>NW_027332212.1:10010000-15765000 GCF_041222505.1 Epargyreus clarus
TAAAAATCTTTTTAATATGTTTTAAATGTAATGTGATGTTAATTCCAGAGCTACACCCTCCGCATCAGCGTGCTGGGCATGATGTGCGAGGTGGTGAGCGTGGAGCTGTGCGGCGAGGGGCTCAGCGATGCGCAGCGCATACAGCGAGACGACTTCCTCGACGACCTCTACGAGCATATGCATGATATGTCCGCGTACGTCAGGCATAAGGTGCGATACCAAACTAATGATTTATTTGTTTATTATAAGTCTGTAATACATAAATTAAACTATCATGTATGAGAAGAACTTTGCATTTAATGATTTGACTATAGAAATGTGTACAGTTGAGTTATAATTGATTAAAGTGAAAAATGTAATGTAATAACACAAAACATTACACGTTATCAACACAAAATACGCTACGTGACGTCATTTAAAGAGCGCGAAAAATGAAGGCGTTAAAATGTGTCAAATTTTATCAATTCTTTAAATATTTTTTTAAGAAATATTTCATACTCTACTCTAATAGCATTGTTTATATATTATGTTAAAACAAAATAATATTTGATTTAAAATAATGATAAAACTAAAAATTTGCATATTCCCTATAGTAATAGCATGTGAACTCAAGGATCTGTAAGCGATCCTATTCAAAAATAAAATTAGGAGACATACTTTTTTACTAGATAATTAATATCCAGTTGAAGGTAGGTAAATTGAACATAAGTTTCTTCGGTACTTATACAACCGCGAGCGTACAATCGTTAGCGTGTTTCAGGAATGGTACAACGCCATCTAGTGGTAAATAGAGAGAATAGCTAACATAATATAGTGCAGAGTAGGTAAACCTTTATGCATCAACGTGCCATTTTTTCTAAAGAATGTTTAATGGAAGTGATTTTGGATTTGATTTGATATTTGGAAAATAATAATAATAAATACTCTTTATTTACTACAAAAAGGTACACTTTAGATTGGTTTTATTACACGCATAATTTAAATTACTGTAAAAATTTGTGTTACTTCTGTTGCTACTGGATAGATGATAAATAATTTATGTTAGGGTTGTAAGATGTTACTTTTAGCAAAATGCATGCCCCCCACCCCGCGCACCGAATACTCCGTCATCATCAAGCGGGACATCATACCCTCCGGGACTCTCATATGCTAAGGCAATGCTAACATAAGGGCGGTGGGCATGGATTTTCGGGTCTCGAGGATACCCTCTTTGCCCGGGCAGATTTTCAGGTGGTAAATACCCCCCGGATTTTTAATATTTATTCATAATAATATAATGTTATTAAAAACAGTATAGAATAATGAAAAAATATAAATAAAAAATATATCATCCCACTGTTGAGTGGGTGATTCGGTACTTATGCGTCGTTACCAAGCGGACGGTCGGCCTCCTGATGGTCGGAGGTCGCCAGTCCAAGGAGTTCCCGCGGGAGCGGGCGCCCCCCAGGTGGTCGAACGTGTAAACCCTCCGTAGCGTAGGATCACTCGCGTTGGATCGTCATATAATACCTACTTTTTTAAAACATTTTTACACATGTTTTATGATCGGTGATGTGCCCAAAATATTGTGCCGCGTGCTATTAGTTCGCCATCTCTGATATAGTGTGTGTGCCTGATTTTGAATAAACAACATCTACATGCTTGTTTATTGATACAATAGACAGAAATATTGAAGAATTGTTGAAGAAATAGGTAGAAGTAAATAATATTATTATGGTGTGTTACTGAGGAATATTACAACTAACTTTAGCAACTATTTTCGGCAGGAAATAATATTAAGTATTTCACCCTAGCACTTTTTATGAACTATGATTGCAGGAATTCCGTCAGTTTATCATCAACCTATTAATATCCCACTGCTGGGCACGGGTCTCCTCTCAGAACGAGAAGGATTAGGCCAAAGTCCACCGCGCTGACCAAGTGCGAATTGGTAGAAGTCATGACATACCTTTGAAAACTTTTTTTTTTAAGATTTCTCAGGTATGCAGGTTTCCTCACGATATTTTCCTTCATCATTTAAGCAAATGATAATTAATTTCATACTTTGAAAAACATAACTTTGAAAAATCAGAAGTGCCTGGGATTTGAACCTCGGACCCCTCGATCAAGAGGCCGAGTTTCTTAACCACTAGGCTATCATTGCTCCCTAACATTCCGTCAGTTAAGGCCCGGCCAAACAGGACGCGTATTCTAGCGCCGCGTACGGCGTAATTTACGCCGCGTTCTAGCGTCGCGTCATGTTGTACTGAGTTAGTAGAGAGCGGTCACATAGAGCAAGTACGGCGTACGGCGTTCTAGCGCGACGCTAGGTGTTCTTATCGCCGGGCATTGTATTTTTTACAGATTTGTGTACTAGCGCCGGGCGTAATTTTGTAAAATATTTATAAAACTTATAGTAAGTGTTTGGAGACACTATTATTTAATAGATTTATATAATATAAAAATGATAATTAATAATAATAAAAACTATAATAAAATAAAATTTGAAAAAAATATTTTTGTTTTCTCTTTGATCATGATAACCAAGCACACAAACGACCACATATGAACCACTCAACATCTGAATAGC
Source organism: Epargyreus clarus (assembly GCF_041222505.1). NCBI lineage: Eukaryota > Metazoa > Arthropoda > Insecta > Lepidoptera > Hesperiidae > Epargyreus > Epargyreus clarus. The sequence continues at coordinate 10,012,570 of NW_027332212.1, forward strand.
GAATTTATTATCCAAAACTACCAAAGATATGTGATACCAATGTGACGTTTTTTAAATTAGTACGTTGTTTAGCGCCGCTTAAATATAGTCTGTGGTGTCCAAATACGCGGCGCTAAAGTACGCGTTCTTTTTTTTATAATATAGGAGTAGCAGACTAGCATACAGTCCACCTGATGGCAAGTGGCTACTGCCGCCCATGGATATCTGTAATCAACCCCAGATAGGATTAGATATTCCCACCTGAGGTCGGCCACAGATGCGCCGCTACCCCTGAGGATTAAGCTGGAACGCCTCGGAAGTCTGTCTCCCTTACCACATCCTTCAAACCGGAACACAGCAGCGGCTAACACTAAAGTTATTAGGTAGAAATAGGTGTGGCGGTGGTGCCGCCGGAGTCGAACCACAAAGGGTTCTACCACCTTCAAAATTGGCGTTCTATTTGGCCGGGTCTTTAATGTATGTTAAGGTAAGGTTCCGTGCGTGTGTGGCAGGTGCTGCAGTTCTGGGCGCGGCTGCAGCGCGAGGGCAGCGTGCCGCTGGCCCGCCAGCGCGCCGTGCTCGCGCGCGCCGCCGCCCGCCTGCGCGACCGCGCCGCGCTCGTGCGCAAGGCCGCCATACAGCTGCTCAAGGTAACACCCGACACATCTTGAACCGGCTACAGACTCACGCGAGAAGTCTCGCCAATAAATCTTGCCGAATTGCCCGACAACCGAGAAGCCATCTACACTTATGCGACCTTCTTTGAAAACCTTTGAAGCTGACTAAAATACCGACACCGATCGGAGAACAGGCAAGTGCGAGAACAAGAAGGCAAGAAAGCGATCACATTCACGCTTTTCGGGTGTTCTCTGGGGTTCTCGGCGTGAGTCTATAGTCGGTGTTGTACTTACACCACCATATACCAAGTTATATCTCTATTCTCTACTAGCGCGAGTCAGTTCCCGTGTATACTTGCTGCAGATAAGCATGCAATGCAATAGTATGTATTTTTTGTATAGTATAATGATTTTTTAAAATATGTATACTAAGCCTGTTATTCATATTAACCTCAATAAAATATAAACCATTAAATATTTTGAAAATATATCAATAGAATAAACAATTTACTTTTTTTACTTTAGTTCTGGAATATTTCAATTTTAATATACCACGAAATAAATTAAGATTTTGCTTTAATTTCATGGGATATTAAACTTTGAAGAAATCTTTAAAATATGAATCTAAAAATAAAATAACAGTTAAGGTTCTTAATTTTTTAATTCTTTTATAACATATTATTTAATTTTATATTCAGGTGTTTCTAGAATGCAACCCATTTTCTGCACAACTAAAATTAGATTTACTAGAGGAGCAACTAAAAACCGAACAAGAAATATTGGAAGATCTTCAAAAAAAACTTAATCCAGGGCCGGACCCTGAGCTAGTGAAGAAATGGGAGAAAATAGAAAAAGATGTAATAACCACTATTAAAGAGAAAATGGATATTCTGACGCAAGATGAACCTATGCTCTCTCAGGCTACGCTGGAAAATTTATATGATACAATTCGAAAAAGTATACGCGAAAAAGACTATTACAAAGCTTTCCTTATTGTTAAACATACTGAGAGACAATATCCTGAAGCGAAGTTGTTGAGATGCGACATGAATAAAAGCGACCAGGTATTGTTTTCGTGTTATTTAAATACTTATTATCTGTATCTTACTTCTTATTTTGACATAGAATCTGCTCTTTCTTTAACTATTGTTAAAAAATAAACTAATAATTTATTTTTTATTTCTTCATTTTAGCTGGAATACTTCGTTGCATTACTCCGAAATGTCTTCGTCATACCTGAGCGAAGACAATCACTCACACAGCAATGTGAAAATGAGCTAGCGCTTTACAAGAAAGTGGAGGAAAAAGAGAGTATAGTGGCTTTCCTGATGGAATCTGTGCAGTTCAGTCGTATGATATCCGAAGCGGTGCCGCTCATCAACTCTCTATTGATGTCTAAGCAAGCGGGCGACGTGAGCGAGGCGATAGACTTCTTCACCACCGCACACCATTTCAACATTGACTCTGCTAAGGAAGGGATTGCTAATATGTTGATGTTGGTGTGGTCGCCGGATCTCGTAAGTAATTTTATTAATTCATTCACATTTATATAAGTCCTTTTCAACTGTTTATTGTGTACAAAGACACTACTTTTCTCTAGGATCTTTGAGGATATTTGAGATCATATGTGTAAAAATTGTGAACAGTGACGTCATAGCACATTATTATATTAATCTTCGTCCTACTCGTCTCTGTTCAATTCAATTTTTTTAAATTTCGAATGGTAGCGTGTCAACCAACTTGTGATTTTCAGGAGAAACGTGAAGCGGTGGAGCGCGCGTACCGCGAGATGTACCTGGAGTGCGAGAACAAGGCGGAGCGCGGGCGCGCGTTCGCGGTGGCGGCGCGCCTGCTGCGCCTCGCCGCGCGCCTCGACCGCGGCGCCGCGCTCGCGCTGCAGCACCTCGTCGACAGCTGGGTGGCCCGGGGGGACGTCACCCCCGCCATCGTGCAGGTGAGGCGCGCGATGTACCGGGGTGCGGGAACAAAGACAAGTGGAGGAGAGTATTCGAGTAGCTGCTCGTCGGTACCTGCGCCTCGTTCACAGCTTGCACGCTCGCTAAAGAGAAAATTTCGCCTTACGCGTACCTTGAAATACCTCTTCAACAATTGACTCGCTAACATTGCAATCGCTGTAAGCGTAAGTCATAGCGTTGGTTTGAGTCGTTCGAGTAAAAATCACATAGGCTCTAAGCATAATTGAATTGATATCTAACATTACTTAGACATTTAAAATTGAAATTATTAATTATACTATTTTTTAATCTTCAACGTCTTTACATTTTTAGGTATTTTGGGAAATGTTTCTCAAGAAAATCGACGGAACCACAGACACGGACAGCTATGCAGCGCTATCCATTCTCGTGATGATCGCCAAAGCGAAGCCCTCGGTCGCGCAAGCCAACATAGAAATCATCCAGGAACACGGTCTCACAGCCGACTACAACTCGAGATGTTTGAGCGCGCAGCTTCTGCTGTCACTTTCTAAGAAGAACCAAAGATATCCAGCCGAACATTCTATGTTTACTTCCCTCTTTGACAGTTTGATGGAAACGTTTTCGAACTTTAATAAATTCTCATCCTTCGCCGGATACTCTATAGACTTTATATACGCCGTGTGTGATACTCCTGAAGCTATCTGCACTAAACTTCTTGCTGAGATGTATAGAAGGATAGAGAAGGAAACTGTCAAAAATAATGAAAACGAAGAGGAAGGCAGTATCCCGACAGAGTTACTGCTCAGGTTCATTTTTGTACTGGGACACATTGCATTACAACAGCTGATATATTTGGATATTAATGTGTATAGTGAGCTACGTAGAAGAAATCAGGTATGTTCTTCGTTTTTTTAAATAAAATTAGTGTTATTATAATATATTAATAATGATACCTTTTCTAACATTTTTACGATTTTATGTAATAGTGAATGGCTCTCTGTTAAACTACTTTTTTAGCATATTTACCTTATGTCAGCCATTTAACATGGTAAGAATATAGGTAGCTTTTGAATTGATTATAAATTGGTCAAAACTGTTATGACTGCTAACTAGTTCTTTATAAAAGTTGATGCGTAAATTTTGCAAATTTAGTTAGTTTTAGTGAGCTATAACTTAGTTTTTTTCAACTCAGACAGTAATAGTTGATAAGTGTAACCATTTCATTTGAAGAGGAGACGGCCAGTCACCGGTGGTAATAGCCGTCCTACTGGACGGTAATAGTTAATAATTAGTGTAATCATTAAAATTGTATAATGTGTAGGTCCGCGAGGAGCGCCGCGCGGAGGAGAAGCGCAAGAAGAAGGCGGGCGCGTTCGCGACGCCGGCGCGGCGCGGGCGGCCCGACGCGCTGCGCCGCGCCACGCTCATGAACGCCAGCAGCGCCTCCGCCGCCTCGCGCTCGCACCGCAACGCCAGCCTCGCCTCCAACAAGGACTCCAACGTTAGTACTCACTCACTATCTATTCACTCAAATTTACGATCGATTTCCTATTTTAAACCGTTCTTAATCCGTGCACGGTTGCATGTATCCTTCATAAATGGCCAAATAAATCAAATCTCATACACAGCATTCCGTAGCACCAAAGTTTTAATATTTTGTATTTTTAGTATTTATTGTTATAGCAGCCATTGATGTAAATCCATTATGAAAATTTAAACTGTCTACACAATATTACGATTCAATAGATAAAGCGGAAAATGTTGTAAAATAGCAGTTTCTTATATGGAGACCACCATTTATTTTGAAACTTTTTTACTTTTAGTATTGGCTGTTATTATATAGCGGCCGCGGTTATACTAAAAATTTACGTATTTATATAGATAAATACTTATAATTTAAGTATTTATATAGATAAATACTTAAATTTTACGGTTCCAAAAATAGAGGTTTAATAAAAGGGTTCCGTTTTTACTCTTATTATTTTTTACATTGTAGTAGATTTCCATTCTTTTACAGATAGTAAAAAAGTAAAAACTTTATCAGTATTTTGTGTCTATCTATTACCAAGGGCATCATCCCGAAGGACAGAGAAAGCATTTACGCAAATGCAAAAATCTCTTTTCCATACATCAACTGCAGCCCCAAATCTAGATCATCGGGATATCAATTAAAGAATAAACACGATAATTGAAAATATAATTTATTGTAGTAACAATTTTCTTATATGTTTACACCCAATCGCTTATCCTAGTAATAAAAACTGAAAATTATGGTATCAATAACCTTACATTCAATTCATTATTTCTTTTAAAAAGTGTGAAGCAAAACAAAAACGTAAAACGAAAGCAAACGAGGTTGCGGACTCCTCAGCGAATAGAGACCTTCACGTGAGCCACGTTAGTGCCTCTTCAAGGGGAAAGCAATCCGCTAGTTCGATGTCCAGCAAAGTGCCCTCGGTGCGTCTGTAAAACATCGTCATATATATAAATGTTGTGACATATTCATTGAAGGATTACATACGTAGAAGTTGTTATGTCATACTAGCTGTTTTAGCAACTATATGTTACATTACCATAGTTTCAATAGAAAAGACGTAAAATTTAAATTTCGTTAGAGTGCATTAAAAAGAATATTATTACATGTATTTTCAAGTACATACGTTATTATTACATGTAATAAATTACATGTTTCAAGCTTATGGCGTATTTTGAATATATTATTTTTTTCTAGTCCGCATTCTCATTATCACTTCATGCCATTAAGGGATCAGAATTTTGAATTTTTATACTTGTTTCAATCAATTGTTAAGTTTAGTTAGCAATTATGTTTGTTAGCTAATGACATTTACGTCACCATTGTGTTAAAATTGTTATTTAATATACAAAAAAGTTGTCTATGTGATTGTCAGAGTAAAGTGCAGGAGATTTGTTTTGTGTGGCTTAAATACAATGAATGTGTCCATGATCCATGTCATTTATAACAAATAGTGGTATAAGTACAGAAGACAAGTTCTCAATGTTACCAGACGAACACCACAATGACGGAGGAGGAGACAGGACTGGAGGGCGCGGTAGCTGACGACGCGGACGCGGAGTACGTGAGAGCTGTGTGCGAGCGGGACATCGTGGGGAGTGACTGTGCGCTGGCCCGCTACATGCCCCTACTACGCCACCTACTGGCCTCGCCGCAAGCGACGCCCGCGCTACAGGCCGCCGCTGCTCTCGCATACACTAGGTATTTACACTTTGGGCAGATGGGACTAGAAGGCGCGGTAGGTGACGACGCGGACGCGAAATACGTGCGAGCTGTTTACGAGCGGGATATCGTGGGCAGTGACTGCGCGCTGGTCTGCCATGCACCACTGCTGCGCAACCTAGTGGCCTCGCCACAAGAAACGCTGGCGCTATCTGCGCTAAAGGCTTAACAAAGAGAGCTTAACACGCTATAGAAGTAGTAACCAAATGTAATATGTATGGCAGTAGATATCACCGTGAAGTCCCAAGTTTGCTAGATGTGCATTTTTAAAACTACCCTCTTATCTCATTAACAAATATCGAATTATAATGACATTACACCGAAAGTGAAGGGGCAGTCGGCTAGTTCTAGTAGCAGTTCGATCGTAGCTTCCGACCGATGCGCACGCGCTCAGTGTGCTCGGTAAAACTTCGTTGAGTGTTTATAAACAACAACGTATTCGTGTGTACATGCAAATCTTAGTAAAATTGTATAAAATAATAGTCATATGGATAAGATTGATGGTACTTGTTTTCGTTCTCAGGTTCATGCTAGTGTCCAGCTCTGTATGCGAAGAAGGACTACAGTTAATGATGACAGTTCTCAAACGCTCAAAGAATGTCCCCTTGAGAAAAAATCTCATCATTGCTTTCGCCGATCTTACACTTCGGTTTCCGAATCTCACACAACCCTGGACTCATCACATTTATCATACGTAAGTTGACAATATTTTTTTTAATACTATAAAAATTGCATAATATTCTTACAATAGAAACAAATTAATGTTAACCCTAGTACAAAATTTATGAAAAATATCCAATTTTTTTTTGGCAATACTATATGTGTATAAATCATAGTCATTTAAGCACTGTTGTTTGTAGTATATTATTATGAATTGTTCATTCATTATTATAGTGATAAAACAATAGTATATGATGCAATTTCGACTCCATTTTAATGAAATTTTATCCCACGAAATGGCACTGATATTTGGTCATCATCACTAAACAAATGACAACTTATTCGCTAGTAGTACTATTTTATTTCGGAACATTAGGAGCTCAAATTGTATGTCCTAATCGGTATTCAATGTGATTCCAGCCTGAGCGACGAGGAGCTAGAGATCAGGCAGTGCGCGGTGAAGATGCTCTCGTTCCTCGTCCTCCACGAGATGGTCCGCGTGAAGGGCCAGATCGCGGACATGGCGCTGTGCTGTGCGGACAAGGACCCGCGAGTCGCTGCCATGACGAGGCTCTTCTTCAAACAGCTCTCGCATAAGGGCAACGCCCTGTATAACGTCATGCCTGATATCATATCCCGGCTCAGTGATCCCGAGCTTGACGTGCCAGAAGAGAAGTATAGGGTTATCATGAAGTAAGTGCTTTTTTTGTACTAAAGGAACTGACTTAACATTAAGATGCTATCGGCTCGATGTTAAGAGGTCATTGTGGTATTTTGATGTAAGACAAAATAGGATCAGAGTCCATTATAAATTTGATTACAATTCAGTTCGTACCTTTTAAGACTACACAAGTAGAATTATGCCTTGCGACATTTTAACCGAATGTACGCTATAAAGTAGCTGATACACATAATGAGGGGGCAAAACACTCAAAAGTTCTACCATCTTTTAGTCAGAAATTATGATGCCAGCAATGGCATAATTCATTGTAGTTTACATGGCCCACCTTCTGCCTGAAGTGTGACCATGAATCTCCAACCACGATTCAAATGTTGCCCTAAAAATATACTGGAACCATTTGAAAATATATTGAGAGCCACTGTTATCTTAGTAAACGAGATTTTTTTTCTAGATACATCACATCACTAATCCAAAAAGATCGTCAAATGGAGGCGTTAGTGGAAAAGCTATGTCAGAGATTCAAACTATCCACGGAGGAGCGCCAATGGAGGGACCTCGCGTACTGCCTCTCACTCTTCACTTACAATGAGAGGTCATTGAAGAAACTCATCGAGAATCTAGACTGCTATAAGGATAAATTGCATTGCTCTGGAGTCATGGAGTCGTTTACTACGCTTATGAATAATACTTCCAAAATGGCTCGAAATGAAATTAAGGTATGATGGCATTGTATTATAATTAATATTTTTTTGTTAAAAAAAAATATTTATGCAAATACCTAAAATTTTAGGTTTTCTCAAAATTAAGCGTAACAAGAATTTAAATATTAAGACTTACGACTTTTATTCTGGAATGAAAATAAGCCTGTAGTTCATAAAAAGAATATTTTTTCTTTCAATAATAATTTATGCATTAGGATCATTCTTACGGTCTTATTCATAAAAAGTTATAGCACACTTATAACGTTGCTATAGTACGATTGTCAAAAAGTGTTATTCATAAACGTATTTTAGGCACTAAACCGTTCTATAAGCCTTCTATAACTTATAGAGGCCAGAACCCTACTATAACAGTGCTATAAGACAAAGATGGCGGACTCTCATCAGCTGATTAGTGATTACTAACCTAATTTGACAATATGGTTTGAATAAATTTTAAATGGCAATGTCCGTTTTATATATAAACTTGAAATAATTTATTTAAATATCCGATAAATAACATTATTATATCACTATTTCAAATTACAATGCAAATTTTACAAAGCTTAGATATTATTAATAATCTAGAAAACCGTCCACTTCGAAGAACATTGCACCAAAGAGTGATCCGTTTTCTTTAAACGACGAAATTTTATAATTGATCTCATACGTAATGATCGTAAATTAGATCGCAGAGATCCTGGTACACCTTCTGAAATACAATGTTTACTGCCATAAGATATTGCGAATGTTTACAAAACGAAACTTAACAAAACATTTATATCCAACCAATTTTCACTCCTTTATCTTTTAACAACTTTTGCTTAATATCCTATTTTAACAAATAAAATATTTTTAAATTCGCGGTATTTACAAATACAATGACACTGACATGTTATTTGGTTTTATTGACAACGCATTGACAAGAATGTCAAGACAGAATATTTTTTTAGTACGAAATAATGTCATTTAATGATGTTTATCTATGGATATTTGTCAATTTGTTCGCCGAACTTCACTATAATTTTCATTTATAGTTGACTTTAGCGACACATTAGTTATATAAGGTTTATGGAACGTTTATGAATAAGCAATTTTATAGAACGTTTTATAAGCTTATCGAACACTTTAACTAATAATATTTTTTCATATAATAAGTCTACTCATATTAATATTGTAATAATATTATTGTGTTAAAAACATTAATAATTTTACTAAACAATAATGATTTCAATATTAATAAGTGATATTTGGGTATTGCAGACTCTAGTGACAGAGTTAGGCGACAAGATAGAAGAATGCTTTGCGGTGCGGGAGGGCGAGGAGGGCGAGCGCGGGGAGCGGGCGGAGCGGGGCGAGGCCAGCCCGGAGCCCGCCACGCCGCGCCGCAAGCCCGCGCGCCGCGCCCGCCGCCGCTCCTCCACCAGCCCGGACGAGGTCAGATATATTAACATTTCAATCAGTTGTTATTGTTAATAATTAAGTATTAAAATGAAAAAAATATTTCACATGCTATACCAGTTAAAACCCTTACAACTTGTAAATAACAATAAACATATAATAGATAAAAACATAATATTATAGAAGCGATACACAAAAATCATTTATTTCACATGCTATACCAGTTAAAACCCTTACAACCCATAAATAACAATAAAATAAAATAGATAAAAAAAACATAATACTACAGAAGCAATACACAAAAAACAGATAAAACGTAAGTGTAGCAGCAAAAATGGTAGCACTCAGTCTATACTAATGCTTGTGAATGACAACATGACTCCGTCGGCTAGTTTCAGTGAACCAGCTTTGTGCCCACTTATACCCGTTATTAATATTCATTCTATACTGGTTTTCTACCAAACATCGAAATTTCACAATGTCTAGTATGCAAATTCAATTTCTTAAACTTTTAAAGTCGGTAAAAAATTGGATTTGGGATTTTTATTAACCCCGCCACGCGTAAATATAGGCGTACTATATTATTTTCTACTTAACGTTTTGTATCAAAAATAGGACACCTGAATAAATTTAATATGTTGTTAATTTATTGAGCTAATATAACAATACGACTCTTTTTCTAGAACGAACCTCCGAACACACAATACACGCCGCAGTCTGTAAGAAAATCGAAAAGGAAAGTTGCGCCACGAGCCAACAGACGTAACGATTCGGATGAATCAGGTATCATTGAACACAAGTAATTATTGCTATTCTCGATTGTTAAAATCCAAATTCAATCCTATAACGTAAATCTGTTGATTTTTCTAGATGAAGAGGAACAACCGAAAAAAGAAAATGAGGTATTCAAGAAACCTACTTCTCGGAAAGTCACACGGAAGAGGAATTAAGTTTATTGTATCCGGTTTTATTGTTGTAACGTGTAACTTTTTATATTTTTAAGTATGTCAATTTTAATTCGTGTTTTAAATAATATATAAGATAAAAATATTAATATGTTTTACTTTTTAAAGTACGATGGTCATATGAAAACGACATTTGTTTTATCTCCATTTTCATATTCAGACGCGGGGGCGGGAAAAAAAAGCTCTGTGAGGTGTCGCTCTAAGACAATATTATTACCCCGTCTACAGACTCACGCCGAGAACACCCGAGAAGCGTGAATGTGATCGCTTTCTCGTTTTCGCGCTCGCTTGTTCTCCGAACGGTGTTGGTATTTTTACCCACTTCAAAGGGTTTCTCGGGCGAGAAAAGAGAACGGTATCACATTCTTCGGTCTCAGTGCGACCGTAACATTGTATGTTCTTGTGTAGGTATAGCCGCTGCACTGACGTCCGTTCTGGATGACGGTCGAGAATGCGAATGAGGAGGTCGCTTGAGTGTAGATACCTTCTCGGTTCTCGCGCAATTTCTCGGCGAGACTTCTCGCGTGAGTCTGTAGCCGGCTTTACAGAGAATACAACCACTTCGTCAACTAGGCAACACTCGTTTGTCAAGAAGACAACTTTGACAGTAAGTTAGTGTCACAAGTTAGTGACATTGACAGTGACAACTCATTGACCGAATCATTTGAACCGGTTATAAATAAGTACTTAATTGAATAGTTTTAAGAGTATTTTCATATTTTACTAATGAAATTATTTTCATATTACAAGTATTTTGACAAAATTAATCTACTTACCATTATTTTTACTACGTCTATGATTCGATCCTGCTTATCAATAATGGCCAGTCACACCAAATGCAGAACTGGCACTTACCCACGAACTACAATAAATAGGTTTCTGGTCCCTGACGATAAAGTTAACTGGTCAACTGAATACAAAGATTACGAGCCTCCTTACTACACGTCACCAGCTACTTACGGGAAACCATGGGCTGATCCAGATATAGGTAAATCATTTTTCCACCTTGCTTCTAGAATCTTAGATTCCTTCAAAAGGCTACGCATTTGAAAGGCGGTAAAGTCAGTATGGTTCGACAGGTAATGTGAAGCAGGCATTAGATAGTGGTCAGATTTATTTTCTACCTATTCGTTACAGAAATAGTCAAAAATTTTAAAAGACAATATTGGTTACTATGGTAGACCAGAACCTAAAATATTATACATTTTAAATTTATTTTTAGGAAGTCCAAATTTTAATCCAAAATGGAACAACCTAGATGGTAATATCAGCAGACAAAGTTACATGGGAGAATATCAAATTGTCACTGGCTACCCTCTGAATCCTATTGGACGCACAGGAATTCGTGGTAGAGGTATACTTGGTCGCTGGGGCCCCAATCATGCCGCAGACCCTGTAGTCACTAGATGGAAGAAAAATAGTTCTGGAGAATTGGAGTATGACATGCATAAAAAGTAGTTATTTAAAAATACCACCAATTTTCTTGTGAATTATGCTATATTTATGTACAGATATTAAAACCTTTATGTTTGTAGGAAAATTCTTCAATTTGTAGCTATAAAACGTCAAGATACAGGGGAATGGGCTTTACCAGGTGGGATGGTTGACCCCGGTGAGAAAGTAACTACTACTGCCGTCAGAGAATTTGAAGAAGAGGCCATGAATTCCTTAGTAGCATCTGAAGGTTGTATTAAATAACTGTACAATCTATTTTCATTTAAAAAACATATTAAATTTTTGCAATATATTTTGTATTTCTTACAGAAGAAAAACAGCAATGGAAAACTAAGTTCAAAGATTTCTTCAGTAAAGGCATTCCCATATATCAAGGATATGTGGATGACCCCCGCAACACTGACAATTCTTGGATGGAGACAGTTGCATACAATTTTCATGATGACGATGGTTCTATTGTTGGAGGATTTAAGTTACAAGCTGGTGATGATGCAGTTGGGGTCCGCTGGGTAGACATTAAACCAGATCTAAGACTTTATGCTAGCCACACAAATATTGTTGAGGAAGTATTAAAAAAACATATGGCATAAGGCACATCAATAAATTGAATAAGGAATTGAATAAGTGGGAAGTGTTTATTTTCAAATTGAATCTCTACAAAAATATTGATGACTGAGCAATTCTTAATTCAGTCTTTATTAAAGCTGTGCACTGTAAATGTCACAAGCTAATGTTTAACTGATTTTTATATGAAATTAATTGTATTTAATTACTTGACTATCAATGAAATTGGAGCTGCCGTGATAAATCTTAAGTGTGCTTTTTTATAACATTGAAATAGCAACTAGCAAGTGAGCTTACAGGCCGCCTGATGGTAAATGGTCACTGCCACTTATGGACATCTGCAACAAACTTCACTTGGTATATGGTTTCCTGACGATGCATTGGCACTTCTGAGGACTAAGGTCGTCAGAGACCCCCAGTCTAAAGTTGATTTGAATGTACAAAATTACAAATGTGTCATACAATTTATTCACCTGTGATTTGGTGACCTTTTTTTTTGCTGTCTGATATCTACCAAATAATCTATGAAAATTGTAATTTCATAGAGCCCCCCAGGATCAGAGGCCCGAGGTGGACCCCCCCTTAAGAAGCCGCTAGAGACTAAGATAGTTACCTCATGTGTTTGTCAGATGCTCCAATTTTATGCTCCAATCAATTGGAACATAAAACCTCAATCTAACCATGTTTTAAAAAAATAAAACAACATATTAAAAAGGTTATACTTTATTATTGAACAGATATGTAATGTGTATTACTCTCAATTTCAAGTAAAGAAACTATACTAAAAGTACATAAAAATGCAATTCTCTAATAAGTGTGAGACTCAAAAGTAGAATGTGTCGTGACATAAAAAATGTAAGTCCAGTAACATTGCACTAGGTATTTTTTATATTACTCCACATAAGGATTCATATAGCATAAAAATCAATCGGATACCTAGCACTTCTATCAACTACTTTAGATAATAATGTATAAAGTTCCAATATACTAGTATTATTGGTCCCCAGCAAACAATAACCGCTGGCAGGTATGCAGTTGTTATATCCCCTAGAGTAATAATTAGCATAGAATGTGTCCATGTCACCAACATCTGGTTACGAATTGTAGGCGAGTTGGTATTTATTTAAACTATCGTGAAATTGAATATATTACTAGTTTTCATACCACATTCTACCAGAATAACGATAATTAGCATTAAAACAACAAAATTAGTTACCATTACTTGAATTCGAATTATAAATGTTCGCCAATATTCGTTAATAGTGTTCTAACCTATGACCTACTGTTCGTACTCAAGAAGGCCCGCCGCTCTATGCTACATTTATATACCCTAAGGTACCCTATATTGATAAAACCAATTTAGATCCATTGCACATCGTAAATGCATCTCTTCAAATGCAAATGTTCAAATTTATTCCACACACGACAACATTATCGTCTTAAAAATTTTATAAGGTTAGAAAATATTACTCCTACTTAAAATTGAATATTTATCGACTCATTCGCTTACCATTTAATCGCCAAAAAAAAGCAATACACCATCTCTTCTAAATAATAAATGACTAGTATTTTTATAATTGCGTGCAATGTTTAAGTGATCATATTTTAGTATGGCTTTTTAAGTAACTTTGTTTATTATCAGTTGTATCTACCATCAAATAAATGCTAACCTTGTCATTAAATAAAAGGAACTTGATAATTAGAACCATTGTATACATGTCTAACTATTATAAAAGTAAATGTAGCAATGAAATTATGCAACTAAATTAATATTCTAGTTTAAAATTCTTAGATTGTCTATAATTTTTGAAGTTATATTTCTTGTGGCTTGTTTGAGAGGAAACAGATTAGTGTATTTTTAGCGTGGAACGAAGTTGCGCGCGCCCATGTAACACATAATTATATTTTCTTCCATGTATTAATTGTTTGCTTACTTAACATTTGTTTTAAAACAAAAATATTGCATTATTCAGACCAAAGAATTATAACTTCTTATAGTATTTCTTATAGTACATACGTACCCACAAGCTTTCTCTATACTTAATTACGTTAATGCTCTTTATCTTTAAAAATTCGAAATATCCAATCCCAGTATTGTCCCGCTTTTAACCACTTCTTGTATGAATAAAGCCTTCATCTCCTAGAGCTATATCACAGCACCAAAGAACGGTAAAGTCGTACGTCTTATGAAACCATGTCCGTTGAGGTCAGGGAATTGTATGCTCGATAACAATTCACGTCATTCATGAGCTTCAGAATGTTCTGTGTGAATGTTGGTAGATCCTGAAAGATACAAAATAATGTTAGTTGACTATTGTCAATATTGATTAGGATTATCAGACGTAAATAAAAATCAATTAGTATCTTAAATATTTAAAGTTTATAGCCATGCTTAAATTTTATTGTCTTGGAAATATTTATGATATTAAAAATTAAATTAAATGAAAGAAAAATGCAAACAAAGCACTCTCCATCTAGTAAATTGCAAACACTCCCATTTTAGACGCGCTCCGCCACCATTATTTATTTATTCATAATTCTTACATCTAACAATATAGGTTCATTATCATTTTCCTCTCCTGTATGATTTATTTATTTTATTTTTTTCTAAATATATTCGACGCCACTCGAAACGTACATATTTCAGTCGGACACAACTTCTCAGGAATGCATTCTCCCAGCGGCCAGACAGTGTAAACAGTAAAGGCCTGGCCACACAGAACGCGTATTTTGGTGCCGTCCTAAAGTACGCGTTCTGTTTGGCCAGGCCTTAAAGTTGTAGGCACGTACCGTGTCCGGCGGGAAGTCGGCGAGCAGCGCGGCGTGTTGCGGCGCGAGGCCGGGCAGCGCGCGCAGGAAGTGCGGCAGGAAGGCGTGGCGGAAGGCGGGGAAGTCCACCGCGGCCATGGCGTGCACCGCGCACACCGCCTCGTCGCGCAGCAGCGCGCGCGCGCCGCCCTCGCCCAGACCCGACACCAGCACCGTCAGGAACTCGCACATGAACTCCGAGCGGAACAGCGCCTGATATGTCACATATTTTTTTAGTTTTTAATCTACTTCAAAAAAGGCATGAACTCCGAACGAAACAGCACCTGATGTATCAATATTTTTTTTATTTTATAATCGACTTATAAAAGGAGATTTCTCAATTTGACTTTAAAAAAGCCGCCAGTGCCACCACTTTTTCTATTTCATAATTAAAACAATAGCACTTTATAATAGTTCTGGGCAAATCAATAAGCTTCAGATAGAATTTCCATTTCTATCTAATGTTTATTACAGATGTTTATGGGTGGTAATGGCTACTTGTCGTCTTATGGACAGGATGCTTGTTCATCAATCTTATTTTATAAAAAATCATCAATCTACTGCTAAGCATCATAAAAAAGGTTTAGGCCATAATACACCAACCAGGCCAAATGTAGATGTAGATTTTGAGATTGTTTGTTTTTATCGAATTCTCGTGCATTTTTTACCGAACTCCCTTCACACAAAATTGCAATAACTAAAAATGTTGCCGTTGACGTTGGTAATCATTTTGCCACCCTACTCCATTCCACTCTAAAAGCAAAGTATTTCCGAGAGTCTAGTTTATTCATCCCACCTTGTGATACAGCTTCCACTTAGTATTAAGCACGTCAAGCGTGTTAATATTGATCCGCAGCAGCTCGATATCATCTAGCAGTAGCGCGCGGCCGAGCGCCGAGAGCGCACCGCGCAGCTCGTTGGCACGCCGAGCGCCCTCCTCGCCCGAGCAGTTGTGCGGGAAGAAGTAGCGCCACCGGTGTACTAGCACGCTGGAGAATTATACCAGTTTTAATTATACTTTAGGACACATATTTTGGATAATTTAAATGAATTGATGTATGTAATTTACCTGGATGAATGTAACGTTAGGCAGATATTCCCTAAACAGAAAGGTTTTACTATACTATATAATCGACACGAAAACGTTTTAAGAATTAGACAAAAATCTAGAACTGTTGGCCTAGTTTAAAATCAAATTATATATCTGAATGTAGTAGAAAATCGAAACGCCCTATGATAAGCTAGTAAGTAATGTGAAGAAGAAATGCGTGCACGTTGGCGAAACGAAGTTCGCAATAGAATGTCCTTGACTGAAGTTATAAATAGAACAGTTTTAAGAATAACACGGTTATATTATTTACATGAGGTCCCTGAAATTTGACGGCAATAAAGGTTCTAGAAACGACGCCTGAACTAACTGGAGTAACTAAGGGGGCCGAAGAAAACTTGCATTACGTGCCGTTCGCTGCGACGGCGAATTCACTGGCGCCGTAACGTTGATTTGTGTTTTCACTCTAACAGGTGAGTGAGTGTGGGTAACGTTGGTTCGTGAGTGAGTGTGGGTAACGTTGGTTCGTGAGTGAGTGTAGTGTGGAGAGGGCACCTGGCGAGCAGGCGGTAACGTTGGTCCGCGAGTGAGTGTCGTGTGGTGTGGAGTGGGTACCTGGCGAGCAGGCGGTAACGTTGGTTCGCGAGTGAGTGTGGTGTGGTGTGGAGTGGGTACCTGGCGAGCAGGCGGTAACGTTGGTCCGCGAGTGAGTGTCGTGTGGTGTGGAGTGGGTACCTGGCGAGCAGGCGGTAACGTTGGTTCGCGAGTGAGTGTGGTGTGGTGTGGAGTGGGTACCTGGCGAGCAGGCGGTAACGTTTGTCCGCGAGTGAGTGTCGTGTGGTGTGGAGTGGGTACCTGGCGAGCAGGCGGTAACGTTGGTTCACGAGTGAGTGTGGTGTGGTGTGGAGTGGGTACCTGGCGAGCAGGCGGTAACGTTGGTTCGCGAGTGAGTGTGGTGTGGTGTGGAGTGGGTACCTGGCGAGCAGGCGGTAACGTTGGTTCGCGAGTGAGTGTGGTGTGGTGTGGAGAGGGTACCTGGCGAGCAGGCGGTAACGTTGGTTCGCGAGTGAGTGTGGTGTGGTGTGGAGTGGGTACCTGGCGAGCAGGCGGTAACGTTGGTTCGCGAGTGAGTGTGGTGTGGTGTGGAGTGGGTACCTGGCGAGCAGGCGGTAACGTTGGTTCGCGAGTGAGTGTGGTGTGGTGTGGAGTGGGTACCTGGCGAGCAGGCGGTAACGTTGGTTCGCGAGTGAGTGTGGTGTGGTGTGGAGTGGGTACCTGGCGAGCAGGCGGTAACGTTGGTTCGCGAGTGAGTGTGGTGTGGTGTGGAGAGGGTACCTGGCGAGCAGGCGGTAACGTTGGTTCGCGAGTGAGTGTGGTGTGGTGTGGAGTGGGTACCTGGCGAGCAGGCGGTAACGTTGGTTCGCGAGTGAGTGTGGTGTGGTGTGGAGTGGGTACCTGGCGAGCAGGCGGTAACGTTGGTTCGCGAGTGAGTGTGGTGTGGTGTGGAGAGGGTACCTGGCGAGCAGGCGGTAACGTTGGTTCGCGAGTGAGTGTGGTGTGGTGTGGAGTGGGTACCTGGCGAGCAGGCGGTGCGCGGCGCGGGCGAGCGCGGGCGCGGCGGGGCGCGCGGCGGGCAGCACGTGCGCGTGCAGCAGCGCGAGCACGGCGCGCACGCGCACGCCGCCGCCGCCCGCCTCCACGCCCAGCCGCACGCACTCCACCAACCGCTCCACGCCGCCCGCCGCCTCGCCGCCCGACCTGGCACGCGGGACCATACATTAGTATTAGTAAACATTACTCACTCCTAACAAGATAATGTTACCAGTTTCGACAATTGAAATTGTCACTATCATCTATTTTCGTGTATAAAAAATGTAGTTTTTAGTGCATTTACAAATGAAACGATATTCCTCCGCACTTTTTCTTCGATTTCGTGTTTTTGCACCATGCAACTGCAGATGTCAGCATTCTTACGCGTAAATTACACCATGACAGCCATTAAACGGCTGACAGAATTGTCAGCCGTATAAGCCATTTAATTCTTCAATTACAAGGCGGTGAGATATCTGTACTTATCTATGCACGGGACGCTATTATTATTATAATGATAACATGTAATATGCCCAGTTATCGAATTACAACCAATATAAAAAATGTGACACTTAAACTCGTTAATTATAAATATGAAACCAGACAAAAAGAGGAAAAGGTACTGAGCTTGAGCTGAGGAAAGTTGAATAGCAGCCTCCAGTGTGAAAAGTGTATTTGATTTTACGAAATTATTCGCCGTCAAATACATATCATTCCAGTGATCTTTTTTATACACATTTCACAGATTGTTTGGTTCTGATGACCTTTTTTTTGCAAGTGTATTTGGGGGTCCCTCAGGCTCGGCGGCGGCTCTTCCCGCCCCCTCCCCCCTTAGTCCACTAAAGCTCATAAGCCGTGTATTTCATTGAAAAATAAAATAATTATAGCTCTTATTATATTTCAATTTAATGTATTATTGAATTATAATTAGAATTAAAATTATTTCAATTATTAAATTAATTATTTTACCTCTGGGCTACTTCTAAAAAGACATCGATGGCAGTGTAGGCAAAGTTGCCCAACTGAGGTAGAAGTGCGGTGAACAAAGCTAGGAAGAAATCTGTTATCTGTGTCTCGGCCGACGCGTACGCGGGATCGCAGAGCATCCGCAATGCCGTCTCTGCTGCACTCTGAATACCTTCCGCGATTATCTAAAACAAATATTCATGTAAGTTTCTTCTCATAATTTTCCAATTACAATATAGCTCCTGCATTGATATTTAAAATACTATTTGTAGATGGCGAAAATTTTGACGCATATAATTTTTTCAATTCATAAGTTACACGTGTGTTGCTGATCGTGTACTTTTTTCATGTTTGACGAATGCCACTTATCAACTTAGGTTTTGATCATTATCATATTCAAATTTAAGAACATTGAGATGGTTGATTTTCCTATCCTTACGTACACGTTGATCGTAAGAAGACAGTTTACCTTTTTAGAATTAGTGGGTGCCCCCGCAAACGCATGCAGCAACTCCGTGAGGGGTGGTAAGGCAGCCGCGGGGCCCGCAGCGGGCAACGCGCCCGCCCACGCCGCTAGTAACGCACGCGCCGCCTCGCCGCTCGCCGCGCCGCTCGACGCACCGCTCGCCGCGCCGCTCGTCCCGCTCGCAACGCCGCGACTCAACGCCAGCGACACTAGCGCTTCACGCACTACGCCTGCACTCTGATATGTATGATCTCCTTATTATCAAGTACGTGTTCTACAGTTGATATGCTATACACTCATGCTAGAAATATACGTACAGTTCTACACAATCAATAGTTAACATGTTTATGTTTTGAAACATCACAATGCTTTTAACTACTTTATCAAAATTATAACACTTACAAAAGCAAACCAGGGGGCCAACTACCATGTCGTAAAACAATATTGGTTTAATCATACATTGAAATTTCATACCACGACCTCTTTAAAATAGGATTGTTTTTATAATGTTACAATAAGCAGTTTTGTATGATGTAGGTCATAACATAAGACATAACATTTTCCTGAAATATGATTGTTTTTAAAAGATGGTGGTAGGGCCCCAGGATTGTGACAATTTGAGCGATAAATATTACATTCCAAATAATACTAAACACACATATAGCATTTTTATAAATCCTAAAAATAGCGAACTAGTGTGCAACCCACCTGATAATTAGTGGCATCTGCCACCATTGGATATCTGTAATCAACCCAGACAGAATTAGATACTACCATAGAACTATAGATGCTTTACTAAGGACTAAGTACTACCACTCAGGACTAAGTATCCACTCTACGGTGTTAAACTTTAGGATGATAAACTTACCTTGGGTTCCAAATAATGTAGTGATCGTTGGGCGTGATTATAAAGATCCCCCAGTAACAACATTGGATCGGTGGCGAATTTAACATTCTTAGATAAACTTAGCAATAAATGTGCCGCAGCGTGACATAGTAAGGGCGGTTCCTACAAAAAATAAAATTATTATTATTATAATAGTATATTTGAATTTCTAAATATCTGATTTAAATTCTTTTTATCATTAAATACTTACTGGTACTTCATGGGGTATTAGAAAAGGTACAGCAGACGTAAACAGTCCTTCCATGGTTTGTATTGGGACATTACAATCGTTGGCGTAGCAACACCAAGCTCCCATACACGCAAACATTTCAGCGTGACTAGAAGAAAAAAATATTTGTAAGGATACCTTTCATATACCTGCTCTAAAGCTGATAACACAAGACACGAAACGTAACTGGCATTTCCGCCGCGTGGGTGGATTGCTAAGCATTTGTAAGTTGCATTAAACTAAGTTCTCACAATTAGGTTAGCTTTTCAAAACTTGTATGCTGATAGCAAACTATATAAATTATCACACACAATTATTAACTTTTTTAGTGTAGCGTCTTCCCGCTAAGCGTCAAGAGATAGCGCTGCTGAATCACGCTATCGAAGTTTTCTAAACATCTGGCATATATACAAGCTCCGAACTGACATTGTCGGTGCACGGCCGCTTCCCGGGCATGATTACTTAGCCCGTAGGGAGATCTCCCTTTGCCAAAGAGGTATTGGTCCTGTGACGGTGAAGAAACCTATGTCACATTTGTATGGGTACGTTTATTTACTTTTTTGAGTCATGCGGAGATTAAGGTACGTGAACGAACCTGCTCACATATTTAAATGAGTTGCTACAGTTGGTTGTAGACTAAGTGCAAAGTCAGTTAAATCAAGTTTTCATAATTAAGGAAGCTTTTCACAACTTGTGCGAAGATAGTAAACTATAGAAACTATCTTATAAAATTTCATTTTGTAGCGCGCCCTTCCCTATTTTTCTTGTATAATCTGTGCTTCCTTCCGTATTTTCAAACTTCGCGCGTAATAACTACCAATGAGAGCGCTCCCTGCCCACGCGCTGGCCTTCCATCCGCGTCTCGCGCCTCACCCCCGCTCTCTCTCTCGGTGACTAGCAAGTGTGCGGTCACACTGAATTCACGTTTTAATCTCGATTTTCGAATTAAACCATTTTTGTAAAACCGAACCCCTACAATTTTATTTATCTGTAAGAAAATAATACATGTGTACTAACAGCGCGACGTGTGCGCGCGCGTGTGCGGGCGGCGCGGCGCGGTGCGGACGCGTGAGCGCGGCGCCGGCTAATGCGCCCGCCGCACGCTCCACTAGCGCCGCGCCCGCTGCTGTACCTCTCGCGCGACGACCCGCATCCGACTCTGTAACGAACATTACATTTCACAACAAACATTTAAAAATGTAACATGTTTGTTTATGATTTGGTTCCAAATTTGATTGTCTGTTTGCTTTTTGTTATAATATAGGAGAGAGCAGACGGGCATTCAGTGCGCCTGGGAAGTGGCTACTGCCATTCGTGGACATCCGTAATCAACCCCAGATAGGCTAAACCTATCCTGAATTCTATCCAATAGGATGACCTTATGTAGTGTAGGAATATCTAAATATTTGCGTCTCTACTATTGAGGACTAAGCTGAAACGCCTCCGATAAATATGTCTTCCTTACCACAACCTTTCAAACTAGAATACAACAGCGCTAAACACTACTGTTAAGACACGTGCTGAAATAGGTGTGGCGGTGGCGCCGCCGGGGTCGAATCACAAAGAGTTCTACTACCTTTGAAATGCTGGACACCAGTCTCTTGCCAAGACTGGGACATCACCTCACTGTTCCAATGCGGATTAATGGAGGGCACGTTAATTAAACAACCAATATCCAACTTTCCAACGCCCGCTGTTACTAAGTAAATCAGTAAACTTTATACACTTCACTAAGTTTTTATAACTGTAATCGTTACATATTATATTAATATTATCCTAATAATTTAATGCTGATTCCTAATAATGAATACTACATGTACTACATACGAATAATTCTCAATATACAATACAAACCAGCGAGCAGAGCGGGCGCGAGGCGGCCCAGCACGCGCGTGAGCGTGGCGAGGTCGAGCAGCGCGGCCAGCAGGCGGTCGGCGTCGCCCGCCGCCGCGCCCGCCCGCGTGGCCGCGCGCGCGTGCACGCCCGCCAGCCCCTGCCACCGCTCCATCTGCACACGAGCACGATATACATTCATATTTCATACCTTTATTACTACTACCAGCTCAATATACAAAAGTAATTTTGGAAGTTTCGAATGAAATAGAGTCCGCGCCAAACTGCTAGTCCGCTCTGAATATAGCAACGAGTCGCGTCGCAACAGGAAATTGTAGATATTAACGGGACGAAGACAGCGCAGGATCCCCCGGTACCCGCCCGCTACCCGCTCTCGGCCACGGGTACATAGCTGCGTTAGTGTGCCCTTACTGTTGCTACGAAGCATATGTTTGTAATTGTGTTCGACCTCATTAACTCTCTGACTACAATTGCGCGCAACAACTTCAGAATGGATTAGAAGTTTGGCGCGGAATATATCTAAAAGTAATTTTGGTCGAAATCAAATAATACATATTATTACTTATTTAAACTATACATCATTACTTGTAACACACAGTCATGTTCTGTTCAGCAACAGTCATTTCCTTATCTACACTATACATCTTTAATGTTATGTACTTTAGATAAGATGTGACTCATAACAGAAAAAACAGATTTTACGAAACACAATTTATATATCACAATTATTTTCTGTGCGCTACATGATTCATTAGGTACTTACTCCCAAACATAATGTATTATAATTACAAGCTTTTATTTAGTTTCACCTTCGATCCCAAATAAGAACTAGATACACAATCCCATACAAAAATGAACTTCAAAAGTGGCGTCAAACGTGTTTATAAAATTCTAAGCGACAGAATCTAAAATTAATGCAAAATCAACCTTATCACTATTATTTAAAGGTGTTAAAAACTGCTTACCAAAAGCAATAAATTTTTACGACATAAGCTAGCTGTCATAAGCTATCACTTTGACAGGTTTGTGCACCCAAATGTCTATTTGGGTGCTCTTTTCGTCGCCCCGTTTTTTTGTCGCTGATTGTGTATCTAGTTCTTATTAGTGATCGAAGAGTTTCACCTATCCCAGTGTTTGTAATCAAATCTAGCAAACTAAATTTTAAGCGTAAGTATGTATGTTCAGTAATTAGCAGTTCTTTTCAAATAAGCACATGTTTAAATATTTATTGAAAAAAATATATCTTACCACAGCTGTGAAAACATCAAGAGGCGCCAAGTCCCCCACTCGAGCGATACACTCTATGCAATGTTTAAGGAATGTTTGCCATTCAGTCTCTCCCTGCAAACAATACAAAACAGAATTCTATCATACATACAAACAAAACAAAATGTACGAGATTAATTAAATATTGTGTACTAACATCATCGTCGCACACGTCATTATCGAGGTACTGTAGTTGCGATTTGTTATGTTGGAATTGTATTTTATTTAACACACCATTCACCAGAGCCTGAAGAGCCTCCCAGTACCTGGAAAATAAAAATACACTTGCATTTATGGAGTTGAGTAAATTGGTATCTGTTGGTTTTAATTACGGCAAACAAGTGTAATATCTTCTTTGCATACATAAGTACATAGACGCTTTAATCAACAGAAGTAGAAAATAAGTTCAATGAGTTATGCTATTTAATTACCAAAGATTATCAAACTATTGGTTATGTAGTTATTAAGGCTATATTTTAATACTTACTTGGGTGTATCTTCAGGTTTTAATATATCAACAAATTGTATCCATATCTCTAGACAATTAACAAATATAGTACATGTGGGCACCTGAAATAAAGTAAATAAGATATGTTAATTTCAATATATTTAACATGTAGTATATTCAACTCATCTAGTATTTAATTATATTTCAGTTAATTACCTGGAATGTGTATTGGAATAAGTAGGACAAAAATTCTATAGCATCAAACTCAGGTTCGGCTTCCAATCTCTTGAAATGCAATTGTATAAATAACTTTAGGAATTCTGCTAATTTGTTGAGGTAACTGAAAATAAAACATACATAACATATAAATCTGATATATTATAACAAATGTCAGGTTCTTGCCACATTACTCATACCATAAACGAGATTACAATTGCAAATTAAAATGTAAAATTAAGGAAAGGCAAGTGGGCAAAAGTTCAGCATGAATGATTTTGTCATTACATTCAAGATAATGGGTAATGTTAACTTAGCAGTGGTAAATGAATTGGTAAGTGAACAAGGCAGACTAGTTGGCAAGTTATCATTTATTAATTAGATATAAGTTTAAGATAGCTAAATGGCTTATTGGTATAGAAATAGGTAAATGAGTTTTGCCACTAATGTATTAAACACTTATAACTGATTAGCGGTTGTACTCTGTCAACTATGCATATAAGTTTTTATAATATAGTATTCACATTTATGTAAAGTAACCACTAGTTTACCCAATAATCACTATTGCGTGAGTTGAGATACTCAGCTGTGTCTAGCAATTACACTGACTAGCCCATAGCTAAAGAACCCTTTGTGGTTCGACTCCGGTGGCACTACCGCCACACCTATTTCCGCCTTATAATAGCAGTGTTAAGCACTGCCGTGTTCTAGTTTGAGGGGTATGGTAAGGGAGACATACTTTTTTGAGGCGTTCCAGCTTAGTCCTCAGAAGTAGCGGCGCATCTGTGGGCGACCTCGGGTAGGAATAAATCCTACCTGGGGTTGATTACAGATGTCCATGGGCTGCCGCCACCCACTGTATGTACATGTTTCATAAAGTGGCTGTAACCACCTAACGCCACTTACAATAAGGTGACTGCATGCTCGTCAGCTACTCTTATATTATAAAAAAGCGTTTTGTGTGTATGTACGGTAGTGGTAGTATACGTACTCGTCGTTAGCGCGCTGCATGTGTGCGGCGTGGTGCGCGAGGTGTCGCAGCAGGCGCAGCGCGGCGTGGTGCAGGCGCAGCGCGGTGGCGGCCGACGTGGGCGGCGCGTACCGCCGGTACAGCAGCTCGCACACGCCGCCCAGCCCCGCCAGCGCCGCCTCCGCACTCTAACCATACGTCTTATTATACATTTGTTATGTTATGAAGGTGGTAGAACCCTGCGGTTCGACTCCGGCGGCACCACCGCCACACCTAATAACAACAGTGTTAGGCGCTGCTGTGTTCCGGTTTGAAGGGTGTGGTAAGGGAGACAGACTTTTCCGAGGCGTTCCAGCTTAGTCCTCAGGGGAAGCGGCGCATCTGTGGCCGACCTCAGGTAGGAATATCTAATCCTATCCGGGGTTGATTACAGATGTCCATGGGCGGCAGTAGCCACTTGCCATCAGGTGGTCTGTACGCTCGTCTGCTATTCCTATATTATAAAAAAAAAGTATCTCACTGCCTTGTAATTGAAGGAAGCATTTAAAAGTCTTAAACGGCTGGCAATACTGTCAGCCGTTTAATGGCTGTCACGGTGTAATTTACGCGGAACAATGCCGACATGTGCAGTTAAGACGAAAACAGGAAATCGAAAAAAAGTGCGGAGAAATATCGTTTCATTCGTAAATGATCTAAAAACTCAATTGGTTTATTATCTTTTTTTCCATAATCATCATTCCAAAAAAAGAAAAGAGTTCTTTTTTATTCAATGTATTGACAATATTATATGTAAAACCTTTTGTGCCAGGTTTGGTTACGCACTGAGTACAGACGAATAGACGATGACCGTCAACTCGTTACTGTCCCACTGCCAATCACAAATCTCCTCTCAGAAGGAGAAGGATTAGGCCATAGTCCACCGCGCTGCACTTGGCCAGCGCATACTACAACAAGTCTACAAAATACAAGTCTACCAAGACTTCACATACTTTTTATAAACAATAATCTTGCGGGTATGTTTCACGATGTTATCCTTAACCGATAAAGCAAGCAATAATTTATTTATGATACACAAATAATTTTGTAGTGCTACCTGGGTTTTGAACCTCGAACCCCGAGATCGAGATGCCGAATTTCAACAGCTAGGCATCACTAAAACACCCGCTTTTACGTTACGATATTATAACAACAACAAAAAACTAACATAAGAATTACTTTTATAATAAATAAACGTCCAAACTTACTTGTGACTGTGTGGCTAGACTTCCCCAATGAAACACAGTAGTGACTAGCGAAGGAGGCACATGCGACGATAGGGGGAGCCAAGAAAATAAATGCTGTAATGTAGACAGGCATTTCACTACTATTTCCATGTTTAAAGCTCTGTAAAATTATAAAACATTTACAATTATCCTTAGATGTTGAACTATTGGATTACAAAAAAATTCACGGTATCCAAAAGACTAGGTTTTACTCGTACTTATTAGATGTTTTTAATGTAATTTCAAATTAATACTGATTATTGTAATAAATAATCAATATTTCCAAACAATCCACATTTTTTAAAAATAAATATTGGTTTATAGGTTGGCTTATTTTCCCTTTTATGATTTAGCCAAATAGAAGCAAAAATAAATCATTATTTTATGCTGGTCATATTCATTGTCACTGCTATAATCCACTTTGAATCCACTTTGCAGGTAAAAAATATAAATATAGGCAAAACTTACTTGTCACTAGAATCATTAGTATTCAATAGCAAGTCTGGGAGAGCAGAGGTCTGTGGAAGTCCACTAGTAGGTGAGGGTGGTGGATTTGACTGTCCTTCTTTCTGAGAATTCTTCTCTAATATAGCTGTAACATTTTACTTATATAATTTATTAGAAATAAACAAAACTGTCTAAACATTTTTGGTGCTATGAGGAATACTATGATATGAACATACAGAGTACATACCCATACATATGTACAGAAATGACCAGACCAGTATGATCATAATTTAAATACCAGTCAGGCTGAGTATTAACCTTTGTGAAGCATTGTGGAATAGTTACCACTTTACCATTTTGTAATCTTCTGTATTAATAGACATTAATTTCCTTCATTTTAGTTTTAGTCAGAGTTTTAACAAGAATCAGGTACAACATATAACTTTAGATCAATCAATTAAACCAGTACCAAAATACGCAACAAATAACTGAAATGTAACGATATCTCACCGCTAAGAGCGTTCAGCATATGTGGCATGCCTTTCAGCATGAGTCTCTCGAGCTGGCTGCGACGTGACGAGGGCAACAGCACGCCGGTGTCCCGTGAGGCGCCCAACTCCTCACTCGCAGCTTGTGCGAGCACGAGGCCCAGTAAGCACCGACGGCCGTCCGATCTGAGCAGCTAAAATAGTACGAGCTATAAACTAGACTATCCATAAACATGCAACTAGAAAACAGTTTAGTATTTTTTGCTTTTGTTTGTCAACTGATTTCCTTTCTTTTACATGTTTGATAGCTATCAACTATGTTGGTTATGAATAAAAGAATCAAAAAATAATGACTGTAGTTGAATTTGAACACTACTTTTTATTGAATTTAATATAAAAATGGTAAATAATAAGAAAACATACAATACACTCAACTGAATGTGCTTTAATTAAAATAAAAAGCTCTATTGAAAATCTTTGTTATACTCATCTTTAATAAGACCCCATAACAAGCTCATATATCCCTAAATAAATATGATTGTTTTAACTTCATTAGAAAACACCTTTAATCAAACATCTTTTAAGGATAAAAAGGACTTAGATCTTATTAAATAGCTAATATAATTGCAAAAAATTAAACTGTTTGAGTTACCTCCACAATATGGTTAAAGAAATCAGGATACAGGTGTGGCCAGTCATACCGGGCAATGGATACCATCAAAGCTGCTAATTTGTTTCTAATAAAATAAGGCAGAGCTTCATGCTTGGCCATCAGCTCATTCATCAACATCATCCTGATCTTCAACTTGTCATTGTCTTCAATACTGATCCATCGTCTATTTATTATATTCTGTAGTACAAACATAACTTTGTTAAGCAAATAACACAGAGGATATTAAACTCTAAATAACCATGTTTGAAAGAATATGAATATTTATTATTATTTATTTGCAACTCTCATGTCTTTAAAATCGAATTGTGTCATATAAACCATTAACTGAATGAATAAAAGTATTAAATCAAAAAGGGGCATATAATTGAGGTAGTTCCAAAGTGATCCAGCTGTATTTATATAGTCTCGAGTTATCATTATTGCAAAAAAAATGCTTTAATTTATATAACATATATTTTGATGAAGCCACATCAAAATATACTTTAGGGAGTAGCCTAGCTAGGTGAACTGAAATGTATAGTAGAATAATGTTTAGATTAACAATTCATCAAACACAGAATTATTTGTTATTTGATTTAAATATACATTATTATATGAAATATACATTATTATTATTATATACCTCTAGTGTGGTTAAGACGAACATCAACACATATTCATTTTGTGACTTCTGCAGGAACAACAGGCAGTGATTCCAGGCATCCCTATTGTTGGAAAAGTTCTCTAGCATGCTCTCAATCTCTCTCTTCCTAAAATTACTCGTTGTTGGCGCGAAAAACTCCGACATCAACATTTCTAATGAGGCCAACGCCTCATTCATTTCGTAGTCCGTCTATAAACACAGAAAAGTTTAACCTTCACTTTAACATGTAAATATGAAGTTATATATTTTATTTTTAAATGTTTTTCTCCAAGGGTACATATAATAAATAGAATTAAATTAAAAGAAATAGATAAAGTTAAAACTGTTGACCATATGAAATTCTTACCATAGTTTATCAGTAAAGTTACAAAACAATCTCATAATGTGTTACACACTGTTACTGTCGCGAGTAACAGATTTCTTAGTAAGACTCCGATTTACAATGATTTATAAATAACTCTCTAATTTTATATTTCCTTAAGTCCGTTTCTAAATAAAAGGCAGGATTAAAACCACTATTTCCGATTTCAGAGTTCCATAAATAATCTTGGTTCCACCAAATGTCAAATGAACCAGTGAATTAGACAGATAAGCGGTAGATCTGTCAACTGTCAATTTATATGTCAAAAACAGCATGTTTAGTGTAATGATACCATCCTAGCAATTTTTCCAATATATAAGGGTGTTTTGAACATCCTAAGTTGATTGGATTATAGAAACTACTTTTTTCTTAAGGTTTAGTGTATGATTGAAAATTCGGCTTCGGCTATCCTCGGCCGGAAATTCGAACCGAAACCAAAGAATTCTTAATTCTAGAAGGTTATGGGGGGAAAACTAGAATCATAATTAGTAATCAACCCCCGATAAGATCTTTGATTTACTCCGACAAACTTTATTGTGCGAGTGCGTGTGTTTGGAAATAGCCATGTCCTATTATTTATGATAATTTGTTGTCTCTTCTTGAGCGATTTTGCAATTACCCTATGTATATATACAGAGTTTTTATTTTTACGTCATTTTAATAAAATTATGGCCTTAAATACTAGTACCTTAAAATATAAGTAGAATACAAGATAATTGTCAGTAAAGTTAATACTTGTTAAATACTAGTTAAATATAAATTAATGATGTGTTAAATATTGATAAATGTAATCGTTTATTTGCTTAGCGAAAACATGCTAAGTCTATGGTTTAAATATAATTTGCTACTTCTGAGATAGGTTTAACCAAAGAGTAAGAGTAAGTTTATGTGTCGATCAGATATGTGTCGATAAGAGTATAGTATTCTTGAACCTACCGATTTTTCGGTATTTCTACCGATATAGGCCATAGAGTATTATTATATACAGGATAATATAGGCCCTGTCTTACGAAATACCGAAATGCATTGATTTTTCCCCCGATTTCAGAGGATGCAAATTATCCCGTTTTTTACTGATTTTTGGTACAGAGTGGTGAATTTTAAGAAATTGTGAACAAATTAAAACCTGATAATTTAGAACTATTTTGAGATGAAGTCGGTTAGATAGTCAAGTATCAGCTCGTCAGAACGAAATAATCTGAAAAAAGGTCGCCAAAACTAAATATTGTACTATTATTATGTCATATACCGATTTTTGGTACGAATATACCGATTTCAGTGGGAAACTCTAAATTTCGCGAAATTTCGTTTAGTTTCGTTCGAGACTTCGACACTCCGTTAGGAGTAACTTGTATATAATAATACTCTATGGTTAGGAGAGGCCTATATAAGGAGTATAGGTTTCCGGGGGGTATTCACTCCCTTGAGAATTTGCCCGGGCAAAGAGGGTACCCTCGAGACCCGAATAATCCCTACCCACCCCCCCCATATTGCAAACGCAGACGCGGCATATGAGAGACCGGTGGGTACGAAGTCCCATCTTGCTGCTTGAAGGAGTATAGGTGTTCTGTCAGTTCTGTGCTTCGAGAACACTGTGTTAAACAATAAAGTTAGGCTGAAAGGCAAAAAGCCAAGGCCGTAAAACACCATTTAAAAAAAAACACTGTGTTTAATGTTATTGATTTATACCATAGAGTATTATTATATACATGTTAATTTATACCAGAAGCAGAATCTACTCTGTATTCTGTAACAGTCATAGATTAGTAGTAACAGTTGAGTTAAATCGTGCAGCTTTTGGATATATAACATAACAACATCTTTTTGTTATAGAATAAATAAGGGACCTAATATGAAAGGTGACATTGAACCCCAATCAGCACCAGTTGTACAGAACGAGGGCGCCACCAAGTCTGACGAGATTAGCGCTGTGCCGCAAGCGGTAATTCAGAATGATGAAACTGAGGCCAATACCAGTAAAGATACCCAGAAGCCTTCGCCGAAGAAACCTAAAAAACGTAGGCCTAGGATGCCCCGAGACGAAACTGCACCTCGACCACCTCTGACGGGTAATGTATTAAAATTATTTAGACATACAAAATTAGTAAACTCGATGTTTTGTTCTTTGAATTCGTCCGTGATAGGGATACACGTAGATTACTCATGTATTTTTTGCGTTTTATTGTGCATGTATGACATTATATATAATATATACTACTGGTAATTCTGTTGTCTTATTTATTTATTATATTATTTCTTTAAATAATAAAGTAGTAATCGTATTATAGGTTACGTGAGGTATTTAAATGAACGTCGTGATCAGCTACGAGCTGAACAGCCAGATCTTGGCTTCGCGGAGATCACGAGGCAGCTGGCCAGTGAATGGAGCAAGCTGCCTGCGACGGAGAAGCAACAATATTTGACAGCAGCTGATTTAGACAAAGAGAGGTAAGTGTTTGATGGTACAATTTGATAGCATTTTGCTTTGTATGTATATAATCTTTGTTGTACACAACATGTAAATATATAACACATGCATATACTCGCCTATCATATGATAGTAAATTTAGCATTTAGGAGTAGGGGTTTCCTCAGGCTGACTTTATGCTTGAACAGATCAACTTCACACATGCAGTCTGCCTGAGGAAGTCCTAAGCCAGTAATCTGTTTCATTAATTTGGCTTTTACCAATTCAGTCACAGTATTGCTTGAATGTTAAGTAAGTTGCTTATTCAAAATTTCTCCTTTTAAAGGTATATCAAAGAATGGGCAGAATATAAGAAATCAGATGGGTACAAGGCATTTAAAAGGCAGCAGGAGCAGAAAGATCAAGCAATAGCTGCAAAGAAATCAAAACAAAGTTCTAATCAAGACAGTACATCACATAATGCAGGTAATTCTTTGGGTATATTTTGTTTCTCTTTATTATTACTTGAAGGAGGTAGAACTCTTTGTAATTCGACTCCGCAGCAGTGACAAGCGTTGCTGTGTTCTGGTTTTAAGGGTGTGGTAGACACATCGTTATGAGGCGTTCTAGCTTGGTCCTCAGGGGTAGTGGCACAACTGTAGCCAATGTTAGGTAGGACCATCTAATCCCATCAGGGGTTGATTACAAATGTCCATGGGCGGCAGTAGTCATTTACCATCAGAAGGACTGCATGCTTGTCTGCCACTCCTATATTATAAATAAAAAAACTGTATACCATTTTGATATCTCAACGTGTGGGTGAGGGATGGAAGAATATTTCTAAGAAAAAACGAACAAAGCTCCGCTATTTTTGTAAAAGACATAGAGAGCCTAAAATTTTTAACTTAGTTTTAATTGTTATTTGCAGTATATTTTTATTATTATTATTATTATTTTCTCTTTTAAGTTTTTGGTGTTTTAGTATTTCATTATGGCTATAACTATATTTTATCAAAACGTCCGTGGAATGAGGACTAAAACTGAATATGTTTTAAAAAATATCTTGCTTAACGAATATGATATTATAGCACTTACAGAAACATGGCTAAACTCTTGTATAGAAAATAGTGAATTTATTGATAAGCGCTATGTCGTTTTACGTAAAGATAGAAAATGTCACAGGGAATCCAAAAAAGACGGCGGGGGGGTTATGATTGCTGTTTCGAAAAAAATTCAGTCATGTCGCCTTCTTAAATACGAATCGGAAGAAGATCTGTGGGTGACAATAGAATTAAGAAATAACAATACTGTACAAATTATATCAATATGTGTTGTGTACCTAACCCCACCTGTCAATTTGGATTCTCTCAAACAGTTCTTAATCAGCGCAAATGAAGTTATTGAAAAATCAGATCAAACAATAATCATCGGTGACTTTAATTTAAGTTTTATTAGTTGGTCGCGGCGCTTAGATAATGACTCTTATGTCCCGAGTAACTATAACTGTAAATTGGGACATACTTTTGTCGATTCACCTCACCGACTATGCAATATAGATAAGGAATTCGACATTTACTTTGATACATTATCTATTTTAAAAAATAAAATTTTAGCACATAAGTAGCACTTATCATCATCATCAGCAACCCATTACTGTCCCACTACTTATATCAGTAGAACTTATATCATAGTTAAATGGCACAGATCGAAACTAGTGGGCAACAGTTGCGGTTGTTTCATTATTACCATGCTCAGTCAGCATTATAATGGTTGCGTATGGTTCGATTTGTTCCATACAAATTAAAGATACAGACTAATATATAATATAAACGTTGTTCATGCCTATAATTGGCACTCATACGAACCTTATATTATTAATATTACTATAGTGTACTTCTAAGTACTATATAATGTATTGTGTGTGTTGCTGTTGGCATGTAAATAAATAAATAAATAAATATCTGTTTCGCCTACAATTAATTTGACGCTGCCTGTGGCAGCACAGTGTGATGATTTTACAATGTACATGGATCATCAAGTGATACATTAACTATGAATATTGATTTTATTATACTCATTCATAAAAAGCAATTAACAATTTCAAGTATTTTGCAGCAAATCAGATTTCTTCTTCAAACCATTTAAGCATTACTGTACTTTTATTGGTAAAATGTTGTAATAAAGTGTACTTTTATAAATTTAACTAGCTGCTGTAAGTGCAACACCAGATCAAAGTGCATCAGTCAACAGTGGTGGTTCTGCAATAAATACATCTCGTCAGGCATCGCCACCTCGCCCAAGACCTTGCATTACACCAGCTTCAGTGAGTAATCAATCAATAATTAACCATAACCCATTAAAATCCCACTGCTGGGCACGGGTTTCCTCTCAGAATGAGAAGGAATAGGCCATAGTCTACCACTCTGGCCAAGTGCATATTGGTAGAATTCACATTCTCAGGTATGCGGGTTTCCTCACTATGTTTTTCGTCACCGTTGAAGCAAGTAATAATTTCATAGGTATGTGAAGTCTACCATTGTCCAATACGTACTTGGCTCTCGTAGTGGACTATACTTAAACTCTTTACTATGAGAAGAAACTCATGCAGCAAAAAGTAATGGGTTGACATCATGTTTTCATTAACTTTCTTGCTCATATTGAAGAAATCTATGTAATGCAGATAAAACATGAAGATAATATAGAGGATAGAATTATTTAAAATGTTGTTTCCTCCTTTTCAGGGTGAAGAAGTTACAGGTGATACGGACATACCAATATTTACAGATCTATTCCTTCACCATAACAAATTAAGGGAAACAGAGTTAAGGCAGTTGAGAAAAGCCAACTCGGATTATGAACAACAGGTAAGATAGGCAAGATATAGATTTGCAATTTTTTATAGGTTTTTTAAGTAAATGCATCCATTGCTTATCTAAATATAGCTTCTATTTGAGATTATACGTCAGTACCATTTATTGATAAAACTTGTGTTTCTATAAAAATATATAATTCATAACTTATTTTGGTATGAGTAAGATTTAGAAAATAAAAGTTGCGTTGGTCATCATAACTGATTTTATTTTGCTAAACTACTAATTCTATTCTATTTAGAAGTCATGCAACGGATATCTGACCTAACCTAACCTAAACACCATCCGGCTGGATACTGGATAGCAGCACCTATCCGGCCGGATACCGGATAGTAGCACCTATTCCTCACCATGGAATCGAATAAGTACGGATATCCGGCTATCCGTCCAAACTGCTATCCGTTGCAACACTAGTAATTACACTATGTTCTAAAGACCTTTAAATTATATATATAATCGTTTTGTTAAGTTACCGAAAATATCAAGAAGATTTTTATAAATTTCAGAATGCAATTCTACAA
Source organism: Epargyreus clarus (assembly GCF_041222505.1). Lineage (NCBI taxonomy): Eukaryota > Metazoa > Arthropoda > Insecta > Lepidoptera > Hesperiidae > Epargyreus > Epargyreus clarus. The sequence goes on from NW_027332212.1 coordinate 10,047,203, forward strand.
AGACACGCGGAGGAGGTAAGCGCGGCGACGGCCCGCCTGCGCGCGGAGACCGCGGCGGCCATGGAGCGCGCCGCGGCGCTCGCGGCGCACCGCCGGGCGCTCGTCGCCATCCTCGTGCCGGCTTTGAAAACAATTGCACTTCCAGGTAAATATTTATTTATTTATTTTATTGATCTAATTAGAACGGCCGAGGCCACTTACACTAACTAGACAGGTCTAACATACAGACAACTCACAGAACTCCAAGCATACAGACATGATCAGCTTCCACTCATCAGCAAGCACATCACAGTTCGGATAATGAGCGGGTTCAATGTCGCAAGTGTGCGCGGAACAGGTGATTTAGCGCGCGACACAGTGTAGGAAGGCGGAATCACAAATAACTTGTGCTTTCGGCTTCGTTGATCATTGTCTGGGACAAATATTCGGCAAAGCTGATTGTGAAGTTCCTGCGCCTCAACAGCATTATGTAAAATCTTGCACATAATTTCAAATTGGTTGAGGTTTCTACGGACATCTAAAGAATTAAACCCTAAGTGACCCAAGAGGAATTTAGTTGGGTACAGATACGGGTAGTATACACTGTCCCTGTAGTTCCGGGTTCAGGGTATCCCCTGTCTGTCGTAAGAGGCGACTAAAAGGAAGCTTCTGGGGTCGCGGGTGGCAAGAGTGGGAGCTCGAACCGCCCGCTCAACGGCCGCGGGAAGGCCGGCGGTATGTGTGGCATACCGTCATGAACCAGATGGTGTGGGAGGAGCGATAACAGCTCCCAGAGCAGACCCCGATTTGGGCATCGCGCTTGGAGGACCCTGGTTGCGTTCCGTCAGAGATCTCAGAGTTTTCCACCAACCATTTAGAACGGCTACCGGGGGAGGTTTTAGTGCGGTAAAAATCCCACATAACCCAGCGTCGCCTTTTGCGGTACGTTTTGAAGGTAAATAATACATTTGCACAAAACGGACCACATCTGGGTCCATAATAATTAACATAAAAGTTTACAGGTTTATGCTCATGTATAACCTACAAGTCAACAAACGATAACCCGGGATTTCTTAACCTTCACCTATGTTGGTAAAGTGTACATGAGATGAGCATGAAAGTCATAAGGGATAATTTGCACTATGTTATAAAATAAAAAAGTTGGCTAAATATACATAATGTTATACTACATTTACTCTGATTTCAATATCTGTAACATAAATTATAATGTAAAATCCAACTATGAAGGTACAATATAGCGGCAATTAAACAATAAGCTTATCAATCAGTATTTTTCGTAATTTATTTTAATAATATTAATTTTATTTACAGGAATGTCTTCAGGTCCTACAGATACAAACATCGGTGAATACATGGACAAGTTGCAATCTCTAGTTTCAGACACCAAGAGCAGTGGGATTCTAAAACAAGCTCGAGACATACTGAATAGAATAGAATTACCCATCAGTTAATGTGTTGGAAATAAACTTACTTATAATACTTTAAAATTTGTTTCAATTATCCTATATAAAAATAATTGTATATAATCCATACAGAGTGTACACTTATATTAGTTGAACATCAGTACCAAAAAAAACAAAATATCTTAAAAATAATTTATTGAATTTCAGTAGTAATTTGAATTACAAAGAGGTTACTACTTCAAGTAACTTGCAAACTTATCTATGATAGAATGCACATTTCAAGTTAGATACTGCTTATAAATTACATATGATTATGATTGTCCTAGATTTTGACATAGTTATCTACTCAAATATATTTCTTGATTAGCACTGAGAATGGTTTGTTACAGACAACTTATTGTCTAAAGTAAAGCATGGACAGACAAGTGCGGATTATTGACTTGGAGTTTGCTATTGGCAAATCTCTTATGATTAAGTGTAACAAATATATAAACATGTCTAAGATACAATGCAATGTATTGCTTTACCATAATGATATACTCCATGGTGTGTGGTAGGTGCTTTTCAAATCATTAATTTCTAATATTAAAATGCTACATAATAAAGCAGTATAATTAATATGTGTCCAAAATCAGCATAATTTATGTTACCACCACATTGAAGATTCATGTCAAAATGCTACTAAGGTATATTCACTTCATATAGTGCTGCCTTCATCAGACTCCTGAAGATCATTGTCATTAGTGCCCTCTTCATCATATTCATGAAGTTTTTTTCTCCACATCTTTATTAATGTGTCCCAAGATCGTCTGCTGTACTTGAGATACTTGTCTGGAGTTTTTGGGTGCTCTTTTGTGCGCTTTTCTCTGAAAACAATACAATCTTTTTTTTAATAAATATTTAAGTGTCATGTAGTGTATATCTAATATTTAAAGCTAATGTAACATACATATAAAATGTGTGTCCAAAATATTAACAAATTAACATCGATTGAGCATTCAACATGCTTTGATTTAGATCCTCCCCTTACAGTTGAGTGAACAAAAATTTGTGTGAAAAACTGCTAAGTAGCTAAAAACAGTAAGTTAGCAGGCTCCTGCCACATGCCTTCAGCTGTGCGTGTCAACAATGCAATCATGAGTTATACAAACACAAGAGTTTTTCAACACAATTACTGAGCATGCATTAAATTTAATAATTTTCAGTTTTACACCCTTAGAGATAATGTTTTAGATGTATGTTCATAAATTTGCATAATATATAAATGACTATATTGAATAATAGTTTACTTACATAGGAACCTTCTGTATATAGATGTGGTAACCCACAGTATTTTTTCCATAGTCAATAGTTTTTTGGCGTCTCTGTAATATAACAGGATCTGTCTCCAATTCCACAGACTTTCTTGCTACTTGTTTACTGTATATAATCAAAAACATGTTGTACAAATATACAATTTTTAAAGGCATCTCAAAGTTTATGTAAGAAGATTATAATTTGTGCTGCGCAGGGCAGGTTACTTATACAAAATTACCAGTTTTGAGTTCCAACCCACACCAATCATTAGATGATGGAAATTAAATTTCCATTCTGTTGATGTTTGTTTATTCATATTTGTGTATTGATGGCACTCATGAAACAGGAAAATTCCTAGTGTGGGACTATGTGTTTGTGTAAAGATACTTATCATTATTTTATATTTAAATTTCCTCATAAAATAAGCCATGTATTATGTGTAATAAATTAAATTAATTTTTTTGTAATATTTATATTATATATCAACTTACCTAGATCTACCTTCTGAATCACCATGGTTATTTGGCTTGGATTTCTTCCTACTACTAGAAGTCTCCCTGCTATCTGATTTCATCTTTCCTTTAGCAGGTCTCCTAACTGTAACACAGTAATCTCTTTAAACTACAAAATGTATTACATTGCAATAAACTTTAAACTCTACATCAAGGGGATAAACTCAATAGCTAATCTAGAAGTCCAATAATATCCAAAAAACTACTATTAATGACTTGGATGGACTCACATCGCAAATCACAAGCCTGGAAGTTATTAGTTAGTGCTGTATTATAACATCGATCAAAAATCACTAACGATGTCTAGTAGTTGCAGCAGAAGATTCACTCATCGTTAGCCGATATGAAACGCTATTGTTCCGAGAGAAAAGGTGCTGGATAGCCGTTGATATCTTGCTAAAGTGCTAAACAAATAAGAAAGAACATAAGCACATAGGTCTGTTTAAATAGTTACAGTTGCATTTATAATTATGAAACTATTCCGATTAGTATAAATATGTTATTTCACTTGATTTGTTTTCGGCTTTTCTCATAGACTCCAAGTAAACACAACTTCTCCGGTATATAGTGTATTATCTATGACACAACTAACGATTTCAGGTCGCATTTATGTCAAAAACCATTCAAAAACAAATATATAATCTGCGACCTGCCACAGGTAAATAATAATTTACACACATTCTATATCCAACCATAGATTATATTTTTAATTAAACATTTCATTGATTTCAGTGAATATACGATCATTTATACAATTTACGTAGATCTTCTTGTAGTCTCTTCTTTCTTCATTGCTAAAGATCGTACCTGCTTTGGTATAAATGTTATGGTACGTGCACTGGCGGACTTGGGGGAGGTGGGGGAAAAATGAGCCCCTTGCGGCTATGTTGGTGAACTTAGCATAGCATTTTCCAGCAGAGCACTAAAAAATGAGAGTTCTATTCGCATGCACATGAGTTCTATAGTTCCTGATAGTTTTCAGGAATAGTTCTGGCGATTTCACGGAGATAAAGCAGAATAAAATAATGCTCTGCTAACTTCACAGAGCAGAGCATTTTCTACAAAATTGAAAAAAAAGCTATTGATTAGTGTAATTAGCTTAATATCTAGAGTTCCTAATAGTTTTCAGTGATAGTTCTCGCGAAATAAACTTAAAAAATAATTTATAGATAAAATAAATAGACAAAAATTTAACCAAAAAAAAAAAATATGCAAAAAGGTTATTTAAAAGTGGAAACTCGTCGATTTTGCAAAGCCTAGTAATAAAATGATACATTTGTACAATAACTGACCCAGGAACTCACACTAAAGTGCCAGCACACTACAGCATACTAGAATAGTACAAATCGGAAAAATTTTCGACAAAACTTTTTTTCATATTATTTTCACGTAACCAGGGGGAAGGAACTCAGCGGTTTTACATAGGCTAGTAATATGGCTACAATTTAAAAATATAACCAATCCTAGAACTCACACTAAAGTGCCAGCAGAGCATACTAGAATAACAAAAATCGGATGGAGTTTCGAGAAATATTTTTTTTTAATTATTTCCACGTAATCAGATAGCGGGAACTCATCGGTTTTATATAGACTAGTAAATTAGCTACAATTTAAAAATATAACCAATCCCAGAACTCTCACTAAAGTGCCAGCAGAGCATACTAGAATAACAAAAATCGGATGGATTTTCGGCAAATATTTTTTTTTAAATCATGACCACGTAACCAGATGGCGGGAACTCATCGGTTTTATGTAGATTAGTAACATAGCTACAATTTAAAAATATAACCAATCCCAGAACTCGCACTAAAGTGCCAGCAGAGCATACTAGAATAGCAAAAATCGGATGGATTTTCGACAAATATTTTTTTTTCAATCATGTCCACGTAACCAGATGGCAAGAACTCATCGGTTTTATGTAGACTAGTAACATAGTTACAATTTAAAAATACAACCAATCCCAGAACTCACACTAAAGTGCCAGCAGAGCATACTAGAATAACAAAAATTGGATGGATTTTCGACAAATATATTTTAACAATCATGTCCACGTAACCAGATGACGAGAACTCATCGGTTTTATGTAGACTAGTAACAAACCTACAATTTAAAAATATAACCAATCCCAGAACTCACACTAAAGTGCCAGCAGAGCATACTAGAATAGCAAAAATCGGATGGATTTTCGACAAATATTTTTTTTCAATCATGTCCACGTAACCAGATGGCGGGAACTCATCGGTTTTATGTAGACTAGTAACATAGCTACAATTTAAAAATACAACCAATCCCAGAACTCACACTAAAGTGCCAGCAGAGCATACTAGAATAGCAAAAATCGGATGGAATTTCGACAAATATTTTTTTTTCAATCATGTACTGGTAACCAGATGGCGAGAACTCATCGGTTTTATGTAGACTAGTAATATAGCTACAATTTAAAAATACAAACAATCCCCGAACTCACACTAAAGTGCCAGCAGAGCATACTAGAATAGCAAAAATCGGATGGATTTTCGACAAATATTTTTTTTTCAATCATGTCCACGTAACCAGATGGCAGGAACTCATCGGTTTTATGTAGACTAGTAACATAGCTACAATTTAAAATTACAACCAATCCCAGAACTCACACTAAAGTGCCAGCAGAGCATACTAGAATAACAAAAATTGGATGGATTTTCGACAAATATATTTTTACAATCATGTCCACGTAACCAGATGGCAAGAACTCATCGGTTTTATGTAGACTAGTACCAAAGCTACAATTTAAAAATACAACCAATCCCACAACTCACACTAAAGTGCCAGCAGAGCATACTAGAATAGCAAAAATCGGATGGAATTTCGACAAATATTTTTTTTTCAATCATGTCCACGTAACCATATTGCGAGAACTCATCGGTTTTATGTAGACTAGTAAAATAGCTACAATTTAAAAATACAAACAATCCCAGAACTCACACTAAAGTGCCAGCAGAGCATACTAGAATAGCAAAAATCGGATGGATTTTCGACAAATATTTTTTTTTCAATCATGTCCACGTAACCAGATGGCGGGAACTTATCGGTTTTATATAGACTAGTAACATAGCTATAACTTAAAAATATAACCAATCCCAGAACTCACACTAAAGTGCCAGCAGAGCATACTAGAATAACAAAAATTGGATAGATTTTCGACAAATATATTTTTTCAAACATGTCCACGTAACCAGATGGCGAGAACTCATCGGTTTTATGTAGACTAGTAACATAGCTACAATTTAAAAATACAACCAATACCAGAACTCACACTAAAGTGCCAGCAGAGCATACTAAAATAGCAAAAATCTGATGGATTTTCGACAAATATTTTTTTGAATCATGTCCACGTAACCAGATGGCGAGAACTCATCGGTTTTATGTAGACTAGTAACATAGCTACAATTTAAAAATACAACCAATCCCAGAACTCACACTAAAGTGCCAGCAGAGCATACTAAAATAGCAAAAATCTGATGGATTTTCGACAAATATTTTTTTTTCAATAATGTCCACGTAAAAAGATGGCGGGAACTCATCGGTTTTATATAGACTAGTAACATAGCTATAATTTAAAAATATAACCAATCCCAGAACTCACACTAAAGTGCCAGCAGAGCATGCTAGAATAACAAAAATCGGATGGATTTTCGACAAATATATTTTTTCAAACATGTCCACGTAACCAGATAACGGGAACTCGTCGGCTTTATGTAGACTAGTAATATAGCTACAATTTAAAAATACAACCAATCCCAGAACTCACACTAAATTGCCAGCAGAGCATACTAGAATAGAAAAAATCTGATGGATTTTCGACAAATATTTTTTTTCAAACATGTCCACGTAACCAGATAACGGGAACTCATCGGTTTTATGTAGACTAGTAACATAGCTACAATTTAAAAATACAACCAATCCCAGAACTCACACTAAAGTGCCAGCAGAGCATACTAGAATAGCAAAAATCTGATGGATTTCGACAAATATTTTTTATATCATGTCCTGGTAACCAGATGGCGAGAACTTATCGGTTTTATGTAGACTAGTAATATAGCTACAATTTAAAAATACAAACAATCCCAGAACTCACACTAAAGTGCCAGCAGAGCATACTAGAATAGCAAAAATCGGATGGATTTTCGACAAATATTTTTTTTTCAATCATGTCCACGTAACCATATGGCGAGAACTCATCGGTTTTATGTAGACTAGTAACATAGCTACAATTTAAAAATACAAACAATCCCAGAACTCATACTAAAGTGCCAGCAGAGCATACTAGAATAGCAAAAATTGGATGGATTTTCAACAAATATTTTTTTTCAATCATGTCCACGTAACCAGATGGCGAGAACTCATCGGTTTTATGTAGACTAGTAACATAGCTACAATTTAAAAATACAACCAATCCCAGAACTCACACTAAAGTGCCAGCAGAGCATACTAGAATAACAAAAATTGGATAGATTTTCGACAAATATATTTTTTCAAACATGTCCACGTAACCAGATGGCAAGAACTCATCGGTTTTATGTAGACTAGTAAAATACATACAATTTAAAAATACAACCAATCCCAGAACTCACACTAAAGTGCCAGCAGAGCATACTAGAATAGCAAAAATCGGATGGATTTTCGACAAATATTTTTTTCAATCATGTTCACGTAACCAGATGAAGGAACTCATCGGTTTTATATACAATAGTAACATAGCTACAATTTAAAATTACAACCAATCCCAGAACTCACACTAAAGTGCCAGCAGAGCATACTAGAATAACAAAAATTGGATGGATTTTCGACAAATATATTTTTACAATCATGTCCACGTAACCAGATGACGGGAACTAATCGGTTTTATGTAGACTAGTAACATAGCTACAATTTAAAAATACAACCAATCCCAGAACTCACACTAAAGTGCCAGCAGAGCATACTAGAATAACAAAAATTGGATGGATTTTCGACAAATATATTTTTACAATCATGTCCACGTGACCAGATAGCGGGAACTCATCGGTTTTATGTAGACTAGTATCATAGCTAATATTTAAAAATATAACTAATCCAAGAACTCACACTAAAGTGCCAGCAGAGCATACTAGAATAGCAAAAATCGGATGGAATTTCGACAAATATTTTTTTTTCAATCATGTCCACGTAACCAGATGGCGGGACTCATCGGTTTTATGTAGACTAGTGGTTGTATTTTTAAATTGTAGCTATGTTACTAGTCTACATAAAACCGATGAGTTCTTGCCATCTGGTTACGTGGACATGTTTGAAAAAATATGTTTGTCGAAAATCTATCAGATTTTTGCTATTCTAGTATGCTCTGCTGGCACTTTAGTATGAGTTCTGGGATTGTTTGTATTTTTAAATTGTAGCTATGTTACTAGTCTACATAAAACCGATGAGTTCTCGCCATATGGTTACGTGGACATGATTGAAAAAAAAATATTTGTCGAAAATCCATCCGATTTTTGCTATTCTAGTATGCTCTGCTGGCACTTTAGTGTGAGTTCTGGGATTGGTTGTATTTTTAAATTGTAGCTATGTTACTAGTCTACATAAAACCGATGAGTTCTCGCCATCTGGTTACGTGGACATGATTGAAAAAAAATATTTGTTGAAAATCCATGCGATTTTTGCTATTCTAGTATGCTCTGCTGGCACTTTAGTATGAGTTCTGGGATTGTTTGTATTTTTAAATTGTAGCTATGTTACTAGTCTACATAAAACCGATGAGTTCTCGCCATATGGTTACGTGGACATGATTGAAAAAAAAATATTTGTCGAAAATCCATCCGATTTTTGCTATTCTAGTATGCTCTGCTGGCACTTTAGTGTGAGTTCTGGGATTGGTTGTATTTTTAAATTGTAGCTATGTTACTAGTCTACATAAAACCGATGAGTTCTCGCCATCTGGTTACGTGGACATGATTGAAAAAAAATATTTGTTGAAAATCCATCCGATTTTTGCTATTCTGGTATGCTCTGCTGGCACTTTAGTATGAGTTCTGGGATTGTTCGTATTTTTAAATTGTAGCTATGTTACTAGTCTACATAAAACCGATGAGTTCTCGCCATATGGTTACGTGGACATGATTGAAAAAAAATATTTGTCGAAAATCCATCCGATTTTTGCTATTCTAGTATGCTCTGCTGGCACTTTAGTGTGAGTTCTGGGATTGGTTATATTTTTTAATTGTAGCTATGTTACTAGTCTACATAAAACCGATGAGTTCCAGCCATCTGGTTACGTGGACATGATTGAAAAAAAAATATTTGTCGAAAATCCATCCGATTTTTGTTATTCTAGCATGCTCTGCTGGCACTTTAGTGTGAGTTCTGGGATTGGTTATATTTTTAAATTGTAGCTATGTTACTAATCTACATAAAACCGATGAGTTCCCGCCATCTGGTTACGTGGTCATGATTTAAAAAAAAATATTTGTCGAAAATCCATCCGATTTTTGTTATTCTAGTATGCTCTGCTGGCACTTTAGTGCGAGTTCTGGGATTGGTTATATTTTTAAATTGTAGCTATGTTACTAATCTACATAAAACCGATGAGTTCCCGCCATCTGGTTACGTGGTCATGATTTAAAAAAAAATATTTGTCGAAAATCCATCCGATTTTTGTTATTCTAGTATGCTCTGCTGGCACTTTAGTGCGAGTTCTGGGATTGGTTATATTTTTAAATTGTAGCTATGTTACTAATCTACATAAAACCGATGAGTTCCCGCCATCTGGTTACGTGGTCATGATTTAAAAAAAAAATATTTGTCGAAAATCCATCCGATTTTTGTTATTCTAGTATGCTCTGCTGGCACTTTAGTGAGAGTTCTGGGATTGGTTATATTTTTAAATTGTAGCTATGTTACTAGTCTATATAAAACCGATGAGTTCCCGCTATCTGGTTACGTGGAAATAATTAAAAAAAAATATTTCTCGAAACTCCATCCGATTTTTGTTATTTTAGTATGCTCTGCTGGCACTTTAGTGTGAGTTCTAGGATTGGTTATATTTTTAAATTGTAGCCATAGTACTAGCCTATGTAAAACCGCTGAGTTCCTTCCCCCTGGTTACGTGAAAATAATATTAAAAAAAGTTTTGTCGAAAATCTTTCCGATTTGTACTATTCTAGTATGCTGTGCTGGCACTTTAGTGTGAGTTCCTGGGTCAGTTATTGTACAAATGTATCATTTTATTACTAGTCTTTGCAAAATCGACGAGTTTCCACTTTTAAATAACCTTTTTCCATATTTTTTTTTTGGTTAAATTTTTGTTTATTTATTTTATCTATAAATTATTTTTTAAGTTTATTTCGCGAGAACTATCACTGAAAACTATTAGGAACTCCAGATATTAGCTAATTACACTAATCAATAGCTTTTTTTTCAATTTTGTAGAAAATGCTCTGCTGTGTGAAGTTAGCAGAGCATTATTTCATTCTGCTTTATCTCCGTGAAATCGCCAGAACTATTCCTGAAAACTATCAGGAACTATAGAACTCATGTGCATGCGAATAGAACTCTTATTTTTTAGTGCTCTGCTGGCAAATGCTGTGCTAGTTTCACGGACACCTTGCGGCTGAGGCAGATATTAGATCAACTTCTAAGACTGGGGGCCTCATTCAATTTTGCGCCCCAGACCACATTCAACATTTCTGGCGCCCCGGGGCTTCGACAATCTTTGTCAACCATGTGCTAGTATTGTTATTATAGTAGACGAATTATATTCCTATATACTATACTCTTAGGAGTTATATTATACTACATGTTTAAAATTTTAACAAATAATGGAGACTTTTCATATTGGGAATCAATCGTTCATAAAAAAAACAATGACATTAGAATATTACTTTTTACAAAAAACGTCGCACAGGCGCACACACTAGTTTTTCGGGATTACCACGATACTATTGATTATTTATTAAGAAATTGTATATCGAATTTTGCTGTTATTTAATAGTATCGTTCACGAATGATTGTGTGTACTACTTTCTAATTACGTATTAATTACCTTTGTACATTACGCCATGCATAAACTTAAAAAAAAATTATTGCAAGGAAGAATGAAACAAAAGTTTATTTAAAATTGTTTTTAATGTATTGTATTATTTGATGAAGACCCTCTTTCCCAGCAGTACCTTCTAAGAATTCCATTTCAACATTTATATGTTCATCTCGATTGCTAATTTTTACAATAGCATTTACAACAGGTTTAATTATAGAAGGCTCTACCGTGCCTTTTGTGTCATTATCTGAATTACCGTTTTTCTCCAAAGTACTAAGATCTTTTGTTACTTCAGTTTTATCCACAGTCGAACTTGCGGCACTTTCGTCGATCTTTATTTTTTTAGCTTCATCTTCTTGGATCCTTTTCATAAGTCTTCGTTTTCGCCTTTGATTGGACCATGTATTATTTAATGCTGTAAAATCAAGAGTCACCTCGTTTTTTCTTTTGTTGATTATATTGTGAGTGATTTCTAGACCCTCAAATATGGCTTTAAATTTTTCCATAACTGGTCCTATATCATTTTTCTCTTCAGGTAGTTTTGGCAAGCTAAATGTGATAGGTAGGTTTCGTTTCCTTGGCTTATCTCTTGATGGTACTGTAACATGAAGAGAAGTTTTAATATGGAGTGAATAAACAAAAGCTCTTAATATTAAAACAAATTTTGAGCATTTCTTACGGATCGCCACATAAATAATCTTACACAAATAATAAAAAAAACACATAATGACGTCTATCTCCATATATTTAAAGCATCTGCTATATAAATATAAATCACAATTGCTTAGAATAATAATTTAGGTAGTAAAATTTTATTCAGATTCAGATGCACCCTTTATGTGTACAAATCATATTTACCCAATACACCAATATCCCAATCTTGATATGTCCAAGCCAGACCCCATCTAGTAATTCGGCCTTGACAAAATTCTGTTGTTGTGTATTTTATACCCTCTGCTTGTAAGTCCAGTACTAATTCTTTTAAGTTATATTTGTGACCAACCATGGTGGTAAAAATTCTGAAATCAAAAATAAAATTGTAATTGATTGTACTTATAATAATTCTAATAATGTTTAATGCCTATTTTCCTTGCATGGAAAATAAAAATAAACAAATCTTTTAAAATTTGCAAGATTTGTATATTTCATAATAGTTGTCGATTCACAATACAAACTTAAAGATCTATACTTTAAAATTATTTTAGAATAAACTTACATTATATCATCCTTATGAATCTTGCTCTCTTCAAGGATTTTTCTGCAGAACTGCAACTCACCTCCTTCAGTTATTAACTCCTGTGGAGATCCAGTGAATCCATTTTTTGGAGGTGGCCTGAAAAAAATACACATGTTAATTATGAAATGAAAACAGTATACCAGTTTGGAAATTTGTTCTTAAAAATTAAATTATATTGTATTTTCACTGTTAAATCTATATCCACAGGCAAAAGCATAATTTTGCATGTAAAAGTAAATCCCAATAACACTATTATTTCATTGTGATTAGTTTTTTAATACAAATTACCTGGCAGGACTTCTAGATTCCCACAAATCTTGAAATGTGCTATAAAATGGTGGATTACACATACAAAAATGGAATTTCTGTTTGTTCTCATCTTGCAAAATAAAATTAAGCACTGTAGTAGTATCATTCTTCCTCACTGTAATAATTAGGAATCTCCATAACTGACACTGAAATTTACAACTTTAAAATATATCGAAAAAAAAACATCATACAAAGTTATAGTTTATTACTGGGCTGTGTTTCAAATCAAAATAAGCAAATTCAATTGGGCCTATATGTAATAGTATGTTACACAGTCATTGATAAAACATTACATTTGAGAATCCACCTACATGTAGAGACATTTTATAAATTGTGTCAAACATAATCATATTTTGCTCTACTATATTTTGTCAGGCACAGCCCATGTGTGTAAGGTTGTGTTAGTCACACAAACACAATGTCTGAAGGATATGAATGCACCTCAAAAGATCAAAATTTTATAATTAAAATCGGTTTCTTCTGTCAACATTTAAAAATGAAATAAAGGTAATTTTTGACAATATTTAAATAAGCTTATTAAGCAAGTCATCAATTATAACATATACCTTGTATTAAGTCCTGCAAATTGTTTCTCTCTATGTTGTCCCTAGCTTTTTTGAGACTGTCTTCATCAGATTCTGTTCCAACCATGAACCACTTATTTTTAACAGCAGCCAGAATTGGATAAATAGCACAAGCACCGGTACCTAATAAGAGATTTTATAAAAGTTAGCAATTCAATTCTATTATAGTCCGCATAAAACTGCTAGTCCACTCTGAATATAGAAATGAATAGCGTCACCATAGCAGATTGTATGACTACACTTGCTCGCAACAACTTCAGAGCGGACTAGCAGTTTTGTACGGACTATACAATCATAACATAAATATGTCACTGTCTAAGTTCATGTCAATATTTACAACCTTTTTGTGAGTGTGTATGATTACCCGTTTCAATATTAAAAAGGTTTAAGAGAAGAGACAATTTCAGATTTATTTAATTTGTTATATGATATCCTTAAAATCTTACTACTTAAGTTCAAGTTACAAAGGTGTACACATGACATGTATGCATATGCATATTAAAGCATGCTACATGTATAACTTGATGTTTTAGTTGGTAACTTACTTGACAAGTACGTATAAGTTACAAAACATCTGTAATTTTAAGACATACAACTAATTTAAAGACATGCTTACCAATATCTAATCCCCTCACAGAGTCATTCCTCTCAATTGCGTCTAACAAATCCTCTAACCACAAAATGTAATTAAGTCTCAAAGGGAGTGTTGGCACCAATCTATCCTCAGGTATTTCTATGTCTATGTTGAAATCTGATTTCAGTAAGCATTTTGTTAAAACACGAAGAGCATTAGGATTTTTAAAATCAATGCTAACTTTGCCAGTAACGTCCTGAAAAATAAACATTGAAATAGGAGAAACTGCTTTGTTATTAAGAATAATGTTCACATGAGTATATGTGCCACACATCGTTGGTAATGGAACTGTCAATGTTTTGTTAAAATTTTCTAGCAAAATACTATCTTTATTGGTTTGGTAGATTCCTAGATTAATCATACAAATGTTGTACAATTTACTTCCTTGGTTTAGGATTACAGTGTCTGCTTCTTGCACACAGTAACACCCCAGGATTTACAGTGTAAACTTAATTTGTTTGCAAGTATAGTGTACCATCAGAAAAGGTTATTGTAGAAGAATTTAAAAAGAGTAGAAAATAAAATAAACTATACACAATTTCTACATGGTATTAGCACTACTTTTGTGGACTACTGAATACTTTATATACATACATACCACTTTAGCCACTTCAGAAAATTCTTTGAAAGACTCTGCCAATTTAGCAAAGTCTGGTGGAATTTTATATATGTTCCGAGGATGCATGAATTTATTCAGTGCCATGTTTGTGCAATATTAAATGTATACAATACACAGAGAGTACAAGTAGAAAATATTTACTTATTACCCAAAATTTATTTCAATTTCAAATAAATAAATGGAAACTGAAACTTATTGAAAATTGAAATCGACATTGACACTTGACAGTTCCTTATTCCTCAAGATCACATACATTACTTCAGCACAGATTAGGAATATCGAGAAAGTTGAATATTTTTATCTTGAGAAATTAATGTTTGAATTTATTATGTTTCTAATAGTCTTTTAGCTGAATCAGCTGAATGCACAATGTGTCCGTGAAACTAGCACAGCATTTGCCAGCAGAGCACTAAAAAATGAGAGTTCTATTCGCATGCACATGAGTTCTATAGTTCCTGATAGTTTTCAGGAATAGTTCTGGCGATTTCACGGAGATAAAGCAGAATGAAATAATGCTCTGCTAACTTCACACAGCAGAGCATTTTCTAGAAAATTTAAAAAAAAGCTATTGATTAGTGTAATTAGCTAATATCTGGAGTTCTTAATAGTTTTCAGTGATAGTTCTCGCGAAATAAACTTAAAAAATGATTTATTGATAAAATAAATTGACAAAAAATTAACCAAAAAAAAAGGGCAAAAAGGTTATTTAAAAGCGGAATCTCGACGATTTTGCAAAGCCTAGTAATAAAATGATACATTTATATAGTAACTGTCCCAGGAACTCACACTAAAGTGCTAGCAGAGCATACTAGAATAGCAAAAATCGGATGGATTTTCGACAAATATTTTTTTTCAACCATGTGCACGTAACCAGATGGCGGGAACTCATCGGTTTTATATACACTAGTAAATAAGCTACAATTTAAAAATATAACCAATCCCAGAACTAACACTAAAGTGCCAGCAGAGCATACTAGAATAACAAAAATCGGATGGATTTTCTACAAATATTTTATTTAAATTATTTCCACGTAACCAGATGGCGGGAACTCATCGGTTTTATATATACTAGTAACAAAGCTACAATTTAAAAATATAACCAGTCCCAGAACTCACACTAAAATGCCAGCAGAGCATACTAGAATAGCAAAAAACGGATGGATTTTGGACAAATATTTTTTTTTAACCATGTGCACGTAACCAGATGGCGGGAACTCATCGGTTTTATATACACTAGTAACAAAGCTACAATTTAAAAATATAACCAATCCCAGAACTCACACTAAAATGCCAGCAGAGCATGCTAGAATAACAAAAATCGGATGGATTTTCGACAAATATTTTATTTAAATTATTTCCACGTAACCAGATGGCGGGAACTCATCGGTTTTACATACACTAGTAACAAAGCTAATATTTAAAAATATAACCAATCCCAGAACTCACACTAAAATGCCAGCAGAGCATACTAGATTAGCAAAAATCGGATGGATTTTCGACAAATATTTTTTTCAACCATGTGCACGTAACCAGATGGCGGGTACTCATCGGTTTTATATACACTAGTAACAAAGCTACAATTTAAAAATATAACCAATCCCAGAACTAACACTAAAGTGCCAGCAGAGCATACTAGAATAACAAAAATCGAATGGATTTTCGACAAATATTTTATTTAAATTATTTCCACGTAACCAGATGGCGGGAACTCATCGGTTTTATATACACTCGTAACAAAGCTACAATTTAAAAATATAACCAATCCCAGAACTAACACTAAAGTGCCAGCAGAGCATACTAGAATACCAAAAATCGGATGGATTTTCGACAAATATTTTATTCAATTTATTTCCACCTAACCAGATGGCGGGAACTCATCGGTTTTATATAGACTAGTAACATAGATACAATTTATAAATATAACCAATCCCAGTGTTATAAAACCGATGTATATATATGATGATATAGTGTATATAAAACCGATGAGTACCCGCCATCTGGTTACGTGCACATGGTTGAAAAAAATATTTGTCGAAAATCCATCCGATTTTTGCTAATCTAGTATGCTCTGCTGGCATTTTAGTGTTAGTTCTGGGATTGGTTATATATTTAAATCGTAGCTTTGTTACTAGTCTATATAAAACCGATGAGTTCCCGCCATCTGGTTAGGTGGAAATAAATTGAATAAAATATTTGTCGAAAATCCATCCGATTTTTGGTATTCTAGTATGCTCTGCTGGCACTTTAGTGTTAATTCTGGGATTGGTTATATTTTTAAATTGTAGCTATGTTACTAGTCTATATAAAACCGATGAGTTCCCGCCATCTGGTTACGTGGAAATAAATTAAATAAAATATTTGTCAAAAATCCATCCGATTTTTGTTATTCTAACATGCTCTGCTGGCACTTTAGTGTTAGTTCTGGGATTGGTTATATATTTAAATTGTAGCTTTGTTACTAGTGTATATAAAACCGATGAGTTCCCGCCATCTGGTTACGTGGAAATAATTTAAATAAAATATTTGTCGAAAATCCATCCGATTTTTGTTATTCTAGTATGCTCTGCTGGCACTTTAGTGTTAGTTCTGGGATTGGTTATATTTTTAAATTGTAGCTTTGTTACTAGTGTATATAAAACCGATGAGTTCCCGCCATCTGGTTACGTTCACGTGGTTGAAAAAAAATATTTGTCGAAAATCCATCCGATTTTTGCTATTCTAGTATGCTCTGCTGGCATTTTAGTGTGAGTTCTGGGATTGGTTATATTTTTAAATATTAGAATTGTTACTAGTGTACATAAAACCGATGAGTTCCCGCTATCTGGTTACGTGGAAATAATTTAAATAAAATATTTGTCTAAAATCCATCCGATTTTTGCTATTCTAGTATGCTCTGCTGGCACTTTAGTGTTAGTTCTGGGATTGGTTACATTTTTAAATTGTAGCTATGTTACTAGTCTATATAAAACCGATGAGTTCCCGCCATCTGGTTACGTGGATATAATTTAAATAAAATATTTGTCGAAAATCCATCCGATTTTTGTTATTCTAGCATGCTCTGCTGGCATTTTAGTGTGAGTTCTGGGATTGGTTATATTTTTAAATTGTAGCTTATTTACTAGTGTATATAAAACCGATGAGTTCCCGCCATCTGGTTACGTGTAAATAAATTAAATAAAATATTTGTCGAAAATCCATCCGATTTTTGTTATTCTAGTATGCTCTGCTGGCATTTTAGTGTGAGTTCTGGGATTGGTTATATTTTTAAATTGTAGCTTTGTTACTAGTGTATATAAAACCGATGAGTTCCCGCCATCTGGTTACGTGCACGTGGTTGAAAAAAAATATTTGTCTAAAATCCATCCGATTTTTGCTATTCTAGTATGCTCTGCTGGCATTTTAGTGTGAGTTCTGGGATTGGTTATATTTTTAAATATTAGCTTTGTTACTAGTGTATATAAAACCGATAAGTTCCCGCCATCTGGTTACGTGGAAATAATTTAAATAAAATATTTGTCGAAAATCCATCCGATTTTTGTTATTCTAGCATGCTCTGCTGGCATTTTAGTGTGAGTTCTGGGATTGGTTATATTTTAAAATTGTAGCTTTGTTACTAGTGTATATAAAACCGATGAGTTCCCGCCATCTGGTTACGTGCACATGGTTGAAAAAAAATATTTGTCGAAAATCCATCCGATTTTTGCTATTCTAGTATGCTCTGCTAGCACTTAAGTGTGAGTTCCTGGGACAGTTACTATATAAATGTATCATTTTATTACTAGGCTTTGCAAAATCGTCGAGTTTCCGCTTTTAAATAACCTTTTTGCCCTTTTTTTTGGTTAATTTTTTGTCAATTTATTTTATCAATAAATTATTTTTTAAGTTTATTTCGCGAGAACTATCACTGAAAACTATTAAGAACTCCAGATATTAGCTAATTACACTAATCAATAGCTTTTTTTTAAATTTTCTAGAAAATGCTCTGCTGTGTGAAGTTAGCAGAGCATTATTTCATTCTGCTTTATCTCCGTGAAATCGCCAGAACTATTCCTGAAAACTATCAGGAACTATAGAACTCATGTGCATGCGAATAGAACTCTCATTTTTTAGTGCTCTGCTGGCAAATGCTGTGCTAAGTTCACCAACATATGCACAATTAGATTGAATGTGATATTTACTATATAAAAAACCCCAGTTGTCGCTTAAATTATTGAGTAAAGTGAGTCTATGGTTTTCATGGTAATTCTAAATAATCTGTGTTAGTGGCGTGATGGCGTCCGATTGACCGCCGCAAGTTGCAGTTTGTCTTTGCTTTGCTTCGTACAATTCAATTTAATAGTGTTATTTTAATTCAAATTTTAGCCATAAATAACTTATTATTTTAATATAAATAACAAATTTAGGATTTAGGAACATATTCTGACTAGTATACACGGTAAAAATGGTGGATAGAATTGATATGGCCTTAGATGACATCATAAAAGCAAGTAAAAAGGGTAGAGGAGGTGGAGGTGCTGGAAGAAAATTTGATACGAAAAGACCCGGGCGAGGTGGAACTGGATTTCGCAATGGTAGAACAGGCGGCGTATTGCGAGGCAGAAATCGTGGTGGCGTGTCCAAGCCTACAAATTACGCAAGGGTAAATCAAACAATTAGATGATTAAAATATTGCAAATGGCGGATAAACGTGGTTATTTGACGCGTCATGTGAATCATCAAAAGGCGCGAAGTATCCGTATGGCTGAGATCGTTCATGGCATTGTCTGTTTGGATGTTTTGTATTCAAGAGAGCTGTTTATGATTTATGAGCGATGTCTATATGGTCTGTGACCGTATTGTTGGTTCTGCTAAGTGGGCGTATTTTGTTTGTGTGATTAAATTATTTCTATTACATAGTCACGAAGTAACAATATAATGTGCTGCCCGGCGAAATCCCTTGGGACTGACATTTGCTCTTGGTTTCCTGTGATCATTTTTGAGGAGTTCGATTCGTCTTACAACAAAGTATTTGCATACAAATATGAAAGTAGATCAACTTGGGAGGGCTCTGCATCTTCGTGGGCCATAGCAATAACTTGGGAGGGCTCTGCATCGTCGTGGGCCATAGCAATGGCTCTATGCTGCAAAGGAGATTCGTGACAAGAAGTAAATACAACTTTTGTGGTGCAATCACATGCAAGTGATGTTCAGACGTGAGACATTGTTACAGTGCTTGGAACGATGGTGTTTTGTGGAAGTGATGAAATGGATTCATATGTATTTCAGTCATATACGGATAAAGTTTTCGTGCTCTCTATGTATACGAGTATTGTATTATATATTCATGTAATATTTGTATTTAATATGAATTGTATTAGAACATGTACAACTAACTTCTTCCATGTAATGTTTTTGAGTGCATACTCAAAGCAGCACTTGTGTGGGCAGTTGGCATGATCTATGAAGGACAACATATTTCAGGGTGATGTAAACAGCACATGGAAACACGATATGTTCAATGACTTCAGTGAAAGAAAAATACAAAGAAGCACTCCATTAACTACAGGCCCAACTAAGCTCTTAGTCTCAAACTTGGACTTTGGAGTATCTGATTCTGATATACAAGAGCTGTTTTCAGAATTTGGCATTTTAAAGAGTGCTGCTGTACATTATGATAGATCTGGCAGATCATTAGGTATGTATGTTAAATATGTCATACATTTTAAATTCATTTAAATCTTGAGTTGCCATCTTGCACCTCATTCCTTATCAAAAAAAAAAAAACAGTGCTATTATTGTGCACTCTTGGGGTTGAAAATTTATTGAATTTTTAAAAAAAAAAATCCAAATTAACCCATCTTTACCCATCGTTGCGTAAACGCAACATTTTATGTTTGATTTTTTTTTGGTATTAAAAATAGGACAGTAATCTTTGACATCTAATCCAGTTTATAAAAGAAGAGCTAAAATACAGGTTATAATTATTTGGACACTTATTTTCGTGAAAAATATATTTGATTTTTAATTTTGAAATACGGCGAATTTAGTCTTCTCCAATTAGACAAATTCATAAATTCATAAAAAATATTAATTAAAATAAATCAGAACTTTTTACACTAAACAAACATTTAACAATACTTTATTTATGAGTTCAATAATTCTGTTGAAAAGGAAAACCTATATATATAGTTTAACTTAGACTTCCACAAAATGTTGCGTGTACGCAACGTTGGGAGTATTATTGAATATTTGTTATTATAATGCCGCGATCTATTCATGCTAGGAATTTATAGTTAACAATAATTTCTTGGAGCTCAAGCGACACAAACGCTTTTGTTTCGTTAGTTAGTCAGTTGTTGAACTTCAAGCTCTCTGGTTTATGTAGTAAGCCACAAAACGAGTGCATTTTCTCTACGTAATAATGGCTTATAAAAACGCATTGTCTTCACAAGAAATTATGCGCTTGTTGGAAGAGGAGGATTTACAAAATGCTAAACAAATTGTTGCTGTATACATCCCCCCACCGGTTAAAATGTTACCGACGAACAAGATCTAGATGATGCTATGTTGGGTGGTTTCGACAGCAATCTGCCCACTGATATCGTTGGAACGTATAAAATCCACACGGATTTACCCACTCTGAGTCTGAAAATATGCTAGATGAGCCCAGTACTTCAATTTCAAGAAAATAAAAAAGGTCAAAGAATGCACCAAAATGTGTTCCAGACCTGTTATACCTAATTGAAGAACCTTGCAAACATCGCGTATTTTTTGACATTTTTTTCATATAACAAATTTGATTTCAAATCTTACGTTGCTGAAAATGAAAGCGGCTACCTTGCATTGCCATTCTTTGAATGTTTCAAATACAAATACCAATGAAAACACCATCCAAGAACGCATTGCCTACTAATATTCGCTATGATAATGTTGGTCATGTCACAGAAAAACATGAAAATAAACGTCGAAGAAGATGTCGACAATGTAGAAGTACAACAATTTACATGTGTAAAAAATGTCAGGTGCATCTTCATGCTGATTGTTTTAAAATGTTCCACTCCCGTTAGTACTTGAGTGTCCATCCATATAAGTAAGTTGAGAGTAGTTTTAAAGTTCACTTAGCCCAACGTTGCGTAAACGCAACATTTTGTGGAATTTAAACGGAATGATCAATATTTTTTCTGACTATGATTTTCTCCTTTTGAATGTATATGTAACTAATATAAATAATAAAATTTAAAAAAATCCTTTTATTTAACCCCTTGGGAATTAATGGGTTAACTTTAGAGGAAACCATAAATTAGTAAATCTTAGAGTCCTACAACTTGACACAAATGGCGGAAATAGGAGAGATGAACTAATATTTGGTCATATTTTAGGAACTGCTGATGTTGTTTTTGAAAGAAGAGCTGATGCATTAAAAGCGATGAAACAGTACAATGGAGTACCACTTGACGGGCGAGCCATGAACATTCAGCTGGCTACTTCAGAAATCAACACATTTAGAAACGAAGAGAGAATAAGACCAGCAGGTGGAGCTGGAGGACAAGTGAGGAGGAGTGTTGGCCGAGGTATATATTTTTTTATAATTAAAAGTAGCAAATGCAAAAGCAGTCAACTTGATTGTAAATGGGCAGTCTCACCAATTGGTATCTGTAATTGACCATGGAGTTTTATCTGAACCACAGATGCATTATTACCACTGAAGACTAAGGTGATAAAGCTACAATAAGTATGACTTACTAGACCTTTCAAACCAGAACAAAATAGCAATTACCCATGTTATTATTAGAAAAAAAAAACATAGATATTAATTTAATTTTCTTTGTCTGCAAATCTTTGTATCTAAAAATTAAATCAAAAAAATTTAAAATAAAGCCATAAAGAATAAATGATGCACATTAATCCTTCATTATGTAAATTGAAGAACCAACAAAGACAAAAATTACAAAACACTATGCATGTCCTTTATTTCAAGCTTCTGTAACAATTACTTGTGCTTTGTTTTAGGAGCGGGAGGAGGAAGCAGACCTCAAACGGTTAGCAGAGGCGGCCGAGGTGCAAGACGTGGACGCGGCGGCGCTGGTGCTGGAGCGGGACGGGGCAAACGCCCAGTGCCCACAGCCGAACAATTAGACGCAGAACTTGATGCATATGTTAAAGAAATTAAGTGATAAACCATCAAAGAAGAATAGTCTATTTTTATTACTTAGCTTAATTCAACAGACCTTGATATTTTGTATGGACATAAATTTCATGATTTTTTTTCTTTTACATAGTAGGGTACCTTTGTTTTCTTTATTGACAACATCTGTGAACATTGAGGTGTAGAATATAAGTTTCTCAACAAACATGCTGTTGTGATTTTTATTTATTTAATGATCAATTAATGTACTAGACTGGGCTTGTAGTGTCATGTGTTTAATTAATCTATCTCTTTATAGGCATTACAGACTTGGATATAGGTAATAAAACAAAATGAACATAAAAATTTGATTTCATCTAAAGAAGATTCTATTTGACAATTGAACAAAAACATTAACGGTCTTATTCATAAAAAATGCTTATAGAAGGTTTTAAGCACTCATTAGTTAAAGTGTTCAATAAGCTTATAAAACGTTCTATAAAATTACTTATTCATAAACGTTCCATAAACCTTCTATAACTAATGTGTCGCTAAAGTCAACTATAAACGAAAATGTTGCCATTATAGTGAAGTTCGGCGAACAAATTGACGAATATCCATAGATAAACATCATAAGATCACATTATTTCGTACTAAAAAAATATTCTGTCTTGACATTCTTGTCTATGCGTTGTCGATAAAACCAAATAAAATGTCAGTGTCATTGTATTTGTAAATACCGCGAATTTAAAAATATTTTATTTGTTAAAATGGGATATGAAACAAAAGTTGTTAAAAGATAAAGGAGTGAAAATTGGTTTGATATTAATGTTAAGTTTCGTTTTGTAAACATTCGCAATATATCATCAAGGTGTACCAGGACCTCTGCGATCTAAATTACGATCATTACGTACGAGATCAATTATAAAATTTAATGTCGATTTATTAAAGCGATAACGCTTCCGAAAGTCTTCGTCGTTTAAAGAAAACGGATCACTCTTTGGTGCAATGTATTTCGAAGTGGACGGTTTTCTAGATTTTTAATAATATCTAAGCTTTGTAAAATTTGCATTGTAATTTAAAATAGTGATATAATAATGTTATTTGTCGGATATTAAAATACATTATTTCAAGTTTGTATACAAAACGGACATTGACATTAAAATTTATTCAAAACGTATTGTGAAATTAGGTTAGTAATCACGAATCAGCTGTTGAGAGTCGGCCATCTTTGCCTTATAGCACTGTTATAGTAGGGTTCTGGCCTCTATAAGTTATAGAAGGTTTATAGAACGGTTTAGTGCCTAAAATGCGTTTATGAATAACACTTTTTGACAATCGTACTATAGCAACGTTATAAGTGTGCTATAACTTTTTATGAATAAGACCGTAACAATTTCAGTGGTGAATTTCATTACTCACATCTTCTATTACTCTGAACTTTATTTCTTATTATTCTATAAATCTGAAACGATCATTGCCTATCAAGTTTAAAAACAGAATTATTTCCTTGCAAAATTGTCAATTTTTGATCTTTGGTGGGCGAAGATATAAATTATTTATTAATAACAAATGTTATAGATAGTAGGTGTTTTGGTATATGGTACCATGTACCAATATACAGATATACCGATAGCCCAATAATATATAAATAATATAGAAGATTATTTTTTTTTGTTAGTAACAAAAAAGTTCATCAATAACTAAAAACAGTTATGGTTGACAAAAGCGAAAAGGTAAATTATTTATTTTTTAAATATTATCAGAGTAGTTTCACAATTTTTTATTACCTTATTAAAGCTTTTCAACAAACGAAATAAAAATAAAGAAAATAGGTTAACAAACGAGTAATCTGTTTAAGTAATCTGATTTATATGATTATAGTTTTATTTATTTAGCATAGATCTGCCAACAGGCTTATCATGGTCAGGGATCGGCCGTAATAGCTTTATATACAAGACAAGATTATTAAAAACTTCGATAGTGTGATTCAGAAACTTGTGGCCACAAGTTCTCTTGACGAGAAAAAGTTTCTGCGTCGCCACACTTAATTTATACATAAAAAAAAAATATTGCGAAAGTGTAAGTTATTTCAGAAGCCATCTATACTAGACTTTTATCTGCTAAAGGAACACTTAATTAGCCAAATACTTTCAGTAATTTGTTGTCGACCAAAGAAATAAAAGTATCATTCTGTTATTAGGCAGAAATAGAGTTGCCTATCGATAGTCGACTATTGATAAAATATTGATAGTTGACGTCATATAAATACTATCGATAATGTCGATACTATTGATAGTATGATCTAGGGCAATAGTATTGTTATATAAAAATGGTAACTATAGTATCGAAAGTATTAGCTTCAATAGCATCAATACCATCAGATTGTATCGATACTATCGAATACCGATATACGTTTAGGAGTGATACTATCGATAGTTGAATCAACTGCGATAGTCTTATTGCCTTTCTATAATCAAGTATATAGCAAGAAAGTATGTCATGAAGATATTAGTATAGAAAACGTATTAATAATAAAGAGTATCTGAATTTAATCAAAAATTTAGTAGTACTAATACTACTTAATACAAAAGCTTAAATTATGGAACGATACTATCGGTGGATTTTAAAGTATCGATACTGTAATACTATCAATACTTTTCCATACTATCGATAGTATTGATACTATTTTCGATTTAATACAACGATACTATCGAAAGTATCGATGATATCGACAGTATTACATTAAAAAAAATGATACTATTGATAGTATTATCAAGTAATACTATCTATCTTATCGATATTATTGCTTCCCATCAATAGTATTAGTTAACTTGTGATATAGTTTTCGCCAAACTGCTAGTCCACTCTAAAGTTGTTGCCCGCAGGTATAGTCATACAATTTACTATAGGGCCAATGTGGTAACACGATTCATTTCTATATTCAGAGCGGTCTAGCAGTTATACGCGGACTATACTTTAAATCCATTATAAATACAATATTTATCATTAATTTGTAATGATGAGAGTGAGACCCGAGCTCAGCGGACACAACGACGGACGACGACGAGTCTTCGAAAATTATTAAACTTAACCCCGTTACAGATTGCCCTATAGCCTAGATCGATTTAATAAATTTAATGTTCCCTTTAAATTGCACTACATCAATTAATATAGGTATCTTTATAATGCCTTGTGGGAATTTTAATGTGGAATAATGAGGATATGGCATTGCTTACGTACGACAGAAATGGAATTTTATTAGATTAAACTTGCATGGCATGGTGGCTGGTTTTCCATGCACCGTGTCTTGCGGATACCAATGGTAACGGGTGAGATTACGTACAAGCTGAAATCCTATTCTCTTACGTGCTAGCTACAAACTTTATGAAGTGGAACACCTAAAAAGGAGAGTTTCGAAAGACTCTTCCACAGCAGGACACTTCAAGTTCGCTTAAGAAAAGAAAAGCAAATATTCACTATTGGGCGAATACATTATAAGCCCTTTTTTTTTCTTTTAACGCGGAGAAATCCTCATGGATCCTCGGGGGAGCAAAAGGGGTATGTCGGACTCTTACCGACTAAAACTCCGCGGCGTTCCTCTGGACGCTCGGTGCCGGGTCTCGAGGAGCGTGAGAATCACATTCGCAGCCCGGCAACGTCGGCTGGCGCTGGTGTTAACGCTAGCCACGTCCCGAGAGGGAGGGGCCCCTCTCATTGGTGCCCCTCATAAGATGAGCGTGCAGAACGCACACACGACATCTCGAGCCCTTGACGCTGGAGTTGGATTCCCCCGAATCCACCTCCTTACGCTCATGGGACGGGGAAAGGGTGGCCTTCAGAAAAAGCCGCCCTACAGCGTCCCGTGCGTCTGCGACGAAGTGCCTGGGAAGACAAATCGTCCTCTCTGGCTCTCTCCGCCGCATCCTTCGCAAGCATCACAGCTTCACAGAAGGAGCGCATGGCCTGCCACGACCTGTCACTTCCGACCATGGCGCGAACTACGGTCGGTAGGGAGAGGTCGGCCCCCAATACAGAGATGAGCGCGCTGCGTTCCGCACTCCATGCAGGGCATACCTCCAGCGTATGCTGTGCTGTCTCATCAAGGCAATCGTCGCAGTGACACATTATAAGTATAAGCCCTAGCCTAACTCATAAATACATGACTTATGAATAAGGGCCGATCGCAGGATTAGAAGGTGTATATAAAAAAATGAACTTATTTTTTTTATCCGAAGTCCCTACTCTTTCATATTTTTATTATGAATAATTTTTATTATTAGTTCTATATAGTCTATAGTACGGTATTTCCCAAAGTATCGAGCACTCGAGTACGCTTTGACGTTCAGTGACATCGTCGTCAATAATGCCAACTCCGAGGCTTTTCCCCTAAAGTTAGAAGAGAGAGATTTTATTAATGATGTTTTACAACGGAATTATATGTTCAACTCTTATGGAATATTATTTAGTCTGGGTGCAATTTTTTCGTCATCAAATTTCAAAACCATTAGAATATTTTTTCGTCGCCTTTATATAATCGTGACCGAATCGAATTCGATTTAAGGGAGAATTTTTTCAAAAAGTTGACATCACTCGTGGATGTCATTCGATGTCGCTGTCAACTTGTCAAAGATTTATTTTGTTTTGTCGGCAAAATTGGATTTACTCTAGATTTATTTGGAAAGAAAAAAGTTTGTTTAACTTAGTATTTGTCGTATTTTATTAAAATTATGAGTCAATCAGGTTGGTGTGCAACTTGTCAATTAATTGAGTCAATGGTACAAATGCGTATATTGTTATGAGGTTATTTAAGACTACTAGAAAGCTATTATTATTATTGGCATTTTAATAATGCTGTACTGTGATGATAAGTGATAACGTTCTGATTATGTATAGCAGCGTTTCCCAGCCTTTTTCAGTCCACGGACCCTTAGGAAATCAAGCACAGTTTTCACGGATCCCACTTAATAAAATAAACAGCAATAAAAAACGGATTAGGTATTTATTTTAGTTTTACAGATACAAGAGAGAGAAGATATTAAACGCGGATCTATAGTATGGATTTATTCAATAATCTTAATAATAAAGTTTCTCAATAAAGTCTCATAAAATGAATATTATACTATTTTTACAATTAAAATAATGTGTTTTTGAAGATTATACCTAGTGTGATTGTATAATAAAACTTATCGGTGGAAATGGAATTATTTTTCAACAGGTGATGATTTATCAGGTGATGAAAATTTGAGTAGCGATGAAGCTGAAGTACCAGCAAAACGGGCTCGATATGATACACATGAAACTGCATCCACATCTTCCCACGATTCAGGTTAATATTACATTTGTTAATGATGTCACTAGCTCTTGAGGAAATAGAAATTATAAGAATACAAAATTGAATTCAGATAGGATAGAATTCATAAAGTCTGCGTTTTTTTCAATTAAATAGTGTTTTTTTCATATGTTATAAAAGTACATATATACTCCTATAATTATCTTCTTACTTTAAGTTCCCCATCTGCCTTTTTCATACACCGTAAAACTTGAATTTCCTACAACAAATGTAATGCAGTTTAGTAAATGAATTTCAATGTTATTTTTTGTCTTGGCAGCTCAAGACTCTGACGATGAGGCTCCACATACATCGTACAGCAGTGCAGATAATAAGAAGAATAATACAGATCAAAGTCCTAGACAAGCCCGTAGTAGTAGACTTAGTAGCAGTTTAAGTGAGAATTGTTCATCACCGAATGAGCCAGGTGATTTTTATAGACGTGGATTTGATGATAATGAGGGTGATGGGGATGCCTATTCTACGTCCAGTTTTCAAATGGATGACAGCCCTAGAGACAATAGGAGTGATGACAACCTTAAAGAAATGAATGATGTATACAAAAATTATTCGGACAAAGCAAAGAGAATGATGAGTAACATGGGTTACAAGGCAGGGCATGGGTTAGGTAAACTTGAGCATGGTCGAGTTGAACCTGTTGAAGCTTCCACGCAAAAAGGGCGTCGAGGTTTAGGCATGAAACCCTCTACTATAGGTGAAGTACCTAGTGATTTTAGCTGGACGCCTGATACTGCAGCCCCAGAGGCCAAAGAGACAGTGGTAAGTTATAAATTTTAATTAATATGGAAGATATATTAATATTATATGTAACTTTTTCTCTAGTAGCCATATATTATAGAAGAGATGGTTTGCAATCTTTAAACAGAAAGTATGAGAGGCTTTGTACTAAAAATGTGTGAGGTAGCTTAGTAGTATATGAGGTAGAAGCTAAGTAAGTAAGATGTCCCGCACTCCTTACCCACACCAGTTGCAATACTTACCTCAAATTGCTCATAAAAGTAAATGATTAGCACAGCTATGAGATTTCAGTTTAGCTCAACAATGAAAATCAAGCAGCTATGATGGATTTGATGCTCATCCCAAGCTTTGTTACCTTGCAATATATCAGGGGGAAAAGCACCTTAATGAAATTGAAAAAGTCATTTACCATATTCTGTTTAAGAAAGCTCTATATCATACATTATACTTTTTTTATTTTTACAATGATTATTACTTTGTTTCAGTCATGGATGCCTCCTCCTCCTAAAGACACATTATCTGTTGACACATTAGAAATGTGGCTGCAAAAAGGACCAAAAAAATTAATTATTGATGATGAAACAAATTTTGTGAAACCAAGTATACTAAAAGGAGTTTTGGATGCTAAGGTATGCAGTCATAACTATATACCATAAGACCTATCTGATCTGATTAATGAAAACAATATTTCTATACCTCCCGTAGGAAAAGTTTTAATAACTTATTTCATAATGAGATTTAATATGCATACATTTGCATAAATACTACATGTCCTTGAAATGTAATCTTATCTTATTTATTATACACTCTAAGCTGAAGTTATTACAATATAAAAGAATTGATCAAATATATAATATATATCATTTAGAAGTTACAAATCATTCTCCTGACAATTTTCAAATAAAAATATGGTCATTTTTTTACTTGAAAATTGTGAGCGAGGGGTACGGAATTTATCGCAGCAATTGCATAATCGTAATAAGAGTTTAAAAAATTATATGGTTAAATTTGTTATCAACACAATAAGATCTTTCAGTAGATAAGTCAAGGCATGAATTAAAATTTTTGTAACATTTTAAAATAAGTCAAAAATTTTACCATTTCAGACTATATTTGACAAATTGCACGATGAAGACATGAGAAGCGCGCGTTCCCGCAGTAATCCGTATGAAAGTATTGGTTCAGTATTTTTTTTGAATCGGGCAGCGGTTAAGATGGCCAATATGGATGCGGTATTTGACTATATGTTCACAGAACCTAAACACCCTAATGGGCAGCCAGCTGTTGATAAAGACGACCTCTTATATTTTGCGGATGTGTGCGCAGGTCCTGGCGGATTTTCTGAATACGTTTTATACCGCAAGGGCTGGAGAGCTAAAGGTATTATTTGAATATGTTAAAATCATAATTTTTGTTTTCAGTAACATGCAAACATTTGGCTAATATTAGATTACAGCTGAGTAGTTTCTAATCAATTTAGTGGCACAATATCTCTCGCTACTATTGTATTCATTCATGTAACTAATGTTGTCCATTACATAGCTCCATGTATGAAATAAATGTCTTATTTTCGAAAAGTAACTGTTATTCAGATTTATTTTTTAGGATTCGGTTTTACTTTAAAAAGTTCGAATGACTTTAAGTTGTCGGACTTCTACGCGGGGACAGCCGAAACTTTTTATCCCTATTACGGAGTAAAAGAAGATGGTGATATTTATGATCCTGCCAATTTGATGTCACTAAAATCACACGTCCTTAGCCGTACGGAAGATAAGGGCGTACATTTTTTGATGGCCGATGGGGTATGAGCACAGTTTATTCTTATTGCTTATGTGTATTTGTCCATTAGTTGATAGCTTAGCGGTTGAAACGCGGCGTCTTGATCGAGGGAATCAAATTATAAATCCCAGACATGCTTTCCCGCTTTTTCAAAGTTATTATCATCTGCTTTGGTGAAGGAAAAATTGTGAGGAAACTTGCATACCTGAGAAGTCTTTAAAAATAAAAGTTCTCAAAAGTATGTGATGTCTGCTAATTCGCACTTGTTTAAATAAAAATAGTGAATGGTATAAAAATATCTTAGTAAAATGTATAGGTACGTAATGGGTTATACAGTCTGTACCTCAATTTTTAACGTAATCTGCCATATTTTATTTCATTTTTGCTTTTCAGGGCTTTTCAGTAGAGGGCAAAGAAAATATCCAAGAGATACTTTCTAAACAGCTGTACTTATGCCAGTGTCTGGCTGCTCTGATGCTGGTGAGAACTGGAGGGAGCTTTGTCGTTAAACTGTTCGATATCTTCACTCCTTTTAGTGTCGGCTTGATTTATATCATGTACAGATGTTTTGAAAGGGGTAAATTGTTTATTTATTTCACTGCTATAAAAATAGAATGATACAAAAGGGCAAACTTAATGCCTGAAGGATATTCCTATGGCTGATGTGTATTGTCGGCAGAGAATGTTAGCCTATTCATGAATTAAATTTTTTATAATAAAGAATAGCCAATAAGCATTTAGTTAATTAATGGTAAGTGGGTACTGCTGCTGAGGACTAAGTTGGATTGCCTTAGCCAAATATATCTTCCTTAGTGCACCCTACAAACCTGAACACAATATTACCTAAAATTATGGGAGTCTTGCCTCCAGTCGAACTACAAACGATTCTATAATATATACTATAAAACTGTATTACAAAATACTTGACGATGAGGCAAAAAATACTCTGTTATACTGAAAATGTCAAGAACACTTATTTTTTCATTTTCTTATAGTCTGCATACATAAACCTGTAACTTCAAGGCCAGCAAATTCGGAAAGATACCTGATATGCAAGTGGAAAAAGTTTGGCACAGAATCTGCAGAAAAACATCTTTTTTCGGTTAATACATTATTATGGAAGCCAGTGGACTCAAAAAGTGATGTCACAGAACTGGTGCCATTAGAAGTCATACAACAAGACACTGCTTTCTTTGAGTATATTTACAAGAGCAATTGTATGTGAGTATTTTGATCAGGCCATAGTAATATATAAAGATAGCTCTTTGAATTTCATAGATAAAATACAAAGTTGTATAAAAATTAATTAACCAATTTTTATAACAATTAAAAATTAAATAGTTTACGCATTCTTCAGTCTTTTGATATTTACAATGTCTGATTTAAATTTATTGTTATGTATTTTTCTTTTATTCCTATCAAAATAGCCTTGGTGAAAAGCAAATAAAAAATTTGCTCAAGATTGCTGCTTTTAGTAAGGATAAAAATTTAAGAGAACCCGCTCAAGTTGACATGAAGACACAGTGCTTGCAACTTTGGAATGTAAGTTTATTTATTTCTGGTCTCGAAAAAAACAATATGTCAGCAAATTAACATAACATTTCGCTTCGATGCGAAAGTTGACATAAACCTTAGTATAAGTATAATTTGTATATATTCGGAAAGATACCTTATATGCAAATGAAACAGCATGAGATGGAGTCGGTTAAAATAGATAAGGTAACAATATCTATAGTAGAATATCCTAAAATGCTGCGCTTATTACGAAAGCACCATTTGCAGGTACATCTTTTTTTTTAAATATGGAGTAGCAGACGAGCATAAAGTCCACCAAGTTACTACTGCCGCTAATGGATATTTGTAATCAACCCCAGATAGGATTATATATTCTTATCTGAGGTCGGCCACAGATGCGCCGGTAACCCTGAGGACTAAGCTGCTACGCCTCGGAGAAGTATATCCTTCAAACCAAAACACAGCAGTGCTTAACACTGCTGTTATGAGGCAGAAATAGGTTTGGCGGTGATGCCGCCGGACTCGAACCACAAAGGATTCTACCACCTACAAAATTGTGGCTTTCCTGGGTGATGTCTGTCAACCCAACTACTGCGTATGATTCAATTTTTGACACGCTCTTCAACTCATACTGCTTGATTTTTACATATAAGCTGCCGTTAGATTCGTCTAAATTGTGGGAGTGGTATAGGTATATTTTTAAACAGTCGGGTTTTCGTTTTTAATAATTATGTTTAATACTTTTTAAATTATTTAATATGATAACCCTTGTTTATTGTTTACCTCAGATACCTGAAAAACAAAGAGCACCACCGAAAAAAATGGATCATGATGAAACACTAAAATTCATCCTATCAAACGTCACAAATCCAACATATAGAACGTACAACCCTAATTCATTCAAGAGCAATGTTTTAAATAAGCCGCCTGAGTATTTGGATAGAAAATCGAAGTTGGATCAATTCAGTAATGTTTATGACTGGCATTTTACATTCTTAACCAATGGTTTAAACAAGACAAGCAATTTAGATAAAGATATGATCATGACTATGTTCCTAGGTAACCCTAAATTACTTATTATTTTTATATTTTCTCCATTGATGAGTTGGACCACTAACCAGTTAGTTTTCCGCTACTTATATTATAACAACTTTATAATTTTTTAATATTTTTTATGTCTATGCTTATTATAATTTACAAATGTATGTACTTCCTGTATGTTCCTGTACCTGAATGAATGCAAAAAATAATCGAAAAGCTGTTACTCGTATATTCAGTGAGTTTACACTACTATACTGATCATAAAGATTTCAGAATACCATATTTGAGTAGTTTACTTCTTGTTCCCATTTATTTGAATATTTATTGCACAAGCTGTGTTGAAATACAACATAATATCTTACATTACAATATTTATTCTTATTTTTTAGTGTGTAGAGCGCTGTTTATAATTATATTTTATACTTATAATATAAAATTAAATTGGTTTATCATTATCTACATATCGATGTTTCTGCCGCGTCTTTTATCTCAAATGATTATAATTTTACAGGTTGTGGAGGCAAGAAAGTGTATCAACTGAAAAATGACAAATGGCAAAGTGTAAATTTAAATGTAAATTTCCCTGCAAAAACGTTGCTGTATGGAGAGGTAGCTCACAAACTTTTTGTTACTTAAATTATCTACGTGTTGAAGGACTCATAGTCAAAGCATTTTTACCTGAGAATCAAATTTTAATCGATCAATGCAAATTGTTTGCTTATGGCTATAATATAACTGATATTTTCTACCTAAGTTATTTAAGCTAAGCTATTGATAAAATCCCATTTAAATATCCGTGCACACTTATGAATAGTGCAGCTAATTTTCATGGAACGTTTCTATAAGAAATTAAGGGGACTTTACAATACATAGTGACTTGCTCTACTTTTTTTCGAAATATGTAGTGTATTTGCGTAAAAATCACGTAAATTATATTAGTAAGAAATATTATTCTTCTTATTTAAAAATAAATTATAACTAAACAAATTATATTAGAAAAAAAAATATTGTAATTGTAACGCAACTTCATAGCGTAATCGTTTTCGTTCTAAAAATCGCAACGCTTCGTTTTCCTCGCTCATGGCGAGCCTAAAGAAGTTTCAC
Organism: Epargyreus clarus; assembly: GCF_041222505.1. Classification (NCBI taxonomy): domain Eukaryota; kingdom Metazoa; phylum Arthropoda; class Insecta; order Lepidoptera; family Hesperiidae; genus Epargyreus; species Epargyreus clarus. Next base: position 10,081,481 of record NW_027332212.1, read on the forward strand.
TTTAATAACATTACAGATAATAAAGGAATACAGCGGGGAGCGATTGAAACAACAATTTTGCAGAGCTTTTCACGTCATCGACGCCATTATGCTCGGTGGCATCGATATATCGTCAGAACCTCTGAGTAAAAGGTTATTTTTTAATTCTATATTCCTTATTTTTTTGTATATATTTTTTGTGTATTTTTTGTATATAAATGTGTAAATGTAAACTCTAGTCCATGCTAACAATATTATCTAATTGAAATACTTTCCATAAAACCTTACAAGTTTATTATAAACTGTAAGTAAATATAGCAATTTAAATATGTTATATTATCTTATATACTCAGAACGAGAGTGTGTATACAACTTTTTTTTTATATAATATAGGAGTAGCAGACGAGCATGCAGTCCACCTGATGGTAAGTGGCTACTGCCACCCATGGACATCTGTAATCAAGCCCAGATAGGATTAGATATTCCTACCTTAGATCAGCCACAGATGCGCCACTACTCCTGCGTACTAAGCTGGAACGCCTCGGAAAAGTATGTCTCCCTTACAACCAGAACCCTTCAAACCAGAACACAGCAGCGCTTAACACTGCTGTTATAAGGCAGAAATAGGTGTGGCGGTGGTACCGCCGGAGTCGAACCACAAAGGGTTCTACCACCTTCAAAACTATCCATATATTAATAAACTATTGCGCATTTTTTATTTTAGAGTTCAACAGTGTTCACTATTTTGTTCTGCGATTGAGAATCCATCAGAAGGTTACAAAATTAGGAGCAAAAGGTTTTACAGTATGGAAAACTTTCCCAGCGCTGTTTGCGACTTGGAATATCGTAACATGAAACGGGGCCCCAGTGCCCTGGCAATAAAGATTCCCAGAAGAAACGACAATAACGATGAGTTTTACGTCGTTGGTTCCATCATTTTTATGAAACAAATAAAAGGTACTCATTTCTGCTTAATTAGTAATAATAATAAATTCTTATGTCGACTATTATAGCCGAGGAGACGCCTCGCCGGCTATTTTTTTTGTTGCGGATTCGGATTAATCGATTCGGTTTTATTTGTTAACCGTTATTTTCCTCCATTTTCTATATAATATGAAACATTGTCTCAATTCGTCATCAGAGCCATGGTCGACGCACATATCAAAGACGACCAACACCAAATACTACTACCGGCACAATAAGGAGAATCCGAAGCAGAGTTGCAGCGAATACAACATAGTGGAGGAGGCGGCGTTGGATGCTATCACCGCGTACTCGCAGCGCCTCCTGTGGCCCTGGGACGTCGCCACGCCGGCCGTGACACGCCAAGACATGGAGCACTTCATACTGAGCAAGACGAAAACATGATGTTTTTTTGTACAAAGCGGACACGTATATTATTTTTGTGGTATTAATGAATTTTCGAAAAATATTAAAATCCATTCACTTAATAGAGGGTTTCGTTTATTTTATGTCATAATATTGTAGTACCCTACCAATATGAGAGTACCAATGATATATTTGCAAATACAGTACTTTTTATGCTAATGGTCATAACATAAGTAAGATACCATACAAAAATAAATAAGAACATTCGTAGTGGCGGACAAAGGTCGTCGGAGGTCCTTGGCGAAAATGGAGGCCCTCGTGTAAAAAGTTCCCTGTGATTCGGTGATTTTTTTTTGCTGCTTGTTATACATTTCATAGATTGTTTGGTTCGGATGACCTTTTTTTTTAGCAACTGTGTTTGGAGGCGCCCCTGGATCGGAGCTAGAGCTCCCTTTAAGCCGCTAGAGAACACATGTTTCATGGCTCTTACTTTATTTTCTATGTCTTTATAGACATTTATAATATACATTGATTAATTCGTCAGATTAACCCTAAAATAATATATAAAAGAAAGTATGTATGTGCACATCATATTTTTATGTTATAAATACTTAAATGGTTAATATACATGGCAGTATATTAAAATAGCTTTGGCTCTTCTCGTCTTGTAATAGAGTTGAAATGTATATGTAATATATATTGTCTTTGTCATTTGTCAATGTCATATGTCATCACAATTCGCATTTCGCGGTTTTGTATTGTATTCCTCGGATGAAGTGAATAAATCTAAATGGTTTTATTTGGTCTTTAGAATTCAAAGAAATATTCGATAAAATCACTCAATAGCAAACGTAGTGTTTTTATATATTTTGAGCGAATAAATTTCAAACATGACCGTAGGCGAGACCGGCAAAAATTTGCCATGGTATGTTGCGTGCCGGCTTTGAAATTAAGGTTTAGCTAAGTTGTTTATAGTTACATAAATACAATTATTTTTTTATAGGGTGGAAAAATATCGACCTTCAAAATTAGAGGATTTGGTTTCCCATGATGACATCATTAAGACAAGTAAGAAATTTTGTATTTACATTACATACACTTTCTATGTTTTAGGGGTTTAATAGCTTTAATATATTTGGTACCTGTTTTAGGGTACCACTATTACAAAAATTTGTGCGAAATCTCATTGAAATTCCTTTATGTTATACTTAGATACAATTATATGGATATATAAATTTATTTTGTTCTAGTTGGTTTGTTTATGAAGGAAAATCAGCTGCCCCATTTATTGTTTTATGGACCCCCTGGAACTGGGAAGACCTCTACAATTTTGGCATGTGCTCGACAAATGTATACACCACAACAATTTAATTCTATGGTTAGTTTAATTTTCAGTATCACTGTTATATGGTCTGGGATTTACATCATACCATTGATAACAAAAATGAAACAATACTTCACCACCTTGAAATTGAAAGTAGTAACAAAAGGATGATTTAACCGATTCCGTGCGGATGTGGCAAAACTGTATCGGATGTGGCACAACTGTGGTGCCATCCGCACGGAATCGGTTAATTCTCGACAAGTAAAAAACATTTTTAGAGAGAATTTACATATAAATAACTATTACTACACATATTATGTAATAAATAAATATTCATTGTATGTATTGTATTGTATTTATGTATTTTACTCTGTTAAGCATTATACCTTAAAGACAAACAGTTACAAAACAACTTCTTTCACACTTTCAGGTTTTAGAATTAAATGCTTCAGATGACAGAGGTATTGGAATAGTGAGAGGCCAGATATTAAGTTTTGCATCTACAAGGACAATATTCAAGGCTGGTCCCAAGTTGATAATACTTGATGAAGCTGATGCTATGACAAATGATGCACAAAATGCCTTAAGGAGAAGTAAGTTGTTTGTAACTTGGTATAATTATTTTAAAGGATTGATATTTAAAAAAAATGCATTTAAATGCAACTATTAGTTGTATTTTTTACTATGTTACTGTTATAACGAATATGAGCCGGTCCACACGGCGCGTTGCGTCAGCGTCACCGTGTGAACACTATGATTATTAGTATGTAAAACGACGCACCCACAGCGCAACGTCGACGCAACGCTGACGCAACGCGCCGTGTGGACCGGCTCTATGTTATTGTCTTTTGAAGTATTCAACAATATTAGGATTTTAGAGCGGAAATTGAAATATATTCCCTACTTATAACTATAAATTTAAATCGTCAAATAGTTTATTTAAATAGCTGAAATGTATCCATTCTCTTGAAGGTGTGTATGAATTTATACATAAACCTGACTAGGATTCCTCACAATTTTGTTTGACACAGCAAACAATAATTTCTAACATGCTAGTGTTCAACTTCTAAGAAAAGCTGCAAACTCGCGACAGAGCGTTTCCCTTAGACCCCGCGCGGATCCGGCAAAACTGTTTTCTATTTCGAATAATGTATAATTTACCTAATTTTATTATATTCTACTTGTGCTCGATTTTAAAAACGAAATACAGTTATTTCGCGTGCGCAAGCTGAGACGGTAGAAAAACGCTCTGCAAGTTATCCCTCTGTAAGAGGCGTACGAGAGGAAAAAAATAAAAATAGTGTCTTATCAGTGTTATCTCATTTTTTTAAGGTGTAAAAATTGTTAATATTTCTTGAAATAATTTAAAATTCAAGTACTGTCAAATCAAGTCAATATTTTATTCCAAGTACAGTAATACCTCGGACTTACACGATTGGTGGGACTGAGTGATAACCGCGTAAGTCGAATTCGCGTAAGTCGGGGTATGCATGTACATACCATCGTATGGTATGATTTCGCATGTGTTGACTCCGCGCAACAAATACAAATGTTTACATGAATAATTGTAGGGTTAGTAAGTTTATTTTTTATAATCGGGAATTGCGGGACACACAAACCATAGGAGAATCGACGAGATTTGAAAATCACGTAACTCCGAATTCGCGTAAGTCGGGGTAGCGTAAGTCGGGGTATTACTGTACATTATTTACAAAACACTTTTTGAATGTCAATATATTTACCGCCATTTCATAATGTGCTTCGTTATGGAGAAGAAACTGTTCGTATTAGATATTAGTTAGAGCCAATTTGTATCAAAAAGAGCAAAAAAAATTATGAAAATAGCAACTGTATTTTCACGAAATTTCTTATTAATTGCGTGTACTCAAATTTTGGTCACGTTACGATAATAATGCGGACGTATGGCCTTGCGTGATGCGCACTACATGTTTACGAAAATAAAGTATTTTCTATATGTTTCGACTTGGTAACCATGGCGAAGAGTTTGGACAACAATGATTTTGATATAGGTAATAATAATTATTTTTACCACTTACGTTGATGAAGCGTTTCAATTATATTATGACATAAAATAAAAGTTGATATCAAATTAAGTAGTTAATCATACGTACATATGTGTGTATGGATGGTGACACAACTAAAATATACTTTATTCTTTTTGCTTTCTACAATTGTTACTGAAGTGCATTTTGATAGTGTTTTAATATGTCTGACACTGAAGAAGAAGTTCAGAGGACGATTAAGATAACAGTTGTTGGTGAACCATCAACTGGTAAAGTAAGTGATGTTTATTCTTATGTATAATAAGTACCTACTATTTTTAGTGGTCAACATTTATATATTAAATCAAATCAAATCATTTTTTTTTATTCAAACTAGGTTCTTTACAAAGCACTTTTTGAAACTCAATACAACTACCACCATTTCACAAGGTGTTTCGTTATGGAGAAGAAGCGGCGAAAGAAACTCCATAACACACATCTTTTTTTTTTAAGTAATAATTATAAATAATTAACTAATTTCATATCTAATTTTGCTTTGACGAAAAGTTAGTAGCTTTGTTTATTTAGTGATATTCCTGGCTATAAAATGCCGCCTGAATCAAAAGCGGTCATATTTCAAAATAGGATCTACATCCCGCAGTGATGCTTTTTTTTATAACATTTATATAGCAAATAGAGCATGGACATGCCGTCTATCGGTAGGTTATTGTCAGTGATCACTGTCGCCCATAGATATCTGTTACTTCGCATAGAATAGATGCTTCTTGAAGACGATCACAGAAGCGTTGCAACTCCTGAAAACTAAGATGATTGCCTCATACATAAGTCAGTCATTTAGTTAGCACCCACGCCTTTCTATCCAAACGCAGAACTACGTAACGCAAGAAATAGGTTTCGTGCTGGTACCTCCGTTCGAATCGTAGATGTTCTACCATCTTTAATCTGAATAAAGATAAAAAACAAAAAAAAAACAATAATAAAAGTATGTGAAGTCTACCAATACGCACTTGGCCAGCGCGGTGGACTATGGCCTAATTTATTTATTTATTTATTTAATACAGTTTGCGAGATTACAGCTTGCGCCAATGCCTCACAAACGCAATAGTAACACAAATAAACTTAAGATAAACATAAAATATATAAATTACAAACAAGCACAAAAAAAATACATTTTAAAATAAATAAATATACTTGTGCTTCATATAATATGTTCAATGAAGTAGGAATGTAGGTAAGAATTTAGTTAAGTGTTTAAAATAAGGCCTCTCCTAAGGTTTAATTTATCATTAAATACGTCGGCGGTCGGGATCTGGACGTGAATGTCATTAAGAATCCTTCTCACAGGTGACAGTAATGGGTTGATGATGATGATAAATCTTTACTAATCTCTGGGTAGAGCAGCCTGTGCCACCGCTACCTGGGCGGGGGCGGCGGCGGCGGCGGCGCGGGGGGCACGGCGGGCGCGGAGGTGCTGGCGGGGCAGTGCGCGCTGCGGCCGCCCGCGCCGCTGCAGCTGTGCGACGTGGCCGGCGCCGCGCTCTACACGCTCATGCTCGACAACTACCTCTACGCGTCCGATGTGAGTTTGTCCCGTAAAGTTGTGCCCCGCTAAACGTTAAATCCTCAACTAGCATAAACCAGCTCTCAGTTTTCAGGTTTCAGTCTGTATGAGGAAATAATGAACTCCAAAAAGACTGAAAAATTGAACTTCTCTTGATTTTGCGTTCGACGTTTCAACATATTATTGATGCACGATAGCAGGGTGGTTGTACTGCGTACAGATTATTTTTTCATATAAAATAAAGGCACGTAGCGATAGAAATGCTGTCGAATTCCCTATCGATATTAGATGTTTTAATGGATGTAGTTCAATTAACTGAATACCTTTAGACGTAGCAAGTGTACGCACTATGTATTTAACTTTAATAGGGATGCAAAAAAAAATACATACATATAAACATTTAGATATTTTTTTACAATCTATAAATAATATTTTCTGTTTCAGATTGTAATGTTTGTATACGATCTTACAAATTTAAAAAGCTTTGAAAAGCTCAAAGACTGGTATGACAGGGTAAAAGAGATATTTGATAATGAAGATAAGAAGCCATTGATGGCTCTATTTGGCAACAAGTCTGATTTGGAACACCAGAGGGCCGTCAGATTGTCATGTGTTCAGAAGTTTTCTTCGGAGTACTTGTTAGAAAGTTTTAAGGGCTCTGCTAGAACTGGAGAAATGGTAAGTTAAGTTTGCTTTTTATTTTCTTTTTTTATGAAATTATTTTTATAATATCAATCAGATGTTAGAACTACAACAGAGGTTAAATACAACATTGAACTCGCTTCTACACTTAGTCAGTTCACATGAAGAAAACTCCAGGTTTAACAATGGTAAATTATGGATAGCAGGTAATATTAAAAATTACGGTTTTATTTCAGGTTGACAATGCCTTCACAAGTTTAGTGGCTCGGGTTCTCGGTAGAAGCATTCGTCCCTCTGCTATAGCGAACGGAAAAATACCTACGGCTCAAGACGAATCACAAAGCACTCCCTCACCGACTCGCAAGGAATCCAAAAATGCTCTCATCATGAACAGAAAAGCGTTAAGGAAAATTCAACGCAGCGCATCATCGTCTGTCTGTTGTGTTCAATAAAAAAATGTTGATATAATGTTTTATTTCTATTACGTTTCCACATTTCATGTTTTTCCCTTACAAGGCCGAATATGGAATTATGTAAGAACAATATATAAAATATATATTTTAATTTTTATGCGAAATCTTTCAAGAAAATTCTATTGGGCGAGATTATTTTATTATACAAATAAATCTGTTTCGTTAGTAATTTATATTTTTTTTAATGCACAAATCATGATGTCAGACACAGATTTATCTCAAATATGTTTTGAGTAACGAGGATGGTATGTTGTTGCAGTAATCGAGAAATACACGGACAATGTTCGGTTTTGTATAATTTGCAACTACCTGGGTAAGATCATCCCGGCGCTGCAGTCGCGCTGCACGCGGTTCCGCTTCGCGCCGCTCCACAACAGCCAGATAGTGCCGCGGCTACATGAGATCGCCGCTAAGGAAAAGTGAGTAGCAAATATTGCTTTAGAGCTAGAATAGAACCAGGTAATGCTCATAAACGGAGGATTAGATTCTTTATACCCCGTGTATTATAATGTTTATGTATTTTACACCTGCCGCAAATTTTCTCCAATCACCAAGGGTTGACTGGTAGAGAATGCCATTAGGCATAAAGTTTTGTCCTTCTGTACCTTAACTTTGTGTTAGTATTACAATAAATATATAAATAAATAAATTAGGATGTCCAAATCCAAAAGTATAGCCAAAAATGCTCAAAAGTGGCTTGAGGCCTATTTGGATAAAAGTTAAATCAGCTACCAGAAATTGAACGAGTTTTATTTTTGTAAAAAAATCTTTGTTTATATACGTTTACACTTATAAGCGAATAAATAAATATATTCAATAAATTTAAGGCAAGGGCCTTTTAAAAAGAAATTCCTATCTGAGTTCGGCCACAGATGCGCCGCTATCCCTGAGGAATAAGCTGGAGTGCTTCGAAAAATTATGTCTCCCTTCCCACACCGTTCTAACCAGAACACATCAATGCTTAACACAGCTATTATTAGGCAGAGACCGCTGTGGAGGTGATGCCGCCGGAGTCGAACCACGAAGGGTTCTACCACCTTACAAATGAATGAAACTTGAAATGCAATGTACTAGTTGTCTTTTTTATCATATTAGTCCAATAGCATAGACCCTTATAGAATATTTGTCTATGTAGTAATATTTAAGTAAAATGGAAAATGAGCGTGTGTGCCAATGCGCTCGTGGTACTCTCACTTTTTCGAGTTGTTTACTGGGCATGTAACCTGCCTATAGTATAAAATGTAATTGATAACACGTCGTGTAGCGTGGAGATGTCGGAGGACGGCGTGAAGGCGCTGCTGGCGCTGTCGGGCGGCGACATGCGCAAGGTGCTGAACACGCTGCAGAGCACGTGGCTCGCGCACCGCGCCGTCACCGAGCGCGCCGTGCACGCCTGCGTCGGACACCCGCTGCGCGCAGACATCAACGACATACTCAACTGGCTGCTCAATGAGAATGACTTCGCGGCCTGTTTTAAACGTATCCTTTTGATTGCAACGTTTGCTTGGTAGATTGTTCCGTTTTGAGCTAGTAGTAAAGGATTAAATGTATCCTTTTTATAATCGCAGCGTTTACTTGGTAAATTGATTCATTTTGAGCTAGTAGTCAATGAATAAATTTATTTATAACAGGGGTTAATGGGAAAACGGATGTGTGGTTACAAAATCTTAAAAAATAATTTTGTACAACCGAAGTATGTGATAATTTAAAAATTGTTTGTAGTGCGAGTATTGTCTGCCGATTTATATAAATTTCTTTAAATAATTTCATCCAACTCATATAATAATAATAATGTATTTTAATTTATAGTCTGATTGAAATTAACATAATTCTAAAATGCCTTTTATACTTCGTGGCCTTATTTAGTCGAACATTTGATTCGGTTAGAGTAACATAAATGCAATAGCTTCATATTTTTTTATAAACACAATAATTTTCTAAATATATTGTACAGATATTCAAGACCTAAAAATAATGAAAGGTCTTGCGCTTGGGGACATTTTGACTGAAGTTCATACCGTTATACAAAGAAGTAAGCATCAATTATATTTTTATACTTTTCTTCAACTAACAATTAAGATTTGGCATAATACAAAACGAAGGCTCTAACGATGAGCCAAATATTTAGATCTCTTAATAAAAGGAAATAATATGATATTTACAGTAAAACTTCCGCCCGAGGTGCTAATATCGTTGCTAATCAAGATGTCCGACTCCGAAGCTCGGCTAGCCAGCGGTTGCAGCGAGCGCATAGAGCTGGCCGCGCTCATAGCAGCATTCCAGGAGGCCCGCGATCAGGTCAAGATAGACCCTCCGGCCCAGTAAGTGTACATGATACAAACTCCGTTTTATTTCTAGAGATAAAGCCGTTAAAATGTCAATGTGTTAAGATGTGAACTGTTAATATATGCTAAGCCGTTAAATGTCAATATGTCCTGGGACCAAAACTGTTAAAATGTCACTTTGTAATAATGCTATTATGTGTGGTATTATACTTAGTTTGTTGTAAGGAATCTTAAAAATCACCTGTGAAAAGTAAGATCTCGCTTAAAAGTTGATCCAATGTTTTGTAAGTTTGAAAAAAAAATATATATTTCAAAATGTTAACCGGGTTTCCTTTAATTTTCTGCCTCTATTTTTTATTCATGTTTACATCTTAAACATACGCAATATTCAACAACACATTCTAATTGCCTGAATGTCCCTGATGATATGATATACTTTTTATTGTATGTAAAATAATAACTTAGGTATATACACTAAAATAGTTACAGTAATTTATCTTTATTACACTATTGATAATACATACGTTATGGATAAATTTTATACTGTATTTGCCCTCCTTTTTGGAGTTATTCATAATATTCATTGTAAACGTGATCCCAAAACTGCATCCGAGTGTATATTTCATGCGACATAAGCGTTTTAACAGCAAGCTTATCGCTAATTAAAAGATAGGTTTGGTCTTTCCCATAGTCCGGCCACCTGATACAGCTATTATCAGGTGTAGGATTTCTGTAAAAAATAAATTATTACATAAGATTTTTTGAGATAGAAGTAGGTATATGAAAGTCAAAATTTTAACTGTTACTTATTCCGTTCATTATTTTTTGTCTTATATAATTAGTGCTCTGTTTGGAGTATGATTGGCAAAATATTTTCTTTATATTACATATGCATAGTTTTCAGAGTAAAAAAAACACGCAAAACCTGTATGGTACGTAGTTATTCCTTTGTTCTGCACATAAAAAAAAACAAAAGTAAAACCATCTCACAATTATGTTTTGTGGTCTATAAAAAATTAGAAATATTAGTAATCGTACCCGTAAAATATAAAGTTTGACATAAGGTTCAGCAATATGTTAGCCATTCGTTGACTTCTAGCATCAGCTTTATCAAACTTTGTCTTAGTAGCATTTGTTATGAATAAATACCCCATTTCATCGGAGTGGACTGTGCCAGGCATATTAATGTTATAATTCAGTTTACACCAATTTAAATCACCGTCGAAATCAAATATATAGAAGTATAGAGGACTATATTCTTGCACACTTTTAAATTTGTTAATCCAATAATAAATTGCATAAATATATTGAGTGTCTGATGCTATTCTAGCTACGTCTTCCACTAGATCTATCCATTTAACAGTTTTCTCTTTACCAAAGTAGAATTCTCCAATAGATCTTCCTAATTCCAGTGATTTTTCTGAACCTAACGGATATTCGATGTTGGATGGAATACAATTTTCAGGATGTTCACGTAATTTCTTTACTGTTCTTAGCGATTTCATTATAGTTGGTGCCATAGTAACGCCTTCGTCTGCCGAAATTCCAGTCATTATTGCAACATTGATTGGTAGTTTATTGTTATTTCTAAAAAATAATACTGGATCTACAGTTATAACGGCATGTGAAGATTCTATTTCTTTTGAAGGTACAAATGCAGCGAATTGTCTGAATAAGCTATAGTCATATTTTCCCAAATTAGCACACGCTCTTAACATTTCATGTACATCTATTTTTCGTAAGTGTTTTAAAATTTCATACATGTTATCTGTGTTTAGTCCGAGTTCTCTTGCTAAAGCCAAAGCAATATGTTTTGGATGTCTAGCAAAAGCTCTAGGAGTTACAGCACTGCCGCTAAGGAAAATAACTTGTTGGAAAAGTCCTTTAGATTTTTCTGTTAACATTAAATAGTGTGCTATTACTGCTCCCGAACTGTGTCCGATAATAGTTACATTGTTAGGGTTTCCTCTAAAGTTACGAATATTTTCTTGAATCCACTTCAGAGATAAAATTACATCTTTTAAAGCGGCGTTACCCGACGCTTCCTTTATATCCAAAGATAAAAACCCAAGTGGACCTAACCTAAAACAAACAAGTAAAAACGAATTTTCCCGAAGTAGAAGTAGATATGTCTTCAATCGTAGAGTTATTAATTATAGTATACAAACCATACTATGAATTATATAGTAACAACTATGATATCTCGTTGTAGTATTAACTGGGGACCATAGAGATAATCTGAGTTGCCAGAAAGATATTGTAAACCACCGCCGTGTACAACTACCGCTACGGGGAGTAACCTCGTAACTCCGGATGCTGGCACATAGATGTTAATGTTTAAGCAATCTTCACTCATTTGATGTATTTGATACCTGCCGACCATCTGTGCACAAACTGGACCTTCTTGTGTCGCATCGAGCACATTACTCCAAGGTTTTCTTGGTATAGGAGGCTGTAATGTAAAAAATGTTCTGACAGCTATTTTATCCCATATTATGAAAGTTATCAAAAGCATTTGAAGAAAGTAATTATGGATAGATCACTAAATAGAAGATATTATATTTCTATAATTTTTGGTTATGTAAATTCAAAAGAGTGGTCCGAGTACGAGTCCTTGTGGAACGCTTAGTTTAACACAGTCATTTTCTGCAAGTTACGTTTAGCTAATGAGTTCTATTATTTAGATAACAACAGTTCTTAAAAAGTTACAACTGCATAGCATATACATATAATCTAATTCGTGATTTAGAAATAATTTGCTTACCATAAACCTTAAGGTCCCCGTGGGACTTTCGGCGAATGGAATACCAAGATATGAGTAGTATTCCATAGTTTTATACTTGTTGAGCTTTCCTCTCACTAGGCCGCTAGACGTCATAACAACCAGAGATCTATTTGCTGGTACACTTATTATTAAACAGTAAAATATGCTACAAAATAATATAAAATTATGTACCATTTTTTGTTTGTTTTAATAAATTCACACACTAAATCACTATTGAATCACAGGTAAACATTTTTTTATGAAAGTATACGTTACATAATAGAAAAAAATATTTTACTCGTGAGAAACGTATCGTACGTTTCTATCTATGTAGATAAATGTTTAGAAAGTCGAGACTAATTGAGTATGCAAAATATAATCTTAATTGTATTCCAAAGTAGGTATCTTCTTAATGATCCTAGTGTGTTAAAGTGTTCGAGTGACCTACTTAGTGTTTATATTTGGTTATAGCAAAATTTTAAATAAAAAAGACATGAAATTTATTAAATTAAAATACATTATGTTAAAACCGTATGTGAAACTTCACTTAAGGGAGGTATTGAAAACAAAAAATGTTTTTTAAGGATGAGATTTAATTAAAATGGATTCGACACTTATTTTCCAATTTGCCACCATATTGCACATATTTTTGATATTGATGGTAAACATTTTCCCAAAAGTGTAATCTCTTAAACATATCACTATTTAATAAACTTTTTACAGCTAAATTTGGACATATCTCCATGTATTGTTGGTCCTTCATGTTGAATTCTGGCCATTTAGTGCCACTATTTGGTTGCGGAGTACTGAAACAAAATCATAATTATTTTTTGGAATTTTGAAAATTCATTTATTGTTAGCACCTTTTTAAGGGGTTGACCAACCCTTTTCTTCGGTAGTGAAGTTACGTGTATTTATGTATTATAATGACCCATAGTTACTACAACTACTAATGCTCGCCTTCTAAACACCGCTTGTGTTCAGAAGCCGGCCACCAGTACCCACACATTTATTTATTTATTAGGTAATCCAACAGCGATACATATCATGTTTTCACAATATACAGGGTGAATTTTTAAAACGGGCCTTCAGGGTCAAATCCGAAACTATAAGGATTAGCGAAAAATGCTGAAAGGAGTTACGAGGCCGATTTTGATAAAAACTAAAACTGCATCATTACTTTCTTAAAATAACTTTTTCCCTAGCCGGGAATCGAACGAGTTCATTTTGAAAAAAATGCATCCTTTATATTATTCCCCTATCTGATAGTGTTGCTTATAAGGATCAGAATCTGGAAAGTAATGATAAATGACAAACTAAAGGAAAAGCCTCAATTTTAAGAAAATACATATTTTTCATATTAATTTGGCAGTTAAGTTCCCGCCATTCATCAATTTAAAAATTTCGTGTATTAACATTTTTTTGGCTCAATGTTTCTAATCATTCGAAATGGACGTTTTTTTTCCCAATAATTTATATTTTTATGTCCGACTTAGCTAAGGTTATTTTTAGGACCATTAAAATAGATTTACTTGCTATGGGCGGAGTTTCGTTTAATACAGATGTAAAGTTGACAATTTGCGAGAATTACTTTTTAGAGTCAAATCCGAGTAATTACTAAAAAAAGAGATATAGAAAATCATATTTAACGTTGAAACGAAGTTGAAAAACAACAAACAATAAGAATTTACTATTTAATCAGTTATCTATTTTCATTAAAAAATAAATCCCAAAAACGGCGGTAACTTATTTGCCAAGCTATTACTTTCTCATACTAAGCCGTATGTCATAGTCATAACATCGAATAATTAGTTGATTAACCAACAAATTCTTCAATGGTATGACTTATGTCTGTTTCTAAAGAATTATACATAAATAATTTGTTATGTATAATCCTTAAGGATTAGTATGCCAATGTATGGAAAAATACGTATTTTCTTCAAATTTTCCTTTTCCTTTAATTTGTCACATAACATTACTTCCCAGAATTTGATCCTTATAAGCGACACTATCAGATAATGGAATAATATAGAGGTGTCATTTTTTTCAAAATGAACTCGTTCGATTCCCGGCTAAGGAAAAAAATATTTTAAAAAACTAATGATGCAGTTTTAGTTTTTATCAAAATCGACCTCGTAACTCCTTTCATCATTTTTCGCTAATCCTTATAGTTTCGGATTTGGCCCTGAAGGCCCGTTTTAAAAATTCACCCTGTATACAATATGTTGTAAATTAAGCCAAAACAGGCCATTGCCACTGTTATATGATTGAGAGCGTTTGCATTACATTTACATTCCAATTGGTCTTACTAACATTACACAAATAAGTCCTAGAAACGAATAATTTGCAATTTTTACTTTAACTCACCCAAATTTGATGAAATTTGAAAATATGTTCACTGTAATATAGATCATGTGTTTACTTTCATTATTTGCGTTTTCTATTCTGTTTACAGTTCTGTTTGTCACAAATATGTAGCCAAGTTCATCTGCATGAGCTGTCCCCGGATATTCTATATCATAATTCAATTTACTCCAGTTCAAATCCCCATCAAAGTTAAAGTTGTAAAAGAACAGCTTACTGCTATTAAGATTACTCTTGTGTAATTTTATCCAAGCGTATGAACTGTAGATATATCGACAGTCTGATGCTAGGTCAAGTAATCTGTCCAGGCAGAAGTTGTCTGAATTATCGCTGCGAAAATACATTTCATTTATGGAATTTCCCAATTTTCTGGATTGCGGTGATCCTTCAGGATATTCTATATCCGGTGGAATACACAATTCAACGTTATCGTGCAATTTATTTGTGGCTTCTGGCCAATTTAATATTCTGGGTAACATATATAAACCTTCTCGTGCGTTTATTCCTGTCAAAATCGGCACGTTTTGGATCAAACCTATCGTTTTCATTATATGCGTGGGATTTTCAGTTATAACAGCGTGTGAATAATTTTGTTCGACACATGCCCTAAAATAATTACATGGTTTTAAAACATGTTTATTCGTCATTCTATCTAGTATTCTGGATGCCTGTACTATTTCAAATACATCGGTCTGTTGTAATTTCTTTAGTATAATGTGAGAGTCATTGCTCTTAATGCCTAATTTTTCAGCTAATGCTAAAGCTTCATCTCTTGGGTGCCGCGACAAGAACCTGTAATGAAGTGCACTACCACTTATAAGAATAACTTGATGAAATAATTTATCCGCTTTTTTCGTCAATAACAGGAAGTTCGCCAATGCAGCGCCAGAACTGTGTCCACCAATAGTTATTTTGTTGTTATTTCCTCCAAATCTCTGTATGTTCTGATTAATCCATTTTAATGCTAATATAACGTCCTTGATACCAGCATTACCGGATGCTTCATTTATGCCTAAGGAGAGAAATCCGAGTGGACCAAGCCTAAAAATATAAATATTCAATTAATAGGTAGGGTGCTACATTCGTCAATATTAATAATTAATAATAGTTGTTAATTCTCATAACAAGAAACTGAGACTGAACCTGTAGTTTAACGTAACAACAATAATTCCGCGCTGTAAAAAGAACTGCGGTCCATATAAATAGTCGGAGCTTCCGGAGAGTACGCTGAACCCCCCGCCGTGGACGAACACGAGCACGGGCAGCTCCCGCCCACCCTCGGGCACGTACACGTTGACACGCAGGCAGTCCTCGCTCATCTGCTCGAATTTGTACCGCAAATCCCATTGCGGACATACGACGCCCTCTTCACTCGCATCTAGGACATGCGTCCAGGGTTTTTTCGGTACTGGCGGCTGGTGTAAACGGGATATAATTTAAAAAAAATGAGATGTATTTCTCATCCAAGTAAAACTGTGAGTTTGAATCGATGGAATATTGTTTTAGTGATTAAATAATATTAAGATTTATTTCTGTCGTTTTTTTTCGATTAGTAGGTCAAAATGTTATTCTTTGCCTAATTGAACTCCTGCCGTTGCTATTTTAGTTTAAGCGTGAGCTGGTTCCTGTTGAAGTCTGTACCTATTTATTTTATTAAAAGGTTTTCATTACTCAGGTAAGTTATTGAATAGGCAATTCACTTTTTCTTCAATCTTTCTTATTTGACGATTTTAATTTTAATTTTAAACTTATGTAGTGAAAATCATATTATACCTGAAACCTCAGCAAGCCCGTAGGACTCTCGGCGTACGGTATTCCATGAAACGAGAAATATTTGAAGCCATTGTAATAGTTCAGCTTTCCTCTAACGAGGCCAGTTGTGGTCTTTACGATTGGCGTTAGCACGGCGCCAACATTTAAATTATTAAAAGTCACTAAACACCAGATAACAAATACTAATTTCATTTTTTAGTCAAGAATTTTCATTTTTAAAAAGATAAACGTGCTATCATTCAATCTTATGATTTACATGGCAGAAGTGTTACGTGCCTTTGTTTGAACAGATGTTCCTACTTATTTAAATTCAAACAGGTAATGGTTGCTTGTAACTCGAACGTTCATGTATTGCTTGTGAATATATAGTTATAGTTAAGTATATAAAATTTACGGAATTGACAATTGTCATCATGTCAAATTTTAATTTTGATTTCAAATTAGTCTCGAGGAAACGGCTAGGTATATGTTCTAGTTGGAAATACCTATTGTTGATGTGTGTTCAGTACTATGGGGCACCAGTAATTCTGATGGATTTCAATCTGAAGCTAATGTGTATAGTCTATACCTGTAACATACACTTGCTTCAATCTTTTAATCATAGGAAATAAGAAGGTACACACAATATTAAATATTAATAAAAAACAAAAACAATTGACATCAGTCGGGCTACGTGCACAGAAGAAAAAAAGCGTATTAAAAAGTAAGGTGTATTTTAAAAATAAGACAGCATATTTTGGTCTTATGCTTTTTATTGTTCATATAAATAAGCATATTCTTAATTATTTTAAATATAATATTTACAAATAATTTATAATAAATAAAATTTTCAGCAAATGATAACAAAATCATATAAATATTTTGTTATTATTTGATAAAATAATACAACAACACTTAACACTGTGCATAAATGGTTATGTCGATAAATTCATAAAGAAGTTGGTGATGGCTTGGCGAAAACAAGTTTAGCCAAGTTTCTTAGAAATGATTTTAAGTTTTGAGATGAACAGTATGTAATATAATATGTATTTCAACAACAGCCAATTTCAGTATGCTTTTAAATTTCCACAGTACTTCTCTGCGTTCACCTAATAATTTGAAATTATATTCGTGTAAAAAATATTCTTCAATAATGTTCAATAGGCGTATGTATGTGTTTATTATATTGCATTATTAACCCTGCACATAAAAGTTATTCTATTAAAATACAATTATTTATAACGTTCCTTCTTATTCTTGAACGCCATCAAATGAGAGGAGAATTTTAATTGTGATCAATTTTCTAACTTATATTCTATTTCTTCATCTAATACCTACTATTCTTCTAACAGATCGTAACTATATCCATAATGTCTATTGATAAATTCTGTTAATACTAACAAATTTAAATAATACTATAAACAAATTCTAAACATGAACTTGAAATTTGTTAATTCTTCGTTAATCTTCGTGTTTATCTATCTGGTCTTTGGGCAAAACAATATTCATTTTGCATCAGCTACCATTATCATTTGTGTGCTTTAATTATACTTGTTCCTATAAAATGGTTGACTTCAATCCAATTACATAATACCTAAAATTTGTATTTCTGTCTGACAGTCGATGCCGAATAATTAGGGACGTGGGCCCCAAAATTTTAAATCTATTTAATTAATCCATCATTGCTCTAAAATATAAGTATTTTTGGATTGCCGTGGATGGACAATTCGGTTGTAGGTATCTCTTGAACGAGAATTGCGACGTCCTAAATCTAGTCGGTAGGTTGTGTGGTACTAAGGTAACGGTCCTAATATTTATAATAACGACCGTGTGCGTGAGGAGTCGTTATCCGAAGATGTTAGACATCATACTAGTGAAGGAGTTGGTGATGGAGGAGAAGAGGCCGGGCGCGGGCACCGGCGCGGGCGGGCGCGGCGGCAGCGCCACCGGCCGGTAGTACGGCCCGCCGTCGATACGCTGCAATGTACACACTAATATTTTAAAACTGTAAGCGTCATAATATAAAGTTGTATTTTATAGAGCTAGTTGCTCTATGGATTTATACCATAAAATAACAATTCATAAATAAATGTACTAATTTAGGGCATAGGATATAGTAGTAATTTATTATAATAAATTTCATAGTCCTTTTATGATAATGTTATAAAATGGATCCATATAGATTGTATCTTCGTTAGTTTAACTTATTAAAAAACTTTAATCATACGTACTTTGAATGGCGCGACATTCAAATTTGGAACAGGCTTGGAATACTGCGCAATTACGCATGATAGAAAAATAATGGTTGATAAATTAATATTGTGGAAAATAGACAAATAAATAGAGAAAATATTATTGATACATGTGACAATTATGATAAATAAATGATTTATTAATGGATTTTGTTTGAACTTTTGTCCGTCGATAAAAATACATGACACTCAGGAATTTTAATAAGTGATTTTATGTATTGAATTGCATAACAATGATGATGGTGAATTCTAAGATGACAAAGAAAAAACATTGTTAATTAAGGAAGATGACGATGGTTAGTCACGATTATGTTGTTTGTCTTTTACTTGGTAAATTGAAACTGACATGAAATATGTCTCATGTTGGATGAAATGTATTGAATCAGTGAATGGAGTGAAATATAGGCATATAGCGTACCATGTTGGGGCTCATTCCTCGCAGTTTTGTAAGTAGATTCCACATAGAAAGCTTGTTAAAAGTGTTCCTCATTAATAATGACAATTATTTTTAAAATACGAAAGAACTATGCAGATAAAACAGAAAATAATATAATTTAAGTATAATAATAATTTAAGTATATAAGTATATATATAATAATTTAATAAATACTATATATATACGTATATAAATACTGCAATATATATCACAACCATCCACATACGTCAATAAGCACAGATAAAATTCAAGAATTCGTTGGCAGACCTATGGGCTAAAGAGGTAATATCGCCGCCGACTTCATGTGATGTTTGGGTAGTAAATAATATTCAGTACTAAGTAGCTAATAAATAATTTATAAATGTAAATTATTCATGCACATTATAAATTCCAACATATCTCCTATGTACATTAAATTTTAAACTTTGTGGATATCGTTTTAATTTCGTAGACATTTTTTTCTTCTACTGTTAGTCAACTCATCCCAGTGCAGTGCAGACATGCGAAATGCAAAATGTTATTATTAAAGGGCCGATTTGTGGAACATTCTTAAATCTATATTAATTGATAAAACATGCAAAGTAATAAATGGAAATTAAAAAATAACTTACCAAGGTAACTTCCCCCAAAAGTTAGACTCATAGGAATTTTATTTTTTGTTAGCATCGCTAAAGAAAAAGACAATATCCATTGTATTCTATATAATTTAAAGGATATAAGTTTTCTTATGATTTTAGTTCTCATTTAAATTATCTCTAAATTCATAATGAGTGATAAATATTCACCTAAATATATTCTTAAGTTTATTCAAATGCAGATATTTAATTAAATAGCTTTTAATAAGAAAAGTTTGATTTTGTGTTAGCATACATATGCTACCGTACATACGTTCGTATAATTCAATAACATTTCCTACTCATAAAACTTTGGCAGTGCATTAATAGAAATACTTAGGTCACTGTTCCTACCGATTTATTATTAAAATATTAATGTAATTATGTTCTCCTAAAATGAAAATATAACAGATATAGCAAATAAAGTATTAAATTATATATTGCACGAAATGACTTTACCTACTGATTTACAATTTTGTATTAATTGAATTCAGTCTTTTGAATGTTAGATATTTATCACTGAGGAAAGACATACTGTACTTGTAGGTTTAATATACATGTGTGTAGATAATCGTGTGATTTTAAGGGAAAATTGAGATACGACATTTTATTATTTTAAATAGTAAGTAGTATAACATTATTAAGATTTAGATTAGACGTCAGGGAAGACTACGTTGTCGTTTCTGGCCACTGGTACCGGAGTGTTGGTGGTGAAGGAACCAGTGAGCTCCGTGGCGGTCACCATTTCCCTCGGGAACTGCTTGCCAGCCGCCGATGCCTAGAGTTTTACAACTACAAGTGACCAACACCATCCAAAATATTTACACTACTTTGAAATTTCTAAGCAGCGCCGTAGCTTGGGACTGGCAAAAGAATATATAAATTCCAATGAGTCAACATTTTAAACTTCATGGATTAGGATAATTATGTTCCTCAGGGGGCGCAAACTTCCAATATTTCAAGAGGTAAAATTGAAATCTTGCGACGGGTGGTCATGAACCTAGCTATGACGCTGCTTGAATTCCCAACACATGTACGAGTATGTATGTACAACACATGTGCAATTGTTATACTGATGCTGATTTTGTAGCTGATATTTTCAAAAACGATTATTTTATTACCTACTTATATAGATAGGTTTAAATGTGGTTTTCTTCTAATCGTTTTTGAACATCTCAACTTTAATATTACACGAAAACTACTAAATAAGTAGTATGAGCAACAATAAAGTGTAATTTTTACCACAATACCTAACCGTGTTAACATGATATTTTAACATTTTTAACCACTAATAAAATTATCTATGCATAACTTTCTATCTTTTAACTGTTACTAGTATTCTAGAGCTCACTACACATAATAGGCGGAGCGCATCGCGTCGCCTTTCAAAATATCTATTTGATTTATTTTGATGGTAGGTAACCATATCGAGACCACTTCTAAATAGAGTAACCCAAAACTGCTTACTGGTTTGCATAGTACTTATACGTAGACATTACTTAACATTTTTGCAAAGTTAACCGCAAAAATATATGTATGGAATATAGACCATTCGATGCGTTACACATGCGTCAGGCGCCTATTATGTGTGGTGCGCTAAAATTTGCAAATTAGTGACAAGGTAACATTATATATCCAAAAAATACATTATATACATAGATATCGATAGTTAAAAAGTGAAATTTACCTTCGCGGAGTGTAAAGTTACGTTCAAGAGCGTTGGATGGCTTTCGATAACGATAAACTCTACTTCTTGGGGCAAATATCCCTCTGCCGATACCTGTAAATAATCGAAGCAAAGGACTTAACTACTATTTTTTAACCGATTCAATGCGGCGGCCTTTTGGACTAACTTAAACGCCTGGCGGCGAACAAATATTTCGTGGCACCACTGTGTTGCCAAAAGCGAAAGTGAATGGTTTAACAGTTCGATTAGTGTTTACAAAACTGACTATCTACGTGTAATAACGGAAATGGATGGTAAGTATCTTATTTCTATCAGGTGTTGTAAACATTTTTGTAAGTTTTTGATGAATTGATTGTTTTAGTGTTACTATAGAATTAAATATGAACATTCGAGACGTGGAGAGCGCTATGATAGTTCTTTTCTGGTGTTTTGTTTAGAATAAAAATTCAAATTATTAATGGATAGGTTTCTAATAGAATATCGAAATTGATTGCCCTATTTATTCAGACAAAGATAAACACCAAAGTACGAATATTTTAATCCAGTTTCTATTGGCTTACTATTAACGAAAAGTAGGTACTATTATAGTAATACAATCACAATAATTTGCAAAATAATATAATATATTTTTTTGAAAGGTTTACAATCCCTGAAGTGTGTGAAATCACGCGATCTGCTGAAACTGACATTCTAGGAAGGAACTACGTGATAAATAAAGACACTTTTGTTTTCAGAACAACTTTGATAAACGTCAATCTATCCGAGTTTTATGGCTTCAAATTTTGTACCACCCGCCATATACAAAAGAAATGGCCTGGCACAACTGTGGTGCCATACGCACGGAATCGGTTAACTATACATAATAAGAAAAGGTATATCTATATATAGAAAAGGTATAGTTATAATATATCTATTCCATTACGTTGATCCACTACTACATCTAGCATATACCTAATGGATTAGTGACCAACCCGTGGTCGATGTTATGAAACCTTCAAAAATGACTTATCTGTTTTTGTGAAGAGATTGCAAGTTCTTATAAGACTTATTTTATTTACATACTTAAAAATATTTATTGGTGCTCTCTGTTTAATACATTATCAGGACACGTAAGTAATCCTAATACAAGAAGATAAAAAATCACATTCCAGCGAATTAATCACTTTGGTAAGCGTTTTTGTAATACCTAATGTTTTATTTAGGTATATAGGTATCATTTCTGTATTCTGAATTGTAATATATAAATATAGGAGTGGGGAATTCGGATAAAGGCTGGATCCGATTCCGGATCCGATAACAAATGACACTTAGAGGGTTCTTTTCGGTCGCTTCTGTTTACGCCTGGACGCGCATTACTTGAATTAATAACGTCACATTTGCTTCAATTAAAATAATAAGATTAAAAAAACAAACTTACATCAAGGCGGTAGTTGCCGGGCAGGAGGATGCGCCAGAACTCTCCGTACTTGGTCGTGTGGTAGGTGACGTCACGCCCCTTTATCTTGACGGCGGCGCGCTCCACCGGGTTGCCGTTCTCATCCATCACGAACCCATGAGCTCCTCGGTGGGCTTCGGCCAAGTACTTTATTAAAGCCTGGGAAAGAACATTATAAAGACATAAGTACGTGGTGTTGCTGCTGATACCTACTACGAAATAAAAAATACACAATTTGTGACCGGTCACAATTTCCGTACGAAATCTCAAGCTACTTGGAGACCATGTACCGAATACTTCAGTTGAGGTTAAAAAATATTTAAAAGACAACTAAATTCTTAGAAGAAAATTTTAGGGGTTTAATAATCTGCTAAAAATATTTTCTTAAAATCTTTTCTTAAACATCACTCAAACACAAGACTAAACATAATTTTTTATTGTGTTTTATAACCGCATAAGGATTTTGTCATATTCTTTATATTGTATTGTTTAATACATAGATTAAGATAGATATTGTTAATTTATTCTATTTCTGTATACCTACTCTATAACGATCGATCATAAATTCATGTACAAAAGCGTGTAAAAATAATTTTAAATAAATAACATTGTAACATAAACATATTTATAAGACGGATTTAATACAACATTCCTTATCTAAATGACTTGTAAAATGGAAACGTGCAGATAAACAATATCTAATCTTCGTATGTATCTACAAAAGGAATCCATCACAACTTGGCTATTTAGTCAGTTTTAATATTACAGCGAGATGACGCAAACTAAAGTGTTGCTCCCAGTTTTCCTATCTATAATAACTTTAAGTTATACAATCGTCGGGATCAATGGTGAGCCACGAGTAGCTGTAGCTCATCTTATATCTCCAAATGTTACTGGAACCATATTATTCACAGAAACAGATAATGGACTTCGAGTGAGTGGTGTTATAACAGGACTTGGAAGTGGGAAATATGGGTTCCATATACACGAATTAGGAGACACGACAACGTGTGATACAACTGGACCTCATTTTAATCCAGATAGTGTGAATCACGGCGGGAGAGATCACGAAGTAAGACATGTGGGAGACATGGGCAACGTGGAATTTGTAGGAACGGGTACACCCGTCGCTAACGTCGATTTCGTAGATAGCGTAATGACATTGAGAGGTCGCAATACAATATTGGGGCGATCGTTGGTGCTCCACGAACGAGAAGACGACCTCGGATTGGGCGGCCACGAGTTATCCCTGACGACCGGTAACGCGGGACCTCGGATTGCGTGTGGAGTTATTGGAATAAGATCGCCAAACACTCCGTGGAATTCGGCCAAGTCTGTTCTACCATCAATTGTTTTACTCCTTTGCGGTTTGTTTTTCTTTGCAAGTTTCTCATAAGTGGCAAAGTGATTTAATCAAAGAGATTATCGTACAACAAAACTGTTAATGTTTGTGATCAATGAAATTATGTGCATCAAACTTATTTTTAGCATAGATCATTTTAGTAGTAATTTATTTATGTAGATAAATACTAACCTGTTTATTGTCTAACCAATATTTGGACAGTTCGTGTGCTGGGGGATATTTGCAGCAAGATATCTCGAGCGTTATTTCCATGCAGCCGTGCCATAAATAATTATAATCTTGCATACCACCTGTTTGAAAAATAAACCGTTTGAAAAAATACTAAAAATAAGTAGTTTGGCATATCACATATTTCAAAAATAGTTTCATAGGTATTTAATTATAATCGTAAACGATAAACGTTGCAGATTTGCAATAGATAATTGTGATTTTTTTAGATCTTCAGCGATAACTTTATATTTGGTAATAATGATGCTGACTTATTGAAATTACTTTTTGATCTTTTAAGAAAGGCACCTTCGTTTCCTCCCGATGTTTCCTTTCACCTTTCAAGTAGATATGTAATACTAATAATTGTATTTTACCTAAGATTTGAACTCTAGACCCCCAACCTGAGGCGGTAAAATTTTATTCCTAGGCTAAATCTACTAAATGCATTTACTTGTATATTCCTAAAATAAGTTTCTGACATACTTTGTATTAAATATGTACATCAAATCAATCTTCTTGTTGTGTCATTTCATTTCAATTGTTATATTTATTTGCGATAAACGTATGACGTAAGTATGCAGCAGAATAAATAAAGACACTAAACCTGTATATACACATTTGCTGTAAATCATACCTGTGAGAGGGTACCAAGCCGCGCCATTAGTGATCCCGTTCTCGAAGCGTTGCGAACCAGACTTGCACGACACACCGCGCGCCATCTTGGCGTGGTTGCGCGAGTACACCAGCGAGAGATGGCGGAACACGTCGTCGTCGGGCGCGATCGACGGCGTGTGCGCGTAGCTTTGGAACACTGCGTTTAGGGGATATGTTGGGAACGACACTTGTATTAATCATGTTTTGTTTAGGATTGCTTTTTAGACACGTAAATATTTACTTATGTATGTAAATAAATGAGTAAAATAAAATATGTTTGCTGATTTTGTGTATAAAGTATTCTAGGAATACAAGATTAGTTGATAGGAAAAACTAAGCTATAAGTTGCAGGATGAATATGTAGTGCATTAAGTAGAGCAATTTAATTACCTACTTCAATTATTAAAATCAAAGGTAAATAGTATAAAATTTGTACGTCACCAGAGCATAATACGGAAGATCTGCAAATTCCTGTTATAAGCAGCAATAACAAACAAACAAACCATTTGTAACTAAGTATAAATTGGTATTATTGTGTTTTAAAACAACATTTATTAGTCATTCAAGGAAAATTATACCAGAAAATTATACTAGAAATTGGATACTTGAATTCCGTTCCTACTTCTAAGAACGTAGATACCGTCAAACCAGAATACGGCAACTTTTAATGCTATTACCTACAAGGCAAATAACTAGTAAAGGTGTAGCGGTGGTATTAGTTATAACTACAATGGTTTTGAGTTTAAATCTACGTATGTGTCTGTAGTAGGTAGGTAGGCACCTTATAGGTGCAAAAAGCCTTCGACTTGTAAATCCTAAAAATAAGTTTCTGACATATTGGGTATTGACCCTGGAAGCTGGCAAACTACGATTAAAAAGTAAATACTTACTAGAGTTGGGTGTATTGTCGAAGGGATATGAAGCGACAAGAGCGCCCCCGTGCAGCGAGCCAGATAGAACGAATTGAATCTTGCTGATCCATTCCTTTACTGCGTCCGTTTCAGGCTGAGGTATTTTTGTGTTGGCCTTGAAGAAATCCGGGAAGTTTCGGTTCAGGTCAAACCGACGGGCATTATGTCTTTGGAAAAAGAAATATTTTATTTATTTATTTATTTTTGTACACCTTAAACTAAGGGTTACAAAGGGTTACAAAACTTAATGCCTAATGGCATTCTCTGCCAGTCGAACTTGAGTGATGGCGATAGCATGTGGTAGGCATAAACATAAGCAGTAATGATAAAATATTATCATTACTATTATAATTGTTATATGTATACACAAAGGAAAGTCATCCTTAAATTATGTAGGTTTTCGTAACATTCCATCTAACATATTTTTTTGCAACGTAAGTAGGTTCTTAAAGAGTAAAATAAATCAGGTTAAACTTTACAGCTATCTAAGCCTTTTCGATAATAAAGGATAATAATCTCTATTCTAATTATAATTTCAGGAAAGTGATGCTCTTCTATTTTCGTGAAATGAAATGAAATGAAATATATTTATTTTTTGTATAGGCCAACGGCGGCACTTACAAATTGCCAGTTACAATATTTTCTTAAACTACTACCGGATCGGAACGCGACCTCTACTCGTTCTCTCGATCTCTACTCGTTTATTAAAGAATATTAATAATGGACGAATTTAAAATTATGATTAATTCAATCTAAAATGTATACAAGTAGGTATTATTTTGAATACATATTAAGTATTAGGTATACAAATTTTGTTTTACGTGTCTCATAAACAATATTTTAGTACCGGAACCAGCTAATGTAACGTAATGAGCAGGCATTACATTTAACCTGAGTGTCATCCCTATTGTAGTCCAAAATTAGTAATAGTAGAATGATGACGAAATACATACAATATAACACAACTTTCCGTTTCAGTACATGATTCATATAATTTGATGATTATGAAATCTATACCAATACCATGAATTATGCGAAAGTTACTTTGTCTGTCTGTCACGCCAAACCGAACGCCGATCGTGATTAATTTTTATATTTATGGAGATAGTTTGATACTTGTGGCTAATAATAGGCTTTATTTTTTTCTTCAAAATTTCATTTTTTCATAAAGAAGTTGTCCATAAATTTGTTTCGCGTTTACGAGGCTTACGCTGGCTAAGCCATAACAGACATCAAAATAACATAAGAACTCACCTTCCATATATAGTGTCGCACTGGCCTTCCCGAGATATAGAAAAGCCATCGGGGTTCATCGAAGGCATCAGATGAATCCTCGTGTTGTCCAGCAACCATTTTATGTAAGGGTCTGTGTCGTATGAGGTCACCAAGTGCTGTAATAGACACAAAATATATGTTATCGTCGTTAATACGAAGCTTGAATATTAACGATATCGCATTTTTATATTAGTACTTTAAAATAATAAGTCACTAATTTGATTACTACAGTTCAAACATAGATGCAGTGGGGATGTCAAGTGGGGATGATATCATGGCGACGCTCGAGTTAACAGAGAGCGGCATTCTGGTCGGAGACTTCAGCAAGAACAGTTTAATAACGGGAATAGTTATACCTCTAATCACTAGTGTGTACCTACTTACGTGTAATTGTAATATCGTTACTCTGTACCGTATATGTTCACCTTCAAGAAGGCTTCGATTACATATATGTCATTTAAAATTTAAGATACACACATTTCTATAATAAATTCGCCAAATGACTCTACCATGTCATACTGATTCATAAAAGTAAGTAGAAAATCCATATACCTACACCAAAATTTTATTATTATATTTTTATTTCAAATATAATAAATAAGTTTTTTAAATACATATGTTTATAAAAACTTCTATTTGTGTTGTAATGTTTTTTTGCCGTGAATAAATACTATTTTATTTGATTTTATTATATTTTGCCATCTTTAGAAGTAAGTGAGGTAACACCTCGCATCCTCCTTTCTACTGTATTAATTTTTACACAATAATTGTGTTGGCGTTTACCCAAAGCTTGTTTGTTAACCGACTTCAAAAAGGAGGAGGTTATCAATTCGGCCGGTATCTTTTTTTTTTTTTTTTTTTTTTTTTTATGTATGTACAGCAATTACTCCGCCGTTAGTGGACCGATTTTAATAATTCTTTTTTTATTGTGTAGAGACGAGCTGCGAGTTGGTCCCATTTAAATATGGTTAGGATCCATCGATTGGTTCTGGAGAAAAAGAGGGGAACTCCTCCACCCATGTAAATATAACAGCCATAACTTCGCCGTTTATGAACCTATTTTAATGCCTTTAATTTCGTGTGTGGACAATTGCTACAAGTTGGTCCCATTTAAATATGATGAGGATCAGAGTGGGTTCTGGAGGCAAAATATGTAACTCCTCAACTGATGGGTATAATTGAGTTTTGTTTGAAGATATTTGGTGTAGGTTCTAATGAAATTGAAAAACCAGTTTATCTTTGACTATTTAAGGGTCTGATAATGTGGCTCGGAGTCAAAATATGTAACTCCTCAACCGATGGGAATAATGGAGTTGTGTTTGAAGATATTTGATGTACGTTCTAATGAAATTACAAAGCCAGTTCATCATTGACTATTTAAGGGTCTGCTAATGTGGCTCGGAGACAAAATATGTAACTCCTCAACCGATGGGAATAATTGAGTTGTGTTTGAAGATATTTGGTGTAGGTTCTAATGAAATTGAAAAACCAGTTTATCTTTGACTATTTAAGGGTCTGATAATGTGGCTCGGAGTCAAAATGTGTAACTCCTCAACCGATGGGAATAATTGACTTGTGTTTGAAGATATTTGGTGTAGGTTCTAATGAAATTGCGAGGCCAGTTTATCATTGACTATTTGAGGATCTGATAATGTGGCTCGGAGACAAAATATGTAACTCCTCAACCAATGGGAATAATTGAGTTGTGTTTGAAGATATTTGCTGTAGGTTCTAATGAAATTGCAAAGCCAGTTCATCATTGACTATTTAGTTAGGTTAGGTTGGAACATATAAGACAATATAAAACTAAGCGAGCAGGGCGCGGCAGCGCCCTGCGAGCGGGCGGTTCCAATCAATGTAAATTCAGACCTTACCTTAATTCGTGATCTCGTTTATACAATTTTATATTGTATTAATATAAATGTTATTATGTCATCACTAAAAAGGGTGAAAAAAAATTTTTAACAAAAAATACAACCGACTTCTATGTCACTACAAAGTAAAAAATAATTCAAATAAATGTTGGTTTAGTACATATTTCTGAAGTCGGCGCTCAATATATTTCGTTGGATAACGATGTCAACAGCGTATCTAATATGAGCGTATCAATATATTTCGTTGGATAACGATGTCAACAGCGTATCTAATATGAGCGCCGACTTCAGAAATATGTACTAAACCAACATTTATTTGAATTATTTTTTACTTTGTAGTGACATAGAAGTCGGTTGTATTTTTTGTTAAAAATTTTTTTTAGAGATAACCAACCGCCTTTAATGAAAATTTAACTTTTATTTGTTTTGTAAAGCCCTTATCGTTTTAGTACAATAACACAGTGCATAATTAGAATTGAAGTACCTACCGTATTATGTAAAATTTGACCCACTTAATTTTATGATGCAAGGTGTTTGTTGTATAAAAGACCGGAAGGATAATTTGAGATACCTGTATAAGATGCAAGAGTAGCTCTCGTCCGACGGCCTCGTTGCCGTGGATGTTCGCGACGTACTTGACGTCCGGTTTGCCGATCATGTGCTCGTAAGGCGACGCCGACACCACCATCACCCATAGATCACGACCTACAAACGTAAAATTCTAATTTAGTAACCTCATGTTACTACATGAGTACGCTTTTTCTCTGATTAAGTTTTGGAACCCATAAGAATATAAAACATTCCCATAAGAATACAAAAACGTATATTTTGCTTAAAAGTTGCATAACTATTACAAACTATACGTAAATATACAGGTAAAACATGATTTCACTATACAAAAAAATATCAAGAAAAAAATATATTAGAATGATCACATACTTTAACGGCGATGGAAAAATTCGAGAGGAAACTTATTACAATTACTAAGAAGAACTTATTACTAAGAAGTCGTGATGTTATCAAAGCTTTATAAAGTGTAACTTAGTAAACGGGGATTTTATTTATAATGCTTCTCATCTGACAGGAGGCTCGTCATAAGATTATAATTAATCCATTGGTATCTTATGATTCTAAACAATTATTTTATTTTATTCTAAACAAGATAAGCATTATTAAGTGATCAAAATTACATTACTTAGCGTGCAATACTTGGCTCTACACTTCATGTAAAATTCACAGCACAGACAGGCAAACGAAAGAACAATATCAAATAAACAACTTATAGCAAATTAAGCTATTTACAGATACATTATATTATGTTATTAGGTAGGTACTGGGTAGATTAGGTTTTATATAGTTTAAATTGTGCAAACAAATATGTAACACATTTTCCAATAAAGTAGAACGTAGAAGTTGCATAGTACCTTGTACAGATTTCCCGATAGAGTAGAGCGCAGTGAGTGCGGGGTAGCGCGCAGACACCGCGCGGAGGTACCTCGTCATCTGATCGTGGTCATGGTACTGGAACTCCAACTCGGGACTGTCTCGTGACTCTAACTCGCTTATGTTTGTCGATACTTCCTCTCCTGCGGAGAAAATACTCAGAGCTTACAAATAAATTCATACGAACCCGACACAAGAACAATATATGCACCTACATACATAGATACGTATATGACATTTGTTTGTACCGTAGGCTACTATTATAATGTTATAAAGATATAAGTTATGGATAATTACATTAGTAAAGTCATCAGTAATCGCAATTCATTACAAAACAGGTACGATACACGCTGTGTGCCATATTATGCTATTTTATTCCATGTTGAAGCTCACAGGGCCTGGTATATTTTATATAAACCCTGTTTTAAAGGTGGTAGAACCCTTTGTGGTTCGACTCCGGCGGCACCACCGCCACACCTATTTCTACCTAATAACAGCAGTGTTAGGCGCTGCTGTGTTCCGGTTTGAAGGGTGTGGTAAGGGAGACAGACTTTTCCGAGGCGTTCCAGCTTAGTCCTCAGGGGTAGCGGCGCATCTGTGGCCGACCTCAGGTAGGAATATCTAATCCTATCTGGGGTTGATTACAGATGTCCATGGGCGGCAGTAGCCACTTACCATCAGGTGGACTGCATGCTCGTCTGCTACTCTTATATTATAAAAAAATATATATATATAAGTAGTATTTCCTACAATTATTATAAATTTTTCATTTAAATAAATAATATTTCATTTTCTCATTACAAAAATATTATATCATAAATTTTAATTTAAGGGGAGATATGCTTCTAAGTGCTTTCTAGTTATATTATAGCTCTTCTTCTAGTATTGACAAGCACAATCTCTAACCGTAAATATATTAGATTATATTACTTAAAATGTATATATAGGAACGTACCGATACCCGACAAGGAACAAACCCAGACCCAGTATGGCTGTCCATGGTCGTTGCGCGACGCGGATCGTCATACACTAATAATTTCGAACCGTGTAAGCATAACAATAAATATAATGGACATGGTAATGTGTAATGATAATATTATTTTGGATTTGACCCATTTGATAGTGGTTGAACCCCTTATCACCATCGCCACACCAATTTTTGCATTATAACCACAGTGTACAGCGCTGCTGTGTTCTGATTTGAAGGGGAAGGTAGAAACATATGACTAATGAAGAGACCACAGGGAAGACTTTAATTATATCTAGGTTCTATTACAGATGTTCATATGCGGCAATAGGTGTACTGTATACTCGTATGCTAGATGAAAATCATAAATGTAAAGCTTACATCCTTTTTTTTTTGTTATTGAGGGGGAAACCTTCTAAAGGTACCCGGTGCCGTGAGAGCGACACAGAGTTATGTGGGATTCTTACCGGACTAAACCCCCCCCCCCTGTGGCCGTCTTCGGCGCTGTGTAAAGGACTCCTGGATCTCCAAAGGAACGCAACCGGAGTCCTCTTAGCGCGTTGCCCCGTCGGGCTCCGCCCAGGTGAGCATGACGCTCGCCATATCGTCTGGTGTACACGACGGTACGCGACCATACATACCGCCGTCCTTCCCGTGGTCGCTGGGCGGGTGGTCCGAGCTCCAACTCTTGCCACCCGCAACCCCGGAAGCCCCCTTTTAGTTGCCTCTTACGACAGGCAGGGGATACCGTAGCCCTATTCTGGTCCCGGAACAGGAGTACAGGGAAAAAAGCTTGTATCCTAGCGTACCTGATAAAAATCTGGTGTCTGACTGTGACTGACACGCAGCACCGGCGACCAGGAGGAGCAGCACCAACATTCTGCTGTTGACTTTCCGCCACATCTGTAAATATTTTATTTTATTCAATGATGTAGTATAAACAAAACCATGAGTGCTCTCTGAGAATTTGTTTCACAATGTATTTGAACTATGTTGTTGATAGCATTCACAAAAACGTCATGATGTACCTACTCCTGGTGTTTGGGTTTTTCAAAGCGGTTTAATGCTTTATTTTCCTCAATCAAGTGTAGTCATAATATGTATATCTTCTCGTAAAGGCTTGTAAATGGTTACTACGCATTTATAAATAACTAGCTTATGTCTGCGATTTTGTCTGTGTGGTTGCCAAAATCGGACACCGCATTAAACCATGTATAAAAACTCATTGGCGAGTTGAAACTGTAATTGTTACAGTAACCAAAAACACTTTCGTTTTTGGTCAACTAAAGTGAGTGTAACAGTTACAGCTCGTTAGTAAGTACCTGACTTTAGGCAATATTATGGAGGAAGGGGGATTTTGGAGATACGGATCCCCCATTTGGCATAAGCGACAAACAAAAAAATATTCAAACAGGAGGATATTTTTTCGAAACTGAAAATTCCGGACAGGGCCTCCTTAGCTTATCGCCGGTAAAATTTTCGCTGATTGTCACTGCTTTAGGACTAAACTTAGTGAAATAAAATAATAATAATATAATAAGCTATAGCTTCACACATGGGCATAACTGAATAACGTCTTTTTAAAGCGTAAAACAAAATGTTATGGCGCGTATGAACAAAAGTATCTCTTTTTAAGAATAAATTTCGGCCTTTATGTGATGATCAAATAGACAGCTTTTAATACAGGGGTTATGCATCATTAGTACATACATGGACTAGGAGAGATGATTTGCTAGTTATAACATTTATAACCAGTTTAGTACTTTGCACATAACCCTTTTGTCACTACGTTGTAGTTGTATTTGGGCTGTTTAAAGTTACGGATTTGTTCGGAAATGCCGGACCATAACCGGTCCCATTGTGAAGGTCACTGGGTCAGTGGACCATCCCGTGGGCCACTGCACGTGTTCCCGACCAAAATAATGTGTTGTAACAGTTATTGTTAATAATACCTATGTGTTAATGTGTGTGATAATCATGTTTTAGTGATACTGTTGCTAGGTACTGGCTTATTCCTAGGGAGAATGATATGATGGGATTCCGGCAAATATAACCCTGATTTTGCTATAGTATCTATGAGTACAAATCTACAAAAATAGTATAATCTAAACGCACTAGTATAATCTAATCACACTTTTTGTACTTTTTGTAGAGTTTGGTACAAAGAATATTTTTTACAGCAGTAACTTTTTTAATAGCTTAAAGCGCACTTTAAAGCGAGAAATGAAACTGTAGGAGCCAAGTATGTTAATTGTCTATCGTATCATATGGCGTTTATTCGGATAAGTATCGTTTCTTTCTATGAAAAGTGAAATGTTGGTGGATCGAGACCGATTTTGTGCAGGTCTTGTAGTAGCGGTTTGTTTTAACTTTCCTTCCGCTGTTTAACATTGGCACATTGACCTTATTGCCATGGTCCCGCTAAATCTTTACAACTTTCGTTTTCAAATTACCGAAATAAACGCAATTTAGAGATGCTATATGTATAAGATGAGCGTATCGTCCAAACATACGTGTTTGTTTTAGACTGACGCGTTGAGTTGTTGTGAGAAACGACTTATAATAATTTATATTTAGCCATCCTCATATCTAAAGCTACTGCACCTACGGCGAAACCGTACCTGGACATATTATAGTTGTGTAAATGCATACTTCCAAAACGAATTTTGTAGCAGTATTTTAAATATGCAATTACTTATTACACCTAAAAAATAAAATGTGTATATAAATATTTTTCGGCTTCGATAATTTCAATTGTTGCACTAGGTCTAAATTCCTAAATGACTTATAAGTTTCATTCATAAAATAAATTAAGAATCAGCTAGAGTCGACATTGTTGCATGGCACATAAAACATCCGAGTGTTCAATGAACAAACAATGCAGCACACTTTTTGTTTCGTGAAAGTTTCACTGTGATTTGAATAAGAAGGTGTGTGTAACTTGATAAGAATAATAATGATACTTTTTATTTCATGGGCCGTTATTAAAATGTAAATTACAGTTTATTTTTAATGTACAGCTCTCAGGACTGTTGATATCTCCACTCTTGTCTGAAAGCAGAGTATGTTGCTTTGTGTTAACGTTCTTAAAATATGACAGAACCCTTATGGTTTGACCAGGGAGGTATCATCGCCTCACCGATCTCTATTGTGAAGCTGGGTTTCGGAAAGGTGTGGATGCCAGCTAATTATAAGCTAAGATGCCCATTGTATATGAGCATTGAGCATCTTAGCTTATAATTAGGTGCTCAATGCTCAATGCTCATATACAATGAGCATCTTAGTCCTTTGGAGTGATAACGCTTCAGGCTTCAGGTAGGTCCTCTCTATATAAAGTTAGTCAGATATGTCCATGGGCGGCAGTGACCACCCACCATCAGACGGACTGCTTGTTTGCTACTTCAATCTTATAAAATAGTATAAGACAGGTATAATTATAGATTTGTATTTAAGGTATTCGAGCCTTGTTATCAGGCAAAGGACTTATGATTGACCTTTTCGTTGAGGGCCTGTCAGTGCATCCAATTTTGGGTGCTGTTGCAGACTTTTAAGGCCGTAAGCATCACTTATTATCTGTTGCCCCAATTATGTTTGCTACTCTCATTACATATAAAAGACATAACTTATAATAAAAGATAGTCAACTAACAAAGAATAATTACTATTATGTGTGCTCCTATTAAAGTGTCATTATAGAGTGCTAAGCATAATACGAATCAAGAAAGTTATTGAGAGCACGGCAGAAAAATGACGGTGAACTTAGTGACAATGGCTAATTTTACAGTGGGCAATCACAGTGACACGTGTAATAAAGCAGCTTCTTTTACATGTATATTATTCATAACAAATATAACACTATACACTGACTTAGTATTTTTTTATTAAAATAGCCCCTCTATCATCAATGAGATGACATTTAAATTTTAAGTAAGTAAACGAGAAGATATTTTTAAGACAGTTACAAAGGCGGTTACCGGTTCTAGATATACAAGTTTAAGGCCACAATAAAATTTTAAATTGATGCCGGGTTTTTTTGCCTCAAATAATAACACAAACTTACCATAAACATGAAGGCGCGTATCCAATGCTAAATATAAATTAAACTTAAAGTTGTCATTTGGGATGGTCACATTAGTTTTAATTCGTTGTAAATGATCGCGAGCGTCGTAACTTCGGAACTGAGGTATAAACGAGGACAATCAGAAGTCCTTTCGAACGGGCGGGCGAGACTGTACTGGCCACAGCGCCGTGCAGCCGCTGGTGTTAACCATGAGCATTGGTATCATCTGCGTCATTCAATCCGACACACGACTGTAAAGTACTTTCTCTCGCGGTCTCCCCGCTAAAACTGCTTTTAATTCCGCGGAATAAGGTTTAATTCTTTGATTTTCAATGAGAAAATGTGGCTGTAGCGCATTTTCTTCTCTGCAACTCTAGCTATACGGGTTACTTTCGGAGTTTTGTGACACGTTCCTTGCAATGACGTAGCGTTCCCGCCTGTCTCTGGCACTTTTCCCGCGGATAGTTTCTTTTCCAACTACCTATCTGATATTTAATATGAGAAATTAGTATCTTAGGAAACGTAATAATTAAACTTCATTGTTACAGAATATTTCTGAAAATTGATAGTTTATCATTCAAACCTTTCATAAAAATACTCTTTATACAAAACAAATAAATTTGGTCACTTTTGAATTAAAGAATAACTTACAAACAAAGGACCTTACTCATTTCGTAATAACTGTGTTGTTTTGTTTTTAAGTTAACGTAGCGTGGAGCTCAGCTGAAGGTAAATGGTTATTGTCGCCCATGAACACATGTAATCAAGCCCAAATAGGATTGGATTTCTACCTGAGATCATCCCCAGATTTGTTGCTAACCCTGAACACTAACGCCCGTTAGTAATATTCAATTTTAATTCTTGTAAGCAAAAACATGTACAAACGCGAACTCGAAATTGGACAATTAATAATTGGTAGGCAAAACTGGTTAATATTCTATATTATTAACGAACATAAGTTGTCGTTCGCACATGCATGTCTTTATAGTTGACGACCCGCGTGGTGGAGCGGTCACCATGCCGGTCTGACGCGCAGAGGGTCCCGGGTTCGATCCCCGGCCAGACAGATTTCTAAATGATGAATTTAGATTTCTGTTTCTGGGTTTGGGTGTTTGTGTATTTGTCTATGTGTGTGTCTATAGCACCCACGATACAGGGAATCCTAGTGTGGGGCTATGAGTTTAGAAAGAGTTTTTTTTTTAAATACTAATTTTTTCCTAGATACTACTCTTGGTATTTAGCAGTAAAAGTGTGTAGGGTTTGACCACATGAAACTATAATTTACATAGGTAAGCATACAGTATAATTAATTTCCTCGCTGTGACTTACGATAAGATAAGATTAGGTGCGTTGTATCTAAGTAGACAGTTTAAATCATAGCACTTGTAATAGTACCCCTACTATGATCCTCAGGGGGCCGACCACCATCTTTTAAAAACCATCATACTTCAGGAAAGATTTATTTCCTCTTTAAAATAGTAAAATATTCCGTCATACACGGTTGAACAAACTTAAACGCTTACTAATTTTTCGCTTATCCATTGTATTAAACCAACTGAAATTGTCATATTTAGTTTAAAAAGTTAAATTTCCTGTAAAAAAAGTAAAAGTGTGATTAAAATAATATTGTGTTAAGATGGTAGTACACAGGTTACGATGCTAAAATGTGTACTAACTCGAGCGTCATTGGGACCTATACGGTTGTGTAGGTTAGGCCTTAGAATGAAGAAAAGGTTATATGATATTTTTCGAATCAGCGGGGGTTTTTTTATCCGACGATTTAAAAAAAAAATAGTGTGATGTACCTATAAAGAATAATGTATTTTCCTAAAAATTAGCCCTTTCTTTTAGTTTGTGATACATCATTACTTCCCTGGGATTCATGCTAATAAGTGACACTATCAGATAGCATAATAATACAGGTTTTTTTTTACAAGATGACTATTTTTTCACTACTTCGACGTGTGGTAATCGGCAGATTATGATGTGTTTTTGTATTAAAATAGAAAATTGACCGCGCTCGAGCATGTCCAGTGATCGATTTTTTTGATTAGTTTGTATAACAATAACACAATCTTGATTAAAGTATGATCTTATTCATCTTTAGATTACAAAAAGATTGAGATAATGACCACTTAACATGGTTAAAGTGAATGTCTTTTTGCAGCTTATAGACTGATCTTAATCCAGGAGGTTGGGGGTGCACTACTAAAATATGTAATATTAGACTTATACAGGGTGTCCCGTAAGTACCACGACAAACATGGGGAGAACATAGGTGAGGGTTTGACCTCTCTGGGAAAAAAAAATACCTTATTTCATCATATCTTATTTAATTAAAAGTGTCACCGTTTTTGCACTATCAATTGTTTTAGATTATTTGAGAAATTCAGCCCTCTTCATCTTATTTCGTTAACTGCGTATACAAATTTGGTGGTGGTTGGTAAATACTATCAGATAGTTGGTCTATCATACTGAAATGTAAATTGGTTAAAAGATGGAAAGGAACCATGAAAAAAATAGGGATATTTTTAGATTTTAATTTTTTTACTATTTTTCCCTCAACTTTGACTCGTCGCGGCGAAAAAAAATGTACTGGACTATAAGTGTACATTGCGCAAAAAAATATGTTCAGTTAATAGAGATTTCAAGAAGGTACCACTTACTATTTAAAGTTGAAGAAAAGACACTTTTAATAAGGTAAATTTTTTTTTCCCAGAGAGGTCAGACCCTTAGCTATGTTCTCTCCAAGTTTGTCGTGGTACTTACGGGGCACCCTGTATAATATTAGAGACAAGTGGAACTGTGTGCTGAAGGTCGTTAATTAAAAAAAGAGTAGACTAAGAATAAGACAAGAACTCCACTTCTATGATAGATTTCTTTAGAAATACCACCTATTCATCTTGCTTTTACATTTTAGAATTAAACGTACCGCAATTTAAACAGAAATTAATTTCTCACGTATGTGGGTTAAGGTCTAAGGGTTTGGTCCCAGTGAGCCATAAGCCATAATAAACAAGATACGCGCGAAAAACATAACCCTTCCTTGGCAGTCGGATATAAATAGCGATCACCAAAATTTTACTCTTCTAAAAATTCTTGAAATTCATTACGAATCCCTTACCTATAAATCCTCTATGGTTTATACTTTATTATAATACTAGTGGTGCCCGCGGCTTCGCCCGCATTTTAAAGAAATAATATGACATACATAAAACGGAAAATGTGTACCTGCATTGGAATGACAGTGGTGCCATCTGTCGAAAATTGGTTGGGCTCTTGAGCCCAAGAGGGTTTGGGAGTTGGTAAGATGTCCAAGGACAACAACTTTGCTAAAGATCATCACTTGATCAAATGCATAGTTTCCGATTCTATAACTACTTACGAATTAAAAATTAATTAAAAAATATCGGTTGTCTGTAAAGTCGGTTTACTGACGATAGTTGAACGTGACAACGTCATATGAAAATACTGATGGAATGGTTGCATTTTTCAAAAGAAATTTGTAAAATAATAATTAATTAATTAATTAATTTTAAACTAATAATTTACTTAACACTATCAACATTTATCAATAGTATGACATAACCTATAAACTCAGTTTCTCAACTTTTGTGTCAATCTAACAATTAATCAATCAATCATAGTTTACGATAATGAAATATCAGTGTACAATTATTTACCTTTATTGTTGTAGTTGTTGTAAATGATAAATGACGAATCTAAGCACTCCATATTTTCACTACAGACACAGCTGACGATACTTTAACCACACGTGTGAACTTGTATTGTGACGCTTTCTTGTTTTTCCAACGCCAAGAACGTTCGAGAAAGACAAAGACAGAGACACAAGCATGCGCCGATTCAATGCGCCTAATTCTCTAGTGCTGCGCGCGCGGCAGACCGATCATAGTTGAGTGGGAGAGAGACGCAAGGCATTCGGCGGGCCTCTCTCTCGTTCGGTGACTCATCGTAACGTTACCGGGCGTTACACTTTTTCATAAGTGACTCCCAGCCGCAACCTAATTTAAGACGTTGTCACGTCAAAAACCTTTTCCCACGGACTAAATTGTGAATCTAAACCATTCGCAAGTCCCCTTGAACACCACAACAAATTTCATCAAAATCAGTCCAGTCGTTTAGGAGGAGTTCAGTGACATACACACGCACATAAGAAATATATATATATAAAGATAATAGTGTGGTTAAAGATCATTTATTTTCAAATATTTATGGGTAGCGGAAACGTATATAACATTATACATATAAAAGGCCTTAATCTCGCTGCATAAGAAGGTCCGCTACCGTGGGTATTTTACTTTATGGCCGTCTAAGACCACTACAAACTAACTGACCACTTACTTAAATCATCAAAAAATTAAATGCAGTTAGACAAGTGGGCGATCAGGGCGATTGTCTGAGATCTCGGAGCTTCCCTATACGGGTAGTGCCACCGAGGGCTATATTTAATGATTAGAAATCTCAAATAACTATTTTCCCTCAGAACGGTATATTTAGAAGATTCGTAGAAGGTCAGAATCACATACAACTATGTTCATACAAACTGTCTACACGGTCTGTTTGTTATATTGATTTCTAGGGTGATTATTAATAAGATAAAGTTATTTTTACAAATATTAACTGTAATAGCCTCGTAACGTAACTTATTTTAAAAATGAAGGTAGGGTAAATCAGGGCACGATAAATATAGTAGATTAATAGAGCATACTATTATCTATCGTCTACTAATACAGAGATATTTGAATTTAAGTACTCGTATACCTATTTTATATATACTATACGACATATACAAGTATTAAATATCTAGATTTGCTTTATGTAAGCTTTATTTTTTGTAATTTGAGTACCAAATGAGCAACGAACGAACGAACGACATTGGTATTATTGGTAACCAACTTCATATAGAACTGGGGTTATGTAAGTTAGCTGGTATCCACAATCTAAATACATGTAAGATTATTTCACTCTAGAAATATGTATGGTGTCGAAACGTATTGGTCTGTGGCAGATTTTTTTTTTTATAATATAGGAGTAGCGGAAGAGCATACAGTCCACCTGATGGTAAGTGGCTACTGCCGCCCATGGACATCTGTAGTCAACCCCAGATAGGATTAGATATTCGTACCTGAGGTCGGCCACAGATGCGCCGCTACCCCTGAGGACTAAGCTGGAACGCCAGCAGCGCCTAATACTGTTGTTATTAGGTAGAAATAGGTGTGGCGGTGGTACCGCCAGAGTCGAACCACAAAGGGTTCTACCACCTAAAAATAATAATATATTCGACTATTTACAAACAGATTATTAACTTAGTTATAAGGCCTAATGACTTAAAACGATGAGGTAATCATCATAACCCATTACTGCAGGTATGCAGGTTTTCTCACGATGTTTTCCTTCACCGTTTAGCAAGTGATAAATAATTTCTAATACGCACATAACTTTAATTTTTGATTTAAACCCTGGACCCCTCGATCGAGAGGCCGAGTTTCTTAGCCACTAGGCTAACACTAAACTAGCAGAAAATATAGCATAGTAGCAAAGGAGAACGTTTACCGGAATCAGTCTACTCTGTAATGATAAAATACACGTCGCCTATTGAACAAAGGACGATCTCACGCCAGGATACGTAATCACTGGGGAAGACCCTGCTTCGTTAGATCTTATGTAAAGAGCTTGTATTTATGTAAATAATTAAACTAAAAGCTTTTCTATGAAAAATTCCATGTGTAGGAAACAAGTTGTCAAAATAAATAAGGT
Organism: Epargyreus clarus; assembly: GCF_041222505.1. Taxonomy (NCBI): domain Eukaryota; kingdom Metazoa; phylum Arthropoda; class Insecta; order Lepidoptera; family Hesperiidae; genus Epargyreus; species Epargyreus clarus. The sequence goes on from NW_027332212.1 coordinate 10,122,936, forward strand.
TTTTATTCGGGTAATGTAGAGTCGGATTAATGACCAACAACAATCACCAACAAGTTTGCAACAATCCAGATTGGAACAATTAAGAATTTTTCATCTGCCGGCGAAAATACTTCTATAACACACTAAAATAAAATAAATACATTTTGATATTAAATTTTGATATAATATAATACAATATGTTATTATTTCACACATTATTTTTTAAGTACTATATTCCTGAAAGATTTATTTTGCACGCATTTTTCATGACATATTTTACCCATAGGTATAATTCCTATAAATAGATACAAATATAAATCCTATACATCATTTATTTTTTATAATGTTTCTATTTCTGAAATTAAGATTTATTGCGATAAGTACATTGATCATACTAAGTATCTAGATAGTAATAAATTTTGGTTAACGAATACGCTAGGTTCGGTACGTTATTACTTCTCTAGGGAGACATTATGTACGTAATATTAAGCTCATGCTTACCAGAAATAGCGCTTGTATCAGATGACAAATTATTCTTGTTACTGATTTATTAATTCACTTCTTTATCTATATCTAATATATCTTTAATTATTCGTCATTATAAACGTAAATTATGGGAATCAAGTCAAATCATTTTTTTTATTCAAAATAGGTTCTTTACAGAGCACTTTTTGAAAGTCAATACAACTACCACAAGGTGTTTCGTGAAGAAGCGGCGAAAGAAACTCCATAACACAAATCTTTTGAAAAAATAAATGTTTCATACAATGAAAATCAGTCAAATAATCACTCAGCCTTTTTTACATAGCGTTTGTTTAATGACAAATTTAAACTTTTTTTCTGCAATAGTGAAGATGTGGTCGGGTATTTTATCGGGTAGTAGGAACGCTGATTACAATCGAGAGTATCGAGATACCAATCGATTTTAGTAACGGAACTAAATTGGATAACAAAAATTTAATTAGTGTATTGCTAAGGGCTGTTACGGATTCAATACCTCGTCACATCATCATCAAACATCTAGTTAATAGCAGTGATCGGCGATAACCTTTCGGTTAGATATTAGGGTTCGTGGTTCGAATCCTAGGCACGCAACCTTTGAGTTTTATTGCTTAGAAATTATTTATTAGTTGCTTAAGCGGTCAAGAAAAACATCACCAGGAAACTCACATGCCTCGAAGTTATTTGAAAATGTTTTCTCCTACTTCGCACCTAGCCTATACTCATCGCACGCTCAGAGGAGCAGTGTCCAAATGTAAGACAGTATTAAATTTGAAACAGCTGTTTGTCATCCAAATATTTTGCTCTTACATCGAATAAAAAGAAAACAGCGAATCAAAACAGTTATCACTTAAAACGAAAACGGCTGTAAATTTTACCACCATTATAAATTCTTAGGGTAGCTTAGCATGGAATTTAGTCTGCTATTTAACAAATCCAGGATCGAATTTCAGGTTTACTGGTTTGCAGCTACGTGGTTATATTAATATGAAGAGTTCACTATAGTTATAATTACCCATAAGTTAAATATTAGTAATTTCTGAAAGTAATGAGTCATTTTGTAGATTTATCATTCGTCAAAGTACAAATATTTCTACTGTGCATTCGTCTATTTAAAAACACGCACAAAACATTTGATTGCAACATTTAGAATTAGAACTATCTGTTTTAATTTCAACGACAGAAAAGAGATACATATAGCAGATATTTTGGAAGTGATTTTTTTATGAATCACTTATGACATTCCTAATTTAAAAATTACGTTCTGATGGTCTGCAAAGTTAGTTCTTAAGGCTCCTTCACACTAGCGTTTTTACAGCGTAGGCTGTTAAACGTAAAAGCAGCGCAGACACTGCGGTAACGCATCGCGTACGGCTCGGTGTATGTTTGGTGCCATCATTACAAAATGACGGAGTAGAGAAAATGTTGTTGGCTTTGTTTATAAAAATAAAACTATTACAAAGTGATTATTTTGTATACAAATATTTTAGTTTTATCACTTTTAAATGCTAAATAATAATTTATGCTATACATATACAGGGTGTCCCGTAAGTACCACGAAAAATTTGGGTAGAACAAAGGTTAGGGTCTGACCTCTCAGAGAAAAAAAATACCTTAGTAAAAGTGTCACCGTTTTTGCATTAAGTATCGATTGTTTTATATTTTTTGAAAAATTCAGCCCTCGTCATCTTCTTTCTGCGTACGTAACTGCGTGTACAAATTTGATGATGCAGTGTTTATTTTTTCTGTTAAATACTATCAGATAGCTGGTCTAATATATTGAAATATAAATTGGTTAAAAGATGTAAAGGAACCATGAATATGAAAGTTAAGGAAAATAGTAAAAAAATATATATAAAAATAGCCCTATTTTTTTCATGATTCCTTTACATTTTGATAATGTATATGGAACATATGGATATGGTGAGTGCATGAAGCTACAGCTGGAAGTTGTAGGAACGCTGCGGTGAATAAGCCTTTAGAGGCAAGTAGTTCTAAGGTCATTAAACCTATCGTTTTCTTGTGACGTGTGTCAACATTTCCATGTCAACGTTTCCCCAACGCGCCTAAAAGAAACTTATATTTTAATTAAACATTAACGTTATTTGAAGCAAGGGTCAAGTTTTAAAAAATATTGATGTTGGGTTCAAATTAAAACTCCCTACTTATCCTTTATTGAACTACAATTTAATTACTTTTGAAGGTAGGTTGAACCCTTTGTGGGTAGACTTAGGCGGCACGACCGCCTTACCTATTTCTGCCTCATAACAGCAGTGTTAAACGCTGCTGTGTTCTGGTTTGAAGAGTGTGGTAAGGGAGACATACTTTTCCGAGGCATTCCAGCTTAGTCCTCAGGGCTAGCGGCGCATCTGTGGCCGACCTCAGGTAGAAATATCTAATCATGTCTGGGGTTGTTTACAGATTTCCATGGGCAGCAGTAGCCACTTACCATCAGGCGGACTGCATGCTTATCTGCTACTCTACTAAAAAAAACTTATATTGAATGCTCATTCAATGTGCTAAATTCTACAGAAATCAGAAAGAAAATAGTTTCGCCTCCAGTTTACGGAACACCAAAATGAACGTTATTCATACCATAAACATGATATGAATATTTTGAATTGTTTTACTATGCATAGCTTTCCCACGGAGAGTGGCGCCGGTTCAGTAATGGATTCACGGTCCAGTGCAATGGAAAGCAGTGCAATTTGAGATAATATGTGACGGTGAAAGACATTATAACCAATGTTACTCCATTGATGTAATTGTGCACCACAGATCTATTCAACTTACTTGTTGCTTATTATCGTAGAATTACAAGATTATCCACAACACAAAAATTACCCCTGACGGTCCAATACTTATATAAGTAAAGTACTTATTATATATATTTAAGTTATACGGGGAATAGACAAGGCCTAAGTTAGTATGCTTTTGCTTTATGTATAATAAATTATCCAGTTCACATAGTATACATTTGCATGTTACTTTTCAAGCCTAAACGTAATTTTAACAACAACTAAAGGATAAATTCATACTGGTACTAATGGTACTATGTAATCAGTGTAATCTTTTAAAGATATCTAATGTCTAAAACATAATCTAAATAATTGGCCAAGTGCAAGATGAATTCGCACACAAAGGGTTTCATCTCTCCAAATGTTCATAGAAGTAAAGGTATTGTGAAAGTTTGAACTGTCTACCTATTAGGTTCAATAGATAAAGCGCCGAAAATAGCGGTTTCCCCCATTTATTTTTGAGCTCTTTTACATTTTTTGTATTTGTTGTTATAGTGGTCACATTATACGTACTCTGGAAGGTACCTTTTACGGTTCACGAGATAGAGCCCTGTGACAGACGGACAGACAGCGGATGCTTGGTAATAGGATTCCGTTTTTACCATATAATAGATATACTACTAATAAAGACGGTGGTATATCTATGGTTTTTACCCATTGGGTACGGACCCCTAAAAATTAACTATACTTATATACGTCTAATAATTAACTTCCCCGATTAATAAAATTGAAAAGTTTAAAACCCTTCTCATAGCCGATACGATCATCAACTTGAAGGTTGATTGTATCATGTAACAATTTAAATGGAAAGCGGGCTGGCTTACCATATATTATATATTAAATTAATAAAAATGTTGCTCATTTTAATTTTATTTAACTTTGATAAAGTATAGTTATTACATACTTTTTTTTGTTGATGAGGGGGGATACCTTCAAAAGTTACCCAGTGCCGTGGGAGCGACACGGGGTTATGTGGGATTCTTACCGCATTAAAACCCCCTCGGTGACCGTCCTCGATGCTGCGATGAGAACTCCGGGATCTTCAAAGGAACGCAACCGGAGTCCTCTAAGCCAGAGTTTCCCAGCCTTTTTCAGTCCACGGATCCTTAGGAAATCAAGCGCAGTTTTCACGGACCCCCTTAATAAATAAACAGATACAAAAAAAAAACAAATACAGAAGGTTTTACACACGAAGGTTTTAGGTACAAATTATAACTGTTTATTATGAAAAATATGAAAAAAAATAATGTGAAGATTGGTGTTTGTTTTTTTCAACTAAATCAGGGATCATGAATAAAAAATTCATATTCGGGTTGATGTTGCTACTAAGCTGTAATCTCAAATCAGATTCTACTTGTAATCTGTTAAAGTAGAGAATGCCTTTTCACAAAGGTATGTGGTTGAAAAAAGCAGTAAAGCGGCCCTTTTGCATTTAATGAGCGATTTATGTATGGTCCAGAGATGACACCGCGGACCCCCACATGGCCCCATACATATACTCGCGCACCCCCAGGGGTCCGCGGACTACAGGTTGGGAAACGCGGCTCTAAGCGCGTTGCCCGTGAGGCTCCACCGTGGTGATCATAAAGCTCGCCACATCATCTGATGCGTCCTACTCGGAGTCGATTTCCGGGCGGTTCGAGCTCCATCTTACCATCCGCTAACTTAGAAGCCGACTGATCACGATCTTATCCGTAATTATTTATTTTTATATAAAGAGCCTGGTATTGTGTGCCATTAGCTATTTCTGAAATCTGTTTCCATTTTAGATAGACTTGCGAACTCTGATGATATGTATTATCGCTTAATTCCCTCAACATTATTATTATTATTATTGGTGCATATTTGTACACGTCGGTTCAAATCTATAATACCATTAGCAAACTTTTAATGTTTTTTATTTGCATTTACGTAACTGAATGTAGAAAACGAAAGCATTAGGGAAAATATTAAAGCATCTAGCTTCTAGCGTCTAAATTAATTTTCCTACTGTGGCCAAATTTGGAAGATCTTTTACGATTCTACCTGTTCTAAAAGTGTTACCTGTTCAAGAACTGTACAAGAAATTCTTTTAAAGCTTACAAAACCGCAATTAAAATTCATCAAGTCTGTTAATGAAGAAAACGTAGAGCAGTTTTTCACCCCTTAGCGTTGCCAACCAAGCCAGTGTAGGTACATAGGGAGGTTAAGATGACTGAGGCAGGAATACAATTATGAACCATCTAAATATAGAGTGAAGAAATCCAAACAGCACTTCAGAAATGTTGAAGAGGTACGCTCCAAGTCATCTTTATGTTTAGTTGTGTATGGCACTTGGAACGTGCAAAACGTAGGTGACGTGATAAAAATACAAGTCATTATCTCGATTTGATGTCATATATGTAAGGTATTGTAACCTTGAATTGCTAGAACGTGCTTAATCTGGGGCAGCGAAGAAATGAAGAAGCAAATTAGTGCGCGGGAAGGGTGAAGGCCGGGTTAGGTGCAGCGGGGAGCAGTATCGATCGCGGGTTCTCGCGGCGTCAGGGGCGGTGCGCGCGCCTCGGCCGCTCCCGGACCCTCGCATTACGTAACGCAACACGCACAGGACGGCGCACAAACAATGTGATTTTATTATTTTCTTCGATTTTTCTACCGTTTTTGATTATACAGTTTTTTAGGATTAGTATCGTGATATTTTCTAGGTGTCGCGCGACTATTTTTATTTTCAATCAACGTTTTTGGTGTGTAGTGTAATCTATTCTATTCGAAGCTGCAGTGATATTCTTAAGTAAAGTAATTTTAAGTGAAACTATTGCGCAATAACATTTAAAGTTTTCTAAATAAGATTTATACATTTACAAAATTCTAATAAATTTAGCCATTTTTGTTAGTTTGGTCTACGATTGTTTTTATTGTTGATGATTTCATTTATAACGTTCACCCGGATCAGAAAGTTTTAACAAAAGGAAGAAAATGATTACCCAATCTAATAAAATGAAAATTTAATACAAATTTTCATTGGTTTATATCTTTGGCGGGTAAACAAGATTCAAGAAAAATGACGACTGGTAAGTTATCTTTTTTATTTACTCACTTAATCATACTTGATTGTATTATATCATAGATGTATATTAGAAATAATTTTCTTTATAATCATAGTAAATAGACGTAGTCAGGGTATGGGGTCTTATTAGCAGTCCGAGTCTCCCCCCTTTCCCCTGCAAATCTTAATTAAAAAAAACTAAAAAGCAACGAAGTGTCACTAATTAAAATAGTACCTAAATTTTGTTACCTACTTAGGTGTGATATAAATAACTTTATTTACATAGGTAAATGTTGCAGTATCATTGCGCGTCAAGCAATGTTGACAACCAACAATACTATGTAAAGTTGCACGTAATAACGTAGATGTTTTGTACGTATGCAAAAACGATAATAAACAGGAAGCCTGTTGTGCCGTGATTGACTCTACAATTGGCAAAGAAAACGAAGGAGCGCATAGGCGCGGCACCGCTAATTTCATACAATAGGTAGAGGCCATAATTGATAGAGTTTTACTCGTATGGCGACTTCTAACTTATATTACCTAGGACCTAGGTGAATATGACCTAGGTTTTTGTCTCAAATGTTGTGTTGCAAATTCATTCAACATTGCAATCATTACATAAAAATTTTATTTTGTATATTTGTTATTTTTTTTTAGATCGAAGATGCTACGCACTCTTTCTTGGCCATAAAACCGCCCAACGCTCGATCGCTGGGCGGATTCCGTTTTATCCCGAGTCCTTTATATTAGTTGATCAAACTTTGTACTAACTTTAATGGCGGTTTTTCTTATTTATTAAGTTAAGAAAATATTGTGCTTTTCAAAGCTTTTCTTTCTTTCAGAATGAAAGAACTTAGGAAACTAACAAGTTTAGAAAATCTTTGGAAGAAATAAAATAATAATTGATATTAATCATTATTATTATGTCTATTAAAGACACAAAAATATTTACACTTTAGCGTAACGTTTGTCACTTATTTAGAATACTTCTCATGAAAACAATTTACTGCTCTGCTTCATTTAACGTGTAGGTCTTTTTGGAAGAGCCTAATTAGATGTCTGGGTAGGTTGTAGGTAAAAGAGCAGTGCCAGGTCAATTCATAGTTAACTAATTTTATCTGTTTAATTCGATATGACGTAATGTATACGTAAAGCAACAAGTTGTTCGACAATGAGTGCGGGTGGACAGTTGTGGTGCGAGCGTGGCGCCGGTAGAGCGCGCAGACCGCGCCCGCCGACTGTGCCGGCGCAGCTTCATACACCATTCGCGTATTATATCTCACGTGTTACACTACCTGTTAGATTACCACTTTAACACAAAATCCTTCCAAGCGTAACGCTACTCCAGTTCCCGCGTTTTTGTTTAACATTACGATTGGTAACGAAGTGACGAAATTTTTGAATTGAACATAAAAAATGGAGAAAAGTGATACATACGCAATTGTAGATATAAACCTAAGTGACAAGGACATGAAAAGCACCAGCTCCGAATCAGATATAAGCAATGAAGGCAAAAAGAATAAGTCGCCGTTTACAACCGTTATTAAAATTCGTAAGTTGATTCTTTTGAATGGTCTTAGAAAATTGATCTTTTAATGTTCTTTTAATGTTACTTTAATTATATCAATTTAGTGAGAAAGGATTCATTGACCTTATTAAGACAATAACTTACAAAAAGAATTATTGAGAATATGTTTTTAAATTAAAGATTTCTTTGGTGGAAATAGCATTGTTTTATACATTTATAGAAATCGCAAAAAAATGAAAGAAACCTTGTTATTACAAACGCATTGAGTTAGACCGTGAGAAAAGCATTAAGGTATGAGAAAATTGCTGTTCACGATGTTGTTTACTTTTTATGAGTAGTTTACTTCACATCAAACTACCCGCACTGTTTTACTATTAAACTACGTATGTGGTAAAATGTTTATGTATATGCATTATGCAGTCATTACGATGGTACGCGGCTGCCGCCGCCTTTCGACATTTGTAATCAATTCCAGGTGACATTAGAGGCTTACATGAGGTTGGTCAAGGATGCGGTGGTATACTGAGGACTAAGTTGGAACGCCTCAGACTAGTATGTCTTCATTATGACACCCTTCCAAGCCTAACATAGCAGCGCTGAACACTGTTGTCGTCAGGTAGAAACTCGGACCCTTTGTGGTGCCTCCAGAATCAACCCACAAAAAATCCTACCACCTTCGAATGTATGCGTTAACGAAAGTGGTAACGCGTATGCATGTAATCCCTAAATATAGCGTCAATATAAAATTGTGTTAGCAGTGATGAGCACGTTTGTTGCTTCCGCTAGTTGTCCTCAATATTGAATGCGCACGCGCCGCCGTCCCTGGGCAGCCGGTACCGAGGGAACCTGTCATGTTCCACGCCGCTGCGCGCATTGCAATGGCATTTACAGAGACTGCCCCTTTACAAAAGGAAAACCATATATTTCCTTCCATGCAAATAACCCAGACATTTTGCTAACTTTCTTTTACTTGATGATTTCAATGAACATAACAGTTACAGAGGTACAAATATGGCATATGATTGTCTAATTTTCCTACAGGAAACACCATTGTGACAGTTTTGGATAAATGTACATTTATGGTAATATATTAGTACTACTTACTGTACTACTACATTTCTACTACTACTATATTAGTACATTTCTGGTATTATATCAATACATTCACATGTATCATAAAATTTCCTCTATATCCTTCATTGAATAATACTTATTATTGTACTCAAAGAATAATTGTGTAGTTGTACACATCTTTCCACTCTTTACATAACCTGCATTCTGTCGTATTTTATCGTATAATAGTAATTTTATCGTATAAAGGTGGACATAAAACAGGTGTAATATAAATGAATAAGTATTGTCATCAGAACGAGATCGCGGGGAACGAGACTACATAGGATTCGCGACTCTCCCCGAGCAAGTGCATCGGAAATCAGTGAAAAGGGGGTTCGACTTCACACTGATGGTGGTCGGGGAGTCCGGCCTCGGCAAGTCTACACTCATCAACAGCTTGTTTTTAGGAGATCTTTACAGAAACCGAAAAATACCTGATGTCCAAGGTAAGCGCACTAAATCTTACGGTTCTGAACAAATCAGCTTAAACTGTCACTTTGAAATGTCAACAAAAATAAATATTTTTGTGTGTTACAGATAGAATCGAAAAGACTACGACAATTGAAAAGAAAACAATGGAAATAGAAGAGAGAGGAGTGAAACTGCGTCTGACGATAGTGGACACGCCTGGCTTCGGAGATGCAATAAATTGTGAGGACTCCTGGAGAGTCTGCTCAGCGTACGTGGACGAACAGTTTCGGCAGTACTTCACTGACGAGAGTGGCCTCAACCGAAGACACATGCAGGACAATAGAGTCCACTGCTGTCTGTACTTTGTACCACCTTGGGCACATAGGTAAATATTATTTTATAAACCGTATAATTAAGTCTGGTGTGAAAAATTGATAAATGTAGCCGTAATGAGACATGCAAAATTAGCTCTCAGTGGTAATAATTCACACACGCCCATCTTACACCTAATAAATAATAGGTAACTCCTGTAGGTATATCTAGTATTAACATTTGACAAGATTTTTTATTACTTTTATAATTAATAAAATCTACTCCATTAAGACAATTTTGAGGAGACAACGGTGTAGTCTACTCAAAAACAATGTCTGCTCTATCATTATATTTGAAAACGCTTTGATATTCAGCATATTAGGAAATCTCTAATATGGTACCTAACATATAATTGAATGTTTAAAAAACTTTGAAGGACTAGCTTTAGAGAAATCGTGTATAATTGCCTCACAACCGGTGGAAGTTTCAGAACAGGAAGTTTCCCAATACATTCAGTAAAAACTAAATGAATAGTTTTTGTATGCCGATCAATATCATTCAGTTAATTCCAAATAGACACTAAAGTACTGTTCAAATGACTATGAGACAAATATAAGTAGATAGATCGTGACAGATGGACAGTAGATTCGGATCAAGGTTTTTGATAGCACGCACGATAGGGAGCAATGTCGCGGAAACGCACGTGTGATGCCTAGCAATATAACAATCAGTGATACTGTCTCATCTTCTATCATCACAAGGCTCGTTAAAACTGCACTACAATACAGTTGTATATAAAAAGTATATTTGCTGTTATAAAATCAGCTACGTTCATTCAGTTTTATAGTAGGTATAGTTAGTTTTCTATTTTTATTGTATATTTTTATGCTATAGTGTATGTCATGGATTTTTTATGTACATTTATAAAGATAATAACAGGCATATTAACCTGAATCGTACATAAATATGCATCTAAAAACCAGTAACCACGGAATAAAGGATACGTAAACAAACATAAAATTAATTCAATAAAGGATACCTAATTTCAATCATGCCAACAGAAAAAATCTTAAACTACAAAATCGCGTAAGCGTAATCTATATAAATCATTATTATCAATGAGAATGGCATTAGTCTGCATTCCTTATGGAACAATATTATTATTTATTTTACTACCATTACAATAATGGTCAATAAAATCTCATTGTGTTAATAGTTTCTATAGCAATTGTATTAAAGCCGACACATATAGTTTGATTGATAGTAATGGTATGTGAAAACATCGGTGTTGATCATAAAGTATCAATGTTCGTACGAGTATTGATTTGTTGGGAGTCGTTGAGACGTGGTCGTTATCTTATAATGTTTTGACGAATACAAAGATGTGTTGATTCAATAACTACAGTATAATATTGCATGAAATTGGATGTGTACATAATAATCTACCTATCTATATGGTAAAATATATCAAAACTACAAACCTAGCAATAAGGCAAGTATCACATGGAAAGTACTTTCGCCTAAGGACATTTGCAACACTAGAGCAGCCGTCAATTCAACTAAGGTTCTGACAATGAGCTCATACTGCATCTTTCTTAAACAGCCTCTTGGCACGTGTAGTATAAATTTTAAAATATTTTTACATTTTCAGCTTGCGACAAGTGGACTTGGAGATGATGAAGAGGTTGCACCGTAAAGTAAATATAGTAGTAGTTATAGCTAAGGCGGACTCGCTCACTGCATTGGAGGTGAAGAGACTCAAAATGCGCATACTTAGTGACCTGGAAGAACATCAGATACAAGTTCGTAGTTCTTTTCTTATTTCAATTTTACCTATTCTTTAATAATAAAATAAATTATAAGAAAGTATCGTCAATACTTATTCGTCATAGTTTCTGAACTAATATACAAAACTACTCATGTATAAGTAAGTAGGTACTTACGATTTCATTTATCTACAGCATAGTATTGTAACCTACTTATACTCATTTTTAAATTGTCGTTTCAATTAAGTATATATTTCCATCTACTTGTGAACATATGTATGTTTTTAAGTAGTGAGTAGTAGGTATACTTTTATCAACTTTATGGACTCTTCTTGTATAACAGAACTTTAAGTAACGTACTTACTACCTACTTTCCTACCACAAAGTACATACAACAATTAACTATTATTAGTATATAATATTAAGTTATTAGTTGCATTGTATACTTAATATTGTGATAGTTATCATGCTAAAACAACAGTCTGGAGGACTTAAAATAGACGCGTTACGTCCGGCACGAGTGTTATTTGGATGTGCTATCCATAGACAGAATGTAACGTTAACATTTACGAACATTTCCGGGGAAGTGTCGGTAGCCAGTATAATAACAGTTGATGAACTGTCCGCTTCTAAAATTGTCACAGTTGTTTGAACTCATCTAGAGCGTGTCATAAATTAGTGTGGCCTCAATATTTCTTATCAAAGCCGGCTCAATTTGAAAGGTGAAAGATCAACATGACAACGTTTTGCAACGGTTCTGTCGGGTTCCGTTTTTTTAATATGCTTAATGGATTATTTTTTACGTCCATCGTGAATTAGGTCAACGAATAGCTTATAATTTTGTATTGATTCCATAACTTATAAACTGAATTGTTGGAAATTGTTGGTAATTTACAACAACAAATAGAGTTAAAAGTCGCGCGATATGTCAAGCGCGAGTCGGACTCCGCACTGAGGAAAAATCAGCCGTATATGACGGGCTTTAAAATAAGGTTCCGTCTCATTACACAATATGTTTAATAAAACATAATATTACCTAAAAATACTTAAATAATTTTAGTTTCTATACATCTATCTATAATGATGCTGGCCAATCTTTTTATTCATCGTTTAACCGACTTTTCAAAGAGAACTGATTATGTACCTACCTATTTTACCTGTATAATTTACACAAACCAACGCTTTGTTTAGGTTTATCAATTCCCGGAGTGCGACAGCGACGAGGACGAGGAGTTCAAGCAGCAAGACCGTGAGCTGAAGGCAGCAGCACCATTCGCGGTGGTCGCGGCCGACACGGTCCTCGAGGTGGGCGGCAAGCGCGTGCGCGGCCGGCAATACCCCTGGGGCATCGTTGACGGTCAGTAGCTACTAGCCATAGATAAGGACACTAGAAAAATTATGTGTGTGAATTCAAATATAATCTATCAAAAAGCATGGACAGCGTTTCCAAATTCCTTTACGTGTACACCAGAAAATAGACGCTCATATAAATAAAAAACACAGTTTTGGCTGTTACTAAAGTAATTGCGCAAGTAGCGATCTCCGGTAATCGCAAATACGGTCGTAGAGTCAAAATGTATTTTACCCGTAAATTTTACTGTGAGAACTGAGAACTATACACACCCATATCTTTAGTAAGTATTTGCTGCAAAGGAGGCAGTTTAAAAAAGTACGAGGTTGGGAGGAAGCGTTATGGAGTAGATAATTAAATTATTAGGATAAATTAGCTTCTCAACGTGTAGAGATATATTTCAGTCAATTAACAATAAATAAATTTTAACCCTATGCAATGCAATGCAAACAAAGTAATTTCTAGGTACATTAATATTTATACCAAGCATAATTACCTACATAGTATAATACCATAGTAGGTACACTACGCATAACAACATAAATCTACCGTGAAATCCGTTAAAGTGAAAATAAGCAAAGGTACTTATGACACGTACTTAAAAGAAAACATGAGTAAGTTTTACGAGTAAGAATGCAAAACGCTGACACAGGCAAACCGTGGGAAATGGTATAGTAGCACTGTCATTATTTTTAAAACTGAACGAGTTTGCGTAAGGAATAGTGGGTTAGAATGGTTTTATACGAAGAATGTTTATACTTTGCAACCCATTTAGGACCCGCTGTTAAGGTATTTTCATCATCTGTGAAGCTGCTGGTGGAAAATACCTTTTTTTTTTCTCGAGGGGGAAACCTTCAAAAGGTACCCGACGACGTGGGAGCGACGCCGGGTTATGTGGGATTTTTACCGCACTAAAACCCCCCCGGTGGCCGTCCTCAACGCTTGTTGGAGAACTCCGGGATCTCCAACGGAACACAACCGGAGCCCTACAAGCGCGATGCCAAACGGGCTCTACCCTGGGGGAACAGTTTTCGCTCCTCCCACACCATGTAGTGTTTACGACGGCATGCGACCACACATACCGCCGTCCTTCCCGGGGGTCGCTTGCTGGACGGTTCGAGCTCCCACTCTTGCCGCCCGCACCCCCGGAAGCCCCCTTATTTTCGCCTCCTACGACAGGCAGGGGATACCGTAGCCCTATTCTAGTCCCGGAACTACAGGGACAGGTGGAAAATACCTACATTTTTAATGACTCCAATAAGCAGCACCCATAACCTAATGTATATAGTAAAAAAACCCTTTACCACCAATAGTTACCCCGATGGATTAATCTTCTTCGATGAAGTAAGCCTATTCGTAATAGTTGTGATAGATATGCTAAATAATATAAATAGTCGGGTAAATAGGCATCAATTTGATATTTTATTCAGGCAAGGCAAGCTGGACAAACAATAAAATTTAGAAACTAAAATGGAACTAGAATTAGTTATACGGATTTTAAATCGGTATAACTAATTGTCTGCCCGGCTAGGTAGCGCAAGATCCCGGATAGGTTTAGGCAATGATCATTGTGGAAAAAATAAGAAATGATTCATAGTACATACGAAGATTTCATTGTAACGAGGTAATGTTTCCTCAGTGGAAAACCCCAGGCACTCAGACTTCACGAAGCTGCGGACGATGCTCATCTCGACGCACATGCAGGACCTGAAGGACGTTACTCAAGACGTCCACTACGAGAACTTCCGCGCGCAGTGCATCTCGCAAATATCGCAACATGCGATGCGGGAACGAGGGTAACATTATTTTATAATATGATAGACAAACGTACAGTTCGCCTGTCTGTAAGTGGTCTCTAGCACTCGTGGACAAAAGTAATCAACTCCAGGTAGATCAGCCACAGATGACTTGAATTCCTCGTACCTATTATAGATGTGGCTATGGTACCTCCAGAGTAGAACCACCTAGGGTTTTTCACCTTTAATTATTTTTCTGGTTCCTTTTCTTTTAAGGATTTGAAATTCGAAATTCCCAACGTTTCTTAATAAGACAGATGACGTAGGATATCACTGACAGGTACCATCTGACGACATATAATGCTTATTGATTAGATAATTTTGTACGGAATAATAGGTATATATGCATATCTATTACTTATGATTCTTATGTTACTTATTATTCTTGCATGTCTATTAGATGTAATCCCGGTTTAAAATTTACCATATTTTCCAGGAAACTGAAGAGGGATTCAATGGGAAACAACAACGAAGTAGTTATAACTGACACGGATCGATTACTGCTGCAGAAGGACGAAGAGGTAGCGTTTTACATTTTCTTTTTAAGCAGGAATCTATGAGTCTTCAGCTGCCTTTTGCTAGGAATGCTACAAAGTTTTAGGAACCTGGTAACATTATCATATCTTGAAGAAACCATAGAAATACAATTAAAGCCTGTAGGTACAGCAAATATACGCTATTTACTGTACCTACTAGATTTTATAGAATACCTACTGGTTATTTAGTTACGAAACTAAAGCGGCATCCCATGTCTGGTCGCCTACATTGATTTAGCTTTATTCCCACGTCGTATCAGATGAGATGACTAAAAGGTTAGATCCCCTCACCGGTCAAGTGCTCAAATTAGGAGTAATTGCATATTAGACTAGCTACGGTTAGTTGTAGCATGGACACTACGAGTTACTATGTAAAAAGTAGGTATACCTACACAAAAACAAAATCTGAACAAGTTGCTTTTGAAACTTCAAAGTAGCGATTCGAGAATGGATAAGTGGACGAGAATTGAGAGTAAAATTTTCAGGATATGGCGTTATGTAACGGAAGTGAAGCAAAATTAAGTGACGTAATTTATATTTAGACATACTAAGCTGTAGGTACGACGCTTTCGCGCAGTTCCTTAAGTAATAAATAAAGCTTGTAGCGATCATTAATGTATGTACTTTAATAGATTATTTCTTGATTAACCTTCGACTTACAAAGTTAATTCCGATTACTTAAAATTTATACTTCATTTTTATCCTTTTTTGCGTACAGTTAAGATTGTTATAAGGTATAGGACATATTTAAAGTCCCGAATAATATAATTGAAATTTTAATTAAATTATTTTTATTTAATTTCAGATTCGTCGCATGCAGGACATGTTGACTCAAATGCAGGAAAAACTGAAGGCTTCCGACAAGAAACACGACAGTATTATTGATGTGTAGAAAATAGGTTGTAATGTATGGCGTAGCGTTACATTCCCTCATTAAGTTTCAATAAAAAATATAAAACCTCTTTAGAAAAATTGAAAGAATTTAGAATTTTAATACATAGGTAGTTTGTTACATATTATATTAGCTATCAATTGTTTCCCCGGAGAAAGAACTGAACTCAAATAGGTGTTAATATTTTAAATTAAATTAATATACGTATACCAAAATAACTTTCATAAAAAAATGTTTATTAAAGACAAGCAATCTTATCCTAAGATCAATGTATGTTAGGTGAAATTACAATTCACACGTCTCTACAAATCAAAACACTGTTGGCATGAGGAAGCACTAGCATAAATGAAAAAACGGCATATTTATTACGAAGATAAGTATTTGGGCCTATCGTTGTTCTAGGTACTATATGTATATTATAATTTTGAGATGTCATAAAATATAATAGCTATACCATCGACTTAATATTAAGGTGCCGTCACGTTTAGACACAATGTCGTACTGGTAGAAGAACTAGAAGAGTTACTAGCACAAACAATGGTGTAATGATTAGAATAGTTTAAACGAACTGCATCCCTAGCAAATTGTAGTAAATACTGCACTGCAAACGGTGATAAAGTGTCAGTCGGTTCCACAAAATTTAATTGTTTGACTGTGATTTTAAAATAACTGCCATTTTTGATTGCTCATAGTGTTATAGGATACCAAAACATAAAATCCAAACTTGAAAAACTGAAATGAGTATTGCATTTCAATGTTTGGTCAGTTTAATGTTAGAAATGGCTAGAAGGATTAACAGACATTTCAGAAAAAGCTTACAATGATTCGTAGCTCCCGGAAAATGTAATAATTTATGATTACTATTGGACCTAATTTTTGGTGCGTTTTTTAAATAGATCAGACTGTATCGTTTATTAACGCAAGCGGCAGCCACATGAACCACGTATTTTTGCTTTTGATAGTACCCAGCGCCATCTAGTTTTCTATTCTGTAGCAGTCTTATGGAGCTCGAATAGCCTCTTGGCTGGTGTAAATTATAATTAAATTATTATAGCACGTAGATAAGTAATCCCATGGTCCCTTGTGACTTCGACGTCCTGGGCCAGGCTCTTTGTCAAATTGTATCACATACGACTGCAATGGAAAGATATCGATACGCGCTATGAGTTCCAATATTTCTCAAAGTACAAATACGTCAGAAATTCAGCTTAGCAATGCTAAAGACATCATTTAAAATTTGTCGTTTCTACATGAACGTGTCAGGTGACATAGTTAGTGGTAAGACTTTTAATTATGGAAATTTAGATTTTAATAACTTTAAATAACAATTAGGTACTGTTGTTGAATCCGATGAAAAAGTATTTGTTAACTGATGAGTATCAGTAATAGCTCAAATCGTTAAAGAACAATAATTATTACAAAGCATTAAACTTTACAATTTTAATTTATCTATTAATTCATTTTTAGAGTTGATTTAGAGCCTAGCGGGATAAGTTAGATATAATAATGTAGGTAATAAAAAGTAAGAATGTTTTCTTCGTTATTTCTTACTAAGCCCATAAAAACATCAAATACAAGCCGACTACAGAACATAATGATAAATAATAATAATAATAATGTATTACGTGCTGTAAGCTTTAAACAAATTGATATAGGAATGTTCTATTTTATTATATTACATTACATTCAAATTTGTCACATCGGAGCTAATTTTTATTCATACATCTCATATTTCAAGTATAACAAGAAGACGAAACGACATTTACCAAATTTTTCGCATGTAATTAGGTATAGAGGTAACGAAAATAGTCTCCGCAAACATTAGTTACACAATATAATTTATAAGGTATTTTATGTATTAAGTATTTTATTTATTACGGCATGTTATGTTGGCAGTTCGTAGATACCAAAAATAAGTAACATTAATTTAAAACGATTATAATTGTAAATGTTATTATTGACTGATTATTTTCACATAAATTCTACACAAAAGATAATACCAAAGTTTTTACTATGTAAATTTTGTATTGATATTTAGTAAATTGATACTTTATATATTTTTGTGAGTTTTCATTTATATGGATGAACCTAAAAATATTTAACTCTACCACTGTATATCTTAGCCCAGTAAACCGGTGATCGAATAAACATCTAAAATAATATTTAATAACGATTTTTACTTATTACTTTATTTAATACTCTTCTTATTAATAGAATTCCCAAAGTTATCTATTAGGCGGCTATATTTTTAAATTCCTATTTTTCGAGGTTAGTGTCGGTGTTTCAGTAGGCTAGTTGTACCTGATGATAAAAGTGGTCACTATCGTCCCTGGACAGCTGTAATTAAATCCAGAATTGATTGAAGTACTCTGTGAGGTATCTACCGATGCATTGTTATCCCTGATGATTAAGTTGAGATGCCTCATGTGTCCTACCTTTCATAGTTGAACATAGCAGTGTTTGACATTGCTATTAGGCAGAAACAGGTATGGCTGTGGTGCCCTAGGAGTCGAACTACACAGGGTTCTACTACTTTGGGTCATATTTGAGTAGCACTGAGGACCATAAACGGCTTAAAATGTCCAAACATACCTCTTTGGTTATTCTATTCTACATGATGCTTAAAAATTTCTTCTTTGCACGCTTATAAAACAAACCATTGACATGACTTTTAATTAAAAATTCTATCTGATTATATTTTATACCCCAACAATCTTATTGACTGTTTAAGAATTTTTTTTTCATTTTTCTTATACTACTCCTTTGCTTTATAAAGATGTCTTTGAAATATATTTATTGCTTTAGAATATAAAAATAAAATCACATAACCTCTTAGAAAGCCGTTATTTATTTGTGCTTCTATATCCTTTCTAATTGAAAACTGGTATTATTTATTCAGTAACAGTAGGTAGTAACTACCCACTTAAACAAAAGATAAGTTCGTAGTTTTTAATCACTTATAATAAACAAAATTTGTTTTCTAAATACAGCGCATTGAACTAAAATTAAGGCGATACTAGTGATCTTCGAAGCCTGTTGGCAGGGCGTTGACATGAGGGTTGTGGAAGAGCGATTTCTGTCCATCACCCCATGGGAAGCGCTGAAAAATAATAAATAAAATATTTATGAGAAACCTCCAATACATGCAATGTACAGAATATGCCAATTTGAAGTTGTTGGTTAGCATAAGTTTTATTCTTAAAGACATTGTAAAATTTATAATCATCTTTGAATTTCAACCACTGGACGAAAAACTCATAAATAACAATAAGGTGTACCAAGTCGTTTTAAAATTAAATGTGTAAATTATGGCAAAAAATTACAATTTTTAATTTACAAATTGTAATTTATAATATTTTTTGGCAACTTATTTCCTAAAGGGCAAAATTTTACTTATGTTCAGGGTGGCATGTTTCTGGTCCCGTTACTATACAGACATTTAATGTGTCAGACAAGGGCCATGAGACAGATGAGGCAGATGAGACATCAAGCTATACAATATGCAAGAAAATGTTTATATCTTCTGTAATAGACACGGACCATCAGCGGCATAATTATATTGTACGCTGTCTTCCTCTTTTACTACACCATTGCAACTACATAAATTGTACTACATCGACGACAAATTGGCAATAACTCGTAACTCAAAAAATGCTACTTTACATAAGGAGAAACGCTACTTTAAATAAGAAGAAACACTACTTTAAAAAGACAGAACGTATTGCCACATTTTAATATTTTGCTCAATTTTGAACCAAGGACCTGGTGTCTTCAGGACGCCCTGTGATACGTCATTTTAAGTCCGAATATGCAAAAATCGCTTTTTCGTAAAAAATTGAGATACAAGTTATTGCCAATTCGTTGTAGATATATGGCCCATGTCTTCCTTAACAGCTGAAAATATGGGTAAAAACTTTTAATAGGTAGCCCATATCCAATCTCTAAATTAATGAGTTATATGAATACCAAAAAAATAGTGAATATTTGGTAAGATTTAAGACATTAAAAAAATGGTATCTAAGATTACATTTGAGAGTCAGAACATCAGGATTTTAACATTCATAAAAAGTATCTATATCTTTTTATTGTTGACCGCTTGAATGTTGATACAATGAGGAAACATTTACATGGTTGATACTTGACCATGGTGCAATGCAGGTTATTAGTAAATAGACATAAAGTATTAATATTTATAACACTAGCATGTATTGCTATCCTTTACCTTGGTGCGGATACGCAGGTAGTCATAAGCGATGAACTCTGGGCGCTCGTGGCCCCCCTCCTGGTGAGCTAGGTACGCATTCAGCATACCCAAGCCCACTGCTGGGAACGCCACGAAGAACGACAGGTTCTTCCACAGCTTGTGGCCACCTGGACAGAGAAACTTTGTAGCAACACTATTGATAAGACAATCCAGGTTATGTAATTACATAATTGACATCTAAACAGACTAACCTCCGTGTCCTCCAGCGGTGGCAGAATGTGAAGACATAGCGCGCATTTGGTTCCTCAAGTATAAGGTGGCGGCCCGCTGCATGATTGAAGCCATTTTTCAGTAATGCGGAAAATTTGTACGAACAAATCCAATCCAATTTCTTGTCAAACTATTATCAACTCAATTTTGACAAACGTCACCGAAAATCAATATCGATATATGTCTATGCTTCATGGTTCTTCAACCATAGACACTTTGTTTTTAAATATTTCGTTTTCTTTAATAGTATTTTTTACTATTAAACTTATACTATTTTTCACTATTAAAATACTTATGTAAATTATAAGACATAATATTTATATCGTATGTGTTTTTTTATTCTATAAGATTACTGCGTGTTTTGATAGCCCATGAATAGGCTGCGTTATATAGTTAGAAAGCTAGCACAGATAAGGTAAATGTTTTTGGCGGGAATTTAAATTCTTTCAGTAGCTTCACAGTTACTATCTTCGGTTTTATTTCACTAATTTCATGTTTTATTTCACTAGTTTCTCAATATTTATTATTATAAAATCGTAAAAATAATGTTTAACCCATTAATTACGAAGCAAATAATACATGAAGTAGGTAAGTGCATAATATAAGTAATTAATACTTAAGTACGTAATCAGGCACTTGGTTTTTACTATAGAAAAAGCAGATATTAGTTTTAGTATTTCGGCGATTAGCAAACAATATTATACTTTTAATCCATTTGTTTATTATTTGGGGATTGAGACACTATGAGGAACATAGTTTACCCAGAGAGATGCTATTTATTTAAATTCTAACATTAATTTATTTTAGAGTGATATTATATTAGAGTGTGTGCTATTAGTGTGTAGTGTGTATTAGGAAGTATAAGTAAGCGCGTTAATTTAATAGGAATAAATATAGTCTTTGTTGTAATCAATTTATTTATTTAAATGTAATATCTACAATTAAATAATACAATGATCAATTATCATGTCATACAATAAAATTAATTTATTTATTTTTTAAGTATTACCTAATTACCTATTAATATTATAGTTATAATTATAGATGACCGTAATTTCAATTAAACAAAATATTATAATAATGGAATGTTACCAACATCACTGCCACATGTTATTTTGTTACAAGTAAAAAATATATATATTTTGCAGTATTTTTGTATAACAAACTATAAACAAAGGATTCGAATAACACTGAGAAGTCAAAATGGGTATCCAAGCCCAATATCAGATCACCATAATTAAGCATACTATAATAATCATATAACATTTGGAATACAAATAAGTCCGTTAAAATATTATACTAAATGCCATAGATTAGTAAAGATACTTCGCCGCCTTGAAATTGAATGAAGCCACAAACGGCTTATTAGTAAGTTCTTTTTTTGAATTCTTGACAAATAAAAACATTTTTAGAGAAAATTTACGAATAAATAACTAAAACTGCGTAATTTACATAATAAATTAATAATTATTTCAAATATTTTAGGGACATTTTAGCACGGAGAAGTCGCAAAACTTTTTTACGCAACTATTTCAATTCTCAAAACTGGGTACATTTTCTTGTTAGGAGTGAGTAATCTTTACTAATCTATGCTAAATGCATGATATTTTAAGCTAAGCTTTGTAAGCTGCGTAATTAAAACTAGTATTATCTAAATTAGTATTAGCCTATTATCGAGCCTATTGGTCGAAATTCGACCATAATCATAGTTGCCAAACTATAATAAAGCACATCGGTTGAAAAAACAAAGAAACAAAATAAACATGGCGACTACATTTTTTTGGTAATTTTACCCGTTAAAATGCTTGATGCTATTCATTCCGATTAACTTCATTGGTTATTACTTATTATTATAAGTTAAAACAATGGCACCTGAAACATTATCTTATTATTAAACAATAACGTTCAGCTTGGTTCAATAGAGATTGTAATGCAATACCGCCTTTATATTATAGTTTTCGCTACCAAATTATAGATAACGAATGAGAAACAAATAGAAATACTACCATTTTAGATTACAGCCTTTATTAGACCAAACTATAACTAAATAATCAGTTCTAGTTGCTAAAGAAAATACTAAAAAACAATTACGTAACATTATAATGGAAGAAATTCGTGATCGAATGATGCGAATTCTTGTTCATTTGCAGTAGGCAGATTAGGTTCTTTGTAGTCTGGAAAATGTCGTTCAAATATGGTTTTGGGTGACATCTGTGAAGAAAAAATAACAAGTTATTTATTGCCTAAGATAATTTTTAAATGTTTCACAATCCACACAGCTTAGAAAAAGTTGAAATAAAGCAGAATTATCTCGATTTTTTTAACAAAACACTGAGTGTGAGTAACATTACTCATTTTTCTTTGCACAATATGTGGATACGTACATACGTATCCACATATTGTGCAAAGAAAAATTGGCAATGGCAACGGATTCTTAGGGCCGTATTAATAGATGGATCTCAATATCAATCTTAAGTTCGTATCAACTGAGTCGCTCTTAAGTTGCGATCAGCGACTTGAGAGCGTCGCTAATTAATAAATGAGTATCAAGTGCGTATCATTTGATACCGTCTCAAGAGAAGCATCTCATTCGAAACAGTAGAACAGATTAAAAATATTTTTTAAAATGACAGCTATGAATGAATGAGAGTAGAACATTACAATCACGTCATGCAGCGTTTCGGTTCCGCTCCTTTGCTAATGCAATAAAATGTTTAATGTAGTGAAATATCTCATTAAATATATTTATAAAAATGACAAATCCTGTTTAAATCGTATACTAAATAAAAAGTAAATGATTTCACGTGCAATATTTTTCGGAAAAAAGTATTACGAGTTCGATTTCAGACACTGTTACTGTGAACAAAACGCGTCGCGTCATTAGTTTGTTTACTTTTATTCCATTGTTATTTGTTATGAGTTGGTTGTGAAGTGCGAATTATTTAGCTGTATTTACATTAGTTGGACTGTTTTATTATGGAAATGAATAAGAAACACATATTCAGGGAAGTGGAAACAACGTTTTCATATAATAGTGTAGTGGAGTGTATTAAAATTGACGGATATTATTCGCAACAGAAGAACTCTGCATGGTATAAAATTGCTAGTGAATATAATGCCAGCTCCCACATACCCCGTCAAGTAAGTACTCATCTATTTTTCATGTTTATCAATAACCTTAAACCAAATAATAAAAATTCTTTATTTCATGAAGCATCAGTACAATTGCAATCTTCTCAGAGTAGTCTTTATAATAATCGTTTATTTTAATTCAGTATCGTCAGCTGCCTAAATTGGGTAAAAAACCTGTAGTATAGGTTAACTTTCTTACAGAGCTGCTATACTCTCTTATATTATTAATTTAGAATGAACAGAAACTTACAATACAAATACTACAGAAACAACATATACAAATGACTTGTATTTGATAAAAATGGCATGATTTTATATTTATGATAATGTTGTAGGATACGAGTAAACAACTATTGCGGTTGTGGATGACCTAAAGCAACAACAATGTGAAAACATTGTCAAATGGAGGCGGCCCTTCTACCAGTGACGCAGAAATGAATCCAGATGTATCGTAGCTGACTCCAGGGCTCCTTGTTAGTGCTGATGATGATTCCGACACTGTATCAGGTATGTATTTAAAATGTTTTAAAAGTTACTCTACATATCTAACTATTTGAAGTACTGCATCTACATATCTACATATCTTAGCTATGCGTTAGTTAATGTTATACAATAATTAGTAATATTTCTGACTGCATTACTAATATTATTTTTTAATTTAGAAATGACTGTTATGCCGCGCCTAATGATACACAAGAAAAGGAGAAAGTTATAATCAAGCCTAGCACTCCACCCTGTTCACTTTCTTTGCATCCGCCTGCTGCCTCAATGTTAGAAAAAAAAGAAAAGCTTTTGATTTTATTAGGTATTAGCTGTAATTTACTTATAACATTATTATTATTTTCAATAAAAACAGAGAAGATTCAATAGGTATATATTTTAAAACCTATATTTGGTATTATAATTTAGAGTTACATTTTAAGTAATAATAAATCTCCTATTTAATATAAAAGATTATATTATAAGGAATTTCATTTTATTTTTTTTAGAACTATATTATGAATTAAAGCTACATTTGGAATAATAGAATTTAATAAGTTTCCTATTTTATATAATTAGGTTATATTATAAAGCATTTCTGGTTTTTCTCTTTCAGGTAAAGCTGAGTAATTTAAAATTTAAATCTACTTTGAAAAGGAACTATTTTTTATAATTGTAATACTAGAAACAGTTTTGTGTAATATATTGTTTATAAAATTATATTTGTATTATTTTTGACACATACCAGCCTTACCTTACACATTTAGTTAAACTTTGTATGTATTGAATAATAAGATATACAAAAAAATACATTACAGAAGTATACTCTAAGAGTTTAAATATATTTTGAAGGTGGTAGAACCCTTTGTGGTTCGACTCAGGCGGCACCACCGCCACCCCTATGTCTACCTAATAACAGCGGTGTTAGGCGCTGTGTTCCTGTTTGAAGGGTGTGGTAAGGGAGACAGACTTTTTCGAGGCGTTCCAGCTTAGTTCTCAGGGGTAGCGGCGCATCTGTGCCCGACCGCAGGTAGGAATATTTAAACCTATCTGGGGTTGATTACAGATGTCCATGGGCGGCAGTAGCCACTTACCATCAGGTGGACTGCATGCTCGTCTGCTACTCTTATATTATAAAAAAAATATATTAATTACAATTGCAATCTTAATTAAATCAACCAATCCTGGATAAAACGTGAGAAAGAATAAAAAATGAAATAATTTCATTACAATTAATTAAAAAAAATCCATTCAATTAAAAAAATACAACATAAAAATTTAAATCCTAATAGCTAAATTATGAAGTTGAATCAAGATATAAATTAATATAAAAATTAGTGATACTGTGAAAGAGAAGTGTAAATAGAATCTATACCTTTTTTGAAATTTATTTATAGGCATTTAAAAAGGATTTTGAGCGTCCCTTAAATAAATTTTCGGTAACCGAGAACTAAAGCTATCATCAATATTATCGTAATCATTCATAATAATCGTAATAATCGACTTCGTCGAAAATATTTTCGAAATCCATTTCGCGGCTATACGTAAATGTCGTCTCAAGTCAAGGTCCGACTACACTCAGCTAATACCATCTCAGAACGCATCTCAAGAGGCTACTTGAGAGTGAGTTTGATTTATTAATTAGCGAATGCGATGACAGATCTCAAGTGAGAGCGCGTTTAATGTTAGACACTTAAGTTTTGTTTATTAATACGATAACGAACTTAAGATCGCACTTGAGTTAGATCTCAAACTTGAGATCGGTTTATTAATACGGCCCTTAAAGTACTTAGAAGTTGCTTACAGATGTAATAGCCACCAATTAACATTAGGTAAACTATATTCCAGCTTTTTATTTAAAATTACGAAAATAAATAACATTTTTTCCTTCTCAGTGAGATCTTTTTGATAGCATCGAGTTATTTTAATCTTGAATCGTTTATTGATGTGTTTATTTCTTTTTACTTCTATTCGCATCCATAAGTAAGTGGTTCTAGTTTTTTATTAATTATGTTATGTTACTTTGCGTTGTATTATGTGTTATGTGTTTATTAAGAGTATGAACCTATAGGGAGCATAGTAAATTACCTTCTTAGCTTTGACATGTTCGAAGTTAAACCCCATATAAAACGCGGTCTGTTGTAGCTGCCGAATATTCTTCATTCGCACTTTAGGATCTGTATCCAATAAGCGGTTTAGCAAGGAACGGGCCGCATTCGACAATTCACTCGCACATTCTGGTAAAGTGCCAGGTCTAGGCTGGCCACTGCGTGCTCCACCATGCTCACTGAAAAATGAAGAATTAGTTCAGGAGTGGCGATATAAAAGATTCTTCTCTTAATTTTATTTACATTTTTCCCTTCGCGAATATTTATTGAACGAATTATTTAAATAATAATTTGCGTAGATTATTAATAAAATTCATCTTCGTTGCACTTCAATAACGGAAACCAATGGGGTTTTTAATAAAAATGTTTAATAAAGTTAATTGTCTTAGAAGGATTTCTAGGCACCGACCTAATTAGAACTAAAAGGAAAATATTTGAGATAACATATTAAAAACACCATTTATTTCTAATAACACATAAATACTTAGATTAAATTCATATAAATAACTAGGTACATAAATAGAAATACTTTTCAATGCCACGTACGGCATTTTGCATATATGAAATATAGTAGTGTTTATAATATGCAAACCATGGTTTATATATAAATAATTGCTTTTCTAGAAGTAAACCTTAATCAACAATGAGTGGGACAAATCACTTTTTACAGGCGGTGTAGGCATATCGATGTCTTGGATATTGGTAAGTAATTGAAATGCATATTTACTTGTCAGTCGCAAGATGTTCTTTTGTAGCGGATGAGTTATTATCTTCGTTGTATTTTAGCTCGTTTATTGCTGTTGCTCCTATAGCAGGCGCTGGAAACTGAAATTAAACCAATACAAATTATACATGCATATATATTTTCATGTATTGTTTAAAATATATTATCAATTAACTTCATAGTAACATCAAACCTCAGTTAAAATGTACCGGGAGATATACTGTGTTATGAACCTTCTCTTAATTTATTCCATTTGAAATAAATATACCAAAATGTGTCTTTCCGAGAACTATTGGTTTTCGTGCCTTAAATATAACGTGCCTAAAATATAGTATAGATAGGTATTGATAACCGAACAAGATTCCAAAAATATCAGAAGGTATGTTATCAGTTCTTTGTTCTATAGGCTTTAACGAGCATTTCCGTTCTTCGGAGGACATTAAACCTTATCGGTGGCTAAGGGCAGTTTGTAGTGGTTGTATAAATATTTTTTTCATAATTTGTATTTTACATAATGTATATTGAGCAATATATCTTATACATACACAAACATGTCATAATTACATATGCCATAATTATGTAAACTGCGCATTATAATTATAATACCTATTTAAATGCACAGAAAATGTTATAAATCAAAAAAGGTTAATAAGTCGGTCACAGTTTATTCACACGCAATTATCCAATAAGAGAATCAGATATTTCGTAATTTGCAGAAGGAAATTTAAAGTAGCATCATCAATTCAGTACTTAAATAATGGGCTAGATATAAATCCTTGATAATGTGGCACCCTAAGGTACGACACCGCTACATCAGACATATATTATGTGCAGTTATATACGATGTAATAAGATTCACAACATTGGCCATCCGCGCACGAAATAAAATAAACATAAGCACCCAACTTAATCACCTGCACACACGCATACGGGCGATTTAATTTACACTCATACAGGCTTGTACAGTCGCAGTACACATACTAATGTGTGAAGCACCCTTAATGCATTTTAAATGCACATGTGGCGGTACGAACGCGCTGTTTAAAAACGCTCAGTATATAACCAACATGGCACATCAAATAAAGTATAGACTCAATATATATGCGATATCATCGTAATTTCTTAGAGAGATTTCTTACTCCTGTCGTTTATCTGATACGTTTAAAACGCCGGGTTGGTTTTGCGTCATGCATGCATGTCATACAGGACAAGACTCCGCAACCCGTCTGCCAGCTTTGGCCGAGCGGAGAAAAAAGTCCAACTTTACTCGTCAGGCTAAAAATAGGGAGCCTGCCCCTTAATTGCACACTTGGAATTTACAGCACGTTTTAACGATTGTGAGTTCATCGAGATAAATGCACCTTAACGCGAGGGCGGGGTAATGGTTCGCAAAGATTGTGATGGTAGTTAGTTTAACACATTAAAATAAACCCGTAAATATGTACAAAAAGAGGTGAAACCATCTCACGTACGCCGCTCATCTATCCATAGTGAATTTAAAGCAAAAACATTTGAATCTAGCACGATTCTGTCTGGGACGCCGGTTAGTACAAGTATATATAGTTTAGATAATACTTTAATGAATGGAAGCTTTTTTGTTTGCGGTCATTTTATGCAAACAATCGGAAATGTGATGTGAAATTTTTCTACCTCATTATATTTTTTGTCCCAGAACAATAAAATCTGCAATTTATACGTTTTTGCCGCCTACTTAGGTACACACTGGATGTACTTCAATGGCAGTTTGGCTTACAAGTGGGCACTTAGCTCACAGCCGCTGTCACGGTAAGTACAGATAAATTAAGAACAAGGAACCGTTAGAATTAGCGCTCTGACTACTAATCAATTCTTATCTTTATCAAAGTGACCAATGCTACAATGAATGTTTACATTTTGAACTGGTCACGATTCGGCCGCATTTGTGAATAAGAAGTGAGCTTAGGTTATAAGTATTCCATTACTTTTGCTACCTGCTGCCAAGAGAATGGTGTATGTCATGGTGTATTCAAACCCGGCATGCATTTAAAATATTGTGGTTTATTATTGTATTGTTTTATAATACCAATGAAGTAGAACTTTCCAATGGCAATAAGAATTATTAGAGCATTAATATTTTATGTGCTTAATGCTTCTGATTCCGCTAGCGATTATACTTTGGTGCCTCCACCCGGTACTACCAAGGTAAAAGTTACAATGTGTATTATCTTTTCGTGAAAATCTCAACAAAGGCAGTTCCAAGATAGATACCCTTACAATAAAGTGCAAATGTCTAGTACGCAGCAACGTGGTAGGAGATACGGGTAGGTGAAGCTGGGAGCCGCAGCATGTAGATGAAACAATTGTCCTAACATATAATAAACATTGTAAATAACATATACAAAATATACAAAAATAACAAAAATTGTAGTCAATTTCACTATAAATTATTATTTTATGCCGTTTTTAATGTTGAAGGAATTACTTGAATTACAATGTTATGAACCGATAATATGAATATGAGTCTAAAATAGAGTCGTTATTTCAAAGATCTTAAAATTTTGTCAGTGAATGATTTATTTATGAATGTAACTTTTTAACAAATTTCGACATATTTAATCTTCAATTTTATATAATCATATACTAATTATAATGACATCAATAACCAGACGAAATCGCGGAATTTGATACTAGACACAACACAAAGTGGAGATTACATTTCCTACACATCATTTAATACTTTATGTTAAGCATTAGTATTATTAGTATAATATGTGAAGATTTCCTATTTAAGGTTGTCGGTAGTATAAACCTATGCGTAAACAAATTACCGGATCTTATCATATTTTAAATAGACAGGACGAAGGTTGGCATAGTTTTACCTCATTGCATTCGTCTTCAAGGCAATGTTAGTAAAAAGGCAACAAAATAATTAAATTCACAATACAACATAATCTTGTCCGTAAAATTTAAAGGTCAATTATTTAATTAACGTGTATTATTTTTTAGGAATACATAATCCCAAAAAAATGTGAGACGTGCCATAAGAGGGTTTTTTTTAAAACATAGGATGAATTTATACTAACATAGTAAAACTTATAAAAGTAGGTATCATGGGTAGATTAGGAAACTTTATTTTATCTTTTATTCACTCATTACTTTCAGCATAATCGTAAATTTCAATAATTAACGGAAATAAAATAAGTTATACACATTACATACATTGCTTGGTACACAAGATACTCATTTTACGGTAGATAAACATGTTTGAAGAAGGAAATAGTCTGTGCTTTTAGTAAATAAATGACAGTTCAGCTTGAAGATTACTGTGAGCCAATTTACGACTAATAATTCATACTATGAAGGCAACTGTTATGTTGTTTATGTTTATTGTTTAGAAACTAACGAAGTCTGTCCATAATCGTTCACCTTACTAACCTAACGGAAATATAACGGAATTCCAAATGGCAGGATGTTTAAGTAAAGATCTAAACCTATATAACCTTGTAAGATTAATTTTGTAACAGCATTTTTTCTTAGGATTGTAGAGATATTTTCATTTTAGATTGAAACAATATCGAATTTAACTAATATATATTAAAGCTAAACCTTAAAATAACAATACAACACAAACTTTTATGCATAGTCAGAAGCTTAACATAAGCACTAGACTCTTAATTTTATTTTTGTTTTTCCTTAAATTTTTCTAGCAATACCTAAAATTTGTACCTAATTTTATTTCATAACTGTATATAAGTAAAATATATTTTAAACGTTCAGTCCTTCACATACTTTGAATAATCAGAGAACATATCTAATAGTACCATTAAACAATAAAACTTTTGCATTAACTTTAATGGGGTCGCTTGTTGTTACCATTACGCATACATAACAAGTAAAAAAACAGTTTTATGAGTCTTAATTATGCACGTTTGTCTTATCTCAGGTCCGTTGGCAAAGTTATCTTTTATCGGCTAACATAACCGCATATGCACGAGTTATGGGAGAATTGCCGATATCAGTTTTAATAGCCCAGTTTCTACGTAGTACTTATGTGAACTAGCGTAATTAAGTAAGTATCTCCGCAGCATCCTTTCTGGACTTTATCGTGATATGGTGGCACCGTATGTTGTCTGTATGAAAATGTTATTTCTATGAGCCACTATAAATATCATGATAAATTTATGTAAATTCTGAATATTTCACGTTTTATTACTTATGCGTTTCACTGCATATTAGAGTGCGTCTAATGATACGATGCGTCTAATGACATGATAGATGTACAGTATTATTTTAGTAGAATATATATTATTTGATGTTTATTAATAAAATATTATTAAGACTAAAATAGTATTTATCGCTTTTAACCACAGGTAAAACCCGGTAAAATATTTTTGCAGAAAATATTACTTGACTTGCTGATGCTATATTTCTAATGGATACGCTTTTACATCAACAACTTAAAATAGTGCTTGTGACTAAAATACAAGCTATGTAACTTGAATTTATCTGGTATTTTATATGAAATATACCTTGAATCTTCAAAATACCATGATACATAGTGGGTACAATATTTTTCTCAGCGACAACAAAAAATCTAATTAACCGTGTAGCAACTTCAACGGCAGTTAATTACATTCCTATTTAACGTGTGGTTGCGTGTCTGATTGTGTGACAATCACTTTTATAGATATTTCGTGTACGTCCGTCTCATCTCCCGACCTTGACTGGTGATCGATGACCGCACAGACATTTGTATTAATTGTGTAAGTAGCTGCTATGGACGCAAATCAAAATTTAATTAATAAGACAAATAGGGGAATTAGGTTTACTTTACGATTGAGATTTATTAGAGTTTACGTGAAAATAAAATCTGTATTAACCTTGAAATTACCTAAGCCTTTAAATTATTTTGGACTAAATATGTTAAGCGAAACTTATTTTACAGTTGCGCAAACATTACAAAATGAACAGAATCTAACTAGGTAGGTTAAATTACAAAATATTTACACCACTCGAGTTAAGTTTATTTAGTACTTATAAGTTGCATTACTGTTAACAGTTAACAAATAGCTATAAATCACATGGTCACGTCTTAGGACAACACATTTCATTATAAATATCTAGAATTTCATTTCCTATACAAGAAAAAATGTTTGATAAAATTTTAGTACAAAGACCAGAACATTGTACCTATAAAAATAAAATTTTGTTTGTATTTGATTTATAGATTGAGAAGTGACATAAATGATGCATATTAGTATATTAAATGATGATTTATTGTATGTGATTTATGAAAACTGTATTTAGCTTGTTCTCCAAAACGAAAAATCTTTAGAAAACGGTAGTTTATTGACGTTCTAAAATAATCAATTCCCTTATCAAAGTTATTAAGAATATTTTAATTTTATATTCTTATATTCATCACATTAAGAATGTCGTATAAGACTAGGACAGGTTCGTATCCGTTCAACCAGAACTGAGAACAAGTAGTCTGCATGTGTGCACACCTTTCCATGAACATCCCGAAAAGTCAATGACACATAGAGATTCTATGCACACACAATAAAGACTGGTTCTGGTTTTAGAGCGATTAATTTATCAGTTATGGCCGTAATCTTGCACCTGTGAATGTAGACGTAAAAGGGTCGAAATCTTCAAATGAATAACGGTTTCTCTTTGAAAATAATGAATTTGTTGTTATAGGCGGGTACTCAGTTGGCAGTTTGATTTTCTTTATTCAGTGATGTTATTGTGTATTCCATATTAAATCCCACGTGTGAACAGAATTATTTAAAAGGTACCTTTTAAATATATATAAGTAACATTTAAATATTTATAATAATATTTATAGATGTTTTTTTAAAGTTACCAATTGAAATATAGCCAAAACTATTTGTTTACTGTAACTTTCTTTTTCGCAAGGGTTTTCAATAATAAGATTAGATTAGTTAATATTAGATCTAGAGATTAGTTATTAATTAGATGTAGAATCTTCAATTATGTGTATCCAAAATTCCTTAATCACCACAATAAACTAACATAGTAACTAATTATGGGTAGGTACTGTTTTTACAGAACACATCCTCTTTAGTTTTAATCCAATATAAAAAAATGCCATAATGTTTTCGTACTTACAACTATTATAACTTTTCCACTATGAATAAGATGGAAAATTTGCTACCAACGTTTGATTTACGTGTATGTCATTTACATTGACTATAAGTAATGTTGATGAGTAACCTAATATACATAATTAAATTGTTTTACATCGTTATGTTAAAGTAAATACTTATTGACTGGAATAATTACTAATTATCTTTGAATATACATCTTTATCTAAAGATCGGTTGTATATAATACAATGAGTATATTTGTTGACAGCATCGTTAAGCAATTACTTTTGTAATTATTTCTCTTATAATATTAGTATTTATTCATTTATAATATTCATTAATAAACATACTTGAGAATAAGTATTTTATAACAACTTGTAAATACTAACAGTAATAAATATTATTAACATATTTTTACGTGTCACACGTTAAAATATTTTAACCAAATATTTTGTTCTGGCTCATTTACCTAGTATCCTGCGTAATTCCTTACGTATCTACGTTTAGGTACTAAGAGAACCACTACTTTGAATTTCAAATTGATTGCACAGGATATCTTACGAAGTGCAGGGGAGGTAATGATGTCCAAAAATAATTAAAAAAAAAATGTTATTATATATTATGTTAAATGGGTAAATTTGGCATAAACAACTTTGTAGGAAAATGTACCTATACCTACTTACCTATGCTGCAACAAGTTTACCGAGGTCAGCGGTCAATGGCCTTGACATTGTATGATTTGTATAATATATGATAATTATATTCTTTCATTTTTATACATTCCAAGATTGGAATTCGTTTTTATTTACTCGTGATTATTTATTGTGTGCGTGGCGAATACGGTTCCGAAACCATACGTACTTCCGTAGTTGGGGCGAACATTTTATCGGCAACAAAAACAGTAATTTGTATTTCATATTTTTTCTTTAACACCAAACAATATATTTTTAGTTCTACGGTATTTTTTACGTCCGCCATAGTAGAATTTTGGAATCATTTAATATTTTTTAAATAATTTGGCAGGAGAGTCAAATCACGTCATTTTGTACTCGTATTTTGTACTTTTGAGTTATATCTACTTAATTAAGTTAATTAATTAAGTATATCAGTGATAATATAAAATTTGGAGCAAAACTATTTCGCAGCTAATAGTAGGTAAGTACTGACGGAAAAAATAACTATAAAAAGGGGAAAGAAGTGTCGTAATATTTTTATCCTTAATGTTACAGTATGGATTTCCGCGAATGAATGCCTACATTTATGTTTATATAAAATTGATAATGACAGTTATTACAAGACTCGTACATCATCATTCAGCTCATTAAAGTACCATGGATGGGTTTAGGTTGACTTTTAGAGCGATAAGTGTTACGGCTATTACATATTTTCAGTATTTTACACTGGTGATTCACACCAGTCTGCTAAATTTTATATTTAGATTTTTTATCTCGTTTTAACTTGAATTATTTTAAATATACCTACAGGTATATATCTATCTATGTACCTAATACCTTTTTATCTGAAAAGCTCACCAAGCACCCCAAAAAGTAAACATACTATTTACATAACTCTGTTTTGAACCAAGAGAAAAATAAAAACAAATTAAAAGACTAAATTTGTAAGAAATATTTAGTTTTAACGACGCGGAAATGACCTTCCCGTTATTACGAATTGTTAAGTCACAGAACGATTAGTCATAATGAGTGAGGAGCAGACGGCTCCTACTTATTTCTGTTTATTTATAAACCATATGTACTTTGTGGTAAAACTGGTGTGTCGGCCCTCGTCGTGCACTGGGGACAAGTTCCTAGAAATACCAAGACTTTGGTAGGACAGGTCATTTCTATTTTTCGCCCTAAGAAACGATTTTATAAGATCATTAAATTTTTAGGATCCTTCTAATAACAGGCTTATTTCGATGATTACTGACACAATTATCTACCGATGTCATTACTGATCTATGACCTATGTATAAAGTTATAGACTACGTAAAGAGAATAAGATATCCCATGACTGAATGTGGTAGAACCCTTTGTGGTTTGACTTGTGGTGCGGCGGCACCACCGCCACACCTATTTCTGCCTAATAAAAGCAGTGTTAGGTGCTGCTGTGTTCCGTTTTGTGTGGGGTGTGGTAAGTTACAGTCCTCAGGGGTAGCGGCGCATCTGTGGCCGACCTCAGGTAGGTATATCTATTCCTATCTGGTATTGATTACAGATGTCCATGGACGGCAGTAGCCACTTACCATCAGGTGGACTGCATGCTCGTCTGCTACTCCTATATTATAAAAAAGACTATTTTTGATAACATCATATAGGTAATTACCATATCATTAGATTTAACTATAAAAGTTTTATCCCGTATTTAAGGTTAAAGAATCGAAACCCTATATTAGAGTTTGCTGAGAACTTATCATCAGTCAGAATTGATGACTATCGGTAAGACAAGCGGCGCCGATCGAGACGACTGCCTCGCAGCCTTACAGGAGCATATTTTATGCAAAACAGCTGTCTACATCGTATTATCAAATTAATTATTTTACATTCATGGATAATCAACTAATTGATTGTACTCACATGCCGTTCAAGTGCGACGGCTGATGGTAGGAGGAAAATTGATAAATACTGGAACAACAAGTTACTGTATATTACGAGTACTTATATGTCTTTGTCCAACTGGTATTAGCTATTTTTATAATCATTTTGTATAGTTTTTCCCATGAACTTAAAGTATTTTGCTACGCTCGTTTTACCTCATACACGCTGACATTGTCACGGGCGGAAGACTAATCAGTCGTGAAGGTCTAATAAACTGAAGATATTTTTCACAAATAAAGTACAAGAAAGTGGTTTGTTTTATTTATAGTGATTATTGTTTTATTCCTCCTTTTTGGTTGGTTGAAAAATGGTTGAAAGTAATTATTTCATTTATGAACGAACTTACTAAGTAATCGCTTAAAACGATAATTTTAAGTTTTTAAGCTAAACTTGTTCCTTACGTGGGTAGGTATATCCGACGCTCTCAACTTTATTTTCCACGCGATCGCTACTTGTACTACTTTTTAGGTACGGTAATCTAGATTTCCTGTGAGCTAACCGAAATATTAACTGCAATGTCACGAACGGCCAAATTGTTGGCGCTTTGATGACTGCACTTAGGATTTATGAGACGTATCCGGATTTCCACTTCCTCTTATTTTTGTTTATCCTGATATTACATAATCTGTTTTTGTTTTTATTATATGCTTGTGATGAAACTGAGTGTACGTAACTACGGTAAAAGTAATAATGCCAGTCCATAGTCAGATTTTTTTTTCAACTTTTCTTGAGACCATCGGTAAGGTATAAGACCAAGAAAATCTTTGCATTCTTGCAATTTAACACGGTTGTCGCGGTCTAAGGTTACTACTGATAATAAATATCAATTCACCTTTAAAGTTGCAAGCTGTTTGCACATAAATAACGGATTATTCCACTATTTCTGCATATTAATATTCGAATAAAACATCTCTAGAAGTACTATGGAATTAATTGATCAAGACTACATATAACGTGCCATACGTTCCTTTTCGGACGAGATCTCGTTCTTCATCCTGGTGCCCCGGAAAAAAACCATTGAACACCACGTATGTTAAAATCCGCCCAACTGTTTAAGCTGTAGAGCCTGCCAAAAATCAGATACATATATGCATTCGAAAACATTATCTTGTGCAGTCAGGTAAAAAGTGATACTTATAGCATTTTATACTAAAACTATTTTCATTGACGAACTGGAATAAACATACAAACGTGAGAGCAAATTTGAAATACTTCCATTAAATGATGCTCTCTACGTAGGCATTAGTATAGTTACTTTAGTAACAGATAATCTTACTTCGACAGGTGTAAATAAATAAAAAGATTAAATGAAACTTTTTTTTTTAAATCTATGAAGAAAATACTTCGTATACCTATATTTGCAATCAAATATTCAAATACGCGGGAGCGATGTAGCGAATAAAACCTAGTAGATGATAAGCTTCAAGTATGACAATACGTTTTAAGTTAGGGTATATTTAGTCCTTACCAAGTCTTCGGTCATTACGGGTAAAAGTAATGATACCCGCCGTTTCCTCACGGCAAGTATGACCTTTTCCGCCACATACATACTTTAATGCTAACTTCATGTGCCATTGTCAACTTCGCCACAATGGGGCTTAAAAATATATATACATAGATATGTTATGTTTATTTTGTAAATACATAACTAATAAGTGTAGTACCAATACCGTAAAAGGAAACATTATTGCGCGAACCGCCTACATGTAAAAAAGGATTATTGTACTAGCGATTCATAATGTTTTATGTTCATCGATAGAGCTTTTTCGAACATATAAGGTAATATAAAACATTACTCTTTGAAAAAATGCACATTTTTCCATTACCATTATCTTTTTCTTATAAATTACGATTCATACTAACTTCTTAGTCACAGCTTTTTTGTAGTTGATTATATATTATTATGAGTGTATAAGGAATAAAAATGCATAATCGCATCATTTAAGTGTAATTTACATCAATAATTCAAAATTCATCACGAATACATGTATGCACTTAAAATATAATAATATAATTATTATTTATACTAACATGATAAAGTAATAAATCCTGTAATCAACCTGTTATTCAATTGTATGTAAGTATTGTAAATAAGTATTGTCAATTAGTGGAATCTCATGTGAAGAAATTTGAATAACTCTACAATTTTCGAAACAGATCTATCCAGTACCCTTAGTATGAGTTTTTACGTTTTTACAAAATTACTGTTTTTGTATTCGTTTACGTATTTGCCCCTAGCGGTCTGCTTCGGAACTGATTGGAAATGTATGGGAAATACGTAAACAAATACAAGAACAGTCATTTTTGTAAAAACTCATATTAAAGGTACAGATGGCTAAAAATCCCGCAAAACCACAGACATGTATAGACCGCGCCAAACTGCCAGTCCGCTCTTAAGTTATTTGCGCACAACTACAAGCACATTTCGTAGCAAGGTAAGAGTATACTAACGCAGCTATGTACGAGACGGGCGAGGGCGAGAGCGGGCAGCGGACGGGTGCCGGGAAGGGTCCCGCGCTGTCTTCGTCTAATATCTACAATGTGCTACGACGCGACTCGTTTCTATATTCAGAACGGACTAGCAGTTTGGCGCGGACTATACCTAATATCTGTACGCAAAATCGATTTTGACAACATAATTTTAAAATACTACCAATTATAGATTGCTTCAAATTATGAGGTAATGATAGGTATTTTAGCTGTCTCTTGAATCTAGGCAGTGCTTTGACATTATAACGGAAATACTGTGTCTGAAATAAGACTGCACAAAACATTTGAGTCGAAGGTCGACCGAAGATATCATTCGGTTATTTCGCAAACGCCTAACCGTAACAAATCGAGTATTGTAATTTGTAATCGCTGCAAATTTTAAAAATAATTCATACGTTCATACAAAATTATTTAAGACAAGCATATACAAACAAATGTCAAAGAGAAGTCAACCGTGTTATTCAAGTGCAAAATCAGATTTTTGTAAAACAAATATTATTTTTAGGTTTTAGGTAAACATTGAAATTAAATAATACCCATAACTTAATTATACTTATTAGTCTTATACATAAAGTAAGATATTTAGGCAATACATAAGTATATTTAAATTCTATTGGATGAGACGCTAGAATTGATTTTGTTTTCGGAAAAAATTAAAAGATCGTTGAACTTATCTAACTTAACTTGTTCGCTTTCAGAGCGCTACTGCGAGGAACTACACTTATTTCTGACTTATAACATCGATGTAAAGCTATGTTCCGTTTTGAAGTGTCTGGTAAGACAAAGGACGTATATAACTAATCTACTGTTAACATTTCTTCCAAATTATTTTTCATGAAGTTGACAGCAACACATCAATGATGAACCAAAAAGAGAACTGGTTTTATTTAGGGTATATAACAATACTCTACCATAAACGAAGGACGCCAGTCATATTAAAATTTCCACCCATTCCATTACAAAAAGTGCCACTAGTTAATTTATTCTGGAAATACCATAAGTGCCCTCGAAAGAACAATGACGATGGATCATCTTGTTGACGTCAGGTAATTTGGGAATCATAAGTTTAATTCTCTTGTGCGATAGTATGAATCAAGTTGTCATATGACTTGTCACAGTACAATTCCATGGATGGTATTCTTAATTCAAGATTCACACGATTAATCTTATTCTATAAAATAAAAAATAAGAACGTTTGACGTTGCTTATTTAATAACCCATACCCATTAGAACAATACACTCAAAAAATTAAGAACCAAAGTTATTTGAAAGAATAATTTCGCAGAAAACAGCGCAGTGTCTCATGTCACCGAAAGTGGTGACAGATATTATGAGGGTTGTTGGTATAGTAATGTATTACGAGTAATAAATATGTAGCAAAAAGACTTTGAAAAAGGGGGAGGTAGGTACTTACATATTTTTCGGTGAATACACCATCATGTCATAACATAGGTACAATCATCTATTTCTATCCGTGATGAATTCCAAGTTTCATAGATTACAAGTATGGTACCAAAGTTAGCTATTAATACAGTGATCGGATATGTTGACTTTTACAGAATTCAACCAATTATTTTAATTAGAAATATGTTATCAGCGCACCATAACAAACAATGCAACTGTAGCATTCCAAATTCCAACGTATTGCACGTAATTTTTAGTCTGCCTTTAGTAAGATATGCGTACGTCGAAAGACAATCTGTGTGTAAACACGTGTGAATTATCAAGAAAAGTAAAACGTACTAAATAGTTCTATATAAACACATTTCAACACAACGTATTGATATTTTGAATAATTTATGTCATAGTTTTAAATGAAATATTTATAAAATATGATCTAGGTATATAAATTACTAGCTAAATTAGTTCTAAAAACAGGGATAGAATTCCCCATTTTATATTATATTAATAAGGAGAGCTATTCCACGTGTAATCTCTAGTGTCACAACTGTCTTTTAACAAGCTTGAATTAGTTATAGTATTTTTTTGTTTCTTAAAACTACCTCTAATTAATTTAGGTCAAGTATCTATTTTTTCCATCTCTACGAAATACATGTACATAGTATGTATAATCATCAATATTGTATTTGTCATTGATCGTATTGACTAGATAAATATTGGGTTTTGTGGAATATATATCCGCTATATACGTAAAAAGATTTAAATAGTGGAAAATAACACAACAGTAGCACTATTTAGAAGAAATACATAATGTTAATCCCCGCATACCTACATTAATTTTATATACCTAGTGGATGCCTAAATTATGTAAATATATATCGTTATAATTAAATAAGTACATTTTTAGGGTTCCGCACCTCAAAAGGTAAATATAATTCTTATAGAATCATTTTGATGTCTGTCTGTCTGTCAAGAATCTTTTCCTCAAGAACGCATAGAGTTATCAAGTATACTCAGGTCTACTGTCCCTCTCACCGCGATCGAATACGGCTTATATAGCATATTGTCCGATTTCATAAGAAAATCTACACCTATGGAGTACTTTCCGATGATCTACAATCATTATATTTGACAAAAAACAAATTCTTGTAGTACAAGGAAAGTAAAAATGTGAGAACTAGACGTAGTTTAATAACAAAGAAACTTAATTTACTATTACAAACCTATTCCTTTCCGCCGTTGCAGTTATTAATTTATTTTTGATGTAACTTACGGTGTGCTAATCCGACTCACACTTGGCCGGTTTTTTCTTTTAACTTTGATTTCAATGACGATGTTCCAACTTCCGCTGTCATTTGAACTTCCACAACATCACGTTTTTTTGCAATGAGTCTGAGCAATAAACATACGATGTACAGATCTTTTCAGAGATAGGGAAACAGATTAACATGCAAATGAATATAATTCGTAATAACGTATGCCATTGTATAAATAATTTAACTTTTAAATAAACCGGTGACAAACTATATAGCTATTCGGTAAAATATAAATATTGAAATAAACATAATATTTTATGTGAACACCTTTGCTATAGAAAAATAGTTAAAAAAGCAGATAGATTATGTTGGTACTGTACATACGTAGTGTGTTTGACTTTAAAGATTATTACAATGCTATTAATACTGATAGTTATGTAGATTCAATTAAACTCAAATTAATAATAACGACAATAACAGGGATAAAACAAAATGTATCGAATGCAAAATTACTATGAGATTAACATAAGCCATCGTTACCAATAGATTATCTTCAAAATGACCATTTATAACAAACAGGCGGTGAGATTCAAAGAAAATTCTTGTAGTCTAGTAGTTCTTGTATTCTAGTCTTTTATAGGTATAATTATATAATTTGGGTAATTTGCATCTTTGTAACATATTAAAAAGTATTTATTAGACTTTTGACAAAAATAAAAGGGTAACAAATGACTACATAACCAGCTCTACGCCAAAATGTGACGTAATTGTTTATCGTTCTTTAACCGTCCTTATGACTATGTCTATACAATGTAGGCTTTATTTGAAATATCATACATTTAGCGTGTTATCTAAGCCTCATCTATTTTGAAATTTGAGCTTTTGTTGTTTTACAAAAGCAGTAGACAACAAAACATACTTACCTACATAGCACAAAAGATGTGAAACTGATAGGAGCCAAGTGTTTGCGATAAGGTCAAAACATCACATACCAAAATTGAAACAAGTGGTATTTGTTCAAACATTACAAACATAGGATATACCTGCCTCATGCATTATTGTCCTATATTTTGTTATTGCATTCAACGAACATAAGAGCATGCAGGTCATCTGTAGGTAAGTGGTTACTGCCGCTCATGAACATCTGTAACAAACTTCATATACCTACCTTTTTTATAATATAGGAGTAGCAGACGAGCATGCAGTCCACCTGATGGTAAGTGGCTAGTGCCGCCCATGGACATCTGTAATCAACCCCAGATAGGAATAGATATTCCTACCTGAGGTCGGCCACAGATGCGCTGCTACCCCTGAGGACTAAGCTGGAACGCCTCGAAAAAGTATGTCTCCCTTACCACACCCTTCAAAACGGAACACAGCAGCGCCTAACACTGCTATTATTAGGCAGAAATAGGTGTGGCGGTGGTGCCGCCGGAGTCGAACCACAAAGGGTTCTACCTACAAGAGGGGTTCTCTCTGAAGACCATCACGGACGCAGTGTTGTTACTTATGAGAACTAAGATTATTATGACTTATAGTAAACATGCCGATATCATCCAATATCATTTAACTGAAACAGAAGAATTGGTTCTTGCTAGAAGTTTATTTTATGGCATACGCATAATTAATTATGTTGGTAAACTTATAACATTTAATAATGAAAAGTACTGTCAGTACTTAGTGAATGGCTACCGATAAAATATTTTCATTATTATCAATAGTTACTCAATCTGTGTATTCTCTTGACCCGTATGATTCACTGATCGAACCATCTTAATGCTGGTACCTAGCCCTATCGAGTATTGAAAAAGGTCGAGGCCAGGCAGATTTAATCTTATGAGAATGTTGTGTGATATATATTACGTGAAAAAATATACGTACAACCTAACATAATCCTTTTCAAAGTTTTTAAATTATCAGCAGGCACGATCAGTGGGGACATTACTAATCCGAATTGCACACCTTCGTACATCAATTAAGATACGACCCATTTCTTCATTAAGATAACGTATAATAAATCTGTATATATTTCTTTTTTATTATTACCTATAAAATCTTATATATAAAATTCTCGTGTCACAATGTTAGTTACCGTACTCCTCCGAAACGGCTTTACCGAGTTTCACCAAATTTAATATGCATATTCAGTAGGTGTGAGAATCCGCTACTATCTATTTTTCATACCCCTATGTTTTTTTATTTATATGGCAACACAGCGTTTGTCGGGTCAGCTAGTTGTTCTATATTTGAAATAGAAAATGTAAACATTTTTAATAATCTATCTATACAAATATTATAAAGAGGAAAACTTTGTTTGTTTGTTTGATTGTAATGGACTCAAAAACTACTGGACCGATTTTAAAAATTCTTTCACCATTCGAAAGCTACATTATCCACGAGTAACATAGGCTATATGAAATATATTTGATAAATAGATTTTGAGGCGGCACAAAGTTAGCCCGGGTCAGCTAGTTATTTAATAAATCGGTAAAAACAAAACAGTTCAGTACCTTTTTATCTTGCTTTTGTCGAAGAATTTCCTTTTTTAGTGTAGTAGCTATTAATGATTTTTATTCTCAAATCCTCAATCAATATTACGGTTAACTTTCCACCACCAGAAACGAAAACGAATTATTGAAACTGCTGTAGTATGTTATAGTAGAGCTATACATTCAGCTAATTCAGACTAGGTCACTTTAGTCCCATTTTTATTTATAAACATAATAATAATTATAACAATAAATCAACAAACTTGAACTCAAACTCGTGAATATAAACAGATCAGGGTAAAGTATTTATGAATTGCATTCAACGTAGCATTGATTGAGAATGAAAATAATAATAAGTGCCTAGGTACCAGTCTATGTATCTCTTAGCTCTATATTATGTATGTTTCCATTTTTTTTATTAATAACATGATAACAATAAAAAGTTGTGAAAAAAAATTAATGGTTGAGAATCAAAATAGTAAAAGGTACTGAATTGTTTTGTCTTTGCTTATTTATCCAAAGGTCATAGATTAGTAAAGATTACTCGCTCCTAACAATAAAAAGTAACCTTTTGACAATTGTCATTCTCATCTATTTTCGTGTTTGAAAAATATTAAAAAATTGTAGTTTTTAGATCATTTAC
Source organism: Epargyreus clarus (assembly GCF_041222505.1). NCBI lineage: Eukaryota > Metazoa > Arthropoda > Insecta > Lepidoptera > Hesperiidae > Epargyreus > Epargyreus clarus. The sequence goes on from NW_027332212.1 coordinate 10,166,833, forward strand.
GAATGAAACGATATTTCTTCCATGAAAACCATAAAACGGCTGACAATTCTGTCAGCCGTTTAAGTCATTTAATGGCTTCCTTCAATTGCAATCGTGCAAGATGTGGAATGAACTTCCTCCTGAGGTATTCCCAGAGCGCTATGACATGGGGCTCTTCAAAAAAGGTGCAAAAAGAGCTCTCCTTCAAAGCCGGCGATGCATTGGCGACTCCTCTGGTGTTGCAAATGTTCATAGGCGACGTTGACTACTTTCCATCAGGTAGCACGTCTGCTTTATCGTTAGGCTCAAACATATAAAAAAAAAAAAATAACAAGGCGGTGAGATATCTATACTTAACTATGCCATAGGTATAGAATCTATTGACTTTGATCAGGATTTCAATGCATTTTCTTTAAAGGTTTCCTTCGACGGCGTTATAGCGTTCCGGGCAATATTTGCTTCGTTTTTTGGCCGAAATAATGACCAAAAGAAATGCACATTTCATAACATGTAGAGAATGCCATAGAAGAAAGTTCATTCTACATATCGCACGTACGTGGTTATAATGAACGTGCAAAATGAGTGGAAATAATAGTAATAATAGCCGATATTTAGTGTACATTACTATCAGCATTTATTTTTAAGTAACGATAACAATGCTTTCTTATAAAGTTATGAGTCAAGTGTAAAAAATAAATCTATATTTCACCATCAATCTATATTAGTGTTGCATGTTAAGTTAAGCTTAGTTTTCCACTTGTTGCGAGAAAGGATAGGTCAGTAACACTAATCAGTATATTTATTATCTAAGTTGTCAGATAAGTGTTATGGAAAACATCTATAATACTAGAAAAAATATATAAGGATTAAGTTACAAACTTAGCATAACCCAGGGATGTCCAAGCCACGGCATATGGGCCCGCCAAGCCATTTTGCAAAATTAAGTGGCAAACAAATACCAAAAATTGGCCCAGTGCCGGTAGAAATTGCACTCCCCGGGTTCCATATCACCATGAAACCCCGAATAATACAGGTTTCTTGTAAAGGGACTCTCCTTATTTTTATTTTTATACATTTTACATCACAAAGGTTTATACCATCTTAAACTCTTTAAAAGAAGATCAAATTCACATAATATTTAGTAGAATATTTGGTTATACCAGCGCCGAGGGTGGTGCAGGAGGTCTAGTTTTTGGACTTCTTTGTTTGAAGTCTAAAATTCTCATGCTATGTGTAACTACTTAATCTTTTAACTTAATATTGAAATTGAGTTTATAATAATCTTCATGAGAAATAACGAATCTTATTATCTTTACGAAACAGCGATAAATTTGTGCAATTTTACAAAAATATATATTTATTAAAGCCGTTTTTCATACTTTCAATTACTATGTTTTAATAGCCTGCCCGTCCATTGATTTAACTTTTTATGAACATCTTAGGCATAGTCTACAAGACAAAGTATTACTAAAGGTAGGTACTTTTATGTGGCTTCTTGTTATTTAGCAAAACACTTGCACTTTAGCGAATCACTGTCCATGACCACAGATACTATCTTATACAACAAGGATCAATAAACTTAAGCGGCACAGATAAAAATAAACATTAAAAGTAATAAGAGACCTCAAGAAAATCTATTTGAATGTCTTGACCCTCCGACCAACGTGGGTGATGTTTTATGGTCCACGTGATAATAAAACTAGTAATGCCATTACCACTTAGTGATAAACTATTGAGATTTCTAAATATTTTAAGTAACTTTCTCGTAATGGATGGAATACCGAGAACTTATCGTTACTAAGTATTCGAATTGCCCTTGGGAATTATGAAACTAATTATGTATAATTTGTAACGTTAATCAATGGACAAAAATACATCCGTGCTTAATTATACAGGTAAAGCGTAATATTAACTTGTCTGTATATTGTATTCAGGCAAAAATTACACATTGATCACTTTTAACTAGTGTTCGCCTAGTAGGCGATTTCGCGCACAATTATCATAGATTAGTAAAGATTACTCACTTCTAACAAGAAAATGTACCCAGTTTTGAGAATTGAAACAGTTGCGTAAAAAAATTTGCCACGTCTCCGTGCTATAATGTCCCGAAAATATTTGAAATTATTATTATAAATTATTTAATTATCATGAAAATTACGCAGTATTAGTTATTTATTCGTAAATTTTCTCTAAAAATGTTTTTATTTGTCAAGAATTCAAAAAAAGAACTTACTATAATAAGCCATTTGCGGCTTCATTCAATTTCAAGGCGGCGAAGTATCTTTACTAATCTATAACAATTATTTAAATTTTGAGGATATTTTCAGTAATAACAATAAAGCTTGGAATTATCAAAACAAAAAGAACAAGACAACCCTTTGACAAATATAAGAACTGTTTTGTCTTTGGCTATTTATCTATCAAACGGAAGTAGGAAAAAGGAAAGATATACCTGTGGCATAAGCCGAAGTGCGGCTTAAATTTTGACCGGCCTTTCGTGATACTCTTGTAATATGGTTCTAACAAGATAAGTTTTTTTAACAGTTGAATTCTTAACATTAATTAGTGCTTCGGGTATGCTTTTGAGAAAGTAGTTCTACATCTCTTAAGCATGGGAGAGAAATATGTTGGTAGAGTGAGTGAGAGTATAATAGAACCTACTTATATTAGAAGAGATAATTTTACGTGTCCACTAGAACCTTCTGTAACCAAATATAGAATCTAAGTCTAATATATATACACGATTTCATTCTTATTCAGTACATATATATGTTTTCTAATATCGTCCTGTATGGAAGAAGTATGGAAGAGTTGGTATAGGTAGGTATGCCGTTGCTATCATTATTATTGAAAGTTTATACGAACTATTAAATAGCTACTACTCGTATCTGTATCATTGAAGGAAAAATCGGTTTAAAAATAATTGCGTTAATGTGATTTTACAAGAAAATCACATAAATGGGGAAAACAAATATCATAAAGTTATCCTTTGACGCGTTTCTAGCAAGTTATAACATTTAACTCATAAGTACTATTTTTTACGTTTAGTTTTATCTAAACGCCTGTTAAGTTAATTACTTTAAGTAAAACTTGGATTCTTGTTATAACTTATCTAAATATAATTTTAGGTTTATAATTTCTAATTATTCTATAAAGTTTATGTTTTCGGTGTAGAGCGGTTCTTTTGGGCTTTAAAGCTCCAGCAGGTATGTCGCGCATATGAAGGCCTCGCAGGCCCGCAGGCCTCCATGCTATACAGCTTTTGTAACTTTGTCAAGATAATTTTTCGTTGTTAAAAACGATGGAAAATTATCTTTTCTTGAAATACTTAAGAAAGATTAGTAGTGTTCAAGATACACGCAGACGAAATTAAACAAGCTTTTTAGGTTTTCGTAGCATACATAAAAAAGTGACTTAATTATTTTTAATTGGTAGGTAAACTAGTTAAGAAATAATAACTAAACTAGATTTTAGCACCCTAAACATTTGCACATGTATGCATATTGTTTTTTTTACTTTATTATAGGTACTGCCGTTACATCTAATGCTACGCAAATAATAACTATACCAGTACAATCAATATTATTATTACCGTATATTATTATTACCAATAGTATTTATTACCTACTAACTTATGAGTAGAAGATAGTAAAGACCCATGAATGTCCATTATCAATAATAATATCGATGTCTCGGCGTTCTTTCGTAAAAAGCTCTTTTATAAGCGATCTACTTAATAATCTATTTGAACATAATAAATAGTACATTCAGGTACATGAAACTAATCTTGGTAATCTTAAATAGAACCTATTTTGTGCAATAAACATATGGACAAAACATGTTTTGAAATACCATTCTTCTAAGATTTAATTCCAAATTTGATTATTTTTCGATCGAAATTAATTTTACAATTAGGACATTAAGCGATATTTTCTGCAGGTAAATAAACAAACAAACAGTAAAAACATCGTAGCCACAACAAAATAATGTACTACATAGAAAATAAATTATTCATCTATTCTTTATTAAAACGTAAATATTTCACGTAGGGACGTCTAATTCGTCCGGTCGCAATCGATAGAAATTTGTAACGAATAAACATGCAACGACAATACTGGATCAATTTCAATAACAACGGCGTTATTCAATAAATGTTTATTAAACAACAATAGCGTAGCGAGGAGATGCATCTGATTCTTGGACGAAGCATCCGTAGATGGTTCACGCCACTTGCAGCGGTGTCAACGCGCCTCCAAAGCCACTGCTATATAAACACCGGCACTATCAAACCAGCACCAATACATTGCCGGCCGTCTTAGCGCTCGGTGATTTAAAAAAAAATACTCAAGTCTTTTTAATCTGTGACAGTGGTTGCATCTTGAGCGCATCTTAGTTGCCGGATCAAATAAATCAGGTAAGTTACATATTAACGATTAAAAAAATATTTCAGTAAAAAAGTCGCAAGAAACGTGAACATAGTAACAAAATTTCTCAACAAAATAATTTCCTTACTTTGTCTTAAAATTACATATATCTTGCGTGTATGTGCAAATATTTTCTTTTTATTGTCCCATTTAATTTGTTAACAAACAGTGGTTTAAATTATGCAGTTAAATTTTAAACGATTTTAATTTAAGTATTAAATTATGAAACATTTTTTTATTTACTGAATTAAAATATTGTGGCTGAAAAATAGAATTAATTTAAAATACCATTTTGAACAGCCTATATTGAGTATTTGCAGATAGTTATAAAAAGCCGCAGACCTAAAAGTTGAGAAAGAATAATCATAAGAATAATGCAACCACAAGACAAATAAAAGGAACATTATTGAAAATAATGACATAGTTACTTTACTGATTGCAATATAAACGTGGAACAAAAAATAATTATATTGATATATATGTAACTAGAATACGAAATAATCATTTTGATCTGTTGAAATGATCCACAGATAACGCCCACGGTAAACGAATAAATATCCAAACAGATTATAAAACCGATTGATGATTACCAATTACGATTACAATCTATATTTATTACGACAACCGAACAAAAAACCTTACAGAATATTTTGCTTCGCTTTGTAAACTTTTAGTTATTCAATAGACCGTGTTTAAATAAGATTTTATATTCAGGGCCATCTTACGGTCTTTATTTTACTTTACCTTAAACTGAATGTAATAACGAGTCAGTAACACGTATATTCAGTCACGAATAACTTCGTAAGCATACAATTCCGCGGCGTATCTGAGTTGATCAAGTAAACGGGATATCCTTATTACATCCTTATTTTTTCTTTTCTTGAGTCGTCTGTTCAAGTAGGAATCATTATTTACTTAATCTTATATCCGCTAATTATACTCTCATTTCATATCAAACAGACATTATGGTGATAAGACAATTCTATAAAATTATCCTTTGCTTTAATTGCCACAGCGTCGAAATTATTTCCCTTAAAATATCGAAAATTACATTATTCTAAACTAAAATATGTCAGATATTTAAAAGTGGTTAAAACTTATAGGCATATACGAGTAGTTGATGTATTTTTTAATAATTCATGATCTATCTAACCGCTTAAATAAGATACTAATAAATTAATACCAAAACGTAGGATCCATTAGGACAAGAGTTAATTAATAGCTTCCATTCAAATTATACCTGCTGATAAAATTGTGGTTATATTTTTACCTCTATTTATATCAATTAAAGAGCTAAATCTTAAAAAATAGTAAAAACTTAATTGACACTTAATAATAAAAAAATAAAATGTTAAACAATCGATAAATTCAAAAATAGAAAACCATTGTTATTTATAAACACAGCTTTAAAGCTTAACGTGGGTATAATATTTTGTGGAATTAATAGATACAATCTTAGATAATAAAAACTGAATGTAGACTACGAGCTTTACGATTTGCCGTGTCACAAAGCACGACGCACAGCTTATGTTATTTAACTACGGCAATTAAAGATACGCCGTATTTTTATTTTACGCATTACTATGTATTTATGTGTTTTCCTGTGCCTATTTTAATCCAAGTAACTTAATGGTTTTAGATAAATAACTGGTTAATGAGAATAAGGATAAACGGTACAAAAATACGATGTTATTATCACTGATTTTAGTACAGCCTACCTTTTTAAATAGCAGATTGTTAGATTGTAACAAAAGTAAACGTTATAGCTATAAGCTATATTAATGAATAAGGAAAATTACATAGTAAATATAATTAATAATCGATACTTAGTTTATAATATTCACTTGTAAATAATTACGAACATTTAATAAATAATTACGAACATTTAATAATGTGTGAAGATACGCATATTTACGTAGAAGCGCATAAATCGATATACAAGGTTGTTTACTGAATCGTTACTAATTACTTTCATTTCGATTAGGATGTAGTCGAAATCATTAGCCTAATGAAAATTTACATTGAATGTACTGCTAATATCTGTAATTAGCTACACTGTACGAATGGCCCCGCTAACTGACTGAAGCGAAACAAAAGTACGATAAAAAAGGCGCTAATCAAGCCTTCGGTCACAGAAAACTAATGCTCAGTGGTACGAAGCCATAAAACTACTCTAATTAAATCATGTAGAGGTACGCACACCTTTATAATCAACTTAAGTACGTCAAATGGCTTTAGAGTAAATCCACTAGTTTAGTTAAAAATAATATTTTCACGTGCAAAAAGTACTTTAGTTGTTGTATCTAACATTATAAGAGTCAACGACACTCTATATAAGCCTAATAAATAATTTTAAATTTAACAAAGTTTTAGTCTTATCCTATAAGAAGTTAAATACGTTATTAAATTCTGGGAACGCACGCAATACTAAATACTACATTATATTTACTAAGTACAAAATATAATTACTTTTTTATATTGTGGATTTTAACCGACATCCCAAAGATAAGAGATTATCTATTCGTTGTGTACCTATTTGTTAAATTAAAATAAAAAAAATCAGATGATTATAATACAAGAAAACTATATAAGAAGTACCTTGCATAAACTTTTTGCGCTGTCTGGCGTCGTGGATTAAATGGAACTACTGAGAATATATTTTTATACTGCGAAAACACGTGCCGACAAAAGCCAATCTGCTCGTGACTCAGCCCTAAGCCATCTAATTTAGATCACGATAAAAACAAAAATGCAAGGTGGCGCTTAAATGAGATAAGGAAACTCGTCTCAAAGAATTGATGACTCTTTAAGTACATTTTAAATAAATATTGAGAAGATATTTAAACGTATTTTTTAATTATTTAACGCAGGTTTGGTTAATAAGTTAGGGACTGTTTGCAAGATTTTTTTATTAATAAAAAAAGGCATTATTTTTTTCGACTTTTTTTTGTGTAGCTAATTACGCTGCATAATTTGTTATCTTTTTACATAAAAATTTAGTAATACGAGTTAGAGAAAGACAGGTAGGATTTCTTAGGAAAAGGATATTTACGCCATAATTTGAGGACCGCATAAATAAGTCATGGCGCATATGTTCCTGTCAACGATTTGTGACGCATGCGCAATAGATTTGCGCAGTACATTTCCGTGATACAGACCGTATTCTTGTCAGAGATCGTGTAAAAAGTATAATCTACCTTTTTCAGGTAATATAAGCAATAATAAACAATTAATTTGCATTTTAAAATAAATATTCAAAATATTCCATTAAAATACTTTGCTATATATTTTAATATTTCAATGTTAGTTACGGATGTTACGGAATTGTATACAAAAAGTACTTGTCTACAGATATCTGCATAAAGTTTGAAATAAGGAATGCCACTCAAGGTAATTGGTTACATCAACTGTTCTTAGATGATAATAAGCATTTTCACGCGCCACGGATATTCTGTTACACACAAAACAAAGACCTAAACTTAAAATGTACATAATGAATGGAAATCTTTACCGTCGAGCAAGGTCGGTACAAAATAGCAAACATTCAAAACAATAATACCAAATGTATAGTTAAAATTATTACCTTTGAATTTTAACGATAAAAAAGATATATATTGACTGTCTATAAAGATCAAAACTATTAATATAGAGAGTTTATTTAAAGGTGCACATGATATTTAAATAAAAGGATTTTTTTATCTGGTCGGAAGTAAAAACCTGCGTACGCCCTTTAATATATAGGCATAATATAATGATGAGTGGATAATTATGAAATAAAGTCATACTTCCTCTCACAAACTGAACTTACAGAGCAAACATTATTTAATAAGCAAATGCCAGTTCGAATTCTTATATAAGTGTGAGCCCGTCATGCAACTAGCAATGGGTACCTACATTTGTTGACATTTCACACTTGCCCAAGCCCGTTACACTGGATTCGAGAGGTTTGGGTAGGGTTGCCAGGATATAATCACTAAATAATAAATATAATATTTTCGAACGAGTGCAATATTTAAAATTACTAAGTAAATTCTAAATAAACCTTCTTTTTTCTTCTGTATCTTTTTTATTTCTATTTGAAAGGAAACTCATACTTATGAAAGCTTTTTATATTTCACTAAATACATAAAAATGCCGAATAAATACACTTTTACTTTCTTTACATATTTGATTTCCATAAAAATATTCTCTATATTTTATTATTCACGTAAAATAATAAAGTGATAACCCTAGTCCACTCTTCCGCTGGCATTGACCTAAGCAACTTAAGTCGTACATCAACCAGTTTACATCTTATTGCATTTTACCGTTGCACTCTTGATAGAATTTCGTTCGCTGCACGTGATTATATTTCTAACAGGTCTTCATAATTAATTCCACTACGATACTTAAAGTCAAAGCTAAGTTTGTATATTCATATATAGCACTTTACAGTTACGATAGCAATCAGGTCTATCTATCACTTCAGGATGCAGAAGTTTAGCATAGTCTTAAGGCGAAGGACACTTATCTACCTCTCTATCCTCTGAATGTACACTACAGTAAGAACTTATAAATTACACGCTTTGTGAGGCAAAGCATTAGGATGTGTAGCCATGATCATATTCTAGTTCTAATCTGGTTGGCCTCGGACATTTAACTACGAAGGGATTAGTTATACTACATTCTTATTGGACTTAGTTCCTCATGGATTGATCGTTAATGTGGTGTTAAGTTTAGCTAGACGTAAAAATAAAGATTTATTGCATCAGCAATACATACCGAACTCTTCAAAATACAAAAAGATGTATGAAAACCCTTTGACATGGTTGACATCGATTTATAATAAGGTCTGTGTGTTCCATTGAGCTGACAATGAACTGTGGGTAGATCATTTCACAATCAGAGTGGAAAGTTTCGATCAAATGAACTTTATGATCTGTGTCAACCTAACCTTTTCTATGCGAGGAAACTGCGTGGCGTTCCTCTGAACTCCTTATGTCGGCACTACGGGTGCGCATTCTTCCGAGGTGCGTCGTTCTAACCTATTCCAACCCAACCTGTTACACAGTATAATTTAATGTCAACGTTCCGTCACAGATCTTTTAAATTATTTATGTACTTAAAAATCTTCTTTATACATCTAAATTCCAATATATTATGTGCAAACAAAAATAACCTCATATTTTGGAAAGGCTTTACCTACATGGCTACCTGTCATGGCTGACTCTGATTTATTTCGTCGTGATAATAGGATCGATCTGTTGTCCCAACGCCGACAATGAACTGTGGGTCGATCATTGCACAATCATGGAGTGGAGGGTTTCGACACTGACGCACTTCATAATCTGTACCAACAATGCCATAATCTACTTACCGGCGGGCAAATGATCGACCGGTACCTTTTATCCGATTTGATGGGCACTGCCTACCTACGAACATGTAATTTGCAGGAGACAATTACGGTGCACTGGTTTTGAAATTTGAATGGTATTGTATGTCCATGAATGTTGATTTGTTAGGACTTGTTATATATTTGATTAACAAGTGAATGTTTAGTTGTATTCATATGAAGAATGACTGAAGTTTTATTAAAAAAAATCGATACCAACTTGTTTCTAATGTCATATTTGTAACTTCGGTATGATTTCTTTAAATAAATAAGTAAAGTACCAAGAAAGGTGTTTCTTGCGACAAACCAAGATAATAATAGTGTATTATCATAGTTTGTAACATAATTAATATCTTTCGTTATTTTAATTACTTTCTCAATATAAAATAACTGACTTACCTATTTGACCGGTTTAATAGGTCTGTAACGGTGAATGAATACCTCTATAAATTTGCATATTATGTTAAATATTCATTCTAAATTAATGATCAAGCATAAAAATGGCAAATTATATTAGATGACTTTCTGTAACTTTACAAAAATGTAAAAACAACAACATTTGACCCGACCGGCTGTCTAGCTTATTAAAATTAGCATAACAAAAAATATCAATATTCAATACAGAATCACGTTCTAGAAAGTGGTTTCAAATAGAGAATTGGACCGTTTCACAAATGTTTTTGTAGAAAACTAGAAAACTTGGTTAGAGATCGTGAAAAAAAAGCCAAGTCTGGGTCACAGATCGAGACACGCGCTTAGAAAACAACATGAGTTCCAGTGAACTTCAATAGTTATCTGTGCTAGATTTAATCTATGCATAATAAATTCTTGTTTACGGTCATAATAATGCAAGTAGCAACCAGTAGGCTCTAATATGTCGAATTATATACACAGAACTCCCTTGGAGGTTTTATATCATTGACATAAATTTACATAAATGACCTATTATTTGCTTTTAAGTTACTAGTAATAACAAGTTATTTATACTACTACGTAGCCTTTTAGTTATTTGTGTTCGTAGAGTTATTAAATTTGATTTAGAGTGTACTTCTGTCTAAAATTGACATTTTATTATTTTATTAACAAGACAACAATCTGTACAGATAGAATAGTAATTAACTCGCTTTTTCTTACTGAAGACGAGAACAAACATGTTTTCTTTTACTTTTTATACCTATTTTTAAAAATAAAATATTTTATTATAAATACACTTACTAAGAAAACCATGCTCATATGCGTACATAAATCGGAATAACACCGTTTTTAATAAACAATACTTTGTTGAAAACTACACAGAGCAGTCGAGGGTTAGCTCCAGCCGAGAGTTAGTACTTGAGGTACAAAGTGCATATATGTATATAGGTTCTTACTTTATCACAAAAATATATAAACAATGACATTTCTCGCATGATAGATTTGTGTCAAGAGTATTTCACATAGCTGACAATTATGTATTTAAATGTTCCATCATTAAAATAATTGTCAATGTATTTAGTAATTATTATTCATGAAAGCACATAGTTACTTTTTACAATAAAATTGTCAATTCCTTTGGATCTGAAACCAAATCGTCAAGAACTTTCGTTCTGACTATTTTTGATTGAAGAAACATTCTTATTTACGGAATCGAAAAACATATAAACATGACTTTGTTTTTCGCATTTAATATTATAATCTATAGAATGAAACGCGTAATGTTATTTCTATTATAACTTCAGTACTAGGCGTTAACCAGCCGGTTGGAAATAGAAAGTCATGCCTATTTCATACAAACACAAGGACAATTGTTAAAGCACAAACCTATTGATTACTATGGTTCTTGTGCCAGATACCAAAGAAATAATGACTATATAAAATCTCCTCAATAACAATGTGGTAGTTGTTTAAAAATATGTCAAGTGTGCGAATAACTGCCGATATGTGGGTTCTGTACCAAAACGTAAAATGATTGATTTATGTCAAAATAAATGAATAATTACATACGTATAAAATTGTCCACATATATAACTTAAATCAGACAAGTTGTCTAGAAATACATAATCTAGATAGATTTCTGACAAAATTGTATGTGTTCGCGGAATTATGATCGAAAAATATTGAGATAAAAAATATACACGTTCGAATCGAGAACATTCTTTAATTTGCCAAGTCAGTTAAAAATCATAAAAAAAACTATTATTTACTTGTAATTGCACACCAAAAATACATTTTAAGCTTGAATTGCTGTAATCTTAGTATCAATAAAAACCTTCCATTTAAAACTCTAATTATATCTACCTATTTTAATTTAACAGTTATTTTAACAAAGTTGTTATAAGTTAATTTACGACAGAACCGCAAATAGCTAATCCAATTACTTTTTATTGCGGTGGAATGCCCCTAAAATCTAACTAGATTATAATTTATTACTAGAAAACCACTAACAAAGCTATAAAAATAGACATAACGGAGATGTAAAAATTGTCTCAGAATACGTGTTTTTTATACGAGGATATGTTTTTGCTAAACTTATACGGTATGTCATGTCGTGTATGTCATATACGCTACCTGTCATAGCTTTTAAGGATTTATTGCATTGTCGAAGAGGTTATTTAAGCAATCTAATTGACGAAGAAGTTACAAAGACAATATCATTTTCGATTAGAAACTGTGTTCTCCAATGGAAAAATATACTTATGGACGTGTCGCCTACAATAGCAGTATTCCACCTTCAGGTTTTCTGTATTTCAGTTTAGATGCAGGTTATTAACTAAGTTATATTTTAGTAAGCTGTATCACATCTTGGATCGAATTCACCTGAGTCTCTTGTCCTATTTGGAGTAATGGGTGACACTGACCACTCAAGATTAAGTTTTCCATAAAATCTGTGGAACAGGAATGTAGATTACCACTTTCAGATAGAATAGCTAAAGCAATAGAAATGATTCGAATAACACGTAATTTCGTCTGTCGGCTAATCGTCAATAGTAAAACGAGTTAATAACACAAGAATGCCAATTTAATAGGATCAAATGGTTACGTTGTATAGTAATTTATAAATACAATCAATAAGGAATATAATATTAGTAAATGGGGCTCGGTAGTTTGAAGCAAAATGATACAAATATACCATAGTGGAAAAATCATTGCTGGTTTTTCTCTAATGTTATTTTTTCTTCGTTTTATACCTTCTATGTGTGTGAAATTGCCTTCATACGAGATATGTTACTACATATTGTAAACAAATTTTGATAACTACATTTATGTAGATTAGCAGGTATACATTGTTGGTTTATTTCCATTTAGTATCATTAGAAATCTTATTTGTGTCCCACGCTTGGGTACAATGGGTCTATACCTACAACTAGAGGAGAGTTTGGGATAAGAAGTTGGCAATCGGATAAAATTCCGAATGCTGCCGCCTTAAACGCGAATCGTTTTGAAAATTAAATTTTTCAACTTGAAAATTTTCCTTTTCCTTTAATTTGTCACATGACATTACTTCCCAGAATTTAATCCTTATAAGCGACACTATCAGATAGTGGAATAATATAGAGGGTGTAATTTTTTTTAACATGAACTCGTTCGATCCCGGCTAAGGAAAAAGATATTTTAAAAAATTAATGATGCAGTTTTAGTTTTTATCGAAATCGGCCTCGTAACTCCTTTCAGAATTTTTCGCTAATCCTTACAGTTTCAGACTTGGGCCTGAAGGCCTATTTGAAAAATTCACCCTGTATATTTATTACATTACAGAATTTAAATCAGAATATACAGATACACATAGTATCAAGCGAGTGTTGACCGCATTACTGTGCAATCCTCGATGATATAAGTTAAGCGATTACTTGCACATTATTATAATGACATAACTTTAACTAAAGGTCAAATGGTGGTAAGAAGTGGCAAGTGGATCGCCTGAACTGGGTTATTGTTGTATGGTTGGATTATGTAGTACGATACTGCTTATGTATTAAGCAATGCAGTCTTCGGGTGATTGACCACCAGTCATTTTTCATGTTTGTTAAACAGTCGTTTCCGCTTACTGCTTTTACGTCACAGTTAGACTAGACTAGACTATACATAACTAAAGGTATTCAGGGCGATCTCAAAATTGGAAATAGATGCGTTGGACACTAGAATTTGTAATTACAGACCATCTATACCTACACGTGGTAAGTGATTACCGTCGATTACATCCGACCGTCGAATTTACTCAGAAATTGGTAGTAGGATAGTCAATACCCATTTCTTGAATAATTTATTTTTTTAATAATTTTAAAAGAATTGCTCGTGGTTTGACTCTACAGCACGTACTGGAGTTAAACGCTGGGATGTTTTGGTTTGAAGGGTTTGGTAAATGAGAGAGACTTATACGAGGTGTTCCAGCTTAATCCTCAGGGCAGCAATGAATGTGGTCGACCCCAGGAACGACTTCAGTCCTATCTGGGTTGATTATAAATATCCATGGGTACCCGTAACCACCACAAAGTGGAATGCTATCCACGTGCTTGTCTTAAGGTCTCAAGGAGCAAATACATATCGCAAATCAGCCAACTACACTTTTTGTCAAAATGTTTTTTTTATTTATTTTGATTTCGTTCAACGTCATTTTCTATCAAAATAAATAAAAAATACATTATGACAAAAAGTGGAGTTGGCTGATTTGCGAATTAAGGTATCGATATGTGAAAGTACTCGTAGACAATAGTATTGTTTCTACATAATGAAAGGTGCCTATGGTGTTGGCAGCCATGAACATGGTATAATTACACGTGCATTACTAGATAACGCCCTTGTAACGATTTGACGAAACCTCAGCCCACGTAGATCTACGATACCGATACCACGATACGCTGATTACAGTATCATTATGAATACGATGAGAAACATTCTTATCATATGAGATCTTCGTATGAACTTTGCGTGATTTTAATATTTTACAGTCCTTGAACCCGTAGAGTTCATATCGCTACTTTTATAGTTGTGTTTGATATCTATAATAAACCCCAGATAGGAATATAGTATAGATCAGCTATAGAAGCTGCTACTTCTTTGTATAAGTTTCAACGTCTCGGATAAGCTGCTTCGTGCAAAAAGCAGTGATAGCCTAGTGGTTAAGGAACACGGCCTCTCGATCGAGGGGTCCGAGGTTCAAATCCCAGGCACGCACCTCTGATTTTCAAATTTATGTGCGTATTAGAAATTAATTATCACTTGCTTAAACGGTGAAGGAAAACATCGTGAGGAAACCTGCATACATGAGAGATTTATATAAAAAAAAATATCTTAAAGGTATGTGAAGTCTACCAATACGCACTTGGCCAGCGCGGTGGACTATGGCCTAATCCTTCTCATTCTGAGAGGAGACTCGTGCCCAGCAGTGGGACAGTAATGGGTTGATGATGATGATGATGATGGATAAGCTTCTATCACTATCACCCTTCAAACAAGAACATAACAGCGTATAACACTGGTGTTATTAGACTGAAATAGTTGTGAATGCCGAGTACAATCACGATGGACTCTACCACCTTTAAATACTTATAATCGTTTTGTTTGTTGTTGTGCATTGGTTTCCGCGATCCCTTATGAAAGCTATTTATTTAGTTTTTAATAAATATTTAATGCAATTCACACCTTCGAATGTATTAGTGGGATTTTACTATCAACGAATTACGTGTACTAACAAACAGAACAATAAATGTAGGTACTTGTAATGTGTGAAGTTACATTCAATAATGAGTCAACCAAACAAACTGCGCATTGCAATATAAATAACAAGACAAAAACATGTGCAAAAAAATATCAGGTCTAAAATGCTCATAACGACCATTCATATGTAAATTTTATGTAGTACCTAATAATACTATTTATATAAATATAGAGACCGTATTCTACGTACTGTCAGACAATACTGTTGGTTCTTAAAAGTCATACGAATTCTAATTTAAACGCGTAGGTAATGCAAATATGTAGCATGCGAGTATCAACCGTTGTTCAAGAGAATACGTATTGCTAATATTGTGTGAATCGACATGTATTTAAAGGTAATACTAAAAATACTAAAGTAATTTTAAGCCCACATAAAAAATATAAATGTCAGAGGTAAAAATCAAGGACCGTAGATAATTGTTTTACTTTTAAAAAGCTGCATTATTTAAATATAAACTTTGCCTCATAAATGTGTCCGTTTATTAACACTGGAATTACTGACAGTCATCGATATGACAATTATCTCCTTCGCCCTTATCAATAATCAATAACGTTATATAATTTCTGTTACGTTCTAGTTTTCAAAAGTCACTACTATGTGGACATTCATAGAAGTAGGTTTATAATGAGTGATAACTCATTGGCTACTATTGCCTGAGCGATAGTTGCGTAGTCACCAATGCTACCATCGTGTGGCTTAAGGTACTAAGAAGTTGCTTAACCCGCTATTACCCGAGCGTCCAAGTTGTTTGAGAGATCGACGAGTAGCACATATTTGATTTAATTGTAAAAATCTGCCAACAGTCGATACTCTACGCGTCATTATAGATGCGTAAACTACTAAATAGCCGCCGAGCAACTTTGGACAGTCGCATTGATCACAATTTATTTGTTAAACCTGTGGTTAAACCTACCAGTTGTTCCAGCGATAGTTGCAATTTTGTGATCAGCCTTAAGTGTATGAAATAATTACATCTTTGCTAGTTTTAGCATATTTTACTAGCAAATTTAATGTGATTTACAATTAATTTGTGTGCTCATATATTCCGTTATCTGATGCGATATACCATCAGATACGAATATGGCCGCCCTCACGCGTCACGTGCAGGGGACCGTGTCGTTGCCGGCATATTTTTTGATTGGCGCAATAAGCCCGCATGCGCTGGGCTTCAATTGGAAGATTGCTACCCCGGCGTGTGGGAAGACGTCCATCCTTGCCCTCAGCCGCCGAGGATATCCTTCCAGAAAATAACTCAGACAACAATCACATAAATTATGACTTATTATCCGTCCCCTACACAGTATTCATGCAACGTAGCCGACACTGGTTGAAAATGTTTTAACGTGGAAAATATTCTCTAGAATATTCGACGCGACTGTCCGAAGGATAGCATTAATAAATTAAACGTAATCAGACGCGAATCGGCGATTCGATACGGATGGAGTGCAGAGGCAATGGCCGCAGTACTTCATCTCCTATGGATGGAACGAGTTTTGCAAACTTGATGAACTCTTTTATTTTTTAATCTCCTTGTTTTCAATTTCTTTAGGGCTGCTGTTTCTGATTCGATGCGGCGATACCGTTCGATTTATTGGCCACTTAGTTTAAATTTCATTTTGTTAATTAATTGCTATCGGAATTTAACTAAACAGCATTTTCTTTGGCGCCTTTATACAATTGCGAACATACCAATATCTTTAACAATTTGCGATATTCAATTTGAAAGAGCTACCTAATAATAATCAATATTCACTACGTGTTCATGTAGTACAAATACTAAGTGGATGTGAATTGTGAATGCTTCATTGATATTACAGGTAATATAAGTGAATGCCTATAGACTTATTTTTACACTGGAGGCTTTATTCGCTCCTAGTTTATCAGCCCTATCGTAGATACGAGTGGAATTAAATTAAAAAACGAAAAGAACGTTGATTATAGTTACTATATAAGAACGAGTCCAGCGCGTAATAACAGGCAACCGGTGAGATCAAATTATGAAACTCTCATTATGTATTGAACTTGAAATTGTTCGGATAGGAACGTAAAAAACGAATAATGCCGCTTGCATTAAGCCGGTAAAATATGACCAAGCACTTCTTGGGGCGTAGAACCCAGTAGATGACTGCGTTGGCGCAATAAAAACCTAATTGACCATCATGACATAATAAATATAATTAAGAATGATTATACTGCCTGTCTATAAATCTTGGCAAGTCTTAAGCATGGAAATAAATATTTTCATTATAACTCATAATCTCAGCAATTTTAAAATTTGTTCCTTTCTGTCATACTATTTCTAATAAGAAAACTTATTATGTTATAGGTGAAACGATTCCATAGCTATAATAAGATGGATAACTTCTCTATTTTTTATTGAATTTGAAGCAAAATATGTCTACATTCATGAAAGAATACGCAAAAATGCCAGACATACATATTTGTCAATAGCAGTTTTATGTTTCAACAATTACTTATTTTAATTTTTTCCGTAAATAATTTGTCTAATTTATAAATCACGTTCATGAAAGAATATCTCAAACTTTAAACAGACCATGTACGAAGTAAACGAAAGACAGTGACCATACAACAATGAACCATTCATACAATGGCGTGTTTGCATTCTATTTGCCGATTCTATTCAATGAGCCAATTAAAATTCAGATAATGTTGTGTCGTCTGGCAGGATCATCCATATTACTAACGCGCGTTTCGCATCCTGCCCAACTGCGCACACGCTAGGAAGTGTCCATCATGCTACTGTTACTTACTTTTAATTTTGTAGCAATGGTAGCCGATTCGAAATATAGCAGGAGGCTCCGAATTTTCAAAGTAATGTGCGTATTAGAAATTAGTAATCACTCGCTCAAAACATCATGATGAAACAAACACGAGAGTTCTATAAAAAAACGTTTTCTGAGGTATATATGAACTCCCCATTAAGCCAACTCGGTGGATTGTGGTCTGAAGAGACCTCTGTCAAGTAGTGGGACCATAATGGGTTGACAACGACGACTTTTAATTTACAATGTTAATCAGGATAAATTACATTCCTATTAATTAAAATTCTTGATTCTCCAAAGTTTAGAACAGTAAGCAGTTAATGCGTTTCGGTATTTCGATGAAGAAGTAACCTAAAAAAAGCCTCATTAAAAAAATGAATACCAACAAGCTAATAAACATGAATTACTATCCGGTATAAAAATTCCTTCAATAAATAATAATTACGTTTTAATAAAAAAATCGAGACACTCTTTGAACGTATAATAATAGATTACCAACTAGAGGTTAATACCAGCTTATTTTTAAAAAATATTCCCGGCGGAGGTTGTAATCTATTTGTAGTGCGGCGCCAGACCGCATTCCGACAGGACTTGGGATATCGACTTAATGCCCTACCTTCGACTAGACGCAGGATATAAATAGGCACCGTCGGGGTCCACGACCTTAAGGACTATCGAGAAATAGAAAAAAATATTCACATCGACGAGGTGCATAAAAATAGACATCTTCTATTATAAGCCTTGCAAACGACATACTAGTTTAAACGTAATAAAATATTTTAAACACTTAAAACATATACGAACAGGATATTAAATTATCGTGATCGTTGACTACCAATAGAAAAAAACCACGGTGTTTCATAGCCCACTTTCACAAATAGTTTACATCCTACTTATGATAACAACTTTAAATCAATGTGACTAGAAGATAGTCATATCGGCCCCCAGCATATCAAGCCCTTAGATGATTCAGCCTTAATAGGAAAATTGCTGCGAATCGTTGAAGCCGGCCGGCTCCGCGCGTAACATTGGCCTTACCCACCGCACGACTTGCAGACGTGCATTCAAATTTTGAATAATTTTTGCAGTTATTATTCAAACCGCTAATTACGTAATTGTTGTCTTTACAGGATGAAGGTCTTACTACTTTGCATGGCCTTTGCGGCTGTGAGTCTGGCGATGCCCGTTGCTGAGGACAAACCTGAAGTACCTGCCGCACCTGCACCAGCGCCCGCTCTTAAAACTGACCCAAAACCCGACGCTCAACCCGCTGCCGTAGAAGAAAAGAAACCTGAGCAAGCACCTGAAGTAAAATCCGATAAACCTATAGAACCAGAAGCAAAAAGTGCTCCAGTAGAGGATAAACAGGTTGAACCTCAACCTGCTGCGATACCTGAAGTGAAAAAAGACGATATCCCTGAAGTTAAATCTGCAGCTCCAGTCACCGCTGACTCAAAGCCAGAAGCAAATCAACAGGTTGAAGCCAAGCCTGAAGAAAAGAAAGAAGATCCTAAGCCTGAAGCTAAAGCTGTCGAAGAACCAAAACCGGAAGAAACACAAGCTAAAGTTGAAGAAGTCAAAAACGAGCCAGCTGCGAAATCCTCTGTCTTAGACGAAGCCATTGATATTGTAAGTGCTGTCAAAGCACCAGCTGCGGTAGCCGATGATGTCGTTGACCCCGCTGCGATTAATCCTGTATCACAGAGCAAACCTGTCGTTGCTGCAAAAAGTGCAAGCCCTGTGCCCGAGGAGAAGAAAGTAGAGATACCGGCACCCGAAGTCCCATCGACTAAATCCGACAAACCCGAAGAAAGCAAACCAGTTGAGGCGAAAGCCGATGAAAAGCAAGCTGAAATTCCCGTTTCTCCAGCAGCTGCCCCAGATGCCTCAGTAAAATCAATTGACGCGGGTGTAGCACCTGTTGATGATTCTCTTAGAGTAGTCCGTGATACTGTTGATGACAAGAAAGCAGTTGCTGAGTCACCAAAGGAAGATGTTAAAGTGACCGAGCCGAAAGTAGAGGCTAAATCAGCTGAACCTATTCCGCCCCAAGCTGCTTTAACAGAGAGTGATAAGAAGGAACAATCTAACAAGGAAGCTAAATCAAGCGAATCAGTCGAGTCCGATGAAGTTAAAGAAGTAAAAGAGACAAAAGACGCAAAAGCCGCACTGATCGCACCCTCTCAACCCGTCGAAGCAATCAAATCGAGCGAAGACAAGCCCGAAATTAAGACTGAGGAGCAGCCAGTAAATGATGCACCAGCGCCCAAAGACAGCTCGGAAGAGAGCAGCGAGAGCACCGAAAAGAAGGAAGACAGCGCAGAGAAGGATTCGTCAGAAGAGAGCGGAGAAAAATCCGACAAGGGAAGTGTTTCCAAGTCTTAGATTAGTTAGGTAAGCGTATGGCGGCAGGCGTGTGTCGACGCGCCCTCGACACGCGCCCCCCGCCCGGGCGGCCCCCGCAGCAAGTGTTTGTGACGCATTCCCAAGTGAGTGGACGGCGGTAGCCGACCTCAATCGATATCCCGACTATTCACTAGTTCTAGAGACTTATTTAAATAGTGGAAAAGAAAAAGCTACGTTGTAATTATTAATTTCGAAGTAAATTATCGAATTTCCGGTACTATAAGTAATAAATACGTTTTTTATAATAAAATTGTCGTTTTATTATCCATTAAGTTTTAATAATTACCGTAATTATTGCAATAAATAAATAATACATAATATTATATAGTTCAATGCGATAAATACTTATGTTAATAAACATTTGCCTAATTAGACAATAGTAAAACATTACATAATAATATTTATGCAATTTAAAAGAGGATATGAAAATGTTGTATTGCACATTACACGCATACTTTAAACAAATTACGAGTATGAAATTATTTTAATTGCTTAACAAAGCAATTGTTATGATCTAATGATCATTATCAATCCCATTATTGTTTCATACGTACCAAACCTGTCTATCGAGAAACAGCATAGGTCAGTAAAGTATAGCCATACTTAGATCTTGCCAGATCTATCCACTTTAGTAAGCATTGTTTTACCTCAAAGTCCATGGCATTATTTAACGCTTAGCTATGATGATCGTCTAACCAAGGAATTATCAGTAGTACAAGAAAAAGATGTCAATTCCATTTCTGTCTCATAATAACTTTACCTACATGAAAAGTTCAAAATAGAACAATTGAAATAACAATCCAAAAGCACAACACACACGCACACACACACACACACACACACACACACACACACAGTTTAGGTAACAAGCACACTATAGGTAATTAATCCAATACTATCAATATAATTACAAGCTTTTATTTAATTTGCTTTTTTAGTTCGTAGGTGAGGGTTAAATCTTGAATCCGAATTTTAAACCAGTCAACCCCAACCGATTGATATGAAAATTTCCATACACGTTTGGTTTGAAATAGCTAGCTAACCGCAGGGTTACCACATACCCTTACGTTCCTTACGTTCCATACCCTTACGTTCTTCGCCAGCTACTTGCGGGACAGGCATCAGTATGTCGACTGTAGCGGATTTTATTAAAGCCAATATTTTACTAGATCAGGCGTCAGCCAAGGAACTAATCTAGGACCACTTCGATTATTATCTTTGTAAATGATATACCTGAGGTGATTCATGACTCAACTTGCCTTCATAAAATACACGTTTAGTTTAGTGTCATCATTCTTAATCGAAGACGGCGGTCGCACAAAGATGGCGGACCAATAATCTTTATGCATTCCTATGATATGGATATCAAACCAAAGGGTGTTTCAAATACATAATATACATTTATTATAAATAGGCTAAGACAAACAGAAAATTTTCCTTTTTTTCTTTGTCATCCGATTGTATTTTTTCTGTTTAAGGAGTTTGTATTTTTATTCAAAAAATGTAGTATGTAATCTAATGTAGGGTAAGAGTGTTCAATGTATATTTTGTTTGCTTCATGTAATGGTACTCATTTGATTTTTCGGTGCATTGAAAGTTAAGCAAACGTGATGCAGCGACATCTATTGTCGTACTAGAAAAGTAAATACTATAAAGACAAACTAACACAACATAATATTTCATTTCCCTTTGCTGGTAATAATAAAATCAATTACAACCAAATTTTTGCCTAACAAAAGTCGAAAGGAGATGTTTCATTTTCGGCCATCTCATGTATGGTACAGGATCCCTAGTATAGTTTTCATCATTTATTAATAACAAGCTGATTTTTCGTGAGTAGCTTCGTTTCGACAAGACGCCCAACATTTTTCCTTACAGCAATGTTGGTAAATGGTAGCTTGATGGGGCAGCAAGGATTAAATATGTTGACCGGACGAATTCTAAAAATTTATTACTAACCAAATTTTTCTTTGTTAATTATCAAGATAATTATTTAAATAACGTGAAAAAATATTTGTCCTACAAAATATAAGGTTTTTATTAAGGCGTCCCCCCTCTCCAACATGTATCATAAACAAGGCCATGAAAAATAATTACTAACCAGCTGATTTTTTTTTTATTGGCTGTCTACCATTTACATAGTCTACCATGCACATTGTCCTACAAATTGCATGGTATGTCATCTCGGACCTACGCTGAAAAGATGTTAATTCCGCAGGATTATTTTTTTTATTAGTAACTGTAGGACAAAGGTATCACGTGATAGGATAATATAATTTTTATCTAAATAAAACAATGTCCTACAAAAAAAGGGTAACTTTTATTAATCCTACAAGATTTGTAATTTAACTATAATATAATATAAATAAACTATAAAACTGGCGGACTGGAATAACGTACTTCGCAATTTGTAGGACAATGTGGGTAGTAAGCTGTGTAAATGTTAGACAGCTAATAAAAAAAAAATCAGCTGGTTAGTAATTATTTTTCATGACCTTGTTTATGATACATGTTGGAGAGGGGGGACGCCTTAAAAAAAACCTTATATTTTGTAGGACAAATATTTTTTCACGTTATTTAGATAATTGTCTCGACAATTAATAAAAAAAAATTCGGTTAGTAATATTTTTTTTTGATTCGTCAAATCAACATATTTCATCCCTATTATTTTAGTTATAAACCACAATCGAGAACTTTCGTACGAGAATTTGTTGGGCGTCTCATTGAAACGAAGCTATTCTGGAACACTCAGCTTGATACTAATTATTTTTACATTAAGTATTAGTACTACAACTTTTAAGTGTAGGTCCGAGATGACATACCATGTAATTTGTAGGACAATGTGCATGGTAGACTATGTAAATGGTAGACAGCCAATAAAAAAAAAATCAGCTGGTTAGTAATTATTTTTCATGGCCTTGTTTATGATACATGTTGGAGAGGGGGGACGCCTTAATAAAAACCTTATATTTTGTAGGACAAATATTTTTTCACGTTATTTAAATAATTATCTTGATAATTAACAAAGAAAAATTTGGTTAGTAATAAATTTTTAGAATTCGTCCGGTCAACATATTTTATCCTTGCTGCCCCATCAAGCTACCATTTACCAACATTGCTGTAAGGAAAAATGTTGGGCGTCTTGTCGAAACGAAGCTACTCACGAAAAATCAGCTTGTTATTAATAAATGATGAAAACTATACTAGGGATCCTGTACTAGTACACTATATCTAAAAAACACGAATAATTTGAATAATTGAAGAAAAATACACATATATTTTGATAACGTAAAGTATTCCTGTTTAAAAATATTTAAAATAAGCATTCCTCATTAAAATATTAAATGTGGCGGAATACTGTCAATGTCAAGTTTTCAAAACTGTCGATGTCGGTCAGGGAACCTTTGTGTACCCCACACATAGGTTACTATACTCTTTGGGTGTCGGTAATTCTGTATTTCGCTGTTTTTGTCGTAAAGTTATTGTTACCTTAGTACTTTACAACCTGACTTTTGTTTTGGGTATCCCGTCATTGTTTCTGAATTTAATTAATTATTTATAATAATTATAACAAAACCTCCTTTTAAATAGTATCAGGTTTTATAGATGTAAGTGACATGTCAAATTAAAAAAAGAAGAAGTTGTCAATTTTATATGTGTAAAAGTGGATATATACATATTATATAATAGTGGAATCCAATGTAAACGTTGAATAAATATGTACTGATGAGAAGATTCCATTTCAATCCTGAATATGTTTCTGCTCTGTGCTGCTTACGATTTTGGACTGATTCTACCTTACTTGTTTACCCAGCTTATGTTTTATGGACTCTTGTGATTTTCGTGCGATCTCTGTGGATTGTGTTGACAAGGATTCAATATCATCAGGTAAAATATACATCAGTAGTTGTATTAATCGTGAAATAATCGTTAATAATTTTAAACTAGAGAAGCTAATCTTTTTACATTTCTCTTTTTTTTAGATAATTACAATAGCAAGACAAGGACATTCTTGGGATGACAAAATAATCAGTTATTATTGCAACTGCATCGTTGGGCAACAACCCGTACTAGTAGGTAGCTGCGCTCACATTATGACCATTGTTTGATGTTTGGGCTGAGCTCGTCATAGGATATTACAGAACCTGCTACATGATCGGATAAAAATATTTATAAGAGAAGATATTGAAAATGAATAAATAACGTATCTAAGTGAAGAATAAATAAAATATTATCTAAATGTGTACTGATAGTTGTTTTATTTACACACTTAAATGTTTTAACTAAAATAAATTGTTATTGAAGTACATATTTTGGTATGTTTGTTTTAAGTCAAGAGTTATGAAAGTAAATATAAATGTTTATGAAATATAGGTATTGTTTCTCAATACATACAATACAATATTTATAGATCTACGCCCATTTGCGTAAAAATATATTTAAAAGTATATAATGGATATAGTAAGTTAAAATAGAATGACAGATGACATTATTACGGTAATCACTACCGCCATGATGATTTTCCACTGTTGTGTTGCAAGTTTAAATGTAAATTATTGTTTTTAAACAATAAAACGGACATGATTTGAAGAAAATGAACGCCTACGAATTGTTCTTTGCATGTTTTCTTAGTTTTTAGTATAGTGTAGTAAAGGTGGCCGTGAGCCCATACATTTTGAAACATCTCCTTTGATAATCTTAATATTATGTCTAAATTTTCAACAACGGAAAAAGCAACCGCATCTTATTTGATGTTGGATAAAATGTCCATGAGCTCCATTAAATTAGACCGCTAGTTCTACCACACATACATAGATGGCGCTTCATCTAGATGCACAAAGACATTTATAGAACGTTGCCGCGATCACTTAAAATAATGTACTGTATTTCTCCCACAAAACGTATTCTTACTAATCCTTACTAATATTATAAATCCGAAAGTAACTCTGTCTGTCTGTCTGGTTGTCTCTTCTTCACGCCTAAACCACTGAACCGATTTTATTGAAATATTGTACAAAGATAGTCTAAAACCCGAAAAAGGACATAGGAGAGTTTTTATCCCGGATATCCCACGGGAACTAGGGATGGCGATCTAAGATTGATTAAACGCGGGCGAAGCCGCGGGCAAACACTAGTATAAAATAAAAATGGTGCACATACCTCCCCAGTCATCATGTAGCATAGAACCACGCCTAGCGACCACCAGTCCGCCGCGTGGCCGTAGGGCTCGCGGCTCAACACTTCAGGAGCTGTAACAAGACCATATCATTTTATAATTCAGTACTATAATATTATTTATAAAGCATAGTTATTGTAACGTAACGCCTTTTGTAACCTTAATGCAAACGGTTATTATAAAATCAGAATATTACCAAATCGCGTATCACTATCTTCGCACATGCTCATTTGATTATTGAGGGTATGCCTTTTGAATTAGACAAATGGCACCGTAGTCAATCTGATTAAAACATAATTAAAATCATTTTCTGTACGACACCATAATTACCCGTTTTATAAGCTCTTTCACTAAATACACAGTGTAACACTGAGACGGTTGAATTTATTTGACCGAATTTTCTGAAAAAAAAAGTAATAGAAAAAACACATGTAACAATATTACATACAGCAAAATTATAGTAATCATTGATAAGGCATTACATTACACTATCAACGAAGTTCAAACCACACAAATTACTCAATCATACTCCATGTGCTCCACGCAACTCACATTGCTCCATACATACTGAACATACTCAAAACTAATAAAAAAATAATAAATAATTACTTTCAGTTGCGGAGAATCTTCTTGCCGTGCAGCACACGAGTAGATGTCACTTTTCGATAACGTCAAGGAAATGATATTTAAAAGCTGTATTTTTATATTGCATACACATAAGTAAAGAAGGAAACTCCGATTTTTAAAATATTATTGGTATTTTTATTGAGTACCTACATATATGAGACGCTTGCAAGATAATTTGCTTGGAAGCAGGCAATACTTGTAGCTTTTACTGTTACCAGATATATGTATTAGGAGTCTATTTCATTACTACGTGTATGCACTTAAATAAGGGATGCGTAATTTTATTTTTTGGATTTTTATTGGATTAGTTATTATTTGATGAATTCATCCACTTAAATAAAACCAAGGTAAATCCGAGTATTGTTAAATCACAAAAAAATATCGCATTTACTCTTCGTTGCACATTATTATATTATTAAAGATCATCACTCTTAATATAATAATCTCAAATACACACAAATTGTAGCTAGGCTAATTAGATTTTTACCCGATGGATGTAATATACGACGAAATTTGTTTTTTTATGGCAGTACAACGCCTGCTCTAATCAACTTCTATGTAATTGAATGAGATACCTACAGATTTTTTGTACTACAAAAATAAAAAAAAAACTGTTCATAGTTTAAAAAATAGACTATAAAATCTACATGTCCCCTTTATTTTATAATTTTATATAAATTTAGTTTTGTGTGTCTGTATGTAGACTGTGGTGCGTGCTCTATTTTTTAAACAAATGCATTTAGTATAATTTGACTTTACGTCAAAAAAATCGGATTACCATAACTAAGGATATAAAAACAAAAAAAACAAAACAATCATAATACTTCATTATTTTATTCACATATTTATATAAATTATCACAAGACTAAGAATTCTGTTTATTTTTGAACTCATACATCACAACATATATCTTTCGTTTCCATACACTCTAACATTCAACAGTCATACACACTAAGACATTAAAATATACATATATCTAAATAATTTTTCAAATAAGGCCATAGCAAGTCGTGTGCGATGATCATTTACATTTTGCTCGATGAAACACACATTAAAATGAGGCACATAATATATTATTACAATACAACCAACTATAATGCTTCATACTTATAAAACAAACTACCGTTGAAAGAATAAGGTACTTATTGATATGAAAATTTAAATTTTTGTTATTACTAGTAGCAATCGGGTAATTTATTTATTATTTATTATTATTATCAGTATAGAATGGAAGAACTATATGAGATTGGTCAAAATATAATTGCTACGGAAGACTGCGGAACACGTTATATAAAATTATATCCGCTGTCAAAGACAAATTATAATGTGTTAATATATTAAACATTATATCAGAGAAGTATGGCGGTCTTATTCCATCAAACGTATACCATAAGTAGGTGATCATCACGCTGTTTTTCCGCATATATGCGAGGAAGCGAAGTTGTGGATCCTAAGTGTCAAATCCACCAATTGCTTCATTTTCATTGCGTAGAATAGCTTAGCTTGGAGATCGGTTCATCAGAGCTATGTTTTGTATATGGAGTAGGCGTGCTATGGCACTCCGTAATCCGGTATTTTATAACAGTTTCTAGTAATTTTGGATAAGGGCAGAGCCTAAATGAGAAGACAGCAAGACCAAGCTGAAGCTGTACAAACAAAAATAATTCATAATATATGTCCTTTAGTTTTATAATTCCTTAAATATCTCATATGCGTTACCGAAACTATCGGATAATCCGTAATAATTGCAATATCCGTAACTATATATGATACCGATACCACATTTTTGACACATATTTTGTATCCAGATCCGACATGTACTAAATAAAGATTGACATTTGACAATATTTTGTATGAAGAAATGGTCAAATCTCCATCTTTGGCAAAACATTGGATAGATAGCTATTTAATAATAGCCATATTAAAAAATGACCAATGTCGATCTTTCGCAAGCAATACATTGGATAGATACATTATTAATCTCGGGAGTTAGTGAAACTGTCAATCAGTTTCGTAGCTACGACCTGGCCCATTGCCTTGCTACCTCGCATATCTCGTGAAAATCAGCTTTAGAATTGGTACATTACGTTACATATTGTCACAAAATTGTATATAAAACTGCATCTGCATATAACGTACAGCCTCATCTTTGGTGACAAACGTAATTCTGATAAATATAGGTACAAAATAGGAAACTACATTCCAATCGAGATGTAAAACACTAAAGCTAGTCACATAATGAGGTAGGAAAGTAAATGATTAGAAGTTCAATAATGGATGGACTCGATTTACCGTCCGGTAAAAAGCGTTATTGGACCTTCTTATGGTTTAAACTTTATTCTCATTAAGAAAGACCTTATTCAATATTGATATCATGTACATTGGTTGGTTTTTAATTTTCTTCTTGTATTAAACGTAAGAAAAAGATGCAGTCCACCTGATAAGCCCAATATAGCAGGAGTCATATTACAAGTAATTCATGAATTCGATATTTCATTAAGCATTTACGAAAGCTGCGTTTAAGTATAATTCGAGTCAAATAAGATTAAAGATTTTAATTAAATTATACGATGGTGAACATTCTTATGTTTACTTTAAATGTGTAATATTGTAATTACTAATACAAATGTTTGTCATGTGATAAATGTCTTAAAATAAATGTTTTAATCTTCTTTAACATATGTAACGATAATGATAATGTGTAAAATGTGTTCACTTGAAGCATATAAGTGAATACATTTATAACTTTTTAGGTTGCATTATTTCAAATTACCTTTGGTCACACCAATCGAAGCAAGATGCAAGTACGTATTTCTTTTTCATTCTTAAATTACTCGAATTATATCTTACTACTGCTTTCAAACCAAACCAATACTGGTGTACAACAGGCATCTGCCGCAATAGAACCACGGACGTCATCGAAAATAATCACTAAACAAATATGTTAGAGAACACCACGTTAAGGTAAACATAATTTTATAATAGGAAGATAAGGTCACAGGATAATCGGAAGAAAGGTAAATGAGATCATAGATCAAGTAACCAAATAGTCATAATAAATCGTTATTTTACACTAAGCAGACAAAAGGTCATCTGATTGCATCATGATGCATATTTATTGCTTGATATTGCACGCTGATTGCCACAGTTTACACACTGATTGCCTCAAAGTGCACGCTGATTGCCTCAGGATGCATAGTGATTGCCGCAGACAGTAGGCTGATTGCCGCAGACTGTAGACTGATTGCCTCAGGATGCATACTGATTGCCGCAGATTGCACGCTGACTGCCTCAGAGTGCACCTTAATTGCCTCAGGATGCATACTGATTGCCGCAAATCGCACGCTGATTGCCTCAGGATGCATGCTGATTGCCGCAGATTGTACGCTGATTCCCTCTGAGTGCACGCTGATTGCCTCAGATGCATGCTACTAGTAGCTTTGCTTACTAACCAATAAAATTAGTAGACAAAGCTATACATAGAAAAGAATAATTCATACATTTACTAAGGAGAATGTCTGGTTACTTTATCCATGTGTAAACATACGCGATTATAATTTGACACTATATCTAAGTATCCTTAAACGCTACACTTCCATGCACCATGTCTACTCTACGGTTTTCTCACAACATCGTCACTAGCTGGCCGATGCATAAATATTACGTCGAAGGCATGTTATTTATAATACAGACACTGATAGCGGAGATATATCTTAATTTAGTCGATAAAGCTCTCGAAATCCCAAACACTTATTATTATATTGTTAAAAGTTATAACGGGTCGTCCATACATTACGTCCACACTGTGGCATGGCATTAAAAAAACGTTTTAAGTAAATTAAAAAATAATTTATTAAAAGAAATACTACACAACCGGACAAAGTGGGATGGGATTACAAAATGTGACAATATGTAAGAGGGAGGGGTTCAAAAATAAAAATTGTGGAACGTAATTTATGGTATTCTATGACCCCTAATGACAAAATCTAGAATGTCTGACCTCGACAATGTTCATATTTACAGTCATATAATATGCGTTTCGTCATTTAATATCTACTTTTCAATAATCATAACTATTCTACCGTATTCAATCATCAAATGGTTAATAACTATATTTTACAGTATCTATACTTTGCAAATCGTCGCAGGCAATATCACAAAGCAATTTTATTTTAATATAAAAAACACTTGTAATAGTCAAATGACTATACATTTCTGAGCGCGCTGCCACTCCGATATTATATTAATTTTAACGAAACTATATCGACTTTAACATTATATCGAATATTAAATATCTACTAAAAATACAATCGAACAAATTTTATGCCACCGACACATTAACTACAAAATTATATTATCTGGACTTGTACTGATGACATAAAAAGCCTATGACTGTAACAATATGTACATATTAAAATATATTATCATTATAAATACTAGTATCCTTGTATCACTACTTTAAAATCTATATGTGCAATATTAAGTGTTCATATCTCTATTAAAACATATTGAAGTTATGAAACTTAAAAGTACGTAAGCGACAGACCGAGTCAAACCTTAAATCATATAAATGAGTGGACACATCAACCAGCCTTGCGAGTCATAGCTCAGAAATCATTACAACTAAAAGTATCTAACACTTACG
The DNA here is from genome assembly GCF_041222505.1 of Epargyreus clarus. Taxonomy (NCBI): domain Eukaryota; kingdom Metazoa; phylum Arthropoda; class Insecta; order Lepidoptera; family Hesperiidae; genus Epargyreus; species Epargyreus clarus. Next base: position 10,197,939 of record NW_027332212.1, read on the forward strand.
TTACAACAGACACATTGTTACACAGTTATCTACAAAAGTGATTAGTTAACTCAAACGAAATCTCATTGTACGATATCAAAACGATTGTATAAAACAGACAAGTCGATTGTGGTCGCTACGAAACATGAGATTATGCAAACAGCTTTAGTACAACATAAAAATCTATAAAATTAATTATAAGTACATACATTCAGTGAAGCAAAACGCAAAATAATTGCAACAAATTCATGAAATATTATAGTTAGTACGTTATATTGTAATTTTAATATAAATAAATAGAGTCAATATAATTAAATTGTCATCAAATAATAAAATATACTTTTTAGAATATTTACACGCCTATCGTCCGTCGTATAATTGCACTTATTCATATTTTAAAATTTATTTAGTCAACGTAACACTCCATTTCATCACAACATATTGCAAACTTCGATCACGGGCGAACGCTCACTACGAGTTAATGACTAAAACATTCGTTAATTAATTTTATAACCTATTATTACATCTTATACGAAGCAATATCACACAATTTTAATATCAGCAGCCCGATCGAATACATAGATCTGTACACATCGTCCACATCGGCGGACACGACGCCCAGGAGGGTTACCATACCATCTCTTAAAACAATATTATTTTAATCCTACATTGAAATTTCGTACCGCGACCTCGTTAAACTAAGGTTGTTTTTACAATATTACAATAAGCAGTTTTGTATGATGTCGGTAGAAATTATTCCTTTTTTTTCTTGCAGGAAATTTAATTTTTTAAGCAAAATATGACAATTTCAGATGGTTTTTTGCAATGGATAAGCGAAAAAATAAAGGTTTAAGTTGTTTGTTGTAAAAATAAGGGTTTAAGTTTGTTTAATTGCGTACGACGGAACAATCAAGACCGTGTTGTGAAAGAGATGACACTAGTTACGACGTCTCGTTTCCTCTTGGATAAGGAATAGACAAATTACTCGTTATTTTACATCACTCGGCAGGTATAAAACAAAACTGTTTTAAGGAGGTCGTGGTACGAAACAAATAATGTTGATGATGTTGTTTTTAAAAGATGGTGGTAGGCCCCCAGGAGAGCCGGGGAAAGCAAAGATCACAAGGAGAGAGTCTCGATGAGCTTGCGTACGGTGTTACCGACGGACGGCGGCGGCGCGCCCGACAGGTTGTACGTGATCTTGAACAGGTACGGCTGGATGTCCGCGTACGTCGTGTCGAACACCAGGTCCGCGTCCGAGCGGCTCGGCATCTTCGGCACGTACTCGTGCCGGTTGATGATCTCCGTTATGAACACGATCTTGTCCTGCAGCATCTCCACGACGCCCTCGTGCTTCGTCTGCATGTCGTGCTCGTTGCGAGACTCGGTGAGCTCGCAGCACACCGTCCACACCTCCCAGGGCACGCACTCCGGCTTGAAGGGCCAGCGGGCCTTGCGCTTCTGGAAGAACTCGAGGCTGATGGAGCCGCGGGGCGCCGAGCCGTCCGCGGCGCGCAGCTGCTCCGAGAAGTCCGATATCTCCCGCTTCACGTTCCGCCCGAGCGCCTCCGACTCGCAGCACACGTACGTGAAGTCGATGAAGTCGCAGTCGACGTCCACGTAGCTGACCGTCCGGATCGAGTAGCTCTCCTCGTTGTTGTATGTGAACTTGCCGCTGGAGCGGTGGAAGAGCACCGTGTGGAATATGCTCGCGACCACCTCGTCGACCTGGCTGCCCTCCATGGACATTTCGAACGCGATGCTGCGTGCGTTCATCTCGCCGGTCAGTGGCAAGTCGCGCGCGCAGCCCCCACTACTGACATAATCACCGGGGACTAGTTCGCTTACAGACGTTCCGAGCGTACCGATGGAGTACCGCGAGCCACGTGAGCGACGAACAGAGCCATTGCACGTTTAAAATACGTAACGAGTCAAGTCCCACACTGAAATGGAAAGTGACCGTTTTAGTTCTGCCGTTCTTATTCTGTTACGTGTGAGGTGCAAGTGAATGTGAGGGGATCTAAACTCACCCATGTACTTGAGCGTGCCGCAGAGCGTTGTCGTTCGTGATCCTATCGATAGCCACTTGGAGAGACCAAAGTCGATCAGCTGGATGTGGAAGTCGGAGTCCAATAGAATGTTCTCTGGTTTCAGGTCCCTGTATATGACACCGGCGTTGTGGAGGAAATCTGAAATTTTATAAATGAGGTATCAAATAAAATTTAACTATAAATTTATTATTTTGGTCAAAAGGAAAATGCAATTAATGTATCATACATTATAAGGATCAATTACATCAAATACATGAAAGATACATTATGATACACTTCTTAGAACCTATTAATAAACATATATTTATTAAATAAAGATCAAGGAAGGAAAAATATATTTTAATACTAAATTATTCCATTTTAATACAATGTTATACTCAAATAAAAGTAATATTTATATTTGAGTACCTATTCGTACAGGATAAATTGTTAAAATTCATTATAAATATTTATTATCAAGAAGATATCAGCGCAGACTGACTGAAAAAGACTTAATAGGATGATTCATAATTCTTTCAAAAATACCACATCATTATTTTTGTTACAATCTTATCGTTAGTGATTAGCCACATATGAGAATAATTAAATTTTATAGCTCATGTCGCCATGCCGTCTTGCTAGATTGAGATCTGACTGATTTCCAGCCGGTCGTAAAGCCATTTAAGTATCCGATTCTCAAAATGCAATCAATCCTTTCCATTTTCAAATCAGTTCGTCGTAAACCTATTATTGTCCGACTGTTGTGAGAAGGGATAGTCCACCGTGCCGGTCAAGTCCGTATTGTATTGGTAGACTTTACATACTTTCGAGATTTTTTTCATTTCTCAGGTATGTAGGCTACCTCACAATGTTTTGCCTTACCATTAAAAAGCAAGAGATAATTATTTTCTAATACGCACACAACTTTAAAAATCGGATGTTAATCTGTAGCCTGGGAAGTATTATGAAACGAACGAATGGATTCGAACCTCAAACAACTCGATCGAGAGGTCGAGTTTTAACCACTAGGCTAGTATTAGTGTGTAGGTATGTACAGAATTCTATGTGTATGTCTGTTACGTGCATGTAGGCATGTGCGCGTGCATATTTCATAACAAATATTTAGTAACATTGTGAAATTTAACAAAACCCATTCCTTACCTATAGCAATGGCTATCTCGGCTACAAAAATCTTCACGAGCTCCTCTGGTAACTTCCCGTACTTATCTATTAAAGCTAGCAGTTCCCCTCCAGGAATGTATTCTGAAACTAAACAAAAATGACTATTTATTAGATAATAAGTATATCTTATCTATAGGAATCTTATTAAGCATTTATAATAATATAACCGATTTATACAATAAAATATCGCCAATATTATATTATTGTTTGTTTATAAGAATATATCGTGAAAAACATAACACAATAAAACAGTCATTATATTATTATTACAGCGGCATATTCTCTAATCGTAATAACAATAGGACAAAAAAGTCATGGACCGCAATTTGACAATGACCTTTAAATTAGCGATTCAGGAACAATCATAATCAAATAGCCGATGACACAATGGACGTAACCTCGTTTATTCGAGCACGCGGGCTTGTAGCCGCGACCCGACTGACGCTGATAGCAACGGCGCAAGCACCTCCATCAGTGGGTCAGCGCTTATCAACACAAGATTAACACACGAAAAGTTTTTCCTATTTTGCCCAAGTTATTTGATAGTACTCGTAGGTATTTTATATTTGGAATGAAAAATGCGCATCGTTTTGAAATACTCTACTGAGGTATAACTAAAATAGCATAGGCACATACTATAATATGTACCTATGTGTTTAGTCTGTAAATCTTATGTACACGAAAACAAAGCAAATATAGGTTATTTTACTTTATAAAGGAGTGCATTGCTTATATTTTTTCTTCGAATTATCATCCGAATGTCGTACACGAGTCTCGTTTATTCGAGCACGCGGGCTTGTAGCCGCGGCCCGACTGACGCCGATAGCAACGATAGCGGCGCAAGCACCTCCGTCAGTGGGTCAGCGCTTATCAACACAAGATTAACACACGAAAAGTTTTTCCTATTGTCCCGAAGTTATTCGATAACATTTTTAACTACTCTATATTTGAAATGAAAAATGTTTAAGTTTTGAAGTACTTTATTACGCTACAATTGATGCATACTGTGTGTTTGTACTCGGTAGACTGTATGTATTGTATAGGTAGATATGAATAGGTAGGCGAACAATTAGATGCTCCTGTTTGACTTTTTCGTTTTCGGCTTAATATGTTAATGCTAATGGGTTAAGAGGGGCGTCAGGACGGTAAACCCTCCCTTTCTATAGAAGCCCGTATAATATTTTATATATAAAATATACTAAATCTTAGACGACACGATATAAAACAACGGGTACATTTTTTGTCAGAATGTACAGGCGTCTAGCCGAGGCTCTATCGAGACACTGATATCTGATAACGCGATAATGGAGCAAGCACCTCCGTCAGTGGGTCACCGCTTATCACCCCACATAATAGCACTCGAAAATATTTTCCCCTCGTGAGATTTTACTTTATTTGTGTATAAAGCTATTCAAAATATGGAAAAAGAGACATGAGTATGTGCAGCCGTGACACTACATTGCTTAATAAATTTCGACCTCCCACGTTGAACAAGGGTTCAAATTTCAGGTACCTACGCTCTTTAATTTTTTTCGGGTGTATAGAAATCAATTATTACATGCTTCAAACCGTGAAAAAAACCAGATACCTAAGCATTTGCAAAATGCAGTGTATAAAATTTAGTAAATGTCACTTGGCCAGCGTGGTGGTCCTTGGCCTACATCCTTGCCATTTTGGGAGGATAGTGAGGAAACCCCGGTCCAGTAGGACATTGGTCGATATTAATGATGATGGCATATGTATGTGACAATTGTTAAAGTTAATACGTGATTTTCTCTACACTGCCGAGCAAAATTAGTTAAGTATAGTTATATCATTATAATATAACATAACCACATCACTTTGCGTCATCGTCACTTCCAGGTGACACAGTGCATGTTTAATTGTGTGTCCGAGCTCACTGGCATTTCGCCAAGTCTCCACTGAAACTAGCTGATAAAGCTGAACAGATAACAAAGCAATTACCTTCGTCAATAGCTTGCTTTATTACGTTATGGTGTACAAAAATTACCAGGTCTCGTAGCGTTTTTGTCTCAGTAGTTCCGGAACTAGAATAGAGCTACGGCCCTGTCTGTCGTAAGAGGCGACTAAAAGGGGGCTTCCGGGGTTTCGGGCGGCAAGAGTGAGAGCTCGAACCGTCCAGTAAGCGACCCCGGGAAGGACGGCGGTATCATCGTAAACACTACATGGAGTGGGAGGAGCGAAAACTGCTCCCCTAGGGCAGAGTTCGAACGGGGCATCGCGTTTGGAGGACTTCGCTTGTGTTCCGTCCCGGAGTTCTCCAACAAGCGTTGAGGACGGCCACCACCGAGGGGGTTCTAATGCGGTAAAAATCCCACATATCACGGCGTCGGTTCCACGTTGTCAGTTATCTTTTGAAGGTTTCCCCCTCGTAAATAAGGTCTGGTAGCTTTCAATATCCTTTAATTTATTATGACCTATAAGTGTTACTTGAACCATTTTATTTTCTTATTGACCAATAAAAATGGCACGAAAAGCAATTTTGTTTAATTATTTTTTTATACCAATAAATTTAAGGGATGTGCAAAGAATATTGAAATCGGTACAAAAAAGATAAGTAGATGTTATTGAAAAAGAGAAAAAAAATGACGGAACAAAAGAAAGAAGAAACAAAAGATAGTAAACACGTAAACGAATAAATCAATTGAAACAATGTAAATTGTTGACAATGTCAAAGTTTTATGAATTTGTTTAGAAAAGTAATCATAAATTTACTGTTTAACACAGCGTTTAAAGCAGATTTCTGAGACCATTAGGACACTATAAATAAGTAGATAATCAAGTAAAGAGGGGAATACCTACAATGGATTTCAAACGTAATGTCATTGAATTAATTTATAACTAGATTTGTCATTCAACCACACAAGAGTCTAGGCTAGGCTGACAGCTAACGCGATAAAGGTGCAGCTACCTTCCTTAGTGGGTCAGCCGCCAGCAATTCAATAAGAATAAGAATTGAAAGTTATTTCCTATTGCATGTAATACAGCATGTTTTACATTTTGTTATTAAATATTGTTTAGCGTTGTTAAAAATAAACAAAAGATGCCGAATAAATTGTCGCGCCATGAAATAAGCACAAAATTCACTCATTAAAACAAAAATTGCGTAATAATTGATTACGTGACTAAAAAAATTTGTTATACATTCGATCTATATTAGTTATGTTTCCATTTACTACATAATGACATAACACTACGTACCTATATTTAAAATGTCCACCGCACATTTTCAAAAATGTTGTCTCGATTATTTTCCGTATCATGTCCTATTTATTTGCTCGTAATCGAATTTCGATACAATTAGCATTTGTCAAGGCTTACGTGTGTTCGATACACAGACACATGCACGCACACAGTTGTCAAACTTGTATCAGCCCTCTTTTTGCGTCGGTTAAAAAACGTGGTACATACTTCAAAGGGCTGACGCCGCCTGTATTGTGAAAAAATGAAAACGTACCAGTCGTCAGACATCCTGAGTGGCAACATTGTTTTTTATATTCGTAAAGTGTTCCCTACTTAAAGTTAGGCGTATAAAACAGTAATACAATCAAATCAGGATATTTTTTGATAGGGTCAATGGCCTGATATAATTTACAAAAACAAACGATAAACATATTTTTCACATGCAAACATGTGCTCATTCTACTTTAAAAGTTTTATACACGAAGATTTAATACCCTGAAGACAATTGTTTAAATCCCAAAAGAATATATTGTTTTGTCACAAAATATCTATTAATAAATAAATCATATCATAGTATGTTGATAAAGAAAAGTAATCCTACATTATTACAGGTCATAAGAATATTTCCCATTTATTTGTAAATTAAATCAATTTTTTTTATTCAAAATAGGTATTTTACAGAGCACTTTTTGTATTTCAATACAACTACCACCATTTGAAATAAATTATCAATGGCATCTCACAACGGCCAAGGTTTTTTTTTCACGTCACTGTTGCATTTTTATAGTTTAGGGACCTATTTCCTCTCTTGCAGGTTTGTATTCGTGTGCGGTATCTATTCCGCATAAGTATGTACCACTTGCATCCTATCGTTTCATAGATACTGTTTCTGTCTGAATTAACTGTCTGAGTAATTCACAGCTGATTGATTCACGCGTTCGAGTGCGGCGCGATTGTAGGTAAACCCCTTGTGACAGGAAAAATATTGTGTTTTTACAGCATTTTTATCAGAGTTTCGCGAAGTTTTAATAAGAATAATATTAATATAAAAGTTGTGCCTTTGAATGCAATTTATACACGACGAAGGGTAGTCGTTTAGCTAGTATAACGTAATTATTTATTTTAACACTCTACGAAATGCATTTCGTAATTAGTACGTAGGCATCTGAGCATAACCAATGTTCATTAAAATAATCGCATAATCGATAACCCATTGTGACCCGAGCTTAATGTTACAAAAAAATAATTCAGAACAACTTTATCAAACCTACACAACCTAACCCAACATAAATCGTTTTACGTCGTAAAATTGTAGAGTTCATTTACATGAACAAGCATAGAGAGCATGGCAAACGCGTGCCGCGATAGACAAAATTGATAATTTAAATTATTATCCTGTACAATTTGTATTGATGGATTTATATCTACCGCAACATAGCCTAGGACATACGGGCCGTACCTGTCAAAATATTGTATGAAAAAATGGTTTTGTCTATTACGGGCAGTGTCTGACACGTTTACTGTCTGTAGATGTAAATGGGTCAGTGAATAATACCATTGAAGTGTCAGTTTGTTATTGTTATTTGTAACTAAAGGAACTAGATACTATCTTCTACAAAATGATAAGAGATGCATTATTTTGAAGGTGGTAGAACCCTTTGTGGTTCGACTCCGGCGGCACCACCGCCACACCTATTTCTACCTAATAACAGCAGTGTTAGGCGCTGCTGTGTTCCGGTTTGAAGGGTGTGGTAAGGGAGACATACTTTTCCGAGGCGTTCCAGCTTAGTCCTCAGGGGTAGCGGCGCATCTGTGGCCGACCTCAGGTAGGAATATCTAATCCTATCTGGGGTTGATTACAGATGTCCATGGGCGGCAGTAGCCACTTACCATCAGGTGGACTGCATGCTCGTCTGCTACTCCAATATTATAAAAAAATATATATCAACAAGTAAAACTAACAGACAAGCAAAAATAAGTGGTATTTTTTTTATTCATTTCTGATGTCAACAGTTCCTAGTACATAAATGTATTTAGCGAATACATTAACCGTGACACATAAATCGACCACATGCGGTATAAACCAAAGTTGCACTATTGTCATTTAATTGTAATAAAATGAAATAAAATAAGAATAGTAGATATTTCTTGAGTTTAACTGACATGAAACGGATATATGAATAATTCTCCAAGACATGCTTTTAATATTTAATAACTTTATCTTTTTTAGATAAGAGTCCTACAGAAGTGTCAAGCGCTGCTGTACTTTGGTTTAACGGCGTGGTGAGGGAGAGACATAAGAGGTGTTCCAACTTTGTACCCAGGGGTAGCAAAGCATTGGTGGCAGAACCTCAGCTAGGACTTTAAACCTTTCTGGGTAGTTTACAGCAATAGTCATAAAAACTTTATGAAAAGCTTCTTAACATAAAATATTTGTATTTTACGAACCGTAAACAATAGCACACAGTTTTTCATAAGTTTTGCATACTAGTATTGTTGCTAACTCAATACCTACTAATTATACCAGTTTGGTGACACTATTGACCTCGTCACTGAAGGTCCTTAACAACTGAATACGGTTAACACACGCGTGCTCATCTATGTGCGAATATTATTTTAAGGAAAGGCTTTTCAATGCTTTATCAAACTATAAATCATGACTATATCCTACTATAAATAAATAGGCAGAGACAAAATAATTTTCTTCTTTGCTTGTCAACTGATTTTCTGTTCTTTCTTTTGTTAACTAGTAGTGACGACTTTTAGTCAATCAGTCAATGATTTTGGATACATAGTTTTTCTATACATAAAAATCTAGAAACATGCGAGCGTTAACATGTGCTATAAGAAAAGCGTCCATGCATCCTACATTTGTCATGCGTGCGGATGGATTTGCATGCGGGCGTAAGCTTGCGCGACAGAAAGTGCCCTAACGTTTAAGTTGTTACTGCTGTCTATGGACATTGGACATGTGTACGTAGCTATAAAAATGTTTAAGTAACAAAACAGGTGCTCTGCCTGAAGCTAATATTACAATTAAGTTAAAAGTAAGGCTGTATAAGTCTTTCCTACTACGCTCCTAGAACGAAGCGCGAAGAATAAAAATATATATATATATATACGGTCGAATTGAGAAACCTCCTCCTTTTTTGAAGTCGGTTAAAAATAGTAATACGCGTGGTAGTGGCGCCGTCGTGAGCGAACGATTTGACAGGTTTTTTGTAGGTGAATCCTTACTAATATGATAAATCCGAAAGTAACTCTGTCTGTCTGTCTGGTTGTCTCTTCTTCACGCCTAAACCACTGAACCGATTTTAATGAAATTTTGTACAAAGATAGTCTGAGACCCGAGAAAGGACATAGGATAGTTTTTATCCCGGAAATCCCACGGGAACTAGGGATGGCGATCTAAGATCGATTAATCGGAGAATCGATTTTTTGGACCAAAAAAATCGATTATTTTAATCGATATTAGTAAGAATTGAATCGTAAACTATGCATTTGATCAAGTGATGATCTTTAGCAAAGTTGTTGTCCATGAGCCCACGAAGGTTCCAGAGTTGGTACGACCAATTTTCGCCAGATGTCGCCACTGTCATTCCAATGAAGGTACGAATTTTCAATTTTATGTATGTTAGTATGTTATATTATTTTTCTTTTAAACGCGGGCGAAGCCGCGGGCTTAAACTAGTACAATTATATTCCCGGTTTGCTCTTTTGCATTACATTTTCAAACAATGGCAGATTCCTTCAAACGTTTGCGCAGTTTAGTTCCAGTTCGGTCACACTTCTGACCTTGCGGCTGAAGGTCTACCAGTTGTTCAAGGTTGGGACATCACAAGGGCTGCCAACCGTACTATAATATACTACTGTACTATAATTCGGATTTACGTTATATATGTGAAACATACTTAAATAAATAACTATATATGTAGTACAGAAAAATAATTATGTATTTTTAATGTTGTCAAAAAAATATTTAAAGATGCTAGAAGTCCAAAAGAACGTAAGAAGTACTTTTCATAAAAATAAATTCGTAATGAATATAATTTATAATATTAGTATTTTTCCTTGCCACCAAAATAGTATACTTTTTGAAGTGTACTATATCTTTCATGGATTGTCTAAAAAAATACATATATTCATCAAATAAATGTTGACAATCCTACATATCACTGAGCATGTGCAAACTAGCCGATCGCAGTTAAACGACTTCCGCGATTACTACGCGCCAAATTAGTACGTATATAGTATTTAGTTGTACTCTTTAACCGTAAGTCATAGATTAGTAAAGATACTTCGCCGCCTTAAAATTGAATGAAGGCATAAACGGTTTATTATAGTAAGTTCTTTTTTTGAATTCTTGACAATTAAAAACATTTTTAGAGAATATTTACGAATAAATAACTAATACTGCGTAATTTACATAATAGATAAATAATTATTTCAAATATTTTAGGGACATTTTAGCACGGAGACGTGGCAAAACTTTTTTACGCAACTATTTCAATTCTCAGAACTGGGTACATTTTCTTGTTAGGAGTGAGTAATCTTTAAGAATCTATGCCGTAAGTTACAATTGTAAGACTAAACTGCGCAATCAACTATTTATATTCAATGAGCTACGTTTTTAAGTATTTAATTACACTACATAAAGCTTCATGTGTGTTAGTCATTACAAATTTGCTACTTTTCAGCTTCATATGACAAAATTTCAGTTATCCGTGCATCGAATCAGAAGTAATTGAAAAATAAAACATATAATTCATCACATAAAATTCATAGAGGACTCGACTAAGGTTTCAAAAGTAGCCACTTAATAAGCAATATCAATTCATATTATAACGTTCTATCACATAGTTTAAAATATTTATTTCGATAAAAGCAAGTGGTCCATATTTGACTACCGTGCAAAACCTTGTCTTGAAAATCACAGATCCACATTAAATAAAAGAACGAGATGGTCGTCATGTCGTCAACCACTTGTTACGGGCTTTTGAGATCGTAATTATTACGTACTGACATGAATTATTTAGGATATTAAATTGTACAAAACACGCAAATACACATTTTTAGGGTTTTTTTTAATTTGCAATCATGGACCATAATGGTCCGATCATATCATATAATCAATTACCTTTCTTTAAAATCGACATAATTATTGTCTTAAAAACAGACAGTATTTTTTCAAATTTATATCGATAAAATATGTTTAATGTTTACATTTCGAATCATTACATGTTTTAACAACCTTGCTTATTACACCGTTAATTATTAATAATTAATCCCCGTTTATCTTTATTACTATCACTATGTAACAAATTTATACATCCAACATATTACTACCGACTAAAAAAACGAAGGGCCTAAAATTAAATCCTATTATAATACAAGAACATCATAAGTATATGAGACTTATCGTGTCGGTCCCCTAGCGACGAACCGCGGATTTATCTCTACTACGAGAATCCCATTGGCCTTTGCCTTGAAAACCCTAGCTCCTAATTAAACCAACGACATGGTCGTCATGTCGTCAGTCATGTGCTACGTACGGGCTTTTGACACCGTCAGCATAATACTGACAATAATTTAAAATCATCCTTGTATGAAGATTAGCGTTTTTTGTATACTAGTCGCCTTCTGATTGATATTTGACCATAATCATTAAGTATATTTTTTTCACTTGATTAAGCTCATCAATAGCTAGCATATAAAAAAAATTGTTCTTTATTGATTAGTATACCAATATCTTAATATTTCGAACTGATTAAGGAATGCAATGTTTTACTAGTATGTAGGTTTGTTTGTATGTCACATTCTTTGTCAGGCCCTCCAGTCTAAACGACTCGAAGGACTTTAACATATGAGATTTCATTGGATTCGTCTCAATTGTGGGAGTAACTTTAGCTATAATTCATACCAGTCGGGTTCTTCTTACTAGTGAAATTAATAGTAATTGTTAACTTAATACAACCTAAAATTATAATTATCTTAGATATTTACTATAGTTTGCTACGCTCAAGTCAAAATAAGAACATTAAATGGTAAAACAGTCGAAGTTTCCGTTGCAAATCAAGCGAAATCAATAAAAAAAAATAAGGTTGAAATGAAAAAAGTACATTTATAAACGTAATCTAAATAGAATCGGAATCCTACATATGTTTGGTTCCATTCCTAAAGATTTGTTTATATCTACATACATTAAACTTGTCAGACATGGGGCATGGCAGAGTAAATAATATTTTTCTATACAATATCTATCTATCGGTGTCTGCGGCTTCGATAGAATATTAACACGTTGATACGCATAGTATCGTCGACGACAACTGTCCCACTGCTGGAAAGTTGTTGTCGACGGTCTCTCCTCATAAAGTTTAGGCCATAGTCCACCGCGCTAGGCAAGTGCGAATTAATTGACTTATCACATCCTTGAGATCATTTTTCGAACTGTCAGGCGTGCCGGTTTCCTCGAAATATTTACCTTCATCGTTTAACCCATTAATTCCCAAGGGGTTAAATAAAAGGTTTTTTTTTAATTTTATTATTTATATTAGGTACATATACATTCAAAAGGAGAAAATCATAGTCAGAAAAAATATTGATCATTCCGTTTAAATTCCACAAAATGTTGCGTTTACGCAACGTTGGGCTAAGTGAACTTTAAAACTACTCTCAACTTACTTATATGGATGGACACTCAAGTACTAACGGGAGTGGAACATTTTAAAACAATCAGCATGAAGATGCACCTGACATTTTTTACACATGTAAATTGTTGTACTTCTACATTGTCGACATCTTCTTCGACGTTTATTTTCATGTTTTTCTGTGACATGACCAACATTATCATAGCGAATATTAGTAGGCAATGCGTTCTTGGGTGGTCTTTTCATTGGTATTTGTATTTGAAACATTCAAAGAATTGCAATGCAAGGTAGCCGCTTTCATTTTCAGCAACGTAAGATTTGAAATCAAATTTGTTATATGAAAAAAATGTCAAAAAATACGCGATGTTTGCAAGGTTCTTCAATTAGGTATAACAGGTCTGGAACACATTTTGGTGCATTCTTTGACCTTTTTTATTTTCTTGAAATTGAAGTACTGGGCTCATCTAGCATATTTTCAGACTCAGTGGGTAAATCCGTGTAGATTTTATACGTTCCAACGATATCAGTGGGCAGATTGCTGTCGAAACCACCCAACGTAGCATCATCTAGATCTTGTTCGTCGGTAACATTTTAACCGGTGGGGGGATGTATACAGCAACAATTTGTTTAGCATTTTGTAAATCCTCCTCTTCTTCCAACAAGCGCATAATTTCTTGTGAAGACAATGCGTTTTTATAAGCCATTATTACGTAGAGAAAATGCACTCGTTTTGTGGCTTACTACATAAACCAGAGAGCTTGAAGTTCAACAACTGACTAACTAACGAAACAAAAGCGTTTGTGTCGCTTGAGCTCCAAGAAATCATTGTTAACTATAAATTCCTAGCATGAATAGATCGCGGCATTATAATAACAAATATTCAATAATACTCCCAACGTTGCGCACACGCAACATTTTGTGGAAGTCTAAGTCAAACTATATATATAGGTTTTCCTTTTCAACAGAATTATTGAACTCATAAATAAAGTATTGTTAAATGTTTGTTTAGTGTAAAAAGTTCTGATTTATTTTAATTAATATTTTTTATGAATTTATGAATTTGTCTAATTGGAGAAGACTAAATTCGCCGTATTTCACAATTAAAAATCAAATATATTTTTCACGAAAATAAGTGTCCAAATAATTATAACCTGTATTTTAGCTCTTCTTTTATAAACTGGATTAGATGTCAAAGATTACTGTCCTATTTTTAATACCAAAAAAAATCAAACATAAAATGTTGCGTTTACGCAACGATGGGTAAAGATGGGTTAAGCAAGTGAAAATTAATTTCGAATTTGCGCCTGGGCTTGAATCTCAAACCCCCCGAATAGTGCCAAGTTTCTTAACCACTATAGTATAAAAATATACATATTATCAGTGCCTGACACATTCAAAGTCCGTAGACATAAAAGAATCATACACTTCTCAAACACAAGAGAGATCGAACACATTCGTACGGTCCGCACATTTCTATATTCCAAGTGGCACTTATAGCCAGCAGTAGCGACCGGCCCTGACTTAAGCGTATCCCTACACTAAATATAGAGCAAGATAACATGATCACCAACATTTGAGTGACTATCACGGGCCAGCCGTGTGCCGGCAATAAACTTTAAACTATCAATGAAACTGACGTGCTCGTATCGGGAACGCGGAGGTTATAATGCGATTACTTGTATTACATATAAAATTTCTGGTTAATATCAATTATCTGTAAATCTGTCAGGGTTTCGCATGTGTCAGGAAAAATAAATGTAAAATAAAATGTTTTTAAAATATGCTTTTTAGTAATATCGTGCTGTGTTTCGTATTCTTGTTAGTAAATCCTTGCATTTGATATCATAGGGGTGCTTAAAAGTAATTGGTCCGCCATATTGGAGGATGTTACTAATATAATCGTTTGTCGTTAACTGGTAACTTAAAATGCATTTGCAAGATTTGACCCTCACGTACACGTTTTTTTTTTTTTTTTATAATATAGGAGTAGCAGACGAGCATGCAGTCCACCTGATGGTAAGTGGCTACTGCCGCCCATGGACATCTGTAATCAACCCCAGATAGGATTAGATATTCCTACCTAAGGTCGGCCACAGATGCGCTGCTACCCCTGAGGACTAAGCTGGAACGCCTCGGAAAAGTCTGTCTCCCTTACCACACCCTTCAAACCGGAACACAGCAGCGCTTAACACTGCTGTTATTAGGTAGAAATAGGTGTGGCGGTGGTGCCACCGGAGTCGAACCACAACGGGTTCTACCACCTTTAAGTGACGTACATACGAACTAAAAAAAATGAAATTAGATAGATGGATAGTATATAATTAATCTCTTGATCATTTGATCACAATTACGCTAACCTAACCTAACCTGACAATAAAATAAAACAAAGCAGATTAAACAATATTATAACGATCGATCGATCGTATCGATGGTACGATCGTAAATAGTCGATACACGAAAGGTTCTATCGGAAAAACGTGCGTAAATTGTGTAGAATACGCCGATTAATAATAACTAATCCAATCAATCTTTGGTAGTCAAAACATTGTATGGATTGATTTTCAATAACAGGTGTTATAAATGGCGAGACAAGGCGAGTATCTTAGCCCTCAGAACTTTTGTTCTATAAGGGTACATCTTTTATAGTTCGTAACATATGTCCTGGGTGGCAGTGTGCACTTACCATCTAGTCGTGCTACATACGAGGGTACGTTTTTAAGTTCGCGGAATGAGGGACAAGGAGCGAAAATAAAATGTCAAAATTATTTTTCTTTTTCTACATATTCTCCTGCAAGACGAATGCATTTTTCAGATCTTTGTATTAACTTATTTAAACCCTCATAAAAAAATGTTTCGTCCTTGTCGGAAAAATTGCGTCCTTAACTTCTTCGTCTGTAGAAAATTTATTTCCACGAAGCTCTTTTTTCATTTTTGGAAAGAGATAATAATCGCTGGGAGCCAGGTCTGGCCTATAGGGTGGGTGATTTAAAATATCAAAGCTCACCTTATGCAGGGCAGCCAGTGCAATACGGCTTTTGTGTACGGGCGCATTGTCGTGCAACAGCAGGACACCTCTGGTTGATTTTCCCCGTCTTTTTTCTTTGATGGCTTCTTTTAACCGCTCCAGGATAGTTGCGTAATATTCTCCGGTTATAGAGACACCTTTATCTTTATAATCTATTAACAAAATTCCTTCTGAATCCCAAAAGACTGTCGCCATGAATTTTCCGGCCGATTGTGACACCTTAAACCTTTTAGGAGGTGCTGTACCCTTTTTATGCCACTGCATGAAGTCTTGTTTAGACTCAGGTTCATAATGGTGAACCCAAGTTTCATCTCAAGTAACAATTCGATTCAATACAATATCTTTATCTTCTCCACAGAGGTCCAAAAACGCACGGGAACATTCAACGCGCTGTTGTTTTTGAGGCGGCGTGAGCATTCTCGGCACCCACCGCGCGCTGACCTTAGTCATGCCAAGATGGTCATGCAGAAATTTAAAAATGCTTGTTTCCGATACTCCAACCATTTCTGCAAGCTGTTCCTTCTTTAGCCGAGCATCTTCCAGTACTAATTTTTCGACTTTCGCCATCGTTTCCGGAGTGGTCACCTCAACAGACCGTCTGGGTCGTGGGTCGTCTTCAAGTGAATCCCTGCCTAGCTTAAAAAGGTTGTTCCACTTGTAAACCATCGTTTTTCCAGGGCAAGAGTCCCCGTAAACCGATGACATCTTTTCCATTATGATTTGCACAGACTTTCCTTGCTTGGTAAGGAACTTTATAACGGCGCGATGCTCGATTTTCTCCATACTTTAATTTTTTTTCCGGATTGAGTTGTTTAATTGTCGATAGTTTTAAAACTAATGATGCAATTGTGATAAAACTTTATATTTATACTATTTATGAGTCACTTAACACGTACCGCCCTTAACGAGCCCGCTATCCCCCCTCCAACCCTGCCATTCCGCGGACTTAAAAACGCACCCTCGTAGTCATTTTCTACTTTAATTTTATACAAAACGAGCTTTTGCCCGCGGCTTCGCTCGCGTTACGAAGTAATATTTTCATCCCCTATTTTATCCCCTTGGGGGTAGAATTGATCAAAATCCTTTCTTAGCGGATGCCTACGTCATAACATCTACCTGCATGCAAAATTTCAGCCCGATCCGTCCAGTGGTTTGGGCTGTGCGTTGACAGATCACTATGCCAGTCAGTCACCTTTGAGTTATATATATTTAGATTTATACAAAATGACTTACCAATATACAGTCTTTTCTTGGTTTGCCAGCGAGACACGGCGCCCGCGATGAACGAATGGTGTCCACAAGCTGTTTGGATTCGGGCCTCCTCCTTAACTTGACTCACCGCGTTCTCGCTTACTATCTGAAAGGGAATGAAATGTTACTATTTAATAATAATTATCTAAGTTTGACGACCTTTCAGTGGCCTAGTAGTTGAAACTTGGCCCCCAATCGGGGGGTCCGATGTTCAAACCCAAACTCACCTCTGATGTTACAAAGGTATGTGCGTATTAGTAATCAATTATCACTTGTTGTAACGGTAAAGGAACATCGTGAGGAAATCTTCTCACCTCAGCATTCATTAAAAAAAAAAATCAAAGGTATGTGAAATTCACTTATTCTTTGGTCAGTGCAGTAGCCGCTCTTTGCCAAACTTTTTAAACATACAAGGCAGAAATTGTTATTTTTATAACAATGGGCTAGCAAACAAGGAAGCAGTCCACCTTATGGTAAGTAGTCGCTGCTGTCATTTGTGACCAAATCCATATAAAACAGATTCCACCTGAAGCCGACAAAGACGTTGCCAGTCTTATGGACTAAGATGGTTGCCTCTTATGTATGTCAGCATCCACGTCATCATCAACCCATTACTGTCCCACTGCTGGGCACGGATCTCCTCTCAGAATGAGAAGGATTAGGCCATAGTCCACCGCGCTGGCCAAGTGCGTATTGGTAGACTTCACATAACTTTGAGATTTTTTTTTTTTATAAATCTCATAGGTATGCAGGTTTCCTCACGGTGTTTTCCTTCACCGTTTAGCAAGTGATAATTAATTTCTAATACGCACATAACTTCGAAAAATTAGAGGTGCGTGCCTGGGATTTGAACCTCGAACCCCTCGATCCAGAGGCCGAGTTTCTTAACCACTAGGCTATCACTGCTAACTTCCACGTCATATTACCCAAATGTAGAATTGGACCACCCTAGAAATGGGTGTGAAGGTGGTACCTCCCCGGTCGAACTCTACTGACTGTACCATCTTGAACACCGTATCGTTATCAAAACATAAAATACTCGTATCTACAATTCTACATGTATTTATTATAAGGCAACGGGTAGAAATATATTCTTCCTACTTTAGTGCAATTTTCTAAGCTGGATTTATGGTCAGTCGGTAACACGTGTCTTTGGACAGGTTTTGTTTGAGTTTTTATTTAATGAGTATGGAGGAACGTGTAATGGTAAACGGATACTTTGTCTTGCGGGTGGTTTAAAATTTAAATACATTGCAGGTGTGTTGCCAGCCGCATTCGAGACTCCAGTTCGCTGATTTGCCGATTATAAAAACGTAGACAAAGAAATAAAATAGATATCTAATAAACGACAAATGTGTCTTTACTAAAATTACGCCTACGAATATTGTTTGTATTGTCAGACTAATCAGAGTAAAGTTCTCTGTAACGAATACGAAAGAATACAAACAACAATGAATTTTTGTTTTTCTATACTATGGGAGTTGCAAGCATGCAGTCAATTTGATGGTAAGGGTCTACTGTTGCTCATAGACAACAGTAATTAACTTCAGATAAGATTAGAGTGCTACCTGAGGACGGTCACAGATGTATACTACTCCTGAAGACTAACTAGGAACTTCTCGTTTAAAAGTATCTCTTCCTTACTACGCCCTTAAAACCAAAACATATCCGCTCTTAATACTGTTAAATTTGGACAGAAACCATTATTATTTTTTAGCAGTCTATTTAGTTATTCCCTCTGTGTATAAACGTCTGAAATACTATTTATACATACAGTTATCACATTGTGTTTAAGATATAGTTAGATCTATAATAGTATCTATTGATGATATTTGCATAAACATATAGTGTGAATGAAAATACAGCCAATGACCGCCCGATAAGCAATGTTAAAAAACATTGTTATTCTACTTTTCATACTTTATCATAGGACTCTTGTTCACTTTTTGTGATGGAAAGAGGTAATAAGCATGCAAAATGTTAAGTAGGTCCTATAGCTCACGAGCACCTGTCGACAAATCTAACTAGATAGGAGTACAACGAGAAGTTGATCAAAGATGCATTGCCATAATAGAAAAGTCTACATGGCCTGGGGTTTAATCCATAATAGCGCTACACAGCTGCTACGAGGTAAAAATAGGCGTGGGGATATCCCGCCGTTGCACCGCAGAGATTACTGTTTAATTTGTTGCCCAAATTCATAAAAATATGAACATTGCGAAATAAATAACAACTGTGTTTTATTTCAAAACACAATACTGATACTTTGAAATGCGTTAAGGGAAATAGCAGCAAAGATAGCGTCAACCTAAAACCTACCAATCAAATGGATTTTTTTATGAGCTAGGAGTAGAAAACGCATGGACAGTTCACTTGAGCGTAAGAAGTCACGCCCCTGGACATATGTTACCAAATCCATTTAGAACACGAGACCTCCCTGAGTTCATCACATTTGATCACAAATGCATTACCACTCCAGTGGACTAAGATGCTCGCCTCTGAATGATTACAATCGATTACAAATGATTTAGCTATCGTATAGAGTATATACTAAGAAGGTCGCCTTATATAACAACAACAAAAAATACTCTTTATTTGTACACCATATAAGATACATATAACACTATAAATGAGATAGCGTACAAAAAGGCGGCCTTATCGCTTAGAAGCGATTTCTTCCAGGCAACCTTTGGGATGGAGTTAAAGAAATATGAGATCGTAGGAAGGTAGGGTGTACACATACAGTAAGTACATAATATAAGTTAGCGGACATCCTCACCCATCCACTGAAACACAGAACTTGACGCTAGAAATATGTAGGGCGGTGGCACCTCCCCGGTCGAACTATTTTAGATATAGCGGAATCTAATGATCACTATGATAAAACATGACATACGAGTCAATTAAAACCTAACAATTCTTTTTCGATATTCTGCCAACGAGCTATGCCCGTTTCCTCATAGGACGATGCTATTAATATCCTATCACACAGAGAGTAGTTTTTAGCTTGCAACTAACAATGATTGTAATTGTAAGTTATAACATCTTTATAATTATAACTAGAAGAAATTTTCGCAAGCATAGCATAAGCGTGAATGAACATCATCTACAAAGATAGGAAACGACGGGCGTGATCGGGAGTTAGATAAAGCTTCGTACCTTTTTTTTGTTTACGAGGGGAAAACCTTTAAAAGGTACTCTATGCCGTGGGAGCGACACGGGGTTATGTGGGATTCTTACCGCACTAAAATCCCCCCGGTAGCCATCCTCGGCGCTGCGTTGAGGACTCCGGGATCTCCAGGGAACGCAACCGTAGCCCCATCGGGCTCCTCCCAGGTGAGAAAAAGCTCGCCACATCCTGTGGTACATACCGCCGTCCTTTCCGGGGTCGCTGGCCGGGCGGTTCAAGCTCCCACTCTTACCGCTCATTACCCCGGAAGCTTCGTACTTAGGCTAACATGAGGAGCAACTGCCAGGAGTGCAGCGTTCAGATTAGCGCATTTTGCCATTAGGGTTTGGGCAGGAAGAAATGTCATCATACGGATGCGAGGATTATGTACCATAATACAAATTATAGTCGTATTTGAAAGAAGTAGCTAGAGACAGCTAAATTCAAAAGTTGCCAGGTGCGCTCATAACCCTGTGTATGATATTGGTTAGATGAATGACCCCTAGGGTGATTAGTGACTACGTGACAAGCACCCTTCCGTGCTTATGAGGTCATGTTTAGCAGTCTGTTTAAGATATTCGGTAGTGAACCTAAAACCTTGTCAGAGGCTTTACGGGCGTTTTTAATAACATCCAAAATGGGTTGGTCACCACCCGCTTTTTTTTGTTTTCGAGGGGAAACCTTCAAAAGACACCCGACGACGTGGGAGCGACGCCGGGTTAGGTGGGATTTTTACCGCACTAAACCACCCCGGTGGCCGTCCTCAGCGCTTGGTGGAGAACTCCGGGATCTCCGCTGGAACACAACCAGAGTCCTCCGATCGGGCTCTGCCCTAGGGGAGCAGTTTACACTCCTCCCGCACCATCTGGTGTTCACGACAGTATGCTACCGCACATACCGCCGTCCTTCCCGGGACCGCTTACTGGACCGTTCGAGCTCCCACTCTTGCCGCCCGCAACCCCGGAAGCCCCCTTTTAGTCGCCTCTTACGTCAGGCAGGGGTTACCGTAGCCCTATTCTAGTCCCGGAACTACAGGGACAAGTACAATGGCCCCTATTACAGATATACTGTGAAAAAAGTGTATATCTGTTATGGTTCAAGAGAGAGCAGAGAGTTAGTAATAGGAACCCTAAGATGCTTGCTGGCTGCTTTATGTAGTTACCTACAAAACATTAATATTATTTGTCTTTAATGTTACCTCATCAGTCATGACCATGCCACACGTCACTAACACCAAATATATGTTGCAAATAAATACCATACATCATACAATAACATATTTGTAGAATTATTAATAAGCCATGATATTAGCATAATATTAACCATTTAAATTGTGCATACAATTTTGCTGATATTTCTATTTGAAATATTATTTATAGGTACAGAATAATTTCTGAAATTTTCTACACTTGATTATAAAGTACACAAAGTGTAATTCTATTGTGGGTATCATTAAGGCATAAAGACATCTTCAGTAACAAACACCTAGACCAGAAGAAAATCTTAAGTTTATCATCTAAATCTATCTGTAGTCTGGGGATTGAACCTAGATTTTACTGCAAATAAGACTAGTGTAACACCCATTCTATCACATCATCATGCCCTAGTAGTGGAGGTCAAGCAATTACAGAAAATAATAAAGGTATCATTAATATTGTAGCACATGTAAACAATAATGAATAAATTTTATAAATAGTCATTAATTATGTCACTTATTGATATGTGATGCAATATATTCATCACTTGTACCAGACTATAATTAGGTTAATAGATAAATCTGTATCATTGTTGATAAAATTCTTCTAATAAGATTTTGGATATGATATTTCATATTTCCATGATTTGACTCACATAACCATATTAAAAATATGTTATTCTTTGTGAGATATGTGAAAGGATTGAAATGTTTATAATTTTGCCTTTTGATTCAAAACAAAATAATTAATGAAGAAATAAATATATAAAAGTCAATGTTCTTTACACATCAACTATTTTTCATACCATACATTTCAGTTCAGTACAATTATTTCACCCTAATCTCCAAAAACTATTAACAAACTTAGTTTGTATCAAATTAGTGCAAAAGTTAATAATTGCAGTCATTATAAAAATTATTGAACATAGAGTTTTTTTTATGATTATTGCGTGATAATAACTGATGTTAGACTTATAATTATACAGTTAGTTACCATTTTAACATGTATATTATGAGCTTAGTATAAGTAGCCTGTTTAATAATTTGGAACTAAGTGTGTTACTAGTAAGCAGAAACTCACCTGTGACTTCCTAAGCACTTTCAGAGCATACTCCTTGTCCTCACTAAGTTTCTTCACCTTGTATACCTCACCGTAAGCACCTTTTGCGATTTTTTTAACTAGTTGGAAGTCTTTATGTAGTAAGTCAGTGGTAATGGGAAATTCTGGCAGGAATATGGACTCCTTGTGGGCGACCGGCCAAGCTGTTTTACTTGCTTCAAGTGGGTTCTTTAGTGTTGAATCATTCCACCTGAAACCAACAAAAAATTGAAGGTCAATGAGCCAAAATAACCTATAAGAGTACATTTATTCAAGTGTTCTGTCATAGTGTTGGAATAGGCAAGTGATAATTTACATTTTGTATCTGCATCACTAATTAAATAACTACTTATTATTCAACTTTGAAAATGTTTTTATTCAAAAATTGTATACTATTTATAGATCTGATGCATTATGTAGATTTAAAGTTGTAATTGTGATTTAAGTAAACAATCTCATTATAAATTAGTCATTTATTTAAAAACAATGTTGTATAATAACGTATGTTGACATTTACGACGAGACAAAATTTATGCGTTGAATCATCTAAGTTCTTGTTTATGTTTTGTAAATTTTGTAATAGATTATGTATGTACACTAACCTTCGCCTGGACACTCGAGACCAAGGCCGCGATGCGCTGTATACAGACTGGTTGCTTGTTACGCTAACGTACGAGCGCCCACTGAGGTTACCCACGAAATGAGACAAACTGAACTGCACACAAAAATAAACATCACTTGCACGAAAACGTAACAAAGGATCGACAAATGACGCTAATGATACACATCCGCACCTACTTCTAGTATATTCCGAAAGCCAAGAACAATGTAAGGACAAGAGCTCTCCTACGAGAGCAACAAAGCGTTTTTTTCGTTACGTATATTCAGCTGAGAATGACATTAGCAAGTTTTCATTTCATCGCACTTTACCTGACTCGAATATGCTTGGCCGTCTCGGGCGGAATGCGAGGATTGTTTCTGATTCTTATGCTGTACGCTCTTATTATGAGTATTTCCCATTAAATTAAGTTACTTTATTATTGCTTGTAATTATTATTTTTTACAAATACTTAAAAACTAACAACACAAATATCGTTCCTTTCAACCATAAGCCCGCCCATAAACAATTATGAAATTAACAGACAAAAAAAACTGTGAGATGGACAGATAACAAACAAAATAACCACAGATAAAAATAAAAAATCACAATATCCTAATCATCCTACGTCATACAGTTAAAAAAGACATGATTTTTTACTTATAAATTGATTTTCTGACTTTAAATTAATGTACCGGGGACCTAAATTATAGTTACAATGCGTAAAATTTATACCTATTTAACATAATTTGCAATATTCGAAGCCATGACTTATTTTATGGCTTATTATATGTGTATAATCAATTTTAATACGTAAGAAAAATGCTATTAATTGCAGGTGTTAATTCGGTATGTACCTTATAATTTAAATACGTATTTGAACTACGCTGGACTTATTATTACTTTAATTGTCTATGCCAAGAAATCTGTCAGCTCTTCCTCAGCTTATAAATACTGTATTGCCAGATCTTATTAAAAATGGCGCGAAATTTAACATCAAGTTGCTAGTCAATTTTGAATTTAAGAAAATATCTATAATCAGTATCTCTATCAGTAGCATCCATAGAAGAGAAAAGCAAGAATTGAATACACAGGTATCCGTCATTAATTATTAATCAATAGATTAAAGAAATAATGCTAATTGATTAGTGTCGAAGCCTTCATGATATTAATATTTTATTTAATTTGTATTGTCGTCAATCCATTACTGGGTCCCACTGCTGAGTACGGGTCTCTTCTTAGATTTAGGGAGGACTTGGGCATGAGGTTCAAAATTATTTAACGATTCGTGGACATTTGGTTCCAAAATTACCAAATAAAACATAAATCAAGTATATTTATTTATTAACAAGTTAATAGTAGATTTATTATTATATGATTCAAATAATTTTAATAGCTAAAAATACTAATCTATGGCTAAAAATAAAACAAGTCATACAAGTGCAAGAGTGCTACATTGTCATACTATAGAAACTTAGATTGTTTGAGTCCAACTATCATTTACGTTCTTTACATTCAGTTTTTTCCTTTTCAATTTTCGGACTTTCAAAGCAAACGATGCTTTAAACTTTCTCATTTTTACAACACCATGTGTTTTAACCCAAAAATACATACCCATTCCTATTTCGACAAAAAATATAAATATACTTGTTCCAGCGAGCATGCCGTAGCATTTAAATATGCCTATTACATCTTCCATATTTAAAGGATTTATTGGCGCTTCTTCTTTTATGTCGTTAAATCTGTACTGTTCCCATTTCTTTATAAGTCCAGCTTCCACTAATGCTCTTGCTATCTTATTGTACGACGCAGTCAGAGTTGAATGTCTGTGAAGGATCATGTTTAAATAATGACTATGAATCCTATCGCCAGTCGCGACATGAAGAAATTGTTGTCCTTTGTCATTCAATATATTCCTTTCAAAATATCGACCAACAGCACAGTCGACCACACAAAACCTGCGACTATCATTTTTCATTGAATTAACACAACCGAACAGTTCTTGAATAGGCACCCTTCGAGAATTGATCATCCGGAATCTCTCTTCATCTTCTGGAAGAACTATGTCCGGCGAGGCTACGCCTTCTATGGGGTAATCTTTCTCAAGAACATCTTCAAACGTATCAACCTCTTTACCTCTCTTGTATGCTGAGAATATAGATATTATAGCGGCTTGGGTGCTAAAATTTATAACAAAGAAACTCCAAATGGCAACGGACAAAAAGATGCGAAACGATCCTCTCTTTGGGGGACTATCTAAACTAATGGACAGTATTGTTCTGAAAGTGTTAATCAAATCTTTTCCTGCTTGATCGAAACTAAAGTATCCAATTTGCTCTGTATTAAAAACGAAGAAAACAAACCAAGTGCAAAAGAAACATATAATAAATTGAATTATAACATCGACGTTGTTTTGCAAAAATTTTGCGTCAAACACTATAGTTTCGAAGCCGGCTCGATGTGACACAAAACATACTCCACTCTCCTTAATTGCGACCGTGTTATCAACTTCTGCAATGACTATGTCAAATTGATACAATGGATAAAGCAGTAGATCAGATTTTCTCTGAATAAACGCAAAAACTTGCTGAATATTTATCTCAAAGTTAAATTTTCCTTTTATAATATCTTGACAAAGAGAGAGGTCTATTGTAAAGTTCATACGCTCAGCCATAGTGTTCCATAGCATGCCATCTCGGGAATGCAAACTAAAAGTGCCATTACCCTCTTCCCTCATCTCTAGAAATGGTAATACTTCAACTGCAAATGCTCTTAGTGCACATCCATGCAAATTTTTGCCTTTATCTTCAAAAAGTTTTAGATTGTGTAATAATGACATATTATTATATGGAATTTCATAAGTATCGTATCCTAAACATGTACCAAGATTATTAACGCGGCGTTTCGATTGTAAGGGAACGTTTTCGCATCCATCTTCGCAAATAAACGATTTTTCATATGTATCAATCGGCAAGCTTAATTTTCTAGCTGTCCAGCATCCAAAAAGATTTTGAAACTTTATATAATCGCATGTATATGGATTATACTCAGATATAAAGAGCATTTCTTTAGTATCGTCATACTGTACTATTATTACATTTATGGCTCTGTGGTACCAAAAGATGAAAAACATTTTTGCCACAATATCTTTCGTTACCGGGCTGTGATAGTAAAGAATAATATTTGAGAGCGGATGAAAAAATGGCACCTTAACAGTTTTCGTCAAAGCTGCTTCAAATTCGTCGAAGTCTAAGCAATTTATAACAATTGTGTTCGAATGGTATGGAACGACGTGTTTAATTTCATGAGGATTATTCAAAAAGTCTATATTTGAGATGGTATGGGGGTTTATTTTTATTTTGTTGTAGAACGAATTTGAGAAATTTCCTACAGCAAATAAATTTGTCCATCCATTACTTTTCCAATTGAAAGTAATAATATCAATCTGGAATGAAAAATAATATAGAAATTAATAAAATTTCATTTCTTATTCAGTTTAACAAGTACTTATATATTTACTTACAATCATGTCTAGCCTCTTTTCCTCTTTATCTATAACATTTTCCAGAATGATTGCTTCACAAGCTGTGTGATAAACGGAAAAATATACTAGGATTAACTTCAGTGGATACATTTTCAAAGCAGGCACTCCATTGAAGTGATTCATGGGAAATCTAGAAACTACTTATCATGTCTGTGTGTAAATATGTTCATCCAATTTAGACTAAATTATTGATAACTGTAGACATATAATGACTATTTTTCTCATTAGATAATGTAGTTATGACCACTTTTATAATTTCGTTAAAATCAGACCACAATCAGAGTTAATGTCATGTCTAATATCATGCCCATTTCGTAAATCATACTAATTTTGTAAAAAGGTCATAATTCCGATTATGTTTGATATTTTAAGTATCTATGCTTATGTAGGTATATTAAGTGGTTAATTCGAGTCACATGAGCACAAAGACACTGCCAAAATAATGTATAGAAATTATGAATTTGATTGATGAATAAATGAATAATGATGATTATGAATTTGAAGGTGGTAGAACCCTTTGTGGTTCGACTCCGGCGGCACCACCGCCACACCTATTTCTAATAACAGCATCACCTAATAACAGCAGTGTTAGGAGCTGCTGTGTTCCGGTTTGAAGGGTGTGATAAGGGAGACAGACTTTTCCGAGGCGTTCCAGCTTAGTCCTCAGGGGTAGCGGCGCATCTGTGGCCGACCTCAGGTAGGAATATCTTATCTTATCTGGGATTGATTACAGATGTCCATGGGCGGCAGTAGCCACTTACCATCAGGTGGACTGCATGCTCGTCTGCTACTCTTACATTATAAATATATATATATGATTTTGTGTCGCCTTTTAATGCCTGCAGATTTAAATGGGGCCTTGGTCTGAAGATTATACATATACATACAAGATATTTAGAAAACTTTCATAGCGTGATTCAGAGCTGTCTCTTGTCAATTTGTGGGAGGTGCCATACTACATCATTCCATACGAACATAGAACAGCTAGTACACTTAAAATATAAAATTACTGAACAAGTTCATTTAAAAATATATTTTATTATAATAACATTCTTATTCATACAAGTGTATTAACAAAACCATCTAACAAAAATAATTGGTTACATAGGTACAACTATTCAAGCAAGCTTATTATAACAATTTATAAACATAATAACAGGACTAACAGAAAATAAATAATAATACACACTTATATTAAGTAGCACATTCGTATTATAGTACTATAACTCTTTATAAGTAGTATTATTCTTATATATATAATTGGTGTTCTTTTTACTTTAACATCTATAAAAACACATGAAAATAATTTTATCACACAAACTCTTGTAACTAATTACCCACGGTCGTTTGAAACTCCAATCAAGCACATGACTATCATCCACATCAGTTTCATATGCGTTCATTTTTTACCACATAAAAAACTGCTTTCCTAAACTTTACTGAAGGTGAAAATTTGATCACATCAAGTGAATTTAGATATACAGATAAATGTCTATTGACGTAACAGATAGATACATTACTTTTTTATTTATTGGTTTGGGCAAGAAGCGCTATCTTTGAGTTGATATGGCCGTGCGTAATAAATAAATTATTTGATTATTTTATTGTAGTCGCAAATAGTATGTAAGTAGTATGTAAGTATTACTCAGTTTCACGCACAGTACAAAAAAATAAGTTAATATACATTTTATTTATACATGATTTTTCTGTTTGTTACCTAATTTAATACATAACATGAATTATTTTTTATCTAAAGCCCAAATACCCTGCACTTAGCCCATAA
The DNA here is from genome assembly GCF_041222505.1 of Epargyreus clarus. NCBI lineage: Eukaryota > Metazoa > Arthropoda > Insecta > Lepidoptera > Hesperiidae > Epargyreus > Epargyreus clarus. The sequence continues at coordinate 10,226,645 of NW_027332212.1, forward strand.
TCATGCTCTTTACATCCCAAAAACATTTTACAGAATACTTACTGTCAATTTGTATTCCTTAAAACAAAGCATTGAATTACATTTAATGATAATACCATAGATTAGTAAAGAGTACTCACTCCTAACAAGAGAATGTAACCAATTTTGACAATTGATATTGTCACTGTCATCTATTTTCGTGTTTGAAAAATATAAAAAAAGTAGTTTTTAGAGTATTTACGAATGAAACGATAGTTCTCCGCGATTGTTCTTCGATTTCGTGTTGTTTTTGCACCACTTAACTGCACATGTCGTCATTGTTTCGCGTAAATTACACCATGACAGTCGGGGACGTAATGGGAAAACCGTCAGCAATTACGTATGTGTCTGCCATTTGTGACTTCCTTTAATTACAAGGTGGTGAGATATCTTTACTAATCTATGAATAGTACATTCATCAGCATCACTCATTCATTCAGTTTCGATGATTCATGTAATGCTTTAGTTATGATAAAAAAGCAATATATACTTAATTTTAATTATATTACACAGCTTTATGTTAATTATTATACTATAATGACAAACAGATCAACCTTTATACAATATACGTAAATATTATTGTCTTTCTTTAATATAAAGCGCTAAGTATGTCTTCAACATATTAAAAAATTACAAAAATGCATTGCTTATATTTGTTCAGTAGCTTAATCGACGTAATCTTGATTATAATGTCTAATGCTGTTCAGAATCTTTGTAACATAGAATTTATTTTCTATTGCTGAGGTAAGCCTGAAGCTGCTCCCAGGCTTTGTCTACCTGTCCTGCGGTATACTCGTGGCTCCAGTACGGGCTGAACACAACATTGGCCATGGCAATTTGCTCTAGATTTGTCGGTTGGGCCTCCACTCGCAGCTTTGCTTCTTCTTCGGTCAGATTGTTGCGGGTTTGCAGTCTTTTTATTGCCTGAATTGTATTGATATAACAAAATTAATTGTTGCAATTTATTATGAATAGAAGTAATGTAAAATAAATGTGACTGTAAGAATCTTTAGTTTTGGAAGAAGATGTCTCTTGTTTTAGGGCGCTTTTAGATTAGTCGCACGGCTTCAAAACTACAATCGCGCGTACTTTATTACGCCATGATATTAAATTATATAATAGTTACACATACAAAGATTCCAAAAATATAACAAAATTATTTACGTCGCCATTTACGCTTGTTACAAAGTGCGCAAATGGGTTAACAGAAGCTTTATTGATGAGAAATTTAAAAAATGCGTCGATTTCAATCCATATTTGGAGGCCGTATGGCGATGGCTACGAAAGCAATACGGTGCTCGCGTTAATGACGGCCCGCCTTTGTTATCATTAAATATATAATATATCGATACCTTAATTCGCAAACCAGCCAACTCCAATTTTTTTCAAAATGTTCTTTTTATTTATTTTGATAATAAATGGCGTTAAACGAAATCAAAATAAATAAAAAAAAAATCATTTTGATAAAAAGTTGGCTGGTTTGCGTTTTAAGGTATCGATATGTAAAATTTTCAATATCTAAAACATATAAGAGAATACTGCACACTTACTTCAGTTGGTGGTATTATCACTGACCACAGTTGGTGGCAGTATTTGTACCACTTGGCGCGCACCATGACAGCCGCCTCCATCACTACTACCCTATAACCTTCTTTACCCAATGCTTGGATACGTTTCTGTGCCTCTTCGATTACAGCTGGCCATATGATTTGGTTCAGTTTTTCTAGCTGCGCCTAAAAAGTATAGTAATAATATTCCATAATGCAAATAAATGTGCTAAAATGCTTATATTTGTAATGCATGTAATTTACAATACTATAAAATGTTGTTGTAAATTTTCAAGTAGAATTATTTTTATTCCAAAGAATTTATTTGACAATAAAATCAATGTTATTAAATTATACCAAAATTAATTATGCCATTAAGAGTCCATTTGGTTACCTTATATATTCTCGTGTACACTACACACAAAAATATTTAAATGATACAAGACTAATAATTAGAAATAGGTTGAAGTTTACAACCAACTTCCGTAGTTATTTAAATATATCTATGTCATACAAATGATACTAATAAGATGCAATACACTTATATTAATTATTATAATACCTTATCGCTAAATACTATTTGTCCTAATTTCCGTCTGTCCACTTCTCCAGTCTCTGTAATAACGTGTTTGCCAAATTCTTCAGATATGGTGTGATTCAGAGGAAGGCCTGGTTTGTACAACTCATGTGCAATAATATCACAGTTCACAACCGCAGCTCCTTTTAACCTGGAAAAAGTTTGAGCATATAATTAACATCTTAAAAAGGTTTTTTATATAGGTATTTATATAAATGTATTAATTAAGTCATTTTTCTTTAAGTACTTATTATGACTTAAAAAAAAAATTCAAATCAAATGAAATATATTCACTAATAACTAACCTTAACCTTTCTGTAATATTGGTCTTGCCACTTGCTATTCCACCAGCTAGTCCGATTACATAAGGCCAGTCTGGAATATTAGGGTTCGGCTGCAAGCAAAGAAATTTCAATATATAGTATAGTGATAAGAAATACACCTTATACATACACCAAAGTTGATCAATGTTATCATCATCATCAACCTATTACTGTCCCACTGCTGGGCACGGGTCTCCTCTCATAATGAGAAGGATTTGGCCACAGTGCACTGCACTGGCCAAGTGCATGTTGGTAGACTTCACATACCTTTGAGATTGTTTTTTTATAAATCTCTCAGGTACGCAAGTTACCTCATGATGTTTTCCTTCACCAATCAATGTTACACACAACTTTAATTATTAGTTATACTGGATACCATCACTGAGATACTCTAGCATGATGATGTCAATACATTATAAAAGAAATTATAATATGCTTCTTACCATAGGCGGTTTTAAGAAAGTGCCTAACAACCGCATCCTTTGATTGCTAGAACTGACTTTGGATTCTTCCTCCGCACATTGTTTACGTAGATCTGTTGCAAGACCAATAACATGCACATCTAATACGGAGAGGCCTTTTTCTTTGCGTTTTTCATTCACCTTCTCAGCACCACGGATTGTTTCTTCACTCACTATTATTAACTAGAGAATAAAAATTAAAAAGACACAATTTGAATTTTTTTATATTACAAAATTTAGAATAGTTAAACACCATTTCTGGCATGAATGTGCAAGATATGGTATGAACTTCCTTCTGAGGTGTGCCTAGAGTGTTCTGTATGACATGTTCAGTGGTACATAATATGAGTGCTCTTCAAGAAAGGTGAACTTTTAAGCTGTTGTTCAAGTTCTCCTTCAAAACTAGAGATGCATTGGCAACTCCTCTGGTGAAGTAAATGTCTACAGGCTATAGTGACTACAGGCCATCCGTTATCCTATCTGTTTTTACAACTATGTTTTTTTTTTATAATATGGGAGTAGCAGACGAGCATGCAGTCCACCTGATGGTAAGTGGCTACTGCCGCCCATGGACATCTGTAATCGGCCCCAGATAGGTTTAGATATTCCTACCTGAGGTCGGCCACAGATGCGCCGCTACCTCTGAGGCTTAAGCTGGAACGCCTCGAAAAAGTATGTCTCCCTTACCACACCCTTCAAAACGGAAAACAGCAGCGCCTACCACTGCTGTTATAAGGCAGAAATAGGTGTGGCGTTGGTGCCGTCGATTCGAACCACAAAGGGTTCTACAACTTTCCAACAACACATACAAAATGTGGGTTTGTATACAAAATGTGTCCATGGTTATTATTAGAAAACATAACATGTACATATAATAAAATGTTATTGAAGTCTCTACCTGGAATCTAGGGTCATCCTTTGTGGGTCCATACATATCATGTAATGGAACAATGTTGTATTCTAAATCTGGATTTATGTCTGTTAAAAATTCATACACAGCCTTCATTCTGTCTTCTACTGGTTCCACTAACTCCCAAAGTATTTTGCCTGCAATAACATTATGTGCCGTAAATTATAACAATTTTATAGAACTAACAAATTAAAAATAACATATATGATGTGATTTTGTTTCTCATTATGTATAATTAAGTTAATCTTAATTCAATAGTATTTTTTTGTGTAGTTAGTTATATATTATATCAAATAGAGGTGACTTTCTTAATATGTGATCTAATTTATTTAAAAGAACTCCATCCAATATTTTTATTCTAGTCTACTTAGCTATATATTGTTGATACAATATATAGTTCAATCTCTACCTTATGGTAGAGATGTCTCAATTAACATGTGACTTAATTTAGAAGTAAAAAAGCAGGAGTTGAGATGGTCCTTACTCTGAATCATATTTACATCAGTGACCCCCACCGTGACATGCTTCGTGGCTCGTAACGCTGCTTGAGATAGAAGAATCTTGTGGCCGTTGTGAAGTTTGTCGAATGTGCCACCGAGTGCCACATATTCATAGGTTTTCACTGGCTCCGTAGTTTCATCACAATACCCCATGTCTTCAGATTCTAAGACAATCATGTATTGTTTTGTTACAAAATTAACCTACTACTAATATCACTAAATTAAGTAAATAAAAAGGAATTGTATAATGATAACATGTCTAGATAAGTATTCTGTATGTAAAAGGAAGTTTTAAAAAATGTTTATATTTTTCTTTCAGGATGAAAAGGTTAGACACCAGCAGTCTTAAGAATCCAGTATATTACATTCCTATGATCTTACAATAAATTGTGACAATGATTGAGACTATGAAAGAGGCAGTAGTAGCAGTGATAACCTAGTTAGTTTGGCCTCTCACAATTGCAGGGTCCGAGGTTTAAATCCCAGGCACCTCTGATATTAAAAGACAATGTGAAAAGAAAATGAAAAATGTGAAATAATTAATGATGGAAGCTTACCAACAGTTTGCAAATGAAACTTATCTTGAACATTTACTACAGATTGTTTAAGATTGTCCGTTTCTTCTGAGAGTTCACTATCATACATAATTATATCTATAGGGTAACTTGTCTTGATTTTTTTAACAGCTTCTCTAGGTTTGAGCATGAGTCTCACATCTAAGTCTCCACATGGCATTCCCTGCAAAACAAAGAAATATCTACTTAGTGAATACCTAGCTTTGGCTTGTACTTCATCTACATGGGCCTCATTTATCTGGATAAGAATATCCTATATGTAAATCCAGGACATAAATTTGGCACGAAAGAGTAACAAATATCCATCTATCCTCACAAACTTTCACCTTTATAATAGTTGTAAGATAGGTGTTAGACGATTAGAAAGAAGATGAACAATCACTCATTAAGACATAGCAATACTTGTATGTAATTTATATAGATGTTTGTAATTAACTCCCCATCATCACATACTAGCTCTGAACCCTATATACACAACCCTATATACTGATTATACTAACCATTGGATCTGGTGTCAGAAATATATTACATTATAAGCTTCTTATGCCTTACCATGCCTTTTAATCAAAGTAGAAATAACTATGTACATTACTTATTTAATCACTTAGGGAAAAGATGTTGGCCTTACCCCTGAATAAATATTATTTATCTCTCTATTAACAATAGGCAGTGAGCTCTCTGGTCCATTATTAAACTTTATATACAAAACTCTTCGGACTATCTTTGAAACTTTGTTACATAAAATGTGTGCTTTAGCAGCATTGGAAACAAAAAGTAGTCCATTATTTGCCATTTGCCCTGGAAATAACAAAAAATGACACTAAATATTACAATGATATACACTCTTTTACATATACATACTCAAATAATATTTAGTAATATAGGGCCCCTGTAGAAACATAACCTACCTGATTTTTTTGCCTTAGAATCATGATTCATCACAAACACATATGAGACAATTACAGATAACACAACCACTGCGGAGGACACTAACACAATTCTAAGCATTTTAAGATTAAAGTCCAAAGGTTATGTGTACAATACTTCAGAATGTAATCATTACATTCATAAAGTTTTCAGTTCTATGTATACAAGCTAAATCTACATATTCATGTATATATTACATCGGGAAATACCCGGTACGCCACAAGTTATAATTAACTACTACTTTCATGATTCCTAAATGCGAAAATGTATTAACATTTTAAAATGAATTACCTAAATGTACTCGACAATCTCAGAAAATTATATGCTATTTGCCGTCCGGCTATAAAAAAAGACTGCCTGCAAAATAAGATAGTACGTGTTGTTGGTATTGTTTTATCATTTTCTTATCTTTACTTTCATTCAATTCAACAAAACTAACTTCACCAACTAGAATACACATACACGTCAAGTGACATAATATGACAACTGTCAAGTAGAGTTAAGTAGACAGGTCGAAGACTTATTGGCAGTGATTGGAAAATAATAATAGCTACGATTATAAACATTTAACAGTCAAAAAATAAAAAAATGTGATATTTTATAAATTGTCATTTAAATGTGTTTAATAAAATACGTTGTGGTTAATTTCAATGTTCAAGTAATGGACGAGAAAAAAATTAAAGCCGCTTTCGGCAGGGGTTGGCTTTGACCTGGGTTTTCAGAAATAAGTTCATTATGCATTAAGTATATTTACAAAATTACTTTGGGAGTTAATAGTATTCTCACAATAGCTATGTGGGTTCTACACAACGATTTGAGCTATTTAATTTATTTAGAGACAAAATCACATTAAAAAGGCATTTATTTCGGTATTATAAAATCATTATATTTATCTTTGGGGTGATCAGTGTATAGAACGGCAAACTGTATAAGGAGGTATTATTTAAAATATGGTTGCATATAATGTTGTACTATACAGGTATTGAACAAACCTACAATGATTAACTTCTATTAAATGGAATGCAAAAACAAACGCATACAATATTTTTATATAATTTTATTTAAATCTGAATAAAAATATTTACAACAATAATTTAAAGCATGTCATTCACATAAAGCTTTGTTCGATTAAAAAACACACTATACAATCTTAACTTTCTTTTTATCATCATATCTTGCTTAAACACAAACATAGACTACACTATTACTTAACATTATAATCAGAGTATGGCATGTTGTCATTTAAGGCCTTTTCATATCACGCAGGTTTATGTCCGTGTCTCACTCGCATGATGCAGCCCTTTCGTGTCCTGCGTGTGTGTAATTTATATGAGAGAAAATTATTTATGAAATGGAGGATGCAAATGGTATGCATGCGAACATGGTACTGCGGGGAAATACCCGCGTGATGTGATAGCTAACATGCCCTTAGTACACGTTCAAAGTTCGGAATCTATAGCATTTAATACAAATGTTTGCTAGTAAAAATAATCTCAAAATAACTGTCATTTTCTAAGCTTTTAGCTTATGATTTATTTAATAATTCTTTGTTCCTGTTTATATCACTTAATATTTTAGGTGACATGGTTAGGTCGTACGTTTCCTAAGTCGGAATTGTTCAAGCTTAACATTTAGTTTGATATTTGGATATCTTCGGACAACATGTGATTCGAGGCGTTAAACCTATTGATCGCTATGACTTTTCCAATAAGTATACGCTTTCATTTTAATGAACTTTACCGTAGTCACTTATCAGTTTCGCTAAGCTTTAACCTGAAGAACGAACGTATGTCCATTATAAAGTCAGAGTTTCGATATCTTCATCCCACGATGTCACGTGTAGCGCGATTCGCCAAACATATAAGTATAGAAAGTACCTATTAAATTAACTAAGCGACTATCATTCAACTTCAATACAAAACACGATGCACACTAAACATTTTTATTCAATTACATCGTCAATAACAATTCCATTTTCAGAATGCTTTATTTTGAATATATTTTAATTTTTGACTTAAGTATATAAAATTTATTATTTAAACTTAATAATAACCCTTACTTATTTTGTGTAGGCACTTAAAATTAATTAGGTAAATAAAGCTTTCGTGATCAGGCAACCTGACTAGCAATATGGAGATGACGTCCAGACTAGCCTTGTAATCTGAAATAACAAACTTTATATTTAATTATTTGTACGTTTCGACTTTCTATAAATAACATTGTAAATTAATAGACGGTACCTCTGTCACAGTGAATCGCAAAATATTGTTAAAGATATTAAGTTAAGGAATTAGTTTTAGGATATTTATTATAGAAAGCTTTTTCTATACTTTAGAACAGCTTCTGGTCACAGGACCAAAGTAAAAGAATTTGTTCCTCCACTTAGAAAAATAGTCGATTACATCGTATAAAAATTCCACTATCTTCTAACATTTTAATGTTAACTTTTTAACATATAATACTAAAGTAGTAACCTTCTAAGCTATAAGCATATTAGTGCATATCCTTAAGCCGGATCGTGGTCTCATCGGTAGAGACGCGTGTATTCTCGGTGGGTGCGGAGCTGGACTGCGTGGCCCAGCGCCCAAGACTCGTGTCAGTGGCCGCGGGCTTACCACGTATACTTCTCCATCTGAAATAAAGAAATATGCGTTATAAGTAAGTAGATTCTATTTTTTAATTACTTACTGTACTTAAATTAATAAGGGAGAAAAAGTGATTAATCTTACCTCGTTTACATTAATCTTTTGTGCCAAATATTTATTAAATATTTGTGTACTTTATTGCAGTGCTTACTTTAATTAATAAGGATTTCACTTATCCTTACGTCATGTAGAATTCGAATTAAAATCGACGTTATATCTACTGCGCTGCTTCAGGGGCAATAAAAATCTATTATAGATACCAAAATGCATTCACCAACAGATACAGCGCCTTAATAAAAATATTTCTTTTTATTTTTGTAATACTTGATTTTCCCTGTTCAGATAATTTATATATGTATAGGAAATCAGGATCTATTTATAATCATTCCATTATTAAAGCACAATTCCTAAAATCTGCGTTAACTTACTTCTTAGCGGCCAAATTGCGCACTTTATTCTTCCACACAAAGATGAAGAATATGAACAGTCCAAGTACAATATTAGAGATGTCGACCACGACCCAATACCAGTTGGAGCCGCCAACTGCGAAGCTGATAATCTCTATCGTCCAGTTCACGCCCATCACTACAAACAGCTTCAGATATAATCCGTATCTGTAGAACAATAAATCAGTTATAATTGTGTAGCTTAGGCTACGTACCCCTTACCTAGCCTTAGTTAAGCCTAGCGTGCGTAGGCCTTGTTAGCCTAGTAGTAGCCTAGTCTAGTAGTAGCCTTATAAGCCTGTAAGTTAGTGTCTAGGTGTAATATCGGACCGCAGTTTAAGGGTAGCAAAATTGTAAATGAGATGACTTTTTTCATTAAGATATATTTAAGAGAATATTGATTACTACTAACTATATGTGGTCCGGTCCTTGAAAGCTTATTTTTCTTCAATCACTTAACATTTTAGATAGCATTCCTGTTTTACTTATTACTTATTACTATGTTAGTTGGTTACAGATGGTGCCAGTCCATGGGTGCCAATGAATTCAGAGACCGACTAGCATGACTTTGACTTTAATTGCTTAAAAATACTTATAATCTTGACACTTCCTAAAATACCTACTTCAATATATTTGTAAGGTTTTGTATTTCAATATTGTACCTTTGCTTATCCTTCTTTAGTTTGTCACTGCGTGATGACTCCGAGCTTTTCAAGATGGCAGTCTCTTGTCTAATGGAGCGGATCCGATACGCCGTCACCGAAAACAACACCACGTTGCATACCACCAGCACAAGTACCGGAATGAAGAAATAAACCAGCTCACTTGTCCAATCTGTGGATATAAACTTATTTATTAAGACACTTTTCCTGTCGCACATGTTTACACTAGGACGCGCCTTTTTCACTTAGGTACCTATATATGAATGAAGTTGCTATTCGAGTGGGCGTAACATGCGTGACAGGAAAGTAAAGCTGCTTTCCTGTCTTATGGTATTTGCTAGATACAGACGAGCTTCAGTATTACCAATAAAAAATGAAAACATGCAAATTCTTGTCATGCATGTTTTTTTTTAATATTAAATAATTATTTTAAATGGGTTTTTATATTCAAGAGGGGGGTTGTAACGATCTCAATAGTAATTTAGCAAAATTATTCAGATGAGTATAATAAAGAAGTACTTCTATTTGCCTATTTTTACACAATTTATACGCTCTGGAGGCTTACCGTTGAACCAACAGCGCTTGCTTCCGAATCCCGGGGTGATGATATTACTCGGTAAGTCGCTGAATTGCATGGCGATCGTAATCGCAGTCAAAACAACGGGCACTCCCCAAGCATAAGCCCCGTAAGCTGCGAAGCGCTTCTTCTCTCGACGCTTGTGAGAACTTCCGCCTCGGTACCCACTGAACAAGAACAATACAATAATAATATTTGCATACGAAATTGGTATCTCTGTACAATTATACATTATTTAACAAATATATACATGGCTTTACATAAATGAAATATAAACAGAGTTGGCATATGTTATGCAGTTTGCTCCAATGAATTTTGTCCATTAGCGCTACGTACAGCGAAACTATTATACACAAATAAACTGTGCTAATTTGGTTACAATAGCAATTTTATTTTATATAGAAATAGCAAACGGGCATGCAGTCTGTAGGTATTGAGTCACTGCCGTCCGCGGACATCTGTAACCAATTCTATTATAGAACGAAATTGCTAAATTTTATCCCTCGAGGCTATATCGGATCGCCTTATGTATTTTTCGTTTTCAAATAACAATGGAACAATGCGGACACTCCTGTTGCATTATTTCAAAAAATATTTTGCAGACAATACTCTAACGGATGTCATATAAAATAATTTAAATATATAATACGAATTGCCTCGTACAAGTTAATTATATAAAAACAGCTATCTAACATACATATTTATATTATTTATCATATATGCATGAAATGTATTTATATTCGCATACTGATAAACGATTAAGTAACAGTTGGGTAACAACTAAATTGATAATTGTAGTTTCCTGTTATTTATTTCAGGATATAGTGCTATGTATACCTATGGCCTCTTTAATACCTATTTATGGACATTAGGCAAACACGAACCATGCTAGATAAAACTATATTTTTCTGAACAATATTTTCGAAATATTGTACTCCCGTGGCACGGCCCGTGTCTGCGAGACCATGTTACGCTAGAAATACTTTAACAAATAACATGCTTTATGTTTGTATATGTACATTAGCCCTAATAATTATACTTTTAATAACCTAGGATTTCGTGATTGCCTTCGAAGCTTATCACCATAGCTGCTACTTATCATTTGCATCATTCGAGTTCCCACTTATTAATGGTCATAAATTGTTTGTTTGGTTAGTAATAAAACATAGAGTCCGAAAACATAATTACCTAAAAAAGCATTTTTTTTTGACTTAGCGATACTGAAGAAACATACTCTATAGGTACTCAGCTGGAATTTCGAAATAAGATCCGAAACTTGTCAAAGTTTTCTACAGTTAAGACGTAACTTGTACGTTACGTAAGTTTGGAAACAACGTGCACGTTCGACAAAGTTTATTTTTTGTTCAGCTTATTCGGAAACGCATCGCGAAATAATAAAACTAAATAATATTACTTTCTTTTTATTCTATGGTAGAACCCTAATAAGTGTAGAGTTCGACTATAGAACTACTATTATTTTTGCTACTAACAATAGCGCTGTTATCTTCCGACCTGAAACGTAGTGCATACCATACGACCAGTCGGCACGAAAGGTTATAGTAGCTTTAATTCTGGATTTTACGGATAAAACTCTCTTGCCTTGAATTATTTTTGTAATTGTTTATTTGCTGCAGTTGTGCTTTTTTGGGCTACCAATTATTTATTAATTCACTGTTGCTAAGTAAAGTGCGTCTTCTTAATCTTTATACATAAAAATATATGCTCTAGTCTGCTCTTGTACCTTAGCATTTTCCCTATTTTTTTAAATGTCGCATTTAACTACTTGGTCAGTCAGAGACATCACCATTGGCTTAGTTTTGAGCAACTTGTGAAAACACAGGGTATTTTTCCTGTTGCACGGGCTTACGCCTGCACGCATGTCTTGCATCTTATCGTTTTAAATACTTTTCTTGTCATACATGTAAATACTTTTCTTGTCGTAACCACGCGGGACACGAAGAGTCCGCAGCGAATTAGGTGAAGCTTGTGAGTGATACACGCGTGCGGGCGTAGACCTGCGTGACAAGAAAAAAGTCCTTATTTTGGAAAATTATGTATCTACCGAACCATTCATTATTTACATGCGGTTTCATTACTGATAATCTAAAGATATGTATAACATTCTGTACATTAAATAAAATATTAATTACCTTTGAGATTGTTGAGACGTTATACTCCCGATCCTTGTATGCAATAAACATTGAACAATATTGCTATTATCAATAGTTATGTTTCGTAAATTAACATATCTACTATCAACAATCCCATCCAATTCAGGCTAAGTAAAGTTGTTATTTACGACAGCTACGTAAACATGCTTGATAAAAAATAGATTTTACGTCATGCTGCTAACATTCTTAGAACTTGCGCGTACGATTATTACCCATGTGAAGTATCCCTCGAGTTATCGATGACATTTCTAAGAGTTCTTTGTTACATGTATAGGTACTTGGTAGTTATTCTCAAAAATCACTACATTATGACTACTAAAAGTAATAACCCTACTTCGAAGCGTCTCATGTGTGTAATGTGTGATGGACGGCATAAAACATTAATTTTTTAAACATTTAAAATGGCCACCCGAAATGTATACTTAGATGAAATGCATCGACATACGGTCTGTTATTGCCGTATTTTTAATGCCAAAATCGTTTACTTCCTATTCCTTCTGACTTAAGGAGTTAGCCAATGGCGACGCAAAGACTAAATTGTACTCAAATACTTAAATAAGAATTGTAACCCTTTTTATTTTTAGTAGGTTAATTGATGACATTTTATGTATTTGGTTTCGTAGTTTCTATATTATAATATGCATAATTAATATGTAATTATAAACTCATGCACTATCAATGCCTTTTCCTGTCACGTGGAACTACACTAGCTCACATTTACTTCGCACTCGCGACTTAACTCGCTCTTGTCAGACCTGCGTGCGTGTAGCAGGCATAAGAGGTATCTTGCCTATGTAACGATAGAATACAAGCAGCACGCACGCGGACACATTCTACGTGACAGGAAAAGGCCATTTTTCTACACTAAATAATAAGTTAAATAAGAAGGAGTAGGTAAGGTTGAATAAAATTAAAACTACCTACTGACTCGATTTTATACGTAGAGTTAATTAAGGTTACTCATAGAAATTTAATTAACTTACGAGTTAATAAAGTGATAATAAAGTAAGTACGTCAGCGGACATTTAGATATATAGAAGATATAAGTGATAAGAAAAATTAATATGAATTATATTATCTATTTGCTGATAAACAAAACATTGCAACAATATGATTTTGGAGAACTGCATATAAATATAGAAAGAAAAGTCTTTGCAATGTTTTATTCTCAACATATATTTAGTTATATATACGTTTAATGATTATGGTTATTATTATGGGATAGTGTATTAATGGTGCAATTAAATAAATATTATTTTCTAAAACGCTACGTTACGCCTAAATACAAAATATCACTACGTAAAAGTAATGCCTATAAAAATATAGCACGAATTCACACGTAGAAATTTAAAAAATGCTAAGATAAACTAAGAAAATCTCACGCCTATAAGGGTATTTTAGTTTCCGTTACATTTTTTAGGATTTTAATTATATTGAGTTATTGAAAATAGATTGATTTTTTTTATATATTGTTACCCTCAATTCAAGAACCTACATTATCAATAAACAATTTAGTTAAAGTTATCCTAGAAAACAAATTTAAAGTATCATCCAGGCATTTTTCTTGTCACATGGGTCTACGTCTGCGTTCGCATCTCATCCGCACGCGTCAATTAAGTAGCTTCAGTCTCTCCACATCTCACATGCGTGTGACGAGAAATTATTAATGAAATTACAGGATATGAGAGGCATGCATGCGGGCCAAAAACGTACGCTGACTCTAATCCTGCATAATAAGAAATGGCCATGAAATGTTTATTGCCAATTCCGATTCAGTTATGTACGTGTGATCTTATAATTATCTAAACCGTATTGATTGGTGTATTATACTATTATACTTTAATGTTAAGTAGTTTATTTCATATTTTGTTTGTATTTTTGTTGTCGATTTCATGTGTCGTCATGTAGAGTATAGGTTAGTACGACATTAATACAACACGACTGATCAATACCCATTTAAATGTATCTTATTTTGACCCCCACCAAATAATAGGCGTAAAATAGGCAACTATGTATATAAAACAGATACTATCACATGACACACATGCCAGTGTTACAGACAACGACCTGGTAAGGGACCTACAGGTGGCGATTGCAACCAGGGGGAACCGGTCTCACTGTTCTGTAACCCAAGTAAACATTAAAAATAAAAATAATTTAATACTTACATCGCTTTTGTATCTAAAAGTAAATATTGTTTAACATTTTGAAGTAAGGAAAATGACCTTAAAAGTTAAACCCAGACCCAGAACACAATATATACAATTCATTACACCTTTTTTCGTCAATATTATTATTATTATTTTATAATATAGGAGTAGCAGACGAGCATGCAGTCCACCTGATGGTAAGTGGCTACTGCCGCCCATGGACATCTGTAATCAACCCCAGATAGGGTTAGATATTCCTACCAAAGGTCGGCTACAGATACCCTGCTACCCCTGAGGATTAAGCTGGAACGCCTCGGTCCATCTGTCTCCCTTACCACACCCTTCAAACCGGAACACAGCAGCGCCTAGCACTGCTGTTATTAGATAGAAATAGGTGTGGCGGTGGTGCCGCCGTAGTCGAACCACAAAGGGTTCTACCACCTTCAATATCATTACATCTATCATTACAGGTTATCTTAACCTAAGGGGATAGAGTAGCCTATATATAATTACGTTAGATAAACTATAAGTACCTTGTCTTACATATTATTAATTATAACATGAATGTTAGTAGTTACATATAAGATAAGATATAATTAAATTGAAATCGCTCTACGGCAGTGGTTCTTAATCTATTCTTCATAATAGCACATTTTTTGGCTTACTGTGAACCACCAATTAACAAATCATTTCGTCGTTTGAATAAAAAAAGATTCCCTGTTCCTGAAATAAGACTGTCGAAAAAAAACTGATTTTTCGATATGCACAGTAGTATAAATGTACGTATAGTAAGTACCTATTACATTTAAAACTTTTAGTGCCGCTGTCATACACCGTTGTAAACACAACAATAAAATGATTCATATATTTATCTCTATCAATCAATACAATTTTGTGAATCTAGAGTACGTAATTCTCTGGTGGTGTTAAGGAAACCGGAAATAAATTTGTATCTAATCTTACTTCCTAGAATTGTTTGTCATTTTTTTGTTGTGCCTTCGCAAAGTTCTCATTAGTCATTAGGACATTACAATGTTTTGCGTTAGTCATACTAAGATGAGTTGGATTTTCCTAATTTGCATATCTCTTTAATTCTTACTATACAAGGAGTGATTGTATCAAAAACTTTAAGTTACATATGGCGTAATAGCGGTATCTAAAGTAACTATGACTTCTGTAATCAACTCCATAGAGAAAGGTTTCTACCTGAAGCCGAACACAGCTGAAGCGTTTCCAATGCTGAGGAGTAAGGTGATCAAACCATAATATTTAAGTTACCCTTCTACCGAAACGCATAACTGCTTTATGCGAATAGGAATTTTGAAGGTAATGAACCCTTTGTGGTACGACTCCGGCAGCACCTCCGCCACACTTATTTCTGCCTCATAACAGCAGTGTTATGCGCTGCTATGTTCTGGTTTGAAGGGTGTGTAAGGGAGAATTACTTTTCCGACGTGCTCCAGCTTAGTCCTCAGGGGTAGCGGCGGTTCTGTGGCCGACCTCAGGTAGGATTATCTAGTCCTATTTGGGGTTGATTACCATAAGATAAATTGCATGCTCGTCTGCTACTCCAATATTATAAAAAAAGAATTGGTGGTGGTAACTTTCTACCTTGCATTACTCTTTATTTAAATTTAAAAATAGATTACTAATACACATGTCATTACATAATTATGATCGGTGAGAAATAAACTAAACAAGATAAGTAAATGCTTAATACCGACCCAGATTATTTAAAGTTGTTAATACACATTCAAATAGATAAACTGGTGATAATTAAATAGTTCACTATGTAATGAGTTTACGCAAACGTAAACAATGCTACTGTAAGTATTGATTATCCTTGAGGACTAAGGAAGATCGACTCTTTTAAGACTCTCCGTTACCACACCCTTCAACCAGAAAACAGCAGCATTCCATTATTGTAAGGTAGACAAAAATGTGGCGGTGGTGCCCCGAAGTGGAATGAAGAGTTCTACTACGATATGCTGCAACGAGTAACGCTAATAGAAATAGGTGTGGCAATAAAACCGATAGTACAACCACAAACAGTTATACAATCTTTATGGCAACTGATAATCATCGACCAGATCCGTGGCTCCTGTATTTTACTAAAATACGTAATATGACATTACCACAACATAGAAACACGGTTGAATAAGGCCTAGTATGAAATGGTTTCTCCTAGTCCCTTGGGAAATTATGTGTGATTTCAGACTAAACTAATTTCTGTTTTATTTAAGTTTTGGGGCCCGGTCCGGCATGGTATGCGGGGACAGCAAAGTCAGCTTTTTAGTATTATATATAGTATTCGTGTATTTTGTAAAGGAAGACCTTTTAATCTCAAAAAACGTCTTTCTTAAAAGGGAGACCTTTTAAACTCAATTCGCGCCCCGGAACGGCAAGTTTAGGGGGCGGCAAAATTTTTAATAGGAGGATCTTTATTTTTCTTCAACAAATTGCAGGGATCATATGACCTTTGATAGAGCTCAAAATACTAAAATAAAAAGCAAAGACTATCCTATATCCTTTCTACGTATTTTCTGAGCAGAATATTTTAAATCTAAAGAGCGATATTAAAACTTCGCGCTGCTCTAACTTAGTCTTCAAGCTCAGGGTAAACAATGAAATCGTTTAACTTTAAAGAATGTCCAGCTTAGGCAGGTTATAAATGTCTTAAGCAGATACGATTTAATACAAAGGAAAAACTGTCTTTTCCTACTTTACATGAATACATACAGAAACAAAAAAATGAATAGTCACGTAATCGTCATCATGTGTGGTCCAGGGGATTTCAGGGTGGCTCCCTGGCCTGCAAACATCTTGTTTTTTGTAATATTCAAGTAGCCGACGAGGATGCAGGCTACCTCATGGCTTGATGGTATGGTCACAGTCATCTCTAAGCCACTCCATATAGAAGAGGGTCCTGACGCTGATCAGTGATCACATATGCCTGGATACATCCGAGGATTAAGACAGTCGCCTCATATGCAAGTCGGCCAGTATCCACACCCTTTCATCGAAATGCATAAAAATTCACGCTAGAAGTTGATGTGTTCCTGGTACCTCTTCAGTTGAAACATACTAGTTCTCCTATAATTGATAAATTGGTGAATTCATGAATCGATTTGTGTTCTAGATCTGGGTATTTTCAGTCAGCTTTGGGTGTTTACCGCACCGAACGTCGAGCGGTATGGAAGATTATGAATTTATTTATGAAGTAAATAGTAACAGATTTTACTATTATACTCGTCACTACATATTAATAGTAATGTCTACACACGCTATTGAACTTGGTTTATTTAAATACAATTGCCGTAATGGTTTACTTATACTGATAAACAATCTAACACAATTTAACACATAACTCTATCTAATGGGCTTTATCTATTCAAGTGGCCGTTGAATAAATCGAACAGCATTTTTGTTTTAATACGCAAATATTCCTGTTTTTGTCTTTAATATATGTATAATAGCTTTAGACAAGTGCAAAGTATTTATGATACAAAACTAATAGAATCTATCAGTTAAAATTTGTGATAACACAAATAGCAAATATCAGATATTTGCTATTCGTGTTATCACAAATTTTAATGTCGTTAGGGCCTTAAGTATTAAATTTTTTAAACCAGTGTTTTTCAACATATGCATAAAAAGTCGCATGAATATTGTCATGAAGTAGATTGAAAAACGTAGATATTTAACACGCAATAATAGTTACTAGAGATTATTTAATAACCGAAAACCCGTTGAAATATAAAATAAATAAATACCTAATAATAATGTGTTCATAAGTTTAAAATAATGAAAAATCATATTGATGAAATCGATAATTTAGTGTACCTAGACTCGACTAAGTGTAACAACTTAGATCTAGTCTTAAAACTTCTTTTTGCAATATCATAAATTCTTAAGCAAAAAATCTAAAGGAATTTGCATAAAAAATCAATTCCAGTAAATCGCAGAGCGTCAGTCATGTATTGCCAATTTATTTCTTTTACCTGGAACGCTACGCTTTTAAAAATATAACTTCACTAGAAACAATAATAAACGTAGATTTTATTTTTAACCACTCAACATCAATCGGATCATAATTACCTGAACGTCCTCCATATGTCGAAGCACATTACGTTTAGCCAGAAAAAGCTCGTTTGGAACGCGTAGTATACGATGAAAGCTGAAAAAATAAAAATAAACGTGAAAGTACTCGCGTATTCATACACCACATGTTCGATTTATACGAATGTCCAAATAGGTTTTCTGTTTTAACGGGTTTGTTAAAACAGAGATTGTTTCTCCTATAAAGCCGTATGTATATTATTCCGTTATTAATAATCAATCCATCCAATTTTCTTTACCAAAGATCGAAATTTGACAATTTTTAATAGGTAGGTACTCTTTGTCGAATTACATCCTTGTAGCTCCTTGTAGGCAAAATATTGGATTGACTATTAGATATAGATAATAGACAAACAATGGTAAAAGATCGGCGCCATGTCATTTAAAAATTCAATGACATCTATAGAGGTGCACATCGTCCAAATGAACAATTGTGGTGACAAAATCACTTAACAAGAAAATAAGGATAAGGTTCCATTTTACATTTACAAAAATAAGTAATGCAAAATATTTTTAGCATTAAAAAAAACACATATGTACATATAAATATAAATATAAATATAAATATAAATATAAATATAAATATAAATATAAATATAAATATAAATATAAATATAAATATAAATATAAATATAAATATAAATATAAATATAAATATAAATATAAATATAAATATAAATATAAATATAAATATAAATATAAATATAAATATAAATATAAATATAAATATAAATATAAATATAAATATAAATATAAATATAAATATAAATATAAATATAAATATAAATATAAATATAAATATAAATATAAATATAAATATAAATATAAATATAAATATAAATATAAATATATATGAACGTTTATAGTCTTCACAAAATGAGGAAACGACTATGTGCCCCAGCCCCCACCTGATGTTAAGTGGCACTAGTGTCATCAATGCACATATGCTACCGTATATAAATTTGAGATATTCGGGACCGGGATATTTTCAGAAACATTACCTATTTTCCATCGTAGACTTGTTTTCAATTTCCACTTAAGATATTGAATAATTTTAGCTATAGACATTATTTACGTATACATACGATAAAGGTTGAGATATCGATCAAGTGAATCCTATTTCTAGGAATTATTAACGATAGAAATATAACAAGTGAGGTTAAGCTATAAAAATATTTTAATGAAAAAACATAAAAGAAAACCGCGACCTTATTCATCATCTAAATCTAATCCGTTTTCAATCTTGTCTGTCTTTGCGGGTGTACGCTCAAAGAAATCTTTCATCATAATGGTATTGACCCATTTTATACACAAATATGCAGCTATTCCAAAATACTGACAAAATATGAATATTTATTATTTCAACTGTAACGTGTTATATATTTCTATTTATGACGCTTTAGTATAAAATATTTTTAAACGTGTATTATCAAAATTAGTATCTGTTGTACATAATAATAAACGTTGTGTTTTACTAGAGATAAGTCAAATACATGATACTGTATGGTCACATGTATTATTATATGCCTACTATACTGCGTTCTTTCAATATTATAAAAATAAAATAAATTAATGAAATAGTTTAAAGCCTTTCATTCGAAGAATAATTGTGGCCATATATTTAATTGGCCATAACGCTGTATTGTCATTGAAAAAAAATAATAAAAAAATGACGGGGATTATGGCGGGAAACGGCAGATGATAAGTAGGTATGTATGTGGAGGCCTTGGAATTAATTAAAACTAACTAGCTGGATTCAAGTCTTTTACTGGAGAATCCCCTTGCAAACCAATTGCAATTGCAGTATACCAATACATCAGTCGTCATCATCGATCAGGACACGTGATCTTGACGCGAGTTTAATATTTTTTACCCATCACATAAAGTGCACGACGCTGTTAAAGAAGATTTAACTTCAAAAATATTTTCAGAAATACTGAATAAATCGCAAGTTTAACGTAGGTACCTACATAAATTGTGGGAGACATTGTGTCAGTGACGAAGAGAGCTTTAAAGGACAGTTAAATTTCCCAGACATCGTTTTACTTCCTGCTTTTATTCTATTTTAGAAACGAAGTAGAAAGATAAAAATGCTATTATGGATTACTTACTCTCATTTTCTTTATTTTTAACTCAATCTATCTAAACTGTTACGATAATGGATTTTGATAATGTAATTTACTTTTAAAATAATCTTTAAACTCGTTAAGATCAAATGTATATTTTTTGTCCAAAGAAATGTTCGGTGTACTTATAAGTTTTATTATGATTGACGAAAAATTTCGCAAGTAGAGTTAAAAGGTTTTATTTTAGATTGATTTCTAAACAGACTAAGGCCCATTATTGATAATCGATTTATTCAATGTTTTGCCTACGAAAGATTGAAATATTATGATTCCTGTCTACTAGAATTGTCGAATTTCGATCTTTGGTAGACAGATTGTTAGATAGGTTGAGTATTAATAACGGACGAAAAACGACTGTGTTCGTTAATCCAAACGTATTGTCTGCCGCTGTCAGAGAGCGTTACACATTTGTCTGTTTTTACCCGACTACGCTCAAACTGTGGGAGCGACATAGGATACATTACTTGTCTTTATAGTTGATTGTTTTAAGTGTTTGCGGCAAATTTCTTTTGATTTTTTGCTCTCCATTGGATTGCTACAAGTGTTTGCAAATCTATAAAACCGGTCTGAATATAGAAATGAATCGCGTCGCCATAGCAAATTGTAAGACTACACCTGCACGCAACAACTTCAGAGCGGACTAGCAGTTTGGCGCGGGCTACAGTTGATTAAGGGCGTGAAGAGAGAAGTTATGATTTATGTTATGGCTGCTCATGTAACTTGTGACTAGAGTATATTACAAACAATATTTTATTACTGTTGTAATGACTGTGTGCCAAATTAGTCATGGATTGTAAATTAGACATGACCGGGCATATAGCCCGTGTGGGCAGCCTCATTGGTCATTATTCTAGACACAGCACTACAAATGGACACTTATGTTATTGACCTGTCTAGAAGTCAATTAAATCAAGTCAATTACGATTTTACAGCAATGATAGTGCCATTACGTTCATACATATGCAAATATACTTGTAGGTACATACTTAAAGACAATTAAGGTGTGAACTCACGGAACGATTTTACTTCGCGCGCAGTCGCCAAATACGAGTAGCTTTTGCTTCAAATTTAAGGGTCTGATAATGTGGCTCGGAGACAAAATATGTAACTCCTCAACCGATGGGAATAATTGAGTTGTGTTTGAAGATATTTGGTGTAGGTTCTAATGAAATTGCAAAGCCAGTTCATCATTGACTATTTAAGGGTTTGATAATGTGGCTCGGAGACAAAATATGTAACTCCTCAACCGATGGGAATAATTGAGTTGTGTTTGAAGATATTTGGTGTAGGTTCTAATGAAATCACGGAACCGCAGTTTTACGCGATTGCGTAGCCGCAGCGGTTTTGGAAGCGACCGCAAAGTCAGCGAAGCAAGTGTGTCAGTCGGATGGAAAGAGGTCCAGATACCTACGAGTAATCGTAAGTTGCTCACCATTGCAACAGAAACTTCAGGCGACGTGAAATAATATTTCACCATGAAAATAGCAACTATTTTTTACCTAAATTTTCATAGCCCATGTATGTTAAAGTTCCGTATCCTCGCGTGACGGACTGCACGTAATTTGTATGGCAATGCATTATTAATTTACGTTATTCTAAATACAATATGGCTGACGCCCAAAGATATCCTTAATAAGTATAAGTATCCAACTACTATAAAACTTATTTAAAAAGAATTTTATTTTGATACATACATTTGTTTCCTTCCGTAAAGCTCAGCGCTTCCTAGAAGCATTGAAAAACAAAGGCCCATTTATCTATTTCACTCTACGCGGACGCAACACGCCCTAAAAGCTGTTTAATTAATTTAGACTAATATTAGTGATAATTACCTTTTGGGGAATGCGTTTAATTTTCAGTATCAATTAAGGTAATTTCATTTCGAGGGTGTGTGCGGTTGGTATTCGACGGTGATTTAATTTGGTGTAAATCTTTTACCTTGTGATTTAGTAGTCTTCTATTACGTAGTGATTTATTAGTAGAGTCTTGTTTTTTGTAAACAATGAAAATGACAGTAACAAAGTATATATTTTACTTGAACCTCACATTTATTTAACATTTATTTGGTGACCCACGGAGCGGTATTATGGTTACCACAGTCTGATGCGCAGACGGTTCCAGATTCGATCTCTGACCATATATCTGAAGGATGAATTTAGACTTCTGTTCATAGTATTCATGGCATCCACGACGACACACCAGGGAATCTGTAGTGTGGGGCTATGAGTGTAGAAGGCGTCTATGTCAGACTTATTTATCATCAAATTAAATACAGTCCAGGAGCTCCCCTAAGATGCAAAGCAGTCCCAGTAGCCTATTCGGGCTCTTCCAGACATGGTACTTTTAGCATCGGAGATTACCGTTTTGGGCATTGCAACGATGCTGTTTCACTTTTTTGAGGCTTTCTGCGTTCGGGCCGGTATCGAGAATGCGCGTTTTATTAAATACATTAATACTGTATCGCGTTTCTCGTATTCATTTGCTGCTTCGAGCGTCCAACGGTAGCTGCGAACGACGCTTAAATGTGTGAGGTATATATATTTCAATGCTTCTGAAAAGCAGCTAAATAATCGATCTCCGATGCGTATCATGTGCCTTTACTTATCTCAAGGATTTTGATAGGTCCTGCTATTATTGTAGATGAGTAATTGTTATTGTTTACACGACTTATTACAATGATTTTCAATTTTCCACAGTAGGTGCCTACGTTTCACGTTACATGAATCATGGCTGCTATCTTATCTGTTTACACTACGACTCTACATCGTCTCTACGAAATGCATTGTCGCCAGTCGTCTTGTAATATATTTTTTTCTCCAATTATCTAAACACAACCCTCAGGTAATAAGTAGAATGATTCAGCGACTTGTAATAACTATGACAGTTAAATTTACCCTTATGTACCTAACGAGCTTTTGCCCGCGGCTTCGCTCGTGTTACGAAGTAATATTTTCATCCCCTATTTTATCCCCTTGGGGTAGAATTGATCAAAATCCTTTCTTAGCGGATGCTTACGTCATAACATCTACCTGCGTGCCAAATTTCAGCCCGATCCGTCCAGTGGTTTGGGCTGTGCGTTGATAGATCACTATGTCAGTCAGTCACCTTTGAGTTATATATATTTAGATTGTGAAGGTATATCATCGTTTTATGGTTATGAACATTATATACCACTAGTAAAAAGATCGTGAAGCACCCAACTTAAATAAACCAGTAAAGACGAAAACGTTCAGTACCTTTTGGCTCTCTTTTGTCAGTCAATTTTCTTTTTTTAGAGTTCCATACCCAAAGGTTAAAAACGGATTCCATTATATTAGGTATTGAGCCGCTACCTGTCCGTTTGTCATAGGGCTCTCTTGAACCGTAATATTGTGTTTTAATTCCCTAGCAATCTACTTCAAACTGTATAATAGCAATAAATTGTTTCGTAAGTAATCTAATTTTCTGAGAAATGTTAATGGTTTTATTTTTATTTATCAATGCGCAAGCCCGATACAACGCCAATATAAATAGGTAGGTAAGTATATCATCATCAACCCATTACTATCGCACTGCTGGGCACGGGTCTCCTCTCAGAATGAGAAGAATTAGGCCATAGTCTACCGCGCTGGCCAAGTGCGTATTGGTAGACTTCACATACCTTTGAGATTTTTTTTCTATAAATCTCTCAGGTATGCAGGTTTCCTCACGATGTTTTCCTTCACCGTTTAGCAAGTGAAAATTAATTTCTAATACGCACATAACTTTAAAAAATCAGAGGTGCGTGCCTGGGATTTGAACCTCGGACCCCTCGATTGAAAGGCCGAGTTTCTTAACCAATAAGGCTATCACTGCTTTTTAAATTATTATTTACCTTTGTTTAAAGAAAATCAACCCTATACTAAATGGACAGACACACACATACGGATAAACGCGCACATTGCTATTAACAAATTGCTATTAATTTGCTCATCATACAATTAGCTGTATAATTACTGAAATCGATATAAATGCTTTAACGTAATGTGACAATTAATGCATACCGTGCCTCTATAGTTTAAAGCCTGTGGTACCAGTAAAAAGCTATAAATTGAATTTCCTTTATAGGTTTCCGTACCCAAACGGCAAAGCGGAACAATATTACTAAGCCTCCGCTGTCTGTGCTTCTGTCACAGGACTATATCTCTTGAACCGTAATAGATAACCAAAAAGTCTCTACCACCTTTACGTATATGCCCGTTACATTATTCATTTAATACTACATACTCTAGCCATAGACTCTAGCCTAGAACTACGTAATTAATCTAGTATTGTCCTATGTCCACGTTCTATCTTTGAAAATGGTTTACGTAACACGTAAAACAAAAGAATTGGGTTGTCGACACACAGTTTATTCTACTGGCTACGTTCTAAATTCAAGATTCAACTCAGATTATGCGATTATTTGTATGGTGCCTATCTTAGACTAAACATTTCTAAATATAAAATGTGCAGCTTCCTCATCTTATAATAGTTAATTGCAAATCTGGTGGTGGTAAAATGTAGATCTGGCTAATATATATCAGCAATTCTCAGAAATCAACCTATTATTATATTTATCACTTAGGTTCATAGATTATTCACAACTAACAAGAAAATGTACCCAGTTTTGAGAATTGAAATAGTTGCGTAAAAAAGTTTTGCCTCGTCTCCGTGCTAAAATGTTCCTAAAATATTTGAAATAATTATTTATTTATTATGTAAATTACGCAGTATTAGTTATTTATTCGTAAATTTTCTCTAAAAATGTTTTTATTTGTCAAGAATTAAAAAAAAGAACTTACTAATAAGCCGTTTGTGGCTTCATTCAAGTTCAAGACGGCGAAGTATCTTTACTAATCTATGCTTAGGTTATAATTTTGTCAAAAAAGTAAATTTAAATATTAAATCAAAATTATTTTCTAGATTTAGGACTGTGTGTCCGTAATAGGTAGTCCACGTAAAAGTCCTAGTCCGCTCTGAATATAGAAATGATTCGCGTCCCCATAGCTAATTGTTTGACTACACCTGCTCGCAACAACTTCAGAGGGGACTAGCAATTTGACGCGGACTATACCTACCTAGATACTTGAAAATTTCACAGACTGAAAGACAAAAAGTCTAGCAAAAGCTTTGTAACAGTACAATACGTGTTATGTAATAAATATTTAAAGTATATTCTAAAAAGAACCTTATGACGTCATGAGTTATTATAGACTTCATATGAAATACATAAATGCATTAGATGATGAATAATTCACGTAGACAGTGAATAAATAAATAAATTGCGACAATAAATGAAAATACGCAATATAATAAATACATAAAACGAACAGTGACTGTAATTTATATTATAGTTTTGGAAAATAATATTGCTTTTTTACCTGTCGGGGGAGGGTAACTTCCTTCGAGCGTATGTCATAGATAAGTATAGATATCTCACCGCCTTGTAATTGAAGGAAAACATTAAATTGCTTAAACGGCTGACAAATATGTCAGCCATTTAATAGCTGTCATGGAGTAATTTACGCGGAACAATGCCGACATGCGCAGTTAAGTGTTGCAAAAACACGAAATCGAAGAAAAAGTGCGGAGAAATATCGTTTCATTCGTAAATGATCTAAAAACTACATTTTTTAAATATTTTTCAACCCCGAAAATAGATAACAGTGACAATTTCAATTGTCAAAACTGGTTACATTTTCTTGTTAGGAATGAGTAATCTTTACTATTCTATGCATCGATATACCACTAATAAAGACGCGTCATTGATCCTATGGCGTATGTATGTACTCGTTTGTATGTACGATATGTTATGATAGCTTTGTCACGCATATGTGGTGTCGCATATGTGGTGGCAACTGTGGGAATGATCCCACAGTTTAGGCGAATCCATTGGCTATATTTCTATGTAGACCGATTTTTAATTTAACAAAACTCTATTTTATTTTTTACTCCACGTTTCTGTATTCGATTTTTTTAATTTTCAATCTTTCAATATCAATCCTAGATAATCGATGTTTCACGTCCATGCGTATTGAGACAGCTGTTTTATTTTTGACGAGCTTTTGCCCGCGGCTTAGCTCGCCTTACGAAGTAATATTTTCATCCCCTATTTTATACCCTTGGTGGTAGAATTGATCAAAATCCTTTCTTAGCGGATGCCTACGTCATAACATCTACCTGCATGCCAAATTTCAGCCCGATCCGTCCAGTGGTTTGGGCTGTGCGTTGATAGATCACTATGTCAGTCAGTCACCTTTGAGTTATATATATTTAGATTACATAATACAAATAAAATATAAATATAGACTATAAATATATATACGCGTGTAAGATATACACGGGTATAAATTAAACTAGATAAGACACGTATTACCACATTAATTAAGGGCTTTGTTTCATTAACCTTCGGCTATTTCATCTAGCCGGTAGTCAGTAGGTACATTTGAATATTGATTAGGTACGTAGTGAATAACAAACGACTGCATTAAGGCTATTAAGCTATTCTGAACTGCCAAACGGATTAATGTGAGTGCATTAGTGGCACTGTTCTTTTGTCCACTGTGGAGTACCTACCTTTTTTTTTGTTTTCAAGGGAAAACCTCAAAAGGTACCCGACGACGTGGGAGCGACGCCGGGTTATGTGGGATTTTTACCGCACTAAAACCCCCCCGGTGGCCGTCCTCAGCGCTTGATGGAGAACTCCGGGATCTCCAATGGAACATAACAGGAGTCCTCCGAGCGCGATGCCCCGGTCGGGCTGTGCCCTGGGGGGAGCAGTTTACGCTCCTCCTGCATACCTGGTGTTTACGACGGCATCGGACCACACATGCCGCCGTTATTTCCGGGGTTGCCCTCCGGACGGTTCGAGCTCCCACTCTTGCCGCCGGCAACCCCGGAAGTCCCCTTTTAGTCGCCTCTTACGACAGGCACGGGGTACCGTAGCCCTGTTCTAGTCCCGGAACTACAGGGACAACCTAGTACCTACCTAGTGTGTTTTTCGAGCGTATGTATGTGTGTATGTATGTATTGTTCTTTAGTACGCTCTACAGCCCAAACGGCTTGACGAATTTGAACGCTATTATGTTATGAGTGTTGCAGGATCTAAATTTTTGGAGGTGACATATGCTATATTTAAGAAGCTTTCGCTTACTTATTATTGCATAAAGACACATTATTTTTTTTCTCTAAGCTTAGCAAAAATCATTCAGCTACGGTAGATAGTTAAAGTTAATAAAATATCGGCATGAATTGAAAATTGCGTTTTTACGTTTGCATTAATTTGAACACAGTGGAGTTATGTATATCTGCAATTAATCACAGATGCATTGCTACTGACAATTGTTGTTATTCTTTACGTAATTTATTGTTCAGTCATAATATATTAGGCTTTATTTTGTATTTTTATAGGCGAACGGCGGCACTTACAAATTGTCAGTCACAATATTTTTTCTTAACTACTACCAGATCGGAACGCGACCTCAACTGAGAAGATCCGGTAAGAAACTAAGTGGGTTTGCCTTTTTTAAGTAATAAATATTATTCTTACCGATGACGTAGCACCCGGTCATAGCCACGCCAACCCGACCGACGTGCAGCTTGAGGTACGCCAGGAAGGAGTACGCGATGATCAGGCCGAAGCAGTACGCCATCAGACACATGCCGTGCAAGTTCCGTAACTCCGGAATGAAGGCATATACTAGGAACGTCGCTATCAGGAATGGAACGGATAGCATCAGACCTGAAACAAAAAGACTATTGTAGGTACAACTTTTGTATTTAAATTCGTAGTTGAACTAGCAAATCAGTCTACCTGATGTCTCCCTTACCACACCCTTCAAACCAGAACACAGCAGCGCTTAACACTGTTGTTATAAGCAGAAGCAGGTGTGACAAAAGAGGATCTACCACCTTCAAAATCATATATGTAGTAACGTAATGTGGATGGGAGCATAAGGGTTTCATCATCAACCCATTAATGTCCCACTGCTGGGCACGGGTCTCCTCTCATAATGAGAAGTATCAGGCCATAATCCACCGCGCTGGCTAAGTGCGTATTGGTAGATTTCACATACCTTTGAGATTTTTTTTTATAAATCTCTCAGATATGCAGGTTTCTCTCAGATATCCTCACGATGTTTTCCTTCACCGTTTAACAAGTGATAATTAATTTCTAAGGGTTTACCACTTTCAAAATAAACTGCTGTCAAATAGTGTAGTTAGTAAGGTAATTAGGTAGTTAGTTATGATTCGGTTAGCTTAAATTACGCGAATCGATACGTCAACCTCCCGTTATATTGGTGGCGTAGTCACAGTAATAACCCACCCAGTATAACGTCAATAACAGAAGGTACAATACGTTTTGTAAGTTATGACTAGTAATAAACTAGCCTTACAAAAATAAAACCGAAGTAGAAATAATAAAAATGCCCGTTAAACCATTATTACGATAAATCGCAAAAGTTGTGTCCTTGTAGGTGTAGGTCTTCTATTGGGGTTGTAAATTCACAAATTAAAGCATCATCATAACTTTGATTATAACACGTTAACGCGGCGTTCTCCTGCTCATTTTTGTACTGGACTAATCTTAGCAAACCAATGGCGCATACTTTGTGCACGGTGTTCCTTACACAAAGCTTTTTTCCGTAACAACGTACAGCTCGATTATCGATTTCTCGCCGAAATTTTCAAACAAATCGAATAAAAGAGTCCCACACGCGCCGCAAACACCAAACCTCTACAAATATTTGGCTTGATTTGGGAAATAAAACACTCTTTCCATAAGTTTCAATTCGTGACGGTTTGTTGAAGTATGACAAGTGTGTAGACGCGGTATAAATGTAGATAGTCGGTTTGCAGTGCTTATTGCATTGTATATTATCTTTATCTTGCGCATGGCACGACGTGTTTTTTTTATCGAATAGTCGTTTTCGTTGCCAATATTGTAAGACAGATTGTATACATCATGCTGATAGTGTTTTGAATCTGATAAAACAAAAAAACGTGAGTTATCAACAATATTGACGACGACGAACTTGTTTAGCGACGTATGTTTTTATGAAGTACAAATATCGTGTGAATGGTACAACGTGTACTATTCATGCGATAAGAGAAAACGTGTACTTACGCCATGTAAACCCAGCCTAAGACCGCGTGATCAAACAATACATTTTGAAATTGGGTTCGTGTTCTAATTATATCTCGTCAAAGCATGGTCACGCGGTCGCCTATTCTATTTTTCATTTTTTCGACTATAACAACGAACAGTATCTTTTAACGTGGCTTTAACAGTGTTTGTCTAATTTTTCAGGTATCATTATTACCTACATAGGCCTCTATTGTCGGTTTAGGACAACCATACACTCCCTTCTTTCATTAGCTCAAGCTTTTAACACTTATTTCTATCATATAATACTGGTGTTAATCATTAGTATGTTTTGGTTTCCAGGGTGTGTCGTGGGAGAAAGACATAGAGGTCGCATAACCTTTAGGAGTAGCAAGGACGCATTTGAACTATATAATACAAAATCGAAACAAAGTAAACTGTTTTTTGGGTTAAATTGTTTATCCACGGTAAGTATTGTCTTAGTGTAGAAGCAAATATAATTTATTCAAAAAATTCTTAGCCTGTCTAAGTGCCAGATGCCAGGATTTGGGCCGTCATTACGAACGAAGCTTTGAAATTGATTCCATTTCTCAAACTGGGGTAACAGAGATTTCGGATTTTATTCGAAATTTCTCTCCTTCGAATAAATTTAAAAGGTCTGTACGTGGATGTACGCGTATTGTCTTCCAGAAAATACTGTAAGCCATCAAAAACAATGCTTGTAAAAAGATCCAAGTCTCGCCATTCAGTTCTTCTACCGTAAAAAGTTTTGAGATCTATGTAAAACCAAGCCGGTAAATGTATGCAGTCCCTACTTAAGGGACCTTCTGTCTTAAGGTATTATCTCACTATCTAACCTAACAACATCTCATGGGACCATACCAATATTAAAAATCTTTTATGTTCTAAATAAATTAACGTGGCAATCGTACTGCAAGTCACATTGTGTTTTCATCTTATCATATCGCATCACACAGGTAACATTAGTACGATTGCCACGTCGATTTATTTAGAACATAAAAGATTTTTAATATTGGTATGGTCCCATGAGATGTTGTTAGGTTAGATAGTGAGATAATACCTTAAGACAGAAGGTCCCTTAAGTAGGGACTGCATACATTTACCGGCTTGGTTTTACATAGATCTCAAAACTTTTTACGGTAGAAGAACTGAATGGCGAGACTTGGATCTTTTTACAAGCATTGTTTTTGATGGCATCTCATTCCTTTTTGTAGATATTTCTACTCTTTTCCTTTCCGGTACCTTCTACTAGTTGAATCTCAACAACAGATTTTTTAAAGCCAATTAAATTTTTGTAGTTAGTCTTTGTAGTTATGTAAATAATCTTGCCATTCATCATCACTTTCATTCGAACATGACAATAAATTAAATCAAAAAAAGTTACTATTTTGACAACTGAAATTATTCCCATTGTCCTCAGGAAAAAACATCTCTACTGATTGTGATTTATTTATTTATTTATTTATAGTGATTTAACGTGTCTTCGTATTAAATAATCGACATCCCTTACTTTCTTCTGAATATCCGACAAAAATCATTGGTAATCTTTCACTGACTTCGTCGGACTCCGGTTTTTTATATAAACCACAGTATTTACTGCTCTTGCTCAAATTCGGTTCAATTTATAATATACTTCTGACTTCTGAAATGAAATTAAATGAAATGTTTATTTAATAATGATAACATTCGTTTTAAACTTCTCGCATTTACAATAATAGTTCTGTTAGCTGTTTCAACCACAACAATTTGTTTAGGGGTATATAGCATCGCCTTCTGATGTAGAATTCCATTTGTTGATAAGAAAATATTGAAAGCTCTATTACAAAATTTCGTTCATCCATCTGATCTCATACCTACATTTGTTCGACTTGCTAGTTCCCATTTCAACACTTTATATTTTTGAAATTTCGTAAATACTCACTCTTATATTTGAGAAAATAAACATGTGTCATTCGTGAATAATAGTCGATAAATAATAACATGTACCTTGAACCGTTGAGTGAAGTAGCTTCCATGGGACCACATGAATCTGTATGTACGATCTCCAGTATATCGTTCGTTCGCGTTCAGAGGTTTGGAAATGGTTTCTTACTAGTCGTCATATCCGTCGTAATGTTCACATCATCAAGCCCGGTCATAATATTCTTATATTCCGGATTAATATGGGCTAGTCTTCTATGCCAATATTTATTTGACATTGTCAAATATCATATCGGTGATTTGACAAATTGTTTAAATTTATATATACCATGTACGTTGTGGCCAGTTGCGATGATGTTATCCATAGAGTTACTAATAGTGCAACCGTTTTTCAAGAAATTAACAGTAAATCCTTTTTCAATAAGTTTACTCACCGCTAACAAATTCATACTAAAATTATTAGTCTGCATTTGTCTTTTGCATTCAACTGTAGTTATTTTTAGAATTATTATTTGCAGAGTATATTAATAATACATATTTTCAGCTAGACTATATTTTTATTCACTTCTATTTAAAACTTAACTCACCGTACAATATAATTTTATATATAGCTATTATAGATTACAAATAATTTATATTAAAAAGGTTTCTTATAATAGTTTCCACGTTTTTTCCGGGTAGGTATTACCACAAAATAAAAACTAACAGAAGTCAATCTTCATACAAAGTGGGCTGGAGTAACGCACACATAGACACCACTTACCGACTAGTTATCTCGGGGGGACTCGACTCGACTCGTCAG
Source organism: Epargyreus clarus (assembly GCF_041222505.1). NCBI lineage: Eukaryota > Metazoa > Arthropoda > Insecta > Lepidoptera > Hesperiidae > Epargyreus > Epargyreus clarus. Next base: position 10,259,228 of record NW_027332212.1, read on the forward strand.
TTCATTTTTACACGCATTTGTAACTGTTTTGTGCAAGCAATGGAGCAAAAAAATACCCTAATTGTGCAATGGACGGTTGTTTAAATTCAACATTAAACTGTGGATTTTCGTTTTTTTTATAGCTATCAATTATCAAGCCACTAGGAGCTGATATTTTTGGTGATCATGGCAAGAATATGTTATAAAGTGGCTATCTAAGCTCGATTTATATAACAGTTTCCTATTTCGAATCACTTGAAATGAATATAACTAAATTTTTGTAATATTGCGTTGAAATGTTAGGTACCTAATATTACGTAAGTTGAAAACATGATTTTTTGTTCGTATATATATTGGTTTGTCTTTAATGCCATTTGGTAGGTTTAGGTCTAAAACGGATAGGGCAAAAGGAATTGTGTAATTAGGGTAATCCTTTTAGAAGTTATTAGGGATTTTCCATTGTGAACATTGTAAATTTTTATATGTAAGCTTATTTTCATAGACATTTATTTATGCGCAATAAGGCCGAAATTTGCCTAAACACTTGTTTCCTTGGAAACAAACTTATTATTATTTTATAATACGGTGACAGTTGCTTTACCTCACGACAGTTATTGTATTTTGTGTATGTTGCCGTTAGATTGTAGAATACGTTAGCATACACATTAACTAGGCAGTCTTAAGATTAGCTAGAAAATATGCAGATTAACTATGTAGTTAAAATTTGAAACATCTTTTCAGACTTGTTCTTAGGACTAAAACACATGCCTTTTTACGACACGACGACGTAGTGTGATACATAGCGACATCGTGCCGCAAAGCGATATTGTTTCGTGAAAATATACAAAGTTTGTCGTAAATTCATGACACGACGACGCATCATAGCATGCATGGGTCGACGTCAAGGGGTAAAAATTGATACAATCTTCGTTTTGTACTTTAGGTAATGGACAAGCTAATCTGCGTTTTAACTGATTTAGGCACATTAGCCGTAACATCTAGTTTTCTTCTTATGACATTTGTCAGAAATTCGGAATGTTTTTGATATTATATAACTTTTTAGGGTTCCATACCCAAAGAGTAAAAACGGAACCCTATTTCTAAGCTGTCCGTTTGTCTGTCTGACATAGAGCTCTATTTCTGGATCCTTAATAGATAGAAACTTAAATTTTTTTACGGCATATTTATAATGGTGGCCGCTTTAACAACAAGTAATAAAAGTAAAAAGAAAAACTTTCAAATAAAGGAGAGTTGCCATACAAAGACCTTCTTTTTCTTTATGAAGAGGAGGAAACCTTCAAAAGGTACTCAACGACGTGGGAGTGACGCCGGGTTATGTGGGACTTTAGCCGCACTAAAATCCTTCGGTGGCCGTCCTCAACGTTTGTCGGAGAACTCCGGGATCTCCGACTGAACGCAACCGAAGTCCTCTAAGCGCGATGCCTCGATCGAGCTCTGCGTTGGGAGAACAGTTTTCGCTCCTCCTAAACTATCCGGTGTTTTTTTTTTTTTTTATAATGTAAGAGTAGCAGACGAGCATGCAGTCCACCTGATGGTAAGTGGCTACTGCCGCCCATGGACATCTGTAATCAACCCCAGATAAGATAAAATATTCCTACCTGAGGTCGGCCACGGATGCGCCGCTACCCCTGAGGACTAAGCTGAAACGCCTCGGAAAAGTCGGTCTCCCTTACCACACCCTTCAACCGGAACACAGCAACTCCTAACACTGCTGTTATTAGGTAGAAATAGGTGTGGCGTTGGTGCCACCGGAGTCGAACCACAAAGGGTTCTATCACCTTCAAACACTTTGTTCACGACGGTATGCGACTACACATACCGCCGTCCTTCCCGCGGACACTTATTGGACGGTTCGAGCTCCCTCTTGCCACTCCCAACTCCGGAAGCCCCCTTTTAGTCGCTTTTTACGACAGGCACGGGATATCGAAGCCCTTTTTTAGTCCAGGAACTACAGGGACAAATATATAAGGACCTGCTATTTTTTGGCGTTTTTCATTTTATCTATTGAACCGTAATAGATGTTACAGTTGAAATGTTCACAATGCATTATATGGCTGCTATAATATCAATTAGTAAAAATAAAAATAAAATAAACAAATGTTTTTGTGGTACGGAACCCTCAGTGTACGAGTTCGATTCGCACTTCACCCATTATTTGAATTGAATTTAAATTGAAGTTGGAATTGAAAACGTCTTTTGTCTCGAGAATAAAAACAATTGACGTCGCCTATAATAGTAGGGGAGCCCAAGACGGGATTTCGAGAGTGACTCGAACGCGGCAGATTAAGATATGGGAGATACCTTACATCCTATAGAGTATCTTAAACTATCCATTTGGGGGGTTCAACCAGGGAAGTCCATCAGACTATTAATAAAAAAATGTATTATCTATAGTAGCTTAATTACATTCTGAAAACAATAAATTTATAATCTGATGATTTGAGGGCGGCGTTAGGGAGTAATAAGGTTGCAAAAAAATCTATACCTGGACATACTCGAGTGCGGTAATTTTTTTAATATAAAGGAAATAATGCTAGAAAATATGCACTATCTGATAGCGCCATTTATTAGCTTGGATCCCTGGAAAGTAATGGTGTATAACAAACTAAAGGAAAAGGCAAATTTTATGGAAAATACATTATTCTTCATACATTCTCATTCTATTTTTTTTTCAAATCGTCAGTATAGAAAACCCCTCCACTAAATCGTCAGATGAAGGGTTATGATAAGTAAAACATCAGTTGGAATTTCCTGTATAATAATCTTATCCTGTATAATAATCTTCGAAGAGTCACTGACAGTCTTTCGAATCGAATCGTCAGTTTTTCGAATGGGCGACTCATCTGAGGTAGCTTCATATCCCCTTTGAAAATCTAATGCGCTGGTTACTTTTTTTTCCATTTTTACCTCTCGTATGACTATCCCAAACCAGCAGATAAACATATTTCCGGCATCAGAGATATATACTCTATCACTAACCTGCCGCGCCTTGAGTATGTCTGACTCTGCTTTTAACATCTTTCGAATCATCTAGACACTATTCCCACGGTGAATCGAAAAATATCACACAACCTTTTCTTCACTCTAACGTGTAATCTACACAATCGTATAGGACCTATCGGCGCTCGAGTTTCTACCCATTTAACATCATCGGCTCCCCTACTACTCTTACATTTCGCGGACAGAAACACAGATTCATTAACGGCAAATGTAACTTTGTCATCCTATATAACTTATATAGGATACAAAGTTATTTAATGTAGTTGGTGTATCTAGATAACTGGACAGAAATTGCAAAATATTTTAGTTTTCCCATGAGTTATATACTAAACACTAATTGTATTCTCAATTTCAACCTTCTATGTCTGCTAGAAGTGCCTTAAAGTTTTGATGATCGGTCAGTCAGTCAGTGAGTGAGTGACAAAATTACGAACTTTGACTACTTGTAATTCTTAAACTACTGGTTCAAATTTAATGAAATTTGAAATATACCGTGTCTACACAATGCTTGCTTGGCTCCTGAAAATTCAAGCTTCTAGCTTCATATGCAACGAAGTTACAGGGGGTCGAAAATGGGCCGAATTGCTTCGAGAAAAGTATGCTACGGCCGTGCCGCTTTTTTTGGCTTTGGCTCGACTTGGCGGAGGCACTGCCGTGCCTCCAGATAAATAAACAAATGAAACTAGGTAACGGTTGTATAGTCCGCGCCAAACCGATAGTCCGCTTCGAATATAGCAACGAGTCGCAATAGCAAATTGCAAATATTATAAAGACAGCGCCGGACCCCCCGGCACCCTCCGCTGCCCGCTCTCGCCCACATAGCTGCATAAGTGTGTGTGTGTGTGTGTGTGAGTATATGCTAACTAAACCTGCATGCAACAACTTCAGAGCGGAATAGCAGGTTGGCGCGGACTGTACAAGCGTAACGGTTTAATATAATTTTATTATATGATCCTCAGGGGAAAAGAGATCCGATAAGCGTAAATATAAAACTTTCACACTCCAAAACATCATAATACATAAGTTCGTAGCATTTATTCCTCCATAAATAAAACAGCTTTGCGCAGTCGTTAGTCATTACCTGACAGTTATGAGCGCTTGGTAAGGTTACAGGAATATATGAAATAAAGATCAAAGTTAAACTTTATTTCGACAGCCTTAGTATCACTTTCGTATATTAAAAAGGCCCTTAGCCCTACTTGTTACACCTGCGCTGGCAGGGAATTCCCAATATACCTGTATTAATGATGAAAAGCCTCCCCGTGTCACCCTCCGACCGCGTATAGCCCTACATGGTTTTTCAATTTATACGCAGTGTTTCTATATACGAATCTATGTGTTTATTTTCAAAATATATCAATTCATGTCAAACATTCTGGTTTGCTATAGATACATTGACAAGATCTTCATACAAAAACAGTAGCGAAAAAGAAAAGTCTATGATAAGAATACAGAGAACACTTCTCACTTCTTCACTTCTGTTTCATATAGACACCATCGCGGATGAATTGACTTTTGACATATACTCGTATTTCAGAACAATTCATTACCATTTGGTAATAAATCGTGGAAGACACTTTTCCTACCCATGTCCTCTTTATTGCTAGTAACTACACTTTACGATACCTATAGTTGAAGATCTTTGCTTCAGGTAGAGTTAATTAGGTACTTTCGTTTGCTTTGTATAAAAAGAAAGATGTTTAGAAAACTTTGATAACATGATTCTGCATACGTGTATAACCAATTTTTGACGAGTTATCACATATTTTCAAATATTAATTAACGTATCTCTAACATTTCCTTTCATTAAAAAAGTTTAAATGCTTATAACTTTAGTAGCTAATCACAATCACTGAAAATAACATGAGCTTATTTTCAGTGAATCCGGCATTACACATAGATTTAATTCCATTTGTCTACTAATCAATAAACACTCCCACAAAATCATGTAACACGAATTCCTAACACGCCAACACGAACGCCGTATATGATTAATGTCTGTTGCGACGGCCAAATTAATTTAATACGTTTTGGACACGTACAAATATGGCAAAATGATTAACCTGTGGAGTTGTCAACATTGTAGTTAATAGATAGGCCTCTAGACTACGCCTAAGATATCATGTATACCAGTGCTTTTCAAAGTTTTTTACGACCCCCTGCGTAAGTAAAAATATTTCGTGACTCCCTTATCTCTCCTTTTTATCCAAGACGTATTACGTAACAAATGCGTAACTCATTTTAATTTATTTTATGATAAATAATATCATGTCAAGTACCACTTAAATACATAAATAATTAAGTGCCAACAAGTGCCCGTTATTTATTATTAAGGAAAAATATGTTTTTGAATGTTTTTTTCCTTTTTCACAGAGGCTTCGCTATCGCCACGACTTCCTTATAGAGGCTTTTGCCAGGGGGTCACGACACACACTTTGGAAAACACTGATGTATACGTCTTTGGAAACTCAATCCTTTATCTAGATTTAGTTCATACCACAAATCATAAGCGTATGTTGGACGGAAGCGAAGATGTAGTATATTCGTAAATTCTCCCACAAGCTCCGCTGTGCATTTTTGTGCGAGTAATAAATAATCTTTAGTCTGCAGTTGCTAAGGCACGCGAAAAATGCAAAAAAGATATCTTGGTAAAATTAATTTTTATACAAAATTTAGGGATATACCTACAGTACCTATGTCAAAAAGAAAAAGTTTGGAAAATCCAAATGTGCACGACTCATAATGCTCATTTAATTATGAAATATAAAAAAAAAAACTTAAGTCGTTCAAAATTAATTGCCGAAAAACCAGCTGTAGTAGGAAGAAGGTACTGCATAAGCGCCCCTGGTGGAATAAATGTACATAATATCTATAGATATACAGTTTTGTAGTTTTCGTTTTTTATTAATTGCAATTAAACGGCACTGAATTAACTAATCATTCGCATTCAGTGACCTACAATCGTCGATTAGAATTAAAAAAAAAATAAATAACTCAAATGATGGATTTTTTCACTAGTTACAGTGTTTTCAGGTTTCACACATGACGGACAGGAAATTTTTTTGACCTATTTTGGTGTTTTTTTCCAATTCTATTGCAGTAAATCAATTTTTAAAAAGTATGGAATTAATCTCCATTAAATTATCTCGACAATAGTATGCAAAATATCTTGATTCCGTGAACTATCAAGGCTATAATAATAAAAATAGCCGCCAAAATGAAGCGAAAAAATTTTTTCGATCGTAAAGCACTCTCTGATGCTTCGCATCATGAGTCGTGCAAAATATATCGGAACTCAACTCCTGGAATGATTGAACCTTAGACCATCCACAAATGTGACTTTGTTTTACAACCTTCAAATCCGAAGAGTTTATTATGATTATAACGAATAAATAAATGTGACGGAGTTTTCTCTACCGTCTACCTACCAAGTGCTGAACCGTTTCAGTGATAACTGTACTACACCAAAAACCAAAAAAAAGTTACGTAAGTATAGTACGTATACGTAGTTCATAATTTTTCCTGTTTAGCTTATAGGAATGTACTATTTATAAGCGCATTGTATCATTACAGTTTTCTGGTATTCGCAGCACACACCGTCATATTTGTTGCAATATGTCAAAAGTGGCTTAAAATAAACCACAGCATTTACGTAAGAATGGAAATAGTCCATACGTTCGTTTCAGCACAATCGCTCAACCTACACTTTGCATAAAGTGTTTAAATATCGATCTCAGAAAAGTCGAAAATCGTATGAATAGAACTGTTTGACAGATAACGTCGTAAGTAGGACAGTATATTTGGTAGCCTAAGGTAAAGTCGCCTATTTTCGCGTTTTTTTTTTCAAAACTATAAAAACATCGGATAACGTACGATACGGAAATCTGTAAGATTATGTTTAGTCTTGAAATAGACTTAAATGAAAAGTTGGTTAACATGTGCACTTAAAAAGCATCAACAAAGTCAGAAGAATTTCCAAATTAATTAAAGCGACAATGTTTTGTTCATTTCGAGACGCTTTCAAAAAGGTTTCCCTCTGAAATTACTGTTTTTTGGTCGCGATTTTATAACCTTACTGTAACTTTTTCACTTTGTAACACTTTGTACACCTTATATGATGTGTTTTCTTACTTTCAGACATTAAATAAATTGATTTGTAATATTAAGAAATAGTAGTACTCTTGAGACAAATATGTTAATCTTTACATGTAAAAGTCGATTTTTCACTATTCTGTTTGATATTCAATTAAAGTAAAACGTAGTAGATGGCCAATACGCTATTAATACGCTTTAAAACTAAAAAAACTTTAATGGGCTATAATGTCAAAGTAGTCTTCGATTCTATATCAATAGATACAACAGACTAGTTAATTCACGAAACGTGTTTTATTATTGTCCAATATTTACGTCCGTTCACGTTAATAGCCTATAAAGTTTTATAGCTTTCCCTAGTTTATTAGGAAGACATGATGTTTACTAACCGTTTAGTGGTAATATGAATAATGGGTGTAACGTTGTTGACCACACTAACGTCACCTTATTGTTATTCCAAAAATACGACGCGTAAATGTAATATGTAGCTTTCATACTGACGTTTATAGTTCGTGTGGACCTATTTAGTGCTTTGTAGCTTTTAGTATTCTTTAGATTAATAAAATTTGGTTAACATAAATGTTAAATTCTGATCTTGAACCGTCAATCCTTACATCCTTATCAACGGGCCGTCTGAGGGCCGGGACGTCTGGGCACACAAGAAATTGGGACCCCGTTGGGAAGCAATAAATAAAAAATATAAACCAAGTTAAGTACTCCGTGCGAAATAAAGTACGTATGCCACTAAATTTAAATTTGTATTTCTCGTAAAAATACAATCGACCATTGCACCGAATCATATTGATGTTCGTCTTTTGAGAATATTTGAATTAGTCTTTCACGAACCCGTTTTTCTAAATTCGTAAAAGTTAGAAATTTATTCCTCTGTACAAAAAACGGGAAGAATAAAACTTTAATGTTGGTCGTAGAAGACGACGAACCTTATTTTATGCGAGATACAGCCACCCCCCACTTTATTTACGTGTACCGATTATTTATTGTATAAATAAAAAAAATTACAACTTTTTACTTTTATGGTGATAAAAATGTTATTGTGTTTGTTATACTAAATTATTTTATAGAACAAGAGAGAGACGCTTCTCTCTCAAAAATCAAATATATTTAAAATCATGAGCTCTTAGTCCTCAGGAGTAATAAAGCATTCATGATATACTCCAGATAAAATTCCCGTTTTGCTCAGACCTGTCGGCGAGTGTACCTATGCTAAATTCCATTACCACAAAAATAAAACTGGAAAAACTGAGGAACACACAGTTGAAAACAGGAGAACTTTTATATCAGAACACCTATTTCTGCCTTATAACAGCAGTATTGTGTTGCCGTGTTTTCGCTCGAGTGTGATACCATGGTGTGATACCCATAGCATGGGTGTGTTGGGTGGGTTTCTTTTTTTCACGAGGGGGAAACATAGAAATAGAAATATTATACGAGGTGATCAAATAAGCCGTCACGGAGAGTAATCCGACCCTATCTGGGTGGCAGCGACCAGCTAAGAACTGGCCAAAAACATGTGGCGAAAAAAAACTGAACTAAAACCATTCTCAAAGTTACAGTCCAGCTTACCTATAGCGTAAGCAATGTACAAGGCAGGGCTGTCATCCGACGCCTCCTCCTCAGGGTAGCACACTCCGGCCACCAGGCGAGGATCCGGGGAGCTGGAGTCCAGCATCATGTCCACGCAGTACCGTGTGGGCGCGTGCCATTGTGGGTGGGTCGCAGCTATCTCATAGAGTGTACCGTTCTGGAACAAAGAAATGTTTTGTGAAGCAAACTTGATATGTTTTGGAAATAAATATGTACATAAACATTTCAAAGATCTCAATGAATATAGGTATAAGGGGCGAAAATAGATCTTTCTATCAGTAGGAATATAAAATACGTACCTACATATATGTAAAGTCGAAAGTAGCTGAATTTTGTTGGGGACGGATGTGTGCAGGATTTAAATACTTACATCATTTCGTTTAACAGTAGGAACTAAAATTCGAATTAAAAAACGGGTAGTTTAAAGTTATGTCAAAATAGACAGCTGACATTTATGACTATGTCCGGGGTATAATTATAAAAGAAAGGATTTTCAAACTCTATTAACAGTCTCTAACTTTAATTATAATGAAGATAAATGCTGCTTAGTATAAAGAATGTTTCATTAAGTTAACTACACAGCTTACATACTAATTTGACCACATTTAACCCACGCAAGGCCATAAAACAACATGCAGGGAAATTAATATGCCCTAGCCGAGACACGAAACCTGTAAATCATAACCGTATCAAAACGATTTTCATTTACAGTAATTTAACTTTAACAATTTTACAGAAGAACATGTTACAATTCAATAGGTTGCATAATATTATAACCTAAGTAACAGTTCAACTTGAAAATGTAGTGTTCGAATAAAAAAATAATTAAAACAACCTTTTCCCACGGACTAAATTGTGAATCTAAACCATTCTCAAGTCCCCTTGAACACACACAACAAATTTCATCAAAATCAGTCCAGTCGTTTAGGAGGAGTTCAGTTCACATACACACGCACATAAGAAATATATATATATATATATATATATATATATATATATATATATATATATAAAGATTATCCTAGCAGTTTTGAGAAGAAACCCTGAGAAGTGCCGATTTCTTGTGTAAGGTTCCCCTTTATTTTTAACATCAGACTTTTTGTATAGGTTGTTATAGCGTCCATTGACAGTCTGACAGGCGACTTATACTATTACTAGTTAAAGTGCCTATTTATAACGGTTCAAAACAATGGAGCCCCGTGACAGAGGCACAAACAGTCAGACGATGGAAACTTAGTAATATAGGCCCGTATTTGGTACCTAAAACCCGTTTAATTTAGTTTGTTTTACTCAAATATTGAGTCCAAAATCGATTAACTATTATTATTTATTTTAACTTAAGTAACTAGTTCCGAACCAACATAACTTAGGAATAAGCAGTTCGCGATTATTCGGATCGACTTAGGAATAAGCAGTACCTTTGCACAAAATTTTATTTATAAGTAAGTCTTTTGTATCAATTATCTATGTGTGCATAAATAAATAAATAAATAACTACATATACGTACCTAACAATTTCACGAGTAAAACAAAAAATCTTACACCAATTCGGCACAGAACAAAGAGCCTTCAATATCTGGATACATCGTAACTGGTCTGAAGTGTTTACCTCCTCGGTTTGTTTAACCAATCTCAAACAAACAATAGCCGTCCAAGAAAATCGTGTTTGTCGACACCAGAAAACCCATGTTTACAAACTTTAATGTGCGCTTACATGTTCGTTTGGAAATAAATAATGAAATAAAATAATAATATTCATTTGTTTATTCTTGAGTGCAACTTCCTGGTCTTGAATGCTTCAGCGAAACGAATGGAAATGTCTTTTTTGCTTAAATACAGTCAAAGTTTTCCAAAATTTATTTAACCTTCGTGCATATTTTTAGGGGGCAAAGCATTTCTCTTTATAGTTTCTGCACATATTGTATTGCAGAGCTAGTCTATGATAGATAATAGTATTCTGTATGTTTTGCTTTCATCCAATTCAGTTCAGATTGTGCAATATTAAGCATATAACTATTTACATATCTACTGATAAGAGGTTTTGGATACATGCAAGTAATAAGGGTAATCTAACAGGAAAACTTAGTATTTTAATCAGATAGATTATGGAGGTTCAGTGTTGTTCAAGCTTATAAGAAAACCGAACAGTAAGCATGCAAATAATGTAGCATTAAAAAATCTTAAATAAATAACTGTGTTTCGCCAAACTATACAATTTTGATTAAGTACTTTTCGGTTGTCCAAATAGAAAGGTATTTATGACATAATCAAGTTGGGATTATTGTCATAAATCAAGAAAATAATACAGTTAACAATGTGCTAGAGAATTTTTCGTGGAAATGGGCAGAAAGTATCGTAAAGTCGAGCTCCGGACAACCACCTGCTGCGAACGTTACGTTAACTAAAGTTTTATGCCATATTTTTTATTTTAATCTTCGTAGCTCTAAGAACAACGAGGCATCTAACTCATGCAATTTATTATAATGTGAATATATTCTTCAGTACTTATATTATAAATTAGTTGTACGAGTATAAGTAATAACGGTCGTGTCATATGGACTAAACTGTCTTACTCTCTTACTCTCATTCTGAGAAGATCTTTGCCCAGATATGATGTGATCAGTGGCGGATTTAAAAAAAATAAGGTGTAGGCTGTACAGTTTTCGCCGCCCCTACTTCAATGTTTTAGTTTCCCGTTGACACGGTTCCCGTTGTTTTTTTTTTTTTGCTCGCCACGCCCGCTCGTGACACGGTTCCCGTTTTTTTTTGCTCGTCACGCCGACACGGTTCCCATTTTTTTTTTGCTCCTCACGCCCGCTCGTGCCATGTTTAAGGCAAGAAAATATAAAACATGCCGCCCCAAAAAATATGCCGCCCTAGGCTGAAGCCTACTCAGCCTATTGGTAAATCCGCCACTGGATGTGATATTAGACTAGGCACTTGCCTAGCAGTGGAATAGTGTAGAAAATAGCTAGTTTGCGTGTCAAATGCGTCTTTTCGATGAAAAGCACGAGCACCGAACCACTATAATATTAATAGCCACGATCAAACTCAGGCTAATGTTAGCGTTTTACAAATCGATAGAAATAAAATCCTGAGAAGTAAATTGTGAAAATAGAATGAGTTTCGATAGGTAATGTATTTGTTTGTGTACGAAAATAACGAATATCGAGGTAGGCACGTCTACATATTTCTTTACTTGCAATAGTCAACGTATGTTTTATTTCAGACTAAGTAAAGTGCTACGACTATGTATATACGTTAGCGAAATAATTCTGTGTGAGTAATATCTTCTAAATATATTTTTATTAGATTTAAATAGCAAAGGAGCAAATAGTTCATCTAATAGTTAGTGGTCTCTGCCGCACTTAGACATGTGACCAACTCCTTATAGAATCTTTTCTACCTAAAGCTTACTACTCCATAGGAATAAGATGGTCCAATACGATAATATTCTAAGACGGCCTACGATCTTTAATAAAAATGCCACCAAGAACAACTCCATGCTAGAAATTGGAGTAATGATGTCCCATCTCCGAACCATACTGCTCTGCCATCTTCCCAGCACTCCACAATTTTAGAGAGAACTCTCAAATTTAACCCGCAAAATTCCCCAACGATGCCCAAAACGTTGCCTATACAAAGACATTATCGGTCCGTATTCGAGAGTTTGCCGATATACTAAAGCTAATTTTAAAAGTTACGTACACGTACGTGTCGTACGTGCTTTCTATGCTATAGAATGTAACAACAGTGTAATGTCAGAGGTCACTACAGCTTTTACGTATTTATTATCATCCCCATATGAAATAGTGTTCTATCGGAAGCCAATCATAGGTATGAGGGGTACATTTGATGGCAATCCTTTAACATTATCACACCCTTCATTTTTATACTACATCTGTAGTAGATGTTGGTAACTAGTCACTGCCGCCTCCGGACGACAGTATTATAGTAAATGGAATAGGGGTTCTAAGTGAAGCCAAGAGACGCGATGCCTTCCTGAGGACTTATGGTTACTTAATGAGTATGTCAATCGACATCCATACCCGTCCACTTCAAAGCAAGAATGGTTCTACGCTAGAAATTGGTGCGGCTGTAACTTTCTAATTGGACTATATTGGTTTTACCACCTTTCTGCTCCTTCCATTAGATCAATAGCTTAATGTACTCTATAAAGCACAGAAGCGCGCATGGAAACCAACTAGTTTTGAAGGTGGTAGAACCCTTTGTGATTCGACTCCGGTGGCACCACCGCCATACCTATTTCTACCTAATAACAGCAGTGTTAAGCGCTGCTGTGTTCCGGTTTGAAGGGTGTGGGAAGGGAGACAGACTTTTCCGAGGCGTTCCAGCTTAGTCCTCAGGGGTAGCGGCGCATCTGTGGCCGACCTCAGGTAGGAATATCTAATCATATCTGGGGTTGGTTACAGATGTCCATGGGCGGCAGTAGCAACTTACCATTAGGTGGACTGCATGCTCGTCTGCTACTCCTATATTATAAAAAAAAAGAAAAAAAACTTCCGCACATCCATCCAATTCCCAACCACGCCTATGTTACTTAACTTTGAAAATTTATGACCTACATAAGCCGCGAGGCTTTCGCACTTCCTTATTTGATTATGTTACGTTAATTAAAACAGTTACTACTAATTAAATTAAATAAATTAGCATACTTTCAAATTATGCTGCCCCATCACCATAGTGTAGTCTTACGAAAGATATATAGTACTACATGATGTTAACATGTCATCATTCTTATTTCGACAATTTGGGGTTAGAGTGTTATACATACATTAAATAATATGTTAAAGTATTATTAAATTGAAATTTTATTTTTTTATAAAGCTGATACTAATATACATAATAGCCTGACTGTGATAACCCTAATTAGTCTAGTTAAAAAGTTTAAAAACATGAGAAATAGAGATAAAGCTCCTAAACATATGAAAACAAACGAGTATCAGTAAAAGTATCTTAAGGATTTTACAGCACATAAAAATGTATTTTTAAAACACAATAAAATTTGCTATATAGGATAGTTTTTCGTTAATAAATAAAAAAACTATTAGAAGTAAAGTAAGTTCAAAAGGTCCGGAAAGAACAGAAAATCTACAATAAGACATCTTAATTCAGAGGAATTATTTATATCTTAAATCGCGTCAAAATATTTCATCATAGATGAAAAACACTACTCAGTACTTTCAATCCATTAAAATATTTTTGTAATCTTTTATAACTTTTAATTCAATACCGCTTACATACGCCTTCCCGTCCTATGATTAGAACACAGCGTTGCTCTATACTGTATTTATTCCATAAATTTCACGAAGTCTGCTCTTCATGTTCAGATCAGTAATAAATCTGTCTATCATCTCTAACAGAAAACAATTTGTAATCATGAAGAGACCGGAAATTGGTTCTTTGAATCTAATTACATAAAACTTTTAAGATTGCATTCACTTAAATGTTATCTAAAATACATTTTGTGTTCAGCGCCATTAATAATAAAAGTAGAAGTAAAACTTCTTAAAATACTTTAATAATTTTAGCAATATCTACTAATCAATATGCTATTCTATTTTTATGATGCTCTCGCACATGGTTCCCGATTGTCGGTGCTTGTTGTTGGCGACTGTCGTTCACTGGCATCGCTTGTTGTCGACGACGGTCACCACCTTTCGTTAGTGAAGGCCTACGACAGTCGTAGACATAAAATATCTTCTTATTTTAGTGCACTATGATAGCCTAGTGGTTTAAAAACTCGGCCTCGATCGAGGGATCCCAGGCACGCTGATTTTTCGAAATTATGTGCGTATTGGAAATTAATAATTAATAAGTCTCAAAGGTACGTGAAGTCTACCAATACGCACTCGGCTAGCGCGGTGGACTATGGCTTAATCCTTCTCATTCTGAGAGGAGACCCGCACCCAGCAGTGGGACAGTAATGGGGTGATGATGATGATTAGTGCACTGTCGCTTGTACGTTCCCTCCTTTGACTTATACTTATTTTCAATTATTCTACTCTCTTTAGAAGTAATCTTATTATTTAACAATCGTTGTTTGTTTTTAGCACATATTTCAGTACCCGTTTAAAGATTTCTGCCTTAGTTCGATAAATATTATTCATGCAAAATACGTTTCATTATCAAATCCCTTTGAAGTTATTTAACCAATCAATTTGGCCGTTTGCCCGGGCTGAATTTGAGCATCATCGGATTTTAATTTCGTCATCAACCCGTTACTGTCCCTCTGCTGGGCACGGGTTTTTCCCAAAGAGGATTTTTATTGACTTCACGGAAGGGTATTTGGTATCACATTGTTTTTTCCCCGAGTTACTTTAGGGGAGTATTTTAGTTTCACAGTGAGTCGATTTAGTGCAACAAAGGACCGTGATTCGGTAGGACCCTATGACGCTGTATAAATAAATATAAATTTTGAGCGTATTTTATATACGAGTAAATATATGCCTTATAAACTTTGTATGGCCACGAGAGAACGAATCGAGTGATCATTTGTCGTCGCACCGCGATTTGATACGATGACACTTTATACGTCTCCATTAATACATTTAATAGAAGTAGACTTAACAAAGCATAATATGACTGAAATAACATATATGACCATAAACTGCTTTATATATGACCCCGTAAATTACCAATTGAGGATGCTTGTGTCGACGTACGTTCGTACGGTGCGCTTCCACATGGCCCGATCAATACAATATACCAATTTGTAACGTATATGTCCATTATTGTACATGGATGGTTTGCACCGGTTCCCTTAGCCGGTTCTTACGACACCTGCTGGAAGATAAGGGGAGGTGGTAGAACCCTTTGTGGTTCGACTCCGGCGGCACCACCGCCACACCTATTTCTACCTAATAACAGCTATGCTAGGCGCTGCTGTGTTCTGTTTTGAAGGGTGTGGTAGGGGAGACAGACTTTTCCGAGGCGTTCCAGCTTAGTCCTCAGGGGTAGCAGCGCATCTGTAGCCGACCTCAGGTAGGAATATCTAATCCTATCTGGGGTTGATTACAGATGTCCATGGGCGGCAGTAGCCACTTACCATCAGGTGGACTGCATGCTCGTCTGCTACTCCTATATTATAAAAAAAAGGTCCTAATGTACGCCAGGACTTCACGGCTCCTCAAAGAGTATTTAGGTCATAGTCCGCTGCACAGGTCAAGATTTATACAACTTTAAGAACTGTATATAAAAAACTCTCAGGCGTGTAGGTAGGTATTCTCAGGTAGTTTTCCTTTAGACAATTGAAGTGACTATTAGTTCCCTTATGCACACCCATTGGAAACAAGAGTGAGAAGCTGAGTCCACCAGTTGCTGATTTTTAATTTGCAATATCTAAAATCTTATATCATACATTTCTTTGACTGTAAAACAAACAAAATAACAAAAGAACCATCGTGCGCGAATTATCTTAGATATTCAAGATAATTCAAATTGATAACCCTTCGCAAACATATGTGTGGTGTAAACAAATTGTAAAACAAGGTTCCCGAAACTAAATCAAATACTACGTTAAATCTGGTCTTGTACGAGTATTAAGTTTTCCGACATGTGGTAACTCTCATGTAGGGTTGCCAACTATAATTACGATGTACTGTGTTTATGTAATACTGTGTTTTAGGCTATTGTGCTACTGTGTAATATACACAAATAATAAAATACGTGGGAATTATATCTTCATCAATAATTCAGATGTTGTGGGGTTCTCCGTCGAAATGACGTTAACATTGGTGATTACCAATATTTGGTAAATGTCGACAAAAAGGTCGTCAGAAAAAATTACCCCTTTACTATAGTAACTATAATGAGCGAAAAAACCAAGGCCTTAAAAAAAATTAACTACAATTTATTTTCTTTTTGCATATTTTTGGCAAAATAAATATAATATTGTTTCTAAACTAAGGTGGCAACCCTACTCCCAAGGAACAAGCCCAGAAGGAACACCAGTTGTAATAATAAACAGAGCATTATACTAAGTGATTATTTAGACCCAATGTACGCATTTGCCGACATTCCAACTGAAACCAACAATTTAGAAACAAATCACGGAGCTGCCTTCATTTATTTTTACGTTAGCAAAACGAACTTACGATTTGTAGACAAGTTTACGTATATTGTAAGGTAAATAATGTGTTACTTCCTAAACATTGAAATGGAATTTGTAAATATTACATTTACTTTGTAAAACATTCTCAAGTGTTATTCATCGTTATCTATAAAATCACTACTTTCCAAAGGATTATTACAAAGTTATGATCATTATTATAATTATGTTTATTTTGGCTTAATAGTCGCAGTTGGTTTATTTTCTTCAATGTAGATACCAGTGTAAGGGTATATTTTCATAACAATACTTTTTAGTTAATTTATGTTAATAGGAGTCTATTTAATTGCTGGTGAGCAACAATCTAGCGGGAAACTATATAAAAAGAAAGAAGGATATCATGTTTTTTAGAGATTAAGATGTCATGGAATGAATTGTCAGAGAAAATAAATAATGGAGCTGTAATGGAATCTTTTATTATATAAAATAGTATTTCAGGAATAATGAGCTTATATCAGTATATATAACAGTTGTCTTTTCCGAATAGAACTTTCATATTTTATAATCACATTGCACTGATTCATGTAGAGACAATTGTTTTTTTTTTTGCAATGTCCTTTATAAAAAAGTGGCAGATAAATTAGTGCGCAAAGAATATAAAGATGCATTATTGTAAAAGAAAACGGTGAAAGGTTCTAAAACGCAATCAAAAACTATCTAACTTTAATTTAAATCGTTGATTTTCATTATTTTTAAATTATCTGTGAAAAAGTTAATCCATAAGGATTGTAAATATTAACTTCATGACTCAAATGTTTTATAGTTTCTACATTTCGATTCTTATAAATATAATTATAGTAGTAGGTAGGTAGTTAATAAATATACAGAATCATATAATCAATTGCCTTGTTGAGGCTAATCATAATGATTGCTTATAGTGCTAGCCTAATGGAACTCTATTCACACTCGAAAGTGCCATGATCGATCAAGTACTTAATAGACTTATCCTATTAATATTTATTTACGTATATATTAGTTTTTTATAATATTGAATCAACAAACGAGCATGCTGTCCACCTGGTGGTAAATGACTACTGCTGCTCATGAAGATCTATCAACCCCAGATTAGAACAGTCCTACCTGAGGTCAGCCAAAGATGCGTTGCTGCACTTGCTACCCCTTTCTTTTGTTTTGAGCTCCCACTCTTGCCACCCGCAACCTCGGAAGCCCCTTTTAGTCGCGTCTTACGACAGGCAGGGGATACTGTAGCCCTATTCTGGTCCCGGTACTACAGGGACAATGACACTTGCTATCCCTGAGGACTCATTTGGAATGTCTCGTATGCCCTTACACACCCTTAAAACACAGCAGCGTTGAATACTGCGGTATTAGGCAAAGAAAAGTGTGGTTGTGGTACATTCGGAGTCGAATCACAAACGTGTTAAGTACTCTCTCTCTTCTATGAGCTGTAACTGCGGTTGGCAAACGATACTAGAGATAATTTTTATTTATATAATCTAACGAGTATCCAGTGTTATTGTACTAAGACGATAATTATGATAATTAAAGACTGTTAATAATACAATAATAATCACTCTTAGCGTCAATTTGTAACTTTAAATAACACATTAGCATGCAAGCTCTACTACGTCGTTACGAGGTGCCAATATGGATCGAGACTAACTAAGAACAATATAATTATGAATGATCTATTAATTATCTTGCAACATTGTGACAAACTATGGATAAGATTTGTATTAGGGCACAAATGAGCAACTTCCAGTCCGCGGGCCAAATGTAGCCTTTTCTTGTCGCGCCCGCACGTATGCCACGTGTATCCTATCGTTTCATACGCAAAACTGTCTATTGCTGATCTGGTGTGTATCACTTGTAATTTACCGTTACATAGACATTTATTTTGTTATGTGAAACTTCATCGAGTTAATTCACAATCATAAATCCTCGTGACAGGAAAAAGGCCCTTAGTATCTAGCCCGCGGTACGTTTTAGGGGCGGCAAGACTTCATAAATCGAAGACTGTAGTTTGTAGCCTTTGAAGTTAGACTTCTGAAGCACCACCGTCACGGCTATTTCTGCTTTATAACAGCAATGTTAAGCGATATAATCTGGTTTATTAAAAATGTTTTTATTTGTTGCATGAAAGTCACATTTGTTCGAGACGAGGCGAGGCGTTCTTAATCCCTATGGCTACCACAGGTGTTATTTCTATGCCCGACTTCAAAAAGAACTCTAGTGGTATTTGGGGTATAGTTTAAACACTACTTTTTAAAGTTAAAATACTTGTACCTATATTATTTGACACCATCAATAGTGCTTGTATCGGTTTATTTATTTTCTAGGCTCGTTTAGTTTGTGAGTCAAAGTAAAGCAAATGCCCTTAGTGTCTATTCACACGTACCACAACCATACCAAACCACAAGACAAAAGTCGACAAACAGTGATTACGTTCTGGTTATATTGAGGTTACTTCAATAGTGGCCGCTATTGTACAAACCTTTAACATACTCTCTAAAAATAATGTAAGTATTAAGGAATTAAGAAAATATAACTCTGTGACGGAGGTAAAGACAACGGAGGCTTAGTATTAGGGTTCCGTTTTTACTCTTTGGGTACGGAACCCTAAAAATGTGTATTTTTTTTTATAATATAGGAGTAGCAGACGAGCATGCAGTCCACCTGATGGTAAGTGGCTACTGCCGCCCATGGACATCTGTAATTAACCCCAGATAGGATTAGATATTCCTGCCTGAGGTCGGCCACAGATGCGCCGCTACCCTTGAGGACTAAGCTGGAACGCTTCGGAAAAGTCTGTCTCCCTTACCACACCCTTCAAACCGGAACACAGCAGTGCCTAACACTGCTGTTATTAGGTAGAAACAGGTGAAACCACAAAGAGTTCTACCACCTTCAATCACAAGTGTCTTTGTTTAGAGTAGTCGGGCTGTCATATACGTTGCTTGTAGTTGAGTTAAAGTTGCCGTCAGTTGTCCACATTGATGGTGGCAAGAAGTCAACATAAAGTAAATCAGTAAAACTAAGCTGTGATAGCGTAGTGTTTGAAACTCTGCCTTTAAGTTGAGGTTGGAATCCTAGGCAAGCAGCTCTTCTTTTCCACAGTTATGTGAGTATTAGAAATTAATTATCCCCAGATACAGAGTGAATGAAATCATCCCCCACCTGATACCCAGTTCTTTAAAAATACCAATTGTGTTTGAAGTCTACCTACTCATATTTGGCTAGTACTATGGACTATAGGTAGTCCCTAAAACCACTCTTTCTCTATCTGAGAGGTGTTACGTCGCGAGCAGTGGAACAATAATAGGTTGACTAAGAATAAAACTGTGCATTTTCACAATAGTTAAATCGCACAATTGCCTTGAGGTATAGGTACGGCGTGGTGTGGTCGTGGTACATGTGAACAGGCCTTTCGGTACACAAGCGGGGTCTTCGGTTACGGTAATGGCCAAATGGAATATTAACTTAGGCTCACAAATGGTATCTGTTGTACATTATGCCGTCACTTTTAAAACATTTTAACGAACTTCCGCCATTAAAAGATTTTATGTCACCATATCCCACTCAAAAATCATTCTGTAATCGCCATACATTTTGAAAAGAAAATGAATATTATTTCACTATAAGTCATTATTGAAAATAGACATGTAAAGATTTGAAATGTGGTCGAATTATCAGGGTTAATTCTGTAGTACCACGACCGCTTCTTTCTCGTATCGAGCACTTCTTGCATTTCGGTTGAAGGGTGTGGGAGCTCGCTGACATAATATGTGAGTTATGTGACGACTAAGTTTTCAGGATTGGTAATGCATCTGTGATCGGATTCAGGTAGAAGCACTGTTCTACCTGAAGTTGATTACAGAAGTCCATGAACGACTATAACATCAGGTGGACAATGCTCGATTACTACTTCAATCTTCTAAGTAAATCTCTATTTTATTCAACTTCTAGATCATTTATCATTTAGAAGAAAAAAGTAATTAAAATACCTTGAAGGTGGTAGAACCCTTTGAGGTTCGACTCCGGCGGCACCACCGCCACACCTATTTCTACCTAATAACAGCAGTGTTAAGCGCTGCTGTGTTCCGGTTTGAAGGGTGTGGTAAGGGAGACAGACTTTTCCGAGGCGTTCCAGCTTAGTCCTCAGGGGTAGCGGCGCATCTCTGGCCGACCTCAGGTAGGAATATCTAATCCTATCTGGGGTTGATTACAGATGTCCATGGGCGGCAGTAGCCACTTACCATCAGGTGGACTGCATGCTCGTCTGCTACGTCGTTTTATAGTATACAAATAAAAAAAAAAAACGAAAAATCTTCTTCAACATGCTTACCTAGACATGCAAAAACTAGGAATTTTTTTCAAGACGATCTCTCGATTGTTTTGACAATTTATCACAAAAGCTTTCCAAACTGTCAATGTTAATGTGTTTGTGAATATGTTCAACAACTGTTAACATAAATTGTTCAGTCATACATACTCATACGTTAGGTATAATGATGTGCCGAGTCGGCCATTTTTGGTATTCGAGTACTTTAGTACTCATATAAAAAAGAATCGAGTCAGTACTCGAGTCCAAAGTATTCACAAAGTACTCGAGTAGTTTGCACAACATACAGTCCAATAGCACGGAAGAGCAAAAAAAAAAAAAAGAGACGCCACTCACTACACAAAATTAAACAAGTTTTTACTTGTACGAGTAGTAGTTGTAGTGTACGAGTATCGTCAGTATTCGAGTATTACTGGTACTCGAGTATGCGAGTTTATGTAAGTACTCGAGTACTGACTCGGCACATCTCTAGTTAGGTATACTTAGCGCATAGCTCTACCGTATTTTGTAAATGTTTACATTTTTGATAATTAATCGTTTCCTCCGAGAATGATAAAGTGCAATACAAAAAGTATAAATGAGTACAAGGTTTATTTAAGTTACATTTTGGGTAGTTACATATTTAATCGTACGTTATAAGAACCTTAAATATGAGTATTAGAAAGGTATATTGATGTATTGATTGTTACAGCTTTTTCGTCAGATATTGGAGTAATACGAAATTTTTCACGAAATTACATCTTTGTAAAACATTTAAGGCGATATTTGCTATATATATTAGGAATTATAATTAATGTAGTTGAATGAATGGTCATGTTCTTACATAGATTAGTAAAGATTACTCACTCCTAACAAGAAAATGTACCCAGTTTTGAGAATTGAAATAGTTGCGTAAAAAAGGTTTGCCACGTCTCCGTGCTAAAATATTCCTAAAATATTTGAAATAATTATTTATTTATTACGTAAATTACGTAATTATTACGTAAATTAGTTATTTATTCGTACATTTTCTCTAAAAATGTTTTTATTTGTCAAGGATTCAAAAAAATAACTTACTAAAATAAGCCATTTGTGGCTTCATTCAATTTCAAGGCGGCGAAGTATCTTTACTAATCTATGTGTTCTTATTAATTTAATGGCAATGCACATGTGATTGGCTACAGAAATCCCTATTCTATAAGGAGTCGATTACTGCTATGAGCGATAGTTCAGTACCACTTACCATTGTAGACTTCAATCTTAAAAAAATATTACAAAAAGATCATTTACCTCCTGGATGTAAATTTCTTCGTATGGAGATATAGAATCCACGACGTACTTCTCACAACTAAGTTTGTGCATATAAAAGAAGTGTTGATGCGCTGTGATGTTCGTTGCATTTCTTCCGTTGTAAACAGCGGGGCTGAATGGATTGACTTCAGGCAAATCCGTTTCAGTACACGATCTATTGTAGAACGCTTCACGAGCATTGCAACACTTCCAAATACATATCCTTCCAATGCACGGACATCCGAAACGTACATTTACCCCATCTTCTTCTACCTCGTACCACTTATCTGAAGAAAACTCTATACCACCGTACAGAACGTTACCGTTCGGTAAAATCACACCACTTGTAATGTTCAAACTTTCAGTCCTCGAACAAGGGGTGCAAGTCGCTTGGGACAGTAAACTGAACAGAAAGTAACTAATCACTAAGAACTTCATCTTGAACTATCAAACACGTACCAAAGTTACTAACGATGCGTACCTACTAACAATAAACTCTTTTTCACTACAAAATTTGGACACAATTATGTGAATCAGACACAATATCGCCTCATCCTGTCCAGGTGATTTTATTACGAAATTTGTCATGGATATAAAAATGAGTGGGTAATGATAAAATATGACTAAATCAATCCATGGCGGAGTAGAGTTTATCGCGAATAAAGTGTTCTTTATCGTCGCACTCGTGAAGTAATTCGATGTATCATATTTAATGTGATAAGAGATAAGAGGGCCGATCGCGATCGCAGAGCGCTGGAGCGTTGGTGGCGTTACGTCGCGCTGAGGCAAGCCTTGTTCCCCGACTGCTCGCCTTCGCTATCCTCTGGCTGGCCACAACGTGCGGTAATCTCAACAGCAACCTCACTGGGTGCGCCGGGACTCATTAACGCTTCTTATCGTACGAAATTACGTGAAGACGCATGCCCAAAACCGTGTAACTATTGTCACAATGTTAATAAGGAGTTAAAATAAGGTGTTAATTTAAGGGCGATATAAAATATTTTAACTAAGGATTAAAAAGGATTTCTGGAGAAGTACATGAACAAACCTAATTATGATAGCCCAGTTTTTAGAAGCAAGGATTCAAATATATTATTTTACCAAAAAAGTATTCTTTCTTCAAAATTAAGAAAAATATCCTTAGAAATCCTAATGGCTTTGACGTAAATGACGGTCTACCACAGTAGCACTACCATGAGTTGGCATAGAAACGCCACTATAGAAATTGTAAATAGAAAACTATTGTCATTTTGCTAGTGAATAACATAACTACTATCGTTACGGTATTTCTTGACAACGTCTGTCAAATTAATGACTCATGGGACCGAATTTGTATGGCAATAGATCATAATGACATTCGCTAGCGATTTGATTTCGATAGGTTTTTTACGTTACGAGTGGCTCACACTACGGAATTAAGTTCTACGAGTAACCACCAGAGGCGCTGTACAATTTTTCATACATTTATTTTACGCAGTCGCTAGCGAGTAATACTTTTGTAAACTCATGGTAGTGCTACTGTACTCGATGCCAATGAAACAGTGTGATAATACCAATAATACCCGGGCGACAGTTTATGTCAACGACCGTTAGCGACGCCCACTGACGTCTGGCGACGACAATCGACGACGGTGGTCGATATAGACTATCGCTCATGTACCTATTACTTCCCTTAGGTGTAGTAACCACACAACTGGGCCTGACGTCACGTAGGATTTCAATCCTATCTGGGTTAATAAGATAAAGTTGGTAATGATTACCAACAGCTTCTACATTTTTTTATAATATAGGAGTAGCAGACGAGCATACAGTTCACCTGATGGTAAGTACTGCCACCCATGGACATCTGTAATCAAACCTATACAGGATTAGATATTCCTACCTGAGGTTGGCCACAGATGCGCTGTTACTCCTGAGAACTAACCTGGAACGCCTCGGAAAAGTATGTCTGCCTTACCACATCCTCAAACCAGAACACAGCAGCGTTACTGCTGTTATGCGGCACCACCGCCAGAGTCGAACCTCAGAGGGTTCTACCACCTTCAATTTAATAAAGAAGTATATTATGAATTTATAGCAAAGTCCTCAGCCGTAAGGTCCCAGCGTAGAATAGGGCTCCACGGGAGGAGCGGGCCCCCGTGGGTGCCGTAAGAGCCGGCTAAGGGAACATATGTTAACCATTCATGCATTATATTAAATATATATACTTTTATCGTATTTCATTTTATTACCAATTGCAAATCAATTTACATACTTATTCATTTTTTTTTTATTATTAGTGTTTTCTTCTTATTATAGGACATTGATCGAGACGTGTCTCATCATAACGTATCAAATTGCGGTGCGGAAGCATGATCTTTTAATTCTTAATAGGGGTTCAGGCATATTAGTGTGGTGCCTAGAACGTTAAAAAGGTTACACCCGTGGACTATACCAATAGTGAATAATGCAGGAATAATTAAATAATGTGGAATTTCATTTTTTAGATTTTATAGTCTGTAGAATTTGTGTGCTTCCATTTTTAATGTTCTTTAATAAATTGAAAACTATAAGGAGTTCAGTAATTTAAAAAGAAAAGTAATTAAAAAGATCCTAGAAGAGAAAATAATTTAGATCAATTATTAAGAGGAAAAATAATTTACATCAATTATTATAAATTTTATGTTATTTATGAAATCGAAGATTGGGAAAAGACATAATTACCAATTGTATAATATTTGGAAGATACAACTTAAAAAAATCTTCTTGTAAATATTTAAATTCATATTTAATGCTAAAAATAAACTATTTAAATAACTTAACTCTTAATAGGTTTTCATTTATTAACGAAATACTGAAGCCCTTTTAATACATTTTATTTCATTTGTTTAAACAATGAAAAATTGGAAGGATAATAAATGTTTTGATGAAAATTGTAATGTGTAGCCTGAAAAATGAAATTCCACATCAACCATCTAAATTCATTCACTGTTGGTGTAATCCACAGTATAAGTTCCTAAGCGCTCCGCTATTTTATGGTATATAAGACATAATATACGGGGTGAACTTTTCAAGTGTGCCTTCAGGGCCAAATCCGAAACTATATAAGAAAATTCTGAAAGAA
Organism: Epargyreus clarus; assembly: GCF_041222505.1. Lineage (NCBI taxonomy): Eukaryota > Metazoa > Arthropoda > Insecta > Lepidoptera > Hesperiidae > Epargyreus > Epargyreus clarus. Next base: position 10,284,731 of record NW_027332212.1, read on the forward strand.
GTTTGCTATAATCACCTGAATAAAAAAGCTTTAATATACCACGCTTGTGATATCATATAAATAACAGAAAAGTAAACAACATTTATATTTAAAACAATAAAGGATACCTATTCCAAAATATGTTCCAATGTAAAATAAGTAACATTAAAGGCCTTGGTACTGCCATCTAGCGGCAATAAGATTAAACTACAATACGTACATTGCGCATAGAACGATGAGTATAATGGAGTACCAAAAGATTTACAAAGATGGCGCTACTGACTACCAGTATAGTAAATAATGGTAGATACATATTTCAATGTTACAATCTATGGAGAAATCTAATAAATAAAAAAATATATATATACGCGACGAATTCCTTTGAGAAGTCGGTTAAAAATAGATAAATGTATCTTAGGAAGGAATATATCTTAGGAATTCCTGTATCGTGGATGCCATGGACAAATATCAGACACCCAGACGCAGAAACAGAAAAATCAAATTCATCATTCAAATATCTGTCTGGTCGGGAATCGAATCCGGGACCCCTGAGCGTCAGACCGGTATGGTGACCGCTCCACCACGCGAGTCGATCGCGGGAGAAATCTATAATAGAGAGACCATAAAGCGTTAGCATCGGGGATGCCAATTTTTTTCTCGTACAAAAACAGATATAATCCCGTATGTTGCCTTTTAAACCTCGTACGCTCCCGGAAAGGTGAGCCTCAGCCTCAGGTATGGATATAATCCGATCTGGGGTTCATTACAGACGTCCATGGGCGGTAGCAGTCACTTACCAGCAGGTGGATTCGTTTGCAACCCCTATATTATAAAAAAACTAAAAAAAAACTTTTTGTTTAAAAAAATAATTGAAAAGTATTGGTATAATTCTTAATTGTCACTGCCATTCGCAAGATTTCCGCTAATAAAAAAGTTAATGTATGAATAATATTATATTATTATCTAGTTTGGTAGGTAGGTACTAGATAAACTACTCCAATACATGTAGATAAAGTATTGGAGTACTTAACTAGAAACTACTCCAATACATGTAGATAAAGTATTGGAGTACTTTATCTAGTAGCTACCGAATTATTATTACCGGATAGTTTACATGTTGAATTTACGGGATTCTCCCCGTCATTGTAAAGAACATCACTATTATTATACTGCGTCATTAAAGCACAATCTACAGACACCAATCACATTCATAAAAATCTTTGTCTATGATTGCAAAACTCCCTGTTTTGAAATATTGTTGCCAGATAATCATGTTTCATCCAATTGGTAGAAAAATGAAACAATTACATTAATTTATTCATGGATATGAAACTTTAAAATATCAATAAAGGTGGTAGAACGCCTTTATGTCTCCACTCCGGCGGCACCACCGCCACACCTTTTTGTGTCTAATAGCAGCAATGTTAAGCGATGCCGTGTTTTATTTAAAGGGTGTGACCCGTAACACACGTTTTAATAAAGAATAAACCTTTTTAATCTAATTATCACCACGATTAAATATGTGGATGTTTATCACATTTAATAAAACATTTTACTATAAGAATTATGTATGTATATGATATCGATATATACCAGACATTACCCTCCATAATCGGGTATAAACGACGATCGTAAAGTTATTTGTTATATTATGTCCATAGTTTAGAGTTCTGAGTGCATTTATTTTAATTTATTATTATCATTATATGAAATTAGCAGTTTTAGTAGTTCTCAATATGGCAATCTTGACTTCATTCTACCATTTCGATGCGTTTCATTTTACAAATAAGGATGTGACGAACAAAATGAAACTCGATTATACCGATTCTTGTTAATCGACCATGAATAATCGCTATAGGAATTTATTTTCAAGATACGACATATTATTATGATCCATCCTCTCAAAAAATAAATTTCAGATGATATTAAGATACATACGTAAACTTCTAACGTCACACTAAAGAATCGTTTAATTATAAAGGATTATATTTTTAATAATATACGAGCATGCAGACTTCCTCAGACAGCCTATGGACATCTGTAATCAAAACCAAATAAGATAACATTCCTACCTGAGGTCGGGCACAAATTTACTGCTTTTCCTGCGGACTAAACAGGAATGCATCGAAAAAGGATGTTTCTCTTACCACACCCTTCAAACCAGAATACAAAAGCATTTAACACTGCTGTTATTAGGCAGAAATAGGTATGTGGGTGCTGCCGCCTTCAAATTATATAGCTTGACACCTTAAAAAAGTTACTGCTGCGTTGGGAATTATCCCAATATGTGGAGATATGGTTGAGTAGATTATAAGTAGTAGCTAAATACAACACCTACGTACAGGTTATGATAATAACACTGAATGCTTCACGGACAACGCACAAAAACCTTCTGGCGATCAGCTCACCCAAGATTTGACTTACCAATGTTACTCTGAAAGGGCAGAACGGCATCGTCAGAGAATTTACAAGCATAATGCTGCTGACGTGCAATTCGATTAAATAGTATAATTACTTTTATATATTATAACGAATTTAACGTTTACGTTAATACTATTATAGGATGTAACATTGATGTATCGATTTTAACGTGGACGTCACTAGTAACGAGGTGCCAATTCATATAAATAGGAAAATCTGGAGGAACGAGGCTTGTTCTTTCCTCTCGTGCATTCCATAACTTGGGTTGACTTGCACTCCGTATCTACGAAGTTACATACTGCAGATTAATCTTTGGTAAGTACTTAGGTAGTAAACAGTTGTTTTTTATTCTTTAATAATATCTGTGCATACAAAATTTGCAAATGTAGGATAATTTGCCAATATCGGACATCTTTAAAAAAGTATATTTTTCTAGTTTTGCAAAATGCGTAATGGGCAGTGCGTAAATCTATGGCAGTGCGTTATAGCGTCACGGTTTTTGAGACGGTCTCTAATGGTTAAGCGTCGTGGATAAATTTGATTGAATTTCATAATATTAACTTTCAGGTCTTTGTTACAGAACTTATGAATAAATTGTTGTTTAGTCTAATTCTGTTCATATTTTTCAACAAAACTTTTTTATTACGCCGTCGTCGATGATTTCAAAAGGACTTAATTTTTTTAGACCTCTAGGGTTCCTCCTAAATACTACAAATATTTTAGAGCACAGCTTGAAAAATAAAAATACTTTAGGTATTACAATCGCAGCAACCGTTAACCCTTGAAATATATGAAATTACCGTTTAAAAATCTATACTATTGTTGTATAAATATTATAAAATCTGAGCCTTAATTTTTTCACTACGCAAATGAAGTTAATCATAATCGAAAGACAGTCTACCATCCACGACGCTTAAAACCACTGTTTTAACACCTAAATTCACCTTTTTTTAACACCTGTTCTTGTGAGCTGTCCCTGTTTTCTGTTTTAATCCTTTTTTTTCGGTTCATTTAAAATATAGTGCGTAGAAAACATGTTTTTGTCTACAAAAACGCATTTCCTTATTTTGGCCGGACAAATACGTTTTGATGACTTTTCGTCGACTATTTTTTGGTCTACATGAACATTTCAATATATTTTTCTGCAATTTACTATTTTGTTTTGTTTTTACGACGATCACAGATCGGTTTTTTTGGTTCGGAAGTGTTGGCAAGTGCTTAACACAACAGCCGGCGTAGTACTTAATCAAAATGGCTGCCTAGTGCCTACAATAGTCTGCCGTTTAGTTTCTATGGTACAATGCAGTTCTAATGCAATTTAAACACTGTTTTAATTTAATATTTACAATCTGTGCTTGTTTCCGTAAAATTAATACCTGACAAGAACAGAAATGATTGAATTTTATTAATTCCCGAAGCGCTATAACTTAGGGCTTTTCAAAAATTGCGCAGAAACAATGACGCAGAAAGAGTTTTCCATCAAAACCGACGATGCATTGACTGCTCTGGTGTTACAATTACAACTGTCCATAGGCAACGTATGAACTCTATTTCCTATAAGCATAGCCTATATGGCAGCCCGTCTGCCTCATTGTTAGGTTTATACAAAAAGTTTCCTAGTGAATAATCTTGTTTACAACATTTGTATTGTCTATTACAGTGCACAATGGGGATATTGTCAGCGATAGTTGTGAATGCGATCGGAGGTGCCGTGATCTACGGTACCGGTGGGCTGGCAACAGCGTGGGTGGCACCCATGCTCGGGTTCGGCGGCGCCGGCATCGCGGCCGGGAGCACTGCTGCTGCGGCACAGGCTTTCTACGGCAACTTGGCTGCCGGCAGTATTATATCGCAGCTCACCGCCGCTGCTATGGTAGCGCCTACGCCCTAAATGAGGTAAACATGGCTTCACTGCTCAGGGTCCAATAAATTTTAAATACAGTAATACCTTTCGCAGTAATCGACGAATATTTGGCACACTACACGTACATTAGGTAAGCATGCGTACATGCGTGCACTTCAGACAAAATTCTATTCAGATGGTAAACTGACGCCAATTATCCGGCTATTAAGAGAAATTCACAACATGTTAATTTGTACATTATTTTAACAATTTCATCTAAATTTACCTCTTTTTAAAAATACAAAAAAATATTCTTAGTTCATAATACTTACAGGTAAACACTATTTATGAACGTTTGAATAGTAATATTAATGCTATTTATCGTAAGGCTAATATTATTTTAAACAATTTAATAAAGTGATTCAATAAACTTTTAATCACTTTATTAAATAGTTTTATCGTGTATTCATAATATTCTCTTTTGTTCCAGGCACTGAAAATTCACCACTATATTGACGTAAAATTAATATTGGTGAATTAAAAATGTTTATTTTATAATTTTGATGAAATAAAGCAAAACATTAAAATAAATATAGTATATTATTTATTACTCTGTTAACTAATTTAAATGATATATCGATGTATCCAAATATTGAGAAAAATCAAAATAATGAAAAGAATTTTTATGAAGACGTAATTTATTAAGACATGTTTAAAGATACAATTGGAAAGAAGTAAAACAATTATTATTAATTTTTTCCCCTTCTGACAGAATATGGACATATTTCACCAAGTAGGTATTTTATGATACGTATTATTGAAATAGCAATATGTACCTAGTGTATAATCTTGGTACTTGGCTACTGCCGCCAATGAATGAAATGAATATTGAAGAATGATACTAAATGATATTGATAGTAACATGGAGAGGAACCGGGGGGCATCACAGATATATAAATTTATAGCGTGAAGCAGTTCTTGGGTTTCGGTGGACGGCGATAATGGGCATGATGACAGTATTCAAAAATCGGAGAATAAATGATTTAATTAAAAACAATATGTTGAAAGCATTCTCAAAAATAGCCCAGTTTTAATAAAAACTTTAGGATTCATTATATTTTCAATAAAATAAAAGTATAAAATACTGCAGCCGGCCATCTTGTCTAAAACGCTAATCGGGGCGAAATGACGTCATTTTTTTAGGCGTGTCACCGTATTGATATAGAAGCGTGACGTCACTCGCGGACGCCATAACACCGGTGAGCGCTTTAGCGCTTATTTCAAAATTTGTTTTAAAAATGCTAATATTTCCGTTAATACTGAATTTATTGCCGAAATAATACGATTTTTGGAATCAGTAGACATGTACCTACATTATAGAAGGGGAGTTCAAAATTTGTCATCATGCCCATTAATGGACGCCCCTTGACAACATTAGTGTTGCTTTGTATAAAAATTGTAGTATAAGCCTTGTAGTTGCATGAGTTGTTGGTGCGTGCCGCGCTCGGCCACGCGGCCGGCGCTGAGCACGCAGATGCGGTCGGCGTCGCGCACCGAGCTCAGCCGGTGCGCGATCACCACGCACGTGCGCCCCGCCTTCGCCGCGTCCAGCGCCTCTTGCACCACCTGGGGGGTTACTACCATCTCTTAAAACAATTTTATTTTACTCATACATTGAAATTTCGTACCACGACCTCGTTAAAGTAAGATTGTTCTTATAACATTACAATAAGCAGTTTTGTATTATGTCGGTCGAAATATATATATTCTTAATAATAATATATATTCATTCTTTTTTTGCAGGGAATTTAACTTTTTAAACAAAATATGACAAATTCAATTGGTTTTATACAATAGATAAGCGAAAAATAAGTAAGGGTTTAAGTTTGTTCAACTGCGTATGACGGATCACAATGAAGACCGCGTTGCAAATGAGATGACACTAGTTTCGACGTCTCGTTTCCTCTTGGATAGGAATAGACAAATTACTCATTATTTTTCATCACTTGGCTAGAATAAAACAAAACCGTTTTAAGGAGGTCGTTTCTTTGTTTATGTGTGTGTCCATGGCAACCACGACACAGGGAATCCTAGTGTAGGCCTGTGGGTGTAGAAAGCGTTCATATAGTTTACCGCTTTAAACTCTGCTAGCTCAGTGGCCTATAACCTAAACCTCTTTTCATCTAAGAGATTTTTGCTCAGCAGTGGAATAGTATTGGCATAAAGACGATATACAGGTGATTTTTTCAAGTTTTGTTATTTATAATCATTACAATATATTTTTTATATATTATATTTATTATAATACTGCTCCTACAGCTACGTTACTCGCTTTCTGTATTTGCATGCTGTCTTCACTTATAATTGTAATGACACTTACCTCTTTTCTCTGTATTTATGTTGCTTTTATTTGGTATAATACCTTCATTATAATGGTGATTATAAATAAATAAATAAATAAAGTTCGAGCGGAAACTAACCAATCAATTATGAGTTACAAGCTTCAATTATAAGTAGAGTCCGCGTCAAACTTCTAATCCGCTCTGAATATAGAAACAAATCCCATCGCAACAGCAAATTGTAAATATTAGCGGGACGAAGACAGCGCGGGACCCCCCTCCGGCACCCTCCGCTGCCCGCTCTCGCCCGCGGCTACATAGCTGTGTTAGCACAGTATAAGGATATATCCTTATACTGTGGTGTTAGTGTGCCCTTACTGTTGTTACGGAGTATATACTTGTAGTTGGGTTCGACCGTATTGGCTCTCCGACTACACCTGCGCGCATCAACTTCATAGCAGACTAGAAGTTTGGAGCGGACTATATTTTGGTATTGGTTATGGTTTAACCTTTTCATTCTCAGTGTCGAGGGCGCTCGTGGCTTCGTCAAGTAGTAATATCTTGGGTCGTCGCACCAGAGCCCTGGCGATAGCCACCCGTTGCTTCTGACCCCCCGACAGCTGTACTCCCTTCGATCCAATATCGGTATCATAGCCCTGACGTTTAAAAAATCAATTGCAATTGTTGTAACAGATAGATTGTTAATTATGTATATTTTAGACGTTATCCATCGAAAAATAGCGAAAAAACGTTTTTTCTAGAATTAAAACTTAAAGTTTTGCCTCATAATTTATCTCCTTGGCCAATGTCTGACTGAGAAACGTAGATTTCTGATGCTGCCTGTACTTTATATTATAAGTTAACTATATGGAAACCATTATTATAACTACGAAATATGAAGCCTTACCAACCTGTGGTAGAGATACGATAAAGTTATGGATGTTGGCTTGTTTCGACGCTGCGTATATCTCTTCATCAGGAACAGATCGTGAGGTGTCTCCGTAAGCGATATTCTCGTGAATGGACCGGTCAAATAGTACAGGCTCTTGAGAAACTAAGCCAAAACTACACCGAATGGCGTTTAACTTTAGCTGGCCTAATGGTTTCTTATCTAGAGACTGAAAAAAGCTCCTGTAAGCTTATAGATAAATTAGTTAATTTCTTATAGAGATTCGCTTGTTATTAATAAAATTAATTCATCCAATTTGTGCCATTCGAAAAATATCGATTCTATATCTTCTCTGCCTACAAAAATTACCAAATCAAAAATCAAAATTCGACGATTTCTAATAGTCAGCAAATATGAAATTTAGGTTAGTTAAGCAAAACATTGGATATATTGGTTATTAAAAACAGACGTTACCAATATTTCTACTTCAGAATTATTTTTATTTTAACAATATTCCATTAATAAGTACATCCATACATACATACATACATACTTCACTTACATACATACTTCCATGAAATCAAAATAATAGGGAGGAGTCCAGCAAAATCTAATCAAATCTAATTTCCAGAAAATGGAAATAAGTTTTTGAATCGAATAAAATACGTTATTTTTAGAGATAATAGCTATATATTTTATTTAATTTTTGTGTGTAAACAAAAAAAAAATTACACATAAAAGTCTCCTTAACTATTTTATCTCAGTTTATTTATATAAAGATAAATAATAAACTTACAATTACACCAGCTTGGGGGTCATAATATCTTTCTAAGAGTTGTATGATGGTGCTCTTCCCGCACCCACTCTGTCCAACCACTGCTATAGTCTTACCCTGTGGAATCTACAATCGAAAAATAAATAAAAAAACCGACTTCAACTAGAAAAGATCTGGTGATCTTCAAACAGCTGAACAAATTTTCTTCAAAAATAAGTTATTTGCCTTTAAAAAAATTGGCTAAGGCTGAATCGAACTCGCACATAGCGGGTTCCGTGCCACCGAAATTTCATATATTGTTTATATTTAGTTATTGTTATCATAGCAGTCCTAGAAGTGAATGCATTGTGAAAATATTGAAGTAGTAAACGAGCATGTAGTCCACCTTATGGTGTCTATAGTTCGCGTAAAACTGCTTGTCCGCTTTGAATATAGATATGCATCGCGTCGCCATAGTAAATTGTATGACTACACATGCTCGCAACAACTTCAGAGTGGACTAGCAGTTTGGCGCGGACTATAAGTGACTACGACCTCCCATGGATATGAGTAATCAACCCCAGACAGATACCTTGCTACCACTATGTACCTACTAATTTCGAACGCTTCAGATAAGTATGTAACTCTTACCACACACTTCAAAGCAGAAAATTGCAGCGCTTAACACTACTGTTATTAGGCGGAATTAGATGGTTATGCCTCCGAACCTCGAACCTTTTTAAATCTGACGAAAATTATACTACTTAGTATATTTTTTTACCTCCATAGTTAGATCGTCAAGAACTTGAACTGTCGGTCTCGTGGGATAACTGAATTCTACATTTTCCAAACAGGCTTCACCTTTGCACGTCTGCAAATTAATTATAACATTCTTTAAAAAATATAATTTAAAATAAATTTTACTTTTTAATAACGTAAATTAATTTAATGACTGAGACTACGATCAAATTCTTCAACCAGACATGGCATACCGTATTGGCTTTCAGACCACACCTGCGCGCAACAACTTCAGAGCGGACTAGAAGTTTGGCGCGGACTCTAGAGGAGAATTGTTTTTAACTGTCACACGATTTATGTAGGTAAATGAATCCTAATAGTGCAGCTCTGATACTTGGATTACATTTGAATCACTTACAAATCTTGTAGGTTCCTCAGGATCAATAATTGTAGGTCGATTTGCCAGAAAGTGCACGATCCGTGAAGCTGCCTTTATCCCTTTATGAAAGTCTGGGGCAAATGTAAATGCGTTCTGCGCCTGTGTCGATGCCATTTGTAAAGCTTGTGTTGTGCTATTCCGTGAAAATGTTAAACATATTTTGATCATATTGTAAAGTATAAAAAGTATTGTATTAACTAATACTCTATTTCATGCTATTTGACTATAATCGCAGCATTTATAAAGGCCAAAAGTAATTATAGTAGATGTAATTATCGGTGCATAAAAAAATCTTGACTGATGTACAACCTATTTCATAGTATGTCACCTCTACCCCCTCGTGGTTATCAATAATCAATCCACCATGCAGTTATAATTGCTTACTTCTCGAGGTCAGCCACCAGTCTTACTTAACTTTGAGTTGTAATGCCTCGTAGCTATTACTGTCACTCACTTTAAATACCTTTCAAATCATGAAACAGCGCTTAAACTGCCTTTATTCGTTGGAAACACAAATATAGCAGTGGTGCCTCAAGAAAATTTTATTCAAATGTTAAACAAAAAACACGATTCTCACACCAATATGTTCTCAGGGGCGACACCATTAGAGACTATAAGATGTCCACCGTAGGTTAACGCAGCAGCGTTTATGAAATTGAACATTGATCTTGATAGGCCGTTTAAAACGCCGCGGCAATGTGCGTTGTGTGCACATGGCCGCAGAGCTGGTCGCAGTTGATTCATGTATTGTGATACGATCCTCTGTTCTAGGCCTAGAGAGGCCACCGTGCGGACATTACTCACTGCTTCTACTGCGATCTGAACATTTATCAAATTGTTATTAACTTTAAAGCAATTATTAGTAGCTAGGAAGAACATTAATCTAATTAGGCTGGTAAAACGCCGCGGCAATGTGTGTTGTGTGCACATGGCCGCAGAGCTAGTCGCAGTTGATTCATGTATTGTGATACGATCCTCTGTTCTAGGCCTAGAGAGGCCACCGTGCGGACATTACTCACTGCTTCTACTGCGATCTGAACATTTATCAGATTGTTATTAACTTTAAAGCAATTATTAGTAGCTAGGAAGAACATTAATCTAATTAGGCTGGTAAAACGCCGCGGCAATGTGTGTTGTGTGCACATGGCCGCAGAGCTAGTCGCAGTTGATTCATGTATTGTGATACGATCCTCTGTTCTAGGCCTAGAGAGGCCACCGTGCGGACATTACTCACTGCTTCTACTGCGATCTGAACATTTATCAGATTGTTATTGTTATTAACTTTAAAGCAATCATTAGTAGCTAGGGAGAACATTAATCTTGTTAGGCCGTCAAAACGCTGCGGCAATGTGCGTTGTGTGCACATGGCCGCAGAGCTGGTCGCAGTTGATTCATGTATTGTGATACGATCCTCTGTTCTAGGCCTAGAGAGGCCACCGTGCGGACATTACTCACTGCTTCTACTGCGATCTATACATTTATCAGATTGTTATTAAATTTAAAGCAATTATTAGTAGCTAGAGCATTGATCTTCACAGGCCGTTTTAAAACCGCAGCAAAGTGCGTTGTGTGCACATGGCCGTAGAACTTATTGAACGAATTTATAATAACAAATAATAACAAGCAAATCTCTTAGTATTTGTTATACAAAACAAGTAACTTCATACAATATTTGGCGGCACGACAGTACCGCTAAGTAACGCATAACAGTATCGCAAAATATTCGAAATAAAATCAATAACCTTTGTACTATTTTCTATAGCCTTAAAGTACCCGCTAGACTCCTTGTTCGTCGCCTTGCCTTGTTTGTAGACCACCAGTGCAATAAAAGGGACGAAGGCCAGGATTACTATGCCTACCCGCCACTCAAACAGCATACCGAGAAGGAGAGCTAAGCCCACTGACCCCATACTTTGTAGAACTATACCAATTCGCTGGCCCGTTGCCTGAAAGTAGTTATTTTTAATCATCGAGTAAATTATATAGTATATCTACTAAATGAATTCATAATAAGATAATAATCATAGAAATACCAAATAGAATTAATCATATTGTTAAAACAAACAGCTGGTCCACCATTGTACCCTGAGGCCTATGTCTCGAAAAAGTACCTAAGCCTTGCTTACCACACCCTTCAAACGAGAAGACAGTAGCGCTTAAAAGTTAAACCTGCTGTTATTAGGCAGAAATAGGTGTATCGGTGGTGTTGCCGAAGTCGAATCCCAGAGGGTTTTACCACCTTAAAAGTACATCTAAACATAAGATAACTCACTCCTTGCACTTGAGCGGCATCTGCCGACAGTCGAGCGCATAACGCACCCGTGGAGTTCGCGCGTTTTTCGAAAAACGCAGCGTCTTGTTGCAAAATGTGCGTGAACATTCGCAGGCGGAGTCGCTCCGTTAGCCGCGTGCCCGCTACACCGAATGATGTTGTCTGAAAGAGACGACGTTTATAAACTTTATTGATTATTTTTATCTATACTAATATACTAATACTAATATGATAATAAAGAGGAAAACTTTGTTTGTTTGTTTGATTGTAATGAATAGGCTCAAAAACTACTGTACCGATTTTAAAAATTCTTTCACCATTCGAAAGCTACATTATCCACGAGTAACATAGGCTATATTTTAAATGAATTATATTTGATAAATAGATTTTTAGGCGGTACAAAGTTTGCCGGGTCAGCTAGTTTTTAATAGTTATACTAGCTGAGTCGGCAAACTTTGTGTTGCCATATAAATAAAAAAATGTTAAGGGTGAACAACCTTTATCACTTAGGGGTATGAAAAATAGATAGTAGTCGATTCTCGGACCTACTGAATACGCATATAAAATTTAGTGAAAATCGGTAAAGCCGTTTCGGAGTCCTCCTCCGAGAAATTTATGTATAAGATTATTATACTTTTTTAGTAAATGAAAATGTATACAGTACTACTAGTGCATACTACTAGTAATAGACGGACAGAAATATAATTTCCATAAAAAGACGTTATTGATCTCGACTGTGGATTGGATGATCTTAGATTATGGGATCTTATAAGTTAAATAGTGGCTATTTTCAGCTTGAAAAACCTTGATTATCAAGTCATTGAAATCGGTTGAACGGTTTTGAAGGTTGGCGTGTAGGATCATAGTGATACGTTATTTATATATTATGTGATAAAATAGCAATACATAATTATGAGCACTAAATAATTACATTCTAAGATTTCAAAAATGCCCTGATAAGACTTTGAAGTTTCATCATTACTGCTGCATAGGTACTGCTGTCATATCACAACATCTTTTAGAAAAAAATTATACTTATGTCTCCGATCAACAATACCAACTGGTATTCTTGATCGAAGACTTTTATCCTTACTTAAACTTATACTATTTTAATGTTTATATTCATATTCATATTGCACTAGGATTCAACGCTAATAAGGAGAGAAAAAAACATGCCTCTATAAAATTTGATATTCCTAGAAGAAGTCCAATAGTGAGACACATTATCGAAATATTTTGGACTTTATTCATCAGTTGTGTGGTATCTGGATCAGTCATCGACTAAAAAAACAAAAAATAGGAATCATGTCAATATTTTTACTTACCTAACTCAATGTCAAGATGACGCGAAGATAGTTCATCATCATCATCAGCATTATCATTGTAAACGATTTTCATCATCTTTTTAAAAATTGTTCATATCATTTATACATATGTACCTACTTGAATCTCTTGCATTGGTTGGAATGTAATGTCGCATTTTTTTAAATATGACCATAAATATAAAACAAAGTAACATACACGATTTCACAAAAATTAAAAATTGTAATGTTACAAACAGACACTCCTATTTTACTTATATATTGATAAGTAGATACTATGTAGATACACAAATAATCAAACACACAAATATTATTTGTCATCGATATTATTGAATCGAACCAAAATTCACAGAAAATGCAATACATAGAAACATTACGTACCCCAAATAAATCTCCAAAAATAACAATGAACGCTGGCATAGAGAAACCGTTTATAGTGGCCGACACACTGCCCACTGTAATATATCTCCACTCTGGGGCATTCAGACCCAGTACTTGCCGGAACGTCAGCGGTGGCACAGTCGACTTATCTTCTTCTAATTTCTTTAAAATAATTTCATTAAACCCATAAGCAGTAATAGCCTGGTAATTTGGCCTCTGGATCGGGGAGTCCGAGGTTCAAATGCCAGGCACGCACCTCTGATTTTTCGAAGTAATGCGCGTGTTAGAAATTCATTATCAATATTTTAAACGGTAACGGTAAAGAAACCAGAGATCTTTAAAAAGTTCTGAAAGATATGTGAAGTCTACCAATACGCACTTGGCCTGCGTGGTGGACTATGGCCCAATCCTTCTCATTCAGAGAGAAGACCCGTGCCCAGCAGTGGGGCAGTAATGGGTTCACGTCATATTTCATGACGCACATTTCACCAGAATTACCCGAGAAGGCACGCCCATATAAATATATATAACTCAAAGGTGACTGACTGACGTAGTGATCTATCAACGCACAGCCCAAACCACTGGACGGATCGGGCTGAAATTTGGCATGCAGGTAGATATTATGACGTAGGCATCCGCTAAGAAAATAATCGTAACGCGAGCGAAGCCGCGGGCAAAAGCTCGTCTTTCATAATTACTCTGGAATTGGGACACGATAATGAATGATAAATTCAATTTAAAAAATAATTATATTATATTAACCTCTTTATAAACTGTGCTTTCAGTATCTTTGCATTCATACAATTTCGGCTCCTCTTGTATTGGTGTTCTTTCCGCTGTTAACAAATATAATAATAATGCTATGTTCAGACAAATCTATTAGTTTCACAATTTCTAACCTAACTTAACCTAATCCTATAATTTACGTGCGCAGATTTTTTATATCGTTTTCACTAAGCTACTTTTTTATAGTAGGTATGCTTATACCTGCAGACGAGCATGCAGTCCATCTGATCGTAAGTAGCTACTGCCCATGGATAACTGTAATCAACCCCAGATAGGATTATATTCCTACCTGAGGTCAGCCACAGATGTGCCGCAGTGCCGCTACCCCTGAAGACGAAGCTGGGACGCCTCGGAGTATGTCTCCCTTCAAACTAGAAAGCAACAGCGTTTAACACTGCTGTTATTAAGTAGAAATAGGTGTGGCGGTGGTGCCGCCGGAGTCGAACCACAAAGGACTCTACCACCTTCGAAACCACCAACCACCAACTAATGAAACTATCAAAATTACCGATTAATTACTCTGAAAAAAATATATATACAAAACCTACAAAAACTCTTGCTAGCAACAATTAATAATAATAAAAAGCATCACCTTTTATTTCACGCAATTCCGATGGCTCTTGAACCGTGAGCATGTCATAGTAATGTCCCTTTTTCCTTAAAAGTTCCTCATGACTGCCCGACTCGACTATTTCACCCGCTTTCATCACATATATCACATCCACATTACGTATTGTAGACAAACGGTGGGCCACTATGATTGTCGTACGACCTTTTGAGGCCTAAAGTTTTCAAAAATATTTTTTTTGTGAAATGAAAGAATAACGTTCAAACTAAACGTTGTTAACGCGCGTGGCGGAGCGGTCACCATACTGGTCTGACGCGCAACGGGTCCCGAGTTCGATCCCCGGCCAGACAGGTATTTAAATTATGAATTTAGATGCCTGTTTCTGGGTCTGTGTGTTTGTGTATTTGTATCTATATGTGTCCATGGCAGTGATAGCCTCGTGGTTAAGAATCTCGCCCTTCGATCCAGGGGTCCTAGGTTCAAATCCCAGGCACGCACCTCTGATTTTTCAAAGTTACGTGCGTATTAGAAATTAATTATCACTTGCTAAACGGTGAAGGAAAACATCGTGAGGAAACCTGCATTCCTGAGAGATTAATAAAAAAAAAAAGAAATCTCGAAGGTATGTGAAGTCTACCAATACGCACTTGGCCAGCGCGGTGGACTATGGCCTGAACCTTCTCACTCAGAGAGGAGACCTGTGCCCAGCAGTGGGACAGTAATGGGTTGATGATGATGATGATGTGTCCATGGCATCCACGACACGGGGAATCCTAGTGTGGGGCTGTGAGTGTAAAAAGTGTCTTTAGTATCTGACGTTGGATCCGCTCGGGCACAAATTCACTAAATAGCCTTAGCAATGGCGGACTAAGGTCTTCGGAGGCCCGGAGCGGAAAGTTGAATGGAGGCCCCCAGTGAAAAAAGTTGATTTGATGTTACAAAATTACAAATATCATAGACTTATTCGCGGACAAATATGTTTATATGATTCCGGCGATGTTTATTTTCGCTGATTCACATTTCACTAATAGTTTGGATGTGACCTTATTTTTTTTGCTAGTACGCAAATGGGGCCCGGGGCGGACCAATCCTTCCGCCCCCCCCCCCCTCCCTTACTCAGCTAGAAAGTCTAGTTTTAGAATTATTAGTCGTTTTAACTTCAATTAAATAATTTATTACCTTGTCAAGAGCAGTCTTAACTTGACTTTCCGAGAACACATCGAGTGCGCTGGTGGCTTCGTCCAGGAGTAAGATAGTGGGGTTACGAACAAGGGCGCGTGCGATTGCTATACGTTGCTTTTGTCCACCCGAAAATAATTCGCCACGTTGTCCCACTACTGTATCGTAACCCTGAGAAAATTAATCAAAAATAAGTACCTGTAACTTTTATTTTTATGGATACCATTGACATAAGCATTTTGCGTGCATGTGGGTTACAAAACAAGAAAGGTATTTATGAAATGATACGATGTGAATACTATCGTTGTGCTATACTATTCACGTGGACTAGAACCGCACGAGATCCTAAAAAGTGAAATCCCGTGATAGGAAAAAAGCTTAATATACATAAGCTAGTTCTCTACAAAAAAATCTGAAATTCTGAAAAATTCTGAACAAAAGCTAGCGTGCATCCGCCCCACGCGGCACCGTTTAGAGGGGCAGCAAAATTAGGCTTTTCGTATTATATAACATCTAATTTTTTTCACCAACAAATATCACAAAAGTAAATTTTTGTCGTCATGTTCACATTTGAGAGTCTACTTTAATCACAAGCGCTCACAGCTGGCAGTTTCATGATGAAGTCGTGGACATTAGCCTGGCATGCGGCATGTTCTATATCAGCATCGGTGGCACTTTGGCATCCGTAGCGGATGTTCTCACGCACAGTGGCGTTGAACAACACGGGTTCCTGTGACACCAGACCGATCTGCGCTCGCAACCACCGCACCGATAGCTCACGAACGTCGTTACCATCTATGCTCACCTAGTACATTACATGAAGATAAATGTATACAATATCAGAATATATTTACTATAAATAGATGGTGGTAGAACCTTTCATGGTTAGATTCCAGAGGGACACTGCCAGGCACTTCTTTAACCTATATTATACATTTTTTATAACGTTAGTAAGTGTAATTGTTAAGTCGTTTATGCCGATCATGATTTTTTTTATAATATAGGAGTAGCAGACGATCATGCAGTCCACCTGATGGTAAGTGGCTACTGCCGCCCATGGACATATGTAATCAACCCCAGATAGGATTAGATATTCCTACCTGAGGTCGGCCACGGATGCGCCGCTACCCTTGAGGACTAAGCTGGAACGCCTCGGAAAAGCCTGTCTCCCTTACCACACCCTTCAAACCGGAACACAGCAGCGCCTAACAGTGATGTTATTAGCCCTTTACACCCGAGATGATATGAGCGTGAGTTTCACTTTAAAAAAATTCCCACGTGATAGCTTCTTATTTTTCGAAACGCAACCGATGCCGATCGATCGTGAGGAGAGTATCGCACGTGATACCGGCTAAGTGAGCGGGGTGCAGGCGGTCAGTTGTGCTAGGGACTCGTCCAAAGATTTTTTCGACCCGCGCACTGTCACAGGTATATAATTATTTTTGGTATTAAATGTTAAGTATCTATTATTAATAATTGCTAATTTAAAAGCTAAAAGAACACTAAATACGTGGACTTTAGTAGTTTATTCGATTAACTTGCAATTTAGATACAATTAGGTTGCAAATCTCAACTGTTACGATCGTGTGCCTACGGGTGTTGGTGCAGAATAACGTTTGATGAAAATGCTTTTATTGCTATTATCAGTTATGTGTAAGTTTCGTCAATAACAATTTTGTTTGTTTCAATTTTAGGGGTACATTTAAATGACGATCAGATTTTGCCAGTGCGTGGTGAGGAGAAATATATCGGACATAGAAGATGTTCATGAAAGTGAAGAGCTTCAACCAAATAGATTAGAAGAGTTTCAATTTGAAGAATTGTGCCCTGAAACAGATCCAGAAGCACATGCAGACCCTCAAATAGAAACTAACCTAGAATTGGATCTGGAACTTGAGCCTGAACCTCAACCATCTACTTCAAAATCATCCCTAGAAATTTCTCGCCGCCGAGCATCTTCACGTCCAACACATCGAAAAATAGCTTGGAAAAGAATACGTTTTCTGTCTTGAAAAGGTCTATACATCCCTACCAACATCTCCAGTAAAGTTTACAAAGAAATATTTTTATTAATATTTTAATTGTGAGGCTCTTGATATGTAATCAGATGCACACATTTATATTATCTAAGAAGAACCGGTCGAAAACATAATTTAATTGCAATAGATATGGCTAAAGTTTTCTCTATCTGCATTATCATTGGATATATTTCCTAGCCAAGAATACCTACGCCTTGGAGACCTGGATTGAAGACGGAGGCAATAACGGAAGAAAGAAGAATGTTGATTTTCATAGAATTACGTAGTTTAGGTTTCATTGCCAAGACAGATTTTTTATAAAGACCAATGAAAATAAAGACAGTGATGTTAAATATCTCCAAATTGTTTTAATTTTGTAATATTTTTTGATAAAAAACTATATTTTTTTGCAATTTTCACGATCGTGAGTGTGACAGTTCCCACCGGAGACTCACGATCATGCGGGTCGATTTCTGGATTAAGTATAAACTCTGGATTTTTTTTCCTATTTTTTGTGGATCCCTTAAGCTATATAAAAAGCCGTAATAAACGTTTTTAATCGGAAATTGCGAAAAAAAATCTTCGGGTGTAAAGGGTTAGGTAGAAATAGGTGTGGCGGTGGTGCCGCTGGAGTCGAACCACAAAAGGTTCTACCACCTTAAAAATGAATGAATGAATGATCAATGAAATTCTTATGAATGTTCTATCTATGCTAACTCCATAGTCCATATACTTAGATAAGTTCTATCTAAAGGCGATCACAGATGCGTTGCTATTCCTGAAGACTAAGATGGTCGCATCATATTACCACGCTTTTACATAAATGCACTACATATTTACTTTTTACATAAAAGTACTACTTCACAGTAGAATCAGATGTGGCATCAGTCAAACGATATCTACTGACCCTACTACCTATCCAAACTACTAGAAAGCGTCACGAGATCAGTCTTGTTTGAACTTAAATACCTACTTAGAAGAAAATTCGTCAAATAAACAACAATATACGTACACTGCCTTCATCGACATCGTAGTATCTAGATAGTAGGTGTATGATTGTAGATTTGCCGCTGCCTGAGTGTCCCACTAACGCCACCGACTGTCCGCGCTTCACACTTAGACTGACGCCTTTTATTACCTAACAACTAAGTTGATATAAATTTTTCATAATCAAAAACAGACAAAGTATTTTTAACTTATAGGACATTTTTCTTCGAAAGTAGGACACATCCCTTTCACTTAACTACTCTTACTAATAAGATAAGTTACTGCACTTATTGGTCTATGCGGGTATCACAGACCTATATCTAAATTATCTTAATTGGGTACAAATACAGGTCTGTGGCGGGTATAAAGAAAATCATTAAACATTAGGTTAACTTATTTAAGAAGTAGGCATTATCGTTATTAAAGTAATTAAAGCTTTATTGAGTAGGGAAGGATGAGTCCCAAGCAATGGCAGAGCATCAGCTTGCACCGCCGGAACAGTAAATGATTTTACAACTACGTATAGTCTGCGCCAAACTTCAAGTCCGCTCTGAAGTTGTTACTCGCAGGTGTAGTCAGAGACCGAATGCGGTCGAACACAACTACAAGCATATACAGCAAGCAAAATAAAAAAGCAACAGCAAAACAAAATAAAAAAGCAACAGTAACGCAGCTATCCCCGCGAGAACGGGCAGCGGAAGGTGCCGGGGGATCCCGCCCGCGCTGTCTTCGTCCCGCTGATATCTACAATTTGCTGTTACGACGCGACTTACTTCTATATTCAGAGCGGACTAGAAGTTTGAATAAGTGATCGAAAAAAGGCATACAATGTATTAAATTTTTATAGTTCTTCTGAAATATAAAGCTTAGCAGTTCCGACCATTTTTAGAGTACCTTCTTAATAAATACTAACAGCAATTTCAGGTCTTGATGGGTAATGAAACGTAACATTCGTAAGCTCTATACTCCCTTCTATATCTCGCGGTGTATGCCCTCTATTGAGTAGTGGGTTTATTTTCGGCACATTGTCTAAAAGTCTGAAGACTTGGGCACCAGCACCACATGCTTGTCCAAACGGTGTCATGAGAGTCCCTATCATACCAAAACTGCCCATAGCTGTCATGATTCCGAAAAATACCTGCAAAGAATGAATCTACACTAAGATGATATTCCATTAATTTATGAAAGTAGAACACATAATAATAAAGATTTCGTAAGACTCTATGGTAAGATTTGGATTGGATTACTTAAGGATTGGATTTAGTGGCTTGACGTAGAACCAGTGGAGTGAGTGGAAGTTCGTCAGTGGCCCGGGGCGGAATTGAATAGAGGCCCCCCCAGTGTAAAAAGTTGAATTGATTAGCAAAATTACAAATGTGTCATAGTCGTATTTGGCGACGTTTTTTTGTCGCTGATTTATCAGATTTATTGGTTCTGACGTTTTTTGGCTAGTTAACAACTGTTTTTGAGAGCGACTAAGATCGGGGACCCGGGGCGAACCGCCCCTTCCGTTCCCCCCTTAGTCCACTAGAGGGTAAAACCCCTGTTCCTTATGAAATTGGTAACAGATATTTATGATCGGCATGCAGTAACCACTTATGTCTACACAGCTAGGCTAGAATTAGAGCAAAAACAAATTCTATTTTTTGACGAATGATCTGTATGATACAAAACTTACAGAAAACATAACATCAGCATTATAATTCTCTGGCTCATTGACAACGAGGTAAATACCGAAATAAAATGATAGAGCATATGAAGCAAATACACAGAAGAAAAGGCATCCCATTGACAGTCCTGTAAATAATTCTGTAAAAGAAAATACACACTTAATAAAGAAATATGTTTACGTACCTACATCACACATAACCATTTACATTGAGCTCCCGCGTAAATGACGACGGATATTGTCGGGGGGACAACTAAATTTGAAGGTGGTAGAAACCTTTGTGGTTCGACTCCGGCGGCACCACCGCCACACCTATTTCTGCCTAATAACAGCAGTGTTAGGCGCTGCTGTGTTCCGGTTTGAAGGGTGTGGTAAGGGAGACAAACTTTTCCGAGGCGTTTCAGCTTAGTCCTCAGGGGTAGCGGCGTATCTGTGGCGGACCTCAGGTAGGAATATCTAATCCTATCTGGGGTTGATTACAAATGTCCATGGGCGGCAGTAGCCACTTACCATCAGGTGGACTGCATGCTACTCTTATATTATAAAAAAAAAAACCCCTAATTACATCCCATATTTCAAAAGTGCGACTGAGAAAATCTATATAGGTAAATAACTTTATTAAGCAGTTCTAGCGTAAATAGCGAACGAACATACCATCAAATGGGACGACAAGAATTCTATAAAACGTGCTTTAAACGTAAGTAATGCACAGTATTAAAAGAAGTCTTTAATTAAATTGTCGATATCATTTTTTTTTCCAAAATATCTTAAATGTACAGAAACGTAGCCGCTATAAAATCTGTGCTAGTAAATAGTGATATATGAATATAATAAAACAAAGGTAATAATAAAAAAAATAACCTTTTTTGACGGTAATCTTAGTGACTTCGGTTAAATACTTTTTGTATCGCTCTATTTCCTTCTGTTGTCCGTTGAAAGCGTATACGGTTTTTATTGAACCGATTGCCTCTTCGGCCACAGCACTAGCCAATCCCTTTACATGGGACTGTTTTTTATACCATTTGTTAGCTAACTGTAATATTATTGTAATATTACCTATATATTTCCACTCATGGCTTAGCTATTCATGTAGGTAGGTAATAAAATGATGGGTTAATTGCAGTGACGCATAGATGTAATACCTAAATATCATTATAGTAGCGTAACTATACAATTCGACGACCCGCGTGGCGAAGCGGTTACCGGGTATGACGCGCAAAAGGTTCCGGGTTCGGTCCCCGATCAGGCGTTTGTGTATTCGTCTATGTGTGTGTCCATGGCACCCACGATACAGGGAATCCTAGTGTGTGCTGTGAGTGTAGAAAGCGTTTATATGGAACCCGGGGCCCTAAGAAATTTTCGCTCACGAATACGTACTAGATACTTTGGCTTTTTGATTGCCTGACCCTGGAGACTTGTTATTTTTAGCTGATATATTTTTTTGTTCAATTTTGAGTTCGCCTCCTCTCGGGGAGGATGCCTCGTCAGGCCGGGAGCCCGTTTTGAGTCCTGCCACCTGCCACTCACGCCACTGGTAAATTAATTATTTAATAGATTGAATGACAGCCCTACACTAGAATGTCCTATGTAGTGGGTGACATCAGCATACAGAAAAGTACACAAGTAGCCGGAACAATTACATACTAGTAGGTACTCAGAATCATATCGTAGATACAAAGTTAGAGTCGAACCCTTTGTGGTTCGACTCCGGCGGCACCACCGCCACACCTATTTCTGCCTCATAACAGCAGCGTCCTTAGAAATAGGAATATCTATTCCTATCAGGGTTGATTACAGATGTCCATGGGCGGCAGTAGTCACTTACCATTAGGTGGACTGCATGCTCGTCTGCTATTCCTATATTATTATGAAAAAGCAATACGAGTGTATTAGGTATAAAATGTATTTAAAATAAAATTGTGTGTGAGTGAGATTTTTGGATCGAACATGGGCCTTATTGTGTTAAGTATGATTGAAAGATTGATTAAGAATGATTGAACCATTACCATTCCAGTTATACCAACGAGTAATAACGTAAGTGGTGTAGCGATCAAACATAGTAGAGCCAACTTCCAACCCTTGAACAGGGCCATCGTCACCGAGCTCATCCCTATACTTAAATTGTAGACAAGAGTCGAAACTTTGTCACCTATGCCTTCCTCCAATTTCATTATATCCCTGTAGAATAAAAAAATAATAAGCATAGATATACTTACTTACATAAATATAAGTCTAATCTACCTCAAGTAATCTAGTGAATACCTACTCCCCATGAGATATTTATTCATTTGTGTATATTATTTATTTATAGGTACATATTATAAATCGAGAAGGAATATCAGAATCACTCACTTAGAGAAGGTTTAAGTGGTAAAACGAGAAATAAAGTAAATAAAATACTTGACATAGGTGTGAATCAATTTGTAGTAAAAAGGTATTCTAGTAAGAAGTAGGTAGATTTATTAACCGCAATGTTATTAACAATATGTGCAGTTAGATACTGGTTTAACTCTATTACAATAAGGAAAACTATGAAACAAGTAGAATAGAGACACAAACAAAAAAATATTAAAGAAAGAAAGTTATAAAAGGCAGACAGATGAGGCCCCCGACATAGCACCTTCGTCGTGAACCTATCATCGTCCAACTGTTGGGCACGGGTCTCCTCTCAGGGGGACAGGGGCTAATATGAGTGATAAAACCTAGAAATAATTAAAAACAGTAATTACTCAGCCATTTTTGAAGCAAAGTCACCAGTATGATGCAGGTCAAAATAAGCAAAATCTTGGTTAAGTGCAGCTCTTAAATACGTTTCTCTGATTTTAAAAATCTACAAAGAAAAGTTGAATATTAATTAACAAAGAACCTCGAATACTTTGTATAGTCCGCGTAAAACTGCTAGTCCGCTCTGAATATAGAAATGAATCGCGTCGCCATAGTAAATTGTATGACTACACCTGCTCGCAACAACTTCAGAGCGGACTAGCATTTTGGCGGACTATACCATGACTATACCTTACAAAGCAACAAGTATGACAGAACATATTACATAAGTAGGTAGGTAGTGTACCTGATTAATTGCCGTGACATTCATTAAACTTGTTCCAAGATATCCGCCGATAAACAAAATAAGACCTGAAAGAATAAACCTATTTCTGAAACTAATTTACATTTTATTATTCCCGGGCAGATTATAACTCAAACGACAAGAGCGCTCTTTTTTATGCGAACTCTTACAATCGTAGGTACCAGCCAGAATACTAGGACTATATAAATGAGAACTTATTATTATAAAATTAACACTTTATAAAAAAAATCAAAATAATTAATTAACATAATACTATCATAAAATAATTTGAATAGGGATCTAACATACCAATAAGAGAATAGTTTATCCCGAAGTGATTCATTGTTTTCAAGAAATCCTTATCGCTGTTGGCGGTTCGCTTGTTAGACTTTGTATAATCGATCATGGATTGGAAAACGTTTGCAACGAGTGTTATAGCGTAGGGTAGAGTCATGCCTGCTAGAAACGTCGCTGTCACACCGACCGCTATTAAAACTTTGTCCCAATTGGAAGAAAATCTGTACTATAAATTAAAATAAATAAGTTTTTATTATCTCAGGGTGAAATAAAAATAGAGAAACTTCCTGCACTCATATTATACCACTACTGTGGGCACACAGTCCCACACCCCTACACCCCTATAAACACGAAGAAATATAGGTACACATAAAGTCCAGTAAATTAATTATAAAAATATCATTCGAATTTCCATCTAATCAATTATCGAGCGACAAAACTAAACAGTTAAAAAACGTAGAAGTGACACCGATCATGTTTATCGAGTTAATTACTGGGTTCGACTCCCAATTGCAGCAAATGTACACATAATTTTTTTTCTAAATTGTGTCAAGACCTTTACCTTAAAATTTAATTAAAAAGATATAGGACCCTTATCACAGAACATTAAATACCATGCACATACCAAAGAAAAATAAGATATATTGGGAGTACTCTCTGATTGCGTCGATCCTGAAACTAAAATATTCAACATTGAAATAAGAGTTTGTTACAAGAATTATTTTTACCAATTTACTGAGTAGATAATTAAGCGCGTTCCTAATCCATCATTCCTTAATCTACATAACTTATATTTGATATAATAACACTAACAATAACATAATTATACTAGTTTTTGCCCGCGGCTTCGTCCGCGTTTATAGTTTAGAAAAAAAAATTTTAACAAAAAATACAACAGACTTCTATGTCACTACAAAGTAAAAAATAATTCAAATAAATGTTAGTTTAGTACATATTTCTGAAGTCGGCGCTCAATATATAATCATTGGATAACGATGTAAACAGCGTGTCTAATATAACATACTAACATACATAAAACTGAAAATTCGTACCTTCAACTTTGCTAAAGATCAAATGCATAGTTTATGATTCAATCCTCACTAATATCGATTAAAATAATCGATGTTTTGGGGCCAAAAGATCGATTCTCCGATTAATCGATCTTAGATCGCCATCCCTAGTTCCCGTAGGATTTCCGGGATAAAAACTATCCTATGTCCTTTCTCGGGCCTCAGACTATCTTTGTACAAAATTTGATTAAAATCGGTTCAGTGGTTTGGGCGTGAAGAAGACAACCAGACAGAGTTACTTTCGGATTTATAATATTAGTAAGGATAAGGATTATGGAAATCCGTGATACCTGATAATACTATTAATTTAATATTCAACTAACCTTCATTTTTCAAGTTTTTCACCATTGCAATTTATCAACTGATATTATTACAAAGAACGTTCTTAAAATATTTAATTGCGCGTTTTCAAAACAGCTCTGTAGCAATATGCCTTCTTATATTTTTGTAAATTACATAACTTTTATGTAACTCTGTTTACCTACGATAGTTTTACAAGACAACAATTATATCAAGAAGACATTGACATCTTTAATAATTGACAAATCATGGTGAAATTCACAGATATAATGAAAAGACGCAACACACTATTATATGGAGGATGGGACTTTTCTCCTGTCACGCGGTCTGGGCCCGCACGAGTTAATCCACCTCTTGCCGAACTGCGTGCATGTGGCACGCATGACAAGAAAAGCTTTAAGATAGTACCTACCTATATGAGTGGTACGAATGCCAAGTTCGCACGCAAACAAATCCGCGTGATAAAAAAGAATCGCGAAGTATAGTTTCCACATTCACAGGGGTTGCTTAAACTCTTAAACTAATTTTATTTAAAAGATCACTGTACGTATGTATAATGATTATTACATAGGACAGGCATAAATTCTGCCTATACGTTTCTTTTTTTTTATAATATAGGAGTAGCAGACGAGCATGCCGCCCACCTGATGGTAAGCAGCTACTGCCGCCCATGGACATTTGTAATCAACCCCAGATAGGATTAGATATTCCTACCTAAGGTCGGCCACAGATACCCCTACCCTGAGGACTAAGCTGAAACGCCTCGGTCCGTCTGTCTCCCTTACCACACCCTTCAAAAAGGAACACCGCAGCGCCTAACACTGCTGTTATTAGGCGATAGGTAGGTGGCGGTGGTGCCTCGAGAATCGAACCCCTAAGGATTCTATCACTTCATTGCATTTTGTATTAGAAATTCGGATCAATTTTGATACGTATATAAAACAAATATTAAATATGCAAACATTTATTACTATTTACATAAAAACTATTTGTAAATTGTTGTCCTTAAATATCAAAGTAAAAATACATCTCCTGATATAACAATAATTAAATTACTTGAAAACCTATACATATTATATAATTATTATGACTCAACTATTAAAAAAAATTAATCATATCAAAATAATGCAGCTGTTAAATAGTTTTTTTTTTTATTTCATGCTCAATGACAAAGACTTGACAAAAAAAAAACATTTTTTTTATCTTACACTTAACTAAATTGAAGGAGCTTAAACAGTAAGGGCTTAATAATATTGTAACAGATTTTAGAAGAAGGTTTACACGTAAATTATACTATAACTTCCACTATTAACAGAATAATTAGTCAATTGCTTAACACTGAAGAATTCTTCATCAAATTACAGGTAGGCAGGTACATTGTACTGTATCTTACAAGATAGTGTTGTATAATTAAGGCTACATAATTAACTTGTAATTGAATGTCCTTGAAAGTAAATCTTTTTATATGCAAACTTTCTATAGGTACTGGACTATGACTTTGAAGATATTCATAAAAATAAACATAGTGTGTAACAATTACATTTCATAAAATGGTATAATAGATTGATTAATTTATCATATTCTATTGTATAATTTCAGGTTAGATTCCTTTAAATACGTTAGAGAAAAAAATATACATACATATTCCTTACTACTTGTGGGCAATAACTTGAGACTTGATGATGATGACGTCACAACGGAATGTTTGAGAAATTTGAAAAAAATATATAATCAGATGTTTTCTAGAATCTCGGAGATTATCAACAACAGTATAACTATATTTAAATTAAAAAAGGACGATATTACACAATAATTAAACTGAATTACGGTCTAGATGTCGCATACCACGCATATCTCAAGTTATCGTACATGGGTAATATAGACGAGCATACAGTGTACTATCACTATCAAACCAGAACAGCTGAATTTAACACATTTATTATACAGTACAGAAATAAACTTGCTAGGGTTGCGCGCGATGTAAATAAGAAAGTAAAATTTGAGAATTCATTAAGATTCATGATAACAATAATCTGTAACTAATGCTGTAATTAAAGTTATAACAGTTGTATACATTGAATTTATCAAAAACAAATGTAATGGTGTATTTACAAAGAGAACTATTTTAATTAGTAAACCTGTAAGAAAATATATCTACAATAATAAAACCCAGTGTTATCTTCGTCGCCTTCGTTTTGGTGATATATTACTCTCGTTTACAGCAAATTTATTTATAAATAACTCCTCATAAATAAGACTCTTGGAACTGGGACTCAAATATTTTGATATTTCTTGGAACAGCTCCCTTTTATGTGCTTCTTCATCAACCTTACTTGGTGTAGTATTTTTCTTAGAAGTAGAAGCCTTTGCGTAAATATTTTTTAAGTCATTAATTTTTTCGGAATTTTGGTCTATTTTTTCTAGTAATGTATTCTCCATTTTTCTCATTCTAGCTTCTAAAAATGCAATTGTATACTCTTGAGTTGATAGCACAGGCGATTCTTTTGGCAGACTTGGTGTATGTTGATGCTGAACCCTCTTTTTGATTATAGGACTCTCAACCGGAGTTGAGTCCTCACTCGCTTTGTCGGAATTTTCTAACTTATCTAAACATGTTTCTATTATATCTCTTAATTTCATATTGAACTTCCTCTTTTTGTTGATAGCTTCCACTCTTTCCGGAGGTACTCTTGGTTTCAGCAGTGAAACTTTTGTAGGCTTGTAGGTAGCATTAGTTCTTTTGATATTAACTGGATACATAGGTTCTTGCGTATTTTCATCTTTGATTTTTAAGGGCTCAATCTCAATTTCTACAATTTTTTTTGTTTCTTGTACAGGAGATTTTTGTGGACTGATTTCTTTTACAAACAACTCTTTATGTTCAGGAATTTTATTATCATTATTTTCATTTAATCTTGGTGTGTCAACATTTGTTTTAACATTCCTTTTGCTTTTAGGAGCATTTAGTAAGAAATTAGGAGAGACTGGTTCAAATTTTCCAGTAATAGGAACAGGGTTTGTAATTTTTTTCTCTGATATTATAGTTATTTTCGGTTGCTTTTTTACAACTTTTTGTTCACTGGATTGAGTTCTTTCGTTATTTTCTCTGTTATATGTTGAAGTATCTTGTTTTATGTTTAAAGACACATTACTATTTTTGTATTGTGGATTGTTTTTTACTATTGCATTGCGGCTTTTAAGTTTGGAGTTAATATATGGCTGAACAGCAAGCATTGGCTGTGTCAGAGATTTTCTATCAGACTTATCCGATAATGATAATTTAAACACAAAAGAACCGTCTTCATTAATAAGTTTATCTTTACTATTTTCTCCATTAGGCAATACAATGTCTAAGGTACTATTTTCAGGTTTGTATGTGATGTTCGCTTGCTCTGTTTTTTCCATATCCATTACATCAAGATTTGTTAAGAAGTCTCCATATTTCATTGCATAGTTAGCCTTCTTATCACAACCAGTGATATCATCTTCTATATCATCAACTAAGATACAATATACCTTAGATGATACATTATTATTTTCGTACTTAGTTGGATCACAATATGGTCCATCTTCTGTCGGTATAGCATCAAAGGTCAACTTGCCTTTCTGAAATAGAAGATTTTAAAATTATAAGAATTGGCTATGGAGTTATAAGGCACATAAGATTTGCCGACTAACAAGTAAGGCCCCATTTATATGTACAGACATCAGATGTGTTGTATGAAAATCATATTTTCTTATATAATATTTTAAGAGGTGACCCGGGTGTACACTTTTGTATAACTGAACGGCAGTGTTACTACTAATTAAAGATTTCTTACATTAATATACATTTTTTCCATCAATTAGTTTAGTCAGGAGTACCAGGTCATCTGTGATTGACATCGGGTAGAAGTTATTCTAAATGGAGTGAGGCACAGATGTTATAAGGTCAGAGCATTTGTTACTTCAATCATATAAAAAAAGCTTACCGTAAAGTTCATAAAGCATTCATCTTTAAAATGGTGCTGGCAAATGACTCTGTTCTTCAACTGTGATACTTTTAAATCAAGGAAATCTAATCTATGAGCATTTATGAGCCATTGATGACATCTTATTTTCTCAAACACCGGGTAATGAAACATATGAGTCTTCCCGTCCGATTTCACTCTACAATTCCTGTAGGTACACCGACAGCCTCCCATTTTTGATTCTGTAATAAAATAAAACCAAAATTTATTTAAAGATTGTCTACATTTTGCTCACTATTTATAATACATATATGGGTTTCTTCTCTATAAGTAAATGTCTTGCTTTTGTAGGTGACTTTAAAAAGACTATAATCTACTTAATACATAAGAAGTAAAATACGTAATAATTAATCTACTTTGAATAACATTTTTAGATTTTCATCAATTAACATATACCTAACAACTTACAACACATATCTTATGGCAATAAGATCTCATTAGGTTCCATTAATTAGGCAAGCAACATGGAAGTGTACATCAAGTACAAGTAGGCCTGACAGAGCAGTCACTACTTTGATGTGCAGAGGGTTCCCAGATTCGATCCCCGGTCCCCGGTTCGGTTCGATCCCCGGAATTTATATTTCTGTTTGTGGGTCTAGATGTTTATGTATTTGTCTTTGTGAGTGACCATAGCACCCACGACCTAGGGAATCCTGGTGTGGGGTTGTGAGTGTCAAAAGCGTCTATTCACCTCTCAAGTAAACATGAAGTCTATGTGAATTACTTGTAATATAAGGCTTAAAAGTATACGTCAATGGGTCCACCATTTCGTGAGCACAAAGTGTACCTTGCTAACATCATAATTATATCAATATAGTTCCAAAATAAAGTATCTGCACACATAACTTTCGAAGCAGTTTGTTGGATACATTTTGTGTCCACATCATTTATAATACTTACTTTAGACAATATAACCTTGAAATATTTTAATCATACAAATTTTACAGGTGAAACAACGAAACTTTGCAGTATTGTAAACATAATTACGACGACTGATGCATTATTGCATTATTTCCAAATCCATTTATCAATGTTTACGACATTTTCAAATAGTTTTCTACTTTATATCAATTCTAATTTTTAAGAATCTCCACAGTGATTTGTAACAATGTATTTTAATCAAAGCAAGTATTAACAGCCTAAATAAGTTAAAATATAAACACAATTTTAATAGGAAGAAAACAAAAAAGTTATAGCATGACTTTATCACTAGACCTGTAGCAAACCGTATGTATTCGGTACTAAGTAACGGGTGCGCTCTCTGGTACCGAGTAACGAAACGTTACTACTGAATGAATTTCGTTACTCGCACGATTTCGTTCCTCGATTTATATTATAATTATGTGAAATTTTATTTTATTTAATATGACTAATTTCATTAGAACAAACTATTTTTGTTGTTTAAAATATGTTTTTATTTAATAATGTCTAATTTCAGGTTCAAAATAAAAGATTTATTTGTTTAAATGTCAATACAATAAATAACTTTGACTTAGTGTTGGTATTTCATTATGAATTAGAGATTCCATTAATACTACCTATTATAATATTCTAGGTATTTACTCAATAGTTCATCATTTCCAGTTCTACACTACACTGATACACTCGTACCAAATGAACGATACGATTCGTTTCGTTGGGTTATCATACTGAACCTCTGAGGTATCAAAAAGTAACGAGTAACGTAACGATACGAAAGTAACGAGTACTCATTTTTATAGTAACGAATACATACGGGTTTGCTTTTTCTCGTTACTTTTACACCTCTATTTATCACTAATCAACCATAGACAAAGCTGCAGCTGACATAGCTTTGAGCACAGAGTAAGTAGCGTTTTGAGTTGCTCTCATTTATACATAACAAACCATTGTCTATGGCGATATTTTTGTATAATTTAGTTTTGTTGAATATTCTGTATTTGAAAAAAAAAAACACTTTAATTTCATTTATTGATTTATTAAAAATAATCACGGTCGGTACGCTTCCGACCCGCATCCGTACGTTTGCCAAACCATCACAAATTCAAACGTGTGGTTAGAGCATTTGACGTCTTTTGTGTAGATTTGCAAGCGCTTTTAGCATCACTTTTGATCAAGCCAAATGTTTGAAGAGTATTGCAATTTCTGGCATAACATTTCTAAGGGAAGCAGAGAATTGAACCCTCAAATCTTTACCGCCCCCAGCTTGGCTATTGCTGATGACAGAATGGACCACTTACCTTAAATTGAATTGCGTGCTCGTCTGTTACTTCAATTTAATAATATATGTATTTTATGTACCAAATTATAGCTCTATAACTTTGTAGGATATAATTACTAAGCACGAACAACCTTCCTTCAGCGAACAAAATGATTAATAATGCATGTAATAAAATAAAGTGAGTTTAACTTTAGTATCGTTTTAGGGTGTTTTGAAATTAATTCTGAATATTTTAATTTATTTACTGAATATCTTCTTGGCGCACTGGTCACAAAATGTTGCAGGTTCAATTTATGTTTTATGTATCGCAGTAAACAGTTTGTCCTTATTTTCCAACGAGTCACGTATTGCACACGATAGATATAATTACGTATGCTAAATTACATTGGATAAAGAATCCTCATCCATTTTGCTATTGCTATTGGGAATGCATTGCCTGAAAGATGTGACTCTCTATCGAAGTCGACTTTTAACAGTAAACGCGTAGATATGCGTCTTTATGGGGATGTACTCGACAAATTTGAGTAGGCGCTATTTCAGAGCATTCTCAATTTCAGGCACCCGTGGGATTCTAATTTTTAAAAGCTGTAAAATGCATGCTAACTAATAAACATCTAACTAATGTTTAACACTATAACTAATGATATGGATTAAATGCAGCATATCATTGATTAAACAGTGTATGGAATATCATACTGGCGTGAAGTATAAGAGCATTCCGGTACTTGATATCTAATATCGGTAAGGGAGTATGAAGGAGAGTTTTAAATGACTGTTCAGACACACAACGTACTATTACGCAGGAAGACCACAAGATGAAAGATTTGCAAGAACCTGGGAAGTCTTAGTTTATGTCTGTGGCACCACAATATTAGTGGTACCTGCTCATTTGAACCACTAAGCAGTGATAACCTAGTGGTTAAGAAACTCGGCCTCTCGATCGAGGGGTCCGAGGTAACGTGAGAGATTTATAAAAAAAATATCAAAGGGATGTGAAGTCTACCAATACGCACTTAGCCAGCGCGGTGGACTATGGCCTAATCCTTCTGATTATGAGAGGAGACCCGTGCCCAGCTGTGGGATGATGACTCATTTGAACGTGCACCTATATATCGTTTTATGTGTCAAGTAAATTATAAAGCAAACAATAAACATACATATTTGAAACACTCTATATAGCTTTAATTAAGTGAAACACTCGATGGCAATTAGGTATGACGGTTAGTACTTTGTTCACTTTCACCAATAAACAGTGTTTGTCGTATTATGGATTAAAAAAGTTGCAACGGTGATTCCATTAGTTAATTGGAAACGTATTGATTCATATTTTAAAATGAAAATTAGCGGCAATGAAGTGGATTACATGCAAAACAATTTTCGTACACTGGCGCCATTAAATTCGGTTCTCAGGATAGTTGGATTAGGCTGTGACTTAAACTGCAAATCAAATTCGAAGTACTTTTGGAGGATTGTGATAGATGTTTTAAGGATTTCGTTACTAGCAGGCATCGGTTGTTACACTTTGCAATATAAAATAAAGTATTTATACGATGGGATTTCAGCGTCGATTAAGTACACGGATATTGTGCAAATGATCTACGATTTCACTCAGTACGTTATCGACATATACTTTATCCACAAATATGGGACTGTTGTCAGCTACGAATATTTTAAACAGTACATTACGATTGATCAGATTCTCGGTGAGGTAAATTATACCACTATTAGAAGAAACGTTTTAACGATAATGTGTATTTTCGCTTTGCTTTGGTTATCCAGTACAGCATGCGATTACGCAGCATGGATAATAAGCTATGGTTTGCAAGATGCGTCAATTTATTCAGTCGTATATATATTTCTACTGATAAAAATCTTAACAACATTGGATTTAACGTCTCAAATAATGCATATCGAGGCTCGTTTATGTTTGGTCGGTGATTTGGTGCAGACCCGTTGTAATGAAACCGAAGCTTCGTCACCTTTATTTGAAAGAAAAAAATCTAACCAGATACTCAACAGCACAGTGGCAAATAAACAAACACCTTCAAATACTTTAAAGGTATCGTGTGTCGATCACCAGGAGTTTAAGTGGCTTAGTAGGTGTTATTTACTTCTGTCAGAACAAGCCGCATTCGTCAATACATTGTATGGAATACGAGTAAGTGTATTTTTCTTAAATAGGAATTGTAATACATCCACCATATAAATAAATGCTTTATTAGACAAAGCTTCATATCCGTACAAAGTACCTATTTAAAAGCTCGGCAATGAAAGTGAATTCTAGGAATGTACGCAATGTGTATATCACGTTTAATGACTTGGATTTTTTTTTAAAACTACCAAAAAATCAACAAAGTTAAATCCGAAGAAAGGGGGGCAAAAATAACCAATTACTTGACCATTCCATTCAATACACATAGGTAATAACACACCTATTCAGTTACCTCTGCACAATTTACATATCCTAACAGTAAAATACTTAAAATAATTGACTGAAAAGGGAAGTAATGTAGCCTATG
This sequence comes from Epargyreus clarus, assembly GCF_041222505.1. Taxonomy (NCBI): domain Eukaryota; kingdom Metazoa; phylum Arthropoda; class Insecta; order Lepidoptera; family Hesperiidae; genus Epargyreus; species Epargyreus clarus. The sequence continues at coordinate 10,318,778 of NW_027332212.1, forward strand.
TACAATTTTGACAAATCCAGCGACACCCAACACATACATACGCAAAAAAACATTATCGTTTGCAATCGGGTTAATTAGTACGTAACTTTATTTTTCAGATATTGTTGAATAGCTTAAGCCTACTCATCGATATGGTACGATTTACAAATATTGCTGCAAGAATACTTATTGGAACTCAGGTACGTAAAATTGGCATAATAAAAATTTAGAAATCCCCTTATATAGGTAGTTATAATGTAGGTTACGCTTTTACTCTCTACTTTCGAGATTGCGGACAAAGGTCGGGTGGTAGAGCCCTTTGTTGTTCGAAACGCATCTGCGCCCGACGTCATGGAGGACTCTAATCTTATGGGGTTGATCACTGATGTCCATGGGCGGCAAATCCGGCAATAGCATAGAAAAGAAAAGCAAGAGCAATAGCCATTAACCATCTGGTGCATGCAGTTCGTTTCTGAAATTGCCAAGTATAAGCCGAACACCGGTTTCGTACCACCAAAATTTTCATATTCTTTGTACTATTTGTTATTATAGAAGCGATCTTTCCAAGTTTTTGTACTTTTAGTATTTGTTGTTATAGCAGCCACCTATAAATTTCAAGTGGTTCACGAGGTAGAGCTCCGAGACAGACGAACAGACAGCAGAGTCTTAGTAATAGGGTTCCGTTTTAACCTTTGGGTACGGAACCCTAAAAGGGAAAACAAATTATAAGCAAGCTGTTTTTTTGCAGACAACACGGTACTCTTCCGGGTACTTTCCCGTGATATCCAGCATTGTAAGGATGTTGACCTGCGCTGCAGTCCTCGTCAGCCTGGTGTACCACTGTGAACAAGTTTACAGGCAAAGGGACAGGATTTTGGATATTATAGATTACCTGCTCATCTACAAAACTCCGAGTACGTATGTTAAATAACATAGAAATTTGAAAGAATTTGAAAGGGAGAGTATGGTTACGGGTAATCAACCCCAGATACGATCACAATCCTACCTGAGGTCGACCACGGGTGCACCGCTACCCCTGAGGACTAAGTTGAAACGCCTCGGAAAACTATGTCTGCCTTCCTTGCAGCATATAAAAATGCTGTTATTAGACACGAATAGGTGTGGCGGTGGTGCCGTCGGAATCGAACCACTGAGAGTTCTACCACCTTTAAAATGTATGTCCTATTTATTGCAGATATCCATGAACCACAATGACCATTTACTGTCAGAAAGTCTTACGCTACATAAATCATATTAAAAAACACTTTTATCTGGCATTATAAAAATATTTTTTTCATTGACAGGTAAAGATGTGAAGGCAACTGCTTCTGAGCTCCGGGACCTCATTCAAGCCCGGCCCATCAACTTCAACATGGCTAATTTCTTCCGTCTCGACTATTCCTTACTGGTGTCTATTGCCTCCGTAGTTGTAACTTACACTATTATATTACTACAGAGTATTAATTAAAACATTAGGTATTAAGTTAAGATGACAACTACTTCGCAACAATCCGCTACAATTATATATGATGGTGTATATTTTAAACCATGCAGTATGTACCATCCTCCCTTCCGCAAAGGATGCGTGCAGATGCAAAATATTAAAGATATACACCACCATACATACCACCAACACGTGTATCGCTCCAAAATGTAGCATCATTATACATATTTGTAGAGCATTGTTGCGAACTAATTTTAATCTTAACTTAATAGCATGGATTTCCGCAAAGTAACGATTAGGATCCCGAAATAAAATAAGTTAATATAATTTTACTATAAGCTAGTATACTGATAGATAGCTCAAAATACCTAATGTTTTTAATGTATCGCTTAGCATTGAGTTAATACAGTTGCGTCGCTATAGTACTCAATATATTATTATATAGGTTTGCTTTTATTACAAGTTTTATGTAACTTCCCTCGTCAGTTATTATGTGGGCATCAAATCTTGCAGCTCAATTTTATATTTACCTACCTGTTAACCCCAACGTGAAGATAAGATGACAAATCTTTATCCTCTTAGTGACGTCATTAAATCCTATATGGCACATATATTTTTTTATTTACTCCTTTCATTCTACTCCTTAGTTATGCCTTTTATTCACCCCCTATTCACTATGTAAAAGGGTTTTGCTTAGGAGAAAACGAAAATACCTTCTTTTTAAAAGTTGCAATTTATTTTTAACAACATTATTCCAAAATCACTACCAAGCGTAAGTATACTAAATATATAATGTATATAATAGATGAACGGTAATTTCAATGGTTTTAAAGTGGGTCTTTGATAGTCATGCCACGATATGAATCGAGACAATTTTATCTGTCACGAACACAAGTAGTACTCGTGAAAACAATTATAAAATAGAATTTGTATTAATGTACTCTATTATTATAATTGCCATGCCATTAATATAGGTACGAGCTTAATTTAACAACTAATTATTCATTTTTCAATTAAAATCATGTTTCATGTTGTATTTCATTGTTCTATCTCTTCGTTTTTACCAAAATTGATTAAGAATATAAGTGTAATGTAAGTGTGCTGTATTTGTTTACAAGGCGAAATCCTTTAAAAGGTACCCGGTGCCGTGGAATCGACGCAGGGTTATGTGGGATTCTTACCGCACTAAAACCCTCCGGTGGCCGTCCTTGGCGCTGCGTAGAGGGCTCCGGAATTTCCAAAGGACCGCAATCAGAGTCCTCTATGCGCGTTACCCATTTGGGTTCCGCCCAGGTGAGCATAAGCTCGCCACACAGTCTGGTGTATGAGACAGCATGCGGTCACACATACCGCCGTCCTTCCCGGAGTCGCTGGCCGTGCGGTCCTTTTTGCCGGCAGTTACCTCGGAAGCCCCCTTTCAGTCATCTCTTACGATAGCCAGGGGATACAGTAGCCCTACTCTGGATTATAAGCGCGCGTTTTAAGTTAAGATTGACAACGTGCGTGGCAGAGCGGTCAAAACAGTCCGACCCGCAGTGGGTTCCGGGTGCAATCCTCGGCTAGGCATATCTATATGATGATTTATATTTCCGTTTCTAGTCTGAGCGTTTGATTATTTTTATATGTGACCATGGCATCCGCGATGCAGTAGGTAAATCATTATGAAGAGCTAAAAATAATATCTAACTGAAGAAAAGTCCATGATTTATTGTAACATCTACTTTCTATAAATACTTTCTATAATTCTACTTCTATAAATGAGCCAAATCGCTGCCCCGTGGAAGTGTACCCAAGATACTAGCAGCATTACCTCGCTGAATTGACAAACTAATTTGTTGGCCGAGGTAAGCTCCAGCTCTTGGGTCACCGGAGGCCTCAATCAGGCGCGAAGACAATTCTTTATAGAAATGCTTCGCTTCTGGTCCCCACGGTCCCATCGTCTCGACTGCGAAAGGCACAAACATGTAACTCTGTGAGATGTTAGCATATTTGCGCCGCTTCACAGCCTCAGCAGATTCAGCCGCCGCTCCAGCACGCATCGAGGTCGCCTGTATATGAGATGGAGCCATGGTATCAACACATGTGGCATCCCATACCAAGGACCTCCCCTGTTTCCAGGGCACGAGTGTCAATCCATCAGGCCGCTTGCCATCATCACGCACTATACCTTTCGGCTCTAGAGTGGCCGGTACGTTGATGGTGACAAGGGCCCGACGGATGACATCGTTGATGCTCACGTGGCGCGACATACGGCCGGCACTGCGTTGACACGACAGACCGTGATGACCAGACTGACCGACGCCTTCTCCACAGACACAACGATGTGGCTCATTCATTTTTAAGCCAAGACGCAGACACACACATAGGGACAAAGTGGAATTATCCAAAAGAGTCCCTATGTTGCTCGATGGAAGAGCCTGTAGCCAGAAACCTGACTCTCGCTCCGATACTGCTAAAAGACGAGACCGCTCTGTAATACCATCTGTCGAATTCAAAAGTGATTCATGGGTTAACTTACAGAGGGGCTCGTCCCATAATTTTTGGACGTGTAATAATTTGGGATAATTTTGATTTGGGCAGGCCAATACCCAAGCAGATTTGGCTTCACTCATGTACGCAACGTCGTAGGTAATTAGTGATTTTGATAAAATTTTCGAAACTAGGTCTTGTGTACTATGAGTTGAAGACAAAAATGCCGGGAGAGAAACACTAGAAATTTTGCGTACTCCCAAACCTCCGTATCTAATAGGTAAAGAGGCTTGGGTCCAAGCGCGGTCCGAAATTTGACAATTAGATACTGATGATAATGAGTTAAGGATGATGGTATCAATGTCATTTAAAATGTTCGAAAACTTGAAAAAAAGACTACATCTAAGAAAATATATAAATTTAGGGGCAAATAGACAATTACGAATAAGGAATAATGCCATATGAGAATTAATTTTAAATAATCTGTCTGAAACGTTGTGAAAATTTTGAATTTGATTTTGGGCGAATGAAGGAATTGAATCTGCAAAAACAGGTGCACCTAGTAAGTGAAGAGAGTCCTTATCGAGAATTTTAATATTTGGGGCCAAAAAGTTAAACTTATTTATTATCTGTTCCTTTTCTTCTTGAGATATTTCAGAATTTATGTATAATTCACATTTTGAAAAATTTATGTCCAGTCCAATTCCTTTAAATTTATGTATTAAATATTCCAAATCACCTAGAACAGAACTCACTTCACCACCTAGAGTGCCATCATCCAAATACCAGACATTTAATTTAGAATTTAATTGTGATATGATTGGATGAATAGCCAAACTGAAAATGGCCGGCCCAAGGGGGTCACCCTGCTGGCAACCAACTGAAGACGAAATGGAATGATTACGATACATTAATTTTGATGGTGAACTATAACATTGCCAAATATATTTATAAATAAATGGAACATTGTTTTTAATTTCTCTTAGCAGGGTACCCCGTATCAACCGAATTGAATGCATTTTTGACATCAAGCTTCAATAGCACTTCACCTCCTTTGTTTAATAAAAACGTTCGTGTTGCGTGGACTGCAGCCTCACAACCACCTTTGCTTCCAAAGCCTAGTTGTATTGGAGAGCATTTTTCAGTAATAGTACTTCCTATATGCTTACAACAGACTTTGGAAGCACGCCGACGAAACGTACAGCCCACAGCAATAGGCCTTATACCGCCATCTTTTTTTTTTAAGGCACAAATATTTGCGCCATATAATATGGCGGTAATGTCGTTATTTACTTTGCCTTGTAACATGAAATTTATTAATTGTGTAATGTCTTCAAGCAAGACTCTGCCAGCCTCGCCTGTTGCACCACACGTGAGGTCTTTTAAGTGCTGCGGAGTAAAACCATCCAGACCGCCAGCAGAGCCATGCTTGAAGGACATTAATGCAGATAGTACTTCCTTCATATTCACTTGCAGGAAGTTGTCGTCAGGAAGGGGAGGATCTGGGAGATGAAGTGCTAATGGAGCAGTTGGATGTTTGTCTTTTAGAGCCGAAAGGGTATCTGAGGAGTCAGGAGCGATGGTGTCGTTGGAAAAAAGTAAATTTGAAGCACCTTTGATGTCACCGTCATTAATTTTGTTTTCGATTTTCTTGTAAATGTTTCTGAAAGAAAAATTTTGTTTTGAAAAAATGTCTAAAGAAGTAGGGTTTGTGCAATTTGATTTAATAATTTTCGTTAGAGATTTATTTCCATTTTTTTTGCATGTAATTTAAAATATACAAATGTCAAAAGATGCTCCCAGCTTTCGACAGAGTTTTGCGAAATTGCATTACGTATAGCTTTAGAAAGACTTGTGGCAACAGTAATACGAGCACCTCTTGGAATTCGTTTTACTATTGCCACATTATTTTTAAAAAAACTTAGGGTTTCGGAAAATGATTTATTTACAGAAATAGGGCATGAATTGGGAAGAGATGGTTGGAATTGAGAAGTTGAACAATCATTTCGATAAGATACATCTTTATGTATTCTACCGATATGAATGTTAAATCCCTTTGTACCTTTGAAAAATCTTGGCTGGGAACATAAATTGCACTGAACTAAATTTGGATAGACAACATCGCTATGCTGGCTACAGTTGCCTGCGCTTGAGACAGGAACGACGGGCATTAACAGACTGATAAAACTTAAAACTATAGAACATACAAATTATAATCGAAAAATAAAACTAAAAATAAACACTTAAAAATCACTTCACATAACTGAGACACTTGATCTGAAAGTTGACATAGTTTGTTATGATCACCACCACGTTTTTTTAAGGGTTCTCGTTATAGCTTTATTCAGTTTTAGCTTCAGTAAATATCATAAATTCTTTCATTTATTGAATTATAGTGTATTTATTTTAATGAGGATTTCTTGACAACCAAACTTCAAAAATGGCATACAATGTTTTCTAGGCAATGTATTGCAGTGAAATATAGACACAAATTAACGCAAAGCACTTTATATTATATATTAATACATTATTATTGCCTTCTTTATTGTGTCTTAACATTTAAATGGGCAAATAATGTTTAAATTATTAAATTTTCAGCATTATTAAATTTTCAGCAGTTATTAGTAAAGGCAGAACTCCGAAAGTAAGCCGGCAATGCATTGGCAACTCCTCTGGTGTTACAAATGTCCATAGGCGACGTGGACTACTTTCCATCAGGTAGCACGTCTGCTTTATCGTTAGGTTCAAATATATTTGAAAAAAATTTTTTCGTGGTTCGACGTCGAAAGCCAATTTGAAGACCTCATAACAACAGTGCTAAGCGCTGCTGGGTTGCGCTTTGAAGGGTGTGGTAAAGGAGACATACTTATGCGAGGCGTTCTTATTTAGTCCTGTAGCAGTACATCTGTTGCTAACCTCTCAAGGCAGGGATCTAATTCTACCTGGGATTGATTGCAGATATCCATGGGCGGCAGTAGCCACTTAACATTAGGTGGAGTACGTGCTCTTTTGCTACCTCAACATAAAAAGCTCACTACTACTTCTATATTATAAAATACTACTACTCCTTTTATATTATAAAACATCCTTTAGGCAAAACTATTGTGTAGAGACTGGTGTTGTTTGAATCCAGTACCTATAACACCTCTTTAGTTAGTGTAGTATTTTAAATGATAGCCACAAAACTTTCGGAAGACATCTGGACGAACAAGGCTGGCAAATGATCTTGTGTAAACAATATTCACCTGTTTTTAATTTGCTGAAATCCCCGCAATATTGAGCAACATAACATAAATCTTTGTCGTAATGCCTTAGTTACGCATGTCAGTTATATAGGTACATTATTAAGTATATATAATCAGATATATGTATAAATTAATGAAAGCCAGATAAAGAAGCCTATTATAAAACATATCGGTAAAGTATCAGGATACAACACAGGTACGTACATATGTATATCTCCATGATAACTCGTATCAAATCTGATAGTCCATCATTGTCGAGTACAGCGATCGAACGTGTAATGTAAATCGATATCAATGGTGAACACAAAAAAATAATATCCCTATTTGTGACTACTCCAAAGGTGTACAATGAAGAATTCGAAAAAAGGTTTCGATTTACACAAAAACGGACAGAAGCAAGACAAAGATAGGTAAGTGGATTAATCGTTTTATTACCTGCACGTGTATGTTCTAAACCAATAATGTATTATGGCTGTAATTTAAATATTATGTCATTTCAGTTATAAATAAAATTTCACGAATTTTTAATCGTATCGACCATAGCAAAAAATACTCCAAATAAAAAATCAGTCTCGTAATGTTTTAGGCCTAATTTTTATGTAAGGACAATGAATGTATCAGACAAGTCGTGGTAGTCAAAATCAATATTTCTGTAGGTATTAATATTTTATTATTTTGACCGGCTCGTGTCTACGCGACAATGTAAATATAAACGCATTGTTTAAGAGAAAACTTTTCTGTGCTTTTTGTCTGCCACGACACGGTTCTGATAAGGTCTATGTCTGTAAATGGTAGTTGTATTGACATTCAAAAAGTGCTCTGTAAAGAACCTATTTTGAATAAAAAAATGATTTGATTTGATTTGAATGAAAATGGATCCATATACGTACTTACATGCATAATTAATGATTAGGGATTAACAGATTTTTGTGTAGTCGCGTTAAATTTTAAAATCTGTAAACTGTACTGAGCAGACATTGATTTAAAAATAGGTCGTCTAATAATACTAACCTAGTACCAAATGTTCCCGTGACCTTGTGCTGTTAACAGCTCGAAAAATATGCATATTTCGTGATAAAATAAACCGACCAAGTCGAGTTAAACTTACGTGAAGAGGGTTCCGTACATATGTTTTTTTTAATAATTATACCTAAACGATGAGGCAGACGGACTACCTGATGGAAAGCAGTCACTGTCGCCTATGGACATTTGCAACACCAGAAAAGTCGCCAATACATCGCCGGCTTTGGAGGAGAGCTCTTTTGACACCTTTTTTGAAGAGCCCCATGACATAGAGCTCCGGGAATACCACAGAAGGAAGTTCATTCCACATCTTGCACGTCCGTGGCAAGAACGTCCGCGCAAACCGAATCGTGGAGGACCGTCACGAGTCCAGTTGGTGTGGATGGAACTGCATCCTTCGGCAAGTGGTATATAACAATGTAAATTGAAAACATGTTCTCCTATACTTAATGTATGGGAAACAATGTTTACTGAAAATCTATAGCCATACATTCAAATTAGGGACGATCGTCACCTACTAGTTCAATGGATGAAATCTATTTTATATCTAAGTTCGTCTGGTAAAAGGCTTCATGTATTAGGTAATACGGGTACTGGACGAATAACTTATTTATTATTCGTTGGTACAGTAATTGGACAAGTATGTTTTTTTATTATTAGCTGTGTTATTAAATTTAGAATTATTATACATTTCACAGTTATTCTTACGGAACCCTAAAAATAAAAAGTTTGCTTAGATTATATAGTTATTAAAAATACTAATATGACTAAGAGACTTTACAATAAAGCTGCATACCAATGTTCGTCCAATGGGCGTCATTCGGCTAATATACTCGTATATCATAAAAAACTGACCAAGAAAGAGTTGAACTCTCAAAGGGTTTCGTACGTAAAATTGAAAATAACTTTCGAGCTTTTAATAAAAGCCTTAACCTTAAAATTGTATATAACATACGTCTAAACAACAAGTATAAAAACGATACAACATTTACAATGATTACTCGTCAATTGTTTAGCGTTGCCGATTGATTTGCCATCAAACAGTGTCGAAGTGCAAATATTTAGCTCGATAGTTACAAGGAAAGACGGATCCCTTCCCTAATTAAATCAAACGAACTGTTTAAATAAGAATATATTACAAAAACAAGCATATCTAGGTACGTACGATACATACATTTTAGCAAAACATACCACACGTTCCAAGTGTAAATGCACAACATTAGTATAATTACCACCTTTTACGACTATATATTTCTTTAAAGTTATCCTGCAAGTAAAGAACTACATTTTTGTATTCTTTGATTTAAAACTCAGTAGGGACAGTAATAAGAAGGGAGGAGAGAAGGGCCAAAAAGGAGGTTCTCGATTCGAACTACTATTTTAAATGACTATTAGTATTATTTTAAAGTTACTGGTACAACAAAAACAAAATCTGAACCAGCGTATAAATAATTAAAAAAGTTTTTTATATAAACTTATTGAGACCTATTTCGGATTTAGACCAATACTGAATTGTCTTGTTTTATAGCAGTACCTACCTACTTATGTACTTCAAGCCCTAATAACATTTTGATGATAAAATCATGCAATATTAACATTGACTGTACTGAATTAGTATCACCTTCCTGACTGTTATACGAGTAAATATTTCTATAAACGTCGCCCACTAATGGCATGACATACACTTCAGCAAATGGTTTCTTTTAACTAATTAAAGTCCTGTTCGTTTCTATTAGGACAATTGCTAGTTTAATACTTCAATTTATAAACTGGTCATATCTGTAAGTGCATGTACCTATATATACGACTACTATACTTACAATTCACTACATACTTATTAATTATTACTAATCCATTGTTATCCCAATGCTTACCACAGTATAAGCTTATACAAGGTAGGAGCTGTTTGTAATGGGTACTCACGATATGCGTTTTTTTTAATTTCTTTATTGCCGATTATTTGACCCAGTTGCATGGGTCGTAATTACGGCGAAAACCTATGCATATCGTGAGTACCCGTTACATAATAAAATGTCTCAATTCCGCAATAATTTCAGTCTAAAATCATATAGGAGCGGTTTGGTTGCTCACCATTAGAACAGGCAAAAAAATGAATATCCGCGGAAGTTTAGGGGCAATAAATATAAGGAAGTTAATTTTGGATGACATGTTTTATACGTCGGCGCGAATTCGCTTCACGTATGGACATTCGCCATAGTCTAAGAACTCCCTTCCAATAACTAAACAATAGCATGCGCTAAAAATAAATATTAACCCGCTGCCGAGCTACTGGTAGCTTAACTAAGCTCCGGAGATTAACTAAGCTATTGAAAGCTAAGCAAATGGATGAAATGCTACCCTATCGGTGGATTGAAATCCATAGCTCACCTATCTGTACGCCGCCTCTGGTGGAAAGGCGCTCGAATTATGACTACTGGGCAAACACTATTTTCCTTAAAATTGGTTAAAGATAAACAATAATATCAATGTTATCTTAAACGTGACTTTTGTTCCAGCTCCGTCGAAGAAAAGCCCCCTAATGAAGTCCCGAGTGTTTCGTTTTTCACATTAGTAAGTATAGTAATAAGTATATTAGGATAATTGGGGTAAATTCGACGCTGGAGTAAGGTTCGAATTAAATTGTAGAATAAAATAGCCACATTTTTAAAATTGGTGCAATTGTAAGTGCCATAATCATCATCACCAACCCATTACTGTCCCACTACTGGGCACGGGTCTCCTCTCAGAATGAGAAGGATTAAGCCATAGTCAACCGCGCTGGCCAAGTGCGTATTGGTAGACTTCTCATTCCTTTGAAAACATTATTTTTAAGAATTCTCAGGATTACAGGTTTCCACACGATGTTTTTCTTGAAAGTCAATTGGATATAGTTAAACAAAAAGGATCCAATCCATATGAAGTCTATTGTGGATTGGATCCTTTTCGTGTAACCACGTCCAATTGTAATGCCAGACAATAAATCTTGAGTGTTTATTTATTTATTTATTTATTGCAAAATACACACACAACTTACAACATAATATAAGAGATATGTGATGCCCTGAGAGGGCGATTTTTGCGAATACTAGAGAGCAGCATTAATTTATATTAGGTTACATTACATACATTACATTACATTACATTACAGTAGTTTATCATAATAAAATACAAGTAGCATACGAACGTACAGTCCAGCTGATGGTAAGTGTCTACTGTCGCGCGTGGACAACTGTAATCAATCCCAGATAAGATTAGAGTCGGAAATCGATTTCTTTAGTGCATCGTAGTAGCGATTACGGTCATTGTGACTAAAAAGTGCCAGATAAGTCTAATTTCGCTTGTAATTTGCATATTTCTGCCCAATCCACTTGACTTCCTTGGTACGCCTCGGATAAGTATGCCTTCCTTACGACACACTTCAGACCGGAACACAGCAGCGCTTATACTGATTTATTAAGCAGAAATAAAAATAAATGTTGTGTATGTTTCTAATTTTTTAAATACTTACCTCATATTTCGCAATTGCAATTATCAGTCTTATTACAGCGCCGTTTTTATCTCAGCTAACCTTAATGTTGCTTTACAACTTGTTAATACCCAAATCGTTCACTTTCAGTTCAGATTCGCAACCACGAAAGATAAGATCTTCATCTTCTTAGCGGTTATATCCTCTATAATATGTGGAATCACATTACCGTTCAATACCCTGATCTTCGCATCGCTACTGCAAAGTATGGTGGACTATGGAATCGGATTAATTATAGGAATGCCAGATGATGCTGCTTTGTTAAGAGCAGTTGCAGACTTTGCCATGTACAACAGTATTCTCGGAGTGATATTGGTATTCTTCTCCTACACGGCTACGGTTTTGATGAACATGTCTGCATATAATCAGGTAATGTATACGTAATCTTAAATAAATTAAACCAAAGTGCATGACGTGACATGTCACGTGATTAGAAATAATTGTCACTTTTCTAATTTTTAACTTTTCTGAAAAAAAACCTGAGAAGACAAGGTCGCCTATCTTTTCGTATTTCGTAATTATTTCAGGTTGTATTAATCCACAAAATGTAAAATTTTATTATGCAATAACGCCAAAAAATTGTGTTTTGCATATGCAAATGCATATAATCCGATGTCTAGTTATTATCATCTAAGTAGGATGTAGACATTTCATTATCAAGTCACTTACAAGTAATCTAAGTAACCCACTCGACTTTAAGTGAGTTTTATAAGCGCCATCTCATGAGGAATTGTAAAAATAGATTATATACTATTTTTAAAACTCCTCCATTCATTAATGAGAGCATACTAAAAACAAATCTTATCCTATAAAAGCTTTATCACGTATAACATGTACGTGAGATAACCGAATCATAGTGAACACAACTTTGCTTATCAATATCACAAGGACATCACAATTTTGCTAAATACAATGAAACTATGGATTTTCTAATCGGAACTCACTTTTCCGAGGTGTTTTAGCTTAGTTATATTATAAAAAAATGTATTTGTCTTTAACATCTAGTTCTATTTTTAACGGAGATATTTCTAAAGGCTCATTTACACTAAGCTGCCTCCGGCATCATGAAATCGTTTGCCTAAGACCACCCGCTTTCAAGAAACTAAAATATCTCCCTGATTATCTTATACCTATTTAAGCGACAACAGTACTATCCGTGGATTGTTGTCGCTTGTTAAAATAAAAATGAAAATTGGACAGTTAAATTGCACGAACTAATGAATGATGATGTCGCAATTTAGCACATCATTTAACACATGTTTTGTCGTTTGCATTTAACAAACAAATAATAGAACAATAACAAAACATCAAACATAAGTCGTCTACAGCGGTATCCTAGAAGCTTCTAAAGCTAAACTTAATAATTATCTTCCTAAACTTCTTCTTAAACTAAACACGGACATTTCAACAATTATTAGATTATATTTAAAAATTATTTGTTTATAATTTATATACACCATTGATATACACCATTGATATTTTTTTTAAAACAGGTGTACAAAATGCGTCAAGAATATCTGAAAGCAGCGCTGAACCAAGATTTTGAATATTTCGATACGCATCAAACTGGGGACGTGGCAGCCAAAATGGCAGCGTAAGTAGATATATGAATTACCATTTTATATAAAATTGAAGAGTGTGACAAAAGATGTGATAAAATAGTACATTACAATACGAGGACGAAAAATTTTTTTCTGACAAGTGTGAGTTTGCAGGCCGAGCCGCAGGCGAGGACTGCAATCACACGAGTCAGAAAAACATTTTTCGTCCGCGTGTTGTATAAAATTTTATATTACGGGGTCGGAAATGGGGGTTTTGCGCACGCGAAGCGTGCGTAAAACGTCCATTTACGCACGCCGTGATATAAACTAATATTTGAGGTGGGAGCAACGTATTTTTGCCTAAAAATGTCTTTATCGCTTTTGCGGCCTGATTTGAGAGGTGTGGTACAGGAAAGACACAAGTGAATTACATGGTTTTCTTTTATACAACATGGGAGTAGCAGATAAGCATGCAGTCCACCTGATGGTAAGTGCCTACTGCCTACTACCGCATGGACGTCTGTAATTAACCCCATATAGGATTAGATGTCTCCCTTAATGGATTAACGGATAAGTATGTCTCCCTTACCACACCCTTTGAACCAGAACACAGCAGCGTTTAATACTGCTGTTGTTAGGCGGAAATAGGTGTGGCAGTGGTGCCGCCAGAGTCGAACCACAAAGGGTTCTACCACCTTCAAAATGCTTCAAAACCTTCAAAATGAAAAATGCAAATTATGCTCGTTTGCTACTTTACGCTGGAAATATGTGTTCTTTCAGTGATGTTGTTAAAGTAGAAGACGGTATAGGAGAAAAGCTGGCGACATTCGTCTTCTATCAAGCATCATTCGTCAGCGCAGTCACGATGGCGTTGATCAAGGGATGGAAGCTGGCATTGATCTGCTTGGTCTCGTTTCCAGTTACACTATTTCTAGTTGGATTAGCTGGATTTGTAAGTAATAAGATAGTCACAGTATTTATTTATAAATATAACTGTTTCATAGATATGCCTTATAGAATAATATATAATATATATAATATATGAACAAATAAATTTTACTACCGGTGGACATATTTAAATATCTAAAGATAACCAAAATTTACTAATAGTTAGTTCAGAAATGACAACTAGTTTTTATGTTTTCCCAAGAAATTAAAATTAAATCGACATTAAGTTTGTATGTTTATGTGAAAAAGCAATAAATAGAAAAATAATTTTAACAGATAGCTTCTAGGCTGTCGAAGAAAGAGGCTGTTTCCTCAGGGAAAGCTAGCAGCGTGGCCGAGGAGGTTTTAGCAGCCGTCCGAACAGTATACGCCTTCAGCGGACAAAGTAAAGAATTACAAAGATACGAAGGTTTCTTAGCTAAAGCAAGGAACATCAATATTAAAAAAGGTAGGAAACTTTTTGTATTAATGAGCTTGCAATTCACCTGATGGTGGGTCATTACTGCTGCCCTTAGACAACCAACTATATGTGTAATGTACCTGAAGCCGTTCACACGTATGTCTGGGAGACTTAGACGTAAGTCTAGCGATGGGCGATTGTTCTAAATAAACAATCGAATAAATCGACAATCGACGGAATCAACAATCGATTGTCGATTTATTCGTAGTAACAAAAAACAATCGAATAACAATCGACGTACGAATGACGCACGAAACCGGGAGCCGTGTGACGACCGGGCGTGACGAGCAAAAAAAAAACAAGAGCCGTGTCAACGGAACAATCGAACACTTCGAACTATCGAACAATCGACGAACAATCGAACAATCGACCAACAATCGAATAATTTCGATTGTTCGATAGTTATTCGAATACAATCGAACACAATAACAATCGAATAATTCGATTGTTGTTAGTAACAATCGCTACGTAAGTCTACTTACCATCGAAACGCAAAAGCTGTATACCAGAAATTAGTATAGCAGTGGTAACTCCCCAGTTCAACCTTATTGGTTTTACCTTTCAAATAACTAAAATATATATCAAAATGATCTTTAATTTCAGGTTTCTTTAATGGTCTGGCTATGGGCACTTTATTCTTTTGCATCTTTTGTACGTACGCTCTTTCGTTCTGGTTTGGATATCAGCTCATGGTCAACGAACCCGAGAACTACGACGTAGAAACTATGATTGCGGTAAGTAATTTAAATAATAATTTAAATATAAGTAAATCGCAGAACATGCCTGAAAAAAAAGCATGAAATTGTAATACAACACTACTACCGCTACAATTTTGACTTTATAAGTAAAGTAGTGTTGTTCAAGTAAATTTGCAACGCAAGAGAAGACAGCTGATATTCATAGGCATTACATACTGCTAAATAACGTGATATTCCAACGTGAAATATAGAATCCAAAACTACGGTCTTGTAAGCTCTAGCGGCTGAAGGAGAGGGCGGAAGGGGCGGTCTGCCCCGGGCCACCGATCCTGGAGACCTCCAAATACAGTTGCTAAAAAGTCGTCAGAACCAAACAAGCTATTAAATGTATATAGTCCGCGAAAAAGGGTCACCGAATAATTCTATGACACATTTGTCATTTTGTAAAATCAAATTAACTTTTTACACTGAGCCTTTCCTTTCAACTTTCCGCCCCGAGCCTCCAACAACCATAGTCCGCCATTGCTTGTAAGTTTTGAAACAAAACATATTTTATTTTTCTATGGTTGCATGCTTATTTCATATACAAAGTAAATCTCTAAAATTGATGTTTCTTTCCTATATAAACTAGTCATAATTGTATAAATAAGTTACATTTTATCGAAGCTACCGAATAATTTATTTGAAACGACACCTTTAGGTACATAAATTGACGAAGATCTTATCTTTATGAGTTGTGATTTTCATTCGTATAAATCGTGATCTTTTGGATTAACACTTTTTGTTCACGTGATAATTAGATCGTGTACGTTGTATAATGATTGTGTATGTTCTACTTCTATAGTCGTACTTTAAGTAATCATTGACAACTTTTTCCACAAATTTTACTTTCAAGGGAACTTTGCGACTGCGAATTTCGAGTCGAACTCTCGAAGAGTTTTTACCGACGCGGATGTGAAGGCGTGCAAAAAACCGCTCCCATTCCTTTTTTTAAATTGATCTATCCTTATAGATAAATATATAAAACTGTGCATTTCAGGTGTTCTTCGGTGTGTTAATGGGCTCAGCAAACTTCGGAATCTCCTCAACTTTGATGGAAGTGTTCGGTGGTGCGAGCGGCGCGGGCGCACAAATATTTTACCTAATCGACAACGTTCCCACTATCAACCCCTTGCTAAATCTTGGCACCGCACCAAAGTCAATTGACGGGAATATTGAGCTTAAGAATGTTTTCTTCCATTACCCTTCGAGACCCGATGTACCGGTACGTATAGAATTGATCTATCAAATTATATTAGGGTATACACCAGTCGATCCACGAAAGAATGGATTAGTCGACGTCGGACACATTATTATAGACAG
Source organism: Epargyreus clarus (assembly GCF_041222505.1). NCBI lineage: Eukaryota > Metazoa > Arthropoda > Insecta > Lepidoptera > Hesperiidae > Epargyreus > Epargyreus clarus. Next base: position 10,335,473 of record NW_027332212.1, read on the forward strand.
CTATACATATGTATATAGTAAGACCGATGCATATATAGTTAGATCGACGTAGTAAGTTGATCGTCGTTTTATCGACCAATGTTCGTCGAGAAGTCTCATCGATCAATCGACATCGATACAGGGCGTCTATCACCGATCAATTTATGTTTGGGCAGCCTAAGGTACTTCGATGTTATTGAATATACATGTATAATATAAATGTTTGTCTGTATGACAGAAAACATAATCGTGTGTACAAATCCAAGATAATTTTTATTTTTAATGGAAATTTAACTGCAATTTAAATTTCTTACTGCTCGATATTTCGGTGACTACATTGGTCAAACACAATCAATTGATGTTAATATTTATCAAGTTTGGTCATGAATGCTAAGAAATATCCGTAATGAATATGCACTGATGAGTCACAAAATATATATCTAATTTTCCTTGTGCTATATTTAAATTTCTGCAAATTCGAACGATCATTGTAGTTTATTATCAGATAAAACAATCATGGACTCATCATGGACTTTGATACCATAGATTGCAATCATCATATACAACAACAGTCGTTAACGGAAATCTAAATGACATAAGAACTTATAGTAGGTAGGTATATAATATAAACACATTTACAAGACACGGATATTCCTTGTCTTGAGTCTAGCGTGACTTCATGTACCAGGAAAGTCACACGAAAGGAAAATAAAACTACCTATGTCCTTGCCTGTCGATTTCTAAGATTCAACTCCCACTGCAACTCCCGTTAAATACCTTCTTGCACAAAAATAGAAACACTTTCATATTTTTTGTGGAAAAACTGGGGGCCTACCACCATTTTTTTAAAAACATCATAGTTCAGGAAAGTTTTATTTCAATATTGCATCAACATTTTTTTCGTACCACGACCTCCTTAAATCAAGACATCGAAACTAGTGTCATCTCTTTCGTACCACGTCTTGATTGTGTTCCGTCATACACAGTTGAACAAACTTAAACCCTTATTCATTTTTCGCTTATTCATTGTATAAAACCAACTGAAATTGTAATATTTTGCTTAATAAGTTATAAAAAAATAATGAATAATTTCGGCCGACATAATAAAAGGTGTGTATTGTAATATTATAAAAACAATCTTAGTTTAACGAGGTCGTGGTACGAAATGTATTATTAAAATAATAATGTTATAAGAGATGGTAGTAACCCCCCGGTCACTTATTTTGAAATCGCCGACAGCATTCATCGTTTTTAACTACCTAGTGGTATATAAATAATTTATATGTAGACTAGCTGACCCGGCAAACGTTGTGTTCCCATATAAATAAAAAAATGTTAAGGGTGAACAACCCTTATCACTTACGGGTTTGAAAAATAGATAGAATATTTGAAACTGCGATGGTAGCGAAGTCTGTCGAATCCAACGTGAAACATTCCAAAATCAACAACTACTTACGAATTAAAAATTAATTAAAAAAAACCTTTTCCCACGGACTAAATTGTGAATCTAAACCATTCTCAAGTCCCCTTGAACACACACAACAAATTTCATCAAAATCAGTCCAGTCGTTTAGGAAGAGTTCAGTGACATACAACGCACATAAGAAATATATATATAAAGATATTAAATTTCAGGTGTTGAAGGGCGTGAGTTTGAGCGTTAAACGTGGGCAATCAGTGGCTCTTGTGGGACACTCCGGTTGCGGCAAGTCCACTATAATACAACTAATATCCAGATACTACGATGTCATCGATGGCAGTGTACGTATTAAGATAAAATCTATTGTAAATGCTTACTTACTGCAATATGTGAACAACCGTGTGAAATCTAAACAGGAAAATTAGTTCGAACGATTGTTCGTTCGACGAACGACTAAAGTTACATCAGACCATGCAATCCACTTCCCCAACCCCATATCGATCAGTGGTTTAATCTAAATTCAACCACAATAATGCGTTGCCACTCCTGAGAACTAAGTTTGCCTTATGTGTAAGTCAGACAGGATCAGTCAAGTCAGCTTCCACCGAGACACAAGATCATGCTTCACGTTGGAAATACATGTACGTATGTGTGTATGTGGTACTTATCTGGTCGAACTATCTAATTCTATCACCTTCTCGTGTCATCCCCTTAACTGCGGAGACTTGGGTCATAAGCCACTACTTTCATGACGCATATGTGTGTATTCCAGTGGCATGGTGGTAATAATTTTGTTTACAAACAGGTGAGCATAGATGGGAACGATGTTCGCGAGCTATCGGTGCGTTGGGTGCGCGCGCAGATCGGGCTGGTGGGACAGGAACCCGTATTGTTCAACGCCACCGTGCGCGATAACATCCGCTACGGACGTGAAGACGCTACCGATGAAGAAATCGAGGCTGCTGCCAGACAAGCTAATGCTCATCAATTCATCACGAAACTGCCATCAGTAAGTTTTTATTGATTATTTTTTCTACTCCCATTATTACTCTGCTGAAAATGAGATGAAAATCCTTTACGTTTTGATGTAACTGTTGTTATATTCCACTTAAAAATGTTTTCATAGCTTAAGAAAATCAATAGGCAAGTACTTAATACCATTAATTTGTAATATGCATTTGTGTCCGTAACCTCTAGATTAGTTAGCTTTTGCTAGATTCACTTCCTTGGTAACAAGTTAAGTTTTTTTTAGAATCCCAAGTTGTAAACAAATACTGTGACATTTAAATAAAAAAATATTTATATTTGTCTTCAAATTCAAATTTGCGTTGCTTACTTACAGAGTTACGATACTCTAGTAGGAGAGCGGGGTACATCACTATCTGGAGGGCAGAAACAGCGCATTGCAATAGCTCGAGCTCTAGTCCGGAACCCCAGTATCCTGCTGTTAGATGAAGCCACCAGCGCTCTCGACACCAACTCCGAAGCTAAAGTGCAAGAAGCTCTCGATAAGGTTAAAAGTCTACCTCCTTATATTACTATCAGTATTATCCAGCTGATTAGATTTTACTCGTATGTTTCCCATTTTACTTTTGTGAGACTAGACAATATTACTTTGCATGCAGCATTTCTTCTTTATTTTCAATCATTTTTTAAATAATTTTATAACAACGTTATAATAAAAAAAGTACAGAAAAATGTGTACAGACACTATGTAGACATAGATACAGGGTGTTCCAGAAATGAACAATAAATTGAAAGCTGGTTATTATCTGATAAGATGTTATAAATAGACACTACTGTTTTTTGTCCTTACTTAATAAACATTCTTGAAATATTTAACTTATCAATGTTTTATTAAGTCTTTATCATTGTTATTTATTGTTTTATCTTAATCGTTGTAATTTTGAAGTTGCATACCTTTCTTCATTGATTTTCAGGCTCAAAAAGGTAGAACAACAATTGTTGTAGCTCACAGGCTATCAACAATACGAAATGTTGACAAAATTTACGTGTTCAAGAGCGGTAAAGTTGTGGAGTGCGGAAACCATGAAGAGTTGATGAGTCAAAAATCGCATTACTACGATATGGTCATGTTGCAATCATCCCCGGACATTACTGAGACAGGTCTGAATTTCATTACTGATTATTTATTTTGAATTATTTAATGTTTATAACAATGTATAATGTTGGTTTATTGAATTTTAAGTGCATTGCTCGTTTTAGATCATCCACAAACGTTGGCTCGAACAGTTTCGATAAAGAGCGAAAAAGACGAAGATGACATTGTATATTCTAATCCAAAAGTAAGTAAAATACTGAATTGAATTGAATACTGAGTTGTACAAAAAAATAGCAAAGGAGCATGCATATAATTAATCCCAGATAAAATTGTAATCCTACGTGACGTCGTTATGCTTTGCTACGTCTGAAGAATTAGTCGGAATACTATGTAGAAATGTCTCTTCGTAAGTACACCTAGAATACTAGAATACAGCGCTGTTTAAAATTACTGTTAATAGCCAAAAATAAATATGGCAACGGTGCCTTCGGAGTCGAACGTAGAAGGGTTCTGCTTCAAGTGCTTTATTTGGATATAATTTTTCCTCCACAATTTTGATTTAATACAAGTGTAATTTATACAACATTTAATACAGGATGAAAAAGACGAGCCAGATGCTGAGGAAGTTTCATTCTGGCGTGTGATACGGCTGAACAAGCCCGAGTGGCGTTCGATCACGGCCGCCAGTCTCTGCTCTGTGGCCAGCGGCTTTGCTATGCCTATCCTGGCTGTCATTTTGGGCGACTTCCTTGGTGTATGATCTATTATTTATTTTAGTATCGTCTGGTACAAAATTTGTAAGAATAACAGTAGAAGATTGTTAAATAAGTGTCCAAACAAGTGATAACAAAACTCTTCCATCTTTTCTATGCTTACATTAAAACTAGAACCTACGATACTATATTTTCCAAAAGAAAATAGAAAAATAATAAATAATTATTTCCAACGTAATCACCATCCAATCTTCTGTTCCCTAAGTCGACAAATTACGCAAATCACAGACCTCTGTTATCTCCCTTTGGCCCGCGTAAAACTGCTAGTCCGCTCGGAATATAGAAATGAATCGCGTTGCCATAGCAAATTATACGACTACACCTGCTCGCAAGAACTTCAGAGCGGTCTAGCAGTTTGGCGCGGACTATACTAAAGTAATACTTGTACCAGCCCTTACATCTTTGAATAAACAGACTATTTATTATCAGCACTCATTCATACTTACATACATACTTTGAGAATTACATAACCTATTAATGCATACAGAGGCATATCAATTGAGGTTTTACACATAGATATATGTATCAAGATATTTATGAGCATTGTTACGGACTCAATTGATTGCTTCGCGTCTTGCTGACTGTCTTAATTAAGAATATCAATTGTGTGACGCGATGAAAAATATTGTTAGTCTAATTAAGTAATCATTTGACGGTCACAGATCATAATGCTGTAGGTCATTTTTGAAACCATTTAATTTTCAAAAACGTACATTTATTCCCGTGAAATATTGGTGACATACTAAAATTAAAACTAAGTAAATAAGTAAACTATCTAAAGCATTTACCGATTTTTGAGTACTGATTTCTGATGTTAAGAGTTGTTTCACAAATTTAAATCCCCATTCAAATTTTCAGGTACTTTCCAATCCGAATGAGGATGAAGTTTTAAGAGAAGTTAGAAAATTCGCACTCATATTCGTAGGAGTTGGTATTTTTTCAGGAATTACCAATTTCGTGGTGGTAAGACAAATTCATCAAAACATTAATTTACTTTATGTTAATTTATATAAATGGAACAATTGAAATAAATTGTTTTGGGGGTAGCATGACTTTGTTTGTACGTAGAGAAAAGATCATACAGTACTTTCTTTTTTTAGGTATCCATGTATGCAGTTGCAGGAGAATATCTTACGGAAAGACTAAGAAAACAAATGTTTGAGAAATTTTTACAGCAAGAAATTGGCTTCTTTGATGATAAAAACAATTCCACAGGGGCTCTCTGCGCCCGGCTTTCTGGCGAAGCTGCTGCGGTACAGGGGGTTAGTTTTATCAACTTTTCTATATTATTTCTGCATTAAAGACAAATTGAAAAAAATCAACGACTTTATATTTAAATCAAATGTCATGTTACTTAGATGAAGTTGAAAGAATGAGGTTTAACAGAAGGAGTAATGAAATGGAATATATTTGTAAAATTTAAATAAATATATTATTTCAGGCAACTGGACAACGAATTGGCACTGTGCTTCAAGCCGTAGGAACGTTTTCATTTGGCTTAGGCCTATCGCTTTACTACGAATGGCGTTTGGGACTGGTAGCCCTCACTTTCGTGCCTCTCGTAGCGGCCATCTTGTTTAAAGAAGGAAGGATTATCAGCGCAGAATCTGCTGGTGCAGCTAAAACAATGGAAGCCAGTTCTAAAGTTAGTAGTTTATGCCAAAGAAATGTGTATTTAAGTTTATTTTAAACTGCAAATCATTTTACGCCAGTCTGCTAAATATTTTTACTCAAAACTGTAAAAGCCCAAATTATTCTTCATCACATCAATACATTTTTGTTTCATTCATACTGTTATCAGCTTACGGATAACTTTCCACAAGTCCCACTTGTATAAGAGATGTGTTACAAGCGTATTGTCATTTTCAGATAGCTGTAGAAGCAGTGGCGAATGTACGAACAGTAGCTTCGTTGGGACGAGAGGAGGCCTTCTGCAGGGAATACGCGACGAGGTTGCTGCCAGCTCTGCATCTGGCGAAGCGGTCTTCGCACTGGCGGGGACTCATCTTCGGCCTGGCGAGGGGACTCTTCAACTTCGTCTACGCGGGGACACTGTACTACGGTGGTCATTTAATGGTGTACCATGCTGTCGACTACGGTATAGTGTTGAAGTAAGGATACTGGCATAGTTTGTTTTAAATGATGTGTTGATAAAGTTTGCTACGTAGCTTCTCCATATGCAAATGTCTCCAAAAGCACGAAAGTGGTAGAAGGTGGTAATTTGAAGGTGGTAGAACCCTTTGTGGTTCAACTCCGGCGGCACCATTTCTGCCTAAGCAGCAGTGTTAAGGTGTGTTCTGGTTTGAAGGGACACGTACTTTTCCGAGTTGTTCCAGCTTAGACGTCAGGACGCATGTGTGGCCGACCTCAGGTAGAAACATCTAATCCTATATGGGGTTGATTACAGATGTCCATGGGCGGCAGTAACCACTTACCATCAAATGGATGCTAGTCTGTTACTTCTATATTATAAAAAAAAAACATACTTCTAATATAAAGCCAAATTCAAAATTAACATACAAAATCCTGACATCGTTTAGGTCTGCTCAAGCGCTTCTCATGGGTTCATCGTCGGCGGCGCAAGCGTTTGCATTTGCGCCTAATTTCCAGAAGGGAATCAAGGCGGCAGGGCGCGTCATTGTGATGCTGAACAGGCAGTCCAAGATCACTGACCCTGAGAAACCGGCAGTTAATGACTTTGTAAGTGCACTCATCATCGTCAGCCTACCAATTGGCCATGGGTATCTTAATGGGCTCCAAAGAAGGTCCCTAGTATTATTTTAGTGATCACTATTTAAATACTTAAGTAAAAAAAAATACTTCAGTTGACCTTTGACTATAGTTAAACCATTACCTACTAATATCTATTATGTACTTGATTTATACATCGATAAATATATCTATTTAGATTAATATCTGACTCTCTTTGATTTAAAACGGCAAGATAAATTAAATGAATATTTTAAATACTTAACTGAAAAAATATTACTTTTACTCAAACATTTCGATAAATAATATTTCGAAAGTTTATGCGTCCCAATAATTTTGTGTATGGGTTATTCGTTCGCTTTGAACAATCAGTAATTTAACGCAAACAATAGTCAAAATTTCAAATCGATAAATTCAAATAATTAGTAAGGATACTTTGCCACCTTGAAATTGAATGAAGCCACAAAAGGCTGATTTGTCAGTTATTTTCTTGAATTATTTTCGAATAAATAACGAATACTACGTAATTACATAATAAATAACTAAGTACTTCAAATATTTTAGGGACATTTTAGCACGAAGACGTGCCAAAACTTTTTTTACGCAACTATGTCAATTCTCAAAACTGGTAAAATTCTCTTGTTAGGAGTGAGTAATCTTTACTAATCTATATCATATAGATACTTAATTTGGGTAATTAATGATTGGTTTAAACGTTTCAGAGAGGCACTGGTGAAGCGAGTTTACAAAACGTCCAATTTAAATATCCAACACGTCCTCTTATAAAGGTGCTCCAAGATTTCGATCTAGAAATAGAAAAAGGTAAAACAATAGCCCTGGTTGGAGCCAGTGGATGTGGAAAGAGCACTGTCATACAACTACTTGAGAGATACTACGACCCTGATGAGGGCATAGTGGTAAGTGCTGTCTGTATTTCGAAAATTTGTAATCGTAAATCGTCTAATCAAGTTGAAAACGATGACAAATGGGTTGCAATCTTTGAGACCTTTGAAACGCTAAGGAACGCAATAAATTTACTATCATATTTTTTTACTAGCGGCATTGTTTTTTCATTATATCATGAACTAGCGAAAGTTTGTCATTGGTTACTTTTTAAAGCTCATTTTAATGTCTAATGCCCGTTATTAAAAATTAATCCGTCTATTTAAAGTTTTGCCTAAAAGACCGAAATTATAATATTAAATATTTTAAAACATCACTTAAAGACAATTTCTTGCTAATGGAAATTGTGAAAGGCGAAAACAACTTCTAGTCAAATCGCATAAATAAATAATCTCTCTACTCTACATATTAACATTTTTAGGCACAGAACGGTATCCCTCTGCCCAAACTGAAGCTAGTGGACGCAAGGCAGACCATAGGATTTGTGCAACAGGAGCCCATCTTATTCGATCGCACTATTGGTGAAAACATTGCGTACGGCGACAATACACGAGCGTCGAACATGGACGAGATAATAAGCGTTGCGAAGCAAGCCAATATACATAATTTTATTGCATCTTTGCCTATGGTAAATAACTAGCTAAGTCTTAATTAAGTTGTTTGAAATAAATTAAGAAAACTTGAATTAACTTGAAATTGAAATTAATTAAATACTAATATTTCACGCCAAATAATGCGGACTGTTTGAGGTAGTGTTCTATGTTCTGTGTTCTGTCAAGGTATTTGATACTATTTCCAGCATATAATAAAGAACACAGAACATTATAAAATAACGTAACATCCCTAAAAAAGCATTGTTACCACAGTAGTAGAAATTCAAAAATAATCATAAACTTTCCATTATATTTGTCCGCTCTAAAGCTCGTCCGTGCGTTCTTCATAAAAACTGAACTAAACTTTTTTGTACTTGGATAGAGAAATATTCTGTTTTATACATATGAGTTAATAAACATAAAGTGTACTACATATGTATATGTGTTTGCAATATTACAGGGCTACGATACAAATATAGGGTCTAAAGGCACACAATTGTCTGGAGGTCAGAAACAAAGGGTGGCGATAGCCCGAGCACTTTTAAGGCGGCCTAAAATGCTGCTGCTTGATGAAGCAACTAGCGCACTGGACTCTGAGAGCGAAAAGGTAATTTTCGATAAAAGAAAAGTAAATAATATTATTATTAGTTACTATTAGAAATTGTGAAAGCTGTTAATGAGTTAATACCTAAATATCAATCACATGAAAAAACTTTTTTATATATATATACGATATAAACGAGCTTTCACTCTTTCTAGTGTGGTGGTAAGTGGTCACCGCCATCTAAAACATCTGTAAACAAAACAAGCGTTCTACTTGACACCAACCACGGTATGTGTTGCCAAATCAGAGAACTAAGACATGTAATCCAGACAAATCGCACAATAGTGCGAATGCCACCGCAATGCAAAAACTACGTCACACTAGAAATAGGAGTGGCGGTGGTATCCCGATCGATTCATACTCATCTTAACACGGTACGAAATACTCTGTTATAGGTGGTGCAAGAGGCGCTGGACGCGGCGAAGGCGGGGCGCACGTGCGTGGTGATCGCGCACCGGCTGAGCTCGGTGCGCGACGCCGACCGCATCTGCGTGCTCAGCGCCGGCCGCGTGGCCGAGCGCGGCACGCACCAACAACTCATGCAGCTACAAGGCATATACTACAACTTGAATAGACGGGGATACGCGTGAACTTTCAAAACAACATAGGAGTGCTATAAGTAAAGTCTTAAAGTAATCAAATAGTGCTATACTATAAATGAAGTCTATCTCTACACGCATGTACGGTCGTCGCAAGCATGAAATCTCTTGTGATACTTAGGTTAAAGTAGATTTTTAATTTAACGAAAGCTTTGCTAGCTTAAGGTTCCAAATTCCCATAAGTACTCGTATATCTTCTTTTCACGAATATCTTTTCAGTTGAAAATGCCCTGAATATTATTTTTGTTTTTTTTCTCAAAATTAAATGTTCTGTTCAAGAGATTTTAAAACGGCAACGACAAAAGTTTTATCTGTTTGTGACATTACAAGACTCTATTAGTTAAATAAATTATGAGTGAAAAACGTGTGGAAAAGCCAATTCTTGCAATCGGCATAAAGTCTCTCACACCGATAATGTGGAGAGTTCTAATTTAGTTGCTTACAAATATATCCTTTAGTTGTAGGTACTAGGTACTTATATTTTTTTACTTAGTGTATGTCACCGCCATGGCTTTAAAATGTGTGATGAGTCAGTTTATCTAAACGGCTACGATTAGAAAAATATACATATTTATGGGGGGCTTTTCCTGCCACGCGTGTATTCCGAGTGAGAATTTGGTTCGCATGTAAAAGACTAATTTATATATATATGTATCTATATTTAATTATTTTGAACTACTTCATTGAACTGATGGCTTGTATATGTTAATAAGTTATTTCATTCGAATAAAAGCAACTAACTCTAATAAACATTTATTGACAATAAATAGTTTCAAAAACAATAATGTGTTGATATCAATGGGGTCGAAATTATAAGACAGAAAGATAAAATCAACGTTCATTTATTCAATTACTTGATGATTGATTCTACCACAGTTTCGCAAAGGTGCCCTTGTATAGAGGAGAAGAAAACTGCGAAAGAAACTCCTCAGCACATCTTTTCGAAATGCATAAGATATTAGCAACATTAATCGTATTTTCTAAATATAGAAACATATTAATAAACATTTCCTAGTATTACAATAATTGTTATAATATTAAACTAATATTAAATATATTAATATGTACTTAACTGTGGTCCTGTAGAAAATCTTTTAACTCAACTCTGGGTCGGTAACCAGCATCACTACAGCAAGAATGAATCCGAACCAATCGGCTCAACCCCTTTTATAGCGGCCTCAAATGGCCGCCATTGGTTATATCCAATTAAACTTACAATAAAATAAAACTTTACTTTTGCTAAGAAAAAAAATATTAACAATCACAATATAAAATAAAAACATAAATTATGACACACTATTCATATTTAAATAAGCTTATTTATAAAATAAAGAATATAAAAAAATCTACCATATAAAAATAAATTTAAAACATTATAATAATAGTTTTCGAAAATGAAATTCATAATATAAAATAAAAACATAAATTATGATACAATATTAATATTAAAATAAGCTTATTTACCAAATAAAGAGTATAAAAAAAAGATCTGCCATAAAAACAAATTTAAAACATTGTGATTATAGTTTCCGGAAAAACGTAATAATGTAACTTCTAAAAATAATAATATAAAAACAAAACTTAAATTTAAACATTATTCATTACACTATTCATAGTACCGTTATTATTGGCAGTAAAATTTTGCATAACCAAACAACGGAACCAACATAAATATATACTTATAAATGTATCTTCAACTATAATTACTTCCATTACCTTCAATATTCATATTTCATCAACTTTTTACCCAATAAATCTAACACATGCGTATCATTCACATTCTATATTTTTTTGGATATTTTTATATATATGTGTGAAACGAAAACACTACAATATATTAATTCACGCATGCGGACCAACCCGCGTGACAGGAAAAATACTACTAACTACTAAGTCAGCTTCTATATAATCACCGCATTTAGATTATCTATTTAGTAGTGATATTTAGCAGAATGTACATTTTTAATATATAATTAATTAGATATAAGCAAACATAAGCTTATTAAATTACTTAGAAATAATAATCATAATCGTTGTATAGGTAATTAATTATACGAAGAAAAGCTAAACTTTAATTAAGTTTTATAACAAGATAGTCGATAGTCCTCCTCCCACATTCCTGACATTTTATCATGCACTTATTAATTATATTATCTTCCCTGCCATATATTTATCACCTTAATCTACTCATCTACGCACGGACAATAAGTACTATAAATAATATTTTTATATTTTTATTTGTGCAGTGTTTAATCTACATTGCATGACTTTGCATATTTGCTTATTTTTACGACAATGTATATGGTACGTTTCCAATATAATAATATGATTTTTTAATAATTATTTTTATCATCCATTATTCGTTTAACGGAAATATTACCATCTTGTCTTTTTCTAAAAAATATGGAAACAATAAATTTAGGTAACGTAATAAAATATAATCAAAATCACCTAAAAATTATTTCTTGTCTATTTTTTTCATTGGCCATTTTATACGCATCAGCGAAGTTTTTCAGAAATTCATGAGGTATCTGTTATAATCTGTAAACTTGCCGTAGCTTGTGTGTGTTAACTAAGCTGTTTGTAAACGGTAAACCGTTTGTTTAGTTTACAACAAGCAGACAAAGATAGTTACTATTATCATTTTTGTTGTTCAACGACACTATCTCAAATGTAGTTACAAAGGAGATAGGTTTTTACGTTGTATTGTGTAAGTATGTAACTTCGTCTATATAGAGAATTAGTCCATGTGTAAAGTTTAAAAAATGTAAATAGGTCGGAGAATCTTAAAAACGAGATTTGATCCGTTACTTATGAACCTAAATAATATTAAAACGAAGATAATGATGATAATTTATCGTCAGTTATTATACTTGTAAAAGACGTAAAAGCATAATTTCAATCGAACTACATTTCTTAAAATAATAAAAGAACATGTAATCAAACAACATTTTTGTTGTTATTTCAAATAATTATGCCCTTGTTGTCTCGTTCTCGATAATGATAGTAATAATAAGTTTCTTGTCGGGATTAATTTAGTAACATTTTCATATATGTACCTATAAGCTCCTACTTTTATTGACTTCACCTGTATGTATGTATGTTTGTGGGTTTGTGTGTAACTCTCCTTTGGACTAAAAGCAAGTGGCTTATTACCGTTAGTACACTCTCATTTCATAAGCTCTTTGTGATGTATTGTTTGTTTTTTGTGCAATATCACAGCACATAAGTAGGTAAAGTCTACATAGAAAAACTTTTGTATGTTTTTATTTTCGTTAAGTTATTAAATTATAATATGTATAAATAATAAGAATAAAATGTATAAATTTATTCAATAAAATGTATAAATTGAAATATGTACTTTTTTCTCTCACACTACATACGTGACTATGTCGGATAAATTACGCTATTTCGTACCTATTTCCTGGGAATAATACCTTGTTTAGAGTATTTAGCGTCTCTATACTTGAGTAAATGTTCCCTGAAAATCAATTTTAAAGCAAATATCAAAAGATTAGCAGGTTCCGTCAAAGGACTTCTGTCTCATTAATGCAATTGCAGTGAGATAATATAACTCAAGGTTAATTTAACACAACAACAAATCTGTTTTAACGAAATGTCCATGCTTATAGCTATACAACCGGCAGCACACGATGCTCGAATCGCGACACCCACAATATACATGCACAGATTAGGTATTCTTCAAAATTATTTACCTGTGGACTTACGTGAAAAAAATACTAATAGAGTGTGCAGAAATATTTTATCAGATGATCTTTATTGTAGGTATTGTTGTATAAAATTAGAACCGAGATTGCGCAGAAAATTGCTTATCATTTCACTCCGAAAGTATATTCAAATAAGGAAATATTACTATTGAAACAATCAGTACCAGGAAATAAATATAAATAATATCTGTAAATTACGTTATATATTTCCACTTTTATGTAGTAGGTAGGTGAACTACTTACCTTTTTTGACAAAATTATAAAAATATGACTACACCACAATTACGCACCCAAGTATTATATAAAAAATATCAAGTACTTCATTTTGGATATTTTTTAACAAATTCTCTTAAAAAAGTTGGGACATCAATGAAATCATGTTCTATAAATATATTATGCGTTTATATTTCTTAGAAGTTTTTCAAATATAGCTTCTACCTGCTTCTACCTGGAACTGGAATAAAAACTATATGGGTACAGATTTGAAACAGTACATAATTATAAATCGTTTGCAAACAATCTCAATGACGTAGCGTTGAACCTACTTAGGTACAAAGAACGAATACATGAGGAAAACGAAAAAATAATTCGCCAAGTACGAGTCGAACTTGGACATGGAGGGTTCCGTACCACCAAATGTTCATTATTTTTTACTTATTTTTATAAAATATTTTAATTGTTCTTATTTATTTGTATTTATTATATAATAGCAGTTATAGTAGTAAACGGATTGTAAAAATTTCAACTGTCTTCCTTGTACGGTTTAACAGTTAGATCGTAAAATGCCGAGAAGAGTGATTTTTCGGCATTTTATACCTTTAATATTCAATTTTCTTTAATTTTTTGTATTTGTTGTTACAGCAGACACCGTTATGCATCATCTGAAAAAAAAATCAAGTGTCTATCTATTACAGTTCCAAAGATAGAGCAGTGTGACAGACGGACAGACAGCGAAGTCTTAGTAATAGGGTTCCGTTTATACCCTTTGGGTACGGAACTCTCCTTCATTACATTACATTATATGAATTAAGTAGGTATACATGCGTTCGTTTGCTATACACAACATTATATGAATTAAGTAGGTATACATACTTGCGTTCACCATTCAGAGAGATATAATGATTCATTGACGCCAGTCACTGCACGCACATGGCGGAAAGGTTATTGCACAACGTTATTCTGACAGCGAAAAATCTTGTTCCTTTTGCACTGTGTACAACTATTTCTTTTTGATTTATATTAATAACATCGTTATATCACGATGTTGATAAAGATGACATATACACAAACATAACAAATATTATGTTTAGTGTTCATATTGCACAACTCATCGGCAATATATTGAAGTTGTAACATTGGGTATTTTTTTTTATCAATGTATTTTTTGTCTATTCAAAAATAATGATATTTTATCAGTAAAATTAAGGTTTTAAGATTTTATGAACTCTACCTATACAAAGTTCGTAAGGTATTTAGCCATTTTTGCATCTTGTTATAAATTGCATCTTATTATATTTTTGTTTAACTTTCAATTTAGACATTAATATTACAGCATGTAAACGAATCCAACACGACATCTCATAATACGTTAAAATTCGTCAAGTCGTTTGAACTGCAGCGCCTGCCAAAGATAGAGATATGCATATGCATGAAAGACAATATAGCCTCTTCAATCGGGGAAGAAAGTTACATTTTGAAGCTAAGGATATGAGCTTAAAGCTTGTTTACAAGTTTGCCTGCTCTGCAATTTGTATAACAATTAACAAAATGAATTATCTATAATTTGGCAGGCTTACTTAAGTAGAGTCAAGATAATAAAAGAAACTTGATAGTTAGCTTTGTAATACACAAGTTCTCGATAAAAACTGGTGTTTAGTAAATAAAAATAAATACGATATATTCTTTCTCCTTTACTTAATGAATAAATTACTGATATGCTACCTGTATAGACACTTTACTCATTTACTATTTAATTCTATTGCAATTATTTCGGACGCAACACTTGCTGTAGACTTGTAAAACCACTGGTTACATAAAAACAATTTCCAAAAACACTCGAGCTTATCATTATTAATATATTCTAAAATCTTATCGTTGTATTCTATTTAATCTCGACAATCCCATTATTGTAAGTTTGATGCAAACATTTAGGTAACCGTCACATCACTCATCAAAGCATCACAGTCTACCTTTAACAAGGAAAGTGAGCGAACGTATCAACTTTAACGCAAACATTGGTCCAAATAATTCGTACTTTGTCAATATAGTTGATACAAATTGTGTTATAACAAAAATAAATACGATGACAAATTCAATCGAAAATTCAGAAGTGTCCAAAAATGTGTACACGCTAAATAACGTGCCGAATGTGAAATACACAAAAAATACGGAAGGAAAGAAATGTGAAGAAAGGTGAGTTAAAAAGAACACAAATAGTATTAAAGTAAGAAGTTCTAAAAGTAATACATTGATAAATGAGAATCTAGTCAGTAAATTATACGTTTTACATACATAAATAGAATAACCTAAAATAAGCATTAAATAAAAAATCGACAATTTAAAATGTACATCTCAAAGTAAATTACCAGTGCATCGATGTGTACTTAAGATCTATCTGTGCCTATCATTAACTATGGTGAATTAAGTAGGTATGCCAGCTGACTTATTTGTGTCAGTAATTTTATTTATAGTCAACGTTTTTGCTACTTTGTAGATCAGTTCTTAGTATTTCTCTCATACAAGGCCACGTTAGAAGGTAAATATAATACAATAGGTGAAATAAACTAATTAAAGCCACTATATACTTAAGTTATCATGTAAATGTTGATAAGAGTATGGTTGAAACGATATAAATTAATAACTCGTAAAAAATAACAAGTTATTGTCGTTATACCTTTACTTAAAAGTCACGTGTAATTCCAGTAATATTCATTATTGCCACGAAGAACGTAAACGACTAAACCGAGGGATTTTCCCGTTACGCAAATTTCGATTTCTCAGTGGAACAACTTAAGCAAAAATTTAGTAGTACGAACTATGACGTCATTAGTGACGTTAAACCACGGTCACAAGAAATACGCCAAGTAGAACGTCGGATGTATATTTTTAGCATTTTATTTTTTCTGTCAGACAGACGCGGTCACTGTAACCAACCTTGAATAGTAAGGCCGCGACCTTAGCATTGAAAAAAGGGAGACACATCGGTCAAATAACTGTACGAATCGCTATGCGATAAAAATAGCCTTTTATAATTAAACCTAAATAAGGCAAATAAAGTACCTTATGGAAAGCAGCCACCGTCGCCTATGGTCATTTGCAACATTAGGGAAGCCATGAATGCAATGCCGGCTTTGAAGAAGAGCTCTTTTTGCACCGTTCTTAAAAAGCTCCAAGAATACCTATAGAAAAAGTTCATTCTAGACGAGTGAAGCATTGCCGTTACTAAGGCTTCTATCTGGATAGAAAACACTGGTAGGCAAAACATTGGGTCGACATTTGACCATTTCTACCAACTATAATTTATCAATTTTCGATCTTTGGTAAACACAGATTGCACATGTGTGAATGATAAAAGCGTCATCTCAGCACTAATGCTGCTAAACTATAGTCGTCGAGATCTGAATATAGCGAGGAACATATATTCCTCAGCTAACGATAGAAAGTTGAAATTTTGGTAAGCCGTTTAGTTCCATGGATCCGCTACTCCTCCAAATAAAAAAGTAGCGTTTCACACACTACAGCTAAATAGCTATGGCAGTGAAGTTATGTCGGTGAAATCACTAGCTCCAATTCTTTATTTTGCCAAATTTTAAATTACGATAATATACATATGTTTTGTATAAAAGTAGATGAAAGTCCAACTGCAAAAATTTAATACAATTATCGCTAGACTATCGACAATTATCGTCTCGGATGAATAAGTAATGCATGTACTGAAAAATTATACATCCGAGGCAGTAAAAGTATTTCCTAAACTGGAACAATTATGAAGAATCAGAATTAATTGTAATCGTTTGAACAGTTTCGGATATATTTAGCGATAAGAAACTAATATGAGTACATATTTTAAATAAAATATATAGGTTCTTTTCAGAATAATTATGAGTATTTAGTTGTAATTGTTAGTAACAATTGTTTAGTAATTCCAAGTGTTACGTCATTCAAATAAATAATCCACTCAGAGATAAATAGGTACTAAATCAATATTGCTAACGAGAACAAAGAACCGTTAATACCTATACTATTGTAGATTTAATAATAACTAAAACCTTAACCTAGTGATGTGACCAATCGTCATTCACAAGTCACCTAGTCTTTAACTTTTTATATTAATTAATTTAAAAAAAAATGTGTCGTGTCAATACTTTATTACTTAATTATTCTTTATTTTACTGATAGAGATAATAATAATAGGTATAATGTAGCAATAATTAATATTGAACGACTAGAACTCATTTAACTGAAACTTTTTTAATCATTTTAATCCTAATATTATTCGAATACTAACAGTTTACCTGTTAGTATTTAAGGTATTTTTACGAAATTTCTATTACGTACAATGTTCTACTGAGAGAATACTGTAACCTTCCTTGAAATACTAAGAACTAGTGATAAAACAGTCATAAAAATCAAATGAATAGGGACGTAAATACCAATAGAATACATGATATATATTGCTGGAAAGTACTACTAGGTAGCAGTATGTTATGATTCGCACTTATATTAATAAAAGGAAAATATAATTAATATAAAGCACGAGACACACATGTGGAGAATGAGATAGTGTTATAGGAGTGATAGTGGCCAGGATGTCGGCCTCTCAATCGCGGGGTCTTAGGTTCTACAGGTACCTCTGATTTCTTTAATTTGTATGCTAATAATAAAGAATCGCGTGGAAAACCACACGTCTGAGAGTTTTTTACACAAGCTCTCAAGGATGTGAGAAGTCTAGCAATTCGTTGGTCAGCACGGTAGGCTATGGCCTAAACGTCTCTCAGTCTGAGAGGAGACTCCTGCCCAACAGGACGGTAATGGGTTAATGACGAGGTATTCAAGATAAAGTATGTTTACAGCGAAAGTCTACTAAGAGTCAACGCAGCGCGAGGATCTACGAATAAATGTTTTCAGCTGTTCCGTAGGTGAGACGAGTAATGCACGGGTTGAGTGGTAAAAATGGTGGCAGGTCGATGGTACAGGACTTTTGGCTTTTGGGCACTGCAAACAGCTCATACGAGAGCTACGCAAGAAAATACTACTTCTCAGCTTTTTTCTTAAAACAGGACATGG
Source organism: Epargyreus clarus (assembly GCF_041222505.1). NCBI lineage: Eukaryota > Metazoa > Arthropoda > Insecta > Lepidoptera > Hesperiidae > Epargyreus > Epargyreus clarus. The sequence continues at coordinate 10,354,129 of NW_027332212.1, forward strand.
TGATAAGGAGCATTACTTCTTTCTTACTATGCACGATTATTGGTTATGGGAAAAATATTAAACAATTTACATCTTAACTAATAACGTACCATAACAAACCCATTCCGTGGTTGTGTCATGGTTATATTTGCTCCAATCAACTTTAGATTAGTATTAATTGTCGGCGTGTGCGTTCTAATACCTAAATGAACCTAAGTGATGAGGACTAACTAACTAAAAATTAAAGTATATAAACGAGATTCTTGTGACTTATTAGAATAACCTTTTTTATATATAATTTAATCAAACGAGTACCAATAGTAATTGGTCTTTTTTATGATAACTAGATGACCCGGTGAACTTCGTACCACCTAATTATGAGTGACTATCTGTACCTCGTGGTTTCACTCGTGTAATTTATGTATTATGTCCATAAACTACTGGTAAATATTAGGAAATGGCCACAGGAGAACAGGATAATAAAAAATACAATTAAATAAAATTCACTCTACCTCTCTGCACTCTGTTATTTTTTTACCGACTTCAAAAAGGAGGTGGTTATCAATTCGGCCGGTATCTTTTTTTTATGTATGTACACGAATTACTCCGCCGTTAGTGAACCGATTTTAATAATTCTTTTTTTATTGTGTTATTTTTTATTGTAGGTTCTAATGAAATTACAAAGTCAGTTCATCATTGACTATTTAAGGGTCTGATAATGTGGCTCGGAGACAAAATATGTAACCCCTCAACCGATGGGAATAATTGAGTCGTGTTTGAAGATATTTGGTGTAGGAGGTTCTAATGAAATTGCAAAGCCAGTTCATCATTGACTATTTAGTTAGGTTAGGTTGGAACACATAAGACAATATAAAACTAAGCGGGCAGGGCGCGGCAGCGCCCTGCGAGCGGGCGGTTCCAATCAATGTAAATTCAGACCTTACCTTAATTCATGATCACGTTTATACAATTTTATATTGTATTAATATAAATGTTATTATGTCATCACTAAAAAGGGTAAAAAAAAATTTAACAAAAAATACAACCGACTTCTATGTCGCTACATAGTAAAAAATAATTCAAATAAATGTTGGTTTAGTACATATTTCTGAAGTCGGCGCTCAATATATTTCGTTCGAATTATTTTTTACTTTGTTTTGATCTAAAAAAACAAACAGTGACTCAGATGCTTCATTATGTCTTATGATAATTTTCTTAGTGCTCCAAATTAACGGATATTAAATTAAAGTTCCATACCCGATTAAACGACCCTAAGGGTTGATTTTCCAAAAACGGTGAAAAATGTGTTCTATTATTTTGAATCAAAAAGCTAAATTCCAATTTTCATAGACTTTGCTTCAAAATCTGCCGACTTCTAAACGAAGTGTCTTCTAAAGCCAAATGCAAATTTTAACAGTCTTTGCTTCCAAATTAACGGATTTTAAAATAAAATTCCAACCCCTACTTAGCCATCTTAAGGGTTGATTTTGCAAATATCGTAAAATAGATATTTAATTACTTTCTATCGAAATCCCAAATACCAATTTTCATATAGATTTGCATCAAAACTGGGGGACTTTAATACAAACTTTCAACTCTTATTTATTCACGGAAACGCGGTCGAACAGGATAAAAAGTATCCTATGTCCGTCTCCTGGTTCTAAGCTACCTCTCCACCAATTTTCAGTCAAATTGGTTCAGCCGTTGTTGAGTTATAAAATGCTTCACGAAAACGCGGTCGAACGGGATAAAAAGTATCCTATGTCCTTTTCCTGCTTCTAAGCTACCTCGCGATTAATTTTCAGTGAAATCGGTTCAGCCGTTCTTGAGTTAATAAATGACTTCACGGAAACGCGGTCGAACGGGATAAAAAGTATCCTATGTCCGTTTCCTGGTTCTAATCTACCTCTTTACCAATTTTCAGCTAAATCGGTTCAACCGTTCTTGAGTTATAAAATGACTTCAAGGAACGCCGTCGAACGGGATAAAAAGTATCCTATGTCCGTCTCCTGGTTCTAAGCTACCTCTCCACCAAATTTCAGCCAACTCGGTTCAGTCATTCTTGAGTTATAAATGGTGTAACTAACACGACTTTCTTTTATATATATAGAAGAAGATATACGAGTAGCATAAAATTTAATCAAACGAGTATATTGGTATTTTTTATAATAATATGCACGAGCAGCAGATGAGCATGCAGACCATCTGATGGTAAGTGGCTACTGCCGCCCATGGACATCTGTAATCAACCCCAGATAGGATTATATTCCTACCTGAAGTCGGCAACAGATGCGCCGCTACCCCTGAGGACTAAGCTGGAACGCCTCGGAAAAATATGTTTATCAATTTACTCACCTGACGATAAAAGGTCAGTGCCTCCCATGAACATCAGTAATCAACTACAAATTGAATTGGACTTTTACTTAAGGTTGATTAAAATAGCACCCTTGACGACTAAATTAGAATGCTTCGTGTAAAGCTCTTCCAGCACACAGCAGCGCTTAGCACTGTAGGTAAGTATAATGCACACACATAAGGCATCCTTATTCATCAGGATAATCAATCAAAGGTATGCTCAGTATGATGATGATGATTTATGTACAAACATTACATCTGGCTATACGAAGACATGTTACAATCGCGTTAATTATGAAATAATTGTTTCTTATGGTGACGGAAAACATCGCGAGTGTATAACATATAAAGGAATTTATTACGCTGTTCCCTAGAATTCGTCAGTATCTCATGATTGTAATGTTTATTGATGTACATATGAATGAACTCCAGTTATTTATAATCATCATCTTCCATTTTTGGCTATCCAAAATCAAAATTTGAAAATTTCCTGTAGTGCTCTCTATTAATATGCAGTCCAACATTTGGCCTCGGAAATATTTGACAACTTCTGCATACTAGAAATTGTTAAATGGTCTTTGGTAGGCTTAATTGAGACACATTGGGCACTATATAATAATGAACGTAAGAATAAAATGTCCAATGTCAATCTTTGTAAGGCAAAACCATAGATACGAGTATATTATCCTACTGACGTAATATATCTTTTTCTTTTTTTTGCTTTTCTTCGCGAGGGGGAAACCTTCAAAAGGTACCCGACGACGTGGAAGCGACGCCGGGTTATATGGGATTTTTACCGCACTAAAACCCCCCCGGTGGCCGTCCTCAACGCTTGTTGAAGAACTCCGGGATCTCCGACGGAACACAACCGGAGCCCTCCAAGCGCTATGCCCCGATCGGGCTCTACCCTGGGGGAGCAGTTTTCGCTCCTCCCACACTATGTAGTGTCTACGACGGTATGCGACCACACATACCGCCGCCCTTCCCGGGGTCGCTTGCTGGACAGTTCGAGCTCCCACTCTTGCCGCCCGCAACCCAGGAAGCCCCCTTTTAGTCGCCTCCTACGACAGGCAGGGGATACCGTAGCCTTATTCTAGTCCCGGAACTACAGGGACAGACGTAATATATCTATGGGCAAAACATTGGAGATATTAATTATCTACACTAATATTATAAAGAGGAAAACTTTGTTTGTTTGTTTGGTTGACTCAAAAACTCATATAGGCTCAAAAACTACTGGACCGATTTTAAAAAATCTTTCACCATTTGAAACCTACATTATCTACGAGTAACATAGGCTATATTTTATATGAAATATATTTGATAAATAAATTTTGAGGCGGTACAAAGTTTGCCGGGTCAGCTAGTTTATTGATAAAGGACGTAAGTCTGATACGATCACAATCTAAGTTATGCTTTTATGCACTCCGCATTTCCTTTGAATTTGTTTTTTTGTTTGTTTTGTGGGCACTTTCGAATTGTGCCAGGCATCTGTCGCATTACAGCTGTTGTCTTTCTGCAGACGGAGTTTATAATTGTGTGAAAATGTATACATAAATACCAAATTTTGTCGCTGTGGTGTAAAACACTAGCGATAATTGTGAATAGACGCTTATAATATTGATCTGTATGGGGTGCGGCCCGTGGCATAGAATCGTGACAATCAAATTGCCTTTAGAAGGTCAATGTATCTATCCACCCGAACTTAGACATCCTATATATCGTCATATACCTATATGGTGGTCACCTATATGGTGGTCGTACTATGAAAAACTTTCAGAAACACTGGTCAAACCAACTAGATCAATAAGGTCGCATCCTACGGGAATTAAATTTAATGCCATTCTTGGAATGCAATGCCATTTCTTTCATATCTTTATTATATTTATATAATGCTTCCTTGCATTCGCTTTAGCTCCAGTTACGGTTGTATCAACTCATTTACAACGTGATAACAGAATCAAGAGATGCATTGAAGACAGTACGTTATGGAGGTGCAATTTGACCTCTGGTTTGTTGAAACTTAATATTTACTGGTAAACTTTAATATTTACTGGTAGTATACTACGAGTAGGAACTCTACCTTATTTTAGAGTACCTAAGATCTTTGAATCTTCCGAAGTTTCTAGTTACTTGATGCAGGTGAATGAATGATGAGGTTGATCTAATCTTTTTTTCATTTATTTGGTCATTTTTTGTATTTGTTATAACATCTTTTGCCTGGACAACATCCATTTATTATGTCAATTTGCGTTACTAACTTATCTATAGATTACCTATTAGATAAAATATATTTGACATGAGCGGTAAAGTAGAGTAAATCTACACTGATTTTAGGTAAATACAAAACTTGTCACATGGGTGATGCATGCAGTTAGCAATGCTAAGCTTATTTATTTTTAATTTATTTATTAAATAAGACTGGTGGTGATAAGGCTGAAAATACTGGTCCTTGAATATTTTCTTCTAACCTTATTAGCTCTTAACTAAAGACGCACGATTCAGATGCTTCTCCGGCACATCACTGGTTTCTGAACAGCAAACAGCACACTTAGTTTAATGCTTCAAATAGCCTTAGCTCTAATAGAGTTACATTGAACATTTAAATTAGTGGAAACGTGTTCTTCCTTAAGCTTAGAACTCACGGGGTGGTTTTCAGCCGGTTTTCAGTCAGTTTGATATTCAGAGCCTTCGCGCGGTTACGACTAAAAACCGCTCCGGTAGTTCTTAGCCTTAGCAAATATGAAAACGACGATTTGTATATAATGTTTCTGTAATTTATTTTTTTGTTTAAGTAATATTTCTTTCTTACTTTCTTCTATCATTTATTTTCTAATGCTTAACTGGTGTGGTACCTATAGGTATGTTTCTAACACTACTTAGTGAGATTGACTTATCTTAACAATAATTTTACAGTTCCAGTTCAACTGAAAAGGAAAAAAAGGATGATGACGTACCCAATGTACCATTCTTCACATTAGTAAGTACCTGTATTACACTATATTTTTATATCTGTAGCAAATTGAATTGCAGTCCATAGACAATAAATAATAGGTATTAATAGGTAGTAATCATAGGATGTCATAGCGAAAAAAATCTAGTTCTATATAAATCTTTATGCCTAAGAACGATAATGTTGCTATATTACCACATACATATTTTGACATGTTTCTTCTCATATTTTTGTAATTATGCGATGTGCGATTGTATGAATTGAAATTGAATACTATTATTATTTGACGAGTATGTAAAGATTTATGAACTTGGCTTATGACAAGCCCCGCGGTTCATTGGTCACCGTACATCAGTAACATGCGGAGGGTTCTGGGTGCAAACCCGAGCAATACGTCAAAGTTTTCAATTTATGTCCTTGTCCAAGTGTTGGCGTACTTGTTGTGTATGTAATTTATCATGGCATCATAAATACAGGTCTTAAATAGAGCTACGTATGTAGAAATAGCAGTAAGAGTCTAGTGGTTAGAAATCCGATCTTTCAATCTTTGTGTACAAGGTTTATTCCCAGGCACCCTCCGTTTTGCCGAATTTACGCTCGTATATACATTAAATATCGCTGTTTTAAAGCTTAAATAAAACATCGTGAGAAAACCAACACACCTGAGAGTTCAAAAAAGCTCGAAAGGTATATGAACAGTACCAATCCGAACTTGACCAGCACGATAGACAGCCTATACCCCTGTGACTCTGAGAGGAGACACGTATCCATTAGTGGAACAATATTGAATTATTGACAATATACAAACTACTTACTCATCATCATCAACCCGTTATTGTCCCACTGCTATTGTCTCCTTTCAGAATGAGAAGGATTAGGCCATAGTCCACCGCGCTGGCCAAGTGTGTATTGGTAGACTTGACATACCTTGAAAAACATTTTTTTTTTAGATTTCGCGGTTCCTCACGATGTTTTCCTTCACCGTTTAAGCAGGTGATAATTAATTTCTAATACGCACATAACTCTGAAAAATCAGAGGTGTGTCTGGGATTTGAACCTCGGATCTCTCGTTCGAGAGGAACAAACTACTTATAGAACTAAAAATTATTTGCAGTACCTATTGAAAGTATCTAAGAAAGAACTTATATCTTTTTTTGTTTTTCTACAGTTCAGATTTGCGTCGATAACAGATAAAATATACATATTTATTGCACTTACGTCATCTTTACTATGTGGGCTCACATCACCAGCTTCGGTGTTATTATTCTCCGCCCTTCTGCAAGCGATGGTGGATTATGGTATATCAGTGAAGGATGGCACACCAAACAATGAAGGCTTCATGCAGGCAGTTCTCAATTTTGTTATATACAACTGCCTTTTAGGTCTAATTACAATTATCCTATCATATCTTGCCACAGCACTTATGAATATATCAGCATTTAAACAGGTGAGCACAAAAACTTACGAATTTAAATATGTACCTTGAAATATTTTAAGGATGTACCCTTCGTAGTATGATTTAGGAGGCACCACCGGTATGCCTATTTTTGTCTAATAACAGCTATGTTAAGCGTTGAAATGTTCAGTTTTAAAGAATGTTGTAAGGGAGACAGACCTATCTTGATATCCTTTGCGTTTCAACTTAGATCTCAGTCCCCTGTGAGACTCAGAAGACAGACTTCTTTATTTTTCGCAAGTAGATCGAAAAGGAACAAAATTTATGACACAAGCTTTAATTAATTAAAAAATTATGGATTGTATTTCTAAATATTTATCCCTTTCAGGTATATCGAATACGACAAGAGTATTTTAAAGCCGCACTAAATCAAGATTTTGCGTATTTCGATACGAATCAAACAGGCGATGTAGCGGCGAAAATGTCGGCGTAAGTATTTTCAGTAAATTACTAATTGCCTAAGCATACAAATATTTTTACATTACATTATAATATACGAACCTTATACATTATACATTGTAATATACGTAAGTAGCTTTACCCACGTTTTTGTAATGGAGTTTACTCCATGCATGGTCCTTTAAATTACCTACCAAGTCTAAGTAGGTACCTATGTCCTATATCTATAATAATTATGAACCAAGTAAAGCTAGAGCACATTACAGAAAATAATAATACAGTAATCTTGTCATCAAACCAGTACATTTTAGTTTTATCGCGAAAAAAGTCAACAACTGTACCGAAGTAATGACATAAATAATCAGAGTGAAATAGTAAAATACTTACATTTTAATTCCAGAGATGTAGTAAAGTTAGAAGATGGCATCGGAGAGAAGTTGGCGACGTTTGTGTATTATCAATCAGCGTTCGTAAGCTCAATCGTGATGGCGCTCATCAGAGGCTGGAAACTGGCGTTGATATGTTTAGTGTCATTTCCCGTCACATTAATATTCGTTGGTCTAGCTGAACTTGTAAGTATACAAATTAGAATCTATATATTATATATTATGTAAATAGTCAAACACTAAACAGTTTACCACTTCGCACTCTTTTTGGTTGTTTGGTAGCTACCGACATACTTCACTTATATCAATAAAAATATGGAATGTAAATATACCTGCAATTCCATATGATGTTCCTTAAATAGTACGTATCTATAAATTACAGATAGGTTTTCTAGGCTATAATTTAACGTATCCTAACTAAAAAATAGAGAAATTAAGTCATTTTTTTTCCTACTGACCTAACGAGTCCTTTAAACCAAAACTCAGCAGTAATTACAACTACCCTCAATTACAAATAATTTGTACCCGTAGTGTATGTATTCATTATTATTCTTTTTATTTATTTTATGTGTGTGATTTGTGTTAATCATCTGGTTTTAAAAATTAAGTACTTTTTAGATAGCGTCAAGTTTAACGAAGAAAGAATCGAAAGCATCCGGCAAAGCCGGTGCCGTGGCCGAAGAAGTTTTATCAGCTATCCGCACCGTATATGCCTTCAGTGGCCAGCAGAAAGAGATACAGAGATATGAAACTCATTTAAACGAGGCTAGAAAGATTAATATCAAAAGAGGTCAGTATTTATATAATTACACAAATACAACTTTTATACAAGTCGCTACATACCTTTTTTATAATATAGGAGTAGCAGACGAGCATACAGTCCACCTGATGGTAAGACTTATCATAAATGTAATCTTATGTTTCGACCTCATTTAAGCCAACTTAATATGGTGAGGTGGTATAAAATCAAAAGACAAAATGTTCTCCACAGTGTGTAAAGTTTACTAATTCGCATTTGGACAGCGCGGCAGACAACTGCTTAAAATAATCTCTTCCTGAAAAGACACCCGTGTCCAGCAGTGACATAGTAATGGGTGAACTTCAAACTATAATTTACTTGATTTACTATCTTTCTTGCAACTAAATTTCCTGTAAATAATATACAAACTTGTGTATTTAATGGACATTTGATTATTTGTATCTAAATGTTTGAATACTAATTTTAATATTTTTTCCCATAGGCTTTTATAATGGCGTGTCGATGGGGTTGCAGTATTTCTTAGGTTTTTGTTCCTACGCTTTATCAATATGGTTTGGCTACAAACTCACTATTTCTGAACCTGAGACTTATAACGTCGATACGTTATTAGCTGTAAGTATTCAGTTCTTTACATTATCTACATCAACATTACGTAGATTCTTCAAATCCACAAGCCATGCTTAAATTGCGGATCTCTTCTTTCTACTGTCTCTACCAGAATTTATCTGCTAGTATGTGATCATTTTGCATGCAAGGCATACAACCCGCATGATATGAAAACGAACCTAAGTCAAAGTCAACGTGTTTATGAAATTTTCTATTTTCGATAAAAATAAACTTCGATTAGATACAACCCGCATGATATGAAAACGAACCTAAGTCAAAGTCAACGTGTTTATGAAATTTTCTATTTTCGATAAAAATAAACTTCGATTAGGTCGTCCCGGCTGAATGCATTTAGTATCCACGATTCGACGATTTATTCGATTGTGATTTCCTAAATGATCCTCAATCGCCGGTGCTATAAGTAGCATATTTGTTAAGGCCCTTAGTATTCATAAAGAATGTTACCTCTTTTTAGGTTTTCTTCGGTGTGATGACAGGATCCGAATACTTTGGAATTTCGTCCACATTGATGGAAGTGTTTGGGATATCCCGTGGTGCAGCTGCACAAATCTTCAATCTTATTGACAATGTTCCTACAATAAATCCCCTGCTAAATGCTGGAACAGTTCCCAAATTTATTGAAGGAAATATTGATCTAGAGAATGTGGTGTTCCACTATCCTTCCAGACCAGATATACCTGTAAGTATATTATTTTATCATAGTAATTATATGAGTAGGTTGTATTATTGATTAAATATTAGAAGCTGCCAGGATCCTCTGTGATACGACTCCGGTGACACCACCGCCTCTATTTCTGTCTAATAACAGCAGTGTTAAGCGTTGCTGTGTTCTGATTTGAAGGGTTTCATAAGAGAGACTTTTCCGAGACATTCCAGCTCAAGGGTCGTGGCGCCTGGACGGAATTTCATATTTTAGATTTATTTCCAGCCTTTGTGTAAATGATATCCAACATTTTTGCCAAATTCCAGGTACTGAACGGCGTCAGTATAAGTGTACAGCGTGGACAATCTGTGGCGCTGGTGGGACACTCCGGCAGTGGGAAGTCTACCATCATACAACTACTATCCAGATACTATGATGTTCTGGAGGGCAGTGTACGTATCTACGTAGAGTTTATCTTAGCAATTGAAAATGCCTTAAATTCACATAATCGATTCACAGTTATAGGCATCGTCAAATTAATAAATTTCTTTAATGTGAAATACTTCACGCTACCATATAATATGTTTCAATCTTAAGGATTATTAAAGCATTTGGAATTTGTTAAATGGTCACTGCCGCCCATGAATATCTGTAATTTTAACTTCATATACAACAGGACTTTCATCCAACACCGATCATAGATACGCTGCCATTTCCGAAAACTAAGATGGTCATCACGTGTGTGGTTTGACCAGCATCTACACTTATCCACCGACACAAAAATTAATGGCGGTGGGACCTTCCCATTTGGAACTTTTCTTGTCCTATCACCTTTTAGGCTCAGTAAAAAAAAATCGTTAGCAAAAAGATCATTCCCTATCAGGTACGAGTAGACGGTCACGACGTTCGAGAGCTATCGGTCCGCTGGTTGCGAGCACAGATAGGGCTGGTGGGGCAGGAGCCGGTGCTGTTCAACACCACGGTGCGACAGAACATCCGCTATGGACGAGAGGACGCAACCGACGCGGAGATTGAAGCGGCTGCGAAACAGGCCAACGCTCACCACTTCATCGTGAAACTACCATTAGTAAGAATGACCTACTCGTACTTTCCTCTTTTTATTTTCGTGAAAAATCCAACAGGAAGACAAATTTCGGTCGGTGTTGATGCCGAAGTCAAATTTAATTAATTTAAATCATTTTGCCGAAGCCAAGACCTTCACAATAATATAGGAATATACTTATATCAAGATAAAGATTTGCATATGATAACTTGTGATCCAAAATCTCATGTAGGTACATGAGATTTTGGATGGTGAAATCAGACAGATAAAAATATATGTAACAATTTGTAAATTGGTCGTGGATTAACTTACTTTACTAATTATTTCAATATTGCTGCTTTCGTACATGCTTTTGTATATCGATATCGTGGATTTCCACAAAATTGCGCCCGACCAAATAAGCGAAAATACATTTTACTTATTAGTAAGATTATATTCCTTACAGGGGTACGAAACTGTTGTAGGCGAGAGGGGTACGTCGATGTCTGGTGGTCAGAAGCAGCGCATAGCGATCGCCCGGGCGTTGGTGCGCAATCCACCGATCTTACTCCTGGACGAGGCGACCAGCGCTCTCGACACCAACTCTGAAGCTAAGGTTCAGCAGGCGATAGATAAGGTACTATTTGCTACTTTGTTATATATTTTAACTTTCTCACACATCAAAACATTAATCTACTATTAAAAATAGAAATATGTTATACTTATTACTATTTAGGTCACTATAAAATATTGTTTGTTAAATAATTAGGTAAAACATTTTGTCAAAGTTGTATAGATGTTCCCATAGGGAGGTAGTTAGTTACCGAATAAATACAGTAACTTGGATATTAACATCCTCAAGATCTCCCAAAATTTTGACGTAGAACTGCGTTGCGAAATTTGCGTTTTTATATATTTTAGTTAGTGACAAGAAAAATGCATAGTCCTAAGTAATATTTTGTATGTTTAGGCACAGGAAGGTCGCACTACAATTGTTGTGGCACACCGTCTGTCGACAATACGAAACGTTGACAAAATTTACGTGTTCAAGAGTGGAACAGTCATAGAGAGTGGGAATCATAAAGAGCTGATGACTGCAAAAGGGCATTATTATGACATGGTAATGATGCAGTCATCTCCGGATACGAATGAATCAGGTAAATTATGAAGTAGTTTATGATACAACATAATTTTAATGTTTAGACATAATAAAATTGAAATGCTTGTCATTTTAATTACTGAAGTTATATCGTTATTTCAATATTACGTTTGGAAACATGTTTGTTCATTTGATTTTCGATTGTCTGTCTATGTATTCAATTATTGTGATTAAGATAGAGCTGTTGTGAAAAACTAAAGTAACCTATGAGGAGCCATATATAATGCTTTTTAACCAGAATATATTTAGAATTAATGGTTCAATACTTACTCAGAGCTTGCACGGAAAGTAAAATTAGGTATAATTTTAATCGGATCTTTCCACTTTATATAGATCAATCAAAAGCACTTAACAGGACGATGTCTATCATAAGCGAACAAGATGAAGATGAGATTCCAAACATCAAACTTGACGTAAGTACTAAGAACAAAAGTGAAATTGCAAATCTTCTGAATATTCTGCCAACTTTTTTACCCCCTGAACACCTCATAAATATTGAGATGAATATATGTTATACTACCCATAAGGCAAGTAGAATCACATCACCTTCTAAATACACATCATAAGCAACATTATTATTCTAGGAATCCATAACTGTTATCGATAATTTATGTAGCATATGCTTCGGACTAATTAATTTAATAGATTAGTTAATAATTATTTTTTGACTAATTTACATTTCTATGATATCAGGAAAAAGAAGAAGACTTAAGTGCAGATGATATATCTTTCTGGCGAGTAATAAGACTGAACTCACCGGAATGGAAATCGATCACCTTGGCCAGTGCAAGTTCCCTCCTAAGTGGGATTGCATTTCCATTGTTTTCAGTCATCCTTGGTGACTTTGTTGGGGTAAGAAATATTTTTTTATAATATAGGTACATAGGTAACATTTCAGAAAACATTTTTAAAGCGTTTTTAGAAAGAATTGCTACATTATATCCAACATTGTTATTTGTAGGTTCTCTCCAACCCTAACGTTGAGGAGGCTTTGGAATATGTCAAAGGTTATGCTTTGATTTATGTAGCAATTGGAACATTCTCAGCAATAACCAACTTTATTGTAGTGAGTATAAATTACTTAATTACTTAAGATTTATTTAAAATACGAATAAAATTCTTACATCTCCGAATTATATGGGAATATATTGAACAAGACTATGTGCATTGCATTGATTCTATAAAATTTTCAGGTCTTCGGCTATGCAATAGCTGGTGAGTGTCTAACTGAAAGGTTAAGGAAATTGATGTTTGAGAAACTGTTACATCAAGAAATAGCTTTCTTTGACGACAAGAAAAACTCTACCGGAGCATTATGTGCCAGGCTCTCCGGCGAAGCAGCTTTAGTCCAAGGGGTAAATACATTTCAGTTTTATGAATATCACTAACTCCACTGTGATCTTCAATCTCACACCGCGTCATAGGATCACATGCGCCCCATTTGGAAAAAAAAGAATGACTTTCGACGTCGAGAGTCACCAAAATACCCCAACCTAAATCTTGCATCGGCCTGGAAGCAGCCCATTAGGCCAGCGCCTAGCTATGATGTCTACATATAGTCCTATGTCTATGTATAGTCCTACAGCAATATTTTGCCGTGTTTTTGAAAGTAAAAATCCGAGCTCGGTATTCGGTCTAAAGTGGGTAAAAGTTCATTTGTTGTCGAACTTATCTATGTCATTGAAATTTATTTGGATTTATAAAAAATCCATCAACTATTTTAATATTCGTCATCAATCCGTCATTCGAAAACCGCATCATTTTTTGCTTCTTCAATCTTACAAAAAAGTCATCATTATCTTTCAGGCTACTGGACAACGTATAGGAACAGTAATACAAGCAATAGGCACTTTCCTATTCGGTTTGGTACTATCCTTGTACTACGAGTGGCGCATAGGCTTAGTGGCTTTGACTTTTGTGCCGCTCATGGTGGGAATTCTGTATAAGGAAGGTAGAATTATCAGTGCTGAATCATTTGGCACAGCGAAAACTATGGAGGAGAGTTCACAAGTAAGTCCTATAAAGTGTTTAAATATTTAAGTATTTAAATAATTTTAAATGTTTTTTTTATTTGATAAGTTTACTAAAACCATGATAAGATAAGAGTATATTCGAACAAACATTTTGGAGAAAAATCTATATAGCAAAATTTTAACTAAATCTATTATGAAAGTTTGATATTTCTTTATATTATGTTACACAGCATACTATTTCCATGGTATAAAGTACAACAAGTACTTAATATAATTAATTTCAAAATATATATACAGTATTGTTATAAATTTACGAACGCTGTCGCGTTAATCATTAATAAACGCCTTAAACGCTTTCTACACTCACAGCCCCACACTAGGATTCCCTGTGTCGTGGGTGCCATGAACACACACATAGATAAATACACAAACACCCAGACCCAGAAACAGAAATCTAAATTCATCATTTAGATATCTGTCTGGCCGGGGATCGAACCCGGGACCCTTCGCGCGTCAGACCGGCATGGTGACCGCTCCGCCACGCGGGTCGTCAAATAATAAATATACCTTCCACAGATAGCCGTCGAAGCCGTAGCAAACATCCGTACAGTCGCCTCACTGGGCAGGGAAGCTACATTTTGCAAGGAATACGCTTCACGGCTACACCCCGCACTGAAACTAGCCAACAAGTCAGCGCACGTGCGAGGCGTGGTGTACGGGCTGGCCAGGGGGCTGTTCAACTTCGTTTACGCCGGCGCCATGTACTACGGGAGCACTTTGATGGTCAGCGATCGTATTCACTATTCTATTGTGATAAAGTAAGTTTTTCTTCTTTTATAATATGGGATTAGCAGACGAGCTTGCAGGCCACCTGATAAAGTGGCTACTGCCGTCCATAGACATCTGTAATCACCCACAGATGGGATCAGATATTCCTACCTGAGGACGGCCACAGATACGCGATGAGGACTATGCTGGAACGCCTCGGAAGAGTATGTCTCCCTTACCACACCCTTCAAACCAGAACACAGCAGCGCTGAACGCTGTTGTTATAAGGCAGAAATGGGTTGTGGCGGCGCTGCCGCCGGAGTTGCACCATAAAACCTTCAATTTTCAACCTTCAAATTTAAGTAGATACTATTACTAGACTTAAGTGCTCATAGCCGTTGTAATATATTGAACCCTTTGTGATTTGACTCTGGGAGCTTACACCATAACTATTTGTGGCGCTGTCGAGATCTGGGTGAACTTAGCCCTCAGTGGAAACTGTAACCTGTAGCTTATCCCAAGAAAGATACTAATTCTATTTGAAGTTTCTAATAGATATTTGTAAGCATCAGATGAACTGTATGCTTATGAAAAAGAACACACTGGGCATTTACGCAATAACAAGCATCATCTCTATTTGAAACCACTATAGAGCATAAAAAGCAGTGATAGCTTAGTGGTTAAGAAACTCAGCCTCTTGATCGAGGGGTCCAAGGTTCAAATCCCAGGCACGCACCTCTGATTGTTGAAAGTTACGTGTTTATTAGAAATTAATTATCTCTTACTTAAACGGTGAAGGAAAACACGGTGAGGAAACCTGCATACCCGAGAAATCTTAAAAAAAGTTTTCAAATGTATGTGAAGTCTAGATACTAATACGCACTTGGCTAGCACGTAGGATTATAGCCTGATCCTTCTCATTCTGAGAGGAGACCCGTGCCCAGCAGTGCGACAATAATTGTTTGATGATGATGATGATAGAGCATATTCCAACAGGTTATAGGTATATAATTAAGCTCAGTGCCATTGGTGTTGCTCCAAAACTACTTCGTCTTTTGGCCGACTATTTACGAGATCGTCAGCAATACGTAAAATTAGGCTTGTACAAGTCTAGACCATATCATACCCGCTCCGGAATAAGCCAAGGTTCTATACTTGGGCCTATTCTCTTTCTTGTCATGATTAATGACTTGCCCTCGGTTTTAACCCATGCCAAATGTCTTCTCTATGCTGACGACCTTAAGCTTTTTCGTACTATTAATTGCGTGTCTGATTGCGAAGCACTTCAACGAGATTTAGACGCCGTAAACGAGTGGAGCTTACTGAATAGGATGGAGTTTAATACATCCAAATGTACCTACCTCAATGAGCTTCGGACGTCTGCGGCGTCCGATCTCGTTTTCCTATCATTTAAATGGAAGTTCTTTACATAAATCTAACTCTACGAAAGACTTAGGTGTTACATTCGACCCAGGACTGACTTTTCACGAGCATATGATCGCAGTGGCCAAGGATTCATTCGCTCGACTCGGCTTCGTCCTCAGGAATGCGAAAGACCTCCGTTCCAACAGAGTTATCAAAATTCTTTATTATGCACTTGTACGCAGCAAAATAGAAACAAGCGCTTGTGTCTGGAACCCACACCAAGCCAAATACATTCTCCTTTTGGAAAAAGTGCAAAAAGCGTTCCTTAGATTTCTCTACAAACGAGAATACGGTTACTACCCGTATCTGTACCCAACTAAATTCCTCTTGGGTCACTTAGGGTTTAATTCTTTAGAGGTCCGT
This sequence comes from Epargyreus clarus, assembly GCF_041222505.1. Lineage (NCBI taxonomy): Eukaryota > Metazoa > Arthropoda > Insecta > Lepidoptera > Hesperiidae > Epargyreus > Epargyreus clarus. Next base: position 10,370,417 of record NW_027332212.1, read on the forward strand.
AGAAACCTCAACCAAATTGAAATTATGTGCAACATTTTACATAATGCTGTTGAGGCGCAGGAACTTCACAATCAGCTTTGCCGAATATTTGTCCCAGACAATTATCAACGAAGCCGAAAGCACAAGTTATTTATGGTTCCGCCTTCCCGCACTGTGTCGCGCGCTAAGTCACCTGTTCCGCGCACACTTGCGACATTAAACGCGCTCATGGATCATTATCCGAACTGTGATGTGCTTGCTGATGACTGGAAGCTGATCATGTCTGTATGCTTGGAGTTCTGTGAGTTGTCTGTATGTTAGATCTGTCTAGTTAGTGTAAGTGGCCTCGGCCCTTCTAATTAGATCAATAAAATAAATAAATAAATAAATAAATAATAAATGTAATTAATTTATTATTCCAAATATTTTTCCTCGCTCTTCGTAAATATCACATCATTATTCTAGGAATCCATAAGTGTATATGTCGATAAATGACGCACCGTAATGCCGTATGCGCGTCTCTAACGCACAGCGCAGCCAAGTTTTAGTAACCCACGGGCATAGATTAGTAAAGATTACTCACTCCTAACAAGAAAATGTACCCAGTATTGAGAATTGAAATTGTGGCGTAAAAATTTGCCATGTCTCCGTGCTAAAATGTCCCTAAAATATTTGAAATAATTATTTATTTATTATGTAATTTACGCAGTATTAGTTATTTATTCGTAAGTTTTCTCTTAAAATGATTTTATTTGTCAAGAATTAAAAGAAAGAACTTACTAATAAGCCGTTTGTGGCTTCATTCAATTTCAAGGGGGCGAAGTATCTTTACTAATCTATGCCCACGGGGAGCGACATTAAACTTGAAATTGCACTATAAACGTTACGTACGTATACGTTTATAGTGCAATTTATTATACCCGTGGCAATAAATTAAAGTAGCGTGCAATTAAAATGATTATAAAAACTTATTTCAGATCATCCGAAGCGCTGTTGATGAGTTCAATGTCAGCTGTGCAAGGACTTGCTTTCGCGCCAAATTTCCAAAAGGGCATCAAAGCGGCTGCTCGCATTGTTCTGATGTTATCGAGAAAGTCACAGATCGAAGATCCCGTTCAACCAACAGTCGAGAATTTTGTAAGTATTTAAATACTTATGCATACAATTATGCGCCTCAATCAATGATTTTAGATCTAAATAGATTAGATCTATTCTAAATTAATAATTAAAAAATATTGTAATGAATATTTTTCAAACACTTTGTATTTGCCATTTAACTAATTTCTACAAAATGCCAGAATTCGTGAGTTATGTACCTATCACTTCTGAAGATATGGTTATAATGACATAAAATAAAAATTAAGAAACAAAAAAGACATGTTTCCTTTATGCAAACAAGATGTTTGAAATCGTATGACTACTTAAATTGGGTAAAGTCCGCGCCAAACTGCTCGTTCGATCTAAAGTTATTGCGAGCAGGTGTAGTCATACAATTTGCTATGGCGAAGCGATTCATTTCTATATTCAGAGCGGAATAGCAGTTTTACGCGGACTATACTTTAGTTAATTATACTTATGTTACAGAGAGGAACAGGGGAAGCAAGCTTAGAAAAAGTTAATTTCAAATACCCCACACGGCCGCTCATACGAGTTTTAAAAGACTTGGATCTTAAAATAGAACAAGGCAAGACCATCGCACTGGTGGGGTCCAGTGGCTGTGGGAAGAGCACCGTCATACAACTACTCGAACGATACTACGATCCTGATGAAGGCACAGTTGTAAGCTATATTATTATCACGATTCACATTTGTATCAGACCATTTCAGTCCTAAAGAGTGACAACGATTCGGTAAAAGGGTTCAGGTAAAACCCCTGTTTTGTATGGAGTTGGTTACCCTGTTTTATAAGGAGATGTCCATGAGAAGCAGTGACCACTTACTATCAGGTGGATTGCACGCTCATTAGTAAATAATTTAAACTTCTAAAATTATCTGGTAAGACAGAAATTAATTGATTATGGCCAGAACAAGCTATATACGCTCCTTACGCGAGCCTTCCAAATGGTTGAATCCAAAAAACAAAATATCCGCTTAAGTCTGAATCCAACTGAACTATTTGCCAGTGTGATCTTTAATAGATACTTCCTGACTTGCTAAGCAGGACATTTTGAATAAGTACCACAGATACACGATACCTTATATTTTTTAGGCACAAAATGACATCCCGCTACCGAAACTCCTACTAGCAGACGTCAGGCAGACGATAGGATTTGTACAACAGGAACCCATACTTTTTGACCGCACCATTGGCGAGAACATTGCTTACGGCGACAACTCCCGTGTACCCACCATGGACGAAATCGTCGACGTTGCCAAACAAGCTAACATTCATAAGTTCATTCTCACTCTACCTATGGTGAGTTAAATCTTTACAAAATATAATAAGACCGTAAATCTTACTGATTGATTACAGTACGAAATTACGAATATATCGTATACTAATAATACTAATAAAAGATCCGATAAGATAAGATAAAAGTACTAATAAAAGCATTGAACTAACTTGTACGAAATATTTACGGAAAGCGGAATTTATGAGTTCTTTACAAATCATCATATAAATAAAACACGGCAAACGGCAAAAATATTGTATTTATAAAGTATGCCATTACTTGCAACTTCGAATAGTTAAAATTGAACTTGGCAACTTATTTTTAATGTAACTCCCTCACGTACGTCTATCACGATCAAAAATTCTACTTAAAATAGAATCAATAGATTACGCTGTGTATCTGCATGCTGCTGCATATGCATCGACTATGTGCAGTAGTGTGCATTCATAAATTACAATTGTTAGCAATTTATTCAAATTATTTAATTATAGTATTATTTTAATTAATTAATTTGTGTTATTCAGTCATTGTTAGTCATTGGCTGTATGGCTTATACGATTGTGTGCATTAGCATAAAAAAATAAAGAGAACGCGCTTGGCGCGAAACTTGTACTTTACGCGGGAATAATAAAAGTTGTAAATTGGATCAAGAAAATAGTTTGTGTTATTACAATGAACTTTGTATTTTACAGGGTTACGAGACGAATATCGGTTCGAAAGGCACACAGTTGTCTGGAGGTCAAAAACAGAGAGTAGCCATTGCCAGAGCGTTGATCCGACAACCCCAAATGTTATTACTCGACGAGGCTACGAGTGCCTTGGATACAGAAAGTGAAAGGGTAAAAAATATCACACATTTAAGTTTTTTTATAAACGATAATTACTATATAAATTTGAGATTGTATTTAGATTTGTGAACTGCATATAACACAAAAATGAAGGTCTCGCTCTTTCTTTTACCGCAAAAAGTTGTGAGATCTAATCTAAAACCAAATCGGTTAATTCATTCGGTAGGTACCTACCTACTGGTCCCTGTAGTTCCGGAACCAGAATAGGGCTACGGTATCTCCTGCCTGTCGTAAGAGGCGACTAAAAGGTGCTTCCGGGGTTGCGGGTCGTAAGAGTGGGAGCTCGAACCGCCCGGACAGCGACCCCGGGAAGGTCGGCGGTATGTGTGGTCGCATACCGTTGTACCGTTCTGTGGCGAGCGTCACGCTCACCTGGGAGGAGCCCGATGGGGCAACGCGATAAGAGGACTCCGGTTGCGGTCCTCTGGAGATCCCGGAGTCCTCTACGCAGCACAGAGGACGGCCACCGGGGGGGTTTTAGTGCGGTAAGAATCCCACATAACCCCGTGCCGCTCCCACGGCACAGGGTACCTTTTGAAGGTTTGCCCCTCGTAACCAAAAAAAAAAAAAAGGTACCTACCTACTATAGATACGTATTCTTGTGTCTTTAACGTCAATAATGACTTGGCAATAACGCAATACATTGCTTTATCTTATACAATAATTCAGGATTAATTTAGGGAACATAATATTTTATGTTCAAAAGCAACACCTAATCGGTCAGAACTCGTTCTCTCAATCGAAGGGTCCGAGGTTCGAATCTCTAATATCACAATAGCAAGATGCGCATTATTAATAGCGTAAGAATACATCGTGGCAAGCTCAATGCCTGACGGTGTGTTAAAGTCTGTCAATCTGGTAGTTGGCGAACGCTAGCTTTTTAAAGACTATGGCCTGAACAAGCCTTCCTCTGAAAGGACAACCGTGCCCAGTAGTGGGACAGTAATGAGTCGACTAGAGAAAAAGAAATTTCACGTTCACACCAGTAGCAGTACTACCAGTCAGCCCACTAACATTTAGCGGCTTTCGACAAAATTGGTTTCACTGCGTATTAATATCTAAACTTTTTCCCGCGCAGATAGTTCAAGCAGCACTAGAGACAGCTAAGGCAGGCCGCACGTGCGTGGTTATCGCACACCGACTCAGCACAGTGCGAGACGCTGACCGCATCTGTGTCATCAGCGACGGGCAAGTCGCTGAGAGCGGGACACATCACGAGCTGATGGCTCTAAAAGGACTCTACTACAGCTTGGTTCGACGAGGATGAGTCGTATGAATGACCAAGTCCCTTGGAATAATTTTAAAAAGATTGGATAACTATAACTTGTTTCAGTAAATAATGTCCTCCTAAATAGGTTTCTGACCCGTAATCTACAAACAATCTAAAGAGGTCTAATAGAATAGAATTATTGAGACATGTTATACTTTTTTGTGTAGGTAATGCATACAAGACGAAATACGCGTCCTCTATGCAAGAGCGTGGAATTCGTTATACCGTAAAAACTAAGTAGGAATGCCTCATTACATAATTCAAATCAGAACACATCAATTTGAGCACGATTGTACAACGGAATCAAAAATACAAAATTGATGTATATACCTAGACATGGTAGGGGGAGTCCCAACATGAAATATGTACTTGAGAAAATAGCCCTCATTTCCAAAATTTCAAATATGCTTTAAGTATTTAATGTGACAAAGTCATAGTTAAATTAATGTCAATCAATAAAATTGTACTAGCATTTACAATAAACAATCTGATAAATGTCAACTAATAAAATTGTATTATTAGCATTTACTATAAATGATCTGATAATCTCTAGGAATTTACTATGTTTCCAAAACTTGAATAGCTATTTTTACTGTGATAAGCATTTAAATGTATTAATACATACATACTTAAAGTCTTAAATTATAATATTTGAGATACTCTTCCACCAGTGACTATGTTTAATACTTAAATTTTAATAGTATGTATAAGTGTAAATGATTCATTGTTTAAAAGCTGTCTGCCTTTTCTGCTAAGCAGGTCTAAAATGTTCCTAAACCAATGAAAAATATTTTGTAAAATGATGTACAAAGAGTATTATTATATCTTTACACAAGTATTACTTACATATGTATAGGAAAAACTAAATTAAATTTGATTTGGTTTAGTTACAGTGGAATACAAAGTATTATTTTAATAACATTTATTTTTAAACTTAGTCTATATTTGACAGGCTGTTTAGGCAATGTGATTAGATTGCCTCAGAGAATGTACAATTCCAAAACAAACACTTATAAAGTACTTAAAGTATTGACGAAAGTTTGTTTTATTTCAACTGTTATGATGAGTGATCCTTTTCATGTTTCAGCAACCAATCTTTGCGATCGATTCCACAACTAAAACCTCCTTTGGAACCAGATGCAACTAACCTATGGCAAGGTATAACAATGACATGAGCGTTGGCCCCACAAGCAGCACCCACTGCTCGGGAGTGGCTTGTTGGTCTACCTAGAACCTTTGCCATGTCACCATAGGTCTGTGTAGATGCATATGGCATGTTCAATAACCCATTCCAAACTTCCTGAGAAACAAGATTTTTTTAATAAAAGATGAGTAAATAATACTTATTTATATTATCTGATTATACCAGAGTAATATATTTAAATCCATGTATTTCTCGCTGCGTACCATCACTGAAGAATGGTCTAGAACTAGTTTGGTTTGATTGTGGAAGTACAACCATCACATCTACTTCTAGTGAGAAAGTATTTATGCTCCAGTGGAAAAGTGTGGATGTAGGCTGACTTACATATGAAGACACCTTCATAGTCCACAAGAGAGGCAACACATTCTATGTGGAGTTAGTTACAGATGTCCATGAGCACCACTGACCTCTTCCCATCAGGTGGACAACATGCTCGTTTATGACTTTACTCTTATAAAGGCAAGAAAATCCATGTGCGGGTAAGATATATAAGAGAAAACCAAAAGTCACTACTTTTGTCAGATTAAAAGAAATTTAATTCAAAGCACACAAAAAAACTGTTTTTTTAACATGTTTCATTATTAAACTTACCTTTTGAAAATCTGAACCAAACATTTTGATTGGAACGGTAAACTTTTTTAAATTTCCCTCTAAATAGTCCTTAAGCTCCGATTCAAAGTTTTGAAGTAACTTGTTTGTATCTTCAACGAAAGTACAACTTAGTTGTTCCGATATAGTCTGAATATATTTCTCCATATTTTTTGAATCTTCAAATGATACCATATATATAAAATCCTCATCAGCGGCAGCTACAAGTTTGCCCAAAGTCGTATCTATTGTAGTAACGTACACTTCAACCGATGATTTCTTGGAATATTTCTTTAGTATGCTTGAGAGCACCATTTTTAAGCGATGAGTAATAATTAGAGGCAATATGTCTGTGATACATATATAATACACACGTTTAAAGTTATTCTAATGGAAATTATAACGCAAATTGTTCTCAGTGTACTTAGCAAAACAAATTCAAATCAAAGTTTCGATTTCAAACATTCGCAAAACAAAGATTTGACATAGACAAGCATTTGTTTTGACATGACACTTTTGACATCACTACTGTAATCTATGCTTCTAGTGATTGAAATCAATCAGTAAAATGATAAAATCGATATTATGGATAGTGGAATATTACTGAAAATTAAGAACCCTACGTATTTATTAAGTACGTATTACGTAACAAGTATATAAATTGACATATGATTATGATTTTATCACATATTTAGTACTCATACCTTTGATTTTGGCGATCCGTAAATAGTAACATATATGTAGTTAAATGAACATAAAAACATTTGCCTGATACTTATTTATTATTTGAAATAATCACAAATATCAAGTCATATAAATTATACTCTTTATTCATAATTTAATATATTTATTTACATCGTTTATGTACATACATTTATTTCACCTTTACAACTGCCTTTCCAGTATTCTCTCCTCTTAACATTCCCACTAGAGCATCTACCATATTTTCAAAGCCGTGGTACACTTTTTCTCTGTATTTAAGCTTTCCCTCCTGCAACCATTTCAAATTCATTTCGATTCCTTCATCCCATCGATCGTACCAACGACCTACCAAAAATCCTTCTACTTTTAACTCCTTGAACACTAACGCGGGTTGCACAATTGTTGCTAAAAATAAAAAAAAATATATTTAACTTAGTATCTAAATTATATACCATAATTGTTACTCGCACATAAGATTATGATCGCGAAACAATATCATTAAAGTATAAAATTACGTACACAATTAGATTGTATTGTATAATTAAATTGTATAAAATTACATATTTAATAGTTTCAAAAAAAGTAGGATCGTTAATTAAGTAGGTACTTGTCAAATTCACATATTTATATTTAGATAATATCAAGTCATTATATTCCTAAACAATAAAGAATAATTACTTACATTAGGTATGTGACGGGGTATAATGTTATATGAAAAAATTAACAATGGCAACAATTCAATTCAAAACGATTTCTTAATAATTAATGAAGAAATTAACAATGGCATATGCACAGTTTTTTGTGAAGAATTAAACACATTCTTCACAACAAAAAACTGTGCATAATTTCTCACGTCAAACAATTGAACAAAAGTAAAGCCGATTACCTTTTGGCAAAGCAGGATCATTGTAGGAGGATATTGATCCACACACAGCAACCCTTCCATACTTGTTCATATAACTCATTATTGTAGAACTTATTTCACCACCCACCTAGAATTAATGATAATCATAATTAATAATGACAATCTATTCACATTTTCTAATTAACTAAAACTTGTTTCCGCAAGAAACAAAAAAGCTGTAATGAAAATCGCAAGCAAGAAATTATCAAGGCAAACGCAATAATTATATCAAATTGTCGTGTTTGCCTTGACCCCCGTTATTTTTTACTTTTGGGTTCATCCTGATTATAATTATAATTAATTAATAAGTGTACAATGTAACATACGTAAGACGCGTATACATTAAACTATTAGGTACCTCCATAGGCCCGCATTGCAACAATTCTAGGGCCTCAGTTATAAGGAAAGGCCAGAGCCTAGCAATGGAAAATAAGGGTTGCAGGTATAATGCACTGGCGGACTATTGGCAGGGGTAGTCCGCCCAGGGCTCGGGACCTGGGGGGCCTCCAAATGTCTAGAAGTTCCCTTGTAGACATTTGTAAAAGCGTGTAAAATTAGATGAACTTCTTCGACTGCGGACCTAATTGAACTTTCCGCACCGGGCCACTCTCAACATTTCCGCCTGGGCCTCCGACGACTTAAATCCGCCTCTGCCATAATATTATGTCTACACTTCTATACTATGCTATATGCTACGTCCAAAATTCATGTAAACTAAAGATAAACATGACACGTACATTATCGAAGTAACAATCTACGCGGTCAGGGGCACCTTGCTTGAGTGCTGCTCGAATGTCAGCCGTTTTGTAGTTGAATGCACGGTCAAAACCAAGTTCTTTTTCTAAATAGTCGCATTTTTCTTGTGAACCAGCAAAGCCAATGACACGACAACCTACAAGATTGAAAATTTATATTAAGTATGTATAAAATGTATAAATAACATACGATTGTGACTTTATCCGGAACTGAACACTGTCGCCTGGACAGGAAGAAATGTTATGCATGTCAGCGACAATTACGTCGCTACTCCTGAAAACCTAGTTAGAATGCTTCGTGTTAGGTTACCTATGGCTGAAGAAGAATATAACTCGTGTTTATGACATAGTTTTGGTAGTGAAGCCACCGCAGTCTCCTTTTCTCGTTTCTACGCCTAGTACGCCTAATTTCGTCATATTTTATTAAATATTTTAAAAAAGTGTGAACTATATAGGTATATTTGCTTCAATATTTATGTTTAGTAAACATTTTTTTAACAAATTTACCCAATATCTTGGCAATTTGTCCCACGTGAGATCCCACAGCTCCGGCTGCGCCCGTAATCACAACAGTTTCGCCTTCTTTTGGCTTACATATCTCTTTCAAACCAAAATAAGCCGTATTGCTGCAAATTAACATCATTATTACGTCGATAAAGTTCTTATAAGGCAGTAAAAGCATTTTAAATAATTAAAAATATTATTGTAGAAAAATCATTTTTGATGATATTATTAAAAAACTATTCTATCATACCCGGGCATTCCAAGTACTCCTAGCGCAAGGGAATTAGGATAAGGCATATCCGGTAATATAATGAGTGGTAGATTGGGATCCCTTTTTTTCGTATTTACGATTGTATGCGTTCTCCATCCAAAAGATCCAGTCACATACCTACCTACTGGGTACTTTTCGTTGCGACTGGCTATAATCCTGAAAATATACATGAAAATATATCAATGAACATCATGAAATAGGATAAACAAAGCAATTATGTCAATATAATGGTCATTCATCATTTCCATGACTCCCCAAAAAAAGTATAACTTCAAGGTAAACGATCCCAACAATACATACTTGGCTACTTGTCCACCAATCATGTCGGTGGGTAGTTTATACCCAATCATATAGGCTCGCATATATGGATCGACGCTCAGATATTCTGCCTCAGTCAAAATCTCTGCAAACAACTAAGATTTAACAATTTATCACCAACATAAGATAGTCTACGCTCCTAGGTTACTATACTCTTCTCCACCAAGCGCCGACGACGGCCACCGGGAGGGTTTTAGTGCGGTACAAATCCCACATAACCCGGCGTCGCTCCCACGTCGTCGGGCACCTTTTGAAGGTTTCCCCCTCGTAAATATATAAAAAAAAGGTTACTATACTCTTTGCTAAGCTCCAACATAAGATGTAAAAACTTAAAACGTTGGTGACACAAAAATAAAAACAAAAAAATGATTATGGACACCCATGGACACATTATATTCGAATAAAGGCTTGTACGTAGAAAGATAATTTAAATTTATAAAATTACCAGCTGACCCGGCAAACTTTGTACCGCCTCAAAATCTATTTATCAAATATATTTCATATAAAATATAGCCTATGTTACTCGTGGATAATGTAGCTTTCAAATGGTGAAAAAAAATTTAAAATCGGTCCAGTAGTTTTTGAGTCTATTCATTACAATCTAACAAACAAACAAAGTTTTCCTCTTTATAATATTATTAGTATATTAGTATAGATATATAATTGTCGGTCGTGCCAGCACTAGTGCGGTTACACGGAGGTCGTAATTACATACTTATTATCGAAAAAATCTGATAATTAATTATTTAACAGGTGTCATTGAATTGTTTTTTATATTTGTTTTAAATATGAACGCCTTTCTGTACCAATTAATATTAACTTAAATGACCTTTGGTCATTTTCTTACATTATTGTTACGTAGTAACTGGAGCATAAAACTTATATCCTATTATCTTCAAATGGTTTGATAAAAAATTTACGATATTTTAGATAATACTAAAACATCTAAGACATCGATATATTATTTTATCAATGATTTAGATTTATAGGTCGGTAAATATATTTAAAATTTAACTTGGCCTTAACTAGAAAACCGTTAGTATTTAAATTTAGTACACACGTTGTAAGGGATTTAGAAAAGGACATAGGGTTTTGTTTATACTGTTTATTTATTTAAATTAATTGACAGTAGTCAAATGACAAGCGAATTTAAAGTAAATAATGCGTAGTTTTAACTTTATTATGAAAATCGATAGCATTAGTGACTAGTGACCGACTAAATTGCAAATAACATAACATTATTATGCTGTTAAAACAACATGGACATTATTGTACAAATAAATAAAATTGAAGTATCTACTTATAACACTAAAATAGCAGCTTTTTACTTAATGCATTTGAAAGTAGCGGTACCTACACTTTGCCTTACTTTTGGAAAACAGTCAGGGGGGAAAATATAAATAAATAGCGGTACTTACATTTTGGAAAATAGTCAGGGTGCAAAATAATAAAACCCCTTAAATTCACACTTTTATATAAAGGTGAAACAGCCATATACTTTAAATAATCTAGGCAATGCTAATACCAAAATAATAATATTATAAGTACCTCCATCCTTCAATTCAGGTAATTCTTCTTCCACAATCTTAAAATCGGTTTTCTTTGGTTCGCCTTGAAAGTACTTTGTAAGTACATATTTTTGCGCCTGAACTTTGCCTGTAATCCCGGAATACAAGCGCTTTGTAACCCAAAGTGCAGAATATAACTTCGTCATATTTTTCTCGAATTACTGAAAAAAAAAAAGCTACATTTAAAATAAATAAAATAAATTTATGAACAAAAAACATGTCCAAAACCAAAGAAACCACTTACAACTTGTATGAGAAGATACAACTATGTAGGTCTAGCTCCAATGTATGTAAATGTTTTTTTATTATAAACGCCGATCTTGTCTTTCTCTGCATATACTATACTCACGACTTGTTAAGTACTCAAATATACTTGAAATGAGAAAATAAATTTAATTTATCTCTCACACTATACCTATATCCTATACCAGTGATAAAACTTTATTTATTTGATTTGGTTTGGCTACATGATACCCTTTTATTGTAGTCTGTGCAGTACACGTTACTGATAACTGATACTGGGGTTACACAGACTTAAGCCCGTGTGACTGCGCAAGCGCCGATAATACCAGATGCATGTTTTTTACTCTGTGGTTTGATAATAAAAGGTTTCTTATACTCTATACTTCTTGGCCGCCTTAAAATATAATTATTATGGATTATATTTAAAAATCGGCACATAAATAACTTCAAATCTAATAAATATAATGTCATCGCTTACATGATATACTTAAGTTCATGTTAAAAATATACACGAGTCAAGCGGAACGAAACCCGAAAATTCACGTACGTATATGTTAGTAGATACAGTTCGGGCGAACTTTGCCCGAAATCGAAATTCCCGTCGGTTACTACCTAATTGCACAATAAACATTTTGGGTACTTGGCATGGGGCAAGAAAAGAGTTATTTAAGATCGCCAGGCTATAATCTTCTATGTTTGTTTACACAACGAAATTATAATAAGAAGATTCTTACTTACGATTTCGTATGGCGTATTTTGAAGTTCATACGAGTATCGTACAAATCAGCTTGAATCGTTTTTAGTGCGAGATTTCTCATTCGAGTTTAGTTATTATGCAAATCTAATTCAAGGAACAGCGTGTTAGATGCTGCCAAACCATTTCTTCTCGCTGTCCATTTTTTAACCCAATACTTTTTCTTCTTTGTCCTTTTAATTACAAGAATGAAATAAACGAAAAAATAAGATAAATTAAAATTAAAACACCCACGCGCATTGTACACATGATAGCAATTGGCATTAAATCTCGTAATACGATTATTGCTTTGAAATTCTGGTTACACGAACGCAATAAAATATTCCATGCAAGGCAATTATCGCGCAAGGCAACGAGCGACCATAGCGAATGTTTAGACGAAAAACATGTTTTTACATTACTTCTATAATCGTATATTCGAGACGAGAAACTCTCTCCGTCTAAATGGGGCTTTATACTTTTGTATTACGTAGACATTATGCTTTCCTATATAGGTTACTATTATACTCTTTGATTATGCTACTTACATATTGAAATTAAGGCCGGCGGCTAAAAACGCAGTGTATGATTCTAAATAAACATTTTGTGATAGGTATCTCGTCATTGTTAGCCTTTTTTAATCTGTGTAGTTTAGTATCTCTGTGTGTCTCTGTGTGTCAATTTATTTGCTTGCAAAATGGACGTTTCCATTGTTGTCAGGGTTGACTATAATTTTGTTGAATAAAATTTCAACCAAAAGATAGTTAATTCTAACTAATAATAACATAGAATTTGAAAATTAGCATGTAGGTTAACTATAGAACAATGTGGTGGGATGTTTCCTATCTAAATAAGGCGTCGTAAATACTGTTTGATCAAATAAACCTATCTGCTGTCCCGACGCGGTATTTTGTTTCACTAATCGTAAACATGAATTCGCCGCAGGATTTCACATGTGTGTTTTGTAACGAAGCTTTTGAGGATAAGGAATCATTACAGGAACATTTCCGGTGAGTTTCCTATTGAGGTGCATACTTATCTGCCTGCCTAACTGCTGACTAACATAAAGTTTATATTTCACGCATATTTTTGGTATTGTGTAGGAAACACGGCGATCCGAAGTTCAATAATATAGCGAAGAACAAGAGTCGTTCTCAAAACGAGCAGAGCGGTGGTAGCGAGAAGAGCGAGGATGGTGAAATGGTTGGTTGCGATGTGTGTGATGAAGTGTTCCCGTCGATATCGAAAGCGATCACACACAAGCACAAGGTGCACCCGGATCACGACACCAAGCACTTCTGCCCGTGGTGCGGGAAACTTTTTACTATGAAGGTAAATGCTGATTAACAGACATTCATTATTATTATATTATTCTATCTCACTTTCAGTGTTACATTGGTTCTACCACTCTTATTAGACAATACGATAATTAGCCCTGATGACAAACATTTGTTTGTGTTGGTTTACATTAAATTCTTGTGCTCGACTACAATTAAATTTAGAGTTCCAACAGTTATAGTTTTTGAAGGCCCTAGAACCCTTTGTGGTTCGACTCTGGCGACACCAAGGCCACACCTATTTTTACCTAATAATAGCAGTGTTAAGTGCTGCTGTGTTCCGTTTTGAAAGTGTGGTAAGGGAGACATACTTTTTCGAGACGTTCCAGCTTAGTCCTCAGGGGTAGCGGCGCATCTGTGGCCGACCTCAGGTAGGAATATCTAATCCTATCTGGGGTTGATTATAGATGTCCATGGGCGCCAGTAGCCATTTACCATCAGGTGGATTGCATGCTCATCTGCTACTCCTATATTATAAAAAAAAATGCTCATCTGCTAATCCTATTTCATAAAAAATATATTTGACCCAAATCAAATATTTCATAATATATCTGTCATTGTTACAGCATTTATATAACAAGCATATCCAGTCAAATCACAGCGACACACCTGCAACCGATGATGTCCACTACCACTGTGATTGCTGCGCAGTGGACTTCTTTGTGGTGTCGGCCATGATATACCATAATAAGTTCTTTCACCGCCAGGACACTGAGTTGCCTGCAATAGGCCATTCCAAGAAAGTGAAAACTTATAACCAAGTAAGAGAACTTTTTAAGTGTACAATATACTATATATTGATATAGTTATAATCAAGTCTATAGAATTAGTGACGGCCCGGGTGGCGGAGCGGTCACCATACCAGTCTGACGCGCAGAGGGTCCTGGGTTTGATCCCCGGCCAGACAGAAATCTAAATGATTGATTTAGGTTTCTACTTCTGGGTCTGGGTGTTTGTGTATTTGACTTTGTGTGTGTACATGGCACCCACAATACAGGGAATCCTAGTGTGGGGCTGTGAGTGTAGAAAGCGTTATTATTATTATTATTAGCTCCCCATGCAGAGACTGTGTGCAACTGCATGCAAGTCTATTTTTTCCTCTACTCCTTTATTTGATAAGACAAAAAAGTGCAGTGTCAGAGGAAGCTACCTTCATTATATGATTACTTAGCAGTTTAAGTTAGCATAGAATCACTCAATAGTCTTCAATTAGGCTAGAATGTAATTAATATAAAGTACCTTGGTACACTTGGTACTTTTAGATGTATACAAAAAAAAAAGATTTTATCTTATAAAAAATATCTACTTGCAATATTGTATGACTGAGGTTTATTTTTATTAAAAGATTCATATAATCATTACCAATAACGATATCCTAATAATATTAATGTTATTTCAAATTCAAATTATAGGTTATCATAAATAAAATGTTTCTTTACTTATATATTTTGTTTTGTAGGAGACAATACAGATTTACTACTGCCCTTTTTGTGGAGAGGAGTACAATAACAAAGTGAATTTACATGTAAGTACATAGGCTCGTTATTTAAAATTAATATTTATCCAGTATATAAAATTCAACCATAAAAATTAATGAAAATTTTGACAAAACAAAATTTTCAAAACATATTTTTTTCAAAATTTTCACTAATGATAACCCATAAAACTTATTGAAAATTTGAGGAAACTAAATTTCCAAAAAATTTTTTTTTTTCAAAGTTTCATTAATGATACAAAACTCATCAACAGCAAAAAGCAAAAAATCGGTTGATATACAAAGCAAAATATTTATTTATCTATTAGTAAATACACAGTAGGTTATCAGCTCATTTATAAAATAGCTTTCTGCTCACATCTTAAATTAAACAAAAATGCTTTATTAAATACATTGTCTGAAATTATCCAACCAACCACCCAAAATCAGAAATATGTATTTCAAATAATATTTTAACAAATAATGGCCCAAAATACCACTTACTGTAAATTTGAGCAAAATTTGATTCATATTCTTTTTTGCAGAAACACATGGGTGATGACCACAGCGATGAGAATCAAAGTCCAGAGGAAGTGCTGCGATGCCCACTGTGTGAAGCTGTGTTCTACCACCTGGATGCCTATGAACTGCATCTTAGCTTTCATACTTCTGAGGATGTTTACAGTGATGAAAACGAAATGTAAGACTCCCTTAAATACACACGGCTAGATGAATTTGATCCAGCTCCTTTTAAGTTGCTATATGAAGGAGGGAATTTGTCTATAATAATTAATGTATTAATCATATAAAAATGTCAAATTTCGCACGATTCCCCTCCAGTATAATTGCCTTTCTGCATCATACAAAGCACGAATACTAATAGTGCGTTTATTATTTTTTTGAGTCAGAGACATTGGATATTCTAAGATCAGGCATTTCTATTTGGTTGTTTGATGAGCAAACAGATCTCAAATCACCATCAGGCTCCTATTTAATTTAAGGTTGATTATAAATGTTCATATTGCAGAAAATATTTAACAGAAGGCTTCCTGCATGCAGTATATTAAAAAGTCATCTAAAAATATTTAAACAATTTCAGATCTATGGAAATCAGTGACTTTTCACTTGAAACTGTACCCCCTATTATGGAGAAGGTGGAAGAAGAAACTAAAAATAGTGAAAACGAAGGCATTGTAAGTATACTTTTTTAAGCAATAATAATATAAAATAATAATTCCACTCAATCACACATCTAACTATCAAAACTTATTACAGGACAAATTCCTTCAATTGATTATGGATGAATCTCGCGAAAGTGGTAACACGGACACAAGTGATAGACCTAAATCAAAGAAACATAAGAAGCATAAAAAATCAAAGAAAGCTGCTATAACCTTAGATGAATTCTTGAATATGAACAAGGACGTATTTGGTGATGGGTTGGATGTGCAAGGAATTGAGGAGGTTCCCACTCAACAAGTTCTGAAAAAATGCAAGGGTAAAAAGGACAATGTCAAACCAATTCCCGCTTCTGCTATAGCTAAACTTAAAAAACAGGGTATTACTGTTAAAAGTAACAGTGGTTTAAAGTCGCCTATACTTAAAACCAACAGAAATATAACTGTAAATACTGCGAAGATAGTGCCTAATCGCATTCCTCAAATTGTTCAAGAAAAGTCCAAACCTGTAGCCACGTCTAATGAGTTATTGACAAAATTACTAAATCAAGGCAACAGCCAAATAAAAATAATTAAGAAATCAACAGGAGAGAAATCGATTACAGATGTATTTAGTCAATCAGAGCATCAAGAACCAAATTCATCTAATAATGTAAAACCAAGTGACATTGAAGAAAGTAAGCATGAAGAAATGGCCGAAGATACAGACAATATACAATCTGAAGATAATCCAAATGACAAAGAAATGATCAACAATGACAATACTACAAATAAAACTGATATGGAATATAACGCAGATTGTGAACAAACAGTGAGCAAAGAAAGCAGTGATAATAAAGTATTGGATAATATTTCAAGGAGCGAAAATTCAGAACAAGTAAAGTCTCAAAATAACCTTCCCGATACCATACAACAGTGCAGTGAAAATAAAGCAGATGTGGATATGAGTGATAAAGACGACAGTTTTGAAAATACTGAAGATGCAGAAGCACAAGCAAGTGATGATGAAGATATTTCCCATTCAACACAAGGTATAAGCTCAAATGCACACTACCCGCTAGAAAATGTAAAGAAAACACAAAGCCCTAGTAAATCATTAGATGCACTAAAACATCTTAGTGGTCTTATAACAGTAAAATCCACTTCCAATGTTGAAGATAAGTGCAATAAAACAGAGACTGAGCAGCTAACCGCAGAAGACGATGACGAGGAAATGGGTGTAGATATGGCATCAAATGTTGCTAAAATGATCCCAAAAAATATACAAAATATGATAGTGAAAAAGCCACTTTCTCCCCAAACCAAGCCAGATACTCCTCCTAAACCTATAGATTCGTTCAAAAACTTAAATAGGCAATTAACAATTAAGCCATGTATTTCTCCGAATTCCACTTCAAAGTGCGACGAAGAAAGCGAAGGTGAAGGTGAAGATGAATCTGATAATTATGATTCTCATGGTAATATGCCTGTTCAAAATACAAATAATGATAGAGACAATGGCTACTTCAAAACGCCTATGTCTGTAGCGAAACAATCAAACATACCAGGCAAACCTAATCATCCATTAGACATGAAAAGACCTGTACAAGTAAGAAACTCTCCAAAAGAATTTAGTAAAGAAGAAGACTCGAAAAAAGCATTTAATATGGATATTCTGAAACGACTAACTAATGTTACGGCGAAACCTGTTGTAAAACCAACTAATAATCCCCAGGTGACTACTACTTCAATTCCAACAGCGAATTCCCCTAGGCCATTCGCGTCTAAATTAGAAAAGAATAAGCAAATTGATCAAGATATTGAAATTTTTAACATAGATGACTCTGATAGTGATCAAGAGCTTTCAAATGAAGAACCTTCACCTAAGCAATCAACAAATGTATCAAAAAGTTACGAAACAACGACCACAAAGACAGCAGCTCCAGTAAACGTGTTAAAAAATCTTAGCAAGAACATAACAGTGAAACCAAGTAGTTCACCCAATAAAAATGTTTTAAATATCAAAAAAGAGGTACATGGTGAAAGTTCAAGAATAAATTCAGATAGAAACATAAGAAGTCCAGGTGGCAATGATGGCAAAGTCAATACACAAACAAAACAAATGAATATGACGCTTAACCACACATTGAAAAAATTAGGTAATAACATCTCGATAAAATCTCAATATTCGTCCATGGAATCGCAAAAATATCAGATGCAACAAGACGAAGATGTGGATGATCACTTTGATATGAATGACGAAGAAAGTGACTCAGAAACATCTAACAAGGTAAAGATCACAGAAGTGCAAGAAGAAGACGAGGATTTGCCGAGTGACACTGATATGGAATACAATGAAAATGTAATTGTACAGTCGCCACATGCCTCTAACAGTGAGAATGAGGAAGAAACACACAACAGCCATAGTGATGAAGAAGTTAATGACGACATTGAAAGACAGATTAAAACAACTACGCTACCCACAATGAGTACTGCATCAAAATGTTTAGATAATTTTAAAAGAAACAATAGAGAATTGACAATTAAATCTCTTAGTGACAAAAGCTCTGAATTTCCACAAGTTAGCTCACCTGGTAATAAAAAAGAAGAAGTGACTCGAATCACAAAGAATGTTCCCAAAGACACGTCTAATAAACAATTTCGGGAGGCAGAACGGAATGAAGATAATGAGGCTGTGTCTAAGAATGTTAACCAATCTGCTGCATCTTCTAGCCAAAAAGTTACAAATCAAGTTAATACCGTGAAAACTGTAAAAACGTTTCAATCAGAAACTATCATAGAAGAAATAACAACAACCGTAACAAAAACTATTAGAACAGTGAATCAATCTTCGAAACAAGTTGCTCAAAATGCTAACGTAGCTACCATAGGTCCACCTAGACCTAGATTAAAGGCGCCCATCCAACAAGGAAAACCATTACAAGGCATAACAGTAAGAAATGCTCAAACAGTTGGTACTAAAATTAGAAATGCTTCACCGCGGCCGACAATACCATTACCCGCAAGACCTACAGGACAATTAGTTCCCGTGAGACCACAAAACCAAATAGTTCCGAGACAAGGTACATTCAGGGCTAATGCACCTGGACCCTCAAATATTAGGAAAATGTCCCCCCAATTAAATATCCAAAAACCTGTGATAGGTAAACCACTAAAAATATCGCCTCTAGCTATGAATCAGTCTGTGAAAAGGCCTTCCGAGGACGCGTCGGGGCACTTTAGCTGCTTTAAAAAACCAAAAGATTCTATTATTCCTCAAATGGATACATTTGATGATGACTTTGGCGACGATTCCGCAGTCAATTATTCCTCTGCCTCCAGTAGTAGGTCTGACTTTAGTACTACCGCTACAAAAATTATAAAAGGCAAATCGGTCGTGACAGCGATGCAGGCGCGATCTGAACAGCATTCAGAGCAACATATAACCAAACTTAATAATATGTCGGGGCTCAAAGTAGTCAGAACCAGCGCCAAGCAAGCATCACAAGTTGAAACGAGGAATGACATGAGCGCCGCCAACCGGACGGCAATGGATGCCATTGAAAGGCTACAAAAGCAGGGACTTTTGATTAAGAAACCTCGTGTAGAAACTACAGAAGAAAATGAACCTTACCATTCTGAGAGTGATGATGACGATTACGAAGAAAAATGATTAATAATTGATCTAGAAGCTTCTAACGCTGATTTGGATGCTTCAGACTGAGGCAATTATATAATTGCTCGCTTTAACGTAGACAAGCATGGACTTATTGCATTCTTTATATGTGCACAATACTATCGGTTCAGTGAATTTATAAATTATTTATTTTTGTTATTCTCTGATATTTTGAATATTAGAAGTTTTCTTTACGTTTAAGGATAATTCAGTGTAAATAGTGATTTTGTAAAAGTAAAATAACTTTTGTAAATACTTTATAATTATGTAGAATGTAAAGAACGTAAATTCTCTGTTTGGTCTTCTTGTATTCATTGTTTGATACTGATGATTACAATTGAGTACATCTTAGAATATAACTTTAGTTCAAATATGATGATTAATTTGATTCTTATAAATATATTTAATTAGTAAAATGTAAATACGCAGTCTGTATATTAGAATATGATATTGGTTGAAACAAATATATTAGAAATTTTCTTTTTGAGTGACACAGTGTTATTATTTTAATTATTAATATTGATTGAATTATCGAACTTATGCTTTCTAATAACTCAATTAATTACGTAATTCATAACTTCAATAGAATAAATAAAAAATGTTAATATTGACAAGAATATTATATTTGTGTTTCTTTAAAACTGTGTGTAGTTATGTTACTACTTTATATATTTAGTAAAATGCATGTCTTATATTGCTAAGCGGTCACTGCACATTGTCCCTTCACATATGATATTGACTTATAGGTATGTTAACTATGGACTTAGTTTAAACCCCTTATACATTACTTACATATATATATGCTAGTGAAACTACAAGATACATGTCTGTAGATAAATCAAAACCTACCTTTTTATATAAAATTATAGTAGGCGACGTCCCAGGTTGGGGTCATGACAAAAACTGTCTAGTCCGACTCGCACTTGGTCAGTTTTTTTCGTGGGGAAACCCTGCATGGATTCCCCTCCGCCGCGGGGGTAGCGGAGACAATATGCCGGACTTTACAATAAATACTAAAGTTAGAAACAAATGGTCTAGTTTAAGCAAATTTCCCCTGTGACCCCCCCCCCCCCCCCAACTTATACTGCGATCGCGCCTGAATCATGTTTAGTCATGTTTAGTAAACGAACTACATACTATTTGGTAACTATACATTAATACTTGTCCTTGTGTTGACCTAAAAAATGTTACAAGGTAATGAATGATTAGCGTAACACGATGACTGAAACATGTTCAAAATAAAATGTTTAAGAGCATTTTCGTTACTTTTTTAAGGACCTCTAAGTTACAGATCAAACGAGAAGACCAGTTTAATTATGAAAATCCTTGCCTTTTCTTACTTTTTTGATAATAATAGCATAATATTTGTTCCTGGGTTATTTATTTGATTAAATAACAATTGTGTATAACAATAACTTTGTTGTTTTAATTATCTTTTCATGCGATAAAATCCTGCGCTATAATAACATTATATAGTAACAGAAAATAAAGAAAAAACATATTTTGTTAAGACAGATGTATTTATTTACAGAGTAATAAAATAACACAATAACAATAGTATTTTTAAAAGACCAGAAGATATCAAAATATGCGTTTATTGATTTGATATAAATTGATATTATAATACATTTATTTATTTGCTATCACTCGTTACTCGATCACAATTAGTCATTCATACTTTTCCTTATTCAGACTTCGCCTCCACTTTATTTAGATCCACTTTGTTTTGTCTCCATTTTTGATCCTGTAATCATTGGAAATGAGATTTAAATGATTTAATGTAATGGTTATAAATTTTCACTCCTTAGTTTTAAGGTTTTGAATTAAAGTTATTTGAAAAAAACTAAAAAAATAGACAATAAATTTGTTATTAAAAGTTGAGAGAACAATGAAATGTTCACATTCTTCTAAATTTTGATTGGTAAGTTCTTTAATGGTAATAATTTAATCCAAAAATTTAGGATTGAACTAGAAGTAGGAGAGTATTTTCAAAAATAGAGTAACTACTAAGATACTTATGTTTCTAGAAAGGAAATCTAATATAGGTAAGGGGCCGTTCAAGTATTACGTAAGCAGATTTATTACATTTACCCCCCCCCATCCCCCTTGTCAGCAAAAATAAGAAAAGCTCTTACCCCCTCCCCCATGCTTACGTAAACATTTTTCAATTAATTTATTGTTTTTTTTTTATATTATAATAATGTTATAATTATAATTTTAAAAATGCCTAAACGTATGCATTATTTGCGGGAATGCCCGAAAATGCGTTTCGCTTTCAAGTAAAGGCAATGTGAGGGTTGCTATTCGTGTAAACAAGTAACAAACTACCGATGACGTAATCATCATCTAGACTCCCCTACCCCCCATGTCATTAAAAATAAGCAAAGCAAAGACCCCCCGCCACCCTAAAAGCGCTTACGTAATACTTGAACGACCCCTAAATTCTACGTCTAAAAAAGACATGCAACAAATATACGTCACAAAACGAGAATCAATTCACAAGTTCAACCACAAATAATGGAAGTAAGATTATGTATAGCAGTTCTGTCCGACCTAAGCTTGGGCTACGGTACTAGTCTAGATAAACTAATGAAGTTTAAATAACTAATATTCCAGATAAAATAATTGTTTCACATTACATCGATTTTTTATTATTTATTCACTTTAGGTAATCTGGAACTGAATTTCATATTCTTCGGTTTCAACCAGAAGTCAACCTTCGGTCGGACACTAAAAACAATGGATCTCTGAATACCGATGTTTACCACACTAACACTATTTTCCAATTTATTCAACTTGAAATTACTTGTATTTAATATAAATAGACCTTGTGAAGCGATCTCCTAATCGTTGATTAAGCTTACCTTCTTTTTAAATGCCGGCGTGTAACATGCGTAGATATATAACAAAAGTGCATTTCATTTTCTTGTATCTTTGGAGATCTATGGATGCGTGATTTAAGATTCATGGTGTTTTATATAACAAAATTAAATTTATGGTAAAAATTCTAAACACTAAAGCGATAAAAATATTTGATTAAATCAGAAATAAAATAAGCTATTGACAACATTTAAGTGGGATTTAAGTAAATAAAAAAAAAAAATATTTTTTACATTACTAAAGTAATTTAACAAATGTAGTTAAGCGCCAATCGTGTTTTGAACCTGTTATTTCCATGATCAGTACTAACGAATTATTTTTTCTAGCAATAAACGCGTAGACTGAAATCTTTATACCGTAGGTATGTGTAGCTAAGAAATAATAAGTGTAAATTGAGTTACATAATAATTTAAAGCTAGCGACAGTAAAAATCTAGGTTTGTTCTTATAACTAAAAAGCTTTATTCTGGCAGGTAACATTTTACCACCACCAATAACCATCTCCATTTTGATAGAGTATTGCACTATCAGCGTAAGCCTTCAAGTTGAAATACCATTTCCAGTAGCTTGCAAAACCAAAACCTTTTTATTCTTTCCACACTTCGGAAAAACCATTAATTATTTAAATATCGTTAGACTGTCAATGGTGCCAATAAGCTTCACTGAAAATTATTTTTTTAAATAATTTAGGGATATGGAGATCCATAAAGATTGTAGTTTTGCTTGAAACACGTTTTTTTGCGTACGTCTTTTATATATATATACGTATAACCCATATATATCACATAGTATAACAGTTAAGACAAAGCGAGACGTACAGTATGTATTGTATGCTCAGTGACGTACCAACACTGCGAATTCATTGGACAGCCGGTACGCGATAGCACGCAATTTGTAGCGCAGTTTCAAGCCGCTTTGCGTTTTCTTGCGCATAGTTTTCAGTATTGTGTACATATTGCAGCAGTGCAACGTTAGGAACAAAGCCGCCAGGTAAGGCACCTGTCAATAGTCGCAAATAAATAAAAAAATAAATAAAAGAAAAAAAAACAAAAACATTAAGTCGTAACTGAAAAACATTTATTAATTCAGCGTTACAAATAAAATAAATAATAACAATAGATTATAAAGGCGTTGCACAAAAAGTAAAATGAATATACAAAGCAGTAAGACTAAGTACCACATCAATTTACCGAAAATAACATTTATTTATATGTATATCCGATAATACAGATCTATATTTTCGTTATTTAAAACACTGGCCAATACATATTTCCCAAAGGTTACCATTTGGTTAAAAATAGTAAAATATATTACCCACAACTTTAATTTACAGTACAAAAAATATTTACACGTTTCGTACACCTGTAGAGCTATTAAATACAATGTTTTAACCCACATATTACAATTGTAACTTAATTATGCAAAATAAGAATGTTTCAGCAATGTGTCTACTTAAACGCAAATACAACCTTCCACTAAAACATGTGCATGATTCTTAATAAGAAATGCAAATGATCCATTAAATTATGACTAGTGATTGAAACAGAACTACTCTAAAATTATGACAGTCGGACGGTTTGTGTCTACAACCTACGACTTATCTCTAAATGTCTACTGCTAATACTACAATTGAACTAAATGATGCTAAGATCTGACCCAGTGTGCAGTCGCCTAAGTATACAGGGTGATTTTTTAGCTGATATCAAATTCGGTATCACAACTCCTTTGAGAATTTTTAGCTATTCCTATACGCTCTTATATGTACGACTTGGCTATCAACATTCACTTAAAATTCATCCTGTATAATATGAAAAAAGTGGCGACACTTTAGAATGCCCTACTAATAAACTACAATGAGAGGAAAAACATTTATAATTTACCAAAACACATTAAATATATTAATGTACCAAAACTACAAACATAAATCGCAAATTATGATGTGATGAAGGACATAGAGACATAGAGAATCTGACAGATATTTATAAAATCCATTCAAAATGTATTTTTCATGTGACGAAAATTAAAACTTAAATGTAGTAAGTTTGTGCGCTCTATTACAAAATAAATAGTTAATAATATAAAAAGCACAAATTATATTAAAGTCAAGTTGGAAAATGTGAAATACAATAGTTTGAAAAGGTCCCAAAAGTTCATTCAACAAATTAAAATAAATTTGGCTCGAAACGAACTAAAAATATTATCAACGTCGAGTAGTGAGGTAAATCTTCGAATAGTTCTTAAAAAAAGCACTGTTATAATTTTTTACTTGTTTTATGTTACTCTTCCACCAAAAACATTATTAATAACACCGTTGCACATTCATAACATATTATTAGTAATTTAGATATTCAGTTCAATTTTTTAAAATACTCCCAATAAGTACTATTAAAGTATAATTAATACAAAATATAGTACTAAATTTGTATACCTTCAACAAAAGGTTTTATTAGTTGGTTAATGTGTAATAAAATACTTTTTCTTCTTCACATTTTTGGTAAGAAATTAATAAATTTTATAGTGAAAAATTATATTTCTTATGATAATGTTTTCCATGTTTCCATGTATACTTTAAAACCGTATATTTTATATCAAAAAGCAGACAGATGTTTAATAATACATACCGAAAACAATGCGAAATGCAGATATGCTATTTTATGATATCAATCAATGTCAATATATTCTCATATAATATAAATTGCAAAACAAAACAGACTAATATGTTTAATATTAAAGACATAAAATGTTTAAATCGTTTTGTACAAAGCTTTATTCATAAATAAACTACTTTACAGTTTGTATACGGAGAGAAAATAGTGTCTATTTAGTCTCAATATTTTCACAAACAGATACTTTTAATATTCTCATGGGTCAAAATATACGTTACACCCAAAAACTACATGTTCTATTTGATGAATAAAGTTGAATTTAATAGAGAATATTTGATGTCAAATCAGAGACAGCACTCATATATAAAACTTCGATTGCATATACAGAAATTATTTTGATCTTCGATCACTAATAAGAACTTAGTGATCGAAGTTGATGATACACAATTTTCTACTCGCATACTCACTGTAACTTTGACTACATAAAACAAGGTTGGTCCACAATATAAATTTCCAAAGCATTAAATGCATTCCAGTTTCTTATTACAATACATACAACTATTCCACTTTAATAAGATTTTTTCAATAACATCGCTATGTAACTTTCGAGAATAATTTGTAGGATATTACTTCCTTAGATAATATTGAGCGTATTCTGTTAGGACCGCTTTCCTGTCACGCGGTCTAAGCCAGCGCGCACACATGAACTAACTCGATGTAGTGTCTTCACCACTCACGTGCATAAGGCATGACAGGAAAAAAATCATTTGTATACAAATTGTAGAGTAGGATACGTGCGGTAAGCCTGCGTGACAGGAAAATAAGTGTCGTGTAGATTTACTACAAGACACCTATTTACTAATAGTCTTTAAAAATGTTATAATGCTATTTCGATATCTTATTACAGCGGAAATACTACTTATATTAAGTGATCGGGACGAGCTAGTACCAAGTTAAATAATACATTTCAAATAATTCACATACGTACGAGATTTAAGTCTGAGATTCAGAATTTTTTACAGATCAATAATATCAACGAATCTTTAATTTACCTAGCAAAATTTCTTAATAACATTGAAGTTGCAAACGAGCATGCAGTCCACCTGATGGTAAGTGGTCACTGTACTCACGGACATCTGTAACCGGCCCCATATAAAACGTATTCTACCTGAAGCCGATCAAACATGCATTGCTACTCTTAAGATAAATGGTCGTGTCATATAAGTCAGCCATATTATATGGATACCAGGCGTGAATATGTTGATAACTCGACCTACGCATACAAATATACACATACAAGTGTGAATTTTCGAATTATTCGGGTTCTGTACCTAAAAGGTAAAATCTGAACCCTATTACTAAGCCTTTGCTGTCTGTCCGTTTGTCACAGGGCCCTATCTCTGGAACCGTAAAAGACACTTGAAATTTGCACAGAATATGTATAATGGTGGCCGCTATAACAACAGATACTAAAAATAGGAAATTTTCAAAATAAATTGTTGTCGCCATACAAAAAACCGCTATTTTTAGCGTTTTTCGCTTCATCTATTGAACCTTAATAGACAGAAGTTCAAATTTTCACATTGCAATTACTTCAGTACTATAATAACAAAACATGTATACTAAAAAAAAATATATATGAACATTTTGGTGGTACGGAACCCTCCATGGTCAAGTTCGAGTCGCACTTGGCCAAATATTAACTTATTCACGTCTACGATTTTAGACTATATCGGCAATAAAAAACGCATATCGTGAGTACCCGTTACATAATAAAATTATTCACGACTGCTACGGATATATAAGTTCTAGCTCGTCCCGATATCTATTCGTTAACTCGTATACGCGGTGCCCCTCAGTCGCAAGGTACCTGCTCGTTGAGTTTCTGCGGTATCACCAGGAGTGTGGTCACCGTGTTCCCGATGCCGAGGAGAAAGAACGACATGCTCAGTGCTGGCACCTGTTCCCCATAGTGTCGAACACATTTTATAATTTGGACAGAATTGTTTTTAATAGCACTGTCCGTTACACTTTATTATGAGTGAGAAGATTAACATCTTTATTGCTGTAAATATTTCTTGAGCAGATTTAAGTATTTTAAGGCGTTTAAGGCGGTTTATGCACCAAGCCCCTTGCAATATATGACTATAGGTCATCGTTGAAACATGAATATTATTATTAAC
Source organism: Epargyreus clarus (assembly GCF_041222505.1). Taxonomy (NCBI): domain Eukaryota; kingdom Metazoa; phylum Arthropoda; class Insecta; order Lepidoptera; family Hesperiidae; genus Epargyreus; species Epargyreus clarus. Next base: position 10,398,009 of record NW_027332212.1, read on the forward strand.
ATTCAATTTAAGCTTTTACTAGTTAAAGCAATACATTGGTTATAGCCATACACCAAATGAACATAGTATTAAGTTTTAATTTGGCGTATAATGTATAATCCTGTCGATTATAATCTGGCCATGAACCGCCTGAGTGCGCTGAAGAAATGTATAAATTAATTAATGTTTCAATCAAGCACCATTTCATAATTAGCATTGTTCCCAAATCCAATTACGTGTAAATAAAATTAATTATAATTTATGTGACAGAATATATTATTATTCTTATTAATTTGAATATTCTTATTACAGACCTTTTGTGGTTTTTCTATACTTTTTGCATTTGTGTAGAAACTTACTTCTCGCAATGTATGAAATAGTTTTAAATTATTGGTAGAGCAATGTTATATATTAATTTAAGGTAGAAATGGTAATAATTAGAAAGTTCTAATAATTTTGTCAAGCTGCGATCAAGGTGATAAATTATCTTGGTTTAACAGATTTTATACCACAATCTTCAGTTGTCCTCAAAAATTTGTTTAAAGTTAGTTTGTTTAGAAGGGATGACAAGGCAGATGTATGTCCATATAAAATTAGGCTAAGCAACAGCACCACATTTATCATTAGCACCAAAAATAACTCCTACTTACTACAGTACTGTAACATACTGTGCATCTTGCCTCAAGCTGAACCATTTTGGCAAAATTTTAATTACCTAAACTGTTATCAATGTCAGTATTAACTTACAATTTAATCAGTGAGATAAAGGGCAGAATAAAAACATATTTTTGCATTGCTTCGTACATTAAAACAAATTCCACAAGAGTACTTTTCGTTGTAGCCCTTCCTTTTCAAAATTCCATACCACCGCTTGCTTAGTTCAAATATTTTAAACTACTTGTAATTGCCTTTACAAAACATTGCTTTACCAATCGATACATCCACTAACAAAAACATAGTACATACCTGCCACGTGGCCTCGGGGTGGTAGCTGATATGGTAGAGCGTGTACGCAATATACAGCTGGAACATGTAGCCGCCGAAGAGAAAGGGCAGGAGGTAGGACAGGCCGCGCCACATCCACGAGTGGAAGCCCTCGATCGTGATGTCCATGTTGTGCCTCGCTCCTAACGCCTTCAGCCGGTATAACACACCGCTCTGGTATCTGAACTGCATGTATTGGACCACGCCTGGAAGACATTAAGGAAGATGAACTAACCATGATCGCAATAAAGTATTGAGTATTGAAGGTGGTAGAAAGTTTGGTGGTTCGACTTCGGCGGCACCACCGCCACATCTATTTCTGCCTAATAACAGCAATGTTAAGCACTGCTGTGTTCTGATTTGAAGGGTGTGGTAAGGGAGACATACTTTTCCGAGGCGTTCCAGCTTAGTCCTGAGGGGTAGCGGCGCTTTTGTGGTCGACATTAGGCTACTCCCATATCGGTGAAAGAATCTCACAGACGTACTTCCGATTTTCAATGTGTGTGTAGTCATCCGATAATTCATTTGCTTGGCTTTCGCGGTGGATTATTACCTAAATCCAGTGTTAGCAGTGGGACGTTAATGGGTTGACGAGTGCATATTAGACAATAATTATCATATTATCGCGAGCAGTGTGAAGGTGCCACGTTTTTAAACCCAACCACAGTGCCACAAACGTTTAATTTGAAAGCGCTCTTAGACTCAAGTTAATAAGCAGTGATAGTCCAATGGTATGAAATTTGGCCTCCTACACCTGAAGTCCAAAATCCTATCAAGTACGTCTATTTTGTAATTTTTCATTATAAATGTCATTCCCTGTAAACAATAATGAGAATATCGCAGATAATTGGTAAGTAAATCCTATTTCAATTGAAGGCGCTTATCACATAATTATCACATAAAAAATTCTCATTCAATTAAATTACATAAGAAACTTTTTTTGCGAAACCATTGCTAAAAGGTACGAATTCTCACATTAAATTAATAGTCGGGGAGCCCACGATGCTAAATGTTTACAAACTCAAGCATCAATTGGACCTATACGATTGTGTAGATTAGACATTAGAATGAATATAAAGGTTTTCGATTTAGCGGGGGGTTTTCTTATCCTGACGCTTTGAAAAAAAAAATTGTATGAGAATGTATAAAATAATGTATTTTCCTAAAAATTAGCCTTTTCCTTTAGTTTGTGTTACATCATTACTTGCCAGGGATTCATGCTAATAAGTGACACTCTCAGATAGCATAATAATAGATGGTGTTTTTTTTTCAAAATGACTATTTTTTTCACTACTTTGACGTGTGACAATCGGAAGATTATGATGTTTCCCGTTTCTAGCATCATTTCCTTTATATTAAAAAGAAAATTGACCGCACTCGAGCATGTCCAGGGATCGATTTTTCTGATTGTGCAAACCCCCCGACATAAAAAGCTCATTTATGGTTAGGATACTCTACAGGGTGTAAGATATCTCCCATATCTTCGTCTGCCGTGTCGAGACAATCCTGAAATTCCCTCTTAGGCTCCCCAACTATACATGTTTAAATTATTTAACCAATACATGTCAGTATAATTAATGAAAAATAAAAATTAAACGGTTGTCGGTTACAATATTTATTGCAATGAATAAATTACCTGAATTTAATGATAATCGTGCCACCTCAATTAGCATTTATTTTATATTTATAACCTTGATATTTTCGACAAGCCTCGTAAAAAATACTTTTAATTGGGATACTTTTTACAGCAATAAAGGGCTATAAACATTCATATTTCGAAGCAGAAAAGTATTACAAATAATTTTAAGTGGTCGTTATAGCCCATGGTTATTTGAAGTCCTACTCAATTAGTCGAAGATTGACGCATTAGTCGAGCTGCGAAGGTGGAACCCTTCGTAGTTCAACTCTAGAAGCATAACACTGATGAGCACTACAATATTCCGATTTCGAAGTGTTGTACAGGAAAGATACTTATATGAGGCGTTCAACTTAGTCCTTAGGTGTAGCAACTCACCTGACTAAACATCACAGATTCATTCACATTCACAGATGCTTGTGAAGGACATTAATCTTATCTGGGGTTAATTTTATGTCCAGACCGCATGGTCGTTTGCTTCCTTTGTATTACAAAAAAGCATTGCGTCTTCGGAAGATAAAGTCTTATATTATTAGGTCTGCTCTAACACATCCTTTGAACACAGATCCGCGCACCACTACTAAATACACAAGCACCCAGGCCCAGAAACTAAAATTTACTTTCAGCATTAAATATCTATCTGGCCGGAAATCGAACCAGAGGCCAGCGCGTCAGTCCGGGTATAATGACTGCTCCACCACGCGTGTCTTCAAAGAGTACATTTTAAATATTAACTTACTGATGTACGCAATAAACCACATGAAGGTGTGCCTGAACTCGTCCCAGGGCTCGTTCTGGGGCCAGATGAGCAGGATCCCGGAGACCACGGTGGAGATGAAGTGATGCAGCCGCCACCAGCCCTTGATGCGGGAGCCGTTCACCTTCAGGATGCTCTCGCGGATCGTCAGCGTGCAGTAGTACCACACCAGCAGGAATATCAGGATCAACTGTAAGGGCCTGAGAAATAGAACTTTTTTATTAATAAGAAACACTTCTGCTTTAAATTTATAATTTGTGTGCCTATCCTTCATTATAAGAGCTGAGACGGAGCTTACAGGTATTAAAGTTTTAAGACCAGATTAATATAGATTTAAAGTCATTGCATAGTTTTTTAATAAGCTAAAAAATCTTGCAGAACTTGCAGGCTAAAGCATATCTTGCAAAATTGTAATTGCTAGGATGTCCCCGCAATGAGGATATTCACATTGCAGCAAGAAATTGTAAGAATACAAGCCCATATAGTAGTTAGAATCCATTCAAATCTACTGTTAACATAATCTTGGTCATAATACAATTATGAACAAATTATAAGTGTTTTCGATGCAGCACCGACCTTGTGTTCCTAAAAACACCATTCCAGGTTTATTACAATAAGACGAGTAGTTTTCGAGATTATCTCCTACTTATAATACCTACCTCTATAATATAGTTTCAAAGGTCACGCACGTGGGCGCACACGTGATTCATACGAGGAAGATGTGCGCGTCGGTATAGCACCGAATTGTATAATCTTTGCACTTATTTGATCGACTTACAATAATTGCTACCACTTTTTGCCTCCCAAAGATCGAAGTTTGTCAATTTACAATATGTATTTACTTGGAAATTCTCTATTTTTTTTATTGGTAGGCAAGAAATTAAAGGCAGTGATAGCCTAGTGGTTAAGAAACTAGGCCACTCGGTCGAGGGGTCCGAGGTTCAAATCCCAGGCACGCACCTCTGATTTTTCAAAGTTATATGCGTATTATTATCACTTGCTAAACGGTGAAGGAAAACATCGTGAGGAAACCTGCATACCTGAGAGATTTATAAAAAAAAATCTCAAAGGTATGTGAAGTCTACCAATACTCACATGGCCAGCGCGGTGAACTACGGCCTTATCCTTCTCATTATGAAAGGAGACCCGTACCCAGCAGTGGGACAGGTTGATGATGATGAAGGCAAGAAATTTAATCTATTTATTATATTAATAAGGGGGATTAGAGTCCCCAATAAAGTTGATAATCTTGTGGTTTCAGAAACATCTCTCAAACTCAATAAGGTCCTAGGTTCAAATCTGGTACGCAACTCTAATTTTTCAATTATACATGTGTGTTAGAAATTTATTATCACTTACTTAAACGGTCAGGGAAAACGTAGAGAGGAAAATTTAAGGAACTTACGCAATGACTGTTTTTCTGCTAATATTTATATTGATTTTTTTTATCGCTATACAATTATCTTCGTCATCAACCTATTTATTAGCAAACATTATTATCATACAGCAGGGCACAGGTCCTCTGCTTGACAAGGGTCAAGATTATTATTTCCACGTTATTATATAAGTTATGCGTAAAATTTACGTATTTTTAATGCAGTTTTGAGAATAAACAGCAGATAATTACCAACATATTTCTGTAGCATTAAGGAAAACAATAATCATTTACTTTTAAAACGAAGTCACGTAAAATCACAATTCTGCTTTAGATAAGCGACGTTCCTCTACATATTATTTACACACCTTTATAAAATACGACTTTTAACGAAATGGTTGTAAATTTGGAAAAGTTGGTTACAGATCAATTACAGATGGACTGCAGTGACCATATAACAGGTGGACTGTAGTTTCATATGCTCATTCCATGTTATAACAAAAACCAATCTACAAACTTGAAATGCCTGAGCTCACGTTAAAGTTTTGATTATCATACGAAATTATAATAATGATACAAAAACGTAATAGCTAAATAATCAACTTCCCTAACGGGGAAGATTCATATCATTATGTTATTAAACATTGCTCAGCACAGTATCTACACGCACGGCAGTGCTTTGGACAAATTACAGCTGATTCAACCGCACGCACTAGCCCATGTGTATGCTACACGAAACGTTTCAGCCTGTTTATTCCCCTGCCATAACTCAGTTATCCTTCCACAAGGCATACATTAGTACTTAAGGGTATGCGATTTGGTATGAGGTATGTTTTACATAATGGATACCTTTAGCGAAAGGGCATTTTATCCCATGATAAGTATGGTAAAGGTGTGGTAAGGGAGACATACTTTTCCGAGGCGTTCCAGCTTAATCCTCAGGGATACCGGCGCATCTGTGGCCGACCTCAGGCAGGAATATCTAATCCTATCTGGGTTTGATTACAGATAACCATGGATGACAGTAGCCACTTATCACCACGTAGACTGCATTCTCGCAGTCCACCTGTTGACGTCTTACAAACAGTTGTAAAACTAATTCAATCGCAATGTATTTTCCAGATTGAAAAATAAATTAGCATATTTCTAAAGAAATAATAATCAATTACCTGAAATCTATGTAAAGATTTGCGACAGCCAGAACGAACGCTATTGCACTGAGGATCAATTTGAATTTCTCATATTCGTCCTTGTATTTGAACCTGAAATCATTTCCAAATAATATACATTTGCGTCAATTGTTTCAATATAGAGAACCTAGAGTAAGGAAATATTAAAACCCTTTACGTTTCTGTCAATTTAATCTATTTCGTATGTTATTTTATTGATTTACATAACAACTTATTTACACATTACAATGTATATAAAACACGTTTTAATTAAATTTATAAGTACGAAGTAGCTACTCATATATTGCTTATTTTAATAAAGTGAAACTATAAAAACCATCAAAAGATTCGGTAAAGGTGTGCAGTCCGCAGATAACACAAATAAAAGAAGCTAAATTTGATTTATTATTATGCATCTAAAGAACATTATAAACAGTTATATACTTAAATGAATAAAAAAATACCTCAAGAAATGTATTATTTTGTTTTTTTTTTCTATAACTACTCTTGATTGAATAATTTTATCATCCGAACCCCACGTGAAATCAATTACTGACCGTGTCTTAGGGACATTCCAATCTACGCATGTGTATTGAGTACGTCATTGATGGAATATTTTAAAATGTGTTATATATTTAACATCAAAAAGTGTTATGTGAAATCTACATCAATTAACATTAATTTTGGTGAAAGCAGAGCTATGGCAAAACAGTACGATTGAAATTGTAGACTAATTAGAACATATTCTTTTTCCAAAATATGCAACATCACGCACATACGTCGCCGTCGTGGCATAGTGTCATGACGTCAGCAATGTTTTTAAAAATATGGACAGTTGAGAATACAATTTTAGTTGTACGATTTTACGCTTGATATTACCATAACTAACCATGTTATGTACTGTTTAAACAAAGAATTAATTAATTCGGTATTCTTAATTTAGACAATTCATATATTATTAAAACGTAATACACTAATTATATATTTTTATTCATATAATATTATTAAGTATTTTCCTGTGGTTTGCAGGCATACTACATGGGTGGTTCATCAAAAGATGATTAATTATACATGAGCAATAATTACACAAACGTAACTATAGAAAACCGTCATAAAATCGTACCATAATTTTATTTAGAGCGTCGTTACTCAAAAGTTTTCAGCGAATTCATAAATAACTTTATGTCATCTAGCAAACAAGTCTAGCCAATCAGTGCTTAGTATTGCCCATTACCACGGCGCATCTTTCCCGGTTTCTATGCGATTCAAATATGTCATGCATATCAAATTTCGCGCTAATTGTTGAAACATCAAATGACTACAGTAGAAATGTTTACTTTATTTTTTTAAAGGTGTTTTACGGCTTTCGCTTTTTGCCTTTCAGCCTACCTTTATTGTAGAAATGTTTACTTTACGATCCATGGACAATATGTTTTTTTTTAATTTCGCTGTTGAATTGGCTACTATCATGTGAGTGGTCATTGTGCAGGCTACCATATTTAAATTCTCGTCACTTAAGCGGAGCAGCTTAAACCGCTTCCTACCTTTCTATTTTAGCGATAAGTATAGTTAAAGATATTAATATAAATATCGTTTGTACATATTGTCACTGGAAAGGCTAAAACTAAGTCTAACATCAAAGGGGCCTGTGATATACATCCAGTCTTAAGTATTCGTCATCAACCTTCGAGACGTTACCTTAGACGCTTCAACCACTTCTTAATCTTTAACATCCGTAATTAATAAATAATAATCAATCTATTAAATTTTTGCCAACCAGAGATCGAAATTTGACCATTTGTCGCAGGCAGAAATTATCAACAATCTATATTTGGTAGACAAAACATTAAATAGACTGATTATTATCTGATCTGAGATCTGCTTATTATCAGGTGTAAATCTACCAATCGCTCAAGCGATAGAAGTATCAAGGAATTATGTATATGAGTATTTAAAACTTACTTGTCATTTTTATTCAGAATCGAAACGTTGACATTGCCCAGTATGATTTTTAAGTACAAGCTGTTCTGTTTTGGTAGAGTAGCCTCAATTTCGTGGAGCATCGCTTTCCTCTTCATAATTTCCTTCTCGAGGGAACTCACATTTTCGTTCTTCTTTTGATGTAACCTATTAAAACACCTTTATAATTAATATCAGTGAGAGAAAGTGCAAACATTACAATTAAGATTATATTGAAATTGCGATGAAATTGCTAATAGGCGTAGCATCATAAATGGGAGATATGTTCTTTCTTTCTTTTATAGTCATGGAATGCCTGAGCCTGGTAAAGTATCTGAGATTGCTAGTGTATAAATGAATGTAATAATATGATTTATGAACGCAATTTGAAAAGTGATCTATGACATTAGAAATAGTGCTTCGTCATGAATCCATTATCGTATTATTTTAAGAACTATCACACCTGTAAGTTTCCTCACGATGTTTTCTATTACCGTTAAGTAAAGTGACCCTTGGACCCCCGATTGAAAGGCCAAGTTTCAAACCACTTGTACTGCTTATACATAATTTAAGTATAAAAATGGTATGACCATGGCCGCTAGACAATCATACATCTACATCACCGTTAACAACCATGTACCCTAACAAAGGTACAGGTACAAAGTACCAAACAAAGGTACAGAAGTTAAAGGTACTACATACAGGTTTTTAGGAGACGTTTCAATTTAATCACGCTAATACAATACAGATGACATCTATGTGAAGTTGGTTACGTCCCTGGGCGGTAGTGACCACTTAATATCGGATGGATTGCTGGCGCGTTTCCTACAATCTAAAGCAGGAGTTCCCAACCAGTGATCCGCAGAAGCCAAGAATGTGGTCCGCGAACGATTTTAAATTTAGAGGGCGGTGAGCCGTTTAAAAGTAAGTGATGATTTACGTTTAGCTTTGAGTAACTATTGTTACTCAAAGCTAAACGTAAACCTAAACTAAAACCTAGGATAGCCGAACTGGTGAAGAAGATGCAGGCTAAATAATCACATAAACATGAAATTACAAAAGTTTGTCCTATAATATCATTATTTATTTATTATTTTATGACTATTTATTATTTTATGACGTTTTAGTTATTTTCAGTTTGATTATTAGTTCATTTTATGATACCTACATACTGATTACTGGCCCTTGTTACCAAGAATGGCATAAAAATGTTCCACGAGCAAGAAAAGGTTGGGAACCCCTGATCTAGAGTGATTCTAGAGAGCAAGGTACGACATAGCATATTTCATGTTAGACTTGTAATTTCGAAACGATAAAGTATGCATTGTAAATATTATGTAATTGAGTATATAGCATTAATACGCACACATATAAAGTGTATCACATTCAAAAATTGCTTATCTTAAGGTTACTACTGTGCCTATATTTATTATCATACGTAATTGCCCTAACAACACATATTAGCGACCCGTATCAGAATTGAGAAGCCGATAATCCTATAAAATCTCATTCTAATCCTATTTGTACACAACTTACAACTAAACAACTCTATTATAATAAACATATAAATATAAGCTAATCAAATCAAGTGAATGTAAGCACTACGTAAGTTTAGTTTTTGTCTTTTACTTATAGAAATTATTTTTAACAAGTGTCTAGAAAAAGTATCTAAAAATAGGTTTAGGTATGATTATGATTTACCTGTGATGTTGATAAAAAAACAATTAATATTAAACTGTCATTTATGGACATTGAGCTCCTCGTATTATGTTATGTACATTATTACATAACTTATTAAATATTTACTGAACATGAGTTACGCAAACACCATTCGCACTTAGCCGGTTGTATAATCCGAAAAACACTTGTCTAATCTTCAAATTATGGACATAAATAAAAAGTATATTTCTTTGTTAATCTTTATCTAAATGTGATAACGAACAAATCAATAAAAATAACTCCTCCACTCATACATTACATTAGACTTAATACACATTTTGGACTTTTACCTTTAGTGTTGATAAAAATTGAAATTTAGAACGATGACAATATCAATTATGCCAGCGTCTCCTATCTCAATAGTATATAACACATATATTATAATTATCATGAACATTATTCAGTAAACATTGACCCACATTAACTGTATGTGCAATTAGTGACTTTACAAAGATTTGGTTTTTATTTTAAGTATTTTTCAGAAATAGTAGAACTAGTACAATCCGCCCAAAGAGGTACTTTAGCCAGATCGATTTCTAGCGTAAAACAGTTCGTGTTTTTCGGTGTGTAAGGGTGTGTATGCCAGCTAACTCGCATATAAGGCGTATATGACTTGCACATATCTTAGTCTTCAGGAGTGATAACACATCTCTGTCATCTTCAGGTAGACGTCATAATAGAATATGGTGTCTAATAGATGGCAAAGGCAACAAATTAACATCATCCACACTTAAGTTATGTATATAGAATTTTAAAATAATTACAAAATTATAATCAGAGAAAAGCAAATACAACATACCTACTACTTTAATTCCCCTTTTTTCTAACTTGTTCATTCAGCATATAAATATAGCTTGTACATTTAATATCAATGTAATTAATATGTAAATAAAATAATATATATTGCAATGTTTTACTTATACATTATATGGTTAAAGATAATTATGCAGTATAATAATATGAATGATATCTGACCTTTTGAGTGCAGATGTGATAATGGACAGGCGATAGCGCTGATGGTTCAACTCTTTCAAGCATGACGCCTGGAGTTCACCCACTTCGTCTAGTTTCGCTACATACTCCCTGTTGAGTGTCTGAAAATAACAAAAACTGAATCAATTCTTCATTCTGATATCTGTCTAATATGAGGCATATTAAACAAATACATTGACAGCTAAACATTTCAGCTTATCCATTAAGTAAAGTACTGTAGTTGCCCCCATACAAATCTTGATTTGTTTTTTCTCAAGAAATCTTCAAAAGGTAAGTCGCTCCTACGACATGGGGGTTATGTGGGATTTTTACTGCAAAAAATGTCCTCGGTGCTATATAGAGGACTCCGGGATCTTCAAAGGAACGCAACCAGAGTCCTGTCAGCATACTGACCCATTGGACTTTGCCCAGGTAAGATTGACTGACCACACCATCTGGTATATATGACGGTATGCAACCGCCGGTTCGAGCTTCTACTCTTGCCACCCGCATACCCACCCCATATCAACTTACCTATTGTTTAACTAATATTGATTTAAATTAGCAGCATATAATAAATATTTGAAAACCTTTAACACCAACCTATTAAAAATATCTTCAGCAATATCTCAAATTGAAATATATAATTACAAAAATATTGCATAACAATTTCACTGTATGTTTTTAATTACACCACATTTAAATAAAAGTAATGTGTTTTATCACAATTACAAGCAGGAATTGCCTCAAAGTTTCTCCATATAGCATTAAAACTTGAACAATTATAATTAAATGGTGGTAGAACTCACTGTGCTTCCTGTCTAACAGCACCACCAATCTATCCAAAATCAGCAATCTTTAAGCACTGCTGTGTTCTGATTTGAACGGTGTGGTTTAGGGGAGATACTTTTCTTTACTTTCCAGATTAGACCTCAGGCGGTGCATTTATGGCCAGCCTCAGGTAATAATTTCATCTTATCAGGGATTGATTACAAATGTCCATCGGCTGCAATAGCCACTTACCACTATATTATAACAGAAAAATAAAAAAACATGGTTTTGGCAACCACCAAACTACTCATTTGTAAAAAATAGTAGAATCAAACCAAACTTATTTCACCATATTTCTTTCACAATATTCAATGTTTGACTTCTTATTTCTTGAACAGGTTCCTAGATTATTTTCTTTGATGTAAAATAGAGCTTTAGCTTGAATGTTAAGATTATATAACAATTATTTTAAAAAATAAAACAACACTTGAGTGGCAATAAAAAAAATATTTTTTCCTTCGATAATATAATTCAAAAGAACAATGGGATATTCATTGCAAATAGAGGTAATAATAGGTAGATAGATGCAATTGTTTTGGCACAATTAAAATCTATAGTAATTAATTTTATAACAAAAAGGAAGTAATACTTAGGATATTTTTTCATGCATTTATTCATTTATTTATTTTAAATGATCACTACATATTAATTTATTCACATAAGAACAGGAAACCTTAATTAACACTTGTAAAAAACTTTTTATATTAATTTACTTTGGATTTCTAATAAATCAAGGATTATATGAATTAAATAGACTATAAATTGTACACAAAGTGATTTTAATTATGGCCTGATTTTGATGTGCTGCATATAACAATGATAAAAGAATAATGATGATGATAGAAGGAATTTAAAGAATAATATTTTAATTTATATATATTCAACAAGTTAAACAAATGCAAATGCCCAAAACACTAAGATAAAGTACTAGGAATATATGATTATTACGCTGAGTAAAAAAACACGAAATGATTATAATTCATATTGCACGGAATGAAAAACAGCTGTTTTATATTCTTAATTTCAAGTGTAATATGTTACACCCATAGTGTTCGCATAAAATAACTACGACATAACTTGAATATAAACACTGGTGGATGAAGATCGACTAATTATCGCATATTTATAAATCAATTCGTCTATTTAATAAGCAAGCATGAGTCGGTATTGAAAATGAACCCACCTCCAGTTTTTTGTAATCCACCAACAAATCTTCCCATTCCTTTTGACACTCCTCGATGTCCATTTTAACACTTATTACAAACTACTTTTTAAAATTACAAATACTAAATTAGTGCAGGAAATTACAACATTAGAGGCGCAGCATTTACAAATGGCTCAATCACAAAAATGGAACAGCAAACACAGCAACTGCAGAATGAAATGAATGAAATATTGAATTGAATGGCAAATGGCAGCTGTCTTTCCTTGACAGCCGGTCCACCATTGATATTGATAGAAAAGGAATAATACAGACTATATAAAAGACGTAGATGCTTAAATATTTCAACAATTAAAAATAAAAACTAAAATTAATAATTTAAATAAAAACAATTAGATTGTTTTTTACACTTGTTGAATATTATGTACGACTTAAATTGTTTACACTTGGCGTTACCACAAGCTCCATCAACAGCTTTGCTGCGCTTGCAAACCTACGCGAACCAAGTCAAACGTTCTATCTACACATTTCAATTTGATACTGCACCGGTAAAATTCTCACGCGCGCAGCGGCGCTCGCTAGGTCGAGACTGTGGTGTGCTTCGGTGGCAAGAAACGCCACCACCGTGGCGCAGTGTGTAATCACTCTTACAATTTCAGGCTTCAGGATGGTATTTTGAATGACAAATCATGGAGCGGCGGCAGAAGAAAAACATTTCATATAGGTAATTGGTTTAGAACACATATGTAACCACAAATATGAGCTCAAACATTGGTTGTTTTATGTTGTGTACTTGAAAAAATTATATGGCCTGCTTTTAGTATCGGCGATTCCCGTTTAGTAATTGCACTGATGCTACGCCAAGTTTTGGCCACTTCCTGCGTTCGGTATCAGTGTCTATCGTATCAGTACAGTATCACTTTCGACATCGAGAGCTCAAAAGCTGAAAAGCGGATAAATCGTCGATTTCGCATGTTAAAGATAGCATATCTGCTGGGACCCTTACTTTCATAACCAGATTAAATGGAACAAAACGTAGGTCATTGACTTGTAAGATTTGATTATGAACCAGGGCAATATTTCTCGACTCCACCCTTTATCCCAGGATAACCTAGCTATAATAAAAATATAGTAGGTCTAGGCCGCTTAGTTCAATTTTAATTTGGAAATACATTATACCCTGCTACAAGCATCAAACATAATATTATATAGTGTTCAAAATAGATACCTACCGAAATTGTGATGGGTTGATTAACTTGATAAATAATTATGCCTCGAAGCACAGGTCAAAATAAAAACAGTAATATAAGATGTATAAGGATGTATTAAGGGCAAATAATGTTGACAAATAATTATTATTTCTATAATAATTTTTATAGCACTCTGTGACCTAAACCCGCATTTTGGCCACGCATTTCTGTGTCCAAAGTAGTCGATTTTTACACCGTACGAATATTAATACACTACCCTCAAAGTTGAAAAAAATAAACATAGCTATGAACGTTTCATACTTTTAAATGCCATTTAAAAATTAAAAGTGAGTAATGAGTATTTTGCTTAAAGCTATAATTATTTTAATATTTTATTTTGGACGTATTTATAAATGTTTTTGCCATTGTGTACATACTAAGCAATAGCATCACTATAAGACTAACTATTGGGCTTTATCGAATTTTATTGTTTGTTTTGACTGTGTTTGTTTTATTTTCGCTACACACCATAGTAGGAGATATTTAAATTAGGAATCATTATCAAAATTAGCCATAATACTACTCCAGTAGAATCTCGACTAAGCGACCTATTTGTTGTCGTATTTGTGGCATTCGGATTATCGAAAATTTGGATAATTGAATTTATGAAGAAAAGCAATTTAAACCGATTTAGGAAGGTGATGTTTTTCGACTATATGTTTGTTACGTATGTATTTTTCATTATTTGGCAAACTCAAACGACTTCATTAATTTTGATACATGATGTGTCGCTGAATTCGTCTAAATTGTGGCGATAACATAGGTTATATTTTTAGCAATCGGGTTTTTGTTTTTTATAGTAACTATTTTGTTGCGATTTGGCGACTTTCCGGAATTTAAATGCACAAGTCACACAAAATGTGGCTGATCTGTAAGGGTTATTACAAAGTTACTTGTTCACGTTTCACAATCCGAACAATCGCGAATATTTATAACTAAGGTCCGGATAATCGATTTTCTACTGTATCACTAGTATTAGTTATGTATTAGTACATTATGTGATTGCTTATCATATGTTTCTTTAATACGCCTGTATGTAGCCTGAATGGCTTGATAGATTTCGACGTATGTGTGGTGTTAGATTTGTCTTTATCACAAGTGCAGAATAATTACTAAATTTTCTAAATTTCAATGGTTTTGGTTGTGTCACATTTTTATTGCTTTTTTAGTTCATAATTTTTAGTTTCAATCATTTATAAGTTTCAAAATAATTATCATATTTTTTCATATTTCTTCACAAGTATAAGCGGGTTTATGTCACACGAGCTATAAAATAGTATACGATACTTGTGACAAAAGTAGCCTATTATCTGCACGGCGTTTAGCACCCTCGCTGCGCTCGGGCGCTAACTTCACGCCGTGCAAAAATAGGCTACTTTGGCCACGCGTATCGTAATGTACTATAATTGCACAGATGAATGACCACTTTGCTAATAAAAAAATAGCTTGAATCCTAATAGCTGTTGGGGGTTTCATATAAGGTGAGAGCTAAAATAAACAACAAATAAATTACATACTTGCTTTATTTACAGAAAATATTAGACCAAATTCTATTTAATTTTGGTAGTTAATTTTACCTTTATAAATTTAGACAAAATACAGTGGTTAATTAGATATAACAAAATCCTCTTGTGAAATTTGCTGTTAATAGAATTATAGTAAAAGATTGGATCAAGAGGATTTTGCTTAAGCTGATACATATTTCGTTGATAATGAGTAAGCAATTTATACTGACAAAGGTGCAGATACTATTATAACTTGATAATTGTAATACAAACTTCTTATTTATGTAAAACATACTATATAGTTTACAAGCTTCAAATCATAAACAACTGCCGTATTACTAAGTCCCCTCAAGGAGATTATATGTAGTGTATAGATAAATGTGAATACTTCGCCTATATTAAATGCTGTATATATTTTTTAAGTTTGTAAGAAATACTGGTTAGCAAGCTATAGTATAGTAAAAATTTTGTCACCATTTTTGTCTATACATTCATTCTACGCAAGTTCTGATCAACGGTACTTTTACACTAGCGGCATATGAGCGTTTCTTCGTACATACACGCGATAGCTTATAGAATAAAATATTCATTAATTGCCAGTATAAATTTACAGTTAATTAGAAACACATCTTGATTATAGAATAATAGGTAGTAAACTAGTAAATTATGTGCCGAACTATTTTACTTACATTATAGTAACCTGGCTACGATCAGGGCCGGCCCTACCAATGGTGGACGAAGCGAGAGATGTAATTGCACCAATGCATCAAAGACAATAAAGCTATATTTTCTATTTTTCCAAAAGGACACGAATTTCGAAGTTAAAATATAGTTATTGTGGTTTAGCGATTATTTATTGATATGGACTGAAACAAGCCTGTAATTTAAAAACATGACAACTTTTATTCAACATTAATAACATAAATTAAATAATAAGGCTAATTTTAAAGCTTATTATATAGTAAGGTCTCGGCCGGCCCCGGCTACAATAAAAAAATCTACACTGTCTATTACAATTTGGCAATAAGTACTGATTTTGGTAAACATTTTGATACTTAAAGGTATAATCTCCTTGATCACTGTGTTTACGAAACTACATCGATTAAGCAAAAGACCACGCATTACCATACTGTGTAACAAACAGTTTGTATCTCAGAGACGCTACTTCATTTACCTACTCAGATGTAACTACCAAAGTTGATTAGGCAAGAAGTGAAGTATAAGATAGATGAAGCTACACAGAATGATCTTGCAGTGAAAATTCGTCTTGTAATTTTATACATGTATTACGTGCTAGCACTGCAAAGCTTCTAACAATATGACAATACTCGACTACAGCTATCACTAATTTCTAAAAGATACCGGGCAACCAAATTCCTCGATTTCAATAATAAATAACTAGTTTATTAAACAGAACATAGGCTTCGTAAAATTATTTTCGCATCTAGCTACCACAAACAGAATCCATAATTATTTTAAAGTAACTATTATAATTATATCACACACTTCAGTTTACGTAGAACTCTAGTATGATATAAATCAACGCAACTTAAAATCAGATTAGAGTAATTGTAAAACGAACATTGCGTAAAATCACTTAACTAGCAATTTTAAGCGTTTTTTATTATTACTAATCAAAATTCTGTTTGAGACATTGTAACACTGCAAATATAAATAAATAGTAAAAAATTAATATATAACACTCTAACTTATAGTTAAAGTTTTGAATTGACAAAACTTAAAATAAGTCTCATATTAAACTGCTGTTCGTTATAATCAAAAGCGAGCAACTCCGACGTCTCCTCTATCAAACGTTATAGCAACATTAAGTTACAAAATCGTATTCGTGTCTCTGGATATCCATTAATGTTGTTGGCACTCTAGCAAACAAACATAATGAGGATCGTATCGAGCGAGACTAACATTAAAAGCTTCCTTATATACAACATGTTGATGAGTGTCTGATGTGATCCACATAAAAACAATGACTATATCCTGGATGATTGTCATGAATAACCATCAATATCAAATTTGATAAAAACTAAATTATCAATAAACAAATTAAGGTACAAGTTTTTCTAGAGTGGACATGTAAGAATTCATATTAACTATTCATACCAAATAAAGTTATATCTAAACGCTCTTATGAATAAACAATAACTATAAAATAAAACAGAATAATGAAATGTTAAATTATAACACAGCTTTTGCTCCTCACTTCATCGTTTCGATTGGGTACATGACTAATGCTATGCCACTTTTACTCGTGGATATTATTCCAAATTTGTTCTCATCACTGATATTATACCAAATCAGGTTAAAGAAATGTACAGCAAAGTCCATGTACCGTTACCTAAAATGGAATGTGAGTCTAAACGTAATTACTAGCAGATGTAGGAAAACCAAACGTATTGGGACATAGCATCGTCAGAGATACCGCAATGACCACAATGAGCAGACGGAAGAAACAATATCAATAAATTATATCAAATTATCAAAACTATTTTTTCCTTTTCCATATGATTTCTCTATTAAAATCGAAACTTACAATTCTCTCATCGCAGCTATTAAATGTGAAAAATATAAAGATATCATCGGTGAGTTTAAGTTACTAAAATGGCAATGCACTTAGCGACACTCCCAAACTTTGACGGTCTGATCGACGCTGCCCGATATCACATATGGCAAGGTCCTGTGAAAATCTGAAACAGAAAAGTAATCTTATTATATGTGCAATATAAATGCCGAATGTAAGAACATAAAACATATTAACCCATAGTTTTATCAACATCTCTCCATTTATAAAATTAGCTAAGGAAAAAAATGACAGGTATTATATTTTGTATTGTACACTTTTATTAATACAATCTTACTTTCGAATGATGCTTAGGATACTTACAATCTCGAACTAAAGAAGGAGAAAAGGCAATGTAATGAATGAGCTTTAACATATTACTGTAGTTATTCAATAAATCACAATTATTCTAAATACCGTATGTACTAAAGAAATAAAATGTACCTGTATAAAATATATTCTAAGTGAATAATTATTGTAAGTTTGGGTTTAAATAATTTGAATTCTTTTACAAATACACGTATATGATGATGCAAATAGATGCACAATGTATAACTTTCTTAGCGGCCACATAATATTCCACAATTGGGCCAAAAACAAACTTCGTTTTAACAACACATGCAAAACATACAAGTGGCATGGGCCGGCCACATCGTTCGGAGAATCGATAGCTGATGGGGAAGAAAGGTTCTCGAGTGGCGACCACGTTTAGGAGCACGTCGCTCCGACCAGGTGGACATACGACTTAAAGAAGACGGCGGGAACCCGTTGGATTCAAAGGGTACGGTATCGGTAGGAGAAGCGCCAATTAGGGGAAGCCTGTCTCCAGCGGTGGACCTTATAAGGATGGACGATGGATGGATACAGGACATCAACTTTTTTTTTATAATATAGGAAAAGCAGACGAGCATGCAGTTCAGCCTGATGGTAAATGGCTACTACCGCTCATAAACATCTGTAATCAACCCCAGATAGGATTAGATATTTCTGAGGTCGGTTACAGATGCGCCGCTACACCTGGGGACTAAGCTGGAACGCCTCGGAAAAGTATGTCTCCCTTACTATACCCTTCAAAACAAAACACAGTAGCGCTTAACAGGTGTGGCGGTGGTGCCGCCTGAGTCGAACCACAAAGGGTTCTACCACCTTTAAACCATTTTAACATTAAATAAAAACGATGAACGTGCACGTACCGAGACTGGTAGCGAAGTGCTGGCGCGCGTACAGCGTCTTCAGGCAGCGGGTGTGCGCGATGTCCCACACGCGCAGCGTCTAGGTGGTCCATGGGCGGCAGTAACCACTTACCATCAGGTGGACTACATGCTCGTCTGCTACTCATATATTATAAAAAAAAACCAAGAAACAAAACACTCAACATGCACCTACCGAGACTGGTAGTGAAGTGCTGGTGTCTTGTCGTCGGGGGCGGTGAGCAGATAGTGGCCGGCGGGTAAAATACTATTAAAAAAAAACAAAGAAACAAGACGATCAACGTGTACGTACCGAGACTGGTGGCGAAGTGCTGATGCGCGTACAGCGTCTTGAGGCAGCGGGTGTGCGCGATGTCCCACACGCGCAGCGTCTTGTCGTCGGAGGCGGTGAGCAGGTAGCGGCCGGCGGGGTGCCACGCGGCGCCGCGCACCCAGTTGTCGTGGCCGACCAGCGTCGCCACGCACAGGCCCGTGCTCACGTCCCAGATCTGGTTTTATATTTAACGACATTTTAGAGCTTGAATTGACTACCGAAGAGGACTTAGCACGAAAACCGTACCAGTGATTTTGGAGATAAATGCTAACATTGATTTGTACAAACATCCTCGCACCTCAAACGCATATAGGTACCGTCTCCGCAAATAAAAATAAAATTAGGATACATGGTATGCCGCCTAACTGCACTGCTACTTATTTTTGTATCGTCGACGATCATTGAAATTGCTGCCCGAGAGTCAGTTCAGGCTCTTAGTGCCCTTTGAATAAGTAGGTATAACACTGCCGCCCACCTCTATGCTTACGCAAACGTTGGAAGTAGAACTTGTTAAATTTTGCAAAGAAATCAGGTTTCATTTATTCGACCGTTCTATCACCATCTAAACTAATATCGAAAAAATAAGCAAGTTAAAGGGGTTCTTTAAGCGAAAATAAGAAGTGATTTTTTATTCAGACATTATGTTTCTCACAAAATCTAGAGAAATAAGCTGTTCAAAAAATACAAATAAAATTTAATTAAGACGATTAAGACGTGCGACCGTGGGACCTACTACTGATGCACTTATTACTAACGTTCTTGCATTTCAGTGGAACTGTGTGGATGTAGTGCCAACAGACTATGACAACTATCAACGTAACGTGATGTGCTTCAGATGGAAGTAGACCTGTATTTTACCTTAACGGACTTATCCCGCGAGCCGCTGGCGAGGAACGGGCCGGCGTGGTTGGCGCGGCGGTTGTCGGTGCCGGCCGCCTCGTTGATCGCGGCCGCGGCGCTCTCCGGCGCCCACGCCACGCACTCCACCACGTGCTCGTGTTCGCGGAGCTCCATCTAATGGAAAAATAATAATAAAATTAAATACATTTATTAATTAAAATTACTCTGAGACAATGACAACCTATTGAACATAATAGATGAAGGGATTAAAAGGGCTATACTACCTTTTCTCACATTATAAAAGCAAGTGTGTTATTGCCTAGGCCTTTTGCCCTTCACTTACAGAAGCACTTAGTTCTTGGGAGGTACCAATTTATTATCGCCTTCGATGGAATTGAAATCCTATTCAAAGTTTTGCTGGTGGTTGAGATCCTATCTATCTATCACATCTTGGTGGAATGTAAAAAGATGCTTATATGGGTTATGAGTTATTACACTTAATCTTCAGCTAGCTAACTACTAATTTGGAATTGACTAGAGATGACCATCGGCTACATTTAGCACTCACCGCCAAGTGAACTATTGCATTTGCTGCTTTAATTACGTTAAACAAAATAACATCAACATTACCTTGCACTCGTTGGTATCAGCGTTCCATATGCGCACCGTCTGGTCGTTGGAGCACGAGGCGAGCAACGCGCCGTCCGGCGACACTCGCACCATGCGCACCCACTCCCTGTGACCCTTGTATGTCTTCACGCAGTAACTGGAATACACAGGCTTTATACAGTTTACGCATGACTTGATCGTAGTACAGATGAGAATTCAGGTGAATACAGCACACCCTATCCCTATTTATTATGCTATACGGCCCAGTTGAGAAATGTACCCTACATTTTTCAACTGGGCCGCGGACCCAAATCGAAACTATAAGGAATCACGAAAAATGCTAAAAGGAGTACGAGACACAGATTTTAATAAAAACTAAAACTGCAACAAATATTTTTTAAATTCATTTTCCTAGCTGGGAATCGAGAAAGTTCCTTTTGAAAAAAGAACATCCTGTATTATTCCATATACATTATGTTGTATCTTCATTGCGTATTAATTACATAAGCCTTGTTGACCTCCATATTGCAAAACACACTTGTCTAATTATAAAACTAAATATAAATATTTAGATCAGTTATAACTCTCTTTTTCGAGTAGTTGTAAATATGGGAATTGAACTATACTAGTATTTCGGAACCCTTTGTGGTTCGACTTCGGCAACACCACCGCCACACTTGTTTCTCCTTCATAACAGCACTGTTAAACGCTGCTGATTCTGGTTTGAAGGATGTGGCAAGGGAGACATAATTTTCCGAGGCGTTCCTGCTTAGACCTCAGTGGTAGTGGGGCATCTGTGGGCGACCTCAGGTAGGAATATCTAATCCTATCTGGGGTTGATTACAGATGTCATCAGGTGGACTGCATACTCGTCTGCTACTCCTATATTATCATCAAGAGTTAAAATGATTCGTACCCAGTAGCGACCTCCCACGCTTTGATCGTCTTATCCCGGCTCGCCGAGTACACGATGTCGCCGCTCGGCGAGAACGCCACGGACGACACGTTGTGGTCGTGACCGTGCATAGTCTTAACGCACTCGAACGTCTGGTTGAAGTCCCACAGCTTTATCGACATGTCCGCGCTGCATGATACTGGAATACGAATTAATAATTTATGAATTAATATTATTCTAATCAATAATACACGGGGTGTCCTAGAGCACTGCATAGCGAGAGTTCGCGCTCCTGGGGACGGGAGTTAAATATGCAGCTACTGTAAGAATGAGTCAGTGAAAAAAGGTCATTTAGTGTTAATGCGAAGGGGGCGGGGGCTTCGGCCCTCCTAAGCTCCTCACCCTAATAATGCCCCCGTAAAGTCTAGATATGGGAGTGGCAGGTACTTAAGGCTAGTAATTCTTACTATCCTCTTCTGCAAATAGTATTATCTGCCAATAGTACCCGACTACTTTTCAACATGTTACCACAGATGTTTACACCATGATCAATGAAACTGCGGAGAAATATTGGCATTAAGTCAATTTTCGTGATCACCTATTAAAATTTACGAATTCCGTATATATCTCAAAATAATGTTATGCACTGTTTATTTAGATCACATTTTAATAATAGTTTAATTATTTAGTTAATTAGTAATAGTTCCCTTTAAAGAGTTTGATTGAGCGCAGTCCGAATGAAAGCCTTGGTAATCTCAGCTAATCATGGACACATGTAACTGACCCTAACTTGGCAAGTGCTTCCGCGATCGTAAAAAATATTGCGCGTGCCTGACAACATGCATATTGTTAAATAACATAGTGCCTATCTTATCTTTACGCTTACGTTGCTAGTATTAATTATGATACCGGAACGTACGTAATTTACATAAAAAATCCTTGAAATAAATAAAAAAAAAACAATTAAATATAAATTCTAATATACGGTAAACATTCATACAATTTTACATAAATTAAGACTATTTGCGAAGTGTTTTCTAGAGCAAATGCTACTTTTATTTAGCGTAGTAAAAATAGCGTACTATTTACTCTAAATGTATACTTACAGACATAGAATGAGTCACATAAAGACCGTTTCAGACAAGTTAATATCATTAGATAAAATGAGTACATGTACTTAATTATCTTCTATAACATGATCCCGCAGAATATTGTTAGTCCATTGAAATGTTACATTAGGGTTGCAATTGCGCCCTCTCACGAACGCAATTCTATTTTTTGGATGTCAACGGGGATTATTGTAAAGCTAAATCCTAGTTTGTGGTCCTAGAAAATGTATGACTATGTTTAATGGCAAAATATTATAATTTGTATAAGCTAATATGTTTTTGTCTGACACGACACGTTCATTGTCTGTGGGTTAACGCCCGTTATTAATTATCTATCTATCCAATATTCTCCCTATCGACTACCGACCGACCGATCCAATACCACATGTCAAAGGTGAGTAAATACTGGGTATATCTATATTATTATTAATGGGCAATATATCGGGGCTTATTAACTCTCTCACCTAGTAGTTTTCCATGATGGTCGAAGGCAATGTCCTGAACGGAGTCGGTGTGCCCCTTGAGGGTTCGTTCGTACTCGCCGCTCTCGAACTCCCACACCTTGATGGTGGCGTCCTCGCTCGAGGACACCATCAAACTGAACACTGGGTGAAATATTACCTGCAAATCATAATACACATAGGTTTAATAACAACCCAAGTTTGTAAGTTTAAGAGCAACTATGGTTTAGTCGCGTAGTTACCATCATAATATTTATTGCCAATAAGTAGTTCTTGCGTTTCGGTGAGAGGTTATGTATGGTAGTTGACTTACGTATGAGTCTAATTTCGTGCTTAGGAATGGCAATGCATCAGTAAATTACTTCAGATAGAATCCATATAGAACAGCTATACGGAGTCACACAAGTTCACACTTATCTTATTGCATTGCACCTGGTCGTAAGTGGTAACTGCTGTTTATGGACATCTATAAACAACTCCAGATAAGATTAGACCTTAGTGGGTTCGAGGTCGACCATAAATGCGTTGCTACCCCTGAGGACTAAGCTGCTCTTACCACGCGCCCTTCGAACCAAAGAGCAGCGCTTAACCATATCGTTACTAAATAGCATGGCTGTGGCGCCTCCTTTAAACACACATTTACACCACACGTATTGTCCACAAATAACTTTTGTTTTTATAATATAGGAGTAGCAGACGAGCATGCAGTCCGCCTGATTTTAAGTGGCTACTGCCACCCATGGACATCTGTAATCAACCCCGAATAGGATTACATATTCCTGCCTGAGGTCGGCCACAGATGCGCCGTTAGCCTGAGGACTAAGCTGGAACGCCTCGTAAAAGTATGTCTCCCTTACCACGCCCTTCAAAACGGAACACAGCAGCGCCTAACACTGCTGTTATTAGGTAGAAATAGGTGTGGCGGTGGTGCCGCCGGAGTCGAACCACAAAGGGTTCTACCACCTTCAAAATTACAATCAATTTATGGCAACATTAACCTTAGTAATAGTGGCTCTATGGCCGGTGAGGCAGAACTTCTCCGGCGGGCGCGGGATCCACTCGGCGGGCGTGCGCTTGGCTCGCGTCGGCGCTCCCTCTATGAACTCCTTCTGCGCCTCGGAAAGCTTGGATTCCAGTTCCATCACCTGGAATATTAAAGATAAAAGCGCTATGTAGTTATTTTAGTTATTATAATGACATGGGTTGGGTTGACGGGTTTTTTCGTGGGGAAACCCTTCATGGGTTCCTCTCAGCGGCGAGGGCAGTGGAGAGGACATGCCGGACTTCTACCGGCTAAAACCCCACTGTACGCCCTATGTCGGGACCACACGTAAGCTAGTAGAATTCATTCGCAGAGGGGTTTAGGCCTTAGTCCACCGCGCTGGCCAAATGTGAATTGATAGATTTCACGCGCCTTTGAGAACTTTTTTTAAAGATCTCAGGTAGCTTAGTGTTTTTTGTTAACCGTAAAAGCAAGTGACAATTTCAAATATGCACAGAAATTTAAAAACTCAGAGGTGCTAGTCTGTGATTTGAACCAGGGTCATCTCGATTGCGAAGCCGAGTTTCATCAAATAAGCTGTCACGAAAGGAATCAACTACTCATTTTAAGGAATCAACTACTCATTAGCTGCTAAATCATATTAACATACACATCAAACCAAGGCTCATAGTCAGTTTTATTTAAGCATATCTCTTGCATTTTATTTTCCTTATATTTCATATCTCGAACATAAGTAGACGTTTTCATTACGTAGACATAGAAGAGTCGGAAGTTCCCCAGCTCTGCGCCAAGCTGACGCGACCGTTCTAAATTACGTCGTACATTAAGCATTAAAACGTGGAGTGACCCGTATAATAGTTGCAGCGAAATGGCCCAACGTGACCTAGAAACGTCGCAGTTGCGATCGATCGGGCCCAATGCCTAGGCCGGCATGTCTAGAATTCTAGACGATAACTTCACTTGGGTCAAGCCACGTGCTGGTGACACAAATTTCACCAAGACCCATTAACCGTTTAAGGTTTTATTGAAAAATTACGTCACATTCAGAAAAAAAGGAAAGATTGAACATTTCGTATGATAAAATAATAAAGTATTGAATCAGTATAGTTCAGAATATAACTTCTTCTCGTCCTGTGAATACCGTAGTAGGCATCTAAGGAATTAAATATAGTGCAGATCATATGAATCTTCTACGACATTATTAATTATTATCTGCGCCCATTAATATGCAGATCTAGCCTTCGGGACCACATAAGAACCGCCATATGATGGAAGGCTAACACAGCTAACCACAGCTAACAATGATAAATAAAAGTTGATGAATACAATGTATGGATAACCCCATATTTGAAATGGATAAAGTGAATTAAAGTAATGGAAAAAAATAGAATGTCACGTTCAAAATACACCTCTAGTGATTCAGATTAAATCGTACACCTGGTATACAACTAAGATAATTTTATAACGTGTCGAGCGTTTGTGTAGTAACTGCAATTGTGTAATTCGTTCGTAACTTTTAAATGTCGTGATAATTATCAGTATCTGTGATTTGATTTTAAAGGCGACAATGACAGCGTTAGACACGCTTTTTAATACTTATTTAATACTAATAATACCGCTTTAGTTCACATTCACGTTTCGTTGAAATGTTCATCAAGATGAGCTGTTATTTTGTTATCCAATTCTATTTCTTTCAAATCTTTCGATTGCCAATATCATCGATAGAGAAAGTCACTGCCGAATATAAATTTTATCTTGAAACGTTTTGATGAGCTTTTGATATCGTTTATCGAGAGATAAGCGTGATATTACATAACAAGACCTTGACCTAAATGTTCAAGCTTCATATGAGTCATGCCCACTCATAATAACACATTTAACTCTAGTAGTACTTAATTAAGTACTACTAGAGTTAAATGTGTTATTGCACTGCACCACATTCTATTCACTAACTGTACAGCTGGAATATATTTTAGTTAAAAATCTCTAAGTAAGAAGAGTGTCATCAACTCATCATAACCTTCATCAGCCAATTATTAATCCATTGCTGGGCACGAGTCTCGGAATGATAAACATTAGACCTTAAGAAGACCGAGTAAATAAATATGACAAAAGGACTTTTTGGTACTAGATGCATTCAGCCCATCCTATCAATATACTTACTTGTACTTTCAATAATTTAAATTTTAAACATTAGAAATAGGTATAGCAGTGTAACTTCTCGAGTGGCAATATAGTCGTTCTACCGACATTCAAAACTATATCCGGACTATTTTACGGATGGCATGTTATGCAGTCCGAATCGATGGTGATATCTTATATAAAATAACGACAAATTTCAAGTCATGAGGCCTTCAGGCGGTTTAAAAACTTCCGTCCGGTGGGCCATGGCCGAAGCGGACATTATATAAACCCGTATCTTAATCCCCAATCAAGCAAGCATTTGAATTGTCTGATGCAGTATGATCTAGTCCAGTGTTTGCCAAACTATTTAATGGCACGACCCCATAAACGTTAAATCATTTGCGATCTGCTACAATCAGCTGTATATTAATAAGTTATATAGAATAAATCAATCAGTACATCATTTTTATTTATTTGCCTTTTTTTGGCATCAGTTAAATACACAATTAAGTTGCTTACAGATTTCATTTAACATTTTCTCAGAAATATATTTTTTGTCTTAACTGAGGTTTTGCGACCCCGCGCGATCCCCTCATAGTTTTTGCGACTCCCTCAGTTTGAAAAACACTGATCTAGTCGAAATTACGCCAACATTATCCGTCATTGACACTGTTGCCACATCAGCTAAGTAAACGCTTGTATAAACAAACCTAAAGGCAGGCGAATTGAACAAAAAATATTCCAAGTAGTATGAGCAAGACGGCTCTGTAGCCTCTCTCAAAACCTTGTATCACCATGTTTGACGCAAGACAATATTTTTCTTTCCTTTAAACATATTTGGCCATTCGGTTAGAAGAAGAATTGTTATTACGTTACGTATAACCTACAGGGTTACATCAGAGGATGTATAATAATTTGGCAAGTGGATATCGACAAGGACGTAACATTCTTTTACCGGCGCACAAGTAGTTGGTCAATAGAGATCAATAGCTTTTAATAAATTGCGCATGACAGCATTTAAGATAGATACATGATACGAATTGGATTTTTTGTTTAGTATTATCATTCAATAAGTATACGAGAAGACCATTGCGATAACCGATCAGGTAACGAACTTAGAATGTTGATTCAAATATGCAGGGGTCATGACAAGACATGACCAGCGATACTGATAGCGGTATGGATTTCAGCATCTCACTCCGAGGGTCCCAGGTTGGTATCTTGTATGTTTCTAAGTTTTCATTTGATGTTGCTAATTTGAAAGAAACCTTGTGAGATCTTTGTAAAAGTCCGCACTTAGGACATTGAAGTCTAAACCTTTGTCATTAAGTCACATCTGTATACTTCTATTTCGCAAACATGATGTAAGAAGTGACCAATGACACATATTACGAGTACAAATATGTTCTCGGTACAGAAATTGTCATAAATTTTAAGTACAGATCGAGAATTCGTCCTCTTTATTATTTGTTTTTTTTTTTTTGATATAGTTATATCAGGCAAACTAAGTCAAGATTATCCGAAAGAGTAGAGATAGAGTCAGTTTCATGTAAGAAGTTACTGCAGCTTTACGTAATGCAAGGTATGTGAATTTTAGACGACATATAATTGTTCTGTATAAATTTCCTATACTACGAAATGTATCATTACCTTCTTCTGCAACCTAATGACCGAGGTCCACTTCTTCTCGAGGAGCCCGCCGAACTTGCGATCCATCTCGCCGGTCATGTCCGCCTCCTTCTTGAACGCTTCCAGCGCGTCCATGTAGCCATTGCTGCCCAAGTAGTCGGCGATCGCTTTGTTCCTGTGAAACGAATTTTCTTTTATTATTCAGGTTGAAATTAACAATAACAGCATAACATTTATCAAACAATAGAGACGATGATTAATTACTTTATCGTCAAGCTATTACTGTACCACTGCTGGGCACGGATATTTTATAAGAACAAAAAGGATTAAGGATACCTAATCTTACTGATGGAGTAGTTACTCCATCACTCACGCTGGTCAAGTAAAGATTGGTAGAGTTTATAAAACTTCGAGAACTTTAATTATCTGGGACTATTTCTCGTCAACCTCATTAGGTATGTTTTCCGGTACGAAAGCATTCTAAACCAACGATGTTCAATTGAATTTGTAACTATGATTTATGCCAGTTTAGGGACTAAGTATGTAAGTAAGGCCTTTTTTGTATATAGTTAAAAACAAAAAATGAGAATGTAATCAGTACATAGCAACTTGACATAATAAATATGTGGCGACTATATAATACAGTACTTTTAATCAATATTGCAGTGTTACAACAGGGAAAGGCCATTCAGCGTTTGTCATGGTACCACAATAAGACTACGAGTAGTTTAAAAAAAAGCTATAGCTGACTCCGTTACACAACCAAAACGGGTCACTAGCACACGTATTATTTTAATCCAAGAAATAAGTATAATTAAAGTTAATATTTTTCAAAACGATACACGAACTGCTTCTTAAAATATACTCGTACCTATTATGCTGTTTGTAAATGCTTAAACTGATTAAAGGAAACAGATCGTGAAACAGATTATTTATGCTACGTTTTATTTACTGGCCTTGGGGCTGTTATAAATTAAATAATAAATATAAATAAACGATTTCTTAAAACGTGACTAACATAAGCACAAAAACACAATATGCCCATAAAAATCCTCGTTTTATTAAGATATCTGCAACGCTATGAATTAAGAATCCTCTATTGAAGAAAAGGAGAAAGGTCAGAGTTAAAAATATGACCCGTTTGTTCTCAAACTGCTATAAGAGACTTAATATGAGTAGAATCATTAAATTAGTTGGTATTCAAAATATATGGGTTGGCACAACGTCATGACTACGAATCAGTCCCTTAGAAACCATGAAACGAGTAGACAATTTTGTAGGTCAGTGACACCGGTAGCTAACGTAGAACATGTTCCAAATAGATAAGACGTCCTTGTGGCGCGTAATAATAGCGCGTATCCGTAAACTATTCTAGCTTTGGCTTCTATTTCAATTGTAATGATCTTTCAGGAATGCGCCCACGCGTCTCCTTGAGAAATTATAGCTCGTTACAACATTATCCGGCGATAATGTCATCATAACTGCAATGATCGTGAAATCTATTTGCCGTCCTATAACATAGTGCAATTATTTTTCATGTATTTTTTTAAATATTTTAAGTTTTTCTCAATTCTTCCACTGACATATACCCGTTGTTAATAATCAATCTATCAAATGTTTTGCCTTCCAAAGATTGAAATTTGACAATTCGGTTTATGTTAGTCACAACATCGCGGTGCAATCGGGCGACACATCAGCTGATTTGAAGACTCACTTGCCGCCCTTAGTGATAATGAAAACCCTACGTCGATTCATGATTAGGCCAATGCTTTAAATATATTTTTATGGGTATCCAACAAACCATTGTATATATTTTCCATATTGTAACTTTCCTACGGTAAATTTTTAAATATTCAAAATACAAAGAAAGAAACAAAAGTAAAACTTACAAAACAAAAATAGAACTTGAACCAAACGAGCGGAAACGGAACAAAAGCTCATTAACGATGAACAAGTGATTAACCTGTTGCATTTCGGATTACTACGTAGAATCTAATTTATTATTACGTAACGCCAACCTTGTACTAAACCAAAACATTGAAAGGTGATAGAACCAATACAGTTTGACCGGGGATGTACCATCGCCACACCTGTCTAACGTAAATCAGTTGCTGCGTTTTGGAGGAAGGATGTAGATGTAAGCTGACATATTGTGTGAGGCGACTATCTTAGTCCTTAGGATTGGCAACGCACCTATGATCGGCTTCAGGTAGGTGTTAGAACCCATTGTGGTTCGATTCCGGCAGCACCACCGCCAAACTTATTTCTGCCTTATAACATCAGTGTTAAGCGCTGCTGTGTTCTGGTTTCAAGGTTGTGGTAAGGGAAACATACTTCACATTACATTACATTCTGAGGCGTTCCAGCTTAGTTCTCACAGGTCGCGGTACATCAGAGGCCAACCTCTGGTAGGAATATCTAATCCTATCTGTGGTTGATTATAGATGTCCATGGGCGGCAGTAGCCACTTACCATCAGGAAGCTTACACGCTTGTTTACCTTTACAAGGTCTAAACAACATCTATATAAGTACGAACGACAGTAGGTACAAAACATTACAAATGATTAACATGCACAGATTACTTCCCACGCATTACTTTCTAAGAGAAATGTTATGACAGGCTTATTTATTATAATAGCAATAGTGTGCAAAGTGTTATTGTGTTGTTTATTTATGGTGCCGCAGGGGATTACTAACTGAAATTACAATGTAATTACTAGATGTGTAATCATTTGATAACTTTTAAATATAGAACAGTTTGATTGAACAAGTAAATTGAAAATTAATTTCACAAAAAAACATACTTTACACTTTAATATTAATAATATATTTCATCATGAAGACAAGTGAACTGAATACATGTATGCAGTGCACACTTACATAGCTGGAGCATAGCATATGCATGTGCGCATGCATGCAATCATGGATTCAATACAAGTAAGTCGAAAATATGTGCTTTTTGAGTGCAAAAAATATATCCGATACAATATAATTTTTATAAGTATCTCCACGTATAATAATCCCTTGTATTTTTATCAACCTCAATCACATGATATGTCAGATCTAAAATGGTCTCAAAGGGATAAGGGTCACGTTAGGTTATTTATACTCTAGTTATTTTCATATCCGTCATATTGAATTATGGGTTTAATATGCTGAGTATAAAGTCACGTTGATATTAATATCTCATATGAGATGTACTATTATATTGTGAGTTAATTATGTTGGTAAAGTAAATTAGTTTTACGCCACTTGGTAATATTCAATCTCGGGTGTGAGACGTTCTTAACAAGAAATAATATTTCAGTTAAGATATTGTAATAAATACGATGTTAGTACCGTAATTAGTTTCGTAATTCACTGTATAGGAATTCCTAGTGATATACCCATAAGATTACCCATTAAAAATGTGTCGCGAATGTTCCCTATATTTCATTTATTTATACATATAAAATAATATAATATTAGAAAATATTAGTGCAATTAATTAATGTTTATCATTTGTATTTTAACTGAATATATCTTTTATAATTATTATTTTGCATAGAAGATCTAATCAACATTATTTTTATCTCAATTTCTTTCTTTCATCTCAAAAAGCCCACTGCGCTACATAGAAATTGCTTTTTCATATCTGCATTACACAATAAACTTGGAAGTGAACTACATAAAGTAACGTACAAAGGAATCTCGAACATATTATGTACGTGTGTTTTGTAGGCGTCTGTGTTCTTGGAAACCTTGTACCAAAAAACACCGGCCAAATGCAAGTTGGACTCGCGCACAGAAAGTTCCGTACCAACAATAATAATAAGTTAATAACAACAGTACAGCACACACCTCAATCAAAAAGTTTGCAATAATAAATTAGTTTTTTTGTTCATAAACTACTCGTTTACGGTTTTTACTTTAAATGTGCTACAAAACATTGATTGTAGCCAAATTTCAGGAATCAGATAAACATGAGGCACCCTAAAGGTTTATTCTTCTGTGAAATCAAAATAAGTCTTATCTTTTGATCGTGTTGATTTACAAGTCGGATTTTTTAGGATATCATAGAGGACAGAGGTAGACCCAGTATTTCAACTTGGTACATGTAAGCTGCGTTCCTGGGGATAAAACACGAGAGATAGATGGATAACAAAATGGGCCTATAAAGTTTCCTTTTTACTTTTGAGGCACGGAACCCTAATACATGGATCGATAAGACTGTAATTTTAAGAAATTCACGGAAATTTGTGTTACAAACGTAATCCGTTCATACTTGTGGAACTGTATTGCCATATTTGTACGTACTCGTACATAATCTGTTACGCCCTATGGTTTTATGTAATACAGAAAACTTCCATATTCGAAAGTGTATGCGTGTGGTGCCGTTACCTGTTATAGGTGTAGACTTAAAACAGATGTTGTTTTAAACGTTGCTTTTAACATGACTTTATTATACTAAACGTGCCCCGGGAGACTCCGCCCACGCCATGCGTGGGTAGGTTTTCAAACTGAAGCACGTTCTCTAGGTATTTTCGCCTTAATGTGTGTTAAACTTTAATTTACCCTATATAAGTTCGCAATTTTGAACGAGAATTCAGAAAAACTCAGCTAAAAACTTTGCTTTGTGTAACTGAGAAAAATCTAGTATTTTGAGTATAATATGGCTTATTAAATGGGGGCTCATTTGAAAGTTATCGAGAGTAAAAGATTAAGCTTACGATACTTACTTTGAAGATTAAGCATCAGAAAACCATTAATGTAAATCAAGCACGAATTGTCCTTGATAAGTAAAAGGAAATGACATTTAATAATGACTATTTCTATGTTTAGGAGCGTACATACGTCAAGCAATTCACGTTATTGTCATTGTGTAGTAGAAGTTAATCTTTGTTAGGGCTTATGAACGTCTTATCAAGGTTTCGACAGAGTCGAAACTTTCGACAATGACGTTGGATCTTATCAAAGACTGCATCAAGACTTTTTTATAAGATTGAAGTAATCTGATGGTAAGTGGTCACCGCCTCCCATTGACATTTGTACCTTACGCCACATATAATAGAGGTTCTACTTAAAGCCGATGACAGATATACTGCTACTCCTGAGGATGGTCACCTCATAATCTCATGTTAGTTGGCGTTCATTCACAATTCACATCCTCTCACCGAAACGCCAAATCTGATTCTCCGTAGAAACAGGTGTGGCAGTGGTACCTCCCCAGCACATACCATACTGGGTGTACCACACTTATCAATATGGTTCACATATACACCATAATGGAATGAATGTGGAGAGTACAGCTATCAAAACACCCTAAGCATAAAATGTCGTGTTTGCATGTTCATCAAAGAACAATTTGTATTTTGTTGTACCTATCTATGTTTCGCGGCAGGAATTTTTACAATTCTTCGCAGTTGGTGTGTCATACGTACACTATTATCTTACGCTGTGTAACATTACAAAGGGGTAAAGGGCAAAGGAAAGGATATCACGTATGTACTACATGTGGTATGTGAACAATAATAAAATAACTTTATAGCTGTCAACTATTTAACTTGACGACCCGTGTGGCGGAGCGGCCACCATACCGGTCTGACGCGCAAAGGGTCCCGGGTTCGATCCCCGGCCAGACAGAAATCTAAATGATGAATTTAGATTTCTGTTTCTGGGTCTGGGTGTTTGTGTATTTGTCTATGTGTGTGTCCATGGCACCCACGACACAGGGAATCCTAGTGCGGGGCTGTGAGTGTAGAAAGCGTTTAAAGCGTTTAAAAAAAAAGTAATTTGCATCATACTGAATTTACACTCTTATAAATATATGTAATAAATAAATATTTTTAACAACATATTAAATGAGTTGTAGAACAAGAAATCTTTAGGATATAACAGTCGTACTCGCAATATAAAGTCTCATCGAAATATTTGATGAATAGGTTCTATAGATCTACAACAAGTGGCTACACTTGCTAGACACGGAACAAGTTTCACTATCATAGCTCATAGCGACAGACAGATACATAGACATCGACAGACACAGCGAGCAGCTTGTAGTTTCTACTGTAAAGTTCATTTCGCGATTGTTTGTCGTGTCATGTTACGATATCTACACGGTGAAACTAAATCGATTCTAAAGACAATCAATCTCGCCGTTGTCCCCATTGTTCGCGTGGGAGCAATCAAGTTAGGCCTTTTATTTGTGCAAGAGAAAAGATTGCTCGTCGTGGGTGGCGTCAATTACTTAAATCCAAATGTCAAACAAGCAACAAAAAGATTATTTATTTAGCAATGCAATAGCATCGCAATTGTTCGTGATGTCAATTGATCACGATTGTTTATTTGAGATATAATTCAACTTCCGATTAATTCAACGATTGATCGACATAAGTGTCAACTTATGTAATAGGCGAATGCCTTGAAAAACTAATGTTAAAAATTATGAGTAAATGTTTACTTTAGTACTTGGGAGTTTTAACACATCTGTTCAGTAAGAGGGTTCTATCCCTTTTCTATATGAAGTTGGTTACAGCTGTTCATGAACAGCATGACCATTTAGGCATCAGATGGACTGTAACTCGTTTGCAACCTCAATAAACAAAACATTGGCTGGATTGCTTATCAATAAAGGGCGTCAATGAACCGCTATTACTGATCTTGGTTCAAATCCTTGGTCAGTGGAAGAGTTCAGGCGAGTACGAAGCCCGGCGAGCAGCGAAAGTGGTTACCTGCGTAGAGGCGCAGGTCGAACGGGGACCGCTTGAGAAAATAACTTTCACGCTACGTTTCCGTCGTGATAACTCTGATTGAAGGGTAATTACAACAACAACGCATGCATATAAATATCCGTAAAATGTTTTAAACCTGATGTACCAACTACATAATAATATAATTGTATGATACGAAATAATTCTTAAATTATACTTGTTCCTAGACTTATTTTTTTAACATAATATAGGAGTAGCAGCAATTATGAAGTCTATCTGATAAGATAGTAAGTGGCTACTGGCGCCCATAGACATATGTAATCAACCCCAGATAAGATTAGCTTCCTACTTGAGGTTAGGTGCAGATGCATCGCTACTCCTGAGGACGAAGCTGGAATGCCTCAGAAAAGTATGTCTCTCTTACCAGTAAACTACACAATACATATTATTTTAGTAGTCTCTGTAGTAGTGCCTTAGTTGAAAACCTATGTCTCTCCTATAATACCTATAATAGTTATAATACCTATATCTCTTCGGGGTTCGACTGCGAGACAGCAATGTATTAGTAATCACTCAGTATAACTAATCTATTGGGTCAATTACGGAAGTCCATGGACAGCAATGGCAAATACATACAAATTTTGTTACTTCTACTAAATAAAATAAAAAAACTTGTTCTCCAAAACCATAAAGGCGCTTACATTGTCATCCATAATCGGAATTAGCAAGTCAAATTTGTTACGACCGTTGACATAATGTGTTTCGGTGTTAGATTGCCATAACTGAATGCAAATCGGAAGTAACGTTATGATGACATAAAGACGAGTAACAAATGACAATCGAAGTGAAGAATAAAAACGCCAACGCGATTATTACAAAACGCATCGATTTGTGTATAAATTTTGATATTTTTATCGGAAATGTTCCGATTATGTAATAAACAAGGAAGTATACTTAAACGACAGCTAAACATATGTATCCGATTTGTTAATGGAGATTATTGTACATGCATACAAACTCATTTACATAATTAAAACACAAATTTAAATACAGTAATATTAATAACTTCTAAAAATATGACCATTTAGAGATAATTCAATTCTTTAACAAAATATTCTTTGAAAGACAAATATGTATGAGATATGCAAGCTTTTATAAACCTCCATACGGACACAGTAAGATAAATTTAAAGTGACATTAAAGTAGACATCTAAACCAATAAGAGAAATGTCCCATTTAACCATAGATAGGTATAAAATTATAGATATCTCACCGCCTTGTAATTGAAGGAAGGCATTAAATGACATAACAGCTGACAATTCTGTCAGCCGTTTAATGGATGTCATGGTGTAATTAACGTGGAATAATGCCAGAAAAAGTGCGAATAAATATCGTTTCATTCGTAAACGATCTAAAAACTACATTTTTTAAATATTATTCAAACACGAAAATGATTGACAGTGACAATTGTCAAAAGGTTACATTTTCTTGTTAGGAGCGAGTAATCTTTACTAATCTATGCATTTAACTAGAAAACGTTAGTCACGTAACGGGACCGTAGCTCGTAGGAACTAACGAGCACAAACAATAAACTAGACATTTCAAAACGAACTAAAACAACAAGAATTAACATCTGTATGCTCATCACGCAACTCCTTCACGTAGCACGTGATCCGAAAAATATAAATAACCTTTTACAAGTAGGGGTGTCAGTTGGCATTCAACTGGATTGTTCAGACATTTCATATGACGCCAAGATTTTCGTAAAAAGAGGTGTCCCAACTGATACCAAAACTATGGCCATTAAATTGAATAAAAGCCAAGTTAATAATAATTAGGCTGAAGTGTGCTGTAACCATTTGTAAATATTTGGATTTTTATGCTTTTTCAATCAACACTGGGGGATTCAGTGAAAATGAATGCCCAGTACGAGTGCATATAGTAACGTAAGAAGTAGGTGTATATTACTTAGGTATATTCTGAATCATTCCTTAATTTGATAAAAAGGAATTGTAATTATTATAATTTTTATAATAAATCCAGATTTTCTTCTTAATTTTGCCTAAATATTCAAGTCTTCCTATATGGCAGCCCTGTTTACAACAAACAGTTGTTTCAAAAAACCTTAGTTATGCACATGTGGAGTGTGTTGGCCAATGAGAATTGAGTTTTGCAATGACCATAGTTAACCTTATTTTTGCCTTTAAAATATAATTACGCGTTTCTTTTACCGTTCATGGAGTAACCGCACTTATTTTACGTGACATACGCCATCCATACGGAAAGAAAGTCAATATAATAATATATTAGTGCCATTATTAATATTGGCCGAACCGATTATGTAAAGTGGTAAAAATGTGCATCTATTTAAATTACTACATCGCACGTAACAAGTTATAAAACACGTTAGCAAAGAATGTAAAAACAAGTAATTAATTTAAAAAATCAAAAACCCGACTGCACCAAAAAGGCTGAAGTAGAATTTCCAAAAGCAGTGAAATAGGCATTTCATTATTTTTATCCAGAAAGCCAAATACAAAGTTTCATAGTAGGTGTCTGCTTCAAAAACAAAAGATGTTCAAACAATATTATCCTATTTTATTTTATCCTCGTAGTGTTCATTTACGCTATATAAAGAACCAATGTGTAAAATTCCAGCACGCTTAAGTTCAGCGGTTTCCCTTTGCGTTGATCTCTGGCACAACAACTCTCTCATTTAGTCAGACAGTCATCTCGATGTGTATATACGAGTATATATGTACTAGCTGACCCGGCAAACGTTGTGTTGCCATATAAATAAAAAAAATGTTAAGGATGAACAACCCTTATCACTTAGGTGTAAAAAAATAGATAGTGGCCGATTCTCAGACCTACTGAATATGTACGAGTATATAAAATTTGGTGAAAATCGGTGAAGCCGTTTCGGAGGAGTACGGTAACTAACACGAGAATTTTATATATAAGATATATTATATAATGTATGTGTAATCTCCTCTTAATTTCCTTTCATTTGATACCCTACTCGATAGGTTCGGTTAACTTTTTTTTTTAATGTGTTACTATTTCGCGCCAAAAATCCGCCATTATGTTTTTTTTTTACTAACACCTATCTAAGGACACTCGGGTCATTGAGATAAATATAATGATACTTTAACTGTTGAAATTCATCCAGCCGTTTGTTAGATCGGATCAAATAAAGAAAGACAAACATACAAGATACGCGCGAAAAACATAACCCTTCCTTGGCAGTCGGGTAAAAAGATACTTTAATCTGCCACGACGTTGCCATTTTGTTTGTTTTTAATTTAAAAAGTTTAATCAGTTAAAAATGACTTTCGACATCTTCTACATAATTACGAAGAAGAACTTAATCAATTGATGTAAGGCAGTTTCGAAATACAAACGAATGAAAATTTTAATATTGGTACCAACAATGTGTAAAGGTATTCGGTATTTCATTCCATTTTTTACCCATAGATTAGTAAAGATATCTCACCGCTCTGTAATTGAAGGAAGCCACAAATGGCAGACTGTTTTCCCATTACGTCTCCGACTGTTATGGTGTAATTTACGCGGATCAATGCCGACATGTGCAGTTAAGTGAAACGAAATCGAAGAAAAAGCGCGGATAAATATCGTTTTATTCGTAAATGCTCTAAAAACGACATTTTTTAATATTTTTCAAACACGAAAATAGATGACAGTGACAATTTCAATTGTCAAAACTGGTTTCAATTTTTGCTAGGAGTGAGTGATCTTTACTAATCTATGTTTTTACCGATAATAATTATTTTTAATAAATGAATCAACTCCAAATTACGTTCTAAAAATACGTGGCTTACGCAAAACACCGAGCGGTATTAAATATATTTGCCACAGCGTGGGGATGAAGGGGATGTTAGAGGGAGGGCCGCCCACGCGGTATCGATCGCTGGCAGGCGCCGGCTGGCGACGTCAGTACTGCGTCATTGCGATACCCTCCTCAGCTCAGCTATTCACTGACCCCTAAACTATTCAGCCGAGCACTGTACATAAAGTAGTGCTTCTTTGCGCTTATGTATTAAATTGATATGAAAGGGTGCTATTGGAAGCATAAAGGCGCTTTGGATATGCCACATTTTCTTTTCTTGTCGGATCGAAAGAATTTCGCTAGAAATGGAGTAATTTAGATTCCTACGAATTAAATATACTAACATATCTACTGAATTAAGGTAAAAATGCTTCAGATTAGATATAAATTACACTATAATTATTACGTAGATAGCGAAATTAAGGCACAATAGTATACGCGACAACTCTATATCCTATGAGCTAGTTAAAAACATAATTTGGTTTACAAATATTAAATTGGTATTTCAAGAAAGCTTTAATACCAGATTTATATAACCCAAAAATATTTTATGTTGTTGCTCATTTTCGTTTTTTACGTTATTTCACATTAATGAAAACATATTTATCTTATCGAATAAGAAAACTTCATACATGAAAACACTCTGTTGAATTCGTGTATACTGCCACATCTTAGAATTATATTACATAGTAGTACCAAAATTAAGGTGTCTTAATGCAAATGTCAGTAAATAGGTGCTATACGATTCAAGCAGTCAAAGTTGACCAATTTGCAATTATAATGACCACTAACAAAGAAAGTTTAGTATTTAAATTCAGTGTCTGCAAATTAACATTGTTTAGATAATTTGCCTAAGAGAAAAACACTTTAAAGGATACCTATATTTGTTTACTTTTATTATTTTTTTATCTGTGTTAGTATAATTCTTGATATACCAAACTCTTCACATATTGTGCCAAAACATTGGCCTCATTAAGTCTAAATTAGTAGAACCAAAAATATAAAGTATATTATAGTAGCAAACGAAAAAAAAATAACTGGGATAGATATTAATTTTTTGATGCCTGTTAAAAATATGTGTCCTTAAACATATACTTAAATCTCGGTATTAAGTTATTCACTTACATCTGTCCCTCGTGTCCAATTAACCATTTCACTACGGCTTGACTACGCGCAAACGTAAGTAACAAAAGGGCTCATTACAAAGAACAATACGTTACTTGTTAACAATGCTTTTGACAATTTGTTTACCTTCAGTTACATAACTGAATGGACGCACTATAACCATACGCCCCCCTCCTCCCCATGTTTTGTAATTGTTATCGTAAAGCGAAAAAACACATTCTTTTGAATAGACATAAAACAATACATTAAAATTGTGTAACATAGAATAACGCAATTGACTTTTATAATTGTGCTAGAAAGAATTTCACAAAATGGTGGCACGATTTTAACCTATGATAATTATGTACGTCATTAAACTCATTAACCCAAGTTATATTTGGGTTATTGAAGGTTTCATCGAATTAATGCGCATAGGTATTTTTATAAAATTTAATGCCTTAGTGAAATCAAAGGGACATGACAGCGGCATCGTGCGTTTTAAATTGCCAGTTCCTAAGTCATTACCTTGTCTGACATTTGCGTGTTGCATTTATGTGATGCCAGTGTTCCGAGCCAGGTTAGTGTGATTGTACTTACAGGTTTGTAGTTCTTGTAGCGTGTAAACAAAGCGATCAACGTGAACATGTCAGTTGTAAGATACCATCTAGTGTACCATATTTGATGCAATAAATAAATAAATGAAATAAGTAAAAATTAAAATGAAGAAAAGCAGAAACAGAAGAAAATCAGTCGGTATCTTGGGGCACCTAACGAATAGTTATGTCTAGTCTGAAGTGGTGTTTTGAACTCGGACCTGAATACTACGGTATCTATTGATTGTTGCAATAGATGACGAATAAGGACTCTTGATTCCTGTTTATGTTAAAAAGTACAAGCCTATCAGGCATTGTGATTTGCTATATGCGTTAGCTAGATTTATGTTCTTGTAAGTTCTAAATGCTGTGCGTAGATACTACCGATGATTTCTCTATATATGTTTCTTATTTCTGACACTAAGCTATCATTGCAACCATCATATTATAATAGCCTCGAACTTGGCATGAGGTTATTAAAGCTGCCATTCCTTATGTAAAGAGCATTAACTCTGTGCGTGACTGCACTGATATTACTTTCATAAACCGTTGAACAGGGGTTGGAATAAAGTAATTGCTCGTTTCTTCCCTTCCTCGGTGTTCCCTTTCATTTCGGAAAATGCATCAGTATTAATGTTTACTTAATATGTTTTATATTGGCGGTAGGTACTCACACAGAATAAAAATAAGTTTTACCTATAGTCTGATTCATAATTAGGTGTCCAAAATGTAAACAAAGAAATGTCATTGTCAAAATTCGATTACAGGTATTGCAAACCTTAACAAATTAACAAGAAACGAAAAATTCACAAAATTCAACATAAAACAAAAATGTAATAACTGCACACAATTAAAAAAAACGCGCTAAGAAAACTAGAAAAAAATCGAGTTCGATCACGATCACAAAATGAATAATATCAATTATCAAACTTAAAAATGGCGGCACAAAAAATGTTTTGGATGCCGATTGTGTGACCATTATCACAATTTAATTTTCTCTCATAAATCTTGTTTTTTATTATTATTACTGTATGAAATTAAATTGAGTTAATATAAATATTGGAAAATGTGAATTGATTTTAATTTATTTAGATTATTATTTTATTATCGATGTATTAATTTAATATTGTCAAAAATAAGAAACCGCCATTTGACACATATTTTCTTGATAGGTACCTTTGTTTACATTTTGGACACCTAATCATGAATCGGACTATAGTTCAAATGAGAAATACGGTGAAGTAATATTAATTGATACAAAACATATTAATGCACATTAGATCATTATTGGTAATTAACTAATTAGTAATATCGATCGATTAATAACAAAGCAGGAAATATATGTCCTAATTTCCTATTACGATTTTCTTTTTTGTTATTTTCAAAATAAGACAACGTCAATTATAATTAAAGTGAAACGGGACACCCCACTTTCACCCCTCAGTGGGGAAGTTAAATAACAGGTAATTTCATTTAGAAGGGATATTCGAAGGAAGGAAATTATAAAATGCAAAATAATGCATACAGAAATACTTTATGCGTATATTGGTAGCTGATGATCCGCGGGCCGATCCGCGGATATGGCCCGCCTCAGTTTAGGATCCGGCCCCTTTTAGGGGCTGAAATTTTAATGTATGGAAAACTGAAAACCGACCTACTTTATTCGACGACCTATTTTCAGAATGCAGCTCAAAACCACGACCCGCAAATTCTTTGAATCCCTTGAATTCGGTCGGTAACTTTGAAAAGGGTGCTCATATAATTCATTATCATAGAGTTCTGGTTAATACTACTTAGGTATACTCTTATAATCTTTCGATTTAAGTTTATTATGTTTAACATTAAAATATTTTACCAACAATTACTATTATAAAAACAACACTAACGACGTCTTTTAATAATAAATATCACTTCCAATCTTTCTCGTACAGAAAAATAAACAAAACTTGAGTTGCGATGTCGCTTACTTAATAAACTGTAATTTATTTTATTAACATTAAATTCTCATTTCATTTATTACCATAAATAAGCTTCATTATGTTGAAATGATCGCCACAAATAAACTCAAAAAAATATCGTAACAAATAGAGAATTTTCGTCACAATATTTCAATAATAGAAACGCTTTCGCAATCATATTTAAATCAAATTGGAAATAAAATTGTATTATAAACGGTATCTCTTATGAATATTCTATGTTAATTGAAAGGGTAATATTAACAGTGAGGTTTTGCGCAACTCAACGAAAATACAATGTTTAACGTAACCTTGAGTAAATTAAAAATTTGCAAGTATTATATTCGCCGAGTACTCTACCGTTAGAAGTTAGAATAGTAATAGGGTTGTCACCTTTAATATAAAGGTGCTTCTTTAAAAAATGTGAGAACAGTACTTTTGATACGTTATCGTTTATCGCCGACTCGCTATAGCTACGAAACTATGACGACATACGACTCATGAAGCGATTTCAGGATGATCACAGAAGTTGACATGAGTTAACGATGAAAATCATAATATAGTACCCATCTCTCGTAGTATAATATACAGTACAATCGAATGTAAAATATAGTATCATTTGATATATTCTACTACGGGTAGCAACCCTATTTCGTAATGCCTTTACTCGGCAGATTACAGTAAATTTAGATAGCGTAAGGGCACCGTTAGA
Source organism: Epargyreus clarus (assembly GCF_041222505.1). Taxonomy (NCBI): domain Eukaryota; kingdom Metazoa; phylum Arthropoda; class Insecta; order Lepidoptera; family Hesperiidae; genus Epargyreus; species Epargyreus clarus. Next base: position 10,440,980 of record NW_027332212.1, read on the forward strand.
ATGGTATGGTGGATTCAGGAATGCCTTTTATAGCTGGTTGGAGTGTATTTAAGTACCTACATTTCGTTGCATCAACTACCCTAGCATGTTAAAATGCGCGAATAGATGAGATTGTTGCTTCTTAAAGAGAAATATTTTTAAACAATTTTCCTGTAATACATTAGCGAAAACAATCCTTAGATGCGTCGGGTTGTCAAACAATTACTATTCTCCTGCTGGACACGAGTCTTCTCAACATCAGAAGCTGTAGTCCACTGAAGAAATGCAAATTCATAGACTTAACAAACCCTTGAGAACTTTTTGTTAAAATCTCAGGTGTTCAGTTACCATTAAAGCAAGCGATAATTAATTATCAATCCATAGATGAGTCTATAGCATTTGTAGCAGAGGCGGTGGGAAAAAATACTTCAAATATATAGCACATTTGTATAGTAACATCTGTTAATTTGTATATAATAACGTATTTTGATATAATTCTACATGTACGCATGTAGCACTCAAAAATAGGTATATTCAGTTCAATGCGTTCGAGCATCACGCACGCGACTGCATTGCGAAGTCGCGTACCGCCGATCACGTGCTTGCACTCGTCATGAAGGTATTAAATTCTCGATTCCTAATAGACTATTCTATTATGTGGATTCAGATTATTTCATACGCACGTATGTAGACGCTTAGTTATATAAGGTGTGCGGTTATCATCGTAAATTCTTTACTCTACAGGACGCGGGTCTCGTTTAGGAATTTTAATGTATAAGGCTTACTTCACTACGCTAGACAAGAAAGGTTAGTTTTCACACCGAGATAAGGTTCCATTAGCGACTTTTAGTGAAGGATGAAATTATCCTGTAAATCAGTGTTTTACAAAAATGGGTAGCGACCCCCCTTGGTTTAAAAAGAAGAAAAAACATAGTTCAAAAAATACTTTTATTAAGAAAATGTTAATTAAATGTCATTTGTTTGTAGTTACTTAATTACAGTGTTTAACTGGTTCCTAAATAAACAATATGTATGGATTTGACATTGGTAACATAATAAAATACAATTTGGAAACAGTGGAGAGTATGGGGTTGCGAAATATTTTCACATGCTAAGAGAGTCAAATTCATGACTAATATTGAAAAACACTGTTGTAAATGATGCCTACAAAAGCAAAAATGGTAAACAAAAGTACGACTGTTTCGAAAATATACGTAGGCATATCTATACATAAGCTATCTATAAATTCCGCAGTAGGGTGCCAATTGTAAGTACCCCTACGGCAAAGTGCAGGTGTAGTCATCTGTCAGCCTAATGGGAATGTTGAAAACTTGAAACTGAGTACAGCCTGAGGCAACAGACAAGAAAGTACCTACTCCTTGTTGAATCCTGTTTTTAATCAAGTTTTTATAGCACAAATAATGTATTTGCAATTTTAGACGAAAATTCATCTATGAAGTTTGGAGCTTTATTTTTGTTATATAAATAAGGAATTCAATATAATATACTAACTAGCGGACAAAAAATTGGTCATCTACTTAATAGACTGGTGTAGGAGTGTTTGAAAAGTTTAGATTACATTTTTTTATTTATTGACAAATAATTCTTGTATTTAAGTTACGCAGTCATTTTGTTAGCAATGTATGAGAAAAATAAAAAAAGAAGATAGTGGTGGCCTAATTTGTTGCCAGCTTTTTCGTAGCAACAAGATTCAAATCGAAAAGGTCTACATATCGATTTTTTCTCGTGTCCTCGAAACGACAGAGAGCAGCGCATGTGCAGTCAGCCTAATAGGGATGTCGAATGCAGAGTAAAGTGTACGGTATGCGGCAGAATACCTAGCGGGGACCGGTGAAGGCGGCATTCCGCGCGTACCGACGTACGAACCGCGGTCGCTCAACGGGTCTTGGACCTTACAATGGGGTACATGTCTGTTCACTGGATGATGGAAACGCAAAGTATTATGATCCCAGTTTACGATAACCCACAATGCCATATATAGTATCTATACAAGTATCCAAGACGTATTTTCCATTTCTCGCAGCGAAATATTTCTCATTCAAGTCCATAATACAAAAAAATATGATTACGTCATTTAACACGTGCGTATATGAAAGGCGGTGGTGGTTCTGTCTGTAGATAATAATATCTAGATACATTTTTCCTGTTCTGTATTGTTATAAAAACAGATTCCACGGATTTAAAATAACAATTTTCTTTTTTGGTTACAAATACGTCGATTTTTAATTAAGACGGCTGAGGTCACCGTAAACATTGTGACAATAAAGAAACAGGTTGAGGCATCACATCACGGTAACGAACGAATGAGTCATCTTCATTTATAGGATCCCGACATGTTACGATGAAAAAAGCTTTATAATAGAACATCACTTAATTCAACGAAGTAATAAAGATGCGTTCAAACTTATGTTAAAGCCTCTGCTTCCTTTATTGAACGCCTCGGATAAGTTATATAGACTCAGTTCTTCATTTTTCCAAATGATTGTGCCGGAATATCAGAATTTTTGCTTTTACTCTCGTATGTTCGGTGATACGTAAGATCGCAAGCGAAATTATATACAATTATTGGGAAGATTTTAGTTGTAGTACCGAATCAAATCGCATACCTGTAATGTTATAATTAACTTGCAAATGTGGATAATAATAATATACCCGCCGTAAAATCAAAAACAAAGTTTATATTAAGGAAACTTGTGAATCATTTCTTATTAAAAGAAAAAATAAATATAGTTCAAAGAACTAAAAAACACGCTTTTATGATAAAATCAACTAAAAAGTAGAAAAGTATTCTATTTCATTCTTACATACACGCAGGGTAAGATAAGGATGTATGTTGATCTCTTTCTACTGAAAAACGGAGTTACTCACTGACAAACATACAAGTGAAGCTAATATACAGCGTGTAAAAAGTTGAGATTTGAATTCTACATCAGGATGGTCATAGATGCATAGCTACTCCGTGATGACTAAGTTGGCATGTCTTGTGTCTGTCCACACTCTTCAAACCACAGCAAAACACAGCAGAATTTGACATCGGTGTTTTTAGCCTTTTTGAGTTTTTATTTCTTGCTACATGACATATACGTATACCGGAAATACTGGGAAAATCGAGGCCAATTTCACGGAATTTATTGAATCAGTGGATGTAATACTAAATTACAAACGTGGGCGGAAAGTTAGTAAACAAAACACTGATTGTAGATGTAGATATACAGCACATACATACAATTCTTTTCTTAGATACAGATTCTCCTTGACACGATTTGTGATATCGTCGAAACACATCTCAGAGAAAATTGAATACGAATAAAAACCAAAAAATGTGTATTTTGTTACATAAAGATAATACTTAATCTTATACATAAAATTCTCGTGTCACAATGTTAGTTACCATACTCCTCCGAAACTCCGGCTTTACCGATTTTCACGAAATTTTAATGCTTATTCAGTAGGTCTGAGAATCGGCTACTATCTATTTTTCATACCCCTAAGTGATAAGGATTGTTCATCTTTAACATTTTTTTATTATATGGCAACACAACGTTTGCCGGGTCAGCTAGTAATGATATAAGCACCTGTACAGTAGTCACATTTTTCATATGTATAAACACGTCAAGCCGCATTTACAACTGTCATCGGTCGTGTAGAGTTCAATAGGTGTGTGTTTGTGCTAAATATTTAGCGACCGCTTTCTATAACATCTAATACAAAGTTGCATAAGCCAGATTACGATCTTGATCGATTATGGTAATAAACTGTGACGTAATATGCTCTGTATACTTTTTTATCGGTAACACAAGAGTGAGACAACTCGATTCGACCACTCATTCACAGCGAATGGGAGGTCTCGTTACTCGTATGACGGGCATTGTGAGCGATTGTTATCACAAATCTCATTTGAATAATGTTACTGTGGAGTGTAAAACATTTTACAATTATTGTTAGGCGGTACACTTTCACTGTTTTTCGAAACAGGTAAGAGAAAGAGTTATTGCGCGCCAAATTGCTAGTTGCAGCTTACAGGTGTATAATCAATGAAATTTAAATTGATAGGTGACTAATCGTGCACAGCAACAAATCAATCTAGTGTCTAGACAGTATGAATATAGAATGGTACAACAAATGTTGCACATAGCAACCCAGATTAAGATAATCATAATATAAGTGTGCTGTACAAACAGCACACAAACTTAAATTTCAAGATGAAAAGACAATATATATACATTATATACAAAATATCACAAATAAAATACATAAGTAGTTTCTCGATATTAACGATGTGATTTAAAACGATTAATAAACATCAAACTTCGTTTTTAATTAACCTGCATAATTTACAAAATGTAATAAAAACGTATGAACGTTACGAGGCCACTAATAACATTTCTGTAGTGAATAAGATTAGAAAACGACTATTTCTAGCGTCCGCGAACTTTCATGGTAACACAGCGCAATAGACAACAACGCTATTATAATATTTCAGAGATTAATTTTAAAACCGCCGTTTCACCTGTAACGTTATAAAATTTCAACTGCGAAACGGCGATGAGGACACCCGCCGAGGAAAATGTGATCACGTTGAATGATACGCATTAAGGGGAAAATTAAATGGATTCGTTTCATTCAGCTTCCCGATAAAGAGTTTATTGAATATTTCAAAATGATAACAAAAGTTGGAATATTAATCCATAAAAACTCCACGGTTTTTATATGAAAGGAAATGCAACTTCCGAGTAAGTAGTAAAATTATTTTTGTATACAGTTACAAGTAGTATAGATTTAAATACAAAATAATGCATTGGACATTACGACAAGTTACAAATACAAATAACATATTTGCATTTGATTCATCGTTATAAGATGGCATCTGTACTTTATTTATGCACGATAACTATAAAGGAATGTAACGAGAAAACCTGTACACTAAAGTACAAAGTGGTGTTTAAGTTAATGTTCGACCAGAAGCAATCGTAATGATGGCTACCGCAGCCCCATCAGCAATCAACATGAGGAAGTACCCTTGTTGATTGCTGCTCTCTCGAGCAAACATTTACATAGATATTACTAAGATGTTTGAATGTTCATCTTAACAGGAATAGTAATGAAACGAGGGGTATATCTCCATTACGAAGAGTAGTATCGATAGTAATAGTTGGATTTATAAACATATACAATACGAAAAAGCTTTTGATTTTTCAAATCGAATATACAAGTAATTTTTAAAATATTTATACTTTAAGCTGCCACTTGACAAGTTAGCGATTGTATACTTTGTATAATGTATTGCAAACTTTTGTACTGCAAAATTATAGGTACTAAAGCTCCTCTTCCGCTAATTACATTAGGTACTTCAATTCAGTCCGAGATTAATGGAGATAAGTGAATGCGCAAGTTTATCAAACTTATTAGATTAATTGTCAAACGTTAGGATTTCCTTGCCAAATACTAGACCCTTTAGAAAAAATCTAACGTGAAAAGTGATCTACCAGTTTAGAAATTATAGATTTCCCGGCCACTAGCCTATTTAGACCAATGGTCAATACATGGCCTACAAAGAATAAAGATACTACTAATTGCAATAAAAGCAGTGAAAAGATTTCCAACTTTCCTACTCCAAAAGATCCGGATTTTAATTCATCACATTTCTCAAGGAAAAAAAAGGAAAACTTCGTGAGAAAATCTGCACGCCTAAGAGTTCTTAGTAATGTTTTCAAAGGGATGTGATATCTACCAAGCTGTACTTGACCTGTTGGACTTGTATATAACCTGGTAGATTTGTATATAACCAGGTGTAATATTAAAAATGACCAAGGATAAGTTTTAGCGAGTAATTGTCCTAAATTTAAACTGTAATGAAATTGTATTAACGTATCCATTAAGTTTAAATTGACAAGCAAAATATCAATAAAACGAAGGCAATTAAGCCGTTAAATTTAATTACTCCGCAATATAATTAAAAACTTTAGGTATCAATAATTGTATGAATGAATTGTTTTTTACTTACTAGGTAATTACTAGGTTAATACTCTATATAGGTATAGATAAAAAAATGAAAAACAGTTCTTTTTCGGTTAATTTATTATCATTAATCAAATTTAACGGGATATTTTATTTCAAGCATAAATATTTAAACTTAAGCAGCACCGAATAAGCTTTGCAGCATCGCACAATCTTAGAAACTGGGACTATCAAGATACAGCGAAAAATTTTTGTGATCGTTATTTTAATCAACGAAAGCGTTCAATGACCCCGATTCGTAACGTCGCAGATTAAACGGAATGCGGAATGGTCCCGTACCATCGAATTTGGCAAAAGCTGAGAAGATTGCAATCGAAAAAGATGCGTTTTCGGCCAAATACGTTAATGCTGATGCGACTATGGCATGAGCAACAGTTAGTAGACATCATCTTGTAGCCTAAACTACTGAAGAATTGCTGAAGCAGCTGCTGCTCAGGCGGCCAATTTGTCACCAAGAAGTTTGACAGCAGTTTTGGCAGTCGCGTCAACCACTACTTCATCACTAAAGCGGTGGATTACAGTTGTAGCAACTGGTAAGTTGCTCAAGCAACAATAACCAATGAGCGGTCAGTCTAACATTACACGAGTGATGTAACTAATGGCCTTACGTATCAAGGATACTGTCGTTCGGGTGCGCCGCTTTTATTAAGAACATAATCGCATTTCTCTAATAAGCTTACATAACAACATTTGGGCAAGTAAGGACGCACTTGCTTCACAGAGGCGTGCGAAAAGCGGGGTCATATCTTTGTTTAGACATTAAGTGCAGAGAATGGGTCGCGGTTTTCCTTTCACTTCGACCGAGGCGAGTTTGAAGAATATATCGAAGAACGACAGGGCATTACGGGTCACGACACGGCCCACGACACTGCAGTGTGGGAAAAGATAAAACTGCGAGGTTATTGATCATTAATCTCAATACTTAATGTAAACGTACGTTAAATATAAAAACAACTGCTGCACCAGTGGCTATTGTAATAAATCCTTTGATACGATAGCCAGTCTAGACAAAGTTGCATTGACAACTTCTTATAATATTGCTGCATCAATGTTTTTATTGTTACTGCAATAACTTAACAGCTCGTTCTCGTTTCCTTTCCGCTACGTTCATTTTTATCGGATCTCGTAAGAAAGTAGCCTCAGGGTTATCTCGGCCAGTCTAAACCGAATATAGTAAATCCAATTACTTATCGTTCATACAAAAAATACATTACTTATTAATCAAGGCGATGAGGATCTGGCCGAGATACCTCCTGACACAATACGGCTCCGATATCAATTTACTGATAAACAGTTTCTTTGAAAACAGCAATCAGTGCCAATGGTAGATTGGTTGCCCTGTATTGCGCCTCCAATATGAACGTAATGATGATGAGATTTCTAGGTTCATAAAGAAAGTTGTACACCGGTACAGGCGGAGGAAGGCGCCGACAGCGGGGTCAACGACATGACGTTATAAGAACACTGTTACTTTCAAAGGTCGAGCGGCGTACAGGGCGACCAGCTTTAGCCAAATGTCTGTGAAACCGTATCCGCGGAAACCGATTGCGTAAAAATCGAATCCAACTAGGTATTAGTGTCGGCGCTTGTCAAGTACTCGTTCTAGGCCAGGTATAGGCAATCTTTTATAGGACGCAGGCCAAATTTAATGATGTTATTAAAGTCCGCGGTATTGCAAAAAGGCTTATGGATTCAAGCTGCCTTCTTAAAAAGAAACTAGGTCAATGAAAAAAGGTCTTTGCTAGTTCTCTATAACATGTAAACCCAAGGGCGAGTAGAACTTTGGCGCTCAGGATAGGTCGACAAAAATATCTTCCAATCTTCCTTATACGATTTTATTCCAACCCCCAAAATGGACCAGGATCCTAAGCCGAAGTAGCTCTCATCCAGCAGTTGGTTATTCTTCTATGTATGTTTTTAGGTTATGGGAAACGCGAGTAGAGAATACTAGACAGCAACCAGTACGCGGAAGGAAGTCAATCGTTAAAATGCGCTTACAGAAACATAACTGGATTTGTTGAGCAATTAAAATCGTCCAACTTAGGTAACCGACGTGTTCAGCGCTGTGTGTAATTCTTCTTAGCCAAATATTAATTAAAATGTAATCGTAACGACCTTTATTCGCTTAGTGCTTCTGTTTTAACTTTTAGCTACATAACAAAGATATTGATGTACGTATTATATAGTGTATTTATTTATAAATACGTTACGACAACATACCCACTCCTACTTTATCAGACCGGTATTATCAATGATACCGTTACTAGCTTTTATACTTTGATCAAATAGTAATACTGTAACTAAGTAATAGATAATAATGTATAAAATAATTATATTATATGTATTTTGAGGAGTAGGTGTGAAGGTACTATTCATATATTTTTATGATATTATTGGTTATTATAAACTCATTTCAATGTGTCTTTGAATGTGTAAAATAAAATCACAAACGAAACTTTTTTGAACTACACGTTTATACTTCAATTATTAATTGAATACTTCACATTTAAAAATGTATAAAATGCGTCAATATTTATTTCACGTTTTAAACATTGCAACGCGTAGTGATACGAGCTCATTAAGGATTCTTTGTAACTTTCAGCACGTTTAAAAGAACACGTATACCGATTAAATAAAATGTGTGTTACGTAACATATTACGAAAAAAGTGATACACTTTGTATGCCAGCATCCGGACCTAAGGGCATGTTGGTACAGGTGATAAAAACCGGTTAGGATAGTACAACATTCACGCACTTTCATTCGTAATTTTAAAATTGGTTTTAATAAACGTTTAATTGGAGAATGTGTGTTAAGTAATATTATTAAAATGACTTCAGTGCCTAAAAGAAATAATTAGTCAAAAATAATTATTATTTTCACTAAACTGTGTAAGTATTACATAATGGCATTAAAATCGTTATTTTATGCAAAACACTGCAACACACAAAATCTTTAGACTGTAGCCTATATATTACAACAACTGAAAAATCAGCCATATATTGAAATTTCATAACTATCGTTGTAATAGATATGTACTGTGGAATACTCTTTAGTTGGTAAATAAACAAACAATAAATTGTTGCGGAAATGACAAAATATCTCATTAAGTTTCTACTACATAACACAGTAAAGTATCACTGAATTTGTCACCATCATGCAGATGAACAAATAATTCACTCAGTGACGTTTGTACTACTAATAAGTAGTTTGTAGTAGTATAGAATATAAATGAATACTTAATAAGGAACATGTATTGGTTAAGCAGTCCTTATTATTCGAGTATCATACTGCAGATGGGCAAAGCTAATAAAAAAATCTGTTTTTATAAAAACAGGAACTACAAGTTGACAGATTACAAAACAGTTGACTAGAATTTTCATTTCTGATTCTTTTACAAAATTTTCTCACATTCTCATAAGTAACCCTCATAAGTAAGTAGTAAGGCATGGCAATAGTACCTCCAAAGTCAAACCATTCTGGCTCTACTAACTTTAAAATTAACAATAAGTAAACAAATACAGTTGTACTTACAGCTCCTCTCGTTGCCGTTGTGACAACACCATTTTCATTGTGGTCGGGTAACGCTAGCTGCGGGCCCGGTACGTTCGCTGCACTGGAGTCTCACTCGTTCACGCGGGCGACGGCAGAAACGCCGTTGCCATTATCACACCTATACACAAAAGTTTTATATTATGTATCATTATGAAAATTTTATGATACATCTATTACTATTCCATATTTTTTGTGAGCATTTTGCTTGATTTTGTTGTTATTTAAAATTTTGGTAATTATGCAGTTTGGCTACTTTTCCGAAAATCAATGCAATATATTTTTTTTTAGCATGGGTAGCTTCAATTAGTCTCCATTGATGATATTCCGTCGGGGCAGGCTAACATTGCATAATTACCTTTTTTTTCACCCTTTTTAGTGATGACATACTAAAGTCTATATTCATATAATATAAAATTGTATAAAGTGATCATGAATAAAGGTAAGGTCTGGATTGAACCCACCCGCTCGCAGGGCGCTCCCGCGCCCTGCTCGCTTAGTTTTATATTGTCTTATATGTTCCAACCTAACCTAACCAATTCAATAGGAAATGTTAGTCTCCCCCGACGGAATATCATCAATAGTGACTAATTGAAGCCACTCATGCTAAAAAAAATATTATTGCATTGATTTTCGGAAAAGTAACCAAACTGCATAATTACCAAAATTTTTACTCACACTCACATTTTGATTTGTCATATCTGCCTAACTATCAATCAAATATATGGGTTCACAGAAGACATTTATCAAATTCATATGGAATAAGTAATTTCCTTAAACGCTCAATCTAATAATTGATTGATTACAAAACTTTAAGAAAGAACACTTTATTAGCATTGAGTTCTATTAATTTCTTAATAAAATAACATATTTATAAAGTATATCTCATTCATTAAATATGTATATTACTTGTCGTTTCTATTTTAAGTAATTCAACTTTATTTGTGTATTGATTCATCTATTTATTTCAAGTCTTTATTTTGTAAGAAATACTAAAAAAATTCTATCAATAGGTTATTTTTCACTGCATTAAACACTATTTATTTTAAAAATACAATGTTTCATATGTTAGTTTGATATCAAAATTTGCACCTAATTAATGTTGTTGATGTGTTGACAAAACAATTCATTCAGAAATTGTTATTATGGCATGACATTTTTATCACAGGTGAATTAATTTATTTTCTTTTTTATTTAAACACCCATTAACATGTTTTAAAAACATATATTTTTAATTAGGACTTATACCTATTTGTTTTGAATACACCTGCTCATTATTTGGTTATGTACCACCTGTTTAAGAGTGATGTTGTAGTTTAACAGCACTTTATTTTTCCATTTCTGGATCCTTGCAGGTGCTTATTTGAGGGTTTGTAACAAGGCTTGACTATACTATTATACAACTAAAAAGTAATATTTTATTCACACATAATTACACAAAATCTGCAGTGATTACAGGCGTTAATATGACACTCTGCAGTTAAGTATGGGTGAAACAGGCTTCATAGCTTTGGAGTAATTTGGAGCAATAATTATAGAATATGTTTCAAGTAAGAAAAATGTTAGAAAAATATATAATGAATAATTAAGATACTGAGATTTATTTTTTATTGTTTAATTGTAGGATACTATCAAAACACAATAATTTCCTCTTAAACTATTTGTAGTATGTTTTCTATTCATTTACATTAGTATAATAATACATTGTAGTTGCCAATTGCATAGTAAACTATTACACATTGCAATACTGAAATCATAATGGATTTGTGAAAACATACTTAAGAATATGGCAATTATTAAAGTAAATAAAACAAAGTGATGTGCACAGTTGCCTTTCAGTAATTACACAATCAATATCACTTTATCATTAGTAGTCCTGATTTTCAATGTTAAATATTTACGTGCCAGATCTATATGGGAACGTCCCTTGGTAAATACATAAAACATATGCGGAAATAATAAACAACATACATAAGAAGTACCTCTAAAAATATGTCCTCATACAATTCCTGTTTAGAATGTGTTGAGGTGAACACGACGTAAAAATATTTATTAAGACGAAATCCAGTAAACCACAGGTTTCACAAAAAACGTCGATTTGCGCGAAAACTATAAAATATAGCACTGAATATCCATTGAGCAGTAATGACTCAGAACAGAATTCAAATGTCAAATTTCATGCTGTCAATTTGCCACATCAACGAAAAACGTGAATTCTCTAAAAACCATCGCACTAATACGAATTCAATGTTAGTTAAGATATCGAAAGTATAAACTGGGTTTTAGCCAAAATAAGTGAATAACTGAACGGCCATATTGAACAGTAACATTCGAAGAATTATACGAGAAACCGTTCACTTGGACCAACTACTGTCCATTATGCTTATAAGACGCAAAAAATAAAGCTTAATATACTTACAAAACGTAAAATCACTTAAAATTGCACTTTCGTTCCAAATAAATATCACACACTCGATAAACACACTTCACACAAGACCCAAGGCAGAAAACCGTTTTCGTTGCAATGGCTCAAATTCACTCGATAAACTACAATGGATGGCGAGTTTCGATTTTTCTTTTTCTCCTCCTTTTCAAGTTTAAAATTTACAGCACCACCTAGCGTCTAAATTAAAAAACACGTTGTCTATGCACATTTTAGCTTGCAACACTGTCTACAGAAAGAGATAGATTATGGAAAGTTTCTGTTACGGGAAAAAGATAAACGATACAATGATACCATTGGAATAAAAACTATACAGATGAACTTAAGTATTGTCTATTATTTGTTTAAAATAATTTATGCTTTTTACTTTGATTAAATTGTAATAATTTTATTGTATAAAATGTTTAATAATTAAATATGAATATAATTATTAAACATACTAATGTCGTAACTAATAAAGCTTAATGTTTTAATTAAGTTGGACATATGTTTCCACCTTTATTTAGTATTTGGGTTACAATAATGCTAAGTTCACACTAACCTGTTTCTGTTAGTAAAGTAAAACATATTATTCTACTTTGGATTTCACTCAAATTTTTGAAATCCAAAGTAACTTTGTTTTGATTTTTTTTTTCTGAAGAACCCTGTCTGCATCCATAAGTTCATATTGTTTGTTATATTTGTAATAATGGGATCTGCACGATACTATGCATAACATCCATGATAGTCAAAATGTTAGCTTTCAAGATTTTATAAATTCGTAAAGGTAGTGAATGTTCCTTTCAAAGCACTTAATTTTAAACTTTCCTGAAATTTCAGAGTAACTACTGCGCTATTTGAAAGAATTTTATTAAAAATGTATGCCGTCCGATCTGAAGTATTCTGTCGTAATAGATTCGTCAGATTTTGTTTTACCCACCTGTATTTCCCAACTGCTAAGTATATTTTTTATTCTTAAGCCTTATACTGATTTCTGCAGCAACATTTTAAATTATTATTATTTTTTCAGTGTGTATCTAGTCTAATATGCCTTAAACAAACCGTTCACAGCCTCATACTTTTTGGATCGGATTTTTACACTATGAAACACTTTTAAAAACAAATGAACGATAGAGAACGAAGAGACGAACGATACCCAACTCAACAAAACAAATGTCCGATTCGTGCACCCATTTCGTAAGTTCTTCGAACGATTATTTCGATCAACGCCCTTATAATATTATGTTGTAATATAACTGGGCGTTAATGAACCACCGTTTTCCTATATTAAAACTGGCACTAGTATATAAATTATAGAAACCCTATTTCTTCCGAAAACTTACGATTTCCAAATCACTAATCGTCTAGTAACGAAAGGAATCAAGTTTCAATTTGTCAAATTTCATAGTGTTTACACGAGTGCTGCAATACTGATGGTTTTTATGGTGACAAAATAGCGATCTCGTTATCTAAGAGCGGTCGTCCCTCAAGATGGCAGTGAATAGTGCTCACCTTTCACCATAAGTGATCAGACTTCATCACCTATGTGTTCTCGTTTCTGGGGTTACGAGGCACGAATGCTGACTCTAAGGACGGGGTGCGATGGTGATAGCAAAGAGCAAGAAAGTTAAACAGCACCAAATGAACACTATAAAGAGTATGGATTATAACTGGACACCTGGTCCTGATACTCCGAATAACCAGGATGCAGGTGTCCCGAAGGCGGTCTTCATACCTCACGCGAATTCTCTGCCTTTCGACGAAAGACGCGTCACATTGGAGCAACCTGTCAAGGTACCTAATTCAGTTTTATTATAATACTATTTTTATTTCGAATCCTACCTCTCATCTCATTAGAGTAATTACTTTGGCCTTTGACAAACGAATCTTAGTTGTTTTTTGATTGTTCAATTGAATGGTATATTATCACATTGTAGTCAGGAAGTCTTCAATTGCTGCTGTTTGTCCATATATATTTATTGATTTATTCTTTCCATATGTTAAGTAATGAATATTGAAGTCAATTTATGTAGACAGTGCATGTTACATTCATTTGAATATGTAATAGGTTTTAATGCTAACCCAAAATTTGATGCCTATTTAAACTCTGCAATTAGGAAATGCTTATTAAAAATATTCAAGTAGTATACAAGCATGCTCTCCACCTGGTGGTGGAGCCACCTATTCACGGACATCTGTGAGTAACTCCATATGGAACAGAGGTTCCATTTGAAGTCATTCATAGATATGTATACTTCTGAGGACTAGAACGGTAATCTCGCTACCTTCCTACTGAAATACAATACCTGCTTCATTAATAGAAATATTTTTAGAATATTCTTACTGTACATGGAGACCATATTTTATAGTAGATTGGAGATAATTAGATACAATTAGTACTTATATGTTTATGATTAAGTACCTCATAAATATCAATATCTCATATAGCTATGGCCTCAATCATAAGGATCAATAGAATATGATAATTATTTCATGCCTATATGATGTCTTCGTAACTTTGTAATGTAAATATTAATCTCATCTATTTTTTATTGTTATTGGCTTTGCTAACATTTCATGTCTTTTACTATTATAACGTTATGCTCTGGTATCTGCTTTTTCCTTATTTTATTTATTTCTTTCTTCAAAGACTTATGTGATGTGTAGGCTGAAGTAGAGTTTATTATCGTCAAATGTACACATACTGTTTATTAAATATGTGTAGATGTCACTGGGAGGTATGATTCCGACGCATTATTTAATTTGAGTTATCAAAACTCTTAAAGCAACCTCTTTCATGAATATATGAAATTATTACTTAGCAAATAATACTAGTCCAATAATTTTCCATTCATTTTTAAATACAGATTTAAGTTCTAATAATAATTTTCGTATTACATAAAGGAACAAGAATATAACTGTCTAAAATCTAAAATCTGCTATTGAATTGTTGTTAACAAAACATCACATGTTAATTAATTGTGTAAAATTTAACTTTTAACATTGTGAAGTCAATGTCGTAGGATGCCTTAAAAGGCATAACCAATTCTAAGGCAATAGAATATAAAACGCACACTGCCTTTTTATTTTTATACAAAACAATGTGTCTGATGTGGTTAGGCACTTAGTAGTGTCTAGTATAATTAAGATTATTCTCCAGCCCTTTTTATTAGCCCTTTTTATTTAATGTTTTAGAGTGCTTTTATACTGCCTTTTCACAAGAGATGTGTGAGGTATCTAAAATATGGATGTGCGTCGAAACTACAACTAGGTTTGTTTGTTTTTTATTAACTGGTAGTTTGTTCTATAAACATCAAGTAATTGGTGGATCTAACTATTCATAGCTTAGCTACTTTGCACATCTCTGGTAAAAAGGCCTTATCCAGAGTCTGATTCCAACCCTTTCACTTTCAAATATTCTTTATCTAATATATAAAATTCTCGTGTCACAGTTTTCGTTGCCATACTCCTCCGAAACGGCTTGACCGATTTTGATGAAATTTTTTGTGCTTATCCAGTATCTATGAGAATCGGCCAACATCTATTTTTCATACCCCTAAGTAACAAGGGTTGTTCACCCTTAACATTTTTTTATTTATATGGCAACACAACGTTTGTCGGGTCAGCTAGTTTTACTATATAAATATTCTATACTATAGGTATAGCTCTTCATTGTAAATTATTATTTTATTGATTTATTACGTGCCTTAATTAAATTATCATCAGATACTCCAACCTTAAAATGAACACAGAATCTTAAAATGAACATATTGTTATTATAAGTTCATAGCCATATGTCATGTGTTAAATAATATGTTCAATCATTTTACACCTGTTTCTGAAACAAAATACGTATTTTGTACGTCTACTTCATTTTTTGGTACCGATAGATTAAGTGTATAGATAATCTTGATAAAGATATCTGTATTTACTTTGACAGTTAATATTTATCTTCTATTTTGTTGAAATACTAGAGCCGGAGTACTTGTTGTATCTTTAGTATAAGATAAAAGGTCATTCTCTTTGTGGTTTGTACTGACATAATTGAAGGATATTGTTCTTATTATTCTACCTCTCAATTTCAATTCTTTGTTTCTTAAGCAATAATGCATACATACATGTTGATAAAGATTTAGATATATAGAATAATCTGAATGATGATGTTCTGCTAGCTGTAACTCTTGGACTTAATGTAAAGGTCCTGGTTTTTTTATATAGTGCATTTACTTTCTGAATGAAGGCTGTCTTACATATGAGGTAACCATCTTAATCTTCAGGAGAACAGATGTGTTGCCACCACATCTGTTACCAACTTAAATCTCCTTTCTATATATTATAGACTTGGTTACAGATGTCCAGATGAGGCAATAATCATTTACTAACAATCTCCACATACCACATTGATGGAATGCTCATTTGCTACTGTAATCCTATAAAACATATGACATAATACAAATATGACTAAGCTTGATTACAACATGTCCTCTTTGATAAATAAAACAAATCAGAAATAATAATCACAGGGTAATGTTCCTATAAATCTTTTGTATCTATACATTTATTTTTCTCAACACTAGACTTTATACTAGGCAATTGACAAAGTCTCCATGTGTGTAATAAGATCGTTGGATGCAAGGCTGCACACATAAATCGTGATTTGTTTACATTGTGGTTCATTTATTCTTATTTCTCTTTGTTTCTTATCTGTAGTAGGTGCTTAGGGGGTGAATTCTTCAAGGTCTTCACATTAGTTCGATTGGCTGGGAAAAGAATTGTCGTATATGTATTGTTAGTTGCTGAATATTGATACTGAAACTTATTTCTAATAGTTAGCAATCGGAATTATATTTACGTCTTTTTGACCCTTTTTGTGACGTAAGTAGCAAACGAGTATGCACCCATGATCATCCATAATCAACCCAAATCATTCATTGATTCTGTCATAAGTCGGCCACAAATGCGATGCTATATATAAGAAATAAATTAAAAGTTAAAATCTCATTTGTCTGTCTCTTACCACACTCTTTAAATTAATACACAGCAGCACTATTATTATTACGGCGATTATACTAAGTTCCTAAGGGTACAAAGACATGTATATGTTTGTTATTTCGTACCGCATAATTTCACGTACCCCAAGACCGTATAACAACCATCTCAAACTAGATTCTGACCGCTTAAAGAATCCGAAGCCTTGTTTAACTTTTCCAATCGCGTCTTGTTATGCGTTTATGTGTAAGTCAATTAGTATGTACGTCAGGCCCGTCCGTCTGTGGTGGTGTGCATCGGCTGAGTCAGCCGATTCATTACATTTAATTGCCAATTGTGCATTGGCAATTAAATGTAATGAGATTAAATTGTGCTATTCCTAGCTACCCATCTGCTGCGCTCAGCGGAAGTTGATTCTTATCACCGTGGATGCAGGAAACGCTTTTATGTTGAAACTTTGAGATCCTCGCAATTGCATGTGATTAGGGTGTTATCTTGTTCGAAAAATAACGTTGCATGACACGTAACTGAAAAGAAATCGTCCAGTCCAAAGTCCAAACATACTATCGACTACGTTGTTTGTTCCCGTCGTTTACAAATTGTTTACGTGTAATCAAAGGATTTTTAAACAATTGCCATCGTATACATTCGACATGTTGTCCGGATTTTGATATTACGTCGTTGGTACGTGAATATTGTTTCTTACTTACAATTAGCATCTATACGTGAATTAGATTGAATCAAAATTAGTTAAAACGGCCACCTTCAACGCAAACTCAACAATCACTCATTACACTGGCGCGTCCTGTTTAAAACGTCCTTATCGCTAAGCAAGAGCCGTTTATAAAAAATATCCTTGTCTGGTTCAATAAAACAACTTAATGCATACATCCGCTGAACTGCATTGAATATTTACTTCTGTGAACTGCAGGGTTGGAGTTTGCGCAGGCGAACACATGAAACCCCGCATACACTATTAAATTAACGATATCCATGACAATGCAATGTTTTAAACACTAAAGTACTCAGTATAAACCGTAATGGGGCTGCACGTTAAATATAAGAAATCAGCCGTAAACCTGATTAGTCTTCCTGTGACGTAGTTATTGAGTTAAGTCGGAGTGAAATGGGTTTTAACGGTTAGCTATCGCTTCTACATGCCTTTTGGATTTCTGAGTACAACATAGTTATTTAATACTTAGTTTTTAAGTGTTTTCCGCCATAAATAGAGTTATTGTGATATTTCAGATTGGAAGAAATGTGTACCGCGCGACTCCTAGCCCAACGAACACTATTTTCGAATGCAGGGTGCTATCACGACATCACGCGACATTGTATTACGAGAAAGGACATTTCTACCTCGTGGTAAGTCTACATTTTATCTGGTATCGTCTATGGAGATTATAACATTAGTGTGAAGCGAAATTCAGTTTATTTTTATAATATGCTAGTAGCAGACGAGAACACAGTCCACCTGATGGTAAGAGGCCAAATTCAGAGGTCAGCCACAGATGCGCCACTACTCCTCAGGTCTAAGCTAAAACGCCTCGGAAAAATTTGTCTCCCTTATAACACCTTATCAAACCAGAACACAGCAGCGCTTAACACTGCTCTTATTAGGCAGAAATAGATGTGACGGTGGTGCCGCCGGAGTCGAACCACAGAGGGTTCTATCACCTTTAAAATAATATACGTTTCTAAGAAATATTTTCGATCACTATCAAAATTCTATTATATATTCTATTCGAGTAGGTAGTAGGTAATTCGAATTGTTATTTCGTTGATTGGCGACACGCCGAGAGTATTGAACTTACCAAAAAATAGTATCATGTTGGTACTATGATACTATTTTTTAGTTCTCTAACGGCGCCGGTGTTTAAAGACTGGTCGGATTAAGATTGAAAAGAAATAAATCAGTTTATTTATGAGCACACTCGAATGCATTTGATTGCATCTGCGTAGCTCGGTCGTGTCTATCGTTCTGAATCCGCTATAATAAATATGTTGTGCTTTATTATTTTTATTTTGATGTATATGATGTTTTTATATCTAGAATATGATAGAATCCTTTTTAGAAGGTGGTAAAACCCTTCGTAAGAAGGTCGAAGAATGCTTCGTAGTCTAACCTCGTAGACGCTATCGCTACACTTTTTCTCCTTTATAAACACATGCTTATGCGCTGGTGAGGTTAGATGTGAAGGTAGTGAGATGTAAGGTTGCGAAATTTACCTACATGGGGCATTCCAATTGAGTGCCTCCTCTGGGGTCACAACGCATCTGTGGCCGAACTTACGTAGGTTTCTAATCCTGCCTGGGATTGATCATAGATATCCATGGGCGGCAGATGACTTACCATCAGATGCATATAATCAGACTGCATATACTAGTTTGCTACTACATATATAAGAAAATTTACTTATTAAATGCAAAATGCGATTTCTTAGAGCAAATTCACTAACAGTAATCTTCTTACAACACAAAGAATGGACCGTTTATGTGTCATTTGAATTATAATTGAAATCAATTTTAGGTCTATATCTGACTCATACTTCTCAACGACCGTAATTGTAACGCTGAGATAATGGACCACAACTCAGGTCCGCTTGGGGATTTAGTTGACGAAATGTAGCATCCGTTTTGTTATTGGAATCAGATATGTTTATTTTGAAATCTATACATATTGGGTAAAATTGGGTATGTAGTGTACAAGTTACGAATTCTAGTGTAATATACTTTTAGATAAGAGATTTATTAAAATAAAAAAAATCTCAAAGGTATGTGAAGTCTACCAATACGCACTTGGCCAGCGCGGTGGACTATGGCCTAATCCTTCTCATTCTGAGAGGAGACCCGTGCCCAGCAGTGGGACAGTAATGGGTTGATGATGATGATGATGATGATACTTTTAGCATAAGATTGGTGGAATTTACAACACAATAAATACTATATATTTATAATAAGATCCTTGTACATACACGATAGTTGTTTCAATACACGATAGTTGCTAGAAATTGATGTTGTTCGATGTTTTGATGTTAAAGTAGGCTAGTAATCTTAAATTTGGTATCTTAACAATACCAGAAATAGGTAAGTATATCAGTAATTGAAATAACGAAAACGTTACCTACATTGTCTAAATCTTATAAAGTATTGCGCACTCGAGTACCTGTATTAAAGGTATTTAAAAATTAGTCCCTTTCAACTCATTCCAAGAAATGAAGTAGCCCTCTAAATTATTGCAGTTAAATCTATTAGCACCTATAAAGATGACGCCTCCGGTTTTTACCACGCTTTTATTAGCTTGGGTTGTATCTATGTATGTATGTATGCATGTAACGGAATCTTTGAACTCGATTTTTACCCACTTTGAACGGTCCCATTCATTTAAAATTTTGAACAATTATTAAGAACCGATGACAATATATAATTTGTATAATTTTATCCCATTCTGCTCATCCTTGTGCGATTTTAGCGTGGTTTTTTGTTTTTAAACGATAATTATTCATATGTTCCATCGGTATAGGTCAGATGATAATCGCCACGGAAAACCAGATTGGGGTATCAAGGCGGAAATCGCTATACGGAACAATACTATTTGCTTCGTCTCTTACGTTTAAAGAAATAGAAATACGTATGTCCTTAATGATTAATTCATAAGCTACTTTGAGCAGCACTCAAGCTTGAAGTGTAGATTTTACGCTCTCAATTCACTTACCTACATGCACATCGAGATGTTATATAAAAGTGATGTTTGAACCATAAAGATTTGAACTTTTGAAATACTAGAAATAATCGTGTTTCAATATTATTACGTTTAATTTTGTACTTCCAGATGCGATTGTTTATCGGACAGTGTTCCAAATTCCGGATATTATAGTGATCTGTGTGGTCTAGAGCAGTGTTTTCCAAAGTGTGGATTGTGAACCCCTGCGATCACGTAGTCTTTATAAGCGGATCGCTGGGGGTCGTAATAAATACAATAATAAAATGTTAACTAAGAAAATATTAATTTTAGACGTTTCACTACTTAATCAATGTAAAATATGCCTGTTTAAGTTACTTAATTATGTAATTAACGGATGCCTTATTTTATGAATATTTATAAATAGCACTTTTGTATATAAAATTGATATTCATTATAATATTCCATTTTTAGATAGTAAGCGGATCGTATTATGAATAAGATTGAAAAACACTGGTCTAGGATATAGTTCGCATTGACGATATATTAACATTTCCTAACGTCGGAGCCATTCAATGTACTTACAGACATATAGACGCCTTTCAAGGACTTGACATGACCATTGGCCATATACGAGTATAGCACACTAAGGATGCTAATTAGTAAACTCAAAGTGCGACTGCGTATGAACGTGGTGTATACGGGTATCTAGTGTAGACAAATAAATAGTGAGAAATTAATAATTACGTTTTCTGCTTTCGTAATACACTCATGGGGCTTAGTTTGCGTGGTTCAAAAACAGTGACATAGGGGAGGTTGACGAAAAGCACCTGTATGTATTTTGAAAAAAAAAACCTTTTTTTTCACACCTGTGCTAAGGGTAGGTGGATTCAAACCCCCTAAAACCCCTAAGCCCAAACCTCATTTTTTCTTCTGTCGAATTGGTGTTAGACAAACACCTGGCCCAAAACAGAATTATAAATACTTAATTTACCTATCTGTCTGAGCAGGGATCGATCCCGGAACCACAGCGTAACAGACCGCTACTAAACATTATCCGCTTACGTATTCTCACGACTTTCGGTAAATTAGCTCGTGAATATGCAAACTCGACAATTAACGGTCCAAATAGAGTAGGAAAGTAAAACGCGTAATGGATATCTCTTTATATGAGAGTGCTGAATGAATTTCACCCCATCCTACGTATGCCTTTATGAGGAACAATAGACTGGCTTAGATTAGATTCGTTGAGTGGAAACTTGTTGTGTGTGTTAGATTTTTTTATAATATAAGAGTAGTAGACGAGCATGCCAGCCACCTGATGGTAGGTGGGTACTGCCGCCCAGGGACATGTGTACTATAGATAAGATTAGATTCCTACCTAAGGTCGGCCACAGACACGCTACCCCTGAGGACCAAGCTGGAATGTCTCGGAAAAGTATGTCTCCCTTACCACACCCTTTAAACCAGAACAGCGCTTAACACTGCTGTTATTAGGCAGAAATAGGTGTGGCGATGGTGCCGCCGGAGTCGAGCCATAGAGGATTCTATCACCTTTTTGTTTTTTTTTTATATATTTCTTTTGTCTTAAACTGATTTAAGAATGCGGAATGACTATTTATGATATGGAATGTCATCGAAGGCAGAATGCTGTAGATGAATAGTATTACTCTGTTATGGAATGTTTGACGTCAGACTAATACTACCTAATAAATAAATGTTTCGTATTAGTATTCCCAAATTAGGCTTCTCTTTTTGTGGTGGTATGAGTGATGTAACAATTACTATGAGGCTGTCAGACTAACGACGTTCTAACTTAGATACCATGTTGGCAATCCATCCGTGCAGGTGAGATGCATGCTTGTTTGCAATATCAATATTATAAAATCTGTGTGTACTTATCCACGTGATAAGTTATTTTATTAAAAATTAAAAGAGTGCATAAAAAAAGTCTGTACAAAATGATACAACGCCACCCGTCACGTAAAGTAACGTTTCGTATAAGAGTCGTGTACTCGTGAAAATTTTGCGAAATTCTTTAGCCAATTTTATGTGGTCGATTTTTTATTTGTCTTTGGTTTTCTTCAAAATCACTCTTATTTCTTTCAAGCGCCCCACAAGAAGTCGAATTTTAAAAAATCGAAAATGTGACGAATGTCGTAAGTTCGTAACAGATCAAAGTGGGCTGATCATTCTTGTTATGTGCCAGTTACAGATGTGTTATGTGTTATATTCTCAGCCGCCCACGAAATCAAGACCATAACTTCCACTCGTTGCGTCTAATTGTACCTACAATACATTTTGACATATCTATATTTTATCCATAACCCATACACAAGTGGATCTCTTTTCTAACTAGAAAATGTTTGGAAGTAAAAGTCTAGGTTTTATTTAAACTTTTTGCACCTGATGAATTGAATTTGTAACAGAACACACATTTATTTCCATAAGTTTCATTCATAACCATGAATATATTCTTTCTGGTAAACATTGTAAAAATTTGCTGATAATTTAAGGTAAAAATACATACATAGAGAAACAGCTAATGAAATCGGAAGGGCTAGTTTGTAGATAATAGTAAGTTTGTTATTGTCTGGTTTGGATCGTCAACTATTAGATCCAATTAAAAAAATAATACTATACAACAACAGTAATCCACAAATAACTTGATATCAAAATCGGATAGAAAAATACAAGTTGTTGTAACGAAAAAAAAGGTTTGGTCCATAATGTTTAGTAGCCCTTTGTATTTTTGCTACCGGCGCTACTATAGGCTTGTTATAATTGCCTGACTTAACAATGCTTCAATCTTATAATCGGTCGACCAAAGAACAAAGTCCTTAAAGTGTCGGTATTTAGTAGTTATATTTTAATGGGATGCTCTTTTAACTTCTAACAAAACGACGTGTCTTCAAGTGCCTATTGTATTCGAAAAATACGTAATTTGTAAACCAGTTTGCATATTTAGGTGGTTTTCTTGTGATGGATAGATGGAAACGAGTTTCTCATTAGGTACTTATTTCATATTGAGTTAAAATTCAAAGTCGGATATTCAAAATTTAGACAAATGCTTCCTATGGAAATTTAATCATTTTGCGTACGTTTCTCATGATATTTTAAGCCAGTTAAACTTAAAAAGGTCTTTAATTAGTCGTTTGAACACTCGTGAACAGTGAATATTGTGTGGTGTTGTCCCTAAAACCTCTTTTCCCGTTCGTTGGAGGCTACTAAGAAAATCCAGGAGGTGAGCAGCAACTTCTTGCGAATTTATTCATCTATTACGAACTCTAATAGGTTTAGCCAAGCGCGGTGACTACGGTAAAGCCCTCTGAAGAGACGGCTATTTCTAGTAGTGGTCTTCTAAGCGTTAATATCGGTGATACGACACCGATATAGCGTATACAAGCTATACAGTGTACAGGCAGGCTATCAGCTACTAGAACAGAAAATGAAAGTTATTTGGAATAGGATAGCCAAGATTTTCGTATACAACCAGAAGTGATCTTGTATTGTTTTGGCTGGGCTACAATGCTTTTTGGTTACCGATCTTCTTTTATACACATAGGGTACCTATACGCCAACAACTCTACTCACCAATTATCGCTTTTATATTGTCGTTTGCAAATTTTTCATTTGGCTTAATGTATTACGAAAACAATTCTAGGTTGATGTACGCGAAGCCATACAGCGGATAGGAAATCAATTAAAAGGGTAAGCAATCGATGGAAACGAGCGTCGTTCGATATTTCGTGGATCGTTGTAATTTGCGAGTTAAAAGCGGGTTTACACATCCTTTAACGTGTGACGTAACACGATACGACGACAGGCGTCGGTCCACCGGGCTGTGAACGTATTGAGTTATTGTTACGGCTTCGTGCGACGTGTTTATTGGGGTTCCGTGTTGCGATTAGTGAAACGTAACACTATTGTTCCTGCGTTGATCCGATGGACTGTCTATCTGGTCAGCAAAAAGTAATAGGTAACAGAACTCGATTTTATAACCTTAATGACTCAAAAAGCAGTAATAGCCTACTGGTTAAGAAACTTGGTCTCTTGATCGAGGGGTGCGAGGTTCAAATCCCAGGCACGTTCCTCTGATTTTTTAAAGTTGATGTGCGTACTAGAAATCAATTATCATTGGCCTTAATGGTAAGGACAAAATCGTGAGGAAACAGGGTTGATGCTAAGTCAAAAAAAAAAAAAAAAAAGATTACAGATAATGAGTAAAAGTTTCAAGAACATTTAGTCTTTAATGATCTAGATCACCGACATTCTGTAAGATTCTGTCTTGCATACACAAGAAGTTTTTAAATCTTCAGACTCAGTAACACATCGTCGGCTGGATTAGGGCTTTTATCTCATCTGGCGTATCAAGTGGACTTCATATTTTATCTGCTATACAAAATAAAAAGTTCCCTTTTTAATATACTTTTATTAGAAAACATAAGACAGTAAAGCGTATCAGAATGATTTATAATTCAAAATGAGGTCGGGTAATAGTGTTTTTATAACATAAAGTGGCAAACGAGCATGCAGTCTTTCTGGTGGTAAGATGCTATTGCTGTCCGTGGACATCTGTAACAAATTCCATACATAATAGAGATTCTGATATCTGAAGCCGATTACTGGAGCCTTGTAACTCTTAAAATTAAGATGGACGCCTCATATGTCAGTCGGCCGCTATAGTCACTTATATGATCTAATATATATTTTTATTAAGGTATCTCGCTAATTAAACCATATATTGTACGGAACGCACATGCAACAGAACGGGATAGCATTAAACCGGTTCATTGTTTGTTGATGTTTCACGCGATTGTTTGTCTGTTTGTGTTTGCAGGACAATCAGAGCAGCAACGGAACGTTCATCAACAACAACCAGTGCTCGATATCGAAGGAGCAAGAGCCGCACGAGGTGTTCTCCGGGGACGTGGTCCAGTTCGGCATTCCCGTAGTTGAGAATGCTGGCAATTCGGAAAAGGTAAACTTTTTACTTGTATAACAAAGACATTCAATTCCATTAGTGGTATTATATAATTATTGGCGACTCCTCTGGTGTTGCAAATGTCCATAGGCGACGGTGACTGCTTTCCATCAGGTAGCCCGTCTATCTTATCGTTAGGTTAAATATAAAAAAAAAATTAGTAAGACGTTTCAATTAGTATCATCCACGCATATATGTGTGAAGTAGGATGAAAGTTTTTGTATGAAAATATTGAAAATCATAGTTCGGTTCGTAGCCTACATATACATTGGTTGGGTGCATACGTAGACTATGTAATGTATGTAATACTTAGTTTTCTTACGACTACAATACTTAAATAATGTAAGATATAGACATAAAATGGATACATCCTTGTACAGTCATTCCAACTTTAAAACAATAAAATTTCTATTTTAATTATTATTATGTAAATCTGAAATTGATTGTGATGGAATAGAGAGCACAAATAGCTAGAGATTATATATTATTTTATCCATTAAGACTCTTATTACTCGTAGTATTCGTATGTACACAGACAATGCGAGCGTAGTAAATACATACAGTAAATAGTAAAAATCTATTTTATATTGAATATTTCCTCTTAGATAAGATTACTCGCGCGGTGTAGCGGTCACCACATGCGGTCACACTAGAGCAAGCGGCTTCAATACTTTTACGAATTTAGATTTCTGTTCTGTAAACTTTACACTACAAAGTGCGTAATTTTAGTATAAAGTTTTAGTACTAATAGATAACTTTGCAAAAACTATTTGAACATTTAATACGTACAACGAACTTGCGAAACTTCCATCTTGTTTTTCCATCGAAAAGCGCGCCGAATACTACTTGTCTACATGACAGCTAGTGCTGGTCATTAACAGTAGTGATGTGTCTAACAGTACAGAATGCTATTTATTATGTTTTATGTTATGTACATTTTTGTTATTCGACTTCCTAATGACTAACGACTGACTTACATAATAAGGCGACCATTTCAGTCTTCATTAGTGGGAATGCATCTGTGTTAGGGTTTAAGTACCCGTGTTCTATATGAAATTGGTTACATATATCGGCAGCTACCACTTACCATTAGATGGGCTGCATGCTTGATATAAAAAAAATGGGTTTATTTTGGTTTTTCAAAATTTTTTATTATATTTTCAGAATACGTTCCCACCAGTGGTTGCGCTGCTCAAGCTGTTTCACCCCGATGGCAAAGAGGCGAAGCTCTGTTTCAACCCCACTATGACTACCCCGCTGCACCTGAAAGAGTTGTATCAGCTCAACAATTATGTACAGGTGGGTGATTAGAAAACCCGTTGGTTTACTATCCGTCAGATTAAATTTGCATAAGATTACATGTCACAGTACAGTTGCAACGGATTTCGTAAACATGTCTCATTATATAAGCTTAAAGTCGCATTAACTTTAATGAAAGCGTATAAATAATCGTCGTTTGACTGCTATTTTTAATTTTATATTGCATTATATTCTTTGCTATTTTAGACTTAGTAACAAATGACGTTTTTTTTTGAAAAATGAAACTTTTTCACTTTTGCAGTGTCTTGATATCTTGCATAATTTAATGAAACGGCATTATTAAATATTTGGTCCATTTCTTGGGTAGAGGACAAGTAGTTCACTGCTGTACCATTTTTTCCTTTTTGTGATATTTAAATTAAACGTGTTTGACTGCAGAGTCCAAAGTCCAAAATCCTTTACTTGAGTTGATGCTTGTTGTTTTGTTCAACAAATAAGCCATTTTCTTCCAATTTATCCTTTAAGGGCAGCAACACATCTGTAGTTGACTTTAATTAGGAGTCAATCACTTACTGATGTCACATGTTAATAAAAATATCTCTGTTGGTTTGCAGGAGGCGATCCAGCGCGAGGCGTCACTGGAATGGCGGTTAGGCACCCTTCGCGAGAGCGTCGAGCGCGCGCGAGCCGAGGCGCAGGCGGCGTGGGAGCTGTTCGTGGGCGAGCAGCGGCTGCTGATGCGCGTGCACACGCTGGAGAGCGTGCTGGCGGCCGGCGCGCAGCCCGCCGCGCACCACGTGGCGCAGCTGCTCGCCGACAAGCGCAACTACCAGGTGACGCGGCTCGTGTGTGCTCGCGGCCGGCGGGGAGCTGCTCGTGGGCGAGCAGCGGCTGCGACGTTGAAGCTGTTGACCACGCGGCTAATTTCTTTTTATAGTGCAATATTTAGATACTAGCAAACGCTACACACCAGTACACACGCAATCCTTAGATAAGAGTTGAAAAATCTGTATCCCGCCGAAAATAAACGAGCATCACGACGAAAATACCGAATACACCCGAGTAGGTTATTTACAAACTCGTGTCTAGCCGTCTATACTCTGAGTATTCGACTGTTGTACACCCCCTTAATCCCCTTACGTCTTCAGAAGGAACCCCTGTTCTATATTAAGTTCATTACAGATATTCATTGCCAGCAGTAACCACTTATCATGGACTACTTCAATGTTATAAAAATTTTTGCGTATAAATGAATATAAATAAAATAAATTTCAAAGTTCTATTTCCATACCAAATCCTGCAGCTTATCTAAACGTCATGGATTCCGAAAAACAACTATAATAACGATCAAGATCTGACCATCAGTGTTGTGTCCGTTCCCAGGAAGTAGCCCAGGAGAGCCTCCGCACGGCGCACGAGCAGCGGCTGCTGCTGGAGGGCAAGCTGGAGCGCCGCAGCCGCGAGGTGGCCGCGCTCTACAACCACAACCGTGCGCTGCGGCTCGCCGCTAACAACGCGCTCGCTGAGCTGCAGGTGAACTATGGGACTTTTTTTATAATCGTTGCTAACGAGCGTGCCGTCCACTTGTTGGCTACTGCTGCTTAGACATCGTTAATTAACCCCAATATTAGATTTTCGTCCTACCTGAGAATGGCTTCATATGCGTTGTTACCTTTGAACACTAATTTAGGACGTCTCGGAAGTTTATTCAGTTTACCCAATTTTCTTAGCGGAACACAGCAGCGTTCTACTGTTATTATTGGGCAGATTTTGGTATATACCTATATCTGCTCAATAATAACAGTATATGTATACTCTCTCACAATATTGACACTAAAACGTTCAAAGTGAAGGTTGTAGAAATCCTAGTGATTTAACTTTAAAGACGCTCTAAAGGCCCTACCTACTTCTATCTAATAACAGTAGTATTAACCGTTATGTTACTACGTTTTTCGAGCCGCTAATGTGTGGCTGACCTCAGATAGGAATTTTAAATTTTTCCGGGGTTTATTACAGATGTACATATACGGCAGATGCCACTTACCATCTCGTAGACTGCATGCTGGTCTGCTACTTCTCTATTTCTTTATGTGCATATGCATTATTTATAACATATATTTTTTAGGGTAGGACAGATAGAAACCCTATTACAAAGCCTGCTTCATTGTCCTACTTTTAAATGTTGTAAGCTATCCTAGACCTACAGAGGCATAGACAACTTTGTTACAATTAAATAATGCGTGTACTAATACGATTATATTGTATGCCTCAACAACTCAATGTCAAATGGTTTCTGAAACTGTTTCAGATTGCTCAATTATATCGATTCGATATTGCGATAACATTTAAAGTAATTTCTTTTGCTAAATTGAAGCTAACTGAATTAATTTCATAAAGCTTAAAATTAATTCAGTTAGTTTCAGCCAAATAATTGTTAGAAATATAATCTTAAAATTAGTTAATATCTATATCAAATACACATTTAAAGTATTTTACTATAAATACTTGTAAATATTGACATTGACTTGCGCCGCTGCTATTAATAAATCTATTAGTAAATTTATTAATCTAATAAATCTAAAATAATAATAAATCCAGTTTTTGGCCCCTGAAATTCCCCCCTCGGTTAAAATTAGCAATTTCTAGTAGCCAGAAATTGTGAAATTCCGACCTATAAAAACAAAATATTGGATTTTCGTTTGCACATTAAGGTTAAGTTTAACTGTAAAATTATATGTTCTGCACTTATGGTATAATTCGAGGATCGTTAAAATACACTAAAAATAACACTAAACTTCAAGAAAAAGTTTAAAAAGTCTACCAAATATAGATCATAAATGTATGTCGTGTATGAGAATATCTTTATATACGTTACTCTTTGTCTAATAGCCGATTGTCGTCGAGTATATCAGTGATCTAATTGAATGTCATTAGTCAAAGTGGTAAAGCGTAACAATGGTTAATGCCAGCGAGATCCTGTTTAGTTTGAGGCAATGTCAACATGATTGATAATGTATAGGATTGGCAAGGTCGCACGACTTTCTCCGTGTGTTACGTTGATCGCGACTTGTAGTTGACACTATATTGAGGCGTTGTTTGAATATGTTTGATCTTTTACAGTATGTTATTATAAACACTGTAAAAAAAATAAAGTTTAAGTAACTATTCGATTTGGAAATGAATGCTATTTGTCTTAGATCATAAATGTTTCGTTGATGTGAACGTGAAAATTCGTTTTTAAGGCTCTAGACAGACGGACCGCATTTCAACTGCAATCCAACCGCAAATTGCAGTTCAGGTGCAGTTTGAATGTAGTTGACACGACTGCAATAGAACTGCAAACCAAACGCGCAGTCCGATTGCAGTTCAATTGACACGACTGCAATAGAACTGCAATCGGACTGCGCGTTCGATTGACACGACTGCAATTGCAATTTGCAGTTGGATTGCAGTTGAAATGCGGTCCGTCTGTCTATAGCCTAAGAATTTTTTTCTATGTGGAAATATGTATCGCAATAGTTTTTAACAAATGTTGGTATTTAATTATTAAATGTTGTAGATATGCAAAATAACGTTTGAGAGTGTGAATCATAGTCTGTATTGTAGCTGCGTTTATAGTTACTTTTATAGACTCACAAACATCGAATAAAATAACCTTTGCTGCCGGCAATATTTAAACTTTTTTCAGGTAAAAACTAAACTCAATAGAAAATGATAAAAAAACACTTAGTTTTTGGGAAATAATTAAAAATCACTTATGAAAGGAATGTTAGGAAGGAAAGGGTATCTTGAGGAGCAGTGGGGGTGTTGTGTAAATAGAACGGGGGGTAATAGGAGTCCGTAAATATTCCACAAGGTACTGTTACAATAACTAAGGTTATTGTAACAGTACCTTGCGGAGCAGTGGGTTTGATGTGTAAGTTGGACAACGGGTAATATGAGTTCGTCAGTTTGAATATCATCATTAACCCATGACTGTCGCACTGCTGGGCAGGGCTCTCCTCTCAGAATGAGAAGGATTAGGCTATAGTCCACCGCGCTGGCCAAGTGCGTATTGGTAGACTTCATATACCTTTGAGATTATTTTTTAAATCTCTCAGTAAGCAAGTTTCTTCACGATGTTTTCCTTCACCGTTTAAGCAAGTGATAATTATCGAAGTAATGTTAATGTCAGTTCGAATTAAGTTTGTTAACGTATGTTGTTGTTGTTGTTGCAGAAGTTAGCGGCGCGGTGCGAGCGCAAGATGTGTGCGGCGCGGCTGGCCATCGCCGCCGCCGAGGAGCGCGAGCGCGCGCTACGCACACACCTGCCGCTCGCCGTCAGTACACACACACACACACACATATATTTATTTTTATTTTAATAAATCAATGATGGTCATTGATCGTGATATGATTGACTTAAATTATGATGATCATGTTAATTAATACATGATCGATATTTATTAATTTAAATTGTATTTTGTACAGTTTTTTATTTATTAACATGTGTTTAACTTTATATGTTAAACGTTGCAAATGTCCATAGGCGACGGTGACTGCTTTCCATCAGGTAGCCCGTCTGCCTTATCGTTAGGTTACATATAAAAAAAAAACGTGATAAAACTTATATGTCTTATTAGTACCATATTTTGTTGTTTATAATATACAAATATATAATATAATTAATATACAAATACAGTGACCAGTCTATATGTAAAAATTCCTGGTTCGATACCCGCTCAATCAGAATAATGTAATTTTGTATGATTATACTTTTTAAAATGTGCAAATTTAGAGTTTCTCGCGCTGCTATCCATAGCAAAACCACCTTTCAAAACGGTAGTAGTTTGTTGACGTTCAAAACTAATGAACTAATGAACTTTGCATTTGATTTATAACATGTTTTACTCCTCTGCAGTACTCGGTGCAAAACGGCGAGGCGAAGATGTTGGTGGTGAGCACGGACAGCAACAAGCTGTCGGACGCGAAGCGCGCCGGCTCGCTGGAGGACGCGGTGCGCGCGCTGCCCGACTACATCAAGCTGCTGTTGCCGCAGCATCTCCTCAACAAGGTAACGTTGTATTGTATAGTCAAATTGCTGGTCCGCTCTAAATATAAAACGAGTCGCGTCGAATAGCAAATTGTAGACATAAGCGGGAAGTAGACAACGTGGGAACCCCCGGCACCCGTCCGCTGCTCGCTCTCGCCCACGGGTACATAGCTGCGTTAGTATGCCCTTTCGATGCTACGGAATATATGCTTATAGTTGTGCACAACAACTCAGAGCGGACTAGCAGTTTGGCGCGGACTATACCTAAGTTGGAATACTCGTTGTAATCATTGACATGCTGGTAAATTTTATGTGTGATGTGGTTGCATTCGAAGATATTGGAACAAGTCATTTGTTGGAGTAATGTTCTATAATAAAATTGCTTTTTCAGTTATAAGATTGAGGTAGGGGATACGTATATACTTACCATCCAATGACAAGTAGTCACGACTCAACTCCATACAAAAAAGGGATTGAACACAAATGTGTTGCCTCTACCGAAGACTAAGATGATCGCCTTCCATGGACATGCAGAACTGCTTCGCGCAGGGACATCAAGAAATAGTTGTTGCTCGCCGGTGCTAGGTAGCTCACCGGTCGAACGAAACTGTTTCCAAAATGTTGTCTTATCATATATTCAATATTCGAATATCATAATAATCGGAATCCTTAGTAATGGAGGATTAACACGAAACATTTCTTAGATCTTTGTTCTCTTCTTGAATAAAAATAACAGCGTATCATTTTATTCGCATACATTGATCATTTATTCGCTCCGTTTTGTACTACGATTTTCATACTACGCTAACTTAACTAAATAATACACGTTTCATATTTTCAGGTTGGAATAAAAGCCATATCAGCTGAAGGTAAATCGGCTAAGGAGTTCGAATTGATTTTGAAGAAAAATAATGTGTACAATAATACCGAAAACAAAGGTCAGTAATAACTAAATTAATGTCTTAAATTGAAATAGACTGCAATGTCTGTAACTTGAACATCCTTAGTATGTAAGATGAATAATTTCAGTATAGAAAGGGTGCTTTTCCTGTCGTACTTGTTTACACTTGCACGCGCATCCCACATACACGCACACACGAATCAACTCGCTCCTATCTGTTCGCGACCGTATTCGTGTGTGTAAGAAACTACAGGATACTTGTGGCAAGCGTGCGAGCTTAAGCACGCCTGATAAATTCCTATTTTTATAAATAAGGTTAACATAATGGAACTGGTTTCTTTATTTTGCTTTGTAGCATGCAAATTTTCAAGCAGCATTGAGCGCTGTAGGTGGATAACTACACCTGTCAATCTATAATTTTAACTAGTCTACATTATTCGGAATGTGTCGTTATTGTTAACATGAAGCCGTTAACAATATTAAATTACAAATATGTACTGTACTGTAATCATATCTAAATAAGTGCTGACACCAAAACATTTAGTAATCAATTTGAGCTATTTCTCAGGCAACAGATAACCAATGTTATTTCGAAATTATCGTTGTTGTACATTAGCTCACGCCATTTTAAACTTATGTTGGTACATTACAGAGAAGCAACAAACAGAGCAAGACGACGCAAACGAAGGCAGCGGCGAGGACAAGTCCGGGGAACCGGACTCTTGTACCGACGACGAGAAACAATCACGCCGTAATCACGGTACATACATTTATGATTTCTTAGCCTTTACCAGTGGCCTCGCTCGCGGTTAGAGTAGTTTTTCTATCCCGGGAATGGTTTTGGATTAAATGTATGTCCTTTTCTGAACCCTTGCCAACGTATGTACAAAATTTTATGACAAATAGTTATTTAGTTATGGTGTGAAAGCGTAGCAATCAAACCGACAAACACACATATGCATTTATAATACCATACCTATTGCTATCTGATAAAAGCAGCGTTAAGCAATGCAGTGTTCTGGTATGAAGGGTGAGGTAACATACTTCCCAAGGCATTCCAGCTGTCCTCAGGAGTAGCGACACATCTGTGAACGACCTTAGGTAGGAATGTTATCCTATCTGGGGTTTATTACCGATGTCCAGGGGCGGCAGTAGCTACATACATTCAGGTGGACTGCAAGACTGCTACTTATATACATATTATGGTTTAATGACTGGCTGCTAATTCACGAAATAAAATAATATTGAACTTAAAATGTTTAAAGTTGTTAAGCTGCTAAAATTTGGGCTTAAATGTTATTTTATGTAACGAAACAAAAATAACAGCGACATATATAGGTGTGTGTATAATATAATTTCTTCATTATACGGTTTTTGTTCAGAACCAAGTCATGAAGTGGAATCAACCAGTCCGCTGGACGGCGAGCTGCGTCCCGACAATAATGCCAACTCCACGTATACCGACCAGGAGAGTAGAGAAGAATCTCCTGTGAGTATTTATTTACATTGTATGTATTTGTACACCTATTTAAATTGATTTTAGATATATTTGTACTCTTGTTTGCAGTTTTGAAACTACTTTTTATCTTTTTAAATGTAACTATAAAATTTGCGATACTTAACACTAGTAATGTAAGAGTTTACAAGTTTACTTATTCAAAATTGTAATAAGTATTTTTGTAGGTATCATGCTGTCCTAAGAGTTTAGTACATATACATTCATATTAAGAACTCATTTAGGTACATAATATTTATCCATTGCTTAGGTGTCTGAATTTTCTGTTATTGACATTTTTTATTTTTTTAGTAATAAGTTTTTCTTGTAGTATTTTATTTCATTTACGTTTTTAAGTATGACATCAGGTTACTTGGTGTTTATTAAATGTAAAAATAAGAAAAATAACATTAAATAAAATATAACAAAACATGTCTTTTCGAATAACATGTAAATTTGCGATCAGAGCAAAGCGGGCGTGGAGTACGCGAACATCTTGCGCGTGATGGCCGGCCTCAACGACGAGATCAAGGCGTTGCGGGAGCGGCTCGCTGGGGCGTCCGGCGAGAACGATCAGCTACGAGCTGCACGGGACCATCTGCTGGCGGCGGCCGCGGATGCGCGGGACTCCACTGATGTACCAGCGGCACCGCCTGCGCCTGAAGACGCTGCTGCGTACCGCGCGCGGATCGCTGACCTCGAGGTAAGGGCATTGACCCTTTTGTGTCATTTAAATCAAGGCACTTGCTGGAAGGTCCGCGCGACTTTCACCGACACAGCGCCCATACCGGAAAACGCGGTCGCGTACCACACGACTATCGCTGACCACTAGGTAAGGGCCTTTCTACTATTGGGTTGTTGAGCACAAGGCGGGAACGGCTCGCGGGTGCGTCGGGCGAGAACGATCAGCTGCGAGCCGCCCGAGACCATCTGCTGCACCGATGTACCACCGGCACCACTTGCGCCTGAAGACGCTGCAGCGTACGCGCGGATCGCTGACCTCGAGGTAAGGAAATTTTGTGTAATTTAAATCAAGGCACTTGCTGGAAGGTCCGCGCGACTTTTACCGACACACAGTTCGTACCCGAAAACACGGACGCGTACTGCGCGTACCGATGAGCTGGAGGTAACTGATTATTCAGGTACTCTATCGCACTTATCTTTCTTACATATTACCCACGGAACATATGTCTCATTAGATATTTTTTCCGGTATGGACATCATGTGTATTTTTTGTGTTATGTTCAATAAACAAGTTATTTCATTAATTGCCTCATTCTCGATACACAACATATGGGCAAGTTGGTGCTTCATTAGTGCTGTTTGATCTTTCGATCGATAAGTATTGTACCGAGCGCGCGTGACCATTTTAATGCTAATGCATATCAATGTTTTATGAAACTACGGGCATTTTAAGCTTAATATAATCACATCTAATTTGAAACGTGTAGTTAAAATATAGCGTTTATTAGCGTGGATTAAACATGTTGTTTGTATTTCAGGCTCTGCTATCGCAATCCACCGTCGTAGAGGAATCGAATCTCGCAGAAATCCAGCGGTTAGCGTCGAACGCTGCGGACATGCAGGCCGAGCTCGCGTTCCGGCCCACGCGCGCCGACATCGACGACCTCACCAGCCTCGTCGGCTCCCTGCGCAACGACCTGCTCGCCAAGGAGGACCAGATCGAGCGCCTCCGGGCCGCCATCGACCGGGAGCGGCGCGGCTCCGACAAGTGCGTCGAGACCTCGCGCTCCCTCGAGGACCTCCGTCCCCCCGACGAACCGACCCCGGTCGACGATACCCTCGACGCCAAGAGGATTTCCGCCGACATCGACGAAATCTTCCGGCTCGACTACGACGAGGAGGACGACGAGACCGACTCCGCCGCGACCGAGATAAACCGGGACGAGGGCAGCGAGACGGCGGAGACGACCGAGGTGGACGCGGACCCCGGCACGGTCAGCGAGTACGTGCGGCTCGACGACGAGCAGCGGCTGCAGGTGACCATGCAGAACGGCACGCTGCACGCCCTAGAGGAGGAGCTGGTCCGGGCGAAGGAGCGCTGGGCGGAGGGCTGCGCGGAGCGCGCGCGGCTGACGGCGCAGCTGGCCGCCCTGCAACACAAACCGCTGCGCCTCGACATCGGCCACCTGCTGGCCATGGCGCTCCCCGTGCTGATCGCCTGCGTGTACTACGCGCTGCAGCAGTACGTTTCCTGATTCACGGCCACCTGGGACCCGCCCGGGTACGCGTAACGCCGACGCCCGCCCGCGACCGCGTTCCGGCTCGGCTCTCGGTGTGGAACGATTTTCGAGTTCAAACTTTTTGCTCACTACTACTATATTAAAATTTCTTACGGTAACTATTGAATATTTTTGAGCCGGAGGGCGCCCGGGGGCTCCGCCCGGGAATCGCGGTCGCCGGTCGAACGCCGTCGGCGCCGAGGAGGGAGAGTTATTTATGGATTAGAGTAATTTAATATATAAAGAAATAGATATCGGTTTATAGTTCGCCCTCGGTTCAGCTGAAGGCCGTGACGGGAGTGCAGTGTGGCGACGTTGTGTGGCGCGCCGTGGGCCGCGGGGTCGGTGCACGTTGTTATCGGTTGAGTGTATTATACTAGATTGTTTCTGTATAAAGGTGTCGGTGCCGTATCGATAAAGTATAAAATTATTGTTGATATCTGCCATAATAATTAACTGTACATTTTATTGTTAAGGCCTAACGACTGTCCTATGTTGTAATAAATTATTGTTGTACAAGATATATGCAAACTCTGTGTCGCTACATGAGCGGGTTTGCAGACTTCACTTGTTGAATATTTTAGATATTGATACTTCATAGTGTGTTCATGAATATGTATAGGATTGTGTCGCCGATCGCTGGACCGCAGCAAAGCTATCCCATCGTTCTCGCGCCGCTTTCGATGGCTGCACTAAATTTAAGTCTCTTCCAATTCTATTGTTATGACGTTAGATGCGAAGAAGTGTGCCGCCGATGCTGCTTTTAAGAGTGAAGTTTGTTAAAAGGCTATTAAAATGTGGTTTCACATATCAAATGTAAATACTAACAAATTATGGGCATTTACCCATTTCTAAATTAGCTGACAAGTTTTTTCGAATCGTTTGCATTTTTCTAGTCTTTGGAAATGTATGTGTTTGATTGCAGGACATTCGGAGTTCTTGCGGTGATTTAGTTTCAAAGTCTAGTTTTTATACCGTTGTAGAGGTCTTCGTGTGCGCATTAGCGTACCATGGCCCTATAGTTTTTGATATTAACAAGAGAACGTAATTTTATAATTCAAATCATTATTATTCAAGGTAGGCACTTAGCTTCTGTAAAATGTTATGTTTAATGATTTAGCTCTCATATTTGATTTTGAGTTTTGTTTAAAGCGATTTGTTGTAGAGGGCGTTGGTTAACGCGTGGTCCCTGCAGGATGCACGGGCGACCCTTGAGATCGCTTTGCTCTGTGATGTGATGGCCAATAGATAATTTTGTAACAAATTGTGTAACTAACAAATTATTAATTATATCCTTAGAATAAATGTACCTAAACCACGTTGAACCACTGTCTATATAAATATTTATTATTTTATTGTTGCACTGAGTTTTGTTATTTCGATGTTTTATTTTCCGTTTAAACCACCTTACTGTAAATAGATGTACCTTATACTCTCTACGTTTAGTTTCATATGTCGAAGACTTTTATGTTGTATTTAATGGAGTAAATAATAATTATTGGAAATAATATTGATTTGTTTAAATATGTTTTTTTCTTTCATATCGCCAAAAATAAAACCCAACATCACTTTACTTTATTACAATCCAAAAAATAATACATTCGACACATACAATCGGATATGGAATAATTTTATAATCAATCAGTTTGTTATAAAAGGGTAAATTGGGGAAAAAAACAGTATGAAAAAATAATTACGTTTTATAGTTTTTATTTCTCGGATATATAAAGTCAGTAGGTATACAATTCTCATATTTTTTTTATTTGACTTTAACCGTGAAAGTTTTGACCTTAATCTTTTAGACCATTTTTTTATATTAGATATGGTTACTGATCAAATACCCGCATCCTCTGCACCTGGAACATATAAATAAAGTTTAAATTGATTACACATAATAATGATGTATTAATACACAATAATAATAAAACTAGAAATACATGTAATATAAAATATTATCTGCTGCCCCTTGCGGACCAAGATGAGTTATTCCTCTGCATTGCTATTACTTCGGCAAGATAATACAAATACTAATTGTTATGGTGCTATCCACCCCTACTTGAATTACCTTAGAAAACTACGGCTTACCATAGCCTGGTCCATTATTTATAGCGGCGTAGCTAAGCGTCTTGCCCACGGCTTCAGATTGAAACGGGCTTCGCTATTTCGGAAGGGTTGAACTTTGGTTTAAAAACCATAAGGCTTTTGGTTTAAATGGTTGTAGGAGTGACCAAAGGGAATATAAAAATCATATCCAGGGATCTAATAATAGTAAGTATATCCATAGCCACTCAAGCAAATTGAAGTGGGGTGTTTAGAGTGCTCAAATATTAAGAAAAAGGTCTAGGAATAAAAAAGTCGAAAGTAAAGATATTACACAAAAAGCTTATAGTATGCACAGATTAAAAATTAAGATTTTGAAATCATACATACATCATCAATATACCTACTACACCAACCCATTTTCTCATTTCACAATGTTGTTGTCCGGCAAGGGCCAAAGGTCTGAAGGTCTGAGGTTAAAAGTACATGAAGGGTTAAAGCTACAATACACCACGATGACTTGCGTGCGAATCGACAGCAATATAGCAAATGATATTTTCAATACGCTTAAAAGTCTGTTTGGTATTCGAAACTAGGAGTTTATAATCCTGTTCTTGGATCCGGCATACAAAACGGTAGAATTAATCGATCGCGTTTTCGAAAAAAGGATGTAGAGCTTTTGTTACAGAATAAACCACAGAGTTTAAGAAAGATTTTTGGAATAAATATAACACACTCTGGTATGATATAATCTTTTTTTAATAAAGATTTTACTAAGAAAATGAAGCCTTTTCTTAGGGTGCGTTTCCTTCAGAGATACCGAGGTAGCAAAGTTATGGATGTGTGTCAAATTCATCAATAAAATTGTTTCATTTTAATTTGTTTAGCTATATATTAAAGGAGGAATATATATATATATTAAAGGATGTGAGCTAAGTATAGGAGCTAAGGATGCGAGCTAAGGAGTAACTATAGGTAACTAGAGCTACTTTGAAATCTTACAGTTACCTTTATCCTTTTATGCAGTATGTGTAGGGATAAGGGACCTTCCAGGGTCACGTTAGTACATTATTACGTATTTTTATTAAAATATGTACCCTCCGCACGCTTTTTATTAAAATATGTACGCCGAATGCGCTATTCGGTGGTAGTCGTGGGTGTTGTTGCAAAAATTGAGTGTCATGAATGCTAGT
The DNA here is from genome assembly GCF_041222505.1 of Epargyreus clarus. NCBI lineage: Eukaryota > Metazoa > Arthropoda > Insecta > Lepidoptera > Hesperiidae > Epargyreus > Epargyreus clarus. The sequence goes on from NW_027332212.1 coordinate 10,480,790, forward strand.
GAAATCATTTAAATGAATTAGATTTGATTACACTATATCTTAAATTGTTGTGTTGTGCGTAAAGAGAAAGGGGTAAGTTCATAGAGATTATTTCCTTTTGTTCCATAGGAATCCGTAACAACCTAAATATTTTCGTGTTCATACCTTTTGGCATAAATCTATACCTTTTGGTCTCTAGCTAATAACCTTCGTTCTTTTCATATGGGAGTTTTGCTAAAATATTTATTATTTACATGGTACTTAATCAGTACAATTTTAATGAGCCTTGCCGACTTTCTTAAATAGGGACAAAATTTTATAGTCTCTGAAATATACTACGACACAACCAGTCCCTGAATTAACCACTATTATTGTAATATTATTTTTGTTTTGTTTTTGGAAAAAAAAATATGAATGCTCATCATTCATAGTTTTTTTTTCCATCATTCATTGAGCACTCATAAATTAAAAATATCTATCTATATAAATCTAAATAAATCTGTCTATCTATATAAATTAAAAATATTCTTGGCGGTTGAATTTAGACTACTGGACATTACTTTATATAACGTACTGACCTTTTCAGTATTGCGATTTTATTTTGTTTGTTTGTCTGCGAAAAGTGGCATTTCCGGCTGTCTCTTTCGAATTAATTTGAAATGGAACTTTTGTGAGAATTAAAAAATATTTTATCATTACTATTTCAACCGCTTCGCAAGATGATGGAGAAGAAATTATCTACGTAATAATCAGCATCGACCATTCAGTGTTAATAAGATAAGTATATTTATATCTATTAATGTTATTATTCTTGGCATTTTGACTAAGTTAGATACAATAGATCATTCGTGCATGAGCTGGAATCCGTCGTTAATAGCAATTCGACCTAATTATAATTATTTGCTAAGAGATTTGTCCTTCCTGATCACATTCTTGAGTCATCGGCATGTGCGCATACGGGAAACTGGCACGGGCCACAGAGAGAGGCCATAGTCACTAAAACAAAATACGTGATTAAATTCTTATATGTTTATTCCTACTAAGATAAATATAATATAACACTTATTTATTATATTATATTTTACTTATTATAATATATTGCAATTGCATAACATAATATTGCATTGTTTTCATAATCAATTTAACCGTTAAAATAAGCAATAACACGTCTTATGTGTAAATTGTGCACGCCTATAATTGGCTTACATACATAGACTAGTTGTGAATATACAATGTTATAGTTTTATAAGTTTTGAGAAAGCTGTTGGTGTGGTAAAATAAAATAAATAAATAAATTATTCAATCTCTCTATATCTAATAAAATGTACCTTTTTTATAATATAGGAGTAGCAGACGAGCATACAGTCCACCTGATGGTAAGTGGCTACTGCCGCCCATGGACATCTCTAATCAACCCCAGATAGGATTAGATATTATTCATTATTCAGGTAGAGATAGCTACCTGAGGTCGGCCACAGATGCGCTGCTACCCCTGAGGACTAAGCTGGAACACCTCGGAAAAGTCTGTCTCCCTTATCACACCCTTCAAACCGGAACACAGCAGCGCCTAACACTGCTGTTATTAGGTAGAAATAGGTGTGGCGGTGGTGCCGCCGGAGACGAACCACAAAGGGTCCTACCACCTTCAAAAACTACCTAACACAAATTATAAACACTTTGAATAGAAGTAGTAAAAAGAGCACGAAGAAAGTTCGATCTTTTTTTACAATTAAGTAAATGTTTTGACTTCACAAATAACTGCAAAAATGTCAGCAGCGTTTTTTTTTGGGTTTGAACTTCGGTCTCCTAGTGCGGAAGAACGAAATTATAATTTATCCGTATTCGATGCATTTACATTCAATTATTCAGTTATATCGGAAAAAACTAGTACCTACAACTTAAGCAAATCTACTATTCGTTTCGTTTTCCTTATTAAATATAACTTTAAATATTTACCGACATTACAGCAAAGGTTTCCTTGGAAACCAGTCTGATTACAATTGTTGGAATATAGCAAAAATTCAAGCCTCTTATAATGTATAATATTCAAGTAGGTTGTATATGATAAAGCTGGCAGCTGAAAAACATATATTTTACTTCTTCTGATTTGTCATTCTTGTCAATGATTCGATATAATAAAAAGTATCTTTTTGGAGTGAATTTTATTTTATTATATTTCATAGTTTATTTTCTCGTTCTCCTGTGGCCATTTCCCTACAAAAATGGTTCTTGATTTTAAATCAGAATTTACGATTCTGATTTAAAATATACATTCTGCATTCTCATATGCAGTGCATTATGGTCCAGTCCGTAATTTATGTTCTGAAAGAGAAGATCATTTACATGACAATTTACAGTTATCGGATTTTCATACTAAAGGTTCACGATTTCGTTAGACGTATTTAGAAGTTAAATGTTACTGGTATTAAGAATAACCCGCAACACGCTGTCTATAAAAGATATAATTTTACCAAAACTCCACAAAGTATAATAAAAATGTTTACTCAATTTTACACTACATTGTAATTACCTAATCAGGGTAAAAGTAATAAATGTAGGTATATTAAGAAAAACATTCTCAAAATAAAGTTTTTATTTGCGCTAAAATATAAATTATAATTTTATGCAATTAATAATATATAAATAAATATTTGTTATTATAATATTCAGATACAGGAGAAAAGACTGCTGCTTTTTTGCTCCCCTTGGCTCCAGATTTTAACAGCTTGTTGTGCGCAAGTTTTAATGTAAGTGCATTTAATGTAATTATCTGTGCCAACAAATTATATATATAACGAGATCACCTGTATTGTTGTGGTAGTTATAGCTACTATAGATTTTACACCACAGTGCATTGCTCTTACTACTAATGATGATAGTTGATCTAAATATTACCACTAAACAGCTAAAGCCCAATCAGATAAATCAGTTATTAAAAATAAACATATATTTATATAGACATAAACAGTTAAATTACTTTTTGAAACATATCCATCTTTTGCGCCGGAAGTTGAAAATAGGCCTAAATTTTTTTTACGCAAGATTTATCAGCTCTAAGAAATAGATAAAAAATAAGTATAATTACTATATAATGTTGCTTTTAAATTATTTTTATAACATTAAAGTATGTAATAATGCTGTGACGTTTAAAAGTTATCGTTAAAAGATTATTTGATTATATGTTGTACTTATGTTTACCAATTTTTGCTGGACGTTTAATATGCGGAAAACAAACCGAAATCAAATAGATGAAGTATCTAATCGTACTAATACATATCAATCTATTTCCTGCGCTTTGTGTAAGAGACTCGGGCTTAGAGTCTCTTAACATCTTGCTTTTCTACTACATTGCTATTCAACTTAACCAATTCTATAAAGAACGGTATAGGGTCCGTATATTGACTTGCTAAGTTGATAATAGTCGGCTGAATAAGTAATAATCAGGATTATCCAATACTTACTTAGGTTCCGCGATAAGTCGTGCTTGATTATTACAATGTAAGGTTTTACAGGCGAGCGTTTGTAAACATTGAACGCCGTTTGTGTAATGACGAATCATACAATCTGCCGACGGCATATGCAGGTCCATATTTATTTATTATTAATATACAAAATGATTATTATTTGAATAAAAATTAAATCGTAAATATGATATTAGAATCTACATACATACTTTACTGATTATTTTACATTTGTTTCTATAGTCATGTAAATAATAATTTAAATATTTAATTCACAGTTTTACTCCAATTATAACATAATATAGGGAAATATATTATCCAACTCTACCAATATCAAGTATATTATTGTCTATAACTATAAATAAACAGTCTTTTTTTATCAAATGTGATATAATAATAAATAATTGATAAAATTTATAAGAAATGACTGTTACAATAAATATTATAATTTGAAAAATGCATTAAATAAGTAATTTTGTCTTCCTCGCGTTTCTTTTCATTTTTATCGATATTTTAGTGTACCTACAATTCAAATAAATATTTATATTTGTATTGCTAATGATAAAGCTTATGTTCGCATAATTACAAAAAAAAAATGTTTGCATAAAATATTAATAATACAATATACAACAAATAGTATAAATATATATTTAAAAATCCTGGGACATCCTGAAATTGTTCTTCCAGCTTGAAGTTGTTGTCAGTTAAACATATTATTATGATCATCTTCCTCAGTAGCGTTTCTTCTTAGGAGTGGTATGTGGTCATCGAGTGGTCATCGTCGAAAACACGTATAAGCGATACAAACGGACGAAGATCCCACCGACCCCTGAATGTCGGCCGAACTGGGAAGTTCGTCCGGGCGTAGCACTTGATACTGATCTTCTCTCTTCTTTCTTCAGTTCTTCTTTCAACATACTTCCTTGTTTTTGTTTGACTTAACAACTTAAAATTAATACATGTATTTACTAGCAAAATAATAGGTTTAAAATTATATATTTGACTTCTTACTAAAATCCCAATCGTTGGCTAAATATACCTACTATTAAATTCATGACGGTATGACGTATAGTCATCAAGTGTTGTTTACAAAATTACGAACAAAAATTTTTGCGTTTAGATGATTTTCAAATCACAATTCTTATTTATTTAGAGAAAATGAAGATTTATTAAAAGTTAAGCCACGTAAATAGCTACCTAATAAAAACTTTATGTGGCATGAGGAGATAAGTAAGCCTTTCTCTATATCTTATTATAAGCAGGAGTATAGATATACATATCAATTTAAAAAGCATTATAAACCACTAAATGCCCAAAATATAACATAAAATAAAAGAGAAAGAATGATTTCACCTGTAACTAAGAGCAGATTGCAAATAATTTACGTGTCTTCAGTGCGGAGCCGGAGCGGGTGAAACAGCCAAACAGCGCCTTCCGTCGACCTTCACTCGGTGCGACGCGAGCGAGTGAGCGATTGTCTGAGGAGCGCGGCGCCGGCGTCGGCGGTGAACGAACTCACCTTGACAAATGCACCATTTGGCATTGTTCGCGGGAAAACCGGCGGCCTTGCGCGCACCGCCGCCGCGCGCCGGCCAATCGCGAGCCTTCGCGCCACAGCCTGCGCCCGTTTTGGCGGGAACCACTCGTCTCCGGTCTCGGTGTTGTCCGCCAATGTGCGGCGGCGCGCGTGTCGCTTCGCGCTCTCGCCGCGTCGACGCTAGACTTGACTCTTTCAGTTTTGCTTCGAGACCTCTTGAAACCATTTCGATATACAATTTTCCAGCTCACTGTAAAGACATATAAGGAATAACTGTTATATCACCTAAATATAAAATACATATGAAGTATGTTTAATTTCTATAATAAGTATCAATTAATTGACAGGTAATTAAGCGGATTGTTAATTTGTTATACACACTCCATTTGTTGAAAGTCTACTGCGATAGTGATTTGGAACATTACTAACTATTCTAGTAATATCATGATATACATGGAATTATATTCAGGAAAGAGGAAAATATTAATAAAATGTAGTAAGTACAAATTTCTCTCAGATATTTATTGCATCTAATAATGTGTGCACAATATTCCTGAGAACTTTGAAAAGAGTTCGTAAGATAGTTAATCATCGAGTACAAAAATAAATGTGTAGGTGGTAGCAGTAATTATCCATTTTATTAACAAAATGGCGGATGCAACTTGGGATGTGACGTAAGCGTCGCTTGCGCCGATCGCGCGAGCGCCCCCGCCTCTTGCTTCGTGGAAATCCGATACACCGCAAACTCTATCCTCATTTAAATACACCACTTTTTCAATTAATATTGCTTACGTGATTATTATTCTTCACGACAACGTTTGAACTTCTGTTTAATCATTTCTTACGTGGTTAAGTTTGCGGTTTATGTGCTACTTCTTTTAGTATTATCTATTTTTTTAAGTAGATAAATTCTGTAAGTACGATTCTGATATATTTGTGACATTCGCTTTAATTAAATTTCAATGAATAACTATATAGCGAAATTAAAGTATTAAATACATTTATTAATAAGAATATAAATAGATAGAAGATGCTACTAAATCAAGATATCTTTTCTGATTAATAGGTACAGTCAAACAATAAAGTAAAGAAATGATTGTAAATTTAACAAATTTTAATTTCCTGTAATAAAAATGTTAATTAATGCCAATATTAAACCTTAGAATTGGAATTTTACCCTTTTATGTGCAAATAGTTAATTTCCAATCTTAAACAAATTTCTTATCGTACTTTCACTTTTTATGATATAATAAATACCTGCTTCATTTTAAATAGGCGATAAGCGTGTAAAAATGCGTCGCTGAAGGCCATAGAGGAAATTGTTATCATATTGACAATTTGTAAAATTAAAAGACGAATATTTGGACTTGAATATAGAGAATTTAAGCATAACTAATTCTGCTTATGGTGAAATGCTAATAGATTAAATATTAAAGCTGCATCAAACAGTAATATTTTTTAAATGACTGTTGTTGGCAGTATGCCATACCAGCATATTCTCCAGAACTGGCACCTTCTTTATTGTGTGTTTCGGTCTCTTTATCTCATATGAGGAGGTCAAAATCGACTGAATCAGTTTTTTGTGAGGAAAATAGAGACACATAATGACCATGGAATGATGCTTCTGTAAAATGATTATCAAAAAGATGGCAAAAGATTTTAATTAATCTATCAATAAAATATTGATTCGTTAAGAAAAGATAATTTTTAATCGACAAAAATGAAATGACTTTTCGAACATTTGCCTATCATTAGAACGTAGTATTTTTCTGGATTTTTTCAAAATGAATGGAAACGGCATCACAGATCTGTTGTTATTCTTGAAGGCCTGTATTCGACGAATATTGTGAATTGGAACTGGGCCATTGAGTGAGTCACAAAGCGCTAGGTGAGGTAAGCCGTTGCGTTGTGTTACATGATTAATCAGTGTTGTTCTCTTTAATTATACGGTAAATTTATATACAATTAAATACAGTTACTGTTGCTAGTTATTCTGTTTCCCTAAGATGTTTTTTTCATTCACTAGTTCAATGGAGTTCTAATAAACAACGGTGTTCTGAATTATATATTTTCATGATTCAAAAATTCATGTGAATAGGATTAGAAGTTGCAATATGAATTTGCAACCATAAGTGCATTTAATTTTAAATTAATAGACGGAAATAAATTATTAATTTATTAAAAAGCTGGAAGGTCCAATTCCTCTTTGCAATATGATCCTCTATGTATTATGACGGGGTAGCTATTTTAAAATTATTGCCTCACCGATTTAGCATAATTACTGATCAAAGGTCAATTATCAGTTCCACACTGATATGCAAGTATGTCTAACCGGACCGTATTTTGTTGCAATGACTGTTATTTATCACTCATAAATAATATGTATTCACTTGTACTAATTGGATTAATTATTTTGGTGTAGGCACAACTACACCATTCCGTGGTAACAGAGCGACTGCTTAATAAGAAATTAAAAGTAAGCTACACGCATCGCTGTCGACATTCGTCTCTTTAATAAACGTACTATAATATATCTGTGTCCCTACTGACTCATTAAAACGCCTAAAAATAAAATAGTACCAAAATTACTCATAACATGAAGGCTAACTTTTTTAGCAAAAGTACAGTCATTTTACACAACTGTAACTTAACAAAGAAATATAGTTTTCACTTGTTATTGGTTTAGTTATTATAATAAAGTCCACATGTTCCTAACAGTGTTTGCAATTTATTTTAGGCCTACGAAACGTTTAGGAGTGCTACGACGTAGCATGGCACGCATGGACCGATAAACCGTAACACCGCGTAGACACCATGCGTGTATGTAATCCATGTAAAGTAAAACGGTTTATTGTTATTCAACCATTACCAATGATGATAGCACAACTATTTGAATATATGTCCCGATATCATACTTTGTAAATTTTGTTTTTTTCTGTTTACCATAAAGTTTTGAAGTGGCCATCCACTTCTTTTTTACTTATAAGTTAAGTTTATATATAATGTTATTACACGTGGGGACATATTACATGTGGCAGCCATAAAACAGTGCAATTTTGCTTTTTATGCTGAAGGTACAGACTTCGATTCTGATATTTATTTTAATACATTATGTGACTATAAGAAATTAATTATTCGTTTTTAAACGTCTACACTTCTTCCATAATATTGAAAAGATGTGTGAAGTCCACGTGAACGCGTATTACGTTCAAATAATGTGGTGAAGTTTCAATTTCTCTTTTACATTTCGAGTGGAGACTACTGCCCAGCACTGAGACAGTATTGGGCTTAGATATGTGACATTGAAATTATATTCAAGTTGTGAAATAACTGATATGAAATCATATCCAAACTACAAAAGTTTTATCCCCATTATTTTAACCACAACTTTTATTTCTCAGATTTTCTGCAAAGTTTTTTGTGCTAAAATTGCATTAATCAAATTGCATCTGATACGGATGACGGGTTATCCTAATACGGCGAAGCGGTAATCTTTTGGATCCTACATTCGTTCAACAACTTTAAAATGGAGGGTTATAGACCCTAATTAATGTAATCATCTTTGAACGGTTTATTTATTATGCACTTTTTGACAGAATGATCTCCATTATTTTTTGCTATTATTATAAATTATTTATGTAGTCATATAATTAAAATAATGTAGGTATATGCCATTATCCATTTTCATATTACGACAGGTTAATCATAATATTAACCAAAACCGTTAAGAACATTTATCTCTTTAGTTTGGAATACGTTTTTCTCTTTCAGAAGAAAAAATAATTTTCTGTAGTTATTGACGTGATTAAGTGTTCTATTAATACTAAAATTATACTAATTACTTTTGCGTAAAACTATTTTAAACAAGTATAGACAACACTGTTAAATATATTTTATTTGTCAACTTGCTCTTATTATTTTGTAGCTTTTGACTAGCCTATAATTATTGTGGTCGAATTTTGACCATCAGAGGAAAACTATTAGAATAAAAGCCATATTGGGCACCTGACGGTAGTTATTTATAGGTGAGAAATCAATGTAATAAAAAGTGAAGCTTATAATTGTCAAATTTGTTCTGCCCCATATGATTTTAATGGCCTATTCTATAATAGCGGAGCAGGAAAAAACAATCATTCAACATGCATGACAGTTTAAAAGGAAAATGTATTTCAAATGAAGATCCCACATTAATTGGCAGAGCGGTGTTGTGACTCACATCAAAAAGAGAAGTTGTGTGCATGTTTTTAGAATGTATTTTAATATTTTTATATGATTGAAGTAGCAAGCATGTAGTCCACCTCATAAGTAGTCACTGTCATGGACATGAGTAACTCTATATAGTATGTAGGTTTTATGTAAATTGGTTTTCTATTTTATTTGGTCTTGGATTTCTATTCAAGCAACTAAATACACACATAGATAGTATAGATAGTTATTTTTTAATGAAATGATACATTTCTTCAGTATATTTAATCTGGGGTTATTTTTTGTTATGTTATATTCCTTCATATTTACTTAAGCTACTTTCATTATTATAAAAAATACAGATGTATTGACAAAAGGCATATTAACTTTGTTTTAAATTCCACGATTTATATCTTTTAATAAATGTATCTCTTTTGTTGTCTGCAAATGAACATTAGCAACACAACGTTTTGTACTTAGCGATAACGAAGTATTCTTAACGGAGGTATGAAGATACTAAAGTGAATGTTAAAGTAATGATTGCGGGGCAATAAATACTCGTCCGGCGGCCGTGTAACTTCAGCGCAGGACGTGAGTCAGGTGTCGTTAACCTGCGCGTCATCACAAGTTCAGCCGCCATTATGTTTTACGACACTTTTTATTCCAACTCTACATTCTTCTGGACATTTTGTACTGACACTTTCTCTATGTATGCGTCTGCGCACCTCTTACAAAAATATAATCTTGCTGATTTCATGAAAACGTAATAAAATTACTACCTACCAAGTATTAAACCAGATATATAGGTATTATTTAACCAAAAAATAAATGTACACATGTCCATAACTACGTTATTTAAAAAAATATCCTCATTGTTACTGTGGATTCTCAATTCAGTTTTCTTAGTACAAACATGTTTGTAATAAGTTCCAAACATGAATCTAAGAATAGATTTAATGTTCTAGATTACAACAAACATTTCTGAGAAAACATTTTAAATTCACCACCGAGCTCCACAACTCATTTATAATCAGTAAAATTGAAAGAGTAAACGTTATTAATATTCATATCACGTAGCTATTGCAAATAGGCCAAAAGTTAATTATTAATGCTAGATAGGCAGCCAGGAACATGAGTCAGACCGACCACTGCGCTGGTTCCGTCGCCTTCTTTGAAATATTACGCTCCAATGATATGATAATGTGTCGACAGGGAGTTATATAATTGTCACGTTTGGCTCTTATTTAGGGAAATGAAATAAGATGTTTAGCTTTGAAGTTAGTACTTTTGAAGTACGTAGAAAAAAACAAATCATTTTTTTTGTATGTGTTTAAGTATGTATTTTTGTCAATCAACTCATCACACAATCAACAATCAATATCATATCTTTTAGAGCACTTTATATCATAACAGCTAACTGTTAGAAACTAATTAATACTACTCTATATTTTTTCCGAATATCTATAGCTAAGCAGGAAATAATTAAAAATCGTATTTTTTTACAAATATTTTTTAAAACATAAATATTACAAATGTTAACATTTAATTACATTTTAAGACTGGTTAGAAATTTTACCAAACTATGTAGTTGTATTTTTAATAATATGTTTGCGATACATAAATCATAATTGGTCTGTCTGTTATTAACTATATTCGATTATTAACTATTAAATATACTTTATAAATTATACTATAACTTTTTGCTATTAACCTACACTTTTTCCTCAATCAAAACAGTTCCGTTTAAACCATTGCGGAAACCGAAACCATAGCCACATTTCAATTCCGACATTCCGTTTCTTGGAAGCCTATTCCTCAAATTTGAATGTCTCATTGACCTGCATGGTGTACGTCCTTCCGTTTGTTCAATACCAATTAGCATTCACCGCACGACTAGTGATTGAGTTAAATCATTCTGTATGCTCTCACCATAGCGGTAAGCGGAACAGTAGGGATTGCGTTCTTTCCGAAAAAGTTATTTAAGTCCACTCTAAATACAGTCTGGAAAATATATTTACAAATATATCAAAGATTTGATTGATTTTTCATAACTCAATATTCGATTCATTTTATTGCCTCTCTGGGAATACATCCACAATAATTCTTTAACAGAAAAGGCCAGTCTTATTTATATATTGCCTAGATATTTGACCGACGAAAAATATATTACTACGAAAAGACTAGGATTTTTTATGATATTACAACAGAAAAATCAAATGTATTTTTTATATCTTAGATACAGATCGATGGTTTTGGTCCAGAAAAAAAATAGATTTTCAATCGATTGAATGTGAGATCATCCCTAAAACAGCGTTACTCCGCTAATATTACATGTACGAGTAGAGACGATTTTATTCGGATTTTGATAGTAATTACGTTAAGGAAAATACCTGTATGTATATTATTATGAGTTAAGCTTTAGATACAATTAATGGTTATGTTTAGATATAGATTTATTATATTATTTACCTTGTTATTCTTTTCATTTCTTGTATATACCATTTAAAGTGTCAATCTGTAACAAAAAAATAATTACATGAGATTTCACATATTTTACACACTGCATAATGCATCAACATTTCTAAATTATAATAATTTTAATTATATGTCGTACAACAACATGTGTTTTATCCAGTTCACGTAATCAATACTATCAGCTATAAATAATTTATGTAAAATTTATGATCGAGAATGTCTTTTTGTAGTCCCCCGACTATCTTTCGAGGCTACCCATATCATTTTAGGTTAAAGATTATCTGTGTAGGTTATAGGTACAGATAATAAAGTTGACATTGATACCTGTTAGGGAATCAGATCGAAAGCCTCCATGTTTTTCATTTCGATAATTTATTTTGTTGCAATTTTTTTATTTGTTTTCGTAATACTTAAAATATAATATTACAAACATATACAGACGCAAAATTATCTTGAGTACCTATCTATATTATAATTTAATTAAGTACTTAATTTTAGGAAAATTTATTTATAAATTTATCGTTATCAATAAATCTTGTTAATAAATATAGTTAAAAAAAAACTAAAAAACACGCTTTTATGATAAAATCAACTAAAAATTTCAGCTTTCGGTATTCTATTTCATTCTTTCATTCATGCAGGGTAAGATAAGAATGTATGTTGATCTCTTTCTACTTAAAAACGGAGTGACTCACTGACAAACATACAAGTGAAGCTAATATAAAGCGCGTAAAAATAGATACCTACTTAATACTTAAAAAATTATTACAAAAACATTAAATTCTAAATTAAACACTATTCTTAAATAAATCAGTAAATAAGCCTGCACATACCACGTAATCGAAACATTGCAATAACAGGATTTGGCTATAAGTCACCCTTTTAATGATCACTGGGTATTATTTTATACTTATTTAAATATAGATATTAAATGTACACGCTCAAAAATACTCCAATTACACATATTCACATCAATTATATCACCATCAGTTTCATTGTTTGACGTCGAGACTCCAGAAGGTATAATTTAAAATAATACAACCATATAAAAAGTCACAGGTGTATAGAAATTTGATTATTAGTATATCCACGGCGACAAGCACGCGAGCTGACTTGTTCAACAAGTTTTTTGTCTCATTAATTGATTTAAGGATAGCAACTCGAACATGTTGATATAACTGATATGTAATTTATTTCCAAGTGTTATTAAATAATATTAACTCGTTAAGTATGTACGGGTAATTTTATAGTAAGGGAATAAAGTTTATTTAAAGGGATTTGAACCCAATTGAATTCCCATACGTACAACTACTTACGTAGAATATCTATACAATTTAGTTTGCCTAAATTCTGTTTTCTGGCTGGCCAGGGTTCGATCCTGGTCACGTCTGCATGTCAGACCAGCACGGTGACCGCTCTGCCACGCGGGTCGTCATATTTTTTGCATATTGACGTACTTCGATTGTTTTTATAGCGTCAGTATTTCCACCTGCGCTACGAAGTCGTGGCTCCATTCTCACTATTTGCTGGCTATGTGCCAGGTGCAACATAAAATGCTAGCAGAAAAACGGGCTGTCAACAGACCGACAATAGATTTATGTTATGCGTATATTTAACTCGAGATACATGCCTCATAACAGCAACAACAATGTTAGAATGAAATGTTTTCGATAAAAGATTATTATTTAGATATTGAAATCAATAAGATAGGTTAAGATTATGCAGTGAGTATGACTATGGATATAATAAAGATAACTCTTGACTTCTTATTCGAAGTATACAGAGGGCGTGTTAACATACCATTTACCAGAATTCAATGGAAAGTAACTTCATAAATACTAATCAGTTCTTTGATTTTGTTGGGAATAGGCCACAGGAGAACGAGAAAATAAACTATGAAATTTAATAAAATAAAATTCACTCCAAAAAGATACTTTTTATTATATCGAATCATTGACAGAATGACAAATTAGAAGAAGTAAAAATATATGTTTTTCAGCTGCCAGCTTTATCATATATAACCTACTTGAATATTATACATTATAAGAGGCTTGAGTTTTTGCTATATTCCAACAGCCTCCCTCAAAAATTCAAGTATAAAACAATTTATAAATACGTTCTTTGCAGAACACTTCTTGAATGTCATTACATCTACCACCACTTCACTAGGTGTTTCGTTATGGAGAAGAAGCGGCGAAAGAAACTCCATAACACACATCTTTTTACAATAAATATAAATGTTTTTACAATGGCAAACTTAACCATGGCACATGTGGAGCTGAAGATACTTCAGACCACATCGATTTATCAGTCAAATATACAAAGAAAACTTCAAACAAAACCTTATACTCGTACTCTGCTTTAGCTGATGAGACTGCGACTGTGTCTACATTGTTTTCGTGTGTTTCACGAAATTATGCAGTTTTAATTACTTTGAACAAATAGTTTCTAATACTATGTTTGTGCGTCTCGTCGCGTTCTCAGTTTCTCAGTCAGAGACCACATAAGCAATAATTAACTACTTATAATTACAGCTTTCATTGATTAGGTTTAACTATTTATATCTTTTATATAACATTAAAAGATGTATTAAATATTTACACATTTAAGACAAATATCTGGATGCGTAAGTACATTTACTTTTACATTTCTATACAATACTACTTTAATTTAACTCTACAATGTGCACCATGGCATAAGTTAGTATTTAATACTGAATAATTTATAAGGAAAGTGATTAGGATAAATTGCACTTATAGAATATTTTTAACACATTTTGCACATTAGTAGACTGATTAAGTGATATTGTATTTGCTATTCTTTCAACATCTATATCAAGAAATTATGTTATTTATTTTGTATTTGTAATATAAATTATTTGCATTAAAATGTTTTTGCAAATTTATAATGCTTATTTTGTTGAAATTATTAAACCATATACATACGTGTGGGACTATACATATATCTTATTCTATACATATATATATTCTTATCCGTATTAATTTATCTTATATAGGTATATTTAAACATTTATCTACATGCATCTGCATGAGAATGTACCTTTAAGAGTTTTTAAACCCTATATTTAAGTATAACATGAAGACGTTCAAACCAAAGCCGAGATGTGTGCTTTAAGCCGTTAAAGCTTTTATTTAATTTACTTACTTTATTATCTTTAGGCAACCTTCTTTATCTTTAGCAACCTTTACCTTCTGGTACTACCATATAAATATTCTCTGTATGAAAACCATTATAATATATTTTTCTAATTAAATCAAATGAAATTTACAAAGGTAGTATTTTCGTCCATATGGTGTACATTTAAATCTATCTAAATGTAGTAAATCTGGCTATTGGTGCGAACGTTACATCTTAATCCTGTAAAATTTCTTACTGAAACTGAATTTCTTAGTGAAACTTCGAGCAACTAAACGAGCTTTGTTATTTTTTCTGATTTAAATACTTAGTTCATTATTATTTGTGGTAAATACCCACTTGCAACTAATAATGTTAACTTATTTAGGTCTGTAAACAAAATATCAGATTTGATTGCTCCTTTGTGGCTTAATTTCACTTTGTACTGCTTTTCACCATTTAATAGGCACCTTAAAATACCTTTAAATTATTTAGGTAATTATTGCAAAGTACTTAATAAAAATCAGCTATCAGGATTGTGCATCCGTATATAATAATTCAGGGATTGATCAAGTATTTAATAGTTATTGTTGACGCATTATCATTTAAGGAATGTTGTTGTTAGCTTTCAATTAGTTTCGCCGAATCAGAGTCAGGCTTTCTAAATTTTATATTGATATGCTCAATGTTTGTTGTCATTATTTTCAATATTTAATTCATCAACTACATGATCTGCTTCGCAGCTATGGACATTTCATTACTTTTAATATTTAATAATGTATATCCATTAAAATCTTTACCAACTAGGCTGGATCTAAAATATTTTTATCTTTAATCTTGCTAACTGTGTTACGAACGTAGCAGTAGCACCAAAACATTTTCATATGATCGATTTTGTTTTTACCTTGCCACAATTTACATGGTGTTTTATTTATTTATTATCAGAGCTTTAGTGGGGAATATGTATATTTTTATAAATATAAGTAGGTATATGACTGTTGTAACAGCTTCACCCCAAAAGCTTTATTTAATTTCGTATTTACAACCATTTCGGTTAATATACGATTCATTTGCTCTGTTTCACCATTTTATTGTGTTTTATAAGGTAAATTTTAATGATACATAATTATCTTACCAACAAAAATTCCTTTAGTTCATTATTTCAGAAATATATTCTCGATCATTATCATAATGTAAATGAATAATGTTACTATAGGATACATTTTCACTTTTAGACTTTTAAAATGATACTTATTTCCCATTTAAATACATGTAACATAAAGACAATTTTTGTCATCAAAGGAAGTCGACGTTATCGAATCGCAAACATCACAGTGAATAATAAAAAAAAATGTTTTTTTTTTTTACCATTAGCTGGTCAGTCTTGACTTTCAGAAATTCAAGATCACAGATTACATATAAGTATTCAAGATTGTCACATGACGGTCAATAATAAAATCTTTAAAAATATTCAAATTTCATCAACCCATTTATTGTCCCACTGCTGGGCATGAGTCTCCTATCAGAATGAGAAGGTTTAGGTCATAATCCATCGCGTTAACCAAGTGAGTATTGGTAGACTCACATACCTTTCAGATTTTTTATTATATAAATCTTTCAGGTGTAGAAGATTTCTTCACGATGTTTTCCTTTACCTTTTAAGCAAGTAATAATTAATTTCTAATACACACATAACTTTGAAAAAAAAAAAATTCAGAGGTGATTGCCTGGGATTTGAACCTCGGACCCTTCGTTAGACAGGTCGAGTTTCTTAACCATTAGGCTATCACTGCTATTCAAATTTAATTTCTGTTTATTCAAATGACCGTTTGTGCCATAACTAATACGATTTCTAACTTTGAATTAAGTTTATTTTATACTGTGATCTATCATTTTATGAAAAATAATGATACTATCATCCTTTATACTACATATTAGACATTTACTATTTTTATAAATATGCCCTTCATTTTTTAATAACCGACATACCTTTTATTATTCAATTCGATTTACTAAGAAGCTGCATAGGTACAGCTTAAGTTCCATAGAACTAAAGTTCCACAGAACTTTTGGTGAACAGTATAGAATTTTAAATTCTTTGTTTTTTACCTTTACCAAATCTTTAGCTCCTCCAATTTTAAACGTAGTCTGTCATTTAATACATATTAATCCTTTGTATTTTCAAAGTGATCAGAGTTTTCAAATCTAAAAGAAAAACAAGTGTCAGGGTTAGAATTGGAACAAAAATCAAATAAATTTCATTTTTAAGACATAAAAGCGAAACTGTCCTTATTTTTATTTGCAGTGTCCAATGCATTTACAGTTATATAGCTACTACTGTCTCCATTTTGTTGCAATTAGGCACTTGATATAATGACAGTTAGCATCAGTAATAGCGACGGGTTCAGATCGCAAAAAATATAATTTTTACACCAACAGTTTCCATGATAAAAATTCATATTAGCTTGTGTATCTGCATGATGTAGTAAGTATTCTTGTAGTAGTTTACACATTTTTCTATATTAAAATTTATATTTTTACAAGCGTGTGATATTTGAAGTTCAGTTGTTTCAGGTCTCAATTTTACTTTGAACATTTTGAATGTATTCATTGAATCTAAAAGATGAGACATTGAATTATATGCATTCCGTCGATTCGTTTCATCCTTTGATCCATAATCCGTCGATCCATTTCATCCATTGATCCATTTAATCAAGTTTAGCACCAAGTTAGTGATCATATTACTCAATCATTAAAATAAGTTGTATCAGCGTTTGATATCTGGTCGCAATTCCAAATTAAGTTGTTTCTTACGCAGTCAAAATAATTGTGTAGCCAAAAAATTCTCCATTCGTAATTTTATTTAAGTCATCCATTATTGTTTTCGCCGTAGACGGTATTGGTTTAGACACTTATATATTATTGTTTGCCATCGCCGTTCGCCATCAAACATTTTTCATGTGTCTTTTTCTTCCGCGACTCCATGTTTGAAATATTACATAAATTTTATACTTAGTAGATGACTATATTTTTCAATATTTTACGATAGCGTAGCCTGGGCCCATAACCTGTTGGGAATAGGCCACAGGAGAACGAGAAAATAAACTATGAAATTTAATAAAATAAAATTCACTCCAAAAAGATACTTTTTATTATATCGAATCATTGACAGAATGACAAATTAGAAGAAGTAAAAATATATGTTTTTCAGCTGCCAGCTTTATCATATATAACCTACTTGAATATTATACATTATAAGAGGCTTGAGTTTTTGCTATATTCCAACAGATTTCTTTAAAGAATAATAACTCTAAGGATAATATCACTCCTAATATTTAAGCTTAAAGTCCACTTCTTACTAACTTGGATTCGATTCAACGTCATTTTAAATTCAAGCAAAATTCGCGATATTTTGCAACGCAATTTAATGGATTTAAAAGAAGATCGGACAAATAAAGGTTTTAAGTTCAACGCTGATAGTTATAACGCAAAGTGAATTTGTTTTGACCGATTGCGGTTATGGCTCTCGGATAAAGCCTTGTTAAAAAACAATAATTATTTATATATTAAAAATATTAACGGTCAATATGGGTGGAGGTTAAGCATCTTGTCCAAAAGTAAGTTTATAAAGATAGTGTTATACACAATATAGTATGGATATAATACAGTACCTATATAATCTATATATTTGTTTACTACAGTCATCTAAGTGACGTTAAGCAGAAATACAATACTTACAAAAAGTCTGATTCGTGGAAACATCGCAAACAACATGTATACACGCACCAAAGTGTCAATTCGATCATACGCAGCTCAATGGCGAATGATGTCACCTGAATAATGCGCTGATTCAAGATTTCCCCCTCTGTGGAATCTGTTTGTAACGAATTCACGTCATATTGAATCATTCGTATAACTCAGTAATCATTTTCAAGTGAATAGAAAGACTAAACATTACTAACATTTTAAATATGACAAAACATTGGCCACATTTTTGATTCTAAGATAAAACTTTAATTTAGGTACGCCCGTTTATTGATCAGACATCTACAGACATTTTAATGTATCAGACACGGGTCATGGCAGACAAAATATTTTTTTGTTCAGGTAATACATGTATAAACTTTTTTATATTTATCATAAAACGGTTGCGCAAACACAGGTTTTGCTTTTCAAAAATGTATAAAAAATATTTTTTTGTCTATCACTGCCTGTGTTTGGCAATTTAAATGTCTGCAGTCTGTACTTACATAAATTAATCTTCCTTCGTGTAATTTAATGTAGGTGTATCATATAATAAACTACACAATTTTATTCAGGTATGTACCTACTATTTTAAAAGCAAGAAACATCTAATTTTAAGTACATAATGTTAATTTTCTTTATAGATAGTATCTTTATCGTGAGGTATCACATTTAGCTTACAAATCAGATATAAACTCGCGTTTAATTGTCTATCCTTATTAAACACGTTGTCAAGTTTTTTTTTTTTATATGTTTGAGCTTAACGATAAAGCAGACGTGCTACCTGATGGAAAGTAGTCAACGTCGCCTATGAACATTTGCAACACCAGAGGAGTCGCCAATGCATCGCCGGCTTTGAAGGAGAGCTCTTTTTGCACCTTTTTTGAAGAGCCCCATGTCATAGCGCTCTGGGAATACCTCAGGAGGAAGTTCATTCCACATCTTGCACGTTCGTGGCAAGAATGTCCGTGCAAACCGAACTGTGGAGGACCGCCACGGGTCCAGTTGGTGTGGATGGAACTTCATCCTTCGGCGAGTGGTGCGATGGAGGAATGGTGACGTAGGCATCAGGTCAAATAGTTCCTCGGAGCACTCACCATTGTAAAGCCGGTAGAACACACAGAGGGAACCTATGTCCCTCCGCAAGCTTAAAGGTTCTAACCGATCGGAGGTCCTGGGGTCGTTGACGATTCGGATCGCGCGTTTTTGCACGGAGTCAAGTGGGTTAAGTTGGTATTGGGGCGCCCCTGCCCAGAGATGGGAGCAGTACTCCATGTGAGGTCTCACTTGAGCCTTATACAACAGAAGGAGTTGCCCCGCAGTGAAGTACTGCTTCGCTCTGTTCAGGACGCCCAGCTTTCTTGATGCCAACTTGGCCTTAACGTCCAAATGACCCCGGAACTGCACGTCACACGATATGTCAACTCCCAGGATCCCCACACTTTTATCAATGGTGAGTGGAATACCTTGGAACCGTGGCGCTATGACGAATGGGGTTTTTTTAGCGGTAAACGCGCAGACTTGTGTCTTCGTGGGGTTAAACTCAACAAGGTTAAGTCGACCCCATGTCGAGACCTGCTCCAGAGAGTCTTCGATTTCAGACACAAGTCGGATTCTGCTTTCCTCCACGAGAGTCCGAGAGGTGTTTGCACGGCCTGTATACACAGCATCTCCCGTACTATCATCTGCATAGCAATGAATGCTGCTAGTTTTTTGCAACATGTCATTGATATGCAGAATGAATAGCGTGGGAGAGAGGACAGAGCCCTGGGGCACGCCAGCGTTAACATGCTTCGTGTCTGAGCAGCACCCGTCTACTACGACTTTGATTTGCCGCTCAGACAGAAAACTGGCTACCCATGTGCACAGCCTCTCGGGAAGACCGTAAGATGGAAGCTTCGCGAGAAGGGCCCTGTGCCAGACCCGGTCAAAGGCCTTAGCGATGTCTAGGCTAACTGCCAAAGCCTCACCATTACTCTCAATGGCTTGCGCCCATCGGTGTGTGAGATACACCAAAAGATCACCAGCTGAACGGCCCTTGCGGAAACCGTATTGGTGATCGCTGATCAGCCGGTGATCCTCGAGGTACCTCAGGAGCTGGGTATTAACAATACGCTCCATAACCTTTGAGAGCAGGGAGGTGATCGCTATAGGCCTGTAATTAGCCGGGTCACTGCGGTCACCCTTTTTGGGAATCGGGTGAACGAGGGCTACCTTCCACGAAGACGGTACTTGTCCTGTGGTATAGGAAAGCGAGAATAAGCGCGTTAAGATGGGAGTCAATTCGGGAGCACACGTCTTCAGCACCACCGCGGGGATTTCATCCGGCCCACTCGACTTCTTGACATCAAGGGACAATAGAGCTCGCCTGACAGCTTTCTGCGTAAAGCGTATATTAGGCATAGAACTCTCACACCGCGGGATGGTCGGCGGTGTGGCCCCCATGTCATCGAGAGTCGAGTTTGAGGCAAAGAGAGTGCCCAGAAGATCGGCTTTTCCCTTTGCCGTATGGGCCAGAGAATCATCTGATTTCCGCAGGGGCGGTAGTGAGGAGCGACAGAAATTACCTTCAACAGCTTTGGCTAGCGACCAAAAGGCTCGACTCCCGGAGGGGTAACCAAGTAATCGCTCGCCAATTCTGCCAACGTGCCTAGACTTCGCCTTGGCCATATGCTTCTTTGCTGATCGGGAGGTAGCGTTAAGGGCGGTTCGTAGCTCGGAGGTCTTTGGATCCTTGCATGCGTGCGCTGACGCCCAGGCTTGGTAGGCCTCTTGCTTATGACGTGATGCCTTAGCGCAAGACCCATCAAACCAGGGCTGACTCCGTCCACCGACGGACACGACAGAGTTTGGAATGAAGCATTCCATACCCTGCCGTATTACGTCGGCTACAGAGTCAGCGCACGTGCTAGGATCACCCGAGACGAAGCACAGCTGCCTCCACGGGTACGAGGCCAGGAATTCCCGGAACGCGTCCCAATCTGCTGACCTGTAGTGCCAAACTTGTCGCTTCCCCGGAGGTCGAGCCCCCGTGGGACGCGACAAGGGCACAGAAGAACTTACCAAGCAATGGTCAGAAGATCCAAGGGGAGCCTTGACCATCACTTGGTAGTCCTCGGGACGGTTGGTCAGCAGAAGATCTAGCAAAGACGCAGTATGGGTCTCTATATCAGGTACCCTAGTATGACCGGGTACGACCTGGGTGAGCCCATATGCCAAGGAGAACTCATACGCAGTTCTTCCGGCAAAGTCAGTGGTTCGGGAGCCCAGCCACTCAATGTGGTGGCCATTAAAGTCACCCAGAATCACCAACTCCGCCGAAGGACACTGCTGCAGCATTCTGTCAGTCGCCCACTGGACGTGCTCGAATAATCGAGTTGTCTCTTCATCTCCGCTATAGGACCTATATAGGCACGCGTAGACGCGGGTTTGCCCGTTGTCAAGTATTTGTTATATAATACTGTTCCACTTATACTATGAGTACCAAGTGTTATACGTACACATATTAATCGTTATATTATGTTGTATGTTTTAATAACTTTAGCGCCCCTTTCCTGTCGCGCGGGGTTGCGTGCGTGACGCTCGTACGGATGTAAAGACGCGCGACAGGAAAAGCACTCTTGGAGTCTGCTTAATACAAGAAAATAAGGTAAATTGGGGTATTAAAAGTATGTTGAGGTAGGTAAAACTGTATGAATCAAAATGCAGGCTTATTCATGGTGAGTGAAATTGTGATTTCAATGTGAAACGGCATATTATTTATATGAACAACTTTGGGATAATAGTATTATTTATTATTGATATGTGTGTTCTTGGTTACTCGTTAAAACTGTTCAAACAAATGTTATTAAGTGTATTATTTCCAAAATGTGTCTATCTCTATATTAGTTTATCGTAGAGTGTGTCATCGCGATAATGGCAGTGACGCCACACCGCCGTCAGCTGAGCTGGCTCGCTCACAAAATTGTACCCCGGATTATCAAGATAACTGGGTCTACGTATCATTCATCGGACACATTTATAAAGCATACGTATGCTTCCAAAATAGTACGCCTCCCGGGATTTTTACTCTGTTGCAAAACAAACATCAACATAATACCAAATTGTAATGTTGATGTTATGTTACTGTAATGATACTGGTGTATCCATGGGCGGTCTATTAAAAATAGTATATTTTTGGCTCAGTAAGAACTCTTGTCACACTTTTCAAAAATAAATGGTGCACATATTACTTTTATTATAAAGTAGTAAAGGAGGAAATCATTGAATAAGAATAGGTAATTTATTAAGAAATATATTTTATTTATAACATTTTATTTAAGCAAATAATTTTTAACCATTGTAAGGATAATCATTAGAAATTATTTATTTCTTTGATATTATTTACTATATAGTGAACTAATTGCTTTTTTTTAATTTCGTTTACTTACTAAAGCAAAAAAAGACAAGTTATAATTAACTTTATTCATACTTGGTTAAAATCATTTACACTGAAACAAAAAGTACTTCTGGCCATATTTTGATATGCTGCCTCTTGCCTCCTGGCGTAATCTTATTTATATAGTAATTAACATTTAATTATACAATGTTATTCATAAAGAAGCAATCGACGTAGAAATTATGCAGTCGGATGTAATGATTGGAAAAAAATGAAGATTTAAGTATAACATATAGACTGATCAGGTACTTAAACTGTATAAAATTAATTGCAGATTTTCTACTCTTGTTAGAAGAAACTCCAAAAAAATAATGATGTCCAGTTTTGTTGGGTAGAAGTTAATAATCAAAAAAGTAGATATTCTACCTATCCTTTTGTACATGACCACACGTTAAATTACAACAATGTATTTGGTGAATTACATGTAAATGGTGTTACAACGGTTATCGTGACGTCACGTGGGCTACAGCTGTAGAACTGGTTCCATGCGGCATTCCTGAGGGAACGCCAACACCGCGTGCCAACACTCCTGACTAATTGCTCATATAAAAAATAAACGGCCGCTATATTAAAACAAATTGACGACAAAATAAGTAGTGAGCTTATTTTCATTAAAATGTGTTGAAGATATCGCCCAGGTTCTCTTAACGTATATAAGTATAATTGCATGAAAGCCTATTATGAAAATAGGCTAAACAATATTAAATCTTAAATGTTTATAGGCTGATATTATAGTTCATTTCAATTGACACATTTTATAATATAACGGATATACCCGTTATATTACAAAAGAAACGGGGAGTTTAATTTATTTAGTGCCGATATTTCGGCCAGTTGTAAATGAAACAAGTTATAGTAAGTACCTATCAGTTACATAACCTATCAGTTAAAAATAAATATAATTTTCTTTAACTAATCGTTAGAAAATATATTAAAACTAGCAGTACCCGCGGCTTCTCCCCTTTTGTTCAATCATAATAAAATATTGCCTATAGCACTCCTACAATACTGTACCTAGTGTTCAGTATTCCCGAAGATTCGCCCTTACAAACAAACAAACAATCAAAGTTACAAACTTAACCTCTTTATAATATTAGTACAGATATAGAATATTAAAGATGTACTAAACAGTTTCTAGATACGTTTTCATTCATACCTTTTTAACAAATACTTGATAGTTAGTTTTTAATATATTTTACCAAAAGTAACATGCGGTTTATGATAATAATATGTCATATTTATTAATATTGGATGGGTCTTAAATAAACCTTAAGTTACCCAGTTGAGCATATTATGGTGTAATACTTGCTTGAGAAATGTCTGCATTGTGCACATACTTTCTTAATAAGGAACGAAATATATCTTAATTAAACAGAAATTCTTGTGTGAATTTTAACATTCAAATCCTGAGATTATTTCATAAGATTAAATTATTTATCGGTTGCAACATTGCAAAAGGGCGGTTATGCAAGTGTTACAATGTAGTAAATATACATATTTAAGAATGTATACTAGAGTTAATATAAGCTGCGGTTGGAATAAATATATAATAATTTTACTTTTTTATTACGTCAATTAACATTAGGATTCATGAAATAGAGATTTGGTATTTTGTCTATATTTCCTAAAATAAAATAATTTGATACGTTGCCACATTTTTATTTACCTGCATTTATTTAGATGCAATATTTGCAACATGTGCAATATTTATTTACCACCAACGGTCATATGTATTGATGATAAAATAGTTGGTGACTTACAGTCGGTATATAATTGTAACAGGCAGTTCGGCTCGCTGGCGCCCCGCTCGTGACATTTTCCGATGTAGAGTCAACAGATAATATCATACAAGATTAGCAAACAAAAACCAGATTTATATGCCCTTTTGACAAAACTCAGTTAATTATAAAAGTTATCTATGACATCAATCTTTTAAAATCTTTTTTGTTTCATGTTATCCTTTGTAAAATCCAAATACACAAATTAGTAAAAGATAAAATAAACTTAGTACCATAATATGAAAACTAAGCAATGAGAAGATACATTTAAATGTCCTAAGTATAATTATGCTACGTATATAAATATGCTAGTATATTTTGCTGTATCTATATATATTTTAGTAAAATTTGAGTCTATACATTACGTAATAAAGATTATGTGATACTATGTTATTAAGCATTAGATAATTCTTTATTCACTTTCCTTTAAGTTCATTTGGCTGGCTGGCGACTTGTGGCTAATCCGAAAATACTGTCTAATTGTATTGTATTGTATGTATTGCTACGTGTAATGTAGAGTATTTTATTTACAAGATACATTGTATAGAGTATTAGGTACGTACGTACTTGGCCGGTAAACACTGCATGCAGGTCGAGTTGGCGCCCCTCATGACAGTCCAATGTAGAGTCACTCAATGCTACTATTGGGCTATTATTGTAACAAGTGCGCGCAATACGTATTTGTTTCTGCGACTCTTGCTTCAATGTTGTGATGTAGACAAACATATATTCATTGTCTTTATTTATAGCTCTACAAATGAACATCAATCAAGGTTTATTTTTAAACAGGGAAATCATACTAACTCAGAGCTATTAATACTAAATTAATATTTGCTCGGTGTATGTAAGGTTTTGCGTTTAGGTAAATTAAGGATTTTTGATTAGCATAAATAGGGCTGCCACGTTTTCTTGCCGAATAATTGTATTTCTTACAAAAACATTACCAAGATGTTGTATTAAAAAATAGTACACATTTGTTTTGCCAATCTCTTATATTAGACTTAGACTAAGGCCTTTTATTTATGTACAATCTATTCTATGTTTGTCTGTCAAAGATTAAATTACCTTAAATATGCTTATGAAGCGATTTCAGGGGAGGGTCACGACATCTGAATTACTTATGAAAATGTGATATTTTTCACCCTATAATATATAGCAACTAGCTGACCCGGCAAACTTTGTACCGCCTCAAAATCTATTTATCAAATATATTTCATATAAAATATAGCCTATGCTACTCGTGGATAATGTAGCTTTCGAATGGTGAAAGAATTTTTGAAATCCGTCCAGTAGTTAGTGAGCCTATTCATTACAACCAAACAAACAAAGTTTTCCTCTATATCATATTAGTGTAGATAATATTGTAATATGTATTATATAGTATAATACTCTATTATTCAGGTAACAACCTCACGTATATACTACATACATGTATGTAATTGTATACACGTGTACAGCGCAAGGCCGTCCAAAACGAAGGTGTAAATTTTATATTCTCATTAACGAATTCTTTCCGTCCGTCCGTCACTATTCGTTAACTGATTAGATAGCCCATAAAGCGGAACATACATCCTGTCAAAATTTAAAGACTTGTTAATTCGTTTTAAATTTTAGATAAGTCGCAAATTGATCCTCTTTTTCATTATTTTATCGGTTGATTTTCGACAGGAGATAAGAATGGAACAAATAATTCATACGTAACTTAATGTGTGTTCTTGAACTAGTTGATAACTTTTAGATATAAGTTCATTCTTCAGTAATCATCAAAATATAAGGTTTTGAATAATATCATCATATGTTATCATATTGTTACGCCCGTACTCATGATCAATAAAATTTATCAGTTGTTGTGCACTTTTGCTTAATGTTTGCCTACTTATTGCAAATTCTGACATATTGATTCATGGAAGTTAAAAATTGAATACATTGAATTATTAACTCAAAGCGTGAAACATTTGTTTGATGTAAATTATTGTTTTACTTTGAACAAGATGTTTTGCGTCGATAAAAATAAGTACTTCAAAAACAAATTTTGTAATATATTCTGCACCCGTTTTGTCAGAAGCTCTTGACGCTGCTCGCATTTGTCGCACGCAGGTGATGCAGCCAATTGGCACTGGAGTTTCGCCAATTTTTTCCGGAAAAGCGGTTTGTGTATTTTTTCCACATTCCATTCTAAATATACTAGTGACGGCGGATAGTATGTGACGTGCGTGGTTCGCTGACACGCGCTGACGCCACGCGCCCACGTCAGCACCCACTGAATCACGCGCGCCGCCCGCGTTGATCGAGTTAAAGCTCATTACACTCTTCGTTTGGTCATGAGAATCATCTGCTACACTATCAATCAAATACCATTGTTGCAGATTACAATGTCAGTGTTCGCGAATCTCCAGCGGAAGGGTTATGGACCAGCCAATATAGGTAAATAAGTATGAGTATTAACTCTCTCATTCGCTCCTGGGTATGGTAATAGACTTTTAGAATTCTTTTTTGTGTAATAAATACTTAAAACTTAGATAATCCCCTTGAGAATTTGCCTGGGCAAAGGACCCTAATAATCCCATATTGCAAACGCAGCCGCGGCATATGAGAGACCAGGTGGTTATAAAGTCTCTTTGTATGTACGAACTAAAAGTTAATGATATAATTAATTAAATTCGAACATGTAAGATAATTTATAATTATAGCTCAGTACGCTTCGTTTACGGAAGCGAAATTCGTTTTAAATAAGTAATATAAAAAACATGCAACACAAGGAAAATGGAAAATATATAGAGTAGTAATACATAATATGAGTATAATAAAACATGTACAAGTATTAGTGAACAGGTTTATTCTATCTCATAGTAACAAGGTAACCGAAGATCTCTATTTATATGTTTCTATTTCTATCTTTAACAATATATGACCACTTAACAGAAATTCTTATGTGACGAATTCTACCCACATAGCCTAAGCCAAAATTAACATTTTAAAATGTAACATATTTCAAAACACTAAACAAGATATTTTAGTGTCGTTGTAATGTAAGAGGTATTAGTATGCTACAGTAGAGTCATTTGTAAATTTCGATTAAATTCTAACCAAACACTTACAATTGCAATAAATAAAATAATATTTTTTTGTACCTTTATGTAGTACCTACATATAAGTTTTTTTGTTACCTTTGAAGTGGATTAAACATTGTTTTATTTATGGCTAATTACAGAAGCAAAAGTAGGTAATAAACTTAGTATGTTACAGATTAATCAAAAAAATATTTATATCAATGCATTTGTGGTCGAAATTAAAAAGGACTTGAACTATCCTATAGTTCATTGCAAATGTCTATGGACCGCAGTTATCATAATCATCAGGTTAACATGTTTGCTTACTTCATTAATTTATATAATTAAATTTTTTCATATTCGAAAATCTAAAATGCCTTTTTTAAATAAAAATCTAGTAGATAAATAAGATAATGATCTAGTTAGTTGAGTGTTGCAGATCGGTCAGTCACACCGACGACTTCCGGGTCCCGAAATAAATATGCGTGGTTTTTAAAAACAAACTCAAGGAAATTACTCCTACGTTCACCTACCACTAGTTTCATTAAATGTATTTTCTGTTGATCTGAAAAATCTATTGGATGTGAAAGATCTATTGGATATTAGGGATAACACCAACTCGTATGCCATTTATTTATTTATTTACTCTTTATTGACCATGTTAAAAACAGTGTAGTACAAAAGGCGGATTTAATGCTAAATAGCATTTTCTTCCAGTCAACCTTAGGGATGTGCAGAAAAATTGAAGGCGGTACAACTATACAAAAAAAAAGATAATAAATACGAAATAAAATAAAATGGAAAAAGGGAGAAAGGAGAACATGAAAAAAGAAAGAATATGAGAAAGAAAGAGAAAAAAAAGAAATAATATATAAATAGATGAGAAGTAAATAAAGTAATACATTTTAAAATAAATTACTACGTGAAAATGAAGAAAAATTGTGTATAAAAGTTGTGTACATTTGATAAGGAGCCGAAAAAAATTCCAGGGTGTCTGCTCATTCTTAGCGGAAGCCTTTAATGTGGAATACGGTTACGGTTAGGGTAATTAAAAATGTAAATCATTGACTGTTATTTATCATTTTTATCTTTGGCCTTTTTAGACTTTGGTCGTTTGTTAGAACCGCGGCCTTACATTTTGTTTTTGACCGACTATATGACCAGACCAACATAATCAGAGCTAAAAAACATTTCAATTGATTTAAATTCAAAACGATATGGGACCTGACAACGTAACGGCAGATAAAACAGTTTTCCGTCAGCGCTAAATATCTGAAAGCAAACTACTTACAACGTTATCAGATAAGGCGTCCCTCGACCGAGAAAAGAAAGTTATTAATGTACTGATAACACACGCTATACTTTTCGCATGTCCCATAAAGGTATGTGTTATCTGTGACGTCATTAATATAATTAATTAGTCGTGATAAATAAAATATTAAGATAGACATCCCCTAAATAACTATAGTGGCGATGGGTCACTTGGATTCGTCCTTAGCCCTCTTAACCCAGAGGTATTCATATCCACTTGTCTTCTTTCAATAGTCAACCACTGCCACTACTTAGTAAACTCTATGTTAAAATTATTATGTATGAATAATGGCGATTTTACATTTTCGAATCAAGAACTTTAAACTGGCTGTTTAATTGTGAATTTTTTATTTAAATGATATATTTATATCCCCGGTGCCGTGGGAGCGACACAGGGTTATGTGGGATTTTTACCGCAATAAACCCCCCCGTTGGCCGTCCTCGGCGCTGCGTAGAGGACTCCGGGATCTCCAACGGAACGCAACCGGAGTCCACTTGGCGCGTTGCTCCGTCGGGCTCCGCCCAGGTGAGTTTGAAACTCACCGCACCATCTGTCGTTCACGAAGGTATGCGACCACACATACCGCCTTCCATCCCGGGGTTGCTGGCCGGGCGGTTCGAGCTCCCACTCTTGCCGTCCGCAACCCCAGAAGCCCCCTTTTAGTCGCCTCTTACGACAGGCAGGGGATACCGTAGCCCTATTCGGGTCCCGGAACTACAGGGACAATATTTTGCCTACGGTGGCATATAAAAATTGTCAGTTACAATATTTTTTCTTAAACTATTACCAGATCGAAAATAAACGGAAACTGCTAGAAACTAGAAACGAGAAGATGATGGCGTATATTGTTGCATCATATAGCGATAGTTGGAGAATGACAGAATGCATATCTACTGATAAAGTATTAAAAAGAAAATATGTATTTGTTATGTAACCTTGGCGGTTAGGAATTCCGGTCGTTAAAACAATTTGATAAATAGTTATTATTTATTAAATTATTATCAAATAATACTATTATTAAAATGAAATGTAAGTACTTGTTTTCTGATATTGCAAAAATATCAACATTGTAATATTTTTTTTTCGTAGAGCCAAATAGGGTAAATCTATGTAATGATAATGCTGTTTTTAACGTGAATGAGAACATTGTAGAAAACGTTCAATAATGTAGGTTTACACAATGTTTCAGAAAACAAAAAATAATTTAATATACATAAAAACACAAAACATAATGACACAATTACTTATATGTAGTAAAAGAAATTTATCTGTTATACCAGCCTGTAAAAAGAATTTGCAATGCATAACTTCATACTCTACAATCTGTACATAGAGTCAAGACACTACATTAGCAATGAACTCTCACACTCACATTAAGTAAAGAAAAGGCGGGTGAATAATATAATTAGTGTTATCTATTTAGTTGTAAGGATTGCAATAGGCACGGGTGATGCCATTACCATACTTGCGAGCTTTCTCGGATTAATCCTGCAAAGGAGTCCTACCGAACTAAAGTCGCCATGCACCAAAGGCATTTAATTATATAGTACCAATAGATAGAATATGGATAGGAACATATGATCCACATGTTTGGATTTCATAATTTTTAATAATTGTAGAAAATTTAATCTCCAGTTCTAACTGATGTATAATACTTATATATGATATGAAATTATATAGGAAGTGTTACTTAGGTGATTTTTTATATTTTACTATTTATTACTGTAGTGTGTGTTTTGTGAAGAATCGAATACAGTAACCTGAATGTAAATCATTAGCAAAATTTGAAGAAGTATTATGAAAGTTTACAACTTGAGGATAAAATGAAAATCTAGGGTTTTAACTACCTGTCCTGTATTGTACAGATGTAAACTAGTGATGCAGCGAGAACCGGCTCCGTGAGTCATTCATTGTCGGGGGAAGGAGCCCAGCTCTGCCTCCCACTCGCACGCAAATATTATAGCAATGTACACAGATGCCAGAGATACGTACATGTCCTCTGGTATGCTGTGCACTTATAGGCATTTACGACTTTACTAATAAACCGATGTTTGCCTATAGTTGTTTATAGATGTTTACCGACAGTTGACAAATGTAGGCAGAAATTGTCAAATATCGGTCTTTAGTCAAAATTGGATATATTCTTTATTGATAACGGATGTTACCGAGTAAGTTAGTGTAAAGTTACGAATTTATTTGAGATATTGTTTAAGTAAAGAATTTATTAATGCAAAATGTTATCTTCATGTCAAATCGAATAACCGATTGTTAATAATTATTTTATGGAAGTCGAATTATTTTTAGGGGTTTCTAATAATTTTATAAAAGTTAATAACGCAATAATTAATCCAATTGCATAATTGTGATATTTTTAATTATTTATTGTAGCGACTTCCGCTACTCGTCAAGAGATGGCGCTGCTGAATCACGCTATCGAAGTTTTTTAAATATCTTGCATATATACAAGTTCCGAAATGAGACTGTCGGAGCACGGCCGCTTCAAATTTATAATTCTTAAATTTCTGTGTATAAACTGTAATAAGATGATTAGATGACAAATTAATTATATTAATTTTTTGACTTTCCAATTTATGTATTTAACATAAAATTTGTGCACCGGATCAACCCGTGTACTCTACATTGTGAAATGTCATAGATATTTTCATCATACGCTCGATTTAACAAATAAGTTCATTCATTACTTCATAATAATCCAGAATTTTAATTCT
This sequence comes from Epargyreus clarus, assembly GCF_041222505.1. Lineage (NCBI taxonomy): Eukaryota > Metazoa > Arthropoda > Insecta > Lepidoptera > Hesperiidae > Epargyreus > Epargyreus clarus. Next base: position 10,512,613 of record NW_027332212.1, read on the forward strand.
TTTACACAACATTCTAAAAAAACAAGTAATTAATTTGTTCTTATTCGTGAAATCGTTTTTCAACTACAGTGAAACTTGGTTAAGTGGGACCTGGATAAGTGAGAAACCTCCATAACTGGAACTCATGCTGAGGTCCCAACACTTTGGCACTGAATTACCTCTGTTAGTGGGACGAGGTAAACCTCTATATCTGGGATTTGTTCTTTCGATTTATCATCATAGTTACCTCTATAACTGAGACAGCGAGTAAATTTTATATGCATAAACCTCTGTAACTGAGATAACATTGTTAGTTTTCAAAGCAATTTGTGGAGAAAGTAACGCTGTTGATGTTAACAAAAGTAGCCAATGGATTGAAGACCTACCAGTTCTATTACGCAATTATTCTGCTGATGATATTTTTAACGCAGACGAAGCGGGTTTATTTTGTAAGTGTCTACCCGATAAAACTTTTACCTTAAAAGGTGAGTCTTGTCATGGCGAGAAACTTAGTAAAGAGCGCATTACAATACTTCTAGGTGCTAACATGTCAGGAAATGAGACAGATATTTATTTATACCTGTATATCTGAGACACTGGGTAAGTGGAATACCTCTATAAGTGAAACGACATTGCAGGTCCCTTGATGTCTCACTTAACCAGGTTTCACTGTATTTTCGAGGAATGAGGTAGTAAAGAAAATTTTCTTTCATTACCTTCTTTAACGATTTATAATTGGACAATTAAGTAGTTACCGAGTTGCTTCCGCTTTCCTATGATTATTTAATTTCATGGACATTCATAAAACTTATCTACTTTTGATAATTGTAAGTATTGTAACATGTTATGCCTCGGCTTAAATATTTAAAAAAAAATTTTAGAGCTTCCCACATAGTACATAATACAAACGATGATAATAACGATACTAATATTGTTATAAACTAAATTTTACTAACTAATTACTACGAATAAAAACTACTCTTTCGACTAAATTATTTACTTTCTGAAAATTGATCCCTACTCATTAACAATAACTTCATTACAATGTTTGTTACAATAAGTTTTTGCAACGTTTCGATACTTTTCTATAAGTACATAAATTAAAACAAAGTGTAGGTGTATCAACCAGATAAGCTGATTCAACAGTGACCCATCCAGAGGTCGGTTCACTAACATGTCCGCGACAAGTTTCGACTTGACTGAAGCGTGTGGCCGCCGGACCGCGCACGATAACCTCTGCCCGATCGTTTATGCAACTTACTGCTTTTTAATAAACCAATCCTTGCATTGCGCGACTTATTAGCGTTGTTAATAATCTATTTGTACAATTTCTGCCTATTAAAGATTGAAATTAGACAATTTGTAGGAAATTTCAATCTTTGTTAGGTAAAAATTGGATGAATTAATTATTACGAGCGAATCTATTTTAGACACATTTTTTAGGCTAATAGATACTTAATTTATATAGACTTCAAATAGATTTTTATCTTTTTGAACGACAAAGACGAAGGCTCTACATAGTGTCAATTAGTATATTTCAATAACCTGTTAATTCTTTTTTTTTTCACCTTAATGTAGGTGTCTATATTTTTTTCTTTTTTTTTTTAAATTTCGCATCAACCACAAAACTACATATTTTATTATGTTTATTTAACATAATAATGGTTAATACATAAGAAATATAAGTTTTGACTTGTATGGATTTAAAACTTAATATAATGGTATTATTATTTAAGGTAAGTGAAGAGTATATGTAAAAGAAATCCTATAATGGGCTAATTTTTTAATTTCTTCGATATTAAGAATATTTCTACTCATAACAATTAAAATAGAAGACTGATTTGAGGTAGAGGCGCTTCAGCAATTCTTTTTGATACATACTTTTAACTGATTTATCAACGTCAAGGATTATGATCTCAAAATTACATAAGTATAATATTCACTACACGCTAAGTGTAAGAAATACAAATTGAAGAGTTGTCACATAAAAAACTCTCGCCATCTGAAGCTGTCGCGTCGCTAGCACCAAATAAAAGGATTGCTACGAAGTGTGATCGTGCTTGACAACGGCCTTACAAAAACGACGAGCGGACTAAAAACTTGAATCAATCGTTGCCAAGTTTTATATCCTCGCATTCCTACATTTTGTGAGTCACTGTTCTGGAGATAAAGCTTATTATAGGACGATGATGAACGTGGATCTTGTTATGCATAATTACAATTATTCTACTAAGTTTTAATGAACGTTAAAATCCTATTGGTAATATCATATGCCCCTGAATACATTTACAAACAATAGTATTGTTAAATAACTAAAATTAATTGAAATGATTAAATTATTGTTTCCAGTATTTAAATACGTTAGCAGTAATATAATACGTTTAATAATTGTTCATTTTGTGCCGCCACGTGTATTTTTTTGGAATATTTCAGTGTCAAAACAGGTCTTGTTACTTAAGTTAAACATTTATTTCTTCTACACAGAGAGTATTTTTCGATTTTTATTGTTTATTAAAATATTTTTAGATATTTGTTACATATATATTCTCATTAACGTGAAATATGACCTACGAAATGACAAACAATGAAGACATTATTGCAATGTAAGCTGTTTTAGAATAGTTATAATAATAGGAGACGCTAGAGTCAAGTTGTGTATAAATCGCAGATTTGTTGTTTTGCTTTGTTTGAGTTGAAGACAAAACTAATTTATTTATTCGGCACTGTCACTTTACTCGGAATTATTCAGTATAATGTTATCAGAGAGCCGCAAAGTTCAGCGATCGCGGCGCGGGCGGCGGTGCGGGCGCAATCGCGGCCTGACGTCACTCGCATGATAGGTGCTTTATCGTTCACATTTACACGGTCGCTTGTTTCCGAGGAAGTCTTTGTAGTTACTTGCTCGAATATTACTTTAATTATCAACTGAATTTTGTCCGTAATGAGTCTTATATATATGTTGAGTACGTAGATATTTTTCTTTTATATGCTCATCTTTAACGTCATAGGGTAACTGTCTGCGTCACTAGTGTCTACTTTCCACATTTTTCCAAGGTCGTGCTAACGTAATTCATGTATTTTAGGTACACTTTACATGTATTAACGCTGCATCTGTTAGTCAAATTTCGTTCGCGGCGGCGTGGTCACACATGTGACTTTCATCGATGATCGGGCGTCGGTGGCGAGTTGCCGTCACAGTAATCATCCAGTAGAATTATGTATGACGGAAGACGCTTACGTCAGAGGAAGCGCTTCTTTCTAATGATTCTAGGCCGAGAGAGATAAAAAGAGAAGCGGAAATGCCCGTCGGTCTGTCAATGTGGCGACAATGCCGTGCTATTTGCGTTAAACGAGCGATTTATTTCAGTCGGTCGCGGCGTGAATGTCCGCAGCGGAATTTCGGCCGTGAAGAATCCGATTCCGTTAGCTTGGAGCGACTGCGAGAGTGCCGCTGGGCACGGTGGCTGAGCCGGTGGCGGCAACCGGCGTCGCGGCGAAGCGCCGACATGCCTACTTGTTGCCAGGCGAGCGCTGTTGCCGTCTGCCGCCACCCCGCTCTATCGACGTGCCAACACGGCCCTCCTCACAATGCCATTATTTGCACAAAAGGAAAATTCTAGGTGCGATTGACTCATCACGTCGTTTGCCGCTTTTTTTGACCTTTCGCTCGGCTGTCGTGCGCAAAATGAACGCTGAAGAATAAATTTGTACACTTTCCCAAATAATTGTCATTCACGTTCTAGCGTGTCCTCTTACCTTACAAGGTCATCCACATGCGATAAGCGGTGCCACATGACCGGCGCTCCGGCCGGTGCTCACTCACTGCATTGTACACGGCAACATCCAATCGTAAATCACACTGAAACGATAGCGAATAGGACTTCGCGAATGCGCGACACGCCGATGCGCGTGCGCACGTCAACTTTGCTGTCGTGCGCTCACGGAACTGACTGCGCTGGCGCTCCATTTGGGTCACTGTCATTCGGTGGTGGGGCGGACACACGTTCGCCTCTGAAATATTAGCGTCTCGCGAATATGTTTCATCGACGCGGGCGTTTTCCCCTCTAGATGTGCACCAATGCGCTTGCGGCGCTCAATCTTGCCAGCGATTTTTGGCGGTCGACTCTTACATGCGCTTGCACCCTGTAGCCTTCGCGCCACACTTGTAGCACAATTATCGCGATGACTCCTTGATTATTTTAATGTATAGCTTACTACATAAACACATGTCATCGATTTGAAAACAGGCACAGAATAAAACACATTTTCATACGGTGAAAGGCAATTTATAACTGTGAACACAACAATCTTAATACGGACTGTTTTTTTCACGACTGTATAGCAACACACGAGGAAAGAAAAGGCAAACTAATTAGTACCATAGAGCATGCTATGCGCAATTTAATTCAGGGTAAATGATCCCGGTTATATTTTCACATAGAGCAAGATATTTAATTACATATGCCATATAGTTGTCTGTCTATAAAAGTTAATGTGTCTAGACGTAAATTACCTATACCAATGGTCAGAGTCTATCTTTTTATGTTCGTAGCCGCCTAACTAATTAAAGCTTATTAAAATATTACTCATAAAATTTTCTTCCAATTGTCGTAAACAGACTTTACTTGAGAATATTTATAGAAAGGTAAATCAACGCAATATTAAACTGTGACATTTAAATGCAATAACAATACCTATAAATAATATTTCTTAAAAAATATGCTCATCCTAATAGTTCCCTAACTTATACTGAAATGAGAGCCTACTCTATCCAATTGCAGAATTGCCGTTGTAGAATCATCATACTATAGAATTGCAGTTATATAGTGCTCGATTTACATTTTGCCTACTGCCAAAATTAGGAACATTTATATTCGTCATATTTGAACGTAAGTAGCACTTAGAGCTTGATTTTAATGTCTGTTGTTACCCCATATCCTGCAGTACACTTACGAATAATTAAAAAAAATGGAGTTCAATGACTTTGATTTTTTAATAAGTAAAAAAATTATTTCCTAAAAAGTAAAGTAAAAATTCTTAAAAAAAGGACTTCTCTTTTAAAAAAATTCTCATTGATGATAATCTTAGGCCAGTTATTAAAATATTTTGGTATTGTATTTAGTATTTAGTATCATGTTGTTGTCTATATTTTAACTATTAAATAAGACCTACATAATACTTGTAAGTATTGCTGAAATAAAACTTGACTTTTCAAACATAAAAAAATAATGACTGCGGTAGAATAATGTAAATAATATTCGTCGTAGTTTAAAAGCTATTTAAACAGTTACTTATTATTTTTTTTTTTAATATTAATTCACAGATTTATTACATTCTAACAAATGAATATTTTTATGGAATTTACCCTTATATCGTTAAATTTATAAGACTATATAAAATCAACTTCCGTAATTTATTCGTTCCGATCTGTACATTTTCTCCGTTAGTAGTCTATAAAGCATAAAATAAATCTTGACACAGATATTTGACGTTATGTTAATTGATTGATAAATAACCGTGTTTGAATATTATTTTTTAAAAAAGGAACACTTTGAAATTAATTCAATGTAAAAAGGAATTCCATTCGCACTTGACCAGTGTGGTCCTGATTATGACCTGAACCCCTCTTAATTAGAGAGGAGGCGAGCATGGTCTCAGTGGGGCAAAACGGAACTGTACATTTTTGAACATGTCATAATATTTGTAATAAAATAATTTTCACGCTGACTCCTCACATATTAAATAAGACACAGAAAGTAGGGCAGATTATATAGAAATTAAAAATTATACAATGCAATTGTCAACTTTACTGCCACTCTTTTCCTTAGAGTAAGAGTTATCCTATCACGTTAGCACGTACAAATTGGTAGACATCACACACTTTTGAGAACTATTCTTTTTTAAATCACTGACGTGTAAACTTCACGTTATTTACCATGACCCTCAAAGAAAGTAATCATTAATTTTTGACATGCGTATAACATTGAAAATAGTTACAAAGCTTTTAAAGACCTCTATTTTCATTCATAAGGCCGACGCCGCATTGTCTGGGCGCTAGAGTGGCGCGAGAAAGTTCTCGAGGCTCCGGTCGAAGAATGTGATCTAAATAGATTTGGTAATAGGCAGCTACTGTTAGAGACTTCAGCATTAAGCGCCGGTAACTGGTTATGATGGATATATTTTAATAACTAATTGTTGAAATGTTTATTGTTTATTTTACATATTTCAGTAAAATTGCAATATTATAATACTCATTCGAACTATAAATCTATGCACAATATATATAGAAAAAATATAATTTAGACAAAAAAGAAGTAATAAAGAGAATATATGCTTAGGGTAAGGTAACATTTTAGTAATATATGAAAACTGTATTTTGGTAATTTGTGTTTTGTTAGAGTATCGTGTAATTGACCGAATTATAATAAAATGTGTTTTAAAGCTTAATATGATTAGATTTTTGTCCTGTTTAATTCCGTACAATGTAGATAGGGAGGTATAGAATAATAGCACTATTACAGTTTTTATATTTTTCAGTTATGTTAATAGGGTATGATTCGATTGGAAATTTACCATTTAAAGTGGTTATGGTACTAGATCATTAGAAACTACTGACACGATTAATGGTGGCATGTAACAAAAAATGTAGTAATACTTAGGAGAAAAAAAGTTATACTTACAGACAGTAAACTGGAAAGAAATTTGATTGTATTCCTTAATTTTAGAAATCTGTCGTGTGCGTGCGACTAATTAATGAAATACAGAATACATGCTCATGATATTTTAATTAGACCATTAAGATTAACTCCAAACATGAGACGTAAGTAAATACTTGTGTTACATCAATGACCATATATTATAACCCTTTTCATTTTGAAAAAATGCTTGCGGTCAGTAGTAGAAAAGTAACAGTAACAGGTAAAGGTGACAACCACAATAAATCGACCGAGGAGGTACCAAGGCCACACATTTTGTAACGTGAAGCATGTTTAGTCTGGAGTTGGATACAGATGTCCATGGGCGGCAGTAGCCACTTCCCATCAGGTGGACTGCACGCTCGTCTGCTAATCCTATATTATAAAAAAATGGTCCTCAGGTGTGGCAACACTGTAATCGGATTCAAGTACCAGCTCAGTTCAATTCTAAAAAGTTCGAAAAAAGTTGAGGTGGTGTAACGTCCATATGGAACCAGGTGGAGTGGTGTAACAACGTCCATGGGCGGCAGTGATCACTTACCAACAGGTGGAACGTATGCTCATTTAGTATTAAAATGTTTAGATGATTAATTAACTTTTCGCTAACCAAATTCCTCTTTGTATGACATGACCTGTGATTTAGTCTTATCTTATATATAAAATTCTCGTGTCACAATGTTAGTTACTGTACTCCTCTGAAACGGCTTTACCGATTTTCACCAAATTTTATATGCATATTCAGTAGGTCTGAAAATCGGCTACTATCTATTTTTCATACCCTTAAGTGATAAGGGTTGTTCACTCTTAACATTTTTTTATTTATATGGCAACACAACGTTTGCCGGGTCAGCTAGTTTATAAATATAATTTAATAGATAGGTATATTTGTGTATAGTTTTGTATGACAGGAAAACGGGTGGGTTTCATATACATTTCCCGCACATAGACACCTAAATTAATCGGTTGAGTCTACATTCATTATTTTATACGTAATAAGATCCATTTTTTGTAAAATAAATTTTAATTAAAATTCCTTATTCCTTCCCTTCTTACCTCATTAAAGATGTTGGCGTGGATTTATTAACTTTATGACAATTTAGCAATTGCTACTTAACTACTGATTTTTAACCGTCTTCCAAAATTGTTCGGCTGTACCTATGAATTTTATTTTTATGTATGTTCCTTAGTAATAATTATTATCTATCCAATGTTTTGCTTGTTAATGTTCGACGTTTGATAATCCCTGCCTACTTTGGTAGGCAAGTATTGGATAGGTTATTCATTACTAATGGATGTAAGATGATTCAAGTGGTATTTTAGAAAGGTCCCACTTATAAACTACATACTTTTTTCTGTTCGTATAATTTTAAATTATGTTTTTTTTTCAGTTACTTTTAATTTGAACGTGATTTTGCAGTAATTTACGTAGGCTATCTTATATCCTCAAAATATCAAGATTGTCGGTATTAAAATAGAAAAATACAAGAATGCAACAGTTGGCTGAAGCTCGCGTAAAATGAACATAAAGTCCCACATGCAATTAGACATTAATTGGCTTTTATCGACTCTTCATAAGCACTCTACTCCAAGTTAATATTAATTATAATAAGCCAATGCATGGAAGAAAAAGTGTAATTTTCATCCACTTAAGATTTCTCGGTTCTATTAATTAAAGAACTTATCGACTTGTTGGTTTAAGTTAAATGCCGGTAAGAATATTTGTAAAAAGTGTTATCGATTTAAACATCTTCACTTGCCGTGTTATATTGTAATGTGTCTTAAAAAGTAGGGTTTTAACAATCACATTATATCTCCATTTTTTTTAAGAAAAAATATGCATTTTATTTTTAGGGGTGAAAAGTTATTTTTATATAGATTTTGTGTACATATCTTTACATGTAATACTCCTGTCGATTTAGTAATGTCTATGTGAGTGAGTGTCTTGAACAGGCAGACAGAAAAACGAAGAAAAATTGCTGTAAATACAATCGATTACAAACTGCTCTGTACCACTGGTGCGGATCTTCCATCAGAGCTGGCCAGTGCTGATTAGTTAACTTCACACATCATTGAGAACATTTTTAATAAACTCTTAGGCGTGTATGGTTCCTGACTATGTTCCAACATCTCTTACGAGTAAGTGAGTGGTGATGAATTTCTATAACATATGACTTTGAAGAGTCACAGATACGTGTCTTTGAATCGAACTTTGGACTCTTTAGTTAAGAGACCTGGCTTCAAACCAATAAATTATATCTGTTTTGTATTAAGTTAAGATTAAAACTACTTCGCAACAATCCGCTACAGATATGTATGATGGTATATATTTCTTAAAAAGTCGATTAACCGTCGACTTCGACTAAGTCGATTAACCATCATAAAGTCAACTTACCCTGAAGATGCTCCGTTTTGAAGCGGAACACGTGTTGGTGGTGGTATGTATGGTGGTATTGGTGGTGTATATTTTTATTTTATGAATCTACACGCATCCTTTGTGGGAGGGAGGGTGGTACATACTGCATGGTTTAAAAAAATATATACCATCATACATATTTGTAGCGGATTGTTGCGAAGTAGTTTTAATCTTAACTTAATAGTATGCATTTTCGCAAAGTAACGCCTGATACAATTAACTTTATCTGTTTTGGTTTCAATAAACTAAAATATCTTTTGAACAAACAAAATCTATTGATTTGTACGTAAAATGTAATCACAGATAGACACTTCAATTAAATATATTTGCGTATGTATTTAAACGTTAGATATCACCTACCGTTCTATTATGGACACTCGTCACCTTACTGGTCATACCACATTCCATTTATAAAAATATTCTCTGCCATAATATATGTCCGTGTTAGATAATGTATTTAAATGTTGGTGAAATTTAGAAAATATTATGTAAAAATTAAGTTAATTTAAAAATAAGATAACTTTGGAAAATTTCATACAAAAATAGCGAAAATAAAATATAATTTTGATCGATTATGAGATTTTTATTTTGATTATTAATTATTCTAGCACGTGCGTATTAGAAATTATAATCACTTGTATCTTTAAGCTCTAAGGTTCTTTTTTTACACACGGAATTAGCATACAACATGCAGTTCACCTGATGGTAACAGATGATCTATAATCAACCCAAGATAACACTAATACTTCTATCTGGGACGTCACAGGCGCGTTACTTCCCTCGAGGACTAAATATAATGTCTTATATAAGCATGAGAACCTCCAACCTAGAACATAGTAATGTTTTACACTACTGTTATTAGACAGTAATAGGTCTGGCAGTGGCACTTCCGGAGTAGAACCACAAGGAGTTTTACTACCTTTTAAATGATGGTATAAACTGTTCTCATTTTGTAATGAGAAGAGATCTTAATTGTGTGTAATTGAGAAAGATCTTTTTCTTTATTGTTTATTAGTTTTATTATCATCATAATTAAAGTTTGTATTAATGACGCGAGATATGATGGTAATTTTGAAGAGAAAATACCAGTTCATTTTATGACATTGACGTGTAGGTATGTGTTGTTCAACGTAGACCAACACAAAAGTGTTTTTCCGAGTGTAAGTACGAGTAGGTCCCGGCGAAATAAGAGGGTTGCCGGGCGTCGTGAAACATAGAGTTCATAAATATATTTCTAGTGATAAAATCTTTATTAATGATAATTATAGATAATTAATTATGTATTTAACTGATATATTATTTAAAATATGTGAACATTATATAAGTAATGTTATAAAATTCAAGTTAAATAGAACGGGGATAAGGAGGTTGCAAAATACTTTCACATAAGTTGAATCATGGCAAAAGATGAAAAGGGTTGATAAATTACTAATTAGCAATATTACTGCCTCTAGTTTTTGTAATACGAATCTTATTACGTAGGCATTAATTAATAATGTCAATTGTTTTTACATTATAAATACAAAATTGATAGATACTTGTATCATATTTTATTAAAACTAAATATTAATGGTGTTGTTTACACATGCTCATGGACGGTAGAGAAAATTACAATCAGGATGACTGCATGCTTTTTTGGTAAGTACTTCAACTAATTAAAAAAGTCATTGCAGTTCAGGGTCATACATAATTATGTAGATGGCTATCTTATCATGGGAAATCTGAAAATGCTCATAAGTAAATAAAAAATATTTTCGTTTAAACATTAGTTTTTATTGTCTTTAGTTTTGCCTTGCCTTTAGTTTTTATTGTCTACAATTAGCCCAGAAAATGGTTGTCTTTGCTGCTTTACTAATTACTTGAAGATAATAAATATTAAAATTGATTAAAGTGGCACGACCGTCAGGGGCAGCATTTTGCGAATCCAAAAAATAGGAAAAATCAATAACGTACTCCATAATGAATCGTCGAAGAACAAAATCCACGTATAAGTAAATGAAACCATGTTCGTTCGTCTTTAAATATGACTGTAGGTCTGTAAGAAAGGTTGTCAAGATTGCTAAACTTTGTTACTTTTACTTGATTATTTTTATATTTCTGTTGAAAGTCTCGGGGAGACCAAAATCTTGGAGATTAAAGTCTTGCCAGGGGGGAAAATTTATGTCACGGTAGGGGTACAAAATTAATATGAGGCTAAGGGCGGACATTTCTTCCAGAGGGTATCATGTCTCCACATACGACGCTGAGCATATGCAGCTACATGGCTGATTATTTTCAGAACACCTTTTGGAAAGTATACTATATTTATTATTATTGTTTAGCGGAGCAGATTGAGTTCAAGTTTATAGAAGCCTAATAAAGACAAGTTATTCATGTTTACCTTTATAGAGTGATAAACCAAATATATATCATGGAATAAATAAAACTTTTGATGTAGTATTGTTTTAGTATTGTTTATTATAAAGGTTCATTGAGTTGCATAAAAGTAGTACAAATATCTATGTAATCAATCTTAAAATAAGTTAAACATTAACCAAAAAAATCCGTAATACGTTTGTTTGTTTTAAATATTTATCAAACTATTTAATTTAAATAAAGAAAGTTCAGCATGATAATACATACGTTATCCTTCACCTTATCTTCTTAATTGTAGGGAAATAAATAAATATAATGCGATACAGTAATAGATAAGTGTATCTAGGTGTATCTACTAACTTATCTTTTTAATTTTTAATATGGAATCATTCCATGTCTTTATTGTGAATTATAGATTTATTTTGGTGTAAGCCAGTGCAATATTTTTCTGACTTTGTTATTGGCTATTGCTTATGTAACATTTTATAGCCTAATATATAGGTACATATCTATATAATTATACAAAGAAAACAATAAATAACACAATAAATAGATAAAAACTTGATCATACGATACATAGCTATTTTATATTTGAAACAGTTTAATTGGTTGATCATAATATTGCTTCGGGCATATCTCAAGTCGTATTAGTTTTTGTGTATCATGTACTTTAATTAGTCACAAAAAAATACAACAAACATAAAGCAATAGAGAAAAAACTTACCCGTAATAAAGGCAGGCGGCGGCAGCAACATATTTTAAGCCGTGTCGTACAATGTTGCACATATAACTAATACAGTCTAGTTTCTAGAACCTTCAGATCATCGTCAGTCATGAGCCACAACACGGCAAAAAAATGCTAGGCCAAATCATGATATTACAGCATGCTAGCCGTGTCATTGATGTGCCTCCACCACTGTTTGACAACACATTAGGAATGACGCAGACATGATCTGATTGAAAAAAAAGCGCGGCAAAATCATGGCTGGCTGGGCGGGACGGGGCGGGACAGGGCGTAGCGCCCTTAGCACCGCCCCCTGAGTCACCGACGTCGGGTGCGCCGGCGCAACAAAGAACGTACAAGTGTGCGAGCTAACACTTGCTTCCATACTGAAACGATTTTGATATTGTGAAGTTAATGGTTGCTAAGGCTTAGTTGGACGTGAATAAAAAATATTTATACACCAATCTATAAAGCAGCGTCGCGGGTCGTGACTCATACACGTTCTCAAATCTAGTTTGTGACACGTGTCATCAGCTAAGGCTTCGATTTTGTGGGATGTTTTCAAAAAATTATCATGACAAGATTACATTGAATGATTTCAACCATCGTAGATTTAACAAAACAATACAAAGCAGCAATGTACAACGCACAATTCGGTGTTGTTGTGTCCAAATGTTTGTGTTTCAATATCTATTGGAGAATACAGCTTAAAGGCCTCTGTAGAGCGAACTCTATCAACTTGTCTTACATAGCAACAATATAAATAGCGTTGGAAACGACTCTATCAAACGAATTGCCATATAATTAAGTTAGAGTTTTTAGGATTTATCTTAGATTGAAAAGCGTCTTCATAGTGTTCTTGCTTTTTACTTTCCTGTTGACTTAGACTTATTTTCCATTAAATATTAACTGAGTGCAAATATTACTTATTACCTAAGTACTTAAGAATCCGTCTTATAGGTTATTTTTACATTCATTATTTGATAGTATCTTGAAGATATGATTTGTATTTATAGATTTTGTATCTTTTAACCTACGACACTACGACCTTGAAAACTAACAATTATTTAAACAACATACCTATTTACTCGTATTTAATTACTTTGCTAATCATTATGATAATGCGTCATCAGGCCATCAATGTTCACTCAATTATCTTGTGGGGATGGCTCTTCTATCAGCATGAAAGGGGCTTAGACCACATCATGGTGGAAGACTTCATATAGGTTTGTGAACTGTTTTTTACAGTTTACAAAAATGCCTAAGTTTAAAATCTGCTTTAATATGCTACCATAACTTAAAAACATCAGAGGTGTTTACATTATATTGTACTTTGTACCAATTTAATCTGCTATGAAAATTATTTATATCAATGTTTTGTCTGTAAGAACAAAATGATATAATATTATTAATTGACACTATAGTTCTGATACAATCCGCTAGGGGCGCTGGTTGGAAATTGTATGGGCAAATACGTAAACAAATACCAAAACAGTCATATTTGTCAAACCGTAAAAACTCATGGTAAAGGTACAGTGGACCTCATTCTCTTTTGACAAATAAATATTATATAAATGAACAAAATAAGGTAAAAATAGGTATAGGTAAAAATAGCGTAAGGTCATCAGGATGTCAAACTAACTTTGTAATCAAAAACATAGAATGAGACGTAACAGGATATGAGTGCCTGCAATCTCTATTTTTATCTCAACCTGATTTCAGCATCAGTTCAGAAGGATGCTACTGATTGTTTTGATAAAAATACATATTTAAAAAATGTACTTTTATCTGTAGTATCAGGTCAGCTCGAGGCCACTGTTTCATTAAGTAAGTAAGAAGTGTATGATTGGCATATACATACTTAAGTATCTTGAAATCGTTTTAAGTTTTGGATAGGAGGGTGTTGTTGCTGCTGACTTACATAAGAGGTAACCATCATAGGAGTAGTAACCATCTCTGATCAGCTTCAGTTACAAACACTATTCTATATTTCTTGAAGGTGGTAGAACCGTTTGTGGTACGACTCCGGTGGCACCACCGCCACACCTATTTCTGCCTTATAACAGCAGTGTTAAGCGCTGTTGTGTTCTGGTTGGAAGGGTGTGGTAAGGGCGACATACTTTTCCGAGGCGTTCCAGCTTAGTCCACTGGAGTAGCGGGGCATCTGTGGCCGACCACAGGTAGGAATATCTAACCCTATCTGGGGTTGTTACAGATGTCCATGGGCGGCAGTAGCCACTTACCATTAGGTGGACTGCATGCTCGTCTGCTACTCCAATATAATATAAAAAAAAAATATTGGTAACGGATATTCAGTGGCAGCAGTGACTTCTTACCATCAGGTAACAAACGCTATGTAAAAAAGCGTCCTATAAACTAAGTGATTATTTGACTGACAAAACGGTGTGGTCTGAAGTAGTTCCAGCTCCACATGTACCATTAGGTTAAGTTTAACATTGTAAAAAACATTTTTTTTAAAGATGTGTGTTATGGAATTTCTTTCGCCGCTTCTTCTCCATAACGAAACACCTTGTGAAGTGGTGGTAGTTGTATTGACATTCAAAAAGTGCTCTGTGAAGAACCTATTATGAATAAAAAAAATTGATTTGATTTGAAGTAATCTACAGAAACATCCTAATCTAAAGATACAGAAAATCCTAGTATGTGACTAAGAGTGTAGAAAACGTAATCTGTATACAAAAACGCAGCATGTTAGCAGTCTTTGTAAATATAAAGATTGCTCCTTAGCTAATATATTTTGGGCCGGCATTGGAATGATGAAGCGCTTCCTCCGAGCACAGCTCGCAGGTGAGTCACGCGGTGTTGTGATGACGTCACCCGACCTGGTCTCCTCATATTGGCTCCGTGCTTTGTTTGCCAACGAGACCCTGCCCCCGGTTTAGGGTTGGCTGTTAGGAAATTATAGGATTGTACAGTAGGAAGAGGAAAATAAACAAGTTGCTATGAACGGAAATTAAATTATTTTTAAATTTTACTCATATATTTCGAATTAAATGCATATGCACTTTATGTATACCTTAAGTGATTATTTTTTCGTCGTCTCTGAGTTGCAACAAAAATTACTACATCATTAATTATCTTAATATATATAACTCAAATGTGACACAGTGATCTATCAACGCACAGCCCAAACCACTGAACGGATTGGGCTGAAATTTGGCACGCAGGTAGATGTTACGACGTAGGCATCCGCTAAGAAAGGATTTTGATCAATTCTACCCCCAAGGGGATAAAATGGGTGATGAAAATATTACTTCATATTTAAAAGTGGCAAAGTTCCCATTGGTAGAGTTCGACTGCAAAATCTTCAACAAAACTATTAGCTGAATGTAGCGCAAATATGTTTCACAATCACCTCTAAATCTCTCCACATATCAATATACCTTAATAACATTACACAAAAAGATTTGATATATGTTCGAAATAGGTATACCTAAAGTTGTTATGAAAAGATATCCTCATATATTTTACTCTTTATGTAGAGTTTGTTAGTTGCCAACCCTAATTCGTTCGCTTCCAAGAACGGACAGGTCATGTCTTGTCTTCATTCCATATTATTAGTTGCTTAAATAATTTGTATGCGTAATGTGTTTTTCATATTGCTGGCGTTTTTGAATTTTGTTATTTTCTATTTTCTAACTAAATTTCGAAGGTTGCACTTTGTCAGTATGTATGTAAGATATTGCACAATAATTACTAATATTTAGTAGATACAGTTGTTTTACTAATTAATCTTATTAATTGGCTTATATGAGTCGACCATCTTAATCAGTTTACTTACCATCAAGTGAACTGTGTATTCATTTTCTACTTATATTTGTACAATCAAACAAACTTACCAAGTGTAGTTCGATTGAAATTATGCTTTATAGTTGTCTCGTCCGAAGATGATCATAGAATACTGACTGTTAGTATTCTATGATCATCGAGGACGAGACAACTAGGGCATAATTTTTAAAATCTCATTTACTTTTAAATCGACGCATTTGTAAGCGTTACATTTTAAATAAATATATATTTTAAGTTTAGATCGACTTGTTTGTAATTGGTTGTAATTGTTGACACTTTCATTTCACTTTGCCAGTTCATCAAATTGTATTTATTTGCTGAGTATTATATAGTTGAATCACTTGGTCGAAAATACTGCAATAGGCCTTCTTTATTACCAAATTAATTGGTATCTTCAAATTATGCTAACGTTTCATTTTTAATAATGTATTAGCAAAGTTAGGTATTCTGTAATTAAAGTATTATCAAGTCGTAAGGAATGAAATTATTTTTATGCAAATAGTTAGTGATGATTGTGTTCCAAGAATGTATTTTGATGAAAGGACCTATATGTATATTATGTATATTCGGTTGTCATTACGATCGAATTGAAATAATATTTGAAAATTAACAAAATGTTGCGCCGGCGATGCATGCGATCCGGGCTTTGACCGGGTGCGGGTGAACGACCGCCAAACCGCGCTAATCCGCCATCTTGGATTCGTCACGGAGCGCGCGCATTATGTCTTCTGTGGCGGACTTGGCAACTCCATTTCGAACGATGGCTTGATAATTTGTTAAGCATTATGCTGACAAGCGCGCAGTGCGGTATGGCATAAGGTTCTTTGTAAACTGAATTAAAACTCCATCCCTAGGTTATTTGTCAAACATTGTGCAAACATCTGCGCACCAGTCCGATACACAAGTTTTAATAGGTTATACATAATATATAGGACCAAAAATCCTTAAAAGTCGTCTTGTCTACTTAATTAACCTTTAATACGAAATTAGTGTTCCAGAAATTCCTAGGCACTGATAAACAATGATGACGTATAAATAATAAATGAACTGCTTGAACTTTAAAAAAATGCTGGCGATTTTGTAATTTTAGAGACGAAAGAGATATATTGCAAATTAATAGTTATTATTACCTGTTATATTAATAAGGAAAATGTGTTATAAAGTAATTAGAACGAGGAATAAACTTAATGAATGCATGCATAATGAATTAATATGCATATTCATAATTTTAATAGCTCGCCAGACTAAAAATAGAGCACTCCATAAATTGTGGACGTTCACGTGGTTCCTTGCGAATAAAAGTAAGCTATTGGCTATACCCAATTTTTATTAATACTACAAAGGAAACAAAAACATCATAAACATAAGTTTTTTTTTAATCTGATTATTGAAGTGACTGAAACTTTAAATATATCCTTTTTAATGAAAGATATTACTGTAATAACCAAATGTAGGTTTTGTATAATAACGCATCCATAGTGGTGGCACGTTTCTTCGATGCTTGACCACCGCCTAGCAACAGTTCAAATGACGTGCAGGCGAGACAACTGTGCTTTGGTGTGACTTTTTAATGTAAGTAGAGACTCGCTGCGCTATTGAGGTAAATGCAGCCTGACTCTACATTTTATCGTGTCATCGGTACAAATACTGTAAATATATGTCTGTACCTGTCTTGAGTAATAGAATGTTATAAAGAAATTTAAAGATAAATTGCTCTACAAACTTGTTTGGTAACTGTGGATTGATTCTGTATATTCATGAAATTAATGTTATGTTTAAGGACGTCTTTTGTTCATAATTATCTTATGACTTGGTATTTTTAAAGTATCAACCCATTATTGTCCATTATTGAGAAGGATTAGGCCATAGTCCACCGCGCTGGCCATTGGTAGACTTCACATACCTTTGAGATTTTTTTATGCAGGCTTCCTCACGATGTTTTCTTTCGCCGTTTTAGCAAATGATAATTAATGTCTAATAACTAGTAAAATTTCTAATCCTTATCCTTACTATCCTTACTAATATTATTATCCTTACTAATATTCCTATACTAATATACTAAATCCGAAAGTAACTCTGTCTGTTTGTCTCTTCTTCACGCCTAAACCACTGAACCGATTTTAATGAAATTTTGTACAAAGATAGTCGGAGACCCGAGAAAGGACATAGGATAGTTTTTAACCCGGACATCCCACGGGAACTAGGGATGACGATCTAAGATCCATTAATCGGAGAATCGATGTTTTGGACCAAAAAGTCGATTTTTTTAATCGATATTAGTAAGGATGTATGTTAGTATGTCATATTATTTTCTTTTAAACGCGGGCTGTATGGAAGATGATGGCGATAGATGGAAGCCGCGGGAAAAAAAATGGTAACTAAATAATACGCACATAATTTCGAATTTTTAAAGTTACAGATACTTAAAAGTTACAAAAAAGAAAACGTCAACTGATATAAAATCAAAGTAGGCTTGATGACTACACTCTCAGTGACATAAAATGGTTTAGGGTCATAAATTTTAAAGCCTAAATCAGCGGTGTTTTGGGTACAAAATGGATATGGCAATAAACACTGTTAATAATAAGACTATTGAAACTTATTTTATTATTTTAAATAATTTTACTTCTGATACATGAAATTTTATAAGATCATTTCGTACATCGTACTTTATGTAAGAAAGAAGGAAAGAAAGAAAGAATGTAAGTAAGTAGTAAAGTAAACATTGTAAAGTGTATGTATTTTCCCCTTCCAACTATATAATATCTAGTTTATGAATAATTATTTAAACCAAGTAAGTGCACACCTATAATTAAACGCTTAAGGTAACGTTGCCGGATATAATTGGGGTTTAGTTTGGTGAGCAATCTTAGACCTTTTCCAGGGTTTTGCAAACTGCAGATGTATAATCGCATGTAGGTGACATTCCTCGTGCAAAGGAGAAACTAGTCGGACGGCATTCAGGGCCCGCCCTTAGCCGCCGCCGAGGCCGGTACCGTTGTTGCCAACGAAGCCTGACTCACTGAGGGCTGCCAGGACTTGTCTAGTAGGCCACCTGATCTTCCTTATCGTAATCATAGCTTATTTTTAAAAGATTGTATTTATGTTAGGTCAGTCTTGTTATTTTCGCTTCGGTAAAGATTCGAATTCGAAACAAAGCCGCGTAAGCAGGGTGGATTTTTGAAGAAGGGTTTTGTTAAAATTTTAATGTTATTTGCTGTAATGGGAAACGAAAGTATTGCAAGAAAATGCTTTGAAAGTTATGTAAAGTTTGTTAATTCACATTTAGGATCATCACGTGGCCTCGATTTCTGTTTCATACCGTTGTAAATGATGTATTTGTAAAATCGCCATAGATATTTCTCTCTCTTGGGCTCCACTAATTTACATACTCTCCAAGCTTCCTCAATTTGTAGGGAAAGTTCTAAATTCAGCAGAGGTAAGTTATACCTATCTCAACTTTTAGATACACACTACTATCGGTCTTATATGTATCCTTAAACGTGGGGTACAAATATAGTGTATTTGTTGTTGTTGTTGTTGTTGTTGTTGTTGTTACTGTTTTAGAGGGCACCCGTGTCTTGCAGTGGAACCACAATGAGTTGGGTACATAAGTATGCGGCAACTAAGTATTCAGGTACCTCTGAAGACTTACCAACCGACTCAGATCCATTGCAGTGCAACGCATAGAGATCTACTTCAGATATAACCCCTGGGATAAACTTCCGAAACGCGCATACCGCCGATCAATGTTAAAATGTGGGAGTGACGCCCCATAGTCCTAATCTCCGCTGTTCACACGCATACACCTTTTCTGGGGAAAGCTAAAAAATAGTCTAAATCGGTTAGGAATGCGCGATCATGCACACCGAACGAAAAGAGGTTCTCCTTCGTTTTTCTTATTCAAAATGGCGTTTGCGCCAATTTTCGTTATGATATTCGTGATCAGGAGGTCAAAGTACGTTAGTGTACCAAATTTTAGGTCTATCGGCGGTATGCGCTTTTCGAAAGTACACCCAACCCCTGTTCTAAAAAGAGCAGGTTACATTATAGGCAGTAGTGATCACTTCACCAGTTACACTGCAAGATCGTTTGCCACTTCAAACGTATTAAAAGGGAGTATTTTCCGTTGTTGAACTGTAACTGGCAACCCTGATCTCCACAATTCATCTAACACCGCTGTATGAGAGCGGCGAGCACGATCTGTCCTATTGGACCGACGCAGACGTTGCCGTGCGGCCTTTAAACATTCAATTTATTGGACATGCGCGTACTCTATCGACGATCGCTTGCCTTTTACACAACCTCCACTGATATAAAATGCAAATCGGTGAAATAGAACAGGAAAATATGTGATTAATCCACCTTCCTGTTCTTTACGGCTAGTACCCACCTAGTCTACCTAGTCTAATTTACAATTCAGTATAATCTTTACGCATTTAAATATTTCAAAGGAAACGATGTTGAAACTTCCATAATTACTGGCACTCATCATTTCTTTACAATTTATAAATGTTAAAATATTTAATATACTGTTAAATAAACTGTTAAAATATTTTACACATTCCATACGTTTTTTACAAAAATTCAACTATGCTAGAAATTTTTAAGTATTTCTGATACACTTTACATAGTATAATCAGTATTATTTGGTAGGTTTTGACTCATCTTAGCGTTCATTTTAACAAAATTATTAACGAATTTTGGCGAGAAAGTTATCCTTATCAACAATTTATAAACAAATTTAATAATCTGTTTTATATCATCTGGTTTACCTTATTATAAAATAATTCAAATCATTTTGCGTGCCTAATAAAATCTTATTTCATAGGTTTTCTAATAACATTTTATAACTTCTAATTTCAAATGCCGTAACTTTTAAATTAATAGCTAACATAGAATCGTCTGCATTAACGTTACTGAACTATAAATATAAAACTATTAATATAGGTACTATTATGCACTTTACTATTCTTATATGAGTGATTTTAATGTGTTTAATAAAACTAACAATGTTAACTCAGCACCTTAGTAGGCCGCCCGCGGAGTCATTCACCTCCGTGCCAGATTTTCGAATTTCACGCTGAACCCTAACAATTTTGGGGTACTAAATATCCCAATCTACATCATATCAAAAGAAGCAAAACTGTTGATAAATTTCGTGCAACAGTTTCCAAATTTAAACATTAATAAGCAGTTTTAAAAACCTATTTTAATATCTTGATATTGCAAAAAAGCATGAGCTTAGAATAGTTGCTATTTAAATAACAGACAGTAATATGAATTTATTCGTAGATACCTATTTAGTGGCGATATATAAAGGAATGAACGACCGGCCTTGAGGAATGCCGTCGCCGTTCATAGGGATGGCGATTCTTTCCGAAAAATATCGCTTCGAATCGGAGTGCAATAAATCGATTCACAAAATAATTGAGACCCAAACAATCGATTCTCCAAAAATCGATCTTCGATTGTTTCAGCTAAAAAGGGCGAAGATAGCGGGTAGAAAAGATCATCACGACGAAACAAGCTCTGATATGTATCCGTCAGCAAATAATGTCTATAACATATGCAACCAATTTCGAAAAGATCGACTTTGAATTTTCTAGGATGAAAGATCGATTCACTGTATCGATGGACTGGAGATCGATTAAAATAATTGATTTTTTTGCCACAACTTCGATTCTTCGATTAATCGATCTCAGATCGCCATCCCTAACCGTTCATTGTAAGGAGATTCGCAGCGCTAGCAACGAGGTTGAGATACCATCCAATCTTGAGTTTCATCTCCGCTAACGTGCCACACCGAGTTTAATTGGATCTTATTGGGTATACTGGCGGATTTGGAACCGAATATTTCTACCAATTTTCGTCTTCAAAGTTTATGAAATTATGCTTCGTTGTGATCGTAATCAAGTAATGATATTTTTTGCTTAGGGTTTAAAACACGACGTTGCGGTGATTTTATCTAATGGAATGGGTATCTCGCGATCTATGCATCGATTTTGAGTCTTACTTATAATTTTTATAGAAACCCCTTTTAAGGTTCTTAATAAATATGGTGTTTTCAAAAGATAAAAAAATAACGATTTTCTCCTTATAATAAGTGTATTTGATATTGTTATATTAATTTATATAATCTGAAGTAATGAATATATATTGAAATAATTATGAACGTTTATTACAATGCTCTAACGTAATTTTGTTACAAAATAAAAAGTATTATTTTATGGTTATGTACCGTGGTAAAGTTTGTTTTGCCTAGAAAATACAATTTTAATAAAGAATATCCCAAGTACAGCAATGTGGGCACCTGGGTGACGAAACTGTAGCGGTGATGGACAAAAACTTAAACATGTACCTTAAGGCTTAGAACATGCGAAGCGTTTTTCGTCCGAATCTGTGGGTGGATGCAGAGCTGCAACACGCCTAGAAATATGTAAATGTATTTTCGTCAAAGTATGTGCGTATTAGAAATTAATTATTTATTAATTAACGGTGAAGGAAAACATTGTGAGGAAACCTGCAAACCTGAGGAATTTATAAAAAAAAATCTCAAAGTTATGTGAAGTCTACCAATACGCACTTGGCCAGCGCGGTGGACTATGGCCTAATCCTTCTCATTATGAGAGGAGACCCGTGCCCAGCAGTGGGACAGTAATGGGTTGATGATGATGATTTTCTTGACGCGATTTATTTTAGCTGTATTGCGACTGTCTATCTCCGTTGCGACAGTGTGCAACATATTTTGTAATATATTTTGAAGGTGGTAGAACCCTTTGTGGTTCGACTCCGGCGGCACCACCGCCACACCTATTTCTACCTAATAAGCAGCGCCCAACACTGCTATGTTCCGGTTTGTAGGGTGTGGTAAGGCAGACAGACTTTTCCGAGGCGTTCCAGCTTAGTCCTCAGGGGTAGCGGCGCATCTGTGGCCGACCTCAAGTAGGAATACCTAATCCTATCTGGGGTTGATTACAGATGTCAATGGGCGGCAGTAGCCACTTACCATCAGGTGGACTGCATGCTCGTCTACTACTCTTATATTATAAAAAAAATATATATACTATTTTTTTTGAGTGAGTTCTAAGCCGAAGAAAAACGCTCCGTGTGTTTTCACTCTAACCAACGGCCGAAGATTTGGTTGTAATGCGCCATAAAAAGACATCAACGGGCTTTCAAAGCCCTCCTTTGTTCACGGACCGCCGGCGATTACATTTTTTGTCAAATTATCTTAGATAAAACACGAAAATATGAATTTTGTTCTATCATACTGGAGGTCCGGTTTTGAAACCGTTTTAGAAATCCCTTGATTCGTCGTTGTAAAGTTAAATACTGCTCTAGTGTTTTTAAGGAAGAGATCTAATGCCCTTGTCAATAGTGTTCTATTGTTTTAAAGAAGAGCTCTAACTCGTGCTTAACCAGAATAGTGACCTCCTTATTTTAACAGACTTGAGTCCAGTAACGGCAGTAATCGGCTAGTGGTTGCAACCCGACCTTCAAACAAAATTAAAGCTTTAGTCTTAAGTCGGTCGACTATGTACTCATTGCCTCGCACTCTAAGAGAAGACACATCCCAGCTGTGGAACACTTACACGTAAATTAAGAGCCCATAAATGGACAATTGACATGTAATAAAATATTACGCATTTACCTATTAAATTGTCTAATTTGGATATAAATGCGAACAATGAAGATAAATATGTTGAGACCATGATGCAATGGTTGGTGTTTGATTCATCCGCTTAGCGAGTGTGAGAGACGTGAATCACCACGTGTGGTGTGCCATTTACGAGTATCTCGCTACTTTGCAAGAATATCGGCGTAACTCAAAAAAAAACTCAAAAAAAAAAAGGTATTTTTCCAGGGGAGCCAATTTCAAATTAAACAATGTTTTTGTTTCGAGCTCTTTTTAATTAATGAATGAAGTTAAAATAAGCGAAAATACAGGTATAGTATAGCTATAGGCATATGTAATGACGGTACAGTTAGACCTTTAAATAGGAAATATTTTGGATTAAATTGTACTTTTAGCGATTGGCGAGGTTAATTTGCTTTTGGTATGCCGTCGTTTTAAAAGTACATAAAATGTTATGGCTTTCGAAATAAGTGTGTAAGGGAGACATACTGTACGAGGCATTTCAAGTCATTCCTCAAGGACAGCGGCGCATCTGTAGCCGTCAGGTGGGAATCTAATCTTATCTGAGGTTGTCTACAGATGTCCATGGGCGGCAATAGCCACTTACCGTCAGGTGGAATGCATGCTCGTCTGCTACTGTTATATTATAAAAAATATATTATGGAATATGATTTAAGTTAGCACTTAATTTCTATCTACTTAATAATACTACTACTACTACTACTAAAACTAAGTTATTTATGGATTTTATAATTTTAGTACAGAGTCGTTTTATAGGTTCGAACATGAGATTTTTTATGGTTTGCATACTATCTAATATCTATTATGGACGTGTAAGAACACTTATGTAAGCTATGGGCTACTTACCTTAATAAGTAGGTACTAATTCCTTACAATATACTAAAGCTTTGTTTTTAAAGAAAAGTAAAATTACATAAATTCAGGTAAAACATATTTAATATTAAGCATATACTTACAAATAAAGATTATATCTACCTACATACCAACTGAAATTGTAATTTATTCGTAAGTTATTTTAAAACATGATCCACAATTACTTTTATTTAACTTTTTTTAAACTGTGGCACCTTGGTAAGGTACGTATAACGAATGTAGGTATTTTAATTATAACTTGACGAATTATTTCAAAGCGAGCCGGCGTCAATGTACCATCTACAGACCGGAACGGATAAGAAGCGTTATTTTTAATTTCAAATAATAATTATTTCGTGCCATGTTCATTACAGTCATAAATATCATAACATCTTTTCATTGCGACTTGATTATAGTGTATATCAATATGGTCTTTTGCCACTGTTAACTTTTGATTTGTAGCTGTAAATCTTTTAAAGAGAGATTGTAGTTGGAAAGGCAGAATAAACATGGTCTCATAAAGGAGGTATGACCACCATTCTTATTTCTAGTGTGAAGAAATTCTGCGTTTTGGTGGAAGGGTATAGATGCCATCTGGGTTACATATAAGGCGATCAACGTGGCAACTTCAGTTAAATCCTCTCTTCTATATGGTTACAAATGTCTATGAACAGTAACCACTTACCATCAGGTAATGCAAGTTCGTATGCTAATTGCTTTAACCTAAAAAAACATTAGAATAATTGCGTTGAGAATGTAGAGCTTAACTCTACTGAGATAATGCTTAACTCCGTATGCATTGCATGAGGTCGTCACGAGCTTCGCTTAACTTATTAAGTATGGTCGTAATTCACCCATTTTCTCCAGCTAACTCAGTTAAGTCAACAAGGTCTGTACGGGTTTAATTAACTAAGTCGATCGCGACAAGGCATGGAGATCAAAGTGATCGGCACAGACGGTGAGCCAGACGTGGTGCATGGCGGGGAGCGCCGAGGGGGCAGGGTAGGGTTGCCAAGCTTGCACAAAAAGTATCGTGGAACAAGTAAGGAGAAAGAAACTAACAGTGGTACGTACAAGATTTTAAAATGTGTTTTATTGTTACAGAATAGTATGTATGAGTTTAAGTTTTTTCTGTCTCTATGTATTCTTTATTTGTATGCCATTCTAAGATTGAAATGCTTCGTTTACGTGCTCAATATCCACCTTACAAAGCACAACATACCAACACTGAATACATGTTATTAGGCAGAAATGTGTTCTATGTTTCTAACATCTTGAATATCAGTTATAAGGTTAAGATATATGTACAAGTACTTGTAATATGACCGTCACGAAAAAGTTGCGAATATTTTTTTTCTATTGTTTGTAAACCGATTTTATTATCTTTTATGGTAAATATTAATTATGATTGAATTTTGAGGGATGCGTGAGCTTTAAGATAAACAATTTTATACTCTATTCTTTTTTATTATCAACCGATATTCTTTTTAAGAATGAATTGTGACCGAGGAAAAGAAAAACCTCATCAATAATATATGATCGTACGTAGTCAACCCTGAGGCGGGGGGCGTCAGACGGTGCGGGGGTGGAGTGGGCGAGGGGCGCGGGCGTTACGTCAGACCACCGCATCCGGGTTCGCGGCCGGCGCACGCGCGCACCGCACGCCTGATGCTGGCAGGTGGACCAATATCGGCGAATTAACTTATCTATAAATTGTAGACTAAGAAATGCTAAGTGTAAAAGATAGGAATTCACATTTCACAGTTGCTAAGAGTGAACGAATTCTCTATTTAAAAAGATATGCATGCTTAGAGGTATATATGTATTTGTAAAAAGATAAATGCAAAATTGTACATTTATG
Source organism: Epargyreus clarus (assembly GCF_041222505.1). Taxonomy (NCBI): domain Eukaryota; kingdom Metazoa; phylum Arthropoda; class Insecta; order Lepidoptera; family Hesperiidae; genus Epargyreus; species Epargyreus clarus. Next base: position 10,538,962 of record NW_027332212.1, read on the forward strand.
ATTGCTGGCAGGTGAACCAATATCGGCGAATTAAGTTATGTATAAACTGAAGAGTAAGATATGCATGTATAAAAGATGGAAATTCACATTTCACAGAGATGTTGCTAAGAGTAGGTATACGATTTCCCTATTAAAAAAGATGTGCAAAGATATGCATGCTTAGAGACGCTTAGAAATACGTTTAAAAAGATATGGTATAAATATAAAATTGTACATTATTCATGTATGACTTTTACCACACACTCTTGATGGTGGCAGGTGGACCAATATTGGCGTATTAAGTTATCTATACAATGCTTTGTATAAAAGATAGGTATTCACATTTAAAGTTGCTAAAAATAAACGAATTCTTTATTTGAAATGATATGCATGCTTAGAGATAGACGTGTATAAAAAGAAAAGGAAATGCAAAATTGTACAACATCTATCTATAAGTCCAAGTCTATAAGTGTATTGAAAATTTAAAAGCGAAATTTGGAAGTCATAGTTACCTGTGTTACATTCAAATTATACAGAATTGTCAAAATTGTTGTTGATGAATATTAGAAACATTTTGAAGACAAAGCATTCAAAAAATGTAGAGTCGATGCCTACAATTACTTCGTACTTTTATCAGATACTAGCTGACCCGGCAAACGTTGTTGCCATATAAATAAATAAAAATTTAAAGGTGAACCACCCTTATCACTTAAGGGTATGAAAAATAGATAGTAGCCGATTCTCAGACCTACTGAATATGCAATAAAATTTGGTGAAAATTGGTAAAGCCGTTTCGGAGGAGTACGGTAATTAACATTGTGACACGAGAATTTTATATATAAGATAATGGAGAAAGACAATTTTAGTTAGTTGCTTTGTCCATTCATACGAGTATACAGCAATCTAGATATTAATATGACAGATATGGACAGACTGCCTTTCAAATCACTCATACAGTGCTTGTGCCGACAATTATAGCCAACATAGAGCTTTAAGTAGTCTTCTAAAAATCTTACAAGGCACGTCTTCATTTTACACTATAAGTGAAGGTGCCTTGATATATTATATCGTCGTCAATCAATAACTTTCTGTCCCACTGCTGGGCAAAGGTCTGCCCTGAGAATAAGAAGAATTTTAGTCCACCGCTTTGGCCAAGTGCGAATTGGTAGACTAAAAAACTTAAGAACTTCAGATCTCTGGGAGTTAACTTCCTTTACTATTAAAGCATGTCATAATTTATTTTTAATACGCACATAACTTTGAAAAATCAGAAATGTGTGACTAGGATTCGAACCTTGCATCTCACGAACGACAGGGCGATTTTTAAACCAATTGATTGTCATATGTCTTCTGTAAAATAATTCAATTAAACTGTGAATATCTACTTATTTTCTCAAAACTACATACATACCCGTACCTACGTACGCATGTACGCTTCCTTACAATATTATAAGCTTGTAGCAAAAAGTAGTAACTTCTATTATTGGCAAGTCGTCGCAGTTGTGGCAATCGGAAATTGTCTAAATTCTAGGCCGTAGCTCTCTACGTCATATTCTTCTGTCCCGCTCACACGACGCTAAAAGGAAGACTCGTACAAAATAATTAGAGGCACATTTTCAAAGCAATAATACTCTGTCTGAACCGTTTATGTCTGTTTACTCTTTAGAGCTGTTATTCGTATTTATGATTTTATTATTTTAATTGCTTCTGCAACCAAATTATTTTGTATTTGGGTGCTTATTATGTCTCATTTATTGTAAATTTAAAGGCACCTCAGCTACAAATATTCTACTTAGTAACAATATCGTTAAGTTTTTTTTTTATAATATAGGAGTAGCAGACGAGCATGCGGTCCACCTGATGGTAAGTGGCTACTGCCGCCCATGGACATCTGTAATAAACCCCAGATAGGATTAGATATTCCTACCTGAGGTCGGCCACAGATGCGCCGCTAGCCCTGAGGACTAAGCTGGAACGCTTTGGAAAAGTATGTCTCCCTTACCACACCCTTCAAAACGGAACACAGCAGCGCCTAACACTGCTGTAATTAGGCAGAAATAGGTGTGGCGGTGGTGCCGATGGAGTCGAACCACAAAATGTTCTACCACCTTTAAACCTTTGGGTACTTATTATGTCTCATTTATGTTAAATTGAAAGGCTACAAATATTCTACCTAGTAACAGTAGTGTTAAGTGTTATTGAGTTAAGAGTTTGATGATTGTTGATATGTGTAATGTTGATGAGATGAGATGACACATGATCACATATCGTAATCACACATGATGATGAGTAATCACACATTTGTGATGAATGGACTCTAGTCCTGTCAGGAGTTAATCATAGATCCATAGGCGGTAGACGTCACTTAACATACGTGGACTGTATGCTCGTTTGCTATTTTATATAGGTAACTAGCTGACCCGGCAAACGTTGTGTTGCCATATAAATAAAAAAAAATGTTAAGGGTGAACTACCCTTATCACTTACCTAGGGGTATGAAAAATAGATAGTAGTGGATTCTCAGACCTACTGAATATGCATATAAAATTTGGTTAAAATCGGTAAAGTCGTTTCGGAGGAGTACGGTAACTAACATTGCGACACGAGAATTTTATATATAAGATTAACAATCTAAAATCCAAAATCTATGGACATTGATAGAGAAGTGTTTTGGTTAAACAAATGTAGAGAAAGTGATCACTTAATAAAATGTCAGTAGTGGGTGTGTCATACAAATGAGTGTATGGGCAAGTTGCCAGATGCCGATATCTTAATAAGGAATATCACATTTGTCTTACTACTGTGTTTTTAAGGATTGGATGTTTTATGTTCTTGGAGTATCAAAGATTCTCCTGTTCCCCTGATTAACCCCATGGAGGTCTGCAATCAACCCCAAATGCAATTAAAATCCTGCAATAAGTTAGCCATAGATAAACAGTGTTTAAAACTCTTATTGCAAAGGAGAAATGGTGGTGGTACCTTAAAGGTGGTAGAACCAACATTGTTTGACCGAGGAGTTACCACCACCAAGCCTACTGCTAGTGTGTAGCAGTTTTAGCATTTCAGTGGAAGGGTAGAAGGTGGTAGAACACTTTATAGTTCGACTGTAGCGGCACCACCGCTATATCTATTTGTGCCTCATAACAGCAGTGTTAAACGCTGCTGTGTTCTGGTTTGAAAGGTGTGGTAAGAAAGACATACTTTTACGAGGCGTCTGTGGCCGACCTCAGGTAAGTATATCTAATTCTATCCATGGGCGGCAGTAGCCATACCATAAGGTGGACTGCATGCTCGTCTGCTATTCCTATATTATACAAAAATACTGCACAATCACTACTTAAATTCGATTTGTGTTAACCAAAACTTACGCGTGTCTCATTATAAAACACCAAGTTATTATAACGTGACTGCTAATTTAGGCCTGAAACCGGAACTCTCGGAGAAGGCCACTCAGCGACCAGTTCAATGCAGTTACCTCATTGACAGACTGAGTCATCAAATGACTAGGAACTTAACATTGCAAAACTTAGTTACTACGCAATGCTTTACGACAGAGGTTCTCAAACTTATAGATCCACGTACACCTATTTATTTTTTTAAACCATGGCGTATACTGTAAACTGCGATAATACGATAGTTATAGATTCAATAATTACCTCAGTTCTCAGTCTTAGTAGGACTCTTATATTATCTGAGGTTGATTACAGATAACCATGGGCAGCTGTGGCCACTTAATAACAGATAGACTGAATGTTAGTTTGATGCTTCAATATTAAAAAAATAAAATCACATGCAATATGTGTTATTGAGTGCCTAATATGATAGTTTCTTGTTGTAAATGGATTATATTCTTAGAGTAGTTTTGCTTTAACTTCATTGCGCATGTAACATCTGAAGTCAAGCGTTTTTTACACGAGTGAGTCATCTAAACAATCACCAATACGTACATTTTATTGTGTATAGGTACTGGTACTAACGATTACTTTTCGTACACCAATGTTACCCATTGTACGCCACTTTGAGAAACACTGCTTTAAACTTACGTTGTAAACTGCCTATCGATTTCGACTTTTCTAGATCCGTATAAAGGTTGTGCTTTACGCAACATACGTATTGGTAATGTGGTAAATATTGGGTGATATTTAATGTATTTTAGTTTATATCCGTGAAAGTTCAGTAGAATAAAAATTGGATTATGCGTAGAGGGTCCGGGTTAATTTCGTAAGCTTTAAAAGTGAACTCCGAGACGAATTTTAAGCGAAACGTTCTTAATGATGTGTGCAGATTATTTCCGCATTTGTCAAAACATGATATCAGATTTCGGTAAGGCTGAAGCCCCTTAGGAACCCAAGCATCTGCCTGCTCGCCCTAGATCCGCCACAAGTTATGATATATTCATTTGATTTGTTTTTAACAAATATCTTTATCTCCGCCATATTTAATTTTTAATAAATGTTCAACAAGCAATGTTTGTAAATTTTATTTTAGAAAAAAGAAAAGATAGAAGAGAGGCGAATGCTTACACTATAGACATACTGGTACTGTGTAGGTTTTCAATCAAACATTTTTATAGCATTAAAATAAGAATTTCGAAAGTGACCGATTTAAATTGAATTTAATAAGGATCATAAAATATAAATACTTAATTATCTATAATATATGTTGAATTATAAACGTAAGAGATATTGCGGCTGAGCGTTTATTCAAAGAATCTTGAGTTTAATTGGCATATGAAAGTAGTTCATGCTACCTAGCTGTTTATTTTATCACCAACTCATCGTGTGAATATCGGTATCGAGAATTAAACATCTTGTATGTACCGTACTAAGCATTTGATTCATATAAATTTAACGGTCTCCTTTCTAGACCATTTGCTGATTGATTGCTGGCATTTAAATATTGCTAGAAAGTATTTAGCATACAGATTCTTTAAGAAAATATGCAGCTTTTTATCAACATGCTCGGTTATATTTATAACCCAAGGCAGTTTTTGGCGAAGCATGTAATTAAACGGCAAACACTTTGACGTTTGACCGTTTTTGTTAGATTTATAGAGTTTATTATAAAAAGTCCAGTTACCCCACAAAACATTGCGTCAACTGTTTCATTCATAAATGTTTTATTCATCTCTCGGTACGCTCTAAATATTTCGCATTTTTTTTATTTGATGATCTAGTCACGTACTGACAGTAGATTTTTGATTACCGCCGAAAAGCAGAAAAACACCTTAAACGGAACAATGTAGGTTACGACAAGACAAGGGAAGGCGGAATAATCGTTCATTTTGAAATTGTCTTCGAGCAAAAAAGCTAGCGTCGCGAGTGTTACAGATAGTTTGCAACATTCCGTGTTTTATGTACGCCGGTCGGAATCTTCTAAACTGGCTTCGGTCCAAGAACAGTGCATTTTTTGCGCTAGCAAGCGAACCGGTTACCGAAAGTTGCGCGGGCGCATAACGGCATGGTCGGCGAGAGGCGCGGGATCGGTCCGTGGGAAGAGCGAGTTCCGGCTGTGCCACTTGCGCCACGCCTTTCACCGAGCAAGGTCGCTGCGCGGCCGCGCCACTTTCTTTTATATAACCGCATGGCCGCCGCCGGAATGCGACACCCGAATTTATTGTAGTGACGTCATCCGAGGTGAATCACCGCTCCTTAGCTTTCCTGCCACGAATTAATATCGAGGACACAACAGGATCTTAAAAGTTGGACAATTGCAAAACAACAACACAATGTGTTTGCTTGTGTGTGTAGGTTACATGTATCGGACTCTTAAGATTGATGACTTGGTTGAATGGTTGTTTCATAGGCGTCTGAGTAGTCTCTGAGAAATTCAGTACAAAGTTTGGGATATATTCTCAATAATTTCTTTAAATACGGCTAAATTAAGATAAACACATGTTTATTGATCTCATATTTCTATACGTGGTGTGGGATCAATCTAGAATAGTAACACCTTCCTATTTTCCCATGCATTTGATTGAGATTTTAAGATGAATTGTAGCGAGAATAATACAAAGTGTAGCTTAGCGGAAGCTAAGGCAAGCTAGCAGTAATAAGAGCAGATAGATGAATGGAATTTCTAGCAATCCCTTCTCAATTGCTGCGGTGCTATGCTGTCTTCCTAAACGACAGAAAAAAATATATCTACAGTTTTGCCTTCTTTCTATCTCTCCTCTTTTTGATTCCTTTTTAGATTTGCTTGTTGTTGTTACACTTTTAAGGTAGATACTGCTTGCAACTCTCCACGTGACAACGTGAACATAATATGGCCTGGTGGCAGATGAACCCACCTTAAAATTCACCAGATTCACGCATCATTTGAAAACCTACTTGTATGATCAATTCCATCATTTGAAAATATGTAATCCGAGTGTGCATTAGCATAGACGTCGCCTTTCAGATTTTTTTGTGATTTTTTCTGTATTAGTAGCATTTACAGGGTCAGGGCAAAAGCAACATAGGAATGTTCAGGGCTTAGACGCCCCTGAAGGACCAGGAAGATTTTGTTACATTATATTGAATTATTTTCAGTTTAAAGTTATTGTAATTTAACTTTGTATTAGGGAAGGTAAATCATTTGCGATTGTCCTTATATTGGACATTAAGCCTGTTTAGAATTTGTAATCAATTATTTATTAGTCTGTAATGCCACTAAGCATTAGGCAGATATAAAACTCGCAATTTCGCAAATATAAAACTCAAACAGAGCGTAATACAATTAAGCAGATTACTATTAAGAATGCTGAAGAATGCCAATAAAAGCTTGAAGTGACTAATCTAGCGTTTTGACTTAATTGCCGAAATATCTAGCAAGCGGCGTTCGACATTAGAAAGTGACAGGTACATCCGGAACGTACCGATCCGGAACTAGCGAGTTTTGTGCGGAATGTGGTTACATCATTCAGTTATAACAATGTCGTCACAGTTCCCCACTTCATTGCCAGATCAATCACAATGAAGCGAAAGTACTGCAAAAATCAGCCAATTAGATGATTCAGTTTAGCAAACAGTTTCGTCTGATCATTGTTGTTTTATAGTTCTTTGTTAAGGCTGCTTGCGCTTCATTTGCGAAGCTGGTCATGTTACAATACATTTAAAGTATAGACTACATAATATATAATTGCATAAAGAAAGGCTTCCTTAACATTGAAGGAAACCATTCTCCACGATGAGCTTAAACATGTGTGAAACTTACTAACTTGTGTCTTTCGCTAAAGTGACTTTTCGTTTCACCGTCGGTCAGAAAGAAAATGTTGGATAAGGACCTGTAAGAGTTATTTAGACGCGTCGTTTAAATATTTATATCTGTATAAAATCTTGACAATGACTTTATAAATAATCAATGTTTCAATAGGATCTTATTTTGAACAGTTATTGATCAATACACAACTTAAATATATCATGCAAGCTAAGTAATTTTATAAACTCCATAAGGATGAATTAACCTTAATGCACAACGATGTCAGCCATATAAATCTGAGGTACGCGTAGGAAATATTTTTATACACCCTTGCACTGCTAAAGACCTCAGAATGAATTGCATAATAATATACATGTACATTGTTGAACAAATAGATATAAAATGTAAGCAATGTCTAATCAGGAATTGATCTTTTTGTATGTTAGATCAGCTTATTCCCAGCGTGTCTTAACTTTCCCCAAAAATGGTTTCAACATCATCACCACCAACTATAAATAAAATAATAATCTTTCATTAAATAATATTGTTACATTAATATTTATACGGTCATTAACCTCCTGGGACCCAGGAAAAAAAGTTGTTAGGAATTTGAATTAAATTTATCCTGACCAATACAATAGGTAACAGAATTACAGGAAAAAATATAACAAAAAATGTAAGTCGGAAAATATGGATTTTCTCAATGTCATATATATAACACGTGAGTTCCCAATTACAACTATTATTTGTGTCATATATATATGACATAGAACATTAATCATATATATTAATGTAAAATTTTGGTAATATGAGAAATGTATTGTAAAAAAATACTGTCTGTGTTGTGTACAATTATATCTTAATCTATAATTTTAAACAGTCACACTCAATTTAAAAAAATGATTCTCACAATCACATTCAGCAGTAAACTTAACTGTCTTAACTTAACTTAACTTGTATATTTTTTCTAACATATATCACAGTCATCAAATAAACTTAAAATATGTTCCGTTATTAAGTCACAGTACACAGATTATATAAATATTTTTTTAAAGTAAAAATAATACTATTTAATAAATTTGCGGTACGTTCTTATTATGACAAAATTGATAACTGAACACAAAATATGGTTACAAAAAGTATAAATTGGTGATTAAAAAATTCTTTTTTTGTTGAATTATAAGAAACAATTATGTTTTATTGAAATATATATTGCATTTAATACAATATGCTCTTGTAGTTGCTGTATTTTGGTTTTCTGCATTTATTTGGAACGTTGGAGTATTGGACTAAATTATGTACTTTATGATAACGGAAACTTTCGGTTGACATGGGTTTTATTTTAGCCTTCTATTAATATGTCTTCGTCTTCGAACTGCCAATCGAACTCGAATTACTGTCAGATTCAGTGTAATGACACAGTCCAGTGTGTTTGTTGTCCAACCACCATGTGAGAACTATTTATCCTAGCTAATGATTTCGATATTCCCGTCGCTTTTTTCATTAGAAAACTCGCAGGTCTTTGCAAATCTGTTTTAGTTGTCGTTATATGAAAACCTCCTTTCAAAAAGTCTTCCAATTTTGTATTAGTGAAATAATGAACACAATAAAAATGTTAATCTGATATAAGTATTTCGCAAATTTTGCGGACTGCCGATTCACCCAAAGTAAATCCTTAAGGCTCTAGGATGGCCCCTTCCATTAATTATAATTGAGGACCCGATAAAAATATCAAAACCTGCACAACTTTCTACTTCAATAAACCGAATTCGAATTCTAATTCGAGAAACCAGAATACGAGTCATTGTTGCCATCATGACATTGTAATGTTACGTCTTCTAGGTCATCTTCATTAGTTAAGTCTAGCTTTGAGTCGTCTAGCATAGCGGATATTTCGTAATTGCGTAAGCTCGTAATAACAAACAAGAATAACATTAAAATATGAAGTTCGAGAAAGAAAAATGTTTATGTCATATGAGTATTACACTGGGACTCTTCCATTCACAGTAGTAATTGGGAACTCATGTGGTACCAGTATGACATAAAACTTTCATCCGATATTTCATAATTTTTAATGTAACCTACAAGCATTGCAGACTCATATTTAGTAAAAATGATTTATTATAAACGATAAAAATACATATTTTTTATAAAAACATCGATATTTGAATAAAAATCTCAAATTCACTTACTACTTGTTTCCGACCGTGACGCCATCGTTTGGTTAAAATTCACAATGCAATAAAATAGTAACATCCTATGAGCTAATCACAGTTTTAAATGGTGGACCAACATGTTATCTATTGAATAAAACTAAAAGATCTCGTAAATATTGACAGATGGTGCTGTTACATTTTTTTCTTTTCTATGTAATATATATATGACGAAAGATCCCAGGAGGTTAAAGTAATAATTAAGCCATGTTGAATTCACAGGCGCTTTTTACCTTTGAAAGAATATTAAGTTAAAATTTCATGTCATTGTTAAGTTTTAGCAACTATCAATAGTGTTTCTCATTAAAACTTCTGATTTTTATATTTTAATTAGTATTAATTATAATAAAACTGGCAACTGGTATTGCATACTTTAGACAAGGTACGACTATATAGTAGCTTGTGTGCAAATGACAACCTAATATTTAATCTGTCCATAGACAGTTTTTTACACTACATTTTAAATAATAAACACGCGTACATGACATTTTAATGACAGATGACAGATGACAGCGATGATTGCGAAGAAGTTGGAGTGAAACTGGATATCATTTTGTTTTTGTGTGGCTTTAATTTAAAAAATAACGGCATTTATACTATGATTTTCCTTTAAATTAGCGCTAGTTTGTAAAGTGATAATATTATCTCTTGATTATATGAAGTAAATTAACACTAGAACAATGGATACTGATCATTCGACGAGTCCCCCGAAAAAGTTGAAAAGTCCACAGCCAGACGGAACCGTAAACCCTAAGACATCGGTGATGTAAGTTCACGTGTTTACCTTCTAACGCTGACCTTCATTCGTATAAACAAAATGATGAGACGCGAAACAAAATACGCATTTTGTTTTTATATTTTAGGTTATGTTAGATGAACACAAATATATTTGCATAGCGAAAATTGCTTTTCAGTAAACCGTAATATACGCCATTTTTGTTTTAATTATGGCAAATTTAGTAGTCTTGATTCTATATTTACAAACATACTTATATGGGATCACAACCAAAATGTTTAAATAATACCCTCAGATGTATAAGATTTCTCTTTTTATGTTCTCTTAATTTGAACAAGTCAAAAAACATAATTTACATCCCTTATTTCTTCTCTTGATGTGACCTGGGATTCTTTATTTCCTTAACCTGCTTACAGTGTATATTTCAACAATTTCCTTCTCAATCCTTTTAATTCATTTCAGATGCAGCAAAGTTCCAGAAAGTTTATTCGAAACAGGCGCAGCGGAGAAGCATTTCAACAAATTTGGCAAAGTCCAGAGAATAAAGTTGTATCGCAAGAGGCACATGTGTCTTGTAGAGTTTGACCAAGTGAAGGCGGCAGAACTTGCTGTTCTGAACGCTGGTGCCTATGATGGCTTTATGTTTGATGTCACACGAAGATGTAGGGTGTAAGTAATAAGGGTTAAAAGTGGTAAAACTCTCTGTGGTTCTTCTCCAGTGGCACCACCACCAAACTTATTTCTGCATCATATCAGCAGTGTAAGGCGCTGTTGTGTTCTGGTTTGAAGGGTGTTCTAATGGAGATATACTTCTCCAAGGCATTCCTACTTAGTTGTCAGGGGTAGAGGTGCATCTGTGATTGACATGTGGGCATCTGGTCTTGTCTGGCGTTCATTGCTGATGTTCATGGGTGGCAGAAGGTACTAAACAGGTAGACTGCATGCTCCTCTGCTACTTCTATCTTACACGTAAAAAAAGAGTAGACAGCATTCTCTTAAAATTAGTCATTTTATAAAACTGCTTTATAATTATCACTAGTATGGTAAGAGAAAGAAAAAAATCGTGTATGCTAATCATACAGGCATGCACTTCACATTGCGGTTTGAAATTTTGTTAATGACTTTTTAGTCTTACATTATAAGCAATTCAGTTACAGCCATACTTTGTCCAATCTATTAATAAAGTCTCATTTGTAGAAGGAGAAAGAGCAAGAAGGAAGATGATCCAGACTGGACTCCGGACCCTGAGGTAGAGGAGGAATTGTCAGCGATGAGTGGCGCACCATCTTACAGATTTACTCGGCAAAAATGTAAGTATTTACAATTTTTTCTGCAAGGCTACCTGATGGTAAGTGCATAATGCCATCCGTGGACATCTGTACTGTGTTGGAAAGCCTTGGATAAGTATAATGTACTTAATACACCTTTCAACCCAAAAGAAAGATGTGCTTAACACTGTATGCGATCACTTCTAACTACACACATCTCCAACATGCAGATAGAGAGAATGAGCATGCAGTCATGAGGGTAAGTGGCTACTGCCGCCCATGGACATATGTAATCAACCCTAGAGAATATTCATATATGAGATTGGCCACAGATGAGCCTCTACCCCTGAGGTCTAAGCTGAAATACCTTAGAAAGAATGTCTCCCTTACCACACCCTTCAAACCAAAAAACAGCAGCACTTAACACTGCTGTTATTAGGCAGATATAGGTGTGGTGGTGGTGCCACTCGAGTCGAAAAACAGTGTCCTTCCACCTTCAAAACTACTTGAGCCTGTAGTACCATCTAAAGATTGCACATTATGAACTAAAACTGAATAATTTTCATTATTTACAGCAATGGATCTAGATCCTATAGTGAAGAAACGCAAGCCTCCAGTGCGAGTTGCTAAATTCTCACCTGTTAAGAAGAGAGTTGATATGCCTTTACGATCTAATGCTGTGTTGTAAGTATAAGCTTATCTAAATGTTGTTATAGTCCGCGCCAAACATCTAGTCCGCTCTAAAGTTGTTGCGTGCATATACTCCGTAACGTAAGAGCACACTAACGCAGCTATCTACCCGCGAGAGAGAGCGGGCAGCGGACGGGTGCCTGGGGAGTCCCGAACTGTCTTCATCTGGCTAAGATCTACAATTTGCTATTGTGACGCGACTGTTTCTGTGTATATTAGAAGCGGACTAGCAGTTTGGCGCGAGGTTGTGTTTTCTGACAGCATGTATGTATGTCTCAATCCTTGGCATGCCCTACAGTCCAAATGCCTTAACAGGTCTAACATATGAGGTGTTGTTGGATTTGTCTACATGGAGGGTTTATTTTTAAGCATCTTTATCATTCCAAAAAGAATTGACTATGTTTATTGTTTATGTCTACAGACATTTAACTAACCAGACATGGGTTGCGTCAGGTAATACAACTTAGAATACATGCATAGTATGTGTAGAAATATGTTAATACAAATTGTACACTGAAATAACTTTGTCTAATGCACTCGATATCTGTATGGTTCATTTACTACTGTAATAAAATAAGTAACAATATGAAATGACACTGATATATTTTATGTATTTTCACAGTGCACAACCCATTTCTACTATAATTTCGGCGCCGGTAGAAGTGTCACCAGTGATCACTGTTTCAAACACGTATATAAGCACATCGGAAGCGGCAGCAGAACTGCACCAACTGAGCTTCAAGGTGTCACTAACACCTGATGAGCAGTGGAGGATATTGGATGCTAGAGACAAGTAAGGCACATCCTAATTCAGTAATACATATTCTTGCACATAATTTCTGGTTATCAATAATTTACATTTACTCTATTTTTATATTTTTGGATTATTCAGTCTTGCTTTGAGTTATGAAATGTCATCTGATTTTTGCAATGTCTTGTGATGGAAGTGTGATAAGTGGATAAAGATGTACATGTTGATTATGAAAGTATATATTGTATTTTTGGAAGTTTTGAGCGTTTTAAGAGCTCTTATTATTGTCATCATTGCTATGAAATTGATGGGCAAAGCTGTACTTTAATATGAGTGAAATTTATGGCATAGTCCATCGAGCTGACCTATTGTAAATTAGTAGAATTCATGCATTTGTGAAATCTTTTTAAAAATATTAGGAGAGAAATTTCTCACGTTATTGTCCTTTACAGTTTAGGCAAGTGAAAATTATTGTAATATGCACCAACTTTAAAACATGAGAGGTGCATGCCTGTTATTCAAACCTTAAAGTGAGAAGTTGGTATGAAGTACTAAGCTAAAACCACTTTTTTCTAGAATATTGCGGTCATGGGGTGGCGCCGGTTCTCGAGTGAAGGTCGGCGGCGCTACCATAGGCACGTGCCCCGACATGTGCCCGGAAAAGGAACTGCTACAGAGACAGTTTGAACATCAAGTGAGATTCTGTGCAAATTTGCAGTTTTGATATATTTTTAAATATGTTTGTAAGCACATTGTACATTGTAAGCTTCCATACAAACTACTATATTATTGCAACTAATACGAAACACATTCTGAAAATTTTAATCTAATGTGTCACTTAAAACTTATGTAGGTCTCTGGTCTCATATCGAAAAAAATAAAATAAAAAGGTGATTATGGTGGGAAAGATGAATAATGAAAATTATGTATGGGGGCTTGGAGTTGATTTAAAGTAACAGAATGGATGGATTTAATTCTCTGTTGCTTGAAGTAGATTTAAAGTAACAAGATGGATTTAAGTGTCCATTGGACATATGCCTTAAAATAGAAAACCTTGTAATGTTATACATTATACTATAATAATGTTATTACTTTTTAATGACTTATCTTTTAATTTTGAAATGGTAACAGTAACTTTCAAACCATTCATTGTAGGTGATGACGTTAGAAACGAGGGTGGATTCAGATGGAGATCTGGAGCCGTGGCGAGCGGTGAAGCAATACAGTCGCAGCTCCGCTGACCAGGAGATCCCAATGTGTTACGAGCTTCGCCCGGCCTCCGTGCTCATGAGGACCTGCGCGTATTTGTTGCACGAAATAGCTGATACTAAGCGACAGGTAATGTTTCTAGACTCTACAATGATATCGTCGCGGAATTGATATATTTTGTTATGTAATAGGTAGGTACTCATGATAAATCAACGCCGTGTCCACGAGTAAAAGAGTCGAAATAACGACGGTAAAAAAATTAAATTCATAGAGAGTACATAACATAAAGGTAATGTGTGGCCAGAGATTTGATAGATATGTCAGTATAATCAAGCCTGCTCATATGTATGTATGTAATGATTGACTTGGCAGAGTGTTCATCATTCTCATTAGACTTGCAGGAGATACCAGGTTCGTTTCTTGGCTAGTCATCAAAATGATGATATCTGTATTTATACATACGGAATACGGCATCATTTGAACATGAATTCCATTGTGGATATGATTATTGAAAGTCTCTTCTAATATTGGAGTCTGTGTATTTTTAATCAATAAATATTAATTTGTATGTAGCCAAAATATACACACATAATATAAAATTGTAAATATTTTAAGATCTATTTATAAAAATTGTATTGCAGGTGACATTGGCGGATTGGTTTCATTTCATGTGGGACAGATTTCGTAGCATCCGAAAAGATATAACACAGCAGGCACTGTGCTGTAGAGGTATTTATTTAATAGTAAAATAATTATGATGTTCACAAAATTATAATAATAATTCTTTACGTTATAATCATTTGTCACTCCTAGGTTTGAAAAGTACATAAATCCATATGTTAAAAAAAACTAGTAGAAGTTTTAGAATTTAGATATAAGAGTTCCTAACATAAATATCGATATTCATATCACAGGTTTTAAGTACTGATAAATTTAACGCGATATCATCGATAATTCAAATTATTCAAGTAGGGTTTGTTTTGGCCCACAAATATCAAATATTATTAATTTTAATGACATTTTTTAACACGCTTTTATTAGCTTGGGTTGTATGTATGTATGTATGTATGTATTTCCGATTCCTATCCACTTTAACCGTTCAGTTTAATTCAAAAATTTTAAGAATTATCAAAAACCGATGACAATACACGATTTTAATAATCTTGTACCATTGTCCTTATCAACATCCTCATCCTCATTAACGAGTTTCGAGGCGAGATTGTTCGAGCGCCTTAGAGAAAGTTCATGGCGAAGTTACTAGATTGCAACAATTATTACTTTTTAGTTTCAATAATTTTGTGTTCGAAGTGGTCATTCTTTATAAAATATTTGAATTGATATTCATCATCATAATATTTTCATTTTTTTCAGAATCAATACAATTAGTGGAGATATGCGCTCGTTTCCACGCACACTGCGCTGCCAGGCTTGCCGATCTAGAACACACACAGTTTGATCAAAAGTTGAACACGGATAACCTTACCAAGTGCCTGCAAACCCTGAAGCATATGTATGATGATGATGAGGTCACGCCAGAACAAAAGCCAAACGAAGCGGAGTTTCGGGGATACATTGCCTTGCTCAACCTCGGTGACTCAAACTTTTTATGGGAGGTATGATGTAATTTGTAGTTGGCAATCTCTTTATTATTTTAGTTATTGTCGGCAGAGAAATAGAAAGAAAATCTGAATTTTAAAATTTGGCAGCAGATTTGATTTCAGTGTATTTCAATTTGAGGATCAAATTATAAATAAGAAATATTACACTCCAAAAAGACTACTGTTTGCTTTAAATGTAATTTTGCAATTTACTTGGGTATTTTTCTCACACACACCACACAAGTCGACATACAACCAACATAAAATCTGTATATGGTATCCAAAATATAGTACAATGGGGGCTTTGATAATGAACTTACTGGTATCTGTGTGCCATGATGGCCATTTATAGAATGCAAGATTTTTATCCTAAGAAATAAGCATATAAATATGAGGTACTGTATGCTTATTTTTTGTTTCAGATTAAACATCTACCCCATGAGATACAGAAATCGGAACCAATCGTATTTGCAATTCAAGTATTCATCGCGCTAGACAATAACAACTACGTGAAATTCTTCCGGCTCATTAAACAAAGAGCCACTTATTTGCAAGCCTGTATATTACTAAGGTATTTCAACGATGTAAGAGCTCGAGCACTCGCGAGAATAGTAAAAGGTTTTGCACCCAGAGGAAGCTCGCGTTATCCTGCAGAAGAATTGATGAAAACATTGTCATTCGAATCTATTGAAAGTATGAAATCATTTATCAATCATT
The DNA here is from genome assembly GCF_041222505.1 of Epargyreus clarus. Taxonomy (NCBI): domain Eukaryota; kingdom Metazoa; phylum Arthropoda; class Insecta; order Lepidoptera; family Hesperiidae; genus Epargyreus; species Epargyreus clarus. The sequence goes on from NW_027332212.1 coordinate 10,555,302, forward strand.
ATGGATTACGGTTAAGTAGAGTGACAGATACAGATGAATATGATGTAATATTAAATCGAAATCAGTTTATAGAAGACAGTGATCCGTACCCAATTGCTAGAGCTATATCGCTTATAGAATCTAAGCGTCAGAGTACCGTAGGTCAGGTGATAGCCGGCGGTATACTTCCAGATTACGATTTCGCCAACTACGGTCTACATTCCAGTTTTAATAACGATGGCAAATTGAAAGTATCAGCGTTGATCGCAGAAGATCTTGGTTACAATACAATCAATGATAGCAACAAAGATGTTCAATCATTGAAAGCGGAACTTTTCAAATTATTAAGCGGCAGCAAAACTTTCGTAAACATAGATAAAACGCAAGAAATCAAGAGAAACATTTTTACGAAACCAGAAGAACCACCGAAATATTCGTTTGCTAATGAGGGTGTTAAACACAAAGGATTCTCATTTCAGCCAGCCATACCCATTGCACCTAAAGAGATTGTTAAAACATCTCCCGAAAAAATATTTGCAGCAGATACCAAAAATATATTTAAATTTTCAAAGCCTGAAGAGAGTCCCGAAAAAGATCATGATAATGTATTCAAATCAATAAGTAAATCAGCTCCAGAAAAATCTATTTTTGGTACAGCGACTAATGCTCATGTAGACCCCTTCAAGTCAAACAATAACTTATTTAAAGTACCAAAGCCTAACAATGATGTTTTCAAAAAACCGACTTTCGGAAACTCTATATTTGGACAAAAAACAGACAATAATTTAGATAGTACCCATAAAGCAGACTCAAAGAATATATTTTCAAGTGGACATACAAATTTGTTTACTAAAAAGGAAGAGGTTCCGGAGAGTCATAACATATTTAAACCTACTGTTCAAGCAGACAAAAATATTTTTGGCAAATCTACTACATTGCAGGGAAATGATATAAAATCTACATCAAATATTTTTGGTTCCATTGGAAAGGCTTCATTTTCCGAAAAACCTTCTCTATTTAACTCCGGCAACGTCATGCAACCTGGCGTTGTTTCAAATGGTGACAGTGTATTCGCTAAAACATCACCAGGAAGTTTGTTTAAGAATGCATTGCAGCCAAACGATCCAGAAACCAAGAATTACTTGATATTCCAAAGTAAAAATAAGCCTACAGTAGCCAACAGTATTTTCAATTCTGTGAATAATCGTAATATGAATGATGTCTATAATTTCGATCAAAATGCAGATGAAACAAATGACATGGTGAAAATGCGTGAAATGTATGATCAGAAAGTTAAAGAGGATGAACAGAGAGAAATGGCAGAACAGCTGAGGAGAGAAGAAGAAAGGCGACAAGAGGAGGAAAGACAGAAGGAAGAAATGCGGCGAAGGGAGGAAGAGAAACGAAGGGAAGTAGAGAGGCGGAGAGAAGAGGCAAGGAGAAAAGAGGAACAGAGGCTAAGAGAGGAGGAACGGCGGAGAGAAGAAGAGAGGCTGAAGAAAATAGAAGAGAGAAAACAGCAGGAATTAAAAGAAAGGTTAGAAAGAGAACGACAGGCGGAATTACAGAGAAAAGCTGAGGAAGAAGAAAGAAAGTTCAAGGCAAGAGTTGAAAAAGAGTCAGGAGAACTTATAAATGAACTTATTGACACAGTTGAAGGGGAAACGGTGAGAGAAGTTTTAAAAGAAGAAATGGACAGCTTTAAGGAACTTATGCTGTATGCTAATGAGACTACAGAAAACATATTTACAGAAGTATGCAGTGAAATTTGTCATGCAGAAATAAAAGCTGAAATGTTTTTAAGTAAAAGATTAATGATTAAATGGTTCAGTATTTGGAAAAAGCAAGTCGCTCGTAATGTAAAAAGAAGAAAGTTATTAGAAGATACTCCCGTTTGGTTAACAAACAATACGCCTTATGAGGAAGCAAAGAATTTACGGCGGATAGTAGAAAAGGCTGCTTTGAGAAATATGAACGCTATTCATAGAGGTTACCGTTTTAATGGTGAATTGAGGCAACTACCATCACCTGACCCGTACAATGTTATGGAAATAATAAGATCCCCATTGTTAAAACGTGCAAGGCAAATTAATTATCCGTATGATAAATGTTTCTTCTGGAAAGTCACTTTAATATCACCAGGGGCTGATAAATGGCTATGTCGAAAAGTCAATTTAGAAAAATGGTTGAAAGATGCATTTGGTGACAAGAAGTCGCACGAAATAAGTTCTTGTTTAATTAATGTTGGAAGGCATTCTTGGAATAATCTGATGAATTTTGCAATATCAGTAAGTTTGATAAATAAAGAACAGAAACACGTTTATAGCGAGGCGTTAGAAGGTGCGAATTCTTTACTATTTTATATTACTGAACATAATATTACTGATGTAATAGATGAGATAATGAAGCAAAAGTACCAATATCAAGTCATTCCGGTCGCAATTATTACTTCACTAGCAGCAAATGATCTGAGTGGTTTAGAGATGCAGTTAATGAAAATTAAAAATAACAATCTTATATCAGATTATAAAATATATTATATTGATGTAAATAATGTAATCACTTCTTTGGACAATAATACCAAACGGGCATTGAAGTGGCTGGCTAAAAACTACCAAAAATCTTCACCAATTGAAATAGATCATTTAAAATCCATCTGTGAACGATACCTCGGCAATGAAATATGGTGCAAATTAAAATTTGAAAACGACAGTCGGATGAGTATAATTCATAAAGATCTAAATAAACTCATAGAAATTTACAATATTTCTCTTGAAAAACTGACGAAAGTCCTCACCGATGAGAATTTGTTCAATTATCCTTCCTTTCCACTAGAATTTAAAGAATACTTGGACAATTCATCTCCGTATCCAAAACCATATGAATTTATTCCCAGTAACGTAAAAAATACGGAAAATATTGATACTATTAAAGATATAATGAATAGGCTTAAACTGCCAAGGTCTACGTTAGACTTTCAACCACAAAATAATGTCGGTATGCAAGAAAACGTACGTACATATTGTAAGCAAATAGGTTGGTTTGAAAATCCAGAACAAGTTGTTTGTAAAGTCGTTGCGATATTACCAGATGCATATTCAGTGATGCCGTGCCAAGATTTAAGTAATTTATATGAACATAATGATCTCATAGACCTACTAAATATTATAGTTTACGAAAAAATAAGCAAGCTGAGAAACTTTGAAAATAGGTATGCCATATATGATAAATCAGCACTTGAAGATTATCGCAATAGCCCTTGGATATATGAAACAAATGTTTTGAATAGTTTGAAACATAAAGCTGTAGACTACGAGGACGAGTTAGATCTTTATTTAGATGCCAAAAGGCGTAAAATGGCATTTGAGTCTCAAGAATGTCTTATGTTGGATGATAATGATCAAACACTCCTTCAGGAAAACATACAGGTAGCTGATGAAAGTATAAGCAATTACAATAATTATAAAGAAGCTGTGCAACAGCTTGAGAAGCAACTTGAAGAGGAAAGGAAGAAATCTGATGAACTCGATAATCTATTGAAAGCTGCGCTTTGTGATGCTGTATAAAATAGTTATTTTTGTAAAACAATTTAATCAACTATTAAATTAATAAATTTACTGATTTTTGAAAATATGTTTCATTAATATTTATTTATAAGATCGTACTTTTACAGGCGCATTATGGGAAATGTGAAAGTAAAATTTTAATACATTGAAGAAAACATTTGAATAAACTGATTATATTTTTTTCCATTTGCTTAACTTGATTCTATATTGACAGATGCTATCTTGATTGACCTTTATGAGGTACGGCACTAGGGTTGAGAGTTGCAAGTGGCATGCGTGTGGGCACAATATAGCATGATAGACAATAGGGCTAAAGAGTATTATGGTCATTATAATAAAATATATTACAAATAGATATCAAAATTTTATTCATTTTATTTTAGATCAAGTATCACAGACACTATCAAGAAGAAAAAAAAAAAAAAAGATACCGGCCGAATTGATAACCACCTCCTTTTTGAAGTCGGTTAATTAACAGTCACTAATCACTAGTTTGTTTATCTTGTACTACATTTAAACATGCATCCACAAATTCTATGAAAATAGGCTCTTGCATATATTCTTTCAGAAGCATGTCTGGATTAGGAGATTTATCCAACAGCTCCAATATTTCTCTAACATGTGGATTTTCCAAAACTTTTCTTAAATCTGGGGAGTTTTCTGAAATCAATTAAAAAATATTAAAATCATCAATTTAATTGTAATCTATCATAAGTAGATTTTGAATAGATATTTGGATATCTATTTGACAGATGAGGATCTGAGTCTTCAGGACACGAGTGCATCTCTGATCGACTTCAGGTAGAACTGGTCTATGGGTGGTACAAAGATGGCAGTGCACTGGCAGAGGTTACCATCAAATAGACTGCAAGCTTGTTTTCTACATCAAGTTACTTAAAATAGTATATGTCTATAACCAGTTGTTTAACAAGACTGTTAAAGCCTTACTTGAATTATGAAGATAGAAAAATATCCTATATTAGTTCAGTCAACTAAAGATAGTAGATTTCTACACTTCTTTCATATTCAGTTTTTAACAGCAGTGTTAACTGCTCAATTCTGGTGAAACATGTTTACAGTGATCACTAGCAGTAGCAAATGGAGTGCAGCTTTTAGCAAAATATATTGATAATACATAATATTGCAGTGTATCAGAACCTGTCATGCATTTGAGGTAATTAGAACATTAAGGCAATTTAATAATTAGAATACAATCCTAGGCTTATTATTGAAATGACTACAATAACAGGGAACTTTGATATTTATTACAAAAACTTGATAAATGTTCCTTACGTAATAACTTTAATTTTTCCAATGGGACAGTGTCTTCTGTTGGAAATTCATAATTGAAATTACATTCCACATCTTCTGGTTTCTCTGGAGGTGGTGTCGGTGGTGAACAAGGTGATGCTTTGTGAGCTTTGCAACAGGCAACCGAGCAACTAAATGAAATAAATATTTACTACTTTCACATCTGTATCTTTCAAGATTTACGTAACTGGTATTTTACAAAAAATATTGTATTAAAATTAAATTTGGATTATATATCAGAAAACCTTTGTTGAGGGTGCAAACCTTGCCCTTACCATAGGCAAGGAATTCAAAAAGGAAGAGGCAAATTCAAATTTGGAACACTGTAGCATGAACCACCCTATGCAAAGCTACATAAATGCTCTAAAACTCTTAACTCTAAACATAGATTAGTTATTAATCTGTGACTCTAAATGGCAATAATTTAATAAATAACCAGGTATAAAATTGCAATTAATTTAAAAGAAATACTTAAATATTGCTACCTATTATTAATATGTTTCATTATACTTACTATGGTTTTGTACATGTAGGACATTTGTATTTGGCACTCTCATTGCATTGGATACAATTCATAGTGGGAGGTATTAAAGTAATTTTATTCTTTAGTCTGAAGTGTGCTGAAGTGTCTTAAGTGGTGTAAAATAAGTTCCTATGTAGACACAAGATAGTAAGAGTAGAACTATATTTATATCTCGCAAATTCGAAGTTTCAGTTATCTATTTTGTTATAATAACAACTCGTATCATCATCAAATTACAATTTTATATTATCATGATCATTACGAATCATGTCAGAAGGGAGAAAAAGTATAAGTAAGTTTATTTATTCTCATATAATCACATCACATTAATGTAAACACTTGTATTTAGTTTGAATTAGAAATAAAACAAAATAATACTCCAGTAAAATACACACGTGAAAATGATATTTTATTTATGATGATCATAACATTTGACATACATGACTTTGACGCTGACATAACCTGACGTTTTAGAATTTTTGTAACGATAGGTTTTTTCTTCCGGGAATGACCGGAATTCTAACTTTTTGCCGATGCAAGTATGAAGTATGCGACTTCATACTTGCGTGTTTTTGTATTGAAAAATAGTATGAGCAAATTCATAGATAAGGTGGACGTTTGATAGATTTTACACAGTTTTTCAAAATCAGTTGAGAAGGATCTTCACCGCAGGTTCCATGCCATTCGGAGCATCCGCCATCCGCTATCCGGCCATTGAATACATACTCCGTGCACATGCACCAGTTTCAATAGACGACTTAACTAAGTATATTACTTTAATCTAAGTAATCTAAAGTAAATAATCAAACTATAATACTATAATTAACAGAAAAATTAAGGTTGTCGTATTATTTAAAAGATTCTAGAGCTATAAGGTACAGGATAATATTTCAATTTTGAAATGCATCCTAAATAAAAGACCGATAAAAATGTGATAGTTTGTAGATAGTAGCTGTGGTAAGGGATACTTTCCTGAGGCGGTCCAGCTTAGTCTTCAGGGGTAGCGGCGCATCTGTGGCCGAGCGCAGGCAGGAATCTAATCCTATCTGGGATTGATTACAAATGACAATGAGCGGTAGTATCCACTTACCATCAGGTGGAGTGCATGCTCGTTTGCTACTCCTATATTGTAAAAAAATAGAGAAATAAAACACTGTGGTCATTGATTTTGTACTTTATTCACTCACAATAACACAAATAAATATTTACATGATTACTGCGCGTACGCATTACTATGATTTTACCATTGACCCGTAGGTACGTATTTGGAAATAAATATGCATAAACACAACGGCTTGTTCCACGTGTTCGACTTTTAATTGTTTTTTAATATATTTATGTTATATATATTTATCAGCGTGTCGAATTTAGGTGTCACGAGTTTTCCGTCGTGAATAGGCGTGAAAGCAATTCTTTAGCGCGGAACATAACTATTACATAATATGTATGCTTTCGAGCAAATAATGGGTCACCTATCTCACTCGCACAGTATTACAAACATAATCAACGGTAAAAATGTAATGCTAAACTTAACAGATGATACATCTAAAACATGAATTACATTCTATTAAAACTAAAATACAAATACTTATTTTCGTCTTTGATCTCGTTCCTAATAACTCTTTAATATAATAATTATCTTCAATTCCTATGCGATTGGCAAAGGTCACACTGAATAATATTAGATTTTAAAGGCGTACGTAATTACACAGTAATAGTGGTTAAAATTAATGAACAGTATAATAATAATTATTCTTAATATATATTAAACTTGATATGTCTTTTTATCTAAAATATGCACCCTATGTGGATATTACAAAATGCTTAAATTGGATAAGAGGTAGTGTCCTGATTTAATTTTATTTTCACAACCCAATGAGAAGTCCGATGTATAGTAGAAAAAAATATTACCAACAATTTATTTTACGAAATATACTGAAAAGTGCCTGAAAGGACGGAGTAAGGGCTCAAACACAAAACTGCGATGCGACGCGATGCGAATTCGCAACGCAGAAAATTGCGATGCGAATTGCTGCGATGCGATATCGTGCGGCGTAGCGTCTCTCAGGGTGACCAACAACAACAACCACTGTGCGATGCGAATCAATTCGCAAGTTCTTGCGATGCGTCGAGGGAGCTCGCAGATTTTTGCGATGCGACGTCGCATCGCAGTTTTGTGTACGAACCCTAAAGGACGGACTTCAAAAACGATTTTCGTAATTTTGCTTGTAATAAGAATTTAAGGCGCGTCTTCCCCAGAAGAATAAACTTGTAATGTTCAGATTCTAGCATTACATCACTGAATAAGGGTAACCGAGCAGTGCACACTGCAATGTAATGATACAAATTGTAATATTGAAGCGTAAAGACTATGAGAACTATCGTGATTATCCGTTGATTCTTTATTAAATAATGAATTTTTAAATTATGTATAGGCGAATTATCCCAGCCAGGGATCGCCTTTACGTTCTGTACTTAATTTTGCCTGAATATGTGAATATGGCACAATGTTGCAATTTATTTGATATAAGTAGGATTAAAATTGTTATTTGGACCTATCGACTGAAGTATGTTCTTGACTTCCTCATGTTTTGAAAAAATCTACCATTATTTCTGTTTATAGTTTCTAGAAATATAAAATAGATGGGTCTTTTCGTGATTATAAAACATTTTTTATGCCCTTTTATTTTTAGTTGAAGTCGGAGACAGAGGTGTAATATACCTATCAGCTGGGGTAGTCCGCTCCGTGCGGCACTGTATATGTGCCAAAATCTTAAAAATTGTGGCTTTGTCTTATTATGTCACTTGTATACATATCAACTGTTTCTCGCTGACTTACTTTCTATTGGCAAATTTATCTTGCACCCTTGGCAGTAAGTTTTAGGGGCGATACAATTTCAGTTTGCTCCCTGGGCGGTTTGAACACATGCTATTCTGGTCGGGAGTACAGTAATGCCTCGGACTTACACGATTGGTGGGACCGAGTGATAACCGCGTAAGTCGAATTTGCGTAAGTCGGGGTATGCACGTAAATAGCATCTTATGGTATGATTTCGAATGTTTTGACTTCTAACTCGAATAACGAATAACTTCGAATAACTGTAAAGCTTATTATTTATAATCGGGAGTTGTGGATGCTCAAATCAAAGGAGAATCGACGAGATTTGAAAATCGCTTAACTCCGAATTCGCGTTGGGGTAGCGTAAGTCGAGGTATTATTGGTCCCGGGTTCGATCCCCGGCCAGACAGATATCTAAAGACGACCCGCGTGGCGGAGCGGTTACCATACCGGTCTGACGCGCTGAGGGTCCCGGGTTCGATCCCCGGCCAGACAGATATCTAAATGAATTTAGATTTCTGTTTCTGGGTCTGGGTGTTTGCTATTTGTCTATGTGTGTGTCAACGGCACCCACGACTCAGGGAATCCTAGAGTGGGGCTGTGGGTGTAGAAAGTGTTTTAAAGTGTTTTTATTTCAATTTTTTATTTTTTGGACTAACGCTGTTTGTCCACTGCACCGTCACCGAGCCGATACCGATAATGAATGACGGCGCCGAAGTAGCGTACGCATACATTTACTATGGGATGACGGTGCTCGGGTGACGGACGTTCGGTGGACAAGCTGCTATAGTAAATGTATGTACGCTACTTCGGCGCCGTCATTAATTATCGGTATCGGCTCGGTATCGGCGGTCGGTGGACAAACAGCGTAAGACGTCAGTTTGCGGTTATAGTTCCTCGTGGTGTGGCGGGCGGTTGTCGCTGACGTAGTGGGGCGGGTCGGGCGGCGGCGCGCCGGCCTCGGCCGCGGCGAGCGCGAGGTAGCGCGCGCGCAGGTGGTGCGCGGAGGCCTTCGGCTGCCGCTCCCGCGTGAATATGCCCTTCTTGTTGCCGCCTACCCTTGTTATTGCTGTGGAACAGTTCATACATTTTTATTTTGTTCTCGTATATCTAAGTACCATAGTGGCAAATCTAGAAGGTCATATATATAGGAGTTATAGAAGAATCGTGCAAACGTAATTTGATTATAATTTTTCGGTATCTCAAGGATCTACAACAGTGGAATACACTGAACCATATCTTATATATAAAATTCTGCGAAACGGTTTTACCGATTCTCACCAAATTTTATATGCATATTCAGTAGGTCTGAGAATCTGCTACTATCTATTTTTCATGCCCCTAAGTGATAAGGGTGGTTCGCCCTTAATTTTTGCACGACTCATGATGCAAAGCATCAGAGAGTGCTTTACGATCGAAAAATTTTTTTCGCTTCATTTTGGCGGCTATTTTTTATTTATATGGCAACACAACGTTTGCCGGGTCAACTAGTATTATTGTAATAATAGACCGACCGCTCTATATCCTTTTGTATTTAATTTCTTTAGTAATATTGCACTTAATACTTACTTTGTGCTGTCTTAAAATCTGCGAAGTTCCAGATGAATTCTCCCGCGAAGAAGCCTGCGCGCCGAAGTCGGTCAAAAGCCTTAAAGTGTTCAGACATCAACGCCACTTGGTATTCTTCTGACCACACGTATTCAGGCAACTTAAAAATACATAATTGTCAATTAGAAACTTTTTAAATGATAATATTGTATTTTATTTTCGCCTTTTAGATATTATTGAATCAATCCATTTGTATTACTGCAACCTCACAAATATCCTATACGGTCTAACATAGTGTATTAAGTATAAGAATGAAGTCCTTTTTCGTATTTATATTTCTTGAATTTTGTATTTAGTATCAAACGAGTTCAGTACACCTGATGGTAAGTGGCCACTGCCGCCCATGGATCAACATCAGATAGGATTTTAGTCAGCTAAGGTCAGTCACAGATACGTTGCTATCCCTGAGGACTAAGTTGAACGCATCGTATGAGTATCTTTCTCTTACAATCTTCAAATTAAAACACAGTGGCTCTACACTACTGCTATAAGTGAATTTATCAGGCAGTGGTATCTCGGGGACAAACCACGAAGGATTTTATCATTTGCAAACTTATCTGGTAACATACCAGGTGCAGTCCAGCGATGGTATCCGCGCCGTACTCCAGCATGATGACGGGCTTGTTGTGTTTGCGGTGCCAGGCCGTGGCCTCGTCCGCCACGTACGCCGCGATGTTCAGCAGCGACCCCGTGTTCAGGTACCACCCGTTGTACCGGTTGAAGCTGATCACGTCCAAGTGCTGGCCCTGGTAACGTTTTTTGTTATAAACTTTGCAAAAATTTATTTTTTATAATATACGAGTAGTACCAGCATGTAGACTTCCTGATGGTAAGGGGCTACTGCCACCCATGGGGATCTGTAATCAACCCCAGATAGGATTAGTTTCCTACCTGAGGTCGGCCACAGATGCGCCGCTACCCCTGAGGACTGAGCTAGAATGCCTCGGAAAAGTATGTCTCCCTTACCACACACTTCAAAACAGAACACAGCAGTGCTTCACATTGCGTCACTAGGCAGAAATAGATGTCCCCCCCAATGGGTTGCCACCTTGTCGTGGTGGGGGGGCTTGCGTGTCCTTATGATCCCTGAGGCTATACGGCAGAGTTACTCATACCGGAAGGCAAAGGGTGAAGGACCAGACTAAGAGCGACCCAGGGGAGCTCACCCCTTAAAAAAGACGCAATATGGATAAGGTCAATTGTCAATGTAGTCCCCAGGTGGGTACCCGCAAGGGAGAATCCCACCCCTCTGCCACGGCGGAGGGCAGCCCCTCGTACTCTGGGGGGGGCAGCAATTGCCTCGTAGGTCGGCAATCCGTCGATCTTCGTGAACTCGACCACAGCAAACGTTTAACGGACACCGAGACGCTAAGTGAAATGGACAAAAGGCCCGCTGTAGAAACGGCGGCGAGGAAGGCTCGGCCGGTTAGGAGGAAGGCAGTAGCCCCACCTAAATCAGCTTTATCATGTGACGCTGATGAGCTGTCAGACAGCTCAATAATGTCGACTGTGTCGGGACAGTCAGAAGCTACGTCGGTGAGCACCGCACGGAAGAGGGCGCTGCCGACAAGTAATAGCGAAGGCGAGCGGCCCAAGAAGAAGTCTGTAAAGCCCCGTTCAGGCAAAGATGACGACTTCTTGGATCCCCTGGTTCCAGTGGCGAAAACTAGGTCGAAAGCCTCTCTCCCTACTACTGAGGAACTGAGCCGGGAAATGGTAGAACAGCACACCGACGTCCTAGGTTCTCGAATAATAGAGAACCTAGAGATCATAGAAAAGGTCGCGGATAAGTCCCGCAACCTAAAAGGGGACATGGTGCGCGCCATCCGTGTCGCTGTGCGCAAAATTCAGGCGGCGTCAACCGAGGTTGTGCAGCGGGCTGCCACTGCACACCTTGAGAAAGAGAATGCCACGCTGCGCTCTCAGCTAGCTGGCCTAAATGGTAGGGTGGAGGCCCTTACGGCAGAGCTGAACCAGCTACGCAAAAACCAGGCGCCGCCCCGAGTTGATGCGAGGAGGGCTGGGATCGGAGAGGATGCTCTCATGGATAAGATTGGGTCCATGATTGACAAAAAACTAGCGTCCTTTAGGGATGAACTTTTCCCAGACAGAGCCATTAGGCCTCCCCTAGGGAAGAAAGCCACGCCCGATGCAACAAGGCGTATAGAGTCGGCCACAGTTTCGATGCCGCCGCCGGCCGCGTCGACCTCGACTGAGCCTGCCTGGTCCAAAGTTGTGGGGCGGAAGGCCAGATCTAAGGCACGCATCTCTCCTCAGATTGAGACAGTGCGGAGGCAATCGCCAAGCCAGGAGCGTACCAAACGTGCCGCTCACCGGCAACCTGCAGTGTTGGCCGTTAAGACGCCCGAACCAGCTCGGACAGGGACGAAAAAGAAAGCAGCTAAAAAGCAGAGGCTCCCGAGACTGCCAAAATCAGCGGCAGTCACGGTAACAGTTCCCGAGGGCTCAGTCATCACTTATGCACAGGTGATGTCGACGGCGAAGAGCCGGATAAACCTGCCTGATTTGGGAATTGCCGAAATCAGACAGAAGAGAGCCTTAAACGGTGGCTTGCTCTTGGAAGTGGCTGGGGAAAGATGCGCTGAAAAAGCCGATGCCCTTGCAAACAGGCTGCAGGAGGCCGTTTCAGAAATGGGCGCCAAAGTGGCGAGACCCAGCAAGCAAGGCGAGGCCAGGGTGATGGATCTAGACGATTCCGTCACCCAACAAGATGTCGCTAACGCCATCGCTGCAATGTGCGGCTGCCTCGCTAGCGACATCAAAGTCGGCGAAATCCGCAGGAGGCCTACGGCTTTGGGGACGGCATGGGTGCGTTGCCCACTTACGGCCGTCCGCAAGCTGGCCACTGCGAAGCGGATTCTTGTAGGCTGGGTCTCGGCCAGAGTGGAGGTGCTGCCTCTCAGGCAGCTGCAGTGTTACCGCTGCTTCGAGATGGGACACGCCAGGCACCAGTGCACTAGCGCTACGGACAGGAGCGCTCTGTGCTACGCATGTGGTGAGCCTAATCACAAGGCGAGCCAATGCGGGGCACGGGCGCCAAAGTGCGCATTGTGTGCTGACCTGGGTCGTCCATCGGACCATCGTCTCGGCAGCAGGAACTGCAAGCCTCCGAAAAGGAGAACACGGGGCAGCGGCGGAAACCAGAAAGTGGCCACGATTGCCACTTCGACACGGGCAGATGGGCCTGCGCATGCCAGCGCTTCGTCCCATTGCCCACCAGAGGAAGTGATGGACACATAATGTATAGGTCTCCGTCACTTAAAATACTGCAGGGGAACCTGAACCACTGCCGCAGGGCGCAGGACTTGTTCCAGCAATGCCTTGCGGAGTGTTCAGTTTCTTTGGCAGTGGTGGCGGAGCCCTATAACGTTCCTGATCATCCTCGGTGGTTCCGGGACGACTCGCACTCTGTTGCGATATACTGGGCAGGCGGCGAAGGAGACCCTCCATGCTCCAAAGTCCACGCAGAGCGGGGTCTGGTCGCAGTGGAGTGGGGTCCCTTGTCCGTACTGGGGTGTTACATATCTCCCAACTGTAGCTTGACAGAGTACGAGTCGTACCTGGGTCGAGTGGAGAGGTGTGTTCGTGGCTGCTTGCTGCGACCCGTGTTTCTCTTGGGAGATTTTAACGCCCACTCCAGGGCTTGGGGTTGTGGCAGCGATAACGCTAAGGGTGAGGCTGTACTAAATTGGGCGGCGGGACTGGACCTGCGCCTATTGAACCGGGGCTCGGTCAGCACGTGCGTGCGTTGGCAGGGGGAGTCGATCGTGGACCTTTCGTGGGCGACTGCCTCTGCCGAGCGCTTGGCAGCGGGCTGGAGAGTGGCGGAGGAAATAGTAACTCTGTCAGACCACCGCCACATCCTGTTCGACGTGACTTTAAGGCTCCCGGTTCACACTGGCCGTCAGGGCGAAGGACTCCCGCGACGATGGGCTTTAAAGCGGCTGGACCGAGACATGCTCGTCGCCGCTGCCCACGTCGTGGACTGGTCCGGAACTGCCGTCGAAGATGCAGACCTCGAGCGACAAGCTGCCCGACTCCAGGCGGACATGGCCTCGATTTGCGACGCTGCCATGCCGCGGATTCGATCCGGCAAAAGGGCGCCGGTATACTGGTGGTCCGAACATATTGTGCAGCTGCGTACGGCTTGCCTGCAAGCCAGACGCAGGTACACCCGCGCCCGCAGGCGTCGGACCACTAGTGCCGAAGAGAAGGAGCAAAGGTACAGGGAGTACCGTGACTCGACTGTGGCACTTCAGGCTGCTATCTCGGACAGCAAGTCTCGAAGTTGGTCGGGACTATTGGATGGTCTGGACAGGGACCCGTGGGGACGCCCGTATAGAATGGTGTTAGGCAAGCTGCGCCCACGGGTTCCGCCGTTGACAGAGACCCTCGATCCCGACTTTGTCGCAGAAGTCATGGAAAACCTGATTCCTTGCCCTTCGGATGGCCCTGATGCCGTGAACGGAGTATTGGTCCCGTCTGTGTGGTCAGAGACGCACAATGTTACCGAGGCTGAGCTGGAGTGGGCGGTAAAACGGCTGGCCGCGAAAAACACTGCCCCAGGCCCAGACGGAATCCCAGGTCAGGCTTGGGTAGTTGCGTTGCCCGTGTTGGGGGAAAGATTGCGGCGCCTCTTTACCAACTGCCTTCGTTTTGGGAAGTTCCCTGCGCAATGGAGGGTAGCGAAGATGGTGCTCCTGCACAAGGCGGGTCGCCCCATGGACTCACCAGCGTCCTACAGGCCGATATGTCTGCTGAATGAGGCAGGAAAGATCTTCGAGCGGATAATTGCCGTTCGCGTCAGCAGACATCTATCGTGCATTGGCCCGGACCTGTCCGACAATCAGTTCGGTTTCCGCGTTGGGCGCTCGACAATAGACGCCGTTCTTCGCGTCCGAGCGCTCACGGAGAGGGCTTTTTCCAGAGGCAGAGTAGTCTTGGCAATAAGTCTTGACATAGTTAATGCCTTTAACTCTCTGCCCTGGAAAGCGATAAGGGAGGCCCTCGTACATCATCAGGTGCCTCCCTATTTGCGAAACGTTTTGGCGGCCTATCTGTCGGACAGGAACGTCATCTATCCGGGCCGATACGGAAGAGTCCATGAAAGGGGCGTCGTGTGCGGAGTTCCGCAGGGGTCAGTATTAGGGCCACTGCTTTGGAACCTCGCATACGATATAGTGCTGCGCACAGCGCTTCCTGTAGGAGTCACCATCGTTTGCTACGCAGACGACACCTTGGTCCTGGCGGAGGGAGAGTCCTATGAAAGGACGGCGAGGTTAGCCGAACTGGGAGTGGCACGCGTTGTTGACCAAATAAACGCCTTGGGTCTTCGCATAGCATCGAGCAAGACCGAGGCGTTATGGTTCCACGGCCTAAGGCCGAATGTGAGACCACCCTGCATGTCAGTGCGGGTAGGTGACGCAGTCATTGAAGTGGGCAGATACTTAAAGTATCTCGGGCTAGTGTTGGATAGCCGCTGGAATTTCGACAAGCATTTTAGCCGTCTCGTCCCCCGGATTCATAAGGTAGCGGGTGCGTTGCATAGACTGCTGCCTAATCTCGGGGGACCGAAGGAGGAAGTCCGTCGCCTCTACGCAGGTGTCGTGCACTCTGTCGCGCTCTACGGTGCACCCGTATGGTCGCAAAGACTGTCGGGCTGCCGGCGCCGCGCGGCCAAATTGAATGCCGCGCAGCGTTTGATCGCGATCAGAGTCGCGCGTGGGTACCGTACAATATCGTACGAGGCGGCTACACTCCTGGGGCGGTTCCCGCCCCTGGACATTCTGGCGGATATGACCGCAGAGATCTTCTTTAAGATCCGCGGTCTCCGCCAGAGGGCTGATCCTCAGACGGTTAAAATGCTTCGGACGAGAGCCAGCTGGCGCGCGTTAAGACGCTGGCGTGAGCGGCTACAGGAGCCACGGGGCGCACGCCAACGTGTAGTCCGTGCAGTACTGCCCAACTTCCGAGCATGGCTCAAAAGGAGGAAATGCGTCACCTACCGGCTGACACAGATGCTCACCGGACATGGCTGCTTCGGTGAGTATCTGCATAGAATAGGCAGGGAAGCGACAGCGCAGTGCCACCACTGCGGGCATGCCCAGGATTCCGCGCAGCACACGCTCGAGCACTGTCCAGCGTGGCAGTCCGAGCGGCGGATCCTGGTGCAACGGATAGGACCAGACCTCTCCCCGGAGGCTGTCGTCGCGGCAATGGTCCGTTCTGGCGAGGCGTGGGATAGCGTGGTTGCATTCTGCGAGCGCGTTATGCTCACCAAGGAGGACGCCGAACGGGCCAGGGAGCGCACCGATCCCGCGCGGAGAAGGAGGCGCCGAAGGCGCAGATAGCGCCTCCCGGCGCGGTGTCCCTGTAGTCCCGGGACTAGAATAGGGCTACGGTATCCCCTGCCTGTCGTAAGAGGCGACTAAAAGGGGGCTTCCGGGGTTGCGGGTGGCAAGATTGGGAGGTCGAGCCGCCCGGTAAGCAACTCCGGGAAGGACGGCGGTGTGTGTGGTCGCATACCGTCGTAAACACCAGACGGTGTGGCGAGTCCTGGAGCTTACCTGGGTGGAGCCCGAAGGGGCGACGCGTTCAGAGGTCTCCGGTTGCGTTCCGTAGGAGATCCCGGAGTCCTCTTGGCAACGTAGAGGAAGGCCACCGGGGGGGTTTTAGTGCGGTAAAAATCCCACATAACCCTGTGTCGCTCCCACGGCACCGGGTACCTTTTGAAGGTTTCCCCCTCGTAAAAAAAAAAAAAAAAAAAAAAAAAAAAGGCAGAAATAGATGTGGCGGTGGTGACGGAGACGAACCATAAAGGGTTCTACCACCTTCTATGCAATATGCATACAGGGTGCGAAAAAACTGCGGGGGGTAATTCACGTATGCAGGTAAGATAATTATAATAGGTTTTTGCGTACCAATGAAATGAAGTGAAGTGCACCCCAATATTATGCAATATGAAATATACTTCATTACATTAAAAATATTATGTACCGTAAAAAATATACTCGTTAGAGACAGATAATGAACCTTTTACTATCTGTTATATAATAGAATTCTCTCGTATATTTTTTTCATATACTCGGACCTACCAACCAATTACTGATCATAAACCAAGTCATAATTAAAGCGAAAACAGTACAATTAACTTCATAATAACCTCTTTAATTAGGGAACTCCGTTAACAATTACAAAGTTTACGTTTACGAAATGGTCCAACAGTATAAGAGAAACCTTTAAATCGGGTGACTCTCTACTCAGATGTTACTTTTCTAAAAATAAAGATGTATGAGATGTGTCGATCGTGCCTCTGGACATGTGATTGAATGCTAGTTATGTAAATTCCGTGCTAAACTCATGTAGAAAAGGCGTGCGTATTCAAAACGAATGCCTTTTGAAGTACGATCATGTCTCTAGAATGTAGAGCGCAGGTGCGGAATGAACTTAGCACGCTTTACTCTTGTGTGCCATTTATTGAGGGTATTGTTTGTAATAATGTAATGACACATAGATGTATTGTTTTTTTGTGTTAACCCACTGCTGGGCTCAAGTAGTCAATCTCCTCTCCGTGTTAGAGGGAATTAGACCATTACGGTCCAGTATAGTGGCCAAGTGTAGATTGCTAGACTTCATACATACCTTTGGGAATATTTTTAACTGATGATATTCTTCTTCACCGTTAGCAAGAGATAGTTAAAAACTAAAAATTAACATACTATCTTCCAAAAATTAGACGTGCCTTCGAATTTTACCTTGGAGTCCCAGATTGAAAGGCCGAACCATTGGGCTATTATTCGTTGTAGAGATGTAATTGGTTAGGTTAGGTTAGGTTATGTTTATCTACTTACCGACTTGTCTTGGCTGTAGCTCTGGGCGATGGCTAGAGTCACAGGTCTTGAAAGATCCATAGATTTTACGTGTTTAACTACCTCACTGAAATAAATACAAATTTGACATATTATTCACAAGTTATGGTCATTATGCATATAGAGTTGAATAATAGAATTTTGTATTTCGACTTCGATGACGCAAGTCATATAGCTTTGTTCTTCCTCTTAACAATAGTATTGTGCGCTGCTGTGTTCTGCTTTAAAGAAGCGTGGTAAAGTAATGCTTATACAAAGGATCCTAAAATATTCCTTACGTAAGTCTTATTAGCCTTGTCATTGACCTTTGTGTTTTCCACATACAAAAAGTTTAAATCAAGTTCTCAATTTATTTTTGAAGCGAAAACTTCTTTAGCGGTGTCGTGTAATTTTTGTGATGAGTAAAAATGTTAAACTCGCGAGATCACGTGTCCTGATCGAAAATTCGTAAGACGGCAAAGCAAACTGCAAAAGTCAAGATTTCATCTGGTGTCAGCATAGAAAAATATATCAAAGGGTGTTAGTTTCATTTTTATTCACTACATTTTATTATTCAGGTTAGGTTAGGTTAGGGTAGTTTTCACTTCTGCCGGCACTGCCGGCAACCCGTTGTTTTTTTTTAAATTCTGTTTTCGTTAGTAAATATAGATATTTAGTTTCTTACCCGAAGTAAGCATCAGCGTTCCTGTTAGCAGACCGCGGCTCGTTTGATATGGACCACATGATCACGCTGGGGTGGTTCTTGTCTCGGCGGATCAGCTCCGTGAGGGACTGTTTGTGCTTCGCGAGAAGTGTCGCTGTGAACATACTGGAAGAAACGTTACGAGGTATGACTAGACGATCTTAGTAGACAACTAAATGCAGTGATTCTAATGATAAATCTGGGATTCTATGTCTATTCATATGTTTGTATTACGGCAATTGTGAAAATGAATATACATAGTATATGAACTTTTGGATCTAAGAATAGACGATTTATGTAGGACATAGTATGCTAATAGAATAAATATGTCTCGATAAGGAAATAAATAAGAAGTTTTGATTTTATTTCGATGTACTATTTATGTTTTTCGTTTGTATTATTTTTTATGTTGTAAGTATACAACAAAGGTATCCCTGTTACGGAATCAAACTTCAAAGATCATCGTTGAGTTATTGACTAGCACTGTATTTTATTTTGTTTGGCAAATTCGTTGTCAAATTCTTAGAAATGAGACTATAACCTATCGATAAAAGTAAAAGACCCAATCAACTCACTCAGTGTCAACACTAGGGCACTCGTCGATGATCATGATGCCCTGTTCATCAGCCATTTGGTAGATCTCCTCAGCGTAAGGGTAATGGGAGGTACGGAAGGCATTCGCTCCAATCCATTTTATGAGGTTGAAGTTCTTCACCCAGAGCACCGGATCCCAACCTTTACCTCGAAGCTGTAAATTGACGTTAGTTAACTTTGTAGATAAATATAGTATTGGTGGTAGGTGAAAGTGGTTGTTCTATAACTTCCTTAGTGGTTCGACTCAGGCAGCACTGCTGCCAGACTTTTTCTGCCCAATAACAGCAGGGATAAATGCTGCTGTGTTCTGGTTTGAAGGGTGTGGGTAACAAATACATACTTTTGTCTGCGGTTGATTACAAATATCTATAGATGGTAGTAGTAGCCATTTGGCATCGCAAGCAACGGTGGACTAGCAAGCTCATTTACTACTTCAATGTTATAAAATTAATTGGTCCAATGCAAGTCCAGCTCGCACACGGAGGGTTCCGTAACACAATAGTTTTAATTTTTAGTATTTGATATATTAGCCATAGAAGTGTCTATCTATTACGGTTCAGGAGGTAGAGCCCTGTGACAGGCGCACAAGCGGAAAGAGGGGAGGCTTAGTAATATGGTTTCGTTTTTACTCTTCGGGTATCTGTACTTTCGGGGAATCCTGAAAAAGTAAAACTCACATCAGAATCCTCGTGCATTCCGAAGCCTCGGAGATAGATTGGCTTATCGTTGATGTACACTGTAGTGTTGCTCCACGTCACCGTACGGATGCCCACTTTCAGGCTGTATGTGTCAATCACTTCGCCATGCTGTCCCACTAGAGACGCCTGTGGAGTTTTAAATTTTTTGAGTATTATCTAATGTTACTTGAGTGTTTTTGTTTTTAAAGTTTATGATAAATGATATTTCCATTATAAGTCTTTTTAACTTGATATAATTGTTTCTAAGTGTCAGTTTTTCAAAAACTGCCGTTCTCTCGGTATAGTTCAAAAGTTCATAAGAGACATTATATAATACAGACAAAAATATTTATCCTAGATTTTATTATATAGGTAGAGTCCGCGCTCAACTGCTAGTCCGCTCCGAATATAGAAATGAGTCGCGTCCCAATAGCAAATTGTAGATATTAGCGGGGCAAATACAGGGCGGAACCCCCCAGACACCTGTCCGCTGTCCGCTCTCACTCAGGGGTATAACTTCAGAGCGGACTAGAAGTCTGGCGCAGACTATAACATTAGTATCGGCTTTAAGATTATCGTATCTTCAAAGTTATTTTGAAATGAGGTAAATTCAGAATTGGGGTCTACCAATTCGTTTACCTTAAACGTATAAAGGTACCCAGGACTTGGGTGCATCAGGTAGGGCCACCAGAAGTTAGCGTTGCCGATTTCGAGCAGCCCCGCGCAGTCCTGCGACGCGGCCACTTGCGTTTCGTTCTTGTCGAAGAGCTGCACAACGCATTCTGTGTTTGCCCTGGACCCTTTGAATGTCACGTTGTATACTACGAACCCTGTGAAAATGTTAATGATAAGGTTATTATCATTTTTTATCCAAAAATGTCCCGCAGTAATAGTTAAGTAGTTGGACCATCATCAACCCATTGCTGTCCCACTGCTGGGCACGGCTCCTCTCATAATGAGAAGGACCTAATCCTTAGTCCACCGCGCTGGCTAAGTGCGTATTGGTGGACTTCACATAGCTTTGAGATTTTTTTTTATTAATCTCTCAGGTATGCAGGTTTCCTCACGATGTTTTCCTTTATTTAGCAAGTGATAATTAATTTCTAATACACACATAACTTTGAAAAATCAAAGGTGCGTGCCTGGGATTTGAACCTCGGACCACTTGATCGAGAAACCGAGTTTCTTAACTACTAGGCTATCACTGCCTACTATTTGGACCACAACTTCTCATCTAAAGGGTCCAAGGTTCGAACCCGAGGCTAGTCTGTGTTATTAAAGTAGGTAAGTGGTAGGTACTAGTAAGTAGGTAATCAGAAATTAGGGGGATTGATTGACTGCTGTTGATGTTTTTTGGAACTGTTTGATGTGAAACATCTATAGCCACACGTAAAACCGATTTCTGGCGTGGCACGCTATACGATGGTATATATATACAGTCTATATGCAGTAGTGTGTACGGTGTGGCGACGCGTCGCCATGCGCAATCGAATTCAATAAATAGTCATCGTTATCTGGAAAAAAATCGTAATATTTTATTTTATCATTATGACATATTTAGTTCCTATCACAATATGTTCTTTTCTGCATATTACTTTTACAAAATAATGTCAATGTTTCACATCTGCCAGGCGTCCCGTGGCGGCTCACATTTTTTTTAAGAAAACTCAGACATGTACCTACCAGTTTGCTCTCGCTTTTAAAGCAAAAGACAATACATCTTTCATTTCCAATATCCGAAACATGTAAATACGAGTATAAATCAAAATCATCAAGGACAAACGGTTATTGACCTCTCATTCAACATTAATTTCTGTGTACTTACAATGTGTACGTTACTATCTATATTTGCTTATTGATAAGGATACTCCATATCAATAAGTCCTTCGGTTTTATTAATATTTCAACTGAATACATGTCATTTATTTCTTGCGTTGACCTCTGCTTCCATTCATCTCATACACTTATTGTGGTAGACAAATACTGATAAAACAGAATTGTATGAACCGTTATAATTTATTGTTGGCTCGTTGATCGCACGATAATATTATGTCTAGGTTCTCCTGAATGTGCCTGTATAGATATCAGCAGATCTCTGTTCTTTGTACTAGATATTCCGTTACAATATTCACACACAAAAGCTTATATTTTTACTTGCATACAACGTGTGTTAGTCATGCAAATTGAATGCGAATCGTAATGTGAAAATCTCATTGTCGAGTAGAGCGTATGTAGTGCGTGGGTTTGGTAATCACGATCGTAAATACTATATGAGGTATTCTAACATTGACTGCAGCGGCACTTCATGCCAACAATTCTGCTTTACAATCTGATGGATGGACAGTGGACACAAAATAGATGGCTTTAATAGTAAACATTGTAAGATTTCAGGTACAAGAACTCTCCGCAATAATCTCAAAAGCACAATATGTCGTTTTTTATATAATATTGGAGTAGCAGACGGCGACAGTACGTGGCTACTGCCGCCCAAAGACATCTGTAATCAACCCCAGGATTGGATTCCTCCTCGAGGTGCGCCGCTACCCCTGAGGACTAAGCTGGAACGCTTTGGAAAAGTATGTCTCCCTTACCACTTCAAATCAGATCACAGCAGCGCTTAACACTACTCTTAATAGGCAGAAATAGGCGTGGCGGTGGTGCCGCCGAAGTCGAACCAAAAAGGGTTCTAATACTTCTATTATTAGAACCCTTTTTGGTTTTTTATTATTATTATTAATAAAGCAATCCATCTAATGATAATTGATATTTTACAATTTCTTCATAAATGGACTGCACGCTTTTTGCGAATTCCATCATAAAAAGTGTTTATCTTCAGACCCCTTTCAGATTTCATTGTCTTTAATAACTACCATAGCTAGCTGACGTAATGCTAGAATATAAATTAATAGAATAACTGTTAATGAAATGTAGAAAGTTACTTGCCTACTTTCCAGATGAAGCTGATCATGTTCTAGTGGGTGGTATTGGAATTTAAAGTCCACGTGAGAACAATGATTTGTTTACTTTTAGACGTACCTACTCACGCCATAACCTAAAATTATTTTGACTGGTTCCTGATAAAGGATTTAATAGCAATGAAATAACAGAAAAGGTGTTTTTTAGGATGGTCGATTAGATAAAGATATTAACTAATATAACACACATGAGAAAGCGCCATACAGTAGCTAAAACGTTAAGGGATTTAAATAGAAATGTTTCTGCACGAACAAGGTGAAAGAAATGAACTGATATCTGACTTTTATGTTGAACCCTTAGTACATACATTTATACTATAACTACATTTATATTATAACAAAGCGAAAAGTCCCTTAACTTCACCAGAAATAGATATGGGGAGGGCGACCGTGATAGAAACAATAAATTCTACCACTACTAACTACATTTGAAGATATTCTGGGTTATATTATAAAATAATGTATTAGCACTTGGTAGTTACCAGTCAGTCCTTGTATGTCAGTGTTGACGATGACGTCATCGATGTAGACCTGCGGCGTGGTGTACAGGAACACGGAGCGGTGGATGCCCGCGTAGTTGAAGAAGTCGAATGTGTACGATTGTTCTTGGCGGACTTTGTTGTTTCTGGGTAGAAAATATTAATCAAAGAATTATTTCGTGACTGGTCATCGCAGTGGAATCTTTCGCACTTAAGCAAACATTCTTAAAAATGATTCTTTTCCCAAAGTTTCTCATCTACAGTTGCGTTCAATAATTTAATCCTTATAAGCGATACTATCTATTGGTGCAATGATAGGTACAGGATCTGATTTTTTTTAAACGAACCCGTTATAGACTTGATTTCTGATTAGGCGAATAAATTTAAAGTCTAGTGATGCAGTTTACATTCTCATTAAAATCGGCTTCTTGTCAGGATTAGTTTCGGATTTCGTCATCCACTTGAAATGTAATTCTGATTATACCATAAATGGACGGTATGATTTTGCAAATCAGTTTCTCACCCAATAATAATATCCTTAATGGCTCCTTGGGGCACAGTATCGATCAACAGCGTGTTGTCCACTACGACTGTTAGGAGGTTGCTAGAATTGTATACCAGGAAATCTGAGATGTCCATCTCGAAGGGTAGGTGCCCGATCTCGTGATACATCGCAGCTTTGCCGTTCACCCACTGCAAGGAGATAACTTATCACTAAAATGATACATTAAAAGGTGGTTGAAGCAGTGGTCCGACTGGGAGGATCGTCTCCATATAGAACCAACTCCGAATAGAACAGGAGTTCTGGATGAAGCCGATCGCAGGTGCGCTGCTACTTCTGAAGACTAAGGTGGTCTCCTCATAAGTAAGTCAGCCGGTACCTACAATATTTGTAGTATTTTAAAGCCCGTCGTAAGATTATATTGAAAACCCTCATACTCGTATAATATAATAATGAGGTTTTCCAATTAAATTTTCAGGGGTAGGCACTATTGCATCTGTGTCTCATTTGTCATCAGTGATTGTTGGCTTTGGACGTCCACTTAATTGAAAAAAATAACTGAAAATAAAATGATAAACTTGTTTCTGCTGCTAATTACGATAAAAAAACGATTTCGAATAACAATTGCCATTGAGTTATGTGGAACAATTGTTTTATTATTATAAATTGCGTACATACTACCATTATCATTGTTACATATTCTCGATAAGGATTCATAACTATTGACAGGTGTTTCAACTTTATTTATATCATCATCATAGAAAAGGTCGGTTATCACACTCGACTAGTTTTTTCGCTCTAAAGGCTGTATTAACCTAAATTGAAGCTAAAGTTAATAAAGGGTAGAACACTGGAATGATCAACAATGGAAGCATCACCGCCAAATTCATTTTTGCCCTACAATAGTGTTAAGGATTGCTGCTTCGATCACTAATATGAACCATCGAAGGATTTCTGTATACTGGTTTGAAATGCGTACAAACTTAGCAAAGCATCTATTACCGATTTAAGCTAAGACAAATCTTATTTTTTTATAACATAGGAGTACCGGACGAGCTTACAGTACCCTTACCATGAGTTTTTACGTTTTGACAAATATGACTGTTTTGGTATTTGATTACGTATTGGCCCATACTATTTCCAACCAGCGCCCCTAGCGGATTGTGTCAGAACTTGGAATTTGTATGGGCTAATACGTAAACAAATACCAAAACAGCCATATTTGTCAAAACGTAAAAACTCATGGTAAGGGTACAGTCTACTTGATGTTAGCGGCTACTGCTGACCTTGGACGCCTGTAAACAACCCCAGAAAACATTAGATACCTATCTGAAGGCAGCTATAAATGCGCTAAGCTGGAATACCTCAGGAAAGTGTGTCTAGTGGCATCTAGCAGATGCAAATAGATTCGCATTATAGTGACTGATTACCGTTAGGTGGACTGCATACTTTACTACTTCAAGTTGACAAAAGTTCGCATAATTGGTCTAATCCTAAGTAGTTTCTAATTTTTTACACCATCCCCTTTAATATGTGAAAAGATTTCTCGATTCCCTCCTTTTAGCTGTTACAAACTTGTATTTTTAAACAAACACTTTTTACACTCACAGCCCCACACTAGGATTCCCTGTGTCGTGGGTGCCATGGACACACACTTAGACAAATACAAAACACCCAGACCCAGAAACAGAAATCTAATTTCATCATTTAGATATCTGTCTGGCCGGGGATCGAACCCGGGACCTTTTGCGCGTTAGACCGGTATGGTGGCCGCTCCGGCACGCGAGTCTTCATTTTATTACGTTACTAATATCAAATCCATCAACATGTTTGTCTTATTGAAATTTACCTGTCAAATCACATAAATCTAAAAAAATAATAATTATTTGAGGACCTACAAATCTGATTTCATTACATTAAAAATATGTAAAGAAATATTTTTACCACGTCGCGATCTCTAGGACACTTCGATAAACACATAGTATTGTATGTGATCCATCTAATCTGACACTTCTTTTTGCATTAATTAACACAATATTGATATCAAGGAAGTACTTAATCACAGAATTCGATAGGTAAAAGATACATTTTTAATTATCTGTCCGCAGAATACCCTCTATGTTTATAATTTTTTAATGTATAAAAAATATACGTTCTTCATTGTAAACGATGGGGTTTTTATTTATAATATAGAAGTAGCAGACCAGCATGCAGTCCAACTAAACTTAAGTAGCAACTACCGCCCATGGGCATCTGCACTGACATTCAAAAAGTGCTCTGTAAAAAACCTATTTTGAATAAAAAAAAATGATTTGATTTGATTTAATACCACAGCCACACCTACTCGTATGTTTAGCGTAAAACAATTCTTGGGTTTCGCTAGAATCCGCTTCAAGATGAAAATCTGCTCTATATTAAGTTGGTTATCTATAACCACCTCATGGGTTATGGCAGTAACCAATTCATCAATTGAACTTGGTGAGGTTGGCTAGTTCAAACTAATATGAGTGTGTTCAAACTAATATAACTAATATAATTATGTGTATATAATTGTATATATGTATATGTATATGATATCTATCCTACCTATCTATTTTGTGCACACTTTATTTGCCATTCATACAATTTTTCTGATCATAGCTGCTGCTGATCATAGATCATAGGGGCTGCTGGAAGAAATTCCAGGTTGGAATAAGTAGTCCTTTGTACTACATTTCTTTTTAATGATCTATTTCTTTGTTATGTTCTGTGTACACAAATTTGTAAATGAAAATAAACAAATAAGACTTCAATTGCGTAAATATGTACATCGTAATTCACACCATTCAAGGTATGCATTTTAAAGAGAAGATTACAGTAATGGTAATGTTGCATGTTGATTTTTGCTATCACTATCATGTTTATAAATTGCCAGTCAATACGGGTGTCAATACTGATAAGCCAATCAGTATTGACACCCAGCTGTGAACGAATTAAGTACCTTCCTGTGCTCCTAATGTCAACATTACCTTTGCTATCGGTTAACTAAATAAATATTATCGGTATTGCATGCTAAGTACTTTTAAAGTCAGACCTAGAAAGAATATCTAAAGTATCTTGAAACCCCCAGAATTGATATTGAATTACTTTGTGGGTGTTAGAATCCTTCGTGGTTAGACTATGAGGGAACTACCGCGACATTTATTTCTGTCTTATAACAGCAGTGTTTAAAGCTGCTGTGTTCTGGTTTGAAGGGTGTGGTGAGAGACGCTTTCACAACCTTAATCCTCAGGTATAACAACGCCTTTAAGTAGCCGATCTCAAGTAGGAATTCAGTCAAATCATAATTTGATTACAGATGGCTATTGACTCCTTTTTTTTTTTATAATATAAGAGTAGCAGACGAGCATGCAGTCCACCTGATGGTAAGTGGCTACTGCCGCCCATTGACATCTGTAATCAACCCCAGATAGGATTAGATATTCCTACCTGAGGTCGGCCACAGATGCGCCGCTACCCCTGAGGACTAAGCTGGAACGCTTCGGAAAAGTCTGTCTCCCTTACCACACCCTTCAAACCGGAACACAGCAGCGCCTAGCACTGCTGTTATTAGGTAGAAATAGGTGTGGCGGTGGTGCCGCCGAAGTCGAACCATAAAGGGTTCTACCACCTTTAATACTCTAGTTATCAGGTGTTCAGCATACTGACTTCCTGCTTTAGGATAAAAAAAAACTAGTATATTATTAAAGTATCTTTTTGTCTGACCGGAAATCGAAACTAAATAAAGATTTCGAATGAGATCAATATAGGCCAATGTTTCATAGGGATTTCGTGATGGAAGAATTGAGAAATGATGATAATAACTTGTGTTGTAACTTGTAACTGTTTGCTTAATTCACCGATGATCTAAGTTACAAAAAATGTTTACCAACAATATTTGCTTAGATTTTTGTGACAACGTAAATAGACCGTTAACAAAAGTTAAACAGTATTGGTTTGTGAAAAGTAAATACGTACGTAACCATGATAGCGAAGAGCCTAGTGGTTTAAAACTTGGTCTCTCAATCTGGAGGTCCGTGGTTCGAATCCCAGACACGAACTTAGGACAACTGCCAATATTTTTTGTGAGGTTTATCTTACTGTATTAGTTTTTTTTATCAATATAACGGATTGGGCAAATTTGTCATTAGTTTAAGTTTAAGCTGGACTAAAAATGTAACAAATTGTTATTATTTAACTTTAACTATGCCCAGATTAGCATCATTTACATACTTAGTACTCGTACTTCATGTTGTGTTTTTCACACATGCATATATGAGGAACATAACACTATATCCTATTCATTGACACTGTTCTACTTACTTTCGCTTGTTCACACGTACCACAACCATACTACAATGCAATTGCGTATGCGAGTGCAGATTTACATAGAATTACAATTTTATTTATATTCACAACATTTTTCCATACAAATCATCCTAACCTAACCTTTTTTTTTTCGAGGGAGAAACCTTCAAAAGGTACCCGACGACGTGGGAGCGACGCCGGGTTATGTGGGATTTTTACCGCACTAAAACCCCCCCGGTGGCCGTCCTCAGCGCTTGTTGGAGAACTCCGGGATCTCCAAAGGAACACAACCGGAGTCATCCAAGGCTCTGCCCTGGGGGAGCGTTCGCTCCTCCCACAACATCTGGTGATTACGACGGTATGCGATCACACATACCCCCGGGGTAGCATACTGGACGGAACTACAGGGACAAACCCAACCTAACCTAACCACATCGCAACCATAACCTAACTACAAGGAACATGGTGCATGAGCTACTCTATTAGTAAACATGTTTTTGTAGATTTCGTGAACCCATTACTGTCTGTACTGAGTACAGGTTTTCTCTTAGAGGTTTTAGGTCATAGTCCACCGCACTAACCAAGTGTAAATTGGCAGACTTCACACACCCTTGAGAACCTTCTTTTAAAGAACTCTCGGTTATGTAGGTTTCCTGGCGATGTTTTCCTTCAACATTATAACAAATGATAATAAATTAATAATACGAAAATAATACAAACCTAACTTTGAAAAATCGTTGATGCCTTTCAATTTCGGACCCCCGATTGAGAGGCCGAGTACGAGCCAGTAGATTATAGCTGTTTATTATATTTTTCACGGATTTGGGTCTCTTTAAAAAAGATGAAAATAGTTCTCATCCAAAGCCAGCGATGCATTGGCGACTCCTCTGGTGTTGCAAATGTCCATAGGCCGCCTTGACTACTTCCCATCAGGTAGCACGTTTGCTTAATTGTTAAGTTAAACAATAAAAAAATCGAAAATGGAGGAAAAAATCGAAAATGGAGGAAAATATATTTCTTTAGTTACGACAACGAACCACAACATAACTATTGTCGATTTTAACGTTCTTTGTCATGGGTGTGGTTATGTGTGAATAGACACTAAGATTGCTTACGTCATATATTACATCGTAAGTAACGATATACGGGCACGTCTTCGTAATTTTGTCGCAATTTCTTGACATCGACAGATTGATCTGATGATCGATTGCAAGATCGATGGCTCCCGTTATCGATCTTGTTAAGTGACATTCTAATTGATGTATAAAGTAAATGCATTCAAAATGTAGAGTAAGTGTCCACTATACGATTATTTTTTTATGAAATTGATATGAGGAAGTCAAATGTTACGTGAGTACGAACATTTATAATATGATTGGTCTAATATAAAACCTCTACAGTATCAACTTGAGCATCCCAAAAATATTATTATCATTTTAATGTACCATTAATAAAATTTTATGAATTAATTTGAAGCACATAATTCTTAAATAGTGTAAGGTTATACACGAAATGTAGAGGATTAGGTACAAAATTCGTTGTTCAAATTCTATATTAATTTCATTGGTAGGTATATCCTATATAAACATATACAGTAGAGCCCTTAACGATTCCACTCCGGAGCCACCAAAACCACATATATTTCTTTCTCTCTTGATTTTCTGGTTATACCGTCTTATACTGCCAGTGTTCTACTTAGCTACCGGGGTAGCAACGCATTGGTGACCAATTGATAGAGACATCTTTAGGCGGAAGTGTGTCCACTTGCCATCAGTACCCTTCGTATGAGTTTTTACGTTTTTACAAAAATAGCTCTGATACAGTCCGCTGGGGGCGCTGATTGGAAATGTATGGGAAATACGTAAAAAAATACAAAAACAGTAATTTTTGCATGCTTGCTTGCTACATCTATGTAAGTATTTAAAGAAATCATGATCGGAAATTAGTTAATTAGGTTTTTGTGAGTATCTAGTTTAAACTGCTCAATAGTGTTACGTTACGTAGTAAGACTTATGCAGTGAAAATTACTCTTGTTCGTTATAAGGATGTCTTTAATATGGCTCAATTAGGAGAGGTCAGTGAATCTTGCCCTACAGTCATTGTCCATTAGGATCGTCATATTAGATGTTTTTCAAGGAAAACGTCAGAACGTAAGGTTTATTTAATAAATTAGCAGGATTAATCATCAATCCATCCATATTTGATAATCTATCAACTAATCAGCACGGGACAATTTGATAAATCTGTGCATTAGCCCAACTATCTATTAGCCTTTCCAAATTTGTCATTATGTTACGTACATTAAT
This sequence comes from Epargyreus clarus, assembly GCF_041222505.1. NCBI lineage: Eukaryota > Metazoa > Arthropoda > Insecta > Lepidoptera > Hesperiidae > Epargyreus > Epargyreus clarus. The sequence continues at coordinate 10,585,558 of NW_027332212.1, forward strand.
AACTCCCGCTAATAACATTCTTTATAATATAAATTTAGCAAAAGACTATGCAGTTCACTTGATGGTGATGCCCGTGAAAATCCGATGTTGGCCACAATTATGTTGCTTTCCCTAAGGACTAAGCTGGAACGCCGCGGATAAGTATGTTTCCTTTACCACGCCCTTCAAATCGGAACACAACAGTGTTTAATCTTAGACGGAAATAGATTTGGCGTGTGACCCTTCCGCAACGCAAACGGTTCTACCATATTAGCATCACGGTGGCCCTTCCGGAACCCAGACGATTCTACCATCTTATCATCACGTGAACTGCATTCTCGCTTATTAAACAAATCTTTGCCATAAATCATAAGGGCTATGATAGTAAACAATCCCACGATAACTACTATGTTATCCCAGGTAGATAACCCACAGTATACTAGCGGGTCAACACCGATCATCTGATTTAAATCTGCGTCGGCCGACGGCGACCTCACGAGACCGGTCTCGCCTAACAAATTGTCCAATTTCGCACTGACAGTTGAATGGCATAGACACCTCTTTGAGCGTGAGTGATGCCACGTTGTTTACGATCACGGGACATGAAGGGTATGGATATTTGTTGCAGCCAAGTAGCTTAATTATGAAAGTGATAGCCTAGTGGTTAAGAAACTCGGGCTCTCGTTCGAGGGGTCCGAGGTTCAAATCCCAGGCAGGCACCTCTGGTTTTTCAAAGTTATGCGCGTATTAGAAATTAATTATCACTTGCTAAACGGTGAAGGAAAACATCTCGAGGAAACCTGCATATCTGAGTGAGTTATAAAAAAAAACTCAACGGTATGTGAAGTCTACCAATACGTACTTGCCCAGCGCGGTGGACTATGGCCTAATCCTTCTCATTATGAGAAGTGAGCCATGCCCAGTAGTGGGACAGTAACGGGTTAATGATGAAGTTGTTTAATGAGCCGTCCAATTAATATCCTAGCTTTCGCAGTGGTGTCTAATACGAAATTTAACTTAACTGGTCGATGTTCAGGCTATTCATAGAAATAGAAAAATATGTGACAAAAAAGATAAATTATACTGACATAAGCATGTTAGGAGAAATCACTTTAACCTAGGCTGAGTTGGACCTCCTGTAGATTGACCACAATCGCTTCACGCTAGAAATAGGTGTGGAGATGGAACCCCCAAGTCGAACCATACTGATTTTAGCAATTTTCAAATAATAAGACTATCCCAAGCAAAAGGGTTCACCTGGCAACTCTAGTTACTTCGGGCAATAACGATTGGATTCAATGTTTCTATGTACTCTCAATAAGTGCGTCTGACTGAAGCACTCCGAACAGGATAACGGAGTTAAAGTAATTGGGCGTGGTCCAGTACCTTTGGAGTAGACTTTTACGTGATACATGTATGATTGAAGTAGAAACGTTTATTTTTAATTATTTCATCTTTATGAAAATAGTTTCAGTTTGTAAAACAGTTTTACATAACAAAGAGTACTCTTAGGCGCCTCCTTACTATTTTTCTACTTCAAGCATCTATATATAACAAGTTTCATAATAAAATTTTAGAAGTGTGGATTCTGTTGCTGTTGACTTTTTTTCTCAAAAGTATTATTAGATTTTATTTTTGAGAATTTTAGAATAAAAGTGCAGTGGTTGTTCCTAAAAATATTATTCATCAACGTCATATATATGCCGAGGTACCTACATCCGCGTTGCCATAGGTACTTAAATTATTTTTATGCTTACCTTTGACATATAAAATCTACAAAAGTAGGTACAGCAAATTTTTTAACTACAACTCTAATATATTTTTCATTGTGAAACTTGTGGTTGTATTTAACTTTAAGATTTACTTTGATATTTAAAGAACTTAGATGGGTAACCGCAACCTATTCAATATTTACAATTGTATACAAAAAAGTATATTATACATTTAAGGCTGATCGCCCATTGGCAACTATTGTTTGATAAACTTGTAGCTCATTAATAAATTCATCAATCCATTTTTTACCTACCAAAAAATTATAATTTCTAATAGGCAGAAATTGACATATTGTATAGTAGAAATCATATATGTAAAATTACGCCTTGATTGTTTATTAGCGGTTTGGGATTGAATTGGATGAGATTTAGCGGTTAACGCTAGAAGACTATTTAGTAGTAATACAGAAACTACATCATATATATTATACCGCCCGTAGGATGCTCTAACAACAAATTGGATGCCCGATGGCATCGACAGTCAGTCATGGTAGAAGTTGAAGGTAAGTGAAAAGAACAATCTTTTCGCTTAAAATTATAACTACTTAAGCAACCAAACTTTTGGTTCTTGTTGTTTAGAGTTATAACTGCTAAAGCTACCAAACTTTTGGTTCTTTTCGCTTTAAGTTATAACTGCTAAAGTTAACAAACTTTTAGTTCTTTTTTCTTAAAGTTGTAACTGCTAAAGTAACCAAACTTTTAGTTCCTTTTTCTTAAAGTTATAACTGCTAAAGTAACCAAACTTTTGGTTCTTTCTTCTTAAAGTCATAACTGCTAAAGTAACCAAACTTTTGGTTCTTTTTTCTTAAAGTCATAACTGCTAAAGTTACCAAACTTTTGGTTCTTTTCACTTAAAGTTACAACTGCTAAAGTTACCAAACTTTTGGTTCTTTTCGCTTAGAGTTATAACTGCTAAAGCTACCAAACTTTTGGTTCTTGTCGCTAAAAGTTATAACAGCTAAAGCTACCAAACTTTTGGTTCTGTTTTCTTAAAGTTGTAACTGCTAAAGTAACCAAAGTTTTGGTTCTTTTCGCTTACAGTTATACCTGCTAAACTTTTGATTCTTTTGGCTTAAAGTTATAACTGTTAAAGCTACCAAACTTTAGCAATTATCACTCAAGCGATAGTTGCCATTGTGTGGTCAGCCTTAAGACGGTAATTCCCAGTATATCGTACGAAGGTTTTCCGTGATAAAAATATATTTGTTCATTACTTCCAAACTTGTTTCTATCCTCCTATGGTCTGTTAAATGATATCTAAATATGTAAAAAAATGCGTCTGTCTGTTATTTGCAAATAACTACATTATTTATAAAGTCATGTTCTTATTAATTATTTTACATGTACTCACAACAAACAAAATGTATTGTTATCATAACATACCTATAAAAATAACCCAAATAAATCTAAATTACTATTAAATAGTACCTATTAAAAATAGTTTTAGCAATAATTAGTACTAGTAGTAATTCGTATTAAAAATACTATATTTACGATTTATGATTTTAGACTAAAATTATCGCGGAATTGAGACATTTTATTATGTAACGGGTACTCACGATATGCGTTTTTTTATTGCCGATATTTCGACCCAGTTGCATGGATCGTGGTCACGGCGAAACTGAGGTGGAGGGGAGAAACCGTTGACAAGTACTAGTGGTAGATTAATCTATCGACCCTACGTCTAGTTCGTTTTTCTTTTCTAGGTTTCATATCACGACACACAACACTGACAATATCCTTACGCTCCGTACTTTGCACTATTTGTGACTTGCATAAACTAACCACTGGATTCCACGTTTGGGCTAACTTAAAACCATCTTCTCTATTGAAGTTCCTAGGATGTTTCTTGATCTCTATTGCTTCTCTTACTAAACGAGGAAAGTAATGACGCTCAGTGGAGATCACCTGAGGTTTGTGTAATTCAATCCAGTGGTTACAACCTGAACTGAGGATGTGTTCGGCTACCGCAGATTTCTTAGGGTCATTATTTTTGACTGCGCTGATATGTTCCTTAATGCGTTGTGATATGGCTCGTTTTGTCTGCCCAATATACGAGCTACCACAACTACAGTCAACCTTATACGATTTACGATTTATTTTATACTAGCTGACCCGGCAAACTTTGTACCGCCTCAAAATCTATTTATCAAATATATTTCATATAAAATATAGCCTATGTTACTCGTGGATAATGTAGCTTTCGAATGGTGACAGAATTTCAAAATCGGTCCAGTAGTTTTTGAGCCTATTCATTACAACCAAACAAACAAACAAAGTTTTCCTCTTTATAATATTAGTATAGATATCATGTTTGGATTATGTATATGTTCGATATAAAAAGTAAAGGAATGTTTTAGTAAAAAAATACAGAAGCACATGCCGCGAGAGATACATTAGTTAACATTAATATTAGTATGTTAACTTGTAAATGTAATTAAGTAAGTATTGTTCTATCATGACATATCAATTAATTCATAAGGATAATACAATAGTTAATTTATTCAAATAACTAATTTATTCTTGTTCTTGGCGGATAAAGCTGACGGAAACAAGTTGTTTATCAAAACAGTATATGGATAGTTATGTACATGTATATAGTATATAGTGTTTATCATTTCATGTTTGTGTCCTATGAAAATTCGCCGATCTTATCTATCTATCTATATATATAAAAATCAATTGCTGTTCGTTAGTCTCACTAAAACACGAGAATGGCTGGATCGATTTGGCTAATTATAGTTTAGAATAATTTGTGGAAGTCCAGGGAAGGTTCAAAAGGTGAGCAAATATGAAATATATTTCATAACTAGATTCTGAGGTAGTGCAAAGTTTGTCGGGTCAGCTCGTAAAATATATTTTTAAGGGGTGTCACTAACATGGACATTCTATGATTTCTATGCAAAAAAATATATATATTTTTCATTGACTCTGAAATTTTGATGAGACCTTACAATTAAGATATTGTTAATATATTAACGAAAAGGATTAACAAAAAATTAATATATTAACGAAAACAAAAAGGAGGCAATTAATTCCTTTAATAATCATTATATCTTTTCACGTCTAAGTTTTAAATAATTAAAATTGATCTTATTTGTCGTCTTCAGACTTGTCTATGCAAAATTTTAAAGCTACTAAAACTCTTCGCCTATCACCTGCACTGGGACTACATAGCCATATATCATACATTTTAGGAGACATAGCAAGACACCTACGCTTATAACTAGGCATTTCAACAAAGTTCACAAGAACATTAAAGTCCGACCTCATCTAAGACTCCTGTTATTTGTACATAAGCGACAGTGAAAAGTTAATATCCGAAGGATTGCGTTATATTTTGTCTTGCCCTTTTATTGCTTGTATATATTTTATGCTTAAATTTAAAAATCTGATGTTGAAACAAAAGCACAATTTTATTTTGTGGCAAAAAGGTTACTACACTTACTGATATAAAGTAGTAACTGTCGCGTAGAGACATTTGCAACACCAGAGGAGTTCTTCCACATTTTTGATGAGTTCCTTGATAACGCTTCCTGAATACCTCAGGAGGTAGGATAGAGGATTATTTATCTATCTGTTCTATCCAGTGGCGGACTAAGGTGTAAAAAGTTGATTTGATTTTACAATAAGACAAATGTGCCATGTGACCCTGAACTACGCTTACTGATACATATTTCACAGATTGTTTGATTTTGATAACCTTTTTTAGCAATTGGGTTTGAGGCCCCCCAGGGTCAGAAACCGCTTAGGGGGAGGCGAAGGGTCGCCTCCCCCTAAGCCGCTAGAGGTTCTATCTAATAATATATCTGTTCAATTTACCACTTGTGCAGCATAGTGTACACTGCAGAACCGAAGCCAGACGCGCTGCTCCGCGCGGGCCCACGCTGTCGGCGCGAAGAACCGTCGGTCGTACCACACCAGGCCAACGTGGTCGCGTAACGCCGCGTCTTCAGTTATGTCGTTGTACGACGATGGCACTGGCATCGGGATCACGGGACCTGTCTGCGAAGAAATGTGTTACATTGAAAACAAATGAAGATCTGCGACCGGAGTCTAACAGTTGCTAAGTGATTTGATATGTAGAAAGATGTTATTGTTAATATTTTTTAAAAAGACTTTCTACACTCACAGCCTCACATTAGGACTCCCTTTGTCGAGGGTGCCATGGACACACACATAGATGAATATACAAACATCCAGACCCAGAAATCTAAATTCATCGTTCAGATTCGTCTGGCTGGTATGGTGACTGCTCCTCCATGCGGGTCGTTGAAAGATATCGAGGTGTCGAATAAAACCAATATAATTCGACAGGCAATGTACCATCACACCAACTTCCAGCGTGAATCAGCATTCGGTAGAAGGTTGTTAATACCAGCTAACTTACTTACGAAGCGAACATCGTAGTCCTCAGGAAAGGCAGCACATCTTAAAGAACTTTTGTTCTATATGGAGTTGTTTGTTGATGACCATGGGCAACAGTGACTACTTATCATTATGTGGTCTGCACGTTAATTCGCTGCTTCCATTATACAAAAAAAAGTTATTTACCCTTTCCAGGTCCTGTTCGTACCATCCATTTCTGTAACCAAACTCAGGATCGGTGGGCGATTTCCTGAAGTTCCATACTCCGTCCAAAGTTCTCAAATCTCTCGTTTCTGACGCATGAGGATATAATGCTCCTCCTGTGTTGATTGTGTTCTTCTTCTGTAGCTGATTTATCTCATTTGCACTAGCGGATCCCGGCACTGTGGCGTTGATCACCGATGTGGTTATTGTTGTGAAGAGGACCAGGAATCTTAACACGGTGGACATTGTCTGTAACAAAGATGATCAATAAGTTATCTTTACTGCTGAGCACAGATTTTCACTTAGAATATGGATTGAGGTAATGGGTTGAAAGATACTAATGCTTGATGTAAAAACTGGAATTGTAACTGTCATATATGGATTTTCTTAAAGTCTACTTCACATCTGTTCTTCTCACTGTTAAGTTGAAGTAATAATTAAGTTTAATCCGTAATAAATTCTACACAACAATAATATAATTTAATTTATAAAATAACTATTTTTTTAAATAAGTCTTCACAAGTAGATATTATGCTTCGCTGATCAACTTTCGCGACTAATATTTACATGTAGTACTGTTTCTACGGCCATATAAATCGCTTCGAATTGAGCTTATAACTTACTTATAATAATAATAACTTTAATGACATAAAATTGTAAGTTCAGAATGTACATTTCAGAATTTTGAAGCCTCTGGTTCCTGAGTTAGTCGAAACTGTGTTTCAAGAACCAAACTGTGTTTCAAGAACCAGACTGTGTTTCAAGAACCAGCAGAGCAGCACGCATAATTATGATAGAACTTCACATAAAGGTAAGTTCGTTTTATCAATAATAACATCAAAGTACTGGAACAAACAATCATAACTTTGCATGTTACACATATTTTACATTGTAGTGAAATAAGAATCAGTTCGCACGACGTACACTCTACTGTTGTATTGTCTTTTTGCTGTTTCGTAACATTGCGCGTTACAAATGCAATCAGATTTAACTTGACTACTGAGTACGATGTTTAACTGTTTATGGGAGTAATCTTTTTTAAATACTTATTTTATTTTCACATTAAAAGGAAAGTAAAATTATGTCATGTTTTAAATAATAGCTTCGTTTGGACTATAAATTCGTTTGACAGATTTTTTCTATCAATATTATTATATTTTAATAAAAACAATAAAAATGGAATTTAAGATAAAATTGATAAATCACACCATAATCAAATCAATCAATTCCCGTAAATAACCTTCACTAAATTTAAAGATATAAAAAAAATACATTTTAAAATAAATAAATAAAAATGAAATAAAATGAACAAAAAATTTCAATAAATAAAATACATAGCAAAATAAAACAATACAGAGGCGACATACCTGACGCGTTCAAATGCAATTGTAGTATGAATATGTGCAGTTTATGGCTTTAATATTAGTCGTAATAAATGAATTATTCAATACCCATATTTATTATCTGCCTTCCTATTAACAGCTCGTAAAATATTACAAAAACTAGCTTACAAAAAGCTAGTGCATATTTTTAAATATGTACATTACCATAAGAATATTATGCAATGAATAACAAAACAATGGTAGGTAAAACGATTTTTACCTTTTCTAACCGACTTCACAAAGGAGGAGGTTTGTCAATTTGACCGTATACATATATGTTTTTGTTAAAAAATTTGGATTCATACCCAAAACATCGATATAGCATATTAATATTTCATATTTACGTACGTAATTTAGTATTATTTCTATCATGGACAAGGCAAACATTATGAGGAAACATATATAGGTACCTAAGAATTTCCACATACCTATATACCTAAGGTTTCTCTATGATGTTCCCGGAGGAGGGTGCACTAGATTAGATTGGTCGAATCCTCCTAATTTGACCTATGATGCGTTGAGCAATAGTGGATGGGTCTTAAAATACAAATGATAATGATGACCTTGGTAGTAGCATTACCGCTAAAAGCAGCAGTGCTTTGCTCTTGTGGTTACGTTAGTAGTTCGGGAGATATAGTACGCGTCAAACTGCTAGTCCGCTCTGAAGTTGTTGCGCGCGGGTGTAGTCAGAGAGCCAATAAGATCGAACACAACTACAAGCATATACTCCGTAGCAACAGTAAGGGCTACCGCAGCTATGTAACCGTGGGCGAGAGCGGGCAGTGGAGAGTGCCGGCGGAGTCCCGCGCGTAGACGATATAATAGACGACAGCGAGTTTACACACGAGCAACAAATGTCGTGTTAACGACAGTCGCTGACGATCGCCGATTGTCGCTAGGTCTAGACTAGGTCGACGTCAGTGACGTCTAATTTGATGTTATTTATGCATACCTAAAGCAATGTTGTATACCTGTTGTATAACAATAGGTATAATTGTTATTGGTACTAACCACTTAAATAAATACCTATGATAAATTATAATCGTTAATGCATAACATTATTATAATGCTCAATGAAACCAGTTTTATTAATTAATAGGCGTCTATGTGTCTATGTCAATGTCTTCGGCTGTACAATTTGTATTTATCATCTATGATTTCCGCCTGAGGATCGACTGGCATGGGCCTCTATAGTCTATTTGAATATCGTATGTAATCGTACATAAAATTCATATAGGTAGTCGAAAAAATATATATCAAAAAAAGAATCCGAATGGGTAGAAATAATAAACTTAATCCTTACTTCCTTACTCCTTACTAATATTATAAATCCTAAAGTAACTCTGTCTGTCTGTCTGGTTGTCTCTTCTTCACGCCCAAACCACTGAGCCGATTTTAATGAAATTGTGTACAATGATAGTCTGAGATCCGAGAAAGGACATAGGATAGTTTTTATCCCGGAAATCCCACGGTAACTAGGGATGGCGATATAAGATCGATTAAACGAAGAATCGATCTTTTGGACCAACAATATCGATTATTTTAATTGATATTAGTAAGGATTGAATCGTAAACTATGCATTTGATCAAGTGATCTTTAGCAAAGTTGAAGGTACGAATTTTCAGTTTTATGTATGTTATATTATTTTCTTTAAAACGCGGGCGAAGCCGCGGGCAAAATCTAGTATGAAATAAACGTGACATACGACTTCTAAAACTTAGACTAATTTTTAGAAGTCATGGAATACATGTGTTAAAATTTAACAAGCTGTTTGGGTTGTGTAGTGTGTGTAAAAAAAGACATACATAACGTTTTAAAAACATTACTCTCCATAGTGGTGTAAAAACACTTTACTTTGTGATATCGTGCAAATTAGCATATTGGCTTAGAAATTTACTTATTAGGTTTTATATACCATTAATTTTGAAGGTAACAAAATTTGTTCGCATTTTTGCTACTACAAAATATTTTATTTTGTGCTGCTAACTACTCGTATATTTAGAAAATAGAACGAATAACGATAAAATTCATATACATTCATATGTAGGTAATAAGTAGTGTTTTGACACATTTATACTTTTATTATTATTATAACAGTTTTAAGTAATTCACCTGTATCTATACTAATATTATAAAGAGGAAAACTTTGTTTGATTGATTGTAATGAATAGGCTCAAAAACTACTGGAACGATTTTAAAAATTCTTTCACCATTCGAAAGCTACATTATTCACGAGTAACATAGGCTATATTTTATATGAAATATATTTGATAAATAGATTTAGAGGCGATACAAAGTTTGCCGGGTCAGCTAGTTATCTATATGATTACTTAATGCGTTGTTGATTCACTGTATGATCTTTGTAACAATTTAGTGTAACCAACGGGTTATCCAACATGTGTATTGAGTTGACACAGGAATGTTTAATTCATTGAAAGTGAAACACTTGTTAAGATGCAAGCCGAGACGCCGTCCGTATGGATCGCATGTTACTTGTTCAGCAGACGATAAAGAAAGTGACATAATGGGCATTGCCACTGAGGCAAGTAATGTATGTTACATTCATACTTAGTACTAGCCTGTACCCTTACCATGAGTTTTTACGTTTTGACAAATATGACTGTTTTGGTATTTGTTTACGTATTTGCCCATACAATTTCCAAGTTCTGACACAATCCGCTAGGTGCGCTGATTGGATTGTGCGTATTTGCCCATACAATTTGCAAGTTCTGATATAATCCGCTAGAGGCGCTGATTACAAATATTATGGGCAAATACGTAAACAAATACCACAACAGTCATATTTGTCAAAACGTAAAAACTCATGGTAAGGGTACTTGGTAACAAACTCATCATTATTAATTTATGTCTTTTTAATGCAATCATTTTGCAAACTTTGGCGGATGAATCTTCCTTTACTTAATCTAAATAGAGACAGTGTACCAATGATAACAAAGTTTAATATTAGCTGAATCTTTTACAAGAAACCTAGTTAAAAGCATATGTTATTTACTATTCATACGTGTAAATATGGATGGATAATAGGAACGTTTTACACCTCATGCTAATAAGACACTCAATGAAATAAACTGTATCTAATATATTACGAACGAAATTACGTACTTAATGTAAGGATATACGAGTGGGTACTCAATTATATAATACACTAATGCTTGTTTGCTTACAAAATACCGGCATTCTAGCACGCGAAGGAAAACTAATAATGTAGAGTTGAAAGATTAAACACAGTATTGTTCCAAAAATCATATTGCGGGGTCCTATGGTCTATCTAATACCGATTAAGACATAGACGGATAATATCGAAGGAATTTTAACCAAATGGTAAAGACGAGACCCTAGTATCATAAACTAGCGTTCCGGCACGTTCCGGTTTACTACTTTGGTACCCTAAAAAGGAGAAACCATTACAACACAGAAATATAAACTTGAGCTAAAAAGATGCCCTATGAAATATACAACGAAATCATTTGCATCATTCCATAATAATAATTTTATTACACAAGTACAAAGATCTGAATATGAGATGACATTATTTACTGCACAATTATGTTAATTACAAATTACAATTACAACATAATTTAAGATCTTGTCAGTGTCACTTGTGCTTGTTTGGTGCAAGTATTTTTTAGATAATAAAGTGTTATTTTTTTAAGTACTTATCTATAGGTTTCAAAAATGAAAATATTTTAATTTATTTAAAATATAGCGATTTTACGTTTTATTATATTAATACATTTAATAATCTTTTTATACGATTGAAATAGCGGGTATGTAGTGCATCTCAAATTCTCAATATCTAACGGTTAGTTTTATAGTTTAATATCAGTAGCAGACGAGCATGTAGTCCACCCGAAGGTAAGTGGCTAATGCCGCTCATGGACATCTGTAAACAACCCCAGATAGGATTAGATATTCCTACCTGTGATCTACACAGATGCGCCGCTACCCCTGAGGACTAAGCTGAAATGCCTCGGAAAAGTATGTCACCCTTACCACACCCTTCAAACCAGAACACAGCAGCGCTTACCACTCCTCTTAATGGGCCGAAATAGGTGTGGCGGTGGCGACGCTGGAGTCGAACTACTAAGGTTTACCTTTAAAAGTAGTCACTGCCGCCTAATCAGGTCCCATTTCAAGAGCAGTAATATATTTGTATTGCCCCACTCTTGTCAGTGATTGGTAGGCAAAACATTGGATAGATCGATTGTTAATGACGCGCCTAAGTCAATCAGCATCTAAAAAATACCGTAGTCTCTACCCGGTTTTATAGGCTGAAAATTGGGAGGTAAAAGTGTTTATAATTGGTGGCAATTGTATAAAAAATTGATATACAATAATTTTGGAGACAAAATCAAAAAGACGCTTTAACATATCGATTCATAGACTAAATAATAAATAAGAAGAATAATATCAGACTAGAACAACATTAAGTCTTACTATTATACCTATTATCCCAAGTGCGGATAATTGTGTATGGTCGCCCTATACACATACACATCGTAATAAATCATTGTTAATAAAAACTGTTGAATTCTATAGCACCTCCATACTCTTTGACTGGTATGCGCAGATAAACGTTGCAATTTCACACTTGTCAATGACGACATCGTTTATCTAATGGTCGTGTTTTTCATTCCAAAATGCAATAGAAATTCCCATGGCGCGTTCCATTGTTAGGTAATTTAGCTTTTCTACTTACGATTTTACTGTAAATAAAGAGTTCGATGACTTGTATTGTAGCGATTGATTTGTTATAAATAACAGCAAAGTACATATCGTGATTGGAAATCTTTTGTAAAGTTTATCAAATAAAGAAAGAGGTCCTCGCTATAAGAAAATGCGGCGCATTGTCACGAATGTTTACTTACAATTACAAATGTCACTTATTAGGTGCTTTTCTGCGAAATGAAATATATTCAGGTAGGTCACAAGTATGGTTCGATGTAATTTCTATTGTTTTGAATAAGCGCATGGCAACCTTATTTGAAACATGGGCTACTTATTACTATTTACATAATGGTGGGTCACGAAATAAAAGTCATCAAAAACTTGACGGTAAATAAAGATTGTCAAGAATAAAATTTATTGATCTCCATTTGTACATTTTCGTTGTTCATGTTTAAAAGGAACGCATAGTATTAAGTCCGCCTTTGTACCATCTTCTAGGTAAATGAAGATTTAATAAACAAATAAATATAACTAGGAGGTACCGCGGGCAATACTCAATGTGTGGTTCGCGGGCCGCGGGTTACCGACATTACTTTAAATAAATTCCAAGGATCTGTTATTATTTGTTTAATATCTACTTATGCAATAGTTATTTCGTGTAAGAAAACTAAAGACCGATTAAGATATTTAGCTATATTTCATGGGCTAGCAACGTATCCGTAGTCAATAAGACTTTATGTACTAAAAAATTAGGTACTATATTTGATAGTTAATTGTATCAGGCGTTACTTTGCGGAAATCCATGCTTAACGATTAACCGTCGTAGAGTCAACTTACTGATGATGCTCCGTTTTGGAGCGAAACACGTGTTGGTGGTGGTATGTATGGTGGTGTACATTTTTAATATTTTGCATCTGCACGCATCCTTTGAGGGAGGGAGGGTGGTACATACTGCATGGTTTAAAATATATACCATCATACATATTTGTAGCGGATTGTTGCGAAGTAGTTTTAATCTTAACTTAGTAGATACTATATTTATCCTGTCCTATTTCAATGGGCGAATAATGTGTCGGATGTAGTGACTTTAAACATCAGATGGAATGTATGTATTTAATATTTCCACTACATAATAAATCAGCACGCTTATTTAAGATGAATAGAATAGATAGAGATTAAAACAACGGATTACCGATAGCGCGGCCCGTATTTGAAGGTCTTAATATATTTGGTACTCGTTATGTATTATGTAGTTTTTTATACAAATCATTGTTCATTCCGATGTCAAATTCCCACCTGGGAATAGCGGCAAGAAACTTATTAGCATTAATAACAATGTTTGCGGCCGGATATGGGTAGGGTTAAGGGCGTTTCCATACTGTTGTCATTTTTACAAGCTTTTATTTAATTGCCTGGTTAGTAATTTATTACGGAATAAAAAAGGCTATAAATTATTAAAATACTAAGTAAACTATAATAACTTTAACTAAAAGTAAGTAAATACGTTTCCTTGTTTGTTCGTATTTAAATGAGTGTTAAGTTTTTAAACTTAATTTTAAACCAGTACCCTTACCATTTTATTACGTTTTGACAAATATGAATGTTTTGGTATTTGTTTACGTATTTCCCCATACAATTTCCAATCAGTGCCCCTAGCGGATTGTATCAGAACTATAGTGTCAGTAACGTAACGTCTAAATTGACAAAATGGCGTTTTATGTTTTGTCTCTCTTTTCTGCGAACATGTGAGGCAGACAAAAAGACTTAAGCACTTACTTATTGTTACGTTTACTCAGTCGTAAAATTCGTAAAGTCGTTTACTCAAACGTAACGTAAAATTGTGGGACGTTTTGAAAACTCATGGTAAGGGTACAGTTCACCCCAACTAACATCATTCTAAATATACTATTACGCACCAATTTATTTTTAGTGCACCTCTATGACATGGGTATATGCATGCAGTTATCTTCTATACTAATATTATAAAGAGGAAAACTTTGTTTGTTTGTTCGAGTTTTAATGAATAGGCTTAAAAACTACTGGACCGATTTTAAAAATTCTTTCACCATTCGAAAGTTATATTATCCACGAGTAACATAACTATATTTTATATGAAATATATTTGATAAATAGATTTTGAGGCGGTACAAAGTTTGCCGAGTCAGTTAGTCTAAATATATATAACTCAAAAGTGACTGACTGACGTAGTGATCTATCAACGCACAGCCCAAACCACTGGAAGGATCGGGCTGAATTTTGGCATGCAGGTAGATGTTATGACGTAGGCATCCGCTAAGAAAGGATTTTGATCAACCCCCAGGGGATAAAATAGGGGATGAAAATATTACTTCGTTACGCGAGCGAAGCCGCGGACAAAAGCAAGTGTAGATATAAAAGTGATAAAAAAAATATGAATCCCTTTATTTAAGAGGCATAAAATAGCAACTCAATTGTAAATTTATTTTACATGAGGCCTTACTAAATTAAATTGAAAATTAATTCAATTTCAAATCATTTCAATTTGACTTATTTTTAGAGTGGCATGTATTGATTAATATATTAATTTGTAAAGTGCTATGTGAACGCGGTGTTACCCGCGTGGCAACCGGCACTGTTGAATAAGGTTCCGTTCACACAGACCGGCTCGGAGAGGAGAGCAGATTTTTATCGTTGGAAACAGATTTTTGAGTAATTATATTATCGTTTATTTTTGCATGTGTACTTCTTTTGACATTAAGGATGCTTGAACGCGCTTCGTGTGAAATAATAGTGACTGCGTGCTCATTCTTCCTCGCGCAACCAATCGGCTCCTATTGCGAGCGGATCCGCTTTCAGGTCTTTACCAGCCGGTCTATGTGAAATAGTTGGCGGCTCCGCTCCGGCCAATTCCAAGCGTATACCATCCGGTCTGTGTGAAAAGAAAAATGCGGGCCGATGCTCTCCGAGCCGGTCTGTGTGAACGGACCCTAAGATTACGTCTGTAACGAATCTAATAATTATACACGTAACTAAAGATCACTTAACTTTGAGCATAACTTTTAATTTGCGCAAGATCATGTGGTGCTTGTAATCTATTTCACGCTATTATATTCATATGTTCAACATTAACAAGAAACTGTAGGTATATTTAGGCTTACCGTTGAGAATTGACATGGATTTTTTTTTCTTTATAATATGGGAGTAGCAGACAGCACCTGATGGTAAATGGCTTTTTTTTATAATATAAGAGTAGTAGACGAGCATGCAGTCCACCTGATGGTAAGTGGCTACTGTCGCTCATGGATATCTGTAATCGACTTCAGATACGATTAGATATTCGTACCGGAGGTCGGCCACAGATGCGCCGCTACCCCTGAGGACTAAGCTGGAACGCCTCGGAAAAGTATGTCTCTCTTACCACACCCTTCAAACCAGATCACAGCAGTGCTTAATAAAGCTGTTATAAGGCAGAAATAGGTGTAGCAGTGGTGCCGCCGGAGTCGAACCACAAGGGGTTTTACCACCTTCAACGACTTGCTATCATACGAGGTGTTTTAATCACACTTTCTTATACATTATTATAAACTACTTATGTATTTTTTATTTGAATGCCTCTTAGCACTGTAATCATTGTACAGTTGTTACTAGGCCATTACGAAGGCTTATATAGTGTGCTGAATTAACTCTTGTAAGGTTTCCAAGAATGTAATCAAATTATCTAGAGGAATATAATATACAGATAGGTACTTTAATGGAACTCTTACTTCTTAGAACTTGTGTTATTGTATAAAGTTGGTTATAATAAGATGATAATAATATTTAGAATTTCGTGTACCTACTCACGTGGTTGCAATCTATACTATTATTATAAAGAGGAAAATTTTGTTCGTTTGTTTGGTTGTAATGAATAGGCCCAAAAACTACTGGACCGATTTTAAAAATTCTTTCACCATTCGAAAGCTACATTATCCACGAGTAACAGGCTATATTTTACACAAAGTTTGCCGGGTCAGCTAGTATCATATATAATTACTAGCTGACCCGGCAAACGTTGTGTTGCCATCTAAATAAAAAAATGTTAAGGGTGAACAACCCTTATCACTTAGTGGTATGAAAAATAGATAGTAGCCGATTCTCAGACCTACTGAATATCCATATAAAATTTGGTGAAAATCGGTTAAGTCATTTCGGAGGAGTACCGTAACTAACATTGTGACACGAGAATTTTATATATAAGACCGGACTAAATTGTGAATGTAAACCATTCTCAAGTCCCCTTGAACACACACAACAAATTTCATCAAAATCAGTCCAGTCGTTTAGGAGGAGTTCAGTGACATACACACGCACATAAGAAATATATATATAAAGATTATATACTCGTATCTGATAGATACTGTGTGTATGTAAGCAAGGAAACCTTCTTGGTTCGACAAAGGAGGCACCACAATCGAAACTAAAAAATAGCTTCATGCTACAAAAGGGCTGACGCTACGAAGGTGGTAGGTATATTTCTGGTCGAACCGCACTTGCTCTACCTTTAAAATTTAGTTATGGTGAATATGGTGTTATATAAACTTTTCATATGTTTCTATTTTTATAAGGATGTAGTTTTTATATGTGGAATCAAAAAGGTTATAAAACACTAACATTTAAATGGGTTCAGTGCCAGGCCGTAAAAATGTAACGTTAAAACAACATATATGTACAGTCAGCTTTATTAGTAGATGAGCAGATCAAAATTCCAAAAATAACTATAGATACATCGAAACGTTTATAAGTAGCTAAACATCCCTAATATCATAATTAGTTGAACATCATAAAGCGTCAAAATTAGATGAACACTATTTGGTGCTAATTGTGTTCACCTACTTATGAACACTTGGGTGTATAGGTATTTATAAAACCTTAATCTGTTCATCTACTTTTGGAGCTGACTGTACATAACAAGTTATATGGATTGTTAGAGAACTTCGAGAGAAATTTAAAGCAAACCTGTCAATAAGTCAATGCCCGTTGATGATGTAACTTTTTTGACTATAATAAATATCAAAATAAACTGGATGTGATCATGCGTTAGGTATGTAATTACTCGTATAATAATTAAAAAAGCAACACTGTTAAACGTAGCAATTAATTAATTATGTTTATGGTATTGCTGTAAATAAAATATAATAATAATCACAATTTTAATGTAAAGTTGTATAAAACTACTTAAATATTCACATAATATAATTTACGGTATTGAAGATTAAATATTGGAAAGACGGTAAAAAGGCTCGTTTACACGTGTTCTACCGCTCGCAAACTATTACGTCTGTTTACATCATGTCCACTGCTACTTACGGCGAGCTATTTCGGCGAGTAAATTCGACGACTTAGACTTTTCGAGAGCTCTGTCGACTGCTGATTCAGCCCATTTTCGATTGCAAAGAACGTCAGTAGAGCAAGGTAAGCGAAGTCGCCTAACGACCTTATTGAAACTGGCTTCCCGTATTTACAGTTATCATTAAGCTTCCATAAACTTTGTTTTTCTCGAGGGGGAAACCTTCAAAAGGTACCCGACGACGTGGGAGCGACGCCGGGTAATGTGGGATTATTACCGCACTAAAACCCCCCCCGGTGGCCGTCCTCAACGCTCGTTGGAGAACTCCGGGATCTCCGACGGAACACAACCGGAGCCCTCCAAGCGCGATGCCCAACGGGCTCTACCCTGGGGGACCAGTTTTCGCTCCCCCCACACCATGTAGTGTTTACGACGGTATGCGACCACACATACCGTCGTCCTTCCCGGGATCGCTTGCTGGATGGTTCGACTCTTGCCGCCCGCAAACCCGGAAGCCCCCTTTTAGTCGCCTCCTACAACAGGCAGGGGATACCGTAGCCCTATTCTAGTCCCGGAACTATGGGGCCAAATCTTCCATAAACCTACGATATATGACGAGTACGTTGATTAATGATTTGATTTACTAACAATTTGGGAATATTCATAAAAGAACGAATTTTAACTCCTGTTTCCATAATACATTCCATGGTCTTCAAACAAGATCTGTTAGCTCATAACTTTATAGTAGAATCAATTACATGCTTAACTTAACCTTAGTTTTTGGGGGATCGATTGAAACAATTGTTCAAGACCCCACATAATAATACCACACTACCGCACTTACTCCTCACTTGTATTTCATATACAAACAAATTGAAAAATCTAGTGACATCTAATATACTATTCTCCTTTCATTTAACGAAAAATATTTAATCGTGCATAATGTTATTATTGTGGCTTAGCAACAATATAAACAGCGAGCGAAATGCACTCCACATCTGCCAATTTATTATGGTATTATATCAAGCGCATTAAAATTCCCCATTACGTTGCATCCAATGCATCCTGGCTCAATGGACGCATTGTGCCTCCAGGAATGCATTATCGTTCATCTCTTTTGATGTGTGCTCGCCTACATAAATGTTACATATCTTTGCATGTTTTATGCTACGTTCGAAGCGTTCAAATTACATGGGAATCTAACGCTGCGGTCGTCCTGTTCGGGAATATGATCTTAATGATAAAATGTTTGTCCGTGTCCCTTGCTGAGTTGGTTTTTATGTAATAGATTGTGATAATCGCTTTCTTTGTCCTAATCTGAAACCGTGTGGTCATATTACAAGGAAAAATCTAAATAATTTGATTACAAATATTATTAAGTTGTACTTACCTCTGTATGTTTAGTATAATACTTGCAACTTGCAATTATTACTTGCAACCGAAATAATATTTTATTGTTCTAAAGCAAAATTTGAAGGTGGTAGAACCCTTTGTGGTTCGACTCCGGCGGCACCACCGCCACACCTATTTCTACCTAATAACAGCAGTGTTAGGAGCTGCTGTGTCCCGGTTTGAAGGGTGTGGTAAGGGAGACAGACTTTTCCGAGGCGTTCCAGCTTAATCATCAGGGGAAGCGGCGCATCTGTGGCCGACCTCAGGTTGGAATATCTTATCTTATCTGGGGTTGATTACAGATGTCCATGGGCGGCAGTAGCCACTTACCATCAAGTGGACTGCATGCTCGTCTGCTACTCTTATATTATAAAAAAAAACCTAAATGTATTTCTGTCTAAAAAAATGTTGCTTCATGATACATAATATACATATTTTTTAAATTGTTGCTTCATACACATAATGTTTTGTTAAAAACCATACTCAATTTGACCTAAGAGTTCACGTAGTGTTTTAAGTATAAACTGAGATTCTCTTACTATTTTTGTTTCATCATTGCACATTTAAAAATTTCTTTCAAATTGATGTTAGAAGTATATTACAGTATTACACGTTTTAAATTTAATAATTCATGATATTTTACAAGATTTAATCGTTTAGCTTTCAAAAACATGAGTACGTTTACGAAACTATTCACCAAAAGATAAAGATAAATACAACAACAACGCTTTCTACACTCATAGGCCCACACTAGGATTTCCTGTATGTTCCGTGGGTTCCGTGGACACACACAGAGACAAATACACAAACAACCAGACCTAGAAACAGAAACCTAAATTCATCATTTAGATTTCTGTCTGGCCGGGGATCGAACCCAGGACCCTCTGCGCGTCAGACCGGTATAGTGACCGCTCCGCCACGCGGGTCGACAAAATACATCACTTTTGTGTGTGATAATACCTACTGTGCAAGTAGGGCTTCATTTACCGAAGTTATCGTGCGATCGCGCGCTTACAGATGCTCGTGGCCATTAGCGTATCTCCGCTATCGTATACAATATAATAATATACTGTGATCTCGTTATTTTACAACAAGTACTAATAATAACAGTTACACCGAAAAATCATAAATATATTTTTTTAATTTTTTCGTTCTAAATAAGTTTTGTCTGATTGTGATCCTGTATAAGTTTTACACTTTTGCACTCGAGTATACCTGCTATAGAAGTAAGTAGGCGTAATTTATAAGTTAAGCGATCGCGCGCTTGCAGAGGCTACTGGCCATATTAGCGTATCTGCGCTATCGTTGCGGACAATGTTAGATACAATATATTGTGATTTAGTTAATATTAAATATACCTCTATATGTGTTATTTATTCCCACTTTTTGATGCGAATGGTTACTCTTGTAGGTCCCGTGTTATGCAAATTCATACGCGAAGTGACTTTTTTATAATATAGGAGTAGCAAACGAGCATGCAGTCCACCTGATGGTAAGTGGCAACCCATGGACATCCGTAATCACCTGAGGTCCTGAGGGACCTGAGGGACCTGAGGTCGGCCACAGATGCGCCGCTACCCCTGAGTACTAAGCTGGGACGCCTCGGATAAGTATGGCTCCCTTATCACACCCTTCAAACCAGAACACAGCAGAGCTGAACACTGCTGTTATGAGGTAGAAATAGGTGTGGTGCTCCCGGAGTCGAACTACAAAGGGTTCTACCACCTATACGATACCCGATGCACTAATCAAAAAATTACGACAGGATACAAAGTAATTGAGAAAAATAATTTTGACAAGGTTTGAACTTAAGAACTAAACCTTCCTATATTTAAAACTAAAGTAAATAGAATATTTTGTGAACTTAATATGCTGAGCACGTAACTACAATTAACCTTTACATCATAGCACAAAACTGCTTTGTAATATTATCGTAAGTGCAGTGCTTCTATGTTTTACTAATGGTCTGTAAAGAGTGTAGTCGTTGACCCACTTTGTTACTTACTACACTACTTACGTTGTTCTTAATTAACATATTTTTGTGTTGATAATATGGAGCATACAAAACGCTAATTGCATTCCATTAAGATATTTTATCAGTGAAACAATGTAGGTGACATGTAAAGTGTAATGAGTTGAGTAATTAAGTTTTGGGCATGCAAAAGACACAAAGGGATTAAGGTAATTTTCATTCATTAATAAAATTTGTGTTGTTTATTTACATAGATAGTTATGTTGCGCTAACTAACTAAGGATTGTTCTAAACTTGATAACACTAACTGGACTGTTATAAACTCAATAAAGTTATTAAGCTGGCTAGAACATATTCTAACCACTCATTTACGAAAAAAGAAAATCGATTTTCGCTATTAATAGGCGATTTCATTTTGCTTAACTTTTATCAAGTTTTTCATAGATCTGTATCTACAAGTTTCACCAGGAGAATGAACGTTCCTACTCCTTTACTTAATTTTCAGTTTACACCGATTAGTTTCGGTTCTGTTCGCGGCTCTTCCTCATTATTATTGCAATCATGACTGTGAAAAACTACAGGGATAAATCAATTTAGACTTTCATTATGTTTATAGACTAAAAAAAAGTTTGGAAAATCCAAAAGTGCACGACTCATAATGCTCATTTAATTGTGAAATATAAAAAAAAAAAACTTAAGTCGTTCAAAATTAATTGCCGAAAAAACAGCTGTAGTAGGAAGAAGGTACTGCACAAGCGCCCCTGGTGGAATAAATGTACATAATATCTATAGATATGCAGTCTTGTAGTTTTCGTTTTTTATTAATTGCAATTAAACGACACTGAATTAATTAATCATTCGCATTCAGTGACCTACAATCATCGATTAGAATTAAAAAAAAAAAAAAAACTCAAATGATGGATTTTTTCACAAGTTACAGTGTTTTCAGGTTTCACACATGACGGACAGGAAATTTTTTTGACCTATTTTGGTGTTTTTTTTCCAATTCTATTGCAGTAAATCAATTTTTAAAAAGTATGGAATTAATCTCCATTAAATTATCTCGACAATAGTATGTATGGGCGGCGAGACCTTTTATACTATATAATATTAATTATTATCATGTTAATTTTGATTGTCAATGTGGAATTAATATTTAGATTAAAATATGGACAACTTCCGGTAGTACTTCAAAACACTTTGTTAGTCATACCAAATAAATTATATGAATTATAATAATATTAAAATATTTATTCTCGTATTTTTAAAACAATATTTTAAATATAATGTTATTTTATTAATAGTTAAATTTATTGTGAATCACGTCACTTGTTATAACAAAACAAGTGATGTGAGAGGGTAGTTCTTACGCTGTTTGTCACTCGAGTAGTATTTAAGTCCACGCGCTGGTAGAGCGTGATTCATTCGCATTTAGTCAGTCGTGTAAGCCGTTACTCTGCTCGAATGATAAATAAAAGTGAATATAAGTGATTTTCATATTAAAATCGTTTCGTTCAGTTCATTAATAAAGTGCGGTAGTGGGATATCGTCGACAGCAGCGGTTGGATGGACCTACGTGTCCACATGGTCATGATGGAGATCAATGGTGACGTTTATTGGTTCGGGGCAATGGCGCGCACATTTGGCGCGCGTGTTTGGTGATTTTCCTGGGATTGCTTTGAACGAAGCCTTAGGAAGCCATGCCGTTGGTAAAGCGTTTGACAGCCGTTGGATGCTTTGATTATGGCGGGACTGAACGTATGGAGCAGCGCAATTTTGGGGTGGACCCTAGTGTAGTATGACAAGTTTATTTCATACGGGCGACACGTTGCCATTTTGATACTTATAATCACTTGGATGGTCTATTGTTTCAATTTATTTCTATCTCGTAATTTTATAATGTTCACCTAATGTTTGAGTGTTCACAGGATAAGAATCTACTATAGCTGCTTATTGGGTGTATTGCAACGACACTGGGCTTGTGTTGACCGCAAACGTACCGGAAGGTGGTCAATATTACGGGTCGCTATAAGGCAGGATACTTTTGACTTTGGTAAAACCAAGGCGGTGAGTTAGTAAGAGCCTTTTCGGTAAGTGACTTTATGCTTTAAAAATTGAGATACTTGACGGTTTGTTAAGAATTTGGCTACAAGAATATGACCACTGTTGGGAAAGAATTTACTTACGAATTACGAATTTTTAAGATTTTTGCGGGTACACTCATTATTTCTTGTGAAAATTTTCTGAAGTTTGTCGTATTAATGCAATTTTAATAGTCTACACGTTGCTCAATGGAGACTCTTCTCTCTCTCTCTCTATAGTCGGTCCCTCAATGCTGAGGATCGTGACTTCTTTGCTTTATAGCGTCTTTCCAGAGATTGCGATTAGTGGCCTGGTGTATCACCTCGCTAACCGGTATCTTTAGATGGTCCGATACCTGGTCTGACCATCGTTTTGGGCTGTGTCCTCTGGGTCTTTGCCCTCCACCTTGCCTGTCACCAGTAGCTTTTCTAGGTTGTCATTATTTCTTCGGGCTATATGACCGAAGTATTTAAGTATGCGGTGAAGGCACAGGCTGAAGAGACGTTGGGAATGCTCTAGGTGTAATTCTTTTAAGATGGATGCGTTGGTCCGGAAGGCTGTCCACGGGATTCTTAGCATTCGCCGCCAGCACCACATCTCAAATGCGTCCACTCTTTGTCTGTCTGCTACTTTCAGCGTCCAAGATTCCGATGCGTAGAGGAATATGGAAAAGACGAGCGTACGAACTAAGTGAACTTTTGTACGCTTAGTAATATTCCCGTCCTTCCAGACCCTGGTAAGTTGGTTCATTGCCGTTTTAGCCATACCGATGCGGCGTCGTATCTCAGTTTCGCAGTTTCCTTTATCATTAATGACTGACCCTAGGTATTGAAATTCCTTGACGATTTCGAAGTCGCTGAGCTGAGATTTGTTCGTTGTAGTGACTCAGAACGGTCGATCATCATAATTTTAGTTTTGCTCCTGTTTATCAAAAGGCCAAAGTCCAAGCTTGTACTCTCAAGCCGATTCATAAGGTCCCTCATTTCTTTTTCTGATGAAGCGAATAGAGTTGTCTTCGGTAAAGGCTCAATAGATGTGTTTGTGATATGGGTTCAGCGAAGATATGATACCGTAGCGTTCAGTGGCGCTCGTGTTTGAATTTAACGGTGTGTTGTATTGAGCAAGGTGAAGGTGATTTAGGTTAGAACATTTAAAATTTGGGTTTTAATGTCCTTGATGAAATTCCAGACTTCTGTCATTTTGTTTTTCTATATACAAATAGGGTATATTACGGGGTAATTGGTGCTAAGCTGACTAAATTTATTTAAAGTAGTTACAATAATGACTTGAGAACTTGAGTAAGCACTTTGATCGGACTGTACCAGAGGTTGTCGTGTAGCCGTAGTATGCGGTGGACAGGCAGCTATGGCGGAGGTCTAGTTTCAGTAGAAACTATGTGTATTCATGTAAGTGGATTTGCGTTAATAAAAAGTAACAAGTGGTTACTGGGTTATCCATCAATCACATGTAGTGGTTAAATGTCTCTAATTATTTGATGTATTTGGTCTAAGTAATTTTAGTAATTAGAAGGAATTGGTCAGCTAAGCTCTTAGTTTATAAAAAAAAAAAAAAAAAACAAAAAAAAAAAATAATATTATATTAATAATAGTTCGTTGGAATTTATTTTACGCGTTTGAGTTTAATGTTAAGGTACTAATTCTTTTGTTTAAATGGTGTTGTAGAAAATGTGGAATCTTATACAGATAATGTGACCGATCGATTTTGTGTAAAATTTTGTTTAATTAGAAAAGTGATAGTAATGTAAAAGAGGTCGAAATTGAGTACGGTTGTATTGTGCGTTGAGAGATTCATGTGATTTGAAATAAACTATTCATCATTAGTCTTTTAGTTTAGCGTGGCGAATAACCTTAACACGAGTTAGTCAGGATTGGCCGAGCGGAAATTCTAATATTCGCCGTTTGTTTTTCTGTCTTACAGGAACAGCACACGAGGACGTTTGACTTATCACAATGGCCATGCCGCGGATGGCCAGTGGAGGGTTGGTTTGAGTGCGCTAAGTATGAGATGGCACTAGCTGGACAGACATAGGGGCGGTTTGTCGATACCTGCTACAAGTGAGTGGTCGGGGTGCGCGTGGTCCTTGGGTGCCACAACGCCACAATTTGGACCGCTGAACCTTCATTTCAATTTTTGTAACAAATTATTTTCTTTAAAAAAAAAAAAAAAAAAGATGCAAATTTGCACACGTGGAGCCGTATGGGCACTGGGTAAATGAGAACTTTGAAACAATTTGTAACTACGCTTTATTTATTTCCTTTCCGCATTTCCTTTCCCATAACGCTGGCCGATCACCATGCGTTTCCTTTTCCCGGTCTTGGGGGCTAGATCCCAGGATGGGTGATGCCAGATTTGTGTGTTGGCTAGATCCCAGGATGGGTGATGCCCGATGTGTGTTATTGTGTTGTTGTGTTGTTGTCTTGTCCGCATTTCCTTTCCCTGACGCTGGCTGGCCACCATGCGTTTCCTTTTCCCGGTCTTGGGGGCTAGATCCCGGGATGGGTGATGCCGGTTATTGTCAGCTTGATCCCAATATGGGTGATGGTTGTTATGGTTGGTTTGATTTGGATCCTGGTAAGGCTTACTGGTACCATATTGCAATACTGTTTATCTTATCTCTAATTTAAGTTTACAAATATTTATGTTCAAAGAAATGTTTTATTGTTATTTTTAGTTTAAAATGTTTTTTTATTTTTTTATGTTCAAGGAAATGTTATATTTTTGTTTTACATGTAAAATGTTTTATTGTTATTGATTCTCTTTTTTTTAAGTTCACAAAAGAAATTTATTATTATATTTAATCAGTATGACCGTATGGGCGACGAGGCATTTGATAACTATGTTATATTTATTGTGGGTTTATTTTTGTAACACCAGAATTGCGCAGAGAGCGCGCTGAGTCAGTATGGCCGTATGGGCGGCGAGACCTTTTATACTATATAATATTAATTATTATCATGTTAATTTTGATTGTCAATGTGGAATTAATATTTAGATTAAAATATGGACAACTTCCGGTAGTACTTCAAAACACTTTGTTAGTCATACCAAATAAATTATATGAATTATAATAATATTAAAATATTTATTCTCGTATTTTTAAAACAATATTTTAAATATAATGTTATTTTATTAATAGTTAAATTTATTGTGAATCACGTCACTTGTTATAACAAAACAAGTGATGTGAGAGGGTAGTTCTTACGCTGTTTGTCACTCGAGTAGTATTTAAGTCCACGCGCTGGTAGAGCGTGATTCATTCGCATTTAGTCAGTCGTGTAAGCCGTTACTCTGCTCGAATGATAAATAAAAGTGAATATAAGGTAAAGTCACCTATTTCCGCGGTATTTTCACCAAAACTAGAAAGAGCGTCAGATATTAAGCATTTACTACGGCTTAATAAGGAATTAGATAATTTTATCAGAAGCTTCATTATCTGTACTCTTGAAATGGACTCGACATTTTACGATTAAATATTGATTTAAATGTGTATTTAAAATAAATATGAACCAAGTCAGAAAATCCTAATTCCGATGTAAAAATCCTTATTCCGATGTATTTGGCTCCTAATTCCGAGTATACAAAATAAGGGAGTGAAAGAGATAGAACGACTGCTAAATGGTGCATAAAAATAAATGTTATTTATTGAATTCAGTTTAAATTTTGATTTAATTTTTTTTTTATTATTAAAGGAGTAGCTTTATCAAAAGTGTTCTTAGCTATGATTAAAGGGAAGCTGCCGAAATAAAACTTTTTTACAGTATAGTTTCTTGACTGGTTAACTCATCAAACTTCATTAAAACATGGCCATTTTGAAGGAAAACGCGAGCCGGGGTAGTTTAGTCCGCTAACACGCGAGGTTTACCGTTTATCGGATCCATATCGCGAGTTATAAAGCGACAAAGATCTTTTAAACAAGTATAACACACTTTTATTTGGGTCAAAACGGCCATGGTAATGTGGAACAGTGTTTTGTTTCCCAGTATCAAGCACTATAACACTATACCTCGTATTAACTGTTAAAAATTGTAGTAAGTTTTTTTTTATAATATAGGAGTAGCAGACAAGCATGCAGTCCACCTGATGGTAAGTGGCTCCTGCCGCCCATGGACATCTGTAATCAACCCCAGGTAGGATAGATATTCCTACCTGAGGTCGGCCACCGGTGCGCCGCTACCCCTGAGGACTAAGCTGGAACGCCTCGGAAAAATATGTCTCCCTTACCACACTCTTAAAAAAGGAACACAGCAGCGCGTAACACTGCTGTTATTAGGCAGAAATAGGTGCGGCGGTGGTGCCACCGGAGTCGAACCATAAAGGGTTCTACCACCTTCAAGTTATGTGACCTTTGTGGAATACTACACAATCACCAATTTTGTTGTGGATGTCGACTGAATTGCATGAAGCCATATTGCCCTCAGGAGTGTCAACGCATCTGTGGTCGGCTACAGTTGCACCTCGAGGACTGCTTACCATCCTTCATTTAGCTTTTTAACTATTTTTGTAGTTGTAAATGGGTCCAAAAGATCAATTCTCTGATTAATCGATCTTAGATTGCCATCCCTAGTTCCCGTGGGATTTCCGGGATAAAAAGTATCCTATGTCCTTTCTCTGTCTCAGACTATCTTTGTACAAAATTTCATTAAAATCGGTTCAGTGGTTTAGGCGTGAAGAAGAGACAACCAGACAGACAGACAGACAGACAGTTACTTTCGGATATAATATTAGTAAGGATAATAACAACAATGTTGAATACACATACTCATACAACGCTCATACTTTAAGTCACACACACACACACACACACAAACACTCACTACACATAGGCATACCGGACACATATAATAATTATAATTATTTTTAAGTTTCTCATTATAAGTGATGTAAAAGTCTTATGAGAAATAAAGATTCTTAAACCTAAACCTAAATATACCAAATAAATGTTAGTACCAGTCAAAAACACAGGCGTAGGAATATTTTTGTGTTTCCGAATAACACGGAAGATTTATTCGTAATGGCCAAGATTTGTTGTGATTTATGATGAGAACTACTCCCCGCAGCCTCCCATCTCACGTTCCTCTAATACTATTTACAAGCAGAGCGTGTATAGTATACGTGATCTTGTCCTTGCAACAGTAGCCTATTTCATTTTTAGGGTTCCGTTCCCAAAATTGTATAAACGAAACCCTTTAACTAAGTTTCGGATGTAACTCCATGTGTCACATGGCTCTATTTCTTGAACTCTAATAGATGGACAATTTGATTTTTAGTGAGTGTACTACTAAGGTCAAAATAACAACAAATATACAACAAATAATATCTTATTATTATAAAAAAAAACTAGACTGCTTAAAAATATAGCCTTTGTCCCTCCTACAATTAAAGAATTAAAACGAGTCCAATAACAGTACAAGATGTTAAAATCCGTAAAAATGTTTGAGCTGTAATGTGTGTCAAAGAATGAGACAAATATCTACATACATAGTTCTACTCTAAAATCAGTACCCTTCTGTCGCCTAAAAAAGAAAAAAATGTGGCACGGATCCTCCGAGTTGGAGTTCGTCTCGCACTTGGCCAATTATAACTTAGTATTCGAGTGTGGAGGTGACTGTCAGTGGTTTATGGCGATATGCATGTCCTCCGTGTTTATGAGCTCCGGCGGGAATACTAACGCTGCTAGCATAGATAATATATTGTTTGGAGACTGGTAGGGAAGCCCAGACCGGACTGACTAATGACGACCGCTGGTGGGAGCCGCTAGTTTTGTTTTCATTCCCAAGTTTACATTTACATTTCTGCCTTATAACAGCAGTGTTAAGCGCTGCTGTGTTCTGGTTTGAAGGGTGTGGTGGGAGACATACTTTTCCGAGGCGTTCCAGCTAAGTTCTCAGGGGTAGCGTATCTGTGACCGACCTCAAGTAGGAATATCTAATCCTATCTGGGGTTGATAACAGATGTCCATGGGCGGCAGTAGCCACTTACCATCAGGTGGACTGCAAGCCCGTCTGCTACTTCTAATTTATTAAAAAAAAAAATAACTCCTTAACGTAAACTGACATCATTATGTAAGTAAATGTATGTTACAAATAAATATGATTGGCGTGACATCTTTTGTATAAAAATTAAAAATGTTTTCTAAGTAAAACACTTGTTCTTATTGTTTGCGCGATTTTTTTACTGTTAGAAAATGTAGTTTATCTATGCCTCACACGGCTATTTTAGATGTTTTTTCTTATTTATAGTGATTATTTTTATTCCCCTTTTTTGTGTATATTTACATAAATATAGTTATAATATAGGTTGTTCTAATTAAATAATAATTAATATTTGAATAAAGAGATGTTTTAAATTCCAAAAAAAAAAGTTAAAAAACAGGTAAGAAATTGACGAAATGTCGAAAAGTTAAAGTTTAACGATCATGTTAGAATTATGATCATTGGACGAACGCAATTAGGTACATTGTTTGTTCCTTTAAGTCATTTAAATTTGCTCTTTATCAATTTAATATTAAGATCACAAAACAAGTAAAAATTTAATTAGTTATAGAGAACATTTGAAATATATACTGAAAATATATATATACGGAAAATTAATTCTGTAACATTTTATTGAACCTGTCATCGCAATATATGAGGTTCGACAAACTTGAATAAATTCCATATCATTTCTGGAAATGTTAATATTCAATATCAAACGAATTTAATATCGACGTATAAAGAGGCTCATGAATAAAATATTGAATTTCTCGGCGCAAATAAATTGCACACAATTGTTCTCATTTTAACACTGCAATTTATGTGTTATATTGTTATTTTTAGGGTTCTGTGCCCAAAGGGTAAAAACGGAACCCTATTACTAAGCCTGCGCTGTCTGTCTGGGCGTCCGCCTGAGATAGGGCTCTTATTTCCGGAACCGTAACAAGTAGAGCCTTGAAATTTCACTGAACATGTAGGTGTACCAAATGGTGGCCGTTATAACAACATATACAAAAATAAAAAGATATCCAAAATACATAGGGGTAGCCATACAAGAAGCCGGTATTTTTCGGCATTTTCCGCTTTATCTATTGCACCGTAATAGATAGACACCGGTCAAATTAGAATATAGAACCTCAGGAATCTAACTATAACGGGTTCTACCACCTTGTGTACTATGCCTTTTTGCTCTAAGCTACGTATATATGGACCTACCCATGTCCCATATACTTATATGTGACTTGAGCTTAATATTTTCAAGGTTTTCTTAACTTAAACTTTATTAAAACTTACCTTCACGAACGACTTGTCCATTCAATAGATAACCAACGCTTTTAAAAGCATTGAGTTATGATTTTACTGACGAAGTTATGATTTCATTGACGAAGATAAAGTTATTTGTTTCGAATTACTACTAAACAATAATAGATGGAGACCGATAAAGGTTAGTACATTTTAATTACCTGTATACCAAGTGTATACAATTCCGATTATATAGGAAACATCTTGTAATAACACATAAATGTGTTAAGCTAAGTATGTTAATGGGGCCTTCGATTAGATATTTATACTTTATGTTCGTAGTCATTTTCTATGCAACATATCGTAATTTTGTATGTAAACGTTTATTCAACTGTTTACTATGAAGTTATATAGCTAAAGGCTAAAGAATATTGCATAATTAAGTGTCTATATGGATGACATTGGAAGGTCTGAGTGAAGATAAAAAAGAATTGTATAAGAACTTCTAAATAAATGAGATTAAAAAAATAATTATAAAAACTAAAATAAACGAGAAAAAATATGGAAATACCAAAAGAATTTAAAATTACAGATTAAATTAAAAGTTACTGACAAAAATAAACTGTTTGTAATTTATATACTTATGATCATATTATGTATATTAATTTATTGTCGAACCCAAAAATATTTTTAGGTTGAAAATGTAATAAATATAATATAAAATAAAAAGAAGTCAAGTACTTACATGATTTTGCTCTTTTATCAAAGTTGATTTATTTAAGTTCAATTTTAATGTTTTTATAAAGAACTACTTGATTTCCGTTATAGGTTCCATGTTTTTAAAATTGAATAATGACCATTCAATGTTGAACGAATGAAGAGAAATGTTATATTTTCAACAGTGTTTACGTATTTATTTCACGGATATCATATATTACTGAAAATCATATCAATAATAACAGGCGTGTATTGCAAATCGTGATATAACACATGTCAGTGTAAGGCTATCCACACACGGGCGATTATAGTTGTGTAAATTATCGACTAACTTAGTGAACAAGTAGCTGTTTTGTTTTGCCACCCGAATTTCCAATACGTTGTTTGAGTGAAGAGTCGGCTCTTCATCACCGTCGCCTGTTTGATTGTATTCTTAAAAAAATGTAGGGTTAAAGTAATAATTACGGCCGAGTCTTTATATATGCGTAAACTTTTAAAAGTCATCTCGTTTACTTAAGTAAACGTCGAGAAAATTTTGAGATGACTTTTAAGTCCCGATGAACTCTACTTAATCGATAGCACCCGTTAGTAATAATCAACCCTAGGTAACTCTTCCCTACCAAAGTTCGTACACAAAAATATATTGATTTTTATTAAAAATTTAAGGGTGTAATCTGCCAGTTGCTCAAGCGATAAAAGTCAATGTGTGATCAGCCTAAACGTGGCCAAACAATTAGGATTAGTATAATCGATGTATGTACGTTAACTATGTTATTAGTTTCAATTCTTCACGGTTGATCGTGACTGATAGAACATGCTTGTAATTACTCTTTAGAGGAATATGATCGTCAAAACAAATAGTGTAATTTGGATTTACAGATTTGTTATTTGTTTTAGAACGTAGAACTCCCATAGTTACACCGTCAATACCGCCATGTCTGTTTCTGTTAAATATTATTGTCTATAGTTGAGTATTCTGATGAAAGGATAGTAAGGGTGGTTTTGAAGGTAGAACCCTCTGAGGCGAGACTCCGGCGTCACCACCGCCACACCTATTGCTGCCTGATAACAGCCGTGTTAGGCGCTGCTGTATACCGTTTTAAAGGGTGTGGTAAGACAGACTTTTCCGAGGCATTCCAGCTTAGTCCTATGGGTAGCGGCGCATCTGTGGCCGACCTCTGGTAGGAATATCTAATCCTACCTGGGGTTGACTATAGATGTCCATGTGCGGCAGTAGCCACTTACCATCAGGTGGACTGCATGCTCGTCTGCTACTCCTATATTATAAAAAAAAACTAATTACTTATTTAAGAGGTGGCATAATGAGGCGCCAGAATAGGAGGCCCATTTGTTTTTCACGCATTTTACTCTGAAACACTACATGTGTACAGTTCTTTCACAATACATACAGCAGTTTCTTATATTTCCTCCTCCCTTTCCTTCGAAGCCCATTCTTCCGTGATAAGGTCCTCCAAAAATTCCGCGATTCTTTTTTATTAGGTTACAAAAAGAATATTTTTGAAACTTATGTAAGTAAAAAGTTAATAAAATACCTATATTATAAAAAAAAACTAATTACTTATTTAAGAGGTGGCATAATGAGGCGCCAGAATAGGAGACCCATTTGTTTTTCACGCATTTTACTTTAAAACACTACATGTGTACAGTTCTTTCACAATACATACAGCAGTTTCTTATATTTCCTCCTCCTTTCCTTCGAAGCCCATTCTTCCGTGATAAGGTCCTCTAAAAATTCCGCGATTCTTTTTTATTATGTTACAAAAAGAATATTTTTTAAACTTATGTAAGTAAAAAGTTAATAAAACCCCAAATTACTCAATATAATAACAGTGCCATTGTTAACTAATTGTTCATGATAATTGTTATAATTACATACTTTTTGTGACTTCAGTGAAATAATACAAGGAAACTGTATGAACTGCTGTAATCATTATTATCTAATTAATGATGTTGTTGGATATAACATAAGTAATATTCATTTATTTTTTTACGTCATAAAAAGATGAATGATATTTTTCGCATTTATATTTGCATTTTAGTAAGGGTCTCACCGAATACCATAGAACCCATAGGCCATAATCCACTACGCTGACATTTATTCAAAATCATTGAGAACCCTCAGGCATTATTAGTAAAAAGTTTTTTTATATGATTAAAATAACAAACGATTCTGAAGTATATCGTCTGATTCTGAAGAGCAAAGAAAGAAAGAGATATTTATTTGTGAAAAATAGTACAGCATAATGTAACAAACTTTACGTCTATGTAGAGCCCCGGTTCAACCTGAAGTCACAGGTGAGTTGTTGTTGGAAAGATAATTGAAAACTAAGTTAACCCCAACGTACATACTGTACGTAGCAAGCTGATTCAAGAGTCAAAATTACTTACTATTACTTCGTAGGACTAAGATGGTCCCTCATAAAAAAATGTAGGTACCTAACTCAGACGGCCTGCTTTGCTGTTATTTTTTTTAATAAATATTTTTTTAATAATATAGGAGTAGCAGACGAGCATGCAGTCCACCTGATGGTAAGTGGCTACTGCCGCCCATGGTCATCTGTAATCAACCCCAGATAGGATAAGATATTCCTACCTGAGGTCGGCCACAGATGCGCTGCTACCCCTGAGGTCTAAGCTGGAACGCCATGGAAAAGTATGTTTCCCTTTGTGGTGCGCCGGAGTCGAACCACAAAGGATTCTTCCACCTTAAAAAAATTCGTAACTACTATGTCACCAAAACTATTTCATTTTCTCAAAAAATAGTGTAAAGTTGCCGAGGTCTAATTTGAAATGTCGTTGTGTTGTATAGGAAACAAACACATTACAACTCTATACAATATTGCATCTGTGGCCAATCTTGAATCCCATTTGGAGATGGTTGCGGATATTCTTGGATCGCGGCAATGACATCCAACTATTTAGTAGGTTGTAATAGACACCGGACGTGTGAAGGAAAAGTGTGAAATATATGTCAAACGATAATTAATCCGAGCTATAGATAGCCAGCGTGAAGAGATGAAAGTTTAAGGTATATAATAACAAACAACCTTATATATAATTATCTTATATATAACGGCGCGGGCTATTATTTTCAATTAATTTTAGTTAATTTTGAGTTGAAGCTATTTAATCTTATTTTATGATTTCCATTCAAATTACTTCATTAACAATTATTTTAGTAGACTGTATTTTTGGAGCGGGTAACTCCGGATGGGGTTGCAAGTGTCGCCTTTTTGTTATAAGAACTATGATTATTGTTTCGTTTTTGAGAGTGAGTTGACAATTGACGTTGATGGCGTGTGGACTTGTAAATCCATCGGCTCCGAATTTATTATTTTCTTGTGTGCTTCTTTGTTGGAACCGAAAGCAGTTGGTGCACTATGAAGGAAAGCCATCTGGCATTTCTATATCGGTCAGACGCGAGGCTCGGCGATCTGACATCAGAAGTGGGATGCCCAGGAGCTCCACAGCGTAGTGAGAGTGACAGTTGGAAAATTTTATTTGAAATGCAGAAAAAGCAAATGAAGGAATTCGTTCGTGTAATTAGAGAACCAAGCTCTTATAATTCTAAGGTCACATTTGGTGCACGGAAGCGACGCACGCGTCTGGTGGTGTAGTGGATTTAATATTTGCAAGAGAAGCCATTATCGGGTATTCATGTTATTATTACAATGAGTAAAGCCCTCAAAGGATCTACGACCTCATGGTTAGCACAAAATAGCTTTACTGAAATAACTTGGCCTCAGTTGGGAGACCTATTTTTGGCAGGTTTTGTTAAAACTCCGGCAGCCTTTGTGTAGATTGTGTATTGAGACCCCTACGGAAGGAGAATGCATGTCCTCGTAAATACACTCGTTTTCTTAGTACACTAATGAGTCAATGGCGATCTTTAGCGGTGGAACAAATTGCCATTGCTGTTACTATAGCACATGCTTCCAAATTGACACAACTAAATTGCCTAGTGATGCGAAGAAACCACGAATGTATCACGCTAGAAGATGATATAATTGTGGCAAGATGGGCCACGTTTCTGCTGAAATTTCTGCGTTTTTAATAAAAGCAAAAGAGATGTAATAACTAATCCCCGTTCTGAGTTTTTAGGTAATCGTACGCCACAACAAACTATGGAAGCAGTAGCCACTAAGAGACCCCTTATCTGCTATTCCTGCGGTGAAAAGGGTCACATGGTGACACACTGCCCGAGGAAGGTCGATTCCGGTGCTGAATGATCCTTACTTAAAGAAAGTGTAGCTAACATATTCTCAGGTAAACGACAAAATACCAGAGTTATTCTGAGTGGTATTTAAGGACCCGCGTGGCGGGGCGGTCACCATACCGGTCTGAGGCGCGGAGGGCCCCGGGTTCGATCCCCGGCCAGACGGATGGCTAAGTGATAAATTTAGGTTTCTGGTCTGGGTGAATGTATGTTTGTCACTGTGTGTGTCCATGGCACCCGCGAAACAGGTAGTAAGCTGATGTGGGGTTGTGAGTGTAGAAGGCGTTTTATTTTTTTCATTTATTTATTCAAATGTTAACTGTAACTTGCAATTATTAACGACAGTAGTGTTACAGGGCATTGCGTTTATCTAGTTGTTTCACGTTGTACCTAACCTGTGTATTTCACATGATATTATGATAGGTAGAGATTTACTCTCATTGGGGTTTTCCTTTGAAGTATGTCAACTTATTCTGAAGATACGACGACCATACCGACTTAGCCCTGAAGAGCGGCAAATGGCCCTAAATAAAATTAACGAACTATTGGACTCCGGTATTTTACGAGAAAGCTGAAGAATGGTTCTATTAGTTAGGAATAACTTATAATTTATAAATAAAACTAAAAAAATACACTTATAGTTAAAAAAACAGGTAATGATTTTTGCAATCTGGTTACGAACTTTTATCTCAATAATAATTAACGCCATCTAGCGAACGGTGGTGAACTTTGTGGATCGATAACAGCATCACTTGGTTAATTAGTTGTGATTTAGTCCGCACCGCGTTGCTGCGGCGCCACTTACCTCGAACACAGCTACGAAAATAATGTATTATCATAGGACCTTGATGGTTGTTCAAAATTTTGAATTGAACTTACCTTTAGAAATGGGTGGGTATCGGGTTCTGAGATTCCGTTACATGCATTCATACCTAGATACATGTAGGTAAAGCTGATAAAAGCGTAGTAAAAAGGGTGAGTGTTCATTATTTCATGTCCCTGAATATGGCGAGCGAGTACCGCCAGATTCTCGTTCATAAAGACTCTATTGAGCGTATTGCTTTCGTTATACCTGATGGATAGTTCGAATATCTCTCCATGCCTTCTGGTTTACGTAAGGCTCCTTAATAGAGCCATTCGCTGTAATTTACATTGATTGTGTTATTATCCCGGCTTGTACTGTAGAAGAAGCTTCTGACAGGCTTCAGTAAGTTTTAAAAGCTCTAACAGAAAATAGTTTATCATTGAATTAAAAAAAATGCTGGTTTATGAATCTAGGGTTGAATTTTTAGGATTCGCTTCATATTTGAGATTGTACCCAGTTTCTTTCAAAAGACAGGCCATTTATATAGGTGAACAGGAAAAGGCAAATGTAATTGGACACCCAACGTTGAAAACAATAGGAAAGAAATAGCAGTGATAGCCTAGTGGTTGATAAACTCGGCCTCTTGATCGAGAGGTCCGAGGTTTGAATCCCGGGCACGCACCTCTGATTTTTCGAAGTTATGTGCGTATTGGAAGTTGATTATCACTTGCTTAAGCGATGGGAAATATTGTGAGGAAACCTGCATACCTGAGAAATCTTTCCAAGTGTAAACTTGATAAGCGCGGTGCATTGTGACCTGGTCTTTCTCGTTCTGAGAGGAGACTCGTGCAGTGGGACAGTGATGGGTTAATGATGATGATGGTGAGAAAAAAAAAAATATTAACAGACAAACCGGCCGTATCGATTTTATTTTTTTTGATGTCGATAAATCAATCGAACTGCACA
Organism: Epargyreus clarus; assembly: GCF_041222505.1. NCBI lineage: Eukaryota > Metazoa > Arthropoda > Insecta > Lepidoptera > Hesperiidae > Epargyreus > Epargyreus clarus. The sequence goes on from NW_027332212.1 coordinate 10,622,664, forward strand.
CAGATGTGAGTGCCGATGGGTACGGAGCCGTTGTTCTCAGTCACCAGACAAAACAACAATCTAGCAATTGGTTACAAGCAAAACAGAACATAAAAAAATAATGCCAGATTAATGCCATAAATGCCAGATTTTCATGTTCCAACAGAATTAGATATTGGCCTGGAATTATCTACTGACAGAGAATCAGGATGCACCGATAACGGCGATGGTATGTTATAGAATATTGCCTCCTATTTAGGCAAGACCCGTATCTGAATTAATCGTATGATGTAAGTATTCTTGTTGTGTGGTATTTTTAGCGAACGAAACTTTAATGAGAAGTGTAACTTAAGTGGGGTGGTGCGGGAAGCCTGTGTGGCGTAGAAGCCTGTGTGGCATAAAAGCCTGTGTGGCGTAGATGCCTGTGTGGCGTAGAAGCCTGTGTGGCATAGTAGCCTGTGTGGCATAGTAGCCTGTGTGGCATAGTAGCCTTTGTGGCAGAGTAGCCTGTGTGGCATAGCAGCTTGTGTAGCGTAGTAGCCTGTGTGACATAATAGCCTGTGTGGCAGAGTAGCCTGTGTGGCATAGCAGCTTGTGTAGCGTAGTAGCCTGTGTGGCATAGTAGTCTATGTGGCAAAGTAGAATGAGTGGTATAGTGACCTGTTTGGTATAGTGGCCTGTGTGGTATAGTAGCTTGTGTGGCACAGTAGCCTGTGTGGCACAGTAGCCTGTGTGTCATAGTAGCCTATGTGGCAAAGGAGTATGTATGACACAGTGGTTCTGAATATATATCGGGTGAGTATGAGTTGTAATCGTAACGACTTAGTGTTTTGTGAATTTGTACAGTTCATAGTAAGGGGTAAGACTCTTGTCACGTAAGTTTATACGAGATTAATACCCAGTATGTACTTTGTTTATAATTTGCTCTCTGCGTTAATTTAGTAAAGGGTCAGTATGGCCGAGTGTATCGAGGTACGCAGTGTGGTATTGTTTGTTTTCAAAAGGCATCGAAGAAGCACACACGAGGACGTGTGATGATGCAGGACGGCCGTAACGGCGCGGGCTATTATTTTCAATTAATTTTAGTTAATTTTGAGTTGAAGCTATTTAATCTTATTTTATGATTTCCATTCAAATTACTTCATTAACAATTATTTTAGTAGACTGTATTTTTGGAGCGGGTAACTCCGGATGGGGTTGCAAGTGTCGCCTTTTTGTTATAAGAACTATGATTATTGTTTCGTTTTTGAGAGTGAGTTGACAATTGACGTTGATGGCGTGTGGACTTGTAAATCCATCGGCTCCGAATTTATTATTTTCTTGTGTGCTTCTTTGTTGGAACCGAAAGCAGTTGGTGCACTATGAAGGAAAGCCATCTGGCATTTCTATATCGGTCAGACGCGAGGCTCGGCGATCTGACATATATATTTATAATGTGATGATCTTTAGAAAGTTGTTGTGCATGAGCCCACGAAGGGTTCTGAGTTGGTACGACCAATTTTCGACAGATGGCGCCACTATCATTCCAATGAAGGTACAAATTTTCAGTCATACTACTACGGCTACTAGTAATCAATATTTATTTAATCTTTTTAAGACATGTGTATTATGTTTTGCGTACGATCAGAATTTGGAAACTATTAACTTGATATTGACAGACAAAATGTTATACCTATGTATTCATTCGTATTACTATATTTTATTATGAACCTTTGTTAATGTAGATCATAATACAAACGGACAAGGAAAATCGGAATCTGTATAAATATTAAACACAATACTTGCAAAAAGTATTCACGATGTGTATGGCAACTTTTTGCATTCCAACAACACTCTTTTCTTTGCAACGTCATTGCTTATGCGCGCATTCTCACACACAAATAAAAATGTATATAAAAATTCACATTTTAAGATGATAAGGAGATTCTTTTGTATTTTTTGTACTTTGATATAATAACTAAAGATATGTTACTAGAGGGCTAAACTTGAAACAAACAAAATACACCTATTGGTATTTGTTGACTCCAGTCGCTCTCTCGCGGCATAGTTCTTAATTTGTATGTCACTGTACACGTGATACGTATGCATATATTATAGTACCTATAGCAGTGATAGCCTAGTGGTCAAGAAACTCGGTCTGAGGGGTTTGAGGTTCAAATCCCAGAAACACTTCCCTATTTTTAAAGTTATGGCGTATTAGAAATTAATTATCACTTCCTTAAACGGTGAAGTAAAACATCGTGAGGAAACCTGCATACCTGAGAAATCTTAAGAAAATGTTTTCAAAGGCATGTGAACTCGACCACTTGACCAGCGCGGTGGACTATGGCCTAATCCTTCACATTCTGAGAGGAGACCCGTGGCTGTGGCACCTGGCAGTGGGACAGTAATAGGTTGACGAATATGCAAGTAAAATGAAAAAGCGAACAAAAAGCGAAAAGTGAAAAAGCGAACCGCGAGCGCATTGACAAGCATATGCACTGCTTGTCAATGCGCTCGCGGTTCGCTCACTTTTTTGTGTTGTTTGGGCAGGTAACATGTCTATAGTTTTAATATATCATTGGTTTTGTATTAAAGTATTTTTAAATCCTGGTTGAATAAAAAATATGTAATTCGTTGCGTAGGTGGCGAATAAGGCGTTTATGTAAACATTACTGTGTGAATATTCCTACTCTGATGATTTAATTGAAACTATAACTAAATTATCAGATAAGAAGGTCAATAGACCCGTTTATTATAAACACATTTTATTTGATTTTATGAATATGAGGAAATAACAATTATGAGGATAATGTAATTCTGTACTGAAAGTAGTTATTTATTATAGATTATACAGAAACATAGTAGGTACCTAATAATACTTATTATTGGAAACGAATTTAATTGATTTATTGGTTTTATGGGTATGACAAAGTAACAATTATGAGGATAGTGTAATTCTGTACTAAAAGTAATTATTTATTATAGATTATACAGAATCATAGTACCTAATAATACTTATTATTGGAAGTAATAACAACAACATTAATTAATTACTAAAATATTTCAATGATAGCCTAGTGGAGTTTGACCGACTGCCGCTCGACAGTTGGGCGGTTGTCGTGAATCACAGAACCGTTCACGTGAAATCGTAATGTTGTCGTGCGTCAATGCGACCAAAGTCGTACATACGTCAGCGCCCTTAAATGCTATGCCGGAGTGAGTTTTCAGACACACTCCAGATTTTTTATAATCGGTTTACAGCCGGTCTCAATAACCTACTTACCTTTAGCTAAAAGTTAAATTAGCTACCAAAAGTAGCTGATGACAGTTGTTTGCGTTTCAATAATTCAAGCTAGTTAGAAATTTTAACCTTTAATATTAATCTATCTTTCGGAGGACTTTGCGCTTACCATAGTTAGGTTCAGCTATACAAAATTGGCATAATGCGTTTCAATAACATTGTGACAGCTTATTTTAGTCAGTTTGAGATACCAGCTGTCAATAATTTGCTATCCCTCAAATCGGGCGGTAATCGTCAGATAAATCATTATAAATAATATTTTCTCTTGGAATAATGGTGTTATTTTGTGATTAAAGTGATAATAAGAAATTTGAGGCCGGTATATTTGATTCTGGTGCAAATACCGAAGCTGTAGAACGCACGACCTACGTCGAAGGTCGACCTATGATTTTACAAAGTTGTGTTCAAAAAGTGCTTATTAGTAATTAGTTTCCATATTCTATTACTGTGAAAGACAATAATGTGATTAAACACATAAGAGTTCTTTAAAAATGTTCTCATACGCGTGTGAAGTCTACCAATTCCACCAATACCAATATATTTGAGATCCATGGCCAGCAGTGGGTCAATAGCTTGACGTGGAATTATTAGTGTACAATGTACATATAATAAAATATTGTTATATTATGTAATACGTTGTAAGTATTCAGTAATCAAGGAACGCGTTTTAATAATATGTAACTAACACATGTATCTGGATATAGTAGGTATATTGCAAAACATGTATTTGTTATATAAAGTAAATAAAGAATATTCGATTATTTTTTACCCGACTGCCAGGAAGGGTTATGTTTTTCGCGCGTATCTTGTATGTTTGTCTTTCTTTATTTGGTCGGATCTAACAAACGGCTGGATGAATGTCGACAATTAAGATGTCGTTATATTCGTCTCAATGACCCGAGTGTCCTTATATAGGTGTTAGAATAAAAAATCAAAATGACGGATTTTTGGCACGAAATACTAACATATTTCGAAAAAAAAGCATCCGAACATATCGAGTAGGGTATCAAATGAAAGGAAATTAAACGGATATTATTAATAACATATTTGTATATATATAAAACAACAAGGTGACTGATTAACTAAATAACATTTTCATTTTTTAGAAATCAACGTACAGCCAAAACCGCTCAATTTAGAGTTCTGAAATTTTGCTCATAGGTTCGCTATATAGCGTTAATAAAGACTAAGAAAGGCCTTTTGGAAATTCTACCCCTAAGAAAGTAAAATAGGGGATGACAGTTTTTTTTGAAATCCTTTAATTTTGCAGCAACTACTATAAAATTTAGAATTTGCTTTCTGGATAGGAACAAGGACACAAGTATTTATCCCATTCCGAAAAATCAACTCCGTAGAGGGTAAAATAAGGGTTAAAAGTTCGTTTGAAGAACCGTCAATTTTGAAGCAAACACTATGAAAATTTGTATCTGGCTTATCCAACAGATAAAGTAATGAAATTCTACCTAAGGGGTAAAATAATGACTGGAACTTTGAATTACTGAAGTTATATATATAAAATATATAATTTCGGAAAAAATCCACCATTTACGCTCTAAAGAATGAGCGTAAATGGTGGATTTTTTCCGAAATTGTAACACGTTTAAAAAAAAGTTAATCAAACCTTTCGAGTAGGGTATCAAAATAAAGGAAATGAAAAGGAGATTACACGTACATTATATAATATATACATTATACATATATATAACACATCGAGATGACTGTCTGACTAAATTAGTAAGTTGCTGTGCCAGACATCAACGTAAAGGGAAACCGCGTAACATTAGCGTGCTGGAATTTTACACATAGGTTCTTTATATAGCGTAAATGAGCACTACGAGGAAAAAAAAATGCCGGCCGAATTGAGAACCACCTCCTTTTTGAAGTTGGTTAATAAAATAAGATAATATTGTTTGAACATCTTCTATTTTTGAAGCAGATACCTACTATGAATATTGTATTTGGTTTTCTGGATAAAAATAATGAAACGCCTATTTCACTGTTTTTGGAAATTCTACTTCAGCCTTTTTAGTGCAGTCGGGTTTTTGATTTTTTAATTAAATTACTTGTTTGTTTTTGTTGTTAAATATATTTTATATTAAATAGGCGGCATATGCTGTCAAAGTGCGTTTTGTTATTTCAGATTCGTATGTATTTTATTAGAATTATATCAGAATTTAGGAAATCTTCCTTTATACGTTTAATTATGAATGAAATTTAAAAAATGCAAAATATTACTTAAGCTAACACCACTAAAGTGTAATTAATAATTTATTTCACAATATTAAGCACGAATCAGTTTTGTTAAAATGCAAAAACTGAACGCTTCAGAGGGACACATTTGCTTACCGAAGATAAGGAATCTATCTGACTTTAACTATAGTTGGCGTTGCAAAAATTATTATTGAGACGACAGTAACAGATAGTTTTAATGTCACAGAAAAACTTTGGTAGTTTAACTGTTAGTAGATTATTGAGACCGGTCGTTACTATATAGGTATTAATCCTTATTGTATTTATATTTACTCACGTATCATTTACATACATTATTGAAATATATATAGCTCGTATACTACCTCCAATAAAACGTTTGGCGGTATATCTACCCACAAGAAAAGAAATACAAAATGAAATACATCTCTGTCTACACAATAACATTAAATTTGCTCACAAAATAAATTAATTTTGCATGTTATACATCAATTTGTATTATTTATAAATAAATACTTAAATAAAAATAAAAACTTACTTCAAACTAATCAGCAAGTTTTCCCGCCAATAATTTTTCGAACGCTCTCAGATTGACACCGATGTCCGTCGAAGTATTTTACGATAGGTCAATTTATTTATTCATGTTAATTGGAATGTATGTTCGAAATTCGAAAATTTCATTCGAAATACGATCGCGTGTTGTCGCTGCGAAAACGAAATAGCGAACGCCTTTACCACCCGACGCAAGTCGGTGGACTGGCCTGCCGATGTAAAAATCACACAAAACAGATTGGAACGCACCGGCATAATCCGACCAAATGGGAGCAAACACGGTTAACCAACAATCCCCTAGTTGTAAGGAAGCAACGAAACACAGCCGTCTAGCTATTTCACTTTCTAGACAAGGCGTAACTGCATTGCTCTAGTGGAAAATAAAGTCATGATTATGTTTGCAATGATAACGTGAATTAGGTCCACGGGTACATGAACATACGATAAGACGTAACTGGCCGGTTGTAAATAAGTAATTAAATTCGAACAGATGAGACGATTCATGTTCCTTGTGTTCAAGAACTATCTCTTAATTACTCGCGTCATTGATACGTGAGGTAATAAATACAGTATCTATTGTGTTCTTCCACATTTAAAGTTATAGCTGTAAGTGTCGAAGCATCAGTGATTATAGTACTTAATAATAATTTGAACCGTGGTGGTTCAGGCCTAAACCAGGACCTCTGAGCTTCCAGTCAGTTTACCAAGTCGCGCTGTACACCAAAATGTTTTCAAAACATTTGTATAAGCTAGAATAATATATTATTTACATTCCAATAACTAAATTGGTCGTATCAATATTATGATTACGACTAAAATAATTCAATGCAAGTGCGTTATAGGCATTAGGTGACAATCTTACGCCCGGTGTTAATAATTAATTTACTCAATTTTTAAGTGAAAACTTCTTTAGCGGCATTCTGCACTTTTTGTGATGGGTAAAAAATGTTAAACTTGCGTCAGGATACGTGTCCTGATCGAAAATTCGTAAGATGGCAAAGCGAACTGAAAATGTCAAGATGTCATCCGGTGTCAGCATAGTCAATGGGTGTCAGTTTCATTTTTTATTTATTAAATTTTATTATTCAGGTTTGGTTTTGAATGTTTTCTTTTCTGCCGGCAATCCCAGAATGCAACCGTTGATTTGTTTTCAACCAAAGACCGAAAGTTGACAAAATTTAGTAGCATTAAATTTCAAGACTAGGAAGTATAATAACAAATCTGAGATCTGCTTCAAATGGAACCGGAAATCAGACGATTCCAGGTTCGAATCCTGGCAGGGTCGCCATGTGGTGGGAAACGTAATTCAAACGACGAGAGTTGGCACACTACTTTATTAAGGCTTCTACAATGAGTTATATTAGAATAAGACACTACGTAAAGAGGTGTACACACTACAGTTTTATATACAGTTGGTCACAGATGTCTATGGGCGGCAGTGACCTTATCATTAGTTGAACTGCTATCGTCCAATCTCATAAATATAGCGTATAAATAATACCATGTAATCGAACAATCATTTTACAAAAGGTGATCCCTATCGAGGGAATTTCTCATGGGTATTATGCAATTTGATGAATGAACACGTGTACAGTCAGCTTCATTAGTAGATAAGCAGAACAAAATTCCAAAAAGACCTATACACCCAAACCGTTAATAATTAGCTTAACACCGCTAGCATAATTACGTATATCTACACGTAATTATGTAGCGATATCTAATTTTGACACTTTACGATATTCATCTGAATATCGTAAAGTGTCAAAATTAGATAAATATTAACGCGTCAAAAGTAGCTGAACACCGTATGTGCAAAATGGCTAACATCACTAATATGATGTGTCACTGTTCAGCTACTTTTGAAACTTTACGATTGAACGTCTAATTATGGTGCTAGTTGTGTTTAGCTTTTTGTTATAATATAGGAGTAGCAGACGAGCATGCAGTCCACCTGATGGTAAGTGGCTACTGCCGCCCATGAACATCTGTAATCAATCCCAGATAGGATTAGATATTCCTGACGTCAGCTACAGATGCGCCGCTACCCCTGAGGACTAAGCTGGAACGCCTCGGAAAAGTCTGTCTCCCTTACCACACCCTTCAAACCGGAACACAGCAGCGCCTAGCACTGCTGTTATTAGGTAGAAATAGGTGTGGCGGTGGTGCCGCCGGAGTCGAACCACAAGGGGTTCTACCACCTTCAGCTACCCGGGTGTATAGGTATTTTTAAACCTTAATCTGTTCATGTACTTTTGGAGCTGGCTGTACAATAAGTGGGTTCCAGTGAATTCAATGCCGGGACAATAAGGATTTGGGCGTGCCGCGACCTCGGCGCACAAACCCATTGACATTGGCCGTTCATCTGTTAGGACGTATAGGACATTAGGTAATCATGAGTGTAAATAAATCTCAGACATCCAGTTCTACTATAGTGGATACAAAACAACAAATATGGTATGTTATTGTAACCCGTACGACATTCGATACTTTTTTGTGTCATTTTATGCTGTTGACGTCAGTGACAATAGTGACAAATTTAGCAATTTTCCGAAAATATTCAGTTTTCAAAATATTGCCCCAACTTACGCTAATCATGGGCAATTTTGAAGTTGCGGGCAATGTTAATTAAAAAGCATTATATCAAAGAAAATTCATTCAAATTTATTTTGCAGCCCAGTAAAATAAAATTTCTTTTAGTCCTCCAAATTTGAAATTTTGCCGCCCCCTAAAACTGAATGCAGACGGGTTTTCCACTGACGCAGGTCTCTTTTGGCCCGCGGGCCAACGTTTGCCCATTGCATTGTCCAATAATTATAAAAGACAAAATATCTGCCTTTATGACTCTCTGTGGCAAAAAAGTTTACGTTTACATCTATGATGCACGTGCTACTGCAATACAAAAAAAAAAAAAAACAAAAATAGCACTGCGTATAACATTCTCATTTAACATGAATTAGATTTATTATTTTAAATATAGAACGTTTTTTCAGCATGCCAGAGGTAAAGGTACTTTTTTGTTTCATGTCGTCGTGTTGTTATGTTTTTCAATCTGTTTACAAACCCTTGCGTAAATACCGCGGTAAATAAAATGCAATCATTGTAATATGCAACGCTGTAACACGAAGATGACATTAGTTTTTATCTTTTTGTTCGATTGTAAGTTAACGACATTGCAAGTTGCGACACAAGATCTTGGTACATTAAACTTTTGTGATGACAACTTGCCGTCATTACAGTATTTCAATCCGCAATATACATTTTAATATATTCTTATATTTAGAACTAGTTAAATGTCTTGAATTTTTTTAACTTACTCTATAAATATATTATTTAGAAATACGTTAATTACTGGTTTTTAGATCTTTTTCGCTAAATTATAATTCACTGTCGGTAAAGAATGAATCCTAATGTTTGAAACTCGTTGTCGATACCTGGAATTCGCCTCTTCTACTTTAAAATGTGCTATCACTGGGAATCTGGCCAACGGATCTGCCCACATGGACCTTGTTTTCAAAGTTGATAATAGTATCACATATGTTAATTCATTTGTTTTTTTTTGGTAACACGACCTTTAGTGACAATCAATAAAAAATGATAACCGGACTCTACTAAACGAATTTCAATATAAACAGTTAATATATATTTTCTTCTTCATTTGTCAACAGATGTTCCGTATCCAAAGGGTAAAAACAGAACCTTATTACTATGACTCCGCTGTCTGTCCGTCTGTCCGTCTGTATGTCTGCCCGTCTGCACGTCTGTCCATCTGTCCGTCCGTCCGTCCGTCCGTCTGTCCGTCTGTCACAGGGCTTTATCTCCTGAACCCTAATAGATGGACACTTGAATTTTTTAAAAAGTATGTATTAAGGCGGCCGCTATAACAGCAAATACAAAAAAAATTGGAAATAAATGGGGCCACCATACAAGAAAGCGCTATTTCTCGATTTTTCGCTTTATCTATTGAACCATAATAGGTAGACAGTTCAAATTTTCCCAATGTATTTACTTCAGTGCCTGCTTTAATAATAAATACTAAAAATAAAACAAATATGAAATTGTTGGTGGTACGGAACCCTCCGCGTGCGAGTTCGACTTGCACTTGGCCAATTATTTTGTTTGGCAGTTATTGACAATCAAATTTGAAAACTATAAAATTTTTCTGTAATGATTAAGGATGAATTTGCCCTATAAGACGAAAACTACATAGCACATATATATAAACGAGCTTTTGTCCGCGGCTTCGCTCGCGTTACGAAGTAATATTTTCATCACCTATTTTATCCCCTTGGGGGTAGAATTGATCAAAATCCTTTCTTAGCGGATGCCTACGTCACAACATCTACCTACATGCCAAATTTCAGCCCGATCCGTCCAGTGGTTTGGGCTGTGCGTTGATAGATCACTACGTAATATGTACGTTGAGTTATATATATTTAGATGAAACTAAAAAAGATATTGTTTATTTTCCTAGCATTCCGTCATTCATTGATTACATAAAAAAGAGGTTATCGTCCGGAACATTACCATGATCTCATCTTGTGAAAACAACTTAAAATTCGATGTTTATTAATTAAACTATGTTGAGTTTTTCTAACATTACTAATGTCAAAAACAAATAAAAGTTCTAACCAATAGTGATAAATGGCTCGGCTTTTAGATACCGACTTTATTTTGGATATATTTTTTACCTACAAACTGTTTAGTTTCTTTAAAAGATTTGGTTTGAATGTAGGTATAGTCTCCGCCAAACTGCTAGTCCGCTCTGAAGTTGTTGCGAGCAGGTGTAGTCATACAAGTTGCTATGCAATTTGACTAGCAGTTTTACGCGGCCTACATTTTAGGGTTCCGTACCCATAAGGTAAGAACGCAACCCTTTGTGACCCTTAGAGGAGGATCAGATAACGTTATGAGGAGTTAAGTAAAATAAAACAATATAAAGTTGAAAAATATATTTTTAGAAAATGTTAAAAACATATAAATAGGTAATACCCAAATTGTGCGGTACGAATTTAATATATATACTTATTTAATAAATTTTACTAGATTTAAAATGTATGAGAGTAGATGGTAGAGAAATATTTATTACAGATCGTGCCAGAAAAAATAACTTTACAAGTAAACAGATTCTTCTTTTGCGTTATCATTAAGAATTCCGATCAGATAATAACATTATAAATATCAGAGATATTTATATAAATTACTCCTATAAATAACAGAATCACGGAAAAGTCACAGAAAGGCGCTTACCTTGTCTAAATGTCGCTGCTTTACTTACATTGGTTTACTATGTTTTTTTTTTTAATTTCCATAATCTCTTTATATACTAGTTTACAGCAGTCTAGAGCAGTGGTAGCCTAGTGGTTAAGAAACGCGGCCTCTCGATCAAGGGGTCTAAGGTTCAAATCCCAGCCACGCACCTCTCATTTTTCAAAGGCATGTGCGTATTAAAAATTAATTATCACTTGTTAAAACGGTGGAGGAAAACATCGTGAGGAAACCTGCATACCTGATACATTTATAAAAAAAATATATCTCGAAGGTATGTGAAGTCTACCAATACGCACTTGGCCAGCGCGGTGGACTATGGCCTAATTCCTTCTCATTATGAGAAGAGACCCGTGCCCAGCAGTGGGACAGTAATGGGTTGTTGATGATGATGATGATACTAGTTAACATATACCTACTAGTAGGTACAATCTCAGAGAACGCATTCTTTCAACCACAAAGTATCTGGTTAGCATTTTATATTTGCATTTATTTGCTACATTATCTTTAGAATTAGACCCTGTCATTCTAAGGCATTGTATTAGATGCTGTTGTTAGTCCTGATTGACACCTGACCGCTAGATCGATGTTAAAACAACTCACACAGATTGCTTGTACAGTCTAACGGTCTAATCCAGAGGTTCTCAAACTTATTTCATATACAACCTTCTATACAACACACTGTTAGAATCAGTTATTTTCTAGTGCTCCTCACAATTGTCAAAGAGCCCATCTTTGGAAATAGGTAGATACGTGAAATAACAACTGAAATTATCTTCTCCCCGTTGTATATTGTCATTAAATAAGTAGAGAAAAAAAGAGCTCCATGAAAATAACCAATTAGCTGTTGCCCCCAAAACACCCCCGATTTTTTAAGCCATTCATCCCCTTCCAGTAGGCCACCGGCGTTAACATCCACTTTCAGAAACACTGACCCCTGAAACATTCGAAACAGTATTATAGACACAGTGTAACATTTAATAGAAAAGTGATAAAGAGTAGGTATAAAATATAACATTAATCAATGGAATGGATCAACGGAAAATACGTCTCCATCAAACGCATCGATACCTACGAGACAGGCATCGAAGCAAAGACTATTTAATAACTCAATATTTTATGTACTTTTTATTAGCCACTGGCGTAGATAAGGACCCCGGCAGACATGCAACTTTTAGCATTGACGATTGACGATTTGATTTCGTTTCTGAAACTAGATTCAGAAACCATACACTACACTGCGTAAGAAGCGATGTACCACTACAGAGCTACACCATACAGTCGCTCACACTCCTTTTTGAATAACAAAAGAACGCAGCAAGTCGCCAAAACGTTAAGCAGCATTGAGCATCGATTCATCAAACTGCGAATCGCCTTTAAAACTAGCGCGTGTGCTAGGGTTAAAAATAACATTCAACGCGCTAAAAGAACTTCGGTTACTTTCCCTTGGAGATCCCAGAGTCCTCTACGCAGCGCCGAGAACAGCCACCGGGGGGTTTAGTGCGGTATGAGTCCTACATAACCCTGTGTCGCTCTCACGGCACCAGGTACCTTTAACAATGTCCCTGAAGTTCCGGGACTAGAACAGGGCTACGGTATCCCCTGCCTGTCGTAAGAGGCGACTAAAAGGGGGCTTTCGGGGTTGCGGGCGGCAAGAGTGGGACCTCGAACCATCCAGGAAGCGACCCCGGGAAGGACGGCGGTATGTGTGGTCGCATACCGTCGTAAACACTACATGGTGTGGGAGGAGCGAAAACTGCTCACCCAGGGTAGAGCCCGATCGGGGCATGGCGCTTGGAGGCCTCCGGTTGTGTTCCGTCCAAGATCCCGGAGTTCTCCAACAAGCGTTGAGGACGGCCACCGGGGGGTTTTAGTGCGGTAAAAATCCCACATAACCCGGCGTCGCTCCCACGTCGTCGGGTACTCTTTGAAGGTTTCCCCCGCGAAAAAAAAGAAAAGGGTTGAAATTTACAAATGGTTCACTTATCCATACTCATTCTCCCATCCATTAGTATAAATGCAAATAAAAGTGGTTAGAACAGTACCTTAAAATTGTACGTTAGTTTAGTAGGATATAGATAAACTGTTTTCTATATAATAAGAAAATATTTGCAATGCCGCCGGTGTTGTCCATTGTTCAGTGGTTTGCGGCAAGCTCTGGGTATCTATTATGTTATTATTAACTTCTGTGAACTGAACCACCAAATAAAATATAACGGTAATTTCCCATAAAGAGTATATTGGCACGGGTCGGTTCGTGAGTGGAGATATAAATCTTTATGATAAGGTCGATGGCAGAGCCATTTACATATTTTTATTGCGATATAAAATATCGAACGAGCGGGCAACCCGAAGTCACAACTGGATCTATCGTTCGAATCAAATCGGATTTAACGTAAGTATGTTTGGGTATAGTCCGCGCCAAACTGCTAGTACGCCATGAAGTTGTTGCGAGCAGAGGGCCTACCATCATCTTTTGAAAACCATCGTAGTTCAGGAACGTTTTATTTCCTCCTTAAAATAGTAAAATATTCCGTCATACACACTTGAACAAACTTAAACCCTTATTAATTTCTCTCTTATCCATTGTATAAAACCAACTGAAATTGTCATATTTTGCCATAGATAAGTAAAGATTACTCACTCCTAACAAGAAAATGTACCCAGTTTTAAGAATTGAAATAGTTGCGTAAAAAAGTTTTGCCACGTCTCCGTGCTGAAATGTCCCTAAAATATTTGAAATAATTATTTATTTATTATGTAAATTACGCAGTATTAGTTATTTATTCGTAAATTTTCTCTAAAAATGTTTTTATTTGTCAAGAATTCAAAAAAAGAACTTACTAATAACCCGTTTGTGGCTTCATTTAATTTCAAGGCGGCGAAGTATCTTTACTATAACTGAAACTGCTATTGAACAAATTAGGTGATTTTTCTTTATAGCTTAAAAAAATATTGCTGTTTGCTCGCAATTTTAATTTTAGGTCAAATTTGATCATAAAGTTTCTTATTCTCAACTATAACATTACAATTTTCAAAATAAATTTAAATATTACTTTTTGTTAATATAAGAAAACAAATTAGGTATATATTGTAAAATTTTAAAACAACGTTTGTAAGCATCGGTGGTTCAGTGGTAGAATGCTCGCCTGCCACGCGGGCGGCCCGGGTTCGATTCCCGGCCGATGCATATTATTGTTGTTTTCGCTATTTTATATATATTTTGTAACTTTATTTTATTTTTAATTATTAAGTATTTTATGTATAAAAGTACTTCATAAAATAATTTTCTTCTATATATGTTCGTCAATTATTTTCTGTCGATATATTATACTATAGTTATTTTTTTTACAGAACGTTATTTGATTGTATCGTTACTAATCTATGGATTGTATGAGTAATTTGAATTTAAATGATTTTTTTCAATAAAAGTTACACAATACTCTGAGGCTTAGTCTAAACTCTAAACATAAAAACTGTTTTTAGTAAAACGAGATATTCTTTTTTGTATTTTTTATTAAAAATGAATACTGAAATTGTAAGGCATTAATACATCCAATCGGAATATTATTAATAATAACGAGATAGAAACTATATTGTTAAATTTATTTACGGTTACGATGGTTAATACTATTGCCATCTTGTGAGTGATGTATGAACTATATCGTATGTAACGTTATGTAACTGTTACCATCCGTACCGCTAGATGGCGGTGTCAGCTGAAAAACATTGCATGAGGAAAACTTAGTTAGTTGAATAATATTATCAATTAGTTAGCAAATAATACTGAGTATATTATTTTACAATTATATTAAAGTTTATTCTTTATATATAACTGCCAATGCTACTTTTTATGTATTTCGAATATTTTCACATCGCCGAAATAGCTCAGTTGGGAGAGCGTTAGACTGAAGATCTAAAGGTCCCCGGTTCAATCCCGGGTTTCGGCAGAAATTTTTATTTTAATTTTCTATAAAAATTAACAGTATATTTTATATTATTTTTTTATTTAGATAGCTTTATCAGAAATTTTATTGTTTATGGAAGCGGTCAATGACATTTTCCTCTTTATTAGTAGTATATCGATGGAAGCAGTATTAACACATTTTCTCTTCTATAGTTTGTGAATAAATAAAAGATAATACTACTAATACGATAATAGTACTTATCTAAGTAGTATAATTTTTTTTTAAAGGTTTTTAGATGATGATGTTTTTAGATCTTTACGAGTGTGCTACTCCTAAAGATTTTTTTCTTTATTTTTATAATATAGGAGCAGCAGACGAGCATGCTCGGAAAAGTATGTCTCCCTTACCATACCCTCCAAAACGGAACATAGCAGTGCCTAACCCTGCTGTTATTAGGCAGAAATAGGTGTGGCGGTGGTGCCGCCGGAGTCGAACCACAAAGGGTTCTACCACCTTCAAACTCAGTACTAATTACCATTAAATTATTAACCACGGTTTAGAGGTATTTTCATGAAAATCTCATTCCTCCAATCCCACATCTGACCATGCTAAAACTTGCATTTATGTTAAAATTCATACAATCGCATTATTTGTTTGAGTAGCCATCGATAACGTTGAAGCTCGATTCATTGTAGACAGGGTCGGACTTGGAGATCTGGAGACCTTACGGCAACGAAGGATTGATGGTCCGTAATTTAAAATAATCATTGTAAAACAAATAAAATTATTACAAAAAATAATGTAGTAATTAGTTACTTAAGTGTAAATACTGCTTGAGCAAACTTAAAAGTTAAGTTTTTACATCAAAATTGGTATTCCTTTCTTATGGTGGTCCTAGTGTAATACCCCGCCTACCCCTAAATCCGGCCCTGATTGTACAGCTTAAAGGATAATCTCTTTCTGCTGGCCCGGAGCACGTTCCGATCCAGCTTAAACTCAAATAAATGAAAAATAACGGTATAAACTTTTGAGGCAGCTGTCTGAATGATTTTTAGGGCTCCGTACCAAAGGGTAAAAATGGAACCCTATTAGGTAAAGACTTCGCTGTCTGTCCGTCTGTGCGTCTGTCAGTCTGTTACAGGGCTCTTACTCTAGAACCGTAATAAACACTTGAAATTTTGACATTTTAGTATTTGTTGCTATAACGGTGGCCGCTATAACATCAAATACTAAAAATAAAAAAGTTGAAAATAAATGCTATATAAGGTCGCTATATAAGAAACCGCTATTTCCCAACGTTTTTCGCTTTATCTATTGAGCCGTAATAAGTAAACAATTAAAATTTTCACAATGTATTTATTTCAGGGGCTGCTATAATAACAAATACTAAAAATAAAAAAAATATATGAAAATGTTGGTGGTACGAAACACTCAATGTGCGATTTCGATTTGCACTTGGCCAATTATTAAGTATTGTAATGCCAGTTTATTTGGATCGCTTGGTCGTTTGGTGATCGCTGGTGACAAAATTTTCTTGAATTTAAATAGTTATATACTATAGTATAGTATATCTAATAGTTATATAGTTAATATTTGAAGGTGGTAGAACCCTCAGTGGATCGACTCCGGCGGCACCACCGCCACACATATTTCTACCTAATAACAGCAGTGTTAGGCGCTGCTGGGTTCCGGTTTGAAGGGTGTGGTAGGGGAGACAGACCTTTCCGAGGCGTTTCAGCTTAGTCCTCAGTGGTAGCGGCGCATCTGTGGCCGACCTCAGGTAGGAGTATCTAATCCTATCTGGGGTTGATTACAGATGTCCGTGTGGCCACTTACCATCAGGTGGACTGCATGCTCGTCTGCTACCCTTATATTATAAAAAAAAAGTTATATATATTAATTATTTAATACTTAATACATAATATTATTTTACAATTATATGAAAGTTTAAATCTTATTATTACCAATAATCCTGTCTATATATTTTGTAACTGTTCACATCGCCGAAATAGCTCAGTTGGGAGAGCGTTAGACTGAAGATCTAAAGGTCCCTGGTTCGATCCCGGGTTTCGGCAAAATATTATTTTGAGGACGCCACCATCGAGGCGCGTATTCTTATCTAGGGTCACCTTTTGACCAAGAGAGATCTCCCGCTGATCTCGGTAATTATGCCTATTATATTTACTTTTACTTAATTATTACTATTATTAAAACGCTCAGAAGGAATTCCAGAAATACAATATATTCTTCCATAATCATCAACATTTACATTATTACATCTTTATCCACTATTATTTTATCATATCTCCATTATAAAAGACATTGCAAACATCAGCTGACATTTCATAACTCAAAGCAAGACTCCACATTCTAAAAAATATAATAGAAAAGTATTTAATAAGTGACGTAAAGTATTAACAACCAGCAATATAAATGGATCAATGCGATGTGCCTGTAACATTCGGCCATCCGACAAAGTAACGAGTCCCCTCGTTATTCAATACATCAAACTTCTGACTGCTGGTCAGCGTTATTTGATTGTGCATCTCGAAGTATACCTATCTGAGATCGCAGTGCAATACTTTCGACCATTCAGCATCTCAACCGCTGTTTTTTTTTTTTTTTTTGTAGAAGAATATTAATGGTAATCTCCGCTTGACTCAGTACTCGTAAGATTGTGAAATATTATTATTCCTGTTTAATAGATTCTTCCAAAACAAATGCTCGTTTATTTTTCTCTTCAGCCCGTCGCCATCCACTGCTGGATGTCAGCTTTTCCATTGGTCTTACACAAGTCCCGATCTCGCACTGTTCTCATCCAATCTCTTCAAGCCAATCGTACGATGTCGTCCGTCCATCTGCATGGTTGTGTGTCCACTTTTCTGTGGCTCGGTAGACGGCTTAAGATGCCCAGCCTATCTGCATTTTAGTACAGGAACGCTGTTCCCTACATTGCCTACCTTTGTCATCTTTCGGAAAGTAACATTGGGGTTAGAAGTAGTTCATTCTCTGAAACTAAAACTTATTGAAAGACCAAGGCAAATAATTAAAAAAATATGTTACCACAAATAGGTGATTCCCTCTGAGATTATTTTTGTTGTAGCTATCAACCAGTACAAAAAAATGGTTCTTCATATAAAATTTCGCAAAATCAATATATTTCAAAGTCTGTCCAGTACGATTAATGTTTTCTAAATTTTTCGGATGATTGTTTCTCATCACTCGATGCAGCTTACATTCACTTAGAAATTGCTCTATCTTAATGACTTTGACCTACATGACTTTCCGTAATATAGAAGTATTCAGCTATTAATTTTTCATCTTTACTATTTCCATCGATAATTTTTAATAAATCTATTTTCCAGCGAATTGTTGTCGGCTGTTCGTTCTTTTAATGTCCTCAAAACACTCACTAAGGTACCCATCGATGTTGCAAGAATTGTCCATCTATTTGTGAAAATCGGCATTAACTATTAATATCCTTGCTTAATACTGATTACTTTAATCCAAAGGTTAAAGCTTCTTTGTCAATTTATTCATACATTATTATTCTCTAGAGTGCGTGAAGCCATAATTAGTGTTGTTCAGAACGGTCCTTCATGGCATATGTAATTATTACACCTAACTCATACTCTGATAGGTCCTGAAAAAAATAAAATCTCCCAGTTTAGTTCATATCCAAAGAATAGTTCCATATCCAAAGAAGTCTTAAATCCTATAAATCTATTTTTAAAGTTCTTAAATGCCGCTTCTTCTCTTGCTCATATAAACAATTTCGAGCCCCAACAATTTTTCCAAAGTATTTTGTTGATTCTTCGTTGGTGACTTATCTTGAATTTACTTTATTTTCGATGAAGATACAAGCCTTCAGCATCTTTACATTCAATCCAAATCTTAGCCGTTGGTATTGTTTTTGATTTTCCACATTAGAATAAGCATTAGCAATCACATTTAATTTATATGACACATATTCCTTTCCAGCAAATTATCTTATTGGGTCGGTTCGCTCGTATCTTACTAACAATTTCCGTAAGACGCATTCGCTCGATTCCTCCCCGTTCCCAACGTCAGTCAGCTTTATAACGCCGTCTGGAATACACACTTTCACGAAGTATCTACTGTGTGTTAACTTATTGGCGTCTCTGACTCGTTAAAATATACAGTTGACATGAACCTCTGAGGTTTTGCCGGTCCAGCATGAACTCCAAAAATATATATAGCCAAACATAAAACCACCTCCTTCAAAAATCGATTAAAATTAAACAATTCTATTTGTGTTCATCATTCTGCAGTTTCATTATCAACCTTTACTTAATCGTATGTTTGCTTCATTTTTATTATAATAGGTATAGAATGTCTACTTGACGTCACAACAGCCTCTATCGATGTTGAGTATGATGTACCTCTATCAATGGATTGACTCTTCGAAGGAAACAGATCCGTGGAAACCCCCATCTTTCTTCCCTATCTTAAGGGGTAAAGTTCATTTCTAATATTCCACTAGAATCATTATTTCCGCCTTGAACATAAAATCTATGTCTTCAACTTTTTTAAAACTTGTGTCCTGGCTCCTTATATCCATCAACGCCTTCTTGAAATACCTCGAAAACTGTTCTCTTAATTATTTCATCATTAGCACTGATTTTCACATTAAGTCTTCTTATGTTTCAGATAAAATATAATTTAGCTGGAATTAATTTTTATTATTGCAAGTAAGTTCCGATTTGCTCAGGGAATTTCAATGGGTTTTACGTGCATGTCAGTAATTTTGTCTTAAGCACATTATTTATAGAAAATATTTACAATAACTTTCTATGGTCTATTCATAATGAGACTGTGATGCGTATGATTCAATTATTGATAATTTTGTTCATAAATCACAATCGCAATCTTTATCATAGAACTGTAACATAAATACCATTCCTTTCGTTCCCCAAACAGACTGATGTCGGTATCAAATCTTATTTTTTTTTTTCAATTAATCCGTTGTTAATTCGTATTAGTTGTGTCATAAAAACACTTGCTTCTAAAAATAAATATTCCATAAGCCTATGATGAATATTTTGTACAGTTAAATATATCTAAAACCCTACTATATGTTAATTAGCCCAATATCCGTAGACTTTGTAATATGGCCTGGGGTTTGATTCGTCTATTTAGTCTTGGAATAAGTTAACTAATATCGCATGATATTTGTGTCAAGGTATATAGGTAATTTGTGTCAATTAATTTAACGTGTTAACTGTTTACATCACTTATTTTATACTCGTATAAATATGGTCTTCCAATTATTTAAAGTTAAATCACTATTTCAATATTTATGAATAAAGAGGATCATACAATTACATTTTTGTCTGAACTTAAATTTCATTTCAATTTCACATCAATAAAATGAAAACATATACATAAACATACGTATTTTATTATGCTATGAAATTATATATCGTTACCACTATTCTATCCCTGTGGCTTTGTAATAAGATATCTACTTTTAATTACTCAGTTAAGAGATAACTAAATTTGTCACATAACACTCATGCATGGAACATGCTCTCTCATGGACCAAGCTCATGTGATATGTAGACAGTATAGATATCCTTACACTGTTACATCTCATTATTCAATATCATAAATTTCATTAAAATAATTGCATGAATATATACGTATGTTATATACACGTATCGTATATATCATTATAATAATTATTTGTACTCATCTTATAAAAGTAAAATGTAATTATATGCTCCATTCAAATAAAACATTACTACCTCATCATTCATATAACATTTAGTACAATATGTTATTTGAAATAATAAAAAGATATAAACTATCTATTGTCTTTAAATGTTAATTATCACTTAAAACAGAAAACAGGATCAGGAAAGGTTTAATTACACATACTATAATTCTGTACGTTATACCATTTCGAGCAAGTGAAGTACCAAGTATTCTTTGTTATAAAGTACACTTTGAATTCAGTATCAACTCTAAACTTAGGTTATATTTTGATTTTCCTGATTTACTATTGTGATCACCTTGACAAAAGTCTAACTTAAAATGTTTTCACTACTTACATATTTTATATCATATAAATACACTACATATTTCATATATCTAATCTATTATATTTTACTTCGTTAGTCTAATTGTCCTTTAGTCTATTTTTGATAACGTGCTGCTGTGTTTATCTCTTCTCTATATTCTCTTATCTATATCTTCTTATTTTCACGTTCATAAAACTCTTCAGGAACATTATTTTGTGCGGAATAGGAAACCATAATCTCTTAAGGACTTGCAAAATCTTCCAAAAATAATCAGTAGAAAAAGAGTAGGTACTTTGATTTATAAAGCACTGTACTTTTAGTATCACTTCTGTAAGGAACGAATACTTTTCGTTTAAGGTGATTATTGAAGTGCAGTAACGTAGACACGAGTTGTTCATTTTGCTTTAACAGTTTTTCTTTAACAAAAGCAATCTTGATTAAGATTTTCGTTATTATTCGACCTTAAATTATAATAATGAGTAGTCTGTCGATTTCCCTCTTCTTTTATTATCACGTAGATACGTTGGGACTTAACACATTTCCCGTAATTAATGGCTTGCGATCTTTTCTAAAGAGACTTCGGCCGCGATGCTGATCATAACAAGTTCTCGGACTATGTGTGGAAATACTTCGGCTGCAGTGCTGATCATAACAAGCTCTCGGACTATATCTGGTACTTCGGTTGCAGTGCTCGGCTGCGTTGCTGGTCATAACAAGCTCTCGGACTACATCTGGAAATACTTCGGCTTCGTTGTTCATCATCGCTGGCTTTTTTAACTTCTGCAGTTGGCTACGAAGACCATCTAAAGTGCATTTATGGATAACTTCACTTTGTTTGTCTTCCTTTATCTGAAACTTACACATGAATCCTATGTAATTGTTCGTTTAATTAATTTTATATTATTTATCGTTTATGGGGTTTATTTCAAAGAAGTTAAATATATAAGGCTGTAGATAGGGCCTTATCAGTATTTTCATAAAAACGATCATCCTGGTTCATACTGACACCATTTCGAATTGGTGGTAATAAGTCAAGGATGATATTTTATTTCGCCATGACCACTATTTCTAAACCTCATTACATACGACGCACTTTTACAACATTGATATTATTGCGCTCAGACAAAGACAAAAAAAATATCCAAATAAGTTTAGTAGTAATAACCCTAAGAATAAGCCATGCCATAGGAATGTCAGGTTGTTAGAACATTTGGTCTGATTTTGTTATGGTGTTTTAAATACAATTTCAATTAATTTATGAAACTATTCAATAATGCACACCGCACTAGCTGGCTTGTATAACGATGTGAGTATCTTCAATTTAAAATTCATTGTAATATGAGACTGGTATGCATTTATATCATCAAAATAGAATTTCACACAGCATTTTAAGTACAAGACGTATGAATTTACTTAATATACGTTTGAATACGAATTAAAAATTAAAATTTGTAAGATTAATCGCGAGAACTAAAAGTAAAGTCAAGTTCAAATATCTATTCACAATATTTAATTCAAAACAGACATAATGTGCCGAATAGAAGAAGCAATATTGATATAAAACAAATAAAATTTTACAATATTATTTCTAAATACATTGGACCGACGAAAAAAGGCTTTTGTTATATTCCCCTTATCAGTTGCTAAGCAACGATTGTTGGTAAACATACTTCCAATTTCGCTGTCTTTAAATGTTTATTTACATGTGAAATGTGAAATTTGCGAAATTATGACGCCTCGATTTTTATGAAAAATGCAAAAATACATCACGTAATTCAAAACAAAATAAAAATCAGTTGAAGCGAAAAAACGATTAAACTTGTATCGAACATTTTAAAACAGAATATTCACCATCTTAACATATTCATATATTTCAACATTCTTTCAGTATTAATTTACTTCATAAATTCATTCGACTATAATTTCAATTATCGTGTATTCTACATTATTTCTTTAAATCGTTTACAAAAAATAGCAAAAATGACATGACCTTTGAGCATCCATCATCCGTGGGCGTTGCAAAAACAGTATATTTTTGCAGTAATCCCACTTCTGAGCTATTAAAACGCTCAGAAGGAATTCCAGAAATACAATATATTCTTCCATAATCATCAACATTTACATTATTACATCTTTATCCACTATTATTTTATCATATCTCCATTATAAAAGACATTGCAAACATCAGCTGACATTTCATAACTCAAAGCAAGACTCCACATTCTAAAAAATATAATAGAAAAGTATTTAATAAGTGACGTAAAGTATTAACAACCAGCAATATAAATGGATCAATGCGATGTGCCTGTAACACTATACTTACATGAGAATGATAAAATAGTAACATAAGACGTTTATTTTTTGATAACATTTGAACGCCTCAGATAAGTGTGTTTCACTTATCACATCTTTAGAACCAGAACACATTAGCACTTAACACTGTATAAGGCAGAAATAGGTGGTAAGGCATCGAAGATGGTAGAATCGTTTGTGGTTCGACTTGGGTGACACCACCGCTTCACCTATTTCTGCCTCATAACAGCAGTGTCGTCTGCTTCTCCTATATTTTTTATTTATAAAAAGAGGTGTGGCGGTGTTAACTCCGGATTCGAAGTACCTAACCTTCAAGTATTCTAAATTATGTTATTATGTATGTAAGTGGGTTATATTTAATAAAGGGAATTGTATTGTGCATTGTTTCAGCGTAATTCGGTTGCTTTATGAACAATATACGGCGGTAAAGCCAACCAAATCGGATTTTCTGGGCGAAAGTTGAAGGCAAGGCTATGTGGGTGTGGATTACTGGGTAATTGGACACAAACGCCGTAACAAAGGGTATACTTGTTTTGTATAAAAAACCGGCTAAGTGTGAGGTGGACTCGCATAAAGAGTTCCGTAGGTAATACCGTCAGATATTTGTAAGTATTGCGTTATAATCGCTTAAGATCTTTCTATGCTCATTCTTTTCTATATTTCTATCCTAAAACGCCGAAATAGCATTCTAGTAAGGAAACTTCTTTAAATTTTAACTTTATATTTTCATGAAATTATCGCTAAATGTTTATTAAGTAGTTTTATTTTAATCATTATTAATTATAGTATTTGCAATAGTAATAATAAACACTTTGTGATAATTTCTAATGCACATTTTTTGATTCTTTAGATAATTGACCTGTACCGGAAGGACGGCCAGCGGGGCCTTAGAAAAAACGTTCCGTTGGCACAATTTGGGTACGGAACCCTAAAAATAAATGAAAAGATAGCGGTACCCTTCCCGGGTGAATACGGTACCTACTTTTTCAAATTGTTCTGAGCTGCGTACGTATTAATGGAATAAAATTTATTGTGTGATCATCAAAACAAATTGGATTTGTAAGGCAGTTAAAGTTTTGCTGAGTAATGTTTGTCTTTCTTTTCATATTGATGAGATTAAGTGTATTGTGGTTAATGTGCACATAAAATACTGAACAAAGTTAATTTGTTACTTGACGATATGTTATTGAACTTTTAAGGGTAGTCGAAATCTATATAGATACGTCTTTTTTTTTATATTTGAGCCCAACGATGTAGCAGACGTGCTACCTGATGGAAAGTAGTCAACGTCGCCTATGAACATTTGCAACACCAGAGGAGTCGCCAATGCTTCGCCGGCTTTGAAGAAGAGGTCCATGTCATAGCTCTCTGGGAATACCTCAGGAGGAAGTTCATTTCACATCTTGCACGTTCGAGGCAAGAACGTCCGTGCAAACCGAACCGAACGTCTGAAAATAGCTAACGAAAAAACAGACAAATAGATCTTTTTCTCTTTTTTTATTAAGCTTTTTTGTTTGGTAACTATACTAACTATTGTGTATATACTAACTGATGTGATAATAATGGACTAATTTTAAGTGTATTTTTTGAGAAATTTATATTATTTATTTGAGAAATATAAATGCATCAACTCAACTTGGAGACAAATTTGCCAGAAACTTTTAAATAATTTCAAATATTTGACGTATACTAAAAAGTAGATACATACTAATACCTACTTCTTAAAAGGGCAGGTAGTTTTTTACTCATACTTTTATATATCAAGTCGTCCTGTCTTAATTAATGTGAATTAACACATCTAAATTACATCCATTCTGAGGACTAGGCCCTAGTGCACCGTGCTGGCTAAGTGCATATTGGTAACTTCACATACCTTTGAATTTTTTTTTTAATATAAATCTCAATTGTACAGGTTTCCTCACGATGTTTTCCTTTATCGTTAAATAATTAATTAAATTATTAATTTCTAAAAATAATGGTGCGTGCGTGGGATTTGAACCTGGGACCCCTCGATCGAGAGGCCGAGTTTCGACCATTAGGCTATCACTGGTCCTATATTATAAAAATACAACTCATATCATGGCATGTGTCTTCGCTGTGAGTCATTGTAGCATTGCACCGCAGACAATGCACGCCCACGTGTCCCAGCATTGATATTAATGCGCTTTCGTTTCGTTTTTACGCTTAACGCGAACAATGTTTACCGGAAACCGCAATTATTTGGGTTCCACAAAAAAAAAACGCTTTCTACACTCACAGCCCCACACTAGGATTCCCTGTATCGTGGGTGCTATGGACACACACAGAGACAAATGTACAAACACCCAGAAACAGAAATCTAAATTCAACATTTAGAAATCTGTCTGGCAGGGGATCGAACCAAGGACCCTCTGCGCGTCAGACCGGCATGGTGACCGCTCCGCCACGCGGGTCGTCAAAAAAAATGATATAACGAAAATCACTCTATTAAGAATTAAGTGCATTGGCAATGTGGCAGCTAATATCATTGACATGATATACTATATATGTATATCATAATTACATATATATGATATATTATACGTCAAAGATTTGAAGGTGGTAGAACCCTTTGTGGTTCGACTCCGGCGGCACCACCGCCACACCTATTTCTACCTAATAACAGCAGTATTAGGCGCTGCTGTGTTCCGGTTTGAAGGGTGTGGTAAGGGAGACAGACTTTTCCGAGGCGTTCCAGCTTAGTCCTCAGGGGTAGCGGCGCATCTGTGGCTGACCTCAGGTAGGAATACCTAATCCAATCAATCTGGTGTTGATTACAGATGTCCATGGGCGGCAGTAGCCACTTACCATCAGGTGGACTGCATGCTCGTCTGCTACTCTTATATTATAAAAAAAAAGAATAAGCTCTGTCCTTCAATGAACACGATGAAAATGATGATGTGATAGATGGTAAGACCAGCGGCTTGACAGGAGAGGTACCAAAACCTCGTGTGACGATTGAGGTTGCAAATGACCATTCAGCATTTCACCTGATGGGAAGTTGCCACTAGCGCACAAGGAAAGTAACCATGGGGTTGTAATTAAAGCAGATTACAGATGCGAAGGTGATAGAACCCTTTGTGGTTCGACTCCGGTGGCACCACCGCCACACCTATTTCTGCCTAATAACAGCAGTGTTACGCGCTGCTATGTTCCGCTTTGAAGGGTGTAGTAAGGGAGACAGACTTTTCCGAGGCGTTCCAGCTTAGTCCTATGGGGTTGCGATGCATCTGTGGCCGACCTCAGGTAGGAATATCTATCCTATCTGGGGTTGATGCCCATGGGCGGCAGGAGCAACTTACCATCAGGTACCTCGTCTGCTACTCCTATATTATAAAAAAAAATGCATTTCCATTCTTGAGGGATAAGATATTATTGTTTTCATTTCCTTATATTACTTTATGATCACGTGTTCTTATTAATTTTAGAGTAAATAATTTTTCAAACAAAGTAATAAGTGTTCAACATATCTTTATATATATATTTCTTATGTGCGTGTGTATGTCGCTGAACTCCTCCTGAACGACTGGACTGATTTTTATGAAATTTGTTGTGTGTGTTCAAGGGGACTTGAGAATGGTTTAGATTCACAATTTAGTCTGTGGCCAAAGGTTTTTTAATTAATTTTTAATTCGTAGTTATAGAATCGGAAACTATGCATTTGATCAAGTGATGATCTTTAGCAAAGTTGTTGTCCAAGAGCCCACGAGGTTTTGGGAGTTGGTAAGACCAATTTTCGACAGATGGCACCACTGTCATTCCAATGCAGGTACAAATTTTCCGTTTTATGTATGTCATATTATTTCTTTAAAATGCGGGCGAAGCCGCGGGTACCACTCGTTAACTTATAAATCTTTGTAGGTAGATGTGTCATGCTAATCATTCATGCTATAACGGTGTAAAAGTAATTTGATACATTACAGAACCCTTTCGGGTACTTCGAATCATCTTTATGATATATTTAACGATTTATATTGAAGTGGAACCGACATTACAATCAATCAATGTGAATAAAACTTTTATTCTCCATTTCGGTTCTTGGATTCGCTGTAATTGATATTGTCTATATAAAATGCGTACCTGTCTCTTCCTTATGCGAGTTTATTACAATTTTATGTGAAATAAAAATTTTAATAGAAATTCGAAGGAACTTCTGCATTGCCGTGGCGCCGGCAAAGTGATCAATTATAATAAAGTTAATGGTTTCCGTAAAATTATTATCGAATGTTTCAGTGCTTAATGAACTAAAAGGGAATTGTGTTATACATGCAAGTGACTGAAACGTTGAAGGTTCTTCACTTCCTTTATTACTTATTTCCTTTTTTATAATATAGGAGTAGCAGACGAGCATGCAGTCCACCTGATGGTAAGTGGCTACTGCCGCCATTGGACATTTGTAATCAACCCCAGATAGGATTAGATATTCCTACCTGAGGTTGGCCACAGATGCGCGGCTACCCCTGAGGACTAAGCTGGGACGCCTCAGAAGAGTATGTCTCCCTTACTACACCCTAAAACCAGAACACAGCAGCGCTTAACACTGCTGTTATGAGGCTAAAATAAGTGTGGCAGTGGTGCCGCCGGAGTCGAACCACAAAAGGTTCTACCTTTTAAACTTCTATTACGTATAAAACAACGTTTGAAGTAACAAACGAGTATGTAATAAACCACCTGATGGTAAGTGACCATTGTCACCCAAGGACATATGTAAGCAACTTCGTGTAGGGAAGACGATAGAAATAGGAAAGACGTTAATCATAGATGTGTTGCGACTCCTGATGATTAAGATGATCGCTTCACGCTAGAAGCAGTTCATCAACAGCGGGAAGTACCTATCTCTCCTAAACTTATTTTGGTCGACAAAAATCCAAAAACAAAGACCACCTTCCAAATTCTTAGAGGAAAAAAATATTTAATGTAGCGCCCTCAAAAGCATAACTCTAACATATAGGTCAGTTAGTTACAGTAGTGGGCATCCTGCGTTTTAATGATTACTTGCTTAACTTAAAATGGTCGAACGCATGTCAAAAGCAAATCAAAACGATCGGTTTTTAAAAGAAACAAAGAACTAGCTTGCAATCAGAGGAGACAGCGCAATTTGCGACGTTTTACTTATCGCAATTCCTCCACCAAATATAACTCTTATCGCCTCGATTATAAAGACGGCGTGTTCGTGTATTGTAACGGCTATGATAAATTAATTAGAATAAGCAGAGCTTCATTTTGCTCATTAAACTGATCGTAAAGCCGTCGGGAACGGTCGTAAACGCAGGGTGAATGCTTCGATATGTTCGCATATTGTCCTACCGAGAAACGAACGTCGCGACCGAATTAACCTTTATTATTGTTCATTGCATAAATTAGTACAGTGCAGGTAGTTTTGGTATAGTATATGTGTACTCCTATGTTCTGGTTTGGAGGGTAAAAGGCTTAAACGAGATGTTTCAACTTCGTCTTCGGTGGTAGTAACACATCTGTGCTGTGAATGTAGAAAGTGTTATTATTATTATCTGTGGCCGATCTCAGATAGGAATCTAACCTAATCTGCGGTCGTTTATATCTTAGATTCCCAGTCCATGAACAGCAATGGCACAGCATCAGGTGGTTTATTATGAGTACATATCTACTACAGTGAATGTGCTCCAATAAGTAGAACTTTTTCAATTACCACCACCACCCACCACCACCACCCACCACCACCACCCACCTTTAAAGAAGCAGTGTGGATTCATTTCGTGGTAGTCCAATCTGATCTATAGGCATTAAGTACAGACCGGTACCTACTTGTACCCAACAGCTCTGGTCTAACGTTTGATAAGTTTCCTAAACCTTAGTCCATTTCATTGTAAATTTCAGTTTTGATTACAGTACAGTTACTTATAACAATATTGAATGTTTTAATTGAATTTGATTTCAGGTGATCACTGGCTGCAATGAGCTCGCAACGTCAGATCATAGGTATGTCACTTCGTTATTTAAATTTAGCACTATTCACACATATTAGTCAATGGCACCGTCAAAGTAAATATTATACAAGTATATTGACCATACAAGTGTATTTACTATGAGTTGGCGCCATTCAATATATTTGGTAACTGTTTGTTTTATAATATGTAGAATAAATAGAATGATGTGTAATGTTCTCCTTAATTGAATTACTAACCACCCGCATTGGAAATGTGTTGGGGTGTGGTAGGTACAGTCTATCCTCAGTTTAGGGGAAGTCCAGTATTCTTATTGTATTTGAAGGTGGTAGAACCCTTTGTGGTTCGACTCGGGCGGCCCACCGCCACACGTATTTCTACCTAATAACAGCAGTGTTAGGCGCTGCTGTGTTCCGGTTTGAAGGGTGTGGTAAGGCAGGCAGACTTTTCCGAGGCGTTCCAGCTTAGTCCTCAAGGGTAGCGGCGCATCTGTGGCCGACCTCAGGTAGGAATATCTAATTCTATCCGGGGTTGATTACAGATGTCCATGGGCGGCAGTAGCCACTTACCATCAGGTGGACTGCATGCTCGTCTGCTACTCTTATATTATAAAAAAACTGGCACATAATAACTTAACTAAAAACTTTTTTTTGTATTAGGATCTAATAACAATTGGCCAAGTGCGAATCAAATTCTCTCACGAGGGGTTTCGTACCACCAAATCTTCGTATTTTTTTTGTATTTGTTATTAAAGCAGACATTGAAGTAAATTCATTGTGACATTGAACTGTCTATCTATTACGGTTCAATAAATAAAGGAAAAACGCAGGATTTGAGCAGTTTCTAATATGAGCACCCCTTAGCGGCAACCATTACGTATACTTTGTAAAAAAACATACATGTATTATACTAACGTACGCAGTAGGATAATATATCTATGATAAAATCAAGTGTCTATAGACCCCTGTGACAGACGCATAGACGGACGGACAGCGGAGGCTTAGTAATAGGGTTTCGTTTTTACCCTTTGGATACGGAACCCTAAAAAGGGTCTCAGCTGTACGTACGTACATTGTGGTATTTGTAACCCACATTACAAGTACAATAAATAAACTATTATTTCCAAATAATTTGTTTGACGCTTTTTGATGAATCACAGGGAAAATCCATGTTATTAACCACATAATAGTCATTAATTTCTTACCTCCCCGTGAAGCTGATCTCAGGTGACTGAGATGAAGTGACTCAAGCCGGAAATCCTTTTATGTGTTTTACGAATATTTTCTATTGGAAGTTTACTAATTTATGCCTAATTTTACGGTTAACAAAAAAAATTTCGTAACAAAAAAATGTAGAGAAACTGAATGCTTTTGGTAATAATATCTTACCTGAAATACACTGAAGGTTACACTGAAGTGTCAATCTGTGATTCATAAATAGGTACCTAGGATAATAATTATGCTTATAATAGATAATTATGTGGTATTAATAATTATGCAATAGTATAGTATAGTTGAAGGTGGTAGAACCCTTTGTGGTTCGACTCCGGCGGCACCACCGCCACACCTATTTCTACCTAATAACAGCAGTGTTAAGCGCTGCTGTGTTCCGGTTTGAAGGGTGTGGTAAGGCAGACAGACTTTTCCGAGGCGTTCCAGCTTAGTCCTCAGGGGTACCGGCGCATCTGTGGCCGACCTCAGGTAGGAATATCTAATCCTATCTGGGGTTGATTACAGATGTCCATGGGCGGCAGTGGCCACTTACCATCAGGTGGACTGCATGCTCGTCTGCTACTCTTATATTATAAAAAAAATAGAATATTTACAAGAACCAAACTTATCTATTGTCTTACAAAATCTCAAACATTTGTGAAGCCTATCAATTCATACTTGGCCAAACTACGGCCAAAGCCCCTCTTCTGAGCAGAGAGCCATGCTAAGCCAGCAATAATAGGGCAGTAATGGGTTGACGAAGAAGGGAGAACCTGTGTCCAGCCATGGGAAAATAATGGAGTAATGACAAAAGACTAACCACTTTTAATTCTATTTTTTGTCTACAGTAAACAATACGCACTCAGGATAAGTAGGTACGTTTTGTGTACTCTTTACTCATAGACATAAGTATTAATTAAGATTATCGTAAGTGTCGTAAGTATTGACTATTAAATTTTCTGTCAAATAGCAGATTATTGTGTGGCCCGCTGGGTCATCGGTTGCTAAGTCGGAGTTAACTGTTGCTCCGTGCCACTTCCTCCGACGGGCACCGACGGAATATTGATGAGCGGCCGTGGCGCCAGCTTGCTTATTGTCTCTTGTCTGACTTTGTTGTGATTACTTGTTGGTTTGTCGTTAAAAACCTTATTTCTATATCTTATTATTATCTTTGATGACTGAGTCTTTCTCGGTACTTTTTTTTAAAGTACGTTTTCTAAAAATGTAACCGAGCTAAGTAGATTTTTGCCCCTGAAACAAACTAGGAACTTTAGGAAACTAAATTTTATGAAAATCAAAATAGTTACAAATAACATAATAATTATTGCTTAATGTTATAGTGTCAGTTATCATCTTCGATCAAGAATACTTGATCGAAGATGATCATAATAAACTTTGTATAGTAATTCATATGAGCGGAAATGAATAGATAATTTCGATAACGCTGATATCAGCCCGGCTAGCTCAGTCGGTAGAGCATGAGACTCTTAATCTCAGGGTCGTGGGTTCGAGCCCCACGTTGGGCGCATTTCTTTTTATTTATTTTTAAAATAATTGAATATTAAAAATGTATTAATAAAAACTTTTTAATATTATTTTTTCAAAAAATATTCTTTAATATTTTTTTTGTTAAAAATACTGCTTTCCGGCAGTGAAGTGTGTATTTTTTTAGCGTCTCCATGTAGTATGTACCTATGCGTCACGGAA
Organism: Epargyreus clarus; assembly: GCF_041222505.1. Lineage (NCBI taxonomy): Eukaryota > Metazoa > Arthropoda > Insecta > Lepidoptera > Hesperiidae > Epargyreus > Epargyreus clarus. Next base: position 10,655,076 of record NW_027332212.1, read on the forward strand.
GGAATTCGACAAGAAATGTAGTGGATTTTTTGTATCTACGATTTTTTGAACTTTGGGAAGAAGTGTCTGTTTACAAACAAAGGCAAGTGTATTTATGAAGTAATAGAGAATACATACTCTATTAGAGCATACATAGAGATTACGGTTCAAGCGTTAAAATTGACATTGAGTTGCTATGTATTTATACTACAAAATGGAAATATTTTTAACAGGAAAACATTAAAGGAGGATGTATGTTGTTTTAGGCACCTTCAAATTAGACGTTTGGATTCGGTTGCTGCCGCACGATAGCTAATCACTATCAAAGACTTCAATAAAGAGATTATTGCCAAGTGCTTATTGTACTCACACCCTTCGGATTCCGTACCATTCAAATTTCGTGATTTTATTTATTTCCACCTTTTTATTTTTATCATTTCTTATTATAACGGCCTTAGAAATTAATTTGCTTTAAAAATCACGTATCCATCTAATATGCATCTAGCGATAGAATCCCGTGACGGAGGTTTAGAAATAATAATTTGTACAATTGGTTACGGAACCCTAAAACGTACATTCCCTCTGCCTCTGACCCTGTAAGTTCGATAAGGGAGCGCTCACGATACGTAACTCGATGATTTATTGCACATTAGCCGCGGGCTATCTTAAGTTACGCGCAGTTCACTGCCTCGTCAGGAGATGGTGCGACCTCATGCAGCTGGATGGGTATATTTGGTTGGCTCTTTGTATAAATGAGAGCTAGAACCACACATTAGTTTAAGGGATCATGTAAACTTTAGATAACCCTTTGGATAGATAACCCTTTAGATTCTAAGGGGTTTACAGGACTGACTGCTTTGTATTTTTTTATAATAGAAGTAGAAAACGAGCATGTAGTACTTCATGATAAATGACATCTGCCGCCGGTGGATATTTATAATCAACCTAAGATAGAATTATAATTTCTAAAGTATGTCATGGATTAAAAAGTAAGAATGTGTCAAGTGTTTTGATGTGCTACAATATTTAAAACAGAAAAGTACATATTTAATAACACTCTTGCTTTTATAGGCACAAATAGGATCGTGGTGGTACCTCCGGAGCCGAACTACGAGTACATAGGGCTGGTATTTCCTTCAATAGGGGAACTTTTTTTTATAATATAGGAGTAGCAGACGAGCATGCAGTCCACCTGAAGGTAAGTGGCTACTGCCGCCCATGGACATCTGTAATCAACCCCAGATAGGATTAGATATTCCTACCTGAGGTCAGCCACAGATGCGCCACTACCCCTGATGACTAAGTTGGAACGCCTCGGAAAAGTATGTTTCCCTTACCACACCCTTCAAAACGGAACACAGCAGCACCTAACACTGCTGTTATTAGGCAGAAATAGGTGTGCCAGTGGTGCCGCCGGAGTCGAACCACAAAGGGTTCTGCCACCTTCAACTGTTTAGATCCAAGTCTAAGACTAACAATTGAACATACTCGTACCATAGACACGCCTCAATAACAACGAACTTAGTAATTTATTATTACTAATGTTTTTTGTTACATAAGTATGCTCTCATTAATATTTTATTTTCAAGATACGAGATCCAAATATTTAAGTCTTGCCTTTCTAACGTAGTTTAAAATACTTTTAATACACTACTTGTAAAGACTAAGTTTCTAATTGCCTTAGAATGTAATAGCTATATTAATTTATTATTAGATAAGCTCCTTTGAAAAAAATATCCTATAAACACTATTTATATAAAACTAGCTAACCCGGCAAACGTTGTGTTGCCATATAAATAAAAAATGTTAAGGGTGAACAACCCTTAACACAACGGGGTATGAAAAATAGATAGTAGCCGATTTTCAGACTTATTGAATATGCATATAAAATTTGGTGAAAATCGGTTAAGCCGTTTCGGAGGAGTACGATAACTAACATTATGACACGAGAATTGTATATATAAGATTATCTAAAACAAAATATATTCACATAATTATCAAGATCCTTTAAAATGACACAAGCAGATTTTTTACTGTGAACCATGTTGAAAATATTCTTCATATATTATAATGACTGACGGGATGTTGTATATCGATTTTTATTTGTCGCAATACCAATTGCGATATAACGATGTGTGTCATATGACTGACTCATCACCGACATGGTCTGTCCATCTGTTAATCTATAACAATGATAAATGATTAACTAATTATTACTTATCGTCATCAACCAATTTTTAAGGTTGAACTCTTTGTGGTTCGACGTCAGCGGCACCACCGCCACACTTATTTCTACTTAATACTAGCAGTGTGCTACTATGTTCTGGTTTGAAGGGTGTGGTAAGGGTGACATACTTTTCCGAGGCGTTCCAGCTTAGTCCTCAGAGATAGCGGCGTAAGGGTAGTAGTAATCTAAAAGGCGGTAGTAATCTAATGTTATCTGGGGTTGATTAAAGATGTCAATGGGCGGCAGTAGGCACTTACCATCAGGTGGACCGCTTGTTTGTCTGCTACGTCTAGATTATAAAAAAAGCCTATATTGTCCTGTTGGACATAACTAACCTTAGAATTAGGAAGATTTAGGCAATAACTCAGTATGTTGGATAAATGCGGATTGGCATATTTTTTATGATTTAAATAGCAAAGTTGCAGTCCACCTGGACATCTTTATTCAACTTCATACAGAACAGGGATTCAACGATTACATGTGTTGCCACTCCTGAGGACCAATATGTTTGCTTCTTGTGTAAGTCAGCCTGCACCCACAGTCCCACATCTTTCCATTATCATCATCATTATCAACCCATTACTGTCCCACTGCTGGGCACGGGTCTCCTCTCAGAATGAGAAGGGTTAGGCCATAGTCCACCGCGCTGGCCAAGTGCGAATTGGTAGACTTCCACCTTTGAAAACTTTTTTTTTATGAATTGTCAGGTATAAGTTTCCTCACGATGTTTTCCTTCACCGTGATAATTAACTTCTAATACGCACATAACTTTGAAAAATCAGAGGTGTGTGCCTGGGATTTGAACCTCGGGCCTCTCTATCAAGAGGCCGCGTTTCTTAACCACTAGGTTTTCACTGCTGCACTGCATCTTTCCATCGCAACGCAAGAATTTTACGCTAAAAATAGGTGTCACCACACCGTCTGTGGTACCTCCCCGGTCAAACAATACTGTTCCAATCGCCTTTTTATACACAATTGAAAACATTATATAGCACCCTCAAGCAAGAAGTTTTCCTCCCGTTGTTTTCCTTCACCACAAAACTAGTGATAACTTATTTCTAATTAATTAATAGCTGATTATACGTCAATTAATAACTTAAATTAATAGCTGTAGTGACTGGAGACGGGATGCCCCGTAATTATTATTTGTGGCATAATTCTATTGTTTCGCTAAATAACAAAAACAGTCTTTACAATAGTAAGTATTTTGAAATAAAAAAATTGTTGCGTGAACTTCAAAGATGAACTACAGAGTAACATCATTAAAAAATATTTGTACCGATCATTAAGGGAATTACTGTCGCATTTGAATCATTTGTTATTGATCAGAATAGCAAACACGAAATAGGATTAAAGACTTACCTGGGATCGGACTTAAATCCGTAACTAACATTGATGAGCAAATCTATAAATCACTATGTTACTGAAACTAGTTATGTTTATTTTATATGTATATTTAATGTTATATAAAACTAGTAAAATAGCTTTTTATAATATAGGAGCAGACGAGTATGCAGTCCACCTGATGGTAAGTGGCTACTGCCGCCCATGGACATCTGTAATCAACCCCAAATAGGATTAGATATTCCTACCTGAGGTCAGTCACAGATGCGCCACTACCCCTAAGGACTAAGCTGGAACGCCTCGGAAAAGTATGTCTCCCTTACCACACCCTTCAAAACGGAACATAGCAGCGCCTAACACTCATATTATTAGGCAGAATTAGGTGTGGCGGTGGTGCCGCCGGAGTCGAACCACGAAGGGTTCTACCTTCAAACTGCCATGGACATCTGTAATCAACGCTAGATAAGATTAGCCTACCTGTGGTCGGCTACAGACGCGTTGCTAGCCCTGAAGACTAAGATAGGACACCTCGGACATGTCTCCTTTGTCACACTCTTCAAATACAGAAAACTGCGCACTGAACACTGTTATTAGGCAGAAACAGGTGTGGTGGACGTGCCACCGAAGTCGAACCACAAGGATTCCACTATTATTAAAACAGTATGCTCCACCTTCCCATAAACACCAGAAACCATAAATGCAAGTAATGTCGGTATAGGAAAGAAACGGTGTGTGAATAATATTTCAGTGAAATACGCCATGGAATATTCTACCATAATAATTTACACTAAGAGTACACTCACAGACCGTACAAAGGTCTGTGAGTGTACTTTGATTAGCTGATTTTCAGTATAATTTCATATTGTACTTTAGAATCTTCTCCAGTAGGCCACAAGGGGGTGGTGAAACGTCAGGAGAAATTTGGAGAGCGTTAAAGGTGTTTAAGTGGCTAATTTTTTATTGTAATAACAGGTCCATTTGGTCGTATTTTTTGTTTTTTTTTTTAATGTTGATTATAGGACAATCCTTTTATTCAAGATTTTGGGGTGCTTGAAAATAATTTGTTCTAAAAGTGAACGCTAGATGAAATAAGTTTGAGACGCACTGCTCTAGAAGCTTAGGTACTATGCGCTAAGAACGTTTGAAATTCTATGTCCAAGGACACTTGCAAGGAAATCGTTTCATTATCATATTTCGAGCACTGCTTGACTCTGCCTTTTCACGTTACTAGTATAATATAATTCAGTTTTTAAGAAAAACCTTTTTATTTAATTTTTGATATTCTTCTGAGCAAAGCATTTATACCCATATACCCATATCATGACGACTGACGATGGTGATTTAGAATGACGTCATAAGTTAGTCATTTATTGTCAATAAAATCGAAGTACATATTTGTCAAATTTCAGATCAGATTTCAACATAGATCGGGATTAACTGGTTTAAAATTCAGTTGCAAGATTTGATCCTCACATACATACGAACCAACAAAGCAAGTTAAATAAAAGCTATTTAAAAAAAAAACAGTTCAGTAGTTGACAAAGTTGTACAATTTTTTACGTGCGTCTTTAAATGACGCAGCATAAATACACGTGTAAAACAAACGGTATAGATTATACAAAACTATGGAGATCCTTATACTGTGACTACGGTGTATTAAGTGAAGTAAACAATTACAATTAATTGCATTATTTTCCAATAAACGTAATATTTCCTTTGACATCCGCTTCCAAGCCCTTTCATGTCACACGCTTTTCAAAACCGCAAAGTACTGCGTTAATTGTTTACTAAATCACGTGCTCTACATAGATAGCTTCACAATAAGGATGGCATATGTATATACTCTTAGTCCGAGCCATATAACAAAACTAGCTATTGCCCGCGGCTTCGCCCGCGTTTAAAAGCAAAATAATATAACATAGTAACATACATGAAACTGAAAACTCAACTTTGCTAAAGATCATCACTTGATCAAATGCATAGTTTATGATTCAATCCTTACTAATATCGATTAGAATAATCGATGTTGTGGGTCCAAAAGATCTATTCCCCGATTAATCGATCTTAGATCGCCATCCCTAGTTCCCGTGGGATTTCTGGGATAAAAACTATCCTATGTCCTTTCTCGGGTCTCAGACTATCTTTTTACAAAATTTCATTAAAATCGGTTCAGTGGTTTGGGTGTGAAGAAGAGACAACCAGACAGACAGACAGACAGACAGAGTTACTTTCGGATTTATAATATTAGTAAGGATAAGGATGATAACTGGCTATACGTGTATTTGAAGTCACATCGTCGTAAATTATCCCACTGCTGGGAACGGGTCATCTAGAGTCTGTGAGGATTAGGTCCAATGCTGACCAAGTGTGGATTAATAGACTTCTCACACGTTTGACAGCTTTTAAAAAATCTTTTAGTTGTGTTTCCTGCTTTCTGCGATGCTTCTGTTCATCGTTAAATCAAGTGATAATTTCTAACACGCACATAATTTTGAAAAATAAATATAGTTCAAAAAACTACAAAACACGCTTTTATGATAAAATCAACTAAAAAGTAGAAAATAATTTTAAATCTAGGAATCAATTAAGGAACAGTAAATTGTATAATTGTAAAACAAGCGTGGAGTGCTCCACTTATCAATTTTCGAAAAGCACCCCACACTTTTTCCACAATTATACAATTTACTGTTCCTTAATTGATTCCTAGATTTAAAATTATTTTCTACTTTTTAGTTGATTTTATCATAAAAGCGTGTTTTTTAGTTTTTTGAACTATATTTATTTTATTAATTTTTAGTATTTGTTGTTATAGCGACCATCATTATGCATCGTCTGTAAAAAAATCAAGTGTCAATCTATTACGATTTAAGAGAAAAAGCCCTGTGACTCACGAACAGACAGCGGAGGGTTTCGTTTTATCCTTTGAGTACGGAATCCTAAAAATCATTCTACAAGATGGCATTATAGATATGTTTCAGTACATTTGATTTATAGGGAAATAACATTATTATTTTCCAAAGCTAAAAATCAATTTAGTAACTTTGCCTGAACGCTCCATAAGGCGCTTTCTCTCGCCTCGAAAATCGTTAATCCTGAGGATATTGATAAGGACAATGGTACAAAATTATTAAAATCGTGTATTGTCATTGGTTCTTGATAATTCTTGAAAATTTTGAATTGAACTGAACGTTCAAAGTGGATAGAAATCGGGCTCAAAGATTCCGTTGCTGTTACGTACATACATACATACAAATGTACAACCCAAGCTAATAAAAGCGTGTTAATTAGTGCTTGTCATCTAATCAACGCAAATTTTGAGGTTTAATCCATATGTAGGTATATCAAATCTTTTAAGCTACATAGGTACTTGTGGTTGCTCTGTAGATTTTTTTGCAGACTTAAATTCATACAATTGTTTTTTTAAGAAATCCTCATGATGAGATTTAAAAAATCTAATTTCCAGTGGCATTTGAATCATGTTTATTAGTAGCGGCATCATAAAATAATCACCGAACTTCAACAAAGATATTATATCCCTTTTTTTTTTTTTTGTTGACGAGGGGGAAACCTTCAAAAGGTACTCAGGTTATGTGGGATTTTTACCACACTAAAACCCCCCCGGTGGCCGTCCTCAGCGTTTGGTGGAGAACTCCGGGATCTCCAACGGAACACAACCGGAGTCCTCCTAACGCGATGCCCTTTTATCGGGCTCTGCCCTGGGGGGAGCAATTTACGCTCCTCTCACATCCCCTGGTGATTACAGCGATATGCGACCACACAAACCGCTGTCCTTCCCGGGGTCGCTTGCTGGACGTCTTTCCGTCCGCAACCCCGGAAGCCCCTTTTAGTCGCCTCTTACGACAGGCAAGGGTTACCGTAGCCCTATTCTGGTCCCGGTACTACAGGGACTAGATATTATATACCTACGAGACGAATAGATAATCTCTTTCCTTTTGGAAGTATGTTAAAATACCTATAATGCCTTTTATTATATACCTACCTGAGCAAATTAATAGGATTCCGTAATACAAAATTCCATAATTTACAACCTGTCACCGACGTCAGAAATTAATCTAACCTTTGATATCAATTGATATTTAATAACATAATAACAGTTGTTATGATGGCAACCCTAGCCTGTGATCATTTTATTGTGAATTAATTTACACGGAATAGGATTTGCGGTTCTATATGACTCATGATGCAGTGATTCTCGACATAACTAGATGTAGACGAGTCGGCTTCTGACATCTTGTTCAATTGGGTTGCCAGTCTAAAGAAAAATAATTTGTATATCACGTGAAGTCGAAATTAAATTGGGTGTGTCGATGTTTTAAGATTTTCTGTACTTTAATATATACAATAATAAGATTTAACCGTTTTACATCATAAAGGAAATGAAATGAAACCTCAACATGATTTGAAATCATTTATTCAATTAAGTAATACCTCTTTATAGTTGATATGTTTTTTAACTTGACTTATCTAACATTTGGGCTTTCAAGACGTATGTCACAATATCTTATGCTGTCCAGTAGTTTGGAAGACGTACAGTGTTAAAGCATTACATACATAGAAGGTACCTTTAGGTTTTTAAATTGTAAAATTGTAAAGTGATTTTGATGTTGTATCTTTTTAAAAGTAACTACTCAATTATTATAGACATAATTTTTTTTTTATGTTACCATTTATATAAAAAACAGGTGGGTAAAACCGCAATGCTTGATTGTTTTTATTATAATAACCATTTTGTCCTTCGAATTTTTGAACAACCTTTATAAAAACCAGCATAAAACATCAGTCACAAAATAAATGTCTATGAAATATTTCTTTGTTAGACATGCTCAAATAAAACTAACGATTAGTATCTTGGGCACCTGGTTCTAGGGATGGCGATTCTTTCCGAAAGAGATCGATTCGAATCAAAGTGCAATAAATCGATTCACAAAAAAATCGAGGCCGAAAGAATCAATTCTCCAAAAATCGATCTTCGATCTTTTCAGCTAAAAAAGGGGAAAATAGCGGAAAATGGGTCATCAGGACCAAGTAAGCACTGAAATACATATCCGTTAGCAAAAAATCTCCATAACACATCAATTAAACCAAACATCGAAAAGATCGACTTTCGATTTTCGACAGGATGGAAGATCGAATCAGTGAATCGATCTTTCATCCTGGAATAATTGGAGTCCGATTAAAATAATTGTTGTTTTAGCACAAAAGATCGATTCTTCGATTAATCGATCTGAGATTGCCATCCCTACCTTGTACAATGGATTTCGAGACCTAACTTAGTTTCCGAGTAAACATTCAGGTAATAATTCCCAGTGTGATATTTATGAACGTGATGAATTTATCGGGTTTTGTGGTGATGTGGTAATGTCCGAATTGAATTACAACAATGGAAATACTTAAACATACTGTTACTAATGTGTTAACGTTAACACTGTTAACAATTAAATCATTATGGTCATTACTAATTATGGTATTTCAATCGGGTATTACCATAACCTATATTTAGTATGGATGTAAACGGAATGAAAAAAATAACAAAATTGAGGTAGGTATTGTAAATAGTATAATTATGTTATTTCCTCTAAAATACAATCTGTAAAATTGTAATTCATTTGCAACCAATTCCCGTCATATTGGATTTATCCGATTTGTACATTTTATTGTAACGTTTTAGAGCCTTAAAAGAATGTTTAATATTATGTTTCGAAGTTATGGTGTTAAGAAGGAGCACGCATCTACCTGATAGTAAGCGGCAACAGCTATGGAGATACCGTAATCTAAGCCTTATTACATATGCGTTCTACCGGAAGCCTATTACAGCGTTCCTATTCGTAAGGACTCAAATAGTCAACTCAAATATCTTTTGAGATGAGTATAGTATGAGCATGCAATCCACCTGATGGTACGTGGCTGCTACCGTCCATAGACATCTGTAATCAACTCCAGATAGGATTATGTATTCCTACCTGAGGTTGGCTACAGATGCGCCGCTATCCCTGAGGACTAAGCTGGAACGCGTTGGAAAAGTATGTCTTCCTTACCATTCAACCCAGAACAGTGCTGTTATGAGGCAGAAACAGGTGTGGCGGTGGTGCCGCTGGAGTCGAACCACAAAGGGTTCTACCACCTATCTACAGTAAACACAATTAATTTGATTTGAGGCCTTGCTTTTGTCTATTTGTATAGAATGGTTAATGTAATATGTAAATGTACATTATATTTGCAAATTAATAAATAATGTTAAACGTATTGTTAGGAATGGTGTCGATGGTTATCGCATCGCAGGATGTCGTCGCGTCGGGTCGTCGATCTGACACATGACAGCGAAACTAATTGTTACAAATTGTTCGATATAACAATTTGTTATTCAAATACAGTTGCTTATAAACAATATTGTTTGATAAGTTTGACGTAGCAAGGTGTAGAGAAGCATTGTAATTGTAATCTTTTGTATAGGTTTATGCAATATTTTGTACTTATAAGTTTCAATGGTTGTTTTCTATTTTACTGCATTAGTGTCCTATTTTACTGTCTTGTGTCGTCCTTTCGTGGTTTGAAGGATGTGGTGCGATATACGACATACTTTTCCGAGGCATATCAGCTTAGTACTCCGGGTTAGTGGCGCATCTGCGACCTATCCCAGGTAGAAATCTGATCTTATCGGTTGAATACAAATCTCCACCACCAGGTGGACTGCATATTCGTCTGCTAATCCTATATTATAAAACTAGCTGACCCGGCAAACTTGGTACCACCTCAAAATCTATTTATCAAATATATTTCATATAAAATATAGCCTTTGTTACTCATAGATAATGTAGCTTTCGAATATTAAAAGATTTTTTAAAATCGGTCCAGTAGTTTCTGAGCCTATTCATTACAAACAAACAAAGTTTTCCTCTTTATAATATTAGTATAGATTACCGTTTAAGAAATAGAGCCCCGTGACAGACGGGCAGACAGCGGAGGCTTAGTAATAGGGTTCCGTTTTTATCCTAAAAATTACAAACAGGGCAAGTATGTGGCAATAAATTGTCTTCAAACGTTCCGCGTTTTCCATAGTCCCGCTCTGGAATTACCGTCCCTTATAATTCCATTGGGTGACCTTGTGTAAATTGATGTCTGCACGCCACGTTCATTGTCGTTATTGTCATCATCGTTGATCGGACACGATAACTTGCCTTAATAGACCCTGTTTGTCTGTACGATTAGGATTTGTATGATTAGCTCGTCTGCATAAATGAAGTTTAATGTTCTTACTCGTAGTGAGTTCTCAAGTTTACCTTAAATAATACGGGTTCAGTTTGTTTTTGTATACATCACAAAAGCGAGCAAAAGATTTCCAATAAATTAAAAATAAAGTTTATAATTTATAAACTACACTCTTAGATTGTCTAAGAAACGTCTGATTAATGATGTGCGTATTTATTGATGGAAATACTCAATTGGTTATCTATACTAAAATTATAAAGAGGAAAACTTTGTTTCTTTGTTTGGTTGTAATGAATAGGCTCAAAAACTACTGGACCGATTTCAAAAATTCTTTCACCATTCGAAAGCTACATTATCCACGAGTAACATAGGCTATATTTTATAAGAAATATATTTGATAAATAGATTTTGAGGCGGTACAAAGTTTGCCGGGTCAGCTAGTCTCTAATAAAGTAAATTGAATCATGTCATCAGACACTGATTCTTACTGGCAAGTAATATTGGTGACAACTGCTCCTAACTTTAAGTACTAAACACTAGTGTATTGCGGTTTTAAGGACTAAAAACTCAATGAGTTCGTGCATAGCGTTTTGGATTAAAAAAATATATTTGTAAAAGTGACGCATCTCACCTGTTTGCGTTAAGTAAGCGGTAATGGTATAATGGGTAAACCAGAATTATTTTTGTACTTCTGACACCATTTTTCTATTACTTGGTCGTGAATCACCGCTTATTAAAGCTGGGTTAAAGCTACATAAATTCTATTGAAAAATGAACAAAGCTTTCAACTAACTACGTACTACGCTATGAATCATGTACTACTCATAGACAGTAGGTTTTTAACAAAGGTAATTGAAATTCAGTATTATTATCCGCAAACATATTTATGATACGGTTTTATCACCTTTTTAATAACAATGTAATAATATTTTAAACTAGCTGTGCTCCGCGGTTTTACCTGCGTCAAAAGTAAATCGAACGCGGGTGAAACCGCGGGGCATAGCTAGTTCTTAATATAAATAGCCTACGTTACTCCTTATTTTATCAGCTACCTGCCAATAAAAGTCCCGTCAAAATCAGTCCAGCCATTTCAGAGATTAGCCAGAACAAACAGACAGACAGACAAAAATTGTAAAAAAAAAATATTTTGGTGGATGTACCGTATGTATATTAATAAGCATGTAGTAAAAAGCTGTTATTTCAATATTAAAAACAGACTCTCCAATTTTATTTATATGTATAAGTAGATGTTAATTTAACTTTATTACTAACAATGTAATTTTTTCGATGTTAATTTAACCTTCCTCTAATTGTAGTGTTAAAATTAAACTTTCGATGTAGGTATATCTACATATTATTATGTTATTCAAATACTACAGATTATAGAACACAGCATTACCTGGACGAACCATACGAGCACAACCACGTTTCAAAATTAAATAAATAAAAATATTAAAATTTGCAACATTTTTCCTGAAATATTGAAGATGCCTATTTAATACAAAAATATATAGCATTAGTAAAGTTTTTTATAGGTCGTCGTTGATTGAAGAGTTATAGAGAAAGTAAAAGCTGAAAGTAACTAAAGAAAGTATTCCTTTGTATTCAGAGTAAATATTCAGACATTTTTACAAATATACAATCTTTGAAATTTAAACTGACAGCATAAGAAACGATTAACAATTCAATACAGCAGCGATGAACCGATAAACTTTGATCGGTCAATTGAAATTGGGCAGTCATATGCCTTACTCACTCGAGGAGGAAGTATGGAAAGTATGTAACGGTAGACGCGTTTGTTTTGGGTCAAGTACTCGGAATTTGACCGCGGCAGTCCCCGTTTACTCATCACTCGTCATTGCAATAAATAATTTGAACGTTTATTGGGTATGGGCGCAGTGTACGCGGGCGTGCGGAATTTTAACGGTAAAGCAATTATTGAAACAAATTGTTTGAGCTTAATAATAAATAAAATTAAATGTTAACACAGGAAGTTTTACTGAATGAAATAAACTTGAAATGTAATGTGATTTCTTAAATAAAATAAATTCTGGTTTGGTTATAATAATGCGCAAGTTATAATTATTTAAAAAGACAAGAAAATATTATTTGATATACACACATATGACAACGCTTGAAATAAATATTAATTTTAATTAATAAATATAATGATGTATTTTAATTGTAATTGCTTATATGAATAGACAAAATAAAAATACATTAAATAAAACAATACATTCTATTACGTTTAATTTATACAATTCATTTAAATTTTATAAATCGTGTTCACTATAGACGAACATTGTGGTTTGAACAGAAGGAGGACAAACGTCAATTAAATGTCCAGAAATGGTGTGATATGTGAGACATAGGGAAGGTATAGGAATATTTAGTGTTACCTGCGTCAATGATCAGGAGAAATAGGGAATTGTTTTTCATTTTATAACGTTGTACATGTCATGTACAACGTTGTACAATGTCATGTACATGTTTAAAACCAATTTCTCATAACTCTATCGTTACAAGAGCTGCAACACCCCTGAAGGGTTATGTACAGATTCTGATATTCGGTTAAGACGAATATTTTTGGTGATATCGCCTATGTCATCAGTCGTAAAAATATATCGATGATAAAATAAAATATTTGAGATTACTTTACTTCGAGTAGTATTCCAAACCCCCTTAAACTCATAGGAAAAATAACAATCCCTTTTCTATAACTCAAAGGCTTTGATACCCGATTCTGATTCCCACTTCGGCGCACTCGGGTCGGGGGTCAAAATCACGTATACATATTTTCTTTGTAAGATACTGCTACTGTCTGTATTTACACAGATGTTGCCCTTTTGGTCGTGCTCGTTTTTAACTAATAATAATGTTTTCCCCATAATTCAAATATTTGGCCTATTTTAATTCTTAATGCGGCACTCTCGCGTCCCAGGTCAAATTTCATGTTGAGGTGGACTTATGGTGTGGGGCTACATACAATATACATACTTTCTTCCTATGGTGTCTAGTGTGTATATTTTTAGTGAAACTTCATAGAAAAACGTGTAAAACATCTGCTGTTTCTGGTAATAGTAATGTTTCCCGTAGTTCAAAAACATGTGCCTACGTGACCGATTTTCATTCCCAACGCGACACACTCGGGTCGCAGGTCAAACTCATGTTGAGGTGAACATATGAGATGGGGACACATACATACTCCCTTCGTGTGGCATGTACTGTGTATTAAAAGTGAAGCTGAGTAGAAAAAATGTAAAACATCGGTAGTTTTCTAGTAATAGTAATGTTTTCCCCATAGTTCCAAAACATGTGCCTTCGTGACCGATTCTGATTCCCAACGCACACTCGGGTCGCGGGTCAAAGTCACGTTGCGACGGGCGAATGGAAACACGCGCTCGCCTTGTACGGTGTCGTACTCGTATGTGCCGTGTCTGTGTAGACAACGTGTGAAATATCGCCTGTCTGGACGTGCTCATATGTTACGTAACTAAATGTATTGATGGTTGTTGTGCACTGTAAGTTTACAGTTAGAAATTGGAAACTCAACCAATTTAAGGCAACAATTCTGATACATTGAAATATTACTGCCTGTAGAATTTCTACTACGATTATAACAGTAATGCTACAACCATTTCTGCCATCTTACAGAATTATGTTTTTGCCTTATTGTATTTTGATTCTAACCTATTCCTTGAAGATCGTGAAGTGAAATGGATGTAGAGGTCTTCTAGACTAGTTTGAATCTTAGGAATCTATGACCAAGCTAGTCAGACAAGCATCGTATAGTTTGTTGCACCGAAGTCCCAGGTTCAATACCAGATGAGAAAAATATGATGAATTTATACCGTGTTTGACTAATAACCATCTCATTGTCTGCTTCATTATCAACTAAAACGAGTAAAAACATATATACGGTCGAACTGAGAAACCTCCTCCTTTTTGAAGCCGGTCAAAAACTAAAACATAACCAAATTAAACAAAACGAAATATTTATTCTTTATATCGCAGTTAACAAACAATTTGAATAAGAAAACTACTTTAAAAATAACCTTGTTTATCTTATAACGAAGATAGAAGCGGTTGTATTAGCATCCAAGTATAGAGCAAGCTATATAAGCATAATGCAATGAAATGTTATTGTTTCATTCTCTACCTGCTTTTCCAAACAGAGTAAAGTATGTAAAGCTGTTGCCATATTTTTAAAAACATAGTTTCCGGATGTTTTGAATATAATAAGTTGATTAGTAAAGTATTATAACTAAGATTTTAAGGGCAAGATTTTAAATTTTAAGTAATATCATGTATATTGTGACTCTGTGGTAACCATAGATATAGGATAGCGAAAAAATTCTAAGTCTATGGTGGTAACTATGTATTGTGTATCTGAAAATCCCAATTTTATTTTATGTTATTGCTTATTATCTATTCAGGATAGTAAGTGACCACTGAAAAATACTAACACCAGTTATCAATAATTAATCCAAAGATATTGTTTGATTTTCATTGAAAGAGAGTGTTTTACTACCAAAGATCAAAAGGCAATGTCTAATTTAAGGAAATTCACATGACCATATTTGGTAAAGATCACAGTTTGACAATTTTTTTTTTAATTGCCCCATACGTTTATTATTCATCTCAACTTTAAAATTAAAGTAGTAAAATCTAGCTATTTTATAGTATAATATGTTTAATAATAATAATTTTATAGTATATATAATTGCTAATAGGGAGAAATTCACAAATTTTTTAGTGGGCAAAATATTATATAAATTGATTATTATTGATAACGGACGTAAGACGGCAAATAATTATTGAGTTTACCGAGTTTTTTTCAATCTTTGTAGTTTGTACTTGATAAATCACTATCGATTACTATCCTGTCATCTTTCGTTGAAATTATTCACTATTACAAACAAAAGGAAATGTGTGTGATTATTACAAGAAATATTGTACAAGCGATGGTTATTTCTGATTATATTGTGGCAATATCCTGTTGACAATAACAAGAAATATTTGAGGTAGGACTTTTGTATGTGTAATAATACCCTATAAGGACTACGTAATGTACATTGACTCACATATTTTGGTTTAGGAAATTCATGAATTAAATTATTTAAATATACAAATAACCGAGGGAAAAATTTAATTTAAAAATTTTAATAATAATTATGTGTAATATATTTTTCCGAGCATTACATCACGTTGATACGATTTACACATACTTTAATTTGCTCATCAAACCTTTTTAAGTAAGGTACATGAATATAATTGACTCATTAATTTGATTTATTTTTATGCCATTATTTAGTTTTAGTTTGCTAGCTGACTACTTAATCCCATACTTGTATACATTTTTTTTGGTATTTACTGTTATGATAACCATTTGGTATGTTGCTTATTTTTATTTCAATTATTTTGTAAAGTAATATAGACGTATATCAGCTCCTTAGCAATTTCGATTACCTTATTATTCCAAAAAAAAAACGAAGTCAATCACGATGCATCAAGTACCTAATCCTTTAAACTGTGTGCAAAGTATAGATCTACGCGTAAGTGTCTAGACGGCGTTTAAGTAACCCTAAACACTGGCTTTTCGGAAAGATTTAGATATCTCCGTCAATTTGGCTTTGAGCTTTGAAAAGTTACACACATGGTTAAGATAGACACTTTTTATACTCACAGCTCCACATGTGGGTGTCACGAATATTGAACACACACAAAGACGTCACACACCCAGACCCATCTAAATCAATCATTTGGATATCTGCCCAGCCGGGGATCGAACCCGAAACCCTTTGTGCGTCACACCGATGGCTGCTCCGCCACGCGGGTCATCGATGTATCACCAACTTTTGTAAAGAATACCAAGTTAAAAGTAAATAACAAATTTAAATAGATTATTCACTACATCCGTCTATTCATCCAATATTCCTTATAAATAGAGAACTAGTAAAAGCAGTTTTACCTTAGGTATTGGCGTCTTTGTCCTCAGCCATGCCTTGGTAACAACGGAAGCATACCTTCGTAAGAAGACTCGGTTCCCCATTTAATCTTTCAGTCCTTAACTTTTTTTTTATAATATAGGTGTAGCAGAGCATGCAGTCCACCTGATGGTAAGTGGCTACTGCCGTCCATGGACATCTATAATCAACCTCAGATAGGATTAGATATTCCTACCTGAGGTCGGCCACAGTTGCGCCGCTACCCCTGAGGACTAAGCTGGAACGCCTCAGAAAAGTCTGTCTCTCTTACCACACCCTTCAAACCGGAACACAGCAGCGCCTAACACTGCTGTTATTAGGTAGAAATAGGTGTGGCGGTGGCGCCGCCGGAGTCGAACCACAAAGGGTTCTACCACCTTCTTAACTACAAAATTTCTTAACAACTAAACTTAAAATTCTGTAGCAAATGTAAAGTAAAGTTAAAGCACTTGAAAAAATCTAAAATAATTGAACCACCACACTTTATTGAACTTTTGTTTAACTTTCGTTTGTGTGTTGTGTTAATTGTCTATTGTATAAGAGCTTCAAATTGAGAACTAATAAGTTCCCCTAATTCGATGCACAAAGGGCTTTCAGAAACTTCATCTAAACAAAGGCCTACGCTAAACCGAAAAAAGTTGTAATCGAAATTGTACGCACTTCTTCATTGTGCGTCGAACGTAGAGTAAGTGACAAAATGGACTCTGAACGACAACATTTTTTTTTTACATTAGACAAATAGATCTTATAATGCCAAAATCATCGCATATTATTAGCCTCATGATATGGCGTCTTTTTCTCAGCCAATTACACACGTCTGGAAAATACTTGTTCTTCTATATCGCAAGTTGAGAGGAAAAACAAAAAAGTTGAAGTAAATATAAACAAAATAGTTCACACATTCGTATGAAAATAATTACCCTTTAGCCATCTATTTTGTTAGTTCGTCCACGCGTCGACGATAATAACCCACGACACGCACACAAATACAAATGAAACAAGGCAAGCATGCACTCACTCACGGGCGACTCGCGAGTTCTGCTGAAGTTTAGTAGTTAAGCGCGCCGCCGAGCTCGCGGGCGGCTAGCGTGCGAGCGTCTCTCCACTTGTTTATTTTCGTTTACGAAACCTTTGTATGCGAAACGAACAGTTATTTAAAGACGAAAAGTTAAGTCCCAGCTTAACCACGTGTTGTTCACTTTTTACTAAGCCTACATATTACATTATTTGGGATTGTGGATAAATTAGCGTTTCAGTGGATCCTGAAGTTCTGTTAGTGTTGGTGCTAATGTTGGATGTCTGTCCCTTTCTGTGTCGCTGAAAGGGAAAGGAAGCGGTCTGCGTTGGGCGCATTGCTTTGTTTTCATGATTTTCTTTGATCAAAGTAGAGCGATCTAAGAAAATGTAAGTTCATTCATAGTTCTGTCAAAGCTTAACTAAGTCAAACGTTTTAATATTAACCCCTAACATTGTACTAATTATAAGTAAAAGTATTATTTATGGTATATTTTATGAATGAAATAGACGTTTAGGTAAAATGAGAAGCATTACGGAGTGCAAAACTTTTACTTAACAAAAGTTTGTAATCGTTCAAAGCTTCGCGTCTTTATATGAAAACTTTTGTCTATCATTAAGCTTAGAATAAATATCACACGTACGTAGGTTTAAAAAAATATTAATGTTATACAAAGTAGCCATTGTAATAGTATAAAATATTAGAGGTGAAACTAAAAAATGTTGGAGCAATTCTAATAAATCTTTCAAGCTACATTACTTTGAAGGTATAAAAGGTTTCAGTGCGTATCCGTGGGATGTAGGCAGTATATTAGCGTCCAGTTATTGTTATATTGATACTAAAATTTGTGTTTCATTCAGAATAATCACTGTTTAACACAAAACAAGTAATAAATACAAAGTAAGCCTACGTTTACGCTTGTAAGGTAAATATTTCTGAACCGTTGCTATAGGCTTGATTTATATTCTAAGTACTGAAATCTGTACGTAAGCAAATGTTTATTTAGGTTTCTCTTCGATTGATAGTCAACAGTAGTTGGTTTCTATTGGTTACTAAACATCAACAATCGCGCAGGCGTAGTCACATATTACAATAGAACTAAGGACTTGGGTACGATTCCCATCGAATTTAAATTGTAATGGACTGAAGTAGCCCACGTGCATGTAGTTGGAACCCTCTGTGGATCGAATTCAGAGCTACTTTTGCCATACCTGTTGCTGTCTCATAACAACAGTGATATGCACTGATGTGTTCAGGTTTAAAGGGTTTGGTAAGGGAGATATAGTTATCCAAAGCGTTCCAACTTAGTCCTCAGGTGTTACCCCTATGACCGATTTCAGGTAGGATTATCTTATCTGGGATTCATTACATATGTCCATGTACAGCAGTAGCCACTTCCTGTCAGTTGGACTGCAACCTCGTTTGCTTATGTTTTTTTTTCTTTATTATAATATAGGAGTAGCAGACGAGCATACAGTCCGCCTGATGGTAAGTGGCTACTGCCGCCCATGGACATCTGTAATCAACCCTAGATAGGATTAGATATTCCCACTTGAAGTCGGCCACAGATGCGCCGCTACCCCTGAGGACTAAGCTGGAACGCCTCGGAAAAGTTTATCTCCCTTACCACACCCTTCAAACCGGAACACAGCAGTGCCTAACACTGCTGTTATTAGGCAGAAACAGGTGTGGCGGTGGTGCCACCGGAGTCGAACCAAACTGCTACTTCCATATCATTAAAATGCATTTTTAATCTGATAGTATGCAATAAAGTGGTCACTGCCACAAGTATCATTAGCCAACCCTAAGAACGAACGTCTTACTCGAAGTCCGCACATATTGGCTTCCCCTAACTAAGTTGGAATGCGTCTTGTAAGTCAAGTACCTTATTATATCCTTCAAATCAGAACTTCGTACCACCAACAGTTACTTCAAGGCAAATTTGAATATAACTGAAGTACTACAATTATTGAGTCACTATAAATATTATTAACTATGTTTATATGATATTTATTATATTTTGAAAGAAAGTCCTCGAGTTACAAGTGCTAATTCTGAAGGACTGACAAGTTAATAAAGATACGTAATGTACCTAACACCTTAGATTGCTTTGTAACACTTCTTCATGAGTGTCTCCGACTTCGAGGACACTTCATAAGCCAGGTGTCAAAATATTACATGCCAATAATACTATCTGTATTGACACTCATATTTTAGGCCTTTCTGTAGTTCTATTATGTTTAATGTTTTATACTTTTAGTCCCATTGCTTGTGCTAAAAATACTATTTCCTATAAAGCTTATGGAATTAAAAAAAAATCATATTCCATTTTAGAAAGGACTTTTAGGCCATCACTTTTTATTACCACTTAAGTCCTACTGTTTCTTTGATATATCAATAATATATGCAAGCTAAACAAATGTGCAGCAGTTTTTACTCTCTTTCGAGCGTACTGTAAATAAAACGGATTAGAATAAGCGATGCCCTTGTCTGTTTTATACGTAAATCAATAAAAAAAGAATGACTCGTCATCCTTACTACCACAGCGAGGCATAAAACCCCCTAGTTACATCGCCTGGCCCCTTTGTTTATTAGGGTTCCGTACCACAAGGGTAAAAACGGAACCCTCTTACTAAGCCTCCGCTGTCTGTCCGTCTGTCACAGAACTCAGTTTTTGGTACCGTAATACAAAGACACTTTTTTTACAGAATACCTACGTATAATATTGATGGCTACAACAATAAATATTATAAATAAAAAAATAGTCGTAAAAATAAATAGGGGTCGCCATGTACAAAAAAACGCTACTTTTCGGCGTTTTTTACTTGATATATAAACCGTAATAATTCTATGCTGCTCTGATAACAAAAATTAAAAACAAGTGGCACGGACCCCTCCGTATGCGAGTTCGATTTGCACTTGGCCAATTTTTAGTCTGTCCCCAAAGTGTACGGAACCGAAATCTACTTGCCCAGATATTGCCAAGAGCTTATTGTTGTGATTGAGAAAACAATGCCATATATTCTGAACGATAATTTAATTGCTTTACAATGAGTTATAATTATTTCTTGCTTATCATGACATCCTGTCTGTCTTATATTGTGTGAGTTAATTTGTATGTAGCTTAAACATCAAGTTTTGTTACTTGATGTTTAAGCCTCTTTCTAAGAGCGACCAATTTATTATTAGTTATGAATAAAACTTTTGATTTTTGGTGACTCGTTAAGAACACGAAAGTCGAGAATTGGTCATTTGATTCTAAGCACTAAAGGCTCTGGGGTCGATTCCTGACTAGAACAATTAGAATTAGAATTAGAACTGATTTTGTGGAAAACAAAATTTAAATTTTGATTTTTGGTCTACCGTCGTCTAGTTGCTATTGGGCAAAAGCTCCTATCAGAGTCAGTGATTTATGGCCACGGTCCACTAAGCTGACCATGTGCAGACACGCCCTAGGACTTTGTTTTCCAGAACTCAATGGTTTAGGTTTCCTCACGATGTTTTCTTTCACCGTAAGATAAGTATTATGTCTACATGTCTATAAAGAAAGTATTAGGTCTGTATAGTCGCGTATTTAAGTTCCAAACCCCATTAATTAGTAGGAAAAAGTTCCATTTTCTATGATAAGGAATTAATGAAGTGAATTCAATTTATTGGGATAACAAAAGATTATAAGAAACATATAAGAACTGAGGGTAAAACCAAAAATATCGAAGCATTTTTTCATAGTTAATAATAAAAGTTACGAAATATATAAAAGTGTCAGTTGATCCATCAAAAGCTCTTTATATCCAAGGGTGTTCTTAGTGGCAATAAAAAGTGTACTTAAACCCCTCAACACATACTATAGTGTTGAGAGAAATTTCCCTTTTGTTTTGTTTTCTTAATACCAGTTCAAAAACTTGCAACCTTCAAGATATTAAAATGCTATAGAGTACGAAATAATATATTGATAATGTTCTGAAAGTTATAGAAAGTTACATACCCTGATTAACGTGATGTAGCCTAATAGCGAGGTATATTTACTACGACTATAGGTATATAGGACAATTCTTATATCAGAGTTTTATAATCTTTTTCATAGAACGACCCTTCAGTATGTAAACTTAGCATGGATACGTTGCGACTCCCTGGCTTAAATGACAAACAGTCGGGATAATGAGGATGTTGAAGTGGAGGTCATACATCTATTATAATTTAATATGACCTATTAACGAAAGATTGCAAATATAGAGTATAAAACATCCATATGTTGCGTAAACGACAATAAGGGTTTTAACAAAAAGAATTAAAACATGATATAGATAAATTTATTACAACTTTTAATGGGTCGATTATAATAATTAAGATATAAATAACATGGTAACACGACGTTCAATATTCATAAGAAATTTATCAAAAATATAGCAGGAAACTTTTCAAAATTAATGTACAAAGTAAAATTACCAATTTCATAAATTACACCAATGTTTCGACTTGAAACAATAATGTTTTGAAATATATCACTGTTGGTTTAACAAATGAAGATTTATGTGAAGATGCCTTCCCAGTGTTATCAGAGGCATAATTTTATGTGTATAAGTTCTGCTATGAAAGGACAATGTTTAATGAACGGCAATATTTTGTAGGACTTGTTCGCTGCCTTGTTATGAAAGAACGTACTGTTGTAGATATCGTTTCGTTGTTAATTGAGTACTAACATGTGTATTTAATAGTAACTAAGTTGTAGTTTTGTTCAATATTTACTTTCGTTATTGTAACATTCAATCGATATCAAT
Source organism: Epargyreus clarus (assembly GCF_041222505.1). Classification (NCBI taxonomy): domain Eukaryota; kingdom Metazoa; phylum Arthropoda; class Insecta; order Lepidoptera; family Hesperiidae; genus Epargyreus; species Epargyreus clarus. The sequence continues at coordinate 10,677,633 of NW_027332212.1, forward strand.
ACCATAAATTACATATCCATTTGTCACTGCTATTACATAACTAATAGCCCCTATGTAGCGAACCTTATCGATTACATTAATCATTAATCTTTTTGTTGCAGAAAATCGCTTCGATATCTTGTGCATACAAGACTATTATAAGTGTAGAACAAACAGGCACGCCGCCCACGTAGCGCGATAAAGCAGCTTCCCGTCCGAAGAAATTAATCTGGCACACGGCAACAGGAAACATGCCGATAATGTACTTCTATGCTCTCAACTGAACAGGGTAAAAGAACCGCTCAAATCAACACTAATATGATGAGATGACCATTACTTTCACACAAAAACCACATCATTGCGCAGCACCAAGATATGTAGTAGGTTGTGCGCAGTTATAGAAAAGTAATCAATGACATGGGTGTCAACAGAACTGATGTAAGAGAAGCATCTTATATAAATGCACAAAATTCATGTGTCCAAGACATCGATAGAAAAATGGCGAGCGTTGGACATTCCAATAAACTAAAGAAAATAAACGAAACGACTGATTTAGATAGATATAGATTAACGAACGAAAGACAATCCGGATGCCAAAATGATCTTCAAACGCGTTTGTTGCCTATAGGGTATAGGTTGCATAAGAAAGAGGACGAATACGGAAAGGAATCGATTATCAGGAGGGTGCAGGTCGTATATGGGTGTTCAAGGCGGGCCGCTGATTTGAAATGTAAATACGCGCGGGATTCGCGGGAGTGTATGGATACGATCAGGACAATGCGTGTGCGTGTGTCGACCGTCCTCGCTGTGATAGGACTCTTGTTAATGTTGGTGACTACGAGTGCTGCGGCGCCGGTCCGCTCCCGACAAGGACGCAGTGCACATCACGAGAAATCAGCTGTAAGTCCAACATTTTTATATTAGTACGCTCATTCGTAAATTACGTCACAGAGTCGTGAGGTTTTTGTCCAAATTTGATTGTGACGTCACATCGCAATGTGTCGTGACGTCACTAGGCAGAACTTATGTGTAAAAACAACTAAGTCAGATGTACAAAAATTTAAAAACGTGTGACGTAACTTACGGATGACCCCTTACTGTAATATCATAATCACGGAGCAGTGCATTTCTATTCTGCTCGCGTCATTTGTGATGCGGCTCACATAATAATCAAACCAGCCCTATCCACGAAGGTTTGCGTCCGTCTGGCCCTTGCCGGAAACTGAGACCATTATTTCATTGTGTACTATCTGGATACGTATCTGAAACCAGCATTGTTGTGCTAAACCATTTTTCTCTGCCTGCCTTAAATAGATACGAGGTTTATTTTATGCAAAACAAAATAAGAAGTGTTGAGAGTTGTTAAAAGAATTTATTTATCTACATAAATTACGTTGCGTGGGTGTACGGGTGCGTGTATGGGTGATATAATGGGAGCATACTTATCTTTTTACACAAGCACGATGCTAGTTAAGCGAAGTTATGGGCGCGATCTTTACCAATTCTGAATGGAATATCTTTGTTATTGTAATAGCACAGAGAGGTCAATGCCCAGCAGTAGTTGTATGAGCTTAAGCAAAGATTAGCCATTATATTGCGCATAGAGTAAAAACCAATTTGCAGGCAGTTCTAACTTTGAAAGGAGCGTCTTTATTCACAAAATGTTCAATTCCGTCTTAAAAGGCGCTGTTATCTTCTGACGGATTAACGGCCATTTTATTTCTAGAATGCAAGTAATACAGGGACAAAAAGCTGGCGTGTCGTATTAGATTACTGGCAGTGACAGACGGACGGACCGTTTGTGTGGAGATTAATGGGCTAAGTGACGAGTGGGAGGCGTTCCTTGAACGTCCTCTAATACTCCATGACTCGGGGAGATATCCTATCCGTTCTTTTCAGGAATTTAATCTTAAAATTTCACCGTGAAATTACGACAAACTAAGTTCCAATTGAGTATTTCAAACTTTAATTCATTTCAAACATTAATCTAGGAAATGCTTAAGTAGATAAAAGTAATGTGTTTGAAGTTAGACTGTAGACATATGGAATTAGTATCTATTCCATTTATAAATAGCAAAAAGCCATTAACTTGAGTAATTATATTGCCAACTTACAAAAATAAGAGTCAAGCTAAATTCACCCTAAAATTTAATACCCACAAAATTAATTTCAAATGAAACTTTTGCTAATGCAAAAATACCTAACTATCATCGATAAGGCTATCAAACAAAATACAATATTGTAAAGGAAAAAGTTCAACCCACTGGAATCAGAGTTGAACCAAATTTGATTACAACTCAACACCGCGCTGCGCGATGTAGGGATGTCGATCTGAGATCGATTAATCGAACGATCTATTTTATGGACCAAAAAAAACGATTATTTTAATCGATCACCAGTAATGGGTCGATTCAGTGAATTGATATTTCATCCTACAAAATCGAGTTTTGGATATTTTCGAAGTTGATTGAATATTAACAAATGTGTTATAAACTTGTGTTTTTACTGACGGATACGTATTTCAGTGATTGTTTGGTCCTGAGCCAGTACTATTACCATGAGTTTTTACGTTTTGACTAGAGTTGCGCAAAATGTATCACTAAAGTGAAAAGAGTGATATATATCTTTTGAACTCAGTGATATATATCACTCTTTTAGCTCAATAGCTCACTTTAGCTCAGTAGCTCTGTAAAGATACGCGACATTTTATATCAGTATATCAGAGAATCAGATCAAAATGTTTTGACAACATTTTTGATTCCTATAATTAATACAAAACTGGCAAGAAATTATATATGAATTATCACAGCCAACGCTATTTGTATATCCCGGTTTCCATGTTCTTAGCAATAAAATATTTTAATTTAGTGTTTAATACGTAACCGTAACTGTTATATATCTCAATCAACGCATTTGACTCGAATCAGGCTCACTACTCACTCTCAGTCAGTCGCTCATTTGACTCATCGCTCACTCGCGAGCTAGTATAACACTGTTGAGTTGAAGAAGATCTTATATCCGGAATCGTTTGAATCTATGAACTAAACCATGTGATGCGGATATAAAGATATAATTCAAATCCGTCGGAGTTGATGAGTGATTAGCTCTTTGGTGAAGATATATATCTTTTATATCACTCACTCGCGAGCTACACAATTCTAGTTTTGACAAATATGACTGTTTTGGTATTTGTTTACTCATACAATTTCCAAGTTCTGATATAATCCGCTAGGGGCGCTGATTGGTACAGGACCAAAGTCGTCAGGACTCCTGACGACCTTTTTATTCGCTAGCTACGCCCCGAACATATCGACGATCGATTTTTGGAGAATAAATTCTGTAGGCCTCATTTTTTTTGTGAATCCATTCATCACACTGCGATTCGAATTGATTCAAGAATCGACCTCTTTTGAAAAGAATCGCCATCCCTACCGTGATGGTAGGCAGCTTCCTGCGCCCGCGCAACTAGGTCGTGTTTGTGTTAACAACTTATGAGTGATAACTGGACCATCGCGATGTAATGTGCAACCGTTCATCACTGTAATTATGGATACATATATAAGTATTTGGCGCCGCATGTGGCGTAAATTTCTTTAATCGTCTGACGCATTAATAGGTTTATTTAATTTATAATTAACGATGTGTTACTGTCGTGAATGGAGAGCTTTTTAACCGACCTCATTTTACATACATTTTGAATGAATTTAACGCTTTCACCATTACAACTATCCCTTAGTGTTTTCGTGGTCGGTTTTTAAAGTTATCGTTTTATAGATTAGCAACACACCTGTTTAATAAATAAGTAACTCACCTGTGAGTGACATAGGATAAAACTTTCGTATCTTTAGATATGTTTGTAAATATCAAAAATGATAAAATATTTAACATAAAAATATATCAACACCGCAAATACACGTGTTGCCCACCTACTCTTTCTTAAGGAGACATCTTATTAACCTGAATTACAACTGTCGTCATCATACTATACATTGATGGTCTTTGCAGTTCTTGTTGACATTTACAACTCTCAAATTACAACTTTAAACTCTTCAGAAATCTTATTTTTTGATACTATTTATTTAATTAGGTTTCTTTGCGTATTACGACCCGTCGAAGACAATTTTTATTTATTATCAAAACAAAAACTCACTCACACTATTTAGACGAATCCAACGATATCTCTTATGTTAAAATTCGTCGAACCGTTTTGACCGTAGGGTGTGTCATACAAACATATATATACATACATACATACAAACGCACAAAAATATTTCCTTCTACGGACGCGTCTAAGACAGATTTATTACCTAAATATGCCCTGACAGACTGATCATATTACGTATGTTTAAACTCTACAAAGGTACCATATAGCACCTAATGTCATAATAATCTTCACCGATTTCTTCTGGATTAATTTGTCATTCATTCAGGACGTTTCTCATCATATTTTTAGAGTCGAGAGGGATATTGAGCACGCCTAATACAATATTCATGAATGATATTAGTAATCTCATTTGCGAATTGGGGTAGGAGAAAAATAAAAATGGTGGAATCATTAGAATGGTTCTTGAGGAAAAATATAGTGTATCCACATAAAAGTTGATATCATATCAGCTCTATTGCATCATAATGCTCAAACCATCGTACAAACTCGTAAGTGCCATTCATTTTGTGTGTCTACGCCTACAATATGTCAGTCCTTTAAGGAATTCGAATAAAATATACCAAATGCATGTAAAAATTCGGTCTAAGACAACATTTTTTTTCTTTCATCCACGTGTTAGGATCACGATAATAGCCTAATTACAAACATTCTTAAAGATTAAAGTAGCAAATGAGTCGAGTAAATGCAGTCCAGATGATTGTAAGAGGTCAGTACCACCCATCACACCGGACATCTGAGAACAGCTAAAAACATTTAGAACAGAGGTTCTACCTGAAACTGATTACAGATGTGTTGCCGTTCTCGCGGACTAAGATAGTTGCCATATGAAGGTATAGGTCAGTCGTGATACATATGATGGAAAAAATCTGTTACTACATAACATAAAGATCATTCCTGATCTTACTATTACAAAAACAGCTCCATGCTGATCCATCTTATAAAAGATCCCAGGGGTTTAACTGGAATCCTGTTGGCTTTGAATGTTTATTGCTAAAGACGCCTGACGCATAAAGCAGTTTCAGAAATATATTGCAGGTTATTCATATTCATTCTTGCTGGGTCACCGTTGCAATACGTGCGTATTGGCATAAACTGTGCAATTACACTACATTCACTTTCCTGTCCCATAACTTATTGGTGCGTAGGCGATGCTATGATCCAACCTCTTTCATCGGTTTTCCTTTCGTTTAGTTGCTCACCCACACTAAGAAATAAAAGCTTATATAAAAGTGTTAAGGGCAATCAGGAACAAAAATATTACTGTATATTTTTCCGCTTTTAATTGTATACTTATAATACTTTGTTCCTTGGCACTGGCAATGGAAAAGGTTACTGCTATTTTGTCAGCTATTCATGAAAGTCATTAATGAACCCCAAACATGATACTCATTGTATGATAGCGGTATTATGCCGTTGTAGAAGTATTTCATTTAAGGGGTATACGTGTTATCAAATCAAATAAATAAGTCCCGTATAGTATGATCACGCATGCGTCCATATGCTTTTTTTTATCGTGTACCTTAAATATGTTCGGGGTAAAATAAAGATTGCTTTACGTCGTTTATTTTATTAGCTTGAACAAAAAGTATGAGGTAAAGTCCTCTCACTTTTTCATATAAATGTTGAGAATGATTGCACCTTTTTGTTCCAATGTACTATGAAAAAAATGAAAGTAGTTCAATTGCGGAACTAATTAAGGGACAACTACGACCAAGCAGTGACCATACAAACCAGTTGGGGTGTACACTGTACACCCACTTTAATAGGATAAAAGATCATTATAACGTTATACGGGCATCGTATGGAGGTACGATCACACGTGGTTTGCGTGTGGCGTGGAAACAAAGGCCCTCGTTTGCGGAGCGGCGGGTATCCTGCACACGAAGGATGCCCATTGTCAGCCGGTTCATGCACGTGCTCATGTTTTATAGATATCTGTGGAACTCATTTCCTCCTAAATTCTTTGTAGAGCTTTTAGTTAGAATTTCTGTGCGTTTACAGGCTTACAGATTATGACATAGATTTTAAATCATTCTTAAAATAAATTCAAACTGATTTTGGTTTGATAAATATGGTAGGTTTTCTATACTAGTAACATATCTGATATGTCCTCATCTGATTCATGTAATTTAAAATTAGATTTGTTAAATTTGCGACTTAATTTGTCTCTTACTATCGTATTTACTTTTTCATAACTTTTCTACTAGCTATATGGTCGTCCTATGCCGCGGCGTGACTTCGCCGCGTGGCGCAGGGTTTTCGGGCCTCGAGGCATCCCTCCTTACCCGGACAATCTCCTCAGTGGGTACACTGCCCACCAGTGTTGTTGGCTGCCGGTATAACTTTTCTATAAATCGACAAAAACTACTACTAAAGTCAAAGATATACCGTGGGTAGGCATATACGCGTCATTATCATATACCTACAATAAAATACTTAGCTTCTTCGGAAGTAAGTTTTATGATATTTTATTATGTAATGTTATATCTATGTCTTAGTTTTATTCTTTAGTTGGGTTTCCTTTTCCTGACGTTCACATGTGGTAGACGGGTGACAGGAAAACAAAAGCTTGCATCGTGTAGGCGAAGGGACAGTAAACTTGCAAGTGAAGGATTTTCATTGTTTACTTACAGCATTAAGATAATGTTAATATATATACAGATAGTTTGTATTCATGTGTTCGAAACATATTCAAAATATTTAATCATATATATTACTAGCTGACCCGGCAAACATTATGTTGCCATATAAATAAAAAATGTTAAGGATGAACAACCCCTATCACTTAGGGATATGAAAAATAGATAGTAGCCGATTGTCAGACCTACTAGAATTGCATATAAACTTTGCTGAAAATCGGTAAAGCCTTTTCGGAGGAGTACGGTAACTAACATTGTGACACGAGAATTTTATATGTATATAAGATTTTAATTAATTATTCTGTGTTATTTTTATAATAATACGTGCCCATTCATATAATCACTGGCTGGTACGATTACATGAGTTAACATAAAAAAGAAAAAAATAACGCTCTTGACGTTTCAGTAGTATTTTGCGCGGGAATAATAAAAGTTGTAAATTGGTCGAAGAAATAGTTTAGTTCTATTACATGTTTATAGATTTTGCCTTAATTGTTATAATTAGCCTATTGGTATTAACTAGTGTAGCTTATCCACGCACGGTTTTGTTTTCTTACTCGGAAGCCTTAGATATTTTAAGGTGAAAGTAGCATGTATGTATATGTTACCCTCTGACCTTATGTAGATTCTTCTTACTGTACAGGAGTTCGGCAAAAAAGTAACGAGTTTTTATAGTTTTAGAACTATTCATCTATACCTTGTCTGAAAAATCTCCATCACAGTCGTAAAGAACATTTAAAGATCACCCCATACAGAGAGTAATACTAAAACACATATTTTGTTTTATATCATGTAAAAACGGATACAAACTGATTTGTTACTTATGGTTTACCAAGCGCATTACCCTCGATATCTGTACTATCATTAATCTAGTCCAGTAGGTTTAAATTATCGAGTAATTAGAGCAATAAAACCCATTCATACTCGTAAATCGATTGGATCAAAATGGGACATCTTAATGTTATTACGATCATATCGATGGAATATTAGCTTGTTCCAGATAAATATTAACTAGTTTGCGCAGCTGCTGATGAGTGCAGCCGAATCATTGGTTAAATAATTGATATATAGGGATGGTGATTCTTTCTGAAAAACATCGATTCTTGAATCGATTCGAATCGAAATCGAGGACCAAAGAATCGATTATTTGGTCCTCGAATCGATCGATCTTCTCAGCTAAGAAGGGCGAAGTAGCGAAATAAAGGTCATCAGGACCAAACAAGCACTGAAATACGTATCAATCAGCAAAAATGTCTATAACACATTCAAACGACTTCGAAAAGATCGATTTTCTAGGAAGAAAGATCGATTCACTGAATCGAGCCATTACTGGAGATCAATTAAAATAATCGATTTTTTGTCCCCAAACATCATTTTGCGATTAATCGATCTCAGATCGCCATCCCTATTGATATACCTATCAGGATGCATTAGTAATAGATATGACATTAGCGATTTCGTTTAAGAGTATTCAACTCAAGAGTTTTTTAATTAATGATCATATTTTTGGTCATATTTTTGATTGTTATCAGTTTTCAGTTGTGTAAATATTTTGGCCATAAGATAAATACGTATTATATGTATTAATATAAAAGTTTCTAATCATGTCTGTGGGTCCCTAAATACCTATGTAGTTTACGGAAGTCGTTGAAAATGCGTTTTCAATAATTAAAAAGTAAGAATATTCAGCCAGTACTATTTATAGTACTATTTAGGTATACAGAAAAATATTTTTATACACTCGGTATATCAAGTAGAAGATAAAGTTACTACAATATACAACACTTACATAAAAGCGTCATCTTACTTCTAAAAGTCATACAATTTCGAATACGTTACATGCTAAAAATAATCCAATTTTAATGTTCTCTCGTTGTCGGGTTATTTTAGTTAGCTAGATGACTACGGCTTGTCGGAATTTATTAGTTAACCGTACGACCAACTGGGTGCACAATGTTAGGTAACAGTCACTTACCACGCACCTGTGACGTTTTGACTAACTGAATCTCAAATATTAATTGTTACTGACTAATCGAAATAGCTTTCACGGTAAAGGAAAACATCGTGAGAAAACCTGCATACCTGACAGATTTATAAAAGATATCTCAAAGGTGTATGAAGTATACCAATACGCACTTGGCCAGCGCGGTGGACTATGGCCTAATCCTTTTCATTCTGAGACTCGTGCCCAGCTGTGGGGGAATAAAGAGTTGATGATGAATCGAAATATCTACTGTTAAAATTTGTGACAAATCTAGGCAAACTGTGCATAAACGTTAAAATATCGAAGTGTTTTAATAAGAACAATGTATATAGACTTTGTTTTTAGGCATTTAGGCATTATAAATATCTCTCATAAGAAAACAATAAGCAATTCAACAATTTTTAATCATTATATCAACCTTACTAAATAGTTTGCTATAATCTAAATCTAAACTATTTAGTCTGTGAGTATGTACTATAGTGAACACGCCCTAAGCTACTTGTAGCCCTACATTTCACAAGTTACGTAAGATGTTATCTCTGCGCCCAGTTCTTATCAGTACTATCGCCGTGAATGAGCGGGTAATTAGAAACCAAGTACTCTATACTATTAGGTTTCCTTACGTACGTATTCATACTCATTTCTCATTACACAACTTTTTCAAATTAATTATATGAAATTTTATACCGTAACATTCATTTTGTAAGACTAACTGCTTCATTACCCTAACATATTTCTCACAAGATTATCGTGAAAAACAAATTATAATAAAATATTACAGGTAAAGGCACAGATTAGTAAAGATTACTCTCTCCTAACAAGAAAATGTACCCAGTTTTGAGAATTGAAATAGTTGCGTAAAAAAGTTTTGCCACGTCTCCGTGCTAAAATGTCCCTAAAATATTTGAAATAATTATTTATTTATTATGTAAATTACGCAAATATTTCTCAAAATATGTTTTTATTTGTCAAGAATTCAAAAAAAAAGAACTTACTAATAAGCCGTTTGTGGCTTCGTTCAATTTTAAGGCGGCGAATTATCCTTACTAATCTATGGGTAAAGGGTTTTTTTTCTAAAGGGATTAAAACATTAATTTATGATTTGGTGTTGTGTGTGTTTTATCAGATGTTATATTGAAATTACATACATACAGTGAATGGATTCTTGTATTAATATATTCTACGTATTTTTTGGCGTTATCAACACATCAATCTAAATTTTAAATAAAGATACCTTTGTAAGAAAAAATGTATTTGCACAAAGACGTGATACCGCGCTTCGACGACTGCGCAAATTAAAAAATAACGTTTGATCTCTTTGTGCTCTTAAATTGCATGTCATGAGTTATTTTATTTTTTTGTGTGATGACCATGAAATATTTGGTTTAAAATTAATAAAATAAAAAATTTGTCGCCCAACGTGGGGCTCGAACCCACGACCCTGAGATTAAGAGTCTCATGCTCTACCGACTGAGCTAGCCGGGCTTGTATCCATTGACGTAAATAACTGCTCTAGTTAAAGTATCTTTCGAATGTTAAGAGTTGTAGTATTTGAAGATTGGTAATTCTTTGCGGAAAATTTATTCTTTATACATACCAGTATAGATTTATACCATGTTTTTGATAAGTACAATTCTTTGGATAATTAGAAACATAAAACTCGAGTTATTTTCCTTGTTGCTTACTATAAGTATATGTAACATGAATGATTTTATTATGTTGGAATTATTTTGGAATAATTGTTAATTGTTGATTTATTAACAGGAAAGTTCTTTTGTTGTATCCGCCAATTATAATAATCTGCAATATAGATCGCTATAAAAAGCTCTATACATTTTTCTTTTACTACTTTAAGTTATAAAAACAGTGTACCGTAACCAATTTTTATTTTTGTAAAGTAGGTAATGGAACTAAATCAAACCACATCACATACAGTCGTAACTCATTTTAATTTTGTGTTTGTGTGTATTTGCAAATTATTTTAAGGGGCTGCTTCTATTCGATATTAGCTCACGTCCCGGCACTTATGTTTTGTCCACAAATACATACTACTAACTAGGGACGTGACCATAAGCACTTATGCTGATACGATACCGATGTTTAAAAAGAAATGTGTGAGTTTTTGATAGACAATATAGAAATAAATGACTTTACTTGTATACATATATAATATTCATTAAGAATGTTAACTAATTAAATTGTATAATGTTAAGTTAACAAAATTTTTATTATCATCTGTAAACAGTAATTTAAGGAAATGGTTTAAAGTTACATAATCGCGGGATACCGCGTTTACACAATCGACGATCACTGTGCGTAATTAAAAATGTATCTGTATATCGGCAAACTAATATCGATATATCTGCAGCCAACGATATCGTGGATATCGGTATTTACTGCGTCCCTACAAACATTACGATTGCCCTGCCCGGTCTAAATATATTTGAATTGTCAAGCGTGGTCGCAAGTGCTGTTACTCTCACTACAAGTGTTCTTACTTACAATAAAACAGCCCGGCGAAGTCAGAATTAGTCATAGTTTACGTTTGTTGTTTTTTATTTGCCGTGCACTTTAGTGAAATGACGCAAGCTTTACTTTTTAAGTACATTTATTGATATAAAACATTATGATGACGATTTCGGTTTGTAATTTTTTAAGTAACAGGTTTTTCGTGACACATTAGTTATAGCTTACCATAGGTATAGGTATAGGAATTTTCTTTAAAAAATCGAGTATTTAATAATCTTTTGTAGATTCTTGTAGAAATGAAATAAATACTTATAACTTATTATTATTTTTTACTTATATTTTTACGAAGTAAATTAATTAATACTAATAGTACCAATTAAGTGTTAATGATAATAGATAATCTATACTAATATTATAAAGAGGAAAACTTTGTTTGTTTGTTTGATTGTAATGAATAGGCTCAAAAAATACAGGACCGATTTAAAAATTCTTTCACCATTCGAAAGCTATATTATCCACGAGTAACATGGGCTATATTTTATATGAAATATATTTGATAAATAGATTTTGAGGCGGTAGAAAGTTTGCCGAGTCAGCTAGTCTTAAATATATTTAGGAGAATATTTAATATAATAAAAATGAAAATTCGACCGTGAATCGAACGTAATGCAAATTGAAACATGCACAAAACAAAGGCGAAAATTGTATTCACAGTGAACCGTGTAGGTCATCGTCATTGACCCAAATTCGGGCCGCTATGCCTATCACAAGTCCTATCTCACATATACGAGTATGTTACATTGTGCGATGCTTACATACTCGGTAATATTTGGACCATGTCCGTAATAAAACCGATTGTGTGTGCCCCGTTTTCGTTATAATTGTTTTAAGCGACTGAAATAATTGAAATATTTCAATTTTATCTATCTTATGTTATATTTCATGTTTATAAGCTTACTGACTTATAATCCATAAGCGACCATCTTACCAACAATAACGATCCATCGACAGTAGTACTGAGGATAAATAATAACTGCAACCAAAATCTCTGTAACCAACTTCATGAAGAACGAACGTAATGCGTTACTCATGAGCATCAAGGTGGTCCCCTTGTATGTAAGCTAGCCATATAAATATAATGTATAATTGGAAACTAAATACAATATTCACTTCCGAATTGTTGACTCATGTCACGTCCATATAATTGAAAGGTAAGCAATTATTCTATAACATTGTTACTCATAGATATTGATCATTTCTTATTAGCGCAGTCAGCAGAATAGCTGACTGCGCTAATAAGACAATGTTTCCTGAAAATCAACTTAATCTTATTATATTCTGTTTTGATTAGTAAGCAATGAATGCATGACGGTAACACACAAGCACTTGTATTGCACGACTCATGATGCGAAGCATCAGAGAGTGCTTTACGATCGAAAAATTTTTTTCGCTTCATTTTGGCGGCTATTTTTATTATTATAGCCTTGATAGTTCACGGAATCAAGATATTTTGCATACTATTGTCGAGATAATTTAATGGAGATTAATTCCATACTTTTTAAAAATTGATTTACTGCAAAAGAATTGGAAAAAAACACCAAAATAGGTCAAAAAATTTTCCTGTCCGTCATGTGTGAAACCTGAAAACACTGTAACTTGTGAAAAAATCCATCATTTGAGTTAATTTTTTTTTTTAAAAATTCTAATCGACGATTATAGGTCACTGAATGCGAATGATTAATTAATTCAGTGTCGTTTAATTGCAATTAATAAAAAACGAAAACTACAAGACTGTATATCTATAGATATTATGTACATTTATTCCACCAGGGGCGCTTGTGCAGTGCCTTCTTCCTACTACAGCTGTTTTTTCGGCAATTAATTTTGAACGACTTAAGTTTTTTTTTTATATTTCATAATTAAATGAGCATTATGAGTCGTGCACTTTTGGATTTTCCAAACTTTTTTTATAAGTCGTATTTATTACAGAGCTTGCTGTACACTTGTTGGTAAGTAAGTAATGGGAGGCAGTTGCCATAGACATCTATAACCAAGTCAACATAGAACAGGTTTCACCTGAACCAATCACAGATATTTTGCCAATTCTGAGGACTATATTGATCGCCCCATACGTCAGATAAGTCAGCCGGAATCCTCACCCTTCCACCGACAGAACGCATAAGAAGTGTCTATTTCTATCATGTTAGAAATAAACGCTTCCTATGCTACTTTACGTTAGAAATAGATGTTATATAAACTTTTTATTTTCAATAAATATATAGGTCGCGAAAACAGATCGTTCTACCTTTGCTGTATGTCAGTATGTATGTCGGAAACAATGTATAATATATTCATCGGTCTGACGAATATTAATCTCCTACTTGTTCGGACGTTCATCGATTAGAATTTGCATTTCCATCTCGAAACTCATACGTCATAGTTCTGACGTTCGGGAGCAAATTGAACTGCAAATATAGCTCTCTAATTGGATCTACAGTTGATGATCGTCGCATCGTTTAATTAACATGTTAATACGTCAAAGACTTTTAAAATTATAATTATTTTTAATTTATAGTATTATTGTACATGATCACGGTAATAATGACCATCATTCATCCATAAATAGGTTATGAAAAATAAAATATACATAATTTTTATTACGTTTGTAGTTCAATACACATATAAGTAGTAAAATAACAACGTGGCGGCCGTTACCATTTATTACAATGGTGATACCATTAAGTAACAGCCCATGGACTTCTATAAACAATCTAGATATATCCAGGTTTAGAGTCAATAGTGAAAATGACCATAAATGCATTTTTCCTGAGCATGAAGTTGAAATACGAGAAATATTTCCCATACTCTCCAAAAACAGTAAGTACACAGCGCTTAACACTGTTGTACGACAAAAATCGATGTGACAGTGGTGCCTCCGGAGTCGACCGCGAACGGTACTCCCACTTTTAAAATGAAAAATCCTTAGACAACAAAGAGGATTTAAACAATGACGTCGTTAATTTACACCGAATTTATTATGACTTCAGAATCGCCTTATAAATAAGTTCTACATACTCGTACGTTAGTCAACTGCAGATTGCAGACGGCGATAACACGTGTTCCATTATATATTCCACGAATTTTATTCATTAAGCACATTTATACTTACGTGACTCCCGAAATTGTGTGCTGATATGAAGCCACTTGCTTCGTTAAGATAAGTTAAAACTAAAGTTTTCTTATAGATAAGACAGCCTAATTTCGGTTATCTAAATTATTAGATCATCTTACGTCGTAATGAACTGCACTGTTTAAGTATGAAGCATCATCGCTAAGTCTATTTCTAATGTATAGAAGCAGTGTTCTGATACAAAATAATGCTTAATCACACACAATCTTAGCGAAAACATTACCTAGAATCGATTAAGTACAAAGTTCAAAAACTTGCGCTCAACATCAGCCGAACTGTACCTATATTATTTAAGCTCTAAGCACAAGAGTGTATCTTTGAGAAAGCTATCTTCTTAAATACAAATTTAATAATATTTTGCTTTATGGGAACACCCATTTGCAGTGGGAAAATAGATACACTTACAAAAGTGATTTGATTTTTATTCGGACTTCATTTAAAATATTACAAAAACTTATAAAGTTTTTGTAATATTTTTGCAAATTTTTATTACTGTTTCGGGTGCGTTGCGATGCATCTGAACCAGACTCGGCCGGTATGTAGGACCGGAAACTGCATCTTGCGAGATAAATATAGCACAGACAGAGATGCATATAAACACACATACTGAATTTCCACGGATCAGAATAGGATAGTGGTTTTTTCACCGGATGATTTTGTTACACGAATTCAAAAGCTATTTATAATGAGTAATCAGGTCAATCGGTGCCCAAATTATAATGATGTTAAGGGCCAAATGTCGGACATTAATAGCAAGTTTAGAGATGAAAGATACCATACGTTATGAAGCTCATTATTGACTATAAGTCTTATAATTTATATAAACAAGTTTTAATTAATGTTCGATTTTATTTGGCGTTTGTCTGAATAATATTGATGATTTGATTACTTTACATGTTATTCAATGTGTTCATTGAATATGTTATAATGAATTAATCCGTAAATTAATGAATTAATCATTTACGTTTGAATTTGGATGTATTTAATTTTCAGCCGCTAAATTATGTAAAATTAATAAGTAAGTAAATTAATAAGTAACACATTAAATACTGGAAACGAATTTTACGTAATTGATGTGCGTTTTAAACAACATTGCAGGATGTAAAAACGTCGAAATGTATTACTTGGCATGGCACAAAACTTCCAACAAGCAATTTTAAGCGGTTTACTGCCGCTACAAATTAGATTCCCTTTCGTTATTTTTGATTCAGCGCAACATTTTGCAGTACAAATCCGATTTAAGACAACTTGTTGGCAAGAGGCGTGGTAATACTTTTAACCGCTCTTTGACACGACAAGTTTCGTTCAGAAAAACATTGTATGTATGTGCGG
The DNA here is from genome assembly GCF_041222505.1 of Epargyreus clarus. Classification (NCBI taxonomy): domain Eukaryota; kingdom Metazoa; phylum Arthropoda; class Insecta; order Lepidoptera; family Hesperiidae; genus Epargyreus; species Epargyreus clarus. Next base: position 10,693,391 of record NW_027332212.1, read on the forward strand.
TGAATTTAAAATTAGTACAACAGCGTACAACAGTGACAGTAATTGAAGATAATTCGTAACATGACAATTACAGCTTAATCAACTAGTTACGTATTCGACCGGTGTAGTTGTAACGTGTTCGGTCTCCGGATTTCGGCGCTATGTTCCGGTGAGTCATGCATATCCGTTCGATCGCGGTGCAGTCGATAAGCGCCTTTATGTCAGAGTGCAGGCGGGTGCGGTTATATAGATGTCGATCAACTGTCGACACTATTTTCGAGGATATTGGCAACATTTAATGTTTATTTTACTTTTAGCTTTGTAATATGATTGCATTTTTACTTGTTACTGTTGTATTTATTTATAAACAGATAAGTTAAAATGGTAATTACTTATTAACATATACATATTAATAAAAGTTTGTATAAAATATGTTTATTAAAGTAAACTCCGTATTTTATGATGGAATAAGATAAATATTTTTCTGTACAAACTTTACTTTTCTTATTACTTTTTGTATGATTGCTTTTTTACTTGTTACTGTTATAATTTATTATACAAAGAGAATAAATAACTACTTATTAAAAAATATTAATAAAAGGTTCTACAAAATATAAATATTAAAGTAAATTCACTATTTTATGATCGAAGAAGTAGTAACAGGTATTTATTATTCAATATAAGTTTTGCTAAACTAATAAAAGTTAGCTAGAAAGTTAAATTATACCGGTTGAATAAATAATGATATTAAGTTTCGACAAATTACTCCTTTGCGTGTTTCTTCATATTTCATTGTACAGAAAAATTGTATAATTAGGGATCTGATTACTGTAATCATTTTTGTAACTAATTATCAACATATGTTTCAAACTTATTTCTCTGTAGGTAATTAGTTTTTTATCGTGTTTTAAAGTTTGTTGCCAAGTTAAAAGCCATTAAAGTTTAATAGAAGTAATAAACTGAAATACATATTTATAACCATACTCATGCTATTCTTCTACTCTTGCTATTTCTCTACTCTCTATTTGTCTATTCTCTATTACTCTTGTTCTATGGTTATGAATAAATAAAATACAGGCTTGAAAAAGCTTTTTAACACAATATGGTCGTGTTGTGGTGTGCAATTTGATTTAAATTTACGGAAGATTTATTTCTTACAGTTTATATACTTTAACACGCGAATACATTATTTCTTACCCTTTTTACAAAGTTTAAACTACTGTTTCCGTACTATTCACAATATTATGACCATAAACCCAATACTATGGCTTACTCTTGTAGAAGCCGTGACTCAGATTTTATCTATGCGGTTATAAAAACTAAACTTTTTGCACGTCCCAAATACCTCAAGTTTGCACTGTGTCACATTCCATCATAAAGCAAAACCGCAGCGGTTTTGTAACACCATTGTTTTTGCAAAATTTAGCCGCAAACGTTTGTGCATTCTGCTCATGCCCCATGTCGCAAGTCGTCAGGTTTCACTGCAACACGGTGCAGTGGGCAAGTCAGGCTCAACTCTTGGCCAATAACTTGCACGCCACTTTGACTTCTATGCCTTCCCAATAAAGGGCGACAATGGCATCACAAAATACAGTTCTAGTGAACCGGCTGTGTCGATAGCCTTTCTGGTAGTGGCCTCGCAACCTTAAAAGTGCAAACTGCATTCTCACTGACTATTATTTTCATGCTCTCGAGTTTACAAGTCGGGTGCGAGCTTTAAATCTATCGGTTCTATATCGAGCGATTTTATTTCCATGTTCAAGCTTAATGGACTTTAGAACTAATTAGTGGTATTGTTATGTCTTAAAATAGATATATATAAAGCTGTTATCAGCTATTTCCTGTTAGAGTGGGAAAAGGGTGTAGTAAGGAAAATACCTAGAAGGTACCTAATAAATTTCAGGTATGAAATCTCAAAGTTTCTTTATAATGATTTTCTTTACTTAATTGAATGCAACTGATAAATAAAATAACTTATTTAAATAATTAACTTAAAAATCAAAGGTTTATCTAAACTCGAACCTCGGACTACAAACCTCGCAATTATGGCGGAACTACCTCTGCTCTCTTAAATAAAAGTAAAAAATATTAAAGTCCAGAATGTTTTAATGCTTTAATTATTTGAGTGATGGTCGTGAGTGTGGCGACCGAGCATGTTTGTCGTACGCGACGTGACTGGGGAGTTCACGCGCGGACGCACACCTTCTGCATTATTTATTGCATTGTGAGATAGTAAATAGCATTGATTTTATATTATGTACTGTTATGTCACTGGTAAATAAGGCAAAGACACTAAGCTAAGTGATTAGAAATTTGAGCTCTCGCGACGAAAGTTCGGTGTTGGTCCCAGGCAATCCTTGGATTTTTCGTACTATGACGGCGTATGAGTTATTTTAAAGAATAAAGGCGTACAAGTCTACCATTCCACACTTGGCCAGCGTGGTGAAACATGGCCTGCACGGTTCTCACTTTGAAAGGTACTCAGAAATGATCCCGAAATTAACAATAAGCAATAATTATTATTAAACCATTTATAAGTAATAACACAGCTTTATTATACAAATACAGATTAAAATAATGTACAATTAGTATTATAAAATAAATAACTTGAGAACTCGATTGATAATTTAAAAAATACCTACCAATCTTACATTGGCAAAGTAAAATAAAACAGAAGCAGGTGAAAATGATTTTCCTTTTAACTGTTTGAAAATATACCGACGATAGACATTCTGCGCGCGCGCAGGCGGCGATTTATCATAGCATACCTATATAGATTAACGGTCTTATTCATAAAAAATGCTTATAGAAGGTTTTAAGCACTCATTAGTTAAAGTGTTCGATAAGCTTATAAAACGTTCTATAAAATTGCTTATTCATAAACGCTCCATAAACCTTCTATAACTAATGTGGCGCTAAAGTAAACTATAAATGAAAATGTTGCCATTATAGTGAAGTTCGGCGAACAAATTGACAAATATCCATAGATAAACATCATTAAATCACATTATTTCATACTAAAAAAATATTCTGTCTTGACATTCTTGTCTATGCGTTGTCGATAAAACCAAATAAAATGTCAGTGTCATTGTATTTGTAAATACCGCGAATTTAAAAATATTTTATTTGTTAAAATGGGATATGAAGCAAAAGTTGTTAAAAGATAAAGGAGTGAAAATTGGTTTGATATTAATGTTAAGTTTCGTTTTGTAAACATTCGCAATATATCATCAAGGTGTACCAGGACCTCTGCGATCTAAATTACGATCATTACGTACGAGATCAATTATAAAATTTAATGTCGATTTATTAAAGCGATAACGCTTCCGAAAGTCTTCGTCGTTTAAAGAAAACGGATCACTCTTTGGTGCAATGTATTTCGAAGTGGACGGTTTTCTAGATTTTTAATAATATCTAAGCTTTGTAAAATTTGCATTGTAATTTAAAATAGTGATATAATAATGTTATTTGTCGGATATTAAAATAAATTATATCAAGTTTGTATACAAAACGGACATTGACATTTAAAATTTATTCAAAACGTATTGTCAAATTAGGTTAGTAATCACTAATCAGCTGTTGAGAGTCGGCCATCTTTGTCTTATAGCACTGTTATAGTAGGGTTCTGGGCTCTATAAGTTATAGAAGGTTTATAGAACGGTTTAGTGCCTAAAATGCGTTTATGAATAACACTTTTTGACAATCGTACTATAGCAACGTTATAAGTGTGCTATAACTTTTTATGAATAAGACCGCTAGTTTCTAAGATTAGAGTGAGAGTGTGAGGAATGCCAGGTCAATAATGTAAAATACGGGACATGAGGCCTATTAATTATAACTAGTGGTACACCCAGTAGTGGAATTCCGGTCATAAACATACATTTATTTTTGTTATTGGTAATTCTAAAGCTTATCAATAGTTACCAATCGAAAATTATGAAAGACGGTTAACAATTAAAAGAAAAAAAACCAATTGTATGTATTTATTTACCAATATATTCTGAATAGCACTGTCGGGTAGTTTCATGACATGTCATATTCAATAATATCTTATAAAAAATATTCAATATCTATATATCAAGTTCTACTACTACTACTTTCATATTTTTCAGAATTTCAAATCGTACCTACTCGAATTTTTAATCTTTAAGTAACTACGGGCCGTCAGCCCCATTAGGTACTTTAATTTCACTAAAACATTGCAATGTGATTCATAGAACAAAATGTCTTTAAAATATCACCAACACAGTGCCTTTAGTCTAAATAAAAAAAATGTCTAGTAAAAATAAAGACTCGGAGTAAAATGGCAACAATATACGAACAGATGGATCGCTCAAAATTACAAGAGTTGAAGTTTGCTATTTCGCTACAGAACCTTAAAAATGTAGTCCTTTGTTCCACCAGGTACAATGTCCATTAATTCGGGACGTTCCCCTTAAAACTGCACACCTGGCAGCTTCCCGCGTACCTGCTTCTCAACGTCTATTAATAACTGCGGACCACTTTCACTCGCCAGAGGCGCGACCACCGAATCAGCTGACGCGAACGGGAACCGGGTTCGGATCCATCGCATAAACAAATAATGTTAATGGCGCCCATTATTTCTCTCTATTTATTACAGCCATAACACAGGCAAATTCTGCGCATAGCAGCGATAAATCCAAACAGTGAGAGGTAAATTGGGGCTTAATAAATAAATGTACGTTTACACTAAAATAAATACAGTAGATTTAATTGAAATGAATATAATTACCATTTTATTACTTTGAAAAACGACATTCTGTATTTAAAATAAATTACGTTTTTTTGCTTAATTCTACATGATTTGACCAGGGAGGAACTGCTGTCACACCTATTTCTAGCGTGATTCAGTCCTGCGTTTTTGTGAAAGGGTGTGGATTCACTGATTTACATATGTATAAGGTGTTCTCAGCAGTGGCAACGCATCTGTGATTTTATCTGTTACATATGGCATAAGCGGCAGTGACCACTTATCAGGCAAACTACCACGTCAGCAACTACCACACTGGATCGCTTCGTCAATCCTAGATATGAAAATAACGTCCCTAATATCACGACCCTTCAAAGTTTTAAATTACTCGACGCTAAATCTTTCACGTCACGAATTATTACGATTCTAAACTGAGAAGTATTAACCCCACTAATGCACTTTCCATGCTTTGCTTCCTTAATTAAAAGTGACAAGAGACAGGGAGTCTTGGTTGTGGGTTACATAAAACAAACTGTATTCACAATCTACCCATCGAACTACTTTTTCTTTGACTGCACGATGTATGAACGTTTGGATGTTTTTGTTTCGGTATGAAAATAACTTCAAAGTGTTTTGGACTACGCTGTCACTACAAAGACCTTCGGGATAAAATAATACGTAAGAAATAAAACCGAATATCGTTCACAGTGATTCTCAAACTGTTTAGGTAACGTACGTGATGTCCGAGAAAACTATTAATAAATATTTAATTTACGCCATAATTAAATTATTGATTTAAAATGTTTTAAATAGGTATCTGATATGGATATGATATAAATAACCATGCACATTTGCAAAATAATTCTCAGTTTAATGACTGACAGTGACCATTAAAATAGATGTAAAAAGGAACTAATCTCAATTGTGGTTTAAAGGTGGTAGAACTCTCAGTGGTTAGACTCTGGGGTTGATTACTGGGGTTGGGGTTAGCTGGTAAGTGGCTATTGACCATAGTCGACAATAGCCACTTACCAGCTGGACTGCATGATCGTCTGCTACTCAAATATTATAAAAAAAATCGTTAACATTACAAAAATTATAACCATACATTTATGTCAAACGTATACTTTGTTTTGGGCCCGACTTTTATGGCTGCAGTTTGTAGAGCATATCGGTAAAAGCTGTGTTTGTAAAGGTCGTCGGTACCCCCATTCTGTATTAATAGCCACCGCCCCCAGGGTTTTAAAAGCCGGAGACGCCCCACTTGCAATATATCAAGATATCGAATTCCAAACGCATCTTACTAGATATATTATTTTAAAGCTCGTTGAGACGGCTTGTTTTTCAGAAGGCAATTAATTAAGTAAAATGTTAGGAATGTTTTAGTAATTGTTAAACTTAAAATTACAAGCTGTAGAGACAAGAGACGCAGAACTGTGTGGGATGTTAATTTTCAGCCAATTTGCTAATGCAATTTGTAGATTATGTAAATATGTATAATCCTAGTAATGTTATTTAACGCTAGGCGTATACTATTATTAATATAGTATAGTAGATCCTTTTTTGTTATAAATGAGAATGAATATAAAGAATTCGAAATTTGTCGATGTAATCTTCAACGATTCTTTCAACTCTTTATTTATTATAAAAAACAATTACGTTTATAAATATTTACAATTAAAAATTCAGACACAGAAAACTCACTGCTAATCACTTTTTATCCACTTTGTTAGTCACTTTTGTCCGCTTTCAACAATGGAGACGGTAGACGCGCTGATAATGTGCCAATAAGCATAATCTTTTTGTTAGATTTTAGAATATTATTCAATGAAGCACAATACGCCATGAGTATGGCGGGAAGCGCAATCGATTGACGGGGTCAACGACACAGGAACTGACCTTTGAACGGCTCAGCTGATCGAACTGTGTTTAACTGAAACTCAACTTACGAGACTTGTTGAAAATTTAAGAGTATAATGAATAGAAAGTTTCGTTTTATTTCACTTAATAAACTTAGGTACTTCTTCCAATCTTTAGTTCATTTTGTCTTTGTGAAGTACTATTTTTTGTATTTTAAAGGTGCTGAAAGGTAGTTCGAGTAGGTGGTATAATTAAATTGCTAATTTGATTACAAAACCTTTTGAAGATTAAGCTAATTAGATATACATAATAGATACTTAGTTAAGTTGTAACAGTTAAAGTAGTGTCTAATATTTAAAGTAGTTCATAAATATAGCATCAGCGCGTATCTCATTTTAAAACAAAATAAATTATAATGAAAATTCTGAGAAGCTTATTATATTCTGCACACAGCTTTGTATATTTGTGGATCTTCAATGTTTTACTTACATGACGTGTCCTTCTTAATCTGTCAGAACAAGTGTTCCTGATACGCGGACAAATTTTAATCTGGCGTATTCGCTAAATGGCGTGGTGTATTATGTTCGTGACAGTGAGGAAAGGCAGTAATGTGGCCAATCAGTCAGACGGGAGGGGCTTGAAAGAATCAAATGCACAGCTTTGGCTCCTGGCCAGTGATGCGTAAAATAAGCTATTACAGAGTCCTTTTGTTGTCATCCGAACTCGTCGGCTCATTTCCCTCGCTCCCTTCCGTCGAGACGCACTAAGGACCTCAGATTTTGTTTACTTTAGCTGTTAGCTCTTACTTAGAATCACAAGGGTCATTGCCCATGAAATTTGCAAGTTCACTGCCCCACTCATTATAAATCATATCTGAGTTTCCGATCTAACGCGTAGATATTTTTAGCCCATCATTACATGCATAATCCACCCCGGACGCCAAAAGTGAATTAAGGATGATTCATCTTATAAAATCGTAAAACCTGTTACATAAATGTAGGTCGTTGAAAGTTCATACGACCGGTTGTGTACATTATGAAACGATAAGTACTTTGGGTTTTGAGCAGACCTTCCGTACGTGAGGGTTTTCGCTGGATTCTCGTGATATTTATTTTTCCTTCCGTTAGTCACAACGTTAGTTTGAAAAATATTATGTTAAGCAAAATGTTTAGTGAGCATGGTTACTAGGTATGAGCAATAATGTTGTTGACTAAGAATGCTGTCTAGAAATAGTGTTTTACAGAACGTAAAATACGTCACAATTTAAATGATCCTGGTATTGAATTAAAGCCACTTTGAGTCATTTTTCACCATAACATATAATTTACATAACTCTCAGTTTTACATGACCTGTAATTGTAATTCAATCCTCTGAGGATAATATTAAGTCCTATATATTTTCTGCTTTACCCAAAGGTTGACTGGTATAGAATGCTTCTAGCATTAAGTCCGCCTTTTATACCGAATTTTATGGTATAATAAAGTTCTAAATAAATAAATAAATAAATAAATAAGTTAATGTACTTTTTGCATAATCACTTAACTTGCAGTTTCATAGAATTGATTTGTCGTTTTTACCTAAATGCATTTAGTAATGCACCAGATTCCAAGTTTCTTACACAGATTAATTTTATGGGTTGACTAAAAATAGTTGTCCACAATTAATTATATGCTAATGTTACTATTGTACCTACTGTCATTACCATTTCAGTCAAACGTATTCAATAGTTTACTATTTGTAAAACTAAACGCTTAAAAGTTTAAAGGTTCGAATAAATCTAATAAAACTAAATGAAGTAAAAAGCTCCGGGTACGATACTAGGAAGTGGGTCAAATTTCTCGTACGTTTGACACTCACACACATTTGAACAAACAAAGCAAAGAAAGAAGAAATCAAAAAGTATTAAGTAACATGTAAAATTATTATCTTTAAGTTCTTATCCAATCAAATACCCAATCAAAATCTATTTCATGTCCTAAAATTGAACTGAACTAGGCATTTATCTTGCTAAACTGTTACAGTCTAATATCAAAATAGGTCAGTTATTATTACGCAGTCGTAATTAACAAGCGTTCGTCGTTTTGCCATTAATAATTTCATTCAAATGATTGACGAAATAGCGGTTACTCGGTACAAAGGAACTTGTACAATAATTTTAAAGAAGTATGAGAGGAATGGTTGACAATTTGTTAAATGTATGTTCAAAGTCAATAATTATAGCTATAGGTAGAGTTCGCACCAAACTGTTAGTCCGCTCCGAATGTAGAAACGAGTCGCGTCGCAATAGCAAATTGCAGGTATTAGCCGAATGAAGACAGCACGGGACACCCCGGCACCCGTCCCCTTACATAGCTGCGTTAGTGTGCTCTTACGATACGAGAGTATGCTAACTAAACCTGCGCGCAACAACTTCAGAGCGGACTAAAAGTTTGGCGCGGACTATACTTAAGTAATACTAAAAAGTAACATAGCGTAAGTAATGAGCAAGGATTTAAAATAATTCACAATACAACAATTTTCTTAAAGTACGCTTTGTAATTTAAGAGATTTCAGTTTTAAAGTTATTTTATTTATTTATACATTGACTGCTAGTTCTATAGGTAAGTTCTTCGCAATTTTTTGCGAAAATTAAATTCACAGTTATCTTATCAAAATTAATTCAAAAATCATAAGATTTTATTGTAACACGTGTTATATTTATAACTATATACGTACGAGAAATAATGAACTTCGTGTGCAATATCTCTTATGATTGACAAATATTGTCCGAATCATTCGGGCAATGGGCCAGTGCGTCCAACGCGGGTGAACGTCTCGTTTATTGGCTTGACATTATGTGATTTAATCGATCTCCATTGCAATTAATTAGCTCCGATAACATTAGTGCAAAATGGACAAACAAAATAATTGGCATTTGTAGTACACAATGACATTCAAGATGATAGAGCATAACACAAATGAAGTATTTATTAGTTACAATAGAATCCGGGTAAGATATCAGTCAAATGTCTTATTAACCATGTTAAAAATTATATTTTGTTAAAATGCTTATCCTATTGTTACGAAAAAGATTTTTGTTTCGTTGTCTCTTAAGTAGTAACTAATTTAAACATCAAATAAGTAAATCCCTTAATTACGGAGCATATTACTGTCGTGGGTACACCTATCTTTATTTCAATGGTATGTTTTTTGTTACGAATTAATTAATTTTAACACAATTGGCTACTTGACACTTTTTGGGAAACTGTTTTAATGAATTCATATACGTATTATATATGCCTTTCATTGATCATTTTTTCGAAAAAGGGCTATTTATTAATAAAAAACATATTTTTATTACGGTAAACGGAACGTTACGCCAAAACAGGCGGTCAAGTGTCATTTCGTAGCGTGACGTCAACACATTGAAAATATAGAAATAAACTTCGACGTTACACATACTTCAGGTTTCGATGTGATCGACAGGTTTCGATGTAGTGACGTCACATGACATTTGAGGCAGCACTGTCGCCGTTTTGGGATTTAAAATCTACAGATAAAAAATCGAAAATTTCTTTTTAAAAATTAAAATACTTAGAACATATTAAAAAATAAACGAAATACTGCATAATTTATGTTTACTTATAAGCTATCATATCCAACATATTTCATATTTTATTGTTATAACTGTCAAGTACCCAATTCCCTAAGCTACCTAGAGCCACTTGTCATATTATTAAATAGCGTAATTTTGTCCAATTACTTCTTTAACTCACTTAAACGTGTTCAAAAACTTATTTGCACGAAATAATATTATTTATTAAGTTTATTAAGAGTCTATGCGTTTATGTTCCGTGTTAAGTTACGATAGTGGTTATTGAGACAACAATTTAACGGCGCCAAAAGCTTGCGTGGGCGTCTTTCATTTGCTATCGTATATGCTTTACAGTTCCATATACATAACAAAGACCGTATTCTTGTTGTATCTTATCTATTTTTAATTCCAAATACTACTTGTAGATTTTCGTGTCGTGTTATTTTAGTTTGAAATAAGTTTTATAATTATGTCATTGTTTGATGATTACTAATATAAATTTACCTAAAAAATATATTAAAAAATAAGTTTTCTAGTATTGTATTTCGTTTCGTAGTGTTTTCAAAAATCCTTTCATTTAATACCCATGCATGACATGGGTAGTGAGGGTGCATATAAATTAAAAACAAAAAAGGTCCGCCATTTTGGGGCGCCCGTTATATTTAGGATATATGTATTCAAAATTTCAGCTCGATAGATCGGGAAAACCCGTTTAAAATTAAGTTGCAAGATTTAAGCATCACATACTTCAATTTAAGTAATCTGTGACAACAAAGCAAGTTAAATAAATGCTTCTTATAGAAAATATGCAATAAGCTATTTGGACTAGGGTGATTATTACGACCCTATTTAGCACTATATTATTGCTAGCATTGTATTGAGTGTCAAATATTTCATTACCTACTACTGAAAAACAAAGAAAATAACACCATTAAGCAATATAATCTTTTACTTCTATTTCTTACTTCGTCACTGCACTAGTTTTGTTATCGTTACCATTTCTCGGGAAACGAGTGTATCATACTGGAAACAAGTCATTCTTTTGTGAAAAATACACTAAACAAATCTGTGTACTGACGTAGTGCAATGTGCTCAAGTGATTTAACACCTGTTTCTATATAAATTACCTTGTGATACTTGTGGAGGATATGATAATATTAAGTGTGTAGTATTTATAACAAAAACAATAACTATACGCTTCAGAACTTATATGACAATATTGTTAATTAACATTTTATGTATTATTTTGTAATACAATTTAATATGTCACATGATCGGGATGTTTTATAATACATGTATAGGAAAGGAGAATGTAGTGTGTGTACCTGATGATAAGTGGCTACTGCCGTCCATGAACATCTGTAATGAAGCTTGATAAAATTGGCGTCCTATATAATATCAGTGAGACATGCATTGGGGCAGCGGAATAAAAAGAAAAATATTAAGAATAATCGTTAACATTGTAAACCATCGTAAAATTTTAAATAAATGTTAATATATTAAATAATTACTTTAATAATATAAGGTATGCAAAAATAATATGTTAGTATTAGAGCTCGTGCACCTGAATGCACACTGACTCACGGCGAACGGCGAAGTTATTTGCGTGTTTGTTTAAAAAATCCACAGCTGAAGAAAATCATAATACAAATGTTTGTTTCGCGATTACCCTAACAAAAAAGGCAAACTGTAACAGAAACACAGAAAAAATAAGCGAACGGAATGAAATGTAAATTTCTTTCGTATCCTATAAATAGGGATGTAATAATAAAATATCGAATTTCTTCATCGATATTAATGGTCCCTGGTAAGATATTGTGATATTAAAAAAAAAATAGAAATTGACATTTTTAAATATTCCATACATACAGTAATGTGACTAAAGGGTCGTCAAAACTAATCGTCTTGGAAACTTTAAGCGGAATAATCCCCCTACTTGAACGTATCATGAATATTTTAAATTACGATACATCTACAATATCACTTTAAAATTAAATATTATCGGTATACTGATATATCAAACCTCAGATATAAATATCGAAATTTATATCGATCATTTCATCAAGTGACATCCCTACCTATAAGCGACTTACTAACGTTTGTGAGTAAACAGAACAGTTAATCAAACTCAAAGGAAAGCGTTTGTTTACGAGCTTTCCTTATGGAGAGGTATGTGTATGTATGTTTATTATTCTCTCTGTTATATTAAGTAAATTGTGCGTTCGAATAAAAGTCATCTTAACAGAATGTATAAAATCTGATTATGTCGTAAATTGAAAGTGTTGTAAAGTCAGGCTACGTCTTTGCTTATATTTTCTTTTTCTTGTATAAATGCAGAAAAAAGAAATGAACTTTATGTTTATCTATATTTTTGCGAAATGGTTATGAGATTCGACTCCCGGCCGTTTTTATGAAACTACATTTTGAAAATGAATCAAACTGCGAGCCAACGTACTTTTAGGCTTGCCTTAAAAAAAACCTCGATAGGTATAAAAGGCACTTCTGTATCCAAATGGAAATTTACGTGACGTAAGTCAAAAAGATAATGTATTTTTAATACAGAAATCATTTCTTAAATTAGCATTCCATTTGTCATTTCATAGTATTTGTAAGCACACTCGAAAGATATACATTATACATATATAGGTTTTGCAGATACCTATAGAGTTCAATCTGTAACAAAATTGAATTTTCATTCTCAGACACTTTTCATTTTCTTTTACCAACCGAAGCCAATTGTATCGAATTGCATTTGCTTATCCAAATGAATTCTCGCGAACTTATTGTGAATCCTGACAATAAATAAAGAATTTTACTGTTTCGTGCAATACGTTGAAGATGGCGTCGACTGAACTGCTAAATATCGTCTGGTTATTCTCACCGCAGCAGCATTAAATTATTTAAAAGCAAGTTGACAAGTGATCGATAAATAATGAGTTTTAAACAGACGCCACAAAACGAATCACAGGAAAATAACATGAAAGCTTATTCTCTTATTTTTCTTTTCATGAAGGTACAGTCTTCTGATTTCATTTCCGCATTGCTGACATTTTATCGCCGTGTGACAATTTATTTATGTACTTACGTTTAATTTTCATATTATTTTACAGGCTTTTATCTCTTCATAATTTGTTTTTGTTTATTTTTTCAGTAATTAATGTTCGCTAGATTAGAATTTCTTCTTTTATATTGAAATTATACTATGCTGGTTGTATATATTTTTTCATCGAATTCGCCCAGTAATCAAAATTCAAAAAGGAAAACACAAAGCATGTTGCAATAATAAATCTCGTATGCTACCAAACAAATTAATACAGAAAATCGGTTGACAATCATAAGCCAAAAAGAGAGTCTACCTGTTTCGTATTTACGTACTTATCTTTCTATAACAATAATATATATGTATATATAAATACTAGCTGACCCGGCAAACGTTGTGTTGCCATATAAATAAAAAAATGTTGAGTGTGAACAACCCTTACCACTTAGGGATATAAAAAATAGATAGTAGCCAATTCCCAAACCTACTGAATATGCATATAAAATTTGGTGAAAATCGGGAAAGCCGTTTCAGAGGAGTACGGAACTAACACTATGACACGAGAATTTTATATATAAGATAGAGTCAATGTAACACGAATTGATTCATCAAGTCCTGAAAGTGTAGTTTTATAATTACTCCGTGCAGCAGTCACAACTGCGTTCATATCAATCAACTCTTGCACTCCGATGTAATTGAAACCACAGGATGTTGCCCATCAACCATTCAGGAGCTTTTCTAAACTTATTAAGCTCTACATTAATACCCAATTTGAGCTTTAGTCGCAATTAAGTAGGTTCATTTTTAAGAGACCATGTAATATGAAGTTTATAGCTAGTAACGATGCCAATGATTTATTGATATGAAACTGTTTATGCATTATTATTGTACTTGAATTTTGAGTAGTTATTTTAAATTGACACGAATCTTTATTTACTTAATATAAAAGCATAGATCAATACAATTTATTGATGTACGAGTATTATTATCCTATACCATCATTCTACTTGCAAATTCTATGGAATTAGAAATGTTATTGAAATTAGTTTCTTTTCAAAATTAAAACAGTTATACAAAGATTGAAAATATAATAGTTTCTATATTTTTATATTACTTAAATTTCTATTATTTATTATTCGACAGTTATCTTCACATAACAGATACGTACTAAAATTTTATTAATTTCTACATAGAAATAAATTACGTTGAAAGTTATATGTTTTCGACACTCAATCAAACAGTGCCTTTTGAACAACAGTACAATCCATATATTTTATGGTAGTAGCAGTCAGAGAAAAGGACATTTAAAAACCGAAGTATTCCTAGATAAAAGACTGTTAAAGCTCGAGGCGTTTTTTAATAACGGTTCAAGAAACTTTTTATAGCCGCCATCATTCCATCAATCAATGCATTTAGGTTTTAACAACTCAGTGAAACGCACGTTTGTGAGCCAGCTCCTTTTTGATTTTAGGGTTGTCGAGTCAATCTTAGGTTAGTTAATCAATATTTTAAAATCTAATTCAAATTATGATTGAAATTTTATGGTTTTTGCTATTTACAACATGATGATTGTTGATAGCTTTTCGGTAGCTACCAAACAAAATGATTAAATAGAAAATAAATCTGAAAAAGTACTACACATTTTTCTTTGATTATTTATGTATTAAATATAATATTATAATCTTATATTTATGCAGCCTCATCCTTATTTGATCGTAATATTCCATTATTTCTTTGTAACATTTGAAATATAATGAATGTTCTTTGGAAAGAGTATATTTTAAATAAAACATTTAAGTGGCTAGCGGCTTCTCAGTTTTTACACAGAAACCCTACAAGATCTTAACACAAAAAGTAGTTCATGTCACGCATAAAGGTTTATGAAAGTCTAAGTAAGTCTATATCTATAAAGGCAAAAATTAACATAGGTTTGGTGTTATTCAAATTACTTGGATTAAGTTCTGTAGTCGAGCAAATCAGAAAAATGAAATTTATTTTGAATCTACCCAGACGTTTCAATTTTATTTATTTGTATACAAATTTGCAGTTATTGACGTATAAATAACTTAAATTTCGACATCTAAAATTTATGGAAAATTATTATCATACGGTCATCGGTCCTCGATTTAAAATCCAATATTCGTTCAACCCTGTATCGTAGGCACGTACGATATAAGGTTGGACGGAGCTGAACACATATTGGATTCATTCTGTCTTGTCTTACCTCTGAAAGTTAAGCGAGAAGCGATAACATGTTTTCTCAGACCCATTAGTAATATTCAATCACAACCAATCTTTGTCTACAGAAGTTTTTATATTTTTTGCGCAATAAAGTATAGTTGATACTTTATTGGACATTTCCTTTCATATAAAAGTAATTTATTACAATTAATAAGTCCATATAGGGTTAATGGATGTCAGAACAATTGTATTCACGGAACTTTCGTGTATACGTCGCATGCAAATAAATGATGTAAATATTTCTTTTGATTATAATTATGAGCTATATTCACTGGTATGCTTATTAAGCAATTGCATTGGCGTTATACACTTGTACATTTAAAAATACATAGGCTTCTGTTCTATATGTTGATAACAGATCGACGGTCGATCGTGATCCCTCGCAAAATGACATAATCAAGATGTCACATCACCTCCCTCTGTATCAAATGTCGCCCGAAACAGTATCGTGGTCGTTCAGAAATTTCTGTGAAAAGTCACCGAGTCAACCGCGCTGTAAACACATTACATAAAATATTCGGTAGTGAAGCAAGTCCCTAACTGGAAAGGTATTGGACTCATCGTTATTCTTTATAGGGACATTCGTCTTGCACTATATGGTTGTAAGCAGATAATATGAGCAACTGGTATCTATTTCTGTAGATAGCTCTTTATGGACTATCCAACTTACAAAAAAGATATATTTGTCTTATCGCATTCTCGTAGAAGGCTATCGTCGGCAATTATCTGACTCGACAATTTTATTTAAGAACCGAATTGCAGTTCTGAATGTTTTTACGGACCTACCGCAGCAAAGTTTAGCGATTATAGCTACCATTTAACGAGATACGAGATACCTATTAATTTTATTGCTAATATTATTTATTACTTATAAATTAGCGATGATCTGATAGATAGATATATAGTAATTCGAAAGAAACGAAACATTAACTTTACAGTCACGTAGGTTAGAAAATTCCGCTTTATGTGATATTTCTTTATATAAGATTAGTTAAGCTAATATAAGTTAAAATCCGTGCATATGGCGTCTAACAGACACCATAGGTTTAGTAACGCATTTGTGGTGGGGTAGAACTTCAATCATAAATTTTAATCCGCGTTGTTAATAAAGGCACTGTAAGTGTGTATACAGATCGAATGCACGCACGTTTGCTACTTTAATTCAAATAAAAAAGTTTATTTGATATTATTTAGTTAAAAAATGTCTGATACCTATTCCTTTATTTAATGTCTCTACCAAAAATAAAAGTTTCAAAACTTCCACTAAGTGCCGAAGCAGTAAAAATATATTTATGTTTATTCTTGTAAAGCCAGCTCTATTTTTACTACTATCACAATCAATCTATTCGTTTATCACGCACGTCCTGACGCAATTTATTTAAAAACTGTTCTTACGATGCACATGTAGTTCAATAAAATTATATATGAAATCAACAATATTTCATGTTAATTTATTATTAATTCTGTCAGTTTTATAGCGGAATGAAGATGGCTTGCTATCTGAGAGTGTAGCCATCCATTGACGTAGCATGACATTTATGGAGATAAACATAAATATAAATATGTGAATAAAATTACTTATACAGTCTGTTTATTTTAGTTTTATAAGTCTGGGATCTTTAAGGATGGTTTTCAACGATTAACGAAATTATTTATGAGACATACATTTATTAGGGGATGAAAATCAAAAACTTATGTTTGCATTAGGATTACAATGGGACGATCCATTGTAATCCTACTGTTCATTTGGCGACTTAAATATAAGCTGTACTACGTACTTACAATTTATATCAATATAAATGTTAATGTACGTAGGTGTGAATGTTGCGTATATTTTTATGTTAGTTAGTACTATTGTATTATGCTAATAATGGCAATAATTATTCCTATGGTTTTTGTTCTGTAACTTCAAATTCAATATAGGCACAATACAACGGAATGTTATTATTGTCGGGCACTAATCGAGAGAAAGAATATTTGTATTATATGTAAATTAAATACATAAATACAAAAGCAGTAGGTACTGAGCTAATACCAAATTAGGTGAAACTAAAGTTTGGGTCTAAAGGCTAACGTATAAACAAATAGAGACGTAATTTACCTAAACTCAATTTAGTCGAAAGTTTCAAGGTACGAACATTGAACTGAATGGCTAATCAAGTAAACTTTCGTCGCAGGCGTATTTTAGATCATAAATTTAACTTACTCCAACTTAGAACATTAATTTAAGTTCTAGGTCTTTCACCTGGCTCATTTGTTACACGTCACTTATGAGTATGCTATCGTCTGGACGTCGCTACAAAAGTAGTTTTCATAATTGTAGCGGACTAACGACTTAAAGTAAAAAGACTTTCGGACATAACAGTTATAAGTTCAAAAGTACTGTAATTCTTCTAAGTTGCACTATCGTCACACGTTCTTTTACTTTATAGTAGTATTATTTGTCCAGAGTGAAATAATAAAACTAAGTATATGTATTTCTTAAACCGATTTACAACTTTTATTACTCCCGCTCAAAATACAACTCAAACGTCAAGGCGAGTTCTTTTTCTTTTTTATGCTAACTTATATAATCGTACCAGCCAGTGACATTATAAAAAAGATCTTATTATTATAAAAATAACTCATCGTATCAATAAAAATAACAAAAAATAATTAATTACTTAACATAATACTATAATAAAATAATTTGAATAGATTTCTAACAAGAGGTATTATGGTTTTATGACTGCAGTACAGCTGACTTTTAATCCGAAAAACTAACATCTAAGAGCACATTGACATGTAGTGTATTGAAGTGGTACCGTCTAACTTACCAAATGGCTTTTGTTTTTGATGATTCTCGTTACTAAAGTATTTCGCATAGTTTTACGATCGCACAAAATAAGTACTGAAATACACGCACTGCCACATTCTTGTTATATTAGTTCTTTTATGACAATTTTGATAGTTCGCAATGCCGGTATACCTACTTACTCTATGATACTCAGTTTGTACTCTGTCCCAGTCAGGGGGAAAAAGAAAGATTTTTTTTTTTTTTTTTATAATATAGGAGTAGCAGACGAGCATGCAGTCCACCTGATGGTAAGTGGCTACTGCCGCCCATGGACATCTGTAATCAATCCCAGACAGGATTAGATATTCCTGTCTGAGGTCGGCCACAGATGCGCCGCTACCCCTGAGGACAAAGCTGGAACGCCTCGGAAAAGTATGTCTCCCTTACCACACCCTTCAAACCGGAACACAGCAGCGCCTAACACTGCTGTTATTAGGTAGAAATAGGTGTGGCGGTGGTGCCGCCGGAGTCGAACCACAATGGGTTCTACCACCTTCAAAGATATAATATAGATAATAATTAAGATTCTTTGGCATTTTCTGCAGTCCCAACCGACTTAATGGATTTTAACATATGAATTGTTGAAGATTCGCCGTGGTAGTGTACCTACTAGTGAGACGATTGACCCGATACATAAAAAAAATATTCAATATAACTCAATCCATGCTTAATTTACTTATTTAGACAATCGGAGTTCTCTTCTTGGTAGACTTGTGATTTTATGTGAAACGTTAGTGTGTTTTTTTAATAAGTGAAATCATTATTGCTGTCTCACATACTGGACGTGAACCCGTAGACTATCGTCGTGGTTTAACAATTTACTTGACGTACCTTTAATATACTCTCAAGTCTGATTATTCAACTCATTCATATACGCGTTACGATTACTAGTAAAGTATTTGAGGAAATACCGCAATTGTCGTGACTTTTAAAATTTATTTAGAAACACAATAGCCTGTGCCTACTCTATTCAATAAATATTGATGAATCGCCGGGATACCCTTAAGTACAATTGCTTCATTAATTATATTTACTAGAGGATGCAGTCCAGACACTACACACTGTTTGAGGTGACGTGGCCGGACATTCATTGTCTCAAACAAATGGATTAATTATATAATGATAATATTATTTATATTTTTTAGTAGAAATTACAATATTTCGTACTTATTTTTTATTTTTATAGGTTGGAAATGTATGTATTATTCTAACAGGTACACGAAGTATTGTTTAGGTTACGTTAGCAGCTAGATTACGTTATAAACAAATGAGATACGCTTACTTATAGTGTTCGTGTTCGTGTTCGTGTATCGGTTATATTAAAACCAATTAATTTAGTTTGCTCAAAATTGTAATAATGGGTTTAGTACTCTTTATAATTTGACTACGAAGGCGCCACCGCCATACTTATTTCTACTTCATAACAACAATATTAGACGCTGCTTTCAGGTTTAAAGGGTGAACTAACTTTACCCTTTAGGGAGACCTCCCTGGTCGACCTCAGGTAGTGTCTTAGTTCTATTTAGGGTTGATTATAAATGTCCATGGTTGACTTGCAACTAACTATCAAGTGGAATGCAAGCTTGTTACCTATATAAAATATATAAAAAACTTCATATTTTGTGTGCCGGTATTGATGTGGTTTTACCATAATGAGTAAAATTTACTTTGAAAGGTTTATAAACAGTCGACAAATGTTTTATAATTTCCCATGTGAAAATCCAGGAGGAAAATATAAATGCAACAAATATATTGCAGTTAGCCACAAATAAATTTGTTTACATACTAAATTCGCTGAAATAACTTAGTCACATTCCTCAAAAAACATTTCCTTATACGCCGATGTACAAATTAGTTTCTCTACCGTTAATTAAACAATGAAATTTATAAAATGCGTCAGTGAATATAAAGCAAGTGCCGTGATGCATGTTGCATGGCTTTCATTTGCATTGGCGCCCGTGACTGAATGTATGCAAGAATGACAACATAAAAAATTGTTAAAAAGGATTTATTATGCTCGTTGTAAATTATGTTCAAGTGACCGTTTGGTGCGTTTTAGCGCTGCATACCCATGCGGCTCTGACGCGGTAATATTATTTATTATGCGTAACGTAAAACGTAACTGTATTTCGGTGGTATTTAAATTTTAAAATATACTAGTGGTGTCCGCGGCTTCGCCCGCATTTTAAAGAAATAATATGACATACATAAAACGGAAAATTTGTACCTGCATTGACAGTGGTGCCATCTGTCGAAAATTGGTCTTACTAACTCCCAAACCCTCGTGGGCTCTTGGACAACAACTTTGCTAAAGATCATCACTTGATCAAATGCATAGTTTCCGATTCTATAACTACTTACGAATTAAAAATTAATTAAAAAAAACCTTTTCCCACGGACTAAATTGTTAATCTAAACCATTCTTAAGTCCCCTTGAACACACACAACAAATTTCATCAAAATCAGTCCAGTCGTTTAGGAGGAGTTCAGTGACATACACACGCACATAAGAAATATATATATAAAAAAAATTAATGCGATTGAATCTTATTTTATATATTAATTAATGCACTTGTCAACTCAATAGAATGACGAATCTTTGACATGTATAATTAATTTTAATTTTAAAAATGAACAGTAATTGTACCTATGTTGTGCTATATTTATCATGGAAATATAATCTAATGTAATTTAATGCTGCTACCTCTAGTATTTTGCGACACCCTCTCAGGGCATCACATATTGCTTATATTTTGTTGTAAGTTGCGTATTTTGCAATAAATAACTAAATAAATAAATAACAACTTGACGTATTTTCATGTAACTTGAGTGAATTCGCAATAGTTGCGCTTCATATAATATGTTCAATGAAGTAGGAACGTAGGTAAGAATTTAGTTAAGTGTTTAAAATAAGGCCTCTCTATCGTATTGGGTGTTTAGCCTGTAAGGATAGATGTAGTGGTGTTTTAAGAATAAATAAATTTATTATAAAACGCCAGTATAATTAATGGTATCTTGTCGTTGCACGTTATATCAACACTACCTCGACAAACTATTAAAGTTGTATCATAGAAAAAAATCGTCATATCTACATTAATTCTTCTTTAGTATTATGTTTGTTCTGTTCCATAATAAATTTGGTTTAATAAATAAATCATTGGAAATAAATATATTCGTAAGTAATTATGAACCAATAAAATAATAAAAAATAATCCAGCATTTTTGCACATTATCATTTTTAGAATATATCATAGAAACTTACCTGCCTTTTCATGACAAAAAGTTAAGTTTGTATTTAATAAAAAAGTTCCGAAATTTTTACTTCATTCGTTCCATAGGTAATAAAAAACATTTTACTGCGCTATAAAGTGGGAAAGTGTTCGCCAGTGTCAAAATATATTTCACTTCATAACAAATTGTCGTTTTATTTTTGACAATATGTATTGCTGTTAATAAATAATAAAAATATTGTACAAAAAATGCATTCCACATAACTGGAAGAGGCATGCTGCCCTACGCTTTGGTGGAAGAGTGTGTATGCCAGCTAACTGACATATACGAACACCTTAGTCCCCAAGAGTAACATCACATTTGCGATCGTCTTCAGTTAGAGCGCTCTTCCAATTGGAGTTGGTCACAAATGTCCCATTTTTTATAATACAGGTGTAGCAGACGAGCATACAGTCCACCTGGTGGTAAGTGGCTACTGCCGCCCAAGGACATGTGTAATCAACCCCAGATAGGATTAGATATTTCTACCTTAAGTTTGGCCATGTGGCCAACATGTATGCGCATCTGTATGCACTGCTACCCCTGAGGACTAAGCTGGAACGCCTCGGAAAACATTTGTCTCCCTTACCACACCCTTCAAACCGGAACACAGCAGCGCCTAACACTGCTGTTATTAGGTAGAAAGAGGTGTGGCGGTGGTGCCGCCGGAGTCGTACCACAAAGGGTTCTACCACCTAAGCTTACAGTGTGCCTGTTACAATTAACCTCAAAAATACCCTTTTGAATAAAAACACTTTGTCTTGTAAATCAACTATGCAGAAGCCATAGACCTATGTGCACTTTTATCGAAGAAAAGAAAATTTTAACAGTTTGGTCACGAATCTGAGTTTGCATAATGTTGTTTTGGAATACGAAAATAGCAATTTAAAAGCTTTTATCCAGCAATTACTTGCATTTCGTAATTACTTGCGATGGATACTGAATAAATGTGGCCAATCAGATAAAACTCCAATTACATATACGATGGCTGTATTTCAATTAAGTAAAAATTGTTTACGAAGACGAACTATATGGTACAGTACCCTTAGTATGAGTTTTTACGTTTTTACAAAGAGTTTGGCAAATACGTACGGTATAACTTTGTATTTATATAACGTAATTTTCTGATAGCGAAGATTTATAAATCGAACAGTTGGTTTTTCAGTTTCCTGTAGTAAAATATTTTTATTGCTAGACTATTTTCTCTTTGTTTGTATTGTTCCAGATGGATTTGAGGATTGTTAAATCTATAAATGTAAGGTATAATAGGCAGAATACGTATAAAGCTAAAAGTAGTTTTTAGGGTTGAATGAGTAAATCTAGGATAAAATCTCGGTGGTGATCACTTAGATATTGGATAACATATTTGTAATGTATTGTGGAAACAACTTTAATCATCACAATTTTAATCTGAAGGGAAATTGTTTTTTATTTTTTTTTCTCGTATAATAAAGATATAACAAAGAAAAGCTTTCCCAAAACGTTATTGTGCATATTTCTTTTACGTTACTCTACAATCTTAAGATTATGAAAAAAAGAAATTTTTAGTACTTATGAAATTACGTCAATTATTCCTGATAAAGATTAGGTATAAATGAACAAAATAAAAACACATTAGATCTTACCTACAACACAAACACCTACATCTTACGCAAAAATTCGGACATTACGCGCAAAACAGTTCACTAAACGGTAAATCACTCAAGTAACCGTTGTTTGTCATATTAAATCTTCGTTTATAAAATAACCAAGGGGATCAAGGAAAGCTTCTCGTGCAACTACATATTATGTTACGTACCTCCATCAATTCCGCTTAAAGAATGCTTCCCACATTTTAACCGCGGCCGTCCTTGGCGCTTGTTTTTTTGCTCGAGCGCCTGGTGTCCTTTGGTTCGTTGTTCGAGTTTGCAGAATTTTACACTCGGTAATTTTGTCAATAAATTTTAGGAAGGTGAATTCTAACAATGGATATATGGGAACAATGTATAAAACTTCCGACTTTATGTGAAAGGAAGCTTTCGACTAATAATACGTTCAAAAATTAGATATCTAATATAGAAGCTTATTACATAAAAAAAATAAAAAACAAGAAATAAACAGAATTCAAGATATAACACTACCTTACTACAACACTGACTGCTTATATACCAGAACAGTCACGACTATAAAATTATATGTGAATATACGTACTAAAATATTCACAAATTAATAAAATAAGTATTACAATTTGAATATAAAAGCTTCAATAGTATGAAACAACGTATTATTATTTAAGGTTCGAAATACAGGAAATTATTTTAACAGTTAAAGATTAATAACGGCATTATTATGCAAATATACAAGACTTAGCTATAAAACGTTTATTTCATCCCTGTAGACTTGATGATAACGAAATTAGACTTGCTGGAAATGACACAGTCATGGGGCGTCGCTCATCGAAAGTTTAAGGTAAAGCTCATAACTCACCGGGCGTTTAAGCTCCTCGCTAACAGTTTTAATTATTGAAATGGTTCTTTGATTTAAGTCATGTTGGTATAAAATAAACAGATACTACTTATTTTATTAAATAATTGATATAAAGTATGTTATTATGAATCGCTACTACGGATACTAAAGTGAACCGTATACTAAAGTTGACAAATAGAAACCGTTTGTCATAAACATAATTTATTAAATAAACTTAATAAATACTCTCGGAACACTAACTAGAGCCATCAGTAGTTTTTTCTAATATAATATTGTTATAGATTTTATTCTTAGAGTTTCCTTTATGCACCCGAAATCTGAATTTAAGCTTAATTTACATTGAAAAGATAAGTAGTTCAGTTGTAATGGGTCAAACTGCACGGATATGTGTTGATAAGCGATTTTTAAAGAGTTTAAAAACCAATTGCAGCGTCTAAAAAACTGCCCTAGTCATGACTAATGCGGACCGAGCCTAAACAACAAAATCTACATAATGAATGCGGCTCCACGCGTCATAACTTCACTGCGAATAAATTAATTAAGTTTATTTGAAAGTAGATTGTCTACATGGGGTTTGCGTTAGAATAATTACTAGGATGTTTACTGGGAACGGCTTGAATCATAATATTATAATAATATTGTATTTAAAAATCTTTGTTAAAATATGTACTAACCTAACCTAACCTAACCTAACCTAACTTAATTAATATAACTTGTAACTTAATTGGCGATACAATAAATGAAAATCTATTGGTACTATAAAAAAAAGACGACTTTAACCAAACTACGCTAACCTCGTAGTTAAGACTTAGGGTTTTAGTTTTCACCGATTTTCCTGGGTAAAGGCAAGTGCAAAGTGAAAATAGATTGGTGTGTTCCCTAGGGAAGAGTGAGTCGGCAAGGAGTGCACGTTCGCGAAAACGATAGGCGCCGGGAAGACGCTCTGACTCACCCGACCTCGTTAAGCCACACTTCCCTGGTACACACAACTATGCACTCTAAAATTACATAAAAGAGATCTTATTTCATTACGGCCCCTATCCGAAATCATAAAACAATAATGCTTAAGTGTAAGGACTCTTACGTGGATGAAATGACAATGCATGTAAATTAAATACTGCATAATAATCGAATCCTGGATTTAAGGAACATGGCTCTGACTCAATTTTATGAGATACAACGATAGACGGACAATTGATAATTTAGTTTATTAACTATTGTGTAAATTATACAATCAGACAGTTGCAGCTTAGTGGTATTAGGCGTCTCAATCTGGAGGTCTAGTCGAGGTTCAATGCCCAACCACACACCTCTGGTTTTCGAAGTAATATGCGTGTTACAAAATAACTATTATTTGCTTTATCACTAAACTTATGGGAAGGATATGTACACGCCCGAGATTTCTTAAACAAAAATAGAGCTTAGTGGCCAGTGTGGCCTAAACCTCTCTCTTATAGGACACCCGTGTCCAGCAGTGGGATAGGTTGAAAACGATGATTATTCAATCTTATAGGCTAGGTATAGATAAATTAAATAACTTAACAATCCGTTGTTGCAATAATTTTATTTACAGTTTATTGATTTATTAAGTAATATTTGCATACACAGAACTGCAAATACTCAATAAATTTCAAAATAATAGGCGTGTGATAAACAAAATGGTTATTGCAAGGTTTGATAGCGTCGCGGGCGGGCGGGCGCACCACACGTGGCTACCACACCGAAAGAATATTATTGAGTAACTACGATCATCTAACAAGGACGTTAAGTCCAATTTTTATGTCTTGCCCCAGAAAATATTAGTTATTTTACGATACGACATTATGGCACACTCATAAAAATTACGAGTTAGAAGATAATTTCAGTTAATTCCGATGTAGCTTTGTACAGAAATGTGTTTTAAGAAACTTTCATTTTACTTTTTTTTGATAATAAGTATAAATATCAAACTCACTAAAATAAGGTTTTTACCAGATGCGTTACTACTCCTGAGTCCAAAGTCAGTTTAGTTTTAGTAAGTTTTCAAATGCACACTATTGTATTGTGTTTTGTGTATTGTGGGCGATAGAACCCTACATAGGTGTACATGTGGAGGTGGATACCGCCTACAATAGATCTATTTCTGCTGGAAAATAGATATGTACCGCTTATTATGATATAGCAGCTTATGTTAATATACACTATTAAGTAGATGTTTAGTTTACGGGCCATAGGTAATCACCTCAGTTCAAAATTAACAACCGTCTGAATGCTCAATTCTTTTTAATTCTTTAAAAAAGAAAAAAAAAGGACTGGCCGAATTGATAACCACCTCCTTTTTGAAGTCGGTTAAAAATTGCAATTAGCTTTCTTAAGTGTATGGTACAAATTATAATTATAAATTATCTACAGTTTATATTAACGAATAAAAGGATTAATTACTAACAATAAGAAATGTTTTAATTAACATTTCACAGAAACAACAGAAAGTACTGTTCGACTAATTAAAATCATTTTACGACATGTCATTACTCTGCCCTTAACTTGTTATTCGAAGTCAGCTGAATAGTAACAACCTTTTTTCAAGTCCTTCCATTTTTATGGGTAACTGCTTAATTTGTACCGTTTAGTCAATTAATTGTAACTGTACTGGAATTAATTGGTTTATGGGTGTGTTTGTCACTACCTTCGTAAATTAAGATCTCTACACGAAATTTGCATTAAGCACTAAAGCTTAATTGAATTAACACTTTTACATTGTCTAAATTACAGTTTTTCTAGTTGTTCCATTCATTTTAATTATATATAAGAGCCGGCTTTTTGTTTTGACTTTATTCGTGAAACGTTCATGTATCAATTACGATTATCATGCTCAGTGCCAATTAATTTAAATACTTTATTTTAAATACATATTTTCTTTCCTTCCTTTAGTATCGCATACATGTTTGATTACCTTTTAATTTCATGCAAGCATAATATATGTATGTGTTTGATATTTTAATTAATATGAAGTTAGTACATTATCGTGTGTACTGCACGTTGGTTTTACTCAAGCAACGTTTTTTCCGAGTCACTGAACTTTGCGTTAACCCGAATTGGCTTGTCCGTCTGTCTGTTATGTCCACAATAATTAATCACGCTCCTTGCCAACAACCAGGGGACTTTAATAATGTCCAAGGACTGCTTCAATTTATTACAGTTCCCTCCGAAGTCCACCAGACAATTAATAGTTTAGACGTACTGCAGTTTACTGCCACAGTTTAGTCATTTTGTATAAATCTTAAACCAAGTTTAAATTAAACTAATTTACATAAATATTCAGGAGCTTTTATCATTTTTTCAACTTTTGGTCATATAATAACTTTGTTATACTTAAACCTTGATTATTTTGGAATCAAAATTTATCACAGTCATTCGTGGTAAAATTATTCTTACGTTATATTCGGTCAGACAGGCTTGTATAGTCGGGACAGATTTAAACAAGAAAACCAAGAATATTAACAGATGAACGTGTAAAATTAGTCTCCGTGGCACCCGCCATCTTTATTTGGATACAAAAAGTATAAGACAACAATAGCTGATTCGGAATGTAGTATCCGTGCCGGTTCACGTCAAATCAAAGTTTTTAGTGGCACAAATAAGTAAGTATTAATAGAATACGCGATGTGTGAAAACAACGATGCTAGACGGTTGATAGAGAAAAATAAAACTCCTGTAGAATAATTCTTATTTTACTAATACTACTTACTTATAAATAAAAACTACAATATTTGAAATAGTTATGTGTAGTAGATATACCCGACGAGATTATATACAAACAAAATGAACATATTTTAGTTTTTAAAGCTGAGAACTTTAATAAAATTGTTACGCTCTACAAGTACGTAGTATCTTGATACTCTTGAGGTCTTGACCCTAAATAAAATATAAAAAAGAAAAACATAAATATTTATTAAACTTTAGGATTTTCAACTATTTTAAAGGCTTCAGCTGCTAGGAACGTGAAAGTAATATGTGAAATGCTGCCAAAAACTGATAGTAAGTATGACTATCGTAAACTCCATGTCTGGCAGACAGAGCATCGTAAAGTACAACATGTTCGTCTACTCAGTACACATCAATGAACACCTGAGCACGAATGGCCTTTGAAAGTTTCGACTCTCGCTGTGAGTGCGCTATTCTCGTATGGCGACCTCGCGCCATATGATCGCCGAAACTGCAAGCCCGGTCGTTGACTCATAACATTGTTTAATAAATTCGGCAGTGATGGCTTCGACCCAATTCGTGACGTATGCACACGTCATCTGCGTATGTGCGAGTATACTAAATCTCTAATGCTCTGAGTCACATCCGAAACATTGAAGCGAATGTCTTAAGAATTTTTCTTAAACTTGTTGAACGTTCTCCATTTTTCAACGTCGAATAACCGATTGAGATGAAATGATCACATGTCAACAATGAGATTACTAATGAAAATTTAAGTCGAGTATCGAGGATCAATAAACACGGCATTTCGCAGGGAAGGCGTTAAAAGCTTGCCGATAAGCTAATGTAGCTTTTGAGTTTAGCCTTTACTTTAAAAATTATGAAACCACAATTTCGGTTTATAGCGGTTAATAGCGTGCACTTAGCGCACTTTTGCATGTAATGACTTGTAAATACGAAGATTATCATAAAAAGTACGACTTCTGTCTGGATAAAGGTAAAGCTGTTCTGAAAATACTGGAAACTTTGTTGTTGAATTGTTCTTATCTCAAATTTCTTATTTTAATACGGGCATTGCTCTCAAGTGGCGCTCGTACTACCCACTCGTTATTTATGAATGGGCGTTGACGAATGTCCCATTTTATTAGGATTTATTGTTTATCCAATAGAGTGAGTTATTTAATTTTCTGAGTCAAATGAATTTGCCATGGTCACATTGATCAGACGTCTTGACTAGCACTAGATCTAACTGATTGCAGATATGAAAGCAATTATTATAATTTATTACAATGATAAATATGTTTCATAGACATGTTAATGTCTATATTTTTTTGGTTTTAAATCATATGATATTTTTCCATTTCAGAAACATCTTTTAATTACGAATAATATAATAATTACTCAATTAAACTTCAATAAAACTGGTAAGCTAAATAAAACATAATCTTTAAAACTTGTAAGCTAAATAAAATATTTATTTAACGTCATGGACATCCAATTAGATTTTTGTTCTCGTCTCATTTAAATGAACGTATTTAAACATTTTCCAATAAATCTCTGCACAATTGAAATAAGTATTAATCTGAAACATCCAAACTTTATAAAATCTACCTTAGTTCGTGACATGTGCAATTTCGATAAATTTGTACAAATCAATCATTAACAAAATGAACCGATTTCGATCATCCCCATTACCGTGGCAGTGACCTAAGTTCTCATTAGGGAATTTTCAGGACTAGACGGGACAGTTCAATGACTGATGCGTGAGCGTGACCGTAGTTAGATTGGGTCATCGATACCATTGTCTATCAAACCTCATCATAATTTGGGCTAATTAACATATTGATGATGTGTAGGCGGCATGGAAATGAAAAACAAGATTATACTCTTGTGATATGATTAAGAAACGAGTTGAATAAATTATACTGTTTTCAAAGATTACTTTTGAGCCTTTGAACGAGGAGAAATTTTATAAAACTTATTTGTCATAGTGTCAATTTTGTAGTAGAATAATTAGATACATTGTAATAATAATACATTAACAATTTCTCTCTCATTCGAATATCAAGCAGTTTCGATTTTTTTTAAATAACTATATTCTTTATCGCCTATTATTTTAACTTTTATCAATATTTTCTAGATACCCGGTCACTCAAAACTGCCGCATTAAAATTTTAAGGAATGTAATATAGTACAAGTCTATACGAATCTGTATAGGCAACATTCCTATCCATTTTAGCGAAACCATAGTAATGAGTTAGACGCGCTGCATTTATTACACAAGAGAATTGGGTTAACTCAACACAATATGAACAAAACCGACGCCCTCTATGTGATTAATTAATACCGCAATCCACCGATTATAAAGACTCCGCCAGTCCTACGCATACCAGAGTTAATAAAGTTTCAACGTCGAGTTTTGTGTATACGAATTGATTCTCAAGTTTTATTGCCACTTTTTATTGTTTCTATGTGAAGGTGATGATTTCAACATCGGATTAACATCTCGTACGTCTTAGGTCCTCAGTTAGATACGTAATTGTGATTCGGGTCTTCTTAATAAATTTATATAATTTTGCTAGCGATTTTGCATATTACGGGACATACAAAAGTAAAAGTAGAATTCTGATATGTCATTTGGATTCACTTGTGAAAAATGAAGAAAATAAGCCTATATCTGTCTTCATATACGTCTACACATATGGCCATTAACAAAATAATTCTACTTATTTTACTATGTCCACAATATACTAAAGTTAATTAAATTAAGTAGTAACATAAAATAATGCTCTCGTACACGGTAATAAATGTCTATCGAAATAGAAATATGTACATATGGGGTTGCGGACAATACACTGAAATTAAAAAAAGTTAACGTTGTCGGAGCTGCGAGCAGAAATAGAATACTTATTAATACCAACTGAAATATCAACAAAACCTCAAATTATACAAACATAAATCGTACAATAAATTGATTTATTTAATAATTCCAGTGAAATATATGTATATGTAATTCTCGGTGAATTTTACTCATTTTGAACATTCTGTTACAGGCTGGCTTAGGCTTCCTTCCTTAAGGCTCCGCGGCTTATTGAGCGCTACTTACTATGCTTCCGTCTTTTACATACAATAAGCCAAGTGACTTATATAGTTAGAAGTATCTGTAACATCTTAAGGTTAAGCCCTTAAAGCTTAGCTTCATGTATGCCAAATAAAGCATTATAATTCCATTGGAATTCCTCACAAACACCGGATACTCCGTGCGGAAATCCATAATAACAAAAACTATCCGCACATATTAACTTTGGTATGTGACTCATTTCTATATTTGTGAAGTTTGAAGGTGGTAGAAACCTTTGTAGTTCGACTCCGGCGGCACCACCGCCACACCTATTTCTACCTAATAATAGCAGTGTTAGGCGCTGCTGTGTTCCGGTTTGAAGGGTGTGGTAAGGGAGACAGACTTTTCCGAGGCGTTCCAGCTTAGTCCTCAGGGGTAGCGGCGCATCTGTGACCGACCTCAGGTAGGAATATCTAATCCTATCTGGGGTTGATTACAGATGTCCATGGGCGGCAGTAGCCACTTACCATCAGGTGGACTGCATGCTCGTCTGCTACTCTTATATAATAAAAAAGAAGTTGTACGATATTAATAAATAAGCCTAGATTTTAAAGAAAGATTCTCCTAAATTTCAATTAGTAGATGATACGCAATTTGTACAAAATACATTACGACTTTTTAAGATGACTTTAATTTATAGTTAAGATAGATGCTTTTCTAGTCTTGCTTTGTAAAATTTAGCACTTTTTAGGTAAAAAAAAAATATAGTCGACAATTTCACTCCAAATTTAAATAGTCAAATTTTATGACAATAAGTTAACGATCTGAAAACAATATTAAAACTTAAATGAATCAGCTTCCCATAACATTCAATTACGTAGAAGCAAATAATAAACAATTTCGATTGAATAAACTTCAATTTCAGAGTTCTTGAACTTTATTCTTTTTGATTTCGTATTATAAGATGAAAGTCACGTTCAACTGAATTATGAATACTACTGCAGTAGGTACTTAATTATTAATGTACGTGTCTTGGTCAAACTCTAGTCAAGTATGCATGATTGCGGTATTGCGGTTTAAATATTTAATATGAAATCTAATTCATTACTATGACATTGCTATTCTATGATTCAAATACTATATGTCTACGTCGGTAGCTATCTGTGTGATTGGAGTATGAATGAATTGATGTTTTAACAATGTTGAAGTTGTCTTTTCACATTATAGTGGAGACGTAGGCAACGTTTGCAAAGACACTAACTTCTATGAGTGTTTATCGAGTCGACTCATGTTAAGTAACAATATATTAATATTGGTAAGTGTTCATTGCTCACTGACCCTAGGCAATAAGCGTCCCATCTAAAGACAAACGTGGTACGCCTCTTCGATATATCTACCCCATTGCACCCTTTGTTACAACTCAATAGACCCTTTAATATTTGCGTAACTGATTCTAAATAGGATCCAAGTATCAAAGCCTGTCACTGGTAGATTTCGTTCAATAAAAAAGCTGTTTTATGAGCGAACTCAATGTGAAACAAATAATAATAATGTCAAAGCTTTGTACCACAAAGATAATAATTATTGTATGTAATGAGTCCTATCCGCCGGAGCGCTTACGATAAACGAAGAGTTCAGTAATTTATCACATCACAATATACTCGTAATAAGTAACTACATCAAAGACACAATATATTTATTTCATACTCGATTCTACTTTATGTTTGTTGTAACAGTGTAAAAGGTTGAGATTCTAATTCTCATATGAGTCGTTCCAATTTATTTATTTATTTATTTTAAAACAGTTTGCGCGATTACAGCTTGCGCCAATGTCTCACAAACGCAATAGTAACAGAAATAAACTTAAGATATATATAAAATATATAAATTACAAACAAGCACAAAAAATACATTTTAAAATAAAATAAAATAAAAACAAAATTAAATTATAACTGAACTAAAATAATATTTTTAAATGAATGCGTTTAATTTTTCATTAAATACGTCGGCGGTCGGGATCTGGACATGAATGTCATTAAGGAGGCTGAAGGCTGTTTATTAGGTGCTGATTGTTTGGGTAATTATTTTTGTCAAAAATATACCAACAATAATAAGATATAACAAATATCACAAATGGCTTATATCCTCCATTAAAGTGGCTTTCTAATAGTAACATGAATTATTGCAAATCGTCTGTGAATTTTTGCCATTACCGCTGACAGGTTGACGCGTAAACAAAGTCTATAACAGTAGCGAGATAAACGTATGATTAAACGAACAAGTAGTACGTATAAATAACGTCTTATTAATCATAAACCACGTGTGGTGTCATAAATTAGCTGTGGAAGACGGACAGATAAATAGAAACATTAATTTGATCGTCCCACGCATAAAAGGTGTTGAAGTACAAAGAAAAACGCTAAATGCGCTCTACAAGTACGGAAATAAATTATAAGGTGAAGAGATCTCTTCAGTAATATTTATTATGTTACACATTTTATTACTAGTGAGAAGTTTCTTTGTGAGTTCAAGATACATTAGAGTCCGCCATAAAATACTGCGTGATTATATTTATTGAGCAAGTCGTTAATATCAATTTAACATTGGCTATTTCAATAATTTTATAGTTCAAGTAATTGACAGTCATAGATTTTATTATACTACTTCATATCCCGAAGAATGTAAACAAATATACATACCTTGCATCTAAAGAAAAGTATGAAATAATACGCTCGCAATTTCCTCTCTATTTTTCTAGATAAATTCTTTTGACTAAAAACTGTTTAAACTAAGTACTTATACAGGGTGAATTTTTAAAACGGGCCTTCAGGGCCAAATCCGAAACTATAAGGATTAGCGAAAAATGCTGAAAGGAGTTACGAGGCCGATTTTGATAAAAACTAAAACTGCATCATTAGTTTTTTAAAGTATTTTTTTCCTTCGCCGGGAATCGAACGAGTTCATTTTGAAAAAAATTACACCTCTATATTATTCCACTATCTGATAGTGTCGCTTATAAGGATCAAATTCTGGAAAGTAATGTTATGTGACAAAGTACAGGAAAAGGAAAATATTGAAGAAAATACGTATTTTTCCATACATTGGCATACTAATTCTTAAGGATTATACATAACAAATGATTTATGTATAATTCTTTAGAAACAGACATAAGTCATACCATTGAAGAATTTGTTGGTTAATCAACTAATTATTCGATGTTATGTCTATGACATACGGCTTAGTATGAGAAAGTAATAGTTTGGCAAATAAGTTACCGCCGTTTTTAGGATTTATTTTTTAATGAAATCAGATATCTGATTAAATAGTAAATTCCTATTGTTTGTTGTTTACAACTTCGTTTCAACGTTAAATATGATTTTCTATATCTCTTTTTTTAGTAATCACTCGGCTTTGACTCTAAAAAGTAATTCTCGCAAATTGTCAACTTTACATCTGTATTAAACGAAACTCCGCCCATAGCAAGTAAATCTATTTTAATGGTCCTAAAAATAACCTTAGCTAAGTCGGACATAAAAAATATAAATTATTGGGAAACAAAACGTCCATTTCGAATGATTAGAAACATTGAGCCAAAAAAAATGTTTAAATTAATGAATGGCGGGAACTTAACTGCCAAATTAATATGAAAAAATATGTATTTTCTTAAAATTGAGGCTTTTCCTTTAGTTTGTCATTTATCATTACTTTCCAGATTTTGATCCTTATAAGCAACACTATCAGATAGTGGAATAATATAGAGGGTGCATTTTTTTTCAAAATGAACTCTTTCGATTCCCGGCTAGGGAAAAAGTTATTTTAAAAAAGTAATGATGCAGTTTTAGTTTTTATCAAAATCGGCCTCGTAACTCCTTTCAGCATTTTTCGCTAATCCTTATAGTTTCGGATTTGGCCCTGAAGGCCCGTTTTAAAAATTCACCCTGTATAGTGAACTACATTGGTACTATTGCACGAAATGCAATAATGGTGTTTAAAATTATATAAACCGGATTTAATAAATGTTTATTTAAAATCCATTGTTAATTGGATCAAATATCGAATGTATTGATCCATTGCCATTGCGCAGTATCTTAATCCTCTTACGTCTAGTGCCTATTTG
Source organism: Epargyreus clarus (assembly GCF_041222505.1). NCBI lineage: Eukaryota > Metazoa > Arthropoda > Insecta > Lepidoptera > Hesperiidae > Epargyreus > Epargyreus clarus. Next base: position 10,728,231 of record NW_027332212.1, read on the forward strand.
AGTATTTATTTTTCATTTTATAAATCAAATGGGATAACTGGTAAGTGGTTTCTTTGTGTGAATCCATCGCAGTGAGCTGTCCAGTCGTTTTGCCATAACAGTCGCAGCAAGATCACACTCACCGCATAACTGGATACTTGAATCAGAGTTATTGACTTCTTATTACGACACCACTGTATTCTTATCTCAAGTTACGAAGCAAAGTTTTTAATCTATAAACTATACGAATATTTTACAAGCTTTTTTTAAATATTCTAATATAAACTAAATTTAAAGTTTATGACGTAAATGACTTTTCTTGAAAACTTTAATTACAAATTATAATCAGTTCTATATTTATGGTGATAGTAATAAGTATTTACTTACGTTTTTAAGAAGAATCTTGTTGAAAGTACGATTTTTTCTTTTTTTGATGCTCACTTAATTTAATACTTATCTGATTAAAACTTCAAATAACATAGCGTACAAAAGCAAGGGCGATAGCTACATACGAGTAGAAACAATATTATTATATACTTCCACAATAATCTATTTCAACTTTCAAAGCCCTTCAAGTACATTTTATAGAAATTAACTCATAAAAACTCAAATTACTTTTATGCTGTCATAAATATCAATTTACGGCGACGTTGCACAAAGCTTACCTCCGTCGATTTCATAAAGTAATGTAAACACGTAAGCGTCCGTAAAATGTAAAGCGGTTCTTTGGAACCCGTAAAAAGCATTAGAATATTAGGTTATTACACTTACTTAATATTATTATATGTTAAATGTGGTAGCACAAGTACCTATGGTTCGACGGGGGACGTACCACTCTCACATCTATTTCTAAAGAGAGGCAGTTCTTGCGTAAATATTCTTATATATTGAAGGTGGTAGAACCCTTTGTTATATCACTTTCATAATAACAGCAGTGTTAGGCGCTACTGTGTTCCGTTTTGAAGGGTGTGGTAAGGGAGACAGACTTTTCCGAGGCGTTCCAGCTTAGTCCTCAGGGGTAGTGGCGCATCTGTGGCCGAACTCAGGTAGGAATATCTAATCCTATCTGGGGTTGATTACAGGTGTCCATGGGCGGCAGTAGCCACTTACCATCAGGTTGACTGCATGCTCGTCTTCTACTCCTGTATTATAAAAAAAATATCAGGCGACCAACTTAGTCTTCAGGGCGTATCTGTGGCCGAACCTAGGTAGGAAAGTAATCTTATCTGGGGTTGATTTCAGATATTCATTGGCGGCAGTAGTCACTTATCAGGTGAACTACGTGCTCGTCTGCTACACTTATATTATAAAAAATGGCAGACTGCTTACTCATTTGCTATTTTCGTCATATACATTTCTCCAATTATTATTCTCCGTCCCTTTTATCTTTAAATATTTTCTTTGTAGTATTTTTGGATTCTCTACACCACTTAGCTACAGCACTTAGAAGATAAGGTTTAGCTCATTATATACCCATTATAGAACCACCCACTGTCTACTCTCGCTTGAGCAAGGGGGTGCTTTCGACTGTCGAAAGTTACTTGGCAACTACCCCTTAGTCAATGGATATAATAAATTAGTTACTAGCATAAGTATAAGTATATTATGCGTATAGAGAGTCATAATTATTGTTTGCTGCTACATATTAATTAAAGCTAATTATTAAATGACATTCGCAAAAACACTTACCAAGTAATTCCATAAAACGCCGATCAATTACGCATTAAAAATTGCACAGACCTCATTTGTTTTTTCTCCCGCGTTTTTGCTGCAATTGTTTTCTTTATGAATTCCAGTAGTACATATATTGAGTGCCAGTATTAAATAAAAAATAATGTTTCATAAGTAATTATGAAATAATATAGTAATATAAATTATGATAATATTATTGATCGTACATATTTTAATAACATTTTAATGATATTAAATATATAACAATGATTTTTTAATTACGTCACATATAACATTTGCTAAATTTTGTCGAACGTGATGTCGTTTCCGATGATGATTTCATTTGATTGATATTATATTGTCTATGGCAGAGTGATCTATGGGAATTGGCTGTTGAAACACTACTTCCTTGAACTTACCTATTTCACCACGTTTTTATTAACTCACTTTGTGTCTTGCTTTTGATGGTAAAAGACAACATTTTTTAAGTATTTATCTAAAAAGTATTACAGTAAAAGTAAAGCAGTGTTTTTTATTTTTTCTATTAATTCTTTAAAGCTTCATATCAAATTATAATATCTATATAGGTAATATGTGTCAGACTCTTTAAATCCTTATTAAGGATCCTTTAATAATAATACCTTAACCTGTATAGGTAAGGTATTATTAGACACCTGTACCAATCATCATAACTTATCTCCCAGTACTTGTCCCGTATGTGTCGATCCCTAATTGCATGCAAGGGACGTCCGATAAGGCAGGTCGTGATGATGCAGTGGATCGCGTTTGAAGCGATGCTAATTAGAATCAGATCACTATCAGTTCGAGCATCGTGAATGACGGGCATTCTAATCCAGGGCTCGTCATTGAATGTACTTTCTAATTTGGGATTGCTAGATCAATTATGTAAGCGGAAATGGGTAATTGATTTGAATTATGGATGTGTAGGGTTTTAGTTGGTTCATGGTATGGGAGTATTTGGGGTATTAATGTCAGTTAAACGATGTTTATGTTACTGTGTACCTAAGAGTATTACTCTTAGAGTATTGCTCTTACCTAAGTACCTAAGAGTATTACTCTTAGGTGCAATAACGAAAGCAGTATAATATACAAGAAAGTTGATTCATTATCCACTATACTTAAGTACGGCTATTCAGGACGATAGAGCTCTCGTATTAAACGTCCATAAGAAGACCTTTAAGACCTTTTAATTTTTTTTATTTTAATACACGAGTATCTAATACTCGCTCCCATTATAATTAAAATGTTAACTAAATTTTGACATGTTTAATAAGTAAAAAAAAAATCTACATTTCATACGTAAGATCAACAAACTAACAGCCGTTCTATACGGTACTAGAGATATAGATTACAGATAAAAGTTAGGTAACCTGTGTTGAACGCACTCGGGAACCAAGGCACGGACGGCTAGAATGCACCCGCCGTCCACATAGCGATTCCTCGAAGGCGGTGCGTGAGAAAAACTTGCACACAACCACGCACACAGCCGATATACGATGCAATTAAGATTATTTATAAGAAATAACCTATGTGGCACGCAGGTGTCGGTTTTTGTTATATAACAATTATTTACTTGGTAAATTGTATAAAGTTCTAGTTCGCCTACAATTTCACTCGCGGTATAGTGGCTAATAAAATAGACTATCTATGTTGTTTCTGAATTATGTAGCTTTTTGCTGTATAATAAAATTAATAAAATCGGTTTAATCGTTTCAGGCTGCATCTGTTCGTACGAAATACAAACAAATCGCTCCTCTAATATAATAATAAATAATGAAATTTAGAATAAGGTATGGTATATATTAAATTAAATGAATTAGACTAAGGTATGGTATGGAGTAGAGTATTGGAAATACTTATAGCATTTAGATATAAATAATAAGAAAATATTTCGCAAACCAAATCTAATTCTAAAGATTTCCATATTTCCGAGACACTATACACTATAGACATAAGTCATTATATCAATGAAGCTAATAAAAAAATATATAAATATATATTTCGTTTATTAGATTCGTGTTATAACGTTACTTATAGAAACATCATCATCATCATCAACCCATTACTGTCCCACTGTTGGGCACGGGTCTCCTCTCATAATGAGAAGAATTAGGCCATAGTCAACCGCGCTGGCCAAGTGCATATTGGTAGACTTCACATACCTTGGACATTTCTTTTATAAATCTCTCAGATATGCAGGTTTCCTGACGATGTTTTCCTTCACCGTTTAGCAAGTGATAATTAATTTCTAATACGCACATAACTTTGAAAAATCAGAGGTGCCTGGGATTTGAACCTCGGACCCCTCGATCGAGTGGCCGAGTTTCTTAACCACTAGGCTAACACTGCCATACATATAGAAACCATATAGAAACATACAATTTCATAAATCAATATTATCTTTGAAATATCGAGTGTTGATAGTAGTTGGCGGTGAAAATCCGTGCTAAGTCATGTGCACGCCCAAATAGCCTGGAGGATAAACCGGGCTTTTAAGTTTCAGTTATTGCCACAGAGTAAACAGTTATGGCATTTCACGCGTACAAATATGCGATATTGCTTCGTTTCTGAATACTTTATGCGGGAATACGTCTACAAATATATGTACCTATGTGTGTAATAACCAAATCGTAACATATATACTCTGTTCCTCTACTACTATAGTAAAATATTGCTTCTTTTACTGATCTAGTTTTTAGGGTCTTGGGGGCTTATAACTGATGATCTGCGTTCTTAATAATGGAAGTAAATATATGTGTCTATCAGTACCCTTACCAGGAGTTTTTACGTTTCGACAAATATGACTGTTTTGGTATTTGTTTACGTATTTGCCCATACGAATTCCAATCAGCGCCCCTAGCGGATTGTGTCAGAACTAGGAAATCTGGTAAAGGCACAGTACTTAAATTATTTATATAATTACTACCAGTCTAGCGCAGTGGTCATGTCCGATACGGGATAGAGTTCCCAATTCGATCCCCGACCAGGTAGACATAAAATTGAAGAATTATTCTTGCTTAGGGCTTTGATGTTCGTATATGTATCTTTGTGTGTCTACGGCAGTAATGAAATTAGTGCATAAAGCGATAATGCAACTTGCAGATATTTTATACAAAAAAAATAACAAAAAAATACAACCGACTTCTATTATTTTGTTAAAAAAAAATATCACCCTGTTTAATGATGACATACTAACGTTTATATTAATATTATATAAAATTGTATAAATGTGATCATGAATAAAGATAAGGTCTGAATTCATACGGATTGGAACAACCCGCTCGCAGGGCGCTGCCACGCCCTGCTCGCTTAGTTTTATAATGTCTTATATGTTACAACCTAATCTAGCCAATAATATAGTATTTCATATAGCCTCGCCTATAGTGACTCGGTCCAATTCACCAAGAAAAACTACAACGTAAACGTTAACTATATTTGATATTTGTAACAATTATACCCATCGAGTGAGGAGTTACATATTTTGTCTCCAGAACCCACTCTGATCAAATCAAATCAAATCAAATCAAATCAAATCTTTATTTGTAAATATGTAGTATCTAATCCTCATCATATTTAAATGTAGCAATTGCGAAAACACACAAAATTAAAGGCATTAAAAAGGTTCATAAACGGCGAAGTAATGGCTGTTATATTTACATAGGTTGAGAAGTTCCCCTCATTTTTTCCAGAACCCATAGATGGATCCTAACCATATTTAAGTGGGACCAACTTCCAGCTCGTCTCTACGCAATAAAAAAAAATCGGTCCACTAACGGCGGAGTAATTCGTGTACATACATAAAAAAATATACCGGCCGAATTGAGAACCACCTCCTATTTGAAGTCGGTTAAAAATCTGTTAAAGAAGGAAATATTCGTTTTTGTTTAAAGACTCGACTAATATAATAATAAAGCAAGTTATATATAAACATGCACCACACAAAACATTATGAGGACTGCAGTATTATTTATAATTCGAGTATATAACAATTCCAAACATGTAAACATTGCAGCCAGAAACTGGGTATTACCAAAGTACCTAATTTCTAAATTCAAGGAAAACAATACCATCACATTTGTTTGCTCATAACCATATAGCATGTATAGCTATGGAGTATATACTAAGTACGATCGTTACTACGAGTAAATAACAACTAAAGTAGGAAACGTCAATGAATTGATGAAGCGCAATTATTACATTCACAGACAATACGTAGATTGGTAGGGACACGTGAATCCTGCGGCTAATGAGAGGATTCTACGCACCTGGATATAATAGCATCATGTGACCGTTACGCACAATTGCTTTGAATTAGCGTGAGAGTCCCATACATAATTCCATACAAACTTTTCATACATCTAATAGTAATTGGTCACGGCTGTCCATAGACATTTGTAACCAACTCAGTAAATTGCAAGTACATTGCCATCCCGAGGACGAAAAACTCGCCATATATGTAAATCAGCTGGTGTCTACACTCTTGCACCGAAACGCTACGCTTCGCACTAGAAATAGGTGTGGTGGTACCACCCCCAGTTGAACCATGTTGGTTTCATTACTCATTAATAAATAGTAGTTGCGAAATAATTCACTTGATACAAACGAGTGCATAATCAAAAGGCCCGGAAAAGAAACATTTTTTTATCATTGGATCCAGTATATCTTACTTCGTATCACATAAATAGCATCAACTTTATTGAAACAGAACTTTCGGCATTTCCGTTTATCCCAGTTTTAATTGAATCAGCCTTCAAATATGTCATGAATTAATTAACTAATTTGTAAGAAGTATTTGTCAGTAGAAGATGAATAACAGAAAAGCGCCTAATTCCCTGTCATATTGTCTACATTAAAAGATCCCGTATTAGACATAACTATTCATTTTATCGGCGAAATTCTCGTACATTTTTCATAACTTCTCTTTATTGTAATGAAATCTTTAACATAATATTAATTACATATTAACTAAAGTAATAATGTAGTCATAGAGTAATATATTAATATACATATCGCACACGACAAATGAAAGGGTATTAAGTCTAAGAAGGCGATTTTTTTTTTATTTGCGTTTCGAATTCCATATTTTTTTCTCTATAAATTGGCCTGACAATGATATTTTTAGGCCTATTAATTTATAAGATATGGCCACATATTTCTTTATGGACTGTTCAATCACGCTATTTCCGATTCGGTCAAAAGGGTCACAACTTAGTTGATTCAGTTGATGCTCAGCGCCACATGCATTTATTACGAGTTGCTGCCAGTGTTTTGTCAACTTCGGAGCAAACGCATACATTGTGAGTATTCTATACAGTATTATTTTAAGTTAATACCCTTTTGCCTGTTAAATAATGATGTCTTTTTTGTGTCATTATAATATAATACCCTATTCGCTGTTTAATTTTGAATAATTAGTCATTTTTTAATAAAATATTTCAAAATGATACTTTATAGCCCTCGATTTGCTTGTAATAATACTCTTTTGTTTGTAATTGTTGTTAAGTTAGTGTAAGTGTCAAATCAGATACTACCTTTTGTCGAGTATTCATTGAAAAAAAAATTAAAGTTTTAGATTTTTACAAAACTATGAAGCAAAATAATAGAGCCGAAAGGATAACGAGGGCAGTCTACGACCGCCAAAGTACACCCGAAAGCAATTCTATAGGTGAAAATGAAGACCGGTTTGCTGATAGTGATGACATTAGCGACCCAATGTATGTCCCCGAAAATAATTCGGAGCGGCGTTCTCAATCATGTGCATCAGAGTTATCAGGTAGTTACCAAACCTGTGACTATGTCTCGTGTTCTTTGGAGGTGTTTTCAGCTTGCAGTAAGTGCAATAGTTTTCTATGTTGGGATCATTTTGACAACGTTCAGACGTATACCGATTGTGAATTTCACAACAAAACTGCTCATATGACCAATATGCTCATATGCTCACGATAGAACATTGATAGGGGAAACAGTCAAACTGATTTACAAGACAATACTCATACTGAAACGAACCACGATAACGTATTATCTGATTTAATCAATCTCGCCAGTGAGCAGCACTGTGACTATAAAAATTGTTTTGAATAAAAATGTAGGACATACTTTCAATGTCAAGGATTTCTCTATCTCCATCATTAACAAATTTCATACGGATAATAACTGTACGCTGCAACTCATTTTCTACGGGTCTTGAGAATGCCAATACTATGACTGTTACTAAATCTATGAAGCAGATCATCAAGAAGAAACGCAATTTAGGATGGGAGTAAATAAATTCGAAAAAGAAGCGAGTGGACCCCTGATCACCTAAAAATCCCTGTGATGAAGCTACCTGAAGGTTGAAGTGTACATCAAATATAGATAAAACTAAACTAAACCATATTTTTGATAATTACTGGTTATTGGGCGCATTGGGACAAATAGATTTCATTAATAATACACTATGTATTATTTATTAATGAAATCTCTTATGCAGGAAATACATTAAAAAATCTATCTAATCATTGTCTTAATTGTAAAAATGAAATTTTGTTGGATATTTTTTTTTATCTTTTACAGATTTTTAAGTAGTTACAAAAATTATAATTTATTTCTTGTATTTTTGTAACTGTATTGTTTCCCGTATAATTCTTACTGTTTTTTTGTTTTTAAATACTTTATTTCCAATATACTTTTTGTAACACTTAGTGTTTTATTTTATTACCTTGTTAGTTAAAACTAAACGTTCCGCAAATTTTATGTGGTAATATCATTAATTAATACTTGATATTATCAAATTGTAGTGAAATTTGGTAAGGCAAGACAGTCGTAATTGAATAATGTGAGCGATTTGAACTGCTTATACAGTATCATCTTTAACGGGTTGTGTAAAACTCCCAATAAAACGAAAATATCAGCTGATACACCTATCAAACTTACTAAATATAAACTAGGATAATGTAGTTTAAAGATTAATATAAAAGTAGGACATTAAAGCCATTCATTTTGCTGCAATGAATTTTCAAACTTTCAAATCGCGTTATCTCAAAAACTGTTTTTTAAGATAATACTGTATTGTTTGTGTTGTGCGATATGTAATTGCATTCCGGTGCACCATAGCAGAAAAGAATTGTAATTAATTTATAACTGTAAATAATATATATTGTATGCGTATCATGTACGTAAACGTAGTATTTTATAAAAAAGTCAAAGTATCATTAAGTAAACATAAGATTATCATAGTAGTTCTCAATTTTCAGGTAGATCTAACTTCGATTTAGGCAATAAGTCCCTTGCACAAAAGACTTTTCTTCTCATAAGATACAGTATCTAATAATAAACAGATAAGTGTCACTTAAAATTATCTACTTACGATTCTTTGCAAAATACGACAGCAATATCTGAATTTTAAGCCCAAGAGGTTCGAAAAACCTGGATTGGAGTCTTTTGAACCAAGTGATCAAGCGGTCGGCTACCTGTTTATTCTGTAGTCTACGCGCTATTGTTGTCCTGAGCTCAGATAACTTTCAAAAACTTTAAACGTGAGATACTATCTCTACTTTTTTTAATCGAATTGGTTTTTCGAGTATTGTACTTGGAAATGCAAAGTTCTTTTAAAATCCACACAAGTTCTCTGTACCTACAACTTTGAGTTTGAACAAATTTGAATTGAACTGAACAAATGACATATTATGTTGAAATTTTATTGTGGCTAAGTGGTTCATTTTACCATAGTCACCAATTTAATAATTACCATGATCATACATTCTTCTGCTCTTTACTATTCATAACACTGCAAGTCAATTGTTACCAAAACAAAAAATCTCAAGTGTTGTAGTAAGTAGATAATTACACACACTACCTCTTTTTGTGTGTAGATCTGTGCCCAAGAGTGGGACAACTTAAAAAAAAACGAGGTACGTGCTTAGGATTTGGAGCCCGAACCGAAGTTATTACCTACTTCATTCAACTAGGCTACCATTGCCGATTAATAAATGCAACAGTTATGGGCTGTGATGACATTCTAAAATAGAATTTTGTTGTTTATCCTACAAATTAATATGAAATTCTAGCGTAATTATTTGGATAACTAACCTACGCGTCAAATGACTTGTAAACTTATCAAATACAATGAAACTTGCAGACGTCGATTTATTTATAGTAATAGTCATTAAAACTAATAATCCAGAATATAATTAGTCACTTCAAGTGCATAGGTACAGGAAAATCTTTTGTTACTTATAACAAACCTACATGGCACTTCCAGTAAATTGTATTGCGTTGCAATCGCGTCATCGTCACCGGAAGGCACCTGTTTTGTAAGTAGAGTGTCCATTCATTCATTCATTCAATAGTAGCCAGGATATTCTAATTTTCCTGCTAACGTAAATATAAGACCACAAAAATGGTGTAGGTTCATAATGTTATGAAACCGCAGATTGGTGTACATCTATTTCTTCTTTTTAAATTAGCTTTTGACTCATTACTTGGTATTGACTTCCTCATGACTTTTCATATTGTGTTTACCTAACTTGGAAAAAATCGGACTATAGGCTTTTACTATAGTCCATTACATTACATATAGTTTCATTCGCCGTTGTTTCGGGATGGAAAAGTCTCAAACGTGATTTATTATTAGTTTTGTTTGTCACGTGTCAAAACGGGGTGACCGTTTTGACACGTGGTTAAATCACATAAAGTGCCTCAAAATACTGAGTAGGTACTAGCTGACCCGGCAAACTTAGTACCGCCTCGAAATCTATTTATCAAATATATTTCATATAAAATATAGCCTATTTTACTCGTGGATAATGTAGCTTTCGAATGGTGAAAGAATTTTTAAAATCGGTCCAGTAGTTTTTGAGCCTATTCATTACAATCAAACAAACAAACAAAGTTTTCCTCTTTATAATATTAGTATAGATAAACATTTTTATAGATTTCTTTTTACTTCATTGATTTGTTTTCATATAGTCCGCGCCAAACTGCTAGTCCGCTCTGAAGTTGTTGCGAGCAGGTGTAGCCATACAATTTGCTATGGCGACGCAATTCATTTCTATATTCAGAGCGGACTAGCAGTTTTACGCGGACTATACCACATTTCACTTTGTATCTTATATAAGCATGTCTTATATTTTAAGAAACGCATGGCTACCGCTGTTTGTAAGCTTAATTCAGTTTAATTTCACGTATCACTAACGGATTTGTTATTCAAATCTGGCTTTATTGTTCCACGAAATTCTAATTTGAAATTAAGTCGATGCAAAATATGACGTGGCTTATACAAAGGATTCGGTAAACAATTAACATAAATTCTTATTGTGATAATAATTGTCAACCCCCTTAACAACTTTGTATGTTTCTTAAAGATTGTTGCTTTTATTTTATGTATAAGGGAAAAGTGTTGTAAAACTATATTTAACTAAAAATGTTCAAGTTTTACAAACCCTTTATGCCCATTTGTAACTGCAGCGTTGATAGTAAAATAAAATAGAGCGGGATAAGAAGGAATTTAATCTATTTGTAATATTAACCAATGGATGAGGTTATTAAACAAGGTAGAACCTTGTGAGTTATATCATGTAATGCTCTCGTAACGTATTACCGATACTGTATCTCTGCTGGACTTAGATCTCTCAGAATGAAAATGGCTAAGATTACCTATCTATTATTAAAAAAAAAAGTGTGTGTGTGTCAGCTACGACGCACGATTGGAGTTTACTCCTTACGAATGATAATTATGATATATATCGAATAGAAAAAAGGGTAGGTAAATGAACGCATCTGCTAAAATGATAAGAGAAACAAACATATATCTGTAATTATTCGGATTATTTATATTACTTCAATAATGCGTATTACATAAAGTATGTTACAAAATAATATAAAATAGCGCCATCTAGTGGCAAGTTTTATAAATTGTAAGTTTGCAAGTTTATCAATCTATGTATTTTGGTTCCAAATATTATAATGGTAACTTAATATAATTGTTTATATTAAAGTAAATTTTAATATAATATAATTATTTATATTTAAAACAATGTTAAACGTTTTATAACTTAAAACTTAATAATTATAATTTCTTTGCCATCTATAAAATTTCCTTGTTGCAATTTACGGATGAAATTTATATGAGACTCAATAAACATGTTATTATATGTAATTTGGATTGTTTCTGAATGTTTTATAATTCTAGAATTCATTTAAAACGTATTGCTAATTTTATATAACTTATTTTGAACATAATTCATTAGCAATAATTCTGTAATAAATATTAAATAATACTGTTTTGATTTTGCCCGTTTATCGTTGATAGATGGTGCTGATCAATAATGCATCCATTTTTATAAGTTAAATTAATATATCAGTAACTTACAAAAGCCTCTTTATGTTAAAAACTTATTTTGCTAATATTATATCTTATTCAATTGCTTACTGATTTTATATGTTACTCTTCTTTAAAAACGTTCATAAAAGATTGTTAATCATATTATGGCGCCAATGTTCATATTTTTCACAGTGTTTATAAATGATCAAACCTATAACTTAATTTATGCAAAAATGTAAACAAATTAGTTAATGACGTTTTAATGTTTTATATATTGCTAATTATTTTTATTGTAATAATTACTTTCATATGGGATTTGAACTTACTGTATTTTAAATTAATAAAAGCACTCTTGATTCATATTTTGGTTTCCGTTACGCCTCAACTTTTCGTGTTACACTTGATTTTACTCCTCATAAAATTTCCGTACCGGGCCTTATAACTCAAATCGTTTCTTAAGGAGTAAACTCCAAAAACTAGCCAGTGTATTTTGAAGGTGGTAGAATCCTATGTGATTGACTCCGGCGGCACCAACTTCACACCTATTTCTGCCTATTAACAGCAATGTTAAGTGCTGCTCCTGAGACATACTTTTCCGAGGCGTTCCAGCTTAGTGAACAGGGGTAGCGGCTCATTTGTGGCTGACCTCAAGGAGGAATGTCTAATCCTATCTGGAGTTGATTACAGATGTCCATGGGCGGCAGTAGCCACTTACCATCAGGTGGACTGTAGATTCGTCTGCTACTCCTATAGTATAAAAAAAACCTAAAGTATTGTTTTAAACTGCATATTGATTAAGTCAAAGTCATTTGAAATGTTCTGGCGCCGACGAGTCACTAATTACAATGTCTAGCATAACATCTGTTTACTGACGGCTACGTCCTTTTTTACAGTTTTATTCGATTAACCCACTTTTTCAAATACCATGTGTATTATATAACGTTTGTAGAAGCCATAACTTTATTTAAAAATAGAGCCAATCATTAAAATAATGTGGTACCATTTTGCCTACGATGGACTACGATAAGGACAATGTGTATAGAACACCTACAGTGCCTAAAAGGTTTATGGCGACGATGTTTAAGTGAAACATCTATGCCCGTCCCGTTATTGATTAGTTAGTTCCCGTTAGCATTCAATCATTAATAAAGTTTGCCTAGCATACATCGAAATTTGACAATGTTTTATTCAAAACGAGCTTTTGTCCGCGGCTTCGCTCGCGTTACGAAGTAAAATTTTCATCCCCTATTTTATCCCCTTGGGGGTAGAATTGATCAAAATCCTTTCTTAGCGGATGCCTACGTCATAACATCTACCTGCATGCCAAATTTCAGCCCGATCCGTCCAGTGGTTTGGACTGCGCGTTGATAGATCACTATGTCAGTCAGTCACCTTTGAGTTATATATATTTAGATTAAGAAATGTCGATCTTTAGTTACCAAAACATAGGATAGATTAAATATAAATAATGAGCGCTGGAGAGCTTTTAGGCAAAACTACGAAATGACACACACCCACTCATCTCGACGTTATTACCCGAACAGATGGTCAGTAACGACGAATATTGACCCATTAACCGTCATTAGACCCTTGGTTTGCAAAAACTAGATGATTCATGGTTCGCTAAATTAGTTATGGGATCTATGTCGGTTGATAATTGTTATTTCCGGATAAGATTTATAAGTTAATTAACCAACTTTAGTTATCAATTAACTTTAGTTATTCATTTACTTTATTTATTTATGAGAAAAACTATTTTAAGGTTACGAATAATTCAATTATTATGATCAAATATATGAACCTAACATGTAAAATGATTTTACTATACTACACGTACTAATAACCCTGAAATGCAGACGTACAATTTAAAAATGTATTGTAATTACACCTGAAAATATTTGTAAAAATATGTAGTTTTATTTCTATGAACCGTAGCTAATTATTAAAATCGGCCAAACACGAATCGAAGTCGCACGGAGAGTTCCATACACTATCAAATATTTATTACATAAACTATAATGTATCTGTTGGTATAACAACCATAGTACTGTGCGTACTAAAAAATGAGTCAAGATAGAGCCCTATGACAGACGGAGAGCGGATGCCTCGTAATAGGATTCTCCTTTTATCCATTGACAAGGGAACCCTAAAAAGTGTATTAAAATTAGCATACCGTTGGCGTCAACAGCATCTGATGATGCTGGCGCCGACGGGACGATTGCCATTACGTATTCAGCATTAAATGTTTTAATTAATTGTAATTACATTTAAATATATTCCGTTTAACTTATTTAGATTACTATCCTTATTAGGTAACAATTTTCATTATCATAGGCTTCGTCGATATGCATCTGTTTCCGATCGTATTCTAATAAATGGTTGATAGAATCAATTATTTTTATGGTATTGAAGTGCAAAACAATGGAACGCTTATGCATGTGTACTAGCAAGTAGTTACACGTTTAATTAAATTTATTAATTTACGTTACAGACGTAGAGCGTGTCAGACGCGTGCCGTAGCAGACAAAATAGTATTATCCTGTAAAGTGTGTATTAAATAATCGATGTGTGATTTTATGAAGCTATTTCCATTGTGTGTATTACAAATTAATTTGCTTGCTTAAACGGTAAAGAAAAACGTCGCGAGGAAATCTACACGCCTGAGAATTATTTGAAAGGATGTTCTCGAAGTTGTGTGAAGTCTACAAATTCGCACTTGAGCAGAATGGTGAATGTACTGTGTGGCGACTTCCCGCTACTCGTCAACAGATGGCGCCACGAGTATTCTGAATCACGCTATCGAAGTTTTCTATATATCAGGCATATATACAAGTTCCGAACTGAGACTGTCGGAGCACGGCCGCTCCCCGGGCATGATCACCCGGAGGGAGATCTCCCTTTGCCAAATAGTGTAAACCTCCCACATGAAGAGGGTATCCGTGCCCAAAGATGACGACCCAATAATAACAGTCTATAACTTGAAGTGTCCGTAAAGCAAGGAAATTCACATAAAATTTAGCCACTATCGTTCACCAATCCAACGCCTGATCGCGTCTAATGTTTCTTATCTTGCAGATTTCATCTATATTTTATATCATTAATAGACATTCTTTAAAATTAACCTCATGAAGCTTTTTTGACGCACAAAATTAAGAATAACGCTCGATTATAATTAATTATATGAACTCCACTAACGGTGTATTTAAAGTGCATCCCATATTGGGTAAGAGTGACGCCCTTTGCGCCCATATGTCACCCGTTACTCTAGGGTTGGGAATCGACAAAAAACCGAAAATATTATTCAAATAATAAGACACGAGCTTTTGCCCGCTCGCGTTACGAAGTAATAATTTCATCCCCTATTTTATCCCCTTGGTGTTATAATTGATCAAAATCCTTTCTTAGCGGATGCCTACGTCATAACATCTACCTGCATGACAAATTTCAGTCCGATCCGTCCAGTGGTTTGGGCTGTGCGTAGATAGATCACTATGTCAGTCAGTCACCTTTGAGTTTGTATTAATCCTCTTAGTTAATAATATTACTTCGTAACGCGAGCGAAGCCGCGGGCAAAAGCTCGTTGAATCTAAAATAAATATATTTAAACAACGCTGCCAACCCTGAACCAAATGTAACCACACTGCCGCGCCCAATGCATGATTAGGCCACGATGACAGACGTGCAGTGTGCATTTACCGTAATGAACCCCATGTATGGTCTTTTATTAACACACCATCGTTTTTGGCGAACATATCTACCGCACGTTTTGACACACTTTTAACACAATGCCGCATTTGCTCTACAATTTATAATGCGATGACAAGCGAATGCAATTTATAACTAAAGGAAAGTAAACTAAAGGTAAACTCATAACCACACTAGGATTATCTGTGATATTGGTGCTATGAATACACAAAATGATGAGTCCATTCTAGACCTGAAAAAAGAATCAAAGTTACTTAATAATTATCTGTGCAATACACAACTATGGTGACCGCTCAGTTACGCAGATCGTCAACAATTTCAGAAAAAAATCATTTACAAAGACACAAGACTAATTTACTACTTTGAAACACAAATCAGACATTATTGGATGGCTTTAGAACCACATATACTCTCTATTACCCATAGATTAGTACTATTACCTTACTAAAAAGTCACATGATCGCTCGATTACATTTTTAAAGACCTATTCGATAATTTGCGCAATACCAATTTGCCGTCTATTTCTTTCATATACCATTCTTCCAGTCAAGTGCATACTTACTTTTAAGTTTCTTCTATATGTCTCCCAAAAATGTTTAATATTTCCCTGTAACAAATACAGAATATTTTCCTTAGCCTGTGAACCATTCGCTGTTACTACGTCAATTAGGTACTTTATACTACATTTATTCGTGATATTGCATTCGTATAATCAGATTAGGCGACAGAAAGGCTAATCTAAGCCTTTATATCTGTATGTCCAACTCTCGTTTAAAGTTAAACATGTTGCAAAACTTGCTCCGTATCTGTTAACTAACAGCTGTTTACGATTGCTCACGTTGAACCTTTATAAGAGATCTTGAAATGTATATAATTGTAATAGAACTTATACAAGAAATGCTTATAAAGTATGCAAGTCCTGTGCCCTTAAATAACCGTTGAACTAACTAGCTACTCAATTTATTTACTTTATAAAATTTTGTAAACTTTTCAATTTAATAAGCTGGAATTCGAAAGTTATTTGTCTTAGATGCAATTAACGGTTGCAGCTATGATCACGTAAAAGAAAAACAACATAACCTATAAACTATCGAGATGAGCAATTGAAATCAAATACAGGATATCGATATAGATATAGATTTGAAGGTGGTAGAACCCTTTGTGGTTCGACTCCGGCGGCACCACCGCCACACCTATTTCTGCCTAATAACAGCAGTGTTAGGCGCTGCTGAAGATAATTATACTTATGTAAACAATCTTGACCAGCCACCTTTATCTTTATCCACCTGTCTCCAGCAAAAAAAAAACGAATTTACAATCCTATACAAGGCCACTCATTGATTATATAATTAATTAACATGTGTAAATTTAATCCACATAACTTCAAAGCGTTACATGTCGTTATTTCTGTTCTTACTACTTAGAAAAAAATACACGTTCTCTAAAAAATCCTCGAAATTTCTCTTAAATTTGTCGAAAAATACTTTTTCTCTACAAAATCAAAACATCCCGACACGGAAGCAAGGCAAACGTAGATTAATTGGGCATCTATAGAGGTTAATTTTCGAGCGAATTAAAAGAAAGTAGATCGAGCTTAATGGTTGTGATTTGTCTATTAATTAAAGGACAAATAGGGAACGTCACGCGACGCTGTGATTCACGGTACTTACTCTGTCCTATTTATGGGTCCTCATTTGGACCCACTTCAGCTGCTGAGCCATTGATTAGAACCGCCGTTTAGTGGATTCACGCGAAACCCTAATTGTGTCCACGGTATATATTTACATGGATGGTATCTAGGTACCTACTTCATATATCAGTTTTAAATATATATCTTGTTCTTGTTCAATTTGTTCTATCTTAGTGATATCTAGTTAAGTTTATATACCTGCTAAATGTATAACTGTGACTAATTCGTTGTAAGTTAGATATTAATAGTATCATTAAAGTGTGCTACAAAATTTCTAAGAAACTTCGACTCTAGCTTTACTTTTAATTATAATATGTATAAACAATTTTTAAAATTCTAGTTCGCTTATCTTGAGGACTAATATAAGCTAAATTAAGGATAAATACGACATTAACTTTCGCCAGCGACTTCAGTCCAAATAGACAAATAAAAAAAAAAAAAAAAAATTATTTCTCCAACAAGATAATAATAGATGGCGTTGTATAAAGTTTCGAATTTTGAATAATAACAGCAATACGAGATACGTTTATTTCAAAACTTGAAGATAACTTACGATTTAATTATAAAAGCCGTAAATTATAACTTTATGATAACAAAATAGCATCTAAACAGGAGGTCTGATAGTCCAATAAATTGATAGACGGACGATGGATAATAAATTTATACGTAATGGCATTCAATTAACAGCTTCGGTCCTAACGGTCAGTAACTGTTAACCTAATTATTCATGTATTTCCCTTGTTTTATGGGGTCATTGTTCTAGCACCATAAATCTCAAAGAATGTAGATAGATATGTCAATGCTGTAGTTTCTTTTTAGCCTTAAATCTTACTGTATATCTCTGGAGCCTGGGTTGAAATTGAATAATATATTAAGTTTGAGGGTGCCAGCTGACTTATAAATAGCCTACCTAGCTAGTAGACTTAGACGTAGAACCCCTTGTGATTCGACTCCGGCGGCACTACCGCCACACCTATTTCTGCCTCTTAAGAGCGGTGTTAAGTGCTGCTGTGTTTTCCGAGACATACTTTTCCGAGGTGTTCCAGCATAGTCCTCAGTGGTAGCGGCGCATCTGTGGCCGACCTCAGGTAGGAATATCTAATCCTATCTGGAGTTGATTGCAGACGTCCATGGGCGACAATATCCACTTACCATCATGTGGACTGCATGCTCGTCTGCTACTACTATATTATTAAAAAAAACCTATATGAGGCAACCTTAATCCTCAGGTAGCAGGTAGAATCCCTGTTCTATGTATATAGAGTTGGTTACAAATGTCTATTGACGGCTACTATCATTTACTATAAGGTCAATGGTATGGCTGTTTACTACAGATTCCAGTATATAAAAGCCATTGAGTCGTATCAAGTAGATATAGGTATTAGATTAGATTAGATAATAATATATTTTTATAGAGATAACTTGCTTAACGATAACTAAGATCTAAATATTTACTTTATAAATAATTTAGTTTACAAAATTATGGCATCTTATAAGCTGATTTGCCTACTTATGTAAATATTCACCCCGCAGCTGCGCTTGAGGGTGGAGATAACTTAACAGAATAATATCCGACAGATTGTATAACAAAGTCCTTATTGTTGCTTGAAGCTGGTGGTCCTTTGTAAACAAACTTACTTCCGCTCCACTATCATGCTACAAGCTTTGAAATTGAAACGTTTATTAGAGATTAAATTGTGGTAGTTACCGCGTCACTCCTATTTTTCTTTGAAACGAAATTGCTTCCTTGAGAAGTACCTATAGTCAAACTATATTTGTGTTTCTTAAGATTAACTTTGCAATAGAATTTCTATATATTTTACTAATTAAAACCTCAAACTTCGAAAGTGTGTGATATGACAAAAACTATGAGATACCGTAGTAATTGCAATTTATTATGATATTTATCGAAAGCTTAACCCTTTACTAACTTTACAACAGAATTATGTAATGAAAACCAAATTTTCGAACGTCGATAGCATATTGATTGTATTTTTTACTCTAACGTGGCTCTAACAGACAGTTTAGATCTGTTGGTGCCATCAAAATGTAGCCATTGAACGCGCCAGCCCTCAGCTCAAAATAAACAAACGTGGGTGACATGAATGCAGACACAAACTGAAAAAAAGTCTTCAATTAAAGCCCATTGTTACGATACAAACGTTTGCAATTGAAAGGAACTGTCTGTTGACACTCGTATCTTTAGATCGGCTTAGACCGTTATTTAACGTGTTGTGTTGTGACTATTGTTACGATAATAGTCTGGACAATAAAGATTACTTAATTACTCCGGTGGCTCGTCGACCCGAGTGGGTCTTGGCTTCCGATACGAGAAGTCGACATTTTTCCCGACCCTGTGCAATCTCTTGCCAGTTGTGTTGTGCTAGCTCCCTGAGGTCCCTGGCTGCTTCATCTTTCCAGCGGTATTTAGGCCGTCCGACTGGTCTTCGCCCGTCAGGAACACCCAGGTATGCGTGCTTCCTGGCTCGATGTTCTCTCATTCCCTCTACGTGTCCGAGCTATCGGAGCCTGCTTGATTTGGTTTCTCCTTTGATGTTAGGCTCGGAGACAAACTGACGTAAGAACTTCGAGATAGAAGGTCTCTGAACAATAAAGATTAGGGTTATAGGGATATAAAAGAGAGATAATGAACCCCTTTGATAAGTAAAATAGAAAGATACTCCAGCTCCGCCGCCTCAGATTGAATGAAGCCACAAAATTATTTTATCATTTATTTTTTTAATTCTTGACAAATAAAAAACATTTATAGAGAAATTTTACGTATAAAAAATAACTAATACTACGTAATTTACGTAATAAATAAATAAGTATTTCAAATATTTCAGAGACATTTTAGAATTTATTATTTAATTATATTATATTATTCAAGAATATAGTTAGGAATGATCAATCTATGTATTTTACTCCTCTAAGGGAGACCATTTATTTGTGTCAAAACCAATTATACGATCATTATTTTCTTTTAATATTATTTACGTTTGATTATTGTACTTGATACAATTGTATAGCAAAAAAGCTTAGATCTTTCTTTATGACTAGAACGTTTATTAAAAGAAATGAAAATATATGTTTATCATTTTATTTAATTACTTTATTCTATTCCGTTGATTTTGGATAAGTAAGTGTAAGTGTTCATAAATTTACTAATAATTGCATTTTGTTTGCAGAAAAGTTACCTCGAACAATTTGGATATTTGAAGAAGGGTAATCCAGAAGTCGGCAACCTGTTGATGGGCGATGTACAACAATCATATGAAGACGATTTTAGGATTGCGATTAAAACACTACAGGTACAATATATATTTTATATTTATTAATTTGTTAATATAAATCCATGTTTTTCTGTTGTAATATTATTTTATAACTCATTTTTTATGTATGAGATTTTAATATTTTATGAATATTAAAGTGAAAATTATATTGCGCCATTATTTTCATGTCATATTTTTATCAATGACTAACTAAACATGTTTCTTTTTTCAGGAATTTGGAGGTATCCCAGTTACAGGAGAAATAGATCATGCGACGAAGGAACTTATGAAGAGAAAGCGTTGCGGGAGGCCTGATAGAGAACCTGGCGACAACGAGAACGGGAGGAGAAAAAAAAGATTTGCAGTACACGGCCAGAAGTGGAAATACACCAATTTAACATGGAGGTAAGTACAAAAAAAATAAGATTCACAATATATAATATTCTAGAGTAATTTTAATTCTAATATGGAACTGTTAAATACAACGCATAAAGTGACATCTGTTGAGAAGATGCTAAACTATGTAGTCAACAGCGCCACCTAGTAGTAAGGGAATACAACAATATTGTTAAAGTCTCCGCTAGATGGCGCTATCCAGCCTTCCCTTGTTTACATACCTTCAATTGTAGATGGCATTACTAGTTACATACTCAAAGGGACTAGTTACATATCACAAAATATAAAAATATTATTGAAAAAGTATGAAGTTTCTACAAATATAAATTAGTAAATTTATTCAGTTTTTATTTAATTCTGGCTAAATAGCTTTTTGCCATTGTTAGATAAAATTATATTTAATAGTTTTTTTTTACAAAAGCTTACACAGTATTTTTAAACAGTTACAATACATTTTATTACGTAATAGATAAAGAGGAATTACCGCTTTGTTTTAAGAATATTATTCAGCCGATATGTACTATTTGGTTTAGGGGCATATAAAATTGATGCCAAATAATAGTTAAATCACGAACCTCGTAAAAGTTACGACTTTCCGCGTGGCTTAATTAAAAGAATATGTCCAACCGACGCCGTTGAGGGTTGAATGTGGAGGCCCTTATTCGCGGACTACAAATAAAGTGAAATATATCTATTTATATATAATATATCTACCTATAGTT
This sequence comes from Epargyreus clarus, assembly GCF_041222505.1. NCBI lineage: Eukaryota > Metazoa > Arthropoda > Insecta > Lepidoptera > Hesperiidae > Epargyreus > Epargyreus clarus. Next base: position 10,749,987 of record NW_027332212.1, read on the forward strand.
CACTCTCTGGTAATATTTTAGTCAGTCAAAATCTTCAAGAGTTTAATATTACGTTATTGCTAATTATACGTACATTTACAATTTACATTGGCATAGAAAACGTTAATTACTTTCTGAAATAACATTTATTTTTTTCACTTAAAAATAATGATAGAAAATACCTTTTGACACATTTTACTATCCTTCATAAGTGTAGGTCCTTCATAAGTATTATTCCTTCGTAAGTGTAGGTAAATATACCTAGCTATTATACACAATAAATTTAATTCCATTTATTATTATATTTAATTTCAATTTTAGAATATTTCATTGTTATAATTTCAGTAGTAGTTTCAGTAATTATTTTCAAATAGGGTACTTATTTTGTTTTTAAAGCAATTTGTTTCTCTTCGACAAACTAAAAAAAAATCGGTACAAATTCGTCTAATAACTTATTATCTAAATAAACATTACTTTATTAGCTGTTATAAAATAAAAAATAACATATTTTATAAGTTTTTGAACATAATACAGCGCTAGAATTGCAGTTTGTAAAGTTGAAGCACTCAATGCAGTTATTTGCTCTGATTATTTCGGAGGAAAGCTCGGTTAGCACTCGTCTGTTTGAAGTGAAACGACCGCGGAGCACGCGGATAATTTGAAAAGTTCACAATCACCTGCACCAATCGCGGCTTCAGCACAATTTCCTGTCGAATTAATGGTCTGTCAATATTGTAGTCCTCTATTACAGCTTGTTGTGCGAACCGGCAATAAAACGAGCAACGCCATCTCTTGTCGGTTTTATGAGACTCCGGCGCCGGTAGGGGAGAGTTTTCGCCTGGCTGCTTCTGTTTTCACAGATTTGTTGCGACAACTTTACATTGTTTAGGCTGAATGCTTAAAAGCCGTTTGTTAGCCTCCCATTTACAGTTATTCAGTAAATTATCTCTATTAAGTAACTACTTACTTCTACATACAGTAGCTACGTACTTCTACACAAAAATACGTAAAGTGCTAATGACTAAAAGAACATAAAAAGACAAATACTTAAATGTAAAATCAACTTATTTTAAAAATCTATCTTTGTAATATCTTTACAGTTTCCATTCTAGCTGTATACATTTACGAAACTACCTTGACGAAACATACTTAACTACCTATTTGTATTCCTTTAATTTTAAATGAACTATTATTTTTAATGTTGATAACTCTAATCTAAATATATCGGATTTTAACGTAAACACAAATGAAGTTAGTCATGAAAGAATTACTCTATATTATGTTTCTTCTAGATTTTCTAGAATATCTAAAATAGAGCTGGAACCTACGAATTAATATACAAGAGATCTCGTTTCTAGTGGCACTATTTTTATAGCCGCGCTAAAATTCAGGCAGTAGAGTGCATCGTTATTTTGTCAAGAGTACGTTTTGAGAAGTAAATACCTACCTACCCTACCTAACCTAATAATAACCTACCCAAGGTTACATGCGTATAAGCCAGTAATTTTATTTCTTAAATTTGTGTTTACCAATGTTTTACATGCGTATTAGGCGATCATTTTATTCGTTAAATAAGGGTTTTCCAATGTTTTACATGGGTGGAGCTCCTTATCATGTGAAATTCTTACACAATCAACTGTTTTCTCTATGACAATTCTCTGCTATTTACAACGTGTTTTAACATATTAATTCAGTTTATTCACATTAACATTTTGTCAGTAAACGTATCTTTTTGATCATCATATTTCGTGTCGAAGTAGTTAGTTACTTATAAATATACAAGATCCCATAACGCCAATTATAGTTATATCTTCATAGTATTTCTTAGTCAATATGTGTACTTATTATCAATTGTCATAAATTAAATAATACAGATTAACTTAATACACCCATAAAACACCAACAATAATAATAAATCGGTAGGTAATATATTTATAACGATATGAATAAATATTTGAATATAAATAAATAATAAACAACTGTTTTACGTCTGACTACCGCTGAAACAACTACGTATTTCAGTTTGTCATCATGTTAATGTCAAAACAAGTTGAGCGAGTGTCCTGTAGCATTACCATGAGTTGGCATAGAAACGCCACTATAGAAATGGTAAATAGAAAACTATTGTCATTTTGCTAGTGAATAACATAACTACTATCGTTACGGTATTTCTTGACAACGTCTGTCAAATTAATGACTCATGGGACCGAATTTGTATGGCAATAGATCATAATGACATTCGCTAGCGATTTGATTTCGATAGGTTTTTTACGTATCGAGTTACGTCACTACGGATTTTAGTTCTACGAGTAACCACCAGAGGCGCTGTACAATTTTTCATACATTTATTTTACGCAGTCGCTAGCGAGTAATACTTTTGTAAACTCATGGTAGTCCTACAGGACATCCGATAACGCAGTCATTACCCGACGTACCTGTAGTGTCCACGAGTGTCCGCGACAGCGGCCGACAGCGCCTCACGCCACTCGGCACGCGCAACACAATAAGCATATTGTTTCAAAACCATTCAATTTAACATTTCAATACTAAATCGATTGACGTGAATCTATACTCTTTTTGTGGCATTGGTTTAATATAAAACGCTTTTCATAGAATGTTGTTTAGAAATTCAATTAATAAATAAGAATCCATACTTTGCTTGTTCTAAGAAAAACATTAGTAGGTACATAAAATGTACTTACTTTTTCTGTTGTACTAGCTAACAATCTCTATTATGAGGTTTTTAGGTTATTATCGAATACATTAACTTGATGCCCGAGTGGTCGTAATTAATTGTATTACGATAATTATTGTTACAATCGTTATGTAGTTATGTAGGTTACATAAAAGAGTGAGATAACAAAAAGCCCAGCTGTCCCAGGAAAAAGTATTCTAGCTGCTGTGAGCTCATTGTCAAGTTGTGTGAAATTTAAATCAAAATCCATAATTATTTTCTCAATTGAGTAATAAGTACAAAACAACGTTGATAATATTAGTAACTTAACACAAACAAAAATGATTTATTACACAAATTATTATAGATACTAAATAAAGATAAAATATTGCATAACGCTGAAACTTATTTAGTTTACCGGTACGATGTCAACTCAAGGTAAGCGTCGCGAGCACGAGAAAATATTATTATACCATGGCTCTAGTGTCCCGGACATCCGATAACGCAGTCATTACACCGGTGTCGCGGTGTCGGCGACAGCGACAGCGCCGCCCGCCGCGCCGTCCTCGCCACGGCACGCGGAACAATAAGCTCGATTGTTTTAAACTTATTGGATGTACATTTCAATATGCACAGAAGGAAAGCTGCCCTATAATATAAATAAATGCGGGCAATTAGCTCGGATTTATCAGAACAAAACATCCTGTATTGCTCTTCATGCATTTACCTATTATGTACACCTATTAATTCGGTGTATATAAATATACACGTAAAATATTTAAAAAAAATGTGCATTATTATTAATATTAGCTATTTGTATAAACAATATTGTTTTTTACTTCTTAAACATTTCCATCAATTAAAAATCTATGCCTGACTTGACTAATTTTAATGAATAAACAAAATAATACGCATTGTATTTTCCAAATGCTTCATCTTGTTTTAAGCGTTTTTTCTATTAATCATTACAAACAAGTAATTAATTTAAAAAATCAAAAACCCGACTGCACCAAAATGGCTGAAGTAGAATTTCCAAAAGCAGTGAAATAGGCATTTCATTATTTTTATCCAGAAAGCCAAATACAAAGTTTCATAGTAGGTGTCTGCTTCAAAAACAAAAAATGTTCAAACAATATTATCCTATTTTATTTTATCCTCGTAGTGTTCATTTACGCTATATAAAGAACCTATGTGTAAAATTCCAGCACGCTTAAGTTCAGCAGTTTCCCTTTGCGTTGATCTCTGGCACATCAACTCTCTCATTTAGTCAGACAGCCATCTCGATGTGTATATACGAGTATATATGTACTAGCTGACCCGGCAAACGTTGTGTTGCCATATAAATAAAAAAATGTTAAGGATGAACAACCCTTATCACTTAGGTGTAAAAAAAATAGATAGTGGCCGATTCTCAGACCTACTGAATATGTATATAAAATTTGGTGAAAATCGGTGAAGCCGTTTCGGAGGAGTACGGTAACTAACACGAAAATTTTATATATAAGATATATTATATAATGTATGTGTAATCTCCTCTTAATTTCCTTTATTTTGACACCCTACTCGATAGGTTTGGTTAACTTTTTTAAAACGTGTTACTATTTCGCGAAAAAATTCACCATTTACGGTCTATAAAATATATAACTTCAGTAAATCAAAGTTTCGGTCATTATTTTACCTCGTTAGAGGTAGCATTTCATTATTTTTATCCAACAAGCCTGATACAAAATGTCATAGTGTTTGCTTCAAAATTGACGATAGTTCAAATGAACTTTTAACCCTTATTTTACCCTCTACGGGGTTGATTTTTCGGAGGGGGATAAATAAGTGCGTCCTTGTTCCTATCCAGAAAGCCAAATACAAAATTTTATAGTAGTTGCTTCAAAATTAAAGGATTTCAAAAAAACTGTTTTCCTCTATTTTACCCTCTTAAGGGTAGAATTTCCAAAAGGCCTTTCTTAGTACTTATTCAAGCTATATAGAGAACCTGTGTGCAAAATTTCAGAACTGTAAAGTCCTTGGTTTAGGCTGTACGTTGATTTCTGAAAAATGAAAAAGTAATTTAGTTAGTCAGTCAGTCAGTCACCTTACTGTTTTATATATATACAAATACGTTTTTATAATCTCCGTTTAATTTCCTTTCATTTGATACCCTACTCGATAGGTTCGGTTAACTTTGTTTTTTAAATGTGTTACTATTGCGCGCCAAAAATCCGCCATTTTGATTTTTTTTTACTAACACCTATCTAAGGACACTCGGGTCATTGAGACAAATATAATGACACTTTACCCGTTGAAATTCATCCAGCCGTTTGTTAGATCGGATCAAATAAAGAAAGACAAACATACAAGATACGCGCGAAAAACATAACCCTTCCTTGGCAGTCGGGTAAAAAGACAACAGTAAAAATTTGCTTTTTCTTTGTCTACCTATTTTCTTTTTAGGCTGGGAATACTTGAAGAACGATAGTAGAAGTTCGACACTAGACTAGTAATACTTACATCTTAATATTAATTACATAACATTACATTATGACATACTTTACTATCGTTGGTAACATTTCCCATCGTTCTAATCATATCGTTATTTTAAAGATAAGTAATTAAATATCAAGTTATTTTCGATAATAAATTTACACGTGCATATTTCACAATAAGAAAAATATGTGTAAATAATAATATTAAGTACCTGCCTTCATGTGCTGTACTAGAAATGGCAATCGCAAACAATAGAGAACCAAGTGTAGTAATAATTCATACGAGAGAGTCCTTTATGCACATAATTACAAAGCTCCACAATGAGACACCCAGAGTTTTGTTACAATAGTAAATACAATTCTAATAGATTTTGTAGATAATTTAATAAGGTATTTTTTTAATCCAATGTCCTATGTATTAGGTACATGTATATAATAATAATAAGGTTGTAGTAGCTACCTGACGGTAAGTGTTCACTGAAACCCGTTGTCATGAACATCTGTAACCAACTCTTTTTGTTTTTGATGCCGTTATCACTTCTGAGAAGTAAAATATTCGACTCACATGTAAGTGCTGTAAGTCAGACGGTATACGCTACTACCGAAACGAAAAAGCTGCTTCACGATAGAGATAGGTGTGGCAGTGGTACCTCTCCAGTACCCTTACCATGAGTTTTCAAAACATCCCACAATTTTACGTTACGTTTACTCAATCCATTAGTGTTATTGTTCCGTTTGCTTCAGTAGAATGAGTCGTCAAGTGACGATGAACTTTTGTCTCCCTCACATGTTCGAAAAAAACAGAGACAAGACATAAAGCGCCATTTTGTCAATTTGGACGTTTAATGTTACGTTATTGACAGTTTAGTTCTGATACAATCCGCTAGGGGCGCTGATTGGAAATTGTAAGGGCAAATACGTAAACAAATACCAAAACAGTCATATTTGTCAAAACGTAAAAACTCATGGTAAGGGTACAGAACTATGCAGATTCTGTAACCTACGAACATTATTTATCAGCTATACCATATTTTTAATCAAACCTCATTAAATGGCTATTGTATGGCTGCTTTCATGGAATGTTCATTACCGTTTTAGGAATTTCAAGAAACAGACACGAACAGGCATACGGTCGATTAGTTTTTTAATAACGAGTGCTTTTCGGGCATTTGATCTACCTCAAGTTTACTACTAGTCTAGAGATAACTCTAGAACTAGTCTCTAGATAGTCTAGAAACTCGGTGTCTCAGTCGGGGAGTCCAACGTTCCAATCCCAGGCTCACAACCTCATGTTTGAAAGTTATATGCGTATTATGAACTAATCGCTGATATAAATTTAAAAAAGGCGTAAACTACTCACTCTGAGTGAAGACCCCTCCACGATAGTAACAATGTAAGTTAACTACAATTACATAGGGTACAAAGGTACTAAATATCTTTCATAAGCTTGTCGCTTAAGTTTCATAACGTCTATTAGTACAAGAAACACGTCTTCTTGCGTAAAAATGGTGTCACCACAGTTGAACCAATTTTTCGTCTTTTAAGATTAACATACAGTGGTTTAATAATGGCGGAGACTTTTTGTGTTAGCTGTTTTAAAGTAAGAGAATAAAATGTGGTACCTACTAATAACTGTGCCTGCAGTAATCAAGAATAGATTTATAATCTCTACTGCGAATTTACCTAGATAGGTTATGAATGGGACGAAAATAGGTTGCATTTAAACTCAGCTACACAGGCACAGTATATAAATAGCTACCAATTAGTCACTAGCTTTTCCAGTGACGTCATTGGGAAAATGTGCACAGTATTGGCGATGACGTCATTATTGTGTATGACGCCATGACTACAAACATTAAAAGTATATACCTGTACTATAAAAATACTTCGAACTGTTCTCCAAAGGCCCGGAAATGCCAAATACTGTACTCCAGTGACTCGAATGCTAGTTTAGGCAACACCTAATAAAGTGACGAGCCATTATTAATTGTAGTGGGTTCCTGCCCCCACCTTGTAGCCAAAGCCCCCAGCTCTCGCCCCACCTAGCCCCCAGCCCCCCGTGGACTCACGAACTAGGTTGACATTTCAATATTGAAGGCATTTCACAATTTCCATTGCTCTTTAAGCCGAGTATACGACGTAATAAACAGCTTATTTGCGTATTGAACGTACTGAAGCGGGAACGAAACTGTTTTACATTTTTTGTGTAAACAGCCGAGACTACTTAGGAGATGATATGATTAACGAATAATTAAAAGTTTAGTTTACCAATCAGACGAACTTACCTAAACGATTTACAATATGGAGAAAAGAAAAAGTGTATAGTCCACTCTGACTTTGTTGCGAGGAGGCGTAGTCATACAATTTACTATGGTCACAAAGGATTATAGATATTTGTACTGTGCTATGGCGACGCGATTCATTTCTATATTCAGAGCGGACTAGCAGTTTCACGCGGACTATATAACATTTTTAAATTACAGAATTAAAGATGGGTCAAAAATCATTAAAATGCAGTTAGGCCAGTCTGGTTCTAGCAGCCTCAATTATACAAACACTTAAATAATTCTCTTATAATGTAGTATCGTGTTCCTCGTGCTCGGTGCTGCGTTATAGAACCTCCCAAAAAGTGTATGCAACCATAGGCTCTGGCAAAACTATCTACATATGTCTGTATAATAATTAAGTGTCAATATTTATTTTCTCCTTACAATTGATTTTTTAAATTATAAAACTCAAGCTTCGTTGTAGTTGTAGAGGTTTAGATGCTACCTTCGCTACGCCTCCACAACAAAAACAGCAACCGGCCCTTAAGTCGCAATGGTTGTGAGGTTGTAGCCTCACAATCGTATCCGGTTGTAGCTAACGAAGGACCTTAGTGGTCGTAATTGTGGCCTCCCTCATAACCCAAACGACCGGTACAAGTCTTTGAGTAACATATATTGTAAGTTGCAATAGTGGTGAAGTTGTGTCCTCACAATCGTAGGTCCAGTTGTATTATGTTATATAATATGCATATTAGAGAATGTATGAAGTTTACCAAACTCGCAGTTAGCCAACGCGATGGACTAAAGCCTCAATCCCACTCACTCTGAGAGGAGACCCTGCTCAGCATTGGGACAGTAATGGGTTGACAATAACAACAATATGTTATGGTGTTATGTTTCTGCTCTAATATTAAATTATTTTTGTGTTGAACAAGATTTGACAGCGGAGCTTTTACCAAAATCAAACAGAAAGCAATCTTGCGTATAGAATTTCAACGTTGTCGTAAGTTAATTTCTTCGGTATTCAACAATATTGATTAGTGGTAAAATTTGTAAGAAAACTTTAAAGCAATTTTTCATTTAATATTGAATGGTCTACAGATCTTTGTTCTTAAAAGAAAACGTAGAATTAATTTGTTCCAATTGAAACAAGTTTTTTTGCAATTCATTTTATTTTTTGTCTGTTGGTTATGCTTGTTTTAAGGACGAGTTTATTAATAATACGGTAACTATAACTTGAATCTTTCCGATAGATTAGTAAAGATTACTCACTCCTAACAAGAAAATGTAACCAGTTTTGACCACTGAAAATGTCACTGTCATCTATTTTCGTGTATGAAAAATATTAAAAAAAATAGTTTTTAGATCATTTAGGAATGAAACGATATTTCTCCGTACTTTTTCTTCGATTTCGTGTTGTTCCACCACTTAACTGCACATGTCATCATTGTTCCGCGTAAATTACACCATGCCATCCATTAAATGGCTGACACATTGTCAGCCGTTTAAGCCATTTAATTGCTTCCTTTATTTACAAGGCGGTCAGATATCTATACTTATCTATGGTTAAAACTTTATTATTTCTCTTTGGATCTGGCACATCACGGGATATACAAGAGTAAAAGCTAATTTAATATTCCTGCTCGATCTACTTTCAAACAATGAGGAATGTGTAATAGAACCTCAGGGCATGGGCATGCTGGTCAAATACTGGTTGATTGACCAGAAATGAAGAATCATCACCATCGCAGTGTGATGGCATAAAAAATAATTTATACCCCTTTACCTATAAATTTCATAGAGAAGGAATTAAAATTATATTTTACTGCAAGGTTACACATTTATTAAGAATACCAAATACAAACAAATAAGCGCTTCTCTCTAAGAAATTCCAATTTTTACTAATAGAATAATACGAGCTAAAGATGAATGTATAACTAAAAAGAAAGATATCTTCAGCCGATCATATATGTATTACAGGAACTAAGGCATAAATCGAGGTCGGTGACTTATGAAATCTTTAGCAAATGTACAAATATAAGTTTTATTATATTATATTTTATTTACATAGCTATAAAGAGTATAAGCGATGAGTCATGTACGCTATAAACACTATTTTCACTCACCTTCACGTAGCCCGGATAGCTCAGTCGGTAGAGCATTGGACTTTTAATCCAAGGGTCCAGGGTTCAAGTCCCTGTTCGGGCGGATTTTTTATTTTATTTTTGACATTATTTTAAAGTGTTTTAAGTAATCATATTAGTAAATTTTAGTTCAATGTATTTTTATAGATAAAATAAATACAAATTTATGAGTGTATAATTGAATTTAAGATTTTCTTTACTTTTATGTGTGATATCAGTTGCTTGTGATTAATTATTATTTATACGTTAGAAATTAGCCGTTTTAACTTGAATACGAGAGAAATACATATTACGTTTGTCGTCGTCGGATAAAATCGTTGTAATAAATGTTATGTAGTTAAATTAATATATATATTCAAAATAAAACTTTTCAATATAAGATAATTACTTATTATGGCTGTTAAATATATTTTACTAGCTGACCTGGCAAACTTTGTACCGCCTCAAAATATATTTATTAAATATATTTCATATAAAATATAGCCTGTAGATAATGTAGCTTTCGCTAGCGAAATTTTTAAAATCGGTCCAGTAGTTTTTGAGCCTATTCATTACAACCAAACAAACAAACAAAGTTTTCCTCTTTATAATATTAGTGTAGATAAAGAAATAAGTAGTTTTATAGTAGGTGTATATTTCTTAATGGTATTTAATATCTACGGGTAAGTGTAAGCTGTTTTATGGATAAAAAATTCAAATAAAAAAAATAGTACGGAACCCAAATATTGTAATTACTATTTTTTGCTTTTAGTTAAATTACACGATAGGAAAATTGTGTCTCCGTTCGTCGGTATATTGATTCAGTGATTAACTGAAGCCTTAAGAAACCTTAAAAGCTCGTCTCGATAAATTAAAGAGTCGTAGAAAAAATAAATGTAACTTTCTGATAATTGTCCAGTAGTAGTTATATTTATGTAAGTTAGTAATCATTAATTATTCCAATTTAGTTTTTAAGAGTAAAAAATCTCATGAATATCTAATTATGTAGTATATTTTTAAACATAAAAGAGACTCTATTTAAAAAATAAAGTAATTTGTTTTTGTAAGAACCACTAATAAGAACCAATAAATCGTGGAAAACGGTGTTGGTAGCAAAGTTAAATAAAATGTTAGATGTAATCATATATCTCGAATATTGTATTTTGTTATTGTTTGTTTTCTCTAATAAATAAAAAAAAAGAGGAGCGTTATCTGTGACAGATCTCATATTAAACCCGCCAACTACAGCGTAGTTTGAGGGTTGAGGTTTGAGACTACTATTTCAATCCCAGGAGTGGGAGTGTCACTGTGATCGTCTTCAGGTTTTTTTTTATAATATTATAGCAGCACTCGCGCATGCAAACCTGATGGTAAATGTTACTGGCGCCCATGGACATCTGTAATTAACCCCAGATAAGATCCTAACCGAGTTCGACCACAGATACGCCGCTACCCCTGAGGACTAAAATGTAATGCCTTGAAAAAGTATGTGTCCGTGCCACACCCTTCAAACCAACCAATCCTATCTGGGTAGGTATACCTAATTAAAAATGTTCATATGCGACAGTAGTCACTTATCAATTATCATCAAGTACTAAATGATCATTTTGATACCTTAATTCGCAAATCAGGCAACTCCACTTTTTGTCCAAATGTTTTTTATTTTGATATCGTTCAACGCCATTTACTATCAAAATTAATAAAAAAAACATTTTGACAAAAAGTGGAGTTAGCTGATTTGCGAATTGAGGTATCGATTTGTAATATTATTATGTTCCGTTTAAGAAAGCCGTGTGTTGTTTGAATTTTTTTTTATTAATATGTATTATGTTTAGTTCAATGTTAATATCGGCCAAATACGAGTCGCACACGAAGTTTCGTATCATCATGAAGTATTTAATACTACAATTTTTTTTATAAAAAATCTTTCAATATTTTTTATCGTAGCAACTACAGAGGTACATGTATTGGAATATTGGAATACACATCTTTCATATATGGAGGGGAGAACCCCTACATTATTACCTTTTTATATTTGTTACAGTGAGCACAGCATATTCAAAAAAATCCTATCCTATTACGATTCAAGAAATCCCTGTGACAAACTAACAGACGGACATAGATCGGATGTTTAGTAATAGGGTCCTTATTACCCTTCGGGTACGGAACCTTAAAAAGTGATGCGGTTGAACTCTTTCCGGGAAACCTGAGTGGGAGGGGCGCGTTCTGACGTCATGCGTGCCTCACACCCCCTGTAAGAGGTGGAATAACCTATAACATATAATTCAATAGCTGTACTTAGAAAAGTAAACTGTCTCTACATCGTTGATTAAATGTTCATGTAAACAGACAATTTCAAATCATTTTTTTATTAATTAATATATTTATTGAACGAGTCGTCATTTTCCGCTGAGAAACAGTCTGGACATTCTAGACATAAAAATAATTCACACATTAAAACATAACACATCTATCCACCTAAAATACTTTTACATAAATAAGGTTTAAATAGCAAACTTGCATGTGATTTGCGCCTCTGTGTTGACATTTCCGAGGCGTTCCAGTTTAGTCCTCGGGAATAACGGCGCATCTGTGGCCGACCTTAGGTAGGAATATCTAATCCTATCTGGGGGGCTTACAAATGTCAACGGGCGGCAGTAGCCACTTCCCATGAGGTGAACTGCATGCTCATCTGCTACTCCTATAATGAGAAAAAAACTTCCTTACCGTACCTTTCCGGTCAAACTATACTCATTCCATCTCAGAGTACTGGTATACTCCACAACATTCTCATAGTATTTACTCTAAACTTTTCAAATATACGCGACCTTAAACACTTGAAGACAAGTGATCCATATAACCTTTCCCTTTGCATTGATACAAATAGGATATTTGTAATACTATTGACGTGTTACCGACCTTACAAGTTGATTGATTCTAGAAATTCTCTGAAGCCGCGCGATCGAGTTTTCACATTTGATTAGATAAAATGGATGTTTAAGGAGATGTTTAATATGTTTAACATACATGATAATGTATTAGTATTTCCTTGCTTTTGCTCTATGAATTTAGATATTAACGTACAGGAAAACGTGATGTTTTTAAACATTTTTAATGATAATTCTAACCAAGAAGATAGGTATATGTTTTTAAATTCTTAAAATTGTACTCGTAGAACCATCCGTGGTTCGATACCGGCGGTGCTACCACCACACCTATTTCTGCCTAATAATAGTTAAGCACTACATTTGAAGAGTGTGGAAAGGGAGGTTTACTTTCCGAGGACTTCCAGCTTAGTCCTTATGGTAGCGGCACATCTGTGACAGACTTCAGGTAGGTATCTAATGTTATCTGGGGTTGATAACAGATGTCCTTGGACGGCAGTAACTCCTTACTATCAGGTTGACTGCATGCTTGTCTGCTGCTCTTATATTACAAAAAAAATCTTTAGTATTATATATACCATTTATTACACACAATTGTAAACGATTTTGTATGTATCGTACAGTAATTTGTTTTCTCATGATCTGATATTATTGCATCTATCATGAAATCTGAAACCATACTACAAACTAGAAAACAATCACAGGGAAGTATCCATGCGTCTAAAATAGCAATTAAGGGAAGCTCTAGGCGAGTTCGTAGGCTGCCTGCACGCGGCGATCACTCACTTGCACTTTTAATTAATTTATTTATCGAGTCGCGAATCGACGGCGCAACTCGCGCCGCCGCCCCGCCCCTCCGTCGCCTATAAAACCCGTGGAGGACCGGCGACGTCCGTCAGTTTTCTCAGGGACGCCGTGGGCGCCGGCGCCCTCTCCCTGGAAAATGTATCGGAAGGACGAGGAAAATTTTCCTTGCACTTAGATTAGACAGGAGGAGCGAGGTCGACGGGCGTTTAGAGTAGGGCTCGGTCCGCTCTTCGCTGGTCGGTGGTGGCAGCGGTGACCTTGAGGTGAGTCAGTTCGCGCGAGGGCGAGTCGATAGGCCCAACCGCGCCGCCCGCCCACGCGCCTGCACTACAGCTGTTTTATTTGATAACGTGTCATTTCATTGCTTTCCTATACACTTTTGCTCCTTTTAAGTTTCTTACATCCTTTTTTGTTTAATTCGGTCATTTCAAGTTACGTTGTAACTTTCTATTTTTTAATACGAGTTTTGTATATGTTTTCAGCGGTAATTAGGAGTTTTTGATTTTATCAATTGCACATTTTATGTGTCATATATTTTTGGTTCTCCAAAATTGTTATAATTTAATATCTAATCTATGTTTAATTCATGTTAGGGAATTTTTGTGACACATTTGGTTCACCTTTCTCTCGTGTTATTTTCAAAATGCATATTGCATTTTATGTCTTTATATTTTTCCTATATTTCGTATTTCATTACATTTCCTTTTCAAATTTTAAGTGATAACACGTAAAATGTACGTAAATCATCAATATTTCAATTTTTATTTCATTTTCCAACCAGCTTACCAACTGGGTGGCGTTGAACGGAAAGCGGCGTATCGAAATATTACATTTTAAACTGAAATACGTTCAGAACGCAGTGGACTGCGAGGAAAAATTTTTCAGGCTCGTTGATGCGACACTGGCGATAACATTTATAATCCAATCCGCGCGCCCACGGCCTGCAGCAATTGAGTTCGAAAATCTGGACCCCCATAAATCCCGAGGATAAAGTAACTAGCTACACAGTTACATACGTACTTGGTCGGTGGCCAAGTATAGACGCGCTGTAATTACTGTCTCACGAACCGGCTCTTAATTTGCTTAATTTACCCGAACTCGCTCTTGCGAACTAAATCGCACGATTTAATGGGATATTTGAATGATGCGCATTGTCTTAAAACGCTCCGTCTGCTCGACTATTCCTTTCCCGACGACTTTATTTTCGCTAATCGCTTGGATTTCTTCGAGAAAAGCCGTTTAGATTTCTAGAGAAAGTCACAAATTGCCTGAAATCTTTCAACGTAATTAGCGGAAATTTCTTTGGGCGTAATAATGTTTATCGACCAAAGAGAGTCTATTAACTCGAATGCCTACTTTGTCAAAGTGCCACTAAGTTACTACGAGTAGGTACATTGTAGTCTTGTAACAATTTGGCAACATATGAATGTAGCTACTCTGATAGCATTTTAAATGTCTATGAGGACGATATTTTCTTGATACATTTCTAAGTCTAATTTTAATTCGACATCAAAATGGATGCAAAACATATGTAATTTTTCTGAACGAATAATTATATAGATATTGAAAACTTCACGGGTAAGTTGGCTTCAAATATTTAACTAAAGGGAATATTGTCCACTTCGCCCCGAACTGAAACAGAATTAATTCAAAAAATAAAACAGCAATTGTTTCCTTGTCATTGCAATAAAATCCACCATACGTGTACCGAAGCGCCGTGCCCTGTATTAAGAGCATGAATTTTATATACGTGTGGCCGAGGACATGTAGGTACATACGAAATATTAAATATTTTATATTTACGAGTTCGTCCGCACGCGATGTCGACCAGCAAGCACCGGTACCGCGAACATTTTCAATTTATCCTCTTTTGTTAGTAAGAGCGCCAATGGATTCATAAATATCTCTAAAACTTGGCGCAATCTATTTTATTCGAACTGAAAATTCTTAAAGTTGTAGAGAGTGCTTTCTTACCATAATGTATGGAAGCCACAAGTGAAATATTGGGGTAAGAGCACATCAGTTTGTTCCTGTTCTTATTCTTAGATCGTATGATATATTACGATCTTATAAACGCACATTAAAACACTCGGAAAGGGTTCCAAAAAATCTATAAATTCTTCCAATACCATCAACATTTACAGTAATACATTTTTATGCACAAATTTATAGCACAAGAGATTGCAAAAAGCAGATTACATTTCATATCTCAAAGCGAGACTAAATATTCCAAAAAATATAAAATACAAGATAGATAAATTATTAATTACTAGAAACATAAATGAGTCAATGGAATGTGACTGTAACACATATAACAGTAAACAACGATAGGACGTAATTTGGAAAGAATATTTTTCGTTCAAATAACTGGAGCTTAACGCCGCCAAGCTTCGAGATATCTCATACAAATAATTTAATAGGCGAGCCCTTGCGTATTGTCATTGTAATAAAATTGCGATAAGGAAAGAAAACAGCCGCCATAATTAAAGGAAAAGCTTTCGTCTGTTTTATTTAATTGTTACTTTTATACCTTTTAAATTCCGTAAGCCGGTCTCTATCACGCTGGATTAAGCCTAACATCAAGACTAACCGGTCTGACCTGTTTGCATCGTCAGCTTATTTTGATAGTTGCTGATTATTCGTCAAAAGGCAATGATGTCTTAGTAGTTTTATCAACCAACTTATTAATGCAACAAATTTGGTAAAATAGCGTAATTATTTGAGTTTCGACCTCTCAATCTAGAGGTCGGAGGTTTTAAAGTTATGGGCGTTTGAAATTTATTGTTACATGCTTTAAATGTAAAGAAAAGCTGTTCTAGAAATATAGAGAGTTTAAAAATAAGGTAAAGTCACCTAATGCCGAGGGGTTCTGAAATTGGCACCATATTCCGTGGTATTTAAAAAAACGGCTTTTATAAACTATTTACCAACTCATTTTTAATAAAAGGTATGTTATTTAATAGATAATTTATCACTCTATTGTCATATGGCTATCGTAATAGTATTATGTGTATGGTTTTTTGAATAATCGCATAGTTTTGCATTAGTGCCTCCATCAAACGCATGCTTCATACATTTTGGGCCTTTTGCACGTGAATGTCACGATTTCGCAAATACTGATTTTTTCAGTAAATTTGCATGTGTGTGATAGTGTTTCGATGAAAACATTATATTGAATATATATGAAATCGATAACATTTAAATTTTGTGCTTATTTGTTAACAGATAAGAGTAAAAATAAGTTTAAAAATACAGCGGCGTTAGGTGCCAAATATCTTGGGCTGTCCCTAAAACTGAGGTATACCACGGAATAGCAATTTCATAGACTTGTTTTTAATTTCAATTTATGTAGTTGTTTTTATGAATAAGCACGTCTTGCTTCGGATTTGACAAATTTAATACTCAATTAATATCGAAATCATTTTCCGTGGTACTTCATTGTACTGCATTACCTAATTATATAATATCAAAGATGACCTATTTATGTAGTTTCCTAATCTCTTCTATGGGACAACTAAGGAGACAAAATGAAGTTCATCCAGATATGGATGTTATATTGAACAAGCATTGTGTATTATTATGTACATATTTGAATAAAGCATGTTTCTGTCTCTAAATTGTGTAAAAGTCTTTTATTATTTAATAATCGGAATTTGGAAACGTGATTTTTAGTTATGAAACGCTATTCCGATGTATATAAGTCGGAATTAGGTTATATGGGCACATTAATCCGCGGCATAACCGAAAAATACTATAAAGGGTGTTTAAAGTTTTCATCGATTTTTAAGAACATTTCTATTGTTTGTATCCGTAATTCGCTTAATCCTAATTAATGAAGAATTAACATTGTCATACGATTATAACGGATAATTAAATAAGAACTAGAACATTTTACGACGTTTTCATTTGATTAAATTATTTAAAATGAAATAATTCTATAAACCTCATGACGGTATTCCATATTATTATTATTTATGGTGTACGATAATAAACCTTAGTAAAGTACACGAAGAAGAATGTCCAAAATTGTATTGCAGATACACGAATTGACTGCAGTTTTAAAAAAAATACATGATATACATTAGTAAAATTAACCAATCAAGAAACTATACTATAAAAAATGTTTATTTCGGCAGCTTCCCTCTTAGCTATGATTGCTAAGAAGAATTTTGATAAAGCTACTCTTTAACTAATAAAAAAAATTGAATCGAAATTGAAACTAAATTCAATAAATAACATTCATTTTTATACACCATATAGCAGTCGTTCTATCTCTTTCACTCCCTTATTTTGTATACTCGGAATTAGGAACCAAATACATCGGAATAAGGATTTTTACATCGGAATTAGGGTTTTCTGCCTAGGTTCATATTTATTTAAAATACACATTTAAATCAATATTTAATCGTAAAATGTCGAGTTTATTTCAAGAGTACAGATAATAAAGCTTCTGATAAAATGATCTAATTCTTTAGTAAGCCGTAGCAAATGCTTAATATCTGACGCTCTTTCTAGTTTTAGTGAAAATACCGCGGAAATAGGTGACTTTACCTTAGTTCTTAATAGTATGTGATGTCTACCAATCCTCACTTGGCATTGGTGGACTTTTGCCTCATTCTACTGATTCTCAGAGGAGATCCGTGCCCAGCAGTGGGACTATAAACGGTTGATGATAGTGATGAACGGATTCTTCGATAAAATACAGATTCTGTAAAAGTTGTTCTGATTTTATTATTAAAATTCAAATCAATCACGTATGAACGAAGTCTAGAATAACACTTAGTATTTTAATAAAGGCCTAGATTGCTCTTTTTCGTTCCGAACGAAAAGCTGCAGGTATGAACTCAATCAAAAATGTTTACCAACTCAGTAAGCCGGTCCAATATTTAGCCCCTACCGCTGACTCTCATACAAAATTCAGAAGAGGAAACTGTTCCACCCAAATTTCATGTTAGATTATTTGCCCTGCAATATGCGTGTTATAGAATAAAAATATATATTTACATGCGAGATAATGTTCGGGAAATTCGTTTATTATTTTTGTTTTTTTGGGTATTTAATTTATGTTCTATTCCTGATTGTAGTAAAAAGGACGCCCTGTTTGTCGTATCCTAGAATTAGTAATTGTGATAAGTCGATTTTATAAACTGAAAACTACTTAAGACTTGTAAACACATATGTTACATTTTCTTTTCTTGGTTCTCTATTTTAATAGTCAATCCGTGTAAAAATATAACTACAAAGTAAAATATAAAGAACCTAACTAAATTCCTTCGCCGTTCACTACAAAAATTCACCCATTGGAAATTGTTAAATCAGTCATGAAAGCAATAAAACGAAAGAATATTTAGCATTAAAATGGCAAACAGAAGCGTCGTTGATTGGTACAAACTTGACCATTAATTGAGTTTCCTTTATTTCAATAAACCCAGACGACTGATTCCTTGTTAATTGCCGGATTGCACAATGAGTGCAGAATCAGGTGCAGTTGAACGACCGGCTGCAAATGCAAATTTAAAACTCACGGTAACAACAACGTAAAATGTTTACGGATTGGACGCTTCGCCGCTCTTTGGGGTTCCGTATGCAAGGGGTAAATACAGGATTCTATTACTAAGCTTCCGATATCTGTCCGTCTGTCATCGGCCGCTATCATTTGAGCGGTAGTATGCAAGTCTCAGTAGAGACTACATATTTTTGCCGTTTGGCGTGGAGACAATGGGACCGTGGAGTTCTGACGCTCGATCTTTCTATAAACATCTTTCCAAGCGATTGATCGAGTGCACCAATGACCAAAGGGCTGGCGCTTACCTCGGACAGAGAATTAGCTTAGCTATTCAGCGGGGTAATGTCGCCAGTGTTTTGGGAACTCTTCCGAAGGACAACAATTTGGATGAAGCCTATTATATTTAATTATTTAGATGTATAATATATATAGTTTAGTTTAGAATGTTGTTTATATACATATCTATAGTTTAGTTAAAACATAATAAATTATATGGTAGTAGATAAACAATTGAAATTTCTACAATGTATATTAGGGCTGCTATAACAACAGATACCTCCTTAAAAAAATCATATTAAGGGGGTGTTTTTAAGTTTATTCATTAAACTGCAATAGACAGACAAGATTTTTTTTATTATAAGAACATCTATAAGGATGGGAACAAATACTAAAACTTATATTTTAAAAATAAATGGCGTCAAATATTTTATGGAGATACGGAACTAGCGGTGTACGAGTGCTACTCGCACTTGGTCGATTACACTGTGACAATAATTCTACAACGAATAACCACGCGGCGCGTGCGCATGTAGTTCACCGCTTTTTTAAATCAAGGATCCCTAAATATTTTGGGAATAAAAACTAGTATCTATCACTCTCCGCGAAGTTTTCTATCTTCAACTCCATAGATTAGTAAAAATACTTCGCCGCCTTGAAATTGAATGAAGCCACAAACTGCTTATTAGTAAGTTCTTTTTTTGAATTCTTGACAAAGAAAAACATTTTTAGAGAAAATTTAAGAATAAATAACTAAAACTGCGTAATTAACATAATAAATAAATAATTATTTCAAATTTTAGGGACATTTTAGCACGTGGCAAAACTTTTTTACGCAACTATTTCAATTCTCAAAACTGAGTCTCAAACTGAAACTGAACATGAGTTTTGAGAATTGTAAAAGTTGCGTAAAAAAATATCCCTAAAATATTTGAAATACTTATTTACTTATATACGTAAATTACGCAGTATTAGTTATTTATTCGTAAATTTTCTCTAAAAATGTTTTTTATTTGTCAAGAATTCAAAAAAATAACTGACAAATCAGCCTTTTATGACTTCATTCAATTTCAAGGTGGCGTAGTATCTTTATTAATCTACGGGCAAAATAAAAAAAAAAATAAAAAAATATAACTATGTTTTAAAAAAATATAACATAATTTCGACAACTGGCCGAATACTAGTTTATTTGAATAAGCAAATGATTCATTAATTTCGCCCTCCAAAATTGTATTACGTTTACATTCTCCCCGGGCCGTGGTAATTAAAAACTCATTTACCGAAACGGTTATCGGATGGCACTTGATCTAATATCCCGTCTCGATTACGACAAATACACCACCGCATTAATATGCTTATTGATTGATTAGTGGCGCACTTGACTGTCTGGGCAATTGGACCAAAATTCATTTGATTAATCAAAATCATTTTTAATTAATTTATTTGTTTTATTTTGTTTAATGAAAACTTATGTTTCCAAAACCTTTAATTTACGAAAAAAAGTTACGTTAAGACACCTCTTTAAGATGTATACGATTCTGGGTACAGACAATTCCTAGATTAACCCAAAGAGATAACCTTTGACAAAAACCGATTTAAATGATAATGATCGTTGAAATTTTATACATAGGTTTTTTTTAATCACATAGTCGGTGATAAATAAATAAAAGGCTTATTAAATTTGGAAGCTACTCAACTTATTAAATCGAATGTAACTACTTAAATTACAATTAATATTATTGTTAATCTTATATATAAAATTCTCGTATCACAATGTTAGTTGCCGTACTCCTCCGAAACGGCTTTACCTATTTTCACCAAATTCTATATGTATATTCAGTAGGTCTGAGAATCGGCTACTATCTATTTTTGATACCCCTAAGTGATAAGGATTGTTCTCCCTATTTTTTTTTTATTTATATGGCAGCACAACGTTTGCGCAGTTAGCTAGTTATATCTATATGTATCGAATAATTTCAAACTTTACCGATTACTCTTACTTTTCCAAGATCTATTTTCATTAAGATTAAGTTAATTTACAGTTAACCATTAAAACTCATACGAATATATTTAAGCTCAATATCAAAATAATATTTGATAGCACATATTATGATACTTTTTTTTATAATATAGGAGTAGCAGACCAGCCTGCAGTCCACTTGATGGTAAGTGGCTACTGCCGCCCATGGACATCTGTAATCAACCCCAGATTGGATTAGTTCCCTACCTGAGGTCGGCCACAGATGCGCCGCTACCCCTGAGGACTAAGCTGGAACGCCTCGGAAAAGTCTGTCTCCCTTACCACACCCTTCAAACCGGAACACAGCAGCGCCTAACACTGCTGTTATTAGGTAGAAATAGGTATGGTGGTGGTGCCGCTGGAGTCGAACCACAAAAGGTTCTACCACCTTCATTTTACTTTACTTTAGAAATATATCAAATTAATTTCATATAAAACTGATTTACTAGGAATTTGTAATGGCTACCTATAACATAAAATATCCGTTAATTGTATCCGGCATACTTCTTAGAACTGGGAGAATTGAAGCAAATCATACTTCCGTCCTCGTTATTATATTATTTGATGTTATTTCAGAGAACAACAATATCTACGTTGTTCCTGCGCTTCTATTGTCATTATAGTTGAAACCTCGCTTATGTTGGATAATACTAATTTCAACAAGGAAAACTTAATCCAGTTAATACTACATATAACTACTTCACAGAGGAATTTCCCGAGAATCAAGATAAGGAGGACCTTTAGTGTCAAAACACACAACTTAAATAAATTTGAGTATAAAAATAGAAACATATATTGTAGCAGAGTAAAAGACCACAATTATTATTCATACGATGTAAGGATAACTGGCCGTCTCAATTGGGGTTCCGAGGTTCAAATCTCAGGTACCTCTGACTTTTTAAAGTTATGTGCATAGAAATTAATTATCACGTGCTTTAAAGATGAAATAAAACATTGTGAGGAAACCTACGCGTCTCGATTTATTAAGAAAAAAGTTCTCAAGGGTTGCACTAGCCCAGCCCGGTGGAATATAGCCTAAACTCTTCTCACTCTAAGAGGATACCCATGCCCAGCAGGAGAACAATAATAGATACGCTAACTAATAGTATTCCTCAATAAATTTTATCCTGAAAATTTCAAATATTCGGCATACGTCAATTTGGTAATAACCTAAGCACACCTAGGCTTACACCGAACATCGCAAACCCAATTGATTAAGTTCAGTCCGTAATCGGTTTGACCCGCGAATTGAGTTCAGATTCCCCTCCATCCATCATGTTTACGAACTAAATTCGTTTTCGGTTGCGCTTAAAATTCGAACACATTCGCCGATTTCCGGAGGTGCTTCGCACATTTCCCGTCGTCTAGTCGCGTTGTTGGTCCTGTGACGTCGTGCGCCAAATCCGTTACGAATTTTGCACGCCATTTTTATTTCGTCATAATTCCGTTTTCAATATCTAGCTAGAGCGTCGCAACGACGAGATTGGTGCGTAAAACTCGCGTAAACATTCGGGCGGTTGCGGAGCGGTTACTCCCGACTGTAACCGGTTTATGCCGGTTCAGAGTGTAAAGAGATAACGTTCTTTATGTGTGTAATCATTTTGTGTTACGACGGACTTCGTCGTTGGTGAGTGTTATTAAGGTTTTCTGTCCCAGCTAGTTTCTGCGCTCTGAGATTTAAAACTGCAGAAATAGCATACCTACCAGATGGAACAGAAGACAACATTTTATTTAATTTCTATTTATACATTTTATTTAGACAACATTTTATATACTTAATATTTAATTCAATTTATTTTTTAATGACATTACAAAACATTGTGCGTGTCACAAAAATGATACGACCCGTTTAAATTTCCCCTTTGCCATCACGTACACCGCGCAACGCCTGTGAATTGACGCTGTATGATTACGAATTTAAGCAGTCACAGCTAATATGAATGACAACGGGCCGACCTACTCGACATTCATTTCCCTCGGCGCACCTCTCTTATAATAACTTACACGGCAACATCGCCTTAAGATACGAATATATGAAGCTAAGGGACGATATGGAACTTAATATGAAACCGAAATACGTGGGTAACTATCAACGGTTACCGACCCCGAATAGTCAGCGTTCGTTAAGGCTTATTTTTTACAATAAAGCAGCTCCAAACACACGGTAGCTCTGAATAGGATTAAATTAGGAGCAAAACAATTTTCGACGTTTGAATTGGCGGACTGCAAACACGTTTATACATATCTGATGAAGGTGCTGGCTTTGGCGCCCTATAATCCAGATACGACCCTTGAATGCGAGCGAACGAGCGGGTGGCCGAGGTTTTAGAGTGGCCCTTCAATCAGCCCTTCCTTGCGGGCATGCGCGGGGAAGGAAGAACGTGACGCGGGGAGGGGCGGCTACGAGGACTTTTGAGCTCAGGCTCTTTGACACGAGCTACTGACGCACTCTTCAAGTAATGATTCATTCTGCTGATGACTGACGCGGCTAATGCGCCAGTTTCCCCCTTCGTCATATTTGGTTAAGGATTAAGAAATACGAATACATTTCTTTTTCACACCATCACGAGCGACTTTCATAAATGGCTTAGTTAAAATATTTCAATTATTTCTTGATTTTTATAAGAATCAATTTGGAACATCTTATTTTAAAACGTCTACCTTCCCGAACATTTTTCAGTTGTAACGCAGAAAAACAGCTTGATTTTTCACACAAATAATAAAAAGCTTTAACACCATCTTGCTACAAGATTAATGTCATAACTACAAACCTTTGAATATAATACAAAACCAATCCGGTATCCGAATTGCTATAATGGAATCCTTTATTATAACCGGAATTTACTAATTATGCAAGACAATACTATCCCTTTGATCGCATCATGTTCCTCGAGTTGCGATACTTGAAAATAGTTTAATCCAGCGCACAGCCTTTTTGATGCCGATCTAATCTATTGTCACTGCTGGACTGTAAACTACATATTTTGCTAGGAATCAAGGTTAATTTTTAAGTTAAATTTAATGTTAGGGGAGATATACTTAACCGGAGCATTCCAACCAAATCCTCAAGGTTAGCAACAAATCGGTCAACCTGAGGTACGATTAATCTAAACTGGGTTTGATTATAGATGTCCATGGGCGGCAGTAGCCATCAGGTAGACTGCATGCTCGTTTGCTACTTCAATATTACAAAAGAAACTAAAAGACAAGTATTAACAATTTCAATATAAAAGTAATTTGCATTTGACTGGACTGAAAGACTGAAAACATTATTTGCAGACAAATCCACGCTTTTGTTTCATAATGCATTTCGCTGGAAATCTTTCAGTCACAAATGAAGTCTAAAGAAATAAGAAAATAGAAAGCGTTGAGTGCCCAGCGTTTTAAACTTATATCCAATTCGAATGATATTTGATCTTGCCTTTTATGAATCGACTTTGCTTACAAAAATGTACTGAAAGATTCTTTGCTGGATATTTTCAATATTTCCCGTTTGCTTCCATAGTTGAGAGCGTGCGTCAATAGAATATAATATATTCAGTTGATATGAGCTCGCGAAGGCGGGTCGTTATCATGTCAAAGAAACTATCGCATTACCGGATTCAAAGACTGCGGTTTGTTTGATGTCTCATGGCCGATACATCTCAATAAATTGGATTACAATCTCCTTTTTAAAATGACAGCGTACTTATTATACGTGATAGCCCAGGTTGAAAGCCTCTCAGGGAGTGTGTGGTTCGATCACAACGCCCCTTAGATTTTTTAGCACTTGTTTTAACAGTAACATTATGAGGAAATTTACACACCGTATATCATCATCATCATCATCAACCCTTTACTGTCCCACTGCTCGGCACGGATCTCCTCTCAGAATGAGAAGGATTAGGCCATAGTCCACCGCGCTGGCCAAGTGCGTATTAGTAGACTTCACATACCTTTGAGATTTTTTTTAAATCTCTCATACACATACACACACCTCAAAGGTGTTTCAAGTTTTTCAATCCGAACATGACCATCATAGGGGTCTATAGCCAGGTCTTGGGGATATCTGTTCCCGGCAGCAGGACATAGCAATGAGTATGAGCAACTGCAGTATATCTCCAATTTGTTTCCTGAGCGTAAATTGAGCTCTAAGTTATTTTCAAAAATTATATACTTTGACGTAGTTCCATATAGTATAATGAAACTGTTCTCAATATCTATTATTCGTATCACATGCTTATGCAACGACCAAGCTAAGAGTACTTGCGTCTAACATTTTCAGAGGTTCACAATTTTCCTCATGCATACAAGCATTGCGTTATAATGCATGCAGCGCATAACAGACACCATATAATTCATTCACCGAAGCTTCGCGAAGCTGAAACATGGCTTTTTATTCCACACACAGAACAGACAGCATTCTTACTGCATATCAAAGTGTAAAATAGCATTTCCTTAATACATCTCGAATGACGTCGGAGTTTATGTAAATTATAATACACGCTCGGAATATTTCGGTTCGAGTGAAACGTTACGGTTTCGGAAAGCTACTTTTTAACACGCTTTTATTAGCTTGGATTGTATGTATATAATATGTATGTATGTGCGTAACAGAGTAACAGAATCTTTGAACCCGATTTCTATCCACTTTGAATGTTCAGTTTAAATCAAAATTTAAAAAATTGACAAAAACCGATGACAATACACGATTTTAATAATTTTGTACCATTGCCCTTATCAACATCCTCAGGATTGACGATTTTCGAGGCGAGATTGTTCGAACGCCTTAAAGAAAGTTCATCGCAAAGTTACTAGATTGATATTTAGTTTTTCCACAATTATACTATTTACTGTTCCTTAATTGATTCCTAGATTGAAAATTATTTTCTACTTTTTAGTTGATTTTATGATAAAAGCATGTTTTTCAGTTTTTTGAACTACATTTATTAGAGTTCTGTTCCTAAAGGAAAAAATTGGACCCTATTAGTGAGGTTCTGATGTCCGTCTGTCAAAGACATCTATCTCTTGAGCCGTAGTAGACACTTGAAATTTTTAGTGTGTTACTATGACCACTATAACAACAAAGACAAATATAAAATGGTAAATCCTGATACAAGAGATCAGTTATTGGCGTCATGTTATTTGGCGTCTTTCGATTTATCTATTGAACCATAATAGATAGATTCCTGTATTTCTACATCTTTATATATATTTTTCTTATGTGCGTGTGTATGTCAATGAACTCCTCCTAAACGACTGGACTGATTTTGATGAAATTTGTTGTGTGTGTTCAAGGGGACTTGAGAATGGTTTAGATTCACAATTTAATCCGTGGGAACATTTTTGGGTTTTTTTAATTAATTTTTAATTCGTAAGTAGTGTTTGATTTTAGAATGTTTCACATTGGATTCGACAGACATCGCTACCATCGCAGTTTCAAATATTCTATCTATTTTTCAAATCCGTAAGTGATAAGGGTTGTTCACCCTTAACATTTTCTTTTATTTATATGGCAACACGTTTGCCGGGTCAGCTAGTTTACTATAATAATAAACACTAATAATTAAAAAAAATTGAACAATTGATTAAACTCATACATTTTGGGTTCCCAGCTCGCACTTGGCCAATTATTTCGCATTCAAACCGTGTTCCTATTAACGGCCGGTCCCCGTTAAAGATGTTTCCGTAAGGAATAATACTTTGAAGTTTGTTTGCCGGACTGATAAAGATCCTATACAGCAGCTATGTACACGCTGCATATTATATAACCAGCTTCATAGAGTGCTACTTTGTTTGATGGGAATTTTCCGCGAAACTTTATGAAAGCCGAATTATATCCGCTTGCTTACGCAGCCGCTGTTTCACGTTCATGATGAAGTGCTACTAACCTATAGGAACTTTCTGGTTATGTTCCTATATACTGAAGATATTGACATAGCTTACCCCTCGTAATGGTCATCTTACCAGATTTTCATGACAATCTGAAAATGAAATAGAACAAGAGTTCTACCTGAAACTGATCACAGATTCCTTGCCACTCCTAAAACTTGAAATTGTTACCTTATATGTAAGTCAGAAGCCATCCAAATTCTTCCTGAAATGGGTGGCGGTGGTACCTCCTCGGTCTTACCATACTGATTCTACCACCTTTCAATGTCTGTAATAGGTGTTTGATTGAAACTGAATACAAAAGTAACAGACTACCTGCGTGTGTACTTTGATATATCCAACAAAGGGAAGTCCACTTTTAGAGTGAATCCCGGCTTCCTACAATCTGGAATTCCTTAAGACAATAATGTACAAGCATCTCCCAAACAAGCATACTACAACGTAGTGTCACTTACCGCTAAGTAAGCTCGCGGTTAACCGCAACGCCATTCACATAATACAAAGAAATACTGGAAATTCGAAATTTAAAACTGGTTTATTTTTATATGCAACCAGATTAATTTTTAATGTCGCCAAATCTTTTTGTTATGGCATTCCTCGCATTGTGCTCGCGATGGCATGAATACGATGGCATTCATCGCATAATTCTTATTTAAGGAAAATAAAGCGAAAATTAAGAGAATCAACAAAAGGAGATAAAACCGGCTACGAATGCCGCAACATAAAGTTCTTAATTAACATGAGCGGTCAAAGTATTAATTTCACCATTAATTTTGAGTAATTGCGCGCGGGATCATTTAGGCAGATATTACACTTTAAATTTTATTTATGTTTTGTTTTTCACATATTTCCGCGTCTACATTTAATTGGTGTAAACTCGGGTATTATGATGTATGGATATTAAAATTAATAGAGATTAGACAATTTGTTTACGTTTTGGGTGGTGATTACTTTTCATTATTTTTCTACTTATTCATGATTTATTATTTTTCTGTTTCAGGTACGTAATTTGCTAAAAGATTTTCGTGGTAAAGCCGTTTTGGGGTAAGCTATATCTTGTATTTTAACATGGTCTTCAGGATAGCATTGTAGTACTAAATTATAATTAAATCTATACATGACATCCTAATAAAGCTGAATAATAGAATATAACAGCGAACATTTAACATTTATTAGCGCAAAATAATTTGTCAATAAAAAAATTGTATCGTAATAATTCTAAAGTAATTCGTATACTAAATCGATTAGGTTTCTCACAATTCGCACTCGAGGTTAAAGTTTCCCGCAAAATCTCCCAGATCGTTGAAACCAAAATATATATATATATATATATAATATATATATATATATAATATATATATTATAATCAAAATCAGTGCTCATATTTAGGTTCGCACGTTCCCTTCTCGAGGATCACAAGTTCCTGCCGGTGGAGGGCAGACGGTATATCTCCTTTGTCAGTTAAAAATATTAATATCGTAATCATTCGAAAGTATGCAAAATCGACTAGGTTTCTCACATTTCGCACTCGAGCTTAAAGTAACCGCAAAATTTCCCAGATGTTTTTTTTTTATTACAAATATAATAATCACTCAAATGTAGTAGCTATATACAGAATCGATTAGGTACACAGTTCGCACGTTCCCCTCTCGAGAATCATAAGTTCCTGCCGGTGGAAGGCAGACAAAAATCCGCTCTTCACCTCAGACGAACGCCTCTCGAACTTACGCAGTGGAGCGGTCAAGTGCTTTTGAATACCGATACTGTGAACGATCAATGCAGGGAGCCTTGCGTGTGGAAACTTTTTCATGTTTTTTACGTATTTAAATTCGAGAGATTCGAGAAATACCGTTAAAAAATAAGGCGGGTTTTCAAGGAGGTAGTCTAAAATTTTAAAATAATAATATTACTTAAGTTCTTTTTTAGTTCTATTTTGGGATTATTTTGGTAATTAGGCATTTCTACAATCAACTATTTTGGTAATTAGTCTTTTGTAGTTGTTTTGTTGTTTGTCTTATAAAAGTAAAACTATTCTGGTAACAATAATAATACAACAATATATTTATAAATAGGCAAAGGCAAATTAATTCAGTCACTTTCTCTGTTTTGTTTGTCAAAAATGTTTTTAGTTTGTAGCTATTAAGGCGCTTTAGTATTGTCAATGAAAAAACGAAAATAAAAATTGTAGGTACTATATAATGATTATTGTCAAATTTCCAGTAGTGGAATACTAAAGGTAATAAAATGTACAATAAAGTAAACTTATGGTACATTTTCAGAATAGTTTTATTTTTTTAACGATTATAATTGAAAAGTTAAAGTTAATTACTATTGAGAAATTGTCAAATGAATTAATAAACGAATATGATCTTCAAGTCAGAACAGACTCAAAATTATTAAAAATGTATAAATACCATTCAAGACATAATTAGAAAGACAAATCAAAAGTAAAAATACATACCACAGACAAGCTTTAAACAGTAACATTAAACGAAAACCATTAACGAAACAAAAAGAAAGAAAAGAGATTCACCGTCACATTTATTCAAACCGATAAAACGAGTGTATCCTAAAACGTTATTGTGTGTGATTGTAATCCGCTAAAGGCGATAGCTGATATTGGAGCAGTTGTCGCCCCGTCGCCGGAAACCCGTCGTCCGGCGCCCGAGCTTTACATAATGCCCGCAGGATTCCCCAAGTGCGTTACCTTATGATACGAGTATATTCCTAGAATCGTTTTAATTTTAAAAAAATATTAGTGAAAGCTAAAAATTATTTACTATCGAGAAATTGTCACATTATTCATAAACGAATATGATCTGAACGTCAGAACAGACTCACAATTATTAAATATGTATAAGAAACCATTCAAGACATAATTAAAAATAAGACAAATAAAGCAGCAGTATACACAATAGACAAGCTTTTAACAGTAACATTAAACGAAACGCATTAAAGAAACAAAAAAAAGAAAAACGAATCACCGTCACATTTATTCAAACCGATAAAACGAGTGTATCCTAAAACGTTATTGTGTGTGATTGTAATCCGCTAAAGGCGATAGCAGATATTGGAGCAGTTGTCGTCCCGTCGCCGGAAACCCGTCGTCCGGCGCCCGAGCTTTACACGATGCCCGCAGGATACCCCAAATGCGAAGGCGATCCACTTGATAAATGGATTTGGATACATTTGTTCTAATGTTCTTACAACGGGTAAAATATATTCCGTAAGATTTTTAGGTACCAATACGTCTACGCTGATATTGTGTAGTCTTTACTACGAGTATATCGTTTTAGCATTATATCGCGTGATATTTTATACAAATAATATTAATTAAGGAAGCTATTAAATTAATTTAAATCCATTTAATAAAATACTAGCTAGCTTGACAGAAGATTTTATCTATCCCTTGGGAAAGTACTTTTTTCGTGATAAAAGATACGCTTTCTCCTTATCTGAACCCTTGATAACGTGTGTACAACATTTCATAACAATCGGCTATATACTTAGGCTATATGCTATGTGAAAGTGTAGCAAACAAACAAACTCACATTCGCACTTATATTAGTTAGGATAATAAAATGTAAAAGTTTTACTGCATATAATTTCTTGTCGTTATGTTTAAAGGATATAAAATGACCCGTAACAAACAACTTAGCACAAAACCTCATTAGAATTTAATTCAGTTTAAAGTTCACGGATCGTAGTGCCAGCTTTCCACAAGGGAAATTTGCTTTCTAAATGGACTGTGTGCTCGTTTGCCACTGCATAATAAGGCAAAAAATCAGAAGCATTCAGCGGGTTTATCTAAGGACGTATGTACCATGTTATCCTGTAAAATGATTAAAATACAAATTTACAGAATCGTTACAATTAGAATAGAAATTAATAGTAAAGTTTTACTGCCTATAATTACTATATATTTTCTAGTAACTTAATATAACATGTAATCAACAAAATTTAATCCTTACATTTTATTTTTTATAAAATCAGTAAGTTTCTACTTGATTTAATCGGCTAGTATCTTAATTAATATTATATGTAATACTTAATGTTTTCAACAAATTCATTTAAATATGGACATTTACGGAAAATAATATTTGCAGTTTTCTGTATCGACCAAAACTCAGCTTATCAATAACATCGCAAGACTCACTCTTAAGATGCTTACAGAAGTAACAAACTTAGTGCCGAGAGCTAAAAGGCACCGCTAATCCTCCTTCGATATCGGGACTCCAAATATAATATAAATAAGAATCACGTATGTAATAAGACGGGGAGCCGGCGCATTCCCCACACGTTCCAGGGCTCGCCGGCTTAGCCCAACTTGGCCCATTATCTATCTCAACACTGCTTGACCCGCCCAATACAGAATTTAAAAACTTCGAGCCATATAAACAGTTTTATTAAAAACCACTTTCATAATATCTCATAAAATAAAATTGAAGTGCCAACGTTCCGAAGAAATGATATTTCAAGTTGTTACAGCTTTGAAAATAAAATGGCAAAATCTCATAAGAATCTATTGTGAGTAAATTCAAAAAGCAACAAAGACATAATAAATTAATAAGACATTATATGGGATCTTGAATTGATATCAATATACAATTACTTACACAATAAGCTAATATATCATATGATTTTACAACCTATAATTTCGCCATGGCCAAATTATTTCATACTCTGTAAAATAAATATTTGCCAAAATTTATCATGAGTGGTTGATTAATTTCGCTATAAAAGCGACTTTTTGCATTTATAAGTTTAAATTTACACAAGACCTCGCTAAAATACGATTCGCTTTAAATATATTTGAATACATTTGTATGATTGGTACAGATATTTTCCGTGAGGTACATTATACGTAAAGAGATGTTCCTCATGTATAATAAGAGATTACGCGTGCTTCCCTCAGATTCAAAGCAATTCAATATCAAACCACTTAAGTAGTAACGACTAAGCTTGACTTGGGAATAACTTTAGCACACCGGTAATGGGAGTCTCCGATCGAAAGAACTTTTTTATTATATCAGACATGGACGAGAATGGAATGATACGAAGGTATCAGGTTTTTTTTCTATTCCCGTTTCTGTTCAGTTAAATCGAGTTATGTCATGTCTACCTTGAATAGCTTCAGTTTTTTAAAGTGAAAAACATTTTCGGAGAAACATTAAATTGTAAAGTTCTGTCTCCGCGTAAAAATATGAGAAAACTAACGAAACATTTCGTGGAAAATATATTCCGCTGCGATACATTTATTGGTGAGCGCGAAATTTATGACAAATGATTAAACTTGTTGGATATCGGGAAATCAGTACAATTTCAGTTGCACGTGTGCCCGAGGCCACAGTTTATGTAAATCGTCTGCGGTGGAACAATCTCAATTGGCGGTATTATGCGATGATATTGGAATATCGTGCGGCCATAGACTGGGACTCGAGGCTAATAGACAATGAAGCCGTAGATTGCATCTTCCCAATAAACCTGTATACAAGTCAACATGAGGGATACGGGCAACCGCTGTGCCCTAAACCGTTAAGATGGGCACTGACCTAGTGCATACGCGTGTAACAGCTTACACGTATGTGACAACAATCAATTAATTTCGTGTTGACAATACGCCCTCTTGTAGGTAATATTACAATTTGGAACAGTTTAGTTATGACTATGCTAAAAACATCTAGCACTCGTTGTAACACCAAACTAAGCCTTATTTTTTAAATCCATAAACATGTGCAATACCACAGTTCAATACCACAATCGTGTCTATACGAAAGCAAAAATTCAATCGATCAGTACGATACGCTACCGCACCATTGTAATATATTATTCAGAATGGAGTTCCGTAAGGTAATATTACATGTAACGGCGTCGGTCAGTGCCCTCCTTTAGGTATTAGGAAACATAACAATGCAGCCGCTATCCGAAGTACTTTGTAGGTACTAGGTACATACGGTATACAATCAATGCGTGATGTAATTGTTTTAGTGCCTAGTGGATGTAATCTGGGGAAGAGGATATCGGGTTTATTCCGCTTACTGATAGCGCGCTAGTTAGATAAACCCACGCATATGTTAAGCGTGCTATAGCGATAGTAAAACTAGTATTGTTATTTAGTTACCTATTATAAAGGCTACATTCTCATATTTTGTACATAAAACGATAAAAAAAAACAAGTTTCAAGTGATAACATTTATTTTTTAACATACAATTTAAAACTAACTAAATATGAGTTAGTGTTTACTACAGAGCTACGAAGTTTCGTAGCAAACGTCTACGAAATAATGAACCTCACTTATAAGAGACAACTAATCTAGTTTTTGTTGCCTCTTGAGATCTGAAATATTTCCAATATTTCCATTAGGTTACGTAATTTTATTTAATCATAAATATGTGTAGTGGCATCTTAGTGCACTAAAGTACCCAAAATAACCCCATTGTATATAAATGTAAAAAAGTATTAGCTAGGTTCAAACAACATCTCGACCGATTTATCAAAGTAATATTATTTAATATGTTTTTGTACAATTACATTGTTCGCTACATTAGCTACGGGCAAATTGTAACAGTACCCTTACCAGGAGTTTTTACGTTTCGACAAATATGACTGTCTTGGTATTTGTTTACGTATTGGCCCATACAATTTCCTAGTTCTGACACAATCCGCTAGGGTCGCTGATTGGAATTTGTAAGGGTACAGTACTAAATAACGCAAAGTGACACAAACGTTAGTAGAAGCGTAAATGATTGTTATTAAGTATTAAAGCATGCCCCAATCATGTTCTGCAGTCGGAACGGGCGGGCGAAGTTGTACTGCAATAATTTGGAGTTTATTTGCGATCTGGCCATTAGTGTGTTAATTATTCAGCGACGGGCACTTCAGACGGACTGCCGTGTACGTAGGCCGATAGTACTCGCGCTTCATTTGGCCATAATACCTCATTATGTTGCTTAATGTGTTTGAAATTATACCTAGTACTTACTGTTGCAAGTCTTGCACGTAACTTTATCACACAACAATTAATAATTAAAAAATGCTAACCTAACCTAACACATGCTCGTATGAAAAGCAATTTTAAAGGCAATAATGCTTGGTCTCAATAAGTCGTCGATCGACATATCCGTTTTTATAAGACACGCACGGTTTCTGTTACTCTGAATATATACCCTAAAAATCTGTTATTTCTAAATTTAATCGTTGTTGCGTCGAAATGGCAGAGAATTTTCGAACAGATACAAAATAATTTCCCATACATACATAATACATAGGAAGGAGTGATAGCTTGACGGGTCTGACGTTCGAATCTCAGAGAGTTATAAAATTATTAAGTTCTAAAGGACGCGTGAAACCTACTGATTGTATCCTATGACTAAACCCCTCTCATTCTGAGTCACTCTCGGGTCTTCCGTGACCAGCAGAAAACAATACATAGCAAACCTCTTTGAATAGTTGTTCCACAAAAACGCAAATAAAATTATCTATACTAATATTATAAAGAGGAAAACTTTGTTTGTTTGTTTGATTGTAATGAATAAGCTCAAAAATTACTGGACTGATTTTAAAAATTCTTTCACCATTCGAAAGCTACATTATCCACGAGTAACATAGGCTATATTTTATATGAAATATATTTGATAAATAGATTTTGAGGCGGTACAAAGTTTGCCGGGTCAACTAGTCTTTAAATAAAAGCATGTTGATACTTGAATTATCAAGTGTCTATATGTAATGCAGTGTGTTGTTTTGGTCTATTAAGATATGATACTTACCGCCCAATTTAAAGGAATTTACTTCAAATTACATTACCCTTGATCGCTCGACACAAGTCTGCTGTGCGAGATAATAATTTATTCACACAGAAAGTCGTCTTCCGCGAAACTTAGATTGAACTTAAACGAGTATGTTGTGAACGCGTATTATGCTTAATGA
Organism: Epargyreus clarus; assembly: GCF_041222505.1. Classification (NCBI taxonomy): domain Eukaryota; kingdom Metazoa; phylum Arthropoda; class Insecta; order Lepidoptera; family Hesperiidae; genus Epargyreus; species Epargyreus clarus. Next base: position 10,784,802 of record NW_027332212.1, read on the forward strand.
AGTTAAACATGTGCCAGCAACTTCGTGATAGACGAACGAAACGGTGTAGTGAATTCTATTTTAACTGTACCCAACTTTCTTCTTATATAAATACACTAGTGGTGCGGCTTCGCCCGCATTATAAAGAAATAATATGACATACATAAAACGGAAAATTTGTACCTGCATTAGAATAACAGTGGTGCCATCTGTCGAAAATTGGTCTTACCAACTCCCAAACCCTCGTGGGCTCTTGGACAAGAACTTTGCTACAGATCATCACTTGATCAACTGCATAGTTTCCGATTCTGTAACTACTTACGAATTAAAAAAAACCTTTTCCCACGGACTAAATTGTGAATCTAAACCATTCTCAAGTCCCCTTGAACACACACAACAAATTTCATCAAAATCAGTCCAGTCGTTTAGGAGGAGTTCAGTGACATACACACGCACATAAGAAATATATATATATATATATTAAACACTATTTTTAATACCACAGAAATATCAAACGAGCGTATAGTCAACATGATGGTGAGTGGCTACTGCCGCCCATAGACTTCTATAATCAACCCCATATTAGATTAGAGTCGTACCAAATGTCGGCTACAGATACGTTACTACCCCTGAGGTCTAAGTTGGAACGTCTCCGAAAAATGTGCGTCCCTTACCACACCCTCATCATATTGATATATTATTAATATTGGTGGACTATTACTAATGCTTATTACTATTACAATGACTACTGAATATACCCAATAATGAAAAAAATATATAGAAATATATAGGTATGTAGTTTTGTAAAAAAAGAAAATTAAATTAACTAATCTCCAAAAATACACTCTTACGAAATGTCTGTAAAACTACATATTTGTAAAAATCATTTTGTAACACTACAAAAACATTTGCGCGTCCTACTTTGGGACATATTTAATACGTATATCAAGTAAGTTCAATAAACAGACGAAGCCACAAGCTTAGCTTGTATGCAAATAATTTTATTGTCGGCGCTTGACGTCACTGCATGTTCTCGGAACTTTGTTTCAGGGAAATAATTAACTAGCTCGGCTTTTTATTACCAACCTAACTTTGATTTAATTTTATAAACGATTAACATCAGTGTTTGTACACGAGGTGTTGTCGGAGATAATTATAACTTTAAAGAATTAGACTCAGTTAAAATGTTTTATTGATAATAAGTAAGTAAATCTGTTTTTTTGTAAAATACCAAAAAAAGTAGCAAATGGTCACGTATTCACTAATTGTTAAGTGCCCAATATAGTCGATATATAATTGTTACATATATACATGACAAAAGAGATTTTAGATCATTCACAGATGCGTTACTACGACTATGAGTTAAAATGTCTCATATATGTATATTTTTCCGATATCGAAAAAAGCGGACGTACTGTGTTCGCTTACATGTATTTTTATATTGTATTGATAGAGGAATACGACTATCCCGATTTGAGTATCAAAATATTTACAGACAGCATTCAAACTATAAATAAGAATTTGCATACTATAAATTTTCATTGAAATACCATACGACGACAAAGTCACAGGATAAACCTACGCTCAACTGGATAAAATTCAACGTTATGAATATATTTAAAATTTTAATACTCATATGTTAAGAGTTGACACTACTCAGTTATGAGGCCTAAATTGATAGTTTCAGCGGGTTATTTATGTGGTAGTTTGTTACCGTGGCTAACTACATTGGAAGTTAGACCGTCCAGCTAAAAGGCCATTACCAGACGAGTCATATGAATTATTTGTAGGCGGTCAGCATGCGACGTAAAGAGTAATGGGGTGAAATTATTGTGTAGCGATACGCTACCCCACGCCGTTGAAGACGTTAAAGTTTAATTCACATAATTCAGGTTGACTGGGCTACATTGCGTTACATTTTTAAACTAGTGAACAAAATGAACGTAGTATTGTTATTTAGTTTTAATGCAATATACCTTGACTATATTAGACGTCGCTTGATGTGTCACCAGATGAAGGCGTTATCCATATGCTTCTTAGATAGGTAAATAGAATACTAGATGAAGATAGCTGTTCGGACCTGAATATCTTTGTACTTATAATGTTTCATAGAATGTAATACACACATATAACACACTAAAGTAGTATGTGCTTACGGAATTAAAAAGCGTTATAACTATGTATTTTATATTATTTTTTTTTGTACAAAGCAAGATCAATGTGGATGTAATGCACTATTACATTATAAATGGTTGGTCTATGGTTTATGGTTATATCAATACCAGGGATAGCGGACTCTACACAGAGTCTACACATTCCCGAAATCTGTCCGTCCCGTCATCTGTCTGCTGTTGAAAGATTGATTAAAACCCTTCCAGGTCTTTACACGTGCGGCGCAGTCAAAAATAAATGGGCAGGAATTGTTAAAATACTTTTTGTCAAGTGCATTATTTTTATAAGCTTGCTGTTATAATTTTAAAAATATCCGATAAAATAAAGTAAATGATGCTTTATTACTTATAACAAATCTCCAGTTCAATGCGACATAGGCCACCTAATAGTAACTACCACATAACATACCAGCTTGAACAGAACAGAAGTCAATCATATTTTATGTATGGTTTTTGAAGATTTATACTAAGTCGGAATGCGTCAATGCTTTACCGCACACTTGCAACCAGAAAACACTAACAGAACCTGCAGTTATACGCTGTTATCTGCTGCAGAAGTAGTGGTCTACTCGTACGTGACACTATCATTCTGAATCATACAGCTCTACAACTTCCAAACTAAGATTAGTAAATCATTATCCGTATGTCTTTGATAAGTAAAATATTTAGCTACCTCACCGCCTTGAATGAAGCCAGAAATGGATAATTTTATAATTTATTTTTCGAATTCTGGACTAATATAAAACATTTTTAGAGAACATTTACGTATATATAAATAAAACTAGGTAATTTACGTAAAAGTAAATAAGTGTTTCAAACATTATAGGGACATTTTAGAATGGAGGCGTGACAAAACTCTATTTACGCAAAAATTTCAATTCTCAAAACAGGTTACACTTTCTTGTTTGGAGTGATCAATCCATGTATTTTACTCATCTAAGCCGTAAGTATGTTTGGACTGAAAATAACTTGTATTAAGCGTCGTAATTAAAGATGAAGGCGCCGGCGCGGCTGGCCCGCAAGCTGGCGTTACGCGCTTTGTGCTCTATTTGAACAGGCTAACATTGCTTAACATGTACCTTTACCTGGTTACAGGAACCATACAAGTTCTGTTTACACGCGCATTAAGACATGTAATAGTTTCAATTTTCCAAGAACGGTTACGGTTTAATGAAATGTGTTTACCAGCGCTTAATTTCTAAACGTAGTCAGTAGAACAAAGTTTCATAGGTTGTGCTTACCGGTATTTGTAATAAATTATTCTGAAATTTACTGTCTATAATTCTGAATTTAATTATCCAGTCGCCTCCAAAAAACACAGCAAGAGATTTTCATCTATTCCTTCTTCATCTCTTCTCTTTCAAACTATTTCTAGTTTGAGACACGGAAAGAAATTTAAATATACAGGTGATATAGTGTATAATTATATACATATTTAGTGGTGATATAGTATAAAATTATTTATTTATAACAAAATCCACAGCTCTTAATATCATGCAAATACATTTCTCACACAATACTTCTTACAGCCAATTACGGTTATATAAAACATGTTTTGCATAGATTGTTTTTCTTGTAATATGTCCCAGTTGCTCTCATGTCAGTTCCTCATTTAGTGTGTCTGAAATAAGCTGATCTGCGCTGCAAGCTTTTCAGAGAATTCAAGAGTAAATGATAAGTACGAGCTCTGCCGGAACTTTCGAGACTGTGAGTGACATTAGCGAGTGTAACTAACTTGTAACGGGAGAACTCTGTAGTTTATAGTTTCTTCCTAATAGAAACCGTATACCTACAAAGGAGCTAATTACTGACTCGGTCCACTAAACAACGGCCTGTCTTAACAAGTAGGTACATTCTTTCCGATCTTTTGTGTCGCTAAGGGTGCTCGGATTCCGTCTAAAATGTGTACACGTTTTCAAGTAATAAAGGTACTGTGTATACTTTTATTTACCGACTGTCTTATTCATAAGCCCTTATTAAAGGTTTAAAATCTTTTGTAATACAGCGGATATTATACCACGGTACGCCATTATTAAATATACCATTATTTTCATACATATTTATGTCATTCAAAACACTCTTAATTTTCCTGAAATTGGTTTTTACTCGTAATTGCAATGTGAAGATGAACTAAACTTATATCCAATACCCATACAAAAGTTGTCAGTCATATTTATAGTCAATGTGTGCTAAATTAAAGTAATATGTGGCTGAATAATTTCATTATTTAGGGTCAAGCGGATCTGCATTAATTTTATTCGCTTTATTGCCTATTAGTACAGTAATGAACATGATTACGCCTCCATCATTATGATTAAATTTAGAAACATCACCTATTTATATGAAACTCGATTTTAGGGTGGTAGAACCCTTATACTTAGCTATATACCTCATTTAAGTAACTTCAGAGCTTACATACTACAGACCGTTTAAACTAAACAAAATACATACTAGTTTAAAACTTTTTGTCAAATAAAAACCAGCGGTGCGTTATCTTCCATATAGTTGAAGTAAAACAAATTACCAAGTACGTAAGCTACGCTTCAGGGGACACCACAAATATTGCAATACTTGTCTTTAACGAAGTCTCACTATCCAGTCGGTTTGTTAATGTAACGAGCACATTATCGAGCAAATAACGAAGTTTTGAAACACAAATGAAAGTGTTGTTGGGACTCGCACGTCCCATGTTCCGTCACACTTCGCTGGGTTGCGAATAAGGATTTTAAGTAGGGATGGCACTTCTTTCCGAAAAAGATCGTTTCTTGATTCAACTCGAATCGAAGTGTGAAAAATTGATTCACAAATAATGTAGACCTGAATCGATTCTCCAAAAAAATATCTTCCATCTATTCATGGACGAAGCTAGCAAAAAATAAAGGTCTTCAGGACCAAATAATCACTGAAATACATAGAATAATAAAAATATCTATGACACAATAAAATAAATAGTAAAAATATCTATGACACATTTGTTAATATTCAATCAACTTCGAAATAATCGAATTTCGATTTTTTAGAATGAATTATCGTTTCACTGAATCGTTTCATTACTGGAGATCGAAAAAATAATCGATTCTTCAAATAATCGATTTTTGACCGCCATCCCTAATTTTAAGTCGTGTTTACGTTGACAATGTTACATATGTGTAAGCAAAACGGTGCTTGAGAACAGTAAATTTACCTTACGTTACCCAGGATTTTTATTTAAATTGGTTACGCTTTTAAGTTTCCACCTCACTTCGTTTACAAGCGGGATTTTCACAAGTTTTATACGAAACTTTGTATCCTGTTATGCAATACTGATTTTAAAAATCGGTAATTATTTTATATTAAAATATGTATTTATTTTAACATTGCTTTAAATTAGTTCAATATCAGATGCTACACATATATTTTTTGAATTATATTAATTACATATGATTAGTTTTCATAAATTATTCACTTTTATATTTCATACATTTATACAAGCATTACTTTAGTATTTTCGTATGAAACGTTTGAATAAAACATTTATGAAGTCAAATTGCATTGAGTCAGTTCGTAAAATATTTTCGAAGAAAGAAATCATTGCTCTCAAACATATAATAACGTTTAAAACATGCAAACTGAGGGCAAAACAAGTAAAACGAGCGAAATGGAGGTAGAGATGAGTCGTGTAGGTTGAATGCGAACACGACATATCCGGTGCACAAGCAGCCTTCGTTCAGCGGATGTCGGTTCCGAGACAATCAACCAACACGCCATCTTGTGTCCCTTCTTACCTGTGCCATTTTATAAACAGTTTAAGGTAACCGTGCACTAGGCACTTAATAAAAAAGTGAAACAATATATTTACAGATATATGTCCTAAAATCGCCCTCTTTATATTTAAAGAAGAAAGCCTTAAGAGCAAATTAAACTTTTTGCATCTATTGTATTTTAAAGTCCCTATTTTTCTATATTGGATTTGTAAAAGAATAACTGAAATATTTAAATGTTAGTACTTACAACAAAACGAGATAATGTTTAGCAATGTTTCGCAGATAACAGCTCTAGATACAAATTAACATGGATGCCAGTTATTCTCACCGAACCAAGCTCAATTACATTAGCTGCATCTAAATTCCTAATTCTGTTGCAGCACGAGACCCAGTTTTCCATCTTTTGTAACAGCATCCACACCTATACAAAGCTAAATATACCTAACTGAGGATAATACCATTTTTGCGAGAGAAATGCGATCATCCGCTTTTAAAACTGGCTTACTTCTCTATATATGAAAGTTTATCAGTTTAAAGGCTTTAGAGATTTGTAAAGCTTACGAAATATAACGACACAGATAATCTCTATCCCACGTAAAAACGGTTGTTACGCAACAGGCATTTAGGAGGCACCATTAAGCGGAATATTGGATATTGAAATGCGTAGCGTACAATGTTCTAAGCCAATTAGTTGGTCATTTTTGCAGTGGCACGGCCGCATTCACGAGGGCCTGGCTAAGCCGGAATAAGCCGGTTACTACCGGTACGAATCTAATTAAAGGACACCGTGTTCGTGCGAAATGCTAACAGTTACCATTTGATGATTTTTTCCCCAACATAACCTTTGACGGGCTGCCCTAATTGGTTGTTTTCGAAACTTTTCGTATTTTCAACTTTAATCTATCGAACGCTGTATGATAAAGCAAAAACAGAGACGAAAGAAGTCGCTATGAATAATTTGATCAAGTAATGCAACCGCAGTCGCTCGAAATTAATACAATTGTTTGTTTTCCCTCGGTAAATTTATTCCTTGTTTAGAATAATGAAACGGGAGTATTTTCTCAGGAAATCCATTCTCTAACAATTTAAGACGGAGGTGCCTAATGTGTTGCAATTTTTCCTCTATAATAACAGTATGCAAATGATATACGCTGCGTAATCCAAGGCATCACTACTTCTTTATTCCTATAATTTCTTGTTATTTAATACAGAAAACTTTCATTTTTTGCTTCGGACAAATGTATTATTACAATTGTAGTACATATAAATGACTTCTTTACAAATTAGTGATGGTACTTCTTAGGATTCTGTAGACAAATTAAGAACCCTTAAAATATCGTTCTGTCTATGAATCTTCTGTAATCTTATTACTTACGAAAAGTTATGTAAATTCTTTCAAAATAATCTAAAACTATTTACAATAAAACAATTGAAAATTATTTAACACTTTCAGAAACAGTCGTTTTTACAAGTATACTCTACCGAAATCCTGAACAAAGTGCCTTTTAATTTCGAAAGAAAAATAAAAGTTTAATTTCGAAAGTTACAAATAAATAAGCAGCTAACTAAGGAAAATTAATCACCATTCTTAATATTCATAATGGAAGCCCTGAATAAAAGCTACTTAATTAATCTTAAAACCTAGAAATATTTCGTATTTCGGAAGGGAAAAATGCACGTTACCAAAATTACTGCGGAATTATACTTAGCGTTTACCGACACGCACTTGGCCAATTCGTTTTCAATCATCAAAATCAGTTTCGTTATTGACTCCGACGATATCCATAGTAACATTGTAACATTATATATTCCGCCGTCGCTTGTGACATGCGATGGTCCTCGGGAGCGCGATTCAGCCGACGTACGACATTAAGTAAAAGAGTTTCGTGAGCTGTAATTTAGTAGAAAGCATTGAAATATTCGTGTATAATCTGAATAACATGCCGATATGAACAACGGGGGAATACGGAACGTTAGGGTGTATTTTATCCAATATTAAACGCTTAGGGACCTGCCAGCGGAATATTATACGAATTACGCAAGCTTTTACAATATTCAATAAGATAATAGAGAGAAGTGGCTCCAAATTATTTTTGGGCAACCCCTTAAGTAAGACATATTCAGGCACTTTACGCACGCTCGCTCCATATTTTAATTAATTAGGGCTTGCGTTAGGCTTAGAGTGCTAAACATTTTACCAACCTAATATCGTTTACATTTTGATTTCCAGATATTTCAACAATCCTGAAGAGAATGTGTACAATATCACCATACTCTCTCTTAAATGGCCAATGCATTACTATACCAATAAATAAAATAACAGGGTATAATGTATATCTGAGATTATAAAACTACCATTATTATTATTTTTTTTATAATATAGGAGTAGAAGACGAGCATGCAGTCCACTTGATTGATGGTAAGTGGTTACTGCCGCCCATGGACATCTGTAATCAACCCTAGATAGGAATAGATATTCCTACCTGAGGTCGGCCACAGATGCGCTGCTACCCCTGAGGACTAAGCTGGAACGCCTCTAAAAAGTAAGTCTCCCTTACCACACCCTTCAAACGGAACACAGCAGTGCCTAACACTGCTATTATTAGGCAGAAATAGGTGTGGCGGATAGGATAGGATTTAATCTTAAGTTATAATTCTAATCTACACGATCACAAAAAAAATGTCTGTGCCTTATGCTAAATAGTCACTGCTGCTTTCGGATATCTGTAATTAACTTCTTATTAAACGGTACTGAAGACTAAGAAATCGCCTAACAAGGGAACCCTGTTTAGGTCAGCTGAATTCCACAGCCATCCACAGAAACGCTTGCTTCCCGCTAGAAATAGGCGTGGCGGTGATACCTTCCCGCTTGAACAATACTGGTTTTACCACCGTTCACGTATTTACCCCTATATAATATGAAACCATCGGGAACATTTTCAGAACTAAGTAATTCTACAAAAAATCCGAACGGCGCACAAATAAAACTATGATTTTCTTTGATCTTTCACGTTTCTCAGAGCTCATCAAAGTAAAATAACAAAAACCTTTTGTGGCCCTCACAAGATTTCCCGCTGGAGTGTGTGACCAAAAATGATATCTATACACAAAGTAAAACACATTCGACGTTGAAGAGAAAACCACAATTTCTACAGACCTTCGTAATGTAATTTTTCGCCTCTCCATTTTCGTTTCCCAAAAGTTAGAGCTTTATTGAAATATTGGATATCAAGTACGGTGGAGCTGTTTTTATTATTCAAAAGTTATCCGAATTCTTGACCCCTTCGTAGCAACTATCCGCGAAAGACACATTGAGTTTATTCCGATTTTTGGATTGTGATACATTTGTTGCGATGTCAAATTCATTTGAATTTTAGCGTGTAACACTTTGCATAATCAGTTAAAAATATGTCAATATATTTATAATTATTTCTACGTTGTTAATCAAATACACACGTTTTTAAATTGTAAAAACAAACTCCTCTTAAGTTCCATATTCTTGTATGGAAATGCAACCTAAATCAGGATTTTGTAGCAAAATATCTCATAATAAACCAAACATAATTGAGTACGTCTCCTATAAAGTAAGTGATGTCTTAACCCAGCAAATAAAACCGGTATAATCTCGCAAAAATATCATTATATTGATACGCCTATAAAAAGCAAAATTGCTTCCCAAGTGACTTCATTTGTAACAGGAATAACACAACTGGGACTGCATTACTTGCGGCTTGATTCGACCGCGCGAAACCCGACGCCTACGCCGGTGTCGATGTCTTTTCCCATCGACATTTAATAAGCAACCTCGATACACTTATAGCTGATATTAGCGCTGTGATTGCATTGTACTCTATATTGTACGTTAAAAGCCCAGCGGTTTTGCTTAAAAGCCAATCAGTGCAACGTTAATGCGTATTATTAAATTTTGACCGATTTACTTCGGCATTGTTCATTTTAATCAAATTAAAGAATGATGACGTTACTATAAATTCTAAATCGCGGACGCTCCAAACTGGCGGACAACATTTTTTTATCCACCTACATAACTTAATTATCAAATGAAATGATTTGCTCTGTCGAATTAGAGAAAAGTTTTAGATACCTATATACAAAATAAATTTATATTTTACTAAGTATTTATAATTAAATATCACCACCGACTGCCATAGATGTATTATATCAGCTTTAAAATACAACATAGAATGCAACCGAGAGTGCTGGTATTGTACAGTCAAACGTAAATGAAGATGGATCTTCACGTAGTCGCCTTTTTTGATAAAACGGCGAAGCAGATTGCAGTGGATGGGTGGATGATAATATGAGCGGTTCAATACCGGCGGTGGAGTGACAGCGCCCATATTAGTCGCATAAATCAAGTCGGCGAAGTGACGCGGCCGTAAGCGATCGAGTGTCAGCGCGTCTAGAAATAAAAGCAAGAGAATTTTTCACTAGTTGAGTGCTTTGCTCTAAGGCATGCGATAGAATTTGTCTCGCTTCGCCGCTACGTTTTCGTTCTACACGGGAAAACTGTGCTGAAGTCTCCACTATAATTTAGAAGGTTGTCGTCACGTACGAGTTTCCTTTCGAAGTAGCCTACCGCGCTACTCAAAAGTATTGTTAAATTTTACAAACCCTTGAGATTTTTTTAAAGAAATGTCGGGCTAGTTAATTTTATTATCGAGCTTTCGTTTTAAATGACTTAATCCATTCTACATAACACATCAATATCAGTTTATCATATCTTGAGAAAGCAAAGCAAAATATCTGAATAGTGTCATTTACATCTTCATATTACATATGATATATACTTTTTACTCGGTTCTCAGAGCTCATAAACTATAGGTTGTCACGTAATAAGTCCTAATTTGAGATGTAATTTATTTTCTCGGATGCTGTCAGTACTTCAGGTCGATACTACACATCCGCTCAGAATGCCACTACGTGACTTATCAAGTTTCTCCAACTTTTCTCCTCCTACACTACGACCTCTTTCTGAGCAAATGAAATCAACTAAACTTTGAAATATGAGGTTTATAGCATTATTAATTCAACTTTTCAGTGGTAATACAAAAAGAAACAGCTCAATGGAGATCAAATCGTGAGAATATTCTTGATATTCTCAGTAGTGGCACTGAAACACCTCGACTTTCTATTGGTCCCGTTAAGTAGGTCGAATAATATGACGGGCTCAGCAGAAGAGTACTCGGAACCCTCCGCACTCTCGAGGGCCCTCCTCGATCCTCCTCACTAAAACCGCTCGATTTGACATGATTTTTAAATGCTGATAACAAAGCTCTGGTTACTTTGCGATGCGCTGAACAAACTCGTTCGAGTTTCCTCACTTCAAATGCATTTTATAAAAAAGCTGTTAAAATTATTATTCAAAAATTGTTTTATGTGTATAGCCTCTAGTTTTTTTTTACGCACCTTAATAGGGGCAATATTAGCTGTGACGATATTTATCCGAAATGCGTCTAAAATATACTTTAAAAAAATGTGATAAAATTCATATAACAATAGATCGCGTGTTTACTTTACATTTTTGAAAATATTATATTTTACATACATCGTAATCAAAATTATTAAAAAGCATTAATAAGCATGGGCAATTTAAAATTGAAATATGTAGTTTAAAACAAAACAGATAGACACAAACGGTCGAACCGTGACGGACAAACTATAATGAATAAATAAGACGTATCAGATATTCTACATACTTCAACCAACCAATTACTTTGCACTTCAAACCGCAAAGATATTAAATGTGTCCCTTAACGGCAAGGATGTAATTAATACTAGAACACAGTAATCTGTACCGCTCTAGTCTAACGTATTCACAAGATTAATCATGGCCGACAATTTAAATAAAACTAGATTAAACATTAAAAAATAAAACTTGTACAATATTTTGATATTTTATGAGTATATAAGGTATATTTACATACGTTTCGACTCCTAATGCATTTTGGCTTTACCACAATACACTTTTAGTGCTTACGTTGCTATGTTTTGAAGGTTATGGCTTATACACTAGAGAAATTCCACATGTTATAACTTAGCCGTCAAAGATTGCAATAAGTGTGTGATAGCACTATGGAATACATAAATTTACCGCCCTAAATGACGAATACCATAATTTGAGCTTTGATTAATAAAACAATTTAAAACTGTAGACCCTGATCCTACAAAGCTTATCAAAGAATTCTCACAAAACACTCAAAACATAAAGGGAAAATGTACCCAAAGCAAATTATTAGTGTAGGTATTCACCGCGTCCGTTGGGCAACAGTGTACGGGGGAGGTTGTCACAGTGATTCGACACGCGCATCGCTCACACGACCTGACGGACCGACTGAGTTGAGAAATTGAAACGTAATCACAAAAAAGTCTCGACCATGTACCAAAGATCACTCACTAGCTAGTAGGTACAAGAAAAAATCTATGCCTCATTTTCGTTACTTACTCGCAGTAAATGTACGTTTAAGTAATGAAACTTCGATTTACAGCCGCCTAAATATCTAACGACCCGATACGGTAGAAAGCCGGGGATAATTTTAACTGTTTTCAATGTTCCTCCCCATTTCACAGACACGACCTGCCCGAGACGAGTATTTAGAGCGCTTGATAAATTGGGTCCGAAATCGATTTATGGCAGAGTCGCGCTTAAAAGAAAATGAAAAATTTACAAAATCTGCTTCTATCTTATAAGGCCTTCTCATCAATCAATGGAATTAAATTAAACCTGGGAAAACTACGCTTATTCAAACGCTTATTCATTGCCCGAATTAATATGTAAATACGTAGATAAATCGATAGGAACAAATTGAAATGAATGGTTATATTCAAACGTTCATAGTAGGTTAATACAGAAAAACGTAGAAGGCTTTCGTCTTTTTCATTGTTCAGCAAATAAGCCTAGTGGGTGGACAAAGGCGGCATGTCGTGACGACAAGCACGTAAGGGCGCGCTTCCGCCGCGCCAGCACTCTCAGGCTGCCGAGCCTCGAGCCACCTCGAGCCTTGAGCTCGACTCGAGTGCCTGTCGAGCCGAGCGCTGACGATGCCCAACGAATAGCTAAGATTATTACGCTATGCAGCTGCCACGAAATAAGATGCTACCGACTATGCCGCGGCATCGCTGCATAAAAATAGCGTTCATTTTTGACGCAATTTAACTACATATTTTACACTTTCGCTTGAATTTTCCGACTTTAACGACGAAGCTTACTCTATTATTTTATCACGGGACGCTTAAACACTTGAAAAACATAATTCTTCCGCTTTTACTTTAACAAGAAACTAGTTTAAAAGCTGTTTATTTTCAAAACAATCTGCCTTCGTGTAACTCGCGGCGGTATTGTTGTTACAGTTATAACTTACACATTGTAGCGAAAATACATTTCTTTGAGAAATGAATAATTGCGGTAGCGCGACAATCTCGCTAAACAAAAAGTTCTTTTCAACATTTATAATGGTACGTTGCGGAGCTGGCGCGACTAAAACCTAATAGTTTCATTTCGAGAACTATTATTTGGAGGAAAATTGTGCTAGACGTTAAAGAGAATATTACAAGCTTCTAAAACTCATTTAGCAGGATATTAGCCACGTAGGAGTAAATAGATTGGTTAGCCGATACCGTGGAAGTCCATGAGAACGTATTCCGGACGCGCCGGTAGAAAATAACTCAATTAAGTTTTACATTCAAGAGTTTTCCGGACACGGATAAATGTGGTTATCACAATTATCCAGTGTTCAGCAAAACTAACGAGCTTCTCCCGAGCGGGAGGTACCTAAAGTCTGTGTTTTATGCTTTTTACTAACTTAAAAAATTAATCATGCTAGAATTGCTACATTGTGATAATAACATTACTTCTATCTCCTACACATGGTGCCCATAATCAAAATATCGTAAGGCTTGGGATTATATGAGATATTCCACAACACGATTGTGCATTTTACTGCACTATATCCACTATTTGTTATTTAAAACTATAAATCTAACTTTGACAATACAGTAGCAACTCATCTGGCTAACTCTTGCATATTATTATGTTGTAAAAATATGAACTCTTATATTACGTATCTATATAAATTATGCCTTCTTCGGTAAAAATAATCAACTTATCTTTTATTCTTTCAAAATATCCAGTTTTACAAGCCATTATTATAATACATACTTACCCGTGTATTAAATTTAAAAGCACTAAAAGCCTTAAATTGAATAAGCGCGGACTATCATCAATCTTTGAGACATGAAATTCACTTACAACTTATAATGTTGGTAACTATTTTCTCTTTGGTGCACTCTTCTAGCATTAAATGTGTCTTAAAGTTCTTAAAATATTATAGGAAAATATAAGGAAACCGATAACGAATTTATTAAAGCTTATTTATCCATTACTTATCACTCTTGTTGGTTTAAATCCCTAAATAATACATAATTCACTTAAAAATCTATGGGCAGTAACTGTACACTTACTTATTTACGGCAATTTGAACCATCTCGGGGAAATAATATGTTATTTGCATCACTACAATGAAATACCGTTCTGTAGAAGTGTAGTTAAAATCTGATAATAGTGTCTAAGTACCATTCCTTTTTATTAATTATTATTTTAATTACTTGTTTAAAGTGGGCGAAGTTCAATTTATTTTTATATTTATACGAGAGACAAATTCGTAAACAAAAATAATACAATTTGAGTAAAAGACGTATGGATACGTGAATTGGGTTATGGTACTTGAGCAGCAGGGAACTCGCCGGGGTTCCTCGACCAACACGCCTGTCTAATGGAAGGCAATGCTGCTTCACAGGGGGCTCTACATATAACTAGTAGAGCCAGTTCTTTCTTAATAGAGTTTAGCTTTCCTCTATTTGGTTTTGTTTCACTAAAATACACTATGTGTGTATGTAGGTATCACAGTTGTTCAAAATTGTTTATCACCGCTTGATGTTGTAGTAATTATTATAAAATATTAAATTAATGATTACGGAAATATTGGCTTCTTTTATGTTACGAATAAAAGTACATAAATTGAGCTTTTCATTTCAGCAGCAAATTAATGTAATAATATTATTTTCTCATTTTTTATATGAAATGTTTTGAAGTATTTCATTAGCCTTAATAACATTCATTCTAAGGACTTCTTAGATGACTTAAGACCCCATAGAAATATAATTAGTAGTTATCGAATAAATTACCTTAGATTTAGGAAACATTATAAACAAATATTTTATACAACGTATTTTATTCTAACCATTCTATGATAACTTGAATTTACTTTGTTTCTGAGAAAAATGTTTCGTGAAAATCAAATAGAATTGTCTTATCGCGTGTACGGAAAGCTAGGGGTTAGAACTGAAAATATTCACGGAATATTCTAAGGAACGCCTTACAAATACCCTAAAACTTATATTTTACGACTCACTCACTATTTATGCACAAAAGATACGAGTAGATAGATAGATAGATAGATATGATTTAATTTTAATATCATAATCAAGCACTTAGGTATTAAATTGTACTAGTTTACGCGTAGGCAACAAACATTTAAGGACAAAATAGATAACAGGACAGACTAAAGCAAATTATTCTTTTCCTTACATATACATAAACTGCTTTTCTCCGCGCCTACGTCTACATAGTCCTTATTTACAGCGTCAAAGAATATTCTATATGTGAATCCAGGTCATAATCTAATATTAGTGCAAAATTACATTAAAATTCGATGAGTAGTTTTAATTTGAAACAGTAACAAACATCCATCGTAAAAAACGTTTATATAATATTCGTAAGATAACATCATTTAAATACCAAGTCCGTTCATCTCCATATCTTAAACAGAAAAACCGATTCACCGCAACCTGCCGGCAAAACTTCAAGTTCAACCCAAACAATTGTTCAACCTCAAAGGGCATACACGAGTGTACACCCTATTTGTTCCTTCGTAAAACCCAGAGTTGCTCTCAACAGGTAATGATTTAATTCTTTGACAACATTGTTTCACAGCCACTTAAAACTTTTGAGTGAATAACAAATCTCCTCCAAAAAGTCTATTCGGCGAAGTTAAGCCTGTTAAATTGTTTGTAGAAAGACCTTGCAGATCTCTTAAAAGCCAAGAACGACAAATGTGTAGAGACAATTCGGAGTGTAATAATAACTTGAATAATTAAGAACAATTTAATTGTATTTTATTGTTTTATTACGCGTAACTTATGTCAGTAAAAATTGAATACTAACTACCGCTGAGTTTTGTTTTAAAAGTTGTTTATATGAGGCCAAATTAGATCTCATAGAGACATCTCTAGTATCTAAATTCGCTCTCTTGGTCTCACATACCTCTTATATAGAGATATAGTGTACTATCGCTACAAATTTTTGTATACAATTATATTACAAGAAGACAGCGCAGCAATAAAAAATTATTTCACGTTGTTAATTTTGAAAGTGGATCAAATGTTACTTGAGATACTCTACGTGTTTGAACAATTGCGAGCTGAAGTGAAATGGAATGAAATTCTTTATTGTAACTGCGATAATAACTGTAGAAGCGATAAACTCACTTGTACACGGCAATAAACCTGAGAATAACCCCCGGAGCTTCACGTACGCCGAGGCGCGGCTGAAAGATTAGTTCCTAATGGAAGGAACTTATCAGATACAAGTTAAATTAACCCACCGATGCGCTGTCAGTGAGAAGCGATGGTATTTTTATTTAATTACTGGCAGAACAGTTGACAAATCCATTTACCACAGCAGTCGGCATTATCTTTTGTTGTCTGCGCGTCTGAGACCAATCAATTACCCGGCAGTCACCAGCGGGGAGTTGATTACTGTACGCCATTGCTACATTTAAAACTACTGTTCAACACTCCCTTTATATAAGTCACTTGCAGTTAGTTGCGCACTTTGTTAAAAGGAAGCAACTCACTTTATTCTTAGCAAGTCTTTTTCTGCGTGACTTTTTTACTTCGAGTTCTCCGTTTAGAGTTAAATACTTCACTTTTCTACATTCGTGGGGTTTTTTATTTAATGTTAAGGATGCCTCACGACCCACGACCAACGAAACTCCCATCGTTAGATTGTGTAATCGCAGTGTTATCAAGTAATTTTATCCTACATTTTACTTGAACTTTAAAACATTTAAAATCCCATTAAAATAGGCACTTGAAGAAATTATAATACCTAATCATACTTCGCTGGACCCAAAATAAACACAACAAATAATTTTATTTTTGTATGTCATAAAAGTTGCACGAATGCTACATGATGTTATGTGAACACTGCCAGTTATGTACACCTGTAATTAATTTCCTATCTCTGTAGAGGTCGCTCTAAAATACGGTGCTGCTCACTGAAAATTAGATTTTATCAAGTTTTTCTCATTTTGACGATACACACACGAGTATAGTGAGCGCCCGCTCAAAATCATAGAAGGTTTGTTCGTTTTTATTTATACTATGATAGTACCGTAACTGCATTCTAAATAGGCACAGATAAGAGTAATGCTTTCTATAAGAACATTTTAAACGCATTTAACTTTTTCGCCCCCTTATCGCGACTTTCATAGCCTTATGCTCAATAAATTTACTTGTCACAGTTCATAAAATAAACTTGTATTGAAAAGGCGCCAAAAGATCCCTTATCTCGGTTACAGTCGCTTTGAATAACGATCCAAAGTGTAACCCCATCGCGGCGGTTCTTTGATGTCCTTTAATTATAAAACTTTTTCTCGTAAAGGAAACCTTTTAATACCCTTGCGCCAGAAACCCAAAGCACGGCCGGACATAAACAACATGACTTGTGGACTAAAACACCACTTTTAAGCTTAGAAATAACGAGGTCGTGGGTTTGCACGCGGAAAATTTGGTTTTGAGCCCCTACGACGAGTTAAAAGAACAAAGGTGACATATATACAAGTATATGTTGTTTCATATAAATGATATTTAAAAAAAAACAACTATATTCGTACTTTTACCCGACTTTGTCAGAAGAAGAGTAAACAAATGTAGTTTTTATAATTATTTTTTGTCCCGCCTACAACTCTTTGAAATATTTAATTTCTATGGTAATAAATTAATTTCATTGATCAGATGTTTTTCATTGTTTTAGTTAATTGTTATTAGTAGTATTTTTTTGTTTTTATAATAATTCGTTCAATGAATAAACATCTCAAGTCCTACAGTTATTTATCTAACAACCCGATCAAATATTCGTCGGTATCAAATTTCGCCTTTGCGGCAATAAATAAATAAGTTGTAAGTACTTTGATTGAACACAAAAAGATTTTTCCTAATGTTAAATATTGTAATAGAAAAAATAAATTGTTATTTCTATTTACAGACGGTCAAATGAATTTAGGCGTGGCAGAGTATCAATTTCAATTACCTGTCTAGGTGCTCAATAAAATCTATATAGATCCTATTCGGAATTACTTTTCAGTTCACGTTTTACATTACATAAGATTGTAAAAAACAGACATACAGAGTTAATGAAGAATTTTTTGCAAAATCTTATTATATTCAGACTAATAAGTTTTGTCTTGTATAACTGGGGTGTAATTTCTCATCCCTTTTTTAAATTAATCTTGTCGCAAACTGTTTATCTCTATTTCTCCAGAATGTTTTGAAAATGAAACGGACGTCATGTTTTTACATTATCATTTCAGTGTGAGTCCTTAAAATCAACCTCTTTGTTAAAGAAATGTATTATTATGTGACGTCACATGAATTGTATTGTTACGTTTCGTATTATTAGAGGATTTGAGCTCGTAATCATTAATTCGCAGTTGATTTAAACTACCAAATACAGTAAAGTCTCTACTGTTCGTAAACACTTGTAATTTGCAGAAATGCCTAGGGTTTATAGCAACGCATAGTACCTGACGAAAATAGTAAAGGTATAGTATTTACGGCTACGGCAACGCATAATACCTTAGGAAAATTTGTTGTTATAATATACTTAATCTAATTGCTTAAAAGTTTAATGACGAATATGCATAATTAACTGAATAGCTAGTAGAGCTCCAGTCACTAATATGAAAACAGTAACTTTGGATTATAATTTTTCCAGTGTATGATAGGCGTATGTAGTTCAACTGAATAATAAATTCGTAAAGCGCTCTCGTAATAAATTCATCGCAGTATTCAAATAAAGGGCAAAAGAAAATAAAGTTTTGTGGCCACCAACAAAGTAGGGCGCGGTGGGCCGGTCGTATCGATCAGCTGCTAAAACAAGCCGAGTCTAGCCACTGCCTAACACACGCTGGCTATATACAGTCCTACCTGAGACAGCCTGTGTTCCTGGTACAATGACCCAGTAAGACAATTCCCGGACTTGTCCCCGGCATTCAAATTGCTCCAGATTTTGTGAAACAAAACTGCAAATGGAACTGCATACGCGTTATTATTGCAAGTGTTTCTAACGTAACTCCGTTCACGTCTACAGACATTGATCGTCTCAGACCCGGGCCGAGGCAAACATGTTTTTCTTTAACTATTGGAAACTACTACATAAACAATTCAATTATTTATATGGTTCTACCATCAAATTGTTTATTTCTAAGTAAGTTGTTGAAGAATACTCACATAATATGTATTGTATATGTACAATAAACGACCACATATTGTAACGAATCATACAATAATGAGGCATATATAAGGAAGATAGCAATTTGTTGAACACGCAAACTAAATCTTTTACTCGTATATTTATTCCATGTTGGAGAATATAAGAATTTTCTTCTTTACATTTATTCCTTAATAGAGTAATTCGTAGTTCGTTCCATTTTTCTCAGTTAGTAATTTGTAGTAAACTCCAAGTAAAAACCCCAGAATTCTTTTCATATTCCAGGAAATATCGAGTAAATAACGAAAAGACTGTACTCATTCTTTTTATTTTTTAATATAGTACTTCCAAGTTCTTCATTACCAGTTTCTCAGTGAGCATGAATCGTGTAATATTTCTTGCAATCACGCAAATTAATAGACCGTAAAAATGCACAGACTCTAGAGTTACTGATTGCGAGTAATAAATCATTAAGGATAATGTTTCATCATGGTACAAATGAAATACCCGAGTTCTAGGTCTTGTATAATATAAATTATAACTTTATGAATTAGTTTAGGGTCATGGAACTCTCTGTAGTTCGAGTCCGGAGGTAGCCTCTCACCTCTTTCTGCTTAACAACAGCAGTTTTAAGAACTGCTTTTTTCCTGTTTCACGGGTGTGATAAGAAAGACTTATTTGCGAGGTTCCAACTTGTTTCTCGGAGGTAGCAACGACTCTGTGGTAGTAGCCACTTGCCATCAGTTAGGCCACATCCTCGCTTGCTATTTCTGTTATATTTTTTAAGAGAAAATACTTATATTATACTTATATTATAAAAATACTTGATATGGATCCCTGGAATTCTTAATACCATTACACAAATATCTTAAATTCATTTAACTCCATCACTGAAAGAAAATTATTTAAGTTTATCAAAGACGTGTTACGAAATCTTTAAGAAATTCCATAAGATCAAAATATGCTTTGTTGCTAAGTGGAACGGAATTCCACTAAATAAAGGTCACAATTCTGTCATTCTAATGCATAAAAATAAAGTATGGTATATTCGATGGTCATTGCTGTCGTCAAGTGGAAGTCTACATAAGAGTCCTTCAGACAGTTACTTTATATAGTGCAGAAGTGACAGTGATGAAATCCTGTTCCAACACCCTAATAGTGTTTTACCACTTGTAGTTGAGTAATTGATGTACAATTTACATTATGGTTTTGTGTGAAGTTGCCACATGTATGTAGTTTGTATCGCGCAGCCACACGCAGCCGAAAGTTTGGTAATGAAGCCTTTAGTAAATTAGTTGTGAATTGTGCTTACAGTAATGAACTAACATAAGTTTAATTACCCAGTATTTCTAGGTGCAGTACAATTTGCTAGATTATGTTCTTTAACGTGCTTTGTTCTAAGTTATAGACTTAATATGTAAATTACTCATGATGTACACAAGTTTTAAATAAAACAGCTAAATATTTAATGTATTTGTGTATTTTTTGTATTCTTTTACACAAAACTTTTTTATTAAATTAGGCTACAACATTACAAGTACAGTTGCGTAGTAAAAGTCATATATCTTTCATTATTCATATTACAATATATGTAATGAAACTCATATAAAAGCGATTGCATTTCTGAAACGTTAACTAAAAGTCATTTTACTGCTTGTCTGATAAACGCTCGTTAAAGCGTCATGAAATTCCTAAATCTGTGCAGTCTTAACGTCGATGGCTATTAACGTCCATATTGCTGTCGTTTTCTTACCACTGTCATGAATGTTCCTATGCACTTAGCTCGTCCATTAAGGCTGCAGCCTTCGCTAACGGGAAGCGACCGTAAAATTTTTATAACATCCTTCCACCACTTGTAAAGCGTTTTCAAAGTTCTCGCTGTTTTACGCCACATACGAGTATATAGGTATATATAACGAGCAATTCTAAAAGACTAAACTTTAATGTCACTGAACAAATAACGTGAATGTAGTATTAGAAAAACATACCAATGGCAGCCGAACCGGGCAACGCGCCAAGCAGCAATAGCTCTTGACATACGCAAAGATGCTCTGGATACAGCCTTTACAGTCTGCATTCAGACAAGCGTGATCGCGCAATAAGCGAGTTATTAGCGTCGTGATTTGCGAATTCGCTCATAGATAAGTTTAATCATAGTGCCGTTAAGTTTTACTACCTTGCCGGGTGCATACGGTTTATTGCGGGTTGGGGCGACATTGTCAACAGATCTCGCGACGCTCTTTACGGCTGCTGAAACGTTACTTTAACGGTTTTATAGTTTTCGTCGTTCCGTCGCGCTGGCGGTCACGGCGGCCTTAATAGCCCACGCTAAGTGCCCGCTCGGGGCATTGCTGCCCTCAAATTCTTCGTATGTTTTCTCTTTCTTGCTAGATTTCCATCTTTACGATATAGGAGCATTACTTTTTTCCTTTTTATGTGCTCTGAGACCCCGCGCGGGGCTCGCCCCAACTTGTGTTTGTTCTTACTAGTTTTATAACTGCAAAGTATATAAAACCTTTGCGGAGTTTCTTTAATATATCGAGTAATCCAGTTCAGTTCTCGATATTTATTGCTATAAGTTCTGTTCTTTTTAAAAGGCTTCGCTGAAACTTTTATCATTTTTACAGTCTTTAAACGAAACTTTGCCATGGGAAAACTTACTAAGTGTGACGATTTGAAACTGAAAATTTTATAGGTGCGGATAATCATAAATATAAAATGCAAACAAGTTTTTTTATTAGTGCTCGTTCATCTTTAAAACCAGTGAGGTCATCGTGAAAAGCGGAGCAGCGTTTGTTTACACTTCATTGTATCTTAAAACACGACTATTTTTTGCAAGAGTTGCAACGGTTTTTTAATTGCTGTTAAGAAATCGTGTCTTCGAAGCGCAAAAAGATTGCTGGCTGGCATTGCCGCAGCTCATTTGGAGATGTGCAATTTGTGCATAAAGTTTCTTTAATTAATTCTGTAAAGTCAACTGAAGCAATTCTTGTTGCAACGTCACGTCAAGTGCAACCCTCTCATTATTAATTTGCCAGCTAATTAATTAATAACATGTGAATGTTCCGCCATTAATCAGAGCGGTCATATCACACCCGCTGCAAGTTTAACACAAAGCTAAGCTAACCGTGACACACCGCGCTCTTAGAATCAGAAATTTCAATGTTATGACGGCTAATTAAGCTTGTGGGAGCTTGCCTTTGTGATTTCAACACGTATCAAATACACCTATAAAGCTGTCTAGGTTATATTACGCAGTATCCTATGAAGAGGCATTACTCGCGCGAACGAAAAACTGTTATAGACAGCTTTATCCGGTACTGGTGAATTTTTATTTAAGTTTTACAATTATTTATTGTACCCATTTTATACAACTGCTTAAATTTAATAAAAAATGTAAAATCAGTAAATGGCGTCTGGCTATAAATACAAATAGATTTGAATAAATTAGCCTTTGAAATCAATTAGGTATTATCTATGCTACGATTGTGTAAACCTTAGAACTTAATTTTAACCTAAATTAATCAACAATTCTTAACCTACGTATGCATATTACAGCGTTTGAAGTAATTGCTGGAACGTAACATAATATCGGAGCAATGTATAAAGGGTAGTTTACTCGGTAACTCGTTTCCAATATGTTCCATATAACTGAGACTTGACCGAGAATCCTTTCAAATGACGCCTGAGACGCGCTGTATTGCATCGCTGAACCAAACTGCAACTAACATCAACATTTGTAGGTCCTCGCCTCCCAGACCTTTGTGCGACGACCATTGTCATTTTATTATTCACGTGTACCATTCATATAAAATCTATAAATAAATAGACAAAGGCGAAACAATACAATGCCTTTTCCATTTTGTTTGTCAACTGATTTTCTATTTTTGTTTCGCAGCTTTATTGTTATTCATAAAAATTCCTCAAATTTTTAATAATCGAGTTTTGACAACTTACAAAACATATTGGATAAAACATAAAACGTAATAGATCGAATCATTTCTAGTAATTATAACGCCACTTTTTTCTGTTTTAATCACAGATCTACGTAATTAATAAAAATGCTAAAGAACGATTGTGTTACAAAAATAAACTAAGACGCGAATTCTAACTCGTTTCAGCTCTCGTACATACCAAAGACCTTTGCAACTAAAATGTAAACGCAATACTTTCAGCATACACCGGTCAGACGGCCACAGTATTGTAATTACAGTTAAAGACCACGGCGGCTCTGTTCCACTGACATCGGAAATGCCTTCTCGAAGCTTCTCGCAAGCCATTTAATTAACAATTACAACATCCAAATGTCGGTTTGTAAAGAGCGGTTTGTTGGCACTTTGTGATTGTTTTAATAGGCATCACGACAAAGAACAGTCCTATTTACTGAAAACAGAATACTTACGCTACTGTATTTTGCCTTAAGACATTTATATTTAAAGTATATATTGTTAGTAATACTAATATTATAGTTTGAGATAAAGAATATGTTATCTATCTAATCTAATCTTACGTATCTCTGTTCTCTCTCATTTAATTGCACTTATTTCTGAAAAAAATCTAACGAAACGTTGCCCGTTTCGTTAGATTTAAATTTCGTTCGATTAAAAGATTCGATAAGATTCGTTAGATTAAAATTATAAACGAAACGTTGCCCGTTTCGTTAGATTTTAAGCATCTAGGAAAAAAAAATACCACAAGATATCCAATTAACAGTCACAAAATATAAGGCCTAACGGTCAAATTTATATATCAGATTTTAAAACCCGATTAAATCAATTCAATTTTGCCTACGGTTTCTACACATGTGATTATAACGTAATTACTTTTTTTTTATAATATAAGAGTAGCAGACGTGCATGCAGTCCACCTGATGGTAAGTGGCTACTGTCGCCCATAGACATCTGTAATCAACGCCAGATAGGATTAAATATTCCTAACTGAGGTCGGGCACAGATGCGCCGCTACCCCTGAGGACTAAGCTGGAACGCCTCGGAAAAGTCTGTCTCCCTTACCACACCCTTCAAAACGGAACACAGCAGCGCCTAACACTGCTCTTATTAGGTAGAAATAGGTGTGGCGGTGGTGCCGCCGGGGTCGAACCACAAAGGGTTCTACCACCTTCTATATTATACAGTCAAAGATTCCAAGACTCCAAAATTTTAATAAATTCTCATAAACGTTTGATATTATCGCTTCATATATCTTACAAAGTAACCCTCGAAATAAACAATGGAATTAATTTCCATAAGAATACCCCAACCATTACCACACTATTCTGTAGACATTCCTGATAAGTCGGTCTGAAGTAAAACAAACTATCAGATAATATCGTCACGTAAGGGTAGTTATGACGTTTCATTGCGCGCAACAAGTGTAGGCGCCAGCCAGCCGCCGACGTGGGGCGGCGAAAGGAATTTCAATCTGGTCGTGATGAGCTAGCAAAGGCGCAAATTACATACGACCATCCGTCTGGTACGCCTTAAGGATGACTCACCCTACACCGCGCTCTCAACGGGGCCGACCTTAGCTGCGATACAATCAACTAATACAAATAAATATATTCTTAGTATGACAATTTATAAATGTGCATATAGAGATGTATAACAACTGTAGTTGACCGGGAAAGTATCCTCAAAATATCATCATAGCCGTTCTAACGTTTCGGTAAGTTAGAATGCCTGTTGACATATGTACATAGGCATCGAATATATTAGACCTCAGGAATTTGTGACCAAAAAGGTAGAACCCCTTTTCTTTATGCAGTTGATTACAAATGTCCAGGGGAAACAGTAACAACTCACCATCAGTACTTCTATACAAAAATTAGACTCACATACTCGTACGTATCGTGACGAAACAACAAAGGTGAGAGTACTTAGAATGAGAACATGATTTTCCCATATAAAATATATAGACGTCGGTCCTAGTGTAAAACAATACGCGTACACATATACATGAGTCATAGAAACCGAAGTGTATTTAAACAGTGGCATGTGGCGTGCAGTGTAGACGTTAATTAAGTGAAGCCTTCGATATTCTTCATGTGAAGGAAGCCCCGCTAGTGCATTAAATAGTTTTCTGAAAACAACTGCTGATTGCGCGGGGAATAAACAGTGAACTTTGTCATTTGAGAGGTTTTATTTGCGTTGGAGTAGTTATTTTTAGACAAACAACATTATAACATAGTTTTTTCTTTGTTTGTTTACGAAGAAACATAGAAAAATTATTTGCTGAATAAAAAATAAGTAGATAAAGAAAAATATTGACCTTAAATGTTGCCTTTTTAATACAACATTGAATAACAGCTTAAATTCATGTAAAATACAACAGCAACAAGTAGGCGACAAGTCGGCACCATACACATTATTTCACACGAAATTGCCAACAAAAATGTATTTTCCGATCGATAAACTCAAGTACTGCAACAACGATTGAGTACACAAAAAGACGAATATTGTCGAGTTCTCGCGTAAATATAAGCGAGCTGATCGGCGACAGAGGAGCAACAAGTAGGCGACACGTTGGCGCCTCGCCTCCACTGTACGCAGAATTGCGCATATAAATTTGCCGCATTTTAAAGCAATTCCAGATCTAAAATGTATGGGTTTATTTCGCTATGAATAAAATACATATACAAGTAGTTAGCTTTCAAGTTCCAACATTACAATGTTTGTCATTCCAAAACGTCTATTTTGGGCCTTTAAGCTTGTTGATTATGAAACGTCGTTCAATAAAAATACACAAAAAATATTACTCTTTTTTAATTGTAAACATTGAAGTTATAAGTGTTACGCTTACTAAGAAATGTATAGAATTAATTACGCTTCAGTCTAGAACTCCGCGAAAGGTAAAACTGCATTAATTCCACTTTGTAACGACTCTACCCAGTAGTCGTAACAAAATGAACTTTACTTTTATTCCTTTTATTAACGAGATTACCTATAAATCTAATTGCCTTTCTTAACTGCTACTCTCTACGAGTTCTACGAAGCTACGGACGCGCTACGAAGATTTGTAGACATCTACGATATCTACGCGGGCTTAATGAAGCTCTTTCTTATGAAATGTGAAGTCTGTGAGACTTAATATATAACACTTAAAAAGATAAGTGCCTATTGTTTTTATTTTAATTAATTATACTATCAACTCCAAGAAAGATTATTCCACTATATCTAGTTTAGGAGAGGAATTATTATCCTAGAGATTGATTATCTCAATTTTCCGAATGATACCAGGATTTTTTTAGTTATTTCAATGATAATAAGTATAATAACACATGAAATCACTGACAAAACTTCATCACTATAAATGGTCTACAAGTTCTACTTTTTTGTATTAAATAAATTCATGTAATGCTATGGAGTATTCCATAGCATTTAAAATCTCATGAAAGATACTTAATAAATAATATATTAAACATTATTATCCAATTTCAATAAAACAAAATATTCGTTTTATACGACCTCAAATTTTATTGCAATGTTATACGTATAAATAATGTTTAACTTTTAATGACACATATAACATATAATCCAATCTGCATAAAATCCATTTATTTCCATAACATTTTATAACTTTCTCTGCGTTACCTCATCCCAACCTCAGCTTAAAAGTTTAGCTGCAAAAATACTGTCTCGTATCGTAGTTGTCAGACAAAAACGTGAGTATAATATTTTTATACGTCGTATCATCACTCTCGGCATTCGGCCACGCTTATCCGCCCCGAGCCGCTTATGTCACGGGTAAATAAACAAATCCCGAAGCATTTCAAATCACACCTACATTCATTTCATTCCTCACAGAGATAAATTATACCCCGCGGAAAGTAAATAGATAATGATACCGGACCGTACTGGTCAAACAAATACCAAAACATCATATTTGTCGAAACGTAAAACTCCTGGTAAGGGTACAGGACATTATTCTATGATATAAGTACTAATATATCTTCATATAGCGAGAAATGAAGTCGATCGTATCATGAAGGGGTTGTAGAGATATTTCTTGTGAAAAGTTATATTATTGAATTGATAATAAAAGTTTTATTATAGTTTGTACCTTTGAAAGCTCAAAATTGTAATACTTAAGGTATTAAAAAGTTTGTTGGAAATTCATTGTATGCTCCTTTCAAAGGTCCGACTCTAAAAACCAGATCTACGGTTTGAAATTTCTTGTTTAAACTAAGTAATGTAACATCTACAAATTGGTAATTATTTTAAAACGTCAAAGAGCTAAATGTTGCTACATAAAACATTTTCATTCCTTACCAGAATGAGTTACAAAATGCAATTCACTTAAGCTAGTCTAGAAAACGAGAACTAAATATTATGAACAACGAACAGCGTAATAATAGGAATAGTGGGAGTATATCATATAACGTTAGCGCGCCCTCCACCTACGCCACGTCCGCTGTAGGGGCGCGCCGTAACAACCGTCCACTTCCGCTTTATTAAATTTCTTCGCAAATACACTTTTATTGTCGACCAACGATCTTTGTAGAGGACACCATTGTCTTCGCTCCACGTTTGTATCGTATGCAAATAGCCGCACAAATAGGGGTAGCCCTTAGTTTTATGATTTTTATACACTCATAGGCAGACGGAACGCCGCTATAAAATGTAATCCTCAGACAAGCGTCTACTACCTTATGAAAGGATGTAACGCATAATATAATGTACCTATATTTAAATGTGTATTTAGACATAACCACTAATAAAAAATGAAATGTAACAACTGATTGATAAAATTACATCTTATAACATCGTAAAAAATAATTCAACAATTTCCACAAGCCTTTAATGCAATAAATAAGACGTCGTCTTAATTATATATTCAAATAATTGTGAAAAAATAAAAGCTAACTTTTTAACAAAAGTCCTAAATTTTATTAAATTTTTAAATGTAGTAAATTACATCACTTATTAAAGAGAAAATTGACTAACCCGTAACTGAATTAACGATAAATCAACATCATTTATTAAGTGAAAAATTAAAAAAATTATCTCAAAATCTCACAACACGGTTATAACTCATTTTTTAGTAAACAGTGTTGTACATCGAGTTTCCCGAGCGATGCCTCTTCGCGCCCCGTCGACTTATGGCTTCCTAATGAAGTTGTCGCGAGGTCGTCTGTGTGTGCGGCGTGATGACATGTCACGTTCGTGTAGTAGTGCAAGAGGTACAGGGTGTACAGGTTTTCAGCGAGGTCTTAGCGATCCATAATCACTTTTCGCACGATTTCCTTCGATAGCGCTGCCGTACTTCTCATAGGGCTGGGATATGACGGCCATTGACTTACTAAGTATTTTTCTTTTTAATTTTTAGTGATAGACTAGTAAAGATACTTCGCCGCCTTAAAATTGAATGGAGCCACAAACGGCTTATTAGTAAGTTTTTTTAAAATTCTTAACCAATAAAAACATTTTTAGAGAAAATTTACGTATAAATAACTAATACTGCGTAATTTACATAATAAATAAATAATTATTTCAAATATTTTAGGGACAGTTTAGCACGGAGATGTGGCAAAACTTTTTTACGCAACTATTTCAATTCTCGAAACTGGGTACATTTTCTTGTTAGGAGTGAGTAATCTTTACTTATCTATGTTTTTAGTATAACTTTCAGTTATTATTTTATTTTTCTTATTTTACATTGTAAATGTAATTAAGTTATATTGCTAGATTTCTTTTTAATTTTTATTTCGTCGTAGTTATTCTCATCGTACGTTACAATAATGTAAACAAGTTTAAAATAATCCACCGTCTATAGTTACCTATTATACATTCTCTAAATAAGTTGAAAGCATCGTGGCGTGGTATCATTAGGGTAATATCCGTCGGCTTAACGTTTATCTAGTTCTCAACGGACTTAAAGCGGACTGTCACGCGAGTAAAGCGGTCAGTGGAATACCGACCACATTAAACAGTTCTATGGCACAGTTATCTACACAGAGAGTACCTTGGGTACTTTGTATTAAATCAATACATGAGCACTAAGTAACCTAGTATGTTTTTTCTGTACTAATATTATAAAGAGGAACACTTTGTATGTTTGTTTGATTGTAATGAATAGGCTCGAAAACTACTGGACCGATTTTAAAAATTCTTTCACCATTCGAAAGCTACATTATCCACGAGTAACATAGGCTATATTTTATATGAAATATATTTGATAAATAGATTTTGAGGCGGTACAAAGTTTGCCGGGTTAGCTAGTTAAGTATATTTTGAAAACGACTTATTATAATAACCTAGATGATAATTCGAATTTGTCAAAGTTCATTGATATTCAAATAATTTCGAAACCTTAATTGCACAATATGGTTTCACTGAAATCCACGCTATTGTGTAACAACCATAGGGTTTAAAGAAACGGTGTATTCATTAGATCTGCGTTCTTAAACATGGTACCGTGATGTGATAACAGATGGCGTTGTATCCATTAAATTTTTAAAAATATTAAGTACATCGATTTAAAGGGAATTTACAACAGGCAATAAATTATCGAAGGACGGCCCTATATTCCGCCAGCACTCAGACTGGCTGGAGGTTCGTCTCGAACAAATTGCCGTGATGCCCCCGCCATATTAAGTTAACGTCCACCCCGCCCCCCATGTTCTTCGCTCCAACTTACTAAATTCACTACACTATTGTCATTTACAATTTGCTTAAGTTCACAATAAAGATAATTAACCGCGCTAAGCGAATTAAAGTGCAATCTCCTGAAACTCCACGTTTATTTTCGCAGACAAGTTTGATCCGTCTTAGTTGGTTCGTTTCAACATTTTAACGGTAAATCGATAAACATTTTTCATGACTACTTGCAGGTAAGGGCGTATAAATGCCAACGCGTCAGCCGAGTAAGGGGTGCGAGTAGGGGTGAGGTGGAGGACTAGAACAATGGCTACCATGACATTTAGCATGGAAGCGATTGTCACGGTCCGTTGGAACGGTGTACCGGTGGGCGTATGCCGCTATCCACACTCCGTCTCCAACAGAAACCATATGTTTTTGTCTACATTTACATTATGCTTTTCTTGCCATAAAACCCAGATTAAATGGCTCCGATAAATCGAGAAAGTGGAAAAATCCGGTCCACGAAAGTGTTTACGTAATAATGCTTAAGTCATAAGTAACGACATAAATATGTGAGCGGAACATAAACTGTTTAAATATTTTAGGCACATCCCCGTGCAAAAGCAAAGCGGAAAAGTTTATTGGAAGAATAAATTGGGACTAAAAAGCAGGGAGCGCTTGCTGGAGTTTTTCTCGAGGGTGGGAAAAACAAATTGTTGCTAGATGGTAAGTAACGCGGGAAGCGTGCCGCAACGACTCGTATTACTTCATTTTACAACGCTCTGCAGGTGAAGCCAGCCTCCGCACCTTGCAAACCTCTAATGAAATTCTCTTTTATTCTCCATTTAAACGGCTCTTTTAAAACCTTTATTGATGCTACATCAAAGCTAGCTTTTATTTTATTTTTATTCGATTGCATTTTCAACGCGTTTTGTTTATAACGCTATTAGCTGAAACGTTTTTTATCGATAGCCTTTATTATGTCTTAACTGACGTAATAGTCGCTATATCGTATATACGTTTAACAAGAATAAGATAAATGGTATTGCTGCTTTATTATCTTTATTGTGAAACCAAAATGTGAAATAGGCATTTTTAAAGACACCACAGTAAATTACAAAAACTCGTAATATTCTCCTTTTATATATTATATAACTTAAGGATATGAGTTTTATGAGAAAACTTAATAGAATCAGGTTAGTACACTGCAAGCAATGTTCTTTTGGCACGCGCGTCGCTGACTCATGATCCTAAGGTTCTATTGTTCACGTGTCGCCAAACACCTGTGCAGTGATCGCACTGGTTTAGACGAAATTGTTTTTAATAACAACTTCGCTATTCTAAACAAGGTTTATGTTTAAATCATTAGTAATAAAGCATATGTAATGATTCACGATGGTCATGAGTACTATGGTTTTTCCAACGGCATCCGTGTGAGGTTTCTATATACGTTTCTATACGTACATTTAAGCACATATTACTTAAGAATTTAAATACGAAGACGTACCATACCTAAACAAGATTTACTTTTAAAATTATTACAGTACATAGAAAACCATCTAAAAATGTTCGAAAATGTCCACAAAACACAAAAACACATTATAGACAAAACTCATTTCATAATGTTTTAAAATACACAAACACAAAAGTAAATGCAACGTAAGTGTCCATAAAACACAAAAACTATTAAAAGAAAAAATGACGTCTGTAATTAAATTCACACAAAAATAAACGTGTAAAGCGTTAAATCGCTAAATGGGATCCCTGTTTAGACTTGACAAGAACGTTTAAATCTGGCATAATTCGTTTACACACAATAACCGGTACGGCGATGCTGAGATAATCATCTGTATTGTTCCCCGCCATCCCTTTAGAAGCCTTATCTACAGTAATTGTGAAACCAACTTATTTAAATCGTTATTCACTTGCGTTTAATGACATCCGAGCACGCTTAAACGCGTTGTTTTTCTACGCTGCAAATTATTTGGTATTGGCGTATTAAAATGAAATGGTGTTGAAGATATTAATGAAAAAGCAAAAACATTTTGATATAAATTAAGTCAAAGGAGAATCTTATATATAAAATTCTCGTGTCACAATGTTAGTTACTGTACTCCTCCGAAACGGCTTTACCGATTTTCACTAAATTTTATATGCATATTCAGTACGTCTAAGAATCGACTACTATCTATTTTCATACCCCTAAGTGATAAGGGTTGTTCACCTATAAACTTTTTTATTTATATGGCAACACAACGATTGCCGGTTCAGCTAGTAACTTATAAGATTATTAAAAAAGTAGCTACTTTATACTTAATCACACATATATGTACAAGACAACCTAACCTTAAATGAAATGGTAACTCAAAGATAACTGCGTTTCTTATTATCGGCCCTTCTCTAATCCAATGCTGGATTATAGAAGAAAGATCTTCTCTCAGAATTTTATGAGATGCATTTCTACCTCTAAACTCTTAAATACATACACCACATAGTTCCTTACAATTAATGTAAGACATTCCGTTACTTACAGTGACTACGCTTCTTTATCATTCAATCTGCATTTATGTTTACTAATGATATTCCACAAGGATTCTAGCAACCATGATTAAAATGTTTTACTGATTCTCCAAAGCTAGAGACAGCTACAGTTGAACGCTCTATGCAGCAACAGAAAACGAAAAATGCAATACAACCTTAATGCTGTCACTAAAACGCAATCGAAAGTGCAATCGTCAAAAAAAATCACTGAACAAACATAAAAAAGCATATACGGTCGAATTGAGTAACCTCCTCCTTTTTTGAAGTCGGTTAAAAACGCAAATCATCGATACGAAAAGTAGCTAATCTGTTATGGCCGTAAATGTATGTGTGAAGTAACTCCTTCTCATTCAAATTTGGCAAATAGAATTTCTGCTTCTACTCTTCTACTTGAGACTTCTATCTCCTTTGTGTACTAATGAATATAAATTATATTCTTTATTCAGATAATTGTAATACAAAATAGAAGCAGACCGTACACACATATGAAACTTCCGAAAATTTCTCGAAAATTGAGTGGCATGTAAATTATAAACAATCCAAACCGAGATAGGCACTTCAGGAAGTTCATAACCATCTTCGCTTATTGACTACGGAATTCAGATCCGTTATAATATCGTCCCGTTGCTTCCCAAACTGGGAGCAACGATGTAGCTGACAGCCACTGAGATAATCGCCTGCATTGTTCCAACCCGTAATCCTTTTACAGCAGCCTTATCTCCAGTAATCGCGGTGTAAACGAACTTTATTAAATTCCTTTATTAATTCCGTTTTGCCTGACTGACAATATCATAAAAACCACTACGATGCAACAATGTCTTTTAACTTAATCTCAAAAGGATTTTGGTATGAATTTTGTCGCGCCCTGATATGGTCCAGATTCAAATCACAGACGAGGAATGTTTTTTTATGATTAATATTAAGATGTACTCAAACATCTTGGTAAAAAAGATGTTTTTCGTAAAAGAAGGTTCTTGGTAAAAGAAGATACGTTCTTCATTGTTTTCTTGTATTCTCCATAACACCTACGTTCTTCTTAATCGCAATTGGCTAACGTAGTGAACAGCGATGATTATTAAAATGCTTGTTATTCTAATTATCACACCATATTCAAAAGTGAAACAGTGATATCACGTTGGTAATGACGAAATATAAATAACAAATAAATTAATAAGGCAAATGCGGCTAAATTGTTAAACCGCCATTTCTTTCATCATTAAACTTTTATTAAACAACATGGAAACATCGAAGCCATACTAAAACGCAAAAGTTCCCCTGTAAAATCTGTTCCATTTCCGAAACCTTACAAACTCAAGAAACAAATCACAAACACACAATATAAATAAAATTCCGTGATCCAAAACATTTTTAATGCCTAAATGTAAACGTTTTAATATTTTCGGGGCAACAACGTAATTCAATCCGGATTGTAAATGTCGCCGGACATTTGAAACTTTATTTGCTGGTCGGCAAAAACGAATAAAGTTGAAAATAGGTTAGCTGAGCATTTTATACGTTCATTTAAGAGACGAAGCAGCGGGCAACCCGCATCGGTATTGTCCGCGGCACCCCAAAGAATGTGACCGTGTCATTAGTGAGTGGAAAAACGCAATAAAAGTCTGCCTGAACACGCCATTAGCTGCAAGTGGTTTAGTTTCCGTAATATCCTACTTCCCGGGTCATCTCCGAGTGATCGAGCGGTTTGTGCTCCGTATAAAAGGTTAATGCTTACGTCTTTCGCTTACGTCGGACTGACCTCAAACAGGTTATGTCATCGTATAAACTTAGCGTCTAATATTAGAACAGGCTTACCGCAATCAAAAATGCATTTCATTGCTATTTTTGTGATGAAATTTCAATAGCCAACGAACATGCAAACCACGTGATGTTAAGGACTCGCTTCCGACCATCTGAATTTTTAGATAATGAGCTCCAAATAGAATTTAAATCCTACCTAAATCCGCCACAAATGCATTGTTTCTACCAAGGACTATGGTTAAACGTCTCGTGCAAGACTCAGACGAAATGGGCATAAAAAGCACTAAAATAAAATACTAAAAAATTAAAGTGTTAGAATTTCATTATTAAAAATAAAATACACTAGTTTGTAGACAAATTCTCTCCACTTAATATATTACATATTAAAATATTTCCCAGGTCCTTATCACGATCATTTAATACTTTATTTTTCATTAAGAATAATGGAGCTTCCAATTAAAGTTAATTTACTTTAATAAATACCTAATTATTCTGACAACTGAACACATTTAAAAATGGAAAAAAACATTTATTTTATAAACCGATACGAGAATATCAATCGAGGATTCCGAAAGTGATAGGAAACGAAAGGAAACTCATTATTCATTAACAATAATAAAGCTTCCAATGAATTTCATTTCAAATACCTATTTTTTCTGACAACGTTATAACACGTTTCAAAATAGAAAAAATATATTTATTTTATAATCCAATACGAGAATAGCAATCGTGGATTCCGAAAGTGATAGGAAACGAAAGAAGTTGGCGTGGCCGCGGGCGTCAGTGCTACCAACTTTCCGCTCGCACACTACCAACTGTCGCCGGTGGCCGTGTACAAGTTCCGTACCCTGTTTTATTTCACACCCAATTTAAATTATCACGATCATTAAATATACTTACGTCATTATTCATTAACAATAAGAAAGCTTCCAATGAATTTCATTTCAAATACCTATTTTTTCTGACAACGTTATAACACGTTTTAAAATAAAAAAAAATATTTTATAATCCAATACGAGAATAGCAATCGAGGATTCCGAAAGTGATAGGAAACGAAAGAAGTTGGCGTTGCCGCGGGCGTCAGTGCTACCAACTTTGCGCTCGCACACTACCAACTGTCGTCGTACAAGTTCCGTGCCCCGTTTTATTTCACACCCAATTTATTCTCAACTGTATTGTAGATCCAATAATGCACTGGATATTGTAGTGTATCTTATTGTTGTGATTCAGAAGCGCCCAAGCGCTTTTCGAATAATGCTTGGTAATTTAACATTTCAATGCTTAAAATATTGTTCACATTTTATTGGCACAATATGGAAATGCAGATTATAAATGTGCGTAGTTAGCGCATATTTTAAACTGACATTTAAAATATAAATTCTATTTTAAGTTCAAGCTAGATATAATTTATAAAACTTTCTCCCACTTAATATCTATACAAATAATCCAATAAATATATTCGATATATTCAATAAAGAAACACGAAAAATAACATATTTGTAATAGGCGTCCTGCATTGATGGTTTTTCATAGAAATATCAACCATAACATCTGAGATAAAAGATATGATACCGACTCTAATACAAAACCACGCTTTATATCCAAAAAGCTCTTAAACTGGTAAAATCCAATTTTGCTATTTCATTCGGAGTGTCATCGCGTAAAAATGCCTATATACATAACACTCACCCTCTGTTAGTATTCTGAATAGGGTGGCAGCTGCTATAAAAAATTAATAGCTGTAGGTATACAAATTTATAAAACTTAGGGATAACTGAAACAACAATTAATCACTTTATCCGACCAATTTGTAACATTATTAATTAAATAATTCATCATGTGGTTCATCAATTCACCATCATTGTTTAATAATAACATCAAATTGCTTTTTTACAATTTTTTGTTCAAGATAATCTTAAAACCACAGACAAAAATGACATAATGCAGAAAAGCTACCAGCTGTCATAAAAAGAAAAAAAACATTATTTTATTTCTATAGCACTCTGTCTATTCAGCCAGTAACGATTCTTTAGTGGTCGGTATTCAATTTGGCCGGAATAGTTTGATACTCAAAAACTTTTTTCTTATTCGTGGTGTAAACGAGCTGGAGGGAATAAAACAAAACAACTGTCATCAGCGAGCTCTGCACCAATACTATTGTGCCTTGTGCCTATTGATTTTATATGGGAAATGGTTTGACAGAACATTCAATATTCTTCGTTTACCACTTTTCTCTTTTTGTCATTTGATTGTCATGGGCTATGAAACAGAATTTACCTTCATCTACGTTCATTTTGTTATACAACACGAAGTTTTATAGAACAACATGGAGGTTTAAAATCAAACTCTTCATTTTTAATTGTATCTCGTTTTTTCGTTTTGTAATACAATAAATTGAAGTGGATATAATTGGCAAATATATTAACAATGTTTTTTCCCATTGGTACATAAAAAAACGTAATTAAGATTAAAACAAAACGAGGCAAAAAATAATAGCGCAATCAGGATTACAAGCGAACTTCCGTAGCTGAAAAATAAAACAATTAAACATGATATTTGTAACAAAACAGTAAAACTGCGGACTGTAAAGGATTAAAATGAAAGTTTAATCAAACCATCCTTTTTGCGGGGTATAATGAAGTTTAAAATCTAGACAAGTCGCTACAAAACCTAGCACAGGGGTCGTTGATAAATGATGCACTGGTCCAATGAATCTCCATCAGCGCTTTGTGGCGCTGTGATTTGAAAAATAACAGTTCTTCGCTCTTATTTTATGATCTTTTACACATTAATGTTTAAATGGAATTTACTAGCGATAAAAGCAGGAAACGGAAAATCCAGCTACTGCAGAATAATGGATCTGTCTAATCAATTTAGAAATCACTTAAGTTAGTTTTCTTTTAGCGAAGTAAAATAACTTGCGTTATGATATTACTCGTGGAAAGTTTCATCTTGTCTCATATTATTAACCATCTACAGGATGTTTCGGAAATAAGGAAGAGATTTCCTTGTACTGAACGGACTAAAGTTATTGTTTGAAACTTCAAACAATAATTTTATGTAAATAAAAATAGGTTCTTGTATTTGATTTAAGTGTTGATTTGAGTATCAATTATCCCTCTTTGAAAAAGTAGTTTTTTCTTAGTTTCCAATAAATAAGCGTAAGTATGGTGACCACTGAATAAGTAACAACTTAATAAAACATAATTGGATTTTTACCACAAAATATATAAACTTTATAGTATTTAAAATGGTCTTGCCGTTCTACTAACCACATAAATACTGGCAGTGGATGTATATAATTAACTCTAATTTAGATACAAATAAGTGCCTAGTATACATCAAAACAAATTACAAAAATGGTGGCAAGTAAAACCAAAAACCACCATACTATCGTACTAATATTTCCACTGTTTAAATAACGAGAAAATAGCAACATGCATTATAACACAACACTACTCAATCGTTTCCCCGCTACTAAATCGATTCTCCCATTTTTCAGAATACATTGTACTTAAAAATATTTGAACATAGCAAGTGTCGTGCATAGCAACAAGGTTATTGTGTGGGAACTTTGAACCCGGGGATGATAAATGCGCTCGCGGCAGCAGACTGCGGATGCTTGCATGCAGCTTATCACGAGCTGTGCATGTGGGGTTATTTAATATCGGTACCTATCTATACTGGTTCGAAAGTTAGGGAATATATTTGAAATTTTATACGTTATATTACATCGTTATAACTGTTATTGTTGTTATAAGATAGATATAGAAAGCTGTACTTAAATTGTTGATAGGTTTGGCAATTATAACGGGGATATAATTTATGTTGTCAGCATAAAATCAATGCCAGGGATATACTACTAAAAGTATTACACAACATTATAAAATACAAACATATTAAGATTTAATCACAAAAAATATGAACAGCAATGGTTATAAAAGCGATAAAAGCAGGAAACACAATGGTTATCAGCAACAGCAATGGTTATCAGGCTTATGTACGTATGAACAGTACAACAGTACAAAGCGTTAAATTACAAACACTTCAACCTTCTTGAGAGGTATTTTCGTAGCGCCGCTCTACATATCCACGCCCTTAAATTGAGCCTACAAATTTATGCTCTGTCCGTATTGACACAAAACAACTCGGTCTCGCATAACGAGGCACGTGAGCGTTCGCACGCGTGTTTGCCGGCGATGTTGACGGCGACACGGCCCCGCCCCGCCCGCTGCCCGGCGATATTGCTCGTCACTCGCGACCCTGTTTGCACAACAGTTTCAATGTTTGTACCTACGCACTAATCAATTTCCACGTAAATTGGCACCGTACGCTGCTTTATGAAACTCTAAACCTTAACTCTAACATTAAAATCCCATCAAAATGATATTAAGACGGTAACACGAATTTATTCTGAATTACATTCGAAAACAAATCGAACATAAAAGTCGAATTCTAAGTTAGAGTTGAAAATCAAATAAAGTGCACCAGCTGTCGCTGTGCACTTGCAAAGTGCTCCGGTACACGCTCGTCACGGATAGAAAAGATATCACCTTATATCACGCGACTCAGCGGATGACATACGAATAAGAATGTAAATCTGATATTTGATCTTAAGCTAGATGCTTGTGGTTTAGCTGTAACAGTACTTTTTTATCATGATAGCAACTTAAAACTGCTGCCATCTGATTTAAGGGTTATGATGAAGTGGTGTTGTAACAGCTTAAGAATTCAGAAATACGAGCAAGGAATCTGTAATCAGGTACAACAGTGATTAAGGGTCACTTACAGACGTCATTAAGCGACAGTGACCACTTAATTATAAACTCTAAGCTTTCTTTTTCATTTAAAAAGGATCTTACTACCCTAAAAATGTAAGTATCTTTACAAACACCACACTAATACCGTATACCCGAGCAAATTGTGTTGATCTTCACAATAAAGATTGTACTCGTATTGCACCACAAATATTGGACAGAGCAAGTGTAGCGACCCCGACTCATTTCATCAGAGCTAAACCCACCTAAACCGTCCTCTCGTATAAACTCAATTGTCTTACGGAACGCTGCGCTGCACGTTAAAATATCTCGAAATAAAATTTCATAGAGCGTCGGTCAGAGTTTTCCAATCAAAACGTGTTTATGATCAGATTTTTGTATCAATGTACGTGGTCGGAAATGGAATACGAAAAGGCTATGGTCAAAACAATGGAGGGATATACTGGAATAACAGCACAAACGCATAACTAGAAACCTAATCCCGAGCGGTTTGGGGAGAGCACGCGCCTTCAAGCTCGTATGGATATTACGGATAATTCATAATTTAACCATATTCACGTTGGCAATTTTAGATTGCTTTATCTGCCACTAGATCCACCGGTGTAACGCAAAAATTATCTCTTAACAAAATGTAATTCCTCTTGCAAGTCCACATTTATTTTAGCGATTACGTAGCTGTTCGGGAAACGGAATCGATGAGATTACATTTTAATCGTCGATGAATATCGTCTCAAATACGTCGAATAAATCGGGCGATTCAAATGTAAATATGAATGAGCTGCGTTGTGGATTTAATATTTTGATCGGATTAATCTATTAACACAATATTCGATTCACAATGGCTCCACTCGCGATGTTCGTAATCAGTGGCGTTCGAATGCTTGATAATCATGTTGGAGTGACATCTAATGTGGATTTAAGCCAGTGTAATATTTTAGGAAGTTTTTTTTTATATATTATATAGGAGTAGCAGACGAGCATGCAGTCCACCTGATGGTAAGTGACTACTGCCGCCCATGGACATCTGTAATCAACCCCAGATAGAATTAGATATTCCTACCTGAGGTCGGTCACAGATGCGCCGTCTGAAAAGTCTGTCTCCCTTACCACACCCTTCAAAACGGGACACAGCAGCGCCTAAAACTGCTGTTATTGGCCGCCGGAGTCGAACCACAAAGGGTTCTACCACCTTTAATAATAAGATAAGATATAAGTAGTATTGAAAATGAAAATAAATATCGAATCCTAGAAACGTAGAATTGTGTTTAACCGCGATCTCACCTTAACGCGAGATGCGGTTTAGGATGTCCTTGCCTTCAGGAATCTTATTCAATGACGCCTGCTTACTCAAGGCAGGCTTTAAGATAACGCTTAATAGGATTTAAAGTCGAATTAGCTTGTTATTCCATTATTTCAGACTTCAGTAACGTAATAATGTAACCAAAAACGTAGTTTTGATTCTCTTACCACTCGCAAATATATCGAAGAGCTCTACCATATAGAGTAAAGTTGCTTCTACGAGTAAATTTGAAGCGACTATTCGTTTCAAGAGGCCATTACTGTTACTTGAAGGCGGTTTTAAACATGTGAATGTGCGTGACCCGCGAGGTTATGTTAATAGAGAATGTTGAGTACAGGGAATATCTGGACATCTACCGGTCACAGTTAATTTCGTTTTTATAACACCACAAACCCGAATGATCTGTTTACTAGCGGGTCAGTAATAAAAAGGGGCCGTGGTGGCCATTACAATGTGAGTAGCCGCGCCGCCCGGCGTCGCCCCCTATCGGGTTACAAGTGAAATTGAGCGCAGGGGGCGGCGACGGATAACGGCCGATACCTATAACTGTTGATAAAATACATCAAGCCAATTAAAGCATATGCCCGAATCGTTTTGCAAGCACAATCGTTTTCACTTAAACTGAATCAACGTTCACACTCCATTTTTTTACGTGCAAAAGAGTGCTGAATTTTAATGAAAAGTGCAACTCAGTATGTAATGGCTAAAAATATTTACGCTCACGTTTATACGATAATATAATATATTGCAAAAACTATATTCTCTGTACATTTGTTTTAGTCAATAGATATATCAACTAAGCCTTAGTTAACTGATGTAGTTGGAGTACACATTCACAATATAATCAATATTTTAATTAAAATTATTTAATATTCTATTACTGTCCTGTAGCTGAACTCAGGTTTCCTCTCAGAATGAGAAAGGTTTAGACTATAATCCAGTACGTTAGCCATGTGGAAATTGTCATACTAAAGTACGTTTGAAATCTAATAGGATAAGATGTTTAATGGTACCGTTAAAGACAATTATATTTATTTTCAAATAACGCCTTATACCACTAGGCCATCACGTCTTATATCAATATCCCATTTAATTCTTCTGAGGTTAAAAATAGATACGTAAGATCGTAGCGCTATCAATTTATACTTATAATAAAAGGGAATTCCATCGCACTAAAGTAAATGGTTTGAAAGATTTTGAGTTAACAGATACCTATCGCTTATAGGGTACATCTTTTATCATATCAACGCTTTTACCATCTATCATGTTTTGACATGTTTTCCGACTCGTATTTATTGACTATCGCACTGAGCGATCGCATTCGTTATTCTGATTATAAAAACATTGTTCAAGTTAACTCGAGATGTACACGTTTTAACCTTAATTCATATTAGTTAACATTTTTCTTGTCTTTTTTAACTTTTTTATCGATCAAGTTATTGTGGACAAAATCCTTGAATCCATGTAATAAAAACTATAGCTACTCGTAGACCGGAAATCAAATTACAATACTCGTATCAGACATGAAAATCACGAGTCAAATTCTAGTCATACATATTTTAACATCGAAATATGCGTCTAACAATCAAAATTTCATCAAACCTAGCAGCATATAATCCTTGGGGAGTGGATATGTACGCGTGCATGCCAATAGGCCGCATTTGGTCGTTGCCGCTGACACATCCATTATGGTGACATTTTCCCGCCCTTTTTCCTGTCACTTTTGACAGCTTTGAAAACGACTCTCCTCTACGCCAGTGTTTTAGCTCCAAATTTGATTTAGATGTAACGCCAAAAAGTACTCTACATGGATATAATTCAAACGTAAAATCGATTTGATAGTATAGTATAAATTATCTAGTAAACTGCTGAACGATCTTTAATACCTCATTAAATAGTTAGGATATTACTTTCCTTCAATGTTTTTTTTTAAATGGTGTTTTACGGCCTTGGCTTTTTGCCTTTCAGCCTAACTTTATTGTACCTTCAATGTTAGGATTTAGCGCAGGCAAAATATAGGACACTAATTTCATAGATAATTCTTAGCTACTTCTAGTTTCTACCAATAACATTTTATTTTCAAGTAAAATAGATACCTGCTAGAATACCGTGCCACAATCTACAATTCATTAAAACAGTTATTGCTTCAGATCGAAAATTATTATCCTAAGTCGTTGCATAAGCATTTGTTTACGGATGTCGAGTACCATAAATTAACTTTAAGCTTACTTACGTAATGTTCATATAAATTCTACATCAAATCACAAACGGAAGAATTTTTAAAGTAGGATAAAATACTTTCCTTGGTCCTTAAAAACTCAAAAGGGCTTAAAAGTACAATAGCAGTAACTAAATAAAATGGTGTAGATTTTCAAGTTGATATATTTAGCCAGTAAACTACTAAAGCATCTTGGACACCAAGTATCTTAATTAAGGTTTTTTACATCCACTTTTATCTCGCAGGCTTGATTAATTGCCCAATCAACGCCATCTATTGGCCTTTCTTGTCACTTACTCGCAATCATTCACCGACAGACGCGTGGTGGATGTATCACCGTAAATACTTGCCGAGTAATTTATTGGGCTAAT
The DNA here is from genome assembly GCF_041222505.1 of Epargyreus clarus. NCBI lineage: Eukaryota > Metazoa > Arthropoda > Insecta > Lepidoptera > Hesperiidae > Epargyreus > Epargyreus clarus. The sequence goes on from NW_027332212.1 coordinate 10,827,805, forward strand.
ATTCATAGCCTTTCGATTTAGCCTCCTTCCTTTTATTGGTTTCAGAAGATCTAGGATTACGTTTATAGGATAATGAAATAAAGCGATTAGTCTAAAAGGAAGCTATTAAAATGTAACTCATTTCAAATTATTCTTTTATAACTACCACCTATGTATGTATACAAATACTTGCTTTATTATTATATTATTTTAATGTTATTTATATTTTTAGCATGTTATGTTGTTTTCTTTCTGTTATTAACGTTTCTTTCTTTTTCTTTTCAGGTATGTACCATAACAAGTTACGTGTAGCCCTTCCTTTCAAGTAAGTACGTATCTAGCGAAGAAAGAACATTCCAAGCTTAGCATAAGCCGATGCAGAGGTTTCAGAATTAATTGGGAAGTCGAAAGTCAAGTTGGGCACTTATTTCGCACGCAAAACGCTAGGCAACGAGTAAGTTTCGACATGTCGCTCCTCCCCCACGTCGCTCGCAGGATTGAAATTCCCGCGAAAATTAATTTCCGAATACAACGCTGCGCTTCAGAGACGAGCGGCGCCAATGAACTGTCCGTAATAAATGTCATTAGAGCACGTGACGTCACCCGGGGAACATGGTTGCCGACTCTCCGCATCCAATTATGTCTCAAAACTGCCGGACATAAATTTCAATAATACAATTTGTCACAATTTGCGGTACCGCTGAAACTGCCGCCTGCTCTTTGTTTTTTGGACTGCGTGCGGTTGGCAATATTGTCATGGCTTTTCCATTTCATCCCTCATGTTTTACAAATTACCTTAGACAATATTCATAAATAACGAGTTCTTTATTCTTCTATTTACCTTTACCTCCAACATAAAATACATTTGGTATATTTGAAAAACATTGTTATTGTAGTAAAGAAATACATCATTTACCTAAGCGTTAGCCGCTAGGTCGCAATATTATATTACGATGTGTGTCATACACTTTACCATAACGAACAATTAATCACACAAAATTGTTATTGTTTCCTAGTAGTTACTACTACCTACTTCCCGTAGGTAGTGTCCTAATGTAGGTAAAGGCACGAAAACATTGCAATTTATTACATGTTAAAAGAACAAAACGGCAATAATATATTTTTAACTACGACCTATCTTACATAAGATATGTGTACATTGTACAACATTAAATATTTTTTTTTATTATGTAGGAGTAGCAGACGAGCATGCAGTCCACCTGCCGCCCATGGACATCTGTAATCAACCCCAAATAGGATTAGATATTCCTACCTGAGGTCGGCCACAGATGCGCCGCTACCCCTGAGGACTAAGCTGGAACGCCTCGGAAAAGTCTGTCTCCCTTACCACACCCTTCAAACCGGAACACAGCAGCGCCTAACACTGCTGTTATTAGGTAGAAATAGGTGTGGCGGTGGTGCCGCCGGAGTCGAACCACAAAGGGTTCTACCACCTAAACATATACAACAAGTTACAAAAATTGAAGCAGTATTGAAAGAACGAAGAAAAGTTTTTACAACAATAATGTAAAAAGAAACATATTCCGTTTAAAAAACTACAATACGCCGCGAAAGAATGTAAAATTACACTTTTTAGCGCTACGCGAAACTTTGCGAAGAATGTGTTCTGGTACCTACTTGACACACTTTGCTACTACAATGACACTATTACAATAAATACTTTTTGCACATTTACAATAGCTTTTCTTCCTTTTAAGGATGAAAGCGTGGAAATATAAGAGTATTTAACTGAAAAGTACATAAAATAATGTTTTAATCAATCAGATTTTGTATACTATTACCAAATGATACCTTAAGACTAAAATGTATGTAGATCTCAATCATTTTTGGTGTGCCAAACTGAAAACTAAATACACAAACCAGAAAGAACCAATTCTTACCACCTATACTCTATGTATGCTTATTATATTTCTTCCAACTTAGTAAATTCAGATGAGCGTTAGTATTAAGTGTCTTAAATTATTTTACCTTGTTAAAGTTTTAAAAAGCAAAATAATCTATGTTTATAAGCTCATTTAGTACTCCGCAGCTTTGTGCTTACATCAATGTAAAACTTAGCATAGCTAACCAAACGAAATTTGTAGATTTGAACGTATTTTTTAACACACTAATTCTTTAAAGCAGAGTCATTGTTATATCATTATAATAGCTCCAAAAGATTTGTTTGTATAATCGGAAGATCAAGGGACTACTTAAACCACATAACAGAAACGTTAACAGATACAGCCCCGCGGCGTTTCCCTCAGCTTAATAAAGCCAAGAATTAATCGCCAATGAAAATTTTCGACGAACCGTGAAATTACAATTTAAACGTCTCCTCTTCATGTGACATAAATATGAAGATACACGCGCTTCTGGTTACCGTGTTATTATTAATCCGTGTTTATGTACGTTGCTGGAACTATCACAAACCACATGGTAATTATTATTTGCCTCAAGAGTAGAATTTGCTTAGATGTAAATCCCAAATTGGAGAGGATATTCTTTTATACAATTTTACCGAGTAACTCATGTTTTCTTAAGGAATAATCAGTAATAATTAAAAATCTCATTATTTTGATAATAAATTAAATTACCGATAACCTCCTAGTATTTATTATGAACCCTAGACGGATAAGAAGCCACAATTCGGCGCAACGTACGTGAAGCCATACCAAGCACCTTTAGTCTTTACTGAGTCACACGTATTACCGAAGATAATAGGCTTACGATACGAAACAATAGTGCGTCACGCCAGCTCTTCACTTATTAAACGTCGCTTTTAATATTTGATCATCACTTATCCAACGTAATTTATTTTGACAGGACGGCTAAAGAATTTACGTAATGATGCATCAGATAACTTCAACGCCAGACCCTGTAACAGATCACGGTTTATCTTTTAACGGGCGTGTAAAGTACAGCTTTTAATAGGTATGTAATGGAATATTGTCGTATTATTTATCAGCGCCGCCCCGCTCGCAGCGCTTATAACCGCCCGCCCGGCGACGCGGCCGCCTGTACTGGCGTGCGCCCGCTCCGTCCGCTACCACTCCGGTCACACTTCGCCCCGACTCCGTAGGCCGCGGTCGCACACACGCCACCATGGAATACTTCAAATCAAACATTCCATTAATTGTACATCTCGAGGCGATAAAACGCGCCGGTTTTATTACTCAACGCCTTTTATTTTCTTTTTTATTTCGCGTCTCCTAATGCAATTGCAGTCGAGCAACGCGAACGATATTATTTTTGAGTTGTTTTACTTTGGTTTTATTGGTTTTGTGCGTAAGTGAAACGGAGGCGCACTACAAAATGGTGAGTGTGTTATTTTCATTTAAACCCTTTTTATTTTTTATTATGTGTTTTTCACACCCAACGATTTATTCTAAATTATTTATACGTTTTTAGTAAAATATATTACTAGAAAATATTTGATGTAGTTTTGTATGTAGACGATTCGTTGCCAGTCGAACCATTTGCCACTCACGCGCATTGTGAAGCAATCAACGTCTATTAGACCATTTATAGCGTCACAGCTAACGTTCAATAAAACTCCATAAATAGGAACAGAGTTCAATCAAATATCCTCGTCGTGTACGCTTGAGCATACATTCAAACATACTTAAGGAGTATAATACGGACAAGTTACATGTATACCGTGCAGGTACATTCGTATCAACGTCTATGACTTCGTACTTTATGCATCTAATCTTATATTACCTAAAAATAATAAAATTCATCAAAATAATTTTCCCTCAAACACATACAAATTTATTATATACATTTAGAAAATTAATTGTCACTTACTAACCTTATCAATGTACCTACTCAGGGTCGTACAAAATCCGCTCAACTAAATAAACCGGGAAATAACGACTCTCACCAAAACTCTTGTAATTAGGATCCTTCATTCTTTTACCCATTTACCCATAGGGATATTGATTGAACAGCTTCCCTTTGGTTAGATAGCGGCTGATAAGATAGTTTATCTCTTATGGGTCCGCCCCCTCGTATCTATCTATCTATTCCTCTACAAAAACAGTACCACGTTATTTTTATAATGAATTGCAAAATATGTCAGTAATTGATTTGTTCTCTAAATTTTATTCTTTACTGATTAGTTGAATTCCTGTGTTTTAGGATTAATTCATTATTAAAGTAGAATTTTATATATCATAATAAATACATACGAGAAAATTACTTATAGGAACACACACACAGAAATTAAACCTACCTGTCAAATGTTCAAACGTATCAACATCAAAATTAGTTATTTTTATACTCACTTTTCAATCCACTAGATATATCTTACATTAAACTAAACATAATATATATTTTGGTCCTCCAAACAAAGCAAGATAACAGTAATTGTGGTATTAATTAAAACCTGCCGACCGAACCACTACGGTAAAATTAATCATTTCACAGTAAAACCATTGTTTGATTAGTTTTTCCTTAGCTATTATTGCAGCAAGCTCGACCGTTTTGTTTTATAAACACGCTCCTTTGTTTAATTCACATCTAAAGGTAGGTACGTAGGTAGTGCTCCTAAGAGTCATACTACCATTCTATGTTGAAATCTAACTGTAAATATGACGAAAATAATGCGTTCTAATCATGATATAAATCGGAGCAATGTTACACAATTTGTTTTTATGTTATTTTTATATGGCCTAGTGTTAAATTGTGAATGCCATCAGAAAATACTAGAAATGCTACTCACAAGAACTGCAACTCCTAAAGACTAAACGCCTTATACTGTCCTAATAATCACAAGTTCCATCAGGATTAGCGTATTACACAATATTCCAGTAACGAATAAAGACTCACTATAAATAGTAGCTACACAAATTAAAGATATTAGTAACGTATATACCTAGCGCTATGAACCAAGAATGCCTTGGACAATTAAGAACAACGATGGAGCTAACTCACCAATTATCTATAGTGGTTCAAACTACGCTTCCTGTTAGGAAAGTTACTAGCCGCCCGTGTTACACTGTCATCCGATATTAGCGATATCACTTCAGAGACGTGAATGGAGTGTGTGAATGGAGGAAAATGGACGAAGAAATTACGCCAGAATCTGAATCGAGTATCAAATGTCCATTATACCTTATGCTTCTCCATATTATTAGATTCGCACGACAAGAAATGTTAACTGTCTTTTGTGTTCGTAGTAAAGTTAGGTGAAAGCTCCTCCAAGTGATGGATGTCTTTAGAACTTATCATAAAATACTAAGTAAATGATGTACTGTAAATAATATAAGACGCTTAATCTTTCTAGCGAACAAATAAATCGCCCTAATTCTAAAGAAAACTCCACTATGAAGTAAAATTCTGTATCGTTCAACCGTCACACCTATTTTACCTCATAGCAACAGTGTTTGCACTTCTTTCTGATATGAAGGGTGTGGTAAGGCAAACTTGCTTGTACTATGAGTCCCACGAATAGTAATTTTTGTACCTTGTTATTTAGAACACCATAGAACTACTAATGAATACTTCCCGAGTTTTTGAAATCTCGATAGCGTTCCCGACAATCTGGTGTTCCTATTTGATCCACTTATGTATAATAAAAAAGACAACCCTATGTAGCATCGAAGCTACACGATTAGATGTTAAGAAACGCACTTAAAATTATGCATAATAAGCATGCATAATGCCTACAAATAAACACATCATAACAGAAAGCGCAGCTAGCATAGCGCAGTTTACAACAAAAACACATTGAAGTTTAATATTTTTACGCACGTCCACGCCTCTATCAAGAATACTGATGAGCGACTTAAAAGTCCGGAACAGCACTGAGTTGGTGCACAAACTTATAGTGGCTATTACCATAAAATATTAACTAACGAAGTCGCTAGGAATATATTATACTTCATATTTTATATACATATAATTTTTATAAGATTGAAATGGCGAACGAGCAAGCAGTCAGATATTAAGCGATCACTGCCGCCCATGGATAGCTGTAACCAACACCATATAGGACGCGGGTTCTTCTTTCCTTCCATCACGGATGCGATGCCACTCCTGAAGACTCGGTCGAAGAGGGTCGGCATCGACATCCTTCCACCCCAAGACTTGCTAGAATTAGGTGAAACAGTGGTACTCCATGTCGAACTTCGCTGGTTCTACTACTTTTAAACAGGTCTTATTTTGTAGTGGTCTACAACATTACCTACCTCATTAGTTCACATCGTTGATATTTTCGAATTTAATCCTGATAAATCCTGGGTCTCCAGATATGGAAATTAACCTGGATGTGTCTCTGGCTAAATTTAAAAAAATGCTTAAGACTGTAGATTAGTCACTCATAAATTAAAAATATATATTAGTCAATTCTTAGATTAATTAATGAGTATAAATACAAACTGTACTTTTGTTTATTGTTATAATAACGTCTTCCTTGTTTGTATGCTTACAAGGAGTCTTAGATACTCACCTATAAGTGATTATGCATTTATTGTTAACTGTATTCCTAGTTCTTAAGTTATGGTGGCGCATGTAAATGTAATAATTGTTGGTGATGTTAATAAATAAATAAATAAAATAAATAAACTAGTTCATCCACGATATGAAATATCGTGTTTATCAAAAATCGAACATACGAATTCTTTAGCACTGCCGACCTCACACGACATACCAATGCAACGACGGGTTATAGAGAAACGGGCATTTTTCATACGTTTTCAACGAATTGCCGTCACATATATCATACTCCCAGCCGTCACGCGCCCGTCCTATACACCATGCAATTCCAGTTCACTTATGCAATTCCTTTCCTTTTAAAATATTTTCTACGCCTAGTGTATTGGCTAGGCTGTCATACTAAAGGTGTTTTATCTTAGGGATGGTAATCTGTGTTCAAACTAAAGTTGTTGCATATGGAGTTCCAATTCTGTTGTAAAAGCGGTTTTCTATAATATTGAAAATGTAGTAATGCAAACATGATAACTTGGAAATGTATACATTTAACATATCGTACCCAAAAAACAATCATATTATACAAAATATAAAATAAATAAGCTGTCAAATATTTAAGTACAAATAATAAACTACAAATAATTTGTATTCCTGTTAAACATGTTATGTTTACTGAAATATGTGAAGTTAAAATAAAATATGTTCATATTAAAATGATTTACTAACGATAATCCATCATGATTATCCGACGCACTACCTTTTGTTGAAAATCACATTTCAAAAGAAATTGTTTGTACACATGTAATTTGCGAATGTGATTAAATGTTTTAATAAGGAAATTAACGAAAAAAAAATATGTTTGTAACTTTAAAGTTTGGGTAAAGAAAAAAAAAGCATACTACATTATGGAAAAATTTTAATGAACATGAAAACTCTATCTGTAATTTGAACTTAGCCATCCTATGCCTATAATCCCATGGCGTAAAACAAGTTTTGTATATTTTGTTTGTCTGTGTACGTTGCCCTTAATTTAAGCAACCAAACCATTAACTTAACCAATTAATCTTTGCAATACTTTTGAATCTAAAAAATTAGAACGAAGCAGCGTTACGCGTCATTAGAAATATAATTGAAACGTTTTAACCCAAACCGTGACAAGGACAAATTTAGCTTTAATCGATGTCTCTGGAATCTCTATAATCCTGTAAACTAGATTACTAGACATACATGAATACTCTACGAGGTATAAAAATACATGAGAAGGTGAGCGTCGTAGCGGCAACACGATCCTGGCACAAATTGATTGAGAGCGACATTTGATATAAAATCGTGTTGTGATTGATGCGACCCCGCCTCGAACGCGCTCCGCTAAGTGCTCTGTCGTAGTGTCGTACACACACATTAATATATATCACACAACTATAACGTACAACTAAGAGCGCTTCACAAGAAAAACGACGCTACATTTAGATTTTTTATTACATTGACATTAAAAACCGTTGTGGAAATTTACATGTAAGGCCCTTAGTCATATCATGAAAAAATATTTTTTATATGTGCCAATTTTATAAATCTCTAGTGACTCAAAGTAAGGACACAAAGCCTAACACAATTAATTTAAGAAACTAAGTAATAATAGGTACTTTGAAAACTTTCTTAACTACATGTTTAAAATTCATATATCTACCTACATCATTTATTTCAAAAATAAGCACCTAATAATAGTTATACGGCCTATGATATAGATTTCACAAACGTATCCCTAATATAGATTAAACTTATGGAATTAGGTACCTATTGTGGTTTTGTGATAACTCGGGCGATAATCTAAATGTCGGTGTTTGTTATGTTTAGCCTTAAACTATGTAATATAATAACTGAACTCGAACTAAACAAGTAAAGTTGGTACCATCATAACACACTTACTAGTTATATCACAATATCTTGTGCAAACGTTTTAGCTTTATAATGTTTACTTCACTTAGGAGCTGACAATTTGTCTTTAAAGTTTGCACAACTTTCCAGGCGACCTGAAGGCGGAACTTTTTTTGCGTTCGATCGAAAAGAAGCTAAACTTTCGAACAAATTGCTTCTAAGGAATTTTTAATTTTCTTCATAATTGCACCGGATCTCTACTAATCTCATCCTATTTTTCGGGAAAAGGGAAAAATATATCTTTGGAAATCAAAACCGAAATAAAGCAACCTTTTAGAGAATAACATTTAAGCAACTAATTATGCATCCATGAATTTTTAACGCAAATGCGTATTGCATTACATTGTTACATTACATTAAACTAACATTTCAGTTATATGTAATAGGTAAATCCGTAATAAATATATGTAACAGTAGATGGCTTGCAGCATATCCATCCATCACACTCTGGATTCATAACAGGCGCTCCCTGCAAATGTCCCGTGGACGTTTATAACAGATGCGTTGTCATATGTACATATATTGCGTTGTACATACGTTATAGTATGCAGACAGGAATTATGTAATGCAATTTAGAGGTATCCGTGCAATATGATTAATAGTTAATAGTTTTTGTACTGTGGAGATAGGAAGATCTATATGGCATAAGGCTACTGTCTTCCCTTGATATCTAGATAAACATATAAGTTTTACTTCAAGTAGATTACAAACCTGTGGAAGATGCTGCTACCCCTGGGGACTAAATAAAAATGCCTGAAAGTACCTTCAGTAGTTATGACGATTTTACCACACATATTTACTAACCACTTCAAACAAGACGCCAACTTTGCTACTAAAGCCAAAAATATTTGTAGCTTGTATAAATTGCGTTAGTAACGATGGAGATTGCAGTCTTCCTAATGTACCTGGCGTAAACAACTGCAATTGCAAAAATCTATGGCGAATCGTCGTAGATTCAACTGTACAATTAGTAACATTTTATTTATATTTAAATTTGAAACAAAGCTATTTGCTTTCATATTTATGTTAGGTAATATGTATAAACTCGTAGATAGATTAGAATAATACAATACAAAGAATATTTCAATTTCAAGTCCTATACTTTATGGAAAGTTTCGAGCATCAAACTACTTTAAATTTTGAAACAACAGCTGCAATAATACTTGTAGGTACCTATTTCTTATTCTTAAAAATATGAAAAACTAATTTCTTTACGTAAAATTGAAAAATCTGAAATTCTTTTCTTATCTGGACAATATGTTACGACGGTCGTAAAAAGACGGTAAAAAATGTTATTTTAAAAATTTCGTGCTAATGTCACGGATAGGGTTGTCGAGAGCGGCAAGGGCCCATATTTGCCGCGAGCATTATGCGAAACTTCCCGTAAACTCGTCCTTTAAGAGCCACGCCCCGCGGAGGGTGAACGATGACGTGATTCGAACACGATATATCGTCGTACAGGGTAATATTGTGTCGCGGGCGAACTGATAGCTGGGGCCTTTTAGCAAAAAATAAGGTCACCCGTTTACACGAGAGCAAAGGCTTTAAGTGACAGATACTAGATAAATGTTTTTGCGCGGAAGATAAGAAGGCCAGAGCGCATAAAGACGCGAAAAATTCGTACAAAAATTCAGGGTGGGGTTTTGTGCATAAATGTGAATATTGTTAAGTTTCATGGACGTAATTATCGCTGGTATCGAGAAACTTGTGAATTCTAGGGCATCTCCATTTCATTATGCAGGAGTGTAGCGGACAGACACTCGCCAAACTTAGATTGAAGGCGGCGACGCGAGCGCGTGCTTAAACTCTATCTCTGCTCACTTAGACGAAGATTTATAGCAACTTTGCTATGTATTGAATACATTTACACGTATCACAGCGCAACTTTAACTGCTACTTAACGACACTTGGTTACACAAACTAATATAACTTGCAAATTATTTTTCCAGTATACTACACCACGTTTATAAAAACGCTCTTTGTTTTACATAGTAACTATCACTCCCAAACTAATTTCATTTATAACATAACCACGGAATATAAAAACTGTACAGTATATTATTAATTATCATTAAAACAACATAACAAAGAACATCTGTCAACAATCCTTTACAGGAAATTGTAAGCGGATTCACATAAAATGTATTTTACAGTTGTAAAATAAATTCCTTGTAAAAGCCGAAGCCTTATCGTCGCGAACGGAAGCGCGCTTGTGGGCGGCTTCCGTTACCGGCGCGTGCGCATGTCCGGCGATACCCGACACCCGCCGCACGATATCACGTTCCTGTCATGTGATACAATAACTTGGAACAGCTAAATCTGGATTTGAAAATTAATACGCGTATTCGATAAGGTGTGTGCTTATTAAGTTAACGCACTATATTAAAAAGTTTTAGTCTTACATTTTTCTGTAGCAGAGAAATGTATCGCCTAATTTTAAGATATTGATATCGACATCATCGAAAATTTTTAGTTCCTAATAATAATAATAATAGTAAATGCTATTCTAATAATAGTATCGTAAACGCATTGCTAATACTGTGAATTCTCAAGTAAGGCATTAATAGTTGAGGCTAAGTTTTAACTTAAATTTGTATGTGCCTTATCTCACTCTACAGAACGCAGCTACGCGAAAGCTGTTGCCATAAGACTAATAGTTGTAATTAACCAAATTTTACAACCTTTAAAATTAAAACCTGCACGTTAGGTTCTATAGTTGCAATTATAAGAATGGATATGAAGCAAAATTACATTTTTATCGGCAAAAAATATTTAATAATGTAGTAATATATGTAAATTGAATAACTACGTAATATTGTAACAAAATTAAGAACTTTAAGGAACTACACACTACAATCAAAATCTCGTTATTATACAACTTACTACCTACATCATACAAGTTCATTTGCCAAAATTAATATGCAAATCACAATGTCCATATTAATATCTCAAACCCTAGCGTAAGTGGCTTCAAAACTTTTCGTACAGAGACATGGGAGCTTTAGACGCCTTCACATCAACTCCACCGATAATGTACTGTAACTCAGCCACCGACTTACAAACAAACTTGCCGTCGCCGGCACATACATTATACAGAAATACCTACGATGACACTACACTATGCAAATAGCGAATGTATAGCCGATGACTTGCACTATATTGATCTAATAGTATCTAAACTATTGTAGCTGGTTTCACAGTACGTAACTTGGTATGCTTTAGGGAAAAACAATTAATAACGTAAGACATAACATGGCTAAGAGTGAACCATAATCGAAGGTGCTAGAACCCTTTGCGGTTCGGCCCCGGCGGCACCACCGCCACTCCTATTTCTGCCTAATAACAGCAGTGTTAGGCGCTGTTGTGTTCCGTTTTGAAGGGTACCACACCCTTAGGGAGTGGGAGGGAGACATACTTTTCCGAGGTGTTCCAGCTCAGTCCTCAGGGCGCATCTGTGGCCGACTTCAGGTAGGAATATCTATTCCTACCTGGGATTGATTACAGATGTCCATGGGCGACGGTAGCCACTTACCATCAGGTGGACTGCATGCTCGTCTGCTACTCCTATATTATAAAAAAAATGTTCCCAAAGATTTTTATAGCATAAATGTAACCAACGAGCATTCAGCTGACCTCATGGTAAATGCTACTCTACTCATGGACATTGTTAGTCAACTTCATATCAAGGAGGTTCTTTGAGGACGAAGATATTCGCCTCATAATATGTATCGTATCGAAACGCAAGAATTGCTTCACGTTAGAAATAGATGTAGAAATACTTGGTTAATTCGCCTCGTTATTCTAAGAAAAAGATCCATGCCTGATCTGTTAAAACGTAAACCTGTATGATAAGGCCAATTTAATAAAAAAATAATGCAAACCCAGCAATATAATTTAGAAACATTCTTATCAAGTCCGTAAATCGCTAGATGTTGTGACCTGCATAAATTGACTTCTTTAAATTGAATTCGTAAATTGCCTACAGATTTAAATAGCAATGGCTTACCACGAAATGTCCGGCTGCGGTTTCTGGTTTTAAGTTGAAAGCTTAACTTATTTAACTACTTATTATTGGGCTATTTGTGTAGCCTACCAGCCGTACATATAATAATCGTTTATTTCAATCTCTAAGGATCATAAATCATAATAAACAAAACATTAATTCAGGCATCTTAATTATACAATAATAGAAATTCGTTAATTAACATAAACTAACATCATATCATATCAGGTTTGATTCTGTGTTAAAAATCAATGACTTTAATATAGGTATATAAAAAATATGTGACTGAAATGTCTTTGAGAACCACTGACACAGACGACTTCATTTATACCCAATTGTGAGAAGACCGGCTCATATGCGTAATTGAACGTCATTGAGATCAAATACAATTATACATGTATAGGTACTGAATACATAGAGCATCAGAAATGAATATGAGAAAGTATTAGCTAATTATAAATATAACACAAAATATGTAACGACGTAAATAATGCCTAACTTCCTCGTGACCGACAAAATCTTAGAATTTTTTCTACTCAAAACGCACGTAAAATTCCGAATACTATGCGATAATATAAATACTTTCGGCATTAGGTATTTTTCTTCATTGAAAACAAACGCGCATAATTAACAATCAAAAACATACAGAAACTTCGCAATTAGCAATTACCTCGACCGTTACCAAATCAGAGAAAATTCACGCCCCCGACTCTCCACATTACAATGAAAGAAGCCTATAAAAAGCAAATTAAATTAATTGTGATGTAAACGAGGGTAGACCAAACGTAGTTCGTACTGTAAATAATAGATGGCGCTCGGAACCGCACCCCTTCTGTTAGCTGACTATAAAAGTTGTCGTTGACGTCCTCTCATAAGTACCATGAATAGCCTCGTTTTTATGAGAATTCAATTAATTAATTAACTGGCTCTTTTGGATTATTGCTCGATAAAATGGGTGGTAATAAAACAGCTTTATTTACAGAACGCGATCGATACGAACCGTTATTAGGCCAACACGTAAACTTTAGGTACTTTTATCTAATCAATGTACAAATCTTGGATTGTGTTTAAGTTATAATTTGATTGACAGTATTTTGTTTTACAACAGTATTTGACTTTGGCCTGAGAATTGGTTAATAAGGCTGTGGAATAAAATATTACATACATAAGACCTTTAAATTTCAACTGCAGATACATTTTATGTACTCTTTGAGGTACTTGCCTCTCTTAACTGCATTCCAAAAGTAGAATTTACAAATAAATTTAATACAATAGCAGGATAGCAGCTATAGATATATTATAATCATGTGGGAGAAAACTGTATCAATATTTTTTTATTTATGTTATAATCATAGGAACCGGACATATATCGTCCCCTCTCATCTGATTTACATCATCTGAAGTCGGTCACCGATGTCCCGCTTTCGCTGTCACTAAGCTAAAATACCTGAGATATTCTCAAATATCCAAACACCACTTATTGCCACCGAAATAGCCGGAAGACGTTCGATCGGTTTGCGGCGGAGCTTACAGCGGTCTATTTTCATCAACATCGACCAAACTCTCGATAACGTGCCGTGGATTTATGAAACGTGAATATTTCTACCTAATATGAACATTTCTTACATTTAACTTTAATTTTTATATACATTGTTAATGATACCATCTTCCACTGGTTACATTTTAATACTTAACTTCCATGTTCTTTGAACATTATCAATAATATGGCTAGTTATTGTCATCATAGACTTGTTGATCATAAGTAATATCAATATAAGTAATATGTGTATGTATCTGTATTTACAACATGATAATATTCCAAAATTTACTACTACGTTACTTGTCTATTTGTTATAACATAATTCAGGAATAAACATGATAGAATATCCACTAATTATATCATTAGAAATTAACTCAAATCGTTTATTTGGCGAATATGTTTACAATTAGATAACTTGTACGTATATTTTCTGTTAACAACATAAACTTCTAGATCTTTTATCGTCACAAAAGGAAGAAACAAGAAAGAAGAAAGAAGAACCAAGGAACGAAAGGAAAGCTATCTCAATCCTGGTTACTCACTCAACCTGGGTGTGATGTGTGCACTCGTTGCTCGGCCCATCACAACCTCCTTGAGTGAGCGATCATGGCTGAGGAATCGTCAATCAAGAAATATAAAAAGAAGGACGAAGAAGAAAGAAGACTAATCAAGAGTGTGTTTAACATGTGTTTTACTTTAATACTATTTTTGATTTTCGTTTTCATTAATCTTGACTTTATTAAGCAATGTAAGTCTAATAATAATAAGCAAAATTTTATTTTACAATCTTTAAACTTCAACGTTAAATTATTTGTCAGCTGAATTTCTAATCATATAGTTTAAGTTTTATTACAATCTTCGACAACAATTATTTTTTACAACGTAGCTAAGTAATTAAGCTATTACCCACCATTTACTAAATTATAGAATCGATTATTTCTCAGTGAGAAACTACTTCTATTAGTCATCAATTTACTTTGAATTAGCCTCAATTGATTAGACAAACATTAACGTTCTGTATACGCTGTAAGCTGTTCATTGTTAGGAAGTTCATCTCACATCCGCTCTCAAACATTTGTCGATTAAAAGTTACGACAGTGTAAGCAAGAATGTTGATGATAGGATCCTACTAAAAAACCTATTTCGGGTTACCTAACCCAGATAGTTAACAATTTATTTATTTAATTTGAAAAGCTAAAAATTGTTTTACAACGTTGTACGTTACCACGTCATAACACCTTGATCCATCATTTCACTGGAAGGTTAATACACAACAAGTGATCTTGCAGACGATCATTAACCATAGTCCAGGTACCTGTGCCGCGTAGAAATATTGATAGAAAAAACTATCGGCAGAAACTGCCAAACAAAAATAGCTCGACGAACATACAGAAAACAGGCGCACTGCTGTACCGTGATTTATACGTTATGGGTAAAGTTACCATGCGTCCTGTTTGACCGGGATCATCCCGTTTTTCGGTTCTTCGTCTCGGTGTCCCCTATAAAACCCTAGGGATGCAAATTATCCCGTTTTTCTAAAGTACGGTGATGATAACTAATGTTATTATTAAAAACAATATTAAAGCAGAAATAAAAATAATATAAAATGATTCTTCGCCTCGGTGTCCCCTATAAAACGATGATATAAACGGATGCAAATTATCCCGTCTTTTAAACTAGTGATAACTAATGTAAAAACAACATTAAAACAAAAATAAGAATAGCAACATTTACGTTTTGTAAGTTTTATGGTATACAATACATATTGTTTCTCTAGAGACTAAAGAAAAACGTTTTTCTTTAGGAAACTAGGTCGTTATTAAAAAAAATCAATCAAATCTGTACTTTAGCGAAAAAAATTACGAGGAGCTTAATTAGCGAGATGTAAATTATGCTCCCTTTATCTGATTCATAAACTTATTTACATAAATAAACTAATGTCCCATTTTGGTAAAAACTAATGGTGACTATGTTATGGGCTACCGATCCAGCGGTTTACGATATCCGCGACGAGATCACGATACGTAGACCTGCCTGAGCGATTTGTCAAATTTACAAAATAGGAAATTATTGAACGGTTGACGGAATCCACAAATGATACGAATACGATATGCAAACTCTATTTTTGTAAAGAAATGCTTACTACAAAAATTCAGGTACATACAATATTAAAGATCTAAACTTAATATATACTTGTACATATGTTTAATTGTTTTAAAGCACTTACTTATAATTATTTTAAATAATTACCCCTTGAATCCCAAGTCGTCTTAATTCACAGCGTTTAATATTAGCCAGTTTGTATTTTATTGCAACAAAGTTTTATAAATCTACATTACATTATTCATAATAACATATTTACAATACATAATTATAATTTCAGCGTTTAATTGTTTATTTATTATACAATAATGCAATTCATTACTTATATTATTAGGTATACATTTAATCTATACTTGAACCTTATAGAAATACCTTACCTTGACTATTAATCGAGATTTAATTAAAAAAGGTTGAATATATTATTAGACGTACTACAGGGTGACCTCGAAATATATAGGTACTCCGAAAAAGAAGATGTTCCATGAGAGATGTAAGTGAAATCTTTGCCTGTTCAATGGGTTTCATTGCACGATAATCACTCAGCGGGTACATAATAACAGAACACCATTACTTTCATACATAATATGCTCACTTGCTATTAAACTGTATCAAAAACCAAACTTAAAAAAAAATTCAACTTGGGTTCATAATGTGGCAACAAGACTAACAATAATACAGTTCTCACACTAGGATTTATCTTATAATTTGCGTCATGGACGCACACGCTAACATCAGAGCCAGAATCTAACCCGAAACCCTCAGTGTGAAACAGACAAAGTTAGCGCACCGCAACGCGATCCATCAACCAAGCAAAGAAGAAATCTTCACTAAACGCATTAGACCCTTAAATATATATCACTATCATTAACCAAAATTCAACGGATAAAAAATTCTTATACGGCCTCAAGTTTAATATTCCTACTTAAATAAGCATGATAATCAAACAGAACACAATCAGTAAGCCCCATTATCTTCCTGTTACACCTGGCCGCTTGATTTGCATTCCCAGTGCACTTGATAGCTACCGTTTCACACTTACATGTATACGAGATTGTCTGCGCGTCATTTACATGTGACTGCATCCGAAGACGCATTTAGATTGATATACTACGAGCTGGGAATAACAGGCCAGAGGGAGACAGTTTATATTCGAGAGTTGTACAACAGAAAACATGTACTTGGTTTTCACGAGTTTGCTATAATGCTTATGATAGTAATAGCTTACTATAAGTAATATCATAGTACTATTTAAACTACTAATTTAATGAAACTAAAATAAATATTTTGTGTATAAACTAAAATAGTATAAAATATAAGAGACTCAGAGTTCCAAAGATACCAGACCAGTAAGAAAAGTACGCATACACACGATGTACAAACTAGGTAATGATATAGTAAAATTGTCAGATTCCGAGGATTAATATCATCATAATAATATCGACACTGGAAAAGCTAAGAGTCTAACTCGCAGGGGGGCAGTTAGCGTGTTAAATTTTTAGTTCATCCTTTCCAGTGACGATATCCTTAAACTATTACGAAACACACGTAAGACATTCCTCGTATAAGATCTTCTCAGCAGTGAAGGTGCAGTTCATAATCCAAGGTGAACGTGTTCCCATATCTCAGTATCCTTGTGTTAACGGCCGGGTTTATCCGGGGCGCTGGCAACTCGCAGATTCGTGCCAGCTGCCAACAGCCTACGCAGCTTAGCGACAGTCTGCTACGCCGTAGACATCTTCGTATCTTAAGACAGAAGAACAACTGTTTTACCGACAATTATCACAAATAATAATTACAAATACACCTAACCACAATCCAAAAATTAAGTGTAAAAAAATATTTTAAAGCTGGAAATGAATACAATTTGCTATAGTTTCCAGAACAAGATAATAAAAATACGATGTACTACTCAGTTTTTGCACAAAAAAGTATTTTCCTCTAATCGTTAAGCAAATAACAAACCGTAGCTATAATATCATTCCCCTATTTAAGGACTTTGCTACAAAATATCCAAAACATATGCTGGTATTCTCGTGACAACGTTTCTAATTTGCCCGACTTTACAAGATTATAATGATAATAACAGGTTTATTAAAAGCAATCGGCCATAATGGCAGTGGTGTTGGACAGTTGTTAGGGCGGGGGGTCAGTAATTTGGCAGCCTGACATCAACGCTATTGGGACTCCAATTTCGTGGCGACAACGTGTTACTGGAATTGTTTTTATTGCTCATACAAGAAGTGGAACATCAAACTCGTTAGAGTTATAGAAAAAAATAACGGTTAATGAAATTACACGTATTCTATTACGTGAAAATATTTTTTTTTATGTCAGACGGTTGTGCCATCTACTTCTTAAGTGTTCATTACATAACCAGTCAGAAATGGGATGGGACAATAATCGAATCGATAATCAATGACCAGTGCGTTCTATCTATACTAAATTGAAAAATCTCTCTAGGTACATAATTTGCCTTACCACACCATTTGAACTGATATACATATCGTAAAAACCATTGCTATTATGTAAACAAGTACGCCACCTAACAATCGCAATCACACCACGAAGAGTTCTTCTTAACATATTTTTAATAAGTGTCACTACAAGAAAATCATTAAAATACCACACAATACATACACACGTACATAGTTTATTAGCATGAAGATAAAGACGAAGTTAGTAAAATCAACAAAAAATAATTGCAACTGAGTAACAAAACGAAGATACTTGAAAAGCTTTGTACCTGCATCGTGTAGTATTTCCAAGCATATAATTTGGCCAAACCCGCAGTTTGCTCTACAATCAGAACTTTGTGCTCCGGTGTCCAGTAATTAATCAACTTGTTTGCTCGCGATTGAGAGGTATCATTGAATTAAGTGAAAGGTGGTGCTAATTATCAAACTTTGCGCTGCGTTGTTGACTAGATACAAAATGGATGACCCTACAATGTTACTTTGATGCATAGACATAGGTACTATAATAGTAGCGATAGACCGGACTTACGAAGGAAATTTTTCATCTGTGTTATTACCCATTGGTTATTAGGAAATATATAAATTTTTAGAAGGTGGTAGAACCCTTTGTGGTTCGACTCCGGCGGCACCACCGCCACACCTATTTCTACCTAATAACAGCAGTGTTAGGCGCTGCTGTTTTCCGGTTTGAAGGGTGTGGTAAGGGAGACAGACTTTTCCGAGGCGTTCCAGCTTAGTCCTCAGGGGTAGCGGCGCATCTGTGGCCGACCTCAGGTAGGAATACCTAATCCTATCTGGGGTTGATTACAGATGTCCATGGGCGGCAGTAGCCACTTACCATCAGGTGGACTGCACGTCTGCTACTCTTATGTTATAAAAAATTAAAATAAAAAAAATACTTCAATAAATCCGTAAATGCTTTCACATTTTCTTTGTATGAAAATCTTGATAATGTCCGTATTATGTAATCTCTTTAAATTGAACAAACTTTAATTTGCTAATATAACATAGAGTACTCACATATTTCATATTATGGAATACTATCTCCTTAATATGTATAGATACAAAGTTGAATTTTAACAAGGTACGTCCAATACATATTCTATTTCACTAAGTAATCGAGAACAAAGAGTTTCTACTACATACTACAAAGCTAGGCATCATCTCTCTACTTTGTAGATTAAACAGAGAGGTTGCGAAAATAGCGAAATCAATTTCGCAACGTACGGAAACGAGAATGGAGAACAAATTCGAGGGCCGGCACTAACCGTTGAGGGAAGGTGCTTGGTTACCGAACATCTGCATACTGTGAGTTGTTTACCGTCTCGGGCCAGTCTCAAGACAATTTATTTGAAAGGTGTCGCGGCGCAATCCACTCTTGCGATCTAGTGGATACAAATAACCATCGAATACCCCTGAATAAATCACTGGACGTATTGCCCAACTAATCCATTTTCGTAACTGTACCCTTACCATGAGTTTTTACGTTTTGACAAATATGACTGTTTTGGTATTTGTTTACGTATTGGCCCATACGATTTCCTAGTCGATCCGCTAGGGGCGCTGATTAGAAATTGTATGGGCAAATACGTAAACAAATACCAAAACAGTCATTTTTGTCAAAACGTAAAAACTCATGGTAAGGGTACTGAACGCGTCTTTAAACAACATCGATGTGACGGAGTTGTTTTGACGTTACGGTAATGGACTAATCCTTTGTTAGTCAGGTTTGCAAATACGTTTCTGCTACCATACTACCCATAGTCATGATCTAACTAATCTTCAGGCACTCTTAATTGTACCATTTGCAAGTTTAACCTACATTTTGATTACTACTTAGGTGATAGTATTTCACACTTTTTGGTCATACTGTCTGTAAATTCGTTACGATATACGGAGTTCCGTGCAGATTGGATCAGACTGCACTTTGATTAGGTCTAACTATATAGCTAATGATTCGACCTAACTGAAAGATATCGACAATATTCATAGGCGTGACAAAGAACATACTTGACTATTAAAGTAAAAGCTAAAAGTGTATTTCTTACTATGGTAGGTTATCTACCATAAAAAATCTACCTAAATATATTGTGAAATTATTTCTTACATGAATGTTCAATTCTTGTATTACCCGAAATGAAATGTATAATTAAAAAACGGAGAAATAAATCGAAATCGACTTAAATCGCGGGTTATCCGAGCTCTTATTCTTATTATTTCGGAAATGGAGTGAAACGACATCGAATTTTACTTGTACGTTGTAAAGATAGCGATCTGAATAAAGTCGGCTCGCTGAGGCTGGGCGGCTCGCGTTCGCAGACGTTCTCAATCACATTAGATTATTGTTAATAGGATTTATGTTTTTTTTCAATATTGCCTCATTTTTCTATCTAAAAGCGGCATATGAGGTATATGAAGCGAGTATTTTAATCCTCACTCCACGGGAATGGTAACGCATCTGTTATTTTTTACCTCTCCTCTGCATTATATGGAGGCGGTTACAAATGTATATCAACGGCAGTGACCAGCAGGTGGACTGCATGCTCCTTGTTACATCAAACTTATAAAAATAGTAGTTTTAACTGCTACATGACATGCATTTCATCAGATTTGAAAAGATCACAGCTTTCCATTAACATCTCGAAGCAATCTCAAATAAAAATGTCTTACCTGGAATAACAGATGCGCTGCTTATTGCTACAATTAAAAGAGTAATTTGAAACGGCACGTATAGGTAATGAAGTTTATGATTCTACACGTACGCTTGCCACATTTCCTTTTATCATCATCATCATTCACCATTACTTACTAGGTAAATGTATCAAACTGGAAGAACTCGGTACAAAAGATGAATATAGAATATTTCTGAAGTCACACAAGATTAACCTCTGAGTCAATTCCCCGAAAAGGAGGGTTGACGGTTTTCCCTAAAGCGGTTTTTACAAAGCGTCATTATTAGAACACATAACTTTTTATAAAGACTACACATTAATACATTAGTGATATTGGGTTCTTGCATCGGATAAGGAATTACTATGTAAAACAGCACACCTAGTTTACCCGCTGTTACCTTGCACTGTGGAATATATACAATACAATACAAATCCGCCGTAAGTATCTCATTTTGAATCAGTATGAAAATGGAAATCCACCTACGCTTCGGAGACGTACAGTTCTTAAATCTAGTTGTATTTCATTAAAGTTATAATACTTTATGATACAATCGGATGTATCTAAATTTTACCGTAATTCGACGTACATTATGTATTTGAATTTTATTCATGCGTTGTGTACGTACTCTACTCACATAGAATGAGAAGGAATGGTTCAGCATGAATACTATCATACCAACTTAGCCTTTTAAAATAAAATTAGCAGTGCAACTGCTACACTCATAAGCGATACTACCACAGTTGAACACACGAGAGTTGTACGAATATTAATACGTTAAGAAAGGTACGCAAAGCGCGTTGACTACTGTAGTCAACGCGCTACCGTAGTTCGATCTTTCCATGTTCAACATAACCACTTTAAAACCTAGTTCTAATTTCTTTGAATACTTAGTCTTCGGTACTACATAAGATTATGATCATTCCTTATAAGCTCTAATAATAAATACCTTTAAATAATCACAAGAACATTGATCATACCTTTAATCAGTCAGCACACGCATAACAACATAGTTCGATCGTTCGAAATGAACAAAATTATTTGTACAAAGTATAGATTAGCAATTTGCCCGGTATTCCCAAGCTATATTAAAGTTTTGATCGATCCTCAGAACGAAATGGAGTGTCCTATTGCGACACACGGTGCAGTCTCAATCTCGTTAGCGGCCGTAGTGGGACTTCGCCGGCTGAAATAGAAAACGCTGGTGATTAATTGCCAATTACTCCAACTGTCGATTAATAGCACGCCCACTACTCCTTGCTTAAACTTCGCTTGTTGTTTTTCTTCGTATATCTTTTATTTTTAATATTGATAGGAATTAAAATTTTATTTCATAACTTGACAATTTATCACATTTTAAAAGAAAATATTAAATACTATTGTATAAAAATATACTTAAATAAAAAATAAAGAAAGAAAAATATATAAATTAAATTATTTTTATGTGCGTAATACAACGCAAACGCATTTGATATCATAGAATATGCTATCCTATATTTGGCGAACACATGATCAATATTATAACAAAACAAACCCTATTATAGTGAGATATAAACATGGAGATGTTTACAATAAGCCGGTGTTATCAGGTCATTTATTCTTATTTGGTGTGATTATACGTGAGTCTTATTTAGTAGGTCTGCGGCGATGTGTTTTAATGCAATTTAAAACGTAATAAATACTACAGCTTCATTTATCGTCATGTTTTCCTCATTTTTCTAAAAAAAACCCTTTTACCTGTTATTTATAAAAGCAGGTCTAAGGCAAAAATGTCTTCCTATGAAACTATAACACTACTTAAAAAATCCTAAATAATGCCTTTGAAAAATACTTAACAATCTTTAGTAAAGAGTTTTATATTTTTTAAGCGTACTTGAACAAACTACTCAGTTAACTGATTCTTGAAACATTAATTTCTCACTCTAGCTCTGCATAATGTCTTCACAACATGCAGTGCGAAGTCCCCAGTGCTAAAATTGTAATTTGCCTTGATATAATCCAATATTTAGCATGGTGTAATTGAATATTTTTCCAATTTGTCGCACGTAATGGGGCAAGATTGAGTTGAGTCCCCGGCGAGGGGCAGGACACCGACGTCTCATCTTCACGCATAATTCTGCCCTTTCAATTAATTTCCCTTTCCATAAATATTGTTTTATTTAGTTCATTGGCCATGTTTTATAATTGACTTGGCAACAAAATTTATTTTTTTATTAATTTATTTTTTAAATTTCAACACAACTAAATCAATTGTATGTTAGTTAGTTCAAAAATTATTTTTTATTTACAAGTTATCACAAATATTTAGTCACCATTGCAATTTAAAATTTTCGTACAAAGCAAAGATAAAATCATTTTAATGTTTGTTAAAATTCATAAAGTTAACAAAACTATTAATTAGAATAAAAACTTTTTGATGATTTTTTTTGTGAATTCTCTCTCGACCCTTACCAGCAACGTTGCAGCTACTTATTTTATAAAATTTGTCGTTCTTTTTAAAAAGCAACCATTATATCAAACTTTACTAACTAAGAAACTATGTAAAGTAACTGAGTAAATAATTTAATAACATATATAATTTTTACAACGAATTTCATTTTCTTAGACCTGAAAATTTATCTAAAAACAACTAATTAAAAAGATAAATATCTACAAATACAAATGACTAGAAATAAAAGATTTAAACTAATCTTCACATCGTTATACCATAATAACATCATTATGCTATGGTGAATACACAACGGTAAAAATATTTTTCCCAAACATAGCAGAGTTCCGCGAACATTGCGTAGCCATACATCAGGCAGCGTATGCGTGTCATGTCCCGTCGCCCATACTGCGGATTACTGCTGAATTCAGTTCCATATACTCCATGCACGTCACGCGTTTGTACTAGTCGCGACAAAACGACCCCATCTTTCATACCGCTCATCCCAAATAAGTGTATAATACAGGATAGGCCCTATAATCATATCCAATCGATCACTATCAAAACTCGATCGCCTTTTTGCGGTCACACCCATGTTTTTCAGACCGTAAATCGAATAGATATCGCTTTATTGGGTCATTGGTTAGCTAGAATTGAATACCCCGCTGATTCCAGTTTCACAGACTTTAAGCATGTTCTACGGAGTTTTGAATCGTCGGCAAAATGAGTTTCTTTTTATTTACTTTGTCGTTCACAGGAATATGTACTATCTAACTACACTTTAATAACTGAAACTTTATTGTTACATACTTGATTTAAAACTTAAATATACCTATAATCTGTGAACAAGAAGTAGAAAGTAGAATTACATTATTAATAGGAATAGTCAAAGGTTGGAATGCATTTGTAGATCAAAGTTATGAATCTTTAACTCATATTTTGTTTAAATTTGGTTACACACATCCGCTAGTTGCATGTAAAGACTACGCCTATTTACTACTTCTTATATCATGAAAACGTTTACAAGGAAAAGTCTGTAAGAAATATGTTTTACAATACCAATATTGTAACGTAAGGCTACAATCTCAAGTTTATGTTGCTACATAGCAATATAAGCGATTGTCACGAGCAATTAAATTTTACAGTTCCTTCCACGATTACTTGAGTTTCATCACCGGTTTACGATATTCGTGTTATTGCATTTTGACGTAAAGTCGGCAGAGACGTCGGTCTACGTCACGTCGGCTCATTCCAGTGGCGTTCGGCGCTCGCATACTAATATTCCCTGCGAGCGATTCCATGTAATTCCACTCAGTACTCCGCAAATTGAGCGCCAACCAGAATCGTGAATATGTTACAATAACACCCGTAGCAGCGGACGGCCCAGAAATACCTCGCGGTAACAGAATTCATCTCGCTGTAATCCATCCGGCTCCGCGATTGCATTTGTATGCCACGGACATCGATACGTGTAGACGGAATATAGATATTTGTGTGTAATAACTATGCATGGAAGTCTACCAAATCAAACTCTATACCAAACTATGTCTGTACATTAGTAACTACCTGACTAATGCAATCATTTTATAGACGTTTAGACGATTCTTTGCGACAACATACGAGTTCCATGTCACAAGTAAGTGAGGTATTGCAACATATGATTCAGCCCCCGTAATTCGCCGCCGCTTGAGGCTAAACAAACTCAGCTTATCGCGCGGCATAAATTGGCAACACGTCGTAAGGCGACCCGCACTCCGCGTGCCGCGCCGGCTTTATCAGCAGACTCTCGTAAACCTCGCTCGCTGTTATTGCGGCTCGGCGACATTTTTCGAGACTTTTTTCATATCGCAAACACAACCCGATTGTTGCACGAGCCGTCGGTATCGGCGCACTCGAAGCGCGTAAACGATTTGGCTTGCGTCGATAAATATATCTACGAGTATTTGGCAATGTACGCCCGCTCCGGCGCGGTATCAACTGAAAAAGCGCGCCGCCTTGAGCACTGGCGTAATTAGAGGCCAATCGTAAAACGAAAGGGTTGCGCCCGGAACGTCCCATCTGATAATGAGTGCTACTGGCGCGGCTCCAGCCGCCGCTCATATTAGGCAGCTCTCTCCACCGCTATCGTTACGACTTTTACACTTTTACGAGTTGTTTAGTTTACAAAACCGGCTGTGTTCGAGCGCGTGCACTGCCAAATGCTGGTTCGCGGCTCACCGCGCGCGGGCCGCTCCCTAAATATCCCGCTACGTGTTAATGAGATGCACGTTTCAGCCTCGTTTGGCATTGCAAACCCGCTACCGGCTCGCATCCCTTACTTCATTACCTAAATATTTGGTCCTTATGTTTTTCGAACTATTTGATTTCTTCTCTTTGTTATTAATAAAATAAAGAAATGTTACTTTGCTATACGATGTTTTTTTACATGTTAGTTATCTTACAGTAATAGCGTTGCATTACATCTAAACCACAATTTAATATATTCTTTATGAAAAACAATATATTAAATGTATATATAAGAACATTAATATATAAGGACAATAGAAATCTTCAAATATGTTTGTAGTATAAGTTAGAAAATTTAAGACATCACTAAAACATAAAAACTGAGACACTATAAGAACAGCTATACCCAAAAATACCGTAGTTGTTATTTTATTTCTTATCACAACACAAAAACAATAAATGACGTCATTTTTGCCATCCCAATAATCAAAACAACAAAAATCCAATTCGAATACGAACCCACCGCCTGACAGCTTCCGCTAAACCAACTGTTTGTATCCGTTTACAATAAGACAGGCCTCTTTCCGATGATATCAATTTCGTTCAGTGGCTCTTAATTAACATTTTCTTTTCTTTCTTTACAGGTGAGTGAGATGCTGAACAAAACCCGCGGGCCTCAGAGACAAAAAATAATATTACGCCGCTTTCAATTCGAACACACAGAAGAAAAAATATGATCTGCACTTTTGTAAACGCAAATGAGGTTCCCTTTGAAACGTAGGACTTAATTTAAATACGGTGAACAGCCTCGTAACTAAAAGGCTTCCGAACGTCTGTAAAAATAACCGGATGCCTAAAAATTATAACGTAGTTAAATGTGTTACATTTGATTCAGAGCAAAAAAATTCACGGCATTTTTAAAATTCATACTGATTTAAATTCCTCTAAAACTTCGCTGACAAAATGTAAAATAAGCACAAACAGCAGATCCTTAAGTTCAAGTTTTTTTTGGCTGTATTTAGAGTATAACAACTATTACTTACACAAAATTCACTGATCCAATGCTAGTTCAAGAACAGAAAGTAAGTATGTTAATGTTTTAAATCGAATACGAAATATTCTTTAAAAGAAAACCAATAACAAACAACTCAAAACTAAATTTACACATTTTTGATGAAACATTAATCAATAACCACTTTGCTTGAATTGCACATAAATTTAAATAGTACTTATAATTTTCAATCTACTTGGATACGTCTGGTTTGATATAAAAGCTGTGTCAGAGCTACATATTTCGTTTGAGTTACATTCTTATGTATTTTAATAAAAGCAGCACGTGAAACAATAACTGAATGTGTCAGCTGAAACAAAGGAATGGAAAGCTAACAGTTCAGTGCATGCATATATTCTCAAGCACCTAAGCACAAAAGAACAACAGTATCATGAACGTAACTTGTTACATAAGTGAAGATTGTGAGGACTTCGACCTTCGAAGCACTGACCTCAGTGTTGTCGAACCTGCACTAGCTTGGACATCGACCCCTATTGTAGATAAATATCTGTGAAATTCCAGGAAAATCTAGTTTGCCGTCGATAAACACTTTGATTTTGAAGAAACCTTTCGCTTTCGAAGAATAGACCGAACGTCCTCATTGTTGAGTCAAAAATTGTAGATGTCTACGAATATTAACTTAGATTCCTCTCTCCGCGTTCTGTTACTAAATTGTTAAACAAATATCAACTTAAATAAAATTTTACAAAAACAGTTAATTATACAATATTTTAGTAGTATCATAAATACGTGTAATAATATTGTGGCAAGGAAACATACATATCCGAGGCTCATACTTACTCCTCAGGGGTAGCAAAGCATCTGAGGAAAATATGTACGGGTAAGCAACTTTCTTTTCATATCATTCACACGAGTTATGGGTATCAATATAGAACAATTGTGCACCTTATTCAATTTAGGGCAGTATTTAAAGGGAACCTCGATGTGAACATAACGTAACAAAGCATGCTAGTCCGGGCAAGAACCTCCTAGGTGCAGTGCGCCGCCCTACAGGGCATGCACCCTTGTGCCACCGCTTTATGCGCTCGACTTGAGAAAATATTCTTTATGTAATGCTACTACCACCCCTGTTCAACAGTTTAAACACACTGGAAATTTGTAAAACACGATAACAGTAACGACTTCAATAAAATATGCAAGCATGCAAATAAGAAATGCAAAGGTGCAAATAGTTCAGTAAATAATGTAGTCTTTAAGCTAAATGTTGAAAGAAGGTAGTAGGATATTTGTAGGAAGAAATGTACTTAGGTAGCTTGTAGGACCTGCCTAAATTATATTATTAGAAGATTTAATGCCTACATTATTTTGAAAGCTTCGAATCTGGGAATTCATATGATAATATAAACAGTTGGTTTTAGATCACTATGTGGCTTTACATTACTTAATAAGCCAATCGTTTTCAAATTATGTATTAAATATATCGTTAATGAAATGTTTTCCTTTCTTTTGAAAGGAAAACATCAAGAATGAAATGAATTCTTCAGTATCTACTGAAAAACATGATTCTTTTGTACTCCCATGGATAAATATAAATTATAACAAGCATATAGTATCGCACAAAGAAACCATAATTCAGCAGTTATTACAAATAAATGTAGTCATCCGTTACTTTGTAAATTTTAACTGTCGCGAATATAACATTGAATGAAGGTTTAAGATATATTTTTGCGAATGTAATGTAATAAATATCAAGCAGAGAATACAGCAGCTCATTTCAGTGAACGAATGGATAATAACTGGATAGTAACATAAATAAAATCGGTAGCTTGAACTTTATTATAATTGCATAAGCGTGTATACGGGGCGATAACCCGAGTACGTCGCCCTTAGAACACGCCTTGTTCCAAATGGGACTCCGCCTTTTAAAACTATTTTGGAGTTGTTATTATGGAATAATAAACAAAGAAATTGACAGCTTAGTCCTTTGAAATTCCGCCTCTCAATCTAGGGGTCCGAGGTTTAAACTTTTGATTTTTTGAAGTTATGTGCCACATGCATATAATTTCAGTATCTTTTGTTTTAACATAATAGATTAGTAAAGATACTTCGCCGCCTTGAAATTGAATGAAGCCACAAACAGTTTGTTATCGTAAGTTCTTTTTTTTGAATTTTTGACAAATAAACACATTTTTAGATAAAATTTACGAATAAATAACTAATACTGCGTAATTTACATGAATTTACATAATAAATAAATAATTATTTCAAATATTTTAGGGATATTTTAGCACGGAGACGTGGCAAAACTTTTTTACGCAAGTATTTCAATTCTCAAAACTGGATACATTTTCTTGTTAGGAGTGAGTAATCTTTACTAATCTATGTTTAACATTAAAAGAAAACACCACGAGGAAGACTACATGTCTGAAATTTCTTAAAAAAATATCTAAGAACGCGCACATCAATACTTATGAAAACCTAAACAGATCAATACGAAAGTCCCAAAACATAACTGACAATTCTCCAAATAATTTACAAATATCAATGTGACGGCCACGTGACGGTTTCAAGGCAGAGATGATCTGCTCAAATCCCAACGGTTATAAATTTGCCTAAACTTGTTAAGTTGCTTCAGTGTTTGCCCGGACGTGCGGGCCCATTTAGCCCCTAAACCAACCGCTAACTTATGTCCAAGTGCCAATATCCAACATAGATAGCAGTGACTTCCCTACGGCTCTACTTCGATCAACGCTACAGTAAATTGCGCGTTAATGTAGCTACCAATATTTCAGTTCTTGGAAACAAATCAATAAATCAAACGTTCCGTATTTTTCTGCTACAACTCCGTAACAGATAATTAGTTTTGTTTTTCTGATTTTTATTTCTCCTTCTACTACGGAATATTTATCTTTCGTTTCAAAGTATTACTGATTTGAAAAAATATTTTCGCGATTATGAAGAAAATCGCAATTTATTTTCTAAGGAAATAGGGTGCTCAAATCAAAATAATAATATAATATAAACCTAAATCTAAGCTGTTCTTCTCCGAAATTGAAATGAATATTCAATCTTCGTATACATGACTAGTGTTTACCTCTTTTGAAAGCGATGTAATAAAATTCAGCTTAAACGTACCTGCCGTTTCTCTCTTTGGATGAGGTTTTTGGTAACACTGTGTGAACTTTTACTTAATATCTCCGATTCAAATTGAACTTAGTAGACATTGAATATTTTTATACGTAACATTAAAATATAGTAAATCGACGTTAATGTCTAGCATGTAAATAAAAAAGTCGTCATGTGATTTTCCCTTTCTGTCTGGTTTTTCCCCGATCAATATATTTTCCTCCCTTTTTGAGTTACAAATCTTAAGCAATTGCTGTGATTATTTCTTTCCCTCGTATATCCCATAGTCCACAATGTCTCATTTTCAGCAAATATCTCTTACGTATTCGGAAAACATCGAGTGGCGAATAAAATCTCTACAATTTTATTTTCCAATTTATTTCCGTACCTAATTTTAACTCTGATGTTGCATCGAAATACCGCCGTAGGCTACACGACGTCTCATTTTAAATGGATCAAGAGTTCAGGAGTTGCTGTGCCGGCAGCGGCGACCGTCTGAAAACAATCTCAACTGCGTTAATCACTTATTTACGTCCGGGGTCCACCTCGCCAGAGTATTTCTAATGAACGTAGAGAATTCCGGAGAATCCTAATGAACCGTGGGAATTTCGATTGTAATGAAGCGAACTACTTCGCAAGAGGTGCGGACATTTTGCTGGTCGTACGGTCTTAAATCGAGTTGGACATTGTAGAGTGCGGTCCTGTTGATTAAGTTTCGGAGTAACGTTCGTGTGGATTGGATCATAGATACATGAGCTCTCACTGGAGCCCAAGTTTTGTTACTATTACTATTTTATTGTTTTAAGTAAATGTTTACACCATGATACTGTCTGTAAATGTCATCTTTCTCGTAGAATTTTCTAAAAGTTTCGAATATCTTTATGATGACTTGATTTCGGCTTGAACCTTACATTCAGCAGGCTGCATAGAATTTATAATACACCTACTAGAAGTCTTTCGAATATACATTTCTTTATATTAGAATTAATTTCAAAGAAATTCTGCATGTATGCCTTTTCAATACAAAGCCATACTTCTTCAATAAGACAGAAATTAAAGACGTGTCTCGCATATGAACTTTGGAGGATATCATCTCTCAACGACTCCCATTTTGTCGGCTTCGGAGATTTTTCCAAGTGTTTATTGTGTTATAATAGTTAAATATTGTTACTAAGCATCGGGAGCAACCGGGAAGTAATTTCTCTCGGTTCCGGCGGATATATCTCTCCCCGAGCGCAGAGACCTACGACTAATCGGTTTGTCATTTCCGCAATCGACCGCCGCGACGCCGATTTGAATACTTAATATTCGCCCTTTGTTTACGTCGTTGTATTGCGTCCTAATTCGTCATTCCCGTGGAAGTAAATGGGAAATTACAATCGCAATATGTAGGTGGAAAAATTCTTATGAGGAATCGACAAATGGGAAAGCTCGTACGATTAGATATTGATCGTTATTATGACGTGTGTCTTGTACTAATAGGAAGATACAAACTTTTAGTACCTTATATAGGTCTTATAAAACAGTGGTCCTAATATAATAATACTTTCATTATTAACAAGCAACATTATTCCAAAAATCACAGCAAAATACTTTATTAACGATTTTTCTCTAACCCATAAACAGCAAGTTCGAGAATCCAAACAAACTGTCTCTCGTAAATTAAAACAAAATGCGAGTTCCCAACTTCCGAACATTCCCACGTCAATATTTCAGTACTCAAGTTCCTTATTGCCGGTAAGTCACACCAGCGTACTCCGTCTCTGAAACTTCAATTGGCACTTTAAAAATTCAAGACAAACGCTTTTAACGCCGTACGGCTAGGGAGAAGCAAAAATAACTTGGGACACTTAGAGCTCTCGAGGTGCATCCACTCCGGCCACATCAAACAGAGCCGTTGACTTAGCTGATGGGGTTATTGGATAGATAAACTACCGACCACTACTACCCTTTCCACTTACCTACACTTACCTTTAGAAGCGTTTGTTATTTAAATTTCCTACCACGTTTGTTGGTATTTGTGATAAATCGGGCGTTTAGAATATAGCGTGATTTGTAACCCGCATTATTGACGAGCTTTCTTGTTATTTTCTAATTCAAGTTTTTAATAGACCTCAATATTATTGCAAACGACATATAAAACAAAAATTATAGTAATATTTAGTATTTTACTGACTTGAAAAAGTATAACGTCTACCATTTTTATCCGAAAATCTTAGGATAAGACTTAACTTTTATTAATCCTTGATTACTAGATGACCACTTAACTTCTGATGATAACATGAATTAGCTCGTTAGCTACATCGATGTTATAGAAATAACAGTACACAAAGAATACACAAAGAAATAAACCTAACAGCAACACGTTACGTGTGTAAGGTTATGGAGACGGCGTGTGGAAATTAATCAGTCAAGTGTAAACTTCGTTCACGTGCAAGCCCCATCGGGAATGACGCGACGGAAGCCTCCGCCCTACTTTAATGAATATTTCTAAGAAACTACAATTTATAAACCTAATGCTGTAATGAGTTCGTAGGAAATCAACTTGTTGTGCCCACGCGAGATGTTTATAAACAGTGTTATTTGAAAATACTTGATTGAGATTTTAATTTCTCTTTAATGAAATGTTATTTGTTACGGTGTTATTTTGGTTTGTGATTTGATATATCCCTTTTTGATCCTTATAAGCGAAACTATCCGATAGTGGAATAATATTTATTTAGGGTATTTTTTTTTTTTCAAAATGAACTCGTTCGATTCCCGGTTAGCGAAAAAGAGATTTAAAAAAACGAATGATGCAGTTTTAGTTTTTATCAAAATCGGCCACGTAACTCCTTTCAGCATTTTAGTTAATCCTTATAGTTCCGGATTTGGCCCTAAAGGCCTATTTGAAAAATTCACCCTATATACGAGTACACCCTATATTCAGGTGAGACTTTTTTCACCGGTACAAACAAACAAAAGGTTGTCATTTTGAATCTGCGATAAAAATCACAATACCTCTGAAGTGTAATGGTTAGAGCGAGAACAAAAGGAAAATTACACCTATAATATTATCGTTTAAAAGCACCGCCTTCACCGCACTGTCATGCTATTGCACCAGCCGTCTCAAGTTTCCAATTATATCTCTTTTGAGTTCAGCCAACTCGTATAAAAGTTTTACACTTCGAACGACTCGTGTCTTTAACTATAATCCTTGCGATGTTTCATATAAGGCTATTATCATTTGAAACTAATCCATATTGAGAGCGTTGAAGCGTAATAAGCGAACAGCTGTATAACTATCGACTCAAGGATTACAATATGCTAATGAACGAGAATATCTAACATTTTAGTGGTATTTTTCTTATAGTTATTTTCGTTATACGGTTTCTTAGTGTTCATTAGCCTCGTATTTTTCGTAAAGAATAATTAGCAGTGATTGTTCAGTGGTTGGAAATTCAGCTTGTCCATCTGTAAGTCTGAGGTTTGAATCCCAGATCTCAGACAGTAGATACTTGTAAAAATACGGTTTTCAAAGATGTTTGAAATCTACCTTAGTCTGACTAGGTTAGCCTGATAGACTATGGCCTAAACCTCTAACACAGCAATGGTAGACACACATTTGTTTTGTGGTAGACAACTAAAGAATAAATAGCAGTTGTAAAAAAAAACTTGATTAAAACAACAAAAACTCAACATTCTAATTTAATAGCACTGCCAATTCACATGTCAAAAAAGCGTCAAATTGAGTTGCAGACAGTTATGAATATCATTGCTAACGTTCGTCGATGCAATCGCGTCACCGAAAAATGATTTGAATTCGGCAGCGGTGTTCAAAGTGGGGACGCTACGCGGTAATACGCCATCAGCGGCATAACGACGTTACCTGCGACTTAATTTTGCCGCAGGGTCTACACCAGCCAGATTTACTAATACATCTATGTACATTATGTGTTACTAAAGCTTTTATATATATCTTTTATTGATGTCGTTCATTTATAAAAGTTGATGGCAAATAGAAAATCAGTTCAATAATTCTATTCATAAGGTTTTAAAAATATAGGAATTTATGATTTAAAGAGCTGTCTAAAGCATGAGCATAAATACAAATACACATTATTTTACTAAATCTAGCCCTCAACCAAATTTCAAGAAGAATTCTTTAAGGTTTTCAGATTCAAAACATCTTTTGAAACCAAAAAAGGCCAGAGATATTACTGCGCATAACCGCAGAAAGATAAGCTAAGCATTTTACTTAATAGAAGTAGAATGACTTTGAACAATACAACTATAAATTCCTAGATATTTCGTAAATGTAGCGGCAATATTTACTTCAATTAAAAGGGGCAAATGGAATCATATGGAAAGTGGTTCCCCTCTTTAGTGAGCGGTAATACGCCATCGCCGTCATAACAACGTTACTCGCGACTTAATTTCTGCTCCGGGCACTTACCGACACCGGCCAGATTTGCTGTGCTCTTGTTATATGAGAATATTTTCTCGTTACAAACGATTTTCCTTGTATTTTAGGATTTAGAGGGTTATCTTCAATGTATGAGTAAATTATTAAATAGAAATAAAACAATGAAATACGAGATTTATTGGAAAAACAATAAGTATATAAATCTTGTAATTCAATGATCTTGGTTTAACGGTAAAGGAAAGATTCACTAAACATCTGCGAAGCTGCGTAGCATTTTTCATGGTTTTCTCAAAAAATTATGAAATCGTACCTATCTGCTTAATATGATGGATTATGCATTTAATCACTTTAATTTTAAAAAAACTTGTGCTTTATTGCACAAATTGTTTGAATCACCCACACAGAGAATTTTACTAACTGTTTTTAGACGTAACCTATGACCTAAGAATAACATACAATTATAAAACGAAAGAACTTTTATATTTTAAATTATCACTTTATCTTGTCCGTAGGTTTATAGCCCATTATCGACTTTTGAAAACGGCTTAGGTTATTATATCGCAAGTTCATTAATATGCAAGCCTATCGGGCTCTATAAATAACTTACCTTTGAATCTATTAACATAATATTGTGAGTAGAACAAGCAAACATAAAATCGTTAGTGTAATAAACATTAACGCTTTCCTTAGGTATATACTAGTTCTTTATATTGTTACCAACATATAATAAACACATAAACAATGAAATATTATGGAATATGTGTTATACATATTCCATAATATTATTCTGTCAGTCAGAGAATCTAGGTAAGTCAGAAATTTAGGTAAGTGTTTCGTCATCATTTTCACTCTAAAATCCATGGAAACATTGCAAAAATTAATTCATTAAAAGCTGTTTATTACGCAAAACCTCCTTTGTTTTTCTAAATACAGGTATTTTTATTCATTGTCAATCGATTGCTCGGGTCCCTCTCGAAGTAAGAGGGACCTAGTGCAGATTGGTAAACATCACACACCTTTGAAGATCTGTTTAATCACTTAGGTGTGTAGATTCAGTGTGTGTGTGTGTGTCAGTCTTTACGATATTTCCGTTCACATTTAATGAAAGCAATAATAACATGCGTGTAATTATGTGCGCATAACTTCCACAAACCTGACAAATTGAGAGGCTGAAACTTAGACCACTAGACTATCAATAAGCAATATGGACATGAATATTCTGGGAATGTGATTAGATTTCATTCCTACAGAGACATACGAGAAGGATGAGAAGTGTTTGTCTAGAAATCCCCTCAAATCCCCGAAGAACGTAAATGGCTCCTTACAATGGTACGATCGCTTCTTCCTGACAGCCGACATTCAAAGGAGTTACTAAAGCGCCGATAAAGATCACTAATACTTTGTTCATAATTATTATAACATACATTTTTTGCCACAGATTGTCCCCTTTGTAATTGTCGGGCCTGAAACGTGGTAGATCTATCTGAAAGGAGTTGCGATGTCTAGTTTCTTAATATCTTTAAGATTTAAGAAATTAACTTATTAATCTATATACTTTATTTAGATAATAACGCGACATGTATCATAGCAGAATGATAAAAATTGCTAATACTCAAATCTTAGATAATATCAAACGCCGTCAAGTATAAAGTTCACGCATTTTAAATATTTTCTTTAATATAATTTTAAGAAAGAACATGTCCCATTGTGAGCGCATTGGCGTCGAGAGAATTCCTTTAAACCTATTCAGCGTCAAATAGTCTAGGAGATAGAGAGCTATTCAAGTCCCCAGTGAACATCAATGCCTATTGCCGCTTATCGAGCGCGCGCGGCCGCCGGCGGATGAAGACGGACGCTTTATGCTACTGCATTATTGCAGTGGAGTAAACGATAGCCACATAAAGAACGGATTCACGCCCCGAACAGGATGGAGACTAATAACTTCTGATGGAAAACGTGACGTTTATTAAAAGATAAATTTTCATTGGTATTACTTTTTGTGCTTGAATTTGATGTGTCTCGTTAACAAGCAATAATGCTTTATTAGATGAAAATCATGAATATGGTACCGCAGCTCTTAAGCCGTACAAACCAAGGAAACTAATCCAACTCCCATAGTTTCCCATAGTGCTAAAGCTGTCAAACTAGAGTAAGAAAAAAGAAAATCCGATTCTCTTGACGAAAAAATATAATTCCATGTCACGAAAGGAACATAAGGTTTATCATGTTTACGTACCATCAAATCAGTTTCCTCAGAAAATGAAAGTAGATTTTCTATGATTATTAACAAGTGAGATACCGTCCATATGTTGTCGGGGTTGACAATCGTTTTGACAGGCGGCCGCGCCCTCCGCGCCACGGGGGACCACATCGCTCTGACGTTTTATTATTTTTATGCTAATTTTCCGACTCGATCCAACGAATAAAATGTAATTTGGCAGCTCTTTTCATTTTCAAGTAGCCGAGTGTTTTTAGCGCACAATAACAATTGTAACGCGCTGTGGAAGTCAGTAGTCGGAAGAGCTTTATTATTTAACGAAACTTGCATTATAAGTACTATAACAGATTTTGAAGTGAGGTAAGTAGGTAGCTTGCTATTTTTGCCCTCTAATTAGTCAGAGAGCCAAATGGTAGGAAAGATTGAAGCTTAACTAAAATTAACCTCTTATTTTTTATTTGCAAATGTCAAACATAAATACTCAGTGTATTCCGTAATACACTGACTGTTTGTGTTATACGTAGACGAAAAAAAGTAAAAAAGCAAAGAAAAATTAGCATTGGCCCATTTTATAATCACACAACTCCACACACAAATAACATGATTCATTTGTACGCAAATTCTTAGATTTGCCAATAAAATGTAACTTGACGCGACGTCGTACACGGGCGAATAATTTTAATGGCTCACTGACAGATTATTTCAGAAAATTAAATTTAAGCTCGTTGGACACAGACCATAAAGTTTGTGCTTACAAATCTCTTTGTTATGACATCGTAACGAGATTATGTCCGTTTCGCCGTGAAGACGTTGTCGCCATGCCGTCATCATATCGCATGTTTTATTATTTCACGCTATAAACGCACCGTCCTCCGAATTATACAGAAACATTTTAATGCCAGTATCGAATACGCATCGCGACGTTTTATTGCCAATAAATGTAACTGTGAGAGTTTATGCAGTAAATTAGTTGTCGCGTTATGGCCCGTTATAATTTCACTATAAACAGTAATACGTATAAATTACAAATGTAACGTATGTAAGGATAGCACACGTATTCTAGTTTTATTTTTTGTTAATAATAGATAAATAGATCTGTCTTCATCATATGTATGTAGGTACTAATATGTTTGTACATACAAGTTAACATAGTATATATGTTATACATAATTTGTTTTTAATTGTGTTGTTATACATAATTTGTTGAAGGTGGTAGAACCCTTTGTGGTTCGACTCCGGCGGCACCACCGCCACACCTATTTCTACCTAATAACAGCAGTGTTAGGCGCTGCTGTGTTCCGGTTTGAAGGGTGTGGTAAGGGAGACAGACTTTTCCGAGGCGTTCCATCTTAGTCCTCAGGGGTAGCGGCGCATCTGTGGCCGACCTCAGGTAGGAATATCAAATCCTATCTGGGATTGATTACAAATGTCCATGGGCGGCAGTAGCCACTTACCATCACGTGGACTACAAGCTCGTCTGCTACTCTGATATTATAAAAAAAAAAAAAAAAAAAAAATAATTTACACGTTTATTACATTTGATAGTTTTGTTGATAGTGATGTTACAGATGAGTTACAGTAAATTCATTTACTTTATCAAATTAAATCAAATGTAATATCATCCGAATAAGCTTAAAATTATCGTTATTTTAAAAGACAGACATATACTCGTCTTAATGTATTTGTATAGATACTGTTACCAAGCACATTGTCAAAAACATTCAACGGAATATACGATGATATCTATAACGGAGTTGTCAAATTCATGCTGGCATTGTCAGAGTCCGCTAGGCGGTCACGTGGTCCGCCTGCCTCACGTGGCCACCCTATCAGACTATATACAAGATATATTATAGGATATGATGTATTTCTGTTTTAACGACCATAACTTATCCGTCAAACACAAACAAATTTTCTTTCTAAATTGCGAAGTTTCTGAGAAATTAATTATTAAATTATGAATTAATTTCTCAAATGTTATCCTTTAGCGAAGCCATGAAAATAAAAGTTACAATGTTACTTTTAGAACAAAATAAACCACCTACTTTACAAACTTTCGCAATTAAAAAAACAAAAACAGGAGCTCTTTATTTCTTGAAGCTGTTCAAACGCAGTTTTCAAAGTGTATTGTCACGTGGTCACGTGGACCGCCGCCCTGCTCACGTGGCCCCCGGACTTTGTACAAGGTTTCTGTTTACTCACAACTTCGACCTATTGCCCAACGCAACGTGCCCTGAAGTCCTTCAAAGCCACTGGAAACTTAGCCAATTCATGCTCTCACGTGTTTTCTAAATGAAAATTATTGTGCACAACTCTACCACGTTGCCTTTTTGTTTGAAAAGTTTCACTCCACTCGGAAATTTCCTTAATTGAAACATTTCTCAATTAGTTGCGGTAACGAATTGTTTCAACCGAAATCGTTGGTTTTATGGCAGTTTATTTATAACCTTTTTACAATAAGACCTTCGGATATTCTATTAGTCTCTCTCTCTAAATATGATATACTGTTTTTAAATTATTCAATAATGTACGAAATATACATAGGTTAATATATATTATTAAGTAAATAACATCTTTGTTAATAATTGTAGACTTTATCATATAAATATAAAGCAAATAAGGACTGTTTCTGTTTCATTAAGCTTGATGCTTATACACTGATTATACACTTATATACTTCTATATTCATATCTTTTTACAAAACAGTTGTGGTACCAAAAAATTTTCACTTTTGAACTATAACCCCATTATTTCCAACTGTCATAATAATATCAACACTGAAATGTGTTCGAGAATTCCACGAAAGCTTTGCAATTAACTAGTAGGCTGATATAGTGCGTGCACACGGAAAGCAATGTTAATATGGCAATAATAAATTTCGAGCGGTTTCCATCAGCCGGCCGGTCCTGGGGCTCGCTTCATTAAAAGACTCGATTAAATATTTCGCACATATCATTTGGCAAAGTACCTACATATCGTGCCACCGCCGCAGTTACGGACCGACGGTAAAATGAAATTGTAGCTTTTGAAGTGAACAGCAATATTGCTCTTTATATTTCCCCTGTGTCCCCTAATAATGTTATTGAAATAATTATAAACAGCGGCGACGGGCGTCAGAGTCCGTGTTGGTTAGTTTTAATTACCCGCGGAAGCGATATTTTAAACAACAAAATGTGTTGCGCGAATTATGGCAAAATGCGACCGCGGTACTGGCAAGCGGTGTTTACTGATCGCCTGAAACCGAACTTGCAAATACGTAACGCATGTATACGAGCCACAAAACGTGATGTTCCCTTTAAATTGGTCATTAATTGTGGATTAGCGTGAAACACTCTAGCTATTTCTCTATTAAAACTGCACGCGGAACTAATGAGGTCGCATCGTGTACATGAGAACGCATAAATCCAAAGCAATAAAGCATGCAAAATGCAGTGAGCGTTAAATAGGGTCGAGTCAGTCAAATTGTCCACAATGCGATTATTCCATTACTGGAAAGCTGCCCCACCGCAGGGCACTCACCAACGTAGCACTGAAACACTCGCATTATACTTTGCTACAGACCTCTACGTACGTAGCGCACTTCATCTAGTAGTGTCCACTCGATTAATTATTCAGACGGCTAAAAGCGGACTTGTCGTAAGCCAGGTTAATAGTTAAACAAACAAATATCTACCTACCTCGGACTAAGAACACATTAATATCATCATGTATTATGTAAGGAGGAGAACTTTAATAATATCACATTAATACTAATGCCAACATTATGTTACACTACAACAAGCAGAATCCAGTTATATTGACTCTTTCACTTTTTAATCACCCTATTTTGTTTTTGAATAACTTTTGTACTGAATAAAAAAAGTAAATTTTGAGTAATAAAACTTTACTAGGACCTGTAACTTTTTTTTGCCAATTAGAAAATATGATATCTGTTAGGTGTATTTCACCATCGTTGACACAAATTTGCGCCCGTTTTACCATATTTTCCACGACGTCTTCCAGATTATCTTCAGATTCTAAATTTTAATACAATTTTTTTTGCCCACAGCCTGTCTCAACTCCGCCGGCCTTCGCAACTAGACTCGGGCGGAACACGCAGCGTCCTGGCCCGCGCTCTCGACGTTTGGGCTCAAGCTTCCAGACTCACCTTCACGGAAATCAACTCGGACGAAGCTGATATCGTCGTTTCTTTCGCAAAGTAAGTGAATAATTCTCGACACAATAATTTGTTCTCATAGTGGGTTAATGCTGTTAATGTTGGTGATAATAATATTTACATATCAATACCTTAATTCGCAAATCAGCCAACTCCACTTTTTGTCGAAATTTTTTTTTTATTTATTTTGATATCGTTCAACGCCATTAACTATCAAAATAAATAAAAAAAACATTTTGACAAACAGTGGAGCTAGCTGATTTGCGAATTAAGGTATCGATATGTCATATTTACATATTCACATACATATAAACTATCAGCGGAACGATCGGATGTACATTATACTGAAATAAAGATCTAACTTTTACAGACATACAATTACTAATTATCTTCTTCAATGTCATATATTTTCAACTGTATTTTAACAGAATTACTTGAAAAAGAAATTAAACAGCCACGGCATCCTTGTCAATTTATTACGTAGGTTTACTATAAAAATCAAATTCTTGAACGTACTGAAGATATTATCGTCACACCGAAATTCTAAGTTCGTCTCTTGATTCATTGTACTGATAATAAATAATAATCAACTAAGGATTTGGAGACACGTCCTATCCATTTTATGGGGATTTGCGAGTCTCGTGCAAGGCATCACAATAGGAGCCGAACGAAATACGTTCCGACGTCTAAGTAAAAATTTACCTAAACGTTCCTCTTATTTCGCTAGAGTTCTATGATATCTCTCAACTTGTTATTATTTTTGGAAGCTATTTCATTCATAGTAACTCATAGAAAGCTATTTAATGAAACAGACTAAAAATGTAGATAGGATTTTAGTTACATAAATAGTGGTAATATGTCGAAAAATAAAAAAATATAAGGTTCTGAATATATATGACATGAGAAAATGACATAATAAATCAATTACTTTAAAAGATATAGACGCTATAATAGCACCGCTAAAGCAATAAAATAAGAAATGAAATATATTTCATAAAAAGCTTCATTCTTATAACGATAAACTCATAGCCAACAATAGCTATATCGCTCTACGTCTTTATATGTGTCATCTATCTGTTTTTCTCAAGATTGAGCAACAATAGCTGAATAGGGCTCCTCGACAACCAATCGTTTCCATTCAGCGCAGGCGTTTGGTACACGGCTCACTTTCATTGAACCGACGTGACTTCACTAAACTCACTTTGCTATTAATCTAATAGCTCTGTAAATGGCCATTGCTCCGTGCTCGATGTAACACGCTTATGTGAAAATACGAAACACGTATTATTACGGATTTCAGTTTCACATATAAAACTTGGACTCCACTAACGTTAACTTGTGCTGAAGCGTTTGCTCAATATTTTAAAAGCAAAATGTATTGAATTTCTCACTTGGTTTTCTTATGAGACATAAGACTT
Organism: Epargyreus clarus; assembly: GCF_041222505.1. Classification (NCBI taxonomy): domain Eukaryota; kingdom Metazoa; phylum Arthropoda; class Insecta; order Lepidoptera; family Hesperiidae; genus Epargyreus; species Epargyreus clarus. Next base: position 10,869,933 of record NW_027332212.1, read on the forward strand.
TTATGAAGAAATAAAAAATGTCATAGTTTCCACACGATCAGATATAGAAGTTTAAATATTTATAACGGCTAATCGAATTGGGACTAGACATGTTATATACAAACTAATTAGGTACATCGTCAGGGATACTATCCTTTAACAACACTAACAGCAAAGACTAGCACATCGAAATGAACACTAGTTAAATGAAAACATACCTAGATACGCTTGCATTACGTTTTCTTTGCACCAATCATTTTGCAGTTACTAACTTTTAATCAATGTTCCGGTCTAAATAGTGACATGACATGTGACAATATTGTAAAATAAATATTATCGACATGTACCTATCAGAAACCCATCTGTCCCTATCAAAAAACTACAAACGCGCAGTTGCCGACAAGTGTAGCATATCGAATGAGCGAAGGGCGAAGTTTCCCTTATTAGATCGCCGACAATATGAGCGAGAGCGACAAAAACCTCCACCGAACATATTGCGTCCGCCATGTCGCTGCAAACTTGCAACGCAAAGTTCACCGTGAACGAATAACATTTTCTTTTTCTTGAAACACGGGTTTTAAATTATCGGGTATATAAAATGTATAAAGATTTTCTTAGTCTTTTTAAAACATAAGGATTAAAGATGAGTTCTGGAATGAAACACGAGGGTGATTTTGACGAATAAGGATTGTTTATTTCACATAAGTTTAAGCGAACTATTTTGTATGATAATACTCAATTATTACATAGTTTAGATGTTTTCTATATTACCAACATATTTTGCAACATCTATATAATAAAAAAAACATAATTGGAAATACGAATACTTAATTTTATGTTAACTAACTTTACGCTGAACTTTACTAGGATAATGTTGAAGTATACTTCAACATTATCGTTTTACGACAAGTTACCATTGTTCTACGTACAACAGGTTCCACCACATATGTAATGTGGTCATTTTAATTCACCGTCAATACTTATAAAAATATCGATAACGCGGTGGACAATAAACGGGTAATACATTAACCACAAAATTCATTTAACACTCCCACAATGTTTGTTTTACAGTTCATTTCGTTTACCAATACATTTTGATATCATACACTCGTTTCGAACTTAATATTGCGTACCCATATGTAGTAAACGCCTATCGCTTATAGATATACAACGATGAAAACCTACCTTTATAGATTTTATGTGCGTTGAGCCGTTAACTTATATTACACTCTATAAAAGACCGCTTTATGTGATTCTAACCGCAATTCAATACATCTACGGATAAATAAAGCTATATACTTACTAGTATGTATATATTTTACTCTTGAATGTAATTTTAGGTTTAAACTTAAACAGTTTAACTTCGGGAGATAGAAAATTATAATAATTATAATAGCGGAGCATAATTTCTCAAAAAAATATTCGAGAAGTTATAATAAAATAAAAATTCTAGCAAATACCGAAAACGCTCAGTGCCTTTTTCCTACCACGCTAGTTTACGTCTGCGTCTGTCAGATCCTTGGTCCGCATGCGTACCACTAGCATTCTATAATTTCATAGATTTTTTCCTGTCACATGTGCCATCCGCATGCGTATCGTGGAGAGACAGTTAGCTAATTTACGCGCGATGGCTCGACAAGTCGACACGCATGCGGACATAAACCCGTGTGACAGGAAAAAGGTCTTAACACGAGACAATTTTACACAACGTTACTCGCATTTACTCCGTGAAATAAAGAAGCCACCTAAATCTTCATTAGCCGAATAAACTATGTGGTGTTGAGTGATTGCAGAAAGCATTGCACCGCAGTATATGCGCTGAGGGATTTATTACACTCATAAAGTGTAATATTGCCCGGGTAATAAAGGATACGTCAGAGCAACTTAGCTACTCCACTCGCGGGCTGGAAGTGCAATGATTCAACAGGGAGGGGTTCACTACATATGTATTGAGCCGGAGAAAATGTTGTCCGGCTACAGAATAACGCCACCTATCGCTCCAACAGCTGAACGAAATTTAAGTGACACATGATCGTTATGAAGATTATCAAGATAATTATCATATTATTATCATTATCTGATTATATGAAAATCTATGAGATTAAATTTGATAAGCTTTCGTTTATTCGTATGTCAAGCACCTTCATTCTTTCCTCTAGGTTATTTGCATCTATATTGTCGATTTGTCTCGATGAAGAGAGCTGATAGCATCGATGCAATAAATCATTCCTGTACTCGGAAACTTTCCATTCCGAAGCCATTATATTTGATGGCGTATGTCAACGCGTCACTTCCTCATTCCACAATTCCCCAAAAAAGGTCATCCCACATAATACACAATGATACACATCGTTTATAGTGGACCGTCATTTTAAATACTTACCACACTCATCTCTCTATTATACCAGTTTTGTACCAAAAGCTTTTTATGTCAACATGTAACCGCCGAGATTAAAAATAACTTGTTGGAACTCTCGTAAATTGTTTCCTGTTTTAAACAACGATAATTACAATGTTTTTGACTCGGTAAAAACTGAAAACGTATAAAACATTGCGGACAAAAGTTGTACTTTTGCATGTTTGACGAGATAAAAATGTATACATTTTCTACTTATTATTCTGATTCTTTGACTGACAAAACGGTGTGGTCTGAAGTAGTTCCAGCTCCACATGTACCATTAGGTTAATTTTAACATTGTAATAAACATTTTTTTTAAAAAGTGTGTGTTATGGAGTTTCTTTCGCCGCTTCTTCTCCATAACGAAACACCTTGTGAAGTGGTGGTAGTTGTATTGACATTCAAAAAGTGCTCTGTAAACCTATTTTGAATAAAAAAAAATTATTTGATTTCATTTGATTACTTCCATGAAATCCTGGCAAAAATTATAACGCCTAATTCTACATATTAATCCGTTTTATGAACCTAAATTGATAGTCTCCTCTTTAAAATACTCACATATGAATTTTGCAGCTCATTCTAAATAGGAGAACTTAATCAATATGTAAAAAGTTTCTCCAGGCAATGAATGTATAATTCCGCGCACCCGATAGCGATCATAACGACTATTGTTACCTACTCGTTACGAGCTAAAAGTCCACACAAACTAATTGCACAACTTTCGCATAGAAACTCAATAACGCAACAGTCAGCTAATACTGCGTAAAATATGCATAGAAAAGGTCTTTTCGCTATGTTCTCTCGGCGAAAAATGATTAGGTGTGTAGTGTCCGAGCGGACCCCGGGGACGGAAGTTTGATTGCTCTGCAGACTTCATTTCAGTCACAGTTGTTTGTTGCGGAATGAATACATTATTCTAGACCGCCTAGTTTTATCATTAGATCTCGGAGGATGTGACCGGATACGCACACACTTCCTAGATGTTTACAGATTTACAGATTTCTACGAATTCTAAGCATCGAAACGTTTATTTTAAGGAAACCAAGTTATAATATTAATGAAATCAAACTGCTGGAAAGCAATTTTTGGTAATTTTAATAATTTATAAGAATCTTGGAAATTCCAAAAATAACTAAATTCCCCGAAAAACCTATAATGATACACGCGGCTTAGGGGATCTACGCTTATAACAAATATGATTTATCTGTAGGAAATTTATTTCCACCAGCTACATTGACAGGTTAAGTGATGCAACCATAGAGATCTAAGTCGCAGAGGACTTCGGATTCGATCCTGAAATAGGCATAAATATAAATGATAAATTTAGATGTCTGCCATGGAGCTGAACTTAAAAATGGAATTCAAAAATACAAAGCATTACTCATTATTACTATTTTGTTTACAGACGCTACCATGACGACGCATATCCTTTCGATGGGCGTGGGTCAATCCTCGCACACGCATTCTTCCCGGGCACGGGAACTGGTGGGGATGCACACTTCGACGACGATGAGCTGTGGCTGTTGCAGCCCAGGAACGACGATGAGGAAGGTTGGTTTAAAGAGATCGAATAATTGGAAGCTGTTTAAACATGAAAGAATTCTTTGTTCGACTGAGACAACGTTTAGAAACACGCATCTATGGACGACAGCACTTATACTCTAGATTATTACATAACTATTTGCTTATTCTATAACTTGCTGTTACTTACGATATTTCGGCTATATACTATAATTGAGAGTCCTCAATAGATTTTATACATTATTTGTTCAATAAAATGCAAGTGTTAAATTTATAACTTGTTAATCATCAATTTTGTTGCACGGTTTTATCGCAACTTACATTAATATAAAAACAAAACAATACATCTTTTTAAGCGAGTTTTTCTTATGACCTCGGATAATACCACAAAATACATTTCGCAACGTCCGTTAACCGAATATTAACACATAATTTTTCTGGTGGCTCTAATCAGGGCGCATGATGAAGTGCGCAGACCTTTGAATAGATGACGTAGCATTCCCGGCGTTATCTCAGTAACCGAGGGCACAAAGCCCGATCGTGTCTATCTATAACGCTTCAAACGACCACCTACCCCACAACTTAATGCCAAGAATTTCTGTGCCTACTCCCTATTATACGTTTCGTCCGTTCGGTTATACCATTCCCTAATGGTTGCGTGCCTTAAAGACTTTCATTTCTTTCTATTGCTGTACATTTATATTCTAAATAGGTACTGATGATAAGTATTAATTTAAATCTACATAATTTATTTGAATATTGAGATTAATTTAAATACCTACTTGTATAGTAAGTAGGCGAAACCACTAACTCCTTTGGTTGCTTTATCGTGAATGTTTTTTTTTATAATATAGGAGTAGCAGACGAGCATGCAGTCCACCTGATGGCAAGTGGCTACTGCCGCCCATGGACATCTGTAATCAACCCCAGATAGGATTAGATATTCCTACCTGAGGTCGGCCACAGATGCGCCGCTACCCCTGAGGACTAAACTGGAACGCCTCGGAATAGTCTGTCTCCCTTACCACCTGCCCTTATGTTGCGACAATAGACGTAATATCAGCGATTCACATGGATCATTTTACATTATTTAGCTGGGAAATATCATTTAATCGCGGTTACTTTCCGAAACTTCATCATTCGGAAATGAACATGTCATGTTATGTGACATTTTGACGTGCAAATGGCAGAGCGGCGGCGACTATAATTTAAATTCTGGAATTAAAACCTATAATTTCCGTTTAATTGGGTGCATATATAACACTGTCCGAAACACAATATCGCAGGCTACATTATTGCTTAATTAACCAACAAAATTGCATCGCGATATGAGTTAGGTGGACGTGTCTGCATATATCATTTTCATTAGTATCCATGTAATCCATTCCGCGTGTACCTACATACCTACAGTACATGTAATGTAAATACGATAGCAGCAACCCGATAGGCCCGACCGCAGCCATGCGGACACGCGCGCTGCGACTGGCGTGCTCTAAGGCCTATCAGCCTGTGTAGTTACACCGCATACGTGATAATTTACACGAACATCGGACACATCGACACTTAGTAATGGTTCCGGTTAGCCACGTGTAAACATTTACACATTCAACTGCTTCATTCGAGATAAATGTTGTACTGACAACATCGAATGAACCCTTCATATAAGTGTACCTATATACACATATTCATCAAAACGGAACAACTATTAAAATTGATATCACAAAATTAAAAAATCGTGTTATAGAGCGCTTGGAGTCGAACTACAAAATTGTCTAGCAAAAATTTACCATTATTTATTCCTAGGTTTCTAATAAAATTACGTTACTTTTACAGGTACCTCCTTGTTCGCTGTAGCTGCTCACGAATTCGGACACTCATTAGGCTTAAGTCACAGTTCAGTGAAAGGAGCGTTAATGTTTCCCTGGTATCAGGGAATACAACCAAACTTTGTTTTGCCTGAAGATGATCGTAATGGCATCCAACAGATGTATAGTGAGTATATTAAGCTTAAGTACAGGATATCTAAAATTCTAGGCCTAGATTCTAGTAGCGATATCTTCAAAGTAACTTCGAATAACTTCTTAGAACCTTAACGACGATAAAGATACAACACTTAGTGATTACTGATTATTTTATTTTCTGTTCCCGAATCTATGTATATCTATTTTATCTACTTATTCCCTTTCTAAATAGTACTTCACTTTTCAGGTGCGAAAGTGCCAAAGACTTGGGGAAAAATACCATATTATCGACCAATAGAAACACCACCCCCTACTACCACTACTACAACGACCACGACTACTACAACAAGGAGACCATACATACATCAACATCACTCTGGAAGACATCCAAATCATCGTTCTTACACCCCCTATCCGCGCTCTCCAACCAAATACCCTACTTATCGCCCAGAAAGGCCGAGTTATCCAGAAAAACCAAGCTATCCAGAAAGACCAAGCTATCCAGAAAGACCAAGTTATCCGGAAAGACCGAGTTACCCGGATTGGCCAAGTTATCCGGAAAGACCAACCTATCCAGAAAGACCGAGCTATCCGGAACGACCCGCTTATTATCCGGAACGTCGCCATTACAACGCGAGCGAAGAGCACCCACGAAGAACGAACCATAATTACTATCCACGTACCACGGAAACCACCACTCACCCTACTACTCCCAGAATGCGATACCCAAACGTTCGCCCCGAGTATCCCAGCCGTCCGAGACAGAACTACCCTACGGACCCAGGACAAGACTACCCAAAGAAAAAACCCTATTATCCCGTAAAAACTACTACAGTAAAACCTACACCTCCTTCAGATATACCAGATACTTGCGATACAAGCTACGATGCCGTAGCACTTATACGCGGCGAACTATTTATTTTCAAAAATAGGGTAAGTAAAAACAATGCATTTCTTACTTTTACATAAAATGATAAATAATATTTTACCGACTTACATTTAGATTACAAAATGTGGTAGAACCTGTATAGTAACTTATTTAGGTAAGGTGACCATATTCGGACCACAAGGTGGCAACGCATCTGTGCTATTTGCCTTCAGACATAACCAGTTTTATTTGGGGTTAGTCACACATGTCCATGAGTGGCAGTGACCACTTTCCATCAGGCGCTCGGCATGCTAGTTTACTACTTCTAACTATAAAAATGTTTGGCTGCGTGATTGTGATTCAAACCTTATCCCTCTTTATGATAGGTCAACATGATGACCACCTTCTGTCCACCCATTTGGTTTTTAACTATTGACTTAATATTAATTTCGTTTTCAGTATCACTGGAGGATAGGACCTGACGGTCGGTACGCCCAATACCCTATAGAAATATCGAGAATGTGGTCAGGACTTCCAAAGAATCTAACCCACGTTGACGCAGTATATGAAAGACCAGATCGTAATATTGCATTCTTCGTAGGTAAGTACTATAATACGAGAACGTTATAATTATTTTTATTAAACAACACCAATGATCTAGTCATTTATTATTATCACATCTGAAAGTAACATAATTTCAGTCTTATATGAATGAAACTTCATGCGCTTTTGTTGTACTTTTAGGAAACTAGTTTTTCCTTTTCTCATATATTATTATAAAATAACTATTATTCTTATAGTAAGTATATAAATAAATTAGTAAGTAGATAAGTAAGTGTAGTATATTCATTCTTACATTTCTTTCTTGTTTTAGGCAAATATTTATATTTGTTTGACACTCAATCCCTATTGCCTGGATATCCGAAAGCCTTGTCAAGGCTGGGATTACCTGAGAGTTTGGAAAAGTTGGATGCTGCTATGGTATGGGGACACAATGGCAAAACATATTTCTACAGTGGCACGATGTATTGGAAGTAAGTTTCAGATAAAATATCAAAAACCAAATAAATGTTACCATATAAACTAAGTAAAATTGGTAACAAAATTGAAAGATTTTTTTTGTTTCACAATCGCTTATCTATTTCATGAAATTTCAGATTTGACGAAGACGTTGGTCGCGTTGAGCCAGATTATCCACGAGATATGGCAATGTGGAAGGGCGTTGGCTATAACATCGATAGTGTGTTCCAATGGAAAGACGGTAATAGCATATCCATTTAAACGATTAATACTTTAGTACATTACAGCTTGCGAATTCAATTTATTAGTGGATTGATATATTGATTGATATTGCCTTTCGCGAGGGAAACTAAGTATCGTTCATTAAATGAAAGTTATGTTAGTGTAACTTTAAAATGTCCAACTTTTTTTTTAATAATAAATTAAACTTTATACTAGTAAAAAATATTTACAGAATGTACATTACAGCTTACAAATTACATGTACATTACAGCACCTACAAAATTAAAAACAAAAATATAAAAACAGAAACACTACCATAAAAAATTATCACCATGGCTGTCCTTGGGAAAAGTACCCAAGATGCTTTCATCATGAGCATCATCTCCTCTTTGAAATATTTATTTATTTTATACGTTTTATTTATTTTCATACAGGAAAAACCTACTTCTTCAAAGGGAAAGGCTTCTGGAAGTTCAACGACTTGCAGATGCGCGTAGAACAGGACAAGCAGCTCCCGTCGGCTCCGTTCTGGATGGCGTGCCCCGAGGAGCGCGCCGGCCGCCGCGCGCCCTTCCGCGCACTGCCCGCGCCCGGCTCCACGCTCCGCTCGCCGAGCTCCACTGCCACATACAGCAAAAACAACCTCCTAATTAGCTTTACCGCTCTATTACTAGTTATTGCTTCATATGTTCCGAAATTATAAAACTCAACTTCAGACAATGTACTATTTTTGGATTAAAATTCCAATTTCAGTCCAACAACCTAAGAAATTATATTTAGTAATAATGGTATTTTATCGACCTGCGATTGATAGAGAAATTGAAAAGAATACTTTCAGTTTAAAGTATTATGATTTCAGTTACAATATAAAAAAGGTCGATGAATGCCAGATATCGGATATTAAACATACATAAAAATAGAGGACAAATTCAACATGTCCTTTTTACAATATTTTTAAATCTGTTAAAATTTTAGAGACAACATTTTATCATCCATATTTCTAATTCAACAGCACATCGCCAACAAAGTGTTAACGACACTCTTGCGCAAACAATACACTGCCTGTTTAGTATTAATTGAAAGTCTACAAGTAAAATTAATTACGTAAACTTTTAGCATAATTTTAGAGATGAGGCATTTTTTTGTAATGTTATATGTACATTTTGATCTCAATATGATCGAGTGCTTGGTTTTTTATGATATGTAAGGTACATAACACCACTCATTTAGCTTCTGTACAGTTTGTATTGTCGATCGATGTCAGTATTTAATATGAAAATAAATTATTTTTGTAGGAAAATAAATATAACCCTGAATATTTGTAGATTCTGTGTAATCCAATATGTGTGTAATCTAAATTATAGGTGACGTAATAATTGATGTAATAAATATAACCAGTCGAGCCCACAGGATGCCTTAATAGACATAAAATTGTTTTAAAATGAGGCATGTCCATGTTTAAATAAAGTAGGACTGTAAAATATTTATTTAATATTATTATGCTATTGTAGTAGATATCTATGTAAACTTTAAAAGAAGTACATCATATATGCATAATTTCAAATAATACAGAAATGTTTTACCTAAAACGTTTTTATACTTACATATTAATCTACATTATCTCTTTCCTATACTCAGATAATCATATAGCTTAGATACTCGTAATTAGCTGTTAAGAAAATGGCCTTAGGTGTGAATTATATAATGAAAAATATAAATAAAGCTGTCTGAAGTTGATTTGCCAATGAGTAGAAAATGAAAACTCCGTGGTGTGAAAATGGTGCTTTGATAGTTAGTTACTGTACAGAATAAATTCATTTTGAATATTTTTGTATTTTCCTCTTATGTTTATACATTCTATATAGCTGGTAATATGACCATATATAAAAAAAATCTTCCTCATACTTGGAATTATAATCATAATATACCATGCATGTTACTAATAATCTTGTGCAATCAGCAGATAAGTATAATATAATAATTGTAAGCTTACTCTTAAGTATATAATTATAAGATTGATAGACTTAGATTACTATAAGACAACCGAGTTGACTTGTATTTTAAATCGTTTTTATACCTCTCAAGTCGTTCGTATACTAGAGTAGATAGATATATTAGATTTTTTACAATTTCTTTGTCACAAATAATTTAATAATAACTGTGATATTTACTTTTATTAAAGATGCCATAAATAATTGGCAAAAAATAATTCAAAATTTTATCAACTTTTAAATCAAGTACATATTATTCATGTAACCATAGCAGTTTTGAATACCTAAATTGTAAGTTGTGTTTATTACCCAATGAAAATAAAGATTTTTCTATGAGCATTTCTTGTTTCATTACTTCACCATGCCTATATTTGGAGATGGAGATATAAGCTTCATTTGTAATTATTTTTTCAAGATCCTGTCTGATTACACTACGCTCATAATTCATAATGCAGGATTTTATTAATTTTTAAGCCTTCTTGTCAGTCCAAAGTAAGGTAATTTCTGGCCCCCCTCCATATGCTTATATAAATTGAAAAAGCAAATTAAAGACTACATTGGTGAAAGGCCTACAATCCTTTGAGTATGTCTGGAATTGATTGCTTACCCACAAATAGCAGTACCCTATAGATGGGTTACAAAATCTAAAGTTACACTGTAAAAACCAGTTATAAACATGGATCAGGTATAACAACTAACTCAATTTTTGGTGAGCATATCAATAATAACATTGGATAAAGCAACATTACAGTTAGAAAAGTGTTTTTTTGATCATATTAATGGCATAGTCCCCATAGTAGTAGTAGTTAAGGTAGCAGATACTGTAGCAACCTACTTTGCGATGCAATGCCGAAAGACTCAACCCCTCAGCTGAACCCTGCATTGTAGCACTTTTATATATGACCTTTTATTCATAAGTAATTGGGTTATCATATGACTAAGCCCATTGGAAATCAAGAATAATATCCACATTCAGTGGTGGATTTGCAAACAAAATTAATACATAAAATAATTTTTAATTTTTAATTATCTTAGTACTCAATGAGTGGCTACACAACAAATGTTATGTCAAAAAATAATTGTTGTTGTTAAAATAATTGTTTCCCGATACATACAACCTGGGATTGTTCAAGTAAAGGGTGAATAGGCTACTTCTAGGCAAGCTTGTTTTAACCGATTCCGTGCGGATGGCAACACAGTTGTGCCAAATCACCAACAGTTGTGCCACATCCACATGGAATCGGTTAACCAAGGCTGTATCTCAGTTAACATCAGCCAATGTTGCATCCAAACGCAAGCCTATTGTAATTTAAAAAAAAAATACTCTGTGTATATTTCAGACAACAATTTAAAAGGAAAATTAAAAATATGAAAACTGGATACTGCAGTAATAAACAATTTATTGTAACTAAATAAATAACAACACCAAATATTTACAAAATGCACTTAAAAATATGATAATTTTATTCATTAGTTTCTTTAAATCCCAAATTTGACCAGTCTTCTTTGGCCATCAGGTTGTGTTCCATTCTGCACGCTAAGTATTCCTTGGCCTCTTCTCTGCACAAGGAATTGTTGTTGTTATTACTAAATAAGCAGTTCATGTACCTGGTCATCGTCTTCTTGCACAATCCATCGTGATCCAGCGGGAAACTTCCCTTATCAGGCGGTGTCGGAATAAACTGTTTCTGACCAAACGTCATGGCAGTCGACATTGTTAAGGCTGTTGTGATTATTTCTCCTGCTAAATTACGTTAATATGCGATATATCAACAGAATATTTAGCCTAAAAATGTAAATAAGTATGATATTTACTTTAGAGTGTTTAGAGTGACAACAATTTTAGTCAACGATAGTGTCAACTGTCAACTATGTCAACCGTCAACCTGACAAATACGATATCATAATGCAAAGAGTATGCCATAATGTTTCAATAGTGATTTCAGCGTATAGACTATAGAAATAGTATAGTAATCTATATAGGAAATACCCCTGCTTTATGCATAGACTTAGAATTTTCATTCTATATCTATGGCTGTATGTATACCAATACTGTCACAAGTGCATGTAAATGTCAATGTCAATTTGAAATTGTCATTGTCACATCTCACATGGCATGGATGTATGAATGTTTTCTGTTTTTAATTTTTAACATCTCAAAAATATATGAAACATTGAAGGTTTATAGTGAAGAAGTGAAGAATTACTGTGTGATTTAAAATTTAAATACATCTTTATCGCCCTTAAAATTGCTGAAAGTCAGTTTTATTGCATTTATAACTATATAGTTGCTTTTGGTCATGTTACATTCAAGCCTATATAAGTAATAAAAACTGAAAATGTCTCGACTTATTGTGAAAAATCTACCAAATAAGGTATGTATTTACAGGTGCAAGGAGAGGTACGTTAACTAGAAATATTTTGAAAAACACTAATGACTTAACTTTTAGGTTACTGTAGAGAAACTAAAGGATATATTTAGTGAGAAGGGAGAGATTACTGATGTACAGTTAAAATACACAAAGGATGGCAAATTCAGAAACTTTGGTTTTGTTGGATTTCGGTCTGAGGAACAGGCGGCAGCAGCTAAAGAATATTTTGATGGAACATGCATAAACTCTATGAAGATCAGTGTCGAGGCGTGTGCTAACTTGGGAGATGAGAAGAAACCGAGGGCATGGAGTAAATATACCCCTGACAGTACAGCATATAAGAAACTACATGAAAATGATGCTCAAACTTCTAAAAGTGCAAAGAAAAAGGAGAAAAAAATAGAAAAAACTAAGGATAAAATCAAGCAGCTTCTTAAAAAGGTGTGTATTAAATTTAATATTCATGCTTCAGTTTTTCACGTTTAAAGGACTTTCTCTAATTACTTATCAAAGTATAGTAGTTTGTTAACATAGTAGTATCTGTTAAGATCGTAGGCAAAAATAAGGACAAATTTAACTGCCATGTTCTGTTGCACAAACTATTCCACTGCTTTGAAACCCTTCTTAATAATAGCTGTCTATAGTCAGTCTGTCTTGGGGTAGGACCCTGTGAGGTTTGACTCTGGCGGCACCACCGCCACACCTATTTCTGCCTCATAACAGCAGTGTTAAAGGCTGGTGTGTTGTGGTTTGAAGGGTTTGGTAAGACCTCAAGTAGGCATTCCCAATCCTATCTGGGGTTGTTTACAGATGTCGATGAGCGGCAGTATCCACTTACTATCAGGTGAACCGCATGCTGATCTGCTACTTCTATATTACAAAAAAAATGCTGAATGATTTTTGTTAGATATAGTTTAAATACTGAATGAAGGTTATGTACACTAACACTTTAAGAAATTTGTAGCTTAGTGGCATTTATATTTTTTAGCATAAAGAAGACCCGTTATTTGCAGAATTCATTGAAGCTCATGTGAATGATAAAACTGCTTGGATCAAAGAGGCCCTAGTGGAAAATGATGATGGTGAAGATGACAGCGGTGTTGAAGAAGAGAAAATTGATAGCACAGAAGCAAATAAACCAACAGAGGATGATAATGAAACTCCCAAACAAGAAAAAGTAGCTGATAAACAGATCAGTGACCTTGAAGTATGTTTTGATTACATTATTCTTCATATTTACTTATGTATTCTTTTTTAACCCAAACTTATTTTGCATATAATAATTTTTATTTTTTTATTTACAGTACATGAAACTCTTGATGAAAAAAGTGGATGGAGTAACAGAAGAAAAACAGAAGACTGAAGAAGAGGACTTAACTCCCAAAAAAATTAGAAATAGACCTCTTTTTTATGTTAAGGTAATTTCCAAATATTATAATAATAAACGCTTGCTACACTCACTGCCCCACACTAGGATTCCCTGTGTCGTGGGTGCCATGGAGACACACATAGAGAAATACACAAACACCCAGACCCAGGTTGTCTGGCTGGGGATTGAACCCGGAACCCTTTGTGCGTCTGACCAGTATGATGACCGCTCCGGGTCTTCGAACAATTGTACAGAATTAAATTAAAAAACATTATCATATGAAAAAAAGTAATTTTAAGTATTTAATTGTTACTTTTATAGTAACAAACATAATCAATATTTTAGATGTTTCATTGATAATTAAATATAACTGTTTTAAACAAGAGATTTAAGAGAGTTTAAGGTATGTCACAACATTTTAATAATATCTTAGAAGCGCTTTGCACTTGCCTTAGGGCCAATGCCCCCAAGTATGAGCATTTTAAGGATTCCATAACCAAAGGGCAAGGAATCCTATTACTAAGACTTACTGCTTGTCCGTCTGTCACAGGGCTATACCTCTGGAACCATTATAGCATGTGGCATCTATAACAACAAATACTAAAAATAACATAAAGTTGAATATTAAAGGGGATCTCCATACAACAAACCGGATCTAACTGTTAAACCGTACTAGGAAGACGGTTGAAATTTTTACAATCCGTTTACTACTATAACTGGTATTATAATAAATACAAATAAGAACCATAAAACATATTTTAATATACTTATTTTAATTTTATTATACATTGTTTACGTATCATTCATCATCACCCTTACACCATCTATCGTTGTTTCATATAACTAAGTATTGTTGAAAATAACAAAATGAATAAAAACAAGTAAAAAATAATGAACATTTGGTGGTAAGGAAGCCTCCATGTGCGAGTTCGACTCGTACTTGGCGAATTATTAATCTTTTAAATCTTTAGCAATTATAATTATTTTTCAGATGACTGGTCTTCCATTCAAGTGCAAGAAGAAAGATGTAAAAGATTTCTTCAGACCATTAGTACCATACTCAATCAGACTGCCGCTGGGTAAAAATAAAAAGCTTGCTGGATTCTGCTATGTTGGCTTCCGGACTGAGAAAGAACTGAAGAAGGCGCTTAGTAAAGACAAATTGTTTATTGGTATGTACATTTTAATATAAACATGTGCAAGAAAGCAAAGAATGTTTTATAAGTACCATTAAAATGATTTGAAGACATTAATATGTAATTTGATTCTTTTTTTTTTATAATATAAGAGTAGCAGATGAGCATGCAGTCCACCTGATGGTAAGTGGCTACTGCCGCCCATGGACAGCTGTAATCAACCCCAGATAGGATTAGATACTCCTACCTGAGGTCAGCCACAGATGCGCCGCTACCCCTGAGGACTAAGCTGGAACGCCTCGGAAAAGTCTGTCTCCCTTACCACACCCTTCAAACCGGAACACAGCAGCGCCTAACACTGCCGTTATTAGGTAGAAATAGGTGTGGTGGTGGTGCCGCCGGGTGGAACCACAAAGGGTTCTACCACCTACTTTGGAGTAAGTGTGAATCTATCTATCTATGAAGTCTATCTTCATATATGAGTACATAAGAGAGCGATATTAAACCATTATACTAATGTATCTTATAGTGTTTATTATTATTTTTATTTTATCTTTCTCTGTCAACACTATTTTCCTAAATCTGCAATTTTTTTTATTAGGTAGCCATCGTGTCCATGTCCATAAATTTGAAAACCTTGCAAAGAAAGCATTAGAGGAAGAAAAACAACTTGACATTAGAAAGCAACAAGAGGTAATTGAACTATTTTGATATTATTTAGCTTCTGGGTGAGTGACCTTAGCATTTTTAAGTCCTCTGTGAGATGGTATTTCACTGATTATTTTATCACCATTTAAGTGAAAATAAATAGTGTGAAATAAATAAGAATATCTACATACAAGTAAATATTCTTGGAAATTAAAACATTATCTATTAAAAAAATCATCTACCCTAAAATCTCTGGTTCACTCACCCCAAATACTCTATGTCTAATGTTATCATCATCATCATCAACCCATTACTGTCCCACTTCTGGGCACGGGTCTCCTCTCATGTCTAATGTAATACTCTATAATCATAATATAACACATTTTATTATGATGAGATTTTGTCTTAACATAAATTTATTTCCTACAATGGTTATTTTAAATAATTGTGATAATAGAAGCATCATCCAATACATTACGTTATCAAAGTATATTATAACCATAATCCGTTCTCTAATATTATATTCCGATTGATCAATATTTACATATATTTTATTTTGTAGAAGGAAAGTAATGAAGAAAGTATTGGTGAAAGCGGCCGCATCTTTGTTAGGAACTTACCTTATGTTGTTTCTGAAGAAGAACTCACTAGCATGTTCGAAAAGTATGGTAAGTTAATATCATGACTTAATACAAGCAAGCTTTGTGAAATACCTTTTTTACTTTCTGAGTAGCATATTAAATAAATAATTTATATAATGATTATTTAAACTTGAAATATTATGTAAAATGTCTACATAAAATAGTCCATGTAATGTATTAAATAATTACTATACATAAAGAAATATGGCATAGTTATTGTGTGTTATTGACTATTTCCGTTTGTAAAGCTAGATGCTGCGATCGGCCATTTGTGCACCGGTCGCAGCTATTTTTGCAATAACTAAACGGGATAAACGCGAGGCCTCATTAGTATAACCGCTTAAACGCGCGTTTTCTACAGAACACAAGTTACAAAAGCATTATGCAGCGATGCAATAAGCTAAACACTAATCATCAATGCTAAAAGTAGCATGTGCCCTAGAATCATTTTAATTTTCAAAATTTATGAAATACGCAACATAAGGACACATTCAAATATGTTAAGCTCCAAATAATAAGCGAAATCACATGTTTGACCAGGTCCACTCACAGACGTGAACATGCCATTGGATCCAATATTGAAGCAGTCGAAGGGGTTCGCGACAGTGACGTTCATGATGCCCGAACACGCTGTGAAGGCTTACACGGAGCTGGACGGTACCGCCTTCTGCGGCAGGATGCTCCACCTGTTGCCGGCCAAAGCGGAGCCCGTAGAAGATGATGAAGATGATGGTATGTGATTTTAGGAGACGAGTCCAGCGCCAAATTCATTTTATAAATAAAAATAAAATAATATATAAAATCAGATGATAGCATATAGTACATTACGATACGAGGACGAAAAATTTTTTTCTGACAAGTGTGAGTTTGCAGGCCGAGCCGCAGGCGAGGACTGCAATCACACGAGTCAGAAAAACATTTTTCGTCCGCGTGTTGTATAAAATTTTATATTACGGGGTCGGAAATGGGGGTTTTGCGCACGCGAAGCGTGCGTAAAACGTCCATTTGCGCACGCCGTGATATAAAAAATATTATACTATACTGTATATTTTATATCATATATCAGTCGGTCTGAGAATGGGCTACTATCTATTTCTCATACCCCTAAGTGATAAGGGTTGTTCACCCTTCACATTTTTTTATTTATATGGCAACACAGCGCTTGCCGGGTCAGCTAGTTTATATACTTTACAATAATTTTAATTGATATGTTATAAAATTAAAATGAGAAATGTGATTTTATAATAATCAACTAACTAAATTTAAAATAAAAAACTGCCAATACTTATGCTTGTGAAATACATAGTGTTTGAAATATTTTGTATTTTCTTCGTATAATTTTGCAAATGATTTTGTCATTATAATCCTGATAAGAATTTCATAGGATTATAGACTATAAACAAATAATTTATGTTATTTATTTCAGTTGGTCTGTCCTTTAAGGAGAAAAAAGCGAAGCAACTGAAGGCTCAAGCGAAATCTTCACACAATTGGAACTTATTGTTTTTGGGCGCCAATGCCGTTGCGGACGTAGTAGCCGCGAACTACAACACCACGAAAGAAGTCTTGCTTAGTGACAACACTACGAGTATGTAATCTTTAACTACTTTTCTATTTTGCCAAAGGAAGAAATATCAGGTTCGCTTATTACGCTTGGCAACTATGTTCCCGCCATTTTTTTCAAGGTTTATTTTTCAGTGAAAATTGACAAATAATCACTTATATTTGTTCTCCCTGTTGTATTCAACTTATTTCCACATTTAACATGATTTTCAATATGTCTTTGGCAGAAATCACTTGATTACGACTCGAAAAAGTAATTCAAATAAATTGTCAATTTTTTATCAATATTCAGCAAAATTATTTGAGAAGACGAAACCTCGTCTCTATAATGAAAAAAAAAAACATTAGTCCACAAACATTTGAATATAACATATACAAAATGTTAAAATTTAAAAAATGGCGAAATCTTAGCTGCCGACCTTATATATTATGCAAGTACTTATTGTTATGATATGTACTAATTTCATGTTTATAGACACAAGTGCTGCTGTAAGATTAGCGCTCGGAGAAACGCAATTAGTAGCCGAGACTAGAACCTTTTTAGAGGCGAACGGAGTTTACTTAGAGGCGTTTAATAAAGTAAGATATATTTTTTCATATCCCAAAAGCATGTATGATTTTGTATGAGGTTTGTATGCTAGCCACAAGGTTGTTAGATATCTTAAAACGACATTCTCATTCTCACAGTGTTCTTTAAATATTTTTTATTTGTAGCCCGCTAAAAGAAGATCGAAAACATGTATTCTTGTAAAGAACTTGCCTTCTAACACGGAAAAGGATGAAATAAAAAGCTTATTTGAAAAACACGGCGCTTTAGCACGATTTTTACTGCCAAAACATGGTATCACTGCTCTTGTTGATTTTATAGAGCCCTACGAAGCTAAGAAGGCATTCACTAAATTAGCATATTCTCAATACAAAGCTGCCCCCCTATATTTGGAATGGGCGCCTGAAAACATATTCGTAAAAAGTAATGAGAAACCTGAACCTGAAATTAAACCAGAGACAAAAGATAATACTAAAACGAAAGAAGATAGTAATAAGCAAAATGAAGCTAAAAATCATAAGAGTCCGAATACAGACGATACAGAAAAGAGTAAGGCAGAAGAAATCATAGAAGATGATGATGAGAAGGAAGAACCAGAGAACAACACTACTCTATTTGTAAAAAATCTTAATTTTGTCACTACGGAAACTACGCTTAAAGCTGTAAGTACAAGTAAATAAGTAGGTACTGCCTTATATAGTCCGCGTAAAACTGCTAGTCCGCTCTGAATATAGAAATGAATCGCGTCATTGAAATGAATGAACAACTTCAGAGCGGACTAGCACTTTGGCACGAACTGTACCATATATAATCGTTTCTAGGGGCCTCATGACAACTTTAGCTATTATTAAGTATAATTTTGTTTTTATCGCAGCATTTCGCAGTATGTGGGAAATTGCACAGTGTAACGATAGCAAAAAAGAAAGACCCAAAAAACCCGGGGCAGTTCCTTTCTATGGGATATGGCTTCGTGCAATATTATAAGTCTCAACATGCTAATGAGGCGTTGAAATTACTTCAAAATACGACGCTCGACGGTAAAACTTTAGAATTGAAACGTTCCGAAAGGGGAAATCAGTAAGTTTATGTTATAATAAATACCGTATGATTATCCTTATCAACTTCAATAGAATAATTTGTTGCACAATCACTGTATGCCGATTTACTCGAATATTACTGGAGTTAACAAAATTAACAGTATTTTATTGAAGTATTTTAAGACATATGACTATATCTTAATTTTGCAGACTGAGAAACTAGGTATATTATGTTTGACCTGTCTTACATTTATATCATTTGCAGGAATGAAGTTAGAACAGCAAAGAAAACTACAAAAGAAAGCGCCCAAAACGGAACCAAAATACTAGTTCGCAATGTACCGTTCCAGGCTAATAGAAATGAAATACACGAAATATTTAGGTATGTGTTTGCTCACGATATTGTTAAAATAGGAAACTTATCACTCACTATTAGTTATCTCCGGAAATTATCATTTCCAAGATATGTACATACTTAAAAACTTTATGGTTATCTACGACTCTTAACTAAAATAATACCTAATTAGTTTGAACAATCAATGCCTATATTTTCTTCATTTGACTATCAACGTAATTTAACAATTTCCAATATTTTCAGAGCCTTTGGAGAGATAAAAACTTTAAGGTTACCAAAAAAGTTCTCTTCTGATCAGCACCGAGGATTTGCTTTTATAGACTACTTTACAAAAGCTGATGCAAAGGTATATGTTTTATTCATAATTGCTTTTAATATAATTAAGCACGTTCTTAGTAATAAAATTAGTGCCTAACTACCCAATCGGTTTTAACTGGACCTTCCCGAAATATACTTATTTACATACTTTGTACCGCTGCAATGTGAATCTCCGCATTGTTATTGGAAAACCTAACAAGAGAATTAAATTGGCGGGGATATTCGTGGTTAAAGGATAATTCATGTCAATTTCTCTTGTTTCAGTCTGCTTTTGAAGCATTGTGTCAATCCACCCATTTATACGGTCGGAGATTGGTGTTGGAATGGGCAGATCAGACTGATGAAAATGAAGACATCGACACACTAAGAAAACGTACTGCTCAAGCGTATAACAGTAGGACGCCGGGCGGCAAAAAGTCAAGAAAAGGTGCTGTTGACGTCGAAACATTTGTTGACGGCCAAAAATCATAATAAACGGCTTTCATAAATTATAAAATTTGACTTTTTATAACCCACTTATTCTCCATCTCTTCTTAATTTCTTTTCTTAGACTTTTTAATTGGTCTCATTGACCATACAACGACTAGCGCAAGTCTACTTCCGATAAAATAATGCAATTTAGTCAGAATGCAAAAAACTAGAACTAATATAGCAGACAAAATGCGCTCGCAACGTGATTGCTATTTTGTGGTAATTTTCATATCGCCGCCTTATCTGACTGTACCTACTGTGCTAACGCAAAACATGTTTTTCTAATAAAGATAATTTTAGTATTTTGTTCGTTTTAATGAAAAATAAAAAAGTCAGAACATAAAAAATATATAAAATATTCAATAAAACAGTTGTATTTATTATCACTTTTATTTATGCTAATAACAATAATATAAGTTTAATGGACAATGGCATATGGGATATTTGTTTATTTTAATTAACTTAAAACAAACAGGAGAAGTATATAAAGATGGAATCTTATTTTATAAATATTTACATAGCTAAATTTTAAATACACAAAGTTGAACAAATTTCTGGCAGACTCAACTTTTATAATGCAACATACTTATTGAATCAATTTAGTTATAACTTTCTGCCTTTACAATGTAATGTTATTACATAGAAAAAAATGAACACAAGTTCTGAAGGTTAAATTACTTGGGACTTACTACAACTATGCATTCAATATTTCTAAGATATTTACAAAAATACTTGAAATTTTCTTCAAGTACAATTAATAAAAACATTTGAATTTAGAAAAGATACTTAGAAAAATATACACAACTAATGTTACTCAACAATGCCAATGTTTTAAATACACTATTTTACTTTAAAACTATACATACATATAACCACATTTAAAAAAATCTATAAGTCTGTATCATAAATCAAGAAAATTCAGATTAATACTAAAGCTTTGATTATTGCATTACTTTCCTTATTGCTACTGTTAACTATGGTACTGACAGAATTGCATTGGTTATTCAACACAAATAATGTTTACAATATTGTGCTATTTACTTCAGTTCATAATTATGGCTCTATAGATCTGCTGATTAAAAATATTTAAATGTTACAATTATATTTATTAGCTTAAATTTCTTATCACATATACCAATTTATCAAACAAAAACAGGAATGTACAACTCTCTAAGAATATGTTCAATGATATCTTTTTATCATAATCTATAGTAAAGTTTCATTCCTATTTAAAGTTAATTTGATATCGGAATAATTAATTACCATATATTGTATTTAACAAAATCCATACAGTTAAAATAGCCAAAACTTATTCAAAGTAACATGCTTCAATCAATCTTAACTGTGGAGTAGATTTTGCGAACAAATATGCTTGTGCCAACATAACCCACTGTGCCACAAATAATTCCTAGAGCTAAACTAAACAAAGCCATGTATCCAAAATAGAATGTTGTCTGGAATAACCCATACATCTTTGTTTTGAAAATGAAGTAATAGAAGGAATAGAAATAAACATACAGGGCAGTGCTTCCAGCTGAAAGAAAACTAGTCCATTGCCAACGATAATCCTCTGCATTCAGCAGGAAATAGGTGCATACAATAGTCACACAAACGGTTACAATCATAAGAATCAAAAACACAAGTAACATGAATCCATACACATAGTAAATTTTGTATGCCCAGAAAGATGTAAATATGAAGTACATCTCAATAAAAATAGAGCCAAATGGTAAAATGCCTCCCATAACAATTATAATTCCTGGTTCCATGAACCACTTCTTTTCAGGGATAGGCCTGGGAACAGCATTAATACGACAAGGATAGTCAGGCTGACCTGCTAGGTTTCGCCCAAGGACAGTTCCCACAAGAGTGAGAGGGAGAATTACAAAGGTACAAATGGACATAACAGCAATCATACTGCCAAAAGGTATTGCCCTCGATGCATGGTAGTACATTGCAATGAAGTTTATGAAGAAGGCTGTCCCACACACCATGACAGGCAAAAAGAAGGCAGATAACAACATCTGTTTTATCCACAGCTTGCCTCCCATTCTGGCATACAATGAACCACCAAAATACCCATTAATTGGGGAAGTTGCAGCATAAATAAAAATTGAAGTTGAAAGCAATGAACCTCTTTCAGTGTACAGTTCACCAAATATTGTAAATATTATGACAGCTAAAACTACTACAGTCAACTGATGTCCAACCCCTGTCAAAGCTGAAAACATTGCCAAGTGTGGCACCGGCCGGAACACATCTCCATGCACCTGCTTCCAGCCATATTCATCACCCAAGTCTTTTTCTAAGTCATCTAGATCATCATCTTTAGAATACCTAGCATAGTCTTTACGAAGAGTTCTCATTAGAATCATAGAAACAAGACCCACTAAGAATATTACCATCATAAAACTATTGAATATACTAAACCAGTGAATTCTGTGCTGGAAGAAATTCGGATCTAAATACTTATCAAATCGGTCTTCGAAGTGAATATTGCTCTCCTTCCAGTTCACTTCATAAGTGAATGGAATTTTAGCGTCAGGTGTTAATCGTACCTTATTTTCGGCTGTTAAGTTGACTTCCACAATTCTGTTCCCATTGTAACCAATATCGAACTTTTTGTGTGTCCAAATATAGTAATGATCACCATCAACCTCGCCAACTATGCCCCATATGGGAAGGTCGTCGACGTACATCTGATACCGGTAATGATTCTTGACCGCATACACGAGAGCCTTGTAGGACTGTTCATTTAGTTCTATTGCACAAAATTGTTGCGCTGGTACATTTTCCTTGAACGTGACATCCAGGCCGCTAAATTCCAGCTCGACGCCTTGTAATGCTTCCGATAAAGTTTCATGGTAGTGTCCGATAGTAACTTTCGTGCCAACACAGAATGGAAGGGAAAAATATGCGTACGTCTCCTGCCGATTATGGTAGGGGCCAACAGTATTCATCCATATTACGACTTGTTCTTTTAACTTGTATGTATGTGTATGTTCATCACAATTAACTATAATCCAAAAAGCGCACAAAAAATACAGATACTTCATTTTCAACTGCCGATAAAAGTCTAATGACAATAAAGGAACACAGTGAATGTGATTGCAACGTTTTTAATAAATAAACGTGGCCATTGTGGTAAAGTAAACTAACCGCTGTCATTGACATTTATTTTCGCATGACGCGAATTAAACGTCATTTCTTTTTTTTTTAGTATTGAACACTCGTTCGCGATTGCGAAATTATTATGATTATGATCTAATATTTATTTTATGTCCATGGTCATACATTTTTAATCACTGTTAAAACATTTATTTTCCGCTAGGCACATTTCATAAAAAAATCCTGGACTGGGGAAACAGAAAAAAACACTTGTGAAATTACCACAGATAATAGAACAATCTCTGAAAACCGCCACACACACGGAAAAGTTTGCCGGACAACAATTTAATTTAAATAAGTAAAATACAAACGTAAATGATACTAATTACTATACCATGCCGTATTTGAAAGGTAGTGGTAATACTCTCCTTATCATATGTATGTAAATAATATGCAGTCCGACGGTTAAATTAACGCAGACATATTGGCACGGCAGTGCCCCTGCCAAGTCGAACAAAAAAAAGCGGCACGGCAGTACGATTATTTTCTTGAAATTTTCTTTTTATCGGTTCATTCTAATAATTTGACCAGTGCTATTGAAATATGTATGCCATCAGACGTAATAAATAATTATCATCTCTTTAAATCTGTTGAGCAGACTTAATATGGCGCTTATTCTCTGATAAAGAAATTAATATTTAATTGAGCAGTAACACAAAAAAAATATTATAAAAATACCTAATTTAAGTTAAGATACCATCTATCGAAATGAGACAAATCGCGGTAATTTCTTTTATTTTGTAGGAGTTCGAAGAAAATATGGTAATAAATAAACACGAGTACTTATTTAAAAGTTACGTATATTTAATATTATTTTTTTACTTAAATGTTGGTTAATTACATTATTTAACATAAATATATAATTTACATTAACATAATTACTTAATCCATCTGTAAACATAATTATAAATAGGTAATGTATTGAAATGTCTAAATGCACGTCTTGATTTAACATAATAAACGACACACAAAAAGTGAATTGATTGTAATTAAAATGTGCATAATGGCTCCGATAACACCTATGTGGCGACCAGTGTTGGCAACCGTACGATAATTATCGTACATGTACGATAATTTGATACCACCGTACGATGTACGATAGCGAGTCATTATCGTACGCAAATGTACGATAATTGGCTACTTGAAACTTTTTGGGAAACTGTTTTAATGAATTCATAAACGTATTATATATATGCCTTTAATTGATCATTTTTTCGAAAAAAGGGCCATTGATTAATAAAAAAAATATTTTTATTACCCTATCTGCCGAAAAATCTGCCGAGTCGGCCATTTTTGGTATTCGAGTCCAAAGTACTCGAGTACAACAATAAACAAACAACAACAATAGCACGGAAGAGCAAAAAAAAAAAAAAAAAAACGCCACCTCGAGTCGACCTGACTCGGCACATCTCTACTCGCGCCCGCGTTCTTATGAAATGTACGATAATTTTTCGGCAGATACGATAATTTTACGCCCCTGGTACGATCAACGCCATCTCCCAGGTTGCCAACACTGGTGGCGACTAGTGACTAGTCTGCAACTTACGACCCGTGCCGCAACGCAACGGGCCTCTAAATACTGGTCCTCATAAAAAGCATGCCTCTACCGTAGCACTTTTCAAACACGCACATAGATTGCAAGCACTGGAAAACAGCGCGCTACAACATCGGCAACGCCGCTCGTCGCAATGTAAAATCATGTTTGATTGTTTTTGACGGTGGAGATAGGCACCACTTTTATGTATCGGGCTGTTAGCCCTTTAGGCACACTATAATAAATACAATATGAGGTTGATTACCGTTTACAATATAAAATTTTCAAATATATAAACAAAAGTATACTTATTGTAGGATGAGAAACGAGGAGGCCAATCTCATAGCTCCTTGAAGATTTGACAAACAAAGACTGTCAACTACTCAGTTTTTAACAAGACTTACTACCTACATTATTTAGCTAAAATTTACAATCTATATTACTTATATAAAAAAATTACATCTCCGCCGTTTGACAAAAACAAAAAAAAAATGCAGTCTTCCCATTTATATACATTTAACCATTGCATTTATCAGGTATTCATTGCTAAATATATCGAATTTGTTTAATAAATGTCATGACAATATCTCTTTCACGACGAAACACCACCTCGATCCATGTCAACTGGGTCAAAAATCGGCAATAGACATTAAAGCGCACAAGAATCGTGAGTAGGTACCCGTTACAAAATAAAATCTATCTAATCCGAACTTCTCTTAATCTTATTAATCAATAGTGATCAAATCATTAGAAAATACAATTAAAATTACTTTTCCATTTCCTTCCAATAATTATTGTGTAAAACATCCAAGATTAAGAAAATTCATTCGATGATCCTGGAAATTCCAGGAAGAAAACTGTGAGGAAGAAAATTAGCAGGTGTGACCTTGTGGCGAATTATAGAAAGTGAGAAGAAAGAGATACAGATATTTGTGCATATTTGTTTATAGTTCGATGCCAATTGTTTTACGCATGTGTATAATTCCAGAACAGCGCAAAGGCAACAATTACATTTAAAAAATGCATATTAAGAAGAAAAACATTGCTATAACGAATGCTAACTTGAAAATTTTGAATCCATGAAGTAATGTTTTTATCGCCACATATATCCGATATTAGCAAAAAGATTTTTTAATTACCTCCTTAGTGTTGAGTGGATTGGTTGTTTATTATGGCAGTTAATAAATAGTTCAGGCAGATGAAAAAACATCTTATCTATGAAACGAAATACAACGAGTGGGCAGCTTACTCTTATAGAAATTGAAAGTCGGTATTTAAAAATGTCAAAACCACTACCGACTTATTTCTATCGACGCCCCAATCGCATAAATACGAAAAGCCAAAACGCACTAAACTAAGCTGCGGCAAACAAGCTGCCAAAAATAATTATAATAGTTTCATAGACGGCAAAGAAATTCCACTTAGCGATGGACATTTTTCTATAGGCCTACATATTAAATCTTTTTGCATGGCGGTCAGCATTTCGATCAATCTATAAGAAAATACAATGATGACTACATTAATTCTTATTGTGAAAACAGGCGTCGCTTGACGGGGGGTGGAGCAAGCGTCACTTTTTTTAGGGGCGGCAAAATTTTACATATTACAGCTTTTTCGTAATATATAATTTTCATTTCCTATAGAAATAAAACAAAGAAGTGCAGTGTCAGAGGACGCCACCTTCATTATATGATTACCTATTACTCACTTGGTACTTTATACAAACAAAAAAAAAATCCTATAGAAAGGCTAATTTCAAGTTTAATTTTCACCTTAAAGTGGCGGCGCAATTTTTCAGATACATTTTGACGTGACAACGTCTTAAATTAGGTTGCGGCTGGGAGTCACTTATGAAAAAGTGTAACGCCCGGTAACGTTACGATGAGTCACCGAACGAGAGAGAGGCCCGCCGAATGCCTTGCGTCTCTCTCCCACTCAACTATGATCGGTCTGCCGCGCGCGCAGCACTAGAGACTAAACAAAATATATTTCTATAGTTAAAATTTGTGCAATTCTTATTTTCATTCAATTCCTTGTTCCTATTGTGCAATTTAATTATATTCATATCAATAAATATTCTACCGAGAAAAAGACGTTGTCACGTAAAATCTTCGCCCGTAAAACCGACTTTACAGGCAACCATTTTTTTTGTAATTTATTACCATAGTTAATAGACTGCAAGTTAATAATTTTTATTATGGAAAGATCTTTATCGCCGATCTATTTCTCAACACACCCCGAGCTACACATCTGTTTTAAACTGAGATACATTAGACATAACAATTCTATAGTATATCTATAGATAGAATTAATAATACGCAGTAGGTAATATTCTTCAATCAATCTTTACAGTTGAATATATTTTGCGAACAAACATGCTTGTGCCCAGATAGCCCACTGTGCCACAAATAATTCCTAGAGCTAAACTAAACAAAGCCATATATCCAAAATAGAATATGGTCTGGAATAACCCATACATCTTTGTTTTAAACATGAAGTAATAGAATGAATATAAATATACATACAGAGCAGTGCTTCCAGCTGAAAGAAAGCTAGTCCATTGCCAACGATAGTCCTCTGCATTCAACAGGAAATAAGTGCATACAATAGTCACACAAATAGTTACAATTATAAGGATTAAAAACACAAGTAACATGAATCCATACACATAGTAAATTTTGTATGCCCAGAAAGATGTAAATATGAAGTACATCTCAATGAATATGGAGCCAAATGGTAGAATACCCCCTAAAACGATTATAATTCCAGGTTCCATGAACCACTTTTTTTCAGGGATAGGCCTGGGAACAGCATTAATACGGCAAGGATAGTCAGGTTGACCTGCTAGGTTTCGCCCAAGGACAGTCCCCACAAGAGTGAGAGGGAGAATTACAAAGGTACAAATGGACATAACAGCAATCATACTGCCAAAAGGTATTGCCCTCGATGCATGGTAGTACATTGCAATGAAGTTTATGAAGAAGGCTGTCCCACATACCATCACAGGCAAAAAGAAAGCAGATAATAACATCTGTTTTATCCACAGCTTGCCTCCCATTCTGGCATACAATGAACCACCAAAATAACCATTGATTGGAGAAGTTGCAGCATAAATAAAAATGGCAGTTGAAAGCAATGAACCTCTTTCAGTGTACAGTTCACCAAATATTGTAAATATTATGACAGCTAAAACTACTACAGTCAACTGATGTCCAACCCCTGTCAAAGCTGAAAACAGTGCCAGGTGTGGCACCGGCCGGAACACATCTCCATGCACTTGCTTCCAGCCATATTCATCACCCAGGTCTTTTTCCAAGTCGTCTAAGTCATCATCTTTAGAATACCTAGCATAGTCCTTACGAAGAGTCCTTATCAATATCATTGATACAAGACCAACTAAGAATATTACCATCATGACAATATTAAAGATACTAAACCAATGTATTCTATGTTGGAAAAAGTTTGGGTCGAGATATTTATCAAAACGATCTTCAAAACGAATATTTCTCTCCTTCCAGTTCACTTCATAAGTGAAGGGTATTTTAGCATTTGGAGTTAATAATTGCTTGTTTTCTGCCGTTAAATTGACTTCCACAATTCTGTTCCCATTGTAACCAATATCTATCTTTTTGTGTGTCCAAATATAATATTGATCACCATCAATCTCTCCAACTATGCCCCATATTGGGAGGTCATCGACGTACATCTGATACCAATAGTGGTTCTTAACAGCATACACGAGTGCCTTGTACGACTGTTGATTTAATTCTATGGCACAAAATTGTTGCGCTGGAACATTTTCCCTGAATGTGATATCCAATCCACTGAATTCCAACTCGACGCCTTGTAATGCTTCTGATAATGTTTCATGGTAGTGACCGATAGTAACTTTCGTGCCAACGCAGAATGGAAGAGAATAATATGCGTACGTCTCTTGTCGATTGTGATAGGGGCCAACAGTATTCATCCATAATACGACTTGTTCCTTTAACTTATACGTGTGTGTGTGCTCATCACAATTAACTATAGTCCAAAAGATACACAAGAAATACATAAACTTCATTGTATATTAGTTCATAACTTGTAAACACTTTACACTGTGAAACTCCTACTGGAAATGCCGAAAAAATGAAAATAAATAACTTTATGACCGCTTTGACATTTGCCGCAATGACGGTTGACGGCCTGTGACGACTGACGTCAGCGGTCAGCGATGTCAACGGTCAATTTATTTGTCATAATCGTTTTGTTTTTTTTAAAGTGTTTTACGGCTTTGGCTTTTTGCCTTTCAGCCTTTGTCATAATCAGACAAGCGTACAGATCTAATATAAATCTGTCTTTACAATCGAATTCTTAATAGGCAGTCTGTGGTGTGATCGTATATTTAAATTTAAATCTAGTAACCAAAGAGAATGTAAATTGTAATCACTACTGCTAGTAACATTGCTCATTTAAACGTAACCTAAATATTGGTAGATTTTAGGTTATGTTGATGTGTTTTAAAACTAGAAATTATTATAACTAATAAATAAAGATACAAATATGGATATAGACCCGGACTTACCTAGCTGCGTGCAAGCTAGATTTAAATCAGACACAGGAGAAGAAATCGGTACTCCATTGGAGTTACCATTGAATATTACAAAGGACCAACTTAATCTCATATGTAATGCACTTTTACAAGAGGTACTCATCTTGTAACTTTCTCAAATATTTATAATAATGATATAGTAATTCCCTGTTTATTATCTCCTCTCAATATACACAGTATCACACAATATTTAACTGAAAATAACAAATTTGTAATACCTCATTCTTATAATTATTTTTTTCTATTTCAGGAAGACAAGCCTTTTTTATTTTTTGTTAAAGACGTAGAAATAACTTCTACTCTAAAGGATATCCTCAATGTAATCAAGTTGAACTCTGAAGAAGTAGTTGATATCATCTATCAACAACAAGCAGTGTTCCGAGTCAGGCCTGTCACTAGATGTACAAGGTAATAGTGAAGGTTTAAAAGGTACTAGAAGTAGAACTAGTGCTATTAACGATGACTAGCGTGGCGGAGCGGTAACCATACTGGTCTGATCGCAAAGGATCCTGGGTTCGATCCCCGGTCAGACAGATATCTGAATGACACTAGATGTACAAGGTAATGGTGAAGATTTAAAAGGTGATAGAAGTAGAACTAGTACTATTAAGCTTGGTACATTCAACCCCCATACCTGTTTCTAACATTAAAACTGTTTCGTATGTAGGTAAGCCAGCATCCACACCCTTTCATCTAAACATAAGAACTGTCTTAAGTATGTTTTTGTGGAAGGGTTATAGAAGCTTCTGACTTACATTTGAAGCGCCGATTTTAGTCCTCAGGAGTGGCAGTCTATCTCAAGACTTCAGGAAGAATTTCCAATATATATGGAATTGATTATCAATGTCCATGGGCAGAATTGACCACTTGCCAGAAGGTGTTCATATGCTAATACATAAAAAAAAAACCTGGTATTCAGTCTAGGTTTGAATTTATATCAATTAGACTAAAATGGCTCTATTTTTTTTTTATATATTTAATTAATTAATTGATATATATAATAAATATTTTTATTTAATTATAAATCAATTTTCTCAGCTCAATACCTGGGCATGCAGAGGCTGTAATATCGACAAGTTTCAGTCCAAATGGCCAGCACTTGGCCAGTGGGTCTGGTGACACCACTGTGAGGTTTTGGGACCTGAACACACAAACACCTTTACATGTTTGCAAAGGTATACATATAATTTCTATGTTATCTTATTTTACTATAAGAGTAGCTACTTTTAAGTTGGAAGAGACTTTGAAACTGTGCCAAGATTGAAACTTATGCATTGATTTATTACCTATTTCATTAGGATGTAGTTATAATGCATTAACTTTTGAAGGTGGTAGAACCCTTTGTGGTTCGACTCCGGCGGCACCACCGCCACACCTATTTCTACCTAATAACCGCAGTGTTAGGCGCTGCTGTGTTCCGGTTTGAAGGGTGTGGTAAGGGAGACATACTTTTCCGAGGCGTTCCAGCTTAGTCCTCAGGGGTAGCGGCGCATCTGTGGCCGACCTCAGGTAGGAATATCTAATCCTATCTGGGGTTGATTACAGATGTCCATGGGCGGCAGTAGCCACTTACCATCAGGTGCACTGCATGCTCGTCTGCTATTCCTATATTATAAAAAAAAAAAAAAAAAAAAATATTACATAATTACATTTACAAACCCATCTTAAAATATATACTTATGATTCTTGAATACCAGTCTCATACCTATCATATACATTTATTTCTTATTTATATTATAATGTAATGAATGTATTTACAAAAACTTATACTTCTGCTATTGTAGGTCATACAAATTGGGTTCTATGCATTAGCTGGTCTCCAGATGGCACTAAATTGGCTTCAGCGTGCAAACAAGGCAGAATCTTGCTTTGGGATCCAGTTACTGGCAATCAGATTGGAAAGCCAATGCTGGGACATAAACAATGGGTTACTGCTCTTGCATGGGAACCATATGTCAGGTAAAAATAAATTGTATATACTACAAGCATTTCAAACAGCAGATAATGAGTTTGATGAATGAGTAACAAATTAATCCTTTGTATATCATTTAGTGCCTAGTTGCAATCCTAATACTTTGGAGAATATCTTAGTATAATACAGTGACTGGAGAACATATATTTCTTTATAGCATCAGTTAAAGTGATTCTTGTTCTAAAATGAAGTAAACATATGTATTTATAATTCGTCCATAGAAATCCAGATTGTCGGAAACTTGCTAGTTCCTCG
The DNA here is from genome assembly GCF_041222505.1 of Epargyreus clarus. NCBI lineage: Eukaryota > Metazoa > Arthropoda > Insecta > Lepidoptera > Hesperiidae > Epargyreus > Epargyreus clarus. Next base: position 10,901,870 of record NW_027332212.1, read on the forward strand.
AAGGATGGAGATGTGAGAATATGGGACACAGTGACTTGTCTTACAATTCTGAGTTTAACCGGCCATTCAAAGGCAGTCACATCAGTTAAATGGGGTGGTACTGGTCTCATCTACACTTCATCACAAGACCGGACAATAAAAGTGAGAATCAAAATTGTTTATTATATATTTGTTACACTTTTGTTATTATTTCTCATAATATATTTACTGAAGTTTTCTCTTTTATATACTATAGCACTTAAACAACTTGTCATCAGTTTTTATGATTGATAATCTACAAGAACTGAATGAGGAGTAGGTAACAAAAATTTAGATATTGTTGTATTTAATTAAAATAAAACTATAACATGTTAAAAGGAATTACAACAGCAAGAAGGAGTACTTAAAATATCTAAACAAAAAATTATCTTAATATTTTCATAACAATTGAAATTTTCTTTCAAGGTATGGAGAGCTGAAGATGGCATTCTTTGCAGGACATTAGAAGGCCATGCTCATTGGGTTAACACATTAGCTCTCAGCACAGACTATGTGCTGCGGACAGGCCCTTTCCATCCTATCCTGGACAAGCAAGATAGAACAAATGATAGTAAATACATCTATTATTATTAAATTTTGACAGTTTGACCAGGGGAATTTACAGACTTTAAGTGGTTCTACCACTGTTGTTATAATTACATATGTCTATAGGTGTAGTGCCTACTTACCATCAAGTGGACTGCATGCTTGTTTGCTATATCAATGTTATAAAAAGAAATGAAAATATGTATAATATAATTTCATACAATTGACATTTACAATATTAGCAATACTTAGTACAAAGGTGTTTTATGATTTTTTTCATCTATTCAAAATAATGTCCAAATCTCCTTAACCTATTTTTATAGTGCTGTTACTGAAGGATTAATAGATTTTGCACTAGGAATACAACAAAGAGGTGATATATTTTTATTGATAATGTTGTGTATTTTTAGAAAAAGTGTTACATCAGCGTGCTTTGGAGAGGTATGAGCAAACATGTCCTCAAGGGGCTGAACGGTTAGTATCAGGCTCTGACGACTTCACACTATTCCTCTGGTTGCCAGAAAAAGAGAAACGACCTTTAGCAAGAATGACTGGACATCAACAACTCATTAATGATGTCAAGTTCTCTCCTGACACCAGGTAATATTGTAAAACTTTTTCATTAAGTCACTGCTGATTCTTAACAATAAAATCAACATATTCAGAATGTAAGAGTAATCTATTCACTTATAATTTCATTTGGTTGTATAGGACTGTGCACATTTTGGGATTTCACCTACTAACCCTGGATGTTTCAGGGGTAAAACAAATCAAATTTTATTTACTGTTATTTTAAAAATCTTCCCATTTTGATTCAGATTTGAAAAAATCAATTATTAATCGACTTTATTTTATTACACTAATTCGACTTTATTTTATTAATACAATTCAATAGATGCATTGTTCGTGTTACTAATAATAGTGGTGTTGATAATATTACATAAAGATTGTTACTTTTTAGGATAATAGCATCTGCATCTTTTGACAAATCTGTAAAGTTATGGGAATCTACCACTGGCAAGTTCATAACAACTCTTCGAGGGCATGTCCAAGCGGTATACATGGTCGCTTGGTCAGCAGATTCTAGATTACTGCTTAGCTCCAGTGCAGATTCCACATTGAAAGGTAAAGTCAAATAAATATAAATTTAAAAAAATCTAATCAAAAATGTATAGAGGTACTTTACTAGAAATCAAATATTTCCAATTGACTAAATAAATCTAATAATTACTTTTGTATTTAGTGTGGAACATGAAAACGAAAAAGTTGGAGTTGGATCTACCAGGCCATGCTGATGAGGTGTTTGCTGTAGACTGGTCACCAGATGGGTCATATGTGGCGTCAGGGGGGAAAGACAAGGTTTTGAAATTGTAAGTCCATTCACTTACTGTGATTTTTATGTTTTAGTTACTTACTGTGATTTCTATTTACATATTTTATAAGTAATAAATATAATCACTTATGTTTTTGAATGTAAAATATGTGTTTTGTTTGTTACAGGTGGCAACATTAAATGAAAAAGAAATTCTGAAGATTAAGTTTATTGTTGAAATAAGTTCAATACATTATTATACCATAATATATAGAATAATTAACATGAATGTGTTTTTTTTACTTGATTTTGATACTCTTTTTAACATTTGCCTTTATGCCTGAAGCTTCACCTCCATATCGGCTCATCTCATTCCTCGGTTCTCGAACTGCACCCTTCCTCCTGATTTTAGCCTTCCTGTACTTCAGCTTATGCTTTACTCTAGGATTTCTCTGTTCCTTCTTCCTGTGAGGCGTCAGACCTTTATTCTTCGCAATTTGATAAGTAATCTCACGCTTATCACCAACTTCATCAACAACAATAGATCCAGATGAGGTAGATGGTTTTGTTTCATTCTCCTCGGCATCATCATTATCAGAAAATCCACTTTCTTCAGATTCATTAGTGGTCCTGGGCATGTTATCATTTTGTTTGAAGAAGTCATTACCATCACATTCTTCATCATCATCAGATACTCCAGTGTCGGCGCCATCATCTTTCTCCATTGAAGTAATCAGTTTTAGTTTCTTAGCGTTATGGCTGGAGTCCAGTTGTTTGTCTAACTTTCGTTTGCTTCTTCTGTCCTCCTCTATGTGCAACTCCAAGTTACTTTTTACTGCAGTTAGTATTTTATCCAGTTGTGGTTTAATCACTTCTTGATATATAGGTTCAATTTTGTTCAACATTTGCCTGTAATGGTATAATCGTTTTATGACTGGGTGGTTTTGTATGTTTATCCTTTGACTTTTTAATAACAGATAGAAACTTATATTAGTGCAATAATTTAAGATGAGGTCATAATTTGTTTTTACAAATTTGGAAGCGGGACATTGAGGTAATTTTCCACCCTTAACTAGATCTAAGACAGGCTGTAAGTCATCTTTAGCTACGGTTAACTTTGTTTTGAAATCCTCTACAAGTCCTGCAAATTCTGGGCTCTCCTTTTCAAATAACTGCAGCTTTTGCCTCTTTGACAGTTGGCTCAAGTCACTTTTGACTACAGATTCCTGCTTAGTGTCATCCGGAGCTTGGGCATTGAATAATTCAAAAGAGAAGTCCTCTTCTCCAAGTTGTTCAATTAATTTTTTTTGTATGTTTTTAGCTTCCTCTTCTTCCATCAAAGCATCTTCTTCATCACCCTGAAACCCTCCATAATCCTGATCTACATAATCTGTTGAGTAATAGGATCTTTTCTTTTTGCCCCAAGCTTTTGAATCCGGGAGGTCATCATCAGATTTTTCTTGCCCTTCTATGTCACTGTCTGCAATATCCAAGTCCTTTTTTCCATCCGAATCGTTATCAGATCCAGAGAAGCCATAAACCTCATCCTCACTCTCAGACTCATGCTTCCTTTTTCTAAATTTTTTCAGGAGCTGTTTTTCCTTTTCAGAGTACTCTTCTTCTGAGTCAGAGGGCTCATAATTCCCCTGCATATCAAACTTCGTATTTATTCTGTAACAAATATTGTTACGGTGATTTTTTGGGATATTAACAAAAAGAAAATGACATATTATTCCCGAATGTATTGCACTTAACCATTGAGACATGTATTTATTGCAAATCATTCAAAAAACTTAAAGTATTCAAAATTACTTAAGCATATCATTGTACATATTAAATCAGTTAAAAAATATCATTTGTACTTTAAAATATGGATGCTCAGTGTTCAAAACTCCAGATTGCTGCGATCCACGTGTTTGTCATTTAAATAAGCTTGCTCCTTGCTACCATAATACAAAGTTAACTGTTTAAGGCAAATAATTGTAAAGTGGATATAAGTATAGGAATCAAATTGATCAGTATACGAACCTGATTTTGTCTGCCATTGCGTAGTTTAATTGAATTACTGTTTGTAGTAAAAGGTATGCATTGCCTAAGGTTATAAATATGTTCTAATCACTATTACGACCACTACAATATGAACTACCTTTAAAACTGTACTAAAACGTTATTATAGTTAATACGTAGGATTAATCTTTAATAAAATCTAGGAAAGAAAATAGAAGCCCCTAAGTTAACACTATGATGTGACATTAATGACATAGCAAATTGCTATTAAATTAAATTAAAACATGGATTGCCAGTGGGGAATAAGTTATGCTTATAATCAATATTATTATAAGAACCGAGAGAGGTCAATGTGAATAAAAATAAAAACGAGAAGAAAAAAGTTCATATTATTTTTTATCCATTTTTGTGTGTCTTACATTAATATTTTTGCACATAAGTCTTTGGTATCTGGAGGTCTAATGATAGGTTACTATACTCTTTGGTCTAATGTGACTTAAGTTTTACATGAACATTAAGGGCTTGTATACACTACGTTTTTTTCCATGGACTAATGTTTTTATTGCGTAGTCGCAGATTCTTTGCTGTATACACCCCGCTAAACAGCGAGGTTGGTATCATTTTAATGTTATCTCATTATATTATAATATTATTTAATAATATAATGAGAACACTATTAAAAATCCGGGGGTTAAAAACCCTTGAGACCCGAATAATTCCTACCCACCCCCCATATTGCAAACGCAGACGCGGCATATGAGAGACCGGTGGGCACGAAATCCCAACTTGCTCTTGCCAAAGAGTATACTCTTTCGTTTATAGGAATATAGAACGAACGCGCAGGGCAGGGCTGGAAAATCACCAGTGTATAGATGCCCTAATTTTATAGACTTTTGTAAAAGTATGAATAATATTTTTTAAAAGGTAGATCGATCATCGATAGATAATTAAATATACTAATAATAAAATATGTGGAATGTAAATAATACTTGTTCCCTCAGAGCTTGTTACTATTGTTGGCTGTATGGCAACATTAATTTGGTTCTTCGGTAATCATCAAACACAAACAAGAATAAATGTCATTGTCATTAAAATTTAAACAGCTGTACGCTGGTCATTAACTCTTTTGTGGAAGTTGTGGTATGTATTTTATTAATGTATTTGGGCTATATTGATAAAAAGTTTAATAATAAACACTAGTAATTACAGTACAAACCTATGAATTCAAGATATACTTCTATGTTCCGTACGCAATGGGGATTTTAAATTCTCCAAAATCTATACTAGTTTTCATGTGTTTAATTTATAATTTAAATAACGAGTTAATAACAAGAGTCGACGCTCTAAAAGCCAAGAAAGTAAATGAATGTCAGCGCTGCAAAATTCTAACAAAATCAGTTAAACACTGGCTCGATCGTACATCACGAGGATATCACGAAGGCGGAGATACGGCATGGCAAGAAGCGAAATTAAAATCGTACGCGCGAAGTGAAATGCGCTTAGTTGAAATACAAGAAGGCTTGTGCACAGAGTTAGATTTAGAATACCAGGACGAATGCTATGCTATAACTGAAGAAACCGATCAACTACTCGATAAATGGTGGTTCCATAAGGATTATAAGTCATTAGACTTGTTTACTTGGCTGTGTATTGATACCCTTGTATACTGTTGTCCAAAAAATCACTATGGACCTTCATGTGAACCTTGCCCTATGGATGTAGATCATAAAATCTGTGGTGATAATGGTAAATGTAACGGTGAAGGTACAAGAAAGGGTAATGGGACTTGTATTTGTAAACACGGCTATTCTGGTAGACTGTGTAATGAATGTGCTGATAATTTCTATACCAGTGATAGTGGTCTATGCCAAGCATGTCATGCATCATGTCAAGGGTGTGATGGTGATGGCCCAGATGCTTGCCAATCTTGCAAAACTGGGTGGCAATTAGAATCTGGCATATGTGTAGACATTGATGAATGTGCTGATGTGTCTACATGCAAATCCCATCAGTTTTGTATTAACAATGAAGGTAGTTATTCATGTAAGGAATGTGATAAAACATGTGAAACTTGTTTAGGATTGGGTCCCAGAAACTGTACTTCATGTGAGCCCCAGCTTGTGATGCTGAGTGGCATGTGTATTAATGATGAACGCTTAACATATGTGATGCAAAGAGCTGCATTATACATTTTAATGATATTGCTAACAGTATTTGTATTCCAAAGATCAAAAGATACGGCTTATTATATGATAGTAAGTGTTACAGCTACTATCTATTATTTTGAAGAATCATCACAAGTTGGTCTTCTAGATATAATTAATCATATATTTTCCTATTAAATCAAATTAGGTAGTGAATTGTATATAAGTGAAACATTTTGTAAAGGTGTATTAAAAATACATTTTATTGTGAAAGGTACATCATAACTACAATTTATTATCATTTATATACAAAAATTAAATACAATGCTTGAATACAATAACCAATTGCATAAAGTAAACAAATTGTGTAAATACTTAACATAGATATTACCTACAGTACAATCAAACATTCCAATGGAAAACTTATGTGTATGTTAAATTTGTGGAAAATATAAGGTAACATAGTATTGGGGCATTTTGCAGTGTATATGATATTTTGACAATGCAGATTCAAGATGTACAACAATTCATACAGGAAAATGTAATTTATGAATACAATTGTTTTACAAAATTTGGCAAATCATTATCTTATAGATAAACACCCTTAATATAAAAAATCTATCCAATGTTTTCCTTAATCAAGGTCGACATTTGACAAGTTCTGCTTACTAGAAATTGTCCAATTTTGATCTTTGGCTGGAAAAAATAGATAGATTGATTATAATTAATAAGCGCAGTTGGCTGTTGTCCATCAAAGCTGCAGAATCACATGTATGTACTTACGCAAGTATAAGAAACAATATTATTCATATGGCATTTGACATGTAACATTTATTTTATAGCTTAAATCATTTTCAAACTGGCTATGGAAATAGCAGCATTGATCATTCCTTACATATGATTTTTAGATAAATGAGTACAATATGTTGGTCAAATAGTAGATATCTCGAATTCTAGATTAGTGTAAACCTAGTGACCCCATCTGTACTATAAAAATTAAACAACCAGAAACTTATGGATATATCTTAATATCAAAACACAACACAAACCATAAAATGTAGATTTTTACGCAATACATTTTTGTGTAAAAGCAGTCTTATTAACTTTACACCAATGTTTTGTAAAGTAAATTGGCATTTGTTAGTTTGGCTAATTATAGGCAGAAGAACATTTATTTATGTATCAGAGAAAGACATATTGATTAAATAATATGATATTTGTGATAAACAAGCCAGTTCTGAATTTAAGAATGGCCAGACAATAATAACCCGAAAGCTTAGTGCCTAAACATAAACCAAATATAAAGAAATGTTTCGTCAAATGAATTTTATTATTGTAATAAATAGTACCTCTTTGAGTACAATTTACTGTTATTTATGCTTGAAATAATTAAACAATAAAATCCTTTCCTGTTATTTCATTTTAGTTATGTAAAATATTAGTTAGTTTTCCCAAGTATAATTATTTTTAATAGCCAAAATAAATAAAAATACTATGATGACATGATGTTCAGGACACAGTAACACAATCAATGAAACAAATATATGGTTTAGTTTGCTTACTTAAGGTATTAATATATTATTCAACAAAATAAATCCTTGTAAATAAGTGTTTGTAAATAAATGGTTTTTAACAAAATCAACACAAATTATAAATGAAACATAACTTTGTTCTAAATTTTCATTTTTTGGTAATTTGTTATTATTAAGTACTAATATAACATTAGTTTAAAACTACTTGTAAAATAAAACCTAGTAAAGTTCCACTAGCAACTCTTGAAGATTTTATGACAAATCATACTTTTATAATTAAAGTGACACGATAAAAAGTGGGGAAATGTGTTTTATAAGATATATTAAAATTGAGGTTTGTAAATCGCAATAAAGATATATAAGAAAACCAATTTCCCCAAAATTTTGTATCACTATAATTTTAAAGACTCAAATTGTTTATGTGACACACACTAATAGTACTAGAAGTGAAGCTACATAAAAAAAAATAATAATAATATGCACGACTAGCACTCAAAATGCTGCAATATCAAAAGCTTAATTATGATAAAATAAGATTACATGTAAATTCAAAGTCAATAATAATTGTGGAACTAATCTGCACTACTAAACAGCATTACAAGTTCAACATCGTCATCACACATCATACCAGCCTATGGAATACAAAAAGTTTCACTTTTCACACAGATATCAACATCAGTCTGCATACATACAGGCATGCTTATTATAATTTATTACAAACATTACTTTCGGTCCCATTTAAAATACTATTTTAATACATACTTTCGTTTCCTTCAAATCCAAACAAATTTATGTACTGATTTAAAATGATTATTGGAAATATTCTTCCTCCTTTGGGAGCAAGTATAGCTCATTTCATTAATAATGACACCCAAAAAATGTGCTGATTTATGATCATGTAGAAAATATACCTGCACTATTGATCTTCATAACGAATAACATAATGACGGGCAATTCTATATGCATGATACTCTTTTATTTTTTGTGCCATGTTATAAAATAGTTTAATATTTATATTTCGATATTATTTATGGGGAAAACTTTTCTGACAACATAATTACAATGACATTTACATACGACTTTATGCTCAAGTTGCAGCAGTATTTTCGGCATATGACCGCCATCTGTTTATCTGTCTAAAGTAATAAACCAATCAACATTTTGATTGAACATAACTCCTTCATTGATTATGATTAATGAATGAAACCTGCAAATTCTATAGCTGCAACCAGCTATCGTGAAAGTGATGATGTCCCTAAACAATACTTTTCGCTCAGTCTGTGTCTTAGGTTCATGGAATGTATTTTCTTACTTTTTATGGCATAGTTTTGCATGATGTAATGACGTAATTGTATAATAAAAGACCAGAAATTTCCATACAAAAACTATAAAAGCTTCAAAAAGTTTATACTTCTATGATATCTATCAATTATCGCAACAATAATTTATATCAGTTCCGCGCCCAAGAAGCTTCATAAACAACTTGTCTTCATACAACAGCTAAAAAGTGAATACATTGTGAAGAGTCAAGAGCGTGACTTCAGTATGTGAATGCATTTACAAAAGCTTCTTATTATAGATGTAATTTAATTGTAAATTCTGATTTTTTACTTGCAAAGAGCTGCTCACTTAATCCTATACAAAACAGTGGACGATTGATGTAATGTGGTACGGTATGATGTAAGGTGTTAATACTAGTAGTTGAGTATGGTGTAAATCCTTAGCAAAGTAAATCAACTGTTTGTTTTGCATTAAAAACTAGTGTTATGTGTTTAGCTACTTATACATTACTTTATTATTATATCTATTGCAGCAAAAATGGTGTACAATAACAACTTAACAATGCCACAAGGACCGTCATTGCATTTAAACCTTATTTTAAGTGCTTACCTATTTCCTAACGTTCAAGGAAGAGACTAATTTATTGTGAATTAAAAATGTCGGAGAAATCGCCGACAAGATAATGCGATTTTTGCAGTATTTGGTTGAACGACACACGGCAGAGACGAAAATTCTCATGACAAATAAAAGCCTAAATGTTGATGCATAAAACTTACTTTACTTCAGAATACTTGAGAGAGAATACGAATCATAAAAAATGATTAATATTGATTCTTAAAATGTATGCTACCATTGGCATACATTTTAAGAATCATAGAAAGGTGGGTGTCCAATATCCGTAATGTACATTACCATAATAAAACAAAAAAATAAGGAGTAAATTGTAAAATTTTATGAGTATGGTTTGATAATGCAAGTAAAATACTCTAATGAATTGTGCATTAGTAGGATCGTGGATCGCAACAAGCTTTAAAGCATTTGAGTCAGTGTAGGGCGTAGAGTAAAAATCCTTGGTTAGCGGTGTTATTAGGTGAACGTCAATCATTCGCGTGATGTAGGGGGAAATATAATAAATTAAATTGACCGAGACAATCGGCATTGACATATTGTGTTGACCACATAAAGGGGACGCGTTGGTGGGCGTGTCGCGGTAGTGTACCGTGGATATACCATCCCAAATTTATTGTACAAGTCTTGATAGTACTTAAGGTATGAAAATGCATTAAAATACAGATTACATATCTGTATTACTTTTTCTGTGACCTCATGTAAAGCTTATGTAAAGACACCTTTAAGTGCTCCCTAATCGGATTATGGGGGTCTGTAAAGAAACTGACGTAATGTTTGCACCTGAGCGCCCTGACGAAATGGTAGCGTATTCTGTTATGCACACCTTTTCCATCATAGAATCTAGACGTACATTCAAGGAGGTCATGAGTACAACTCCGCTGTCTGCGTCGGTCAGAGCGCGCAGTAGTCATGACGAGTTGACACATATATCTTTAGAAATGTAAAATCTAGATGTATATAAAAGGTACGAACTTGTATACTTTCGTTGTCGGCGTCGGTCAGAGCGCGCGGTTGTACGCGGCGAGTTGGCGCATATTAGTTTTTTGAGACGTGGAATCTAGAAGTACATAATAAAGAGGTATACGCGAGAGTAACTCCTTCGTCCGCGTCGGTCAGAGCTCTCAGTAGTACGTAACCAGTTGGTGCATGTTTTAGAGACGTGGAATCTAGACGTATATAATAGGTACGCGCTTGTATAACTCCTTCGTCCGCGTCGGTCAGAGCGCACGGTGGTAGGCGGCGAGCAGCCGCATACGATTTTTGTGTATAACACTATGCCGCGTTGGTCAGAGCGCGCGGTGGCACGTAACCAGTTGGCGCATATTTTTGAGACATGGTATATAATAAAGAGGTATACGCAAATGTAACTCAGTTGTCCGCGTTCGGTCAGAGCGCGCGGTGGTGCGAGGCGAGCTGCGCGGCGAGCTGGCGCTGCTGCAGCAGGCAGTAGAGGATGCCGGCCTGCGCCATGGCGTCCACGGTGCCGGCCGCCAACTGGTCGGCGCGCTGCTTGCCGCCCGCCGCCGCCGCCGGCCGCAGCAGCGTCGGCCCGAACACCGTCGCCAGGTTGTGCAGCGACATCTTGTTCTCGCTCTCGTGTTGGTTCACCCTGGAATCACAAAACTTAACTGAACAACTACTACTAAAGAGTATTTACTTCTGCGGCATAATTAATATTTTTTACGGATTAAAGCAAATTTTCATTAAGCAAATGACTAATTCCAATCTATTTAAACAAATATAACTTCGAAACTTAATAGGTACACATACAATGCATATTAAACTTAAACGTTTTTTAAATATTTCGAAACATTAAGTGAACTGAAAAACAAGGTCTAACTATGCTTTCAACTAAAACTCAAATTCAAAGCCACAGTACTAACTTGACGAAGTGGTTGAGGAGAAAATCTATACAGTTCTTGTTGAGATCAGGCAGCTGCGCGTAGCACTTGAGCAGCGCGTGGCGACGCGTGTGCGCCGGCCCGGAGTCCACAGACGTGCCTACACCCTGTATCATTAACACACAGTTTAAAATAAATTGATTGACACAGTCTAAATTAAGTAGATTTTGGTTTGCCTAATAATAGCTTTATATAGCGTAAAATAATAGGTTTGTGGATTAACCATTATAAGAAAAAAACAGGTAATAGTTACTTCTTAATATAATTATAAAAAATTACGTATTATTAAAAAATTCAAAAAGATAAAGTCTAGCAGATTTCTAACAATCACTGCTAGATGAAATTAAAAAAAAGATATTTATAGAATTAAGGATCACTTTATACTTACTTGAGTCGAACCCCAAGCCTTAAGTAATTCTGGATACAGTGCATCAGTAAAAAGTGCCTCGGGTAATTCTCGTAGATATAATTTAAGAACTCCCGTAACTGAGTGGATGTCTACTTCTTTTAACAGCTGCTCGGCTTCATATGCATCTGGAAAAATACCATAAATATGTATGTAATACTATATTCACGCAATTTTTTTGTGAATATACCCAAAATGTAAAGCGTGAAAAATCGCATTTAATACTTGAAACTACTTTCTTTGATTCTTATAAACGGAAATAATAAAATTATTGACAAAATTTTAATATATTATAATTTTTATAAAGATCACATATATCTCAAAAACATGTTTAATTACATTATGTTTAAAAAATATGTTACTAAAAATCTAATGATTCAACATTAATACGAGACTCTTTAGTATAATGTGCGGAATTAGAAATATTTAGTATCGTTATAACACTGACTGGTCTCGAAGCTCTTCTTGAGGCGGTTGAGGTCGGAGGCGCTGCCGGACACGCGGTACACGCCCACCTCGTGGATGCCGCGCCGCTCCACCTCGCGCACGCACGCGCTGATTATGAACGGAATGTTGCGCTTCTCTCGCCTGACGAACACGAAACGAAATATATTCACAGATATAATGACAGCGTTTGCTATTTGTATTAATTTGTTAATTAATGTACTCAAATTGAATGAGGCTTGTTATTCTTACGTAGTTGTGTTACTTATTTATTTTGCCATTTTCAAGGGAGCAAATTACATTTATAAAAGGAATACAATACAATTATAAAATATGATGTATGCAAATCCGTATAGGTTGTCCAAGAAGGTACCACCAGCAGAACTATATCTTGCGTGAAGTAGTTTCAGTGGAAGCGTATGGATGTCGTGTGAGTTACATATTTATGTTAGTCTTCAGGAGTGGTAATGCACCTACCTATATTCGGTTTCCAGTAGAACCTTTGTTTCATGTGGAGTGGATTACCGATGTCTATGCAAGCAATGATCATTTACCATCAGGTGGAACGCATGCTCGATTGCTGCAACATGCAGCTGTTCGGTGACAGTACTTATTCTACTTCCGTCCTCACGTACGCGACTTGCGGCCGGTTTTTCCTACCGAAACTCACACGCTCAGCGGCATTATTCCCTTCAATTAAATGATCTTGTGCACCACACGTTCGCCGCCTACATCCTCATCAACACAAACAACCGCTATAGCTCCACTCGGTAGCAGTACTAACTTGGCGACGTGCGTGATCTTGGCGCCGAAGAGCGCGCCGGGCTTGGCCTGCGGCACGCGGCGCGCGGACCGCTCCGGCGGCAGCAGGCGCAGCCGCAGCGGCAGCGAGCCGCCGCCCACGCACACCGTGCGCGACACGCCGCCCGCCGCGCCCGCAGACACCCACTCCTTCGACAGCTACAACAACACGTATCCGTCACCGTTTAATTTAGATATGTACCAAAAATATGATTGAAATCTCCGTGATTCGACTGCGATGGCATGATGGCGTCCTGTCTTAGAACAGTAGGTTTAAGATGTTCAGATATAAAAGGATCTATAATGATTTTTAAATATGTCTTTTTGAAGCTATAGATTTTTTAGCAAGTTATGAAATCAAATGAGAGTGATTTTTTTTAATGAAAGGACAGTTGCAAATGCGGCAACAATATAGGACGAAAATCATCTCCAGATTATCTCCAAAATGAGAATTATTTTGGAGTTACAGGTTACAGATGTCTATGTACAGCAATGACCACATAGCATCAGGTAAGCTACATGCTCTTTTCTGGTTCCTATACATAAATAATAATAAATGTTGATATGATATTGTGTAACAAAAACAAAAGCATCATCCTGTACAATATAAAACTATACATACCTTCAGCGTGCATTTGCCGCGCAGTACGGGCCGAGCTGCATCTTCGTATAATAGCAGCCTTAAGTTCTGCGAGCCCTCCAAATCCAAAGTGAAGCTCTCGTTCCAGCGTGGCTGTGCGCTGCGGCACACTAGTTTCGACTTCGCCTTGCGGAAGTAGTGCCCGTAGGAATCCACCTCCACGACTATGTAGTAATCTGTAAAATAAATTGCATAATACAATAGTTTATTCATATAAAATTAATTACAACTTTTCAGGAAACGAATAAATAATAATATTTTCTCAAATAGCATGTACAATTTTAAGCATAACCTAATTAGTATTTTGAAATAAATTTCTAAATTTTTAATTACTTTTATGATTGTTTTTTTTTTTTTTTTTTTATGTAATAATGCAATTTTTTTTTTCATCAATGTATATTTATAATAATAATCAACATGTAATTTATAATTGTTATGAGAAATTTAAGTGTTAACATTTTACAATTATTTCATTAATTTATATTTACAGTTTTATTCAATTCTTTCCATTTAATTTGTATACTATTTTATGTTATTCTATTATTTGCATTGTAGTTTGCACCTATAATTGAGGTAGCACTTGTACCTGTGTCTTATTTCCTTCTGTGTACCTTTACCGATTGTTGGTGTATACTTTGTTGGTGTAACATAATAATAATAATAAATAAATAAATAAATAACAATGCACATTTCAATAAGATTGTTCTTTTCTTGTTATAAATAAAAATCATGTTTATAATTGATGTTTGGCCACTGGGTGACAAAAAAGTTAAAGTTGTAAAAATAATTGCATATTTAGACAAAATATAGCTAATACTGTTTTATGTAATTTTGCATTAAATACATTGATTCAAAAATCGGAATAGCTACAGTAATCTGTTTAATCTTAGAGCACGGAGTTCGTTTCTTTTTTTTATAATACATATGTAGTAGCAGACGAGCATGCAGTTCACCTGATGGTAAGTGGCTATTGTCGCCCATGGACATCTATAATGAACCCCAGATAGGATTAGATATTCCTACCTGAGGTCGGCCACAGATGCGCCGCTACTCTTGAGGACTAAGCTGGAACGCCTCGGAAAAGTATGTCTACCTTACCACACAAAATATTTTAAATTACTATTTTATCAGTTCTCAAACTCCAACGGAAATATTCGGATTGTAAACATACCAGCAGCGGTGTCGAGCGGCGCGGTCATGCCGCCGATGTGCAGCTGCAGGTCGCCGAGCAGCAGCGAGTCGTCGCGGCCGGAGCGCAGCAGGTACGAGCCCATGTCCGTCTGCAGGTAGCTGCGGCACGCCGTCACCCACGCCTGCAGCTCCAGCATCGACACCGTGCTCGTGCCCGCCGGCGGCGCTGACGATGCCTGACCACGTGCGAATAGAATTAATTGTGATTTTTAATCCTTGGTGCGGTGAGGTGCGGCGTGGCGGGAGATATTCAGTTTTGGCGAGAAGCCAATTGTCATAATTGTCATTGTTATAAAATATGTCATGTTCCTTCCTCTAAATGTTTCTTTTATTGTGATACACTCAAGAAATATGGCTTTATATAATGTAATATAAATATATATAAACATGGCTTTATACTACCAATTACAATTGATTTATCGTAAATTTTTACGTGGACATGTCTAATGACTAATGATTTATAGGGACAGCCAGTCGATATTTCATTTATCACAAGATTTGGACATATTCGAATCCTTTATAAATACGAGCCTAAAATGCGTTAACCTTCGAATCCATAACGGTTAGGGCATGGTTTTAAGAGTACATCGTGCAGTATTTATTTGCTTAATTTTTCAGTAATTGACTTTTGTATAATGTGAGGGTTCGGTATTGTAACATCTATTAAAAAAGCTGTTTTAGATTTATTATTATAATTATCAATCAGCATACCTGCAGCGCGTGTATGGAGTCGACCCACTGCGTGCGCTCGTACTCGGAGCTGAGGAAGAACACGTGGTGCCGCTGCAGCGGGGCGCCGGGCGCCGCGCGCGCACCCAGCCGGAACACGAGGTTCGGCGACGCCAGCACCAGCTGCCCCTCCAGCTCCGACAGCTTCTTGCGCTGCTTCTCCGCCGCGCCCCGACCGCCTAGGCGGATCTTCTACGTAACGATACAAGACACATTACAATAGTAATATTATACTTAAACAAACGAATCAACACTGTTCAATAAACCACATACCTATTGCTAAACTATATGCCTACAAAAACTATTTTTTACCCGTAGACTACACGAGTATTAATTGATAAAACCGTTTGTGCTTTACACCTTTTTCTGTCTAATAACAGCGGTATTAAGCAGTGTTATTCAGGTAAAGGAAAGACACTTTTATGGGGCATTGAAAGTTTCAAAACCTAATTTCAAGGAAAAGCATTTGTAACAAACAACGAATCCTATCTACAGTTGATTATAGATGTCCATGGATATCAGTAGCAATAATAGTTTATATTAATAAAAACATTTTAGTTCTCTGAGGTATTAATAGATCTAATTAATCTAGAACTATTATCTGGTGTTAGTTTCAGTTGTCTATGAACGAAGTGACTATACAAATAAATGGAATTTTGTGAACAAAATCAATACCTTATCATCCTGCGCGGCTCTCTCCTCAGCTAGTATGAGGTCACGCACAGTGCATGCCTGCGACTTGAGCGCCACTATATTAGCCGGAGACGTCTCACGCTCAGAGCCTGTGTCCTCCTCCACCACAACAATGTCCGGAAGAGGAATGAACCATTTCAATTCAAACGTGAACTTATCTCGACCTGACGCCTGAAAATTACAATACAATTTATGATATCTTGAAGCTAAAATAGCCATATAAAAGTATGTTATACAGATACACAAAGAAAATGTCACAAGCACGGGCGTCAAGTATAGATTCATTTGTTAATCATCACTAACTTTAAGGTCTAGTGTTAAAAGTATTCTCGGGATATTAAAACTAATAACTTACATTATTTTTGTCAGATACCTTGTATTTCGCACACGCAATAACATCGTTGAATAAAAATAGATGCCTTAGTTTTCTATGTCCATCAGAAAGCTCCACTATAAATGAATTTTTAACGAGCCTTCTCTGTGCACGGTCAGCATTCTGTAAAAATAAGGAACAATTATTAGTGAGTAAACAATATTAAAAAGAAAATGCGTACTATTGATACAAAAATATATACTTACGGGAAACATAGATTTGGTCTGTATAATATTGAACTCATCAAGAAAATGTTGAGTCATATTTAAAGCTTCTGTCAGCATTGTGTGGTCCGGATGACTTGCTGGAGTATATTTAATAAGATCCTGTAAGTTTTAAATTCATCATAATAGTTACAACTATTTTCTTATCTCTTCACAAATGTGTGAATGTGTGAAATATCAAGAACTTGGTGTACTTCCAAATGAAAATTAGTAACGGTCATTCCAGAAAAACGGTGACCTGCTTATTAAAAATACTATTTCTTTTCACAGTTATAAAATCTAGCCCATTCTCATGTACGCGCGCAACTGACTTGTGCAGTACGTTGTTCGACAACATGGGCCGTCCGAAACAGACGATTTGCCGTATAAGGTACGCGAATCGTTGCAAGCTACCGCAGCGGCGCCGCACTGCGTCCGTGGCGCGACTGTAGTTGCGTATAAACGCACAATAAAATACTTACGTGCAACACTAGCGCGTTTTTCTGCACCCGCGCGACGGGCTTGTGCAGCAGGTCGTCGAGCGACATGGGCCGTCCGCGGCACGCGATCTGCCGCGTGAGGTCCGCGAACCGCTGCGAGCTGCCGCAGCGGCGCCGCACCGCGTCCGTCGCGCGACATTAGTTGTGTATAAACGCACGCTACTTTATCACACAATTAAATACTTACGTGCAACACTAGCGCGTTCTTCTGCACCCTCGCGACCGGCTTGTGCAGCAGGTCGTCGAGCGACATGGGCTGACCGCGGCACGCGATCTGCCGCGTGAGGTCCGCGAACCGCTGCGAGCTGCCGCAGCGGCGCCGCACCGCGTCCGTTGCTCGACCGTAGTTGTGCAAGAACGCGCCGTACACGTTTATGTTCTCCGCCTGCGGTACACATCACACAAATTTATTACATGTTTTTTTTTTAATATTTCTTATAATATTGAAATAGCAAATAACCATATAGGCCACCTGATGGTAAATGGTCAATGCCGTCTTTCCAACAATACGTTTAAATTGGCTACAGATGTTTTTTTCCAGGGACGTTGAATATGCCGTATTTTTTTTAAATATGATGGTGTATTATTTATTTATTTTTTTACAGAAAAGTATTATTACCATTTTCTTAAAATGTATTCCGACAGAAAGAGGCTCTTCCCAGCTGGCGACAGCTGCTTTCAGTCCTTCAAGGAAATTCTTATGCAGTTCGTGTAACTCCGATATCTTGTAGAAAATAGTTCCAAACTCCTCTTCCGTTATCACCGGTTGAGACGTTGAAAGAGTTGCTTTTATCGCATTCATGTACTGCAAAGAGAAGTAAATGATGTTAGAGTATATTCTCACAAATAAAATAAAACACCAAACATATAGTCCTATACGCTTCAGAGTCCTAATAAAAAGCACAACAAAGCGAAAAAATTCAATTCAATTCAATTTCAATTCATTTATTTATTGCAGGATAAGGTGAAGTACATTATATATGGAATACATTAGTTTTGTGCTCCTATCCTAACCCAAAGGGTATGCAAATATGTCATAGGTAATAATTCTAATTAAAATTAAATTAAAATAATAATATTGAATTAGAAAAGGATACAATAATAAAATTAATAGAAATCATCATATTAAATTAATAATTAAACAACAAAATAGCATGTCAGTACAAGTAAAAATATTTTATTATAAAATAATGGCTCATACTTAAAACAGACAAGATATAATAGAAAAATAATTATAAAAACGTCTCATATCGAAATTGGTTAAAACCGATTTGAGTAATGTTTAAATGCAAAAATATGATCCATAAATGAAAATTATAAAATAGTGTAAAATTAATATAAAATTATTTATAAAAAAAAACTTGTAATATGTTCCGCCAACAATTTCGTAATCAACACGGGTATAGCAACGTTTTCTTTTTGATCGAATAGAATACTGAAATCTGAAAAATATATTTTACTCATACCTTCTCCATAACGTAAAGACATTCGACGTACACATTCTCGCTCTCTATAATACTTGTGACTATACAACGGTGCATGGTGAGACGCTCGGCCTCCGCATTGTTGCTGTTGGTAGATTCCTGTGAAATAATAAAAAATATATTATTAATTACCAATAGATTGAACCAAAAACTTGTTGTGATATCCTATTGATTACATTTATTCTTTTATTTTACTAAATCCTTATTTTACTATTAGACGAAAGTTGTATGTATGTTTGTATGACAAGTATAACCACAGGAAATGAGTAGTTTACTTTATTCAAACAAAAGAAAGAAACAAAGTTTTGTACACTTTGAGGTTATATAACAATGGCTTTTAAACTTTGTTTATAACCACTAGGCCAAAGTGTAAACATTTGGCCTATTACAAAATCAAGTGATTTGTTAAAGTATTGTGAGTCTGCATTCAGAAGCATACAGTCAAACATGATTACTACCATTGTTCTCCTTACCGCTTGTATACTTAATGGCGGTCAATGTGGGGATACGAATAGTAAGATTTATTTATATCAGTAAAATAGCAAACGAGCATTCAGTTTGATCTGATGGTAAGTAATCACTGAAACCCATGGACATCTGTAACCAATCACAAATGTTGCCAATTCTGAAGACTAGGGTGCTCATATGTGAGTCAAGCGATATTTACACCCATCCACCGAAATGCATCCTCCAAAAAGCTGATTGGCATTTAATCTAATTAATACAAAATCAGCAGCTTTATTGTCAAATGAAAGACAAAAAAATGTTTTATAATGACAATTATTATATTTTATAGTGACAAAAAAACTAATTAAGATTGTGAAAGAGATTGTGTTTTGATCAGTAGTTTATTGAGATAAAATGTTGTCTATAGTTCATACGAAATAAATAAATGTCTAACAAATTAAAAAAAAATGTATATTTTAATTGTATAATTAACAGGTTTTGAGGTAAAGCGGTTGGAGCTTTCGCCTTTCGATGCTATTATATTTAGCGACATTGCTGAAATTATAAATGACATCGATAATAATCTGGTATGTTTCATTTATTTTTAAATGTCATGTATTCCTAGCATTCATCACTATTATATCCAAATAATCTAATAAGAATTTAGGGCAATATATTCACAAACAATGTTCAAGTTTACTGAATATTTACATCAACAAATCAAAGACAAATACTAATTTTTCAGAATTTCGAACCAGACACAAAAATAAACGATGAAAGCGAAAGCAATGAGGATGTTGAAAATTTGTTATCAGAGTATCAAAATCACTTAGAAAAAGCACATAAACAACGGGTACAATATTTTGAAAAAACTAAAGGAAAAAATAAGGTACCGCTAGTACGCCATGAAAAGTTTTCTAAAGTAAATTTTCCGAAAGTGCATTCCTTTGACAGTGATCGGAACTACCATTTCAGCAAGTTTCTACCACAGAAAGTTTTCAATAATCCCTATGATTTATTTGTTCCGTTGCATGTACCGCATGAAGAATCTTTACCTACTGTTAATAAGATAATTTGGAATGAAAACAAAGTGGATTTACCAGGTTTTGTAACCAAATCTGGAAACAGCGCAATTCTTTCATCATGCTTCTGTGAGGAAAATAAATTTCCATGCAAATGTAACTGCAAGCAATGCTTGATACCGTTTGGAAAGCCACATTCATCCTACTTTGAACCAGCAAAAGCATTTAATGACGACAATCCTTTAATAACTAACACTGCCTATAAAAATATAGGCCACCGAAGCGAGAACACTGGTGATATTTCTGATAATAATGTAAATATACGAATTAAGGTCGACATTCAAATGCCTAAAATTTATGAGGTGTTAAAAAAGGTGCACGAAAGTTTTAGTATAAATAATGCCACAACGCCTGAAGACGTCGACTTAAACGACACTATGGCACCCATGAATATGTCATTTTCCTCTTTGACTTTTCCTATACCTTTGAATATTCTTACTCACGGGTTATCTAAACTTTACCAGTATGATTTTACTCCTATTCACAAGACGTCATTGCACAAGAAGAAAAAATCTCATTCTAGTAGTCAAAATAAGAAATATCGCAGCAAATTTCTAACTTTTCATCACGGTAAAGGGTATTCGTACCAGAATTTACAAACTACAGAAAAATATAATAATGAGAACTCCAATAATATACATCACGACACTCAAGTTAAATTACAACCTAACATCACACGAATACTGGAATTAAATTCTACAGCAAATAAGTCAGACTCCCTTCCTGACTACAATGAAACCAACGCAACAATACCTATTCTAGTAAACATTTCTAGCGATGACAATTTTATTGATATAGAAGCTACAACAAAAGATATCACCAATATAAATCATACAGTGTCAGCAGAACCTAATAACGCAACAGCGTCACCATCTTTCATACGCATCAAACGTGCAATATTAGATAACAGCACATTACCAAATAGTACAATTTCAAAGTTAAAAAGTGTCAATACATCACAAAACAATTTTGAAACCGGTAAAGTTAATAATCAGCCAATATTAATGGACAACGATTTATTATACTGGCCTGACGAAGCTGGACATAATATAAAGAATGAAACGGTTGCAGCAAGAGAAGAACAACTTCATGAATCGAATTTAAACATAAGTGAACATACGGTAAATATAAATAGCACTTCGAATATACAAAAATCGCTTAGCAAAGTTAATTGGGACGACGTGGAATCGGTAGCTTCAACGTTTACAAATCTCGTGGGCAAATATGTAAATGGTATGTTAACATTTTGCTCCCAAAAAAATTGTCGATCTTTAAAATATGGTGACAAAATGTGTATCCAAAGAAATTGTATTCCCGAGGAGCGTTTTAATAAGATAGGGCACTGTAATGCGGGAACTAATAATACTGGTAAGTTGCAATTTATAATATTTCATTTGTTTACTATATTTTATTCCTTCAAAAAATGTTTTACAAACATCCCCTTGCGCGGGGCACACATGCATAAAGTCTGCATAAATTCTTCGATGTTATGACTTATGTATAGTCCTTAAGGATTATACATAAGTCATATGTTATGTATAATCCTTAAGGATTAGTATGCCAATGTATGAAAAATATGTATTTTCTTAAAATTTAGGCTTTCCTTTCGATTGTCATTTATCATTACTTCCCAGAATTTGATCCTTATAAGCAAAACTATTAGATAGAGGAATAATATAGAGGATGTATTTTTTTTTTCAAAATTAACTTTTTCGATTCCCGGCTTGGGAAAAAGATATTTAAAAAAACGAATGATGCAGTTTTCGTTTTTATCAAAATCGGCCTCGTAGGTCTGAAAGTAGTTTTCAGCGTTTTTCGCTAATCCTTATAGTTTCAGATTGGGCCCTGAAGGCCTATTCGAAAAATTCACCCTGTATACATATAGACCAAAATTAAATATATTATATAAAATCTTAATCTTCCATAATATATATATGGAAAATATGTAGGAATGTGCAGTTACTAAAGTATTCTTAATTAATTTTATTTCATAGGATTTTTTCTGTTGCAGACTGCACAATATTAATGGACTCGCGTACCGATGTGTCCTTAGATATTGTTTCTGAGCTTATCGACAGTTTACAAAACAAACTGATGGGCCAAATATTTGGAAAGGCAACGATTTGTATCAACGTAAAATGTACCACCTTCGTAGCAATTAAGAAACATTTTACGAGAACAAAATGTTTAAAGAAAGAACTAAAGGCCAAGGGCCATTGTGAAAACTTAAAAAACGATAAAATTGTTTAGAAATGACGTAACGACGTTTATTTGGAAAATACACATTGAGACCATTACGGATTTATAAACATAAAATGCTTACAGCTAAAGCTGTGATAAGAAACAGTTTACTCAGTTGCACTTACAATGTTTGTTAGGTGTTTCACTGCACGTATGCAATTAAACTTGTTAATTCTAACCATGCTTGTGTTTCCTTTTCTTATAGTATTTTCAAATAAAATACTTGCATCGGTAAGTACATTAATAAATTTTATATAAACGACTATTATTTAATATCACCTTTATGAAGAGTTTAATAACATAAATTAAAACATTTATGAATGCAATACATTTTGCATATGCAATTTTTTAATATTTTATGTACTCTTTTATAGAAAACAAAAGAATTATACTTCTCTCCATGGAAAGCTATCAAAAAAACTCAACCACAAATAATAAACTTTACTTCAAACGGCGAATACAATATGGAAGATGTCCCGCTCCGAAATTTCGTTAGCGTGAAGAAAATTATGGACACTATCGGAAAGAAATACTGGGCGAGCCACTTTTTTCGGAAAGATGACAGCACTCTCTGGAATTCCACAGATGTAATGAATGAAATTAGAGAATATATGAATCAAATGTATTCGTCACTTCGGCCGATGAAGAAGCTCAAGATACTCACGGAATGTAGGAAAAATAGATCACTCTGTCGGTTCTTAGCCTGTCCGAATATAAAGGATCACTGCGTATTGTGTGAGGTTGACATGAAGAATCGCGGTCAAAATTCTACAACATGTGAACAATTTTCAACTAAATTCCTAATGTCACATAAACGATTTAAAAACATTTCCGTCCTTATGGACAAGTCATAAAAATTAATAAACGTATAAAACATTATCTTGTTCTTGTCTTGTGCATCCCATGCAACGAGTAAAGCTCAGGATAATTCTGGATAATTAAATCATTTGTTGATAAGTTCCTTCGTAACTCATTAGGCAAACATTCCCGTAAGGGGCTTATCTTTCAACAGATAGGGACATACCCAGTCGAGGCATATAAAAAGCCGAGATGGGACTATCCAAACATTTACCCCGGTGAAACAGTCGCAATCATACCTGCTACAATGTTCACTCTTAAGTATTTTGTTGTTATTCTAGTATTATGCGAAGTGAATGGAATTTACGGCAAGCCAGTGGAATGTGAGTATTAGAAATTCTAAATTTGGGTGTCAAATAATCCTGTGTTTTTAATCTACTAACCTCGCTTGCAGATAATTTTAACGAGGGTCGCGGGATTGGTTCCACACTTTGGGGATGGCTAACCTATCCGTTCTCATGGTGGAGTTCCGGCAACGACATACTACCCGAATCGGATCAACTCATAAAACCGACATCGCCCACCCCGTTCGAGACAATAGAGATAGGAAGACATAACGTAACAATATGGTGCAATGACCAAACCTGTACCACGATGAGGTGTGACAAGTTCGGTTGTGTGAATATTACGTGTAATATTTACGACACAGATTTGAATGGGGAATGCAGACAGTACAATACAATAGTGAAACCAGAAGATCCTACGTCACAAAAGCCTGTTAAAGCCACCGAGCCAGCGGCAAAGCCCACGGTGCAAGATAAGGAAACTAGGACAACGGTGAAGCCGCCTGAATCAACAATCGCTGTATCAGTGCCATCTACTGCGACGACTCCGAATCAAGCTGTTGACGAACGTCCATTGGAACTTGAAGCAGTCTTATCGTCAACCGTTACTGAAGTCATAAGCCAGCCTACACAAACTATAAAACCTAACAACTAAATGGTATGCATCCTATTCATAATTGTAATTAACATAAAGTGTAAATATTCTAACAAAAATCTCCTTTAACTTATTTTTGTTTTGTCAAAAGTTAGTTACTTAAACTGTTTATTAATAATCACTGAAACCAATTTTTGCTACTGAAGATCAACATTTGACAATTTGTAGTTACCTATTAGATATTGCCAAATGTTTTTTTAGTAGGAAAAAATTGGATAGAATTATTATTAAAAAGCATAAATCAACGTAATAATCAATACTACCTATTATCTTAGCAAACTTTACAAAAAATTACATTTTATTAACAGCTTTTTAATACAGTGTTTTTCATTTCCTTTCAGATGAGACTGCTGGACAAATTACAGAATCGACAATGACATCTTTTTTACCACTGGGAATAGATCAAATCTTATTAAATTACATCCGATCAAAATTAATTCATCACGCAACAATCTTGGCAAATCGGTTGATTCTAAAATCAGACATAGACTCTTTTTGTGCCGACGGCGTTTGTTACTACACACTGTGTGAACACGGTAACTGTGAAGTGAAGTTCTGCAAATATAACTTGATTACTAGTGAAAGAAAATGTTCCCTTAAAGGACCACTAGGAGTGCTGGATCTGAAAAATTATAACAGAATAATCTCAATAAGTAACGAAACCAATGACTTTGTTAATAATGAGAAGGAAGTTAAGCTGTTAAAAAGGATATTAAATAAATGATTCATCGTTTAATTGAGCTTTTTATTTGTTGGCGGTGAACAATGATTCAGTTCAAAATTATGCTATGTACACTTACAGAATATTTAAAGTATTGCTGAAGAATACCTAACATCCAACTCATAGTATTGCTGTTCCATTGTCATAAAAATACTGCATATTTGTAACATTACTGGATGAAAGATAAGTAAAATAAGGCATACAAAATTATGCTTATCTTTAGGTGAGATACGGGAAGTGAGGTGGCGCGGTTAAGTAATCTCCCACTCAATTAACATAAATATGCGATAAGCGCCCATTGTTCTCGTACGCACATCACATGTATGCGACATAGCAATCGAGCGTTCGACTTTTACACGTCATTGTAAACTGATTAATGTATTGAAATTAGCTATTTGTTTGGATTAGGTTTTGTTATTGTTTTCTGACATTTTTATTTATTTAAAAAGTTTGCATGTAATCAAATTTTTGTCGCCTAATGTTTTAAATCAATCGAAATAATTACATTTTGTTCTCAGGGAATTGTTATTTTTTCTTGAGAGTTAATTTAAGTTAATTTGCAAATTATGAGAATGGAATGCCAAACTGGTATGTGTAGAGCTCCATTCAATACTCATGCAAAATAGTTGATTAGGTTGAATTACTTTTTCAAATCGAAACAAAGTGATCTACCATGGAAATATTGAAAATTATGTTAAACATTGGAAAGGTGTAGACAATAAAAGATTATTACATTATTATTATTATTTTAAATTTTCATAGACATACAATAAAAAAGCTTAGCTGCCAATAAATATGTTTGTGTATTAACTTTTAAAACTTTATATACGGCACTGGACAATTTAAAAATAATGTAAATTTGTATGAATACTTAATACAAAATTCAGCTAATTGTTATTAAAATATAAAGAATTATTAGTGTTACATACTAGTTACTACATGGAATTCAGAAATAAAACATCGGGTTCAAATCATAGCAATAAGTTAATGATACCCAACAATAAAATTCGATAATACGAAAAGTAGCATCTAATAACACACTACTTCATCAAACAACGGTGAATAGTGTTGGTGCGACACTATACCGTTAGTTAAAATGTTTTTGTTTAGTTTGCGTGTGGTTGCAATTCAAGCACGAAATTATGCATCCGGTCCACTGGACATGTGGGTTATATCGTTGATCGTATTGACTAGATTTGCTCCCGTTACTTACTAATGCTTAATAGAGAAGCTTAGATGAGACTACACATATAGAAGTAAATAGTGTAGGATTATGATACTGAAATATGAATTGATAATGATATTAATATTACTTATTTTATCTATCTATGTAACCACGTTTATTTATGTAGTATATTTTTGTTTATATTGTGTGAATTAATGATTAAACAAGTAAAAAATCTCATCTGTAGCAATATTTAGTAGGTACGTTAGAAAATAGCTAGAGTAATTATTTGTACCGATCTAAAAGCCAATATTAGAAAGACGTGCTACACAGTTGCCTTGTACCTACTTGTATAATACAGGAGTCCCCGTACGCGTCAATCCCAAGAGATTATTTTTACAAACCATGCATCATACAATGAGTAATCATTAATCGTATTCGTATGTATATTAAATGCAGGATCGTTTTGTATAACTTTATGACATCATATAATTTTATAAAGGTTTGAGAAAAGAATCCTACATCACATCATTGTTAATTAATAATTTTAAATACTAGAAGAAAAATAATCCATTTTACGCTTAATATACCGTCGCTACAGATATTAATATAAATAAAAACCAATATTTTTTTGTATTGTTATATTTTAAGTAATATTAATACATACTATGTTTCACTAAAAATCCTCATGGAAGAAACAAATCAAACAAACCAATAAGCAGTCCATGCGATGGGAAATTACCACGGATAGATTATACACATCCATGGTGGCCCATGGATGTGTATAATCTCCCATGGATGGCCCATGGATGTGTGCCATGGTGGCCCATGGATGTGTATAATCTATCTCAGGTGGAATCAAGAGTTCTACCTGGGATCAGCAACTAAGGCGTTGCTGCTCTTTACGACTAATTTTGAACGCCTTGTATAACTTTAACTTCCTTACTTTCACCTTGAAACCGCTTAACATTGCTATGATTAGACAAAAATAGGTGTGGCAGTGATGCTTTCTGAGTCGGGCCACAAAGTGTTCTACCACCTCCAAAACTGTACGTATTTTGGTAGTAAGTTTGAAGGTGGTAGAACCCTATGTGGTTCGACTCCGGCGGCACCACCGCCACACCTATTTCGGCCTCATAACAGCAGCGTTAAGTGCTGCTGTGTTCTGGTTTGAAGGATATAGTAAGACAGGGATAGGGAGACACACTTTTCCGAGGCGTTCTAGCTTAACCTGCAGAGGTAGCGGCGCATCTGCGGCCGACCTCAGGTAGGAATATTTAATCCTATCTGGAGTCGATTACATATGTCCATGGGCGGCAGTAGCCACTTACCACCAGGTGGGCTGCATGCTCGTCTGCTACTCATGTATTATATAAAAAAAAACAAGCGAACATGCAGTCCATCTAACAATGAGTGCCCACTGTCGCCCATGAACATTTGCAATCTACCCCAGATAAAATTAAAGAGCCCTAATACACAATAGCGACACTTTAGGATTCAATTGGAACATCTCGGATAAGTTTACCTTCATTACCACACTCTTCAAACCCGAACACAGCAGCGCCTAACACTGCTGTAACTAGGCAGAAAAAGGCGTGGCAGTGGTTTCGGAGTCGAACAACGAACAGTTCTACCACCTATATAATCATGTGTACGAGTCTACGTAGTAAGTTAAGTGCGTTACCTGGTGCTGCAGCTTCCTGAGCACGGGCGGCGTGGCGGCCTCGGTGTCGGAGGAGATGGTGCGCAGCAGCAGCGGCGTGTCGCCGTCCGCCGCCTCCGAGCTCGTCTCGCTCGCCTCCGCGCCCTCGCCCCCTTGCCTGCACCGAAACATACGCTTATTTTGCACGCTAATGTAATTCTTGTTCTTGTTGTTAAATGTTATTATCAACTTTGTAGTTGATCTATCTAATTCAACTCTGATTTTGCAAAATTTTACTTATTTAAATATAGATCAAATCATCATTAAACTAGGCGGCCTGAAAGTTCTTCATAATGTAACATGTATTTTATTCTAACACATATGCATGTACAATCTCAAGTGCCACATATGATTAGTGTGGTAGATTACGGCCTAATATAGTTCTGATAGGAAAATTAGTCTTAAAGTAGCAGTAATTCAGGACCCCTTAAAACATTGGACACATCTAAACTCTGTAAATTTGCATTCTCCGAATGTTTTGGGTCTCTTCCCCATAAAAAATCTAGAATAACTCATACTTTATATCAAAACGCTGGAAATATCTGCAATACCCATATTAAAAATATACGAAATACATAATAATAACTTTATATATACATAAGGATGTATGAAACATACTGACAAAAATAGCTGAGTAAAAAATACAATAATTACTAATTACACGTAAATTGGCACTTCCTTTCCCAAACTTACGTGTACAAATTAACGTAATAAATTGCTTCATTGTTGGAATCATTTATTTGGTCACATTCATCTAGTTGCCTTAACCTACTTGCCTTAACCAGGCTTAGTGATAAAATTGCAATCATTTGCTACTATCTGCCTTGTGATATAGCATTCGTATTATTTGTATAGCACAACGACTATGACTAAGCCTCGATTATTAATAGTTATCAATCCATCCTATCAATAGACATTTCCAGTTAATACAGAAAAATAGACAGATTGGTTATTAATATTTATTTATTTAATTAATCAAGGAGCGTTACGTGGTGATGTACATTATGTACAGTAATCTTCATTAACAGTAATATCTACGGGTAGTATGCGAATGCTGCATATTATATTCAACGGCGCCAGCGCAATTACTGTTTACTACAATCTTTTTTAGATTGTTATTAATAATTAAATATTTAATTTGAATTTTGGTTGTAATTTTTGTAATTAATTTTTTATTATTGTTGGCTCGATTATATTTTTGAATAAAATTATACAAATTTGTTTATTTATACTTTTTTACGTGAAAGATTAGCTCGTATAAATACCTACCATGAGTAACGTATAAATGACTTGAAATATTATTATTAAAATATGCGTGCTACGACATCCATAACGTGAATCCTATTTTGGAGGGAGTACCTATAGCGTCGTAGCGTTTGACAAGGTCCATTTGTAGTATGGGATTTTTTTTGGCAAACACATAATGAGGGTTTATGAGGTCTTAGATTAAAGGTCATCCATAAACGGTCGACGAAGTGTGACATTGTGTGACAAGGGGTGAGGTCGAAGTGTGACGTCACATTTCAAAACATTAATTAATCTAAAATTGTATTATATGTATAGATAATTTAAATTCAAATGAAACGATTTCGGAATTTCTGTTCTATTTTAATAATTAGGTACTATAAGTAAAATTTGTGACATCCCACTAGGGAGGGGGTCTCACAAAATGTGTGCAACTGTAGACAAGGATGGGGGAGTAGTGAAAAAAAACAAGAAACTTGTGTGTCGTAATTTATGGATGGCCCCTTATAATTAATTATACACCTATTGGTATAAATATAAACTATGTTTGAAATAAAGTATTGAATAAAGAGTAACTACGAGTGATAAATAATAATTATAGACCTACTGTATAACTATAAACCATATCTATATACATATATAAAAAAAACAATTGCTGTTCGTTAGTCTCGCTAAAACTCGAGAACGGCTGGACCGATTTGGCTAATTTTAGTTTAGAATAATTTGTGAAAGTCCAGGGAAGGTTTAAAAGGTGAGTAAATATGAAATATATTTTATAAATAGATTCTGAGGCGGTACAAAGTTTGCCGGGTCAGCTAGCTTCGAATATAGTATTGAGTAATTAGTAACTAAGTTAGTGTTAAAACAATACTGACTGTATAAAGTAGTGTATGTTGACGTAGTTGGGCGCGGTGGGCGCGGGCGGCGAGTCGGGCGCGGCGGGCGCGGACGGCGCGCAGCCCGACAGCGGCAGCGTGCTCGTGCCGCTCGACGCGTCCTCCGCGCTCGAGCCCGCGCCGCCTGCCACACGGACATATTACCAATCTTAGTTTATGATTACTTATTATAGTCCGCGTACAACTGCTAGTCCGCTCTGAATATAGAAATGAATCGCGTCGCCACAGCAATTTTTAGAATAGAATAGAATAATTTATTTGCATAGAATAGGTACATAACCAGGTGTTACAAAAATTTAGGTTCTTTTATTCTGCTAACAATACTAGCATACAAATTAAATAGTTGTCAAAGAAAATACAATTATAAAAATAAAATGTATGACTACACCTGCTCGCTACAACTTCAGAGCAGACTAGCAGTTTGGCGTGGACTATACCATGAGGATACCGATGCGAATGGGTGTAAAAAACAATATACAAAACAAAAATGTATATGGAAAAATAAAAATTAAGAAGTAAGCTTTTTACTCAACTGTAGGAGATAATATTTAAATATCTTTAAATTAATCTTTGACACACTTTGCAGCCCAAAGACCTTCACAGATTTTAACATTTGAAGTGTTCTTAGATTCAACAAAGTTGTGATAGTAACATAGGCTATATGTTAGAGCCGTCAGGTATTTGTTTTTAAAGTAATTTTCATGTTTATCACTTCCCCACATTGTTATCACTTCAAACCAGAACAAAGCAGCAGTTAACTTAATTTTATACTTTCTTTCAGAACTGTAAGATACATTGTATGCAGCCAACTGAGCTTAGTTAAATAAAATTATAATAATAAAGCAAACACCACATACTACTAGTAAAACCTTGTTCAAAGTTGAATTTACTATAAGATGGTTCAAACCTGCTTGTATATAAACATATTCGCCGTCATTTATATCCACGGGTACTTGATCATAATAAGGTTCATCTTCACTAGTAGGCACTGCGGCTGGTATGCTTTCTAACGATATGGGCGCTGATTTGTCATCGGTGCCCTCCACCAAGTCTGGAGTTGTTGAAGTGACCTCCTCATCGATGGAGCGCGGAGTTGCCGCTCCACCGGAACGTTTACGTTCGGATGATAAGGAATTAATTGATTCATAGCTTTTCACCTGCAACAAAACATAAATATAGCCTGCCTGAATCATTGCAACTTTTGTAACATTAACTTAAAATATTACACTAATTACTAACCATACTATGCATACATGACTACTATTTTCTTATCATACTTCTTATAATTACTAACCATAATATAATAAATAATAATTAATACTAGTACCTAGTGGGAATAATTTTTTTTATATAAAAAAAGGATTAGTCCTTAGAATTTAGTTTTTAAATAACAAATACAATAGGGATAAGATTATGTAAGTTCAAAATAGTAAGGAAAATACATGAAAGATGAAACGGGAAAATACATACATAAATGTTTATTTAAATCAACATCAAAAACATACCCTCTCACTAATGGAAGGTGTAGACGCTCGACTGGCAATTGATTCTCTCGAATCGGCGCTGCGGATTTTCCTCCCCAAAGACGAGGGTGGACTGTCTTCAGGAAAACCAGACTCTGGTAAGGAAGCCCCACGTTTGTTGAACACTTTCGGTGGTGGTCTGGTAACATACACATGAAATTATATATGTACATAAATTTGCAGTATTTACAATACTTTAAGGAAACTAAAAGTTCTTATAAGTATTTCTAAATTCATATTTTGTCAGGAGAATAATTTTTAAACTTCCTCAATGTATTGAATATTAATTACTACCAAAACATAGTATCTGTTAAATTTTAGATTTAATTATAGGGATATGAATATTTTAAAGATGTGCTAAAGACTTTTGTGTAGTAGAAAGAGGATTATGTTTGCCATTTACGACATGCTTCAAAAGTAGGATAAACTACTTGAGTGTTGGTATTGATATAAAAAAACATAAATATGAGATAAAAAAAGACTTACTTCGGTGGCACTTTCTTCTTGGCAGCTGTGGTTGGGTCTATGGAACTACTTTCAGATGACTGTGGAGACTCTTCGGATTTCTTTGATGCATTCTCGGCTAGCTTCAGACCATTGACTTCGATGACTGTTACAAAATCACCAGCTTGTGACATTGGACGGTTTTTAGCTTGGTTTGGACTTGTTTCTACACCTACTGTTATGATAAACATTAAATAACAATAAAAAGTTATAATTACTAATGTCTTATACAAATGAATCATTTACGCCTCAAGTACTGGCAATTGAAATTAGTTTATTGTGTACTAAAAAAAGTGATATAAAAAACACATTTCAAAGGATATTAAATATTATTTGTTAAGTTACTTTACCATTACTATCTGCATCAATATCAGTTCTTTGGACCACCTCGCTGTTACATCGTCTCCTGGCTGCCTCCACCGCCAAGTTGGACGACAGTTCATTGATACACTGATTGACGGAACTCCGCTCTGCGAGGTGTGCCGGCTTGCTCCTGAGATGCACCTCCTCACACTCCACTTCGTTGGAGTCATCACTCTTGTTACTACTCAGACTCACTTCACTTTTCTTTGATAATGAATCAGTGTTGGACTCCTACAATTATAATGTTATTTTTTGCAAAAACATAAATATATATTGTGCAGGAAATAATACGAAAAATGCATTTCTGAAATACATTTTGCAGTATATGAATTGAATAAAGGCTAAAGACAATTGTATGAATCTAAAATTATACATAAACCTACATAGACCTATTGAAGAACAAAATTTTGATTTAGTAATAGTTATTGGGGAAGTAATATCATCAACATTTTTTACAGCAACTTCAGGTTTACTGCTGTTGTCACTTTATTTCAGTAAATGAATTTCAACATGAACAAATAATCCAAAGTACTAACAAGTAAAATTAAACACATATTCTAAGTGGGGAAAAACCTTTCATGAAGAGAACTAAAT
The DNA here is from genome assembly GCF_041222505.1 of Epargyreus clarus. Taxonomy (NCBI): domain Eukaryota; kingdom Metazoa; phylum Arthropoda; class Insecta; order Lepidoptera; family Hesperiidae; genus Epargyreus; species Epargyreus clarus. The sequence goes on from NW_027332212.1 coordinate 10,934,985, forward strand.
ATAAAACTTAGGGAAAAATACACTAATTAATGATAATTAATTTTTAAAATCCCACTAAATTAATGTCATTCATATTAATTTTTACAGCAGATATAAACAGGAAACAATGCATAATTAATTAGTTTAAAACAAAATCTTTCTTAAACCATAAATACCAAGGACTTATGGATGAATTTTTTATTGATCATTGTGTACCAAATCGCGAATTAACCTCCAACAATTCTTAGAATTAAAATATGCCTAGTCTATAGGTGTATGTAGGATGATTCATAGGGCATAACAAACTATTTATGTTGGTACAATGAATGATTTAGATCTATCACAGTTATAAATTTACTATGCATACATGACTACTATTTTCTTATCATAACACTTCTCTATTTACTTTTTATTACTATAAATTAAACAAACACTATTATTAATAATTATCTATTCTAATAAGACAGGGAGGCTAATGAATACATTAGAGATCACAAATTCTTGCATGTCAAATGTTACGTATAAAAAAAAACAATGAATATTTACAATTAATTTGCAATCTACGGATACCAATCCACGTATCGATAAGCTGTTACCTGTTTGATATCTGCAGTCTTATCGTCACCGCCAGCACCCGACGGCGGGGTCCCTCTGCTGCCATGGGATGTGGCCTTATGCTTCTCCACATCAGACAACAACGTCTCTAAGTACTCCACGTAAAACTCTTCCTTCTCCAACTCCTCTCTAAGTATAGCCACTTTCTGTTTATGTTTAGCCAAATTGGCCCTGACATCTTCTTCCCAAGCGGCTGGCAAAGCACTCTCTGGAAAACGTTGCACCCACACACGCTGGAAATCTCCGAAGACGCTCATCTCTCACAAAACGATTTCATGACAATTTTATGTTACAATAATCAGCAATCACAGTTTTATTACTACTTCTCAATGTAAAAAACGTATCAGAAACTCTGTCATCGCAAACGCATTTTTTTTTATCTCATTTATTTTTAATTCGTTTCGTTGAGTAGTAGGTGGTAGTGAGACAATGGAAATCAAAACTTTAAGTTAAGACATAAAGATTTCCCACACAACAAAGTTATATTATAAATGTGCCACGAAAATATAAGAATCATATTTTTTTGCCTTTAAAATAGTAGATTTATTTTTTTATAAAATTTTATTAATTTTATTATTTGTTTTATATAATCTGTGTTCCTGAAATGATGTTGCCAGACTTCAACGTATATACGTTGTAATGGGGTGGGTAATATTACCCATAATCAAATAAAATATATTAGTATTTATTACATTTACTATGTGTACAAAATTTGCGAACAATTTGTTAACCGGTATATATGTAATTATAATAATTTATCACTACATTACGCTACATAAGTAACTGACTAAGACACAAACCATCAAAATTACTGATATTAAGTTTGCAACAAAAAGTGGTATTTTCAAATAATAGCAACCTTAATTATGAAAAATCGATTAACGTCAAAAATGACAGATTTTGAAGTTGCGGACGACATTTCAAAAATCCCATTTTTATTTCGTGTAATAAATTGAAAATATTTTTGGATTTGAAGTAATTTTTAAAAATGGATAAGCATCAGATAAAGTCCGTTCTAGATGGACTGAAATCAACATCATCATCGCGTATTCAGGAAGCTTTGATTAGGATAAAGAGTAAAATAATTACGAATGAAAAGGGAATAAAGCTTTTCAGAGATTGTGGAGGTCTAGACTATTTAGTGCCACATCTGCGTAAGCCTAACGAAAGAATTCTAGATATATCTTTAAGTATTCTCGGTAACGTTTGTTTAGAAGAAGAAAGCAGTTTAGCGGTGAGTGTACAAAGTTATGCTTTTTCAGTTTGATCTGCCTTTCAATTTCATTATTTTTCTATTAATTTGCCTAAATAAATAAATAAGAAATTAATAAAGAATATCATATTTATTAAAGGCTCAATGCCTATGAATTTGACTGTATTTCAAAGTGTGAGGAAGAAGAAAGAACAAAAAATAATTGTTAAACTATTCATTGTCATACATATATAAACATACTGTTTACATAAAAACTTAATGTTATGCTTATTTTAGATTATCTTTGTAAATAGACAGATTTATTTCTTAAACGACCAATCTAATAATTATCTAATATTAATTGAATATCTAAAAATATATAATAATATATTTAATACATGTAATGGAATAAGTTCTTTTAAATTCTTAAAAAAAAATTAAGAGTAACTATATATGAATTTTTAGAACTTTATTTTTTAAAACTTTTCTATTAAATAAAGTGGTATAAGTTTAACAAAATTCCAGGTGGGCAGATTGAACATATTTGGACCATTGGTCACCATACTACAGACCGTGAACCGCGACAGTATTATAGGAAGAGCTTGCCGGCTGGTTGGGAACTTAGCACAGAGACAGGTTAATGCTGAAGGCTTACATACACATGGAGTTGTTATTGCGCTCATTACTCTAATTGAAAAAAGAGATAAGAACACTTCATATCCCACTCTTGCAATGGCTGTGAGAGCAATAAGGTATAATGTTTGTTTGTGTCAAAAAAATACAAAAGAAGAGTGTTTAAATTTTCACATGATATTGCTTTTCTTTCAAGAGATTATTAGAAAAAAATTCAAATTTAAATCAGAATTAAACCCAGAACCCTGTGCATGCTATACTGCTATGTAACCACTTGGCCACAATGGTCATCCAATAAATTATCAATAAAATAAGTTATAAATTCTTCTTTTACAGGCAACTATGGATGGTAGTGGAAAAAAGAGACGAAATGCTAGGGTTAAATGCAGTTCGCACAGTATCTATTCTGCTCACAGTGGAGTGTGAATCTGCTGGTATAATAAAATCTTCGAATCAAGACAAAATAGCAGATAGACCCAAAAAGTCCCAGGAGGAATTAATCACTGGAATATTAAAATGCTTAGGATATTTCACTACTTATGCTAACCCTCATTGTGCTGAACAGGTATTATACGCTTTCTATTCTGTCTGCATGTGCAATTGAGATTAGTTACATTTAAACTAGGATGACAATAATAGTAATATAAAATCTAAATTCTACCATAATACAGAGCTTAGTTCTTATATTAAAAATAGCTATTTTTAACGTTAATTTATATCATAAGATACAGAATATTGATATACATCCATATACATTAATTTCAAATATACTAAGCAAAAAAAAATTATGTGCTTAATTAAAAAAATGTATGTGATTGACAAGAAGTAATTTCATTGTCTTCATCTATGTGCTACTTCATGGTCAATTGTGTTTACAATTCTGTAGTAGTAATGTATATGTATTTATGGTAATGTATATTATGTTTGTCTAATGATATTTACGTCATTTAATACTCCGTTTTACAGATTCAAGGTGATGGCAGAGGATATCAATGTTTAGTGGCCTTAACAAACACTTATGAGAGTTTAGCATTAAAATGCCTTATGAATCTTTGTTATTTATCAACTTGCCGGCCTCTCTTGGGGACTGCTGGATTTGTAGAATGTCTTGTTGGGATACTAGAAAAAATTTCAGGTAATTGTTTTACATCTAGTTTATCTTTTTATTCAATCTTTTCTTAACAGACCATGTCTTGTATAGATGACAAAGATCTAAGAGTTTCATAATTTTGAGCAGTTCTATCATGTTTTTGAAGACTTTTACGGATATATGTATATTTAATTTGTTACAATTACAACAATTTTTCATAACAAGCTCATTATTTGAAAACTTTAATATTTATACATATTATTTGATATGATTTCAGAATCGTCGTTATGGCCAGATGGGGCTGCAAAGGCTCTTTCGCATCTCAGCGGCGACTCCGTGAACCGCGCGCGGTTACGTCACTGCGGAGGCCTACGACTGCTCATAGCGGCCGCGAAGGACAACGCCAACGCGATGCCAGCCTTACTACAATATGTTTTTGATGATATTGGTATGTATACTTTCGGACCGTAAAGACGACGGATTTTACGTAAACTGGTGCAAGTGCGTTTTCACAACTTTACAGTAGAGCGATTTGAATGTTCTAATGCGTGTAACTTTAACATAGGTTGTTACTATTACACAAAAATGTGTGTGAAAGTTGTATATAGTTCTATAGCAGTTCTGTTATGTTTTGCACCAATTAAAATCAAAATTAAAATTTCAGCATTTCAAATACTCATCAATGAAGGTCTTGTCGGACTGCTCACAGATAAACTCGTTAATTACCTTAGTACAATGGAATATGAGCACAATACCAAACAAGTTGAACCTGAAAGTAAACCAAATACAGAACCAATTATTCCAGTTAGAACACCTCTTCTTCAAAATCATACAGAGGGTTTATTAAAGAGAAGAAGACAAACTTCCACATCAACTGCAGATGAATTAAAGGTTGTGATAGAGAGAGACAACATGATTGTGGGGTTTCTGGATAATGTTGTCAGTGATGCAACAGATGACAGCCAAAGCGGGGATGAAAATAGTCACTCATATCGCAAATGTTTAAAGAGATCTAGGGACTTGTCCCCTGAGACATCTAGAAAGGTATTAAATCTTTTGTATCATATACTTTTCTTTAGTGTGTAACTGTTTCCTATCCAGATCCCACTAGACTGAAGGGGTTATATAGTATATAGTATACTAAGTAAGTTCCAGTATGGGTTTCCAGTATGGCTGTACAGTCAGTGTGTGGCATTAGATCCTGACTGAAGCTCAAACTTAGGGTCTAAAATTCATGCCCCTGAGTTATTACTTACATTGTTTTAACTTGAGATTATCTCTATGATAGACTTTATTTTTACTTTTCAGAAAACACAAGTAATAAAGATGGCATCAAAAGATTGGTCTGCCGGTGTCTACTGGGAACCTAAGAGCCCTGAATGGCCATCAAGCTCACAGCATTTGCCTCGTATCATGAGCCCTGACAGACTTGACCATGCCCCTGTTTCTCCCCACTCAGATAGCAATAACTCAGCATTCAGCCCTGAATACCGAGGGTCTAGCAGCAAACGCGCCAGGTGGGACTGGAGCTCTGAATCAGGATTTAGTACAGGCGAGGGTAGCTCTACTTCACCCTCCTGGGCGGAGTATCCATGGAGTCCTAGCAGCTCAGCAAGTCCCAAGTCTCCATTTAGTGTTAATGATGGTAATAAAATTATTATATTAAGAAGTATTAACTTCCAGTAACTTAAATTTTCAAACTATCAATATAATACCGAAATATGTATGTATAATGTACATGTAAGTAAATTTTTACGTATCTTGCCGACATGGGTTTTTGCATAGTATTTGTTTTGTTTATTTTAGAAGGTATTTAATATTGCATACACATGAACACATCAATCAACTGATATTACGTCAGCATCGTCAAATGATGATAACCATACAGAGAGGGTGGATAAAGGGAATGCTGTGTGGAGCTGTGAATGTAGAGAGCGTATTACTGCAGTACTGGCCGATAGTTGATTCTAGGGTGCATGTTCAATACCACCTTCCATACGCTGTATTAAACCTTGCGAAAATCCATAACGTCCATAAAGTTTAGCATGAAATGGTTTGATTTCTTATTTTACGAGAAGGAACATAGTATGAGACAAATTTTTTGTATTTTTGCAGATAGTTCAGATTCTGAGATATCGGGCAGGTATTCACCGGTCTGCAGTGAGGTTGAAGTTGATGTGGATAATGACGGCGCAGCGGCTCTGGCTACCAGCAGTGTCGTGGTTGACGTAACCCATGACTTGGACGAACTTATTGTAGATGATGAAGAGGATTCTCCTTTGAAGGGTTTGTTTGTTCTAATTTATGCCACAAAGATACCATTACATGTGCTTGTCAAGAAGCGCGTAGGTATAATTAGCCGCTGACTGTTGACCCGATGCGAACTCTAAATTCATGCTAACAATATTATGCTAGACTACGCATAAGGTGTTTGTGGATTATCGGTTTGGTGTGAACGAAAGTTAAATATCAATAAAAAATCTAACATTCAGCTACTGTTACCTCCAATTATCTCCAAGTTTTACTTATTTTACCTTTACATTAACTACTTCCACAAAGAAGCGTGTCCATACCTCTGTTTATGGCATCTAGTATAATACTGCAGGGAAATCGTGGGATATTTCGGCAAATTATATTTTTTCTTCCTTCTTACAGAGGACGATGTGTCTGCAGAGCTTGATACTGCAGCAAATTCCTCAAGCATTGGCTGTGTCTTAATATTGCTGTTCTGCGTGTCAGCCGGCGCCTGTAACGCTCAGAATAACCTCCGTGAAGAACCCCCAAGTAATAATACTCTAGAGCTGTTGACAGGGAAAGAGTGTATCAATGCTTTGCTTGACTACGTCCAAAGATGCAAGAGGCCGTTAGGAAGAGCGGCACGGATTCTGGCTAAGGTTTTCAGGTAAATATGATTCAATGAAAGTAGTAGAACCCTGTGTGGTTCAACTCCGTCACCATCGCCACTCGTATTTCTGCTTTATAACAGCAGTGTTAAAAACTGCTGTATTCTGGATTGAAGGGTGTCGTAAGAGAGACATATTTTTCCGAGGCATTCAAGCTTAGTTCTCATCTTATAAGGGATTGATTATAAATGTTCATGTGCGGCAGCACCCACTTACTATCAGGTGGACTGCATGCTTATCAGCTATTCTTATAAAATATTAAAAAAAATCGCAAAACGGCAGTCAGTATTTTTGGTCATTATGCAGTTATAATATTTTTAAAATCTTCACATGTGTATTTATTTATATAAGATTTTTTTTGCAGCAACACCTTATGTCTGATGAGTATACTTAAACATAGGCTGGCATTAAGATTACATGAGATGTCAGTAACCTCCAAACATCCACCAGCTAAGTGTATTCAATGTAAGCAAGTATGTATCATAAACTCTATCTTAACTACATCTAATTTTAAATTATATGAAGACTCGTTTTTTAATAAGTGGTTATTAATTTCAGATTTCAAGACTAAGTTCCAAATATTTAGCACAACTATCAATTTTAGCTGAATCAAGTTATGGCATAGGAGAAATAAGTTATCAGTTATTAAAAGGCAGTTCATACATGAAGGAAACTTTGTGTCTTACTCTACCATATATTGTAAGGTAAGGAAGAAATATTTGTTTTTTATGTTTTTGCTAATTTTTATTGCTTATTGGATATCCAACTCATTCTGAGTATATAAATGTATAGGAGACTAATACTTCAATAGATATTTATCACAGTTGCATCTTTAAACTATGTTATTTATTTTTTACAGAACTGAAAAGCCATTGAAGAAATACTTTGTAGATTGTAGTGCCCTGAACTTATTACTCCAAATTATTAACGAATCAAAAGAAGACATACATCATTGTGTTGTTGCTTTAACGAAACTAGCAAATAATGTGCACATTAAGGATCCCAAAATTCTTGAAAAAAGGTACAAAGAAAAAGTGTACATTGAATATGACCCAATACTGGACAATCTATCGAAAGATGATATTGTTACTTTTGAGCTGGATGATTCATCAACAGTGAAGGCCAACAAAGTGTTCCTATGTCAAAATTCTGATGTTTTCTCTGCTATGTTGATGGGACAGTTCAAAGAATCAGTTGAAAAATGTGTAAAGTTAAAAAATGTTACGAAACCGGCTCTAGAGTATCTCTTCACTCTTTTACATTGTGGTGTAAACAATCCTAAAAGTGAAGTTAAAATCTTTCCAATGGCCATTGAATTGGAGATCAATTTGGAGGTCTTACTATTAGCAGACAGGTTTTTGTTCGACAGATTAAAAGAATTACTGTCTAGTGCAATTCTACAATTCCAATTGACACCTGAGAATGCTGATAAGATTTACATTTGGTCACTGAATGAGGGTATGGGATTCTTATGTGTGGAATCTGTAGCGTATTTGTTAACAGGTAAGATGTGTGACACAGATAGAGTACAATCATTCCAAAATATTCTCCACCTACAATATAGAGATCAATGGCTCGATGACATCAGATCAATCATATGGAGACAGTTACACAAATAATTGTTTAATATATCTAGTGTAATTCATGTGATATACCTTTAAGAAGGCTTAATCTTTATGATTGTGGGAACAAGTCCCATGGAGTTATAGGACCTCTTTTAATGTGTTCTTCCAATTTATTGTTGATTCTATAGTTATCTTGATGCATTTAATATATTTTTACTATTAAGTTGTTCATTAATTAAGTTATACATATAAAATTGTAAATAAAATGTAAATTTAGGAAATAAAAATTTATTTTAGGCATACATTGTACATTTCTACATGTAATAAAAGTTATTGACATAGGTAATTATATAACTTTATTCTTATATTCACTCATATATTACTTTCTAGTGCTTAAAATCAATTTTATGGACTTATTTGGAATTAACACTTGTGAAGTAATAGCCTTTACATCTGAATCATTTGAACATTTAAATTCAAAATTATTCACCACCTGTAACAAGTTAATCTTTATGAACTTTGGAAACACACAACATAACTATAAAAAAGTCAAACTGTGTTATTAAACCCACCAAATAAATATTTTTACAAATTCATGCATCTTTTCATTTCAAGGACCTTTTATACTGATTTATTTTTATTTCATACTTATAAATATTGTACAATGGTAAGATTTCCACATATTTGTGACAGAAATCACTCTATCCTGTCCTACTGACAAGTATGTTGAATATGTTGTGGTGGTTGTAAAGTTTTCTGAACATATTTATTATGTTAAATTTTTGTCTACACAGCTTGATGCATTTGGACATATTATAAGTTGGATGAGAGCTTGAGTGAAAACACAAAAAAAAGAGTACATAAAAATATCAAGTTTAAAAAAGCAATAAATAACAACTTATTTAAAAAGTTGGGTTCTTATTCTTAAATAGTACATTACGATACGCGTGGCCAAAGTAGCCTATTTTTGCACGGCGTGAAGTTAGCGCCCGAGCGCAGCGAGGGTGCTAAACGCCGTGCAGATAATAGGCTACTTTTGTCACAAGTATCGTATACTATTTTATAGCTCGTGTGACATAAACCCGCTTATACTTGTGAAGAAATATGAAAAAATACGATAATTATTTTAAATTACAATAAAAAAGTGACACAACCAAAACCATTGAAATTTAGAAAATTTAGTAATTATTCTGCTCTTGTGATAAAGACAAATCTAACACCACACATATGTCGACATCTATCAAGCCATTTAGGCTACATACAGGCGTCTAGACCAATGACTTATAATGGGAACTCCACCTAAACGTATTAAAGAAACATATGATAAGCAATCACATAATGTACTAATACATAACTAATACTAGTGATACAGTAGAAAATCGATTATCCGGACCTCAGTTATAAATATCCGCGATTATTCGGATTGAGAAACGTGAACAAGTAACTTTGTAATAACCCTTACAGATCAGCCACATTTTGTGTGACATGTGCATTTAAATTCCGGAAAGTCGTCAAATCGCAACAAAATAGTTACTATAAAAAACAAAAACCCGATTGCTAAAAATATAACCTATGTTATCGCCACAATTTAGACCAATCCAACGACACATCATGTATCAAAATTAGTGAAGTCGTTTGAGTTTGCCAAAGAATGAAAAATACATACGTAACAAACATATAGTCGAAAAACATCACCTTCCTAAATCGGTTTAAATAGCTTTTCTTCATAAACTCAATTATCCAAATTTTCGATAAATCGAATGCCACAAATACGACAACAAATAGGTCGCTTAGTCGAGATTCTACTGGAGTAGTATTATGGCTAATTTTGATAATGATTCCTAATTTAAATATCTCCTACTATGGTGTGTAGCGAAAATACACAGTCAAAACAATCAATAAAATTCGTAAAGCCCAATAGTTAGTCTTATAGTGATGCTATTGCTTAGTATGTACACAATGGCAAAAACATTTATAAATACGTCCAAAATAAAATATTAAAAGAATTATAGCTTTAAACAAAATACTCATTACTCACTTTTAATTTTTAAATGGCATTTAAAAGTATGAAACGTTCATAGCTATGTTTATTTTTTACAACTGTGAGGGTAGTGTATTAATATTCGTACGGTGTAAAAATCGGCTACTTTGGACACAGAAATGCGTGGCTAAAATGCGGGTTTAGGTCACAGAGTGCTATAAAATATTATAAATTATTGTCACATTGAAAGTCCTCACCTGACTTATTATCTCAATGAGTTGTATCATTGCAATTTTTTTACCAATGCAAGACCTGGCTCCAAGTGCAAAAGGCAGTGATGCAGAAGGTACATGATTGGTTAGAGAGGCTCTCCGTGGGTCATTTCTATCCCACCTATATGGCAAGAATGAGTTTGGATTACTGAAATATTGCTCATCACGTCCTGATGTATAAATTGAAGCTATTATTGGTGTCTGAAATAGAATCATGAATATAAATATGAAAATGTACTTTTAATCTCACATACCCAGTTAAATAAAAAAAGGGTGCAACAAAATTCTCTTCTTTTTTTTTTATAATCATCAAATAATATTTTTAAAAATATCAACACATATATTAATATTTAATAATGGGTTAATATTAATAATATAGAAATAATAAAATACATGTAAGTTAAGTGTGATTTAATTTAAAACTAGATATAGATTATAAATACAATAATACATTTATTCTATTTTCCTAGGTCTTCTTGTAATAGTATGAATAATTTCTTGTTTAATGTGTCTATAAGGATCTTCAAGTTCACTAGGAGCTTCAGGAATCTTCATCTTTCTTCTCATTGTAGGTGATAGAAGGAACAAGTTTTGAGCTAGACCAAATGAGCTTGATGTAACCCAGTACAAGCATAAACAGGAGGGAACATTGGCTGCCACTGGTATCATTACTATGGAAAATATTCTGAACCCATTAGTAAAGATTTTGTATAGTCTGGATGGTGCTCTGAGCTTTGACATTCTCTGCAGCTCAATTATAGCCAAGTTTGTCACCCCAAATGCCACTGGTAAAATGTAGGAATGGTCAGGAACAGTCAAGTTTGGGAACCAGCTTATTCCACCAACAGATAGTTCCAGAAATGTTATCATGCTGGATGCACACTCAGGTTGCATGTACACGAGGTTTCGGAGGGCAAATGACATGCACACCCATAAGGGAATTTGAAACCATATCACTAAGCTGGCTTTGAATGGATGGCAGTTGTCTCGTTCAACAAGGTTTCTCCATTGCTTTTTTAGAGACCGCTTAAACAGTCCTATAGCTTGCTTGTCTGTTAGATTATACATCTTTCTAGCTATCGCAGTCTCCTTCTTCAGTTCGTCTACCATATCTTTTAGTTCCAATCCAATGTTCTCTACTTTGGCTAAAATGTAGTTTTGATACACACTAAGTGGTAAAGTGATAAGTGCTCGTATAAGTACTGTCGAAGCTACGATCGTAGCCCACCAAGTTAATCCTGTTACATCATGGAAGTATAACAATCCGTCTTGCATTACACTCACAGGATAACTGTTAGATATACTTGTGTATAACTCTGCTTGCCATTTGACTATTCCTTCGAGAGATAAATGTCTCTTGTTTATCAACAATGGTTGAAATTGAGCTTGTTTTTGTTTATTAAATTTGTAGTCATTTGGTACCGGTTTTTGTAATCCTACGCTGCTTATAATACTATAGCTACGATAATTAGGTTTTAAATAATAAATTTTAAGTCTTGATATATATTTACAGTAATTCATTTTATATATATATTATTACATAACAAAAAAATATAGTTTTACTAATAAATACTCTGCAGAAAATAGAAAATGAATAGGTAACATAACCTATTACTAATAGTCTGAACTCTGAATTAGTCTGATTTGAAATGTCAAAGTCAAAATCAATATTCTACTGACATTAGATGTCACGTAACTTAAATAGTCAATGAAATCGTATTAAGTTCTGCCAAAAAAGTTTAAAATATATAGGCTAATGCACATATTCTACTAAACACGTCTTATATTGAGTACATTTCTTCAAAGTTACAAATATTTTTAAATTCGTTTTATTCGAACAATGAAAACGCTTTCGGCTATGATGATCTTAAAGATTGTTTGTCTCATGACGTCACACAATGCATAAACTGATTATTAGTTTATATACATTGTGACGTCTTGAGCTCAATAGAATCTGGATTCAATGCAAAGAGTTTATCACAATCACGAGTAGATTAGTACTTTCTGCTTTCATAAATCTAACTTTCATGATTAAAAATAATCGTCAACAGAAGGAGAATACAAGTAATAGAAAGAAAAGTTAAAAATGATTCTCTACAACCATCCACTTTAAGACGTAATATTTAGATATTTAGATTGTTTAGGCTTTAACTTTAAAAAAGCTTTAAAAAAGTACACTATAAAAATTGAAGTATATTTTTTTTGTTAAATATTAAATTCATTATAAAATAAAATAAAACTTATTATTCCCCTTAAGGAGGCCCTACACGAGAAAGAAGCATGATATTTAAGTGATTAATATTTAAGATTTACTGTTGTTTAATAACAAACAAAATCTAAATAATAGATTAATACGAGGTGCATCTGCCGCAAGTGTCATATAAGTTATATTCATATTATTAGCCCCTAACTTTTGTCTTACTTTAATCCATTTCGTCCATAATATTTTTGTCCCGATAAAATATTCTATTGCCGTATCATAAATTCAATTATACTTAAAAATACACATCTAAAAATAAGTTCTCGGTATTAAATGTCAAATAATAAGTAAATACTTACACCTTCCTTTAGCTTGTACTGCCCTAAATAAGATTCTTTTAGTAAATGTCTTGTTAGAAATGGCGCTACAGGAAACAATCTCATTGATTCCTTTACAACGTTTTTAATAAAGGGCTTTCCTTTCTGACGTATTTCATCAATTACGTCTTTGTTTTTTGAGAGCAACAAAAGTATCCAAAGTGTAGTATAAGCAGTCTGCAAGGAGATAATAGAAATATTATTTTGATTTAGTTACACCCAGACCAAAAGGAATACTGATTATTTCCGTTAGGATATTAAGAATATCTTCAATGATTGTTAAAAGAAGGTCTCAATTGAGATGAAAAAGTGAAGCTACTAATTTTAAATCCAACCGAAAGCATTTTCCAGCCCTTAAAAATGTCGAAGAGTACAGTAGAACTGATGCATAGAACGCTTTATAGTAAGGTTTAATTCGTCGGTGTAGTGGACTTTTATCGGTTTAGAGTCGTCCACAATATTTACGTACCGTATCTCCTGCTGCGATGATAAAATCTCCGACAATTCTTGTAATTGTTTCATTGTTTATATTTTCACCAGTAAGTTTATTTATGAGCCCATTATTTCCATCCATGTTTTTTAACATTTCCATCGAGATTTTGTGAGCTAAAATAAGGTTAAAATGTAATAAAAACTTCATTTTGATTTACATAATGCAAAATGGTTAGTTTTCTGCATAAAATGAAGATAAAACTTACCCAAAAATAACGATAAATCTACACTCTCTTTAAAATCTCTCCAGGCCTTTAAATTTAGACGCTGATACCAATGCACAGGAAACCCATATAATTTGGTAGTGGTTTGAAATATTTTTTTCACCGAATCCGAAAATATTCCTAGAAGCTCATCGTTATGTCGATTTGTTTTCATCGATGAATTACCGAGCAGAATGCTGATAATAACTGTAAAAACATGCAAAAAATATTTTACTACGTAATCAATATATTCATATATTGCAACAGGCTCGAAAACAATTGTTTTCTATATAAAAATAAACACACATATTCAAAAATTAACAAGCACACAGCTCCTTAAGAACAGAAACTATCAGTATTACATCTATTACATTTCAGTAGTAGGTACTAATTACAGAATAATATTTTACCCTGTGTTGATAATTTGTAGAGTTCCGATTCTAAATTACTTATTGTATAACCATTTCCAACTTTGTTTTTCCATGTTTGCATAAAACGTTCAATGGTTTTTCGTATAGGATCTTCTAGCCATGTATCACATCCTTCCTTTAATAAATGTTTATTGGCAACGCGACGATTTGTTAACCATTCCTCGCCGTTCATGAAGAAAAGTCCACGCTTAGACCCATACAGTTTCTCATATAAAACCCATGGCTCGGGTAAAATATGTGCCGGATATTTTCCTTCGAGATTAAGAAAAACCGACTTTATTAATACTGGGTCACTTATAAATACCAGATCTGTATTTCCGCCTAATTGATCACAAAATATCGGTCCCAGCTCCTTGTGCCTATCATCGACGTATTCGTGCAATCTGTGTATATTTTATGGAATATTAAAATTTAGTGATGTATTTAAGAATATCAATATATGTTAATTTAATCATACTAAGTTACAATTAGTTCTATAGTTCTTACCTGGTACCTCTACCTGAAAATAGGATATTTAATTTAGTACCAAATACTGGTAACGATTTTGGTCGTGGTATATCTTTAATAGTAAGTAAAGTATCCGATTGCTCAATAGAAATTGCAATTTTTCGCGTTTTAAAGGCCGAAGATATTTTTGCAAGCCGATGCATCGTCGCAAGTAGTACGGCAGATAGATAAATATCTGATGACAATAATAAAAAAAAACTTTAGATACAACTTATTTAAAATTACATTGAAAAGTGTATTTTATAAGCCTGATTTTGTTCAATGTATTCGGTACATATAAGGCTAAACTATTAAACCAGTTTAATTTATACTATTCATAAGTTTAGTGTAGGTATGTGTACCATAAGACTCTTCAATAAGTTTTTAAAATCAAATTACACAATTAAAGATATTTTAAAGATAAATCAATCAAACCAATATCATGCTTCCTCTTATTTGTCTACCCAATAAAAGGAAACTACATGTATTTTTTATATCATGCGATAAAAGTGCAAAGTGTTTGTGGTAGAATTTGGTACAATGTTATACCTACATTTTCAGGGTGTTAATGGTAGGAATAAAATCAATAGCATCACTTACCTATTTGCCACTTCCTAATTTAACATAAAAACATCAAAACCGTTTGATAAGCGTAATATTAAACCTGTAAAACAATTACAAGTAATAATAATCTAGTATCATCGAGGTTTATTAGTAACGTCGAGACTTTATATTATTCTAAGTAGGTAATCAGTTAGTTTATAATTGATTTCTTTTTATTGCACTATTAGCTATCAAAATTATATTGTTTACTGAAAACGGAGATAATAAAACTAGAAACTTCCTCCAACTTGTGGAAGTAAATTCTGCATACGTTATAGCTTCAGTGAATTATGTATTGAACAGACGGCGCTGACCGGTCGCACTCGCATGAAAATATGTAAATAGTTGTTTAGTATAAGAGCAAGTCCAGGTAGTCGAGCATAAATAATGAAACAGTTTTTTTGCAAACAGCTTGGAGACGCATGTTTGAAGATGTTTACGTATTTTCTAAGCTATAATTATTGTTTTTATAAAAATATTTATATATTACTTTAAACAAATCTTTTTGTTTGCTAATTGAACGCCGTTAGTATTTCAACTCGTACAAAATAAATGCGCATGATAATAATTATTCAACAAAAAGGAACAAAATAATTTGGGATACAATTTGTCATCTACTTTGAGGAATCACACGTATGCAGTAGGTACAATATGTACAATAAATATATTGTATATAGGCTGCAGTCGCAGCATCCTGTAGTACCTACTTTGATAAGAGGCAATCTTCAATGACAATAACGTAGTGAGTTAGTGACCTCTAATATTACTATATAGTATTTTATTATACTCTTCGGTAGTACCTGTCGGCCTTCTTTCCATTTATATCTACTTGATTAATTATTATTACTTAATTATAACAGACCTTTTTCTTTATTAATTCTTTGTCCATTAAAAAAGGCATAGTGATTTTATAGAATACCTCAGTGTATTTCACAAAACTCAACTTGTAACTTGCAAGTAGGTAGTAAATTAACATACATAGTTGAAGGTAGAGGGGTGGCTTATTTCAGTATAACAAAATATTTAATTATTCTGAAAGAAATTAGCTAAGGTCGAAGAAATAATGCATATGGGTTTTTTAATTACTATTTAATATAGTAACTATTATCGACGGCTTCTATTGTGTATCCTATCATTCTAATGTGAATTCTTTAGCTAGCTTATGTCTGCGCATGGGACAATAATATGCGGAAATGTGTATTTGTCGCTTTAATATTGCAAAGTATAGTATGAAGGATGGAGAATATCCTAGTCTATGGAAGTTATTTTTTATCTATTATCATTAACGTTTCTTACCAATCTGCTGTGATGCAGTGACTTGTCAAATTTGTTGAGCTTGAGCAAAGAGTAAAATAATCTTGAGAATCATCTACTCATTCATATACTAAGTTGTATTTTGTGGAATTGAAAATAATTATTTAAAATGACGGTGAAAAATAAGCCCGAGGAAGTAAAGAAAGAAAAGACGGAACCGGTAGCCGCAACAACTGATGATTTGGTATGAAATTTATATAGTTTCCGTTTAAATATTATATGGTTATGTGTGCCTGTTGGACTGATCTTACGTTTTCTTTGTATTTTGCAGTCGGAAGAAGATAAACGCCTGCAAGAGGAACTTAACATGCTAGTCGAGAAGCTCACGGTATGACTTTGTCAATAAATTTATATGTTTTGTCAATAAATTGCTCCTATCAAACTTAACCATATAACTTTTTGCAGGGTAATGATGTCGATCTTTATTTTCCGGCCTTACAAATGTTAACTAATCTCATAAGAACTTCTACGACATCTATGACATCGGTCCCAAAACCCTTAAAATTTCTGAGGGAACACTATCCTGCACTAAAGGAAGTATACGAAAAGATCAGCGACGAAAAAACGAAGAAGTTTTGCGCTGATGTCGTGTCAGTCCTTGCCATGGGAGTAAGCGGCACCGTGGTAAGTGTATTGTTAATAAAATGTAAAGTGTTGTTTGTTGAAGAAAAAAGAAATAACACAAAGAAGTCCTTTCTTCCACACCTTAAAAAAAATAATGTGTAAATATATATTTTTGTTTACCATATATAGTCTTTGTGGAACATGAATTAGGTCATTGACAAAATTGATATATAGGTACATTTATAAGTACCTGAGACATTAATTTAATTATTTAAACTTCTATATACTTGGAAATTTTATATAAAATAATCTGTATTGGAGCTTAATGGTGCACCATCATTTAGTGCTCACAGAGAAGAGATGTGTCTGACATAAAAAAATATTGCAACAGAATACAATATACGATAGCATTAAATAAAAATACAGTGAAAATCATTTGTGGTAATAACTACATAGGATAGATGAACTTAGCTTGGTCTATTTATAACTCTATTTTGTAGGATGCAGCTGAGAAAAGAGAATGTCTGAAGTACTGCTTACTTGGAACAATGGCTAATGTCGGTGAATGGGGACATGAATATGTGAGGTAAAGTGTTAAATAAGTATTTGTTTATAAATTGTTGAATTAAACTCTTCGTTGATAATTTTATTGATTAAATCAAGATATAATGAAATTTTTAATCATATTTTATTGAATAAAATCATTAATTAGTTACTTTAACAAAAAAAAAAAATATATTTTATAACCAAAATTGTTATTTGTATTCTAATACATTATAAAACAGGCAATTGGAAGGAGAAATTGCTGAAGAATGGAACATAGAAAATATGGACACACTACTGGCCCTCGTGAGAGATGTGGTGGCCTTCGACATGCAGCACTCGGCTGAGATCCAGGCCTGTGACCTGCTCATGGAAATTGATAGGCTGGACCTGCTCACACAGCACATGGATCAGAGTAACTATCCTCGTGTTTGCCTCTACCTTATTGGGTAAGAAGTATTTGATTATTAGATAGTTAATTGTATCAGGCGTTACTTTGCGGAAATCCATGCTATTAAGTTAAGATTAAAACTACTTCGCAACATTATTTGATTATTATAAGTTTAAAGTTGCAAATAAGCATGTAGTACATATATTGTACAATGGTAAGTGGCCACACATGGATCATATCCTGAGATGAGAGGTTCTTCCTAATTAGAGATTTGTTGCTTCTCCTGAGAAATAAGATTTCTGTCTCATATGCCAGTCATTCAACATGCACATTCTTCCAGCAAAACACACCTGCACCTCACGCTAAAAATAGGTGTAGGTTTAGTTTATGGTGATATGTATGTATTGCCATATGTATACAGTTAATAAGATTTTATAAATGAAGCTGTTTTGCTATTTTATATGGGTGTACTGACTTCACTTTGTATGCTGGTTTTAGTTTAGTTACCTATAAATACAATATTTATTTCAGATGCGCCAGTTATGTGGTAGAGCCAGAGTCCACACAAATCCTGCAAGGTGTGCTAGATACATACCTGCGATTCGGCGAGTACCCTAGAGCATTGCTGGTTGCAATGCAACTGCATGACAAGGCAAAGTGTGAAGAAGTATTCAATGCCTGCAATGATATGTAAGTACCTGTTACCTTTACGTTATTATGTTGTGTTTGAGGTCTGAATCGTTGTTACTTAAGCAATAATTTTTTTAACATTTCCGATGTTTATATTAGTACAGGGGAAAGAAGGAAAAGTGTTGCTTATTTTTGCAAATAAATGGCCCCTTTTAATATTTTTCATATTCATCATCATCATCATCATCATCAACCCATTACTGTCCCACTGCTGGGCACGGGTCTCCTCTCAGAATGAGAAGGATTAGGCCATAGTCCACCGCGCTGGCCAAGTGCGTATTGGTGGACCTCACATACCCTTAAGATTTTTTTTTTTTTATAAATCTCTCAGGTATGCAGGTTTCCTCACGATGTTTTCCTTCACCGTTTAAGCAAGTGATAATTAATTTCTAATACGCACATTAATTTGAAAATCAGAGGTGCGTGCCCTGGGATTTGAACCTCGGACCCCTCGATCGAGAGGCCGCGTTTCTTAACCACTAGGCTATCACTGCTTTTTCATATTCCACTTATGTAATACTTGAATGACCCATTTCAAGCATAATTAAGTGGTTAAGATTTTTATTTACAAAATTACATTTTATTTTCTTAATTTTATCTTCAACTTTATTTTCAAGATTGTAATTAATAGTTTGCTTACACATGTAATTTTTTTTAGGTTAGTCAAGAAACAGCTGTGCTACATGTTAGCTCGTCAATACGTGCCCTTAGAGTTAGAAGATGAGGATCTTCGTACAATACTTTTGAATGCCCACATCAATGATCACTTTTTGAGTTTGGCTAGAGAGGTAAGATTTATTCCACTTTACAAGAACTGTCCGTAAAACATTATTTTCTTATTTAGGTGTTGTCATATTGTAAAATAGGATTTAACTTTGTCATTTTAATAATAGAAAAAAATCAAAACAGTTTAAATTTCGCCTGTCACATTTACCTCTCCAACTTACGACTCTTACAAGATATTCCAAAAGGTTTCTTATACAATTAATACGATTTTTATATGTAAGTATATAGAAAAATAAGGATATATTTCATAAGAATTACATTTTTAGCTTGATATTATGGAACCCAAAACCCCAGAAGAGGTTTACAAAACTTGGCTGGAGTCTGCTGGGTCAGCACTGCGACCATCTCTTCTGGCGGAGCATCCCGTTGACTCTGCTAGGCAAAATCTATCAGCCACTTTTGTAAATGCTTTTGTGAATGCTGGATTTGGTCGCGATAAACTTGTTACCACCGAGGACGGAAACAAATGGATGTATAAGAATAAGGATCATGGTAAATATTACAATTCTTTAAAATATATTCGCACAAAGTGTAAAATCAATCTGTTTGTCTGTCTGTGCACTTCATTTTTAAACACTATTAGAATAAATTATTGAAAGATAAATAGCAAAAAAACATGTATACAATTAACATGTTTTGCATGCCATGCTATGATGCCGTGATAGAAGTGTTATAGTCCGTGTGAAACTGCTAGTTCGCTCTGAATATAGAAACGAATCGCATCGCCATAGCAAATTGTATGACTATACCTGCTCGCGACAACTTCAGAGCGGACTAGCAGCTTGGCGTGGACTATGCTCTAGTAAACTAAATTTCAAGACAACGCATTTGTATATTAGGAACAACAGCAAATCATACTCATCGATCGTCAATACGCGAATTCATTGTGCTACTTGACAAAGAAAGCATCTTCGTAGAAACCATTTTTAATGTATTCTATTTCATTTTATCGCAGTATTTGTCTCTTTTAATATTTTTCAAATGTCAGTGTACCACATTTTTTTACTTAAATATTACATTGTCCTCTTTCGTAGGCATGTTATCAGCGGCGGCGTCGCTCGGCATGATCCACTTGTGGGACGTGGACGGCGGTCTGACGCCGATCGACAAGTACCTGTACACGGCGGACGAGCACATCAAGGCGGGCGCGCTGCTGGCGCTCGGGCTCGTCAACTGCGGCGTGCGCAACGAGTGCGACCCCGCGCTCGCGCTGCTCTCCGACTACGTGCTGCACTCGAGCGCTAATCTGAGGATTGGCAGTGTTTTGGGTACGCATAATTTATTTACTTTTTAAAACTATTTTTATAATTCAGTGTGAGTTATTTAACGTTAGTTACGTAATTTCGTCAATGGTTTGAACGATTTTGATAAAGGTCGCTTGAATTTTTGGGTCGTTTTACCTATACTTAATTATAAGAAATAGGTGCCGAGATTTATTATTTACATTGAATTTGTGAGATTAAAGGTTTTCTAGTATAATATATGAATATCGCCAAACTTTGTCACCATTCGAAATATCCAGCGTTTCACTTCGCAATACGTATATTTTCTATGATGTAGAGGTTTGGTTGAACATTTGTTGCAATTAAAGCAATCTATTATAACATGTTAAAGACAATGTAGGCATTCTTATTTATACAATTAATGTGAGTCGTATTGGAAGAATAAAGGTCACCAGTGTCCTCCCGCGTAAATATCTTATCTTACGTATCTTATAGTGATGGCCCCATTGGATGGTCCTAAAATCGTATATTTACACAGTTAGAGATAATTTGTTTAAGAACTTACATTTATTTTATGATCAACTAATCAGACGAGCATACAGTCCACCTGATGGTAAGTGGCTACTGCCGCCCATGGACATCTGTAATCAACCCCAGATAGGATTAGGTTAGGTTAGGTTAGGTTAGGTATTCCCACCTGAGGTCGGCCACAGATGCGCCGCTACCCCTGAGGACTAAGCTGGAACGCCTCGGAAATGTCTGTCTCCCTTACCACACCCTTCAAACCGGAACACAGCAGCGCCTAACACTGCTGTTATTAGGTAGAAATAGGTGTGGCGGTGGTGCCGTCGGAGTCGAACCACAAAGGGTTCTACCACCTTGATACTGATCCGTTATTGGTATCCAGGTCTGGGCATAGCGTACGCGGGCACGCAGCGCGAGGACGTGCTGTCGCACCTGCTGCCGGTGCTGAGCGACGCGGCCGCGCCCGCCGAGATCTGCGCGCTCGCCGCCGTCGCCTGCGGGCTCATCGCCGTCGGCTCCTGCAACGGTGATGTTAGTCTCGCATTTACGTAAACCACAATGTGGAATTTTATCTTAATCATCTTCATTTTTAATAGACTTAAATCTTAAATGATGATTAATAATGATGAATGATGATGATTAAGTTATTTGTCTATGTACAAAATCATTATTTTCTTTGTTTTTGAACCCTTTAAAACACTTAAATACGTGACTCGAATTTGTTTTACATGAAAAAAACTTTATGAAATAGAATTTTTCGAAAATGATAATTTGTAGTTTCAATAATACTTTACAGGCAATAAAATGTAAACAGGCATACACCTAATTATCTAGCTCTGATAGATTTCATGACTACTTGTACATAGAAATTCGAAATATTAATTGAATTATTATAATGAACTAAGCTTTTGTATTCACATTCCTTAATTTTACAGGTAACATGTGCCATCATTCAGCGCCTTATCGACGACAACAAGGAACTTGTTTCTTCAACTTATGCCAGATTCTTGCATTTGGGTCTCGGTCTGTGCTTCTTGGGTATGTATATTCATTTATGTGTATAACAAACTATTTGTACACGATTATTCCAGTAATCTGCACCGGCATTTTGGAATATGTACTGGAAAATAAGAAAGAAAATGTAAATGATAGAAGTTTAACTTTTTATAAAAATTTGAAATAGATAACAAGGTTACAGTCGACCTTATGTGATCATTCTTGTCTTTGGGTATTTAGCCAACAAGAGAAGGTATTCTACCCGAAGCGAATCACAGACGCATTATCACTTCTAAAGACTAATATGTTCCTCTCATGTATATTAGCTGGTTACCATACTTCAATGAAATGCAGAGCTGCTTCACGCTAGAAACACCTATCTTTGAAAGGAGTATAAAAAAAGTGTTCGTCCAGGTTGCAAGGAGCGCACGGAGGCGACGATGGCGGCGCTGGAGGTGCTGCCCGAGCCGCAGCAGTCGCTCTGCCAGACCACGCTCTCCATGTGCGCGTACGCCGGCACCGGCGACGTGCTCGTCGTGCAACAGATGCTGCACATCTGCTCCAAGCACTATGACACCGAGGTCAGTACCAGACTTTAGAATCGCGCTATGACACCGAGGACAGTACCGGACTTTAGAATCTCGCTATGACACCGAGGTTAGTACCGGACTTTAGAATCGCTTGGTGGGCGCACATTTTATGTGCAATTCCAAAATTTCATTAAAGTCCTACAACACTGAGGTTATGGTAGCCCCGGAGTAGCCGATAGCTGAGCGGTCAGGCTCAGCGGAAGCAAGTTTCACTTTGAAACAACTCATACCTGCATAATTTACAAATATTTACAGCTGATTAAGACCACGTTGAGTCCGCGCCAAACTTCTAGTCCGCTCTGAAGTTGTTGCGCAGGTTTAGCCAGAGAGCCAATCCGGTTGAACACAACTACAAGCATATACTCCGTAGCAACAATAAAGGCACACCAATGCAGCTATACACTGTATAGCTGCCAATGTAGCAGTAACACATCAGTAACCCTGGGCTATAGCGGGCAGTGGACGGGTGCCGGGGGGGTCCCTCCGTCCCGCTAATACCTACAATTTACTGGTGCCACGTTATACATACAAAATTGGTTATACATTAAATTACATTATCGAAAATTAAATTCAAAACTGCAAGTACAATATAGTATTTATAAATAAGGATACTTTGTAGAAAATAAACTACATAAATGTTATATTTTAGAATGAACAATCCTCGACCGAAGACACTGCATTTAAAAAGCAAGACAAGAAAACCGAGTCTAAAGAAAGTAGCAGCAGTAGCAGCGGCAGTGGCAGCGGTAGCGGCAGCGGCAGCAGCAATTCAGCCAGTTCTTCTAAAGATGACAAGACTAAGAGTAAGCTATTTTCATTCCGTTATACTTTATACTATAAATATCTCAAAAAGTTTAACCAACATATGTATAAAGTAAAATTGACTCTTATTGTGCTAGGTGTTTATTCTCACACTATGTTTTCTACTTACCCGCAAATACGAATTTGACCACTAGACAGATTGTTGATTTAGTTCTTCTCATGAATGGACTTTTAAGTGACATAGACAAAATTGTAATAATTGGATGTGATCACGTAGCAATTTGCTTTTTTTATATTTTAGCTTACTTAAAAAATATAAGTAGCCAGTAATACGCAAAAGAAACTGAGTTGTAATAGTAATACTAATTACTGATTATTACGTGCGTGCAGGCAAGTCGTCAAAGGACAGCAAGAGCAAGGAGAAGGAGAAAGAGAAGGAGGCGAACAAGGAGCTGTCGTCGGTGCAGGCGGTGGCCACGCTCGGCGTCGCCGTCATCGCGCTCGCCGAGGAGACGGGCGCTGAGATGTGCACGCGCATCTTTGGACAACTGGTGCGTATATCGACTATGTGATAATAGTCTATCATCGGAGAGTATAGTACAGTACTATATACTATACTGTACTCTCTGTGGATCGACGTCAATGGCACTATGGACTCGCTGGTTCTGTCTAATACCAGTAGTGTCTAACACTGCTTTGTTTTTGTGGCGTGGTTTAGCAGAGATACTTGCAGGAGGTATTGTCGAACGAACTTGTGTATAAAAGGACCACAAAACTGTGGACAGCAAGCATCCAATCACGCAAACCCAAACAATTTTAACACTTTATATTAGTAATAATTATAATACGAATAAATATTACGATTTTTTTATCATTTTTGTTGCAACAGGGCCGTTACGGAGAGCCGGCCGTGCGTCGCGCCGTGCCGCTCGCGATCGCGCTGTGCTCCATCTCGAACCCGCAGCTCGCGGTTATCGACGTGTTGAACAAGTATTCGCACGACTCCGACAACGATGTCGCGTACAACGCCATCTTCGCTATGGGCCTCGTTGGTGCGGGTACTAATAATGCCAGGTGACTATAATATTTTATTGTTATTAGAATAAAATGTGAAATGAATGGTTTATTTGATGTTAGTCCATATCAGTCTAAGCTCATGCATTTTGTATTGCATCTCCTTTAATGCTTGCAAAATGATTACTTAACAGTATATTACGTCGAATTGATTATTGACTTGTTTTTTTCGTAGATTTATTATGACATTGCATAGAATTCATTGAACATTTTAGTCAAATGAAATTGTACTAGACTTCACAACGAAGGAATAAAAATAATTTGAAATATTTATGATTTACATCTCAATCGATTTATAATTCTAATAGTGTTCCAGTGATTATGTATTATGTTATTCTCAGGTTGGCGACGATGTTGCGAGCTTTGGCGCTGTACCACGGCAAGTCGCCCGTGCACTTATTCATGGTGCGACTGGCGCAGGGGCTGTGCCACGCGGGCAAGGGCACGGTGACGCTGTGCCCCGCGCACGCGGACCGCCGCCTCATCAACCAGCCCGCGCTCGCCGGCCTGCTTGTAGTGCTAACCGCCTTCCTCGACTGCAAGAATAGTGAGTACCATTGTACCCTGTTGGATATTCGTCGATAGAATGCTCACCTAGTTTCAATATATTTTTCTGTGACCATCTACCAGTTTGGCCCCACTGTTATTATTTTATAGGAATATAGGTACAAATTCCATCTGTCCCTGTAGTTCCGGGACGAGAGTAGGGTTACGGTATCCCCTGCCTGTCGTAAGAAGCGACTAAAAGGTGGCTTCCGGGGTTGCGGTTGACAAGAGTGGGAGCTCGAACCGCTCGGCTAGAAAGCCCGCGAAGGACGGCGGTATGTGTGGTCGCATACCGTCGAGTACACCAGATGATACCTGGGCGGAGCCCGACGGGGTAACGGGCTAAGAGGACCCCGGTTGAGTTCCTTCGGAGATCCTGGAGTCTTTTGACCGGGGGGTTTTAGTGTGGTAAGAATCCCACATAACTCTGTGTCGCTCCCACGGCACCGGGTATCTTTTGAAGGTTTCCCCTTGATAACGTACACATTCCATCATCGTTACGACATTTAGGGTACATTCCTTATTATAAAGATAAAAGATGTGGATGATCTACAATCTACATTCTGTACAACCCTACATTACTGTAAATCAGTTATCAGTGGTCACAACTAAAAGAAACCATAACATAGGCCTTAAAAATGTTAATACATTTATATAATAAATGGTTCTTCTTTTGCAGTAATTCTTGGCAAATCTCATTATCTTCTGTATGTGCTGGCAACAGCCATGCAACCCCGCTGGCTTGTAACTCTGGATGAAAATCTGCAGCCCCTCAATGTGACCGTACGAGTTGGACAGGTAATTACCAGTACATTATTGTTACATTTTATATTTAAGATTAAATATCCTTTTACATATTAATTTCTATTATAACTTGTTTTCAGGCTGTCGACGTTATTGGTAAGGCGGGAACACCAAAAACAATTGCTGGTTCCCACACACACACCACACCAGTCCTGCTGTCTTTTGGAGAACGTGCAGAATTGGCAACTGATGAGTACATCCCCCTGTCACCAGTCATGGAAGGCTTTGTAATACTGAAGAAGAATGAAGATAGTATTATGGCCTCTGTGCAGTAGAATTTGACTATCTGAATATATTGCTTCTTTTAACATATTATACCTTAATGTCATTTTCTAATAAAATAGGTGTTAAATAACAGTAACATTCTTTTATTTCATAAATCTCCTTTCATACTAATAAAACAAATAAATGTATGCTGATAAAAAAATCTGACTGTCTGTGTAAGTCAGCACATTGCAATAGCAAAATAGTAGTTATAATTTGAGTATGTACAAAATGTCAGCTATTCCAATGCTTATTAGGGATGACTCTGTACAAAATCTTGAAACCATGATAGCAAACTACTTGAAATTTTGTTTATCTACTGTTACTATTTAGTATTGGGAATTATGTATGATTCCAATAAAATAAATTTCACCACCAAATATTTTTAAATATGGAGAAAATCATTGAGTCTATTTAAAAATAAAGATCTTATTTAATAACACTTATACTTAATACAATACACAACTTGGATCTGTGAAAGTAGTTTATTATTCATCAGTCTGTTCTTCATCTTCCTTATCATGTTCTTTTGTATCTCCTTTTGATCCGGTATCTTCATCACTATCAGACTCTGAAGATGACTGTTTTTCCTGAACATTATCTGTTTTTGTTTTTTTGGGCTTTATTTTAGCTTTTTGTTTCTTTTTTAGCCTTTTAGCCCTTTTCTTTGCTGTCTTTTCTTCTGCTATTCTCTTGTTCTCCTCTAATTTCATATGATACTGGTCATCAAGTTGTTCCTACAATCATAACAATTAAATTTGATTGTTTTATCAACAAAGGAGACTTTTTGCAATAACTTAGTAAATACAAACTAAAGTCATGGTATATTATAAATTATAACTATAACAAATTGCAATACAACATAGTTCCTTACACAGTTTCATATTTGATTATTGTAAAAGCAATTAATAAATTACTCACTTAGAAATTCAATTTTTAGTACCATCAGAAAAGGTAAAAATGTAGAAATGTTTCAACCTTAGCAACTTCGCATTTTAAAGTGCATTATTATTTACTTATTTACATTACTACATTTACATATTTACATTATTATTATTAGAAGGTGGTAGAACTCTTTGTGGTTCAACTCCGGCGGTACCACCACTACAGCTACTCCTGTCTTAACAGCAGTGTTAAGCACTGCTGTGTTCTGGTTTGAGGGGTGTGGTAAGGGAGACATACTTATCCGAGGCTATCCAGCTTAGTCCTCAGGGGTAGCTGTGTATGTGTGGTTGACCCCAGGTACAAATATCTAATCCTATCTGGGGTCGATTACAGATGTCCATGGGCGGAAGTAGCCACTTACCGTCAGGTGTACTGCATGCTCGTCTGCTACTCCATATTGTAAAAAAAATCTATATAACACCACAATCCTCATTACTTCAACAAACTTCTTAGTTATATAATTATATTTATTAATATTCCACATTACCTTTTCACTTTTTTCTTGTATAAATTTTTGGCGCGCGTACTCTTTCCTTCGCAAGTGGCGGTACACGTGAAATTCTCCGGAGCCGGCCCCGGCACTCGATCCCATTACATTGCGGACAAAGTCTGGCGCCGAAGGTAAGTTCTTTTGTTTCGGTTGTTCTGGTATTAACACTGGCCTATCCTTGAAATCCATATTTTAGTATTAGTGTCATAAAGGTAGTAAGATCAAAATAACGTATCACAAGTCACTTACTGGATTTTTCATTAATTTTTCTAACTTCAGTCGCTGTAAGTCTGTAGCATTTTTCACCACTATAACTTTCTTTTCTTCTTTTGATTCCTTATTGTCACTCATTTTGTTTTTAATTTTACCTAAGATCGGTAAGTTTAAATAAACAATTATTGGATTTCTTCTTTGGGCAATCTATTTCGAGCTGACATAAATGAAATGTCAGGTACATTTTTGACGTATTTGATATAGGTCAGAAACTGAAATTTAATTTTAACCAAAAATCCAGCTAAATTAAAAATATAAATTAATTTTAACAATTTTAATTATTATGTATTTAAAATTTTATTTACTTTATTACGTTTATAGTTGAATCATGTAAAATTACTTCATGAACTTCTGCGGTTGCCATTTTGTGGTACAACTATTGTACCGATTTTTATCAAGCCAAGCTCTAATGTCACCTTGTAAAGGTCAAATTATTCAACCAACTCCTTCCTTTGCCAATCCTTGCCGGCGATTTGTTGCGATAATTACGTGTGCACTTTAAAGGTGAGAAGTGAGGAAAAAGAGGATATTTTCCAGTAATTTATCGGTAAGGTTACATATTATGAAATTCATTTGAAAATGAATATGCATACAGTGTAATTCTGTGACCTTTACGTTTATGTACGTGTAATGTAATTGGTCTTAATTTTTTCTTTACAATACCTAACTAATTGGATCATTCCTTGTAAGAAAGACTTGCTGCTATTTTATGCAGCCTATTTTGTAAAATATACGCGTATTGTGAACTGTTTTACATGTACAACCTCCACTTGACCTTTCGGATCCAATAAGAAATATCAATATCTACTCCAGCTTTTAAGTATAATCAAAGTTCAAACGTACCCTCAACATATTCGTTAATTTCGTTAAATAATTTTATTTTCTTTTTGATTTGTAGGTACTTCGGAAATTTATTATCAAAAATGCCCATCAAATCAATCAAGGCGCGCCAGATCTTCGACTCCCGTGGCAACCCCACGGTGGAGGTTGACCTCGTAAGTTCACGTATACTTTAAACATATAGATAATGTTTTCATAAACAATTGTGACAGAATCATATAATTAGTAAATATTCTTATCTTATCTTTGTGTAGGTGACAGAGTTAGGGCTGTTCCGAGCGGCGGTACCTTCTGGTGCGTCGACCGGTGTCCATGAGGCACTGGAGCTGAGAGACAACGTGAAGGGCGAGTACCATGGCAAGGGTGTGCTCACCGCCATCAAGAATATCAACACCATCATTGCTCCTGAACTTCTCAAACAAAACATTGAAGTCACTCAACAGAAGGAGGTAATTAAAAATATAAATTTATTTAGTGACCAAAAATAATATTAATATTTATTATGAGATATTAACTAAGAAAAACTGTTAACACAAAATCTGTTTGTTCCAGATTGATGAATTCATGATTGGATTGGATGGCACTGAAAACAAGTCTAAACTTGGTGCAAATGCCATCCTTGGTGTTTCCTTGGCTGTGGCCAAGGCTGGAGCAGCCAAGAAGGGAGTGCCTCTTTACAAGCACTTGGCTGACTTGGCTGGCAACAGCAATATTGTGCTGCCTGTACCTGCATTTAATGTTATTAATGGAGGTTCCCATGCCGGCAACAAACTGGCCATGCAAGAGTTTATGATCTTACCTACAGGTAATTAAACTGAAGTCTGAACTATTATCAATGAATTATATTTAGTACTGTGTTGCCTGATGAAAACATGGTGTTTTCCATGTTTTAATTGGAAATTTCATTGTAGGGATTTTTTATACATATTTATTTTTCATACATACATAAACTTTTCAGGTGCCTCTACATTCAGTGAAGCTATGCGCATGGGATCTGAAGTCTACCACCACCTGAAGAAAATCATTAAGGAGAAGTTTGGTCTTGATTCCACTGCTGTTGGTGATGAGGGTGGCTTTGCTCCCAACATCCTTAACAACAAGGATGCTCTGTACCTCATCCAGGATGCTATCCAGCAGGCTGGGTACACCGGCAAGGTAAAAAATATTAAAAAAATTTCACTATTTACATATTGTGAAAAGAGTTCGTAATTCATTTAATTTGTTACAGATTGAAATTGGTATGGATGTAGCAGCTTCCGAGTTCTTCAAGAATGGCACCTATGATTTGGACTTCAAGAATCCCAAGTCCAACCCAGCTGACTACTTGCCATCTGACAAGCTGTGTGAACTCTACCTTGAATTCATCAAAGACTTCCCCATGGTATCCATTGAAGATCCCTTCGACCAGGATGACTGGGCGGCCTGGACCAACATCACTGCTAAGACTCCCATCCAGATTGTTGGAGATGATCTTACTGTTAGTATATAATAAGTAAGAAATTCTTACATTTCTTACAACATGCAACAGTTGAAACATTAATAATTATTTTAAAATGTGTTACAGGTGACAAACCCCAAGCGTATTGCTACAGCTGTGGAAAAGAAGGCCTGCAACTGCTTACTGCTGAAGGTGAACCAGATTGGCAGTGTGACTGAGTCCATCAATGCCCATCTGCTGGCCAAGCAGAATGGATGGGGCACTATGGTGTCTCACAGGTAATAACTACTATGTGATCAGATATCACTTCTAACTTATTAAAGCAGTAAACATTTTTAGGTATTGTTTAGGCTTCTTCTAAAGACCTATTTCTTTTCAGGTCTGGTGAAACTGAAGACACTTTCATTGCTGACTTGGTAGTGGGTCTGTCCACTGGTCAAATCAAGACTGGCGCGCCCTGTCGCTCAGAGCGTCTCGCCAAGTACAACCAAATCCTCCGCATTGAGGAGGAGCTCGGCGCCGCCGCCAAGTACGCCGGCAAGAACTTCCGCAGACCTGTTTAATATGTACAGTCACATGTTCCACATGAGTGACTAGTTCTTCAGCTTTTAGCAACCTATTTATGTTGCTTTCAGTCATAAGTATAATCATCATAGCTTCATACAGTAATGTAATGTCAAAAAGTGCAGCATATTGTTACTAAATGTGGTTGATGTAGTGAATTAGAGATTAAAATGTTTCTCAGAAAAATGTTCTGCAGATGTGTTGTATGTGTGGAAATATTTATAATTTAAGGATAAGTTATCTATTATGGCAATGTTCAGATGTATCTGTAATAATAAATTATATACAAATAATTTGTTTTTTCTTTTTTAATATTTTAAATCTTAATAAAATGAGGTAGACGTTCATATTATGTACTAAGGTGAAGGATGCAATAATTATTTACGTAATCATAAATGTCCTCGATAAATAAAAAATACGCTGATACTACTACAAGTTATATCCTTAGCAGATTATTTATTTATTTGTCTGATGGATCGTGGGAGCGACGCCGGGCTATGTGGGTTATTTACCGCACTAAAACCCCCCGGTGGCCGTCCTCAGCGCTTGGTGGAGAACTCCGGGATCTCCGACGGAACACAACCGGAGTCCTCGAAGCGCGATGCCCCGTTCGGGCTCTGCCCTGCCCTTTTCGCTCCTCCCATACCATGTAGTGTTTACGACGGTATGCGACCACACAATGCCACACATACCGCCATCCTTCCCGGGGTCGCTTGCTGGGCGGCTCGAGCTCCCACTCTTGCCGCTTGCAACCCCGGAAGCTCCGTTTTAGTCGCCTCTTACGACAGGCAGGGGATACCGTAGCCCTTTTCTAGTCCTGGGACTACGTTGACAAAATATATTTATAACCTACGATTCGTTCTGATTTTTGTTGTTAAGATTACATTTAAAAACAGTACTAAAATAAAATAAATAACATTTACGTAGAGCAACATTACAGGCTTAAAATGTCAAAATACAAATCATATGATTTGACTTTACGATTGTGACATTGACAATTATATTAGATCAAACTAAAATCCCATGATATAACATTGAGCGTCGAGTTTTAGAAATCGTAAAAACATACAGAAATCCTTTGTAACTATGGTTCGCGTAAGCTTTGTACTATCTCGTGTCCCAGCTATAAAGTTCCGTAAAGGCGGCCTGGGGTCCGGGGGCGCGGCCCCGGCGTCCGCGCCTGCCGCAAGCCCTGCAGCTGCTAAGCCAGTACATATATATTTCTTTAATTTATATTAATGTAACATTAAGTAAACTTAATTGTTGTGTTATCTTGGATTTGCTACCTATTGCACCTTTTAATAGAGCTTGGTTTAAATTATAGTTTTAAATTAATATTTGAAAAATACTTGTAAAATATATAAATTATTTAAAAAATAGTGTACATTTATATATTTATTTTTTAAATTCTCGAAATTCTTTCAGTAATATAATGTATAGTAATTTCAAACAATAAGACCATATTACTCATTATATAAATCACAATCTGTGTTGTAAGTTAACCTTTGACATACAGTTAACATAGACCAAATTTAGCTTTTATCTTATGGTATGTGTATAAATATTTGTTTTTTTTTTAATTTCAGCAAGTTCAAGCACAACACGCATCCCCCATGAGCAGTGCAGCCATCTCCGACATTGACCTGCCAGCCCGTTACCGTAGACAACCTCTCTCCCAGGAAGAAATTGACCATATCAATGGCGGTGGAGTTGTTTAGTGTCTCAAATTTACACAATATTGTAATGTTGTAGTTGTATGTTACATAGTAAATAATTTATTATAGCAATTATGTCTATTTATGTATCTAGTGTTGTATTACATTATTTCTGTTGTATGAATTATTATGTTGCTTGTTATCACCTCATTTTTTATTACATACTAAATTTTTAAGTATTTTTACTTAACACAACTTATGTCTAACCCTTTCAGAAAGATCCAAAGAGTCCATCACAGATCCCTCGTCCTTCAGTTCTTAAGGTACCAAACAGATTTGTGATACAATATGGAAAGCAGAAGAAACAACTTTTATCCTTAAGAATTACTCTACAAAAATTAGAAGTTCCTAAATAATATGAAAAATGTAATACAATTGCTGCATGTATTAAAAATATATATTATTTATTTCTTTCATATTTTAGATATATTTATTGTTTGGGTTTATAATCCACATACAAAATATACAAAACATATAATAGACTTATAACCAGTAACACCCTAATAATATCTAACATTGAATTTTTCCTTCTGGATGGACCACATCTGTGCAGCCGGCCCATTGTAAGCACCATCACTGTTTTCTCCAAATTTAATTATTCCAAATTTCGCAAACCTCTTTTTCCACTCAGCTTTCTGTGACAAGTTTAGTAATGCTTTAGATATTGCTTCCTTAGTTTCACCTGAAACAGTGTAAACATTTGTGTTGAACTGGCACACATATTAATTGGTAGAGTTGCACGTAATAAAGATGAAGGACATTCAGAATTGATCCTTAATTGTCTAACCTGAGAGCCTGGAATTAACTACGATTGGATAAGGTGGGAGTCGACCTAGTGTCTCTAGGGTTATGATATCTTTTCCTCCGTCTTGCATATACTTTTTAGAATAAAGTAGAGTTGTAGAGTCAACTGCCGCCCATTCGGCTTGTTTAGTCAGCACCATTTGAGCTGAAGCTAAATGTGATCCAGATCCTGTAAATAGACATCATTATTGAATATCTTCAAATAATAAACGTCACATACTTACAATATATTATATTGTTCAAATTGAATACTTAGCACAGATCCAAAGAAAGAGGCGTTTTCGCCTTTTTCTTTTAGCATCCTCAGTACAATTTTACTTCCACTGAAAGACTCTTCATCACTGTACGCAAAAGTGCACCCTCGAAGGTCTAGTAAAGTATTAACATTGTGTGCTCTGTAAATAATACGATATAATGACTATATTGACAACTAAAAATCTTTGTTATTTGGTAGTCAATGATAATAAAACCATGTTCTCTTATCAGGGAACAAGTAACGGTTGATAACAATTAATTTATCTAGGTACCTATATATATATATTTACTTTTGACGGCGATATTTATTTAACAGAGCATGATAATAAAATTGATTATGTACATAAATAATTATGTGTTTAGCAGGCATACTATTAAATCAGGTTGCATATTTGCTAGAAGATTCTAATAAGCCTGGTAATTCTAGGCTTATTAAAATGTGAATACGTAATCTCACAAACTAACAATTCCTACTTGAATTGTGCAGATTGACTGAATTAGGATCTGCAAACATTTTAACAGCAAATTTAATGCAATCCAAATGCGCAGGGAAACTCTGTGGTAGCTGAAGGATTTAACTTTTCTTATAAGAAATCTTAAACAAAGTAGCTAGTACCTTTGCATAATCATCTACCACTGTGCTCTGTGTGAAAGTTTAAACAAAATCGGTACAGTCATTTTCTACAGAAAAATAAGTCAATTTAAATCTATAAATAGTACCTTAGGTAAAAATATCGCCAGGAAATAATAGGTCTTTAGTATTATTTAATTTCAAGTTTGTATGTTCCTGCGAATTGTATACAACCGTGACGAACTGTTCTACATAACAAATTTACTACGTCGGCCACGATCCGAAGTTGGACGCTTGACTATGACTAAATATTAGACGCGATTCGTGTTTCGAAGGGCATGTTACACCGACAGTCCTGGTTGATATTATTCGATAATAGCTATTAACCGTTGTCGGGCGATTTGGAAACATCCGACATGGGTTGTTTACTAATTCGTATCTTCCTCTACTAATCCGCACTAATGGCATGATGGCACACGCCCCAGCTACTTCCTAGATATTTGAGAGATACCCTTGCTCAGTAGTGCGAAGTAGTTTTTGCGAAGGTGAAACATTAATAATAAATCCAATAATAAATTTATCTTTTATGCATAAGTTGTTATTATGGACACAACTGTTTGTGCTAAGCATTTGTGCCACAGGAAAGAAACTGGCGGATGCCTCGTGGTGTGATCGTAAATCAGTAGGTATGTACTACTAATTAAACTGTTTCTTAGTAACATATTCTTACTTTTTATCGCTGTGAATGATAACGTCTGAAAAGTATCCTGGTTTATTTTCTACGTTCATTTGGTGAGCGTATATTGGAGTCACAGGTAATAGCTCCACAAATTCATTTTTTTGTTCCCGAAGTTTCATATATGCAGCTGCGGTCATAAAGGCTGTAGAATAAATAATATTATTATGAATTATGATGAATGGAAACATCGTCCTTAAGTAAACTTTAAGTTCTCCATAAATATATCATGATTCCCCGATTAGCGTAATGTTATATTAAAAAACTGGACTAGCTTAACTACATATCGCTTATTACTACTAATAAGTTAATAAAGATCTATCTTCACAGGAAACTAATAATAATACAACAGTATTATGAATTCCAACATGGTGAATATAAAAATTAAATTACTGTTACGACACAAAGTTTTAAAAAATTGAGGGTACTCTGAAAATTTAAAAACTACTTACCTATATCAACTCTGTCTGTATGAAACGGATCAGGACGTCCTGCAATCGGTCCTGGAGATCGGCTTTCATATTGTAATGTGGCAAAGCAATTCATCGATTCTTCAAAAAAATCCAGTAATAATTCGTACAATTCCACCGGGTGGGTTGGGCACATATATGTGATAACGCGAAGTTCGGACTTATCTTCAGTCATTTTTAATGTTATTTAAGGTATTTTAGTATAAGAATGAAGATGTTTCCAAAGAAGTGTGTGATTGAGTCAAGTACGAGCTTATGTTTATTAATCTGCCGTCGTTAAGAGTTTATTTATTGTTAATAACAACACAATTACGATAAACATTGCACGCTTCGTTCACGATCTATCGTTGCTACAGTGAACGGACGAGTGTGACGTCATTACAGTTATGCACGTGATCGATTCGTGGTCTCAATGCAATCTATAAGGATTCCCTAACCTGTAAATTAATTTACCTAAACCAAATGTTTACTTTATTATTGGTGTCGTACCACAGCGTGCGGTATGTCGCGAGATATACCAAGTGCTTATCTTTTTTATGGCACTTTTAACAGCATTTATCTTATTGGAAGATAGAGATTGAATAATAATATAGCTTTATCTGCGTGGGTCCAGGGTTCGATTCTCAGGCACACTTCTTATTTGACGTATTTTAGCGTATAATGTAAATAAATTATTACTTGTTTAACGACGAATCAAAATATTTTGAGGAAATCTCTACATGCCTGAGAGTTCTCTAAAAATCTTCAAAGATAAGTGAAATGTACTTATTAGCATTTAACCAGTGGTAAGTTATAGCCTAAACTTCTGCGACGAGACACGTTTTCATTAGTGGAAATAGGTTTTGATTGAATTATTAATAATAATTTCTCTTACTGAACCCCATTATAAGTTGTTTTAGGTAAGTATTATAAATATATTATTATATAGAGGAAAGTACAGGATCCTCCTATAGGCAATGTTGACAAAAAATACCCCTCATGCTAGATATTCTATAGAATTAATTTATTAAGTAAGTTTTGTTGTTATAAGAAAATTATTATAAACTGATGCTCGATTTGTTGGGTACTAATAAAATCCAAACTCTTCACATTATAATATTAAATTGTATGTAAGTGTTTCCTCATTACTAAAGATTACATCTGCGGCATTTATTGTTAATTATTTTTATAGATAGATTAAGAAAAAATATGTAATGGCAGTATGTCACTATTAACGTTATACTGTAAAAATGCTGAGAATAAAAAAAAGGTATCTCGTCTTTTATTTTGT
Source organism: Epargyreus clarus (assembly GCF_041222505.1). Taxonomy (NCBI): domain Eukaryota; kingdom Metazoa; phylum Arthropoda; class Insecta; order Lepidoptera; family Hesperiidae; genus Epargyreus; species Epargyreus clarus. The sequence goes on from NW_027332212.1 coordinate 10,971,450, forward strand.
TTGTTTTGTCTATGTCGTGTTTCTGTTTTGGTTGTTCGGTATTTTATCCTAAATTTTGTTTGTAGGGTAATTTGTATTGTTCTAAAGATGGGAAAAGAAGACGTTTCAACGAAAAAGAGGCGTAAATTAAATACTAGCACATCTAACGATAATCCTAAACAAGCGCCTGTTGACGTGTATAAGGTTAGGTTTTGTTCACTCGTTGAACGATAATTCAATATTACATCTCAAAAAATAAGCTTTATATTCTTAACTATTTATCAGTTTTCATAATTATACTAATAATAATTGCTATATTTTTAGCGTGTCGTAGAATTTGAAGAATCTGAAGCTCAATCGCGTCCGGCGGATAAAGATGCAGTTTTATTCAAGAAGATATGTCAAGATGTACGTCTCCTGTTTGCGGATATTGCTGAGTTAAAATTGAAAGGGAACGAAGAGGTATGTCTCGTGTATTTCATCTTATATATATTTTCTTATTGAATCCTTACATAGCATTAATATGAGTTTACGCACATTACAGGCGAAGGAGAAAATAAATTCCAAAAGAGTGGAGGCTTCATTACTTCTCGTAGCTTTAAAAAAGCTTAATCGACTGGAGAAAGTTCGCACGAGGGCAGGGCGTGATGCACTACACAAGGAGAAACAGAGAGTGGACTCAACACATCTCCTTTTGCAAAACCTGTTATATGAGGCAGATCATCTGAACAAGGAAGTCACAAAGTGTTTGCAGTTTAAGTCAAAAGATGAAGAAATAGAACTGGTCCCTGTTGAGGACTTTTACAAAGATGCACCAGCTGATGTTTCTCGTCCTGTAAGTAATTATATTTTGTGTAAATCTTGTAAGGCTTTTCTCTGTAAACTTAAAAAAAAAATAATCAAAAATTACAATGTTGTAGGAAATAACAAAAACAGATGAACATCAGTTGCAACTAGCCAGACTGGAGTGGGAGTTGCAGCAACGTCGTGAGCTTGCAGGAGCATGCAGTGAGCTGGTTGCCTCTAAGGAGCGTGTAGCAGCAGCCATAGCCGCTGCCCGTTCTCGTTTAGATGCCCTTGCCCCTCACCTCAAAGAAGTCTTGAAAGCTACCAAGCCATTGCAGGAATGCTTGGCACTCAGACTTGATGAAAAGAGAGATGAGGCCAGAGCAGCATCATTGCTGCCACACCCATTGTTCCTGCTCTATGCCAATGCATATGCCTATTCTGATGTACTTGGTGCCAAAGTTGTCACAGTTGGTGAGTCAAACTGCCATTATGATGAAATGTTTTTATGACAAAATCATGAAACACACCAGGTGAACACCCCCATGTTTTAGTCACATATTTCGAAAAAATGAACATAAATGTATAAAAAATATTAGGGTATTTTTTGTACCTCTCTGGAATATGTATATTGGTATATGTATTCCTGTAGTCTTTTCTAACAAGTTCATAATATCATTTGAAAGTATGTGTACTTTATATCTGAAGAGGCAGTCAAAAGATCAAGGATTTGTAGTTTACTAATCTATTATTACAGGTATTGCTGGTGATGAGGATGAAGCAAGAAGATTGGATCAATTGAAGAATGTAGAGAATGATTTGGTTGTATCAAACGACTCGGACTCTGACCAAGATAATAATGATGAAGAACCAAGGGAGAAAAAGAAACGACATCATAGAACCACTAAGGTTTCAAAGGAAGAAAAAGCAGAAGCAAAGAAGAAAGAGATACTAAAGAAACATCCCCTGAATGTACTTCTGACAGTGAATTTGGCAGATGGGACTGCTATTAATCTTGCTTTTTCATACTTATTACATCTCAAAATTGTTGTCGTAAAGTTAACAATGTCATTGCCTAAGCCTATTGTAGGCGTTTCTGCTGCAGATGTTTTAAGTGGTGATTGTATTTTAAACGAACTGTATCCTGGAGATATGGGCAGTGACTCACCACATCCAGCTACAAGTTACCTTTTAAATAATGCTGGAGTCACTGAAGAATTTTCCCACTTTATTCCTGAAATTGGCAAACCTTACATTTGGGCTCAAAGGATGTGTGGCTTAGATTTTATGGCAATGACAGTTGATGATAAAAAACATATGAAATATTTGGAACCCTGTCCAAGTTTGAGTGTTGCGACAGTAGAAAATTTCATTTTCACTATAAAAAGACGATTGAAAGCCAGAGTAGCATTAATGATAGAACTGCAAGATCTTGAATGTGGAAAAATATTACCTGCTAAAAATCCAATACGTTTATCAGGTTCACTGACTCAGTGGCAGACTGTAAGCTGGCAGGAATACTGCCAGGCATCTTCTACTGCTTATTTAGTTGCCGAGGGTTTGGTAACTGCTGATAACATGCTGTATAGAGCTATTATTACGAGGCAGTCAGCAAAACTTGTCGCTATGGTTGCAGTTAGTAGTGACTATCCCAAAAAGGCGCCATTATTTTCTTTGACTTTACATTGGAATGGAACCCACAATGCTGCAACTAATGATGATCTGAGAGATATAGAAAGGGTAATCAATACTGATTGGAATACAGAAGAATCTCTTGAATGCCCAACTTTGTCTACACAAATGACAAAATTGCTGACTTGTTTAGATATTCTGTTAGAAACATCTGGATCATCAGAGTTCCCTCCAGACAAAGTTATATTTCAGCCAGTGCGTGGACGCAATCGCATTAAACCTTACAAATATTTAAGGCAAGGGACAGGCGTATTTGTACAGTTCTGATTAATTACTTAACATCATGTTGATAATTGTTTGAGAAATAAACAATGATAAACAAACCCTTGTTGTTTCTATCTCCTCGTAATAAATAATATGCCAATGTCCAGATGTTAAAATAATTATTTATTGAAACAAAACAAAATAATTTTATAATACAACAGTCTTTATTCTTATTTCAGTAAAGCATTAATTAAACATTATTTTTAAGAGAAATCATAATCAATGATCACAATTTGGTGAGGTGTGAATTAAGTGTGTTACTAGAAAATGTACAAATGTTAATTTATATTGAATATTTTCGCAAAAAAATACTACAACATAATTATTGATAGCTTAACCTAAAAATGCCATATTGTTATTGGTCGATAATGAGATCTCTATAGCAGGTTGTCCTTTAAGATATTTACTTCATAATTTCCACTTATACACACTACAAATAAGTTTTAAGTAATGTTAATACATGTTTTTGTGAATCAATGCTACAATTTCTAATAATATTTTTTGCTTTTTTTATGTATCTTTATTATTAATATAAATCTCTATTAACGTTAAAAGAAATACAAAAATAATAAATGTAATGGTGCTTTGTCATTAAAAGCTGCATGCTACTTCTTGGTTTATCTTGTACTAAATAGTAAATAATGAGGGGTACAACCGTTTAGTTAAAAAGAGATACAGTGACACATCTATTAAACTACTTATCTATTATTGACATTTAAGCATTGCTAAAATCTTGCACTAAAATGTTCAATGATACTATGATTCATTCTGTTTACAAGAAATCTGCAATTCCTACACATAAAAAAATATAACTAACTATTGCAATCTCTGGTAAACATCATCGCTGAACAACAATCTTGTATGATTATTTACCTCTAATTGATATCATTCACTAACTTATTCCTTTTATACACTTTTTATATGATAATTGTTGTATATAGTTTATCACGCGTCCATACATGAGAACAAAATAAAATCACTTCTCATCTTGCGTCCAGTGTACTTATTGCTAACAGTTGCATATTATTGCATTATGAGATCCCGGCCTCAAGTTTCACGTCCATAATTTTTCGCGGCCCCTTGAGGCAGTTGAGCCGCCTTTGAACTGCATCTCGATCTGGAAATTGATCAATGAGTAAACATAACAGACGAAAAATATTTTGGCTGATGTTTCCCTATTATACATGCCAGGGTTCTCTTAATACAAATCTTATTTTGTGCAGTAATTTATATAGTTTTCCTATATATGATGATGATTAATTCAACTGGGCCAAAAGGCTACTTTTAATATTGGCTAAAATGCCTTAAGTGCCTAAAATACTCTCATAAAGGAAACACGTGCTTAAAAAAACAGTAGTGGGTTGACTTCTTGGCAGTGGCAGACTAGGGTCGTCGGAGGCCCAGGGCAGAAAGCTGAATGGAGACCTCCGGTCTAAAAAGTTGATTTGAGTTTACAAAGTTACAAATGTGTCATACAATTATTCACCTGTGATTCGGTGACCTTTTTTTTAGCTGACTGATACACATTTCATAGATTGTTTGGTTACGACGACATTTTTTAGCAACTGTGTTTGGAGCCCCCTCCCCCCAGATCAGAGGCCTGGGGCGGACCGCCCCTTCCACCCACCGCCTCCGCCGCTAGAGCTTCTTGGTGCTATATGTGCGAATGTGACTCACATTTGGAGAGCGTGGTGCGGTGCTGCGGGTGCAACGGGTGGCGCTGCACTAGCGAGTGTAGCAGCACCTGCGCCGACATGTAGCGCCGCTCGCACTCCTTCATGTCGCCGAACAGCTCCTCTATCGCAGCCATCTGGCACTGTCAACACAAAAGTTATGCGCTTAATGACCGTAACAGCCGTTACATATAGCGACATTTTTTTTATTTTACAGCGATACAAAAAAACGCACTACTTAATCAATGCAAGGGCGTGTTATATGGATTTTTTTATATATAATATATAAGTAGTTATTAGGCAGAAATAGGTGTAGCGGTGGTCCGCCGGAGTCGAACCACAGAGTTCTAATATCTTTAAAATTCACCTTTAAAACGTGCTTAGACGCTTAAAACGGCGTATGTGATTAATAACCTATGAAAGATATGGGCAGATTCATTAATTGTCGAGAAACGACATTCTCAACATAGTGCGTGGGCAAACTACGTCACGTGTAGGCATTGCGTCAACGTTCTTTGTCTTCGTATTGAAATTACAAAATTCCTGAGTAATGACTTGCTAATACTTTTAAACAGCCAATTCTATTTACGAAATGGTTCATCTAATACATGTTAGTGCATGAATGCATATCGTCAAGGACGTCCACTTAAATGATGATGAGTCATGTGGGATGTGTAGTGCAATGAACCAAATCTTACCATTTCAATAGCGTGTTCATATAAGATTTTGTCGCAGACTGCAGGCGTGACGCCTGCCTCGTGAAGTCTGCGTGATTCGTTTACGATCCATTTGTACTTTCCGTTCATTAAGAAGACAACTGCAAATTGAAAAAATAATATTAGTCAAATAATCGGCGAGGTATTTTAAGTATAATAATTATGCAGAGAGGGGACATTTTTACCATAGCTAAAAAGTTGTATTTTTCTTAGTTCAGTACATTAATATTTTAAAAGCTTAATGTACGTAATATTCTATCAAATAAAAGATAGAGTAACAATAAAGAAATAATTGTCGATGCTATGATCGTAAATTTATAAAACGTCCAATATTACAAGTGATTTAGCCTTTAACACTTTGGGTACGAAGCTGTCTGAGAGTTGTCATAGTAAATATGTTAGTGGTTTGCTAGATTACGGCGATATCACACGACGCCGCAACACAACGCAACGGTGGCTCGGAGCCGTGGAGCTAACGTACGGTGAACGAACTATCACATTTGTGTGGGTTATGTGTTTTGACACCGTCCCGCGGCGACTGCGACCACGCGCGGTACCGTGCAGCTCAAGACACGTCGTGAAAGTACTAAGCGGTCTCACCGTGTCGCACTTGCGGCGTGGGCTGCAGCGTGCGCTCGCGGTAGTGCGCGGCGGCGAGGCGCAGGCCGGCCGCCAGCGCCTGCATCGCCTGCACCAGCAGACCCAGACGCACGCTCTCGTTGCAGCGCTCTGTAAACACACGTGAGCAAATTTTGAGGGTGGTAGATTTAGAGTGTAACAACGCTGTAGCGTTAGGTCCACCCCGTGCACCTAATACTGTTTAATTGCAGGTGCACCACTCTAGGTGTACCTAATACTATTTAATTGCAGTAGGTAAGCGCTGATGTATTCTGGTTTGAACAGTGTGGTAAAGAAGTAACTCTAACGATACATTCTTTTTTTATAATATAGACTTAGCAGACGAGCATGCAGTCCACCCGATAAGGCTACTGCTACCCGTAGATATCTGTAATGAACCCCAGATAGGATTACATTTCTACCTGAGGCCGGCGACATGCGCCGCTACCTCTGTGGATTAAGCTGGAACGCCTCGGAAATGTATATCTCCCTAACCACACCCTTCAATCCAGAACACAGCAGCGCTTAACATTTGGATAGAATCGAACCACATAGGGTTCTACCACCTTTAACTCTTCGTCAACGTAAGCAAAGCCGTGGCGAGTTTAAGTACATAGCGAGTTTGAGAAATAACAAGTTGATTTTGTTTATATAACTATAAATAAAAAAATGTCTTAAATTAGTACGCCCAACAGTACTCACTTTTGACGTTAACTTTAGTGTTAGACTTTGACTGTAACATTCCTTTACCTTCCGATGTGTCCATGAGTGCGGCGATAGGCGCGCCGCAGGACACGGCCATGTCGGACAGCAACTCCGCAAGCATCAGGACGAAATTCAGTTGCGAGAACACCTTGCTGTGCTCCTCCTGTTCACAGTAACATACAATTTAAAACATGAGCAAAAATTGATTGAATAAGGTATTATTGTGTACTAAAACTAATAACATTGGGTTTTGTGAAGATTAGAGCCAAAGGTACGTGTATTATGCGTATTGGAAATTGATTATCACTTTCTATACTGGCGAAAGAAAACATCGTAAATAAAATCTATACATCGGAGATTTTATTAAAAAAAAACGTTTTCTTTTTCATAATATAGAAGTAGCAACCGAGCATGCAGTCCACTTGATGGTAAGTTGACACCACTAATCATGGATGACTAATCAACCCCAGATAAGAATAGATTCCTACCTGGGGTTGGCCACAGATGCATTGTTACCCTTGAGTACAAAGCTGTCACGCTTCGAACAAGTAAGGCATACTTGTCTTGCCTTTGTCCTAACCAACAAAGATGTGTAAAGTCTACCAATCCACACTTTACCAACGCGATAGGCTATGACTATGAGAGGAGACCCGTGGTCAGCGGCTAGACAGTAACGGATTCATAATATAGAGTAAAATACTAGTGTGGAGGACGTAACAGTAACGGGTTGAAATCCAAAGTAAAATACTAGCTAGACACATACAGCGAGTATGGTCTCCTCCTGCAGGTTGGGGATGTAGACGGGCGGCTCGTGCGGCAGGCGCAGGCCGCGCAGCAGCTGCTCGGGCAGCGCGCGCTTCGGCGACGCCGCCTCGCCGCTCGCCTTCAGCGCCAGCGACACTGGCGGCGACGAACCTGGAATACATACAAATGTTTATAATAAATAGGCTAAGAGAAAATAGCGCAATAGCTTTTCAATTCCGTTTGTCCTAATTCCTTTAGTATTGTCAATAAAAACATTTATCCACATATAACATTTATAAAAGTACATTTATCCAATGTTTTGCCTATTTTCTATTAGTATCTATAATCTATTAACATTATTAATAAATAATTATTCTATCCTATGTTTAGTCTACCAAAGATTACTACATTCGACAATTTCGTCATACTAGAAATTTTCAAATATCGGTTTTTGTAAGGCAAAATTTGGATATATTGAGTATTATAACGGACGTTGATAAACGGTTAGATACTTTTTCTCTCTTGTTTGTCCAACAATGTTATTTTTTATATATAAGATTATATATTTTTAGAATTGTGCGATATAAGTTTTAAAATGTAATAAATATTAAAAACTTAAAGTAAATAAAAAAAAAACAAATAAAAATATTTACAGTAATCGGAAAATAATTAAAATTATAATAAATAAAATAATGTTCTTTTTTATATGTTATAGCTACAGACTAATGAGATTTAATTGATCAATAAAAATCCTCAATTTCATCAATTAATGTCATGTACGAAAAAAATCTTAATACATAATCCAATAGACAGATTATGACTGATAAATGATAAACATATTATATAATGTGTAATGTTAATGATAAATATTTAACAACACTAATAAAACGGTGTGGTCTGAAGTAGCCCCAGCTCCACATGTACCATTAGGTTAAGTGCCATTGTATAAAACATTTTTTTTAAAAGATGTGTGTTATGGAGTTTCTTTCCCAGCTTATTCTCCACAACGAAACACCTTCTGAAGTGGCGGTAGTTGTATTGACATTCAAAAAGTGCTCTTTAAGGAAACTATTTTGAATTAAAAAAAAATAATTTGATTGATTTGATTTGATAATGAACTAACCTGAACGGAGCAATGGCGGGTTGGTGGGTGACACTTGCCACAGCGAGGGCGGCGGGGAACTCCCGGAGGCGCTGCGTCGACGGACCGACGGAGGGGTCCCCAGCGTGTATGGAACCTGCAATATGTGCATACAAGTGTTAAGCCCGCTCCACATTCTCGCGAGAACGCGAGAAAAGCACGAGAAACGAGAATGTGGAGCCTATACGAATCGGTTATTTCACGCGTTCTCGCGAGATTCACGCGAGAATGTGGAGCGGGCTATATAATCTAAATAAGGGTATGGTGACAGGGACATGGGTGTTGTGTCAGGGACGCGCTAAAAGGTGGCGCTTCTCGTATTCTGAATTAAGTTTTTTCTTAAACATATTGCATCTTATATTCTAGATCTGAACTGAGACTAAAGGAACATGGCTGCTCTTTGGGAATGATTACTAAGTTCACAAGCCTTCCAAAGGGAATGGGATATATTTTACGGGAGAAAAATAGTCGTCAAAAAATCTCTTTCTAAGTTTCTATAATGTTCACATGTTATATTTTTGTTAACAATGTATTCGTGTATTTATTAATGTGTACTTACGGATGGCGGTGATAAGGATCCTATGTTGGTCGTATTTCGATTATGATTGGATCGGAGTACATCGATGGGTTGCGATCTTGGCACGTTTGATGCAACACCGATTGGATTCTGTAAGGTGTACAATTATTGTTTGTTATTAATAATAGGTAGTGCAGTGATATTAGGTTCATGAAGGAGGTTGTGTTCCAATTGATGGCTGCAATGAATATAATGCAACAAATATGCATGTTGCTCTTACGATTTGACACATCATACTGATTAAAACGGCAAGTGGAATGTGATATTCTACTACATTAGGGCGATGAAGATAAGATATAGCGGTAAGGTCGTCATGATGTCAGGTGCTCTAAATGAGCGAACAGTTATAATTTCAGTCCAAATATACCACCAAAACGCATAGTACGTCGTACCGTATAGATTTTATCATGTAAACCAGTCCATCTGATGGTAAGTGGTGACTGCCAGCGACAGTAAAAATCAACCCCAGATAAAATTAAATTCCTATTTGAGGTCGGCCACAGATGCGCCACTACCCCTGAGGAGCATGTTGGAATGCTTTGGAGAAGTATGTCTCCCTTACCACACCCTTTAAACCAGAACACAGCAGGGCTTAACACCGCTGTTATAAGGCAAAAATAGGTGTGACGGTGAAGCCGCCAGAGTCGAACCATGATGGCGGCGCTGCGGGCAGCGCGAGCGAGCGCGGGTGCGGGATCTAGCAGTGCATCAGTGATGGGTAGATGATGATGATGATGACGTACCCTGAGATGTGGTGGCTGCGTGTCCCGGGCGGGCGCGGGCGCGGCGGCGGGCGGCGCGGGCGGCGCGGCGGGCAGCGCGAGCGAGCGCGGGCGCGGCGCCGCGTCCGAGGCGGAGGACGCGCCCGAGCACGAGGACGCGCTCTCCGCCGCATCCACCACCACGAAGTCCTCCACGCCCGTCCACTGACCGGAGGACGACTCCGCTGTGATATATAATTATGATAATATAACAATTACAAAAAGACAAACTTAAAGATTCAGATCTGTAAAAAATCCTGTATTTGGTAATTTTATGTATAATCCATTAAATAAATGGTCTGTGTGAACGGACCCAGGAACAACGATCGATCAGCAGGCATACATAGGTATAACTAACAACAAATTGATGTAATTTATGACGGGGATACGAAGGGGTTTACTTTATTAACTGATTTAATATTCTAACACAGGCAGACGTGAATATTGAAAGGGAGTGGTATGTTAATATTGTTTCATGAAATAGCGATCGCTGATCATATTCTTGTATTAGCACCCGGTGTTACGACAGAAAAAGTCTCGCTTCCCATTGGTGATAGTTGATAACACGTTTAATCATCGTTTGCACTAGGAAAGTTAAAATACGATATTTTATATCATATGAATTATATTATATTATACATAAAAATAACTAAAATAAATAGTATACTAATATCCTGCCACGAAAAAAAAAGATCTTAACGATAACTCCATTAATCAGGTTCTAAGTATTCTATCTCTAAAACTAAAGTAAACATTCCGACACACGTAACATAAGTAAATATTAGCTAATACTAATTAGTGTATATTAGTTACACGTGAATTATATATAAAGATAATGATATAGTAATGAGATAATTTATTGGAACAGATAAATGTTTTCCTGTTTATTTATACATAACTAATAATAAACAAGTCAAGATCCCCTTTACCGACTAATTGATAACAATTTAAGATATAGCAGGAAACTATTTATATAAGATTCGAATGGAATTGTAATTAAAGCTTAAACGTAAATGTATTCCCCAGTAAGCAATTAAGGAAAATATATTACTCTCCAACAACCCTACTGGACATATTACTAATAGCATGGACGATTCGCGTTTTAAGGTTGCATTGCAGGGTTCATAAAGCGTAAGTAGCATGTTCGCGGGCTCATAATCCAAAAATCTACCTGTGCCTGTATCAAAATTTAAAACTATACCAAACCGAGCATATATTTAAAATATGGATATCAGGTGTGAATATGTTAATAAGTTGACCGACATACATTCTACATTTTTAATGATAATTAGCATAAGCATTAGGATTGCTTAATAGGGTGAATAAGTAAGTCAACGGGTCTTTTTTATACACACATACTGTATGTAGGTAACTTTTAAAAATAACTCTCACCAAAGAGTACAAATATTTGCTATAAAAGTGTACATTTTGACTTGTGAACTTATTCACGTTTAGTATGGATATAATAAGAGGTAGTTTGTGTTACCGGCGGGCAGCTTGCGCGGCGGCTGCGCGGGCGGCGCGGCGCGCGCGGCGGCCGGCCCGGCGCCCGCGCTCGGCTCTGTCACCGAACACATACACGTTACAATCATATCGTTATTATCCATATAACACAAATAACGTAAAAGAACAGTTGAGAACATTCTTCTCTTTTATTTATAAAGCGATTTTTATTGGTATAGTCCGCGTAAAACTACTAGTCCGCTCTGAATATAGATATAAATCGCGTCGCCATGGCAAATTTTATGACTGCACCTGCTCGCAACAACTTCAGAGCGGACTACCAGTTTGGCGCGGACTATACTATATTAACGATCCATGCAACTGGGTCGAAATATCGGCAATAAAAAACGCATATCGTGCGTACCCGTTACATAATAAAATATCTCAATTCCAAAATTCTCAATTTTAGTCTAAAATCATACACTATATTAAATACGGAGACTGACAGGCTTTGTAAAAAAAAAGGAATATTTATTGCAATGAATCGTGACCACTAAACGAACTACTCAATTCTATAATTATAATAATGCACGTACTTATATGGTACGCCTCGATTATTATAAAACAATTTCTCAGAATTGAAATTCCAAATTGAATAACGGATTAGCTAAATACAGTACAATTAGAAAGTTCAATTCGGCTTTCACCTACTTTTTTGTCCGGGTGAAGTCGAGTTTGCTGATGATAAATAAATGAGTAATAATTCATTCTGCATATACATGAACATTACGCTGCCAAAGTCGATTTTTTGCAAACAACATATAACAAAAAATACACAGTACGATATTGGCAGCTCTTTAAATTTTATAAATATCTTTACGCAGCTGAAAGGCATTATCAGAAGATAAATTTAAACTATATTGACAGTTTAATTAAACGATTATTTTATTTAAAGCAACAAAAATATGTAGTGTAAACCAAATTTTGGATATAAAATAAAACACTTTTGAAATATCATAAAATCAATAATATAATGCTATTTATAAATTTATCTCTGAATCATCGTATTCTACATGAGGCACATAGCATTAGACAATATGTCGCATTCTTTTTTCCTTTTGTGGATGTACTTAGTTGATGTTGTAATATATCCAATAATTAAGGAAATATGCGGAAATAAAGCAATCTATAAAAATCCAATATACAACGCATAAAAATGTCGTGAACATTATCCATAAAGCCATGTACAATAATAAGATATTCATTTTAAGCTCCATTGCCAATAAAAACACAAATTCCAGCAAGAAATACGTTTTCACATTGAACGAAAAAGACAAAATATTAATTTCGACTCAATTTTCCCTCCGTTTTTATAAATAGAGAAAAATGTTCACAACAAGCATGTAAAACTACATAAATATTTCATATCGAAGGAATAAAACTCATATCGTGATGAACAAAATTCGTACGAAAGCGTAGAATGCGGAAATAAACAATAATATGAATGACCAAATGAATGAAGCAGAGGCGACGTGATCCAATTTACATACACAGTGGTGTGCTATACGAGTGGGTAGCGCGAACGATTCACCTAGTCCTCAAAATTTTTGAACCAAGCCATATCGCAATAAAATATACAAATAACAAATATTGTGCCCAATTTTTTTCATACATAAAAAAGATAGCAAACGCACATGCAGTCCATCTGATATTAAATGCTCACTGTATCTTCAACCAACCTTATATAGGATTAAGTTCTATCAGAATTCAGTGGCAATATTGTTCATAAGAGCAAAGTTCGTAGTTGCATGTTCAAAATAGAATACAGTGCGTCGACTGCTCATATATGGCATTAATAACCACATTTCCGCAGTCCCTATGTAATACCTATAACCGACAAGTACCAAGCCATGCAGTTAAAACATTGACTGATCGGGGATCAATTAGTAATAAGCAGGGCCGTCTTATGTCATATGGTTGCGTGTTTCATATAGGGCTTCACTATAAATCACACAACAATGTAATCATTTCATTAAAAAAATATATTTTTTTATAATTTCGATGCCCTTAAGACGGCTCTGATTAATATAGTGAATAGGTTAGCCCACCCCATGCATAAAGCGATAGTTAAACAGGCGTGGTATACCCTGACTGGCCCATGACTCCTGTAGGAAACAGTTAGTATCGACTCGGCCTTCCGTATCGCCCTCCGATATGTCGGGCAGTTCCGAGTCCAAACCTAAACAACATTATACACCGTAACCACATCTATATGTAAATAGGCAAAGACACAACAATTTATTATATATTTCTCTTTTGTTTGTTTTTTTTTTAGTTAGTGGCCAGCTTGTTTTAAATCAAAATTGATTATAGAAATTCATATCTTAAGAAAATTTTGAATATTGAGTGAATATTAGTTAAATAAATAGCCTTGTCGTGTCATTTGTAGTTCATGTATGTAGTTCAAAAATTTCTGGACTAGACTTATTAATGTATGTGAAAAATGTAATGCATGAAATGTTAGTATAATTATGAAAATGTATTCGAGAACGTTTTTTAATTAAAAAGATTGACGTTTGATACGCGTGACTAGTTGTGTGAAATCTAAATAATAAGCATGAACATTAATGTCTAGAAGCTAAGTATTTTTTAATACTACCTAATTAAAATTAAAACTCCATCAATATCAGTCATACGTAGATTGTGTAGTGTTATTAAATATACGGGCTCTACATTTCAAGTTAACAAATAAATTAGAATTAAATATCCTTAAAAATGTACGTACAATATGAAATGTATACTGCGCGAAATCATGTTATAAATGTTAGTAGGACAATATTAAAAAGATATAAATGATAGTTAAACATCAGCTATGTATAATATATCTAAAATATTTCGAAAGCGCAAGAACAATGAAATGGATTTGAGCTGGTGAGTCACTCGGTCGGGTTAAGTACGTGACATGTGTAACGGCTCTAGCACACATGCTACTTTTAATATCGGCGATTCGCGTTTTGACCATTGCGTCGATAGTGTATCACGTTTTGACGACTTGCTGCGTTCGGCCAAAAACGCGCGTAATAGCAACTGCAATCATTTTGAATCTGTTTTTAATGTTCAATTACTGCATCGAGCATACAAAAGTTGTTTGATCGGAGCGGACACGTATCACACGATACGCGCTGCATCTGTCATAAGGAAGGCAGCTAAATCGTCGATCGCCGATGCTGAAAGTAGCATGTCTGCTGGTGCCCTAAGCGAGTTGCCTTTGAACACGTGTTGACAGTCAAAACGGAGGTGTTATTATTTAGCCAGACAACAGTATAAATCAGTTAATTATAAACGCTACTTATAAATATTCAATTTGCATCGAAAGCTACCATCGACTCATAAGTTATTAGTTCCTTAAATACAAAAGAAACCTTTGTTTTCTGTTGTTTTTGCTTATTAATCGATTGATTAAATTAACCTGTAGGAATGAGCTGGCAATATGATTAAAATTCAAATCAGTTTACGGATTAATTATATAGTTTAAAATGTTGATTCATAATGTATTCTAATTGTCGGTACTAGCCGTAAATAACTACGAAATATCAACAACTTTAATTTCCACATTTTTTCTAAGCGGATCAATATAATTTTCTAAGAAACAAAATTAAAAGTGGTCCAGTAATTTCCATACTCTGATATTTTAATAAGGTCCACTTAGAAGAATATACTCATAATATAGATATTATGAGTATATTGTAAAGATCATATCAGTAACTTATTCGCTATAACGGTCACCATATTGGTCTGTTTTCATATAATAGGGTGTCCGGTTCGAATCTCCCTAAAATATCTATCTGTCTATAAATATATAATAAGTGTATTATCTATTCTAGATCTGGGTGTTACTGTACTTGGTTATGTTTTTATTTACGAATACTAGTGTAGTGTTACAAGTGTAGTAAGCGTATAAGCGTGTACAATGAAGTATGGGATTTTGGCTTACTTGTGACGGAGGCGGTCCTCGGGCGTTGCAGGAAGGGGTGGTTGAAGAACATCTCGAAGGGCATCCGCTCGCGAGAGTTGCGGCGCAGCAAGCCTATGAGCAGGCTGCATAGCTCGGGGCTGGTGCCCGGCGGCATTCTGCAAACATACATCAATATTAACCCATCATTGTTACACTGCTAGGCGTGGCTCCCTTCTCGAATTGAGAAGGGATTCATTCATCTTGACCAACAGACTATTATTGTATCTTAGCCCTAGCCCGCTAAAGCTGTCAAGGCGAATACCGGACACACGAGATTTCATACTTTGAAATGTATCCAATATTTTATTCACCAAAGATATACTAGAAATTGTGAATTTTTGACCTTTTGCAGTTAAAAATTGGACGGATTTGGTAGGAACCCCCGGGGTCCTAGAGGGCACTTACAAATATATGATCTCAATAAGAGTCGTATCGTGTATACAAAAATGCACTAATCATAAAAGTAAAATAAAATTTTATAAGAGACATTGAATCACTCACTTGGGTTGCAAATCGACGCTGTTCTCGTAAAAGGCCTTCAATTCATGAGGCGTGGTTGCCTGAAAGGGCGCCTTTCCAGTTAGGCACTGGTATACTATTGTGCCCAAACTCCACAGATCTGCCTTTGCGTCGTATTTAAGCGACATTATTACTTCTGGAGCCTGTTAAATAAATAACAAATTAGTGATAACTGACAATAAAAATATATCAAACAATAGACCATCATATACGTTGAATATTTACCATATACATTGGGGAACCGCATAGTGTAACAGCCATGTTGCCTTCTTCGAGAAATCTTGCGAATCCGAAGTCCGCTAAACAGAAAAATAAACAAACCAATAAGTAACAAGTACTAAAATAAAGATGCTAGCCAAATATGTTTTATTTCGCTACTAAAAGAAATTCGGTCAACATCTTATTAAGATAACGGTAAAGATTTATGGTTCACGGTGCAAGCAGGATTTTGAGGCATACCACTGTTGAATCATTCTACGCTCCGACTGCCTTTTTCGGCTTTCTCTATTGTAAAAATGAAAGTTTCCTTTGTTTGTTAATTTATTTAGTAGGCCATCGAACAATACAATGGTATTTAATTAAATTTATTGTAATGGTAATTAAATATTGGATTGCTTATAAAAATAAAGTAAGGTCCAAATGTTGATAATGCTTAAACAAAATTTAAATAAACCAAACTTTATATAAAATGTATTATAGCGTTCTCTATATTGTCCTCTGCCAACAATCGCGCCCTATTTAAACGTCACCAGACGTTCATTAAGATCTTTATCGAATTATAACGTAAGTACATACTTGAAATATTTAAAAGTAGCATATAATGTTATGTATTACTACTCTGTTACATTATAAGGATTTTAAATTACATACATAAAATATACACTCTGATGAAAAACTCTTTAAAAATCTCAAAAAATGTACTCAAAACAGTGCCTAATATTAGTAGCATAGGAAATTAATGTTTCTAATGAAATTAATGTTACAAATTATGATTATTATGCCTATTTAAATCGCAAATCCGTACAAACCGACGTACCAATTTTAAGGGTAATTTCGGAGGGATGGGGCGTCCTCGGCGGCGTGACGTTGTGAGTGAGCAGAATGTTCTGCGGCTTGAGGTCGCGGTGCACGATGCCCTTGGCGTGGATGGCGCGCATCGCCTCCGCCAGCTGCCGCAGGAACGTGCGGATGGTGCCTTCGCTCAGCAGCCGATTCGCCTGTAGGTAGTCCGCCAGATCGCCCCCGTTGCAATACTGGAAGAAAAGCGATAACAGAGATAACTTGATGATCAACGTGACCATTTCGGTGTTTCTGTTAGTCAAGTGTCTCCTTCTTAGAATGAAAACAGTATAGGTGCCGTTTGGCAACCTGTGGCCCACGAACCTTCCTAAATCCCAAGTTCTCGCGCGCGTAGGTACAATTTATTCTAGACGACGGATTATCTTTCGCCAAGCAATATCTCAGAGGCACTTCTGAATGCGGCTCATCATTACCCCATGTAACTACTATGTGGTCTATGTTCCCCAAAAGATAACCGACCGCTGATTCAGGTCATAGTTCACCAAATTGGTACGGCAAATTAGTAGCTTTTATAAATCTAGCGATGTTTTCATGTTCACATAATATGTTTAATATGTTTTCTTTGACTGTTTTAGCAAATCATAATGATTAATGTATAAATTCTGTAATACGAACATAACTTCGAAAAATCAGAAGGGTGTGATTTAAACCCACCCTATCGCAAGCGTGACAGGCCGTAATTAATATCACTAGCTTTGAATTTTAATTACAATATGACGAAAAGGGGTAACCAAACTTCACATAACTTATTTACGGAAGGGAGGAGTTCCATAAATTGTGACTAAGACGTATAAAGGTAAATTCGTGACAAAATATTTGCGTGAATATGGCTGTTTATGGATGACTAATCGCCATTTATGAAATTGCCGATTAGCATAAAATATATCCATTTAAACGAACTCGAACTTATATTTTACTTGTGCTTCAAAGTACTAAGTAAAATAAATTCTATACGTAGACCAATACAATCGAAGAGTATTGAACGCATTAGGTAAGTACATAGTGTATCTAAGTGCCTGGATTTCTGCCTGATAATAGCTAAATATTATAATTAGGCGGAAATCATGAATATTAAATACATCTAACTTCATTTATTCCACTGTGTGAATAAATATCTTGATTAGCTAACAATTAACGCTTTCTATACTCAGCCTTAGTATAGGATTCCCTGTGTTGTGGTACATATATAAGACCACACACATCAATTATACAACCTTGTAAAACTCTTTAACAAATATGACCTTCACGTATAGCCTAATTTTTTTATCAGAGTTGGTCCAAAAAATTTAATATTTTAGGCGATTATCTAAAGCAAATTTATCTTTAGACGATTTCCAGAGGATTATTACAAATCTCATTAAATATTTCTATGAACGAAAATCGTATCTATATATCTAGGCAAAGCGTTTACATTAGGACGACTATTTATAATCCATCCATCCTATCTACATGTAACTCTATCTTATGTAAAGTTGTCTATTTGTGTGAGAAAGTCCCAGCCAAATTGCACTACTGCTATGTAATACTAACTTGTACATTGCAGACAAGCGTTATAATGTAAATAAGAATACATAAATATGACTGTGTGCATGGAGGGCGTAGGGAATTCGTTAACGAGCCGACGGCTTCCTAACGGCTCCCGCAGACTAACTACTTTTAGTAGCTGCGATCGATTATTTAGGTGTTTTTCGGAAGCTATCAAATGCTCAACACCGTAGACATTAAACACTAGTGCTAACGTTATAATAAACGATTTTTGACTATAATTTCTTCGAAAAACGATCGGGCGTACTTGGTCACAAGAATGTGATGCATGCAGACACTAAAACGCGCATTTTGGATACCGCGACCGAACGCAGCTAGTCGCCAAAACGTGATGCAGCATCGATGCAACCCCCCAAACGAGAATCGATGCTGCTAAAAATAGCTAGTTTGCTATGGCCCAAAAATAATTTTAAACATTATCAAAAGTATTTACAAGGGGTAATTACACTTATACATTGCTAATGTAATATACGTAGCGCGAACTTGAAATATTATTAATGAATGTGAATTGCGAATTTACAAAGTAAAACTAAGATGGAAGGCACCATTTGTATGTAAACTCCATTATCTACACTTGAAAAGTAGATCAACGCTGTAATTCTTATATTCTGCGGTAATACTGAAATACACGTCATTTCGATAAAGATAACACTACTGCGAATTTACATTTAATCATTTCGCTAGATTCCAATAAGTATGCGTTTAAACTGTTCCGGTTTAGAATATCAACCTAAGAAAGAACTAAAAATGTTTACAGTATAAATAGATCAATTTCCCGCAGCTTCTATTATCGCTATGCGATACGCATGTATCTATTACCATTGCCACTGACCTTTAATACTACTCGTATTTATAATTTTTACTTGTATTACAATTCGGAATTTATTTTCCTGGGCACGCAATATCAAATCAAATGGTGCTAATTAGGTAACATTACTACATTTATTCACAATCACATTTAATCACACTTTTAACATAATTATTTTTAATTACATAATGCTCGAGATCTATATGGCAGTATATAAAATGTTTGCCGACCACAAGTCAATTTTTTAGTAGGCAGAATTTGTCAAATTGTAAAAATGTTTGGTGGATAGTTCCATTTCTAATAACGGCGGCACCGGTAGTGATGATTAAGAATTGTTATTTCTATCTCTCATTAACAAAGACAAGCATTCTGTTAATATCTTTTCCCATAACAGTGGGCGATAAAAATTGGAAATCGAAGAACTAATATATTTTTCACGTCTATGCTCGTTATCGAGCTTGATTTGTGATAAGCTTGTCCATGCCGTTGGTAATCTTATCATCAAGAGTGATAATAGTTATAAGTGTCAGTGAGTTACGCGCTGTGCGCACCGCCAGTACTAGCGCCAGGAGAGGACCTACTTGCATCACTAGTGTATTGTATATCACAGTTCCCATCTCCTAGTGGCCATGAAGCGGAGCCGCCTTTGTTTGTTATTCTTGGCAGTCCTGTTGTAAGTGTAATTTACTATTACGAATATAAATGCTCAACAAAATTATTGAACAGGTACCTTGATTGAGATGGAAAGTAAAAGTGTTCTGGAAAATTATGTTTTTGGCATTCTTAGCTGCTTTTCAAATGTAATAATGCCAAAATTTAAATTTCCACTCAAGAACATAAATTGTATGTATTGCAATTTCTGTAACATTAAGTACGATTTAAGATGTACATAATACTATCCTTATTATAAACTTTGATTTAAAATAGATATATTATGTAAGGTTTTGATTGAACTTTTTGGTCGATAAGTGTCGGTATATTGAGATCACAGTACAGGTTACGCCCTAGCAGCTATCATTTTCTTATCTCTGTACTTAGTAATTTTACGTCAGCTCGTTACGATAAAACAAAAGATACTTATTTCATTTTGAATGTCACGTGTTAATAATCCAGGAAAATTATTTTTTCAGGTGTGGATATGTGAAAGCCCAAAGTCACGATGAGTTGACGATTCCCATTGAGACCGATAATCAATTTCCTCCAGATAACCATTCAGAAAATGACAATGTCGTAATTGAAGGTAGTGGAGAGGGCGTGGTTGAGGATCCAACGTTACATACGACGACCGAATTTAGCGCCTCCCCTGAATTAGAGGAAGTAGAAGCCAAAGCGCATAATGAAGTCATTTCTAGTACTGATAATGCAACACCATGCCCAACTCCATGTGTATGCAATACAGAGGGAGAGGAATTTGTCGTAGATTGTGCGGGATACGGCCTTACTGAATTTCCGAGCCCGATAGACCCTAGCACTACAAAATTGAATATACAGAAGAACAAAATAACAGAAATTCCAAAGCAAGTATCCTCACTGAAGAACCTTAAAGAACTTAACGCGAACGATAATTTGATCATGGAATTAACATCTGGAGTAAGTATATACTACTTTTTAAACTAAATTTTATTTTTATAATACATAATACAGTTATTTTAATCCTAAACTTATAATAATTTCAGTCAGTCAGCGAACTTCCAGAGCTGGTAGTCCTGAAACTAGCAAATAATCGTCTTATTGAATATCCAAAAGATTTGAAGAACAGTTTATCGCTGACCAAGTTGGAAGAATTGGATCTCGGCGGCAATGACATGAGAACGGTAAATTTTAATAATTAATAATCAAAAAACCTTTCCCAAACATATTAAATTCAGTTGGTTCCAACCCTTTTAATGGCCCACTGGGTACACTTTCTTTAAATCAGGTTACACAATACTGAAAATAAATGAATTAAAAAAATTATACGCTACTTAAAAACATTTTTTCAGGCACTGTCACCAGATGTTTTTTCAGGCTTCAGTAAATTAAGGAAGGTAACTTTAGCGACATCGACGCCGGAATTATTACAAGATATATGCGGTCGCTTAAAAGAAAATCTGGAATCAGTGTGCACAGGATCTTGTGATAAAGAGTCCTATGATTGTCCTGATGCTCCTGAAAAGATTGACCATGAAATGTTTAATGTTGTCTTACCTGCAATAATACCGCATCCTGGTGATACTGAGGAAGAAGAAAAAGAAGATGCCGATCCCTCACTAAATATTCCTACCGATTCAAAATCAAATAAAGGAGAGTCTGCTAATGTATCACCGCTAACAAGCCTCACAGAATTAACTACTAGTGCGCCAGTAAATGAGAAGGTTGCCTTAACAAATGAATTTTCACTTAGATCTAAAATCAGCAATGCACCTGCTGACGTTGCTCCGTCGAACACTATAGTGGATGCTCCCAAGGAGGTAGAGCCTACTACCACTGAAGGAGATGTGAAAATAGGAGCAAAGACTTCTGACACTAAATCAGGAGGAGTCGACAGAAGCATCATTGCCATCATCGTTGCTGGTATGGTTGTTATAGTGGCCGGAGTTACAATAAAGAAAAACTGGAGCTCTATCAAGAAAAGATTCAGCTCCACTCCTAGGCCACCAAATGAACGTCCAGGAGGAAATGCCAATGGAACGTCGCCAGAGGAAATTCCATTACAGGACAAGTCGCCCGTCTAGGTCAAGTGATCATTTTATTACGTGGAAGAGACGATCAAGTGTAATCCATTTGAAAGTGTCAAAAGTATCACTTTTGTTGTGTGCTACAGTTTCGTCTAAAAGTGGTGTTTACGTTTTTTAATTAAACTCAAGTCGGAATATATTTGTGATGAATGTATATAATGCGTGTTGTAAGATAAATTAGATCGACAAATATAGGTAGTATAAGTATCATTAAGGTAGAGTATTTTCTTGTGTAAATATGTTAATATTCCAACCAGCGTGTCAATGCCTACACAATTTATTTTGTATTTAAATTAATTAATATGAATAAATTATAATTTTTCACGTATACTGCATTTCTATATCTTTATTTTGCTCAACATTAACTGGATCATATAACTGTATAAACGCTACTGATAATAACTCGTTGCCTTACTGTTTGTTACTGTACGTGTATGTATAGTTAAATCAAGAGTAACTACTTTAGGTCACTGAAGTTCACAGATGATTCTACACAACTATGTAACATAGAAGTGATTGTTGGTTCATTTAATTTAAATGCCTATTTTAAAGTTTATATTAAAAGCTTATTCTAAATTGGTTTTCTATCAGTTCGGCCTACATTTGTAAATGACTTTCATCTAGGGCGACCATCTTAATCCTCAGGAATGGCATCACATCTGTAACCGACTTCAGGTAGAAATAACTTTTGTTATATAGGTACAGAGTTAGTTAGAGATGTCCACGAGTGACAGTGACCAATTACCATTAGGTGAACTACATGCTCGCTTGGTGCTTCAATCTTGTCAAAAAAAGTTGTAGATGAAGAGAACAGGTCACGATAAGACTGGCAATGCGGATGCGGGCGGATGTGTGATTGACTGGTTGCTTGTCGGACCGCGACACCCGCACCGTTCCGTTAGGTTACGCCAGGGGTTCCCAACCAGTGGCCCGTGGACCACCAGCCAAAATATGGTCCGCGAACAATTTTAAATTTAGCAGGCGGTGAACCATTTCAAAGTAAGTGATGATTTTGGTAGCTTTGGTTAATAATAGTAGTCGTGAGATAAACGAACTAGTAAAGAAAAAGCAAGCTCAGAAATCAAATTATTACAAAATTACAAAAGTTTATCCTAAAATATTATTATATCCTTCCATGTTTGTTTCTATTGAGTTCAAAATTAAAGTTGCAGTTTGATAATTACAGTTTATTTTTATTATACATAGCATGGTGGTCCATGCTAACAAGAATGACTTAAAAATGGTCGCTGACCAAGAAAAGGTTGGGAGCCCCTGGATTACACCATGCATGGGCACGTTGCGTTCAAATGTTTAGGTCAATAATCTTTTTATTCGACGCTGTCTGGTTCACGCACTTTCTTCCAAAAATGCATTTGATTGTTTATATGTGACTTGAACCAAAATATCCGGCGTAGGTACTTAAATAATGGATCAATGACACCGCAGTGGGTTCATGTACTACTCGTATTTACAATTCGTGATAATAACATGTTCAAAACACATAAGTTGGTAATTTTATTGCTTATGATGACGTCTTATGAGCTAAGTTTGCTTGTTTTCATTATGAAAATAGTGTCGGAGAAAATCTAATAAAATTTCATACATTTTACTTATACGTCATTGTCATGTTGCGTTTTACAATTTCTTTAAATTTCAGTCTGTGATCACTTCTGTAGAAATCAAAGTACTGTAAAGATGTACCTACGTAAAAACACATTTACATTTGAAGACTTAACGCAATATGTATTACCCATAGATAATCGTGACTACTAACGTCATACATTTCCTTTTACGTCTAATGACGCTTACATATAATATAAACTGTAAGATTATCAATCATAGATTATAGCGATTCATAACATAAGAAATAACGATCTAGATTTCTGGATAGAAAAACAAATTATAACATGACGTTAAGGGACCGTTCAAGTATTACGTAACGCAATTTGGGGGGGAGGGGGGGTCTTGTGAAACGTTACGATGCGTTACAGGGGCGGGAGGGGGTCTTCCGTAATACACGTTACGTAACATTTTTTAATAAAAAAATAGGGAATTAAACCTCCTAAATTGGCAACCCTTTTCATTTACGTTTTACGGGAAATCCCTTGAATGAGCTGGTTCAGCCGAAATAAGTCCTGAGTATTCTGAGTTAGACTAAGTATAGTACAGTTTAGCAGTATGTATGCTTTGACTATACTTAAACTAACTTAGAATACTCAGGAGACCTAGTTCGGCTGAACACGCTCTTTGTATAGTCTGGTTGTCATTTTTAATTTGTTCTCGCAAGTTGGCAAATCTTTTCGTTCATATTTCACGGGGAATCCCTAGATTTTTCATTGATGTTATTTCTTAGTATTATAAAGTAAATATGTAAGTAAAAGTATCCCAAGGATATAAACTATAACATAACTTTTTAGCGAGTTTAGGGTAAAAATTGACACTCGAGTGTTACGTAACGTTAGGGGGGGGGGGTATAGAAAAACGTTACGGTGCGTTACAAGGGGGGGAGGGGGGGGGCAAAAATCTTCAAAAATTGCGTTACGTAATACTTGAACGGCCCCTAATGTAATACAAATAGCAATACACATGATTATAATCGTATGATTACAAACAGCAAATATCGCAGAAACATTACTTTGTGATAGAAAGCAGTGACACTGATATCCGGCCATTACTTTCCAGATCGTAAATGGCCAACACGGTGGAGAAACCGCAATCTGATGTAATCATGCGCGTTGATTAGCCCATAGCACACCAGTTATAAGATTTATCATATCAAAACAAAGAAACAAGTTGATTTCAATGATTTCATAACAATATAACTGTGTCTCAGCGTCGGTGTTGGATTTTGAGTTTGGGCGGGCGATTTGATTTGGTTTTAAACCAAACCTGTCAAAGAAAACCCTTCCTCTCTATATAACGATTACGTTGTAGTTATTTGAAAGACACATTATTTAAATGAAACTCTTCGACCAAACCAAACCAAACCATTACCAAAGGACGTCAAATAATCTAACTTTTAATAACTTAGTAGTGAACGACACAAAATAATGGATTCAAGTGCAGTATAGAGCTTATTAGTTCATGTTACTCCACGACGTCAGATGACGTCGAGAAGGTAAATCAAGCCAACCAAACGAAAATAGGAAACGAATTTACCATGTAAAATCTCCTTTTAACAAAAAAAAAACCCTACAAAAATTATTGTCATCATTGTTAAATTGCATTGCCAAAATATATCAGATAATTTAAACTGAACTTCAATTTGTGTAAGATATTTGTCGATTAAACTTAACCTGGGTCTGTTCCCACACTTCCCACGTCAAAATAGAATTCGCGATGTATTCGTTGCTATCAGTACTAAGTGAAGCCCTATTGAGAATATCCAAGGCCGGGCTGGCCACGTGCAAATTGTAGGGCCCGAGAGCGGGGCGCATTTATTAATGCAAACACGAGGTCACAAATTGTTGGGCGCTATCCGCAGCTGTGCAACGTTACACGTAACATGTACCTAATAATCATGAACTATTCGACGTGATTATATACGCTTATCAGATTATCTAAAGCATATATTTCGGTCAGCGCTTACATTTTTTTCTCCGTCAATAATTTTGTAATCACAAAATTCTGTTTACATTTTGGTAATTCCTATTATTTTACATCGAATCTTAAGTCTACTGTCTCTTAAGTCGTGTACTTCAGATCTCTACCGAGCAGTGGACGTCACGACTCCAAGGCAATCGATACTTTTGCCTGCAGCGTATTATCGTCAGCTCAGATGACATCAGCTTTCCTACGTATAAACTGCACGTGAACATGAACTCGGGCAAAGACTGACACACGCCGTTACATAATGCACTCTAATACGCTTATATCAAAATAAACATAAGTGTATATAATATACATAACAAGGAAATAGTTCATGATACGTTTTATTTCGAAAGTCATGTTTATTTAAAATAATACTGCAATCATTGGAATTATATTGTTAATTGCACATATAAAAATGAAAAGGGCATTTATTCCAGTTAACACTAACATTTCCAAAGGTCCACGTGAACCATTCAAATTGCAATATTGAGTAATATCTGTTGTAAGCGGCAAGCGTATGCGAATACTAGTTTCGTTTCACTTATGAAGTAAGTCATTTTGTCCACTCAAATCACATAATACTGACATAAGTAGATCGACACTGTATCTGCATTGCGAGTATTGAAAGGAAATTAATTTTATTCGAGGATACATAATATGTTCATAACTTTCTAAAATAAATAATAAAACTTATAAAATAACCAGGTTTCTGATGCCGAGGGCAGTCAGAGGGACGTAAAAATATAAGAACTTGTTCTGCTTTCATGTTATACTTTTCATCTTATACAAAACCTTTTGAGCGCAACTGGTTAAGATCAATATCAAAAAGTTTTTCTTTTGTTTATATTCCTTTTATCCATGTGAACATCGTGTTTTCTAAATATCCTTTTCAAAATCTTTCCCAGTATTCATTCGACTTTCCGTGAATGTTTCGTGAATCCATTGTCACCATTTGTATTTATGAGTCACTTCTGGGCGGTTACTTTTAGAATGAGAAAGGTTAAAGTCATACTTACATATATATTTACTGTGCTATGTTGAAGAATTCTCAAAAGCATGCAACTTTTCTTATACTAGTGTGACGTATTTTGTCGACCAACACTCCTATGGAAGAGTGAGATAAATTGGTAGATTGCAATTGGTAGATCGCAGAGTCTAATTAGTAAATAGTACATCTCTGGTAATATACGATATTTGGCCATCCCTGTGTTCTCGTGACAAACATAAACATATACCTTACAACATCGAGCATTTATCTTTGTACGTATCAAAGGAGATAATAAAGGAAGCGGTACGCCATTGCGATACAATGACTTATAAAAAATGTGCGCACATCTGTCTTAATCGGTCAAAGAGATGTGGGTAATTACTGAGTCAGCTTGCGAAGCCATGACAACGTAGGTACGTTCAGTCGACTAAAAGGAACGCGTGCCAATGAACTTTCTTTGGCTCTGTATTGCGATGAGGGCACTGCTGTTTTAGTTTTTACGCAACAAAAATACCAACAAGAACCAAGCTTATTTGCCCTTGAAACGGTTCTAATAATATTAGGTAGTAGCAAAAATGTTTGTAACTAATTCGTGACCATTTGTATAAACAGAACTGTATAAGAACGCGATTAACATAGTCGATTAATATATAACGAGTATTTCGCCCAGTGATCGAATTTCGACTTTAATTATAAATGTTCCTATTTTTTCACACAAACGATACCTTAATGGTTGGTAATATAAATACTCTTATCTGTTTTGTGTTAATGTATCAATTTTTTGTCTTCCTAAGATCGAAATTTGACAATTACTGATAGACAAAATTTTTCTAACTTGAATCTTTGATATACAAAACTAGCGTTAGCCTATAAACATGAATAGATATATTATCATATAAAAAACTCTAATACGGGATGAACTTCCAAATTCACCTACTGACAACAATAACCAACCTACGCAAAATAGCATTTTACGATCTAACATTTCAAGCTACGTTCATTTCCATTGTAGATGAGTATGTTAATAATTGTGATGTCTTGTTGCATATTTGGCTAATGCGTGGGCTCGCGCGGTCATGGACAAGACTCGGTGAACTTGGTTCGTCAACAAATATAGGTGAACTGCAAAACAGGTTTCGCAAAATCATTAAGATTATACCTAAAATTGAGAAGTGTTCTTAATTATTTTCTCTTTAATTTCATACTGTTTAATAAACAACAACGTTTTACTTCAGTTTTGATGTATTGATTTAATCATTGTAGTACATTGGTGTGCGTTTGTGGGTGTGATTCCCTCCCAAAAGCAACATTTCCCTACCTAACACAAAAGCTTTTTTTCTTTGCATGCAAATAGTACTACATATGTGACCAAGGTAACCGCCTTTTTGTACTCAGCGATCAACCATACTGACTGCCTTTCTATGCAACAAAGAACAAGCGTCTTTCCAAGTGAAATATAACAGTAACTGAGCTGCATCGGCATGGTTGATACCGTTACTTTCCCATTTTTACATAACGTTAACATTGCGATAACGCTAATGTTTTGTTTGTATACATATACATACATTATCAACGCAGTATATAAACTGTAAATAAATATCCAAGTTGTACTGTTGATATTGTTATTATGATTTCAATACCAAGTAATTGTATTTAAAATCTGCATTGTTACTTTCAATGAGTTGACCTTTCCAATCAGTGAATAAATAAAATGATTATAATACAATTTGTAAGCAAAATAAAATACAAATAAAACAGCACTATTTTCTGTTTCCAATAGAAAAGTCTGTCAATTTAGAAAGAACAGCTGCCAAAAGAATGTTACTACGCGACGATCGTACACGCGGAACTTATTTCGACGTTGCGCAATTTAGTTACAAACGGGTCTTTGTTTATAAACACGAAAGACCGATAATTCGCGCATGTATTCGCATATTTAATTCGCGGACGGCCGAGGGACGGGGTTCGCAGACGCGTGTCGTCGCTACGTTCGCCATTTGTGCGCAGTACAGTAATCTATTATCAGCGACACGGCACACTTCGCGGCCGTGCACACGAGGCGGTGGGCTACACGTGTTAATATGTCGAAGCTAGCTCCTGTTACTAATTAATTGCGTAATTATACCTATAGCGTCTACTTGCCATACCTAGCTATACAAGCAGACATTGTATTTCACGTGTAGCTGATAGAATGTCTTTTAAATAAGGATCTTTGCGACTGTTTCGACGGGGATGGTGCTTAGCAGTTTAGTGGTAGCAAAGACACTAGGCTCTAGAGTTCTAAACAGACCTTAGCTCCTGATAGATGTACATTAATTAACATTAACGAAATCGTTAACCAACGTCTTTAAGGACAGTGTAGTATATAGAACAGAAACAAAAATCCAGTACAAATACAAATTGGCAATGTTTCTCTAACTAAAAATTAGGTAATTAGACTGGATGGGGCCAGTAGTCGATTAACATGACTGGTTATTGGTGCCAATGCGCGGTTTGGGTTTTCTGAATTAATTAACCGACTTCAAAAAGGAGGTGGTTATTTACAGATTATTATTAGAATTGGAACATCTTATCTTCTCAATAATATACATACATAAAATTATTTTTTCGTCTGTTCGTTCGCTTTTTTCGGTGTCCCGTATACAAAATAAATGTATTCACATGCAACAATTAAGAAGTGCTAGTTTTAGGTACTTATAAGGTTAGTTGTACATCAAAACTGCAATAATACTCTTATCGTAGTGCACCCTACGCCCCCATCCAGGATGTTTATTATTCAGTCAGTAACTGGGCTGCAAATCAAAATCCAATTTATTGTAATGATATCTGCTAATGTTCAATTTATGTGTACGATTATTTACATAATACGAATATAAACGGTTTATCAACCACTGATAGGAGCCGTACACGACTCTTGAAACTGTGACTAATGAATGATATAAAGGTTAGTGGGGCAGCACGGTGGCACCGGCCAACAAAGGGCAAATTAAACGCGTTGCAAAATCAGTATTTTTCAATCTTTACTGACAATTTAAGTGTTATTCAATACGGTTCAGTGTTTATGTTATGGTTAAAATGATGAAATTATTTGAAGTAAAATTCCATGCACTTGACGATACAATAATAAAATTAATTAATAAAATACCTTCCCATGATTAGGTACTTTATAGAATAAATTGTTATTAAACTTTATACACTAATAGCTCTCGTGCAATTTTACGCGGGCTTTTATTACCTAATTATCCACTGTTAAAAACATAGCAATGAAAGTTATGGCACGGTAATTATTTATTATTCATAAATGTAACAATCCTGATGAACATGGGTCGCCGCAACGGATTTGAAGAATAGATGTGAAGATGTATGAAGATTAAAGATGTACTCGTAAAATAATTTTTAATAAATAACTTTTTATTCATGTGTATATTTATAAAAAGTATTTTTAATAAAATAAAATTATTGTGTAAGTAAAACATTATTAATTTTTATTGCTGCAAGATTTGAGCATTAGATAGGTACATACCCACGAACACCCCTTTATTATCGCTCACCATACCCATGCAAGAAACGCAGAGCGCCCGAATAAATCCTCCACCAATAAAAAAGCGAACGAACAGACGAAAAGAGAATTTTATATATGTATCTTATTGAGAAGATAAGATGTTCCAATTCTAATAATAATCTGTATTAATTCAGAAAACCCAAACCGCGCATTGGCACCAATAACCAGTCATGGTTAGCGTGAAACAAGGTTTATATTCTTGTGTGGGGAATTTTAGGTGCTTAATTTATTTAATTTGCAACAAATGTTGCAAGGTCCCGCAGCAAGTCCTATATGTAGTCTTTAGGGTAGCAACAGATAAGGCACGCACAGACTGCGTGGTGGGTATTTGCACGCAGACTACATCTTTAACTAGGCAAACAGTTACTACGCATTTGTACAAACTTCAGTACACACGAATCCATAACGAATAAATACTACACAATATTATGTAGGTTGCGTTGAGTATGTTATCAAATCACGTGAATGTTGCAAATATGAAAATTTATCGTATTGCACGTTTTTGTGACGCTCGATTTGACTTCAACTACGTAATAAATGTAGACGTTTTTATAACATTAAATATTGGAGGAAGCTTTTGTGACCTTGCTTCAAATCAGTACTCGCGGGCGCGACAACGCGGAAGGCAGCGGCGGTGCGGTTAGGTTAGGCGGTGCCTCGTTGCCCGATGACATGAGATACATAAATAACACAAATATTCATAAAAATGGCAAAGACGATGTTTTTTCTAACGTTATTATATAAAGCTGTTCGTTTTTTTATCTTTTTATAGTCACTATTTATGCTAATATTATAAAGCTGAAGTGATGGTTTGAACGCGCTAATATCTGATCTGAAAGTACCGATCAGGTTTGTAAAAATATTTTTGAATTGCTTAGAGATCATTCATTATAGACGATTTTAGGCTATAATTAAAAAGAGGAGAAGTTAACCTCTCTATTGTATATGCCGTGGCACACGTGGGAGGTCATTCTAGTTCTCATGGAGGGAGAGTAGGGCGACTAAGAGATAGAAGATTGAGATTTGGAATTGTGGATGCTTATTACCTATTAAACGTAGGTAACACTGTACGACAAGAAGGTACTAATAAACACACTAATAAATAATACATACAAGAAGTTATATGTATAGTTAGGAAACTAATTAGGTGAATAAACCTTGGACTTCTTTATTTTGCGTAATTTTTTGCCATCATCTATTTATTATCTGTAATAGGAAGCGTACATTAGTACTGCGCAAAAAGATAAATCCGAATGAATTACTTAAGAGTACATTGACATTTCGGTTCATAACGAGTGCGGGATGGATGGATGGAGAGGTTAAAAATTTGATAAAAAGCGTGGTTCGAGACTTCGTTAAGTGGGCAGTGTGTCACGTTGTTATCGCGGATGGATTAAGGGCAAGGCCAGCGGGTTACGCACCTAATGCCCGCTAATAACTTTACAATTTCCTGGTAATTGTTGCCGTACGGGCCAGCGAATTAAACAATGCGAACTACCATCGCTCTATTGTGTGGTAATTTCGCTGTTCCGGTTATTTGTGCTTGTAGAGGTTAGGACATTTTCAGTTGAAATTTTACTAGAACTTTAATAAAATTTAAATAGTTTATTTTATTTGATTATCGAGACACTGATCTCAATTTTAATAAATAGCTAAATGTTTTATAGATATAGTTATCTGTGACAATTAAAATAGCATTAAAATATGCGCATTTTTTACGACTATGTATGATGATAATAAATGGCAAACTCTGTAGCATCTGTGGCATTTCAAACCGTTTTAGAATTTTAATCACACTGGTTTCTAATACATTACTCAAGGATGATCAGAGAACAGTGTAAGTGGAAATATCCACATCAAAAGATCACCAGACAAATACAGTGTGGAGATAAATGTCTCGCGTCGCTAAAATAACATTTTAAGTTAATTCTATGCTCCTTTATTTTTCATTGTGTGTTTGTTTTATATTTCTAGTATAATTTCGATTGTGTCAGTAGGCAGTACAATTGCTCAGATAGAACTATGCACGAAGTCGCGTGTACAAATCCGCGAATGTAAGAACAAATAGTTATAAAATTAATAGAAGCACAATGGCTATAATTTGCTCATGACGGAGTATGCGGTAATGATCTATTGCTAATTAATCGTACGTACTCATAAGGGAATTAAAACAAAATAAGTTTATATTTCTAGTTATAGTTACATAATGGAATATGGAGTGAATAAAAAACAGCAAGAATCACTTTTAAATAGAATGTACTTATTATATGTTTACTTGGTTAACTACAATAATTTACTACTGGGTATGACCTCATCGCCGAAATGTCCTTTTCGTAAAGGCGTAGGTACTAGTCGCAAAACTTTGCTATTTAAAAATATAAGGATCATTTATTTGTCAACGAGCCTTTATTATGCCTTTATTATTATTATGACAGCTGATATATCGCCGATCGACTAAGGCTCATCGGAAAAACAAACTTACAGAATCGCAAGTCGTCTTTAGTAAAACCGAGACCGGTGTCTGCAGCTAGTATTATATGAGCAATTACATAGCATAAAATGTATTTTTTTTTCAAAAAGAATTAATTACGTTTCAGGATTAATAAGAACATGCCCCCTGCTGTGCATTTTATTATCGTGTAAGGATTCGCTTGCTGTGCAATAGAACTAGATAACTTTTTTGTACTTTGTTTTTGTATTTCTTAGGATAGGTCTTTTGTGTTTCGGACACTGTTTATAAAGGCGGAAGTAACCGCGCGTTAACTAGAATATGATCTAACCGAGACTGGTATACCCATAATTATAGTAAGTGATCATCAATTATTAAAGTAATGAACATCAATTATTGTAAGTTTATTAATCCTACCTCCATAACGACGTAGACATATGCGGGACTGTCCATGCAGTCGTGCATAGCCACGAGATTTGTGTGATGCAGTGCCGTCAGCTCGCGCAGAATCTTGATCTCTTTCACCAGGATCTCCGAAGCCTTCTGGATACCCTTCTTCGTCACCACTTTCACGGCAACAGACTGGGACGGGTTCTGTTTAGACAATAATAAGAATGTTACAAGTTTATCAAAATTACAGTATAAAGGCTTCTTGTATAAATGGGAGGAGTACATGCGTATCATCACATTTTGATATTGCTTTGTATATACACAGTTTAGAGAGAGAACAATAAAATATTTCGCATTATTATAAATATAACATTGGCCAATCTATGATTCCAATACGCTCATTCTGAAGTTTAACTACTAAGGAGATACTAAAATACTTTTATATGAGAGCCAATAAGGAGCGGTTTACCTATAAACAATTTTATTACGACCATATTATTTTAATTATTTATAACGTAAGTCGCCGCATTTGATGGCGCGTCAAGTTAATTTGATAATTAAACAGATTCTTATGTTTATTTACGGTTATTTAAAAATGTAAGTCTTTAAAATATGTAAATAATGAACGTTAAGTACTAATTAATTTTATGTTAATTTACCGCCCTAAAACAGCGAATATTTAACAGTTTTAACTGGCGGAGAATCATGGAAGTTCTCTTATAAAAATGAGTGGTGCTGTTGAACGAAGCACTTTGCAATCTTCGACCGGACGGCAACCGGCTGTTGGCCTCGTGCTAACAGATTAGGTATAAGGGCAGTGACGCAGAATGTTATTTTTATAATTCGTTATGTTACCAGTGTGACGTCAAATTGTCAATATACCATTTCATAAAAATGTTTATATAATAGTATTTTATTCAAAGTCGTTGTGACATTTCATGTTTTTTGGAAATAGAAGTAGCATGATTTTGTAATCTATCTGAACAGTGATCACCGCCTCTGTTTTGCCACAAATATTTGCGAATGTAATAAATTAATATTGGTTATAAAATTAAACTAATAATTTCGATGTCTGCCCAGGATGCAGTCAAAATCATGACCATCGACATAAATAAAGAAAATAATAAAACATACTAGTCTTAATATTAGTTACATTTCGTCCTTCTTTCTCAAATAACATAATACATTACATCATGGTTTTAACACAAGAGTCCATGTCGTGATTTTTTGTCCTTTCCGCACTAAAGGTTGACTGTCAATGAACTGTAGGTACTGAAACATGCCACTTGCTTTAGATTGGATCTGCTTTGTATTTGACTGCCATTTGTAGGATACGTATAAAACAATTCGTATTTTTTGTAATACTGCATAAATCGATTTGGTAAATCAGCATATCAGTACGAGTGTGTAACGCGAGGCGGGTTACTTGAGCTTGTATCAAGGTTAAGATATTGACAACGAATTCAGGTATAATTAACTCAAATAAAGGCATATAATCTTATAAAACATCTCGTACTATGTTGTATGAGATTGCTGTTGACCAAGTGAATGTTTTTGTTCAAAAATACATACATTGTTATAAAATACCCTTGATTTTGTGTTCTAAACAAAAACGTGTTGATATGAATTGGAAGTAGATACATTTATTAAAAGAGGAATGTATAATAATACAGCATTTAACAGGTATATATTTTGTGTATTTATTTTGGCTTTACAAAAACAAGGACCGATACTTAAAAACGATTACGTCACACACGTATTTGGCAAACAGTTCAAATTAATTAATGGCAATAAATTTACTGGCTAAACAAAGTTAATTATACAAAAAATTGTATGAAGCAGCAATTCGGTGAGCAGTAGATATTAATCTTCTATTATTTTATTGTTGAATGGTGAGACCAATTCGAGATAGGTGTTAATTGACCTCGAAAATTACCGAAATAATTGTGCTCTAATGAACCATTTGAATTAGAAAGATGTTAGTAAGTTTTTTTTGGGAAGAAACTCATACACGTTGTAATTAGAGAATAGGGAGATACACTTAAATGAGGCATTCCAACTTAGTCCTCAAGGGGCGCAACGTATCTGTTTCCGACATCATTCCATATCTGATGTTGATTACAGATGTCCATTCAGCAACAGCAGCAGCAGCAATGGCCAGTTACCATCACGTGTACTGCACGCTTACTACTACCTCTATATTAAAAAACTCGAATTAGTACGTAACTTTTCCTACGATAGACAAAAGTGTAACGTTGTTGCAATGTAGTCTATATGAAACAAGTGCATAAAGTTTAATTGTCTCGTGTAAAACGATAACGTACGTGCACAATGCGTTGCATAAGGCCGTCTCAGGTGGGCGAGTGGGTGCGCAAGGTCTACGTGTCTTCAATCTCATCGCAATCGCGTGCGGACTTCCAATTGGGTGTATGTCTATTTTAATCATCATAGATCTATGCATGTATTAGAATAACACTTTTATTTTTATACTTCTGTATAGTGAATGCAATAGCGTAAGAAATTTTCAATCTCGGTATTCGCGGGACTCATTCTCAATCCCGCGCGATAAAGGTATTTGCAGGATTGCGCGTGGTTAGTTACGCATCGCAAATAAATCAAATCTAATTTCGCTGATGTGCCTTTTCACACAACATCCCGTTCAATTGATGACCAGAATTAATCCCGTATATAGCCGGCGAGATTAATTCTATATTCTAGTTCTGTCTGTTTTCTAATCGTTACTAATTCAATCAGTAGTTGAACTGAAAGAAGCCGTGTTTTCCACACAATTTTAATAATTTAATAGGAACTATGATGAGTATATCACGTAGAGTGAACCAGAAAAGTATACAAACAAGTGATAAACAATAAACGTGACTATTATACCATGTTTACCAACAATGGAAAATCACCAATTTGAAGTCTATACGAATCCAAATCCATGTACGTAGTGGTGACTTAGAGGTGGAATCAAAAATGTAAAAATAATTCACCTGATCAATGGATCCATTAACTCGAAAGTTTCCTTAACATATATAATATTCTATTTGTCATGTATAGTACCAGTCTAGGTAGCAAAGCTGGAATTCTATAGGATTGTTGAGACGATACTGACCAATCATTTTCTCTTTATCAAGTTACCCAACAACTTTCTGTTTAATAAGTTTACCTATTAAATTTTAAGGGAATAACTTTTTACATTAGGAAGACGCATATAGTCAAATGCATCTACAGACCTGTATGCAAACGTGTTTTAGAAAGCATACAAATTTTGTATACAGTCAACATATAATACAAAAATTATACGTCACATTAGATACACATATCCTCTATGATTACAAGTGACATCAACTGTAATGCGTTGTATCGGTAATGGCGAGCAATGAACGAGAGCGACAAGACACTTTCTCTCTTCATTGTTTTGCTTCTATTTACTTATTTCAATCAATTCATGTAGGTATTATATTTTCTATTCGTATTAAATTGCAACTACTACTGTATAGAATAAATTTGATACTCATTGAAGATGGTAAAACCCTTTGTGGTTCGACTCCGGCGGCACCACCGCCACACCAATTTCTGCCTAATAACAGCAGTGTTAGGCGCTGCTGTGTTCCGTTTTAAAGGGTTCCAGCTTAGTCCTCCGGGGTAGCGGCGCATCTGTGGCCGACCTCAGGTAGGAATATCTTATCCTATCTGAGGATGATTACAGATGTCCATGGGCGGCAGTAGCCACTTACCATCAGGACTGCATGCTCGTCTGCTACTCCTATATTATAAAAAAGAAACTTGTACATTTCAATCACGAACGTACTACCGCCAAGCTTATTTCTGGCGTAAAGTTCTTTTGTTTTGGTGGAAAGGTGTAGGTGACGGCTGACTTAAAGTGTGACTAAGGGCTCGAACACAAAACTGCGATGCGACGCGATGCGAATTCGCAACGCAGAAAATTGCGATGCGAATTGCTGCGATGCGATATCGTGCGGCGTAGCGTATCTCAGGGTGACCAACAACAACAACCACTGTGCGATGCGAATCAATTCGCAAGTTCTTGCGATGCGTCGAGGGAGCTCGCAGATTTTTGCGATGCGACGTCGCATCGCAGTTTTGTGTACAAACCCTATATCAGTTATCAGAAGTGGCAACGCATCTGTGAGCTTGTTCAAGTAGAACCTCTGTTCGATATGGAGTATATTTCAGATGTCCATCGGTAGCAATGCCCACTGGCCATCTGGTACAAACATATACCGAATATTAGTTTCATACTTAATAAAAATACTTACTTGAAACTCAAAGTGAGTTATTGCAATAATCTATGTAATAAAACATGGCATAAACAAACAATAAAATATGTCGAAAGGGAAACTTGATAAAGCTAATAATTACCTACAAGCATTAAATCATTGTTCTGTCATAGGAATAATACTCACATCATATGTAATTTCTTACTAAGAACTAATTTTAATAGATACATATTACTAATAAAAAGAAACATTAAATGAAAAAGAGAATTATTAGAGTCATTATACATACGATTTATTTTTGCGGAATATTAAATTATTGGAATATTTTCGTAATAGGGGACGCGTAATTATTAATCTCATTTAGAAGCTTTGAAGCGTATTTGTAACTTTTTATTGATAGACAAAATTATAGCAGTGATAACTCGAGGGGAGAACTAATCGAGGGGTCCGAGGTTCAAATCCTAGGCATGCTCCTCTGATTTTTCAAAAATTATGTGTGTATTAGAAATTAATTATCACTTGCTTAAACGGTGAAGGAAAACATCGTGAGGAAACCTGCATACCGGAGAGATTTATATACAAAAAAATGTCAAAGTGAAGTCTACAAATACGCACCTGGCCAGCACGGTGGACTATGACCTAATACTTCTCATTCTGAGAGGAGACTCGTGCCCAGCTGTGGGACTGAAATGGGTTGATGATGAGACAAAATTAAGCAATGTTGGTAGGAATCGCGTTTTGGATGGATGGCCGCTATCATACATACGGGCTTCTATACTTCGGAGGTACGTTGATCCATCGCGTCACAGTAGCATGCGACAATAGTCGTAAAAATTTGTTGTTGGTAATTATGGGCGTTTTGTAAACATTAGGCATGGATTGGCAACCAACCCATACTTCTCTATTTGGTGGAGTAAATTCCATTATTTTCTGTGTAGTGAGGAGAGACCCGTTTAACGTAAAAAGGCATACAGCCAATCAGTTCTCGTATAGTTGAATCATATTAAATAATTAAGACACGCGCTTCTATTTACACAAGTGTATTTGTGGTTTATGTATGGTATTTCCGTTGTATGTCATACTATAACTAAAACGTTCAATTTTAAAAGGAGATTCTATTTATGTAAGTATTTCAAAATCGATTAAAAGTAATAAAATAAAAAAAAAACAAACATTACTTCTATGAAATGTAAGTTGATTGAAGGGATTGTGGATTTGCATTCATTAGTATTGGTTAATTACATCATAATAACTACGGCGGTGTTTTGAAATTGGGTGACAATTTAAAACATGTAGAATGTTATTTTAATACATATACTATGACCAAATTACATATTCGAAGTACATTATATTTAATGGAATTTAAATGAGATTTTCTAACAAAGACGTCAGTGCAACGCAGCTTACTATTTATCGTCGGTACACTTAGAGCGGACGCGATTGAGACTACGCAGACAGGCATAAATTTAACCGAAGCGGCGCAGTGCCGAATGCCGAATGTTATTGCAACAGTTAGCTGAAAGGATATTTTGGCTTGGTGTTGATTTGCTTTTGTCCAGAGCAGGCTCGGTGCTGAGTCGCACCCGGCTAATGTTAGCCCGCCCTACATTCCGTAGGCTCATGAGACCAACGATTACCGCTTGACCTGATTTCAACATGAACTCGTGTCGGGATCACAGCTAGATTATAATGATATGATTTATGATTATTATCAAATATCTTATGTAATATTTACGTAAATTAATATTTGCAGACAAATACATATTAATAGGAGTTATAAAGTATAGGGATGTTGAGTTTAATATGCTTGGTGCCTGGAAGAGTTTTAAATAAAGGCATTCAGGCAATCGCGCATTCAGCACACCTGGTTTAAGACTCAAAGTGGCAAGTACCGCCTACTGTTGCATCACTCGGAGTGTTGCCAATACGCCGTCGGCCTTCCGATACTATAATTATGGTATAATATTAATGTGTATAGATATAACTCAATATACGTACATTATAAGACTGACTAAAGTACAATACGTAATGCTTTTATTGATGTACTGCTTAAAAATAATTTTGTATTTAACTTCTTAATTTCACAAAGAAACTTCATAATTATTACAGAAATAAATGACGAATGACGTCAATTATTTAGTACTAGCTGATCCGGCAAACTTTGTACCACCTCAAAATCTATTTATCAAATATATTTCATATAAAATATACCCTATGTTACTCGTGGATAATGTAGCGTTCGAATGGTGAAAGAATTTTTAAAATCGGTCCAGTCGTTTATGAGCCTATTCATTACAACCAAACAAACAAAGTTTTCCTTTTTATAATATTAGTGTAGAAATGTAGATATGTGGCGTTGAATTAACTGCATTTTACTTCCCTTTAAAAACGTAAGATCCCGCTGACAACCCGGCTGTTACTGTGTTATTTAAGTGTGTAATAATAACGTTTGAGGTCGGCTTAATATTGCGTGTGTGAGATATTATCCCGCTTGATATTTAGCGGCGAGCGTGACACGTGCCCAGCGCCCTTGGGAAGCACGGTGCGTGACGTATTGTGCGGCGTCGCCTTGTCCCGCAGTGTCGGTCCCGCACAATACTATGAAACCGATCCCGCGACCACTCGAAATATGAGACCTCAAAATACTATGACGACGAGTACGTAAATGACGTCATAATCGTAAAATTTAGCCTTAGCTGTTCGCTACTGACGCAAAGGAAATGAATTGAATATCTTTTCCAGTATTTTGCCAAGGAATGCTAAAGTAAAAGACATAATATCGAAAAAAATAAGGAAGCCCTTAGTTTAATAGTGACTCGTTTCTGATTTTTTTTAACAATAACCGCAGTCTCTGCAGCTAATGTTCGCCGGTTTTAATGTAAGGTAATCAATCCCATAAATTTATTATTTGAAACCCACATTCACAGGAGTTCCAAGCAAGTATTGGTATGGAAAGGAAGTGAGATAGGTCACTTATAATAATATCTAGAGTGCCTGCATATTTAAACCTATATTTTATAAGGAAGAACACTAGTGGATGCAGATGCAGGGTCTAACAGAGAATAAAAACAAGACATTGCAACTTTCATATAGAAAAAATGATAATTAATAAAATTGGTACATTGGTACAGTGACATTATAAATATAGTTTTGCAATTAAAGACAAAGGAAGCATACATTAACTTAATAGTTTTTATCTTTTAATAACAGTTTATTTACATTAGTGTTACTTTGCTAGGGGAGGTATTTTATATTGAAGTCCTTCAAATGTACTATAATTAAATTAATAAAACGAGCAGACCATTAACCTGTAATTAGTAATTACATACTTATCATAACTGTAATTTTAGAAATAATTTGTTGAATGATAAAGATATAATTATAAGAATAATATTGTTTTTAATAGTCTTATTATGGTATTTGTCTTTACTATAACACAATAAAATTGTATTAAACTATTAATTATTTATTCAATTGTTGGGACCCCGAACTTGAACACAATCACATAATGAATGCTTTCAAACATCATATACACTAATGGAATATTCATTCCCATGCAAAATACTGTAGCCCAGGGACTGCTGGAAGGAAGACATACAAAGTACAAGTATGATTAAGAACCTTGAAGGTAGATATAAAATTGTGCAAAATATAATAAAGCAGTATGTTGCTATTATGGACTTTTGTACTTCAATATACTGAGACTAAAACTTAAATTCAGGTCATCATAAAAACTACTTATTGTATTATTCACAGTCATGCCTTAAAGAGAATGGTGTGAATTTGTAGGCATTTTATAGTGGACTGTACCATAGTAAAATAACTATGTTTGCTTTATTCTTTTGTTTACTCTTATTTTACTATGACTGTACTTTCCTTTATCAACAACATATATTTCAATCAAATAGAAATATTCAAAATTTGTGTTTTATTGTATTACATATTCAACTCTATGATTCAAGATTTTCTTCTGGTGTACTCGTAGTTAATCTAAATAATTAATGTGGACATCTGTTCTGGGATTCTGTACATTTGTTTGCTTTGTCTAAGTGTGTGATTCATGGATTCTGTGTGTTGTAAGTGTCTAGTATTTACTTATTGCGTTCAGTATCACAATAAGAATAAGCCTTCATACATTTCTCAATGTTAAGTAACTGTGACTACATTTTAGTTACTTTATTGTTAGGTCAGTTGGGTAGTTTTTTATGTGCGATTATAAAAAGTCATTTGGTTTAATTTATTTACTGGGTACGCAAATCAAAACATTGGCTTTGTTTTTTTACTACAATATTTTGTAGGTATTGTACTGACTACAATAGAATTGTCAACCATTGTATAATATATTGTTATTTATTAATAACTATTACTTGTAAATTAAACAATAAATGCATCATGATCAACCTAATTCATTGTATGTACTTTAAGTGTTAGTTGAAACACTTAGCACTAAACACTATTGCTTCAACATCTATATCACCA
Organism: Epargyreus clarus; assembly: GCF_041222505.1. NCBI lineage: Eukaryota > Metazoa > Arthropoda > Insecta > Lepidoptera > Hesperiidae > Epargyreus > Epargyreus clarus. The sequence goes on from NW_027332212.1 coordinate 11,012,936, forward strand.
CCAAGTCTTTATATCAAAAATTAGTAGTATTTGGTCAATATGTTTTGATTCAAAATGACAACTTATACAATGCCAATAGATAATCAAACAATTTATTTATGACAATCAATCAAGATAAAGATATAGTACGGTATTTTGTATACATGCCTGTTTTTCTATTTTGTTTAAAAAATCATGTTCTATATTATAAGTTAATTATTATTACGTATAATATTGATAAATTGATAATAATCTTATTTGTGTGTCTGATTTTAAGACTGTTATGTAGACACTAATGCAAATTTACATAAAATATGTTACAGATAGTAATCTGAGAACATATTTAGCTTGTTTAATTGTAACATTAATACTCTAATATGTATAATAATGGACAGCCACAATAATTTTGATTGTTAATTGTACTTGTGTTATACAATTATTAGCTACAATTTTAGACTTTTGTATATGTATGCAATGTTGAAAACAAAAACCTGTGATATCCAGTAGAGATGATCATTTCAGCAAAGGAACTCATTCCATTATTTAAGATGGTTAACTTTTATTTATAGGTTTCTTGTAGTCAACTGATTGTATATATGTATAATCATAATGTAAATTAAAAGTATTTTGTCTAAGTATCATAGGTATATTGTATATGTTAAATACATTATGCTGTGGTTCCTTTGTTATTGGATGACTATGAACATTCTTTATAAAGAGTAGTGGAATAGATAAAGATTAAAATACTAAATACATATTGTAATGTATATCTGACCTCATAACTTTTTTAATTAGGGTAGCTTTGTAAATATGAATTTAACTCTTCTAATATCATGAACTTAGAAGTGCATGATGCTTGATTAAGTCTGCTTTTATTAAAATGTAATTATCATTACATTACAGCAAGAGGAAAACATCATGTTTTGTTTTTGTGTATATAACCAACAATTTGTTGTTGGGTTATCAATTCACGCAATTATAACAAAATAAAACTAAGATAAAATGGGTACAACAAAATGTATGTTTCCTTTATGCTCCAATTTAGTGATTGGATTTTTTTTTAATACTTTAGAATAAAGAGATCTTAGATGATCAAACGTATGGCCATTAGTAAGAGCTTTTATGAAGGAACTAATCTTTCCATAAAATATTTTATATCTAATAATTTTGTAATTAAAATAGGTCAGTATAAAACATAAACGATTCTTCTTTCTATTAATGAATGAGATTGGAAATACCTTCAAATTAGGCTGCAATTTCAATTGCTGCCAGTTGTAGAGTTAAATTTTACATTTTGCTGATACCGTCAAACGACGTTATTTGTCGATCGAGTTTAACAAAGATAAAACTATTGTTTTCACGTTAACGGACGTTTCCTATTTGCATCCAAAACATAAACAAATGAGTCAGGAAACGTCTGTCGAGTTGAGCGAGGATAACAAACACAAGAGGCGATCTCCATCATCAAACTTACCTTTCTCTTCCTTCCTTTGTACACCATGGCAAAAGCACCATGTCCAATGATATCCTGTTTAGTGAACTCATATTCTCCCACTTGGATTACTTCCATTTTCACTAATTTCCCTTTAACCACAGACATTTTGAGTTTAAAAAATTTCACTTCAGACAAAAGATCAATACTATAATTTTGGAAAACTCGCTTTGGGAACTTGACTAAGCGCTACATTATGATCCTGAGCCCCTAATCACTTCCTGTAAGTCTCCATAAACACTTTACTTTAACTAGAAACCTATACACTAGCTTAACATTGTTTCAGTGACGGAACACAACATACAATGAACGCAAAATGTACAAAAGTGATTTTATTTCGTGTTGTGTTGTGCTTGATTTTGCGAAATAAGAATAAAATTGCCACTACAAATATTTTGTTCAGTGTTGCCAACTAGACACATGCTTAAATAATGTTGAACAAGCAACTCTTTGCCCAATCCTGTCACCTGGTGGCGAATTTGTAAACTACTTGTCATTAATTTTATCACAGACCTGTATTTGTCTGTGTTTTTTATCCAAATCAAAAGACATTAAGTTAAAAAGTTTTTTATAATTTTATGCTATTATTGTACCTAATGCTTTTTAGAGATTAGCTATGTTTAGAAAAACACCGAATAATTATTATTATATACTCTAACAAAAAAATCTTAATGAAATTTATACATTTCTTATTAGTAACTAACTGAAACTGAATTTGTAGCCGAGCCTGATTAGTAAAAATTTAAAGTTGTTCCCAAAAGCTATCCAAAAGCATATACCATAATACTCTTTGGCATATATATACCATAAAGGATAAAAATTTTTTAACAAAAAATACAACCGACTTCTATGTCACTACAAAGTAAAAAATAATTCGAATAAATGTTGGTTTAGTACATATTTCTGAAGTCGGCGCTCAATATATTTCGTTGGATAACGATGTAAACAGCGTGTCTAATATGTGTGCGTGTCTAATTCGGCGCTCAATATATTTCGTTGGATAACGATGTAAACAGCGTGTCTAATATGAGCGCCGACTTCAGAAATATGTACTAAACCAACATTTATTCGAATTATTTTTTACTTTGTAGTGACATAGAAGTCGGTTGTATTTTTTGTTAAAAATTTTTTTTCACCCTTTTTAGTGATGACATAATAACATTTATATTAATACAATATAAAATTGTATAAGCGAGATCATGAATTAAGGTAAGGTCTGAATTTACATTGATTGGAACCGCCCGCTCGCAGGGCGCTGCCGCGCCCTGCTCGCTTAGTTTTATATTGTCTTATATGTTCCAACCTAACCTAACTAAATAGTCAATGATGAACTGGCTTTGCAATTTCATTAGAACCAGTAAATATCTTCAAACACAACTCAATTATTCCCATTGGTTGAGGAGTTACATATTTTGTCTCCGAGCCACATTATCAGACCCTTAAATAGTCAATGATGAACTGGCTTTGCAATTTCGTTAGAACTTTCACCAAATATCTTCAAACACAACTCAATTATTCCCATCGGTTGAGGAGTTACATATTTTGTCTCCGAGCCACATTATCAGATCCTCAAATAGTCAATGATAAACTGGCTTCGCAATTTCATTAGAACCTACACCAACATTCTTCAAACACAACTCAATTATTCCCATCGGTTGAGGAGTTACATATTTTGACTCCGAGCCACATTATCAGACCCTTAAATAGTCAAAGATAAACTGGTTTTTCAATTTCATTAGAACCTACACCAAATATCTTCAAATACAACTCAATTATTCCCATCGGTTGAGGAGTTACATATTTTGTCTCCGAGCCACATTATCAGATCCTCAAATAGTCAAAGATAAACTGGCTTCGCAATTTCATTAGAACCTACACCAAATATCTTCAAACACAACTCAATTATTCCCATCGGTTGAGGAGTTACATATTTTGTCTCCGAGCCACATTATCAGATCCTCAAATAGTCAATGATAAACTGGCTTCGCAATTTCATTAGAACCTACACCAAATATCTTCAAACACAACTCAATTATTCCCATCGGTTGAGGAGTTACATATTTTGACTCCGAGCCACATTAGCAGACCCTTAAATAGTCAATGATGAACTGGCTTTGTAATTTCATTAGAACCTACACCAAATATCTTCAAACACAACTCAATTATTCCCATCGGTTGAGGAGTTACATATTTTGACTCCGAGCCACATTATCAGACCCTTAAATAGTCAAAGATAAACTGGTTTTTCAATTTCATTAGAACCTACACCAAATATCTTCAAACAAAACTCAATTATAGCCATCGGTTGAGGAGTTACATATTTTGTCTCCAGAACCCACTCTGATCCTCATCATATTTAAATGGGACCAACTTGTAGCAATTGTCCACACACGAAATTAAAGGCATTAAAATAGGTTCATAAATGGCGAAGTTATGGCTGTTATATTTACATGGGTGGAGGAGTTCCCCTCTTTTTCTCCAGAACCAATCGATGGATCCTAACCATATTTAAATGGGACCAACTCGCAGCTCGTCTCTACACAATAAAAAAAGAATTATTAAAATCGGTCCACTAACGGCGGAGTAATTGCTGTACATACATAAAAAAAAAAAAAAAAAAAAAAAAAAAAGATACCGGCCGAATTGATAACCTCCTCCTTTTTGAAGTCGGTTAAAAATATTTGTTTCCAAACTTTCATCTACTTTTATTGATAACTTTGTTATTTTTAGTTCCACGTCAAAAATTTAACGAAAAAGTTGTAGGTAAATTAATTTGAGACAATAATAAGTTGTTTACTGTTTTCAGTATGACGAATAATTTGTTCGATAGAGCGTGAAAACGATTTGCACTCAGTCTGTTTTCGAAGATGGTGGCCGCGCGAGCCTGATATAATATTATATCAAAATCTCGTACTTAATATCACATAATGGAAGATGGTATTTCAAAAGTAGTTAAGACAAATACTTTTGGTCCTGGCGGCTTTTTTTCGCTGATATAACATACACATTTCACAGATTATATGATCTTGACGTTTTTTTTCGCTGATAAATACATATTTCAGATATTTACCTGATCTATATGTTATAGTCAAAGTCCGATACACAGTCTCTTCGCGGAAGGACTGGTTTATCCTAGGTTTGGCCAAAGCCATCAGGCAATCCCCGAAATACATTTCAATTTCGCCCTTTGCCTGAAGTATTTTTAGTCAAACCCAGGAGCTCCTAACTTTTCAGTCAAACGTCGAAAGTAAATTATTCTGTTTCGGTTTTGGCCTAGTCAATCCTAGAAGCGACTGCAAAACTCGGTCAAACGTTGATCTGAACATGTTTAAACAGGTTCATAATGTCTCTCGCGGTGTCCCGACCGATTGTTTTGTCATTTCATGTTCGTTCATTGAGCGTGCGGGCGTGTAATTGTGTAAAATTGAAGATGAGTGAGGTTAGGTTAGGTTAGGTTAGGTTAGGTTTTTTTAAATTATTAAAACAATAAACATCAAAATTTTAAAAATGTTATTTTTTTATACCTAATCTTACAAACTAACCTCCGTATATTCCAAAGCATTTATTTATTTATTTTATACTTTATTGCACATCGTACAAAAGGTGGGCCTAATGCCACACGGCATTCTCTCAAAGCATCTCAAATATAAAAGTGAAAATCACGTAAGCTGACTAATCAGGTGTCAGAACTGGCAGAGTTAAGCGGTTCTTAAGACTTGAGAGCTGCTTAAATGATAAAATGCTTCCAAATATACGAAGATAAGACACTTCATACCTATATCGGAGTTTGACTCGTCAAACCCCGATTTAATAAAATTGTGTTTTGACGTTTGCCTGACCAAATTAGTCTCTCCCAGGTTTGACGAAAATTGTTTAGTCAAAGGCCGAAAATTTACATTTGTTTGGGCTTTGACTAAGTCATTCAGTCTGACCTGAGGATTGACCAGTCCAACCGAGGAGCGCCGGAGCTTCGGAGTTTGCCTATAACATATATACTATCTTTCCGGGAGTGTATGAGGTGTAAAAACCAAAATAGGAGATTTTATCTATGTACGAGAAAATATGTACAGTTGGCGGCCCTGATTTAGCTTGACCCCACTTGTCAACTTCTTGTTTTAGTTTGCCCATAAAGTATTATTTTATACATGTTATAGAGAGGACTCTACGTATTTTTTGTCCCCCCTAAAGCGCCCCTAGTGGCCTGCCCCAGAACTACTCATGGGTTTTTACATACCTATTATATATTCATTATCATTATATGTATTAAAATTAGGTACTTAAATTATAAGTTGTATCTCCAAATCACGAACTATAAATGACTGTGTTCCAAAGATTCACATTTACATTATACTTTTTTCTTTCTCAATTTTGATACAAGAACAAAACTACATTTACGTACTTAATAAGTTGTATCTCCAAATCACGAACTATAAATGACTGTGTTCCAAAGATTCACATTTACATTATACTTTTTTCTTTCTCAATTTTGATACAAGAACAAAACTACATTTACGTACTTAACAAAATTTCAGAGAGATAGAAAATGTGACAATGTGAATCTTTGAATCACGGTCCTTTACAGTTGATGTTAATACGTGGGGGTATCAAATATGTATAGTTGTCGCAACGGTTAACGACTAACAACGATTAACGAAGTTGCGGACATTTGACAATAGACACATCATTTTGACAGTTAAATCAGTTAAATTTCACTCCGTCGCCATTTTAATTTGAAGCTTCCGGGGCCGGTCGTTACGTGGCGCTAGTATCGGCACGAAAAGTCATTTTGTATGGAAGTGTGCCCCCTCTGAGTGCCCCTAATTCAAATTTTCAATGGAGATTTTTTTTATTTAATGTGTATGTAATTCTAAAATATAAGAAAGTGCGTGCCTCCTTAATTTTTTTGTAGACAGAATTACATTTAAGATTTTAAGATCAAGAAGCCATATGTATCCGGTGGGTCTAAATAAACTGGCTGCAACAGAGCTGTTACTGGTTGTCAGTGATCATTTACGAATACTTTCAGTCAAAAAAACTAAACAGGATTTCATAAATATAAAAAAGAAACCATTTATTGATATTAAATAAATAAAATATAACATGTTACTTCCATTCCTCTATGTATTTATATTTATTCAGTTTGTCAAAAGGCAATATATTGTGATTTCCATTAGTTTTAGAAAAAACCGGAGTATGTAGATCAAAAAATGTCTTAAAGTGTACCACATCCACATAATGGTTGATTTTATTGAGGTAATTATAATAAAAAGATTGTAGATAAACACAATTGATAAAATAACTTTATGTCAATGTCAATTGACTGATTTATATCAAGGGCACTAAAATATCTGTTGAATTATACTCGAATCTATTCAGAGTAATAAAATTAGACAATAAGTCTCATGCAATGCCGTAGGAACTGTTAAAATAATGTATGTTTATCAGTTTTTTGTACAAATCAACAGATATTTAATATACTCTATTAATGGTGTGATAGCACTTTAAAACTATTTTCTCACTTTACATGGCAGATACCACATTAATATAAGTTCATTTAAATCACATTATTCATTCAGTGAATACAGGATACAGATGCAATTTGTTATTTAGTACAAAATAAATAACTATCTCTTTTGATCCCCTAGGTCTTCAATGTTATCTTCATCAATCTGTAAAGAAAAATAATAAAATTTAATATCTAATACATGTCTATAAGATTAGTTAGAAATTACAATAGGATAATATATATTTTTTTAATTCATAATTCCAAAAACTAGTTTGAGTCAATAAATAAATCTAATCTACTGCTGAGCATAGGTTTTTTTTGTATGGAAATTTGCACTAATAACACTGTTATTATGCATATTATTGACTAAATAATTTCAAAGAAAGACATTGGTACTTATCTCTTTCATTTCTCAAGTAAATAGAGGGTATAATTAAGTGCTAATATTAAACTTCTTATATAATATAAATATGGTATAAACAGTGTTACATAATTACCTCAGGCCATTTCTCTGGTATTACATCAAATAGGTCATCTTTCACATCACCTTGAATAACTATTTCATCATCCCCTGTGACTGAAGATCCACAAGCAAATTTTGTGCCAAAGAATTTTGCTGCCACCTTAAGATCAATATCTGCAAATTATAAGTTGTTTTAGTTAAATAGGAAGATATATTTATCTTTAGAAATATCATTAAAAGAACATAATAGGAAAATACATAAATTCTAAGAAAATGTAATGTATCATTGCATGAAATGTATATAGTTGTGGATATGAAAAGAATGCATAATAACATGAAACTATCAATAACAATTTGTATACTAAACAACTGCAATATATACTTACCTCAAACAAAACATACAACCATACAAACATACATGCCTGACTAGGTATGAAACTATACATCCTAATATGAAATAAAATGCCTTCAACATAAAACATTAGGGTCTTACCAAATGTGCTAAGGCCTGAGACCACAGTGACAGATTTCTTCTTGCCGCGGGGTGCGCGAGATACCTGAACTAGTTTTGGTACATCCTCTTTCTTTTTAGATTTTAACATTCCTTTACCACCACGTTTTTGGCGTTTCTTTTCCTCTTCACCACCAGCATTCTCATCTTCATCTAAAACCAAATATTTCATGTACAATACTAGTAAAATGGGAAAGAAGTTAACCTAAAATTATTGATGAAAAAACTTACCGATTTTCACTTTTTCGAACTCCGTTGGCAAATTTTTCTCCAACCATTGCTTACATTTGTCGTATTCTGGATAGTACTCACAATACTCTATTGGCATACTACAGTTACCACAGTATAATACCTTTATTGGGTACGTAACACCTTCTCGGGGTCCCATTGTAAGATCTCGATCTGCCATAATTTATAATAACAAGCTAGACTTAAATTCAAAATTGTTGCATATTAGTAATACTATGCAAACGTTATCCGGCACAGTTTATAATGAAATATAAGAGCTAAATTTAAAATAAATCATGTAGGAATTTCCTCATGTCCATTAAATAAAACGTTCCATAGACTCTACGTTACTTCTACGTATTCCACAGATAAGAGTATAATTTAAGAGTCAAAATCTTTTTGTTGTCTTTGATAGAAAGAGATGGTTGTCCGGATATAGATTATTAATAAACTAAGACGTCTAAGAACTCTAATGTAGCGACCAGACTTGGTTCGGTAATTTCCTATTAGAACTACTTTATATATTATACGGGATACGGGATTATTGTTAACTTGGGCCATAAGCACATCACTATTAATCTGACATTGACATTTGGTGATGTTCACGACCATATATTATTTTACTCTTTGTTCACAACTCTATAATACGTCTTCGTATTTTTCAATTAATTTTTCTTACATTTACTAATTATAATAGATTTCCATAGATTAATTAGTGTAATAAAGTTTGGTTGAAAATCATGTAGGAGTGCATATAGCTTCGTTGAAGTACAAGTGGCGCTTAATATATAAATAATCATCACAAAATGTCGATAACATCTGTGAAAGAGTTTTCCAAGTATTGGTGGACGGAGGTCTACAACCGGATCATTGGTGCGGTTGTGTTTCTGGATGACTGCAGCGCAGAATGCCTGCACTGGGACGGCGGACTCTTCAACCTTCTGAACGGGGGTGCTGTTGCTGTGAAGAGCTTGTCGCCCTTCGAGGTATCTTCTGCAACAGTTGGACTTTACTCTATAAAACTACAAAATGTACTTTACGGAATTATTATTATTTTACCTAATGTTTATGAGTCACTGGAGCGTTTGGAAACCTAATACATTATTGAAATGGGTCAGAGTCCTCTTACTGAGTTATTCACAAATGATGCGTAATTTTATATTTAAATAAGTCAATTTGATTGTAATCATGTCCTCGAAATACATTGCATTGATAGTTCATAAGATACCTTTTTACTGGCTTTGAAAAGGGAGAGCTGCATGTCTTTTTTTTAGTCAATAGTTAACTGTATACTCATGAAGTATTTGTCTTAGTTCTAAAATTAATATTTTCAGTCCGCAAGCAAAGAGCAGAGAAAAGGTGTATTCCTAACCCAAGCAACATCAACACAGTTGAAAACAATAAGTGAGATTATTCGCAACAGTGACTTCACCCACTGCATTCTGATATCCTGTGTCAGTTTGGACGTGGTATACCTGGAGCTGAACGAGGGTAAAGATGTCAGTGACATTGTGGCAGCTGGTAAGGCTCCTGCCGAAGCTACCAAGCAGCTGGAGTCTATGCTACTCAACTGGATTGGAAAGAAGGTATTCATTGTATTCAAATTTTATACAGTAAATGTTTTAATATAAGCTATGTGATGTCATATTTTGAGTAATGTAAAATTGTTGCTTTAAATTGGAAAATGATATTGCAAAATTATTTTTATTTTGAAATTAGTAAAGAGCTTACTGGTTCCTTGATGGTCTCTATGATCTTTAAATCTGTCTATGATAATAATATAGGAGAAACCAAATGATTAACAATGTTGGGTTTTTGTGCATTATGTGAAAATCACCTTTATAATCAATCAAGTTATAACAGAGACACACTAAACCATTTATGTTATGTCATCATGATTTTTCATTTTCTTTTTAATAATAAATTAATGTATTTTTATTTTCAGACAAGTGCTGTGGAAGTCGTACACATTCCTATATTTACAATATCACCAACAAACACAGTGTTTCTGACGCCACCATATTACAACCTGTATCCTACATTTAATGGCAAGTTGATACCAGACTCGGCCTCAATAGACTTGTATAGCTTGAATGCTGAAGAGCGGGCTCAAGTGAGGAGGCTTGCCAGTGGTCTGAACAGCCTGTTGGAGTCTATGAACATGAAAGAAGATGTCTATTATATGGGTGCTTTTAGTTCTTTAATTGCTGGTGTGCTGGAAAATTCACCTGTTTGTTTGTCAAGGCGGAAGGTATGATTAATGTTTTTGTTGATTTATACTATATGAAATGTATTATTTATTTTAGTGGCTAGCTGTAAACTAACAATATTCATCTTGAAGTAACCTCAAATGATACAGGAGTTTAAATACTTTACCACATTTTTTTTTCTTTTTATAATATATGAGTAGCAGACGAACATGCAGTCCACCTGATGGTAAGTGGCTACTGCCGCCCATATGGACATCTGTAATCAACCCATAGATAGGATTAGATATTCCTACCTGAGGTCGGCCACAGGTGCGCCGCTACCCCTGAGGACTAAGTTGGAACGCCTCGGAAAAGTCTGTCTCTCTTACCATACCCTTCAAACCGGAACACAGCAGCGCCTAACACTGCAGTTATTAGGTAGAAATAGGTGTGGCGGTGGTGTCGCCGGAGTTGAACCACAAAGGGTTCTACCACCTTCAAATCCACATTGGAATGCTTCAAGCTTTAGAAGGGCAATATCTTAAGAATGGTGATTCTAAGGAAAATAACTATAGAAGGACCATTTATTTAGATAAATTTAGTATCTACATTTTATTACAGGGCTATATTTTTGATAAATCTTATTGTTTTTGAGAAAAAATTAAATTAAAAATTTTGACCTTTGATCTTGGTTAACTCTTAACACACATTCCTATCTATGTGTGTGTGTGTGTGTGTGTGTGCCTCCTCAAAAATGCCTCTTTGGGGAGTTTTGGCATTTTCTACTGGTATACCCAAGGTCTCAAGGTCAGAGTTTTGTTATTGGGTCACTATTTTGATTGGTCTAATGAATTTGTTTTCAGAACTGCTCCAACCCAGTATCACTTATTATAGTGGATAGAACATTAGACTTAGCCGGTGTGACCAGTCATTCCAGTGAGTCAGTTCTTGACAAGATCATGTCGACGTTGCCCAGATTTCCAGGGCATTCCAATGATGTGGCAGTGGACATGTCACCAATTTGTGAAGCTAATGTGTAAGAGTTCTTTTATATAACTTATATGGTTAATTATGAATGTCTCAGAATATAATATCAAATGTATAATGCGTTCAATATTAATGTATAAAAATGGTAGTGTGTCTGCAGTTTCAAGTTCACGACTTTTATTTGTGTGTTCTCGAAACATAAAAAATAGATGTTGAAATACTTACTATATCCTTCTGTTTTTAGAGTCAAATATTAAAAATTATCAAATCGCTTTAAAATAGACTTACAGACGCTACTTATTATTTTATAAAAAAAATTGATTTCTATTTTATATGGAGCTCGTATTAAATATCCTTAATAAAACAATATAATTATGATTTTGGATATACCTTTGTTAAATACGAACATCTTGATATGCCACTGGTGATGGCTCATTTTATTTGTCTATATTTCAGGATCTCCCATCCTGATGACATACAGCTCAGTCCTGGCTGCCTGTACCATGCCAATGACGATTCCTGCATACAAACATTTGACTATATGATCAACAAGTCGCAAAAGGAAGTCATGTTTGATTTGTACAACAAACTTTCCAAAATTGATGTTCAGCGGTCACCGAGTCCTAAGACTCTTGTTAAGGTCACTCCACAGAGTGTTGAGAAAATTGTTGTTGCATCTAAAGGTATGTAATAATAACTTAATATTATTATTTAATATCTAATTGCTACTCTGCTTTAAAGGTTTCAAATATGTTTTAAACCTATTTCTGATTTGACAGACTCCTTCACACCATTTTTAGCATTTTCACCCTTATCTTAAAAAGGATGTCTCTGCAAGCCTTTTGATACAGTTTGACCTCTTATTTACTATTTTTCTATTTATGTAAATTACTATTTTGCGATCATTATAAACCACGATATATTCACGCAGTACATACGATTTATTTATTCATATGTATATAAACAGGTAATTATGAGATAATCTCCAAACACATGGGAGTAATACAACAGGCTCTAGCGGTGGTGCAGATGCTAAAGTCGCCGCGTCGAGCTCAGATGGATCTCCTGATGAGTCTGGAGCGCCAAATCCTTGAGAATTTGGCCGCTAGTCGCGAATCTACCAGTGTGCTCAATCAGGTACTTTGAGTTAGCTATTAGATAAAATTAAAACTTTTTATTTAAGAAATTCTGATAGGGTACATAATTTTAATTTTTAATCATTACAGTGCTCTTCATTATTTTTTGATTGTCAATTTTAATTCTTCAATTCTGTAGTCAATTTGAAAGTGAAAATTGTAATCCATTTAAGGATTTTCATTAAAGTAAAAATAAAAAATTCGAAATTGTGTTCATTAAGTAGCAAGATTTCAGACAACATATACATTTTTAAAAACAGCGAACTGAGTAATCTTTTTGGAGACCCTCACATATGGAAGGAATTACATTAGACATACAACACAATTCAGTACATATAGAAGAAATTTTCCTTGACAGTAACATTGATATTTTTATCGAAGTTCTCCTTAACTCGTGTATAAAGTTAGCCATAACGTAATGTCGTAATATTTTATTTATTTCCAGATCGGTCATTTGATCAAAACTCGTAAGGAGCGAAATCTTCCTCTAGAGAATCTCTTAGCATTGATCATCCATGTGTACTCCTTAACGGGAACTGAAGTGGTATTCAACAAACAGCATGAAGACAGCCTCGTTGAGACTCTAAGTGTCGCCATCTTCGAAGACCGCAAAACTCTGTTCATAGACGATGAGACCGGTATAATGACGCCAGAGGAGAGTCACGAGATATCGAAGAGATTTATGGCACGTTTCAAAGAAATTGCACAAATGAGGAAGACCTTGCAAAAGTAAGTATACAATATAATTTTGTTTTAGTAGCTTTGTTTAGTAAGTTGTTAGTAGAGTACAACAACAATGCTAATTGAAGCATATGCTTCAAATAAATCTAGTAGCAAAATGTGTTGTATTTGCTTAAAGTGAGCGGTACAATAAAATTATCACCACTTGGTAATTAATCTGTAAAATTTTAGATTCATTTCACAGTGTGTTTTTTCCGAGTTTGATCCTAGGATTTTTAAATGTTTAACAATGAAGACAAGCATAATAGAGAAAAAGTGTGAAACTTTTTCAGTTCTTCTATAGGATATATGATATACAGAATCGTAAATAGTAATAATGTTGATGAAAATTTCAGATACAATTCAGTTCTTAAGCCGTGTGATACTGGCACTGGTCATGAGTACCGAGGTGTTCTACAGCAACTTATCGATGATCTAGTGGACACAGACCGACCGGAATTAGTCGATTTGCGACACAGGAATGAGGGCATCAAGGATCTTTTACGCACTGGACTAAAGTAAGACTAAAAATTATTGTGGTGAATTTCATAAAAAATATAATCCACAATAGTTCCTTCAAGGCCATTTCTATTAATATAAATGGTTAAAAATTAATTGATTGACGATCCTGTATGTACAATCTATGGTATGATGCAAAATGCAAATATAACAAGTTATGAAGTAACAGTTAATTTGTAATGTTGGCATATAAAGTACATTTTTAATTATGTTTTTCTTATGAAGTTGAGTATGAGATTTGTTCAGTTCAAGTATGATTGAATAATTGAAATATGTAAATTCAACATTGAATTATGTACAAGAAATTAAAAAAATGTATTATAAAAACAAAACGTTACCTTAAAATTCATTTAGTTTCGTCTTTATTCATATCAATAAAATATTTTCGTTTACAGTATCCTAACAAGCAAGAAATCGCGCAACAGCAAGCACCCGGCGGACGCGCCGACGGTGATCGTGTACGTGGTGGGCGGCACCAGCGCGGAGGAGTGCAAGCGGCTGCAGCGCGGCGTCATGACGAGCGGCGCCGACACCGCCGTGCTGCTCGCCGCCTCGCGCCTGCTGCCGCCCGCCGCCGCCGCGCGCGCCGCGCTGCCGCTCTAGCGACCGCCGCCGCCCGCGCCGCCGCAGCGGGAACGCTCCTTCATGAGAGCCCTGCTGCAGTAGACGGGCCGTGCTACTAAATGTGTTAGTGAATGACGGAAAAGACCGAAATAATCGTGGTTAAGTGAAAAATTATATTATGTGTTACAAGTGGATGCATAATTTCGCGCTAGGCTAAAAATATTGTCGTAAATTTGCGCGCCTAACTTGGTCATCCTCCAAAATTATGTGTTACAATCTTTCGCTAAAAATACACTGCGTTTTTCCCAAATACGTCAAAGATACATCGTCGTGCTTCTGGGTGTCACGCGCCTGCTGCCGCCCGTCGCCGCCGTGCGTGCCGCTCTGCCACTCTAGCGACCACCGCCCACGTCACTGCAGCGGGTACGCTCTTAAGAGCCTTGTTGCAGTAGACGGGTCGTGCTACTACATGTGTTAGTGAAAGACGAAAAAGATTAGAATAGTAGCGGTTTAAGTGAGAGTGATAGATGTTTAAGACTAAAATAGTAGTTAAGTAAGAATCAAGTTATACATTGCGGCTTCCACGTGCTCCGCGCTATATCATTAGTGAGCTCTACGAGCTGCCAGACTGAATGGACACGTTTGTGATAAGTGTGATTGTGAATGGTGTGTGAATGTGGTGTGTGAAGAGCTTCCATTCACTTCAACTTGACTGAATGAGCGAAACCTTAATTGAATAAATTCTGACAGTGGATGTTTTATTGTTAGTCATATTATAATAACGAATCATTATATTCATAAAAATTATTCGTAAAGTATGTATGAAAATAATGGTATTGTGTTAGTTAATAACTACTATTTAATAAAGAAAAAAATAAGCAAAGCTACTAATTTAAGATGTTTAGAATATATTAGGTTCATGTTTTGTTATATGAACAAAATATGTAACAACTTTATTTTTATACAATTTATTTGATTGATTGAACATCTATGTAATATTCCAATATAATTCTGATCTGCTTAATAATAATAAATTTCTATATAATTTTTAAGACATTCCAAAGTATACCTGATGTGTTTGCATTGTTATATGCATAAGTAGAAAATTTTATAATATTACTTATCTTTGGATTTTTCTTTCAGCAAATTTGTTTTTTCTTTATAAAATTTTGCAATATTTACAACACGTCAGGCTAAATAGAGTAATTAAGAATAATATTCATTAATTAATAGTCATTTATCTGATTAGTATCCAACTTTGTTGTAAAGTAATGTCAGGCATTTTTTATTAGAATATGGCGATGTATAATTATTATTTATCATTATGTATATATCTGTAATTTCTGATGTGTAAATATTATATTCTGTACTTATATTTATTTACTTATAATCTTTAGGAGCTTAGAGATATTGTGCAATGCAATTACAATGCAAAATGTAATAAATCAATTGTTGTTTTTAATGCAAGTTGTTTCTATTTCACACAATCTCCCATACTTTAGAAAATACAAAAATATAATATGTGAATTGCCTCAACGCAGCGCCGAGGATGGCCACCGGGGGTTTTAGTGCGGTAAGAGTCCCACATAACCCTGTGTCGCTTCCACGGCATCGGGTACCTTTTGAAGGGTTCCCCCTCGTGGACAAAAAAAATTACGGTACCATAAAAAGGGCGTAGGGTAATTGAAAAACATGAGAGTAACATAAAATTTTATTATTACTTGTTACCTAATTGAGACAAAAACTGGTATTGTATACCAACTTACGACAATAAATTAAAACTAAATTGAAATAGGAATGATACGATGGGAAAAAAAATCTTGAATACTGCTTTAAATACAACCTATAATCGTTGTCCTATTGGAAATTAATACATAAATAATTAAGCCTAAGTCTGGATACATGGATTTTGTAACGCGATTCAGTAATGCTTGTTGTCGCTCAAAACAGTCTCACGTAGATGCAATTCAGACGTGCATTAAAGTAACGTGATATTGAATAGCTGTAATAAATCCATTTAAGTAATTTCTCTTAAAATGGTGCAGAAATCGATTGTGGTTTTGAAGTTATGTCCTATGACAATTGCGAGGTCGTTGCATTCAAAATTCAAATTCTTATGTTAATTATTTCCCCACGCAAGAGTGCAGCTCACCATTTACAAAATTCGTTTGATTTCACCCCAAACGAGAAAAAAATGCATATTACAAGCAATCTTATATTTAGGGTAATTATAATATCTTCGTAATGCCAATATTATTGGAAAATACAGCAGCATAATAATATAATACCAAGTTTTTCCGGCGATCTTTCAGTGTGGTCAAGATTTACAAATCTATTAAGTTGATCGCAAATATGTTTTTCAAATCATAATTAGGTTCAAATATTGAGTTGTCACTAACATATTCTATGTCTTACACAGGGAGGTAGGTCGAATTTATTATCTAGTTTTTATTGATTTAGTAACTAATAATATCTCCACAAACAGAAAATATAGACCGAAGAAATTTAATACAAAGGTGGAATAGCTTATAATTTATGCTTAATACATATTATATTACAACATTTAATGGTGTATCATATTTATCATAATTATTATTATTCAATAAATATTATAATGTAGCTATAAATTAAGCATTAGTGTTGGTAAATGTCAAGTTAGTTAATTTAGAGATTCGTCATAATCTAATATGTCACAGTGGACTATTTTCACGTGAATTTAGGCACATTTAGGTCTGTGTAGATCATAGACACCTACGTCAATAGGATAATATATCTGTGGTGTAGGTACATGTCTCACCCGAACTTCAAAATTAAAGGGATTTTCCAGTCACGCGTGATTACACCCGCGCGTTCGACATGCATACATGGAGACGAGCCTACGGCACACACGCATGACAGGAAAAGTAAGAAAGTCAGGCGAAATTAACTACGTATGCGTTTAATTAATTAATTTATTTATTATTAAGCTGATATTAAAAAATATGTGATACTTACCCAGTACTCATTTAATGGCTCTAAGAATAGGAAGATTCACTTTTGGATGTGGTTAAAATATTGAAAATTCGATATTGAAATTTTTTGCCTTAATAATAAAGTAATTTATCATAAATACACATCGTTGAAGGCGCTGAAAGGCATGTTTTAAGAAATTTTTTTAAAGGCATATCGCATAATATAGAGTATGCGATATTCGTCAATGTGAGCTATAATAGGCAAGTAAATTCACTTTCTTTTACTTCAGTATCGATGGCCTTATGGGCCTGTTCCTATTTAGTTTGTAGGTATGTATATTCCCTATTGCTGAACGTTAAGTATTTAGTCGTTTGTCTTTAGTTAGGGGACCTATCTCCTACAAGAGAAATTATTAGTAGGTATAATCTATTCAGAAATAAAGTAATTTAAAGCAATTTAATACTTACGCATGATTTTAAGTAGGAATAAGAGAACATAAAAGACAAAGTTAATCGTCATTGATGTATAATCGTAATAGTTTTAGTCAGAAAATCATTCAGTCGTTAAATGCAATAAACGGCAATTCTTAAACCTATGATGACTTTTTATAGAAAGGGTTCAACTACAAATTGAGTACTCACATACGGCATTATACAGTATGTACCCAATTTATAGATGATCATAAACATAAATCTAAAGGATTTATTTTCATAATT
Source organism: Epargyreus clarus (assembly GCF_041222505.1). Taxonomy (NCBI): domain Eukaryota; kingdom Metazoa; phylum Arthropoda; class Insecta; order Lepidoptera; family Hesperiidae; genus Epargyreus; species Epargyreus clarus. The sequence continues at coordinate 11,030,898 of NW_027332212.1, forward strand.
AATTGTATCAGACGCTTTGCGGAAATCCATGCTATTAAGTTAGGATTAAAACTATTTATTACATTTGAGGAAGGGTGGTACATACTGCATGGTTTGAAGTATATACCACGATACATATTGGTAGCGGATTGTTGCAAAGTAGTTTTAATCCTAACTTGATTAATTTTCACATTCTATCTACGGTTAGCGATTTAGATTTCGTGAGATAACTGGGATTCATGTGATCAAACTGTAGAAGAATATCGATGAACATTCTAACAGGTACAATTCATATTATTCGGAGTCTATACAGTAATTAAACTATTTAATTACTTTAGTCCAATCCGGCTACGTCGCCCCCTTTTCTGTAATCGGCGTTGGCGTAAATGGCAGTTTTGTTTCTGAATAGTCCACAGATGATGGAACCTTGGTGACGGTAGCGAGACATAGCGTGGCCCTTCTGACGTAATCCTTTCACAATGTCCTAAAATTAAGAAATGAAAATAAACAAAAATTATAACATTTTGTGTCCGAAGAACTACGAGTACTTGTAATACCTTTAATTGTAAGCCTAAGTATTTGTGGACACAGCCAAAGAATACAGAAGTTACATAAATATCCAGAGCCAGAATAGACATGTTATTCCAATCGGAAACTTTGAGTATACCTAGAGATTATGAAGTACTTGTACCAGGCGAGTCTACTTATCAAGCGAGTCTATCGATAAATTTAGTTTACTTGGCCAGGAAGCAGATATCTAACATTCTGCATAACAGTCTTTATAATCAAATCAAATCAAATCAAATCAAATCATGCTGGACATGGTTCTATCGTCGTAACTAGGAGAGTCCCTTAAGTGCGGATTCCCAAATGACGTCATTCACATAAATGTATTAAATACTTCGACTCACCTCAGTAATTCCATATTGGTATTGGACTTCCATTGGGAAAATCTGGTGGTGGAACCGAGGCTCATCTACAGCTTCCTTTATCGACTGATCGAACCACAGCTTGCGCATAATTACCTGAAAAAGAAAATCGTATTAACCCGTGTATTTTTTTGGCCTTTGCATCGATTTATCTCCGTGTTTCGGCAACGTTCGGTCGTGGTATAGAAAACGCGCGTTATAAGTATACAATCGTATTGATGCCGCAAAAAGCTTCTAAAAGGTGCTAAGACCGGCGTTGACACGCTCGACTGCTAATGCTAAAAGTAATACGTTTGCTGTGGCCCTTATAAATGTTAAAATGTATTTTGCATTACAATTTTCTCACACACCTCCTCACACAACGAATGAAACATTTACTCAGTTTGCTGTAGGCCAGATGTGGTTCCGTGATATTTCTTGATCTAAAACTAGTTACACTTACCAGTGCAATAGCTGTAGTGATCTTCGTTCCACCAGACGCGCCTATGACCATCTTAGCGTTGCCACCTTTATCGACGATGATGCTTGGACTCATTGAGGATAGGGGCCGCTTGCCAGGAACTATGAAGTTGGCTGGAGATGGCTTCAAGCCAAAGTAGTTTGTAATGCCAGGGGAGGAGAAGTCGTCCATCACGTTGTTCATCAAGATGCCAGTGTTTAGAGTTGTGAAGCCAGCGCCAAAACTGGAAAATGAATTGTATTGTATTATAATGGACTGTTTTGCAGTCTTTTTTGTCTTTTTGTTTTGTTTATTTTCTCCATTTCACCTAGAAACTTCTAATCATCGTCCATTCATTTATAGGATAGTCTGTCGCGCTAATCAAGAATGGCAGACAGAAACTTCTATTATGGTAATATAAGTATGGGAATAATGAATTGTGTAGGGGTTCATCTGGCTTTCACTTTCATTGGTCACGTGGTCGTAGGGTAGATAGATTAATCTATCACTAGTACTTGTCAAATACTAGTGATAGATACTCCCCGCCACGGCAGTTTCGTCGTAACAACGATCCATGCAACTGTGTCGAAATATCGGCAATAAAGAAATTAAAAAACGCATATCGTGAGTACTTGATACATAATAAAATGTCTCAAAATTCCGCAAGAATTTAGTCTAACATCACATACCATGACCATTGTCCTGTACTGTTGCCATTTACCATAAAATGGACTACATTTGTTACTTCTACAATAAAAAAAAGAATGCTCACTAGAAGTTGATCGAGCTAGTGATGGAGACAGCGTCGCCATTCGCCGCTATGATGGATATGTGTGCGGTGCCCGAATCAGGCTTGTTATACTGCTTAGCTCCATAGTGATCGGTGCTATTGTACGTGGTGGTGTCGTTGATCCTCAGGCGAATCTCCGTTCCGTGTTCTGGCGCAGTCACGTTGCTTATTAGCTGTGGATAAGGAAATTTAAGAAACCATTATTTTTATCATAATAATTATTTTCTTTACTCATGTTTCAATAAATCTTCCATGTTTTATTCAAACTGGTTTTCAGATTTGTCTTTTCGTTCTCTATATATCACTGTATGCGAGATAAATGGAAAAAGGTCATTTTGAATTCTACGGGAATAAAATTATGGAGCCTAACTAGTGAGTAGTTAGGTTCCATATTTTCTACAGACATTCAGCACATAAACATTTTTTTTGTATAAGAACATTTTATCTCACTTTACTCAAAGGTAAAGGAAAGGCGCCACGTAAAAAATAAAGAATCTCTAGGCCCTAAGCAGCTGGAATCCTCCTAATATAATTTTAATAAAATTAGGCACAAGTTAAATTTAGACGGCTATGTTATTGCTAAACGTTTAATTTGAAATAGAACGACATACCTCTTTCAGATCCAAGAAATCCATGTCTCCCAACTTGGTCCGAGTAGCGTACGCATATTTAAAAGCCTCTATAATCCTGTGATACGTTAGCACCGTATTCTCTGTGCCATTAATGCTCTCAGAGTTGAAGTTGTATCCGCTGAGGATGTTCAGAATGTTGACTAGAATTACTCCGCTGCTGGGCGGCGGGGGTGTGTACAAGACGTCACCATTGCTTAAGGGTACAGCAATCGGCTCTGTTATTTTTGCTCTGAAAACAACGTTGATATATTTATTAATTCTACGTAATGGTCTGCAATTTAGAAGTGGACATCAATGCCATCAACGCGAACCAAACTATTTGTGCCTATCTGATAACTTATTCTTTAGGGGAATAACCCTTATATTATCGATGACAGGTACCTTTTCTTACTTTTGTTGTTGAATTTAGGGTATTTCCCTTAGTTTGCTTATAGTACTTTAAACGTATAATATGCACTTAATTATATAGTTATATAACAAAGAGTTGACAACAAGTTTTGAGTCTAATCAACTATGAAACAGTTTTTTATTCACAATTTGAACATTCGAGGAATTCCCATTCTAACTTAAGTTTTTAAGAGAGAAAGAAAACATACTTCGCACTAGTTACAAAACAAATGCAAAATGCAATTAGGTACGCGTATTGCGGCCGTTACATAGGAAGATTAACTTGACTGGCCTGAAAATTAACATTATTGGCTAACCTACATATCCATTGCGTCTAAACTTTTTAGACTAGAATGCATCAGGCGGAAATAAGGGCGTTTGTAAAAGCAATTTTTGTAGCCATAATAAGTACAATACAGAGAGCATTTACGAATAGAATGTAGTTTTGGGCTAAGGGTCTCAAGGGTCTGTTTTTTCAAGTTCAAATTGGTAAGAAACACTTAGGTATAATATTATTCTTGTCCCTGTACTTCCGGGACTAGAATAGGGCTCCGGTATCCCCTGCCTGTCGTAAGAGGCGACTAAAAGGGGGCTTCAGGGGTTGCCGGCGGCAAGAGTGGGAGCTCGAACCGTCCGGCAAGCAATCCCAGGAAGGACGGCGGCATGTGTGGTCGCATGCCGTCGTAAACACCAGGTGTGCGGGAGGAGCGTAAACTGGTCCCCCCAGGGCAGAACCCGACCGGGGCATCGCGCTCGGAGGACTCCTGTTGTGTTCCATCGGAAATCCCGGATTCTCCACCAAGCGCTGAGGACGGCCACAGGGGGGTTTCAGTGCGGTAAAAATCGAAAAAAAGGTATAATATTATTCGGTTATGTATATGTATTTCATATCACATAAACTGTGACATTCTCGGGACATTCGTTGACCCCCACCCGTTGGCGTCATAATAAATTTCAATAATATACCTACAATGTAATGTTGTTTATCTCTATAATGAAGAGAGACTAATATGTCACCTATATGTGTATGCATTAAACTGGAAATAGGTAAGTGGCTTTAGCGTCATTAATGTAAACATTTCTTATATTTTTTAAGAATTTTCTTAAGAGCCATTTTTAAGATACATCAGTATAGGGGTTCGTATAAAACACTTAAATAGTTGCTTTGAATTGTTTTACGGTTTTTAACGGTAGGTACCCATAGGTATTTATCCCTATATTTTGTAAAAAGTAATGTAGGTAACATTATTTGTCACTGTTGTTAAAGAAACCTTATTTTAATTTGTTGTCGAATTAAGGCCGAAATTATTATTTAAAATGCAAATATACCTGTGTTGAACATATGTTTATCTACGCAACTAGTTATAGCTGTTTATATTAAATCTATGATGCAATAGTAAACAACGATTGCTCATTATATCATTATTGTGGTTATTTCAAAAACTGTGTAATAATGATAAGTGCTATCACGGACTAAGGGGGTCGGCAGAGGCGGTCCGCCTCGGTCCTCTGGTCTTGAGGGTCCTCTAAATGTCTACAATTTCCCTTGTAAATATATTTTGTAGACATTTGTAAAATTTTGTAAAATTAGACCAATTTCTTAGTCTGAGGGTCTCATTCAACTTTCCGCCCCGGACTGAGAGTTTAGACCGTCACAGAATGATCAGATTATTGAAGTAACAATTTACAGAAGGAAATTATAGCTTCGTCTAACGTACACAAATGTAATAAAAATATTTTTTATAAAGTCTAATTTAAAAAATCTCACATTATTATTTTATTTCTTCTATATCCATTGATTTATAACCACATTAGTGTTTTAAGCAAATATTTTTCACTGGCTCAAAGAAAAACAGGTACAGGCACAATGATATCATTATTCGAACAAATATTTTTCATAAAATGACTCATTATTTCAAAAGTTTGCTCAGCTGATGGCGTCTTATTCATGCTTATTATAAACATATATGTTCTGTAATTATTTTCCGTACCTACTACATGGTAGGTGCGAACGTTATCGGTAAGCATAGAATGTTAATACGCATGGAATATTATTTAGCAATGGTGTATGCTAGCTGTGAAAATTTAAGGTTTACGTGTACATCTACTATTCGTAATTACAAAATACATATTTTTCAATATTTACTATTAAAAAAAAAAAATAATATTACGTAACATGTAGATTGTAGGGTTTCTCAAGCGTGTATTTACTGCAACTGTCTTTATTTTCATGGGAAGTGTATGTATGTATGTAAACTTGTGTCTGCGATTTTCTTAAACACTACTGATCCAATATGGATGAAGTTTTGGTTTGATTTGAATGAATATCTCAATATCAATGACGGTATAAAATTCTTTATGGGTTTTTTTGTCAGTTTCTCTGCAAAATCGGGTAAATACGATATCTTATAAACCTGAATAACTCGAGTTTACCCGGACTAAATTAAATCGTCTTTTATAAAAACGATTAAATTGTTGGGGGTATCTCCAATGAAAGACTTGAATCTTGAATCCAGCTAGTTATTTTTAAATAATTCCATGACCTCCACAAACATCGTCCTTGACATCTGCCGTTTCCCGCCATAATCCACTTTTGTATTTTTAAATCACGAATACAGCGTTACAGCCAATTTAAATATGTGGCCAGCATTATTTTTCGAGTGAAAGGTTTTAAACTTATTTTAATTTTATTTATTTTTATAATGTTAAACTAACGCAATAAGGTATAATAATAAATGTGACCTTACAAAAGTTTGATTTTTAAATACTTCTAAAATGCGAGCTAAATATTGAATTGTAGTACAACTGTGCTTATTATCTCGGGACTCCCCTAGTATAATGCTGCGACGCCAGGGAAGCCCGATGCACAATTTAGGAAACAGTGTTGCATAGAATAATATATAATTGCTTATATACTTTTGTGAAGAACTACTATAAGTAAACATTCTATAAACATAATTTTATTGATGAATCCCATTTATAAATAAACTGATAACAATGTTTTGTAGAAGATAATCGTTGGCGTATAAGTTGAGCTGTTTACAAAATAATGACCAATATATATATTTAGAATTATACATTCTATATAAAGTGCCAATGTACTTGAATTGGTAGCTAATACTTGTACCACCATTTTATGCTATCACGCATAATTATGCGTAACAAAAAAAAACTTTTTTATAACCGTTTCCGTCTAATTACATGAATAAGGAAAGGTAGAAGCAATATTGCTTTTATCATTAGAATATCATTATGGACCTACTTGGACCTATTTAGGACGTTACAGTACACAATATTAATCGGTTATGAAACTAAATAAAAACTATCTTATCTTCTGTGATATGACAAAAAGGTTTGCCCTTCACGACATACATATGCATATGTAGTTACACCCAATATGATCGTATCTTTTAGGGAAATGTCAGTTGGCCATTAAACATTGAAGTATTCTGATTTTATATTTCAGTTGAATGTTTGGCTCATTGTAGAATACGCGTCAATCGGTGATTAAACTTCGTGAAATTAAACAATATATTCTTCCACAGGTTTCCAGACTTTCCAACTATCACAGGCACTTTGTCAGCATGCATTCAACATTAAGAATTTTAATAATGATTCAGAATTATAATTATACGACATACAAAATCATATCTAAATATTTTGTTTAAAAATTTCAAATAGCCAAGAGCATGCAGTCCACTTGATGGTAAGTAGGTAGCTACTGCCGCCCATGGACATTGCTGGCAACAGATGCGTTGCTAATTGCTACCCCTGAGGATCAAGTTGGAATGCATCGGCTAAGTCATCTCTCTTACCACACCCTTCAAACACAGTGCCGCTTAGCACTGCTGTTATTAGGTAGAATTAAATGTGGCGGTGGTGTCTCCGGAGTCGAACCATAGAGGGTTCTATCTTCAAATCTCCAGTAGTTATAAACAAAAACTCACTCATAGTTTTTAAGATCGTCAGCACTAATGATGCTGCCGGCTCGTTGCAAGTCATCCAGGAACTCCGTAGCCAGGCTGCCGTTATACAGCTCGTCGCCTCCTCTCTCAGCAATGATCTTCAGGGTCTTGCAAAAAGCCTCGCTGGGTTTCACGATGGTTCCAGGCCGATGAAACTGTCTTTGGGATGTGTTGTAGTACGTTTTTCTGGAAAATAAATTGTTCCAGGTAATGCCACTGTGTCGGATATTATTCCTTTCCTAATTGTTATGACTTGCTCAAAATGCATGCTCAAAATCATTCTATATTTGCTATGATGAATCGCAAAGATAAATTATTTATCATTGTTGATCATCATGATATCACTGATGATGATTGATGTATATTTTTTAATTTAAATAATGAAAGACAATTTTAATGTAATCTTTCTAAAGCTGTGATGAATCTGGGTATGGGTGTTTGTGTATTCGTCTTTATGTGTGTGTGTGTGTGTGAGTGTGTGTGAGTGTGTGTGTGTGTGTGTGTGCGTACTTCGTAGCACCCAAAATACAGAGAATCCTAGTGTGGGATTGTTGTAGAAAGCGTGTTTCTACAGCTTTGAAAATATTTCTGTTTGCAAATGTTATATATGGAATCGATTATATGAATTCGTTATCCCACATTTTTCCATAACAAATGCATGACTACAAAAATAAGTTTATACATTTTACAAGATAACAATATACAATAATAAAGCTCAAGAAGAGTGCCTACCTACATCATTATTTTTATTATCACGTGACATTAAATATTCCACAGATGATAATATATTCTCGCGTCGAATTGCGGCAATATCCGGTCACAAGGTTTTCCTATTTCCTGATACGAAGTTCATTTTTGTGTTTTTAAAGACGGTTTCTTAAGTTTCCTCCAATAATCTCGTATGAGATGGCTTAAGTCCTCACAATCGGATAAGGTTTAGCTACTTGCATACTTTGTGAAGTGTTATTCGGCTTCAAATTTAATAAAGATTAGTAAACTTAGGGTACAAAGTTGCTTTGAGGCTAAATATACTATCCTGCTATTAGGATCAAAGCTCCTCTTTTTCATCCCTATTACGTGCTAAGTGCCATCGTGGCATTTTAACTAAATTTTCTTACCGTTAATACTCGTAATATCTATATCACATGATTCCCGAGTGGGTTTTTTTTTTTTTATTTTATCCTTTACGAGCATGTACTGTAGTAGAGTCAGGTATAAAGTATTGCACTTACCGCAAGTTCGGATCGTTCTTGATATACGACGCCTTTTCTATCCCATCGTATAAGTATTTAGACACGGGATAGCCGTACTTGCAAAACTCCAGAGTGGGGTTAACGAGGCTTTCCCAGGGTAGTTTTCCCCAGCGCTTGTACGCCGCCCACATACCTCGTAGTTCGCCTGGCACGGCCACTGCCAGCGGACCTGAAATATCGAAGAATTATTAGTAATTCTTTACATCTTGTGTATTGTCGAAAGAGAAGTAAAAAATGTCATGCATCTGATGTAAGGTAGTAACTATCGCTTGAATACTCATCGTGAATATAATTAAATAATATAATAATATATAATAAAAATTAGTGAACACTTGCTTAAGGTTCTTAAAAAAAGTTTTCAAGGCTGTGTGAGGTTTACCACCTCGTGCTCGGCCAGCGTAGTGGACTATGGTTTAAAACCCCCTTCCTCTGAGAGAAGCCCCGAACCTGCGGCGGTCATAGGTTGATACCTGATAACATATGTAATACATACATACTATGTATGTATTACATATGTATTACATACATATTATGTATATTCTACATACATGTTGGTTTACAAAACCTGAAACCAATCATACGTCCATTGTGGCCTACGTCACATAATTGGAACTTTAATAATTTTTTTTCAAGCACTTATGATTCGGCCTCTATTTGTCATAGATGGTTTATATTGCATCAACTATATAAATCATTGCCCAATTAAATTAGAATGACTAGCATACTTATGTTTAGTGATAAAAAACCTAGATGCGACAACATTGGTGGTTTTTGATTATTTGAGACCGGTTGAGTAAAAATTCACAAGAACCTAAGCTTAATGTGTAACCAAAATTGACCTTTGACTTTAAACACATAAAAATATTATACATTTTAATATTTAAAAAGTAGCAGAGCGGAACAAAACAGACCATAACACTATTGTTACAATTAAAAATAGGTGCACTACCACGCCTTCGGAGTCGAACCGTAAAGGGTTATTTGAATATAACTACCTAGAACATAATGGTATAAGCATTTAACCCCACGTAGATTAATTAACTCCAAACTAAGATGCAATTATTATATCAAAACAAATATTTGAAAGTTAAAATAAATAATGCAGCGAAACAGTGAAACTTTGTAACGGGTGTAGTTCTTAGGTTTCTTTAACGAACCAGATTGGAGAGAAAGCTAAGAGAGAAATTTCGCACGAGTACTTAGCGGAGGCTGAGCTGTATTCAATCGTAATCTGAATTTGCCTGTATCATTCTTTAATGCCAGCTTGCGTAATGAGCATGCGTCATCAAATATACGCATCCTTTGTTGATCTAGCGAGTATTCAGGTTTTAATCGGCTTCTAAAATGAAAGAGGTTCTCAATCTATCGCGTCTTTGTTTTTGTGACGTGGAATGATTATCGATGGCAACCGATTAAACGAGCAAATATGTGCATCCTTCGTTGATCTAGCGAGTATTCAGATTTTAATCGGCTTCTAAAATGAAAGAGGTTCTCAATCTATCGAGTCTTTGTTTTTGTGACGTGGATTGTTTATCGATGGCAACCGATTAAACGAGTAGGTTCCCAACCTATCGTCTGTCTGTTTTTTGTGAATTAACGAGGAATGCTTGTCGATGGCAACCGATTATTTTTTTATAGATTACGAGATTACTCAGAAACTGTGTTGTTGAAAATTACCCTAAAATAAAAATATCACTACTTGGAAAACAGTCATGCGTGATTATATCAAAATTCTGTTAAAATCGCTTCAGATGATTTCAAAATCAATCAAGGTACAGGCCATATGTCAAAGTTTAAAAAAAAAACTTGATTCTGACGTCCAATTATTATGTGAATAAGCAAAAACAAAACTACGAATAACAACGACAATTCTATTCAATTTTATTACTTACATTTACACTTCACACTTGTACCCTAAGGCGCTGCGCAAACGGGGACACTTTTGTGTCTTGTGTCAGACACAAGCTACCGATGAATATTTGATTTCTATAGAATCAGTATGAAATCATTCAACTACCTGCGCATACGTGTGTCCAGTTGCTTCCACTTAACACTATATTCATAACGATCAAGAAGTGTTCGGTGTCGGTAACTGGAAACTAACAGTCGTCAGTTGAAGACACAAGCAACATTAACAAATTTCCTTACAATTACGGTTTCTTACAGCTACGGTTTCTAGTGGTGTCCCGTGTCGGTGACAGGACATCGGCAACTGTGTCCGATTGCCGACACGGGACACAGTGAGCACGGTTGCTTGTGATGGTGTGCTGTGTCAGTAACAGAAAGTGTCCCCGTTTGCGCAGCGCCTTAGTATGAGTTTTTACGTTTTGACTGTTTTTGTATTTTTTTTACGTTATTTGCCCATACATTTCACATCAGCGCCCCTAGCGGACTGTATCAGAACTGATTGGAAATATGTGGGAAATACGTAAACAAATACAAAAACAGTATTTTTTGTCAAAACGTAAAAACTCATACTAAGGTTACTGACGTAGACTTTAGTAGACGTAGTCTTAGCTATGTCTTTTTGTGAACAGAGGCTCGTTGTTTAACAATTGGAAGTACTTAAATGGAGGTTTACAATTTATCATCTAGAGCGGTCAATGGTTCCAATTTTACAAAACTCACAAAACAGTATACAAAACAGCCATTGTTCATACATACCTATTTTTTCTTTTGTATCACATAAAGGTGTATTATATTTGAACAAATGTATCCGTGAAACAATGAAAAATTTAATTCGATGATAAATACATGATACCCTACTTCTACGACAATTACAATAATTCATAATAATGAGCGACTGTGAAATATTTTTGTTACTGAATTTTCTAGACTGTTCGCAATTCACAATTCTCGGGGAAATTATGATATTGCTTTTTGTTCTCTTCTTAATAATAATATGAACATAGTATCGAATTTAATTGTGTTTCTTTCCCTTTTACTAAAAAGTCCTATGAATATCACAAAGATAATTCTCAGAAAAAATGAAGGAAAACTAATAATATAAAAAACGTAATGCATTAAATATGTTAAATATAAATAATTTAATCTATTATGACGTATGTAATCTTCGTTAGTCCATTGTTTTTTATCTATTCGTCACCCTTTATCAGTAGCTTTAAACAATAACATTTATGTACGTATTCTCCTCACTATTCCGATTCACGTTCCACACTCGCCTATTATTTTTATATTATTATGAATCATTCAAATTTTGTTGATAATTCTTCGTAAAATACCAACGAAATTTCACAGAATTTTGTGCAATTATTTATACTACTCTATAGGTGTTTGTAAATACGAATTTAAAGCAATTTTAAAAACAGCGTAACTTTGGCAAAATTAAAAAAAAAATGTCATAAGTAAAGGAAATATTTACAGATTTTTCTATATTCCTACTACATTATTACAACATAGGTAATATCATATTTAGCAAGCGTCAAGCACTAAATGCAGGCTTAAGTAAGTAGAGTAAGTAGATATATAACAATTCAGCAATAATTTTCCTCATTCTGAACTTGTTTACGAATATCAATTATGTACCACCTACAATAACACGGTACACAAAAATTACTTCCACACTTTATTCTTTCTATATGATATCTGAATTTGTATGATTTAGCATCTCAGGACGACGCTACTGAAGCTTCTAGGTATAATTCCTTAGTCGCTTCCTATTATAACTGTGGGAAGGGACGGATTGGCGCTATTCTAGGTCACACGGCATAAATAGACACTGAATAATTTGTGGTAAATGTCGCGTCTGCACCTATATTTCGGTGCTGAATAGTGCCAACGTTTCCTAAAATATCAAGAATAAAGATTGGCTACTCCTGTCTTATAACAACCGTGCTATATTCTGTATTGAAGGGAGATACATTTATTTTATTTATTTATTTCATCTTCTGTGGCCGACTTTAGGCAGGAGTTCGGTCCTTCAATTAATAGATGAACGGTAGCGGTCAGGTACCATCAGGTAGAGATGTTTGTTAAAACAAAAGCAAAGTGAATATACGTTCTAAGAGGCCTATTCTGAGTACTACCTAAATTGTTTCATATTTTAGGGTGTCCTCCAGACGCCATTATTTTTATTGTGACAGGTTGAATGGACAGGGGGAGGTTATTTGCTAAAGAAATGACTATTGAGCGTAGAGAGATTAGAGAGATTCGTGCCAAAAACTCTTCACATTTGTCCGTAGAATTTCCGTTGTACCGAATACATATAGTAATTTCCGTAATGTATTATTTACTTAATACATAATTTGTGACTACAAGGTAAATTTAATGGTTGACCAATAATCGTATTTGTCACATTTTTTTGGGATTTTAGATGTAGGTATCTCTCCTCTGGTTGCTATAGTTGCTATAATTAAAATAAATGTGTAAGTCTATCTGGATTTGTTTCTTATTAGTCATATTTATTCAGGTAAATAGAAAGACCGTTTTGTAAAAAAATACACTTTGAAGTTCTTTGCAAGTTTATTGCATCAAGAATGAATTGGAAAATTCTTTTTAGCTTTGGGTAATACATTAAGTTGGACTGCATGCTATACAGGTTGCTACTCCTAAAATACATTTAAACAACTTACTTTTCGAAGCTTTGTCGAAGCTGCCATGGAACATGTCTTCCGTAGCTGCTCCCGGGGCTTTCTCTCTCGCGATGACAGTGTATGCCTTCTGTTCCTCTTTGATGTAGACGGTCATGAAGAACCCCCCTCCGATCCCCATGCTTTGCTGGTTGAGCAGGCTGTTGCAGAACATGACCGCGATGGCAGCGTCTACCGCTGACCCATCCTTTGACAAGATGTGCCTAGAAAAACTTATTTGGTCATTAAATCTTTTCCCTTTTTCTGATTTCACAGATGAATTTATCATATAGCCTTGCTATGAAATTGCCTTGTAAAAAATAATATTTATAGTCCGTTGATAGTCCGAAGGCAAATTGATGCGAAAATTTTCTAATATTTCCATTTTCTATGTCTATGATTATAACATTAAAATTGTAAGTGTAAAGAGAGTAAGAGTAAAGTGTAAATTCTTTTTTAGTTTATATTAGAACATCAGCAAAACTGATTAACTAATTGCCGTTCTAATAGGAGACATGGCAACAATTTTGGATATTGCTGCCAAGATTTGCGTTTTGAGAACAAGATGTTAGATAATTTTATCTGAACGTTTATTTACAAATATCGCTTAGGTACAACAAATTGTTTATTTACTGGTATGGTACATATAGGTATATGTGATCTCAAGAAATCACGGTCATTGTCCTCATGATCTTAACCCTATACTTGACATTGTGCACTTAAATGCACATTAGAATCAGATTTTTTTTTTCGGATAATGCGACATCGAATCTTACTAATAATAACTGAAAGCGAATTAGCAAACGTTTCTTTATGTCAGAAAATGAAATCAATATTGGTCTCGTTCACACATTGTAAATGGTAAACAAAATAGCGAGCCGTCATTCAGCGCCTGCGCAACGCTCTCTAAGAATCTTATTTTATCTGAATGAAATTAAGTTATATATACGAAATTTATATAATCTTACTTTCTGCAAGCTTTATGCAATGTTTTGGTGATATTTTTTTGAGATATAATGTTTTGAATATATAGTAATTCATGACTTTTGTTATGTGTGCATTAAAATGCACACGGCCAACGACATACAGTATTACTGTTTGTCAATATTGTGTCTTTAAATGCACACTGCCAACTTTGCTACTATATACTAAGGTTCCGCACACAAGGTAGGGAGTTGGGTGAACAAAGTTCAGACAGAGTTTTTTTTTTAAATTCATGACTGAAATTAATATTTCCCCGTTTCCACTAAATTCCCAGTCCTTAGCTTGCAATATTTTTTTCAGTACAGTCAGGAGGCCGAAAAATTCTAGCTTTGGTGTCTAAATTGCGTAATTAAATCGGATGTAGAATCCAGCAAATCCCTAGAAAGATGAATTCCAGATGTCTAGGTCTCATAAAGACGTCCCTGAACTCAAGTCCTGTCCAATCAATAGCGTCTTCTGTCAAAAATGTAAACATCTCCAATAATGATGATTCCAGAACATCTGCAATATCAATCCCAGATAAGACCAAATTCCCACTTGAGGTCGGCTATAGATGCGCCACTAGCCCTGAAGACTAAGCTGGAATGCCTCAGAAAAGTATATCTTCTTACCACATCCTTCAAACAAGTGGAATAAAGTCCAATCATATGCTCAAATTTAATACAACATTCTAACGGAAACATGGATGCAGGTCTAAACAGACAAGTCGCTTTATAGCGTACAAATGTGATAGGCCATTGTTAGTATTGTCCACACAGATCCTGGACATCTTCGTTTGTAATTCCTGGTTGCTGTTTCGTCATGGGAACAGCGGTAAACAAAAATTATTGCCACTCAAAAAGTTTCGAGTCGCTTTATGTGGGAACTGTGTTTTTTTGGGAGGAGGTCTTCTAATCTCTCAACTCAACTAAAATATCTCAAAACTTGTTGACATGTCATAACTTCCGAGACTTTTATCTTTAGTATTTTCAAAACGTATGATATTTTTTATATTTTTTAATTATTTCTTAGTTTAGTGAGTACTTGGCGGTGTGCATTTAAAGACACATATTTTTTCTCTCGTGAACCTGGCAGTGTGCACTTAAAGACACATACTATATTCTGAAAACTGAAATTCAGAGATTTTTTATTTTATTTTTCCTAATATCCTTATAACCCAATTAACGCAGGGAAGTAGCAAAAGTATAATTTTTTTAGGATAAAATTCTCTGCCAAGTATAGGGTTAATGATAGATAGGTACAATAATTTTATAACTGTAGCTTGGTTAACATGAACCTCAGTAAGCTAAATCTTAACCACGCATGATCATTATAATCTACACATATCCATTAAGTTCACGATCTTAGATTAAATTAATCGGAACTAAAATGCTATTAATTTTTCAAAGTTAAACGTTATCGAATTTTATTTATAGGTGCTTACTAAGTGCAGGTAGGTATTAACAACGTTCTTATAGATCTTATACATATTTCCGGATAAAAAGTAGCCAAATGTTAATGCACGATGAGCAATGTAAGTAAACATCTAGGTGATAAATTCAAGAACCGGTTAGATTATGATTTATGAATTCATAGAGTGCTAAAATCCGTCCTTAAAGCTTTCGTTCGCGTGGATAGTACTAGGATTTTCTCGAATGTTACAACACGTTCCATTCCATTATGTTACTAATCTGCAATCATTGACAAAAACAACACACTCGTTGGTATACGTATGTGTGTGTATTGTGATTGCTTTGCAAAACACTGAAATGTAGGTAGCAATAACTAAGTACTTAATATGTGGCCTGTAAGTGCAAGTAACATTTTGTAATTTTAAAAACGCACAATTTGCCTTTTAGGATTGTCTTAATCAGTCACTATATTTTAAACAATTATAAATTTAAATTTCATGGTAGTAGAGTTCGCCTAGAAGTCAAAATTCGTATATAATGTTAACAGAAAATTTTAGTACCTATGTTTATTGATAACAAAAAATAAAAGGAAGCTGGTTAACAAATAAAAGAAGAAAATTTGAACTATTTTTGTCTTTGTTTACTTATAGGTACACACATAATATTTATTTCCTAGTTTTGAACAACAAATATCTGTATTCCGGTATCCAATCGGCCTCAAAACCTTATCCACTTTATCAATAATTGATATTGATTGTTTGTTTTTGTATTGATAAATAACAAATACAGTAAATTAAGTACTCAGGTATTTATTTAGATAATAATGTTTACGATCAATTGTTTTAAACTTGGTAAAAATTGTAATGGGCCTTAATGACAAATGATTCTATATTGCGATGTACAACCAAAATAATTGAAAAGTATACAGATACAGTTTTCGACTACGAAGGTGCTAGCAAATTCTTTATTTTCTGTGATAAAAAATACGGTAAATTAAATTCAAGTAGACTTTTAACTTTATTCTCAAAAGTTAACGAGACTGGATAATACTAGTATGTACTATTATTTACAGTCAACACATATATTAAGTAGATTGCCTGTTTATTTACTTGTAATACTTCTAAAAAGTATATGTATGCATTAATATGCAAGCTAAGTGATTAATTCTTTCGCGCATGAAAGAAAAAGGGGTCAATTCAAATGAATCTCATTACGTGGGTATGTCATTACCTACATCAATTATATTATTTACAGAGTCGTTCGGTTCTATCTATAGGTGGCTTCGTGTCACGAAGACACTAAGTTTATCTTAACTTGTAAATAATAATTGCCGAGTAAGATACCTATTGTGTTTATTTACCATTTATAAATTGCAAATCAGCTACTGACTCTACTCGACCTAAAATGTCATTGTAGCGATTATATTTTTATATATAAACGTTATCATAATGTGGTCTTGTTTAGGTTTTTTACTTATTATTTGTATTTGTTTTTTTAATCTATTAATGTCACGTCTGGTTTGAGCCACTAATCACATGATAAGTAGGTCTTAGTTATAAATATGCCTTGTTTCTTGTTGACGGTATATATGCTTGTACCTTTATTCATAATGTAGTTTCCCGTAGCGATTTTATTACATTTACCTACTGGAAGTAACGATTGTATATGTCGACCGAAATCACGACAAAAACTGGAAAAGCTTTTAATGAATACAGATATTTCGGATGAACATAGCAGTTTAATACACAGAACAATTGAGTAGGTACTCAATTGTTCTGTGAACAGTAGCTATAAGTAATTATTACTTATTGTGTTTTTAATTATCAACCTCAAAATCAAATTTGCTGTTTTAAATTCAACTACAATGATCACAGAAGTACATTATCACGAATGTAGGTCCCTGAAGGGGTGATTTTTTACAAGATGGTTTTTTTGAAAAACAATAAGATATCTTACAGAAATTTACATTAAACAAAAATATTTTCACTTTGGACTAACTGTTTTAATGCCTTTTAATTAAGCCGTCATCTATCTATCTTTTTTTTTTGTTTTCCTTCACCTAATTCTCGTTTACTCCTTCCAATTTATAAATAAACATCTACGTAATGCTAGCATAGAAATACTTCCTACGTAAGGCCCGTAGAACTGCGAATAAGCCTCATACTTTATTGAAAACCAAGATACATAAATCCATGCAATTAATTTATTGATAGACATAAAGAAGATATACATCTTCGTAAAAATAAAATGCGCAAGAAGGAAGTAGATTAATATGAAGAAATTCCAAATCAGAATTAATGTACATACTCTAGAATAAATTAAACAGTTGTCACATGACAAACCAGTTACCAAAACATACCAAGATAACATATAGACTGGAAACAAGCAAAAAAATTTGCTCGTTTTACGCAGTTGGTGTCTAGTTGACTTCTACTTTTTCTACGCAGAATTTTGTCGTAGGTATTTATTCGATCCAAGTAGTTATATTTTGGTTAATCAATTAAAAATACGTATGTATAACCGTAGAAATATGGATTGAAGAGTTACCTTTGAATGAATATATATTTCATTTTATACAGTATAATGTATATTATATGGTATACTTAAGTTATGCATTAAGTATTAGAGTACAACTATATGTGGGTATAGTTATACTCTGGGTATGGCTACAGAGAACCCATGATGAGTATTGTAGATGTAGGTAATGTTATTATTGAAGTAATTTAATTCCATGCTTCATTAATATGTAATCAAACATGTTTTGAATACAATTTATCCACATTAATAGCTAGCTGTACATATTTAAATTGAATATTACTTGACATTCACTGTATAGCCTCAAATTTATCATTATGAGAATCCAAAAGGTAAATAAATAATGTTTTGTTATCATCAGGATCTAATAAAATATGTAAAAAAATAATTTGACAGTGTTATGAAAATGTTAGGAAAGGTTATGAATTTGATTGAATCAATAGCTAAAGTGTGAGAAATGGGTGTGTTACTGTTTTGTTCGCGCATCTGTGGCCGCGGCAAAGATATTGATAATAGCGAGCAAGGTCAGTCCCGAGTCGGCGCAGACCGCTTTGCTCCAAGGTTGTTTTTGTGTATAAACACGAACACTGGCGTAGGTGTCTACAGCGGACCGACGACCTCGCCTCGCCTCGCCTCCGATTACCTACCTATTTTCCGCTTCACAAACAATAACATTGGATTGAATGAAACAAACGCATAACATAGAATTTCTTTTATTAACTTAAAATTATTACAGTCGTTTAGGTACCGCCAGGGATACAGGAATAACGTAATAATCTATTCTAACTAGAAATTAGTAACACAGAAATTTGGAGCTTTACAACAAGCTCCTTCGGGTTGAGATCAGTCATTGGAACGATGTTGAATCCAAAATAGATATTCACCGGTGAGCGCCGGTGCAGATTACTTCTGTCGCGGCGGCCTCGCTCGGCACCGAGCTCTGACGCTCATGTGATGTGCGAAGTAGAAGCTCTGCGTCAGCAGGAACCGCCTTGGGTGTTCCATTGATCTCTGTGACGAGCAGCGCCCCGAGGTCTCCTCAGGTATTCGCCATAACGTCCTCCTTTCGCTCGGCATATCGACGTTCCTTTTACAAGCCATAGTCGTCTGTTCCTTATAGATCCATTTAATGTTTGTTCGCTGCTTTTTTGTTGTTCTCAGTGTTGATCAGCTTCGTAACGATCTTTCTGGAATGGCCGGACGGGTCGAAGTGATTGGTGTGCTCGCTCACCTCCTTTTTGGTGCGTTGCTTGCCGCTGTGCCCCGAGAAGATGTGCTTGTCGTGGTCAAAGTTGTAGTAGTCGTACTCGTCAAAGAAGGCTTCGGACATATTTACGAAGGGTTTTTGGTTTTGGATATTAAAACACAGGTAATTTGTCGGTGTGACAACGTCTGTCAATTTTTGTTTCACAAATGATGCGCGGTTTATGCGGGCTCTGCTTATATAGCCAGCGTCGACACGTCAGTGACCGCATGCGCGTCGATAAAATTCTCGAAACGCGATTGGTAGAAGCAGTACCGCGACCTGATTACAAAGATAGTGTGTTTCTGTAACTTCTATGTGTGCGTTAGTCAGCTGGTGCTGCCATACTCTTGTTTTTAAATTACTACCATACCGTTTAAAAAAATCAATGTCAATATCAGATTTATCTCATTTTCTGTCTAGAGATGTTTAAAAGTCTTCGGCCGTGTCAAAAAACGATTAGCGGCTAACCAACATAATTTTGGAGATTTACTCTATTCGATAATTTACTCCTACACTATATTTGTATTTTGATAACTCGTATAGTATTTTATAATTCGGTACGTAATGTAAAATATGTCATTAGTTCAACTATTTTCGAGAAATTTCAGTGAGATATGATAACTTTATTTATATTTATATGAAATGAATAACATATGAAATGTTGCAATAATGCGACAGCAAAATGCGAACCTATGAAAGCCGTAAATAAAATCACGAATTTCACCAATAAAGTTAAATTTTACAAAAGTAACATAACTCCATAAATGCTTCCTAGGCATGTACTTGTATATATTAAGTTTGAGTATTTTTTATAAAATACTGCATTATCTGTTAATAAATTGAACTTTTAGTAACCATCATATAATTATAGTAGAGTCTATAGTATCTCCGCGGTTATAATTTTGTAGGGTTTTTGTAGAAGTACGTTTTGAATTAAAATTAACTTTCACTTAAAAAACAAGATAAATCCAATTTATGTAGGCACCTTTTTATGAGTAATATCTAAAACATATTTATAACAAAAATCTACCATTTCTACTTTGTGATCGTACATGGCAACATTATTGAAATATGTAGTTTTTGTCGTTATTAAGTTGCATAAAGGTAAGTTCATACTGTCCCAAGTTATAACACTTGTGACAAATAATAAAAGCGTTAGACTAATTATTGTGGATGTAAATCAAATATATGAGTTTGCCTAATTGAATATATTGTAAAGTTCCGGAATACCTATTTTTCAATAAATAGGCTAAGTAAAGCAGATGTAGGTATTACAGATGTCGTAAAAATTAATGTGTACACAAATAAACAAATAACATATTACTTTTGCTATTTCGTGATGGAGTTTGTTTGGGTTTCTTTATCTTAGCTCGGAGCCTCAGATCCTGAGATATTAACGCAACGAGGTTCAGGTTGCCCTGTGCACCCAAGTGTACAATTTTTACTCGAGGGTGATTTTTTAAAATTAAAAGTATGTAGAATTATGTAGAGTGAGAGCAGAGAGTAGTAATAATTGCTTGAGTAAAATTAAATAAATTTAATTATATGACTAGATTAACGTTTACAAGAATTTAAAAATCGATCTTATTTTGTTTTAGGGATATAAAGCGAATAAATAAAAAGTGGCAGTTATGATTATATTTTATTATAAGAATAAATAAAAATTAAAGTAATTTTATGAACTATGTATGTACCTATGTACGGTATGTATGCAATTTACAGAATTGGGTGTGGCTTCTGTCTTTATTTTCCTTTGGCTTCTGACCATTTTACTTCTGTGGTAGACTGGTCGTACCTCGAAGCTTCCATAGCAAAAAGTGCGGTTAAGAATAAAAAGGACAATAACACATTATTACTTCACAGTCACGTATCGTATGGAACTACTTGTTATGCACATAACGATATCGCGCGTACGTTACGATAATGCATTCATCACGCATTTGATTAGAACCTTTGGTTCGATCTTTACTAGGCACTTTATTCAAATTAATCTTAAGAATACTAGGTCTCATGGAGGGAAGGGGTCTAAAGTCGCATTATCGAGGATATCTATTATGTCTATTACGTGCAAGCATCTCAACAAATACCTATAACGTTCATTCATCTGGACATTTAATATTTATCTATATGTATGTTTAATCTAATAAAAATCGATTGCTGTTCGTTAGTCTCTCTGAAACTCCAGAATGGCTGGGCCGATTTGGCTAATTTTAGTTTAGAATAATTTGTAGAAGTCCAGGGAAGGTTTAAAAGGTGAGTAAATATGAAATATATATCATAAAAAGATTCTGAGGCGGTACAAAGGAGGGTCAGCAGTTTGCCGGGTCAGCTAGTAATAAATATATTTATGTAAAACTATATATTGTCGTTTCGTCTTAACGCTAACATAATATTCAATTAAAATCACGCAGATTAAACGTGATAAAAAATTGTAACGTGTAAATTTTAATTATTTTTGCTAACTAACACAATTGGCCACATCTTAATTATAAAAATTATTAATACCATTTGCGTAATAGTTAAACTGAAGTTTATTGGTTTTGGAGCCCATATAGTAACCCCGAAAAAATTTTTGGTAAAAATTCTGGTAACTTTTAAAACTTGAAGAGTTCATATTATTATTACATATTAATACGTAGTTAGTTACGGTTGCCATTAATTTTCCAAGGTAGATTTAGACTACCTAAAAACCTGTGTTCCCCATCATTAAAAATAGGTACCTACTAGTGGTGGTTGTGGATTCAACACTTCCTTAAATATCTAATTTCTACCTTATAACAATGAAAAACATGCTTCTATGTTCTGATTTTTAGGGTGTCATAATATATACTTTCACAAGGGACTTCAGGCTAGACCTCAATCAAAATTTGTTGAACTGAGTACGGTTATACCTTCTACTTTAGTTTCATAGAAAATAGTTATAACTAACCTGCCAATCTGTGAGCAGTGAGGGGCGTCTGAGCACACGGCAGCACGTTGGAACACGTGCAACCAGGATGCTGAAGGTGGCAGCTTCTCTACCGGATCGGGCGGCTCCGTCATCTTCCATGCCCTGTAGTCAGCATTTCCGATGAAGTAGCCAGAGAGAGCTGATGCAATAACCAGGAGTATCAGCCCGAGGATCACCAGTTTAGTCTTTAGTTTTGTTGGTCTGAAACAAAGATTTAAATATATTGTAACGCAATCTCGAGTTTGAAAATAATATGAGATTATTATATGATAAATAATATTTATTTTCAATAACAATATTTTATAGGTATATATTCTGACCTTAAATAGATCGCAAGTAATAATTAAATGTAAACAAATTACAGAAATTATCGACAGAGATATGTAATATAATATCGGAAAAATACAAATAAATTAACAGTATTTACAGCAATATTTTATTTTGTCACCGAAATAAAGAAAATTTGAATTTCGACTACTACGCCGTAGCGATATTGCTTTTTCCTGTTTCGAATATAAATTATATACTTATTTCACGATATTTTTTTCGTTTAATATTATAATTATATTAAAAAACCTTTAGAAATTATGTACTTTTGAATTATGGAAATGGAAATACAGAAACTATAGTTACGACACCGGAAGATTAACAATATTCTGGTGCTTACTTAAGATTATTTTAACGCTAAATGGAGAAAATACATTCGTTTTATCCTACGTTGACCCCGTTACTTACTTAGAAGGATAATCGTTGTCGTCATGACTGAAATTTCCATGTAAAATAGCGAATCTGTTTATCGGCGATACCAAGCGAATCGTGTCCATTGGGATATCGTCCACATGAGTGCTGAGAAAATTTCTTCTTTTTAACGTACGCTCCATTTTAATTTACTATTTAATCACTACACAGTTAACTCCAATATATAATAACAACATAACCTAAACACTTGTTACGTTCTCGCATGAACTTTGGCTATTTAAGTCTGAACGTCGCTGTAGTATCCGACGGCTAACCGGCGAATTCTATTGAATAATATATCATATAAACTATGTAATAACACCGTTATAACCCACGTCAATGACGTTGTACGTGAACTGCAGGCTGTATGCAGTGAATTTGCCTGCGGGTATGTGAAAATCGATAATAGAAACAGCTGTTTTCCTTGGCCTTCCATATAGTTGTTGTTTTGTCACATACCGTCTAGATGGCGTTACTAGGCTTGTATTACGCGTAGGGAAGTGTTACTATTTTACGAGTATGGTCATAGGAGAAAATTAATGGAATATAATAAAATAAAATAAGAACTAATATTTCGTGATAATAACGTATTACAATTATTAAGTGCAGATTTTTTAAAAATATCTATTTTACAAAATATTTTGTTTGCTGTTAAAAGCAATCAGGCGTGTTTATACACGTACATAATAATTAATGGAACACCTTGTAATACGTTATTTTCGTGGTGAGTGTTACTTATATAAAACATAAATTATGATGACAATAATAAAATCATAATAACATGACGTTACTTATAAAAAGAGAATTCATATAACGAGACATCAGGATTTTATTTCGGTATAGGTACTTTTTCCTGTTACGGGAACAAAAGCGATACAGAAAATTAAGAAAACATAAAATTATTCGCTGTGTACAACAATTTATTATTCATTATTATCAACTATATTTTAATTTACTATCATACTTCATATTTAGCTATCTATTTGATTATTACTCACGTCTTTTTAGATTTCTAGGAATTATCTCTTTAAGTTACTCAAACAAGTGTTTGCGTCTAATCAATATTTTAATATAAGATACGGGCGCATAATCAGGATATGACACGTACTAGACAATGATGCAAATTATACTTGCATCATATTAAATAAATGTATAATAATATATCTAATAACGGTTGTGTTATAATCTGATGCAGATATACCCAATTATAGTGTAATTATATCTTACTTGTAGCTAAAATATTTATATTTTTATAAATATTGTAGTAGTATAGAAGTAGCTTATGTGCATGAAGTTCACATAATTATTAGGGTTCTGTCGCCTATGGACATCCGTAGTTAACCCCAGATAAGATTCCGAATCCAGATAAGATTGACATCAGTTACAGACGCATTGATACCCCCGAGGACTAAGTTGGGACGCCTCGAATAAGGATGTATTCCTTACCAGTTCTTCGAACCGGTGAGATGTTTTTATTTAAATGGGAAATGCTTTATACGAAACCTAGATGACATTTACATCTTACCATCATAGTCCACATCAAATTATTTAAGAAACGATTGATCTGCCGAAGATATGAAATTCGCCCGAAGGCTTTTGCCAAGGTTTACCGACACTATATTATAAAAAGTACAACTAATTGGTTAACGTGAACTTTAAATTACGGAAACACTGACAAAAAATCGTCATTAGCCTAACCTTTAGAAAAAAAATCGCACTGTTTTACGCCGTATTTTACGTTTATTGAATATTTTTTCAAAGTAGTACACGAGTAGCTAAGTGGTAGTACCCATGAATATCTACAATTAACCCTAGATGGGGTTGGAGTCCTACCTTTATACACAGATAGTAGGTACTGGTATTGGGACCTAAGTTGAAAAAAAATATTTATGTGTCTCCTTCTTTCCGTAACGAGTAGTCGACATTTTAATATTTTTTACTAATGCCATGTAATGACCAAATTATCTCATAATTTTGAAAAAGATATATATATTTTCTGTAATTGGCATATCACTAAAATTTTATTGGCATTATTTCTCAAAATACGAGTATAGGTACATTAGAATTTACATCCAAAAACGTTTATGTATCATACAAAGTTATTACAACTATGTTTTGTAATTTAATTTAATAATTTTTGCACCGATAAAAAATTCCTCAAAAAATTACCTAACAATGGTTGATATCTTTAAAGGAAGATATAAAGTGCATGTTGACACGTTGACAAGTGATTGTCCACAATGAAGATTGATGGCAGTGGCTAACAAGTCGCCCCTGGGTCCACAACTCTACACGAAAGATTCACAATCGTTATAAGTTATAACGTATGTATACTCCGCGTAAAACTGCTAGTCCGCTCAGAATATAGAAATGAATCGCGTCGCCGTAGCAAATTGTAGGACTACACTTGCTCGCAACAACTTCAGAGCGGACTAGCAGTATGGCGCGGACTATACGTATGTGTCTAGATTACAAAGTTTAGTGACAGCGTTACGAAATTCGAATTCACAGATGCACTATTTTATATTATGTATGTATGGAACTTATAAAATTTAAATTTTCATTTTTTTTCTCGTTTTCATTTGAATTCATAAATATTACAATTTCTAAGGTCTCCAAAGCTGGGAGCACCTTCAGAGATTTAATGCGTTTTTTAGGAGACGAAATAAAGGATGATTTTCAAACTTTTGTTCTTGAATTTTGAGTACTGCGCGAAAACTAGTATTTATTAAAATCTGAATATCTTTGAACCACTTGTCAGCTAATGTTAATAACATGGCAATGACAGTTTTCAATCTCGTAATAAGCATAGAGGAAGTTCAAATCCAAGACACGGCAAACAAGCTTTTATCGAAGGAAAACATCATGTGGAGTAAATTATATCTATCTATCAAATTGTCAAGTCTATTCCGATAGTTAATAAATATGGTGGATAGTCTTTCATCCACTTATTTTTGTAAGGAAATCAGGGTTTATAAGTGTAAATGTGCTATCTTACCCTCGTTATTAATAATCAATCTATCTTTGGTACAGCTAAACATTTTAGATAGATAGATTATTTGTAGCAAGTGTTTCAGTCAGAAACTAATATACTAAACACTAGTAGTAAAAATACTCTAATTAGGTTTGCAAACATGTTTTAAAACAAAAACAAAAACCCACCTGTCGCCATCCGAATCAGGCTCTTTAATCAACACATGTCTACTCTTCCTCCTTACGCCCGGCACTCCGGGTTGCTTCAACGAACTCTGCCGTAACAGTTTCACGTCACTCATTATCACTCACACTAATCACGAAATTCCACAGTATCCATTACCTGTACCAGCGGAAGTTAGTTGTATAGTGATATAATTTCGCATACAAAACCGGCACTAATTCACAAACGACCTCGCGCGTCATAAGCCTCGTTCACACGATGATATAACGTTTCAAACTTGTTGGAGAAAAGGAAATGACTTTTGCTAAATTCAGCTTAACAAGGTGTCGTGTCAATGACGCTTCTATATGGTTTGTGTAGCATTGACGAATGAGGAACTAAAGAAGTAAGTAGTTATTAGTAATAGTACTAGTATTTATATAAGGTACCTATGTCTTATCAAATTAACACAATAATATGAAGCGTTTTGAGATAAAGTGGCTATTGACAGGAAGGGTGGTGGAATATTGGAAGAAACTTCCTGATGTTATCTTGTTTAGACGTTATCAATTGTATTACTAATTCACCATGACCACACACAATGAACGATTGTATTCATATGAACGATAGTATAACTAGTAAAAACCGGTTTTAAGAAGAGTACTTCTCAAAAATGATAAACTTATGGTAATTGAAGATTAGATTAACTTTGTTATGATCTATTATTTATAAATGGTTATAAAATCGGAAAAAAATATGAAAGTAAAAAAGAATAGGACGTCAGAATAGGTTTTTGGGCGAATTTCGATTACTAATTTAAAACACACAGTATGATCGCGTCCCTACTATGATGTTGTCAGCGGTAGGTATATGGTTATCAAGGGACAAGATAATCTGATAATATTAATAATGATCATAATGAATACGGTGACAAGGTTTGCACATCCTGACTCGGTACTCTCATTGAATGCTTTATAATGGAAAACGGTATCTACTTTACATGATTGGTCGTCAACCCATTATTGTCCCACCACTGAGCACGTGACTCAGAGGGTTAAGGCCATAGTTCAAAAGTGCATTAGTAGACCTTTGAGGACATTTTGTAAATATCTTTCAGGTGTTAAGGTACGTTAAGTTACGTTGTCCTTCAGTATTAAAGCAAGTTATAATTATTTTTCAATGCGCACATACATTTGAAAAATTAGAGAGCTTGGCTTCGTAGATCGGATTCTTTGATTGAGGGCTGAGGCCGAGTTACAAACTACTTCCCTATTAAGTACTGCTTCTTTAATATGATTTACTGAGACAAATGATTATAATATACTGGTCACAAACAGACACAGTATGAATCATGAAAATGAATCAAAAATAATAATTTCCGCATGTTTTTAAGTTAAATGTGAATACAACATAAAGAATATTTTCTTATTATCTTGAATAGTAGTTTCCACTTTACTGAATTTCCTTATGGAAATTTAATAGGAAACTATTTGCCGCCAAGACATAATCATAAAATATGTGTATATGCCGTAAAAATATATCGGCGGTTTTGGTATTTGCAAATGAATGAGTATGTTAAACATTTATTGCTTTTATGGTGATTGTTATGATTGCACACCGATTTTTGTAGAAGTGTGATTTATTTTTGTCAAAAGTTTGTTTACAGTGAAAAATATTTACATTTACTTCACAGTCGCTACGAGTGTATTTGACTACTCTGTTGCTTTTTAGCTAATACGCAATAGTTTACTATTAAACTATTATTTTTATCGTGTTGTTATATAAAAAAAAATTTACTGTTTGATAAATAATAAAAAATACACAAAAAAGCGTTGTGACGCTAAAAGCCAATGTTTAAATATGATTTGACTTGAATGAAGGAAGAATGGGTCTTTTATTTTAAAGATTTTATTTATTTATATTTATTGGCTAAAGATTAAGTTTGGCCACACAACGTGGTATCGTTGCCAGCATTCCTGGGACCCTACGAAGCAATACTGCTTTGGACTTATTGTTTTATCTTTAAATTTTACAATACTTTGAGGTTTAATGCTACACCTCTATTTTTATGCGTCGAAAAACCGTGCAATGATTAAGTCAAATTAAATTTTCCTTAAGTATTATTCAACATTACTTGACTCTACCATTCTAAAACTCTAGTAAATGTACAAGTAGAGAAAATCTACTACGCGAAAAATATTGTAGCCTTTAACAAACATTAAATAATTCAACATTACTTGGCTCTACAGTTCTGGTAATCTAGTGATCCTTTACAAGAACAATTCAGAAATTGCAACGGTTGCACTAACAAGAAACTCAAGATTGAGAAATTGTGTTAGGGTATTATTTTTTGTCACTACGATAAGATGAAGAAGACGCTGAGTCATTGTTTTCAGATTTTCCATTTCGCTAAAAATAATACGATCTAGATTTTGTAATATAGGTAATCACAAGAATATAAATTGTTAGTACCTATAGACAATCAGTGTGTGATCTAATTTTTGATATGCCTATAGTAGTCGCAAAACTTTATAAATTCAAAGTATATTTGAGTTAAAAACTATTATTTTTAATATCTAGGCAATTTTACTCGTCCAATAAGCTAATAACACGATGAATAAATCATTTTAGTTTTTTTAAAGTAGCAACGCAAGTTATGTACTTTAGTTTTATTTTAAGAAATGTATTTTGTTTTTGTTATCTTTGTTTATTTTTTGTTACGTAAAGATTTTTTTATTTTTTGTCCATATTTTACATAGGCATCTTATATACGACTATCATTACGACTTCTTTAGTTCGGCAAAAAGGATTCACTCACACATAGCACACACATATACTATACACGTATATACATACACGTGTAGATCACGATAAGGTTATCACAACCCACCGGAGCGGATAGCGGCACATGACTGATGTTTAACAGTCAGTCCTCTGCTCAACTTTTAAACCAATTGGTGTGACCGCCAGCCTAGACTTCAATCGGTGCTAAATCACGCGCTTTATTGCAAAAAACTGCATTAAAATCGTTTCATAAAACCACGTGAGTGTTACGGCGACAAAATTTATGTTACAAGGAAAGCATGTTTTATGAATACGTTTTTATATAGAATACCCTAAGAATATGCCGTGAAGTATCCATGGCAACAACAGTAGTTAAAAGTAAAATTAATTATCGCGTCGAATAACAATAGTTGACAAGAAGTAGGTACCTATTCATTATGGTCGTAAACACGATACCATAACATAATGGTTGAGAACAGCTGTGTGATACTCGTAGTTATCAACTAAGCAGCGTGACCTATGGCTTCTTAGACCCGTATATGGTGTAGTGTATAAGTCGAATCACCAAGCCTTCTACCACTCTTAACAGGTTCCCTTCCTATTCCAACGCAGAAGGCACTAAAAACCATCTAGGTTGATTGCGGCGGCACCACATCAGGTCCAATGTCTTTCATAATAACGTTGCAAACGTTTAAAGGAGAGGTTCTCAAACTTATTTCTATATTCTCAAGTTTTAGAATGAGTTATTGTGTAGCGTCCCTAAATAAAAGATTTTCCGTCTGGAAAAAAGAGATCTCACACAAATCAACCCCCTAATCCTTTCAAAAACTTGAGAAGTACTGGTTTAAAGAGTAAGGCAGAAATAGAGTGCGATACTAATATGAAACTTTATTATTTGGTCATCGAGAGCATGATTGACTTCAGACAGATCTTTTCTGTATTATATTTTTTGCTGTGATCAGTTATGACTGAAAGCAGCAGTGAACACTATAAGTGTAATAAATTGCATAATACACATGCTGTGTACATTTAAAGTAAAAAACCTAAGTGCTCTTTTTTGCCTTTTTACAAAAAAACATAAAAAAAACAATCCCACTTCAGAGTATATCTAGCTTACAGTGCCATTATATTCCGAGATAATAAACGCAGTAAACAATTCTCTTCATTATAATTAAGATCTCAAAAGCAAGATTATTTTTATAAGGTGACTTTAAAATCTTAGAATGAAAATGTTTGTGTAGGCTTTGGAAGCAGATTCAAAAGCAAAAACGTTTTTTTGATACAAAATATACGTCAAATTGTGCAGATAAGAGAGAATCTGAATGTACACAGAGTCACTTCAAACTGTAAAAGGGTCATATTTGTACGCATAATATATTTTAAACTAAAAATACTATAATATAAAGTCTTGGGCAGAATCTAATGTATATTTTCTTTTAAAACCCCTATGGCTTATAAGTTACAGAATTATAAGCTACATGACGTATTAGTTATGAGACTTATAAGCCAGTGGGTACAGCCACCTCTCATCAATCAAAACCATATCCCTTCACTGTTCACGATATACCTGATCCCTTGTCAATATCGAGGTGAAAATAAATATTCTCATTTCTTTGTATGTGACTGGTACGAATGATCCCAGAAATTGGCCGGTAAAAGGTGTAGAATACAAATGGGGTAAATATGTAATGAACACTTCAATTCGGCTTCTTGCTGGGGAGTTTTTATTGAACCTTGGGAATAGGGTGAAGATATGCTAAAATTAGTATACAGCGATATTTTTTTGCTGCGAGTCTAGTACTACTATTACGACTTTCGGCGCGGAAAATTTTAATAAAATCGAAATAGGTTAGAAATTTAAATAAAACGAGATATTAGAAATTTAAAAAAAATCGGTGTGATAGAAGATACAACTCAATCCTAGGTTGTTAGATATGTCCTACGCGAGAATGAGGTCTTAGGCACCACACCTATAATTACAACTAAGGTTATATATAGGCGTTTGCATTGTTATGTCTCAATAAGGAAAATTGTAAGAAAAATTCCCATTATCTTTTATCTATTTCCTTAGGTATAAGTGGTATTGGTACACTTTATCAAGTAATTTGCATGTGTATTTCCTCAATGTAACCTTCTCATTGGAAATAGTCATAACTCATGTTCCTTGAACACAGTACGAGTACCAAGGGACCGTCTATAAATGACCTAATGTTTTTAGCAACATATTAATCTTTTCCTCTCCCCCTAGTGATTTGTGATCAGATTTTAGACTACAAAGTATCTAAAAATCTGAATATTTATTTCAAATACACTAATCTGCGCACCTGTGGCCGACCTCAGGTCTAATCCTATCTGGGGTTGATTACAGTTGTCCATGGGTAGCAGTAGTCCATCTCTGTATTGGGGGCCGACCTCTCGCTCCCGTCCGTGGTTCGCGCCATGGTCGGAAGTGACAGGTCGTGGCAGGCGGTGCGCTCCTTCTGCGAAGCAGTAATGCTCGCCAAGGAGGCGGCGGAAAGGGCCAGGGAAGGTATGTCTGCCCAGCCAATCCGTCACAGGCGCACGGGACGCCGTAGAGCGCCTTTCGAAAGTCGCTCTTTCCCTGTTCCTTGAGTTCACGGAGGCGGATTCGGGGTAATCCAATTTCGGTATTTAGGGCTCGAGATGTCGTGTGTGCGTTCCGCACGCTCATCCCATGAGGAATATCACTGAGAGAGGCCTGTCCCTCTCGGGATGTGGTTGACGTTAACATCAGCGATGGCCGCCATCGAGCGTCCAGAGGAACGCTGCGGAGTTTTAGTCGGTAAGAGTCCGACATATCCCTTTCGTTCCCCCGGGCGGAAAGGAAACCATGAGGATTTCTCCGCGTTAAAAAAATTGGGTAGCAGTAGTCAGTCAGGACTGCATGCTCGTTTGTTACTCTTATATTATTAAAAAAAGTCACATTCGCATCATAGATTAGTACTAATCTATCTAGATTAGTACTAATCTATGATTTGCATTTATAATATTAGTTAAGAATTCAAAGTAGTAAATTCTATAATCTATAATGCCTATGTACCTATATCCATACACGTACATAATTCAAATTATCTCTGACCTATAAATTATATTTCTATTTACGAATAATATGATAATAAATTCCCGTGTAACAAGAACTTCATTGAATCGCGAACCACGTCTTCCTTCACTCAGTTTAATGGCTCGTAATGCTAAATACGAGCCACTCAGCGATATTGCTCATTCCAGGCAAATAATCCACTCGTTCAAATTACCGGACAAGGAAGATTTTCAAGATGACGTCAATAAAATGATACTTAAATATTTTTATTGTTCTAAATATTTTATTACTAGCTTTTACCCGCGGCTCCGCTCGCCGTCAGAGGGTTTTATCTATGCTCCTAGCATGGTACTTTTTTTGGTGAAAAAGGTAACTTATGTCCTTTTTTGAATCCCTGACAACGTGCGTACAAAATATTATGATAATCGGTTATAAAGTTAAGGCGTGAAAGTGTAGGAAACAAACAAACTCACATTCCCATATATAAAATTAATTCGGAATTTATCCTAATAACTTCTATTATACATACATCCGTACACTCATATTTTGAAATTATTGCTGACCTATAAATTGTATTTCTATCACGAATAATATGATAATAAATTCCCGTGTAACAAGAACTTCATTGAATCGCGAACCACGTCTTCCTTCACTCAGTTTAATGGCTCGTAATGCTAAATACGAGCCACTCAGCGATATTGCTCATTCCAGGCAAATAATCCTCTCTTTCAAATTACCGGACAAGGGAGATTTCTTTAAGATGGACCTTAATTAATTATTACTTAAATATTTTTTATTGTTCTAAATATTTTATTACTAAATTTGTATGTATACCTACCCCTAGTAGCCTCGTAGCGTTGTTTTTCTATTTTATAGAAATAGCAAACGACCATACAGTAAGTGGTCCACCAGGTCCAGTGATTAATGTTCCACCAGAGCCATCGGCCACAGACACGTTTCTACCCCTAAGGAGTCAGTTGGAATGAGGGTCTCTACCTCATTACACTCTCTTATTACCTTACTGCACCTTTCATATTATAACATAATAGTTTACCACTGTTATAACGCAAATAGGCACATGATCATACAAAATGGCTTCAATATTATTTGTATTTAAAGATGTATTGTATATTATACCTTCTGCAGCAACTCTTGGAGGAGTCACGCGATTCCGTCACGGTCATGCTCTGTATCGTCATTTCGTCGGTTGCCTTATCTGAAATTTTAATAATAAAAAATAAGGTCAAAATGTCTAATATAATTAATAACACACACTTAAAGAAGTACTAGCAAACGCATAAGAAATAATCAATAGATGACAAAATCTCGAATATGATAGAGAATGATATATAAATAACTACTACATAGGGAACTATTAATGAAATAATTAATATTGTATATATGGCCAATTATGAAAACAACACAAATAAGGGTTATTTGTTTTTTCTACTGCCCTTCTCAGTTTAGGCGATGAGAGTAAGTAATCAGTGGGAAAGATAGAAAGCGTGTAATTTTGATCAAATAAGATAATATATCGTTTTATACAATACATATAATATATATTGAATTAGGTTACTGCAAAATGCAAACTTCATTGCAAGGACGTTTTGTTACATGGAATGAGTGAGGTCTTTTAAAATAAAAAAAATAATAAACGCTTTCTACACTCACAGCCCCACAGTAGGATTCCCTGTGTCGTGGGTGCCATGGACACACCCATAGACAAATACACAAACACCTAGACCCAGAAACATAAATATAAATTAATAATTTAGATATCTGTCTGGCCGGGGATCGAACCTTCTCCGTGTCAGACCGGTATGGTGACCGCTTCGCCACGCGGGTCGTGTAATAAAATATGTAATTATAATATTAAAATCATCATTTAAATCCTATTGTTACTATCCGAGAAATACGTAAACATGAATAACATGAAGTTATATACCTACGTTTAGAAGGCCACATAGATTAAACTGCACCCATCAAACTATTAAATATATATTATGGAATTCTAACAATTTTCAACTTGATTATCTTTCTGTCCTTCACGTCTTTGAAATTTAAAAAATAATGGCATTATTTTGCCCACTAATTTATATTATTATTTATGTAAAATATTCATGTGTTGTTTCAATAATATATAATTTTAGGCGTTTTGAAAGTTTGGTACAACTCTGGTCGGACTACTCGAATCTGGTTGGAGTTACTAACGCTATATTTATTACTCGCGTGAAGCAGTGATTGCATTTTGGTGGCAGAATATGTATCGCGATTGGTCTCCTTATGAGGCGATCGGCTTAGTCCTTATTGTTCTACATGGAGTTGGTTACAGATCTTCATAGGCACCAGTGGCAATTACCTTCAGGTGTACAGCATGTTATTTTGTTACTTTGATCACATTAAAAGATACTCGTATGTTACGAAAACAGACAAAGTTTTGTCTATATGCTAATAGTTATAACACATACCCGCGTCCAATAAAGCCGCCATATCACACGTGTTTAAATTTTACGTTTTTGTTATGTCAATATTTAACTACAGTCACAAGCCACGACTCATTCTGATTGAACACAATAGTAACATTCCTATTATTGTTCCACATAATAGAAGTCAACGCATGTTTTAATGCACCATCGGCATTATTTTGCACATTGTGGCGAAATACTACGCGACATGTGTAAGTTGACACAAAAAAATGTTTAGAAAACAAAACTGAACTATCACTTTTGGTTTAAATCTAGCCTCATAAGATGCCATTTTTGTTGACGTCTAATTGCGCCACTTTTGATTATATTTGGTAGAGCAGTGTTTCTCAAACTTGTAAGTCCCAAACTTATCCCTAACTTGTCTCTATTTAATTTTTAAAATAACTGTTCGCAGTTATAATAAGGGTTCGCCCTTTAAAGAACGAGCTAGATACAAAAAAAAATATAAGGTTTTTCAATAAAAAAATAAATAAAAAAATTTAAACATAAAAGGAAGTCACTGTCAAATAATTGATACGTAGGGGGTATTGTTATTCATATTTTGAGTGGGCATTTTACCAGGTTAAATCAATTTTATTTTATTTCAATGCAAATTTAGAAACCGCTAAGCGCCGCGGATACGAAATTGCGCGTACTTCCTGCGATTAACTGGCGTACCCTAGAACCCCTGTGCCACTTTGAGAAACCTTGCAATGAACGATATTGATTTTGAGATCCTTCTCTGTCTGGATACTAGACATAGTACCGGTATAAATAAAAATTAAATTTTCAAATTAAGTGAATTATCATTAACATTCGTGGTCCTGGTCAAGTAGACTCTAGTTGTCCCACGCATAAAATTAGATCCTGCCGTGCATCACATTAGGAATAATTCTGTTTAAAAGTTTAAATTGTAGTATTACCACAGGTTAAAGTGAGTAAAATCTTGCAGTACACAAGGTTAACATTTTTTACAAAATAAGCAACAAACGTGCTGGCAGTTTAACTGAAGTTAAATGACTTATATAGAAGATGGGTTATACTGTAGTCTAATGATTATACGTAATTTGTATGATATTGGTACGTAGAATTAGAAATTAAACGAACTTACCTAAGTGAAGTTCCATTTCAATTGTACGAACTGCATAGTCTCGAAATGATAATGTTGACATGTAGTACACCGCCAGTCGCCAGCCTTGTGTCACGTATATTCAGAGCTAAAAACCTCGAATTCAAATAATTTAAAACAATATCCAACCTACTTATAGCGCCCCCTACCGGTAAATGTCATTAAGTTTAGAGATCCTGGGGTCAAGATGTAAGTTCATTAGCTCGATTATTTTACAACATAGATGATATTATGGGTAATACTTATCGTATATAAGTATGGGTGGGTGGGTTATAATATCATTTCGAGACTATGCAGTTCGTACAATTGAAATGGAACTTCACTTAGGTAAGTTCGTTTAATTTCTAATTGTACTTCACTGCATAGTCTCTTCAATGATAATGTTGACATGTAGATGTTTAGAGATTTGTAAAATAACGAGCATATTAAACAAAATACAAAAACATTTTAAAAATCCTACTATTTTTTAAAATTCCTAATTTAATATATCTATTTAAATATTAATTACAGTTATCAAGTATACGTTTGATGTAACGTCTCTACTACAAAATTGAACTTAGATCTGATCCATTCAGCTATCCTTCTAAGAGGGTCTTAACTGACACTCATATGTTTAGACGTCAGCGTAGCAGCGTGGTAATGCGTGCTCTCTAATGGTATGTATTGTAAAAAATGATATATCAATGCCATCATCTTCCGTGGTTGATAAAATCTAGAAACTGTCGTCTGGAAGGTCACTGTATTATAAGATTACATAAAAGAAATAAACTTATTCTTGCAACTCTCAAGTGTTACTAGGCCTATCTAGGTAATTTTATTAAGGATGTGCTGGACAAATACTATGATTACTATGAAATAATGGTAATACTAGATTGTTTGAACACTGGTTATAGTAAGGTTTAAATTCATGTGGCAATTTAATATACAATATCTTCCGACAAGCAATTTGGTTAATATACAATAATGTTATTATTATGTTTATGTATACTTTTTAGAAGTCTCGACTCAGATGTAGGCGAATCGGTAGTAATAATGGCATTCACGGGCTTACACCAAGTGAACGTCATAATATATACGATATCTATTGTTTTTATATATTACTTATATATTATTACTGTTTTTTTTTTTTCTTTTTTTTTTACTATATGAGTAATTACAATAACCAAAAAAAGTAAATAGTATTTTTTCTTCATCTCCACTAAATAATATATAATATTTTACACTAACTCGCTAAAAATATTTATACATCAGATGTAACTATCCCAAGTAATAGCATACTTGGGATATGGAGGATAGAAAACCTAAATATGCATTTTAAGAACAAAAATAATTCTAGATATATATATATATCAAAATGAAAAGAATATTGTAACCAGTCTACAGATAGATCTAGTTACTTACACTGTTTAGGCCAAAATATTATAAGCACCAGCATCACGTTTTCATTATTGCGTCTAACATTGCTTGTAGAGCAACAAAATCTTGAGATTCGTGTATAGAAACGAAACGCTCCTCGAGGAAGCGAGTAACATACAGGGTAAAGCGCTGACGAAAAACAATTGGATTTAGATCTTTTTTTTTTTTTTTTTTTTTTAAATTCATATGAGACCCAAAATGCAACCCTTCCAAAATGAAAGGTTTATTAATTTTTTTTTTTTTTTTTTTAATACTATTTTTTAGGACTATCTGGACCAGTCTGGTACTACCACAAACTCCCCAACCGTTCAGAGATAATCTTTAACAACAATTATTTTATTAGAAATAAAATGAATATTTCCATTTAAATAGTATAACCTTAGTCATGACATGTAAGTCATACTTCTTGTAGGTTTCCTAGTAAATAAATCTATTTAAAAACCTTCAAAGTGTTAATTCGCAATATATAATCTTGATTTAGTGATAGCAAATTCATTCTGAAATTATTGAATGTATTATGGAAATAAATACATTTTTTGGGTATTCAATAAATCCAATATGTGCCTTGATATTACGGTTAAATGTGGGTATTAAACACCATGCTGTATCTATATGAAATAACTGTGGAGTTGCCTACACGTATTAGGGTTTCACAGTGTTGAAGATGATTATTGAAAAAATATCTTTAAGCACAAGTAACGCTGCATTTAACTTTAAAATAGTTGATCGGATTTGTTATTTAAATCAAATAACAAAAATACCGAGAATAATGACCATATGTTACATAACTGATTGTGTCCCGATAATAAAAATAATATGACAACTACCACCTGTAATTATATCTATCTGTAAGAGGGATAGTATCTTGATAAACATTATTAAAATTGTTATATATATATACATATCTTTGCATTTATTATAATTTTTATTTTTTAATATTATTATTATATATATATTTTTTTTTTTTTTTTTTTTTTCTTTTTATTTCACCCTTGTGTTGATTTTTAATCTTTTATCTAATGGTAAAGCAATTTGATTTTTTATTTATTTATTGCTTGTATAATACAACCTTAACAGTTGTATTATTTCCAATTATCAAACTATCTTTTAAATAACCAATAAATCCTAAAGAATGATATAGCTTATTATGTCTATGATCCTAAATTACTAAGTGTCGTTATTGTTCCTTGTCCATTATTATGACATTTCAAATAGGAACTATGTTATATAAATATATAACTGACACAATGTCCCTAGATCTTAATCAGTTATGTATGGTCTTGTATCTTTTAAAAGGTTAGTAAAAACATAAATATAGTGTTCTGCTCAAACCAAAGGAAAGAACTTGAAATGCATAGAATTTCCATTTAACCATAGACATGTAAACACTGTTTAAGGTAATCATGAATTAGTATCCAAATATGCTTCCTTGAAAACAATAGTAAGTAGTGAGTGGAATGCCAGGCTTTATTTAAAGCTCAAGATTAAGACCAAGATATTCAATATAAACCAACATCACCATCATCAGGTGTTGGTAAAGTAAAAATATTGTAAAAAATTGGTTAAGAGTAAACAATATGTTACCACTGATGTGAGAAGTCTTTCTACACACATACCGAGTATATTTTGAAAAAATCTTCATTCCTTGAGAATAATGAGTTTAAGTTTATACAAATAGACTCTTAAAGCTAACCACTTGCAAAGCTTGGGTCAATAGTTATTTGTTACAACTGGTCTTTAAAATTATAATTATAATCGACCACATTATTAACCACTCACCTAAAAATCTGTTGTGATTGAAGATTTATTCCAAAGGAAACTTCGATCAAGCCTTTCTGTGACACAGGTATTTGTGCATGAGGCTTGTTGTAAGTCAGATATTGACCCTATTTGGTATGAGTATCTCAAACTTTTGGATGAAGTTTATCATAGGATGAAGTGTAAATATCTTCGTTATATTTGTTATTATAAAATATTGTACTATATATATATATGAATTGAACAATCATTGTTTCTTAAACCATTTTGCCGATCATTTGTTCCAGTACTTGTACTATAAAATTTCTCCTTATTATTTATTATACATAATAAATGACCAGCACCAGTAATAAGATAATTGATAGCAAATTATCTTTATAAAGGCAAATAATTTAAAATTATTAAGAAACAATCATGTCAAATGCTCGAGAGCAGTAAGCATTCGCCTGATGTGGCATGGCTTTTGACTCTTTACAGCTACAATAGTAACTGCGACTTGTGCAAAGTCTAATCATGTGTTATCCGTCCCACAGTTTCCTAGAGGCTAGTGTTCTTCCTTTAAACTATTTTTTCCTTTAGTCTATCTATCACCATCTAGATAGATAGATAGTTCCTTTAGTAAATTACTCTTTAATATGCTGATCTACCTAGATACCAAATTCTTATGAATTGTTAAACCAAATTTAGGTTCTTCTAGAGTATTACAATAGGAT
This sequence comes from Epargyreus clarus, assembly GCF_041222505.1. Classification (NCBI taxonomy): domain Eukaryota; kingdom Metazoa; phylum Arthropoda; class Insecta; order Lepidoptera; family Hesperiidae; genus Epargyreus; species Epargyreus clarus. The sequence continues at coordinate 11,070,167 of NW_027332212.1, forward strand.
ATAAATTGTCATCTCTATATCCTGTATCTGAATTATAATCTGAATGATTCTTCAATAAAATGTTCTTTCATTAAAATCATTACATCCACTCGATGGTAATAGTTGTGTCTATCTACTGATTATTAGTATTTTGTTATATAGGTTATTTACCCAATGTAAAGGACATAATACCCTATTAGAATGGGTGAATATCTGTTGTATCCGTCTACTTAATAGTAGTATCTTGTTATAGTTGTTATATAGGTGAATATCCAATATGTAAGGGTCCCTTATTTGAACGGATGAATATCCATTAGGTATATTCTACTCAATAGTAGATTATTTTATGTGAGTAAATACTCAATATAAACAGGTTAGTCCCATGAACGGGGCTAAATAGCACCCTATTTCTTGTAATGTAGGTAAATATCCTAAATGTAAGGGTCATAACCTTATTTGAACGGGTGAATACCCATTAGGTATATTCTACTCAATAGTAGATTCTTTTATGTGAGTAAATACTCAGTATAAACGGGTTAGTACCCATGCACGGGGCTAAATAGCACCCTATTTCTATGTTCATAGCTTTATATAAGCGAGATTTATATAAGGATTTAAATAGATTAAATATTTAAATAGATTAAATAGGATTTAAATAGCGAGATCACCTAAATAGGTGACAAGCTTAGTTAATGAACATAAGACGCCAAATTCCTTGCTACAGAACAATATGGTAATCTAAAAATCCTTTGCTTGGAAAAATATATATGTAAAAATTTACCTTGTCATTCCTCATTAATATATAAGATTATCATCTTATCTTTAATTGAAAATAATACATTTTCAATTTGCGACGGCATTCGTAATGGCCGCCTAGTACAAGTCTTCAGAATAATTTCGTCAAAATTCTTTATTTTCCATTGTAACTTTTCTGCACAATATATCACACCTACGTCTTTTATAAATTATTAATTGAAATATTTGTTATAAATTAACAATTTTTACTATAAATTACTTATTTTATTTCTTATTTTGAAAAATCATAAATGTACACAGGCTGCACGAAAAACGATAATGACATTTACCGGTAGGGGGCGCTATAAGTAGGTTGGATATTGTTTTAAATTATTTGAATTCGAGGTTTTTAGCTCTGAATATACGTGACACAAGGCTGGCGACTGGCGGTGTACTACATGTCAACATTATCATTGAAGAGACTATGCAGTGAAGTACAATTAATCTTATATATAAAATTCTCGTGTCACAATGTTAGTCACCGTACTCCTCCAAAACGGCTTTACCGATTTTCACCAAATTTTATATGCATATGCAGTTGTCTGAGAATCGGCTACTATCTATTTTTCATACCCCTAAGTGATAAGGGTTGCTCATCATAAACATTTTTTTATTTATATGGCAACACTACGTTCGCCGGGTCAGCTAGTATATAATATATTTTTGTAACATCTACACAATATACAAATCAATTTTGTGTAGATATTACAGATATATTCTCTACATCTGGAGGCACGGCAGTGCCTCCGCCAAGTCGAGCCAAAGCCAAAAATAGCGGCACGGCCGTAGCATTCTTTTCTCGAAGCAATTCGGCCCATTTTTGACCCCCTGTAACTTCGTTGCATATGAAGCTTGAAGCCTGAATTTTCAGGAGCCAAGCAAGCATTAAACTTTATTTGTACCCTTACATAATATTTGCTACATTATAAGGATCCGAAATATTCTCTTTTAGAAAAATCTTTCATCATCAACGTTAAAAAATATCTACATTTTTATATTAAATATCGCGTGATACATATACATGATATACAGGTACACTGATGTAGGTATAAAAGTACCTTCTGTGTCAAATATAAAATGAAGAGTTTACCAGGTATTACAAATACGCGCGTAAATCATATTTATTATACGCCAAAATAAAAGGTTTACAAGATATTAGGGATCTTCGCGTAATCTTATTTATTATACCCTTATTTCTTTATAAGCTTATATCTAGCTTATATGTATACATAAATAAATATTCTGTGATAGCTGCCAGGATAAGTAGATCTGCGAAGATCATTATATAAGGTATTGAGATGTGATCTCATATATAAGCATATATGAACTTATAAAAATGGTAGGGTGCTGATGTCCTCGGCCAGATTTCATTGTTTTTTAATCTCGAGAATGGAATCGCACGGGCGTTAGAACAAGAGTTCTATAGAAAAAAATGCTACAAACAGGAGGATCCGAGATTTACCAGAGGTAAATCTTACTTTGGTGTTTTTTTTCTATAAACAATTTTCATAGACGACCTTTAATCCCATCTAGGCCCTTCTCCTTACAAAGGTATAGATACGTCCATTTCCAAAAGTATCTTATCATTTAAACTGAAACCAACCACGCAACCAAAAGCACACAAAAAATCTTTGATGTCAGTTGAGCGGTTAATATCAGCGTCTACGTACACACTGTCACGTGATTTATATATAATATAACGATGAAGCATGTGACAGTTTAGCGCACACCATAATTTACAAACACAAATCTTGTTACGTAAGTAACGTAACCGTTTAACGTAACGTAGATGACGTCACTTCAGTGTCACGTATGGGGATTTGCAGCGCTGAAGGAGGCGCAGGCGCATCTCAACTACATGCTCATGGACATTTGTAATCAACCCCAGATAGGATTAGATATTTCTAAGGCCGGCCACAGATGCGCCGCTACCCCTGAGGTTACAGTTGTGGAATGCCTCGTCGTGTATAACATTAATTAGTCAAATAAACATGTAGAGTCACCGCCATTTTCAAAATACTAATGATCTTATTTATTATATTTCAACAATTACGAAACAATCAGTGGTACTTATGAGACGGTTACACATGAATTTTTTGATGGCAAGACTTGTATTTTTAAAATTTTATTTTATTCTTAAATGTGGATAGAACCGCACCAGACTATAATAATATCCAAGATGAGACATATTATGATCTCTAATGCACTAGCTTTAATCGTGAAGTCAGGAAACATTCAATCAAAGTCCATTAGGTGGCTAATATGATGTTCCTTGAGTTAGAGAATGTACCTAATATGAAATAGTGCGGTTTGGTTTGCAAGAAATGTTATATTTTTCGAATGTAGTTGTTTTTGAAGGAGGTACACACGCCGCCATACCTATTTCTGCCTTATAACAGCAGTGTTAAACGCTGCTGTGTTCTGGTTTGAAGAGTGTGGTAAGGGAGACATACTTTTCCGAGGCGTTCCAGCTTAGTCCTCAGGGGTAGCGGCGCATCTGTGGCCGACCACAGGTAGGAATATCTAAGCCTATCTGGGGTTGATTACAGATGTCCATGGGCGCCAGTAGCCACTTACCATCGTCGACTGCATGCTCGTCTGCTACTCCTATATAATACAAAAAAAACTTATTGGGTTAGATTCTTACTACCTCCTACCTACCTACAATAGATTTCTCGCTCAGGTAAGTTTTGAGGTACAAGTAGAATTACCGCTCGCTACATTATTTCATCAGTGCGATAATAGATGGCGTTGTACATACTAAAAAGGATTTGTTTCTATAACATTTTAAATACATATTTGTATGACTCAAAGTAAATTAGAAGTTATTTCTCCACAACGGGCAGTTAATCAATTGTAGCATGCGATGTTAGATATAAAGAATAAATAGATAGTTAGATATACGAGTAAAGAAAAAATATTGGTTATAAGTTGAAAACTAAATAGGTATAGTCAGAACAGTACTTTTTCGTCAACCGTCTTTTTTGTATGGTGACAATTGCCTTATTATTATAATGATTGAATAAAAAAATGTAAACATGGAAAATCTTCTCTGTCTCAAATTATGGTCGAATTTTAATGACTAGGTAAGAACCACGCGAATCAATTTCATTTTCAATTTCTTATCATTTTATATTTAACGAGCTTTTGCCCGCGGCTTCGCTCGCGTTACGAAGTAATATTTTCATCCCCTATTTTATCCCCTTAGGAGTAGAATTGATAAAAATCCTTTCTTAGCGGATGCCTACGTCATAACATCTACCTGCATGCCAAATCTCAGCCCGATCCGTCCAGTGGTTTGGGCTGTGGGTTGATAGATCACTATTTCAGTCAGTCACCTTTGAGTTATATATATTTAGATATTGTATTAATGCATATTTGAGCGATTTGATAAGCAATCGTATGCGGTCAACGCATAATACTCGTATCGTACATTATGACGTTGCGTAACAGTTACTTAACGATTCATTCATGTAAGAATGATTATTGGAGTTCATTAAAGGCATTCAGTATTGTTTCAATTTTACTTTTAGGTTCACTACTCTGGATTACCGAATATTCTTATTCTGCCACTAATTACCTTTTCAAAAAGATGTTGAATAAGATGAACTTAATTCAATAAAAGCGTACTGCACTATATAGTCAGATTTTTGAAGGTTCAACTAAAATCATATTTTTTCATAATTATTATTTATTTAATAGAAGTCACAATAATTTTACGGATCACTAATAGAAGGAAATTCTTCTGAAATTGAAATTGACGTACCTTCCAATCTAAAAAAAAAATCTATTAAATATGCTTCTAAGTTTTAACCTAATTGAAATGATTTTTATATCTACTAATGGCGATTTGTCTACTTTCGAAAATATCTTCATGTCGAAAACTCTCAGGCATATAGATTCTTTCCCGATATTTTCCTTTACCGCTTAAGCATGTAATAATTATTTTGTAATTAACACATAATTTACAAAATTCAGGGGTTCGTGCTTAATATTTGAATTTCGGACCCCGTGAGAGACCAAATTTCATACCAAGTTATGATAATATAGTAGGATGAATAATTGCAGAGTAAAATCTATACCGTGGAATTACCCAGTTATGGAATTTTCGAAATTTATAGCTATTCATTAACCACATTTAGTTCAGTTCTCGGAAGATTTCTATGTAATTAATGTTTCATTCACTGAAGTGTTTGTCATTAGTGCATTTATAACTAAACTAAGCATTCTCGGCACTAAACGCGGTCTTTAACAAATACAAGGAAACAACGATATGAATGTCATAATCATGCACTAGAGATCTCCATTCACCATTCTTATATTTATACTAGTCATCGAATTACACTTAAGAACATTTACATTTAAGAAACAAATAAGTACATTTAAGGCAAATTTTTAAAAAATAAATATAATCCCATTGGTGCATTTTTGCAGATCTAAATGTATATATTTGCAAACGGTCAAATTTGCAACGTAAAGTTACCAGCTTTTTAGTTACCAACAGTACACAGAAGTATGACATGATTTATTATAAGGAAATCAAAATATCATTGTAGGAATCGAATTCTTGGTATGGATGGAAAACAAATAATATTACGTAGAAATTCCCCCTATATTCACAAGTACATGACCTGGGAAACCAAGTCACGTACATGTGAATATAGGGGGAATTTTGGAAGTTCAAAAGGTAAAAAAAAAAAAACAAAAGAAGCCCATAAATCGCTGAAAGGAGTTAGGAGGCCGAAAATTAATGTCATTAGATTTTCTAACAATTTTTACGAATAGCCAACTGAAGGAAATAAAACAACTGTATGTCGTCTAATCTAATCTAACCAATTTTATATGAAACGGCTAAGCTATATGAAACGCTACAGTAAAGTCAAACAATTTAACAGGAACATAATTTCCTATTACACATACAGAAGATACATTACAGAGAAGAGTACTGTCGCTAATTTTCCTCGAAATCTGTCTGGAATGTTATACATGTGTATTGTTTACGAATACTTCAGAATCAGCCTATTGTTCCAACAGATTTGATTCGTTGGAATCGGATATTCTTAACCGGAGAATACATTACAGGTATTATTTTGAAGGTCTGTATTTAGGTAGGTACTAACTCGCTGCTGGTCACGGGTCTCGCAGTATGAGAGGGTTTTAGGTGTGGTCCATCGCGCTGGACTAGTACGAATCCTTATACATCATACACCTTTGAGAACTTTTTTGTTAAAGAACTCACAGGCGTGTGGGTTTTTACGAAGTTTTTCTACCGAATCGAATGAGGCTGAGTTTCAACCGCTATCACAGTCATTTTCGTCATCCAAAAATTTTATAAACAATTTCTTAAGTATCGTAAAGGAAAAATATGAAGTTGAATTTGTGCTTTCAAAGTCAAAATAGGTTGCTTTAGGTATATTTAAAATTATGATTTTCCTTATGCTTTAAAACATCTAAGTTAACAGAAACTAATTGCAATATGGTCTAAAAAGCCTTATCCACATTGCCTGTAGGTACAAAAATTTGCATGATCATTATTTGTTATACAATACATTCTGATCAACGATGATGGTGAGAAAAAATTCAAGGTTAAATTTAATATGAGTCAAACCGGTCGATCTTAGATAATTATAAGTACATGTACTCGTAACTTATAGATTTCTTTTGTTTTTTAGCCTTAAATAATGACATTCATTTATTTATAAATTACAAAACATAGTAAACACTAATACCTACAATTTTTAAAGAAAAAAAAACATTATTTTATATATTTTTATATTTAAGATAGATAACTGGAAAATATATATGTACCATGTAGGTATATACACATAACTTTGCAATTACTTCATGGCTTGAAGCTACTATATTATTTAGGTAATTATAATCAAGATTACCGTTTATGAATGAGGATAACCTTTAAGAAAGCCATTTGTGCAAACCGCAAATGATCTCATCAATTCGCACCTTAGTAAATTGGCATGAATTTAGAATTTTTGAATAATTTATGTATACTTAATTGATACGATATGTGATAAAGGCAAGATTATTGGAATTAGCGAGATCTTTGACTTAAATTCAATGTATCATTAAATAATTCATTACCTTTGTGTGGTTAAATTTGCAAGTTCCCACCATATTTTCATTGCAATTAACACTTAATTTATTAAAATGTGCAACGGAAAATTTATTTACTTGGTTATATTATAACTTAGGTATATCTAGTATATCGAGATATAAAAATCTTACGAAACAATTTTCCAGTTACCGCTATTTATTTTAACTTACTTTCCTTATCAACAAGCCTGTGTACACCTTACGACCACGCGAAATAACGAAACACTGTTCACATTGATTTATTATCACATCCGTCGATCAACTTTCACTATAAAACTCGCGGTGCGATTTACGAGAACGATTTTTAGGATTTTTAAAAGTTAGGATGGATTATGTTTTCCATTGAATTTACTTTTTACTAGCATAACAGTTCGGTGTGGAGATTTAATTAGCATAAAACATTGTTTAGGATTTAGTAAGAGGTTTATAAGCGTGCGCGCGCGTCTGATGAGTCGGAACAGTGCGGCCGAGACTAGCCGTTAAGTTTTTATATGCCTCGTCCTTTTAGGGTTCGGTGAGGTTCACTAACGGGAATACATAAAAACCTTATGTGAACCCGTTTCTAAGAATGGGGCTCTAAGCGGTATCACGCTTGATTTATTATGAAACCAGATTCCGCGCACAACCGCTCGTACTTGCAAGGGTTTTAAATTTTTACGCGGGAATTGTGTCTTTGGGGTTATAAAAAAATCTGATACTACATGAAGTTTTCTTCAAGATTAGTTCAAGCAAATAGTCACGCGGTTTGATAAAATAAGGCAGAACGTGTAAATATAAAATTTTGTGTCATTAATTAAACTGCTAAAGTTTTTCGAAATTGAGGCTAACTTTTCAATTTATTGTTTGTATAGATATAATGTGCCGACATGCGTAGAAATTAGATTTTTTTTATAAAAATATAACGTTAGTTTTTATACACAAAAATAAAGAATACATAAAACTGATCCAGCAAGTTAGTAGTTATAGAATCTATTTCATTGATTTTTAAAATTGTGTATCTAAAGACACTAAGCGTGCCAGACACGGGCCGTAGCAGACACGTTCAATGTCTGTAGGTTGTGTAGAATAAAACTGATCTTTGAAGCGATCAGACTAGCTCTAAAATAATTTCTTTTTTTACAAGGGAAAATTCCGTCTAATTGGCACTTAGCAACATCAACATCCTACGCCCAATTTAAAGTATTTAAGGATATGACACACATTTATGCGTAAAACCCGAACGCACGTTACGAATTTATTTATCGTTCTATTAATACTCCGTTACGATATCATACTTATACTTGTCATAGTGACGTCCTATGGTGCCACAGTGTCATGGATACATAGTCGATAGGGAGTTGGTAAAGCCTGTATGGTTCGGTAAGGGAGGTTACCCGTCACACCGTAGCGTGAAGCAGTTCTGCGTTTCGGCGGAAGGGTCAAAAGGATCTCTGATCGGCTTCAGTTAAACCCCTATTCTATATTATGTACCTGTTTACAGATTTACAATGTCCATGGGCGGCAGTAACCATGTGGTTACTGCCGCCCATGGAAGTCTAATGCTTGATGGTTTGCTATTTTAAAATTATAAAAAGATTTATAAACGGCGTGAAATAAATGTAATAACAATATTATAGTGCTTATCCTTGCAAATAATTACTAGATGTGTCGATGACGTGCGTCATGTTCTCATTACCTCCATTAGCGTCAGGACTCATCTAGGATGTGACTTTGGAAAAAGGAGATTCCCCGCCGGGTTAGGTGATCCTGTCCGCGGAGCGTCCGTGCTCCACCAGTCAGTTCGGAGCTTGTATATGTATTCGCTGCATTTTGAGAAAATGTTGTTAGCGTGATTCAGCAAGCGCCATCTCTTGATGTGTTGCGGAATGTTTTCACAGCGTTATTCGGAAGTGTCATATCTTGACGAGTTTTAAACGACGAAATTGAAGTAGGTAAATGAATTAATTATTTATTCAAAGTATTAAAAATAATAAAAAAGTAATAATAAATATAATTAAAAGTAATAATAAAAGTTTAAATTAGAAGTTAAGTACAAGTAATAAGAAAAGAAAAGTAAAAAGAATTAATAATTTATTTAAAGTACATAATAAACTATAAATTAAATGAATCAAAAATTATTTGTTTACTACATCACACAACATTTGAGTAAACATTACATTGAAGAGTACAGTTACTTATTATTTTAAGAGACTTGTGATGCCAGTGGAACTTATGTTGTGGGGATTGTCGTAAGTTGGACGAGTCAACAGGTGATGGTAATGGCACCAATGGGGATGGTTGTGACTTGCATGAGTGGTCTGATGTTACTTATTGCGGTGACTGTTGCCGGGGGTATGGCAGAACAGTTGGTATATAGTAATTGTATACTTGTTGGCCAGTTGTCGGAATTGTATTTTGGCATTGGATGTTTCGTAATTGGCTGTCGTGTTGTTTAGGGTTATACATTAACCGGTCTATTTCTAACATTGCGATATCTCTTGTACTTTCCTGAAAACCTCTCAGTTTATTACATAATAAATCGCAATACAGTGAACATGTGTCTGAGTTGGAATTCTGGGGTATATTTAGTTTACTTCTTTTAGATTTATTAGTTTCTAATGTAATAGGAATTTCGAACTTGTGTTCGGTTGTTGCTGGTGTATCATTTTCATTTTCGTCTTCCTCGATCTCTTCCATGTCTAGTGGATCCTATAAAAACACAAATGTTTTACGGTTTCATTAATTTTAGTTCTTTCTAATGTCAGAAAGACTGAAGACTGAACGATTGGAACTTTGGGCATTACATTGGTGCAATTGATGGTCAACCCAGATAAGAGTCCCACCTGAGGCACAGGCTAACTTCCTAATTAAAGAAGGAGCACTAAGAGCTTCTCAGGAGGACTAAATTAGAACACTTCGGATAAGCATAGATTTAGGAATAGGTTTTACTCAGGTAAAACCTATTCTACCACAATCTAGCCGGCCACAGGTGCCTTGTTTCTCTAGACTAATATGGATCTTGACTGTAGATACTATAGACTTTGGGCTACATTCGTTCGTCTTTTCCGAAAGTGAATAATAACTAGACAATAAATGGGAATAATAATGTTAATTGTTAGAAAAACATAATTATTAAACATGTAATATTTAAAAAAACATAATTATGGATGAACGTAGCTCGTCAGATCATCCACAGGTTACCAGAACGAACACGACTTTCAGAAATGAAGAGAACGACGAAGAAGAAGATAATTATGAAAAGGGTAAATTAAATATATTTTTCTTACCTCGGATCTCTTAATTTTCTTTGGTTTGTAAATACCGTCTAAAAAGCTAGACATAAAGTCATAAAAGGGCCACTCAGGCTTGTATACGTCATCATCCCCACTCCCTCCTTCCATAGACTCTCTTACTCTAGTCCTTTGCCTTCTGTATGTCGACATTAAATTATCGCTCTTCTTTCTTATTTCTTTAATTGGAATGGTACCGTCCCTTAAATTATTTTTTATACGGTTCCATGCATCGTATGCGTCGTTTTTTTTTTTGTGTTCTGGTACCGCGAAATTCCATAGAGCTGGTTCATTTTGATATAACTTCATTTGATAGAAAATCAAAAATGAGCTCGTTTGTCCAGTCCATGTTGGTAGAAAACCAAACTATACTCGCACGCCTCTTAATTAAATGAATATGTTTTGTTTTATTACGTCTGTGTTTATACGGACGTCTCCATACCACAGCGCACGACCTCGCACCGCACCTTTGTAGTTATTGACTAGCGGCGGCTTCGAGCGGGGTTACCAACGCATTAAAATATTTACCCTTAGAACTATAGTCAAAAATCCTTAAATTAATCACAACCATTAAAAACCCCTAAAAACTAAAAAGCAATGAAAGTCCACCAATAAAATGTTGCACTTAATTATTCCCAAAATTTAGGGGGGGATAACCCCTTCGAAACAGAATTAACCAATCACCGAATTCAATCAATCCAAATTTAGATTCTATAAACTCAGCTAATTCTCGAGGTATGCTGTGTAGTTTTTGAAAAAGCATAAGGTTTTAATTCCAAAAATACCGCCAAAGGGCATTTAAAACTCCCTAAATATTTGTTCCTCGTAAATTTAGGGAGAAACCCCCGGCGGTGGTATCACCGGATCAAGTCCGACGCACCGCTATGGACTCTCCTACGCTTTCCTTCCCACGGTACGTCGGCGCGGGCAGCACTAGAGATGTCCAGTGCGACGCGGTATTAGAAAATAGTAATATACGATTATATCGACATTAATTAATATAATATACTTTGATATGTTGCATTCCTAAAAATGTATTAACCTATCGTAGCAAACAATTACAACTTTTTGTGTTCATATTTATAAGATATGCCTTACATTGTGACAAAAACGTGATTAAAAATGTCACTGAACATGATAATTGCTGTAATTCTGAACTGACTGAATAAGAGAATAATATTTTTTATAGATTGTTGATTATCGGAAGTATCAATCAATTTTTTTTGCAAGTACATAATAATAATAATCAAAAAATAGCTCCTTGGCAGTGACATACATTAGTAATATTATTCTTAACTATGAAACGCAGGCGATACGGTTACGATACGATATATCGATACAACAGATTAAGCATCCCTATCGGTCCGTGTCTGTCTGTCGGTCTGTCCTACGGTCCGTGATTCTGTGGATTATTTACGGTCAGCCGACGACCACAGACAGCCACGCACTGTAAGGCTCTTTCATGCGTGTTGGTCTGTCAGCCTTGAAACGATTTTTGAAGTGAAAACTTCTTTACGTGCGTTGAGGGTGAACAAAAATCATGTAGTCCTCAGACTTAGCGGCGCATTTGTGGCCGACCTCAAGTAAAAATCTAATCTAATCTTATCTAGAGTCCATTAGAAATGTCCATGGGTGGCAGTAGCCACTTACCATCAGGTCGACTGCATGCTCGTCTGCTACTGCCATATTATAAAAAAATAAATAGTGTATGGTTATCCTCCACACAACAGATCATAAGAATTCCCTTATTTCAAACTTTAAGAGCATTATTAGCTAATCGAGCTTTTTAAACTTTTTAAGCTAAAATTTTTGTTACCATTGGTAACACCCACATTAGACGTCGCTATTCATCGCAAAAAATTGAAGGTCAAGTAGCAGATGGTTTTAATTGTTCTACATTAATTATTATTTATTTAATTGTATGAAGTCATTATTTATATATTTTAGGTTATGAGGTCACTGGGTATTAACGTGGCTTTAAATAGCTTTTTATGTTTATTCTGCAAATGTATAATGGTTAAGCTTAATAAAATATTCAGGATTCAGGGGTTACCAAGGGTACAGTTTATCAAGAAGCACGGAATGCGTTACCAAATTCCAGGAACGCACGCAGTACCTACTGTAATACACATATTACACGAAAGGTTTCAGCGTGTTTTTCCCTATCATAACTTCTTAATCATAATGTTTACCGAATGTCCTCGTAGACACCTTTCAATTTAGGCTACGCTATATTTGGATTCGCTGTGTGTAGCATGGAAAGTAAAAAAAAAATAAGATAGAAAGAAGTACTGTTTGGTGTACACTTACAGAATTTGGTAGCAGAACCATTCTAGGTTCCACTCCGGAGGCAACCCGTCTTACCATTCTGCTTTATAATAGTTAAGCTCGCGTTCCCAGCGTGAAGCAGTACTGCGTAATGATAGAAAGGTGATGCCGTCTGACTTACCTACGAGGCGACCGTATTCCTCAGGAGTAGCAATGCATCTCTAATTGGTTTCAGGTAAACCCGATCTATGAAGTAGGGATCTCCGACGGAACACAACCAGAGTCCTCCAAGCGCGATGCCCCGATCGGGCTCTGCCCCGGGAGAGCAGTTTTCGCTCCTCCCAAACCATCTGGTGTTCACGACGGTATGCTACTGTGATACATACCGCCGTCCTTCCCGGGGTCGCTTACTGGACGGTTCGAGCTCCTTCTCTTGCCGCCCGCAACCCCGGAAGCCCCCTTTTAGTCGCCTCTTACGACAGGCAGGGGATACCGTAGCCCTATTCTAGTCCCGGAACTACAGGGACAACTTCATCCATCCTACGCACTAGCAGTTCTTAGAAGCTCAGAGGCGGTTGAACGCGTAGCTAGCCGCTTTTACAGTTAATAATTCAACAGATTGTAATTGTACGTACTTAACCGCCACAAAATAGAGAGAAGCTAGCTGCTTAACCGCTCCGCAGTTAACCGCAAGTGCGTAGGAGGAGTCAGTGTTATAAAAATAGTATACGTAGGGTCAATGTTATAAAAATAGTATACACGACTATATCTACATATAAATCTATCATTGAGTATGTTACTATTCTAATAAGCAATCCATCACGGCTAGAGATGTCAACGTGAGATAGTGAAGCGCACTTCCCGTCCGTTCCCTGGGGCGTGCGTCAATCATTATTCACTTAGTTATCCCACATGTCCATCTACTAATCCACCGGTTGTGAATTAGTTATAACGCGCATAGTTTTTGCTCCCAGATCCATCCGCGTAGAGATTATTTCTTTTAAACGGACTTCTAAAAATAAATTGAGTCTATATTTAGCTACTTATACGTATTTTAGGGTTTCGTACCAAAAAACGTAACTCTTATAGGATCACTCGTGTGTCTGTCCGTTCGTCTGGCACGGTCAATTCTCTCCAAAACTACTGAACTAAATGAGATGAAAATGTGAAATTTGGTAAGCATATTCTTTTACATAACCCAAAGATGAAGGGACAACGTACACTATTGTATTTTCAATTGGGGAATAATTTGTGACGGGTGAAAAAATGTTTAGTAACAGCTAAACGTGTACATCGTGTGGCATATTAAATGAAAGGTTCTGTTGTAGGAATAGATTACTATAGATTGTTTTAAATTGCATGTCTCATAACGGGAGCGTTTGAGGTAATGCTCTACTTTCAACCTATTTTATATTAGTATGGACCAAAAATTAAAATAGGCGATAACGACTATCTAACTCATAACCCAATACCCAAGATAACAACGTTACTTCAACTGTTAGTTTGTTATGAAAACATACCAAATGGTTCCTGGTAGCCAAATCAATATTAATTGTTCCTAAGCGACAAAGGCCGAGCCGACTCGTTCCAATTTGCCCAGTGTGAGTCAAGTGTCCATGAATTAAATTCGTTTTAAAATTCCTATGTCATATCTCATTGATGTTCACATGATTAACTGTCCTATAAATGAGCTTAAATAGTAACCGACTTAATAAATAATTCTTTATTCTGAGCATATGTAGCAATAACTTCGTAAGTGGTTCTGTATCGTTGTTTTTTGTCTTGTATTTTATACTACCTCTGTTTTGAAATGAAAATAATTTGACTACAGAAGTAAGCTTTGGTGTTTGTTATTATTATTACTATTAAATAATAAAATTAAATAAAATAATAAATTTCGTTTATTTTTTTAATTTGGAGTTTACAATAAATTTTCATAAAGTAAAGTATTGCGTCGGGGTATGATGTGGTGGCCTTTCTGTCGAGTATATTTAATCCCAATGAAAACTCTTTGTATAATATTGATGTACATTATTAAATATAAGAATTCGAAGGTTATGGCAGTAGTCAACAATCTACTTGATAATAAGTGGTAGCTGGTGTACATGGAACAGGCAAGATAAGATTAGTTTCGTCAGTCTTGGCATCAAACACCTGATGTAACTGTCTATACGAGTAGAGTGATACTACGTCCTGTGGAGTTCGTTCGTACGTTTAGTTCCATCACTTTTAATCACACATAAAAATACCCCGACGCAAAGACGATATCTATTTAGCTTGAGTCACTTCTCCAAGCACTTGGTTGTGACGTTCTTCTGCATCACAGACGAATCCGACTTCAGATGTGTCGCGTCGGGTTTAAGAGACTGTCCAATTTTGATAAGCCTTGACACTAGTACACTGGAGAATATGACGCTGTTTATAGTATCCTTGTTAGCCTCTGCTGGTTCTGGTGGAGAGCCAATAATTTCCAATTTGGTCATATGCGAAAAATTACCTGTAACACAAATGCTTAAGTTAAGAACTTATGCGGTTTTCAGCCGCATTTCCGCGCGCTTACAAAACCCAATTCCTTTTGCTAAATATATATATTTCTTATGTGCGTGTGTATGTCACTGAACTCCTCCTAAACGACTGGACTGATTTTGATGAAATTTGTTGTGTGTGTTCAAGGGGACTTGAGAACGGTTTAGATTCACAATTTATTCCATGGGAAAAGGTTATTTAATTATGTTATATAAAAATAAATACTTGTCTATATATCTTTTATAGAATCGTTAACTATGCATTTGATCAAGTGACGAACTTTAGCAAAGTTATTGTCCAAGAGCCCACGAAGGTTGGTAAGACCAATTTTTGACAGATGGCGCCACTACCATCCCAATGAAGATACAAATTTTCTGTTTTATGTATGTCATATTATTTCTTTAAAACGCGGGCGAAGCCGCGGGCACAACTAGTGAACTATATAAATGTAATACTAGTCTACGCCCAATGCATTGCTCACCCTTGAAATTTTAGAGGCAGTTTAGAAGTCCGAAATTCAGTATCTCAATTTAGGTTGAATGTCAACGACACTCCTCTGACTTTTATAATGCGGAATAGAAATTAAATATCATTTTTCTGTAGCGGTGAATGAAAATATGGAAGGAAACCTGAAAGTTCTTTTAAAGTTCTCAAAGGTGTGTGAAGTTTACTAATTCGCATATGGCCATCGTGTCGGACCATCAAAGTCTCAGCATGTCGGACTATAGGCGGCATAGATTGAATATGAATAATGGATTGATTTTCTGGATCAATTCAAGTGACTTTATCGTAACTATACCGTAAAATATTCTTTGTTTTTTAAACATATCGCATAGATTATATAGAGAAAAATATAAATATGGACCTTTTCTTAAGCCGCTTCGGTGTTCGACGTAGCAGTAGGTGTATCCAATGAAAGCGCCGACCGTGATCGCAGACAGTGTGATGATCAGCATCCCCGCAGCGCAAACGACGCACGTCACCCACCGCGGCTTGCTGCGAACATGTTTTGTGCTATCTTGGTTAAAGGGTTTGTCTCCATTAAGTGTGTAGCTTTAAGCTAGCGTAATAATGATTGTAGTGCTTTAAAAGTGGGCTTCTTAACCCGAGAGTCTAGTTTCATATACCAGGAGATTTCGAAACCTTTGAGTGTTTAAAGTTTATAGTATATTTGAAATTAATTATCACTTATTTTTACAGTGTAGAAAAACATCGTGAGTAAACTTACACCCCTGAAAATTTGAAAAAATGTCTAAGGTGTGTGAAGTCTACCATCCGCACTGGGCCAGCGTAACGAACTGTTGCCATTCAATGACTTGTATAATGGGAGGAGATCCGTGCCCAGTAGTAGGATAATAATGATGACGTTCAAGTTCTCATTCTGTAAACTAAAAAATGAATTTCCAACTCACTTTTGAAGAGCCATTGGTAACATCTCATTTTTCAAAATAGTATAATCCATTATAAGTATAATCTAAACGGGGAAGATGGGATTATATAAAATTGTAAAATATTTTGTCAGAATCAGTCATAAAATATCATATTCTGATAGAAATATTGCTACTCGTATTGTCATTTTTTGTGAATATTATCTTTGACTGACTTTTTTCTTAAAAAACTTCTGTGATAATTCTAAGCTTTATTATGCTGTAAATGAATATCACAGTAATTATCTGTGACATAATTATGATATTATCTGTTCTCTATGTAAATATTATACCAGAACATCACATTGATAGAACATGTGAATTATTTTCTTTCTGAATTTATGTTTTGACGATTTTAAAGATATGTGTGGCAGCAGCAAATTAGGATATTTCATAGGAAATTTAATTTACATTATTGAAAAGTAAGTAGACATTAACAGAGCACCTTTGTGGTTCGCTTTGCGCAAACCATTCGTCAGTATTAGGAACATAGACTAAATAATTAAATAGACTCTTTATTATAAAACTTAATATAAAAGACTCCTTATTATAAAAAAAATTGAAAGTGGTAGAACCCTTTGTGGTTCGACTCCGGCGGCACCACCGCCACACCTATTTCTGCCTCATAACAGCAGTGTTAAGCGCTGCTGTGTTCCGGTTTGAAGGGTGTGGTAAGGGAGACATACTTTTCCGAGGCGTTCCAGCTTAGTCCTCAGGGGTAGCGGCGCATCTGTGGCCGACCTCAGGTAGGAATATCTAATCCTATCTGGGTTGATTACAGATGTCCATGGGCGGCAGTAGCCACTTACCATCAGGTGGACTGCATGCACTGAACTCACGTTCTATATGTAGTTCATTACAGATACCCATGAGCGACAGTGCTCACATATCATCGGGCGTACTTAGTGTTCCTCGTTTACTATTTAAATAATATTAAAAAAATCTAACAACCTTTTATAGATTATCACTTTGAAATGGTTTAAACATACGTAGCTATCTTAGACAAACAGGTAAATTTATTTAAATACTTATATACGAACTCAACTTTTTCAGATTAGCTTCCTGCTGTGCTGTTACTGCAGTAGTAACGTGTCTTATTACTACACTTATGTTGATGCTGGCCTTTGGAATAGGGATTGGTTACAACTACTGTTTTGTAGACTTTAAAACTAGACAAGGTATTCTATTCCTTTCTACATACATACATTTATAATTATAAAGCTATATTTATTGAGTGTATCACATTAAAAGAAACATTTGGAGGAAGATGATATATTTTCGTAAAAACTTTATAACAATGACGATTATGACAATTGGTTTCCCGCCAAAACTCAATTTCTCCCGCCACGCCGCCCCGCGCCTCACCGCACCACAGATTAAAAATCACTCTGCCACATAATAGTAGAGGATCCCAATACGACCGACGAAGGACGACGTTCACCAAGCTGGTTTTTGGATGAAACGTTTTTATGTGAAAATAAATATGTCAAAAGTAAAAAAAAAAAAAAAATCAGAATGAAATTAGAGTACATGCCAATCGTTTTGTACGATTTAAAAGTCTTCTACATAAAAGAAACGTTACAGGAATCATTTCAATTCGCCAATGTGGCAACGCTGACTTATTTCATTTTTGCAGATGCTCCTCCTGACAGAGTTACATACACGACTACTCCCCCGACCATTCCAATTATCAATTCACCACCAGAGATATTTAGTGATAAAACTACAATTAAAACTACTAAGGATGACTTCGTGCTCCCACCTATAAAGCGAAAATCTTCAATACTGCGTCGCAAGATGAAAGACACACATGTTACTGCAAGCTTGATGCCTGTCAAAAGAACTGTGGTCGTGCCCTTAGATGTGGGCGTTGACCTTTCTTCCTTGTTATCCAAGATAAGGGCCTTGAACAAAAATGTCACATTGGAAATAGTAGCTCCTTGAAGTTCAATGTTCTTTGTAAATAGATACTAACATTTGTAAGGTGTTTTATTTCGTCTGTATGGTACATTTGGTTGAATACTAGTGTGTTGCTATGACAGTAATTATTAAGATAATTTAAATATGGTTTCAGTGGTTCAGAAGGGTGTGATGAGACAAAATAAATAAATCTTTCTGAATTGCTTAATATTCAAACTTCACAAATTAAAATTACCCGTATTCCAGGATTTCCGGGTTGATGCGAATTATACAAAAATGCAGATATATAATAGATAGTTTTAAGCTAATGAATTTTCATCATAGTTCAAATCTTTCTATATTATTTATATCAACTGGAAGAGCGAATGCTTTAAAAAAATACTATTCCACGCATTTCCTGAATTTCAACCACTAAAAGAGAGGGGGGGGGGGGAAGATAGAATCCCCACTTTTTAACAGAGTGCAAAAAAAGAGGTTCTGGAAGAGCTATGTATGTATACATGTTTGCTTGTCCGTGATTTTCTCAATTCGTGGTTTTTGTTATTTAATACAAATGTCATTGCTTAAGCCCACCTTAAGCCACAGGCTTAACCCATATTTTTGTTGCTACGCTCCTTTTAGCTCTCTTTTCTTAATAGTCTGTATGTACTTTAGCAGTGTCAATTTCTTATGACATTTTGCGCTACTTTTCTATTTACATAATGCAATAACTAAATTTCTTGTAAAAAATGATTATAACGAGCTGACAATATTAATATTATCTGGGATTTCGACTGAAACTAAATTCTTATGGATCTGGCTATGAAAAAGGACGGTACTGAAGTACTGTCTACATTTAAATTATGTGGTTAGTCAGAGTTTTTTTACTTTTGTACAATAAGTAGATGGAAACCTTCGTCGTTGGTTTTCGGAGGCACCATTACCACCTATATTTCTGCCTAATAACAACATTGTTAAGTGCTACTTTGTTTAGGTTTGGAGGGTGTGGCAAGGAGAGCTTTTGAAATAAGTCTATTAGCATTAAGATTCTATTCACTCTATTCTATCTATTCACTTCTATCTTCTACTTGTTCTATCTACAATCTTCATATATCTTACTTACTTCTATCTACCATCTTCTTTAGGTCTTGTGTAGGTTGATTACAGATGTCCATAGGCGGTAGTTATCAAGGTTATAGGCGGTCCAATATCAGTACCCTTACCATAAGTTTTTTAATATATCCCACAATATTACGTTACGTTTACTCTATCCATTATTCTGTTCCGTTTGCTTCACGTAGACAGTAAACGTAACCATAAGTAAGTGCTCAAGTTTGTCTCCATCACATGTTCGCAAAAAAGAGAGACAAAACATAAAGCGCCATTTTGTCAATTTAGACATTTAATGTTACGTTACTGACACTATAGTTCTAATACAGTCCGCTAGGGGCGCTGATTGGAAATTGTATGTGCAATACGTACACAAATACCAAAACAGTCATATTTGTCAAAACGTAAAAACTCATGGTAAGTTTGGTTTGCAAGTTCGTTTGCAAATAATGTAATAAAATCCCTGTAATATAAAAAGTATATAAAGTAGACTACTAAAAATAATCTTGCTTACGTAGAGATCTTAAAACTCGTTCTAGACTCCGTAGTACATTAAAACTTTTGCAGAGTCTTTATACTTTTGAACTTTGTAAAAATCGTTACTCTTTTCACAGAATAATGGCTAACAAGCGTTGTATAACGTCAATCATAAATTTTAATTAAATTGAATTATAATTAAATTTAATACAAATATCTCTCTTCGTAAATGTAAATATAGCTAAATTTAGGAAAGCAAAGTTAAAAAAGTAGGAAAAATATCGAGTTTATTGTCTCTGATATATAATTCCGCGAAAAACAATAAAAAGAAACAAGAAGTGGTTTTAAACATTTAATCATTCAAAATATGATTGAAATTTCAAAATTTGTTACCTACTGCCTCTGGACTAGAGTTCAACCCCCAAAAGGGAAAGTCCTATCTATCTTAATTTGTATAACTCAGTGATCGGCTAAAAATAAAACATTCAAAAAATCTACTATATCTATTTCATGCAGGTATTTCCTTCTAAAGTGTATTTCATCTCGTTTCTTTATACAAACCTGTATACTTGTTTCTCTAATGACTCTACCGCCGCTCGAGTAACGCCATTACGGAAACGCCCCGGTAATAGTTTACGGTTCTTACATTCTGCAGTTTACTGATGTTTAAATATTCACTTGTCAGTGAATATCTGTATTCAGTGGCGTAGCTACCTAGGGGCTAGGCGGGGCAGTGCCCCGGGGCCCTCAAACTCAGGGGGCCCTCGAACCCTTACCAGAAATCTCGATCGAACGGAACTTTTGGAAATTTCTCCCATTTTCAAAATAAATATGAAATGTTGCAACCCCACTTTAAACATGACAACTCAGTTGAAAGTAATTTAAAAGTTATGCCTAGGGAATTCCCCTAAATTCTTTCTGTACTAGTACTTAGTTTTACCTCAACTAACTCAAGCATGGACTGTTCACCAATCATGCAAGGAAATAATGAGCAAATATGGAGTGCTAGAATGCGACCTAACGGAAGTATTCCGCCGTGGGGCCCCGGCGTTGTAAAATAGGGCCTCCCCCTCTCCCTCCGTGGGTGCCGTAAGAACCGGCTAAGGGATACGGTGCAGAGGTGGTCTGCACCGTATGCACAAATGTGAATAGTTTGCAGACATTTTTGTGTTTATTTGTTAGTATATTGCGGTTTGGTAGACATATACGAGTATATATATAAATCAATAAATGTATTGATCGGCATGTTAATGCGCAATCGTATCAAATCGGGGTGCGCCGACACATGGACCCTTAATTTATTTAAGTAAGTAATGTTATGTGACAAATTAAAGGAAAAGGAAAATTTTGAAGAAAATACGTATTTTTTCATACATTTGCATACTAATCCTTAAGGATTATATATAAAAAATACATATGTCATAACATGGAAGAATTTGTTGGTTAATCAACTAATTCTTCGATGTTATGACATACCTATATGTTTGTAACTTGCGAAAATATAACGGACACATTAGCGTCATAGGATCGTATCCAATCGTGGTCCTATGACGCTTTGATCTGCCTATTTTAAGCACAAATGTCCCCACAGTGAAACATTTTTGATTTATGTGGAAACGTTATACTTTTGCAGAAACTAAAGCTAGGAAAAAATATAAATAAAATAGTTATTTAGTCAGTTAGGCCCGACCTTTATATGATAAATCCTTGACGATCCTATTTCGTTTTATTAGCCAAACCTACATCCAGTATTTATCGTAATTTACCGTTGTTACTGTTTAATATTTTTATTACCTGCCCTGCACTGCACAAAAAAGGGCTTAAATAGCTTAGCATTTATAAAGTATTTCTATATTTCATATTTTTGTTTGATAAGATCTAATCAGTTTCCATAGCAGTGGGGCCCCATTTTTTTATTTGCCCCAGGGCCCTTGGTTACCTAGCTACGCCACTGTCTGTATTTGTAGTGAACGAATAATCTGTACATCCGAGCCCTACATTTATCGTTAGCGCCTTAATAATTTTAAAAGCAATTTTACAATAAGTATTTATTTATAAACTTAAGTTACAATTGTCCTATTGGATATTTATCTGGGTCTTCATTTTATTAGCAACTAGCTGACCCGGCAAACTTTGTACCGCCAAAATCAAAATCTATTTATTAAAATATAAAATATATTTCATATATAATATAGCCTATGTTACTCGTGGATAATGTAGCTTCAGAATGGTGATTTTTTTTTTAAATCGGTCCAGTAGTTTTTGAGCCTATTCATTACAACCAAACAAACAAAGTTTTCCTCTTTATAATATTAGTGTAGATTAGTATGTGTAAATAGATTATGGGAAGTAAAACGGGACATTTGGAGTCAAATGAAATCTTCGACACCAAGTTCGAATATTGGAGAATATCTAAAAGTAAAAGGAAATGCTAATGAGTACGTGCTTTACAGTGGTGAACGATAACGTTCTTGTTCAGAGTCTCTATCCAGTAGAAATAGAAATGGTGTTTTAAAGGTGGTAGAACTCTTTACGGCGGCACCTCCGCCACACCTATTTCTACCTCATAACAGCAGTGTTAAGCGCTGCTGTTATCGAAGGGTGTGGTAAGGGAGACATACTATCCGAGGCGTTACAGCTTAGTAATCAGGGGTAGTGGCGTATCTGTGGCCGACCTCATCATCAACCCCTTACTGTCCCACTGCTGGGCACGGGTCTCCTCTCAGAATGAGAAGGATTAGGCCATAGTCCACCGCGCTGGCCAAGTGCGTATTGGTAGACTTCGCATACCTTTAAGATTTTTTTTATAAATCTCTCAGGTATGCAGGTTTCCTCACGATGTTTTCCTTCACCGTTTAAGCAAGTGATAATTAATTTCCGACATAAGACGACGACGATAAGTGGCCGACCTCAGGTAGGAATATCTAAAACTATCTGGGGTTGATCACGGATGTCCATGGGCGGCAGTAGCCACTTACCATCAGGTGGACTGCATGCTCGTCTGCTACTCCTATGTTATAAAAATGCCATAAATTGATTTTTTTGAATTTATATGAAAGAGGTTCATCAGTAACTAAAATGTTACTATAGAGTCATGTTGGACACCACGCAAGGCCACGGTTAGAAAATAGAATTATGTCGAAAATAGGGATTTAAAGATTTCTCCAGATAAAATTCTATATTTTTGCATATAAATTGCCATAATATTGAGTTAAGCAAAAACGTTTTTTTGCTCTTTTCGATAGTGAAAAGAAAAATCTTAAAAATATTTAAATATTTTTAAGATTTTTGTAATTTTAATATTCTATACTTTCAATGTCTATTCAAAACGAATAAATCTTGAATTTGAATAACAATAACTGCAAATGAAACTAGAAACGGTTTTAAATTTTTAGGGTTCTGTATCCCGAGAGTAAGAACGGAAACCTATCCGTCTGTTCGTTGGTCTGTCTGTCCGTCTGTTTGTCTGTCACAGGGCTCTACCTTTTGAACCGAAATACATTTGAAATTTACAGAGTAAGATATATAACAACAATTATTAGACCACCATAATTATAAGAAACCGCTATTTGACAGCGTTTTCCGCTTTGTCTATTGAATCGTAATAGGCAGAGAGTTCAAACCTTCACATTGTGTTACTTCTATAGCTGCTACGATAACAAATACTAAACATAAGAAATAAATGAAAATTTGGAATACGGAATCCTCCGTGAGCAACTTCGACTCGCACTTGGCAAATTATTCCATAGTATTGAAATTCCTTCGGCGTTAGCTTATTATATTCATCTCAGGTGTTTCCAAGACCTGAAAATTCATTCAATCAACTCGTCTTTGTGGAATACGGTTGTTGTTCAAGAATATTTTACAGGGTATTATTCAGTTAAGGTTAAAATGTAAGTGAGTGAACTCAGATATGAAGATGTGAAATTAATCATTTAGATTGTCTAATAAAGATTATGTTTATATACTATGTAATGGTGTTCATGTTTATTTATATTACATGATTATGGCATTGTTATGATATAGGAGTAGCAGACAAGCATACAGTCCACCTGATGGTAAGTGGCTACTGCTACCCGTAGACATCTGTTATCAACTCCAGATAGGATTAGATATTCCTACCTGAGGTCGGCCACTACTCTTAAGGACTAAGCTGGAACGCCTCGGAAAAGTATGTCCTTACCATACCTTTCAAAGAAAAAAACAGTAGCGTGCCGCCAGAGTCGAAACTCAAAGGGTTCTACCACCTTCAAGTCGTAATAAGCAACCAAGTCATCGTTCGCCGATGATGAATGCAACATATCTTCTGGGGCTCGAAACAGTTTGGCAACCGCTCCACCGACTGATACTTCTGTCAACATTAATACAGTTTCCACAACATAATCATCGGGAGTGGTGGTGATGGCGGCGGGTGTATCCCGATCCCTAACCCCTTCGCGTGCTGTTTCCGGTGCTGTCTCCAGTTGCTCTTCAAGCTGCTCTGCTGCGCTCTCGTCATTGGCCTGATTGTTGTCGGGCTTGTTATGCTTGCTGAGGAATTGTGTATGTATATTTATATCTGTATTTATCACTAGCTGACCCGGCAAACTTTGTACCGACTCAAAATCTATTTATCACATATATTTCATATAAAATATATATAGCCTATGTTACTCGTGGATAATGTAGCTTTCGAATGGTGAAAGAATTTTTAAAATCGGTCCAGTAGTTTTTGAGCCTATTCATTACAATCAAACAAACAAAGTTTTCCTCTTTATAATATTAGTATAGATAATATCTATCTTAACTTTGAATCTTTAAACTTAAAATATTTTCACAAAAGTGATCACATTCCTCCAGGCAGCCGCTATGTGTATGGGTAGAATTCGCAACCCTTTTAGAAAGTTTTATAGAGATTGTAGGTTTCCTCTCGTTGTTTTCGCCCACTGTTAAAACATTTGATAATTTACTTTTAACTTTAAGAGTAGTGCTTTATTTCAAGTTATTTACATTAAGAGTGGGGGTTAAAGCCCGGGGATTAAGAATGTGGCTTGATTCATTCACCTTACAACCTTTAAAGATTTAAAGATCTATTCATCATATACCTCATCATCAACCCATTATTGTCCCACTGCTGGGCACGGGTCTCCTCTCAGAATGACAAGGATTTCCACCGCTCTGGCCAAGTGCGTATTGGTAGACTTCACATACCTTTGAGATTTTTTTTATAAATCTCTCAGGTATGTAGGTTTCCTCTTAATGTTTTCCTTCACCGTTTAAGCAAGTGATAATTAATTTCTAATACGCACATAATTTTAGAAAATCAGAGGTGCCTGGGATTTGAACCTCGGTCCCCTCGATCGAGGCCGAGTTTCTTAACCTCTAGGCTATTACTGCTCAGCATCATCATATACCTATATACATACATTTACTAGCATTAGAGGTACCAGAAGGAAAAGAACCTGGAATTCAAACCCCAGGCCCTCTTGTGAAAAATCGAAATTAATAACGTTAAGCTATCACTGTTCCATGAATGCCTGTCACCTCGCTAACCTGTTTTCAGGACCTGAAATAAAATGTTGATGTTACGATAGCATCTTTACTTTTCTCTTAATTAAATGAGAATTGTTTTAAACTTTTAAGAGGAATGCTAAAGTTGCACTTTCTTTTAAGGTCCTGAAACCAATTTAGATAATTGTAAAGATTTCATTTACACTTCTTTCTGAAGGACGAGACCCCTTTCTGTTATAATTGCCTATTATTTCCTCCTCAGGTTCCGAAAAAGAAACAAGTTAATTAGGATTTTTATGATGTAAGTACTAATTATTTAACATTTTATTCGTATTACATTACATAGGTAATTTACATTAAATAGGTTACATAGGTAACACAAGTTTTTTCAGCGATAGTCTATGTACGAGACTATGGTACAAGACTAAAAGATAATTCAAGAATGTCAAATGTCAACGTTCTGTCTTAATAAAATAATATGAGATACTAAGATACATTTTGCTAAAATAAAATTAACAATACTATATAAACATGTACCTAATAACAATAGATTCGTAATGTGGTATGTTACAACTTTAGAACGAGATTTTATAATTATGTTTTATTCTCTAATACGTCTACTTTGTGACCTTTACGTAATTTTAGTAGTACGAGTACATATATGGTAATATAGCATAGTTTCTAGCCAAAGAAGGGAAGGTTGCAGTGGTAGGGTGGAAGGTGGTAGAACTCTTTGTGGTTTGACTACGGCGGAACACTGCCACATCTATTTCTCCCTAATAACAGCAGTGTTAGCACTGCTATGTTCTGATTTGAAGGCTGTAAGGGAGACATACTTATCCAAGGCATTTCAGCTTAGTCCTCAGGGGTACCAGCGCATCTGTGACCGACCTTAGGTAGGAATCTAATGTTATCTGGGGTTGATCATATGCTCATCTGCTACTCTTATATTATAAAATTTGTGTTTGTTTTTAGCTGGGGCAACGTGTTCGTGAGCAATGAGGCATTGAGCTACGGGGCTCAGATCGTGGTGTGTGTTGTTTTGTTCCTGGTTGGGTTCGTGGTCATCGTGTGTCTACTGGCTTTTGACGTTTTTTGTAAGTTTTAAATAATAAACGCTTTTAAAAGACGTATTCTACACTCACAGCCCCACACTAGGATTCCCTGTATCGTGGGTGTTATGGAGACAAATACACAAACACCCAGACCCAGAAAAAAACACCTAAATTCATTATTTAGGTATCTATCTGGCTGTATCATGAACTAGGGATCCTCTGCGCGTCAGACCGGTATTGTGACCGCTCCGCCACGCGGATCGTCAATGTTAACGAAGGTGTAAGAAAACCATGTAGCGTCTTTATAATGTGGCACATTATCAGTGAAAAATTATATTTAGCGCCAATCAAGACTGGAGAGTTGGGTTCGGTCATACATACGTTATTACTCCCGAGGATTTTTCGTAATGCCTCGTATATATTTACGTTACTGTTAAATGCCGAAGTTCGTTTTACTTTAACCTATCTAGACCATAACCTAAGATTCGCCGGTAGCAGATGGTTAAACGTAATTATTCACGTCTTATACTAGGTGTAACTGGTTGCATACAACTAAATGTATATGACTACAATACTGATAAAGTACAGTGGATCACACCTATTTCCTCTTTCCTTTTTGCAACTAATCTTGTTAACGAATTCCGTTGAACGGTCGCAACATTAGTATTTTTTTATGTAGTGAGGGGGAAAGTAGACTTTGATTGATCTATATTTGCAGATATAAACAAAAATATGTGCAGAAATAAGGTCATGACGGGTTTTATTACCTTTTGTGCTTAACAACAATACTTTTATAGTTATACTAGCTGACCCGGCGAACGTTGTTGCTATATAAATAAAAAAATGTTAAGGGTGAACAACCCTTATCACTTAGGGGTATGAAAAATATATAGTAGCCGATTCTCAGGCCTACTGAATACGCATATAAAATTTGGTGAAAATCGGTAAAGCCGTTTCGGAGGAGTACGGTAGCTAACATTGTGACACGAGAATTTTATAAGATAGAAAATAATTATTCACGCTTTCTAATGTTATGATGTCAATTTTTCACCGAGCACAGTATTACGTTTATCAAAAACTATCTGAAGTAAACTTTTTCTTTCAGAACTTGAAGGAGTACAGTTGGAATCATGAAAGAAATGTTGGCGTATATGGCGAAAGTTCTGAAACTTTGTACAAATCTGAAAGTATGCGCAGTAATAAAATTGGCCTTCAGTGAATTATTTCAATGTCGGCGGGCGGGAAAAGCAAAGAACTGTGGGAGTGTAGAAATTTTTGATGTTTTTGTAAATGCTTATGTTAAAATTTTATTATTAAATCAAATATTACATCAGAGTTTCCAATGAAATATTTATTTACACCTGAGGGAATTACAATTTTATATAATAACTAGCTGACCCATTTTTAAAGGTTAAGGGATTATGCAATTAAAATAATAATAGATGCTCTGTATATGGACTTCTCCAGTGCATTCGATAAGGTTTGCCATTCGCGTCTTATATGCAAATTAAAAATGTATGGAATCGACGGGTCCTTACTGGAATGGTTTCGATCATACTTGGCAAAAAGACTCCAGTTTGTGGTTGTCAACGGTCACTGTTCACAGAATTATACAGCAGTCTCTGGCGTCCCTCAGGGGTCTCATATCGGTCCTGTCCTCTTTTCCGCCTTTACAAACGATATAGGATCTCAAATACGTAACTGTAAATTTTGTCTCTTCGCTGACGACTTAAAAAGATATAAAACAGTAAAATCCACATTAGACGTCAACCTTATTCAAAATGACTTAAATAGAATTAATATGTGGTGTAAAGCAAATGGCATGATATTAAACGCAAAAAATCATTTCATATAAGAATCTCGAGAAAACTCTCAACAGTACAATCATGTTATACATTAAACTCCGAGATATTACAAAAAGTAAACGCAATTCGAGACCTGGGTGTTATTTTGGACAGCAAACTTAGGTTTAGTGCTCATATAGACGCAATAGTTAAAAAGGGTTTCTGTCATCGAAGTGTAAAACTACTTTATTCAACTCGCTTGTTCGCAGTCAACTTGAGTTTGCTTCAGTTATTTGGAATCCTCATTTTGTCAAATATTCACAGCGAATTGAAAACATACAGCGGGCTTTCACAAGACACCTACTCGTAGCGTTTCATTCTTCAGGAATTTTCCACCGTACTACGTATGATCTTCGCTTAAAACATTTTAAAATTATGTCGTTAAAAAACCGTCGCATGATTCTCGATATCATGTTTCTCAAAAAAATAATTTCCGGCAAAATTGATTGTAGCCACTTATTGCAACAATTAAGTATAAACGTTCCATACAATTACCCACGACATCCTATTACCAAAATCTTCCATGTACCACCTAGTAGAACTCACCTCTTCAAACATTCCACCCTCTCTAGGATCTCTGCTGAATATAACCATGTGTGTGCATCAGCCGACATAGACATTTTTCAAGACGAATGTTGTCGTCTTAAAAACAAATTATCTACCTACCTCAACAGTATTGCTTCCTGAGTAAATTATGTATATTTATTGTATAGATTTATTTTATTTTCTTTTCTTAGTAACTTACATTATTTGCATAGATATCATGTCTCTATTTCTATAAACGTTGTACATGCCTATAGTTGGCTTGCATACCAGTGTATCTTATTATAACATTATCTTAATGTTATTTATAAAATTTCTGTATGTTATGTTGTTGGTGTGTCAAATAAATAAATAAAATAAAATAATAGATTGGAAAACCCAAATACCCGAAAAAAACTGAAAGTTTTGTAGTCTTCCGATTCGCACTTGGCTAGTGCGCTATACTATCGAGGCACCCGGCAGTGGGGCAATAAAGGATTGACGATGATGATATATTAGTATTTTAAGCGAGTAAAGACTTATATTTATGTAGATATATTTTTATTATTACCTTTTTATATTTTTGATAGTAAAATTAATATCTTTAAAACAACGTATGTTTATATAATCGTAATAAATTTGACTTTACATTATTTATATCTGGTTGCATTCGACAGATGTTTTAAATGTCTATACTTCTGTATTTTATCTTCTTGTACTATACAATTTATTATCTGTAGGAGCCAAAAAATATACGGACATTGTACTTGAAGTTACAATGTCAATCTGTGATGCAAAGTCATGCAAATAATTTTGGAGAAATATGCAGAAATTATCTTTTATTTTTCTATTTAATATTGTTTTTAAGTAGATAATTGTGTGGCAAATATTTGTAAGAGGGAAGTATGTGGTATGTTACTTATAAATTAATTTTTATTATATTTCCTGAAGTTAATTTAAAGATGGTAAAGAGTACATTTCTCATTTTTCAGCTTTTGTATTTTGAATACTTGCAAGCTTATTTGCTTTATGGTACCTATTATTGTGGCAGTGGTGATCGGAATGTTCATATATAACGCATTAGTAGCAAGCTTACGAGTATGAGCTGCATCGAAGAAAATTTAATATGGACCTTAAGTGAATTATAAACAACGGCGTTACTTCTATCAGATTAGATGACATCACAAGTGTCTTTGGGTAAATGCGACGCCAATACGTTGTTAAGAAAAAATAACCTAACCTAACCTAACCTAATCCATTTAGGTGATCTGCAGATTACAGCTGGATGTGACTGAGTTGGCTGTGAGAATAATCTGATTTAGAGGCCGTTTTACACATTCTTTGTAACCTTACCATGAGTTACTTTAATGTGTTTCGTGCTACACTGGCAATTATTATTTTGACTTCATATAATTTTTGTTTACCTCTTTGTATATACATTGTGTTCGAGCATAACATTATATACGCAATGATTACTATCTGATGTTGATTTATTATTTCCCCGCGGTAAAATTTACGAGCGCATATACCCCAAGGGTTTGTTGTAAAATATACCTTTATTTCATTGTTTACAAAGTTAAACTTTTCGCGTTAATTACAACATACCTGCAACATTTTATACATGAGTAGCTTTCACGTATGGCTTTTGTCCCTTACATTTGATTTTATTTTTATTTTAAATCAGGCTTTCTTATTACATAAAAATACCAAATGGGCATGTAGTATACTTGATGGTAAGTGGCTACTGTCGCCTATGTACATCTGTAATCAACTACAGAAAAGATTATAGTTCCATATGAAATCTGCCACAGAAGCTACTTGAGGACTAAGTTGGAATGGACGGCTGTAGCCACTTACTACCAGATGGACTGTACACTCATTGGCTACTTAAATATTAAGTTAAGATTAAAACTACTTCGCAACAATCCGCTACAAATATGTATGATGGTATATATTTTAAACCATGCAGTATGTACCACCCTCCCTCCCTCAAAGGATGCATGCAGATGCAAAAATTAAAAATAAACACCACCATACATACCACCACCAACACGTGTTTCGCTCCAAAACGGAGCATCATCAGGGTAAGTTGACTCTACGACGGTTAATCGCTAAGTCATCTACTGCATGGTTTAAAATATATACCATCATACATATTTGTAGCGGATTGTTGCGAAGTAGTTTTATCTTAACTTAATAGCATGGATTTCCGCAAAGTAACGCCTGATACAATTAACTACTTAAATATTATAAAAAAAACTTAACGGACGCTATATTATTATGAAATTCAAAAAAGTCTAAGTGAAATTAAAATAGAATAACGTGAATATCTTGAACCAAACGCATTTGTAATTTGAAGTACTTATGTAATGAATCAAAAAACCATAAATCATTTTTAAATCTCTTCCTGTACACCTGTTATAGCATTTTGTATTAAACGAACACGGTGAAAAGGGATATTGCGTTTAAGTATTCAAAGGGCGGAAGGGATTTCAAATAAAAACGCAGGTACTGACACCTTTTATTCCGCAGAATGGTCGAATTTACAAAATTACGTGCTAATGTTCTGTTTGTAGCGGGTAAACTTTGAGAACCCATAGCATCACGTTTTTATGGATGCCATTTTTTTTCTGTACAAAAACAACAACAGCCCATTACTGTCCCACTGCTGGGCCCGGGTCTCCTTTTGTAATGAGAAGGATTAGGCCATAGTCCACCGCGCTGGCCAAGTGCGTATTGGTAGACTTCACATACCTTTGAGATTTATTTTTATAAATCTCTCAGGTATGCAGGTTTCCTCACGATGTTTTCCTTCACCGTTTAGCAAGTGATAATTAATTTCTAATACGCAAATAACTTTGAAAAATTAGAGGTGCGTGCCTGGGATTTGAACCTCGGACCCCTCGATCGAGAGGCCGAGTTTCTTAACCACTAGGCTATCACTGCTTCCACTAGGCTATCACCGCTTTTTTTCTGTAGTAGGGGACAAAATAGCGATCGGTACACCTGGTAGTAAGTGGCTGGTGTCGTCCACGGATATTAGTAATCATAGGATGTGGTATTCACCAAGTCTGATGACTTAGAGAATATTTTTTTATAACAAAGCAGACGAGCATACAGTTAAGTGGCTGCTGCCGCCCATGGGCAACTGTACTCAACCCCACATTAGATTAAGATTCCTACCTGAGGTCGGCCTCAGATACGCCGCTACACCTGAGGACTAAGCTGGAATGCTTCTTCCCTGAAGAGTGAGACATATATTATTTGATATCATATCGATTGGATTATCTGATCTGTCTGGTAATCATTTTTTTGAGATCATTAATATTTAAATCTGATGTTACATGATCTAAATTTAGTTCCGGTCTCTTATTTCACGGCAACCAGATTATTAAATTTTCATTTCGAGAGTATGGGATAAGCGGCGAAAGTGAATTTATAACGGAGTGTAAATTTATCAGTTAATCCATTTGGGTAAGGACTGGCTGAATGATGAAAGCAGAATAGGTAATACTTCTAGCTTGGGTAGGAAGATTTTGGTTTTGGAAGGGAGACATACTTAGGCATTTTAACGTATTCCTCAGGGGTAGCAACGCACCTATGAGCGACCTTAGGTAGGAATCAGTTTGTCCCTGTAGTTTTGGGACTAGAATATGGCTACGGTATCCCCTGCCTGTCGTATGAGGCGACTAAAAGGGGGCTTCTGGGGTTGTGGGCGGCAAGAGTGGGAGCTCGATCCGTCCAGTAAGTAACCCCGGGAAGGACGTCGATGTGTGTGGCCGCATACCGTTGTAAAAACTAGGTGGATGGAGGAGCGTAAACTGCTCCCCCAGGGAAGAGCCCGATTGGGGAATCGCGCTCGGAGGACTCTGGTTGTGTTCCATTGGAGATCCCGGAGTTCTCCACCAAGCGCCGAGGACGGCCACGGGGAGGGTTTAAGTGCGGTAAAAAAAAAGTTAGGTATCAGTTACCACTTCGTTAGGTCATCAGGTGAACTACGAGCTTGCTTGTCACCTTCATATATTTAACATTTTGAGGTATTCGATTAAATTATTTTTTACTTGACTCTAGTTTGTGAAATTAAAATTTATTTGCCTTTGCTAATTGCACTTTGCTCTTAAAATGAAACTGCGAACAAAACTGCAACTTTATTGAAAGTTTTCTCCACCTTGTTTTTGAACGTAAGAAGACATCGGCTATATATCTCGATTGGATAAAGCGCCCGCTAATTTCTCTGGAGAGTGCCCCTCCCTCGGGATGCAACGGGATTGCGATTAATACTGAATGAGTGCTGAACGCCGCCCGAATACAAATAAATTATTTCTCAAGTATTTTCGGTTACTTTTCCCTTACTTTTCTATTTTTTGGCTAGCCAATGAATATGTTATTTATTGCTGTAACATATACTAGTAAGTTTATTTTCGATATAATGTGAAGTCAGCTCATTCGTGTCGCTTGTTTTAGAGATAATGATATTTAAAGCAGTGTTAAGCATTGCTTAGTTCTTGTTTGCGTACCGGCGCGGTGTCCCTGTAGTTCCGGGACCAGAATAGGGCTACGGTATCCCCTGCCTGTCGTAAGAGACGACTAAAAGGGGGCTTCCGGGGTTGCGGACGGCAAGAGCTCGAACCGCCCGGCCAGCTACCCCGGGATGGACGGCGGTATGTGTGGGCGCATACCGTCGTGAACACCAGATGGTGTGGTGAGTTTCAAGCTCACCTGGGCGGAACCCGACGGGGCAACGCGCCAAGTGGACTCCGGTTGCGTTCCGTTGGAGATCCCGGAGTCCTCTACGCAGTGCCGAGGACGGCCACCGGGGGGGTTTTAGTACGGTAAGAATCCCACATAACCCCGTGCCGCTCCCACGGCATAGGGTACCTTTTGAAGGTTTCCACCTCGTCAACAAAAAAAAAAAAGTTCTTGTTCCCGTGAGTGTTATGGTAATCAATTTGTAACCGATCTTAAGTACGACTCTTATCCTGTTTTGGATTAATTATAGATGTTTAGAGGCAATAATCGTTTAACATCAGGTGGACTTTTATGTTTATTTGCTAGTTTATTGAAAACGTAAGGTAACAATCCTAAAAGTCCTTACTCCTTAATCCTCAAGAGGGGCAATGCAACTTCAATGAAAAAAAAAAACAAAAGTGGTTTTGTTGAGATCATTTATTTTTACGTAGAGTATATTTATTATCAACCTAGAGTAAATTATATTGTTACAAATACCTACTCAATAAAATTCCCAATATACGACGTAAAAACTTTGAGATTTAAATTACAATATAGGTCAAGAGAAGACGGGGCGGCTAATTCCGGAACCCCTGGAGACCTTTTAGTGGGCGAAGCTCGCAAATCTGCTGCAACATTAATTAGCCAGTACTTTTCCTCTTTATTTCGCAGGCACACTGCTCTCCTATTCTGGTCAGCTGTCTGAAACAGATTTCTTATTTTATGGCATTGAAATTGAATTGCGTTGGTAATTTAGTTTTTTTATGAAATTTTAATTTTTACTGATAAAACCGAATGTATGATTTCTAATGAGCAGTTGTTTTCCCCTCGGAACACGTAAAACTATCGTGTTCCGCAGTGTTGTCTCACATTCCTCTATTCTAAAATAGTGTTTAAAAGTGTAAAATATGACGTAAGTATAAAAGTGGGGAGATTTAGAGATTTCCATTTTTTACGCCTAACGTTCCCCAGGATGTAATTCAGCCGACGTCATGCATGTGCGGGGTAAACGATAAAGCTTCCTAGCACATGTTTGTTTAAAATGTAATCGATATATTTACGGTCTTATTCATAAAAAGTTATAGCACACTTATAACGTTGCTATAGTACGATTGTCAAAAAGTGTTATTCATAAACGCATTTTAGGCACTAAACCGTTCTATAAACCTTCTATAACTTATAGAGGCCAGAACCCTACTATAACACTGCTATAAGGCAAAGATGGCCGACTCTCAACAGCTGATTCGTGATTACTAACCTAATTTGACAATACGTTTTTAATAAATTATGTCAATGTCCATTTTGTATACAAACTTGAAATAATTTATTTTAATATCCGATAAATAACATTATTATATCACTATTTTAAATTACAATGCAAATTTTACAAAGCTTAGATTATTAAAAATCTAGAAAACCGTCCACTTCGAAGAACATTGCACCAAAGAGTGATCAATGAGTTTTTATTAGACTATAGGAAGCGTTATCGCTTTAATAAATCGACAGTAAATTTTATAATTGATCTCGTACGTAATGATCGTAAATTAGATCGCAGAGGTCCTGGTACACCTTCTGAAATACAGGGTTTACGGCCATAAGATATTGCGAATGTTTACAAAACGAAACTTAATTGAATTTAACTTTATATAATTATATCAATATTACATAAAACATTAATATCCAACCAATTTTCACTCCTTTATCTTTTAACAACTTTTGCTTCACATCCCATTTTAACAAATAAAATATTTTTAAATTCGCGGTATTTACAAATTGAATGACACTGACATGTGATTTGGTTTTATCGACAACCCATTGACAAGAATGTCAAGACAGAATATTTTTTAGTACGAAATAATGTCATTTAATGATGTTTATCTATGGATATTCGTCAATTTGTTCGCCGAACTTCACTATAATGGCAACATTTTCATTTATAGTTGACTTTAGCGACACATTAGTTATAGAAGGTTTATGGTACGTTTATGAATAAGCAATTTTATAGAACGTTTTATAAGCTTATTGAACACTTTAACTAATGAGTGCTTAAAACCTTCTATAAGCATTTTTTATGAATAAGACCGTTAGTATTTAGAAAGGTAAAGTAACATCCATACAGCGACTGATCAAGAGCTCTGACCGCTCTAGGCTAATAATGAAGACGCGCCCCCACCGTTACTATAGACCTCAAAACTAATATTAGATTTGACTTTGTTTACTAGCATTAATTAATAGTGCCGAAGACACAATTATAGCTAGGCTGCAGCCTAATTAGCCTAAGGTTTAATCAGGCCCTGCATCCATAGTAGGTAGGTACAGATATTTTCGTAAGCAAATTAATCTATTTTGCGTGACAGTAAATAATGTCAACGCAAAATTAATTTCCATTGTCTAAGTTCTGTAGATGCTTATTTTAGTACCAATGACGTAAAAATGTGGGCCGCCGGAATTGAATCGAAAGCATGCTCCATTTACAGCCGTGAAACGTCACTTGTATCCGGGTCAACCGGTCACAGTCAGACAATATAGTTCTTATTTAAAGGTCTCTCGAAATAAAAACTTTTTCAACTAAATTGCAACGTTTTGTTGTGTCGAAGTGAATTTTAACCGATTGCAGAGGGCAGTGTTGTTTACAGAGGGAGTATATATTTTTTTTATATATTTATTGCCTCATTCATTGGCACGCCCTTCAAGGGAAAATGCTTGTCGGATTTTAATATAATGATAAATGTGAGAATGACATGGGTTATAGGTATTTAAACTGTGTTTTAAGCAGTCAACTGTTTTCTTTTTATAGTACTTTAGTTAGAAGTTGTAAGCACTGTATTCGCGTACATTACCATAATTAACGAGTTAATTATTTCAAACATTGCGAATAGGAGTCGTGCGTCTTATCATAGAGTTCTAATAGTATTGTTATGAAGTTAGTTATGGGAGCTGGGCGTCGAGGAAAGAATCGAAAAGTCTATTTACGCGAACGAATATATAATTTTATTTAAATTTTTCACAAACTTGTACTTATATTTTTTTAATAAGAAATATATGAAGTAGGTAGAGTCACTTTTCGCGATAGAGGTGAACTGTTTCCATGGCGGACGGCCACCAGCACGAGCGACGCGCCTCGTCAGCGTTGACCGTTCCGCGAAGGCATGATGCAGCGTAAGCACCGTGTAGGGCTGGCGCGATGCAGCCTTAACGTGTAGGGTTGTCCCTTACACGTAACTAAAACAAATATAAACACTTAAAATAAAATAAACATAAACACTTGTAAACTAGTGTTTATGTTTATTTTACCTCACTGTCATTTTTATTTTTAATACACCGTTATCTAAATATAAACAGTATAAATAAAAAATCGTAATCAAAATTCGGCAAAAACAGAATTAATAGTTGATTCTTCACAAAATTTATTATTATTTTATAAGGAAAATCCTGTTTTCTTGCATGTTCCTTTACTCATTAGGTAACATAATCTCTGGTATGATGATAGATACTCATCTCTTTGAGGCTTAGTTTGATTTTATTGTAAAATTGGTCGCGGAACAAAATTTACAAATAAAATTGCATCACTACCTTGAAACTGTTGAAAATAAATACCTATTTCGGATACGAAATTCGATAGCTCTCAACCTCGTTATTCGTGAATTTTTAACTCAAAAGTCTCTGTTTTCGTAAATAAAACGTTTAACATTTTTCACATGTTATACGTAGGTAAACATTTGTACCTTTCATATCGTACTCGAACTTATCGTTTAGGGCAGCGATTTTCAAAATTAGTAACCGCCCTTTTACATATAATTATTTTGTAGCGTCTCCTTTTTCCGCACCTTGAGAATAGGTCAGTAAAAATAATCTTCTTAATGGACTCTTTGAAGTTCATCTCCAAAGGCACCCCCGCCACACCTAACAACGAAGATAAACGCTGAGACATACTTATCCGAAGTGGTTTAACTTAGACCCCAGGGGTAGCAGTGCACCTGTGCCTAACCTCATCTAGGACTTATCTAGAGTTGGTGACAGTGTCCATAGTCTGCAGGAGCCACTTACGATTAGGGCGACTGCCGCACTAAAACCCCCCCGGTGGCCGTCCTCGGCGCTGCGTAGAGGACTCCGGGATCTCCAAAGGAACGCAACCGGAGTCCTCTTAGCGCGTGGCCCCATCGGGCTCTGCCCAGGTGAGCTTGATGCTCGCCACACCGTCTGGTGGGTACGACGGTATGCGACCACACATACCGCCGTCCTTCCCGGGGTCACTAGCCGGGCGGTTCGAGCTCCCACTCTTGCCGCCCGCAACCCCGGAAGCCCCTTTTAGTCGCCTCTTACGACAGGCAGGGGATACCGTAGCCCTATTCTGGTCCCGGAACTACAGGGACAACGATTAGGGCGACTGCGTGTTCGGTTGCTTCTATGTTTAAAAAAAGGTAAATCTGCTCGTTGGTGTAGGTAAGGTTAGTGAATGTAATCCCGGCTCGAGATCCCGAAATTTTCGGATCGTTCGCGTCGCAAGCGGATGTGTGTAACATCGCTGACCATTGCCGCCTAATCCCGTCAATCTCTAACGGGATCTCGTCATATGCTTCGGGATTGATCCCGAAAATTTACACGGGATTTCGCGAGATAGGGATCCCGCGAGACCGGGATTGCATTCCTAGTTCCGATACATGAACCATGCAGCGTGTCCCCTTTAAATCTGAACATCAAAGTGACTGTATACCTCTCTATTACTTCAGTTATAACCTTTAGATTCTATAACAAGTGTCAAGTTCTAAACATGAAACGCTGATAATTCTGGATTTAGCACGTCTTCCACAAATAGGCGTACTTACAAGTAGGTAGTGTCAACATGTCTCCAAGCACGGTCTTCAAACGTTGCTTTGATCATTTGCCGCTTGTTTTCAAACAAGCTTGATACTTTTAGATCAAGATACATACACACCTGCGTAATCCTATTAACATTACTATGAATAAAGTATTACTTAAAACAAAAAATAATAATAAACGAGTTTTTTTTACCCTGAGCCATACCGGAAGTCGGCGCTCATATTAGACACGCTGTTTACATCGTTATCCAACGAAATATATTGAGCGCCGACTTCAGAAATAGGTACTAAACCAACATTTATTTCAATTATTTTTTACTTTGTAGTGGCATAGAAGTCGGTTGTATTTTTTGTTAAAATGTTTTAGTTGTTACAAACTTATATAAGTACCTACTCTATAAAGTAAACAGCACATTTTTGAGGAATTTACCCTATTTTTTACGAAAAGTGCTAAAATATTACAGGAAACAATTCCAATGAGTGAATATAAACATAGAAGTTATTATAAAATAATTTTCATTGAATTGTTATGCTCGTTAAGTTAACTTATGTTACTCATAGTATTGAGCAAACCGTATTTATCTATTACCTACTCTTAAACCAAACCTAATTCAAGAATTCCTGTCGGTAAGTATAATATGATCACGATCGTTACAATGTTTGTTATTAAGTACCGAGTAAACCACAACGTTAGTAAATAACAAACAAATTATACGTGGAGATAAACAAGACCTAGAATCCGAGAACAAACCCATTTAGCTAATGAGCACTACCTCACGCCTCCGCACGAGACAGGTCTTCTGTGCAAAACAAAAATCTATCGTATAGTTAAGTTCTCGCACATCACCTTGGAAGGAGTAGTCTGACGAAGTTAAAGACCAAGGATGGTAGAACCGTCACTTCTAAGCCCGAAATTCTCGCTGAAGTAGAAGACTTCTATGGCCAGCTATATGCCTCACGTGCTCCACGACCAGAACCTCAAGCCACGGATCCTAGAGCCACCTTAACACGCCACTACACCGACGAGCTTCCTGAAGTCAGTCTTGGGGAGATCGTACTAGCCCTCGGACAACTTAAAAATGGAAAGGCCCCTGGTGAGGACGGCATTACCTCTGAACTGCTAAAGGCTGGAGGGAAACCAGTCCTTGAACAGCTAGTTAGGATGTTCAACTCCGTCCTACAAACAGGGAGAACTCCAAGGGCTTGGAACAGGAGCATCGTAGTTTTGTTCCACAAAAAGGGGGACAAGACGATGCTAAAAAACTTTCGACCCATCTCGCTCCTGAGCCATGTCTACAAGTTGTTCTCGAGGGTTATTACGAATCGACTCGCACGAAGACTTGACGAATTCCAGCCACCG
The DNA here is from genome assembly GCF_041222505.1 of Epargyreus clarus. Classification (NCBI taxonomy): domain Eukaryota; kingdom Metazoa; phylum Arthropoda; class Insecta; order Lepidoptera; family Hesperiidae; genus Epargyreus; species Epargyreus clarus. Next base: position 11,109,847 of record NW_027332212.1, read on the forward strand.
GAGCAGGCCGGGTTTCGTAGAGACTTTGCTACCATAGACCACATCCACACAGTGAGGCAGATTATACAGAAGACCGCGGAATACAATCAGCCCCTGTGTTTGGCGTTTGTGGACTATGAAAAAGCGTTTGACTCTATCGAAACCTGGGCTGTTATGGAATCTCTGCAGCGATGTCAGGTCGACTGGCGATACATCGATGTGCTGAGATGTCTGTACAACACCGCAACTATGTCCGTCCAAATCCAGAACGTCCAAACAAGACCCATCCAATTGAGCAGAGGCGTGAGACAGGGGGATATTTTGTCCCCGAAACTGTTCACGGCTGCATTGGAGGATGTCTTCAAGTTATTGGACTGGAAAGGACGGGGCATACGGTTAGACGGAGATTACATCTCGCACCTGCGCTTTGCCGATGATATCGTCATTATGGCAGAATCGCTGCAGGAGCTGCAGGAAATGCTGAACAGCCTGAATGGAGCCTCCCGACGGGTAGGGCTTGGAATGAACTTGGACAAAACGAAGGTTATGTTCAACACTCATGTCATTCCTAGCCCAGTTACCGTTGAGGGTATGACTCTCGAAGTTGTGCATGAATACGTTTACCTAGGCCAGATCATCCAGCTGGGTAAACACAACTTTGAGAAGGAAGCCGATAGGAGGATCCAGTTAGGTTGGGCAGCTTTCGGGAAGCTTCGTCACATCTTCTCGTCGCCCATACCGCAAAGCCTGAAGACCAAGGTCTTTGATCAGTGCGTCCTACCAGTGATGACCTACGGAGCCGAGACGTGGACACTTACAGTAGGGCTAGTCCATAAGTTGAAAGTCGCTCAACGTGCTATGGAGAGAGCTATGCTCGGTGTATCTCTGAGAGATAAGATCCGCAACGAAGAAATTCGGATGAGGACCAAAGTCACCGACATAGCTCTAAAGGCTAGCAAGTTGAAGTGGCAATGGGCTGGCCACATCTGTCGAAGAGCCGATAATCGCTGGAGTAGACGGCTCTTGGAGTGGAGACCGCGTCTAGGCAAACGTAGTGTGGGACGCCCTCCTGCAAGGTGGCGCGACGATCTGCGCCGGGCGGCGGGAACTAGCTGGATGAGGAGAGCCGAAGATCGGGCTCAGTGGCGTGCCTTGGGAGAGGCCTATGTCCAGCAGTGGACTAACGTGGGCTGAAGATAGATAGTACGGTGTGGCGACGCGTCGCCATGCGCAATCGAATTCAATAAATAGTCATCGTTATCTGGAAAAAAAACGTAATATTTTATTTTATCATTATGACATATTTAGTTCGTATCACAATATGTTCTTTTCTGCATATTACTTTTACAAAATAATGTCGATGTTTCACATCTGCCAGGCGTCCCGTGACGGCTCACATTTTTTGTTTTAAAGTAATATTGTCATGTTAAGTGTTTCTGTATTTTATTCAAAGTAGAATTTCGATACTATCTAGGGTTAAGTGATTCGCATGGGCAGTAGCGGCTGCTTAACATCAGGTGACCTGCAACCCTTACCTATGGCGATTACTCGCCAAGAGATTGCGCTGCGAGTTTCTGAATCATGCTATCAGAGTTTTCTCAACATCTTGTGTGGTAAGGGAGACATACTTTTCCGAGGCGTTTCAGCTTAGTCCTTAGGGGTAGCGGCGCATCTGTGGCCGACCTCAGGTAGGAATATCTAATTCTATCTGGGGTTGATTACAGATGTCCATGGGCGGCAATAGCCACTTACCATCAGGTGGACTGCATGCTCGTCTGCTACTCTTATATTATAAAAAAAATATCTTGTAATACTAGTACAACTGGTACTGTCGGGGCACGGCTTCTCCCAAGGCATGATCATCTTAAGCCCGGCGGGAGATCTCCTATTGCTAAATATCTTTTTTGATAGCGTTCTCTGCTTCTGCCTTATAGCAATATCAATTTGATGGCATTGACGACAGAAATTGCGGGACTCCTACTCATCAAGCTATGCTTGTAGGAAGCGTTAAATCGTAAACTAAAGAAAATCTTTCCCTTACAAAAAGGGTTTTGCCGTAATCATCGTGATTGGCTGTGAGTGCTAAATATAGCTTAAGCCCGTCACATATAACACTATACATATAAATACAACAATATATATAAATAACTTTGTAGACAGACACCTCTTTTTCCCCACTAAGAGATCGCCATCCGAAATAGGCTGTGGAGTCCCCTAGGAATAAAACATCGTCGCGGCGCTGGTGCTAGTGCATTATGAGCATTCACCCCCTCCCTGTTCGCAGGGTAGTCCTTTTATTGTCTGGGCTTAAAAAGAACAGTAGTCTGTTGTCTGTTTACAAAAGAACTTTAAGGAACCCTGGGCACTTATTGACTGAAGTAAAAAGCAAAATAGCTTAATCCTTATCAACATTAATGTCGTTATTTCTATAGAACCTTAAAGCATGTATGCGTTTATTCGGCGAAATTTTAATGCGCTGGTGCAGTAAAACTCGGTTTACGAGTGTTACTGGAACGCTTTAACCGCAATCATGCACATAAATTGGTATAATACGTTAAATAAACGAGGCTACGACTTTCTACTAAATATACATGTATTTGGTGTGCGTTGCATGCGCTTATATTTTTATGTAGGTGCAATGTAGGTATGATTATATTTAGTGGTTAAATGTCGGGTTTACATGTAAGTGCGGAGTCGAATTGTAAGCCTGTGATTTTTAGGGTTCCGTACCCAAAGGGTAAAAACGGAACCCTATTACTAAGACTCCGTCTGTCACAGGGCTCTATCTCTGGAACCGTGGAACTCTGAATAGATAGACATTTTAATTTTTTACAGAGGATGCATATCGATGGTCGCTATAACAACAAATACTAAATACAAAATAAAGTTGAAAATTAAAGGTGGTCTCCATACAACAAACCGGTAATTTTCGGCATTTTTGGTTCTAACTATTAAACCGTACTAGGAAGACAGTTGAAATTTTTACAATCCGTTTACTACTATAACTGCTAATATAACAATTAAAAATAAGAACAATAAAACATATTTTATTTGGTTCTTTTATAAAAATAAGTAAATTATAATTAACATTTGGTAGTACGGAAGCCTCCATGTGCGAGTTCGACTCGTACTTGGCGAATTTTATTAATGTCGTATTCGAAATTAATTCTCATTTGTTTTGACAATGGAGTAAAAAATACTTACCTTACCTTAATATTTTGCGTAAAATTCTCGACCGCATAATAGTCTAGTCAACAAGTTCAAAAACGTGAAAAATAGAGTTAAAGGTCCTAAAAATATGAGCGATGGCTCATTCGATTCGTAATCACCTCTAGAAAAATGTTTTTGAAGGATTTTGGTGCAGGTTAAAAATTAAAAATTTTCAAGTTTTCAATAGTTATAAAAAAATCATAATTAACAAATTAATAAACTTTAATGAAAATTTACCGCAGGATCTTATAAAGTACATATACCAAAAGGGCTCCACGAAGTTTAAAATTTATAGGCCAATTATTTATACCTTTCATCCCATTGTTTATGCCAATGGAGATTGGGAAAAAAATGGTTAGTTAACAATTGAATAACTTTTTGAAAAATGGTGATTAAACTTTTTTTTCTTCAGGGCTCGATTCTTCCAAGTGTTAAGAAGATACTTGATTTTTTTCAAATTTTTAAAATCACATTTTATATAAAAAAAATATTTTTACTGCTGAACTCTCTTTAGCGGCGGCGCGCGCATGCCGTAACTGCCGCGCGGAGCCCTATTTTCAACGTCTTATTAAAATTATAAATAATGGAGATAGAATTCCGGGAGTTAGGACTGTTTTATTGGAAATTTCCTCCTCTTTAACGAGCTTCAAAATTTCTTAAATGTTAATATTTTTCGAGTTATTAACAAAAAACGAAACATCATTTTTTTTTCATCTTATTTTGTTAATAACAATTGCAATTTTTAACCTGCACCAAAATCCTTCAAAAACATTTTTCTAGAGGTGATTACGAATCGAATGAGCCATCGCTCATATTTTTAGGACCTTTATCTCTATTTTTCACGTTTTTGAACTTGTTGACTAGACTATTATGCGGTCGAGAATTTTACGCAAAATATTAAGGTAAGGTAAGTATTTTTTACTCCATTGTCAAAACAAATGAGAATTAATTTCGAATACGACATAAGGGTAAGTATGAAATCTACTAATTTTCACTTGTTTAATTTTGGAGTACTTATGTTGTAATATTCTTCTCTTGGAGAAACTTCCGTTTAGCCCATACCTCCAATCGATCTGAATTTAGGTACTCATATCGATTTTGACTCGCCGATTGAGACTATCGTATCGAAATATATATCATATTGAAAAATGATTTTTTAAATTATTTTTCGCGTTTATGGCAGCAAACATGAACGTTAGAGAAAAATGTTTCAAACCAAAGTTGTAAAAGATAAAAAGATCAACATTTTTTGTTCCGTATTTAAACCCAGTTGTTTGGGAGAAAAATGAAAAAAAAAACCGTTAATTTCGCTTTATCCGTATGAGTTATACATTTGATGCTTTCGGATATTTATAAATAGTGTCAAAGCTAGACTTATAAAATTTGACCTTCGATCCATATGTGTACCAAAATTCAGATGGATCGGAGTTATGGGCTAAACGGAAGTACACCCCTTCTCTTTCCGATAGAGGACCTGAGCCCAAATGTACTACAATATCGGGTTGATTCTAATGATTATGAAAATTTGCATGACAAATATACAATTTTACGTAGCCTGAACCTGAAAATACCTAAAGGTGACTAACACCTTTAGGTATTTTCGCTCCAGTGCACAAGACATTACAATGAAATATTACATTTTAATCAATATTAAGCCTATCTGCGGCAAACGAGCCTATTCAACTGAAGCTTACAACTCTAAGCTCCAAGCTTCCCGAATAGAATTGTTAAATCCCCAGACTAGGCTTTTGTACCTTCCGAACTATGATCCAATTCTCTGAAATTGAGTTATCGTAGATGTTACTATCTTTAGATTTTACAGCGACCGTAGACATTTTTATAAATCTAATCTTTCCAATTTTTCGTGGTTCGACTTCGGAGGCACTAGTGACACACCTATTTCTGCCGTATAACAGTGTTAAGCTTTACTGTGTTCTGTTTTTATCTGTGCATGTATCTGTGGTCAATCTCAGAACTCTAATCTTGAGTGGTGTTTGATTTCATGGTCGGCGGCAGCCACCTACGATCTGGACTGCATGCTTGTTTACTTCTTCTATATTATAAAAAAAAACATAGAATCGTATTTACTTAATTAATCGTACCATGTATTTCTTTTATTTGCTGACTTTCCATTAGCTACTTTCACTTAAGCAACTGGCAGCTTTAGAGGTACTCGTATGACGTGGTTAACGCTACAATTAAAACTAACTCAGTAATTATTTTGTGGCTTATGCATTTACATATATATGAGTATAGATACAGACGTGTAGACAATCGAATAGTAATAGTCCTCTTCTGTCCCACTCGTAGGCCGCTCAAATTTCACATTGGACTCTCGAGCGGCAGGGGAAAGCTACTGCTCAGTAGTTTGTGCGATGAAATGGTTGCCTAGTATACACCAATAATACAGCCAGCCTTAGTAAAACTAATTAAATTCAAATTGTTAGATGACAAGTTGTTGACAAGTAATTAAGTGAAACAACCCTTGTTCTTCTTATAATAATTTTATTCTCTTTAGACTTTATATTAAATTAACACAGATTAAACAACAGCGTTTTGACTAGAGTAACAGTTTCTAACAAATATCTCCTTAAACATTTACTATTAAATAACATATAGATATAAATAGTTTACAATTAGGCATCCATTAATAAAAATACTTTCATAGATCTCTATGGGGTAATTAAAAACTAAGGTATTTTTATTATCTATAATCTCATATAGTAAATGCCTAAAATACGATTATCTACAATATTTACTTTAACGGAGGAGGATATCGTGAGGAAATATATCTGACAATTTTTCGTTCTATTTCAAAATGTATAATTAACCATGAGTGAAACAAACATCAACTATACATAGTGATAAGTTACAAAATATAGATTTGAGTTTATACGACACAACTTTAACTTTTTATATTATTAAATATTTTCAAAATATCGTTTTAAAATATTTGTTGACTATTAAAAATATTGATCATAAATATTACTCGTAAAAAAAAGCAAAATAAAGCAACATAAGACTCCTTATTATGTTGTTGTGTCCTGTTTAAAAATAATTTGACCTTAAATTTTATACTCTTTTAAATTATACATTCTAGTAATTTATTTCAATCCGCAACTCTATGGCAAGAAAGAATTGTGCAGCCTAATTCTGTCGTTCTAGTCATTTATCATCTATTTTTACAAGGCAATAAATCATCAATAAATGAACTATTTCTTTTTGATGCTTCGGTTTTTATAATGATTTGCGATGACTAGATTTTTTTATCATGTATGTTATATACACATGTGATATGTGATAAAATGGCACACAAGAACGTAGACATGGAGTCCCGCCAAATTAATTAACATTTACATTATATACATTTATATTTAGTGATGTTTTGTCTAAAAGACGATAGTATCTATGGCGTGTCCTCAATGTAATATTTTTTCATTAAGATTATTTTTATGACTCCCACCATGCATACCATAGATCTACTACTAATCGTCTTTATTAGTAGTATATCTATGATGCATATAAATTGTGAACAACTATATGAAGCGAAAGTCCTATTAAAAGTAAAAATAATAATTTCAAAAGATTGTAATTATATATTTTAAAACATTTTGTAAGTTTCTGAATCAATTCCTATATTGAATTTCATATTTTATAAAAAGGGTCTATAATCTAAATCCAGTTTTAGACTATCTTTAAAACTAACACAACTATTATATTTTATTTATATGAACTCTTTTTAATAGCTATGTATTTTAACGAGTAAGATATTTGGAATGTTTTGGAAATGTAAGGTGATTGTTACTAAGTAATGAATATTTTAAATATATTATATTATATTACAATATACTTAGGGCCTATTTCCTGTCAAACGGCTCTAGGCCCGCACGCGTGAATTAAACCGTTGCAGTCTTTTCGACGTGACGATAGGAAAAATATATGATACCATAGGATACAAGTGGTATGCACAGATTTCTACAAGGTCAGAAGCCCGCGTGACAGGAAAAAGACCTCTGAGATTACTTCGATAAATTTACATGACGGATACGCTGAGGCAGCCAAGAAATGGTTGCAAACATTTTCCTACGACAGCAAAAACGGTCGCCCATGTAATAGCCTCGCTAATTGAGTTTTTGTGTCGACAACGCATCTGAGAAATGTGGAATTTTGTTTTTTTCGCCTTTACATAATAAGTAGGTATTATTTTGAATCTCTTTAATATGCAAAACACTGCAAAATTACGTTTTTGATGAGTGCTGTTATGATATGTAACAAAAATGCTTAAAATCTCTAACAAGAACATCTAATTTGACACTAAATATTTTTACACTCTCATACAAATCATTAAATATGAATACTTATGAACACACGCTTGCTGCAAGGTGTAAGTTGAATTGGGATATATTCTATGAACGTATCTCATATTAGGTACGTTATATGTCAAGTATTCTAATGGGCGTTCCGGTATTTTCTAAGGCTCTATTTTTAAAAAGGTGTCCTTAGAACTAGTGCTCTAGCCTTAAACTAGGGCGGTACTTTGCAGATATGTTGATATTTTCAAGTCTGTTAATAAATGCATCAAAATAAAAAAAGCACAAAATTGGACGGCGGTAATGACTAAAAGCGTTGCGTTCATATTAACTTCACTTAAAATTAACTTAAAAATCTCACATTACTTGACTAGATTAGTGATTTTGGTAAATTATTGCGAAATAAATATCTTCTTCATAAAGCATCATAACATTTTTGTTATTTTATATGCCTAAAATAAATCACTTAACAAAAAATATATTGAACTATTTCATTCTTCTTTTAACCTATGGAATATTTCAGAGAGTATCATCATAGGAGTATACACTAAAGTAATACTTCAGTAAAGCTAACGATATGGAGGAACCCTGTAAGATAAATCATTACATCTACGATAGAGTAGTAAATAGTCATAGGAAACTTTAACATTTGGTCACAGATTGGTCGGGAAGGTCGAGCGCTATGCAAAACTTTAGAAAATAAATCTCTATAAACAATACTCGACTTGAACCGCACGCACATTTATTGTCTTTACATGTCATACTTTGCATGTTTTACTAGCGAAACTTATACTAGACCCGTTTTACAAGACCTCGTGTTTGACGTGAGCTCTTTGCGGCCAAGACAGCAGCAATTGTTCATCGGCGGAGTTATCTATGTGGATGTGTTCGGAGAGAGCTGGAGAACATGACATTGTGCCGAGGAGTGCACCACTGGAGCGGGAATGTTGGCGACAGAGTGGTCGTCGGGTGGGAGATTCAGTTTCATCAGACATCGCTCGTGTTACGGTGATGCGGGGGGATTGTCGACGTCTGCGTTCTCGTCCAACCCCTTCTTCTAGACCGAGAGCTCGACCGAGGACCACATGTGGTGGAGCGCGTATTAACGGAATAGCTGACGTACGCGGACGTGGTACTTCATCGTCCTGAGATTCTTGTAACATGTTGCAAGAAGCAGCTCGCTGTGCCGGCCGCTCCGACCCTCTCGAGCCCATCGCAGCAGCATCAGATAATCTCCTAGTCGTTGGTGGTCTTATGCAACCGGAACCAGCTGATAACGAGGGTCGCCTCGATCCACAGGCACTAGGAGTCCGAGCTTGGATTTCTTGAGTCACTTCACTTTTTGTCATTCGTTTTCTTCTGTAGTTTCGTAAGGAGTCCCGAAAAGCCCGACTTCGAATACCGTACAATATTCCGTTGACAGGTGGAGCGGCAGCTAGAAGAGCGGCAGATAGTGCTGCTAGTGGCTGCGGTGGTACCGCAACAGCCGGCCATATGAGAACACAGTAGTACGGAAAGTAGAGAATGGCTAAGGATCCCAACGGTTGAAGAACTGCAGATAGAGCTCTTCGCCGGGGTGGTGGGGGAGGAGAGAATGGATTCCGTTGATGAGTGACTGTGACTTGCGCTGACAGTGTCACTTCGTATATGGCAGCTGCGATTCTGTGCCGATGATAGCGCGCGATTCGAAGAATTTTTAAACTACACAGTAAAACCAATGCAGCTGGTAAAAGTAAGGTTAGTACTGCATACAGAAGACAAAATCCCAACCCAGAAGGTCCAGCTCCGCAATCGGGTGCACAGCCCCCGAGACCGCTACTGTAGGCCAAAGGAGGCTGAGCTGCAGCCAGCGGAGCTAGGAGGGCTGCAGTGGCAACCCATCCACCCGCCACGCAAATTAGGACCTGCAAAATATTACATATTTTATTTACATGTCAATATTTATCAATGAAAATGCAAGTATACTAGTTCAATTTTAAAAACCATTTTTTTAACTAAAATTACTTTTTCCGTAGTCTTTTGAACCAAACCATTCGAGCTTCTTTTCAATTCACAACAATTACTATTATTAGGTGATATGTAAAAGAAACTAGGCTACAATACCGCACGGAATATTGGTATCCAGTATCTCAAACTCAATACATTGTTATAAAATTACAGACCATATATGAAGTAATTACTTGCTGATTTACGGTAATAAGTATCGTTACCTTTTTCGCAGAGACAATAGCAGCGTAGTGCAGCGGTGCTGCAATGGCGGCGGCGCGGTCAGCGTGCAGTCCGCATACAGTCCATAATTGCAGAGGATGCAAGGCGTGCAACAACGCCCCGCATGCGCACGCGCCGCCGCCGCCGCATAGAGCTGCACCGCTCGCCAATGCACCCACCGCACCCAGATGAACCAACAGCACTGATGACGCGGACGCTGGCTGCAAACAACGAAATAAAATGAATAGTCAGCGAGAATACTATTTACGTATGAGCGGTAAAACAAAACCGTTAAGAGTGAACCCTTAAAAGTTATAGGCCTGACCTATACGGGAGATTTTTAAAGTCACTGTTGCCTATACGTATTAGTAACCGAATCAGCCGAATAAGAGCCTTAGATGTTTTTTGGTTGAGGGCGTTTTTTTGACACGCAGGTTTATGTTCATATGCGTGTTTTATTTGCATGCGTTAATTAACTCGCCGTTGGCTGTAGTCTCTTCACGTCTCGCATGTATCTAGTAGTGTGAGTTATATCATTATATGACAAGAAAAGAATCTATGAAGAGGAAGAAAAGCGCACACAGACCAGAATCGCACTCGGATCCAATAAGGAAAAGCTAGTTAATACGTTGATTGCCATTAAAAATACCTATTAAAATAAAATCACATTGAGCATTAAAACCGTTTATATCAGTAGAGAGCAATAAGTTATATGACTGTATTCTGTCGTTTCCGTGTGACGGTGTGCATGCTCTTATTTCACTCTCATAATTTACATTTTTATAACGAGAAGCACATTAATTATTGTATATATTTTTTTATGTGCTGGAAACAGCACATAAAAAATTGAACTGTCTGTTTTATTTTGAATTAAAATCAATACTAAATTATTTTGAGTGAAATAAAATTCAAGTGCATTTTACCGACCATGAGTAATTAGCAACGTATTCATTCAATTGAAACGTTCATCATAATGAGTCGCATTCATAAATAGACCTCATCATTATAGTAATTAATTGATGTTCAAATTAATTGGTTGATTCTGTATGGGAGTAGCGGAGTCGAAAACCGATGGTAATGCAATTTATATATTTTTTTCTTTTGAATTTTTAAAAGTTGTAGATGCAGACCTTAGGTCTCAAATCCTACGTAGAGTTGATTATACATGTGCGGTACTGGAATATTATATTTTTTCCTGGGATATTACAAGTATATCGAAGACACCACATATCGTGAAGACATGTCATATAAGGCAGTGTTTCTAAACATATTTTTTAAATTATAATATTATAAAAAATATATTCTAAAAATATTTTTTAAATTATATTCGTTCGTATGTTATGAGTGGTTAAAAAGAACAACAAGTTTTATACCGAACAACCGTTTATGCCGATTAAAATAAAATCGTAAATTGAACAGTTTCAGCTCATTCAAAGTAAGCACTCGTTGCTTTCGATGAACGTGTTCCTTAGCCACTTACTCGGACCCCTGCTCTACTTTAATTAGCGGGAACACGGCAAAGGTTAGCTAAACATACGTAGGAATGGGGTTTCATACCAGCGAGCTCGACTTGATGAAATATTCATGCGGGTCTCTTTGTCGAACGCTATACCGTGTGGGTAAACTTTCAGCGGTTGTACGCGCCGAAAAATTACAAACAGCATAATTGCTTTCGTTATAACGGAATAATTAAGTTATTTTTTTATTAATGTTGAAATTTGAGTGGTATTTTTAATGGTTAGAATACGGTATTATCATGCCTATAACTTAAGTATCTTCTCTTATTAGTTTGGTTATAGTCACGGGTAATAACGCACCTGAGATCAGATGCGGCTGCTTTTTACCACGCTTTTATTAGCTTGACCTGTATGTATGTATGTAACGGAATCTTTGAAATCGATTTGTACCGGTTTGTACATTAAACGGCCCAATTTATTTAAAATTTTGAACACTTATCAAGAACCGATGACAATTCACGATTTTAATAATATTATCCCATTCACCTCATCAGGATCGTCAGGAATCAGGATTAATGATTTTTCTTGTGCGATTTTAGCGTGGTTTTTGGTTTTTAAACTATAATTAATTATAATATTATATAGAAATAGCAAATGAGCATGCAGTCTATTTTATAATAAAGAATACGGAATTTCTAGACATTTCTAGATTTCTAAAATTATATGTAAATGTCTCCTACATTTACGTGATGTTAAAAAATGTTACATTTTCTCATATTTGATTAAAATGATACTAAAATGATTTCTTCTCCAAATACCGTCCATAAAACTCGTATTATGACTTTTGTACTCAGATTACATGTATTTCTGACTTTAAGGAAAGACCATTACCTACATTATGAAGCTACACTTTCTTTCCCCTGGGACACATCATAAGATGTACGGTAAGTCGAGTGGAAGATTTATAGGGAACAGGATATCTTCTCACTTGAGTAATGGGCATCTTGACCTATTTTATAACGAGTATATACCTATGTGTATATACCTGAATATTTTTATATAAAGATACTAAATGTATACTATCTTATTACATTTATTCACTATAACAGCCTTTTCTTGTCATGCGTGTTTTCACCAATGTGCGTGCATTATCCACATGCGTGAATTAAGTTGTTATAGTATGCGCCAAACTGCTAGTCCGTTCTGAAGTTGTTCTGAGCAAGAGTAGTCATACAATTTGCTATGGCGACGCGATTCATTTCCATATTCAGAGCCGACTACCAGTTTTACGCGGTCTATAAGATTCTCCGCGTTTTGCTTCTGAGTGTGTGTTGCTTTCATCACAGGAAAATGATCCATGAAACGATAGGGTGTGAGTGACGGACCAGATCCGTACGCGGGCACAAAACCCACGTGATATGTTAAAACCATAAATAAATATACCAAGTATCTTATCAAGCAAAAACGGTATTAGTCAAATAGGTCTTATAAAGCCACGCTTGCGATAGTTATTACATTAATTATCCGAAGCGCTCGTAAGAGCCAGGAACGCGCAATCTGTCGAGAGTTCGAGACCCCGCACACCGGAGCAATGAACTTATTCGCATAAAAAATATTATCTGTTAGAAGTATATTTTATAACTAGATCTATTTATCATATGTTTACGAACTGTTGTTGAACCAGTATTTTATTTCACTTCATTTTTATTAGGAATTGAACATATTATCACGTTCATTTCCTTTTAAAAAGGAAAGGTGCCGCTCGCCTGCCGGATGCCGGATATAACGTGTAGTTTCCTTCAAAACATAAATCTGTTGCCATTATTTTCTTTCACCCTATAGGAGCTTATAACGTAGATTCTTATATCAAATGTAACCAGTTACATATGTTACATTTGATATAAGAATCTACATACATACATCTACATACATACATATGTATATTAATAACATTAAAAATAACAAAGGAGCGTGCAGTCCATCTGATAACAAATATTACTGCCGGCCTTGGACATCTGTAACCTGCAAAATACAGAACAGTAGTTTGAATTGAAGCATATCACAGGTGTGTTGACACTACTAAGGATCAAAATGGCTCGCGTTTTGCATCATGGCAACTACACCCTTCCACCAAAATTCAAGAACTACTTCAAGCTAGAAATAGCAGTGGTAGGCACTTCCCTGGTTGAAATACCTATAAAATGTTTGCACATTTGAGAATGCTTCTTCTACATGCTTAGACTTTAATACGCTGTTAAGTGCCGAATTCACTGAAGTGGTTGCTTCCGTGTACCGATACTCTTTTATGACCGCTCTCTTGTCTACTATACAATGTTTCCTCTAGACGAGATATCAACAAGTGTGTGTGTATTAGTGTAGTTTTGCTTAGAATTCGTACGAAAATTTTACACATAAAAATACATTAATAAAAATCATAGTTCATAGCGTTAATTGAAACAGTTAAACCATATTTATTTCGTCGCGTTTATGAATTATGTCGATGCAATTGCGCAAATTATATTGATACCTTTAATTTAGTAAAACAAATACACTATATTAGCATACGGTCCATGTGATGTTAAGGGAAACTACCTCCAAAGGATGAACTTGGTAACAAAGTCCAAATAGAATCCATAACAAATTTATCTATTTCTGCCCCTGAACATTAAGATAAAGTGCCTTCGAATAAGGAAATTAATAAGGAAATGCTACTAGGTATACGGTAGAAATAATAAAAATGTTTAAGATGTAAATACCATTAAAATGTTGCAAACTAATTACGTTTCCACAAATAACGTCACAACATTCTCTCTTTAAGAAGTTTTAATTTAACATACAATGTAAGTTTATGTCGTCATTTTCCCGATGTACATATTGTAATAGAATTTTATGTCACTTTCTATTACGCTATCAAATTTTTATTTGGTTATTAAGTGATAAAATAGTGTTATATTTTTCAAAAAGGTTGAAATAGATTAGATGATCAATTCAATACCTAGAGACGATGTTATTGTAGTGAAAAAAAATGTAAAATAAGCGCGGAATAAGAGGCTTTCTTATGAAAATCTTCACAAAGTCTGCTTTATAGTCTTATTTATTTGTATTATTATTATAATTTAGGAGTTGCAGACGAGCATGTAGTCCACCTGATCGTAAGTGGTTACTGCCGCCCATCGACCCTTGTAATCACACACCAGATGTGATATTATTACCAAGAAGCTTAACATTTTATAATTATTTCCTTTTCCTCTTGTTTTCCTCAAATTTCGTCAAAAACATTTTTGTCTAGCCAGCTTTATATAATTCAATTAGAACTTGACAAATGAGAAAATTGTTTTAGACATGGTCTATTTCTCCTAAGAAGTAGTGGGTTTATTATAAAGTATGCTTTAAAACATTAACAAATTCATAATTAGATTTATAGCAGACATAGTCATGAAGATGGTAGAACCCTTTGTGGTTCGACTCCGGCAGCACCACCGCCACATCTCATCAGCAACCCATTACTGTCCCACTGCTGGGCACGGGTCTCCTCTCAGAATGAGAAGGATTAGGCCATAGTCCACCGCGCTGGCCAAGTGCGTATTGGTAGACTTCACATACCTTTGAGATTTTTTTTTTTATAAATCTTTCAGGTATGCAGGTTTCCTCACGATGTTTTCCTTCACCGTTTAGCAAGTGATAATTAATTTCTAATACGCACATAACTTTGAAAAATCAGAGGTGCGTGCCTGGGATTTGAACCTCGGACCCCTCGATCGAGAGGCCGAGTTTCTTAACCACTAGGCTATCACTGCCTATATCATATTAACCACTAGGCTATCACTGCCTGCCCGCCACATCTATTTCTACCTAATAACAGCAGTGTTAAGCGCAGCTGTGTTCTCGTGTGATCCTATCTGGGGTTGATTACAAATGTCCATGGACGGCAGTAGCCACGTACAATAAGATGAACTGCATGCTCGTCTGCCACTTCTATACTATTAAAAAAATGCTGTAATACCAACCGGTATGTCGCAGCAGTTATATGGAATAGATTGTTATATCATTTTATTCCTAAAAGACTAAAAGATACTAAACGGAACGGAATGTTGTACAATATAGCATTAAAAGCTGTATATAATAATACTCTTTGTTCTAAGAATTTTCTTGACAGCAAGATACATATAATGTCATATTTATTGCTTTTCTAGGTAAAATGTCAACAAAATTTTATTGTGAAATTAATGATGTCATTAGTGAAATGATAAAATAATAATAAATCGGCGTTATGACTAATAATTCCAGTGAATTGGAATAAGTGGGATGTTTTTTTGAAAAATATTCATCGTCAAAATATATTGTAAGAGTATAAACCATTTTATGTTATGTATAATTTAAAATTGTATATTTAGGATGAGCTGGAGGATGGAGTTTCTTTCGCCGCTTCTTCTCCATAACGAAACACCTTGTGAAGTGGTAGTTGTATTGACATTCAAAAAGTACTCTGTAAAGAACCTATTTTGAATAAAAAAATTGTATATTTAGGATAAGTTGGAGGATGGAGTTTCTTTCGCCGCTTCTTCTCCATAACGAAACACCTTGTGAAGTGGTAGTTGTATTGACATTAAAAAAGTACTCTGTAAAGAACCTATTTTGAATAAAAAAATTGTATATTTAGGATAAGTTGGAGGATGGAGTTTCTTTCGCCGCTTCTTCTCCATAACGAAACACCTTGTGAAGAGGTGGTCGTTGTATTGATATTAAAATAGTGGTCTGTAAAGAAACTATTTTGAATAAAAAAAAAATGATTTGATTTGATGAGAGCGAATGCGCTTAGCTAAATACTATGTTATTTTTCTCTAATAGCTAATTTTAGGGATTTTATATATTTTAAACAATTATTATAATTTTATCTAGTCGATATGTTCCAATGAAAATCATTATGCGATGTATGCAGGTCTTAGTACCGCGAATTCTAACAATTCGTAAATCATTAATTAGTTACGCACGCCTGATGCAAATGGCATTTATTACGGATTAGAATACCGCAACTATCGAATACCATGATGTAATTATATAACAATTAATGAGTACATAATACACATTAACATGTAATCTAAGACATTCAAATATATAGTATTAATAGACCGAAAAGCGCGAGGACAAGTGTGCAATAAAACTGAGGCGGTGTCAGTGTGAAACATGATGAAAGCTTTTTTTTATTTATTTATTTTTTGGCATTCTCTACCAATGAATGGGTGAATGGAGAAATACTATAATTTTTGTATGAGAATCTTGACAATGTCCGCTCTATAGCCCTATGCTTTTAATCTTTTTGTATTTAATACATAAAAATCCACATTACAGTTTCGTTGAGGATAAATGGAACGGAGTGTAATGCATCATGTGTTGCATATTCACGTGCTGCGGATGGATGATCGATCTTGTTCAAAGGTTTTCTATACGTTCTTTATATAAACTTATTTTCTTCAGCACCAATACTGTCTATATTTTTACCGTCAGTACATGTTGTGTTGGTATCGAGCTCACTGTCCATTAGCTATTATAGTCTGCGTAAAACTGCTAGTCCGCTCTGAATATAGAAATGAATCGCGTCGCCATAACAAATTGTATGACAATACCTGCTCGCAACAGATCAGAGCGGACTAGCAGTTTGGCGCGGGTTATACTATCGTTTGAGCAACTGGTAGCTTGTAGTGGTATCGTTACTATATAAAATGCTAACAAACTGCTCGGCAAATAATAGTCTACGCATCTACACAGACATGTAGACAATCGAAAGTTAATAGATTTTGTAAATAGATTCAAATACGTTATTGTTTGAGTGATCAACGAGAGGGGTCATTCAAACAACAAATTGGATGTTCAAGCGGCAGCGGCTTAATAATTCAACTATGTTCAGTAGCTTAAACGACAAAATGGTAGCCTACGCCGTAGCAGCCAATATTCATTTTCGTAGATAGATTACAGCAATATCTCCATCTATAATTTTGAGATGTAACAAAGTTAAAATGTAATATTACCAATCACTCCACCAGTTCTCATAAGTATAGTCAGGAGTAGCGGGGCATCTGTGGCCGACCTCAGGTAGGAATATCTAATCCTATCTATTGAGTTGATTACAGATGTCTATGGGCGGCAATAGCCACTTACCATCGGGTGGACTGCATGCTCGTCTGCTACTACTATATTAAACTACTACTAACTACTAAAAAAATGTCCCAATGGCATCTATAACAGGGACTCCTAGTGTTGGTCTATGAGTAACTTTCAAGTGTTGTTTTTCTAAATATATATAACTCAAAGGTGACTGACTGACGTAGTGATCTATCAACGCACAGCCCAAACCACTGGACGGATCGGGCTGAAATTTGGCATGCAGGTAGATGTTATGACGCTATCATGGCATCCGCTAAGAAAGGATTTTGATCAATTCTACCCCCAAGGGGATAAAATAGGGGATGAAAATATTACGAGCGAAGCCGCGGGCGAAAGCTCGTCATAATATAAAATTGTTATTTTCCGCAGATTATGGACATTCACGATGGCTTGTTGCATAAGTTCAGCCGTCTGTTGCGCGCTCGTCACCGCCTCCATGTCGGGCATCGCCCTTGGTTACAATTACTCGTTAGCTGAGTACATTGATTTAAAAGGTTTTTGTTTTTTATTAACACGCTTTTATTAGCTTGGGTTCTATGTATGTATGTATGTACGGAACAGAGCAACGGAATCTTTGAACCCGATTTCTATCCACTTTGAACGTTCTGTTTAATTCAAAATTTTGAAGAATTATCAAAAACCGAAGACAATACACGATTTTAATAATTTTGTACCATTGTCCTTATCAACATCCTCAGGATTAACGATTTTCGAGGCGAGATTGTTCGCGCGCCTCAGAGAAAGTTCATCGCAAATTACTATATTGATTTTTAGTTTGGAAAAATAATAATGTTCTTTCCCTATAACTCAAATGTACTGCCTTTCGAAAACTGATAAGTGGAGCACCCCACGGTTTTTTCACAATTATACTATTTACTGTTATAATTGATTCCTAGATTGAAAATTATTTTGTACTTTTTAGTTGAATTTATCTTAAAAGCGTGTTTTTTAGTTTTTTGTTTGTCATATTTTGGTAAGGGCTCACCTATACGAAGCGTTAACCTATACCAACTTAGTTCTCAGGGATAGCAAGTCACCTGTGATTGATTTCAGGTAGGAATCTAATCGAATCTGGGGTTAATTACAAATGCCGATGGGTGGCAGTAATCATCAGATCAGTTGCACGTACCTACCACGTATTAATCGTTACCTACCACGATACAAGAAAAATACAAAATGTTTGTGATAGAAACACGTGTTACTCAATTCATATGAGCTTTCCACTCGAGTAATACACGTGTTGCCGTTGGAACCAAAATTTGGAATATGTTTGCATGTAGGCAATTATACTTCTGTCAACCATCAAATCAAACTCTTCAAACGGAAACAAGGAAAATATTCAAACTATATAAATTCCGAATCACATTTAATCAAATGCGATTGGCAAGTTACCAAACAATCCTGAAACGTAGAATATAATTATTTCATCAAAATTATTCTAGTAGGTAACGAAATATTCTGTCTTCTGAACATAGCGATAAATGTTTTACAACTACAAGTGGATTCGTGTAAAGTATTTTATTGGAGCTGATAATATTTTCTTCTTACAGAGACAAATGTATCCGTTTATCTGAAACGAGGTATTTTTGATGATGAAATCGGCGATGACATGGACTGGCGGCGAAGCGGGCACCAACCTGTTGCGGGGCATATCGGAGAAGCCAATCGTAAGGAAATTTCCATATTCTTTACGTTATTTATGCGACTGGTCTACAACTAGTAGTGGCTTGTGATGGGAATTCTACTTTCTTTTGAATGTACCCTTCAGTATTACTAAAAACTATATATGTAAATGTATGCGAAATGTAATGTATGCAAAAGGGTGCTGACTTCTGACTAATAATCGTAGAGCCATGACATTTGGACACGAGGTCCAATTTATAATGAAGACACCCACTAAGAAAGGATATAGATATTACATCCCTTGCGAGGTTAAATAGAGTTTAAATGGTTGTATTATGTCTGCGCGAAGTGGTGCAAAGCTAGTGTGGCAAAAAAATATTTAAAAGTAAAGTTTAGAAAACGATCTAGTCTTCTGTCTACGTGTAGTCATTCAGTTCTGACTGATCAGTTGGACTAAAATGATTTAAAATTAATTTCTTTGAGACTTCTTAAGTAGTTTTGGAATCGTGATACTAACTTATTAATGTTTAGTTAGAACTGGGGCACCAGAGGACGAAAGCAGTTCGATACGATCTGGGCGAAGACTAGACGACTCAATTTACGAGTCGGAGGATCGTAATAAGTTCGAAGGTTCCTTAATGAAACTCACAGCCAAAGCACCAGCTCCGAGCCCAACTCCATCCGAAACGACTCTAGATGTTGAGGAGGTACATTAGCTATTAACTATTTCGACCGAAAATTCAAAGAAGAAATGTCAAGGCACAAAAGAACTCGTTAAGTTGAAAGATAATTTAAATCGTCTTCTAATTTTAAAAGGGATTAATTCAAATTATAAAAAACAATGTTTTTATTTTTTCAATTAATATAATCGATTGGCGTTACTGTCGCAGGGCAGTATGTGATACTAATTCAGAATTACAACACTATAATCTCTGTTTTGAAATAATTTGCCAAATGAATAAATTATTACAGGCTGTATCGCAATATCCTTTGGAGTCTGTCGACCGAATGAAAGCTATACAAAGTGTAATTAATATGAGGAAGTCCGCAGATTCTCGGTTACGGATAAGCAAAGAGGGACCAATGGTATTATTATTAAATTGTATAACCTTATTGCTATTAGCGTTGAAAATTTTACTATCTTCGCTTTCATTATTGTTATAATTGTGCCCTGTATCAATAATATTTACTTAATGTTCTATCCTCAAACTTAAATGTTGTTCTTTTTCATAGACAACGCAAGCTTTCGTAGATCAAAGATATTTACCACACGCTCCAATAAATCCAAAAGATATAGCACCTGGGCGGAGGTTCATGCCCGTGGCTCCAGCTGCATTTAATACTCCGGGCGATTCAGCCCGGATGGCAGTTCCAGCAGAACCCATAAACGAACCTGCTAAATGGTTCATGCCAAAAGTACGGCCGGAATTATTTACAACGAGCAAATTTGGAGACTATGACGCAAGGCCTAATTATCCTGCACCTGTCACAATAAGACAAGGCCCAGTTAGACCTACCCGCCCAAAGCCAAGGCCAAGGCCGACGTTCACTGAACCACCGACAACGATAGGAAGACCTGATCTTAACTATCCAAAATCAATTGACGAGGAAATGGATGCGTTCAAGGATAAACTTTTTTTCGATAAATTCAATTCACCGAGGTAAGATCTTTTCATGTAAATAATTTTATCTAAGGTGTAATCTCTATTAAGGTGTAATATCTATGTCAAGGGGAACAATTTGTATTGTTGACTTATCTCTTTGCACTTATAAAAATTCGTAATTATTTTGTAACAGTACTTGCTTCATGTAAAGCTACATTAAATGTATAGCTATAGATACTTTAGATCACTGGATGTCACCTTTACTTAACACAATTAATTTTAGGTTTAAAGAGGAAGATATCGAAAGAAATATAAAAGCTCAGAGACCAGACGAAGAGGATTATGAAGAAGCTATCAAGGGTGTCCCATCACGAAAGAAAAGACACAGTGACTTTAAAATTCCCGATAGTATTGAGCAGAAATCTTCATTGGATCACCCTGTACCAAACAAACTTGTAGATAACTCGAATAAAAACAGCCTTTTCGATAAAATACGAAAATCTCTAAGCGATATAATGTCTATAAACAGAAATAGTGTTACAAGTTCCACGTTAAACCTTGAAAACAATACGAGCACAATATCACCGACTATATCTAATTCCATTTCAACGAATATTGTCTTAAGATTACTCAAGACTACGACAACTTGATGCGATGATCCAATCGTACACATTTGTGGAAATATACGTATGTTTTGGTTTCGTAATTGTGAAAGTTTATCGTGTTTGTTTTGTCTAAACATTCGGTCTTATGTATTTGATGTTAAATAATAAATAATGGGTCTGTATATCATGTTTACTATGATTTTTATTTAAAGTAGAAATAAAGTCAAATAATTGTTATATATACGCTATTTTCATAAGTAATATATAAGTACATAGGTATACTCTGGATTCATATAAGTAAAATAAGTGTGCTAAGGTAAAGTACTTATACGTTTCTAAGTAGCCCTAAAGGGTAGCAAAAGTTCATTTGTCTACCTTAGGCAGAATTTTAATCCTATCTGTTGTTGTTCATGTGCGGCAGTGCCCGTATATTATAAAATATCGAAACCTGCACATATTTTAAGATCAAGATATATATATTAAGATCAAGATATTTTATTGTATTCAAACATTACTCAACTGTAACATTTTTATAAGCTACTAGCTGACCCGGCAAAAGTTGTGTTGCTATATAAATAAAAATGTTAACGGTGAACAATCCTTATCACTTAGGGGTATGAAAAATAGATAGTAGCCGATTTTCAGACCTACTGAATATGCATCTAAAATTTGGTGAAAATCGGTAAAGTCGTTTCGGTAACTAACATTGTGACACGAGAATTTTATGTATAGGCAAGATATATCTTTCCAACACGTAGCAAAAATATAATAATGAAATACGCTATTGTTTTATTGTTCTCAAAACGGTTAAAACTACTATGTTAATACAACGGGTGGCATCGAATTGTTCGTTTTCGAAAATAACAAGGGAATTAATAGTATCTCTTTGTGCTCTGTTAGTTTGTTCAGCGGCACGTGTTCCGACGTGAAACTGCAAATAACGGAGTTGAAATGCATTTTGGATTATTTGTCTAGTAAACTCTCCACAATTAAACGGTCTTTAACTGAATATACACGTCGAATTCGGGTAACCCACACAGTTTGTAGTATGAAATCAAACTACTAGGATTCTGTAGTTTGTGGTTAGTAATGTAGTAGGTATTACAAAGATTTCAGAATTTCATACCCAGAATCATAGATTAGTAAAGATTACTCACTCCTAACAAGAAAATGTAACCTGTTTTGACAATTGAAATTGTCACTGTCATCTATTTTCTTGTTTGAAAAATACTTAAAAAAAGGAGTTTTTAGATAATTTACGAATGAAACGATATGAAACGATTTTGTGTTTTTGCACCACTTAACTGCGCATGTCGGTATTGTTCCGCGTAAATTACACCATGACAGCCATTAAATAGCTGACAGAATTTTCAGCCGTTTAAGCCATTTTATGGCTTCCTTCAATTATAAGGCGGTGAGATATCCATATTTATCTATGCCCAGAATATACGGTAAGTTTGCAAAACAATTTGCATTTATTTGAGCAAATAATTACGATGCTCTACCGCATTAGTTTAAAAATACTTTCGAAAATATCAATGACGAAACTATATATTATCTTCCATGTATATTTAACCTATATAGTATTGTTTTATTAAGCCAATAGAACTGTTCATGCATTCCCGCCTTGTTTGTCTAGTAAACTCTCCACAATTAAACGGTCTTTAACTGAATATACACGTCGAATTCGGGTAACCCACACAGTTTGTAGTATGAAATCAAACTACTAGGATTCTGTAGTTTGTGGTTAGTAATGTAGTAGGTATTACAAATATTTCAGAATTTCATACCCAGATTTATAGATTAGTAAAGATTACTCACTCCTAACAAGAAAATGTAACCAGTTTTGACAATTGAAATTGTCACTGTCATCTATTTTCGTGTTTGAAAAACACTTAAAAAAGTAGTTTTTAGATAATTTACGAATGAATGTATATTTAACATGTATTCCATGTATATTTAACCTAATTAGTATTGTTTTATTAAGCCAATAGAACTGTTCATGCATTCCCGCCTTGTTCCTAGGAATTATTTGATGTCGGTGTAGGAACAGATTTACGAAGGTAATAGCAACCGAAATAATTCAATATTCACCACAACGTGTAAATTAATGTGGGTTTGTTTATTGTTTATTGCGAAGATAATTGTCGGATACGACGTATTTATTAACCACCTAAATATAGACTTTGAAACGTGTTTGTTATCGATCTATTCTGGTAAATAAACTTGGGATAATAAGGTACTTGACGTATTATGAGTACCTTTTGCCTTTTGTTAAAAACCTTTTTATAAGTACATATTTCTATATATATGTTGATATAGATAAAGATATATTTAGTTTTATCCTAGTGGCTTAATGAAGTTATTTTTAATAACCAGTAGGTACCCATAATCATATATATTTTGAATTTATTTTTAGAGCCACCAAGATGAGTTTCAAATGTCGCTAAGCTAAGGTCGCCTTTATGCACAATAATATTGCAGTTCTAAGACATTTTTTTCTTTAAATACCATGCCACATACCACACTTTATATTATTAACCATACTTTATATTATTACGCATAGTAACAATAAAAAGGTACAATTTACTGTTAAGCGAAAGACCGTAAATACCAGAGAACAGCGGCACTGGATTAAAGGGAAACAAAGTAATGTAATGTAATTAAACTTTCCGCAACTCGTTGTCGTTGTACTGTTGTTAGTATTTTCTCTATTTTGTTTACGTACACCTTTGTTTTTCATACATTTATTTAATTTTCATATACTTTTGCGCGCTGGTCTTATGTCTTCGTCATAACTCGTGATCAAACTTATATCATTGCCTAATTAATATCTTGTGAAAGTAAGTGCAGTAAATTTCAAGATATTATAATTAATAGTTTCCAATATAGGAGCATTTTTTTACACATTACTGAGATCTATTGGTTTTATTGTTCCTCTGGACACGCGGTAGTGAATCAGCCAAGTTCTAAAGAAGAGCTGGTGACGAAGCACCGCGTTTCGAATGTGTGTGTCCGCGTGTTCATATTGATTACACGGTTATAATAATATTATTATTTTTTTAAATCTTTATATCGTAATTATGAAATGTACGATGCACAATTGCACTTATTATGATGCTATGTATATTACAAGCTACTTACTACAAGGTCTTTTACAAGCTAGTACCAAGAAAAAATAAAAGATGTTGTCTATTTTAACTATTTATTATAACAATTATCTTTACTTTACTGGATTACATGACTCGATAACTAACTGGTTTAAAATAAACTTTAAATAAGAGTGGTATAGAAACAAAGGGAAACTAAATATTGTTATGGTATTAAACTTTTCCAACTCGTCGCTGTACCACTGTTGATATTCATACCGCGTTATTTTGCATATAACTATGTTTTTATGAATTTTTTATTCATTATTAAAAGTTGATCTCGGCTCCTACCACGTTTGTACATTGCAGTCAATTTTATTCCTAACTCCCAAAATGGTGGGATTCGTACTCACCCTTAGGAGAACGATATAATTTGAAATATGATTCATCACTTCAGCCTTTATCGTTCCACTGCTGGACATAGGCCTCCCCTAGGGTGTGCCACAGCACCCGGTCCTGCGCTGCTCTCATCCAGCCCACTGCCACTTCAGCTTGCTAATTTTTTGAGCTATGTCGGTCTCGGGAAATATGATTAGGATAATGTAAATTACAAAGTAGCTATTTAATTTCTTTATATACTTTTGATTCAAACATCCTGTCCAATATAATTACGGATACTTTTGATTCAAACATCCCGTTCACTATAATTACGGCTCTTGTTACTTCCGGACTTTCAATAAAAATAAGATATTTTTCGGAACCTTAATTAAATTATACCAACAAGGATCGGAACACGTGTATTGATTATTACTTAAATAAAAATAATCTTATTCGATCGTATTCCTCTTTTTTATGTAATATAGAAGTAGCAGACGAGCATGCAGTCCACCTGATGGTAAGTGGCTACTGCCGCCCATGGACACCTGTAATCAACCCTAGATAGGATTAGATACCTGAGATCGGCCACAGATGTGCCGCTACTCTGAGGACTAAGCTGGAACGCCTCGGAAAAGTTTGTCTCCCTTACCACACCCTTCAAACCAGAACAAAGCAGTGTTTAACACCGCTGTTATTAGGCAGAAATAGGTGTGGCGGTGGTGCCACCGGAGTCGAACCACAAAAGGTTCTACCACCTTGAAAACCTCTGACTGCGCTTTCCTAGCCGCGGGGCTACGTCACAGCATAAAACCCTAAATCTCGTAAGTTTTCCAATAAAACGAGGTATTCCTCGTCCGCAGCGGATGCGAAAGAAAAATCGCTCCCAGAGTAAAAAAGAAAGAAATATGAATCTCATTTGCATCACTAAAACATTCCATAGTACCTTTATTAAGGAAACTGATTACATTTATATCTTAATATATATATAACATATTTAACTAATTTCCGAAATTTCATATCGTGCGCTGATATCGCTAGCAAATATTTCTCCATTATAAGAATCATCGCTACGGAATATCTTATCTGTTTCCAGCGGAAGCTCTCAAACTTCTGATTGACAAAGCGTTTCTCGCAGGAAATTTTATTCTCAGTTTGAGGTATATATGGTTTTAGTTACAGTATTTAATAGCACTTCAAATAAATATTTTTTTCCTTATTTCTAATAAATAATTCTGTCTTGCAGTTTGCTACATTATGCATTGTTTGAACTATCAACATTTTGTGATACCAAAAACATTTTGTTCGCCAGGCTAATATTTCAGAATCTGATAAAAATGCCTTTTTTTTATGGTCATGTTAATTCATATAAAGTAATAGTAGATACCGATACTGACTGCCTGGATGTATTAAAATTTTAAAACATATTAAAAAATTAAAGCAATCCGTAACAGAGGCTTTGTTGAACGTTAATAACGTAAGATTCCTAAAAATATGAGATTGTTCTATAAGTTTTACATTTTAGCCTCCTCATAGCTTACGTTGGCGAGCGAATTTTCTTGCGATAAATGAAGTCGGATATATTAAATTAATACTGGGAGGTACTTTCATATTGATGTTTGAACAATTTTGGCAATTACGCCCCCGGGGAGCTACAACCAGCAAATACTCCCTCTAATTAAACGCTCTCTTTAACTGCATCGCTGGAGCCGTCTTATCTCCAACTCTGCAGCCGAAACTTATTAAAATTTCTGACTGACTAAGCTTATCCCGCTGGATTCCTTAGAGTTAATTAAAACCATGGTTAGTTGACGCTTTGTAAATTTTGTATGTTATTCTCCAGAAAATGTCTAATACCTTTAAGTGAGCAATACTTGTTACACATATGTTACAGCTAACACTAGTTTTTAGTTAGAACGCGTTTCCCTAGTTAGAGCTAGTTATTACTTCCCTAGTTAGAGCCTTTGTAACTAGAATTGACTTATATTCTGATTCTGGGAAACGACTCCAACAGTTTTCATGAGTATGCGGGGGGTTTCGGGGGCAATAAATCGATCTCGCTACTTTTCATTTTTAAAATACGGCGTTTAAAAAAATACCAAGAAAAGCTTCGACATCCTGGTACTAGAGTTAATACAACGTTCGTGATATTTTTTTACCGCGGTAAATTCATATCCTTAATCCAGGAAAAAGATCAGAAATGGGTCAAGTAAACAATTATGAGTAAAAATTTAATTATTAATAATGATTTACTCACACGTCTTTGCTACTTCTGTTTAATTTATTTGAGTAATTTAAGACTTATCAAGGTCATCTTAAAAATACAGGACAGTAATATAAATCCTTAAATATTTGAACAATCCTAGCAATATTGTCCTAACTGATACGAATACTAGAGCAGAAACACGGTCTTAGCAGATATGATAGCATCGGCTATCGACTTTCCGGCTTCTTGAAAGTTAGATTTAAGCACCGTTAGCCACTCTTTTTGAACAGTTAAACCCGATTATTGTAATAACAATGTCGCTACATATTTCAACGTGCAACGTGCAACGTCATCCTTGATTATGTTCACCGCGCAAGTACTCCTTCATCTAATTAGACGTTTGCTTCCTCGCATTAACACAGCTGAATTATTAACATTGCTATATCAATATCGCTACATATTACAACAACTTGCAATGTCATCCTTGATTATGTTCACCGCGCAAGTACTCCTTCATATAATTATACGTTTGCCTCCATTACATTAACACAGCTGAATTGTTAATATTGTAATAACAATATCGCTACATATTTCAACAATTCTTGCAACGTCATCCTTGATTATGTTCACCGCGCAAGTACTCCTTCATCTAATTACACGTTTGCCGTAATCGCATTAACATAGCTGAACTGTTAATATTGCAATATCAATATCACTACATATTACAACAACTTGCAATGTCATCCTTGATTATGTTCACCGCGCAGGTACTCTTTCATCTAATTAGACGTTTGCCGTAATCTCATCGCCAGTCTTATCTCCAACTTTGCAGCTTAAACTTATTAAAATTTCTGACTCTAAGCGAATCTTAGAAATACGTCTTAAAGTTCTTTAAAACTAATTAACTTTTTAACGAGAGCATTTGCAATACTGTTAGGACAACTAATTACTTAGCAAACGGAATTTCATTTGCTAGATCTAGTTTCAAAGATATACAAAATAGTTAAGGTTTTTGATGTGTAACATCTATAGCCGCACGTAAAAAAGATTTCTGGCGTGGCGACAATTACCTTTAACTACATAGACAAATGTTCTATAAGGGACAGAGCTATTAGAACAATGTGATAAAAAAAGACAACTAGTGTTTGACCTTGCGTTTCAAGTGTACGCAAACGTAAATATTGACCATGGAATATAGTGACCAATGATTACTTCAGTCAAAACGGGACATCGATTTTTTTATGTCAAATACTTTTTACTTGAAAAAATATAGTTAGAAATAATAAAAAACACGCTTTTATGATAAAATTAACTAAAAAGTAGAAAATAATTTTCAATCTAGGAATCATTTAAGGAAAAGTAAATAGTATAATTGTGCAAAAAATGTGGGGCGCTTTATGAAAACTGATAAATGGAGCACCCCATGTTTTTTTCACAATTATAATATTTACTGTTACTTAATTGACAATGGCAACGGTTCATTTCGGAGACAACGGCACGAAGCATCGAAAAAAGGGACTGTCCCGTTAAAAACGGGACGTATGGACGTATATTTCTCATTGATACTCATGCTTGTCAAAGACAATGAAATAATGGAACAGAAGGTAAAAAATGTCCAGAACTGTCGATAATAGTTTTAGTACATCGTTTACGTAGAAATGTTATAGTACAGTTTAACTAAATAAATTATTATTATATAAATATATAATTTGATGAAAGAATGTATCTATACAGATGTATCGACTGGTTTAAAATATACGATTTAAAAATTGTTTATATTTATTATCGTATATTAGTAAAGATTACTCACTCCTAACAAGAAAATGTACCCAGTTTTGAGAATTGAAATAGTTGCGTAAAAAAGTTTTGCCACGTCTCCGTGCTAAAATGTCCCTAAAATATTTGAAATAATTATTTAACTATTATGTAAATTACGCAGTATTAGTTATTTATTTGTAAATTTTCTCTAAAAATGTTTTTATTTGTCAAGAATTCAAAAAAAACTTACTAATAAGCCGTTTGTGGCTTCATTCAATTTCAAGGCGGCGAAGTATCTTTACTAATTTATGTTTATTATTTTCAGTTTTATTTTACACACGACCATTAATTGCAAAGTTGTGTACATTTTATAAATGTACTAGCTGACCCAGCAAACATTGTGTTGCCATATAAATAAAAAAAATGTTAAGGGTGAACAACCCTTATCACTTAAGAGATATGAAAAATAGATAGATAGTAGCCAATTCTCAGACTTACTGAATATGCATATAAATTTTGATGAAAATCAGTAAGAGCGTTTCGCAGGAGTACAGTAACTAACATCGTGACATGCGAATTTTATATAATCTTACCGTGGTCTTTTTGAGGATTAATTTCTGGCTATACAAAGATTGTTTATTAAATTATGTTTAGGTTAATTTATTCAATTAAAGAAATTTTAAAATACCGTATACTATCCTATATAAATTTTATGGTAATATTTTTTATTATTTACCACAGATATCGAAGAAAATTTAGAGATTAGGATACAGAATTTCCCATATATCGATTTTTTTTTTAAATAAACTATAAAAAGTTATATTTTGACTAAAACACACTAATATAAAAATTAAGCAGTGGGATCTTAAAATATAACATACACGTATGAACATCGTGAGCTTCAATAAAATGTCACTTCTGTTCTGTTGATCTATGGTCATAGATCAATGAAATTTTTTTCATTGATCTATGACAGTTCAATTCAATCAATGAAAGTTTTTGTCAATGAAAGTGATAAAGACGCAAAATGCATGGTCATGCATTTTGCGTCTTTATCACTTTCATTGACAAAAACATACTTTGTCTCTTTCTGGTTACTCATGTAATCATGGCGGATCGAACACGAAAAATAAACAAAATTTAATAATTTCTCTTCATTTACGTGTGATAGGTGATTCCATGAATCTTGTTTCTTTTTCGAGCATAATTTTTGCATTTATGCATTGCACAAGAAGGCATTTTGAGGCTTAAAATTCAAAATAATGACGTTTAACGTGTTCAGTGACATTCGTGTGTATTACTACGCCGCGCGAGAGCGACTGGAGTCTTTTTAACTCGTTTTACACCACTTGACGTATTTTGTATGTTTTAAGTATTGCCCGCTTATTTTTCTGATAGTAAAATGTCTGACCGTGATAATTTAGAGAGTGAAAGTGATCAGCCTTCTGCAAAGAAAGCAAAATCACACTATGACACACCATCAAGTCATCAGTAAGTTAATTATTTTTTTATAATTAAAGTATGCATTTATCTGTGCATTAAGCAAGCAATCCAAGAGAAGCTACCACCAGATACGGAACAACAATAGATGCTGTATTTATTAGATATCTTGATAATGTTATGTCCAATACTTTTGTAACATACTTCAGTTACCATCGACCAATTGTCACAGTAATACCGTCCTCAGAGGCAACATCGAATATAACTATTACCGAAGTCACTGATTAAACGAATTAAGTAGTCACGATTTGAAATAAATTCGTAAATTTTTGTATTTAATGAAAATAAATTTTTATTCAATAAATAGTCATCGTTATCTGGAAAAAAATCGTAATATTTTATTTTATCATTATTACATATTTAGTTCCTATCACAATATGTTCTTTTCTGCATATTACTTTTACAAAATAATGTCGATGTTTCACATCTGCCAGGCGTCCCGTGACGGCTCACATTTTTTTTTTGACTATTCAATCGATTATTGACAATTTATTGTAGGTGTTGAGGGAACTTACATAAAGTCTACTTTTAGCGATTACTATGACAATTAAGACTCCACGCTAATGAGGTCGGTGAAATAAGCTACTAACAAAAAATACTTACGTAAACAAACATATTATGTAGGTCGGCATTTCCAGATTGATGATAATATTTGCTAGTTTACTCAGTTTGTAACTAAAATAATGGTAAAAAAGGCGTTACAAACGATATATAAACAAGAAGAGGTCCTCTGTTGTGGGGCGACTGACCTGGAATATCTTTTCTAACGAACCGGCTAAGAAAAGTGTAGCAAATATTTTCCTGTTATATTACCATCATATCTTGTTATGTTACAGGTATACATACGAGTATGTCATTTGTTTTCTTAAAAACGGTTATAACTTCAATAATATTGGAACATGTAGATAGTAGGAAGTATAATAAGCAAAAAATATGTTATTACTATTTAAATAAGTATATCATAAGTTATTTAGTTCGAATTGCTATTCAGACGGTCGGTATTTTTACGGTAATATCTTTACCACGCTTTTATTACCTTAGGTTGTATGCATGTATGTATGTATGTAACGAAATCTTTGAAATCGATTTTTACCCACTTAGAGCGGTCCAATTAATTTAAAATTTTGAGCAATTACACGATTTTAATAATTTTATCCCATTCTCCTCATCAGGATCGCCAGGAATCAGGATTACCGATTTTCCTTGTGGGATTTTAGCGTGATTTTTAGTTTTTAAACTATAATTATTTAGGTACTTATAACAGTGTTGATAAGTGCTGGTGTGTTCATATTTCGACAGTGTTATATTAAAGCGTTTCAACTTGATCATCAGAGGTAGCAACGTATTTGTGGCTACTTACCACCAGGTGGATATCATACTCGTTTGCTAGTTCTATAGTATAAAATACTATTTTAATAGGCAGGGACAAAAAAGATTTACCAGTTTTTTTGTCTTTTTTTTATCAAACTGCCTTTTTTATTTGACCGCAAATTGGCGCGCTTTATGTGTTATGAATAAGTAGTCTTCAAAGTTTTAATACTGTTTTAGTTGAATTTCAACGACCACTGGACGTACCCTAGTTAAAGCTAAAATACGATATACTCTTGGCCCTTAAAATATCTCTCAAATTACTTTAAACAAGAGTAAAATTGTTGCTAAAATGTAGATTTAATCCAGTCACGTACTAAGTTTGCGAGGCTTGTAAGGTTTATGAAAATAGCCCCCGCCTACTATATAATTCAATCAAACTTCCACCTCTAAGAATAAGAATCCGCTGTTTTCATTACAATGTTATGAAATTCCAACTAAACTACATCAATTTGAAAACGCCCACTCCGGCAGATGAAGCAACAACCACTACTTGTAATTTTAGATTAAAACTTTCTGTAACTTTGTAAGATGAATGTAATAATGAGATTTGAAAATAAAAATGAATATAAACTTTCATTTAACTCGTGTATAAAATGAATAGTACTTATGAGGATTCATCCAACGAGTCAACACCTCAACTGTATATAACAGTTGAGGTGTTGCAATGGTCAGCATTCGGGTCCTTCATCAGATCCGCTCAATATTTTTGTTAAGCCGTTATTGTCTCACAGGTAGGATGGGTCTCCTTATATAATTCCTCACGATGTTTTCCTTCACCGTTATTAAAGTGATAATTTATTTTAAATGTAGCTACAAATAAATTTGAATCAGCTGATCACTGTTTCTATTTATTTGTAAAACTGACCCACATACCACATTAGGAAATGTCTCTAAAATTTGGCGAAAATAGGCCATTAAAAATAAAAGAAATTATTTGGAGAAAAAGATTGTCAAAAATAAGTAGTCCCTTTTTGAGTAACGTTAGCCAGAAGTTTCTGCCTGATTAGTTTAGTTTAGTTAAACTAATTAGTTTAGAAAGATCCGCGGTATACAAGAAGAGGTTCTGCAAAGTGGGCTGCAAGGAGAGAGCCGCAAGTTACCGACAACTGCCCTACCGCCCTTTCAAAGGTTCGTATCATTCCGCCCACAGATTCGCTGCGGGCGAGTATACCCACAGTTATCATATCCAATTGCTGTTGTTTTAGGCTTCAAAGCAAAGTTATTCATTCACCCGTAACTATAATAAAATAATAAATTCATTTTAATTTACTTTTCGCAATATTTTTAACCTTCCTACTTTTGAAGTATTTTTACACCGTAATTCAAAAGTTGTTTGAGAAATTCTTCTTATTATTAGTATTCTTAGCTCCGTGGTATTTACATAGCTAGTGAACTGCTCCCAGTTCCATTCTAGATATTGACAAATATTTAAGTAACTGAATATATTACCTTCTATCGTAAGATAGCTATTTATAGCTGCATACATTACCCGACTGCCAAGGGAGCGTTATTTAATCAATGTGTTTGTAAATTTAGCTCAGATGTCAATATATCAAGGTATGTCATTAGATCTCTCTTTTTACCCGACTGCCAAGGAAGGGTTATGTTTTTCGCGCGTATCTTGTATGTTTGTCTTTCTTTATTTGATCCGATCTAACAAACGGCTAGATGAATTTCAACAGTTAAAGTGTCATTATATTTGTCTCAATGACCCGAGTGTCCTTAGATAGGTTTTAGTAAAAAAAAAATCAAAATGGCGGATTTTTGGCGCGAAATAGTAACACATTTAAAAAAAAAGTTAACCGAACCTATCGAGTAGGGTATCAAATGGAAGGAAATTAAACGGAGATTATAAAAACATATTTGTATATATATAAAACAGTAAGGTGACTGACTGACTGACTAACTAAATGACTTTTTCATTTTTCAGAAATCAACGTACAGCCTAAACCAAGGACCTTACAGTTCTGAAATTTTGCACACAGGTTCTCTATATAGCTTGAATAAGTACTAAGAAAGGCCTTTTGGAAATTCTACCCTTAAGAGGGTAAAATAGGGGAAAATAGTTTTTTTGAAATCCTTTAATTTTGAAGCAACTACTATAAAATTTTGTATTTGGTTTTCTGGATAGGAACAAGGACGCACTTATTTATCCCCCTCCAAAAAATCAACCCCGTAGAAGGTAAAATAAGGGTTAAAAGTTCATTTGAACAATCGTCAATTTTGAAGCAAACACTATGACATTTTGTATCAGGCTTGTTAGATAAAAATAATGAAATGCTACCTCTAACGAGGTAAAATAATGACCGAAACTTTGATTAACTGAAGTTATATATTTTATAGACCGTAAATGGTGAATTTTTTCGCGAAATAGTAACACGTTTTAAAAAAGTTAACCAAATCTATCGAGTAGGGTGTCAAAATAAAGGAAATTAAGAGGAGATTACACATACATTATATAATATATCTTATATATAAAATTCTCGTGTTAGTTACCGTACTCCTCCGAAACGGCTTCACCGATTTTCACCAAATTTTATATACATATTCAGTAGGTTTGAGAATCGGCCACTATCTATTTTTTTTTTACACCTAAGTGATAAGGGTTGTTCATCCTTAACATTTTTTTATTTATATGGCAACACAACGTTTGCTGGGTCAGCTAGTACATATATACTCGTATATACACATCGATATGACTGTCTGACTAAATGAGTGAGTTGCTGTGCCAGAGATCAACGCAAAGGGAAACCGCTGAACCACAGTATAAGGATATACAGTAATTTAACTCGGCCCTGTCCTTGAATTAGATACCTACGGTTGCGCTGGGCACGGTAACGCGTTAGGGCTGCCTGCCTACAGTTTTTTAATTACATCTGCATACTTGACTTTCTTTTTAATTTTTTGATTGTAAATGTTGTATTTTTTATTTATACAAATGAATGCTATAGTTAATTATATAGAAAGTGTTGAATGAAAATGCATGTTATGTTTTTTAATATGTATATATTACGTAATAAAAACTATTCTTATAATTGGGTACTTGACAGTTACAACAATAAAATATGAAATATGTTCGACATGATAGCTTATAAATTAACATAAATTATGCAAAATTTAGTTTAAATATTTAATACAATATTTAATAATAATTTTAATTAGAGATGCGCCGAATAGTGGTTTCACCGAATAACCGAATACCGAATATCA
Organism: Epargyreus clarus; assembly: GCF_041222505.1. NCBI lineage: Eukaryota > Metazoa > Arthropoda > Insecta > Lepidoptera > Hesperiidae > Epargyreus > Epargyreus clarus. Next base: position 11,144,514 of record NW_027332212.1, read on the forward strand.
TTCGGTTTAACTTTCACCGAACTGGATATTCGGCCGAATGATTCGGTTTACCAATTCATTGTTTTGCCGCGTAAACAGGTTCTAATATTTCTTTTATAGTGTCCATTATTGTCAATTTGCCAGTTACCTGTATTCATTAAAACTTTGATTTAAGTTGTAAGAAGAAATACTGATTTGAGGTTTAAAATAAATGTTAACTATACTAACTTTAGAATCTATACAAATAATTAAAATTTAAGTGTCTGTTTGTAATGTCAAAATAACAACATTTTACTAAGACCATATAACATAAAAGGAAAATATAAAATATACGGTACATACGGTACTTTTAACGAAAAAAAAAATTATTTCAAATTTGGTTTGTTCCGGCTAATCTTTAAAATGGCTGTACTGATTTTGATGGGACTTTCACTGGCAATTAGCTGATGTTATAGACAGTAACATAGGCTACATTAATTTTGGAAAAAGAATTAGGGATAAGCGCAAAAAAGTTAAATCCCATGAAAACTTCAGAGTATTTACACTTTTAACGCGGGTGAAACCGCGGGGCACAGCTCGTAAGTAATAAATATGTTATTTTAAGGTTTCAAAATAAATGTTGATTTGAAGTTTAATTGCTTTATGTTATTAAATTATCATAGGATTTCTTTGACTTAAAATATAACATAAATCTTACATAAGAAGTTTTGTGTTTTAGTTATGTACCGTGTCGTGTATACACGAAAGTAGACATACCTACTCGAACCGAATATATTCGGCACCAAAACCGAATAATTCGGCCGAATACAAATACCAAAAAAGATGCCGAATACGCCGAAAACCGAATACCAAACGAATATTCGGCGCATCTCTAATTATAATCTATACTCCGATTCATAATTGGGTGTCCAAAATGTAAACAAAGGTGTTGACCTATCAAGAAAATACCTTTCAAATGGTAGTTTCTTATTTTTGACGATCTTAAAATAATACAACAATAATAAAATATTGATCTAAATAAATTAAGATCAATTCTCATTTTCTAATATTTATATTACCTCATTCAGAATAGTCCCTCGGCGGCATATCGCGCGAACAAACGGGTGCCGAAAGGCCGCTAAGCCACGCCCTCAGCCTTTGTTGCGCCGCGCGACGACGAATAAATACGACGCGTGCGTTGTGCAAGCAAGCCCTTCGTTTATCAACAGTTTCGAGTTTTATTTTGCGCGGGAATAATAAAAGTTGTAAATTGGTCGAAGAAATAGTTTTATTCTATTAATTCAGAAGAGGGATAACCTCAAATAACAAGCTCTGACACCTGTCTACTGAACCAAAATTACAACAATCATACGTATTTTTTTAAAATATCAAATTGTATTAATTAAAAACTAATCTCATTTAGTAGTAGTAGTACCTAGTAGATTAAGTATCTAGTATTAACATAAAAATCATTGTAATTGTCTTACCTTTCGGAGTTTCCAGGCAGTTTAAAAAATGTTATATCTGGATGTGTTATTGACGAATTGAAGCAACCAAAAACAACACAATATAATCTATAACTTTTCTTCGCCATATTATTCTTGAAACAACAAAATATCTTACAAAACCGTCACATAACCCGCTCGTCACCGTGGCACATTCACGACACTGCGTGTACCGAGTGTTTACTTACCTCGAGGCGAGTAGGCGTGGCTTGCGTTTCGTGCGTTTGTATGAAGATAAAATACTGTATATCCTTATACTGTGGCTGAACTTAAGCGTGCTGGAATTTTACATATAGGTTCTTTATATAGCGTAAATGAACACTACGAGGATAAAATAGGATAATATTGTTTGAACATCTTTTGTTTTTGAAGCAGACACCTACTATGAAACTTTGTATTTGGCTTTCTGGATAAAAATAATGAAATGCCTATTTCACTGCTTTTGGAAATTCTACTTCAGCCTTTTTGGTGCAGTCGGGTTTTTGATTTTTTTTAATTAATTACTTGTTATCTTCGAATATTTATAGTATGAGTCATAAGCATACATCCTAGTAAATATATCGAAATTTTCAATTTACTTATCACGAACTGGTACGAGCTACGAGGTAAGATCTCAAGAGCATAAAGATAACTATCATCTTCATCAGTAGTCAATAACCTTTTGTTGAACCATTTCGGCTGGAGGACATGCCAAAGGCAGACCCATACATACATACATTTGAAGGTGGTAGAACCCTTTGTGGTTCGACTCCGGCAGCACCACCGCCACACCTATTTCTACCTAATAACAGCAGTGTTAAGCGCTGCTGTGTTCCGGTTTGAAGGGTGTGGTAAGGGAGACAGACTTTTCCGAGGCGTTCCAGCTTAGTCCTCAGGGGTAGCAGCGCATCTGTGGCCGACCTCAGGTAGGAATATTTAATCCTATCTAGGGTTGATTACAGATGTCCATGGGCGGCAGTAGCCACTTACCATCAGGTGGACTGCATGCTCGTCTGTTACTCCTATATTACAAAAAAGAACAAAGAAAAACAGTCCGCTTAAAGAAATATCAGTCGCGAAATTCATCAACATTAAGATTGATTGAGCTAAGAAAATTAAAGATAAGTTTGTAAAAATATTTAGTATAAAATGTCATTGTTTAAGTATAAGAAAATTATATTACTTACTTCGCCGACATTGCATCCTTCACGTCTGGGAATCAAACCCTGAATTCCCATGTAAGAGGCTGAATTAACATCCCTTATATACACACCCCCGAGAATATTATTATAATAGCCGTTGTTGGCCCGAAACATCGCAGTAATTCGCGTTAGGCCTAATGTGGTCGGGCTAATAGACGCTTCATTATCTGACGCTTATGACAAGAGTTATACAGTTAGTACTTTTACGGTTTATGGCCTCTTTAGGAATATAGCTTATTATGTTAATGTTGTCTGCTTGAAAGAAGTGTCGTCAAGAATTGTCGTCAATCCATTACCATCCCACTGCTGTGCACGAGTGCTCTCACAGAGGGAAAGGGGTTTAGTTGGTCCATCTTAATTAGTTAATTAAATACACACATAACTTCGAAAAGTTATAGGAGCGGACCATAGATTAGTAAAGATACTTCGCCGCCTTGAAATTGAATGAAGCCACAAACGGGTTATTAGTAAGTTCTTTTTTTGAATTCTTGACAAAGAAAAACATTTTTAGAGAAAATTTATATTCATTTATATTCATATTAAATAATTATTTCAAATATTTTACGGATATTTTAGCACGGAGACGTGGCAAAACTTTTTTACGCAACTATTTCAATTCTCAAAACTGGGTACATTTTCTTGTTAGGAGTGAGTAATCTTTACTAATCTATGTAGCGGACTTAGAAGTCGAATATCGGGAGTTATTGTTTAAAACCAATGACCATAGACGGCTTACAAATTCAACTTTGTTAAGATTTTAGATGTTATACATATGGAAATTTTAGCCGTCCAAACAAGTAACTAATACTAATATCCAATTAAGCTAGGATAGTTATACTTAGCATGTAGACGTGGTAGCCATTTAGGTATGCAAATCGTTGAAAGTATACTTACATTTAGGAAATGCAGTGTTAAGAAAGCTAATAAAAATACAACTTCTACATCTTCATGTGTTTTTAAAATGATACAAATATTTTAACCATAGATTATTAAAAAAAGCTTGTAAAAAAGATCTCCGTTGCTTAGCCGTGAACATTTTATCTAAGTCTTTATTCACGTCATCAAAGGTACCACTTATTTGCAATGAAAGTGATTATACCCAAGGGCGCTAATGTCGTAAGCTGTGGATCATGTCGTATCACCTTGGAGCGGGTAATCTTTGATGCCTGCAATCTTTACCTCTCGTCCGTCCTTCAACACTCGACACTAAATAAGGCTGATTCACACTTACAAAGTTGAGACTAAGGGCCTATTTATATCCTTCAAGGTTGGGAATGAAAGCACTTGTTTTTGTGTTGCATATGTCCTCCACGGAGGACGGTAATTATTTTTTGTACATAGAAGTATCTAATAAGCACGCAGTCTATATGATGGAAAGTGGGAACTGCCGCAAAGACATTTATGTAATCAACCCTATATAGGTCCAGTGTTCTACACAAGGTCGGTCACACATGCATATCTACTGAGCATTCAGTTGCAATAACGCTCCTTTACATCCTTCAAAGCACAATGAATTGTTTTCATTGAGACGGTGGTGCCTTTAGAAACCACAAAGAGTTGAATCACCTTTAAAACACATTACCTTTAACACCAGTCAGGTTATATGGGACACATGTAACCGCTTGGCGCGAAATTAATTCGTCTGATAACCGTCACACTCATGTCGGTACATATACGGTAGGTACTTGCCCTACTTTTTGAACATCATATTTTATGATTCTAACCTGGTCCTCAGTGACAACGCCACGTGGATTTCTTTTACGATTTTTAAATTCTCACCAAATCAACATTTTTTTTAAATTTTCATTTAAATTTTATAATATAAGAGTAGCAGGCGAGCATGCAGTCCACCTGATGGTAAGTGGCTACTGCCGCCCATGGACATCTGTAATCAACCCCAGATAGGATTAGATATTCCTACCTGAGGTCGGCCACAGATGCGCCGCTACCCCTGAGAACTAAGCTGGAACGCCTCGGAAAAGTCTGTCTCCCTTACCACACCCTTCAAACCGGAACACAGCAGCGCCTAACACTGCTGTTATTAGGTAGAAATAGGTGTGTCAGTGGTGCCGCCGGAGTCGAACCACAAAGGATTCTACCACCTTCCACCTTACCACCACCTTAAGGGTTTAGGGATTATAACATTTGTATGAACATAGGTAGAAATCATAATGTCCATTCCAGTGGTCCTTAACTTAACTGATCCAATTAATTTAAGTAGTAACTTAAAACTAAAAACAAATTAAAATAAGAGAACATTCAATTTTACGATAGATTTAGAAATCTTTCCTATATTTTTACTTCTTGAAAGTGATGTTTTCAAGATTAAAGTTTGTATTAGACTCACACGACCCAGATTCCCAAACGTCGGTGAAATTTGGCTCATATTTTTCCACCTTCAAATAAAAGTCTGGATCTAATACATATTTTTAATAGTTTACGAAAGCATGCAGGACTTGAAAACATTGAAACACTTAGATATTTTTATTCATTTTATATTAATCGTACACCCGTATGAACCAAAAATAACCATGACAGAATTTGTAAACGAATATAATTATTTTGGAGACATCTGATAATTACACAAAAGCGTAATTGTACTTATGTACCTACGCTTATAAAAAAAACTATACTGGTTTGGCGTAATTAATAAAAAAGTGCATGTATTAAGAAGTGAAACCATTACAAAACAAAATGACTGATCATATCACTCATATTGCAAGTTATGACATTTGCAAGTTAAAAATAGTTTAAAAATTGAAATTAGTTTACAAATAGTGTCTAAAAATGTATGTGTTCACTTTACCCTTATAATTCTATATACTCGCTTCTTTCTATAGCATGCTGTCTTCACCTGTAATTGGAATGCCACTCACCTATTTTCTCTAATTACATGTGTACATTATATTGGTGTTCATTAAATAAATAAATATTATATCTAAATCGATAATAATTATTTCATTTTTGGTATCGTTACTTCTCAAGACAACAATTTCCGTTAAAAAGTCTTTTCACCTATATTTTTTTCCTCCATTTTTTATAAACCAATATAGGAACCAGCCTTGATGCTTTAAGATCAATATTGATAAATATTTCCCAATGATTAAAGAAGCCAAACCAAACAAAATGTTAAATTAATTCGACAAGCACTTAAAGGACACCAAAATAGCATTGGCGAGGAAAATGTAGTGAACTTTTAATTAATTTCCAAGCTCTAATCAAAGACTCGACATTTGACGCGAGATCGCGCGTCGAATGTCAGTGAGGGAATCTTGACAACATTATGAAGGTAATTTGTTGTTTATTAATTAATAAGATTAACATACCCATAGTGGTTTTATCAATAGAGTGAGTGAGGCAGATTAAATTGGCGGCAAATTTATCTTGGTAGATCTTTTTCGACAATATGTGTTCATTAACGCAAGTGTTAGGTCCTCCAATTTATATAGAGTTTTATATTGGCCCACGAATTCTTGTTGACAACATTATGAAGATAATTTGTTGTTTATTCAATAGTAAGTTTCACATACTTACAGTGGCTTTGCCATTAGACTGAGTAAGCTGGAGGCTAGGACCGCAGATTAAATGGGTGATAAATTAATCTTGGACGATCTTTTTCAACAATATGTGTTAATAATTAACGCAAGTATTAGGTCCTCCAATTTATATAGAGTTTTGTATTGAACCACGAATTTTTGTTGACAACATTATGAAGATAATTTGTTGTTTATTCGATAGCAAGTTTAACATACCCACAGTGGCTTTATCAAGACTCAGTAGGCTGGAACCTAGGACGGCAGATTAAATAGATGACAAATTTATCTTGGACGATACATAATAATTAGGTCCTCCGATTTAAATAGAGTTTTGTATTGGCCCATGGTCGTATTGGTCTATAGTCCTGAACTAACGAATTGTTAAAGATTAAACAGCAAATCGGTATTGTATCTACAATGCATACATAAGCATAGTAGTTAGACCACGCGGTTATTGTAATTGTAATTTAATTAAGATTTTTTTTATAATATAAGAGTAGCAGACGAGCATGCAGTCCACCTGATGGTAAGTGGCTACTGCCGCCCATGGACATCTGTAATCCACCCCAGATAGGATTAGATATTCCTACCTGAAGTCGGCCACAGATGCGCCGCTACCCCTGAGGATTAAGCTGGAACGCCTCGGAAGTCTGTCTCCCTTACCACACCCTTCAAACCGGAACTCAGCAGCGCCTAACACTGCTGTTATTAGGTAGAAATAGGTGTGGCGGTGGTGCCGCCGGAGTCGAACCACAAAGGGTTCTACCACCTTAAACTACTAACTTACTTAAGTACTAACATTGTAGGCCATAGATGTGTAGGCATTCTTATTACCTCATTTAAAAATTCAGATCATAAAATATATGAACAGATATGTTACGAAAGCAGAAATCCCAACGTAATATTACGTAGATATTGTAAATTATAATTGGAACCTGTAAAAGAAAGCCGTAAAACAAAAAGAAAAGTAAATAAACATTATTATTCTCTTTCTGATCAACAACCCCCATTAATTCCGAAACAGTCGACTTTAACATTAAAATTTTATGAATATTAATTAAGAAGTTTAATTGTAATATTGCGATGATTGAAATTAAGCGAAACGGAATTATTCAATGAAATTCGGCAATTTGTTCGATCCCAACGGAATATTGGAGAGCACAAAATGGCCGATCAACAATCAACGTCAGAAGTAATAAATTTATAAAATTGACGTAATTTGATAAATTTACTGTTTAAAAAATGTTTAATAAATATAACAGATGTACTTTTAATGGAGAAGCCTAATAGATTATTTATTTTAACACACAAATCAAAAAACTATAGGGAATAGTGAAAAATGCTCAAACTAGTCTCTTGAACTCTATTCCTGTCTAAGGAAATAGATTTTCGCATCAAATTTCACAGTTTGAAATATATCCACGGCCAGAAATCCACCCCGCGGTAGCGGCGCATTTCTGGGCAACCTCAGGTAGAAATCTAATCATATCTGGGGTTGATTACAGATGTCCATGGGTGGCAGTAGCCACTTACCATCAGATGGACTGCATGCTCGTCTGCTACTCTTACATTATAAAATAAGATACATATAAATAAAGTATATAGTCACCTGTTTGGTAATAACGATGACGAACAGTATGTAGGCGTTGAGGAGCAGACCAATGGCGGAGATCACAGTGATGGCGACGTTCAACGCCAGCGCCACCGCCGCTTCCTCGCCGCGTGTTTCCGTCCCGTTCACCTCCATTGAACTGCCTATCTCTGTCCTTTTCTATTTATAGCTCTTTCACGCCATGATGGCGAAGTTTGTTTCATTTTCAACGAATTTGTCATCTCACCGCTGCTGCAGCGTTCCATAGCATTTTTACTGCTTGAGATCTGAAAAGAAAGGGGATGATTACTTATCAGGAAAAACATAATATGGTTCAGTACTGAACGGAACCATATGAAAACACTAGGTTAATTATAAATTATCAGGTGTCAATTTTAAAATTATCACATTCCTACATGATAGGAAGAACAAGTATGGTTCTACACGGGAGGTAACTCTGCCCTACCGGTTTCTAGCACGCAAAAGTTTTTGCATTTCGATATAAGGATGTGCAATGTGGATACCGACTCATTTACATATCAGGTGATCATCTTTGCCTTCGGAAGTGGTAATGCATTTATAATCTTCAGGTCGACCCTCAATCCTATATGAAGTTTGTTATATTTTAGATATATCCATGGTCGGCAGAGGCCATTTACCATTAGCAGGTAAAACCTCATTCACTCTACTTTGGACATTTTAATTAAGTCTGGCGGTCCGTATGTAAACCGACGCTATAGACGCTTCACTTTGTCATTTAACTCAAAATAGCATTTGGACAGGTCACGAGTGCTCAGGACGTCAATCGTGCACGGAAGTAGGCTCACAATAGAAATAGCCCCATCACTGACTTTGATATATTATTTCTTGATGTGAAATGTCCTTATAGGTAATTCTATAAATATTGTATCAAAGTTCACAGCATTAAGGAACCTTTTTTGAAATATTTTTGATTACAAGTATGTATAGTACATACTTTTAATAGTAGTAGTGATAGCCTTTGTTTTAAATTCGGTCTCTTGATTGAAGCTTCCGAGATTCAAATCCCAAGCGCGCACTTATGAATTTTTAACCTACTTCAAAAAAGGAAGCGGTTACTCTAACTACTAACTTTTTTGAACTATTTTTGACTACTTACTGATCTCGATGAACACACAAATTTATTTGCATAATCTAATGATGCAACTGAAAGACTTACTACTGTCACAGGATTTAGCACCCATTGATATGTACTCCTTTAATAGTTAAAAATAATAAGGGTTGACTTTGCCTGATTAAAAAGTAATCTCTGAAAAATAATATACATTTAATGATGAGGAATATGTTCTCCGCATGCAATTAATCAGCATTCATACAAGCTTTATTGAAAAACAGTATGGCAACTGAATTCATACAAAATGATTTTGGTTTTGACTCTGATTCGCATATTATTATTATTATTATTTCGTATATTATAATTCTGGGGTTCTCGTGAGTTTTAGTGGTTACCATCACTCAGGAGGCATCACTGTCACACTATTTTTGATTTATAACTATGATAAGCGCTGCTGTGTTCTGATTTGTAGGGCGTACTAAGGGTATACCTATAGAAGGCGTACCTACTTAATCCTCAGGGGTAACATCCGTTTTCCCTGTAGTTCCGAGACCAGAATAGGGCTACGGTATCCCCTGCCTCTCGTAAGAGGCGACTAAAAGGGACATTCTGGGTTGCGGGCGGCAATAGTCGTATACACCAGATGGTGTGGTGATACAAACTCACCTGGGCGGAGCCCGACGGGGCAGTGCGCTGAGAGGACTCCGGTCGCGTTCCTTTGGAGATTCCGGAGTCCTCTACGCTGCGCCGAGGACGGCCATCGGGGGGGTTTTAGTGCGGTAAAAGTCCCACATAACCCCGTGTCGCTCCCACGGCACCGGAATTTTTTTTTGAAGGTTTCACCCTCGAGAAAAAAGAAAGAAAAAAGGGGTAGCATCCGTGACCTGGTGTGGACCTGGTGTGTGTGGTGTGGTATTTGTGCGCGGCAGCTGCCAACCAATAGGTAGACTGCGTTGTCGTTTGCTACTCCTATATCATAAAACAACAGCAGGTCTAAGCTAGTTTGCTGCTTGCATAAGCAAAGGCACAGATATCAATCATGAGCTATTTACGCTATTGTAACCCGTTTTGAGAACATAAAAACTCGACGCTTAGCGAACTATTTGCGGTCTGGGCACGCCACTAGCCCGCACGTGCCTGATATCGACAAACGATAAATAAATATTCTGTCAACACATAACGACGGCAAGACACGACAGGTTAGGTAACATTGTTAAAACTTAGTCGATTGTTCTAAATCAAACTATATTTAAAATGTACAACCTTTGGTAGATACAATGGAGACTTAGGAGGGATAACGGGTTATGTGGGGTTTTTATCGAGCTAAAACGCCTCTTCTAATCTGATCTCTAACGGAACGCAACCAGAATCCTCATAGCGTACTGTCCTTAGTAGAGCTTTACGTTAAATTCACAGCTTTAGGTATTTACGATAATATGACGCCATACCGTCGTCCTTTCCGGGGTCGCTGGACGGTCTTCTTATCGGCCATATCCACGGAAATCTCCTTTTACGACAACAAGGGCATACCGTACCTATCCTAGTTCTATACTGCAGGTACACGTAGCATCCTACATTAGGTACTATGATTGCTAACGTAACTTAGTTTGTGAAGCAATGCCCCCAAAGTGCATACGCTTACGTCACGTAACAGTTTCTCAAAGTTTCGAGTAGGCAGGCATGTAGAGTAGCTACATTATTGAAATTGCATATTAATTGTGGTAACTTTTAAAGTAGTTTTTATTTTGAACTAGCTGGGCCGATGTATATGTAATATAGTTAATTAAGATAATTATAATAGTAACACTACATGACAAAGATTCAGTTATATAAATCACACGTAATATGATGCAACTTGTAAAAAGTCCCACATTAGCTCTGTTGCTCATGTGTCCCTAAATTAAGAGCTGTAAAGAAACATGTCCAGCATTGACATACGTTATAAAATATAGGAAAGCGTTGTCGCACAATGTACCGCACACTTCCACTTTTTGAGTACGCTTTATTTTGTAACTCTGCACATAAAAAATAAAAAGCAAAAAGGTTAGTACCCTGGTCCGGATTGACTGCGAATATTTTTTTCTGGTTCCTTGTCATTATTTCCAGACAAGCTCTAATACGTAAACTTCATGTAACTACAAATATATAAACATATACAAGAAAGATTTAAGACAGACATGCGTGTAAATATTCTCTTTGTTTTTATCGTAGCGGATATGTTCCAACAAATAGTTTGTGTTTGTGTTCGAAGGGCGTTAAGAAGACACATTTACAATAAGAATCAGAACTCTTATTCACCGAAATTCTTAGTTCTCGAGGACTCAGAATTCTTCAGGAACAAATACGCATTTGTTATCCACTTCCAATAGTTCAAGTTTATAAGTAAAGATAAATAAATATTTTAGTTGAATTTCGATCAACAACAGTGCCTATTGATGACCGAAGCACGATACTCACTACAAGTAGGTACCACTCACACACACAACGAGCCTTTATATAATGTAGAGTTACCAAGCTATCAGAATAATACATTAATTTGATGCACTTTGCGACGTTTGCACTTATAATTAAGATTAATATGCTGGATCGTTTTATGTTAGATGTCAACGTTACTTATATAGTGTGTAAATCAAAAACTCTTGAAGAAAATTATAGACAGGTAGTTAACTTAAACTTGCTCATAAAACAAATCTGATGGAACAAGGCACATCTGATTTTTCAAGCTATATGTGGATTAAAAATTTATTATCACTTGCTTTGAAAACACTACCACAAGATACTCTTTCTTCTCCTCAAACTCAAAGACGAAAGCCATATATTCAATTCAATACAATTGTATCAATTCAATACATAAGATCGCAAAATATCGTTTTTTAGAGGATTCGTTTTCATTCCGTAATGGACATCTATAGCTAATTGATGGATGCATTAAATCACTCATTTAATTTTACACAACAGTCTCTATCTATTGACTACTAAGTCTGTGGTGCAACTACTATAGCATTCGATTCTATCGTAATACCATTATTAACCTACTTTTTAAAAACATTCAATAAATCGGTGTTGTTACCATTATGTCCTTCGAACAGTTAATTTGACAGCAATGTCAGTATATTTACACCATATGAATAACTTAGCAAGGTTATTGCGAGGTTTATGTGTAGTATCCGCTTTATAAGTTATCTATTATGAATCTATTTATGTCCCACTGCTGGACATAGCACTTATAGTCCGAAGATCTAAGCCATAGTCCACCACACTGGCTAGATCATAGACTTAGATTTTTTTCGCTACGCTATATATCTATGGGCTAGGCGCGGTTCGGTAGATTTGTTACACGTATTTTTTACAGAATTTTCAAGCATGTAGGTTTTTTACGATGTATTCCTTCGAAGTTTTAAGCATGTGATAATAAATAATATATTTTGCGATAACCACGATCCATTCAACTGAATCGAAATATCGGCAATGAATAAACTAAAACTGTGTATTGTGAGTACCCGTTACATATTGAAACGCTTCAATTCCGCCATAATATTCGTGTAAAATCATACTATAGTCCGATTCATAATTAGGTGTCCAAAATGTAAACAAAGGTGTTGACCTATCAAGAAAATATGTGTCAAATGGCAGTTTCTTATTTTTGACAATATTAAATTAATACATCGATAATAAAATAATAATCTAAATAAATTAAAATCAATTCACATTTTCCAATATTTATATTAACTAAATTTCATTTCATACAGTAATAATAATAAAAAAACAAGATTTATGAGAGAAAATTAAATTGTGATAATGATCACACAATCGGCATCCAACACATTTTTTGTGCCGCCATTTTTAAGTTCCGTAGCTAATATTATTCATTTTTGTGATCGTGATCGAACTCGAATTTTTTCTAGTTTTCTTAGCGCGTTTTTTTTTAATTGTGTGCAGTTATTAAGTTTTTGTTTTATGTTGAATTTTGTGAAATTTTTCGTTTCTTGTTAATTTGTTAAGGTTTACAATACCTGTAATCGAATTTTGACAATGACATTTCTTTGTTTACATTTTGGACACCTAATTATGAATCAGACTATAGTTGTAATAGTGCATTACTTCCTATACTTCTTATTAGTGAAACCTTGTGAAAGTAACAGCTCATAAACATTTGAAGTAAATGCTTAAGATTTGAAACGTATTTCTCATTTAATAATAATAGAAGACGTTTAAATCTGATCTGTCAGTTTCACCCGATCCCGACGTTCTAGTTGCTGCCATTTCATTACTACAATTGGATTTTAACCAAGTTAACTTCATTTTGCTCCTCTTTTTAAACATAATTTTCCTTTGAAGATAAGGCGAAGTACTCGTAACTTCATTCGATTTCTTTATCGTGATAATGACATACAAATAAGACATTGATATGTTTGTATCGTTAGTTAGAAATCATTATAAAAAATCCATATCTATTTTATAATTACATGTTTTCTTTTATTATCTTTTATATCTATAATATTTGGATTAAAAAAATGGCCTAGTAAAAACGAGTTAAATTGATAATAAGGCGTTAATAAGGTTAATTAATTTAGTAACTTTTTTTTTTACCAGTTTCGACCAAAATCTCCCTGTCAATGTCATTATTGCATCCTATCCTTGACTATGCAGATGTTTGCTATCTAGATCTAACTGAGGAGCAACTTAATAAGCTTGAGCGTATTCAAAATTTGTTTATCAGGTTCATATTTGGAATTCGTAAATATGATCACATTTCAGAGTATCGGAAGAAACTCAAGTGGCTCCCTATTCGTCTTCGTCGGAATACTCATATTCTTTCTGCTTTATACTGCGTCCTGTTTAATTCAAACAGTCCCAATTACTTAAGGGAACGATTTCATTACCTACATCTTTCTCACGATACACGCTTTCTTCGTTCTAATGAAAATCTTTCCCTTTCAACTCCTTGTTCTTCATCCTTCTTCGGCAGATCCTTTACTGCAGTGGCTGTGCGCCTATGGAATTCCTTACCATCTGTTATCCGTCGCGCACAGTCACTAGATTCTTTTAAAAGACAAGTGAAGGAATTTTACCTAACACTTTAACCTGATATATATTTAAAATATTATTATTATTTTTATTTAGTTATCCTATCTTTTTTTTTCCTATTCTCTGTAATATCTCTATCCCTTACTTTCTTCACCTTCTACGCTAGCTGCTGATATGTCCAAAGATAAATTCTAGTTGGTATGTTTTTACATTTGTACACCCCTACCCTGTGTTTCTTGTGTCTAATATGTTTCTCTTTCAATTACTCTATGGTTGTCTGGAAGAGATCGCTTTTAAGTGATAAGGCCACCTATTGTACTCTTCATTATATGTATGTAAATATTTGTCATTTATTAGTTGGTGTACAATAAAGCATATTTGTATTTGTATTTGTAATTGTTAAGTTGAACTTAATGATATCTCAATTAATTTGACGGAAATTTTAAGTGGTAATATAAAATTTTATTGTTATACTACCTGACCCGGCAGACGTTGCCATATAAATAAAAAAATGTGAGCCGTCACGGGACGCCTGGCAGATGTGAAACATCGACATTATTTTGTAAAAGTAATATGCAGAAAAGAACATATTGTGATAGGAACTAAATATGTCATAATGATAAAATACTGCTTGCGCATGGCGACGCGTCGCCACACCGTACACACTACTGCATATAGACTGTATATATATACCATCGTATGCATGCGTCGCCACGCCAGAAATCGGTTTTACGTGCGGCTATAGATGTTTCACATCAAAAATGTTAAGGGTGAACAACCCTTATCACTTAGGGGTATGAAAAATAGTTAGTAGCCGATTCTAAGACTTACTGAATATGCATATAAAATTTGGTGAAAATCGGTAAAGCCGTTTCGGAGGAGTATGGTAACTAACATTGTGACACGAGAATTTTATTAAGATGGTTATTTTTATGGGATTCTGAATCGATAAAGTGCTTATTAAACTTATATATATAAATACATACAGTCGAATCAGTACAGAATCTCCTCCATTCCGAAGTCGGGTAGGTGTGCCTAACAAAAGTAAGGCACACCTGACAGCTCTAATTGTAGTATGCTGTTCTACTTACATTGACAGTTGTACACACTTAATTATTCAGTTATCCTTGCGTGGTTATCGATTTATTACAACAATACTAACTATCGCTTTCGTATTTCTATTACGAGAATGAAGCTCCATTACTTAACATGCTGCTTATATTATTCGACTTTTTTATAATATTGGAGTAGCATGCAGTCCACCTGATGGTAGGCATTGCCCCCCATGGACATCTGTAACCAACCGCAGATAAGATTAGATATTCCTACCTGAGGTCGGCTACAAATACCCCTGAGATTTAGCTGGAACGCCTCTGATTACTTACATATCCGTTTTCAAATAATTTTCATTGTTTTACTTATTTTTTATCTCATTATCGGTTTAGTTTAGCTATAGTTACGGCTAAAACTTAAATGACTTACGGAATTTTTAGAAAGTGAATACCGATATTTTAGAGGATAGAAGATGACTAACTTCTGAGCATAAAAATCGACAAACCGACTGTTGAAATGCGCTATAACGGGGCCAAAGTAAGCTGATAAACCAAGTTATTAAAAATACATCTTCTCGACGCCTGCTATCGCATAAGTTATTTGTGAAACCTATTTTATGTTCACACGTCTCAAGAGTCGATAGACGACACACATCGCGAATATTTTATTCACATGAAAGTGAGCAGTACATTACATAAGGAAGTTGGCTTCTTTTTAATATTTGAGAATAAATTGAATTGTATACGCAAAATCAAACGCTTTCTACAATCACAGCCCCACACTAGGATTCCCTGTATCGTCGGTGTCATGGACACACACAAAGACGAAGACACAAACACCCAGACCCAGAACAGATACCTAAATTCATCAGTCGGATATCTGTCTGGCCGGGGATCGAACTTTGCGCGTCAGACCGGTATGGTGACCGCAAACGTACATTGTATTTCTAGCGTGTCTATTTCTATTGAACTATTGGCTTTCTATTTGGCGTTGAACCGATCTTGGTGGAAAGGGTGAGAACGACGGTTGAATGTCAGACCACCATTTAGTCCTCAACAGTGCCAACGCACCTATGATCAGCTTCAGATAGAACCCCTGTTCAACTATGGAGTTGGATCTGTTGAGAAATTCATGGGCGGTAGTATAGTCCGCGTAAAACTGCCAGTCCGCTCTGAATATAGAAATGAATCGCGTTGCCATAGCAAATTGTATGACTACACCTACTCGGAATAACTTCAGAGCGGACTAACAGTTTAGCGATAACTATAACTAATTACCATCATGTGGATGCTCGTTTGCTACTACAATGTTATAAGGAGATTTCATGGAAACAAGAATGGTAAAAATGTCATAACGTATGATATCCCAAAAGTTATTTATGAATTCTATTTTACGCGCGTATCAACAGTCAATAGTCGATAGGCGTCGCGAATATTTTATTCATCTGAAAGTGAGCGGTACGTGACTTATGGAGTTGAGTGTTCCTATTTTCGTTAATATCAGGGTTGCCTATTGTACATATTCGAGATTTGTGTGTCTTTCGTGCGAGGAACGAGGACACTATAAGTCTACAGTACAAGTATGTACGAGATTTTGACATAAAGGAAGATTAGTGGATTTTTAAATCAAGCACTGAAAGACAAATACGTATTTCACAGATTGTTTGATCGTGACTGTTGTATAAATGAGGTACCGTCGCCAATGTTATATTTTAGACTTGTAATTAATTAATACAATATCTACTTATATTGAGAAAATCCCTGTTATATTTTCAAACTATTTTAGATATTCAAATCATAACTGACCTCTGACACTTCGTATTGTATGTCATTATCAAAACACTAGCAGTGATGACCTTTTTTTTAGCTGATAAATACACATTACAGATATTTCTACCCCTATACAGCTTTCCGGGTTTGTACGAGGTTTAAAAGGCAAAATAGGAGAATTTACTGTTGATGTTCGAAAAAAAATCTACAGTTGGCAACCCTACTTAATATTGGATTGTAGGCTCTTGTTATTGTCATTTGTCTTGAAATGTCGATCAATTGGGCCTATTATTTTGAGGTTGTGAAATCGCTATCTTCGCAACAAGTAAATGCTGACACAATGTGATTATAATATCACGTCGTTTGTTTTACAGTTTAATTAATCACTTACTGACATTTGAATTGTATACCTTTGTATAACGTAATTTTTATTTTTATTCTTATTGAAGACAATATTACTCTAGATAACACTACGTTAAAAAGGCAATGTAAAAAGTAGATAGTACCTAATATTTATAAGTGTCGCAAGCTATCTAAGAAGAGAATATAACTCAAACCTATTCGAAGAGAATACAGAATTGTTAAAATAAAAACTCGTTTAAAATGCACTATTTTTTCTTATGTAACCAATTGGCTATAACAAACATTATTGACAAAAGGTAAGTTTTTAAAGGTGGTATAATCCTTTTTGGTTGGACTCCGACGGCACTACCAACACAACTATTTCTGCCGCAGCAGTTTTAAGCGCTGCTGTGTTCTGGTATGAAGGATGTGTTAAGGGAGACATACTTTTCCGAGGCGTTCCAGCTTAGTACTCAGGGATGGAATGGGGTGGGATGGGGATCGTATCTGTGGACGACCTCAGGTATCTAATCCTATCTGGAGTTGACTACAGATGGCTATTGGCGGCAGTAGCCACTAACATCAGGTGGGCTGCATGCTCGTCTGCTACTCCTATATTATAAACAAAATTAGGATTACAAACGTAAACCTTTACATACACGTTTGTAATTTAAATAAAAAATATAACCTTTTATCAAAGAATCTATTTTGCAAACCCTCTTAAGAAAGCAATTTCAGAAAATTTTAAATAACAATAGCCTAATAGCAATTTCATCTAGCCGAAACCAATCTCATATTTTCACTTCGTATAATAAAATCGAAACAGATTCGACTTAACAGCCCTCCTAAACATAATAATAAACAGAAATTCAATTGGTACGGTCCTTGTTTTCATTTTAAACGTAAGGCGATTGGACTTGAATAAAAACGATATGCTCTTTAGAAAACTATCCACTGATTCGTTTGATAAGCTTGTGAATAAGGCACGTAGGTACCTATGTGATAAATTGAGCAGATTGGTACGTGCAACTTTTTTTTTGGTAAGTTGGGGTAATTTCGAAGTTGGAGTAGAACCGGGATTGGAATGGTAAACCAATTAGTATGACTGATTTACAACGAATGATAATGTTACCTTAAGTTACGATTTATGTTTTATTTTTATATAAGATTGAAGTTGCAAGGTTGCTTTATATGCACCTGATGGTAGGTTCTAACTGCCGTAACCAACTCCTAGTATAGGAGTCCTTTTAGAATAGGGGTTACTTTTTTTTGCGGGAAATTTAACTTTTTAGGCAAAATACATAGATTAGTAAAGATACTTCGCCGCCTTGAAATTGAATGAAGCCACAAACGGCTTATTATAGTAAGTTCTTTTTTTGAATTCTTGATAAATAAAAACATTTTTAGAGAAAATTTACGAATAAATAACTAATACTGCGTAATTTAAATAATAAATAAATAATTTATAATAATAATTTCAAATATTTTAGGGACATTTTAGCACGGAGACGAGGCAAAAACTTTTTTACGCAACTATTTCAATTCTCAAAACTGGGCACATTTTCTTGTAATAATAGGAGTGAGTAATCTTTACTAATCTATGGCAAAATATGACAATTTCAGTTGGTTTTATACAATGGAATGGAATTTTTATTTTTATAATATAGGAGTAGCAGACGAGCATGCAGTCCACCTGATGGTAAGTGGCTCCTGCCGCCCATAGACATCCGTAATCAACCTCAGATAGAATTAGATATTCCTACCTGAGGTCGGCCACAGATGCGCCGCTACCCCTGAGGACTAAGCTGGAACGCCTCGGAAAAGTCTGCCTCCCTTACCACACCCTTCAAACCGGAACACTGCAGCGCCTAACACTACTGTTATAAGGCAGAAATAGGTGTGGCGGTGGTGCCGCCGGAGTCGAGCCACAAAGGATTCTACCACCTTTGAATGATACTGATGCTAGGTACTAACTGCCGCAGTCATCAGTTCAACTCCTAGTATAGGAGTCCTTTTAGAATAGTGGTCATACCTGGGGGGTTACTACCATCTCTTAAAACAATATTATTTTAATCATACTTTTACTTTTTTACAGGAAATTTAACTTTTTAAGCAAAATATGACAATTTCAGTTGGTTTTATACAATGGATAAGCGAAAAATTAATAAGGGTTTAAGTTTGTTCAACTGTGTATGACGGAATATTTTACTGTTTTAAGGGGAAAATAAAACTTTCCTGAACTATGATGGTTTTTAAAAGATGGTGGTAGGCCCCCAGAAGCCAAAACAGATGTATCGCTTCTATCTGGGACTAAGATGCCTCAAATCTGCCGGCATCCCATCAAAACGCAGAACTTCTTACGCTAGAAATGAGTGTGGCGACCTTCCCAATGGAACCATGATTTCTACCAACTTTCAGTGTCTACCCATGTATGTTTTGACCACAGTAAGAAAGCCTTTAAATATATTTGCTGCTTAATATATCTACATGCTGAGAACTTACCGACTCATACTTAAAACATAACATTTACACAGATTTTGTAAGGAATATGTCCTTACAAAATCTGTGCAAACGAAATTCGACGACGCTTCGTTTCTTTCCGAAATATTAGTGGGGATAAGCTCTTTCTTATTGAAATCTGCAACACAAAGCGAATTTCCTTTTACCTTTTTTCAGAGGATTGCTAACCGGTCTTACGGTTCTGTGGATTGAGCCTTGTAGAATCTCTGATTAGTCCTTGTTTGATACATATATTATTATTTATTATACTCGTGTAAGGTCAGTTTTTCGTATCAATTACGGTGGTAGTAGGTTTATTATAAAATCTCGTAAACGTACAATGTAACGTAACGTAATGTACGCAAACGTTAAAGCAGTGATAGCCTAGTGATTAAGAAACTCTGCCTATCGATCGATGGGTCCGAGGTTCAAATCCTAGGCACGCACCTCTGATTTTTCAGTTATGTGCGTACTAAAAAATAATTATCACTTGCTAAACGGTGAAGGAATACATCGTGAGGAAACCTAAATACTTGAGAGATTTAAAAAAAAATCAAAAGGTATGTGAAGTCTACCGATACGCACTTGGCCAGCGCGGTGGACTATGGCCTTGATGATGATGATGATGATGAAACGTAAACTAGGTACGCCCTTAAATGAGATAAAAAAGAAAGTATAAATATTATTTATTACGTAAAAAAGAAAAGGTAATTTTTAAGTCTCATTCACGGTGGAGGGTTATCCTTAATCAGTACAAAAATGAAAATAGACATGACATCTCTATAGTGTAGTTTGAAATTCAGCTATTCACGCTGTGGGTTCTGGGTTCGAACATTTGATTTCTCGATTGAAATTGACTAAAATTATTATAATTTTATCGCTTTAACGGTGATGAAATGTTGTCGTGAAGGAATCTACATAGCTGAGAGTTCTGACAAAAATATGTGAAGTCTACCGATTCTACTTGGCCAGTGTGGTAGACTAATGAGAAGGCACTATAAAAGGAAACCAGTGCCCAGCAGTGGGACAATCGTGGTTGACTTTGATTTGTTATATTGATCTCTTACATCATAAACGTTCAGGTTCGTCAGATTTTGATGTGAAACATCTATAGCCGCACGTAAAACCGATTTCTGGCGTGGCGACGCATGCCGTGCCACGCTATACGATGGTATATATATACAGTCTATATGCAGTAGTGTGTACGGTGTGGCGACGCGTCGCCATGCGCAATTACTGTGCGATTCTCTCCATTAAGTAGTCACGATTTGAAATAAATTCGTAAATTTTTGTATTTAATGAAAATAAATGTTTATTCAATAAATAGTCATCGTTATCTGGAAAAAAATCGTAATATTTTATTTTATCATTATGACATATTTAGTTCCTATCACAATATGTTCTTTTCTGCATATTACTTTTACAAAATAATGTCGATGTTTCACATCTGCCAGGCGTCCCGTGACGGCTCACATTTTTTTGGGAAACGTTACAGAAACAGCAGATAAACCGAAATGATGACGACAAATCCACTTTAGCGGGGCGGTAGAGCTTTAGTCAGAATTCAATGTTATAGAACGTAATAACTTTAACCCAGATGCTATAAATAATCACGCATGTAAAGTTAGGGAACGATAGTGAATAATATATTACTTCGTGTTCATACATACTTAAACTTTAGAGTGAAAATGGTATTAAATGGCTTCAGTAGGTAATACATATGTAATTACAGGTATAATCGATTTCAGTCAGATCATTTAACAATCATGAACCAACCAATTCATGCATTT
Source organism: Epargyreus clarus (assembly GCF_041222505.1). NCBI lineage: Eukaryota > Metazoa > Arthropoda > Insecta > Lepidoptera > Hesperiidae > Epargyreus > Epargyreus clarus. The sequence continues at coordinate 11,165,859 of NW_027332212.1, forward strand.
TAAAATTGAGTATAGTCCGCGCCAAACTGCTAGTCCGCTCTGAAGTTGTTGCGAGCAGGTGTAGTCATACAATTATTTCGACGCGACGCGACGCGATTTATTTCTATATTCAGACTCGGACTATACTCGGTCGATACTCGTACCACATGAGATACTAATATTATAATACTTTTGTAATACACAAGTAAGGAACGAGCATGCAGTCAACCTGATAGTAAATTTGATGTCCTTAGGCTACTGTCGCCTAAGGACATCAAATTTGCTATCAACCCCAGATAAGTAATTTACCTAAGGTCGACCATAATAAGTATGTATCTCTCGACTCACACTTGAAACTGAAACACAGTAGCACTTAGAACCGTTATTATACAAAAAAACGTGTGAAAATTACCTTCGAAGAACCAGAAAGCGTCCTACCTATCTACCTTCAATTATAAATATAAGGTAAATTCTACCCATCATCATCATCATCACCAACCCATTAACGTCCCACTGCAGGGCACGGGTCTCCTCTCATATTGAGAAGGATTAGACCATAGTCCACCGCGCTGGCCAAGTGCGTATTGATAGACTTCACATACCTTTGAGATTACTTTTTTTATAAAACTCTCATGTATGCAGGTTTCCTCACAATGTTTTCCTTCACCGTTTAGCAAGTGATAATTAATTTCTAATACGCACATAACTTTTCAAAAATCAGATGGCCTGGGATTTGAACCTCGGACCCCTCGATCGAGAGGCCGAGTTTCTTAACCACTAGGCTATCACTCGCCTCACCCATATATATATCTAAGTTCAAGGAGAACTTAGAAAGTTTTGGTACACAAATCCTCACGGGTTCAAACTTAGTCAGTCTGGTACGATATGTTTTCAGTTTCAGTTTGCGAACTGAGGGCAATGTAAAATTTTAGCGTTGCATTTCCATAGTATAATACTAAGTATTTAAAACTAATTGATTTCCGTGCCATTTATAAATGTCGTCATTTTTATGTAAAAAATAATGCCACCAGCAGTCTCTACGAGAGAAAAAGTGTATTAAAAATCTACAAACAACAACTACACACGAAAAGTCAAAATCCAAATAATCGGAAATTTAGTGCCTACTCACTACATCTTACTGAAGGATTGGATAATTTTATCGGAAAATATTATTATCTTGAGTGTTTAAATAGACGCGTACTTCATTAAATTAATAATAACTATACCTTAACTTATAATAATCCATTAAAAAAAACGCTTTCTACACTCACAACCCGACTCTAGAATTCCCTGTGTCGTGGGTGCCATGGACACACACAAACACCCAGACCCAGAACAGACCTCCAAATACATCATTCAGATATGTGTCCGGGGATCGAACTCGGGACCCCCTACTCGTCAGACGGTTGTGACCGCTCCGCCACGCGGGTCGTCAATTTAATTTGTAGGTATACGGAAAAGTTGATGATAATCTCTTGGAAAATAGAATGAACGATAAAAGGGGATTACAGCTTACATTGTTCGGGACCAGTCATCGGTTTAACTGCTTTTGAAAAGGTAAGCACTAAAGAGATTTTGATATTTAAATTCTATTAATCCAGCTTTCTGAATCAAATCGTCTTACCGTATTAATTACCTAGATTTAAATTCAGCATTCTTTCATGATTAATACTCTAATAGGCTAGGTTTATTAGCCACTAATAATAATAACGTAGTAATTATTTAAAATTTGCTTGAACGTTGGAAAACACCTTGAATAAATCTACACGTCCGAAAGTTTTAAAAAAAGTTCTCACCCTTATCCACCTGTGTCCACCTGGATAAAGTATACTAATTCGCAGTTGACAAGCATGGCGGACTGCTACCTAAGCCCCTGTCACTTCAGCTCAGCTTCCAGCAGTGGGTTAAGGTTGTCTTTACCACAGATTTGTGGCGTTTCACTTTATTCTCAGGGGTAGCAATGTACATGATGTGTAATCTGAGGCAGACAGGTTTTTTTTATATTTTATTATATAAGAGTAGCAGACGAGCATGCAGTCCACCTCATGGTAAGTGGCTACTGCCGCCCATGGACATCTGTAATCAACCCCAGATAGGATTAGATATTTCTACCTGAAGTCGGCCACGATGCGCCGCTACCCCTGAGGACTAAGCTGGAACGCCTCGGAAAAGTCTGTCTCCCTTACCACACCCTTCAACCGGAACACAGCAGCGCCTAACACTGCTGTTATGAGGTAAAAATAGGTGTGGTGGTGGTGCCGCCGGAGTCGAACCACAAAGGGTTCTACCACCTTTAAATCTTAGGAATCTTATCATATCTGTCGTTGATAACAGTTGTCCATAAGTGGCAGTAGCCTTACCACCAAGTAGACTGCATGCTCATTTACTACTTCAGTAATACAAAACATAATGGGTCTAATAGGTTGACTACTAAAGCGATAACTAAAACTTTGTTTTAGTATCTAAGCGACGACGCAACAGATGGTTATATATTAAGAAAGTTTTATCGCGCTGCGATTAGCGGCAACGTACTGCGGTAATCTGATTTACCTTCGGATTAGTTGATAGTTCCAGTAAAGCTCCTCCGTAACGTAACAATTAATGTTGCGATTGCTACTATTTATAATAAAAAAAAAATACACATTTTCTTACTCAGAACATGACATAAGAAGTCTCAGAAGCGCGATTGGCAAGCCGTATTCGTATCTTTTTTATAATATACTTAGTAGTAGACGAGCAAGCAGTCCACATGATGGTAAGTGGCTACTGCCAACTATGTAATCAACCTCAGATAGGTTATTACATTCGTACGTGAGGTCGGCCACAGATGCGCTGCTACCCTTATTTGATCTCCCTTACCACATACTTCAAATCAGAACACAGAATAGAACAGAGTGCTTAACACTGCTGTTATTAGGTAGAAATAAATGTGGCAGTGGTGCCGCAGGACTCGAACCACAATCTATAAATACACGATACAATATAAACAATAATTCACCAAATGATTGTGCAATACATTATTTACAATTAATAATGGCATTTGTATTGCTTCTAACACCCACGTATACCGTTCACAGATCATCGACTCGAAGTACAAATGCCACAAGACGACACGTTTCAAAAGAAAGACGATACTTCTGTTGCAATCGAACGCTAATGATACACAGAGGATTTACGCTCTCGTAACTTTATTAGGTCAATTCCACTCGTTCTAGGAAAAGACGAGTGTCCGGCAGATACAAGAACTTGATAAAGATGATAATTAAAAGTGGCAAATTTTCTTTCTTTATGTTTATATTTATTAAATAGACTGGATGTGATAGGATTGATAGATAGGGCAGAAAAGGTTAAACAAGTGAAGAACTGGTGGTAGAGACTGGATGAGAGTAACTAAGAACTGAATATGGTGGCACGCCTGGGATGGCGCGTGTGTGTAAAAGGCTGTAATGATAAAGATAATAATTTTCTTTACTTTCATTATATTATCCGTAAGCGTAATTAAGCCGTCCACATAAAATCGAAAGTTAATACACTTATAGTTAGGGCACTAAGTTTTCATACAATGGTAAAATGTCTCAATTTCAAGTTATAAATATTGATGTTACACGCAATCTTTAAACAAGCGCTTTCCCGCCATTCATAAATAAGCATAAACTTATTAATAGTACTAATAGTACAGAAAATAGTTTAGAAACCTACATATTTTCTAAGTCATAAAAACTTCGCATATGAAGTACTATTTATTAATACGTCACGGTTTATGGACTTTTAAAAGCAAACCTCCGCAAAACTCATAAGTGTAAACTTCTAGATGACATGCGGTGTGTTCCATCGCAATATTGTCTCGAGAACTTTGTACGACGCAAGTCTTGTTGCAAGTAAGTGCATTGTCCTAGAGTAATGTATGAAAGTTTCTTCTCTGTTATGTGACTTTAATGACCGAGGCGCGGCGAGGCTCTTAGGCTTTAATGGCTTCTACATAAACAAACATACAGTTAAATATTATAGTGGTGCCGCTTTTGACGTGTCGTGGTCCCTTAATAGGCAAGTAATAAAATTTAGTAATTTTAGTACTTGCCTATTACGCGAACGGCTCATGTCAAAAGACTTTTTAAATTGTTTAATGGCTTCATACCTTGTTTACTGTAAAGTTGTGATTATATACATTATTATATAGCCTATATCACTTCCAATTGAGACGAATCCAACGACACTTTATATGTTATCATCCGTCAAGCCGTTTGGATTGTAGAGCGTGAAAATATTTCGACAATCATATACAGGGTGATTTTTTTTCCAAAATGAACTCGTTCGATTCCCGGCTAAGGAAAAAGATATTTTAATAAACTAATGCTGCAGTTTTTGTTTTTATCAAAATCAGCCTTGTAGGCAAAAATTCAACAGATTGATTATGGATAACAGGCGTTAATCGTGTTGTCTTTAAGCCTTTTGACAACAGTTTCTTCGAAAAGCTTTCGTTGTCTTAAAAACGACAAAGATGTTTATGTTGTAGAAAGTTTGCCTAAAATCACATACTGTATGCCGCTAATCTCCGAAGTTACTTATTAAGTCTGGATTGCTTATTATTATGTCTGGAAGGAATATTAGACCTCAACTCTAATTAAACTCGTATTGTCTCAATACAATATTACCTACAATAAGGCAACTATAATCATCAACAACCCATTATCGTCTCTGCTTCGCGACTATAATATGCGACTAAAATGCGCGACAAAATTTTGTGTAACTCGTTTCATAGCTTTTTAAAATAATACCTTTCATATTTATGCAAATCTTTTTTCTGTGTTGATCCTTTGCACGGTTTTTATTTTTTACTCAGAATCTCTATATTCTCAGAGTAAAATAATAATATTTATCTTTTTAAATGTAACCTTAAAATTATGGTACTAATAGCTTTAACAGGGCAGGTCCTTAAAGGCATTCAGAAACTAATAAACTTAGATTTACATACAGACATAACATAGTCATTCGTACACATTGTTGTATTTGGATAACGGTGAAATTAGAACATATTTTTACAATTATATTATAATTATATATTATAATTTAATTATGTTATTATCTTAGAGTGAAAATTGATTTCCGTAGCAGAGATCAATAATTTAATTTATGGCCATTGTTTATATTTTAACTTCCTACTTAAGTGTAGTTGAATTATTCGCGCAAAAATATACTTTTAAACAAAATTCAAAAGAATCTGAAGTCACAAGGTCATAATATATATTTGTAAAAGAATACTTAAAGGCACACAGCGATTTTAAAGAGCGCAACTTTTCATGTTAACGAACGTCTAGACCGAAGATTAGAGCTGTTTCAAAAGGCCTGTGTTTACAAAACACAAGTTTTACATGTACATTGTCTGTTTTGTTTTTTACTGCGGAGGGTAATGTCTTTCGAACGTATGTATGGATGTATGTGTTTATGTCTCATTCTCTGGTAAACCCTGCAACTCAAACGCCGTGACAGATTTTAACATATGAGGTAACGTGGAATTTGAAATCGAAAATCGGAACACAAGAACTAGACGTTTCTAACTAGTAATAATTATAATCATTTATTCTTTACATTTATTATATTTATAGATATTTATTCATATATTGTGGTTTTTACAGATAATATTTAAATTGATATTAAAGAATTTATAGGAAAATCAATGACTCGGGTGCCGAAGTGACTTAAAAAGTAAAGTTTCCATAATATTTACAGTATCCTTAAGTATCCATAATATTTACAATACAGGTTATCATAATGCAAATGCAAGACTATAAGCGCAAGAAGAATTTCTTTATAAATTATGTCATAACAACAGTGTTACACGCTGCTGTGTTCTGGTTTGAAGGGTGTGGTAAGGTAGACATACTTTTCCGAGGTGTTCCAGCTTAGTCCTCAGGTGGCGGCGCACCTGTAGCCACCTTAGGTAGGTATATCTAATCCTATCTGGGGTTGATTACAGATGTCCATCGGCGGCAGTAACCACTTACCTTTAGGTGGACTGCATGCTCGTCTACTACTCCTATATTATGAAAAAAAATGTTAATCTCAGAAAATCTACATTTATGTTATTCTAGCGCCTTATATATTTTACACGTGAATTCACAAACCCTAATGAACTGTCCTCCTTTCACCCAACGTTTTTCCTTTAATTTTTGCTTCAATAATTTAGTAGGTAGACATTGCCAACGAAGCAAGCAAAAGCGGTTTTGTATTATTGTCGGCATATGTGGATTACAAAAATGTTCAGGGATTTATTTAACAAAAGGGATTCATAAGAAAAGGAAATAATTATTTCCTTTACTGTGATAACTTTTATGTCTTGTTTTAGTAAAGAACATTATGAAAATATTGTTATCCATTTAAATTGATGGGTAAACTATATATATGATCGCGTTACGCATATGTACGAGATATGCGTAACGCGATCATGATTATACGTCTTTTTATATACTTTTGAATCGACTGTTACTTTTACTTTTTTTTGCAGGAAATTTAACTTTTTAAGCAAAATATGACAATTTCAGATGGTTATATAATATATATAATTTCAGTCATACAACGGATAAGCGAAAAAGTTTTTTCAAGTGTGTATGACGGAATATTTTCCTGTTTTAAACAGGAAATAAAACTTTTCTGAACAATGATGGTTTTTAAAAGATGGTGGTACGCCCCCAGGTAGATAGAAACCCTATTTATTAAATGAAATGCTAAAGGCTGAATAAAATGTATACTCTACAGGCCGAAGTATACTCGTAAGTGCTACACGCAAAATAATAAGTTTTATTTGTGAATTAAAAATATGTATGTTTTTAGTATTTGCTAAAGTCTTTGATAAATATTTTTACCACGCTTTTATTAGCTTGGGTTGTATCTATGTATGTAACGGAATCTTTGAACTCAATTTTACCCACTTTGAACGGCCCGATTAATTTAAAATGTTGAATAATTATCAAGAACCGATGAGAATACACGATTTTAATAAATTTATCCCATTCTCCTCATCAGGATCTTCAGGAATCAGGATTAATGATTCTTCTTGTGCGATTTTAGCGTGGTTTTTAGTTTTCAAACTATAATTATTTAAAATATAATTTAGATTTAAATATCATTTTAATTTATTAAGATACAGGTATAAGAATCTACTTCCTCACTAGGATTATCAGTGTCGCAAAAACTAATTTTTCATCATATATTCCCCATCCAAAATTTCAACTCGAATGTCGTAGTCTGTAGATTACATAATAAAGATAAGATAATTTCTGTCTTTTCCCCTTTAGGCGAAATTCACGGTTTGTGACTCCCCATTTAGTATAATGGAGTCTATGGAGGTTTTACAAGCACTTATTACGTTTTACTGCGGATTCACAACCGTCAGATCAGGTTTATAATCCGTTGGGCGAGTGGATGTACTTAATGTAGGTACAGATATAAAAACATTTTAAGATAAAGTGTTTATAGGTTATATCTACTTATATTTACAAAAGCGGTGTAAAATGGGATGTCCGGGTTTAATGTACTCGTTCTTTATGAATGAATTAAAAAATGAAGTAGATATATTAGTATGAGTAGTAGAATTTGAATTAAACTGAAAGCAATGCGAAGGGTGAACAGTAAAGTAAAACAGAGGCGATCAGTTACGGAATGGTGATGACATCGCAAGAAAAAGCCGTTGAAAGCTTTTCATAGTGTTCACAAAGGAGTATTTCGCTTATCAAGTTACATGTTGTCTGCGCAAAGGTTAATAAGCTCATCTTAAGTGCAATGAGAGAAAAGTGAATGTTTAACAAAAAGGTGTTCATATCATTGATTAATGCCACAGCTAGGACGTGACCATTTCTACGTCCCACTGCTGGACACAGGTTTCCGTTCCCGTCTAAAAGACGCATAAAGTAGCCTCACATTGCTATTATGTGAATGATGTAAGGAATGGTTAGTAGGCATACTTTGTTTCCAAGTCGCCCATAAGAGCTCCGACAAGATTTGCCGACTGATATCCAAAGATAACAACCGGTTCCGAAGGCTAAACATACCCTGCAAAGCATAAAAAAGCGCATAATATTCTGCCACTAGCCGTCATCCACCCAAACATATTTTCAAATTCTTCCATAATCAACTCAATCTTTCAAATTCTTCCATACACATCTAATCAAAAGGCATATATGTTTTCACATATGCAGACAAACAACTTCATTGAGGGCTCAAAGGCAGAGAGGAAAAATCTAAAATATTCATAAGGTCACTGCCCTGTAATTGAATGAAAGAGAAACACCGTCTGAATAAAAAATAGAGCCTGTAATCTCTACAAGTGGTTGAAATACAACTTTTGGCGTAATGACTGTTCTTTGTATTTTGATAGTTAATTTTAGTACATAATATGTACATTATAAACTTCTACATTGCGGTACTAAGCCATGACGATTAATTGATATGTAATACACATAAAAAAGGTGGTTTGAAGGTGGTAGAACCCTTTGTGGTTTGACTCCGGCGGCACCACCACCACACCTATTTCTGTCTAATAACAGCAGTGTTAGGCGCTGCTGTCTTCCGTTTTGAAGGGTGTGGTAAGGGAGACATACTTTTTCGAGGCGTTCCAGCTTAGTCCTCAGGGGTAGCGGCGCATCTGTGGCAGACCTTAGGTAGGAAAATCTAATTCTATCTGGGGTTGATTACAGATGTCCATTGGCGGCAGTAGCCACTTACCATCAGGTGGACTGCATGCTCGTCTGCTACTCCTATATTATAAAAATAAAATAAAATAAAATTGTAAACAGATATTTTTTTAGTGATATGAGTACTAAATCGAAGTAATAAATAGGGAGTATTAGATTAGATAGATAACGCTGCCTGTATTAATTGGCACTACATATATAGTTTCGTGGATGCCACGGACGTACTCAAAGACAAAGCCCCGAAACAGAAATGTAAAGTCACTTTTTAAATATCTGATTGGCTAGGGACCGAGTACGGGGGCGATTTTTCATATTAAAAAACTTATAAGTAGAAAACGAGCACCTTCAAATGGCCTTCATATTAAATATGTGTATCAAGATTAGTCGGAATAAATAGACAGACAAAAATTTTAATACTTAATTGTGTCTTTGTTTTACGTTCCGTATATACTTTTATATGCATTTAGTAAAAAGTGCTATTTTGACATTACAAACAGACACGTTTTTTTTATAATATAGGAGCAGCAGACGAGCATGCAGTCCACCTGATGGTAAGTGGCTACTGCCGCCCATGGACATCTGTAATCAATCCCAGACAGGATTAGATATTCCTGTCTGAGGTCGGCCACAGATGCGCCGCTACCCCTGAGGACTAAGCTGGAAAGCCTCGGAAAAGTATGTCTCCCTTACCTCACCCTTCAAACCGGAACACAGCAGCGCCTAACACTGCTGTTATTAGATTTATTGATTTCACTTTTTCTCATTTCTTTAGTAATTAGATATCCACAAAACAAAAACATATACCTAGCTAAGTTTATAATTATTTTGAAAATCTCGCCGGTTTCCGGAAAAGGCGGAATGTATTTCATGGAAGGCAACCCCAATTTAACAACAATTTACTTTGATATTAAAGAGAATAGAAGTTCTTTCAGGCTTTGAATTAACGCGAAATTTCTCCGTCGCAAAAATCGTCAGATTACATCTCTTGACCTCTCGTATTTTAAGAAAATATTTAACAAGTGTTAAGCGCTGCTGTGTTCTGGTATTTGAAGGGTGTGGTAAGTGACACATGCTTTTCCGCCACACCAGCTTAGTTCTCAAGGGTAGCGGCAAATCTGACACTGGCCTCAGGTACCTGGGGCCTGAATATCTGGGGTTGCAGATGTCAATGGGCGGCGGTAGCCACTTACCATCAGGTGGACTGTATGCTCGTCTGCTACTGCTAGATAAAAAAAAATCTGTTTTAAGGATAAGAAAGTGTACGTTCAGATTCCACAATATAAAAAAAACCTCCTTTGATACTTGGACTTTATATGTAAAACGGTTCGTGAAAAGTATTCATGTGACCAAATTTGTTTCTCCCTAAAATACCTATCTTTAAACGAAACTTTAATTAAATTCAAATTATTGACGACTTTTAGTGTTATCAATAAAAAGTAAGTAAGTAAGAAGTAGAATGCAATTCCTCAAGGACATAATAATGATTTAATCATGATTATGATCAAATTTCGCCTATTTGGCAAAGACTTTTCCCTTAAAAGGGACTACAAACCCACAAAGCAAGTTAACGTGAAATTAGCCCGTATTAAATATTACTTGTGCTACTAAGAAATTCCTCTGGTACAAAGCTCATTACAAAATCAAAGAGCTTTTGAGCTTGTGTAACCGGTATGCTAAATATGTGGTAGGTCAGTATATTATTATTCGAGGCTTGCATAAATTTACGCTTTGTAAGAAATTATACGGAGCGAGAAGAACCTTAACAAATGCGTAGGAAGGAGTTGATGACTCAAAATTTAAAATGTATTTACAGGCTTTTATTTAACCCACTTTATATTGCTGTGTCTAATCTTAGAGTTTAATTTTAAACTAGTTAATCCCAATTGAAAGAACTGAAATTTTGCATACTATTTGAATCATAATTACTAGATTTGTAAAGTAATTCTAAACCGAATATGACTTGCTGACAAGAATGCGATACACAAATGATGTTTCTAAATATTATGCCACAAGCGGGACTTGTAAAAGGCCTATTTAATTTTTGAACATCTTTATATTTTTCGTCTTCATTTAGTTTAGGCTTTATACCTTTACCACCTTGCCATGTATTCATGTTTTTTTTTCTGTTATTTGAATTTAATTACACTCTTTAGAATGAAGAGGCATTACTCAATAGGTTTCTATCCGCAGTTGCAATGTGGCTTGTATAGATATTTGCATAATTATCTTCTCAATATAAACCCGTTGAATCCCGATCGGAAGTCGGTCAAACCGCACTCGGTCGAAGTGGTAACAACTAAGGCGGTTTGTATTAGGGCCTTTTCCGTATTATGCGGATTTGCGCCCGCATGAGTTGATCCGCATGCGTGCCACTCCCATCTTGTCGCTCCACGACGTTTTCACTAACTGACGCTAGTGCACGCTCGTGTGTGCGTATTGAAAAATAGTATGAGCAGTAACATCGGCGCATACGACTACGACAGGTTTTTACAGATATGGCGCGCGGCGCGTTCGAACGCTGCGGGTGCCCACTCGCCGCGTTCTCTCTATTTCTCCAAACCATACATTGAAATTTCGTACCACGACTTCGTTAAAGTAAGATTGTTTTTATAATTTTACAAATTTAGCAGGAAATTTAACTTTTTAAGCATAATATAACAATTTTAGTTGGTTTTATACAACGGGTAAGCGAAAAATTCATAAGGGTTTAAGTTTGTTCAACTGCGTATAACGGAACACCATCAAGATCGTGGTGCAAAAGAGGTGACACTAGTTTCAATGTCTCATTTTCTCTTGGATAAGGAATAGACAAATTATTCATTCTTTTACATCACTCGGCAGGAAAAACAATACTGTTCTAATGAGGTCGTAGGTAGGAAACAAATAATGTTGAGGCAATATTGAAATAACTCTTTCCTGAACTATGATGGTTTTTAAAAGATTGCGGTAGGCCCCCAGTTAACCTGTTACGTCCCACAGGACACACATACCGGGCACCCACCACGCGCCGAAGCCCTAATATAATTCTAGCCAGTACTAGTAACCTATCTTTCTGATATTATTTACCGACAATGAAGCATAAATAGTTATTATTAAGAAAACTGGAAATTTCAAGTGTTTTTCTTTATGGTTATTCCCAAATTCGGTACTTACTGAAAACGAGATCATCAAAAGTTTCATTTCCAATTAATTTAAATAAAGCATTAAGTAATTTAAATAACAAAATCCTACTTCAACAACCTGTACCAATAATTCGGATTCCGTAATTAATTATTCGTTAAGTATAACATTAATTTTTGTAATGAATCAACATCGCTTGATGGGTTGTTTGAAATTCCAATACTACTTGACGCTGTCTCAATTAAATTCGAAAATTCGTAGAAATGTTTTTCGACAAATTGAGAACCATAAATTATTAAATCGGTTTAAACTTTTTGTTGCCTGTACCCCTTAGAGTATGTGAAAGTATTTCTTGACTCCTCGTAGATTTGAACTTATTATATTGCATAATAAATCTCAATTGCATACAATACTTTCATTTACTTCCATCATCATTGCCCTTTCATCAACACGTTCTAAGTATTTCTACTGGGCTTCTCGACTCCCTATATAGAGTCCCCAGGGGGTGGAGACTCACATTGAAAAACACAGCTTTAAACAAAGAATTATATATCTATAGATATTATTATACTGTTTGATTCTCCTAACACAACATTCTCCTAACGAGTTTTCCTCGTCAGTGATTTAAGTTATTAGATTTCCAACATTATACTCTCAATCGTCGATCCCGTGGAACTAGACATAATGGGTATTATTAAAGCCTGGATGGCATTGTACCTGTGTTACATTGTGTTTTGCGGAGATAAGGATATTTATTACTATTGGTACCTTTTTATTTTGCTTTTCGCTTCGTGTAACAAAATAAATAAATTCGTAGCTCTCTAGATTTTGCGTTCAATATAAGGTTTCAAGTTATAACTTGATCAACATTTTGTAATGAAATGATCAAATAATTTCATTTTTTCTCAATATTTTCAATTAGTAATTGGCGACTGCTTTACAATTTCATCAGCTTCTACAAAATGGGTATCTACTATGTTGAATGTCGCCGGTTCGATTCCCGAATGGAAATAATTTTTGTACGCACCTACTTAAAAATTCATCTTAAGACGGTATAATGTGGAAAAGCTATTAAACACTTAGGCATAAAAAATCAAACAATAAAAAAATATCTTCAATTTATAGACATTTACAAAATTCTCAATATTACTACTGAAAACAATACAAGTTTCTTACAATAATGTCCATGAATAAAGTCTAATGCTTTGACTCTATTAATATAATTAAAACAATAACTTTGTTACGAATTCTATAAATAATCAATTTTCAATGTTCTAGCTCTATTTCTCTTGTTTTCAGAGTCTCCAAGATCCAATGGCGTGAATAATTATTAAACTCGATACGCAATTATGCGAGAACATGAACACCAGTAAAGTAGGCCGTAAAGCTACACTATACTACGGAAATATTGCCTAAGATATTCTAAAGTCACACTTCTTCGGGCGCGATTAGTTTCGAATATATTTCGAATATATTATTATAGTGAGCCATTTATGTCACACTAATTAACAAATTGAACGATACATCATACAAACAATACGTAAATTGATATTAAGCGATACCTCATCTATGCATTGGCTATGTACTTTCTAACGAATGAATATTCAATGTAATTTCAGGCTCTCGTAGCAGCTATTCGAGAAGGAGAAATTGCAATATTCAGTTTATATACTCATATTAAAATTTGATGGTTATATCCATGCAGGTGGAAGTAAGTTTTCTGAGAGGACTGTTTAAAATGGGCCAGTATCTTGCCATCACAAAAGCACCATGACTATCACTGCTTTAAAACTTGTACCCTGCTACGTTACACTTTAAAAGTTGAGCTAAACACGTGAGGCATCCTTACTTAGTTTTCCAATTTGAGGTATAAAAATGATGACATCGCGTGATTTTTAAAAATGATTTCTCTATTGCTGAATCACAGGTGAATCTTACCGGGGCGACGGGGCAGCAAAACCCGGTGACATATTTTGGGCGGCAGCAATTATTAAATGGAGAGACCTATTTTTATGTGAAAAATTGGTGAAACACAAATTTCAGAGACTATTTAGTCTTGACGGCCTATTTTTTCGCCGAGTCATATCTATTGGCGGCGGTGAATATAAATCTTGCGCCGGGCGACGCGACGTCAATATGCTGCATGCTTTCCATGCGCACAGCCAGCAAAACTTAGATATATCGATCACGAGCTTTTTCCCGCGGCTTCGCTCGCGTTACGAAGTAATATTTTCATCCCCTATTTTATCCCCTTGGTGATAGAATTGATCACAATCTTAGCGGATGCCTACGTCATAACATCTACCTTCAGGCCAAATTTCAGCCCGATCCGTCCAGTGGTTTGGGCTGTGCGTTGATAGATCACCTTTGAGTTATATATATTTAGATTATAGATGTGTTGCAGTTGTTATCTAGGGACATTATTGAAGTTGTCGTGGCAGTGATGATGTCACAGTTCAATCACAAGGAGTTCCGCCATGAGCTCTACCGTCTTGTCATATTAATTCAGAGGGAATATATTGGTAAAGTCGTCGAGCCAAAATTATTTAATCACACGTATGATGATATCACACATCTGTATTCCCAGCTTAAAAAAGATTTATGAGGTTTTCGTGTGAATTTTATGTGCGATTATTAAAGACAATGATTGCTTTCCCGAATATAAAATTCTGTGGCGGTGACGTCTCGTGACTTCCGTGATTCATACAAAACCTTGAAACTATTATATTGCCTATTTCCTAATATTACTTTAAAATATAAGCATCAGCTTAAAGTTGAGATTGTGTTACCTTGTGGTTAAAAATTACCTTTCGTTTAGTTTGTCATATATCATTACTTTCCAAAATTTGATACTTAGGATCAAATTTTTGATACAGTGTGGTGTTTTCTTCAAAATGAACTCGAACGATTTGCAGCTATAAAACTAGTTTTATTTTTTCAATCTAAAAGTATAGTATAGTATCTATATATAAAAGTATAGTAACTACTTTCAGCATTTTTCGCTTTTCTTCCTAATTTCGGATTTGTCTGTATCTGATACGATATATTTATAAATATAAATATTGTATCAGTGCAATATTAAACAATAAGACGTGTTATTATTAAAGTTTTCCCACGGAAAATTAGTTTGAAATTCTACTCAGTAATTTCCTGCGAAAAGTTTAACGACGCCAAACTTTAATAGTTAAATTGTGAAATATTTTAGCCAAGAAACAATTAAACTCAAAATTAATCAAAAAGTTCAAAGAATATACCGAGAATGGAACGTCTGGCCAATTCATTGACTGCAACCATATTGAGTAGTAAAGGAATACAGTCTTTTTTATTCATACTGTTTTAACTCATTTTCAATTCAACTGAGAAATGTGGCCTTTCCTTCCTGAGGTTCGAGGTTCTAAATCCAGTTCCAATTTTTCGCATGCATTTGCATATTAGAAATTATTTATCACTTGTTTACATAGCCAAGGAAAACTCCGTCAGAAGACTTATACGCCTAAGTGTTCTAAAAAAACGTTCTCAAGGATGTGTCCAGTCTAACAATTTGCAAATGGCCAACAAGATTTGTCCGCACATACTAACAAACAAGCTAAGTTAAAAAAATAATAAAATAAAAATATTATCTCACCTAGCATCGACTTTCATTACATTTTTCCGTTTGCACTATTATTTAGTTTTAGTCAAAGCTTGGGTGTTCTGACACTTAGAAATATAAAAGTGTTATGTCCAAAATCGACATAATTTATTTACCGTGCTTTCTACCCGACATTTGATCCAACTGCCGAAAATGTCAACGTTATATCCCCTGAAATTTCAGTACAAAACACGGCACAAAACTTTTAGTTTATTTGCCTGACGTAAATCCGATTAGCCTATGCCAAATTTCGGGCGGTTATAAGGTTACAACTGCAACACGAAGTTAGATTTATTATGTATGTTACCATTTGAGGTTGAGGTCAATGATGAAACGAAAAAAATAACAATTTTATTTGTTATGCAACGTTTATAGCAGTGATAGCCTAGTGGTTAACAAACTCGGCCTCTCGATCGAGGGGTCCGACTTTCAAACCCCAGGCACGGACCTCTGATTTTTCAAAAGTTATGTGCGTATTAGAAATTAATAATCACTTGCTAAACGGTGAAGGAAAACATCGTGAGGAAACCTGCATACCTGAGAGATTTATAAAAAAAAATCTCAAAGGTATGTGAAGTCTACCAATTCGCACTTGGCCAGAGGGGTGGACTATGGCCCGTGTAGAGGAGACCCGTGCCTAGCAGTGGGACAGTAATGGGTTGTTGACGGTGCAACGGTTGTAAATATCGTTGCAATAACAATATTTAGTCTAACATATTTTGTAAGCATAATTATGTTGTAATGTATTTAATTTAACAAGTCTTCTAGACGCTTATCCCGACTTCGATCTATTTGCTGATAGATGGCAGAAAGTTAGTGCAGGAAGAAGTGCCTTAATTTTACGGATAAATTCTAATCTCCTACATTCTCAGTCGGTTTTCTATGTAATATTTAATTTCTTATTGATATCGATTATTTAATTATTGTTATTTTATATAAATGTTTTATAAATATTTTATTCTATTTAATTATTAATTCCTCTGTATTAGGACATTGAACTTGACATGTTAATTAGTGTAAGTGATTCATGTATTGTTCTAATAAACAAATAAATGATATGAAGTAAGTTAGACAGTTACCTAAATAAAAAAAAACAGATTACGAGATAAATAATAATATTTTTACCCGACTGCGGGAGCTTCAGTACCCTTACCATGAGTTTTTACGTTTTGACAAATATGACTGTTTTGGTATTTGTTTACGTATTTGCCCATACAAATTCCAATCAGCGCCACTAGCGGATTGTATCAGAACTATTATGTCAGTAACATAACATTAAATGTCTAAATTGACAAAATGGCGCTTTATGTTTTGTCTCTCTTTTTTGCGAACTTGTGAGGCAGACAAAAATACTTGAGCACTTACTTATTGTTACGTTTACTCTACTGAAGCAAACAGAACAGAATAATGGATTGAGTAAATGTAACATAAAATTGTGGGATGTTTTGAAAACTCATGGTAAGGATACAGTTTATCACGTGTACGTCTTATTATTTGGCACGCCTACAGCCAAAATGACTCGTCGGATTTAAATTTGTAATAGAATCGATGAGAATGCATATCTGAAAGAATATTTTTATGACATATGTGAATACGCACTTACCCTAACACACCCTAACGGTGTGTTAGGGTAAGTGCGTATTGTTTAAATTGGAATAACTTGTTCACGTACCATACAAAAGAAGTTACACCTCTTTAACTATCAGAACAAGCTTGCAATGATCTTATTAAACACGAGCTTTTCCCCGCGGCTTCGCTCGCGTTACGAAGTAATATTTTCATCCCCTATTTTATCCCCTTGGGGGTAGAATTGATCAAAATCCTTTCTTAGCGGATGCCTACGTCATAACATCTACCTGCATGCCAAATTTCAGCCCGATCCGTCCAGTGGTTTGGGCTGTGCGTTGAGAGATCACTATGTCAGTCAGTCACCTTTGAGTTATATATACGACGAAGTATTTAGACATTGGCATTCCCCACCCACCCAATACTTTCAAGGTCACATTTTACGAAGGTACGGCTCATCACTCAACTACATAGTATTTGAATATATTGACGTTCCATTTTGTAGGAACCTTGACATGTCCCTCAATTGGAGTCGAAACAGATTGTACGATCGATTACGCTATGAAAGCACTTCAGAGGCCGAGGTTTCAATACGAAATATTCGGCCAAGTGCGAGTCGGACTCGTTCAATGAGTGTTCCGTAGTTCCGTACAACCATAAAGTATTTGAAGCGTATATTTAAAATTATTTGTTTTCATAATAGGTATAGAAGTACACCTTTAAGAAACATTTTAAGTGTCCACCGATTACAGTATAATAGACAAAACGAAAATACCGGTTTCTTACATGGAAGGGTTCTAGGGGTCAGTTAAAGAGACAGAGCCCTGTGATAGGTGGGTAGACAGTAGAGGCTTAGCAACCGGGACCCGCTTTACAGTTTGGGTACGGATCCCTGAAAAGTTCTCGACTTAAAACTGTTATATTTTGACAAAGATAAACAAAATAATAATAAAATGCTTCAAGTTTTCTATATTATTATGTAATTTGTAACATAACCGTTTATATTAATTTCCAAATAGAATAATTAAAGTAATTTGAAAAATGTTATACTTAAAGCATAGATTAGTAAAGATACTTCGCCGCCTTGAAATTGAATGAAGCCACAAACGGCTTATTAGTAAGTTCTTTTTTTGAATTCTTGACAAATAAAATCATTTTGAGAGAAAATTTACGAATAAATAACTAATACTGCGTAATTTACAAAATAAATAAATAATAATTTCAAATATTTTAGGGACATTTTAGCACGAAGACGTGGCAAAAGTTTTTTATGCAACTATTTCAATTCTCAAAAATGGGTACATTTTTGAGAATTGAAATAGTTGCATTTTTATACAATTTTCAGTTTTGTTTTCGTTTGTTTTGATAGCAATTATTGGTTTTTATTACAGATTAATGCTATTTTCAGTGACGAAGAGACTATGAAACGCTTAAAATAAATGTAACGAAAATGAACAAAGGGCAGAAGAATGTTTGAATCTTTAACGATTCCGGCCCTAACAGACAAGCTTTTCGCGATTAGCGACATGCATCAGCGATTCGCGATTTGGCGATTCCATCGGAGATGCTTTAGCGAAATCGAAAATGCGTTGTAGCGACTGCATTTATGTTATATTGTATTACGCGTTATTGTAATTCTTGCTAAATGCAAAATGTAGATGCAAGCGGCGCTCAAATGTGTGCGGTGCAGTTTAAACTCTGCATCTATTATAGTTTCCAAAAAGCAGCGAAATCGTCGATCACGAATGCTTAAAGTAGCATGTGTGCTGCTACCCTTATTCTTTAACGTAGTAGAATAATTTATAGACACATAAACCTAATTATTTCAGACTGAAACCAAAGAAACATATAGACTTTAGACTATTAATCATCACGTACGAATGATATATTCCACTGACCTAATTCTAGGTACAATCTCATTAGACGCAGCTATGATAAATAGCTCAACAAATCAACATTACTACTGCATTGGACTTCTTTGGTCTAGTATAGTGTTCCGTGAAGGCTAATCAGATTTATGGTCTAATATGACAAGCACATGATAGCAATTTCTCTTAAACCAAGGGCATACGTATCTTATTATTACTTTTGTTTACTATAAAAAAGTTTTGATTTTTTCTGTTCCCTTTAACTTTAGTCAGAGTAGCGTTAGTTAGGACAATATTGGAATTGAAACTGTATGATTAAAATTAAAGCCTTTTTTTTTTGGTAACGAGGGGGAAACCTTCAAAAGGTACCCGATGCCGTGGAAGCGACACAGGGTTATGTGGGACTTTTACCGCACTAAAACCCCCGCGGTGGCCGTCCTCGGCGCTGCGTAGAGGACTCCGGTTGCGTTCCGTTGGAGATCCCGCTGTGCCCCGTCGGGCTCCGCCCAGGTGAGCTTGACGCTCACCACACCGTCTGGTGTGCACGACGGTATGCGACCACACATACCGCCGTCCTTCCCGGGGTTGCTGGCCGGGCGATTTGAGCTCCCACTCTTGCCGTCCGCAACCCCGGAAGCCCCCTTTTAGTCGCCTCTTACGACAGGCAGAGGATACCGTAGCCCTATTCTGGTCCCGGAACTACAGCGACAAAAAAAATATAGGCTAAATCGCCGTTTATCCTAAAATTCGCGATATCATACGTCACGCTATGAAAATGATATACATACCTATATGACGTTGCCAGAAAAAAAAAATGACATATTGCGGTCTTTTCCTACCTACGAAATGACGTAAGTATTTAAGTAATATTTCCTTGACCTAGGCTATAAGCAACAGAAATGATCCATACCATTTTTTGTAGTAGCGAAAAGCAATAATGAGTTCGTACGCCCCTGGTATGTCACAGAAGTGTGTGACAAATCAGTATGAGCTATGACTTACATAAGTCACCTTATGACTTTCAATGTAATACGTATAATATAATTTAGTGACGGTAGTGACCCTCATAACTATGTTTTAATATAATGAACGGTATCATTTTGTTCTCACTTGTATCAAATGAGTGGCCTTTTTCCATGCAAGCTTAAGATCCATAGTGCAATTGTCAAAGCACGCCTGAAAAGAAGTTACCTTTTAAAACGTAATGTTTCTATCGAATTTGAATTACAACGTGCGACGTCTTTTGCATTTTTATTACACGGAATACAGCCGTATACTCTGCAAATATAATTAAGTTTTGCGCTATATAAAAATGCATACACTCGAAAATTCTTAACATGCATACATTTGTTAAACGCTTTGTGCTTCGAAATCGTAGGCACAACCGTCGCACCTATTTCTACCTTATAACATCAGTGTAAAACGCTGCTGTGTTCTGGCTTGAAGGGAGATACAAATATATATGGCATTCCATCTTAGTTCTCAAGGCTGCTGTCTGAAGTCGTTGTAGCAACGCATCCATGACCGACTTCAGGCAGTAAGTACTCCAAACTACTTATCTTCAGGTGGATTACTCATTTTTACCTCTAAATCATAAAAGCTGTTATAATTATTATTTCAATGGTATTTTTCAATTTAATTCAAAGGGCAAACGGTGTACGGTGTACGGCCTATGGCATTTCATTTTGAAATATAGCGCTATTCTCTCCTCATTCTTGGCATATTTACCTGAGTCACGTATAAGGTATTGTTAAAGGTAATAAACTTAAAGTAGTTGCCGATATCGACTAGGAATAAAATACCCTTTTCTCGCTTACTTTATAGTTCTATTCCGATAATTCACCAGCCATATACGAAGTCAGGTAGATCTAAATATATTTTACTAGCTTTCTACCCGCGGCCTCGCTCGCGGTCAGAGGTTGATGACAATAAAATAATTAAATAACATTGTCCCAAAGCTCATCAGGGTAAATCGCCACTGCCGTCGACTATGTAATCAACTTTAGATAGGATTTAAATCCTACCTGAGGTTGGCCACATATGTGTTGTTCAGGACTCCAAGGACTAGATTGGATCTCTTTTTAATATCTTTGCCACCACTCCGTTCACCAGAACACAGATGCGCTACACAGCTGTTATAAGGCGAAATAGGTGTAGCTGTGTGTGTGGTGGTCTACCATCTATGTTTTAGACATGTTAATAAATGTTCTAGACAAATTAATACTTAACAATTTAGCTCTAATTAGGAGTGCGTGTTTGTCAAGTACGGGACTATAAATAACTACTCCGTATTACGGAGGGAACTCAGAAATTCATATTAGGTAATATCTCACAAGCACTAGACATGTCGCTGCTTTGCATGAATAACCGTATAACTCAAAAAAGGTTATTTTCCAGAACAGCCGCTTTAAAATTACACAATGTTTTCGTTTTCGAGATCTTTGTAATACTTACACGAAGTTTAAATGATGAAAAATACGCTTATAATTAGTTTTATATGTAACCGCAGCATAGACACGCGTTAAAATAGGAAATATTTTAGATTGAAATGTACCTTTAACAGAAAAATTAATTTTGAGTTGTGCTGTTATTCACCCAAAGCAGCTATATATGCAACTCACGGATAGTGTTATTGTTTCCTTGTCGTTGATGTTATAGGATAAATTAAAAATATAACTTCAAAGTTTATACAGTAAGATAAAAAATCTACATGATTTCCACTTTTTACAACGACATACTTATTTCAAGGCTACCTATTTAAGCTAAAAATATTTCAGCTATTCCAATTTTATTTTTCCATGAGATATTTCTCTCCTTATATCTAATTTGTTGGTTACAAACAAAACTAAAATATTTATTTTCAGTTCTTTTTATTTTACCAAGGAAACAAGTATCACCAAAATATGATATCAAAAATCTCGGCTATTCTAATTTTATTCTTCCATGAAACATTTTTACAAGAGGCAAATATTTCAAGTATTATTAGAATTTATTTATAAACTACGCATCTTTGCTCTTATTATAACGGATTAAAATATTATAATATGATACGAGTACTTATAGGAATAAAAATGATCTAACCAAACAAAAAGTTTATATAACGTTGTAGTGTTATTTAGGCCGGTGCAGATCTGTGAAAAATGCACAAAAATATTTCTATTCCTATAAATACTCGCATATCTAATATTAAAACAGTTATAATACGAGTATTTATCCTTACTTTAATATTATAAATCCGAAAGTAACTCTGTCTGTCTGTCTGTCTGTCTGGTTGTCTGTTATTCACGCGTAAACCAATAAACCGATTTTAATGAAATTTTGTACAAAGATAGTCTAAAACCCGAGAACGGACATAGGATAGTTTTTATCCCGGAAATCCCAGGGGAACTAGGGATGGCGATCCAAGATCGATTAATCGGCGAATCGATCTTTCGGACCCAAAACATCGATTATTTTAATCGATATTAGTAAGGATTGAATCGTAAACTATGCATTTGATCAAGTGATGATCTTTAGCAATGTTGAAGGTACGAATTTTCAGTTTTATGTATATTAGTATCTTATATTATTTACTTTTAAACGCGGGCGAAGCCGCGGGCAAAAATTAGTAAAAGAAATTTCAGCACCACACAACCGAAGACATTTTATGAACTTGACCCACATATTGGACGCATAAATGTGTACCTAATCGCGAAAGTGGATATTCCATTATAGTAAAACGTTGTCGTAATACGATCGTATAGCCTCTTGAGTTTGAAGCCTTCTTGGATTCCATAATGTTTATGTTAATACTACAGGTCGTTAAAGGGACGTAGGGAGATAAGGTATAAATTTTAGTTCGAAATTTAAATGTTCGTCTATTAGAGGACTCCGGGATCTCCAAAGGAACGCAACCGGACTCCTCTTAGCGCGTTGCCACGTCGGGCTCTGCCCAGGTGAGCTTAACACTCGCCGCACCGTCTGGTGCGTACGACGGTATGCGACCACACAACCGGCGTCCGTCGCGGGGCCGCTGGCCGGGCGGTTCGAGCTCCCGCTCTTGCCACCCGCAACCCCAGAAGCCCCCTTTTAGCCGCCTCTTACGACAGGCAGGGGATACCGTAGCCCTATTCTTGTCCCGGAACTACAGGGATAACCCTATACAGGATTCTAGTCAGCAAGTAAGAATCCTACTGTTCCTTAATAACCGGTTAATCGATAGCTAATATATGTACATATGAGGCGACCATCTTAGTCCTCAGTAGTGACAACACATTTATGATCGGGTTCAGGTAGAACCCTTCTACTATATAGAGTGCATTACATAATTGTACTAATGAGCGGCAGCAGCCACTTACCATCAGATGGATTGTATGCTCGTTTGCTACTTCAATCATTAAAACACATGTGGGTTTCAGAGTGAGACAATCGGAATGTTATGTATTCGCCTTTGTGTGTGTTTATGGCACCTGTGTGTGTAATAAGTACCCCTAATACGAGGCTGTGGGCCGAGATGCGTCTTAAAAATTGCGATTCGTATTCTTATAGGCCTTAAAAGAACAAGATATAATAAAACTTAGGTTTATTTCCCAATACAATGAACACTGAAAGTGAAATGGATTCTTTCATTACTTGGTTATGCTGACCACTTTAACTCTTATACGACAACAAACGTACAAAGGGTGTCAAAGTTTATCCTTGTTCAAACAGATAATTATGAGATATTACACAGGTACAAGTGGGTTGGGCAGGAACAACAAAATTTATCCTTGTTCAAACAGATAATTATGAGATATTACACAGGTACAAGTGGGTTGGGCAGGAACAACAAAATTTTGCTTTTACTCTGGCATGTCGGGTGATATGCAAGATCGCAATCTGAATTATAAAGACTTATCGGGAAGATTTACGAGGTACACGATACACTAATCAATCCGATTAAAAAAAACAGTTAGTAAAAGTAATAAATGCATCAATAGCGCTTATATGCGGAAAATTCTAGATATTTTTATAATACAAGCAGACGAGCATGCAGTCCACCTGATGGTGAGCGGCTACTGCCGCCCATGGACATCCGTTATAAATCACAGATTGGATAAGATATTCCTACCTGAGGTTGGCCACAAATACGTTGCTACCCCTTAGTACTAAGACTGGAACGCCTCGGAAAATGTCACCCTTACCACACCCTTCAAACCAGAACACAGTAGCGCTTAACACTACTGTTAATAGACAGAAATAGTTGTGGCGGTGATGCCGCCGGAGTCGAGCCACAAAGGGTTCGCCACCTTCAAAGATGGTTATAATGTAAAGCGTAGCATAGAAACTGTTTTTATTTTAAGACGCTACATCAATACATAATTACGTGTATGTGGTACATTTTCTATTTACTATACAGTGTTACGCAACACCACCCAATATTGTACGAACCAGCCACTTTTAAGCACACATTACGTGCGTTAGCTTGAACTTATCTCAATTGTTTGTTTAGTCTACGATAATTATCGCTATCAATTAAGTTTGGGAAATGGGATATTGAGGCTCAAAGGAGAGCCTTAGGCGCTTGGCGAACTGCCTAGCCGGCCGGAAACTACGTCAGAGACCAACATTACGTCTTACGTACCTATCTACATACATTTACATGTATATTTGGTACAGAGAAATGCCCTTTACGTACGCGAACCAGATTAAATTATGCATGCATTGGGTACAACCTGTCATCTAGGCCATCAATCCATTATTGTGCCAGTGCTGGGCATCGATCGCCTCTTAGAATCAAAAGGGTAAGATACATCAGGGTAAGGTACATCATGCTGACTATACGCAAATTGATGTCTACGAATACTTACGAAATTCTCTAAGATCATCTTTGAGGACTGTCAGGCACGCAAGTATCCTTACGATGATTTGCTTAACCGTTAAAGTAAGTAATAATAATTTATTATTATATAAATTGTTGATTGGTGATTATTTGTTATGATTGTTTCTGTATATTCACAGATCATTAAAAATTCAGAGCGTCCCTGGGATACTTTTCGAACTTATCTTAAAATAGGTTTCGCATAAACATCAAGAACCATCCTTCTAATCCAACTTCACCTCTACCTCCTTCTAAAACTTCTAAACTCTGTTAAAAAGCTATTTAACCAAGGTACGTTCAATATATTGTATGTAAACAAACACCCAATACCCTCGACATGCCCGTAAAAGAATGCAAAATAATAAAAATCGATCGTACAATATCTTACAAATAACTTCTGTTCATAGGGGACGGAATTTCATTTGTTTGTCCAAAACATTCGACATATCCGTAAAAAATAGGACAATATAAAATATTGGATAAAATCTGATAAATAACTCCCGTCCACTTAAACAAAAGCGGAATACACTCGACACGTAAAAGAATGCAACAATACAAAATCGGACGTGGAGAATGTAATAAATAACTTCTGATACAAAGAAAACAGGATAAATAGTGCCTTTACTCTAACAAATCGTATTAGTGTCTGCACTAGGCAGGGATGGGGATCTGAAAGCGATCAATCGAAGAAACGATTTTTTGGACCAAAAAGATTGGTTATTTTAATAGATCTCCAGTAATGGATCGATTCAGTGAATCGATCTTTCAAAAATTCCTAGAAAATTGAAAACCCATCTTTTCAAAGTTGGTTGAATGTGTTATAGACATTTTTTGCTGACGGATACGTATTTCAGTGCTAGTTTTGGTCCCGATGACTTTTTTTTGCTTTCCTCGATTCCTTAAAAAGATCGAAGATCGATTTTTGGAGAATCGATTCTTGGGGCCTTGAATTTTTTGTGAATCGATCTATTACACTTCGATTCGAATCGATTCAAGAATCGATGTTTTTCAGAAAGAATCGCCATCCCTAACACTAGGTCTGTTGGCTAAAGTGACATTATTGAATAACTTGCTGTGTAAATGAAATCGAAGGAACCAATATTCCTTATTGAATCTCGGTAACTGCCCAATAAACGGGCTCGCCTTTTATGGTGACAGAGATCTAATAAAATCTTCTAAGGCACTTCAATGTAAATTCCATCGCTTTATGCGAATATGCTCATGGATTATTATTGAAATAGATCTAGAGATAAATGAATTGTTTATAAATACGTTTGATAGCAATGCTTCTTTTCTGAATCAATTTCTTACATTTTTTTAAATGCTTTATCGTCTAATCTATTCTCTATTCGTTTCCTTCTCTATTAATATTCCTAAAAGTAGTACATAGGTATATGAGAACAGCAAGTTTCAAATCCTTTAAGGTTTTTATTTTTAAGCGTTTTTAAGCCAGCATTGATTCGACGCCATAAGCATCACCGCTACACCCATTTCTATCCCATAACAGCATTGAGTAGCCCGGATGTGTTCTGGTTCGAAGATTGTGGATAAGGGAGATGTTGGTGTTCCAAAATTTTAGTATAATAGACAGGTTTTCCAGAAATTCAATTAGAGTAGGAATTCTAATATTATGCTTAAGTATTTAGTAAGAATACGTAAACGTGTCGTAAGGCAACTTCCATGTCAATTTTAGAAAGAATTTCTACAATTTAATTAGATTTGACCTTGTCGCCGAGTCGACAAACGGTATTGTTCTAATTTTATATATCGAAGGCCTCTGTAATGAAATTTAGAATGATGCTATTGAATAGGAGCAAAAAGACAACATAATCCCTTAAGTCCGTTATCACAAAACATGGGACAAATGTTTTGCTTCGAAAGCCCTTAGTTCTCTGACTATTAAAAACATCCCTGCCATGACAGACTGGCAAACATTTATGTCACACACATGTCCTCTAAAACCAGTAAAGACAGACGTTTCTTATAAGTTTAATCGTAAATGTTGTCCTTCAATCCAGAGAGGGGACGATGCCACGATTCTGTAACAGTTTGAGATAAAAGTAGACTACGACATAGTTGTGTAATAAATAGTTATGGGTAAATAAAGTCAACGAAAAACAAAATATTACAAGTAAATAGAACTGTTGCTTGTCTATACAGAATTCAACTGATTTTAATACGCTACATTTTACACTACATTGGTAGAAGTCTAAGCTATAATAAAACAAGACAAAAAATTATAGGTAAATAGAATTGTAGTTTGTCTACATACAATTGAATTGATTTGATACGCTACATTTTACACTACATCTGTTTCATTTCAGGGTTAATACGAATAAACCATTTTATCTCTTCTGGTCCCAAAGACGTCAACCCATTACTGTTCCACTGCTGGGCACGGGTGTCCTCTCAATGTGAGGGGTTTAGGCCATGCCATGGTCCACCACTTGACTTGGCAAGTGCGAATTTTGATAAAAAATCTTTCGCACTCGCATTGTTTCTCAATGTTTTACTTCGCTGCCTAAGCAACTGTGAACATTATTTGAAAAATTATAGGACATACATTCGAACCTCGGACCGCCAAATGTAGGGTCGCATTTCTTAACCACAAGGTCACTCCTCTCATTCTGGACCCACATCACCATCCTATTCTAAATTAATGTTACCATTATCACCATATGTCCTAATATTATCGTAACGGGCATTATGCATTTTATTAACATTTAGTTTTACGACGCGGTACAGTGGCACAAAAATAGACGTTCGACAACCAGCTGCCGATGACGGTCCGAGCATATTATTAGATTTTTGATTACCCTTTTTTATAATACTATAAGCTTCGCCAACGTTTTGTTATGCGACATTACGTAAATAAGATTATCTCTCTCCGTTGTGCGTAGAACCACTACCACTCCTATTTCTGCTAATTTGAAGGGATTAGTACTTCGATCACTAATAAGAACGATTAGTAACTACATTTGTTAGTTAAGCGGCTGTTCTACATTTGAGGCGATCATCTTAGTCCTCAATAGCAACAACGCATCTGTGATCGACTTCATAATAGGCTTTTCATCTTTTTAACCGACTTCAAAAAGGAGGTGGTTATCAATTCGGCCACAATCTTTTTTTTATGTATGTACTCCGCCGTTAGTGGACCGATTTTAATAATTCTTTTATCATCATATTAGACACGCTCATATTAGACACGCTGTTTACATCGTTATCCAACGAAGTATATTGAGCGCCGGCTTCAGAAATATGTACTAAACCAACATATATTTCAATTATTTTTTACTTTGTAGTGACATAGAAGTCGGTTGTATTTTTTGTTAAAAATTTTTTTACTTATTTACAATGTAGAAAAATTACGAGGTACTTTTATTACATAAGTCAAGGTCATAACTAAGAATTGCCTGTAACTATTAACCCTTTAATTTCACGGTCAGGGTTGACTGCTACGAATTTTTAAATTATAATTATGTTCGACACGTGTTCATCATTATCCGTGCCAGTGCACGTGCCATTTTTGTGTCCAAAAGTGACAATTTTACCTCGCCGAGTTATATGTACATACTCGTATATATGTTTGATGCAAGGGTGCCAAGTGCCAAATTTGGGACCGCTAATGAAAAAAACTTTCGTCAGCGGTCACCATGACGTAGGTTATTAAAGGACAATAAAAAAATTAGACCTACAATTCTCATCATTAACCCATTACTGTCCCATTGCTGGGCACGGGTCTCTTCCCATAATGAGAAGGATTAGGCCATAGTCCACCGGACTTCACATACCTTTGAGATTTTTTTTATAAATATCTCGGGTATGCAGGTTTCCTCATAATATTTTCCTTCACCGTTTAGCTAGTGATAATTAATTTCTAAGTGCGTGCCTGGGATTTGAACCACGGATCCCTCGATCGAGAGGCCTAGTTTCTTAACCACTGCCTTAACCAAAGACCTACAACTGTCTGGAGCTTAATCAACGCTGCTTGTGTCGTTAACGAATAATATTATCGCAATATAACCAGTATGAACCGGTAACTTTCCTTGTTCGCATCTCAAACACGCGCCTCTGATTTTCAGTCACGTGCTTATTATAAATTGTTTGCAAGTTTTTATCGGTGGACAAATTTTAACGGTTAAATTAGAATTTTTTCCTTCACCTTTAAAAGTAAGTTATTCAGAGTTAATTTTGAAGATTTGTGTAAGGTCTTCCAACTTTCACGTGGCTAGCTTATGGAAAATGTGCTAGCAAGACATTGTGGACCCGTAGTGGGATAGTAAGGGGTTAATCATAACAATTATTATAATTAAATTGGAGTAAAGCTCAATTTAAAATTAACCCAGATTTAACGATAAAAATCGGGGACCATTTTAAATCATTGCACGTCATGTCGTTTTGAAGACAGAAAATAGAATTCCTCAATCATGAGAAAATCATTCCTCTATACACTCAAATATATTACTTCAATATTAGCGTGATCTAGATTTATAAAATTTACTTTTGACATATTTATGAATAAGTAGATTCGTAATTCTAGTTTTAACACTATTCAACCTAGATTACCTATCAATAGAATTATATCTAGTTCAATATAAACAACGTATACCATTTTTAACAAGCAGTAGCATACGAGCATGCAGTCCACCTGATAGCCAGTGGCTACTGCCGCCCATGGATATCTATAATAAATTAAATAAGATTAGATTCATTTCTGAAATCGGCAACACGCGCAGCTACGCCTGAAGACTAAGTTGGAATATCTCGGAAAAGGACATACTTTTTGTGGTAAGGGATACTCCTTACCACGCCTTTCAAACCAGAACACAACAGCGCTTGACACTGCTGTCACTAGTAAGAAACAGGTGCTGCCGCCGGAAGCGAACCATTTACTACCATTCAACCATACAATAATGAACCAAGCTATGCTTCATTTCCTTTAATTATTTGTTATATCCAACTAAATACTTTCATTTACCAAACTACAGTTACGGTTAAATAGGTAGTAAAGATAAATAGTAGCAATCTGGAGATCGGTAAAAAGGGCTCGTTGTATGTTACTCAGGTAATTGGTAATTACACATAACGGTCCAATTTATTTCCACGCCTACAATGTTATGTTATTGTACAGGCTGTGGGGTGTGCCTTTCTATATTTATGTATAGTCCCCAAATAACCCTGTATCAACTTAGTTTTTGGAGATGAAATAATAACACCGAAGTTACTTAACCGCGTTTATTCTGTACGATGTATTAGAGGCGACTGTCCGCGAGGGGTAAACGCGTGGACAGCCGAGGCTTGCTTAGCAAGCGAAATATAATGTCGCTACATTAATATCTACAGGCATTTTATAGAGAATATTTAAATATATGCATACATTTTATATCAATAATAGTTTAATAAACTTTATATATAGTTTGTAGTCGATAAGCCCTTTTTGCCCGATTTTGGTGCGTATTTTATTTTAAGCGTATGTATGTATGTATGTATGTATTTATGTATGTATGTCTGTTTTGGCACGCGTATGATGTGTCGTGTGACTTGTCTAAACTGTGGGAGTGACATAGCATTTTTAAACGCTGGGTTTTTTGATTTTATTATTATTCAGTTTTTTTTTCACATAAATAAGTATATTGTAGAATGGCAGAGAAATATACAGATGCACAAAATATTCGCGCTTAATTCACTTTTAGTAGCAATAAAGAGAAGAAGAGAAACGATATCACTCGACCTTTCTTCTTTTTGTTCTTTTATTTCATTTCATTATTTTTTCTTCCTTAAATAAATAAGAATTTTTAGTCTGTACACTTTCTTTAAAAAAAAACAAGTTTCTAATAAATATCTTAAATACTTTTGAAATATATTTTTATTTTATAAGTGTTACTTTACATTAAAACTTTTTTATTTATATCGTCCACTAATAAGTAGGTACGAATTGTTATAATTCTTACTAGTAGCAATTTAAGTAACTACTACTTGTAGCCACAGACTACTAATTTCTTATAAGGAGATGTCAAATCGGAAGACACTTCAGCAGTAGGTACTCGAAGTCGATAGCAAACTCCGCTCCGTTTAATTTATTTCTTGGCACTGACCCATCACTGCAAATATAAAAATAAATTCTGGGATTTTAAAATAAATTCACTTCGGTTACCATGGTTCTTTCAATTGATAGTTATTAAACGTTCACACTCAGTCTTCATAATAAACAATTTTTATCTACTTGGAACTTGTTCACGTATAAGTAACACGAAATGAATACTTTTATTTTAACTGGGCACTTAAAAAACCGAGAACTCACAGTTCACCTGGGAAATGTAATGTAAATGTAACATCTAATATCGAGTTGCTTTTACGAAACCTAACCTCTCCGTAAAGTTTGCAATTGCAAGACAATAAATATAGATTTTACTGACAGCAGTTAAGGTTGTCGGAGGCCCGGGGCGGACGGACCCTCCTCCTTCCCCCCCCCTTTTTAATGGTGGTGGTGGTAGAAGCCTATTTCTCCCTAAAAACAGCAGTATAAAATGCTACTGTGCTCCGGTTAAACTGATGAGGCACCAAAAACATACATAGAGAGTTAGAGACGTTCCAGCTTAGTTCATGAGCGGCAGAAGCCACTTAACATTAGGTGGAAGGCATGATCGTTTGCTACTACAATATAAAAGTAACTATTATACTACAAAATAACTGGATACTTCATTTAATAATTTAAATTGGTAATATGGTTGCGTGCATAAATGTAAGCATAAAATGCAATGAGCAAGAAACATAACATATTACCTAGTTTTTAGCTAAAGAAAATGTGGCAATAAAAATGAAAATATAATAAATGAAATGTATTTACAACGGTTGTTACTTATAGGATGTAATTAATTTTTAAAACATACTTATGTCATGATTGCGAGTACAAGCTTTTATTTTACTTGCCTTGTTCGTTCATATGTATGTGAGGGTCAATTCCAGCTTCATTTTAAACCAGTTAACCTAACATATGAAAAGCAAAACACGTAACATAAGCCAAGAAATAGTTTGTCGTGTCGCATTCTTGTGGCAATTTCATATAAAAATCATATTCATTGCCAAAACATACTGGCATAGAATAAGTGAATGCTATGAGCATTGTATCAACACCATTATCTTTGAATGTGAGTTCAAATATTAAATGGGTTACTTCTACAAATCCATTTAAAGTATGAACTGAAAAATAGAATAATATTTTTTTTCTTTTTACGTATTTTAATTCATGTTGACATGAAATTAATAATTACTGAACGATGTTTGGAAAAATAGGTAATATTCGTTCTGATTGGTGCCTCAGACTTTGCCGCGGTTAAAAAACATGGATTTATTCTTTAACAACAAAATAAATAATATGAGTAAATTAATAATAATAATTCTTGTTTTATAATAAAATGAATAATAGTATACAAGTTCTTAAAAGTAACATAAAAACTTCGTAACATAATTTCCTTTGTATCTTGGAGAAAGGAGATTAATAATATATCTCTGTCATAACAATACAATATCAATTACTGGTTATCCTTATTATTGTATTTGGAATAAGATTTTTTCTTTATACAGAAACTAAATACACGTATGTTGTCATTTACAAAAGAAAAACTGTAAATAAACGAAAATTAAACGAAAGCTTCTGATGTATTTGTACAAAATATTATTAGAACTACATTAAGGTCTATAGGTACATACATATTTTCTTAGTTAATCGGTATTTTACGAACATTATTTCCTACTTGCAGCATTAAAATGTTGCTCGCTTTTTAATAGAGTTACTAGATTATGATTTCATGTGTAAGACAGTTACTCTTGACAATAAACCCGTTATTCTATGAAGGTGGTAAAACCCTTTGTGGTTCGACTCAGGCGGCACTTCGGCCACACCTATTTCTAGTTTATAACAACAGTGTTAAACGCTGCTGTGTTCTCGTTTGAAGGTTGTGGTAAGGGAGACATACTTATCCGAGGCGTTCCACCTTAGTCCTCAGGGTTAGCGACGCATCTGTGGCCGACCTCAGGTACTAATATCTAATCCTACCTGGGGTTGATTACGAATGGCCATGGGCTAGTAGCCACTCACCATCAGTTGGACTGCATGCTCGTCTGCTACTCATATATTATAAAGCAAAAGTTAGTAACGGCACAATGATCTAAAATAAGGTGAGAA
Organism: Epargyreus clarus; assembly: GCF_041222505.1. Taxonomy (NCBI): domain Eukaryota; kingdom Metazoa; phylum Arthropoda; class Insecta; order Lepidoptera; family Hesperiidae; genus Epargyreus; species Epargyreus clarus. The sequence goes on from NW_027332212.1 coordinate 11,198,734, forward strand.
CTCAAGATGGGCGAAGATATAAGTTGCCCATCATTACAGCGGAAATCACGCAAGCCGCCGAAATAAATCACGCCGTGAAATCGGCCACAGTCATTTATAGTCCGACAAACTTTTCTGTGCATGTGGCGGTTTATGGAAAGAGTCAATTGTATATCTTATTTGCTCATAAAATAAATATTTTTCACATGATTATTAGAGATTCGTTATAATGAGTTAAATATTGAAAATTATAATAATTTTTTATACTTCTTAGGTAATTTTGACAAACTAGCAACATTATGATGGCCAAAAGTGTCCCTGCCACCAGCACGTAAAATTTTGTTGGACTTTACCTACGTTCCCAGAGTAACGCAGCGCCGATGATGGCCACCAGGGGGGGTTTTAGTGCGGTAGGAATCCTACATAACCCCGTGTCGCTCCCACGGCATAGGGTACCTTTTGAAGGTTTCCCCCTCGTAAACGAAAAATAAATGGTACCTGCATTTTTATGTATCCATTCGCGCTGCGATTTTACGTCCGTTGCGATGGCAGAAGAAAAACGCACCAGTTCACGCGGGTAGTGTTCCAATCGAAAACCATTAAAATCAAAATTGAGAATAACTTCAATAATAATGATTTATTTATAATTGATCTATTGCAGTAAGAATAAGTAACTATTAAGAACTTAGGAATGATATAAATACTTTTATATTGGAGCAGTGTGGTGGACCACGCTGCAGGGCCTCCTCCAGTAAGCAGAGGCCCATTCCCATCAGTGGGCCATAAGTTAAGTTACGACCTATTATATTTTGCTCATAGTTTCGTAATTGACTAAGAATTCTAACACCTGGATTTTACTTCCCCGGGTACAATAAACCTTTCAGACAGCTCATAAAACAGTCATTTACTAGAATAGAATTGGCAATTAGGTCAGCGAAGTTGACAAAAATAGGGTTTCAGGACGCCCAGTGGTAATTAATGATCGTCAACGTCGAACTATTCCGCTAATTGCTTTTTCTATACGGTAGCTTCTATGAATGCCTTATAGAAAAGAGCGAACGTGGCTGAAGCTGTGGCTGTCGCTAAACTGTCAGATTCAACTGCATATTTTTTATACTGAATATACTGCTACACCCTCGTAAATCATCAATCATCATCAACAACCCATTATTGTCCCACTGCTGGGCACGGGTCTTCTCTCATAATGAGAAGGATTAGGCACTGTGCCATAGTCCACCGCGCTGGCCAAGTGCATATTGGTAGACTTCACATACCTCTAAGATTGTTTTTTTTTTTACCTCGTAAATGCGGTAAAGCATATGTTTTTTTTATTGTGGCCACTTCCCGCAACTCTTCAGGAGATGGCGCTACACGTTTCTGAATCACGCTATCAGTTTTCGTAACATCTTTGTACATATACAATTCCAAACTGAGACTGTTGAAGCGCGGCCGCTCCCCGGGCATGATCACTTAGCTCCGTGGAGATCTCCCGTTGCCAAATTATAATATTTGAAGAGTGGGAACAGGCAATCCACCATATGGTAATTGGCTACTGCCGCCCATGGACATTTGTAATCAACCCCAGATAAAATTATATTCTTACCCGAGGTCGACCACAAAAGCACCGCTATCCCTGAAGACTATTTCTGTACCAACAATATCCGCCCGTAATATAGTCCGCCAAAGTGCGGAAGAATGTTCAAAGGAAAAACTTTTTTAATTTAAAAATTTTGAGTTCCATTTATACCTTCAATTTTCAAACCGTCATTCTTGTTAAAGAAGAAATAATGAGTCTATTTTCTACTCATAACGACTTCCTTTCTCCACGGCAATGTACGACGGAAGCGGACTTCCTACACATACACCTTTTCTTAGTTAATCGGCATTTTACGAAAATATTTATTTACTACTTGCAGCGCTAAAATGTTGCTTTAACACTGCTTTAGACACAGACCACGCTAGCACGTTTTGAGCCTTATTTTCTTTACTATAATTATCATTTAAAATGTACCGAATAGTCCTAGATATAACCTGAATTTTCTAATTAGTTATAATTAAAGAAATATGTACAAAAGATATTACAACCGGACATTTTAGGAGTGATTCAATTATTATTATAGTACGTAAGTAGAATTTTAGTCATTTTTAATAAGTAAACTGTTCCCCTCTTCCCCTAAGATGATATAAACATCAGAAGTAAAATCTACTACGTATTATAAATAAACTTAAGATTATATTAGTAAGCCTTGCTGGCGTAAGCACCATCTAAACCCGAAACCTATGTCACAAACATTAACTTTAAATTTTTTAATAAACAATTTATTCAATACTTTGACTCCAATATCCACAGATATTTTGCTGATTTATGCTTCGTACAAATTTCGATTTTTGGTACGCTAAAAGTGGATATATTGATTTTAAATAACGTGCGATCGTCAAGTAAATGTAATGTAACAGTTTCAACTTTTAACAGAGTCTACAGATCCCCAGTGATCGGAGGCTCTACGTTGACATTGTGTGAAAGGAAAATAACGACTTCTGGGAAATAAGGCTTCGTTACTTTGACAGACACGCCGGAATTGGACACGTGTTGTTCCTTATATTGAATTCTGAAAACATATTACGTAATCTTATTTATATAATATCGTAGCTTATATGTTAAAGATTTCGTCTTTGGATTCAATAACACTATATTAGGTAGTGGTGGTGCGGTCACCATGCCGATTTAATACACAGTGGATTGCAGGTTCGATACCCGACTAGACAGATATCTGAATGATGAATTTATATTTCTGTTCTGAGTCTATGTGTTTGAGTATTCGTCGTGTGTATGTGTCCATGTCACCCACACAGGAAAAATCCTAGTGTGAGCTGTGAGTGTAGAAAGCGTTATATTTAAAGCGTCATTATTAAGGTACAATTTATTTTTTCTTCTCAAGGGGGAAACCTTCAAAAGTTACCCGGTGCCGTGGGAGCGACACGGGGTTATGTGGGACTTTTACCGCACTAAAACCCCCCCGGTGGCCGTCCTCGGAGCTGCGTAGAGGACTCCGGGATCTCCAAAGGAACGCGACCGGAGTCCTCTCAGCGCACTGCCCCGTCGGGCTCCGCCCAGGTGAGTTTGTATCACCACACCGTCTGGTGTATACGACGGAATGCGACCACACATACCGCCGTCCTTCCCGGGGTCGCTAGCCGGGCAGTTCGAGCTCCCACTCTTGCCGCCCGCAACCCCGAAAGCCCCTTTTACTCGCCTCTTACGACAGGCAGGGGATACCGTAGCCCTATTCTAGTCCCGGAACTACAGGGACAACAAAATATATCTAACAGTAAACCAACTTACACTGCCTCTCAATGGAGTTGTCACTACAGCCTATGAATAATATGGACATTGGACTTATCTATACTAATATTATAAAGAGGAAAACTTTGTTTGTTTGTTTGATTGTAATGAATAGGCTCAAAAACTACTCGACCGATTTTAAAAATTCTTTCACCATTCGAAAGCTACATTATCCACTAGTAACATAGGCTATATTTTATATGAAATATATTTGATAAATAGATTTTGAGGCGGTAAAACGTTTGCCGGGTCAGCTAGTACTCTATAACCAGCTCTGAATACGATAACAATAAGAAACTCAGCAGGAGTGACATCACATTTGTGATTAAAGTCAGGTCAAACCCTTGTACTACATGGATATGACAGATATCCGTACGGCAGTGACCACTAACCAACAAGTGGATTGCATGATCATTCCTTACTTCAAAATTATAAAAATAAAGAATCAGATATACTTTTCTTTTATAATTTAGTATAAAAGCACGAGTCAAAAATATTTTACGTAAATGCCAACTTCGAAACTTTCCTACGCAACTGAATCACGTTTTGTAACTTTCCTTGATTCAAAGGCAGCAATACAAAATACTTAAAACAAAAACTTCTGAGATCTAAAAATAAAAACAATGGCGTTTGTATAAAACAACAGAAGGGAGTGTTTAAAGGGCAACCGTCTGAGGCAGGTAGGGGTACTTACGTATGTTCTTAAATCACCTGCGCGCTATCCGTCTCTATTCATCCATTATTTTTACAAAACTCCATTGCTTCACATTTTAATGTGCTATTTATTTCTCTACTGCTGACTGTAATCGCTGCATAGAGAATCTCATGAGCTATACGTAATTGGATGGATATGTTACTGAAATTATTAGAACTTACTTCATAAACTATTATGAACAATCGACGCGACACGATGATGATGTAATTCTGATCATAAATGAATCAGAAGGTGGTAGAACTCTGTGTGGTTCGACTCCGGCGGCACCACCGCCACACCTATTTCTAATAACAATAGTAGGTATTAGGCGTTGCTGTGTTCCGTTTTGAAGGGTGTGGTAAGGGAGACATACGTTTCCGAGGCGTTCCAACTTAGTCCTTAGGTAGCGGCGCATCTGTGGCCGACCTCTGTTAGAAATATCTAATCCTACCTGGGGTTGATTACAGATGTCCATGAGCGGCAGTAGCCACTTACCATCAGGTGGACGGCAAGCTCGCCTGCTACTCCTATATTATAAAAAAATATACATACATATATGTACATTTGATTTAATTTTGACTCAATTCGCGTCGCGCTTCATCGGGTGCGGCGTTTCACTAGTATGTTTCCGCCTTCAACGTATGCGCTTGTAAAGCTTGTGAATGTTGTGTCAACACAGTATCCTTACCATGAGTTTTCAAAACATCCCACAATTTTACCTTACGTTTACTCAATCCATTATTCTGTTCTGTTTGCTAGTGTGACGATTTAATACGTTTCTGCCTTGTCAATACCTTTGTAAAGATCGGATTATCAATGTCAATATGATGATATGAAATATATACGTTGATAATTCTACTACTAAGATACGACTAAAAAAACATACTCCTAACCTTAGCCTTGAAATTAGAACGCAAAAGAATACTAATAGTATTAAAGCAAAAATAGACACAAAAATAACTACAACATCAAAAATTACTTTATCAAAATCAGTTACCTAATCACAAAAATATACCATGAAAGGTTACTTACAAACACCACCTCACCGACAACGTTACGATTGATCGATTTGCCCTAAAATGGGTCCTAATAGCTGATGTCAATAAAATTTAATGCGCGGTTGTAATATGTGACGGTGATGGCCCATACGGCTCCGTGATTGGTATGCCATAGAAATACGTAAGTAAAATATTTACTACACCTTTACTTAAGTCAATATGGCCTTACATTACCTAATGTTAGAAATAAGAGGTTGGGAAGATAAACTGATAGTTTTTGGAGCTCGTAGTGATTGAATTTGTTTTGTAACTAAATCTAACGAGGTAGCAGACGAGCCACCTAATAGAAAATTCGTCGAAATTGGATATTTGCAACAGAGATATCGCCACAAAAAATGTTTACGAACTGTTATTGCCTCTTTGAGAAGTTCCAATTTTTTAGAGCAATACGCAAGAAGATAATATTCCCGTACATAGAATTGGTAAGTCTGCGAAGCTCAAGACGCTATGACACGCTGTTTTAACAAAAGTCCAAAATGCAAACATATTTGCAGATCTGCTCTGGCTACCAATAGGCAATTGCAATTAGATTAATTTGTTACAAGTTACAATGATCACACGTGTAATTACGTCGGTTTATTTACTACTTTGTTTTCTTTTTTTCTCAATAGCTTAATGTTTCATTTTTTCCATTGTCTGTCTTTCTCTAATAGTCCACTTGCTTTCCTATCACGTTTTTCCTAGAATCGAATGGAAGGATTATGATATAGGTACCTAGTTACACTTCGATAATAGCTCGTAAATAGTGGTACTAATACCGTAATTTGCGGACAACCTCGGGAACTCTTTTTTCCTTGAAATGAACTAAGTGTACCGTTATACCCTTTCCATGCGGGTTCCTTTTCCTCTCGGTCTATCTTTTTTTTTTTTTTTTTTATATGTGACCTAACCATAATGCAGACGGGCTACCTGATGGAAAGCAGTCACCGTCGCCTATGGACATTTGCAACACCAGAGGAGTCGCCAATGCATCGCCGGCTTTGAAGGAGAGCTCTTTTTACACCCCTCTTGAAGAGCCCCATATCATAGTCCTGAGGGAATATCTCAGGAGGAAGTTCATTCCAGATTTTTAAAAAGCTATTTAGCTTTTTTTCTTCTGTGGTATAAGAGTGTGTGCGTGTGTGCGTTCGAGCAGAGGAGCTTCGTGCGCAACCGGTTGTTGCCTTAATACTGAACCCGTAGAAATTCCATAAAATCTTAAACTTACAGACATTTTGAGTTCAAAATAACAGCTAACAAAATGACAAAATAATTGATGTCAACCCTATTTTATTTCAACACATTTAATAATAAAATGTTACCCATGACCTTGTTATATTTCCTACATAGAGTTACATTAATTGCAGTTACTCGTAGTTAAGTGGCAAAATACTAATCCAGATTAATATAACCCACAATATTTTAGTTTGCGAAATAAAATTTATTTACTTTTGAAAGTTCTTTTTACTTCATAATGTCCCAACCACATACATGTCGTACGGATGAAAATGTTTTAATATAAACCACATCAGAAAAACCACATGTTAGGCATCACTCTCGTTAGATGTATGCTTTGGATCTAGAATTACTGTAGGTATATGAAGAGATACCTTTTTATTTTTGCTTTTGATGTCAGCGCCACCACTACACATTTTATTTAGCTTTTTTTCGGTTGAATGACATGGTGTTAAGGATGTAGTAATTGATACTATCACTCGACTCAATCCTCATGGATCATCATCATCATCATCATCAACCCATTATTGTCCCACTGCTGGGCACGGGTCTCCTCTCAGAATGAGAAGGATTAGGCCATAGTCAACCGCGCTGGCCAAGTGCGTATTGGTAGACTTCACATACTTTTAAGATTTTTTATAAATCTCTCAGAAATTGAAGGTGGTAGAACCCTTTGTGGTTCGACTCCGGCGGCACCACCGCCACACCTATTTCTACCTAATAACAGCAGTGTTAGGCGCTGCTGTGTTCCGGTTTGAAGGGTGTGGTAAGGGAGACAGACTTTTCCGAGGCGTTCCATCTTAGTCCTCAGGGGTAGCGGCGCATCTGTGGCCGACCTCAGGTAGGAATATCAAATCCTATCTGGGATTGATTACAAATGTCCATGGGCGGCAGTAGCCACTTACCATCAGGTGGACTGCAAGCTCGTCTGCTACTCTGATATTATAAAAAAAAAAAAAAAAAAAAAGGTATGCAGGTTTCCTCACGATGTTTTCCTTCACCGTTTAAGCAAGTGATAATTAATTTCTAATACGCACATAAATTTGAAAATCAGAGGTGATTTGAGGAGGTGAGAGCCTGGGATTTGAACCTCGGACCCCTCGATCGAGAGGCTGCGTTTCTTAACCACTAGGCTATCACTGCTGCTGGATCCTCATGGATAGCAACGCATATTTGATTAATTTTAGATTCTGTCCGTTTTACTTGAAATTTTGCTGATGATGGATTTGTGGTAATAGGCAATCTTAGTAGTACTCTAATATTCCAACCACCAAATATTCATTTTCTTATTTTTAATTTTGTTAATATAATAGACATAATTTAATAAATACTAATGAGCTGTAAATGGTTTGAGAAAATTTAAACTTTCATTCTATTACGGTACAAGACTGAGAACCCTGTCGCAAACGGACAGAGAGCGGAGGCTCAGTAACGAGATTCCGTTTTTACCCTTTGGGCAAAGAAAACTAAGAACGCTAAAAATATGGTTTCAAGCTTTAACAGCTCATTTTATATTGGCTGTTCACATGCGTGATTCTGACACATTAAGAACAGAAATAATTAACACACAAAAGTGAAATGACGCAGTAAAACCACAATTAATAAAAATAATCGACATAAATACAAGGAAATGAAACAAGCAGTCGTATAAAAGCAAATATTGTGAAAACCAGCCAAAGGAATCCTGTCAAAACAGCGAAATTAATTACGACTGAGTTGAAAAGAATCTAGTAAAATAAATACCTACTCATTTCATATTTTATACTTGTTTTAATCATCAATATTTCCTCATTTGGAAGCGGTAATTTATTCTACATTTATATGAGTTTGAATAGTCCCGCTACGCTCCTTTCTTCTTTTCAATTATGTCATAAAATAATATAGTCTTTTTTGTCTTGTTCTAAACTTAATATGGCCTAATATCTTTATATTTTTTCTATCTATCTATACTATCTTCTGTTTTTTTTTTTGTAGTAGGTAGTTCTGTAATTCTATCTTCTATTTATGTAGTTCTGATTTTTTACAGTCATACAGTTATGTTCCCACTATTTCTATTGCGAAAATAGTATCGCACACATGTAAATACACGCACACATTTTATTATAGTATTGTAGATATGCATAATATTATTATAACGTCATGCCCACTGGCCTTTGTTGGGTTCGCTAATATAATCTTAGTATTGCATGTCGAAGTACTGCAGTCTTAGTAAAGGTTAAACATTTTCCCATATGTCACATTTATGAACCTTAGTTTTCTAAGAATCTCTTACAAGTATATAGCTATGCAACTTGTGTAAACTGTAGATGTAACGTGAATCTTAGGGCTCTTTTACACGAGCGACTGCCGTCGACTGTCGCCGCCTATCGTTAGCTAGCTAGAGACAACCGGTGACAATCGTCAGCACTGTCGCTCGTATGTTACTTTCCTTAATTGTAGTTATGGACGAATACGTTGCTACCCCTGAAAACTAAGTTAGGATGCCTCATGAACATACGTCATTTAAACCAAAACACGACGATATTATACACTGTATACACTACAGAGCTGATATAGAAGTGGCATTTTTGTTATCAAACTTTAATCTGGAATTTTGCTATTTTTATTCTAATCTTTTATATGTCCTACAGGTTAAAGAGCTACTCGGATTTTGACATATCATAAAGTCGAACTCGTCTAAAATAAGGGAGTGACATCGCCTAAGTATGTGGCATATTTTTAAGCAGATTGATTACATTTTTTTGTTTGAATAATTATCTACGGATTAGATACTTTTTTTTTTAATGAGTGAGAATTTAGTGATAATTTAGTGAGAATGAAGTGTCTGTGGTTTTTTTTTTAATGAGCTAGCAGAAGTGTCTGTGATTTACATTATCTTCGCCTCACCTCCATGACAGTTATGTCTACCGTAAATTTTGATTTTTTGCAATATTTACCCGTGATCATAATTACTTCAAACATTAACTTTAAATACGAGATAACCGTAAAATAAACGCCTACACCTAAATTTACGATAAATACGATGAAAATTCCGCAATTTCAACAAGGTTTAATACCTTTCATTATAAACATTTTAAGATCATGAGACCATCTATAATTTACAATCCACTTTTAAATAAAAAATACTTTTTTAAGTAACTTATTGTGGTTGGCGGTAAAATTGCTTTCCAATGTAGCACATTACATGCTGGGCAATCAATGCTTTCCATTAGGGACACTAGCATTGTACTGTATAGTGACGCAATTTTACTTAGCCTGACGTATATGCACAGGGCTGGATTTAGAGGTCTAGAAGCCTTTGGGCAACAAAAGAGTGGAGGCCCCTCTGGCCCCAAATTATTTTCCGAATAAAATGAACAATTTTTACTTATCAAAGGGTCACTGCTCATTTTGTTCTTCAAACGCTTTACAGATTTCTATAAATTGATTCATTGATGGCAGAAAAGAAATTATATAGAAAGTATTGATTTTACACAGGTCTACGAGGGTCTACGAAGTTTCTTAACGCGGCTTGCAGTGGGAGCAAACTGGTTAAATTGTCATGTAAAGCGTTTTGTCCCTCCATGCGACTTTCACATTCTATCTCTGGCTCTATATGTATATTATGTACGAGTATGCGCGGTCGGGAGTGCAAATATAAACGAATATGTGAAAACCTCCTAACTTAGTTGTAAACGATAGCAATTCATCTGTGACTTCAAATGTTCTTGGATTATTTGCAGTTAGTTAGAGACAGTTAAACCATGAACAATAAAAACCTTACGACTAATAAATATATTTGTTGTAGCTGCAATCCGTGAAATTGAAATCTGAATATTTTTATCTATACACGTAATTCATTGATGAAACACCTTAGCTATAATTACTGTGCTTACTGTCCTACTGGCGTCTTCTTGCTCGTTACCGCTCTTCTCAGACAATAAAAGATGGACTGAGTTTCTCGGACAACTTAGTGTAGCACACCGAATTCTACAGATTACAGTAAATTTATCGTGGTGTTACGGTATTCTAAATCCGCGCATATACATATCCAAATGTAGCCAATAGATAGATAAAAATATACTACATGAGTCGTTACGTTAGGGTCTATATGACGGACCACACATGATAGGAGAGTTATCTCTGAAACGATACAATGTAAGTATGATGCTAAATCCGCATGCAAAGACAAACCTGCGTGATAAAAAAAGAACACAATTTCAAAATGTTATTGTGTATCACTAAGAGGTGTGAAACATCAACAACAACATCATCAATAAGTGCAAGTAGTGCTTCAATGCAATGCGATTCAATGCAATGCAATACTCTTCAAGCCTTGCGGATTTCATCTATTCTTGTTTTTGTTTCAGTGTAATTCACCGTAAAGCTTTATCTATCTTTTTTGGTCAGAGCCGCTCACCGTATTAAATTAGTCTGCCCTGTAATCAAGGAGAGTAGTTTCAGCTACAAAACTGTTCTAATCAATACAGACGTTTTGACATACAGTCTGGTCATTGCATAGCAAATCTGATTCATAGGTTAAATCAGATAAACTCGATATATACAGTTTAGTCTATAGTTCTACCTGTCCGTAGTAACTGGCAGCACTAACTAGATTTAGTCATTAGTATCCGTCCACAATTTCAATCGCATAAACTTCACGTTGTAACAGTGGCGTACCATAAATAAAATTATAATTGCCGCCGCGATTAGCCGCCCCCTAAATATGCCGCCCGGTGACGCAAACTAAGTTTCATAACACTTAATACACACTACATAATACGATTTTGCCGCCTCCAAACCGTGCCGCCCGGGGCAATCGTTATGGTAATCTGTGAACCTATATGTGTGCACACATGTGTGGTCATACTTGCGTCATAGCGCAGCAAATTATATTTGAGTTACAATCTTGTAAAAGTGTAGAAGCAGCAATAAGGCATTTAATGCACTTTACCTATGTGTGCAGACTACGTTGTAAGATTTCGTATTGTTCTTATTGCACGTGTGAATGTACTTAATACTCAGATACGAAAGAACAATGTATGTATACCTAACGATAGGCACGACGTCCAAATGAATTCCTGCCATTTTCAGTATTTAGCAATCGAATTTAATGGTGAATTGTAAATACCGATTTCGGCAGGGATTGTGACTGAAATGGAAATTATCGGGAACTATTGGATTTTGGGTATTAAAACCCTGTCGCTGTTAGCGGGTTCGGTGAAAATAGCAACCTATTTCTCCGCCGCTTAGAATATTAGAAATACAATATTCCGTCGGCGGTGCTAGCGCTACATGTTATATGATAGATATTCGATATAAAAGTAAAAAAATCATTTCATACAAATTTCCTTATAAGGGTTCGCTACTGAAATTAACAATTTATTCAGACGTTTAAAAAACAAATTATTTAAGTAGTTCGACTTTACCACAGTTTCAAAAAATAAAGAGTACTAAAGTCGTATTAGAAGTAAGACAAATAAACGATGTAATTCAATTTGATTAACCTACAAAACATCTTTGAAAAACTCACGACGATAGCAATCATGACGAAGCCATCGTGTCTAGGAAAACCCGCGAGATCTTTATAACTTCCATTTTTTATTTACAGCATAGAAACCGTTAAAATGTATTGATTTTTAAAAAGGTTTACAATTCCAGCTGGGAGAGCGTTTCCTTCGTTGAAGAGCACTCATCGAAATGCGAAAAATGGTCCTCAGATTCCGCATAGATAATATAATCGATAAGCCATTCAGCAATAATGACGTCTCATTTACATTTCTTACTTTCATTACACTTTGATGCTACATTAACTCTGTAAAGTACTTCTTATTGTGATCGTCGCAATTACTTATAGCAATTCTTTATAGCATACAAAATGTAGGTACGTGCGCGGTTGAAGAAACAATGTTAGGAATGAACTTCCCTATTCTTCAATGCAAAATTGCTGTAATGAAACAGTATAATTCATGTATCATTGAATTTTTTTTCTTTTTATATAATATAGGAGTAGCAGACGAGCATGCAGTCCACCTGATGGTAAGTAGCTACTGCCGCCCATGGACATCTGTAATCAACCCCAGATAGGATTAGATATACCTACCTGAGGTCGGCCACAGATGCGCTGCTACCCCTGAGGACTAAGCTGGAATGCCTCGGAAAAGTATGTCTCCCTTACCACACCCTTCAAAACGGAACACAGCAGCGCTTAACACTGATGTTATTAGGCAGAAATAGGTGTGGCGGTGGTGCCGCCGGAGTCGAACCACAAAGGGTTCTACCACCTTTAAATGGGAAATAACATAAATTTTAGTGTATCTAATGTCCACATTCAATATGGAGATTATACAACCGACGGCGCACGGTGATCTTCTTATTAAATCTTAACTACCTTATCCGTTGAAGCAGGTTTAGGTACTTCATTCCAATTAATTCAAATAATGCAAGGAATTTAAAATTAAATTAAAATTCAAATGTCATTGTTACTTTCAATTAATTCCTATATAACTCTTTTTGAAACAACAATCTACCAATACTTATGAACGCGCAAAAATAATAGGTATCTACTATCTTCTAAATTAAAAAAAGTAATCTCATTGTTTTAAGCGATTAAGCCATTAAAAATTTAGCAATAAAATTTTATTTGAGTATCACTTCATTTAAATTACACTGAGAATTTTACTACGACGAGACGATGAAATATTTTAAGAAGACTGTACTAATAAATGTTTTAAAGCGTTTATTTAAAGAAAAAGAAATGTTATTTATCTTGAAACTTCCTTACACCTGTCTGTCTATATCTCTGGTTTAACAATATTGTGTATTTGTAGTTTTTGTCTGATATTAAAATGTCTATTACGTTATTAAAAAGTTTAGCAGAGATTTCGTAGAAAACATTAATTCTTTCTTTACGTTTAAGAAACACTTCTTGTTTAAATAATGTTATTTTGCTTGGATATTGTTTTTTTTTTTTTGCTTTTAGGTTCTAAGCATTATTCAAAATTAAAAGTTAATTAATATAAATAACTACTAATTAGTAATTTAGTTTTTGATGAATAAATAATTCGACTCTAAGTTCATTGCACATTTTACATAATTTACTTCTTCGACATTTTTTTCAGCTTTGTTTATATTGAGTTTATTCATGGAAAACTCATCTAATTTTGTACGTACTTCACCAATCATACATTTTATAACCTTGATTATATTGTATATAGACGTTCCGTTGCGTTATAACTAAATAATTTTAGATATTTCGTATAATTGTATGTGCAATTGATTAATAATATTTGATAGAAGATAGTTGTCATTTACTAAGTTCGAATTGCGAATACGGCATTACATACATATCTTCTTTAAAAATAAAGTGAACCAATTGCCTACATTGCAACAAATTACATTTCGCTTGCCCCTTCATTAACCCAATTTCGTGTAAACACACGCCCAAAACAGAAACAAACAATTTGTCGGACATTTGTTTCCTTTTGAAACCGAAACAGTCAGTATCCTTACCAGGAGTTTACGTTTCGACAAATATGACTGTTTTGGTATTTGTTTACGTATTTGCCCATACAAATTCCAATCAGCGCCCCTAGCGGATTGTGTCAGAACTAGGAAATCGTATGGGCCAATACGTAAGCAAATACCAAAATGGTCATATTTGTCGAAACGTAAAAACTCCTGGTAAGGGTACAGGACTCGAACTCGAAGCTACATTACAGTAAAAATTCAAGTGTCTATCTATTACGACTCAGGAGATAGAGCCCTGTGACAGAGGGTCAGACGAAAAGACAGAGTTATTTTTTTATAATATAGGAGTAGTAGACGAGCATGCAGTCGACCTGATGGTAAGTGGCTACTGCCGCCCATGGACCTCCGTAATCAACCCCAGATAGGATTAGTTATTCCTACCTGATGCGCACACATGTCACAGATGCGCCGCTATCCCTGAGGACTAAGCTGGAACGCCTCGGAAAAGTATGTCTCCCTTACCATACTCTTTAAACCAGAACGTAGCAGTGCTTAACACTGCTGTTATGAGGCAGAAATAGGTGTGGTGGTGATGCCTCCATAACTTAGTAATGGGGTTCCGTTTCATCTTAAGAATACGGAATCCTAAAAAAATACATTGAAACATACATACATTTTTAAATATATTGATTTTCCACTAGGTAGAACGTGGAACATTCTAAAGCGTCGGTCCACGGCAAGCAGGCATCTTAATGATAAAATAAATAATTCAGATACCTATTCTGGCCTGTTGTCTGTACCTACACACAATTTAGGTGCTAACACTACTACGAAAATTGAATACGGTTAGAGTTACAAAGACCCTATAAACTTTTATTATATTACTAGCTAACCCGGCAAACGTTGTGTTGCCATACGAATAAAAAATGTTAAGAGTGAACAACCCTTATCACTTAGGGGTATGAAAAATAGATAGTAGCCGATTCTCAGACCTACTAAATATGCATATAAAATTTGGTGAAAATCGGTCAAGCCGTTTCGGAGGAGTACGGTAACTATCATTGTGACACGAGAATTTTATATAGGTATAAGATACCTCTTAGATTTTCGTTAAACGTACCTATCATACTAAAGTTTCAATTCACTTTTTTCGTATCATTTTGTTTCATATTATTTGATCGTTTCAAAATAATAAGCAATTTTGCATAAAGTTTAAAAATACGAACATTCTCGCCTACTACAGTTTATCGCGACCTATTTCAGGTTTTCCCGGTTCAAATTAAATTATTATCTGGGGAATTTAATTTTATACCTCTGCCTAAATAAAAAATAACTTTCTTTCTTTTTTGCTATTTTGTTCGTTCTATTTTCCTAAACAGGCTTAAATCGGAAGCGGAAATTGTTTAAATTATTCATAGAACTGTGATAGGTGTCAAATTATTATACGTGTAATATGCCATATACATAATTATTGAACTATAGGTATTATCTCAAACTATTAAACTGTTTGTAAGGTAAATTTAACTTATACATACAAAATATACGAAAGGTAATAAAAGTTTATTTTTCGTCGTCCACCTTAATAGGGATATTAATATATCCCAATGCTGGGCACGGGTCTCCTCTCAGAATAAAAAGGATATTTTTGTTTGTTACATTATTAAAAGTAATTACTTCATAACGCCCCTTTACGCAATAGATAAAAATAAATAAATTTTTCGCAATAGATAAATTAAGTAAAAATTGTTTGTAACTAACCAAGCTTTGTAACCAAAATATGCTAAAAATAATATAAATCAACAGACTCTTTCCTAAAAATATAGTAATTCTATAAGATCATTTAAGTTAACTTGCTTCAAGTTCTCCAATAACTTAAATAACTTAAATTTTTTAGTAACTTTACAACAAGCGCGAAACTTGATTTCACCGCAAACTGCTACTGAAAAGTTCCCGAGAAACAATCTGTCAAGATGTCACAGTATGAGGATCATCGACTTAACGGCAAACAATTTGACACTAAATTAAAGTTTTGAAAGCTTTTATATCGAAATTGTAAGACTCTGTAAAGTAAGTAGCTCTACACTTATAAAGTCTATACGGAACTAAATCACAAGGTATATTGTCCAAATCTTCTTCAAGTTAGCCTTCTTACAAAAATTTAATAAGAAATTAACGAATAAGTCATATCAACATTTATATTTTAAGTAAGTAACAATTGCATATAATTAACTAATAGGTACTACGAGATTTGACAAGTTACAATTTTATTTTTGATTCTCCGTTTCGTAAGATTAAAAGTTCCCTGTATAATCCAGATTCTAATTGAAAAGTTTTCCTACAATCTACGTCAAAATTAATCCCGTCATTTTGGTTTTACGAAGTTTTAATGACACCATCTGTTGTACAATATTGTACCATCAGGAAATAATAAATCAATCGATAAATTTCCCTCATTAATAAACTCTGAAGGCCGTTTAGCCTGAAATAGCCTTTATCGACTAAACTGAAATTCTTAAGCGTTCGTGAAAACTGCGGCCTTCGAAATAATACATAAAAGACTTTTATACTTTTTTGTACTCTGAATGTTTAATCGCCACTCCACTTGAAACACTGAATAACCTGAAGACTGTTAATAAAATGTTCTTTTATATCACGGCGTGCGTAAATGGACGTTTTACGCACGCTTCGCGTGCGCAAAACCCCCATTTCCGACCCCGTAATATAAAATTTTATACAACACGCGGACGAAAAATGTTTTTCTGACTCGTGTGATTGCAGTCCTCGCCTGCGGCTCGGCCTGCAAACTCACACTTGTCAGAAAAAAATTTTTCGTCCTCGTATTGTAATGTACTATTGTGTGTTTGGTTGTAGGGACCCAAGCCACTGGTTACAATGAGAAACCAATAAATTACTTTTACTTCTATGTATTTTAGTACATAAAATTATCCCCTTCAAATGCTAAGTAGGTGCTAGATTTACTTAATAAATTATCTCCCTCTAAACTTTTCAAGTGATAATAATTTTACGTGCAACCTAAAATAATAAATATATAGAAGTAAATACCTATTTATAATAAAGAGTTTTATTATTAATTCAGACAAAGCTCATTAAATGTTAGTAGATAATTATAATAATAAGGCCAGCCACATTACTTTAAAAATATACTAATTTATTTGACAAAAAGCGGGCGCATAAAGATTTTTATATTTAAATAATCATAATTATTAGAAAACAAAAATCCGACTGCCTCAAAATATAGCCTTTGTCACTCCTACTATTCAGATAAATCCAACGACACGCTCGATAAACATTACGCTCCACAGTCGGGTAAAAAAATGTATTATTTAGTACAAAAAATATTCAAATGGCCTAAAAATATTTTGAAGAAGAAAAATAATAACTACAAAACCTAGCAAGTTTACAGTCCTCCACGATAATATAATTCTTGGAACCAACTAGAATACGACTTCTCATTCAAAATTTACAAGGAAACTTTGTATACAGACTTTGACTAGAAACTTGGATAGAAACTGTGAATGGGTTGCCAGCTTTGTTTTCACTGAATATTTTACCCTCGGTAGTACGAAAATTGCTAAACTTGAACATCTTGCGAGAATACGAGTATGAAATTATAGTCAAGTGTTATTTACACTGTAACTATAAACAGTTAGTTTAGTGGTTAAAACTCGACCTCACAATCGAGAGTCCAAGGTTCAAGCAGGCACCACTGATTTTTCAAAGTTATGTATTACAAATTAATTATCACTTGTTTTAACGGTGAAGGAAAAAATCGTGAGGAAAGCTGCATACCATGGAATCTTCAAAAAGTTCTCAAAGGTATTTAAAGTCTAGCAATAATTTATTTCGCTCATTTCCTACCGAAACCGACCAACTTTCACTACTAAGCATAGATCTTCTATTTAAATGACACAGGTTCAGGCCAAAATCCTCACAGATGCAAAATATACCTATAAAATAAGTACTAAATAAGTTGTACTCCATGCCTACAAAACGCTCTTAGCTGTTCTGTTTTCGCAATATATAAAATACGATATTTACCATTTTCCTGTAAAAACGTAGACGTAAGTAGAAATCAGGTGTGTTGTAATCATGGTGACACGTATTTATTGCCGTGTAGACATCGTAATATTACATGTCCTTGGCCTAATATATTGAGAAGCGAGAGAACACAACTGACATCTATGGAGTAATGACAGCAATATGAGTTCTTAGTTCATAGTACTTTTGAATGGAAATGTAATTTCACGCATATTGAAACTACACGTATCTATTTTTTGTAAGACTCTATTTGTATTAGGTACAGTAGGTAAGAGCAAGAGATGGAGCGAGTGATTCTTTAGTTATTTAGAGCACATTTTATATCAATAATAATGAAAGACCTCCCTGAGCCATAAGAACATTTTTTTAAACTTCTTAAATGTAAGTTTGACTATCGTACTTAATACTATACTACTACTATTACTACTTACGAGTATTTTCAATGTGAAGTGACAAACGAAAACATTAGTAAATCTTTAGTTTAGTTTCTCTGTAATTTCTAAATCAATTTCTCAATCACTTCTTCAAGGAATAATTGATTAACTTTCAGAATGCTTACTATATTACGGGATAATTTAATAGATTACTTCGATAAAATATTTCACATATAATTTGCTAAAAAGAAAACGACGAAGTTTCCAAATTGAAGAAAATTAGTTTAAATTAAGGAGCGGTCGATGACTAAGGATACTAAAAATCTGACGGTCAAGCAACTATTTAGGATTCCATTGTAAAAAGGCAATAAACCCTAAAAGTTCTAGAGAAATGTTTATTAAACCATTCAAGGGTATTTGTGAGCACGACTTAATACATGATTTAACCATGATAAGCACTGAAAGGATTAACAGATTAATATAAAATACAAATAAAGCTAAAAAATGTTGATTTTCTACTTTTATAACTATACTCCTTAAAGCGTCACAATAAAGGTCCTAACGATAAAACTTCTTTGCGACAATGCAAAATACCAAGGCGTATCATATCGTGTATCTTTTACGACGCGTTCCGTGCATCGCTCTTCTCATATGACACAATACATGCAAGCAGTAAAACTACATGCCCCTTATAAATATTTTGAAAGGTTGTTACGCTAAATTGTTTTTTGATGCAATTTGAGAGATCACATGGAATGTATAGCGCGTATTAAGAATAGGACGCAAGTGCCACGTTGTGTGTAACACGACTACGTGCGTGACAGGAAAAGTGTTCTTGCTTGCTGAAGTCTCTTTGTTACGTAAGGGCGTGTGCGTAGAATGCTCGTGCGGGTGTAAACATGCGCGGCAGGAAAAAAATATTAAATTATTTTCAAAACTGCACTAAAGTCAAAGCTAGAAATGGTAAGTATAATTTATAATATTTATAAACCATTTTGGCCTTGCCAATTGTATAAAGCATAAAATGGAGGTATCCAATGAAATATTTTATACTGCTGCATATAAAATGATTTTCAAACAAATTCTAGATTTATAGCCCTCAAGTCTAAGAATGGAAAAGTAAATATTCAAAACGCTAGTAGATTGTGATAGAGCTGCATCCCGTTGTTATTCTACATAATCGATACGAGGATGAACCTATTGTTAGTTTTCGTTTTATTTTATTTCTCAATGTTTGCTAAATGAATTTTACAATTCGCGAAGCTTAGTCACAGTTTATATTTTCAGTAATTTTCACGTAACGAAACCACATAGAGTTATGAGTTGCTATAACCCCACGACAAGATGAGAAATCTTGAAAGGTGGGATTATCCTACGTGGCTCCTTCTAAGGCATCACGACCACTCATACTTCGCTATTGTGCTCTGATTTGAAGAGTATGGTTAGGGAGACTTATACCATTCCAGCTTAGCCCTCAGAAGTGGCATTCCTCTACAATGACTGCAATCCTCTCTGGGGTTGATTACAAGTTCATAGGAGAGTGACTACTTACTCTTAAGTATAGTCATTTAATATATTTTCATACTCGTCACATTTATAATTTTAGAACGCAGATTCACATAATACATAGACAAACATGGAAGTAGTTTTCCTTGTGATTTACATAACAAAACATACAAGTGATATCACCTTATCGAAGATACATATTTTCGTATACAAAACCATAGCATTTTTATGGAAAATATTATAGAATACATTTCCTAAAGGCAGTAGGAAAATAACGTCGATCTTGATTAATACGAGTCCTAAGTTTGTTTGCTAGCCAGCTGCCGTTTATTTATTTGTGCCGAGCGCCCGACAGACGCGTAGACAAGCAGTCTGGCTTAAATATTGTAATAGGGATGTTGAAAAAAATATCGTTATATCGATGCATCGATATTTTTAAATCGATATATCGATTTTTTTTTTGGCCGATACATTTTGATCCGATATATCGATACAAATATCCAATACCGAAAATTGTATAAAAAACGATATATTTTTTATTCCAGCAGTACTGCTGTACGGCGATATTTTGAAATATTGTAATTTTGCTCATTAAAAAAAATTGTAAATTCAAATAATGTATATAATATATATTGTATAAAAACCTATTTATATAATTGACTTAGGTTGAACTAAATACATCATTATTTTAAAACCGCCAAATATTTTGAAAATTTTACTGATTATCGATATTTTTTTCACTTCCGGCATCCCAATATTGTATCTTTCCAAATCAATTCTTAGGAGTCGCACACGTACATACATTTTTAGTATTGAATATTAGGGTGACTTTATGAGACTCTTAGGTAGCTCCTAAGGGATTATCTATAGGACTCTACAATTTTATTCTAGCTATCTAGGGGCTAGCTTTTAGCCGACTGCAAATATTATGTATTTCGAGCGTATGTATGTGTCTATGTATCATCTTTTGGCACGCCCTACATTTTAACATATTGTGAAATATCGTTTGAGTCTAAATTGTGAATTTGACATCTCTGCTATATTGTTAAGCAGTCTTTTTTGTTTTTATTGATAATTATGTTCTTGTTTCTATTTGTTCAGTTGCAAGTCTCTTTAATTACTCGAAACAAATTGTTGAAGAGATGTTGTATTGGAAATATACTATCAAATCCCTAGCTAAAATCATATAAAGTCATATTCATGTTTAATAACAAATCGTATAGAATAAAATTATGCTATGAATATTCCGAGCTTTAACTTCAATGTTTGCACTATGAAGTTCTGGTTCCACGAAAGTGAAAAAGGTCAGACTAACTGAAATTGAACATTCCACTTTAGTCCTCAGAGGTAGTAGTTCTGGGCATCACGGAGGACTAGTCTTCTTTTTAGAGTTGATAACTAAAGTTAATTTTAGGCTATAATCATTTAACGTAAGCTGGATGGCATGCTATTTTGCTACTAAAACCCTTTTTATTAAGCTGTAAGTATCTCGCATAAAATATATTTTCGGCGGCAAATAATGTCACCCTCAGTAATTTGACAATAATGGATATTGACACAATACATTACATTGATTACCTTACTGTATTTCGCCGCCTCTGGTTTACCGTCCACGTCTATTTTTTCATCCACTTTTATAAGCTAAATATTATTAGATATTTTCGTTCTTTTTGGTACCGAACTTGATCGTAAACAGATTAAATGTAATCCTTTGGAAACTATCTAAAATAAAACTTTAATTTTAACACCTGCGGAATTAAAATTATATTCCATCACATTTTAATTATGTTTCAGAAACAACATTTTATATCTGGAAATGTAAGGTAGCAAGTTAATACTGGCTTTCTTATACAAACGACGAAATTTGAATGCGCACGACAATCGCTTAAGTTTAGTTTTTATGGAAACAGTTTTCGCACTTTTTCAGCTTTATGATATGATTTTTTTTTCTAACTTTAGGTAAAAGATAAGTCATTTTTTCAATTTGTCTTTATGTACACGCTTAAAACTTTCAATGTGGTTCTTAACTAACCCTTGTTGCTAACATCATCATCAGCCGATAAAGTCCCTTCTCAGGGCCTTTTGTCAAAATTAAAGAGTTCAGCCTATAGTCCAGCACTTCCTACATAGGTTACTATGCTCTTTGGTCAAGCACGTTTGCCAAGTGGTGTAATTTTGAGATTTTTTTAAGAACATTACAACCCTATTTAAATGGAAATCTCTTATAACATTTTTATTTTACATTATATTTTAGGTATTATAGTCATCAAACTAACTTAAACACAATATAATAATTATGGAATTGTTTTACACCCTGTATATATTTCTATTTCGTCTTAATCTCAATTGTAGCCGCACCTTTTCAAACGTGTCCGGTGCAGCGAGTGCCGACCTTGTTCAGTTTACGTCAAACTAGGTATACAATTCTGGTCTTAAATATTATTTCATGTAGCTTTGAGAATAACCTGGATCTTGAATTCACACTACATCACTTTACAACTACTATTGTTTGCCTCACATACGTGTATTTTTGGTTTGCCTACTAGTCTAAATTCGCCTGTGATCATAAATTTTCTATTTCTTTAACTAGAAGCTAGAAGGTGAATGAAATCTCTTGTGATTTGACTCCTGAGAGTCCTGAAGCACCACCGCCTCACCTGTTTCTGTCCAATAACAGCAGTGTTAAGCACTGCTGTATTTCGTGGTAAAAGGGATATACTCGCTGAGGCGTATCGACTTTGTCCTCAGGGGAAGCAACTCATTTAAGGCCACCTCCAAGTAGGAGTCCAATCATATCAGAGGTTTATTACAGATGTCCATGGGCGGTAGTTGCCACTTTCCCAAGGGTGTACAAATTCTATCAATCTGCATTTGGCCAGGGTGGTGAACTACGGTTTAAGCTCCTCTTAGGCTAAAAAGAAACCTATGCCCAGCATTACGACAGTAATGAGTTGACAGCTACCTAGGAACAAAAATATTACTTTGAAATTATGGCTAGATATCTAATCGATTAAAATACCAATGGATATGCCATTATAAAGTGGAGACCGCTCCTGAATATCGCGTGGGGCGGCCTCGTAAGGCTTACTCTGTAGCAGTGTTTCTCGAAGTGGGCAATACCGACCCCTTATGGGCAATAGGGACCTAAAAGGGATAAAGCGATAAAAAGTCCAGAGAAATTTGACAGGGTGTTCAAGTTGTTTAGGGACGGATAGCTGATTTCTATTATTGTCCTGTGAACTTATTTCAGTTACAAATGTTTGTTATACGATACCTATTCTCAAAGAGTGGAAATTAATAATGTCCGGAGCGCTAGATAACAATCGATAGGCTGTAGACGATTGTCCCTGTAATTCCGGGACTAGAATAGGGCTACGGTATCCCGTGCCTGTCGTAAGAGGCGACTAAAAGGGGGTTTCCGGGGTTGCGGGCGGCAAGAGTGGGAGCTCGAACCGTCCTGTAAGCTACCCCGGGAAGGACGGCGGTATGTGTTGTCGCATACCGTCACCACCAGATGTTGTGGGAGGAGCGAACGCTCACCCAGGGCAGAGCCCGATTAGGGCATCGCGCTTGCGGACTCCGGTTGTGTTTCGTCACAGATCCCGGAGTTCTCCAACAAGCGTTGAGGACGGCCACAAATCCCACATAACCCGGCGTCGCTCCCACGTTGTCGGGTACCTTTTGAATTTTCCTCCTCGAAAAGAAAAAAAAAGGCTGTAGACAATATGTTTGAGAACCTCTGATCTATAGCAATTGTGTGCAGATTGTTCATTTGTATTCCAAGACGATGTCAACCACTAATGCTCTGTGCCACTCACTGCTTTATACTTTTATCTAGATAGAAATATAAAGCCTGGATTATCGAAAACAAAAACTAAGTCTATTTTAAGGCTGAAACCCTTTTGAGATTACAAGTAGCCATTTTGTAGATCCTATAAAGCTCTATATAAAAGCATAAAGGTCCTGTCTAAATCATTTTAATAGCTTACAACTTTTCAAAGTGAACCCACAAAAACAAACAGGCTAATAAATCTTAAAACTATCTACGAAATCTTATTGGTTCTCTTTTTATGTATCTTTTTTATGAATCTATCTAAGACGGAGATAGGCGTGGAGCATAGAGCATTTACTCAGATTTTACATAGACACTGCAATTTTATAAATTTGTATGAATGAATATGTATTTTTTACCTTTTTTCTAACAAGGAATGTCTTATACACTTTCTACATTCAAAATAAACAACTTTCTACAATAATAAATTAATACAGTAGTAAAACACAACAATAAAAACAGCAATGATTTGGCTTTTCTCAAGGAAACCAACTAAAGATTAAGATTGTCATAAATTAAAATTTACAAAACCCTCTCCTTACCTAATACAATAATCAATCATGTTTACTTATAATAAAAGAGGTAACTTCTTTGGCAAAGATAAGAAAAAGCAATAAATCTAACAAGAAATGACTCATTAAACCGAGGTAAACTTAGAAGATATATCAAGCGGAGCATAAATATCGTTTTTGTCGCAAACCAACCCCCATAGTTCACAAAATATTCAGGGCCGAGAATAGTTTATTTTACAACCCCGAGTTTGGCACCCTACTATGCCTAACCGTACGTTAGCCAAATGGGTAGAGTCATTTTGTTACGATATGACTTTTTTGTAAGTAAAGAATTATTGAAACAGTAGGTATTCTTTTTTTGTATTCAGTTTTTTTAACTTAGACGGTCATTGATATGTAATTAGATAGCAATAATATGATGATGCGATGAAAATTAAAACAATTAATAACATATTATTTAAATTGAGATGTCTATAATTTCGAAATTAGTAGCTTCCCTTTATTAAACTTTTTCATTGTAATAACATAATCATGAAATCGACTGAAATAATTTGATTGTAGCATGCTCCTTTTTGCCATTGTAAGATACTATGTCATTTAAATAACGTATCCGTAAGAAACATGGAAAGACGTTTTTTTTAAGGATATTATAGTAATATTCTTAGTATCGTTCAGCTTTCTAAGTCCCATACATTTTATTCTAAGGTAACATGCTCCTAATACCAGGTTACCACCTCCACAGGCTGTCGTATGAGGCAACCATCTTAATCCTCAGAAGGTAGAACCCCCTATTTTATTTGAAGTTGGTTAAGATGTCCATGGGCAGCAGTGACCACTTACCATCAAGAGGACTACATACTCGTATTCTGCTTAAACCTTATAAAAATGTTTCAGTCAATTACATCTTTTAAAAACACCACATTGGAGCATAGGTTTAGGTATTAGCCTTAATATAAAACAAATTTAAAATTTTATATATAATTCGAAAATATATCGTAATGAAATGAATTTCCAAACCAGCCTATTGCACTCGTAACAAGGGTCATAAATCATCGCGAAAGCAATGGATAATGATGATCAATGAATAACCCCTTATCGTTGTAAATTGCGTAACGTATTTATACAAATTACTGTCATTGCTATTAAATATTTTTAATGTTTATCGACTGAATATACCGAAGTATAACATATAAAAATGAAACATATTAAAATAGAATAACATCGTGAATAATATTTACGTTTCATAATATTTTAAGTATAATTTCTGCTAAAATTATAGTACTGTATTGTAAAATATTATTTACGGAAACCGTATACTTTTCGTACGTAAAAATAAAAACCTTAGTGATACTTTTAATAACAAAAATATATTTTTTCATTCCGTTTTTTAACAACTTAAAGTATTACGTTTCTGTGTTAAATTCAAACACAATGCAAACCTAGATTGCATTTCCGAGTGTCGCTACAAAGTCTCTAAAATTTAACTCTAACGAACCTGAAGTGTTTGAATTACCTTTGAATGAGAAATTGGCACAATCCACTTAGTACATATACAGGAACCACTAAACTAGAACTTTTCACTAAGTTTCAGTTGTTTTTATTTCATAACCAGTTGTTTAAACTTCTTTGTTTCGGAGCACAAACGTAAGCGCGCGGTTCGTAGGGCGGGCGGGCGACCGCCTTCAGAGATATGCCGAACGCGACTGAAAGACTTTAAGCAACTGAAAAGCTATCACCGAGTGGACTCAAATAAACGGCGATTGTTTCAATTATCAATTTTTTGTACGAAAAATGAACAAATGGTGACAATTATTTTGAATTCTTGGCAGCGTAAGCTTGTTTATTAGTTAATGTTACGAAAAGTTCGCTGTTATGTAATAGGTACTGAAACGTATGGATAGTTATCGTACATTCCAATATTTCGTGAAGACTGTGATTCATTGGGAATATTTGACGCTTTCGCCAAGTAAAGTGTAATTATCAAAACAACAAACGTCTATATTCAAATTGATTCACTAAAGTTTATTTATCATGATACAGAAAGTTAAGTTCAGTCTTCTTCTCCTCCGTAAGAGCGT
Source organism: Epargyreus clarus (assembly GCF_041222505.1). Lineage (NCBI taxonomy): Eukaryota > Metazoa > Arthropoda > Insecta > Lepidoptera > Hesperiidae > Epargyreus > Epargyreus clarus. The sequence goes on from NW_027332212.1 coordinate 11,224,833, forward strand.
AAAATCAGATAAAAAATCTAAGTCTATGGTAAAATTGAAAGTAAATGTTTTGGTCATAAAATGAGTATAATATAATACGAGTAGTTAGAAGTAATTTTATTTCGCTGTAATAAAATTCAAAATTTTAACTGCTTGCAAAACAAGAAGAAAATAAGGATTATTTCTTCGATCACTAATAAGAACTAGTGATCGAAGGATTATTTTAATTTACATTATTTCATACTAATGTTCCATGTATAGACATTGGATGTGTGATTTAAGTTACCAATTTTTGAACGTTGCACGCGTATAACAGAATATTTGTCAATGTCAATTCCGATAATATAATAATCAATTTTTACCTTTTCTAATCTTTAATTTCTACGATTATTATATGAAGACCTGAGAGTAAGTTAAACTTTTCTTCTATTTATAAACCGTGGTTACAAAAGTAAAATAGAAATTATTTTGAGTATAATTCATTCAATTCCTACGTGTTAACCTTTGAATCTAAAATTTGTTTGTAAAATGTTTCGGCAGATACAGTAATTTTATAGCAGATCCCCTGAATTGGATATTAAAATTGGATATCCAAAAGTTGCCTTTCAGCTGTTTGAGAGAGACCCTTTAAATTAATAAACAAAGCTGCCATGTTTTCAGTTTTCACCCACACCATTCCGTTCGTTCAGGTGCATATTAGATTACTTAAACGCTTGTCGCACTAACAACGAGTGAGTAACGGCGATTCACGTTTTTGCGATAAGATCGATACTACGTCACGTTTTGGCGTCAAGTTCGTGCGGGTTTCTAAAATAAGACTAACAGATGAGCATGCAGTATACCTGTACCCTTACCAGGAGTTTTTACGTTTCGACAAATATGGCTGTTTTGGTATTTGGATACGTATTTGCCCATACAAATTACAATCAGCGCCCCTAGCGGATTATTTCAGAACTAGGAAATCGTATGGGCCAATACGTAAACAAATACCAAAACAGTCATATTTGTCGAAACGTAAAAACTCCTGGTAAGGGTACTGTTTGTAAGTGGCTACAGCCGCCCATGGACATCTGCAATCAACCCCAGGTAAGATTAGATTTCTATCTGCGGTCGACCACACTTCCGCCGCTACCCTTGAGATAAGCTGGAACGCCTCGGAAAAGTATGTCTCCCTTACCACACCAACCGACAACACCGACTGTACGAGTATCCATCCCAATTTTGTGACTAAATACATTCGATTTCAAATAAAAGATAGTCTAAGAACGCCGATCGTGACGATTAGCTTTATTATGTCAGCAGCGAAGAGCAATTGATTCTTCTATTTATTCATTCTTCATTTAGCTTTCGAAAATCACCTAATTCGTCGATCACGGTTACTAAAAGTAGCTAGTTTGTAGAGATCCTTAAAAGGCTAAATATTATTCTTGCTACACAAACCAATAATTGTTTTTTACACTATTTTCGTAAGTAAACAGAGATAAAAATTAGGTAAATCGATATAAAAGCTGTTCATATTATAGATGCTTGACATTATCTAATGGGTATCTCATTGGGTTTATTCCTAACGACCCTCTTAGTAATAAGTAATACTAATGGGCGGATTATATCAAATAAATAAAAAACCTAAGTTGTTACAAAGTATGAGTAAATTAAACAAAAACAATGATAACCTTACTTACATTATAGTCACAATAAAACTTCATAAACATGCTTTAACTGTGTAGTTCACAGCTTTGCAAGCCTTCGCCTAAAAAATAAAAAGTACAATAATACTCCGTAACACTACATAAGAATAGGTGAGCTTTCACGATTATTTATTTACGCTGTGTTCTAGTTTCGAAGGTATGGTAAGGTAGAGATACTCGTACTACTTCCAACTTAGTCCTCAGGGATAGTAGCACTGCTATTTTTACACATTCGGCACTGTTTACAAATATCCATATGTACAACGAAATAAGCCGTAAACCGCACGCCTATTTTTAAAGTGAGGCGGAAATGGTAACCCTGAGACGTTACATTACAATAATAAGTAATACTTGATTTTTATGGATTTGTAGTATTTTTACATATGATACGATGTATTGTACTAATAATTCATCATATTTTTTAAATTTCATAATATTTTTTGTTTTATAATGATTTCACTCCTTGCGCATGATACGTGCGTGTATTAACACGCACTCTTTTATATAAAACAAATTTATATAAAACACTTTATACTAAAGTAAATTAATAGAATATATTCCGAAGCACCAAAGATAATAATGAAGGAACCCTGTCAGTGTCATAATTGTGATGAGATATGAGAGGGAAAGCCTAACAAAAGCCTTAACCAGTAAAAACTTGTGAAGAACAATACGTACATGAGTCTTTGAAGCGACCTCCCTGCGCCCGACCGATACGGACCCCTTTGTGCTTGCTCTGTCAAGCATTACTCCGATCATACATACATACAAGGTTCATGTTATGTATTAAGTAATTAAAAGTGAAGTGTTCGTTTCATAGACCTTTACACACAGGTCTGTGGTCTGTCTGATATAGAAACAAATGCACAATATTCACATTGCCTGTACATGTTGATTTTAATTTGTACATTGAATAAGACTTCGATAAAGGAATACTTATTTGATGTTTTTGTCGATATAAGGGATACGTAATATTCCCATTTGAAAGCCAGATATTTTTTAACGTTACTGACATCTTCGAAGGTTAACACCTGCGGTTAGCACCAAAAATCATCTTTTCATAATTATGAACCGCAGCATTCAATAAAAGTAAAACAAGAAAATGATAAAGGATATATGTTAAAATTATCCTGAAAATAAAGTTTTAAAAATATATACGAAACAACATATATACGGTTGAATTGAGAAACCTCCTTTTTTGAAGTCTGTTAAAAATGGTAGAACAGCAGATGTTAAAGATATGTAAAATTATCCAAAAAATGGAATAATAGCCAGACAGAAAAAGGTCCTTTTATATTTCAGGATCGTATAATTGGTTTTAAAACATTAAAATATGCAGACTCGGTGAATATGCGAATTTAAAGACGAGAATATTACATTCTATTTCATAGAAATGAAATGATATTACAGAAAAAACACGGCCATTGTGCACTAATATGAGCTTATTATTATACGCTATAACTAGCACAGCTGGCAATAATATATCTTTACATGAGCTTATAATACATACAACTTATATTTTTAATTTTAAAATCCAATAAGTTCATTGACTCTTTACGTATGAAGTTAAGAATATGTATAATACAATGTTAAATTTATTTTGAATCATGTTATTTTTATACGTGTGATTTTTTCTTAAGTTATTATGTATTTTCTTAGTTTTTTTTTTATAATATAAGAGTAGCAGACGAGCATGCAGTCAACCTGATGGTAAGTGGCTGCTTTCACCCATGGACATCTGTAATCAACCCCAGATAGGATTAGATATTCCTACCTGAGGTCGGCCACAGATGCGCCGCTACCTCTGAGAACTAAGCTGGAACGCCCCGGGAAAGTCTGTCTCCCTTACCACACCCTTCAAAACGGAACACAGCAGCACCTAACACTGCTGTGATTAGGTAGAAATAATTTATAATATATCATAATTCAAAACCAAAATTAAATGATTAATTTATTGGTAAAATATTTGATAAGTGGTAGAGCCAGTGTATGGTTTAACTGATAAGGCTCCACCGCCACACTTATGTTTATAATAAAGAAGTAGCATATGCAGTTCATCTGGGACTGAGTGGCCATTGCTGCCCATCCATGCCGTATATCTGTAAGCAACTCTATGTAAGATTAACCCTTGTAAACTTAGAACGCCTTATATTAGTATGTTTTCCTTACTGTACACTTCAAAGTGAAACACAGCAGCGCCTATCACTGTTGTTATTAGGAAAAATAGGTGAGGCAGTGAAACCTCCAAAATCGCGTTCTACCACCTTCAAATACTACACTACCTACATTATTGTTTAAATTATATAACAAACTTGATTCCGTTATTAAAGAGAAAAATGTTGTTGATCAGCTATTTTTTAATAGAACGCAAACGTTTTTCAAAATAATACTTACCAGCATACTTAAGCATTACCTTAGAAATAATACCTACATGAAAGATATTACGCTAGAAAAATAAATAAAGTAGCAGCCAACTTATTTTTAGCGTCTAGACGGATTATAACCATATTTTAGTCTGAGTAATTCCGATAAATGCATTTTAGAAAAACAAACATATTCCTCCAATAACTGTAATGAAAGACATCTGGTACCTATATGTTCCGACGTACAGTTTTACTAAAAGATCTAGTATATTAACTAGTATTGCAAGTTGCAGTCTACCAGATGATATGTTCACTGCCACCCATGGACATCTGCGACCATCTCCATACAATTCTACGTGTTCTGCGTAATCGTAATCGTAATTCTACGTCATCATCAATCCATTAACGTCCCTCTGCTGGGCACGGATCTCCTCTCATAATGAGAAGGATTGCGCCATAGTCCACCGCGCTGGCCTAGTGCGTATTGGTAGACTTCACATACCTTTGAGATTTTTTTGTTTTTTTTTTTAATAAATCTCTCAGGTATGCAGGTTTCCTCATGATGTTTTCCTTCACCGTTTAGCAGGGGATAATTAATTTCTATAATAATTACTAATAATTCTACGTATCGCAATTTTATTGCGTTGCTACTCCTAAAAACTGAGATGGTAATGTCACATGTAAGTCAGCTGGCATCCATGCTCTTCGGCCGTAATGGAGAACTGCTTCATAATAGAAATCAGTGTTTCAGCAAGACCTCCCCGATGACGTCATGTGACTCTCCCACCTTTTCAATTGCTTGATTTAAATGTTAAGGAACGGCGATAATCACAATAAAATAAAACGCATTTTCGATACTTAGTTAAAATCAGACTACAAAGCCACTTGTAGTTTTACTCAAGTTAAAGTTATCAATATTAAATGACCATTTTGTTCACAGATCTCAAAAGTCGCATATTGTGACTATGAAATCATACACTTCCCAAGCGACGTGATATGTGTTACGTTTGCAACTGTTTCTCCTGGGCCTTGGATCTCGTTCAGAGGTTTGTCATTTCACACACTTTTATGATTTGAATAACAATGAGTACTTGTAGCCTATAGGCATTATATATAGACATTATTATTGACACAAAACTTACACAAATGAGGCCGACAAAGAAATACATGCATACTAAAAAGGTTTTATTATACACTTCAAGCGCGCGCAATAAAATTAAGCGCTTTGACTCTAGGTTGATGGACACATGAAAGTGGTAGAACCCTTTGGGGTTCAGCTCAGGCGGCACCACCACCTCACTTAATTCTTTCCTTCTGGCTATAGCAGTGTTAATCGTTGCTGTGTTCTGGTTTGAAGAGTGTGGTAGAGGAAACTTACTTTTCCGAGGTATTCCAAATCAGTCCTCTGGGATAGCGGCGCATCTGTGGCCGACGTCAGGATCTTATCTTACCTGGGGTTAATTACAGATGAAATACCTTCCGAAGCGGTGATAGTTTGTTGACTCTCAAAAAGTATTCTATATGAATCCATTTTGAATAAATGAGATTTGAATTTGAATCTGTGGGTGCTAGTGACTATTGACCATTATATGAACTGCATGCTCGTCTACTCGTATACACCATAAAACAAAACCGAGTTACAGGCGCCCAGTAAACTTTAATCAACAGCGAGTTACGTTAGCTAAATGTTTAAAAGAGGAAACATTAAGTGTTGTGTTACAGTGAGTCGATGTCGCATTTACCAGCAGGCTGAGTAGGCTTCAGCCTAGGGCGGCAGATTTTTGGGGTGGCAAATTTGGGGACCGATTTTTTTATTTTTGCTAAAAAAAACGGGAACCGTATCATGAGCCGGCGCGGCGAGCAAATAAAAAAAGGGAACCGTGTTACGAGGTGACGAGCAAAAAAAAAATCGGGAACCGTATTGTAGGAGCAGGGGCGGAAAAAACTGTACAGCCTAGACCTTAATTTTTTTTTAATTCGCCACTGCAGTGAGTCGATGGTGAGAAAGATAGGTGTGACAATCAGTTCTGTTAGACTTCTTAGTGTTCGGACACATTTTTAATACCGCTCGTATTCTATAAGTTTTGTTTTAGTTTAAGTAACTAAATAAAATTCTTTTTAAAAACCAATTTCGTTGTCCACGCAATTTAACAAACGTGTAAGATGAAATTGTATGCCAAACTCTGAATGATATTATTGCGTCACTATCAAAACTTGATTATACAATTATTACGACCAAGTTAATTTAATAAGCATACGTTTAATAACGCAAGTTATTAGTTATTTCCACGACGATGCATCAACGCTATCAGTGTGCTAAACCAACCCCCTACCCCATCGCGTTAGGAGTAATAAGGTTGTGCACCCATCTATAACGATGAATAATTGATCAGCTTTGCTTCGTAAACCACTCATTCTTTCGAATAGACTGAATACGAATCAATTATATCTTCATTCAACTTTTGTGTTATGGGAAATGAAAATAGCAAATGAGCACCCAGTACATTGATACTGTGTGTCTACGCCGCCCATAGACATCTACAAATAATAAATTCCTGACAGGATCAGAGAACTGAGGTCAGCCAAATGGTAGTACCATTTACAACTATAATGGCGACACAATGGTACCACTACTACAATGGCGTTGGTACCACAGCGGGCTAAGATGTACACTGCACACTTTCTATATACATATTTACCTCTACCTTTCAAATTTAAAATTTGCTAAAGATATTGAAACCAAATCTGCTAAAATTAGAAAAATCTACAAATAAAACTCAATCATAAGTACTAAATGTTGTGTAAATTACGTATCTCAAAATTGGCATGGAGTGCTAAAATTAAATTATCGTCGTAAGCCACATTTTGACGGCCCCGATACATGTATGATGTGTGTTTTGCGGTAACTTAAACATTCCTTAACCTGAAATTAGCGGTAACATCTAAGAATTTTACTCAAATTGTACGCAATTACCAGCAATTTAGGATAGAGCCCAATTAGCCACATGGCTCAGTAATAAACCGATGAGGCCGCACAGATAATAAAACACGTGAATATGTAATGTGGTTTTGGCATACAAGATTACTGTTCTATTAAATCATCAACCAATCAAACTGTAGAGCGTGGTTCGCTCCATGCCTTCTCCATTAGTAGAGGAGACCTGTACCCTTACCAGGAGTTTTTACGTTTCGACAAATGTGACTGTTTTGGTATTTGTTTACGTATTTGCCCGTACAAATTCCAATCAGCGCCCCTAGCGGATCGTGTCAGAACTAGGAAATCGTATGGGCCAATACGTAAACAAATACCAAAACAGTCATATTTATCGAAACGTAAAAACTCCTGGTAAGGGAATTGTGCTCAGTAAAATGACATAAAAAGTATTCACACGACTATTTGATGAACATCAACACGTTTCTCATAATTTGGCGCTAATTTTCCAAAATGTCTTAAAATGTAAAAAGTAATTAGTGTGTTAATTAGAAAACTTGCGTGAGGTTTTATTCTCATTTAAAGGTAATGAAAATTTAAATAAAAATTATCGACTACATACCGATAGAAGTAGGAAATAGTTATAAAAGTTTTTGACAGTTCGATTCAAATCCAATCACGAAACATGCGCAAATTTTTTAAGTTCATATTGACAAATTTAACTACTTTTTAAGCCCGGACTATTAAAATACTAATGATGATGAGAATAATGAGATTTTAGACTCATTTCTTCGCTAGGACTATTTATATTAAAAAAAAAAAAAATACGTCGAATAGATAACCTCTCTTCCTTTGGGAAGTCGGTTAAAAATGCGCTTATTACTATCTCCGTAACAATACGCCTCATACAAACATAGTTAGATAAATTTAGATAATGTTGCAAGTTTTTTAATTAGTCCTTGTATCCATGCCACTTACACCGCATCGTAATGGCATTATGAGTATGAATTTTCGCATTACTATTATAAAATCTGCCCTCGAAGCGACCATGTTGAAAATAAATTCCAATGCCGTGCCAAACGGCTTCAATTTATGAAATTAGCACCCAATTACTAAGACTTTAGTGCACGTAATAGTCACGATTTTGTTACAGTCTTAGATGAGTAGAATACATAGATTCATCACTCGTAACAACAAAGCGTAATTAGTTTTGAGAATTGAAATTGTTATAAAGATTTGCCACGTCTTCGTTATAAAATATCCCTAATTTTTTTAATATTAATGATTTATTACATAAATTACGTAGTATTAATTGTTTATACGTAAAATTTCTCTAAAATGTTTATTATTTGTCAAGAATTCCATAAATAAATGACAAAATCATTATTTTGTGACTTCATTCAATTTCAAGGCGGTGAAGTACCTTTCTATTTTATTTATCAAAGGTGAAATATATCATTAATTATAGTGATAATGATAAATGATTATGACGCATAAATCATTATCATCTTTCGTATGGTTCGACCCCTATACAAAAGTATGTGAAAATAAACTCCTTTGCAAAAAAAACGGGCACCTTACACACACACTTTACCTTAGCTTTTCTATGGGTAAATATTATTATATTTTTAGTATGTCATTAGCTTGGATGACTAGAAATTTCTTATTATCAATGAGAATCTAGTTTTTTAACACTTTTATCCTGGTATCGGTGTTTTAGTCAATGTAAACAGAGAGCCGTGTTAAAATGGACATTTTTATGGGTATAATGAAATTAAGACTACGAGTATTTTTATGGTATTTTAATAAAAGAGACATTAAAAAATAAAAATTAATAACGAGTATGACCTCCTCTTGCAGCGATTACGGCATGTAATCGTCTTGGCATGCTTCCCACCAGGCTTTTGATGGTGTCCTGTGGAATGTGTTCCCACTCAGTCGAGATTACACGTTTAAGCTCTCTGATGTTTTGTGGAGGTGGTTGGACAGATCGTACTCGCCTTTTTAGGAGGTCCCAAACATGCTCAATGGGGTTAAGGTCGGGGCTCCGCGCTGGCCAATCCAAACGACGAATACCGACCTCTTGCATATAAGCATCTACGTCGCCAGAACGGTGGGCCCGAGCATTATCGTCCATGTAAATGGCATCTTCACCAATTACAGTCAGTGCGGGTTGTGCATTTTGAGAAAGGATTTCTGTTATGTACCTATGCGCATTTAGTGAGCCATTTTCTATGAATACTATCTCGGTACGATAGTTGGAAGTTACGCCCGCCCAAAACATAACGGACCCTCCACCATAAGGGGTGATTTCTTCAAAACACACATCGGCATAGCGTTCCCCTGGTCTTCGTAACACTCGCCGACGTCGGTCCTCACCATGCAGACAAATTCGAGCCTCATCGGAGAAGAGTACGCTACTCCAGTTACCTGGTGTCCAAGATAGGCAATTTCTAGCGAACCTCAACCGCGCAATCCGGTGCTCACGGAGTAACTTGGGGGCCCGCGCTGGTCGTCGACTACGTATATCAGCAGCTAAAAGTCTTCTCCTCACAGTCCATAGGCTAACTTGTGCTCCTCGTACCTCTTCAAGGTTTCTTTTGAGGTCTATGTAACTGCATTTGCGGTTCCTCAGCGCCTGAGTCACTAAAAAGCGATCGTCTCGCGGCTGTGTGCAACGTTTTCTCCCAGAACCTTGCCTTCTCTGAACGGAACCTGTCTCTTGGTATCGAGTCCAGGTTCTTTGTACGGTTGAACGACTCACGTTTAACCGCTGTGAGACGTAACATTGGCTACACCCCTCTTCCAGCAGCGCTATAATTTTACTAGCTCTCATTGCTTTTTCTGCCATTACGATAGACACAAAGATATCTGTTTTAAGTCACAATAAGGCAGAATTATGCGATAAACATAAATTGTTGTACTAAAAATAACGAAAAGTTACTTTTAGTTGCTTGATAACCTTTTAACCGCAAACCCGCGAAAAGTGTCACAAAATGAAAAAGGGATTAATAATTTAAAAAACAAAAGTTTTGAATTTGGAATGAACTTTTTTTCATACCCAGACTCTTTATTAAGTGCCAGTAACATAGTTTGGCTATTAAAACCTCTGAAGAACTAAATTATTACCAATAATGTTAAAAAATCAAACCCGCCCGTTTTTTTTGCAAAGGAGTGTATTTCCTTTCCTTTTTCTAATCTTTATTTTGTTCGGTTCTAGGAAGAACCTTATTTTTCGTTCACGTTACTTCAAATAACACAATTTAATTTATTCTTAAAAAAAAGTCGTTTCGCCAACAAATTCCTACTTCCGAATACCGTCCGCAATTACCTAAAGCCTTGTTTTATGTGGCTCGTACTAAAAAGTTTGCTGACCGCTAACTTATCCGCGTTGTTAATAATCAATCGAGCCAATTGCCTACCAAAGATCAAAATTTAACAATTTGTAGTTGGCGTTATACTATTAAAACTTTTTTTTTACAGAACGATCACATTTTGCCTCGGGTGCTGCACCGTGTGCGTCATCTGCTTGGGTCTCGTCATAACAGTTATGGCAGGGATCGCCTACGGATACAACTATTCGTTTGCCGAATACATTAATTTTAGCAGTAAGTATCTTTTATATTACTTAGTTTAGCGGAAATGGTAAAATTTAAGGTTTAACTGCAACCACTCCTCTAACGCTTATAAGAAAGGGCTTGCATCAAAAGCGGAATCGCCATCATAATTAAAAAGCGTTTTGCATCCTCCACCCATTATCCCTCTGGCTCTGTCTATTATATGCGAATGTGAATGTGGAGAGTTAGCTCAAAACTGAACACATGGATATTTCGTTAAAACTTATTTCTTTTTGTTTTAACCATAAATTACGATTACGAACATTAAGGAACTTCTGTCCTGACAGGTTCCTTCGTCCGCAGTAATGTAATTTTGTTACTTAATAATGTTTTGAAACTTGTAATTTAACACTGAAATATCAACACACGATTTTTTATAATATAAGATTAGTGGACGATCGGGCAGTCCACCTGATGATAAGTGGCTATTGTCACTCATAGACATCTATAATCAACCCCAGATGGAATTATATATTCCTATTTGAGGTCGGCCACAGATGCGTCACTATCCCTGAAGACTAAGCTGGATGCCTCCGAAAAGTATGTCTCCCTTATCACACCCTTCAAACCCAAACTCAGTAGCGCTTTACACTGCTGTTATTAAGCAGAAATCAGTGTGGCGGTTGTACCGCTGTAGTCGAACTACAAAGGGTTCCACCACCTTCAAATGTTCCAATTTATGTAATATTCCCGAACAGCAATATATTCTGGAATCGATGTCGGGGCCAATTAGTGGCCAATTAACGTCAGAACTGCATACTAATTTTCTGCTTCCATTAATGTAATAGAAAGGAATGGACATTTACAACCACTAGCTATAACCACAGCCCATAACCACATTGAACCGATTAATCAAAGTTATTTATATATCAATATTTATCTTATATATAAAATTCTCGTGTCGCAATGTCAGTTACCGTACTCCTCCGAAACGACTTTACCGATTTTCACCAAATTTTATATGCATATTCAGTAGGTCTGAGAATCGGCTACTATATATTTTTCATACCCCTGAGTGATAAGGGTTGTTCACCCTTTACATTTTTTTATTTATATGGCAACACAACGTCTGCCGGGTCAGCTAGTTTATTTATAAGATCCACAGCATAATTTTAATTTATGAAAATTAAACTAGAAGCCAAAATACTTACGTTTTATATGCATATAATAGTCACTAAATATGTTTGTGTGTGTATATACAATAATAATAATAAAAATATTTTTTATTTCAGACCACAAGTGTTATGTTCATAAAATAGTGTTAGTACAGAGTATTACTATATATTTAGGTGTGCGTGTCTGTATTTGTGTAAATAAATTTAGAATATAAAGCAATCCATTAAATTAAGGATTTTATTTTAAACTCTGCCGATTTCGACCATTTAGGGATGGTGAACGATAATTATACATTTGTTCCTATTTCATACAGAAACATGTAATCAACGTAAACCCTTCTACAGAGGAATAAACTAGTAACAAATATATTTTCTAATATTTACTGAATAATAAAATATTCATTCAAATCACGCCATCACATCTAATAATATGTTTGAGTAGAGAACCATGTATTTCAGGCAACACGTAAAGCCTAAAATATCTACGGCTGTTTCAGAACTGAAATTATATTGTAACTTTCAGCCTAGACCGATAAGATTGATCTTGCTAAGTAAATGAAAAATGATTTAGTACAAACATTATGATTATTTATAATTACGTACAACATAATTTAAGACCTCGGCATAGCATTGGTTATTTGTAACGTAATATTTTACGATAATGAGGTAAGATTAATATTTTTATTAGCGCCGCTTTCCACGGTATTATTGCTATGAAAATCTCGTTGAAATGATCTCTTGAAGAACTTCTATCATACTTAGATTGACGAGCTAGAGATAACAAAACTTGTTATCATGTTTTTGATATTTTAAATTATTCGCCACATGCACGTTTATTTATATTGAATGCCATTTTACTAAAAAATTAAAAATTCAACAATTCTGCTACGGATACAAGACCTTATTTGGCTTCAAACCTACACTATCCATGTGCACTTGTTATCATACTATTGTCGTCAATACAATGCTATTAACATAGATTAGTAAAGATATTTTGCCGCCTTGAAATTGAATGAAGCCGCAAATGGCTTATTATAGTAAGTTCTTTTTTTGAATTCTTGACAAATAAAAACATTTTTAGAAAAAAATTACGAATAAATAACTAATACTGCGTAATTTTCATGTTAATTAAATAATTTATAATCATAATTTCAAATATTTTAGGGACATTTTAGCACGGAGACGTGGCAAAATTTTTTTACGCAACTATTTCAATTCTCAAAACTGGGCACATTTTCTTGTTAGGAGTGAGTAATCTTTACTAATCTATGGCTATTAATTAAGTGTATGTTGCACGTACTCTAAGGTTTTAAGGTTCCATAGACGGATATCACCCGGGTTAGTATACTGGAATAAAAAAACCTTACTTAAAAACTTTCAAATAGTGAAATGCATAACTAAGCAACATAAATATTATCATAGTTATTTTATTTCTTAGGTGGTTGTCGTCTTTTTTATTATTCTTCTTCTTATTCTTAAATCACACATATATTATTTATTTAATCAAATTTGTAAAGATAAAGATATTTACCAATAGTTTGTCAGCCACTACAACTCTTTAGAAAACTGTGTTCCCTAGATAATAATATTATAATATGAATATTACGCTTACTTTTTAAACTCTGTTACAGAATCCGATGTAACAATCTACATGCGTCGTGGTCAGTTCCACGACAACCCCAGTCTGGAACAGGGCGCGGGACGAAGAATGAGCGCTGAAGATGATAGTCGGTATCTCTTATTCTTATACCACGTTTTAGTGAAATAATTAAGACAAATAATAGTCATAGACACTGTCGGACTAAGACAGGAGCGACAGGGCGGTGAACCCCGGGCCTCATGCAATTTTCCGCCCCGGGCCTCATTCAACATTTCCGGCCTGGGCCTCCTAAATTCTTAGTTCGCAACTGGTCATTGAATCTATTCAGTACCTCAGTACCTAAATGTAAGTGAATTAATTAGATCGATCACGATAACCACATAATAATAATAGCCTCTTATGATAAAGAATCGTATGAAGACAACAGGACATGTATATGCACCATGTTATTCGTAAACTTAAATTTTCGATGAAATTTCGGAGTCCGTAAAAGGTTTAGAGATGGTAAATCGATCTAGATACCTGATACATACTGAAGGAAATCCGCTTACACTAGTTAAGCTTTTCCTAGGAACTCTGAAATACGTTATATCTTGTAAGCATATCATAAAATCCCCGCTTACTTCTCTGAACGAGTACTACAAACATAGCGATATAAACAGAAACGAAAACTGTCTTGTGTTGTGTGCCTACGAATTGTTTTTGTTTTTACAATATAGGAGTAGCAGACGAACATGTAGTCCACCTGATGGTAAGTGGCTACTGCCGCCCATGGACATCTGTAATCAACCCCAGATAGGATTAGATATTCCTATCTGAGGTCGGCCTTAGATGCGCCGATACCCCTGAGGACTAAGCTGGACGCCTCGGAAAAGTCTGTCTCCCTTACCACACCCTTCAAAACGGAACACATCAGCGCCTAACACTGCTGTTATTAGGTAGAAATAGGTGTGGCAGTGGTGCCGCCGGAGTCGAACTACAAAGGGTTCTACTACCTTCAAACTTTTTTAACAGGAAATGTTTTAACAAAACTGCGGTGGTAAAAGTTTTTCGAGAGTATTTATGTACCTACGAGTATGTCTTATTCTTTGGCACACCCTACAGTGCAAATAGCTTGACAGATTAAAACATATGAGGTGTCGTTAGACTCGTTTAAATTATTGAAGTTATATGTACCTACTCGTATTTGAACTCCATTTTCAGTTAATTAATTTTTATAAGCTGTCGGATCGTTTTCTATAATAATTATTATAAGTAGTCTATAAACATACATCTAGTGTATTTTACAGTGTTCGCTCCAAATATTATATCTGACTACGAGGAACGTATTAGTCCGAATAAAGATTCAGAGCCTCTCGCAAACAAGTGGTTAAAATACCAAGATGCCAGAGAATATGCCAAAAAACTTACAAAGTATTCAGACAATCAGAAGATAACTACTGACGAGCCAAATACAAAGGAACAAGAAGAAGAAAAGGTTGAATACTACTTTCTTTTTACAAACTTTTATTTAACTTGCTTTGTTAGTATATATGTATGGGAATTGGGAGGGTTAACTCTTATAAGTGAAATTTAGCCAAGTTCCCAGTATCCTATTAAGCTGAAAATTTGCATAGACGTTTGGTTTCAATGGCATTGTATGGCATAGATTAGTAAAGATTACTCGCTCCTAACAAGAAAATTGTTACTGTCATCTATTTTCGTGTTTGAAAAATATTAAAAAAATGTAGTTTTTAGATCATTTACGAATGAAACGATATTTCTCCGCACTTTTTCTTCGATTTCGTGTTTTTGTTCCGCGTAAATTACAACATGACAGCCATTAGAAAGTCATTAAATGTCTGACAAATGTGTCAGCCATTTAATGACTTCCTTCAATTACAAGGCGGTGAGATATCTTTACTTATCTATGTTATATGGTTATACCGTCAACGTCATTTTAAATACAATACGGCGACGAATTTAGATGGTGTACTTATATTTTTTATGCAATGTCTTCGAAAACGAATGTACATACTTATACCATATTTTTACAGATTCAGCAAGAAACTACGAATACATTACATCCCACGAGGAGACTGTCAAAATTTCCTTTTCCCATACCAACAACAGTATGGCGAAGTGGTAGCTCAGAAATTGTAATGAGAAAGTTCTTACCATTACACGACATCACTGAAGAACTACATACAGACGAACCTTTCTATAAAGAAAATAAATCAAAGTATGAAATTAATAATGAAATAGTATATAGCGACAGACAAATGAAACCAATGCAACCAGATATCAAAATACGGTTCAACGATATTCCACAAAGGTAAGTGAAGTTTTCAAATAATATTATAATGTAAATTAAATAATTCATGAAACAATGAGATTTTCACACATATACATGGTACAAAGTATATAACTCCAACTAAGACTTTATATGCATATTATATACATAAATATTAAACTGGTAAGTATCCGACATTTAATAATTTAATTTCATAATGTTTACATTAATTAATTTATCTCAATATGTTTTTTAAAAGCAGAATTACATCCATGATCCACTTAGGTTCTACGGCGCTTTATTTATTTTTACAGAAAAATAAGGCCTTTAGGAGATAGTGAGACAAATTCAAAGCAAGATAGAGATGAAGAAGAACTGTTAGAAGGGGATGAATACAATAATATATACAAACCTGTGTAATAATATGCGGAATAAAAAATAATTTAAGAATTCTGCAATGCGTTCTTTTACTTTCATCGCCAAAATATACCCCAGTATGACTATTTAGTAATAAGTACTTACTATTTAGTTATATTTAGTAATTCCCTGTTAGAAAGGTTAATAAATCTATAATTTATTAAAAGTTTGAAAGTTATACGAATCATCAGATCATAATCTGGTACCTAAATGCAATAAATAAAATCTAAATCATACAGTGCAGATTTTTTGTTACATTTAATATAGATAATGCAAATTTACTTTTTTTGACAATTTTGAGAAAAATAATCAGAGTATATTTATAATGTGCGAAATTGCATACGCCGACGTTACACATATTTATCACGCTTTTATTAGCTTGACCTGTAAGTATGTATGTAACGGAATCTTTGAACTCAAGTTTTACCTACTTTGAACGATCCGATTAATTTAAAATTTTGAACAATTATCAAGAACCGCTGGCCTTGTGTGTGTATTTTAGCTTCGTTTTTAGTCTTTAAACTATAATATTTTGAGATGATATCATGATATCTTAATCACTTACGAAAATAGCGATTCAATGCAGTTTCAGATTCAATGGGACACGGCAGTGCCCCCGCCATGTACATATTACATAAAATAACATTACACAGTAGCTAATGGTATGGTTATCCCATATAAACATGAGCAGGTATCGGGGAAACGGCAAATGTTGACTTATGGTTAATGTATCAACGTCGCGTCCACTGTGCCGCTGTTTGGTTAGGTTCGGAAATAAAACGTGGTAATTGAGCTCTTTTCAAACGTACGCAGTATACTTTGCACAAAGAGGATACGTATTCAGCTATATTTTAAACGGTATTATTATAGGTGTATGTTTTCATAATATAGGAGTAGTAGACGAGCATGCAGTCCACCTGATGGTAAGTAGCTACTGCCGCCCATGGACATCTGTAATCAACCCCAGACAGGATTAGATATTCTTACCTGAGGTCGGCCACAGATGCGCCGCTACCCCTGAGGACTAAGCTTGAATGCCTCGGAAAAGTATGTCTCCCTTCAAACCTGAACACAGCAGCGTTTAACGCTGCTGTTATAAGGCAGAAATAGATGTGGCGGTGGTGCGCCGGAGTCGAACCACAAAGGGTTCTACCACCTTCTAAAAATTGTACTCGTATTTCAATGATTTTACACTGGCCGAAACTTTTGCTATGTTAACCGAATTACATAGCCACCATTACGCGTAAGAATAACGTTGAAACGTTTCGTGTAATAAACAGAAATTATTCAACACGCAGCCGCGTGTATAGATAACTTTGTCTTTTATTAAGAAAAAAGGCAGATTGTTTATTTTACTTTTTATAAAGAACACAGTATCTTATATGACGAATGTAATAAAATGAAGGTCATTTTATCGATATGTGTATTTTATAATTTACTTTTTCACTTCATTATCTGATGGGTGAAGCATTTTTTGCTGTTTGGCATCATCTACATTCTTCTTTTCTCCATGAGGTATTCCACTCCTAATTGCGGACTTATTTTCACTATTAGAAGAATCATTTGAGCTTGATTCTTTTTCGTTATTACTTTTATCAGAATCATTAGATGATGAATCATGTCCGTAATGGTCGAATTCTTGTATGTACAATTGTTGTTTTTTATTGTTAACCGTGTCTGTCTGTTCACCATTAGCGTTTGTTTCTTGTGTATTAGGCTTTACGTCCTCCTTACTCGTATCAGAATGTGGAGACTGTTCATCATTAGAGTTTGTTTCTTGTGTATTAGGCTTTACGTCCTCCTTACTCGTATCAGAATGTGGAGACTGTTCATCATTAGAGTTTGTTTCTTGTGTATTAGGCTTTACGTCCTCCTTACTCCTATCAGAATGTGGAGACTGTTCATCATTAGAGTTTGTTTCTTGTTTATTAGGCTTTGCATCCTCCTTACTCGTATCAGAATGTGGAGACTGTTCATCATTAGAGTTTGTTTCTTGTGTATTAGGCTTTACGTCCTCCTTACTCGTATCAGAATGTGGAGACTGTTCATCATTAGAGTTTTTTTCTTGTGTATTAGGCTTTACATCCTCTTTACTCGTATCAGAATGTGGAGACTGATTAAAAGATTGATCATCGTCAGATTTGTCGAAATTTTGTGTGTTCGTTTCCGTACCAACCGCAAATGTTTGAGATAATTGATCTAATAGACGTTTTGGAATTTCATTTATCAAATATCCTGTGATAATTGATTCGGAGGCTCTCCGTTCATGAGCAAAGACATCCACTTCTATTATTGAAAATTCCATTGTCCTATGAAATACATAAATAATATACATATTTGACTATGAAATTACAGATGGTAGTTAAAAATTGTTGAAATATCATTACAAATATTATATTTAGGCGGAATTATACCACTTATAACAGCAAGTTCATTATTATTGTGTATTTACCTCCAACCTACAAAATCTAGCAGAGTCGGGACCAAAGCCAAGGAACCCGATCCTGCCTCCATTTCAACATTCACCTCTACGTCCCGTAACTCTACAGCAAAATCGTGCTCTCCCTTTACCGTAGCATTTTCGAAGTAAAGCTTCCCTCGCACCTATATTTTAACAATTATTTCTTTTCTTTATTATATTTAATTGATAATTCCTAACTACAATTCCCCTAAATGTTACATTATAAAACATTGAAAAAAAATCTAAATGATTTGAGTACCAAAAATGTAAGCGTATTATGAAACCTTTTGTCTGTCATTATAATCTCGTAAATAAAGAGAAATTGCAAAGGTTCTCACCTGCATGGTGCTAAATCGAATTGACTCGACCACTTTAACAGAGTTTGTTTTATAAGGGCCTCCAGTGTGAGCCGAATAAACCGTGTCCAAACCGTACAAAATTATATCCTTCAATCGAATAGTTGTTCTACATGGCCCATCTGTACACTGTAATAACAAAGATAATTAATTTCTCACATATTTAAAACATTTTCTTTTTTTTTTTCTTTTTTATAAATTTTACCGCTTTGTTCCACGAAACTTCAAACGGATTCAGTTGGATTATGCCATGGTTATCTTTTATTGTGTTCGAAACGAAATTTTTGACCATTATGGTCACATAGTTGGACGCTTCTTTGAATAATTTATTTTGATGCAGCCTGCAACAAAGCGAAATTGTTTAATCATTTGTATGAAATGAAATGATTTTTTTAAGAATAAAATAGCTCGTTATGGATTCCATCTGATGTTAAGTGACAACTCACTGATTCCAGCTGATGTTAAGTGAGTTATCACTTAACATCAGCCGCCCTTGAATATCTGTAACCAGTTCCATAGAGCACAGGGGCTTTACCTGACGGCGATCACAGATGCGTAGCCACACTTGTCGACTCCGTAGTATAAGTCTCAAAAATGGAACTACTATAACGCTATCAAAATTAAATTCAAAATGTAAAAATAAGTATATTTATATTTGTAAAATTAATATGCGAAATTTTAGATCCGATAAGGTCCACGAGGGCGCTGTATGAGCGAATTCATAAATGTTGAACGTTTTTGAGCAAACGTATGAACTCATACTAAGGGTACGTCTGGCATTAACATCCTTTCATCCATAAAAAGAACTGCACGGTATAAATAGGTATAATGCTTGTAACGAATAATATATTGTAATATAATAGTAACGAAGGTAACATACCGTATTTCAAGTAACTTGTCCTCAAATATTGCACTAGTGTTGATGTAAGTAAAGACAGCAGCTTGCAACTTCGGCATGAGTTCCGTTCGTATGGGCTTCCTTAGTAACGTTTCTAGAGCCTCACCTTAACATAAAATTATTATATAAATTTGCATTGTAACTAAAGTATTGAACATACTGTATAGAAGCTGTTTTTCTTACTTTGCGATTTTGAAAAATATTGCGCCATTACTGGTGGCGATCCTGAACCTGCGGAATATATCTGGAATAACATTTAAAGTTTTTAGATAACCATAATTTTTGGAAATAAAATAAAAAAAATCTGAAATATTTACCTCTATCCTAAACTTGCAATTTTTTATTTTGAATGTATCAAGACCCAAATTAACACTGTCTCCACTTAGTGTAGTAATTGTATACCCAACTAGAGTACAATCCTCTGCTATAATACTGAAAATGGAACCAAATATATAATTTGTATCAGTATTGTACTGTATGTTGCTAGTAACCGCAACAAACAAGTTTTCTTTCTTTCGTTCATAATTAAAGATGTTCTCCATAATTCATTATCTAATGCATCACCATTATCAACCTATTACTATCCCGTTATTGGATATGAGTCTCCAATCGGAATATTAAGTACCTACTCCCAGGCATGATATTTGAAAATATTACTACGATTTATCATGTTTCCTTTTATATTAAAGTTTTTCTTTAACATTAAAGCTATTGATAAGCCTACGCACATTATATAATTAATTAAATCAGAGTTACATCAAAGGCATGAAACACCAGCCCAATTTATATTATACACTCATAGTTATATTACGCCTACCTTTTATTTCCATTTTCCCCTATATACGTAGTTATTTCAGTAGAAAAACAGCTACTGATAGGGCAGAGCAGTTTAAGTGTTATTTTAATTTTATAATAATACTAAACTACTATTCCTATTTAATCTCGTGAATTTGTTATTAGTACTTTTACCTAATTATTTAAAGCTCAGGCTGTACTAGTCATACCCAAATCCCCACTACATCACATAATGTAAGAATCTTGGGTATGTATCTTGGGTAAGAAATATTCATATTAGAAACTAATTTCACTTATACCTTTTTTTATAATATAGGAGTAGCAGACGAGCATACAGTCCACCTGATGGTAAGTGGCTACTGCTGCCCATCTGTAATCAACCCCAGATAGGATTAGATATTCCTACCTGAGGTCGGCCACAGATGCGCCGCTACCCCTGAGGACAAAGCTGGAACGCCTCGGAAAAGTCTGTCCCCCTTACCACACCCTTCAAACTGGAACGCAGCAGCGCGTAACACTGCTGTTATTGGGTAGAAATAGGTGTGGCGGTGGTGCCGCCGAAGTCGAACCACAACGGGTTCTACCACCTTCAAAACTACTACAATACAATACAACAATACTAACGTTAGTTCACCAGTCCCTTGAACTTGCTGGAAAGAAAACGGTGACTTCTTGTTCCATTCCTCCTGGGGAACTGAGAAGGTCACCTCAGATTGATTCCTGATCAGTAAATAATCGGTGTTTATAATCATCTTGCCGATTCCTGTCTCGATGCGGAGAAAGTTAGACGCGAGCGCAAAGTTGACATCTGCTGCGACTAAGTTAGGTAATTCTTGAAGATACATTTTTAAAAGCACTCTGTAAACAATTATATAAAAATTAAAAAGTGTCGAATCGCAGTTTTAAGTTAAAATAAATTGTGAGATTATCATCTGCAAATAATGGAATAGAATGGCAATTAAGCTTTAGTAAAAGAAAAGTAAATTTAGTTTAAGAAGCATCATAATAATCATGTAGCTCTACAACCGAGACTTTTCTTAGTTAATCGATATATATAAAATTATCTTTTATATATATCGATTTAAATCTAAATTTACTTAAGATTATGGTTTCAACCTATGATCCTGGACCTTAACATTGTAGGATTATTAATAAAGATGCACAAATCCTTAGGTAGCACTATGCACATTAGTAAATATTTAATTTATACTCTATTCATAAAAATACGTACACGTTAACAACATTATCCGAAAAGTAGAACCCGTCTGATATTTTATAGAAATCCGGCATTTTTCTGACATAAATATTCATTCCTCGAACGCCATAATTCTGTTCTAATATCTGAAAAGGTATCGTTATAAAGATCCTGATAAACGGTATTTTAACTGATATGCTTTTAATGTTATTACCAGAACTAATGCGTTTTCAAATGATCTCTTTTCGATCTGCCATTGCTTCTGAAAAGCCTCAAAAGTATCTGCAATGTGATATTCAATAAAATATATTCTTTATTTTATTATGAGGTATTCATTATATTATTAATTTATTACGTAGTTATGACGTCATTTACTTGACTGATCTTACCACTAACAAAATAGTCCTTAATTGCAGTATCAATGTCTCCTACAACAATTTTCAGACACTCAAAAATCGAACATAAAATTAACAAAACATTCATATTTTCTACTTTGCTTGAACAAGTCAATATTTCGAAAAAAACATAACAATATACAAAGTTAATATTTTCTGCATAGTTGGCACGTTACTACAAAATTAATTGAACGTTATTTTATGTCTCAATTCTGGATAAACCAATTCGTGAAGTCTAGATAAGGAATAATGAAGTGCCCGTCGTAAAAGTTCAAGATCGCCGAAGAAAAACTATGATCAGTCTGGTCGTTATGGCCTGTAGGGTAGGAGAATAATGTCGTGTAGGTTATAAAGAAACTGATCAAATTACTCGTAACTGGTCGACGTCTGGCGACGGAATATGTCGTGAAAACATACCCGCAGATAATAATTATGATTTATAGAGTGAAAAATATAAATTACACGGCTTCTGTTATAGTGTAGGCATAGATAAGTATAGATATCTCACCGCCTTGTAATTGAAGGACGCCATTAAATGGTTTAAACGGCTGACAAATGTGTCAGCTTTTTAATGGCAGTCATGGTGTAATTTACGCGGAACATTACTGACATGTGCAGTTGAGTGGTGCAAAAACACGAAATCGAAGATAAAAATGCGGAGAAATATCGTTTCATTCGTAAATGATCTAAAAACTACATTTTTAAAATATTTCTTGTTAGGTGTCAGTAATTTTTACTAATCTATGAGTGTAGAGTCATTTTAAATAAAAATCATTACGGGGTACTCTAGAATATAACTATACATTTTACTGTTAAAATATCATCATCATCAACCCATTACTATCCCACTGTTGGGTACGAGTCTCCTCTAATAATGAGAAGGATTCGGCCATAGTCCACCGCGCTGGCCAAGTGTGTATTGGTAGACTTCGAATACCTTTGAGATTTTTTTATAAATCTTTCATGTATGCAGGTTTACTAACTTAATAATTAATTTCTAAAATATGCAAAAATACTGTTAATATGCTATCTAAAATTTAAACGGAAGTAAACACTTAAAAATCTACTACCACATACATGGTATCTACACTAAATTTATATATTTTTCTTGTTCTTTATTACGAGAATTCACATTTTGATACTTAAGAGTCTTATGTTTTGTCTTAAATTGAAACTTTACTAATTTGGCTTGACTGTATTTTTACAATACAACGAGCATTATAACTAAAGGCTTTACAACAAATTAGGTACCAAAATGCTTTCGGAGGGTTTTCACATAAAATATTTATTGATTTTCGTTTCAAGGTAATTCTCACTCGCTCTTTACCCAAAATACACAAAACTTAGCTTTATTCATCATTACGAATTCATGGTTAATCTTATCGATAATTCAAATTATTCGTCTGGAGCCAAAAGTTAATTAAAAACACCGTTTTCTATCCGATAATCTAACAAATTTTTAATTGAACACCACGGTTCAATCAACAGAAAAGGATTTATGTAAACAGTTAAAACGCTATGGATTATAAGTGTAGACTTTACTTTTTACTTGTTATTTTTACTGAATATTCGTTAGGCCTTAGCCGTTCTTATATAAGGCGAGATGATGGAACCGGTAAGTATCTTTCTCGATATTTATTTGTATTGAAGTAGAAAACATGAAAACTAAGCTCATATGAAATTGTTATTAAAATATTAATGCTGATGGTAATGGCAGAAATAGCTAGAGTCGTTAAAATTCACAAACATAGCAGCGAAAACTTCTATGCTCCAACCAAATAGTTTTGCCACCTTTAATCTAATAATAAATACACTTTAAAAGTAAATTAAAATATACAACAAGAGAAATAAACTTTAACATAACTATGGAAATGTTTTAGACAATAATATCGCGGGACAGTCTTCAAACGCTGAACAATCAGACTCAAACATAGTCTCGGAAGACAAAGACACGAAATCTTCATCAGAAGATCGACAGTGTTGGATGAACGTCGACTCCAAGAAGCATTTTGCAGTTATGGACAAACTAGATGGTAAATATTTTTAAATCATTTGAATATTTATATAAAATTGAAGCAGCAAACGAGTATGCAGGCCACACGATAATAGAAAGTCACTACATCTCATGAACATTTAAAACCAAGTACATATAGAAGAGGAGTCTTATATGAAGCCGATCAAAGATACACCACTCCTGACGACTAAGACGATAGCTTCAAAGGTAGTCAGGTGATACAAACAGCTTCTACCGAAAAAGACGAGCTGCTTCAAGTCAGTGGTGTGGTGGTGGTACCTCCCCGAATTATATCACTGTTATCATTGGTATGAACACGGAACAGAAAAACCTTTTTCCGTTCCGTGGGTATGAGCTTCATTATTCGTAATATCACGTGATAGTCATTGAAATGTTAATGTCTATGGTTAGGTACCATAGACAGATATCTAGTACATGTTGACTATTTCTTTAAAAAAAGAAATTCCTCGATTTTTTAAAATAAGTAATATTAACATAGTAGTACAAAACGAATATATAGCTTCTAAAGAAGCTCTTATTTTCAACCTAAATTGGATTAACCACACGAAGAGTAATAAAATAGAATATTTAACTAAATTGAAACTGAAAGTACATGGATTAGATATTGGAAATACATATTTGATGAAGTTTTCAGACAACATAAGTTTAGTTTGTAAACTATCCAGACAAAGTAATTTTATGGATATCATTATCAATCCATTATTGCGCATTTTTGAGTCTCCATCAAATGAAAAGGATTGAGACAACCTCACTAGTAAAGAATGAACTTGGAAATATAAAGGAGATTTTAGGGGCGTGTTGGTTACATCATGATGTCTTCCTTCACAGAAATATGATAATTAATCTTACGCAAATAAATGATCTTCATTCTGATCACTGTTGTTAAATGAAATTGTATAGATAAGAGTACTTAATTATGAGATCTAGAAAGTAAAATAGTAAAAATATTGAGCAAGAAGTTTTCATTATTGTTAAACAATTTTGTAAGGCACATGCACAAATCTCTTGTTTACGCCATCATCCTAACGCATTTTGGCAGAAAATTTTATATTATTGATTGATTAAGATAAATAAATATTGTTTCACCAATTAGCATATTATCATTTCACAGAGCGATACTTCAGTTCTCGTTTGGAATATCAGGAAGCAGCAAAAAACGATAACTTTGATGGTGAAATGCTAGCAGTAAGTAATTTTAACTGTATAGATACGAGTACTATGGTTTTAATAATCAATGTCTAGTATACAAGAATACTCTTTAATGTCTTTAAAAAAAATAAATCATCGCTAATTAATTTTAAAGTGATAAAGGAGTTATAAATATTGCTACTAATAATAGAGGTTTTTTTTTAATATTACTTGTACTACTCATATAATTTTTAAAATAAGTATTTTAAATATAAGTGTTTAGTACTACCGTTGCTGTCTATTAACTTTCATTAAACCTCAAAAAACATGGGTGCCCTGCCTTACGCCGACCACAGCAGTGTTGCTCTACTAAGGCTGAAGGTGGTAGGACCCTTTGTGGTTCGACTCCGGCGGCACCACACCCACACCTATTTCTACCTAATAACAGCAGTGTTAGGCGCTGCTGTGTTCCGTTTTGAAGGGTGTGGTAAGGGAGACAGACTTTGCCGAGGCGTTCCAGCTTAGTCCTCACTGGTAGCGGCGCATCTGTGGCCAACCTCAGGTAGGAATATCTAATCCTATCTGGGGTTGATTACAGATGTCCATGGGCGGCAGTAGCCACTTACCATCAGGTAGACTGCATGCTCGTCTGCTGCTCCTACGCCTCATATGGGTATCTTTGCCTAACCACACCCTTCAAACAACACTAGCCTATCACTGCTACGATTTGAACGTTTAGAGTAAGTATAGCACGGAGCACATTTAATACATTTGTATGTAAATCAATGTGATTTCTAGATGTTGCTGAAGACTAAGGGCGCAGCAGAACGCGAGATCCAGAAAATGGACGGTGACCCTAGACTCATCCCCGCAGGTATTAGCCTGGGAGGATACTGCATGATGAGAATGCCCAACTCCTTGCTGTAAGCATGTTTTTCATTCCTGTAAGCATGTCTTACTCGTAGACATCTATAAATATGTATAGATAACTAAACAAGTTTCTGTTGCTGCTACTAGCTGTTTAGATTAATTTCCTTTAAGGTGAAACTCACGTAAATATATTTAGTAATAATATATAGAAATAAATTTTAATATATCACAATCAGACAAAAAAGGGTTCAAACAAGCTCGCGGTAAACAGCGTACATGGTTGTTTAAGTTATGTCAATCATCTATCGATTTCTGTTACTCCTCAAACCAAATAAATAAACCTTACCACGGTTGTTTATTAAGGTTAAATAATGAATGTATGACCTCATGACCTCTTGTATAAACGATCCAGGAAAGTGAGTTTGATACCCACCTACAAGTTAATATGAGTTTATCTTTACTGCATATGAAGGAACTCACAGTATCCATAATCCTCACGAGATGGGTAATGCTCCTTACGACGTTAACGTAAAACGAGATTTATGCCTTAGGAGCTATGTACGTCGACAGGATCACCTACATACAAATATTGAACTATATTCTACTTATCACCTACCTTTTTGTGGTATTTGAAGCTGGTAGAACCTTTTGTGGTTCGACTCCGGCAGTACTACTACCATACATATTTCTACCTAATAACAGCAGTGTTAAGCGCTGCTGTGTTCTGATGATAAGGGAGATATACTTTTTCCGAGGGATTCCAGCTTAGTCCTAAGTGGTAGAAATCTAATCCTATCGTGGGGTTGATTACAGATGTCTATTAGTAGCAGTAGCTACTTCAGGTGGACTGTATGCTCATCTGCTACTCCTATGTTACCAAAAAAAAATATGTAGACAATATAATTTTACATGACTTTTACTTTTACCAAATTTATACCTATACTATACCAATCCAGCTATTTAGCTAATGACATAATTGGTATAGCAATTCAAAGAGGAAATGCTGCCAGCAATTTGGGAACCTTGCCCAAAGATTTGCGATGCGAATATTTTTTATTGTAGTATTTTCGTTTTTGTATGTTTGTACATTTTATAAAACATTTATATCAATAAATATTGTATTAGTTAAATAAAGAACTCGACTTGGCAAACCTGACTCTGTGATAGCCCCAATACACGCACTTTGAATACCCTCAAACTATAAAATATATCATAATCATAGCAAAAAATAAAGTAATAAAATAACTAATAAAGCTTTTTACAAAACATATTTTTCCGAGGTAAAAGTCTAATTTTAGAATATCGTAGGTAAAAACGTATACAGTTTTATACAACAGTCGTAAGCTTCAGACAAACATGAAACCAATTCACTTGGAAGAGCACGGGTAGAGCTCGGTACACCAAAATATAAATGACACCGCAGACTAAAATAATATTCAGATCATAAAACATTATGTGTACACTAAAGTTTTACTGCTAGGACTTTATATTCGCCTAGAACAAGACCTTTTTGTGACTTCAGTAAATTTTAAAGCCGGTTTTTTACACATTTATCATATATTATTCATAAACTATGACCATTTTTGTTAAATGATTATACCTACCGAAAGAAAATAATATTTAAAAATCGTTTCATTACTTTTACCTATAAAATGTAACTGTATTTAGCAAAGCCTTGTATTTTAAATGGTTCTAAACATGCGTTGTAATGAGCGGTATAGAAAGAGAAAATCAATACTTTTTAATATCTGTCTGTCAAGGCCCCATTGGTCACATGAATCCGAATACATGATGAATAAACTCCGAAATAGTCTTTGTATAAAGATAAATAGATAACGTTGCTGTTCATTTATCTCTCTATCTCTCAATATAAAATCAATAACAGACATATCACCCTTATAGTATCTATGTAAGGATCGAAACAACATTTTACATTATGTAACATTTGTTCTGGGGTGTACAAGGAAGAATCTTGGTATATTTATGTATGTATATCTCATTGTTCGGCATGCCTTGCAGCCCAAACAGTTCAACGGATTTTAACATAAGACGTTGGATTCATCTAAAGTGTGGTAGTGCGATAGACCTTCCCTTGTCAATTAATTATTTTTTAAGGACTCGAGTTTTTTTTTTAATTTATTTCTTTAATATTTCTTTCTACTTCTTTTGTAATATTCCTATAATATCTTTTTTTCAGGTTCTTTCACCGCATGAAGCTCCGTAACGACACACACTTCCGCGTAACGTATCTCCACAATGACCTGATGAACATGGTTCTCCACGGGCACATCTCGCTCAACGACCTGCATCTACTTGGCTCCTATGACCGGTCGATCACGGACAAGGACCCATCCATCCTATATTACACGCCAACCTATGGACAAGTGGAGTAAGAGATTTCCTTTACAATCGCAGTGGGTTACTAAGAACTAGGTACCAAACTAAGTAGGAAATAAAATGTTCGAGTTTCTTTACTAAACTGGCAATGTAATCTGATTTGCATAATTTTCTTGGCAACGGGCTCCGTAGTTTTTATTTATATTGTAAATCTAATTGAATTTTAGTAGTTGTAAACTGACAAATGAAAGACAATTTGCAAGTGCTGAATAATGTTTTCGAACGAAGTTGATTTAGATCTGTTCTTTTGTTTTAGACTTCTTTTGAAAAATGTACAATACACAATGGAGGGGCGCTATCGATTGTTGAAAGATAGACTTACAATTGAGCTCATCATATCAAATATTGTTTTGGATGACGTCATGATGACTGTGAGTTTACAATGTATATTAAGAGACTTCACGAAGCTTCTATTATTAGGCTTCTTATTAAGCTTCTTTTAAAGGCTACAGAATGAATAATTTGAATTCTCTCATTCAATAGGGCAAATTGTCGTCTTACAAACGTTATAACTTTTCTTCAATACATCATAATCATTAACAAGCTGCATACAACAATCTGTACAAATTTTATGTTTCAGTATCTTAACAATGCAAGCAGTCAACCCATTCGATTGGAAAAGAAAAACATAGGTAAACATATTGTGGTCCTTTCAAATATGATAAGTTTGAATTAAGCGCTGCTGTGTTCTGTACCCTTACCAGGAGTTTTTACGTTTCGAAAAATATGGTTTATATCCATACGATTTCCTAGTTCTGACACGAGCCGCTAGGGGCGCAGATTGAAATTTGTATGGACAAATACGTAAACAAATACCAAAACAGTCATATTTGTCGAAACGTAAAAACTCCTGGTAAGGGTACTGGTTTTAATTATGCAGCAGGGGAATGACTCATAGGTGTACGAGGCGTTCCAATTTAGTCTACAGGACTCTAGTCCTATGTCCATATAGATGTATATAGTGCCATTTAGGCATCAGGTGGACGGCATGTCCGTTTGCTAATTCTATTACATATAAGAAGAATTCTATTACATATAAGTTTGCTAATTCTATTACATTGAAGGTGGTAGAACCGTTTGTGGTTCGACTCCGGCGGCACCACCGCCACACCTATTTATATTTCTACCTAATAACAGCAGTGTTAGGCGATGCTGTGTTCCGGTTTGAAGGGTGTGGTAAAGGAGACAGACATTTCCGAGGCGTTCCAGCTTAGTCCTCAGGGGTAGCGGCGCATCTGTCGCCGACCTCAGGTAGGAATATCTAATCTTATCTGGGGTTGATTGCAGATGTCCATGGGCGGCAGTAGCCACTTACTATCAGGTGGACTGCAGGCTCGTCTGCTACTCTTATATTATAAAAAAATAGTTTTGTATCATAACTGTCGCACTACGTAAGTACGTCGACTTCAACTGTACTGTTTTTCTTTACACAGAGGAGTTCCTCGGACGATTACAAATCGATCTAGACGAATGGTTAAAGGATTATTTCAACGATTATTTGATGTACTTCGGTTTAATTGGGAACAAAAGTGACAACAAATTCCAGTTCGTATTTTTCCAAGCTTAATAATTCAATATACCTATTTATTCAATAATTTTAGTGAGAATAAAATTTACTTGCTTGAATTTCGAATAACCTTTTAGTTTTCCATAAAGCTTTATGACATTTACATAATATGGCCTGCTATCAACAATAAGTAGCAGTTTTATTGTATCAGTAATACTTTAAGGCCGCATTTATCCATTTCTTAATTACAGACAATACGATAAAGAGAAAGCCATAGAACTAAATGACTACACCGACCACGTGATACAGTTGGTGATACGAAGATTGCATAAAATAAATGCGGGCTCAGTTAAACTACCCAAGTTTACGATTTTTACGGGTAACGGAATGGTAAATAATTGTTATTTTTTCTAATGACATAATATCTTACTATTATATAAACCCGAAATTTGTGAGGATGGAAGGAGGCTTGTTACACTTTCACGCCAAAAACTGCTTACAGAATTAAGATGATATTTAGCACACATATAGTATATGATCCGGATTAAAACATGGGATGCCCTTTACGCAGTAATCAAGGCTCATGTGGGCGGAGACGCGGGCAAAAGCTAGTAGCAAATAAGGATTTTGATTCATATTTAATGTTGCTATTGAAACTAATGACACATATAATATATAAAATCTCTCTAAAATATTTAGAGCAATAATAAAACTTAAGCTCATTTATGTATTACACATTTTTTCACACATGATCACGTTCATTATTTAAATTATAATCTTATTACTTTACTGGGCACAAATTCACAAATGCGTTCGTGAGTTATGGTATAAAGTATGCCATCCCTGCAAATTAAATTAATAAACATGTCGAAAACATTTAAGATCAAATAGAATCATAAAGTCTCGTTTAAAATACATTGAAGATAATACTATTTTTTTCTAGGAACTCGTTCTAAAAGACGGCTCCCTAAGAGGACTGGATAGTATTTATCGACGATCTGTCGCTACAGGCAAAAAAGAAAAAGATATTCGAAAAATAGACGCCGTCGTCGGATTCAGCAATTTAAAAGTAAGAAAACTTTTAATTGTCATTGAAATTTTAGATTCTTGGTAACCTTATCTGTTATTTATAGAATTGTTATTTGTTTAATGATTTACTTGGCAATTTTTATTTATTTATATAATCACAACTGCTTAATATCAGGTTAAAAATCAGAAGTGGTTTCTTTGTTTCGTTACCTACTTTAAATTAGGTAGATATACCTACCTATAAATATTTTTAGTAAAATGCAGTTTCAATCACTATGCTATGTGATTGAAACTCCGCTTCTCAATCGCGGGGTCGAACGTTCGAATCCTAGGTTCCTATGATTTTTGAAAGTTATTTGAATATTAGAAAATAAATATCACTACCTATAACGAAATATATAGGTAAAGGAATACATCGCGAGGAAACCTAAAAAATAATATAAGATGTCAAAAGTGTATAAAGTCTACCAACCCACACTTGGCTAGCCCAGCAGGAAGGACAGCCGTTTTCTTATTTAATTGCTTATTATGATACAATTACTCGTGATAAAACAAGTTAAATCTGGCTCATTCTAAATTCAGGTAACCTACCAATATGAAGCATTGATAGCGTCGAATACCCCTGCGTTGAGTGGTATAATGATCTTCTCAGCAGATGAGCTGACAGCACGTATGAGTCTAGCCCTCGTGGAGAACCCAGAGTCAGTTGATCTGCAGTTTGAATTTCTAGATCAGGCCAAGTAAGTAAGCAATGAGTAACAGTATCATATTCATTCATATTGGATACTAATACTAATTTTCCTTAAAATAACATAATAGGAACATTTTTTTATACTATTGAAGTAGCAAACGAGCATGCAGTCCACTGATGATAAGTGGCTACTACCGCCCATTGACATCTGTAATCAACCTTAAATAAGATTAGACTCCTACTTGGTGTCGGACTCATAGGTATGTGTTATCCCTTGTCCCTGTAGTTTCGGGACCAGAATAGGGCTACGGTATCCCCTGCCTGTCGTAAGAGGCGACTAAAAGGGGGCTTCCGGGGTTGCGGGCGGTAAGTGTGGGAGCTCGAACCGCTCGGTAAGCGGGAAGGGCGACGGTATGTGTGGTCGCATACCGTCGTACATACCAGATGGTGTAGCGAGCGTCAAGCTCACCTGGGCAGAGCCCGACGGGGCAACGCGCTAAGAGGACTCCGGTTGCGTTCCTTTGGAGATCCCGGAGCCCTCTACGCAGCGCTGAGGACGACCACCGGGGGGGTTTTAGTGCGGTAAAAATCCCACATAACCCTGCGTCGCTCCCACGGCGCCGGGTACCTTTTGAAGGTTTCCCCCTCGTAAAAAAAAAAGAAAAAGGTATGTGTTATCCCTAAGGAATAAGATTAAACATACATGACTCACACATAACCACAACAAAACCTACCTATACTACACTCCTAACCGCACACATTAAATCACTGTATCCTGCTACCCACACACCCAGATTAATAACAGGACCCTTCCTATAACCACCGCCAACGCAGGTAAAACTAATCTAAAGTAATGTATAAAATCCCTATTATTCCAGACCGGAGTCCCTCACCGTGGAAGGCGCCGCGAACAGAGTTATATCGAATTTCAAATACATTCTGGAGCAACATGTCATTGCTATTATGTCTAACACCCTCATTTACAATGTTAGAATGCTTCGCACTATAACGAGATGTGGTGAGAAATATATATTATCTAATATGTTATGTATTACATGGCGAAATAAATAATTACCCACGATCTGCATGATTAAGCGCTCACCATACCGGTCTAAGGGTCCCGGATTCGATCTGTGGCCAGACAGACAACTCTGACTAATTGAGTTTTGAAAGCTTTCTTTCTTTGTAATTATTAATTACAAATAAATATTTTTTCAGTCCCAGCACTGCATGGTAATGAAGTTGTCGATGATATTAGGTCTGAAGATGAATTAAAACAACCTACTCCACCTCAACACGATGCGCTAGATGAAGGCACCCCACTTCAGTCTACTGAAACTGAGGAAATGTCAAATGGTCAAACGACAATTAAAGCAGAACATTCGGATCCCAATACAAATGACGAAAATGGAGAAAACTCGGAAGTTGGACCAGGTACAAACGATGAAAATGGTGAAAACTTGGGAATCGCACCAGGTACAAACGCTGAAAATAGTGATGACTCCAAACTTGAATCAGGAAAAAAAACTGGCAGTGAAGGTGAATCTGACGCTAAAGACGAAGAAACTGAAGACCAAGCATCCCAAGAAACAGACCAAGCGTCCCAAGAAACAGACGCGGAAACACAAGATACAGAAACAGATACAGAAGACGAAGTGTCACGTAACACATTATTCTTAGTGAAGGACGACAGCGTAGAACTTGAAATACCTTCCGATGAAGTTAAACATAGAGAAAAGATGCATCTAAAGTATTCGGAAAATTTTACATTAGTAAAAGAAAGTAGTGAATAAAGTAATATCTCACTTATGTACCTATATTTTATTTTTGATGATAACATTTCCTTGATGTTAACGATGTTTTTATAAATATTTGCAACCAATGCTGTTACAATTTATAAGCCCACGACATATCTTATCTTAATATATTGTTTTATCTATTAATTTTCTCGACTAAAGATTCTAGTTGGAATCCTGTATTAAGACCGACATAAAGCCTGTAAACAATGAATTTAAACAATTTAATGCTATTGTAAAGCTAATATATAAGTATATAGGTATTACCACTACTACTAGCACAGGACGTTAGCTGTAAAGGTTATCTGACTATATTTAATGTTAACTTATATGGAGTCCAAACATTTAAAATTTGTTAAGCTAAGCTCCCAAACATATTTACAATCACACAATCATCAATGATGAAAGTTTAATAAAGTTAGGCTGAAAGGCAAGAAGCAAACGCAGACCAAAATTTAAAAAAAAAACAACGTCATTGTCAGCTGTCAGTGCGGTGGCACTTTATCAAACAGGTGTTCGTTTACTATTCAATATGTATTCAACAAATTGGTATAATTAAATATTCCTGAACAGTTTTAGTACATTTATTATTTAAGGTAATGTATTTAAAAAGATGTCGGAAGAAGAAACAGTTGATATCCAGCAAGAGCTGGACGAACTCTTGACGAACGCGCAACCTAACTTACAAGATGTTATTAAAAGGGTAAATATTTGTTATATTTTTAGTATCCTTTTACCTATTCTACATTTTCTTGCAAGTAATATTCAACTTTTCACCGATTAAAGTCGAATGACCAATCACTTAATATGCAAATAAATACTAAAGGTAAACAATATGCAGAGGTACTAACAAGTACATAGTAACTTGTCACAAATACTATTGGAAGTGATTAAAAAATAATTTATAATGATTAAAAATAATATTATGAATTTTAAAATTTCTTTTAAAAAAATAATAACTACTATTGGCCATTCATTTTTTTAAGGTGGACAAATTTTCATTATTTTACTTTTCTCCCAATTATAAACTTTGTACTGATAAAAAAAAGTCAAAAGTTAGCAGTAAATACTTACAAATTACTGTATTTTAAATTATTTAAGTAAGATTTTTTTATATTTCTTTAAGTAAATATGTAATCGTTTTTAGAGCTTCACAAATGTGGCCTTGCAACAAACGAAAAATGGTGAACAAATACAGCCTGATATTCTAGAAGATACATCATACTTTGCCAAAAATACACAGGTGTAAGTATATACTTCTATACTAATATTATAAAGAGGAAAACTTTGTTTGTTTGTTTGTTTGATTGTAATGAATAGGCTCAAAAACTACTGGACCAATTTTTCAAAAATCTTTCACCATCCGAAAGCTAAATTATCCACGTAACATAGGCTATATTTTATATGAAATATATCTGATAAATAGATTTTGAGGCGGTACAAATTTTGTCGGGTCAGCTAGTATATAATATCTTAATAATGAATAACTACTTCAATATACATATTTGAACTAGAGTACAATTATTTTCTTTTATCACATAGGATTCTAATATTATGTAAGCAGAATTTTACTAATGTTTGATTTGAACCCTCTCTTGTCAGCAAGAGAAAGGAACTCTGTCCTTCTCCCTGTTGCTTATGCATTAATAAACTTTGAAATAGGACACTATTAAATTTTGTTAAAACTAAAAATTTATAAATAAATATTTCTGAAACCATATCATCAAAAAAAGTAAATAAAATCACCCCTCTCTCATTAGTGTTGCATAATATTACAATAACCCCATATGAAGAAAACATAATCTAAGATTTGTCTAAAAAAACATAAGTACACACCTTTTACTAACATAATGTATTCAATAAAAATTGCAGGAATTTATCAAGATTGGAACTAGTCAAACCTCCCACATTCCACCTGCAGTCACTCTCACTAGACCTGAAGTGCATGGGGTTGTCCCTGAAGTGCTCTCTCGGAGAAGTGAATCTGAAGGGGCTGTACAGTGCATTTAATGAGAACCTTTATAACCTCATACCTGTCATGTCTGAAGGGCATGTTCTGTAAGTATTTTTATTGTTTTAAAATTTTATATTAATGGGAATGAAGCCTAGCGGTAGACTTGCTCTGTTATGTGGGGTACCAAGGTTAAAAACCTAGGCATGTTGCTCTAATTTTTCAAAGCTATGCACTATACAATTAATTCACTTGCTGTAACATTATAGCATATTATAACTTCATGGTAGAATAAGATCTAAACATCTTTTACTGAGAGGAAATCCATACACAGCAGAGGAACAGTAATAGGTTGCTAAGGAATCATTCTATTTTGGATTATATGTGCACCTTAACCCTATATATAACAGTTATTATAGACATTATTTGTCTCCCTTTGAATGAACATTATTTTCAAAATTAAACAGAAAATAAGAAAATAAAAAGATAAGCTATTGATCTAATTCATTAATATTTCTTCTACAAAAGTAATAAGTATTTTAAACAATTTTATTGTGATGTAACTAAACTTTAGCCTATTTCTAGGTCTGTGCATTTCTAGGAAGGAATCGGTTTGTACCGTAATATCAATTATACCACGTAATATTTAGTTAGTAAACAATTTTTGTACATTATATCGACGGGTCCTACGTAAACTGGTGCAAGTGCGTTTTCACAACTTTACAGTAGAGCGATTTGAATGTTCTTATGCGTGTAACTTTAACATTATTCACGTATAATGCAGTTTTTTTTTCAAAAGGATTCAATTATACCTATTTAAAATTTTAACTACATATGTATGTTGAATAATGTTAAAGTTACACGCATTAGAACATTCAAATCGCTCTACTGTAAAGTTGTGAAAACGCACTTGCACCAGTTTACGTAGGACCCGTCGATATGTTGAGTTACAACATATTTGATATTAATTCTGTCGGTTCCAGAATATCATTGTCAAATATGGTAGCGGATGTGAACGTTGGCTTAGTTATAGAAGACGATGCATTCTCCTTCATCAATCCTGGGATTGATTTCATACATGATGAAGTCCTTGTTAAGGTATTACATTTTTCATATGTTGTAACAATACATATCTTGATTATCCTATAATAATAGTGTGTTTTTATTACAGTTATCATGGCCCTCCCCACAACGTAACGGAGGATATGAATTCACTACGACTGAACAACTAGCAAAACATATAGGTATGACTAGATGTAATCTTTCTGTCTTGCTTTGTAAAGTCTTCTTAAACATAAAGTTAATTGTTAAAGTACATTGAAATCCATCTTTATTAGCACAAATAAAGTAACGAAATTCGTTACTTTCTTTCAGTGTAATTGCAACTACTTGTAAGAGATGGCGCTGTAAGTATCCTATCTAAATCGCGCCATCACAGTTTTCTAAGTAGGTTGCATATAGGTATCTTTCTTTGTCAAATATTTAACGCGCAATCACTAAAGACTTGTTTAAATTTAACTGGTAAAATTCTATTTTTAAATTTCAGATGATCTCCCTCTAACGGCAGCAATATCGTTGCCCCTGTACGCGTTGTTGCGGCAGAAGCTGCAGCGGCACCTGGCGCTGGTGCTGCGGCGCGCCACCAGCATCTCTGAGGTCATGTGCTGCAACCCCTCCATGTTGGAAGCTTATACGTATGTTCTTTATTGATCTGATACCTTAGAAACATATGTATGATATACATATATACTGTCCCCATAGATTAGTAGAGATTACTCAGTCCCAACAAGAAAATGTAACCAGTTATGACAATTGAAATTGTCACTGTCATCTATTTTCGTATTAAAAAAATATAAAAAAGTGTAGTTTTTAGATCATTTACGAATAAAACGATATTCCTCTGCACTTTTTCTTCGATTTCGTATCTTTTCACCACTTAATTACGCATGTCGGCGTTGTTCCGCGTAAATTACACCATGACAGCCATTAAATGGCTGACACATTTGTCAGCGGTTTAAGCCATTTAATGGCTTCCTTCAATTACAAGACGGTGAGATATCTGTCTCTACTTATCTAGAGATATCTATCTCTACTTATCTATGACGGTACCACTACATGATAATGATACAACTTTTAACACTTTAAACAAATATAGTTGCAGGAATCAAACATTTCAATTTTTAGCGGATTGATAAATGGTTTCATATTTATTTTGTGCGTATATTTTAACTGACCACTTTCGTAAATAAATTCGTGACATAATTAGATACACCTATATTTAATAAAACAATAATGTTAACATAATAATATGTTTAAATTTGTCTCTCTTCAATTCTAAACTGAAAAGTAAATAAAACATCAAGCAAGGTTTAGGATTCTCGCGCTTAGTATAATAGTAATCGCATTTTACTTTGCAAAGGATCGAAAAAAGACATCAATCATACATCTTACTTGTGTGCAGTATAAAAGAACTATATAAATAAAGTATAACCCACGATTACACTCTTACCTAAAGTGTTATCATGTAACTGCAATACCATTAACATTCCATTTGACGAGTCAGGTGATATTATATAGCTGTTATCTATTCGCCCGAGGTCACCGACTGCGCCCCACATTGCCAATCAAGCATGAAAACCATTTTTGCTTTCATATAGTTACTTGGTTTTTACGGGTAGCTATTGATGCTTCGTTGTTTTTTTCTGTTACTGAGATGATGGAACCGTGGATTTCGTAGAAAGCGATTATTTAATTTTATGTCATCTTCTCATCTCAGTAATGGTGACCACAATAGATAAAATAAGTACGCCGGCATTTACTTTATCTGTTGTGGTCACCAACACACACATTTGTGTCTATTTATTTCTGTACATGTCACCCGCCACACAATATATAATCGTATTTACTTTAAGTAATAAAAGTAATAGTATTCCTGTGGCTGCAACCCTTATTAAATTCCTTTAAGCTTGGGTCTCTCTCCATAACTAAGAGAGGTTTGAAGCGTACTCTACCACCACGCTTTTTTATACTTGAACCTCATGATAAGGCAGAGGGAGTTGCCAATGTAATGCCAACTTTGGAGAAAAAATATTTTTGAGACTTTTTTGATAGCCCCAATGAGGGTACATGGAAGGTTAACGGGTTATCCAGAGCTATTCTTAAATTATCGTAATTTTCCAGGTCAATGATCGACAGGCTGGCACAGAACGGTAACAGGGTAATCGACATGGTCCTGATCAACGTGCGGCGCACGCTGCTGCAGTCGTGCCACGAGGTGCTGGAGATGCCGCCGCTTCACGCCACGTTTATGCACAAGGTGTAGTGTATTTGGCTGTAAAATGTTTGTTGAGTTTTCCCCTATAATATAAATGTGTTTTATATTATTATCGTCCAATCATATTATTATTATACTGTAAAAATATTAGATTCACAAAAAACCCATATTTAATTAAATATTGAATACTATAATGAGGCCGATTTAAACACTGCCACTTTCGCGCTCTTCGCAGTGATGTCAGCTTTCATAACAGCCTAGGGAGAAGAGATTATTTCTGACTCACTTGAGAAAATTATTCTGTGGGCGCCCGGAATATATGACAAACTATATTTGACAACATCAATATAAATCAAATCAAATCAAATCAAAATTTACTAATAACAAGCTGAATACATGCCTTATGAAATTCACCTTGTCTGCACTAGTAAACACTTTTACACTTTCTGCATAGCTCACTCAAAGAAACCTATGCTGCTGTGGAAACCACAAGATTAAAGTATAAACCAATCAATTTCAGATAGGATCGATATCGTTCATAGGCAAGTTCGAGACTGAAGCGGGCTGGGTGAAGAACTTAGCCACCATCAACCGGATAAACGACGTGAGCGTCACGCGGCCAGATCCCATGAAGACCAGCTTTCGAGTCACATTGAAAATAAAGGATTTGCAAGTGAGTGTAAATAAAGTAAACTTTATAGCAAAGATGAGAATGTATGTGACGATTCGTGCACCGTTATACTTCTTAACTTCATTTTGTTTTAATATGTAAAATTTAACATTATTTTTGTCTTTAGAAATCTCGCAGGCTAAATTTAACCCACTTCTGGATATCCCATTGTACTGAAGTTTTGCACACACGTTTGGATTAAGTTGGTGACGTCATTTAAGTATATATGGACCATAATAATATCAAGGGCATCTAAAATGAAAGGGTTATCTAAAAAGATTATGAAAAACTACAGACTAAATTTATTTAAATAATTAATTTATATTTATTTAAAGTTTAAAGTAATATAATCTTTGTTTGGCAAAGGAGATGGGAGATCTCTCTAATTCACTCCGACTTGACTTTTCACCCTGTAGTTGTGTACCTACTGTTGCTATGCAAATACACCCACTTTATACTACAATAAGTCAGATGTCTCCGTACCCCAGATCGGTTACGACGCGTACCGCATGAAGGCGATGGGCGTGTGCTGCGGCGGCCGCGTGGTGGCGCTGGCCG
The DNA here is from genome assembly GCF_041222505.1 of Epargyreus clarus. Lineage (NCBI taxonomy): Eukaryota > Metazoa > Arthropoda > Insecta > Lepidoptera > Hesperiidae > Epargyreus > Epargyreus clarus. The sequence goes on from NW_027332212.1 coordinate 11,264,822, forward strand.
ACTCCGCGCTGCACCTGGCGCTCAGCGCGGGGCTCGCGCGCTGGGAGCCCTATGCTCAGCTGGACGATCTGCGTGTGCAACTGGCGCAGTTAGTATATTGTGGCTTACGTTATTACTCCATTTCTGTAGAAATTATTAACACTGAATATATTCATAGATAATTTATAGCAAATAGTAAGTATTAAATTTCGATCCTTGGAAGCAAAACATAACATACATTGTTCATTAATAACAGGAGTTAGATACTCCGAGGAATCCGTCAAACAAATTGCCGAACGATAACGTGTACGTATACGCGCGCATATCCTTTATTATTATAACGATCTAAATCGGTATTGCGCGGTGTAAGGACGAATTATTGTGAAATGATGAATACATTTGAGTAAGTAATTTAAATAATCGTTTCATTATTACGATATTTAAATTGCTACTACATAATGCAGAAGAATCTGAACTTTTTTAAATTGGTTCTTTAAGACGCACATGCACAACTTTACGTAAAAACAGCAAAATCAAAATCATATAAACATGGAGAACTTATTATACATGAAATAGATATTGCCTTGGTATGTTATTCTCAAATGTTCATTAAATTTTGTAATTTATAATATGTTTTTACAAGTGAATTTAATTAAAATATATTTTTTTTATTATTAACTGAACTTAATTTTTTTTATTGTTTAACCTAACGATTAGTGCTACCTGATGGGAAGTAGTCAACGCCGCCTATGGACATTAGCAACACGAGAGGAGTCGCCAATGTATCGCCGGCTTTGTATGAAAGCTCTTTTTGCACTTTATTGTATTTGTGGATACTATACGTATTACCTACTTATTTAAACACGTTCGTATATCACCTACACTATGTTACTTACGTAGAAGTACGTGTTTGCAGAACGACGGACTACCACGTGACGGGGCTGGGCGCGCTGAGCGGCGCGGCGCCGCTGGTGCGAGCGTGCGTGCGCGGCGCGGCGGGCGCGCTGGCCGCCCCCGCGCTCGCCGCGCAGCTGGCGCGCGAGCTGCACGCCGCGCTGCGCGACCTGCCGCTCTGGGACCTGCTGCACGCCAACTGAACACCTGCCGCCCGGTTATTGAACCACGACTCGACTCATCTACTAACAACAACCCTACGTCATAAATTAGTAAAGATTGCTCACTCCTAACAAGAAAATTTAACCAATTTTGACAATTGAAATTGTCACAAACAGAGGACGTTTGCGTGTTTGCAAAATATTAAAAAATGTAGTTTTTAGATCATTTACAACAGCACACATATGTAAATGCATGCACTCATATGTACAAAATTCACTGACTGTAAAACTACGGTCGTAAAGGCGGTATTACAACAACTAAGCAAACAATAAATAAAAAATACATACTTCACTTTACACTAGAGAGTGAAATAAGTGAAATTAAAAAAAAAACTTAAAATTAACAATAACCGATGATAATTACAATGGAGCGTGAGTGCGTGACCGCGTAGCTTGGGCGGGAACTGCGCGCCGCACTACGTGACCTACCGCTCTGGCACCTGCTGCAAGCAAACACCTGCCGCCTAGTTACGCTGTTTGTCCACCGCCACCGAGCCGATACCGATAATTAATGCCGGCGCCGAAGTAGCGTACACATACATTTACTATGGGATGACGATGCTCGGGTGACGGACGTTCGGTGGACAAGCTGCTATAGCAAATGTATGTACGCTACTTCGGCGCCGTCATTAATTATCGATATCGGCTCGGTATCGTGGTTGGTGGACAAACAGCGTCAGGTACTGTAAGCCTGCTACTCTGGAACCTGCTACACGCCAACAACGCGCTGACCTGAACATGCGTAATCGCACTCAACTGATCAACTGACCAACTGAACGTACAAACGCACTGGACCTACGAAAACACACGACTCGTCTGACAAACAGATAACAGCGTACGTACGTACATGCACTTACTGTAAAACTACGGCCGTAATAAAGTCAGTATAACAACACAACAAATTAAACAGAAATAAAGAACGGCATGGACCACCTTACACGAAAAGTTAAAATTAGAAATTTTGCAGCAATTGACACATTTCGATCTTTGACAAGATGGATAGTTTGAGTAATTTTTTTGTATGAGGTCAGATAATAAAAGTTATAATTATTTTTTATACTTGCCTTGCCACATAATTCCAACCAAAGCTTCCTATAAAATAGCGCTACATACCGTTGCTTTATAGCAAAAAACAGTATGGCGGTGCAGCTGTCGCCACACGAGTTCTACCTTTTCATATATTGGACCATAATGGTCCAATATGTTTTATTTTTATATGTTTTGTGTATATAAGTGAAACAATCATTATTGAAGTAACTGAGCAATGTTTTATATGAATGTAATATACACTGTGTTTGATTTGAATATTTGTGGTTTATATGACAATTGTTATTATATTATAAATGTGTGATTTGCTTTGATATTCATGTCTTCCAACCTAATCAAGTAAGGACAATGATTAAAATGATATTCATAATTATTATCATATTTTATACAGAAATTTAATTCAATATTTCAGCACATTCGTTTTATAAAGAAAAAATTATAAAAAGTTTTGTTTTATAATATATACTTCAAAAACCTTTTAAAAAGAAAGTATTTTTCCTAAGTATGTCCGTTTTTTGATATAACTCATTAAATTAAATATGATATTAATGAACATAATTTTATTATTAATTATATTATATTTATTGCTTAATACGTTACCATATAGCAATAATAGAAAGGAATAAGATAAGACTGTATTAACAATCACAATAAAGAACATAAAAACCGACAGAGATATTAAAATATTTAATGATTTTCATAATTTATTTATACATGGAGCACAGAGGTTTATTTTAATAAAACAATTCAATCCATACATTAAAAATTTATACCTTATACATTAAAAATAAATATTTTTCCATTATAATGTTTAAAAAATACTTAACGATTCTCTCAGAATTTAAATTTAATTGTAATAATTGTATCACATATTTTATGAATCGACGCCACTAAATTATATATTGGTTGTGAGTGCTTTGAAATTTTGTAGAGACTGTTGTAATTTGTATTGTGATTTTACATGTTGATTTAATTAAAATATTCCGTTTTAATTTTGTTTTTTTTTATTATTATTATTAACTTTAAATTTGACTAACAATAACACGTAACAGATACGATTTAATATATTTAACATTTTAACATATTTTAATCCTTTTAAAACTAATCATAATTCATACTTCATCAATTTCATTGATAAATTAAATCAAACCCGCTAGACTAGCACAACCCCGTCTCTCTTGGTTGATGCCAACTGCACAGAAAGGAAATATAACTGGCCACTTAACTGCATACTTCTAAATACTATTAACATGCTGTCTCTTTATAACTGGCAAGGGTGAAGGGTCACTCACTGCCAGACTGACTTTTTATCACAACTTTAATGTTAAATATTTTTATGGGTTTATTTTTGCGTATTAAATGAAACTACCTAAAATATTTAGATACATAATAATCTTATGATCTTCTTCAAAAAAATCACTCAATTAAATCTTAGTATAAGGTGGGTTGGCAACGACAGGTACCTCTTTATTATGAAGGCCTTAGATATTCCTACTATGTAAAACATGAATTTGTTTCTTGTAATAGGTGTCCAATGAAGAACTATGGGTCTTATACAGTCGGTCTTTTGTTCAATGACATTTTGTGTCGAAAGGTAAGTTTTATACCATATCAATCACGGATATTCAGACACCAAGCAGTAAGTAATATCAGTGAAGGAGCTGCTTAATATATCATGTTTCTTTTGTAGAGTAAATATTTTATTTTATCAAGTTTATATTGTGCAAAACAGGGTTCTGACGTGGACGTGCTGTGCTTTCGTATTAATGCTGCTGATGTTTACAATAATCATTCTGATGGTGTATGGTATTTCAGTAGGGTACCATTACGCCCAGAAAGAACTAGCAGCCTTTGCCAGTAAGTAAAATAATATTTATTTTTCATATATTTTTATGGATCATGTGATGCTATCGACACGCTCAAATTAAGTACACTTATATAGATAGACGATCTGCAGGCCGCCATTGAATAAGAATGGCAAACGACCGATATGTATGTATGAAAACGCCATGACGCCACTTGTACCCAGCACTGGGTGAATGAAGGTCTATAAATAAGAAGATTAGGTGACGGCACAGAATATTAAAACAAACGTTTTAGTTTTTATTTTCCTCGCACAGTGTCCTCAAGATCAACAACCGAGGAGCCGATACTACGATCTGGACCTGAAAGCCGGCCTGTGGTGCGGATGTTGGCTGTTAACAGGACCGAGGTCGAACACGCTCCACAACCTATTCTAGGTACTTATCAAGTAACTCTGACTATAACTATATTTTTGTTGACTGATCCTCAAAATTTTGTCAGTTTTTGGTATTCCAATGAAAAGGAGACTTATTTAGTGAACCCAACGGCAAAAAAATTATAAACCTGTATTTTATCACCTGTACTTGCTCCTTAAGTTTATCCCTTAAACCAGTCTCTAGTAGGTTTAGCCTGCCTACATGTCAATAAAATTCATCATCCGCATCCAGATATGTTCTCCAATACTGATCGCTCACGAATCTACCTCAACTGTTTTTTCCTTGAGGAAATAATAAATTATACATTTCAGAGGTGTACCAAACGAAAAAGCCTGGCGAACAAGTGTACCTTGAAACACAGGAAACGCCATTCGTGATTTTAGAAACCGAAAGGTATGAATTATACAACTTAATGTATACGTCGCATCCGAAGTTATTTTATTTAAAAATAGGATTGTCGCATAAATTACTGTAAATAAAATAATTGAGCCCAGATTGAAGTGATAAGTTTAGCTACGTCAATATAACAACGGAAATACCGCGAATACCTCCACTACCTACTATATTATAAACCGTCTTTTGCGTGAATCGCTACAGAGCGTGCCTCCATAATAATTGGCATCTATATGATCTATTATTTCTTTATTAATATATGTAATTACCTAAAAACCTATGTAGATGGGTCGTATATAAAAATAAAAGTAGGTACGTTGCCTAAACTTTATGAAATTTATTTGTACGCAGGCCACCCAAGGAGCCAGAGTTTTTGCCACACGAAAGAGAACTAGCACGACGACTTATTGGCAGATTTCGGAGATCAAGAAGCAACATTACTTCCACGATCATACCTTTTCTAAGACCATTGAGGACTAGTTCAGATCCTGTCCCCATCCACTCTCAAATATCGACTGTATGACAAATAATTAGCAAAACCTGTTTTGCATTAATCATATGAATAAAAAGACTGAGATTTTTTGCCTCTTTTATTGGAAATGGTTAATCTTATGTATGTATAAAACACATGTCATCACAATACATAGAAAAGCCGGTGACCATCTAAATATATACAGCACCAGGTAAATTTGTAAAGTTAGATGCTGCATAATTACTCTCAATCATGGTATAGTTTGTAGAATTAACATTCTTATTGGAGGCAGAGGGAACGTCCGCCTCACGGCGTGCGACTCTGTGCGCGAATCCCCGCTGGACCGCGCGGTCCACTGAACGCATCACATTGCCTGGTCCAGATCTCTCCGGGCCCGATCGCAAGGCACCGGCGGCTTTGGCTGCCTTCTCTATAAATTGTAACAAAAAAGTTTTAAATATACATCGTACATTGTAAGCTTTTTTAAGTTGTTCCTAATTTTTTTATCGTGCAACAAAATAAAGCAATGATTAAACGTAAGCTGTCTTTATAACTCAATAGCAATTTAGTAGCAACTATTGATTAAAAAAAGACCCGATTCGTTTGCGCAGTTTCTTCTCACTACATAGGTGACCGGCCATCCTAATGTCAGAATGGCCGGGCACCTTAAAAAGTAATATATTTTTTTTAATCGAAGGTAGCAATTTTTTAACGATTATTAGCAACTAGTAGCAACTAGGTAGCAACTTTTAGTAATTATTTCGATGTAAAATATGGGTAGTGACCGGCCATTCTGACGGTCACAATAATTGGTACTAAGGTTTTTATTTAACGAAATTAACGTACCCATGGATTCCACAGAATTTTGTACGAAACAGTAATTGTACCCAATGCCGATCCCCATCACCATGACCGTTATAATAGTAATCAGTAGACAGCAAGTCAACATTGCACACACGGTGCATAATGATACTCTGTAAATTTTTCACGAAAATTATTGACAAAATACATTTCAATATATAGGAATAGTTAATAATAGGTTTACCTTTCTAATGCATCTAATAGGATTGAAACGAAAGAACTTAACGAACAACACACACAACCCATTATGTATAGCTAACATTTAATTTTGCATATTTAGGTAAACAGACTGAAATAGTTGAGGCTTTAAAGCCCACAATAAACGCCAAATTTTATAAATAAAATCATCTGCACCAACAATTTATGTTGATCACATATTCATTTGAAGATCAAATTTTGAAATCTAAAAGTCAGTTGTGACTAATATAAAACTTTACAGACAAACGATTATAAGTGAACATTTATGGTTGACATCACAAAGCCCACTTTAAAAATGCGCGCTCAATGTTAATAATTGTAGCGTTTTGTTTGCTGTTATGGAAAATACCTCTGAGGCAAATACTAATAAATGTAAAGGCCGTAAAAAAAGCTGAAGCAGTTATAATTCCAGGTGCTACCATAAAACTAGAACAAACTTATATCAGTACAAATAAATAATAATATCTACAAAATAAATATTATTATATAACATGACATACATCATTCCTAAACTCTGTTGTCAGGAATGAACCAATGTCATTACTGACAAGTGACATCATCCTTCCACTTTTTTGACATGTAGATCTTTCGTGATCTTTCATGACAGAAATAACAGAATGGATTTAATCGGCAATGGCAGATGAAAATATTTCAGAAAAGAGGCCGAAAAATCCTAAACGGACTCCGAATAAGAATTATGCTATCAAGAGACGATTACCAATTCGTCCCAAAGAAGGAGACAATGTTATCTTTATAACTAAGAAAACCAATTTTAAGGTAATGTACAGTTTTGTCTCGTTTTATTATGTTAATACGTTTTGCGATACATATGGCAAATTTTCATTTTTCAGGCTCAGTTAGACAAATGTTGCGATCTATTAACAAAGGGAGAAAAAGAAATAATATTGCATGGCTTAGGAGCAGCCATTCAAAGATGTTGTAACTTAGCTCTACAACTTGAGATATTGTTCTCAGGAACTTGTCAAATTGAAATAAACACTAGCACTGTGGAGTTAATTGGTAAGTGTAAATACTTTGTGCATTTGTATACATTAGTGGTAGATACTTCTCATAGTTAACTCAAATCAAATTTTATACAGATGACTTGGAGCCACTGACGGACGACATAGATTTTGGAGCTCAAGTGAGGAATTCATCTTCCATTCACATCCGTGTGTTTAGAACGGCGATGTTAGGTGCAAATCAGTAAACATGTTTTTCACATTGAATGAAATTGTTCTGTGGATTGGACTGACTGTTTTCGAAATATGGATACACTTAATAACTATTACTATATTCTCTGCATTGTTAGCTCTAAAGATTGATGGTCTCGTAAACAGTGCTTGGTGGACAATATTTGCACCATTATTTGTGAGTGATGCTATGAATGCATATTTTTGTTGCATTGTGTGCATACGAATGAATTTAGAGAGTTCATATAAGGCTTCATTGTACAGGGCATCGTGGAGTGCAATCTTTATAGGATTGACATTTGTTTTTAAGTTTCTGCTATGTCGAAAATTACAAGGAGATCCTGCCATAGAGTACAGTGAAGTCTTTGCCCCACTTTTTATATTATTACAATTAATAGCAGTAAGAGCATGTCAGTTACACCAATAAAATAAGTTTTATATTATTAAATAAAGTTAATGAAAAATAAAATAACTGTTGTTATTGAAACAAGCAATGTTTTAACAATAGAATACCAAATTTGGTCACTAAATAGCTAAAATACTATGTAAGCCATTAGTATTTTAAGGCAGATTCATGTTGAGATTGAAAAAAGGAATAAATAATAGGATCAAAAGTAAATACAGATTTAATTCTATAACACTTTTTATTGTGAAAAATATTGAGGAACTCAACAAAGGAAATATTTAAATCAAACACTATGAAATCTGAACACTAGCGAAACATACTGAAAAATCCACTTCTACCTTTCTTCTCATCATTGCCAAAAGTGAAATTAAAGCCACTGCTTGGATTCTGCGTACTAGATCCTGGTTTGGACTCTGGAGTAAGTGTTGAACCAAAAAATGATAAACCCGTCTTGCGAAATCCTAAACAGTAGTTATATATATTAAAAAGATATCCTCTAGTAACCTTAAGTAAGTTAATAAATATATAATTTTTCAAAACAAATAAAGGTAAAACAGTAATTTTAGTAAACTGTACATCTATTTACCCACTGTATACCAAACCTTAAAAAAATCATTTAAAATTTCATCATCATTTACACAGTTAATCATTTTTACATACCAGCTAAGAAATTGGGAACATCTTGAGATACTACTTCATTGTTACTAGAAATTGCAGTAGTGGGTATATCTGCTTTGGGTGATAGCAAAATACTTGAATCTGAAACATTGAAAGACACCAACAATATATTAGGCAAATTGTTGACGCTCTTCAAGGCACTTTTTTATTAGACCAAAAACATATCAATTGGAATGGAAAACAAATGATTAATAATTTTGTTTAAACACAAATTAATTATTATTTCCAACTCACCAATACAGTGTGGAAAGTCCTCATCTTCAAATCCTGTTGTGTTAATGGATATATTTAAGGAATCCGGAATACATTGAGATCCATGATTGAAAAGTAATCCAGCCACTGGGACTTGTAAATTATTATCTTCTTGCTATAATTTGACATTTTTTTATATTTTGTCCAGAAATATAAAAAAAACATACAATAATGTCAAATTTGTACAAAATAACATTGAAACAACAAAAGTATTTATTATTATTATTATGTTTCTGGAAACTAACACAGTTTAAATTTTAAAAAATCTACCTTTGGACTTGAAACAGCAATGTTAGTGACTTCCATGTTTTCCAGTTTATTTTCATTAATAACTTCATCTTCTATTTTCTCTGTCTCTTTACATTCTATAATTTCGTCTTGGCCCATTTCTTTAGTATTGACATCTTTACCGGATTTATTTTCAAAGGCAACTTTGTTTTTGTTTTCAAAAAACTTGGATGTTATAATTTTATCATTGTTTGACTGAAAAAAGTGTAATTAAAGATATACATAATAGATGTGTACAGTATATAAAAACATATTTTATATAAATAATATTCAATTTCTGTAATAAAGCACTGAAAATACCATATGCATCAATGTATTTTTTCCATACACAAACTGTGGTGATAAGTCTAGATTATGTTTCTTTAACATCATATCTTTAATTGTTGTAAAACTATCTTCACTTATTTTGCTAGTATTTAATGTCTTTTCTTGTGATGCATTAACTTCTGTTTCTTCTTGTCTTGCTAAATCTTCTAAAGATGTTGGAATTTTGTCCTCATTTGGAACATTAAAAGAGACAGTTTTTTTTTCTTGAGTATTCTGTACAAAATAATACACTTAAAAATAAGTACATTCTGGATTTCGCTATAATACAAAAAAAATATAAGTGAACTTTTATAGCATGGTATTATAATAAAAATAACAAAATTTAGAGTACAATGGCTCACAACAAATTGCTATTCTATATTATCAATTGGTCATGTTTTGAAACCAGTTTATTTTTTTGGCTTTTATGCACTAATTTGCCTAAGACCATATGTCTATATTTTGATTCAATTATGAAATCAGATCAAAAGAGTAAAAACCCCCAATGAAGGTAGAGAAACAAGTAGTGTTGAAAAGCACCTGGATGATATCCAAAAATTGAGATGGTGGAGCCACAGTATCCACGTGTTCTTTTGTTAAGTCTATTTCTTTGATTTCCTCAATTTCCACAGTTTTATTTACCTGTTATAAAAAAGATTGATTATACCTAGATGAGGGTATTTATTTTTTATATAAATACAAATAAGCACAAAGAAATAAGCAAAAATGTGTTATAAAATAATTTATAAACCTTATCATGGGTGTTACTAAATTTATCAGATTTATCTATAACTTTTGTAGTTATGTAACATGTTTGTTGAAGTTTATTAGGTTCCAATTTTTTGATCATTTCATATGTATCATTTTTATTCAGTTTAATGTCCTCTAAGATGTGTATCAATTTTTTGTCTGCATATTGTTTATTTTCAATTTTTTTATCATCATTACCAAAGTGTTCATTAATAGAAATATCAAAGTAAGATGAGATATAACATTCTTCAATTTTTTCTACATTTTTGCATCTTTTAAGAGAATTTTGTTCAAAATCAAATGATGTGAAAGATCCTATTCGCTTCATTGATGATGAATTTTGTAAATCAACCTTTTTTATCTAAAAAAACAATCACAATATTATTATTAACATATGTATTCATCAATAATTGTTAAGTTGTTGTTATAGAATTTTATAACACATGTATTTTTATTTATAGATATTCAAAATAAATACCCAATTGATAGAACTTACCTGATCTAACTTAACACTAAGAATATCTAAATCATTATTTTGTAGGTGCAATCTTGGTAACTGAAAAAGAAAAGTTACAGCGTTAGGAATATTTTTTATTTTATTTATGACAGTATTATAAGAATCTACTAATTTATTCCTTACTGACCACAATTGCATCTTTATCAATATTCTTACTCAAATTACACCAATTATCCTCCTCTGTTGAGTCTGCTGTAGTCTTTGCTTCTTGCAAATCATTTTTAGGTACAGGTTGACCATTGAGTGGCATATAATTATTCTTACTTTCCTGTTCCTCTTTAAGAAGCTTTTCTATTCCATCTGATAATTCTCTTATTTTGGTACTCAAACTATCAATGGCTTCAATTGTTTTGGGTCTTTTATGATAAAAAAAATCTGCAAGTTCGATGATGCGTGTTCTGTCTTTACCAGCTAAATCATTCTTCTTTATTTTTATCTGACTTATTAACTGTTCAGATTCATTTATAAAAGAATGAATGTTTGCTTGGATTGTGCAAGTCTTATTTTTACTTTGTATCAAATTTTGAATATGGGGAATACTTTCATATTTTTTCTTAGATGTAGACCACAGGTTTTCATACTTCTTTTTACCAATTTTTGTACGTTCGAAAATATCTGCCTTCCTTTCTTTGCTTAGTAGATATTCTGTTCTTAGTTCTATATTTCCAATTTTAATTGTCTCAAGGGCTATATTGTGGCTGAGATTTAATAAAGTATTGTATATTTAAAAAAAAAAGAGCATATTATCCATATGATAATAACGATAAGTAATTAAGTAGTTAAATTAATATGACTTACGACTGCGACTTTTTAAATTAATATTTTTTGTACATAATAATAATAATCAAAGAATAATTCATATATTAATAAAATAAAAGGTAATCGCTGTCATATATTGGTAGGCAACCCTGTAATGCCTTATCCTTTTACTCTTAACCACGCTTTGTTCTAAGAAAATAGTACTATTCTAAAATGGCGGTATTTCTATTTACCTCTGTAAGTAATATTATATGTGCGAGAAACAAAAGCCACCATTTTGGTTTACTTATTCTATCAAAGTTTATTAAGTTATTTCAACGTTAGGAAAAAAAACAGTTTGACTTAAAAAATACTAATTAGTAACTGTCATAACTTAGGTAATAAATGTTTAATAAAAACTTAAACAAATTAATTTAGATTGCTTAAGAAAAATATTCAGTTGATACCTTTTGATTTCTTGTTCAGCTAATTGAATCTCTGTTTCCAATTTTAAATTACTGCTACTAATAAACTTACATATTTCTTTTTGTCTTTCACTTTGTTTCCTCAACTTGTCGAACAAAAATGCTTGTGCTATAAACAAAAAATAATAATCTTATTGTATTGGAGCAGTTATTTGATGGCATTGCTTCCTTTCTGAAGATTCATCTATTTTAGATAAGTAATACTTGCTTAATGCTTACCTTTTATGCATTGACTGGATAGAATAATTTTAACTTGAGAATCAACTACTTCAGTAGAAATCATTTCCAACGCTTGAACATCGTTTGTTTCGGCCATTTTATTGTGGTTAACAGATTGTGGACTTGATTAGAAATACTGTGAAGCAAGTTTAACAGGTAGCACTTTTCATTCAGCAGGAATTGTGAAATTGAAAAAGGCGGGAAACATATGTTTTTATATAGTGGTGCATAATATTAATATAGAGTACTCACTATTCAGCCACAAAGTTCTATCGCTTATTATTTAACAATCTAAACCTAAACCTAAGATATACATTGAACTTTTTTATGAATTGAAAATAAATTATAGAAATATTGTTAAAACAACCATAATTACCTATTTTCCTACCTAATACAATTCACAGCTGGCAAGAAATAATATTGGTGCCTTTTTTATAAGCAATAATTCTAAATTTAAAAGTTATTATTTTTTTTTTGTATCCAACTACGCTATAAACATGTTCGAAATTTACTTGTTATGCAATAATTAAGGCTTTGGAAAAAACATTGTGTCATCTAGTATTAGGTTTTGCTTAGAGGCTAAATATGGTGTTTCGTTTGATGTCAATGAGGTGATTGAATTTGGTCATGCAGAATTAAAACTTTTTAAGTAAAAGCTGTGATAAATTTGTATGTACAAGCCATAAGGTCAGTATTCTATTTTGTCAACTGTAAACCGGTGGTAACTATATAACTTAGATTTTTAGAGCGAAAAAAATCTTTCTATTGGCAAATTCAATATAACCGTTTATTTTCGGTCTATAATTCGAACAATTGCTTTTGTCAACCTTTATTTGTATGCATCAAGGATAAATTAATTTTTACTCAAGAAAGTTGATAAAACCATTTCTTATTTAACCGTGTAGGCTATAGAGGTAATAAAACAAACGAGTTCAATACCTAAAATTTATTTAACAAAATAGTGTCATACAGTTATTCAAAATAACAGACGTAAATGATAATTTGCAATACAACCTAGCATCCTAATTAAACCAGGTACTTTCATAAATTTATCCCACAATAAAAATAAAAGAACAAACAATGACGAATGCGGCACGAAGGAATGTTGGCTAACGCTAATGGTCAATCACACATTCACCATATCGTATGCGCACCGCACTAGCTGTTTACACTGACCCAATTTGTGAAAGCTCTCGAGTCTCGGATACATCGACGACGTTCGCCACGCTCATGCACTCACTGGCAGTGTAAATATTACGAACTAGCACCTTTACCCATAGACGGTTACAAAAACACCTACTCTTTACACTTTCGCCGACCACGTTTACGACCTTTAATACTGTTTGATTGCCACTTTACACGAATATATAATGAAAAACAATTGAGAAAACATTTAAAGAATACAATGAAATAGCGATTTATTACAAACAGTGCATTTAGACATTAATTGTATACGTTAAACTTTTTATTTTATACAGCGTCTCCATATCTCTATTGAAATAAATTAATGCATTTTCTCTATAGGTTTTCATTCTACTTTGGTTTCAATGACTGGGATCAGTTGGTAAACTTTAGGCTCACTCGAAATTTATACATATACCAGACAAGCGAGGTTGACGTGCACATAACACGTAATCACAATAGGGATTTGTTACAGTATAACTGAAGGAATCTAAATGCAGAACAATGAAAAGGGAAACTTATTATACAATGACGGCGACACAACAGTCAATATTTACAACAAATCTACACGCGAACATTCTACAGTCAGGGAATGTCTACTCAATTTTAAGGTTATTACACATTTGTACACAAATGAACCACCACTCAGAATATTCAAAACGTTACGGAACAAAAGCACGTCAATCTGGAATAACTTAAAGTAATACTTAAAATACAAGTTAAAATACCTACTGGGTCCCTTCAAAATTATAATATTTTTTATTTATATTAAATTATTAATGTATTTTGTACCGCCAACATTCACTAAGTGCGACAATTACCGTGTAGTTACATAAAAAGAAAAGGAAATCGTATTACGTCTACATAGCGTGAGGTGGGCACATATGGTGCAAAGCGAAAATACCCTGCGTTCATCCTTTTTATGTAAACACACAGTAATTCATTAATAATTTTCTACCTTTATTCAGATTTACATCAGTCGAACAGGTTAAAATTTTGAGGAAAATAGTCTCATTTGCAAATATTTTAACAACAATGAAGTTCACCAGCGGCGTCACTGAACGTACTCTCAATGGACCTTCACGACCGACGCGACACCGCCGGTCTCGCGCACCGCTATCACACTCGGAGTTCAACGCCGATCTCGCACACGAAACACAACACGACCGTTCTAAATCCGTCCCGAAAGAGGTGACATTTCTCTAGGAGGCGCCTCGATGCGGCTCATTAACTGTAGGGCTGCGGGAGCAGGATCTCCGTGAGCAGACGCTTGAGGCTGTCGACGCCGGTGAGGAAGCCGCAGTCGGGCCCGTGGTGCGGCGTGTTGGTGGCCAGCGGCGACTCGGCCGCTGCGCCCGCGTACGCCGTGTGCGCGAAGTCGATCATGCGGATGTCGACGCGCTCGTCCGGCGGCGGGCTCCACGCGGCGCGCGCGCGCTTGCCGCTCGCCTCCGCCGGCGCCTCGGCCTCGGCCTCGCCCTCGCCGCGCCACGACTCGCTGCTCGTCGACGAGTAGGCCATCCAACTGTCGGCCGAGTCGGGGCTCGGGGGTCGGCGGCGCGGCGATGCCGCCTCCGCCGAACCTTCCTCGCCCTCCTCGTATCCGCCCATCGTCTCCTCCGAGTGAGGTGCGAAGGGCTCGCGGCCGGCGGGCCGCGCGTCCGACGAGATCTCGTCGTGCAGGGTGGACATGTCGAAGTGTCCCGGCGAGGGCGCGAGGTCCGTGGAACTACTCGACGCGTCTGCGTCGTACTCCGATGTGGTGCCGCCGGCTACTTCAGCCGGAGGTCGCGCGGGCATCGGGTCGCCCTCGTATACAATTAACAGCGAACTGGAAATATAAATAAGTTTAGAATTAAAAACGACACAAGGTGGAAGTAGACAGTAGGCGATAAATGAGAATATGCTACCTTTTAAAAGGTGATAAAAACAATAAGAATCCACTGACCCACCATGTTTTAGCGTGAAGCAAAGAATTGCTTCACGCTAAAACATGATGTGTCGGTGGATTCTTAACACAGAAGTGTTACAGTAAAAAAGTGTAAATGCTTATTCATTTTCATTAAAAGCGACTGTCTCGGACATAAGGACTGGCAACACATCCGAAATTCACTTCAATCAGAACCCTTATTCTATGGAGTCGCTTATTTGTCCACGGGGGTAGTGACCAGTGGTGACTAACACCAGATGAACTGGAAGGTCGTCTAACTACCAAACACAAAACCCACCAGGAGTAGAACCGGTAGCTGGTCTGCTTGGCGATGGCGCGGCGCAGCGCGTCCAGGTCGCGCAGCACGCGGCGCACGACGCGCGCGCGCAGGCCGCCGCCGCCCGCGAAGAAGTCGCGCAGCGCGTCGCGCAGCCCGCCCTCCGACAGCGCGCGCCCCCAGTACTTGTCGCGGCGCACGCACGCGCCCGTCTCCGGCACGTACACCTGCGATACACGAACAATAAATATACATATTTTGTATAGGCTAACGGCGGCACTCACAAATTGTCAGTTAAAATATTTTTTCTTAAACTGTTTCTTAAGCGGTCGAATCGAAACGCGACCTCAACTGAGAAGATCCGTATTAATATAATACGTATTAGAAACGCGAATGTAACGCATCAACGATTATTTTGGCTACATAATATTATTAAACGACTACCCTAAAAAGAGTATAATTAAGGGTGGATGAACACTATTTCTGTCTTTTAAGCTTATAACAGCACTGTAAGGCGCTAATAGAAGGAGTAGTTTAGTAGGATTGCACTAAGACATTTCAAATTCTCAGAGGTAAGTACCACAACACGTCTGCAGCTGATCTCGGATAGGACACCAATTAAAATTAATTGACCCTGTTAGAACCAGAGTAGCCTAACTACAAAAACGATTTACAATATGGAGAAAAGTAAAAGTGTATAGTTCCGCTCTGAAGTTGTTGCGAGGAAGTGTAGTCATACAATTTACTATGGCGACGCGATTCATTTTTATATTCAAAGCGAACTAGCATTGTTACGCGGACTATAGAACATTTTTAAATTACGAAAATACAGATAGGTTAAAAATCATTCAAATATAGTGTGGCCACTCTGGTTCTAGCAGTCTTAATTATAGTAGATATACCAAGACGGTATTAAATTACTATTCATATAAACTTCACGGTCGTTTGCTATATTTTAAGTAGAAAACCGTACCTGCATGCCACATAATCTGACACCGAGCGAGGCGGATGTGCTGGCGGCGCACTTGGCGATCTGCTTGGTGCGCTTCTCGGCGGACGCGTCGTCGCCGTGCTGCCGCGTGCCCATCTTCAGGTCCAGCACGCACGGCCGCCGGTACGACGACGTTATGTTCTCCATCATCAAGAAATCTGCAACCAAACACACATTTGATGATGCTTGGAAAAAAGAAATGTTATTTCATATCATTAATAATGAAGCTACTGAATCTAGTCTATACTTATATTATTATCTAACAAGTGAGCCAACAACAACATTGGGCGTGTCTAAAGAGAACCATTTTTCAGTAATACCTGAAGCTATAAAATTGTTAAGTGAATTTATCGGTAAGAAATATGCATCTACTTACATTGCTTATTTGAGTTGTCCATGTGAGCAATGCTCTTAAGCACTTCGCTTGCATTGCCATTTCGGTGTACTTTAAACCTGCAAGAAGAATGTCGAACATTGTACAACGGTTTAAGGGACATATAGAACAGCTATGATCGACAGTGAAGGAGCTAATTGAAACACAGAGTTAGCGTTATGTGTTATATTGTTACATCGGAATCAAATAGTATCATTACCGCGATTGATTCCACGACGCAAGTCACATTCGGAGGCTCGCCGTGTGAATGGGTCGTGCATCGGTCACGCGTTAGTGGGATAGTCATGTAAGGATCGTATGAATTTATGGCGACGTCGGATGACCGGTCCGGCGTACGTCAAACGGTCTGAAATATGATAAAGGACACATGACAAGTGTCGAGGAATGCGGGCGCGAGCTCGCGTCGCGGATACGCACTTGAACACGTCGTCACGCTTGCGCTTGCCGCCCAGCGACTGCTTGCGCCCGTTCTCGTCGCGGAAACATGGCGAGTAGCGCTTGTCCAATTTCGTGCTTCCAGTGTTTGAAGCCTGCATCACGCCTGAAACAAACGGCCTCGTCATCAACATTTGTATTCACGCGCGCAAAAGCTGGATACTCGACTAGAGTTAAATAAAAACATAACTTACAAATGATTTTCTATATTAGATTGTAAAGAAAGAGGTCACGTTATATAAAACGAATTAGAGAAACATCTAATTATAAGAGATTGCGAAATGTAAATTAGATTCATCGAAAACTCAAGACGCCCCTCTGGATGTCTACACCCAGAGTTTCAAATCAATGTAGATCTTTACAGGACGTCTGATGAGTTCACATAGTATAATAAAATATTATTAAAGAAATGTGAACTTACTATAGTTCAAGTTGCCAGCGTTAATTTTGATGAAAAGTGAAAATATAACGGGTACGTATCTTTAAAAGGGTTTGTATATCTTTTGTGTCAATGTAAATGTTTATGTTCGTAGTTGGTGTTCGAAAGTGATAAACTTTAATGAGAGTTTTGGGTGTGGAGTGTCCGTGTATGTGTCGGTGAGTGTTTCGGGTAGTGAGTGATGTGAATGTAGGTTTAAGTAAAGGTTTACAAACCCATAATGTAAAATTACCGCTAGGGCGCTATTAGGGGCGGTAGTGTGGGGTGCCGCCGGCGTCGCTCCGCCCGCCGCAGCGCCGCAGCCCTTGCGACAACAAGGAAACTAATATTTTGTTCCTGACCCCTGCCCGCTCCCGCACCCGCTCTCGCGCTCAAACCCGCCAGCCGCTTGTACGACGACCCTCTTATGTCGTACCCCTATATCTCTTTACTAGACTGTTGCTTGTGTTTTTATTAAATTTTATTTAATAATTATAGTAATAAGAGCATCTGCTAGAAAGGTTTGTCAAACGTTGAAGAATACATCCTCGTACAAAATACAACTTAAAATTTATTAGCTAATTATGTCTAATGTTTTTTGAATTTTTCACTATATATTTTATAAATCTAGTTTCATTTAATTATTTTTATGTTAAGGGCTGTATCAGTAACGAGCTGTTCTTAAATTGCAGCATTATTATATAAAAATGTATTAACAGTGGCAATGTTTCATTGTACTTAAGTTGTTTTAAGTAGCATTGTAGTATTATTGTAAAAACTAAAGAAAAAAATAGCACATAAAAAATAACACGTAAACCTGTAAAGAATGTCAATATTCTCGTTTTTTCCAGAAGATATAAAAGGTATATAAATACTTAGTAAACATTATTGAACAAATACATATTGAATACATTCTACAAAAATCGAATAGACTACAAAAAGTACAGTGAACTTGAAGTATAACAATATGTTCACAAGTCTGCGGTCGGCGGGTTTGTGTATTCACCTTGCATAAGTCTCTCTCACAAGCAAAATACTCAAGTTGCAATGAAGGTCACGATCAGGTGAGCAATAAGGAAAGTTAATCAAATTATAATTTTCCATTTCCAATCGTAAATGCCGATTTCCATTCACTACACGATAACGCACCATGGAAATATAACAAAACACCGTTCAAGTAGCGTATACACGAACGCGCACATTTATCTATGACGCATACATATCGATCAAGCGATTAAAAATACACACTTTTGCCTCATTATAAGATACGCCGTAATTCATATATAACATACAATAATACCCACATACGATAGTCACATACGATAACTTCCTTACTGCTCTAAAATGCAATATCAAACAACAAATTTGAAGTCTATATAATAAAAACGTACGGACAGAAAAATGGCAATTTAATTATGATAAAAAAAACACAAATAAAAACAAAATGAATCGATGCAATGAATGAATATGATGCATTCAGCGAAATCTTAAAAGCATACCGAGCAAAACGTTGAACTATAAGGTATCAAAGCTTCGATGCTCACCTTTATATCTAGGGACGAAGCTCTGGATGTCTTCCGGAATGTTCTGGTAGAAATGCAGCTCGCGGATGTTCAGCGGCTTGATGACCGTGCTGTCGTTCAGCACGAGCAGCCGCGTGTGACCGCCCACCTGCATCACACGAATCGGTCAATACACTGCATGTGCTAACGAAGCGTTATACATATGCTATCTAGAATGAGGAATACGAAGAAACTAAACTAACACTTAAAGTAAGCCACGCGTGACAAAGTCAAAACTTTTTGTGATTTATTCGCATAATCTAAAGAAAAATGACATTACCATATATAGTTTCGGTTATTGCTTTTCATTTACTCCTTTTTCTACTTGACCAAGCGTTAAATAATGTGGAAGTCTGAGAAAACCCAATTCTAATACATTGTTTCAGGCATCATAACAAGTACCCATTAAAATTAAAATATTCAAAATGTCACGCACACAGTAGGTATAATATTTAAAAACAACAATGAAGTCGTGACGACATATATTTACAAAACCTTATGTATCAAACAATGAACACGCGGTACTTTTAATTCGCCCTTGTCTAGGTTTGTTGTTATCGTAATTTTATCTGCTTATCATTAAAAATACTTAAATACATCAACCGATAAGCAAACTTTAATCAATTAGTTTTACGTAACATGAGCCTCGCATAGCGACAGATTTGTCTACCTCGAAATACGGTACCCCCATTTACTTCACCTTGCATAGTCTATTTTGAATAATTCGCTCGCATAAAAACAGGCAAACGCATCGCAAAGTGAATACAATGCGCCTTCTGTCACATACGTTCTAACTTACAATCATTTCATACGAATAAATTGTCAGTCGTATTCTGTCCTTTTCAATACTAGACAGAGTAAGCGGGACACGTGTTTTCAAGACACATTCGGTACAGTAAGATAGGAAGCTTATGGGAACGATTTAAGTTTTACAAACTAAAGACCTACAAAAGGAAGGAATAAATATTTGCACTATATCTAACACAAAGTTGTCTTTTATTAGGTACTTACAATAGTAGAAGAGTACAGTCCAAAAACAAATTAACTGTAGCCCATATACCTTTTACTTTACCGAAATAAGACAGGTAGATTTACAAAATTTTCATAACATAATACTACTAACCTATGCATAATACAGATAAATTGCAATCCTCGAAGATTAAGTTAATCTTTGAAGAATAAGTAATGACTCCACACTGTCCGTACAAGAACAAAGAAACAGTGTGACGTTGGTCACGTTGCAATCGAAGCAAGTTGTACGGAGTTTAAAACTATAATTCTAATATCGATCGACTGATTTGCTAGCAACCGTGAAGAAGGTTAGCATTACTGGTGCCGTTGACCCGCAGGCAACAAAGTACGGTGACGACATAAGCTCAGCGGGATCGTTCCGCGTTTCTAGTTCCGGTCAGGAAAAGAAAACAAGGTTATTTTGGAGATTACGACCGCGAGCATTACAATAAAAAATTAAATAAGGTACGTATTTAATGTGCTTATTATTCATTCTCACGTCGCACAGCGCCACGTATGATGTTGTTATAAAATGTACTGCAGGCTATGTTCAAAAATAGTAATTTAACCTTATTTTTTTCCACAGCAACTAAAATATAGGTCAAGATGTATTATGAGATTTAGGCCAAGTAATTATATAAGAAATGTATTTTTATAAAACAAAAATAATTACAAGGTGAGTAGAGACAAGTGTTTTTTTTTTTTCTTATAATTAAACAGTCTTAGCAACCGTGTGTTTGAAAACACGCAATGAAAATAGGCAATGACGTAAGACAATGTAGTACGTCAACAGATAATAACACCATCACACCGTTACCATTATAAAGTAATTATTTATTTTCTGATCCGCACCGCCTGTCCGCCACGTGAAGTTTGGCCTCGCAGTCCAGTCCGATCAACTTACTATTCTGTCAGTTCAAGAACTAAACCTATTTAATCTCAAGACAAATTTTTTCGTAATAAATAATAAAATTACATAGTAGTTTACATCAATAAAAGCTTGTAATAATAATATACAGCTTTGGAACTTTTTCAATATTTTAACTATTTATTTATGCGATTTATTAATTGTTCTTAAATAATAATAACGCTGATAATATTTTCAGACTGAAGGATTTCATATCTGCCTGGTCTAGATTCGACTCGGGAGTCCTCAGAATCGTAAGTCAATATTTTGATCATAACACCCCACGGGCATATAATAGTTACCAAAACACTAAAACGCTAAACTGAAACCAAACAAGCATAAAAATAGACTAGACATCTGGCTCGAAAGAAAACTCAAGGTCGTCATATTTCTTAACGTGTTACAAAGTTAAAGGTGTTTGTGCGTTTGTTTTCTTAAGCCGCTACATCTACGTAAGAGATCGGTTTGTATTTACGTTAACGCGAATAATAAATAGCTTGATATACCAGTAATTATTACAACGAGAATCACACGACACTGTACAGTGTTAAGCACAAACTCCTATAAAATTTAAAGCCATTAAAAAGCATATATAATTATTAAATGCAATGTACGCGATTTCATAATACTTGCCATGGTCCAAAGGTCATCATAATATACTTACTTATACAACATCAAATCGAAATAATATAAAATATAATGAAGAGTCCCAACTCCGTCATTACGTTTGAGTTATGATGTGACATAATTTCGTTTCGGGGTTTAAAATGTAATTGCAAAGTTCCAAATGTGATAGACAGATAAATTAAACTGTTTTGAGGGCCCTTTCAATATAATTTATTGACGAAAAAATATAATAAACTGGTTAAAACTTACGTCAATATGTGTATAGACTTTGGTAATTATTAGGTGGACCTAAGTCCACATTATTCTAATTCCGATTCGACAAAGAATCTTATATATACTATCCAAAATACTTACTTAGGAGTTACAGAAAATAATACCAACTATATTAAAACTGACGTATGTGTATACTTTATGAACCTGGAGATAAACTCATTTTAGACCTAACCTTTGCCCCTATTATGGACTTACTTATTTACTCTTTATTGTAAATCTTTTACAAAGGGTGGACTAAAAGCTTAGTGGCATTTACATGACATATTGAAAAAAAAATTGGGCGCTGGGATTGACTAACCTTTTATTCTGCCGAAGTCTCGTTACATGTTAAGTACAATTTTATCTTTATTAATATACAGTTTTGGAAGAGTACGTCCAAAATAGCACACAAGAACATTATTTAAGAGAATCAATACTAAACGATACACAATAAGCTACTGTATCGCCTGTGTTAATAGTTAAATTATTCCATGAAGTAGTTTCTTGAACTGGGCCATTGATTTGCAATCGATATAGAGACATAGACTATTCAATGAGGCTTCTCATAATATAACATCTCATTAAAAATTTAACGAACCCCACGTTGCGGCGCTGCGTAAATAATAGAAAAGGAATATTTAAGTTGAAGAAGTTGTAGAAGGGATTGTGTTGGATAAGACTATAGGAATATGATTTTAATCATATAACAATAACCGTAAGTAGCGTGACTGTATGATAGTGCCGGATAGAAGATAAAATCAGAAAATTCGTAACAATAATGACGCATGACGAAACCAATTGCATATTTACGACGCACGATTTTACTGTAGGTACCCGCTACATGAAGGACATTAGAAAGCACGAAGTGAATCGTGAGATGTAATGTAATGTTGGAGTTTTAATACAGAAGGGAACGTTAAAATGAGCTGTTATAGCATAGGGCAAATATTATTATTTACGCTGTGTGTGTGTGTGTTTTTTTTTAAACTTGGTTAACATGCAAATATTATTTTCAGATTACCGTTGTGCGTAATGTTATGAATAGTGATTTTAAATTCTCATTGATGTGAATTGTAATCAGTTCTTTTGAGAATAAATTATTTTTATCCACAAATCCCCAACGTTATACGGGGAGCTTAGCCTCCCAGAAAGCTATTAGTAATATAAGCTTTCCAAGGTAGAAGCGATCTAATAGATGACTAAGAACCAAGTACATTCATAGTTCGTTTTTAGATCGAGTTCTAAAATGTGTAATAATCGGTTTCAGTTTCTTTAGAAGACACGTAACTATTCAATGTCAAGCTATAATTAACCGGATCAGCTGTGTTTCTAATGAAAAACCGTTGTATAGCTGACCCTGCTTGCCAAATTATCCAATTTCACATGAAAAAAATAACACGAGATTTTTATTACAATTACACATGTAGAAGTAACAAAAAAGCTACATACGTGCTGAATTAAAAAAAAGTAAATGGAAATGCATTGCACCGGATGTTACATGCAGTCCAACGACATCTGTCATCAAATCCAAGGAAGACAGCTGCTTTACATGAAGTTAATCACTCATGTGTTACTATAGTCAGATTCATAATTAAGTGTCCAAAATGTAAACAAAGGTGTTGACCTATCAAGAAAATATGTTTCAAATGGTAGTTTCTTATTTTTGACAATATTAAATTAATACAACGATAATAAAATAATAATCTAAATAAATTAAAATCAATTCACATTTTCCAATATTTGTATTAATTCAATTTCATTTCATAGAGTAATAATAATAAAATACATGATTTATGGTAGAAAATTAAAATGTGATAATGGTAACACAATCGGGATCCAAAACATTTTTTGTGGCGCCATTTTTAAGTTTCGTAGTCGATATTATTAATTTTGGTGATTGTGGTCAAACTCGAATATTTTCTTGTTTTCATAGCGTGTTTTTTTAAATTGTGTGCAGTTTTTAAGTGTTTGTTTTTTCTTGAGTTTGTGAAAGGTTTCGTTTGTTGTTAATTTCTTAGGGTCTGCAATACCTGTAATCGTATTTTGACACTGACATTTCTTTGTTTACATTTTGGACACCTAATTATGAATCAGTGTTGCTCCCCTGAGGTGGACGAAATTGGAATATCTCATATGATAAACACTTCTATACTTATTTATCATTATGTACTAAAGTACAAAGTTTAATATATCATGTGATATACTCATATGCATAAACAATCAGTGTTCAAACTATAAAACAGTAGTGCTAAAACATACAATAACAAGTCGTCGTCAGATTGTATGAATCAACGTGATGAAATCGGCATCGTATGTTTACCAACGCTCGCCAATCTGTAAATTGGTCGCCCCCCGGTAAGATGTACTAATTAAGGATCTGAAGAAAACAGCGGGAGACCGTCGTATTCAGAAACCACAGGATTGTTTGTAGGCTATGTAGAGCAGTGATTGTCAAAAGACTGATGGATGGTTCTATTAATATAGAAATACATTTTTTTATGAAATAGAAATATAAATAAAGCTCAGACAACCGTTTAGTGATGGTAAGTGGTCATTGTCGCCCATGGACATTAATAATGTATTTATACTACCCTCAACCACTAAATTTGTATGCCTCCATAATATGCCCTACGCTACACGCTTCAAATTAAAACTTAAAAAGACCACCGATACACCTATTAATGCCTTATAGCAGTGTTAACCGCTGCTGTATTCTAGTTTAAAGAATATGACAAAGGAGAAACACTTAAACCGAAGCATTCTAATTTACTACTAAGGGATAGCAACCAAGCGTTATCTGTGGCCGACCTCAGAAAGGGCTCTGATCCTAACTGGACTTGATTATCCATTGGCGGCATTTGCCACTTACCATCACGCTGAATGCATTCTAGTTTGCTACTTCTTTGATAGAAAAAATAATAATATAGAAGTACCTGATTGTGTAGCGGCAACACGTCCACCTCGTGGCCGTCGTCGGGCGAGAGCGTGTGCGCGGCGGCGGGCGGCTGGGCGCGCTTGCGCTCCACGCCTCGCCGCTCCGGCTCGCCCATACCCCAGCCGAGAGAGTACACCATCACTTCGGCCGAGCCACCGCCGCCGCTGTCCACCTGGATTACAAACAAACAATTTTTATTAATAAACATTCAGTTTCCGTATTTTTTGAACCACAAAAATGGGACGTCAGTCGGATTGCCTTGAATTTGTTTACTCAATATGGCATTTCTAAAGAGTGTGTGTGTGTGTTACTAAATATTATATGCACTTTAAATACT
Source organism: Epargyreus clarus (assembly GCF_041222505.1). NCBI lineage: Eukaryota > Metazoa > Arthropoda > Insecta > Lepidoptera > Hesperiidae > Epargyreus > Epargyreus clarus. The sequence goes on from NW_027332212.1 coordinate 11,290,217, forward strand.
CCTTAACATGAATGTAACTTTGATTTCCTTCCCTAACAATCAATAATTGAGCGTGAAGCGAAGCCGGGATTTGCTAGTATGTAATACTTATATACATTTATTTTTTTATACTTATACCGTAAAACATTACAAAGGGCAGACTTAATGCTACAATTCACATTGGTCGACCTTTAGGATAAGGACAGACTAAAATAATTTTACCAAAAAAGACCCTACAAAGTACAGAAAGAAATGAAGTGTCGACTTTAGCAGACATAAGCAGAGATCCACGAAAACCTAAAATAATTTTAGATATAAAATCGGTCGAGAGAGTATTCCTGTGACAACCGTGGAAAACTAAGGGATTAAATTAAAATGTTGTCCATATACTGCGCTCACCAACACCGACAAGCGAGTGTAGTAACCTATCTGGCAGTTGACATCTAAAGAGGAATGGAATTGCGTCAATTAATTACCTTGACATCAAAAAGATATTCGATTATTTCCAAAATAAAAGATTTTGCAGAGTAGCAAAAAGGTTAATAGCTTTTGTCTGGAAACATTTATCACGCAGTTAGTTATTGTTGACGTTATGTGGCGCCAAGCAGAACATTTTCAAATTCGTAATCTCGACATCCGCCCACAATGTGTAAACTTAAAGTATAGTCGGTGTTTACCGCCTCGAATGTAGAATTAACCCATTTCTGTATGAATTTATTGAATTATATACAATCGGACCAAATAATTAAATAAAAAATATATTTTAATTGATGGGTATTGGGTAATATTGGTTATTTACATTTTAGATTCACTTAAACGAATCTTTTATCTATAGAAATTAAATGAATCAAATAATGCAACAAGTTAATTATAAATACAGCACAGTTATCATAAGCATGAACTATTTATGTAAGTTAAGATATAATTAATAATATTTCACATTTTACAGATAACAATCGAATAGCGAGCCCAATCGATTAGTGAAAATAATCAACTATCCAATCTGATGCAATATTTCGTCAAGCTTGCACGATCAATAAATCCAGTAAACTACTTTAGCCGCTCACTTACAGTCTAACGATAATTTTATTACGATAAAAGGCAGTGAACCTCTGTCGAGCTGTGATGTTATCAGTCACAGGCATAAATCGATAAATGGGGAGTTCAAGAACACGAGACGACAAAACAAAGTGAGCGTTTAAGTTGTCCAAAGCGGTACAAAAAGGGTTGTAGTCGCACAGAACTAGTTCCGCTCGGTTCGCCGGTCTTATTGGCGGGTCAGGGAACCGGGCCGGTCGGGCTGGTGACCGCCGCACTCCACCAGTCGTTAACCGACCGGTCACCGATTACAAAAAGCGCACTTTTGTTTTGGCCCGCGGCAGTCACGTCTGCACGGCGAGGGCGCGATGGGGAACAATCAAGACAGGTCTGTAACGACCTCAACACAACAAACGTCTGCATCCACTTTATAACCAATGTCAGACTCACATATTTAATAAGTGCTAAGCGTACATCGCAACATTGTAATAAGAGTATGGAATAGATAAATACATAGCTCACGATGTACGTGGATACAATAATACCATGCACCCACTTCTAAGAAATGATATGGTGAAGTAGATTGGAATGGCAATAAAAATCATAACAATCGACAAAACGACGCGGTATACCTACAACTACGTTTATATCTATTGAGATATTATTAATATCTTCCTTCGGGTAACGATGACGTATACAAGACGCGCCTAACGCCTTGACATAATGCGAAACCGTCGCGTAGAGACTGTTGCGTCGCTCTACCAACGCTCACCGGCGAAATGTAGCGTCACCAAATTAGAAGCGAAGTTGGGAACGTATCCGCTCCGTTGAGATTTATTTATGTGACGCGCAGACTCCGCCCCTGCGTATCGTGCGCTGCCATTTCAGCAAACCAAAAGTCAACACGACAGCCAACGTCAAAACGGGGAACAACAAGAATAGAGCAAACAAAAATAATACGCTGCAACAAGCTGTAAATAATATTTGTAATAATAACTTGGCACCTTTACGTTCTAAACCCCATGACATTGTTGATAAATACTAAATAAATATATAACTTCCTACTCAAACGTAGCATATTACACAAGTATTTGAGAGTACGCATTCTTTATAAAAATGTTAACAAAAGTGCGTATCAAAATTAGTTTAAACATACACCATATTTACTAATATGTACGCATTATCTATGAGGCCTTCAAGTCTTTGATAAGAGAGCATGAAACGTGAACGCATTGCAAAAACATTGGTTTACTTTTGACAACTACAAACAAGTGAATATATCAACTAAAATGGATGTACACTATTGATATTTTACTGCGAGCAGTGTAAATGTTTGAAATTGACGATAATGAGGTCACGAATGTTGGAGAGGCAGCCCGAACCGGTTCCGAGAGGACGGTCCGCTTGACGTTTCGACATAGATGTACAATTAAATTTATCACCAGCTAATTATGACTGGAGACACAGTTAACTATTATGAGAAATTACGTAAGCCAATTGAACTACGTGTTAGGTGTGTATTATTGCTTGATAGGGCCACTATTAATAATAATGTACTAATAAAATACGAAAATTAAATAGGCATAATATTGCGTACACTTTCAAAAGAATACGCAATAATATGCCTATTTAAAATGTAAAAGTAAGCAACTGAGTAGGGCAAAATGAAGTCAAAATACACAATAAATTGTATATATTTGAATATATACAATTACACGCCTTTATGTACATACATATTTACGTGCAATTTACGATGTCAGTAGGTACATACAAGTATACAAGTGCTCAAACAAATAGAGGCGCAGAACAATAAATTGAACGCAGATAAGAGAACAAAGGATTTAACTTTAACCACACTCTCTATTGGGCTACAAGGGCTGTCAATATAATTATTATACGTATAGATAATAACCACTTAAGCCAATTAAGGGGTCTGCGCTGTTCAGCACTTAGGAAATCATAACGAAATGGTGGCTACAATTGAAACCTACGAGTGTGCGTGATGCAAAATCAAGCACTATTAAAAGCATACTTCTTATACTACACGTGTATATCTATCTATAATCCTATAAAAGTGTAGACCACAATGGGTAACCAATTAAGAGTATGGCTTATGGATTAATTGAGCTATAAAATATAATTCTTGTTACTTAAAATGGAGTGGGTATCAATACCTACTTCACGTACTTACATAATATACCTACTACATACGTAGTTATATCAGCTTATACCACGGTGCAATATTTTTCCTTAATTTTCGAATTTAATCAATTACTTAAGTATTTTAACGATTTTAAATAATGGTTAAAAATATACAGTACAAAGAAGTAACAAGTGATGTGCGCACATCCAAATGTACATTAACACATTTATTTCCCAAAGAAGACGTGTGGAAATCAATGTAGGGTATGAGTATAATACAAATTTTCCTTTCGCCTAACAATAGTAGCGGTCCGGATGTTGTTGTCAAAGACCAAGACGATCTGCTTGGCAAAGATAATGGGAGGTGTGCCATCGCACGTAGTGACGGTGTAACAATGAAAAAACGTAGGTTTTTTAAACGGACACACTAATGCAATCTTAAACACCTAACTACTCGCAAGACGACCAGTAGTACCAGTATTGTTTATTCCTCATAGTCATAGTTGCTTTAAAATAATATTTACTCATTTTCATGAAATATAAATTACAATTACACAAATATGCATTTGTCACATGCAATTAAAATATCAATGAAGTAAAGCTTATTTAAACGATATTCAAAATATACGAATACATACAAGATGTATCCGTTTGGGATTATGTTTAAAATTTGACTCAGGCGAAACTCAATTAGTTAAATTTAAATGTACATATATAATTATTGTTAGCTTTTTCATTAAAATATATAATTTATTCATAAGATTATTATTATAATAACCAATAAAATTTCACATTATTTATAGTTATAGCATACTGATGAATGCACACAAATTATATTTAATTAAATGAGAATAATGTTTATTGTACATCACTTATCACCACTTTACGCGTTCAGGTATGCAAAATAAATACAGCTGAATCGTATTTTTAACTGAGAATATTCTTAAACTTTCCATATTATGTCAAGATCGCTCAATTGACACACGTTATGTATGTTATTGAGTGATCTGAGGAAATTTTGCACGTTCTCATAACAACGACCTCTGTGTTGATATAATAATCAAATTACATATCAGAGATGGCCATTATTTGACTTTGCGTATGTTGGTACGAAGGAAGGCCTCGACAACTAACAGTGCGGTAGTTATCTAACACCCGTAAAGAATGAAAGCGTATATAATAATATTATAAGTCACGCATTTGAACGATTATGTTCAAATCGAGGAAATCGCTGTTGCTACACAAATATATTACCGTATGGTGAAGACCTAGAATTACACTACCCGTGAGCATCGACGAAGGCGAATGAGGATAGATTTCTTTATTTACTATAGTTGTTAAAACATATAAACAAGAGGAGTGAGTATGGAAAAAACGCGCGAATTCTAGGCATGTCGTAGCAGTGATCGAATGTAAAGATAGAGTTTTTCCTCTATTCCGCCTAGCAACGACTAATAAATTACAAACCTTCAAGAAGTGGACGTGATTTAAGCGATATCATAAAACAGTTATTTTAATACAGTAACCATTATACAAACTAAACTAAACGTTGTCTTGGCGCCAAATCAAAAAATAAAACGGACATTTTGAGTTGTATGACATTTCTTTGATGACACCACGAATATTTACTGTTAATTTTAAACTTATAAACATGCTTATTTTGTTTTCCTACAGAGCGTGTAAGACTGTGACATACACACACAATACCTTTTAATACTCTCTCCTCAAGGTTTTAATCTTATTTAGATATTAATCTTCTGCAACATGATTTTCCGCAACAATATACAAATATTTACACACATATTTGTATACACAAGTTTCTTCTCATCCTCGCCTTATTTAGAATGCGCTTTGATGAAAACGGAGAAATATTTTACGCAAATACATAATTAACTAAGTTGTATATGCGTACAGACTCTACAGATAAAAAAGGCAGTGCATAGAGTGCAGCGAAAAATAATGGCGGAAGCCTTGAGCTGTCCACGAAACAGCAATTAAATGTATATAAACTTACTTTAGCAACTAGTTACAATGAAGGATCGCGTTTACAATTAACGAGACAGCAGGCGGATAAATTATAATCATGATTTTAATTAAATCATTTAGCGATAATAACGAATTATTAATAAAAGATAATTAGTTAATATTAATTAATGGATTAATTAAAGGTCAAAAACATCAAATGAATATGTTTATGGGTGTGCGTCTACCCCTGTATTACTACTGGGTATGGCAACTATAAATTAATAATTATGTAACTGTTAGAACAGTGCAACAAAAGGATATATTCTATAACCTGTATAACTGGACCTGTATAATATTGAAACGACACCGCCCCTATAGTTACGTAAATTATGAAACTCCTCATTGAGACAATGAGACCATGATACATAAGTTACGTAACAATCAATATTAATTAATGGCATGTATATATCCCGCATATGACAATATATAGTTATACATTTACCATTATTGTTTCACTACTTTGCACAGGTCCCTTTAAGTGAGAGGGGTTAAGGCCATAGTTCTCCACCCTGCCAAATGGGGATTGTTAGAATTTACACATCAATACACAATGAATTTCTAATTCTCATAGTGTATGTTTACACTAACTAATTCGGCTATCAATGCCATTTCAATGCAATAGTACGGGAGTATCCTAGGCAAAGCGCCGGGTAGCAAATTTGGGTTACCATTGGGTCAGTAGGTCGGGAGCGAGAACAACTGGCATACGCGCTCCTGGCTGGTGGAGCTCGATCTATTCCCCGAAATATTATAATAGATCGTCTAACGAACACGTCGGAGATGAATATCACAACTTCACGGACACGTATCACGAATTTTGTCAGCTGTCAGTTTTTAAACTACAGTGTAGTCGCTGAGAAACATGATGAAATATGATATTGAGAATTAAATTGACAACAATAATTAGAGAGTTATATAGGTATACACTTATAAAATTAATACTTTCTAGGCTCATAACCGCAGTAAGACACAAAGACTACTATCCCAAAACAAATATTTAGATGTCTTTTTGACGAAGGATTGAACCCGGAACTATTTGCGAGACATAGCACTATGGCATGTGACACTTATCCAACAATGTATACTAGTTAACAATTCAACTTGTTATATTCCATTATCACCAAGTTCTATTAACTTAAAACACTGCAAGTTTGTGACGAGGTTATCGCATTAATTAAAACCGGTTCTAATTAGGTAAAGGTTCAGCGAGTATTTAGGTGAGACTTAAATCATTCATTATTTTAATTTAGACACAATGTAGGAAGCAAAATATAATATGCGAACACGCATTGCGTACGACAATTTTAACCCATACAAATATTTCGTATCATCGCTTAATAATATAAATCGGACTATGTTACTTACTTTGTTTACAAAAGCCTCAATTCAATACAACATTCTGAAATACCTATGATACTTATCATCGGATAAGATAACAGGATTTCCATTTATTCGCATGACAAATTTTCTTGGAATCGTAAATCCGGCAACATGCGACCCATTTCTCGAATATTATGATATTATATATTTCGTGTTTGCAAAATAATAAGAAAAATGTTTTTTTATGTAACTAGTTGGACCTTTTAAACACTTTCAATAACACGGTAACCGTAACACACTTGGCCTGAATATAGCTGTATGTAATATTCTTATTGACCTCACATCTTGGTGCATAAGGATGGATAAATCATGTAACACTCATCTGAAATCTTTAAAGAATAGAGCAGTATCCATTTTATACAGTAGGTATAAATTAAACTTCCACTAAAATACATAGCGTTGTTTTTTCAGTCACGTGTTACTAAAGTCTCAGCGAATGACGTTTTTAGACAGGAAGAAATTTCTCATCATAAATTTGATATATAACAACCAAGGAATAAAATAGTCTCTTGCGCCATTTCGTTATAGCGTAATATCACTTCAAAAATAATTATGGATGTTTGGTTGATATTTGTTTTGATTTATTAACATCACGCGACAAAGCACACCTTTCTCAGGCGGTACAAAAATCATCGTCTCTCATCATTCGTTAGCCAATTAGCAAGCAACCCAACAATTCGGAGATGAACGCCCGCCAACACTGAATCATCCTTTTCATTCAAAGGAAATGAATGATCGTAGGCGATATAAATAAAGAAAATCCCAGTGGGATATACAATGAATAATTTGACAATAATCTTTAAACAACAAAACGTACACATGAAACACTGCGATCAGCTGTTCTACATTCCACTATTTATTTTAAGACCGGTGCGGTTCACATCGGTATCGATACTTCCGAGTAACGCGTTACTCTATAGTAATGAGATTAAGACAATGCTGACGTACAGTGTATACTTTGCCTTGAGCTTGACCTAATGATAGCCAAATAAAACGCGATAATAACCAACGAACAATTACATAAGGTGACGCAGGTGCCATGTTCATGCAAACTTATACAATTAAATCTTACTGAGACTAAATCCCACTGACTTATACTAATGCGAATCCCGGAATTAGAACGAAAACAACATATTTCGTAGATTTTGTCAATTACTATCTGGTATTTCAGTCATAATCATCTATTTAGAAGTTTTAATAAAATGTAGAAGTAGAATCACATTAACGAAAATTAATTACAAAGCCTACTTAAAATCATTACAATTAAATTAACAAATTCCACGAAACGATACAACATTTTCCATTAATTTTCATTGATAAAGAAAAGAACATTATAACGGTACAATAAAATGACAAAATAGAAATAGTTGTCATAAATTGTGAGTTTAATATGACTCTACGGTCACATGTCGAGCATGTGCCTACGGTGTGCGCCAATTAATGAGTGTCAGCGTTAATTACCTTATAAACAAGAATATCACTAGGATTTATTGGTGTCATACACCACCCAGCGAGCAGTAGAAATTTGCCTTGCTAACATATCCGATAATGCATGCACATAATCAAGTGAAGCGTTCACATTTTCTAGAAAACAAATAACAACAAAACCATTCACATAGCGAACCTACTGTCCTCGGGGAACATTAACAATATTAACATCGCTTTTAACATCATAATACAATATACATCCGGAAATGCAACTTATAATAACCATTACAAACTTGAAGCCCCACGATTACGACAGCTAAGCGGAACAAAACATCTCAGTGTTCAAAATGGAATTTTCCATGTAGATTTCTAGAGCCCCACGGACGCCTGCGACTTGCGACACAACGCAGCGCTGCGCGCGCGCAGGTCGCGGCTCACGTCGCCACTTTCACTGCATACGTCTTACAAGCTATCGTACTACTATATTTTATAGCTCTATACCATGACCTCATACTTTCGTCTAAATCTTAATAAAAAAAACTTTAGTCCATATACTGCAAAAATATACACATAGCGAACTCTTCAAGAACAACTCTACATTATCTTAACAGGAAAAACCAAATGGGTGTCTCCGTATTTATTTAATACGTTAGTTTCATTCATGTATGGCAGTATCTGCAGGCCAATGTAAATTATTATGTTATACATGTTGTAAAGTATACGATAAACAATAATAGTTCTATGTTGACGTTCAATGTAAAGTCGACATACACTTAGATGTTCTTTTTAAGTGATTTCTATAAATATGTTAGAAAGATATCATTTTATGTATGAAAATTATTATGCCCGATTGTAAATTTAAATTCATTTGGGCTTTTACTAAATCTATGCATATTATAAAGAAATAAATCAAATGAATCAACTATGATTAAGAAAGAAGATTTTTTTCATATGTATTTTCTAAACATTTCGGTGTTTCCCGAGCTGCTTTGGAAGCGAATTACCTATACCTATCTTGACGAAACCGATAAAAAAAGTGAACAACTTAATAGGGATTTTACAGAAACATGTTGCTTGGTAGTTTATAAATGCAATCATCGGGTTTTAATCTAGAAGCTTCAAGTATATACTCAAATTAAAAATATCAACGATACACCACACTGATTTGTAATGTTTTCCATAAAGAAGAACATAAAAATTAGCCTCAATGTAAAAGACAATTTGGTTAATTGCGGGTAACCACATATAGAGGTGGATAGAGTTGCCATATTCTTGCGGCTTTATTTTCATAGACAAACCAGCATAACGGTATTATTTTAATAATTACTAAAAATAATTTTATTAAAGATCAAATGATTTTTTTATCTAAAGGGAACTTTAGATACCACTATTGTTGTAACACAACGAAAAAATGAATGACGTAAAGCCGTGAATCAATTTTGTCATAATATTTTATAGTTTGGCGAACCTGACCTGACCCACAATTAACTGTATAGTCAATTTGCAAAATCAGGTGTTACTGTCGTTCAAGTGAAAGTAAATCGATGCGTGAAGACATAAATAAACCACTGGCTTTCTTCTCTACGTGTCGGTAGTATTTTCATTTGTCTTAGCTAAATAAGATTGCAACAAATTGGGACTTTGTTGCATGCTTTTATTTACATCAACTACTAATCGTCAGAAAAGACAGTGTAGTAATAAAGTTATTTAACAAACGTTTTGTTGTTAAAGTACAATGATACAGTCATTGTTATATATTGAACATAGCAATTTATTTATAAACATTAACCAGACTACTACTACAGACTTTAATCGATGCCACCGAATGCGAAGAAGTAGAACTAATTTGAAATTATAATGAAGACAACATTCATAAAAAAACAAACAGTCACGCCACACACGTGTAACTATCAAACATGAATTTTAAGCAACAGAATTGATTCGACAGATAGGCGGACGGCGAGATAACAGCAGAGTTAGGTAGCGGTGGCAGTGACGTAGCGGCCGCGGTTAGCAATAAGAATCGCGCGATACAGTTGATGCTTTACAATACGTTGTATCACACGCCACTCAACGCAATCTTATTTACGGATATACAATTCATTACATATAAAAACCAGTGTCGGGGTTGAATAATAAGGCATAAAATATAATACGTATAAAACAGACAAAAGACCCGACACATCTAATAATACATTTCGCGTTAACAATGTTCAGTGATACGGGCGCAAACTTTGATCACGTAAATCGAGAGAAATTTTTGCATGTTTTTGGATCAGATTAATTAAATAACACCTATTCATCCACATCGGACCATGTAATGAATTCATAAAAACTCACTTGACTATAAACTTCCTTTAGCCCGCTCGTGGTGAAATCCCAAATTGGAACACGTTCGCGACAAAACAGTTTCTATCAAAAGCACAACCACTGCAACTGACACAGAATATTACTCAACACAGGAATCAAACTGGGTAGAGCTTCGAACGGTAAAACACTTAAAATAGTTATAGTTAACGTTTTTTCGTCCATAGAATAATACATAGGCGATCTAAAACTGGTTATCACAGCTGAAGCTGAGGCTTACATAAAAAAATGAAACTCAAAAATAAAAGTAGCATAACGCTCCGCGGAACACTTGCTTCTCTTGGCGTTGCGCACTAGTGACTGAGCGGATGGCTCGGTGTGCCCACGAATCAATGCCGGCGGAGCGAGCGCGCCGAGCAGTGTGCGCCGCGTCGGTGTGTCGGCCGCCCGAGCACACATGCCACATCCACGGCACACGCAGCCCAGCAGGGCCTGCATTGTGTCGCCCTCGCAGGACTCCCTGCTCCGAGGTACCTGTGCGACCGCTAGCAGTGAATGAACCCCGCCTGACCTCTGTACATCCCTAGAGCTTGCCAGATCACTTGACAATGAACGTGTTCATTGTAAACTTCAAAATAAACAAAAAAAATATAGTTCTCGGCAACAAAGGTCATTGTTATTATCAATTACACCAATGAAGAACAAGGCTCATTGTAAAACTTGTAAAACATATGCTACCTACATCTTACACGTTAATTGTTCTCACTTCTCATTGTTCGCAAATAGTTAACAAATAACGTGTATTTTTCTGCAAAAGAAAAGAATGGAAAAATATCCTCGTTATTAATCGTTCCTTTGACTCTACCAAATTTTAAAGGATAATAAAATATGCAACAATGTGGTCAAACCGATTTTACGGTATATCAATGCAGAAGTATTGCTTAATTCACTGATTAGTTCCCTTGAACATACGAGCTCCTTTCCCCTAGAGCTAAATGGCATTGCCCGTAAATGTTAAAATAACGAAAACCAGCACGTTTTACAATGACTACTTTTAGCGCATTGTTATTTTTTCCATAATGCCATGTCTGACGGTGTCACTTCTCAAATTCGTCACGATTGCCCCACTGTTGGGCACAGGTCCAAGTGCGAGTTTTTACACTTTATTATTTTATTATTGTTAGTACTTTCAACCACGTAGTTTTCCTTACGATCTTTTCATTCATCTTTAGAACAAGTGTTAATTATTTTCTAATTGCCTCAAAATATCAGCGGTGCGTGCTGAAATTAGCATATACTCCGGAATAAACTATTAAACCCCTTTCGAGCGCTGTTTTTCTAAAGTCCAACAACATCATTTCAAATCAAATCTAATAGAGCTGAAGTAGAATGGACCACTATTTAAAATGGATAGTAAAATATTAAATACTGCATTGTAAACTTGACACAGCATCTATGCACTAGAGACTAGAGCACCAACAATGAAACATTGACTTTTTAAAATACTTTAAAGATACATAACATGGCCTATATAAACCTAGTACATCTAGGAAACTGTTGGAAGAAGTTATTATGAAAAGATTATACAACGTAATATGTAGAGCTTTCTGAAAAATGTAGGACAAGCAGCAAATTGGCCTATTTCTATACCCAAGAGATATATGCATGTACTAAATATGTTATGTAATTTTCATTACCTAGTTCATCGAACTACCAGGGTACACATTATTTGTTAAAGATATCTAAATTTTTCAGCATACGTCTAACATTTTTTAAAACAAAATATTATACAATAAAATCATTTAAATAAGTACGTAAATGGTGTTGGTGGTAAAGCTAAATAAAATTGTTAGCAATCTCTAATAATTATATAATTTAGGGGCCACAATAATATCAATGTATTTCATTTAAACTTTCATTTATATCATTCACTTATCTAACAAGTACATCACGATAAGGATCTGCCAAAATATACGATTAAAAATGTCTTATCCGCGATAATCATTTGCAAAATAAGGTTATTAACGATATCATGAATGATAAAAGGCTATGTTTATTTATATAATTTATAGAACATTTTTGTAGTAAAGTCAACATAGCAGAATGTGCTTACAATATAGATAAATAAAATTAATATTAATTAGCCATAGGTCACATAACAATTTTGGAAAAAAATATTGCATGGGTTTCACACAACTTCTAGTCATCTGAATATTATTGAAGATTAAGCAACTTATAAGAAATCGTCATATTTTTATTATAGAACTAGGAGATTGAAATGTAACAGATATTACATGATATTGTGGCTAGTTTTGAGTCCTATATGATTTTAGAAGTCTAGTATAGTATAGTATACCAAGGGCGTATAGTTCAATCACTTTCGAATACTCAAAATTTACTATAACTCTCCACAATGAATACGCGCGTAGCTTAACAGTCACCATGCTAGTCTTACATTCAAAATGCTTCGAGTTCGACCTCGGTCAGGCAGACATGTAAATTATTAATTTAGATTCCTAGATCTGGATGTTTGTATCCTCGTCTTATTACGTGAAAATGTCTCCCACGACGCAGGGTATAGTATTGTGGGCTTATGAATATAGAAAATGTTATTGATTTATTATGTAAAACTCGCTCTCTTGCTCTCTCTATATATAGCGAAAATAATTATTACATCAACAAAACATTATTTACAAAAAAGATAAAAATAGTACCTAATTACAACAGAAAATCTTATCAACAGGATACGTATGTTATTAATCCAAATATGATTAAAACATGCATTTTAAAATGTCCGATTTGTACTTTTTATGTTATCGGTCGATTTGTTGTTTACAAATGAAAAAAGGTATCAAGATATTGATAGTAGATTTCTTAATACTTATTATCTTGATTGATATGACCGATGTCGATTGGCATCTAGGATAGGACACGTAATTTATAAACGTTGAAACACACAGGCTCCGATGTTGTTTTTACGATTACTTACTTATTTTGTTTATATAAACCATGAAGGTAATCGTGCAGTTATACATTCGGTCTATCCACATATTCCGCAACCGATTGCGATAACAGTAAAAATATGAATAAAATTTTAAATATGAATTGAAAATACAAAACAAAAATTAAAGTTTATATATTAAGTTGTATCCGCGACTTGCACTTTACTAAACAATAAAATAATCCGGTACAAGGTAGGAATTTTTATACATAAACGCAAATCGAATTCAAAACGTACATAAAATTCGATAAATAACAAAATATTTTCAATCTTTAAAAAAAAAATAAAGTAATTTATAAAATTAGTTTTTTTCTGTATGAAATTTTATTTGGATCCCAAAAATTCGTTTACCTCTTGGAAATCAGTTCGGAGTGTCCCCTGTTCGGTATATCCGACGTCCGCAGTATGCGCGGTCGGCAGGGACGTGCGGCGCGCACCGGAGACCAACATGATGTACAACAACACCACGGCAACCACCGCCACGGTATCGTCTCCGTCTGCCACTCCGCTCTATGCACTGCATAGATTACAACTGATAAGATAACGCACGAGTCCTTTGTGCCGTATTGCATTTGTATAGGCCGAGAGAGTAATCCACGCGCGTATTAATAGATTATTGATTGACATTTCTATTAATACCAAATGTGTACCGTGATATGCGATAAATTGATATATTTTACCTCCTAAGACTAAGGGATCATACTATGTTGCATCGTGTCATTGGAAAACACCGCATTAAAGTAGTTTGCGCACAGTCATGTAGTCTGTATACAATATGCAATATTTTAGTTCTACATGAATTGTGTTAATAGTGTTAACGATTTCTTTAAAATTGAAGAATTCCACGCCCTTTTTTATTTTTCGACATCCTCAATAAAGAATATAGGTAGGTATAGGTTACGGCAAACTAAAAATAGTGGGAATGATTAGTCAAGGTTTTATTTATATTCGTAACTATTGAAAATATGTTGATTATAATTTTAGATACGTGATGCGAACGGAATTGACTGTGAAGTACCAAGTACCCAAAAATACCAAACTAATGAACCCGAATTGCAAACACGTTGACCGCTTAAATATTTGCAATAACATTTTACAGTTTGTCTCTCAGCGCCAAGGGAACAATTAGGTGGTTAATTCAGCTAATATTTTTTTACAATGAACCACGCTGACTGTGTGCACTGATTACAACAGTAATACTAACAACAGCCGATAAGGATAATGCCGTGGGACTCGGATTATGTAGGGTAAAATTCCATTATAAATCACAAGCTGATTACAAAAACAAACCCATACTAAATAGGCTCTACGTAACACCATATATCTAGCTTAATATCTAAGCCGCAAAATATTACTTCATAGTTCGTTACACTGTTTAATTATTTTACTAACAGGATTATGGTGAGCTCGCCACGTCAGTATAATCAGTATCAGCAAAATACTATCGAAATTACAATTAACCTTCACCTTATCGGCAGAAAAATAAATATAGAATAGCACATCTAAGCTTACTCCTTATCTGCCCAATTCGACAACACTGGCAAAATTGTAATTCACAACTTGTTGTTCTTTTATAATAATAAAGATAAAGATCTTGTATTTTCCTCCAGTCCAAAATACCTCAGAAATGATTACAAGTCATTTCATTGTTTGCATTTACAAAAACACAACGAAAATGTAGAGAACTAAGAAGTAATTGATAATAACGAGCTAAAATAAATTTATGACTACAGTGATTGAATTTATGCATCCCCATTGGGTAACAATATTAAAGAATTTTCCCAAATAAAGCTGGCGGCGAGCCATATCGATCGTTCTAGTGCTAAATAAAGTATGTCCACGTTGTTAGTCCAATCTTAGACTATATGAAGTTTACACCATAACGAAGTATTCACAACTTCCTTTTGGTTCATATACTGGCCGGCATACTTATACGGAGAGTTTAGTACATACAGTAAAGAAATTTATTATAGTCTTAGGTGGAGCCTTAGCGAAAATAGTGCAATTATATGTACCAAGTAGGCGCCTCAGTTATAATTCCTTTATGTATTTCCAATTTCGACTGGAATTCAGTGCCTCGCTGGGTCATTGAACTAAGACATAATTATACTTTGATTTCAATAAACACGTCTGATATTTTAGTGCATTTCATTTGTAAGGGTACGTCAGGATAAACACACTGGAATTCGGAACACGCATAAAATTTCAATAAAATCAACACGAGAGCATTCAAGGTTCCATTATTTTGACCAGGGTCTTGCTCTGAAGATCGCCTTTCATCAATAAGTCTCTCATTTTTATTAATATTATACTACAAATACTTGAGCTGCATGCTTTAACAAACAACAGAAAATTCGACCTTCTATAAATGCAGATTAGAATTCTCTTTATTTACACAAAATACATTTTTGTTAAATATGTTTTGTGTATTTTGTTGAATATACGAATATAATATAATATTCGAAAACTATATAAAACATTACTTCCTTACGAAAAACAAAACATTTTTCTCTCAATTTAAATAACAAACTATAAAACTGAACAGAATTCAGGGAAAAAATAAAAGATCATATCTAGTATACATATTTTCGGTTTATTATAAGCAGCATTCCATTTACGGTATTAAAATCCTATGAGCTACTTTAAACAAAGCCAATAAACGATATTACAATGTTAGGTTCAACGATATCTACATAGCATTGCCTTTGAAATGTTTCGCGTCCGACCTTTCGATTATGGAGCCTTGTTTTGACTGAGTCATTTAACCTAGAAATTATAAAATACTTTAAAATATTTAATTATTTTGAACTTTAGGTACTGCGCATGCTCGTGTGAAGGGAGGAATATCTTCTTATTATTAATGCGGACGATGTGGAACTGGCGGATAAAAACAAATAAATCCTTATTTAAAATCTTTCAGCACATAATATTAATTTAAAGACTCTGACAAAAACAAAAGATTTACAAAGCCTTGCAGAGCCTTGCATTGAGTAACTTGGGCTCATGTTAGTGACTAAGCGCAATGTAAAATTTTGTAAATTTTCCTTATTTGCATTTATTATGTACTCGTATGCTATAGATTTATTTTTGCTTAATTTATTTCAACACTGTGACCTTTTATACTTCACATATCTACACCATAACAACTAGAAATTAATGTAAATACACTTAGAAAATCGTCAAAATTTGATATTTTTCTAAATTTCGTTTGAGGCAGTCTATATGACGTGAAATCTTGAGCCATTTTTTATGTATGTCATGATATAAAAATAGGTATAGAAATAAGCAGGTATATTATGATTAGAGACAAACACGTAAAGAAATAAAGAGTAGAAATATCTCGTATTAAATTTGTATTTTGCGCATTATTTTTTCCTAAAAAAACATGTGATACGTTCTAATTGAAGTGTCGCACTAAATGCGATGAATGAATCACAGGCAGTAGTCGTACAACCAACAATGCTCTGTAGTACTCTGTACTACAAATATGTATTGTTCCGCTTATCGACAAGTATTTTGCTGGCAACGATTACGCAATTATGCTATTTATAGGTTACGTAAGCGCGATACATAGTGGACAGAGATGGTACATTTGTGCATCCAATATTACCTACTCTGACATCAGTCAAATATTAAAATCAACTCTTACATAAACTTTGTACAGCGTTTTTATAATGAATTTCCACGTTTATATTACAAGTTTACATTAGATCCCGAAGTATATATCAGAGAGCTGAATTTAGGTATAAACTTTGAAATTCCCGTTTAAAATTCAACGTAGACGTGAAAATTAAAAATAAACTTTAAAATAAATGCAAAATTTCTTCCACAAAGCATAAAATTTAACATTGTAAGCAAATTTCGTAGCAATATTGTTGCTGAAAATAAAGAGTAACCTAGAGGTGTAGGAGTAGATGAGATAAGACAAGTTATGAATATTCTATAGGGAGAACACCGCTTTGTAATGGAAGGTAAATCTAGGTACAAATATAAAAAAATACGTTTCATTATATAACGATGTTACTAAGAAAAGGTGGAGTTTCTACGAAGAAATATCTTTAATATTTCTATTCGTTGCATAACGCTTGTATCTTATCATAAAACGATTCTCCAACAAAGGTTAGGTTGGCTCTGATATAATTTTATATGCAAAAATAGAACGAACCCTGTTGTTAATATTAAATCTGCGTCAAATAGGATTCACAACAAAATAAACGTGAGGGCAAATACCGAATCCTCTTAAATTACCCAGAATGGCATTATAGAGAGAAAACGTCGAGAATTTACGAGACCTTTTAAGCTCAGTACCCGACCACGCCTACGTGAAACTGTGCCCCGAACACCCCGTCTACGACACCCACGCCTCGCTTTTCCTACCTACACAACTCGTGAAACACCCCGTCCTTATCATTAAATCGAAGCGGGCTGCGAAGCCTTTTTCAATAGAAACGAGTGGGCCAATATAAGCTCTCCATATGTAATATTATAAGTTCTTCTAATTATATCAATTGATATTATATAGTAGTTACTAGCTAGACTCCAAGAGATGTTTTCATGCTAGTATAATTATATTAAAATACCTCATACATACATTCATAACGATCCATTAAAAGGTACAAAGTTAAAACGACGTAACTCCATCTATAGTTGTTAAGATACCTACGTAACACGCACGGGAAGAGACGCGCGGGCGGAGGAGGCGGGCAACGTCATCGGCGCGGGCGGTGCGGTGGTGGTACGAGCCGAACATCACTCACGCTTGCGACCTCCGACGGCCACGGACGATTTCTATTTAAATATTGTTTGACCGGGAAACCCTAATGTAATTAAGAGGCCTATTAAACCAGCAAAATACAGTCCACTCTCTCATTTAAGTCCCAGGACCCTAACAATAGTCAAATTGCAATAAAATTAATAACATACAAAATAATCTACGAAAATACAGTTTCATGAACCAACTTTAATACTAATTAATAAAACGGTGACGTCTATTAAATCTCACAAAGTTTTCATATTATTCTCATAGGTGTATATCGACATTGTCCCTGTAGTTTCGGGACCAGAATGGGGCTACGGTATCCCCTGCCTGTCGTAAGAGGCGACTAAAAGAGGGCTTTCGGAGTTGCGGATGGCAAGAGTGGGAGCTCGAACCGCCCAGCCAGCGGCCCCGGGAAGGACGGCGGTATGTGCGGTCGCATACCGTCGTACGCACCAGACGGTGTGGCGAGCGCCAAGCTCACTTGGGCGGAGCCCGACGGGGCAACGCGTTAAGGAGGTTCCGGTTACGTTCCTTTGGAGATACCGGAGCCCTCTACGCAGCGTCGAGGACGGCCATCGAGGGAGTTTTTAGTGCGGTAAGAATCCCAAATAACCCTGCGTCGCTCCCACGACACCGGGTACCTTTTGAAAGTTTCCCCCTCGTAAACAAAAAAAAAGGTGTATATCGACATGTACCAAGCATCCTGGATGAAAACAATGTTAAATACATTAATATTAACAATGTAGAGTTTATTGTCGTAGCCGTAGGAATTGCTACGGAGCTACGAATAAAATAATGAATCTTATTTTGGTTATTAAAAGTAAGAGATAAATAGGACTGTGTGTCTCAAACTAACATGAAGTACTTACTTAACAGCACAGCACATATTTAGCCGACAACATAATTATTATACTCATAATTTTCTTGCCAGAAATAATTATAGTATCGTATACGTATTCAATAGTATTCATATAGAAATTAACATAAACCTCTGACGTCATCTAGTAATTGAAGAACCAAAACAACTTTGACGCAAAAGCCATAGGTTCCACTACTTCGAATAAACAAATACAACGCACTTTTGGTATAGTGAATAACAACTTAATGCTGTGGATATCCCGAGATTTGGTCTTATCGCATGCCGCTTTGCGATGGCGGCTAGTCGTATATTATGACTAAGCCACCTATCAAAACATTCGAGAAAATGTTATAGCCATAAAAATGTGGTCATACTCGCGATAAGTTTGATTTATGTGTTCCGCGCATACATGCGTCAAAATAACACAATAACATCAATTACAATGACCGTGACCATGTAGCTATATGATTTAACTTTCATTGGATTTGACGACACCAAGTAACAGGTTTTATTCCTCTGTTGGAATTAAACTATAAAAGATTATAATTCCATTATAATCTAATTGAAAAATTAGCGAATTTTACACTTATCTGAAATTATCTATACTCGTATTTCTTTCCCATATTTCTGTCTTTTGAATAAAATGTTATTATGCTGGCTCTACAATTACTGATTTTGTAGATCCATGTTTTGCATTATCTGTTATTATTCAATAACAGAACACAAATCCAAAATTTTGCCCTGCTTAATGACTTACATAATAATGATTTGGGAAATTTGTAGGCTTATTTTCCTCGCTAGAATGGACCTGAGATCGGTCGGATTTCGTTATTATATAAGCGGTGTTAGGGATATACAACTTAATCCGGTCCAATGTCAAGTGTAGCCGGGGTTGGGGGGCGAGGTCGGCCTTGGTTCAGGACGTGGGCGCTACGCGGTGTGACGTCACTTCGCTAGGGCGCTCAATGACTGCCGCCACACAGGCCCTGTGCCTTCGTCCTTTGAGACGAACCGTCGCCGTCACCACGCGACTAATGGAAATACCGTGTAATGTGACATACATCTCTCGTTTGAGGTCGCTAGGAATAATATTTACCTGACGAAAATTATAGTAATAAGCAGACTATTTTATATAGAGACTAATTAAATGAAAAGTGGCTACTTGCAACTATAATTTTGAACCATGATGTCCATGGTGCCACATTAAATTATAAACGTGTTATAAAAATAAACTATAGGACTTAGAACTTGTACAATAATTAGATCAAACATGTTTAGAGAAATATTATTATAACGTGTACAGATTGCAGTAAAAAATACATAAATTTTCATAGAAAAGGCATAAATAACTCAAAAAATATCATAAACAATTCAATTACATAGTAAACAATAATAAACATTACAATCCAAGTACTGTGCACGAGACACTTCGAAGATATACGAGTGGGTAATTCTTAGAACAAAATATATTCTCGCTCCAAGTTTCCAAGTAATTTCTGACATTCAATACATCTCCTTGTATAAACAATATCAATCCCAACAACTTCGCATCATTAGTCTTTAATTTACAATTTTGTTTATAATATGGAAGTAGCAAAGGAGCGTGCAAAACACCTGATAGTTGATAGTCATTGCCGCCTATGGACATTTGTAATCAACCCCAGATAGGAGTGTGCCAAAGTCCAACGCTGGCAAAGTCGGGGTGCCTTTCCCCGCCTGATACGTTTCCCGTACAAAACTCTATAAATCAGACACAGCAGCGCTTAAATAGATGTGGCGGTGGTGCCTCCGAATCTCAAGGGGTTATACCAACTACAATTTAATAGTCCTTAGTAATCTATATATATAAAAGAAAGTCGTGTTAGTTACTCCACTTATAACTCAAGAACGGCTGAACCGATTTGGCTGAAAATTGGTGGAGAGGTAGCTTAGAACCAGGAGACGGACATAGGATACTTTTTATCCCGTTCGACCGCGTTTCCTTGAAGTCATTTTATAACTCAAGAACGGTTGAACCGATTTAGCTGAAAATTGGTAAAGAGGTAGATTAGAACCAGGAAACGGACATAGGATACTTTTTATCCCGTTCGACCGCGTTTCCGTAAAGTCATTTTATAACTCAAGAACGGCTGAACCAATTTGACTGAAAATTAATCGAGAGGTAGCTTAGAAGCAGGAAAAGGACATAGGATACTTTTTATCCCGTTCGACCGCGTTTTCGTGAAGCATTTTATAACTCAACAACGGCTGAACCAATTTGACTGAAAATTGGTGGAGAGGTAGCTTAGAACCAGGAGACGGACATAGGATACTTTTTATCCTGTTCGACCGCGTTTCCGTGAATAAATAAGAGTTGAAAGTTTGTATTAAAGTCCCCCAGTTTTGATGCAAATCTATATGAAAATTGGTATTTGATAGGATTTCGATAGAAAGTAATTAAATATTGTAACGCCGCCTTATATAGCATCGGTTCGCTCGCGCCTTTACCTACGTCTCCGGCGCCGCGAGTTTCGTTCGCTCGTTCCCCCGTTCGCCGCGCCAGTCCGCTTTACGCCGTCTTTATGAATACACGCTTTTGTGCAAGTACCAACCGACTATCATTCCGTGTCTCCCGCCCACAGTTGAATCATTTACAGTGGCGTCCCAACTCGTGGCATCTAAAAGATTTTTAGAACTCACATTCGTAAATTAATTAGTGTTAACGATCGTGTTCAACTGTGTTGACACGCCTGTGACTATAGTTTATCGTGTTCGTGTACTTGTGTTAAGTGTTAAGTTTTAAACATGCCTCGACCACGTCGTAAGAGACAATCCTTGGACAGTGCAGAGGGCACTGACAAGAACTTGGACTCGTCATACGAGGATCGGCTGGAGCCGTTGTTGTCAGCGTTCGCCAGAGCTCAAGCTCAGTCGAATCGTGAGCTTATTGAATCTATTCTGAACTCGCACACGCTCAACCAGAGCTCTACCAGCCCTACGTCTCCAGGCATGTCATCAATGGTTCAGACTGGAAACTTCGCGAATTGTACCGCTCGTTTCAATGGATCAAAGCAGGACTCAGAAGTCGTAGAAGCATTCGTCGACGCTATATGTGTGTACAAGGAGTGCACTAACATCAGTGACGACCATGCACTACGTGGCCTTCCGATGCTCCTAGAGGGAGAGGCCGCTGTTTGGTTCAGGGGAGTTAAATCGTCGATCGCATCGTGGGACGACGCACTCAAGCGCCTACGTTCAATGTATGGAGCTCCTAGGCCTCCGCATAAGATTTTTAGGGATATCTTCGCGTCAGACCAGCGCTCCGAACGTGCAGAGGTCTTCGTGACTCGCCTCCGTGCTCTGTTGGCGAAACTACCCTATACCATCGAAGAAAGAATACAGTTAGATATGATTTACGGTTTACTCAACAACATAATTCGTGAACGTGTCAGTAGAGAATCCGTTCACAGCATCGAAGATTTGATAAGTAAAGCCAGACACATAGAGGACACCATCAATGAAGCGCCAGCGTATCCAAGTACTGTCGGTACTTTGCGCGGTTTTCATGTGTATCAAAAGAAAACGCTCCCTTCGTTCGCCGCGCGCGGCTTTGCGGCGCCCGCTTTGAGTACAAGCGTGCCGCCGCCAGCCCTTTGTAGCGCGCCGCCGCCGACTTTGACCGCCGCCGCGCCGTCGCCCGCCCTTTGTGCGAGCGTGCCGCCGCCGCCGGCCGTCGCGTCGGTTAGAAGCGCGGGAAACGCATCAAACGCGCCGGTGCTGACCGCTACTTCTACGAGTGACGACACGACTAAAGTAGTAAGACTTTCGTCGAGTGCAGGTAAACTTTTCTGTGTTTATTGTCGTAAATCAGGACATTCGCGCGATTTGTGTCCGAAAATTAAAAGTAAGAGTGAAGTGTCCGGTTCTCAAATTTCGTGTTACGGTTGCGGTCGAATAGGTGTTATCCGTCCTAACTGCGTAAAATGTAACTCTTTCGCGTCCATTAATGTTTTACAGAACTCTAACTCGGGTTGCAAATGTTCGAGTGATGTTTCTATTTGTAATCGTTTAAATCATGATTCTGTTTATGTTCGTAATGTTACAAAAGATAAAATGTGTAAAAGAAATTTGAAAAAGTGTAAGGTTCAAGGACACTTGTCTTCACGGCCCGAGTCTAAACTCAAACGCATGCCGACAGCGTCCAAGGCTAATGATTTTGAGTCTTCAATGTGTAATAACATACCTACTCGCGAATTTTTGCCTCTGGAAGACAAGTTACCTTTCAACGGTTATAGTAATAATGTATCTAAGAATGATGTTGTACCTACTTATGCATGTTTGCCTATGAGCGGAACGGTTTTGCGAACGGGGCGACCGACTGAATCGCGTGTTTCAGATTCTAGTAAGGGCCGTCCCATTCTTTATATCGAGATTTGTGGTAATACCGGTACGGGTTTAGTTGACACGGCTGCCAAGCGTTGCATTGCTGGAGCCTCACTTTATGCACTATTCCAAAGGCTAAATTTACCTTTTCGCGATAGTGTCATGTCAGTGAAGCTCGCGGACGGAGTCGTTCAAACACTGGATGTCAGACTAGTACATGTAAAGGTAAGGCTCGATCGAACTGATGTAGTAATACCTACCACCTTCGTTATTTTTCCGCACGCCGTCAACAACGAAACTCTTCTAGGCGTCGATTTCTTGCGCAAAGCGCGCATTACTATTAACATGCATCGTAATACATGGTTCACGGCTGATCGACCTCATGTTACTCACCGCTTGCACTGCGAGTCTTTCCGCAGTCTTATGGGGTGTGCTTCCGCGGATTTTCTGAGGGCAGACGAGGGTACGATGTTGGAACCAGATGAGCGTACAACACTTGCTGAAGTACTTCAGGAGTATGAAGACGTTTTTAAGGAAGGGGGAGGTCCAACACCGTTTGCTGAGCACCGAATAGAAACGGGTGATCATCCTCCCATTGCAGTTCCTCCTTATCGCCTCACTCCAGCTAAGAGGGCTATTATGGAAGCCGAGCTCGAGAAGATGTTACAGCAAGACATTATTGAAGAATGCGAGTCTGCATGGGCTGCGCCAGCATTACTCGTTCCAAAGAAAGACGGAACTTACCGTTTCTGCGTCGATTATCGAAAGCTTAATGCCGTCACCAAGAGTGATTCCTATCCATTGCCGATCATCGACGACCTACTGCAGTACACCGGTAAGAGTTGTTACATGAGCACGATAGACCTTCGCGCCGGGTACTGGCAGGTGTGTGTTCGAGAAGCCGTTCACCGTTTCAAACGTATGCCCTTTGGCTTACGAAATGCGCCCGCGACGTTTCAACGCCTCGTTGATCGATTTCGTTCGGGTTCTTCTCTCAAAAACACCACAGTCTTAGGTTATATCGATGACCTTATTATAATTTCTGACAGCTTCGTGAAACACCTTGAGGATCTCCGTGCTGTATTTGACCGTCTTAGAGTCTTCAACCTCCGAGCCAACCGGGATAAATGTGTTTTTGCTCGGGAGAGTGTGAAATATCTTGGTCACATCATAATGCCTCAAGGAGTATCACCTGATCCTGATAAGATCAAGGCCATAGCTGATATGAAAGAACCTACATCCGTAAAGCATCTCAAGAGCTTCTTGCAGACCTGTTCTTGGTTCCGGAAATTCGTGCCAGATTTTTCGAAGGTCGCACAGCCTCTTACGATGCTCACTAAAAAGGCTCAGTCTTGGATCTGGGGTGACGCACAAGTCAATGCGTTTACAGAACTGAAAAGGTTACTCACCTCAACGCCAATACTCGCACAACCGGATTATAGTTTGTCGTTTGTTATCCGCACTGATGCCAGCAATTACGCCTTAGGCGCCGCTTTGCTCCAGGGGGAGTCATCACGTGAAGAAAAACCCATTGAGTACGCGAGCCGACTTCTCACGCCAGCAGAACGTAATTATTCAACGACCGAGCGGGAGGCTCTTGCCGTCGTATGGGCTTGTGAGAAGTTCCGAGGATATATTGATGGACATCCAGTTCGTGTTGCCAGCGACCATCAACCGCTCAAGTGGTTACTTACCCTGAAGTCACCAACCGGTAGATTGGTACGATGGGCCATGAAGCTCCAGTCTTTCGATCTTCAAGTCGATTACACACCGGGAAAGGCCAACGTCATCGCGGATACGCTGAGTCGACCGCCCTGCGAAGAGGATACTCGCGAGTCCTGTGGAGTATGTACAGTTATCGTAGAGGTACCTCGATGGGATGCGACGAACGTCCGTCAATCTCAGCTCGATGACCCCGAAGTTTCGAAGATCCTTAAAGACCTGGAAGGAAAAGATGAAGTAGCTCTTAAAACGTGGACCGAAAGAGGATACCACCTTGTTAGAGGAGTGTTGTACAGGTACATCGAGGCTGACACCGAAGAACCGCAGCTCGTCGTTCCTGAAAGCCTTAGGAAACAGGTTATGTTGGAATGTCATGATTCTCCAACTTCCGGTCATGGCGGTATAGAGAGAACTCTTCACCGCATTGCCGAACGTTTTTATTTTCCCGGGATGCGTCGTTATGTAACAGAATATCTCAAGACTTGTGTAGAATGTCAACGCTACAAGCCGAGTAATGTGAAACCAGCTGGGTTGCTCCAAACACCGGTTCCGGCTCAGCGTTTTGAAGTTGTCGCCGTCGATCTCTTTGGGCCTTTACCCAAAGGACCTCTAGGTGAGAGGTGGATCCTGATAGTCGAGGACACCACAAGCAAGTGGGTGGAACTCTTTGCCCTCACCGAGGCCACGGCCATGATCTGTGCGAAAACATTAGTCAATGAAGTCTTCATGAGGTTTGGACTTCCGAGGCGTATGATTTCTGACAACGGTGTGCAATTTGTAGCCGATGTCATGCAGCACGCTATGTTTGTTCTGGGAGTCAAACAAAATCTGATACCTCTGTACCATCCAGAAGCTAATCCCGTGGAACGGAAGAACAGGGATTTGAAAGTCCAACTCGCCATATTAGTTGAGAAGGAGCACCGACAGTGGGCCGAAGCTTTGCCGTTTATCCGGTTCGCTTTGAATACTTCGTTGACCCAAGCAACAAAGCAGACTCCTGCCTTTCTTACTTTTGCCAGGGAATTGCGTTCGCCCATCTCTGTTCAAAGTGACCTTCGAGCGATAGTTGAGACCGAGAATTATGTCCCTCAGATCACGCCTTATTTGCTCAAGCTAGCCGGTATTCTCTCAGATGCTAAGGAAAGCATCGAGAATGAGCAAGATAAGAGGAAACGCGTTAAGGACAAGACTCGTCAAAACGCCGAGGGTTATGTTCCAGGTGACTTAGTCTTGTTACGCGGTCATATATTAAGTAGTACTAGTAAGGGGTTCAGTTCAAAACTCGCCCCACGGCAAGATGGTCCGTATGTTATAACTAAGAAGGTTAGTCCAACTACATACATCTTGTCTCGTTGTGGTAGACCTGACGAAATTTTGGGGAAGTACCACACCAGGGATCTGCGTCGATACCACGCTCGTCAGGACGATCAGCCGGAGCCTGTATGTCCTAAAAGACCGCGCGGTCGTCCTCGTAAAAACCCTGTCGCGTAAGTTTTACTGGTGTTTGACCTGTCGTGAGGTCACCTGACTAGGTCAAAAGGGGGAGACTGTAACGCCGCCTTATATAGCATCGGTTCGCTCGCGCCTTTACCTACGTCTCCGGCGCCGCGAGTTTCGTTCGCTCGTTCCCCCGTTCGCCGCGCCAGTCCGCTTTACGCCGTCTTTATGAATACACGCTTTTGTGCAAGTACCAACCGACTATCATTCCGTGTCTCCCGCCCTCAGTTGAATCATATTACAATATCTATTTTACGATATTTGCAAAATCAACCCTTAAGTTGGTTAAGTAGGGGTTGGAATTTTATATTAAAATCCGTTAATTTGGAAGCAATAACTGTAAAAATTTGCATTTGGCTTTAGAAGACACTTCGTTTAGAAATCGGCAGATTTTGAAGCAAAGTCTATGAAAATTGGATTTTAGCTTTTTGATTCAAAATAATAGAACACATTTTTCACCGTTTTTGGAAAATCAACCTTTAGGGTCGTTTTATCGGGTATGGAACTTTAATTTAATATCCGTTAATTTGGAGCACTAAGAAAATTATCATAAGACATAATGAAGCATCTGAGTCACTGTTTGTTTTTTTAGATCAACCCTTAAGACTGTTATAAATCGCCTTTCTATTTACACACCTGTTTCAGCATTTTAGCTATTCAACAACCCGATTAGAGTACTATAAGTAAATAAACTTTCTTTAAAAAAAACGTTATTGAAGTTATAGGTACTTCTTTTCGCGTGTTTGTAAAAAAAATAACAAAAAATACAACCGAGTTCTATGTCACTACAAAGTAAAAAATAATTCGAACGAAATATATTGAGCGCCGACTTCAGAAATATGTAGGTACTAAACCAACATTTATTTGAATTATTTTTTACTATGTAGTGACATAGAAGTCGGTTGTATTTTTTGTTAAAATTTTTTTTACCCTTTTTAGTGATGACATAATAACATTTATATTAATACAATATAAAATTGTATAAACGTGATCATGAATTAAGGTACGGTCTGAATTTACATTGATTGGAACCGCCCGCTCGCAGGGCGCTGCCGCGCCCTGCCCGCTTAGTTTTATATTGTCTTATGTGTTCCAACCTAACCTAACTAAATAGTCAATGATTTGCAATTTCATTAGAACCTCCTACACCAAATATCTTCAAACACGACTCAATTATTCCCATCGGTTGAGGAGTTACATATTTTGTCTCCGAGCCACATTATCAGACCCTTAAATAGTCAATGATGAACTGACTTTGCAATTTCGTTAGAACTTACACCAAATATCTTCAAACACAACTCAAATATCCCCAT
This sequence comes from Epargyreus clarus, assembly GCF_041222505.1. Lineage (NCBI taxonomy): Eukaryota > Metazoa > Arthropoda > Insecta > Lepidoptera > Hesperiidae > Epargyreus > Epargyreus clarus. Next base: position 11,318,029 of record NW_027332212.1, read on the forward strand.
CGGTTGAGGAGTTACATATTTTGTCTCCGAGCCACATTATCAGAGCCTTAAATAGTCAATGATGAACTGACTTTGTAATTTCATTAGAACCTACAATAAAAAATAACACAATAAAAAAATAATTATTAAAATCGGTTCACTAACGGCGGAGTAATTCGTGTACATACATAAAAAAAAGATACCGGCCGAATTGATAACCACCTCCTTTTTGAAGTCGGTAAAAAAATAACAGAGTGCAGAGAGGTAGAGTGAATTTTATTTAATTGTATTTTTTATTTTCCTGTTCTCCTGTGGCCATTTCCTAATATTTACCAGTAGTTTATGGACATAATACATAAATTACACGAGTGAAACCACGAGATACAGATAGTCACTCATAATTAGGTGGTACGAAGTTCACCGGGTCATCTAGTTTTTAATAAAATGTAATACATCTCCTTGCATAAACAATATCAACCCTAGCAAATTCGCTTCGCTAATATCACTAAAAATAATACCTATATACTGGACGTTCCTTAACTCATACAGCATAAATGAGATTCCTAGAAGCGGGTGAAGTTCCGTTACGTCTTTATTTAACTATTCTATTTTAATCTACGCTCAGCACAACTATATAGGTAAACGTAAACATATACCATAATACAGCTGAGAATAACGTTTTGCATGGATACGCAATTCTATAATCCACTTGATATCACCCGCGGTTTCTAACACGTGGATTTAATGTACTCATAGCTCTTCGGAGATGGAAGCAAAAATAGTTAATGCGATTGTATAGAAACCGCTTTGCGTTGCAGATCCGATAAAGCGCATCTGATTAAAACCATTAGAAGCATTGGAAACAACTAAATAAACGAGAAAATGTATTATGATCATAAACAAACCTTATTCGAAATATTACGTTTAAGTGAGTCAATTTAATATGTTTCGGTAGGTAGCAAAAGACAGTTTATTAAGATGTTCAAAATGAGTCTGCTACCCACCTTTAACCTTCTATATCAACAAAAGGACAAAATTGAGAAAATAACTCAATGTTAGTAATGTAGTTTATTATTTTAATTCGGTTAGAATGGTTAGTTAATGGCTAGTTAGAATGGCTTCGTTAGTATACGGTGTCTTACAAAACCTTCCGCTGGAGTGTAAGAAGTATGACGTGGAATACTATGAGAGAAATACGCTTGCTTCGAATTGTAATACAGAGTTTCCACCATCGTTTTCTCTCTTCTTTATTATCCCCTTTAGTATATGCTCATGTGCTGATGTACTCACGTTTCTTGTTTATAAGATTGTAACGCGCAAAAGACCTTGTATATCCGGATTAACACATACATTGTATAGGTACATTCCGAACGCCGCATTATGTACGAATACTTCTGGTTACTCTTCAAGAAGTTTGATTTACACATGATACCTTTATAGTAAAAGTGTTATCAATAACCCTTATAACTGGAAGTATGTAATAGATAAAATAACCCCAAATATTAGTTGATACGTTTAGGTGCGTAATTTCACAGTTGAAAATAACCATTCAAAACAAATTTCTGGAAACATCCGTTTTAATAAAAATGTAATCCATTTCAACTAACACTTAAAAACGTATAAATTGAATTAATATATTATTACGTGCAATTCCGAGAGGATCAATGTTTATCTTATAATCCGCCTAATTTTTTCATACATTGCACCCGTGTGATACATGATGTTTTCACAGATCGTTTATATATGTTTATGCACAAAAATAACGCATAAATCGTAACACGTGTTTTCGTTACGCAGACTAACCTTTTTCGTACAGAATGGATAATGTTTTTCTTCCAATACATAAATATTACGAGAATACGGCCGCTGCTAAATGTTATTGAAATTCTGCCTTATTGCTTGAAAACCCCGATAATTATAACATCGTGTTCAAGATGGCATCGTTATGGTTTTATTATAGCCATAACACTAAACATCATAATATTATTGATACATCATATTGTAGGTATAATACTGACCCAATAATGCGAACGTTCGTTGGTGTCACATTAGAATTACTTATATACATAATGCGTATACATAACCACCTATTTGTTAATCCGCCAAGCATTACGTGACATTGCAATTATTTTATTCGTTTAATACAAAATTGCACATGATTGCTTGTTATCAGCCAATTAAATAAGGGTCATGTAATATAAGTTACGTATAGAATTTTTATTTTCTATAGAATCTATTTTTCGTATTTAAGTATTTTGGCGAATATTAAAAATATGAAAATGGTATTCTCATGGACTTAAGTATCGATTCTGAATTGACTTAGTTTACTTTTTTACCACAAGCAAGGCAATTTTAAATGTACAATAAAATGAACGAGCGTACATTTCCATTGTCTACACTCTACATGAACATAATAATATAATTACATTATATATAAACAATTAAATGTACATGTGTAAACGACACGCTCTGTTGCATTAATCAATACATTATTCTTTTCTCATGCCATCGAACTTTGACTTTCTTTTGGCATATATCGACGAATCGCCCGTCGAGCGTAGCTGGCACATCTCCAGAGAAATGTAATAAATAGCGAGTAACGGCGCCAGGTCGCGATATAACATAAGCGATCATGACGGAAATAGTAAAGATTTGCGTAAAATACATCGCGTGTGGTGTATAAAAACCGTAAAACCCCACACACACGTTTACTAGGAGAGCCGAGGGTGACACATTCCGTGATAATTCCGGAGGTTTTAATTTTGGAGCGCCACAGAGGAATTTGTCTTTCGGTTTGCACCCAGGATATTTATTGCAAACCGCGTATGAGTTTTAAATTATTATAAAACATTGCATATAAAAATTTAACTAGGTTTATGTTTTTCTCCGAGCAATTCGTTTCAATGGCGCAGTATTTACAGGATACCTACTGCCACAGAATATTCACAGCTGCGAAGAAACCAATTGTAAACATGACGACTCGCTTAGCGCAGAGGTTTCCACACTAGTTACAATGCCAGTTTGTCACGCAGACGGTTCGATCCCCGACCAGACAATCATCTAAATTGATGGATTTTAAATTTGTACATATAAAGATAAACCCATACCTTGTATTGTAGGGTTACTCCGGTTATTAGGCACCAGGTTACATCACTCACACGCATCACTATCATTCAAACCCGCAACACAGGAAATCGTAATATGGGGTTGAGTGCTGAAAGCGTCATTATATGTACTTGATTTTGGTACCAAAAAATTGCAATACATGTCTATTACGCTTGTTGAAAATTTCATCAAGTATTTACATACTCAAACATACCGAGCTCTACTCTTAGCAATCGCATTAACACATCGTGGCAACCGTGCAAAAAACGTGCAAAGAAAGGCAATAAATGTGTTTATAGAACGCTAAACAGAAAGTATCGGATAACGTACCGTGAAGTGGCAATCAAAGTTGCACGATAGATGTTGACGCAGCGCCGGCCCCAACCGGTGTTGCACATCACACGTTGCACATTCAATAACATGTTCAAACAAACGCGTGGGATACTGTCACACGTGCTAACAGTTTAGCAAAACGGATAACATAGAAACGCTGACATACATAATAATATACAATACTTTACCTATCTTAATACATAAGAATCCTCTGTCAAGATCTATGTTCACGCAAATCTCCGATACTACTTAACCGATTTTGATAAAATTTTGCACATATGTTGTAAATTGGGTCAACTTGAGAAATGTAGATTTTGGATCGACTGATAGATGGACATTGACAAACTTTTTGCATTTCTACGAGTATATAGGAATCTTTTTTTATTTTAAACTTTTTATACCAAAGTTTCGAACCATTAACTATGAGCCACAAAGAAGGGTGGCCAGATTTGGCTCTATATACCTTATCTGTATCTAACAAAGTACTCATAAACACTAGATTAGTGTACTTTATTTATGATGCTACATTTATGGTACGACTACCTAAAACTGTCATTCTAGTTGTGACGGATATTTACTTTGGCACAACACTAGTGTAGAAATCACATACTTGTCGAATCAATCAAAGATAGTTTTTCTCCTTGTATAATTGTCACCGGCTAATAAATTACGTTTTATATTTAGACTGTGATAAATATTAAACAATGATTCGAAGAAAGCTACACAGCTACGTTTTGCATGCTACCATGTCGCTTTTATTAGGCATTCCATAAATATCAGGATTTAACCTGATTCTTGTTGGCTCAAGATAAGCTGGGAACTTCTATTTCAAGAAAGTAGACTTTGTTTTAACTGTTATACAATTTCCGAAGATATATAACACGACTGTTTTATTTCACACTAAAACGTTTGAAATAAAATATGACCACATTGAAAGATGGTAGAACGAGTATGGTTCGACTGGGGAGTTACCAACCGCTACACCTATTTCTATCGTGAAGTGGCCACGTTTTATGTGCCACGTACTATTTTACATGGAACTAGTTACGCAAATCCGTGGTTGGCAATGACCACTTACCATCAGATAACTGCAAGGTCTATTGCTACTTCAATCTTAAAAGTGACACAAAAGCAGTACCTATTGCATTTTCGTTCTAAAATAGTAGTTGATTGAATTTTAGAATATGCTCTTGGTAGCAGATTTACAGTACAGAGCCAGGATACCGAACGTTGCCACACAAAATTAAACGGAAGCAAACAAACATTGACACGACCCAAATGGAGCAAGTTGCGCATGCACGCAAAACGACGTCTAAAACTGCTAACATTGAACTGAAAACACAGATAAAGTTCTATTTATTCCATACACAATAATGTGTACCTACTGTTGCAGAACCCATTATTAACATAGGAAATACACATGGGAAATGTACACACCAGGCTATCGGTTTGAAATTGCGCTAAAGCCCTTTTATGTGCGCCGTAATCGAGTCGTCGTCAACCCATTGCTGTACCACTGCTGGGCACAGGTCTCCTCTTAGAGTCAGAGGTCATATTCTACCGCACTGACCATTTGTGGATTATTGGATTTACATAACTTTGATGACTTTTTCTAAAGAACTCTCAGGAGCGTAGGTCTCCTAACATTATTTTCTTTCATATAACTTTGAAGAGTTAATGGCGTGCCTACGAGTCGAGTTTCCAACCACGACGCTATCACTGCTGTACGCAAGTAATATACAAGAAAACAAAAGAATGCGCTAAAATTATAATAACAGCTATCACTAATTATAAATCTGTATTAATGAACTTTACGTAACAAAGCCGAGATTATGCAATAGACGTCGAGATGCATAAAATCAAAATGAACGAAACGATATGCTTCGTACAATAGTCACGTCAAGTACCAAGTCAAAATAACGCCTATATCTAATTGATTTACGTAATATAAAACCGTCACCCGGCAATTCAGCACGTACAGTGTAATATAACAGCGTAATTCTAGAATTAGTTAATGTACCTATACGCAAACACTTTCTATTGTGAAACTGTTTTCTAGTTTTTACGAGCGTTTAATAGCCGTAGTAAACGAGCGTTCAATATTCATAATATTGGCTAGTTCCAAGACTTAAAGACAAGAAAATAATATGAATAAACAAGTCTGTACTAACTTATCTCCACGTGCGTCTTGTTTATTGTAAATTGGTCATATGGTCATACACTGAGACGGAAGAGTAATAGGCATCGTACTAAATCATGAAAACACAACATGAAAATACAAGCCTCTTCACAAATGTCAATAAATCCGTCTTTTGATTTGATTTTTTATCAATATCTAACGAACAAATCTCTTTATAAATTGCTTTGTCATGAAGACAAAGAAGGCAACGAAAACGCTCGAACTCTTCAAACCTAGGCAAAGCTGGCTTTTATAGTTGAAACAAAGTAGTTATTCACCCAAACCAAACAAGGCAACATAATAATGGTACCAATTTGTTGTCATTGTTATACAATAAACAAATAAGCGTTTTTGTCACTAAGTGCCTAGAGTAGTGTTAGACTCTATATGTTGCAACAGACTTTAAAACTAGTAGGTATTTTTTAGGTTTTTATATCCGTGACTAACTAATTCTATTGACCAAGTATAAAGTATTTTCCTCAAAACATCATGTGCAAGCTATAGTGCCTAGCCCAAACTAGTTTAAACCAATATACCTGTGACTAAATAAGTAATTTGAAATCGGGTTTTACCGGTAACTTTTATTCAAAATGTTTATGTATACTACGAGTTTCTACACAAATGTAATAATACAATCGTAAGAATTATACAGTTATACGTTTTCAAATAGAGTTTTTTCTTAAATAATTTACTGAAACTTGTAAAATATGGGATCTATCAACAAACCATAATTACGAGTACGACCATGGTAGAGAAGAATCCAACAATATCAAACCCAAAAATTTCGAACTTTAGGCAACAATTTGATAATTTAATGATTATAATGATGCCCGTTATGGGCATATGTGGAAGAAGTTACAAAAATTTGTCGTAAACAACAACTTGTCAAAAGGTGCTTTACAATATAATGTAGACAATAATATTTTTCGTTTGATGCTACTGATTATCGCCGTTTCCTGCGCGTAGAGCACACTGTCCGACATACTTCACTGACCTCAAACGAAATCTCAATCGCACCTCATTTCGTCACGGCATTGATTAACAATTTAGCATTGATACAACCAGCCAGTTTGTCGTCTGAGCACCGGCAGCCGTGCTCAATGGAGTGGCACACTGAAAAACTGTTACGTAACCTTGCCTATCAAACATCGTCATCTTAATATTTCATGCTTCATAATGTGTATCTTCTAACGGTTGCATAAAACCCTCGATTCACGGGAAAGTATACCTTTTTTATATATGGGAGTAGCAGACGAGCATGCAGTCCACCTGATGATAAGTGGCTACTGCCGCCCATGGACATCTGTAAATAACCCCAGATAGGATTAGATATTCCTACCTGAGCTCGGCCACAAATGCGCTACTATCCTTGAGAACTAAGCTGGAACACTCGGAAAAGTATGTCTCCCTTACGACACCCTTCAAACCAGAACACAAATGAGGCAGAAATAGGTGTGGCGGTGATGCTGCCGGAGTCGAAACACAAAGGGTTCTACCACCTCTATACCTTTTTGTACATCAGTTCCTAAAACGTGATATATTTTTTGTTCTCGTAACGTATACACACGAAGCGATTACAAGGTTAGGTCACGCCGATAAATCAGCCTTTATGCTTCAAAACGTGTTAGACGTGTTCGAATCGTATTTTTGGTTTTATCATCAGGTCGACACATATTTAAGACTAAAATGAAAAATGTCATAATGTACATTATTAAAAAAAATACTGAATGAAAATGGTTGCATCGAAGCATTAAGTTGTAGGTACCTACTGCACGTGCTAAAATGCATATTTATAAAACCATTTAGTAACATCACAATGTACATGTAAAACCAGGAGTATGAACACTTGTGTAATCACAATATATGCACAGTTTTATTATTATGACAAAGATAAATAGAATTCAATATGTGAATGGATTGTTCTGTCCCCAGCCTTTAGTTGTAAATAACGTATGCATTATGTATTATGTGATATTATTTTCAACGCAATGACAATTTAATGTTTTATGGCGTCATTATGTAACTACGTATATTATGTAAGGAATAAAAGCAATGTTAGATAATAGATAAATAATAGTATTTGATCATTCCTAATGAATGCATTCAAATGCATAAGCAAAATGTGAAAACGTTACTTAAACAATAAATAAGCTTGGAAAACCTATACCAAACTCCATGTAGATGATCCCGCGTGTGGCATACTAATTGTTATATACATTTTTCTAGTCGTATACGTTAAAATAAAGTTGCCAGGGAATAATGTCATATGACGATGTTTACGTCTATGCTCGGATGAGTTCTGGCCTTGATGCGCTTTTTAGTACGCGACTGACCTCACACTCAGTACACCAAGACAAAGTTTAATCCATGTTACGACAAAAAATAATATAGCAATCTTTTTAAATTTAAAAATTCTGATACACATACCATGCAAGCAATAAAATAACTATTTGCAGAGAAACACTTAGCTAGAAGGAAAATCATTATCATTCGCCACTGACGTAGGAAAATGGCTACAATATTCTAATCGACCAATAACTCAGTCTACTTTCCTTAGTGCAGGAACTTCAAGTCATCGTGATTGTGCTGTAAAATAAGTATGTTCAAAATACCCAAGAATCTGTGTCACTCTCATTTAGATGTTCATATAGATATGCATTATTGACAATAGGTTTCCTTATACAATCCAATATATTATATTATATGTGCAATATTATATAAAATAATGGGATAGCGTACGATCTACTTCTTTTTGCGATAAAAAAAATGTGTTGCTATGACATTTGGTGATCTGTATAAATTAGTACAATAACATCGTAAAAAATAAATATAAAAATAGGTTAGCAGCTGTTTGGAAATAAATGTCTAGAATATCATCAGAAAAGAGCCCTGGCATTCGAAAACGAGTTGACTATTAATGATTCAGTTAATGTATTTTACGTAACATCATCTCGTTAGCAAACGTGCCAAATAATTTTAGACCGCACACACTGCTGTTTAGAATTAATAGAAAATATATAATTTATATACAAACATAACAAATTGGCTATACCAGAAAGTAAACAAGTACAAAGTATAATGTAGGAACATCACAGACGTTGTTATTGAAGCGTCTGGTGTAACACAAGTTTTCACAGTTTCGTGCCACTGACAAAAATCGTGCAACCCTTAGATTTTATCAATGAGAATTGCCATGAGTAGTGACAGTAGAGAAGAATAACAAATTTTACATTATTATACCTGAATATGAAAATAGTTGCGGTGTGTGGTACCGTCAGGCAGATGCTTATCGTGATTCAGTTAGAATACTTGGAAACAAATGATGGTTGTTGATACTTATTACTCAAAAGAACATAATAAATATCATTGGCGTGAGAAAATCAAGGTACTAAAAGTTTGCATAGATGTTTCTGCCGAAAACGTACAGCACTACAAAAATCCCTCCTCCAAAGGTATTTTCGCGGAGCGCTATGACTTGAAGTTCTTTAAAATGATGCAAAAAGACCTCTACTCCAAAGCCGGCGATATATTGGCGACTCCGATGGTAATACAAAAATTACGAATTGTTGTCTTACAAATGATTATAATAAGTGATTACAGTCAATATTCAGGAAACATTTGCTGCAGCTAAAAAAATCGTGGAAATTTTAGCTTAACAGCTATCACAAATCCCGCAATAAAAACGAACGATAATACTTGTATCCATAATCTTACTTATCGCCGTGTATCTATGCAATCAGGTATAATCTTCAATTATGATCTGCAAACAACATCTTGAGACAATTCTATTCAAATTTCAATTAGACGTGCATCTATTGATCAATCTCCATCTTGAGTATTCGTCATGCGCATTGGTCATCTTTCTTAGTCACATGCTTTCATTTAAATACATTTAAGACTAATTTCCTGGAATTCCTAATATTCAACAATTCGTATTTAGTTACTATATATATAAGCGATCGTGATTCGTGATACTACGCAGTCTAGTACGCTCCAACACTGTTACGTATCGTATGAATCACAGATAGTTTTCCTTATTAGCATACAAAACAAACGTCGAAGTAATAAATTTCTTTATGAATAAAGATCAACAGGTGCGACCTTCGTTACCGTAATGACAAGCAGAATTGCTAACCAAATTTACGATTATCACAGCACTAAAACTTGATTGATAACAACAAGCTTATTCTTCCGATACCTTAAGGTCGACGACCGAAATTACATGTACGTATGTATACGTATAAAGTATTGCAAAGATTGCAGACAGTAGACAATCAACAAGTACTTTATGCAAAGGTTTCTTTAAGAAAATCTCGAACTTACTCATATTCGTAATGACCTGTCAACTGACGGTATCTTTTTAATACGCTTTTTTTAGCTGATAAGTCATGATAACCTACAAAATGACATTTTTAAATACAAAACATATTCAGAACAATGACTTTTTGTGTAAATATTTACAAATCGCAGGTAAATGCATTAGTAGTAGGCAACACACAGTCCCTGTTTAACAAACGATAACAGTATTACAATGTTGTACAGGTAAGCTAATGCAATATTAGCGGATAAACTCAAAATCATATTTACAATTCCTAATATCATGTAAACTATGTAACTAGATATACAATGCTATAACTCTCTGTTGTACAACAAAAAGGAATAAAGTTTAATTAAAAATAAATGTATATTAAAAAAGAACTTTTAATTCGTCATCTTGGGGCGTCCGCCATATTGAATTCAATAATCATGAAAATTTCAGGTCCATCGGTTGGGGTTAATTGTTTCAAAATTCAGTTGCCATATTTGTCACTCATATAGGTATATACGAGAACTAACAAGGCAAGTTTAATAAAAGCTTGTAACAAAAAGAGAAATGTATGCAAAGGACGGTCTTATCGCGATCTCTACCAGACAGCTTCACGGTACATGTCAAAGATATCACAGTATTACAAAACTTGGGCTAGAGGTATACATATTACGTATTAAAGGATGCATAAGTAATACTTAAGCGTATCCAATACACCCTACATACATTTTTAATATACAGGAATTAACTCAATTTAAATATAATCTAGTAGAATGACATTTTCAGTAGAGCGTAAAGAATAATCATGTGATGAATTTAACAATACATTCATTTAAATAACATAATACTTAAACTATTTTAGAAATATGACTAAAGAAAACGACAGCAAAAGTAAAACGCATCAATTTGAACCCATTCTCTTATTTCCTAAACAAAAACGAGACACAAAAACTATAATTCCGCAAATTGGGTTTTACAATTGTGAGAACAATTGTGACAATCAGTGGAGAAGAAGATAAACAATGATCAAAAATGACGTAGTGAGACAAGGATTGAACATTTCCGCGAAAACATTTTTCCTCCCTGTAATGAGGTCACGAGGAAATGCCTGCCAAACAAAAAACAGTGATTAACAATGCAAAAAGCGATTAATTTTATTTGTCAAAATTCCTTCGTAACAAAGCCTCCTTTTTTGCTTTAGAGAAATCCTCTAGATTAAAAACGTTTTACGTCGTAAAAAGGAGATAAATCATATTCTTATTATAATCTTAGTGGTAACCTTAACCTAGAAATTATGATAAATGAAAATCGTTGCCATTCCAGTGGTCCCCACGCAAAGTGGATAATTCTGTGAATGATACGTAATTATTTTCCACGGCCATAACGAGAACAGTGCTCCAGGAATGCATGAACTTTGGCAAAGCGCCATCTGTGTAGGATCACGGAAAATGACATTTTGTTTGCACTTTGTCAAAACTTTCAATTATCACCTAGCTGAATTGAACTCGAAAAATTTGTTTACAGCGTAGCGTTAACTTTTGAGATGAAGTAAAAGTAACGAATTCTAAATACGGAATCATTATCAATAGCCCGACACAAATAATCACTCAATATTTTATTTCATAATAGTTGATTGTAAAATAAGTTTGAATAAACATATAGTAAATACAGAAGAGGGTTAAGACAAAGATCGTAAGATGCGTAAAGTAGGATACCTAGATCCCGTTTAATCAAATGCAAAATGGTTAAAAATCTAATTTACAAATGTTGAACTTAAAAACATAATTTCACAAAATCTTTATAAATATTATAATAAATAATATAAAATAGAATAACAACAACATAACCGCTGGAACTAACATCCACAATGGTACATCACAATAGGCAAACAAACAAAATTGACATAACGTCACGGTCACTGCTTCGTAATTTATCACGCTTGATTACGATGACCTGACGCAAGACATTGTTTACGAGCCTGGTACGAACCAGATGAGATGGAGCACATTGAGATAACACCAGTTAGCTCAATCAGTGCGACCGCGTCAGAGTCATGTTAGCTAAGCTAAATTACCTATAATGGCCCTGTTACTCAACAGCGTGCGATCACCGCTGTCATACCATTCACGTGATAGATAAATTGATAATATATCACGTAACAATCTTTAATGGACTCGTGGGTGCGTTGGACCGCGTGACGACCTAAGACCAGCAAATCTTTCAATTGTATTGATTCGTAAAAAGCCTCCGCGGTCATACGTCCGCCGTCTTATCCTATTTAATGTAAGAAGGGCATTCAGTTATTCACCCTTTGTCTTTTGTGTAATCACTTAACAGAATCGTCTTGTCTTTGTGTAATCACTTGACGAAATCGTTTATCTACTTAAGAAATACTGAAGGAAGACAAAAACGCGGCAATAGATTCTGCCAGTTTTAGAAGAAGTTATCCAGCATGATGTCTGATTTTAAATGTTCACTACCTTACATTGACTGTAACTGACATTGACTATCAATCAGCCAATTAGCCGGCAAGGGAACTAAAATCTAATTTTGACGCTTTTCTTCTAAAAATCTCTAAATCGAAAGACCTTTCACATATAAACTGAAGGACAGGTGACCGTAGAGTATGTGCTTATGAGCAATAGCTATTATCGGTTTCCCAATATATCACATAAAAGCACTTCGCTGTAGATGTTATTTTTACCTCTGAAAAGCCTAAGAATAGCTAGCCATCTGGGTTGGCCGAAGGCCTTGGCTGTCGGACTTGAGTGCCTTCTACTAGCAATTCTATGATATAAGTCTTGCTTAATTTATACCAATTAGTAAGGTTCTATTTTATATGTTCACCTTTTAATATTCTTATCTGTCTATCGGAACAAGCTAATGAACGAAATAGCTGAAACTATTTCGAAAGCGCGACAGATTTTTGATAACATATGTGAATTACACATATTTGTATCTCAAATTATGTCACATTGCTTCCAGATTTTACCAATGAAGTCATAGAGTATCTGCCATTATCTATTGCATGAACATACTTAAATGTTGAGTGCTCTAAATTACTAATACTCGTATAATAATGGCCTGTTGCAACCAGCTCATTATGTGAAGGGAAACACGAAGATCAACACAGATTTCCGAGGACAAAGACTGGGCCCATTAGCCCTAATCTCTGCGAGCGCTGCGATCCGTAGTTCGTGACCATATTGAAATGGAGCGGATCACGAAGTTTCACTGTAAAATTATTATTCTTGGCAACGTTTTCCCACGTGCTATAATGCACCTCCTTGCCTGATCCCGCATAAATGTGTGCCGCGAATGTTTGCCTTGCACTCAAAATATCTGCTATGCAAATTATTCCGAATTTCATCATTACAATTTCTCTAAAGTAAAATGTATATAGACTTCATTTACGTGTTACTGCTGAGAGGTATCTGGCAAATGGCTATATTTGTTTTATTATTAAAGTGCTGAAATCCTGCATTTAATTTTATAACAAAATAAACTACAAGGAATGTTATGTTTAGGAAATATTAAACCTGGGAAAATAGCGTACTAACATTTATTTGACTAAAACAGAACTATTAGTCCACATTTTACAAAATTACTGTGTAACTAATGTTCTTTTGCCTATTGCAATCTTGCAATACTATATTGCTCATTAAATTAGAACGTAATTATTACTTTAATAATAGATTTACGATTCATAGGTACGATTCATCAAATATCTTAGTGTTGATTTACATTTATCGTTAGTTAAAATTATCTCATTATTTTCCTGTGACCAACTTACTTAGAACAATAAATCATAAGTAGAATGATGATCTCATACAATATTACTGCAATAGCCAACGTCATTACAAAATATTGAATAGTAAATAGTTATACGAGTATGCATTCTTAAAGACAAATAAGTGCATGTAAGTAAGCACACCGCGTAATAAATACGGAAGTTTCGCACAATTCGCTCAAAGTACATTTATAACGGTTTGTTTGGGACACCTTACTAGTGCAGTAATGACTATCCAAGTCTTGTCATCTCAGCGATACTGAGACGAATGACGCACGAAAACTGTGAAAAGCCGTATCAGTGGCATTTGTTTACATGTTACTATAAAACATGCAAATACTAAATTAATTTTGATTTGCCAGTAGAAAACATCAGATGACAATGAGTATGACACAAAATTAGCTTAAAATTACAGATTTATTTATAATAGGTAGGTAGCGAGCCAGTCTGCAGATTATCAATGTTGGATTTTTTTGTTTATACAATGGGGTTTTGAGCACAGTTCATAATACCTTATTATTTAAATAATTTATTGTGTGAAGTACAATTATTTACTTGGACTATAGTTCAATACACTAATTCAATTGCTTTTATTGAAAAAAAAATACCATTGTGATACAACTTGTGCTATTTTTTTTCCAAATACAAAAAATCTTAATATATCTTTTTTATTTCATTTGTATAGCTATTCTACTGAATTATTGGATATCTCAGGGTGGAATATTTTTCGACCTCAATTATGATATCAATCATATTTATTGTAGAGTGACATCGAAATGTGGTAACAACCAAAAGAAGTATTTGCAGGAAAATCAAAATTCCTAACTTATTTTATAATACTAATGTAATGGTATTGTGTTTAACTCATAAAACTTATTTCCTTTTAATTACATCATAAAAAATTATGAAAGTTGACAAGAGAAGCTCATTAGCAGAAATCTTACGGGGACCATGTCACTTATAATTTTAAGGGGAGGAACAAACTAGAGAAAATACTACAAAACTTATACCACAAAAAAAACCAATCATATTTTCAGTGCAGATGTTCCCAGACTAAACATGCACTGGCATTGACAAGATTGACTAATGAAATAAATCATTCAAGACAGCCAATGATAAAATGACAAAGTGCCATACTGTATAATATATTATATTGTATATATTTCAGAGTGTTATCTGTTATCTGGTTGCCAATAGACACTCCTTAAAACTGGAGAGACAGCCAGTGGATCCTCTTAAGGCAAAGAAAAATTTCGTGTTTTTTTCAACAAAAAATAACATAATAACTAATTGTAGACAAAATCCACAACACTTTATTTGTAATTTTTTTTTTCTATAATATAGGAGTAGCAGACGTGCATGCTGTCCACCTGATCTTAAGTAGTCACTGCCGCCCATGGACATCTGCAATTGTCCCCAGATAGGATTAGATTTACTTGAGGTCGGCCACCGATGCGCTGATACTCATAAGGACTAAGCTGGAACGACTTACTAAAGTATGTCCCTTCCAACTAGAACACAGGAGCTTTTAACGCAGCAGTTACGAGGCAGAAATAAGTGTGACGGTGGTGCTGCCGGACTCGACCCACAATGGGTTCTATCACCAATTTGCAATTGGAATATCATGCAGAGTGAAATTAGTAAATAGTAGACTTTGGGTACAATAAAATTAACCACCCCTGCCTTTACACAGTTATACTTCTAGTACCTGCAGTGCTTACACTAATAGTTTTTGAAAATAGTCCCATACTAGTTACTCAAGTCTGTAGCTACTTCAAAAGCAAACAAAAACATTATAAATGACAGGTTGTAATTATAAAAAGCATTTTATTTTGACAATTCCAATGCTTTTTCATTTATTTGACTTCCATCCCACATTGCATACCCTTTTTGCAGTCAGCAAAGGCTTACCCTAACCTTCTACATTCTGGCCAACAGAACGTGACCACTTAAAGACAATATTTTGTAATGATGCTGTAGTTAAAACAAGTAATTAATTAAAAAATCAAAAAACCCGACTGCACTATAAAAGCTAAAGTAGAATTTTCAAAAACGGTGAAATAGGCGTTTTATTATTTTTATCCAGAAAGCCAAATACATAGTTTCATAGAAGGTACCTGCTTCAAAATCAAAAGATGTTCAAACAATATTATCCTATTTTATACTCGTAGTGCTCATTCACGCTATATAAATGACCTATGAATAAAATTTCGAGCACTCTAAAGTTCAGCGGTTTTCCTTTGCGTTGATCTTTATCACAGCAACACTACTCATTTAGTCAGACAGTCATCTCAATGTGTTTTATATATGTATATATTATAAAATGTATTTGTAATATCTTTTAAGTTCCTTAATTTTGATATCCTAGTATCCTACTCGATAGGTTTGGTTAACTTTTTTTTAATACGTGTTACTATTTCGCAAAAACAATCCACCATTTACGCTCCATAAAATATATAACTTCTGTATATCAAAGTTCCGGTCATTATTTTACCTCGTAATGGGTAGAATTTCATTATTTTTATCCAATAAGCCAAATACAAAATTTCATAGTGTTTGCTTCAAAATTGACGATTGTTTAAATGAACTTTTAACCCTTATTTTACCCTCTACGAGGTTAATTTTTCAGATGGGGATAAATAGGTGTGTCCTTGATCTTATCCAGAAAGCCAAATACTAAATTTTATAGTAGTTGCTTTAAAATTAAAGGATTTCCAAAAAACAGTTTTTCCCTATTTTACCCTCTTAGGGGCGGAATTTTCAAAAAGCTTTTCTTAGTATTTATTTACGCTATATAGCAAACCCATGTGCAAAATTTCAGAACTCTAAGTTGAGCGGTTTTGGTTGTACGTTGAATTTTGAAAAATGAAAAAGTCATTTAATTAGTCACTCAGTCAGCCATCTTGCTGTTTTATAAATATACAAATATATTTTTATAATCTACGTTTAATTTACTTTCATTTGATACCCCACTCGATAGGTTCGGTTAACTTGTTTTTTGAAATGTGTTACTATTTCGCGCCAAAAATTCGCCCTTTTGATTTTTTTTTTCTAACACCTATCTAAGGACACTCGGGTCATTGAGACGAATATAATGACACATTAACTGTCGTAATTTATCCAGCCGTTTGTAAGATCGGATCAAATAAAGAAAGACAAACATACAAGATACGCGCGAAAAACATAACCCTTCCTTGGCAGTCGGGTAATAAATGTCGGTAAAAGCTATGGTTATACTAAAAATATTTTGTGAGATGAATGAATATTTCGTGCCAATACACTCTGACAACTTCAGCCAAGTAATATGTGTTAACTGATGACATCATAATGGGTACAACAATAACCTGTTTATATATAGAAGGTATATATTTTGAAACTAATTTAATACATGAAGGATTTGTGTATGAGATTGTGTAGTAGTTCAATTCAAATGTAAATCTCAAGGAGAGTAATTTATACACTTCTCATGAAAATAAAAAAAAGCAATATTCATGTTTTCCATAATTTATGTTTATTAAGTATGAAGTTTTCAGCAATGAATTAATTGTAATTAAAAATATTTGGTTGTAAATAAAGTGTACCAAAGTAACAATTACAAAGCTTTATTTATTTACGCTCATTTTTAATTATCATAATAATCAATCATAATATTTTAGTGGGTAGTAATTGTCAAAATTAGATCTTTTGTAAGAAAATTCTTGATAAATGAATTATGGATTAATATAAAATTATAAATAAGGGGTGTTAGTCCCTATTTTTTATTGTTCGCCCCTATAGCAGTGATAGCCTAGTGATTAAGAAACTTGGCCTCTCGATCGAGGGGTCCGAGGTTCAAATCCCAGGAATGCACCTCTGTATTAAAAGTTATGAGTGTATTAGAAACTAATTATCACTTGCTTAAACGGTGAAGGAAAACATTGTAAGGAAACCTGCATACCTGAGAGATTTATATAAAAAAATATCAAAGGTAAGTGAAGTCTACCAATATGCACTTGGCCAGCACGGTAGACTATGGCCTGATCGTTCTCACTCTGAGAGGAGACCCGTGCCCAGCAGTGGAACAGTAATGGGTTGATGATTATAAGTCCCTATTGGTAAAAAGCCACCTCTAACTTGAACCATTCTTCATGGTTATACATAGTAATTTCCAACCATTCACCTCCTTTTAAGTTTTTGATATTGTGCAGCCATATCACTCCTTTTCAGCCAATGCTCCTCTTGCCTATCACAATTTATATCAATATTCAAATGTGTTATAAGATGACCAACTGAGCAAGACACAAGAACCCAAATTCCACAGTGAATTCCTAAAATTTGTGAATACTATATTATACGGGCAATGTCTTTGCACTGCTCTTTATACGATGATGCATAATTATGTTTTTAATTTTTTAATTTTTTTTTATGTATAGAGACAAAATAAGAATATTTTTTAAATTACATTTGCAATTAAAGAATGCAAACTTCAAGATTGTTATACTGATATGGTAGGTAATACTTCACATATTATATCAATAGTAAATACTACAAAAAAAGTTGCATAATTGGCATATATTTTAAATGCACATGGAGAGCTGAAAAACCATAAAGAAAATCAACTTTATTTTCTTCGGATTCGCGAATAAAATTGCCATTACCGTTAACGAGCACTTGCAATAAAACCCGTTATTACTTTTGACAAGAACATAAAATTGGACGAAACAGAAATGTTCACTAACCTTCTGTACAGGTTCAGCTCCCACTCAAACTCACGAACGTTTAGAAAATATTGAAAACTGTTTCACATTCAATTTTAATAAACACAATTATAACTTTTCAATTAATTAAGAGAGCCTTTCACAGAGAGCACGATATGAAATTTTTAGTGCTTGTAAAATTTAACTGATCACTAACTACTAACACTATAAATTTTATCACCAAATATATTATGGAACGGAACTTTTATGGTATCTAAGGAAAGTAAAATAAGACTATATTATAAAATTCTAATTCCTAAATCATGAAACTTATGACATTTTTTTCCAGAAAACAATTTTTTACAGAATTGAAAGAAATCAAAGCTGTCATTGAGGAAAAGAGAAAACTTCAATAGCACAGATAACAGAGTTTATGGTTTGCACAGATAAATTATAGCTTTTTCATTCTCGCGAAAAAATAATACTTAAAATATTACGAATTGTTTAAATGATTTCATGCGTACTTCTATTAATTCGATTTTTTGGATTCGATTCGACACACACAAACGCACAAAGTGAAGGGAGTGTTGTGACCTGTTTCTTTATAAATTAGGAATTTAAAAGGGCCGATTTATGCTGTACGATCGGAGGCCACACGGTGTAAATCGACACTGGAAGAAAGTTTACTTCTCTTAAGAATCACGAAAGGTATTATACCTTCAAACGATTCTGAATTGAAAGTAAGCAAAGCAAAATTGAATTACTATACGAAAATCCAAATACTGATGCGACCAATGAGGTGATTTGGTATACTGCTAGAAGAGTCACGGCGAAAACGAATCCATGTAAATATCCCCTTATTTTTCGATCGACAGATGAATTAGATGGATGTAAAAAAGATTGCTGAAAAGTCCTTTTTCCATTTTTTATTCTTTAAAAGAGTGTCGACTGAATTTATTCTCTTTGAAAACATTTGAACACTCAACTCAATATAAAAAATTAAATACGTGTAAGTCACAATAACATTTGAAATTGTCAAAAACAGTAATATTAAAAGCAATGGCTTTCTCAAGCTTCCTCTAGGAATGCCAAGTAAGAGCAGAAATATTATTATTTATAAAATAGACTGTATACTCTATTAGATACCACTGTAAATATTTATGTATCCATGTAGAATTCACATTTACATTGTAAACTTGTTGCTTGTAACAGTTGTAATTCTTTAGTACACATTATAATCAAATTACGATTTCAAATATTGATTAAAATGATGGTTTAATTTAATATTTTATTCAATACTACTTTTGTTGCGAGAGTGTAGATATTGATTTTACTGAGCATAGTGCCATCCGATTTTTCAATATTCTTTATCTATGTCCAGTTTATGTGACATTTTGTGCGAAGGGATTTTGCTATTTGTGAGGTTTGATTTTCTCGATTTTTGCACGAGGTTGTTCTATAGATTAGTTATAGAACCAAATTTCAATAGTCATACTAATTAATTTCCATAATATGTTTATGGAATTGACCGATGAGTTGGAATTGGAACGACAAAGCGACAGCGGGATGGAATCATTGGCTGCGAGCAAAGATGATACTCCGGAACGTAGACCCGACGAACCATTTATTGTCCCCGAGGTACGAGTTTAAATGCATTTTTGTAACATAAAATTGTTATTAAAACGCGTTCAAAGTGTTTAAAAGGTTGATAATTTACAGATAGGACCGTCGCCGGCCGACAGCTCTCCTGGTACATACGTTCTTAAAGAATATGACGACGTGAGTAGGATCTGCTTATGTATCTATTACATTATATAAGTTATAGTTATCAGTAATAGCGTGAGTGCCTAATACACTTCTAAAAAAGCTTGTTTTTTAGGAACCTGATGAGTCGCTTTCTGAGAGGTTATGGGGACTGACAGAGATGTTCCCAGAGTTTGTACGTAATGGTACATACACAGTCACTACCAAAACTTGGTGAGTTTATTTGTACACAAGAATTATACACTTAACTCTTAAACATAAGTATATAACTGCTGCTGCTAATATTGTTTCCTTTATTTTATGTTTTGTGTTGTGCGTTGAAATTTGTCATAACTAACTAATTATCGAATTTATTTTCATTCATCATATGTTTATGTGCTCTTTATGCTCTCTTATGTGCTGTGTCTTTGCTGCAATATATTTATGCGTGACCATTCCTCAAAAATATGTCTATATGTGTACAATGATATGATTAGTGGATATAACTTTTCTTAGCTACTGAAGTACCACTAATGGACATACTTCACTGTAAAAGCAGTAACTTCCGATTACTTTATTCCTGTTCAAATAAAACTATTTCAGAGTACTGAGTACTACTTTTAATATCAATAATGTATTATGGCATGCAAGCTGTTTTATATATTTGTATTTGTGTGTTATGAAAAGAAGTCAATAAGCCACATTTTGCCACCTGAAGCTACTTCATACAGTTCTATCATTTCACAGGCTACATTAACTTTATGTTTAGTTATAAAATGTATGATTAAGGAGTCTTTCTATGCTCCAGAATGTTAGGGGGCCTACAATGGCAGAATGCTTTGCAAAATATTCATTATTATTACTATAATAAGTTCAGTATCAGTTCATGATATTAGAAACTACAACTCATAATTTACATTTGTATGTAACAGGTCTGGAGTCAAGACCTTGTATGGGCTGTCTCGTTCGGTATTGTGGATAGCGGCCAGCTCATCCGTGATTCTCTTTGCACCTGTCATATTTGAGGTTGAGCGAGCACAGGTTGAGGAAATGCAGAAGTCACAACAAAAACAGGTAACATTTAAACTTAATTTACTACCATTATGTATGTATGTATGAATGTATTCTTACTTGTTACATTATCATGTCAACATCAGTATTTCTCATATTTATTTATTGTGAAACAACAAAGAATGTTGCATCATCATACTCTTATCTGGTGAAATTATAAACTCAATTGAAATTACTTATTAATCCATCAAAATAAAATAACAAAAAATTTACAATTCAAGACAAAGGCCTCTGGTAATCTAATAAGAATTTTTAACCAGTGATGATGTCTGGTTCTAGTAGACTCTTAGATATCAACCAGTTGTGTGGTTAACACCTAAAGATCTGCTAATTATTACCAAATCAGTACAGTGGATATAATGTCCATACACATTCTGGACAGGCCAGTCGAAGGCTAGGTCTGACCTAGGTCACCTTTCTAGTTACAATGATAAAATAAGACATGGTCATTCCTAAACATACATAAACAAACTTTGACCAATTTTCTTTTTTGACTTTAATTCCTAGCCCTCTATATATCAGTTTTTTTAGCTCTATATGTTAGGAATTTGACATAAAAGTCTTATGCTGGTTGCTTATCTGTAATATTAACATGTAATTTGTTTGTTCCAGGTGTTACTGGGTACTAACGCTGCGATGTCAGGCCCGATGCCCAACCTGCCGCCGATGCCGCGATAAATACCAAATCAGGACAATTCTATGTAGAATTCACATATACTATTGATTTAAGACATGTATTGGGGTTCTAGAAATGTTATCCTGAATGCTTTAATGTTAGTATAGTTAAATAAATAGGAACTGTCATAAATGTGCCCTGGCATACTTTATTGAAATTATATCCTGTTCTATGGTCTGACTTTCTTTAATGTATCAAATATATCTATTATATTTTAAGACAGATTATCATGCATTTATCCATAAATTTGAAGTCATAAATATAACACAAGATATTCTCATAAAATATTTTCTTTGTATTTAATTCTCAACAAATAAATATATGTAAAGCAACTTCTCAGTAATCTTTCCAGCATTTTCTGTAATAGTCTTATGTTTCTTATCTGGGCTGATGTGAATTAGTTGTTTATGATTTTAAAAGAATCATTTTGTAGATATTGTTTTGTTAACACCTTATAGAAATAAAAAACACTGTTTAAAATTATAGTTTTATTGAAACTTTTTTTTTCATATGCACTAACAGTCTTCATTTTCAACCTCATTAACATAATGTCTCATGGCTGGGTCCCACGAAAGAGTTTCTTATCAGAAGCCAAATTTTTATCATAAGTAGTTTTGCTTAGATACATACACAAATTATTGTAGTAATCATATTTTTTGGTTGTATCCATAATGTACATCTTAAATGTACATTATAGATACAGTGCAATATGAACATAATAGGACAAACTGCTGGTAATCATCATTCGTAAGATAGTGGAACCTGTGACATACTATATATTGATCAAGCTACAAATCGTTAAGGCATAACCATTTTAGATAGAGGCAGTATGTTGGAGATCAGTTCTGGATAGCTCTTTAGCACATACATACATAGCATAACATACTATACCCTGCATACAGCGATCAATACCTCATAGCTTACTATACTCTTTGAATACCTCATTTCACCAATTTACGTATACAGCACACTCTCGCTGAAGTTAAATGAACTTTTTATAAGTATTTAATTAATTTTTCTGTGTCATCTCGTAAATAAGTATATCATGTTCATCATATATTCATATCAAGTTATTCATAAAAATATTTTATATTGATTGATTCAGTAGGCTGTGTGTCTATAAAACTATTGCCTTTTAGCGATTACGAGTAAAAAAACGGAAATGTCATAAATGTCATAATATTCTTTCTTGCGAAGTTAGTGTAAAGTTGATGTAATGGTTTTTGTTTCATAAATTGTTTAGAAATGGCAAATACAGGGTTGTTGCCGTTTGTACGCGGCGTAGATTTTACTTGTAATGATTTCAGTGTAAGTGATGAAATAAGGATTTTGTTATTGGAACGAGCGACATCGCTAACCTCTCTTGGCCTAAATGAACGTTTATATTTCAGGATGACAAATTTCCTGATGCTATCCGGCACATGACGGGCCTTCAATGGCTGAGACTGGATAAGACGAACTTGTCGGACATCCCCGAAGAGTTAGGCAAACTTATGAAATTGGTAATACTGATATTTCGTTAATTACGATTTCAAAAACATTAACTTTGTAACTTTGCTATACTGTCATTATATTCAACAGGAGAACTTGTCTTTAAAAAGGAATAATTTGGAGAAGTTATTTGGGGAGTTGACTGAGTTGAAATGCTTGCGATCGTTGAATGTGCGACACAACAAGGTGAAGAGCTCAGGGATCCCAGCTGAGCTGTTTCGGCTGGAAGAGCTCACCACACTTGACCTGTCTCACAACAGACTGAAGGAAGTTCCTGAAGGCTTAGAAAAAGCTAAATCATTGCTGGTTTTGAACCTTAGCCACAATAAGTATGTGATTTTGTTTTTAGTAGTTATAGTTATAAGTAAACTAGAGAGACTGAAAACCTCTAAGGCCCCACAGCTGCACATAGATTTCTTCCAATCAAGGGGGGACCAACAAAATACTCCACTCATATATTGTACATTGAAGCTACAGTGAAAGGTATGATTAAGGATAGAAGGGTGGAAAAAAATCTTAAAATTCCTAGTTTTGCAACAAAGGCATCAACTATTGCTAATATGTAATTTCCTTCCTTGATTTGATTTGTTGTGTATGATGACAATATTTATTATTAGACTGCCAAAAGTGCATGTATTTATTTTACACTAATGTATATTATAAATTTAGTGTTATTATTAATTTTATAATTACAACATTTGCTGATTGTACATATATTAATACAAGGAGGTGAACATGTATTCCTAATTAGCAGCTTTAGTATAAATACAAAATTTGTAATTGTAATTTTGGAATGAGCTGGCACATTATTATATATTTCAGAATTGAAAGCATCCCTCCGACCTTGTTCGTACAGCTGACAGATCTATTGTTTCTGGACTTGTCAAACAACCTGCTGGAGACCCTGCCACCTCAGACTAGAAGACTGGCGAACCTGCAGACTCTGATACTTAATGACAATCCATTGGGGCTGTTTCAATTGAGGTAAGAATTACTACCTTCATTGTCAACCCACTTATTCATATAAATTACTGTCCCACTGCTGAGCATGGATCTCCTCAGAATTAGAGACGTTCAGGTCCTAGTCCACTAACTGCCATATGCAAATTGTCATTTTTATGACAACTTTTTTTATAAAAACCTTACTAAGTTTTCCTACACCATTATAGCAAATGATAACAATTTTCTTATACACACATAACTTTTAAAAATCAGAGGTGCTGGTTGTGAATGTTCTTTGGATTTAAATCTCGGACTCCTCGATTAAGGGGTTGAGTTTCACCTACTAGGCCACTACTGCTTGAATAACTTCCTCGTTTGATAATAATTCATTGATAACATACAGTTCAACCTATATTAAATCTAACAATAACATTCATGCCTTGGTTTGTCAATTATATTTTTATCCATGAGTAATTTTAAGTCTATTGCTTTATTATACAATGTTGTTAGTCTTCGCTTTATAGAGGAATATTAGTAGGATATACTAAGATGATGTCTGTGTTCTTGTATGTACATACCATGACATATACTTGCATCAATTTATTCAACCATTTACTCTGCATTCATTAATTGCCTGGTGTTTATAAGGATGATTGAGAAATACTGGCAGTATAATTTTATGTCCACTCATTTTTATAAAAAATAATTTCTATCATCTTAGTGGAACTTAACTTCCGAGCTCAGCAACTTCATAACTAATGTTATAATTTGTGTTTAAAGTGACATATAATAATATTTACTAAGTTTCTGACTTAACATTTGCTAAAATAAACCCTTTTCATTTATAAACCGGTTGCTTTTGTTACGTAGAATTTGATACTTATGTTTCATTGTGTCCTTTGTTATCATTTGATACTCAAAGCAAATTTATAAACTTGAACACTGTGATTCATGTTTCATATAGTGAGTCTTGCATCCACATTAATATTATAATTTAGGTGATTTACCTCAAAAATGTTTGAGAACACCAAAAGTTAAATATTAATTAGTACAAATTGTATTAAAAGTGGTAAAAAAAGACGAAAAGTTCAGCCTGTTAAAAATGACTACCAATTTTTTTTATTTAGCATTATTTATTAGCTACCACTTACTTAGTTCTGCAAATAAACAATATCAATTCTATTTCAACATGAGTACATACATTTTAAATACCTAAAATAATTGATGGCCAAATATAATGAATCCATATATATGATATGGATTCATTATATTTCATTTCCTATTACATTCAAAAAAGTTTTGATTTTGGAAAAATTCTTATAGCATTATGATTTCCACAGGCAGCTTCCATCGCTGCAGAGTTTGGAAACGCTGCATATGCGCAACACGCAACGCACGCTGGCTAATTTGCCGACATCACTCGACACGCTCTGCAATCTCTCTGATGTGGACCTCTCGAAAAATGCACTCACCAAGGTGCCAGACGCACTGTACTCTCTACTGAACCTGAAGAGGCTGAACCTGAGTGATAATGAGATAACTGAAATATCTTCAGGTATGTAAAATAATTGTAAGTCTATACTCAACAACAACTATACTTATATGAAATCAAATCAAACAAATATACTTATATGAAATCTAGAATTTTTATCATGTAGAATATAATGAAGATACATATACTTTTCTTTTTATATAGATAAATATGCTTCCATATCATTTCTATTCCTTTATAATGAAAATTTAATAATGTTTCATTGTTTTATTCTTTGCAATGTAATAATTTCCCTCTTCGTATAATATGTGTACATATATCTTCATATTATACTTTTTAAAATGTGTATTTTTTCTAATTCTCTTATACATTTAAGCAGTCTATACTATGATTGATTGATGTGAAATCGGCACGCAGACAAAACTAACACAAATAAAATACGAAATGAAAGAAATTAACATTTCATAAATTCCTCTTTAATGACTAGTATGATATGTTAGACTAGTATATTATTTTACGAAGATATATGTGTTACATTCGTAAAATTGTTTAT
Source organism: Epargyreus clarus (assembly GCF_041222505.1). Lineage (NCBI taxonomy): Eukaryota > Metazoa > Arthropoda > Insecta > Lepidoptera > Hesperiidae > Epargyreus > Epargyreus clarus. Next base: position 11,344,365 of record NW_027332212.1, read on the forward strand.
TCTAGTTTAAATTTGCTACAATTTTTGTATTAGTATTTAATTTAAACGTCATACTTTATGAAATATTTATGTTTATCATCATGTCACTATGCAATTACCTCTAAAGGCGATAGTCTCAATAAGCATTGAACAACATAGCAATCAGTGAGTCACGCATCTGTAACTAATAGCCATATTTGCATTACTACATGCTTGTCAGCTGTTTACATTTGTTTTCTCTCAATCAGTGTGTTTTCACTTGCGATACTATGTTAATTGATGCTATATCAATGCGTTAGTAGATCTTGACTAAAATAGAGACTCATGCATAATGTTTTCGAAATTAAAACACACACGCTGATATCGTTTTAATGGCGATATTTAGTCTTTAGGTACATGGATGAAGTTAATATTGTTTTTATAGATACAGATTTTTTTATAAAACAAGTCTTGGCGATATTACAGAACATAACTTGTAGCTGAACTTTTATAGCTTGTATTTGAAACATATCTAGAAAAGTAATTTAATTATTTCCTTATAATTGGAAATAATTGGAGTAGCATATAATCGTACTCCATTTATTGCAAATAATGCTTATATGCGACTGGTAAGTTTATGCAATATATGCTAATGCGAATTCTCGCCTCTAACGAGAAAATGCATTTATTTATAATACTATTATCCAGTATCCAGAATATCTACTTATGAATACTATTAAAATTTTCTTTGTTGTAGCTATGGAGGTGTGGCAAAAACTAGAGAGTCTGAACCTTTCGCGAAACAAGTTGACGACGTTACCGGCTTCGCTTTGTAAGCTGCAAAATCTACGGCGGCTTCACGTGGACGACAACCAGCTGGACTTCGAGGGTATACCCTCCGGTATTGGCAAACTGGGGAATATGGAAGTGTTCTCAGCCGCTAACAATCTGTTGGAAATGATACCTGAAGGATTGTGCAGGTTCGTTTAATACTATTTTGGTGCATAGTGGTGTGGCTTTGTTTATATAGAAACAAAAAACAATGTCATTTAAGCATATTGCATATGATGAGTGAAGGGGTATCAATTTTGATGTTTTACTCTCTAGGTCCAAGTTTGAATTAAACAATATAATTTAAGGAGTAGCATTTAACATTTTATCATTTTATATTGTTCCAATGGAATACCTCCCTTTGTGTAAAACTTACATTAAGTACTCTACAGTATCTAAAAATAAATAAAATCCATCGTAACTTAATCAGATCGACAGTTTCGTGTTACACTAAAGCAGTTTTAGTTAAAATAGTTCAGTACAGACAGTTTTGACCCTGAATATGTTTTACATGTTCAAATTACATAGACAGTAGTCACACTCCAATGAGCTTTATAGTCTAGAACTAAACCAGTAGCAATGATATTTGCGTGATCGTTTAACGTTATTTACGCTTGATCGATGCAATAAAATATTTTAAGAAATCTTTGTGACTATAAAATTATTCGACGGTTTTGAAAGTGTGTAAGCATTCAATGTATATGGTGCTTGCATTTCGTATTTGAGTTGGTGAATTGTTTGTGATCACCGGTTTTGATTAATTTGGTGATAAATGGAAGAAAATTGTCAATGATTGTCACCGGTGGTGAGACATGGCGCAAGTATATTGTTATATGGCTTGGGATATTAAAATTTAACTTACATATAACAACTTACAATAGGTAAGTTAAAACTGTAAAGTTACAGATAAAAGTTTGGATGAATAAACCATAGGTTTAAAAAATAAATAGCAATTTGAAATCACATTATTCACTAGTTAAAATAAATCTTAGGTACTTCACAAAATAAGGGAGATCGTACCGGCGGTGTTTAACTGATTTGGAAGACCACTATGCTAGCGTAGCGTAAAAACCCAATTTGTTTGCGCGCGTGTCTATGACGCTGAACATACTATTTTCAATACAGACACGAGAGCGAAGACCCAGGCAGTTAAACTGGAACAACAAATTTATAGCAGTTAGGCTCAAAAAAGCTAGTGTTATTAAACGTCTCAATTATATTTCATAACCTGTAGCATTTAATATGTTAAATCTGTACAGGTGCGGCTCCCTAAAGAAGCTGAACCTGAGCTGCAACAAGTTGATCACGCTGCCGGACGCGGTGCACCTGCTGGGCGAGCTGGAGAGCCTGCAGCTGCACGGCAACGCGGCGCTGGTGATGCCGCCACGGCCCGCCGAGCGCGCGCGGGGCGCTGGTCTCCAGTACTACAATATCGACTTCTCGCTGCAAGCGCAGTTGCAACGCGCTGGTGCCGCCACGCCGGAGCTGGCTGCGCCTAACGGTAACCTGTTAGCTTTTTGAAGTTATACGTTTATATTTTTTGGCAAATTTGATAAATAAATATAGTTCTGCATGCTTTTCCAAATTTTAATCATAATAAGATTTTATGATAAAAATTTGAAAAAGCATCTCATCTTAATATTAAAATAAAAGTGTGAATTCAAAAGATTATTGATATTTACGTGACGGTCCTATTTTGATTAGCTCAATACCCTTCAAGATTACGTCATAAGAACGGATGCAAATGGACAAAAACGGACAGTTTTTGTGCATAGGCATAAGAATTTAGACAAAGATTTGTAATTAAAAATATATTTATTTGTGACACAACATATCTAGGTATAATAACGGGAAAGCTTATAGCCTTTTGTACTATGTAGAAGTTTAAGCATATTGTGCCCATGTAACTGATATTGATCGTAAGTATTTTCGTCAGCGGCTGGCGCTCGTTCGGACCCCGTGGCCCGCAAGCTGCGGCTGCGGCGCGGGCGCGCGGAGCCCGAGCAGCACTCGGCGGTGATCCTGCGCGGCATGCAGGAGCAGGCCAACACGCAGCACGCGCAGCCCGAGCACCCGCGCCCGGAGGCCCCGCACAGCGAACTCAAGTAAGGATCACCACAAGCATGCGAACAAGACACACGTACATATACAAATGCGACACGTCCATAAATACAAATATAATATTCAACCAAATACAACGAACTCAAGTACGGGGACTTACATAATATATACACAACTATGACACAATTCACACATGTATACATTGGACCCATATTCAAACATGACATCAACATAAATACGAGACGTAAGCAATGAGCGCAATGACGACCCTCGTGGCGGTGCGGTCACCGTACCATTCTGACGCGCAGAGGGTCCCGGGTTCGATCCCGGCCAGACAGAAATCAAAATGATGAATTTAGATTCTGTTTCTGGGTCTGGGTGTTTGTATATTTGTCTCTGTGTGTGTCCATGGCACCCACGATCCAGGGAATCCTAGTGTGGGGCTGAGTGTAGAAATAGTTTCGTTCGTTTAATAACACGCATGCAAGTGAGAGAACACTTATTATATACGTACACAGACGCGTACGAATGCATTCAAATACGACTCGCACTTTACCCCCTGTACTCATTGATAACCTCTAAAAACGGGCACACAAAATAATTTGGCGTTTAGGTAAATTGAACTATAGATATTGCAATATTTTTTGCTTAACACTGCTGTTATGAGGCAGAAATAGGTGTGGTGGTGGTGCCGCCGGAGTCGAACCACAAAGGGTTCTACCACCTTCAAAACTAATACTAATTGATATTAATAAGGCCTAAAATGTATCATCTTATAGATCATACTATTGTATGTGGCCAAGAAGCAGTGATATAATAAAGCAGATAAAGAAGAACATACAACTACCAACCTTAACTTCTAGCGAACAATTCACAGAGGAAATTCCACGCCTATTGATATGTTTATTTTGCTACTATGTTTACAAAACATATGCAGTACGACTGTATTCATGTACTAAGCGTAATGCCATTGATTGTTTTAATACTCGACCTCTGCAGACAACCGCTTTCATCTAAAATTTTATTCAGAATAATATTTCAATCTCAGAACTGCTGGAAGGGATTACATTTTGAAATAAACAGTATTTTTGTACTAAAAATATTTTAAATTTGTGTTCGATAGTTTTATTATTTTAATAAAGATTATTGTGAAAAATTGTAACATATAAATGTTGAAGATTATTATTACTCAGTTAAAATAAAATTGTTCGTTTTAGACCTAAACGGTGGGACGAGAGCTTGGAGAAACCACCATTGGACTACTCAGAGTTCTTCGACGAAGATACTGGACAAACACCAGGGTTGCAGGTTTGGGAGATCGAGAATTTCATACCAGCGCCCGTCGATGAGGTATGTGACAAAGATATTTACTACCTACCTACACAAAAAGTAATAATAATACTTCACATTCGTAATATTAAAACCTTTTTTCACTCATTCTTAATTCGTAATTATATCATTTCTACTCGTATCAGTCTGAAACATAATTTTATCTACTGTTTCATGTTAGCCTTTAGTATAGAAACATAAATATTTTTTTTGTTAATGAATATGAACATTTATTATCGAAATTAGTTTTATTATTTTAACGTTATTGGATACCATCAAATGATTTATTGTAGTATAATTTATATACAAGTATGTGTTGATTTATAAATTAAATGACGGTAAATTATTGTTTTAACAGTGCGCACACGGAAAGTTCTTTGAAGGCGATTGCTATATAATTTTGAAGACATCGATAGAAGAACAGGGTCAGCTCTCCTGGGACATACACTTCTGGATCGGTTCTAAAGCCAGTGTAAGTATATTCTAAAGTTATCAAATTATAAGATCATTGAAATTGAATTGTTATATGTAATTCCGTATATAATATAATGAATTTTCTTTTTTTTTGCACTGTTGATCGAGAAAGGCGTTTTATTCTTTAATGGGGAATAATATGCTTCTACAATGAAATATCCTATGAAACTTATCTTTAGTATGACCTTATTACAGCTCCACAATAATTAAAATTTGCAGAATAAGTAATGGGAGTATTTATATTTCGATGAAGTAGTAATGCTTCCAAAAAAGCAATGGAGCGCTTGGAAATAATAATGAGACATTTCTAACTAACCAACATTTTATTTTAAGGTATATTGAACTATATCATATGCTACATTACATTACATTTTGTAATAATTAGTGTTTTGTAATTGATTCACTACTTTTATTAAATACCCAAAGAACTTCTTAACTATGTACATAAGACCCCACACGCTCTTTTTATTCTATTGTTATCTATCAGCCCTTAAAAGTCCACGGCTGGACATAGGCCTCCCCTAATCTGCGCCACTCCGACCGGTCGTGAGCCGTCTGAATCCAGCGGTTACCCGGCGTCCGCTTCAGGTCAACAGTCCAACTTTGGGGGCATCCTGTACTCCTTTCTCCGAGACGTGGTCTCCATTCGAGGACCTTCCTACCCCACCAGTTTGGTCCTACGAATTATGTGGCCAGCCCATTGCCACTTCAGCTTGTTTATTTTGAAAGCTATGTCGGTAACTTTCGTTCGCCTACAGATTTCCTCGTTACGAATTCTGTTGCGTAGGGAAATACCGAGCATAGCTCGCTGAGCGACTTTTATGTCTTCGTATGAGGTTCACAGTGAAAGACCACGTCTCGGCACAGGCCTTTTTTTTATAATATAGGAGTAGCAGACGAGCATACAGTCCATCTGATGGTAAGTGGCTACTGCCGCCCATGGACATCTGTAACCGACCCCAGATAGGATTATATATTCTTACCTGAGGTCGGCCACAGATGCGCCGCTATCCCTGAGGACTAAGCTGGAACACCTCGGAAAAGTCTGTCTCCCTTACCACACCGTTCAAACCGAAACACAACAGCGCCTAACACTGCTGTTATTAGGTAGAAATAGGTGTGGCGATGGTACCGCCGGAATCGAACCACAAAGGGTTCTACCACCTTTAAACTCCTTCAAGGCTGACTTCAGGCTCTCAGGTACCGTGGATGAGAAGATGTCACGCAACCTTTTTTTATTTAATACACCAAAGAAATTCTTACGTATATGTACATAAGTCTCCACACGCTTTTTTAATCGATTGTTCAATATGCTTAAAACTATGTTTATTTGGCTAATAACATTGTTCGATGGATTTTGGGTAAAAAGCCATTTCGTTTGATTCTGTTTGCCAGTTGGACAAGGGCGCGTGCGCGGCGATGCACGCGGTGAACCTGCGCAACCTGCTGGGCGCGCGCCGCACGCAGCGCCACGAGCAGGGCGACGAGGCGAGCGACTTCCGCGCGCTCTTCCCCGACCCCGTCTACATCGCCGGCACGCACACGCCCTCCGGATTCTTCACGGTCGACGATCCGGTATGTACGCGCACATACACTGACGGAGACGTACTCATGTAATCACATGTGTACCCATATTGTAGTATATTGCACTACGTTTACACATACTGTTTTAGTAAACGAACAAAGTGTACAATCCCTTAGAAATTTTGCTGAATATTACCGAAATAATGAAAACTAATGATAAATTATGAAATATATGTATACTTTCAAAAAGTAACCGTTACAAAAACTCATTATCTTTAAATTGTTTTATTATGGTATACAAAAGATCAACTTAGGAGCACAGAGATTTCAAAATATAAATTTAATAATATAACATAGCATCATAGTAATACTTAGATTTCCTGTGTCATTAGTACAATAGAAACAAACACCTTGAAACACCTAGAAAACCAGTTTCAGAACAGTAATCTTAATGTATAAATCAAATGCCTGACTGAGGACCGAACCCTGTCTCCCTGTCTGCATGTTCCGACCGGTGTGATAATGGCTGCCCTACGGGGGTTGTCACTCATACACCATTCTTGAGTACACCCATGTTGTCACGTACATATTCACTGCACTCATGTACACTCATGCAGACCAGTAACCATATTATCTTGTCGCAGCACTACATCACGCGACTGTACCGCGTGCACGGCGCGGGCAGCAGCGTGCACCTGCAGCCGGTGGCGGTGCGCGCGGCCGAGCTCGACCCGCGCTACGTGTTCGTGCTGGACGCCGGCCTCACCATCTACCTGTGGTGAGTGTGTGTCAGCACCACACCGCGCGACTGTACCGCGTGCACGGCGCGGGCAGCAGCGTGCACCTGCAGCCGGTGGCGGTGCGCGCGGCCGAGCTCGACCCGCGCTACGTGTTCGTGCTGGACGCCGGCCTCACCATCTACCTGTGGTGAGTGTGTGTCAGCACCACACCGCGCGACTGTACCGCGTGCACGGCGCGGGCAGCAGCGTGCACCTGCAGCCGGTGGCGGTGCGCGCGGCCGAGCTCGACCCGCGCTACGTGTTCGTGCTGGACGCCGGCCTCACCATCTACCTGTGGTGAGTGTGTGTCAGCACCACACCGCGCGACTGTACCGCGTGCACGGCGCGGGCAGCAGCGTGCACCTGCAGCCGGTGGCGGTGCGCGCGGCCGAGCTCGACCCGCGCTACGTGTTCGTGCTGGACGCCGGCCTCACCATCTACCTGTGGTGAGTGTGTGTCAGCACCACACCGCGCGACTGTACCGCGTGCACGGCGCGGGCAGCAGCGTGCACCTGCAGCCGGTGGCGGTGCGCGCGGCCGAGCTCGACCCGCGCTACGTGTTCGTGCTGGACGCCGGCCTCACCATCTACCTGTGGTGAGTGTGTGTCAGCACCACACCGCGCGACTGTACCGCGTGCACGGCGCGGGCAGCAGCGTGCACCTGCAGCCGGTGGCGGTGCGCGCGGCCGAGCTCGACCCGCGCTACGTGTTCGTGCTGGACGCCGGCCTCACCATCTACCTGTGGTGAGTGTGTGTCAGCACCACACCGCGCGACTGTACCGCGTGCACGGCGCGGGCAGCAGCGTGCACCTGCAGCCGGTGGCGGTGCGCGCGGCCGAGCTCGACCCGCGCTACGTGTTCGTGCTGGACGCCGGCCTCACCATCTACCTGTGGTGAGTGTGTGTCAGCACCACACCGCGCGACTGTACCGCGTGCACGGCGCGGGCAGCAGCGTGCACCTGCAGCCGGTGGCGGTGCGCGCGGCCGAGCTCGACCCGCGCTACGTGTTCGTGCTGGACGCCGGCCTCACCATCTACCTGTGGTGAGTGTGTGTCAGCACCACACCGCGCGACTGTACCGCGTGCACGGCGCGGGCAGCAGCGTGCACCTGCAGCCGGTGGCGGTGCGCGCGGCCGAGCTCGACCCGCGCTACGTGTTCGTGCTGGACGCCGGCCTCACCATCTACCTGTGGTGAGTGTGTGTCAGCACCACACCGCGCGACTGTACCGCGTGCACGGCGCGGGCAGCAGCGTGCACCTGCAGCCGGTGGCGGTGCGCGCGGCCGAGCTCGACCCGCGCTACGTGTTCGTGCTGGACGCCGGCCTCACCATCTACCTGTGGTGAGTGTGTGTCAGCACCACACCGCGCGACTGTACCGCGTGCACGGCGCGGGCAGCAGCGTGCACCTGCAGCCGGTGGCGGTGCGCGCGGCCGAGCTCGACCCGCGCTACGTGTTCGTGCTGGACGCCGGCCCCACCATCTACCTGTGGTGAGTGTGTGTCAGCACCACACCGCGCGACTGTACCGCGTGCACGGCGCGGGCAGCAGCGTGCACCTGCAGCCGGTGGCGGTGCGCGCGGCCGAGCTCGACCCGCGCTACGTGTTCGTGCTGGACGCCGGCCCCACCATCTACCTGTGGTGAGTGTGTGTCAGCACCACACCGCGCGACTGTACCGCGTGCACGGCGCGGGCAGCAGCGTGCACCTGCAGCCGGTGGCGGTGCGCGCGGCCGAGCTCGACCCGCGCTACGTGTTCGTGCTGGACGCCGGCCTCACCATCTACCTGTGGTGAGTGTGTGTCAGCACCACACCGCGCGACTGTACCACGTGTGCGGCGCGGGCAGCAGCGGCACCTGCAGAGGACTGAAAAACCAGCAAGCTAAAGCACATATTTTAGGACACTCTAGACTAACCAATTTATAATTATAACCTTCCCATTATAGGCAGATATTTGTTTCAGGAATGGTAAAAAGGCGAAGAACACATTGAAATCCAAAGCTCGACTGTTCGCTGAGAAAATAAACAAAGAGGAGAGAAAGAACAAAGCGGAACTCATCGCCGAGCCGCCTGGCAAGGAGCCGAAGAGCTTTTGGGAGACGTTGAACTACGAGGGAGAAACACCTTATATCCCTGAAGTAAGACTTATTTACTTGTTGATAAAGTTAGTAGATAGTTTTTTTTTAACTGCGACTGTACTATGGTAACGCGGATGGTATTACCTTTGTTTCCATTCAGGAACACGTGCCTGAAGACTTCACATGGGCGGCGCCGCGGCTGTACCGCGTGGAGCTGGGCATGGGCTACCTGGAGCTGCCGCAGCCGGACGGCGCGCCGCTCGCCCGCGCGCTGCTCGCCACGCGCAACGTGTACATCCTGGACGCGCACGTCGACGTGTTCGTGTGGTCAGTGCTAGCTACACACTGGGCGGGCACTCCCGCCCACCTGTACCGCGCGGAGCTGGGCATGGGCTACCTGCTTCGATCACTAATAAGAACTAGATACACAATCAGCGACAAAAAAATGGCGCGACGAAAAGAGCACCCAAATAGACATTTGGGTGCGCTTTTAGGTTAGTAGTGTTTGAACGTTCGGAGAATAAACATGCCTCAGTGCTCGTTCAAAACTGGAAAAATCACACGTCTAGTACGCTAACAAATGATGGAATATCGTATTTTCGGTAAGTATTATTATTATAAGTAGGTAATTGCTATCACTCAATTATAAATACTGCTATTTCGTTCGTAAATAATTTATTTTTAAGTTTTAAAAATTATCAACAAAAATCAACAGAATGTATAAACCATTTAAATTGTAAAGTCTGTTACTAAACGTACAATTCTTACTATTGCAAGCCCACTTGATTTGTTCGGGTTACATGGTGACTGTTCTAACTTGAATGGAGACGCTATTGTTTTATATTTTTTTCTTTAATTTAATTTTTTTTCCTTTTTTTTGTTATATAAAAATATTTGTTTTGTATAATAATTAAACATAGGCAATGAGTAAATAGTAAATGAGTGAAATTAAATTATTAAGTAAATTATTATTTAATATATTTTATGATGTCTTTTCATCCAACTGCCGCGACAATAGTCATAGAATTATTATAATAAAGTCTATTGTCGAAAGATACACTAAAATAAGATTGCTTAAAAAGCAATAAAAAGCCATAGCCAAAAAAGATACGGAAAAAAAATAAAAATCCATCGAAAAGACTGTTTTCCAATAAACTCACTTTATTCAAGGGAATTAATGGCATCCTGTTGATTCCATATTTTGCCACTGCACACTGCCAGGGAAGGGTTATGTTTTTTGCACGTATGTTGTATGTATCTTTATAAGCGGACTTTAGCTGCACTGCATTTTATTCCCTCGGATCTAACATACGGCTGGGTGAATTTCGACAGCTAAGGTGTGTCTGACTGTCTGACTAAATGCGTAAGTTGATGCGCCAGACACCAACGTAAAGGGAAACCGCGGATCTTTAGCGTGCTGGAATTTTACACATAGGTTCTTTATATAGCGTAAATGAGCCCTACGAAGATAAAATAGGATAATATTGTTTGAACATCTTTTGTTTTTGAAGCAGATACCTATTATAAAACTTTTTTTTGGCTTTCTTGCTAAAAAATGATGAAACGCCTATTTCACTGTTTTTGAAAATTCTACTTCAGCCTTTATAGTGCAGTCGGGTTTTTGATTATTTTAATTAAATTACTTGCTTACTTTGTAGTGACAGAAATCCGTTATATATTTCTTCTTAAATTTAGAGTTTTTTCCAACACCTATCTAAGGACACTCGGGTCATTGAGACGAATATAATGACACCTTAATTGTCGACATTCATCCAGCCGTTTGTTAGATCCGATCAAATAAATAAAGACAAACATACAAGATACGCGCGAAAAACATAACCCTTCCTTGGCAGTCAGGTAAAAATAATTGAAATAAATGTTGGTTTACTACATATTTATTTAGTCGTGGGCAATATATTTCGTTGGATAACGGCGTAAACAGCTTCTTGATTTTTTAATTAAATTACTTGTATTTGGTTATATTTTAATTTTAAACTTATTATATTTTTATTATAATAAATTATATTTTATTATAATGGGTATGATGGCTTAAATATTAAAATAATCAAAGAGGTTTCCAAAGATATTGCACCAGTATTATGTCATATCCTAAACGGATGTCTGGAAAAAGGCGTCTTTCCCACCAAATTAAAACGAGGTGTTATAAAACCTTTATTTAAAAAAGGAGATTCAACAAACATTAATAATTATAGACCAATAGCAATACTGCCGGCGTTTTCAAAAATTTTCGAAAAACATATATATAATTGCATTTACTCCTTCTTAGAGACATACTCAATTCTTAACCCTCAACAATACGGATTTCGAAAAAAGAAAAATATTAATATGGCCGTCTATAACTTATTATCACAAATAATGTATAATAAAGATATAAAAAAACCATCAACAGCTCTATTTATGGACATAACGAAGGCTTTTGATCACGTAGAGCACACTATTCTTTTAAATAAAATGTACAAATATGGTGTAAGAGGACCATCTCAAAAGCTTTTAAAATCATACCTTACAGAAAGGAACCAATACACTCAATTGTCAACCTTATGTTTAGAATCAAAATGTCTTAAATATTATGAATCTGAATGCAAAACTATATCCCACGGTGTGCCACAAGGTAGTATACTTGGGCCATTACTGTTCCTGATGTACATTAATGATTTACCGGCAAAAATACACCACCCTATGACCCTATTTGCTGACGATAGTACAATATTATTTACAAATGACGATGAAAGAGAATTAGAAAATGACATTAACAAATCAATTATTGACATAATACAATGGTTTCAAATTAATAATTTAAAAATTAATTTATCAAAAACGAAAATAATGAATTTTAATAGTAACAAAGCATCCAATACTAATAATAATACAATTTTAAACATAAATTACTCAGGAACTAAAATTGAAGACGCAGATGTAATAAAGTTTTTAGGACTTCATATTGACAAAGCAATAAAATGGAAAAATCATATTGATATGGTGTGTAGTAAGCTTAGTAAATATTCATATATGTTACGTAAATTAAGAAATCTTGTCCACCAAACTGTCGTATTAACAGCCTACCATAGTTTTGTGACTTCAACACTAAGATATGGCCTTATTTTCTGGGGCAACTCCATGTACCGTGACTTCGCCTTTAAATCACAGAAAAGATGCATGAGGGCCATGTGGGATTTAAAGCCGAGAGATTCGTGCAGGCCTTATTTTATCAAACATGAAATACTCACGTTGCCATCACTCTACATTCTTGAATGCGCCATTTTCATACGAACAAACAGCGAAAAATTTCGATTTATCCCAAGAGCACGCCACAAAGATAAGTTGTGCGCAATCCCAGCAAAAAGTTGTTGGTTTCAAAAAAGTTTCTTTGGAATAGCGCCTACGGTGTATAATAAAATTCCAAAAAATATACGCAATATTGAGGAATTTATCAGTTTTAAAAGAAATTTAAAAACATATTTAATTGACAAATGTTTTTATAGTCTAGTCGAGTTTCTCAACTACAGTGACGAATAGTTACATTGATTATTTATGATTTGCTGAGTGGTCTGAAATGTTTTGGTCTTAAAATTGAATTATAAATACAATAATAATCTACTATTGTCCACTGATGCTTCTTTGACATTTTCTATTGTGATACCACTGACATTACTCATTTTTATCTTTATGTGACATTTTATTGTTATTGACATTTTATCTTATTAACGTTTTAATAATATTGGAAATTAGTATCTACAATTTAATAATTTGAATAAAATGCGACTTAAAATTATATTTGTACGCCATTTATGGCAGAATGAGCGAAAATTCTTGACTGTAACACCAATGTATACACCTTATTCTACAAATAAAGACTTTGTATTTGTATTTGTATTTGTATTTAAATTGTGACTGCATATTAATTACTTTCATTGATAAATTATTATTATGTTCATTAAAATTAATTACTTCGACCTAATAAAAATATTAAAAGTAATGACAGTTCGTCTCCACTAATTCCTTGTCCAAGTGACTGACCACGGTCGTCAATTTTTTTTTCTTTGTTTTTAGCGTCAATTTGACGCCACTTTTTAAGTTCATTTTTGTATGGGATTGTGTATCTAGTTCTTATTAGTGATCGAAGGCTACCTGGAGCTAATAATTATATAATTATCCAAAACGGTTATGATGTTTAAGGATTTATTTATTTATTGATAATTACATTTATATGCTTAACAAACATTACAGATACATGTACAATGCGTTTATTTAGCCAGAAAGAGTTTGAACAAATTTGCCGGCCGTACTACGAAATAGGGCAGGTGCTGAGAAAAAAATGTCAAGGCTGGGATTTGAAATCAAAATACCATTGAGTAATGTTGTAATCATTAATCTAGTAAACGGGGAAAAATTACGAAAAGGATAAAGACACCTTTTCGGAAACAAAAATTGAAAGCTTTGTATTATTGAAATGTCGTTTCTTCCAATGCCAGGTTCGGCAAGAAGTCGTCTAGATTAGTCCGAGCGGCGGCGGTGAAGCTGGCGCAGGAGCTGTTCAACATGGTGGCGCGCCCGCCGCACGCGCTCGTCACGCGTCTGCAAGAGGGCACCGAAACGCAAGTAAGGATAGATAGATCTCGTAACCAATGACTGGCTTTTTTCCCTTCTAAACACATTTTGAAGGTGGCAGAATCCTTTGTGGTTTGACTACATTGTCACGCCACTGAGACGCCACCACTACACCTATTTCTTCTTTCTATAACAGCGTTAAGCTCGAAACATTCTGACTTAGTTCTCAGGGGTAGCAATGCATCCGTAGTCACAAATAACACATCAATCCTATCTAGGGTTTATTAGGCGTCAGTGGTTATTTATTTTCAGGCGGACTGCATGACTGTTTCCTACTTCTATGTTATTAAAAAAACTTATTTCGTGTAACTTCTCTAGGTGTTCAAAACCTACTTCCTGGGCTGGGAGGAGGTGATAGCTGTGGACTTCACGCGCACGGCGGAGTCTGTGGCCAGGACTGGCGCCGACCTCGCCTCGTGGGCTAAACAACAGGAAACCAAGTACGACTTCCATTGCTACACTATACAAAAAATATAGACTTAATGTAGATTATACAAATTTTCTTATTCATGTTTTTAAGGTCTTATTTAGTTTTAACGTATTAAAAACACAAAAATGTAACGCAATTGTTTTGGATCAATGTTTATTTCATTTCTTGTATAATGTGTAGTTAATTACTAATTCCTGAAGATGATTATGTATTTCTAAAATTTAAAATTGTGCAATTGATTGTTGAAATTACAGAGAGTGTACATTACAGAAATTACATCATATTTTGTCGAAGAAATTTGTATATTAAGTATATAATTTTTACCTCAGAGCGGACCTCTCAGCGTTGTTTACGCCACGGCAGCCTCCAATGCCCGCAACGGAGGCTAAGACGCTGGCGGACGAGTGGAACGAGGACCTGGAAGCCATGGAGGCCTTCGTGCTCGAGGGCCGCCACTTCGTGCGCTTGCCCGACAGCGAGCTGGGCATCTTCCACAGCTGCGACTGCTATGTTTTCCTCTGCAGATATGTGATGCCTGTCGAGGTAAGAAAAGTCATTCGATTCTCTTTCTTGTAACTAACATTGTGCTCTAACATTGACTGGTATTCAGCTGGTTCTATGGTGTATGTTTCTATGGTGGTTCACATTGGTGTATATTTAAACGTAGAAAATTTCAACGCGCTACAAATGAAATAATGCCAACTGCACAAATTATGTCAATTCGAAACAGTATAAAAAATGCATCATCATCATCATCATCAACCCATTACTGTCCCACTGCTGGTCACGGGTCTCCTCTCAGAATGAGAAGGATTAGGCCATAGTCCACCGCGCTGGCCAAGTGCGTATTGGTAGATTTCACATACCTTCAAGATTTTATAAAAAATGCATTAATTCGAATATATCTCATATTATTATCTAATGTTGTTCTTATTTAATGAATTGTATTCAAGTGCAGTTAACCTTGGGTTTTGTATCTCTCAAAGCAATCTTTTAATATAGTGTAAATGTAGCATGGTGTAATTATATTCATTTTTACGCAAAATCGTATATCCCGGTAAAACCTGTAATCTAGTATGTCGGTTCACTTGTGACACCTCAAGAACAGATACTTTAACATTTCGCACTAGATGGTATATCTTTCATTCTTTAAAATACATTATAAGGTGGGTTTAATAGTATCAAGGGAAGAAATAGATAGTCGCATTTATCTCATAATAAAATTGTGTCCAGGCGGAAGAAGACAGCTCTGGTTCTGGCGGTAACGAGGCGGAGGACGCGGAGGGCGAGGCGGAGACTGCCTCGTGGGTGGTGTACTTCTGGCAGGGCCGGCGAGCGCCCAACATGGGCTGGCTCACCTTCACCTTCGGCCTCGAGCGCAAGTTCAAGCAGCTGTGCCGCCGCCTCGACGTTGTCCGCACACACCAGCAACAGGAGAGCCTCAAGTTTATGGCGCACTTCAGGCGACGGTTCATCGTACGGGATGGCAAGCGGAATCAGAAGCCGGTTGGTGCAACCAGATCACCTTTTATCTTTCTCTATTATACATAGGGCAAGTTCAAGCAGTTTTTTTTACGGTTTATTAATAGAAATAGCAGATGACAATGCAGTGGAACTAATCATAAGTGATGACTTCCATCGAATTCACTCGAAATGAGATTGAAATCCTACCTCAAAGCTGCCACTTTGCTAACTTGACTAGTTGATACCAATGTCACTTATCGGTTAAATTGCCAAACAATCTTTTAGACCTAGTAAGAATTGGATGTCCATATCATACTAGATAAATAAGTATGTTTTTATTTATGTGTTGTAGGAGGGCGGTGCAGTGGAGCTGCTGGAGCTGCGCAGCAACGGCTCAGCGCTGTGCACGCGGCTGGTGCAGGTGAAGGCAGACGCCGGCATGCTCAACAGCGCTTTCTGGTCAGTTGCGTGATATGAACCATAGACAAACCCAAGCCAGATTCATATTTCTATTATTTTAAAAAAGCAATGAAAAGCTATATGTATAAGAAAATGTAGTTTTCGGAAATTATTTGGTTTTGAACCCTTGGGTTGCTAAATTTACTTATACGTATTATCACATTTCATTGAGATGAGTAAATTTCCAATTGACTACAAACATTAAGGTTTACTCTTGAAATTACACCCACTTCTAGTAAAATTATATTTCTCATTTATCACACCTGTACAAAGGAAATGTGAAAGAGGTCAACATAAATAGAGCTGAGCTGCCTCTATAAAGTAAAAACTGAAAGACTGCAGACTAAATAGTCTGCAGTCTTTCAGTTTGTTTAATGTTATTAAGTAATTATTGTATTTAACAAGTACATAACGTTATTCAAATACGTATAGTTTAAATACTATTTTTTGGAACGCAGTTACATCTTGAACGTGCCGCTAGAGGGCTCAAACGACACGTCGTCATCGATAGTGTACGTGTGGATTGGAAGCAAGAGCGACCCGGACTCGGCGCGCCTCATCGAACAGATCGCCGAGGAGAAGTTTAACAACCCCTGGGTTAGCTTGCAAGTAAGTCTCGCTGATGCTTTGATTAATGACTCACTTTGGGCATTTATGGACCCAAATTAAACTATGATATTTTTATTATTTGATTGTAGGAGGGGTTCTTGTACAAGATTCCTTAAAGACTAGCATTCAGTGTTCTAATAAATAATCTATTTTAATTTGGTAACGCATAGGCTCGCGTTTGGTCTCGATCTCACCTTATGGTTTGTGTTGGGGCTTAAGGTAGACCATGCTTGCCTATAATATACCTATTCACACTCGTTTTAAAGACTCCCAAGGTCCCAAGTAGTATCTTTTGTGGAACATTGAAGCTGGCAATATTCCACTAATTGGCAATTCATATAAAATTATGTGCTCTGAAGTGACTCCAGCTCCACAAGCTCCATTAAAGTAGCTGATTATTTTATATTATATTTTTAAACGTGTGTTATGGAGTTTCTTTCGTCGGCCCTCCATAACAGAGCACCTTGTGAAGTATAGGTAGATTAATTGACATTCAAAAATCATTCATTATACACTGAAAAAATATGTTAGTTGTGAAATCCACATATTATATTAATCACTACATTTATGTAATCGAACTCAGGTGCTGACAGAGGGCAGCGAGCCCGACAACTTCTTCTGGGTGGCGCTGGGCGGCCGCAAGCCTTACGACACGGACGCTGACTACCTGAACTACACGCGCCTGTTCCGCTGCTCCAACGAGAAGGGCTACTTCACCGTCTCCGAGAAGTGCACCGACTTCTGTCAGGTTTGACGCTCTATCAGTTTATGTTGTATAGTATACATACATACTATATACATTGTTGTGTTATAATAATAAACTTTTATGTTTAAAATGCAGATGCTTTAAAAGCGGTGTAATTGATATTTTGCCAAATTGGCGAAAGTACTATGAACATTAATAAAATATAAAATATTGACGATTGATTAGAAATCACTATCTCTCTCTCTCTCTTGGTTCTCAGATGATCGAGTGTTTGATATAAATAATGTTTAATATTATTATTTTTTTAATAGATTTATGCATGACAGAACAATAGTTCATTCTGTGAAGGTTCGGTAGAGTTTTTGAACTATTAGAGCATACGAAACTAGAAGCTCATGAGCTTTAAAGAAGGACTTGAATTTATGAGTAGACTAAGTTAGAATGTTTTGCAGGACGATCTGGCGGACGACGACATCATGATACTAGACAATGGCGAGCAAGTGTTCCTGTGGCTCGGCGCCAAGTGCTCCGAGGTCGAGATAAAGCTGGCGTACAAGTCTGCCCAGGTGAATTATAAAAATAAATTGAATCTTTAAATTAAATATTAAGAAATATACATAGAAAGTTACTGAACCAATTCCATTATTTTACTGTTAGAAGGAAATAAATAAGATACCATGATATAGTAAACTTAGTTCTTAAAAGGCCTGATTCTTTAAAATTAAAACTACTTTAAATCAAGGAGGAGGTCTCACGTTATATAAAGATTTCCAAAAAATAATTTGTAATTGCTTATTTAAGATAAAATAATTGACTTTCGAATTTCCCTTCTAATATAGGTGTACATCCAACACATGAAGACAATGCAGCCAGAAAGACCGAGGAAATTATTCCTCACGCTCAAAGACAAGGAGTCGCGACGGTTCACCAAGTGCTTCCACGGCTGGGGCGAGCACAAGAGGCCTCCAGAGTAAATGTAATAGATCTGATCAGCTTCAACGAGGAACTTCGGATGACTAACCTCAAGTGTCAAATCTTATCAATGTTTATTTCCCGTTTGTTAAAATCTGTCAGTATTAAATGCATACTCCAATGAATAACTGGAACAATACATATGTTACTAAGTTATATATTATGAACTATGTTTTAGGTTGATAATGAGCACTTCATAGTAACCACAAGAACTAAATTTGTACGTACTACAATATAAAGATAATTTTTAAATCGTAATTGAGATATATCAAAGATTCATAGACTTTTTAAATAAAACTGGCTAGTAAAGAGGTTACCTGATGGCGAGATTCATCTTCGAAACACTAGCCAATGAGCTTATTTTACACCTATATGCAACAAAATTAAACTTAATTTTGAAGTTTCATGAACCAAAGGAAATAAGGGAAAACAAATATTGGGTAATGATGTAGATACTTCCGGTAGTAACACATTACAACGATCTCCAACGAGTGTATACCATTTGAAAGTTGTGATCCTATATTTATATACAATGACAAATTTTCAGTTCTTCTATTTACTTTCTAGTTTTGAATGACAGTTTTTAGTTTACATTTTATTGTTTGTAGATATATAGATGTGGGGTTTGTCAAGTGAACTTTTAACATACCTTTTAAGACACAATGTTATTATTTGTTATAACAGCACCATTAAGGATATACATAATGTTAAGTGTTGATATAATATTTTGGCAAAGTATTATAAAAAAAAACGATCTAGAATTTACAGTTGATTTTAGTCACATTCTTATAATAATGAAGGTTTTGGTGATACACATGTAACCCAATTTTTGTACATGTTTCTTGTATTACTAATTTATAAGTCTAAATTTATTTGTAAAACCATAAATTCCCACTGCAAATTATATTTACAGTATTGATAATAATTTACAGGCTTTTCATAAGGACCAATGATAATCACCTCAAGAGGGCCTGTGCACTCTGCAACAGTCGATAACTATAATCTTTTAAATAATCCTCCACTTTGTCCTTACTTCAAATCCACTTCCGTTTAGCCGTTATCTATTTGTCACAAGTCTAACATCATACTTGAAACTACACAATTTTATTGAAGTATATTGAATGTTGCAGCCTGATAGTGCATGGGCTATATGGGGGTTTTACATGAATATGTTCTAACTAATGTAAAAATAAAAGACTGAATCATGCCATTTGCAAAGTCATTTAATTATCACTTACTTATAAAATTAAGCACAAGTGTGTTGAGATTACTGGCATTCATAAATTCATTGTTGTTATAGAGAGTAACTTTTGACTAGTATGCAGGAACTGCAAGGTTGGTTACTCTGTACTGAAATATATTTTTATATACAGTTAAGACAGCATTCAACACAGACAATAAGACATTATAGCACAATATTGTTTTTCTTGTTTTTTTTTTTACACTTTTGCATTTTGTGTGAATCACAATGTGTGGCCAATAGCATTTTAATATTTATTGTTTTAAACTTATGAAAATGTATATAGAATGCTGTTTGTATTATAATGCTGTACTTATATATTTAAATTCTGTAAATATATGATTTAGGGCAAAATATAAAAATCCTAATAACAAATAAACTATGAAAAAACCTAAATATTAAATGGGCATTTTACATAGACTTAGCATGTGAGCACAAAGTTTATTACATTACAATAAAGCTTTTGTAACTATCCTAATAAAGTTTTAACATTAAGTTGTTTCTTCTTTATACCCGTTAAAATTAGGAATCTGGAAACAAAAAATGGTGTTTAAAAATGTGATTAAAGCAGGCAAAAAAATAATTTATTACTTCATAGCGAGTATACATTTAACCACTTACAACCATAAGCATGATTTAAACGTGTACACAGGAACCTAAGACATCACATGAGAGGTGTTACAAAATGAAGTTGTTACTAATATTTCAATCTTAACTCAAGTATGCTGATTAAAAAGCATATTCATTTTTCAGTGTCATCCCCTTATGCATAATATACATTTTCAATAAAAACTGGTATAATAGTCTGGAAGCATTATAACGTTACATTTAAAAACAGATTTTAATTTATTTCAATAGATGACAAAAGTGCAGATGATTGAGGAAATTTTCATACGTGATCATAATACCTAAGAATTTGTCTACAATTTTAATCATCATCGTCATCGTCGTCGGATGGCACGAACAGCTCGTTCTCCTCGAGGAAGTTGGCGATGTTCTTGCTTATGGCAGCGCCGATGAGGAGGCCTGGCACCACGGCGCACACCACACTCAACAGGCCAAAGGGTTGCTTCTCAGGTTCAGGGAGAATGGCACCGCTCGGAGTAGTTGTTGCGTTTCTTTTCTGCACCACTGGTTCATGTCTTGTTAGACTTTTCGATTGTGCAACGAGTCGTGTTAGCCGTGAGACAGACATTTTACGTAGGTTCGGCAAGCTACGTAAAATGAAAATTATTTATAGTTTGCGGAGAATGAAAATCGCTCCAATATTAATGACAGTTTAATCGAAATCACTCGAATCGATGACACTGCTGACACTAATGACAGATGACAGCGAGGTGCCTATTTGACTAGAGATGTGACTATGTTATTATGTAAGTTGCCTATAACCATCGTCTTACATTATTAGCATTGTCGAAAAGTATTAGCGTTTTTGATTTCTGATCTTATTCTATTCCTCAATAGAAGTAAGATGAGATGTATTGCTTGCTTAAATGTAATGGCATTTTATTCAATGGGCTCTAAATAATCTATGTTTTAGGCTAGGCAAAATACTAGCATCCGCTGTACGTTTAAAAATAATGAAAAACATCAAAAACTTTCCTCCCTCAGTTGAGGTCGATCATTATTATTTCGTGGTTTTTAGTAGAATTTAAATATAAGTCTACTAAAATAGGGGTTTATTGAATATAATATTGCTTGTTTAAATAATTACGAAGTGCTTGTTATAAATCAATAAAATTGTGAAGTCGTGATTGTGACATGTTGTGAACAGAGCATAAACAGCTGTATTAGAACACGAAAAGTCAAATTGGCAAATTTATCAATATTATCGCCAAACAAACAAATGTCATCTGAATAGGAAAGCAATTAATCAATAATTAAGTAATTCATTGATTTTTACAGTGAATCTTAAAAATGAACGTCACATTAACGAGCTTAGAAGCTTTGATATGTAAGTTTTAATACTGAGTTTCGTACAAAAGGATTCCAATAAGAATTAGGTCGATTAAGTGTACTTGGTGTATATTTTTTAGTAAAAGCTACGCACGAGTCTTTGCCGCAGCCGGACGATGCGGCGGTGGAGGCGTTCTGCACAGTGATGCGCGATGCGCCTGATGGTCCGCTGCTGGCCGCCCAGGCGCTCGCAGCGCGTATGCAGTCTCTCAATTCTCAAGAGGCAATGCTCGCGCTCGTCATGTTAGATCGCTGCATGCGCCGGTGCGACGCCAGTTTTCACGCGGAAATTGGAAAATTCCGATTTCTAAATGAAATGATCAAGCTTGTTTCTCCAAAGTACTATGCCGACAGAACCTCCGCGGAAGTCCGCACGAGAGTAAGTTTTCATAATAAAATTAATATTTATGGGTAAAAGCTCAACGGTAAAGTAGTATTTTGTAACATTGCAGGTACTTCAGCTGCTACATGCCTGGTCTATTGAGTATCCTAATGAATCTAAATTTAAAGTTGCTTTTGACATGCTTAAAAATCAGGGTGTTATCACGGGTACCCCACCCCCCTTACCTCCAGAGGATCCCCCTGTTGTTAGTCGACCACGGGCAAAAAGTGCAGTTTTTGAAGATGAAGAGAAGTCGAAACTACTACAAAAACTGCTCCAAAGTAAGAAGCCGGAGGACTTGCAACATGCTAATAAGCTTATCAAAACCATGGTCCGAGAGGCAAGTTCCACATTTTTATATTAATGTTTTACAAATGCAACAGATTATTTTGAAATTAGAAACATTATAAAATATGTTTTGTTTCAGAATGAATTCTCTTAAAAGTAAGATAACAACTCTAGGTTGTCTTTTTTGTTATAAAAATTATGATGTATAACAATACACAAACTGTATTTGTGTTTTAAAAAATCACTTCAATAGATGTGCTGTTCTGGAAATAATGAATTTTAATTCAATGGCAGGAGGAACGCAGAAACGAAGCAAACAGTCGGCGTGCGAAGGAAGTGGGTGCTGCGCTTGACAGTGCTGAGCTGCTGCAAGACATGCTGGACCACGCCTATGACGCGTCGCCTGAAGAGGAGCAGCTCATGGAGGAACTGTATGCCACCTGCATGAAGTACAGGCCCATACTGGAGCGGATGGCCTATGGCAACACGCAAGCTTCCATTCTCAGTAAATACTTTACTTTGTACTATCTATTGCGTAATTAGGAGTTCAAAAGAAAAAAGAACAATTTTAAACATATAGACAATGCATAACAATATAACACTTTAATAGTACGATTTCAGTCCTAAAATGTCTGCTCATTAATAAAAACATCCATGCCATCCAATAGAGAACCCATTAGAGGAAAAAACAACATTTAATATAACGGGAAAGGTTTAAAATTAGTAATTAGGTATTTAATCAATATTTTTTAAATTCTGAGAAGATTATAGTTATAAACTTACCATGTATTTGCAGACCAAATTTTGCTTGCTGGTGATGTGTTAGATGATGTTGTTGAAAAATATGATATACGCGTTATGGAGAAGAAGCGACGGGAGAAATTGGGGCAGCCCAGTCTACTGGATTTTGCTGGAGCTATGAGTGGCAAGGATGATACTGAAGGTTCAAGGAAGGCCAAAAATGTTCTGGAGGAGTTGGGCATATATGACCAGCGAACCTTGTCTTGTGCCATTGTGGAGCTCTTAAAACCAATGCCACAAAACTTGATGGAGACTCGTAAGCATACATTTTATATTAAAATTCTTATACAAATAGATAATACATATTTAAAAATTCAAGATCTTATATAAACTGGTAAAAGGATGGGAGGTAGCTTAAGATTATGTTAATATACATATATGTAAAGGGGTGCACACTAAAATTTTCATGAACATGTAAATGAGGAATACAAACTTTGTATTGGTTAACAAACATTACTTACTAAAGGAACCCTTGCCTAAAAATTATTGATTGCTTGTAAAACTTTTATCATATAATCTACAGATGAAGAAGAGTTACTGCCATCCGAAAAAGAAATGAAAGCTGAAGGGTGGGATGAACTGGACGTACTCGGGGAGCAGCTGTTGAAGCAAGCCTTACCTGAAAATGCTAAGCGTGCTGAGAGCTTCAATGGGTGAGATTAAATTTCTTACGCAATTCTCAATTGACATGTTCATTTTGAGTGTATTCAAAATATTCCTTACATTACGCATATCTGGTATTTCAACCAAATTAGCAAATTGTCTTGTGAAGCCTACTGCTATAACTCTCGACTAATATTGTTATGAATGTTTTAGCAAACCTGGAAAGAAAATACCAATGAATGCTCTGGAGAAGTCTTCTCCAAAACACAATCCACAACCATCGTCTAATGGAGCATTTTTTGACTTGGATTTCTTCAACAAGCCAACAAGTGAGACTCTGAAGCCAGTGCCCATTGCACAAACATCCAAAACAGCTACAACTAATGATGATGTCATGGTGGATATAAGCATTAATGCTGCATCAGCCACCAATGCCTCTAAAACTAATGGCCTCATGGATATGTTGGACTTGGGAGCACCAGCAGGCCAAACCAAATCTAAAAACCAAAGCCCACTAGTGAAAAAAGATCCCATTGAGTCTTTACTCAAGAACAAGCCTGCTAACGAGAAAAGCAGCCAAATGAAGAATGAAGTGAAGCCCTTAACAGACATATTCATAACTTTGCCAAGTGTGCAACCGAGCACAGTACCTTCAGTAACTGCTTTCGAGGAGCAAGGAGGGCTCTCAGTCGTGCTACACTTCTGCAAGAACAAACCAAGGCCTGATGTTAATGTTATTGTCATTTCAACAACAAGCAAGAACAGCTCTCCAATCACTGAATACAAATTTCAAGCTGTTGTACCAAAGGTAAGGTACAGTTATTTATTACTCACTCTATATATAAATAATAAGTAATGGTAATCAACAAACTTAGTTATTTACGTAGTTAGCTATTTAACTTAAAATATGCGAAATCGAGAAATTATGTACCAGATTTTAAAGTGACTGAGACTCATACATATTATGGTGAATACATGAAAATGTAATAAACTTAGTATTTTGTTGTGAAATATAATAGATGTAATGTTTATATGTATAGGTTCCTAATAAATTTTTAATTGTAAATTATTACATGTGTATTTAATAAAAAAAGGTATATTAAAATATATATTATTTTCGTAGTGTTATCTTTAATGTAATGTATGACCAGTGATATTGCGAATAATAATCATAAAATATAATCTTAATGTTACAGCTGTATCTTTGTGCATAATAATAGTAATATTTATTGTTGCTTGTAATTAATAATAATATTTATCTGTGTATGCTAAAAAATAAAAGCAGTGATAGCCTAGTAGTTAAGAAACGCAGCCTCTTGATTCGAGGGTTCCCAGGTTCAAACCCCAGGCATGCATCTCTGATTTTTCTATGTTATGTGCTTATTAGAAGTTAATTATGACTTGCTTAAACTGTCAAGGAAAACATCGTGAGGAAACCTGCATACCTGAGAATTCTTAAAAAGTCTACCAATTTGCACTTGGGTAATGCAGAAGACTATGGCTTAATCCTTCTCATTCTGAGAAGAGACCCGGGCCCAGCAGTAGGACAGTAATGGGTTGATGATGATACTCATATTATAGCAATGCATAGATAAGTATAGATATCTCACCGCCTTGTAATTGAAGGAAGCTATTAAATGGCTTAATTTTAATGGCTGTTAAGTTTAATGGCTGTCATGGTGTAATTTACACGGAGCAATGCCGACATGCGCAGTTAAATAGTACAAAAACACGAAATCGAAGAAACAGTGCGGAGAAATATTGTTTCATTCGTAAATGATCTAAAAACTACATTTTTTTATTATTTTTCAAACACGAAAATAGATGACAGTAACAATTGCAATTGTCAAAACAGGTTACATTTTTTTGTTAGGAGTGAGTAATCTTTACTAATCTATGGATGAAGCTAATAATTTAGCAATGATTGCAGAGCTGCAAGGTGCGGCTGCTGTCGCCGTCCGCGTCGTCGCTGCCCGCCTACAACCCCTTCCTGCCGCCGCCCGCGCTCACGCAGGTAACAAACTTGACAGGAATCAATAGGTATCCTTAATCCTAGTTGAATTCTTGTTATTTTTCTTAATAAAATAACAATAAATTAAAATCTACGTGTGTACTTCCATCTAGCCGTACATAATTTTCGTACTCGTACATAATGTTCAACGTTGCAAGTGACAATAGTATAATTTAATCGTTTAAAACTACCACATAGTTATATTATATAGTATATAATATATACATTGTTATATTATATAGTAGTATTATATAGTATATAATATATACATTTTTAATTACTGCTTAACTTATTATAACTTTGCGGTAAGCGTTCTAGCCATTTCATTATTTACGAGATATCACTATAATTTGTGTCCACATTAACCTTATACACGCTAGCAGTTAACCGCGCAGTTTTTTCCAGTTTAATATACAACCGCTTGTGATTGTTCATAATGCTAATGACGTTTTATATAATTCGCCACAAAACTCATGAAGCCTGCCAAAAAGGTAGAAATAGCTTAGATATGGCAATGCGATTTCCAATACAGCATACAACATGGTAATATTGAAGCGTTCATATACTTTGGTGGCAGCTACACCTCACGCTGTTCGCAGATGATGCTGGTGGCGCGGCCGCCGGGCACGCTCGTCAACCTCAAGTTTGTTCTCACGTACACCTGCAACGACGAGATGTGCTCAGAGATGGGAGAAGTCGATAGCCTGCCTCTCGACCAGATATAGACTGCCTCGTGTAAGGAACAATGATGAGCCATCTCATTATCGGACCCCTCGTTTATACACACACACAAATGATAGGCAAGAATATTCAAGTCAATATAAAGGATACATTACATAGTTACTCTGGATAATCTTTTATCTAGTTTGTCTGATTTATTCAGCACATTGCAATTGAACTATTAAAACTTGTTTGTAGGTATGAAAATAATTGAATGGTACATTACATTACAGGTTTCAGCCCAACTATGATTATTACTATTGTTGAAAGAAATATTTTTTCTCTTGTGACCATCCATTTGCAATTACTAATCTTTATCACCACCTCATACACATTTACTACAAAACATAAAGTACCTGGCTTATTTAACTTCAATTGCAATGGGAAAATGCAGTTTATAATTAAACTTTGCTTAAATTATTATTACTGTCTAAGCTTAAGAGTCACAGAAAACTGGCATGATATACATTGTAACAATTTAATCGCAATAATAAGTCACTTTTTGTCTATTAGCGATTTGGATAAACAACAATAAAACAGCCTGTAGTGACTTAATTTTCCTTATTTACTTTACCATCCTGTACCTTGCTTATGCTAAGTTATGAGTTCATAACAAATGTTAGAATGATATTGACGTCCCGCAGGTATCACTTAAATATGTGAATATAATATGTTATTGCATTTACTAACATGAACTTTATTATTGTTATTTGATTAGCACTAAAGCTTACTACAGTAAGACAACAAATAATATTGAAACACACATACATGTGTGTTTCAATATTATTTGTTGTCTGCCAAAAACATACATATATAGCGACATAGGTTTAATCTGATGTATAATTATATTAAAATATATTTATCTCATTGGTTCTAGTCTAAATTATTAACTAAATGTGAAAATTTTATGCATTTATAAGTACTTATCATTCCAAAAGGACTATAATATATACCTACTTATTTTTTTTAAATATGTTAACTAATGTTTCGTCAATAATCTACAGTATTAGAAATATTCCATGACTATTTTAGAGATATTGAATCTAAAGTTATAAAAATTAAAAAAATATATATTGGTGTCTATTGTAGAAAATATAGCTGTAATAATTTTGCATTTAATTTGTACAAATGTTTTTAAGGCTTAATTCGCAGAAAGTTATTGATTACATTAGTATGTTTTAAAGGGCCTGTAAGCGATTATATTATTTGATAAATTTTATGTATGTGATTATATTATATTGCCTGAAAAACGTAAGCAAGAGCTCGTTTGACCATCTTGAATTCTTGACACCCACATTATCCTGTGTTATTTATTACCCGGCTATTTGACAAACTAACATACACTAAAATACATACGTTTTGTGACATATAGTCTCATAATATCACAATAATATTTTTTATCAGCTATTTTATTAGAATACTAAATAGAAATTCAAGAGGACAAAAACTGTTCCAATCTCTGTTATTAACAAGTATCGAACACTTTGATAGACAAATAGGTCAAATCCATGAGATTCAAATTATACCATAGATTGGCAAACATTTTTTGATTTTACACCATAGTGCAATATATAATGTCGTTAGATGAGTTGCGATTGTATTTTATGTAACTTCTTGACGTACATAAATAATTATTAGATGTTAAATGTTATTCATTCATAAGTGTATCAATACGTGTCGTTTTTATTTTTCTAGCGTTATGAAGCCTAAGATTTATTTTGCCTTTTAGAATAATAATACAATTACATAATTGGAAGTAGTGGAAAAATACTTATTCATTCCATATTTAAAGTTATTAAAGTTAAGCCATGACATTCTGTAGCGAATTATAAATTAATCATTAATATCTAATCATACCATAAAAAACATTGGTTAATCTCGATATTGTGTATTCGAATTATAATATGTAAAATGAATATTAAAAATTATTTTATAATGTTGTGATCTCCTAGTATTGTAAAATTACTCTTCTGTACTGATTTTTGTTTATATTTTAAGGCCAATAGGAATTTATACGCGTGATAACTACATCACAAACCACACTATATGTCCTATGTTTTACAGCTTGGATAAATAAAACTATGTAGTATGTAATCGTGAGTTTTATTTTAAATATCAAATATCTTAAGAGGTAATATATACACTTATAATTACAGCACAAAACATTTATAAAGTAAATATGAACACAAAAGTTCATTACATAGCCAATGTACAAATTTCATTCTGTATTTGGAAGGTGTTAGTAATTATTTAACTTACTGTAAAAACCTTTTTGATGACGATAGAATTAAAAATAACGACTTTACTCTGACATTTGTACAAAAATTATTATACTCTTATTGAGACAATCTTGGCGACTAGCTTAAACATTATGAACTAAGGCAGTATTTAGTTAACAAAACCAATAACTTAAAACAACTATGTGGCCCATATAAATGCTATATTATGATTTGTGATCACTACTCTCTTATGAAATATTGTCCAATAATGTGGTGCATCTGTCTATTACATAGTGTACTAGACCAGGCACAAACAACCTTCCTAATGTTTGGGAATAAAATAAGGACAGTAACCAAGTTCCGGGTCGTAGTATAGAATAACAAGGCGCAGAGTGGTCTCGAGCTGTCCTCAGGAAATAAGTCGACAAAAAAATTTTCTTCCAGTCCGTGTTTGTTGCCCATAAAAATTGCCGCGGGCCGATTCCTAAACTAAGAAACGGGCCTCATCCGACCCTGTACCGACGGTTGCCTATATACGTACTAAACCATCTACTCCTATACGGCTTGGTCGCGGAAAGCTAACGCCGTGATAGGCTTCTGGTGTCCGCAGTACTCGCGCTCCAGCGTGCCCTTCTCCAAATCCCACAACCGTGCATAGCTGTCTGACGATCCTGTACACATATAGATTGTCTATAATACACAATTTGATTGAGGTTACATTGAAGATATTTCACCCAATAATTATGAAGCCTGTATGACTGTTTATCAGCGAAACATATTCGAATGAGCAAGTACACTTCAATCGCAAGTTTTAATAACTTTGTAAACTGGAATGTAATTTAATTCACAGAGAATGATTTTTTGTTATTTACTGTTTCGAATGATTAATCTCCGAATAAGTATCCATGTATAGTCCGCGCCAAAGTGCTAGTCCGCTCTGAAGGTATTGCGAGCAGGGGATACAATTTACTATGGTGACGTGATTCATTTCTATATTCAGAGCGGACTAGCAGTTTTACGCGGACTGAACCACTGTTTATATTATCCAATCTCATTAAAAACTGGATGGACAGTGCTATAAACAAGAATGACGATAGATAAGCAGGGACACTATCCACAGCTCTGTGTGTGTGTTAAGCCTGCTCTACATTCTCGCGAGAACGCGAGAAAACCACGAGAAATAAGAATGTGGAGCCTATACGAATTAGGTTTTTCTCGCGTTCTCGCGAGGTTCTCCTGGGATTCTCGCAAGAATGTGGAGCTGGCTTTATCCATGTGGAGGTGTATCTTACCCGTGAATAGGTAGCGCGAGTCCACGGTGAAGGCGGCGTCCCACACCCAGCGCTGCGCGTCGTGGCGCAGCTCGTGCAGCAAGCTCCAGTCGCTGGTGCGCCACACGCGCGCCGAGCAGTCGCCGGACGTCGTCACCAGCATGCTGACACACAATCCAATTTTATATTATTATTATACGTAATTAGTACCAAAATTTAATCTGTTTGAAGAAATGTGGCGACTACCAAATGTTTATGGTAAAGTAACCCGAAGTTTAATACTTTTTAAGGTCAATATTAAACTTATTTTTAGAAGTAGTCTACCTAAAAGAATAGGTACTAATATAATTATGTTATTTATTATAGTAAAACTGGCATTTTGGTGGTAGAGTGTGGATGTTGATTTACATTTGAGGAGACCTCAGAACCTTTGTTCTGTATGAAGTTTGTTACAAATGTTCATGAGCTGTCCACCAGGTGAGTAAATGATGTATAAAAAAGCACTCACGTGGAGTCGAGGCTGAACTTGCAGCGCAGCGCGTACTTGTCGTGCGCGTGGAGCTGCTTGCGCGGCACCGGGCGCGGCGGGCTGCCGCCCAGCGCCCACACGTAGCAA
The DNA here is from genome assembly GCF_041222505.1 of Epargyreus clarus. Taxonomy (NCBI): domain Eukaryota; kingdom Metazoa; phylum Arthropoda; class Insecta; order Lepidoptera; family Hesperiidae; genus Epargyreus; species Epargyreus clarus. Next base: position 11,374,771 of record NW_027332212.1, read on the forward strand.
CTACCCCGGTTGGTCACCGCCGCCATTAGCCGCCCCTCTGGGTCGATCGCGATGTCCTGGATTGACGCCTCTGCCTCCGGGATCTACGTCACAATCAGTTGGTATATGGTAGATTTATCCCGGGAAATTTATGCAGGCGTCAAGAGTGGGAGTCGAATCGTCCAGCAAGCAGCCCCGAGAAGAACGACGGTATGTGTAGTCACTTCCCGTCGTAAACATTATTTTTACTATTTACAAAAAAATCCCTATTAAGTGATTATGAGGATGATGGGAAAACCCTTTTTCCTTTAATTTTCTTTCTATAATTAAATTGGGAATGTGTGGCATTGGAAGTGTGAATTGTATTTTATAAATCACTACACAAGTAAGATCATAATTGTACAAGTTGTTCATTGTGGTCGGTGCGCAGGTCCCACATGTGTATGATGCCGCTCTGCCCGCCCACCACAAGCTGCGTCTGATCGGGATGCAGCGCCACCGCATTCACTGGCGCGGGTACTTGGAAGATCCTTTGGCACTGGAACTGTCGCCCCACCCTATAAACATATACACAACACTATATGTACCATAAATCTGTATGCCTCAATCCATTATAAAATTGTAGGTAGAGCATTGATCAATCTTAGGAAAAGATTTTTCAATCAGTTTGATACACTTAAGCCAAGGGGGTATTATTTTTTGAGTGTATGAAAGTGTCATTTCTTGGTATGCCCTACAGCCCAAATGGCTTGACAGATTTTAACATATAAGGTGTCTTGGTTTCATCTAAACTGTTGAACTAACCATGGACTATATTTTTTAGCAATCAGGTGTTCATACTTAGTACACATATTTTTTTATTTCTATTATAAGAGCAGTTGAGCGGAACCAAAAAAAGTTACCTTAGATCCCATATCCTTGCTGTACAGTCTTCTCCTCCAGTGTACATCCATGTGCCCTTTTCCTATAAATTATACCAAAAATTGTATTTTTGATATTTATAGGTACTTAATACTTATAGTAAATAAATATCAGATAAATAGATATAGCATACTGTGCAGAGCTAAAGTTATGCACAGTAAATAAGATCATAGAGAATAGTATTAGCTTTGCAAAATTTACCTATTTTTTTCGAAAAAAATTAAAGAAAACATTCACATACCAATTAAAGCAATAATCAAAACATACTAATTTTGTCATATTTCTTACATACATGAAAGCCCACTCTGGAAACATTCTTAGTGACACCTTCAAAGTTGAGCACAGGGTCCGGGTTAGCACTGGCCAGGTCGTACATCCTGATGTGCTGGTACCCACACGCTGCCACCATCTGGCCGCTGGGGTTGATTTCCAGACCATTTACTTGCTGCAAAATTATATTCAATTAATTTTAATCATATGCCAATGGATTCAAAGAGATCCAAAACATTTGTACCCATAACCTGTAGGGCATACGGCATATGTGGTAGATGCATAAATATTCCACTGAAGTCTCCACTGATTTTAACTGATCTCAGTGACCCATATACCATGGACTTCTCAGAGCTTCAAATTTTATGGGAAATCACAAATGCATTGCAATGAGATATGTTAGTATATTTGTCTTTTCTTATATTATGATGTTTGGTTATTTAAAGTATGATAGGGTGTTCCATATGAAAGTAGAGGTTACCGAGTCAGGGTGCTGCATGGTCCGCAGACACACGCCGCTGTGCGCCTGCCACAGCTTGATGGTGTGGTCGTACCCACCGGTCACCAGCGCGACCTGCGAGCCCGTGCCCGCCGTCCCATCTCCCGACATCTTCCAATTTACCGGTTTATACCTCTTTCAGCAGCCTTCAATTTATCTCGCACCTCATTCAAATAAAACTTTTATTGTACAACAGTGATCGTACGCTATATTTGCAATAAACTATATTGTTAATAATATAAAAATAGGAATCTCTTATTATGACTAAATTGAGGACTTTACAAAACGCATACAACTTGTTTACAAATTTTCGACGTTTGATGGGTTTGACAATCTGACAAGAGTTAAGATTGACAGTTGACAATGGTTGACCCAAAGAGTATAGTAACCTCAGGATCTCTTGCCGAAATGTCGATAAATTTCGATCAATAAATCAATAGTTAGATGATTTTGTACAATACTATCGAAACAGTCAAATAGTGCAGATCGTAAATTCGGTACATTATAAACTATAAATAAAAACGATATTAGTGAAGTTCTGAAATATTCATATTATCGATAGTTTCAATGTTCCTGACAGTAAGTATTTTCACTAGCTAGGTACTAGCTATCGATACTAATATATATAGTATTGGACTACTGTATCGATATACGTATGTGGGCGTATTCCAAAAATTGGAAGTAGGTTTTGCACATGGAACAGAAAAAACAATGTTTTGCATCTGCATTGCTTTTCCCGCCATATTCATTATCTGTGGCGGTGTGGACTGTGGCCTACGCAAAATCAATCAAACAATTATGACGATGCGCAAAGCCAAGCCAAAGCCATGCAAACATGACGGACATATTCTATAGAACACGTAGCCTTATTTTTTAATTTGTTTATTAGAATACCACACTGAATTAGATTTTCTATATCATAGGATAGTCAGATGTTAAGTTAGTGTAAAATTTGTCATCGATTTATATTCCCCATCTATTATAACCTCATTTTCTTAGTACTGTTTTAATACTTCACAGTACGCAAAATAAGCAATTGGACTAAATTATTTTATTGGTGAATATTAGCCTCAATATTTTTCTGCAATGTAACTTATCGATTCGAATCGACACGTATAATCAAAAATGTCTAATAGTTTTCACTGCTAATCGATCCTTGTAATATTTATCGTGATAATAGTTTGTCGTGTAGGTTTTAAGTATGGAAGAAAACAAGTTTCAGGTAGATTCTATATATTTATAAATTAGAAAATTGACATTTGTTGAAATTTAAAATAGAAAATGGGGTATAAAATAAAAGACTAATAGAAAAATAAATTTTATATGAAATTACTTTATTGAACATGTAAAATCCGTATTGACATGAGGAATGCTATCTCATTTACAAAATAACACAAATGTAAAATTTGAGAGACTAATCACATTGCAAACCTACCTATTAACTAACTAAAAATACAACATACACATCAATTTCCTAAATTATTAAAATTGCTCAGTGCAGACTTAGTCCTGCACTGTTCACTCTTAGCTTAAGGTTTGGTTCATTATTAGCATTGAAATTTACAATGAAAAGAGGTAGGTTTAATTAATAATAAGCCATCTTTCATGAAATCATCTCTAATTTTACATCTTGGTATAGTTCGACCAAAACTATTATGTCTATGAGTAAAGGTACGAGTAAGAAAATCTTATTGTTTACAATGTAAATTATACTATGGCATTTTAGTTCAAAGCCCAGCTTTTACTGCAACCAGGTATATTTCCAGACATAAAGTTTTGATAAAACATTTGAGGTAAGTCTCAAAAGGTGAGCATCCAGTAGTCACAGCGAACTTAAACGAGGGAGGGCTAACTGTACAATTCCCCAGTGTATACATGCTAACACTTAATATAATTTTTTTTTTGAGGCTTAGTTATCTAGACCCTAGCCTGTGGTGAAACTTTCCAAATTCTGCACTTCACTTACAATACACCTATTACTATTCAATACTACAATAATGTAATTAAGTAGTAAATAACACCTGTCAAATAATCAACAATTTCATTCATGTCGACCCAAATATTATACATCGAGTGCAAAATTATTAAATTCCTTAAATCTCTGCAAATACATACTTGAATAAAAAAAAATTAGAGAATGCCATACAGACTTTGGAAAGTCAGTCCCGTTTTACTTTGAAATTAATAAATTAAAGTCCGAGTAAATTATTCAATATGAACAGAAATGCCTTTGAGATTGGGAGATCAATCACTTTCTTCCTCCTCCTCCTCGCCCTCTTCTTCCTCAGACTCCTCCTTCTTCTTCTTAGACTTCTATAACAAATAAATTCATAAGTAAACATAATAGTTTATACAATTGAGATGTATTTTTACGTACCATATGGATGGTTGGGTCTAACTGGAAATTTTGTTAAACAAAAAAAGAGATGACTACTCACAGCAGGGGCAGCTTTCTTTCCCTTCTTTCCCCTCTTCTGTGCCTTCTTGCCGCCACCCTCGCCGCCGCCTCCGTTCGCGTTATATGACTCCAGGTCCTTTGTGTACTGTTCTTTGGCTTTTGCCGCCTTTTCCTCCCAAACCTGCAGACAAACACGATTGATTAAATTGAGAACACGAGGCAAAATAAAACAAAGACAACCTATGTAATTAATTATAAAATATAACTTACGCTTTTGTCTTTCATGCCTCTCCATATTTCACCACCCTTTTTGGCTATTTCGGTGACTTTCAACCCGGGATTTTCGGATTTGATTTGTTCTCGAGCACTGTTGAGCCACAGCATGTAGGCTGACATAGGACGCTTCGGCTTGTCCGTCATTTTAACTTTTTTCCTGAAAATAATCGTAATTTTACATAAAATAAGCCTATAAAACTTATCAACAGGTTATCCGGGCCACGCTCGACGCGATCGAGAGTGCTAACGTGCCTTTCCACCTCATATATGCCTCAAATAGGACGCGTTTTGGCGGGAAACTTATTTACGGGCCAGTGGTACAATAATTAGATAACGCGAGATCAATATAATACTAATCCGATTAAAATGCAGTAAAATCTAGCTTTAAACAGTATAAAATTCAACGAAAATAGTTATCGCCTCATATAACGAGTTCACTGGCCTATGCTTGGGTCGAACGAGCCATTTTGTTTTCACGTATTGTGTAGAAAATACGCAATAACCGTAGGTGACATAATTACTAGATAATCCCAAAACTAACCAGCTATAACTTGTAGAAGAACTGTTTCAGTCCTTCAATGGAAAAGATCCGAGAAATTAATTATTTAAAATAGGGCGTCCTTCTCCATACCCACGCTTACTAAGGAAAGTACGACGACGACTATAGCCATGTTTGACTCAGAATTCCAACGTGGAATCAAACATATTTTTACGAAATACGCGTTAACAAACACAAACATGCTTAATAAAACACTACACTTAAGTTAAAAAAATTATTAGACTCACCTGATAGCAAAAATTTTGAAATATTTTTTGAACTGGTACACAACCAAACTGCAGACGTAGAGAACCAGAAGAAAATGTATGGAGCTCGAAGCAATGTTCCCAGAGCAAGCTAGCTTGGGGTCGTTTCGCGTCGGCACAAAAGCGCCATCTATCTCTAACGTGATTGGTTGATAATTTCATTGGTGCCAACTGCATGCCACTGTTGAAGCATCGTGTACTACGTATATCCGTGACGTAGATTTAGTTACGCTTTGCCAAAGTGAGCTTTATTACATTAATATAAGATACATTTTGGATTTAGTACAATTTCTCCGTACATTTTCTTATAAAAATTATTTTGCTTGAAATTGAAAGAAAAAAGCTTCAGAATAACAAAGAATCAATGAGTTAACACAGAATATTCATTATAGAATATTTTTGATTCATTTTTTTTTAACATTTACATAAGAAGTACGTCAAAAAACGACTCGGTCCTCTTTAGGTTTCCCTTACCAGACGCCGACGAAATAACCTCGCGCCTTATTTTAAATGCCGCCAACGTTTATTTCGAAAACATAAAAAGCGCGGCAAACGTCAGCGTGAAAGGGACGCCAATAAAACATAGCGTTTGTTTACGATTTGATATTTCAAGGCATCTTGAGAAATAGTTTTTATTTCTACACTGATAAGGGTGTAGTGCTTAAGGTTCTTGAAATAAAATACATTTCTAACAAACGTTTTAGTTAAACAATTTAAGAATGTACCAAACATTCGTAAGACACATTGTTCGGTTTATGCCTAGTCTACTCAGTAAACTGACAAAAAGCGAGTTAGATAATTAGTTAGCAATTAAGCCATTTGAACAAATCACAAGTCACAACATTCTAGGTATATACTTTTATAGTACAATCAGTGAGCTCTTATCACTGGCCACTAACTACTAATCTACCAACACAATTCACACCTTATTTTGACCATTAACAACATTAGTACAATTTGTTAATCAGCAATACATCCTTATTCATTATGCACCATTTCTAGCTTCTCGTCTAGATTCTTCCAATATTTCTTAGTTTTCAATTCAATTCTACTCACTCTGATGCATTTATCTGAGTCTATCCCTATAACGTAACTAGTAAGTAGGTATACGTTGCATCACATTAATTGTTTTACTTTACCAATCTATCTGCCTTATGTAATTTACCTAAGCATGTAATTAGATGTATTGAGAGTTATTCCAATAGACATGGATGTCTTAGTTTCTAAAAAAATCGACTTTGTAGATAAGTAAGCTAGATGTTTATAAGCGTGTGTGTATGTAAGTCAGAAATGTTATGAGTCTAAGTGTATATTTGTAAAATTACATAACATAGAAGGTAGTTGGTATTAGTATCATAGTAGGTTGGCTGTCTGTATGTATAAAATAAATAACTAATAGGTATTTACTGTATTGTATTGTAAATTGTATTGCAAAATAATTACCTAATAGGTATTTATTTTACACATTGATAAAATTGTTTTATCTTCTAGAGGTTATTTCAAACCCTATAGATCTATATAGCTAATATTTGGCTCAAACTCAGTTACCAATTACCTCGCATAGTAATGTCACATAGTAAGACAACAGCCTCGTGGTGGTTCCTTCGGAATCAAACTACAAAGGATCTTCCATAAGATTATGCTCGTGTAAGTATGGTGAAAAGAAAATGCTATTTCTAAATCAACAAATTCATTAGAGTCTCCCAGTCTCATGCCTGTTCTTATTTGAATTTCAGTATCTACTTTCTTCTAATTGGACTATTGCAAAACTGCTTGTCTATTTGAAAACTGTAGGATGATCGTTCAGTCTGTACATTGTTAAATCAGGTAGGTAATTGGTAGGTACTGTAAATTACTTGATATTCTAAATATTTTCCATACCTTCATAGCGTTTTGTTTTGAATCTATATAACCACATAACCATGTTAAGTATAGTGTACAAACAAATGTTGTACTGAAAATTTCAGTTTATATAATGATCAGGCCTATTAGGTCTGATGCGCTAATTTTGGATCAATGTGTGTGATGGGTTAAACAATAATTATGAAGTGTGGTCGGTTCTGATAATCGGATATGTTGTTACAGAACAACGGCTCTAAGTTTATTTTATAATTTATCAAGACCAAAGGACCAAACAAATATAGGTATAAACATATGTGCGTTAATCCTTACCGTAGTGCGTTTAGTGCGGTAGTTAATAACTTGTGAAGGAATCATTATTTTGAGTTGGTAATGTATGCCTCATACCTCCGTGACTCCCAGCAAGTATATGTGATAATCTTAGGTGAGAATGCAAGAAGTGTCGTAGGAAGTTAGTAGATACCCGTTGTAAGTAGATACTCTTCAAATAAACCGAACTAAGGTTGGTACATAATTGGCACTTGTGAAATTTTTAAAGATCCTCTTCAGACATAGGTGCGTGGAGCGCAGTGGCATACCTAAATTCTGGAGTAAGTTCTCATGAATTATTAATTTTACCACTTAACGAACCTGCATCAGAAAGATTATTTATTTTGTATTTCTTTTTTTTTTCATTTTTAATTCAACTTTTCGTATGCATAGATTAGTAGTAGTAAGTAGGTAGGTACTTATAAATCTCTGACTAAAAAGAGTTAAGCGGCGAGAAGCGCAATGTATTACAAAGTGTAACATATTTATAATTTATTGCAATTACTGGCAATGATACACATTTTTTTCTTTTAGAGTATAATTGCGTTATCATCTGAACTATGCACCATTATCGGTAACAAGAATGATAATCAGATAGGTATTTCATAATGACACAATGACTCAATTTTAAATTATGTATTTTTAGTGTTGTGCGCACAAGAAAGATTACATTTATTCCGCGATAATATTATTAATCTAAAAACGTATAAAGTATTAAATATCCAGACATAGAAAATATATTTACATTTTACCGTTTTAATGTCTGCGTAGGGGTTACACCTGGAAGTATTTGCATGTTAGACTGGTGTCGTGTCAACTACGCCACGCGCATTGTGAGACCTACCTAGAAGAACAGAAGCTTCTTTCTTAAGTATTTCTTGACATCGGTTAAAATTGTTTATAATCCCTGTCCTAATCCTAGTCAGTTGTAGTAACCTAATTAAGTAAATCTATGGACCTATGTTATTTTTATATTATTAATATAATGTTGACCCTTTTATGTTACGGATGATAAACTGGAATATAAAAAACACAAAGTATTATAATAAAGCTTTAATGATTTACGCAATGGCGAACAGAAAGGTCTCTAAATTCCCTTGAATAGTTTCCGTTATGGGAAAGGCAAAAAAAAAACTAAGACGTAACCGTTGCACTGAGATGCATTCAATGCGTTTCCTATTAATAATACTTTAGACTATTGTTACTATTTCGCGGCAAAGGAGCCCTTCGTGGAACGAAAAAAGGGAGAGCGGTTAGCTTGGCGCCCTTTTGCAGTTCGGGTGGCTTGGGTGCGAAACTGCAAACAATACGTGCATCTATTGCACGTTTGGGTACGTGAGAACGAATTTGATCGAAAATGAATAAACAAAAGGGCTTTTTACCCGTTGCATATTAAAATATGAATGTCGAATGAAATATTACGTTAAATGGCTTGCATCATTCTTCCTCTTTAAATAAAAAAAATAGCAGACTAACTTAGCAGCTATATTTTTACAGCAGCGCTTGTATTATTTTAATATGAGTAAAGAAAAATCATAGTATACGTAAACTGTATATTATTGTTTAAAATTGACGAACATACAATATAACATCAACGTACAATAATATAATTATATTAATAGAATAATCATTAAACACACAACTTGAATTTTAAGTTATAATCAGCACGAGCTCAACACAATTTGTTTCAAACTTTCAACAATGATCTTTTCGACCATCAAGTACTAAATACTACAACTTTTTGTTAAAATTATTATGAGCACAAAAAGTCTCTTAACAATTTTTATTTATGAACAGGATTTTTTTTTTATTTTAGCAGAAATTAACTCAAACAAATATCTTATAATTTATTCTTAATTATTTAGTCTTGTTGTTAAATTACTAATTTGTTGAAACAGTTTACACTCAATTAACAAGTGTTATAATATAAAGTTGCTAGTTATATTCATGTTATATTATAATTATGATGTAAGGTACTTGATCTGGGTCGGATGTTAGGCCCTGATATTGACGTACTTTTGAAAAATTGTCACACTTTTTTTTCTATCGTGAATAAACGAAAAACACTAGATCCCAACTTAAGTTTGTGTACAATGTATAAGCGTGTGTAATATATTTCATTTGTATATAATGTTGACATATTTTATGACATAAAGGTCTTTGAAAATAGGCAAAATGCACAAGAATCAGAAGAATTATGGCATCAATTCTCTAAGAAAATATCAATGGGAAACTTTCGCGCCAGATAGCTTTCTTTCAACACTATCTTTTACTTATATTTCCTGAAAGTGTCTTTCCATTATCTAAAGATGTACTTTTTTCCAAAAAGACGAACGAAAATCGACACCATAAAGATGGCTAGTAAATGTTTTGCAGAAAAGACTATTGGTATGCGTTACGCTATACTACGATCAATGATATTTATGGCGCACGAAACGTATTCTAATACGTAGTTTCATTTCTTGCTGTACGCACATTGATATACGCACTCATTTTAAAAATACTCCAAAGAGATGTAATTTGATACAGATACACTTTTTACAACAACATCAATAGATGTAATAATAGATAATAATCAGTATAATAATAGATAATAATCTATTATTATAACTATGAACTGAGTCTCAATCGGCCAAGTTTTAGCAGTTAGAAGTTCGACATAGAAAAAAGAAATTGCATAAATAATCCATCCACTCCTCGTAGTCCTCACATGAGAATACAATACGAACATTGTTATCACACGGTAGTAGGAAACGAGGCTTTTGATTATGCTTCATCAACCATCCCCATCCTTTTATCTTTAACATATATAAATCGAACATATTCATATATTTCCCGCAAATAAATGATTGATTGATATTTTCTGACGTTCTAAAGACTTCGTTTAGATACAGCAAAAATATGTAGAGTTCAGGGAAATTAAATATTATTACGAAAATGATTTTTATACGTATATTTTTTAAAACATACAACTTGCAAAATACGCATGATGGAAGATGGAACGTAATATAAACAGGTCATTTTAGATTAGGCTAATGGTTTTTATTATTATTTTTTATTCCAACTTATAATAGCATAAATCTTATTATATTATCACTATAATTACTTTTGTGGAAAAATATTAATTCACAAAAATCATGTACAAAACACATTGTAAAGTGCAAATATTCAACATCACATTCGTAACCTATCTACTGTTATCCAATCTTGATCGAAAATGCTCAAATAATTCAGTTGTAATACGGTATCTACAGAAATATTAATTGTATATCTTTAATACTATATGTCCACTTTCTTAAATTTTATCCTTTGTCATTATTTTCCAGAATTTGATCCTTCTAAGTTAGTATTTTTAAATCATTCTTATCCTGAAAAATCATCTGTGATAAATAAGTTACGTCTGTAGCATGACAATACGTCATTAATATTGAAATTATGTAATTTTATATTTGCGTACTTTTCACCAAGGAAGCTTCCTCCATGGCATACCTTTTAGATCTGTATCACTTAGGCATTTTAGACAAAAATTAAACGGAAGCAACCTTCTAGCATTGGATTACAATCAATCATCATACCGAATTATTTATAATCACAAATACCAGCAGTCATAGACTGAATTGGAATGAACTGACCGAGACCGGATGACAGCAGTAGCTTAGCGACAAAATTTTAGTTTACTTTGAGGATTCAACTGTGTCCTGTGGGTGCAACAACTTCGCTGCTAATTTCGACATTTTCTATTGCTACACAGCTCAAAACCATCTTCGGTTACCTAAAAGTTTGACGCTAAGTACAATAGAATTCTAAACAAACTTAATCGTATCTTAATTTACATTTATTAAGTAACTTAACATTAACTTAAGTGTATTCTAGAACTAATCGCTCCCGCTGCCGCTCTCGTCCGCGGAGCCCGAGGACGCCGCCTCTGATGACGAACTCTTCGCCTTTTCTTTCTTTGACTCCTTGCTCTGCTAACATCAAATTTTTCTTTAGCATTTCCGTAATGTAATTAACCAAATATTGATCCTTAGTTCAAAATAAAATTTAATTGTATGATTCATTTTATGTGAGCGAATGTATTCTAAGGGTTCATTTTAGATAATTTTAAATATATAATGTTTCATTGAGGAATGTTATATAAGACATTGTGTTTTAGCGCTGTCGTCAACATATATGGCCTATGAACGCTTCTCAGAACAGAATAAGTAAACCTATTTGTTATTAATACGAGCACTTATGCTTAGGTAGAAATTTAAACAAATAAGATTCAAACTTACTTTATCTCCCTTATAGTTTCAAATGAATCTTTAATGTGTTTAGACGTGACTTAAAGCATAGGAGTTTCACTCACCTCTTTAGTGTTCTTAGACGGCTTCTTATCTTGCTTCTTCTCCTTCTCCTTATCAGAGTCAGAGGAGCTATCGTCGTCCTCAATGAACTCCTTGCTGGTGAACTTCCCGGGGCTGGGTCCTGCGGCCGCGGCCTTGCTCTTCTTAGCCGGCGGCGGCTTGGTCTTCTTCTCCGCGGCTTTACGCTCCTTCTCCGCCAACTTCTTCTTCTGCTTAAACTCGTCCGCGGCACCACTGTCCTTGTATTTCTTCATAGCTTGATTGTATTCTTCTTTCGCCTTGGCAGCCTTCTCCTCCCATTCCTGTAGAGATTCAATGAATATAAAAATAATTTTATGTATTAATGTATGTGTAATTATAAAGATGACATGATATGTGCGAATTATATTATTGTACATTATATATTTTCATGCAGTTAATTACTTCACAAAAGTACTATTTTTTATATTTCGAAAACAATATCAGATTCAGATTGATTTCGTTAATTGTCACATCAACGTTTAAATAAGATTTAGTATGTACAAAATGTCCATATTTTAATCCAAAATACCAAACACTTAGGCAGATGAATAAGTAAGCAAATTTCAAGTTAATGATAGGCTTTAAAGAGCCTAAAGGCCTAATAATTAGTAACAATAAGTTCCTTAAATCCTTATCAGGATCCTGGGTTGGCTAGATTACATAATATAATTTAACTGAAATTTTATTCTTAATACGTAAAATATTTCAGTCTGACGTACAGATTTATCCTTGAGATCGCGCCACAGCTCGCCGCCCTTCTTGGCGATCTCGGTGACCTTGATGCCGGGGTTCTCCTCCACGATGTTCTTGCGGTTCTCGTTGAGCCACAGCATGAAGGCGGTGGACGGCCGCTTTGGTGCGTTCACGTCTTTCTCGCGTTTCTTCGTCTTCTCCTTGCGCTTGCGTGGCTGGTCCGGCTAAAATACGAGATATTAATGAGTACATAATTATGTAACTTAATATTTTATTTTTGCTTTACGATAAATATTTAGTTACATATTTTGCATGTTTAAATTAAGCTGTGCATTTTGTAAAGAAATAAATGGAAAGCCTATGGATTAATTCTTGTAATATGCTACGCTACTGCACAAAAATACATTGGATAACATTGGGGCAACTTTTAATAATCGTAAAATTAAACAAGCTAAATGATTATTCATCCCCAATTTGCGTTAAAGTATATTCACATGATATTTTGTGCAAATGGTAATTAGAAAAAGTCGTTCAGAAATGTTAAGTAAACTCTTCCTTCAACCAAAATATCATACAGGATGTTTTATGTTTGTAGCAATGAGATAACCTATATGTGTGTAGCACCTTGGAAGCAGTTGTTCTATTTAACTTACTTAATATTAAAAGACGACAATAACATTTTATTACAAAATTAGCTGATCCGGCAAACGTTGTGTTGCCATATAAATAAAAAAATGTTAAGGATGAACAACCCTTATCACTTAGGGGTATAAAAAATAGATAGAAACCGATTCTCAGACCTACTGAATATGCAAATAAAATTTGGTGAAAACCGGTAAAGCCGTTTCGGAGGAGTACGGCAACTAACATTGTGACACGAGAATTTTATTACAAAATCACTTACAACTGTAATGGTTTTCTTGGGTTTCTTTTCCTTCTTCTTCTCCTTTTTGTCTCCAGAAGCACCAGAGGCACCGGACGCGTCTGAATCTTCCGACGACGATGGGTTTGTATCATATCTAAACAAAATTGAGAAAAAAAAACATTACACAAAAATAAAAATGCATTACAGTTACATTAATTACATCATGTGGAATGAGTTGAACAGAAATAGATCCTATGATCCAGTTAATCAGGGATTACTTGTTATATTTAGATTAGAAACGTAAAGGATGTTGTAAAAATTGTTAAAACCAGCGCAGGCTAGGTTGAAGTGTTCTCGTCGGAGCCGTCACCGTCCGCTCCTTGGCTGTGCCGGTACGTGACGATGCAATGTACTCACTCCTCGGCCACGTCGCTCTCCTTGGCCTTGTCGGGGTTGAAGTCCTCGTCGGTGCTCTCGTCGGAGCCGTCGCTGTCGTCGCTGTCCCGCTCCTTGGCCTCCGCCTTCACGCGCTCCAAGTACGCATCAGGTTCCTTCTCCGTGTCCGAGTCACCAAAGTCATCGTCGTACAGCGCTTTGTCCTGTAAATATAACAATGATAAGGCTTTCTATAGTTGTAGCTCCACTACGGTACTCTGTCTTGAATCAATCCCAAAAGTAAAACCTGATATGAAGGTAAAGCACAGAATTCTAAATCAACATTTAGTACCGCCCCTCTATTACTTCTTTACCATTCTTGGTATCCAGTCAACAAACATCATACAAAACCAATCAGGAACCAAAATATTAGAATTTACTCAATTTTATTTTAAACAATACATCAAACTTCTCATCATATAATAAATAGCGTTTACTTTGTAAATATATAAAATATATACTTACATTTTTGCCAGTGTTCTTCACATGGAGTTTCTTAGAAGTTATGTAATCAAACAATTTAGCGTATTCGCCCTTTTCTATACTGCTGAAAGTGTGAACACTGCCAGACTTCAGTTCAATCTCAAAGTCAAACGACCTGTAAACAATGTAATATATTAGTTGTATATTCACGGCAAGGGGCATAAATCCCAAGTATGGGCATAAATTCATATCTATTTTATAACTTTTCTTTTATTACCTACTTCATAAAGAACAAGGATATAGGAGTATTTGTTTGTTTTCTACTTCTATTATCTGAAAATTTTCAAGTGTCTGTACATATTAGAGTTCAAAAGAGAACCCTGTGACAGACGAACAGACAGCGACACCTTAGTAATAGGGTTCCGTTTTTATTTGGGTACGGAACCCTCAAAAACGAGAAAAAGTAACGCAAAAGAAAATTTCAATTACTTAGTGGAAGACGCGCCGCCTCTAGCGAAGTTGACCGAGGCAATCTCCTCGAAGCGGATGTGCACGGGCGGCTTGTGCACGTAGATAAAGCCTTTCTCCAGCGGGTACAGGTAGCCCGCCGCCGCCTTGTACGAGCACGCGATCGCAGGCGTCTTGTGGTGTCTACAAAAATTTATTTATTCATTGAATCGCCAACGTACAGTACACTAGTGCACTAAATATTAAACAAAACGCATGTAGGTATAGTCCGCGTAAAACTACTAGTCCGCTCTGAATATAGAAATGAATCGCTTTGCCATAGCAAATTGTATGACTACACCTGCTCGCAACAACTTCAGACTATATAAGTCGTAAGTGCCAGGACCATTATAGGTGACGACAACATGCAAATTAAAAAATGTCTATACTAAGAAATAACAAATATAAAAAAGACATATGAACGTCAAAATTTTATTACGCATAAATTAATATATTTCAGTCTGTAGAAGTCTTTTGGGTACACCAACAAGAGCGTCACAAGATTCTGAAATACGATTGCATATAAGTATGTCAGTCATTATACGAATTCCTTTGCATTGATGCATCACAAAGCGGAAATTACTATAAAACAGAATGCAAATTAAAATTGCTACAAAAAAAACGCGCGTATGGCCTAATTTTAATCTGTTGTTTTATAATAGCAGTTCTTCCTTAAAACAGCTAGTACATAAAATAGACTAAATAGAGGAAATACAAATGGTGACCATAGTATAACAATTTTATATCCAATTATGATTATTAATTTAACTGCTAAATATGACAAAACATATAATACAAGCATTGTGAAATTATATTGTAAGCTTACCCTTTGAAGTCCCCTGGCCCAATCACTCTTCTATTGATGATCACCTTCATTATCTTTGAGAGTACCTCATATGTAGGACCTGAAAGCTCCTTACTTATTTTGTCTTCATATTTCTCCTTAAGTTCTTCCCTGTAAACAATTTCAATTACAATTTACTCTATTTCTTTTATAATTATATTTCTATTGTGACCCCACAATTTCTTCCTATTTAAAATTGTTAGTAATTTTTATCAATTTAGTTCTATAGTTATCACAGAATGGTTCAAGTTATGTATTAATTTATTTTTTATTGAATACAATAAAATTATAGACAATTTGAGGTTATGGGGTATGTAAAAGAAGAAATACTGTTATACAATTTAACTTACTCAGTAAACGGTAATTCTAAACTAGTCTCCTCTTCAATGCCGAATAATAATACTAGGTAATGATATCTGGTTTGACCCTGTTTGATTGGAGGGTCGAGGGATACTACGAAGAACATCTGCCTTGTGTCCTTGTGTGGCAGCAGGAATAGACGAAGTACCGTCGACATTGGGATCTTGTAGTCAAATGTTTTACCATGGAGCTGGAAAAATGTCTGGAACACCTTGATGTCATAGCGACCACTGTGAAAGAAAAATTGAACTATGTATTTTGAGTGAACTTAAATTAATCTATATTAGTATTTAGTAAAGATATATCCTAGAAGTAATATTTTTCAGTCCTAAATAATCTCACTGTACTGATTGTATTTTTAATTCTCAGTTAGAAAGGTGTTACCAAATTATAATATTAGTGGAAATATATAGAGTTAATCCTGAATATATAATTAAACTATTTGCACAAATATTGATATAGCTTTAGATTTAAATATGGCCTTTTTTTAACTGCCCTCATCAGTAGTTGGTAAATTATAGCTTGAAAAAAACTTAAAATATTGAAAATCATTATTATGAATGATGCCTTGAACATGTTTTATACTTGTTATTCTGAGAAAACTCTTGATCAAACCGCATACCGAGGCGTAAGACATTGTAGCTCACGAAAGATGGCGATAGCATCACCAGAGACGGAGATGACGCTAGCCTTGTTCATGACCTGTTGATGGAACGCGTCCACTGCGTCCATGTCGCCTGCCAACTCGCTTGTGGGAATATGGAATCGCATTTCCATTAGTGATACTGGGGTATCGTCATTCTGAAATCAAATCAAATTTATTGGTTAATTGCAAATGCTTAATATACATATTTTAACAACACAATATTATGCATTTTGTCATCAGTGTACAAAATTATTATAAAGTTAAGGTATTTAAACAAAATATTACACAAATATCATAATTTACAAAGTTGCATAAATTATATAATGTCAGGATTTTACACCTTTTATACAATAAGATTATGAATGTAATAATTAATAAAGATTAATATCAGTGAATAAATATTAATTAATTATTTCATATCACGAAATTCTTGCACATTGTAGACTTAACAATTAGTCACTCTTAGGTTTTGTTTGAACCTTGTTAATGGCGAGTCTTTTATTTCCATAGGAACAGCATTAAATATTCTTACACACATAGTGACATAATTTCAGTGATAGAAAGCTGTTCTGGGAAATTGGAAACATAATTTTTTTACCCTACATCAACAATATATTACAGTTAGATGGTTGGATGGTTGAAAATAAATGCATACTCCTTCCAAGCTGTTGAGAAAATGAAAGTACATTCAAATTATAAATTAACAATGATATATAATGCTTATAAACTCGAATCTCATTGTGAAAATAATGTTCTGTCTTAAGTTAGATAAATTAGCATCAGAATTAAAAAAAATATTATCTGTTGTTAATCTTTAAACCTTTCTGTTCTGCATTTAAGGGTAAGGTTTATGGTAGAGGAACTTAAATGAGGCCTTCTAACAAAATTCAACCAACCAACCTCATATAGGTTATCTTTCCTTTTTACTCAAATGCAAAATTAATCTTTTGCAAGCATATATCTTTATATATATATTTCTTATGTGCGTGTGTATGTCACTGAACTCCTCCTAAACGACTGGACTGATTTTGATGAAATTTATTGTGTGTGTCCAAGGGGACTTGAGAATGGTTTAGATTCACAATTTAGTCCGTGGGAAAAGGTTTCTTTAAATAATTTTTAATTCGTAAGTAGTTATAGAATCGGAAATTATGCATTTGATCAAGTGTGTTTAGCAAAGTTGCCGTAGCAAAGAGCCCATGAGGGTTTGGGAGTTGGTAAGACCAATTTTCAACAGATGGCACCACTGTCTTTCCAATGCAGGTACAAATTTTCCATTTTATCTATGTCATTTTATTTCTTTAAAATGCAGGCGAAGCCGCGTGCACCACTATTTTATATATATATTTCCTTCTGTGCCTCTTCCCAGTCTTAAGGGCTTGATGAATTTCAAAATAGCTGGCTACATCAGTTGATTTTTTATTTTTATAAAAATGATCTATTTATGATTACATCTTGTTAATTATATCTATAACCTCAATTTGTTGCAACTTAAGACAATAAAAGTATTTGTCAAAAATCATTTCAAAGATACCTGATGAAATTCAAGAGTGACTTCATTTTTGCCAGTGTTGCACTGAGACACATAGTGCAATGGGATCTCGAAGGCAGTATTGGAGCCCACATTGAAGCTGAGCACAGCTCCGTTAAACTTGGCCGTGCCCCAGTTCCAGCCCTTCAGGGACAACTCCTTCTCCAACATGTCCTTATGGTAGTTTGCTTTGAAGAATTTTGCCACTTTTTCTTGTTCCTGTAACATTTTTTTGTTTGATGGGAAAAATGGATGATTCTTTAATTTCTAAGTAGTGTGCATAAACTAACATAATTTAAAGGAAACAACTGATGATAGCAGAAATAACTTGTTACATGTTATGATGTGCAAAAATGGAACATGTGAGTATTGCAACTTACAAATCAAGGTTACTTGGACTGTAATGTTTAAATGAATTATTTAATAATTATTTGCTATAGTGTATTATTTGAAGTTATTGCCCAATAATTTGCAATTACAATACATAAACATTGTTAAAACTTGTGAGATTTTATAGTCTCTAGCTCGTATTACAAAATATTTAACATTAGCTTTATTGTTGAGTATACTTACCCCATCTTTGAAACCACCATATCTGTGTAATGTGCCATTCTTCAAGAATATTCTCAAGCCCCAAGATCCGATGAACTTTTGAAAGTTTACAAGATCAATATCGTTCGCGGATATCTGCTCTACTTTTCCTGTCTTACTGTTCTTGAACACTATGTTCTGATCAGTCATTTTCAATCTTCCTGGAACCTGAATTCATATAAATTAGTTAAAACAATAAGTTTCATAATTTTGTTTTGAACAACACAACTTTTCCATGTGGAACATACCATAGCTCCTTTTATTTCCGCCTGCACGTCATTATATTCTAAAAACTCCATCGTGATCACTTCTTATAATTAAGCTCAGAATAAGATTACAATAATAAAAATGTTTTATTCAACAATCTCATCCACCGCGATGCTCGATGCCGGAATCGCGGAAAAATAAAATCAAGAAACCTTGCAACCATCAAGATCAACCGAACTTGAGATGAAAAAGACAGCTGTCAAATTTGACATAAAAGCACAGATACTTTATTTTTAAACAGCTGCACATTCACTATCAGTAAAACTGATTTAAAACAGATCAATATTACTGATGAATGAATGATATTCTATATATCTATCGTTAGGGGTGTGGCACACTGTTGACAACTATTTATTTATTATTTTGTTGCTAATTTTCTGTATTGCAATGGGCGAGAAATATGTACCATTGGCCTAAAGGATAGAATCTATATAAATAAGTTACGAAGTGTAATGGAAAACTAACAATACCTTGTTTTAAACAAATTATTATCAGACATTGTATTCCTTTCTTGTTGAATTTGATTATATATCGCAGTTGCTACAGATTTTATTTACATTTCTCAATTACATTTACAATTTTCTTTCTAGCCAATTTCTAGATACTAAATCCCCCCTAAGGCTGCCCCTAGATCTACAATAACATTGTACAATACTTTTTATTGTACAATGAGATAAGGCGCACTGACTCCAAACGAACAATTATATTGCGCAATAATACGAACTGCGCAATGTTTTCGTGTTCTATCGGAGATTGAGAATAGTTCTTTACATAACTGAACACCTTGGGAAGTGGCAGTAGATGTATTGACATTCAAAAAGTGCTCTGTAAAAAACCTATTTTTAATAAAAACGATGGTTTTGATTTGAGTAAAAAAATTGCGCAATACTGACCCTACACGATGCAATAAAAAAATGTGGTGCAATAAAAATTAAACTCGCTCAAACTTTTGTTCAATCTTTGCGCAATTTTCAATATTAACCCTAAACAGTCAATAATATTGTACAATTCGCAATATTGCACGATATAATTCACTGTCTAACATATTTATTCATCAATCTCTCAAAACTAAATCTCATTCAATTCTCTTTATTCACCCCACCCACTCACTACTCAGTTCAGCTCATTCACTTTTTGTGGTATGACGTGCGATAGGCTGTTTTGATTGTTTTTATAGCTTCAATAATAAATCGCGTTTATTAAAGTTTCTTTATTTTAATTTGGTGAAATTTTGAAACATAATATAAAGTGGCGGTATTAAGATTAAATTGGGTGTTTTTGTGGCTGTTGCTCGCACACGGACCTTTTAGTTCATAAGTTCTAAGACCGGGTCCTTGGTATTATAATTTCGTCGGTGTCCTCTGCATGTGCAAAACCTATGGCGTCATTATCTTTGCCCCGGGTGCTCCAGTTAAAGAAGAACAGCCTTGATGCTGAGCGCGAACACTTCGAGAAGTTTCAGGTATGTTTTATTCTGTTTATTATGTAGCAGATGGTCTTAACACCTACACAGTCTTTTACTATCAACATTACATTTTGCGAAAAGTATTATTTGCTACTCAGGAACACAATACAATCTAAATTCGAAGTGAATTTTCACTTTAATTAATATATTGCTGCCCAAGGTAAGCTAGTGCAATCACTACAAGGTGAGCATCTTATGATCTTCTGTTTAGTTGTAACCCTGTGTTTTAATTCTTGTCTTAATAAGCTATTTGTCTGATCTAATCTGTTAGAAAGATTCCCAGCAAATAACACAGTTCTGCTTATATTTCAAACCAGCTTTTTATATGTTTGTGTGATCCTGCAAAACTTTTTGTCACTTTTATTGTAGTAACTTGCTAAATCTTACTTTATTTTTTATTCCCGAAAAATAAGTGTTTTAAACTGTTAATGTACAATTTGAATACCAATAATATTGAACTTTGGTTGGATTTGCTCGCTGTTACCTCAATTTTAAGAAGAGTTTCCATTAAATAGTGAAAATAAAGTCCTAAGTCCCCTGCTGGACATATTTGCTGCTCTGGTGTGACATGCTTGGCTGTACCTGTTTTTGATCGTAGTATATGAATATCTTCACAGCTCCACAGTCCTCCACTGTCCATTTTCTTGATTAAATTTGTAGACAATATATTGACCCTTAAAAGGTAATCACATAGTAAGCAACATTATAGTGCTGTAATGTTAAAATTAGATGATAAGAAATTAAAATCAATGTTGATCCTAATATAAAATTATACATTATATAAGAGGTAAGACTGGTCTAGTTAGAATGTGGAATTACTGCCACACCTATTCTAAATGGGTATTTCTACCGAATAACAGCAGTGTTAGGCGCTGCTGTGTTCCGTTTTGAAGGGTGTGGTAAGGGAGACATACTTTGCCGAGGCGTTCCGGCTTAGTCCTCAGGGGTAGTGGCACATCTGTGGCCGACCTCAGGTAGGAATATCTGATTCTAGCTGGGGTTGATTACAGATGTCCATGGACGGCAGTAGCCACTTACCATCAGGTGCTCGTCTGCTACTCCTATATTATAAAAAAAAAGAGATCATCTTAGTCCTGAGGAGTGATAACATATTTGTGTTTGGCTTCAGTATTCCTAGGAGTGACGACTCTTAGCAGTACCATTCCATGAGCAAACGATACCACTGATCTTCAAGTCGACTGCATGATCATTTGCTATTTCAAATTTATAAAAAAATCTCATATAGACCTTATCATTGTGACTTTCAACACACCTATTACTGTGATTACTCGGAATTTTCTTTACTTACTAAGAAACTTGCAAAAGTTAAGTATTATGTGAGATGATATAACTTGCCATAACATTGATGGAGTAATCTTGCAGTAATTTGGTAGTCTTCTTTCATTAATTTATTAAGGTCTTTATATTTTTCCTAAGGTTTACATAAAAGTATTATAAATTGTGTGAAAGTAAACCGAAAATAATATATGATAACAATATACAAGTTGGCTTTAATGTCGTAAAAAAAAAATGCATTAGTGGCGACATGGGCGCACTGGTATATTTATCAGCGTCCGGCGTATGCGCATATCAATCAAGTTATATTTACTGTGTGAATGAGAAAACATGGAGGTGCAGGAAAACGAAGTTACTGGTTAATGGCGGAATATCCCAGGTCTAGCAGCGTAATACGGATGTAATTACGTGCGTACGTTACGTATGTGGAACTTACGTTTTACGTCCTACTTATATGTATAATACTTGAGACATTTGCGGTCTATTCAATCATTTGCTTTTATAAGATCACTGTTATCCAAAAGAATGTATCCCGGAACTATATGACATGGACTCTTAAAAAGTGTATAGTAGCTCTCGTTCTAAGCCGGCGATGCATTAGCGCCGCCTCTTTGAAGGCGTAAATGTCTACATGGGATGGTGATTACTTTCCGTCAGCTTGTTTGCAATACCGTTATTTATTAATGTAAATTTTGGATGAAAAAAATCTTTGGCTGTAGATTTAATAATTTCCATACAATGTGATAGCACACTATCACATTCAATTTCAATTTGTGATTCAAGTGATATCTACGTTACATTAAATGGACGTTTACCGAACTCGATCTGAGGAAGGAGCTTGTTTAGCATACCACACCGTCGCGTTGCAAACCTTTGCCATTACGTCACCACACGCCCATGCATC
This sequence comes from Epargyreus clarus, assembly GCF_041222505.1. NCBI lineage: Eukaryota > Metazoa > Arthropoda > Insecta > Lepidoptera > Hesperiidae > Epargyreus > Epargyreus clarus. The sequence continues at coordinate 11,397,284 of NW_027332212.1, forward strand.
GGCTGTGTACACAAACACCGTGCCTTGTGTACGTACATGACATGTGCAAGAATTAATTGATTTCATATCACTCTTGTCTTCGATTTGAATATAGATATCGGTGGGACGCTTCTATTTTACATAATATTACGTGAACGATTTAATTGATTTGATTTATCCACCTGATTAATTGTAAATCAATTAAGGACGGAAAAGGGGATGGGAAACTTGTGAAACTGCAAGATCACATGCGCACATTTTTCCGTAATAAGAAAATTATCTTAGGCTGAAACTCAACCCAGATCCCTACACATCAGTACTAGTATTGGGTCTTTTATTTATACTGTCTACCTGCGTAATCATAAGTCAAAATCTATTGTCCGTTTCTTGGCATATTGTTACCTACTGCTTGTTGAACTCTCCTCTGTTCACAACACAACACAGCTTCGATCAGCTCTATAAAATACGCATATTCTTTTCGCAGGTGGTTAAGATCCTTTGTGGCTTATTTTACTACAAAAAAAAAACTAGACAATCGGTTCGTTGTCGATAAACGAACACATACAGGTGTTATCAAGCAACAGTAGATAATGATTGTTGTGGAGACTGACGCATTCGATAGCTTATCACGGCGTCCACTTTAGTCATTTAGCTTGTGTAATTTTAGACAAACGTTGGATATTTGTGCTTCGGTATTTTAAAAGTGTAGTATTTCGAAATTTCGACGCAGTTTCCTGTATAAATATCAAATTACGGGTAAGATATTTGTTATTTTTTAGGAAAAAGAGCGCCGGGTGAGTGAACTCAAAGATAAACTTGTTATCATTACATGGAAGAACTGAGAACTCTCCAAACATCTGATATTAGCGTTGCGCGTAATAGGAAAACAACAGCATTCCGGCCTGAATATGGCAATTGAAGTGAAAAGTTGTACATCTCAGGGGATGTATTTTGTTTTGTATATTTTTAAGATCAACGTTAGTTTGTATACAATGCATTTTGTATACGTTGTGTTTTGATAATGGGTAACATAAGAAAGCAATTTCATTATATTCAGATAGCGTCAGATAATTGTTAACAATCTCGAATGGGTAGGAAGTGAAAATACGATGTTTTTCGCTTTTAAAGTACTGTACATTTACTGTTAATTACGCTCATATTTAGTTTTACGAGTATTTCTAGAATCGAATAGTAATTGCTTGTCCATGAAACTGACTCCATACTTTTGGTAGTATTTCTATTTTATCTAAAAGCCGCGTCAAAATATCTGTTCAATTTGCATTTGTATTTGAAAACTTGGTGGTTAAAAATATAGTACAGCGACAAACTAGGTACAGTAGCTGTATTTACATGGTGTTGGAGAGTGGGCCAGCCGGCTGGGCAAAGCGCTCTCGATTGTCGGTTTCCGCCTACACCGTGCCTACGCGTATGTACAGTTCCCGTTACATTTTGATGCTCGCTGAATTTATCTCCCGATCACGCGCTCTGTAACACTTCCCTCAATATACATAATTACATACATTAAATCGGCCGAAGTGGAAACGCAACTTGTAAATAAAGATGGGCTTCTTTAAGCAAATCGGGTTTTTGGTTCCAAATTAAAATAAAACTAATAAAGATTACGATCTCTTTATATAAGTGGTATTTGCTTAAAACCCGTTCTCGGCAATTTCTTTGAAATGTTTAACTGACTATCACTCATCATCACATCACTGTTTCGTGAAGTTTTGCTATAAATAAGTGGCGGTTCCTCTATAATTTATACCCTTTTGCATAACATATAAACAGTTATCCGTATTTAATTATGAATACATTGTTATGTTATTGTATCACTTGAAAAAACCCGCTGATGAGCGGTAGCAGCTCTACTTAAATCGTATTAATTTGAAGTATTTAACGTCTATTAAACTCCCGTATAAACTGCATCAAACTAAACATGTTCTTGCAATGAAAATGTTTACCTTTGTCGGTGATTACCTTGTATGAATCATTCAAATTACGTTATATCATTGTCTATTGTACAGTCATTATATAAGCAGTATTTAATACCTATATCACAAGTACTTCGATTTTGCTCTTAATTTTCCACTAGAATATGATGTAAAATGGACTCCTCTTCGATTGATCCGTGCTATTTTCTTTACTTGTATCAATTTTCTGCTTCGTGAGTTTTATTTAAAATATGTAGTAGAACTTTTATTAAGAGCTCGACTGCAATTACAGCACAGTATGCGAAGAAAACTTTCTTTATAAATTTCTATATTTCTAGGTTGTTTTTTTATCTTCTAAGACTTTTTAATATAAAATAATTTATGTCACTATGGTTGGTTGACTATGTCTAGTAGGCCAGCGTACTGTCTCTTGGCTCTTGAAAAGGAATGGGAACTGAAATTATACCATTTAAGAAAAATAATAATCGAAGCGAATTTCTTTTACTTTGCACTTCGCAATTCTCATTGCCGATAAGACGTGTAACAAATGCGTGAGAGTGTTATGGATAGCTGTTGTAAACGTGAGAATCATGTCAACAGCAGCAAAAATTTCTCATCTGGCTTCATATACTCCTACAGTAGATGTTTTTTCTCTAAAAATGAAGTTGAATCCGAACATCCATTTCTTCAAACATGCTGTTTACGAATATTAATAATTTAAAAATAATGATTATATTCACCTTTCGTTGCTTTCGGCAAACTGGAAGAAAGGCTACAAAGTTATAACAAAGCATGTCATTCTCAAATGATAAGAACCCATATTGTCTATTATCTCCATTGTTACGTTAATCTACCTAATTGATAAAAATAGATATAGGTAATTGTGCTGTAAATTACAATGATCGGTAAAAGTATGCTTGTATAGTTTTTATACTACTTCTTTCCATGAACATAACAGTAATAGCTTATTGACTTTCTTTAATGGTATCACACAGTTGATGTTGGATTTTATACATTTCGGTTATCGGTGGTATACAATGTTCTCTATATTAAAAACCAATTTAGCCTTATAGTGTATGTAAACAATAAAGCATTATATTTTGGGTGATTCCGCCCTGTCCTGATGAGTAAAGTACATGACACATGGTTTTCATTCATTAATATTTGACCAAAGTGCGGCCACAGTATATTTGTACTGTGGTGCGGCTATTACGTAGTACGTACGAACAACCATATACGTTATGTTTTCGAACACTCTGATAATGTATTATTGAATAATGTGTTATTTTAGGGCTAAATAACACGAATTTATTAATATCTGTAGGCTGTGGTCACATTATTGAAAAATGACTAATATGAGCCGTTATGATGTAATTATGGCAACATTTTGGATGGAATATCCAAAATTATAAACGATCCCTATTTATGCTTTTAATCTTATTCGTGATCAAGGAATATAAAAAATGACTAACTATACAAGGTGGAAAAATCAATCCTATCTTTGAAACTTGATTCTATAAACGTTACCCTGGCAGGCTAGATTGTAACTCACAACCAGCTTACGGCCTTTCTATTCCCACGCCGGAGAGAAGTTATTTGAACACCGTCTAGAATGCTTGATATGTCTTTGTTTCGTCTTTATAATATTTTTTATTAATTAAACGTATGCTTTTGTTATAACACCTTTCATTAAATTAGTTGTTTTATTTGTTAAAAATTGACGATTTTTAGTCTTTATATTTCGTTCGGGACTATTTGTCTTTATCTTTTATAATCTTGTATTATTGTGCATATCATGAAAAGGAATCATGAAAAGGTAAGAAATCAAAATAGTAACCACAGTTCTTCTATAATTATTTAACACATATGTTTGTAATCGGATTTAAAATTACCTCAATCGCTGAAGCATGGCACTGTCACTCTGCATCACAATTACATGTTAATACCTATAATACGAACGGTATTCTGCTGGCTGCTTCGGCGCATATAACATGTTTTTTTCTATTTATATTCTTCTTAGAATTCCGTAGTAAATCCGCATCCACTTTTTCGCTTTAACAAACGTTTTTCTTCAGTTTAGGAAAAAAAAAACAATTTTAAATTCAGATTGCGCTTTTATATTTTGTTACACTCATTTTTTTATGTTCCCGATGCGATTCCCAAATTGATTAAATTTGACATTATGTAATGGTATTGTGTTATCTTATGTTAAATACAATGTTCATGATGTATTAAATGTTTTATATATTTTATAGTACCTACTTAGATAAAATATCATTTGCTATTGCACATTGCCATACAAATTATCGTATTTATTCAAATACACACCATGATTCATAGAAATTACCATTTCTGTTACTATTTTTGCTAGTAAACATAATACCATATTATAACGTTATTTAGCACCATGAAGTTAGTCATCGATGATGCATTAATTTGTTGTTTTACTTTATTAGGCGAAATTTTGCTTGCAACATCATCATTATTCAACTGGTGGGTCCCACAAAAAGCTAATGTTAAAGCTATAGCCTATAAAGCTGGTCAAAAACTATTGGGAACTCTCAAGTCTCAAGTATGACTTATTTTTTCTCAGGTAACTCCTTACAGTAGGTATGTATCTTTTTTATCGTATTTATTTGCAATGTTAGTCCTTGTATTGAGTTGAGCTCAATTTTATTGGTTTTATCGACTGATTATTTCCAAACGAGTAACGTTGCTCTGTAATGGACGTCCCATTTATCAGCCATGAACCTTCATATTACCGAACTGTGGTACTATGTCATAGCTGTCAAAGGGGAATTATTATGGCCGGGGCAACCGCCGCCGTACATCCTTTTCCTACGTGTAAACTGGATGGTTACAATTGTCCTGTGTTGCGATGCACGCAACATAGTACTACAACAGTGTAATGTAATTTTCATCATGCATTACTATAGTAAAATCTTCTATACTATTCTTCTTCTCATTAAAACCGTGGTAGAACATTTCGTGGTTCGGCTTTGGTAATGAAACCTATTTTTTTCTGATAAAGGTATCTAAAGCGTCGCTGTGTCGGTTTAGAGGGTCTAGTAAGGGTGAGATACTTATACGTGACATTCCAATTTAGTCTGTCCGTTACTTCTATATTAATAAATAATCTAAATCTGAAATTATATTTGCAAATTAACATAATCACAATGAATTTTAAAAGAGACCTACTTATATTGCGATTCATCAAGTCATATTTCAAAGGATGATTCAAGTCGGGGTCGACCTGTTTTACCAAGTGTGCCAAAGCCCTTGCGATGTGTCGGTTTTCCTTGGTCATTCCCTCATGGTCATAACATGAGTTTTCCGTGTATATTTCCTAGGAAAATTACCAAATTCCTTACTTACTACGTTGTGTAATTGTAAGTAGGTACTTCATTCATCTGATATTGTTTGTAAATAAAATCATAATCCTTGAAAAGCATACCTAAATATTTTGGATAGAAATTTACAATATTTCTTGACTCTTTGGTTTTTAGGTTTTTTAGTAGGTAATATTTCAGAAAGAAACTGATGAATTGGTGACTATTTGGAACGCTATGTAATCTTATTTGCTTTGCTTGTCTACTCGTTATCAACTGCATTTTAACGTTAATACTGCCTCGCCATTTTTCTGCTTCGTGTTAGCAATATCTAGAATACGCCTGGAAGGGGTTAGTCGAATCCTCAGAAGCAGCAACGAATTAATCGTGTTCGGGCAAGACCTTAGGATTTGGTGTCAATACTTTAAGCTGCAATGATGCCTTAATATTAAGCTGGACTGTTCTCGCGTGCTGCTTCAATCACAAGAAATGCTAAAGATTTTCACGTTAGTCCACAATCGTTATAGGCCGATGTGTTCCGCATAATTTGCTGCATTTCCTCACACCGCCGTCACAGATACGTAACAACTGTGATAATAGCCAGCAATCGGTGCGTGAATGGCCAACGTCACATGGCGTGCATTCACCGCAAAGCGTGACCACTCTCACATTTGTTTTAATAACTTACGTGGAACTTCAAAAGGTTATGCCTGTTTCCTCGAACATGAATTGTATCAATCTTTATGTCGCGGAAGGTGGACTCAAACTTGAATTTTATTTTATTCTAAGATCTTTGGGACAAGTTTCTACTTATTCTACTGCATGTTTATTGACATGAGTTACGTACTGTTTACGAAAAGACACCCCTCTGGTATAAATCCTTGAAATGGCCAAGGTTAACTTAAAACCGTCTTGCGTAAAAACTGGTTCACACACCTGCCACATGGAAGTTTGCAATCAAAATGTGCACAACATCTGGTGACCTGATCTATACATCACATTGTACTCGTATATGTATCAACACATGTAAGATCGAAGTGTCTGGATGTCATTTAGAAATAACTGACGTTCCATTGTCCACATCCTTGTTTGTGCGATAAGTGCGTCAAACACTTGTATTTATTGGTGTTAGTGCTTCCTGTTTTTCCGGACTAATCTTGAACACGACTAAACCAATTTTGTCAGGACTAGCCTTAGAATTGAGAAAGGTTTAAGCATAGTACAATATAGATGCTTATACAGTGGTTTAAGTCACTTTAGACTTAACACGACTTTGAGGTTTTTTTTAAAGAATTCAATGTGAACCGTTATAACACACTGATAAATTTGTAATACATATGCACATAACTTCCTGTAATGAAACTTATTATAATGTTTCTAATATTCATTTTTCTGCATTAGATGAACACATTACTTCTGTATATAATATTAAAGAGGTGAAACAAAATCACCCACATAACCATGTCGAAGTTTCACATTTCGCTTATCAAATGCCAACCATAAGACATCACGAAACTATTCCGATTAGGTGGGAACGTTCGACGTTCATGGCGGTCGGTGTCTTAGCATTTCGCAATATACTCACGGATACAATTCGTACAATGAAGGTGCTTGTGAAATCGTCATTGTAATGTTTGCAAGGTACTTTGCAGTTTACCGGCAAAGACAATTAACTATCGCCCGTTATTATTAATTAATCTATCCATATTTACGTACTAAAGATTCAAATTTAATAATGTCTAGTATATAAAGTAATTATCAAATATAGATCGTCATTTAGAAATCAATCAATCGCAATCCACGACATCGTAATCTTTGTGCATTATGTCAAAACTCAATCGATCCGAGATGTCAGTATGAAGAATTTGTATGAAAATCTTAACCGTATCCGCTTTGTAGTGCCTTTATATATTGTCGTTGCTGGTGTAAGCAGGCGGTTGTGCCTGTAATTAAACGATATGCAGGAATGCAAAACTTGTATAAATCAATGTTAACTATAATGGAGTAAATTGCCCGTATGTCCTTATTTATTAATTCACGTCGTCTTCCACTGTACGATCATAGTGGAATCAATGGAAATTATAGGTTTAGTTAATAATAAAAATGGGAACGAGTATAATCTCGGAATCAGAAGGATTAGGTCTTAATAAACAAACTTGCACATTGAAGAGTTTAAAAACTTTTACATTATGAATATCAAGTAGCAGTAGTAATTTAATATGGTATTACATATATCATTCAACAGTTTTGTGTGTATCACATTCGTAATTGTTTTGAACTGGGCACGGAAACAAATACTTCCATTACCCACTTGATACAAAAACAGTGGTGTCGTATTAACGAGAACGTCCTGTGGGCCTTATGTTGTACGGGAGATGGCTCGTAAAGTGGTGTTTCCGGAATTAGTCCCTCTGCGTGGGAGATCCGAACGATCGATTTACTGTCCCTGATTTAACGTTAAACATGTGTTGATCGCTGAGTAACCAGATACTTGTGTGATTTTACTCCTGATCTAAAGTTTATAAACATAGATGCCTACTAGTTATTGTTACAAATAATTTTATTTATATTTATACCTAATTACCTCAGTTTTGTTTTATGAGGTGTTGTCTATGTGGGTCTTTTTATACTGAACAATGACGTCATATTTCAGGAAAATGTAAAATGAATAACATCCATTTTGTATCGCTATTTATATTTAATTATTAAATGCTAGTTAATTATATGAACGATATATAATACTAATATATCAGCATTGTTATACTCGCGAACTGTTTGTAAATATATTTGTTTTATTTAATGTGTTTCTAAATAAATTATTTTTATATCACGGCGTGCGTAAATGGACGTTTTACGCACGCTTCGCGTGCGCAAAACCCCCATTTCCGACCCCGTAATATAAAATTTTATACAACACGCGGACGAAAAATGTTTTTCTGACTCGTGTGATTGCAGTCCTCGCCTGCGGCTCGGCCTGCAAACTCACACTTGTCAGAAAAAAATTTTTCGTCCTCGTATTGTAATGTACTATTTATTACAGGTAATACCACATACCAAATTAAATAGAAACTGGTGCTAAGCTACAAGCGAATTAATAATATGGTACATTTGGTAAGTTATTTTGAATAAAAAACACAGGGTCTGTCGAGCGGTTTTTATTCAATAGAGATAACCTCGTTGTTGCAAACCACGTAACAATAACAAAGGACTACGTGTCGGCGTGGAAAACAATGTTTTTTCTAATTGTCCCACAAAATCTGTCATTACACAATCTCTATAGAACTTCCTGACATTTGTTCAGATATATTAATCATATTGTAACCATCGTTCTGTGAAAATAATTGCATGAAACTTAGAATGACTTGTGTTTATTCACCCTGCACTTCGAGAATGTGATGGTCATTGAACAAAACAGATATGACACGGTGGCAATACTGTATGTTACTTTGAACAAGTCTGGAATCACATATGTTATATTGTAAAAACTAATAAATTCATAGTTGTTAAGTTATTTAAAAAATAAATTTGACCGAAACGAAAACTTTGAAGTACTTCAATTTATAAACTACTTCGCTTGTTAATGCTAGTAATTAAAACTAATAACAATCAGAACTTTATCACCGTAATAATCACAATCAAGGTAAGTTATTGCATACCAGCATAAAGCTTACTATGCTAGCAGTTATGGAGTGTTTTTATGAAGGTATTCATCGGTATCCTTCTGTATCATTTTATTTATTTGAAAATTACACAAAACATTTAGTGCACGAATTACCAAAGATTTACAGAAAAAGAACCTTAACTAACTCTACAATTATTACTCGAGCAGATATTAAATTGTAAGATATCCCTGCAAAGTTACAATGGAAATAGCAATAAATTATTACTCATTACGATATGAAACAGAGGACAAGTTAATTTAACACCGGAAATGTAAATTTAATCATAATATTCAATTCATAACGGATTGCCAACCTGTCATGTCTGATACGCTCATCACAAGATTCACTATCTTGTCATTCCACCACCCTGATTATAATACCTACCTTATTGCAATAGACCAAGATAAGTAAATTGACATTACTGATGTTAAAACACATTATCACAAAGTGAATACCATTGTGGATGCAAGTTGATGTAAATTTCGAAGGCATTAAATATCTATGTACTGATTTTGTTAATAATTCCAAACTTCCACTAAATATATTCAAGTAAGAACAATTTTGCCGAGAGATTATAAATTGTAATGACTTCCTTTTTTTTTTCGTCGAAACAGTATTTTGTTTTTATTTTTGATATAGTTATATTATATCTGCATAGGTTTAATATCGATCAAAATATCGATATATTAGACTGGATATAGAATTTTCGAAATATCTTATATCGCATATCTTAACAATAATATCGATTTTGAATAAAATAAAATAGCTTCGACTGGAGCAAATTTTTTTTTAACTACCATGTTTTTGGTAAAAAAAATACTGCAGTGATTTGTATTTTCCTTGTAATGAGGTGAAATAAAAACAAGTTTTCGTGTAATTGTTTCCCGTTGTGTCAGTTGATCACAATGCGAGTGAAATACACAAAGTACGTTATTAGGTCTTTAGCTTTTCTGCATGATCGAACTCTTCGACCGCAAGTGGATTATCTTACGAAAGAAATACAACATAATTACTGGGAATCGTTAAAAAATTACTAAACATTCTGGAATAACTTTAGACGCAACTTTGAATTTGTTACACGTCTTGTATCATAGTCTTTGTTTTTTGAGAGTTTTTTTTGTTTTTCAAATAAGACCAGTATAAAAGACTGATATTATCATATGTGTATTAACTGTTTGATTAAAATATATAGTTTAATTACTAAGTTAATACGCCTATAGTCTATATTTCACATGTTTTGACCCAAAGTGTTCTTTCTTATGTTTTAATTAAACTGTTAATATGAGACGAAGTAAAACCGTCAAACGGCTAAGTTTTTACTAATCCACAATACATTTGTTTTATAAAACAATTTTCGATACTTTCAATCAATTTACTTATCGTGGTCTATCTAACAAATGTGATCCCAACTAGGTACTAACTGAGGGTGGCTTCCATGTTCTTCTTGCAGCTCCCGACACTATACTAATGCATGCTGCTGACACCACCGCTGTGCACTAACACGTTGCTATGGCGAACCCCCACGACAAACGTTTCTATCAGCTGGTAAGTCACATTTCCTTCACCTTGGTATTGCCATTCAATGAAATTGCATCATTATACTTATGTCGACAACTTTAGAGGAGAAATTTCTGAATCAAAAGAATTTAAAGTTCTCGACAAAAGTATAATTACAGTTCTTTACTCTAAATTCGTTGTTATTCATAACATATTTTTAACCTCACTCAAATCACTATATATAGTCATGTGCAATCAGTATAATCGAATAATCTCGTAGGACGATGAAAAATGATTTTCTAAATCAGTAATAAATGTCTATTAAATGAGGGACAGGGAGTTCTCAGGATGGTTACAGTACACCCTATCAATTTATTGAAGTGCGGTTTCCGTATTCTCATATATGGACATAACAGAACTCTCAATATTGGTCATAGATATATTATATTGTGTTCATTTCATTGCTGGAACATCGTGTCTTCCAAGCCGAGGTCACGTGGTTCTATAACGGTTCTTTGGCGACTTCCATGCTTGGCCAATCCCAAAGAATTGTCCTACTTTTTTTGCATATTCTAAATATATGAATTATTCTTTCAAACGAATTCATTTATCTCTTATATATAAAATTCTCGTGTCACAATGTTAGTTACTGTACTCCTCCAAAACGGCTTTACCGATTTTCACCAAATTTTATATGCATATTCAGTAGGTCTGAGAACCGGCTACTATCTATTTTTTATACCCTAAGTGATAAGGGTTGTTCACCGTTAACATTTTTTTATTGATATGACAACACAACGTTTGCCGGGTTAGCTAGTAATGTCATAATATGCAACGAAATAAAAACAATACCAAAAACGTAAATAAAATAACTATTTCTGTTATTCAACTCCGCACCGTGCAAATCATTACTAAATGCACATTATTTAACTTATGTAATCTTGGAAAACAATGCAATTCTAATCTTTGTATAGAAGTATATTGCATGTATTTGGGAATGTTTTAATTTGAGAATCTACGTGTATAGTTATTAAAACCTAAGGCCGATGCGAATGCAGAAATGAATCCTTAATTTAAATTAATGTTCGCTTCTGTTTATTACTGTTTTGGTCTGATTCCGATAAAGGCTGTGGTTTGATCAATCCGATAACAATCCAGACAGGTTTTAGTGGCAAAATTCCAGCATTGTTTTGCAACGAAATAACTTGAAAGTATTTCATTGGTGCAAATGTTAGTAAGTACGAACTACGAAGGAATGTCTATATAAATGTAACGATGTTGATTGAAAGCGCCGTTTAAATGTATAAAACTTGGTATATGTAAATATTGACACATGATACGTGAGATGGATGTATGATGTGAAGAATTCTATAATGGGACAATCACAACACGTTTTGCGTTTGTGGTTACGGACAGTTGCCCAGGAAAGCAATGTAAGAATTTTGTATCTAAATGATTTTATACGGTGGCCTTATGATAATGACGGCTTATAGAGATTAAAGAAGTAGGTAAATGCTCTCATAAGTGTCTAAAATTCAACCTAATACCTACTAACATTGCTTTGCTCTGAGGACAAAGTTTGGACGTCTATGTATATAATACAAAGATCACATACATATATTTAAGGGATCTTTAAAAAATGAGAAAACATTAACCTATGTAGAAAGGAAGTATTATGGCAGAAGTTTTAGTACGTGCAAGTCGTATAACTTGAGGCTCTAGCCATTGGATATCATTCAGTAGTAATATCCAATGTGTCTTTGTTTAGTTACTGAACCGTCGAACTTGACGGTCTTCGCCCTATATTTAGCAGTAAGCTCTTCACTTGTCTTGATCTCTTTACCATGTCCGAAGTCGTAGGTCGGTGTCCTCAAAATACGTTGTGCGTTTATCAATAGATCCAACCGATTGGTTGGATTCATTCCCTTGAATAAAACAGAGAATCGTTCTGTGTAAATTTTGATTTAGGCTTAAATTTATTTGAATTAAAAATGTATGTGCCCTTAAATTATAGTATCTCACTTAATTTTAACTATCGTATAGGTGACCTACAACCGTGTCCCAATAACAATTAATGGAATATGTGATATGACCTCCCTTTTTGCCTCATTTACACTATCCTTCATATTAAAATGGTATTGTATTTTGAAACTTTTCTTCCAACTTTATATGTAATGGCATTCTTCTTTACCAAATTTATTTTGTAAACAAACAAATTTCTCATTTACCGTTAAGCGCGTAAGTTCTTTTAAATTCTTTACTTTCTATCCTACTTTACTTTTATTTCAATTTAACGATTTACGTTACAAAAAAGAGTTTACTCATGGCTTAATTGATATTATATTACTTTTTTCAAGTGCATTATATTATTTCGTTAAAATCGCCTTTTGGATAGCTAAAAAATTCAGATAAATTATATAGGTATTTTATAAAGTGTACTTTTTATTACGTGTAGAAGAAAACAATATTTACCAATTACATTGAAACTTAAAATGAAATGATCGTAAAATGTATGGTTATAGAAACAGAGCACGCATACCTAAGTATGGTTGCATGATGTACAATTATAACATTTTTAATTATTAACGTTTCTAAGCGGGTTACACGAACTAGGTCGCAGGTTAATACATAAATTGGTGGTACCGCATACGTATTAACAAGAATTAGGCATAGTTTTATTATACCATGCGATTAATAAAAAACATTCATATATTATATCGTAACGATACATTATTCGTAGGCTTCCGGATTTTCAAAAATCTAACGATGCAGTTTTAGATTTTATCACAATTGGCCTAAACCCTTTCAGTTTTTTTCAAACTCCTATCTATGAAAAAATGACACTTTGGTATTTTAGACATATATAACGATATGTCTGTCGAAATTTATCTAACCAGATCCGAATGTATTAAAAAGATTTACACATACAAAATATGCGCGAAAGACATAATCTTTCTGTGGCAGTCGGGTAAAAAAGTAGGTAGTACCTAAAAATATAACATTAAAAAATGTAAAAACGTTGAAAATACCGTAGAAACTTCATGTATATCTATTCAATAAATATTTGAACTATTTTAAAAACTGTCTACAGATTTTATGAAATCATTTTTAAATACCCAAATAAATACCCTGTGGGAGGGTATAAACGGGTCTTTATCGGGTTTAAACCCAGTACTGGGTTTAAACCGGGTGTTTTGCCCATCTCTATTCGTAGCCAATCCTTATGACACAACGAATCTCCAAAGGTATAAAACTAAATAACCGTAAGTAAATCTTATATCGGTCTCAATCTTATAGCTACGTTACTGTTTGTCACCATTCCGTCTGGGATCTGAAAAAAAATGAAATAAATTAGAATACATATCTAAGTATGTATCTACTTATTTCTACCATTTGCAACTGAAAATAGCAACTTGGCAAGTGCTTTAGCTTCGAAGAGTATTAATTAAAAAACGGTTTTCTATATCGATATATACGATGTACCAAATATTGGCTAAATATCTGTTTTATCAAACTAAAAACAGCAATATTTCACAAGAACTCTCCCATAACGTTTATGTAACCAGTGTCTCTATCTTAAAGTTGTAAAGGCTATAATGAGTTTAATCCGAGCATTATTAACGATATTACCATAACGTTAATACGTCATTCGCGATAGCCTCGTTGATTTGTCGCACGTTTATGTTAATGCTTTTGTGTAACTGTTATAATAATGTGGTTTGGGTTTAAAATATCCATTGGACATAGGGTTACTACATTTTTAAGGCAAATTGTATGCTAAGCAAGCAAGAGTAAGATATGAGTATGTTTGGAGACATACCTAAAACAATTTTAATTGTTTATAACGTAGTTATTAACTAAGTAAGTTTAAGAGATGATGAGACTCTCATATTCTATTGGATTTTATTATAGGTTGCTCGTTATATCTTTAGCGAAGCTAGGTAAACAAAGTCATTCTCCTGTCGAAGTAAATGGGAACATTATTTAAAGAATTATCTATCTGAACCTCTCAGCTATCGGGAAACTTTTCAGCTGAGTAAACTATTCAGATGAAATCTTCAAGGTAGTTGAGAATAATCTTTTATATTGAACTCGGTGTTATCTGGCTTTGTTATTTTTAAATGTATGGTACCTAATATTTTAACAGTCAAAGACAAAAATATATTAGTTATACTGTTTGTTTCTCGAAAAGAAATATTGGTCTCTTAGTTATACCAATATACATAATGTTCTTAGTCATACTACATACTCATTGTATAAACTTGATAACTTTGGACTGAGCCTGAATAGAATTCGTTTTGGAGTGTTTTGCATTCCATTTCCTCTAAATAACAGATGAGTATTAAAACCTAATTTGACCGTTGTTAACTACTTCTCGGAAATTTCTCCTTAAATTCAAGTAATATAACTATTTTGGACTAACTATCTACTACTCTATATTACATTTGTATAGATATTTATCGCCTTATTACTTAGGGGCTGTTGACACTGGGTGTTTACCGAGGGGTAGCTATAAATACCACACACTCTACGCGAAGTGCAGTGGGCACGTGTGATGCACATCACTAATTATACGCCTCCAGTCTACCATACGCTCGTTAGGATATCTTTAGTGTAAGATGTAAAGTAAACATTTTCACTCATGTGCAACTGATAAATTTCACTAAATATAATGTTCTAATTATAATAATATTTATAAGGTGCATGGAACTCTTCTTAAACATTGTACATCTCACTTCATATTCTTCATCCTGATCGCTTAGGTTAAGTGTAATTTATTTGGCATGAAATAATTTCAATCCAAAACACATTTAACTCTTACGAACATTATGCTGCACATGATTTGGTATTCAATTAGTTGGTTAACCTCGGCATGAACGAACGTCCTTATATCGGAATATACAGTGAGTATGGGTACGGCTTCCAGTGAATGCAGTTGCATCAACTAGAATGAAATATTTTACATGATTATATGACTACTATAAATGATATATAATCCTCATATACCACTAACAAAATAGTGTGTATATAGTTGTTTTTGAGATCATAATTCTCAATATTCTGATTTATTGTTTTTTGAAAAATATAATATGTAAAATGATTATTTTACAATATTTTATATATTTACTACGTCATTAAAATATTTGTTATGCTCCTGTATTGCAGACTTTAGCTATCCAAAAAGCCATTAACTCTATCGAGACACCCGTTAAAGAGAAACATGTCAGAAGCACTATCATCGGTACATTCCAGGAGCAGAGCGCCATCACATACTGGGTAAGAAAATAACTGAAAAGTTACCATAATACAAAGATGTTATGATGTTAATAAAGTAGCATGTTGGTCATGTACTATTTATTTATGCAACGAACTCCGTATAGAACAATGATTCTACCTGAAACTGATCATTCAGATAGAATCGTTCTATGTAGAAAGATTCATTGCAACTCCTAAGGACTTAGAGAGTCGCCTCATATTATTATGTAAGTCACCCAGCAGTGAATTAGTTCTTACTTCACGCTAGAAGTTGGTGTGACGGTGAAACCTCCCTGGTCGAACCACACTGTTTTACATTGGTATTTGATAAAATATTATTTAATAAATTGAAAAAAATGACTTGTGATTTCTTCTAAAAACATGAACTGTGACGTAAACATACACATGTGTTGTCAGATGGTGGCGATACGTCTGCCGATACAAGACAACCGCATCGTGGCGTGGAAGTTCTGCCACGTGACCCACAAGCTGCTGCGCGAGGGGCACCCCGCCTGCCTCGACGACTCGCAGAGACATATCGGCATGATCGAGAACCTCGGCAAGTTATGGGTAAGACTAATGTATTCACTATATTCAAGTAAACACATCATACTGGACTTAATAAGCGGCTTCCGTGGGGCAGCGTTTTCTATATCGTTCTGGCATTCAACGATTTTTAGTATCGATTCCTGGTAAGCTATATATGTAAATTATGTTCAAAATTCTATTCTACTTGTATATGTGTCCATATTTTTCACGTTACATGAAATTTTAATAACATAGTAAGTGGTCTTAAAGCTTTGTTCATCCTGAAGCAATCCAGTGAATTGCAGTTAAGCTTCTAGGATTTTTGAAATGTATAAATCTATAATTTGGGACCACTATATTTAAAAGACTTTTTGTCAATCTATATGCCTGAAAGTGACCATAATTTTCTGATTAACCATTATTCAGTATGGCTTGTTAAGCCGCAAGAGAATATCCCTGCAACCAACTCAACACTAAAACTAAAAGTTTAAGGTATAATTAGGACAAGATACCGTACGTTACAATTTACGGGTAAGATGTCACAAGCAAAAGCTAGTAATGTCATGTCATAAATTAATGTTATTCCGCCCCCAACACAGGGTCACTAAAACTAAAGGTTTATCTTTATACTTAGAACAAGATACCTTACGTTACAATTTACGCGTAAGAAGTAAACGCACAAGCTAATATGTCATGCAATAAAAAAAATCTATTCCGGTAGGTCCACTTGCGCGAGGGCTACGGGAGGCTGGTGCACTTGTACTGCACGCTGCTGGTGTGCAAGCTCAAGTTCCACGCGCGCAACCCGCGCTTCCCCGGCAACATGCAGCTCACCGCGGACGAGCTGGACGCCATCGCTGAGAATGACGTCAATAACTAGTGAGTTTATACTAAGGTGTCCTTCTTGTATACGTCATATTGTTTGCTAATTAGTGTCCCTGTTCCCTACTGGGTCCCTACGAGTCTCAGAGCGATAGGCTGTAGATTGGTACACTGCAAACAACGTTAAGAACTTTTTCAAGAATATGATTTTGAAAATTAATAATAAGGCAAATAGCCTTTATGGTATATATATTTAAATATTAGTGTATCCGGTTCGAAGGGTCAATATTTTTGGTGTAAGGTTTATTCTCTATCATTGTATGTTGCTTTAATTTCTTCTAAACAGTAAAGAAGAAATTTGTTTCTTATATAAGATAGGAAATACATCGTTTGTTTTGTTCACAGTTTCCAATTATGTGTTGAACTGTTTGACTACATGGACGACCTACTAAATTTACAGGCTGCCGGTAAGTGTTATAGTAAAAATGTATTTAATAATTGTAACTATTTAAATGTGTGCCTATTATAGCCCCACGGCTTAATAAATAAGAAGCTATTGAGCATGCAGTTCATCTGATATCATAATCATTCTCAAGTAGGTAGAGTTATACCTAAGGTCGCCCATATATGTGCTGTGGACTGTGGACTAAGTTGAAACGCCTCTTGTAAGGGTCTCCTACATCTTTGAAACTAGCACACAGTAGCCCTTAACACTGTTTTTATGAAGAATTCTACCACATTTTGTTTTTTGTTTTGCTATATTAAATCACTCAGTATAAATATAAACTTGAGTGTGTATTACCTGTTGCACAGTGTTCGACAGCCTGGGCAACGCGCGCGCCAACTCGATGACGGCGAGCGGGCAGTGCCGGCTGGCGGCGCTCATCCCGTGCGCGCAGGACGCCTCGCACATGTACGACTGCAACGTGCGCCTGCTGTTCCGGCTGCACGCCGCCTTGCCGCCCGACACGCTCGCCGGCCACAGGGAGAGGTGAGGCGGGTGTGTCACCCGGGGACAGGGCGAGACAGCCTGGGCGACGCGCGCCAACTCGATGACGGCGAGCGGGCAGTGCCGGCTGGCGGCGCTCATCCCGTGCGCGCAGGACGCCTCGCACATGTACGACTGCAACGTGCGCCTGCTGTTCCGGCTGCACGCCGCCTTGCCGCCCGACACGCTCGCCGGCCACAGGGAGAGGTGAGGCGGGTGTGTCACCCGGGGACAGGGCGAGACAGCCTGGGCGACGCGCGCCAACTCGATGACGGCGAGCGGGCAGTGCCGGCTGGCGGCGCTCATCCCGTGCGCGCAGGACGCCTCGCACATGTACGACTGCAACGTGCGCCTGCTGTTCCGGCTGCACGCCGCCTTGCCGCCCGACACGCTCGCCGGCCACAGGGAGAGGTGAGGCGGGTGTGTCACCCGGGGACAGGGCGAGACAGCCTGGGCGACGCGCGCCAACTCGATGACGGCGAGCGGGCAGTGGCTGGCGCTGTGTTGTCATCATCATCACCATCCTTTATTAAGAGCAACCTGAGATCAGTTGTTTGAAGGAATTTAAATATTTTTAAGATCCCCTTTCTCTTAAGCTTGCAAAAAATGCCCCTGTTCGAAACATACCCTTCCAATTAGGGTTCTGTATATGACAGCATATACCTAACCATAAAAATAACATAACTGGCTACTCCTTTTTTATTCTTTTCATTTTATATTTTTTAAATTATAACTTTCAGATTTCGGCAACAATTTAAGAAGTTAAGCTCGTTCTACAAACACGCCAGCAGCCTTCAATACTACAGGAATTTATTGACGCTACCAGTGCTGCCCTCTAACCCACCAAACTTCCTCTTACAGGTAATAAGATTTATTTTACCCATAACCTCCATACCGGTCTAACTCGCAGAAGATTCCCGGCTCGATACACGGCCAGACAGATACCTAAATGATGAATTTGAACATCTATTCTGAGTGTAGGTGCTTATGTATGACCGTGGCAACCACGATATAGGGAATTCTAGTGTGGGGCTTTGTGTGTAGAGAGTGTAGTAAGCGTCTTTTTTTATATCTCTTGAATGCCGTAGAAAAATACGTATTCATTAAAAAAATGCAATAATTTTCGTTATAGTTAACGAACTCGTAATTTCCTTGCTTTTGTGGGTAGTGTAGTCTATGCGGGTATTTGTCTAGAGTGCATACAGCACTACGGTCATTAGGTGAGTGCCGACTGTGAGTTAGTCTGTGTGCGAACGTCAGATCGACTGGGAGTGGTGGTGCATTAGCGAGCCAAATACTATTGTAACCTGTGTCCAGGTCAATACAAGTAGTGATATATTCTATATTGTTAATAAAATGCTCATTACTTGGATTAGCACCGAATAATATAATATCATTATTTTTATGATTTATTAGCATAAACTTAAAAGTTGTAAATAAAAACATCGATGGTTTATTTGTATTGTTTTCAGAGCGACTTCGGTACATACGTAACGCCTGTAGTGACTATCCCCGAGCCGCCGCCGGATGAGTTTGATGGCGTGGGATCTCTCATCGACACCTCCGACACTATTAGTCAGGTTAAATAATTTATTATATTTAAATAAGACTAGACTTATTTTGCCAGATTTACGTTTTGTATAATTTTATTATGCAAAAAGTATATTTATTTATTTGTTATTTAAAACATATAATTTTGTTATTCAGACTATTTATGAACTCTAAATATATTCAAATTGTATGTATGCACAAAATAAAAACAAACAGTACTCAATCTTCATACAAAACGGGCTCGAGCAACGCACACATAGACACCGCTCACCGACACTTTATCTCGGGGGGACTCGGGCGCATACGTGCGCGACTGTCGATCAGCTTCTGACACGCGTTTGGACCTGTTTTGGGCAAGAAATGGAGCAACAAAAAAAAGTTACCGTAATGGTGCAGTGGATGGTTGTTTAACATTAAACTGTAAATTTTCCTTTTTCTGATCTACCAATTTTTTAGAGAGTTAAGTTGGTATTTGCTGTTGAACCGAGCCACTAGGAGTTGATATTTTTGGTAATCTTGGCAAGAATATGTTTTAAAGTGGCTATCTTAGCTCGATTTATATAACAGTTTCCTATTTTGTTATGTTTCAAGTTGTATTTTGTATTTTTAAACCAATGGCAGTGAAATAATATCCTCAAGATGTATGTAATATGTATGACATACTGTCAGTTCAGTGAGTTCTGTCTACATTTGAATATGATCGCACTGTTAGTGTAGTTAGTTTGAATTAGTGCGTGTACTGTGTCCAGGCGACGACGCCGGAGCAGCTGGAGGCGCTGGAGCCGCGCGCCACGCCGTCGCCGCAGCCCGACCCCGTGCTGGAGCGCGACCGCCTTATCGACCACCTGCAGAACGAGCTGCGACGCATGAGGTACTTAACTCACTACAGTTCTATACAGGAATATAATTATAGACCAAGATTCCAGGGCCCCCAGATACATATTTTCTCAGAAATAAAATGTATAGAGTAACGTAGTGCTAGTATATACTATGAGTGTTTGCATACTTGCTAGCTTGAGCCGATGACCAAGCGTGAACGTTTTATTTCAATATTTCTGAAGACCCATTAGATTATCAATAACTAGGTTATAAAATAATCACACTCGTGCTCATACACATAGCGAGCCTTTGTGTGCGTCCGAAGGAATGTTAGGTTCCTCCAATTAATCTGGACGCTTACATAAAATATTAAATCTGTTATTAGGTCAGAAGTATCACAGTTGGTACAGGAAAGAAACACAATGCTCGGCTCTATGAGGGAACACTGCACGCGATTGGAATCACAGCTGAATGCCACCAAGGTAATAAAATTATTTACTAAAATTAAAGCTTACGTTATTTTTTATTGTTGTTTCACACGCTTTATTTCTTTCTACAGACTGAATTAGAAGAAGAGAAGCAGAAATCAGAAGCGGTGTTAGCTCAAACGCCAGAAATCAAACGTAAGTGTTTGAATTATAATGTTACATATTTAAGATTAAAAAATATACTATAAATGTAACTTAATATAATAATATATTTTCCCCTAGAAAAACTTGTGGAAACTGAAGAGAAGGCGAAAGTAACAGACGAAAAATTTCAGAAATTAAAAGGCGCTTATACGCAGCTACGAGAAGAGCACATCACATTAATTAGACAGGTAAGCTCATATTAAATAAAATACACTTTTGTATTTTCATTTTGATATATTTCATTCTAATTTTAATTTATAGAAAGCTGAAGTGGACAAAATGACGTCGACTCTTCGCGCGGCCGCCGCACAACACGAGAGCGCCAAAATGTTGTTACAACAACAACTCAATGACAGGATGAAGTAAGTATCTGAAATAAAATTGTCAGTTAGTATTTAAACGTAATTAAAATAAAGTAGATAAACATCATTATTTAAGTTAATTATGTACTAGTTATTTATTGTAATTTTTGTCAGAGATGTAGAATTACTCCAACAAAGCACGTCATCAAGTGAGGAAATCGAAGCTTACAAAAATGAAATAGCAAATCTTCGAAGTGATCTCGAAAATTCAAGACAGAAGGAGGCAGAACTGGAAGCATTAAAATCATCCATGGAAACTCTAGAGATAGAACACAAGACGGCTACAACCGAACAGTGTGAGAAATTGGCTGTTGTTTCAAGCGAGTTGAAGGAAGCGACAGAAAGTATGCAGAAGCTTAAACAAGAAAATGAAGACAAAGAGAAAGAACTAAGTAGACTGAAAGAACAATTGACGGGACTAAGGCAGAAGACTGGAGACGAATATAAGAAGGCTGTGGAAGAAAAGGAAGCTGCGCTAAAACAAATATCAGAGCTTACACAACAACACCAACAAGAGAAACAGGTCAGCAATATTTTATTGTATTTTTATGCATATGTATATAATTGTGTTTGAAATATTAATAGGAGAATAGCGCATGTTAATCTCGTAATAATTTGGTTATTATTACTAACAAATAAAATCTGTGTAAAAAGCTTCTATAATATAAATATTATTCGTTGTTATTAATTTGTTTGTGTTAATACTGTTATTTGAAATATTTGGGGTATGTTCTCTCTTATATTTATTTTTAACATTTACCTTTTAATGTCATTAGGAGCAAGTCTGTTATACTAACAATTTACAAACTGAATTGGAAATTTTACAACGGAGGCTTGCTGATGCGGAAGCAAAAGTTTCACTATCCTATGATAAATTCGAATCGCAATTTGAATCTAAAAAATACGAATTTGAAGAATGCCTTAATATAAAAGATAATGAAATCAAGCAAGTAATTGAGAACCTTGAACAAACGAAATTAGAATTAGAAACTAAACACACCAAGTATGAAAAAGTTCTTCAAGATAAAGATACAGAGATATCTGATCTTCAGAAAGAGTTAAAAAATGTTCAAGTAAGTAAAAGTGCGCTTGATACGCTTGTGGCAGATTTACAAACTCAAGTGGATAGCATGGAAAGCGAAAAGAAAGACGCAATCACCAAAGTTAATGATCTAGAAGAACGTAGTAATGAGAAAGATAATAAGATCAAAGAATTACAACAGATTCTTACAACAGCGGTAGAACTTAATGATAAACAAATAAATGATAGTGAAGGATTTACAGCTATAATATCTGGTCTCCAAAAAACTGTGGAGGATAAAGAAAATGAGATTTCTAATCTAAAATTGAAAGTTGCAGATATACTCGAATCAAACCAAAAAGAAAGAAAGGAATTTGAAGAGTGTCAAAAAGAAAGTAAAATCGAGATGATGATTCTTAAAGATAAATTACAAAATGTAATTATTTGTAAGGATGAATTAATTAATGATTTAAAGCATATGATCGCAGAAAAGGACAGTCAAGTGATCACCCTCAATGTTGAAGTGAATAAGCTTGCGGAGGAGGTATTGCGGTTAAAAGATGAGTTGACTGAAACACACGCTGAACTAGAAATCGGACAAAATGAACTCTTAAACTTAAAAGAGGAACATGATAGAATCATCGACAGAAATGAATCAAATTTGGCTTTGAAAAACCAAGAATTGAGGGCGCTTCATGACAAAATAAATCAATTGAATGATGAAAAAGTAGACTTATTAGCAAATAACGAGTTATTACAGTGTAAATTAAATACTGAGAAACAGGTTTGTTTATTTAATACTCAAGTCTTTATATTCTTTTACACGTAGGCCAAATTTATGGCATACTATTTGAAATTTTTATCATTCCTTAGGTCCTAGCACGACATATTAAGGAGATGGAGGAAACACAAACACAATTAAACACCGATATTGACACTATCAGTTTTGAACAACGCGAAATAGAAAATAAACTGAATTCTGAAATAGAGAGGCTTAAGGCTGAATGTGAGCAGCTGAGAATTGACAAAGACGATGAAGTTGAATCGCTGTCAAAGAAAATGCATGCCGTTGAAACTGAACTCAATGAACAAGTTATTACCAAAGATAAAATCATAACGAAAACCATGCAAAACGTCGAACAACTAAAACTTCAGTTACACGAAATAGAGGACGCAAAGACAAAAGATAACGAGCATATGTTACTTATTTTGTCCGAAAAAGAGAAAGATTATCAGGTTAGACTAATAAGGGCGTGTTGTTACGATGTAGGACTACGGTGATGGGCCGTCAATGTATATGATGTCGTTATAATCACGTGTGTCACTAATGTTGTGTCGTCTAAATGTGTTGTTATTGTTCTACGTTTTTTTAACTGAATTTTAACTTGTAGTAAGTTTTCTTCAAGAGTGGTAAACAGTTGCTTTTCCTTTCACGATATTAAATGCACAAGTGTTTTTAATTATAAGTGGCGTTTCGTTACGATTAAAGCAGATGTTTGGTAGATCAACTTTAATATCGTTGCTTAGTAGTAGATGCATGATAACATTCTAATGGCATGTTTTATTTTTATTTCTATTCTTCCGCGCCTGCGCTGGGGTCCTTCGATATTCGCATGCGTTCATGCGTTTGGATTGTGGCTATTCTGACTATGCTTTGGACCTGACGCTGCCGTTACGTTAAGTATATTTCCTTTACTGGCATGGTGTGTAGATGGTAGTGGCTAGGCTCGAGCACGCGGAGGAGTCCCGACTGACCGCCGAGTGTGAATTGCAGGACCTGCTGCAAAACAACACCGCCCTCGAGTCTGACTGCGCAGCGCTCAAGATACAACTCGAGGAGGCCAGGATGGAGCTCAAGAAACGTGAGTACAGAGAAAGATTTATTCGCGGTACTATCTTAATATAACTAAATAGCTCTAGATTTGTAAAATTTGTGAGTAGAGTATACAATTTTGTCCGTAATCCAAATTGGTTTAGTCTAAAAGTATATTTTGACAATAGAAGAAAATCATACATTAATTATTTAATTTCATAATAGTTTCTTTTAGTTATATTCAAGTTTTATGGTTAACAATTATTTATACTAATGCAAAGTTACAGATAAGACTATTCATTCAAATTCAAAATAATTATTACCGTGCTAAATATGTCGGGTTCGGCTGAAAATACCACAGGCACTTCCTTTGTTGTTGGTAGTGTAAAGGTCTAATTGACTAATTAATGAAGTCCGGTAAAAATCGGTTGCGCTACAGAACTAAAAAAATATACATATTTTAGTATGACGCTTGGAAGCTTTAGTATGACGAATGGACGCGGTGAAAAAACTCATTATAATATTAATTTTGAATATGTCTACTTCTGCCTAATAACAACAGAGCTGCTGTGTTCTGATTTGAAGGATATGGTAAGTGTAATAGTTAAATTTTATTTGGGGTTGATTACATATGTAACTAGCTCCTTACCGTCGATGGATTGCATGCTCCACTCCTATATTATGAAAAACTAGCAGTACCCGCGGCTTCGTCGGCTTTTTGTTCAATCATAATAAAATGTATAACACTCCTGAATAGTGTAGCTTTCGGATTGGGAAAGAATTTTCATGATCGGTTCAGTATTTCCGAAGATTAGCCCTTATAAATAAACAATCAATAAAAGTTACAAAATTTACCTCTTTATAATATTAGTATAGATGTAACTATGATAACATGCAGTCAGTGCAGTGGTTAAGAAACTCGGCCTCTCGCTCGAGGGGTCCGAGGTTCAAATCCCAGGCATGCACCTTTGATTTTTCTAGTTATGTGCGTTATAGAAATTAATTATCACTTGCTTATACGGTGAAGGGAAACATTGTGAGGAAACCTGAGAAAAAAAGGAAGTTTTCAAAGGTATGTGAAGTCTACCAATTCGCACTTGGCCAGCGCGGTGGACTATAGCCTAATCCTTCTCATTGTGAGAGGAGACCCGTGCCCAGCAATGGGTTGGACAGAAAATGGACAGTAATGGGTTGATGATGAACTGCTATAACGATATTTACGTTACTTGTATAGAGAGTTCGCGGCTAGTGTCGTGCGCGGGCGAGGCGGCGCTGCAGGTGACGGAGGACGCGCTGGCCGCGCTCGAGCACTCCAGCGCGCAGGACGCCAACAAATTGGCCGCCGAACGCGCCGCTAAGGCTTTCGACCTGCTGGAGAGGCATACGGAGGTCGGTTAGCTTGGTTATACATACAGAGGTCACTTGTGCATACACGCCCATAATCTTATAACTCTAATGTACACGCTCATAATCTCAGAACAGACAGAGGCATACAGAGGTCAGTTAGCTTGTTTATACATACATTACATGTTCATAAACGCTCATAATCTTAGAACTCTCATAATCGTACACGCTCATAATCTCAGAACTGTTCGTCTTACTGAAGAGGCATACAGAGGTCAGTTAGCTTATTAATGCATACATTATATGTTCGTACACGCTCATAATCTCGAGAACTGTTCGACTTACTGGAGAGGCATACAGAACTCAGTTACCTTGTTTATACATACAGAGGTCACTTCACACACTCGTAATCTGAGAACTCTTGTAATCGTACATGATCATAATCTCAGAACTGTTCAAGAAATTACAATAAAATTCTGTGCGTGTGTGTTACGGTTAGGCTAGCACAGATAGTTTTGAATCCAATAGGTGGCGTTGTTGTCAAAATAAAAAAAAAATCCTTTTCTCTATTTGGGTCTACATGAAATTCCTGTCCATTCTTGGGGGTTTTCTGAGCTAAGATTAGTCTTCTTCCGATTTTTGTCTTACGTAATTTTTTCTTCATAATTAAATAAATTAATTAATTAGGAGAAGGCGCAGTTGGTATGTCGCAGGTGTACTTTTAAGCTTTTATTTTCTTCATAGCCTGCAAACATATGATCTGTATACTGTTAGAAAATCTAAAAGTGTAATTTTGAAAGGTATGATGACCGTCAACAATACGTTAACGTATTTATATTATATTTCCATATATAGGTGGAAGGCAACGAAGAAGTAGTAGCAAAATCGGCCATCATTGCATCTCACAGCACAGCGCAGCTCGCGGCATATGTAACTGAAGTGTCAAATGTATCTACAGACATTGAGATAGCGGACAGTGAGTATATGTATATTATAGCCAAATGATTTATTTCATAAAAAATGGTTAATGTTACTTTCCTGATTACATGTAGTACAGTGAAAACAGCATACATGTTAACTTTTTGCGAAGTATCTATCCAAATTTAATAATTTATTTTTATTTATTTATTTTACACAAACACCATTAACACTTATTATAATTAAAATTCAAAACTTGTGCATCTCTAGATCTACCACCTTAGCCCTTTAAAGTATCCCATAGCATTTTTTTTTATTCCATACTTGTACCCATAATAAATGATCCAAGCCTAATATACCGTATTGATGACCTGAAAATGGCGAGTGGCTGCCGAATAAGAAGTACATTAAATAGGTCTAATTGGTGCCTACTCCAGAAAAATGTATCTATGTATGTAATAGAAAACTCCTGTACCAAAATGTCTCCAGGAAAATGTAAATTTCGATAGCGTAATTCAGAATACTCATGGCGCCATCTCTTGACGAGTAGCGGGAAGTCGCCACACAGATAGATTTGAAGGTGGTAGAACCCTTTGTGCTTCGATTCCGGCGCCACCACCGGAATACCTATTTCTGCCTAATAACAGCAGTGTTAGGCGTTGCTGTGTTCCGTTTTGAAGGGTTTGGTAAGGGAGACAGACTTTTCCGAGGCGTTCCAGCTTAGTCCTCAGGGGTAGCGGCGCATCTGTGCCTGACCTTAGGTAGGAATATCTAATCCTATCTGGCGTTGATTACAGATGTCCAGGGGTGGCAGTAGCCACTTACCTTCAGCTGCATGCTCGTCTGCTACTCCTATATTATAAAAAAAAGATACTAAAGTTTTGTTTGTAGCTTTACGACTATTGTTGATTCCTGCAGAGCTAACGGGCTCGTGCCGCGAGATGTTGACGGCGACGCGTCAGTGCGTGTCGGCGGTGCGCGGCGGCGGCGCGGACGCGGCGGCGTGTGCTGCGGCGCGCGCGGCGGCGGCGGGCGCGGCGCGTGCGGCTGCGGCGGCGGACCGCGCGGCCAACGGCGCGCAGTCGGTGGACGACGAGCTCGCCGACATGGACCGCGCCATCGAAGACGCCGCCGCGCAGATCGAGGTACGTTAAGATCATTATTGAGTAGCGGGAGTGAGATTGAACATACATCTTGTACATGTACAGGATCCAAAGGAATTACAAAATGTTGGATACTTCAAATCGTTCAGGCCTCGCTGCAACATGCCCTGATGATATATAGATCCTATAGGACTTTAAGTTTTTAGTAATTGATTGATAATAAAAGGATGACCCAACTCATTTTTCCAAAATAACATTACTGTAAGTAACCTTTATAAGAATCGTCCTAAAACCTAGGCTAGCTTAATTACAGAACCATTTAAATAACAAAGTTTTCAATTTAAAAAAAAATTATAAATCTTTTTGGAATACCATAATCACGCTTGTTAAGGCGCCAGATTTTTAGAAATTAATAAATTTGTTTTTTCACACTCATTTATTTTTATTTTGGTACGATGTAGGATCTTCTGGCAGCAAGTCGCGCTGGAGATTCAGGCGTGAAGTTGGAAGTGAACGGCAAGATTTTGGACGCGTGCACGACTCTCATGGGCGCCGTGAAGGTGCTGGTGCAGGACGCCAGGAAGCTACAGAACGAGCTCGGCGACCCGAAGACCAGGCAGAAGATGTATAGGAAGAACCCACAGTGGTCCGAAGGTCTTATCTCTGCGGCGAAGGCTGTGGTGTTCGCTGCTAAGTTGCTGGTGTAAGTTATCAAAACTTTTATAGCTTTTGGTCAAAATAATTTGATATCATAAAATTAATGTTCGAAATTTAAAAAGTTTTGTATACAGAAATTAGTTAATTACTACTAATGGGCGAAAATGTGTTTACGTAAAAAACATATAAATGCTTATCTCTTACATTGTTAGATAGTAAATGATAGTAAAAAATCAAAGAATAAATGATTTAAGTAATAAAAAAATATATGTTGAAAGGATTCTCAAAAATGACCCAGTTTTAATAAAAACTTTTAAGATTTATTATATTTTCATAAAATAAAAGTTTAAAATACTGTTGACGCCCATCTTGGTTAAAACGGTAACCGGGGCGAAATGACGTCATTTTTTGGCGTGTGTTGAAATATCGAAGCGTGACGACACTTGCACTTAAAATTTGTCATCATACCCATTTTGAAGGCCTACCGTCACACCTATTTCTGCCTAATAACAGCAATGTTAGCGCTGCTGAATTCCGTTTTGAAGGGTGTGGTAAGGGAGACATACATTTCCGAGGTGTTCCAGCTTAGTCCTCAGGGGTAGCGGCGAATCTATGGCGGACCTCAGGTCATATCATATCTCATCCTATCTGGGGTTGATTACTGATGTCCATGGGCGGTAGTAGCCACTTCGCATCAGATGGACTGTATGCTATGCTCGTCTGCTACACGTATATTGAATTAAAAAAAAATGACCATTGTAAAATAGAATCCTCGTACCGTATTTGAACATTGTTATTGGTACAGCACGTCGGCGGACGAGGCGGTGGGCGCGGGCGGCGCGGGGCGCGCGGAGGGCGTGTCGGCGGCGGCGCACGAGGTGGCGGGCTCCACGGCGCAGCTGGTGGCGGCGTCCCGCGCGCGCGCGCCGCCCCGCGCGCCCGCGCTCGCGCGCCTCACCGCCGCCTCGCGCGCCGTCGCCGCCGCCACCGGCGCCGTCGTCGCCGCCGTGCGCGCCGCCTCCGCGCTTGTCAGGGATCAGGGTATGTTATACATTTTTTATTGAGAAATTAGAAATTGATTTTATCAATTGCTAAAACGGTGAAGGAAAACATCGTGAGGAAACCTGCATACCTGAGAGATGTATAAAAAAAATCTCAAAGGTATGTAAAGTCCACCAATACGCACTTGGCCAATCCTTCTCATTCTGAGAGGAGACCCGTGCCCAGCAGTGGGACAGTAATGGGTTGATGATGATTGAGAAACTTTACGAACACAATGAGAGGAATAATTGGTCAAGTGCGAGTTCACCTCACCTCGTTTCGTCCACACGAAGGGTACCGTAAAATATTCATTTTTTTTTATTTTTAGCATTTATTATCGTAATAGCCATAGATGTAAATATATTGAAAAAATAAACTATCAACTTATAACTATTCAATAGATAAATCGAAAAATGTCGCGAAAAACGGTTTTTATATGACGACTCTTTTTTTATTATCTGTGTCTGTATTGTTTTAATTTTAGAATTTGTTGTTGCTGCCACCGTTATCTATACGGCCCTAACGGCCGGTCTCAATAATCTACTAACAGTTTAAACTCGGTTAGCTACCAGAGCTTTTCTGTGACATTCAAACTATCTGTTACTGTCGTCTCAATAAAATTTTTTCACAACGCCAACTAAAATTAAAGTCAGATAGATTCCTTATCTTCGGTAAGCAAATGTGTCCCTCTGAAACGTTCCGTTTTTGCATTTCAACAAAACTGATTTATGTTTAATATTGTCAAGTAAATTATTAATTTCACTTTAGTGGTGTCAGCTTATGTAATATTATGCCTTTTTCAAATCTTCATTCATAATTATACATAATAAGGTATATTTCCTAAATTACGATATAATTCCAATAAAATATTTACGAACCTGAAATAACAAAACGCACTTTGACGTTTGACAGCAGATACCGCCTATTTAATATAAAATATAATTTGGATATTTAACACGAAAAACAAGAAAATAATCGAATATTCTTTATTTACTTTATATAACAAATACATGTTTTGCAATATTTTTGTACTATATCCACATTTGTTAGTTACATGTTATTAAAATGTGTTCCTTGATTACTGAATACTTACAACTGATTACATAGTATAACAATATTTTATTATATGTTCACTAATAATTCCACGTCAAGCTAATGTCCCACTGCTGGACATGGATCTCTTTTTAAAGTAAGCGAGATTTAGGTCAAATTCCAATGCGCTGGCCAAATGCGAATTGGAAGGCTTCACTCGCGTTTGAGAACATTTTTAAAGTACTCTTGTGTGTTTCATCATGTTATTGTCCTTCACCGTAATAGCAAATGAAAACTTATTACTAATAAGCATTCTTTAACAGAACTTTGTAAAATCATAGGTCGAGCTTCGAATTAGGTCGTGCTTTCTACAGCTTCTGTTTTTGTACCAGAATCAAATACACCGGCCTCATACATTTTATTATCACTTTAATCACAAAATAACACCATTATTGTAAGAAAAAAATATTATTTAAACGCTTCATCTGGCGATTACCGCCCGATTTTGAGAGATAGCAAAATATTGACAGATGGTATTTTAAACTAACTAAAGTAAGTTGTCAGAATGTTATTGAAAAGCTTTATGTCATTTTTGTATGCCTCAACCTAACTGTGGTAAGCGCAAAGCCCTCCCAAAGGTAGATAAATAGTAAAAGTTAAAATTTCTAACTATCTTGAGTTATTGAAACGCAAACAACTGTCATCAGCTACTTTTGGTAGCTAATTTAACTTTTAGTTAAAGGTTAGTAGGTTATCGAGACCGGCCGTTAGACAATCGGACAGACGGTGGAAGCTTGGTAATAAAGTACCGTTATTATCTTTTGGATACGAATCCTTGACAGAATAGTCTTTACCGGTTTTTTTCAACGAAAACTATTACGCTGCTGCATTATGCGATACATAGAAGTATAACTACTTAAGTGCTTACATACACACAGGACACACACTTTTTATTTAACAAACAAACACAAATGCGACTAGAGCTCAATAGACCCGTTGCGTACACAGAAGCGCTGGACACGTCCGCGCTGACGCTGACGGCGACGCGGCGGCTGGAGATGGAGAGCAAGGTGCGCTCGCTGGAGCTGGAGAGCGCGCTGGACGCCGAGCGCGCGCGCCTCGCCGCGCTGCGCAAGCGGCACTACCACCTCGCGCAGCTGGAGGAGGTACGTGCCCTACACTGTTCGA
This sequence comes from Epargyreus clarus, assembly GCF_041222505.1. NCBI lineage: Eukaryota > Metazoa > Arthropoda > Insecta > Lepidoptera > Hesperiidae > Epargyreus > Epargyreus clarus. The sequence continues at coordinate 11,428,757 of NW_027332212.1, forward strand.
GGTCACGCTTTCACGGTTTCTACACTAACAGCCCTACACTATGATTCCCTGCATCGTGGGTGCAATGGACAGATACAGAGACAAATACACAAACACGCAGACCCAGAAACATAAACTTAAATTCATCATTTAGGTATCTGTCTGGCCGGGGATCGAACCCAGGACCCTCTGCCCGTAAGACCGGTACGGTGACCCCTCCACCACGCGGGTCGTCAAGGTGGTAGAACCCTTTGTGGTTCGACACGGCAGCACCACCGCCATACTTATTTCTGCCTCATAACAGCAGTCAGTGTTAGGCGTTGCTGTGTTCCGGTTTGAAGGGTGTGGTAAGGGAGAGTTCAAGGCGTTCCAGTTCTTAGGGGTAGCGTCGCATTTGTGGCTGGCCTCAGGTAGGAATACCTAATCCTATCTGGGGTTGATTACAGATGTCCATGAGCGGCAGTAGCCACTTACTATCAGGTGGACTGCATGATCGTCTGCTACTCCTATATTATATAAATAAAAAAACGCACATTTGTATAGTCCGCGCCAAACTGCTAGTCCGCTCCGAATATATATATAGCAAATTGTATATATTCGCGGGACGTAGACTGCGCGGGACCCCCCCGGCACCCGTCCGCTGCCCGCTCTCGCCCACAGGCACATAGTTGCGATAGGTGTGCCCTTACGTTACGAAGTATATCCTAAGTGCTAACTAAACCTGCGCGCAACAACTTCGCACTCGAAATTTGACACGGACTATACTACCGTATACTCACTGACCCTATAGAGTTACTTTACTAGGGACTAGCACGCACTGAGCCTGAGTGTAGATTGAATTTGTCGCGCCGAAAATAGGCCACCTGAAAAGACCTTTCTATAGTAGTATTAATTATCATTTTTAAGCAAGACAAAAACTACAATTATATTAAAGGCCACGATATATAAATTAATAATTAACATTTTATTTTCAGAATGGAAACATGACAAATGGAAAAGAGTAGACTGGACGAGGTACCATGACGGTGACAAAGTTGAAAATGACGAGTTGTATTCCACGATTATATCAACTTCCCTAATAATTGTACAACTTGGATTTGACGAATCATTTTAAACACTTTCTGAGTATACAACGAAATGTACACGTCATAATGTGGATGTATTCTTGCTCAGTAGAAAAACTGCATGGATTGTTCTAATGCACCGTAAGATTGTCACTAAATTTAAGTCGAATTCTGTCTTATGAATATAGAAAAATATTTAGATAACCGAGTATTGAAATAGCATGTATTAGTGTTAGAAGTACTTTATTCTAGAACGATATTGATAATTGTGGCTATAATTAGCAAATTAGTCGAAGTATTGCCGGAATGTATTATTACATGGCCCGAAACATTTTGTATATTTTTGGCATGTATTATAATTAAATGAATATTATATTGAAATCATTTCATAATGTATCTGATTAACGATTTCTATTTTTAGTATTCGTGATAACGCGTATTAATCCTGCTATCTCTAGTACCTATAATTGGGCTAATATGATTATATCACTAATTTTAGAAACACATAGCTTTTGTTCGGCTTTGTTGAACAGATTTCCATTCTGTTTGAAGTGTCTCGAGTATGTCCTTAGATTGGAATTTGTCCGAGACTTTGGCGAAGATGTAGGTATAGGTATTATAAGGAGTTTTAAGACATCGTGCTGAGAAAGTAATTTAAATTTAAAAGACCAAAAACAGTTTAAAGTCTTCTTGTTGGGAGTACGTTTTTGGTGACTGCAGCCAAGAACTAGCAAGTAAGGTATTGTGAGAACTATTATGCTACCCCGTCAGGCTATACATGCCTATAAACTGTTTCAGAGTTTGCAGATAAAGGGCACTTATCTTGTGCACTTGTGCGTTTTTTGTATTCACTTGACCATGGATTGACGAAATTGAGTACTTCACACTTATGTTCCGATATAAGGTTTTTTCCCTACTTGTAGGATATTGCAGGTCACGTTCATTCATACTCAGAAGGTCGATGTGACCACTATTTATCTCTTTTAGTTGTCACATGAACGCTAATAATGCTAGGAATGTAAGATTGACATGTATACACTGTGCAGTATTTCGCAAGTGTCAAGTTTCCAATATCCTAAGCCAGATTGTTATTGGTTTGCGGTTGAGACGCTGGGTCGGGAGTCCATGCATATATCATAAAAACCTAAAAAAGTAAGCTTTAAGTGACGAGACTAGATGAGACTTTAGAAGGGGATTTTTGATTGTATTTTTGATTATAGATTTTTTATGTTTATCTTTTTTATATAGCACATGTTATGTTAGTAACACATTTAACAGTATGTACCTCCGGCCTCGTTTTAATTTTGATTTGTGTTTCAGTTGAGTTGTTTTATTAAATAATTTGCATTATAATGTATAATTTGTAGCTATTAAGACTATCTCGTAAGTTGTATAAGTGTCATTATTTTGAATGTATATCTCTATAATAACTAATCATCACTAATATATTATTGCGTATATCGGACTTGTAATAGATTTTGGACGGCAGCAGAGATTCTGTGAGTTTATTTGTAATATTTATTATTGTACATGTATTTGATACTTACTAATAAAATATTATGTCTTTATTTTCGTAGTTATTTCTCTTTACAGGCTTCTTTTAAGGCTATATCGTGCATATTTTAATGACCTTGAAACTTTTATAAGAGATTTATTAAGTCTAATTAAAATGTCATTTGGGTTCGATTCCCGGTAAAGAAGTCCAGTAGAAATTATATTTAAATTTTTGGTTCTGTTTGGGTACTTGTCATTCGCATCCAACTGATGTGATGAAAAATTTTAAACGGTGTCAATTTTATTATAAATTATTTGTTATTGTACTTGTTGTTGTTTAACAAATGCAACTTCAAAATTGTAATATTTCGTTAAAAATAAGAGATTGTTGGTGTGACAAAATCAACTAAAAATACATTTCAGAATTTATCTGTACAAAAATATCTATAAAAAGCCCACATACCTTTAATCATCTGATAAATGATTAGATTTGCCGTGTTGACTTAATCCCCATCAATCATCGCACCCAGCGTGAACCTACATGTTTACGGACTTTAACATTATTATTATGCGAAATAAAAAAAACTACACAAATACCGAAAACAAGGTAGCGATTTTTTAAAATTACATTTCGTTGATTAAGAATAATGCATATTTAAGGTAAAATATATGTTACGTATATTACTACTTTGTGTTTGTACACTTTAATTGGACATATAGTATATAAATATGTTTATTTTATTGATTTCATTTTAGATATAAGGAAGACAAAGCGGTGTTGATAAATGAAACTACAAATGACATTTTACACATATTTCATACGTATATTGTTATTCAACTAAGAACACTATAATAAAATAAACATAGAAAAGCATGGCAATACATCGTTGGCTACGCCCATTGAACACGTATATGTGCAACAGAACTATTATAAGCTTAAATAAAGTAAAACATTAAAATGATGGGAAAATATTATACACGATATATTTTCATGTTACCTCATAATAAAATAGAATGAGGGAAGTCTCACACGCTATTCCGTTCACGCAATTATTTTTATAATTCGAAGGCAGTACTACAGCATTACGGCATTTTTAATAACAATGTTCAACCCAAGCATATACTTCTAGAATAAAAAAGGTCAGCATTATGATGGCCAATAGGTGATTGACGCAATCCAAGGACATTTGATGTTTTCTGCTTTCATAATGACTAAGACAAACATTTGTCACAATTTGTGTATCGTAAGATAAATGTATATCAAAAATATATGTTTAAAATCGGAGTGTTGGGGACGCCACGCATATAATAAGCTCGGTATCTTCAAACATGTGCCTCATTGAAAATCTACAATTCAATACATAATATTGTTACCATATAAAATCGCATTTGTATCTTCCAAAAGTGAAAACTATGAATTGTTTGCCATTAAATGGCACTCTGTTTCACCTTTATACTTTGAGAATGAAACTTAATCTTAATCGAGAGAACAAGGTGGTTAATAGGTGGCACACAAAACAAATCTGTATTTGTCTGTGGCACCTAGAATACTGTAATCAATAGTAGCATAGTAGCTAGTTATGAAAATCTTATAATGGTTATAGAACAGGAATTGCTTGTATAATAATAATAATATAATATGGAAGTTCACCCTGGAAAAGATGGAGGACTGTCTGGCTCTATAAACTAAAACCAGACATTTCGGGAATACAGTCATCTATATCCTTCCCAGTGATAGCCTTCATAATACCTCATTTCAGTTTGATTTGGACTACCGACTACCGTTAAAAGAATTGTGAGTGACATATTTTACAAGTAGTACTACTTAGTTATTTTACGAAGTTTTACAGCCTACCGGTTTTCGCATTAATCCCTCATTCCGTAACAGTATCATTAATGAACTGGCATATTTGATAATATTTTCCCATCTCTGCCACAATACATGTACACAAAGTGATACACTTATTTACTCTTTAATGCATTGGGAATGCTTATATTCTGTAGTAGATTTAAATACAAATAAGTACAATTTAACAAAACATACAAAGCTTCCAGCTTACAATACTGACATACTAATGTTCTGTCGGATGTTTTTGTGCAATCCTATATACTAAGAATTCAACACTTTATGTAAACAAAAAAAAAACTTAAATTAAAGTTTTGATCCCATACATTTACATTTAATGTGAAATTTTGGAATACTTAAGACGCTCATAGTAAATAAATTAAAGATAGCTAAAGAATATGTCTTATTAAAATATAAATTGTGCAATAATCAATATAACATTCAATCACAACTTCAAGCTTTCTTGGAATTAAAATGCGATTTAGTGTGTCTAAAAATAGGCCGAATAGTCGGACAATACTTATTTTACCAAAAAATTGTAATCTAGTTCGTATGTAAGAAGCCATTACCATTCACCGTGTTACCTACAACTGATATCAAAATCTTAAAAGATGGTAAAACCTTTCGAAAATTTAGCACCACATGTTGGCTTCTCACTTCAAATACTGATTTTAATATGCAATTAATACAACCAGAATGCTGTTACAACCATACAACTAATTCTCACCATCCTATTATTTACTTTTCTAAAAGCAAATTACAGTATAAAAAGAGCTATACCTAATTGACATAGTCCATGTGATCAAACTATTGTGGAGATTTATTAAATCAAGTGATATGTTGCATCTAATCATATTTAAAATCATACTTGTTTGGAAATCCACAAAAATGTATTATGTGACTTGATAGGAATGGAATGATGTCAAGTAGATTGCTCATAGTTCATTTGTCTGACCTCAAATATACAATTTACTAGCTAACCCGACAAACATTGTGTTGCCATATAAATAAAAAAATTTAAGGGTGAACAACCCTTATCATGTAGGGGTATGAAAATAAAGATAGTAGCCGATTCTCAGACTTACTGAATATGCATTTGGGGAAATCGGTAAAGCCATTTCGGATGAGTATGGTATCTAACACGGTGTCACGAGAATTTTATATATAAGATTATCTCCACAATTTTGCCCAATTATCAAAATACTACGTGCTGAATGAGACGCTTAATAACATGGACAACAATACATCCATCATGGGATTGAGATAAACATAATCAATTATTCACTCAATGAGATAAAATGTACTAATGTTGCATAAATACATCACACTAACACCAGGAAAACCAAATTTTGTATATCAATAAATATAAAGTTAGCTCTTTCTATACTGTATTGATACTCCCACATGTCAGAGAAATAAATTAGGCCTTTATAGAGTCCATACATGTATGCATCTTAGTATGACACTGAGGGGTAATTGCAAAAGATATTGAAAACTTAATAGTAGGTAACATCGCTTGGACATTTTTAACTCCTTACAGTGGGGGCTCATCCCACTTTTGGTGCTTCGCTGGAGTCAGGTGGACGATACGTACATGGACAGCTTGGTACTTCTCGAACTTAGGCGGGATTGGACAGAGTCGGTAAATCACTGCATCTCCAGGTAGTGGCACATACTCGCCTTCAATGCTGTAATTTTTTTACAGTAAGTAAATCATTTTAATTAACCTACTAAACTGGATAACTTTCACTGGCATTTTACCCGGTTATATTCTGGAGGTCAGACTGCCCCACTTATTTCTTTCTGCTTAATGAAAACAGTTTGAAGGGTGTAGTAAAGGAGACAAACTTATCTAAGATGTTACAATTTAGTCCTCAGGGTTAGCAATAAATCTGTGGCATACTTCAGGTGAGACCAATATTATATCTGGGGTTGATTACAGATATCTGTGAGTGGCACTAACTATCAGCTTATCAGTTAGTTAGTTCTATAATGTAAACCAAACTGAGATTTTTGCATTACTCAATCTGGACACATGATAACAGTGTTTTATAAATGTTATCTAACACAATGTTATTTTGTAATCAGCATAATGTTTTTATGAATCATTGGTGCAATGGAACTTGGGAGCAATATACACATAATAAACATATTTTGCTAGTTACCATATTATGATTATTTTTGTGTAGTTATGTTTCCTGTTCCAATTGAAGGACAATACAATTATTTGAATGATGCTAATAAGACTGGCCAACAATACTTCTTTTGTTTACTATAACAATTGCATAAAAACCAAGCTCAATGCCTCATTTGTAAATATATTACATACACCATATTTGTTGCAAAAGTTGTTTTTTTAAGAAACATTTATATTTTTATATATACAATAAATAAGAACCTTTATTACGTTTTGAAGCAGAATTATATAAAGTTGAAATAAAATAAAATTAAATTCAGCAGCAAAAATAAAGATATCAAAATACAACTGTTAGCATTGCTGGCGCAATGCAGCAATTGGTTTGGTGGTGGTGCACCTACATCTTTTAATGTTCACTTTTATGTATCAAGTAAATGAAAATAACATCAAAAAACAATAAATAACAAAGTTGGTATAATTATCTGCAAATGAACTGAGACAAATAATAAAATCTGTGTTCAAGGTTAGGCCTAGTAATGTAAACAAACCTTACATCGCTAATAAAGTAAAACGCTATAAGAACTCGTTTCAAGACGTATTACACTTAAAACTCAGCCGCGGAATGACCTTGGAGCACGACATTTTTAAATGTTTAGAAAAAAGAAAAACATGCGTCAATCAAACTGTACTCACTCGGAGATATGCACGAAAATATCTTCACCTCCTTTATCGGGTGTAACGAATCCGTGCCCCTTTTCCCGACAGAAAGATTTAATTTTGCCATTCTCCAATGGGTTTCCTAGGGCTCGTTCAGATCTACAAACAATGTGAAATGAAAACACGCACGATATTCAGAGAAAACGAACAACGGGAACTAATTCATGCAGCTTACGTAGAAGCAGTACGATTCCGTCGGGTGATTATGGGGCTGGGAAGCTGAAGATGTGTATTTGTCTTGTTTGGAGAATCATCGTTATTAAACCCGTAATCATTAGACATACTTCCAATTAATAGAAGGAAACCAAACGAAGGAAATGATAAATCAGCGCAAGACGAAAGAAAACAAAATGTCAGAGAGTGCGTGCCGAGCAAAATCCACCTTCTACCTATCAATGTCAAACTGAAATCATTTCCATCAACTAAAATCTATGTTGCCAGTAGTGACTTCTAAGATTACCCTAAAAACAATATTTTTTACTTTTTGTAATGTGGAGATTAAAACCCGGACTGAATATGTACTTTTCTCGTTCCCAAAAAGATCTATTCATAATTAGTGTTTGACAGATAACGTCGATTTTCAATATCCCTAATAATTTTGACTGTCATTTTAAATATGATATTTGTATAGTTGGAGTTGAATTTTCTTTGTTTAATTGGCTACTTGACACTTTTTGGGAAACTGTTTTAATGAATTCATATACGTATTATATATGCCTTTCATTGATAATTTTTTCGAAAAAAGGGCTATTTATTAATAAAAAACATATTTTTATTACGGTAAACGGAACGTTACGCCAAAACAGGCGGTCAAGTGTCATTTCGTAGCGTGACGTCAACACATTGAAAATATAGAAATAAACTTCGACGCTACACATACTTCAGGGGAAATCTTGGGAATTATTTAACTTTTATTAGTACAATTGCAAGAATGTCAAATTACAAGGCATTTGCAGTGACGATGTGTTCAAGTACGATCGCTAAATATCCTAACAAATTTGCTTATACAAGTTCCTAAACCCAAATCGCATAAATGTTAAAGAACTTGCAGATTCTTATATGTTTAAATCCTCTGTTTGCAAGCAATGACATTTTATACTATCTATGTAAGAGAAGTATTATTGAAAAAAAGGAATAAATTTAGTAACTCTCGAGTGATTCGTCAATTCCAAATCATTGGAACGGGACGTAATCAAAACAAAACAGCAAGTGGAAGTATTCATATATTTAATATATTATATAGATGTCTATGATAAGAATAGAATTATAAGACGTCTATGAGAATTCTATTTTAAGGGCCCATTCTGTAAATAATAGGACACAATGAAAATATTTCATGACTGTGTTATTATTGATGGTGCATGTGCACTGATTAAGTTACATGACTGTATAATTAAAAATACATGATTTGCTAATATTAGTATTCTATTAACCGATTTCTTTGTTTATTTGGTTTATATGGTTCTATTAGTGAGTACACACAGTAGAACTTTTGTATATATTTATCATATGTTACAGTTACAATAATTACTACAGATTACCTAAGCTAAATTTTTGTGCTGCTTGCGTGTCTGCTTTTCTTCATTACTACAATTATTTTCCGTAACAAATGTATATATATTTTTATCACTGTAATTTTCAGAATTAAATTGCAATGCAATAATAGGAACTGTATGGTCACTTTTCTTCCTTCATCTTGTTGGGTAGGTTACGCAAGTAAAGAAGTACTATTTCCCGTGTACTTTACTTGATGTATTTCAGACTGGTGCCCACTTTCATAACTTTTGGCTCCTCACTTCTTCTAGGCAGGACAGTCATCACATTTTCATTTTCATTGATGTACCTTGTGTTCAGGACAACTTTTACTTTTCATGAAACACAAACTTGCCTTCCTCTTAAACTGCACATACTCTATAACGTCGTCACTATACGATTGTCGGCTGTAAATATAAATATAACCAATTAATAACCTTAAAACAGTTCACATAAGAATATAAGTATATTTAAAAAAATCTTAATAATCACTTGAAGACAACCTTTCTTCTGTCTGAAGTCAGTTAAGAAATGTTTTAATTGTCCAATATGATTAAATGTAAATATAAAGAATGTTTTACTTACGTTGTTTATTTGATATTTCCATAGGTTATCTCACGGAAGTTTTTGTATCCATTTTGATTGATTGCACTGCATATATGGATTCTTTAAGCAGGTTCACGCTATCAGCTTTAATATAGTATGGCTTCATTTCGGTTCACAACATAAATTCAACCAACTCTAACAGCAAACGATTTAATTATTATTTGTCTTGTTTGGTTTCGATGTAGTGACGTCACATGACATTTGAGGCAGCACTGTCGCCGTTTTGGGATTTAAAATCCACAGATAAAAAATCGAAAATTTCTTTTTAAAAATTAAAATACTTAGAACGTATTAAAAAATAAACGAAATACTGCATAATTTATGTTTATACTTATAAGCTATCATATCCAACATATTTCATATTTTATTGTTATAACTGTCAAGTACCCAATTGTATTCATTAACTGATAGTGCACTTAAAATTAATTCTATATTGTGTTATAATAGCTTGTCTAAATTTGGTGTAATAAATAGACAAAAATATAACATTCCTACATTTATCAACTGTTATCAATACGAAGAATATCTTTATCACCGTAATTAGTACGGCTAACAATTTCCAATAAGAAATATTCGCAAAATATGTTCAATTTGAAGTCCATTTAAGTAACATTCAATTCGACTGTGGCATACAATTTTTTTTAATAATTGAATCATAATATTCATCATAATTTTAAATTATTTTTTAAATGTTAGCACATTAGTGTATATCAATGCTAATTAATCTTATTATTAAATTGCCAAATATTAAAGCAAATCTTTGATATTTTCAGAATTTTAATGTCGTACTCCATGCAACTTAATTACCGAATAAAAAGGCGGCATTTAACGTACTTTTGGCAACACTAATCCAAATTACGACCAAATGTCATGCAAATAAATGCATTAAATTCACCATAGCCATACAGGCTTTAGTGCTGTGTATTAATACTAATAAAGAGCAGCACGAGTTTCACATCGATTATCATATAAATCGATACTTTATTGATTTATCCCAATATTTAATATCAGTGGTGCATTTTTGATTACTCGTACAATATGATTATTTAGAACTTGTAATTTTTAGTGCTGTGTGATTTTTTAATCTAAATAAACGTAACATGTTGTGTTTATTTTGGAACAAGGTTTTAAAGACGGGGATTATACATACAAGGATGGACAAATCATTTAATCGAACTATACTTTTATTCCGATTTTAATGACGTAAATTATGCTTTAAATTCACATTTTATAAGTAGGTATACATATTCATGCAAGTTTTTATAGATGTGTACTAGCAGTAAACTAGGCCTAATACATAACACTACACAATAGAATACATTAAACGAAAACTTATAGTTTTATATAACATTAAAAATATTATTTAGTATTATATAATACAGGTCTGTGATTATACATATGTTTATTATTGATGAAACTACAGCTATCAACACTGTTAAATTGATAGCTGTAGTATCAGACTAAATAACCTTTACTTCAATTCAGCATTTCATTGAACATATCTGGACACATTCTTCGTTCTTCTGGTAATGGAATTTTAATTGTAGGTATAGATAACCCCTCCCAATCACCCTGAAAAAATGATTTTATTATATATGATGCAAGTGCAAGAAGTACGCTCTATAATAATTACTTAAGATTTGAATTGAAAGCCAAACAACACATTAAGGTTCCATCCCTATTAATTTATACAAGATTAATATTTTATATTTATTAATAAAATTACCTAAATTATGAGGATTTTGAATACAGCTTATTGTCTTACAAATGTGTATAAGCTCTACGCTGCCACATAAAAATTGAATGAATCACCTGAAATCGGTTACCGTCAGACTTATTGCATTGCATGGATATCGGCGACTCGGTGTAAAGTGCGTGTAGTGCGTGCACTCTCAAAGGCGTCCATGGTTTTATCGCCAAGTAATTAGCACGAGGAGGCGATTCATAGGATATGGACATATTATCCCACCTAAAATAACATCGTTTAATAATAGCGGCTAGAGATTTATTAAACAAAATAATAATAGAAATAAAATTATTTAGTCAATAATTATAAAATTATCAATTACATTTAGTTTCATATGCACTTGTTTTATATGTTCTTAGGGTTAGAAATGTATGGATACGTACTGTCGTTCAAATTTAAAATAATTTTCTAATGCAGTGTTAGAAACTGCGCTTTTACAAACTTCCAGTTCAGTCGCAGGGTAGTAATGCATGTAGTTAACACACATTTCGTCCGTGATAGCATGTCCGCCTATAGTCGCATTTTCTTTTCCAACCGTATTGTATATGCAAGTAGTTTCAAGATAATCACCCTGTAAGAAAAGACAAAAATTGAGTATTACAAAATATTAAACTTAAAATCATAACTTATGAATTACCATCCCCTTTTCAAAATCGTCTTTCTATTTATTTTGTCAATTAGCTTTTATCGGTAAACGGACAAAGAGGATTGGAATTTTAAAGAGGGTAATTTTCAATTACTGTAATTTTAAAATGTATACTTCAGATGGATTACCGGCAGAACTTTTACAGGTCTGTGTAAAATTCTGATTTCTTGGAAATGTGTGGAATAATGCATATCTTTGTTAAGGTATGGCAGCTCTATTCCTTGGCGGGAATGTCTAGTCCATACCGCGATTCCCGTCAGATGAGTGTGAAGTTGACTACCAAAAACGATGATACCATGTTCAGGGAGACCCTGAAAAAAAATGTAATAGCTCTTAATACTCCTAATGCATTACAGGAGCACTGTACAGCAGTCACGTAATATAATTTGAGCAAATATCAGTCTAATCGTTTTTTGTAAAATGCAGTGCTATCTATATTGAAAAGGAGAACTTAATACTAAAATTAATCATTAAGTGGGACCCCATTTTTTAAAAACGATATATGAAAGTTATATTGAGTATTTTTTAAAATTTCTAACATTACATATTACTAGTAGGTATATAACATTAAAGGTAGGTATATAATTTAAAGGTGGTAGAACCCTTTGTGGTTCAACTCCGGCGGCACCACCGCCACACCTATTTCTACCTAATAACAGTAGTGTTAGGCGCTGCTGTGTTCCGGTTTGAAGGGTGTGGTAAGGGAGACAGACTTTTCCGAGGCGTTCCAGCTTAGTCCTCAGGGGTAGCGGCGCATCTGTGGCCGACCTCAGGTAGGAATATCTAATCCTATCTGGGGTTGATTACAGATGTCCATGGGCGGCAGTAGCCACATCAGGTGGACTGCATGCTCGTCTGCTATTCTTATATTATAAAAAAAAAAAAAACATATTATTTTATGACTACATAAGTAACAAAATTGTTTTACCACTCCTGTACACTGAGGAATACAGTAACCGGTTAATGGAAACGCTTCTTGACCACCAGGTATTGCCATTTTGTCAGTGTATTCTAAGCCCAGCTCCATTATAGCAGCATCATACCGTCGCTTGTTGGCAGTTACGTGTAAAACGATACCTGAACTGTCTACCCAATCTAATAAGACAAAAATGCATTAAATCAAATAATACGATAATGTTTCGGTAGCACTTTTTGGATACCATAAAAATATAAGTCTTATAAAATTAATTAGAAAATTACCACTTTTCATTTCCGGGTTATTGTAATGCACTTCAAGCATTACATATTTATTAGCTTTTGGTCCACCGAGAGGCAATCCCGCTTCTTCAGGATAAGCGAAGGGCGGAGCTCCCATCGCCCAAGCTGCTTTGACCTGCAAGGTAATGAGAAAAATAGATGACAATGTGTATAAATATCATTTATTACATTTTCACTGATGGTCAGTGAAAATGTAATAAATGATATTATAAATGATACCTTGTAATAAATGTAACCTGTAATAAATGATACCTTTGTAATGTATATAAAAAATGTTTTACGATTTGTATTCTAATACCTTTGAGCACACTTTCGTTACGTCAGGTCTAGTAGGCGAAAAGCAATTTCCTTCGTATAACGGGATATTTATATTAGATTCCGCGTCGCAATAAAATAGTTCCATATGATGAACTAGGCCTTCATTGCCTACCGATATCGTCGATTCGAACTGAAAATATTATATTAGGATATACTTAATAGTGTTTATTGATATTTAGATACACTAAAAATATAAATTAATACTTCAATTAGTACCTTGATAATATGATGAACGGTTTCGGTGATAAAATCAGGTAATTTCGTCACCTTGCACCAATATGTGGTGTCGCTACCGGGCACCTTCAATTGTTTGTTAGTAAAACGCAGCTGCTGCGCATTATGATGAGGGATTGCTGGAGGGGTCAGCAGACGCACTCTAATGAAGCCGTGATTATGTGCAGAGGTGCAACTTATGCACAAACCTTTAGATGTAAACAGCTTATCGATACCTCGAGCCCATACGATATGAATTGTACCGTCCTATAAAATATTCAAATTTTAGTTAATAATGGGTACGCACAAAACTTTAAAACTAATTTTAGGACAGAAAGTAAAGTATTGTTACCTCAATAACATAATCATTTTTGTCACAAGTGTCGAAGTAACGGCTGAATGTTATACTACGAGTTTCGATGTCCAAATGAAATTCTTCACAATCCTGTTTGTGATCTCTTATTAGTTTGCCGTCGCTATCTGCATGAGTATCCTAAAGATGAAAGATAAAACGTTGTTTGATGTAAATACTATTTTCCGTATAAAACTATGTTTTAAAAATTAAAATGTATAATATGTTAATATTTCCTACTCATATTTTGAATAAGATATGATACATATATTATAATTTAATGGAATTAAAAATGTTTTTACCTCAAAATGATCTTTGCCTTTATAGTCCGTCCAAATCAGGCAAATATCAGAATATTGCAGATCTCCTCTGTCGGAAAATCCAAGAGCAAACCAATTAATAGCAGGAGCCTTATCCGATAATATCAATTGGAAATTAATTTTCCGAATCGAATAATCGACTCGCCATTTCAGTAATAAATCACCATTCGGGTCCAACACTGCCTCACTTTCCGCTATTTGTCTATCTGAAGCGGTAAAATTTAAATGCAAGGACAATAAGTGGAACACATCAGACTAATTAGTAAATATTAAAACGCAATGAAAATGCACTTACTTGAGTTTTCATGGATAGTAAAAGAGTGAATACAATATAATACCGAAGTCAAAATACTAACAATGCACTTTACCCCCATAGTTTAATTTACACTTAGTGCATCCTTTCAAATTGTAAGGTCTGATCCGTTTAGTCCCTGAGCGGTTTTGAAGCTCCTGCACTGCTCGACCACAAGCACTATAATGAACGAAACCACCCTCTAGCTAGCTTAGAAAGATGTACGCACCCCTGTAACCTATCTATAGATTCGTAGTGTTAAAGACTAAAAGGTACAGTCGCGAAGAAAATGTTTAGGAAAATTATTTTAAAAAACTTTTATATTTTGTTTCGCTCATATCGGATTAGCTCAATTCGCACCGCTTAACGTTAACGGCACCTGGTGCATTTGGCATTTGTGAAGCAACTATGCAAAAAGCCTGAGGACATAACGCTACCTTGCGATGGAGCAAGCTTACAGTAAATACGTCTGGTTTTATATATTTTGTTTTCTTGTTAAATATGAAATAAGAGCTTGCTACACATGGTTAAAAACTTAATTTACTTCCAGGCTGTTTTACTTTAGAATAATATACTGTCATAGAAAGAAAGTAAGGAAAAATATTTTATTACAAACGATAGTCCACGCGACAGTACGAATATTCTTCCTTTCAATATGAGAATATTTGTCATAAGCATTGTGCTAATGCGAGAATGCGAACTTGGCACGCGAAGGCACGCCGGCATCCACTGCCCGACTTTATTAAATTCCACCCTGAATTAATCCGTCGCTCTCAATTTAGAGTAGGAGAACAGCGGAGAGCACTTAACTTGTTTCAGTAATCATTTTGTTTAATCAAGAGGGCTATCTAGTTTATCGCCAGGTTTTCTTAATTTATGAAGCTTGGAATACCTAAGCCTTATTTATAAACATTGCAATATCTTAAGTTTTAAATAATTTGTAGAGTATCATTTTTTTTCAAATATACCTTTGTGGTTTGCTTTGCTTCTCAAATAAGGGTCTGAGATCCGAATCCTAACTACGGACCTCTGATTGTTTCAAAGTTACGTGCACTTTAGAAATTATAATTTGCAAAAATTGAAATAATTTGGAATTGAATTGAATTATAATTTGGAAGAACATAAGAATTCCTTAAAAAAAGTTTTCAGTCTACCAATTTGCTAAACCCTCTCATTTCAAGAGTTCTGTGCCCAGTTGAACAGTTGCAGGTTGATGAATGTACCTATCTAGGTATGGAAAATTTAGGTATTATCAGTCTTATTTTAGATCTATTGCTTTTAGTTTAAATAATATCTTATCTGATCTAATTGGCTCGATTTTTCCTTAGACATTAAGAATTGGAGGTACGGCAATGCGTTCGTTGAGCGGCTAAAGTGTTCTTATGAAGAATTTCGTTATGCTTGTGTTTTAGTATGTTTTCGTACGTGAACGCTGATGTAGGTAAATAAATAAACCATTTAGTAAACATTATAAAGAAATCCTTTATTCTTAATAAAATATTAATTGTTAAAAATAAGAATGAAAAATAGGTCAAGTGTGATTTTCCGTGCTGTCTACATTATTATCTTCGGCCGATTGCGTGTCGCTCGGTTGTTCCTCTTTATTTTCTATTTCGACATCAGATTTGGTTGTTTCTTCGCTCGTTACAGCTTTATCTGCACTTTCAACCTCTGCAGCTGCAGAATTTTCCTGTCAAACAATATTTACATACACTTAATCGAAATGTTTTTAAATAATTTTAAAATAGACCTGTAGTGTGAAAAACGAGTTACATGAAGACGTGATCAAATATTAAAGTACCAGTTACACATGGCGGTTGGTTCACTTTTGTTGTTTTTTGAGGTTAAACGTCGGCGTTAGGTAGATTTATTCAACAGTAATGTACGTGAACGGTAGTGACTATTAACCATCAGATCAACTGCAAATTTATTTGTTACTCCAATCCTCTAAAATAAATGTTAGAAATCAAATTACGCCACTGCGTAGTCCGGTTGCTTTCCGATGCAGATTCCAGAGTCTTCTACGTAGCGCTGAGAATGATCAATGGGGAGCTTTAGTGCGTCAAAAAACATAAAATTTGGTGCCGCGTAAAACTGCTGGTCCGCTCTGAATATAGAAATGTGTCGCGTCGCCATAGCAAATTGTATGACTTCATCTGCTCGCAACAACGTCAGAACGGACTAGCAGTTTGGCGCAAACTATTCCCTATTCGTCTATAAAAAAAGTCCGACGCGCGGTGAAGTCACAGCTCAGTATGGGCAGCTCACCTCCCGCTGGAAGAGCACGACGAGCTCGACGTGTTTGGTGTGCGGGAACATGTCGACGGGCACGGCGGCGACGGGCGCGAAGGGCGCGCCGCGGAGCGTCTTGGAGGTGGGGCGCGCCAGGTCCAGCAGGTTCTTGGCCGCGGCCGCCGGGCTGCACGACAGGTACACCAGCCGCCGCACCTTCTCTGTGTTGCGGAGTTGGGTCACCGCACGCATGTCTGTACAAAAATGTAGGATCTCTTAGCTGTTAATTTACTAATACCGACTCTAGATCGACAAACAATATCGATCTAGAGTCGGAAGTATTCAAAAAATTCATACGTATTTTGATCATATTTTCTCCTTCTTCATAATTATTTATAAACTCAATTACATATTGATTTTTTTAAGATACATATTATTTTGTATTCAATACATATTTGATCTATTTAGTCGTATCTTTAGAAACAAATGTTTTTCGGAAAAACATATTTAAGGCCTGGCCACACAGAGTGCGTATTCTAGCGCCGCGCTAGGGCGTTAGTGCTAGAAGTAAATCCTGACGCCGCTCAGTTGTATTGTACTGAGTTAATAGTAAGCGGTCACACAGAGGTCTCCTACGCACGCGCCTAATTTTTCTCATACCTTGCTTCGACGCTTGTACGCAAATCTGTAAAAAATACAACGCCCGGCGACAAGAACGCCGAACGCCGAGCGCCGTGACAAGCGTACGCGTACGTGCTCTGTGTAGTAACCCCGCTCTGTAGTAACCCCGTACAACACAACTCGGCGTTAGAGCACGGCGTCAGGTTTTTATTCAAGCGCTGACGCCTGGCGCGGCGCTAAATACGCGTTCTGCTTGGCCGGGCCTTTATACTAGTAGATGAAAAAAAAAATAGGCTGCCCACTGATTCGACTTTCGTAAAAATTATCATTGAAATAAGCAATGGTTTAAATTATTTGTTCGATAATTCTAAACTTACGTAAAACATCTTTAAGAAACATATTATTATTTTATTGACAATAAATGAAAAAAACAAAAATGTCTTGTATTTGACTTAATTTTTCTGTCTTCTTGTATAAGTAGGGCTTCTGCGTAGATAATGGATAATATTAAAACCCAACTAACGCAAGCCAGCTCTGGGCGGGTCGACGATAGCGAGCAGGTCGCCAGCGGGCGCGCGCGCCAGCACGCCGGGCAGCGCGTCCTCCGCGCGGCCCGCGTAGAACTCCGCGTTCGAGATACCATTCAGTTTGGCATTCTCCCTCGCGTCACTCACCGCCTCCGGGACCAGCTCCAGACCCAACACCTTGCTGCAATGCTGGAGTAAAATAAAATTAAGATTACTATACTTAGTGTCAGTGGTCCCTAAGGTCGTCGGAGGCCCGGAGCGGAAAGTTGGATGGAGGCCCCCAGAGTAAAAAGTTTACATCTTTGATTTTTCTTAATTACAAATGTGTCATAGATTTATTCGCCGAAAAATACGTTTGATTCCAGTGACCTTTTTTTTTGAGCTGAGTTTAACAACAACAACAATATACAAATAACAAGAAAAATAATGGTTGAACCCCATTGTTTACTGAGGCGGGGTTCGTAATCTACTCGTAAAATAGATACAAATTATAAGTATTGTTTTTTCATTATACAAATTAAAAAGAAATTGTCGATCACAATTTTTTCCTTCTACAAGTACTAAATCAAAACATGTTACTAACTGACAAGATTAGATTTAATGTTACATAGCAAAACTCTTACCTTAGCAAAACACAGGCCTATAGTTCCAGTACCACAACAGATGTCCAGTACGGTAGAATCAGGCTTCACTTGGCTTAAATCTATCGCACTCTGATAGAGAATATTCGAGCCTTCTGTATTTACCTAAAATAGTAAGTATTGTATATTATTTATAAGATATACATTATATTTATCTTATATATAAAATTCTCATGTCACAATGTTAATTACCGTCCTCCGATACGGCTTTACCGATTTTCACCAAATTTTATATGCATATTCAGTAGGTCTGAGAATCGGCTACTATCTATTTTTCATACCCCTAAGTGATAAGGGTTGTTCACCCTTCATATTTTTTTATTTATATGGCACAATGTTTGCCGGGTTAGCTAGTATCTTATATCAAGTTTAATGAAAGGTCATATACATGTATAATGTATATAGTATCTTAACTTTCAAATGAGCAATTCATGCATGATAAATATAAATAAAAAAAACCTGGAAGAAAGCTTCAGGCGATATCCTGAACTGGAGCCCCAGTATTGAATCAATGATGTGAGTTGACCCCATCAGATGAACGGCCCTAGAGCCATCTTCGCCAGATCTCCTGCAATAATGATAAAACAAATTCTCTTATATAATTATATTGTTTACAAAAAAAATATCATCAGCTGAATTTTGGAAAATTTAATGTTTCTGAAGTTATGAAAGTTACGTTCATTAAATAAACTTATGAAATAAAAAAAAAGTGAAAGCTGTGAACAGTTTATTTGCACAAATAAATAAATAAGTAAACATAAAAATTATTATTACATTTTCTCTAATCTGCCTGCCCTATTTCCAGTGGACCTTCTGCATATTATTATTTTTCTAGTTATTAAAAATTGTGTATTTATTAAACCAAATTGCATTGTTACAATCGTGGAGATTCTACAGATGTTCATAAATAATCACATATCTACCTCAAATATCACATATTTACCTTTGAGTTAGAAGCTCGAAATACACAGACTTGATACCACAAGCTACTGACTCATCTGAACTAAAATGCTGTATAAGTTGCTTCTTCAATGTGTTCAATTCATCTTCGGTTAGCGTCTAAAACATTTAATTTGCATCATACACTATACGGGTGAAGGTAAAGTGTTTTCAATAGCATATGTAATTGAATACATACAACCAGCATTAAGAGCAGAAAATGTCACTCAATAGAGGGTTGCTGAGTCTCTTCACAATTAGTAAATAACTGTAAGTTAACATAAAATAATAATTAATTGCAATTAATAGGAAGGCGATTGGGACATGGACGAACCTGTGGATGCATGCTGATTATAAGCATGATATCTCCAGAAAATTTGGAATGCCTCACAGTCAAGTATCTCCAGTAGCCAGAATAATCTGCGGGCGAAAACGGCGCCATTTCTGATTTCCGAACGAAATCTTGGAATATCTAAAATATTAAATACTTCAATTTAATGTTATTACTTATTACATAAAATAATAATTAATTGAATAGGTAATCAGGTATAGAAACATAGTAAAGGTAAAAGCAATTAGGGTTATTAAGGTAAATTTATTTGGCAATTTATTAGGATATATTGAATACTATTGTATGAAATTAATGCAAAAATGTCAACTATATTGTCATACCAACACAGCCTTCTTAGTTTCATCAGATATGTGTATTTGACTGTGTACGGGCGCCACTGCCACCGTGCCTGTTGCATAGCTGCCGAGCCTGAACCCAACAGTTGGTTTCCCTGTCTCCTCATCAATACCAACAGTGCACTCACACTTGTTTCTATAGCCCTCGGTCACCGGCGACCTCTGTATAGGCTTCAGTTCAAAACTCAAGCCATTGTACAATTTCCTGTTAGCCTCTATGTCACCCCTCTTCTGTTTATAAATTTTCCACAACTCGTTATCAAAATTCATAAGCAAACGTCGTATTTCCTTCTCTTTCAATTGTAGCTGCAATCATAAATAAGAATTAAATATGTAACATATGTTTTATACAAATAATACATGAACTCTTCCTTCAAGAATGAGTATTATTGATCAGAAAAATGCTAAAAAAAATAGTTACTTGATTGATTGTGTGAAAAAGAGCACCAAAAATTGTACAACCTTATTTTAAAATTATGTAGTAAACCAAAGACAGTAATGGACATAGTTAAATTACCAGCAAGATTTTGCAAGGGATATATATTTGCTTACATAAACAAATGTTTAAAATGTTATATTTAACTATTTTGCTATTATTGTATATTTTAATATTGTACAAATGACTGATTGAAGCATAAAATATGTGAATATCACAAAAAATATTTTTTTTATATTGAGTTTCATATAATACCTGCTCCTCATAATCAATATTCCAGTAAGGAGTTGTGGCATCTTTTATTTTCTGCTCTTGACTTCTGCCATCATCTTCTTTCACTTTCTTTTTATTTTCTCCTTCTTTTTCCTCCTGTTTCCTCTTTCTAACTAGGGGGTCAGGGGCAGGTTTTGCTGCTTCAGCATGAAGTGTTTTTCCTAGAGAATTATAATAAAAAAATATGTAAAAAATAGAGTACTTAGTACAAAAAACTACTCTAATATGCAATGAAGCAGTGTGGTGGAATTATAGCTAACTAGAAGTGAGTGTGAGTACTGTACCTAACTATAGTGCATGTTGCATGCGTGCATGCAAAAGAGTTCAGTACTATTACTATTTAATGACTAAATTAAGAAGAACTTAAAATCTAATTCAAAACTGTGACTTTAGAAGTATAAGAATCAGGCAAAACAATATTGAATAACATATTAAAAAGATAAGAACCCTTCCAAGAGTATCCATTTAAAGCAGTAATGGCTCTGTTTCGGTCCTCTTCATTTTGGAAACAAGCAAAGAGCCATTTGCTGCCGTTGCAGGGGCGTTTGATCTTACTCATGTTAAGACCTAGTTTCTGGTTCATCAGTTTCTTCAGTTCCTACAAAAACAATGTTGTTATTGAAGTTTTAGGCCCGATTGTGATTCAACCCAGATGCTGCACATTCACATTTGTTTTTACCTTAAAACAACAATGGTAAGAGGTAAGAGGTGGTGTAAAACTAAGATAAGGTAATTATAAAGTAATCTAAACTTCTCATGAATAGCAACAATACTGAGGCCGACTTCAATTCGATGATTACAGATGTCTACTGCAATGAGCCCATACCATCAGGTGGTCTGTTATCACGTTAGTTGCTTCAATTAAATACAAAAGAACGCCGACACTACTTGTCTTTTTGTACCAGTCGAATCAAAACACATTATTATGACTTAACATGACAAAAGTAGTAGTACCTACCGCAATTCCGTAGAATTTTGGAAGACCTCGTACTTCAATTTTAAACTTCTCCGACGAAAAACCTCCGCGGTCGAGATACGCATACTCTTCAGTATTCTTAACGCCTTCCGCAATTTCAGGATTTGTATCCATCGTTTTACTGACCTCTTCCGACATTTTAATTTCTCTATTTTATTACTTGAGTGATTGTGTGATTTTATATTATATTGTATTTTAAACTTTACCACATTTTAAAACTGTTTATACATTAAAGTTTGGGTCGTACGATTTTGGAGGTTATGTATATATCAGTGACAGAATCGTCTATGGTCAAAACAACTGTCAAACTATTACTATCTAGGGATGGGGTCTGTTTCCAAAAAAGGTGTACATTTAATATCGATATTTGAATATTAAAAAAATGTTTTAGATATCGATACGAAAAGTAAATAATGGCTATACATATTTTTTTATGAATCTGATATCCACCGTAATTACGGTGTCTTTCCACCAGAGACGTGTGAGGTAGTTAAGCGGTGTACGTAGTCGAAGCTAGGCTAAGCTAGCAAATCCTTGCTATAAAAATTCTTAACAAAACTGGCCGCGATTCTTAGCTTGCATCCGTAGGTCCAACTCTTAGCTCGCATCTCGTCATACAAAAAACAAAGCTTATATTATAGCAATTCGACCCAAGCTAAGCTAAACAAATGAAGACGAAGCAATCCCAATTTATGGATTCAACATACCTCTAACCTTAACTACCTCTTAGGGTCTTTCCTCCAGGGATATTCTGGTGGAAAGACACACTAAGATGTACCTAATTATAAAAATTAAAATACAAAATATTCGGAATAATTTATTTCAGTAAGTAAAATATAACAGCTGGTATTGTTAAAATATTAGTATTATTAAATAAAGTGCAATAAATATTGAAACGATATAGATCTAGGGTTGCCTCATTGCGAAATGATCCATATACCTTGGGCACTCAACTGTAACTTAACCACCGTAATTCATTATTGTGTATAGTTAGATGTGATTTACCTCTTCCTACCACGCTGATAAGTAGACGTCGGATAATATGCACTATCAAAAGGGTGAAATATGCACTAAAAGGGCAAAATATAGCCAAATATGCACTATCAAATTACTATTATTAAGTTTTACGTTTTTTACGCAAATTTATATAGGGTATCCACCAGTCAATGGTGTCAGAGTCTCTAATTATTGACATTACGATCAATTTTTATAGACAAATATAAAATTATTTTTCATTTTTGTCGAAACAATAAAATGACAGCCATATTTCCAGCCATGTTACCAAAGTGGATATATCAAACTTTGTTATTATTTTCTACATAATATATTATAAGTTGATTCAATTGTATTCTAGGAGGTTTGAGCGGGGTACCCAGTAATACGAGTTGTACTCAGTACAGGGGCCCTGGCAACGTTTTGTAATGTATCTGTGAATCAATAAATCATTTTTTCATTTTCATTTTCAAAGTGTGAACATACGAGAACATTTTATAATAACTTCTAAACTAAAAATATATATTATATGTATATTTAGATATTTTTTGAATAAGCGACTAAAAACAATGAACATAATTGAAGAAATATACATTTAATAAAACTTTGAATTTTTTTTTCCAAAATTCTGAAAATCAAGGTCATCTAAACTTTTAGTATTTCGTAACTAATCGTAATATTTATGTTATATTTGGGAAATAATGTAAATGGGGTATCATTCAACTGTAACTTTACAGTTATGAACCATGAAAACAATACCTACGCCAAATATTTATAACTACTGATATGCACTAACAATGAAAAAGTACTAAAATATGCAATAACGCCAATAAAGTGGCGTTTTATGCATTTGCATATAATCCGATTCTTATTGATAAGTAATAAATAATTTTACATACATTTCAATTATTTTCACATTTTAGTTGGAGTGCATATTTCACAATAATATGGACTTTCGTTATATATTTCGGATCTACTGGATATTTCGCAACCCTAACTAAACTGAATAACATAAAATATCTCTTGAATAGTTTAATTAACTTAATTATAATAATCTCGCTAATAAAATCATTAATTCTGTGCAAAACAAAATAATAAGTAATAAATTTTGCTAATAAAGTTAAATTACGACTATAATAATTATTATTTAATTTTATCTACATACTAATTTTCTACTTGAGTTTGTGAGATAATTACCCTTATTAAAACAAAAATAAATAAGACATATTTTTAAAGCATTCTTATGTTGAAACATTTCAATCAACTACGCGGTTTTATTTTTTTGAACTAATCATGATTCATCTTTCATTGCTTCTACACCTGCATGCATTTTGATAAGTATTTCTAAAAAAATCGGTCTAATTTGACATTGAGAAGTGTGCAAGAAATCGATTACAAAAGCATGAAAAAATATCCATTGCGAAGTATGGAGGAAGTAGTCATTTCAAACAATAACTTAGACTAAGTTCATCATATCATGAAGTCAAAAAGAACTTAATGAGCTGACTACACGTGGTATCTATTCTATATAAGTTAGACTAGAACAACTAATGTCAATTGTCAATATAAATTAGGTACATTTCTAGTACTATATGTACAATGTTAACTTTAATGGAAGTCATAATATACCCTCTCTCTAGGGGTTTTATTGAAGCCTAGTAAGCGTGAAGAATTTATAATTAAAAAATATAGTTTTATAATCTTTTTCTAACAACTGTCTATAGTTGTGTGTAACTTAAAAACTTAAAAAAGCCTCTAAACAATCCCCGACACTGTAAACCATAACAAAAAGGGAAATAATAAAAATATCACCTTATTCTATTAACCCACACAATTGCCTCTACCAAAATTACTAATCTAATTAAAAATAAATATTAAGTCGTATTAGTTGTACATTAGTATTTCGTTTTTAAATATTATTTGGCATAATGATAACTTCGATGTTTATAAGACCTCAAAATGGCCTTTTGCTATCATTGTGCACTTTTTTCTTGCTGAAAAAGATTTTTTAGAACATCCTTGTCTTGTTCAGATTTATCTTTTTTAAGCTGATGGATGATTTCAATTTCCTTGTCCACAGCTGCTTTCATAGATGGGTTTATGCGTTTAAGCCGATAAAAATCTGCCAGGGCTTTTTCTGGGTTCCAAGCCCCCATATGCGCTTTTCCTCTCCGATATAAAGCTTTTTCATTATCTGAAATATTATAAAGAAGGCTTTTGTATTCAACAGATCTACAAATAATTTGTATCAAAAGCATAGCTATGTACATACATAATACATACATATGTACTGGTATTCAATAGTTGTTTCCTGATAACAATGCGACCAGAATAAAGTTTATTATTAAACATTAGCATGTTTATGGACAATTATATTCTTGTAATATTGAGTCACAATATTAATATTTTTCCGTTATTAATGCCATAAATTAAGTGTTACTAACTACTTATTTTTATGTAATCAGAAAAATACACACAATTTTATTTATAAAACTTATATCAGCTAAAGCTGATAAATCATTTTATCAGACTCTTCAACACTACTCAATCTTAGAAAAAATCTCTATAAAAAATTACATGTTCACACCATGTAAATGACACAGTATGCACTTTATATATAAAAGAAATAATTATTTGTACAAACCTCTATCATATTGTAACACATAAGTGCAGTGCTCTATAACGGGATAGTATTCACATTTAACCAATTTACATTGTGCATAATTGAGTAGAAGTGGCAGCTTTGCATTGTTCAAATTTATCCATTCTTCATCACCTTTTCGTTCCCTGTACAATAAACATAATATAATGTTATAACGATAAATATTAAAAATATAAGAAACATTTTAGAAATACCTTAAAATATTTTGTTATAGATAAAATATCTATAGTAAGCATACAAGTTTAAAATAGCTGAAACTGATACTAACAATGATAAAGAATTAAAAATATATGTGATTTATCAATGATCAATGATATACCTAAATAAGACTTGTATTATATGATGAGTTCAAAAAGTCGTCATATTTATAATAATTAATTATGATTTAAACAGTAGGTATATGATTTCACGATTAAATTATGAGGCTTACTTTATTTACTTCTTTGATTATTTGAACAAGTATATTATATAACCCATGGGGTTGCTTTAAAAAGATGATCTTTTAGATTTTCTATAAAATTATACATTACCTGATCATAAGTTGTTCTATTATGCCTAATGCTTGTTTGTACTTTTCCTCTGCTTCATCATACATTTTCTTTCCATACAGTAGATTACCTTTTTCTTTCAACTCAGGTATCATATCAATCCTTTCTTGTATGTTCAATTGCCAAATTTCTTTCTCATACTCATCTTCTCTCTCAACTTTCAATAGTTCTGAAAGTAATGATATGATGAAAATAAACTTGTTATTACATATTTGCAATTATAAGGCATATTATATGAATATAATGTTTTCTCAATATTGTTAATGAAACTCTGTGTATGGATTGAATTCTAGGAATTTTAAAATTGATTGTTTTGTGATATTTTTATTAAAGATTTTTAATTAGAAATTATCCCCTAGCACTATAATAGTCTATTACCATAAGAGATTTAAGGAATAGCTCAACAAAGATAATTATCCAACATTTTAAGAGACTACACAAATCATACACGGAAACATATGCAGATTGCAGTCAGAGATCACAATAAAAGAACAACATTTACCGAAAATAAATTCCAAGTCACTTGGATGGTTGATCAAGCCATCCAGATCCGCATACCCTAGGCCCTCCTGATGCAGTGACATGGTGCAGGAGTGCTTCACTTTGTGTGGTGGCTTGTCCAGCTCGCGCAGGGTTTTAGCCACAAATGGGTAGCTGAATACTAGCTGTGGACAACAGGAAGAGATTTATCATACAAATATAATGTAGGTTGTTAATTTCATACCAATATAATAAGGATTCTTAATTTTAGGAGAATAAAAGCATTAATTTAACTTCAAATATAATTATTATATACCATAGTAGAAATATAATTTACGGAATTTATTGTAGGACAGATAGTTAATAAAACAGACTACTAGACCAACTATTTATAGTTAATTTAGTACATGATCGTACATAGAGGAACAAGTTTTAAAGTACAAGTTGGACTACATTGTATAAGTATGTCTGCTTTCAATCTACAATGCACTTTAGATGAATTTTACAATGTAGAAATTAGTTTGACGTTGGATATTTTACAAATACCTCTTGTTTCACTCGAAAGCTGGCGATTTCTCCCACGGCCATCATTTTTATTACAGTTTCCCAAACTTCCAGCTTGAACTTATGCCCAATAATCATTACCATTGGCTCCTTCTTACCAATTTTTCTACTATCATCAAGTAATACTCTTTGCGGGTCTAATCTCCATGTTTGAAAGTGAAAATGTACCTAGAAAATAACTTTCACGAAGTAAAAATCAATAAATAAAAACATCTGCAAAGATGAGAACACCTTCAGAAAATCTTACCTTGCAACCATCCTTTATTGGCACATATCTATATCCACTATGAATAATATTTTTTACAATACCAGCATTACCAGCCATTTTATTTTTAAGGGAAAAATTGATAAATTACTTTGTTTATCTTTTATGATCCATTATCTTCTTTGGTTGTCAAAATGATAAAGATTAATGTCAAAATTGTCAATGTGTCACACAATTGAATGATGTGATATTGTGCATCTTTCATTCACTCATTCTACATAGAGATTATAAATTTGAAATAAAACTTCTAACTTCTTCTTCAAATTAAACAATATAAGAAAATAAATATTTTACGGGTAAATGAATTTTAGCCAAATATTTCATAATTTATATTTCGAAACTTTACTTTATTGTACCAATAGTACCAAATTAACACGCCCAACCCTATTTGGCAGTGAGTGAAGGGAACGGAGAAAGAGAAATAAGTTTCTATTCTGTGGTAGGTCTGGCAAAGAAACTGATTTCTAAAACTAGCATTCGTTGCTTTTTACTTTTATTAGTTAATAAAATATAATTATAGTAGATAAGTGTGTTTTTTAGGCTGTCGTAGGGTTATTTAGGTGATAAGTAAGAATGGCTGACTTCTTGGAGTCTGAAGCCGAGGAGAGCGAGGTTAGTACGATTGTAATGATGCTTGTGGTTTTGATTACGACTGCACAGTGGTCTAACGAGGTGAAATTTTCGTTGGCCACGTGAAGGTGGAGTCTGAAGACGACGAGCAGCCGGCAAAGAAGCCGAAGCGCAAGGCCGCCGTGCAGAGTGACGACGAAGACGAAGAGGAGGAAGGTTTGTTTCGCTCGTCAATTCGCTCTTGAATTACAATAGCTAGGAGAGGGATTTTGTCGCTCAATCCGTAATTAAGTAATCTTAGATAATAGTAGTGTAGTAGATTCACCTGGAAGACTAAGTGGAGTGTTATGTTATGTTGTAAATCTAATTTACAAATACAAGGACATAAGACAAAATCCTTACTATGTAATTAGCTGTTTACAGTCTCTACGCTCTAAATAAAATTTTGAAATGTTTCTACCTTTTTATATTAACAGATTGAGGATTAATAATACAAGAGATTGAGGTGAAAGTATGTCCCTAAAATATACATGAAATGTGGTTCCTGAAAATCATTCATTGCAGAATGTGTTTTTTTCGTAACATAATATAGGTTTATGTTTTGCTGCAACATTACCTGATGTTAAGAGAGATACAGCCTTGGATAAAACATGCCTAGAAGTAGCCTATTCATCCTTGATTTGAACAATCTCAGGTCATGTTTGTACGGTTATTATGTTAGATCGGTTATTGACAAAGGCAAGATCTGTCTTTGATTGTTTCTGAATTGGGTGTTTTCTTATATTCTTTGTGTGGCACAATAAACAAAATCCTACTAAGGAGCTATAATATTGGAGGCCATAAAGTCATGACAATGATTTTAGACTTATCAAACAATATGCTTGTCTGAAACAAATACTTTAAACTATAGTTACTATTTTTAGTAACTATACTAAGTTCCAGTGCTTGTTCTAGAATATTTGCCTTTAAAGTAATAAACAGCCTCTTGTGTGCACCTATGACTAGTGATCTACAGTAAATCTCTAGTAACCTAGTAATTCCCGCCTTATTATCCAGACTTTAATCAGACAAACAATAATTTGTTACCATATAATTTAGATCAGGATATTCATATATGGGTGTTGACTGTGTTGCATGTTATTAGAATGTCAATATTTCTTAACAAAACCTTGTTTCATTATGCTTGAAATCTCTTGATTAATTACTTTGAACTTTTTACTTATACAGTAAGTATTAATTATTCTACTAGACTAGAGTCTATTTTAAGTAATTGACAAAAAAAAAACAATGTTTAATTTTACATATGGTAATATTGTCTTGAATATTTATAATATCTTTCTATGTTGGTGTGACGTTCCTATAATGAAATCTGTATAATTGTTTTTCAATCTATTGATTGGCTTTCATTGACATGGTAACAAATTTCACAATAATAATACATATGTTTGTTTCATTACTAGATGATGAGGAGCGTCTCCGTGAAGAATTAAAGGATCTAATAGATGATGCACCTATAGAAGAATCAGGGAGTGATGGGGAAGATTCAGATGCTAGTGGAGGTCCAAAGAAAAGAAAAAAAAGTGATGACGAATTGGACGATAGACTGGAAGATGAAGATTATGATCTCATTGAAGAGAATCTTGGAGTGAAAGTAGCTAGGGTAAGTACCGCGGTTGGTAAAAAAGACGACAAAAAAAGGTTGACTAGTCTCTCAATTGTATCTTACTCTGTGCATAGTTAGTTGAATTTTTTTGATGAATTATGCTTTCCTATATATGCTATTGGATTGAACTTTCTTTATATAAACCCATCGTAAAATAAGACATATGGTAGTTGTTAATATTGGTAAATATATCCTTTATTATATTTCTCTACATATTGACTACAATACTTATTTACACACATGCTCAAAATGACTATTTTGTTCAACAGAATAAGTTTAAACGATTGCGTCGCTTGGAAGATGACGACAGTGACAATGAGGGAGCTGATGACCCTGAACTGGAAAGAGAAGTCATTGCAGAAAAGTTATTTGTGGGTGGATCGGATGAGGTAAGTAACACATGAGGTAAGACACATTTATACAATAAAAATTGTATAAATGTGTCGTTTCTCTTCTCATGTAGATATCTTATTATAAAATTTTGTAGTGGCTTGTACAGATAACTCAATAAAAATAATTTGTATTTCATAAGATGTAGTCACCTGAAACCATAAAAATTAAATACATATTAATTTATTAAAACAATAGTATGGCAGAAATGCATCTGTGGCGAGGAGATTTGTGTGCCTGTATGCTTGCGCGTGTTCGCGCATACTTCTTAATATTTTTTGCATCTAAATGTTATTATTACTATTTCATTCTACATATATACTAAATTATAAAGTAGTAATGAAATTTATAAATTTATCATAGATTATTACGGTTTTAATTATAGGTTAATGAGTGTTTATTTAAACATATAGCCAAATATAGTACACCAAAGAATATACATTTGAAATGAAATGTACAGGAGGATGAGAACCGTTCAGAATCTGCTGCCCCACGAGACGCGGAGTATGATGATGACAATGAAGACATGGAATCAGATGCGGATGATTTCATTGTGGATGACAATGGCCGTCCAATTGCAGACAGGAAGAAGAAACGCAAGCCCATATTTACAGATGCGTAAGTATTGATTTCTCTGTGCTTTTTTTCTCGTTTTTGGTGGGTAATGTATCGAGCGTATGTATAAAAACAACAACAACAACATCGAGGGATTCGAGGTTCAAATCCTAGGCACACGCACTTATGATTTTTCAAGTTATGTTGTTTCAGTAATGGGTTGATGATGATGATGATGATGTATGTATGTATGTCTCTTTCTTTATATCCCTATAGCCCTAACGCCTCGACAGATTTTAATATGTAAATTGTTAGATGCGTCTAAATTGTGGCAATAATATATGCTACATTACTTCCCTTTTAATTTCTATTTTGTTCCAATGATAATATTTGTATTGCACAGGTCATTGCAAGAAGGTCAAGATATATTTGGAGTGGACTTCGATTATGACGAATTTGAGAAGTACGGAGAAGAGGATTATGAGGATGAAGAAGATGAAGACTTGGATGAGTATCTTGAGGATGAGGAGGAGGAAGGTAAAGATTATAAATTGTCGTATTTGTTAAATGAAATATCTTAATTCTAAATCCAAATACAGGTTTTAAGTTAATTTTGAACAGGAATTTTCGTATTCGTATTCGAGTTATTGAAGGAAGACCTATGATAATACTAATAAAATATTAATGTAAATATGATATCGTAAAATTGTTCAAAATTTTTAACACACAATGATTTTTAGATAAAGATACGTTAAAATAACGAAACTAATTTCTTTAATTGAGTACATATTTTTTAAACTGACATTGATACAAACTAATTGTCAAGGTGAGAGACGCAGAACAAAGAAGGGTAAGGCGAAACGTCCAAGCAAGAAGTCGATCTTCGAGATCTACGAGCCTAGCGAGTTGAAGCGGAGCCACTTCACCGACCTGGACAATGAGATCCGAAAGACTGATGTGCCAGAACGTATGCAGATCAGGGAGGTGCCTATCACGCCAGTAGAGGAAGGTAGCACCGAGTTAGAGGATGAGGCTGAGTGGATCTATAAGCAGGCCTTCGTAAAAGCCCCAGTTTCTAAAGCGGACTCGCAGGAGTCCCGCGAGCGGTCAAGGCGGTGAGTTGTGTTGAACTTCAAAGCATTGTAACTTTCAATGTGTATCCTCTGAAGAATGCGTATCGCTTCGTAGTTAACTTCGTTAAATATAAAGTGACGTCACTTGCAGTGACATGACGCATGTCACGTGACTTATTTCCGCGCGACGTTCCGTTTAACGTTAATAGAATATGTTTTTTGCTAATAAATATCCCTTATTTTGGAAAAAAAAACAATGCGAGGTGTGTCTGATACACATATGTAAATAAAAATACACTTTCCCAAAACCTCTCAAGTACCCTATTTCAAATTTGTAATTTTTGGTTTATTACATAATACAACATAAAATTTTTGTTTCTATAAAATTCTTTCCTTTCTATAAAAGGAGCTCAAGCACAGTGGTGAAGATCCGCCAAGCCTTGGACTTCATGAGGAACCAGACGTTGGAGGTGCCTTTCATAGCGTTCTATCGTAAGGAGTATGTGCAGCCAGAGCTCAGTATCAACGACTTGTGGAAGGTCTACAAGTATGATGCTAAGGTGAGCAGTATATTATAATACATATGCAGTTGAATCATATCCACATTTTTTTAATTTTTGTAACTCATATAACCTGAAAGTTCAACAAATTTATTTATGGGTTTATATCACTCTATATTTGATATTGTGTAAAGTCGATTGATATATGTATTTTATTTCACTCATTATTACAATTGTATTGTATGTAATCCGCGCCAAACTTCTAGTCCGCTCTATAGTTGTTGCACGCAGGTTTAGCTAGAGAGTTAATCCGGTCGTACACAACTACAAGGATAAACTCCGTAGCAACAGTAAGGGCACACTAACTGTGCTACGTACCCGCGGGCGAGAGCAGCGCGGGGTGCCGGGGGGGTCCCGCGTTGTCTTCGTCCCGCTAATACTGTTGCTACGCGATTCGTTTCTATATTCGGCGCGGACTAGTAGTTTGGCGCGGACTCTACAAACGGACAGTATGAGTTTTTACTATGCTATATTTCGATATTAATATAATATGTATTTTATTTTGGTCATTTAATTATTACAAGTTCTTAGAGTAAATCATGATGATTCAATGTGTCATACCTTATATTGAATGCCTTGAACTTATAAAAAGACCCTTTAGCAATTTCAAAAATCTAAAACCAGTATTCCTTGTTATTTTCCCAGTGGTGTCAGCTGAAGCAGCGTAAAGAAAACCTGCTGAAGTTGCTGGAGAACATGCGCGACTTCCAGCTGGATAAGATCATGCAGAACCCAGATGCTCCCATCCCCGAAAACATGCGGCTCATCAAGGACGAGGATATCGAGAGGTATTCACTATTATCACATTCACGTTTTAATCAGGGAGACTGAATGAATGTATGAGTGAACTGAATATCTAGTTTATACATTCGTCAATGAAGTTACAGACTAACTTACTAATTTAGGAAGAAATTTTTTCTGACAAAGATGATGTGATAAAACTGTTCAATGCAACATTTAGCTTAGTTTTTATTCATATAGAGTAGATCTAGGCTGTAGAACGAGACAGACTTCTTCAAGCTTATTTAAAAAGGCTATCTATGATCAAAGTAGAAATCAACATAAACAGTGAATTAAAGTAGAAAATGTCTAAAACTTAGTCTAAATTTAATTTTTACTGGTATTTTAACATTTATTGTGGATCGCATTATGTAACTTGTAAAGAACCTATTTTGAATAAAAAAAAATTGATTTGATTTGATTTGATAACCCGTTGTTTTTTGATTGTGTGGTATAAAATTCATTATTTGCAGGTTGAAGAATGTCCAGACTCCGGAGGAACTGCGCGACGTTCACACACACTTTCTGCTGTATTACTCCAAGGAGTTGCCGGAGATGCAGAAAGTGCAGCGCGCCAAGGAGAAGAAAAGGGAATTGGAGGAGAGAAAGTAATAACACTTGTTATTGATGTTATTTTTGAGTAGATTTTTTGTATTATTAGATAACTTTTCAAAAACTATTTGAACATTTAAAACGTACAACGAACTTGCGAAACTTCCATCTTGTTTTTTCCATCGAAAGCTACTTGGCTACATGACAGCTAGTGCTGTTCATTAACAGTAGTGATGTGTCTAACAGTATATAATAGGATTTTTAATTATTTTTCATAATATATGGAAGTACGAAACCAGCATGCAGCCCATTTCATGGGAAGTGTGTGGTGTCATCCATTATCATATGTAGTTAACTCCATGGAAAATAGTCCTATTTGAGGTTTGCCACATAGTGGTTGCTACCCATGGGGAACGCTAAGTTATAACTCTTCGGCGATATCGGATAAGTATTTCTCTTTTACCACACCCTTCAAACTGGACCATAGCAGCAGTGAACGCTGTTGTGAATTACTCAGGAAAAGGTGTGTTTATGCTTCAGAAGTTGAGGAAGAGTCACCAAGGGTTATAGTACCTTTTTCTTAATTACCTACTTAGTACCTAGTTCAGTTTCACTGTGAACAAAAAAAATACAGCCGAACATAGAACCTTCTTATGTTTTTTTATAATATAGCAGGGTAGCATGCAGTCCACCTGATGGTAAGTGACTACTGCCGCTCATGGACATCTGTAATCAACCCCAGATAATATTACATACTCCTAAATGATCGGCCACAGATGCGCCGTCACCCCTGAGGATTAAGCTGGAATGCCTCGGAAAAGTATGTCTCCCTTATCACACCCTTCAAACCAGAACACAGCAGCGCTTAATGCTGCTGTTATGAGGCAGAAATAGGTGTTGCGGTGGTGGTGCTGGAGGCGAACCACAAAGGGTTCTACCACCTTCTAACCACCACATAAGCGGTGAACAGTCACCAAGGATTCTAGCATCACCTAGCACCTCTTTCTTAATTACCCACTTTGCTCAGTTTCACTGTGAACAAAAAATATACATAGAGCCGAACATAGAATCTCTTCTTTACGAGGTCGTTTACAAATCGATATTCCTCACCAGGAGAGCGGCTCGCGAGGAAGCGGAGAAGAACGGCGAGGACGCGGAGGAGGCGGCGGCGGCGGTGGAGGCCGCCGAGCCGGAGGACGACGACCACGTCGAGGTCAAGTACGCGGTGCGCTCCGGCCCCTACGAGCTCTGCAGGAAGGCTAATATCGGTAAGGTTCAGTTAAAAAAAAATAGTGAATTGAGAACTGTTTTTTTTTCTTTAAGTAAGTTTAAAAGGATGTTAATTGCCTCATTCGATTAAAAATTCATAAAGATTGTGAAGATTCGAATTCCAAATAAAAAATAGCAAAAGTGGTTTATTTTTTATTCATGTACTCGTATCAAATATTAATATTAACATGGATAAATCTGTTACTTTTAAGTAACTTTATGATTTACCTCTTTAATGTCAATTACATATAATATATTAGCTAAATTCCCTCATTTAAAGTATGAATCATTTACAGAACCTCTGGTAAAGAAGTTCGGTTTGACACCGGAACAGTTCGCAGAGAACGTGCGTGACAACTACCAACGACACGAGGTCGAACAAGAGCCCATACCGCCGTTAGAAGCTGCCGCGCCGTTTGTAAGTTTTGTTTGTAGATTTTAATGACTTATATGACTAGATGTATTTATTTATGTTATGAGTTATTTTTTGGTTAAATTATTAATGTGATGACATGTTTAAGCGATTTGCTTGATTATTTTAGTTCATTATTTGGTTAAATTATTAATGTGATGACATGTTTAAGCGATTTGCTTGATTATTTTAGTTCATTAACTAACTAAAAAAGACTATTTCAAAAGATCAAAGAGTGTTTAAGGTGGTAGAACCCTTTGTGGCTCAACTCCGCCGGCACCACCGCCACACCTATTTCTGCCTCATAACAGTAGTGTTAAATGCTGCTGTGTTCTGGTTTGAAGGGTGTAGTAAGGGACATATATTTTTATGAGGTGTTCCAGCTAAGTCCTTAGGAATAGCAGCGCATCTTTAGAAATATGTTATCTGGGGTTGCAGATGTCTATGGGCGGCAGTAGCTGCTTACCATCAGGTGGACTGCATGGTCGTCTGCTATTCCTATATTATAAAAAAAATGTTTGATATCAGTTATTATTTAATAGTTGTCAGCCAAGTGATTGAATTCTCTTGTCTTAACATTATGTTATATTTGTGTGGTCCTTGTTCCTTGTAATATTACATTTTTACTAATGATATTTACAAATATTATTTTATTTTATCTGTTTATTGTATTGTAAGTTACGTTAGGGAATTTTCTCATTGTGACATGTCGTCGTAGTTGATGTAAAATCCACACGCACAACATATCGAGTCATAGCGTATATTATTATCTGTCTGAAAACACACGGTTATATAACCCAGGTGGGTGCGCGCGGCTCAGCGGCGGAGGTGCTGCGGCTGGCGGTGTACATGTGCGGCGTGCAGCTGGCGCGCGAGCCGCTGCTGCGCGGCACGCTGCGCGACGCGCTGCGCGAGCGCGCCACGCTCAGCGTGCGCCCCACGCCGCGCGGCCTCAAGGAGATCGACGAGAGCCACGTGTGCTTCAGGTGAGCGCTGGGTGCTTAATGTTTGGAGGGTCGATGAGAACCGTGTGTGCCTCGGGTTAGTGATGGGCTGAGTGACGGATGTGCGGGGTTGATGAGAGCCATGTGTGCTTCAAGTGATGGCGATACTAGGTTAAGTCATGTTTACAGGGGCATTATAGATGAAAGATGAGTGAGGGCCCGAGGGGATCAATGATAGTCACGTGTTCTTCAGGTGAGTATGATACTAGGTAAACGCCTATTATAAAAAAAAAACAATCTATCTAATGTTTTGCGATATTTGACAATTTCTTTATACTTTCGATTATAGGCAAAATGCTTTCGATTATAGGCAAAATTCGTAGGTAAAAAAAATATGCGACTTACACCGCGGGGACTGGAATGAGAGATCGATGATTCTTCAAATCTAAATATCTAAATCTGTATATGGATGGGATATAATATGCAATTACAGAGAGACTTTGTCCTCTACAGGAATACTAATAAGGAAATGCGAGTAAATTGAATAGTTGCAAATATAAAGAATTTATATATTCTTATATAGTATGAAATACCTGAAGAAGAAGCCAGTGCGTGACCTCACCGGTGACCAGTTCCTGAAGCTGACGATGGCGGCGGACGACAAGCTCCTCGAGATCTCTATCAGTGAGCAGATCGAGGGAAACACTGGCCCGAGCTACTTGGAGGAACTCAAGCAATTGTATCAAAAGGTAATTAAATAAATATAGTAGACATAGGTTAAGCCATAGAAGAAAGTTCACTTGTTTTATCATTGTATTTCACTGATTATTTCGACCAATTATTATCCCATAACGCATACCTTTACTGACTCTGAAAACAAAATTATAATATTTAAAATATTTTATTTTGTCTAGTTAATAAGAATGAAAATAGTTATTATTGCTCTGTCATTTCTCATGGTTTTTGTAGTAGTGGGAAGGGATAAACACCTTTGTCATAAACACATAAAACTGTAATATTCGAACATAGAGTTGCAGCAGCACCAGGGAATGATAACAGTGGGGTAAAATGTAATTTGTATTACACGCTGCAAATAAAATGCTAAAAAAACAGATGTGGTGTGTCATAAGATTCAGCTCAATGGATTGTTTTGTTCAGGACGAGTTCGCGGCGACCGTGGAAGCGTGGAACGAGCTCCGCGCGGAGGCGGTGACGCTCGCGCTCACCAAGATCGTGATGCCCGAGCTGCGGCGCGAGCTGCATGCCGTGCTGCTGCAGGAGGCCAAGGAATACGTGCTCAAGTATGACGTCACACTTACATACACACACACGCGCACGTACCCACGCACGCACTTGGAACCGCACGAGCGCACGCACACGCACACACACGCGCACTCACGCACACACACGCGCACTCACGCACACACACGCACACAGACGCAAACACGCGCACTCACGCACACACGCACACACAGGTACGCATGCGCACACATCATACATTTAACGTCGTTGTCAAGCTACGTATTACGTATTACGTACGTACCAAATATTTTTTAGCCTGGAATATTGAATTTGTAATGATATGTTTTTTTTTCAAGATGCTGCCGACGTCGTCTCTACGACTGGTTGAAGGTTGCTCCATACGAATCCAGGATGAATGAGGACGACGACGAAGAATGGGACACCTCGAACGGTAAGGTTTTATTTAGAATGAAATTTTTAATAAATCGAAGCATAGATAACTTTTATTTTATGTGAAACGCTGTGCGGTTAGAGAATCGTGTGCCGGCTATAAATATTCGTCTGGTAAAGCACAGTTTTAACGAAGGCCCCGTACACAGGTCTGCGGGTGATGTCGATCGCGTACGTGCCGGACCGGCAGCAGTCGGCGTTCGCGTGCGCGGTGGGCGCGGGCGGCGAGCTGGCCGACCACCTGCGCCTGCCGCACCTGCTGCTGCGCCGCAACTCGCCCAACGCGCTCGAGCGCACCAACAAGGACGCGGACCTCACGGCGCTGCGCAGGTACCGATGGCCGGACGGTCCCGGGTTCGATGTCGCTCGCGTGCGCGGTGGGCGCGGGCGGCGAGCTGGCCGACTACATTGAACATAGACTTCAAGTAGTATTTTTCTTGTCATAAATATGATAGTAAGCATTTGTTATACGTCCAAAGTAAGTAATTTAAAATAAACTACATATTACGGAGTTATATCATAAATAATGTTATAATTTTAGATACAATGATATAATCTCTTTAACAATCCTAATTATCACAATTGCAAACTAGTTATTCATTCTAACCATTCACAAATATTTTTTGTGTGGCATCAACAAGCTTTTGAATGAGTATTCCATTCCCAGGTTCATTCTACGGAAGAAGCCACACGTGATCTTCATAGGCGGTGAGTCCAGAGAAGCGCTGTTTATCAAGGGTGACGTGTCGGACTGCGTGCAGCAACTGGTGGAAGATGAACAGTTTCCACGCATACCAATAGAGATAGCGGACAATCACATTAGCAAAATATACGCGAATAGTATACGGGGACGGGTATGTAATTTACGTGTATATTTTATACGTACACAATAATGTATTCCTTGTAAAATAGATGAATGTTTGTATCTGATTAATTTTACTATTGACCCGCTTTTTTGAAGCGCGTGTTATTACTGATTTATCGGTAAAAAAAGTTATACCCTGGCTTGGTTACTTTATTTACATATTAAAATATTGTTTTTGACTATCTTATTATAAAAATTATCAATAATAGAGCCACGAATCTATCTAGACACTCATGATTTTGCAAAAAGAAATAAAATTACAATTTAGTAATTTTGTTACAGAATGATTTCAAAGAATATCCAGATATATTGCGAGAAGCGATATGTCAAGCCCGCTTAGCGCAAGATCCGCTCATGGAGATATCACAGCTGTGCGGCCCCGACGAAGAAATCCTATGCTTTAGATACCACCCCTTACAAGACCAACTAGCCAAGGAAGATTTATTGGAAGGAATAGAATTAGAATTTGTTAACAGAGTAAATGAAGTTGGTGTAGATGTAAATGAAGCGATACTTACAGGACGGGGTACAGAGTTACTACAGTTTGTGTGCGGTCTAGGGCCGAGAAAGGCGCAAGCTCTAATCAAATTATTCAAACAGACCAATCAAAAACTAGAAAATAGAACACAATTAGTAACAGTATGTCACATGGGTCCCAAAGTGTTTATCAATTGCTCAGGTTTTATAAAAATAGATACGAATAGTCTCGGTGATAGTACGGAGGCGTATATAGAGGTGTTGGACGGGTCCAGAGTGCATCCGGAGACGTACGAGTGGGCGCGGAAGATGGCCGTCGACGCTCTGGAGTATGAGGACGAGGATGCCAATCCGGCCGGTGCTTTGGAAGAAATTTTAGAAGCACCAGAGAGATTAAAAGACTTGGATTTAGATGCGTTCGCCGAGGAACTAGAACGGCAGGGTTTCGGCAATAAAAGCATCACGCTGTACGATATCCGAGCGGAATTGAACTCGAGGTATAAGGACCTGCGAGTTTCGTTCCGATCGCCCACCCCGGAGGAGTTGTTCGATATTTTAACCAAAGAGTCCCCCGATTCGTTCTTTGTAGGTAAAATGGTGTTGGCCACAGTAGTAGGAATCACACATAGGAAGCCACAGAGGGAGATGCTGGACCAGGCCAATCCGGTGCGAAATGACGAGACCGGACTATGGGAGTGTCCATTCTGTCATAAGAATGATTTTCCAGAATTATCAGAGGTAAGTTTTGTAATAGAATTTATTGTTAATAATATTACAACTGCATTTGTTTGACATATTATATATTTCTTATTAGTAAGCTTATTATTTGAACAAGAAATGTGTTCCTATTATTCTGTATGTGTCAATTGACCTTAACTAACGTAAAAGGACAAGTATTGTTGTTTGAGCATTGTTATAAAAGTAGATATGAATTCAGCTGTATGAAATTAAATATTTACATAAATTTCTTTACAAAAAATATACAAATGTTTTACAGACCTCTCTTTATAATGTGTTTATAATAACTGGAAAAATTGCTTAAAACTATTATACACATGTGTTCCCACAAAATCCCACTCATTATACTTAATAAGTGAATATATGTTTTAAATTTGATATATGAAATAATACTAGCTTGAAAAATTGTTAATATTATGGTATTAACAAATTTAATATCGTATTCATTTAATATCATAATATTAACAAAATTTTGAATTGATTTTATATTTGCATTTGTAATAGATGTAGATTCAAATATTTATTTACTTATTTACGCAGAATAAAATTTACAAGAAACAGATGCATTGCTGTACCCAGTGACTAAATCGGTCAGAATAATGTAATATTACACTGCTTATAAGGTTGAAATAGATGATGGTGCCTCTGTTGTGTAACGAAGAAGTATATTCTAAAAAATCTCTTTACTATACAACATTATGTGAATGCAAACTGTCTTTTTGATCAAAATGTGATTTATGGTAATAGGTATTGTGATGGCACCTTCAAGTTATAGTCCGCGCCAAACTGCTAGTCCACTCTGAAGTTCTTGCTAGTAGGTGTAGTCAAACAATTTCTTTTGGCGACGCGATTCAAATCAAATCAAATCAAATCTCTTTATTTGTGAATATAGGTCTTACAGGTATTAAAATGGTCACATAAAGTGCGCTATATTCGACCCTTTCAGGTATACAAATATCAAATTCTTTTGTATCAGAGTGGACTAGGAGTTTTACGTGGCCTATGATATGAATGTAATCAGTATGGCCCTATGAATGTAATCAGGTGTGGAACCACTTCGACGCGGGCGCGTGTCCCGGTCAGGCGACGGGCGTGCGCGTGCGGCTCGACAACGGCCTCTCCGGCTACATCCACATCAAGAACCTGTCCGACCGCCACGTCACCGACCCCACCGAGCGCGTGCGCATCGGCCAGCTGGTGCAGTGCCGCATACTCAAGATCGATGTAGAGAGATTCTCCGTCGATTGCTCTTCGAAGACGTCGGATTTGCGCGATAAGAATAATGAGTGGAGGTTTGTATAGTAATGAATATAATTGTTTACTAAAATGTGTAGTCTAACAATCAATGTAATAATATAATGGTAACTTATAAGTTAGGTAATTAGGTAGTCATTGCATGTTTGGGCATGCAATTCTACTAGATATTAATAAGACTCACATTGACTTCATTCATGAACATCAATGATTAAGTTTAAATAATTGATGCGGCGTATTTGTACTCAATCAATTATGATGATTGCTATGATTAAATCATCTGTGACCTGTCATCTTGATTGATTAGCCTAAGATGGAACGCTTTATGTAGGTCGGATATAATTGAGTTACACAATGGACAAAAAAATTACAGGCCATTTTTTTCTGGAAATTATAAATTAATTTCTTCAACTTTATTCTAGACCAGCGAGAGACCCTTACTACGACCAAGAGTCAGAGGATAAAGACGTTAGGAAGGACACAGAGGCGAAACAAACTAAAGAGAGGATGCAGTACGTAAAGCGAGTCATAGTGCACCCTTCCTTCCACAATATATCCTTCGCTGAGGCTGAGAAGTTAATGGAAAACATGGCCCAGGGCGAGGTCATAGTGCGGCCTAGTAGTAAGGCAAGTATCTTTTGTTATACTTGTGTTCGATTATTATAAGAAATGTTTGTTTAATGAAACATTAATTTATTCATAGGGTCAGGATCATCTAACGGTGACGTGGAAGGTTGCCGATGGAATCTGCCAACACATTGACGTCAGGGAGGAAGGCAAAGAGAACGCGTTCTCGTTAGGTAGGTCATTAGAAAAATTTGTGGTTTTTTTAGTAACTGTCCAATCTTTATTATTCGCTTATAAATATGCAAAACTAATGTGTTTAAAGTTAGTGCAAATAAAACAATCGGAGAGGAAGCACGTTTGTTTTTATTTCACACCGTTTGTATAAATAAGAATAAACTTTTAACATAATTATGAGCCTTTGAGCCGGATCGATATTATAAATATTTTAAATTCAATAAATATATTTGTATTGTTTACGCAGGTCGTAGTCTCTGGATTCAGGGTTCGGAATTCGAAGACTTAGATGAAATCATTGCGCGATACGTTACACCAATGGCGGGGCACGCGCGCGATCTTATCGCTTACAAGTATTACAAGCCCCTCGGCGGCATGCGCGACAAGGCCGAGGAGGTAATCAAAGATGAAAAGGCCAAGAATCCGAACAAGATTCACTACGTGATATCGGCCGCCAAGAACCACCCCGGCAGGTTCCTGCTGTCGTACCTGCCGCGCTCGCGCTGCACGCACGAGTACATCTCGGTGACGCCCGACGGGTACAAGTTCAGGCAGAAGATGTTCGACTCGCTCGGCGGGCTGCTCAAGTGGTTCAAGGAGCACTTCCGGGACCCGCCGCCGAGCAACACGCCGGCCGCGCGCACGCCCGCGCTGCGCACGCCGCACGGCGGCCTCACCTCCGCGCTGTACCACACGCCCGCCGCGCACACGCCCGCCTTCCACACGCCCGCGCACACGCCCGGGCCCGC
Organism: Epargyreus clarus; assembly: GCF_041222505.1. Classification (NCBI taxonomy): domain Eukaryota; kingdom Metazoa; phylum Arthropoda; class Insecta; order Lepidoptera; family Hesperiidae; genus Epargyreus; species Epargyreus clarus. The sequence continues at coordinate 11,471,427 of NW_027332212.1, forward strand.
CTACATCAACACGCCGTACACGCCCTCCGCGCAGACGCCCTACATGACGCCGTTCGCCGCGACGCCGCGCCAGCCGGAGTTCCTGCCGCCGGCGCCGCGCCACAAGCCCGCGCTCGCCGCGTACACGGAGCCGTCCGACTGGCAGAAGGCGGCCGAGGACTGGGTGCGGCACCGCGCGCGCGACACGCCGGGCGCGGCCACGCCGGGCTCGGTGCGCACGCCGAGCGCGTCGCGCACGCCGCGGCACGACGCGCGCACGCCGCGCCACGACGCGCGCACGCCGCGCCACGAGGTGCGCACGCCGCACGCGCACGGCTCGGGCCGCTCCTCGCGCGCGCACTCGGTGCGCTCCACGCCGCACACCAACACCTCGCCGCGCTCCATGTCGCTCGGCGACGCGACGCCGCTCTACGACGAGAACTAGCCCCAAGACTGACCGCTCGCGAGGGTAGACTTTTTATTTTTGTACCGGAGGAATGAGGGATGACGGCCGCATGTGGCGGGCCGCGGTCGTCTTCGCTGGATCGGGTCGCCGTTCATAGATTACGGGGAATTAGTGATCATTTCGATTAGTTGCACTCATTAACTGCGTCACTTGGGAGTGATCTCGATCCTGGCGTATACGACCGGTCCGTCCGTTCGGTCCGACACGATAAGCAATAAGGTTGACTTTCATAGCCTTGTTTGTACCTTGACAGAGTATTTAGCAAATTTCCATAATATTATAATGAACCGTTTGTCATAGCGGCCGAAAGTTATAAGTGAATAAATAGATAATTTCATAATTATAATTCAAATATCCTACTGATTATTATGTATTCCCTTGTTACCGTTGTCTCTTTCATTACTTTTCATTATTTTTTGCAGAAGAAAATTGTACATTTGTTAGAGTTAAGACATTTATATACCTGATTGCATGCGTCACTGATTTAAATTATGAATTATATTTATTGTTCTCTTGAATGGATATTTAGGCAATAACATATATTTTTTTAATATACCAAGTAGATTGGTAGCTTGGAGTATATCATATGTTCGACGAGTGTTGGTGGTCCTATGTGGACCTTTACCGTGGTAATACAAATGTAAAACTGCCGCATTCGTTCAGCTATGGCTATTATAGACAATTGCCTTACAGATGGTTAGTGACAACGTATTGAGCATCTACGTAATCATTTATTCGCAGCCGTTTTCGTCCGAAATTTAAATAATAAAAATTATGACAAATCATCCTGTATTTTATTTGTTTATTCTACATTCGGCAAATGTGCCTACACTTTAACGGCAGAATAATGAAATAAAATGTTCACCTTTTGAAGTTTAAGAAACATACACCGTACCAGGTGTGTCGGCACGTCCGAATTATTGTATAAATACAAAGCTAATAAAAGCGTGTTAAAATTAGGACATTCTCCTGTAAGTATACACGTATAGTATGTATTTGTAAATTTATGCTTATATATAAACAAAATTAAATTAACGAGGACTTTGTCAAATAATCACATTTTAATTTGAATACACGGATGTGCAAAAAAAATTTACATGGTGCAAATCTTTGTTCGAACTTTGAACATGCGCGAACACCCAAATTTAGCAACTGTAGGTACCTACATTGATTTGTGTATAAATTTATGTGAAGGAATGTCTTGTGCAAGCATTACACAAATAGCAAAGTGAATAATGGGATAATGGCTTAAATTGCAGTTGGTAAATTGTCCTCCGTGGGGTAGTACGAGTATTGAGATATTAAGAACACAATCACTCTGAGAGAACACCACACCAGTTATCGCAGTGAATTCGAATCTTGAGGGCTTCTATTGTGTGTGTGGGGGTCGATTACAGTACCCTTAGTACGTGTAGTATGAATGTTCAATCTATCTATCGAATAGACAGACAAATTCATTCAAAATACAATATGAATTATGAATATTACCCACTATGAAGTATGTAAAATAATATCAAATAATAATTATTTTAATGGGGATGATGACTTCATCTTCATCAACCCATTATTGTCCCACTGCTGGGCACGGGTTTCTTCTCAAAGTGAGAAGGATTAAGCCATAGTCCACCGCGCTGACCAAGTGCCTATTAGTAGACTTCACATACCTTTGAGATTTTTTTAAATAAATCTCAGGTGCGCAGGTTTCCTCACGATGTTTTCCTTCACTGTTTAAGCAAGTGATAATTAATTTCAAATACGCACAGAATTTTTGAAAAATCAGAGGTGCGTGCCTGGGATTTGAACTTCGGACTCCTCGATCGAGAGTTTCTTAACCACTAGGCTATTTGTAGACTATTTGAACATTATTTGTGAAAATGTCCTACGTAGTAAAAAAATGTTAGGGACATTGTATTTCACGTTATACAAGCATAGTAGCGCGATCGACGAATTTTGCAACATTTTAAAAATCAGATGTATTTTAACGTAAAATAACCATTTCCTTTCCTCAACATACATACGCGATAAACTTTATGGTCGCTGTTGACACAAGAGGTAGTTATTCCGGTGAGATTTTATTAGTTAATCTTTAAGGTTGTACAGTGCAATACAGAGTATAGTTCCGCTGAAGATCAGTCTTTCCGTAAACTTGCTTGAGGCGCGCGCGCATCGTTATTCGCGCGGTCGGTATTTCGGTAACGGCGGTTTTTATCTTCGTCGATATAGTTTTAAATCACGCATTAAATCGTATTGGTAAATGCCAGTTATGAAAATGAATAAATAATATTAAATAAATGCACACAGTTAAGATACCGACGGTAAATAAATAAAATTTAAATTAAAAAATAAACTACTTACGGGACAAGATTAGGAATATCGATTTGGTGAATAAAATTTTATTTATTTTTTAATTAACATGAAAAATAATTTTATTTAATATAAAATAAAGTGCCTGCCCTATTGTAACTCATGAGGATTGTAAATATGTATGTAGGTATATAGAAAATAAAAACAAGTATTAAATAAAGAAAATATATTATTAATTACAATAGTTCTACATATTATTATACTTACGTATTTTTGCTTGAATAGAAGAATAGATTGCAAATGAAAACACGGCGCTGCAATTTTTATTTTACAATGGTGTGATGAAGCAGAATGGTAATATAGGTATTGACAAACTATCAATGGGTATTGAATGTTTTGTATAACAAAGTATGACAATACGATGAGTTTATCGGTTAAAATATGTATCTCACTTTTAAATAATGTTGTATTGTTTTAAGGAAACTGTTTTTATACGTAAGTCTATACTATATACCTACCTACATAATGTTCGCTTCAAAGTGTATGTGCGGTAGGTATGTGGGTAGATTTCACACAATGTGTCGGTGCAAAAGACATCACTCTCTTTGCGTGGATAAGGATTAAAAGATAAATCTAGGAAATGGGAAGCAGCGTTTTTATATGATTGAAGTACCAAAAGTGCATGGATAGTAAACGGTCACAGCCGCTCTGGACATTCATAATCAAGTCCATTTATTTGAATCCGATTAAAGGTACGAGTACGTTACCACTCCTGAGACCTAAAATGGTCGCAATTGTAAGTCAGTCGGTATCTACACTCTTTTAGTGAAACGCTAGAACTGATTTTCTAATAGAGCCAATAGGGTGTACACTAGAATATAAAACGTCCTTCGTAGGGTTGACTTGGAAATAAAGTAGGTACCTATCTGTGATACAAGTCTTCGAGTGGACATCGGCAACCCATTATTGTCCTACTGCTGGGCACGGGTCTCCTCTCATAATGAGAAGGATTAGGCCATAGTCCACCGCGCTGGCCAAGTGCGTATTGGTAGACTTCACATACTTGTGAGATTTTTTTTTATAAATCTATTCGAGTGGACATTAAGCATTAAATTAATATTTCCTCTGAAGAAACGTGTCCAATCTACTTTAGATTAAATAATAGGTACAAGCGAGAAATTGAAGGTCAAGAAGATAAATGATTTCAAAATACGTTACTAGATTTTGAAACATTTATTTTGGTGTGTTAGATTTTACCGCACTAATGACTTTGAAGAGTGAGTGCATCACTGTCACATGAGGAAAGGAAGAGAAGTATGATGTAGGTAATATTTCTTTTATAATTGGGCAAGCAATAGAAAATCGTACATGGACGGTTCCAAAGGATAGCAAAGTTTAAATAGGTACCTACATTATTATGAAAACTGCCATAGCCAGTAAGTAGGTACCAATGTTTCGGCTAGAGGTTACATCAATTTCTAGCCTGAAGCATTTCTGCGTTCCGGTGGAATAGTGTAGATGCCAGTTGACTTACTCGTAAGTATAGGCAGTCATCTTAGTCTTCATGTTTGGGAATACATCTGTATATGGCGTTGGTTACATGTCCACGAGTAGCTACTTAAAGCTTACATCACTGGTGATTTAGTGTCTTACAAAAAGCCTTGTACGTACAAAATAACTTATTAATCACAACCGAATTTTATTTATACGTTAAGATTTGATTGTATTATGGGAAATCTGATTTTTTTTATGCAATCACTTGTCCCACCAATGCCTACTTGTATGAGTTCTCAGAGCAAAAAAAAGTAAGACAACGCCTCACCGAGTATTTCATACATTGAAAAAACTTGTACTTGGGTTGGTTCGATTGTGCTCTGTGGCAGATAGAATTCGTTAATCTGTAGGTTTTATCATATGATCGAATTAAAATTTGTTTCTCCGTTATTACGATTCTGGTACTTACTGTATGCAATCGCAACTTATCGCCTTATATGAGTAGGTACATTATTCCTAAAGGTAAATCGGAAAAGAATGAGTGCCTCCGATTTTTTTCGAGAGTATTCTTCTATCTTTAGTCCGAGGGATTCGTAATATCTTACGTCAGGGACCCGATGTCGACTGGTTTTGGGTTTTGGTAACAAAAAAATATCCGCACGTTTCGGAAACAGGTTTAACTCACGTGTTTTATTGCGAAAGTAATTTATTACATTATGATTATTTTTGTTTTTAAACAAACAAAAACACTTAAGTAATTAATACGTATTAACTTTACAATTATTTTAAATATGTCAAATGTCAAGATAGTAACTTAAAGCCTTATCTTGTAAAATGCAACAATTGTAGTTTAATTAGACGTCTAAATTCCTGCTACTAAGATTAAGCAAAGACCTGCGTCATGTGATAAACAAATCTAGTTTTTATTGGGCAAAAATTCCACATAACCCGGTGTCGTTCCCACCTTTTAAAACTTTCCCTCTCGTCCAAAATGTATATACAAATGGAATTTGCTGGTCTCCCAGTCAAGGGTTGCATAAAATACTGACTATCAGTCGGATTCTTGTACTGTAGGTGTGTATCGGCAATGATAGCCTAGTGGTTAAAAAACTCTGCCTCTCGATCGAGGGGTCCGAGGTTCAAGTCCCAGTCACGCACCTCTGAGTTTTCAAAGTTATGTGCGTAATAGAAAATAATTATCACTTGCTAAACGGTGAAGGAAAAAATATCGCATACCTGAGATATTATTAATTATAGATAATTTTATTATAGACAAAAAAAAAACTCAAAGGTATGTGAAGTCTACCAATACGCACTTGGCCAGCGCGGTGGGCTATGGCCTAATCCTTCTCAATATCAGAGGAGACCCGTACCCAGCAGTGGGCCATTGTCCCAGGGACAGTAATCGGCTGTATGTTACTACAATGTTATATATAAAAAAAATAACCAATACACTAATTGCGGAAATATTTAGGTACTATTGCCTTATCTAACGCTAATACCAGTTTTTCTTTAATTATACTTTAATGTATTTGAGATGATATTCTAAATGTCACAATGAGATATTTGTAGTAATCAGTAAAATCAGGCTTAACCTGTCCTCATTTATATAGGGCGTGACATAAAGGTCACGTTGACATTACAATCAATTGTTTTGTTTAATTTAGATTTTATAATAGGTTACTATCGGGACGACCCCTGTTGTTGATGTCTATCACGTATGGTACTGTGTCTTCTACCATAGGTTTATCTTCAGACTACAAACTTTTATGTAAATGTAATGCATAGGTACAGCGTTTTTCTTCAAATAGATAATTATTATAATTAGGTTGATGCTTTTTTGCGAATATTGCACAGATAGGTATGCAAACAACTCCAACAACAAGACGTAAACTCTTTATTGTAAATACATAGTTAAAAGTATAAACATTGCAACCCATTACTGTCCCATTGCTCGACATGGACCGCTAGAATGAGAAAATTAAGGCCATCATACCCAATAAATTACTCTGATGTTATACAACTTTAAAAACTATGGATAGCCTCAGGTTTCTATGTCAATTTCCTTAGGATTATCATTAATCAGTATATCAAGTAATTTTCTAATTAACAATGCTTAGTAAATCTGATGTGCAGATTTCAATCCCGGAACTATAGCGCGCGAGCCGATATTCAAACCAGGGTTGTTGCTGATGCAGGTTTTTACTAGATCAGCTGATGCTGATGCTGATTTTTTCAGATTAATATCAGCTGATACTGATGCTGATGCTGATATTTAAAAATACTAATTAATAAATATATTTTAAACTGAGGTATTTGTACGTCCCTTACGAGAATAGTCTTTTTTAACCAACTTCACAAAATGAGGAGGTTTCTCAATTCTACCATATGTCTTTTTTATGTTTGTTCGCGGATAACTTCGTCGTTTATGAACCGAACTGGATGATTTTTATTTTGTTGGAAAAAAAGATATTTCCAAAGTAGTGCCATTATAAGAAAATAAGGGTCTGATCACCAGAGAAATCGAGGGGAACTTTCAAAAATCGTAAGGGCGACTAGTGCATTTGTAAGATTTTTAGTATGTCATCACTAAAAAAGGTGAAACAAAAAATAATTAAAAAATACAATCGACTTCCATGTCACTCCAAAGCAAAAATCAACTGAAACAAATTTTGGCTCAGCACATATCTCCGAAGCCGGCGCTCATATTGAACACGCTGTTTTCGCCGTTATCCAACGAAATATATTTAGCACCGACTTCAGAACCAAACCAACATCCACTTCAGCTACCCTCCACTCTGCAGTGACACAGAAGTCGGCATTTATTTGTTATTTTTTTTACAAATACTACACTGTGTCGTATCTTTGTTCAATAACGAAATATTTGGTCATATTGCACTTTTCACTGGATGTGGCATTATGAATTGAATACATAATTCTGTTATTGATTGATTGAACTATGATCGAAAGTCATTGATGTCTGACCAAATTACGTTGTCAATACAATGGAACGATTGTTTGATGAGGGAACAAGTGACAACTTATGTTTATAAACCGTCTGTGATTGGGTAAAACTCCACGTGATTTAAGCTCGGTCCCGCCTTCAACGAACACGTTACAATTTATTTCCTTTAATTTATTTATTTTTTTGTATTTTCTTTTATCGTTGTACCGCTTTTATTATTTTCTGCACAGCCCAAAGGTTGGCTGGGAGATAATGCTTTTAGCATTAAGCCCGCCTTTTGTTCCACAATTATGTTTTGGTTCAATAAAGTATAAATAAATAAATAAATAAATTTAAATATCAGCATTAAATATCAGCATCTTTTGTTGCGGATGCGGATGCTGATGCTGATATTTAAAAGAAAGCTGATAATCAGCGGATGCTGATGCTGATATTCGCAACAACCCTAATTCAAACCTCTAGGATACCAGGATTTTCATAAAAACTGTAAAGATCAATAATTAGGTACATTACCTGAAAATAGTTCGTATTTCTTAACAATGTTTTTCAAATAGCATAATGGTCTCACGGATTTAGATAAAACCACGTGCAGACAGACTTAGGTAATTAATAGGCCATTAATAGTAGGTAGGTAATAGGCCATAAACTTTATTGTTTTACATTATCTGCCTTTGTTTAGGTTCGGATTTTGTTTCCATTCTTATTGCGACGTTGTATGTACTAAGACGCTTCGATATTAGATTTTGAAACTGATTTTTTTTTAATATATTTCTAAACATTTAAATATCTCAGGCGAATGAGTATGGAAAAATATATAACTTATGATACGTATGTTTTACCTAAACATACCTACATACAACTTAACTAAGTTATTGATAAACAGTTAAAATATGTGTCTAATTTGAATGCCTTTGCTTATGTGGGAACTGTAAGGTAACATACGAACAAGTCATTAATCATTAAAACTAAAATTAAAGTTACTTTGTAGGTTTTTTAAGTAGGATCTTAAGGTTACGCTCGAGGTCTTAAGATAAATACCTATATAATAAAAGTAAATATATTTCACAGTTGATTCAATACCGAATTCTTTACACTAAAATTTGATAAAGTATTTCTTTTATCAAGATCAAGCCGCGTAAGAAATGCTATTAATATTTTTTACAAAATACTTTTTCGTAAAATTACCATAACTTTTTATTTAAAGATCGCAAACTACTTTTTTTAAGCCAGAGGTTTTTGGGCAAGTGACATAAATTCATTGTGAGACTAATTCACTAATTTGTAATAAATTTATAACACATTATTTGTTTTATAATGGCATGGTATTTTTGAATGTAATAGGTAATTCGTTCTGACATTATTGTAACCTCGTGTTACGGATGATGATAGACCTTGATGTAAAGCATTGAGGATCCATTTAAAATAGTACTTAAGTAGATTTGCCGTAAGCATCTGTACCTTACAAAAACATCTTAGGTCGCGAACGCATTAGTAATAATGCGATTGCGATTCGACCGCAACGACAAATCACACGTCGCTTTAAGCCAATTCCATATTGCGATAAAAAAATTGTTTTAGAGTCCGTCTGTTTTACCGCATCGTCATCGTCTGACTGGTGTGGATACAGTCTTATTGTTAAAGCAAAAATTAATACTTGTTTTATAATCATCCAAAGAAATAAATATTTATTAATACAAATATCTATTTATTTCTTTGGATGATTATAAAACAAATGCTTGTGATTTTAAAAGGTGTCATGTTCGAATCTCATATACCTACCCATAGATTAGTAAAGATACTTCGCCGCCTTGAAATTGAATGAAGCCACAAATGGCTTATTATCGTAAGTTCTTTTTTTGAATTCTTGACAAATAAAAACATTTTTAGGGAAAATTTACGTATAAATAACTAATACTGCGTAATTTACATGAATTTACATAATAAATAAATAATTATTTCAAATATTTTAGGGATATTTTAGCACGGAGACGTGGCAAAACTTTTTTACGCAAGTATTTCAATTCTCAAAATTGGGTACATTTTCTGGTTAGGAGTGAGTAATCTTTACTAATCTATGCATATACCTATTAACAACGACTTCACTATATGAATGAATAGGTGTGTACCACACTACCACAACATCGTTTTTATTTTGTGTGTGTACTGTGTACCTATGTATCAATTTTTGAAGTTTTATTTTGTTTCAGAAAAATACGTTTCTATGTGACTTTTAAGAAATAGAGAGCTTAAAAAGAACAAGCTTAATGATAAAAATATATTATTTTAGGAGAACCAAAAAATGCATAATGCATTAATGGCATTGAAATATTCCTTGAACGTAATGTAGGTCGAGGAATCCGAAAAGCAAATTTGTTTTATTTTAGCGCCCATTAATCCTCAAGTTATCTTTGTAAGGATAAGGAAGCCTTCGACAAATAAGACCTTTGTCAAGGTACGTAGCAGCAAATGTAATATAATAAAACCGTATGCATTTATTATTACTAGAATGATTTCATAGTACAATTTGGTTCACTTTTTATTATTAAACCTATAAAACATTTAGATCTATAATATTATGAATGACCTTAAATGTATAAATACCTAGAAACGAACATATAAAGAAACAAGCGTATAAAATTAAATTAATAGAATGTGTATATATAAATGATATATGTATATACCTATTTATAATATTTATATCTATATATTTAAGCGATGGTATTAAAGCGGAGTAGGTATTGTATTTATAAAAATTCAAGATACTATAAAGGAAATTTAATCTTTCCTACAAGTATTTAATATATTTAGGATAACTATTATTCACCTGTTATTGTATTGTTAACGATACATGAACATAATGATTATAATTACATATTACCTATATAAGTGCTTCCTCGTTCATTACCTAATCTTTCATCTTTATTTATCATCATCAGTATTAAGCGAACCAAATATTATTAAAGCAAAACCTATATAATAACCAAGTCATTTGGAGCGCGACCTTGTAAATAATGCATGTGTTCAACATATAACATAGAGCAGAGATCACTGAACTATGAAGATGCTAACACATAATTGCGTTAAAATTTTCGGACTAATCTACACGTTTTGTCAGACAAATTAGTCATACGTTGTGCTACGGTTTCCTTTCATCAATTTCCGGGTACTTTAGTTGAAAGACTTGAATATATTTTCAAATTTTCTTACAAAACATCGGTGACGTCAAGCAAATATTTCAGTAGTACCTAACGATAATTCATTCATGTACTTAATGTCATGTATGTATTGTGTACCTCATACGGTAGCGTAGGTTGAATTTGCGTAGAGAATACTTGACAAAAAATACGTTCGTATGAAATTTTCGTAAAAAATAGTTCGTAAATGATTATGACGTCACTATTAAGTAACAAATGTGGTGAAGGTTTTTTGTTTAAATCCTCACCAGCACACCTTTCTGCTCTAAAGCAGTGGTTTTGCACTGACTTGTGTGAAGGATGGTAAGCTACGAGTAAGTTAATTTCTATAGTGCTTAATATTTAATGTCTATAGTGCTAAGCTTCTAAGGAATCGCAAGGCATCTATGAATGGTAGGACTCCTTTCAAAACTAGGTTTAGACACAGATATTAATTAACGGGAAGGATGTACGTTACGAAAATTTATTGTATAAAAATCCTTTAGAATTTCAGTGCCTGATGGAAGGTACCTTTTTTAATCCGGTTCGTGTAAACATTTACATTCATCCTGATACGGTATTCCAAAATGTGGCTGCATTAAGCGTTCGTTCAACTTCACCAAAATACTCGTTTAGTGCAAATAAAAGTGAGATGAAAGTAAGTAGGTACATTACACGGCTGTCCCTGTAGTTTCGGGACTCGAATAGGGCTACCGTATCCCCTGCCTGTCGTAAGAGGCGACTAAAAGGGGACTTCTGGGGGTGCGGGCGGCAAGAGTTGGAGCTCGAACCATCCAGTAAGCGACCCCGGGAAGGACGGTGGTATGTGTGGTCGCATACCGTCGTGAATACCAGATGGTTTGGGAGGAGCGAAAACTGCTCTCCCAGGGCAGAGCTCGATAGTGGCATCGCGCTTGGAGGACTCCGGTTGTGTTCCGTCGGAGATCCCGGAGTTCTCCAACAAGCGATAAGGACGGCCACCGGGGGGGTTTTAGTGCGGTAAAAATCCCACATAACTCGACGTCGCTCCCACGTCGTCGGGTACCTTTTGAAGGGTTCCCCCTCGTTAAAAAAAAGGTACATTACACGGCATTCATTTGTTTATCGTAATTATGATAGTACTTAGATATCAGGATTTATAATTATTCGTTTATAATGTAGCTATGTTTACCTGTTCAAAACCTTGGTGTTACCATAAGAGGCCTGTCACCGTAATTGAGGATGTGTCGGGCATATCCTATCCCGCTTCCTCAGCGTCGTATTAAATGAGATATATGTTAATATATTAGAGATGTAGAAAAGGCGAAGTTTTTCTCCATTTCTTGCGTGGTACTTTTGATTAAACTTTTGAATTTGTCTCATATTCCATATATACGACTTGAAACGTGTTATGGCACACTCAGCTAGGGGTAGTTTGTTAAATGTTTTGGATGACATACAGTCGTTCATGCTGTCTAAAATATATCTAGGTTAAAGAAGAACGGTACTTACCTACGTATACATGAAGTCCTTCTAGACTTTCCTCATTATTCGGAAGTTTATCGGTGACGTGACGAGGCCAAAATAAGGATAGCATTCGGAAACGTACCAACGTAAAATTTACCAAGTGGTTATTTCTAGGGAAGGAAACATTAACTTACCCCCCAACCCAAAAAGAGTCTTAATTTTAATTTCCTTAGTAGTGATCTTAAGTAATTTTCTAAGCAGTATGAACGTTTTGCTTGGTTATTTGTAATGCTAAGTAATTTCTTTAATTTTGAAATCATTATCATCGTTAAAACGTATCATGGGCCAACCACGTAGGTGTTGGTAAATTTCATATAAGTTTAAAATCATTATGGATAACTCACAGACATTTTACTTTCTTTACAATTGATTCATAATTAACGTATGTAAGTTATAAAAAAAACATATTGGATTCGATGTTATATCGTTGAAATGTAGCGACAAGGTTAATACAAACATAAGTTGTCTTTCAGGTTACGGTTAACAGCATCGCCGATTAAATGTTGCAGGAATCATGACCTAGTTATTAATAAATTAGTAGTAAAAATCAAAAACCATATTAAAAATATTTTATTCAAAATAAGTAGATTCTTTATGAAATTATTTTTGTACGGTAATTCACTTTTTTGTTGATGGTACGATAGGGAAAACTTTAAATCTGATTCTATGGGATTTTTATCCACTAACACCCCCGTCGCTGTCTTCAGCGAAACGTGGAAGACTTCGGGATCTACGAAACACAACTCCAGTCTGAGTACGGTGCTCAAAGGGGCTTAGTCATGGAGAACCTTCGCACATCCGACACCGTAGAGTGTATCAGCTCCCACTGCCACCTCGTACCGGAATTCCTCTTTTTGGAATTTGGTATTTTAACAAACAAAATTGATAATAAATCGTTTTAAATACATTTTTACATAGCGTTTGTTTAATATGCTGTTTACAAACTGTTACCGCAAAAACAGCGTTGGCTTACATATTTTGCATGTTATTCTTGGTTGAAAGGCACTCTTTAAACGAGTATATTTTTTGGTGGGTTGAAACACAAAAAAGAGAAGTGGATTATGAGTTTCGTCTATTTCAAGGGCAGGGAGAAACCTATGATAAGACTTACTTATAGATCAACCATAACCTAGCTTATACTCGTACATCAATTTATCATTGAGATGTATAGAACGTTATATCCGCTTATCATTAATTGTATTTATATCACGGCGTGCGTAAATTGACGTTTTACGCACGCTTCGCGTGCGCAAAACCCCCATTTCCGACCCCGTAATATAAAATTTTATACAACACGCGGACGAAAAATGTTTTTCTGACTCGTGTGATTGCAGTCCTCGCCTGCGGCTCGGCCTGCAAACTCACACTTGTCAGAAAAAAATTTTTCGTCCTCGTATTGTAATGTACTATTTACGCATTACGTTACTGTGTAAAAAGAAGACATCCGGATTAAAGTTCAACTTTGTTACTCTTAATAACAATTAGGCAGATATGATTAAAATTTAATTCCCATGAAATGCCGCTGGCAAATCCATGGTCGGATATTTTTTAAGGCCGTTATCCGTGGCGGAATCTTAGTTCCTTAGTAAAAAATCAGCAAAAGTAAAAACACTTATCGATGTATTTATTTCGTAGGTATCTATAAAACGTGTGGTATTAAAATAACAACATTTTTTATACTGTCTGATTTATTATAACATCTTAAAGCAATTATTTATTGTACTCATTGTGTATTTCTTTTATGATTTTTTGAATTAATTATCATTAGCAGATCATCTAATCGCGGGTGTTAATGATTCAAGTATAACTCTAATTTAGTGAAGTTAAATTAGTGAAGTTGTAAATAAAGTGACAATGAAGGACATAACGGATACGATATTTAAGCCCAGTGAGACGTGGCGGATCATGAAGAACATTGTGATCATCAGTCTGGCGTTCATGGTCCAGTTCACGGCTTACAGTGTAAGTTTTTATTAATATTCATTATTAGTTATGAAATTATGTAAAAACGAGTGCATATATACACATGTTATTTTTTTACAATATAGAGCAGACGAGCATGCTGTCCACCTGATTGTAAGTGGCTACTGCCGCTCATGGACATCTGTAATCAACCTCAGATAGTGTTAGACATTCCTAAATGAGGTCGGCCACAGATGCGGACTAAGTTGGAATGCTTCGAAAAATTGTGTCTCTCTTACCACAATTTTCGAAGCAGAACATAACACTGCTGTTATTAGGCAGAAACAGGTGGTGATGCCGCCGGAGTCGAACCACGCAGGGACCAAGATTCTACCACCTTCGAATAAGTATGACTCAGTAAAGATGATTTTCCGCATGGTATCTCTGCGAAATATATATAGGTACATGTGTCCTACAAATAACCAAGTCATTCTTTAGAATATCTTAACAATAAGGATATTATTGTTAAAATATTCTAAATGATATTATATTATAAATGATATTATATGATATTATATGAAGGTGGTAGAACCCTTTGTGGTTCGACTCCGGCGGCACCACCGCCACACTTATTTCTACCTAATAACAGCAGTGTTAAGCGCTGCTGTGTTCCGGTTTGAAGGGTGTGGTAAGGGAGACAGACTTTTCCGAGGTGTTCCAGCTTAGTCCTCAGGGGTAGCGGCGCATCTGTGGCCGACCTCAGGTAGGAATATCTAATCCTATCTGGGGTTGATTACAGGTGTCCATGGGCGGCAGTAGCCACTTACCATTAGGTGGACTGCATGCTCGTCTGCTACTCTTATATTATAAAAAAAAAAATATGGATTAAGTAAATGACAATTTTGTTGACCTAATGTTGAGTGATTAGTGTAGTACACAATGAACAATGCATAACTGAACACAGACATTTTGAGCCTGATATAACCACTACACAGTACGTGCCATACAATTGTAGACTCATAACACAGTAGTGTCGCTTACTAAGATGTGATAAATACATGCAAAGATATACATAAATAAGTAACTTTATATATTTTTGTAAATACGTAAATTAATTGCTGCCTGTGTAAATATGAGACAAGTATCAGTTAAAATGACCAAGTTAGAATGTTTTAACCTTCTCATGTAAAATTAATTACATTTAATGTAGGTAAAAAGCTACTGAGGTCAAAGAATATAAAACATATGTCTTCACTTTATTTACCTTATTAATATAAAAAAGTCCCCCTACCACAGCCCTACACTAAGATTTTCTGTATCGTGGTTGCCATGGACACACACAAATAAGAGTACACAAACTGCCAGACCAATAGACATCTAAATTCATCATTCAGATGTCTGTCTGGCCGGGGATCGAACCCGGAATCCTTTGCGCGTCAGACCGGTATGGTGACCGCTCCGCCACTCGGTTCGTAAAAATATAATAATAATAGGTGTAATCTGTAATTCTATTTAATTATCTTCTATCCCATGTGGGTTTGTTTACTCAAAGCTGCAGTGGTAAAGTCTGGTTGACTACAAGTAAGTTTACTAAATTCACAAGACAAAAATCTGTTTACAGGGTGCGGCTAACCTGCAGAGCTCAATAAACGCAGAGGCAGGGCTTGGCACCGCTTCACTGGCTGCAGTGTACGCCGGCCTCATCATCTCCAACATATTCCTACCAGTGGTTGTCATTAAGTGAGTGGCATTTTATTAAGAGGTGCAACTTGTTTTCAGGCCCATTGTAGGTATTTTGGCCATTTACGTCTGGCTTAGAGCATACTTCATTATCTGCGGATTGGTGGAAGAATGTACTGGTCACCCATCCAATTTTTACCCACGCCTGATATTGCTTAACTTTCTATTGGATAGTGGAAATACTAGCTTTAGTATTTTCATATTAAATTACGTATCTAGGTACTAAGTATCGCTAACTTAATGTTAAATTTTTATTGCGTTTCACTGTCAAGTAAATGTGTTTCATTTCAGTTTTTATAAGAAATACAATAATTAAATTATATGAAGTCGAGTTTCCTATAATTGAATTTAGATTTGAATAAATGATTATGACCAACCTTCAACTATTGTATTTTGGAGCAGCAAAAACTATACCAACATTTTTTACTTAAATTTTAGTCATGATTTTGTTTAGAAGATAATATCAACATAAGTTAAGATCTTAAGGTAGGTAGTTAGTACTTACCTATCTCATAATAATTAATTCTAAGTCTGACGCAAATACCTAGGTACTTAATAATTCAAAAGTAAATCTAACTAACATTTAGAGAAGCATTTTATATTATGAATTTAAAACATATTAATTCCTTGTACTGGTCAAATACTTGAAACTTTGTTATAAAAGTGTGGCTTAAATGTAGCAATATCGCCATACCATGGAAGAAAGTCATAAAACTGCTGTTTTAGTTAGAAGTGCAGGTAGAGGTACTAATATGATATGATCCAATTCAGTACTCGAAAGAGCACTACTCAGGAAGTCCCCAGTCTGGACTCCTATCTTTATTGTACGTCGAGTTTTGTCACTTTGAATCTTCTACTTCTCAGTAAGTTACGTGGTTATTGATTATTAATAAATAAATAATTTATATTTATTAACACAAGGATTAGCTAAATCGGGTATAAAAGTAATCTCTGCTACGCGTCTTACTAAATTTTTCTTACCTTTTTTCCAGATGGCTGGGCACAAAATGGGCGATGTCGTTGTCCTTCCTGACCTACATGCCCTACATCGCGGCGCAGCTGTACCCGCGCTTCTACACCATGATCCCAGCTGGTCTCATGGTGGGGCTGGGCGGCGGCCCGCTCTGGTGCTCCAAATGTACCTATATATCTGCGGTAAGGGATTTCCATTCGATCGTTACCTAGCCCTTAAATGTAAATTGGCCGGCATATCTCCACTGTCAATTTTACCATAGTCATTGTAATAAGATACGACGATCACCTATTTAATCCTTCGCTTACAAATCGATTACGGATTTTTAGAAATTTTCACCTCCGAAAGCACCACCATTAAACTTTTTTCCGCCTAACTTATAAGTCCTCAGGGGTACCAACGTATCGGATTTTAGCTGAGGTTAAATACAGGTGTCCTTGGGTGGCAGTAGCTACTTAGCTATTAGCTATTAGCATCAAGTACTCGTTTTCTACTTTTACCATACATTAGTAAAGATTACTCACTCCTAACAAGAAAATGTACGAAGTTTTGAGAATTGAAATAGTTGCGTAAAAAAGTTTTGCCACATCTCCGTGCTAAAATGTCCCTAAAATATTTGAAATAATTATTTATGTATTATGAAAATTACGCAGTATTAATTATTTATTCGTAAATTTTCTCTAAAAATGTTTTTATTTTTCAAGAATTCAAAAAAAGAACTTACTAATAAGCCATTAGTGGCTTCATTCAATTTCAAGGCGGCGAAGTATCTTTACTAATCTATGACTTTTATGTTAATATTATAAAAATCTTTTTTTTTATATTAAATATCTATATTTTTATCTAGGTTTCAGAAGCGCAAAGCAAGATATCCGGCGTAAAGGCTGACGCGTTGCTGGTGCGGTTCTTCGGACTATTCTTCATGATCTTCCAGGTTAATCAAGTGTGGGGAAACCTTATATCATCTTTAGGTAAAATGAAATATCTTAGTATAGAATTAGTTATTTGAAACCGACTACTAATTTTCAACATGGCATTTAAGTTCCTATAGAAATGAATTATTACTTTCTGGCTCTTAACGTTCAGCAATAACTATATGGTAATACTTATTTCCGTACGAAATATTTTGTACATTAATTATAATGAGGAAAACTATTTTTCTGAAGAAGAAATATCAGTAAAAAATATAAGAAGTGCAAGAACATAATTCACCTTTTTATGCTTTATGAACGGTTTTCTTATAAACATGTTAGGGGAGATCCACAAATTACGTGAGATGTTTAAGGGGGAGGGGGGGTCGAGTCAAATCTCATCTAATCTTACGTTGGAGAGAGGGGGGATCTCGGCAAATATCACGCAATTTTTTTTCTTATTGAAACAAAAAAAAACTATACTATTTTGACCCATTATCCAGATTCTACATGCTTAAGATTTAAGCATAACTGTAATACGATTAAGATCATTCACTAATTCGTTCGAAAGAAAATAATTTCATTCATACTTCGACGTTATACATTACTACTGACTGTCAAACTACCATATTTGTTTTATACCAAATAGTTCAATTTAATCAGAGTTTACGATACAGTGAGAACGAAGTTGAAGGAGCAGATGATTTTATTGAAAATCATATGGACATGTTGGTTCTAATAGTCTCTCTTGAGACCACGCATGTTTTTTTTTTTTTTTTTATAATATAAGAGTAGCAGACGAGCATGCAGTCCACCTGATGGTAAGTGGCTACTGCCGCCCATGGACATCTGTAATGAACCCAGATAGGATCAGATATTCCTACCTGATGTCGGCCACAGATGCGCCGCTACCCCTGAGGACTACGCTGGAACGCCTCGGAAAAGTCTGTCTCCCTTACCACACTCTTCAAACCGGAACACAGCAGTGCCTAACACTGCTGTTATAAGGTAGAAATAGGTGTGGCGGTGGTGCCGCCGGAGTCGAACCACAAAGGGTTCTACCACCTTCAAAGTGGTTCTACCACCTTCAAAATGATTCTCCATGGACTGAATTAGAGTAGATTTTTTTTTAATCGCATTAGTTACGATTTAAGTATTCTATTGTTAAATTTTTATTACACTTATAACTCAGCAACGTTGATTACTAGTCTTAACTAGTCGTAAATAAAAGTACGAAGCAATTTTTTTTTCTTTTTACAATAACACTCCAACACGTTTACATATTAAGGAAACGCACATTTTGAAAAATCTCACGTGAGATTGGGGGATGGGGGAGGGGGTTGAATAAAATCTCACGACATCTCACCAGGGGGGGAGGGAGGGACAGAAAATTCAAAAAAACACCTCACGTAATTTGTGGATCTCCCCTTATTGTTATTTTAATGACTCCTATGTAGGTATGTAAAACTTACAATGTTGAAAACATGTAACGTCCATGCAACTTTCCAATAAGTAAATTTTATATGAGCTATCACTGTTAACTATGCTATGATTATATACTTACTTATCGAGGGGGTTGAGCTAAATCTCACGATATCTCACCGGGGGAAGGTGGTTTTATAGTTTTACCTTACGATTAGGCAGACGTGCTGGAAAGTAGTCAACGCCGCCTATGGACATTTGCAATACCAGAGGAGTCGCCAATGCATCGCCGGCTTTGTATGGGAGCTCTTTTTGCACCTTTTTTGAAGAGCCCCATGTCATAGCGCTCCGGGAATACCTCAGGAGGAAGTTCATTCCACATCGTGGTGTCGAAAAATCGCTAAAAACGTGTCGTAATTAGTGGATGCTTATTGCCAGTGCTGACATCTGGCGACAACGTGGCGGCGGTGACGGCGGTGAACGCGAGCATGATCCCGCAGCTGTGCGGCGCGCGCTTCACGCCGAGCGCGGACGCGGCCGAGGCGTTCCAGCCGCAGCCGCCCGAGAAGATACAGATGCTCTCGGGTTTGTTATTTTTCAAAATATAAATGATAAGGGGGATGAAAAATAATTTGTATAATAATACAACTGGGGGTCTTGATACTATTACATAGATTAGTAATCTATGGCTATATTACATAGCCTATAACATTGTCTATAACTTTTCCCTATGTATAAGAAGTAGTGAATGTAAACGACGTTAGCTCGTGGACTTACGTTAATGTAAAAAGGCAGAAGTTTGAAGATTTTGGTGTTGCTTCTATAATCTGGGGGCAGATAATATGTATAAATAATTATACCTACCTACAACGGTTTCATATTAATTTTCCATTTACATTTTTATAAAACAATAAGTGTTTTCGAACTTTATAACAAACGTTTAATTATAATAAAAGGTGTCCGTATGTTTACCAGGTATATACTTGGCGTGTATGGCTGGAGCAGCATTAATAGTTGCTGTTGGCGTAGACTCAATGAAAAGGTACCTATCTATAGCGGTAATTTCATGATCAATTATATAACAATTTATTTTTAATTATGGACGGAAAAATACTTATGTATTGTGTATAACCCGTGTTAATGTGTTTTGGAAAAGTACGATAAACTATTATTAGATTAGGCTAATTTAAGTTGCGAAGACAGAAAAACCAGTAGGGATAAAAACAATGGAATATTGTTAGTCTATTAATATTTGATTGCAACCCCCTTTGTGTTTAACTTACCACTCATTATCAATACCATCACTCACTCACGAATACCATTAATCTTTCTTTTTTATAATATAGGAGTAGCTGACGAGCATGCAGTCCACCCGATGGTAAGTGGCAACTGCTGCCCATGGACATTTGTAATCAACCCCAGATAGGATTAGATTTCTACCTGAGGTCGGCCACAGATGCGCCGCTACCTCGGAGGACTAAGCTGGAACGCCTCGCAAAAGTATGTCTCCCTTACCAATACCTAGTGGTTTGGAGTTCCATGGTGATTTAATGCGGATTGGACTTAATATGATTAATATATTTGAGTATAATTGTTACAGATACGACACAGGTAAATCGGGTTCAGGCACTGGTCTCTCGGGGATGGCGCTCCTCGCAGTCACAATGAAGCTGATGATGGAACCGAAGCAGTTGATGCTGGTCACAGTCAACATCTTCATCGGGCTGCAGCAGGCGTTCTTTGGGGCTGACTTCACGGCTGTACGTATCTTTTTTGTAGTAAATGGATTAATGTTAAACTTAAGTTAAGCAATGTTAACAATGTTTCGGTGTTGTATGGATGATCGTTACTCGCTTTTCATGCGATCTTCCGTGTTTCAGAGGCATGGATTTTTATCAGAGGTCTTACAGTTTGAAAATCAGTCGTTGATTTGCCGCTTACTCAGTAATCCATTTACCTTATAATACAGTGATATTTAAATTTACTAACAGTCGTACATGGGTCAGCAACCTAAGGACATCTACACAGAATTTTCGCATGGTACTCCTTTACAAGCTTTATAATTCTTTGCTTGTGATTTTGTGTGATAGTTAAATTATAACTATTGGTTTTCAACAGGCGTTCGTATCGTGCGCTATCGGTACAGGCACGGTCGGCTTCGTGATGATGACGTTTGGGATCGCTGATGCTGTGGGATGCATCGTCACTGGATACCTGGCTAAGGTGAATGTTTTTTTTTAATTTAGAAATGGCTACTGCCGCCCATGGATATTCATAATCAACCCCAGAAAGATTTCTTACTGTGGTTGGCTACAGACGCGTGTCTACCATTTCTGTTCCTGAAGTTGGAACGCCTTGTATATGTAGGTATATCTTACTAAACCCTTCATAGCGGAATAAAGCAGTGCTTAACACTGCAGTTATTAGGCAGAAATATGTGTGGCATTGATATCTCCTTGACTTGAACTATAAAGATCTACCACTTTCAATAAGAAATGTCTTCTTACCCCTAATCTGGTTCAAAAGTGACACAATTGATCTGAACTGAACGAGGCAATCCTTTACCAGATTCTTATAAAAAGTCAAGCATAACGATAACTTGGTTCATCCATTTATTGTAATGATTGTCGATATTCTTTACATCCGTAAGGTTTATTTTTTTCCGCACGAGGTAAGTTGTCTCCTGACCATATAAATAGGTATATACGAGTACTATCCTGTGCCTTATTAAAACGTAGGTGACGTTTCCAGATAACGGGTCGCGTGCCGCTAATATGTGGTGCGATGGTGGTGCACACGGCGCTGTTCGCGACGCTGCTGACGTGGCGGCCGCAGCCGCACCTCAGCTACGTGCTCTACATCATCGCGGTGCTGTGGGGCCTGTGCGACTCTGTCTGGCTGGTGCAGATCAATGGTTGGTATAATACACGTAATAATTTTTTTTAGATTATTAGAATAATAGAATCAGTGGCGGACTAAGGTCGTCGGAGGCCCGGGGCGGAAAGTTGAATGGAGGCCCTCAGTGTAAAAAGTTCGCCTGTCATTCGGTGACTTTTTTTTTTCACTGACTGATACACATTTCATAGATTGTTTGGTTCTGACAACCTTTTTAACAACTGTGTTTGCAGAAGATCTAGGGCCCGGGACGGACCGTCCATTCCGCCTACCCTTTAGGCGCTAGAGAATAGAATAACTCTTTTTTTACTATGTTTGTTATAAAGACCCAAAGCGTGTAATGTGTAAAATTCAACATTTTCATCTTTGAGGAGTCAAATGTCACAGTATATCTGGGAATAATACGCACTTTTCCTTGTTAGATAGAAGAGTTGTTATAAATTGACAGGTGTGGTATAAAAACGCAAATCCATCGAGAAAACACAACTCTATGGGCTGATTTTGATGTATTTATTTTATTATATAACTTAAGGAGAATGAAAAAATGAAATTAAGTAGCTTCAGGATTAAAAATGAAAATTCTACATAAAGATGTTAGTGCAGGATGCAGATGCTGGAAATCTGCGTAACATCTTAATGTGCACTGCTACATTCAAACTTATGGCGTTATTGCCATTCCACTATTGCAAGTAAATATGTTTTACATAATACTAGTAATACATAATAGGTATACATTCTACATATTACATATTATTATAAAGCCATTTATTAAAATATGAAATTAAGTTTTATGTTTTATTTCCAGCTTACTACGGAATAGCGTTCCCCGGCAGAGAAGAAGCAGCTTACGCGAACTTCAGATTGTGGGAATCCGTTGGTTTTATCGTGGCCTACTTGCTGTTCCCATACATGACGACAACTGAGAAAACCTACCTGTTATTGGCAGTTATGTTTATTGGTGTCCTTTTCTACTTCATAGTTGAATATAGAGACAGAGAGAGCACGAAACCAGTGGAAAACAACAAGAAAGATTTGTATATTTCAGGATTAGATAATGTTGCTTTTCAACCAGCTGATTGATTTGAAAGGGTATTATGATCAGCTTGTGGACTACAATATAATTTTGAATAGATATGACAATAATTTCTTATTCCTAAAATGAATCGACATTAATATAATGATGGTTCTATTTTAGCTGAAATCATTAGTTCTAATTAAATTTAAGAGTTTCGTAAAATATTTATCCTTTGAGGAGAAATAAAAATGCCGCTGTGATAAATAAAAATTCCAACATTCCACTACTATCTACGAAAATGGTCTTTGAAAGTTTATAAATTTCGCTTGTTAATTACCGAAAATATATTGAACCTGAAATAAATTGTTAAATCTTCATCAATTCCTAAAAATCCAAAAGTTCTTTCCAGGAATCACTATTATCTAATATGCTATTATCTATTATATTGGTAATAGAGAAAACAATATAAGATAATATGTTCAAAATTACAATGGAGTTAGGCTGAAAGGCAAAAAGACAAAGCCGTAAAATACCATTTAAAAAAAATATATGTTCACAATTCTAAGAAAACGAAATCTTACAATTAAAATAAGTAAGTATAGACACTAATGGAGGGAAAAGCTTTGGTCAGTATTTTCAGTAACGTTTTTAAGTGTTCCTACTTTACAGTTACGATAATTTAATCTAGACATGTGCAATGTTTTCGCTGACATGATACATTAAAGTATTTATTTTATTTAAGCTTTTAAAATACATTATAAATAAAGATACAGTATAAAAATAAGCGATGTGATATTTGTTTATATTATAATGTAAAAATAAAATAGTAAACAATGTTTCATATGAATATGTGATGTTTTAAATAAAATAACCACAAAATAAATAATTTACATAAAAAATGTTTTTAATTTAAAAATATTTTACTTGTACTATTTTTTTATTCACGCATAGACAATGTACAAAGGGTACAATTGCTAAATGAACAGGGACAACAGGTGTTCGTTTAGTACAATATTGTGAATGAATGAAAAAAGAAAATGGAATGACCGAATGTGAAAATTTCCTTCCTCAACTTCATATTTGAACCTGGCGATAAAGCAGACGTGCTACCTGATGGAAAGTAGTCAACGTCGCCTATGGACATTTGCAACACCAGAGGAGTCGCCAATGCATCGCCGGCTTTGAAGGAGAGCTTTTTTTGCACCTTTTTTGAAGAGCCCCAAAAATAGTAAAATTATCTTATTATACTAGTCAGGTTGCCGACTTTACATACTTAATATGGTTTGTCGTTAATATATTACTACTAATATATTACTGTCCCATTGCTAGGCATGGGATTTGCCCTCGGTGTGAGGGGGATCGAGGCCATAGTTTACCTGGCTAAGCGCGAATAGGCATGATGACTAATGAGGTATTAAAAAATCGAAGAATAAATTATTTACTTAAAAACAATATGTTGAAAGCATTCTCAAAAATAGCCCAGTTTTAATAAAAACTTTAAGATTCATTATATTTTCAATAAAATAAAAGTATAAAATAATGCAGTCGGCAATCTTGTCTAATCGGGGAGAAATGACGTCATGACACCCGTGAACGTTTTCGCGCTTAATTCAAAATTTGTTTTAAAAATACTAATATTTCTGTTAATACTGAATTTATTTCCGAAATAATGCGATTTTTGGAATCAGTAGACTATGTACCTACCTACATTATATAAGGAGAGTTCAAAATTTGTCATCATGCCCATTGGTAGATATAATACACCCTATGAAAAATTAAAGGCGACTAGGTTTCGAACCTCGAACCCCCGATTTAGAGGCTAAATTTCAATAACCATACCTTCTTATTTAGATTTAAAATGATAACTAGAAAAGACAAACATATCGATCTACTTCTATTATTATAATATTATAATATCGTAAATATAGTAATATATACGTATACTACTACGTGGTATATCTTGTATTAAAAGTTGAAGAAAAGTAAAATGTGAAGACGGTAGAATTTAAGATTTGGTTATCAAAATCAGCAAGCGGTGGTTGGCGTCTCGATCGAGGGGCCCGAGGATCAAATCCCAGGCATGCACCTTTGATTTTTCAAAGTTATGTGCGTATTAGAAATTAATTATCACTTGCTAAACGGTGAAGGAAGACATCGCGAGGAAACCTGTATACCTGAGAGATTTATAAAAAAAAATGTCAAATGTATGTGAAGTCTACTAATACGCACTTGGCCAGCGCGGTGGACTATGACCTAATCCTTCTCATTAAGAGAGGAGACCTGTGCCCAGCAATGGGGCAGTAATGGGTCGATGATGATAATGATATCAATATCAAGTGATCAGTTAAGTCATGGATTCCCGTTTACTATTTTTATAACTTACATAAAATTTTACGATAACTCCGTGTAATTGTTTAACAGTTATCGATTATTAATCTGCATTGTACTTGATTGTAATACTAGTAACGCAGTTAAACAGGCAGTCCGGTCGTGTAGGTGTTTAGGATACAACCTTGTTTGTTTCCAATATACTCTTTATTGTACCGGCTAGTAGCTCTACATCGCAAGGCAACGATCAGTGTACCTAAACTAGTTCAAAAAAGTTATCAAAAATGTTTGTGATGGTAAGATGTTATAAGTAAGGTAGTATGTAATTTTAAAGTTTAATATAAGTTGTAATATTCATTGGAAATATTACTGGTATGTCTGTTTACCAATAATTTTAAAAGTGGCGTTGATCTATGTAATGTTGATCAGAAAGCTATGAAAAGGATTTTCCCAAAATACGACAAATAATTGTTGTCAATATTGGTTATTACTTAATAAGTTTATATTTTCTATAGATGACTGCGGAAGTCTTCACAAATCTTTGCAGAGAACTTTCACAAAAGTATACCTACCTAAACAATAGTATTACACTTAAACTATACTCAAGTTTTGTAAGTTTTAATTAAATTAAGATATTGCAGCGCGTTTTGGAAAGGCGGGTAATGGAAACGAACCTTTCTGAAACTGTGCGGTCCAGCCGATTGTATTTAGTTAGGGCACTATTATCTTGTGGTTCGGTCACCTACGAGTACATACCGCGCATGCAAAGCTTACGCAGTAAAAAATATTAAGAAAAAAATAAGTGGTATTAAAATTACAAGTGTTAATAAAATAGTACAGCAAGTGAAATTACTGTTTTGCCTGGACATTTTAAATTAATTTTTCAGGTAAGTTTTTTTTTTTAATATCTGAAATGATCAGAGGTGTCCACGTTATAATTTATTATGGGAAGATTTAAATAAGTAAATATATACATAATATAATACCTATATAATATAAAATAATAAATGAATCTTATGGGTCAGAAGCTTAGTAGAGATATTTTCTTGCAACCAGGGAGGCTCCTAGCATATCTTAATACGAGTACATATCCCGGATGCGAAGTGATGGAGATAAGGGTGACTAACTAATCCGTGTCTCCGTGTGCCACCAGCTTACAAACCGCCCGAAGGTCTTCAACAATCCCTAAGGTAACTAAAGTGAACGATTGCCTAACGTACCGTTCAAATCAAGGAAGTGCCCGTAAAAAGTTAGCACCTACTAAGATTAGGACACATTTAATATTACTTAAAATATCGTTTGGAATTACTTATACTGCGAGTACGCGAGCCATAGATACAATTTTTACCGTGCCCATGCCATGAATGAAGATTGTGATTTGAATGCAAACGGTGACTTTAATAAATAACTTTAGCGGTGACGGTACATTCCACGATTGTCTATTCAAATTTGGTAATCAATCCTTAAAGCTGTTCAAGTGCATAATACTTGTAATATTTGATTTACTATTAATTTTAATAAAACATTTTAATTTTGACGTAAAATTCCAGATTTCACCTATTTGATCAGGTAAGCTAAGTATTAATCAATTTTTGAAACAAAACAGAAGAGTTAATGTGTATTAAATATAATTAGGTAAACACTATGATTACTTTAAGAACTTATTTGAAAATACGCACCACTAAAGTAGATTAGATATACATATGTAATACATAATAAAGGTAATAGTATAAATTATAATAATCACCAAAAGACCTTCATGGAGGGCGCCGTTATTTTTAAATTAGGAACGAGAAATGTTCCTATTCCACGACGTTATTGGCTGATTTAAAAAAAATATAACACGTGAAATGTTAAAGAGTATTGCAATCTTAAAATTTCATTTAAGTAATTTTAAAATAACATTACAGAAATAATTTCATTTCAGAATAACATTGTACAAATATTTATACTAAACATCTTTGCTTCATAATATTATGTTACATGTGTAGTATGTTGTAAATACCTATATTTTATGCCCAATAATAAGTTAATTACATTTATAAATTATCTAAATATCTAAACGCCTTTGTCATAAAAATATACCTTTTTCTTCTTTATAAAATGAATTGTTAATGCACAATCCATATTGTTTATACAAAATGTGAACTTTGTTTCTGTACGTCATATCCACGCAACTTTGAAAGGAAACAAATTATTCGATTCTTTCACTGTCAATAAACGGAGCTGCCCTTGATCTTTACCGACACTATATTAATTTGTTCTTTTAATTGTTGATAAACAATCTTTACAATTCGAAAAATATTCCCTATTATAAAAGTCTTATTACGTCAATTAATACATTGAACATTTTGAAAACAACGTGCATTCTTGTTTTTTTCGTATCTTTGCGCTGTCAACTTTTGTATTTTTCTTGGATTTCATGACATAAATAGACAATTATGTAATCTCAAATTATCAGTGTCCTATCTCAATATATTTTATGAAATAGCACGATTCACTATTAAATTATATTAATATTGAAATAATATTAATAAAGAAATGAATAAAATCTTGAAAATGAAATGAAATGAACATTTACTCTGAATACAATTTGATTACAAATCTTTTTACTCGTAGTAAATCATAATATGGACGTTTATTACGCAAATATTTTATTTAGATTACTTACATAAATCTAATTGTTCACATCTTAATAGTGTCTTTGTTATCAGTTCAACAACATCATAATAAAGTAATTATAACTTGCAGATCACGGTCAATTAGTAATGTAGGTTACCGCTAATTAGGAGACTAGTGTTAATTTAGCAAAACCTCTAAAAATTCATATGCAACGTGTGAATCGCTGCAATTTCAATGTTACACGTGCGTACGATGTACGAGGTACGAGGTAAGATATATTTACTCAACGAAATTTACCTACGTATCTAACATAATAATATTACCTACTTACAATTCAATAATAATATTACTAGTTAATTGATAATATTACTTAGTCTTCTGTAATTTAAAATACGTGGATTACCTATCTATCATTCTATTAACATAATGGATTGTTCCACAGGGAACTAAAAATATAAAAATGCGCGTAATTAAAAAAATATATATTTTTGTTAATTGTTAGGGTGGTGATCCAATTGTTTACAACTTTACTATTAGAAGTAAAAACCAAAATGATATTAGGATTTAATTGTATGCATGAGATAAGCAATTTCGTGACATTTTAGGAATAAATAATATTTAACTTGGCTGTATAAGTAACATTACTTTTATTATTAACTTGAGTGTGATTTAAGAATATAAATAATATTTGTCTATCATTATTGGCGGGAAATATAATACGTATACCTAATGCCTAATAATGACCTAAAATTATTTATTATTATAAAATACTGCTACTGATACATTATTTTATTATCACAATGCGTAATATATAATATAATTTTGATAGGTGTAATTTCGTCCATATTGAAACTAAATACATATATTGGCGCAAACGCGGAAGTTTAGAAGTTGCAAAACAAGTAGGTAATGGTTCATACTAAAGTATTTTTGTACATGGCAGCCATTTTTATTATCATAATATTATGATAATTGATATATTGGTTATAAGATTAAAGTGGCTACTGCCGCCATAGATTAGTAAAGATACTTCGCCGCCTTGAAATTGAATGAAGCCACAAATGGCTTATTAGTAAGTTTTTTTTTAATTCTTGACAAATAAAAACATTTTTAGAGAAAATTTACGAAGAAATGACTAATACTGCGTAATTTACATAATAAATAAATAATTATTTCAAATATTTTAGGGACATTTTAGCACGAAGACGTGGCAAAACTCTTTTAAGCAACTATTCAATTCTCAAAACTGGTTACATTTTCTTGTTAGGAGTGAGTAATCTTTACTAATATATGACTGCCGCCTATGGATATCTGCAATCAACGCCAGATAGGTTTAGATATTCCCACCTGAGGTCGGTTGAAGATGCGCCTCGAACAAGTATGCCTCCCTTACCACATCCATCAAACTAGACCAGCGTTTAACGCTGCTGTTATTAGGCAGAAATAGGTGTGGCGGTGGTGGACTCGTGGTTTTACCAACTTAACATTTCGTGTCGGCGACAATCAGCGGCTATCGCTGGCGACTGACAGCGATTTTTGAATCACATCGAAATGTGCATGAAACAGAAAAAAACAAGGAAATGTGGATGAAGTTTATACAATTTATTCTAGTATTTATAAAAAAAATAGCCAAAGGGCATATTGTCTGATGCCAAATGGTTATAGCCGTAAAATAAAATAAATACCTGAGCTGGTGGTACACCTAAGCGGGAAGGTCAGGAACGCGATGGAAAGACGATGGTCTTTTCAACGATGGTGTGTGATAATCTTGATAATAAGTAAAGTTTGGGTAGATTTATGCAATTTGTGAACAACACCATTAAGTATATAGTTTAAAATGCAGATAGGTATATATGCAAAAAATAAAGCATGATTTTTTACAACACTTCATTATGTACTTACCGTAAACGAGGCAATGAATATTAATGTAAATACGTTATAACAGGATTTTATATCTTTGTCTAATTTATTAAAGTAATATCGTAACAAGTGAGATAAATTATCGTTTGATGCTTCGTTTACTTTTAAACTTATTTAAAAAATATTAATGTAACGTAGCTATCCTTTACATAATTATGTAAGGTATGAAATGAAATGAAATATATTTATTTTGTATAGGCCAACGACGGCACTTACAAATTGTCAGGTACAATATTTTTCTTAAACTACTACCGGATCGGAACGCGACCTCTACTTAGAAGATCCGGTAAGAAACTCAGTAACTTTGTCTTTTTTTTTATAATAATTATTCTCTTTTTTTTAATGCCATCATTTTTACATATAATTAATAAAGCATTAGCTCCAGTATCTTTACTTATCTGCTTTACATTTATCTAAAAAAGAAGTTTGTTCAGCAAGATACGCTACACTTTGACATTTTCTTAATTAATTAATAATTTTGTTATTGTTGTATGTAATGTAACAAATATTTTTGAATATATAAACATTTTTAAATGACAATAGACGTCATCATTTGCTTAGATATCAGGCTCTTAAGTCAGTCGATTGTTGTTTAAATTTGAAATTATTTATATTTGTAATATTTTTGTCAGTCTTACACTTTTGTTAAAGTAATTATTCGTATTAATTTCAGCCTTCCATATTGGCGTTAATGTCAACTATTAGTCAAGTATCAATTAATTGAGTACTAATGAGCTGTATCAACCTGTTTA
Source organism: Epargyreus clarus (assembly GCF_041222505.1). NCBI lineage: Eukaryota > Metazoa > Arthropoda > Insecta > Lepidoptera > Hesperiidae > Epargyreus > Epargyreus clarus. The sequence continues at coordinate 11,501,794 of NW_027332212.1, forward strand.
TTTTTTTTCATTTTTGCTCGAGCCTCGCCCTTACCTAGTTTTTATACTTTATTCACATCTTTAACTTATGAAGCTTGTCATGTAACAACCTTACTCGTGAGACTTATGACTTAGTTTCAATAACGAGCAATGACAATTGACAATGTAAACGAGGCATAACTTAGCAACAATTGGTTTGCACGAGCTTACGTTTTACCTTGATTGACGTCTTCGTTCAAGGTTAAAGCGATAACGTTATTAAATCAATTGTTTATTCATTTGATCGGTCGTTTGTAGAGCTTAAAAATAGAACTTATAAAAGCTATGTTAAAAGTTTTTTGGGTTTCATGTTATTTCCATATCGCGAATAGAAAGGCACTGGAAGTTATAGTGATAGTTCAAATTATAACGTAGATATAGTATAAGCTTTTTTCTGATTTATAAACCTCACACATACTAGGTAATGGCTAAGGTATGTTATTGGTGCACTTATATTTGCAATAATTCATCCTTAAGATTGACTAGGATTCCCTTTAATAAGTGTATAGGTAAAGGTTTAAAGCTGCAATGATCACTTAAAATGTAATGTACTGTATGTCGATTTGCTAATTCTGCTGTAGCTTGAACAGATAACCGTTTATTTTTGCTGCAAACGGGTACCTATCATAGTTGACATATCAAAGGAACAAGTTATATGGTTTTCCCCTGTGCAATAATAGTAATGTATGTACCTACTAGTACTGTACTAGGAAATAATCATTAATTCTGTACATTCGAGATTAAAATTACTTTATACAATTTCATTAATTAGTAGCAGATTTTTTTAAGGTCCCAATAAATGTACCCTTTGGTTGATCATATTTGAATACCTATCCAAATTTACCCTTTAAGTTCAGAACTTGTACAATAATACCTATTATACCTAAACATTTTATTTGAACAAAATGAACTCGTTTGACTTCCGGCAAGGAAAGTCGATATTTTTTAAATTTAATAATACTTATAGTTTTATATTTTTTATCAGGAAATCGGCTCCGTGTCTCATATTAGCATTTTCGTTATTCTCTTTACTTTCGGATTTCGAAAAATAATCGAGGCCAGTATCGGTATGGTTAGGTATCCCTCTGTTTACAGTCTATAAGTGACGGCGGTTTGCTATCAGACTGGCTAATTTGTTAGCCTGCTAGTTTTTAATAAAATATGCAAAGTAGATCGCATAAACCTGCTATTTAATTACAATTCTGTTATTCGTTTACTGCATTGAGAAGGGCTCCACGGCCTTCAAGCTACGAGATAGGTTTAAAATTTAGGCCCACAGAGAAGTGTAACAACACAACATATAACATCCTAGAACTCCCCTCTGAATGGATAAACCGAAAAAAACTCTTCGACCTTAGACCAAAGTAAGTTTTTTACCTGAAAGCCACCCTTATATCTTGAGTCATTAACTACATTTTAATTTATTTATTTCAAATTACACTTTTACGCACAATATAAGATGTTTACTGTGGAGTTTTGCTACATAATGTAGGTACACCGTTGTGAAACTACCCAGCCAAATTCAAGTTGTAACTTAATCATGTTGGCGGCAGTCACGATATTTCTATTATATGTAACTCAAAACATGGCTAGTTAAATAGGTTACTGTGATAAATGTTGACGAAAGGAGCTTTATATTTGTTGCAGACAACATAACTATATACAGAATTCACCAGATTAGATTAGATGTTAGATAAGTTATTTTAAATTACACTTTATTAGATGGATTTATGTTAGTTAAGTTGAAGTACGGAAAAGTATAATGTAAAGGTATAAATAAAATTGAAGCAGGTGCGTGCGTTAAGTAGGTATTTTCCAAACCAATTTATTTCTGCTCAAAAATATAAAAACGAGCTTAAGTATTACCGACAAGGATGTATACTACAATGTACACAGTGAAATGAAGATGTACTTACTTATTTGAAAAATACTGACTATGTCATGGTACTAACAGGCCAATGAGTTTATTAGATAAACGCAGTCGCACATGTCTTGCATAAGGGCCTCCCACTAATTAGCTGAGTATAGGTATTCCACCGAATCAACTGTCGTTTTGCCAGAACATGAAATCACAAACTAAAATGACTCTTAGTTACCTTTATCAGCAGGTAAAAAATGCCAGCGTCCCGCGAAGTGGTGTTCGGCTCAAACGAGAAGTGGCGGATCAACCGCAACATCTTCGTGCTGGGGTTCGCGTTCATGGTGCAGTTCACGGCGTTCCACGGCGCCGCCAACCTGCAGAGCTCCGTGAATACTGACGCTGCTGCAGGGACTTTTACACTCGCCGCGATATATTTCTCCCTCATTCTGTCCAATATCTTCCTGCCGGCTATGGTTATCAAGTGAGATTTACTTTTTATCTGGCGAGAAAAGTTGTTGCTATTGCAATAATTTCTATAAGGGTTGTAACAGTATATATGTAACTGTAATGATAAGATTGACCACATTAATTCGACAATAAGCTGATTTGGTTGAAAGAAATAGCTTCTTAAAGATGTATCTAATAAATATGTACATATGAAGGCAACCGTAAATGAATAAATAAGTTGATAAGGATGAGTAGACATTTTTTTTATTGATATAATTAACTGAAACGAATATTTAAAAAAAATGTGATAATAATGTCCTGTATTTTATAATCAAATTATTAATAATAGGAAAAACGTAAATCTAAGTTGTGATTCCTAAAATATACAAAGACGTACGACTGTCTACAAAACAAGCCGACGTTTGGAAGGTTAATCATTTAGCTGCACGCAATTGGCTTCACGCACCTGGTCTATTACCTCAATGTTAGTAGTAAGCTTGATACGTTAACAATACGAAATGCATATTTATTAATAAGTTCTGCAATGAAAACCGAGCAATAAATTAAAATGAGTCAACTTGTGAGTTTGATGGAAATAAATAAAAGACCGTAAAGTAACCATAAAGGATATCAGTATTTGAATAAAGTGCCGCCCATGGACATCTGTAATCAAACCCGATAGGATTAGATATTCCTACCTGAAGTCGGACACAGATGCGCCACGCTACCCCTGAGGACTAAGCTGGAATGCCTCCGAAAAGTATGTCTCCCTTACCACACCTTTCAAACCGGAACACAGCAGCGCTTAACGCCGCTGTTATGAGGCAGAAATAGGTGTGGTGGTGTCGGAGTCAAACCACAAAGGGTTCTACCACCTTTCAAAGTAGTAATAAGGTTCCATTTTTACCCTTTTGTGTACAGAACCCTAAACAGAACAATAATAATTTTTCCAACAGATGGCTCGGCTGCAAATGGACAGTGGCGGTGTCTTTCATAGCGTACATGCCGTTCATAGCGGCGCAGTTCTACCCGCGCCTGTACTCGCTGGTGCCGGCCGGGATGATGGTCGGCTTCGGAGGCGGGCCGCTTTGGTGCGCTAAATGCACCTATCTTTCTGTTGTGAGTACTTTATTCATTTATTTTAAATGATACTTTAATATAAGATTGAAGGAAACGACCAATCCACCTAATAGTAAGTAAATGGTCACTGCCGTAACTTAGATTGGTAATATATTAGGTAAAAGCAATTTCTTTTTTACATAATATAGGAGTAGCATGGAGTAGCATGTCGAGCATGCAGTACACATGATGCTAAGTTGTTACTGCTGCCCATGGACATATGCAATTAAGCCCAGGTAGGATTAGTCATTAGATATTCCTACTTGAGGTCAACCACAGATGCGCTACCCCTGAGGACTAAGATGGAACGCCTCGGAAAAGTATGTCTCCCTTCCCACACCCTTCAACCCAGAACACAGCAGCGCTCGACTTTACTGTTAATAGGCAGAAATAGGCGGTGGTGGTGGTGTCGCCGGAGTTCAACCACAATGGGGGTTACCACCTTTCGAATATTTATATCGAGTCCCAACTGGACCTTTTATATCTTTCAGGTATAAAAATTGTATACGTGGGTAGGTTTAAACTTAGCTGAAGTACATACAATAGGTATGTGTTGTGTGTAAAATTGTTTTAAGTCTTGTCAAGTATTCAAACAGCTTATCAATCAGCAAGAATATAAATACCTATATTATTCACAATCGCTATTAAAAAAATAATTTACAATCAATGGCGTTTCGAGTAGGTTGTAGGTATATGTTAGAATATAAAATCATGGTGAGATATCAAGTGGATTCTTCAACGTACGCCGATGGGATTTAGTGTTTAGAATACATTATTAGCAATTATCGTCATAGAGACCAAAATATCTCTTAGCATCTGATCTGAATGTTATTATCAATATCCGTCCATCTAGTTTTCCGGTTGTATGTCCGCGATGTATGTAATATATATTGACTTAGTTATGTAATAAATTGTAATGCAAATTACAATTGTAACTATGTGGTACTAAGAATACATGATTTTTTGTACTTGTTAAATAAGGTACAGGTTAAGTATATAATTACGTTTTACATGCTTTTATTTAACTTGACATTCGTATGTAACATATTTTTTATTATTTTGAATTGGACTAAAAGGTTCAGTTTCGTTTTATTACTCGTAATTTGTGTGTACTCACGTGATTACCATGTTATCTTACTTGTAGGATTTCCGTCTCAAACTGTCAATGAAAATATCATAAGGTTTACATATGTTTATAAGTTCTCTGAAAAACGAACCTACATTTTGATGATGATGATCATCATCAAACCTCTATAGTCCCGATGCTTCACCAATGCACCAGTCTCTTCTCAGAATTTGAAGGATAAGGCTAGGCTTTCCAAGTGCGAATTGCTAGAGTTGACATACTTTAGATAATTTATTTTAAAGATCTCTCAGTTAAGCACGTTTCACGATGTTTTCCGTCGTCGTCAAATTTTGAATACGCACTTAAGTGAACAATTAGAAATGCGTGTCTGGGCTTCGAACCTTGGAGCTCTTGATTGCGAGGCTGCGTTTTAACGATTAGAGTAGAAATGACGATGAATCAGTTCAATGAAAAGGAGTATATATTGCAGGTAGCAGAACCGTACGCGAAATTATCAGGAATATCCGCTGAAGTGTTGGTAGTGAGGTTCTTCGGGCTGTTCTTCATGTTCTACCAGATGGCGCAGATATGGGGCAACCTCGTGTCTTCAGCCAGTAAGTTTGCACATTCGACTTACTTAAGGTGGAGTATGTTGGATATTTTTTACAATTGTAATGATGAAGTGTGTACTCCTTTTTTGAAAGACGTAGATTTCACCAACCCTTAATTGATTCCCTTATTCGTATAGTATAGTAAATGGAATATCCATTTATTTTATAATATAGGAGTAGCAAACGAGCATGCAGTCCACCTGATGGTAAGTGGCTACTGCCGCCCATGGACATCTGTAAGCAACCCCAGGTAGGATTAGATATTCCTACCTGAGGTCGACCACAGATGCGCCGCTACCCCTGAGTACTAAGCTGGAACCCTATTTATAAATAAACCCCGTTTAATTTTGTGTTCAACAGAGCTTATGATATTTAATGCTTTTTGTAATACTTAAACTTTAAATAAGTGTGCAATAAAATTAAAGTCTTATATAATTATTTACCAATATTGCAATTGTGAATTACGACTCAAGTAGCTGGTTAAGTATGACCATGAACTATAACTATAATAGTACATATTCGTAATCAGCGACAAACAAAGTCAATTAAAAATGCTAAAAGGGTAAAGTTCTTTGACCTAGTTTCCTGAAATAAACGTGCAATGTAAGCCATAATATCAACAGTGACAGCTTAGTTGTTGAAACGCGTTCTTTAAATCGAGGGGTCCAAGCTTCAAATCCAAGACCCAAGACCTGATTTCTCTAAGTTATTCGTTAGTGCGTATTAGAAATTAATGATCACTTGCGGTGATAATGGATAACGGTGAAGGAAGAGGATCGTGAGGCAACCTGTTCGTTCTTTAAAAAAGTTCTCAGAGGTGTGTGAAGTCAACAATTTCTATAGCCTAAACTCCTCCCACTTCGAGAGAGTACCCGTGGTCAGCAATGAGACAATAATAGGTTAACAACGACGACTATATTATAATAAAATAAATAAACATTGTTATAGCCTTAAATCAATATTTTATGCTTTATTATATAGCAAATGATTGCTACGTTCTACGCATATATCACCTTGAATTGGTAATTGTTACGAGTGTAATTGTAACTAAATCTATTGTCAATGCTAAAACTCGGTTGACCGCCTCAACAATGAGGTCGTAAGCTTTCGCAGCGGATACTTTCCTACTGATAAGGATCTGTAGGAAGTTAGTGCGATAAAAAATCTATTTTGACTTCAGACAGGAACTTAATAAAATTGGCTTATATGGGCTTACAAATTAAAATTTTATTTACGATTTTTTGACATCGTACCAGGAAATAAATAAATAATACCTACTACTCATAATGATTTAATTTCGGATTTATATTAACTGAATTTTTGATTGTCTACTTTTGAGCTAGTCGTTTTTAAAGGTCTTCGATTAATTTATTGACGGAAACTTTCATCGCAGATTTTCCTTGAAATTAAACTGATATATTTATGACACTAAAACTGTACTCGTATGCTCGTGACACAGTATTAGGTAGATACTGGAAACGTAGTAACTACTTCTAATACTTCTTTGGTATGTTGGATAATAAAAACACCGTTGGTTTAAATTAAAATAATAATTGATTGAAATGTATTACTAACATTTATTATTTACTTTATACAAGTAATTTTTCTCTTCGTTATCATTTAAATTTTATGCGTAATAGTCTTTTATGAAGTAGCCTCGATCTAGAATATGATTTATAGAAGTAGATTTCATTGATTGTATGCTAAATGTACAATTGTACAATCGTTACTATAAGGCCGATTTGCACTATTAACTTAGTTAGACATAAGGATGCATAATATAATAGTTAAAAGTTATTTTTTTACCATAAAGATAAACGTACACGAACATTTATTTATTAACCTTGGTCAATTACCTACTTCAATTTTATTTATTTGTAACTTGTATGTTACTTTACATTCATAATTCTTTATTTTCACGGCAGAACGATATTACTTTTATTAACAATCATTCTTTTTTTAAATGTTGGATGTAATGCTCGATAAAAATAGAAAATAACTAAAAATGTTTACATATCGAAGCAAGGTAGATAACCTATCTTCTATTTTTCTAAATGCTTTAAAAGTAGGTTAGGTAAGGTTCGATTGAAAGATTGGTAAATTTTATGAAATAAATACTTTTTCTAGTCCTATCATCTTCCCTGGGAGAAGTGACGTCATATCTGAATGAGACATTGGCGCCGAAAGCATCAGCGTTAGTCAACGTTACCGAAATGAAGCTGGACTTCGGCGCGACGTGTGGCGTTAACTTCTGTTCTGGCTCCATGGCACAAGTAAGACATTTTCTCTTTGTGTTTTGGGAGGATTATCTTTCTATGAATGGAACATTGGCACCGAAAGCATCCGCGTTAGTCAATGTTACCGAGATGAAACTGGACTTCGGCGCGACGTGTGGAGTTAACTTCTGTTCTGGCTCCATGGGACATGTAAGACATTTTTTGTGTTTTGGGAGGATTATCTTTTATCATATCTTTATTTGAGAGTAGGTACATATTATTATGTCGTCGTAGATTATTTGGTTAAGAAATAAGTTTTCTATATCTACAAATGCGAATAATGTGTTTGTTTAACAAAAGTGTCACTTGATCTCGATGTTAAAATTACATGTAACATAACCATAGATGTATAATTTTTTCGCTACGCTAATATCTATGAACATAATCGCAGTGATAGCCTAGCGGTTAAGAAACTCGGCCTCTCGATCGAGGGCTCCGAGGTTCAAATCCCAGGCACGCACATAAGTTTGATTTTTCAAACTTATGTGCGTATTACAAATTAATTATCACTTGCTAAACGGTGAAGGAAAACATCGTGAGGAAAACTGCGTACCTGAGAGATTTATAAAAAAAAACTCAAAGGTATGTGAAGTCTACCAATACGCACTTGGCCAGCGCGGTGGACTATGGCCTAATTCTTCTCATTCTGAGAGTAGACCCGTGCCCAGCCACTGCTGTCCCAATACTGTCCCACTACTGTCCCACTGGACAGTATTGGGTTGTTGATGATGATGATGAATATCCATGAACATAACATAAAATTATCGATAGGCGATTGGTACAAAGATACATTTCGTTTTTTTTAAAGTGTAGTTTTAACGATTAAGTGGTGTTATTAGTTTGTAACGCTATCCATTGCTATATTTATGTGCAGGAAAATGTGAATCTGAAAACTCCGTCGGCGCTAAAGATACAAATGATAGCAGGCATATACCTGGCTTGCATGGTGTCGGCGTGCTTGCTCGTTGTTGTCGGAGTCGATTCACTTACAAGGTAAGAATTCATGTCTTAAAGTTAAAAATTAAAAGGATAAAAGTTTTGATGTTTTCATGATTATACCCAAAATAGATAAAGACTATAATTTTATAGTTGCCCCTAATTTTGTAGTTTTATAATGCCCCTATGTAAGTAGTGGAGGCCCCTATGCTTAATATAATAATTTTCCGAACTGCCAATAGATAAAATTATTTCAATATTATTTGAAAAAAAAAAACTTAAGTAATACTGTGGAATAAAACGTGCTTATGAATTGCTGACCTGTTAAATACAATTTACGTTGAAAATAACGAACCGTTCCGTTCAACGTCGTTGACGTATTTAACTAGTTAATTTCTATTGGGTTAACGTTGATTCGTTGAAATTGAATCAACGGTTGATTTAACTAGTTCGTTGATTCAACGACCACCGCTAACCTGTTGAAATTTTGATATTTATTCTATCCTGGGGGCCCTTTATGGAGGCCCCGAAGCAGTAGTAACCTTCCCTCCATTAAATCCGGCTTATGCCATCAACGGTCTGCTTTGCTGGCCCATCCACCTACTCCCCTAAGTCCGGCTCTGATGCCACGTAGCTATATCCATCAACGGTCATCTGTGCATCTTTACATTTAGGTACAACGCGGGCCGCCAGCCGGCGGGGCAGGGGTTGTCAGGCGCGCGGCTGCTGGCCGTGACGCTGCGGCAGCTGCGGCACCGCTACCAGCTGCTGCTGCTGCCCGTCATCGGGTACATCGGCGCTGAACAGGCCTTCATGGCTGCGGACTTTACGCAGGTACGATCCGCAGGTTAAGCTGGCTTCATTAGCGCAGAACAGAGCACATTGGCTGCTGACTTTACCTATATAGCTAAATAAGTTATAGCTAATAGTTTGAAGGTGGTTATTTGTGGTTCGATTCCGGTGGCACCACCGTTACACCTATTTATACCTCATTACGGCAGCATTAAGCGCTGCTGTGTTCTGGTTTGAAGGGTGTGGTAAGTGAAACATACTTTTCCGAGGCGTTCCAGCTTAGTCCTCAGCGGTAGCGGCGTATTTGTGGCCGACCTCAGGTAAGAATATCTAATCCTATCTGGGGTTGATTACAGATGTCCATGGGCGGGAGTAGCCACATACCATCAGATGGACTGCATGCTCGCCTGCTACTCCTATATTATAATCTAAAAATACATTAAACGGAGCACCGTTCAGCGAAACAAGTATTCATAGTTTGAATTCATTCAAAGTTCATTCATTGAATGTTGTAAGTTTGATTTAAACTTTAATTGTTAGATTACTCAAGCTTAAAACTTTAAAATTACATTTAGAATTTTTGTATTGGATACTCTTTGAATTCTAGTTTATAATAGCAACTCAGTGGTAGATTTTTATTTTTAAAGATAAATGCAATTCGCAATTTACTCAAGTTAGTTACTAAAAGTCTAGTGCGAAAATATTTATTCGTTAAGTTGATGAAATATCCTTTAACAAAGGAGGTTGTTAGTCTGGTTGATAGGTATCTGTCTATATACCTACCTACATAAGTTGTTTTAATAATGAATCATAGGTTTTTATTTGTAACACGTTATTCTCATTATTACATATTTACGAGTACGTACGGAAGTTTTAAACCAACGCAGTTTCGTTTCAAACCTACTTATTTGCGGTTAAGTGGGTAATTTTACGGTGTCCCGAAGGTCAGGCCAAGTGTCGACTTGACCGCTCCCTTTGACGACAATTTGAACGAGTACATAGACATATTATATGAATAATAAACTAATTTACATCCGCATAGTATGCCTTCGTTGTACGTGATAACATGTAAGGCGGGATATTATTTTTCTATTTATTTATTCCAATTTATAGGATTACATGTGAAATAAGGCAGATTACAAAGTAATAGGTAGACTACAAACTACAAACATTCATTTAGAACTCGGTACTTAGGTTCTATTCCCTCCTTATTATTAATAATCAATCTCTTCTTTGCCTGCAATAGATTGACATTTGACAATGTATTTAGGTATGTAAGACATAAGTTATTATTTTTTGATTTTGGAAACAAATGCAAAGATTAAATGCCAATAACGGGTGTAACTCGTACTTAACTTTAAACCGTTTTCTTTTTATCTGTATTTACGTCTTACATTAAATCTCATGGATGATTTATTATGTAATGTTTTGTTATTATTTATACATAAAATTAATCGTTGGACCCATACTAGGCTATTTTGTTTCGGATAACCAACACCTTTTGAAAAGTAATAGCAATTTCGCATTGTAGTTAAATATTCTCAAAATAGTATATTTGCGCTTTATTAACATTCTTTTACCAAATTTAATCGATCAAATCAGACCTCAAGTCGTTTTAAGTTAAGTGTTGTATTGTATAATATACTATTATAAAAATAAATAAGTGTGGCGATGATACGACACTTCAATCTTCGAACCATGTTTTGATTGTTATTGGGGGGAACATGGTTTATTGGGGTTTTTCGCCGTTTCTTCTCCACAAATAATCTTAAACAAGGCCATCGCCAGCGGAATATCTAGGTTTTAGTTTGTGAAGGTAACAGAGGTTTTTGCATTACTAGGTTACAGGTAGCGAAAAAATTCAAACTCTATGGTTGCAGGTGTTTTCTTTGGCATCGCCAAATGGTACAAATGTAATGTGTTTTTTTCAATTTCCAGGTAATGCTGGTCTTTCCTGCCCCCTCTCGACAACACACGTACCTACTTTCTGTTAAATATTTTCTTGTTTCTCATTTGTGATTTTGCGCGTTAAATGTGTCAGGCGTTCGTGGGTTGCGCGTACGGCATCAGCAACATCGGGTTCGTGATGATCTGCTTCGGCGCGTTCAACGCGGCCGCCGCGCCGCTCGCCGGCGCGCTCGTCAAGACCACCGGCAGATACCCCGTCATGGTCACCGCGCTTGTGAGTATTGGTCGAAGGTTGAAGAGGTTGGGAGTTGTGGTTGCTTCTCGTAGTTAGGGATCAGTCAGCTTACAGCAATGGACATGATGACAAATTCTGAAGTTCTATAATGTAGGTACATGTCTATTGATTCCAAAAATCGTATTATTTCGGCAATAAATTCAGTATTAACGGAAATATTAGCATTTTTAAAACTAATTTTGAATTAAGCGCGAAAATGCTCACGGGTGTTATGGCGTCCGCGAGTGACGTTACGCTTCAATATCCCATAGAAAAGTTCAAGCAATACGGTGACACGCCAAAAAATGACGTCATTTCGCCCCGATTAGCGTTTTAGACAAGATGGCCGACTGCATTATTTTATACTTTTATTTTATTGAAAATATAATGAATCCTAAACTTTTTATTAAAACTGGGCTGTTTTTGAGAATGCTTTCAAGATATTGTTTTTAAGTAAATCATTTATTTTTCGATTTTTTAATACTGTCATCATGCACATTGTCCAATAGGTATTATCATACAATTCTGCATGCTGAATCAGTGTACTTGTGAATATGTAATGAATGTTGGACGATAAGACAGGTAGGACATCTGAAAGCAATCACTAATGTATTGCCACTCCTGATGACTAAGCTAGTAATCAGCAACCACTTTTAGCGAAACTCGAGAACTGCTGCAAGTTAGAACAAGAACCAAAATGAATGAATTCCTCGTTAATTTTACCTAAAATGTTTGGCAAATGTTTTATTTTAGCTTTATTTTACTTTGCAGCTTTTATAGTTATAAAATACTGGCTGACCCGGCAAACTTTTTACCGCCTCAAAACCTATTTATCAAATATATTTCATATAAAATATAGCCTATGTTACTCGTGGATAATGTAGCTATTGAATGGTGAAAAAACTTTTAAAATCGGTCCAGTAGTTATTGAACCTATTCATTACAATCAATCAAACAAACAAAGTTTTGCTTTTTATAATATTAGTATAGATTATAGGAGTAAATTTCTAGGTTCCTTTTTCCATATTTTCAGCTTCTGAACTTGATCCTGCTGAGTGCGCTGCTACTATGGAGGCCGGATCCCGAGCAGTGGCTGGTGTTCTTCCTGCTGGCGGCCATCTGGGGCACCGCTGATGCTGTGTGGCTTGTACAAGTTAATGGTAAATTATCAATTAGTATGTTATAATAGTTTAATTGGGAATTTGAGTGTTGACAAATTTGTTATATTGTAATACACTAGACCTTGAGCGATGACAGATTTGCCATTTGGTCCCAATCTTTGGTTTTTCACTGTTCGCTCTGTTCATCGTACATATGTTTCAGTAACTTATATTATTCTGTTAAAAAATTAAATTACTACAATTAAATCAGATTAATTAAATTATTTGGTTGTACTATTAAGGCCTGGAAAGGAAAAATACACGCCTGCGAAATCTCTACGATGTTTAAACTCTACCAACCTGAAGGTACATCAGCGTGTAGATCTCCGAGTACTACAAGTTATCTTTTAGTTAAAAAAAAACTCGTGCTCAATAAAATCCCGGTGTCTTGGATATAACAATAATTAGATGATGAAAGAGACTTTCAATCAAGAGATATAAAACATAGTGTTATTATAGCTCTGTCGGGTATCCTGTTCCCCGGCAACGAGGAAGCGGCGTACTCCAACTTCAGGCTGTGGGAGTCCACCGGCAGTGTACTGGCGTATGCTTCCGCGCCCTATCTGTGTGTGAGGACCAGGTATGTTGACGTTTTCATTTTAAAGGCCTGTTTTACTGTTTTGATTTACATTTTACATTTCAATTTACAGAAAAAAATCATCACTTGTTTAGCGAAAAGACACTTTATGAAGATAGGACGTAATCAAAATTAATCTTGAATTATTCGCGATTTGACAGCCACCCGGGTGGTATTACCAAAACCAGTGTTTAAAACACAAAAGATAGGTTCTAGATCTAGAAGTCTTGATTAGTCCTAATTACTATGTTGATATTATAAATTACAGTTAAAAAATAAATTTTAAATAATATTTTCAATTTGTCGACCCTCATAGTATTGTTTTGTTGATATCTATTCTGCGTGTCTTCCTGCTTGTCTCGGTATTCTAGTATAACTTTATTTGTCATTTCATATTCCAGGCTCTACATCCTGATCGGATTATTATTACTGGGTTTCTCCGGCTACTCCACCATCGAGCTGATGGAGTACCGCGTGAAGCGAGCGCACCACCGCGAGAGGAACTTCGAGCTCGTCACCAAGAAGGCTGGAGAATAATCGGCAGCTGGAGGAGAAGCTTGGAGAATATTGGCAGAAGACAGGTTTAAGAAGTTATTGCAGTATATTTATCACCAACATGATTTTATAATAAAAACTATCACAAAATGTTAGTTTTTATTATAAAATCATGTTTGGACGAGTCTAAAAACAAGTAATTTAATGTTATTATTTTAATATTTTTAGTACAAAACTATTAGAGAGGAATCTAATAAATTTTTGTTTAAACATTTTAATAGTCTCCCAATTGAATTGAACTGAATCAATTGAAGGGGCGTAGTGTAGTCTGTTTCAAGCCCGTTTTACCATAGGAAAAAAGTAGTTTGATTTTTTGTGTATGTTTGATTCAGACAGTCATTGTATTTTAATTAATATTATTGATATATTTTGCAAGAGAATTATTTAATGCGTAAGTAACCTTATAACTAAATATATAATATAAGATAGGAGTTATTTATACAATTCACATATTGCTCCCATATTATATCCCATAAATTTGGCGTCAGTGTCAATCCGACAAAATGCCAATCTATTATCATAGGGGGTTCCAGGCAATTAAATAAATTGGATATGTCGTCAGTCTCACCTGTCACGCTTGGAAACACTGTCATCCCTTTCTCATCTACAGTCAAAAATCTGGGTTTATACATCGACTCAACCTTAAGCTGGACTACGCAAGTTAACGAAATAAGCCGATCTGTCTTTGCAACGTTACGCTCCCTTAACCGGCTCAGGAACTTTGTACCTGTGGCTACTAAAAAATATTTAATTCAGACCCTAGTTCTCCCCATAATAGATTATGCTGATGTGTGCTACACTGACTTAAATGAGGATCTTCTCAATAAGCTAGAACGTCTTATCAACTATTCTATACGTTTCATTTTCTGTCTACGTAAATTCGACCACATTTCCTCTTATCGTCGCCAACTTAAATGGCTTCCAATTCGTGAGCGTAGACAGTCTCGTGTACTAAACTCTCTTTTTTCTATTCTTTTCGATCCAGTTTCTCCAGAATACCTGAATTGTAAATTCAGGTATCTCTCGGATTCCCATGAGCGGCAGCTCCGTTCCTCAGCTTCTCTTGCCCTTGCTTTTCCATTGCACCGCTCTGGGTTTATATCAAACTCTTTCACGCTCCAGTCCATCCGTTTTTGGAACTCTCTCCCTGAGGCTATCAGAAGGATGAAATGCAGGACTTCTTTTAAAAAAGGAGTGCATGGTCACTACATGAATCAACTCTTGTATTAATTTTTCTAGTCTTTCCTTCTTATTTATATCTGTGTATGTATTTTAGAACCTTACGTCACTTTTCCTTTTCCTTCTCGTATTTCTTCTTTCTCTTACATATTGTTTCTTATGCTTTTATTTTATAACGTATTTTTGTTTTTCTTTTCTTTTATTGTTGTACCGCTTTTATTATTTTCTGCACAGCCCAAAGGTTGGCTGGGAGATAATGCTTTTAGCATTAAGCCCGCCTTTTGTTCCACAATTATGTTTTGGTTCAATAAAGCATAAATAAATAAATAAATAAATTGCTATATTAGGAAGTACCTTAATTATAAAATGTAGGAGTACCTACATAATAAGTACTTGGAACCTACAAAGTAGGTATGTACTCAAACCTCCTTTATTATAAGCAAAGCAATAATGAAATCAAATTCTTTGCTTGGGAACTGTATCAGGCGTTTCTTTATGTAATTTTTGATAGACGTAACAAATTTAAAAGAAAAACGTTTAATTCCTATGCACTTATTTTTCTAAAAATAACAATGAAATTATGTAAATTAATGTTCAATAGTTAATTTAATTATTGTTTTTTTAACTTCATAATACTTTTTAGAAAGGTTAGAGAAGACATTGACATTATGTTTAATATTAATATGTGTAGCAGCTCTCTTTTATTAATAGTTGTATTTATTTTATTATTGCATGTTGTTGTTAACTTTACGCATATAGTATATAAATAGATGATAAATAAGAAGAATAAATACTAAGAAAATAATAAAATGGTTGTCGTAGGTTAGTTGTACCCACTTAAAAGATTTTTTAATTACATTGTTATGTATTTTTGAATTTTAATATGACAATTACTTGTAAAAGTTGTAAATAAATTTTTGTTCGTGTACAAAAGTTTAAACAATATTCACTGTAGAACATAAATCTATTACCCGAAGTCCTCCTTGATTTTAGGAGCTATTGGCTACATTTCAGAGATGCTTATGCTACTATATTGTCGTTTAAGCTACTGAATAGTTGACTTAATTGCTGTTGTCTTTTCTCTGCTACGCATCGCCAGTATCAAATCGCTGAACAACGTTGTACAGCCAAATCCATGAAATACAAATAAAGTAAATAATAGGTAGATATATAATAAAGCTAGTAACACATAGTTTATACACGCTATACTACGTTGTCCTGATCTCCATAATGTCGTTTAAGCGACCGACGCGCTTTGAATTAATTAAAAAAATCAGTTAAATGTGATTTTTCCAACGTGCAATAATTTTCAACACGCACTACGATTTACAATGCACGTTTAACCGCAAGTCTGAAACCGCAAAAAATGTAACACATTGCTTTCCGTACACGTGCACGTTTTTTGTTACATTTCGATCGCGGCTTGTTTTAGCGCGTTTATTGTGTCCATAGTAGCAGTATGGCGGCGCACGCCTTGCGTTTAACCGCATTCGGTTTTTTATTCAGTCTCGACTGGCGAGCGCACAGGGTAGACGTATTTGCAGTGCTAATATAAAGAGTTTGTGATATAAGTATGTCGTCCGACTCCGAAATAACTGTAGACTACGAAAATGTGTCTAAAATCATTATTAGTGAAGTAGAAAAAAGGCCGGCATTATACGACAAGTCGTTAAAACAATTCAGAGACAGAAATATTAAGGCCCGGCTTTGGGAGGAGGTATATCAACATGTGTGCAGGGAATGGCCGAGATTATCGGAGGCAGAGAAAAAAAATAAAGGTATGTACCTACACCGTAATTTGAATATTGAAATTCGTTGAAAGTTTGCGTTATAGTTTATAAATAACAATAATTTTGACGGTAGCGATGGAATGTAACCAACTTATTTGTCATTAATGTCATTTGTGTCACTGTCACCACAATTTTTAATCGACGTTGAAAGATACGGAAGTTAACAAATACTATAACCTTAACCGATCGAAATGGAGCGGTTAATTTTAAGTGTAGTCCAATTATAGTCCGATTCATAATTAGGTGTCCAAAATGTTAACAAAGGTTGACCTATCAAGAAAATACGTTCAAAATAATAAAAAACAAGATTTCTGGTAAAAAAAATGAAAATATGATATGTTATTGTTTTTTGTTGAGTTTATTAATTATTTTTTGTTTAGTCCAGTTAACCAGTCTTCTTTTATCATTTCTTACAATAAAGGCAAATATAACCACAACTACAAGTATTCAAAATAAAACAATTTTATGCTATATCTTGTAGCTGTAAATAAGATATAATTTGCTCGTTTTTTATTTCAGGAAACTTCATACAGAAGAAATGGAAAAACATGAAAGATTGTTTTGCTAAGGAATTGGTAATACAACAGGGCAAATCTGGACAATCTCCTCCAAAGAAAAAGAAGTATCGCCATTTCGATTCAATGCTTTTCCTAATACCTTCTATGCAGAAACGAGAAACTAGCAGTAATGTAGTGTCGTTTTCTACTCCGGATGTAAATCTACCGTCGTCCGACTCTACTCAGGATGTAAAATTGTCTACTTTAGTTGGCAATTCATATTCCACCAATGAATATAGGAAAGCACTACGAAAGAACTGTTATGACGACGACTATACAAGAGAATACGAAAAGCAATCACTCGAGTTGAAAGGCAAACAGCAACAGGACGATGACGACGAAGAAAAACACTTTGCGCTCAAAGCATTACGCTAAGATAGAAATTCTGAATGTCTTAAAAAATGCACGTTCGCATTCATCGCCATGACCACACGTATTGACTCAACCATCTCCTTGAATATTCTGTTCACTGACAAACACCTATTAGTACTCTTTACAATCTTCATATTTAGGTACAATGTATGCCATCGCCATCAACTATTTCTCCAGCTAGTCATCTCCACAGCCATCAATTACAATTCTGCAAGCACACCTACAAGCCTCACAACACCAGGTGCAAAATATCCACCAAGAAATTGTAAATTCAGGTAATGCGATTGTTAATTATTTCCAGTTTGGAAATCAGTTAATAGAAGACCGAAACTACGCCGAATATTTAAAAATGTATGTAATTATTCCTTATTATAATATAACTTTTTATTGTTATTCTTACGTAATTTGCCCTGTTCAAAAATTTGAAATACAAATTTTCCAATAATAATTTCACTTGTTTTCTTATTGTTATGTGTGATGTGTCTTACGAAATATAGTATCTTCATGTTGCAGATACTGGACCACCTTTTGCAAAACCATCTTTTTATGTCTTTGATTAGTCGATGGACGTACTTACCCAGATTTATGGCGGCTGCATTGTCTACTTTTTATTTCTTGATTTTAAAACAAATGCCACAATACACGCTGTTCGCTAGAAATTCATGATGGTACTGAAATAAAATTAATCCAAAAGCCAACCGCAGTGCGTGTTCGTATCCGTTTTCAGCTATTTTCTGTTTCGCTTGCGTTTAACCGCAATGCGTGCTAAGCCAAAGGGTCGATACTGACATAGTGTTACTGAGGTTTGTGTTAAAGTCCGCGTAAAACTGCTATAGCATGAATATAGGAATGAACAGCGTCGCCATAGCTAATTGTATGACTACACTTGCTTGCAACAACTTCAGAGCGGACTAGCAGTTTGGCGCAGACGATAACTTACTATACCTTACTTACTATCAAAATGGTAACGGAATGAATTAGGAATTCCGTTACCACTTTGGTCATTTGGTCCCGAGAACATTTTGGTCTTCGGCTTCAGCTTAGTATAGATTTCATATATAGAGATCAAAATATTGCATTCTCATAATTTTATATACCTTAGTATAATCGGACATTGTGCATACTATTATCAACCTCAAATATTCGTTCAGCAATTCAGAATATTTTCCATCACACAGCGTCAATATTCAAGTTAGTTGCTTTTCACCCTTAGACCAGAACATAGAAATATGTAGTGCCTTATTTTTGTTTAACATTTACAAAGCAATCGGGTAACAATAAAACAACCGTGAAGTTTCAAATAAATCGTCGTTTTTATTCTTTCCACATAAATACTTAAAATCGGATTGTCGATCCGCGATTAACGCTAAACAAAGCTATCGTTAACTAAGTACCTAGGTACGTGTCTCAGGGAAGTGACGAGTGACTAAATTATTACACACAATTACACAATAAGGCACTTTACACATGAAGCGGTTTTACTAAAAAAAAAATTTTTGTAAATTAATAAAGAATACTTTTGTGATATTTCTTTCTAAAATGTATACGGGTTAGTAATAATTTCAGTGAACTTAATAATTTTGTGCATTTTGATACTTACAATATAAAATAAATAAACAATTCATACAAACGTACAGATAAACGTTTCAAAGCATATTTATTTCCATCCTTATCTTTCCATATAACTAATAAGTACTTTGACCAAATAGAGACGTATGTGATAATAACCGCTACATGAGATAAGTGCCAAAACCGCTCACATATAAATAAATAATACAGACATTACTTCCAAAACATTAGGTTTGTAGCTTTAGAATATATTTTCGATTTAATGTAAAAATTATCTATGTGTAAAATTTATTTAATGTAAATAAAGTACAATAAAGTTGGGATTTTCTAATAAGCTTAAGTTTGTATGTAATAATTTATTTATATGTGAGCGGTCGATAAGTAACAAACATAATTAGGATGGAGTAATGTATTTTAATGAATATTATACGTATTACAAACACAGAGCCCTTGGTTTTATCAACACAAATTTCTAAATAGAGTTTCTAAATAGTGGAAAAGATACGCCACCTGATAAGTTTTCTTCTATTTCTTATGTATAACTGTAGAAAGTAATTTATAATCGCACCTTTATCAAATGGCGTACCAAAACAATATTTACATAACTGGGCACTGTCCTATTACGTTATAATACTCCAAAATTGCGAAGATGACAAAATATTAACATATTATATATCATGGTAGGTACTCTAAAATCCGACAGGTACCACAAACACTGCATTAAATTTGATCCCACACATTCATATTATTGTCATTAATACACGTTCGCCATTCAATACACAATATTCGTAAGTCACTGGTCCGAAATAAAATACGTTAGTTAAAAATAACAAAAGCTGTGATATCAATATCTAAAATTATTAAAATAATAATCACCTATCAACAAATTCGTAATTATCTTACAACTAAATTATTATTGTATTATTATCGTCCGATTTAAAGCGTAGAACCGTAATACTTTTGAAGACGAATATTTATAAATTATTTACTTAATTGATTCATTTTCGTATAGGAAGACCGAGGAAGGCACAAGTTCTCTATAGGACAAGTTCTTCATTATTTATTACCACCGAAATTAGCACCTTAGTTCAAATATACTTCACATTATCTATTTTACAATCAATTCCGAAAATCGCTACAAGTTATAACAAAATATATACTAAGTACAATACACTAAAGTAACTGTTTTGGGAATTGATTGTTATTTTATATTTATGATTACAGGTTACTGAAAAAATGTTAAGAGAAAAGTATCTATTATATTTACTAATGTATACATTTAAATTGGATTAATTAAATTAATAACGTTATTTGTTTGGAAATAATACACTTAAAAGTTTATGACAATTTAATATTTTTCTTTATATATGAATTTAAAATAAATGGATGTATGTGGAGAACATTACTTCAGTAACCTGTATAATCTACTCTATTAGTAACACTAAATAACTGATTTGTCTCTGCGTATTGATGAATATACTATTTTGGCAATTAAGGAGATTACCACAGGTAAACCGTACTTCTACCATAGCTTGAACATTAACTAGCACGATACACCATAACTACAGAAAACCATGTATATTATTTACAAATTACTTGTCATTTAAACAGATTTACAAAAATATTATGCAATTCGGGATTTATTTACTCTGAAAGATCGAGCGGTTTTGACGCTTGAAACAAATTATTCTATTTCTAATATTGTATTACTGTCTTAATTTTTGAAATTATAATTATGATTATACATCATATAATTCAATAATTATAATTCGTTAAAAGTGTATAATTATTTACAAATTGTAGAATACATTAGACGCTCGATCTTTGTTCATAAATTATAAAAAGATTACAATGTTTATACTACGTATACGTTTACACTAAACGTTACTGTAAAAGGTATCATACTGAGCTTTCTTCAGGTGTGGTATAAATAAATGCTGTATAAACAGACGTACACATACATCTATGCGACTATACATCATTGTATAATGTTATATACAAAAGATTTTAACTTTGTGACCCTGTATGTTAAGTGTAGACAATAGTAGCCTCAAATATATTTAAGTATTTTATACAACAAGGCTTTTATGTACAAATAAAATCTACAGTTCTTTATATATTTAATTAGTCCTATCAGGGTCGATTAGCACCGAATATATCTCTCCGTAAGACAAGATTCGATACAAAAAACTACTTTTATATCGAAATTTAGTTTTGTCTAGTTGAATAATTATTTGGACGGCAACATATATAACTATATATTTACATTGAAAAACATCTTAAACTCGCTAAGTAACTCTTAAGCGCCTTAAGTAATAACTAAATGCAAAATCTATAAACAGGAAGACTTAAATGTGGATACGATGACTAAGTTTAGTTAAGGTACATTAACTAGTAGGTTTAAAATAAACATTTTCTATCTATGAAATAGTGTTAAACGTCACTGGCTGAAAGTATACTGGTACTCGATAACCAACTTAAGATTGCGTAGTTTGGATAATGCTCTGTTATTATCACTGGTTTGAGTCTATTATTTTCAGTTAAAATTTAACGGTTAATCTGATTTCCCTTGATAGTTAAAATGGATTTATTACAAATATCAAAAATTCACGTGTTTGCTATCACAGAGAATACGAGTCATATGCTTGATTGTTAAAAATTTTAGTGTGCATTTTTAATTTATCTGTTAATTTGTAGTTCTTCTTATTCTCTATGTTAACAATCACCTGATCAATACTGAAAATCAGTTCGTTAACCCTCATATTTTTTTGTAAAGTTTAGAAAATATGTTTACGTTGCACACAGATTTGTGCTTTCAAGACTCAATCCCACTCAGAATGGAATATTCTATACGTGGACAAATTCGAATACTTTTGTAACCAGTGAAAGAGCTGAGGAAGTCGGGTCCTAACTGGGGCTAGTGGTGTTGCTCCTGGGTTCTGGCTTGAGGGCGGCTCCGTTTATCCGGGGGGTGGAAGCGGCCAGGGCGGTGGTAGCGGCTTGGCACTGCGCGCACGGCTCCAGCCGCCGGGAGACCACCGCGCGGAGCTTCAGCGCTGGCCCGAGCTTCATCTGCAGCATGCCGGTCAGGTGCTCCTCTGTTAGCAGCGGCAGCCCGGACCCATCGATCCTTTGCTCGCGGAAGTTCTGTGGACAATTTTTTTTTGTTAGATTTTTTGTTAAGAAAACTTTAGTAGACATTAGATTAGGTTAAATATCTACAATTATGTATACAAATATTCTATGTAGCTTATAGCGTGATATTTCCTATAAATGAGTATAGTCGTATCGTTTTATTTGTGTATTAAGGACCTTTCGTGATTTACTTTAAAAATTCTTTAGAACGAATTTGATAGATAGTTAAGCTATACCTAAGGCAGTTTATCAGCAATGGTTACAAAGGTCATAACTACAATATTACATCGGAAAATATGATATTTGATATAAAATCAATTGTCAGTAGCAAATACAGATAAGAAATTTACAAATAAAACAAGTCTCCTAATCGTTTAATAAAAACAGAGCTACAGAAAAAAGCTCTGCCAATTAAAACTTATATTCAACGTGAGTGTTCTCAAAGAGCACGATCGCGTCGGAGTATCTTATTAAATCATAAAGAATATTAACATGGGCTAAGTATAGAGCTTCTCAAAGTTTCAAGAGTTTATCGGCACTTCGGAGGCAGCTCACGAGAGCACCTGTTGCGGTGTCACGCAAGCGGGTACTGCGCACGATGCGTTTAGATAATTTAGGTTTGGATTTTAATTAAAAGATTCCTGCAGTGTAGTTCTTTTTTGTTTTAGGCATATGATACGTATACCAATAAGTAAGTTTTAATATGTCATTTGTTAACCAAAGATGTTTTTTTCGATAATAAATTTTAAAATAATATTAGTCCAAAAAGTTCAAATCAAATCTAATGGGCGGTCACAGTTATGTTTATAAATGCTTACTATTGAAGCTACTGTAATTTCGTAATTACGTAATTGCTTTGGCCAATTCCGTAGTAGGTAAGTATATTATACTAATCTGACAGTATAAATTCTACCAAGCTATAGTGCAATGCTCCATTACTGTAATTATATCCCCACCGTCGATGTTACTCGAAGAAGTGCCACCGCAAGTGATAAAAAAGTGTCATGTAACAAAAGAGTTGAAGCACGTCGCGAGTATCAAGACGATTCGCCGGCGCGCGGGTCGCGGCGTCCAGCGACCTGTCATCTCGGCGGGAACGTTGACAAAAAGCGCGCCGCCTACGTGACGTCCTGAACTCCCCTCTTGCCATCTCCTCCAATCCCCCCCC
Organism: Epargyreus clarus; assembly: GCF_041222505.1. NCBI lineage: Eukaryota > Metazoa > Arthropoda > Insecta > Lepidoptera > Hesperiidae > Epargyreus > Epargyreus clarus. The sequence continues at coordinate 11,525,164 of NW_027332212.1, forward strand.
CCCTCCACCTTCACGCTTGACCACTTTTTACCGCGCGACATTTGCCCGGAGTTCGATCCGTGTCATCCGACGTATTCCTTTTTTAAATTGCGCCGGCTCTCGATTATTTTATTTTTTAATTTTATATAGCTCCGAGAAATAAGCGGCCGGCCGCCGAGCGGTAAAAAGTGATGGCTTATAAAAAAGTCTATGAATAATTAAAGTGAGATAGCTAGTAGCTAGCTCATGGGAACGGAATTATTTAGCGGCAGCGACAGGTCGGCGGCGCCCGCCGGTTGCGTTGAAGGACAGGTCAATTTGCGGGACTCATTTTGCTCCTTTAGATAGCCGTTAGTGCTCTCCGATCTAGCGAATTTATTTTTATGCAAATCGATAGCCGCTCCACTTAAGCGCGTTGCGAGAAAATTCAATCGCTCCGAGGTTGGTCGGAATTAAAGAGGAACAAAGGGTCGGTCTGACCCGTGTAACCTTCGACGATGTGGTTTGGGGGCATGTTTAAGTTTAATAGGGGTTACGGAGATGTGGAATCGTTTCGGGACTCTAATGCCAGTGCCTCGGGGTCAGAAGTGACCCGAGCTTCGACTGAAGAAACGGAATGATATTGGAGAAAATTGTTTAATTGGACATCAAAATTAGGGGCTACACAGGTTATTTTTTGTTCTTGGCGAGATTCTATAAAAATAAAATAAGTCTCTGTGTTCAGAAATCAACTTGAGAAAAGGTTTGAATATGTCTTATAGCGAGCGTTGAGTAAATATAGAAACAATTTTCTGTCTAATTCACTACAGCTGTAGTTAATTACACTACACTTTAAAATCATGGAGATTTTTTATTCCTACAGAACAGAATGATGATATAAAATAGTTCGATAAACTTTCTTCTCTAAACTCGGTACAGGGTTTTAATGTTCATGCTCCCTATATATTGCAAAGAGGCGGGAAATAATTTCAAATCCAATCAACAATGTAAATAAATCAATGCGGGTAGTAGGTGGCGGTCGTCGACGCGTATTACGTATTAATTAAACTTGACTATCAACGTAGCGTTATTATTCATTAAAAAATCTTAGAAAGGCCTATTGTGTACCAAAATGAGCGTGTTTAAATTGTTTTCAAGATGACAGCGCCGATAGGTGATTCGCGGGATCGCTTGAAAAGTGGCTATTATCGTTTTTTGGTGAACAAAACGCATTGTTGGTCGAATACCGTCTCGAGGTAATTCTGTGTCCAGACCACAACACCGGCGAGGTCCGCGAGCGATAAGTTTAAATACGTCCGAGCAACGTGGCATTTACGTAGGCCGTATAGTTAACAGGTTACAGATACTGCGTATCGCCCGTGGCCATGAACCGATGTTTAAATTGCGCCCGTGTAGCCACAGCAGCCGCATCCCGCGAACAGGTTGTAGGGGAGCAAAAAAGGTTAAAGTATGTTCCCCTGGGGGTCGGGGAGTGGGCGCGGGGGCTAATGACAGGGGCGGCGCGGCGCCCGCGGCTGCTACCGCGCGCAAATTGATGCCTGCGCCCTCTGTGGAACCTTTGCTCCCGGCTAGTGATGCGCCGGTCGATAAATTACGACAGCCGGCTAGCGGAGTTATAGCGCCTCGTTTATTGTTGCAGGTGCAATCGATGGGCGGTAGGCCAGCCGTTAATAACGAGTGCCGTTTTCATGACCTCCGAGTGCGGCCGAGATTGCACACGAAACGTAAATAAGTTTTATTGGCAAATTAATATCCTAGCGTGAATGCGGAGCGTGAAAGCAGATTATAACACTCATTCTAAGCTTAATATTATAACGTATTCACACCTTTTTTACAATTTGTTTTTTGATTGGTCCAACAAAGATTCTCGTCAATAGCGAAAAAACGGTTAATAAATCTAAGCAAAATTTCAAAATACCACCGATACACATGTAATTATGGTGTAGGTTACATGCGTGGTGCAATTAAATTAATAACTATCGACATCGATAATAATTAGAGCGATAGCATCACTAGACGGCCGCATTATACTGTAAAGATTGCTATTAACTCAAAGCATGGATGCACTGGCTTATATTTAGAGCTGACGGTTAGCGGCAGTGCGTTCCGTAATTATATTCGAGACGGTCGCCATTCTTTGTCTCTTATTTTTAGTAAGAGGTAAGGGGTCACGAGCTTCTCGGAGTTCTTTTTCGATTGTCTTTTTGCTCTTGGATGCTTTCTAACTTTTACTTTGTAGTAGTGGCGTGTCGCTTTAAGAAAGTCTCGTGGCATGGTTCATACATTTATTTGTACAAAAATAAAGTTAAGAGATTTTTCGGTGTCATACCAATATATAAAATATATTAAATACCTTGTATACTTTGGACGAAATGATTATAAAACTTTTTATCTGTAAAATAATAACCTTATTTGTCAAATTGACAGATTTTTTTGCTACTCGGTAAACGATGGCTATGTAAAAAATTATACTCAGCCAACATCAACAGTTTCAAGTTCTAAAAACATTGATTGCAAAAAGTTATTATTTAGGTAACTACGACCAATTTGAACATCATTCCGAATAATTTCTTCTACATAATTCTTTTTTTCCTGAATATCGTTCCAAATATTAACATTCTTTTTTCCTTCTTTCTTTTTTTGTTGTGTACATATTCTGCTGTAATTCTTTCTTTCGGTACCTACTAGTTGCGTGAGTACAGAATATAATTGCTCACGTACAGAGATGCTTCGAATCATGCTGATTCATATGCCATAGCCGGGTCCATTCCATAAAAGTACTTTTACATTTTATTGCATTTCACAGGTTATTATAATTAGGTAGAGTGTACTCTTTAAATGACGTTCTGCGTTAAAATGATTGGCTGGTATTATTTTTGTTTTAAAATTTAAACAGATATGAAAAATAAGTTAGGAATAATATTTGTAATGTGTAATGGTAATACCTAATCAGAACCATAAAAATGAAGGTAAGATCAAACAATCAATATATATATTTTTATTGATCACAACTGTAAATAGTTTCGACATAAAGGGTAACTTGATGAACTGCACTATCGAGATATTTATTAGATATCAGTTTTAAATAAAATCCCTTAAGGCTCGTGATACACGAGGAGTAAGTCGGGAAGCTTCATATTCCTCTTACTTAGAGGCAATAAAGAGTTCCTTAAATACAACCGTGATAGTACTACGATTGAACTATTTAGTTTTAATATCTAAGCAAGTTTAATGTTGTTTATAGGAATATTTTTTCCTGTATGTCAGTAATTGAAAAATTGTAGAATTAGAATGGTTCTGAAAGGTATTGTAACTTGCGTTACGGTGGAAGTATGTGTATGGCGGGTGACTTGACATGAAGTAATCATCTTAGTCCTCAAGAGTGCCCACCCATCTATTACTGACTTCCGATAAGACCTCAATTCCATATGCAGTTGGTTACAGAGGGTATTATTATTTATTTATTAATCTTATATACAAAATTCTCGTGTTACAATATTAGTTACCGTTCTCCCTCGAAACTGTTTCACCGGTTTTCACCAAATTTTATATGCATATTCAGGGTTGTTCACCCTTAACATTTTTTTATTTATATGGCAACACAACGTTTGCCGGGTGAGCTAGTATCAAAATAAAAATAAAATCAAAAATATGGTACCGAATTTCAACTCGGTAGTCATATTTACAATACTTATAGGTAATTGGATATGGTCTATAATATGGTCGTGATCATTGTGACCTAGAACATTCACAATTCTGTACTATTTTTGTAAGTTTCGATCGAGATCGAATTGATTATACTTATTTAGGTATTATCATTACATCTATCAATTTTAAAACAACTGCACAGTTACAATATTTGTTCCAACATTATTTGTTCCAATTGTATAGCTTATGATTTTGTGTACCTACCTTCATTTAATTAATAGGCTAAATAAAACTTGGCTTTGATAATAAACAAATGTAGAGAATTTAAGTATAAAATCAACTTGATATGAACGAATTATGATATCAATGTCTATTAGATTTATTTAGTTTTACAACGTTAAACGTGCCTAATGTTTTTATTATTCCTAGTTTATGCTAAATGACCCATAGTTAGGTCCGTGTAAATCATTTGTTGGTGCAGCTCTACCAATACAGCTTATAGCACCAATTTTGCTATTAAAATAGAAAGCTTATCATCGTGGGCATCGGCGAGCGCAAAAAGCTCCCACATAATTGGAAAATAACCTAACACAACTGTGGGAGTGGCGTGTGTACGCCGCGGACGTGTGCGACAGACTGATTCTAATCCTATGGTAAGACAAGGACAGAGAATGCGCGTGCGCAGGTGGGCGGGGTCTAACCACCCGAACGATAACGAACGCGCCCGAACTAACTCGAATCGAAACCGCCCAGTCTGAGATGTTCGCGCATTGTAATCGCCTAGTTAGATTGACCTCCAACTTTTCTCGTGGTACTTTCGTCGGAGAATATTTCAATGGTCCATCTTACGTTGGTTAGCTAACACAATGCCAGCGATGTTTGAGCAATGCAACCATTATATAGTATTAAAGCCTTACATGAGCTTATTGGAATAATGGACGGTTTCTAAGAATGCCGGTGTTGCGATATCTCTTATAGAAGGTAATTAGTTGGTTGGAGATTAATGTAATTGCGATTCCTTTAGAGATAATGATTTTGTAGTCGTTTGAATGGCTACTGTTACAATGCAAGTCAAAACTCGGTTAACTGCTTATGTTCGAAGTAATTATCTTCTTAAAGACCTATTAATAAAAACATCAAGTGAAATCAGTGGTGTACGGAGAACAATAGTAAGTTTTAAACTGATAATCATTTCTGATCGATCTGATTATATTGAGATATATCTAATTTAATGTTATGTGTCAATTACGTAATACTTAGGTATATTTTATCTAAGCCGCTACTGTAAGAAACTGTGTTGTAACATGTAACAATCTAATTCCTATTGTTATAACACATGTTTTTTTAACCTTACATTAGAACTAGATAATCATAGACTAAAAATTACCCAACAGTCACTCCTAATTTAAAAATGAATTGCAAATGTAATGTAGGTAATTCAGTGTTATTTCTGGGTTGGTAACTGATTAGCTAATACTTCATCTATTGCGGTGTAAGTACTATGAAAAGACATTTGTTATCTGTGCACTTACCGTGAATCTTATGCTTATAATAGCTTCCCTTGCTGACTGTACCCTTGGCCCATACAAATTCCAAGTTCTGACACAATCCGCTAGGGGCGCTGATTAGAAATTGTATGGGTAAATACGTAAACAAATACCAAAACAGTCATATTTGTCGAAACGTAAAAACTCCTGGTAAGGGTACAGATTAGCTAATACTTAATCTATCGTAGTGTAAGTACTATGAAAGACATTTGTTATCTGTGCACTTACCGTGAATCTTATGCTTATAATAGCTTCCCTTGCAGACTGATCATAATTTATCTGTAAACGCACAGATGCGGCGTTCGCCAGTCCGCAGTGCGTATTTACTTTAACCGCACATTAATTGATTAACTATGGCAATTTCAATTAAACTCATTGATCATTTGGAGTTCTATTTGCTTGGGATTTATTTGATAGTATCTAACTATAATTAATAGTCTTATATATCTCAAATAAAATGTACGCTGAAAAACGTGGTAAAACTTGGTTTAAGCTAACAGTTACAGGCCTTCAACAATTTCTATTTTCACACCTATTTCTGCCTAATAACAGCAGTGTTAGGCGCTGCTGTGTTCCGTTTTGAAGGGTGTGGTAAGGGAGGCATACTTTTTCGAGGCGTTCCAGCTTAGTCCTCAGGGGTAGCAGCGCATTTGTGGCCGACCTCAGGTAGGAATATTTAATCCTATCTGGAGCTGATTACAGATATCCATGGGCGGCAGTAGCCACTTACCATCAGGTGAACTGCGTGCTCGTCTGGTACTCCTATATTATATATTAAAAAAAAACAATTATCCAGTAATAAGAAAAATAGTCAGTCATCTTTCAAATTCCTGCAATTTATATCCAGTGCTAGGATATATATCCAAGTTGACCATACATACATACATACATATCTTCTCTACATATCGGTATCTGCGACATAATAGCAACCCGCTTCCTAACATATTTGCATTAGTAGCACCTTAATTGATTTAGGTGTGGTGCCTTAAATTAAACAGGGAGGTCACGGGAGGTTATTTAATGCCTCCGGTTAATTATTGGCGGGTTGAAGTGCTTGCTGTTACCGGCCGGAGAGAATGACCGCTCGGCTCGGACTACGTACGATCAACATAGAAAATATTAATTAAAATTTCACTTCGATTAGATGGTGTACTGTATTTTATAGGCTGCAATATATAACCTTATTCTCCAATGCTTGTTTAGTAATATTCAAATATGAAGTATGAGTTTATTACTTTTGGTTTTTCTAAGGTCTGCAAGTTTTCACAAAACATAGTACCTAATGCACCTGAATTAGTAAATATATCTATATTTACGAGTAAAAATATATTATGATAGGTACTAAACGCTTTGTGGCTTTTATTCAATAAAACAAAAGATGCAATTATAGATGAATTTGAATTTTTTTTTTTGTTTTTTTTGGTAAAGTAGATACATCTTGAATTACATTAGTGAAGTTCGGTCACTGATATACTAAAAGAGCGTACCTATCTTCTTTTATACAAGTACCTATATAGTATTTTACAACTGGCCAGAGTCCGTATATTCTTTATTTTTCTCGTCACATACCACAGCATCTTTATGATCAGTTCCCGCAAGTAACCAAAGCACCGTTAAGCAAACACTGGACCGCCCGTTACTAGCGTTTTGTTAACACCAATAGGTTACTACTTCATGTACTGTCATCATCGAGCCATTACTACCACTTTTAGGGACGGATATCATCTCACAAACAGCATGAAGTTGGTATTGACGCCTTCGAGAATTGACGAATTCTCAAGAATATTATTTTTTCATTTCGTTGCCTTCGCTATTAAAATCCATTATAATGTCATACGCTCAAAGTTTTAAAAGTAATGTGTCTCCTATTTTTTTAATATAAGTAACAGACGAGCATGCAGTCCACCTGATGATAAGCGGCTACTGCCGCTCATGGACATCTGTAATCAACCCCAGATAGGATTAGATATTTCTATTTGAGGTCGGCCACAGATGCGCCGCTACCCCTAAGGACTAACCTGGAACGCCTCGGAAAAGTATGTCTCCCTTACCACACCCTTCAAACCAAAACACAGCAGCGTTTAACACTGCTGTTATTAGAAAATAGGTGTGTAGTATACTTTAAAAGACTTTAAACCATAATTTAGTCGTACAATATAAAATACAAACAAAAATCTAAAATACAACAATATAAAATCATATAATATAAAATCTCCCTGAGTAAATCTCAAAAGGGAGATTTTATTGGTAGTTAAATCCGCCGCGTAAAAGACTTCAACGACATTATTTGACTCTTCGAGTATATTTTTGTGGTAGAGTTACTCTCGAGGTCTGTTTGATTAAAGAGATTATAAGATATACTTGTTTCTATTTGTATAAGCCTATGAAGATGATAAACTCAAGTGTATAAGTGTGGATGGTTTTTAGCGAGACCACAAATGAAATAAAATTAAATACTAGAAAAAACTTTTTATGATTGAATGATTTTTATATTGTTTGTGTTTGTTTAGTTAGTTTATTTATCCGATGCTAAGATTATTCAATGTTATAGTTAGTATGATTCATTCTTTCTTATTCGTGTAGAGTTGGCGTGTTTTTTCTTTTTATTCTTAAAGTAAACTAAATATCTTTTTGCATTTAATAATTCCTTAATTATAATGATACCAAAATAATGTTGAATTTATTTTTTAATACACCTAAATATTACCAACGAACACTGATAATGTACATAGATAGATTAAGAGAAATCAGTCAACCAAAAATAGCTAAGAAAACGGCAGTCGTACGGTATCTATGATTAAGTACACAATAATTATAAAGGTAGGTACAGACTACAGCTATATCTATAATAGCGGGGATATCGGCTGCAGCGCAACAATCTAGTTGTATCATCGGCGGCTAGATAGCATCGCGCTCGTGCCACTTGTAAACCGACGCCTAGTGTTGTGATGGACCTGTATCGATATAAGAATATATAATAAAAAGAAAAGTAGGGTAATATATAAACAAACCATTCATAATGCATACGTTTTGCTATATAAATATAGAAGTCTAATTCAATTAATTTAGTTTTCATGGTGCCGATCACATCTCTGCGTGTTCATTTTAAAAGAAAAAAAATCTTATGACGTCATTTCGATAGTTTCTAACGTTCTGTAGAAGTTTAAGATTCGTTTTGAATATTTTAACGTTTTTGAAATCATATAGAAATGAACATTTTAATGTCAGAATATAAGCTTATATAAAGATTTATCATAATAAATTCAATACTGTAATTGAATAATGAGATCAGTAGCTTTATAATCTATGGATAGTTCAAATTAGTTTTTGACGTAAACGTTTATCGATATCACAGATAAAACATCGACGTCGCTAGCAATGAACGAGTAGCGGTCGCGTGCCGGCGCGCCCTCTCGCGGCGAGTTGAGGAAAGTGCGCGGCATTACAACGGATCATTATCGCGGTCTAAACTTTGTTCATATTTCCAATGGCCTTTCATATTGTGCTCTGTAGATTTAGTCAGGCCAGGCGATTGTTAGTTTTTGAATTGACAATAGCCGTTATTATTTAGCGGATTGTGGATCGACCGACTTAGCACGCTATAAATATCGATTTAGAATTGGTAGAAAATCTTTCTTTTGTTTTCTGCATCGCTATGCTATTATAGCAAATTGATAAAATGCTTTGAACACTAACATTGTTAAGAATAACAAACGATTTACTTTACTCATAAGTCAATATTAAAAACTTTGAGCTTATGTTATAAATGAACTAAATCGACCAATAAGAAAATCGTAAACCCTACAAATAAATCTAAACGCTTATAAGATCGCATTAACTACCGCAAACCACGAGACTAGACGATCGGCGGATAGCCGCCGTCACATTACCAGCGGAATTACCACGTAAGAGTTACAATAATTCAAAGCGTATCTCATGCATATTCAACATGTGTACGACAACGAGCCAACAAACAAACAAACAAACGAAACATAGAAACGAACGCATGAGATATCTTGTCGCAGCGCCGCGATGAGATACGGTCTTGTTATTGTGGGGTTACCACGTTTTGTGTTGCTTAAGAGTTATTCTATTCTGTTCTCTATTCGTCTTTAAATTGTAATTTTGCACCTGCACCTTAATTGCAATTTAATTTATAGAATCGTGACATTAATTTAAAATTTACTGCTGCATTGGGAGCAGAAGCAGGCAGTAATATCTGAATATCAGGGATGTGTGATTGATGTGGGAAATGACTTCTGACGGAGTATTATCTCCGTAAAAAACGTAAGTGAGTAAACAAATAAAAATATCTGAAAAGTGTATTATGTTGTATCTTAGCAATTTCCAAAACCTTCATTATGCAATTCATAACCAAATTTTACTAGGATTTATAAGGGCATTGGGCCCCTTTTCAGCTGTTTACTTCTGTATTTTTCTAGACTAGCCACAACATTGCTACGCTACTGCAATATGCTACAGTTTTTGACCTTTTATGTGCTTACTGAATGCCTTTTTTAAACCTTAAATTTGTCAGCATCGACAGCCGATAGCGAACTAATCCGCTTATCGCAAAATAATGGTCACTCCAGCCGCGCGTATCCGCGTGCGTGCCTTATAAGGCCCATGAATTCTGCCACCGCACCAGTTATCGGATGAAAGCGGCCTTGTTCGGCTAATAACGATGCAAGTTATAATGCACCCGCCGCAATCTCCGTGCCTAGTACCCACTACGTTAATTTATTGTGTTACTTAACCCTCTATAGCTCTTAATAAAGATAAACGTCTAATCTGTATCGGCCAGCGGGTTTGCTACGAGATAGTGTGTGTAATGTAATTGCGAGTTTCGTATAGAGGTAATGGTTGCGTGTGCAGGGATACTGCGGGTTATCATCGTATTTATTTGAATTTAGAATTGGCTGTAAACAGAAAATTAACGTAACATAAAATATACGACGGTGTTCGTTGATTATTACAGTTTTGACTAGACTAGAGCTCTGTATTATGTTATGTACAAACAATGGCTTAAGAATCAAATATCGGAAATTTAGTAGATGCCCATAAATGGCTGAACTTATTTACCTGCTCCATTCGATGTTACAAAACACTTTATATTCTATTTTATTTACCCCACAAAACAACTACCTCATGTTACCTAATGAGACGCGAGCTAAGAAACTGTATGCGGCTGTAGCAGCGCACTAAATTATTCATTTACGTACTCTCTAATGGGAATATTGGATCGCTGCGTCGCTACATAGCGCTTACAAGCGCTGTCCAGCGCTTGATAGGTACAAATCCTACATTAGGCTTTACAAGTTGCACGGAAACCCAATCTACGTATAAGGTAAATTACTCATTCGCTTAAATTGCGATACGGTTGTTCCTTAGTAGGTTTACGGGTGCTAGAACATTCAAATAATTGAAATAATTAGTAATTAAAACTAGAACTTTAGATGTAGTAACTTTATGATATAATATTAATATTAAAACATTCAAGTACCTTCGACACGATCGTTAATCGTAAGTTTAATATGATATTTGTTTCTCAATTTGCGATGCCGTGCTGCGGTATTAATGCTGCTTAACGGTACGTAATTTTCTTCTATTTATAAGTCACCGATATTGTCTTGAACATAATAAATACGTGATATATTCAAATAAAATGAAATAGAATCAAAAATATTTTATTTTAAGTATATTGCTTTATTATAGAATGTTTATGTCAGCAGCATTACCCCATTATTTATTTGCGCAAAATCATACAGTTTAAATATCTTAATGTTGCATATTTTTGTGATTACCTTTACCAGTTTTTCTTTTCTCTAAGGTTTATATAGCTTATCTTACCCAATTTTAACGGTTCAATGCACATGATCATATCAGTACAAAGGCTATGGAAATACATTACGCAAAAGGCCATAATTCGCGTCATTGCGTGAGCTGTCGCATTAGTTCTGACACCGGCTGCAACGGCGGCCCACTTCGTTTCCATTTGACAGCCGTATCAAACGTTGCATCGTTTTCACCTTCCTACTATAGCTGGGGTATCATAGACCAGTTATGGGTATAAGTCTTAGTATAAGTTATGGTAAGCTGATAAAGTTTTTGAATGTGATTTGATCTAATTGTTAGTTATTGTCAAAATACAAGGACAATTTGCAATTAGAAACTGCCTCTCCTTTAAGACTTCCATGTGATGAGCATTTTCCTGGATTTTTACATTTTATTATAACTCTGATGCTGTGGAATATTTAAGTATGATATGTCATCATAACATAAGGACAGACTTATACATAAATTTTACCTATCAATACACACTATAAACACTAACAAGTGTAAAGTTTATAAGCTTTGTAAATAACTTTACTAGATAAATATGCGATTGGGATTACTTAACGATCCCGTTACGTGACCTGTGAAGAATAAAGAAGTAACAAAGGTTTCAGAAACTGAAATGTTTTAAACACCTGACATGAATACAGAAGAATTTTTACTTCATGTATCTATGTATGTTGCAGGAATATTGTTATGGTTTCTGAATTAAAAAATGTTTCGAAAGCCTGATACGAAAACAAGCTTTTTTAAATACTCTTTTTCCTCTTTTGTTTCAATTAGCTGTCCTGAATAAACATTACAATCAATCTACTATGTAATCAGGAGCAGAGATACAAAGCCTTTTTAGCAATGCTATCAGTAACACCCAGTGATAATCTCCGAGTCGCATGACGCAAGACGAAGCCGTGCCCCAAGTTTATCACCCACTCGGCGATACCATCTCGCTGGACGCTTTGTCCCGGATACTAAATGAGGTGTACCGGTCAGTTTGATTCGAGACCGCTGATAATTAGATCGATTTACAATTTTAAATTGGAGTACAGATAGAGTTATTGTCTAACAAGGCCCCGTTGTTGTACGAACTCGATTTTGATTAGGACAGGTTATTGTCTAGTTGTAGTTGTAGCGAAATGGCAGTGGTTATGCTTTTATAAACAATGAATAATGAATAAAATGTTACTTTAATGAGAATCTGTACATAACGAACTAAAATAGTAGTACGGCTTCTTTAGCGTAATAACCATATTTTGGTCTTATTAGCTATATTCTTAACCCAATATTAGACACGTTTTCTTTCCGAGTGTATGTTCGTATATTTATGCCACAATCGCTTATGCTGGCCAAGTGCGAATTCGTATTCTTCACACACCTTTAACAACTTTTTCAGAGAGAAGATGTATCGTTATTATGTAAATCTCATGTATAATATAAACGCATAAGGTGGATTGCTCGATTATTACCAGGTAGGTACATTGCTATTAAAATCAATGCAGACTGTAGGTTTTTTGAAAACCTACAGTCGATTTCAGGTTTTGGAATTCATAAAATATGCCAAATGTCCAATTCCTCACATAGCCTCGTAACTCCTATTTCTATAAGCTTTCTGCTTAGTTGCTGCAGCCCAAGTGTGTACTGGGTTTAAACTGATAAAATGTGACAAAATAAATTCTTGATTTATTTTACACAAACTATAGTTAATTGATCAAGCGTTTGATAACGAGATAGATTTGATTGGCGTGCTTTGTGATAATTCTTTACAACACCATAAAGGCGTTTACAATGCGCAAACTGCGCGTTTAGCTGTTATGGAATTGAGGTGGGGCTCGTTTCACTATAAGTTCATAATAGCATTGAGATTAATTAAATTACAGTTGTTAAATATCTTATTGTTAAATATCTTAGGTATTTTAAGTAGCCCTGAAATTCGAATTAAAATGAAAAAATAGCTACTAAGTGATCGACTTCACGTGAAGTAATCACAACTGTCCACGGACGTAGGTAGAGTTTTATGTAAAGTTTATGTAAGTTTTATGTAAATACAAACTCAACCCTGTAAGGACTATGATGGACTAATGCAGTTAAACTTGCCTTAATTTTTGTATTAAATGATTTTTTATTAGTATTTTTCTATTAGTCATGCTGTTTATAGTAATATAGTTTATGCATGCACTACTTTAGAACTCTTTTTACACATAGTGCGTTTACGATTTTGAAAAAATATAAACAAAAAGCAAAGCGTTTCGCTCAGCAGTAAGGAAACATGTCAGGGCTAATCAATAAATAACATTAAAAATTCCTATCTATTATACTTTCTAAGAAATTCTCCATTCACAGGACACAGGTACGTCGTGCTCTTAAAATTTATAAGCGCCAATGAAATCTAATATAGAGACCATTTCTATGGGACAATAAAATCGCAAGCGAGTTTCACCGCACGTAAACCGTTTGGATCTCGAACGTAAAACACACAGCGAGTAAATAATGACACCTATTACTTGTTGGGAGCAACAATCATGAGCGTTTCCTTTCCGAGCGATCGACATCCGGCCAGTAAACGGATACGTCCGAGCCGGCCAACTAGAGCCTTAGGTGCATTGCGGTGAAGATTTCTATGTTAAATATTCTATGAACAGCTACAAAACAATAACTACATTTATATAACGATACCTTAATTGAAAATAAATGGCGTTGAACGAAATCAGAATAAATAAAAAAAACATTTTGTTAAAAAAGTGAAGTTGGCTGATTAAAGTTGAAGTTGGCGAAGTAAGGTGTCGATATGTAGTTTTTTAATTAAAATAATCTGTCAATATCTAAATTGTTACTTGGTTTGGTGCAGCACTGTTTATATCGGATCTTATTCGCCGATTTACGACTAAGTTTTACAGTAACCACATGTTAATATTTAAGAGATTTGAGGGATATGATAAAATAATGATTTAATTAAAGTTATTATGAGTTTTATTAAAATGAACGAAATTTAAAATGGATGGATATATGACAACTTTGTATGAAGAGGTCAACATGAGGCGCGAGGAAACGCGTTTGGAGATACTCGTAGATGGGTTTTGATAAAGCGTATAAAATTGCAACTTGAGCGCAAATTGCTTAAATCATACAATGGAAATATTTTGTAAATATTTATTGCAAAATCTGACAAAAACATATACACGTAGGAATATAAAATGTATCAAAATCGATACAGTAAACGTATTTGCCATAAAACCGTATACCGTAGCGGGTTTAAACCCAACTATGCGCTGCCACATCAGATCGAAGATCTCTCTTTAATTATATTGTTATGTCGATCGTTGGAGGTCGTGAGGTTATACCAAATAGATTATCTGTAGAGACTGTAGACGATATTGTGCTGCCGCTCCGTGAATAGCCCCTTTCATATCACTCGCTATATCAAATTCTTTTTCGGAACCGCCCGCGGTCATTACAGCTGACTACAGTCTGATTGCCTCTTTGTAATTTGTTGCTTGTACAAATTATTTTTTGGATTATATTGTTATCTGGAGCCGTTGTTCTCTTTATTTAAGTAAGTTGTTTCGTCATTTGTTTGTTTTATGGTGCTATCAGGTTTAACATATTAATACTATGCTACAATGCAAGTAGTTAATCTGCGAGCTGAGAATCTTGCTTTACGGCCTAATGTAGATTTTGTTATTTCCATTTTTTGGAGTAAAAATCGATTGTAAGTGCCGCTGTCTGTCTGCGAGATAGAGGTAGAAACAATTTTGAAATCAATTTTTAATTTACATGGCTTTGTTATGAAAATATATTCAAGACTAAGTACATTATTATTTCATGATAATATGTATGACCGTCGCCATTCTTAAGCACCTTCTATTCGTGTATTCCACACGTGTATAGCGGTTACTTGTAATACCTAGCTATTAGGTCGGTTATCAACCGTAATTCGTATAATTTCCAGCGACGCGAGCCGAAAGTTTGTAATTATATCACAAACACGGCCTGCATGTCAAAACAATGAACAAAAGATACACGAAAACGCTGTAAGCGCTTTGCATAACCACATCCACCGCTGCGGTCGCGCGCACCTGTCGCGATTACGCACGCCCGGTGACACGCACGTACTTAATAGGGATATTCACTTATATTCGATATATCGAATTTACTCGATGTTTGCTATACGATATATCGAATTGAATCGATTTTTTGACAAATATTGTTTTCATTCGATATATCGATATATTTTAAAAATATCGGATCGATTAAAAAACGAATGCTGACTCATACCAAAAAACTGAAGTAAACTTTACTCAATGATTTCTATTTTGAATCCATTTCTATTCCATTTTAAATTCGTAAATTCCGAATATCTTAAATTAAAAAAATCTGAGAAAAAATATTCGATATTAAAAAATATCGATATTTTTAAACGATATATCGGAAAACATCGATGTCAAGTACCGATATTTTATATCGAATACATATATCGGTATATTTTTTAAGTGGACACCCCTAACGTACTATGCACAGATAATCCACGTCAAAACACAAGCCAATAAATCGCGTATTACGTTAAAACGAAGACCGAGATTCCCGTACAACGCGTACTCTATCCCAAGAACAAAATAACACACGCCATCCTTCACAAATGTATGCAAATATACCGCGTATCGCGATTGCATAAATGCTCGGAATTGCTTGTACATTCCCTACCTCCGCTGGTAACTCGTGCCGCCGTACGCCTAATTTCCGTCCACAAAAACATCGTTAGCTTCATTGAGTGGGTGACGGTTTCGTCAGCCATTTGTTCTGGTCGAAATCGCCGTGATTATGTTATTATTTCGACTTTCAACTTTTGTTTTGACGACGTAATTATATGTAAGCGCATTCAATTACATCTACCGTAAGTAGGCAGACATTCCAACGTATTTGAACTATGCTCTTTTCTTATGTCAAAGTAATTGCATATTATGGATTCTAATCGCTGCCCATCAATTTGAATTGAATGAAGCTACATTTTGCCCCCTAAGGGTTCAATCCGGCGAGATTCCGAGCGGAATTTATGTGTAGTCTTAGAATGACAAGCGCAAGATGTAATGGTATGCAGAACACCTACTCAAAGCTGCGAAGTATGATGGATCGGTCTGCGAGTGCCCGACAGGATACACTTGCCACATTACAGGCTATTTGTTAATATGTAAAATGTATTCGCCATAAATTGCAAATAGAGATCAATGTAACGACAAAATTGCACTTTGGGGGTCCGCGTGTTAGCTGTTTTGATTTTTAAAGCTATTAAAGATATTTTTATAGTTCAGGAAGGAGTTTATTGTTTTAATCGTTTCCTTGTAAACACATTTTATGCCCGTTATTCAGCTAGGGTCCGCTATTTTCCCGGATATGGGAAGTGTTTATGTTGTTGGAGATATCCTGTTGACGCTAAGCGGGGAAAGCAAAAACCTGCGTTTATTTATACAGCTGACCCCATACCTAACTACCGACAAAAATACTAATAATAAATTGATATTTTTTTATTTTATTAGCAACACAATTGATACATTACTGTTCCAGTCTTCAGCTCTAGTCTCGTCTTTGCCACATTGAGTTAAACCAATGCGGTTTTCATAGCTAACCAAGCAAATTTTAACGTCAATCCGATACAGTCAATGAAATGTGGTGTCGAGAAAATTTTAATAGATGCGCGTAGTTGGGCGCGGCGTGGGTCGCCCCGCCCCGGAATTAGCAATTCTGTAGCTAGTTACGTGAATAAATTGATAACTGTGATTGAAATTAATTCTGCCTCCCTAAAACGTGTTTAACGACAGCTTATCACGCGCTAATACCTGTCGAAAGACTAATTGACCAGCTGGAAGTATTCGATGATTGTCCACCGTCAGTCGCGCCACAATTAGTCGCCCGGGGGCAGAGACACCGCGACCTCGCGTGCCTCTATTTGACATTTAGCCCGCGACCTTTCGTTTATTTTGGGGTCCGCTCGACTCCTACAACGCATTATTATTCAACGCATTATCTAAAGTTCGAGTTGGAACGGCCCACGGCGCGCCCACACAGACCAGACAAACTAGATCTCGTATTATTTATTCCCGGCTTTATTGTTGCGAGTTTTTTGTGTCGTGTATCGAGTTCTCGGAGTAATCGGTTTGTTTATTGCTCGAGATTTTGTCGGTTACCCCCGCTGGAATGTTTAATGTTCAATGGCTATTTTGTGCTCGTATTAGTGTTGTTTATTCGATTAATGATATGTTGCTCTGAAATATATGATGTTATTCTAATTTTGGCGTGGTTAGTTTGTTTATAGTTAATAGTAATATTGCGACTTAACAAATTTAGATTTGTTTAGAATATCTGATTTGTTTGATTGTTGATTTGGCTAACATATACCCGCAATATAACCTGAAAATACAAAATTTAATAGATAGATCTTAGGCCTTAAACACATAAGACTTTATTAGTACCTACCTTATAGATAAAATAGTGTATATCACTAGAAAACGTTAGGCCACAGCGAGGTCAGGAAATGTTTATAATTATTTATCTAATGGCACTTTACTTGGCAGATTTCACGTTTCCATAACGTAAATGGAACGTGCTTTAAATGAAGTTGAAATTTTCGTAGCGAGCCTCGTTTGGCACGCTTGGCCCTTTCAAAAACAATTATCTCGTGATGGAATCATTAACACGTTCCCAGCGGCACAGATTTTTCTGTACTTTCCATTACTGCGTTACGAGTTGTTTTAAACCTCGTCCTATACCCGACATTGTGGCGGCACGAGGCGTATTAAATCCCACCGCCCGAAGGAGACTAAAATCCTTTTTTTGGCGCCAAATAAGATAAAATGGACGGCTTTTGTCTTGATTATTATTAACAATGAGTTGATTAACCTAGATCTGCCACCGCCCTTGGTCAAATTAGTTAGTTTAGATTCTATGGGTAAAATAAAATGTGGGATCTAATGCACCTCGGACCGCACTGAAAAATAGCAGGTTTCGATATAATTTAGTGATGGGAAAATAAATATCGATTTTATTTTATTGTTTTTATTTATCAACGTTATGGACAGAATGAATACAAAAAGGGGAAAAGTTATGGATGTTTTTCATTGAAACATTTCAGACAATAAGGTTTTTTGCAAACAGTGCATTCCGTGAGATTTTTTTTTTGGTTTTTTTGTCTGCCTCACGACATGTCAAGAATGCGGAGTTTTTCGTCTCTTCTTCTTTGGACCCTTATCGAGTAGATGTGCTTTCTTTGCAGTGGAATCTGAAAAGTAGGAGCGAGTAGATTAGGGTAAAGAGTAATCGGAATACTCGGTAACGATTTTGCCTACGTTTCCTATATCAATAATGTAGGTACTTAACTTTTGTTTGAAGCATAACAGGAAACGTAATTATCTTTAATGTAATTTCTTACTATACGGATATACGCCTAGCCTGCCAAGTCTCACTACTTGACTTTCACCTAGACAGAGTATATTTGTGACTTACCTGTTTTTGAAATATCTTCCTCTATTCTGATTTTGGCTCAGATTTTTCAACCGGTTTTTCTTCATCTTCCTCCATGATCAACTTTTTTCGGCAACGTTTCGACATGATAATTTTCAACACAAAGACAGCCTCGACTGCGTTGCACAACACTAACCACGTGAAGCTAGCGTAGGGTGCGGTACGAGGTGCGTGGGGAAACGAGGCGTTCGCAACCTCGTTCCGCACTGTGTTAGCATTATTATTTGTTCAGTGCGGCACGAGGTCTAACAAACCCGACATTAGGTTGGTGTACCATAGAACTAGGAATCAGTAGCACATCACAAACATATAGTTATCACTCTCCTACACTGAACCAGACGGAAGTTATGCCTCTCGCACCACAGAGAAGTTAAAGTTTTTTCTTACCGCTATAACGACCAGACATGGACGAGGTGTTTTAAGCCGCGTTCCGCAGCTAACGTGTTAAACATAAGAATGTGACATTTAGGTGACTTCATATTATGTGCGCTAATGAATGCACTGTGCTTCGATATTTAACATTAGAATTTTAATCAGGACGGTAAAAATCTTGATAAAATTCTGAAGTATGCGAATATTTCAAAATCCTATCAAAATTTTAAAGATTAAATATTTTCAGGACATAACTAGTAAGTTACTTAAGCCTAACTTTAATCTTTTAATTTTCAAATTATGTTTTTTTTGAATCGATATTCAAGAATAGATACAATATTTATAGTAAATATTTTCGGTATAACTTTTTATATGCGCATAGTTACGAGCAGAGATTGTTATAAAATAAAAATGGCAGTCACAACAAATAATTCAATTCGAATTCAAATTTGCCCATTAAATATAATATATGATACAAATACGAGTACCCTAACAAAAAAGCAATATATTAACAAATGCTCTACATTTTTAATATTTATTGTCCATAAATTACCCATAAAAATGTACGTATAACAAGTTTAAATCTAATCTAGATTTATTATATAGGTATGCAAACACTTTGGACGTGATTCGTGACAAATACGCAAAAATTCAAAAAGCTTTTTTGTGTTCATAAACATAGATTAGTAAAGATTACTCACTCCTAACAAGAAAATGTACCCAGTTTTGAGAATTGAAATAGTTGCGTAAAAAAGTTTTGCCACGTCTCCGTGCTAAAATGTCCCTAAAATATTTGAAATAATTATTTATTTATTATGTAAATTTCACAGTATTAGTCATTTATTCCTAAATTTTCTCTAAAAATGTTTTTATTTGTCAAGAATTCAAAAAAAGAACTTACTAATAAGCCGTTTGTGGCTTCATTCAATTTCAAGGCGGCAAAGTATCTTTACTAATCTATGTTCATAAATAATAGTCAATAACAAAAAGTTACTTAAAAACATCTAAAAATTATAAACATTTACTGAACTCAACTGTGGCCCAACGTTTTCTAGTGATATACAATACTTTACTCGTATCTATAAGGTAGATACTAATAAAGTATTGTGTAAAGCTAATGCAATAGTTTATCTATTAAATCATTCATATTCGCTTAATTTTATAATAATGTAAGCGCAATTCATCTATAATTGTGTAAAAGTATACGTATAAAAAGTTAATAATTATAAATTTATTTATGCACGTGCGCGGTGAAACTACAAGTGATGCTCTTACTATTAATTTTCCTCGGAAGTGATTGCGCTAAATTACAAGAGGTTCCCGCCGGAGAAAGAAAGCCAATCCATTAGCTTCAGCCTCACGGGGGTCATTAGGCGGTGAGTCAGATCGTCCAACTGGTGTTTAGATCGAGTCAGACTATTCATTATGCAGGAAATATGTAAAAATACTGAGATAAACAAGATTTGTCAGATTCACGAATACATTTGTGTTTTTGCTAAGACTATAAAAGTAGAAAATGATTCAAATTTCAAACACATCGAACCTGATTACCGATGTGTTGCAATCTTTGCTTATGCCCACACTTGATCTGTAAGTACCTAATTTACAGAGTACTTATTAATATCACTACCGTTTGTCTTAAGTTTATTTTCAATGGAGAAGCAACAGCGAAAGGCAAAACCTGTGACATAATTGTAAATTATATTTTATGAACAATATGTATATAATATATTAATAATAATTATTTAAACTAATTCTAGAATAATAATAATATATTATAAAAATTGCACGCCCTTCGGGTATATACAGAGAAACCACTACCATTGTAAATGCCGTCATTTTATGTAGGTACCTGTTTTAGCAATAAATTACTGATTACTACAATACAAAATATACCATAAATACCTCCCTTTAAATGGTTACCTTTAGCCTGGAACCGTAATCTACGAAAATGGAAATAAACTCTAGAAGCAGAACAAGAGTTCTCCGAAATTTAATACTAGATACATCTAAGTAAAACGAGTATTTATTGACGAAGCAAGCCGCATCTCCGCCGGCGGCCGCACGCGCCGATCCCAGATTACCTTCCCAATGAACATGTCGACATTACAATTATAACGGTGTATAGCGCTTCGTAACGAGCCAACGACTTCGGTTCGGGAAACGGGTGGTGATGTAATGAATCTTTGGGCGTTTTATTTTTACTTATTTTTTTAAAGTTCGCATTGTATAGTGTCATACATCTACTGTAATACGAGTGAAACGATATTTGTTTGGATTTGAGGGAGGGCAAATAAATTTCTTGTCTTATAAGTGTTAAAAGATTTAAGTGAGGCGTTCCAGCATAGTTTTCATACATCGCATCAGTGGCCGTTCTAAGTTCTAAGGGAGTACTCTTATCCTATCTGCGCTTGAGTATGGATGTCTATGAGCAGCAGTTCTCCTTATCATTATATACACTGCATGCTTTCTATCTACAACCGAAAAAATGTATACAGTAGAGCTAATAATGTAGTTTAAGATTATTTTATCTTTAATCTTTTTTGTTAACATACATTTGTTTTAAACATTCCAAACCAGGTATTTTCCAAAGAAATTATATTCTTTACTAAAATCGTTCTAATAAGATAAAATTACAAATCCGTATGGATCATTGGAAAACTGTCGCAAGTTAGCCTTTCACTGTCCGCCAGCAATAGACTATAACTCACCGTGGCATCGTAACAAATCTAAACCATGAAACCGCTCGTGGTCAAATGACAGTCATTCGGCAACTCGCAACCCGAGCCACTATACAGCATTACACTTACATAAATTATTTAGATCGCTCTGCTAGAGCTGTATCATTTCGCGTTGTGGGTGGCTTAGGACTCGGAATGACTGACTGTAAACGTTTAATTTAGGTGACATAATAGGAAACATCGAGTGATGTTTAGGATTGAAGGAGTGATTTCTGTAAGGATTGAATTTTTACATAAGCCGAGTGAAACGGCAGACGGGCTATCTGCTAGAGATCACCAATGGATTGCAGTCTTTTTGTGTCTTTTTTTGAAGAGTCCAAGTCATAGAGCTTCGGGAATATCTCAGGAGGAAGTTAATTACATATCTTGTATTTTCTTCATAATATTGAACGTGGTTGTTGATAATTCGTTTTTACTGTTCTAATATAACTAATGTAGGTGTACGTACGTCCTTTATTATAGTAAGCGAATCGGAGGACATGATAAAGCCGCACTATCTAAGCTTTCAGATATTGAGCGGTAGCAGCTTTTTTGTTATTAATATTATATTTAAAAGCAATGTCAGTAGTACTAGTAAGTAAATTCTTTTTTGTCCTCAAATATGTAACAAACATAATTTAGGTTTAAAACAGTACTAGACCTATAAAATAGAAAGAAACAGTAACAGTACACCTTATTGTGAAAACCGATTTACAAGAATTCCAAAAACGTTTTCGGCTGGAACTGAATTCCTTTACAAATGCGACGCGTGTACGTAAAACGAATATACTTATTTATTACATTACTCGGTAGCCGTACATTATAATGTAAAGTGCAGTAGTTTCTTTGAACCTTCTTTCGAATTTATTCATGCGTATTCTTAAGAAACATGTATTAACGGTAATAGGAGATATTTTAGGATTATTTATTGTTGTTTGAACAGTGCCGGATTATAACCACCCACGTTGTCTAAGGATACCTGTCGGCATTATGTATTGACAAAAGTGCAGTCCACCTGAAGTTAAGTGGTCACTTCCGGCTATGGACATCTGTAACCAAGTCTAAAGAGAGTGGAGGTCCTACCTGAACATAAGTCCTACGATCACAAATACGGTGTAGACACTGAAGTGTATCTTGGAACGCCTCATCTTATTTTTGGTGTAACATACGGATGTTAAGGTGTTAAAGAACAGTCTACTATAGCGTTTGAATAGCGTTATTCAAATATCAGCGTAATGAAACAGTAATCCTAAATATTTTAATTAACATGTACAAGAGAACGCAAAGACGAGAAAAGTAACTGAAAATAATCTTTTCAACATATGTTAAGTAGGGGGAAATATAGCACAATCGTATATGAATTATTTTACTTAATTTAAAGGTGGTAGGACCTTTCGTGGTACGAATCCAAAGATACAACCGCTATTTCGGCTTCACTACAACAGTGTTAAACGCTGCTGTGTTGACCTTGTAGTTTGAAAGGTATGGTAAAGAGACATACGAGACGTTCCAACTTAGTCCTCACCTTGCATCTGTTCTGTTATGACGGAAAGTCTTTAAACTAGTTACTCCATTCTAAGCATACCCAAGAAAAAGTTAACTGTCGCAATAACTGACACCACGGCCGCTATTTATGTGCCCGTATAACTCGTCCGAGATTATTATATCAATTGCATCGGACATTACTTGTGACGGGCGATCTGGAATAATTAAGCTAGGTTACACCACGACCGTGGACGTAGTTACAAAATAGACCGCTAATCTACGACACACCTTTTCTACTTAATAACAGCAGTGTTAGGCGCTGCTGTGTTCCGTTTTGAAGGGTGTGGTAACGGAGACAGACTTTTCCGAGGCGTTCCAGCTTAGTCCTCAGGGGTAGCGGCGCATCTGTGGCCGACCTCAGGTAGGAATATCTAATCCTATCTGGGGTTTATTACAGATGTCCATGGGCGGCAGTAGCCACTTACTATCAGGTGGACTGCATGCTCGTCTGCTTCTCCTATATTATAAAAAAAAGTATTTAAAAAAAAATTCAGCCATATAGATCGCATGTAACTACCTATGCGTATGATTATAAATCAGGTGATAAATTAGTTTAAGTTTAATTATGCATAAGTTATAAATGCGGTATGGATTAAAAATACTTACTACACGGTACAGATATCTATACTTTATACTGTGTTTTACTTGTGTGTATTTAGTCTTATTGAGTTATTTCATCTATAATAAAAAAATCTAGTGTGTGTTCGATCTTTGGTATATGATAGGTACAAATTCAGTTACCTGATTAGAAGTAGTTTTTTAAAGTATTTGGATCAAATTAAAAAAGACCTTCCAGATTTAATTTAATAGTGTTATTTAAACATCTTGTTTAGTGGATTTCGTATTAATGAACCTATCTATTATATACGTAGGTATACACTTTTATCTTTCTACTTATACTTTCTTAGAACGCGAAATAACACATATATCATTCTGGGGGCAAAGAACATCTAATGTTCAACATATAAGGAACGAAAGTCGACATTTACTAATAGTTTAAATAAATATTATCATATCAATGTCTTTAGACATCACGTGTGACGGACAGAATCTGAAATAATTAAGCTATATAGAGCATACGGTCCAGTTGTGCGCATGCGCTGAATTCAAATGAAGAGGCTTGCTTGCAGGTTGATGCTAATTCTGTGGCCTCTACGCTGATCGTGAGGAACTTCACTATCTAATCTGATTTATGAACACTTTTGTGATTTTTTTGTACGAAATAAAAATAAACATGTTTTTACTTGGTAAGCTATTGCCGCTCGTTGTTATTTGGAATCGTTTGGATATAGGATCTGAGGTCGGCCATAGATGCGACTTAGGTTAGTAAAACTAATATAAGTATTTTGCACTTATTTCACCTGTCAAACCAGAACAAAAGCTCTTAACACTTAATATTAGGCAAACATATACGGCAGTGATTCCTCCGGAATCAACTACGTTCTATCATCAAGATAATAACATTCGACTCAATGCTTTAAAACGGATGTTTTCCGAGAAAACCCTTTTATCATTTTACACGATACTCTTATCCAATGCTCTTTCTTATGAAATTGAATGGTAATGTATGCTAGAACCAAATGTCACATGGTTTAGCGTAACTAAAATTGTTCACTAAAATTCCAACTATCTATTCGGCCAATCAAAATCTTCTATAGGTACGAAAACGGAAAATAAAGAAGTGGCGTATTTTTGGGATTCCATAGTGAAATATCCAATGATTACCATGTTAGCTGACCGCCCGGTAGCTAGAAAATTTCCATAAAAAGGTATGTGAAGCAATTAAGTAATTCATTGTATTCCACTCTTTAACATAAAAATAATTCTTAAGCGCATGTTTTGCGTGTGATAATCATTCCTATTTAATTAAAATATAAGTAGCCGTGTTCATTAATTAAGTAATCAGCGACTAAGCTCGATCGGTGGCTTGATAGAGTGCATATATCACATTATCTTAAACAACTTCGAGTTCCGGTGGTACGGCTTTGAATAATGAGCCAGCCCGAGATATACTCGTTACTGTGTCGACAGATGTCACTACGGTGACTCGGACAAATGATAGTGGACCAAAAGTTTCTTGTATGCGGATTATGGAGTTGAACATATTTGCTCTATTGCATGCGATTAAAGTGTCTCTGCGTTGGAATGGAGAGGACATAATCCCGTGCACCTACAACGATGATATGCGATTTATTGCGAAACGCAGAATTTTATTTCAATAGCTCGGTATGATTTATTCAAATTGAGTTATTGTGGTCGTTTGTATTACAGCCGATTCTAGCGTAAGGGCGCGGTTGAGATGCGATCGTGAAATAAAGTTCATTGTATGCAGTTACCTGCACTGCATACCATGAAATAAAATTAAAGTTTTTTTTGTATATACGAATTGTCCGTAACAATAGGTCATTTTATCCGAGAAGATCTGGAGTGAAAATAAGCGGATTGGTATTTCTTCTTAATTATCATTATTATTTTATTGTTTTTATTATTTTTATACCAAGGTGGTACCTAGATTTTTAACATGGTATGTATATATTTTAAAACTGTATTTTTCAGTATTATTCAAAATAAATAGTTCTTTAAAACAGTATCCTATAGTGACGAGGTTTCATTAATTGTCATTAATAGTTTCGACTTTAATTAAACTAGAGCAAATAACTGTAGTAGTAAACGAAGTTAATCGATTGCCATCAGACATGAACTCTGCCACACATTAAGGGGATTTTTATTACAAAACATTTACCCATTTAAGGGGTAATTATTTATTTATGGTAGCACCTAGTTTAACAGGAATCGGTTTATTCCAATTATGTTTAAATTACCCATAAAATAGATTAAACAT
This sequence comes from Epargyreus clarus, assembly GCF_041222505.1. Taxonomy (NCBI): domain Eukaryota; kingdom Metazoa; phylum Arthropoda; class Insecta; order Lepidoptera; family Hesperiidae; genus Epargyreus; species Epargyreus clarus. The sequence goes on from NW_027332212.1 coordinate 11,551,158, forward strand.
TGAGAAAATGGCTTCATGTAACAAATTAACGAACGGGTAAACTCATTTCCTAGATTTTACGAGAGTTGCCAGTAATAATTTAATATATTCCCCATTAAATTATATTTGTTACTTACATAAATTTAGTATTTAAACCATGTTTATAACTGACTAAATTATAATTATAATAATAATTTAAATTTTAATATTTTTTTACTATTAGAGATAAATTATTACTTTTGAAAATATTACGCGTTAATTTATATGTCAAATGGCTTACGTTTTTAGTTAAAGAAATAAGTAAAATGTTTGTTTTATAACCATCATAAATATTGCAAAATAGGTACTTATTTATGTAATTCAAAAAAATATTTAAAATTTTAATCATCAAAATTTTTAAGATATCTTTTGAATAATCTTTCTTTTTAATTCCCAAGCATGAGAAGGCTTGCAGTGACTTGCGACTTGCAAAAACATTAACCGGTGCCGTTATATTGTAGTGAATCTACATTTTACCGTTGACACTAATAATTTATTAGGCCCCGAGTGTGATGAATGATCTTATCATCCAGATGGTTATCACTCGAAGTGGAGATCCGAGATAATTGTTGTCTTCTTGAAATTGTGTAAACGTTAAACAAGAAACGGCATACCAGTATGTTGTAAATTGTTATGTTTTCAAGGAAAGCCCCGGTCACTTTCAGGATGCCTCAACCTGTATACGTCAATTATGTTGTGTTGTTACGGGAATTAAAAGTACAGGTGAGTATAAAATTTTATTGTTCAACTTTCTTCCAGTTTCCTTGTGAAATATAAGTTACATAAAAAATAGACTTATCTTAGTTGATATTCTAGATGTAATGTAACTAATTTGACACTTCCGCTACAATTGCAACTCTTCATCATTAGGGACTATTGTAGATCTTGTTAGTATGTATGTACATATCTTCATATAATTTGTTGTTTCATTGTGATAAATCGAACGGCTACTAAGTTCTATATGAAATAAAAAGTAGTCGTTTATCTAATTTGTGTGTTTATACAAATTTATATTAATGTGTACCGTGAACAATTAAGATAAGCTTTTTTATTTACTGGTGTTAAAAGTATTAATATAGTAATCTACAGATTGTGTTTAATATGAAAAGTAAACACTTTTTTCTTCATTTCAAACTTGACTATTTTAAACATTCATTTTTAAATTTTAAGCCGTGTTTTACTGCTCGTTTTAACTGAAGTTTTCCATTATCGATAGTACTGAGGTACGTTAGTACCTACGTGTAACCTCAAATACACTCCCAACAATATTAACAGTTACAGAGAAATTTATTAGAGAAAGTTAGTTTCAACCCGGTAGTTATAGACCTCACAGCTGCTTGTAAACTCCGCGATATAAACCGTATCATGAGGAAACGTTGGACAAAGACAATGATTACAGGATCGCCAATACAAAGTTGTTTGGTGCCTGGTTACCGCAAACTATTTCATACTACAACACAATAAGAGTTGAGAGACTGAATGCTGGTGTAGCTGTACTTTCGACAGACGTCAAGTTGACATTCCTAGCCGATTGAAAGGTCGCAAACTGGTTCGGTTACCATCTTGTTCTACCGACAACGGGTGAGCGATTTCCTAGCTGACAATCAAGTGTTATTAATTAGTACCTATTCGCGGCGTCGGCGGCGTTCGCTGTTATTATAGTAACGAGTATTCTAAAGTAATACTGCTTATTACTGATACTACCCTAGAGATGTTTATGATATAAAGAGTTGAGAAACAATCTCGCTTCTATCCACTAAATCGGTTGTTTGTTATTCGTATACAATTTACATAAATGTTTGATGATAGATGTTATTAAAGAATTTATTGACGTAACAAACTTTTCTTAGGAAATTTCGGAGTTAAAGAGGGCTCTTTTGTTTAACAGATTTGGATGGTAAATTTGCAACACGCACAAAAAGTGAATACAAACGATTTATTGACATATTTCCGAAAACCATTTTAAGTAATTATTAGCAACTTTATTTTTTAGATGTAATAAAAACCGATACGCATTTCAAAAATATCTAATTGCCGTCTCATAATTACTTTTATATTTCATAAATACTACACATACCGACAAAACACAGCATATAAAATCCCGTAGCACATCACTTAACCACCTAAGGTTTCTTTCGTGAATTTTTCCCACCGAACTCGTTACCGCACTAAAACAAGTCCACCGTCATTACGCTAGATGGCGCGGTGGTCGCAGATTGCGACCATCTGCTATCTGATTGCGGCTATTACGCTAGCACGCGTCCCGTTTCCGTTCAGCCTGCAATTTCCCGGGATTGCTAGAAGCGTGAAATGGTGCAGCCCTAATGCATGCTTCTATTAATGTACCATGGGAAGCTTATTGATTTCTTTGCCGATTAATGCGTGAGGGCCTCTGATTCTGTAGCAAACATTACGGAGTTTATGCTAAAGAAAGGAACATTCTAATTTTAACACGCTTTTATTAGCTTGGGTTGTATGTATGTATGTATGTATGTACGTAACTGCGAACGGAATCTTTGAATCCGATTTCTATCCACTTTGAACGTTCAGTTAAAAAAATTGAATAAACAATTTTTTTTTAAATATGATTGTCGAGTGTTTTTAGGCACATGGTATTGTTAATTTTTATTTTTGAGTACTTAAATGTTTAGTACAATTGTGTTAGTTTATTCGAAATTAACATAGATTATGCAGTCAGACTTTAAACAGTCCACACAAATATTATGATTACGGTAATTATTCTATTTGTCTTTTTCATACTTTGTTATTCAAGGTAAATGCAAATTAGTATTAATCGGATAATCTGATTTTAATGCAATTTTGTCAACAAAGGGATATTAAAAGAGACATTAACATTTTTTCATATTATTTTACGGAAGTAGCGAGCGATCATGCGGTACACCTGATGGTAAGCCCGCCTGATGGTAAGTCTCTACCGCCCTGCACATCGATAATAATTAATCCCAATAAGGAATGCACTCCAATCTGAGGTCGGTCACACATATGTGGAGTGCCTCGTAGAAAGTCTGTACCTTATCAAACAAAAAGCTATATTTTTCAATTACTTTGTTTTCGATTTCCTTCGCACACAATGATAATACAACCTTTGTTTTCATGCAGATCAACGTCTAAATGTAATCACGTAGAAATTGATAACATGGGCTCAAAAGGAATTTACTTTGGATTGCATATCGAAGGACTACCTACGTGATCGGCAGGGGACTGATCCGATCCGCTCAGATTACAGACATACCCACTGTAATATACTATGGCTCGCCGATCGAATTCCACAGAAATCGTTTTAATATAGATATAGTACGTGTCTCCACGGCAATCAAAGTTTGCGACAAATGATTCGCTAGCCAGCTGATGGGTATGGGATTGTGAGAATCGGTTTGTGGACAGACTTTCTAAAACTTTTTACAGTTCAGTTGAGATAAATAGAAGTAGGTGAGTTTATAATAAAAGTTAGTAAGGGATTTGTAGTGAATCGGTAAATTATGAAAATTAATGAAGAGTAAAAATATATAATTTCAATACCCATATTAGGCCTCGTGCACACTGTTAAACTATGACCATTTTGTTTATAAAAATATATATGATATATTTGTGTACGTGCTGTTAAGGATATAATTGTGGTGGTTATACCTATGTATTAACTGAGTCAAGAAAACTGACGACCGTATGTATATTCAGCTAGCAACAGCTAGTGTTTTTTAATCTTTTTACAAATTCTTATAGTGTTATCGAAAATCAGTTTTTTTTAATAATATAAGAGTAGCAGACGAGCATGCAGTCCACCAGTTGGTAAGTGGCTACTGCCGCCCATGGACATCTGTAATCAACCCCAGATAGGATAAGATATTCCTACCTGAGGTCGGCGACAGATGCACCGCTACTCCTGAGGACTAGGCTGGAACGCCTCAGAAAAGTCTATCTCCCTTACCACACCCTTCAAACCGGAACACAGCAGCGCCTAACACTGCTGTTATTAGGTAGAAATAGGTTGGCGGTGGTGCCGCCGAAGTCGAACCACTAAGAGTTCTACCACCTTCTTCACCACCAGTTATAAGTTATTTTATAACTTGCTTCCCACTTTACATTGAATTTTGGGACATCCTTTATTATGTTAAGAAAACGAACTAAAGCATCAGCACAAGGCATACTCGCGTTTGTCTATAACATATAGGAAGCAATTTAGACAGTTTTCAATTAACAAACATCTCGAAGCAATAGTTAAATTTGAAACGCGTACTATCCCAGACGCCGTTACATCGCATGCTCTATCGAGGCAGTCTTACAAACGAGGCCCGTTGCGATAACATCGCGGCCCGCTCCCGGGTCCTATCTGCCCATCTCGACATCTCAATTTAAATACCCGCTGTACTCGATCGAACTAAATTAAACGCTTGCCTGTTAAATTAGATGCCTCCTGTTTAGGCAATAAATTGGCAGGTTTGACTCGCTGGTCGCTTATAGAAAGGTATATTTTATTTAATGTTGTAATAGATATTGGGGACACCATGCCGTGGAGATGGAGTTTTTGTTGTGGAGACTTGTGGAAATGTTTTAACGTTAAGTGTTCACTGCTACTTATGGACTTTTGTCTTCTTTCATATGCTTTACTGGCTGAATTGTCGAATTGTGAATATTTTTACAAATCGTATAATTCTGTAAATATGTCAGTTTTCTAATGTAGCAGCTATTACGTCGTGTTTCCTAAATTAAAACACATGTAACCATTATTTTATTACGATAAAAATGGCAGGCGACGGCAACATTTTTGTCAATAATCACTTTAGTTGAAAATGTTGAAGATGAAGTGATTAAATGTATAAAACTCGTATCAATTCAAAATATATTTTACATTTTATGTGACGTGTACATAAAAATGTATGTTCTATGAGAACTATTACTATATATCTTTTACGAATTACAATGGATCTAGATCAATAAATGTGGAACACATTCTCGTATGTTATGTATAACAATTTATACATAACGTGTAAAAACTTCTTAATTATATTCGCAAATATGATTATAAAGTTTACGAGTCGTATAATTAATGTTCACAAATAAAGTACACTTAGCCCTAGTGCAGCCTATCCTATTTCAGCCTTCGTTTAGGTCGTATATCTACGAGCAGGTACGGATTGGGAATCGAAACCCTAAGGATATCTCATCATGCGTATTTAATTTAATAGTTAATCTTAATGTTAAGTTACGTATTTTTATTTTTACCTATACCTGTGGCTTTCAGGCTCTACTCGGGTCACATTATTTTTTTTTAATTTTGAGTTTGTGTACCGCCAATTCCAGCCGCGTCCATGACATAAATTCTTATTCGTGTGTGGGAGCAAGCATTTAATTAATAACTTTGCAGGAAGCTTAAATTTCTCCTGCATAGAATCTGACTTCCTGCATTCATTCTAGATAAAAGGGTGTGGTACCATAACAGTAACATGGAGAAGTACTATTATAAAATACTCATTATTATCGACACCTTTTTTTTGTTTACGAGGGGGAAACCTTCAAGAGGTACCCTATGCCGTGGGAGCGGCACGGGGTTATGTGGGATTCTTACCGCACTAAAACCCCCCCGGTGGCCGAACATTCACAAAACTAGGAATCTTAAAGGAAGGCCTCTTTCACAACAATACAAGATTTTTTTAACTGTAGCCAGTCAGCTGATCGGTTATTTAAGGGTCAGTCCGGACCTGTATAAGAAATAAAATGATTCGCCCACCGCGTTAGCCTTAGTTCCGCGGTCGGCGCTCGTAAAATGAAACAAGGAACAGCCGTTTATAAATTACAAATCTAATACGTTCCGAAACGTTGCAACTTACGATAGCCATTGGACGGTTGGTCAGTCGGGTTGCCAGTTTAACCAAGTTTTGGTTATTAAATCAAAATTCCCGTTAGCCAATTGCCTGCTTATATAAATAACTATAAATGGGGTAATAGGGAAATTTATGTCTCTTACTAATAAGTAGTCTTTAAAGTCGTGTGTGTTGGTCCTTAAAGTCGTGTCGAAATATGTGCATCAGTCAATCAGTCTTCAATTAATCAAGGATTGCCTCTTTTACAGCAAACGATTTTTTAAACTGTAGCCATTAGCCAGTCATCTGATCGGTTAGTTAAGGGCTACTCCGGACCTGTACCCTTAGTATGAGTTTTTAGGTTTTTACGTATTTCCCATACATATTGCCAATCAGTTTTGATACAGTCCGCTAGAAGCGCTGATTGGAAATGTATGGGCAAACACGTTAACAAATACAAAAACAATCATTTTAGCCATTGGACGGTTGGTCAGCCGGGTTGCCAGTCTAACCAAGTTTTGGTTATTAAATGAAGATTCCCGTTAGCCTACCAGCTCAAATAAATAAGTATAAATGGGGTAATAAGGAAATTTATGTCAGTTACTATTAAGTGGTCTTCATAAAATAAGTTCAACAGTCATACAGGCAGACTCAATATAGAATGAACACATACAGACAAACTTATAAAATGACATATAGATATGTAGTTGTACTTATCATTTTATTTGCATAATTTGGTATCACGCAAATAAGTATGAGATTATCAAAAAGCTGTTTTGATATCACGGGCGTATTGATATTAGATTGATTATGTTACGTTCATGATATGTATTTTATTTAAATTAAGTAAGATAATCCAAAATGATAGATAGACATGCGCCGACTATCTGCGCATGATAAAATAAAGTTTATAAAAAGCACACAGTAATATAAAAATCCTTATCACTTAAAGCCATTTATGTCAGACAGCCTAAATATAAGCAAATAAAAATGTGTAAAAAGAAATTAAAGTAAAAAAAGAAAAGGGTGATTTTTTTTTTGTTTATTCATTATCCGAATAATTAATTTCTTGGACTATCGTGGAGTCTAGCTCCAATTAAATCTAGATGTAAGCAATGAAAAAGACATATAGAAAAATTGTTACTTTTTGTAATAAATATTAACTCTTCAATAATTTCTCTAACTACCATGAAATCTAAAAACATTCTTTTTAATATATTTTTTTATTATTGGTCAGAAAGGCCGATCGGAGGATCGGTATTTACCCGATTACGTTTTGAACTTAACATGAACTCGAATTGTCAAATTCGTATTTTCAATAACCTTCGACGTATAGATAAATTGTTACTTTTTGTAATAGATTTTATTGGAGCAGTGTCCGAATAATTTCCTAACATGGTCACATTATCGATCCATTGGTGCGCGTTACTGATAGCTCTTCTATACAAAAAATGTTATTTTTTGTAATCAATTTTATTGGTGTAGGGTCCGAATAATTTCCCGGGCTAGCATGGTCACACTATCGATCCATTGGTGCACGTTACTGGTGGTCCTTCCCTATTAGCCGCACCGCTTATCCATCTGACATCGGACGGACACGCACCGCTCTAGGATTGCATGTTACTCAACAAATGTCTTTAGCGAACTAAGGACTTACTTGCATTTATGTAACTACGTTTTTTAAACCGTAACGTAAAGTAGAAACTGTATTTTTCCGGTTTTAAAAAGTTTTAAGTTTTTCTGAAAAAAGTTACAGTTTTTTCTATCTTGTGATGCTGACACGATTGACTGTGTATAATGCCTTTGCCTTCTTTGAGTTCTGTTCCAGTGCAAATTTCGGATGAAAGACATATAAAATATTGTTCTATAGAACTATTATGTAAAAACAATTCGATTGATTCTTTTTAGACTTTAGCGGATACTTTACACCTTATAAGACGTATTTATATTGCTAGACGTACGTAATTATGTTGCTATTTAAACAAAACAGCTTAAATAAAAATATACATGATAATAAATAAATTAAGTGCACAGAGATTAACTAAACTAACACAATAGTTTAAAGAAAGACACTGCAGGGGCTAAGTGAAATAGACAAGAATAAAGACATGAAATAACAGTTACATATTGATATCCGATTAATAAAATTCGGTATATTGCAATTGTGTTCTCACGTTACTTATAAAACAGGTCATCTACCGACCTGATTGATCGCGGTAGCAGATACAGCGGATTATAATACTAGCATAGAATTACGTAGTTAGCTTAAGGTCGACCTGTCAAGTACGAGTACGTTACCGGTGGCGAAGACAAGACGGATTGCGTCGGTTATCAAAAACAATCGATAGCTGCGAGCGATTGTAGTGGTAGTGACTTGTCGGCTATTTGCATACCTGTTATTACCAAACGCAGGTGTTTGAGCTTGCAATTAGGGATGGCAAATTACGAAAAATATCGATCGCGGTGCAACTTTGAGTGGAGGACGGAGTTGTCATGCAATAGACATGAAATGACCTGGGAATATCTTATATACCATGTCGTCATCGCATTTGTGGGAAAATAATTTGGACTCCGAGGAAGGTATGTTTGTGTGCAGGTTCTCAAGAGGGGGATAAAAACATTGTTTAGAACATCATAATTTTTTGAAACTAAAATTATATTTACTACTAAAAAGTACATCCTGAAAATATCGACATTTCCATCCATGTTTGATCAATAATTGATCACGACCTCTAGATCGACTCTTTCAGATATTTTAACATATTCAGATGATCATAGTACCTACTTAGTACATAATCAGATCGAAGAAACAACAACCTTTCGGTTTCCGAATCGTCCTACTGCTCCAGAACTAACTTAAAACTCGACATATGTTACTCATATTATAAATATCGATATTTTCTCTTAATTTTGTTGATAAACCGATCATACCGGCACCCCTATTAGCGCTACTCTGATCCGCTTTGCTCCGATTTCCCAACACGATGGTACTAATGTCATCGCGCAAGTGTCAGCCGACCGGTTGAATAATCCATGGAGAAAGCTTGGTTTACAGCGAGTAAGATATTGCAAATCGACAATTCGCAATTAACAAACAGAATAAGTGGTCAGCCACCGTTCGGGTATCGAAGATAGCGGCGGTTCCGACAGGGTAAAGCAGGGCAAATGTTCTTGTAGGCACTAAGACACTAGTAATAAGTCTTTGATAGTTATAGGCACTGTGATGCTCTATTGCCTCTATACACTTAAGTGTATAGAGGTATATATCTATACCTTAAGGTATACAGTTAAACTTTAGTTTATAACTTACTTGTGGTTGCAATTTATCTTTAAATGAAAATGAAAATACAAAAAGGACACTGAGCGAATATTATAGAAGTAACAAAAGCATATATATTCATAATAATAAGTATATTCTACTTTAGTAGCAGTATATTTGCATATGTATTTATTATAATCTAGTGAGTACTGTGCTGTAAAGACAGTAACAAGTATCATAGTATCAAATAATATTGATAAAGGCATATGAGCACCTTCTATGTATGAGAATTCTCTGTATTCATTGAAAATAAGATAAAAGTCCTACCAGACGACAATAATACTAGACTTGGTTGTAATTGTAACCCATGAGTCGTTTATTTCACAACCTTAACACGACCTTAATTCAACAGAACTCTAAAATTACACGTTCGAAATTACTACGAGCTTTTAAGTTATTATTATATAATGCCACGTAAAAGTAAAGATTTCTTAGGCCTAATTCGGCAGCAATCGCAATAAATCCAGCACATCATTAGAGACGGCGGCGTGCAAGCTGGGAAATTAGCCGTAACGAACCAGAAATGAGAGTTGAAATTTATTGGCGTCGTTATATTTTTATTTGAACGTGGTGGCGTGTTTAAACGGTAATTGTGTTATTAATGTAGCAAACGGTCATGTCACCACATGCTTTATTGCTTTATTGGAACAGCTTTCTTGTGCGTTCTACAAAATAGTCCGCGTAAAACTGCTAGTCCGCTCCGAATATAGAAATGAATCGCGTTGCCATAGCAAATTGTATGACTACACCTGCTCGCAACCACTTCAAACGGACTAGCAGTTTGGCGCGGACTATACCTATTTGTGTCATACTGCTGAGGGCTATATTTTTTCGTGTGTTTGTATGTATGTCTCCTTCTTTGGTTCCTACTGCAGCCTTAACGGATTGACAGATTTTAATATATTTGCCTTATTATCTAAATAATGGGACAGCCAGTATAATTTTTAATCATTAACAACAATATGCTCTAGCTCAGGGCTCTAGGTAATAATGATTTATTATATTACATGTACTGCAGTATAATTACTTCAAACAAACCAAAATCAAACCAAACATAGGTAAACGATACGTAATAATATATACATATATCACTGATATATAACTGGTTAAAACCAGTTCAAATAAGTGACAGATACCAAATCAATATTAAAACAATAAAATGCCAAGTAGTTCATAACACTGAGTAAAATATCATGTTACATAAATTTAGAAGTCAAATAGACAAAGAGTAAATTTTATCGGTGGCAATATATTTCCATAACTAGATTATAAAATGTTTCTATTGTACGTTGAGATATAAAAGATCGCTAATAATAAGAACACATCGTGTATCATTTATAACCGCTATTGAATTGCGAAAACTAGAAACGCCACGGCATAAAGATGATATATTATTGACAATAACCGGAAGTAAACACGAAACAAAGAGCAACATTATAGAGACACTGATTTTTAAAACAGGCTTGGAAGCCAGATTCGATATACAAACCGATATGTGATTAGTTTCTTATATTTGAAATGTAGACATCAACATTGTATAACCTCGTCCGGTTCGGCTTCTATATAACCGCACCCAAACAATAAAATTAGCGTCGATCGACTGATTTTGAAAGCATGCCTCATCAGGCTAATGAAGACCTCGTCAAGTAGTTATAAATTTAACATTAGAATGAATATACATAGTTCGTGAAAGTTATACTCGATTAAAATAGAAAACAATTAATGAATAGGCAGTAGACATGAAAGCAATAACATATTTATCAAAAAATGAAATGCACCAAAATTGAAATAGGATAGACTTTTACAAACGGAGAAGTTTTACGAGGCGTTTCAACTTAGTTCTTCGTTACAGTAAGGCAGGTTTGGCCAAACAGAAGAAGTCTAGTCCTATGTCTATAATTAAAAAAAAAAAATTGTAAAAAGAAATCTAGGCCATTTTGACCGGAAAAATCGAGGAAAAGATATTAACACTTAAATTATTCATAAGTAATATTTCAAAATTAGTCTGCATAAATCCGTACCACGCGTGAATAAGTTAATAAGTTGAAAATGCACAATGTTCATTGCAGCTATTTGTACTCTTTGGTGAGAGGGTTATTATAAAATTTGACAAGTTGTGTATATACGGTAATTAAAAACCCGTTAACTTACTTATTCACCCCCTATAAATTAAAATTGTTAAACAATCCTAATGTTTATTATGACTAAAACAAAATAATGTACATGAATATATGTACAGTAGATGGACATATCAATATATTCACGCGTGGTACGGAAATAATATATTGCACTTTACATAAAAAAGTGAAAACGTATGATAAATTGAAAATTGAATAAAAAGTTCAAATAAGTCTCGCATGTGAGTAACGCCTTAGGTGCTGCCGAATTATCGCCGGTTCGTTTGATTCTCAACGTAATAAATTGGATCTATTTACCACTCACGATTCAAGTGTTAAAACGAAAGCCGAAACGAAAGCTCTTTAAGTAGCGAATTAAACTATGTTCACACTCGTATGATGTAGGGAATGAAAATTGAAGAGAAGTATAGAAGAAACCAATTTTCGTGGTCTCGTCAAATTTATAAAAGATTACAGACACGCAGTCAATATCTTCCATGATGTTTTGAGGAATCTAGGACTGATGCCAGATGGGATAATATAAAGACAAACGTTCTAAGATTTGCTTTAGTTTACTATGAATGTCTAACTTTAGTTTATGTGTCTTAACTACGTCTTAAGGACCATTTCACAGATTATTTAAAAAATATTTTCTTTCTTAATCTTATTAAAAAGGCAGTGCAATAAGTTGATGATCTTGGAAAAAAATATGAGGAAAGTCAAAGTAAATTATGTGCAATGTAAGAAATTTATTATTATTTACTAAAGAAATTTAGAACACAAGTTATGATCTTGTTATTATATGACATGGTCATGGCCGAAATTACCTATTTTTTAGAACAGAATCAAACCCTGAACTACAACAACCCTGAAGGTTACCGGTTCAGGGTTTGCATAAAAAATACCGACGACAATTGAGTATTATCTCGCTTTGAATGAAACAAGAAGTTACGCACCAAGTATTATCAAACAAAAGAAATGCTATTGTTAGAGATAAATTGATAACGAGTTTAAAATTGTATAAGTGTAAACGCAGCTTATAAGTAGTTGGATAAAGAAGCGATGTTAACTCTTACAATATATCGTCGAATCAGAAAGTAGTCGTCACGGTAAAATAGATGATAATAATGTCGTTACATCTTAAAAAGAGATTTGTTTCTCTCCGCTCCTCTTTATTAAATCATTCGAAATCGGTAATAAACATTTGTCATTTCATTTTGTAATATTTTGACTAAATGAATAGCAGCAATGGACCGCGGTTTTATGCTTTTGATGGTTCATAATCGCGTATCTAAGAGTTATGCAAATTATTCTAATAATGGTTAATGGAATATTGATTAATACTCAATAATTTAAAAATAAGTGACAGCTAAATTTTTTAGCCATTTTATAATCAAAATGTATTCATACACATTAGAATATAGAATTTTGGGTGTATCGCGGCAAAAGTTGTAGATCGAGATCCGTTTTTTAACACGCTTTTATTAGCTTCAGACGTATGTATGTTGGTATGTTAGTATGTTAGTATGTAACGGAATCTTTCAACATGATTTTAACCCCCTTCAAAACGTCGGATTAACTCGAAATTTGGCATACTTATTAAGGACCGATGACAATTCAATATTTTAAACATTAATTAATAGTTTTGTACCATTGTCCTTATCAACATCCTCTGGATTAACGATTTTCGAGGCGAGATTTTTCAAACACCTTCAGCAAAGTTCATCGCAACTTTAGATTGCAAATAATTATTGCTATTTAGTTTCAATAGGCGTAACTTTTATATCGTGATTTTTAGTTTAGAAAATAATAATGTTATTTCCCTATAACTCAAATGTTCTGAAACATATCTATAATGCCCTCTTGTAGAATGATTTTTAGGATTCCGTACTCAAAGGTTAAAACGAAACCCTCTGCGGTCTGTTCGTCTGTCGTTGGGCTTTATCTCTTAAATCGTAATAGATAGACACTTGATTTTTTTACAAACGATGAATAATGGTGGTCGCTATAACGAGAAATACTAAAAATTAATAAATAATTATAGTTCAAAAAACTAAAAAACACGCTTTTATGATAAAATCAACTAAAAAGTAGAAAATAATTTTCAATCTAAGAATCAATTAAGGAACAGTAAATAGTATAATTGTGGAAAAAGTGTGGGGTGCTCCATTTATCAGGTTCGAAAAGCACCCCACACTTTTTCCACAATTATACTATTTACTGTTCCTTAATTGATTCTTAGATTGAAAATTATTTTCTACTTTTTAGTTGATTTTATCATAAAAGCGTGTTTTTTAGTTTTTTGAACTATAATTATTTAGACAATAAAATTAAAACTGTCGGAAAAGTGAAATCGAGTTGAGACCAATTACTTTGCGCAACGAATGACTTTAATGGCTACATGCTCAGAGATGACCCGTGACCATTTTCGATTTCATGACTAAAATCATAACAATGTGTCCGTCGAGTGGTCACGATAGATCGGTCATTATAGTAATTATATCTTCACCAGAGCCATAACAACTCTGCATTCGAGTAATTCGTTTTGGGACGACTGCTAAAGTAACAAGGCATGGAATTGCGTGAAATTTAATTTGGACCGATGAGAATTACGTTGTGGCAAATTGAACAATAGCTAAGCTTTTGCTCAGTCGTGTATGGCTTCAGGTGATGATGTGGGTGTATTGTTTGCTTTGAGGTGATATTAAAGACCATACGTTTTTGAAACTTGATCTTAAATTATAGGGAAGTTAGCTTGTGGCATTTAAATTGGAGTCGGTCGCGTCGTGTCGTGTCTGACGGCTTTTGCTCTGAATTTCTTTAGTAGCCAGTCTGACAAGAAAGAATTTTGCTCCAGATGATTTCAACTTTCCTTGTTATGCAAATCGTTTCGCAATTTACTTTTGAAATTCTTGGTATTTATTCATTATGTATCACTTTAAAGTGCAATTTTACGCATTTTCTGAATGTGTACCGTCAGTGCAATTTGTCGTGTGATCAGTGACATATGTATATAATTAATCAACATGTGAAGACTAGTTTTATGCCGTAAATTCGCTTCTTATGTTTTACTTGATGCGTCTTTTTCTTTTATGTGAAAACTATAATATAAAAATCATTGAATATATTAGAAATACTAAAAAAATCCTTGACGCAGTTTCGAATAAAATTTTCAAAAGTGCGTAACTTCATATTATTATCGATCTATATTGCGAATATTTTCAACACTGCTCTAAACTTACTTGAGTGTAAGCAAAATATTACACCATTATCATCCAATAATTCACTCAAGCCAACAACTAAAGCAGAAAACGCAATAAACGAACATAATTCTAGTTTTAAACGTTTATACGCTATAGCGGCTAATACGATTGGTGCCGTACAAATATTTCAGACGTAGCGACACGGTAAACAATCACTGTCATTGTGATAGATGCTTATATGGAGCAAGGTATATTTTATAAGGTTTAGTTTGTCCACCAAACACTTATTTTAAGACCTGATGTCATCGATGGAGCAGTTAATGGACTTTGTTATTATTTATTACTTAAACGTCATTACCTATTATACCAATACTATTCCACTGCTAGGTATAGAATGAAAAGAGCTTTAACAATATGTCATCATTTCGATTTAAGAGATGGTACATGGCACACATGACGTAGTAAATCTTCGTGGGGGCCGTGAATGTAGGAAGCGTCTTTTTATGTGTCTTTTTTACTTTAATCTTCTTAAACAAATATAAACCGATCTGTACATTATTTCTCGTCAACAAGCTATAAATTAACCTCACATACATCAAGATACAGTCCAGATAGACGAATTGCAGTAAAAGTTAAGCCGAATTTATCAGGATCGGTTGCATCACCGTCGCAGCAACGTTGACGTGTTGATCTGGTATCTGGTATAATTTATATGCTAAATATCGAGTGTGTATGGGATAATTTATATAAATCACGGTGTGTCGCAACTCCGGATCACGATCGCACGAGCATCCGACGGTTGCGAGAAGTGACAATGCGCAATTAGGATTAAATGCATACTACCATTCATAACTACTCGTACCTTAGACTCACACCTCACGGTTGGTACGGAGATGGAATAGGGCTCAGTTTGGAGTATTCAACCAGAATAGCGTGTTGGGTTGTCTGGTGTACATCAGTGTGAAGACATGCTATGGATGGCTTTATTTAAGCCGCAAACCAACTACGAACTTAGACACGTTTAGAAACGTAAATGGTTCCCATAGTCTCATATTGGAAATCCCCGAGAATCAAAACCAGATTCAGCATACAAATATAGAACCCATCCTGATTTATAATGCATTCTAGGCATTAACTAGTGATAAATATACTTTGGTCGTAATATTTTAAACATGATTTCAATTTGAACATGACAATATTTTGACTCAGTGCCTATCAAACAAAAGTTACTAGTACTTTGTGGCCATATCTTTGGAACTTTAGATACTTTTAAAGGACGTCTACAATAATATTTTAGCAACGTTACGACGGCCTTAAAACCAGGTAAAACACCTTTTATCACCAGTTCCTGACATTAACTTTGGTTTAAAGTTCCTAAACCATGTAACATTTTATTTAGGGATTGCACGGTTAAGTTTAACGGTCATTAAGTATGCAATTTCATTATTCGACACAAGATGAATGAATTCTAAAAATAGTTTTATGCACCTTAAACTTAGTAAATATAGACACGAAATCTAATAAATTGCTAAGTTGATTAACTTGCAACTTTCTCAGAGTTTTTGGAAAAGTATCTATAGGTACAACATGTTCTCGTAAATTTAAAATTGGTTGATTGGACGTGAAGTAAGTATTTAATTACAACGTTAGGAAGGTATTAACATGCAAAATAGGTAACTTATTGTGGCGGCTTCAGACTTCTCAGCTAACTAGATCAGTTCAGATCAGTCACGAACAAAAAGATTATGGTATTAGCTTAAGGAAGATTCAAAAATTGGAACTACACCACATATATCACATATATGGCGTACTTTTTACCCGACTGTGTGGGTAATGTTTTTGAGCGAATATTTAGCACGCCTTGCAGCCCAAACGGGTTGACGGATTTTAACTTTTATATGTTGTGTCGTTGAGATTCGTTCAAATTGTGATAGTGAGTAAAAAAGAGCGGCCCGTTACTTTTAAGATAATTGTGTTTAAACACGCGGTTTTTTATATAATATTACTAGTTTTCCAAAAAGCCTGATCGCTGTGACCTGTTGAATACAACCAAACACTTGCGCAATAGTTCGTGCATCTGTATCTCGCGTCGCTATTGTCGATCGAGCTATTTCACACCAGATGTCAATATGCTTGTAAATCTCGATTAATTTGCAAGCTATTGATGATAAAACGATTTGTCCTGGAAACAACTTAACAGCTTCGTGTAATGTTGGAACAATCGCGAAGTTGTAATTTGATTTTAGTAGATGTCTAATTTGTACTTCTATAATTATAATATATTAAGTAGTCTGCTTTTTGCTGCTTTAAACGGCGCGGCACCGGTACCGGTAATCTATGTAAGCATTGCCATATGTGGTTTGAAACAAACTAGAAGGCTTTATTAACAGCATTGTACAGGTACTGTAATTTCCAACGGCAATCAAAATACAAACGGGTAGGTATTTTTAAAACTACAATCAATCAAATTTACAAATAGTACATTTGTGTAGAAATTTAACAGTATCACGATTATTACGAAACAGGAAACAACAAAACATGCAAATTGCTTGTCTGTTTTTACATTTTTAGCTATTTATGGGCTTTCCCAACCCTTGGTCATCAAAGCAATAAAGTTCAACGATCATCTTCACGCCTCGCGAACAAATATAGTAAAACGTCATATTATCTTTAAGCAAAAACACAAAAAACCCACTGATGAACACTTAATCCGTTCTACAATCTAGTTCTATTTCCAGAAAGTTGAATAATTTGGTAACAAAGCAACGGTTGTTAGATGAAATTAGGCGGAATCATACAGATCGCAAAGATTAGAGAGATGGATTAGTCTTGTGTAGGGTCGCCAGCCGTGAAATGCTTAAACAGGGATTAGCAATACGCGGAAATATGGCTTCTGTGAATGTATTATGTTTTAGTTTTTGTGTAATATTTTATCCGGAACTTCATTATCCTTAAGCTGACCACTTTCCTACTATCGCTTGAGCGATAGTTGCTCAAGTTACGGAACATTTGCTTAGGCTTTGATTTTTAACCGACTTCAAAAAAAAGAGGTTCTGTATTCGACCGCTATGTATGTATATTTGTATGTCCGCGATTTTTATTGTTTTTATTTAAAAAGTTGTATCATAGTTTCTACGTGATTACCACTCACAAGTAGTTAGTTATTAACTGGGAAAGGCGGCAGTGTTGCATTAATAACTAAACGGCTAGTTAGCTAAATTATTAACTAGCGAACAATTAATTATTCGTGTACGATCCGTTTTGACGCGTTAAACGGTCGGTATGAATAAATCACGCCAGTTCAAGCTACTGTGGCAATACCCACCGGTAATCTATTGAGAATATTACGAATACATACATAAACTCGCTTAAGATGCTTTTGAAGAGACTTTATAGAAACAGCGAAACTCTAGCCCCCTTAAGCAAAAAATGAAGATTAAAATATTAAATGTAAATCATTTAAAAATGAAGTATTCGTACAAACATAATGGACTTGGTATCGCTTTGTTTAAATATTGTTACCAAATATATTATTTTCATTCCTTTTTGGGGATAATAACAAAATTAGGCGAAATTCGTTAAGTTTGGCTTCATTTAAAATGAAGGCTACATCATTTTAGGAATTTTAAGGTTCAAAATGATAGGTCACAGTTTTTAAAATACAAATTGAATACACGAGTATAAGTTTACATCGATTTTGATCTAGAAAACCATTAAACGAACTAATTTAATGGGAGCTTTTAGAAAATGTATGTCGTTTCAAGCCAACGCGAAAAGTTTCTTCACTGCTCGATCAAAGATAAGCGACAAGCCACAACAATTGATAGCTAACTGTCCGAGTAATAGCAGCTCGGTACACTGGAAGCTGTACAGCTGTTTCACAATTCGCGATACAAATATTATGGAAATTTAAAATGTTCTAACGTTTCCCACGTTCAGTTGCCACACCGACATAATGTATGCGATGCCATGCTTTCATACTTCGTTGTGCAAGCTCATAGGATACAATTATGGTAGGATTCGCGTCACGGCGGCGTGCCAAAAGCACTGTGTTACCTAACATTTGAACTCAATTCGGGACTCGGATGAGAAACACTATGAGAATCCTCGCAACCGATGAACTAGAGGTTATTGCGAGTTATAAGGAATATAATATATGCAATGCAAAGGTATGCTATGCCTATATTGGCCAAGCTTAAGTATATATAAAAATTGTTTAGAACGTGCAATGTACAATGTAGATATTGTGACTCTGAATCACATTACCTAATACAAAAAATCTAGTTGTAATTTAAGCACAATAAGATTTGGTCTTTATAATAGAAGCATTTCTTAAAATACCAAAGTTTACATCAGGAAAACCGATCAACAGAGAAACAAAATAACGTAACAATGATAATTATACCTAATAGATATGTATTTGTATGGGACGAATATCTTAGGGACATTCGAACAAATCAGTTTACCGCAGGTATACTTTAAACATTTACGAGTATCTATGCAAGAGTGAGTTGGGATGGGTCTAATTTATCATTATGTTAAAACCCCATTGGATTAATTTTGACGTGATAGGTTATGGAGCTTAGTCTATACTAATATTATAAAGAGGAAAACTTTGTTTGATTGTAATGAATAGGCTCAAAAACAACTGGACCGATATTAAAAATTCTTTCACCATTCGAAAGCTACATTATAGCCACGAGTAACATAGGCTATATTTTATATGAAATATATTTGATAAATAAATTTTGAGGCGGTACAAAGTTAGCCGGGTCAGCTAGTATGATATTCATAATTTATTATGTAATTTCAGCTCGATATTAATTCTTCTTTACTGCACTATTGTAATCATTTTGTAATGATTATAACGTTAACCAACATTCTATGGAACTCAATGGGGATGGGGAATAAGATAGGGTAGTGGCAGTTTAGTCGAAATCTTTTCTAAAGTATATTGCCTAATATTATAAGTTTACACTTGCAAAACTTGTATTTATTAGGCTTTAAAAAGTTAGTATTTTGAAATATACAATGAATAACTTTTGAAATATTTTTAGCGTGTTTTAATTTAATAAATTTCGTAAGTGGCAATGTGTTAATAATACTGTACGCGAATGTTAATGAGAATAATGATCTGTTCCGTGCTAATACACATCTCGCTCCCTTTCACCGAATCAATTAAAATTAATCACAAAGGAAACAAGATATGTGGACGGTCAAAATGTGGGCATATCGCGACACTAATGCGCCGCGGTGCGTACAAAGGCGTTCGAACTTGAATTAGTAGCGACCAGTTTATATAGACCCCTGATTTTTAGTGCACCAACTTTTTTTTTATAATATAGGAGTAGCAGACGAGCAATCAGTCAACCTGATGCTAATTGGCTACTGCCGCCCATGTACATCTGTAATCAACCCCAGATAGGATTAGATATTCCTACCTGAGGTCGGCCACAGATGCGCCGCTACCTCTGAGGACTAAGCCGGAACGCCTCGGAAAAGTATGTCTCCACGTATGTTACCACACCTCCATGTATGTTACCACACCCTTTAAAACGGAACACAGCAGCGCCTAACACTGCTGTTATAAGGCAAAAATAAATCAAAATATACAAATTAATAATTTTGCACCAACACATGGATATATTTCCACTGGCATCGCTTTAAAATGGACTTTAAACACAAAGGTTCAACTTATTCTAGTAGATATTCCCGACTAGTATATTTAGACCTCCGATTTAGGTAGGCGTAAGTATTTTATATTTTTACTGGTGTCATTCAAAATGGTTCTTCGAAGGTGTAGAAACAGTGAGTGATTACGTGTAATCATGATTATGGATAGTGATGGAATGACGGGAGTTTCGCTTCTAATGTGACGGCTAACGTCTCCATTGTTGAGGTCTGGTGGGCTTCGAATAAATTGAATTAGCCTCATTTTATATATGAAGTTCGCTTTAATCTACATATCACTATAATTAATAATAATATATTACTGTTATCTAACATTAAATAATAATAATTTATGCTTAGAACTTTGAATTAAAATAATTTGTATTGTATACTTGTATACAATTTGTATTTTATAATTGTACACAATTTGTATTTGTATCCTATAATTGTACACATTTGTATTTGTATCCTTAATTGTATACAATTTGTATCTTAATATGTATTAGTGTCCGCAAGATGGCTTGGACGGCTTGTTCGATATTCAGTAGAAGATATTAACGCATAATAGTTATTTCTATTCCTAGCTGTAACTCATGTTTACGACGCCTGTATTGACTGCGAACTAGTTGATTGAGTGCAGAGTTGTAAATAAGAATATTTATGACCACTGTAGCCCATTTATTCAATAATGATTTTCATGCGTTAATTAATTTATTATGCAGATCGTGGGCTGTAAACATTGAAGAGTCTATTTATTATCTTTGTCTGCAATATAGATAAAAAATATAGCGGTACAAATTTAGGATACCTGTTATAATTTGTATGCATTAGTATGTACACTTATCTTTATGATAACATTTTAAAATGTATAAATAAGCGAAATGCGAAACATGAAGATTTATTTCTTAAGATTTATTAGTTCAAATACCTCAGATGATTATTTTATTTGTATAACGGTGAAAGTATTATTAGGATGAATGTTGTTCACAAGTTTCTTTAGATAGATGACCAATATAGTTTTGTATACAACTAACAATAATTGTTAACTTAATCTTTATTGTAATTAATCTCAAAAATTATAAAAAGATGAGCCTAATTTTTACCTTATAAAAGTGTAGGTACTCAAGACACTATCAGCATTATCCCGCTGAATAGAGTTTTCGGAATCAAGACTTTACGTGGTTTTGAATGCTTGTGTAGTATAATTTTGCAGGTGAAATATATAATTAAATACTGAGTATCCTACGTTTGCTAGGCGACCGGTCAGCCCATAAATAATATTTAATATTTATATACCGTCCCATGACGAAATCTTATAAATTATGTATATTGCGACAGAAACAATAATATTTTAAATTTATCTTTTATATCATTTTAGAATGTCGGCCAGTCCTAAATACTAAGCAAAACGTTTAAAAATGTCATAAACCTGGAAAAAAAAAATTCCACACCTACAATTGATGATTAATTTAAAAAAAGCACTTACCGAGGCATATTCAGCGCAGATGTCTATGGAGCTAACGAAGTCGCACACGTCGTCCACGGACCACGCCGACAGCCGCGCGCGCGCCTCCGCGCATAGACACTCGCCTCGATCTAATAGAACAAGCATACATTGTTGTTGGAATATAAAATATTATTGATTTATTAAAAAAACTATTGTTGATAGTAGTAGCTGTTTCGTTATTTAAATCTTTAGTAAACAGTTGCCAAAATTTGCGACAATTGGTTTCTGATTTTTTTATTGAAAATTAACACAATTCTATTAGTTTTTTATTTTTTCATATCTATGGTATTTAAATGTATATTTTCCACATTCATGTTAGTTAAAATTATAAATAAATTTAAATAACGCAACTTATTAGTTAATTTTTGTCACAATTTTTTTCTAAGGTTGAGAGGATTTCTAACTACAGCTAGCCAAGAGCTGATTGGTAAGGTTCACGAAGCATTGTGGAAAATAGTAGAATTGTATTTGAGTTATGTCGCTTAAATTTCTATTATTCTAATGTGTTATAAATATATTGCATTAGTACATTAGTACTACTTTAAAACTTTTACGTTAACAAAACGATTTCAAAGTACATACGTCGAAAAACGCAGAAGACAATTTCCTTCACTTTTTCATTTCGATATAATCGCTTTTACGAAACCTGCAGCGGCCGGCACTCCGATTTCAATTACGATACATGCGGAATTAATTTATTTTATATAATAATTAATGTTTGTTCGCTAACAACCGTAGCTTCATAACGGAGGCTGGGAGTTTATCGTCTTTCAAATCGTTAATTCTTTACAAGTATACGTTTTTATTTGACTTCGTAATTGTGAAGAAACTGCTGTATCGTGATACCTTTCAAATATTGTAGTGGTTATATCTGGAGCAATGCACGGTAGGTGGCTTTGAGTGGCCTATTCCGACTTAGAATATAGCGATCTGTTTATGAGTCGCTAATAATGTACTGTGGACGGTTATGTGCAAACTCGTACTGGTTTTAAGGTATGGAATAATTATTAATATTCACTGTGTTATATTTGTGCTTATTAATTTATGACATAACTTTATTTACAGTTTATGTTTAAAGAAGACTGAAGAAACTAATTAAGATATTAATTAAGATACCTTTAATTAGTTGGTCAAATGAGCTGATTAAGCAAACATACATAAGCACATAACGAATGTTATATATTTTATAAAAAAGTTATTTTTATCATAAATACAAACTATTCTCCTAGTTCAACGAAACAAGTGCTAAGGCAAACGAGTCCTGATAAGGGTAAGGCTATTATAAAAACCGCAATTAATATATTTTTTGTTTTACAATTTACAATTTAAATAGATAATATTGTAATATGTAAAATTATGTTGTGATACGGATATGACACGGGGTTAAATACATGAAATGATAACATATGAGAACTAACTTATACTCTTGTAGTTGTAGTAGTAGTAAGTATTATATAACTGGTGTAGAAATAGTTCCCGATCGTTGTCTACACAATTGCTCACGGCCAATTGGTGTGCCGGCAAGCAATTTATCAGTATTCGCGCCAACGTCACAAAATAATAAGTGTTCGGCCCCATTGTCGTGTTGTCACTGATTGCGTTCAACGCATTTTCCATAATACTAATATATTGGCGAGTGTCGATTACATTAACGCATTATTACGGTAATTTATTCGGGATTTGCGAACGCGTCAATGCGTTGACTTATGTTTTGAATTGTTTTGATTGGAATGGCGATATCGTGAAATATCGTAGTGTTTGTGTTATTGTTAAGATCTGCATTAATGACTGTTGAATATGATATTTTTATTGGTATCGTTTATTATGGGTATTTTTTTTTTATTAAAAAGATGGATATTTAAATATTTACATCAACATTTATTAAAAAACGTCTACGAAGAAAACACTGCTACAAAATATTTACGAGAATATTAGTTAGGCTCGACTTGGCGGAGGCACTGCCGTGCCTCCAGATGACGATATTAAATAGATAAGGGTAACTGAATTCGTATACATTTTCTCTTAGCAGAGCGATTTCCTCTTATGGTGTATTAGCGTGTGAGTACCTTTTATTCTGCATGCATGCATTTTCTTCATTATGAACGCTTTTTTATAATTTCTTCTCTCAACTTCTTCTTCTTCTTCTCAACTTTCCTGACCATGAATTAGGCGTGAGGGTTTGTACCTTGTACCTCTGGAACCATGCTCGTTTTACCACCTGTATTATTAGAAGCGATCCCTGGTGGAATTCTCGATCTACTTAAAAGATTAGTTAAACTCACCTTCATTAGACACCCGTTCATCCCCATCACTCCTCGTGCTCGGGCTGGCGGACAAGCGGGCTCGTTTCGCGGCGCTCTCGCCCGCGGCCGACAGGTCTAAGGGCGAGTGCTCGGTGGCGCCCGCGACCACGCGCTTGCGACGCGACCGCCCGCCGCGACCCACCCGCGATATCGCGAGCAACGTCTGTGGAACACGCTTTAGGATTACTTTCTGACTTGGAAATCAATTGTATTAATTATTTATCTATTCAACGTGTTGATCGCCGAAGATCGTACCTAATGTGACAATTTCAAATTGCCAAATTTCAACATTTGACAATTTCAAATTTTGTAGTCAAAAATAACGTTTAACGTTTTTAATAATCAATATTTCGACAGATTGTTTATTAAAAACGTGGGCCAGTGAGTTTATTTATTTATTTATTTATTTACATGCCAACAGCAACACACACAATACATTATATAGTACTTAAAAGTACACTATAGTAGTATTAATAATATAAGGTTCGTATGAGTGCCAATTATAGGCATGAACAACGTTTATATATTAGTCTGTATTTTTAATTTGTATGGAACAAATCGAACCATACGCAACCATTATAATGCTGACTGAGCATGGTAATAATGAAACAACCGCAACTGTTGCCCACTAGTTTCAATCTGTGCCATTTAACTATGATATAAGTTCTACTGATATAAGTAGTGGGACAGTAATGGGTTGCTGATGATGATGATAAGTGCTACTTATGTGCTAAAATTTTATTTTTTAAAATAGATAATGTATCAAAGAAAATGTCGAATTCCTTATCTATATTGCATAGTCGGTTGTATTCGGCGCAAATTCGAGGAAGAGGGGAGTGTTTGAGGATGTTTGTTCTACACGCAGGAATGTGGAAAAGTTTACTAATGTGATGGCGTGGGTACCGAGAAGGAACGTTCAGTTTAACGTCGTTCAGTAGACTGTTGGAAACTATGACTCCACTCAAAAGTTTTTTGAGAAATAATATGTCTGCAAGTGCGCGACGTTTGTGTAGTGATGTCATTTTAAAGTGTTCTAGACGAATATCATAAGTTGCTCTGTGTGAAATATCAGCTGCATGGAACGCCAGGTGTCTTGTGAAAGATCGTTGGATGCTTTCTAAGCGCTGTGAATGTATACAGTATTGGGGATTCCAGACTACAGACGAATACTCAAGTTGACTCCTTACCAGAGCATTGTAAAGAATTATTTTTGTTTTTGGAGAAAAAAACCCTTTGGTGTTTCTTTTAATAAAACCCAGCATTCTGCCTGATTTTTTAATAACAGTATCAATATGAGATGTAAATTTGAGATGTGTATCTAGTGTTATGCCAAGATCTCGGATTTCAGTCACCTCAGACAAATTTTCACTACTTAGGATATATGAAGACTTAATAGGTTTGTGTTTTCTAGTATATTTTATATGGAAACATTTTTTTAAATTCATATTCATACCATTCTCTTCACACCACTTATTAATTCTGTCAAGATCATCTTGCACAAGCTGGACATCTTTTACGGTTTCCACTTGTCGGTAGATCTTTAAATCATCAGCAAAAATAGAGAATTTGCAATTTTTGATGGCTAATGTAATGTCATTTATAAAGACAGAGAACAAGATGGGGCCCAAGTGAGATCCCTGTGGAACTCCAGAGTCAGCGCAATACTCGCGTGATTTATATCCGTTAATTGCCACTACGAGAAGTCTTTTTGAAAGATATGAGTTGAACCAGTCCAACAGGGAATTTTGTACGCCAAATTTGCCTAACTTGTTTATTAAGAGATGATGATTCACTTTATCGAAAGCACTGGAAAAGTCTGTGTAGATGGCGTCAACTTGTTGGCCTTTGTCAATTTGCTTCGTTAGATAGGTGACGAGACACACTAGATTGGTTTGAGTAGAGCGTCCACTTCTAAAACCATGCTGGTGTTCGGATAAAGCCCGATCTACGTGTCGCGTGACGATCGGACAAACTAGCGACTCAAATAGTTTTGAAAGACATGACAAAATTGAAATTGGTCGGTAATTCTTTGTGTCGTGGATATCACCACGTTTAAAAATTGGAACAATTTTTGCTCTTTTCCATTCGTCAGGAAATACGCCGTCCTTTAGGGATCTATTAAAAATTATAGAGAGTGGTAGGGCGAGAGCAGACCCACATCGCTTTATTAATACTGGAGGAATTTCATCAGGACCGGCTCCTTTGTAAATACTGAGCTTTTTGATGGCCCGTCGAACATCATTTTCGCTTATTACAATGCAGCATAAGTCGTTCGTAAGTTCCGTATAGCTTGATTTCATTAAATCTGATGACGTCTTGCCAAATACCGAAGAAAAGTTACAGGCAAAAAGTTCAGCGATGTCAGGAGCTGATTTTGCCACGCGATCGTCTAAATGCATTTCTGATGGAATTGTTGAGTCACCGTTTCGTCTATCCTTCATAAAACGCCAAAATATTTTAGGATTTTTTGCGATGTTAGATTCTATCATTGTCTTGTAACTTTTTAGACACATATTTTGTAATTTGTGACTACGTTCACGAAGAATTTCATATTCAAAATTATCGCGTGGGTTTTTATATTTACGATACTTTTTTCTCAATCTATTCTTTTCGGCAAGCAATCTAATAAGTGACCTGGAAAACCACGGTGGGAATTTTGTATTTCTAGGCTTGGATATTGGAGTATGCAACTCTATTACTTTAATAAGATGTTTGTACAAAATAGTGGTCATTTCGTTAACATTTGGAGATCTATCGAATTCAAGATTCCAGTTCACGTTGTTTAATTCTTGTATAATTTTAGTGTAGTCAGCTCTGAAATAATTATACCTAGGATATATACAGGGTTTTATGAATGTAGGTTTATGATCAAATAAGGAGATAAGGAGAGGAGGATGATGTGGGTCAAGTCTGCTTAATGTATTAGGCGATTGAGTAACATGCACTGTATTAAAATCTGAGAGTACAAGATCTAATAATGAAAATTAGTGAATTCAAAGGACGAACTAATTAAGTTACAATTGTCTTATACATTTTGTAATACAAATAAATTTTATTAAATTGATTATAAATTTAATATAATATAATTAAGTGTATATCAGAGGTGTTAAAGGATGTTTTGACTATAATGTAACTCTTTGAATATGCATTTAATATGTATGTTTATTTCTATGTAAAGAAAATATACACTTAGAATAAACGCTTACTTAAAATACGCTACTTCTTGTTCTATAAATATCAAAATAGAGGTCATAAGTTTCGCAATATTTTTTGGATTGTTATAAAACCTTACATTGCAATACGTTTTGAATACTAATAACACCTGACATTTTACAGCAAAAAGGTTGTACACAAATCTAGTCCAGTAAAACTTATGTTCGCATTAATATTCATAACGTTGTAAATGTATTGTTTGATTTATACACAATCAGCGGTACGATAATGGCGTGTCGTGCTCCAACCTGTGACATTTAGAAACTCAATTACTCGGTAGCCGGTCAAGTGGTATGGCGTTAAGCAAACACAAGAGCCTGTAGTTATCTGATTGAGACCATTCGCATCGCAACATTCATCATAATAACGTTCTGAGCGTCACGCTCGCCGCTCGCGGGTCAACTTGCAATCTATCTTTTTTAATTGCCTCGCGCACTTAAAAAACAACCCGGACCGATTCTGAATAAAATTCAGACGCGGAGGCGCGCGCGCGTGAAATGAACATGGATGCGCGTGCGCTCGTAGGCGCGAGCCAAAGCCGCCGCCATTCATCTCACGATTTATTTCCGCGCCGCTCCCGTTTCTCTTTACAGGTGAAAATAAATTTAAACCGACTATTTATAGAATAAGGGCACGAGGAGAAATGTAACAAATCATGTTTATATTGCATTAGTTGTCGAATAATACATAGATATCGGATTTAGAAAGCGAACGCGGTCGCGTGACACGGAGTGCACCGTACTCTAAATTATTATTAACTCCGCGAATGCGATCGCCAGTAAAATATAAAGATCGTTGCAGCACTGCGATCTGTTACAGTTTTCTGTAGAAAGTTCGAATGCAATAAGTGGTAAAAATTTTACGTTGCAATTTTTGCGTGCCTCTTACCGCACCAAAAAAGTCATCCGATAAAAGTCGAGCGGTCGATTTCACATCCCATCACTAGCGTGTCGCGGGGCGCGCATGCGCGGCGCGTGCCTCTGCCAATTAGTGCAGCTCCAGTTCGTTTTACAGTCGAGAGCCGAGACGGTTCGCTGGCTGCGCCGAGAGGGAGGCGGGGCACCACTATTACCCTGCCGATTGTGAGCGTGCGCGAGCGCCAACAACCGACTCGCAATTAACACTCTCTCCGTCTTATCTGCACAATAGCGTAGGAAGTGTAAAGGTCGTGTGCCTTATCAGATTTAATTGCCTTCATTATGGCTGGAAAGGAAGCGCGGTGCTCATTGCGCGTTATGATTTTAAAGAGGTTCGAATTAACATACGGCCACCGTTCGATAGAGATTCTCTGGTGCGATAGCGTCTTATGAATTTTACGATAGCCCGAGACATTTTAATCGCAGCCGTGAACTATGAAACATCGTGCGGGTGTGTAATTAAACCGGGAAGGTCAGTGAGCACCCGTATAAATAATTAATAATGAATTTTAAAGACGCTCTTATGAAACGAGAAGGCAGCTGACCGTAAATTATTTCATAGGGGCAGTGGCATTGCTCGGGGCGCTGAACATTATTGTACATTACGTTGTAATGAACGGAAATTGTAAAACACTACTTTAATCGTCTCAAACGGAAGGAGTCCATCTTATAATTATGTTATGAGATTTCTTTAAAAGTATTCTGATAGCATTACTTTATGTAACGTAATTATATTTGGATCGAGAAATATAAGAAAGTAGCAATGAGGAATTTGAATGCTCGGGTTAATTAATACGTACTCATACTTGTTATAACGCTACTTATTTATATAAAAGTTAGTTTATTAAAGTTCTGCCTGATTTACGTGTCCTCTTAAAGCTCTTATAGGTACCAAATTTCATTGAAATAAAAAAAACTTATGACCTCTACCTCTTCTCATCACATTTTTCACGAGATATAGGTATTTGGACGATCCCTAACGTCTAAGTGACATACAAAATTGTACTTAATTTAAACATGACCCTATGTATATAGGAAGTATTCAGATATGACGTGACGAGTTTCTGGCTCTAATTTTTTCAGTCAAGTTCTACTGATGTAATTTATTTTCAGTTACAATGTAACGTTTTTTAGCTACAAATCACCACAAACCTTAGTGGAGCTCATATCAAGCATGATGGGGAAGGCGGGCAGCCTGGGCGGGCCGCCCTGCTGTTTCGCGAGCTTCGCGAAGAGCCCGCCGATGGGCGTGTCGTTGTCTTGGGCGGGAGACGCGCTCGGTCGCGCGTCCACGCTGAACCCGTTGACTCGGTGGAAGTAGCTGGTGAGAAATGGGTTGTAAGAAACAAATAGTCGATGTTTATTACATACAATGCAAATATTATTGTACATAAGTTAAAAATATAGACGTACCGTTATACCAAAGATAGGAATAGGAAGGGCGTTCAAATCTTTAGAGAATCGATGTTTTTCAATGAACTTATTTAGAGTGAAGAAATATAAATATTACGTAATTGAAATGTTAAAGAAATTTATTCCTATGTGATGAGTAATCCCAAATTAGCTTATTTTATGTTTAAGGAACTGACACAGTAGTAACAGTTTTAGTATAGTACAGTACCTACAGATTGAAACGACAAATCTACCAACCTAACAACGTTGTGAAAACGTAAACAAAGATCCAAATTACTATCCACACGTGAGATATTTCACGCACTTTCCTAGACAAGTTGGCGAGATATCCTATCAGCTTCACTGTAAACATATCAAACAGCAGTTCTCATTGTGATCCCGTATCTAATGTTGCGTGTATTCGCGCCTCTGCTTGATCTTATCACGTCCAATACGCGTTTGGAAGATCGATGGCGAACATAAACATCGGTCTAATGTATGTATGCTGCGCTGGATCTTCAATCTTGTTGAAGTATGCTTCTAGTTACTGGACGATGATCACATAAGAAGTGCCGGTTTTGGCTGCGATGTTATACTTTCCTATATGAATTATTGTTTGATTAACCAGCGTTGGTAATTGTATTGAACTGAGGAATATTATCGTAACGTTTATACGTATCTTTTATTATTAAAAGATATAATTAATACTTTAATGTTTCAACAGAAAGTATTTTGGTCTATTAATCATAAACTCCATTAATTAAAAATTAAAAAGTATACTTTACGATCATGATTCACATAAAATTTTCTTTAAGCAATTTCTTCAAGCAAGCTTTTACAATTAGTTTTTGTTTACAGTTTAAGAGCTTTTTAAGCTACCTCCCGTTAACCAAGCGATGCCTAGAATAGGTACTTAACTTGGATGAGAGCTTTACAAGCCTCTATATCGCCTTTGCAATGTACCTTGCCCGCTATTACCCCTACTATCTATTATTAAACCGTGGATAATGGAACCGGTAGTGGTAGCTCAAGTCAACTAGTTTAGAAATGTCGAAAGCTAAAGAGCGGTCACTTTTTCACAATAATTTTAGGTTCAGCTAATAATATTGGTCCTAAGGACTCAAATGCATACAAACGTGCAAGTTACGAAGATACGAAGTTGCATCGTGATGTGTTTTAAAACAACGACATCGTGTCGCAAAACGATGTCCTGTCGTGATTTACGACGAGCATAGTACGAATCATAATCCATTTCTGTCCATAATTAATAATGGCAATCACTTTGGGGAAAAATAAGGTAGGATTGCATCATCGGTTTTCGAGGTCTGACGCGACGTAGTGACATGATATAACATCGCGTCGTAATTTTTACGATATGATAAGTATATCACAAAGCACTAAGATGTAACGTTGTATCGCATAAAATATTTCTACATGTGTTTGTTTTAGCCCTATAGCCATAGCCCTTATGCTAAAGAATTATACTGATTGACAAGGCTAATCAGTAATGACAGGCATCGAAATAAAAATATACACAAAGTATCGAAAGGTTCCAATCACTGAGTTTATTTATTACTTTACGAATCATATAAATCATCATTTTTAAGTCGTTATCTCCTTTAATAAAACACGAAATTTATCATCGCTTGCACTTTGCTTTTACTGATATGCTCCGTCGACTCATTAGCATAAGTAATCATCAATTTGTACACCGTAATATGATCCACCGCGAGTCGTATCATAGATCATAATCGCTTGAACTCCCAAATGGCAATATTTAGCATATTGTTCTTATATACAAACAATTTAGAGACTAGACACCTGTTAATAAGAGGCATCGTAATTAAAACTGACGGAGGTCGGCGACCGTGGTCCGTGAGATGAACAATTCATTAATATAACATAAGTTCACGCGGACTTCGGTTCTCACGAATCATGTAAATTTGTCGACTAAACGTAAGTTATCGAATCGATTAATATGCAAATCGATTTGGGCATCACTAGGCGGTCGGCGACCTGCGGGTCACATAGTATTGTGAATGCGATGACACGGAGCGGAGCGTGTGAAAAACTCACCTCTTTATGTATCCGTTTAAGAATCGAAATCGGAGATGACGATGTCTTCCCATAATCAATCTTAATGGTCTAAATGCAAATGCTAAGGTTTTTACTGATGTTAGTTGAAATTGCTGTAACCCCAAATTGAGGTCAGAACAGGACCAATATGAATCATAAAAATGTGTGCATCATTTTGAGACACAAAATTGTACGTAGAGTACACATACGTTTATGTAATCTAGTAAGTATATCTAATGTTGGTGATTGGTTGAATATAACAGTTCCTAAAGACAAGAATGTTAATTGACGGTTTTTCTTATGATGGGCAAGGTCTTTTTAAAGAATGTGAAGAAATTATTTCCGATTAATCTATTATGCTGCTCAAATGCGGTTTGGTAGACTTCGTACATCTTTGAATTTTTTTAGAGAATTTTGCGATAAAATTACTTCAAATTAATAATAACAATCTGGGGGCACGGTAGTGCCCCTGCCAAGTCGAAAAAAAAAGCGGCACGGCCGTACCATTATTTTCTCGAAGCAATTTATTCTATTTTCGACACCCCTTAACTTCGTTGTATATTATTTTCTGGAAGAGGTACTGTTTGTTGGAGTCTTAATAAAAAAATATACTCACTCGTTAGTAGGATGCGTGTTGTATCTGGCGGCGAGCGAGCGCATGATGTCGGAGTAGTTGCGCGGCGGGTGCGCGGGCGCGTGCGGGCTGCCGCGCTCCGGCGGCGTGCCCGGGTACGACGACGTGGACGGCGTCACGCTGCGGGACCTGGGTGGACGGTGGTAAAGGATAAGAGTCTTTGGTTGTGTGGACCTGTGATCTAAACTTAAGGCTAAGGCAGCGATGGGTTAATATCGCCTGAGCAATAGTTGTACATGTTCATAATAGTGGATAGGACAGTTGATCTCGTCTAAAATCAAAGTGAAGTATCTCGGACAAAACTTTCTTTGGAGATTTATGAATGTGGTTATTTGGATTCTGTTACATAAATTATCTCTCCAATAAAGCCTAATAAAGATACTAAATTGCTCCTGAAATATTCTAAAAAGTTATTAATACCTTTAATTCAAACTGACTGTGATTGAATACAGTGTACTTTTTTATGTTCATCAATTAAGATAAACTTTCCAGACCTGAGTTTCTCTAGCATCCTTTTGCCACGAGCACATGCCACTAAACAAACCTTTCTGTTAGCTGATATATCTGATTACACAAAAATATATTTTTATTTGCCAGTATATCAGTATCATATTCGGTGATGAGTGATGACTTTTCATTTAGTATATAAGGTATAAAAACATTTTCCTCAAATAACCATACCTGGACGCAGTGGAGTCGTGCGGGCTGAGCCGCTCGCTCTTGACGTGCGCGTGGGGCGGTGGCGCGGGCGCCGGCGCGCGCGCGGGCGACGCCGCATCGCGCGCGCAGCGCCGCGCCGCGCCCCCGCCGCCTTCACCTGTCACAACAAACAAACATTTTAGTACCAAGCTGAGTATGGAGCCCTAGTACAGTTTCTTATAATACAGGAGTAGCAGATGAGCATGCAGTCATCTGATGGTAAGTGGCTACTGTCGCTTATGGACATCTGTAATCAACACCAGATAGGAGAAGATATTCCTTCCTGAGGTCGGCCACAGATGCGCCGCTACACCTAAGGACTAAGCTGGAACGCCTCGAAAAAGTATGTCCACCACACCCTTCAAACCAGAACACAGCAGCGCTTAACACTGCCGTTATGAGGCAGAAATAGATGTGGCGGTGGTGCCGTCGGAGTCGAAACAAAAAGGGTTCTACCACCTTCACTACAGGCGTTTTTTCAGTACCTACATCCTAAGGGTGGGAAAATAATATAATAATGCTAAGAACTTAGTGTATCATGATTTTTTTGTTTAGTATTCGATGTCAAAATTATAGCGTACTCATGAGTTCTAATGCAACGTTTAATTTAACTAATACGTCAACATTTACTTTGATACACAAATAATTGTCCTTTTTGGGGCCCTTTTTCTTGTCGCCCGTGTTTACGACTGCATGTGCGTTCTAAATGCACGCATGCCACTTGCATCCTATAGTTTCAAACTCACAGAATACTGTGGAGCGCGAAGACGCTGCAAAGAGTTCATTTATGTGTGTGGGATACGGGTGGTACAGACATGCGTACAAACATAAACACGCGAGACAGGAAAATCATTCTAACAAGGAAAATTATTTGTTTAATAGAGTTAAATAAAGAAAGAATCTTAAACCATACTTAATTTAACATATTCATATTATTATGGTAGATTTTTAAATAGAGAAAGGTTGTTAGCATAAAATAGTAGGCTCATTTAGTTGCATTTTTTGAAAAGAAAGTTACAAACATTGTGATAATTTGAATAATGCAATTCAGTTAACTTTTTCTGCGAAAATAATCCATACATCATCTTACTTTCAAGACATTCAAAACAACCTAGATGTACGGTCGACTGCGTCCTTGGGTAAAATGTCATAACCCGACCTCTCGATACCGAGAAAGACGCTCCTTGAATCCGGTTACGTCCATCGCTAAAAAAAGGTCGCTAAGATCTCAGTGACCCGCGAGGCATCTCGGCATCCAGCGATACGCATCGCCGCGGCCTGTTTGATGGCGGTCCGCTGCGATACACTTTCCTCCAATCTCAGAGTGCCATCTCTCGGAATTAATGAGAACGAGGTGTGACTGGCGATGAGTTGCGTGCTGGCACAGCCGTTGCAACGTTGAAATAAATCGATTTAATCCCGTTCTGACACCAGTCTGAACGTAAATGATAAATCAGGTGGAATTTAGTAGGTACCCGTAAAACTTGATCACGCAAGCGACAAAACTTGTCTATTGTTCTGTAGGTCCGATATAGGTCGAGTTATAATTTATTTTATAAAAACAGATATTATGCATATTTAACTAAGTCCATAGCATATGTACAAATTGTGGTTTCTTATTGTATACCTACTAATTAAATATTTTATTATCGCTAAAATTTTAAAAAGGAAGTCAACAACAACGTGCTTCAAAACGAAGGTTTATTGAGCTGGCCATAATTCTTATATAGCGTTTATTGTAATAACGACCAAGAAATTAAAATCCATTTTTTTCAACTTTCCTTCGACTTTATGAACTAGTTTTTGAAGCGATTTCTAGAAAAGACAAAAGTTTATATAGGATTCGGAAAAAGTCTATGGACTAATTAATCTAGGGTTAGATATTCATAGAAACATGAATGAGAACTTGTTGTTTTATTTTAACTCACTTGTAGGTACATAATATATATTTTATGCAATGTAACTGAATGTTATAATAATTTTTAAAGTATTCTACAAAGATTTAAGGCGACAGAAACCACGACATTGCGTAAATAAATGAGCCACATTTGGAACTTAACGACGTACAAACTGACATGTGAGCTGAAGAAAGTTATTTTTCGCCAGTTGATACGAATCTGTTTTATTACACACTAACCTTCTGACCTTACGTAACCTACTAAAATTTGTTTATTTTTTACTCTGTGAAACTTTTGAGTTATATTTTATTTATGTAATGTCTATATAATATGTAATGTCTATGTAATGTATAATATGTCAGAATTATTTTATAATTATATAGCCAGACTAGTACCTATAAAAAATTGTACCTATAAAGATGTATGAAAATTTGACCAATTTGCATTTCTAAGCGTATGTTAAGGATTATGGTCTAAATTATCTTATTACTCTGAAAGGAGACACGTTCTCAGCAGTGCGCTGAAGATTTATTAAATCGTTGAAACTCCTAATTTTAAGTAATGTAAGAAAAGTCTGTGGATTGCGTAAATAATATGAGAATGATAAGAGGGACAAAACAGTATTGATTTTAACCCGTTACTTTTTCAAATAACTTTGCCAGAGGCTAAGCATTGAATCTATACTTCCAGTATAAAAGCTCATTGAAACCATCGATCCGTCTGATATTTCAAAGTGAAAGTAGATTAAGCTTTATTTATTGTACCCAAGATTCAGATATAAAACAAACGAAAAATAAATCACGTACGATAATACTGGTTAGTCGTCGAACAAATCCATTTATTAATATTTCCATTCATGCTATTCATATTAACTGAGAGGGGACAACAATGGCTGGAACCCACGGAGAAGAACATTATGTTGCGCGTTACGAGAAAATTATTTCAAATTGACGCGTTCTGTGATGTTATGTTCGTTATTACAATAGTAATGATACACGCGCGCATGAGCTCCCGGGCTACGTTGGCGTTCTAACACGTTTATCTTCTTATAAAAGATAACACAAACTAATAATATCTATATTAGGCAATTGTTTGACAAGCCATGCTTTATAGTAAACAGCACGGACCACATACGTCGCAGTCACTTAATTCGAAATTTAAATCCCCCGCACATTTTTGAACGCTTAGATTTTTTTTTAAATTGATCATTCAGCCGAGCCGAGCTGTCATATTAGATCTTATCTGTTCCTCAATTTAGTGTAATGCGTTTTATTTTTCCTGTGAATAATGTTTTTCCGTGATTTGAGTATTTATGACGACTCAATTTAATGTTTACGTAATATTTATATTGGTTTGTCTATGGTTGTGAGAATTGTGCGCAGGAAGTGATCGAAAAGTGTCAAGGCGATCGATGAGCGATGTTTTCCGGCGCCAAACCAGTCGGGTCAGCTGTCAGTTGACACTATATAAGAGGAAACACACCGTTACACATTAAACGGCCAGTGTCGTAAGTGTAGTAATAACGGTGGAAGTGTTGTAATGCGTTTCATTGATGAAATTGAGCTCGTATGAATTGATGCAATTAAATATTTATGGCTTGCACTTATACTGGTCGATCGTTTCTAGGGTTTAAGACACTTCTAAAATTTACTTTTAATGACACATTTATATCTTTTACTGGGTTTACACCTACCATTACCCAATGAAATTAGAAATCTGGTGTAGATCATTGAGGCAATAGTGACCGCTTATATTTGGTCGTAATTAGAATATTAACTAATTTTATGGTTATGTAGTCTACAATCACCTTTAACCCCATAAAATCGGTATTTCTACAAATTTAACTAAAATAACTGTCTGAGACTCATTAGGTTAGTAACAGGAACTCAATTAACCTTTGGTGCGTAGCTCATCGCAATGCGCGCCTATATTGTTCGCTGGCGATGTGTCTGACTTGACACCTATGGGCCACGATGTGTGGTGCAAGTCATAAGTTTTCTGCGAGTGTCGTCATATATCGTGTTATTTATGTTAAGTTTCTCCGTTTTGTTTTGGCAAACGTTTGGAGTGATTAAGAAAAGTATGTTTTGCAAAATACACATATAACTGTATAAATTTTTCCCAACAGCATTCTTTATATATGGCATGTCACAATTAAAAAGCAATTAACTAAATATTTGAAAGAAAACATTATATATTTCAGACCGTTCTATAAATGTTTTTTTTGATAGTATAAATAGGTTACGTTTTTAGAGTCTATATGAATTTGCAACATTTCAAATTTCTTGTACATTTTCGCAGGTATATTTTTAACACAACATAATCGACTCTCATCTTTGAATTGTCTATTCTAAGCCCATCAATCTTGCTGCAAGCCTCCCAAAAATGTTCAACCCAAACTGATTGTTTTTGACATTTTTACAGTTCGCTCCTCCCTTAGCTTAGACCACCCGTAGGGTCAGCAGTGTCGTCAAACAAGGTACCGTTGGCACCTGACCCGGATGGCGGCACGTCCGCCAAACAGACTGCCTAAGTGATCGGTACCGTTTACAAATATGTGTACGGACGAACTGACAGCATGATTGCCGTGAAGTGAATTACGCACCGTTGTACCAGCGTAGTTATGTGGACGCATATGTTTTCGCTGCTGTATTTCAGCGTAATACACTCATAACACTGAAATGTTCATAGAAAATAATGTGTGTAATAGCAGTGTTGAGTGCTGTTGTTTGAGGTTGAAGGGCATGGTAAGGAGGGATATTTACAAGAAGCATTTTTGGTCTTTAGGCGTAGCAAACACATCCGTGACTACAATCTTAGTTGGAAGTGATATTATTATAAGTAACGGTGTCCCTTTCAAATAGGCTGAGTTCTAGAAAATTCTTTTCTAAACGAGACATCCACTTTAAAAAAAAATGAAAATGTTGGATGGATTAGGTACAATGGGGAGAAAAACAGACACTCAATTTCCATGAACAACTGACTTATATTTTTTTGAAACAAAATCGTTTTTAACAGTAGGTAGTACTGTGATAGTCAGACCAACATGAAAGTGTAATAGTGAATCCTTTATTAACTTACACATTATCTTCATAACCCTGAATGGTAAAACCAGTAAAAATCGGGTAATGTAACTCTATAAACACAAGCATTCGAAATGCGGTAATGAATTTAATGCTCAGTTTACCGGCGGTCGCATCTTGGCATTCCTCGTGAACCAGCTCGATTGTTAGGGTTCTGTAAGCAAATTTGCGAACGTAACGTTATTACCAAGGCTCCACAGTTCGTCCATTTGTCACAGGTCAGGTCCGTAGGTCTGTCTCTTCAACCGTAATAAGTTGAAAATTAGTGGGTAATATTGAATTTTTAGACTGTGTTACGAAGACTATGGTCATCGTAAGAACCAACAATGATTTTTAAAGGATTGAAGTGGCAAACGAGCTTGTAGTCCACCTGATGTTATGCGTTCACTGCTGCACGTGAATATCTGTGACAAACTCCATATAGAATGGGGATTCATTTTGAAGTCGATCACGGATGCATTGCCACTCCTGACTACTCCTGAGGACTAAGATAAGTACCATAGTTTCATAAGTAAGTTGCCGGCACACACACCCATCCTCCGAAACGCGTGACTCGCTTCAAAATAGAAATAAGTTTAGCAGTGGTACCTCCCCGGGTTACCATACTCGTACCACCTTTCAAAGGCAAAATCAAGTTAATAAAAGGGCTCAAAAAAAAACATGATTTTTCAAAGTAAATTTTGCTTTGTGGTACGAAACCCTTTTCATTCGCGCGAATCCGACTCACACTTCGCCGGATTTATTTTTCAAGTTTTTGTTGATGTCGAATTAAGATAGACGTGAAATGTCAAAGAATTCGCGTAGCTTCGTGAATAATGTTCGTCCGGCTAGGGTCAAGTAAATACATCAGCCTTGTTCAGATTAAGGGATAATTGTAATTAATTGCATATTCAGTGGTGGTGCGTTTTTTACACATATGAAAATAACTACGTTAATTTATAGTAATTTAAGTTTTGTGGTATTAACATGAAGATGGATTCCGGAAGCACCATCGCCCCACTTATGGCTGCCTTATAAAAACATTAAGTGCTGGGGTGTTCTGATTTGCATGATGTTCCGTTTAAGGAAGAGACTGGAAGAGTAACAACGTTAGTAGTGTGGCCGACCTCATAAAAGACTCGAATCCTATCGAATCTGGAGTCTTCAAAAATGTAGCCACGAATGTATGGTCGACCTTAACAAGGATTCGAATCCTATCTGGAGTTATCAGAAATTTCACAGAATTTGATTTAACTTTCGTTTACGACTTCGGATAAAATAAAGGTATACTCGTATATGTTATAAGTAATCATAATAATTCTTCATCCTTTCTTACAGTAAATGTTAATACAATACGATCACTGTATGTAGATAGGAGTTATTGCATTAGTAGTTTTAAGACCAATCTACATGACGTTAAGTTCTTGAGAATGTACCGAATATTACTCATAGTAACTTCAGATGAGATTGGGATCTAAAACGAATGTAAATACATTTGGACTGCAAAACAATTAATTTAAGTTCCGCTGCACGGTGGCAGGCACTTCAGGGCATTCAATTCACGAAATAATTATCTTGGCGGGCGATTTGTTGTTTACGAGTAGGTCATGATCTCTGTAATTGCTCATGCAGTGTTGATATTTAGAACGATTTACTGCGGCGATTAGTTGATTGTAGATATGAGGCGAACTGGACATGAAATGAGGTGAATAAAGCAAGTGTTAACTGTACCCTTACCGGGAGTTACGTTTCGACAAATATGACTGTTTTGGTATTTGTTTACGTATTGGCCCATACGATTTCCTAGTTCTGACACAATCTGCTAGGGGCGCTGATTGGAATTTGTATGGCCAAATACGTAAACAAATACCAAAACAGTCATATTTGTCGAAACGTAAAAACTCCTGGTAAGGGTACTGATTGGATTGCGTCGATCGAAAACAGTTTTGTTGCACATCAAACGTATATTTCTCTATTAAGTTATTACCAAGGTTCTACTATAAAAGTAAATTGTAGTATGGCGTGTAAGCAGTATTCGTAGCAATAAGTGTAAGCAGACGAATGTACGTAACCATCAAATTATTGATTTAGTTTTTACATTAATAATTATAATCCGCGGCTGTTCGGTTTCTAATTAAATATTAACACCAATGTAATGAATACCGTTTCTCAGAGGTTTAATTTGTTTTATGTCTCTATAATAGTGTTCGTATTTATTTCGTACTTTACCTAAAGTAATGCCCTTTATCCGTTTTGAAAATATCATAGTGTTCCTCCAGTAATTGTAGGTAGACGACGGTCGTGCTACTATAATAATTGTAAACGATCGTAAATTCAACAGTTTTGTCGTAAATTCAAATGAACATCAGTCTAAATTTAATAAAGATGACAAAATAATGTTAATATGCGCAGTGAGTTATTGCAACTGTCAGTCTATGAGATAGCGTGTCATGTTTTATGAAAACTTCAACCCTGTTTTATCCTAAACTGTAAATCCATTATGCATAGCCGCTTAATAGCATTGTCTTAGGTTCAAATCATTGTCTTAGACATTGAATAAAAATATTGTTCTCCTTTACATTTCAATTTTTGTATGGAAATTATATAAAAATAATAAAATGTTAAAACGCTGGAAGAAGCTTTTTTATTTAACGTGTATTTAAGTTATTTCCTTTGTACTAGGTACAGGTACTAGTTTCAAGCCTTATTTGACAGACGGCATATTCGTATAAGGACAATATCTGTCAAATAAGTTGTGCATAAAGCAAGTAGTGAAACAGGTCCTTAATGTCACAAATAATGTAATATAAGAATTGATGACAGTGTTCTACTGGTTTCGTCGTAGATTTACTAGTCCATATGAGTTGTTTCGCTTGTCTAAAGAAATTTTTTTATTTTGTTGCCTACAAAGGAGACTTATCATATGTCATAGCATTCACGAATTTAATTTCGTAATTTCTCATAAATATTTAGCACAGATAATAATGAATTCTACTATTGAACTTTCGTCTATGAATCACTTCTCAAATATCCATTATTTTAAAAAGAAATCTCCATTCCAAAGTCGGAAGAATGTAATTTCATTCACTCGGTCATACACCGAAAACGATCTTGCGCAAATAGACATAGCAAGCGACATGTCATAATATGTGCGTACCCGATGTCACTTGAGGCCTAATAGAAAAATCAACATGGTGCCCACTGTTTGCGCACGCGACCGCCCAGCGTGGGCAGGGCTTGACCTCCCGTGAGATCAAGGTCGCTGACCAGGTGGTTCGATGGTGTTTTGGGTTGTACACTTTGTCACAAAATGAGGAAACCTGAGTACCCAGTCTTCATGAGCCTATAACTTGAATACCTATTCTTAATGTGCCTTCGAATCTGGTACATTTTACCCGTGAAGAATACAGTCGATACGATCGCGGTAAATGGGTTAATTTTATATTAGTTAGTATTTCAGTTTAACAATTCGGCTCGTATTATGTTAGTTAATAAACTAATAATACAATACACGAGACATTTTACATGGTGAATCTATATATCTTTGGTGAATTTTAAGCCTTACTAAAAAGACAGAAAAAAGGGTGGCAGTAATGCTCTTGATGTCAAATTATGCTAGTGGTTGCCATCTTAAAAAAAATAGTTCTGTCTTAAACTTTTGGACACGGATTTTTTTCCTGAAGAAAGCTAACGCAAACTACTTCGCTATCACATAAGAAACGCGTACTTAGATACAAAATAATAATTTCGTCATCCTAGAGAAATCCCCACTGGAACGTCATCAAGGTACGATGACACTAAACTCTATAAGTATGTTTGGCACTGTATACGAATGTCACCAGGCTCTTAATAGAAAAATCAACAAACCTACTGTTTGTGGACGCCACGCGACAACGTGGGTGGAAGAAATCAGTGACCTCCCAAGATTGGGCCAGCTGCTTTCGTGATGACAAAACTCTATAAGTGTGCTTTGTGTTGTTTATTTTAACAATAAGGAGGCAGTTCTGTTTTAAGAGGAACTTATAAGTTATAAGAGGAACTTAGTCAATGACGGATAGTACTTGACTACTGTGATAGTGTTAGGCTGTGAGTTAATAGACACCTTACGTTACTATTGGTATATTAAAGTAATTTCAATTATACCAATTATTTAAAGATACCAAGTGAGTTTCAGTGGTCTTAATGGTGGCTTCATACTTTAGGAGTTGGAGGTTCAAATGGTGTCCATGTTACATTAGAGGGTGATTTTTTTATTTTTTTTATTTGATGGTAAGTGGCTACTGCCGCCCATGGACATCTGTATTCAACCCCAGATAGGATGAGATATTTCTACCTGAGGTCGGCCACAGATGCACCGCTATCCCTGAGGACTTAGTTGGAACGCCTCGGAAAAGTATGCCTCCCTTACCACACCCTTCAAAATGGAACACAGCAGCGCCTAATACTGCTGTTATTAGGCAGAAATAGGTGTGGCGGTGGTGCCGCCGGAGTCAAAGCATAAAGGGTTCTACCACCTTCAAATGATGAATGGAAAACCTGATGGAAAATATCATGAGGGAACTCACTTCACTTCACTCAGTCTCAAGTCTATAAATCTGTATTTGACCAATGTGATGAAGATGATGAAACTATGTGTAGTAGTCTTGGATAGAAGATCTATTGGGACAATAATGGCATGGTGATAATCACCATAATGAGAACAAACAAAAAACACGAAAATAAGCTAAAAATAAACGCATTATAAATAGAGGACTGTATTTGCATGTAATATTTGCTTTAACAGTATGTTCGTCATGCACCTGTCAAGTTCACTTTGATCTCTCGGAAGGTCAAGCTGCGATGCACTTGTAAAATAAACGTATATTAAAAGTACTAAATAACTACACTAACACGCCAGCAATACATTGACTTAGTTCCTTGAATGATACTCAGTCCAATACTGAGCTCATGTGTTCTATAGGATAAGAAGGATTTGACTATAAATCATCGCCTTAGTCAAGTGCTACACATATCTTTGATAAGGAATTTTACTTTTTAATCATAATGATTTATCATTCTGTTTCTTAAATTGGTAAAAAACAGGTCAGGAATTAAAATTTGGAATATTGAGGTAGGTATCTACATAATATTTAGAATTAGACAGATATAATATTTATTACGTATGAATTTCAAAAGTATGTATTAAATTCCCACAAATAAATGTATGTTACCGAACGGCTTAATACAATTAAATGCATCAGTAGTTATACCATTTCTTTGTAGTTATTAGACTGGAAATTGAAAACACCTTGAAGACAGACCAACATTGACAATCCACAGGCTTATTTACCTCAATTAATCAATATCATAGATAAATCCTTAGATCACGATCCAATAATACTTCAAGAGCAAGCTTTATTGGTAAAATCAACATGCAGGCTTCTACAGGTGGCTCTACCGGTGTATTGTTACTGCGCTTCACACATTTCACACCGCGTGCGCGCGTGTGTGTATGGATGTGTGCGTGTGTGCATGTTTGTGTGTGTGCGTGTGTGTGTGTGTGTTTGTGTGTGTCTAGTCAGTGACGGGTGATGGAAGATTAAAAAAACTACATAAAACCGAACATAAGAACTTTTTCGTAGTCACTTTTGGTTTCCAAATTCCTCATTGCACTAGGTCTTAGATGTCCTATTTCCGTTATTAATCTGAAAATTCATTATGTCAAAAAATAATTAAAATACGAAGCTCTTAAATCAAAGGTTTTATTAAAAAAAATAGCAAATTACTCAACATGTAAAAAAATATTTTGAAAAAGTCATAGGCATGTCATATACATTCTCGAGATGCCTTAATAAACACAGCTGAATCCATACATAACGACTCAATCACGTTTCAAAAGCAAACGCTATTCGTAAAATCAACACCACACCAGATGTCTACCGGCACATCGTTACCGCTCCGTAAACAAATAACCGTAGGCCGTGAGCTGGCGGTCTAACCAAGTAGCAACGCTTCCAAGTGCATAACGCTAACGCTCATGTTTGATAACGTTCTTTTTTTCAACGGTTTCGCAAACGCTATTCGTAAAAGCAACACCACATCAGATGGCTACTGGCACGTCATTACCGCTGCGTAAACAAACAACCGTAGGCCGTGAGCTGTCGGTCTAGCTAAGTAGCAACGCTTCCAAGTGCATAACGCTAACGTTTATGTTTGACAAAGCTTTTGTTCGTTTTTGAACGCATTCGCAAACGCTATTTGTAAAATCAATACTACACCAGATGTCTCTACGCTGCTGACCTGGCGGGCTAGCCAAGTAGTAACGCTTCCAAGTTCATAGCGCTAACGCATT
This sequence comes from Epargyreus clarus, assembly GCF_041222505.1. Lineage (NCBI taxonomy): Eukaryota > Metazoa > Arthropoda > Insecta > Lepidoptera > Hesperiidae > Epargyreus > Epargyreus clarus. Next base: position 11,595,336 of record NW_027332212.1, read on the forward strand.
CGTATGGCGGATTTTGTAGGACAGGATGATTTAGATTGATAAAATATAAAAAACATACTTCGAGAAAAGAATGGTACGCTTTTTTTTGGCTCTCCTTGGCGGGGGCACTGCCATGCCCCTTGATTATTTAAGCGTTAAAAAATAGAACGTCATTTTATTTAAATAAGTAAGCCTTAGTTTGTAAATTAGTACTCCAGTAAACTATTTTAGACAACAATCAATTTTAAGTAAGTTGTTTATCAAAAACTTCGTGTCACTTCTACCACCATATTTATGATGCAAACAGTCAAGGAGTGATCTGATGTTATGTCGTTACTGAAGAACAGTTGAATCAAACCGAAATAAATCTGATTCCCATATCAATTCGGAAGCTTAACGGACACGTAAAGTCCACGTGCCTAATTGTACAGGTTTGTAATATAAACGGTGTATAATACTTGTACCTTGCACCTACATATACCCACATAAGTAGTAGCCGAAGTACTAAACAAATCGACAGATAAAAACTGGTAAGCACGTAAGATAACGTAGTTTGCAAGCTAATGCCTCTCAGAAAATGCTGTCAGCTTAAACCTTTTAAGTATGTAGATAGCGGTTATTTGATAAATTCTATGCGGGAGCTGGTTTGAGGCGGTTCGAATCGGTTTAATATAATATGCTTTTACTATCATTTCGGTGTCGTTAGAAGATAAATAATGTAACTGCTGTTTAAGGAATTGACGTAGGTACGTGTTTTATAATAAAACAATAGTAAGACATACAGATTGTTATTCCGTGAAATACCGTTAGAATTTTACACAGATGAAAAATATAAATGATCTATTTGTTCAATCATAGGATACTTATACTAAATTAAAAAAGAAAACATAATCTATACTATTGTTTTTTGTAATTTTTCCTACCATATTTTATGTAAATTTCATTTATTATTTTTCTTTATCTACCTCGACAGATATTTGTGTCAAATAAAAAAAAAAACAAATTGAACACACACACACATAACACATAAGAAATAAAACGAAACATGTGAAAAAAACACTTTTGTTATTCCTGTCATTTTAGTAAATTAGGTTTAGAAATTTCTTACTTTTTAAAGAGAGAAGACTTTTTAAAGATTAGTAAAGATTACTCACTCCTAACAAGAAAATGTACCCAGTTTTGAGAATTGAAATAGTTGCGTAAAAAAGTTTTGCCACGTCTCCGTGCTAAAATGTCCCTAAAATATTTGAAATAATTATTTATTTACTATGTAAACTGTACATTGTAATTGTAAATTACGCAGTATTAGTTATTTATTCGTAAATGTTCTCTAAAAATGTTTTTATTTGTCAAGAATTCAAATCTACTAATCTATGCACAAAATTTATTTTTTAAAAACATTCGTCTCGTATTTATTTAAAGTGAAGTTAAGCCACGTGCACACTGCGCATGAGCAATTAAGTATGTGCGCGGGCTAACCGGACGCGTTTGTCGCCGCTCTCGTCCGGTCGAGGGGTCGTCGAGAGGTCGCTCCGCCGAGAAAATGTTTACCTTCATATTAAATACGAATTCCAATAATAGATTTATCCGTACAAGCATCATTACATATATATTTTTTAAATATAGGAGTAGCAGACGAACATATTCGTACAATCAACCTGATCGTGTTGCTACTGCCGCCCATGGACATCTGTAATCAATCCCAGATAGGATTAGATTCCAACCTGGTAGGGGTTACATACACAGATGCGCCGCTATACACGGTAGTGACCTTCCATCAAATGGCTAGCCTGCTTTATTTCTAGGATTATTTATAAAAAAGTACATGTGCTGTTTTTAATACCGACGAAAAATGTCAACTTTCTGGTCGAAAGTCGTCAAGAAGTCGCTTCTGTGGACAAATGATTTTCTTTACAAAAAGAAAAATATCTGATTAATCTCTATAATAATAAGCTAAGCTAACTTCGTTCGTCATACTTTTAATCCACCCGCGTAGCACTGCGGTTGCATTATGCCAACATCATTTTGGGTTTGATTCTCGGTCATTTCTGTGGTCTCCGTTCTGCTTACGTAGTTACAGTAGATTAGCAAACAAGAAAGATTTGCCATTTTATCACAGAAAACTTCGTTCGTCCAGGAACTCGAAATTCTCCTGCGTTACTCTTCCGATTATGAATGTAACATCAGTATTGACATACAATGATTGTAACCGTTTGTCCGATCGAGAGGCTGTCAAGAGGTCACTAAGCAAGCAAATGTTTCCCTTGTGAGTATAAACTTTTGACCAAACTCATCTCTCCGACTTACGGAATCCGATGTATTCCACTTGTGCCCAATAAGAAATCAATAGAATTTTAAAACTCACATAAATTATGTAGAATTGTTGACATTATTTGTGCGAGCAAACATTAAGCAACAAATAAAATGTAAATATTATGTGATATACCTTATATATTATACTTCTTTGAATTTTTTCCAAAAAAGTTTTGGTATATTAATTAATTATTTATATATTTATTGTAATATGTTGGAAAAGTGCTATCAATATTAGACTAAGAGGTAAGTAATAGGTCTTTTAACATTCGTCGGTAAAATTTCTAAGCTACAAAAACTTTTCAACAGTCGTGGAGGAGGAATATCATATATTGTAATTTTAGTCGTTATACATTTGTCAGTCACGCCGTTTGACATACGCCAATGCTTCTACCTAGTGATCGAGAGCGTTAAGTGGAATAAACTCAAAATCCAAACCCACGTTAACGAGTTGTTAACAGTTAAACGTTTTAAGCAGGTGTTGTGTTTGGTTCAATATTGATGTACATCTGCTATGTGCCGGCGTATCCATCGGATACTAATTATGTAACCACTTTACATAGAACACCAGTTTTCAACGAGCTTTAAGTTAAGTGCTTTTTTCAAGTTTATTCAAGGGTCATAAGACTCCAAAGTGTTCTAAGTGATGTGATTGAATCGATATTAAGATTATGTAAACGTGAGACTGAAATATGTTTGAATTATAAAATTGATAACTAAATAATATAACAATAAATAATACAAAGTTATATGGATTTCAAAGTACATGTTAGGAGTATATAGTATATTAGGATAAGATAAGAATAACAAGTTATACTTGGTCAATTTGGTGGACTATATTAAGAGATATAATTAAAGAGGAGAGGAGATCCGAGGAGGGAAGATTCCAAGAGAACTGAGAGAGGTCCAGACTAGAATTCCGACTGACCTGATATCCTTAGATACCATCATTTATAATTAAATTAAATTGCTATTACAAGACTACATACATCTAATTATCATTGTGGGTATGTAGAATAGACCAGACTATTATTGTAAATAATATTAAATCCATAATGACAAACATTATTAACTACACTTATAAGTAATATCAAGTATTATTATGCTTATGAAGCCATGGACCACGACGTGGGATGGTCCAGTTGTCCGCAGACGTAGTTCTTGCTAGTCATCTGAGTGGCTGGAAAATAGGTCTTAGTCATCGGCAACGCATTGAATACTAACCACAACTAGGTATATGCATTCTTAAGGCGTTTATCATTTACTAGTCGTGTACAAATACAATCTTTAGAAAAATATTTTAGTGTAATGTAAATAGTACCAAAAGTATGAGTTTCATATTTTTGATAATGTTTAACGTAATATTATTTAATTTTCTTAGTGATTTTAGTACTATTTTTGTTTAAGAATACAGTACCTACTTCAATGAATTATTCAGCACTAAATCATTGTCTTTGCTTACATTAATATCAAATTCTTTATAACAGTTCACGAAATACAATATGTTAAGAAAAAAAGAAAAATCTTTTTCTTTCAAGTTTTAAGTACATATTTGTTTAAGTAATATTATAGTTTAAAAACTAAAAACCACGCTAAAATTGTACAAGGAAAATCGTTAATCCTGATTCCTGACGATCCTGATGAGGAGAATGGGATAAACTTATTAAAATCGTGTATTGTCATCGGTACTTGATAATTGTTCAAAATTTTAAATTAAAGGGACCGTTCAAAGTGGTTAAAAATTGAGTTCAAAGATTCCGTTACATACATACATACAACCCAAGCTAATAAAAGCGTAGTAAAAATAAGACAAATATAGAAAAAACTCACTATAAGTAAAATTCTTTAAAAAGGTTACCTTTAGAAATATTTTTTGTTTAGTATGCAGTCGACTCACCGACCGACGTTATAATGGAACGAATGTAAATATACGTTTCTCTATTTTATCTTACACTTAAACGGATTTTAAGCCCAAGGAATAAAAGTTTAAAGTTTTAGCATTGCGTTTCTAAAGGTGAGGTCGGTGAATTCGCAATTAACCCCGCATTAGCATGCCGCCCGTCGCCGCGTGACCCCGCGACCCCGTCATGTGCACTTAACAGAGATGGGGTCAAGTTGTAAACTTACGGCTTTATATGTCTATGTTGGTGAGGTGAGACCTCTTCGTGGTTATAATATAGATGCATTTTACTTCTATTTTTGTCTTATTTTAGCAGTGTTAGACGCCTTATACTCACATGCTATTTAAGGTCGAAGGAGATGGTAAGGATTGGACGATGCAACAAATTGTACATCGTATCAACTGAGTATATAACTGAGTAGATGGTCTATTCGTTACTGAAATTAAAGGTGAATTGTAAAAGAAACTTATAATTTAATTTTAACCTCCCTTTCTACTAAACAGTAAACAATCAACAGTACCCTTAGTATGAGTTTTTACGTTTTTACAAAAATGACTATTTTTGTATTTGTTTACGTATTTGCCCATACATTTTCAATCAGCGCCCCCAGCGGACTGTATCAGAACTGATTCAATAAGTAGATCTTAACAATATATTTGAGAATAAAATCCCACATATCGCTAGACCCTTGTCACTTGGGCACGAACCAAAGCCTTGACTTCAGTAGCGATCGAAGTGGAGCGATAGGTTGTTTATATTTTTTACACGTGTTATTTTATTTTGTGGTTTTAAAAGAAATCAATTACAGAACGAGAAATCTTGCGTAAGGAGGCCATTGAGATAGGCACGTCCGAAGTTTTGTAAAGGAAATAGGTATGAGAAGGGCTACGAAACATTTCAAATACCAAAGTAATTGTTTATACGAAGTAATTTTTGTTACTTATGTGTTGTATATATGTTTAATTATTGTATACTATACAATATGTTTCCTATATGTCTGCAACGCTTTTTATGTCTTACTGCTGGGCACAGATCTGCTGTCACACCAAATGTGAGTTGTGGAGGCTTGGAGCTAAAATTCTCCAATGTACAGATACCCAAGCTGTAAATGACTCGTTTTTTGATTTGTGTTTGTAAAATTGCAAAGATGCCAAATATATTTAATTATTAAAAAATACGGTTATTTTTGAAAAAAATACCTCTTTTTGATTTAACACACGTGAAAGCTATTGAGTCAGTTGGAATTCAGGCTTATCGCGGAGTAACACTCTAGTCACCCACCTAACGCAAGTTTGTAACACGAAAACGTTAGAACCTACGCACTTTGAACTCTGTTTAAATATTTACCTTATTGATATACGCAACCTTTGCCCCGCACCTCATATAGCTACAAGCGTACATCCAAGCGCATTACAAATGAGAAACAATTATCATAACTAGCGTTTCAACCAATCCATTGGAACGGTTCGAAATGTCAGAGGTGCTCAACCTTCGGCCGCGATGAATCAACATTAGCATGCGCGACCCGCGTCCCACGACCTCTCTCACCCTGACACTGACCTAGCCCCTAACCTTGACTGAGTCGACGACGAAAATATTCGTTGAATCTCCGCAGATAATCGGGCGGGTAATTCACCGATTTATCTCGCTTTTAATGGATTTCGCACAAAATGTTGTTGTTTTCTGCGACCCGGGACCGGTTTCAAAAGGTTTCGAACCCACGCATTTTAGGTGACAAAGCAGTTGAAATGTCAATTTCTAAATAAGTTTTTGACATCTTATTGTTCATAAAATATTATAGTTATACTTCTGTACTAAGACATAACTTCTGTAAAAGTAATTATACATATTTTGTAAAACTGCAATATATTCGAAATATGCTTATATCGTTTATACTTTTAAAGATATCTGTTTGTATATGTAAATAAATATTTCACTTGTTATCATATTATTAGGAATACGCAGTTAATTGAACTCACTATATTTAATTCAATGACATGTGACTGTTTTCTATTTGTACTTCGACATCGTGATGTAGCTAAAAAAATCACCTGACTACATTATGTCATACTCAGTGTATTTTAAAAGTTAATAAAAACATAACTTTATAAGTACGTATACCGTTTTATGTAAATGAAGTATTTTCTTATTAAATTAATGTGTTTATATTTTTGACGTACTTTTTATTTATAAAAATATAAATTAATCTTGTAATATGATTTAAGAGATAAATATAGATACCTAACCATTGATTGTTTATAATTTTATTACTTTATAAAACTATGTTTAATATTCTACAAATAAGAAGCCTACTTTTATACAGCCTTTTGATACAAACCTTTTTTTACTTTGCATGTGCTACATTTGTTTCACATGAAAATATACATTTGTTTGACACGATACTATTTTATTTTGAACAGGTATTTTAGTCATCGAATTTAAATTTTAAAATACGTCAACCTACGTGCATTCACAGAAAAGTTTCGCATGACTCATTTCCAAATCCCCTGATGTTTCAATTGCAGGTCTGCAGCGACCCCAAACAAAGGCCTGCCTCATTGTTGCAGTACTTAACTGAGCCCAGTTTATCCCATACTTTTACAATACGCACCGTGACCGTTTCATGTATTGTTGCGATTTCCTGCCATAAAAAAATACAAAAAATAACATAGGTCAGGTACCTGAATTTTTTTTATCGGTCAGGTATGTTAAGGGTGAGTGTCCTTTCCTGGAACCTTGCTTTTCACTTTGCAAAATTGATCGATATGGATAATACGGTTTAAGGGGATGGTATAAAGCTTAAATTTGTATGGTTGTTCTTGTAATTATTATGAATGTAATAATTCCGTACTGTCAAGTCGGGACATGTAGGGGTGAAACCGGCGAAATAAGAGTACATCGGGGTACGGTAATAATAAAATGCGAGTCAGGTAAAAATCCGTACTTGTCGTTAAGCTTGGAAAGTTACGAAGTTTGTTTTTTAGAGTTAAATGATTTGTATTAAACATTCAGAAAGGCACGGCAGTTTGTGAGCAGTTGTTGTTGTTGTCAATGATAATAAATTATATTGTAATTATTTTATTATTATACACGTGCAATACATTATCCTATTTTAGTATCCTAGTTCAGTAGTTATGTCATGTAAGAATATAGGTAAAAGGTTTGGTTTTCTGTCGATATCTCAGACTACCATTCATCACTAAAACTACAAAATTAGACTCCTATATTACGTATGTATAGTAATGTTTGTATTTTCTTTTAAAATGAAATAAATGCGAAAGTAACAGCATTTTTTGTTTTTGAATGTGTCAGCTCACACATCAGGTACCGCTGGTAGCAAAAGATTTTAACAATAGTTTAATTTACCATTTGATGGTATTGTTACGTAAAGGTAATTTAGTTTATAATGGGGAAACGAGATTGCAATATTCCGTTTAATGAGTAGCGTCGTGTACCATTTTAACCAATTACCGAGTAAGAGTAAGTAAATTAGGAGCTGTCATTCAAAGGCTTGTTTGCTATACCCACTTACGAATTTCTTTTGTCGATTACACCTGTATGTAAACAACATGTAATCATGTAAGTATACTTGTTATGTTGACATATGTTTTTAATTTATATACAGGTGTAAAAATAAAACAAATTTAAATTAGTTGGAGAGTAAGTTAGTAAAATAGTTGGACAAACTCAAATATTTTAAAAAAAGAAGAAAAATGGTCAAATTACCTCACCATTACGAAACTAAAAATATATTCTACTTAAGTATTATTTAGAAGTATACTTTCAGTATACAAATAACCTTTATATGATTACGCCGAGGCATTTCTTTGTTTTTCTCTTTTTGGATTGTAAAGGTTGATTGTTATGGTTTTAGGTTACCTGCTAAAAAAAAGAATAAAAGGGTAGAAATTGTTACCGTTCCTTTTTAAAATAACATTATTATTAGGAATAACACAATATACCGGCGTTTGATTATATCATTAACAGCTAACATAAATATAACCTTCCATTTTCTATACTCGTATCTAAAAAATAACTATAATTATTTTCATTGTCATGATTCTCGTATTAAAAGCGTAGACGCTCTTCCATTTTGTTTATATCTAATTAAAATATTTCAATAAATAATGTATATATAATATAATTAGTAAAATAACACATGCACAGTATTTATTTAACGTACATAAATAAAAAAAATAAAATAAAGAGTTATAGAATATATAATATTAGAAGAATGCACTGCCTACAGAAAATTAATTTCTAGTAAGCAATTAAAATAACTATATCAATCATAATCCAAACACACATAGTTGACATTAATAGACATATATCACCTGCTTAAGGTACAGCCTGAAATATGTGAGTAAAACATACGATTCTGTTGGTGCAACACGCAATAATGTCTTCCGCACGAACGACATCAACGCGCGTCATTGCGTTCTAGGCATATTTCTATTCTTATAATGTGAGGTATTTTCGCTAGGCACTACCGCGCCTATTTTTGTCTTTTTGTGTAGTGTGTTTTAGTTTGAACAGCAGGGTAATGTATGTAAAATTGTGGATAAAGGAGGCGTTTTAACTTATCCGGATGAGAGTAACTGAAGGTTGATCGCAGGTGCGTTGCTGTTTCTAAAGACTTAGTTGGAACGCCTTAAATTAGTTAACTTTGACAAATTTAAAATGAAAGCACAAAATCTTTTTAGTGCTGTTATAAGAAATTTGAGTGGTAGTGATACCGCTGCAGTCGATCTACAAAGTGTTCAACCACAATTATCTATTGCGCTTTTTCTGATTTTAAATGAAGTTTTCATTATTTTTTATGTATTTTTTTCACAGCGATAAACCTTAGTGTCAAAGTTTATTTAGTTTAAGAAAATATCTTTTATATGCTTACTTAATTACTTAAGTTACGAATAACGTATATTGTTTATTGTTATGAATAAGGTATATGCATATGATGAAAAAATAGGCATAAATAAGTACGTATATAAAAATTATAAACAATATAATTATATCCAATTAAACTTAATGTAAGCTACGTAAGAAATAAATTATAAGCATAATTTCATGCTTATATTATCATTCGGAAATATGGTATGTTTAAGAATAAAAGGATGATAATTTGTATTTCAAATTATTTATACTATGAAATATATAAAGTAGGTACTTACCGATCGCAGGAACTTTTTATATATTTAATATAAACAAACTTTTATCTATTTATAAAGTACATAAAAATACTTTGCTGTAGAAATACCTATTTTAGTTAAACATAAATATTTATACAGCGTATGATGTACTATTTGTTATAGTCGTTAAGATTTTTACTGTAACTTACGGTCATCCAGTTCTTCTTCATAATCCGAGTAGCACCGGTCATCTTTAAGCGTCTGATTGTCCGGTTGTTGGTAGAAGCGCTCCGATTTTATATACATTTTGAGATACATCACATAAATAACTCGCTGACATTAACGATATATAGTTCAGAAACCACAAGTCTATCACTAAATGTCACAACATCCACGAACAAAAATACTGATTAATTTATAAATTTAAATGTTTTTAAAGCTAAAATCAGCAGGTTATCAACACGCGTCAAGTCACAGTCATCAAAGTGAAGAAAATAAAAACAACTAAAAACACATGGCAAGTACACTCGCGAACAAATAAGCGGTTATTCAATCAACAGTCCGCAAGATGGCATTGTTAAATCGCACCGAGTTCAACAGAGTTCACACGGCACCTGAGACGCGCGGCCCAGTCGAGGTGCGGCCGCGTACTGCCCCGACCTGAGTTATCAGGCCTTTGACAAAAAAACACAGGTAGTGCCGAGCTCGGGCTCCGGGCCGCATTAACGGCAAATTGATTTTCATTTTGTTTGGGATTCTGTGCTGTGCCTTTACTCCCCACTTCACCCACGTGGTGTTTTGTTCATTATTTAAGATTCATACGCTTATACATGTTTATTTTAGTGTAAACGGCAAATTGATTTTTATTTTATTTCGGAGTCTTTGCGCAACTCCCGACTTCACCCATGTGTAGTATTTAAAATTCATACTCTTATTAATTTTAGTGTATCATACGACAAATTGATGTTCATTTTATTTCAGAGTCCTTGTTTTTACTCCCCTCTTTACCCACCTTCCTTTTTGTTCGGTATTAAAAATTAATACTATTTTTTATAATACTTCTAAGGTAAGCTCCATTTATGACACACAAAATTAATTAGCACCGTTTATTTCGTATCGCAATTTCACTGTGTCGTTTGATTTATATTTTTAATGCATTTCATACATATTTTCGCCATTAAGTCAACATGAATAGATGGTAGCCACAGGCTAGCATTAGCGCTTGTTAGTGATTTTATATGTTAATAATTAAAAGTGGAAAATATTTCGCTTATATTATAATTAAGAATACGATTTCAAAGCAGTCTAGTTCAGATTCATTCGATTTATCTTTTTATAACTTTCCAAAAACAGGTGTAAATGAATCTGGTCTAACATACATCTGGTTATATATAAAAGCTTTATGCACTATGATCTTAACGAAGGTATTTTTAATTCATCTGATGTTCATTAAGTAATTAAACCCTAGTATTTTGTCTGTTATGGAAATGACAAATTGAAAGGCAGTAAGCCCGAAGATAAGTAAGCGGTAATAAACAGTAAGCTAAACATGAGTTTTCAAAAAATCCCACAATTTTACGTTACGTTTACTGAATCCATTATTCTGTTCCGTTTGCTTAGTAGACTGAGTAAACGTAACAATAAGTAAGTGCTCAAGTCTTTTTGTCTACCTTGCATGTTGGTAAAAAAGAGAGACAATACATAAAGCGCCATTTTGTCAATTTAGACATGTAATATTACGTTACTGTCATTATAGTTCTGATACAATCCGCTAGGGGCGCTGATTGAAAATTGTATGGGCAAATACGTAAATAAATACCAAAACAGTTATATTTGTCTAAACGTAAAAACTCATGGTAAGGGTACAGGACTGCAGTCCTGCCTGTTCAATCATTAATGATGTATTACATCTAGAGATGGGCAGAGGGTTTAAACCCAATGGGTGGATACGGGTTTAAACCGGGTATTTTGGGTGAAATAGGGTTTAAACCCAAATAAACACCCAAACAGCGGGTGTAAACTATTGTCATTCATATTTTTATTTTCTTCGTGTAATATAATTTTTAAAATAATATTGTAAACAATTCACTAAATATGCACTCTAAAAGCACATATTTCATTTAACTACGCTGTTATAGTCCATTCGGATGTGTTACATTTGGGTTGCAATTTTCGAAGACCCAATTATATTTTATAGATGTCAATGATTAGTGTAAAGGGCTTATTGTACAGTTAAATCCTAATTTGTGGAGTCCCAACTGTTGTCCCTCGGCCGCCATCTTGAAAAAAGGGGCACAAAGCGTTTTTACGCTCTACCAGGCAAACTATTTGTCGCACAGAAATTTAGTAAGAACAATTATGGTTTCAAATTGATTTATCTATAATTTTAGTTCTATAACTTTTTGTCGTTAAACCAAAAATAACAAAGATAATAACAATAATAGATTAAACTTTGGGAAGACTTTTTTTTTTACTTTTTTCTACTTAATTTACAGAAAATGACATTGAAACATTTTGATAGAGGAGTTTTTATAGTCCGGTCAATTTAGACATAAAAATAGTAATCAAATAACATAAAGCTAAATTTCCGTAGAGACCTTGGGTTTACCATCACAAGTAAAGTTCCAAAAGTCCTCATCGATGTGTGTGTCGGCACTTATTCGGGGTCAAACGTCACAATTTTCGGGTTTCTGGATTTCGGGGTTCTCGAAATAAAATTATCTATAAAATAATGTTTATATTTTTTTTTCTTAAAGCTATAATTATTAAGATATTAAGATACGTAAGAATTACATTTTACATTATATGCCCATATTCCCACACCACCTGTGCAATAGTATACGAGAGGTATACTTATTTGTTTCGTCAAACAAATAGTAATTAAAAAGGTAATAAAAATAGATGAACCCCTAAAAATGTAATATTTAAAAATGTAAAAACATTAGAAATACAGTAAAAACCTATAGTATATCTATTAAATAAACATTTAAACTATTTTAAAAGCTTTGTGTAGATTTTATTAACTCATTTTATAAACACCCAAATAAATACCCAGTGGGAGGAAATAAACGGGTATTTATTGGGTTTAAACCCTGCACAGGGTTTAAACCGGGTTCTTTGCCCATCTCTAATTACATCTGATGACTGAATAAAAAAGCTTGATTAAACAATCACTATATTATTTACATGATTTAATATAACACTGATATTACATTATTTACATGTTTGAATATAACACTAATTAAGAATGAAGAAATAAGTATTGTACAGGGTGATACAAAACTCTTTCAGTAAGCATTTTTTGTTATTTTCGTTATCACATACAGTTTGTAAGAATAAAAAAAATAGATTACTGTCTTTTTTCGCATTATTATTTTCTCTCCCCGTTTTTATTTTTTTCATTTTTTACGCTTTTGCTTCGCTTTCAATTTTCTCTGCTAAATGCTAAGGGGTGGCTTAAAGACAATTTCATGATTACTGTAGTATACAAATTACCTCTTTATCATATTTTTTTATACAAATACAAGTAATAATGATGTGTGATAAACTGTGTGCACAGATTCCGATGATTATACACAAAATTGAACTTGATGCAATGCCATGGGAACTTCGGCTAAACGTGAGAAGATACGGCACACAATTTACATGGAAGGTGCCTTGTATTTGTTTACACGCGTAACTAATGCTTACATTAACATCTTATATCTCAAGCACTAAAACTTTCGTAGAGTTGTCTCACTGCGAGATGAAAAGTGATGATATTTTCCAAAAATACGATGACACTTTAAAAAAACTGCCTTACAATTACTGCTGTATTTTAGTTTAAATAATGCTACGGCACTTAAAAAAAGTTGAAGGTTTTCTGTGTCTTAATAGCACTGTTAATTGCTACTGTATTTTAGTTTAAAGAACGTGGTATCACTTATGTGAGGCGTTCCAAGTTAGTTTTTAGGAGTATCAGTAAGTAGGTGAGTAAAGAGTATAATTATTGTATGTACAATGATAGCTACTCGTAACTCTGTTGCGATGAGACATGTACCCATACAATCAAACACTCAGTCCTAGTGAATTAACATAATTAACATTTTAGTACTAAATTAACATGCGTCAAAACCACATCTTCCGATCACAGTTATACAGCCTAATTAAAGTATGTCATTTGAATTAATTTAATTATACGTCGATATAAAGATTATTGGGTACTTTTTTACTTTTCTTATCAATTATTGACACCGCGGGGGAGGTCACTGATTTGATCGCAACGGGCCCGTGGCGCCTTCCAAAGGTTAAAAATATTGGTAATATATTAATATGTAAGATTTGTGTAAGACATGTATCTTGTATCGTAATTCATTTTAATTTAATTTTTATTCAAATTATTATTTTTATATTAAAAGGAACTGACTATTTGATTTAGAGTTCAGATTTCGTATGCAATTGATTGTAAGGCTAACGTTTCAGGCTACAATAGCTTGGGCTACTTGTAGCTTTAGCGATTTAGTAGTTGTCAACGCCACTGTTAAAATTTGGCGATTATTTTTTACCCTACACATTTGAAAAATACGCGTAAAGAATTGAGTATTGATAGATTACGAATAAAATGCAACATGTGCCGCTTGATGGTTGCTCAAAGAACAAATTGGATGCCCGCGCGGCAACGGATTAAGCGACTGCTCAGCAACTAAAGCTTCAAAATGGTAGCCTACGCAACATTTCCAATGAGTAGTCAGCTTTATATTATTGTCAGTTTATGTCAGCACTTCCTCGCTTTTCACGAATCGTAAGAGGCGTGAATGGAGATTCAAGGCATTGAGTGTCTCGCTGCGAAGTGCGTCTAATGACGTCATCAATGCGCACAGATGTAGTAACTGTAACAAAATCATTTTTCTGGAAGAAATCTGTGTCCATAAGTGAGATTAGAGGCTGATGTGTGAGCTCCAATAATACTCTTACAGTAGCAAAGATTTTTTATGGCAACCTTTGTGGCAATTATGGCACCTTTGTATCAGCAAAATTGAATGTGTTTAGATTGACTATATTTCATAGGGCATGACAATTTGTAATCTCTTGCCTCGTACTCGTGATTTTCTATAAGATACTTGGCCTGCAGTCACTTCAATGTGTCAATGAACTGTTTCAACTGTGAACCGCAAACGTGAACGATGAACGAACAAGTATTTATAGTGAGAATGAGTCAACAATTCAATAAATAATTATTTTTGTAACAAGTTACATAAGACCATTTTAAGAGGTAATTTGTCGGAAAAATAATTGAATATACTAAATCTTCTTTTGAAAATGAATCATACAAAATTAATTTAAACGACTTCAGAATTGCCAGATATCTACATTATGTTAAATATTTCGTGAACCCGGCCAGCTACTGTGTTACCGACTTAACGACATCCAAATGTGGTAATCATTCTGGTCAAATTATAAATGCGTGGGCGGATATATACAGGCTGTTGGTATTTGATGTTAGTCATGACCCAGTGTTGGTTTTAGGCTAGGTTTTAGGTATTGGAATGTCTTGTTTCTAGAATTTTGAATTATGGAGGTAATAAAGGTGGTAGAACCCTTTGCGGTTCGATTCCGGCGGCACCACCGCCGCACCTATTTTTGCCTCATAACAGCAGTGTTAGGCGTTGCTGTGTTCCGGTTTGAAGGGTGTGGTAAGGGAGACAGATCTTTTCAAGGCGTTCCAGCTTAGTCCTCAGGGGTAGCGGCACATCTGTGGTCGACCTCAGGTAGGAATATCTAATCCTATCTGGGGTTGATTACGTATGTCCATGGGCGACAGTAGCCACTTACCATCAGGTGGAGCGCATGCTCGTCTGTTATTCCTATATTATATATATAAAAAATAACATAAGAACAGTCAGCTAATATACAAGAAATAGTTCGCTTTGATGGCCGTCGGCAACAGTTGTCACTGTCCTCGTATTAGCTCCTTTAGATACAGGATGTACAAGCAAATTAAATTTATAATAAATCATTATTTACGAATAATATTACGAATAAGCTTACGAGCTTGCTCGATGTAACCCTCGTGTTGTCTCTTGAGGTGTTGTAACAGAGTAAACGTGAAAGCTAATGACTATCTGGTGTCCTACGTTAACTTAACGTAAAATTAAGTTTGAGTATCATTCAGTTTTACAGCTTTCTTTCAGGTCAAAAGATTATTAAATATTTTGTATCAAAAAATATATTAAATTTTTTATTCTATAACAGTTTATAAATCAGCCTGTATAAAATCAATTTTCTTGCAAGAGTCGTTATTAGAATGACAGTCTGAATATGTTAATACGCGTCTTTGTCAGAGAATTCTTCGATGGATTTGTTGAGGAATGCCCGAAGATTATGCATTTCGCACTGTTTATTGCTCGTAAGAATTCTAAATTTGGGCTTGGCAGCGGGGGCGTAAGTATTGTGAGGATATGATAAATATATTTCTGCGTCGTTATATTTTTATATCAGTATTATTTAGAATGATATGTATTTTTATTATTTCATTACTTTCTATTTGCGTTACTATTTTTTATAGAAGTGTATTATTTTTTATGTTATTAGAAATGTAGAAGTAAAAAAACTAATTTGAAAGTAATTTTACCTGGCTTGACGGGGCAAATTAGCGTAAGTAACATAAATTGTTTCGGGTCTCCTAAGATCCTATGGAAGAGAATTCCAGTCGAGGTTACGGTCAAACAATTTTTATACCATGCACATATTGAGGACCTCACGAAATAATTTCATAAGTACATTTCCGTGATGAATAATATCGCAATAACAAACGTCAAACAAGGTTTTATTCGCGAGATTAACATGACACAGGTACGGGCGTGCCAGTCACTTACGACCGGGGCTTAAGCTTTTGTTTTTATTGTCCACAAGCAACGTAATAATCATTTTATACCTTTATAATAAGGTGTAAATTGGTTGCGTTTGTCTCTCGGTCGTGTCGCCCGACAATTGATTTTAAAAAATAAAATTAAAAATAATTTGCACGACCCAAAATCGATTTATCGATGTAGCTGCTACTTGGTATGTTACTAGTTAAACTTAACTCATTTTTAACGGAAGCAGTAGATGGATATGTGAATTAAGTGGTCAGTGCAATTGTATTGTAATTCTATTGGTAAATAGTGATCGAATTCTTATTTTATTTTATTATGTAAATTGTAAAGTTCTTTCTAACTATAGTGCCTGTACTCTTATTTTGTTGAGTATATAAATTATAAATAGCCTAGTGAAGTACCGTCTTGGATAACGATCGAGCTTTGTTATATATGGATGTCAATATTTAACAATAATTCTGCCTGATTCCTGTTTAAAAGATGTGGCAGCAGTGAGACCGACACGTCGTAATTTTGTAATCAACGCCTTATATTATCAGGTAAGCCTTTTTAAATTGGAATCCCTTAAAATATTTGTTTCATATTAATATTGGATCTAAGTAACACATGCTTGTAATTTTTCTTATTTTTTTTTACATTTTAGTCTTCAAATGTAGCAAGGAATTTGGTGGACGCACTGTGTGATACAAAGGAATAATATTTTTGATGTGAAACATCTATAGCCGCACGTAAAACCGATTTCTGGCGTGGCGACGCATGCCGTGGCGCACGCTATACGATGGTATATATATACAGTCTATATGCAGTAGTGTGTACGGTGTGGCGACGCGTCGCCATGCGCAATCGAATTCAATAAATAGTCATCGTTAAAGTCAAAAAATCGTAATATTTTATTTTATCATTATGACATATTTAGTTCCTATCACAACATGTTCTTTTCTGCATATTACTTTAACAAAATAATGTCGATGTTTCACATCTGCCAGGCGTCCCGTGACGGCTCACATTTTTTTTATTATAAAAAAACATTAATAAATGTACATACATATTGTATCTTAAGTACGGTGCAATGCGAATAACAAACAACTATTGTGTCCAAGTTTTTATGTTCTCGTTGACAGATCACGAACAAAAAGATCGGTCCTTCAGATAATCGGTTTGCAATTCATCGACAATTAAAACAGTAAGTAGGTATATAATGTGCAAAACAATTGGTAGTATAAATCAATACAATTAAATTGTAAGTATCTGCTTACAATGTTAAAATAACAACTTATTATTAAATGCATAATAAGAGAGTAGTTATGTGCGCTAGTTATAACAAATAATTATATTTTTTTTGTATGTCTGTATGTTTGTTATAGCTTATCTCCAAAGTGGTAGAATGGTTGCCGGGACTTTCACTTTTTTAGAATCAAATATTTCTTCTTTTTCGTTCTTTCTTCTTTCTTCCTAGTTACCTAAGGTCGGCCACAAATGTGCCGCTACCCCTTAGGAGTAAGCTGGAATGCCTCGGAAATGTATGTCTCCCTTACCATACCTTTCGAACATTTAAGTTTCGTTGTGAATATAACGTCAAATTTTAAACACGGTTAAACCCACGGCTCAATCGTGTCATATATAAGAAACAAGCACTATGTGTTACAAAAAACTAATTGTTTCCCGATAATTAACCGGAACTAATGTAGCGTGGAAATGTCTTTATTTAGCTTTAATGTATATCTAAATGTAAATATTGTTACAACTATGATTGCATTTATACATTACGTTTTTTAAATCGCGCTATTTAAAAACTGGGCGTGGCGAAACGGAACTTCTTTAGGCAAAGTAAGTCTTATGAATAAGAGCATGTAAGTTCATACGTTCGTTTATATGAGTAATTAAAGGAGATAATTTATTGATTTTTGAAAGTATTTTCAATATTTTTTTAAATAACACGTTAATACCACAGTATAAGGATATCCTTATACTGTGCTAATACTCACCTTAAGTGTTTGAGACTTAGATCCCCGCTTTATGTAAGAACTTAACGTTTTCGTTAGAAGCTTACCACTAGATAACTGAAGGTGTAGTGAATTTACCTGTAAACAAATACAAAACATTAGTAACTTTATTAACGATAAGTTTTGTTTGGCATAAAATTACTACTCTTAGTTTGCTATGGAATTTAACTAATTATATGTAATAGTAGAAACTATCCTTAAGGATTAGGTTGGCACGACTGGGACAAGTATGTCGCCCTTAACAAATCAAAACACAGCAGTATTTACTACTGCTGTTATTAGGTAGGAATAGGTGTGGCGGTGGTGTCTCCGGAGTCGAACTACAAAGGGAAACAAAACCGCTTTTATTGTCGTCAATTGTTTTTCAATTTCGTATAAAAAAACAATCGTTTCTTACTACAAATGGCACCGTAATAAACCAGAGACAATCTAATCGTAGAGGAAAACAAACATATTAGAAAGTTAAATTTATGGACCACCACTCCTACTTTTCGATTCGATACAACTATACGGTTTTATGTTCGCCATTAAACTATTCGGTTCCTTTAATTGCAATAGAAAATTAATAACGATGTGTGGGCGTTGATTTTAGTCAGTTGAAAGGTCACTGAGGTTAGGCCGGACCATATAGAATGCATGTATGACGTCAGAACACATTCCGAGTGAATCGAACCGTTGAGTCGTTTAAAATTGATAAACAACAGATAAATTCAGATTTTTATTGATTTGTGACAAAGTATGACATAATTTTGATAATAAGGATAGAAAGGTTAAATTCTCCTTCAATCAGAAGATGTAGTAAGTAAAAGTCATACAAATTGTAGCTTCACAAAAGATGTAAGCTATGGTTTTAGGGCCTTTTTCCTATCCGTGTATCTTACTCGCACCATTGGGCGATTGCGGACCAGATCCGCACGTGATCACAAATCCGCGTGAAAGAACTGAATGCTGAATCATTTACAAAAAATATAGTCAGCAGAACATACGGTTTTGCTGAAGAAATAATAAATAAGTTTGAAACTTAAACCTGAGTACGTAAAAATATCATTCAAATTAAATATACGTATGTTTATTACAATTAATAATATCCTTAATATTCTGTAATTAAGACGATTCTAATAACATGTTGTATTAAAATCCGGTCAGCCGTTTGGGGTGTAGCGTGCCAAAGACTACTTACTCAAAATATTAACCACCTTCTGACGAACCTACGTAGACCTCCTTTTTTTTAGTCGATTAAAAATCAAACTAAATATAAAATCGATATTTGTGCGAGGAGGATAATTGAGAACAGCGTATTGTAATGTATTACTGGTTATCGGATATGAACCGCACCATTTTTACTTCATATGAAAACAACCAGTCTCGTTACGAACTTATGCCGCAAAAGTTTTAACACATTAGCAAGCCGTGTGATGGTATTTAAAGGTCAAAAATCCGGCCACTCTTAAGTGACTGTTTCCTGATCTATAAACGGAGAATAATGTCTGATAAATAAAGTAATTAATTTATGTAATTGCGGTAACGTTACGAAATGTCGCTCTAAATGCTACGACGCCAGCGGTGAAGTATTAATGACGGAGTGACACAACATTGTATTTACGTTTAGAAACTGTATTTTAATTTAATCTGCAATGATTAATACTTATTATTTGCAATATTTATAGCACTTATCGCGATCGAGCTTCCCCTCCGGCTTCTATGCTGTTGTAGATATCTGTTTTGTATGTTGTGATTTTTTTAACTTTATGCTTGAAAGAAAAAATATAGTCATGGTACGTTTATAAATATGTCTTTAAATTAACAAAATTAGCCTATGCCAGTCATATAAATTACTTAATATTTGCACAAAGACTAAGTTAACCGTTATTAGTTTTTATTGTTCGGTGGTTATATTTTTTTTCCCTAAAGCCATTCTTTCGTGTTTTGGTCTGACGTATATAATGAGCTAATGTGCTAGGATCATGAGTCAGTCCAGATTAAGTAATACTTTCTTAGGATAAATAAAAGTACAACTTATATACATGATGTAGTTTCCAAAATATTTTCTTAGAAGTTTTTACTTAGCACGATGCCTGGAATACAAAAATCTACCTAGTTCACCTCTGCGTTTTTGATTATTTGAGCGTACCTACGTTAAGCCTCTCCTGTCATCATATCTTCAAAATAAGATCAAAAATAAAACTGATACTTCAATACATTAACGTTACAAAACCTTCACAAGCTTCGTGAGTGCAATTAAAGGATTATTATAATTCGAGACGGAGTAACGATTGATTTGTGGTCACTGCTTACGATAAGTAAAGGTTACGTCTGAAACTCGTGACCTTTTCTTTTATTTCGACTAAATGCTCCCGGTTTTAGGCGGTATAGATCAAAGGCAAGAACTATACGAATAAATCAAGTTGAAGTGTCTGTTTGTTACGACAACATACCAGGTTTACTTATGCATACGAATAAAATTTATATACGGTACTTCTAACAAAAACCATTATTGATTTATTTGTTTGCATGACTGTATGTCTGTCTATTTGTTTGTTCTGGATTATCTCGTTCGAAACGGCTAGACCGCTTTTGATGGGACGTTCACTGGCAGATAGCTGATGTTATTAAAAATAACTTACACTACTTTTATTTTAGATTAAGATTTAGGGTTCCGCGCACAAAAATTAAAACTATAAAATGTCCACTGTTAAAGTGGGTGACATTGCGGGGCACAGCTCGTTATTTGAACTAATCGTACTGTTATATACACTTCAGTTGTAAAAACAAGAGAGCGTGACATTCTGAGTCCAGGCCAATCGACTGACCTTAGTTTTCCAGTTGAATTAGCATTATTCCATGGGTTATGGATGATTTATTTCTTTATTAAATCAAAAACGCGGTGGAGGGCGTGATATAAAGGAGAAATAGTTTTTAATAGTAGTTTTACACTGACTCCCGTACTTAGATGTGCGGAGTGCACGATACATTTATGCATTTTTATAAACAATCTTAAAAGAATTTTCTGCTTTGGTATATTAAAGGGTGTACATAACAATTAAGTGTATAAAATGTGAAAAGATCTTTATTCCAATTGGATTTTCTGGAATATTTATAGCATGGTCTGGAGAACATGGTCATGGAGCTACTTCATTTTTTTAAAACAAGGACTCTTGAATAAAATCAAACATACTTGCCACACATTAACGAATATTCCTTATTACGAGTAGTCAATTCCAGAAACATATACAAAAATGAATTTTAAGAAACCAAAATCTCATAGGTACTTGTATAGTAGCATAAGATTTAGAAAGCCCGTTGGCATTTTGCAAAAATGATCTTCTTATATACATTTAGAGCGTCAAAGGATACTATTTCAAATTGTTTTGCGGTTCACTGAGGAGATAAGAAAAGGTTAGTATTGAAAGCGCCGGGCAGTATGGAGAAAAGGTCAAGTTTTATTTAAAATACATTGTTGCAACTACCGTTCAGGTTCGATATGATAGGTAATTTACTATTAGTCTAGACAGACTTAAATAGATAGCTAGTATTTTGTTCAGACTTTTTTAGACCAGATAATGTAATGAAAAGGAATTTAAGAATATTGAACTCAGATGGACCAGCCAACTTCCATAATGTTAAAAATTGAAGCTTCTATCTTTACAGTTATTAAAATAAATATAGTTCATAAAACTAAAAAAAACACGTTTTTATGATAAAATCAATTAAAAAGTAGAAAAGTATTCTATTTCATTCTTTCATACATGCAGGGTAAGATAAGGATGTATGTTGAACTCTTTCTACTGAAAAACGGAGTTACTCACTGACAAACATACAAGTGAAGCTAATATAAAGCGTGTAAAGAGCAAACATTTGTATTTTTGTATGATTGTAATGAATGAACTTCACCAGCATTTAGATTGGAATTTCCGCATTAAAATAAAAAAATAGCACCGGTGAAATCTCGGTGCTCAGCTAGACATAATATATATACCTACCTAGGGCCAAGACGAAAGAATTAAGAATTATTTTAGCAATCAAGTTTTTTCTTTGTTTTATTTGGAGAATTGACTAGCTTGATGCTAATTTTAAAATTTGGAACATTTTCGATAATGTTCCAATTTCGTCTGTTAGATAGAAATTAGAAATTATTCAATTTGCTTAGTCAGTCATATTCATCTTAGCAAAGACCTCAAGGACTATAATTTAATAAAAAAACTTTGTAACTATAGGTTAGTTACAAAGTTAGTTAGTTATTTACACTACATTGTGGGTACGGTAGTGCCAGGATATTCCAAGCTAAGATTACGTTCAATAAAAACGGTTAAATTAAATACGTAATGATGCAAGTAAGTAAGTAGCTTACTTCCTTCGCGAGGTACAGTCAGCACCAGAAAAAGATGAATGGATGCAGATTTCTAATTTTTTTTTTAAATCTCTATACACCGAAAGATATTTAACTAAGGTGAAAAAAATTGCTGAATAATTAGATGGATGTTACAAAATATGTATAGTTACATATACGCCTGATTGTCAAAATTCTTTAAATTCTTAAAAATTAGTGACTATCTTACGGTACACATTATAAGCTATTTTTAACCACTTCGACATTTAGCAATGTTCATCCAATCACGTACCAATTTTGTCGAGCGACTTATGCATGTATATAAAGCACATACATTTTGGAAATCTGGATGTGTTCATTTACTTTTGGTGCTGACTGTACCATACTCACATTATTCTCATGAATATGACCAGGCATAATTCCCATTAATCTGGTGCTATTCTGTAAAATATTCAATTACAGGCCAGATAGTGCCTACGCCTACCACAATCTATTAGGTTTTCATTAGCCGTAAAATTACCTCTAAACTGGGTATTATTACGACTCCCATATCTGCTTACTTTTTATGATTTACGCGGCGTTTATCGTTGTTTTAATGTGCTTCCTTAGATGAGTAAAATACATAGATTGATCACTCCTAACAAGAAAGTGTAACCAATTTTCAGAATTGAAATTGTGGCGTAAATAAGGTGTTGCCACGTCTCCGTTCTAAAATGTTTGAAATACTTATTCAATTATTACGGAGGAAATTACGGAGTTTTAGTTATTTATACGTAAATTTTCTCAAAAAATGTTTTTTATTTGTCAAATAATAAATGATACCTAATATTATCTTTTTATAGCTTCATTCAATTTCAAGGCGGTGAAGTATCTTTCTAATTTACTTATCAAAGTGTGTTTCACTCTCATAGGAATTATTAACATAGTGTGCTCATGGCTCCAATGCCTTAGTACGAATCATAGTAATATGCCCTATAGCTGTTAAAGTTTAAAGAAGTTTAGTGAAATGTAATATACTTCTAGTCTTTATATATATATTTCTTATGTGTGTGTGTGTGTGTATGTCACTGAACTCCTCCTAAACCACTGGACTGATTTTGATGAAATTTGTTGTGTGTGTTCAGGGGGACTTGAGTATGGTTTAGATTCACAATTTAGTCCGTGAGAAAAGGTTTTTTTAATTAATTTTTAATTCGTAAGTAGTTATAGAATCGGAAACTATCCATTTGATCAAGTGATGATATTTAGCAAAGTTGTTGTCCAAGAGCCCACGAGGGTTTGGGAGTTGGTAAGACCAATTTTCGACAGATGGCACCACTGTCATTCATATGCAGTGTCCCTGTTGTTCCGGGACTAGAATAGGGCTACGGTATCCCCTGCCTGTAGTAAGAGGCGACTAAAAGGGGACTTCCGGGGTTGCGGGCGGCAAGAGTGGGAGCTCAAACCGTCCAGTATGATACCCCGGGAAGGACGGCGGCATGTGTGGTCGCATACTGTCGTAATCACGTTGTTTTAGTGCGGTAAAAATCCCACATAACCCGGCGTTGCTCCCACATCGTCGGGTACCTTTTAAAGGTTACCCCTCGAAAAGAAAAAAAAAGGTCTAATAATTCTTCCGGGTTAGCCGGCCAATATGCTCCCGTGATTTTTAGGATACTGTACCCAAAGGCTAAAAACCGAACCCTTTTTTACTATTACTAAGACTCCGCTGTCTGTGCTTCTGTCCGTCTATCACAGTGCTCTATTTCCTGAACTGTTATATATAGATACTTGATTATTTTACATATGAATAACAGTGGCCGTTGTAACAACTACTACTAAAATATATAAGGGGAAAATAAATGGGGTCGCCATACAAGATTTTAACAAAGCATGTACTTCGCTGGCAGCTATAATAAAAAAAATGGTGGTAGGGAATCCTCGGGGTGCGAGTTCGTCTTGCACTTGAAAGAATAGAATCTATTCACTCATATTGTGTTAAAAATATGAAAGAAAACAGAATGAAATATTTATTTGCAAATAATACTACAACATTATATGGCATAATTAACAGTAACATGATTCTCAAATCAGAACAATGCTGCAGTAAAATCACAGTATAAGGATATACAGTAATTTAACTCGGCCCTGTCCTTGAATTAGATACCTACGGTTGCGCTGGGCACGGTAACGCGTTAGGGCTGCCTGCCTACAGTTTTTTAATTACATCTGCATACTTGACTTTCTTTTTAATTTTTTGATTGTAAATGTTGTATTTTTTTATTTATACAAATGAATGCTATAGTTAATTATATAGAAAGTGTTGAATGAAAATGCATGTTATGTTTTTTAATATGTATATATTACGTAATAAAAACTATTCTTATAATTGGGTACTTGACAGTTACAACAATAAAATATGAAATATGTTCGACATGATAGCTTATAAATTAACATAAATTATGCAAAATTTAGTTTAAATATTTAATACAATATTTAATAATAATTTTAATTAGAGATGCGCCGAATAGTGGTTTCACCGAATAACCGAATACCGAATATTATTCGGTTTAACTTTCACCGAACTGGATATTCGGCCGAATGATTCGGCTTACCAATTCATTGTTTTGCCGCGTAAACAGGTTCTAATATTTCTTTTATAGTGTCCATTATTGTCAATTTGCCAGTTACCTGTGTTCATTAAAACTTTGATTTAAGTTGTAAAAAGAAATACTGATTTGAGGTTTAAAATAAATGTTAACTATACTAACTTTAGAATCTATACAAATAATTAAAATTTAAGTGTCTGTTTGTAATGTCAAAATAACAACATTTTACTAAGACCATATAACATAAAAGGAAAATATAAAATATACGGTACATACGGTACTTTTAACGAAAAAAATATTATTTCAAATTTGTTTTGTTCCGGCTAATCTTTAAAATGGCTGTACTGATTTTGATGGGACTTTCACTGACAATTAGCTGATGTTATAGACAGTAACATAGGCTACATTAATTTTGGAAAAAGAATTAGGGATAAGCGCAAAAAAGTTAAATCCCATGAAAACTTCAGAGTATTTACACTTTTAACGCGGGTGAAACCGCGGGGCACAGCTCGTAAGTAATAAATATGTTCTTTTAAGGTTTCAAAATAAATGTTGATTTGAAGTTTAATTGCTTTATGTTATTAAATTATCATAGGATTTCTTTGACTTAAAATATAACATAAATCTAAGAAGTTTTGTGTTTTAGTTATGTACCGTGTCGTGTATACACGAAAGTAGACATACCTACTCGAACCGAATATATTCGGCACCAAAACCGAATAATTCGGCCGAATACAAATACCAAAAAAGATGCCGAATACGCCGAAAACCGAATACCAAACGAATATTCGGCGCATCTCTAATTATAATCTATACTCCGATTCATAATTGGGTGTCCAAAATGTAAACAAAGGTGTTGACCTATCAAGAAAATACCTTTCAAATGGTAGTTTCTTATTTTTGACGATCTTAAAATAATACAACAATAATAAAATATTGATCTAAATAAATTAAGATCAATTCTCATTTTCTAATATTTATATTACCTCATTCAGAATAGTCCCTCGGCGGCATATCGCGCGAACAAACGGGTGCCGAAAGGCCGCTAAGCCACGCCCTCAGCCTTTGTTGCGCCGCGCGACGACGAATAAATACGACGCGTGCGTTGTGCAAGCAAGCCCTTCGTTTATCAACAGTTTCGAGTTATATTTTGCGCGGGAATAATAAAAGTTGTAAATTGGTCGAAGAAATAGTTTTATTCTATTAATTCAGAAGAGGGATAACCTCAAATAACAAGCTCTGACACCTGTCTACTGAACCAAAATTACAACAATCATACGTATTTTTTTTAAATATCAAATTGTATTAATTAAAAACTAATCTAATTTAGTAGTAGTAGTACCTAGTAGATTAAGTATCTAGTATTAACATAAAAATCATTGTAATTGTCTTACCTTTCGGAGTTTCCAGGCAGTTTAAAAAATGTTATATCTGGATGTGTTATTGACGAATTGAAGCAACCAAAAACAACACAATATAACCTATAACTTTTCTTCGCCATATTATTCTTGAAACAACAAAATATCTTACAAAACCGTCACATCACCCGCTCGTCACCGTGGCACATTCACGAATGTTCGTGTACCGAGTTAGTACCGGCCCGAGGCGAGTAGGCGTGGCTTGCGTTTCGTGCGTTTGTATGAAGATAAAATACTGTATTGTATATCCTTATACTGTGGTAAAATTTAACAAAAGGGTCCACACTCAGCCTCACCGCGGTGAACCACGGCCACTGATTTTCAGTGTGTCCCAATTCAACGAGTAGCTCGGTCGAGTGGTGTTGGGTTGGCAAAAAGGAATACAAAGAAAAGATACTTAAAAATTAAACTTAACTTATTAACATTTGTGGTAATATTATTAGTAGACTTTTATAATAAACATCTTGATGTAGGATTATACATATTTTGTCCAACATATGTAGCACACGTGTAGTAGATAAAATAAAAAATGTATTAAAGTACACAATCTACATTATTAATATATATTTAATTCATATTTTAATAATAAAACCGACCTCATCACACTTTTACCGCCTACTGATTTTATGATGATCGACATAATTATTGTGAGAATTTCGACATATAGCCAATTTTAATATGCAGGATCATATAGATTTTATGTTATGAGGTTGGGTTTTCTCCCAAGAAATAAAAGTGATGAGGTGTGAATTTTCACACCGTGTCATAACATATGAGATGCAAGTAGTGTCTTGACCTGCCGTGTAAATTAGTAGTAAAACAATATGGAGTCAGAAGCTAATTAATTCATGTACCTATATTATTAATTCATTTGCAATAAAATGCTAATTTAAGGGCTCCCATGTTGCTTTTGGTTGTTATTCGTTTTAGTGGAATTAATTGTATTCAGTATAAAGGAAAGTTAATAATACTAATAATTTTTTATTCACGGAATACATAGCAGCACACACATGACTAAAAAAAAACAAGAATCAAAACAAAACATAAACATAAAAAAACAAGTTCTTATAATACAAGAAACATATGTTAATATATATGGAGGGTAACTTGTGGTCATCGTAGTCGTTAAACTATGAAGCCGTGGCAAAGGGCGCTTATAGATGCGTCGCAAGCATTGAAGAAGTTCCAGCGCGAAAACGTGTGTAAAATGTACCCACTAATCCACCCAATTCTCTACCGCTCTCGACGTTACTCTGCAAATTGGATACTATCTACAGAAGTTACGAGAATAAGCATATGCTTCGCGACACGAACAGGGCTGCTACGCTACGAAAATTCCCAAGCTCATAAAATCATGAACTTTTTTTATGATAATATAAGGTAGCAGACGAGCATGAACCCCACCTGATGGTAAGTGGCTACTGCCGCCCATGGACATCTGTAATCAACCCCAGATAGGATTACATATTCCTACCTGAGGTCGGTCACAGATGCGCCGCTAACCCTGAGGACTAAGCTGGAACGCCTCGGAAAATCCTACGGACTCTCTGATATTATTTGCGATAAACACTCCCATTTGACGTGGCAAAATCAGAAATGTAGTAGTACACGTACTTATGGTTTGAAGATAGTGGTAGCACTTCCAATATATGCGTTACGTTGTCTTGTGGATGTCAGGTGACTTTCATATGAGCATCTATAGATAAGAAACGTATCTATAGGCTTCAGTCTGAAAGACTGTTCTATATGAAGTTGATTACAGTTTCTACGGGTGACAGTGACCACCTATGAGGATTGCATGCTTATTTGATAATTCAATATTTTATAAAAAATACTAGTATTGACCGCGGCGTCGCTCGCGTTTAAAAAAATGACATACCTACATATAACTGAAAATGTGTACCTGCATTGGAATGACAGTGGCGCCATCTGCCGAAAATGGATCGTACCAACTCGGAAACCCTTGTGGTCTCATGCCCAACAACATTGCTAAAAATCATCACATCATCAAATTTTTAGTTAACGATGCTATAAAGGACATACAGACAAACATTCATTTTTATACGAGTATATAAAAGTTTATGTTAACAGTTAGACTCTTATAAAAACTCCTATCTCCCTAAGATTTATGAACAAAGCACACTCCACATTAAATTTATAAGGTTATTTCACACATTCGTCGCGAAAGTTTAATGACGATGATGAGAGAAAGCCGACCGGCAGCTGTAAATATAAAATGGCCATAAAACCGTAAAACTAGGTTTTATTGTGGTCGGAAAGCTGAAACTGTCAGCACAGTTCAACTTTTATAATTAAGAGTATTACGCCGCTTTTAAATCGTAATTTCTTTTGAAACCGGACACCTATTATTATAACATAAACATAATATATAACAATTATCTTTCAAATAATAAACATTGTTAGATCAATTCTAAGTAACTCTTATCGTATTAATAAGTAAGTAAATTATATAACCTAGTAATAGTCGTTGTTATGAACCTAATATTCGTTAATAATTATGATAGATATGTTTAAAAACAAAAGTAGGTAAATTTCTTATACTATAATTAAATAGAAAAGGAAATATAAAATTGACATTCAATATTAATTTATCTAAAGTGAAATTAACGAAATTTAACGTGTTATCACATTACAAAAATCGGATTGATGACAAATAATCTTGTACACTAATCGAAAAGACCTTGTTATGAAAACGGTGAGTGTTTCGAGAAACTATTTGACCTGTTGTCTACATCACCATTCCTCCATCACACCACTTGCCGAAGGATGAAGTTCCATTCACACCGGCTGGACTCGTGGCGGTCCTCCACGGTTCGGTTTGCATGGACTTTTTTGCCGCAAAATTGTAAGATGTGGAATGAACTTACTCCTGAGGTATTATAGAGAGCTATCTCTCCTCAAAAGATGCTAAAACAACTCTCCTCCAAAGCCGGCGATGGTGTTGCCAATGTTCATAGGCGACGATGATTGTTTTCCATCAGGTAACCCGCCTGCCTCATCGTTTAGGTATAAATATAAAATATACTACTGCAATTTAGTGACACTTTTGACAGAGTTAAGCTAAGCGTCGCGCGCTTAGAAGCGTGCCACTTGGTTAGACCTCTACGCCTGACCTGCGCCCACGCGGACCTTGTGCTTAGAGGATTTTGATGGACGCTAACAATAGTAGACATGGCACTGCTCTGCTCTAAATGCTATTTTACTATGATAAATAGGTGTTTTAGACATACGACTAATGTATCAGAAGACAAGATTTAAGAGACGTATCTGGATAGATAATGTTTATTTCAACCAAGTTTTGGAGATACAAATTTATATTCCCGGTTAGGGGTATAGTTTAAGTTGCAGATTTAGTTGTTTTTTTCACAATGAGCCTCGTAACTTCTTTAAGCTTTTCCCCTATCTCTTATAGTTTCGGATATGACCATTAGTATACATTAAGTACATATAAAAGCATTGGAACTCCGAATTTATTTAAAATTCGACGATTTTATCAAGTGAAGAAAAATATATGTTTATTTATCTTTATGTACTACAAAACATATATGTTTTTAACGTAATTTACGTATATAACAGGTATATTTCTATAACATGTTTCGATATAAATCACATGGAAATACAAAACACCTATTTCTTCGATACCAGGCGACCATAAGTTACGTAAGTGTAACTTAGAAATAGATGGAAAATGTGCAGCTGATTCACGCAGTGACGTCACCTGCAGGGCAAATGTCGCGGCCCACGTGCGCGGTTACATTTCTACACGACTCGTTTTATAAGCCGCCAATACGTGTCTCATACCGATGTAGGAAATAAGCGATAAAGTGAGAAATATGGTAGATTTTACTAAACAAACAAAAAGAGTTCAAGTTTCCAGAATATATATATTCTTATAATATAGGAGTAGTAGACGAGCATGCAGTCCACCTGATGGTAAGTGGCTACTACCGTCCATCTGTAGGAAACCACAGATAGGGTAAGATATTCTTACGTGAAGTCGGCCACAGATGCGCCGCTACCCCTGAGGACTAAGTTGGAACGCGTCGGAAAAGTCTCCCTTACCACACCCTTCAAACCAGAACACAGCAGCGCTACACTGCTGTTATTAGACACATTGAGGTGGTGCAAATTTAGTTTGAGACTGCAAATAAATAGAAAACTAATAGGGGTTTCATTTTAAATTACGAATATGATTATAATTAAAGGCATAAATATAATTAAAACAAGGTATTATGGTAATATGGTATGGTTTGGCAGTGATAGCCTAGTGGTTAAGAAACTCGACCACTCGATCGAGGGGTCCGAGGTTCAAATCCCAGGCACGCACCTCTGATTTTTCGAATTTATGTGCGTATTAGAAATTAATTATCACTTCCTAAAACGGTGAAGGAAAACATCGTGAGGCAACCTGCATACCTGAGAGATTTATAAAAAAAAATCTCAAAGGTATGTGAAGTCTACCAATACGCACTTGGCCAGCGCGGTGGACTATGGCCTAATCCTTCTCATTCTGAGAGGAGACCCGTGCCTAGCAGTGGTACAGTAATGGGTTGATGATGATGATGATGATGATTATGGTAATAAAATTAATCGTCACAAAACATTAGAAATCAATTTTAGTTGCAGCATATAAAAGCAATTGCTTCATTAAATACCAGGCGAGCATAACCAGCGGCGTCTTCGCAAAGGATTCGCTCATTCACGCAGTGACGTCACCTGGCGGTCACATAGGGCACATTTCGCAACCCACGTGCGTGTAAGTTCTTATCTGGCTTCTACGGCGGGTGTTCATATGAAGAGATATTTATCGCTGTATAAATTTTTACTTTTATATTGTGAACTTGGTAAGCTTGGAATATAGAGAAAATTGTTTTAAGATATGCATCTTACAAATTATTATTAGTTCTAAATTATTAGCCCTTTCCTATCGTTCTGCTGGGCGGGGGTCTCTTCACCAAATAGTAAGATTTTAAGCCTACTGAAAATTGGTACCTATAATTTACGTACCTACTATGACAAGTATTTTGGACCATGGATTTGAACTCTTTTGTACACTGGTTTCCTTGCGATTTATTCCTTTATTTGTAAAGGAAAAGATAATTCATTTGTAATATATATATAATTTTTATTATACGTGGGGCATAATGAGGGTTGTAGGAAATTTCGAAAATAGAGCGTATTACCTATTCGAACTTCTGGTTTGCACACGACGTTACTAAACTTTATACTCAATATAATATTTCTATGTAATACGTCTATCAATACGCACTTGTCCCGCGCGGTGGACTATGGCCTAAACATTCTCACTCTGAGAGAAGACCCGAGCACAGCAGTGGGACGGTAATCTATTGACGATAATGACAAGCTACTTAACCTTGAGATGTACCTAATGAAAACCTCATCTACCATAAGGTAAAGGCTTCATTTACCAATCAAGAAGATCGGAAAACAAGGTGATTCACGCAATGACGGTGCACCGGGGCAAACGGCAAATGTCACAGGGCTGTCAGGTCGAGATGTCATGCATGGCTCATTCTACGGAACATGCAGTTGTAATATAATTATATGAAGATTTATTACCTTTCAAACAGCAATTTATATAATGTATGGTTATAATGTTAGTTTCCAATGTAAATAACAATGTTTATTATTGTGTTTTAAAGTTTAAGTTAAGATTGAGGAAGCAAATGAGCAAACAGTCAATTTAATGGTAAGTAGTGTCTTCCGCCCATGGATATCTGTAACCAACTTCAGAAATTAAACTAACTAAAGAAAAGAGGTTCTATCTGGAGCCGATAACATAACTCACACACATTTCTACCTCATAACAACAGCAGTGTTAAGCATTGCTTTGTTCTGGCTGTGGTGAGGGAGACATACTTATCCGAGGCGTTCCAGCTTTCTTAATCATCAGGGGTAGCGGCGCATCTGTGGCCGACCTCAGGTAGGAATATCTAATCCTATCTGGGGTTGATTACGGATGTCCATGGGCGGCAGTAGCCACTTACCATCAGGTGGACTGCATACTAGTCAACTACTTCTGTATTATAAAAAAATGATGCGTTGTTACTGCTGAGAACTAAGACCAAGACTCACAAGGCAGCTGATTGGCAGAAAGCAACAAACGCTTTACGCTAGAAATGGGTGTGACAGTGGTATTTACCCACTCGAACCCTACTGCTTTACCTTTACGATTTTATATTGGCAGTAGATTAAGATCTAGAAGTTGGCAGCCCTACCACCCACGTGGCACTTAACACGCGGTCAAATGTTCCGTAAACGATTTGTGTAGGACTTAGAAATGGAAATCGATACCGAACTCTACATTTTTGTCACAAATCCGCTCTTATGACTCACCTTTGCTCTATAGCCTTTTCCCTATTGTTGAAAATGTGCGTCATTATATTGTTTTTATGATGTTAATATGATGTATTTTTTATACCTATATCAAGATTTGCAGTATCGCCTGATGATCAAATGCCATCTAGGGTAAATGGTCACTCCTGCCTGAGGGCATTTGTAATAAGCCTTAAATAGGATAAAGGTTCTCAAACACTCGACCGATCATCGATGTAGCTTTGGCTGTTTGACGTAAACTGATCGATCGCTATCTATTATCGTATCCTTTATAAAATTAATTCGATGTCGACTGGACTATTCTATTATCGATCTACGATCGATTGATTGCTGTGTTGGCATCCATAGACTCCTACTTGAGGTCGGTCTCTTGACTCCTACTTGACAACTTGGTTGAAATTTCAGGTACCTATAGAAGTATCTACTCTACCCACACCCTTAACTAGAACTCAGCAACGCTTTACACTGCCGTGATAAGGTAGAAATAGGTGTGGCGGTGGTACCTCCAAAGTAGATACTACTAAAAAAAAATCCAGTACATTCATTTTCAATTTAAACTTTTATTATTACATTAAAAAGGTGTGGCGATGGTGCCTCTAGAGTGCTACTAGAAAAAAATCTATTATCTACACTTTACACTATAATTTTTAGCTTTTGTTTTATGAATACTTTATGTTCAAGTGGCTTTATAGATAAATCCTTATCTGCGGAAATATAGCGTTTATAACAAACAGCTACACCTTGACTCATGATGAAATAAGGAAAATGTCAAAGGTAAGTAGGAAAACAAGGCTAACAAGACCACTAATTCTATGTACTACATATAATTGCAGGTAACCTCATATACATTATATTACGTAACGGAAATAATAAATGATTTATGTTTTATTATTATTTATTAAGTAAGTTCTGTATGATGGTAGTGGGATATATAGAGTTAAATCAAAGTAGCAAAAATAAATACTAGTATAGTGCAATAAGTAGTAATAGCCTAGGTTTGAAACTGAACCCCTCAGACTGGCCTACGGTTCGAATACCAGGTATAAGGTTAGGTAAGGTTGAAGGTGGTAGAACCCTTTGTAGTTCAACTTCGGTGGCACCACTGCCACAACTATTTCTACCTCATAACAGCAGTGTTAAGCGCTGCTGTGTTCTGGTTTAAGGGTGTGGTAAAGGAGACATACTTTTCCGAGGTGTTCCAGCTTAGTCCTCAGGGGTAGCGGCGCATCGGTGGCCGACCTCAGGTAGGAATATCTAATCCTATCTGGGGTTGATTACAGATGTCATTGGGCGGCAGTAGCCACTTACCATCAGGTGGACTGCATGCTCGTCTGCTACTCCTATATTATAAAAAAAACTGGACCTGGACCTTACAAATGCATTGTCACTTGCTTAAACGGAAAAGGAAAATAACATGAAGATACCTGGAAGGTTTGTGAAGTTATTGGTAGAATAATCACTTGGCCAGGAGTGCGGACTATGGACTAAAACTTCTCCTACTTTGGCAGGAGATCCAGTAATACGACCGATAGAACTTATTGCCCGATTACCGCTGAACGGAAATATTTTTTAGATATGTGTATGTGGATTTCGTATGCATGTCATGTCATTGCATTACGTGTTATGTCCATCAATGTCCGGTGTAATTATCATTCTTTTTCTTTAATTAAAAAATTGAAATAAAAGTAGTAAGTAGTAGGTAAATAAAAAATAAGTATGTAAGTAATAGATACGTAATATCAATAAGGAAAACTATTGGAACAGCTATCCAAACATAAACAAGTGCACGATGGAATGAGTAGGCAAAAACCGACTATATCTTAACCAGACATCAGTGACTCAATAAAAAAAAAGAAAAACAAAAAAACAAAATACCGGGCAAAAAGAGTAAGTTTGAAAATGGAACCGAATTGGTTCGCGACCTTTTCAACGGTTGCTCTTGTTTTGCTCTTTCAGGTGACAATAATACCGACGCGGAAGTATACCACTGACATTTGAGTCAAGGTCTCCGTAACACGCCTTTTGATCCAGGTCGAGTTATACACATATGTATGTATGTATATATATGTGTAAATAGCGATAGCCTAGTGGTTAAGAAACTCGGCTTCTCGATCGAGGGGTCCAACCTCTGATTTTTCAAAGTTATGTGCGTATTAGAAATTAATTATCACTTGTTAAACGGTGAAGGAAAACATCGTGAGGAAATCTGCATACCTGAGAGATTTATTAATAAAAATCTCACAGGTATGTGAAGTCGACCAATACGCACTTGGCCAGCGCGGTGAACTACGGCCTAATCCTTCTCATTATGAGAGGAGACCCGTGCCCAGCAGTGGGACAGTAATGGGTTGTTGATGTGATGATGATGATATGTATAGTGTATAGTGAAGCATTTAAAGCTTCTTGTAGACTTACGATGGTTAGTAAAGTATCTGGGAGACCAGAAACTCAGGTAGGTATTCAACGTAGAAACAGATTTTTCACTGGCATGAGTTTTAATATGCTAACTCGGAGGTCTAACTTCCATTTTCTAGATAAATATGACTATTATCAACTGTGCATATTATCAAACCTTATATTATTTCCTATGAATTCGCCTATTCCCCATCCAAATCGGTTAAGTTGTTTTAAAATCCATAGGTACTAACATTATTAGTAAAGATTACTCACTCCTAACAAGAAAATGTACCCAGTTAGAATTGAATACATTACTGTCCTACTGGTGGGCACGGGTCTCCTCTCAAAGTAAGGGGCTTAGGCCATAGTCTACCACGATAACTAATATATTAATAATATCCTTATTACAGTCATTTTTACTTTTAAATAAGCCTTCAACTGTATGTATGATTCAATAACATT
Source organism: Epargyreus clarus (assembly GCF_041222505.1). Taxonomy (NCBI): domain Eukaryota; kingdom Metazoa; phylum Arthropoda; class Insecta; order Lepidoptera; family Hesperiidae; genus Epargyreus; species Epargyreus clarus. Next base: position 11,631,085 of record NW_027332212.1, read on the forward strand.
CAAATAATTTAATCTCTTTGGTATTATCCAAGCTTATACTTATATGGATAGGCGCTACGATTTACATCCATCAATATTATCCATAATGACGTTTATCACGTGACGCGCACCTTGACATTCGCATGTCAAATGTCAACCGGCCGACGAACCCGTCGTGATAGTTCAAAACAGATTATATATAGTCCGGCAAACTCTTCTTTGCGTGTGGCAGTGGCGCCACTGGTCATAATGTTGCTACATTGTCACATCTACTTAAGAAATGGAAAATTTTAGCGATAAAGTTTTTATGTGATAATAAACTAATCTAATAATAAAGAAAAAAGTTTTAGTGACAAAATATAACTTAAGGTCTTTTTTTAAGTTCGTAATTTTATTAAGTTAATATAAAAATATTGTACTTGGGGAAATTTAAACATTCTAATAAAGCTGACAAATTAGTTTCTGTTATATAAGGGGAAATTGAATCATCTCTCATGAAGCATACAAACAATTCCGAAAACCACCGCACGCACAGAAAAGTTTGTCAGACTCCTTTGTTTTGGTCAACGACGGACCCTGACAACTTTCGAAACCGTTCTCGTACATCAATACTTATATAATAAAAAAGATATAACTGGGGCACCGAAAACAACAATCGCTGCTCGTTTTTTTTACTCGTATGAACGTACTGGCAAGATAAATAATGAAGTGCGCGAAATTATGCGACCATATGTGAGTTTTTTATCGAATTAATTTAGCAGTCTATTTTTTTGTCCACGATTAAGAGAAGACTAAATTTAATTGAGGAAAAAGTGAAGTAGTTTATCGGAAAGGACAATACGTTATTTTTTAAACAAGTATCTATGTATATTGTGTAGGTACCTGTGCCAGGAAAGGTATACCTACATGGTCGTCATCAACGCATTACTGTCTTACCGCTTGGCACGGGTTTTCTCTTAGAGTTGGAGGTATTTTAGATCATAGTCCACCGCGTATGCGCCATATGCAGATTTATTACCCTTCACACATATTTGTCACACCCATTACTATCATAAAGTAGTTTTGTGTTTGGTGTGTATTACAGAAACTTCGATAAATCTATCTGGGAGTAAGCCCGGGCCTCCAAAGTGAGAAAATACCACTAGCCTATCTTGCTTAACACATACACGATAATATACTTATCTAAGCCCTTCTATTCTGTTTTCTAGGATTTCCATTACGTCGCCTGTCTATGACTGCAATTAAGTTACGTAGCAGATAACATTTACACAATTGCATCTAGATTGTAAATTACAATTAACTTATTTAGGAAGCGTATGCAATGTAATGCTACACTTTGCTTTTAAAGGTGAACTGGTTTTTACCTTATCTTTTCGTCTTAGCATATATAATGTGTAGATGGCGCTGATAGTGCATGCCACGTCGCATAACGGATATTTCGCCCCCGCGTCAAACTCTTTGCTGACACTTCCTGTCACTTTGTTTGCAAGGATTCTACTATCAATGCAATGAAAATTAATTTGACTAAAATTTACTTATTTATTTGTTTGACATATTATAAGAATTTAATTTATATTAGTAAATTGACATTTTAAAGAAATTTAGTATATCGTATTGTTTGTGGTAATTATTATTTTATTTAAAAATAAATTATAGTGTACATTATACCTATTTAGACATAACTGACTGATAATTTACATGCTGACGAGGCAGGATAAGAGAACTGTATAATTTTAAGAACATTTGTTAACCTTATTCTAGCAAATAAAGATATATGAATATGAATATGAATATCATATCTGGTGCTTTCGATTATTTTGTTATATTCACGTTTAAGGCCGGTTACTCGTTATTGAGCTGTAACTGTAACAGAGTAAATACAGTAACGAGGCTCTCAGGTGTAGGCGATGTCCATTTAGTGTAAACGTAACCACTAGCCTTACTGTGAGCGCCCTTTGTTTCGCGGTAAAAACGACACGAACCTACCATTCATCGCTGCAAAAACTGACCGACTGCCGCCGTCTAGCTGCTCGTGGCAGGTTCGCGAGCCACGTACACAATCAAATTTTTAGTTGCAGTAACTGCAGCGCTTACAGTATACCTCGCTAATGAGTACGTAGCTTAAAACCAAGTAGCGCTGTTACCGCGTCAAAACGCAACAAGGCACATATGTATCGTCTTAGCAAGCGGCTTCTATACACTTTATATTCTAAGCTGTGCTTATAATTTAAATACTAAATGTCCCTGCGAACATATTTTACGATAATAGGTAATGTTTTTCCGATTATACAATATGTGGAAATAGAATATAGGCCAAGGTTGTTAAATAGACATTTTCATTATGGGTGCTATATTTCTGGGTCTTTGGTACTGGGCACAGAATAACTGTAATTCAAATAAAGCCTAAGTTATGTCTCGGAGCGGCATTGAATCTGTTATAGTCTACATAATAGGCTTTGACAATTGTATTTAGTGAAATGAAAAGTGGGTAATGAATATATCAAGACTAATATGGAAATGGGTATAGCAAGTAGAATGAAGGGTAAAATGTAGTGGCACTACAGCTGTCAGTGATTAAGTTGGTTGGTAGCCGAGTATTTGACTGCTACAAATGTATTCTATATAGTGGTAATATACAATTAGAGTTTGTCTGATATTATGGCGTCTACAGCCTATTCTTCTTTTCTTGTTCTTCTTCTTTTTCAGCGCGTTGTCACCCACTCTTGGATGTAGGCCTTCTCACTAGATTTCCACAAGTCCCGATCTCGCGCTGTCCTCATCCAGCCTTTCTCCCACCACTCCCATGATGTCGTCGGTCCATCAGACTGGTTGTCTGCCGACATTTCTGTGCCCATACACTTAGACCCCACCCAGACAGCCTATAGATATCTATAAATATATAAATCCCAAGTACCAAATGACCAGAGACATTTGTGCCTTTGACAGCCCTTCACACCGTATAGAAACAGGGATAGCAGCCGGCGTCGTAGGGCTAGCGTAAAGGTCGGTTGCTAAAGGCGCTTATACCCTAGCTACGACGTTTGTAGTGATGGTGCAGGTCCAGTAAAACCACGAAGACATTTCCATCATTTTAGTAAAACACTAGTCTTTGCATAACACACAAATTAAGTGTTTGATAACAGTTCGCACGACCGTCGACAAATTTAATTTGACAAGATTATGCCATTATATAAAATATTTGTATACATAACTGTCCTCATACAATATAATAATTCACGAATGCTTACGTTACCTTACGTTGTTACCTGTCAGTGTATTAAAATTATAGCTTGTAAATTTACGAGTTCTTACAATAAGTGTACATACATATTATTATAGCAAATCCCTTCACCTTTAAAATTTTGGAATTTTGAAGTTTTTTTATTTCGAAATTATGTATTGATACGGAAGTCGCCTTGCTTTTGGGTTTCGTAAATTAATGTATACAAAATTGACATTTCCGTAAACAATATAGATCAAAGTTGATGAAATTGAGCAAAGTAACTTGGCTTTTATCGTAAAAGCATTCATAATAAATTATGTTGTATTTTATTCAAAACTGGCAAATCTGTTATTATATTATAAAAATTGTCGATGTGTTTGGTCATGATGTGGTTGGTTTATGTATAAAACAATTGGAAAACCCCATAAGAACACTCGAAAAATCGAAAAAGTCGGTTATTTTGAAATAAATTGACACTTCCGATTAGTTAACTTAAAAACATGCCATTCTAATATTCAATTTTCATGTAAATTTGTCATTACCATAGATATAGGATGTCAGCTAGCGAAAAAATTCTAAGTCTATGGTCATTACATTGTCATGGTCGCATCCTATAAATTGGGAAGACTTTATTAGAATTGATTTTTTTAACAAAATTACTTCATCAGACCTTAGAAGGCCAGGCGGATTAGTTAGTGGACATATAAATTTAAATACCTTATTTTCATACTCACACAGAATGAAATATAGACGCCGTCAATAAAGAAAGAAACATAATACTAAAGGTTTACGGACAATGAAGAACGTATTGTGAGTGGTCCATTACCATTATTGTTACACGTGTATTCAATAACCTTGTGCTATAAATTAGTACTTAGGTTACACCCTATGGACGCCTGAGGACTTAACTTAAGCTGGACTACGGCGACCATATTAGTATAGGGATCAGGACATAATGATAATAATTTACAACTCGAGTACTAGGGATTGCAATCCCGAACTGTTTTCCACCTGCGGGATCCTGCGGGATTTTTGCGGGATCTACATTAATCTCGCGTGGATGCTGCATATTGTTTTTATGCTATTCTTAAATTTAAATCAGTATAAAGTAATTAATAACTATTTTTTAAAAATTACACAAATCAATAACTACTTTACCGAATCTTGTTACACGATATTTTTTATTCATAAGTATATGTTAACTAATTCTGGAAAATGGAGAGGAAACCATCGGAAGCCTTATATTTCAATTACAATGGCCAAATACGTTAAAGTATTTATATATGTTTGTGTAACTATTGGATATCTTTTAATTTCTTTTTATAAAACAAATCGCAAATTCACCGCGTTCGCGGATCCACAATGCGAATCCCGTGAGCATTATGGGATCCCGCAGGATATAAAAAAATAATTTTTCGCAAGATTGCGTTGTCCCACATCACGGGATTGCAATCCCTATATTTTCCTATCCCTATATTTGTGGTTGGAATGTGACTCCCTCCTTCCTATGAAGAGTCCCGTCTATGATATTTATGACTGCAATCCATTTATTGTTCAATTACCTAAGCGTGCTTAAATAATCTGAAATATCTTATAAATATTGATAGATATATGGAATAATAACAAATATTCAGAAATTAATTATCACATGTTCAAACATCGTGAGGAAACCCTCATAACTGAGATATTTATAAAAAAATAAATGTATATCAAAGGTAAGTCTACCAACTTGGCCAGCGCTGTGGACTATGGCCTAATCCTTCTCATTCTGAGAGGAGACCCGTGCCCAGTAGTGGGACAGTAATGGGTTGTTTATGATGATGATGAACAAATATTCATATTTGCCTAACAGGAAATTGAACCCTGAACCCTTTATATTTTAGAAATAGTATAGTGACCATGCCAGGCAGGTCACCAAAACTAATGACAATACACATAAATTGCATTAAATATTACCAACTAACCTTACCTGCATCGCAAAAAGTCAAATTACAACGTTTTAATTAAGACTAACCCAAATTATTATGACGCGAAGCTCAATTTATTATCATAAGGGGATTACACCCACTCTAGAACCTTGGTACCAAATATGTGTTCCGGCCGGAAACCAGTGCCAAATGTCAAAGCGTATATGGCATGATAAATAGAGTTTGTTAATGGTAGGGTTATTGATAACGATGTCACTATATGTCACTGTCATTTAAGAGATGGGCATTTGATGATAAAAGTAAAAAAAAATAAAGGGAGCAGTACCCTTAGTATGAGTCTTTACGTTTTTGCAAAAATGACTGGTATTGTATTTGTTTACGTATTTACCCATACATTTCAAATCAGCGCCTCTAGTGGACTATATCAGAACTGATTTGAAATGTATGGGAAATACGGAAACAAATACAAAAACAGTAATTTTTGGAAAAACGTAAAAAATCATACAAAGGGTACAGTGCTGAATGTCAAAGCGTATATGGCATGATAAATAGAGTTTGTTTATGGTAGGGTTATTGATAGCGATGTCACTTTATGTCACTGTCATTTACGAGATGGGCCTTTGGTGATAAAAGTAAAATATTTTTAAAGGGAACAGGAATATTCAAATAAAACTTTCGAGAATAGACGCAAAATTTACCATTTATTTAATAATATAGCAAACGAGCATGCAGTCCACCTGATGGTAAGTGGCTACTGCCGCTCATGAACATCTGTAATTAACCCCAGATAAGATTAGATATTCCTACCTGAGGTCGGCCACAGATGCGCCGCTACTCCTGAGGACTAAGCTGGAACGCGTCGGAAAAGTATGTCTGTCTCCTTTACCCTCTTCAAACCAGAACACAGGAACGTTTAACACTACAGTTATTTGTAAAGGTTCCTATCACCTTAAAATTATGGATTCCATAGACATTAAAATGATAACATAAACTAAATCAGAAACCTAAATTCAAAGTGGTTACGAGTAGGATTTGAACCATGAATCCTATGTTTGTCAAAAAGATATGGTGAAAGAACTAAGTAATAAAAGTCTTTTATATCACGGCGTGCGTAAATGGACGTTTTACGCACGCTTCGCGTGCGCAAAACCCCCATTTCCGACCCCGTAATATAAAATTTTATACAACACGCGGACGAAAAATGTTTTTCTGACTCGTGTGATTGCAGTCCTCGCCTGCGGCTCGGCCTGCAAACTCACACTTGTCAGAAAAAAATTTTTCGTCCTCGTATTGTAATGTACTATAATCTTCGACATCATGTGGAAATCCTAACGAGCACCACAAGCACTCGTTCTACCCATTGTATGGTACGTCTTTATTTAGTCGATTGTTTTATTACGCACAATATTATTTATACTGCTGGGGCAAAATTCGTAGTGAACCTTTTTTAGGCACGCTATGAGAAGGAAATAAAAGTAGAAGAACCTTAGACTTACCCATAAGGACTAACCCGGAATGCCTCGGTAAAGTAGGTTTCCCTTAGTTTGAAGGGTGTGGCCCTTCAAACTAGAACACAGTAGCGGTAACGCTGCTGTTATTAGGCAGTGATAGGTGCACGGCGGTGGTGCACCATCGAACCACAAAGTTATTTCACCTTTAAATTTATGCTGTTTTAATTAAGCTGTTGGTCCTGATTGTTATCATCCGATAACAGTTGTTACGTTACTTTTTGTCGGATCTGTACCTATTAACGGTTGGGAAACATCCGACTATTATCCTCCACAATTTTGCATTGACCTCCCACACCCCCAATTGTGGGGAGAGACCCTAGCTCAGAAGTAATACGTAAAAAAAATATTCTATTCTACGCTTTGTATAAGTATTTTATATTTCGAGCATCCTGTATAATATAAACACTGACTTGTTTGTATGACTGCGCGATTGACATAATTGATCAGCGGTCAGATGAGCGAATGCCAAAACATGTTACCAAATCACGTAGCATAACAAAACAACAAGGATGTGTTGTACAACAACAAAGATATGAGTCAGCGAGAGTGTGCTGAAGGCATAATCGACTGAACTGTTATGGGCATGAATATCGAATTAGACCCGTTATTAATAATCGATCTATCCATATTTTGCCTACCAAAGATCGAAATTTGAAAATTTCTAGTATGTACGAGTAGTAATTGTTAAATGTCGATTTTGATATAGAAAATTGGATAGTTACCTACATAAAGGCGTTAGTTTCTTTTCCGTCATACTATAAGGCAGACATGCCTTAGGCTCATTTACAGGTCGTCAGGTGAATTCGCTTGTCCGCTTAAGACGCTATCTAATCCAGTTGTAAACGCTTAGTCGTTTGATGCTTTAGTTTCCAGTGGAAAGTCCACCATTAAGTATTCGGTGACTCATCATCATCATCAACCCATTATTGTCCCACTGCTGGGCACGGGTCTCCTCTTAGAATGAGAAGGATTAGGCCATAGTCCACCGCGCTGGCCAGGTGCGTATTGGTAGACTTCACATACCTTTGAGATTTTTATTTAAAAATCTCTTAGGTATGCAGGTTTCCTCACGATGTTTTCCTTCACCGTTTTAGCAAGTGATAATTAATTTCTAATACGCACATAATTTCGAAAAATCAGAGGTGCGTGCCTGGGATTTGAACCTCGGACCCCTCGATCGAAAGACAGAGTTTCTTAACCATTAGGCTATCACTGCTATATTCGGTGACTACAATAATTAATGCTTGAAGTTATGCACTTTCGTCATGACCAAGTCTTTCACAGAAGGTAGACTATATAGTTTTAAGGTAAAAAGCGCGTAGTCTAAAGCGCTGTTGTGTCTTCGTTTTAAATGGTATGGTACAAAATCGGAAAAGAATCCTTTACTTAAGGCCTCCGTGCTTCGTCCTCAGGATTAACAACAAGTTTGGGCGGTATCATGTTGGCCGTTTTTGGGGTTGATAATTACAAATACATTATTTTATGTATATGTATTTATATTTAGGTACATTATATATGTTTTTATATTTAGGTGCATAGTTATGCAAAAAAATAAGTACCTATACTTAATTAACGGGAAAATAATTTTAAAACACCTGAAAACACACTGAATACGAAAATAATTTAAATTAACGTGTAGATACGCTTAATGATTACACATTATACACATATTGACATAACTGGTCCGTTATCAGACGAGCAAATACCAAAACAAGTTGCCGAATGTGGCAACAACAACAAACATTTGCCACAACATACGGACGAGAGTGTGATGTCATAACAATAACGTTGCAGTGTTGGTCGATTCAATTGTTTTGTAAACTTGTGATCTTGGCACTCGTAATGATGCTGTGCATCTTAACTTTAGTTATTATACAACTATCTTAATAACGCTTTCTACACTCACAGCCCCACATTAGGATTCCCTGTATCGTGGGCACTATGGGCACACAGAGACAATTACATAAACACCCAGATCGAGAAACAGAAACCTAAATTCATCATTTAGAAATCTGTCTGGCCGGGGATTGAACCCGAGACCCTCTGCGAGTCAGACCGATATGGTGACCGATCCGCTCTGAATGATGAGTGATGATTTGAATGACGTATTTAGATATCTGTTTTGGGGTGGTTGTATATTCGTCTTTGTGTGCGCCCATAACACAAGAAATCCTAGTGTGAGGCTGTGAGTGTAGAAAGCATATTTTTTAAACCAACCTACAGACAAAATTCTAAAACCTTTACCCGTGCCTGAAATACGTAACTATCTTAAGAAAATATCAAATGAGCCGTCTAATAACATTCTAATGTGATGTGCTCTAAGTTTAAGGCGATATGAGGGGATAACACATGTAGACAGCGAGCCAGCGACAAATGACTTCATTATTCGGCCCACGCGAGCGGGATTAGTCGGCTTACGTGCCAGTACAAGTTATTTACATTCCATAGACAATATTTTATTGTTTTTATGCGCTCTTAAATATTTCTAGGAGTATTTGTGGCTTGTTTCCACATTGTAAGTAGTGTGGATGTGGACTTATCTGATTTTTTTTTTGGTGCGGTAGTTTCTTTTAGTTTGAGTATTTGTTTTTCAGGTGTCTTATGGAATGGACATTTACGTATTAAAAAAACACAAGCAGGAGAAATCCACAAAAAAGAACACTGCGCCAAGGAACACTTATTTCTAAAATTTATCTCCAAATTTATAGGGAATGAAATGTAGATAAATACTCAATAAATAGGTAGAATATTTATTGTGTCTGCTAAGTATATAAATGTAACCGTATCCATATAAGTAGATCATAAGCCTTATCTGAAGAAATTCACAAATTGTAAGGACTATGTTAGAACACTTTACGAAAGCAAATCCTAACTACTAAATCACGTACTAATCAAATCTACGCCACATTTATCGAACCAAAATAAAATTAAACTGTACCACTAAATACCTCTTAATTCTAATCAAACTACAAACAGTTAATATATTAATAGTTTAAATTAGTTTCAGTTTCACGGTGCGTAGTCAATGTGAGGTCACGCTAAGGGCGGGATCCGCCCACGCTGACGAGGACCTAAAGGTCGGTTAGCTCATCGACACGTGATGATCTAACTCCAGGTTATTAACCTTTGATGAATCTGTCATATGTCATGTCCCTTACTTGAGATAACCGTTATGCACAAATTTTCAAATATCTGCAAAAATTGTTGCTATAAGTAGGTACAAAATTTTTATAAGTTCGACTTTCTGTAATATGCAGGGCAGCAGATGTGATTTTCTGGGAAATACACTAAAATAATATAACATTCATAGGTATATTTTTATATGACCTTTTTGTTTAAAATAAAGTGTAGGTACATTTTTTAGGATTTTGTCAAAAGTTATTATTAAAAAAACTGCCGTAAAATACAAAATCAATTCTGCAAAATAATCTAATTGGTGACAGATTATGACATACATCTCTAACTTTTCTTTAATTATAAAAAGAGAAAAAAAAGTTGTCATGGCATGCACGCAGAGCCATTTAAGCAAGAGAATAAAGCATAAACATGAAACACTAATAAACAACAGAAAAAGAAACATAAAAGTGGTAAACAAACTATTAATAAAATATACAATAGCAGAAAAAACATTTTAATATTTGAAAATAGAACGTATTGATTGTCGATTACTATCGACGTCATGACGAATACTTCGACAATCAAAGTTGCAAGTACTTTGTAGGAACTGTGTAAGGATCCGCCTACGATGACGAGGACCTAAAGGTCGCACCTTAGCATCAATTGCATCGAGCATCCGAGGTCGTTCGCCCCTGATGTATGGGCTGTCGATATCAGCCATCGCTGTGACGGATGGATGATTTATTTGTGGATGAAATGATCTGCCCCTAACCGGTTCGTATGACAGATGTATCATAGTAAGTAAGTAACTTGTTTTGTTTGAAGCAATTACTCTTTGTTTGGCTGAGTAGTTAGCTCGATAGCGTGAGAATGCTTCGATAGTTCAGCTTAATGTTTGTTATTAATTCTCCATCGTATCTGCAAAAAATATTGCAAGGATATAATTTACGACATGAAAAATATTACACAGTTAGCTTTAATATAATAGAAAATTACCGAATTTAATGACTGATTCTTCATTTTTAAAATCATCAGTCTCACTATCATCAGTTCCTGCAATGTGTCGGATATAGAAAAGAAGCCTAGAACTCCTCAACGATCAATAATTCACATATTTATCAGTAAGAATCTTCTAAGTAATATAAAAAAGTTTGCTGTGGTCACTTGAATTTGTCTTGTGTTTGTGACCGCAGTAAATGAATAACTTCACAGGAAGATTGGATTGAATTAGTTAGCTACGACTTCTACGAAAGTATAGTATTAGAGGCCGACACAATACGGCGAATGCAACCATATGACATTTATTATTCTTGCATATAATTGATCACAATCTAGTTTATAGAAGCCAAATTAATGACATAGCACGTGAAGCAAAAATAAGTTATTATTCAATGTGACATAATCTAATATCGAACCTTGCGAACGTATGGACAAAAAGTGTCGCAAATGTTTTTATCTACTAACTAAGGTATGTATTGAACAAATAAAGGCATACAATAGCTGTCATACACATATTGTAACCAGGCATTATGTGGAGGACAAAAAACTTATACAGTCGCCAATATATTAAGTTGAACGCACGGTACAACGGATTCGTCGGAAATATTTATTTCTTATTAGTATAAATGAGAGTATCAAATTTTGCTGAAATACATCATTATTGTTGCACGTATATTGGGTAATCTATGTTCAGTATGTAAGGTTGTTTCTTTGTTATCTGTAAATACTTGATTTTATTAAAAACTTAAAAAAAAACTGATGAAGTAAGAATCCTCAACTAGTTAAAATTCAAATTTTAATAGAAAAATTGCGGTTTTTTGTATTATATATTCCCGCTTACCCATGATAGAAAACAACCGCGATGCAAATAGAACAGCTGACATTTTAGAATTTTAAATCTTACCACCTTATTAAATCAAGTTGATACTCATATTCTTGTTCGATTTTACCTCAGTTCGCCGGGCCGGCGCGAATGAGATCCGATGTACCAAACACCACACGTACTAAAGGTTTGTGCGTCAAAGCCGATCACTTTCCCGTCGCCGTAGTTCGGATTAAGATCCGAAATGTCAGTAGCAGTGACATTTTTATATCTGGACGACATTTTGATGGTGCTTATGAAACGAGAGATAGGATCGGGCCAATTAGAGATTAATTTATTTGTGTAGCGCTGGTATCAAAGTGCAGGAAGAGGTCGACTGTAAATCATGTGGAGATATTTGGTACGATTTGAATATATTTGAGATGTCGTTTGTCATTTTGCTCACTCATTGAGAAACAAATGCTAAATAAAGTTGTTTAGGCGACGTTTATATTATGTCTTTTATCGAATAATGCTACAAGCTTTTGTTAATTTTATTTTGAGTGCTGTGTCAGAACGTAGTAGACGTACTACAAAATACAAGGAAGTTTTCCTGTTCTTTTTATATCTTGTTTGTATTTGTATGTCAAATGTATTATTTTTAACACGAACAATTCATCATCTTCGATATCATCTCTTGTAAAATATCATCATATTATGATTTTTGTTTTAATGAAAATTATTATGGGAGATTGAAAGGGAGACTTATTATTTTTAATTTTATGTTAATTCAACTATTACATAGATATCTAAAAAAGCTGTTTAAAATTGAATATTGTAGGCTTTAATGTCTTAGAACATGTCCATAAACTCAAAAACAAGTATTAAAGCGCTGCTGTATTCTGGTGTGGTACGGGAGATATACTTTTCCGAGGCATTCCTCAGCTTATTCCTCAGGTGTAGCGGCGCACCTGTGGCTGACCTTAGGAATCTAATCTTCTAGGGTTGATTACAGATGTTCAAGGGCGGCGGTAGCCAACTAACATCAGGTGGACAGCATGCTCATCTGATACTCTTATTAAAAAAATCTATATGATAGAGTGTAGAAAGTAGTATTTTGGTAGATGTGAAGTCAGCGACGCGACAGCCGGGTTACAGGCGTCAGGATGTGTAGGCTTGGGGCGATCCAGTTCGCCTACGAGCCATTGTTGCCCGGGTTGTTGCTCGGGAGAGTTTCAACTTGCTGGTCGTATGTTACTAGTGGTCGCGTATTTTGAAGTATAATATAGGGATGTGAGAAAGGTAGGTTATTAGGGCGTTTTCGTCGTTCATCCATTATTGTCTCACTACATACAATGTAGGTAGTCATGTATGGTTGCTTATTGCGTTCGGGTTTACGGTCATGGGTTATGCTGCTGGGCATGGGTTAATTTTCAGTGAGAGGGTTGTAGGCCGAGGGTCCTCGGATCCCCCGACTGTGAGGACGAGCAGAAGCTCGTCATCAAGAAGAAAAGGTTTCAAAGTAGAAACTTTGAAACCTTTTCGGGCGGTTTTATTGAACATGAATATAAAACGTTATTTATTAGGAAACAATTCAAAAAATAAATAAAACAAGCGCCAATATTATTTATATATTATTATTTGTTTTAAGATATCTTATTTCCATAGTATAAAACAGGTTAAAGTATAGGTATTTAGCACCATAAATCGCAGATTGAAAATTAACACCCGGATACAACAATCCAAAAATACAATGCATGCAAATCGTTGACCGAAAACACATAACTCATTTCTAAATAGCTACAACAGCTGAAATAGACATTATACAGAACAAAACGAAGTATAAACTGCATTATTATGTAAATAAAGCAAATCTTCATAATAACTACATAAACAACAAAACGACCGAAAGCTGATTATTATCTGGGTTTCTACCTTTCACTGGCTTCGATTTTGCTTCTAATACATATTTTTAGTGTTTCGATTTACTAGATCTAGGGTGTTAGTTGACGAAAAATATAATATGTCGATATACATGATGATGAATGATGATCCATAAGATTATCGTATTCGTGGCGATTTTACGCAACTCATCAAGAGATGACGCCACACGATTCTGAATCACGCTATCGAAGTTTTCTTAACATCACGCATATATACTAGATACGAAATGAGCCTGTTGAAGCACAGCCGCTTCCCAGGAATGATCACCAATCCCGTCGAGAGATCTGTCTGCTGATTGAAGTCTAATTAGATATTAAGGTTCTATTGCTTACTTAAAAGATTAAGACCACGTTTAATCTTACTTTGGACCTTAGGAGAACCAAACAAATCAATGGAACAATGGAGAAAAATGTACCACTTAGTATTGTTGTAAGCAAAATTAGGTACAGGTCATAATTCGAATTAAGGATTCTACCGCCAAAAGGTATATAGACGAGTAAACATCAAATCAAATCATTTTTTTTTCAAAATAGGTTCTTTACAGAGCACTTTTTGAATGATAATATAAACTACCACCACTTTACAAGGTGTTTCGTTATAAAGAAGAAGCGGCGAAAGAACTCCATAACAAATCTTTAAAAAAATGTTTTATATGACAAACTTAATCTAATGGTACATGTAGAGCTGGAGCTACTTCAGACCACGCCATTTCATCAGTCAAATATTAAGCAAGTAAGATAGTTAACTACACTATATGCTGCACACAATCATGTCAAATTTAGCCCGCGCCCACCACCTATTCTAAATGTTATACTTAACGTCCTTAATGTCTGTTTCATTGAGGAGAGGTCGTGCAATAAATCTGTACGACACGCCCACGAACACTCGGTAGTACTTGACATATTACATACATACATATATACAATATACATGTGTATATCCTAAAATTGACAGCAGTGATAGCCTAGTGGTTAAGAAACGCGGCCTCTCGATCGAGGGGTCCGAGGTTCAAATCCCAGGCACGCACCTCTGATTTTGAAATTTATGTGCGTATTAGAATTTAATTATCACTTGCTTAAACGGTGAAGGAAAACATCGTGAGGAAACCTGCATATCTGAGAGATTTATAAAAAAAAAAAAATCTTAAAGGTATGTGAAGTCTACCAATACGCACTTGGCCAGCGCGGTGGACTATGGCCTAATCCTTCTCATTCTGAGAGGAGACCCGTGCCCAGCAGTGGGACAGCAATGGGTTGATGATGATCCTAAATCAAAGAGACCATCGATCACTATACAGGTACATGTAGGTACATATACGAGTAAATGTATAGTGACGAATAAATGCCCTGAATACATCTTCCACCCAAATAAATGGTTTACATCAGCATACTACATGGTAGATCTTTATTTAATCTTTTTCGATTTTAGGTCTACAGCTTAAGTGACAGTCTGTCACATTAGATTAGTACACTCCTATATATATATTTTGATAAAGGATATCCTGCACAAATAAGCTTCAAAAGATTGGTACAGATATATTTTGGTAACAGATTTGTTATTTGTTATAACTCATCGTAGTTCTTATATTAATTAATGAATTTGTTTGATGATCATTTGACATCTAGAGTGTACTCTTTAATAATAAAGTCCGCATTAAAATACTTTAAAGAGTACTGCGAGCTATCGGTACAATCGATGTCGGTGGCTTCTCTCATATCTAGAACAATTAAAAGAGATGCTACAACAATAAGGGGACAAATCAAGTAACTTTAAACTTCAAGTATTTTAAAATAAGTGTCTTTCAGGCTTCTAATTGCAAAAGACATCAAAGCTCTCGACCAGTCGCAGTCAGTAGGCTTACTCTATTCCATTAACTCTATATCACACTTTGACAAATTTATGTAAAAATAACCTCACTAAACAAAACACAAACACGGTTCACGGAGCGCTAAAATTTAATTCCTAAAATCAGGAAATAGTGTCCAAAGCCTCATAAAATATCATCGGAGCTATCTTGGAAATCAGCGAAAAGTCCGCCATTGCGTCTCAATAACCAGAGACCATAACTTGCCGTTAGAGAACCCGTTGGACATTTCGAATTTAGAATCGCAGTATTTATTTCGCGCGATTATTATCTGAGCTCCACGCATAAAGCGAAAGTAGTTACACGGAATGATCTCTCCCATGAAATCTAACATGATTCGATCATAATTTAGCACTTGATCCTACAATAGCCAGCCCCGTCCATTAGATAAAGGTCTCCCAGAGAGGAAGGAGTAGACGCATAGAGTATAGAGTAGCACAGACTATACAACTGTTTGAATTGAGTTTTAGGTCAAATTCAACAATTTATTATTTGTGTACTTTTTTTTGTTAAAATGTAGCGTAAAGAACGTGTTAAATAGTCCTTTCACTGAAAAATATACTAACAAGAATGCATAAATGAATATAGTTTACTCTAAGTATCGAATAATCTTTTAATTAGTGTTGATTACAGCCACATTTTTGCGAAATACTTCTATGCCAATAACCATAAATAAGTATTGCCCGTATATGCGCCTCACACATTAATATTCGCATTCTTATTGACTAAGTAAAGCTATAAATCTGGTATCGACACTTGTTAAGCCGAGCCGGTACACGCCTTAGAAGGCTAGTATAAGGGTCAACTTTACTGTAACCGATATCTTGTTGCAACTGCGTTTTGATTACTCTGCGGTGTCGCGGGCCGCCCACGCGCTGTCGCGACCTAGCGCGTAAATATGGCGCGTGGAATTAGAACTACCCGCGGTTATTTATCGCCAGCGCGCGCGCAAGAGAAATCGACGTGCGTCCCGCTCCGTGTCACTTCCTGCTCGGCCGCCGCCGTGAGCGCACGTTCCAGTAATATTCGTGTAATAGACCTTTATTTGAAGCGATAAAACTCAGTCAGCGCCGCCTTGTTTCTGTACGCACCGTAATGCCTCTAATCCTGAATTAGACGAGCTTACACGGCCGCAAGGATTGTTATAGTTATTATTATTTTGCAGCAGCCTTATTTATTTGGCTGTAAAATAAATTAATAATGCTATACCGATAAGGAGGCATTAGGCTGCAAATTATTTATTGCAGTGATTAAGATAACATAATGACCCGAAAATTAGGTATCGACGACATTATCATAGACAAAATTTAATCTACTACACTCATTTGCATATTGTTCGAATAAATGTAAAATGAGTTTTATATTAGTGTTAGAAATGCAGTCGCAAAGATCGAGGTTACTACAACATATATGGCTTGATTAATTGAAAAAGCAGTGTCGCAGAGAAACTGGAATAGGCAAAAAGCACGGAAGCGGCCCGAGCGAAGTATGCGCGCATAACCGCTGACTTTTTACCGTCTTGACATTTGCGCGACATTTGACATTATGAGCCGCCATCGTCTAATTATTATTTGTAGTTGTGGGTTGTCAATGCATACCTAAACTGGGTTGCCGTTGATTGATATCGCGCGTTAGAAACCAGTCTGGCGATTAATACAACTCTCTGAATGTCATGTATCGCTCTAATTAAAGCTCTTCCTTACAACTTGTTTGTACTCGTAATACTGTGACAGGTATAGTAATAAAATTTACGGCGGATTTTATTGCTACGATTGGTAGTGATATGTCATTCGGATTGTGAAGCAATGTAGTAATAAATCCGTTATTGCCAGAAACGAACTATTATAAATCATTTCATGTCAGTGATAGAATGAAGTAGGCAGATCTTAATGCGGAAGACGTTTTAAGGATACAGCGACTTGATTAATTAGAAAATACTTATAAGTAGATATTTAGGTTGGTCACGTTTCATCTATACGATTCTAAGTTACGTAAGATGAGAATCTTGGACTTTGATCAAACGTTCGCTACAAAATTCTGGTATCTCCGATGGTTACAGAATATCTGGCGTATATAATAATCCCCGAATATAATCCGTCGGTTATAGAAACATGGGCGTTACCTAATTTAAAGAGAAAAACTCGTACTCGTATAACTTATTACAAATTTTATAAGGATAATAAATAAGACCAACTAGTTTACAAGTTCTGACGCACGGAAACTGATAAAAAATGGCCACTAGCGGATGTTACAGATTTCCTTTTCCTACGACGCTGAGATGTCTTTTTCTGTCTACCTATACGTCATGTTATTTATTGCTTAACTTTTAACATGAAGACACAATATTTGAATCGTTTTCAGCACAACACTGTCTCACTGCTAGGCACGGTCTCCTTTCAGAATGAGAAGGATTAGGCCATAATTTACCGCGCTGGGCAAGTGCGTATTGACAGACTTCACATACCTTCGAGATTTTTTTTTATTTTCAGGTAAGCAGATTTCTTCACGATGGTTTCATTCACCGTGATAAATAATTTGTAATATTATATTTCTAATATTTATATATCTAGATTTAAATTAAATATCACAATATTCCACGATCTAATTAATATCATAGAAAAAACTTATGAAAAAGTAAGCCATACGATCAGTAAGCAATAGAAAAACTAAATAGATGTATATAAAAACAAAAAGTGATTCGCATACATTAGTGAGTAAGCGAAATTCAAGTGTCGACAACGATAATTAGATATTACGATGTTTTTTGCTTGTTATTGGGTTTGAAACGACATCTGTGACCTCGGTCGAGTCGCCAGAGGTGAAGTGGATTGGAGAAAAAATCGAGGATTAGTTTCAAGAGGGTTACCATATAAGAAGCTATGATAAAAATATAATATCTGACATAACGGACACAGATAATTTAAGAAAAAAGTAAATATAATAGAAACAAAATATGAATGTACGTCGTTAACAATATGAAACAATTTTTTTAACTAGTAAAATCGTTTAATTATTATAAAAACAAAAAACTTTAATACTTACAAATAATTCCTCATACCATCAGATCTTCATTTAATTTTAACCGACTTCAAAAAAGGAGGTTTCTCAATTCGACCGTATATATATTTACCATAAAAATAAATGCAATGTAAATATATGAAATATTTATTAACGCTAACTAATAGAAAGAACGCAAATCAACGCAAAGTAGCGGTTTCTTGTATGGCGAACCTCATTAATTTTCTAACTATTTTTATTTTTAGTATTTTTGTAGCGAATAACAACAACAAGTTCTTTTTGTAGTCTACCTATTACGGTTTAAGGGATAGACCTGAAACACAGATAACGGAGAAAAAAAAAATGGTTTAAAATAGAACTTAAATTTAACAACTATCACTAATTTTCTTTCCTATCAAGATGAGCTTGAAAATATATTTTTGAAATGTCATCTTTGCTTTCCCGATCAATCATGCCACTGGCCGGAAAGAATGTAAAAAGTGCTTTAAAAAAGCGAACAAGTCCACAGATAACTTAAGAACTAGCCACAGTATCATATTATTCGCTTTATTTATCTGTCAGTTGCTTTTTGTCACTACATATCTTAGCGCCCACGCGTGCCCGGTCAATAGTCAAATTGTTTTTTGTGTGACATTATTATAATGTTAGTCGACATGATCTAATACTTATATTATTAATTATTTAATATACTCTTATATATTAGGAGCTTCGTATATACACTTTAGAAGATATTTTCGTGTTTATGTAAACTCCACTAATTATCTGAAAATTTTTAATCGTGTCTGCAGACGGATAAAAAATTAAAAACGTTTATATATAAGGACAGGTTAGTGACCAACTAGTATCAGATGTTTTCAAAACGTCCATAAGACCTCCAAGGTTTAACGACTGCTATCTAACGTTAATAACTGACATCGACAGCTTAACGTGCCCTCCGAGGTACAGAAGAGTGCATCAAATTTAGCAAACTTATACAAGGCGTTCCAGCTGAGTTCTCAGGCGTAGCGGCGCATCTGTGGGCTACCTAAGGTAGGAATCTAATTTTATCTGGGGTTGGTTACAGATGTCCATGGGCGGCAATAGCCACTTACCATCAGGTGCATGCTCGGTTGCTACTGTTATTATAAAAAAACACTAGCGTCCACCCGATCACCTCCAAGCCGATCCTCCCTTGCTTGACTTTGTAGATGATTAATATGACTTTGTAGATCGATTAATCAGAGCTATTCGCCACTCAGAAGACACGTTCAACGTACATAGTTAAAATTTTAAAATGGTATAATTGAATCCTTTTGAAAAGAAACTGCATTATACATGAATAATGTTAAAGTTACACGCATTAGAACATTCAAATCGCTCTACTGTAAAGTTGTGGAAACGCACTTGCACCAGTTTACGTAGGACCCGTCGATATAATGCTTACCTAAAACATATTTACACAAAAGCTGATAAAATCTAGTGGTTGCATACTAAAAATGTAAAATTCCACCGAAGTGGCTATTCACCTCCTAAATCGAACTATTAATTACAGAGGCGCGGAGGGGGCGCGGACATCGCTCCGCAGTAGCTACAAAACGCAGCGCACTAAAAATACGTTATTAACGCCGCTACTTTTATTTTTAAATGCGCCGATCGCCGCGAGCTAAAGGTTACAGCAGGGTCGGATTTGGGTAGTATAGAGATTAAATTATAAAATACAATTTTAGTATGAATACTATTAACTTTACTACTCTATATCTGAGCGATACTGCATGAGAAGGATTTACGATAGGAGAAGGGTTTAGTTCATGCTGAGTGCGGAAAGTTAGACTTCAGAACTTTGAGTGCAATATGGAAGCATTTTAGGGATGCAAGTTTTCCTTTACCTTTACATTATGGCTAGTACGCACTTAACTAAGAATAATCAGATTTTTAAGGGCTATATCCCACAATGCATCGAATGAATGTTTGTAATATCTGGCTTTAGATTGAAAAAGAAAATATCCGTTTTCATCATTTCTACTTTCATATAAGACGTAAAAAATAAAAAACTTGTGTTTCTCCAGTTAACAGTATAAATAAATCACTAAACGTCTTATATGAACAAAATAAGGCATTACGATACATAATGTTGAAGCATAAATATTTCGGCAGCTTGCATACGAACGACTGCTTTGCTAAATCGCAATATTTTATGGTACAGAACTGAATTTAAATCGTCAGTTAAGCAGAGTCCGTACCTGCCTGACATCTTTCGGCATCTGGCCGGTCGGAGGCTGCGATCTCGCGATAGCCCGGGTCACTGTCCCCTCACGCACACAACCCCGCCAGGAGAGGTACACTCTACTTGGGAACATAGGTTGCTACTCAATGTTTTTAAAATTTGAAGCTAGCGCCCTCTGTGCTGTAAATGTATCAGTTATAATATTTGGTTGGATGAAGTATTTACCTTTAAGTAACTTTAACTTTACGTTAGTAAAATAATAGATAAGAATAAAGGATTTTAAATTTTGCAAGTATTCGTTTATTCGCTGGTTTCTGTCTAATATTAATCTACAACTTTTACGGTTTTTACAGAAATGTTCACATAATATTAGGACTTTATCGATTTTGATTTCCCCGTATCTTAAATTATATCGTGAATTCTCGATACCTAGGTACATATTAGAATGTACATTTTTATAAAATAGAAAAAAATGATAATGTTGTAAAATCAATAACTACGGAGTGCGTTACTAAATTGCTACAATATTTATTACTAAAACACATACACATATTTTTTTTACAGTTGCAAGATTGGTCAGACATTAAACGCAATAGGAGATTTTATTCGAAATACAAGTAGTATAGACCTACTACACAACACGCAAGTATTTAAAAATAAAAACATTTATTTTCGTAGCATTGCCCAAGTTCAAAGAGGAATAACCCGTGAACTAGCCGAGGCGGTGCGACAGAGAACTAGAGCGGTTCTGGTTTGTATGTTGTTGATTACACTTCATTGAGTACGTTACATAATCTACAGAGACACTTACGTAGAGTGAGAGAGTGTCATTAAGTGTATGACTGTCAACTGTACTCTTAGTATGAGTTTTTACGTTTTTACAAAAATGACTGTTTTTGTATTTGTTTACGTATTTCTCAAAATTTTAAAATAAGTTGTCATACAATCAGCTAGGGGTGTTGATTGGAAATGTATGGGAAAATACGTAAACAAATACAAAAACAGCCATTTTTGTAAAAACGTAAAAACTCGTACTAAGGGTACTGCTCTCGAGGAATACGTACGTAATTAGATTCTTTGCTAATCGGTGTATATTTTAATAGCATACTTGCAGGTATGAGGAATGTTATGCTGCTATTATGGAATATTAAAGTCTTTATGGTTTAATTTCTGCTGATAGTAACGGTAATGCAGCTGGATATTGCACATATGGTGTCCAGCTAGTTTTGACGCGTCAGTGTTCATCTAATTTGACACTTTACGATGTTCATCTAATTATGCTAATGGTGTGTATAGATAATTTTGGAATTTTGATCTGCTCATCTACTACATATATGAAGCTGGACTGTACATGGTGGTATTGGGAGTTGAACAGAAAAGGGTTAACATTACTCAACAAAATACTTCTATACCCGCACTCAGAGATATCATTAAAAACAAATCAAGACGCTAATGAAACATGAAACTAGTTAATTAGAGCAAAGTAGTTTAAGACTCAATCCCTAGCATCGATAGTTTAGTTAGAACAAGACATAACGAAGGCAGCACCGGGACCGCATCAGGCGATAGCCATCGGACGCAGACGAACGCCTTCCGTCCGCACAAAGCACTAATAGGAAATGTCTTGCAAGGATGTACTATGTAGATCAATTATTTGTAGCTGGATGAACCACACAGGTAAGTTTAAATCGAGCGTAGATAAATCTTGTCCGTCGTTAATAAACAATCCATCCAATTCTTGTCTACTAAAGATCGAAATTTGAAAAATTGTAATAGCCAGAAATTGTTATTAGTAGGCAAAATTTTGGAAAGATTGGTTAGTGGAACTGGATTGTCTGCCGCGTTACTAATATTTTTATTGTTCTAAGGCACAGAAAAATAAGTTTAAATCGAGCATAGATATAAATAATGTCCTTTGTTAATATATAATCTATATAATTTTTGTCTACTAAAGATCTAAATTTGAAAATTTGTAATAGGCAGAAATTGTTAAATGTAGGCAAAATATTCTAAAATCTGTTTGATCACAACTGACGTAAATAAGAAAGTATTGTAACTGTTGGATTGGCTGTCGCACCATATTCTCATTTTGGAGTTCTCAGGCACAGAAAAATACCTGACTATTCTTAGGTGCAACTCTTTTTTTTTTTTTTTGGCGCCCAGATGTAGGTGGAAAAAGGGCTGACCCTCTACGGAGAGGGAGGAGTAAAAAATGCATCCAAGCACTTACAGGCCGCGACGGCCGGTGCCTGCGTCGTGTGGGGCTGAATGAAAGGTCCTCCTGAAGGGAGGACCATCCCACTAAAAACTCCTTTAAAGGCATTCGTCCTAGGGGACCGTACAGCCGACATCGGATAGCGACCTCTCGTTGTGGAACGAGAGGCGCTAGCGGCGCTCCCTAGAGAGCGACCGCTGGATAGATGACACTGAAGGTGTCAACGTATCATGAATAAGACTAGAATCGTCGGGAAGACGATTCTCTATGGAGAGTTGAACGCCCCTGTGGGCGGCCAGAAGATTCTCCACATCCGTGGAGAGTTTGTTAGGAGCGTCGGTCAAGATATTTCTTGGCCGACGGCAGTTGTGACGGGTAGGAAGAGGGGCAGCATAGTCCGCTGCACCCTTGATAAGTGGGTTGGAATGATTTTCTGAGCGGTCGAAGAACGCTTCAGAGAATTGTTTAAGGACTTGTTGTATTGGAGCGAGTTCCAGGTCGCGGTGGAGGTCGGCGTTCCTGACATACCAGGGGGCATTAAGTGCCCGACCTGACCTGGAGTTTATCTAGGATGGTGGGATTCGCGTGAGCGAAGACTGGAGAGGCGTATGTTAACACCGGTCGAATGCAAACCTTATACAGCGTTCGCTTATTCCTGGCTGACAACTTGCTGTGTCTGCCAATCATGGCGTTGAGGCGGCTCATGTAGAGCGGGCGGTATGAGTGACCTTAGAGACGTGGGGTCTAAAGGTGAGGCCCGGGTCAAGGGTAACTCCTAGGTATTTTACTGTGGGCCTCCATGGAATGGGGGCCCCAAGTAATTTGACGGAGGGCAGGTTTAGGTGCAACTCTTGTTCTATGTAGGGTTATATACAAACCTATTGGCCAGAAAAAAAACCCGTTTCTGCGTATACTACCATATATCTTAGTTAAAAATGTTAATTAAGTACTAGTTAATTGTTAATTAAGTAAAGATAAAAATATGCAAGCGATTACAATCATAACGTTACTGGAAAAGATGCAAAGATCGAAGATAATAAACAGTTTTTTAGCTAATGGATTCATAGTTCAATGGGGTTATCAATATATCTACCGGCCAAAGATTATCTGAAAGCTATGGCATTTAAGACCCTAGCAGACATACTACTTTTGTTGTCGGCGATTTGGCGATCGCGTTTGGGCGATTGCATTAACGCTGTATTGCGTTTTGACGACTAGCTGTGTTTGGTCGCGGTGCAGAAAACGCGTTTTGCAACTGTATTAATGCTGATTTCAGTTTTTCGTTCAAATACTGCATCGAGTGTTCAAAAGTAGCTGTGTCTGGCGCTCAAGCTTATACGGGGTTGTAACCATTGATCGCTGCATCAAGCTTCCAAGAAACAGTTTTTTTTTTTTTAATATTGTAGTAGCAGATGAGCATGCAGTCCACCTGATGGTAAATGACTACTGCCGCACATGGGTAGGTATCAGTAATCAACCTCAGATAAAATTACATACCTACCAGAGGTCGTCGACAGATGCCCTGTTATTCCCGAAGACAAAGCGGTGGTGCCACTGGAGTCTGACCACGAATGGTTCTACCGCCTTTAAAAAATTAAAGTTAAATCTTCAATCGCCGATGTTAGAAGTAGCACGTCTGCTGTAGGCTTTAAACAAGTTTGTTTTGAACAAAGTATCAAGGGAAGCTACTGGCAGGTGGAAAGGAAATGCCTAATTTTACGATCCGGTACGAAGGACCACTTTCTTTAAACATTCAATCGAAGGTCGAGAGGAAGGTGTAACCGGCGGAATATGACATCTTGAATATGTTTGATTAATTTTCCCCGTCGTTGCTTATACATTTTAATGAACTTGCAAGTTATGTCTTAATTGTGCTTGAGTGTACTTAGTAGTTGTGGATCGGTAGCGTTCTGAAATTTCCATTTATATAAAATAATCCAAGTGTGCAGTTACCTATACATAATTGATCTTTAAAATATTTTATGTGACTAAAACATTACACACATAAAGATTAGAAATGTCGAGATTCATTCCGAAAGAAATTTAGTCAGATATCTTCTTAGAAAAAATAATTTTCTCATTTCTTTTCATTTTAGATATAAGTTGAATAAAGTAAAAACCGATATTCTAACCAATGGTTTATTACTTTCACTGAATGGGCAGGTTACAAAATAATTCAATTATTTGTATTAATTCTACACTAAGTAAAAGTAACTAAAGAAATAGTTTAAATATCTCTGTAAGTATAATTGTAAGATATTTTTATTTGTATTAATTGCAAGCAACTAAAGAAATAGTTTAAATATCTTTCCAAGTGTAATTGTAACATATTAGTAAAAATAAAATTGTCTTTCTACTTATCCAAGGCGCTTACTAGGAATCCGAACAATCTGTAATGAGCACGATACGTTGAAAAAACACTGTAAATTTACTCCAAGAAATCTGGCGTTCGAATAACAGTTTGAACAATTATTCCGGTAATGCGTTTCGTCCACGACACATAAACCTTCTAATTTAATTGGTCACATTTGCTAAGTGCAAACTGTTATGGCGCAGTTATCGGACCCTTTCGTACATTTTGCGTGGTATGGGGGGAAATTAAAATTATTTAAGCGAAAATTACTGTCCAAACAAAATTTTAATAGCTGCTAAGGGTTGCCAGGTTTCAAATTAAGCCATGCAATGGGGTTTGACGTGTGACTTGTATTAATTAGTATAGGAAATACAATTATCCGTTTGTTTTAGGTTATAGCAGATAGAGTTAATAGTTATGAAATATTGAACAAATTTAGATTATCAAAGTCTATATATTTTATTAAGCTCGTCTGAACGGAATCTGTGCGTAGGTATACCGATGTTTTGGGACTCAACGGGTAAAGCATTTGCGTGTTAGGGCAAAATTTTTACTTTCCATATTTTTTTTAATGATTTGCCTTTACTCCTTTTGAGCCCACATGTATTGATATGACATTAGTCATCAATCATCTTCACAGGTCATTGAAACACAGGGCATTGAAATGAATTTCCAATATATTTTCGTTTTGGTTCTATCAGAGAAATCGGGTGTTAAATTTGTACCCATCTTTTTTGGTTTTGGTCCTTACAAGGCAGTTGTTGGTTATTGAACTCGTATCCTCAACAAGGGTTGGCAAGACAGTCGAACCATCGCCAACCCTACAACAACTAGAGAGTGAGAAGTGGTAATGTTCGAATCATAGCAGGTGGCGGCGCGCGCGGTTACTTACGACGGCAATGTTTTTCTATTAAGCCCTCTTACCCGCGATCTACGGCCGCTATAACTAACCTTTGTTCATGCTGTTCAATTTATTATTTTATAATTAATAAGTTTGTGCTTTATGCTAGCTGGTGTTGAAATGCGTGGCGTATTGCGTATTTGAAATTCCCGGTAATGATTTTAAAGTTGGCCTTATGATGGTGATGATAATTATATTTCTACCCGACCGTGGAGGGTTATGTTCTTCCAGCGTATATATTATGTCTGTGTATGTCATTCTTTGGCACGTCGCATGGCGGAAACGGGTTAACGGAATTTAACTTATGAGATGTTACTGGATACGTCTAAGATTGTGAGAACGGCGTAGTCTATATTTTTAAGCAGCCGCGTTTATTGTTTTATAAGAAATTGGATTAATAGTTCGTCATTTCCATATAGGATATTCATTCCCAATGTTAGTCACAGGTTACTCTAAAGCCTAATTTGAAACGCTTGTATTTGAATGAATGTATGTCTGCTATTTTAGGATCGTCGCTTCTGGCATAAACTAGTGTTTTTACCACTGGCATGTTAATTAAAGTTCAAATAGTTTTTATGTTCAACTAATTGATAAAAAGAGCGCGTGTAACCTTTACGCGTTAAATTAAACGTGTTTAGCGGTGTGTTAGGGTTATGTTAAAAATAAACATGTCGTGTTAAGCTTTGATTGATCAGTGCATATTTTTTTTAATGAGCAGTAGAAATACCAAAACTGAGGCACACATTGTTTTGAATACTTCAATCTTAATTGCCAAATATATGACAATTTTAACATATAATTAAGCTGAGGCACAACAGTTCAGAATTAGCTTTAATGTAAACATTAAAAGATTATGAGTATGTTTGATCTAAAATACTATTAAATTAGTCTACACCTCTTGGCGCAAAGAACATTAAAGAAATAAATATTTATTTGTAAAAAATATAGCATAATGTGACATAAATAAGTGAAAGTAACGTACTATAGTAACGTAAATAAGTTAAGGTATTTTTATCGCATTTCACATTTCACTATCTACTCATCACATGTAGAGCAAAGTAAATGTTAAGTTACTCGTACATACGCTCAATATTTTCAAAGCCATTTTGTAACAAATACAATTAATATGCAAATGAATATCAATTTCGGTATAAATTACTTGTTACTTTACGAAAACGAGTTCAATTACGCAAGTAAGTTATTTATGTGACCACCACGTACGAGTACGAGACACGGAAATGAGCCCGTAAACGTTAGAATCATATATTGACGTGTAACTTTTACGTATTTACGTCAATTATCAATTACCATATTATCTTAAATTGATAATGTGACTTGATATATCAGGTCACAACCATGCTTCATATTTATGGTTTTTTTTTATAATATAGGAGTGGCAGACGAGCATGCAGTCCACCTGATGGTAAGTGGCTCCTGCCGCCCATGGACATCTGTAATCAACCTCAGATAAGATTAGATATTCCTACCTGAGGTCGGCCACAGATGCGCCGCTACCCCTGAGGACTAAGCTGGAACGCCTCGAAAAAGTCTGAATTAATAACAATATTGAAACATATATCCCGTAGAAACACAGTTTATCATTACAATCCCCGATCAACATTGATCTAAGATTACCGTGGTTAAAAATGGAGATCACTTTTAAAATAGCATTACTTACTACCCCAATTTAAACATACTTTATTTATCATTAATTTTTATTAGATTGCTATGTGTGTAGAGTAATGTAGACATTAGGCTATTGTCAAAAAGTTTCTCTAATGTTTTACTGCTTTATTGTGTTTTAAAAAATAAATAAATATTTTAAAAATACATTGTAATCTATTCAATGTATTAAATCCTGCACGGACTGTTTTTCTGAATAATAAGTTTATAAAAGAAATATTTATTTATTTAATTTTATATTTACCGTTGTACAGACAATTATATCTTAGAGAAATTCACCAAGGCCGACATCTAGGATTTAGGTGTATAAGTTTCCTGTTGTCAGCCCTGATTATGCGGTTCAGGATCCTATGAGCGAGTAATCAGGGATTGTGGGAATACCTGCACAGTGCGTAATTTAATTCGCTAACTATGGGAAGGGAATGATTAGTTATGAACGCGACACTTAGCTTAGGCAAAATGGTGTATGGTTTTATGGTACACTTGAGCCATTAAAATCTAAGTGGTGTGACACCATGTGTATAAAGCGGGAGTGGTTCTTTAAAGGATTGATACATTTGTACTAAATTTGTTCGTTATAGTCTTCGTTATGACATTAAATTAACTATATACATAGAACATAGGAGTAGCAGACGAGCATGCAGTCCACCCTGATGGTAAGTGGCTACTGCCGCCCATGGACATGTCATCAACCCAAGATAGGATTAGATATTCCTACCTGAGGTCAACCACAGATGCGCCGCTACTCCTGAAGTCTAAGCTAGAACGCCTCGGAAAAGTATGTCACCCTGACCACACCCTTCAAATCAGAACACAGATGCGCTTCACACTATTGTTATTAGGCAAAGATAACATACATTCTTCCTGATGGTAAGCGGTCACTGCTGTTCAAAAATATTTGTAAACAGTGAATGTGGTAGGAGTCCAAATTAAGGCTGAAGTTTAATAACCCCAAAGGATTAAGTTGGAATATCATCTAAGTCACTGTTCCTCTATGTAATGGAATGGCAAATCGCACATAAGGTCTCCGATAAATACTAATGTTTATTATTGAAGGATAGCAGTTGCTATTTTTGACTAATAAAAATTGGTTCTGTCTTGGTTGGGACGGCTGGCTTAAGCGTACGATAAATTTAGTCACAATGGTCACCCATCCAAATTTCGACCACGCCCGACGTTGCTTAACTTTAGACTTGTTTTTATATAAGCTATTGGCGCAAAAAAAATCATCGGGTTGCACTCCGGGAGGGCCGGCAGAAGTGGAAACTTTCGAAACCTAAGCTGAATAATAAAGTATAATAAATAAAAATGAAACAGTTTTTTCTATGCTGACACCGGATATGACATCTTCACTTTTGCAGTTTGCTTTGCCGTCTTACGAAGTTTCGATCAGGCCGCGTGTCTTCACGCGAGTTTAATATTTTACAAAAAGTGCACAATGCCGCTAAAGAAGTTTTCACTTCAAAAAAAGAAACAAAAACCAGGACCTTACATTTCTTGTAATGGACCTAAGTAAGAAAAGTGTTATACTTTAAATTCAAATCCGCCGGCCTCCTGCATAAAGTAGGCACAATTAATAGCAATATGGTGTAAAATTAATTGGCGCACAGATAATATGCAAATTGCGTTAATAGTACAAATACCCGTGATTTTATTTTTTTTTGTAAATATCTTTGGATACTTTAGTTTTTTGGACAAAAAAAAGAAAGGAGTTTTAATTTTTTGGCTTTTCATTATACAGATTCTAGATTCGTTCCAGACGCGTGTTTTTGATTTTTCTGACGTGCATATTGTGTGATAATATAATTAATTGTTTTTTTTTTAATTCGAAAGAAACCACTTCTATGAGTTTAACCAAATTTACTTTGTGGAAACTTGTTAACTGCGATGAAAAATGCCCTTATTCTGGTAAAAGTCTGTCGCAGCAGTAGTAGAATAATATTGAGATGACAGTAAAGTTACTAGATTTTCCTCAATATTCTATGTATTAATTACAATATGTATATTAAATAAGTACAACATTGTATCACTACGTGTGTTTAACTAGTTACGATGGTGTAAATAAATGAAAAGTGAACAAAACATTTACTTTGTTACAAGAAATCATCACCATCTTAAAGAAAACTAAGCTTAATGCGTCAATAAATACACACATACACACATTGTAAGACGCGTGTGTGCAGGCCATAACCGTGCAGTTAACAAGTATAATGAGCGTTCAGGTTATTGAAATAAAACAGGCAAATTGCTTTATAATTTATGGCCAATAAAGATCCCGCTGAAAGTGTCATAAAATTGGTTCTTCTAATTATACGACGGTGGCTGTTAGCGCAACGCTTTAGTTACGCTTAGTGGGTAGAGCTGGGTTCCTTTATGTGATGAAAGGTAACGAGTAGTTTGAGTTGTCGCCTCGTATAGTTGGAAATAAGAGTTCAGTGAAGTCGATCAAAGATAACTAAGTTAGAACGCCTTCTTGGTATTCCTGCTTTACGATAAAATCCGATTATTATTATTATATTTTTAATAATGATAAAGAGAGGTAGAGAGAGGTGATATTCAACTAACACCACATAGAAACATGTGTGCTGCTTCATAAATTGCTATTCGACGCGACTCGTTTCTATATTCAGAGCGGACTAGCAGATTGCCGCGGACTATACCATACTCATTCATACTATACCAGTTACTGTTGATGTTCGTCTTGGTTATTAAATCCAGTTTATTTACCTGTAACATAAAGAGAACATATTTATAATAAAATAATTATTTTGTTTATTTGGTGTGGTAAGGGAAAACTTTCGGAGGCATTCCAACTTAGTCCTCAAGGGTAAAGGCACATCTGTTGTCTCAATCTAATATTATCTGGGGTTGGTTACAGATGTCCATGGGCGGCAGTAGCCACTTACGATCAGGTGGACTGCATTCTCGTCTGCTACTCTTATATCATAAAATAAATCATATAAGATTAATCTATCATTAAATAATACGACTCGATTTTGGATAAACTTCAGCGTACAGTAAAAACGTTAACAAACCACGTCTTTTTAACTTCATTACACATAAGTACTAGATGCTATTTGTAACGTAAACCACTAAAGCCACTGAAGGAACCCGTAATTAAGGTTAAGAGTACCCACTGATTGTCTACGACCTGTATCGTTGAAATATTGTTGTAATTTCAATCCCGGATCAGTTGGCACTCGTGTAATAAATCTTAGAGTGGCGTCTAATCATTATTGTAATTTCCAATCTCAATTACGAATCAATCGGGATTGAAGGAAGTTGGAAATTTTAATTGACTTTGAATATGTTTAGTCCACGGTTTTGTATAATTGAAGCAGCGATTGAGAAATCAACTGACGTTAGATGGATATACTCATTTTATCGGGTAGGAGTAGAGAGATATAGGGTTATAGAGTGGATATTGTCAAGATTTTAATAGAAAATCTTTAATTCCTTTTTATTACTAACCACCTTGGATGGATTGTCATCATCATAATCATCATCAACCCATTACTGTCCCACTGCTGGGCACGGGTCTCTTTTCATAATGAGAAGGATTAGGCCATAGTCCACCGCCCTGATCAAGTGCGTATTGGTAGACTTCACATACCTTTGAGATCTTTTTTTATGGATTGTCAATTGACAAATATTTCAGAAGATTTAGGTACCAATTGGTAATAACTTGTGGATAACACTTTGCCTTCTCTGGTCTAGTTTATTGCTACTATAATGTTGAATGTTTTTAGGTAAGAGATGGCCGTCGGCCGATCACAAATGACATGAATATGTGTAGAGTTCATTACACCTGTTAAAATATATAGAACGCAATCACAGCTTTAAAGATTGTGTTGCAAAGTATATACTTATTGTCACTGGAAAGACTAAAAGTTTAATACGCAAAGCGGCCCCTTGAAATAACAATATACTTCTCATATCTTTGCACTGAACTACAAAGTGGAATCCTGGATAAACTTACGTCATTTCTGCTACACAACAAAGGAATGTTTCATTACCATCATCTACTTTAAAACTTTCGTCACTTACTGCAGAATGAATCCAATTTTCATTGCCTTCTCGAATAAAATTCGAGGCCATAGAAATGAGGTAACAGCTGCGAACAATCGCGGGTGAAATAAGGAAAATTGTCACTAATAACGGCGATTAGAAGAGAGAGGCGAACGCGGGTAATTGCCGAAACACGCACTGCAACACATGTTACGTTCTTTTTGTTTCGGAAGGTAATGAAATAGTAATGAGTACATGTGGAGTTATTACGGTAGCTAAATAGACAAGTGAAGATAAATTGTGGTATTATATAAGCCAAGTAAATATAGGATCTGGTTTAATAAATTTATTGTTCTTTTTCTATATTGAATTTCGGGATAATTAGCGACCATTTTCGATCTAGTGGCGTGGAATATTCCGTCCCTGCAAAAAATAATTCATGCACCTATTTCTATGAAATAGATATCAACGAGATATATAAGTATAGATAGACTCATACTACTCGCTGAAATCTATGTGCGATCAAGCGAGCAATATTCTGTCCGCGCTATGAATTCGTTAATGCATCCGTATAAAAAATGTTAGAAGTCAGTATGTAAATTATAGTGTCACTATTAAAAAATAATTGTATATCAGGATTTTTATAGTGTTAAACTATTTTCTACAAAATATAGGTTGATTCCTGCACGCGCGTCTTACCTGCACGGGCGCCACTTGTATCATTTTACACGTGCACACACACAACCGCGTAAATACTGCAGCGTGTTAATGTGTGCAGTTGGGACGCGCGTGCGGACATAAAACACGCGCGGCGGGGAAAACTCCCTTATGGATTTAATTTTATCGGGCTATTACCGTTACCTGGTATTTATGGTATTTTTTAAATTACTTTATATTATTATTAATAACAAAGTGTATTTTTAGGTATGCGGAGTCGCGGACACAATCTAGTATTCGATATAGCCTACGGTGGTGAATGGTAACAATTTGAGTTACAGCACTAACGTAGCCGGAGGGGATTTGTTTTATTCAGCCGCTAATTATTTTATTAATAACATCTTTATCGAGTTACGTAAGGAATTGATTGTTTGTAAATACCATCCAAATAACCACTTGAACAACTTCATTAAATTCTCGACAGGATAATAACAATGAATGGAGCAGATTGCATTTTTGAGTTTATGCAATAGGATGTTGTTTTGTAAGTATTTAAGTTACGGAGCAGATAATAGAAACCGTGGATAATGTATATGAATTTAATACTGATAGGAGGAAGCTCCCTTTGACAAATGAATTTTGAGATAAGAAATGTAAATTGGTTTCAAACACAATAATAATGGTGATTCTAACCGAAAAAGAAGTCTAAATTCGTCATACGTCATTTATATAATCGAGGACCGAACACGGTACATTCTATAGATAACATGGGTATGATGTTGTCACACAAGTTGTTTAATTAAGAGATATAGGTACATTATGCCCGTCATTAAGGGTTATCTATGTTTCGCCTACCAAACATCATTTAATAATTTTCGCCTACTAGAAATTGTTAAATTGCGATCTTTGACTTGCAATGTTTGGATATATTGAGTATTCATAACGAGATTCTGTGAAATATTCATTTAATAATTTATTTGTTTTATTCAATTTACTTTTACGTTGTACTTATTAAAAAAATGTACTTTTGTGTTGCAATTGATTCAAATAAAGGATATTATTGTTACTAAAACAGATGACGTATTTAATGGACTATAAGAATTATTATTTAAGAGATACTAAGCGGTAAAGGCAGATCCACACTATCGCAGTCGGCGGCCTCGTGAATTAGTTGCGCTTAATCGCGGACTCGTGTCGTTTTAGATCAGACCTCCGATGTTATTTATTACGAAGACTTTCTTAAATTGAGCGTTAGTACATAGATACAATGTTGCTTTGAACGATTTAAAATAGGTTGCATTCGTTTTGCGTGGCTTAAAATTGTAATGTCAGATTTTACTAGAGGTTACATTTACAGAAAAGTAAAAATGAAATTCGGTAGTAAGATGATTTATTACTTTATATGATGCATTCAATAAGTTAAATAATCAAACGAATATTTGCACGACGGTCAAAATTATTTACTCCATTCTGGTTCTAAAACCTAAAAAAAAGACTATACCGTGTTCCTTTGGATTATTTTTGTCAAATATTTAGAAAGTATTTCATTTATTAGAATTTTGGGCTTCTTCCAGTATAATAAATGTGATTTGATAATGTTACTAAAATACTGAATATAAGTTATTACATTAACACATCAAACCAATTTAGAAATACAAATAAAGTAATAAGGAGAAAAAAATACTATTATTATTGTGGTTCTATAATTACATTTAGAAAACTACCATATCTATTTTTAACACGTAGCGCAATTCGATAATGCATCTAGATTACACCCAGGATACAATAAATCGGCGTTTACTACTTCAGTTAGTCGTACTAAACTAGTGCCGATGACATTTTTATTAGAACTACCAGTTCTGCCTTCGCATCTACACCCACTTGGAGGCTATCTGGCGTAAAATATCTAGCTAAGGAGAATGCAGCAAAAAGATATTGGCGGAGGAAATTATGAATGTCGTTATGAAGAATTTGTTTGCGCACTTTGTTAGGCACGCGTGATTAAGCTTGCTACACGCGTGGCAACTTTCAAGATCTGTTGAATGTTGCTACGTAGATGTTCTAGTATTTTATTGAGTTAGTCACGCTTGTTTCCATTTGTTACAGATTTTAATCATAAGTTATTGATGGAGGAAATTATGAATGTCGTTATGAAGAATTTGTTTGCGCACTTTGTTAGGTACGCGTGATTGAGCTTCCTACACGCGTGGCAACTTTAAAGATCTGTTGAATGTTGCCACATAGATGTTCTAGAGTATTTTATTGAGTTAGCCACGCTTGTTTCCATTTGATACAGATTTTAATCATAAAATATTAATGGAGGAAATTATGCATGTCGCTATGAAGAACTTGTTTGCGTACTATGTTAGGTACGCGTGATTAAGCTTCCTACACGCGTGGCAACTTTAAAGATGTATTGAATGTTGCCACATAAAAGTGAATCTAGGGTATTTTATTGACTTTGTAATATTTTCTAAGCCTTGTTATAGATATCAATCTGCTGCATAACATATAATTGGTTAAAGGTACTTGATGTAACTTTAATCATGTGAAAGTTCTCTTTAATTAAGATAGTTACAAAATTACAATAACAAAAAGTATTTTGAATATCGTAGATTGTTGAGCTCGTGCTCTACATCATTATTTTATTATAAAAAAAAACAATAATTTCAATTTTACACTTGCTTGATTTGTTTTTGTATTTGAATTGGGGAAGTGAGAATAAATTAGTTTCGTTGAAATTGTTTAGTATTAACAAATCTTATGCAGACGTACCGCTTTTGAAAGGCTTTATATTTCAAACGCATGATTAAGATCGTACGCATTGTTATCAGCTGCATCGACACTGCGATCTATTAATTTAAACAACTAGCTTGCGAAAAAATTAAAACCTTTAAAAAATATATGTGTGATAAATTGCAAAAAATGCAATTTTCTTTCACGCTTTGCATGCAAAACGCATATTAAGTCAAGCTCCCACAAGCTTGTAACATTAAATTTAATAATTCTACATTTGAGCGCGTACTCATGTATTTTTATTTTAAAATAGATTGCACTTGTTTGCATGTTTTTGTATTATATTTGAATTATTATAGAGTACTACTGTTACATTTATGAGATACCTATCTCACAATCTAGTAAGCAATCGAAGCACTTAATGATAAATCGGAACATTGCCATAAACAACTATATGCAAAAGTAAAAGCGATGCTAATTCTGAGAGACTGTGCTTAACTTGTCCCTATTTTATTTATGGCCCATTAGAGTCTAACAGTGGCTATTTAACACCAAATGATCTGCATGGTCGATTTCCGCATAATTTCAATAAAAAATAACTAATAAATGAGGTTGCACTAGATTGATCATTCATGACAGTGTAAAGAATTTGTTTATGAACTCTTTATCATTAGGCACGCATGATTAAGCCGCGCACGCGTCGCTACCTGCCGTGACCATATAAGATCG
The DNA here is from genome assembly GCF_041222505.1 of Epargyreus clarus. NCBI lineage: Eukaryota > Metazoa > Arthropoda > Insecta > Lepidoptera > Hesperiidae > Epargyreus > Epargyreus clarus. Next base: position 11,666,955 of record NW_027332212.1, read on the forward strand.
CCGTATGTAACACTCTCGTCGAGTTCTTTAGAGCGAGCGATGTGTGTTACATTGAGTTTTTATTTTCTTTATGACGTTATAAGCATCCTTAGAGGATGTTTTTTTAAGTATTAAGAACTATTGTGCAGAATAGTATGCTTTTAGGGTCACGGGTTCATGTTATGCATGAGTATTTTAATGAATGTACAACTATTCATCAAGTTATTTATAAAAGACGGCTCTAATACTCATTTAGTGGTAGAACTCAAATATATCTTACAAAGGAAGATATTTTCGTTTATTTTCGTCGGCTTACAGTTGGGAACAATTTCCTTAACCAATTAACCATTAACGTTAAACATTATCTAATATATAAAATTCTCGTATCACAATGTTAGTTACTGTACTCCTCCGAAACGGCTTTACCGATTTTCACCAAATTTTATATGCATATTCAGTAGGTCTGAGAATCGCCTACTATCTATTTTTCATACCCCTAAGTGATAAGGGTTGTTCACCCTTAACATTTTTTTATTTATGTGGCAACACAACGTTTGTCGGGTCAGCTAGTAATTATGTAACATCGATAATACGAACAAACGAACGAACGAACAAACATTTAAGACTGATTTAAATACTACTATAGATATAACTTTCTCATGTTCTACACGAACGAGCGCTCTATATACAATTATACATTCACGCTCGTTCACCGAGATTGTGTAGCACCCATACGTAATTCGTACGATTGGTCCGAAGCCACCGTGACGTTATCACCTAGTGATGGCGTGTCACGTTATGCGTGAAGTGTAGCCCTCGATGCAATGCTAACGACCCTCGTTACATTTTAATGAAAGTGGATGGCAATAGCCTTCCTAATTCCTATCGGTATTCGTAATGACGTGTGACGGTTTAATCTGTCTTGTATTTTCACTGACTTCTTATGGGTTTTCTTTCATAGATATTTTACCTACGTCGGTAGGATAATATATCTATGGTACATTTATATTACGTTTTGATTATGTATTGATGATGGTTTATGTTTTATAATTTTTACATAAATATAAATTTTGTATTTCTGTATTACATGTGTTTTAAATTTAAAATAAATACATATTTATCCTTATACCATAAATAACATTTTATTTCTTCCCTTTCCGTTATACAAAGCGGAGACTATTTTAAACATGACGTCACTGTATAAAATGTTAATTAATTAATGTTAAGTTGTAACAGAAGGTTATCGAAATATAAGTCAAACATTTTAAGCATCACGGTTCTTTAGAGAGTTACAAGTTTTGATATAAATATGTGAACTATTCGATACGTAATTAACAAGTACTTTAAACGAAAGCGTTAGAAATATCTTTGAGATGTGTAATTCGGTGTATACGAAGGGCGACTACGGGTGACTGCTTCTTTTGCCTACAAGACTTGAACCAATGTACAATATATTTTTATAGTAAACGAGCATTTGCCCGCGTCTTCGCTCGCGTTACGAAGTAATATTTTCATCCCCTATTTTATCCCCTCGGTGGTAGAATTGATCAAAATCCTTACTTAGCTGATGCCTACGTCATAACATCTACCTGAATGCCAAATTTCAGCCCGACCCGTCCAGTGGTTTGGGCTGTGTGTTGATAGATCACTATGTCAGTCACTTTGAGTTATATATATTTAAAAAATCTGATGGGAAGTGACAAGACGCTTTCTACACTCACCTACACTAGGATTCCCTGTGTCGTGGGTGCTATGGACACACAAATAGACAAACACCCAGACGCAGAAACAGAAGTCTAAATTAATCATTAAGATATCTGTCTGGCCAGGGATCGAACTCAGGACCCTCTGCGCGTCTGACCGGTATGGTGATCACTCCGCTTCGCGCGTTGTCTCTGTCGCTCATACATTTCCTTAGTCAATTTACCACCTTACACCTTACAACATATGTTGTAATATAAATAACATATCGCAATATATTTAATAGCATAATTATGAAAATGACTGTCAAGACAAAGGCACGACTTTCGGCATTTTCGACAAGATCTGGGGCCATCGTGTGCCAACGCCACGCGTGTCCAAACTGTGATTACACTAAATTACAATCCGTTTTGCAATTCAATTCACTTCATTAGAAAATATGTTAGTAATAGCTATATTAGACACCTACATTATGCAAGTAATATCTAGTTCCTCGAAAAGTCATCTGCTGAATATAATACAGTAATACATTAGATATAATATGTAGTTTTTAAGAATGTACTATATGATTAAATATGATTGTTTCATGGAACATACATCCATTTAAGTTCGAAGAATAGTGGTTCAAAGAGTAGTTTGTTGAATTATACTTTTATTTGTAATGATTCAACGTATTATGAATTTATAATATCACATGCACAGTCAGCTTCAATAGTAGATTAACAGATTAAGATTTCAAAAATACCTATACATCCAATCGTTCATAAATAGTTGAATATCCTACATGTTTGTCTACTTTTGGAGCTGACTGTACATATAATATATCATGTCTTAAAAATGAAAAAGGACACGTTGCACAACTAGGTGATACAAGTTATAAATCCTTACTTTTAAGCACTAATGAAACCAGAAGTTGATGTTATTATGTTGATTCAAAGATAATAACGCTTCATTAGGTTCTAAAGAAACGTCTACATTCTCGTTAACAGTCCTTTAATCTTGAATAAGTTTAAATGAGTGTATTATAAAAGTTCTATAAAACTCTTCTTAGGCGCACGAGCTAACATACATAATAAATATGAATCTACATGATAAAATAAATTAACGATAATCCAATTATCCAAACGATTAAATTTGTTCAGTGTCCTGATTCTGTCAAATGCAATTGATTCATCATCAACCGAATACTGTCCATACATCGACGACCTGACGTCTCTTCTCAAAATAAGATGGATTTAGGTCATAACCAACTGATCAACTTCTTCTAAGGGCGTGAACAGTTATAATACTTTTAGCATCTGCGATCGACAATTTAGGTTCAAGGTGGTAGAATCCTTTGTGGTTCGACTCCGGCGGCACCACTGCCACACCTATTTCTACCTAATAACAGCAGTGTTAGGCGCTGCTGTGTTCTGGTTTGAAGGGTGTGGTAAGGGAGACAGACTTTTCCGAGACGTTCCAGCTTAGTCCTCAGGGGTTCGCGCGCATCTGTGGCTGACCTCAGGTAGGAATATCTAATCCTATCTGGGGTTGATTACAGATGTCCATGGGCGGCAGTAGCCACTTACCATCAGGTGGACTCCATGCTAGTCTGCTGCTCATATAATATAAAAAAAGGTAAATTTCACGCGATGCACATAATGGCGCGCCTCTCAAAGCTTCTATTGGATGCTCGACGCAGCAACTGAACGAAAAAAACGCGATGCAGCATTAGTTGCTAAAACGTGCGTTTTAGCGGACGGAACGCTAGTCGCTATACGTGATGCATCATCGGTTCAATCGCAAAAACGCGAATCGCCGATGCTAAAAGTACTCGTAGCTCATTTGCTAGTTTGACCTCACACATCTTCTAATCAAATGCGAATTTGTTGATCTTATACATGTTCAGATCGAGTAAGAGTTTGTTTACTTCCCAAAACCTACGGGAACATTACATAGAAAAACAGTCGAGACACTAAGGAAAGTGTGTTGATATTTCTGAGAAATGCTGTTAAAACTTAGCTCACCAAAATTCAGTCCTAAATCCATATAAAAGAGCACTCAATGCAATAAATTAAGTATAGATAATCGTCGCAGATCCCTTTCACCGACCCGCAAGCTTCTGAACGCCAAAACATGTTATTATTTTGATTACCAACGTCGCGAGATCTTAATTACGTTATGTGCGTTCTAAAGGTTGTAGAACCCTTCAATCATGGTACGACCTTTCATACTTGCTACTTGCAGTTTTGTAGTTTTTCTGGTGTTTTATTACAGATATAATAAGGCAAAGTATAATAATAAGAGAACGTTATTAGGTGAATATAGTGCTCTTTTAGAGAAGCGGGATTAATGTCGCACTCCCCCCAATTATTGCGTTAAGAACGAAATATTAGTTCTAATACATCGAATGGCGTTCCAAAACGACTGCGATTTGGCATGAGGCTTTGCTAGTTAGTCGCCAATAGGAGCCAATTGTTACAGTTAAGACTTATATCAGACAATAGGTAAGTCTGGAGAACTATAAGCCATATGTTTTCAGTCAAATCGATAAAACAAAAAGTGCACCAATTTTTACCAGGTCATCGACCCCAGATTACCTACGATTCGTAAATCCGGTAGTCAAACCCGCTCGCACGTGCAATTAGAAGCAAAAGTTCAAATATTTCGATACCATTAATCGTGTTGTAAATTCCGAATTGTAATTTATCATCCGGTGTAACGAACCACATTTTGGTTAATTACTGCGTCTACATTTGCGAGAATAACTAAAAAACTGGTTAACAGTTCGCGCGTCGGCTTATGAAAATGAAGAAATTATCGGTTTAGTAACGACCCGGCGCGGGTATCGATAAAAAGACGGTCGTATCGACTTTTATGTCGGTAGTAACGGTCGACGTAAATTCGACGTATTATTGCCCCGCTGGGAATGGCTTGATTAAAGCTGACCGCCCATTGGCTACTGTCACTCGCGCAAGTACATTTAGCGATTAGTTAACTGTCAAAAATTTAGAAACTATTTATTAGCTTATTAATGTATATAGATGGAAGGATAATCAACTGTGGGCAGATTACTTGTCTATTAATAGTTTGTGTGATTGACAAAAAATCCGTGACAACAATTTAGTAGCTTATGCGTTTAGAGACATCGTAGATAATTTACTGTGGCCAGATTTATCAAGTAAAATTAAACATGTATTTTTGGAATCTAACTTTTATACTTAACTCTTCAAAAAGAGCTTTTCTTTAAAGTCGGCGAGAAATGCATTGACAGCTCTGCTGGTGTTGCAAATGTCCATAGACAACGGAGATTACCTTCCATCAGGTAGCTCGTCACTAGTATTAACTATAAAATAAAATAAAAAACAAATTGGACGCTCAAGCGACAGCGGGTTAACCGACTACTCAGTAGCGAGAAGATACCAACCTTATTATCGTTCACGATAGTAGCCCATGGATGATCAACCTTATATGGCTCTGTTTTCAATGATTATTGAGTTATCTTGTATCGCCTGTAATCTTCCTGCGAGCTCTCGTAAATTAGTTATAACGGCGCCCGGCGCTTGTGACATGCAAACCTTGACCGTTAGCTCATATAGGTTTATAGCTCATCATTGTATTGTGAGAAAATATAAGTTTTAGCTATACAACGAGGGAATGTTGCCAGCATTCTGGGAAATCATCACAGGGACAGCAACTGGATGTAGCTTTTTATATTTAATTTAAAATATTGTTTTATTATATAATTTTTCTCCTTTATACTATTTCAATTATTGTAATATAAGTAAATAAATTAAATTATAATAAATTACTATTTTCATATTAAGTTTTGTTTGTATGAACGCCGAAAAAGAATTTCTAATTGGCCTTGGTAATGAAAATTTTATCGACGCATTTGTGATGCAAATGTATCGCTTGTTGATTGTGTGAAGAAAATATTTTCTTTCTTTATAATTAATGAATATTCATTAAGTTTGATGATTATTTAGAAGGCATTACCGTTTGCCTAGCAAATAATTGTGATGTCTGAAGAACGAAATAAAAGTGAAGTGTCTGTTTTTTAATACGCTTTTTAATATGAAAATAACAGCATATTTCTAATATGAAATTATATAGGGTAAGTACTAATAAATGAAAAATACAATTATTAAAATGTTTGTTTGTCTATCTATCTGTTTGTTCTTGTTTGACTTTCTCCGAAACCTTCCTTGGCAATTAGCGAAAAGAGTAACTTAGGCTACATTTCCCATTTTAGAAAAATAATGAATCTTTTGTGCATAATAAATATAACCCATAAAATAACCAGACTATTTTATTTACACTTATAAACGCGAATGAAGCCGATGGCACAGCTAGTTAATTAGAAAACTTTGAACTTTCTCTACACAAGTAAAGTGTAGAGGTTAGTTTACGGCACCAATGAACTGTTTATAACCTTTATTCCCTTCAGGAGCAGCTGTAGCGTATTTTATAAGCGTGTATAAGTTTACTGTTATATTGTTTAATACACAATTTGTTTATACGCGTATAAAATAATCAAGTGCTATGAAGTACAAGACAATACAAATACGATTTATTGCATACTAAACAGAACATGTTCCTACACGTCAATATATTTGTTATATAAAGTCGTAAGCTCTAAAAGAGATAGTTAGGCACGCTAAATTAGTTTCTTTGTTAATTGTTAATATAATATGTAATTTTACTACAATATTAATGTGATGTTAGATTTTATTAACACTATATCACGTATTAAGTTGTAATTTTAACTACGAGTTAACAGTTAATTGACAAGAAATATTGTTTAATTAATTATATGAACAATAAAGCATTGTAAAGAAATAAAATAGAATTGATATTAAAATTGTTATCTACCAGACAACTTCGGTTGATAAAATTGATCTTGTGAACAATAAAATAGCCCTCACATGTGGAGCAAAATTACTTATAAAGACATTTGGAGAGGAAACGTTTGTTTAAAATAAGTGTAAAGAAAATGTCTACATGAAAATTAAAATTTTAAATAGCTGATCATACATTCAGACCAGTGACTTTTTATAGTTATCCAGGTAACTAAAAATACATTAAAGGCGAAAATAGAATATTACGAAGTATTATGCTTCAGAGGTTCTTGTATACATTTTTAAATGTTGTAAAAAGTATACCAATCCGTAAATTATATTTATGTAGAACTTAATCCAAACTCTTCTTGATTTATGCAGTAGGATATTAAACAAATAATAAGTCACATATTAACTTATGTCAATGAACCCTCACAAATCCCAATACCGAAGATCCCGTATTGATCTGATTAATCAAATTGATACCCAATCCGTTATTAATTTAAGTTTATTAGGTACAGCTTTGTAGTAATTTTCGCTTATTTTATGTCCTCGAGCATAAGTGAAGCGGCTATCAAATGTTTAATGTCGACGAAAATCATATTAAGCTTATCTGGTTCCGTAAAACCTGTAGCACCTTTATATTTAATATACCGTATTAAGTTTAAGCCAGAGCTACTTATAATTACATTGTTTATGTTTTGAGCTGTTCCATCGCTGGCGAGAAACGATTATAACGATTTAATGGCATAGGCGTTTATCTCGCGTAAACTAATATTTATTATAAATGGACTTAATTGATTGATATGAAAATAAATATGCAAGCTGTAGTCCCCGGAATTGCAAGAACAAGTTTGTACGAGTATGTTATGTGCTAGAAATTAAGGAATGATCGTATGGTATATTTTATGTTGGTGAACCTTAATAGATGGATGAAATACAGATGCTATGGTCTAAGATCCGACTAAGACTTACTTAGACTTATAACAAAGTTAGTATGCCCAAAAATCGTGAGTTGGCTTGAAAAATCATGGCCAGACTATGATTAATTAAAATTTCAAAATATGCTGTTGATAAATTCCAGTGCGTATACTAGTTTGTGTCATATCATTATATCTCTGTGCAGGACTGGAGAGACTCCTTAACATGTCAGATAGATGAATCGATTTTAAAGAAATAAGAAAATGTCAAAAATGTCATGATGTTATAGAAACTTACAAGATATTTATTACTTTATTTATAAATCCTGCAAAAACAAGCAGGTTTATTACAGTGATTCTTAGCTAAGTTAGGTAAGCGGTTTAGCTAGCGTTAAATGGTCATCGCCTGCTGTGGATATCTGTAATAAACTTGAAATTAAACGGGAATCTAACGTGAAGTCGATTAATTAGTAATCAACGTCTAGTATCTCCGAGAAGTACTTACGTCGTGACGCCTCATACCTGCCGTTGTTTTTAAGAAAGTCTTTCTTAATATAAACACGGCGGAACAAACATTGCTCCTAAAAGGTATAGGGGAGCTGTACCCTTCTGTCGAACTATTCCACAATGTTTAGATCTCTAACACATCTTTCACGTAATTAAAACATTTCATGTCAGCAAAAAAATCGTGCATCAAGAGCAATTTCTTATCCTCTATTGGTAAAACAAGTCAGTAACTATATCGGGAGCATATTAAATTTATGTTGCGTTCACAAAAAACGAAAACAAAGCCATCACTTTGTCCGAAACCGCAGGTTTTTGCGAAGTAAAAGGAATGCCACGTCCGTACTCCTTAAACGGGTTCGCCGGAGGTCATTAAGGTTACGTCGGGTTGTTTTTCCCCAGCGTAACAACATCGAAACGATAAAAAACGTTTCACTTTTATGTTTGGTCTCCCTGAATACGCCTTCGAGTGTCTTCGCCTTAACAAACTATAATGGAGATATTTCGCCTCAGATTCCATATCGAAACTGTATCAAACATTAAACGAAACGACCACCGGATTTTATAATCTCGAATCCTTTAATATCTTTCGTCGAATCGACTCGAAACGTAATGGATTGTTAACATTACGATTTTCAGTTATACTTCGAATCTTATCGAAATGTTATCAAAGACCTGGATATCGAGGCATAAACGGCAAACCCCAACTACTGAACCGAATGTAAAATTTGCATTAGCATGATATTAAAATATATTTTATGGGTTCGAGTTGGAGTTTTTTGCTGGACCGATAAATAAGGCGTGTTATCTCGTTTTGCCATTTCAATCTACGACCCCGTGAATAAAATAGAGTAGGTAGAGGTGTGGCTCGTGCGCAGCCTACGCACACATTTGCAATTCTAATAACGCGGATTCACTCACACGGACGTGACATTTTCCTTCCTATACCTATGGTATTCTATTGTCAGATAATATCTGGGGAATGTCTGGACATAATATATTGACATGATTGTAATATTTTATACATATTTTTCCAATTTGACAAATCAATGTTATTTACGTTTATATTGATGCGATGAAGTTGTATTAAATGATGATAGATATATTGGAATTTATGATAATTATTTATCTACACTAATATTGTAAAGAGGAAAACTTTGTTTGTATGTTCGTTTATAATGAATAGGCTCAAAAACTATTAGACCGATTTTAAAAATTCTTTCACCATTCGAAAGCTACATTATCCACGAGTAACATAGGCTATATTTTATATGAAATATATTTGATAAATAGATTTTGAGGCAGTACAAAGTTTGCCGGGTCAGCTAGTTGGTATATAAATTAATAATGGACTAACTTGGGATGAAACTAGACACAATAGAGCCAGTCTTTTCAATTGATTAAACCTTATGTAATCGATACCCATATATAAAGATCGACGTGAAATTATAATCTGTGGAACTTGGTTATGAAGACAGTCAATACTACTTTTCTACATGTAATATTAGATGTAATTTTTATTTATACACTTGCCTTTGACCACAATCTATCTTACTTTGACACACGTACAAATTTAACTTATTATATGTACCTATAATCAAAACGAATAGAGTTTTCAGAAATATTTGTGTGGGTACGAATATTTGTGGGAATGAGAGGTAATTTCCGAAACTAGTATTCAGATTATGAAAAATCTTTCACTGATCTTTCTTTGGCCAAATTATCCGAAAACGCTTTAGACTATTTTTTTACTTAGATAAATTTAAGTTGCATAAGAAATCACGATATAAAAAAACTGACCATCTGGTTTTAACATCGCATATTATTTATCTGATAAAGGTCGCGATCGCGTGCCACGAGCGGCCAGTTACAAATGGCTACCATTTAGTACCTGCAGCCCATCTGCAATACTGTTTTATTATGTTAATACCAACATTGGTTCCGACAGATCCGTTTAGTTGTAAGGTCGTACGAAACCAGCCCCGTTCATTAAACCTAGTTCGGTTTTATGCAGTTCTAGATATGCGCTCGCGATTTGCAAGTTTATCTAGTTAAGGATTTAGCTGGATTAATTAGTTTTGATATTTGTTACTGTTTTAACGTGTATTAAGAATTGGCGATAGAAGCAATCGGTAAATAGGTACACTAAACACGTAGCTTGTAAAGTCGTCAAAAATACAATTTTAATTGCTTTTTTTTCATTGTAAGTATTTTATTTAGAGTAAGAGTTTTTGGATCACAACAAATTACTACACAAGACATCTTTTATTCCCGTCAGAATATAGGGTAAACTCTACTGTGACTGTTTTTTACGTGACAGTAATATTTTTTAAATTTATTTATGTACCTATCCTATTCGTATATATCGTTCGTCCGCAATCCTTACAATCCAAATAGCTTGACGGATTTTCCCATTATGTTTTTATAATATTTTTTCCTATTTATTATGTATTTTCTTGATAACATATTCTGTTCTTCTAGTACTTACCAAAACAATACAATTCACCTAAATATTCCACAAACCAAAGCGTATATCTTTCTAACTTTAATTTCGATTGCGTCAACTTAATTCATTACAAGTTTCTAGATATAAATGTCACTCGAGCAACCTTAATTGAAACATAAAACATAGAGAATTACCATAATATATCGCCAACGCCACAGAACAGAGACGTGAGCTATTAACTGTATATAGTTATGTATACAGACAGGTGTCCAATATTTTAGATTGCATGATTTTAGGTGTGATCAAATTTAATGCTTAATTGTTAATTTGTTTTCGTAAAATCTTGGCATTTAGCGTCAAAGCGACATTCCATGGGTACACCATAATCACGTCCATTCTTATTTTATAATCGTAGAGTAACACTACTATGGACTTGAAAGGTTTTGAGAGATGTAAATGTAACTATTATGGGCTTCAAAGGTTTTGAAAGGTGTTCACAAAAATACAGGATCACATCGCTGATCATATCAGCAGCATGAATCTAAAGTGAAGTTTGGATCAACTATTTGGAGATAGTGCCAGATGTTTATCGTCGTCAACCCAATATTGTTCCACTATTACGATTACTGTCTCTCATAATGAGAAGGATTAGGCCATAGTCCACCGCGCTGGTGAAGTGCGTATTGCTAGACTTCACATACCCTCGAGAACTTTTTTTAATCTCTCAGGTATGCAAATTTCCTCACTATGTTTTCCTTCACCGTTAAATGTATCTATCTATCTTCAGCCCACATTAGTCCACTGCTAGACATAGGCCTCTCCCAAGGCACACCACTGAGCCCGATCTTCGGCCTCCTCATCCAAGAGCCCTCTACACCGTTAAAGCAAATAATAATTTGTAATATGCACATAACTTTGAAAAATCAGAGGTGCGTGAGTGCCTGGGATTTGAACCTCGGACCCCTCTATCGAGGGCCCGAGTTGTAGATGCTTATGAGTGGCAGTAATTTAACATTAAATCGACTGTGTCTTGTGACCCATTTCATCGCTCTAGAATGTGTTATGTATGTTGCCCATGAATCCGCTATACATAGATTAGTAAAGATACTTCGCTGCCTTCAAATTGAATGAAGCCACAAACGGCTTATTAGAAAGTTCTTTTTTTGAATTCTTGGCAAAAAAAACATTTTTGGAGAAAATTTACGAATAAATAACTAATACTGCGTAATTTACATAATAAACAAATAATTATTTCAAATATTTTAGGGACATTTTAGCACGAAGACGTGGCAAAACGTTTTTTACACAACTATTTCACATGGTTACATTTTCTTGTTAGTAGTGAGTAATCTTTACTAATCTATGCCGCTATAGTGCAATATGGTGCTCACAGTTTTATGGAGACACGTGCCCAATCCCAATAGTGGGACATGAAAACGATTGACGATATGAACGCGGTCGGACAGTTTTCCAGTTATATATCGATATGATATTCCACTCACATTTCCTCATAAATACGAAACAGATTTACCATCTGATCTCTGATAAATTTGTTCCATGACTGTTACATTTATTCAGTTACTCAGATTGCTACGAGTCGAGCATGCTCAATACTAAGCCTGAGTGATAGTCTAGGTCTTACTTGTGTTCTCTGAGTATTGCATATCGTTTTAATATATTTTCAGGATATCTAGATATAGGATTGTGTATGAACATGTTATAAAAAGATTATGTAGGTATATTTACCTATTTTAAGATATAGATTGAAAAGCTTAGAGCTATTGTTGAAATCGTTCAGTATTTTTATTAGATTCTGTACTTAAGTCATATTCCTAAGAAAAAAAATCAATAGCCTATGAAGTTAGTGGATATTATTTACAAGTAAAGAGTGAAATTAATCCAGAATTAGTCCGGCAATGCATTGGCAACTCTTCTGGTATTGCAAATGTCCAGAGGCGACGTTGACTACTTTCCATTAGGTAGCACGTCTGATTTATATTTAGGCATAGATAAGTAGTTAGGCTCAAAAAAAAGATAAGTTTATTAAATAAGCAACAAATACGTGTATTTTATTATCGTTACAGCTATTTCTGTTAAACTAAAAAAAAACTCAAGTTAATATGGCAAATAATGCCCTACAATAAGTAACGATGATTGCAATAGTTCGTCTGTAAAATAAAGCGATAAATTGTTCAATTTGTGATCTGTGAACCGAAAGCCACATTATTCCCTCGATCACGACCTGTGTGCCACTTGACGGTTATAACGACCACTTAGTTGCAAAGTACACTTTTACACCTTTTGTTAGTTATTTTGTTCCAATAGAAATAATTGTGTGCGGATGTGTGTGTGCCAGTGACGGAGAGGAAAACTGTTAAAAGTATCTTTCGGACTAATATTTAACTTTAGAATATGTGAACCGAAAGCCACATTCTGGCTGCAATAACGTCCTGTGTGCCACTTGACGATTATAACGGCCACTTTGTTACAAAGTACACTTTTACACATTTTAAGTTACTTATTTTGTTTCAATACAATTAATTATGTGTGTGTGTGCTCTTGATGGAGAGAAATATTTTTCAAGCATTTTTCGGACGAATACTAAAAAGAAATTTTTTAGTAGAAACCTTTATGTCTTTATGTCAATAGGATGTGTAATTTATTACATTGATCAGTGTATGACCATTTATATACTTACTGCACTAATTAGGTTTTAGTACCAGTTTAAATAAAAAATAATACTTAGTATAAAATGGATGCTATTTATGAAAATATAGAAAATAGAATGGCAATTGTAACACTAAAGTTGAATACGGGCATATTTTTTAAACGCAAGCACATTTGCTTCAATTTGGCTTTCCGTTAAATTATTATATTAAACTTGTTTATTTAATATTCGTCTCATCATGAATACAATTTATATCCTTAGTTGATTAATAAATCAATTTTACCGTATGGTAATCACGAATTAATAATTCATAATATTATATTGAATCCGTAAACACGTCATAATTCCATCTTCAAAATACTCTAAATGTAGTTAAATTGATTTATAAGCACATTTAATTGAAACGCCTATCTAAACCGTTCCATAAAAGTCCGATAGTTTGGTTAATAATAAAAATAAATTTGGATTTAAATTTGGATTTATATTTACGATATAAATCCAAATTTAAAGACAGCTCTAAATCATTTAAATTGGCATAATAATAAAAATAAATTTGAACGCGCATCTGAGCCACTCCACAATAGCTTGGTTCGAAAATTCCAATTCCAAATTCAAAATACTCGTAATATTCAAACGACATATTAACAATCATTAGCACATTTAATTCGAACGCTATCTAAACTACTCCACGAAAGTCCAGTAGCGAGGCTAATAGGCGGGAGAGCCGAAAAAACCCGACGGTAGCCGAGTCGTGAGCTCTTACGGAAGATGTATGGAAATGTGCACCTGTCGGCCGCCACCCACTGCGCACAGATCAACGATAGTTAGAACGCTGCTTTTCCGCTCCATTCGCGTGCTACTGTTTCGTGCAAATTACGCTGAATTTTTGTACGTATACCTCATAGTAGTAGTATACTATATTCCAGTGGTAAAAATAATGAGGTACATTATAAACATTGCATTGCCGCTATTAATTAAATATAATTTAACGCGCGAAATAGTAACTTAATATTAATATTTTTTATTTATTTATTTTATCAAATCAAATATTCGCTGCGGCAACAGTACCAGTACTGTCAGCATCGAATGAATTGTTTTTGTGTGTTTCTAACTTAAACATGTTACTGGACAATACCTGAGAAACACTAAATCGTCCCAACTACCGCCTCGGAATCTAGCTCGCAGCATATCAATGGTGACGGCACTGTCAGCGTTGAAAAAGCATACATATATTATGCTGATGACATTACAAATTAACGTACGAAACCTAAGTGACACCATGCCGGGAATTCTTCCGCCTCAGCCCCCAACTGACGGCCCAACGTCCAGGCTCATCGGACTTTTCATTCTCGTATCAATTGAACTTAACATGTTAACGGATAGTACACGTGTAACACCAAGCCGGTTGAGTTAACTCGAAGACGAACTCAGGCACAAAAACCTTACCGTCCTCTTGACCTTATAGTCTATATGTACTTATCGGACAATGCCTGAGTGATATCTAGTCAGCCTCACTACCTGCTTGGTCTACGGCTCGCGGCGAATCAACCTTTCCAACCTCATGTGAATCGGATAACTTTACATGTTAAGGGCAATACCTGAGTAACACCATGCCGGCCACACTACCGCCTCGGCGTCCGGCTCGCGGCGCGCCAACGGTGCCAGCATCGAATCAAGAGAGCACGGGCTGATTTTACATCGCTCTATCCTACGGAAGAACGTAACTTGTCAATTAATCTTACTTCAAGTATAACCATTGCAAACATATATGGCTAGCAAGGACGTTAGTGAGTAAATTGGGATTTTAAGAAATGAAAAATGTGAATATATTTGACGAATTGACTATTATAATAGCAATAAAAAGGGAGAAAAAATGCCTAAAACAAAGATGTTAATAAAGAAGTGTCGACAAGTTTTCAAAAAGTACTAGCCACTGTTTATATTGATTTATGCTGTTTTCTAGAAATCGTCAACAAACACGGAGAAAGCGATATTGAAATCAGTGCATTAGAATTCAATTGCTATAGCATTGCATTTCGCGAGTTTGACTTTGACATTATATTGAAACCTCGTTTGATGCGAACGCAGCTTCAATACAAATCAGGGGTACGTTCAAGGTGAAGACAGGACAGTTTCAGGGATACTCATAAAATATAGCAGTAGGTATACAGTAACCTTAGGATGAGTTTTTACGTTTGCTCGAAAACGTTCACCGTTCCCGTATTCCCTTATACAGCGCCCCCGTGCATCGGAACTGAAATTTCGCATTTTCAATTTTAAAAAACTGAATATCAAGTGTAACAACATTTAATTTCACAAATATAAAACAATGCATTTATTTTTACATTTTTAATTTTGATAGCGTTATAATCCCATTTTTGAAACTTATACCGCGGAATATTATTTTCAATACATTATAATACGTAAACGGTGAACGTTTTAGAGCAAACGTAAAATCTCATACTAAGGGTACAGTATTCATGCAAAACAAAACAAACAAAAACTAACTACTTACTGAATTCGGTCCAAGTTCATTCAAACCGACGCGCACGTCACCACTGAACCGCGACTGTTCATTTCAAAAATCGATTCGAATTTCAAAAAAATAATCCACCACGAAAAAATTGTCTCATCTGACTCACCCGTATAATTAGGATGAGAAAAACCGGAGATTCATATTTTTTTCGATTCACAATCGGTTTTTCATCAATGCGACAGGTTGTGGGTGCGGATAATCAGAGCAGTGGTCAAACCGTAAAAATCGATGTTTTACGGTTCAGATAGTATCAGACACGGCCAGTTCTGAGAGGTTATTACACTATTGTGTTATAAGATTTTTGACAGTGCAAAAACATTAGCAGTTAGACACCTGCTCCGTAAGTGATGGGTCATCGTGGTTATTGAGCGTTCAAGAGTGTGAAATAAGAGTTTTTACGTTAGATAGACACGGAAAATAAAAACAACTTATATACTTTTATCAAACGTAGATATTCGCTTATGTACCTTTAGTATTTTATCTTTACGTAAATAAAATTGTGTTTCTGTACATTTGTATTCTCAACATTGGAAAATAAATCGTTGAATTGACTTTTTTATTATTTAAGTAGTTTAAAGTATAAGTATAAGTTTTTTATTACAAAGTAACATTTGTATAAGAGTGCTAATACATATAAGTTTTATTTTGATGTTGCTGTAAGAACAGGAATGTTTTATTTTAACAAGTACAGGAATTTTATTAACTTTATTAACGGCATGTAGAATAAGTATGGTTAGTCCGTGGAGGTACCACCGCCACAGCTTTTTTTTATATAATAATATAGAAGTAGCATACGTGCATGCAGTCCAACTGATGGTAAGTGGCTACTGCCGCACATGGACGTCCGTAATCAACCGCAGATAGGATTAGACATTCCTACCTGAGGTCGGCCACGGATGCGCCGCTACCCCTGAGGACTAAGCTGGAACGCCTCGGAAAAGTCTGTCTCCCTTACCACACCCTTCAAACCGGAACACAGCACCGCCTAACACTGCTGTTATTAGGTAGAAATAGGTGTGGCGGTGGCGCCGCCGGAGTCGAACCACAAAGGGTTCTACCACCTTCAGCTATTTCTATCGTGATGCAGTTCTTCGGTGGAAGAATAAGAATAACCTAAGCTACTAATAAAGCAACCCTCTCAGTCTTCAGGAGTGGCAACACATATGTCATCAGCTTAAATTAGAAACCTTAATCTATAATTATAGGGTCGTTTACAGATGTCCACTGCCGACAGTGACCACTTAGCTACACTGCAGTTCATTTCTTACATCAATCATACAAAAAATACAAAACTCGTATGACTCAGATAGTATTAAATTGGTTAGTTAAATCTAGTTGTATAATGGGTGTAATTCCGTAGCGGCGTTCGTGCCGCGGGCGGCCGCCAGGTGTCGCTCGTGAGCTCGCTGGCATCTATTGCATCGGCTTTTTACGGACGCCTATTAGAGAGACACGCGAACACACCGCACACACATGGGTTTAATTCGGAGATTTTGTGATGTTCTTAATCTTTACATTTCAATACACAGTTCTTTAATATTTTTGTAAGTATACTTTCGTAGCAGATTTTTTAGAAACGGCTTTTTACCTGCCAAGTTTTTCTAAATTCGCTTTCTCGATTTCTCGATTCGTTTTCTCACGATATTTTCCTTCCCTGTTCCCTTCAAGTGATAATTAATTTCTAAAACTGAACTAAACTGAAAATTTGGAGGTTCGTGCCCGCATTTAAAAACTTAAACTCCTGATTGAGGAGAGGCTGAGATTCAACCACTATGCATGCTATCACTAATTCATAATTTGGTATCTTTCAAGTGTATCTGTAGAATTATTATTCGCAGAGTACAATAAAACCTTAATTTTCATAGCTAGACCATATTTTATTCACACTTAAAAATAGCAATACTTTTGTAATCACAGAAAAACACTACGTTAATCTTATTAGTATAAATTTTAATGAGATATGATAACAGAAAATATGAGTTCCATAGGAGGTATAAAACTATCCGGTTCCCATTAATTCCATAGGATATTACCGATGCCAATTAGAAAGACGGGAGCAACGGAAACAGCCTGTGCGTAATTCTCGCTAATCTTTGATTTCTTGAACTTCGCTTCTAAGAATCAAAAGGTATTAGATAAATGTTTTAGGAAGGAAATATATTTCTTCAATTAAAAATAATTTATTCGTTAGCATCAATAAGGTTTTAAGGTGAACAATTTGCCGCACTTTTGGCGCACTGTTCCAGCAAGATTAATATGTCTTGCTGGAACAGTGCACCAAAATTTGTCAAATATTATTTTTAACGACGATATATTTTAGTTACATTTCTTAGCATTCGATTATCCGATTTTTGCATATCCGGGATGTAAATTTGACAATTCTTAGGCAGACATTATCAAATATCTTTGGTAGGTAACAAATAAGATTAATTGTTTCTTAATAACGGACGGTGGGGGTAACCATGGAGTGGAGGATATCATGTACATGGTGATCTTAGCCAAGCTATTGTTTGTAGACTTCACATACCTTTGAGAAGATTAATATCATCAATCAATCACGAATCAAAATACGCACATGACAAATTAGCATCTTCTAAACTCTAGCCCCGATCACAAATGAAATAGTTCAAATAATCAAACCGTATCGGGTATATTTACGGGTCCAATTTCATGACTAAGAGCCGTAGGAAATAAAATCAGTGTGGCGTAGTACAAGCGGTGCCAATTAAACGGTAACGAGTGTCGGACCACCGGCTGGATGGCTCTGCAACTCTATTTCACTGCACGAGCTCTAAATTTCGATAATCATTTGAGAGTTTTTCAAAATGTTCTGAAAGTTATATGAAGTCAGTACAATTACAATGTGTTTTGTTGTTATTTTTTTGCAAGGAATGTCTTACTTATCTTTATATATATATTTCTTATGTGCGTGTGTATGTCACTGAACTCCTCCTAAACGACTGGACTGATTTTGATGAAATTTGTTGTGTGTGTTCAAGGGGACTTGAGAATGGTTTAGATTCACAATTTAGTCCGTAGGAAAAGGTTTTTTTAATTCATTTTTAATTCGTAAGTAGTTGTTGATTTTGGAATGTTTCACATTGGATTCGACAGACTTCGCTACCATCGCAGTTTCAAATATTCTATCTATTTTTCAAACCCGTAAGTGATAAGGGTTGTTCACCCTTAACATTTTTTTTATTAATATGGCAACACAACGTTTGCCGGGTCAGCTAGTTTACTAAATAAATTAACGAAGGTAGACTGGCATTAAAAATAATAATCATATACTATCAAAAAGGTAATTGAAATGCAATAATAATTACTATTATTAGACAACTTTATTGTGGGCCACCAACACCATGGTGTACATGTCAAAAGCAATGAATTCGATAAAAATACCATAATACCCCTTGTTGATCAAAGCGTAGAAATAAAATCAGTGTGGCGTGGTACAATCGGTGCCAATTAAACGGTAACGAGTGTCGGACCACCGGCTGGATGGCTCTGCAACTCTATTTCACTGCACGAGCTCTAAATTTCGATAATCATTTGAGAGTTTTTCAAAATGTTCTGAAAGTTGTGTGACGTCAGTACAAGTACAATGTGTTTTGTTGTTATTTTTTTGCAAGGAATGTCTTACTTATCTTTATATATATTTCTTATGTGCGTGTGTATGTCACTGAACTCCTCCTAAACGACTGGACTGATTTTGATGAAATTTGTTGTGTGTGTTCAAGGGGACTTGAGAATGGTTTAGATTTATTAAATAGTAAATTAAAAAGGTGTATTCAAATTAAGAAATGTATGTTTTATGTTTCCGCCACTTGATGGCGCTTCTGTATTTTTCTGTGTGTCAATGTCTGTCGTGAAAATTTCTTTGTAACTTAATGTCGTACTATATTTAATAAAAACGTTTATAAAATGGAAGTCTTACTCAAATCATTTATCGTATATTAGAAAACGAATAGGTTATGTACCCAGGACGCTTTGAATAACGATTGGATGTGCGATATTGAGTAAAGAGCAATATATTAAGAGAAAAGTACGTGACGGAAAAAGTTAAAAAGGTGGTGTAAGCACAATTGCAAAATGGAGGTCACAAATTCCATGAAAATCGAAAAGTTCGATGGTAGAAACTTTAAGCAATGGAAATTCCAGATTAATTGTGCTTTGCGGGCAAAAGGTTTGAATATAAATACTCCAAAACCATCAGAAGCTGCCGCACTAGTACAATGGAACAAAGACGACGGGATGGCTATGTTCATTTTGACATCGTCAATGGATCTGAATCAGATTTCTTTGATTGAGAATTGTGAGACAGCTAAAAGTGTGATGAATAAATTGGAAGCTGTTTATGAACATAAATCTGAATTCAACAAGATGATGGTCCATGAAAAATTTTACCAATATACTTATTGTTCAAGTGATAGGTACAATGGCACAACATGTCTCAAAGGTAGAAAGCTTAGCTAAAGATCTCAGAGAATGCGGTGAGAAGTTGAGTGATACGGCCGTTATGACTAAAATATTGAGCACATTACCGCCCACATACCGTTCATTGCGGCAAGCGTGGCTCTCGCTCGATTCAGATTGTCAAACTATCCAAAATTTGACATCGCGATTAATCGATGAAGAAGCGAGTCTAGTTACTGATACCAACAATGAGACAGCCTTAGTGACAACTAAGAAAAATCCAAGGCAAGTTAAACAATATGCGAAGCCAAAATATAGCACTCCAGATGATGCAAATAAACAAAGTCATAGATTTGTGTGTTACAACTGTAATAAAAGAGGACACTTCGCAAGAGACTGCAGAGCACCCAAGAAATCTGTTCATAAGAACCAAGAGCAAAATAATATGTTAGCATTTAGTGCGGAAAATGTTTCATATGTGAATGACAATGACATATGGATATTAGACAGCGGGGCATCAATGCATATGACATATAGACGTGAATTCTTTTGTGAATTAAATGAATATCTCAGTCATGATAAAAATAAAATAGTGAAGCTAGGAAACAAACAGAATATTGAAGTTTGTGGTGAAGGAACAATTTTAATTAAAAGAAAGGTAAAAGGACAATGGGAAGAAAGTATATTAGAAAATGTACTTTATGTGCCGGAGTTAAGGAAAAACTTATTCTCTGAAGGAGCGACGACCAGAAAAGGTTATGTAATATTGAAAAATAATAACAATGCTCTAATAATGAAGGATAATGTAGTGGTCATGTGTGCTTATCTGAAACAAAACAATCTTTATGAGTTGCAAGTGAAGACAGTTATTCAAGAAAGTTGTAATATGGTACAGTCAGATATCAAAATATGGCATGAGCGTTTAGGGCATTTGAACATTAATGAACTTCAGAAAATGAGCAAGTCTGGAGCAATTCCTATACCATTGACTGGAGACAATAACTTTATTTGTGGAGCGTGTCAGTATGGTAAACAAGCAAGGTTGCCGTTTCAGAAATCCAAAAGAGCCCAAGCCGAGGCAGGTGATATAGTATACAGTGATGTCTGTGGTCCCATAGAGGAGGCGTCAGTATCAGGAATGCGCTATTTTGTTTTATTTAAGGATGGAGCCACGAGTTATCGCCACGTTTATTTTCTGAAGCACAAAACTGAAGTACTAGAATGTTTTATAAAATACAATGCCATAGTAAATAATAGATTTAAACACGATGTGCGCATCCTACATACAGATAATGGTCGTGAGTATGTAAACCATGATTTTAGGCATTTCTTGGAAAGAAAAGGGATAAAGCATGAATGTACTGCTCCTTATACACCACAGCAAAATGGTAGGGCTGAAAGAGAATTACGTACAATAATGGAAAGTGCAAGGTCTATGTTATACGCAAAAGATGTCCCTATGAATTTATGGGCTGAAGCTGTCAATTGTGCTGTCTACTTATTAAACAGAAGTTCATCTAGTCAAACAATTGATGTATCGCCATATGAACTGTGGTATAATGAAAAACCAAGTTTGAATCATGTAAAAATATTTGGTTCTATAGGATATGTCCATGTTCCTAAAGAAAAGAGAAAGAAATTAGATAAGAAAAGTTCTAAAATGATACTAGTAGGATATGATGAAGAAAATTACAGAATGTTTGATGAGAGTACAAAAAAGATAACTGTATCAAGAGATGTAAAGTTTGATGAGCACAGTACCCTAAAGGAACCCAATAAAAATTATGTTAAGATACATGTTAATGGACGTGATATAGATAAACAGGTTCCGTTGTCTCCTCGAGAAAATTTAACAGATGAACCTGAAAAAAATCAAATTTCATCAGACGAAAATATGGAGAGTGCTGATGATGAATATGATGTTACATATAATCCACCTCGGGATATTACTATAGAAGAATTTAGTAACATAAATCTTAGACCTCGTAGAAATAAAAATATGGAAGTAAATCTCACTGAAGTAGACATACCAGATACTTATGATGAGGCAGTTAATGGAAGTAACAGAGAAAATTGGAGGAAAGCAATAGAAGAAGAGTTAAGATCGCACGAGGAAAACAATACTTGGACAATAACAGACAGAACAGAAAAGAAACCAATAACAAGCAAATGGGTATTCTGTCTTAAGAAAAATAAGAAAGGAGAAATAGAAAGGTACAAAGCTCGTCTGTGCGCCCGCGGTTTTGCACAAGTGAAGGACATAGATTATAAAGAAACATTTTCGCCTACTACTAGGTATGACTCTATCAGATTGGTATTGAGTATAGCAGCAAGAGACAATTTAAATATAGAAAAGTTCGACGTTAAAACTGCTTTTCTGTATGGGGACCTGATGGAAGAAATTTATATGGAGATTCCACAAGGTATTAAGGTTGAGTCATCAAAAGTATGTAAGTTGAACAAATCTTTATACGGTCTTAAACAGTCTTCTCGATGTTGGAACAAAAAATTTACTCACTTTTTAACAACTTACGGTTTCAAATCATGCTATTCCGATAATTGTGTTTTTGTAGGATATTTTAATAACATTAAAGTTCTGTTGATTATATTTGTCGATGATGGATTACTATTGTCAAGTAATAAAGAGATTCTATCTGTAATATTAAAAGATTTAAGAAAGAATTTTGAAATAAAAGTATTGAGCTTTAGTAGTTTTGTTGGCATGGAAATAGAGAAAACGCAAAACTGTATAACAATAAATCAAAAATGTTATATAGAAAGTATAATAAATAGGTTCAATATGTCTGAAGCTAAAAGTTGCACTACACCTGTAGATGTGAATGTACAGTTATCTAAAAATAATAATGAAACTGTTATTAATTTTCCATATAGGGAAGCAGTGGGAGCACTGTTATTTTTGACTTCAGTATCTAGGCCAGATATAGCTTATGCAGTAAATCTTGTAAGTAGATATGTGAGTAATCCAGGAGCTATACATGTAAATGCTGTAAAACGTATTATACGTTATTTAATTGGTACAATAAATATGTCTATTGTATATGGTACCAATTCCGAGTTAGTTGGATACTCAGATTCTGACTTTGCAGGTGATTTAGACTCTAGAAGATCCACTACTGGATACATATTTTTAATGAATGGTGGTCCTGTCACTTGGAATAGCCGAAAGCAAAATACAGTAGCACTGTCAACGACAGAATCTGAGTACATGGCTGCTAGTGATGCTGCAAAAGAAATATTATGGCTAAAACAATTTTTAATTGATATAGGTGAACTGGAATATCCTGTAACATTGTATGTAGATAATCAAAGTGCAATTAAATTAATACATAATCCAGTTTTTCATAAGAGAAGTAAGCACATTGATGTGAGATACAATTTTATTAGAGAAAAGGTTGAAAATAGGATAATTAATGTAAACTATGTTGAAAGTTCACATCAACTAGCAGATTTTCTTACAAAGGCCTTATCTGTTAACAAGTTTAAATGTATTAGAGATAGAGTATTAAGTACACCTTCTTAATTTAAGTGGGAGTATTAAATAGTAAATTAAAAAGGTGTATTCAAATTAAGAAATGTATGTTTTATGTTTCCGCCACTTGATGGCGCTTCTGTATTTTTCTGTGTGTCAATGTCTGTCGTGAAAATTTCTTTGTAACTTAATGTCGTACTATATTTAATAAAAACGTTTATAAAATGGAAGTCTTACTCAAATCATTTATCGTATATTAGAAAACGAATAAGATTCACAATTTAGTCCGTGGGAAAAGGTTTTTTAATTCATTTTTAATTCGTAAGTAGTTGTTGATTTTGGAATGTTTCACATTGGATTCGACAGACTTCGCTACCATCGCAGTTTCAAATATTCTATCTATTTTTCAAACCCGTAAGTGATAAGGGTTGTTCACCCTTAACATTTTTTTTTATTAATATGGCAACACAACGTTTGCCGGGTCAGCTAGTTTACTAAATAAATTAACGAAGGTAGACTGGCATTAAAAATAATAATCTAATACTATCAAAAAGGTAACTGAAATGCAATAATAATTTCTATTATTTGACAACTTTATTGTGGGCAACCAACGCCATGGTGTACATGTCAAAAGCAATGAATTCGATAAAAATACCATAATACCTCTTGTTGATCAAAGCGTAGAAATAAAATCAATGTGGCGTGGTACAATCGGTGCCAATTAAACGGTAACGAGTGTCGGACCACCGGCTGGATGGCTCTGCAACTCTATTTCACTGCTCGAGCTCTAAATTTCGATGCAGGAAATTAGAATCGATGTTGTGGGTAAAGACAATCGATTCTTGCTACTTGATTGCAGGATATGGACGTCGATGTTAACGATGCTCGATGTTTTATTGTTATTATTGCAAAGGGACTTTTGTTCAATTTAAATTGAATAGTCACTGTTTTTATAGCAAAGAGAATGTTTGGAAAAATTGAACATTTGAGGGTATTTTATAATGTTCTGAAAAGTGAAGTCTACAGGATGCTCTATTTTTTTAAACACAAATGTATGAAATTAATAATGTTAAAATTTTATTACTAAAGAAGTACCTTAAAGTAATACAATAAATTAAGTACCATGTTAGTTACATAGGATCTTAAGTTTAGTATTTAAATTTGTTTGCTGGGAATTATCTGACTTATATATTGTTAAATAAATTTAATACAAATATCGAATATACATACATTTCGAAAATACGCCGGAAGTAGACACTTCTTACAGATTGTATAATTTAATGTAAAATTTAATATTTACGCTCGTACACTTGTAACTAAGAAATAATAATATCTAGATACCGTTCTCATTTATTAATCAAAAGCTAATAAATGCATACACCGATCGCACAGAAGCAATAAAAATGCACTGAAATATGTATTTACCGTTTGAATTTATTTGTAACAAGCATTCCGAACTTGAACATGGTCTGGAGCAGTGTTTCTCAAAGTGGGAGATAACACCTTATGGGCGCTGAAGGCCTACAGGATGGTGAAGGGAATAAAGAAATTCAACGGACGTTTAAGCGAATTAAGGGGGCGGGGATGGTTGATTTGTGTATTACATGATAGAGTAAAGGTTTAGATTAGTTTGGTGATGTCTCTTTTATATATAAGGACCCATTTATTATCTACCAAGGACCTATTTACTTATTTTATTTCAGAGGCAAATGTATAGTTATAGGAAATCAATTTTCGACGCCTTCCTGAGACGTTAGAAAACAATTGATTCTTAATAGAAATAGATCAACACGAAAGTTTGAGAGCCACTGGCCTAGAATGCATTAGCAATACATTGCGAATCCCGCAATCCTGCATGTCATACCATAAACCAGCGTATCGAACTCAGCTCCGTGTGTAAAATGTAAGAGCACTTGACATCGTAATTTGAATATTTAATTCAAATGCAAAAACAGTTTAGAATAGATAAAAATCAGAATAGATACATGTCATGTACATACTCATCATTTTTGAGGCCGTTTACATCTAGACTCTGACGTTTACATTGTTGACAGTAAAATAATATAACACTATACTTTCAAGTGGCGGAGGTGCATGTATTCCACAAAATGGTAAGTGCTTCATTGTCGCTCAAGAACATGTGTAATCAATCCGAATAGGACTGATATTTACGTGAGGTCTTTTTTATAAGCTAGAAGTAGCGTACGAATATGTAGTCCATCGCTACTATATGTAGCTACTGCCGCCCTGTAATCAACCTTTGATAAGATAAGATTCCTACCTGAGTTCGACCAAAAATGCGTTGCTACACTTGAGAAGTTTGTTGGTACGCCACAGAAAAGTATGCTTCCATTACCGAACACTTCAAACGAGAACATAGTAACGCAAAACACTGCTGTTATGAGGCAGAAGTAGATGTGGCAGGCGGTGGCACCGCCGAAATCGAACTACAAAGACTTCTTTTTCTTCAAACTTCAAAATAACTTGGAATTACTCATAAGTATCTTTCTTACCATATGATATGGTTATCTTTAGAGTTACGTATAAAAATATCTTAACGATTACATATATTTATAACAATGGTTATTATTACCTCGGATTTATTAACATAAGAATGCATCGTTTCAGCAACTATTTCAAGTAATTGATTTAAAGACATCTTACACGTTATGTATTCTAAGACAGTTAGAAGTACGTAAGCAAATACGAGTGGCATTCGTAACATTGATATGAAATCGATCGAGAAAGTTCACGTTCACTACACGGCCCTGACGTCACACTCACATCGATGCTTCCTGATGGCAAACTCGCCACATACCTTCATTTTGCTAAAAATAATATAATTATGTACTTGTTGCATACCGACAGGTATAATTTTGTACCAGTTAATTTAAACGACGCTTAATTCTTGCTTTTAAATTATTTTGTCTAAAATCAACTTGTTATATGTTCGGGATATTTAAACAAGGGGTCAAAAATCGGCCGAATTGCTTCGAGAAAAGAATGGTACGGCCGTGTCGCTTTTTTTTGGCTCAACTTGGCGCAAATATTGATTTTAGTCTTAAATTTAATTCATGACTAAAATTTCTATTGAAATCCATAGTGTCTAAAGTGATAGATAGATAACATAGTTTATAAGGCATATTAACATAGTTTATATACAGCTTTTTACTTAAGGGTCAAAAATTATAAAGAATACCTTATTAACATTTTGTTTGTCGGTCTGTCTGTTTGTTCCGGCTAATCTCCGAATTTGACGATTTGAAGGAGTTAGCTGTTGTTTTAAGACGATACTCCAACTATTTTTTATTTTAGTAAGAGAATTAGGTTTCTGCGCAAAAAATTATAGCCTATGAAATCAGAGTATTTACACTTTTTCACGTGAAACCGCGGGGTACAGCTAAAATACGTACAAATAAAAAACAAAAAATAAAACTTAAACAATAGTAAACTACATTTATAGAGTTGATATTACACTAAGTTTAAGTCAAAAAGTAGGTAGCTTTCTCTCTAATACCATTAAGCCATTACGAACCATTAAATGGGCACATTTTCCGGTTAAATAAAGTCATAGAAAATGGTATGGGATTTGATATAATCGTTATTAATTCGATTTAGTTGTTGGGTCCACGATAGCATTGCGACGTAACGGTTCCGGGCTGGCTCGAAATTTATGAATCCACCGATATTGGTGTTACCAGCTCTTTAAATATATCGGGATATATAGATTATTTTTAGAAAATACTCGCTCGAATTTTTTAGATTTTAAGCTTGTTTAATTTTAATTGTTAACTATTAAATAATATATTGCAATTATTACTTAACATATTGTGATTAATATTAGCTTATTCTAATAATTATTATGATATTACGATGTGTATATCTAAGTACAAATGCGTATTTCAATGTATATTTTTGTAGTCTGACATTTTTGAGCACCACATAAAGCTATTTATTGCTTTTTTTTTATTTATAATGAACAATTTTGTACCAGCTCTTAAGTTTTTCATTTAATTAGTTTGGTTGTTTTGTGCGTAATTGTTAATCTGTGTTGTAACACAATATATAATCAATTTTATATTGATCTAAGTTCAGAAATACGGAGTTTTCCTATCTACCAAAATTTATAATATCTACCAATTTATCTTGTATTCCTGAGCTGGTCCGCTCTTTGTAAACAGGCTGGTCACCCTATCCCCGAGTGCGGTAGGTGCGCCAAGTTAAAATGATTAGTGCAGAAAACAATGGAGAATCGATAACCACCCAGTACAATGTCGAGCGGCTCAAAATATTGCAGGAATTTATAAAAATATAGCTAGAATATTATATTAAGAAGATTTTTACTTTGAAGTACCAATTATGCTTAGGTTTTTATTCTTCTTCTTAAAGTGCCTCTCCGACTAGCGAAGGTTGGCCGTCAATTCAAGGTTTTTATTATTATGCAGTAATATCAGATTGGGTAAGTAACTTGTGTTACCTTTAATTTTATGGATCGCATTTATATTTATAGACATACATATCAGACACAATGGATTGTGTTTCAATGTATTTATATCTTCCGTAACATGCAGACACAGGCAGATTGTCTGATCCGATACGTTTACTGTCTGTTGATATAAATGGGGGCTAAATAGTCTTCCATGCATGCAATTTGGTCTTCTATCGTAAATGAAAAAAATAATAAACACTTCTAAGTAAATAGGTTTTACGTAAAAACTTTATATTTAAAGCAGTAACTTAAACAATAAAAAAAAGTTCAACATAAATCTAATTTAACACAAAATTAGTAACACTACCAACAGAATATTTTATTACCACCCAATGCATACAAATGAGGACTCCAAAATTAAAACAAATATACGTCGTTTGTCAAAATACAAATAACATATTACAGTAAGAGCGTTTGTCCATCGCCGCCGTCACCGGACCGTCACCGATATCGACATTATTTCGGGTCGACTTTACGAAGCGTTTGTCCACCGCCGCCGTCGTCGGACCGTTACCAGAAAATACATTATTTCGGGCCGACTTTAGTATGAAGTGACGGACGTGCGGTGGACACGCGGCTATAATAAATGTATGTACCGCTACTTCGGCGCCGTCATCTCGTTCTCGGTGACGGTCCGGTGACGGCGGTGGTGGACAAACGCTCTAATGTTATAGCGCGGACGTTCAAACAATATTAATTCTTATAAACTTGAGTAACACAAACAAATAATAATATGAATTATTCATTCATAAATATGGGTATTAGCATAAAATATCACTTCACTAACAAGGCCCCACAGGTGGCCACCCACTTGTAATTTATTGAAACAATACCTTTATTTTGAAATCTGTTAAAGGCTTTTCTCATTTTTCTGAAAAGAGATAAATGTTAGTTGTTGAGCAATGATATTTGTTGCGTCGACGGTAGGCTTCTAATATTTTTCATATTTGAATTTTTAATTTGTTAAAAGAAAGTTTTCATTACTAATAATTATAACTTATGAAGGCATAATGTATAATTATGTTAATAAAATCTTTGATTATAAAATTTATAAAACAATATTTTCATAACATTTTTCCCTTATTGAGCGTCGTACGGGGTGAAAATTCTACGATCTCGATTCTCGATTATTAATAGATACATTGCTGCCCTCTTTTTTACGTGGCGATATGTATTATAGAGTTTTTTTTTTACGTAATATAGGAGTTGCAGACGAGCATGCAGTCCACCTGATAAGTGGCTACTGCCGCCCATGGACACCTGTAATCAACCCCAGATAGGATTAGATGGTCGGCCACAGATGCGCCGCTACCCCTGAGGACTAAGCTGGAACGCCTCGGAAAAGTCTGTCTCCCTTACCACACCCTTCAAAACGGAACACAGCAGCGCCTAACACTGCTGTTATAAGGTAGAAATAGGTGTGGCTGTGGTGCCGCCGGAGTCGAACCACAAAGGGTTCTACCACCTTTAGTTTATCTCAGTCACGGGAACAACGAAATGGACACGCTGGATTTTTCTCGACTGAAACTTCATGATGTTTATCTAGACCCGTTTTGTCGGGACGGGGGTGTAGAGTGTCATAGGCGTTATTTTCTGCAGGAAGCGTTGGTATCCCTGAAGACTAAGTTGGAATGCCTTGTCTCTCTGTCTTGGAATGGTCTGACGTGCAGAGGGTACCGGGTTTGATCCCCGGGTCCGACAGATTTCTAAATTGATGAGTTTAGATTTCTATTTCTGGGTCTGGGTGTTATTTGTCTCTGTGTGTGTCCATAGCACTCACGATACAGGGAATCCTAGTGAGTGAGGGCTGTGAGTGTAGAAAGTGTTTTTTTTTTGTGTTAGCCTTATAAAGCTAGAAATGTGGTGTGATGGCAAGTGTGACGGTAGTACCTGATTAATTAAAACTCGCTTCTATCACCTTCAAAACAAAACTAAAAAGCACTTAAAATATTAATCACTTCATTGCCGGGAAGTGCCAATCCTTTAAATCCATCGACCATACATCAGAGCATAGTCTAAGTAGTAATTCATTACATAGGTCTCGTTCCATATTAATGATAGGGTCGAAGGTAAGCGGTGGATCAAAGCGGGGGTCCGTTAATAACATGATTTATAGACTCCACCGCACAAGCAAGAGCAAGACACATGAATTATTATTGAGAATATTTACTTAATAACGACCTCACGGAATTGTCTTGTTGGAGCGTAGACGGATGAAAACATAGACACCTAATATACTCTCTGTGACTGTTTCAGTCATATTGGTCGCTTATGGTGACAAAAAAATAGCTATGAATATTATTGGTTGTGTCATTTTCTCGAGACAAACATAAATATATACGAGTACATACTCGTAACACTTCCTACATCTATGATCACAAGATTTCGACCATAGGTTTCAGTTACTATCATACACAGTCATATAAAGACGCTTAGGGCAGAGTATAATATTTTTAGGCATACACATATAGATACAAATTAGAACAAAAATTCTGACTGAATATTGGGTGATAGCTGAGGATTTATTTCGAATTATTATGTGTCGCATTTACGACGAACCAATCAATATGAAGTCTACAAAAAAAAACAGAAGAATTACAGAGAAACTAAACTAAATATTGTTATTTCGTGTCTATTTCTTTACTACGTCTGTGTGCTGAAGTAACCGTACTTATTGTCTGGTTGCTCTGAGGGCGGAAACGGTGAACGGTATTTCAGAAACTGAGGACTTCATTTATGTTCGGTCTCCAATAACATGTTTTAGTAGATATCTAGTCTTGTACTCTGTATAAATCAGATCTTATTGAAATTTGTTGTCTATTTTCAGGTAATACGTTTAAAATATAAGCTTATTACTTATCCCTTGTTATAATATTATGCTCAATATATGTAAAGAGCGATTAATTAATCATATAAAATAAATAAAATAAAAGCATTTTTTTATTTTTATTTTATTTATATATTACCTAAGTGTGATCAATTAAGTAAATTAATCATATAAGACATAAATATAAATATAATTTTATACATTGTAAATAATAATACATAGTAGGTATATCAAAATATATGAAAAATGCTCGGATATTTTAAGCTGTGCAAATGTATCTGACTATAAGAGTACGACACAATGAAATGTATGTAGGGGGGACCCAGGTCCAACTCCGATAACACTGAAAGTAAATGAATGACTGATGGTAGAGTCTTTTCGTCTCGGGAGGTCACCACCGTCGCTCCTACTTTAAGCGTAACGTAGTTCCGGTATAAGGGTGTGGGTGCTACAGATATTGCGACCATCTTAATCCTGAGGAGGACCAATGCATTTGTGGTTGATTTTACGTATAACCCCTGTCCAATACGGAGTTGAAAGCATATGACCAGAGTTAATTGCAGATGTCCAAGAGCGACCTAGGCGGAGCCCAACGGGGCAATGCGCGAAGAGGACTCCGGTTGCGTTCCTTTGGAGATCCCGGAATCCTTTACGCAGCGCCGAGGACGGCCACTGGGGGATTTAGTGCGGTAAGAATCCCACATAACTCTGTGTCGCTCCCACGGCACCGGGTACCTTTCAAAGGTTTCCCCCTCGAAAAAAAAGATGTCCAAGAGAGGCAGTGAACACTTACCATCAGCTGGACTGCAGATTATTAGCTACTTCAATAATATTAAGAAAATACATAATGTTTTAGGGAATTCACCTACATTATTTCTATTTCAAAGTTGAATCTCAATGTAGATGAAAATAAATTACATACTGAACTAAATAATTATTTATTACTGATGAGGTACAAAGACTAATACATTTACGAAATGTTACTATCTAGAATTATGTAGCCACTTGCAATTTCATCTGATCGACAATCAAAGACCACCATTAATTCAGTGAGTACATTAATATGTTATATTAATGACTGTTCATCTGGTAACAACACTAGCATATTGCATTAGTTAAAAATCATCTCATTACGATGATAGATGAGTGGTTAAGATGTAACAATGAAATCCAACGAAAGTCGGACATTAATGATATTCCTTGCCCTATTAATAATGATATTATTATCAAACGATCTATCATTAATTAGAGAATATCATCATTATTCGGTGATGATTGAGGGGCGCGAAATTTATAATCGCTGGTACTATTGTATTATTTTTAGTTGGCAAGATTTGTTAGTACGTTGACCTCTTATTGTCCTACTGCTGGGCACGAGTCTCTGAATGGAAAGTGGTAGGAATTAGGCCATAGACTGACCAGATGCTTGGTAAGGTGGAGGTGGTAGAACCACAAAATATATATTTTTATTTTGTGGTAGAATCCTCTGTGGTGCAACTCCGGCGGTACCACCGCCTATATCTGCCTAATGAAGGCAGTGTTAAACGCTGCAGTGTTCTGGTTTGAATGGAGTGGTAAGGGAGACACAATTTTCAGAAGCATTCCAACTCAGTCCTCAGTCGCACCTGTGGCCGACCGTAGATAAGAATCTAATCTAAGTTAGGCTTGGTTACATATGTCCATGGGCGGCAGTAGCCACTCATCATCAAGTGGGCTATATGTTCGTATCTAGTCCTACTTTATAAAAGTAATTGGTGAACAACACAGGACTTTTAAAACTTTAGAGAACTATCGAGTATATTTCCTTAGCTATTTAAGCAAGCTGTATAAATTCTAATACGCATAAAATTTCGAAAATTCTGAGTTCATGTCGGATTCAACCTCGGACCTTTAAACTAAGTCCGAATCAAACCACAAGCCTCTTCACAAGCCCACCCAAACAGCGGAACTATTTACAAAGTAACACAGAACTAACATCTTTTAGTGCACGTACTAAGACCTAGTATCGTCCGGTACCGTAATGACAAAGTCGCACAACCGGTTAATTAAGACATCTCTATCCAAATCACATGTTAATTTAGTTGGATCGTATCCGACGTGGGCTTGCGTCGGGCTTCATTAAATTAAAGTTGATTGGCAAAGGTAAACGCTGTAAAAAGCTCATTTGGAACATTAACTTGGAAACTAACTCAGATTGAGATGTAAGGTGTTGAGTGTACGCGAAATGACTGTCTATATAACAAAGATTCGAGTGTCTGTCTGTAATTGTCAAATCTTACTCATACTCGTATAACGCTATCTAAAAGTTTTTTTCAGAATCTATCTGCAAAGTTGATATTGAAAACGACTAAACAGATTTTGACGGGTCGTTGTGCACAAAAAGGCATACAATTAAGTAACTTCTACTTTTACTAAAACTGCCTAGGACTCTAGTGTTAAATTGAAAATATCAACAAATTTAACCGATGTTCGACTCGGTCGCAAATTGAATGGGTCACCGCTTGTGGTTGTGGTGTACTTTTATCGTCGATTCCGGCTGTTATCATAGAATCAGTCGTTAAACTTTATAGAGACCTTTAAATAGTCTAAAACCGTATGGAGCATTATGAACCGTTTCCCCTATTAGTATGTATTAGGACAGCCGTAAGTCAATAAAAGGGTTCTAGCGAGCACGGTGATGCATGCAGGTGTATCAGCTTCCTATATAAACGGTTGCTGGAATGTCTCGGAAAATATGTCTCTCTTACCACACCATTTGAACCAGGATACAGCAGCGCTTAATACTGGGGTTATTAGTCAGAATGTCGCCGGAGTTGAACCAGGTGGTTCAAGCACTTTTAGATGCAGGTCTATCCGCGTGCTAAGCCTCCTAAATAAACGGTTGCAATATAATGACTTCGACCGCTATTAATATGTTATCGAATCAAGTAACATTTAACGTTGTAAATAATTTAATCTTTATTGAACTTTAGATTACGGAGCAGGAAGATTAGGGCTCTTTTTGCTGTTCTACGACATCAGCTTAGTGGAACTGTAAATTGAAACGCGAATATTTAGTTGTTTAGGATTTTAGGAGTTTTTTTGGATGTTAGGTTGTTTACGACCAGAGTGGCTAAGCGGTCACCATACCGGTCTGACGCGCAGAGTGTCCCGGGTTCGATCCCCGGCCAGACAGTTTTTTAAATGATGAATTTAGGTTTCTGTTTCTGGGTTCGGGTGTTTGTGTATTTGTCTCTGTGTGTCCATAGCACCCACGATACAGGGAATCCTAGTGTGAGGCTGTGAGTGTAGAAAGCGTTTATATAAAATTTAATTAAATTTATTAAAGGCATAAAACTTTTTCTTGATACTATTTTCCACTTTTATTATTCACGCGCAAAATACAACTACAACGTCAAATTTATTTTTATGCTAACTCATACAATCGTAACTTCCAGTGATTTAAATTTGTAATTAGCACTTAGTATTATAAAAATGACATCAAATAATTAATTAAAACAGTACTAATAATAAAATAATTTGAATAGATTTCTAACAGGATGGTAATGAGTATTTGAGAAAGGTGGTAGAGCTAGGGTGGGGAGGTACCATCGTCACACTTATTTAGCGTGAAACTGTTCTTATGTTTCCGTGGACGGCTATGGATGCCGCCTAACTTACAAAACAGGTGATCAACTTACGTTATTAATACTTGATCTATCTAAATTTTGTTTACCACAAATTTTTGTTTTAAAAATTGATTGTTAACATTATTTAGTACTAAGGCTATCATTTTGAAGGTGGTATAATTATGCATCAGGTGGCTGCATGCTCGTCTGCTACTCCTATATTATAATAATAAAATAGATTTATTATGCAAATAAATAAAATTATTTTAATGGTATACAATTTATATACATACTTATGTGTAATCATATTCATATTTGTGTGTGCATATTGAAATAACCGGCTCATATCGACCGGAACAATAGTTCATGTGGAGCGAGGATGCGCGGAGGTCGGGCCAAGGTTCGAGTCTTTGTTTTATGTAGGTTACAGGCCCAAGTCATGAAATATGGTAATTGGCGTTTACACGAACTGTGCTAAACTTATTATCTTCAATACCTATTAAGAGCTAAGATAATACCTATTTGATAATTAGATGACAGATTTTTTGTTAAAGATTTGTTATCTACTATGCTAATGTGTAATAAATTAAGTGTGAACTCTTTGTGGTTTGATTTCCGAGATACATTTGCATACTTATTTTAGGGTTCCGTACCCAAAGGGTAAAAACGGAACCCTAAGACTTCGCTGTCTGTCCGTCTGTCACAGGGCTATATCTCCGGAACCGTAATAGATAGACACATGATTTTCTTACAGAAGATGCATAACGGTGGCCGCTATAACAAAAAATATTAAAAATAAAATAAAATTGAATATTAAAGGGGGTCTCCATACAACAAACCGGTATTTTTCGGCATTTTTCGATGTAACTCTTGAACCGTACTAAGAAGACGGTTGAAATTTTTACAATCCGTTTACTACTATTACTGGTATTATAATAAATACAAATAAGAATCATAAAACATATTTTAATATAGTTATTTTAATTTTATTATATATTGCTTACGTATTAATCACCATCACCCCAACGCCATCTATTTTTGTGTTATATAACTAAGTATTGTTGAAAATAATAAAATGAATAAAAATAAATAAAAAATAATGAATGGTGGTACGGAAACGGAATGTGCGAGTTCGACTCGTACTTGGCAATTTTTTTTTCTTATAATAGTACTTTTAAGCGTTTTCTGTTTCGAAGCGTATTTTGTAAAGAAGTGACTCTTATCAGGGTCCAATTAAGTAGTCTTGGAATAGCAACATGTGTGACTTTATAGTGAATAAAGCCTGCCATTCAAAGCCTATCTGGCTTTGATAGGCAGTGTTATCATCAGGTGGACTGCACAGTGCGCCCATTTGCCATAATTTCATAAAAATGGCAAATAATTGCTACATAATTTGCTTAAGTTATCCATACATTATTTTTTACACTTAAGCCAAGAATAATGGATAGAATTATCTAAATTAAGGTCCGTAGTTAATTACCAATGTAATTATTGTTTAGGTTTTGTTGTTTTGACGAACAGGTTAATTTAATGCTGAAAGCAAAAAAAAAATAGGATTATTCGTTCACAAGGTTTAAATGTTACAATAGAATTGAAAATGGATAAGGTTTTTTTATCGTATTTAGGTATTAATATTAATTTAAATTTTTATTTAAAAGGTTATTTGAGTGTCTTTATATTTTTCGTGTTCGTTATGCAATCAATCCAAGACAAAACCAAATTCCCATCTGAGGTCGGTCTCACATGTGCCGCTACACCGGAGGTCTAATGTCTCGGAAAAGTATATCCGTATATCTTCCTTGTTTTTTTATAATATAGGAGTAGCAGACGAGCATGCATTCCATCTGATGGTAAGTGGCTACTGCCGCCCATGGACATCTGTAATTAACCCCAGAGAGGATTAGATATTCCTACCTGAGGTCGGACACAGATGCGCCACTACCCCTGAGGACTAACTGGAACGCCTCGGAAAAGTATGTCTCCTTTACCACACCCTTCAAAACGGAACACAGCAGCGCC
The DNA here is from genome assembly GCF_041222505.1 of Epargyreus clarus. Taxonomy (NCBI): domain Eukaryota; kingdom Metazoa; phylum Arthropoda; class Insecta; order Lepidoptera; family Hesperiidae; genus Epargyreus; species Epargyreus clarus. The sequence continues at coordinate 11,703,378 of NW_027332212.1, forward strand.
TAACACTGCTGTTATTAGGTAGAAATAGGTGTGGCAGGGGCCGGAGTCGAACCACAAAGGGTTCTACCACCTTCAAATTGCTAATCGGAGCGCTAATTTAGCGCTTGTTCAAGAAGTTATAGATAGAACTAACAAGGTATAGAAAAACCATCGCAGTTCAACTGTCATTTTGACCTTCGCTCTCAGGTCGCGGTGACCGCGCATTAGCATACGGACAAAGCGTCCGCAAACACTTGACGCTCGTCGGAGCGCTAATTTTGCGCTTATTCAAGAAGTGGTTAAAAATACATAAACCTATACAACTGCATACATTTTTATAGGCTGTAAAAGACTTTGTGTTTCCACAGCAGGGAGATCCACTAGGTACACCTATTTTGTCTTCAAACAAAATTACTTAGTAATGTTGTATCTTAAGTTTGGTTTCTATAGGGTAAAATTAATCATCCAATTTTGTTTTTGAATAACTTATGTTCTGAAAAATAAGTGATTTTGAGTAATAAAAATCTTTACAAGGACCTGTAACTTTTTTTTGCTATTTTGAAAAGATGATGTGTGTCAAGTGTCTTCCATTAGCGTTGACAAACATTTGTAACTGTTTTATCATAATTTCCACGACTTTCCTTAAGATTTCCGCCGATAACATCGCATTTTAGTCGAATATTCTTCTTAAGAGCTGCGATTGAGCCGTGACTTCTAGTAGTAGGTACCTACACAAGGTTTGAAAATTGGTATCCATGAAAAGAGGTGACAATGTAGGTATATCAGATGGACTATAGCAGCAAGTTTGCTGTTTAAGTCTCAAAATATAAAACGAAATCTACTTAGGCGACAGCACATGTTATGTTGCAATGTGATATTTCACGAAACTATCAAAAGTGTGTACCAAAATTCCGGCAGCGCATATAAAAATAAAAATACTTCAATATTTAGAGTAAAGCGCGATCTTACCGCTGCCATTGTCAATCGGCTGCCTTTATCATGCAAAATGTTTGAGTTTCGGTTCAGGCCTGATTTCTCGGGACAACACAATGCCGCGTAGTTGACTTGGGAAAACTTCGCAAATATTATCTTGTTGTTGTTTTTGTCCGCAAGTTATGAAATTATGTACGTGGGGAATATGTAATAGTTGTGACACAGGTTTAGGTAGACTAGGTATTATTTGTAACGTGTTAAAATAATATATTAATAATGTATCACATGTATATAATGTATGTATACTAGCTGACCCGGCAAACGTTGTGTTGTCGTATAAATAAAAAAAATTAAGGGTGCACCGTCCTTATCATTTAGGGTTCATTTCCCTAATAAAGTAGCCGATTCTCAGAACTACTAAATATGCATATAAAATTTGTTGAAAATCGGTAAAGCCGTTTCGGAGGAGCACGGTAACTAACATTGTGTGTGATTTTATATATAAGATTATAAAGTCTATCTCAAAAATCAGTAGTTATAAAGAGTTACAAAGAAACTCTTATATATTTTAGTATCATAATATTAATACCAAAATATAGATGTTCAATCTAAATCTGTTGTTGAGTACAGTAATTAGTGGAGTTCTGGTAAAGCGCCATCATATTGACAAATAACAATAAATAAACACGTTTATTACATTCATAAAATTATAAAGTTTAATTAAAGTAGCGGGATATGTCCAGTTTGAACATTTATTAATAACTATTAATATTTGAACGGTAGAAGCACAATTAGCTTTATTAGCTTATCTTAGCGCCAAGCTTTCCAATATTCAGTATTCTGAAACATTGTCATTGTAAAGATACTGTACTCTGTCGTGTCTCTGTATTGTTTTGTGAGCTATACTACAATTATAATTCTTATGAACCGACGTATATGAGAGACTATAATACACTCATATAGCTTGAATTGAGCTATTGTGCTAGGATTCACAACTTCTGTAAGATCGCTACTGTAATATGTAAAGACATTTTATTGTTAGTCTGCAATTTCTATTAACGTATGGATGGTTGTTTTATTCCCAAAGATTGAGACAACTAGGGATTGAGTAAGCTGTTATGAAGATTGGAAAAGAGCGAATAGATTGATTGTAAATTTAACTGTGAACGATTAAGTACTAAGCTTAGTGACTTAGCGATTAACCGTCGTAGAGTCAACTCACCCGGATGATGCTCCATTTTGCAGCGAAATATGTATATATACATACCACCACCAAGGAGGGTGCTACATAGATAGATAAAATATTCTTTATTGCACAGTTCAATAAATCATAACAATAATACAGAATTATGTAGATTAATCGTATGCAATACATACTGCATGGTCGAAAATATATATCATTATACATATTGGTAGCGGATTGTTGTGAATTAGTTTTAATACTAAATTTATGTGCTTTATTTAATGATGGCCATGCTCGCATAAACCACATAGGTATTTATAAGAAGTTAAGAAAATTTTAAAGTGATAGTAAGATAAGTACAAAATTATAAATTGGACATTTGGGTACTTCTATTGTCTCACATCTTAAGGATAAAATATAAATGCAAGGAATATCCATCAATCAGTTTGGTTATCCGCTTCACGAAGGAAAAATCGAAGCTAAATTAACTTCGCAATTTATATTACTAGGAAATAACTAAAACCACTTATTATGTAAACCAATTCATTGTTAAATAAATAAATATTTTTGATTTTTTTTTTATCTTTTAGGAAATGTCAGTCATTTTATTCTGATACAGTAAATGGCATACATTATTTTTTCACAGCTTTGATTTAGTGATTGTAAGAGTATATATTTATTGAAAAATTAGCGTCTAGAGATTAATAAGCGATCCATGGAAATGCATAATATCATTTAAAAATACTATTGTGTCCAAATGTAGTTTTGTAAACTAATAAACAGTGGATTATCATATGACCTTATCCTTATCTTTCTGAGAGAGATCCGTCTCTAACAGTGGGACAGTAATAATTTGAACATTAAGTTAATAGTTTCACGGCACTAACGTCTCACTTATGAATAAGTATATAAACTAATTTCTTATTTAGAAAGGCCGTAAGTTTCTCATCATTAAGTAAATTATTTACGGACAACCTTTTCATCAGACCATCTAAACAATAAACTCGATAAATTATTTCGTATAAAAAGCCATTAACTATTGTGATTATGTGTATTTATGTCTTATTTCCATCGGTTGATTAAAATTAATTAACAATGGATTATGATTGTAGGGTAAATTACATCATCTGATTGTATTATGTAAATATTGTTAACCTTTTGCTATTTTATATTTAATTATTATGATAGTGTAGGCGTCATATACAGTAATGAGAAAAATAAATAAGTGTAGGCATGATTAAGGAAAATATAGTAAGTACCTAACTGTTTTTGTAATAGAATATCTGTTACATGGGTCATAAAATTAGTGATGGGAGATTGTCTATGTTTTAACTTTTTATAAAACAAAAGAAGATACAAGCATGCAGTTCATCTGAGTAAGTGGCAATAGCCGCCATTAGACTTCTGTTATTAACCCCTGATAAGTACCTGAGATCGGCCACAGATGTGTTGTTGTTACCGCTTAGTACTTAACAACAAATGAGTATTCTGCGAATCCTCAGCACACTGTCAAAGTATGAAAAAAATCTTATATATAAAATTCTCGTGTCACAATGTTAGTAACCGCACTCCTCCGAAACGGCTTTACCGATTTTCACCAAATGTTATATGCATATTCAGTAGGTCCGAGAATTGGCTACTATCTATTTTTCATAATACCCCTAAGTGATAAGGGTACCCTTAACATTTTTTTTATTTATATGGCAACACAACCTTTGCCGGGTAAGCTAGTTACTTATATAAATAAGCGATTAGATTAATAAGCGATAAAGTTCACAAAATATTACTACTGAAAAAAGGATTTTAAACACTACTAGATTCAAATGTATTAATTAAAGAATATAAATCATAATTTAATTTAAAGATTTTATTGCTGACTAAATAAATTACGTAATCTATAGACAATTTCATAGCGTCTAAAAACTGGATTTAACTGGATAGCGTTAGACATTATTTAGCGTAACACATTATCAAACAAGCAATAACCCCGGCACTTCAAGAGGTACGTGGCAACAGGCGTACAGTAAACAAACCACGTAACAAACGCATTAGCATTGTTCGCGCCTGCGTCAGTCGTGAGCTGCGGTCACACTCTGACCTCTGAGCCAAAGGTCAGGTGCCGACAGACAATGGCAATTTGACAATTTGACGACAGAAACTTGAAATTTGATACAGATAGTTACGGTACTTATTATTATCAATAGCAAAATTGTCTATTGAACAAAAATAACGTATGTACGTGTGCGAGGGTTTACGTGCGTGTTTGTGCATGTGCGTTTCTTTCAGTCTTTCTCTCTCTCTCACTGTGACTATATATTAGAGAGAGTGTCAGTAAACTACGTAACAAACGCATTAAAATTGTTCGCGCCTGCGTCAGTCGTGAGCTGCGGTCACACTCTGACCTCTGAGCCAAAGGTCAGGTACCGACAGACAATGGCAATTTGACAATTTGACGACAACATTTTGAAATTTGATACAGGTATTTAAGTTGCTTGTTGTCAATATCAAAATTGGCAGGTAAATGAAATGTAGCGGGTGTGAGTGCGTTTGCTTACGTGAGTGAGGGTTTATGTGCGTGTTTGTGTCTGTGCGTTTGCGTCTCTCTCTCTCTCTCACTCTGTGTCTGTGTATGTGTGTGAGAGAGACTGTAAACAATAGACGTATCAAACGCATTAGCAGTCTCTGACCTCTGAGCCAAAGGCCATTCGATAATTTGACGACAAACATTTAAAAATGGATGCATGTACTCACTGCTTTTTATCAAAATTGGCAAGTAAATAAAATTAATGAATGCACATGTGTGCGTGCGAAGTCTGGTAAACGATATTATTTTAATTTATTTACTATCTTAAAAAACATCGAAATAAGTAAGTCTATAAAAATCCATATGAACTATTCATGACCCTTCAACTAATTTACACCACATCATCGTCGGTAATCGTGTGACCACACAAGTCCACACATACTGCTAGTCACGCACTGGCACGAAGCCAGTAATGTGTTCACATTGTAGAGACCATATATTAAGTAGAAATAGGTGCCCACGTAGAACTTATTAACAGATATTTTAGTAATATTCGTTACAAAACTAATAGTTAATATTGCCAAATTGTTTAAAAATGTAGATGTCGTTTGAAGGTGGTAGAACCTGTGGTTCGACTCCGATAGCACCACCGCCACACCTATTTCTGCCTAGTAACAGCAGTTTTAAGCGCTGCTGTATTCTGGTTTGAAGAGTGTCGTAAGGGAGATATACTTTTCGGAATCATTCCAGCTTAGTCCTCAAGGGTTAACGGCTCATCTGTGGCCGACCTCAAGTAGGAAATTAACCTTATCTAGCTATTGCCTATTGGCTTAAAAAATAAAAGTCACTTAAAAATTAGCAAGTGCAATAAACCACTTAAAAAAGTACTTAAAACAAAACACAATCCCTACTTAGTAAGTAGTAATTAAGAAAACCTGAAGTGCATCTTGAAACGCAAGCCACTGGCCGTGAACTACTGGCTACGTATAAAACTGAGGTTTACTGCGTACAGGAGAAATACCTGAGCCGACCCGTGACCCGCAAAGGTCGCCGTCAGCCTGCCAACTGGTTACGTGCGTGTGGTACATGGGATGAGATGTAGCGATATGTAAATTAAAAACGAAGATGAAAAGCTACTTGGTTCAATACATAAATGACGTAGATTTCTTAGGTACTTCAGATGCGTTAGCCTATGGTTAATCTAATGAAGCATCTGGTTTTTGTAAACGTGACATACGGACAGTATCCAATGTATCCAATGTTTTGCCTACAAAGGATCGATATTTGTCATGTTTTGCTTACTGGAAATGGTCAAATTCCCAGTAAGATTACAACGTAGAAAGTACAATAAATACAATTTTTAATAAAACAAAATATAAAACAACTGAAGTGGATACCATATTGCAAATTCTATACAGGAGGATTATCCGAACACAACCCACTACCCTTGGAGGTCGCCGTCAAATTATATTCATTGATTATGCGTGCGGAACACAGCACAAGAGACAGCGGAATATCTTAAGGTATTTTGTACATTCGCTTACGCTGCTATGTTGGAATAAACTTTTTTGAATTATATTGGATACGCTAATTTGTACGCTTAGTAGTTTTGTTCAGTAGACCTATAATTATGATCTATTACAGTTTAGTCCTTGGGGATAACGTGTTTGTTGCTGACCTTTGATAGGACTTCTACCTTAATAGGTGCTAATCGCAGATTCAATTAATTTACTAATTATAATACATTGTTAACATCACACCAACGCTTGCCGGAGTCTTTATTACGACATAAAAATATTACAATTTATTTATTATCTTGTGTGCTTACTTATTCTTATTAACGTATTGCTACTCGTATGTTTTAACATAGTAGCAATACGTTTTTCATGTCCATAATATTTACAATGCAATTTGAGTCTATCTGTCGATAAACGTTATTTAAAAATTATGCAAAGTATGACATAAATCTCATTAGAGTTCCATTTAAGGGGCGGTCAAGGTTCGTTGAGTTTTATGAGCATTCGACATTGACAGTAGTTTATCGCTCGTAACTTGGACGCAGAGGTCGAGTGATGCGCAAACCTGCATTGCCGTGTCATCTTTATGTAATGCTGTAAATACCGATGCATTGATTGCTGTCTTGGCCTTAACCCAAGTAATCGTGTCACAGACAACATAAACGTGCATTTTACACAGATTAAAAATTATCTTTCGCGGCATTTTATGAGTAGCACGCTATGATAGAGTTTGATGAGTAATTACCACCAAAACATTTATTTCTACCTAATAACAGCAGTGTTAGGCACTGCTGTGTTTCGTGTTGAAGGGTGTGGTAAGGGAGACAGACTTTTCCGAGGGGTTCCAGCTTAGTCCTCAGGGGTAGCGACGCATCTGTGGCCGACCTCAGGTTGGGATATCTAATCCTGTCTGGGGTTGATTACAGATGTCCATGGGCGGCAGTAGCCACTTACCAGCAGGTGGACTGCATGCTAATCTGCTACTCCTAAATTATAAAAAAGATCAAGTTTGGAATAAAAAGGTTGAGATTAGGATTAAGGTATGTTAAATATTGAATAGATTTGATATTAGATAGATAGACTATAAATATGCAAATTATTATAAAAATAAGCAACAACTTAATAACAAACTGAAAACAAGAGGCCATAAAGATCTTTATGGAATTTCCAGTGTCTTTCAACTTGACACATTTATAGCTAACATTTTAAGTCAGTTGATATTTGAATTAGTATATTACCTAATATATAGTTATATCCATAGATTAGTAAAGATTACTCACTCCTAACAAGAAAATGTACCCAGTTTTGAGAATTGAAATAGTTGCGTAAAAAAGTTTTGCCATGTCTCCGTGCTAAAATGTCCCTAAAATATTTGAAATAATCATTTAGTTATTATGTAAATTACGCAGTATTAGTTATTTATTCGTAAATTTTCTCTAAAAATGTTTTTATTTGTCAAGAATTCAAAAAAAGAACTTACTAATAAGCCGATTATGGCTTCATTCAATTTCAAGGCGGCGAAGTATCTCTAGTAATCTATGGTTATAACGAAATTGTTCAATATTTAACTTTAAATTAAATATTTGGACTTAGCGATATTTAAATGATTTGCGAAACTAAGAAATCCGAGCTGATCAATCATTTTGCAGACGTAACCGTATTTTTATTATATCTGTGTATTTTTATAAATATTATACTACTTTGTACGATAACAGCCAGATATTGCAACCGATAACAGACAGATAACAATTCGTTTTATGTTAAGTGACTCCAAAACGGTCAACTTGACACTTGCCATTGACGGAACTATGTCTTCAATATTGCGTCAATCTTTAGTCAATACAGTTTGTTTAGTTACTTAACTTGTTTAGTTAGTTTAGTTACTTTTGAAGGTGGTAGAACCCTTTGTGGTTCGGCGCCGGCAGCACCACCGCTACACCTATTTCTGCCTCATAACAGCAGTGTTAGGCGCTGCTGTGTTCTGTTTTGGAGAGTATAGTAAGGGAGACTAGTTTAAGGGGATACTTTTCCGAGGCGTTCCAGCTTAGTCCTCAGGGGTAGCGGCGCATCTGAGGCCGACCTCAGGTAGGAATATCTAAACCTATCTGGGGTTTATTACAGATGTCCATGGGCGGCAGTAGCCACTTACCATCAGGTGGACTGCATGCTCGTCTGCTACTCCTATATTATAAAAAAAAAACTTTACTCCTGAAAATAAGTCGACGGAGTAATATTGTCATTAATACATAAATGTATTTTTTATTATTGACTAATACAATCAAAATGTAATAAACAAGAACGGAACGTATTAAATAATTAGGCATCAGTCACTTTAAAATGATCAGTATTTCATCAATTAACATTTGTATTGATGTAACTTGAGGACATGAGTCATCATTGAATTCCTAAAAGGCAAAGGCAAAAGTACTTATAGTGCCAATAACTAACGATAGCGTATCTTTCACAACATGGCGGTCGGGAGATTTATTGAACGCGTCAGACATTAGTCCCTTTGCTATCTGTAAGTGATTATCGGTCAATCCGGTGAGGTCAGCCATTGTTCGTGGCGTCGGAAAAATATACGAGCTTCGAACGATCATTTTTATCGTGGCAACATCTTAGAAGCGTTTTAGTGTTGCCATTGGTATCTATCTAGTTTGAATTATCTTTACCTAACGGTGTTATGATATTTGTAGCTCGATATCAACGATTTGGGAGTTTTAAAACAATAAGTTACATTTAACACTGGAATTTATTTATTTACTAAAACCAACAACTTCATTTATTTCTAATACTTAATATATAATATCTAAAAATATTTACATTTTTAGATATAAAGTAATATCTAAAATGAATTTTAATTTTACGTTATAGATACAGTTACTAAATATGTGTGTGTGCATGTGAATAAATATGTTACTATGTTATATGTGTGTATTATGCAATAAATAAATAAGTACTTACAGTTATTAAATATTTACACTGGACATTATAATTTAAAAGCGTTTTTATTTTATTTAACAAAGTTATTGTATAAAAACTTATAACAAACTTAATTTTTGTTTTATTATTTACTTTATTAATTTCCACCCTTACTTTCACTTGAAAGAATTCCATTGGAAATGTAATTGAAATAGTTCTTCAGTTAGCATTTTAATTAATTATCAACCGAGTTAGTAACTTTTTCAAAGTACTCAGACTGTTATTACATTAATTTATAATTGACATCTATTATTAAGTTAATACTTATAAATTTTATAAATTTTTGATTGCAAAGCAGACTAAACTGTCACTGTTAATTGCCTGCAATTTAAATTTCTTACGTCGAAATGATCACGCCAGCGTTATCAGGGTTAGATCTAAGGCAATTTGAGGCAGTTATCGCCTCTAAGCAAATTGTACTATTTACATAATAAGCGACTGGTCCTTATTAGAATAGTTAACTAGAAAGACCCCTAGTTGAGCCAATTAATATGAACTGAGCGATACCAACTATCTTATATAATCGTACATACAATGTGTTTTATTGATTTATACTTTGTTTTACACAATGTCCCGTACTTACAATTAAGACCCGCGCGGCGGAGCGGTCATCATACCGGCCTGACGTGCAGAGGGTCCCGGGTTCGATCCCCGGCCAGACAGATTTCTAAATTATGAATTTAAGTTTCTGTTTCTGGTCTGGGTGTTTGTGTATTTGTCTCTATGTGTCCATAGAACCCACGCTACTGGGAATCCTAGTGTGGGGCTGTGAGAGTAGAAACATGTGTGTATTTATTTAAAAACAGTGTTACTATTTGGTATATGTACATTATATTGCACAATACGTACGTATTATTCAGGTAATTTCAAAAATCTTTCGAAAGCTTATTTCGTTAATTTTTCATCGATTTATTTTGGAATTTGTTTTCTATATTGAATTTCAAAATTCAATATAGATCTTGTGTAGCTAGCTTTTCTGTGAATCTAAAGTACGTGGTCAATTTATGTTAACACATTCGCAATTGAAATATCTGAAGTAAATACATGCATAAAATAAGTAGCAATTACCGCTTACGATATATGCTTTCCATAGCAGCACATGTTATTAAACTTTTATTACAAATCGCTCAGTACCCTTAATATGAGTTTTTACAAAAATGACTGTTTTTGTATTTGTTTACGTATTTCCCATACATTTCCAATCAGTTCTGATAAAATTGAAAATATATGCGCAAATACGTAAACAAATACAAAAGCAGTCATTTTTGTAAAAACGTAAAAGCTCATACTAAAGGTACTGTAGACTAATGTCAGGTTGTTCGATATTCAAAAATGTAAAACCACAACCAACACCGGAAGCAAAGTTAAGTGCATCAGTAATAACTATAGAATCTGGTAGGGCATCAGGCTATTTGGACAAACAACGGAGCCGTTGACCCTATCCCACGGACCCTCGAGTTACTTTACGAGCCCCGCTTGTTAGGAGACATGTTTATTTGGACGCCCACGCTTGCCCCACGCGTGGCTCGTGCCCGTGTGTGGGCTAAGGTGTGAGCGAAAGCGGTTTTTATCGTTTTTAATAAAAAAAAATAACTGGTTGGTACGTATACAATCATAATATATTTGAGGAAGGTATATAAGTGGTCAATTCTGCAAATAAATATTTTGTTACATTGTTGACTGATAACTGATCAACTTATTTTTATGTCAAATTTATTAATATATAAATATGTCGATGTTTTTGAAACTACTACATCTGTCTGAATAGCTTTGTTCAACTGGTTATTTGGCCTATTTAGAAAAATCCATGTTTAAAAATATGCCACACTATGCCACTCCCGCATAGCGATACTTTAATTCGCAAATCAGCCAACTCCACTTTTTGTTAAAGTGTTTTTTTTTTAATTTATTTTGATAGTAAATGGCGTTGAACGAAATCAAAATAAATAAAAAAAAAAAAAACATTTTGACAAAAAGTGGAGTTAGCTGATTTCCGAATTAAGGTATCGATATGTTAAAATCCATCAAGTCTGAATCGTGTGCCAAAAAATGAGACATACATACATGCGCTCGAAAAACATTACCTTCCGCAGTTAGTTTAAACATACGCGACGAATTTATAACTTACCTTCGTGGAAATTTAAAAAATGCGTAGCTACAGAAGACTATAGTTACAGCACAAATATACCATTGTACGTTTTATAGAACCTTCATTCACCTCCAACGTTCCTTTATTCAATTCAACGTCATTTTTAAATCTCCGTACATAAAATATAGTAAATAATACGTTAATAATATAATTTAAATTCATTTGTTGGTCTATAGAAGACGCTTCATTTGATAGGGTCGACAGAACGACTCAGTAATATTGAGAATAAATTATAGTAATTATTGTAAAGATAGATTCGGTTCCGTAGATTTTTTGTCATTTTTACCAGCTTTTATTTAACTTGATTTGTTACTTCGTATGTATGTGTGGGTCAAATTTGTTGACCCCAACGAATAGAAGTGAAATTTTGCACACACATTTGATTTGGATAACATTGCATGCTTAGTTTAGTGACGTCATTCTAAATCTAATATGGCGGATGCTCCAAGATGAGGAATTAATCATGTTTCATGCACCTCCATGACATAAAATGAAATAAAAGCGTTTTTTTAAAGAAGAATACAAATTTCGTTAGTAAGAAATTTATTCTTATTTCAATTCCAAATCTTAAACATAGGTGCATTAAAACTTTAAATAAGAACATTTCATGGTTAGTATTTACGGATATAAAAGAAAACTTTTTAGTACTTACGGAATATTTTAGTAAGTTTGTTGATTTAAATTTATTAAAACGGAACCCTAATTCTAAAGTAACCTCATTTGTATTGTTCTTGGGAACAAAATTGAGCGATTTGAATAAAATATTTGAGGCTTTTATCTAAACGAGTTCTGTTATGTGTTTGAAGACGCTTAATGTTGTTATTAGGGGAACGTGGGGAGATAAGATAGTCGAGGTGTGAGGTGAATGCGACTATGGTCAATGTTTTAAAGTAAATCTCTTCATAAGGCTGACTTTCTATATTGCTCCGGTAGATCGGTATGTAGCGATAAGGATACAATTTATGCAGGTGCATTTGAATGTAATTAGTTTATATTATATTAGAAAATAATTCTTTTTATATAAAATAAACAAAATTATATTTTGTGCACTGTAATGAGTGAATAGCGATTGAAACTCGACCTTCACAGTCTTGGGCTCTGGGTTCGTATTTTAGGTTAACTCTAATTTATGAAAGTTATCTGTGTAATAGAAAATAATTATCACTTGCTTTAACGGCGAAGGAAAACATGTAACATACACATCTGAGAGTTCCTTAAGGTGCGTCAAGTCTATAAAGTCGCACTTGGCCTGCGCGATGGACTATGGCCTAACTAAACCTCATTTACCCTGAAAGGAGATCCGTGCTCAGTAGTGGGATTGTAATAGGTTGAAAACGATTGAGTGAATATTTTTTATTAAATTGAAAAGCAAGCGAGAGTCAGTTTAGAATCTCCTTTGTATGAGAGCTAATTATATACCACTGAGTTATTCTCTCTGGTTTTTTACTTACATCCTAAAAGAGAAAATAAAAAGATCTTCAATAAAAACTTAGGTAAAAACTAGAGATTCTAAAGCAAACGCTTACTAAAAATATTATATGATTATTATTATATTAAATTTAAAATTTATTAAGTATATTATACCTAAGTAGTACTTGTCTACCCATTCAATGTTAAGATCAAATTAAGAGTTACAATGAATCATTTCAATACTTAATTTGATTCAAATGTCTGAAGAGATTATACTTAATCCAAAAATGAAATAACATTTAGAAATAATTTCTTTGCAAAAAGCCGGGTCAAGTGGTCGTTTACAGATGAAAGCATGATAAATTCTAAAAAGTATATAGAGATTTTTTATACGTTATGGCACAGATACTTATTAATGTCAAGGCGCAGAATTATTTGCGGCGTTCCGAATTAGTTTTTAGAAGCAGCAAGGTGTTATCGAGTTCAGGAATGATTACCATCCTATATGTGGTCAATCACAAAATCCCATGGTTCATGAATGCCAGTGGTCAAATGAATATCAGTGAAGTAGCACCAAGAACTGGAAGGCGTGGTTTGCGTCAAAGGATCACCAAGACAAAACCTGAGACATTGCGCTCACAGGACTCCGGTTGCGTTTCTTTGGAGATCCCAGAGTTCTCCGTGTAGAGCTCAGGTTGGTCGCCTAGAGGGTTTTATTGAGTAAAAATCCCACATAACGCCCCATACATAATCGCGTCCATAGGATAGGGTACATTTTAAGGTTTCTGCCTCAAAAACAAAAAAGGCTTAAAACTCTCGCACCCAATGTCTAGCAAACAAAGCGTGGATAAAGTCTATAAAGCGACAAAGCCTGCATCCTTTGAACCCATATTATCCAAAAAACAAACTGAAATAAAAATTTAAAACAAACGTGCATAAAAACGTTTACAAACGTGTACCGAAATGCCTTAAACATGAACAACGATAACAGCGGAAAACAATACGGGTCAATCGCATGCGATAACCTTCTTTATTGTAACCAGTTAGGGGGCTTTTTTCTGTAGCAAGTATTGGATGATATGACGTTTTAATTTAGTGTAAAGGTTAGGAAAGAGGTCATGTGATAAGCGTATGAACGGAGGTCGAGTGGAAATCGGAAAACTGAAACTTCTTTATAACTATTGCTTTACTACTTGATACTTATTAACTAAATCGGCTCTACCAAATCTGCGTACACCTATTTCTGTCTGTGTTGGAGTTTGATGAAATGACCAATAGGTATAATCTATACTAATATTATAAAGAGGAAAACTTTGTTTGTTTGGTTGTAATGAATAGGCTCAAAAACTACTGGACTGATTTTAAAAAATCTTTCACCATTCGAAAGCTACATTATCTACCAGTAATGTAGGCTATATTTTATATGAAATATATTTGATAAATAGATTTTGAGGCGGTACTAAGTTTACCGGGTCAGCTAGTTACGGATAAAGATAATGTCGATACTTTTAAGACGATATTATGAATACTTCAATAATTCAAGTGTTACAAAATATTCTAATTGAAGGACTAATTTTCGTCGACTAATTGCAGAGATTATTGTTTTTGACCTTTTTTTTTGCCGATACATACTCGATACTCGATAGTCTCTTTTTGATATCGAAATTACATTTATTGGCAATAGTCATCATCAACCAATTATTGTCCCAATGCTGGGCACGGGTCTCCTCTCAAAGTGAGAAGAATTAGGCTATAGGCCATAGTCAGATTTTTTTTAATAAATTTCTCAGGTGTGCAGTTTTCGTCACGATGTTTTCCTTCAGCGTTTAAGCAAGTGATAATTAATTTCCAATACGCACATAATTTTGAAAAATCAGAGGTACCGTACCTGGAATTTGAACCTCGGACCCCTCGATCGAGAGACCGAGTTTCTTAACCACTAGGCTATCACTGCCGTTGCCATTGGCAATAGTGCAAGTCAATATTTTAGGCTATTTTTCTGCTAGAAAGTTGTGGTAAGGGATGCCCTTATCCCTAGCCTTCTCATAGAAGGCAGCCAAACAACAGTGAGCAACTTTTACTAAAGGTACTTCTATATATTTTTTTCAAATAAATATGTCCTTAAATATTACAAACAGTTAACTATTATTAACGCATTTAATTATTATAAACAATAGATTAGAAGTATAAATCCAAGCTGACAGATTCAGGGTAAGTCGTCAATACGACAATTCTGAAATTAATTAATCGTATAATTCAAATGAAATCGAAATTTTAATTAAGTAATTAATGTTTAATTAATCTACTTGTGCAATCTCTTCTGCACTAATTTACACCTTTCAAACAGTAGTGCTATAGCTATGCTCTATGTCGGCATAATATTTCATTATAATAGAGCTCCGTGTGGCACAGTGGAAACTAAGAAGGTTGTAGATCCCTGTATGATTCCGGCGGCACTACCGCCACAATAATTTCTAGCTAAAACCAGTAGTGTTAAGCGCTGCTGTGTTCTGGTTTGAAGGGTGTGGTTCGGGAGACATACTTTTTCGAGGCGTTCCAGCTTAGTCCTCAGGGATAACGGCGATCTGTGTATGACCACCGATGGCAATCTGGTCATGTCTGGGGTTTATAGCAAATATAGCAACTTAGCATCAGATGGACTGCATGCTCGTCTGCTACTCTTTTATAATAAAAAAGAATTTGTTTGTCAGGAACACGCCTATAGCTTCCATTCCAAATTGCTCTACATAGAGACGAGATGGGGCTAGTATAGATGGATCTAGGAGAGATAGGACCTAAGTGGGTGAAATGTCTTTTCGCTACAAAATACTTTAACGCAGTTATCTGTATTAAGTACCCATTTATTTGTACATGTATTTAGAGGTGAAGTTAGGTTAGGTTATCATAAAAGGTATGTTGCAAAATATTTTAATATAGTAGATTAGATATCTTCCAATAGATCATTATCAAGTACCACTAAACGGAAAGGTCACCCAGACATTGGCCTCAGCGCAATGTCAATTATCGCCGGTGGTTTGACAAAGAGCTGTAGTTAAAGCAAACATGATGAGGCGTGCAGCTAGGGTTGTCACCTATTTTTGAAAAATATAATTTTATTAAAAATTATGCAAACTAAAATTGTAACTGTAAATAAGGTTAAGTTTCAACTGTGAATTTTGTTGTGTCGTTTTATATCAATACATATTATTATGTAAAATACAGAATGATTATATACACTATTGATAATAAATTCAAAATTATTTTGATCCCTAAATAATTATTTATAATATGTGAATCATATAATCATAAGAAATTTATTACATGAGTTGAATTGAACACTATTTTGTTTATTTAAATTATAATTACATATCAAGTTATTTTTTGAAATAATTTATTCTAGACTAGTTGGCAACCCTACGTACAGCCTTCGTCGTGGGCGCAAGGTCGGAATATAAAGGCGGCGTCACAAATAGATGTGCCATAAGCGTACTACTTGAAAAATTAGAGCATTAGAGGTTTCTTGAACAATTGCTTTGTACATTACATACATGTCTGCTGATACAATTGCTAAGGATAACAAGATAATTTAAGTGTTTGTTGTCTAAATAAAGATAAAAAAGATAATAATGATTCAACTAAATTTAAACTATGAATATTGTTTAAACTTAATCACACAAATAAAATAATTAGATAATATACACAGAAAAAAGTAACGAGTGTTTATGTGAGTGATTTCTTATTTATATATTAAAAATAATTTAATATGAAAATAATATGTTGACCATTTCCACACTTTGGACTAAGCTGGAACGCCTCGGCAAAGTATGTTTACCTTAGAATATTTTGATATACATATTTTAGAGTTGACTGGATGTATTTTTAACCGACTTCTTATAGTTCATTTTTTTAAAACATTACCCATGGTTAAATAAAGAAAAATAATTATATTAAAATTATGAGCTACAAATACGAGTACAACCGAAGTCTATGGCACAATTATCACTTATTGATGAGCAGAGGTACATGTACCATAGTGGGTGCAAGGTCGGAATAAAAACGAGACAATAACTAGTACCTAATTATAGAATCAGTCGCTACTTGAATTCACTTATAATTGCTTGAACATCTCCATAAAATGTGCATCGTGAGAATTTTAAAAGGTTTTGTTGTTTCACTGCAGATGCAATGTCGCTGTAATAATTTCTGTCTTTTTTATTTAGGAGTAGCAGGCAAGCATGCAGCCCATGAAAGTAAATGGTTACTACCGCCTATGGACATTTGTGATCAACCCCAGGTGGGATTAGATATTCCTACCTGAGGACCTACCAGCTACAGATGCGCCGCTACCCCTGGGGATTAAGCTGGAATACCTCTGAAAAACATGTATCCCACACCACACCCTTCAAACCAGAACACCACACCGTTTAACAGTGCTGTTATTAGGCAGAAATAGGTGAGGCGGTGGTGCCATCGGAGATGAACAGGGGGTTCTACCACCTTCAAAATGTCTACCTAATTTTAGCTTACACCTTGACATGAAGCGATTCAATTTAGTCTTCGTCAATACGCATTTGTGGCTTTAGTTAACTTGTGACTTTAGTATCCATTATTTGGATTTGGTGACAGGGGACCATGGGCGGCGGTTGCTAGTCAGATGGACTTCGGATCCACGTTTTTACTTCGGTTATTTAAAAAATAAAACGTGAAAATCTCTTAGATATAATCATGTACACAAAACATGTTAAACGTATACCTAATTCAAATGTAGAATATACAAACACCAGATTACCCGGTTTTAAACACTATTTACTTAAGTCTTTTTCATCTGAAAAGCTAATAATATAGTCTATAACAAAGTAACTATTGACGCAAATAAGCGGTGAGTTTCGAATGTAAAGAACATTGTATTAACGAATATTGAACTTGGCTAGTGTGACCATTATGTAGATGAGTATTACCTGCACATGTAACGTCATGTCCCTTTAAATGCTTATAGAAAACCTTTTCACTGCTTACACTTTACATTTGTTAAAATTACAGCTTTTTTATAATATAGGAGTAGCGGACGAGCATGCAGTCTACCTGATGGTAAGTGGCTACTGCCGCCCATGGACACCTGTAATCAACCCCAGATAGGATTAGATATTCCTACTTGAGATCGGCCACAGATGCGCCGCTGCCCCTGAGGACTAAGGTGAAATGCCTCGGAAAAGTCTGTCTCCCTTACCACACCCTTCAAAACGGAACACAGCAGCGCCTAACACTGCTGTTATTAGGCAGAAATAGGTGTGGCGGTGGTGCTGCCGGAGTCGAACCACATAGGGTTCTACCACCTTCGAATGCTGCTGCTTATGAACTTAACATAGGAAGGTGATGATAGAGGTAGGTCTGAAGGTAGAAAACCCTTTGTGCTTCAACTTATTTTTGTCTAATAGCAGCAACGCTTAAGTATTCCAGTTTGAAGGATGGTGACGGAGACATACTTATCTGAGACGTTTCAATTTAGTCCCCAGGGGTAGGAACATGTCTGTGACCAACCTGAGGTGGTTTCGGATTTCAGGTTTGTTTACATACTTATTTATTTATTTAATTATTACAAAATCCACAACTCTTAAAATCATGCAAATACATTTCTTATATAGTATTTCTTACAGCCAATTACGGATTTACAATTTAACTTTACAATTTAAATTTACAATAATATATATAAATACAGGTATAAATAATATAATATAACGTAGATACAGTTACTAGATTTTTATGTGTGAATGATAGAGTTCGGCGTGCGGTCTGATTTTAAATTGTTTACATAGAAAATTTTATTTTCTTTTACCCAATTCAGGATCTTTAGCACTATTTTATTATTTGTTATTTTACTTCACAGTTTGCACTATAATGTATATAATCTAAAATAAACAGACTTCGAGTCAGCCTATTTATGCCTGTTTGATTCAACGTTTAGTATTCATTCAATAATCGCCTGAATTTAAATCTAGATCAGTATTTCTACGTTTTATACAAACAACTTGCATCTTTTACTGTGAAATCCATAACAGTAGTTATAACTGTAGTATCTTTTGTTGTAAAAAAACTTGCACATTTTGCTTGAACGAAAGAAAAATAAAAATTACAAATATATAGTCCGCGCCAAACTGCTAGTCCACTCTAAAGTTGTTGCGAGCATGTGTAGTCATACAATTTGCTATGGCGACGCGATTCATTTCTATATTCAGAGCGGACTAGCAGTTTTACGCGGACTATAGATACATAACACCGAAGTACTTCTGAATAAACTAGAGCGCCTTCTCAACA
This sequence comes from Epargyreus clarus, assembly GCF_041222505.1. Classification (NCBI taxonomy): domain Eukaryota; kingdom Metazoa; phylum Arthropoda; class Insecta; order Lepidoptera; family Hesperiidae; genus Epargyreus; species Epargyreus clarus. The sequence goes on from NW_027332212.1 coordinate 11,722,367, forward strand.
ATTCTATCAGATTCATATTTGGCCTTCGTAAATATGATCATATATCTCAGTTTCGCAACCAACTTAAGTGGCTTACTATTCGTCAGAGGCGTAACTCTAGAATCCTTTTTCAGCTTTACTCTATCTTGAATGATAATAATACTCCTCCTTACCTCAAGGATTACTTCCAGTACAGGTTCTTCCCATGACAAAATGCTTCGGTCGTCTCGTAACTTAAGGGCAGATATTCCACCGCATACGAGTGGTTTTTTTCAGTTTTCTTTCTCTGTTCAGGCAGTACTGCTTTGGAACGCTCTGCCCGTGCATATTAGGAAAGCACCAAGTAAAACAATGTTTAAAAAACTTGTCCGAGAGCATTTTCTAAACACCGCTGCAATATCGTAATCATCTGTATTGTTTAGTTTATATAATATGTATGTATTTGTATATATTTTGATATATATCTGAACTATATATATCTATGTATATATATAATATAATATAATTTATTTTATGTATATATAATTAACACCTGCCGCCATTCTCTCCTTCCACACAGGGTTGACTGGCAGAGAATGCCATCAGGCATTAAGTTTGCCCTATTGTATCTTTTTATTTTTATAGAGGTGCAATAAATAAATAAATAAATAAATAACAGAAACATAACTCCAGAAAGAGCAGTTTCTACTTGAAGCCGATCGTAAATGTGTTGCCACTGCTGAATACTAAGATGGTCGCTTTACATAAAAGATAGTAGCATCAGTAGCAGTGGGCAGTCATAACCTAGTGGTTAAGAAACTCGGCCTCCCGATCGAGGGGTCCGAGGTTCAAATCCCAGGCGCGCACCTCTGATTTTTCAAACTTATGTGCGGATTAGAAATTAATTATCACTTGCTAAACGGTGAAGGAAAACATCTTGAGGAAACCTGCATACCTGAGAGATTTATAAAAAAAAAACAATCTTGAACGTATGTGAAGTCTACCTATACGCACTTGACTAGCGCGGTGGACTATGGCCTAATCCTTTTCATTATGAGAGGAGACCAGTGCCCAACAGTGGGACAATAATGGGTTGATGATAGTAGCATCCACACACTTCCACGCAAAATTGATTCATGCTAGAATTGGGTCTGCGGGAGGTACCTTCCTTGTTGAGCTATATTAGCTCTACCTTTTAAAGTTTCAACCAAGAAATAATTAGAGATCAGTGTCGACTAGTTCGAATTTCTTCGTTTTAGGACTCAGACAATTACCAGACAATTATATCAATCTAATTCTAACTCCTGCACAAATAGCATTTGTCTAAATAATATTGACAAAACCAATTATCAATCAACCTAGTGACTACACTTTCGGACATACAATGTAACAACAAAACAAAAGACCAGCGAACGTCAACTTGAGGTCACTAGCAGGTCATAGTGACGGAGGTCATGTAACACTTGACTTCTGGAACAGTTGTTGACAGGTGTAGCAACCGTAAATAAAACGTATTATTTCGACACAAATCGGCATTGTTACTCTGAAGGTGTTTTGAAAGAACATGTCGTGTTGTATTAGCTACTTGTTGTATTCGGGCTCGTGATACAAACTTTCAAAATTAATTTTAAGTATTAAGGTCTAATTATATCAAACATAGAAAAAAATATAAGAAGGTGACAGGATAGTCTTAAATTTTATTGACATATACTAGCTCCTTTAATGTTAATCCATAAAGCAAAACAGAATCATATAATTCTATAAAATATAAAGCAATTTATATCTTTCGTAACGCGACCGCAGTCATGACCCGTATCTGTCGAAATATTTTACAGAAAAATCAGATTTCGTGTGACATACATTCAATGTCTTCTAGATACATAATATAAATGTGTACTTATGTGAAGGAGCTTTCTTCTTGAGTATTTCACGGCATGGTGCTCTGCAAAAGTAAAACAAAAGAGTTTATCCTCTGAGCCATAAGCAAAGCTCCCCTGGCGTTGCAAATCAACCTGAATACTATTTGTTTTATTTATTAAGGTGTCATTTGTCATCTCAATTTTGGGACTATAATTTCATTTCATATTTTTTGCATCAGTTTGGTGCTATGGCTATAACTAAATGTTTGTCTGTCTTACGTCAAGATGCACTTATACCTAATATTATTTAAATTACCTTTCATATTTGATTCACAGTAGTTCAGTACTTAAGAACAATTTTAAATAAATAGAACATGATTAGATTAATGCATTTGACGTCAATAAATTTGCCCAATATGCAGACTAATGAACCTGGTGCAGATGTTGGCAGGCCAATACTAATGATAAATCAGATTTACTATGCGCTTAGATCAGAGGTTCTCAAAGTAATATTTTTAACGTCAACTGTTAATTCAATTCGGTAAATTTTGACCAAAATTGTCGAACAGGGTAAATAGTCAGTCGATGAAATAAGCCGATAAAAAATATCTTCTCTTTCTGACTAGAAATGAAAGCGATGTCGCCTGTCTATAGGCCTATCTATGAGTAAGTTACAAATATTACAAGAACACAAATTATCATAACTTTTTACCCTTAACCCATTAAATACCTCAATTTTATTTTGAATACTATCGCCCTTTTGTAGATATCGTCCACTTTGAGAAACACTGGCATACATGTTTCACACGACGAAATAATCGATTTGATAAATGTAAAGTGGTATAAATCGCAATTTATAAAATGAAATCGATTATTACCTGTCTTAACTTCGCGACTTTCGTATTAAACGAATATAATTTGTACTAATAAAACCAACTTGTAACACTAATATTTCTGTTATAACAAAACCAAATTCTCAACGTACTTATATGATCGATATTAATCTTGAACAAAACGTGTTTGTGGATTGAAAGCTCAACTTTTTCACACGATAATTTATCACAAATATCGATCGATAACTGTCATTAATTTTACTAATCCAAAGTGACGTAAACTAACTTTACAAGCGACTTTGTAAACATTTAGACAAAGTATATAATTATAAACAGTTTTAGTAATGAAAAGAATATAAGTAATGGCTGTGCGATATGTTTTATAAAGCAATAAAATTTATTCTTTGTTTTGTGTTATTACAGTAACTTACAGGACTGGTTAGTTTACCCTTTTGACCTGTTCTCAAAAATAGCTTCAGAATGTTATTCTTGCAGGTTTTGCATTTTGCATCCTTAGGGCGCTTTCATATTAGACGATTTGAGTCTTAGTACTATCGCACGACAGCAGGACCATTGCTGTACTTCACACGGATGAGTATGTACGACTGCAAACGGTAATGTTTTTCAAGCGTGTGTCTCGTTCTTAAGCACGCTCTACAACAAATATAGCTTGACAGATTTTAACATATGAGGTGTCGTTGGATTTGTCTGAATTTTGGCACGAATTTGGGACTTACCATTTGCAACGCTGTCGTCCTGGTAACGTCCTGCGAAGGACTGTTTCCGCAGATTCTTCGTCTCATTTTATTTGAAAAAAAAAAACTGTTCGTGGATTACTACAAACCTCCGTTTTTCGTGCGGCATTAATCCGACTCAAATCGTTCAAAGTGAAAGCGGCCTTATATCACAGAAGTAGCATATTGAAATGCAGTCCACTTTACGTTAATGCTCACCACACATAACTGCGCCAAATAGTTTTAGTGTAACCTAAGGCCGTTCTAGCGTCGCTAGTTTGCTACCGTGGTGACTAACTGCGTACTAATGCATGAGATAACCATAAGAATAGGCAAGGCTTTGCCTGATATAATGATTAATATTTTACATTAATATATTACACCTGCTGTCGTAATTGTTTTGATGTAGTGTACTTAACATTGCACCACACATTAAAGTAAGAAGGGTAAAGTATAAGTAGACTTTATACATTTTGGAGTATTTTGGAAAACTAATTTAACAGAAACGCAAAAACGCAAAAATCACACTTAAACCGTAAGAGTTGAAGGCTACTTTTTTCGCAACATAGGTCACAATATAATAACTACTCATATGAGGTAATGGCGGAAGAAGTGCCTGAAATTTTCAGTACAGAAAAGGATGTAAGTAGAAATACAAATAGTCGGTAGTCGGACTTTACATCTATGAAAAGTTTTTACAGGACACTTAACCATGATTCCTTAATGTAGTTTTCCTTCACGATGAATTATTGGTAAAGATTTGCATAGCAAGAGTAAGTTTTTAATAAATATAATGGTAATAAAAAAGTTTATATACCACGAATTATTTATTTAATAATAGATTTCTTATATGTATGTATTTGCTTAATCGCGTACATATATCGATAAATCAGAGCCCGGAATTAAAACTACGTACCCAAATCATGTACCTAATTTTGAAAGTGTGTTTCTATGTACACAGTGATAAATAATACACGTTTGACCTGCAAGTCGGTAAGAACGAGCAGGGTCGCGCACAAGGTCAAAACACAAAGGTGTCACGTCATTTGTCACGCGGTGGCGTGTGGAAACTATACCAATAATTATCTGTACGTACACCTGATGACATAAACATGTGAACCCTGATGGAATATACCTTTGAAATAGTAATTTTTTTGGGTATTTTAACCAACTGCCTCGTAGCGTCACGTGGTACCATTTAATTTTATTTGCATTAAGCATTATATTACCGTAAGAGTAATAAAAACGTTTAAATAAAAAAAGACATTAATTTTATTGTCATACTGTAAAACATTTTAACTGTCATAACTTGTGAAACACTAATGAAGGCTGATGAGGCTTGTCTTTTAATTTAAGAATATTAGGAAAATCCAATGTGTCACTTTTCACTTAAAATGTGTTATTTATTTATTTGATGTTGGACTCGATTGATTGATCGATGAATGTTAATGTATGCGAAAGGAATTATTATTTTCGTCAGTTTTATGAAAACGTTCGTGTTCATAAAACTCATAAGCAATTCTGTTTCATTTTGTAGATATGGCTAAAATAGTTATCATTTGTCCTCAAAAATATCCTAAAAATACGTAAAATTAATAATGACATAATCATAATACATGGGCGTCTGATCGATACATAATTGAGATAGACATGTATAATATCTTAGATCGTATCCTAACAAACAAAAATAGGTAATGACGACAAAAATAAACTATCGTTTTCAACTCAATTCCTCAATACTTCAAGTAATACATGTAATTAGCGAAGGTATAGCTTATTGCAATTGACAGGCTAATAGGTAATATCCTCTCAGCGGAATACTTTCTCCCGGTATTTTAATTCCAGTGAAACGTAATGACGAAACGAGGTTCTTCATCATACTCCCTTTGATAAGTAAAATAGAAAGATACTTCATTAAAATTGAATGAAGCCACAAAAGTATGATTTATGGTTAATTGTGTGAATTCTTAACAAATAATATATCATTTATGAAATAAATAAATAAGTATTTTTAAATTAACGGACATTTTAGAACGGAGACGTGGCAACACTTTGTTTACGCAATATTTTCAATTGTCAAAACTGGTTACACTTTCTTATCAGGAGTTATCAATCTATGTATTTTACTCATCTAAGCATACTCAATATAAATTTATTTTCATTCGTTTTCTTACTAACCAACGGGTATGTAAATTTTATCTTGGAGTTCTAATCTATAACAGAATTGATTAAGGGTGATTTTTATTAAACTGATGCATAATTTGTAACAACCCCTCTCCTGTAAACCCTTCTCACTCTTGAATAAGACCTGAGGTAGTATTGAGAGGGCAAATTTGTAATAATAATCACCTATATTTCTAATTTAGATTATACTTTTTTTGTCCTCAAGTATTTGTTTAAAAACAGTAATTTGTTTAGCAGCCCTATATTTGGACATGAGTTGAACCAGTAGTAGATGATAATACATTTAGATATAACGTTGAGCTACCTACTTATACTCCTATTGAGATTATATTTTTTTGTCCGCAAGTATATGTTTAACAGCAACAATTTGTTCAGCGTTATGTCACGTCGACTCAAGTACGTGTAATGTTCCTAACTGAGCGAAAACGTTGTGCTCGTGTCATTAAAGAGGTAGGTATGTACTTGAATACAAATCAATTATACATAAACGTATTATTTATTGTCCTAAAAGTAGATACATAGTTGAGAAATATAGACGAAATACATTTTACAAACTAATGTGATGGCAAAAGGAATCGACTCAGCCTTGTTGACGCAGGATTATTAATCCGAGCACCACTGTTTTAATCCGAGCACTTGAATAGTCTTGTATCTTGAATTAAATATACTTCTTATACCACAAAGTACTAATTATGTCATTAGTTTTGCTTGCATTAAGATGTTTTATGTTGTATAGGTCAGAAATATTTAGATTATTATTGTGATGCGAACTTTATCTATTTAAAAATTGCAAATAAAAACGAAATATCAAAACTCACAAATTGAAAATGAAGGTTAAGAGTGTAAGAAGAGAGTTAATCAATAATCCTATTTTATATAATGTAACCCTATTATTTGGAAGGTGACTCCAGGTGGACCAATAACTAGTGTGACATAGTTCTTGCGTTTTGACCATCTTATTCCACAGTAGCAGTAGTAGGGCAACGCATCTGAGTTCTCCTTCAGTTAAAACCTGTTCCATATGTATGGTCGCGGGGCAAATGGATCATGGACATTATGGACATAGCATGGACGTACCATTAAGTGGGCTGCAACCATTAGACCAGTAGACCATTGCAGACCACTGCAGACCACTAGACCATTAAGTGGTGATCGTTTGCTACTCCAATGATAAAAAAATTGAATATTTGAAGCCACAGTTCAAACTAAAGTCTCCACCGAGCCGTCGTAACCCGAGCCTTATTTCCCGCTAAGGTCGCACAAAGAGAGGCATTCGCAATGTTTTGTAAACAGATCACGCGCAGATGCCGCGACCGGCGCTGGAATGTGACGTTTTCACTCCGCACTACGCATCGGGTTTTTGCTCTACGCATCATATGAACACTTGACGAGACTAGAACTGACTAGTGTGGTACATGTGGGTTAAGATTCCGTATAATCCGTCAGCTAAAACTCGATGGAGCCCCACGGTTAACCCATTATTGTCCTACTGCTGGGTACAAGTCTTCTCTCATTGAGGAGAGTTTCGGACACCGTCCGTCACCCTGGGCCAGCTAGTTGGTATGTAGACTTAACACATTAATGACAACTTTATTAACGAATTGTGACAAATGTCATCCTTTGTCGAAAAACAACACGCTTTGCCAAACGCAAATGATATTAATTAATTTGTAATACTTATATAACATTAAATATTGAAATATCAATGGTTCGTGCCTGTCGATTCGATCCTAGAAACCCCCAATTACGATGCTGAGTTATTCATTATTTAAGTATTTAGTAAAAAAATACCAGTTTCCGAGAGATGATAGAACTTATGGAAGGGCGAATATTTAATTTTTTGTTACTCAAAATCACTAATATGCTTAATGATAGTAAAGGTTACATAAATGTAACAAATATATGACAATTATGTCCTCAAACTTTGTTTACAGATGACATTGACGACAAATTGAATCTCATCCGCGAAAACCCTACTACTGTTCTGAAGCGAGAAATTGGACAGCTTAATTCACTATATGATGAAACGAAGACTTGTGTACCGCATGCGCATAATCGCCGCTATTACAGCCCACAATAGAATTGGGCGGCGCGCGCCGTGAAATTGCGCTTTTAAATACTTTCTATTGCCTGTCGCATGATGTGACGGTAACGTGAACTTTGACTAATACAGATGTCACTGCTTCCGACCGTAAGATTAAATAAACCGAAAAAGTTACTTCTTACACGAAAATAGGTTTATCCGAAAAATGGTAGGCTGGATCATAGATTAGTAAAGATTACTCACTCCTAACAAGAAAATGTACCCAGTTTTGAGAATTGAAATAGTTGCGTAAAAAAGTTTTGCCACGTCTCCGTGCTAAAATATCCCTAAAATATTTGAAATAGTTATTTATTTATTATGTAAATTACGCAGTATTAGTTATTTATTCGTAAATTTTCTCAAAAAATGTTTTTATTTGTCAAGAATTCAAAAAAAGAACTTACTAAAATAAGCCGTTTGTGGCTTCATTCAATTTCAAGGCGGCGAAGTATCTTTACTAATCTATGGGCTGGATGTAATCTTTACGTAATGTAAATTGTGTGGAAATTAAAAATACCTGGTATTCTCTAAACGATCAATTAAGTTTATTTCAATGCATGACATGACGTATGATACGGATGTATATATTTTTTTGTCTGTCTATGTTTCCGAAACGGTTTAATTTAAACCAATGCTAATGAGTTCAGATAACAACCTTACTTTAAGATACTCGTATACACAAACAGGCTAGTTCAACATATTCAGCTACTATTATAGTTTCTTTATATACTTTTACGCCAAAGCTAATCTATTTTGACAAGTATTTCGGTAAAAAATACAAATTACGTAAAGCAAATAATATTATAGACTTTACTTTTTGAATATACCAACGTCTAACTTTGCAGGACCACCTTTCCTCCCTGATGTAGTCTTAAGCAACATGCTTCCATACAAACACAAACACACAACAAACTTTCTTAGTTGCGTCGAGGGCGGGTCATTTACCTAGCGCGGGTCACATGCATGTCATCGACACGCACCGCCAGCTGATCAGAATGCCTGAGCAATCGCATTTGCTTGCATTGCACAAAAATTCGTGTTTTCGGGTCGCTGAACTGTAATGACGCAAGACCATAGCGTACTAATTAGTTTGGTTCTAGTCCTACAGCTTCTTGGGTTGCCTAGCACGTATTGGAAAGGGTGTTGTTATTGCACTAGTATGAACATGATGGCTGGATGCGTGACCTTTTTACTTGGGGTTATCAAAGGGTTCTTCTCAGTTGCGAGGTTAACGTAGCGGATATACCGGTCCGTTAATAGCTAAAATCCCACAATGTTTCTTTGAAGGCACTTTTTCCGGTCGTGGACTTCCACGGACGTGGCCTTCCGAGCACTCTGTTCGGGGTGGATCCGAAGTGACTCCATCCTTCCACAGGCGATTTCATATTTGGGAACAAACATTAAGCCATCGATCCCAGTTGTTATCTTAGGACCAGTAGTAAAATCTTTTCGGGGGCCTTATATTTTGTTCGAAAATATTTAATACGTTGGCGACTAATATCCATGTTACGCTTTCACGAAGGTACACCTAAGTAGATACCCTTTTCTGCCCAACACATTAAAACAGCGTGCTAGAATACTTTAAGCCTTCTTCACTCGTGGAAGGACGTGTTGTCAGTAATTGGAGATAGACAGGGTTGCATAGTAAAATGGCTCAAAATCTAACATCCTATTTTTAGCTCTCGATCCGGCAATATTTTACATCTGACCCGGCCGACAACGACAACCGGTCGCTTCGTTAGCCGTCGGCCGATCGCGATTAAACGTCAATTAGAACCATTGTCGCGCGCCACTCGCCCCGTAAATAACCAACAGTCAATCCGCCGCGATCCAGTTTCGTCGCTCGCATTAATGACTTTGGAGCTCGCCATGGACTCGGGGTACGGGTGTGCGCTGAGGTTTGTCGCTTTTGTGCCGACTTCGGTCCATCTACGAATGCAATGGGACTTTTATTAAAAAAAAACACGACTTTTAGGTTTTCGGCAATATTTTACATCTGACCCGGCCGACTACAACTGGTCACTTCGCTAGCCGTCCACCGATCGCGATTAAACGTCAATTAGAACCATTGTCGCGAGCCACGCACCCCGTAAAAAACCAACAGTCAATCCGCCGCGATCCAGTTTCGTCGCTCGAATTAATGACTTTGGTACTAGCTTTGTCCCAGGTTTGTCGGTTTGTGCCGACTTCGGTCCATCTACGAATGGCAATGGGACTAGTTGAAGAAACAACAAGTAACAAAAACCTTCGTCCAAGTTTAAACAGCTGGCTATTTGTCATAATTAGCATCGACTGTTATACATTTGTATAGAGTATCCTCGAGACGAATGTTAAGCAGTGCATGAGTAGACCTGAAAACTACGCTGAAAGTCACCTTGGTGGTCATACAACATTTGGTATTATTATTGTATTTATTATTATAGAGTTTTAAGTGACTACCAAATAATTTAACGCTAATGCTATCTTATTTATTAAACTTTTGTAATAAGCTTACTATAATCAATAAACAACACGGAAACAAAGTCACTCTTTGATTGGCTTGTTACCTCACATTTGCTTGTTCAGTGGACATAGCCGCACGAAGTCGGCACAGCGCCGGTAACCACTCGCCCTACACACACCCGATACACTTCCACGACGCGACCACGCCGACACTGACACTTGACGCCGCTAAAGAGTCCTTGCTGTCTCATTTACCTCACGCGAATAATGTAACCAAATGTTGTTTTCGAGAGGTAATTACCACGTATCGGAGAGCGCTGGAAATGGCTACTTGTAATGCAATGGCAAGGCTGTGGTGTTTTTATTATGTAAGAACGATTTATCCGCAAATAACATGATTAGTACTGTTAAGCAGTTATGAAGAGGTAATATTTTAACCCGTCTGGGTTAATGTTTCTGAACATTTTTCGTCTAAATCGTTAGAGTGACAAAGGCCATATTTTAAAGCAGTCCCATTTGTTTTTATAATAATTCTCTAGTTTATATCTTTCAATTATTTCCAAAATTTGACTCTATATAAAGGGAAACTGCAGCCCAAAAACTATTTTGTTTTCATAGAATACACAGGACGCACCTCTTCTTAATAGTAAATTGGTTTCTGACAAATTTAAAGGTGCAAGGCTAAAGGAGGAGTGTTCAGTAATTAATACGTATTTTTCTTTACTAAAATTATTATTTTATTTTCACCGCCACACCTATTTCTGCCTAATAACAGCAGTGTTTAGCACTGCTGTGTTCTGCTTTGAAGGGTGTGGTAAGGGAGACATAATTTTCCGAGGCGTACCACCTTAGTCCTCAGGGGTAGCGGCGCATCTGTGGTCGCCCTCAGGTAGGAATACCCAATCTTATCTGGGGTTGATTACATATGTGCACGGGCGGCAGTAGCCACTTACCATCAGGTGGACTGTTTGCTCGTCTGCTACTCCCATATTATAAAAAAAAAAAACAACTATATTTAATTGTACCTATATATAATCATTGGATTACGTAGCGTTGATAAACTAAGTAGCGGTAATTCTGATGAAAGAATTATTGACTGGTCAGTGGTCATGAACACTTACAAGCGGCGATAAGGTTTACAAGCTCGCTTGAGTTACATAATTTATTCTGCTACTGCCATGCTTGTGGAGTAGCCTTAACAAAATTAAGTTGCGATATTTCCGACAAACTGAAATTTAAAAAGAGAACAGTCGATTTGTTTTTTTTTATATTCTATCCAGTTGTGTTTTGCCAGTGACATTTTAATGCTGAATTGAATTATATAGAAATATTTTATATAAAATTTGTAAATAAGTAAATAAGCCTTTAAATAAACCACTAAAAAACAACAAATTGCAAAAAAATAAAGCTATATACTATATTTTTTCTGTAGATAACATTCTCGACGTTTGAAATTAGAAATATAAAAAAAAAACATTTAAATTAACGACTTTTCGAGATTAAAATATTTATATTATATCTATACATCATTTCATCGTAAAGAGAATAATCAGACTTAGCTTCCAAAATTATCATTACAATAAAAAAAATATTTTGTAAGAAAAAACTTAAAAAAGGAGAAAAAATAAATGTAGGTCTAAAAGGTCCAGGAAATAAATAAACATATCAAAAAACGGACATGTAAATAACTAAGTGTATGTTTAATCTGTCTGTTAATTGCAGTGGACATTTAAAAAGTTCATTGAGGTTGCTTTCTCATGAAAGTAAAGGGTAACAAACGTATCACGATATAAAAATCGAAACATCGATGGAATAACTGTATCGTGGAATTGATATAATGTTCCGTACTATATTTTAATGGACATAATATGAACATAATTGTCGATATACTGAAACTCAACTGAAGGTTCTAATACCACTATTGTAAAAAAAATGCTTATAGAAAAAAAGTATCAAATAGGTTTTCTTTTTATTAAAATATCTAGTCCTTTTGACGCGTGTATATATTCGCGTTACTACATATTCGTTAATAAATTTCTTCTTCACCAATAGGAGAGGCATGCTTGAATATGTCTCCTACAATTGTGGGATGACAACCAAGCCCAGCAATTGGATATAAATAAAAAAGTTGCAACAAATTAACTTAAGATTTCTCTTAGCTCAGCATATTTTGTGTTATAAAATATATACTCGTATTCTTAGATAATTTATGTAAAAAAGCTTATTAAATAAATTAAAAGTAAAGTAAATAAATACGATTGCTATTGAAATTATATTATATTAAAACTAAAGTTAACTTGAAATAAATTTACAATGTTTTCATTGTTTTTTTTATAAACATTTTTGTTAATCCTGTAATTATCAACATTTACCACAAATGAAACCAATATTCCTCAAGTTAAATACTATTAAGCAGCCAAGTGGAACCCTAAGAAGGCTGCGCCGGCGCACAAAGTGCTCCAGTTCCGTTAATTGGATCATGCATTAAACTGTACTGTTAAATATAATTATTTTATTATGGAACCTTGGGCCGACAGTGACGCAACTTTGCTCCACAGAACGTAATATTTACTGGGCCATGTTTGTCATCCATTTTTGGAATCGGAGGCCTTCGATTTGTGAGGTGAGAGTTCAGTTCCGCCAATCGCAAATTTTTGGATAATTAAATGCGCCATTTTATGTAATAAATATATTTTTAAAGGATAAAAGAAACAAAGATTCGTATTACTTTAATCCTATAAAAATTGACTGCTAAATCACCACACTTACCTATAAAGATGTATTGTAATCTGATCCAAATACTAACACTTGAGAAATTACGCTAGTTATTAAGAATCAATTATATGATTCCCTACTAAAGATGAAAATTATTATAAATAGCATTTAGTAAAGTGTTTAAACGTATAATCGTTCAAACCAAATTTATATAACATTGGGTGACATGACTTTCTATCACGAAAAACAAAAAAAATCTGTATCTGTATCACGAAAAACGAAAAACAAAACAAAATGTCTCTTTCAAAAAAAATAAAAAAATAACAATTCTAAAACTTATTACTGAAGTATATTTAAAGCGAAAGTAGAAATAAGTCATAGAAAAATTCGTAAAGGTTTTTTCTTGCTTAATTTTGGATTACAATTTTAGGCCTTAATCTCTGTTTTGAGGCCCTTTTATGGGAGGTAAGGCCTTCAATCGAGGGTTCAGTTCCGCCTGTCACCGAGCCAAAAATTCGATTTTTACTTTCGCTCTGATTTTCATGACCTCAGCAACCTCAACGTGTTTAATTTAAGAAACTAAGTCAACTTTTGGTGATTGGTTGTATTTGGTGTCATGCTACCAAGGTCTGAATATTTTTAATTAATTCGTAATTGATACTATCTGTATGTCAATGTTTAAGTTAAACTTGCGGTATCGTCACCACTTTTATTTTTGCCTTCTAGTAGTGTTTAGTGTTGTTCTTATTAAAATGTCGTGAATTCAATTACACCCTAGACTTCTTGAATTCAAATGATTAAATTCATGAAGTTTCAAGATTCAAAGAAGATTCAAATGATTGAATTCAAGAAGAAGTTTAGAGGTTTAGAATGATTTGTAGATATTCAGTGTAGACAAAAATTACTTACGATCGTAGACTAAACTAGACTTCACTCCATTTATCACTCTTATATAAAATACACGTTTTATACGGAACTATTTCTAATATTTGACATTTATAAACATACCAGTAGATGTAAATCAAAATTCAAAGTTGAACCATTTATTTTGTTGACCGATGACAAACGTGTTAGAAACCACTAAAATAGTACTTTTCATTTTCTCACGAAAAAGCGACAAGATCGCCAAAATATAAATCCTCTGTTAATGATTATATCTAAATTATATTAATTACAGTGATTGATCATGTCGGTTTCATCTCGTTTAGCTGAGATGTTTATAGTCAACAGATTCTGCTAGTACGGACAATGATAAACGGTTACTATATGCGTTTCATTTCAAAGTAAAATTAAAATTAATTTACTTAACAAATGAAGTCTTCGAAAACAGTCTATTGATAAAAAGCGCTTCATTTTTTTTGTAATATAGAAGTAGCAGACGAACATGCAGTCCATCTGATGGTAAGTGGCTATCGCCGCCCATGTACCACTGTTGTCAACCCCAGATAGGATAAGATTCCTACCTGCGATCGGTCATAAATCCACCGTTTCCCCGGAGGACTAAGCTGGAATACCTTGGAAGAGTATGTCTCCCTTACCACACCCTTCAAACCAAAATAAAGCATCGCTTAACGTTGCTTTTGATAAGCAGAAGTAGAAATAAATAATTGTCAGAATATTTTTTTATATTATATCAATAAATTGTTATTGTTTATTCAATGAACGCTTAAACGTTTGATACACTCAATGTCGTGGGTACCATGGACACACACATGGAAACACAAACACCCAGACCCAGAAACAGAAACCTAAATTCATCATTTAGATATATCTGGCCGGGGAACGAACCCGGGACCCTCTGCGCGTCAGATCGGTTGCAACCCCCCGCCACGCAGTTCGTATAAATTAAAATTAATTAAACAAATGAAGTCTTCACAAAAAGTTCTATAATCTATTCCGAACGTTTAAAAGCAGATTAGACAACATAAAGCAGTTAACATGAATAACACTAAAAAATTAACACCTTTAGTATAACCCAGGGAATTTGTTCCGTAATTAATAAAATAGAGCATAAAGCATCGATCTGTAACATGCGAGTCGAATGTGGAGCGATTTTTTACATCCATTTAAACCAGTTCAAAGAGCACATGAAATTTGAGTACGTAAAAAGAGCACAGCGACTGTGACGGTCAAGTAATGGACGTGTTTCACTGACAATGATAAAGCTACAAGCGACAGATTATATTTTTTTTTACATATTTATCACAACCAAATACAAGATCAATGAAACCCAAAAAGGGTTAAAACGATACTGTATATTATAAAGATACTGACTTGATACACGGTGACCCTTACACACTGCGTGACCATCATAAATAAACATTTTCGGACGGAAGTCGGACAGACGGACGGAAGATGCTACTAATCATCTCTGGGATTCCTTAGTCTCCCTCTACACTGTAAGCTATGGTATCCACATGTAAATACGAAGTGGTGCTGTTTTAGACACTAACAAATGCTATATAACATACCAATTAATTAAAACATGACCTCTAAATAAAATAATACAGAACCGTCGACCCGTAACTAAATAAATACGCACTGTTGACCTCAATATACACTTTTTATTAGCGGAATAAAGACTGTCACTTTTCTGTTTTATTAATTAAAGTTTGAACCATTGCTTACATTGCATTATGTAATTTGGTTAATTCACTACTCGTCGTTCACAATGAAACATGTTACTTACGAATAAGGGTAATTGTAGATGGTCGACTTGTACTGAATATTTTGACTACAGTATTTAGAAGGTATATCTGGAATAACACTTATTAATCATTAACGTGATACCTTGATTTTATGTGCTGAAGATAGTGATGTTATGTATTTTACGTTGTTATCTTCTGTGATATTGAACTAAAGCAATTGTATTATTGTTTTATTAATTACAGGAAAATTTTACATTTCACCTCTTGTAATAAAAATAAACAATTTAAGAATGCTATTAAAACTTTCGCAAACTTTAAAATTCATGTTATTAAAGCGGATAATAACCGAAAATTTTGGAATTCCGTATCACATCAATAAATAAAATCTGATCGTGTGTGCGACGCCTTATTTACTAAAACCTTCACTTCGCTTCACTCCGTCCATCAGTCACAGGCCAAAATGTTCTTCATGCACTCTCTTGGCATATTATTTACAACTTAATTTTAAATTTAGCATGCATAATTAAGGTAATTATTTGCTGGTCTGTTACCAAAGTCCAACAGTTTGGCAATAAAATGAAAAGATACGCTACTGAACCAGTTTTGCGGGAATTGTATTTTCTTAGTACCCAAAGAAACAAAGAGTACTTAATGTCTAAAGTATATTTATAAGGTATTGAATATTACACCTATAATATATCTATAGTATACATATTACAAATAGCCCTATACTAGGATTGTATTGACAACTCGCTTGGCGGAGCGGTTACCATAGCGGTCAGACGCATATAGGGTTCCGGGTTCCACCCCAGGTCAGTCAAATGTCTAAATGATAAGTTTAGATATCTGTTCTGGGTCTGAGTGTTTATGTATTCGTCTTTGTTTATGTGTACAACTCCCGTGACACAGGGATTCCTAGTGTGGGGCTATGGAAAAAAAATGTATCTTGAGTAGCACGGACACAAAGACAAAAAAAAATCACTCAAAGCCAAAATATAAATCCAAAGCAATTATTTAGATGTGAGTCTGAACAGAGATAGAACTCGAAACCCTCTACGTTATAGGTGTGATAACCGTCCAGGGTCAGTCAGTCAAAATCATCTACATTTACTGTGTTGCAACTTGTAGACCTTACTCTGTTAAGAATATGCTTAAACGAACTGTACTAACGTGCAGATAAGGGATATTAGCCAATCCTTTTATGGAAACTTTTCAAACCGCCTGAAGGCGAAGGTTTAACGACCTACCTTATGATAACTGGGACTGCTTAACGTGCTCTGTGAAGCATGGAAACGTCATGAAAAGGCAGTAACGGCTTTCAAAGATCAATAGGTCTACATTTTCCTTGATATAAATGCGGATTCGTCAGTTGAAGTGATATTTTTTATAATAATGGAGGAGCGGACGAGCATGTAATCCACCTAACGGTAAGTGGCTACTACCGCCACAGATGCACCGCAACCGCTGAGGACTAAGCTGAAAATGTCTCCCTTACCACACGCATCAAACTATAAGACAACTATAGACAGCAGCGCTAAATACTACTGCTATTAGACAAAAATAGATGTGGCGGTAGTGCCGCCGGAGTCGAACCACAGAGAGCTCTACCGCCTTCATAATGTAAGTGAAGATCCCTCTTGGGAGGACCCCCAGTAAGTAGTTGTGGGTCATATGCTAAGACGTCATCAACATATTCATTGTTCATATTTATATATACTTCAATGCTGTACAGGAAAAGCAAAAGTTCTACCTTACACATAGTAATGTCGAAGGTAATCTCGGTCTGATCATCAATCGAAAAGCGCAACAAAGAGATGTCAGTAATAAGAATAAAATCAAGTTTCACGCTCGTGACTTCTCTAGCCACTTGTCGACCTCCAACCGGGACGAATCAAGCGTTCAACACCAGATTCCACTACTCCATTGCAAAGAAACCAAAACTATGCTCGTGACTTCACTTGTCGACCTCAACCTGCAACCACGACTAATTGAATTCAGGACAAAAGCCAGGAATCCACTTGCCATGATGCTTCAAACGTGACCCGCACCTGCTGGCAACAAAAACCAACCAATGGTAATAACTCGGGTTTTCTCGTCGGTTCCAATTCAGTGGTTTCCACCAATCATCGGGCTACGTGCCTCTGGTTTATTGTTATAGGTTTTGTAGGCTGTAATAGCGTGTACTTTTGTTGTAGGAATAATATAACAGGTAAATAGAGCTTTGAATCATGTTTACATGGGTAGCTAGTACTTTACAATATTTGCACACAACTAAATGATTTAGATTTGGTTTCCTTTACTTGGGACATTGTTTGAGAAAAACAAATCGTACATTACCACTGTAAATATATTTTACTTTTGATTAATAAACCCTTTAAGTCTTGCTTAAAGTTAAATTTTTTTGTTGGCAACATGTTCCTCTACGATGCAACACAGGAAATCGTCCAAAACGTAATTCGAATGTATAAAAAAGCGAAACCTGACGGCATTCCACCTGACAACGCCTGACAGCGCGACATCATGACCTGCACCTGTCACTGAAGACACGGAAAAATGTCCATAAAAACCACTGGATTGTAAAATTGTATCACGATGGAGCCAATCAATCGGTCGGAGGACATCGGGTTTACGATGCACATCCAAAAAAATGGTGAATGAAATAAAACGAGATAGATCTACGATAGGGTTCTCACAGTGACAGAAATAGGGCGACAAGAGCATCCTTTGTGATAAACTTGATCTTTATTTTTAATATTGTGTTAATTATCTACATGTTAACAATTTCACATGGATTATTATTTGGTTTAACACATAACAAATATCAATACATAGTGAAATTATGTTTGCCTTATATTTTATTCAATGGATGTAGCAAACGGTACTAACTTCAAATATCAGAAATCGAGTATGAATTAGTTAATAAGATGAGAAAAGATAAGAAATGCCTATAATAAAAATCGCACTGATTCCCTCTTACAGCTAAACGGCTAAAGTTTTAGTCATCAAAGTAATGGTGCAGATTCCTTCAAATACATACATCAAAAACACAAATCAACATACGGTTTGATAAGTGAACCTTATTTAACAAACGTTACTCTAATTCAAAGCCTATAAATGTCCGCTTACGACGAGAGAGACACTGAAAAATGCATCTCAAATGCTGAATGGTAATAGAATCGAGCGCCTGTCAAGTTTATGCTTAACGGGAACATCTCAATGGTAAGATCACTGTCAGTTTTATGCCAGACGTGACCAGTCCGTTTGCATCCGACGAAACACATAAATTATGTGCACCTGTCGAAATCCTAAAAGGCCTGTAGAACGTGGTTACCTACAATGTCGCAGGAAATAGTTGAGATGGTTAGGAATGTAAGACTTGGTATATAGAGACAAAGATTGCAATATGTGGATATTTTCATTCTGAGTTTCAATTGATAAAAAGTGTAACATCTAATTAAATTTGTTAATAAAACACAAATGTACCTACCCTTAAGTTAGTCAGTACCGGTCAAAAGTGCAATTTGAAAAACTTCCGCTTATCTTCCTGATTTTCAATATTTTCGCTGAAAGATTCATATTTAGTTACTCCGCAGAAAAAATCCGCCAAAATTGACATTTACATTGAATGGAATAAACAGATTTTATGTTCAATATTATTTTTTATATTAAGTAAATGTTTGATAAGTACTTGTAGTCAATTATTTTCGTTCACTAAAAAGTTTTGACGAATGATACTGTACCAGAGTTAGCAGTGATAACTCAAAAAGCCATTAATCTGAGCGCCAATGATACAATCGAACGTGATCATTCAAACTGGTCCCTATTTACCTAATGGAATCCATTTATAGGGGACCACATACCGCACTTGCGTTTACCTCATTCTTACATAACCCACTCAACAATACGCGGATATACTCCGTAAGCGCTGTAGACCACAAAGCGTGCTGCTACAATTTAACCTGGCTCGTATTAAAACGATTTAGCATGATTCTTAAGCCGACACTAAGTCCGCACATTACGATTACACGCTAAATGTGGTCGTGCCCTAAATCAGCGCATACTTGCATATCTGATAAAGCGAAAGTCGCTTATTGTGCGCGGAAGGATTTTATCTGCTCGCCACATACAAATTTTCTTTGCTACACTTCCTACACGTTGGCAGCATTGACATTTAGGTTGAAGGCACATTTCACCGGGCTGTGATGCATGAATGATCGATTCAAACCACAGTTTACCAATCACGACGAATGACATATGCCAAGGTCCTAGATTTTACTCAGCCACCCATTAGCAACTATATCATTTAAATAATTCACAGAAATTATATTAAGTATATATAAAATAAAATTACAAAACTTTCCTGGCTAATTTGTTGTTTTTATTTGTGTCATGTCAATGGAGTTAAACATATTTTCCTTATATTTCAAGCAAATAAAGAAATAAAGTGTTCTTTAACGATTTTTGCACAAATTCTTCTAAAAAAATGAGCATAATCATAATTCATCAGCATGTAAAGTAGACTTTGCATACATTATTGTGGGGCACATCATGGAACAGAAAAAGGCACATGCATCAGTTTAATGATTCTGATAATTTGCTGCCAAAACTTTATAATATCAGCGTGCCAATATTAATGACAACGTAATGAATGTTTTTTTTTTATAACATAGGAGTAGCAGACAAGCATGCAGTCCACCTGATGTTAAGTAGGGACTGCCGCCCATGGACATCTGTAATCAACCCCAGATAGGATTAGATATTCCTACCTCAGGTCGGCCACAAATGTTTTTGAAAATAGAATATTTCTAATTTATGTAACATAAGCACTGAACCAGGAAACCATAGATTTCATCCCGTTCCCACTGGTCTGGCACGTAGTGCGGTCGCCGGTCGCGACCCGCGCCTGTGCCGTCGCGCGGAACCGCCGGTAAAAAACACTCGTGATCTCGAATTACCGAGAATCGATCGCTTTTATTTTTATTCCGCGACAGTTCATCAGGTTCATCGCTTTTTATAATCCAAGCGACGCAGGTATGCCCAAGATGGCCGCCTTAGTTCGCTGTCATTCATACAGCTATTTTTTAATAGCAATCCATAGACAAAATCTACCAAATATTGTCAAATGTCTTGTATTGTCTTGATGCAATGAGGATGCCGTAATAAATAGACTTTATTTAGACGGATTAAAAATAATGTCTACAAAAACGATTTAATTTAGATACTGTGTTAGCCGTTAGGTAATAGTTGCCGCTGCATTATATCTAAATATTTAGTTTATATTTATTTTCGTTATGTACTTTTGTTGTCGTTCGTAGCTTTATTTTATTATAAACATGTGTAACAAGTACAACTGATGAATATGTTTTTCAGAAACAAATATTCCAATATATATATATATAAGAATATATTCCGCTTTCATGCTATAGCATAAAATATAACAGTGCAATAATTGTATTCGACATTATCCAATAATATGAAAAGGTACCTTTATTGGATAAACACATAATCCTTAACAAGAATGTGAGGAAGTAACACATAACATTAATATTTAACGTTTAGTATAAAAACGCGGAACGGTAGCAAAGACAACATATAGGTACTTAGGTCTGACCTTTGTAATGACTTTCCTTGTTTTTTTAATCTGTACATCTTCGATATAAAAAGTATGCAAAGTTTACTGTGATTCAACTAAAGATAGATATTCACATGAAAATAAGGTCGTATAGAGGTCGGGACCTAACTTTGTAATGCTAATATTTATGGTAGAAAAACGCTAATTACATAAATGCTTGTTACTTAGGTCAAGTAATTTAGGTTTATAATGGTTTTTACAACTTATTGTATTATAAATGACACTAAAGTCAGTCGTCATTTAAGTTTTTGTTTATTTAATATACCAAACGGATTAAATATTACCTACAACCTCATTTTTAGAGTTTTAAAACATTTTCTTACATGATTATTATATTTTTTGATAGTAGTTTTAAGTATAAGAGGAGATTTGTGCCTAGCAATGTTGCAGCAAAAGGGACGATGAAGAAGTTTAGAAAGTGCAATTCGAAGTGAAGTGATATTATGTTTTACAGATTTGGTTTCTGTAATTCTCGATATAGATAGGTACTCAAGATTTCTGAGAATCTGGCATATGAAACTCCCGAAATTACAGATAAGTTTAAAAGCTGGGGTGATGGCCTACTGGTTGATACCCACTTCTCGATCGCGAGACCTAGGTTCAAATCCCAGGCATCTGCAACTCCAATTTTTCATAAATAATTTGTCCAAAAATAATACGTATTAGAAAATAATTTTCGCTTGCTTTAACGGTGCAGGAAAACATAACAACAAACGTATGTAAAGTCTACCAATACGCACTTGACCAGTGGACTATGGCTTAATCCTTCTTATTCTGAGAGGAAATCCGGGCCCAGCAGTGGGACAGTAATGGGTTGACGACGATTACAGACTGGAACGTTGGAGTTGCAGGGCATGCCAAAGTATGTGACTCACATATAAACATACATATGTAGGTACTACATACGCATGAAAAACATTAGCATCCGTATTCGGGTAAAAATATAAGTAATAAGTATGGCTTAAAGACTGGTAAGCCAATGCTCGAGTTAATTATAACAATATTATATGTGAATGTAGATAGAGTTGACAAAGTCCGCGGGTTCAAACCGCGTGGTGTCAACTTACAAACCGCACTGCACTGGTGTTACGCCAGCTTTAACATTCTTCTTTCAACGACCGTTGACCTATGACTGTACCTATATACATATTTTTACACACATTTTGAAATCTCTTTTTTATCAATTATTTCTTACAATTTGTATGTAGTATATACTCGTATGTACATACATACAAATACGCGTAAATATTTATACCTATTAAAGTATTAATAAATATGAAGTGTCTTTTAGAATTTTAAAATATCAAGAACATGCTAATCCTTAGTTAATTCACCAAAATACATAAGGCTGAGACCGCACTACGATTAAACGCGCGCGTTTAACCGCAAGACTGAAACCGCAAAAATATAAAACATATTGCTTTCTATACAAGTGCACGCACTAGTGACTTTTTCAGGCGACTGATTTATTGTTACATTTTGACCGCGGCTTGTTTAAAGCGCGGTTTTTTTGTCTCCCATAGTAATTGTATGGTGGCGCATTGATATAAAGTAAAGATACGTTACTAGCGGGTAAAACACGAAATATACAAAATACACCAATTGGAGTGAATCGACTCCAGTCGCTCTGGCGCGGCGTAGTAACTGACACGTACGTATGTCACTGTACACGTTAAACGTCATTATTTTAGTCTTCTAAGTTCTAAGCCTCAAAATGCCTTTTGTGCAATGTGCGTAAATGTACACATTATGTAAAAAAATACACAAGCTTCATGGAATCACATATCACAAGCAAATGAGGAGAAATCATATATCTTGATAATTTTTCGTGTTTGGTCCGCCATAATTACGTAACTGACAAAAAAGAGATAACGTATTCCTTCCGCATATTAAGTATTAAGCCCGTATTAAGTAGTGATAGAGAAGCAAAATTTACGTAGATATTTACGTATAAATGAATCTTGAAACGCAATAGCAAACATTAGTTGTCTTTTTTTTATCACATTGTTCCAATAGCTCTGTCACTTATAAAATATCAAGTAAGCAAAATGAAAAACGTGCATTTGTGTGTCAATGCGCTCGCGGTTCGCTCACTTATTTGTGTTGTTTAGTGGGCAGGTAACATATCTATAGTTTTAAATATCATTGGTTTTTTATTCAGTCTCGATGGGCGAGCGACGAAACTAACCCCACAACACGTGCTGTTCGCCTGAAATCCATGATGAGACTGAAATAAAAGAAAACCGCAGTGCGTGTTCGTATGCGTTTTGGCGTTTTCAGCTATATTTATTCAGTCTGCGTTTAACCGCAGTGCGTTCTCGGCCTATCTGTCTAAATAAATGTCTGCCTGTCTGGTCTGTTATATCTCAAGATTAAATCAATTTTGAAAAATCTTACGTGACGAGAGCCCATTTGTGAATTTTATGTACGCATTCGGAAACTACTTCTTACTCACAACTACAACTTATACTTATTGCCCACGGCGATTTTTTTTGCGTAAAAAAACAAAAATAATCCTTAGAAGTCCCTAATTGGATCTATACCCAAACAGTTCAGCCACAGTATAAGGATCTATAGATATTTGTACCGTGGTTCAGCCAACCTCAAGCTAGCAATACAAATAAAACCTAGTCTTTGAATAACAAAGGCTAAAGGCAAACGGTATGTAAAGCAAGACATTCCTGGGTCGGCGCGCGACCTCGGGGACCACTCCGCAGTCCGCGCACGCACGCTGCGAGCATCCGCATAACCTTACACGTCCCTGCGCTGGCCGTCTACACCGCTGATGTACACTTTTGTGCCTAAACGTGAACTTTGTACCTAAATCGATAATATAAATAAATTTACACTTAATCGTATATAATCTTAATTTATAATATATTTTTGAAGTTAAAATTAAAGACTTATGCAGAAAAAACACATAATATTGTCATCGTTGCGCAAAAAAAAAGATATTCCAAGTGCCATGGACATTGTAATCAAAGAAACGGAGCTGCGAGCATCCCCATAACCTTACACGTGCCTGCGCTGGCCGTCTATACTGCTGATGTACACTTTTGTGTCTAAACGTGAACTTTGCACCTAAATCATTAATAAACTCGAACTTTTATTTTTCATTTTTGAACGACAAAATAT
Organism: Epargyreus clarus; assembly: GCF_041222505.1. Classification (NCBI taxonomy): domain Eukaryota; kingdom Metazoa; phylum Arthropoda; class Insecta; order Lepidoptera; family Hesperiidae; genus Epargyreus; species Epargyreus clarus. The sequence goes on from NW_027332212.1 coordinate 11,746,590, forward strand.
TCACTTTGAAGGAAAATACACATCGTACTGTAATAATTAAAAAAAAAACGAAGAATACGTTTCCTAAGAAAATGTATTATCTGTGCCAAGGACATTGTAGTGGGTAAAATAGAGATGTGAGCATTTGTATAACTTTACACGTGCCTATACTAGTGCGTCTACACCGCTGATGTACACTTTTGTGCCTAAACGTGAACTTTGTACCTAAATGGTTAATACAAATAAACTTACATTTTATTCTATGTTTTTGCAAAAGAAACATGCACTTTGGAGGAAAAAGCACATCCTGCTATCAAAGTTTTTAAAAATAAAATCGTATTTTAGTGTCATGGACCAGCAGTCTGTAAAAGAGAGCTGCAAGCATCCGCATAACCTTACACGTCCCTGGCCTGGCCGTCTACACTGCTGATGTACACTTTTGTGCCTAAACGTGAACTTTGTACCTAAATATATGCTAATACATACTTACACGTGTATTGTTATTGTACGATTTTAAAAGTGAACTACGAACTTTGAACCTAAACATGACGAAAACTATTATTATATATTTTTAACGTAAATATATGAATTTTGGGGGATTAAATATATCTTACTATTATAGTTTCGCAAAAAAGTATTATAATTATGTGCCACCAGCATTTTCAGTGGGCGAAACAGAGCTGTGAGCATTCGTATAAATTTACAAGTGCCTGCACTGGCGCGTCTTCACTACTGATGTTCACTTTAGTGCCTAAACGTGAACTTTGTACCTAAATATATGCTAATACATACTTACACGTGTATTGTTATTCTACAATTTTAAATGTGAACTATGAACTTTGAACCTAAACATGACGAAAACTATTATTGTATATTTTTAACGTAAATATATGAATTTTGGGTGATAGAATATATCTTACTATTATAGTTTCGCAAAAAAGTATTATAATTATGTGCCACCAGTATTTTCAGTGGCAACAGAACTGTGAGCATTCGTATAAATTTACAAGTGCCTGCGCTGGCCGTCTACACTGCTGATGTACACTTTTGTGCCTAAACGTGAACTTTGTACCTAAATATATGCTAATACATACTTACACGTGTATTGTTATTGTACGATTTTAAAAGTGAACTACGAACTTTGAACCTAAACATGACGAAAACTATTATTGTATATTTTTAACGTAAATATATGAATTTTGGGTGATAAAATATATCTTACTATTATAGTTTCGCAAAAAAGTATTATAATTATGTGCCACCAGCATTTTCAGTGGGCGAAACAGAGCTGTGAGCATTCGTGTAACTTTATAAGTGCCTGCACTGGCGCGTCTTCACTACTGATGTTCACTTTAGTGCCTAAACGTGAACTTAGTACCTAAATCGTTAAGATACGAAAAATACAAAACCATTTGATGCAATAAATCATTTTTATTTATTTATTTATTATTTATAAGGAATAGCGAAAAATGCTGAAAGGACTAACGTTGGCCGATTTTGATTAGAATCTTCGATGAAGACCTTATAGACCTTAATGCTGATTCAAACCTTGGTGGAGTTCCTTAAATTTTTGGAAACTACTCTTAAAGGGGTAAAACAAGGGATAAAAGTTTGTATTATATTATGTCGCAGTCAATATGTACAAAGTCGTGGACAAAAGCTAGTCTTAATCATATGCGTAGACCACGACATCTTGTCTCTTGTCATTGTTGTAACTTCGGATGTCGCTTCCGGAACAACTCGTGACTCGGCCCCGTAATAATAAATTTGAGAACAATATAATATGGACATGAGGATAATTCCTAATCAGCGTCATCCGTCATAGAAGTACAGAGACTATAACGTTATTGATAAAAGCAATATCCGGAATAGTCTGTGAAATATGTAAATTAATAGCTATTAAATATAAAAAAATCACAATCCGGGTTCATAGATTAGGAAAGATTACTCACTCCTAACAAGAAAATGTACCCAGTTTTGAAATTTGAAATAGTTGCGTAAATAAGTTTTGCCACGTCTCCATGTCCATGTCCATGTCCCTAAAATATTTGAAATAATTATTTATTTATTATGTAAATTACGCAGTATTAGTTATTTATTTGTAATTTTTCTCTAAAAATGTTTTTATTTGTCAATAATTCAAAAAAAAGAACTTACTAATAAGCCGTTTGTGGCTTCATTCAATTTCAAGGCGGCGAAGTATCTTAATTAATCTATATCCGGGTTGTATAAAATTAATTTAAAAGGCATTTTGAAAGCCCGATGGAAAAAATAATCCTGCCGTTTTGCCTTCAGACTCTTTCATTCTGGATTAGTCTGAAGGCTAAATGGCATCTGCTAGATTTCTGTGACAACAAATTCTTATCAATTAAATTGATTGTAAATGGTAACTCTAAATCAACTAGATTTTTGTTAAGTCTTTTAAATGTAAGCCTAACGACTCAACCATAGATAGCATACGTATCTTGAACTTTAAATTCAAATTGAGAACGTTCGAATAATACGATAATAGCTGATAAGTCTATATAATTATTTAAACGTTACCCAGTCGCGTTCACACAATTTTTCATTCGGAGCAGACTCGAAGATTTCTATTTCTAAGTCAGCGACGTGACAATTGTATAAAGAGTCTATTCGTTAATTTTACTTTATCGTGCATCGATGCTTTTGTTTTTGTTAATGAAGTTTTTATGGACAAATATCTATGTGTTAGATAGATGTCTATGGCAAATAATTTTTCTTTTTTTTCTTAAATTTTAATTTTTTTCTTTTTATTTGGTAGCTTTGGCTGACTGTGTATTGGCAACTATTCGGTTAAGCTAATGAGAAATCGCTAAATCCGCTGCCACTCGGGTTTTCAATTTGTTATTATTTGAGCGATGTTATATATTTTATTTTGTTCGAAAAATCGTTGAATAGTCGATTATTTACTTGTTTATATAGATGCATGAGTTATTGAATAGTCACCGATTAATGCTACGCAGTCGCGTTACCATTACTTAAACCGCTAATAGAGGATTTTTATAGATCGACTTTTGTGGTCCGACCATTCATTCTAATATTGTACCACTATAAGTTATTGTTAGGTACCACAGATTATAATTCAAACTCACAACACTACTAAAATCAATCGATTGAAACATGTTTTATCGGGTTGAAAATAATGAAAACAGTCGGGTAAAAATTTGTCAAAGAATACTCCATGAGCAGAAGTAAACAGTACCTGAACAGTACTGTATTTGACTAAGTACAAGAATTTCTTTCATTATGTTTACTTTATCATTGTACCAACTCAATTCGTACAATGTACGTGACTATTGTACGAAGGCGACTCGTCTCGTCCATCACTCCACGTGTTATCTATTGGCTATTAGAGATAATGACCCACTAATTACCTTTGTTCGCACGACGTCACTAATCAGGTGCCCTGCGCTGTCGGATGTCCCGAATTTTTAGGTTGTTACCTTCCTACTCCAGAAAGCAATATAAAACTCTCAGAAAAAAAAGACATGCTGTATGAAACACACTTAAATAGCAATATGTTTGCGTATACGCGTACATAGAACACTTTTGTTTTTATTTTTATTTATTTCCCTATAGGAGTTAGAGACGAAATAACAGACTTTTATTAATGAACAATTTTTTCACGGAATAATAGCAGCTTTTCTGATGTTCAGTAATGTTATAACATTTAGCGCATCAAATTAATTACTAATGTAAGTCAGTTTTTGTTGTTGAGGGAGTCATCAGTAATCAACTCCATATAAAATAAGGGTTCTACCTAAAGACAAAGATGCGTTGCCCTTCCTGAGAAGTAAAATGTCCTGCTATTTAGTAGAAAGTCAGTAGAGAAGACCTTTTTTTTCTTGCGCGCGGGAACACCGCGCGCGCCACACTAGACAAGACCTGCTTCACCCTATTCATAAAGGTACAACTTCAAATGTAATGTTGTTTTTCACCTTTTAGCTTTATTTATCCCGTTTTTAGTTCGTAACGTCTGGTAATAATACGCCACTGTTTTCAGTACATTAATTTATTTTTATATAGTCGTTAATGAATTACTTGTATAAATTACATCTTTATATTTAAAAAAAAATTACAATAAATTGAGTTATAAAATGAAGAGTTACGTAATTATATAAAAAGACATAGATTAGAAAAGATACTTCGCCGCCTGAAAATTGAATGAAGCCACAAACGGCTTATTAGTAAGTTCTTTTTTTGAATTCTTGACAAATAAAAACATTTTTAGCGAAAATTTACGAATAAATAACTAATACTGCGTAATTTACATAATAAATAAATAATTATTTCAAATATTTTAGGAACATTTTAGCACGGAGACGTGGCAAAACTTTTTTACTCAACTATTTCAATTCTCTAAACTGGGTACATTTTCTTGGTAGGACTGAGTAATCTTTACTAATCTATGAATAAAGATGACAATGGTTTTTGAAAATATTGTTACAAGTTACAAAAATAAGGTTGCACGTTAGGTTTGTGTATACATACTATTAGGTATACATAATACATAATGTAACTATTGTTAAACCATAAAAATAAGTATGTTATTCATATGACCTAGACATCCCCGTAAAGCTAGGTGTTATTTTGTTTTCCTATTTTTATTTACTTTTTCATTAGTATGCTAATTATTAACTGGTGAATACTATATGTTTGGAATATTGTTTGGTTAACATATTGTCCTATGAACATCGTTAAACCTAAATCTTTATATGACGCTGTTAGAACCCGAGTAGCTTAACTACAAAAAAAATGTGAGCCGTCACGGGACGCCTGGCAGATGTGAAACATCGACATTATTTTGTAAAAGTAATATGCAGAAAAGAACATATTGTGATAGGAACTAAATATGTCATAATGATAAAATAAAATATTACGATTTTTTTCCAGATAACGATGACTATTTATTGAATTCGATTGCGCATGGCGACGCGTTGCCACACCGTACACACTACTGCATATAGACTGTATATATATACCATCGTATAGCGTGGCGACGCGTGGCATGCGTCGCCACGCCAGAAATCGGTTTTACGTGCGGCTATAGATGTTTCACATCAAAAACATGATTTACAATATAGAGAAAATTAAAATACGAAAATACAGATAGGTCAAAAGTAATTAAAATGCAGTTAGGCCAGTCTGGTTCTAGCATCCTTTTATATTATATAAAACTTTTTTCCAGTTTGGTTTCAGTTGGCCCTTTGTGAAAGGATTCGTAATTAACTTGTAACTAAATGCTTAAAACCACCTAATATCAGGGCTATGCTAGCTAACTATTCTAATTTGACAAGATTTTATTTAAGTTGCCTTGTTAGTTCATATATAGTAGAGTAGTTCATATGAGTGAAATCTAGTAATTGATAGTATAGTATCATAAAAGAATTTTAAACTATCTAACCCCAATCGATTGAGCTGAAATTTTGCATACTCGTTTGGTTTGGATGATACATGGATGATAATATAAAATTGGCATTGTGACGTCATTCTAAATCTGGCGAACACCCTAAGATGGTGGACAAATCATTTTCATTCATCTCCAATAATATAGGTATTAATGAAAGAGTTTTCTGAAAAAAGTTTCTTTTAACTTTTTCAAATTTAGATTGCAGAAATGCAGATTTTAAAAATATACATAAGAAAAACGTCTATAAAGCAAAATTGTGTATGAAGCAAAAATGTGAATCCATTTTTATAAAGTTAATCGATTAAGTTGTGTTGAACAAATAACAAGTAGGAAGTACTTATATATAAAATTCTCATGTCACAATGTTAGTTACCGTACTCCTCCGAAACGGCTTTACCGATTTTCTCCAAATTTTATATGCATATTCAGTAGGTCTGAGAATCGAGAATATAAAACATTGATTTCTATGGTAGGTAAATTAAAGGTTATTTACTTGTACTTTGCTTTCACCATTTATTTACCTTAAAATTTTATTAATTTTAACAATAACAGTGTCACAGGAAAACATTAAACCATTGATTTATTAACTACATGCGTTAATTACAGGTTACAGGAGTCGTTAAAAATATTTTATTGAAACCTTTATTTTAATTCATTGCCTTTATAGTTATTAAATGTTTACATATTGCATGGTCTGTAAGAAAGCTAAAAAATATCTCCAACTAAGTCGAGCAAACGGCGAAGTTGAGGTTTTTACCACAAATAGGTAAACTGAAGGTTTTTCTTACGAATAAAGTTGTTAACTAAATTAAAAGCAACAAAGTAAAGTCTTATATTACAGTTTAAAATAATTATTTAATTAAGTAAATTATATGACACTTATGGGTATAAATTGCTGTAATGTTTTAAGCGACTGGATTTTTGATCATAAATATCAGTATACATAATTGTATTATTAAGTAAGTTATACCGATAAAGTTACCTATATAGGTACTTAAGCAATTCTGTGAGTACTTAAAACTTGCACGAAAATCAAAATAAATATAGCAACGCAAGAAAAAACCGATATAACTAAGTATTATATCGGTTGAAAAAATCATAAACTAACATGTAATAAAACATAATCAGATGAACTATTTATAAATAAGAAATAGTAAAGTTATCTTTTTTTTTATAATATAGGAGTAGCAGACGAGTATGCAGTCCACCTGATGATAAGTGGCTACTGCCGCCCATGGACATCTGTAATCAACCCGAGATAGAATCTGTTGCCGACCTCAGGTAGGAATATCTTACCTGAGGTCGGCAACAGATGCGCCGCAACCCCTGAGGACTAAGCTGGAACGCCTCGGAAAAGTCTGTCTCCCTTACCACACCTTTCAAACCGGAACACAGTAGCCTAACACTGCTGTTATAAGGTAGAAATAGGTGGCGGTGGTGCCGCCGGAGTCGAACCACAAAGGGTTCTACCACCTTCAAAATCTTACAATTCCGCATAATATCGTGCTAATTAAATTGCTTAATTTAAATTTCGATGATATTGACTAACTATTGCTTGCTCTCAAAGGATGAATTTGGCAATTGCTATTAATAAGAGCTCATAATGTTTATCATTAAATTCTAACACTTAGTGTTTTGGTCACCATCGCGACATCTATTTATGTTTGGTAAAAGCAGTTTGTTATTTTGTTTATGTTTTGCAGAGTGTTGATGCCTACAATCATAGATTAGTAAAGATACTTCGCCGCCTTGAAATTGAATGAAGCCACAAACGGCTTATTTTAGTAAGTTCTTTTTTTGAATCCTTGACAAATAAAACATGTTTAGAGAAAATAATGTTACGAATAAATAACTAATTTACGTAATAATTACGTAATTTACGTAATAAATAAACAATTATTTCAAATATTTTAGGGACATTTTAGCACGGAGACGTGGCAAAACTTTTTTACGCAACTGTTTTAATTCTCAAAACTGGGTACATTTTCTTGTTAAGAGTGAGTAATCTTTACTAATCAATGCCTACAATAGCACCACATCTCTTCCGAAGGTATAGAAGTCCAGCAACGTCTAGAAGTTGATCTACATGCTATGGTTACCAAGTGTCTACTACGGCCTTGCTAAATTTTTTTATTAGGCCCGTAATCAGCCGTAACGACTAAAGGTTGAAGCGAATTTTGATTTAAACTTGTTAAGGCAGACTTATTTATATCAGGCGTTCAAAATAAGTCGAAAATAACGCAACTATGATGAACTTTAAATAGGACTGCTGTTTAATGCAATTGTTTACTGATTTTCTTGGACGGGAGAGACCACTTGACGTCATTTCATTCAATGCTTGCTAATTTCTTTAATTAAGAAAAGAAACATAGACACTCCAAGAATTGGTTTAAAATTTAAAAAAAAAAACCTTTTTTATAAATTTAAAGTGCAAAGGAATACGCAGTCCACCTGATTTTAAGTGATCACTGCCACCTATAGAGATGTGCAATTTTGAAAATCGGGGTCTACCTGGAGCCGATTATATTTTCGTCGCACTCCTGAAGGCTAAGATGCTCCCTCATATGTAAGTCAGCCTTTATTATAATCAATATTAAAATATTATAAAATTGTCATTCCTAAAGTCCCATTTAAATAGTAGGAGTTTAAACTTAATTGTATCCATAATTCCAGTCGTCCTTACAAACATGCCGCTTTCAAATAAAAATTGCGTTCGCTAATTACTTAATAAATAGTCATATAAATTGATTTATGATTCACAGCATTTATTGATAGCGGTCATTGATTCGTGATTAATTACGCGCTGCACCTCACCACACTTTAAAACTATTAGAAAACTAAATGAATATCTAACTACATATTCTTCGTAAATGCATGTAATTAGCATTTAAATACCGTCATTGCGTTCATAATCACAGCGAAAATAGCTAACTGATTAATTGATAATCTGAACTATTTACAAGTTAAATTGTTAGTTTCGTAACTTGGACCGAATTCCTGTTAAAACAACAAACGCCTACCTTTTAGGTATTTCCAAATGCAGTCCTCCGCTGCTGAAATGTTCCTCAGTTTGTCCGATAAAAACAGTGTGATAAAGTCACCAAAACACTCGCAACACTGTCCACTCAACGTCCTCTCGACCCTCGAGCAGTCAAAATTGAGAACGAACTATTTTTTTTATACGAACAGGACATAAATGTTATCGTCGGTCAAGTCTACCCACTTATCACTACAATTAGCATTCAGTTTCCACACGTGGTCCGGAACGCGCCGCCGAAGCGTGTTGTGTACGACCTCAGCGCGCCAAACAGTCAGCTCGACTGAACCGCACTGAGTCAGTCACACCTACACTCACACTCAACAGGTGAAAATGCAACAGTGTGTCACTCGTGTCCGACCCGAACCCGAACTCAGGTGAAGTGGCATGTGTGCGTGAACCATTTCGTTCGTGTTAGGCAGATTTATTACCGTAATGGCGCATGTGTGCGATATTTACAGGTGATCTCCTTTGTATTTGTACGTGGTTACGCGCGGTCACAAGTCACGTGTCGGTGTGTGCTGCCTACCTGTTGTGCCCCCGCAACTTATCAGTTTTGTACTTCTTTTAGGGTTGTGTAAGAAATGTATTATCTTATAAGACATACATTTTGCTTGTTATTGTTTTGTGCCGCAACCGGCATCGGCTGTTGAGACAGCGTCAGTAAACAAGAAGCGGTTTTAAATTAGAGCGTCGTTGGGAAACAGGTCTTCAGGGGTTGCAAGTTGCGTTGAAGCGAAAAAAGTGATCAAAATATATTGGATGAAAACACACACAAAACATATAAATCGAAACGCAATCAAAAAGTTTTAAGCATTTGTTATACTAATCACAGGTTCATGCAATTTATAAGCAATTCATAAGTCGTCAACATTTACAGATGTCAGATCTGAATTTGGAAAATGTAAATCAGATTTTCCGATTTCAAGTACCTATTAATAAAAGCGATTTCTCAATAGTTCTACCAGTACAGTGTAGGTGTAAATAAAGGCCTGCACTTAAAGCTAGGATTTATAATTTGAATCTAGATCGGTCACTGGCGGCCGGCGGCGGTGCTTATCCGGAAGCCCATCTCCTGCCGAGATTGAGTCTGCAACGATCAGGCTTACCGTTAGTTCTTTAAGGCTTCGCTTGTCTGCCTCACTTTTATTTTTTATATTTTACTGGTCTCCGCCCGCGACTTTGTTCACGTGTCCTTCTTTTTTATTTATATATTTTAGAAGTAACAAACAGGGATACAGTTCAAGTAATTTTATGTGATGACTGCTGCCCATGGACCCTAATCAATCTGATTAATTCCTGACTAAGTTGGATCGCCTCGAAGAAAGTGTTTTTCCCTTAGCACACCTTTCAATCCAGAACACAGTAGCGCATTACATTGTTGTTACAGAACAAAATTTTCCTGCCGATCTATTCTTGTTGTTGTTGTTGTCAGCCTGTTATTGCTTGACTGCTGGGCACGTATTTCCTTTCGAAGTGAGAGGGGTTAAGCCATAGTCCATCGCGCTGACCAAGAACGAAGTGGTTTTTTCTTTTTTTTATATAATATAAGAGTAGCAGACGAGCATGCAGTCCACCTGATGGTAAGTGGCTACTGCCGCCCATGGACATCTGTAATCAACCCTAGATAGGATTAGATATTCCTACCTGAGGTCGGCCACAGATGCGCCGCTACCCCTGAGGACTAAGCTGGAACGCCTCGGAAAAGTCTGTCTCCCTTACCACACCCTTCAAACCGGAACACAGCAGCGCTTAACACTGCTGTTATTAGGTAGAAATAGGTGGTGCCGCCGGAGTCAAACCACAAAGGGTTCTACCACCTTTTACTTCATACGTCTTTGAGATTTTTTTAAAGGACTCTCATATAAACTGTCTAAAAAACCTTCGCGGGAGTGTACTCATCAAGATCATTGATGACAATAAGATTCATGACGACCGGATTTAGTATTGCATAAAAAATACAAACAGACAAACCATCATACATCCATTTATATGTATTAATTTACGGTACATTTAGTAATATGTAATAACAAGTAATATAATAATGTTTCGTGTACCTGTTTTGTTATATTATGAGATGGCATAGATAAATATGACTCTACAACTACTTTTCTTGTAAATCATAAAGTTATCGACATAAGATACTTGAACGATAAGTAACTGTTGCTTGTATCTTATAAGTAGAAAAAAAAATCGATAAAAATATGTAGAGTTAATTTAGTAGAGTAAAAATTAAAAAAAATACTATTTGAAGTACAAAGTTCTATATTGATTAGACTCTACTTTTCTTGCTTTTGTTAGGTACGATATAGAGTTGTCCCTGTAGTTCCGGGACTAGAATAGGACTACGGTATCCCCTGCCTGTCGTAAGAGGCGACTAAAAGGGGGCTTTTGGGGTTGCGGGCGGCAAGAGTGGGAGCTCGAACCGTCCAGTATGCTACCCCGGGAAGGATGGCGGTATGTGTGGTCGCATACCGACGCATACCGTCGTAATCACCAGATGTTGTGGGAGGAGCGAACGCTCCCCTAGGGCAGAGCCCGATCCGGGAATCGCGCTTGGAGGACTCCGGTTGTGTTCCGTTGGAGATCCGGGAGTTCTCCAACAAGTGCCGAGGACGGTCACCGGGGGGATTTTAGTGCGATAAAAATCCCACATAACCCGGCGTCGCTCCCACGCCGTCGTATACCTTTTGAAGGTGTCCCCCTCGAATAGAAAAAATAAAAGGTACGATATAGAGTAGGAAATGGAACAGATATTATATGTGATATTTCTGAGATTCTATTCTTACGAATACTATGTATGTTTATGTGAATATTTATGTAGATAATATTCTTATTATTTCCCTTTATAAAATAAGTGGGTAAGTTCAAACTAATTAACCACATGAGAAAATATATGTTTTTAATGCAAGAAAAAATAATTTTGATAACATCAAAAAACATAATATGTTTGATTCGAACCCTGGTCTAAAATGCGTAACCGTATTACATTCTATCGGGCTACTCTCTTATACCACTTTATATAATGAATAGGAAAATCAGCGGTTTTTACTACATAAACGTTTTAATCGTTTAATGGCAGATTGCTTATAATATTTTCCTACTACTAGCGGGGTACATGTTATGATTTTAACTATGCTTTTATGATATTTATTTTTATTTTATGTTGCCATATAATTATAAGTTACATAATGAATGTAATATGTGTATATATGGTATGTGGTGGAATGTTTGTTGCTGTTTTTTCTGAAGACGGTAAGAATGCCACAATATAAGTTTCAATTTAGTCCTCAAGGATAGTGACGGCGACTCATCTGTGTATGTTCTTATAACGTCATATGGGTCTGTCTCCAATTTTATTAGGGACTGATCACCAATGTATATTAGAGACAATGGCAACTTACTATTAGACAAAGTTCATGGTTAACATTCCCTAAAAGCAGCACTGGTTATGATAAAGTAATCGTCTTATTTTAATCAATACATACTCATAATTAGGTATAAGTAATAATAAAATGATGTTGAAACAAATATAAGGATATGCAATAAACGGAAATCGATGCAAGCTTGTGAGAAAAAATATTTAATAAATGTTTACACCGGATACCAGTTTATGGGTCTTAACAAATAATTGCATTAGAAAGATTTTAAACCGGACATTATTTAATACAGGAAATTAAATTGCGTAAATCATAGCGGTATTTAAATGCAACAAAGAATATAAAATTACTTAAGTTTTATAGTATTTGTTTATTGTGCCAATTTTCAATTTATGGTATTTATTTAAGAATAAAATTTTAATTGATAACGATGATTATGAATTTAAAATATCCGCACTGAGTTTATTTTTTTGTATGTTTTCCAATATTTTAATACATTAATCATTTATTAATTTTGAAATTTGTATGTCTTAGCTAGTAATCAATTTTGAAATTTATTTCCATAAAAATACAAATTAAAACCAAGCATTATATACGTAGTAGTATATGTATATTTTTTGCATACGATTGTATTACGGATTCCTTCAACAGGTTTGACAAAAAAATAACTATTGAATTGAACTAAGTAAAGTTTATGCGGCTACAATAAATAAATACTACTTATATTCAGAAAGCTTTCTCCGGTGCTACTAAACTTTTAAATTATTATAATATTTGTCCATTATGTAAACATTCTGAGGAAACCTACAGTACTGACAGATCTTTAAAAAAAAACGACCAACGCAATGGACTAAGGCCTAAATTCTATATTGTCTGTATAGAGACACGTGCTCAGGATTAGAAGAATTAATTGCTCCCACGAAATATAACATATTGTCTTTGTCTTCTAAATACGAGTATATATAACTCAAAGTTGACTGACTGACATAATGATCTATCAACGCACAGCCCAAACCATTGGACGGATCGGGCTGAAATTTGGCATGCAGGTAGATGTTATGACGTAGGCATGCGCTAAGAAAGGATTTTGATCAATTCTACCCCCAAGGGGCTAAAATAGGGGATGAAAATATTACTTTGTAACGCGAGCGAAGCCGCGGGCAAAAGCTCGTTTAATAATAAAACCTAACCGTTTTTTAGTCTCATAATGTACACACCGCTTTACATTGCAAAAAATATTTGCAAATTGAAAGTAACTGTCACTTTGTCTTGACGTCAGGGCGAGTTCAAACAAATTTATCTTAAACTTTATATCGACGGTTGTTTATCATCGATCACAGCTAACTACCGATTGACTCGAAATTTTATCTCATATTGTACTGTCATTTACTTGTAAGTAATAGTTATTTTTAAATACCTCTTAGAGTTTCACAATGTTTTTTGAGACAAATATTATTGCGAAGTAAGATTAGAATTTCTGAACGAACTGCAGAAAAGTATGGTAAGCGCGCGATTTACCTTCGGATAAAAAGTGTAAAAACATGGTTTAAGTAAATTCAAAACAGGTAAAATAGCTTGTGTGGTATGACTCACATGATTTTTTATTTTTTTTAATATAGAAGTATCATGCAATGGTGAATGGCTACTGCCGCCCATGGACGTCTGTAATAAATCCCAGATACAATTGGAGTCCTACCTGACGTCGGCCACAGATGCGTTCCTACTCTTGAGGACTATTTGAAATGCCACGGATACCTTCACCACGTCCTTTAAATCTAGTAATCTGCTGTTATTAGGCAGAAATAGGTGTAGCGGTGGTGCCTCCGAAGTGGAAACATAATGGGTTCTACTTCCTTCAAAAGATAATCTTATATGTAAAGAGCTTCAATGAAACCAAGTAATTAATCAGTTAATGTCCTATTACATTATATGGGCCATTTTCTCAGAGGAAAATGCTTGAACATAAATCACGAATTTACGTACTCCATAGTACTTATATAGGGATGTTTAATTTCCTTTGGCTTTAGTTACCTTTTGGCTTTAGTGAAATTGATTTTTTTTTTCAAATTCATTTAATTAAATAAATCATAAATCTTCATATATTTTAATATAAATTGTACCTCTTGTATTTGCAAATTCCACATTTATTAACTGAAGAATATTTACAATTATAATTAAATTTACAGAAAATTAAAAATAATAAATTAAACTATAAATATAAAATAACTTATTTACAAAATTTACATATATACAAAAATGAAAAACAAAAATATAAAAACAAAAAACCTACCATAAAAAATTGTCGCCATCACTGTCTTTGGGCAAGGTTCCCAAGACGCTGGCAGCATTTCCTCTCTGAATTGCTATACCAATTCTTTGAGCAAAATGCATGCCAGCTCTCGGGTCCCCAGAGACGTCGACCAAACGAGTTGACAGCTGTTTAAACAACTGCCAAGCATCCGGACCCCATGGACCCAAAGTTTCAACACCAAACGCCACAAATATATAGTTATTGCATAAACTAATATATTTACGACGCTTGGCGTTTTCAGCAACAGTAGCCGCCGCCCCCGCGCCAGAGGAAGACGCCTGTATTGAATTATTAATTTTATTGTAGAAGTCTTTAGACATTTGACATCTCTTCAACTTTTTAGGTCATCATCACTTTAGGTAACAAATTATTAACGTATTTGTAGGCAACCTCAGGTAGGATTCATTACGATGCCCTTGGGCGGCAGAAGCCATTTACCATCAGGTGTACTTGATGGTCGTTTAATATTTCTATATTATAAAAAAAACTTTCTATTTTATAGTTTAGGTAACAAATTATCAATATATACACATCTGTGCAATAACATCTGTGCTATAAATTTTGATAAGTAAAATAGAAAGATACTACACCGCCTTGAAATTGATAGAAATCAAAAAAGGATGATTTTATCATTTATTGTTTGAATTTGTGACAAATAAAAAACATTTTTAGAGAAAATTTACATATTAATAAGTTGTACTACGTAATTTGCGTAATAAATAAATAAGTATTTCAAACATTTTAGGGAAATTTTAAAATGGAGACGTGGCTACACTTTATTTTACAACAATTTCAATTCTCAAATCTGGTTACCCTTTCTTGTTAGGAGTGATCAATCTATGTATTTTATTCATCTAAGGCTATAAAGGATGTATTACATAACTCATTGCCACTTCACTTCTCAATATACACATCGACAGAGGAAATACGTAAGTATCGGAAGACGACTCTTTGCATATGTGAGTGAGATCACCGACAAAGTGAACTTTATACAGCGTAAGGTCACGGAATTTTAGCACTAATACAATACCTATTAACATCTCATGTCACCTTGACGTAAGTGCAAAGACATTGTCATCTCGTTCCCAAGAAAAAACGCCGTAAAACCATCATAACAACGAAACAATTAAACCTTAGCGTGTAGACTTTAAAAGCCCCAATCACTTACTCGATAAGTACACTGTAGGCCCTTTTATGGACAATATACCACCCGTAACCAAAGGACACACGACCATTCTTACTGTAAGGTGAAATAATCTATATTCACATTGAATACAGTTCGAATTGTACTGAGTGGTGTTTAAGACTTATGCTATTTTTTCCACATTTCAGTAAGATCGTGACCAAGCTATTTGTATTGTAATTTGCACCTAATCAGATGTAAAACTAGATTGATTATCGGCTATACGGAACGCTCTACAGTTGATTGAGCCTCTTTTGTTCCCCGCAATGTTTTAGACAATTCATGGCATTGTTGACAAGCTCGTTGTTTGAAGTGCATCTTCTGTAGTTTCTTTTAAGAAAGATTATCACCGCTTCACTTATTTCTGGTTAATAAGAGTAGTGGCAAACGCTAAAATAGTATATTTTGTGAAACTTGTTACTAAAAGCGACCCTTTTTAAATAAAACCCTCTGTGGTTTGACTCTGGCAGCATCACCACCTACTTTTGCCTAATAACAGCAGTATTAAGCTCTACTATGATCTGGTTTTAAGCATATGCATCAAATGGGAATAAATGAAATTTGAATTTGAATTTAAGTTTATCTTGCAAAGTATGATAACAGAACATTTTAACCCTTTCGTGGTGTTACGTCGTCTTATTAAAAAAAAAAAAATTACGACAACAAAACGATTCGTACCTAAGTATGTATCGAAAATTTCAACACAAACACAAAGTGTTGAGCCGTTTACAAGTCCAAAATGGGATTCAATAATACAATAGTACGAAATAGGCACCTAACTACAGACAGTCAGATAAAGCGCAGTTACACGTCTCGTAACCCCACGAACGCCGCGGGTATTTACACGCATTTCAATTAACTAACATCGCACACAACAAGCAATAACTACAACGCATGCGGCCATTCAGCTATGAAATGGAGAAGCGATAATTTAGTTTTGTTATATAAGTGCTTGTTTATTTCGAAGCGTGCATTTGTTTGTTATTGATTCTATAGTCTGATTCATAATTAGGTGTCCAAAATGTAAACAAAGAAATGTCACTGTCAAAATTAACAAGAAATAAAAACTTTAACAAACTCAACAAAAAACAAAAATTTAACAAATATACACAATTTATCAAACGCGTTATGTAAACGAGAAAACATTCGAGTTCGATCACAATCACGAAAATTAATAATATCAGCATCGAACTTAAAAATGACAGCACAAGAAATGTCTTGGATTTCGGTTGTGTTACCATTATCACATTTTAATTTTCTACCATAAACTTTGTTCTTTATTATTATTACTGTATGGATCGAAATTGAGCTGATATAAATATTAGAAAATGTGAATTAATCTTAATTTATTTAGATTATTATTTTATTATTGTTGTATTACTTTAATATCGACAAAAATAAGAAACTACCATTTCTAACGTATTTTCTTGATAGGTCAACACCTTTGTTTACATTTTGGACACCTAATTATGAATCAGACTATAGTTGAGTAGTTGTTCGATTTTTAAAACTGACAGATATAGAAAAAAATACGCAACGAATAGATAGCCTGTTTCCTTTGGGAAGACGGTTATTTAACTTACTGAATCGATGCCTGGTTGTATAGCATTTTTATTTACATAAATTGTAGAGGCCTAGAGCAGCCACCAATTTTCCAATATGGATTAACCTATTGCTTTTAATCGACTTCTATCATGCATCGTACACAACTATTTAAAAAAACTCTTTTTAAAAACTTCTAAATTCATACATTATATTAAAATTAAAATTACATAAAGGAGAAATTAAGTTTATATAAGAAAATGTTTTTTAAACTTTCTAACTTTACATTGCAGACCGGATTTATGAAAGGTCTAATTTAACTCTTAATCTTTAAGTTCAATCTAAAATCAAAACATATGTAATATTCAAAAGGTACTTCCCTAGTAAAGACCTATAGGAACTTACAATATAATCCCGATATAGCACTACGAACAGCAAGCATTGACCATTCGCGAATATACAAACATTAACAATCCAGGAATACTCAAAGCCAAGTATTCGCAGATCCTAGGCCGTCCGTACACGATAGCATTCTAGTTTTAATTTATTCAGGCTCGCAATTAAGGCTGTGTTCCCACTAACACAATGGGTGCGCGGCGCAGATGCGACAATTGTGCACGCAAACTGGGCTATCTGCATCGGAACAGCAACCCGTCGGGCTATCGGCCGGCGCAGTAATCAAAAATAATAATTTATTGCGCAGACCCTTGCGATTTCGCCGTACAATGGCTCTGATGTGCCTTAATTTAAGTGGAAGTTGCGCTGTGTAATATTTTATAGGGCTAATTGTTGGATTGGCTGTTTGGTTTTGAAGCTTAGGCACAAAAACATACACACGAGTACATAATGTATGGTTGAGAGGCAGTGGAAAGTAGTAAGAGGTTAATTGACAGAAAGGTTATTTGACAAAAAATATGTATTTCATAGAAACCTTATTTACCCCCAAATAAATAGGATATGATTTTCAAGATTGAACTAAGCAACAAGCACGCAGTACACCTGATTGTAAGTGATCAGCGCCGCCCAGGAATATCTGCAACTGACTCCATATTAAACAAGGTTCAACCTGACGCCGATCAGGTACATTGCCAGTCCTGAAGACTAACATCCGTTAATGATAAATATATCTAGCCATTGCTTTGCCGTCTAAAAATAAAATTTTGTCATTTCTAGTATTCTCTCTACCATAATTTTCATTTAAAATTTTAGTAGTATTAATTTTCATAGAAAATTTAGTTTGATATAATATACAATATACATATTTTTTTATAATATCGGTATAGCAGACGAGCATGCAGTCCACCTGATGGTAAGTGGCTACTGCCGCCCATGGACATCTATAATCAACCCCAGATAGGATTAGATATTCCAACCTGAGGTCGGCTCCACAGATGCGCCGCTACCCCTGAGGACTAAGCTGGAACGCCTCGAAAAAGTCTGTCTCCCTTACCACACCCTACAAAACGGAACACAGCGGCGCCTAACACTGCTGTTATTAGATAGAAATTAAGATATTGATAATAATATACAGATTGATTTTTAATAAAGGGCGGTAGTCTACCGCTTCACTTGCAAGTCAACTGACTTCGTAAACGTAAAAAGAGCACGCGTTAAAAGATATTATGAGGAAACTTGTAATACTCTATCTTTGAGCTATAAACAACATAATTATTAGCAGCAATTATGAGCTATGCTGTTTACGGTGTAATCTAATACGGAACACGGCGGATTGATGAAATTGCATCGAACCAGTACTTTCTTTGATCACGTAACTGAGGTGGTAACAGTCGATCTTATTCTTTTAATACCGTTCGTACGTAACATATATAATAAAGCCGTTATTGTTGTAACTATGACAACATCGCCTGGCGTAATACCGGTGCGGATCGGATTGAGAACGGCGATCTATGGCCTAACTTGTGCTCGCGACTTTGTTTGCATTATAACCAAAATCGGGTACTGTAGTAATTGTAAATGTAGGCGATCAAGTGTTTTTGATACGAAGTAAAACATAGGCTACATTATGTACTCAGATATCTAAAGTAGTTTATGATTTATGACAAAAAAATAAGTGTGTTTAGAGTTTCTGAAATTGTCAAACCTTCATCGAAACATCGAAAAAGCTTTCTTTATATTTATTTTGGTAATATTAATATAAATAACATGCATTTATTATGTATTTGCTTTATTTAATACATCCGACGCAGTTTGGTACGCAATAGCATTTTAAAGGTGGTAGAACCCTTTGTGGTTCGACTGCGGCGGCACCATCGCCACACCTGTTTCTACCTAATAACAGCAGTGTTAGTGGTAAGGGAGACATACTTTTCCGAGGCGTGTCCAGCTTAGTCCTTAGGAGTAGTGGCGTATCTGTGGCCGACCTCAGGTAGAAATATCTAATCCTATTTGGGGTTGATTACAGATGTCCATGGGCGGCAGTAGCCACTTATCATCCGGTGGACTGCATGCTCGACTGCTACTCTTATATTTTAAAAAAAACCATATGTTTACACATAAATAAAAAGTTATGTACAGCCCTAATTAAAGGCTAAGAGTATAACCGATCCTACCAAAACACTATATTGATACGGCGTTTAATATTAAACAGGATAATGTGCAAGCCACTTATATCACCCACATACGTTAATTTTAAGGCGTTGACTAATCAGAAAAAGTCGATTAGCCTTCAATGCTCACGAATGCTTTATTTAGACAAAACCATTCATCATGCATAACCTTTGCCCAGTACAATTAAGAACGGTTTAAAAATATCACGTTTTGAATTGATATTCGAATAATAGAAATGCGTGTTCAGTTGTTAGATATGCACTGCAATTTAACAAAAGTTTAACTGTTATTATTATATCTTATCCAAAAATATATACTTTTTGTACTCAGAAGCAGGAAATGGAATAATTATTTGAATAATCCGTTTATTTATATTATTCGAAATTCAGTACAATGTAACAAAAGTTTTTATATTTGCTTTATAGTAGGAAACGGAATAGTTAAGTTAATAAAAGTAATATCTATATACTACTAACCTAGCAAAGTAATGTTAACAATTTAATTTAGATAAAAAGCAGAAGAACTTAAAACCACGCGGTTAGATCTCATGCTAAATAAAACTTGACTTACAGACCTACGGTATGGAGATGTAGTTTAAAATTATTTTATTAAAAAAATAAGTAAAAGGATTTTTAAAAGTGGAAATTCAAATATTGGTCTCCGATGTAATGCACTGACTACAACTAATGACTCGGTGGAAATGCTTAAATAAAGTATAAGTACAGTTCAGGTTGGAGGTTCAAATCCCAGGCACGCACCTCTGATTTATCAAAAATTAGAAATTAATTATCACTTGCTTAAACGGTGAAGGAAAACATCGCGAGGAAACCTGCATACCTGAGAGATTTGTATACAAAACAAAAAAATCTCAAAGGTATGTGAAGTCTACCAATACGCACTTAGCTAGCGCGGTGGACTATAGCCTAATCCTTCTTATTCTGAGAGGAGACCCGTGCCCAGCAGTAGGATAGTGATGATGAAGATAGTTATAAGTTACTACCTTAAACCCCATAAAGTAACATTAAAGCAAACATGGTACGTTAAACCAAGAATACGCGTTTATGACAATTAATATTTTGTAAACAATCAGCGCGATCTAGAGCAAAACACTGCACAATCTAGCATCATTTTGCACCAGAAACTTGTGAGTGTGAGTCACAACTTTGTAATATCTTTTCTTCAAAGCAAAATCTATCAAGCTTCTAATCGAAATAGAATAAGCAGCAGTGGGCGATAGATTCCGTTATATATTATTTACTGCGGGCAGCTCACTCGACAAAATTCATAATGGTATCCAAGTACGCTCGTGCCGCTGTATCGTACCATTAAAAGCACATTTATTACCGCAGCTTAGACCTAAATCAGCGCCGCTAATATGCCGCTTGGGTAATTATGAGCTGCTTTTAACATATTATAATCTTGTGCGGGATTGGTCTTGCCCTAGAAGATCGGGTACCGGATTTGCGTAACAGTATTTTGAATTTATAGATCTGAGATTACAATGTTTTTAGGCTTTAAGTCATATAATATTTGAAAAATTATGCAAATTATGTAACTGTATATTACAACGTTTTATAATAATTACCACATTAAATATTAGAGAGCTCAAAGTAAAGGTATAAATTGTTACCAAAGTTACAGAATTTTTGAATAGATGTCAATATATTTATAACCTGGGAACAACAACTTACATTTTACCATAGATTAGTAAAGATTACTCACTCCTAACAAGAAAATGTACCTAGTTTTGAGAATTGAAATAGTTGCGTTAAAAAGTTTTGCCACGTCTCCGTGCTAAAATGTTCCTGAAATATTTGAAATAATTATCTATTTAGTATGTAAATTGTACATTGTAATTGTAAATTACGCAGTATTAGTTATTTATTCGTAAATTTTCTCTAAAAACGTTTTTATTTGTCAAGAATTCAAAAAAAGAACTTACTATAATAAGCCGTTTGTGGCTTCATTCAATTTCAAGGCGGCGAAGTATCTTTACTAATCTATGCATATTAAATGTTATTAATGAATAATCAATATAACATATTATATTATTAAAAATTATTTAAATTACATGTAAAATGTATCTATGTTTCCAGATTTCACGGATATTCGCATTAAATTGGATTAAACTACAGAAATACCTAACAATGTCAGCTATTTCTGCCACAATTAGGCATTTAGTTATGCATAATAATTAATTGTCCCGAGGCAACGAATTGAATTGTTTACGATAGGAGTCAAAAGCAATACGCGGGGCGGTAATTAAAATATTTACAGCAATACAACTTGAATACCGAGTGCCTTTTAAGCGCGTTCATTAAATTAATAATGTAAATTTTATTCGCAGCGCAAAATTATACTATAATAAGCTGCGTAATAAATCATATAAAGCGCCATTTTAGTATCATAGCAGAGTAACAGCGGTCGGTGCGCACGCGCCACTCCCGCCATCTTGTTTTATCTAGTGCCGTTGATCGCGGAAAAGCGCGCCAACCTTCAACGACCTTCGCTCTCCGACCGCTCTAACCGACCCGTAACGTCACTAATTCGATATCGCCCACACAATTATAGTCCTTATGCCCTCGTAATCAGTTGAATATAATTTCATTTTCCTATGATGCATACTCGGTTAGTTACGACCTTCGTACTAATTAGGTCTTTAAACGACCTGCCCAGTATATTTGTGCTCCACAAGCTAGCTTAAATTAAACCACGGTCCCTATAAATCGATCAAGACAGTCGATTTATTTCAAAGTGATACTTTGTCACATTCACAGAGTACTGTATCGATAGCAATATGTATTTAAATAGGAATAATAAAATTGTATAATGGCTTTGTTTTGCGGACTACATAATACGTAATAGTTGAAAGTAAGCAGTATTAAGAGTTACATTGCAGTTATTCGTTATATCGTAAAGATCGTACATCGCAGTAACATGTACTAACTCGTTTATGTTTTATGACTTTATTTTCTAATAATAAATAAAGAAATATTAAAAAAAATATTTGTTTATTTATTTGTTCTTTATAATATAGCGAAATTAATTTAATGGAAGTACTTACATATTTTGGTTAGGTATAACGTGTACTTTTAAAATACATTATTTTAGTGATTACCTGGACTATTGAAAAACTACTACTAATAAACTTAATAGAATAAACTTAGTAGAGTCAACCAGAGTAATAAGTCTTCTTCTATACTTTCTATAGCTATATCGAAATACATGGCTATACATATATGGCATACTATGTAGGTACTTTATTGTGAATTTATGCATAAACAAAATCCTGAATATTTTGGATAAAAATAATGCATTGTGACGTCACAAATCTATGGTCTTTTTTTCAATCCTATTATAGCATTTCATTTTAACATCTACTAATTCATTACACATGAAGTTACCTACAAAACTAATTCACTATCTATACACTATTGACATACATAAGTACATAATCAAAGACGTTTGCAGCTGCCGACATCAAGCCGATCAATCTGATGCACCACTTAGCTTGAAGTTCCACCTGCAAACCCACTGACGGTTTTAGATTCATCTTGATTTATATGTCTGTAAGGCCGTATATCAACGAGAGTTACCTAGATGTCGTAGAGCGAGTGTCGGTAGTGTAGGAGCTCTCGGTTTTATATTAGAGGTTTATATTTATGACAGCTGAACTAAAGATAAAACTATATACTGCACATTTAAAGGTGGTAAACTTCGAAGGTAAAACTTAACGTGTTTCGACTGTGGCAGTGACATCGTCCTACTTATTAAGTTAGATTTTTAGTCTAGTAAACTTACTGTGTTCTTGTTTTAAATGTATGGTTGCTCAGGAGCATCAAGCAGCATCTGTTTTCATAAAGATCTCTTATAATAGATCCTATCTACAGGGTGAATCTCCATAAAGTGCACATATTGAAACAGGTAAAATTAAACCGCATTTTGTCGACAAAAAAATATAAAAAAAATAAAAAAAATTTTTTTTTTGGGTTTTACGACCTTTTGAATTTTTTTTTGGGAATTGTGCACCTGAAGTAAATAAATCGCTATAACTTTTAAACTAAGAGGGTTATCAGGTTCAAACAAAAATAACAATGATTGCCAATGATAGGCCGTACTGATCCATGAAAAAAAAAACAAAAAAAAGTCATCTTCCCAGGAAAAAAATGTCAGATTAGTGCAAAAAAGCACTTTTTTTAGGTAAAATTTCCAGTAATCATCAATTTCCTCAAAATAATCTAGGCATTTTATTTTTTTAATATTGTTTAATGCAATTCTACGTCGTATTAGCTTTCAAACACTAAAAAAACCACGCCTCTAACTCAAGTATAAAGTTTGCTAGGAATGTTTCAAAAAAGATACTCATGACGCGACGCACGTGCGCCCTAATAAAACTGGTATAGTCCGACCCATAATTAGATGTACAAAATATAAACAAAGAAAACTATCAAAAATATGTTTCAATGGTAAATTCATGGTAGTTTCTTATTTTTGACGATATTAAAGTGATAAAACTGTAATAAAATAAATCTTTAATAATTAAAAAAAAAAACACTAGTTTGTATTAAAAATGTTATTTATTACCAACACCCTTAAAAACTGCCTTTGTTTAAGCGCTCGTAGGAAACTTTATACTTAAGTTAGAGGCATGCTTTTTTTAGTGTTTGAAAGCTAATACGACGTAGAATTACATTAAATAATAAAAATAAAATAAAAACCCTAGATTATTTTGAGGAAATTCACGATTACTGAAATTTAACCTAAAAAAAATGCTTTTTTCACACTAATCTGACTATTTTTTTCTGGGAAGATAAGCTTTTTTGTTTTGTTTTTTTCATGGATCAGTACGGCCTATAATTGGCATTCATTGTAATTTTTGTTTGAACATGATAACTCTTTTAGTTCAAAAGTTATAGCGATTTATTTACTTTAGGTGCACAATTCCAAAAAAAAAACTTCAAGAGGTCGTAAAACCCAAAAAAAATAATTTTTTATTATTTTTTTTATTTTTTTTGTCGACAAAATGCGGTTTAATTTTACCTGTTTCAATATGTGCACTTTATGGAGATTCACCCTGTATATACTATTGTATAATTTTTTATTGTTTGCTATCTACCCCAAATAATAGAAAGGATTTTTATATCGGATATTCGGGGAAGGCCTTGCCTGGCAAACATTTTCTGCTCTTAAAATCTTTTATTATTATATCACATTAGTGAATTTTCGTAAATTAACACCTTTGAGAAAATAGAAGAACTATGATATTATAGGTCCATGTTTTAATTAAAAATATTATTTTTTATTTGTACACGAACACGTAATTCCTAAATAAACTTGTAGCAAAACCATCACTACAATACAAGTAAGTACAAATCTGTTTTATAATAAACCCCTAGCCGTTACAGATTGCTCTTATCTCTCCAGAGGCTGTAAATCTCGGAGCAGGAAGCGTGCGATGAAAAATGTACGGCAGCCACCCGGAGCCCTGTCGTGATGATACGTATACCGGGATTTATTGGGCCGCTGATAACAGGTTGGAGGTTAAGACTAAGTATTGGACTAGATGTATAGCTAACGATATCGATTGGCTTATCTGCTGCGAGCTTTATTATCTTTTAGGGCTTGTGTGTTTCCTAAAGATATAATATTATAATACTTTTGAAGGTGGTAGTACCCTTTCGACTCTGGCGGCACCACCATCACACCTATTTCTGCCTAATAATAGCAGGGTTAAGCGCTGCTGTGTTCTAGTTTTAAGGCTGTGGTAAGGGATCTCTGGAACGCCTTGGCAAAATACGAGTAGATACTTTTCCGAGGCATTCCAGCTTTGTCCTCGGGAGTATTGGCGCATCTATGGCCAACCTCAAGTACGAATATCTAATCTGGGTGTGGTTACCGATGTCCATGGGCGGCAGTAGCCACTAACGATCAGGTGGATGGCGTGCTCGTCTGCTTCTTCTATATTATAAAAAAAAAAAACTATAATTCTGTTGCACACGAGGATACAGTCCATCAGATGGAGTGGTTATTGCTGCTGACATCTGCAAGCAAGTCCATATAAAACAAGGGTTGTATAAAAAGTCCATCAGAGATACCTTGCCACTCCTGAGGGCTAAGATGGTTGCCTCATATGTAGGTAAGTTGCCAAATAAAGAATATATCATTACTATTTTGTAATGGGTTTGGGTATAAAATCTATAGGACTCTATTCAAATTTAAGTCCTTTAAAATGTGCTACTGAACTTCTTCTAAATCCCTTAGTCATCGTTTAAGACGTCCGTGGAAAAAGGCTAATTGTACTAAACGCCAATATTTTCCATATCGTATTATTTTTTCAAAACTTGAAAATACCTGTAAAGCACAGTGTAATCTAATGTAGAGCAACCTAGAGTACCTATTGCATAACTCGTCATTGTACCTAGTTATGTAGAGTTTAGTTAAATTTTATATAATCACAAGGTTTACAACATAGCAAATAAATGACAAAATTCGGTGATCAAAAACCTCTTAATTCTACTTGTACATTTTTATTAAACAAGAATAAACCGAATATACCAAATAACTACCTTCATAACAGAATAGCAAATAACTTACTTCATATTAAAATCATTAAATCTACAAAAGCAGTGCCCATTTGCATAGATACATACACTAAGAAGTGGGTCGACTACATCAGATCGCACTAATTTAGTATATTGCCTTCCCCAATACACAAAGCGGACGTCGCATTCTTGCCTCTAACGCCATTGCCCATGCAAATGGAAATTGTATGGTAATTAGAAATGACATTGTAACTAATAATACGTGACTATCAGATACTACAGCGTATGTGACTTGTTGTTTTATGTTTGAGCGAAGTAGCATTACTACTAAGATATACGTAGAGAATGATATTTTCTCGTATGTTGATATGTTATAATTCTATACATAACACAGCTATATGTAATAGACGTAAAGTGTATTCGCACCGCTTCTGTAAAAAAGAGCTCGTGTAGTCTATTAAATTTATCAGCCTTTGTCGGCGAAAATAAAAAGTCTTTTTGTTTGAAGAATCTTTATGCTATTATCCGGTTTAACATTTAGAAAGCGTAATAAACTGTGGTTGGGGCGCTCCTATTGTAAAACTATTTAATTGTGAAAATTTATCAAAATTATATGTCACATTTTATGTCGCGTCTTCATGCTTGGCACTTGTCACTACTTTCTACAAACGTTGATTTGTACGATCAAAATTTGGGCTTACAAACCTACACAAACCGAATATTCTAGCTACATGTTTAAATTTCCGTCAGCTTGTTGGGGTTTAGCAAGCGTGTAGATGCAGCAGATTTAATCATCGACGCACCTCACTTGTGGCTTACTGTACATAGTCTGCGTATAGATTCTCACGCAGGGCCCAACCAGCAGTTAAACTCGTTAATTATAGCTACATAACTCAGTACTAAATCTAGTGAGCTGCTCATAAACCAGCGACAATCGCTCATCGACCGTTCGCCGATCGTAATTATCGATAGCGACCGCTAATTGTGCGAGTATCGGCGGCCTATCGGGCTCGGGTGACAATGACGAGAACATAGGATGGGACGGACCGAGATCTATGATAAGAGATTGTAGGCTTATTTATGGTTGCAAAATCGACATACCGACTTCTAGTAATCAGTGAACTGCTAGTTCAATTTCCAGTCAACCCTTTCAAAGTGTTCGGTTTAAGTTGTGCAATTATTGTATTATTTTCAGTACCAGATTCAGCTGATTCAAAATCTGAATCACATCTAATCTGCTAAATTAGCAAATTGATTAGATCAACAGGTTCCACTTGTCCTCAGGGGCAGCAACGCAATTCACTTTGTCCAATTTGGTCTTCATTTAGGTATATATATATAACCTGACGAAAGAAGTGACCCCATAAGATAAAGTTATTTAAAAGTGGTAAAACTTCAATCAGGTACCTATAAAAACTTCAATTGTATACTTATGTGGCCCTACAGTGATCAACAGCAAATTATTACGTTAAAACAATGATAAAAGATATATAGAATTAAATTCACATAAATATATGGTCACCTTACAGGAACCCATAGATCTACATACTTGAAGCTTTCATCACATATTATCTTCTATTCTATCTTTATCTATCTATTGTCTTTTTGCAGCGCTACCGCCGGAAATTGCGTGACTTTTTATTTAGTTACATATAAACTGATTTCTAATGTTATGTGAACGCTTTTTATTCTACAATCTATTGAAATATATTGAAAAATTAAATGTTTATCAGTGAATTAAAAATGTCTGGTATTATATTATCTTATGATTACTTTACGTCAACCCACTGTTCCACTGTTGGGATGGAGTATCTTAGAGTAAGTTCATAGTCCATCGCGCTGGCCATGAAAAGGCCATGAAAAGGCCAGGCGTGAGCATAGGCTCACTTACACAAAGAAATTTTTAATTTTATTAAAAAAAAGTTTTGCAGTTTAATCAAATCTATGACAGCAGTAAGACCTAATCAACAGACTATCACATTATTATTAAGACAAATAAGATTTTTAGTTTAATAACTAATTGTATGAAAAAAATATTAAGTCTATGGTAAGTACAGTCGCTATACCTAATTATACAAAACAATATACGTCCTTCATTAAAATTGTATTGTTGGTGTGATTGATAAGCAATAACAATTTGAACTACAACAATATTTCCCGCCAAGACATAGCTTCGTAACACTAAAATTAATGAAGTGTGCCTAGACTTGTTTGATTATTATAAACCAGCGTTTTTCAAAGTGAATTATGAATTCAAATTAATTAAAAGAAATAAAAATATCTTAGACAATCTTCCACAACTTAGACAAATCGCACGACACGTAATATGTTAGTATCAGTATAAAGCCGTTTGGGGTATAGGGCGTGATAAAGAACGAGATATACATACATATGCTCGAAAACTTAACCAGGCTGGTAAACATATTTCTAGACTCCCTTTGATTCTGAATGTATTTTGAGACATCCTGCTATTAATCGTTTCAAGCTTGAATTTTATTAAGTTACCAATCCATACAAACCTCTTATTTATTTTCATCATTTGGTATTGGTTTTTTAGATAAATAATTAAGTGCATCTAATTATGCTTTAATTAACGTACTTAAATATCATGTTAACATAATATTGTTTTTCTTTAGTGAGATATTGAGACTATTTGCGATATACAGGCCCTCTTACACTCAACAAACCCCCAGGGGGTCGTGACACACACTTTGAAAACCACTGCTATAAATTATGAAGACTGTCTAGTCTTAGACCCTAAACCTAGAATTTGCCAATGCGGCCGGCCTTGCGAACTGGCTTTCCTTTACTATACTAGGCGTGGCAACATTCTGCCATTGTGCTTAAGTATTCCGTAAATGACTAAAATATTCTGAATCTCGCTATCCGGTATTAGCTACGTCGTTTACAATTTACATACAAGTTGTGACGTTAAGCTTACATATTTGACGCTGTTGGTTATTTTAGTTTAGTTTAGTTTTAGTCGCTTAGTTAAATATGTTTCTAAAATCCAAATCGAATGCATGAATGGACGAAGATTCGAAAAAAATATGTCATATAAGTATAATATAATCTGTTAATTGGTAATTTGAAATCCGGCTCGAAGGACCTTTTTTAACATAAACAGTCATGACCCAATTTAATGCTAGTGAAGCACCACTACTCCAGCGTGATACACTAAACTTAGTGGGATATCTTTCACTCATTTATTGAGACAATAACTTTTAAAATCGGTTTAAAATAATTGACGTTAAACGATTTTATCGCTGAGACTAATTCTGAAAATATTTGTCAGTTTTATCAAAATCAGTCTCAATATAATTTCCGAGCACAAACCTATCAGCGGACATTCAGTCCGCTATTAATTAGTTGGGCCACTAAACAATAACTGCCTATCTAAGAACTCGTATCGAGCCGATCTGAACCTACTTTATACGGAGTTGCTGATACTAGTAATTGCAGATATCGGTAGATTTGAAACGCTACATTGTTTACTCACTTTCACGTGACCCGGGACAAATACTAGGAAAGTGGTCCGTTCTAAATGGTCATCGCCCACCGGCCATTACTCTTATTATAAGATAACTAGCCTGTCGCCGCAATTGGAGTATAGGGTAGTTTCCGACAGACACTTGACCTGCGGAAGGTAATGTTTTTCGAGAGTGTGTACGTATGTATGTCTAATTATTTGGCATGGTCCAAGCCCAAAACTCGGCTTGACAGATTTTGATCCGAATTATTCGTTGGATTCGCCTAAATTGTGGCAATAACTTAGGATCCATTTTTGAACAGTCTAGTTTTGTTTCTGCTTTTTTATAATAATTATCTAGTTGATGAAGTAAAACATAAGACTAGGTATAGGTGCTGCCGCTTACGGACATCTGGAATCAATTTTGGAATAGAGTTCTACCTGAGCTGGTTACAAAATCCTAAAACACAGATGCTGCTTCTCAGGACTTGTTAAAAGGAATTTTATCAGCATATCTTCTTACAATATTCACTTAAAACTGATGTTTAAGACAAAATGTTTATGTGGCAGTTTGGTGGTGGGTATCGAACCACAAGGAGCAATTTAGTTAATTTATAAATTTTTCAATGAAGGTGTGGACCTTCATTAATTAAAAACGCTTGAGTATTGAATTACATTATTATTATTACTAGAAACTATAAGAACTGTGCAAATATACTCCATGGTGTGGGTACTCTATCCTGTTACAATTCAATACCTACAGACCCATTACAATACAACAAACAATCAAAGCGCACCTTTCGAGCTGAAAGAGAATAGAAAATCGTATCCACACAAATGAAACAATTTCAAATATCTCAATTTTGTTGGAAAATTCATACATTTATGTCCGCCTAGAAATCCTATTTGGAGTAAAAATATACAATACTGTAATATAGAGTAATAATTAGCTTAAACATCGTTTGAATTTAGTAAGCGAAGGTTGCCAAAATTAGAAATTAAAACACAGTGATAATTGTCTAAATATAATTTTGTAAGATTACAAATATAATCGCTTTAGCTTATTTATTAGCAAAATGATGTAGAAGGGGGTCCATAGATAAAGCTTGAGGCTAAAGCTCAAGTTCTCGAAAATTCTCTGTCAATAAGTTTTTAAACAAAAACCTACGGAAGTTGGTTATCTATCAAAATCTCAGTTAACCTTTGCAACAACGAAAGCCGTACAAACAATGGCGACCGATAATTCGTTTTAAGTTATTAACGCGAACCTTTCCCGTTCGCCTTCAGTTATCAAGGAGTTATCTGGGCTTATCAATTCGCTAGACCAACTGACGGGGTGTCGTGGGCGAGCCGATTGCGCTGACAACGCGGCTTGTCGAAATTATTGCCGCGGAATAAAGTAGCCGTTTTATGCAAGGGAGTGTGCTTGTAAAACATGTTTTGTTTTAAATGTTGCTGTACGTGGGTTGACGGCGCCGGTGCTACAAGCTTTTTATTAGGGCTGGGCACGAATTCTTACTGTTGAGGGAAAGAGAAGCATTTTCCACCGCGCTTCTACGGTTAGGTCCAGATCTACGGGTTATTGACCAACATATGTAAGACATTTATATTAACAAAAGTAATAGGGCTAACTTTTGTAGCCCATCAATCAACGAAAGACGTACAAAAATGGCGACCAATAATTCGTTTTTTAAATTATTAACACATTCGCCTACAGTAATCGAGAAATTATCAGGACTTATCAATTCGCTAGACTAACTGACGGGGTGTCGTGGGCGAGTCGATTGCGCTGACAACGCGGCTTGTCGAAATTATTGTCGCGGAATAAAGTAGCCGTTTTATGCAAGGGAGTGTGCTTGTAAAACATGTTTTGTTTTAAATGTTGCTGTACGTCGGTTGACGGCGCTGGTGCTACACAAGCTTTTATGCAAGGCTGAGTACAAGTTTCTTCTAATAAGTATGGTAGGGCGGAAATATATATCACTATGCTCCTGAGAATCCTGGAATATATCTACTCCACCAGATCTAGTGCGGACTTGCAAAGTATACACGTTAATAGCACAGCTAAATTTAGTTTATGAATTTAGTTCGAATTCATCAAATTGGTTGTTATTAAACCACGCGTAAAGCCTTTGATTTAATAACTGCTATCCAATAATAACAAAAGAAATAAAGTTCCGCTCTGAAGTTGTTGCCAGCAGGTGTAATCATACGATTTGCTATGCCGACGCGATTCATTTCTATATTCAGAGCGGACTAGCAGTTTTACGCGGACTATACCTATAACCAAAATGTATAAATGGAAAAGTGGGGACAATTGTATTTTTTACTAAAATCAGTGACTAAATTAAACATTAATTACCAAACCAACTTTAACTCAAGTCCTAACATAAACTATTGAATAACTGTACCAAACAAAATTTATTCCCAGATACTTGACACGTGGCCGCTTTCCTTAATTTGCATTCTTGCAAGACGTCTCTTAATTGCACCCGACCCTTGCGTGCTTGGAGCGAAATGCAAAAACCAGCGGAGAATTGTAAACGATATCGAAGAGCAACCTTTAGGTGATACTGGAGATTTAAATAAACTTAGATACGGTCAGAATATGTTAAAGTGTTAAAGATTTATTAGAGTCAACGGTTTTTACTTCAACAAAGAATCAGTTTGAATAAAATTTAAATTTATTTAGCGTCGTTAGTAATTATTGTCCTAATGTTGGGCACGGGTCTTCTCTGAGTGGGAGGGGTTAGGCCAAAGAGCGAATTTATTAGTCTTCGCACATCACAGACAAAGAGTTCTAGTTAGAGTATCATAGCATAAAATAATCTTAAAACTTAATAAGTTTAAGCGTACGTCTATTTTGATGAAAAATACATAAAAGTGGTAGAACAACCTACTTCTAGTGAAATGTCTCCACCCGCGAGATACTGCCGCGGCTATTTCTAGCGTGAAGCAGGACTTGCGCTTTTGTGGAAGTGTAGCTCTCGATGCTGATCACAGATGAGTACTTGCAACGCATTTGAGATCGGCTTCAGGTTGGTTTACTATATGGAGTTGGTAAGGAGTTAGAGATTGTCAATGGGCGGCGGTTACCACTTAATATCAAAAAAAGTTGTTTTATTTAATACAATTCTGTTTGTTTACATTCACGCACGTATCGTATGTATTACTGGTACAGTCTATCTGTATCAGGAGATATTATTTATAGTTGCAGGCCAAACAGTTAGTTGCAACCATTCCGTAGCATTGTATCTACAGTTGGATAACTGTTTTTACTATTTTATTTATGCTCTTGTATAAAAGGAGAGATTTTTAATGACTGTATTATATTTATTTACGTTACAAATCTTGAAAAGTGGGTAATTTCTCCAATCAATACGTATAAGTAAAGCTTTAGTTACTTACTCCAGTAAAAATTATACCATGTAAATTCATCCGAAAAAAAAATTAGGTTAAATAGCATTTAAGATCAAATTCCACCTGTTTGAATAACGTTTATACGTAATAATATAGACTTAGACAGCATAGTGAAAAATTCTAATTCCCATTGTACGACAAACCATACAATGTTTTTTCAGAGTTAAATATTTATACACAAACAACCTTCCGCGATTCTGTTTATAGAGCATTGCAATGCCGAATGCATTAAGGATAATATTATTATGTATGTATGCACAATTCGGGTATACTGCACAAAACTGCAGAATTTAGCACGCTTCAATATCATGTTCTAAAACTTCTTCTCTTCTTAAGACTATGATCAAAATGGCCGTGTCAATTTCGAGCTCAAACTAATGAGCAATCTATTGAGTCGTAAGTGTGACCGCAGCGTTCTAACAATGCCCAAAACGGAGCGACACCCGGCCAACACGGGGTATAAATACCATTGTTTGGATTACACAGTGTCAAACCAAAAAGGTATATAGCCATATACACAGGCCTTAGTAAATATCAGTACAGAAGCGTGTACCGCTACCTTTATTTACATTGTTTATTGGTTCCGTTTATGTAATATTTATTGGGTCATGTAATATTACTGTAATCTACACAATTATATACATAATTTATATTAATTGCTTAATGCGGTTTCTTTTTGCAGTTTAAAAACTTAAAGTTCAATGTTTCGTTACAATTTAGTACTGTTAAAACTACGAGTATAATTGGGCTTTTTGACGTAAAAATGATCGCTATCACTTACATTTTTAAAACCAGAAGGGATTTGAGTGCTACGACTGAAATAATCCTAATAAATGTTGGTTTCAGGTTAGGTTGGGATTCTCCGAATAGAAGTCTGATATAAAGTAGATTTCACACAGACTTCTACCGCTAAAACTTAAAAAAATGAACATGGAGGACCATAACCATAATTTAGATATAGACATCCCATTAAGTAGTAGTCATTAGGAGTCTAAACTCCTAAGTACTTTACTACTAGTAGTAAAGTAAACGAAGCCGAAGTCATAGGTATCACAATACATTTCCGATCATATCTTGCAACTTGTTCTACAAGCCCTGAACGTACTTTGCACGCATTAACGTTTCTCACCGACCCATTATGTCAATCACGGCTGAACTTACAGGATGCTAATTCAGAAAAAATCGATAATTAACGAAAAAGCAATCGCAAAACGTACAAAATGTGAGGCACTTTCTTTGTATATACTATAACTTACACAACACATGGGTCACGCGACTTTAAGTTCTATATTCTCGTGGGTAAAGATATATGAAGTGTTTTTATGAAACGAGCTTAAGTATTCGTAATTAGTGCAGTACAAAAAGACCGGTTAAGTGGTAGCGGCCGCGGGCTAAAGGTTATCGATCCCACTGATACAGTTTTCATGCCATTTCCTTTCTCATTAAGTACTTAATTCATACGATGTCTTAAAACCAGTTCCGTACTCTAGTTTTCTCACGAACTTTTAACTTTTTCTGATTTTATCGATTTTGATTTTAACGTAAATTGGTTATCTTATGCCGTTTTATGTTGGTTTATCAGCCACCGTGTTAAGTGGCTTCGAGGGATAATATTAAGGTTTTAAAAAGGTTATAAACATTTATTTTGTTACATAACAAAGTTGTTACGAATCTAACAGCATTTTATATTTCTTTTAATTAAAGAGACACTTATGTTACGTACCTATGAATAGTATCGTTAATAAATATGTAGAAACCAAATACTTTAAGACACTTATAGGAGACATATCACTTAGTCATCAGAGATAGTAATGCGTTGCAGCCGACCTAAGGTTGGACTAATCCTGTTTGAGATTGATTATAGATGTCCCTGCTTGCTACTTGTATAACAATATAAAAATGCGCAGATAATTTCAGTGTAACCTAAAGCATTACTTAAGTACTTACAAGAAATATAAAATGACAATCACAGCTAGTGATGTTACTTTAAATGCTAATATATCGTAAAAATCGTATCCGTTCTTAGAAATTATAGTTGTCGCGGAATAAATGTTTATCTTTTAATAAAACGGATCGGTCCTCTTAAATATTTGCAGCACTCTTTTATTTTTTATTTAAATATATAAATATTAAATAAAGGAATAAAGTTCACTTAATATCAACCTCGAATACAATATTCGTTAAAGCTTATTTACTTATTTAAGCGATGTTGTCCAGCTACCGGCCGTTTGGTGAGGTGGAGCAATAACGAGAGCGTGTCGATGCTTATTAATAAAAACACGTATAAATATGACGCGGAGTATCGGCTGAGATAAAAGAAGGCCTGCACTTACGCGCCATCTCGTATTCATAGTGTTGCTTGGATCATCCAAGCTTCTAAATCTTAACAGTACCCTTACCATGAGTTTTTACATTTTGGCAAATATAACTGTTTTGGTATTTGTTCACGTATTGGCCTATACTATTTCCAAGTTCTGACACAATCCACTAGAGGCGCTGATTGGAAATTGTAT
This sequence comes from Epargyreus clarus, assembly GCF_041222505.1. Lineage (NCBI taxonomy): Eukaryota > Metazoa > Arthropoda > Insecta > Lepidoptera > Hesperiidae > Epargyreus > Epargyreus clarus. Next base: position 11,781,965 of record NW_027332212.1, read on the forward strand.
GGGCAAATACGTAAACAAATACCAAAACAGTCATATTTGTCAAAACGTAAAAACTCCTGGTAAGGGTACAGTAGTAGAATTAGAACTGTAAAGGTAGAACCTTTCGCGGTCGACTAGGTACAGATATGAGGTACATATTGGATAGATGTAGGAAAAAGAAAGGTACTTACGAGGTGCTCTAACTTCGTTCTGAAGGAAGGCAAAGTATTATTGGCTGGCCTCGGGAGAACATAAAGTCTATATAAGATAGTAGGTCCATAGTTGGCATTGATTTACTATCAAGTGAACGCTTGTTTTATTCTAAAATCCCCAATATATATTTCAAATTTCAAATTTCAAATTTCAAATCTCATTTATTCAAAATTGATTCATATAGAATACTTTTTGAAAGTCAACAAACTACCACCGCTTCGGAAGGTATTTCGCTATGGAGAAGAAGCGGCGCAAGAAACTCCAATATATAATAAAAATAATAAAAAATTATAATACAATTTATAATAAAAATATAAAAAAATAATACTTTAATCTTTTATAATAATCTTTAATCTATAATATTTATTTATTAATCTTTTATAATGAAAAATTAGTTTTGCTAAATACACTCTTAAAATCTTAATTGACTACGTGGGATTATGTGGGTAAAATAGTTTTGTCAAAAAATATGGCATAATTTCAAATGAAAAAATGAAAGTAAAATAAGTCATCTACATAGTGCTACGCGCTATCATCATTCGTAGCATCGTAGCTCATTAAAATTAGTTTTAATGAATAACTTTTCGAAAAAGTTTGTACGTATTAAGCGATCTATTTATCTGTACTATTATTTATTATTGTGTACCTTTAATTATTGTGGCATAACTAAACCACCATACAATATTATTTATATCAGCCGAAGAAAAATGGCTATATGTTATTCAACTTTTTGGAGTCTAATGCAAAAAAACAGTCACTGATATTTCGTTAAAAAAATAGATGTCTCTATAAGAACTGACTTATATTGTATTTTATATTTTGTAACTCTAGTGTAAGCAAATATTGTGCACGCTACCGATGCCGCGCTACCAACATGGAGCAAAGTAACAATATACATACATAATAAGCATGTTCAAAAGTTTGTAAAATTTGAGATACTTTAACCAGAAATATGCACAAAATTGACCTCAGGTTCATACTATAAATACAAGGGCACTGATGGAATGTGCTATAGTTTAAATGAGGCTGCGCCGCTGAACCGGTCTGCCCGCGCAACTTCGGGGAAAGGCCGCCATGATTTATAGCTAAAATTAAAACCCGCGAGGACCAAGGAAATGAGATCAGCTCGATTGACTGCTATTACCGATAATTTTGATGCTTGCGTATTAAAGTTGTGTGTTTTGTGACTTGTCAGGTCGTGATAAACACAATTACGTTGAATACCGGAAAACAGTCATAATCCGTGTCTTACGATGATAATTTTCAGAACTACGAGTATGCGATATTCCCAAAATGCATATATTTATGGTAATATAGTTGACCCACCAAAATCCGTGCTTTTGTCTCTTTAACACTAAAAATGCACACAACAAACAAAACTGCCTCATCCTCTTTGATATCGGTAATTGCATACTTGCTTTAATTAAGTACTAATTATTTTTTAGTCTTACCGAATGATATTACAAAACTTAGAACTAATGCTCATAAAATACATCAAATAAAATGTTGTGACAATTGCATACTTGTTTTAAATACCCATCATTATTTGGCCCTTTATCGAATCATAAACAAATCTTGAAAACTAAAATGAACGGTAATGAAATACAAGATAAAGTTATTATCTATTTGAAATCAATACTATAGACAGTTAACATATGGGAGTATAAAGGAAGTATCGCAAATATTTATAAGCGGTTCTTTAAAATTAAGCCTGAGATCTTGTTTCATTTGCTCAAAGTCCAAATGAAACGAGATCAGCAAGATTGACTGCCATTAACGACAATTTGACGCCGTGTATTTTACAGTAATTATGGTTATTAAAATCGTTGTATAATTTAGCAAGATCCCACCAACATTCGAAAAATTACGTAGAGAAGACCGGTTGAATTAAGCGTTTTGAGAAATTCTAGAATTTTAATATTTTAGACTTAAAATGTTCAATGGTAGAACGTGTATGTTTCGACAGGGAATTACCACCGCCATACCCCTTTCTAGCATGTAACAGTGCTTGTGTTTCGGTGAAATGACGTGAGTTCCAGAAAAATAATATGGCGTCCATCTTAGTAGTAAAGATTAATTGGGTTCAGGTATAACTCTTATTCTATATAAGTTGGTTAAAGATATCCATTAACAGCAATAGCCATATAACCAAAAATACAGCATCTTCAAAAAACTTGTAAATTAAATTTTAGTAAATAAAGATTAGGATATATAAATAGGAATCTAGTCAAAGACCTCCGATTACATTTAACGACTCTTTCGCAATGATATACCAAGTTTTGACGCATTTTAGGCCATGAAAATTGGTTCAGAATTTCGAGGGCATATCCAGAATTTGACCTCGGCTTAGATATACTTGATGTAATGATTATTATATACTAGGCTATTATCGCCTTTGGCTACAATAAATATTTGTCGAAACACAGAACCAGTTCAAAATCAGATAAAACTGAGGAATTCCGACTATTTAATAACTCTAGGCAAATACAAAAAGTCAGCTCAAGAAATGCAATTTAAAACGAATAAGACCTCTACAAGACATTGAAAGGTGTTTTATCATCTGTATGAAGTCATTCTGCGGTACAAAATTGAACGTTATCAATCCTTGTAGATATCTCGGAACATTATCGTTTATGATTACATCCAAAGTAATGAGAAAGTATGTATGCTACGAGTTGAAGGATCGATTGCCGACGTGAAATTGGCACTACTGTTACTTGCGAAGTGGGATTGGTCAGAGCTGAAGATATTCGAATGAAAGACATTTTGCTGGTATTAATAATTCTTTTTATCAGTAATCGAGCATGCCATCCAGTCGTTAGTACGTGATCAATTCCATCCATGAAAATCGGTTAATCAACTCCCTATATACGGTGGTTCTACCTGAAGCCGCTCACAGATGTTTTGCCACTTCTGAAGACAAAGATAGTCGCTTCATTTTAAAGACAGCTGGCATCTACACCGTTTGACGCTAGGAATATGTTATGTAGACGTGGTATGTGCTGGATTAAACCTTAGTGATTATACCTTTCAATTAAAAGTAATGATTAGGGTCGAAATAACAGACGCTCGTCCGTGCTTCGGAGGGCTCGTTAATAGTTCTAGTAATCAGGTTTAGTTAGTAGTCGTTAAAGTCTACCAGGGCCCTAATGGCGTTATCTGAAGATAGTTCAACAATAACCTGTACCCTTACCAGGAGTTTTTACGTTTCGACAAATATGACTGTTTTGGTATTTGTTTACGTATTTGCCCATACCAATTCCAATCAGCGCCCCTAGCAGATTGTGCCAGAACTAGGAAATCGTATGGGCCAATACGTAAACGAATACCAAAACAGTCATATTTGTCGAAACGTTAAAACTCCTGGTAAGGGTACAGGTCGATCCTCCAGCAATCCAAATGAGAGCAGTATGGAGAACGCTTGCAAGAAGAAACCTGTGCTCAACATTGGAATCTAAAGAAGATATATTTTATCCTGACAAGAAAAGGTCTACTACTTTTCATTAACCAGGGTCACTAGGCGGTACTTGAGACAAGTGAAACAGTAAGGAAGTAGTCAGCAAAGTGGAAAATAATGGACAACGAAGTTAATATCTTTAAGACGCTGACGTCTTAAACAATACGGTTTATCCAGTTAAAAGATAAGGAAGAAGTAAAGAATCATCATATAATTCTCGAGGCAGCATTGTTCTTATTGGTCCATCAATCGCCGATATGCGTTGCCCGGTGTAGCGAGGGTATATATTGCGCGTTCAGATAAAATCGCAGCAGTCGCGCCGCGGTAACCGTGGCGTTATCTTGATCGGGGAGCTGGTAACTGCTGCCCGCGGGTCGTTCCATACAAATTGTATGGCATATCTACTACTACTTTTGGGCATAGTTAACCTTATAGTTTTCTTGTACGATGTTCCCGGCCGCTAATGGGGCCGATTCATCGCGTCAACGGTGTGAGAACGGCCCGATAGTACGTTTGATACGATTCGCATTGTATCTCCATGCCATATTGGAACGGATCGATTCGTTCAGTCCTATCAGCGTTCATTGTGTTCACAAGACGCATTTAATTGCTTTAGCCTAATGATACTCGTGCTTTAGAAGCTTTTGGATTGCACAAATGTACTTACAGAAGGGAAACAAACTTGAAATGGCTAAAAGTAGTTAAAGTAGTAAAGCATAGATAAGCGTATATTTTTCTCACTCCCTTATATATTCTGCAACTGTAGGTATACATTTATTTATGTTTACGCTGATTGCTCTAGGCTTTCTAGCACGACGAATATGCTAACCTTTACTGTAGTATACTACGAGTTATTATGATAGCAAAATATATGCTTTCAACGATACGAAAATCTTGCCACCACCACCAACGTTAGAGAACATAGGCTTAGTTAAGAGACCGGGGGGGTTGGAAGGCCGAAAGCAGTGGTCAAGGCCGGCAAAAAAAGGTCTTGTCTCTGAATTTGTTTGTCACTCTGTGCTAAGGGGTGATTCGATTCTTTCTTGTTTTAAGGCCGGGTACGGACAACCTACCCCCATTACCCATCAATATATGCCCATCATCCTATCCTCTATATCTATCTCATCCTATATACACATATCTCTTTGACATAATTCCCCATTCTACTCATTCTCGTATCCTGAGACATGACATGACATAACTTGATTTCATCGAATCAGCTCTATTAAATTATATGGCAATTTAATTGTGTGTAATATTGTAACATAAATCGATTTAGTTATTGTTTATGACAATGCATTCAAACGTTTAGTTCTCGAATATCTGTTATACCTTTTGATTACCAAAATATTTATATAACTCAATAGACATGTGCCAATTACTGGCCAGATTGTGGTTCCAGCCGTCACTCACTCTTTGTTTATTTGTCAGATCGTAATCTGTGCAACGAAATTTCGTTTGTCCGGTAATTCGATTGTGAATATAATCGGAGATCTAGATTTTGCAGGTAGCCATGCAACAGGTAGCGGTAAGTGGGTGAAAGGTAGTGTGGCCATGCGATTGTTTCGACAGGTCCTACGTAAACTGGTGCAAGTGCGTTTTCACAACTTTACAGTAGAGCGATTTGAATGTTCTAATGCGTGTAACTTTAACATTATTCAACGTACATAGTTAAAATTTTAAAATGGTATAATTGAATCCTTTTGAAAAAAAACTGCATTATACGTGATACTGTAAAGTTGTGAAAACGCACTTGCACCAGTTTACGTAGGACCCGTCGGTTTGAAATCGAAACTAGCTAGGTGTACACGGGAAGGTTTCATTAAAGTGCGGGTACAGTCCTGAAAATATATACCTATTATAGAAGAATAAATTGAATCATCGTAATCTAAATGTTGTTAAATGGCTATTTTAGCGTAAATTAGTTTAGTAAGAAAAGGAATATAAGAGAAAAAGCAATAATTTTGAAAAAAGAGATTGATGCGAGTCGATAAATGCTCCCCATTTAAATACTCAAATAATTAATTGATACTGTATTCCGAAATACTTATGATTAAATATTTGCAATGCTTCTTTGACCTCCGTGTTGTTTAAAATTAGGTATTGTAGAAAAATTATGAGAGTCGACGATGTACAATGGACGAACAATGTACGCGCAAATAAAATTTACCTTGACAAATGGGTAATTTCTTCAAAAAATGATCTATCAAATACATGCTATGCGTACCTTTATATACTCATTAAGCAAGTTGTACTCTGTACCTTGTAACCCTTTCCTTGTACCTAGTAGGAATCCGCTATAGACACGAACGCATGGTAACACTAGTGAAAGGTATCATTGTGGTGTCACAAGGCGACCAGCGCTTTATATAAGCCTGTAAATAGATGGTGAAATAACACCTTAACCCTACTATTATAATAATATCGCGGGTTCAGCGCGCTCGTCAAAATTGTTTATTTCACAGTTATAGCAATGCCTACTTATAATTTTAGTTTAAACTGTTGAAATATACGAAAGCTACGAAATATCATATATAATTGTGATTTATGCGGCAAATTTCGGTATAAATTTATGTAAAGAATCAATTTACATAGATAATTACTGAATCTATCTATGTTTACTATGTCTTAATAGGTAGGAACATATTTGGTTTCACTCGGGTTGTGTTCCGTTGGAGATCCCGGAGTTCTCCATCAAACGCTGAGGACGGCCACCGGGGGGTTTTAGTGCGGTAAAAATCCCACATAACCCGGCGTCACTCCCATGGCGTCGGGTACCTTTTGAAGGTTTCCCCTCGTCAACATAAAAAGGTACATATTTGGTTTAGTTTAACATTTTTAAAAGAGTAAATTATGTAATGCTAAGTGGTAATTACTGCCCATCTTTCCATTCACATCTAAAACAAACTCCTTATCTAATAGGGGCTCTACTAGAATCCGATCACAGATGCATTGCCACTCATTAAGGCATGGTGTTCGCTTTATATATATGACTGTCAGTATCTGCACCCTTCCACCAAAACGCAAAAACTGCTTCACGCTAGAAATAGAAGTGGCGGTGCCTCTGTGGTCAAAATACACTCGTAGGTACTAACGTTACAAGTTTACAACCTTTCATATATCTCTGTGTTAAAAAGACACCAAACAGATAAGTACTCGACTTGAAGTAGTAATAGCTTATCAAAGTAGCATTCTAACAGTTTATTGATTCATTAAACAATCTTCAGAATCCACTCAAATACCTCCCAGAAATTATCCTATGTAAAGTAGCACCTCCTTGTAGTAGGTACCTAGTTCAAAAATGCCCATTATTCATAAACAGTCATTCCAATATTTGCCTACCAGAGATATTAGACTATTTCTGCATAGAAATTGATAAATTGCGATATTTGATAGGCAAAATTGGGATAATTTGAGTACAAAGAGCGGACGTACCTAAGTCCTACAACTCATTCGGTCATTTCTCAGCCTCTAAACCACTGATCACCTAGAATGAAGTGTTTTGCTATATTTACCGCGCTTGATATTCCTGTTGGCTAACACAGTAGATGGTAACATTATACTGCACATATATATGTATACTTAATAGTTAAATTTAGATCAAAACGAGTTAAGCCGAAAACATGCTTCACTATTTATAAAGTGCGTTATTAATAAGAAAATTTTTACTTTTATTCAAATTACATTATAACAGTGAACATTTTATCTTTTTACAGTTACGAAGATCGAAAGCAAGATCGATAAGGTTGGGTAAATCTTATTCATATTTTTGGAAACTTTACCGCTATTTGAGTTTTCTTTGTTAAATATAATGTTTCTTTTTAATAATTGTATAGTTTCACAAAAAATAGTAATTAAACGTACTTACTTAATTTCTTTCTTCAAATGTTTTATTACCTAGATAACTATATCAATGCTTTCTATAAATTGTGGTTATTTTCAAAAAATTCTGAGATAAGTTATTAACTTCTATTAAGATCATTTTCAGCTTACCGTTAGTCGTCGTTAAGGAGAAATTATCACGCTGTGAGGTCCCTGAAACAAAACACAGGAAACCATTAAAATTACACTTTTCTTTATTAATTACGTCGTAGTTAACGTTAAATCTGAAACAGAAGTGATCATTGCTCATTTGTTTTTTTTTTATTATTAAAAAATAGGATGTTTTTTTTTTTGTTATTGCTTGAAACCAGTTACATCGAAAAAATAAAGAATTGTTTTTGAACCCCAAATTATGGAATTCGTGGACAAGAGCTCTTCTTATAATCCTACATTTGATTGTTTATATGTAAGTTCATACTTCCATCGGGATGCGAACTTCAACGCTGTAGCTTAAGCAATATCAATGTAAATACTTAAATGTATGCTACATGTCTCAAAACAATACAACTACAAAGTCAGATAAGATATAAAAGTGCAATTATATTGCATCTGAAGTACGTAAGTGACGTAAATACTTTCTGATAAATATTTACCTCTAGTTAGCAACTCCAGCAACTTACTCGAAAAATGGAATTCCGGTGTAAACATAATTTAAAAACCATTAATTTAAAAGATTAAGTACATTATAGAAGAAAACGCACATTAAAAACGATTCAATGAATTTCGTATAAAAATTACATATCACTCCTTAAATCACAATCAATAATGATTTATAAAAGCTATTTATTTTAATTTGATCGCACCCATTACCACCAAATAATTCACAACAAAAAAAAAACAAACACGTATTCCAAATTTAAAACTGTCAATTTGTTTCGCGGACGTCATTCGAACTTCGAAGCGTCATTAAGGTTATGACAGATTTATTCGAAGAAAACAAATAAACATCGAAAGATATTCGAAACAATTCGTGGCCGCTCGCGTGTTATTGTGTCACAAATATTACTTTCTGAAACATCGGCGGAGGCCGATTGTCGCGAACTGTTTAATTATGCCGCCGTCCCGATTCATTAGTGCACTGGGAGAACAGGGACGGCTGTGTCAAAATACAAAATAAAAATGGAACCAAAATTATAAAGATAACAATATTTATGTAACCATGTACCTACAAATTATGATTATGTGTTTATGTTATGTTTCATATGAATTAGATAATATCAGCACAGTTATTTAATTGTAAAATATTTCGTTGTAAGAATCGTATTCGTAGTCAACTACTACGAGCTACTTACTGGTTCCCGATCTCATTTTAAAATAAGAAATTTTAGAATAATACATCTTTATTATGCATTTGAAAATTCAGCCATTAACAGGTACAGGAGCGCTTGAAATAATTTCCATAATAGCACCCAATGAAAGAATTGGTAATAATTAATTCATAATAATAAAATTCATTCTTTAATTTAAGTACCTGTTTAATTCATTAAAAGTATGAGAAATTCTATCTAAGTAGGTTTTTAATGATAAAAAACGTGTACCTAAATAAAATGTAAAATATAGTGACAGGTAAATCGCGCTGAATACTAAAAAAATACAATATGTATATTAATTTAACGACAGCTATAAGTATTACTAACCGTTGAATACCACGAACAATCCTTTTTGTATACACGGTAAACATTTATAAGTATTTTATTTACAGTTTTCTTGTAAGCGCTGAGTGCGGCCCATAGTTCGCCGTTGGAGGTCAGGGTTGCCGACGCTCGTCTTTTGACCCCCATACACCCGTCTCTAACCAACACACGACAAAAAAATATTGTTATCCTGCTCACACAGGCCGCGACACTTTGCTTGACTTTTAACCCTTCACGTCATTATAATTCCTATCCTTTTCTTTCACAAAACAACACGCGTATTGTTGTTTCATTCGTACAGGTTATGACATATCGGTCGACTTATGACCCGTACATCGGCGTTCGCTTCGTCCTCTTTTATCGTCAGTTTTTAACAATAAGCCGTCCTTGTCGCTCATGTCACGACCCCTACGACTAGCCACTTGAATAGATTAGGTGTTTTCGACGAGTGTGGGTTCAATATTCATTGATAGCCGGTTAGTTCGTTGGCATTTCAAATGCAAGACTCGGGTTAATTTTTCAATTATCGATAAATATAAAGTTTTAATTAACGCGGAATAACATACTTGAAGTCTTTACCTTATTGGCAATGATTAAAATTAAGTATATATTGTTCCGTTTACATCAGAGAATGATCGTGATGTAAAATTTCGATAGCGCTCAAATTTGTTTGCTTTTCTTAATATGAATCTCATGGTTTGACTCAGTATATTATTATGTTAACGCATCTGGCTTTATCAGAGTATTCAAGTAGACTTCTAATGTGAATATGCTTAGGCTGCGTCCACATGGAACAGTTTTCACGCGTAGAATATGAAATTGTAGAATAAAGACAGTTGCCAATTTCATGGCCCGGCACTTAACGCGGCGTGGTTGTCAGCGGCTTCAGTTGGACCCGCGGGCTTGATGTATTCGATCTTTTCTGCCCAAATTAGACAAAATCGTGTTCCGCTAAAACATCGTGAGGAAATCCGCATACCTGAGAGATTTATAAAAAAAAATCTTAAAGGTATGTGAAGTCTACCTACGCACTTGGCCAGCGCGGTGGACTATGGCCTAATCCTTCTCATTCTGAGAGGAGACCCGTTCCCAGCAGTGGGACAGTAATGGCTTGATGATGATGATGTGTTCCGCTAAATTTGCGGGTGTTTATAACCGCGGCGGCACAAACCGGCGGCATCATGAGTTTTAATATAAATCAATTGTTTGCGTTCGTGCGTGTGTGTTTAAAAACCGCTCCATGAGTTCTTGCCTTACAATCTTTGGAATCGAAGCAAGTAAGCTATGTATCTACACAGTTCTCGATTCTAAGACACGTTTAGCTCCCAATAGTAATCTCAAGAATTCTTAAGAACGAAGGTATACAATTACAATTCCATTCTATGTAAACGTGTCGAGTGGAATTTGTTCTGGGCTGGTTATAATAAATTATGTGGCTTTCCTTACATTTCACTCCACAATAATTTATATAGACTATTGGAGCAATTTTCATGTTGTAGAAAATTACTTACTAACTCATTTTATATTAAACCACTAATGGAAAGTAATAGATGTTAATAATATTAAAACAAAATAGAAATATAGGGCACATGTATAATCTCGTCGTTTTTGAAGTCTATTAAAAAATGAAAGTTCCTATTTCTTGGGGATACTCAAGTTTCCATAAAATAGTATGTATATGTCTGTACCAATCGTAATAATGTACTATTAATGAAATAACAACAAGCGGAAATATCTTTCAGTACAGTAGGTAATAATATTCCATTGTTTTTAATTAGGGACACTGAATGGAGACTCGGTGTTCGAATTTTGAAATAAATTCCAAATCTTTTTTATAATATAGGAGTAGCAGACAAGCATGCAATCCACCTGATGGTAAGTGGTTACTGCCGCCCATGGACATCAGATAAGATTAGATTCCTACCTAAGTTCGGTCACAGAACTCACAGATGCGCCGCTACCTCTGTGGATTTAGATAGCCCTGGATATATATGTCTACCTATGAAACATCTTAGATTCATTAATGAATTAATAAAGATTTTATCAGTATTAATTCACCGTAAGAAGTCAGAAATAAGAGTCGTTGTTGGTTCTACCGATCTTTACATACATAGAAGGTACTTAAGCGTCAGGCAAATTACAGTTGTCGGTTATTACCACTCAATTTAAAATAAACTGTATTCGTATATTTCTTTACTAATTCGTTTTAGTAACGTTTATAAATTCAAAACTAGATCTCAGTTGTGACAGCCCCGGCTGAACAGAAATAGACAGAGGTTAACAAGGTGAGGCCCGCTAAAGTGATCTGCCACCAGTGTCGGGCAATAGCGAGATCGCGTGTCTTGAACGTACCCGTAAAATAACAATGAATAGTTTATATATTGCTGAGTTTCTTACTTTCAATGGGCCTTAATAACTTTAGATAGAGGCAATAGAAACAACCGTTCAATAGAAATAAGCAGGGGTTAACGAGCTTGAGTTCGCTGTGTGATTTTCAATAGGTGTAGAGATACGTTCGAAAGGAAATTAAGAAAAGTTTTTAATTTGCAAGATGTACCTTACACCTTGTATGTGTTAATCAAAATGTAATGATGATGATGATGATGTTACCTAAAATGTTTCGGTATCCGCTCACTAATACTTCAGCAGCAAACGAGCATTTATACCACATTATAGTAATAAACGTAAGTTAAATGAAGCCAGTTGATTAACAGAAATAAGCAGAGATTAACAAGATAGGGGCCGCTTAAGTTGTGTCCATCTCCTACTAGCAAATATTAGGGCAATAGCAACATTCCGTGTTTTGAAAGTGACCATACAATGACAATAAATTATGTTTACTACTTTAATGAAACGAGGTGAATGTCAAGATATTTGGAGTTTTAATATACAAAATATGATAAATGTACCAAATTTATACTAGACAGGAATCGAGTCCTCCAGGTCAGCTATAGACGCATTGCCATCTCTGAGAAATAAGATGGTAGAAATTTTTTCAAATGAAGATCGTTTTCCTCGTTTATTTTTTAGAAATAAAAAAACATCAAGTTGTCTAATACTTACTTGTATATATTTAATTTCGATTAAAAGTTTATAAATAAAATGTTATTAAAAATATATGTTATATGTTTTTTTTATTATTTTTTTTTCTTATTTCAGCTTGTGCGAGTTCTTGATTTTATTATTTTTGTCTTCTCCTTCTGACATTTTTCCATTCCCCGTCAATTGTGTATTTTGCTTCTTGAATGCAAAATCTAAAGTAGAAAAGAAAGTCAGACCGTACCCGTCCACATTTTCCCCTAATGTGACTGCGGAGTGAAGTAAATGTAACAGCTACACACACATAGGAGCGTATCGGCCTCGTAAGTTTTTCTAGCAGCTGACCTGCGGCGAACGAGAGCGCTCTGAGCTGCAACTGCTAGGAGCTACGAAGAATTTTTGTAAAATTCAACTTTTGGAATAAGAAAAGATTATATTAGAAATTAATTATCACTTGCTAAACGGTGAAGGAAAACATCGTGAGGGAACCTGCATACCTGAGAGATTTATAAAAAAAAATCTCAAAGGTATGTGAAGTCTGCCAATACGCACTTGGCCAGCGCGGTGGACTATGGACTAATCCTTCTCATTCGGAGAGGAGACCCGTGCCCAGCAGTGGGAAAATAATGGGTTGTTGATGATGACGATGATGATGAATAAGATGGGGTCTAAAAAGTAATGTCTAAATTCTATAAGTTTACGCAGAATAAATATTATTATCCATAAAAATCACCCTACGTACTGGTTTTAAAAATTTACTTTGAATAAAAGATTAAATCACATTAGATTGAAACTGCAAAGTAGTATTTTAGACTTATAACTTTTAACATTACATTAAGCGCCGGCATGCTGGTTTTCTGGTAAAAGCATGACGCGTGCCAACTTAGTTTCTGACCGACTCCAAATAGGGACTCTCCTATTCGGAGTCCATTATCGATGTCCATGACCAGTACCTTATCATCGAACAGACTGCATGCTCGTTCACTACCACCTATTATTTGTACTCAATCTATCCAAATTTAGCCTACTAAAGATCGAAATTTGACAACTTATATTATGCAGACGTTGTGAATGTCTAGTATACAAAAGTTATCTAAATGTCGATATTTGGTAAGTAATGGTTGAATTGATTTTTAGCAACTTACGTTACGTTAATTTAAAAATCATCATCATCAACCCATTACTGTCCCACTGCTGGGCACGGGTCTCCTCTCAGAATGGGAAGGATTAGGCCTTAGTCCATCGCGCTGACCAAGTGCGAATTGGTAGACTTCACATACCTTTGAAAACTGCTTTTTTTAAGAATTCTCAGGTATGCAGGTTTCCTCACGATGTTTCCCTTCACCGTTTAAGCAAGTGATAATTCACTTCTAATACGCACATAACTTTGAAAAATCAGAGGTGCGTGCCTGGGATTTGAACCTCGGACCTCTCGATCAAGAGACCACGTTTCTTAACCACTAGGCTATCACTGCTTTCAAATTTCAAAATAAATAATAATAAATATAGATAAAAATGCCACATCCAAAACCATTCGCTACGTAGCTCGTGGAGAAGAAAGCGCGATGTCTGGCGGCGCGTGCGCGCTCGTGTTTTTGCCGCGATGAATATTTATCGGCGGCTCTGACCATTAGCGGCGCTCGCCACGTTGATACCACGCTGATCCACTCCTATATAGCACAGGACGGACCGCCACACGACGCTCAGAGCTAAAGGTCACATGTTCTGTTTTTCGTATTGACAAATTACCTAATAAAACAATTTAGAACATATTAATAAAGATTCGATAGAGCAGGGAGAAGAAATTATTCAAACTGACCAAGTTTGAATAATTTCTTCTTTTCTTTAGGTAAGGATGTCTCTGATTTTTTCAAAGATGAAATTAATTATAATTTGCGAAAGAAAAAAATGAGCAAACCTACACGCCTAAGGATTCGTTAAGATAGAAAAGTTCACAATGATGTGTGAAATCTATCACTACGCACTAAACCAGCGCTTTGGGCCTTTTGCCTAATCTTCAATTAATGCAATGATGACAGCAATGACGACAGTGAAGGGTTAACGAAGAGGACGACGACATATTTACTTCGTGCTACTAATTCGCCACTGATACCTGTTTACTTTAGTAGCGAACTTATTTGTAGTATCAAGAAAGATAATGCCCATACAAGCCCAATACAATTTTTTCTTTTACCTGATTGCTATATCTTATATATAAAATTCTCTTGTCACAATGTTAGTTACCGTGCTCCTCCGAAACATAAACAAAAAAAAAGATGGAGTCGTCAAAGTTGTGGAAGTGATAAATTTTTAAGTTGTCGGTTTTTTTTCAGTAGCAATCAAATAAAATGGTTTTCAATCCGTTAAAAATTGGTTTGTTGGCCAAAGTTCATGATTTTCTATCAGGCTTATGAAAAGGATAAGTTTCCTACGACAATAATGACACTACTAACAAACGCGTTAGCGTTTTACGCTTGGAGGCGTAGACCACTTGCAAAGACCCCCAGAAATGCAAATTAACTAAAGTTAGTCCAGTGAAGTGTGAAAAATGTATGCGTGCACGCGTGGAGTCAATATGCATATATGAGAATATTGAACATAGAATTTCAGGATCATTAAATTTATACGCAGTTACGCATTTTTAATTTACATAATTAACTTTTTTCACTTTATATTAACAAACTTTACGTTCAATGCTCGCGGTTTCAATCATAGAAAAATTATTGAAAGTTTTTGATAAAATTGCCATATGACTGTAAATTGTAAATACCTATTTACGTAAAAGTTACGTCAAATTTAGCATAGTTTTCAAAATAACCACAGCAGACAAATAATAATGTTTCTATATCGAACATATAATATTGAAATCAATTACGGCAAAAAATAATTTATTTGCAACAGTCATTTTTTATTAGACTTACTTATTTTTATTAGACATTTATTTTCTCTCATAAATTAATTTCGAGTTAACTCCACCGTGTCTAGACATAGACTAATATCCGCGGCCACATAGTACGGTACTTTCTTTTCTAGGTACAAATTACAAGTAGCTCTAAAATGCATACCAGTTACATGGATAAGGCCGGCAGCACATTATTTACGAGTAATACTGGGGTATGGAAACAACTGCCCTTTTCCGTTCCGTATCTACCAACTAATTAATATTGGTTACGAATACGTGAGGCAATGGTAATCTCTGCATTCCCGGCGAAAAACGCAGATGCGATTTAATTTAACATTTTCTAACAGATGATAAATTAATCGAAATAGTAAGACAAACATCTTTAGGTTTATTTTTATTGTTAAGAATGAACATTTGGAACAATTTTATTTTAATTTATATCGCTAAACGTAACAAATTTTCGTAAAGAAATATAAAATTATTATTAAATAACTTAAATATTAAATTGTTGCAAATGTTTAAAGTTAAAAGTTAACAATTATTATAAATAAATCTTATAAACAAATAATATTATGTTTAAACTATAATAATAAAAATGTGTAGTAATGATAATATTAATGTAATACTAAAATGTTTTTATTTGAAGCTAGAGTTTGTTATAAAAATAATGTAATCAGTAATAAATAAAATTTACGATAAATTTCAATACGAAAAATCCCTATCCTTAACGTAACATAAAAAGACTAATTTACATAAATACCTGCAACAGACCCAACACTAATTGCGTTAAAAGTAAAGAATGAATTCAAAATGAGAACGTGTCGAAGAATTTATTACTTGAACAAAAACTATAACATTATTTTTCTGCTAATAACAGGGGAACGTGCGCCCGCGTTTTTCTTTTTTCCATCATATTAATGTTTAGCTCGTGCCAGTTATTAGCTAGTCGCATTCGGAAGCGTGTACTTTCTTGCAAATACAACCTATCACTGAAGTACGAATCAATCTTGGAATCACCTCACGCGATTATACTCCTTTATAGTGTTCACATAAGCAAGAAAATCCCTTGCAATGTTTGTGTGTTCTTGAGTAAACTTGCGTGGATCAGATACGGCAGTCAGTTCTAGTTTTTGCCGCGCATCCGGTGAGGGCAATAATTACAGGCTTCTATGGCTGCAGGCAGATAGCTGCGATGGGTGTATCCGCTCGTTTTTTGAGCGTTGATTTTTCCTGCACAGAAGTCGTCGTGTCAGTTTCGCTGGATGCTGCGGTTGACGCAAAAAATGACGCTAGGTTTCGGTCATGATATTCGTGTTGCCTTTTGATGGTTAGTTTTTGTGGCTACACATTGCGGAGGAAACATTTCCGTTTACATCGGGTTAGAAGGTTGTAACGATGAGATGAAGCTGTATTTGCTGTAAGATGATGAAAACTTTATTGATAAGCCGCAGATAACTTGCTTCTCTTAAGAATGAACACCCGTTATTAATAATCAATCTATCCATGTTTTGCCTACCAAAGATCGGTAGAGCTCATTAGAACCAAATATATTTAGGGAGATGCTAAATCATTCAAATTATAGCACAATAGATTATGACAACTTCTGTTATAAGTAAGTTTAGAGTAAGTGCCCCTCATTGTCAAGCTACAAAAGTTTCTACCATCCTTAAATTTCTGATTTCTGATAAATGGGTTGAAGCTAATTGCTTTAAAATTTGAGCACATAATAATGAACTAGCAAGGCATGTTAAAAAGCTTATAAAAACAGACACGGCTCGTGCCATGCACCCTAAGGTTCAAGTAAGAACTACGTTAAAAAAGTATCTGGTAAGTATCTACTTATAAGGTCGCGTGCCACCCGCACTCAGGCGTGACGCACGCTAACCTTAGTACTACGAACTAACTTGAATTAAATTTAATACTGTTAGAGTCTTGATTCTATCTAATCAAAGTGTCATCGCTTAAACTCACCTAGTTTGAAAAGAAGGTACGAAGAGGAAGTAAGGTAGAACATTGCACGGTCCGATTGCGAAGCCCATACCTACACTTATGTTCTGGTCTGAAAGGTGTCCATTTCTAAGAAGCAAAATTGTAGCAAAGGCATTAACCTGCGATTTATTTTATTATAGAAGTGTTAAAATCCTGCAATCCAGTTGATGAGAAGTGGCAAGTGTCTAAAACAATCATAGATATGAATCCTACCTTACGTTATTTACTACTCCCATGTACCTTTCGTCTCGGAACTCAGAATAGAGCTACGGTATTCCCTGTCTGTCGTAAAAGACTAAAAAGGAACTTCCGCAGTTGCAAGCGGCAAAAGTCGGGAAGGATGACGGTATATGTCGTCGCATATAGTCGTATTAACCTTATTGTTTTTTTTTTATAATTAAGGAGTAGCAGACGAGCATGCAGTCCACCTGATGGTAAGTGGCTACTGCCGCCCATGAACATTTGTAATCAACCCCAGATAGGATTAGATATTCCTACCTGAAGTCGGCCACAGATGCACCGCTACTCTTGAGGACTAAGCTGGAACGCCTCCGAAAAGTCTGTCTCCCTTACCACACCCTTCAAACCTGAACACAGCAGCGCCTAACACTGCTGTTATTAGGTAGAAATAGGTGTGGCGGTGGTGCCGCCGGAGTCGAACCGCAAAGGGTTCTAACACCTTTAAAATTATTGTGTGTTATGACAGAGACACTGCACTCAGAGGGCTCTGGTAGCGTTACCTTGGAGATCCGGAAGTACTCTAGATAATGCCGAGGAAAGTCATTGTCAGAATTTTAGTTTGGTAGATAAAAAAAGGTTGCTACGCCAGATAAAAATATTTGACTCGTTTCAATGTAGTCCACATTGAAACGAGTCAAATAATTTTACTAGCTCAGCATTACTAGAGGGCAAAATATGATTACAGTTACAATATTACATATAAAAGTCACACATATCCAAAGCTCTCAAGTCAGGTATCAATGTCACAATACGGAGCGGTTCGTGGGCAATTTTCTTTCACCGTTTATTTACAATGACGCGAGTAATGCTCGCAATTTGCGCAAAGAACTATCATGTAACGTGATCTGTATGTGGGTGAATATGGTTCAGCGTTACTTTACTGTTCTGTGCCGGTTAACGGCCAGTGAAATAAATAGTATGATTGGTGCTAGCAAAGCAATAGGACAGTTTCGGAGTAACATCGTTGCTAGCAGTGATAGGTTAATGGTTTGAAATCCGGCTACACTGCGGGTACAGCACATGATTCATAAGTACGATATTTATGGTTTGAAATCTGGCTATTCACACTAGTCACTACGGGTCCAGGACATGATTCACAAGTACGATTTTTGAGTTATAAGCGTATTAAAAAATGTTAACACTTGATTTAAGGGTGAATGAAAACATTGTAACGAAAATGATATGTTTGAGAGCGCTATAAAAAAAAACAAAAGTACGTAAATTCCACTAACCAACTATCTTACTGGAGTACTATGGCCTAAACTTTTCACATTTCTCGTGGAGACAGCATAGATCGACTCCCAGTTCCCAGTAATGGAACACTTTGGAGTATGTGTCTACTTTTAGATCAAGATAGGAGATATTAGAATACTAAGATAAGATTAAAAACTTCAGCGACAGTCCACACAAAAATATAAGTTAAAAACTTGTTAAAAGTTTAATAATTATGAGAATAAATATAAAATACACAGAAAATTTACTTGTATCTCTATTTTATGTTAACTTGAACATAAGCAAACAGTTCCCATTAAGTTCAGCAAAAATGAAAACAGTACAAGGCAAGGTAATCAGCGTAACGAGACCCCTTTTGTGTTTGGACGTCACAAAACACTGTCTTTTACGGCAATTGCTTCCATAATTTGCATGTGCATATATCACGGGGACAGAAAAATGGGAGTTGTCCACTGATTCCGACTCAACAATTATTATAATGTCAAAAAAAATCAATACAGTTTTTTGTTACAATTTTTACGTTTTACAGTTAAATAAGTTTCGTTAACGAACTACTTTTGTAAGTTGAGTTCACTACATGTGCAAGTTATAAATGAAATGCAATTAATATATTCAAATAACTCCTACAATTTGTGAATGACGCTAGAATACATTAACAAATGACGCTGTCTTTTACATATTACCTATTTTTTCCGTCATATAAGAGTAAAAATAGCGAAAGAAAATAGCAACTCAATTTTAACCTTAGAACTGTTAGCGTAAATTTCAGAAACCCGTCGAATCCAAGCTACAAGACAAGATCTACCGTACGCAGTAGATCCCGTCGTGTTTCACTTGTAGTCGATACTGCGAAATAAGTTTACACTCTAAAATGTGTCGGCAGCATCGTACATCGCCGCCTGCGTGAGAATACGCTTGTCCGGTGTTCTCAAGCATGGTGATGTTTGCAAATATGAGTGCCTCGTAAACAACGTGACAGAAGATGTTTATGCGGCGGTGACGTGTCTTCGGATAACGCGATAAGATTGCGTTTTTGCCTTTTTTCGAATTGAGAATCAGCTTATGCAGATACGTTCGTTGCTTTTGCAGATAAGCAGATTGTTGACTGAGAAGCTGTGATAATCTAATTTGGTTTTCAATCTGGGAGTTCAAGATTCGAATTAGTCACTTTTTCAAATTTACGTGCGTGTTAGAATTAATGATCACTTGTTAAAATGATGTAGGATCGCTTGTGAGGAAATATAGACGCTTAAGAGTTCATTAAGACAGTTTACAAAAGTTTGTGTCCTCCAATCCACATTTGGGCAACATGATACCTAAACTATGACTTAAAGCCCTCTTGTGGTTCTACTGCCGCACCTATTACAGTTTTCTACCTGTGATTAAACAGTATACCATATGGTGTTTTAATGGTCCTAATATGTAAGAGTACTTAGTCCTTTGACGCTGAATTAAGCACACATGTAGACTTTAAGTTAATTTATTCTTTCTATGGATAAAGTACCGAATAAGCGAATAAGGTACTTTATATTAATAACATAGTAATACGCTAACTACTACTACTAATAATAATAATATACTTTATTGTACCCATAAACAGAATAAAAACACATGGAAAATTAATAATTTTCAAAATACAATAGGCGGCCTTATCGCTAAGCAGCGATATCTTCCAGGCAACCTTTAGGTGCGGAGTTAAAGTGAAGAGATATGGAATGAATTATAACAGCTAACTAAACAGCTAAATAATCATTTATTGAAGGAAACGTAGAAGACATTGAACTCCTTTGTTGTGCACTACTTTGTCATTGAATAAATAACGAAAATTTCGCTATTTCCATTCCCAAGAAAATGTGCGCTAAAATCACTGAGATATGTAAATGCGTACAACTTTATTACACGTATCCATGGTGGTTTATGGTCCCGTGGGTCCGACGCGCTCTCCCATGACGTCTTGTGCTTTTGGGCGGGAAAACGCGGCTACGGTATGATAGCACACTATTATTATACAAATTGCATTTTGAATAGAATTGCCAACCATATGGCTCGCTGACTTAGGCCAACTTAAGTTCGTGCTATACTAGTTGTTTCCCACGAGTCTGTTCGTTTGACTATTAGTAAAATAATAGGTCGAGTGCGTTGAATTCGCACAAGGAAGGTCCCGTACCACCGCACTTTCATTTATTTTTATTTTTAGTATTTGTTACACGGACAGACAGTGAAGGTTTAGTATCTAATAGGGTTTTGTTTTTACCAGTTGGGTACGGTACCCTAAAAATTTAAAAATCCATATTAGTAAGTGTCACGATATCTTTATACGTATTATTTACTGTAAAGATGGTAGTGTTCTTCGTGGCTCGTCACTGGAAGTACCACCGACCACTGCCTTATAACTGCAGTGTTAATCGTTGCTATGTTCTAGTTTAAAGGCTGTGGAGGAAGACACAGCGAACCAAATCCTTAGGGGTATCAAATCCTCAGGTAGGACTCTAACCGTATGAAAGATTGATTACAGATGTCCATGGGCGGCAGTTGTCTCTTACAATCAAATGAACTGAATGTGCAATTGTTAAAAATAAAAAAGCAAATAGATTTTTGGTTTGCGATATAAAATGGTATTGAACTCGAACCCAGTAGCACTTAACTCGTCAAGTCACCATGGATCGCACAACGGAAGTGGGTTGTGAGATATGCTGGGGCGGAGTCGCCCTGCGCCCCTACTATCATCACACGAAGTTATACAGAACCTGCAAATATATACAAGCTATTTCTATCCTAAGCTCAAACAATATAAAGGTCAGAATGCTATAGAGTTTTAGAGTGCGTATACGCAACTTAGCTGTAGGTTATACTTAGGGTTGTCACCCATTTTAATACAATACTATATACGGGAACAATACTACATTTTTATCGATAATTCAGATTTCGTGCTCCTCCTTTTAAATAGCTAAGTTCAACATTTACAAATGAATAGGCGAAAAAAATCATTATCATCAGAGTACCTACATCAGTATGTCGACTTAGATACCCCCGTACGTTAATAAGCTATTTATTCGATTCTGCTTACTAAATAACGAAATTTGTCAATTTTTTGTAAACAGAAATTTTATAATTTCGACCTTTTTAGTTGCCAAAACATTAAATACATTCATTATTAACAAAAGACGTTAGTCTAAAATAGTCATAAGAAAAATGTAGGCAATCTTAGTCTACATTATTATTATAAAGAGTATACAGAAAATAAATTAGTACCAACTTTATATTTCTTTAGTACTATATTTTTGCAATATTTCGAACAAGTGACAACCCTATACCTATAGCGATCTAACCTATCATTTGGCCGGTACAAGCAAACCTATGATTTGGCACTGGTCAAGAAATGTCAGGGGACAATATGGGTAGCAATTAGATTAGCCTGTGCCCTCATGGGTTATTACTTTAACTAATAAGGGAAGTACGACTGAGGAAACCTGAACCGTTTCAATGATGAGTTGTGATTTATGTGACATGAACCGTGTATGTAGTCACTATTCATGTTGATTATAAAAGTAGTATCAATATTAAGTAATTAGGAACTATCGTCAAATTGTTACTGTTCCCTTAGTGGAGACTGGGCTCCTCTTAAAGTGATAGAGCATAATTCATCGCGCTAGTCAAGTGAATATGGTTATTATCAGCAACACACCTTTAAGAACTTTTTTAGAGAACTCTCAAACATGTAGGTTTGCTTAAGATATTTTCCTTTGCCGTTTAATCAAGTTATGATTAATTACTTAAAAACTTTAAAAAATATGACAAATGACAACAATGACATGAGCAACTTTGAAAAATGATTGACTATTTAAAATTCGGTCCAATTGAGAGACCGAGCTCCAATTTATTAGGTTATCAATAATGAGGCTTATTAAGGAATGTATATTGTCTATACAAAGAAGCTAAAAGCGAATCAAAGAAATACAGATCAATATTATTTTTATGAAATGGAAATATACAATGATTATTAAGTGAACCTAATTAAAAATATAACATAATACTTTGAATATTATAGATAGATAGACATAATACTTTGAATATTAATTGACAAACAAAAGCAAAGACGTCGTAAGTTTTAAAATAGTTATTTAACTATTATTAAATAAGTATCGCTTCCTATATCTCGATATCTACATTAATTTTATTATACACTTCTCTAATTAATTTTAACAAACACATTATGCTAGTCTTGGCGAGATTAGAATTGATTGAATTCGTGATTTTATTTCTAACAAACAATACGGATTAAACTTTTGCAGTGCACAACTTTCTAATAATGCGCTTACATATCTGTACGAGGCGTTTGGGCTTAGTCATCAGAGGTAGTACCTATTTGGGGTTGGTTATTGCCATCTACAAGCGGTACCGATAACTTCACACCAACGTATACTAACGGAAACATATCGACGGGTCCTACGTAAACTGGTGCAAGTGCGTTTTCACAACTTTACAGTAGAGCGATTTGAATGTTCTAATGCGTGTAACTTTAACATTATTCAACGTACATAGTTAAAATTTTAAAATGGTATAATTGAATCCTTTTGAAAAAACTGCATTATACGTGAATAATGTTAAAGTTACACGCATTAGAACATACAAATCGCTCTACTGTAAAGTTGTGCAAACGCACTTGCACCAGTTCACGTAGGACCCGTCGATATATAAGATTAGATTCCTATCTGAGGTCGGCCACCCGACTAGTATGTCTCTTTTACTATATCCTTCAAACCAGAACACTGCAGCGCTTAACACTTTTATTAGGCAGAGAACAGGCACATAGGGTTCTACCACTTTTAAAAACTTAAAAAAATATGACAATATCTTAGTCTCTAACTGTAGCCTTCACGGTAGACTTCTCCGCTATTACCGGAAGTGTGCCGAAAGCTCGTTCCGGGTCGTTGCTCAGTAGTTTGTCAACGGTCATCATATTTATAATAGTGAAGACATGTATAAAAATTGTTTGTCTGTGTGTCTGCTAAGTACTACTAAATGTTATCTTGTAAGAAACAATGGTACCTACAAAATATTTTACATACAATAAATATAAATCGTGCAAACAACGTCCCCTGTGGTGAAAAGTTACAAGATTCCGGGATGATTGTGAGAAGCGGGTATCTAAATAATAACATTATATTTATTAACACGAAAACTTTTACCCAGAAACGGCAAATATCGTACAAATAACCTATTAAGCATAGACGAAGCAGAAATATTTTAAACTCCTTGGCGGATACTCTAATTACATTTATTTTTATTACTATATTAAGACACTAAATTACAATACACAAAATTAATATTTTACTAGCATTTGTTTTCATATCACCAGTTACATAACCCGGAATATCAAAGCAGATTAAACCCGTAAACCGAGCAAGCATAAAACAAGCTCAATAAAATGTAACAGAATATTCAATTCCGCGCCAAATGACCCACCATTACATCATTTTCTTTCGCTATTTTAATAAATTATCCCGCATATAACTTCCGCGTGGCACCCGCAAGCGAAGCCGCGAACAACAGCTAGTCTTAGAAAAAGTTTGACCCGCGGCGATGCACTCGAGTGCTTGTAGTGAATCGGACCCTAATGAGAAGACAGGCAATAAAAGTAAAGAAGTGTAATTGGCTGCACGCGCTAGCCACGCTTCTTCTGAGCACACCTTTCTAACATACTAAGGGTGTGGCGTTAGTGATAGCGGGCGAGGAGCGGAAGCGTTTTTGTATTTTATTTTGATAATAGGAAACGAACATGGATGCAGATGCATAGAATAGCACGTGTGGTCGATCTCAGTTAAGAGTCTCTTGCCTCATCTGAGGTTGATGACGGATGTCCATGGGCGGCAGATGCCACGTACCATCCAATAAACTGTATGCTCGTTTACTACTTTAGGGATATGAAACTCTGAGGGCTAAGTTGGAAAGCCTCGGATAAACCCTTTAAATCGGAGCACAGCAGCGTTTAACATTGCCATTATAACGCAGGAGTAGGTGTCGGTAATGACTCCGAAGTTTAACCACAAAGAGTTCTAGCAGTTTCAAAAGACGATCATGACGACGAATAAAACGCTGCATCCGCTCTTATTAACACCCTTTCACGCGCCTACTTTGTAACACGCGCTTACAACTCGCGTTGATTTACACGTCTACCGGCACTCGCTGGCAGCGCGTCGTAGACCAACACACTGCACACCAATCCACTCTCTACTACTAAAGCAATAAAGACCATTACCCCGTGATACCATAAAAGTATTCCCCATAACTGTGATAGACGTCGTAATGTATAGTGTTCCTGATAACGTTTTTATTGATGAGGATTTTTTCCATCGCTCTATCTTTCCGCAACTCGTTAATATTGATAATTGTCGGTTATTGCCGAGAAAATGTTGTAAGAAATCACCAGGTTCAAGATACTGTTGAGTGAACTGTTCTTGAACGTTTTCTGATATATTTATTTACTGCTCGTATACAAAATTTAACGTTAAATTGTTCAATTTTTCCGAAGCATTTTATTCGATTCCGGTTAACTTTTTGAGGGTTCCATCGGACTTCTCAAACGTATAATCTGAGTTCAATCCTTAGACAAAACTTCTGAAATATGTGGGCTCAATTATAAGTGGATATCTAATAGAAAAGTGATAATTTACCGTCAGGTAGCCTACATGTTCATATGCTTCTGCTATTAAATAATAAAAGCGTTTCAACTAAACTAAAATCTTGATAACTAAGAAGTGAGGATAAGTTTTAAAAATACTACGTGCAATATTAATTATATAAAATATCCTTATCTTCCTTGATTTAATTTAGGTTAAATTCCTGTCAACAAGCACTCAAAAAACAAGTATTATCAAAGCTCATTTAAACTAATAAATGGAGTTCAAATAACTTGTCCTACAAGATGTTAAAAGCTACAAGGTTTTTTGCCATTAATTGTCAATACAACGTCCTATCTTAATGAAGGTTATAACGTAAAACACATCGTAAAGGTATATTTCCGATATTTACCTCAAAGGTATGCACTGCCGCAACGTTGTTTTGAGCCGCCCTAGATTTGCCACCCCTTATTACACCCTTTTTACGAATATGTCGAGAAAAAAATATATAAGTAATTTCTTCTGACGGTATAAATCGAGTTTGAAAGTGATTGCTGTGTAATTCAATTTTAATTGTTTGTAAATTATATAATCCGAAAAAGCTATATTTACGAGTAATCCCCTAAAAAGTGTCATCCGGCGAGGGCCGCCTAGATCGATTATAAAATAAAACAAATTAAAACTTACGCACTGCTATCCTTTGAAAGATGTAATGTGGTCTAAAAGAAGCATTGATTTTAAATCTGTAAAACATACGTATCTATTTTTTTTTTATTTTTTGAAGTAATTACAGACAAGATTCTTGAAATCATGTACCTACTTACTTATTAGAAATAAATAATTATTCGCTAACTACAGTGATATTTCCACTTAATTATTAGACAATTATGAGTACAATAGACCTGTAACAGAGCTTATGTTAATAAAAGTGTTCAAAGGTTACTCATTCTCAGATTTATAGTAATTGAACCGATTAAATGCTTGATACCGTGACCGTGGCGCGTGCGGTGACGCTCTGCTGCGTCCACAGGGATGTTAGCTCCGTAACCGTAACCGAATCTATCGGATATCCGAAACAAAATTGAATTTAAAACCCTTTGTGATTCGTCTCCGGCGGTAATATCGCCACACCTATTTCTGTCTGATAATAGCAGTGTTAAGCGCTACTGTGTTTTGGTTTAAAGGGTGTGATAAGGGAGACATATTATTCTGAGGCGTTCCAGTTTCAGTTCTCAGGGGTATCGGCGCATCCGTGGCCGGCCTTAGGTAGAAATATGTAATCTTATCTAAGATTGATTACAGATGTCCATAGGCGGCAGTAGCCATATATTTACCATCAGGTGGACTGTTTTCTCGTCTGCTACTCCCGTATTATAAAAAAAGTGTCCGAAACCGAATCCGAAATAAAAGTTTCGAATAATTGCGGATAAGGGCGGAGTCTGAATGACACACTATTATGAAAAGTCTTGGCCTGACTAAACCTATACAGTTACTTCACAGATAAAGTTAAATCGTTACTTATTTGTTTTTTCATCGCTGTTACAGTTCCTTAAAAATCTAATATTCGTAACCGAAATTATCCGAAACCATCGGATAATCTGAAGTTCCACATCCGTAACCATATCCGAAACCCGTAATATTTTTTGTATATCCATATGTAGATCCGAAATTTCATTTCCATAACATCCCTAGTCGACATGAACGCTTTCATGGTGTTTTTATTAAGATGTTGCAGTGCTTGATGAATTTGCTATTGTTGCAAACTGACGACGTAATACACGTCGTCTAGCATTAATGTCAAGAAGTAATGCGTGTTAATAATGTGTGATTAGGAACTTAATGTAAAGCAATAATATGTTTTTCGCTTTTGCAATCAATTTGACTTTAGTAGGTACCTATAATTTTAATGCATACATACATACATAATAATCAAAGATTATTTGTTACGTAGATATATGTGTATACAACTTCATGTTACAAAAGAGGTCCAATTTAAAAAAGTAGGGATTTCATTACATTTTTATTTCATCCTCTTAACAGTTGAAATTCCAAATTTGAATGAAAATTATTTTTATAACGAAGTTAAAGTAGCAACCAAGGCTGTCCACATTATGGTAAACCTCGTCAAGTTGTATTTGAATGTAATTTATAATACAATCACTTTGCAATGCGAAAACGTTTGGAGAAAACCTATGTATGTTAGATAAAATCTCCGACAATGCAATAGAATCTTAGGAAAACACGGTAGTCCTACCTCTTGCATAGAAAGCCTTTGTCCAGTAGTAGGATTGATGGCTAACTTTTTTAGCTTACAGGTAAACGTGTAGCGGCTTCTTAATATGATTATTACTATCGATCTATCATGCAGATCTCATCTTATCTTAAATTGTAGAAAGTTTTCAATCCCGTCCATTTGTTAGTGGAATTTCTGCGATTTATCCACGGGGACTATAATGGGAAGGGCGAAGGCCGTTCTTTCATGTTGTCATAATAATTCCGTATTTCTAAACATCGATTCATGAAAACCTTAATATTATATTAACATTATAACGACAAAAACATGGTGTCTTTTATTTTATTTTATTATTCCTTAATTCTAAAATTGCTTGTCAAATAAACCTTTTATTTTATAATATAAGAGTAGCAGACGAGCATGCAGTCTATCTGATGGTAAGTGGCTACTACCGCCCATAGACATCTGTAATCAACCCCCGATAGGTCTATTTATTCCTACCTGAGGTTGGCCAAAAATGCGCTGCTACCCCTGAGCTAAGTTAGAACGCCTCGAAAAAATGTCTCCCTTACCACACCCTTCAAACCAGAACACTGCAGCGTTTAACACTGCTGTTATGAGGCAGAAATAGGTGTGGCCGTGGTGCCGCAGGAGTTGAACCACAAAGTGTTCTACCATCTTCAAATAAAAAATATTTATATAGATGATTAAACTAATCTCTACGCCTCTTTCGCGCTAATTTTCACACCGAATCTGTATAAAATATTGCATAAAAAAATAAGGCTCGATTAACTGTATGCATTGCTTAGCTTATTATAAGCGCTATGTTGGTCCTTATTGGCCGAGGACTGGTCGCCATAAAGCATGCATTCAATTATCACGCGGCGCCCTTCACACCCGGTAATTGGAGGACGCCTCAACACTTGTAGGGACACCATGGTATGTGGGCATATGAGACTTTAATATACGTTTATATACGGTTGTTTGCTTATAGTTTTAATTAAGAAGCCATTGACATTTTTTAATGAATTTACTAAAAAGACTTTCTTACTTCGTCTACACCTAAACAAACTATACCTAAATAAACCATACTGAAAAGCTCTGTATTTCGGTCTACATTTCTTCTTTCATATATGATCAAATCTTATTTTACCTATAACAGTTTAAAAACTTGGACTGGTCTTATAACTATTAGGTAAATTTGACAGATTTGGCATTTTGTAGGTGATCCTGAAATAGAACAAAGGTGGAAAATGATTCAGAGGTCCGTTCTAAACCAGAGAAGAAATAATGACATCTTTTGATGGGACAAAATTATACGCCACGATACCTGCTCTCCATTCACTAGAACACAATTTTATCCCGGAGCTTAATTAAAAAAAAAAAGATTTAAAACTATTCTATGGTCAAATGTGAAAATATAAATCATGGCCACCCTACTAGAACCCGCGTACAACACGCAACGAGAACCCAGTGGTTAACAAGTGGAAGCAACGAGAGCGAGTCGAAAACGGCGCACAGTGGAGTAAATCAACTCGATAGTATTTACCACGGTGATTTACAACTGCTGTTCTGTTATGAATTCAGCTTCCTGCATTCTTGTCTGCGCATATATTTGGCATCTGAATACAATGTAATACTTATTTTCACTTGGAATGTCGTATGTCATTTTAAATATAATATATTTATGCAAGACTTCGAAGGAAATATAATAAACGATGTATTTTGACGGACATCGATAACTCAATTCTCAACGACTTTGACTCTGGAATTACTACCGACTTATCTATTTCTGTGTTATAGAGAGAAATACGAGGCATTTCAACGTAGTCCTCAGGTGTTGCAAAGTATTTGTGGCCATACTCAGGTAGTACCTACTCCAATTCTGTCTGGGGTAGATAATAAATGTCCATTGACCGTCACTGATTACTATCACGTAGGAGTAGCATAGAAGCTCCTTGCTACTCTATACACGGGTCTCTATAACTGGAGGAAGCCTTGTTGTTTATACTATAGTAAAGTATATAATGCTATGCTATAAGCAATGGTATATATATAAATCTTTAAGTAATAAGAAATTAATCGCGTGATGATGGTGTGACCGCTATCGATCCATAAAAGTTAAATTACCTACTTATCAATGTCTTCTAACATTTAATTAGTGTCAACTGTCACCTATTTCCCAACCGTACGAAGCCTTACATTTATCACAGATTACATGCACTTAATTAATTTTGCACTTACTTTAATCGGAAAATTATCGTAGATGGGGTCTATTTCCTCTAATATTTACAGCATTACTTTAATTAAGATTTCAATACGATGGCATACGTAGGAGTCTATTAATAGCGTTTCTAAAGCGCCGTTCAAATCGCGCGAGTACTAGGAACCTCTTTAGAAGTTAACACATTTCATACACTTAAAAACTTTCTGTTGTTCACCAAGAGATGGCGCTGCCCGTTATCTGAATCACGCTATCGAAATTTTCTAATTATCTTTCATGATTTTTATAGATTGAAGTACCTACTAACCTCAATTCAATTACCAGGGATCCAACCAAACGAACCAAATTTTTTTTGGAAACCAACAAGGTATTCTCACAGGGATTCAACGTGAATTACATATACTTTGCCACTCCTGAGGACTACTCCATGTAGGTAAGTATGTATGAACTCTAAATTAACACTAGGTTTGTTTCTTTGAGTTTCCGTAATATCATGTTTTAAGTTAACGAAATAGGCGCAGTGTTGCTAATTATTAAATCGGAACGCCTTATCATATTCCATTTCACAAAGCAGCCATCTTAATAAACATATACCTAAATAGAAAAGTATTTTTATCGCATCTCGATATTTTTTTGAAAACATACTCCATCTAAGAGTCTCATAGTATAAAATCTCGAAGGATTGTTACAATAATCCAAGGTTACATAACCCGATATAAACTGGCGGGGTAAGTCGGCAGGTGCTACCGGTGACCCCGCAGCCCCGCACCACCCCGCACCCCGCATGAAACATTGATGAGCACCGCCACGCAATGGTGAATAAAGTTAGTCTTTCATCTACTCGGATAAATTTAATTTGAGTAACTGTTGAAGTTACATAATACCTATATTTCTTTTTTAACGCGACCGCGATTTTTTTTTCGAACATGTACTCGTATGTCTAAGTCTTAGGCAGTCTGCAGCCCAAACGGCTTAAGGGATTTAAGGTGTCGTTGGATTTATCGACATTGTGGTAGCTTAGGGTATACTTTAAGCCTGCATCCTGTTTCTTTTTAATATGGTATGTTACAAAAATACCCTAGTTTTGTTTGATGCTAAAGTACGAATTTGAAATAAATAATAATAATTGAAAATAAAATTACAACTGCACGATGAACTCTTACACATGGTATTACTGTTAGTTTCCTAATTAATAGTGATTCAAATCTGACCCAGATGACCTGACTCTGAAACGTAAAAATCCATAACATACCTACCTAATTGGTATATTGGTTTTATGAATACTTAATCTAAATTGATATGAATAAATTCCTCTTACTGAGGCATAGATGATTAATTTATTGATTCTTAAAGCTTAGGTTGGAATACCTGCAATGGTACTGGATCTTTGGATTTTCTTTTCAATAAATCTAAGCATAATTCAAAATAAACGTAATCGGTAAGAAACAACCAGTATCCATATAAACGCACCTTAAGACCGGATGCGGCAGGTGCGCGGCGGGTTCAGCCGGGTTCGCCGCGAGCAAACCAGCTCCTTCAATAATATAAGGAATGGGTTCGTTTCCACTGACCGCTTTAGAACGACAGTAGTTTTTTATGACAATATTGAAATATATTAGATATAGTCCGCGCCAAAATGCTAGTCTACTTTGAAGTTGTTGCGAGCAGGTGTAGTCATACAATTTGCTATGGCACGTGATTCATTTCTATATTCAGAGCGGACTAGCAGGTTTACGCGGACTATACTATTTTTAACTTTTTTACAGTCCATATTTTTTTCTTAACATTAAACAATTATAGCAGGTAAGAAGATATTAGATTATGAGAATATTAATCGATTAATAAATAGCATTTAAGTGACTTGTGACTTTACGTGCCGCCTCGTATTAACCTAAAGATCCACTAATGCCATCTGTAAAAACGTTCATGTATATTAATGGTTTTTCTTTTCCTTAGGATAGTTTTCCATATTTCTTTTAACGATAATTTCAAGCAGAATGGTTTATTAAGTCATAAAAGCTAAGCCTAATAATAAAATAAAACTTTTTATATTATAACATTGACGTGCATTAGCGATCAATGGAAACACACCCCTTGTAAGAGTAATGAGAGCAGTTCTCGCACGCCTCTTATTATCTACGCCTAGTGTTTGTCGTATAGATAGTTTAAATCCTCGGACACTAGAACTTGAGCAAGGGACTTCATAAACTGCCGTATTTTTATTGAAAATATCTTGATACGATTATAAAGATAATTTTATTCAACAATATGATTATATAATGAATGACAAATTAAATAAGTATATATTATTTAAGATAAATACTTAGCAATATAGTATAGTAACATTTTCGCAAAGCTAAGGTAATACACCTGTATTGTCTAAGCCTGTATTGTCAACCTAGACACGGTGGACTATGGTCTAATCACAGACCTGTATTTGTTTTGTACCCAATAGGTCCCTCATGTGTACGTATTTAGTATGATTAAACCTCGGGTTAAAGGAGGTGGATTCAACCTTGTTGCCTGTTCCATGGATTCAACTCACATTGATGAAATATCATTTAGTATGAAAGTAACATTTATTGACATGGGATGTCAATTGACATCAATAAATATGCCGAATAGCGCGATAATATATTGAACAAATTCCATGATATAGGTCTGTGGGACTAATCCTTCTCTTTCTGATGATGGTGATAATAAGAGTTTATCCATAATGGATTTTATAAGTTCTCAAATTAACGTAAGGTTGTTATTTGCAAAATGCCGAAAATATCTGATGCATTTTCACTATCATTGTAAATAAAAATTGTAAAAAAATGTCATTGAAATGTACTAGCCCATCACTAGATCGTGTCCCATCCCGGGTGGAATGAAGACGGCACAGATAAAATATTACCCGCTCCCGTGACGCAACGACAGCCCCGCGGCCGGAATGCGATAGTTAGGCAGCTCTACTCTATTCATAGGCTGAATATGCAACTAGAGTCCTCGTTCCATCATTACTTGTCGTGCCACCCAAAGACCAGTTAGGAACAGGAGTTTTATGACAAGAAATATTCAGATAAATTATTAAATAGGGCTGTAGATTGTTAAATAGAGCTCTGTACCCTTAGTATGAGTTTTTACGTTTTTACAAAAATGACTGTTTTGGCATTTGTTTACCTATTTGCCCATGCATTTCCAATCAGCGCCCCTAGCGGATTATATCAGAACTGAATGGAAATATATGGGAAATACGTAAACAAAAACAAAAACAGTCATTTTTGTCAAAACGTAAAAACTCATACTAAGGGTACTGTATTTAATTCCCATTTACACTAATATTATCTTGGTTTAATTGCCAGCTACTGTACAGTTAAGTGTATTTGCATTAAAGGCATATGGATTCACAATCATATTATTTTTCTAATATAGAAGTAACAGACGAGCATACACTCTACCTGATGGTAAATTCTATGCTACTGCCGCTCACAGTATTCAAGTCCAAATAAGTATTGTGGCCCACCTCAGATAGAAATCTTATTTCTATCTGAGGTGGGCCATAAATACGTTGCTACTCCTGAGAACTAAGTAGAAACGCCTCGGAGAAGGACCCATAACCTACCTTCTTTCAAAACAGAACACAGCAGCACTTAACACCGATGTTCATCGTCAACCCATTACTTTGCCACTGCTGGGCACGCGTCTCCTCTCAGAATGAGAAGAATTAGGCCATAGTCCACCGCGCTGGCCAAGTACGTATTGGTGAACTTCACATACCTTTGAGATTTTTTTTATAAATCTCTCAGGTATGCAGGTTTCCTCACGATGCTTTCCTTCACCGTTTAAACAAGTGATAATTAATTTACATATAATACGCACATATTTTGGTTAAGGTGCATGCCTGGGGTTTGAACCTCGGACCCCTCGATCGAGAGGCTGAGTTTCTTAACCACTAGGCTATCACTGCTTTTAACACCGATGTTATTAGGCAGAAATGTAGGTGCGGTGGAAGTAGAATTATAATAGGTTCTACCAACTTCAAAATTACATAATGTAAAATTATGTCAACACTTTAGTTAACGTGTTCTACCAACGAAACATTATTAAGTTAAGGCTACTATGTTACTGACTCTGATCTTTAAGTTCGAGTGAATGTAATTTGCATATTTAGGCATTTACAACAATTTATGCGTCGCTGGATACATTTATGATCGGTTTCATAGAGTCAGGTACTGGATGAGTGACTGCAAATAGCTTGAAGGTTTAATATAATGATTCGGAGGGCACTTAAAGACTATCGTTCCCTGTTCTAAGTATCGGATACAGATATAGGATTTCGTTTCGGCAGGGGTCGGAAAATGTTTTTTTTTTGCAACTTATTCCCCCTATAATAATCAGACTTGATTTGTTCAAGATTTGGAGGAAGAAGAAGCTTGTGATCAAAGTCTATACTCTCACAATAATGATCATATTCACATAACTTCGAGATTAAAGATTCCTGAGTTTCCTCACGATGTATTTCTTTATCGTTGAAGCAAATTATAATTAATTTACGCACATTCCTTACAAAAATCATGGCCGGGGATTTGTACTGTCGCACTGCTGGGCACGGGTCTCCTCTCAGAGCAAGAGAAATTTTAGGCCTTAGTCCATTGCGCTGGTCAAATGTAAAAAAGAGGTACATGCTTGCAATTTTTATTCGTACGAAACTTCAAAAGAAGTATAGTTGAGTGTATTAATTGCAGCAACGATGCCTGACCGTGGCGAAAAAACCACGGCCATCAACCCACCACGCTCTCATTCACCGGCAAATGTGACCCGCGCCCGCGAGATGTATCGGAGAAATCCATTACTGCGATGCAACTGGGGGTTCTGTTCGCACTACCGTAGCTTGAAATGTGAGTGCTCATGATTTTCTAACGTAACCAGGTCGCGCTTTGCTACGGCTTATAGTCCCGGAACCAGCAACAGATTTTATTGACTCATAACCTCCCGGGCGGTAACTGGTAGAAACCTCGGGAACGTCAAATGCGATAACCCAAAATACGTGAAAAAATAATAAAATTAACTCATTCCCTTCCGACTGAAGATTTGTCATATTATAGGTAGCTCAGTTTCGTATATTTTTTTATGAAAGTACTGACATACAAATAATAAACATAGCATTGAACGATACTGTTGTTTTTAATTCAAAAGCAAAAGTATAAATGAAAACTATTTCAATTTTAGTAATCAATTAAAATTTTGTTGCGCATAGGAATACCCATTATTATTATTTACAGTTATTTCATACATTCATTTCCATCTATGGCTTCTAAAATAGGCAAGTATAATGTAAATCCTGATTTAATGCAAAAAACTAAATATATTTTTGCCATGCCCTTCATAGTTTTATATGGTTAGTTAACGTTATTATTAATATTACCATTCATCTAAAAATGCCTAATGGATCGACACATCAGTGCGCATAGACCGTACCGCCAGAGCCGATAAAAACTGAAGATGCACACGACCGCGCATGGACAGCAGCCGACCATAGAGGAATGCGGTGTACGCACCAACAATTCCTATCCATTATAATTATCTACCACCAGGTCTTGACAGTGGTGGATGTGGTCAGTGAATTGAGAAAAGCCAATTAACTAGTAAAACCCAGGGTTTGATTGGGTGAAACCGACACTTTCTTGGACGCCGTATAACAGGGGTTACATAATGCCAATTACAGACGCTTTGCCATTTGTAGCACATAAAATTCCTCTGGAACTAATATCATGCGTTAATGCATTTGCATAAATAAAAAAGAATAGGATTTTTTATAATATAGGAGTAGCAGACGAACATGCAGTCCACCTGATGGTATGTGGCTATTGCTGCCCATGGACATCTGTAATCAACACCAGATAGCTAGATATTTGTACCTGAGGTTGACCACAGATGCGTCGCTACCTCTGAGGACTAAGCTGGAACGCCTCGGAAAAGTATGTCTCCCTTACCACACCCTTTAAGCCAGAATACTGCAGCGCTTAACGCTGCTATGATGAGGCAGAAATAAGTTTGGCGGTGGTGCCGCCAGAGTCGAACCACAAAGGGTTCTACCATCTTCATAAATAAATAACAAATTCCTCCTTAATGTTCATCACGATAACATAGACTCATCAAAGACAATTCATTAGTACTACTTTCTGACCCATGCAATGTAAATTAGCAAGATTGTTCGAATCAAAAGCATTGTACTAAGTGAACAATAAGCCGAATAGGAGCTAGATAAGCCGCCGCGTGCATTGTGTGCAGCGACTGCCGCGTGTTATCGCGCAACCTCCGCACGGCATTACGACTTTTTTATGGGAATAAAATGCAAATCGACTTAAATTGCATATTAACTGCTATATTAAGCGCATAACCCCGTGATTTGTGTACACTTAATCGATTTACAAAGTTAGCAATATCGAGAAAAGTGGAGAGTTTGGAACTGTGCTTCGAAGGTAAAATTAAAACGATGGTCACGGTGACAGTCATTGATTAGCAGTAATTTAATATCAACGTAAGTTTTATAAGTGATTTCAAAATTTCGAAACCTATTATTTACGACCCATGTTTGATATAATTAGTACGTATCCAATATGAAACACATTCGAGTATAAATTATTCAGTACGAAATGCCATCATCAAAACATCTTCTAATTCGTTAACAGTTAGTTCTAAGAGTCTAACGTAAATTAGCTAAGATTGTTCGAATCAAATGCATTGTACTAAGTGAACAATAAGCCGAATAGGAGCTAGATAAGCCGCCGCGTGCATTGTGTGCAGCGACTGCCGCGTGTTATCGCGCAACCTCCGCACGGCATTACGACTTTTTTATGAGAATAAAATGGCAAATAGACTTACAGTTAACGAGCTTACGATGACAGTTCCTATGTGTGTTTCAAGACTTTTCGTCTCTGAGGATCTTATTTTCAGCGTTTACACTAAAACCGAGTAGGTTCGTTATGATGTCAAAATATTTTCTTTCACGAAAGTCACGTCAAAGTCAATACAACATTTTTCTCCCGTGGACTGTAGTAGGACTGTAACGATTGGGAAAGTTAGTGCGAAGTAAGAATATTAAACGATGTTCAAAGGTTTATTAAAATATATTTTGCAATAATCGAGAAAATATACAAACAAGCGAGAGAAATTTGTGATAAATGTTACGCAAACATATCTAGAGAGTGCGAATGTGTTTAATTACTATATAACCCTATAAAATTAATGCTATCATCTCCTTCATCTGCACGGGCCGCGCAAAGATCGTTCAAGAAACTCTGTAGGGTCACCATTTGTTAAAAAACAGGACATCATTATTTATTACATAAAAATTGTGAATAGGCTTCTTTACGTTACGTCATAAGTACCCAAATGCACTAGTAATGAAAGACATAGTCGTACATGAATTTTAGGTAATATAAGTTAATAGATCTTAATTCTCTAATCTTCTTCATGAAAATCGCCTGGATAGAAAATCACTGAAAAGTAAAGTTATATAGCCTGTGAGAACCAATGTTACAATTTAGACGGTTCCAACGATATCTGGTATGTGGAAAAATCCGTAAAGCGGTTTAGGCTGTAGAGCGTTCCAAAGAAGACATACATAAGCTCGAGAAAAATTATACTCCACAGTCGGGTAAAAACCAGTACCCTTACGTTTTTACGTTTTTTTAAAGTTAAAGTTTCTACGTTTTGACAAATATGACTGTTTTGGTATTTGTTTACGTATTTGCCCATACCATGTCCAATCAGCGCCCCTAGCGGATTATATCAGAACTATAGTGTCAGTAACGTAACATTAAATGTATACTAAGCAAACGGAATAGAATAATGGATTGAGTAAACGTAATGTAAAATTGTGGGATATTTTCAAAACTCATGGTAAGCGTACAGGATCTCATCACATCACAAAAATGCACTACCAAACGTACAGTAAGTAGTACGTAAGTACAATCCACGAATTACCACTGATATGGCAACACGAGTAATTAAGCATCTTTCATAAGGATTGATCTGCGCTGATTCACAGCAGTGGCTCTTATTATATCGTAAACTTACAATCTTACGCGTGCCTACAATTATTATTAATTAGGTATACTCGTACAGCATGAATTTCGTTTCTGAACTGTTACATTCATTAATCTCCGCTGTTACTTTAACTGTTATTCTCGTAACTTGAGTAATTCTTATTTTAATTAAAGAATTCGTGCACACTGAACATAGGATTGCAAATAAAAGAATAAATGATAAAATTATTGTAATCAATTATGAAAATGAAATGTAGAACAAATGAACCAATTGAACTGGAATAATAGGTTGTAATTTTTAAAATAATAGCCTTTTTCTGAGCTCCAATGATTTATTTGTTCGATATCAGTGGCTATCGTAAATTAATTATTTTTGAAAATTGAATTTCTAAGAAAATATTACTAAGACTTTCCATAGATAAATGTTATATTTAATACCAAATGAATAGAGTTCGTATACATGCAATTGAATAAACGAAAAAAATAAAAACCGCGGGCGATTTCCCATTTCCAATATAATATCTTTGAGAAATGGTTTAAAGATGTTAGAATCTTGTCTGTTTCGATTCCGAAAGCACACATTTCGTCATACTAGCATCAGTGTTAAGTACTGCTGTAAAAATACATAACACATACAGGAGGAGAATACAATAGTAGTAGAAGAAGAAGTTGGATCTGGTCGTGTGGAATGAAAGACGCAGATACCTCGTCTTACATATACGAGATACTCAAAGTAAATTTTCAGAGGTAGTAATGTATCTATGGATAGCCCCAGGTAGAATTTTAATCACGTTTGGGGTTCATTACAGTTGTCCATAAGTAGCACTGACCACTTACTATCAAATACTGCATACTCGATTACACTATACTTTCAAAAGTAATCTATAATTCCATTAAACCAACGAATAAATTTGGCACAGGTGTTACCGTAAACAGTCCATGCGATCCAAGTAGTCGCAGGGCACGTTATGTCAGGTGTAATAAAACATGTCAGACAGTTTAGAGAAGCCAGCTCGACCCGCGTAACCAGAGCAAGGTCCAGTGGAAATGAGGCGAGTATCGATCATTATAAATTTCCAGTTGCCGAGCTAACGGCGTCCGCGCACGCGACCTCGTGCCAAAGACTAGGAGATTTTCCTAGCAGAGGAGACTTGAAACTAATGCATCTAATGGTACTTTTACTGAGACAGAATAGCGAGGTAGTGGTATTTTCTAACCATAGGTGTTGTAGGAAACGAAACAAATAGATAAATTAATTTTTAAAAGTGACGATTTTTTCAACGCCGCTTTTCAGTTGAGGGTCCATCTCTTGCTTTAGCTGTGAATGAAAACTTAAAAACCTGCATAATTGTGAGACCTTTAAATAGCACCTTATAGTCCTTATAGTTATATAAAGTCTACCAAACCAAGCTGGATTTTTCTAAATGATTGTAACAAAAATTAATCATTTCTATATAAAAAATATCATGCCTAAGACTTCTCCGTTAAAGTCACAAAGCTGTATCTTACTACAAAGTTTTGCAAAATTAATTCAATAAAGTTTAATGTTGATAAAATCCAGCCAAATGCATTATTCATTTCCTTTGTGTAAATAATAACATATCATAAATAACTTCAATTGCTTAATCAACCATGAAGTCAGTGCAGATAAAACGTTATAGCCAACATAATGAAGACAGTCTTATCTATATCAAGCGTAAGGATAAGGAAAGAATAGTATGACTTTGACGGTTATAGTAAGTTATAATTTTAGATAGATATTTCTGTAGATGCCGGCTCTATTGCCAACATGGCAACACATCTGTACCCTTACCATGAGTTTTTACGTTTTGACAAATGTGACTGTTTTGGTATTTGTTTACGTATTTGCCCATACAATTTCTAATCAGCGTCCCTAGCGGATTATATCAGAACTTGGAAATTATATGGGCCAATACGTAAACAAATACCAAAACAGTCATATTTTTCAAAACGTAAAAACTCATGGTAAGGGTACTGTGACCGATTTCAAGTGGAACCCCTGTTATATATACTTGGTTACAGATATCAAAGGACAGCAGTCACCATTTACCATCAGGTGGATTGCGAACACATTTGCTATATCAATCTTAAAAAAAACTAAACGAAGAATTTTACGTGTGTAAAATCTATCTTTACTATCTATCAGTGTTAAGCACATGTTCCGTGTTCTGGTGGATGGGGTTTTGTAGAAAGAAATACGTAGGTACGAAGTTATACGAGGTATTCAGAGTAAATCGGTTACTACTATCCATCTTTACTTTTTACAAACGGAATCCTACCATCGGGCTCTATAATTTTATAAACCGAAAAATATTAAAAGTTTTTTATCCAACTTCCTATCGATTACAACAGAAAAGAATATTAATGTAAATATCAAAAAAGTAAAATAAAAAAAATAATCACTCTTTGCCTAGCTGATCTCTGGCACCATTACTGCGCGCGCAGATTGCTCCGTGCTCCGCGCGCCATCTATAGATCAATGCGCCTGCTCTCTATATTTACTCGCAACCGATAGAAATTAACAACAATCTAAGCGTCCAATTCAATTGGCTCTTTCTCCCTTTCCAATATGAGCGAGTTTCGAGCGTTTGTTGTTTAAGAAATCGCATTTTTTCCGAGGATGCAGTGGTCGTAGTTGAGTACCATTTGCCGTATTTTAGTGGCGTCGGCGTATAAATTGCACGCACTGATTAACATTATCTCGTCGGAAGCGCGGTCGCACATTTCGACAGCGATTTATTCACTCATTAGCTAAATAATCGCTTTATCCGCTAATTGGGGCGGTTGATTAAGCTACCCTTTTTTGCGCATTGCTTTTAAATTGTCTGCGGCCCACTCTTTACGATTGTAAAGTTCAGTTTGATTAAAGCTAATGTCAACTGGCCACGTTGCTTGAATACTTATTGACGCTGTAATGTCTCTAACAAAGTCTTGAACATTTCTTTACGGTAATTGTAAAGCTGTTTTTCATTGGAATATAATTTATTTATTGTTATATTCATATCGAAGGCGTTTTAGTATTTGAAATGTATACCTAATTACAAAGTAGGTGTTAGGTCACCGCTACACCTCTTTCCGCCTAATAACAGCAGTGTTAAACTTTGCTTTTTTGGTAGAAATACGTTTCTAAGGCATTCCAATTTAATCCCTAGTGATAGCGGCGCATCTGTGGCTGACCTCAGATAGGAATCTAATGACATCTGTCTTTGGGCGGCAGTAGACAGTTACCATCAGACTGCATGCTCGTCTGATGGTCCTATATTATTAAAAAAAGGCTTTTAGGTATATAAGTCCTTACGATGAACAATAAAAATTATGACTAATCGTCACATGCATTACGCGTCATCGTATTATCGCACCCATCAGTACTTAATGGCTGATAACAGTGATAACTTAATTTTGCGTCCCGTTTTGCTTTGGTAACAATCTTCTTCAAAATTATTGGACTGATTTTTAGGGTTACGTACTTAAAAGTGATGCCCAACTATCACGAACACTAAAACTAAAAAGTTACACCTTTTTATATAATATACGAGTAGCAGACGAGCATGCAGTCCACCTGATGGTAAGTGGCTACTACCGCTTATGGCCATTTGTAATAAACCCCAGGTAGGATTAGATATTCCTACCTGAAGTCGGCCACAGATGCGCCGCTACCCATGAGGACTAAGTTGGAACGCCTCGGAAAAGTATGTCTGCCTTCACACCCTTCAAACCGAACAGAACACAGCAGCGTTTAACACTGCTGTTACGAGGCAGAAATAGGTATGGCGGTGATGCCGCCGGAGTCGAACGAGACACCGAATAATAATTAATCTGTCCGTTACTTGTCAATTCAAGTGCATCGTCAAGTTACTACCGATTACCTACCTTAATTTTACACGAAAAACCTTTACAGCACATTCATTACTGCAAATATAAATAACCTTTATTCCCAACATAACAGTAGTACGCAAATACGAATGTGCAGAACAAACCAATCCAGAGCAGGCAAGCAGGAACATCGAGATGGCACGATACCACTATCTACCATCGTGCTATTGTTGCTAGATTTAAGACTCGGTACCACTCCTAATTG
Source organism: Epargyreus clarus (assembly GCF_041222505.1). Lineage (NCBI taxonomy): Eukaryota > Metazoa > Arthropoda > Insecta > Lepidoptera > Hesperiidae > Epargyreus > Epargyreus clarus. Next base: position 11,823,745 of record NW_027332212.1, read on the forward strand.
TGCGCGCGTGCCTTTTGTCTCACCGGTAATTACATTTATCTATAAGTGTTCAACTCTTGTGTCTGTCTATTGTAGATTGAGTAAAATTGTTTGTTTATCAAAGTTATAAGAGTTGGTTTCTTTTTAATGTTTACAGTGAAAGGTGGTGAAGCCATGGTTCGACCAAGAGGTAAAACCGCTACACTTATTTCTAATCGGAAACAGTTCAGTGTTAGGGTGGAAGAATGTGAATGCCTACTGATGTACATATGAGACGACAATTTTAGTCCTGACAGGAAAGGAGACGTCTGTGGTCGGCTTCAGGTGGGCCGGTTTTACATGGACTTGGTCACAAATGTCCATGCGCAGCAGTGACCGCTTACGATCAGGTGAACTGCCTATTTTTGCTAATTGGATATTAAAAAAAATAATACGAATGCTTTAAATCAAATTCAGTGCACTTAACCAAAATTCATATCATATGTGTATCTACTAATCAGCATTATAATGGTTGCGTATGGTTTGATTTGTTCCATACAAATTAAAAATACAGACTAATATATAAACGATGTTCATGCCTATAATTGGCACTCATACGAACCTTATTATTATTAATACTACTATAGTGTACTTCTAAGTACTATAATAATATAATGTATTGTGTGTGTTGCTGTTGGCATGTAAATAAATAAATAAATAAATACTATGCGTGTGGAAGTCGTACGATGACCTCTAGTAGAGCTTTGCTTAGTTTTTAAGCAAACCCATCGGACAAGCTAGTGATATTTATAAATCTAAGCGATTTACATGTTAGAAACGCGATGGTATCGCGGCGGTTGCGACTTTGTTTCGTTTACGCTCGGCGTGGCGGTTCATGGCGAGGGACCATGTTGGCCACGTAGCATACTGTATTGTCTGACCTTATAAGGTAATTAGAAGTAGTTCATATCAATATTAAACAATTGAATCAAACTCCAAAAGCCATTGCAGGCCTGGTGCTCAAGTATTAAAATTAAAAGTCGAATGTGGTAAAACCTGTGGTTCGCCTCTGACGGTATCACCGCCACACCTATTTCTGCGTCATAACAGCAGTGTTAAACGCTGCTGTGTTCTGGTTTGAAGGGTATGGTAAGGGAAACATACTTTTCCGAGGCGTTCCAGCTTAGTTCTCAGGGGTAGCAGCGCATTTTTCGCCGACCTCAGGTTAGAACATCTAATCCTATCTGGAGTTGATTACAGATGTCCATGGGCGGCAGTAGCCACTTACCATTAGCTGGACGTGCAGCTCGTCTGCTACTCTCATATTATAAAAAATATGATATCGAGCCTTAATATCTCAACATCTTATCCTAATATCCTAGCATTTTTAATATCATCACCAAATTATCATTTCATGACACGTTTTTAATCATACTCAACAAACAAAGAGTTAATTCCTGTGTTTGTAACAGTGGTGGGTGTGTTACAGATTACGAAGATACCCCGTCCGTTAATAGTCCATTATTAGCAAACACCACAATTAGCCCCAGGGCCCATGACCCTGTTGAGATCATACAAACCATGATACACTATTATTCATCACGCCTACTAATCTGTTCGTGATGGAAAACTGTGATTACGTTAAAAGTTCATTTGTTCGGTACGTTGTATCATTTATCTAAGAATTCTAAGGCAATTTTACATAGATGCTACACAATGATTATTTATTCAAAATAATGTACGTAAACATAATTTCATTGGTATAAAATAAAATAAAAACGAAATACCTAATGGTAATTCATTTTATTCCGTGTTTTATGTAAAATAACTTCATCGTCATCAGCAACCCATTACTGTCCCACTGCTGGGCACGGGGCTCCTCTCATAATGAGAAGGATTAGGCCACAGTCCACCGTGCTGGCCAAGTGCGTATTGGTATACTTCATATACCTTTGAGCTTTTTTTTTTATAAATCTCTCAGGTATGCAGGTTTTCTCACGATGTTTTGTCACATGTCACATAACTTTGAAAAGTCAGAGGTGCGTAAAAGAACTTGCCGTCTACATAATGAAGAATGGTCAATTCATGAAAATGTTGGATCAACTCCAAAAAGGAATTACGTTCTATTTGAGGTTGGTCATAGGTATTTTTTTATCCCTAAGGATTAGGTTGGAACGCATCCAGCAACTATACTTTACTGTACCCTACAAAGCAGACTAGCAATTCATAGTACTGGTCAGGTAGAAATAGGTTTTGGTACCTTATCAGTAATATCTCGAATAGATCATTTGAAGGTGGTAGAACTCTTTGTGTTTCGACTCCGGCGGCACCACCGCCACACGTATTTCTACCTAATGACAACAGTGTTTAGCGCTGCTGTGTTCTGGTTTGAAGGGTGTGGTAAGGGAGACATACTTTTCCGAGGCGTTCCAGCTTAGTCCTCAGAAATAGCGGCGCATCTGTGGCCGACGTCAGGTGGGATTGGTGGGAATATCTAATCCTATCTGGAGTTGATTACAGATGTCCATGGGCGGCAGTAGCCACTTACCATCAGGTGGACTGTATGCTCGTCTGCTACTCCTATATAATAAAAAAAAATCTAAGTTTCGTGACTGAGTAACTCCAGTTGTAGAAAGAAAATATCGTACCATACATTAAAAATGAAAAGCGTTGCAGTCAACGTAAAAATTGTAAAATCTCCATACCTTTATTTTTGTTCTGGCATCGCAGCTGATCGATGATGCTGGTGAGCCGGTTCTCCCGATGGCACACGACCTTCATCTCATCATCATCTTCCACCTTCACTAACACTTCACCTTTCTCATCACCATCACTGCACTTGTCATCGCTTTGAGTAGTCATCGTGTGATGCACTTTTGGACACTTTTTTAACACTTTTTCTGACATTGCACTTTATCTACCTACACTTTCAATTTCAGACTGTTACTCTCAAAGATGAATTTTCAAAATGTAACTGTAATTAAGTACTTAAATAAGTTTACTTACATACTAAAGGTCTAAAGACGAGTAAAGAATCATCACAGGGGAAACATGAAATAAACTACTTTGGCCAAAATCATGCCAAAAACATGTGGCATATGTTACATATATGAGACTCGAACCTTATCCCCCACACTTTTGCGCCATGCTTTAATAAAAATGTAACACTAATAGATGTTTGCTCAATAGTCAAATAATTATTGGATAAGATTGACTACTACGATGTATGTAATAATTTAAAACAGTATTATTATCAAATGCTTATGTTATGTTATGTATTACATAGACATCGTGAAAATTTTAACCACAGTACCGCAAGTGATATCACATCATATCGCAGTCCTATGATGTTCTAATCAACCCGATGTAGAGAATAGTACTATTTCCTCAGAGAAACAAGTGACGACATTTAAATAAAACAAACGTGTATATTAATTCATATACATATTAAAAAAACTTCATGTGTTATGTTTATTAAACCCTATTTACCGATCTTTATGTATCTATCCTGTGTAGCTTGAGCCTAGCTCTAGGTTCATGGCAACATTTGTAAACTGGTTATTACATTTTATTAGATTCAGGCGCATAAGTCCTATTATTAGAACAGAATCAAACAATTTCCTATCTTTCCATGTGTCTTTACCAACAATAACTATGAATACTATGTTGATAAAGTCACTAAGAAAGATAAAATTATTGTTTCTTTTAATGTTTATTTTAGCATACATAATGTGTCGGTGCCCTAAAAAGTTAATGAGGTAGATATTTTAATCGTTGTAAACGTTATTATTTATATATTTTGGAATCGCCCCAAATAAAAGAATACACAGTCCGAATAAATTAATAGCTATATGATTGCAAAACTATTCAAAGTTATTTAGAATATACTTAAATTTGGTATTCGTATGTAGGGGCCACCTAGGTACCTCTATTATCCTTTGAGCTAAGCTACCAAACTTAACTGTAATATACCGAAAAAACAGACATAACTCATAAGCTATTTTTGTAATTATTATATTCAATGTTTATAGACAAGGGCCATTTATACTGAGGGGCTGGCGCTTACCTCGGGCAAAGAATTAACTTATCTATTCTGCGGGGTAAACCCAGCGATTTGGGGACCTTCCAAAGGACAAAAATTTGAATGAAGCTTATTACATTTAAATATTTGTTTAATTATAAGTTATATAAGTATAATTATTTTCGTACGTTTTGTATTAATAAGAATAGTATTGCACTAGATTTTTTATCCCGATCAAAAACCTTTTATCAACGTAAATAAATTATTGCAACTCTGTATTATGTTTAAACAATATGCGCCTGCATGTCATGATAAAAAAAACATGCTTGTATGCCAGAGGATTGCGTGACTTGGCCGAGCTAGAATCACTGTGGAAATACATTAAACAGATAACAAACACTCGAGTTTACCACTCATCGCACCTTAGGTACTTTTCAGTCACTTTACCTTATAACAAGTACACTATGACATGAGACATTTTTATGTGAGTTTCATTACATGACACGTACAAAAATTATAGACAGTTAGGATTTTTTTTGTAAAAACAAGTAAGTACCTTTCACAGTCAAATAATAAGAGTTGTAAAGGATAATGCCTTTAATTTGAATAATAATTGCGATCGAAGAGCAGTGATAGCCTAGTCGCATTTATGAACTTCCGCCACTTACGCCAGAAGTCTGGGGTTCAAATCTTGATCACACGACTTTGATTTTTCTACGTTATACGCTCATAAGAACTATTTATCATATGCTTAAAATATGAAGGAAAAACTGGAGAGAAAAATTTCAAACAACTTATTTAGATAATGGAAGCAGCAAAGGAATATGCACTTGATAGTAAGTAGCCATGGGTATGACTGCCCACGACCGAATAACGTAGTATTGATACAATGTCAAATATATTACATGTATTGAGTTCGATTCTTAAGTAGATAACTAGATACATTTGTTGTGTGAGAGACGTGGGTCGCTTCTGCTCTATACACGTGGTTTTGTTTGTATTTCTGTGAGCGGTCATGGTCACAACTATTCGAGAAAATAAGCTCTTGACACTGTGTATAAAAATAAATAGGTTTCCTACATCCTCCCCATCTCCTATTATTAATGAAGTCTTTGAACTCTATGAAATTAATCCTTATTTCACTAGGTCAAAGATATAACAAATTTTAAACAATTCTATCTAGTATAGAATACATAAACGTTATATGAATCTCGGAGTACAAATGTCAAACTATTTATAGTCAATAATCATATTTCTACATACATGATCTAAATATAGATTAGAGACAACTCATTCCCGTAGATATCATTGGATACATTTCAAACACTAACTGACTGTAATCCGCAACAAATATAGCTATATTGCTTACGAATATAGACTGTCTGAGAATATAGTACGCAAGTGTTGCAATCGATCACCGATGGAGACATCTACGACAACAAGAGAATGCTTTTACTGTAACATTCGAATAATTCCGTCCTACGGTCCACCTCCTATTGTTTCATTGAACGACATAGCACTCAAAACAAACTATTAATCATAGACCGCTCCCGAAATCCTGACCTCTGATGACCCCGTATTCAAATTCACAACACAGCACTAGACAATCATACACGAATAACAGACCACGGATCAACTTGTTACTTTTGTTATAAAACGATATAGGTAAATTCAACAGGTAGAGTGACGGTACAGCAGTTTATCGCGACGTACAACTGATAACTGAGGTGTCAGGTCAAACGAACAAATGGGGCGGCTCCGGTACGTACGGCCTGATAAGCGCCGATAACGGGCTCTTAACCTTCCGACGGTGACGGTGGTATCGTACTAACCTACTGAAAGGGACAAATTCATTGACTGAAATTTCTTTGAACACTGACAATGCTTACAAAGTTTTCAGGTCATCTGGCACTGCACTGCAATGCACACAGCATTTGGACTCCGAGAAGATTTAGCTGAGAGAATTTTAAATGCAGAATTATACAGTTGATATGACTGTAGTGAAAATGTTAAGTGCAGTTGGCAAATACCCTTTGTAGTCGACGTGCAGTTCTAACGATTTGTGTCGGACTGCGCAGTCTGTAAGCAGTTCCGATACAGTTAAGCCAAAAGCCATATTTAAACTGCTATCCGTCTATCCTTGCATACTAAAGTTGACAATATGACTAGACTTTTTGATTATATTTCGATTGGTTTTATAAGATTGCAAATCCGATCTTCATAATTTCAGAAATACGAGTAGGTAATTATATCGCAGGTCGCATGCAAAAGCTGAATTATTGTGTTTATTTATACCTAGTTTGTTAGTTGTAAGAATAAATCAACACAGTTTAGTACAACTTAATAATAAAATGCAATGATACGACAAAAATGTGTTTAACAATAACTACTGCGCTTATCATAACCCGTATAACTCACAAGCTTCATTGCTTAGCAAATGCTTAGTAAGTACTTCTCAGTACGATCATTCAACTAACTTTGTGGGATACGGGTTTCCCGGTTTGCGTATTAGAAGATTGATATTATCTTAGTTACCTATGCTTGCTATGTTTCAGCCACATAAGGGCACATAAAGACGTAACTAACATTAGAAATACATTTGAAGATTCTGTGTGGAAATTAAAAATCTGTTTGTGTATTTGTTTTTTAAATTTATATTTGTTCCTTGAAAGATGAAGGAATGGAAATGCTAGACAACCACTAAAAATATTTTAGAATGTTTTACTGTTACATTTTCATTGAGTTTTCGGAAGTTTGTTTACGTATTCATCGATATATGTGTAGCTTTTCTTTAAACAGTCGCAGTAATTATTTAATTGTCATGTTGTAGTAGAGCTGAACCATTCTGTAGAAAGTTGCACACAAAATGTAATAAGTAAGTCCAGATATTTAAAATACTGATCCGATTAAGACTACAGCTTAATTTTAATATTTTGGCTTATTAAAGGTCCACATTTTTATTACATTTTTTACTGACGGCGGCGCATTAAATCAAGAAAGTATTTTATGAAATTAACTAATAGTATCTATATATCATCATTGATTCATCATCACCACGATCTTCTACCCTTAACCGTCACCCTGAGCACTTATAAGGCTCGTAAGGACATAAACCAACATATTAACAGCTATATTACTATTATATACTAAATTAAAAGAATGATTCAACAATGATTAGTTGACTTCGCGTAAGGGCATGAAGGCGCGCGACCGGTCACAGTGTCGTGACGGCTGATAAGCTGATAACAGCGATATCGGCTGCACGAGCGGACAAAGGAAAACCGTGTCGCTCCAAGAAAACCTAGATAGTGGGTTTTCATGTCTCTTCATGATACTTGTGAGTTTTAACTTTGATTACTTAACAAAGTTTTTTAAACGAAATACAGAACTCATATGTCCGTAACAGACCATTTGCTTCTATTGTTTGACTTGTTAATATTTAATCTATCCAACGTGTTTAAGTTAACAGTAAATTTGAAATTTGTACCTAACTTTAAAGTGGTATAAGTATAGATGAATAATGGATCCCTACTTGAGGTTAACCACAGATGCATTCCAACCCTGTGAAACAAATTGGAATGCCGTATTTTAAAATCTCCCTTACCACCTTTAAATCAGCATTCCTCTTGTTCATTTGTTTATGAGAAATATGTTGTTACTTGGTCAGTACCCTTCGTATGAGTTTTTACGTTTTTGTATTTGTTTACGTATTTGCCCATACATTTCCAATCAGTTCTGATACCGTCCGCGAGGGGCGCTGATTGGATATGGGCAAATACAAACGTAAAAACTCATACTATTGGTGCAGGTCCCTACATATTTGTCATAAATAAATGAAAATCAATCTAATCTTACAAAGAGATGTAAACGCAAGGTTGTCACGAAATTCGCTAACAAACTATAACTTATCCACGTGGGTTGTCATCTTGCAATTGTCTCCGACAAGATACTAAATCAATACGAGCTGAGTCATTTTATTTATCGTCTGATTGCATTTCCCAAGTAACAGGAAACAAAATAATGTATTGCTTATTGCGAAACTAGTGACTCCTGTAGCCTGTCAGCAATCTGCCACTTGCTTTGTGATTAAAGTTAGGACATTAAAATGATAATTGTGGGTAATTTTGACCTGTGTTCGAAGTGATTACTGACGTTAGCAAATAAATGTAAATATTTGTTCAAAATAAATAAATTGTATTTTAACACATACCTATTTATTTTGCCTTACATACTAGTCAGGATTAAAAATTATTTAGAACTTACATCAAAGCTAATTACCGCTTTTGTAAATTAAGGCGGAAATCTTCGGAATAAAATTACAACGAAGAAAATGTTTTTTTTTTTTAATTGGGTAAATGTACCCTATTAAAAAAACATTCTTCTTTAAAATACATTTTAAACTAGGTATTATCACAATATTTAGTCTAGTCTTATGTCATTAATCTTACTTATTACATCAGAGTCTAACATAACTAGATAAATAAGTTTGCAAAAAATACGAAATAACATAATACTAAATATTATCTGAATGATATGCCTGTCATTACTAGCCGGAATAATATTATATTTTGAGCATTTCAAATTACGAACACCGTTTTCAACCAACCAAAATCAATACGGATCCTATATCTCGAAGAACAAATGTATTTTGGTAATTATAGTTTACGTTAGTTGGCAGCGTCGCGGGCTAATCCCGGCGTCGCGAGGTCGTGACCCGACGCCCCCTGCACGTTAAACTGTTGCATCATGTAGCATATGAGTAGCATTACACATGACTGTAATCATGCAAATGCGCATATAAAAAACATTGTCGTTGTAATAGACAGGTCTTGTAAATCTGCTATCGTGAATAACCGTATCGTATATCGAAAATATTACGTATTTTTTACGACGAGAATAAAGACAGAATATTATAATAGTGAATACTTTTAGGTACTCAATAATTATTTTAGGTACTAAATTATAGTTTACGTTAGTTGGCAACGTCGCGGGCTAATCCCGGCGTCGCGAGGTCGTGACCCGACGCCCCGTGCAACTGAAACTGTTGCATCGTGTAACATATGTAGCGTTACACATGTCTATAATCATGCGCATGCGCATATAAAAATATAGACAGGTCTTGTAATTCTGCTATCGTGAATAACCGCATCCTATATCGAAAATATTACGTATTTTTTACGACGAGAATAAAGACTGAATATTATAATAGTGAATAGTTTTAGGTACTCAATAATTATTTTAGGTATTAAATTTTAGCTTACGTTAGTTGGCAACGTCGCGGGCTAATCCCGGCGTCGCGAGGTCGTGACCCGACGCCCCTGCAGCTGAAACAGTTGCATCGTGTAACATATGTATCTTTACACGTTTCTGTAATCATGCGCATGCGCATATATTATTTATAACTACTGTCGTTGTAATAGATAGGTTATTTTAAACCCGCTATCACTAAAATACCGCTAAAATATTACGTACTTTTCACTACAAAAATGAAGAAACATATTATAATAATTCATTTTGTATGTATTTTAATTTAATATATTATTTTGATGAATATGCCATTATTTTTATAATTAACTATTTTACAGCTCCACGCTGATATCTTACCAAAGTGACAAGGCTGGGTCAAGGGCTAAAATAAATAAATATTTACAAGAAAACTGTAAATATTTATATATATGTACATAAATATAGTTTTAATATATGTATTGTAAATATGTTTTTATTAATAATGTAAAGTAGAAAACTGTTTACAAAAAATCAACTGTACTTTCAGCTTGTATGAAAAAATTTAAAGCGATTTTGTACAACGACAAACAACTTTGAATACAGGATTCCTATGATATACATTAACTAGGTTGCAAAGACATAACCTAAACTACAAAAAGAACATTAGATAAAATTCAAACGTACTTTATGAGTTCTTATAACAGTCATGGATCGTTTGATATCATTTTATATTCATTTTAATATTTCTTGACATGTCATCTTGGCACTTGGCAGGGCGCGTTGTCGCCGGTCTAATTCTGGCGACGCGAGGTCGTGACCTGGCGCCCTGGACTGCCCATGGAATATCAGTAATATCATCTGTTTGTTTTAATATATAGGTTGGTAGTGTAATAGTACACGCTATGGTGTGTTATGACTTATTTCTTCTTAGGGTGAGATTAGTTTTAAATCCTAACGTCTGATTTTTGTATATTACGTGTAAGGACACAGGTCACCTTGAAATCACAACTCTGTTATAATAATAATCATTGGAGGACAATAAGTGTTTAATCCGTGTGGACTAGAGTTAAATCCGTGAAGGGAGAACTCAATTTCAAAATCATAAAACCTGACTAGATTTAACGAATTATAACCCCCGAATTACGGAAAAGCGCTACTGGTCACCTATCAACTCCTATCTTGCCTACTTTTGTAGCAGTTACGATCTACCCTGCCCAAGTAACGCTATTATGCTTCTAGAAGGCATCAGTACCTATTGAACATTTATTTATGTTATGCATACACGGTAATCATGGTATTATGTATGAAAATAGTTGTAGGAGGTATATGTATTTGTCGTTTGGCACCTAGTTGAGCGCGTGTTGTTGATCTAATTTGGGCAACACGAGGTCGTGACCTGCCGGTCTGTGCGTATGAAACGACTATGCAACAATATTTTGTATAATAACACAAAATAGTTGATGGCGGCAAGATCTATTCCGTTATTATAAGAATCTTGAAGGTGGTTGAACCCTTTTTGGTTCGACTCCGGCGGCGCCACTGCGACAACTATTTCTGCTTAATAACAGCAGTGTTAGGCGCTGCGGTGTTCTGTTTTGAAGGGTGTGGTAAGGGAGTCATACTTTTCCGAAGCGTTCCAGCTTAGTACTCAAGGGTAGCGACGGTATCATATCTGGGGTTGATTACAGATGTCCATGGGCAGCAGTAGCAACTTACTATCAGGTGGACTGCATGCTCGTCTGCTACTCCTATATTATAAAAAAAAATCTGATGAAAAATAAAACTTAGTGATAGCCTGGATTGAAATTCGGCCTCTCACATTAGGAGTTCAGAGTTCGAATGCAAAAGTAAATGAGCGAGTGGACATTTAATTTATTAAAGTTATTATTATAATGTTAGAAATTGTTTTTACATACTTTAATAATGAACAAACTTAGCGAGAAAACCTATATAAGTATTTGATAAAAGACAAGATCTCAAAGGCGCGGATGACTCTACCGTGAGAGTCCGAAGTCCACTAGCCTGTCACTGCTTATATTCATAAGTTATAACTTTGTATATTATACAACGTTACAATAAAAAAAATATCATTAACAACATTTTATCTATTTTTGACTTCACCCATACCAAAAAAATCTTCTTCAATAGTTTACCTACATAATTATGTACATACGTGTTTCATTTGATAGATAATTAAATAGTTATGTAGATAAAATAAAGCAGTATCCCAAAATTACATTAAAATTAATTAAATCATATACAAGCTCCTATGGTTCCAAAAACTTACTTCTTTGTCATATAATCAGTAAATAACGCATTAAATACCTTTCATATATATGGTAAGTATACGTAAAGAAACTTCGAGTTTGTACTCGTACCTCATGAACAAGAAATACAAAAAAAAACTCCATAATAATATCAATTTTTCCTTCCTTCTCTCTTTCTGTAAACATAGGTAAGCTGGGACTCTACATTTCCATAATACGAATGTACTTTAAAATCCTCTACCTCCTACTATCAATAAATCTCTATACTCCTGACAGTGATATATATCTAGTTCATTAAAAATTACCGTCCCCTTTCTGTGGTATGTCCAAACATTATTCGTGTGTACATCGATGTCGGTCATTCCGATATTTGTTTGGGCGGTTTTGGCGTGGTTCCACGGCTGGGCGGATATTTCAGGAGCCCCGGGCCGAGGTCGTGACCTCCTACCTTCCTCATCTACGATGCTTAACTACGTCAAATAAATCGTTCAGCTTTGCCAAAAATATCAATCACAATTTCAGAAATATTTTTTTTATTAATGATATAAGTAATGAGTAATTATAAAGGGTAACTAATCAAAATTGGGCCAGCAAATCTATGGGAATACCCCTTTATGATTAAATTATTTTGTTTTTCGTAATTTTTTTATTTATTCTATTTTCCCACTGCTAGGCACTACTCTCCTCTTAGAAAGAGAACTGTTTAAGCCATGTTCCGCCACGCTGTCCAAGTGCTCTTAGCAGATTACCGTTAAAGCCAGATTATCATTAACACTAATAAAAAAAAAGTGGGAAACACGAGACCGTAAGAGCATATTTTGGAAATATTCGCTCATTATTCATACTATTCGCATAATCACAATAGTTCTCAAAATGCTTCCGTAACACCGTTCTTATGTGACCTAGAACAATGTTCCTACAGTACAATGGAATCAATGTTTACCCACAGTACACCTGTTTCAGGCAATGCAATAATTAATACTAACTTTAGCATTTGTGTAATGTACCTAATGTGTGGTGTTATGCAATCATAAGGATTTTGAAAACGAGATATTGGAGTAAAGGGGTAGGATGGACATTAAATTGGTACGTAAATATTAATATACACATCTCTGAGATACTTGGATTTTTAAATCGTGGGCTGTCAATTATTTAAACGTGTTACAATTTTCAGCTATTGCAAGTCGTGTCTTTGTGCCTTCTACCTAATGCTTTATCACAAGTAGAATATCAATATTACCATCAAGATCAAATGAATGGATATCGAATAGAGGATTATCCAGAATATGGAAATGAACCCATGAGACATTTCGAACAACAAAAAAATACTGAGGATTACAACCAATATGTAGATGATTTCAACGAATGTAGATGTTCCTGCAACACGTGCATTGATATCCAACCTTGTTGTAGAAATCAATGTGCAAACTGTGCAACGCCACAATCAAATGTTATGTTTGTACCATACGCATACCCAATTATAGTAACCAAAGATAACAAGGATTCAGATAAAAAAGACAAAGAAACAACAGTTACAACAACATCAACAACATTCACAACAACTACAGCAACAACTAAAGTTGAAACTACTACTGAAACCATAACAATACCAGAAAATAAACCAGAAGCAAGATTTATGTTACCAGATACAGAAAAAATAGACATAGAAAATAATATCGCAAGTATACCTAACAATCCTAGAACACTAACAAGTGATGTGGCTAAAGGACCTTATGAATTACTTGATAGGAACAGCAAGTACGTGATGACGTCTATAAGGCGTACCAAGACGAATTGGCTTCCTAAATACGGTATAGTACCGATTCCAGATCAATTAGCGGAAAAAATATTACTACAGCTACGAAATATGAAAGTGCTTCACCCCACCCACAATAACATGAGACCAATGGACTTTCTGAATAAATATAAGAATTAATTCCTTTAACAGTATAACTGGTATAAATGTAAATTATGAGTTAAAGTGAGCATAGAAAATAACGACCAAATCTGTAATATTTTCTATTATTTTTTAACGATATAAAATAAGTGTTACAAACCCTGTGAATTTTCAATTTAATACGAATTGGAGAAGTGGATTTATGTATAAATGTGAAAGTGAATTTTACGTAATATTATTTTACGAATAAAAATAAGTATATTGTATTTGTTATCATGAGACGTTAGACCGATAAAATATGGTACGTATAAACATTATACGAATAGTTTTATTTGGACCATTTTCTAGCAATTTCGTTCAAAATTGCATATATAGAAAGAACAGTTTAAAATATTGTTATGAGGTCTATGCTTAAAAGCGAAATATTATATCGATTACAAATAAATATTTAACAAAGATGTTCAATTCTCAAGTAGGGCAATTTCAAATATGAAACTACTGAGTTTGTTACAGATTACAGATATTCTTCTATTTTTATTTTTCAAAGAAGTAACTTCCCAATACGACTATAAACTTCAAGAGGAATACTTTCAACGTCCCACTCAAACCGCTTACTACCAGGTTTATGATGACAATAATTACAATTGGCAAAAAGAAAATCGATATTTAGACGCTAGAAGGAATTACCCTGCACGGGGAAGACTAAAATATCCCGAATATACCGATTCTAACCACGATTATGCTCGCAAAGAAGCAAAATGCAAATGTTCTTGCAAACGATGTGAAGAACTAAAGCCTTGCTGTAAATCTATATGCGTGAACTGCTATTCAGGACCACCAGGATTAGTCGTAGTGCCCTATCCAGTACCTGTAATCGTCCATATATCAAGTCCTAAAATCGAAACAGGTGAAGACGTCGCGAGTACTGTAACAATGACTACAACAACCACGACAACTACAACAACGACATCTACAACTACAAAAGCAACAACGCCAATAGAAACGATTAAGACGTCGAAATCTACAGTTCCTTACATAGCCTCCGCCTTTACTGAATTTGATATAAAAGATTATAAGAAATGCCCTCAAATAAATAGTAATTGTTTAAATGAAAACGAAATTTACAGAAGAGACAATTTGTATCATTACACAGATAAACAAAAGAAGTTTTATCGGGACTTAGGTATAATAAGACCAACAGTGCCCAATCAGAATTATGGAATTCAAAATAAACGGCCCAACTGGATACCTAAATACGGTATTATGCCTATACCAGACGAAATAGCAATGAAATTAATGGAAAGTTCAGAAAATATTGAACCATAGACAAAGTTTTCGTCTAAAATCCGTATTATTTGTAAGAATAAATGATAAACTTTTAAGAATCTATGGTTTTTCATCCATAGTTTTATAAGGTACGTCGTTGATCCTGACTTCTTTGGGCATTTATAACAAAATCTGCTTCTGTGATCGAACTCTTTGCAGAATTATAAAAGCAACTTGATTATATTACGATTATTTTGCAAGTAGGTATACTTATACGTGCAACAGTTATCAAGTAATACGTATGTCTGAAATAAACAACTATGTATTTAAGTACCCACTTATTTATAGCTAAACTGAAATAGGATAATTAGAAAGCGTAATAATTATTACGTACGGTATATAAACAAAGTTAACCTTACTTTGTTTATATACATTGGCTTTATAAACATAGTAGTAATGTATTGTAGGTAGGTATTAGTATAGGATACGCACGTTCATTCAATAGTTCACATCAGATGCAATCTCTAACACAACACAGCACGTTTCACGCTTAAATTCTTTACACGCATCACTGAAAACACGCACTTTGCACTTATGAAACTCCATTTCATTGAACTGGGTCACAGCATCGTTCGTACTTTGTTTTGGAAGGTTATTTTTGTTATTAATGTCAGTTTCGTTTATTAATTAATCGATTTAACATATATTATCGGGCAGACAATAGCGTCTCGGTGAGCGTGGCATGACCTTTCAGAAGGCGACGAGACTGCGAGCAAGTCGCGCGGGGTCACATCGGATGTATTTTTAGAGTTTAAAGTTCGAAATACGACGGTTATTCACGCTTGTGACCGCTGAAACGTAGCGCTTCCGCTGGGCGCCGCTTTGGCGTTTTGTGGCCCGCGCTTTTCCTGCTTTCAGGTTTTTGTAGAAGTCAAAATGTACGTTATCCGCACAGGTCGTTTCTACTGTGTATTTATTAAATAAGTTATAGCCAATATTATGCTAAACCTTTTATATCTAAAATATATATATCCAACAAAAATGATAGGTCATAATTATGTTTTATGCATATCATTGAACTAATTAGACGTAGACAATGACATTTTATAAACTCCTTTGCAAAAAAAACGGGCACCTTACACACACACTTTACCTTAGCTTTTCTATGGGTAAATATTATTATATTTTTAGTATGTCATTAGCTTGGATGACTAGAAATTTCTTATTATCAATGAGAATCTAGTTTTTTAACACTTTTATCCTGGTATCGGTGTTTTAGTCAATGTAAACAGAGAGCCGTGTTAAAATGGACATTTTTATGGGTATAATGAAATTAAGACTACGAGTATTTTTATGGTATTTTAATAAAAGAGACATTAAAAAATAAAAATTAATAACGAGTATGACCTCCTCTTGCAGCGATTACGGCATGTAATCGTCTTGGCATGCTTCCCACCAGGCTTTTGATGGTGTCCTGTGGAATGTGTTCCCACTCAGTCGAGATTACACGTTTAAGCTCTCTGATGTTTTGTGGAGGTGGTTGGACAGATCGTACTCGCCTTTTTAGGAGGTCCCAAACATGCTCAATGGGGTTAAGGTCGGGGCTCCGCGCTGGCCAATCCAAACGACGAATACCGACCTCTTGCATATAAGCATCTACGTCGCCAGAACGGTGGGCCCGAGCATTATCGTCCATGTAAATGGCATCTTCACCAATTACAGTCAGTGCGGGTTGTGCATTTTGAGAAAGGATTTCTGTTATGTACCTATGCGCATTTAGTGAGCCATTTTCTATGAATACTATCTCGGTACGATAGTTGGAAGTTACGCCCGCCCAAAACATAACGGACCCTCCACCATAAGGGGTGATTTCTTCAAAACACACATCGGCATAGCGTTCCCCTGGTCTTCGTAACACTCGCCGACGTCGGTCCTCACCATGCAGACAAATTCGAGCCTCATCGGAGAAGAGTACGCTACTCCAGTTACCTGGTGTCCAAGATAGGCAATTTCTAGCGAACCTCAACCGCGCAATCCGGTGCTCACGGAGTAACTTGGGGGCCCGCGCTGGTCGTCGACTACGTATATCAGCAGCTAAAAGTCTTCTCCTCACAGTCCATAGGCTAACTTGTGCTCCTCGTACCTCTTCAAGGTTTCTTTTGAGGTCTATGTAACTGCATTTGCGGTTCCTCAGCGCCTGAGTCACTAAAAAGCGATCGTCTCGCGGCTGTGTGCAACGTTTTCTCCCAGAACCTTGCCTTCTCTGAACGGAACCTGTCTCTTGGTATCGAGTCCAGGTTCTTTGTACGGTTGAACGACTCACGTTTAACCGCTGTGAGACGTAACATTGGCTACACCCCTCTTCCAGCAGCGCTATAATTTTACTAGCTCTCATTGCTTTTTCTGCCATTACGATAGACACAAAGATATCTGTTTTAAGTCACAATAAGGCAGAATTATGCGATAAACATAAATTGTTGTACTAAAAATAACGAAAAGTTACTTTTAGTTGCTTGATAACCTTTTAACCGCAAACCCGCGAAAAGTGTCACAAAATGAAAAAGGGATTAATAATTTAAAAAACAAAAGTTTTGAATTTGGAATGAACTTTTTTTCATACCCAGACTCTTTATTAAGTGCCAGTAACATAGTTTGGCTATTAAAACCTCTGAAGAACTAAATTATTACCAATAATGTTAAAAAATCAAACCCGCCCGTTTTTTTTGCAAAGGAGTGTACTTATAGTAGTATATCGATGGACGTAGATCTATTTATAGGCATTTATCATTATAATGTCAATGCAACATATAATTATAATTAATTTCGTAAGTACCGTTTGTAATTAATTAAAGTTCCAATTAATGAAATAAATATTTTTAAACATAACATATCACATAAATATAACAATAAAGGAATAGATGCGGGTTTCGTGGCTCACTGTTTATGAGTGATTTTTTAACATCGTACACAGTCTTCGTTTTCTCAAAAAGGTTTGACATAAAAAATACGTCGTATTTGTGTCGGTATACTAAAATAAGCAATAAGTTGTTTTCAGTCTGAAAATTATTCACCGCCAAAGCGTCATTTGCCGCTGCTTGTTATTTAAAACAAGTTTTCGCGCGTGTCCTTGAGTTTCCCGACACTTGTTTTTCATTTTTTTCAAATTTAAGGTGCCTATTTTACCTCCTCCATTATTTATAAAGTCCTGTGTACGTCTGCGTGAATACCCGACAAAACAAATTCAAATGAGCACAAGATTAGCTTGTACACAAAGACTGGCAAAAAAATTGAAGTTTTGCGTTTACCTTTTGATGATATGCAAGATCGTAAGCGAAATACATGAACTTGTTAGGAAGAATTAAGTTTCTGTACACTTACCCAGAGGGGGAAACCTTCAAAAGGTTCCCGACGACGTGGGAGCGACGCCGGGTTATGTGAGATTTTTACCGCACTAAAACTCCCCCGGTGGCCATCCTCTACGTTTCCAAGAGGACTCCGGGATCTCCTACGAAACGCAACCGGAGTCCTCTGAACGCACTGCCCCTTCGGGCTCCACCCAGGTAAGCTCCAGGACTCGCCACACCGTCTGGTATTTACGACGCTATGCGACGCTCCCTATCTTGCCGCCCGCAACCCTGGAAGCCCACTTTTAGTCGCCTCTTACGACAGGCAGGGGATACCGTAGCCCTATTCTAGTCCCGGGACTACAGGGACAGGACCGGAGGCTCAGGAGGGACTGCTCCTATCTAGTTGTGTACAGCAATGTTGTTGTTGTTGATGAACCTCACGTTTGGGACATATTGCGTAACTTGTTTATTGTATCTGAGGCTTTAAGAATAAACGCCTTACATATGTAAATTGCAATGGCCTCAAGCCAATTTTTGCTTTTTATTCAAAGTAAAAAAAAACATTACGTTTATCAGAAATTAGTGGTTCTAAACCTTTTTATTTTACCATGTATGTTTAATTTCGTTTCGGAAGGTATACAAATACTCCAAAGTTTTACCTATGTAATGCCAACGTTTTGTGTGGCCTAAAGTGACGCCAAAATATAGAACGGTGTTCCGCTTGTAAATGTCATTATCGGTATAAAAATGAATGTTCGTAAAATTCATATTAATGCCATACCATTACCATGGTGATATACCAAAGAAAATCCAATCGATTAGAATCTTCAAAATTTACAGCGAAATTTACATGATACTTCCCTGAACGGGTATACGCGTGTGCCTAAAAAGCGAACTCCTGAAGCATTCTGAATGGCAATGCTAAGGAATGCGATACCAGCGTAAAAATGTATTTAATCCACAGGCGTGTACAACAGGTCTGTGATTTGATCAATGTCTAAAATTCATGTTGTATTACTTTAATTTTTCAAATAACCATACCAGTTAACAAAAAGAATTCTTCGATCGAAGTTAGATTATTTACCAATGCCTGAATTGTCATTGTTTTCGAGGACGCGGCTCTGTCCGCCGATTAGCTCAAAGTGCACGCTTAATTAAACAACCCATAGGTATGCATGCTTTTCCGTAGCATCAATTCAACTAATATAATATCAAATGTATTACTTGTTAATAATTGTCTTGTTATCTTGATATTTACAGTTTATTCCGACCCGCGTGGCGGAGCGGCCACCATACCGGTCTGACGCGCAACGGCTCCCGAGTTCGATCCTCGGCCAGACAGAAATCTAAATGATTAATTTAGATTGTTTTCGAGGACGCGGCTCTGTCCGCCGATTAGCTCAAAGTGCACGCTTAATTAAACAACCCATAGGTATGCATGCTTTTCCGTAGCATCAATTCAACTAATATAATATCAAATGTATTACTTGTTAATAATTGTCTTGTTATCTTGATATTTACAGTTTATTCCGACCCGCGTGGCGGAGCGGCCACCATACCGGTCTGACGCGCAACGGCTCCCGAGTTCGATCCTCGGCCAGACAGAAATCTAAATGATTAATTTAGATTTCTGTTTCTGGGTTTGAGTATTTATCTATGTGTGTGTCCATGGCACCTACGACACAGGGAATCCTAGTGTGGGGCTGTGAGTGTAGAAAGCGTTTATTCTTGTTTAATAACACTACCAATACAAACTATTTAACTATCTATGTACATCCTACCCTTCAGTTTACTATTGTTCCACAAACTCCGGTCAGTCAATATGTGTTCCAATACAAAGACTAAAGTGGAATACCAAGTGTTGCCAACATCTTCCAGATTACAACACAGCTACATATGCACTATTTTTGTATTAATAACTCTCGAGTATATATAACTCTATAAGAGTTTTAGAGGGAAAATGTATAGGAAGGTAGAAATCATCAAAACGATATAAAAGTATAAGTAATATCTATATTTCTTAAAAATACGAAGTACACAGCCATTTTTGACATAAATCGAAATTTGTGCTGTAAACACAGCTGTCAAGGTCACCGACCTCTGAATTATAAAACGCACAACAATTAAATAAATGTCTTAGACATACGTCATATTATAACAATAATTATATTAAAAACTAATTACAAATACGAAATTGTACTAAATTATTAATTCTGTACTATATATAATATATAACTAGTGATGAAAGTAACTCAACTTTTTAAGATATTGTAAAAACATTGACTCATTTTACCACTTTTAATAATAAGGACTTGTTAAAAAACTCGAAGATATGGCCATTCTTGTAAAATGGAGACTATTTTTATTAATAAGCCTTAAAAAAATTAGTTTCTTTCATCACTTACATAAGTCACTTAAACTAGAATCGGAAGCACATATTTAAAACGACAACATTTTACATTTTCTATTATTATTATTATTTTTTTAACAAATGTTTATATAAAATTTGAAGTCACAAACGGGACTATGTCCTGAAATACTTATAACATCTTGTACTCACAGTACGATCACAAAATCTTTATAAATGCACAATCGATTATTGCCTTACAAACTAACAGTTGAAATTCAAATGGCAGTTGATTAAGAAACTGTACCCTTAGTATGAGTTTTTACGTTTTTACATAAACGACTGTTTTTGTTTTTGTTTACGTATTTCCCGTACATTCCCAATCAGTTCTGATACAATTCGCTAGGGGCGCTGATTGGAAATCTATGGGGAAATACGTAAACAAATACCAAAACTGTAATTTTTGTAAAAACGTAAAATCTCATACTAAGGGTACAGAAGTATCAAATCAAAATCATTCTATATACAATGTAGCTTAATACTACTAAAGACAGTACGCAACTGACTCCTTAATCTTTATAAGGCTGAAGGGCTTAAAAGTGGTATTTTCGTGGAAATAACAAAAGGACTCTACGCAATCGGAGTCCTTTACGGTCGGCTACAGATGCTACTCATGAGTACTAAGTTTGAAAGCATGGTGTAAACGAACTTTAACCAAACCCTTCAAAACAGACCACTAGCGCAACACTCTATTTTCAACTGCATGGAGTCCACCTGATGGTATGTGGTAACTGTCCATGGACATCTGCGACCAACTTCACACAGAACAGAGGTATTACCTAAAGCCGCTCACAAAATGCATTGGCCCTTGAGGCCCAAGATCACCTAATATGTAAGTCAACCTTTATAAGTCACTATGAACCTTATAAAGTGTTACAAGTCTGAAATAGGTCAAGTAGAGGGTCTAACCCGAAGCCCTAAAGCCTATTTCAACTGCTCATAAATATTAAAGTTTCGCTACTTATTTAGTCTGGATGGCTAGGCAGTCGATTAGGTCCTGGAAGTCAGTGATGTACCACGCCGCCTTCTTCTTCACTTCTTCACGTACTACGTTACCACCGAAACCTGTAAACAATGTTTATAATACGTTAAAATTACATTCGATAAGTCTGAATAATTTTTTTAAAGAGACTTATTATTATTAGTCTTATAAAAACCTTTGATTTGATCGATTTGATATCATGTAGGTGCATAAAAAAAAATATTCGCCATTTTAGGGCCGTCGCCATTTTGTATTTAGAATGACGTTTCTTAACAAACGTGTATGCAAAATTTTAACTTAATTGGATACCGGGAAATTAGTCATTTTTTTTTTTTTTAATATAGGAGTAGCAGACGAGCATGCAGTCTACCTGATGGTAAATGGCTACTGCCGCCCATGGACTTCTATAATCAACCCCAGATAGGATTCGATATTTCTACCTTAAATCGGCCACATATGCGCCGATACCTGACTACGCTGGACCGCCTTGGAAAAGCATGTCCCTTACCCACACCCTTTAAACCAGAAGACAGCAACGCTTAACACTGCTGCTATGAGGCAGAAATAGGTGTGGCGGTGGTGCCGCCGGAATCGAAACACAAAGGAATCCACCATCTTCAAATTAGATAGACGGATAATTTGGATAAACTAGTGCCAATGAGAAGTGGAATATAAAAATGGTTGTAGACTCACCAATAAAAGCATCAGCTGGTGGGCTAGCCTCCGCGTCGGTGGCGCCATCTCCAATCATGATCAGCCGTTGGAACCCGTGCTGCTCCTTGAGCCGCCTGATCACCAGCCCTTTACCGCCTGATCTAGACGTAGGCTCGTTCTCATCGAAGCCGGCGTATTCACCTGAAACAAACAAGATTTTTTATTCACAGTGAACAAACGTACAGGGAGCTATGTCATCGTACGTCAAGTGGTTTCTTCTGGTTACCTACCTACCTACTAGCAAATAGGCCTAACATTTGGAAGTCATGAGGACTTAGTTGAAAAGTTACATTTTAATGTATACCTTCGAAACAAGCCAGAACACATTCTGTACTGCTAGGTTTGGCGGTGGTGCCGTTGCACTAAAGTTCTAATAATACGTTCAATAATTGATTATATACCGATTTATATTGAAACGTTATGGATTACAAAGAATAAAAACTTCGTATTAATATTTATCAAAAAGCAAAAAGTCCCGAATACACAACAACAACAATCTTCGCCGAACTTCATCAAGTCTACTAAAGGATAAGTTTTGACTGAAATGACTCATCGGTATCTTATCAAATATTATTAAAACAGTGTGCGTGCAACGTGATACATTACTGAGCGAAATTTGTTTCCAATGTGATATGATAATTTGCTGCACGTTTCTATGGACAGATACATACAAATATTTATAGGATACTAGTGGTGTCCGCGGCTTCGCCCGCATTTTAAAGAAATAGTATGACATACATAAAACGGAAAATTTGTACCTGCATTGGAATGACAGTGGTGACATCTGTCGAAAATTGGTCTTACCAACTCCCAAACCCTCGTGGGCTTTTGGACAACAACTTTGCTTAAAATCATCACTTGATCAAATGCATATTTTTCGATTCTATAACTACTTACGAATTAAAAATTAAGTAAAAAAAACCTTTTCCCACGGACTAAATTGTGAATCTAAACCATTCTCAAGTCACCTTGAACACACACAACAAATTTCATCAAAATCTGTCCAGTCGTTTAGGAGGAGTTCAGTGACACACGCACATAAGAAATATATATATATATATTATGTACGTATGTATTTTATTCAGAAAGCTGGAAAGAGGAAACATTTTAGAACGGAGGTCTGGTTGAGGTAGAGACTGGTATTTTCTTACATACATATCCAAAATTGGTTAATTTTCTTCTTGTTATTAATTACATATTGTTGTTCGTAGGGTGCTAAAGTCAGAGGATGCAATTTTATTTTGACGTCAAGATGGTTTAGCGTGGGTTTTTTTTGTAATTTTGTTTAAAGACAAATATATTTTTATATAGCCGTCATAACTACTTAATCATACGGTCATTCTGCTAAAATTAATATGTACCTACACTGCTAATATGCATTATTAATTTATTTAGCATCTGTACGTCTTTAATACAGAATCACCACTGTAGGTATATAAAACATTATAAAGCGTATATTAATGTAAAGTGATTATCAATATAAATTTTAATGACCGTGACATTACAAATTCTGATGTTTCCTATTATTAGCGATATTTGTAGTTAATTGCATACAAGATTTCATGTCACTACAAAAATTATAGCACAAAATAAATATCTACCTACACTTATCCATGAATTATTTGGCATGATATAATCAGATTATTTTATTATCTATTAAAGCATGAATTAGCAGCATATAAGCAATAATGGAAAAGTTTCTTGAAATAACAAAAACAAGATAATTTTAATTTATTTAGCATATTATGTTATTTTTGTGAACGCGATAAAATTTTATCGACGCACCTGAAACTGTTTTCTGATATAATCAGAACTAGTCAGATTATCTGTCCTCTTACAATCATTGCCGTTTGATGGAGATCTGACCTTAAAAGATAAATGACAATTGATGTTCATCAAAACGTGTAAAAGAATATATGGATTCAGCTACTTTAATATGAAATACGACAAAATATTAAAATTGGCAGAGAAGAAAACATAAAAGGACAGGGATTGGAACGCCGTTTAAATATTTTTAAATCTAATATTTTTATACTTTCAACTTTAACAGTATACCGTCAATTAAGGAAAAAAACAATATTTAGATGGCCGGGGAAGTCCTTTAACCGCTTCATTTTCCTCATGTCTACATACTCATAAGATAAATTACATAACACTTATTGCTGGTACTTCTTTACACTTTGAATCTCATAATACGATTTGAAAATGTGTTTAATACATAGATTAATATTTTAATAATATAAATATAATATACCTAACATAATATCCACAAATAATTTAAAACCAAAATTAGCTAACTCGGTCCAGCGATTCTCGAGATTTAGCGAAACTAACGAACATGAATTGATTTTTATATAATATAATTGTAGATTATTGTAATATTATCTACTATTGTAATATTTTTGAATCATTGAATAGCTTTGAATTTTTAATACGATCTAATATTAATATAAGTAATTACGTACTAAATCCTTTTCCATCAGTATAAATAAATAAGATAATTAAAAACTATTAAGCATTGCATAAGCCTGACGGGTCATGAAAAATGACGCGCGAATTTCACGCGTCCGTCTAGTGTACAGATCTAAATATATACTCACTCGAGTCGTGTAAGATAGCGCTTATTTAGACCCCCTGGGTGTGCCCCGTGACCCCCAATGATGCAATGTATAAAAACATTTAACTGTCACCGGGGTGGAGTGTAAACAATCGGTTATCGATCACGCTCCGAGCGAGTGGGTTGATGACGGGCGTGCGTATGCGAACTGGGGCGTGATTGCGTCTTGCTTTATCGCACTTGCTCCTGATTTTGGTTTTGTGTGAAATATATAGGGCAAGACGTCAGTGGCTTGAAGACTAAACTAGGATTATTTGATTTGTCAATTCAATTTGTCAATTTTTGGGTTCACATTTGGATGGACAATTTAATTATTTTCCATCATCTAGCTATCATCCTACGGGTCAGTATAATTATGATCTAATCCACCCAGAGTTAGTCACTGTTCTATCGCATATTTAAGTCATCTCTTAGAGACCAACAGAAACTACTTAATGTAAATATGGCCAAAAGTACAGAATTCGTACGTAACATTTTTACTATTAATTTAAGTATAAATTATATTTGCTCCGTAACAAAATACACAACAGAAAAAAATAAAAATATAGACGTTAGAAATCACTAGAACCGACCCAGATAAATAGACTATTAAGTAGCTACCTATAATACAAGGAAAAATAACCAAGTTTCCTTATCTGCAGTGAACAGCTGTTTGCGATACAAGGCCATGTAGCTACATATCCCTCGGTTTCTAGAAGTAAGATGCTCAGTCAACTTTCATATCTCGTTGGTCATTGGCATATTGAATAGCAGCAAATATTTGTCTTAAGATACAAGTAAACAACGCAATATTTGGATTTGTGACGGCAAAAGTAAATTTTGTAAGTTAAATAAATCACAAAAATAAATGGAAGCAAATATCTATTTACTAGAGATGGGCCGAATAGTGGTTTCACCGAATAACCGAATACCGAATAATATTCGGTTTAACCTGTAACGAACCGAATTATTCGGTTTACCATTTCTTTATTGTCAATTTGCCAGTTAATGTGTGTTCATTCACACTTTAAAATGTTGATTTGAGTTTTAAAAATGAATACTGATTTAAGTTTTAAAATAAATGTTGACTATACTTACCATAGATTAAATAATAAATGTGTTACTTGAGGTATCAAAATAAATGTTGATTTTAAGTTTAATTGCTTTATTTCATTAGCTTTATACAAAATTTTCTTCATAGGATTTGAGTTTGACTTATAATATAACATAAATCTTACATAAGAAGTTTTGTGTTTTAGTCTTGTACCATGTCATGTACGCAAGAAAATAGAAATACTCGAATATATTCGGCACCAAAACCGAATAATTCGGCCGAATACAAATAGCAAAAAAGATGCCGAATACGCCGAATACCGAATACCAAACGAATATTCGGCGCATCTCTACTATTAACCTACTAGTCTGTACCCGCGGCTTCGCTCGCGATCAAATATTTTTATTTATCCTCCTTCGTTACCCTTGGAAACATTGCTTTTTACGAGATAAAAGGTACCCAATGCTCTTCTCTGAAAAACTGAACATTTGTCCAAAATTTTGTGACAATCGATTACGCAGTTAAGACCTGAAAGAGTAGCGAACAAACTTACTTTTGCATTTACCTATAATACTAGTTAGAATTGAACACGACACGACTCACATTCTGGTACATACATCAGGTAAAACAATCACAATCACATACATCACAAGTTAATTATTCCATGCGCACGCTTAATTTAGAATAATAAACAACTCCTAATAATGTTATAAAAACCCATGTTGTTATTGAAAATGTCTCTTATGCATCATAGGCGGCCAACTGGCTGATAACACGGCGACCTCGTTCGAGGAGGCGTGCCCGTCTACATATGTAACCAAGTCGAGATATATAACTGCTTTGTTATTCACGAACTTATATGTTCTATGTTAGAAAATAAATTCTAGCAATATCTATCATTTATACTAGCATCCTTTTTTCAGATCTTTCTGACAGGCAGAAGTTTTAATCCCTGGTCAGCCAGATTTAGTTGATTAGTAGATTTAGTTGATCTTAATGACTTAGATTTATTTTCTGACTTTGTGTTTTTGTCTATTTTTACCACGCTTTTATTTTAACACGTTTGTGCTAGCTTGGGTTGTTTGTATGTATGAAAAAAAAATAACAACAAAATTGGAATACTGTGCAAAGCTAGAAATAGGTGAAATGGATAGACCTTCCCAAAAGACCTTCACAATCGAACCCCAAAGAGCTGTACCATCCTTTAGCCACGAACTTCACTACTCCAGATAAACATTAGGTTCATTACCTTGGCAACTGTTGTTATTTACTTTGAATTTTCCGTATCTCCCTAAATAAATGACAAATTCCTATTTATACTGATATCGGAACGTAGACCTCATAATATGAATAAAAATATCTTCATATCGTAAAGGCAAAACAAAACATGAATTTAATTATGTGCATTAACTATTCATATCTTGTAATCAAAGAATAAAGGGCTATAAGAAAACAGAAAAGACATCTACAACGAAGGCATTTTACTTTCATTAACTTCAATTAAATTTTATCTAGACTGTGCATCACAAAAAATAATAAATAAGTATTTTCGTAACATATTTGGGTAAATTTATTTATATTAAGAGAAGCAATTGGAATAACGTGTATCAAAGTCAAATTTTAACGCATTCTGAGCTCACGTTTGTAATGTTACAATTTTTAACAATGGAACCATTTTAGGGTTATGTCTAGGATCAAATTTAGAACTTAGTCAGACGAATAGAATTGATATAGGTATTCATCTTTAGATAATGTTATATTTTATTTAAGTTTAACAACAATATAAATTTAAACAATAAACAATTTAACACTATTTAAAATAAAATGAAATGTCATTTATAAATGAATGTGTTTTAGAGTTACCTACTCCTAAAGAGAAAAAACTATCTAATTTTAAGTAGTTTTTAAATATCTTTTAAAAATGACACCGAATTCCAGCAATAAAACTTAACAGAAACTACTCTTATAATGTAGAAATCCATCTGTTGTTTAGTAGTTATAAGTGCCAATTGACAACAATAAGCGTCCTGATAGACAGTAACGTCGCAGTAACAAACAAAAATACACCAATCAAATATGTATGACGATTGCAAAAAACAAGGTTAATGTTGATATTGATAAAGATACGAGTGTTTACGACGGATTATTGAAGAGCTAACGCGCAATATCACTTCAATAACACACTGTATCTGATTTTCCGTTCAAAAACCTTGTATGCAGTGAACTCAATAGCACACCTGGGTATGCAATGATACGCATTGATTAAAGAAAGGACGAATTTCCCGTTGATAAAGACAATAACACGATTATTTTGAATGTTATTTTGATAAATGTAATTATTATTTGATTATCATTACGATTATAATTACACGCTGTGAGAGACCAATGTGCCAATTTTATGATTTTATTCTATTTATGATGAAAAATATGTTGATGCCTAAGGAAGTGTAATCTGAAAATTTAATCATTTAATTTTTTAGAAGATTCAATAAAGCATCGCTCGTAAATAGTATTTTTTTTTTCATTTTATCATTCACTAATATACACAGTCTTGTTTATTTTATTGTTCTTATGATGAAAAAGGGATAAATAATTAATTATTTATTGGTAATCATAAGTTTCGATTATTCGAAAGTAAATCGATTATGGTTTCTTCAGAATGATTTGAAGCCGCAAGCTCTAGCCGTCACGTGGTAGTAAACTGCCTACTAAAAAGTTAGATTAAAAAATTAATGACATTAAGATGGCATGTGTCAAAATGGGCCTATTAAATTGTGAGGACTATAGCAAGTATAAAAGTCAAAGAAACTCACCATTAAAATAAAACTTGAGTCTATTCGCGTACACATTGGACGTGCTGATGCCTAGTTCCTCCGCCACGGGGTCGATGAGGCACCGGAACCCGCCGGAGACCAGGTATACGGGCACGCCTCGTTCTTGCAACTTCTTTACTAGTTCACTGTAAGGATAGAGGTCTATTATTTCATTGTATTATAGAGCTAAAAGCAACTAATCGTTGAACAATTTTCAAGGAAAAATGTAAGAAAGTACTTGGAATAATGGGGAACGGCGATATTTTTTTTAATCAGCCGCTTTGGCTGCTTTATCGATTTGAAATATTAAATAAAAATTTGATTTTTTGTGTGTTTAATAACTTACACACAAAAATCCCGGTATTGACTCACCTTTTTTTTTTTTTTTTTTTTTTTTTTTTTTGTCGAGGGGGAAACCTTCAAAAGGTACCCGACAACGTGGGAGCGACGCCGAGTTATGTGGGATTTTTACCGCACTAAAACCCCCCCGGTGGCCGTCCTCTGCGCTGCGTTGAGGGCTCCGGGATCTCCAAAGGAACGCAACCGGAGTCCTCTAAGCGCGTTGCCCCGTCGGGCTCCGCCCAGGTGAGCTTGACGCTCGCCACACCATCTGGTGTATACGACGGTATGCGACCACACATACCGTCGTCCTTCCCGGGGCCGCTGGCCGGGCGGTTCGAGCTCCCACTCTTGCCGCCCGCAACCCCGGAAGCCCCCTTTTAGTCGCCTCTTACGACAGGCAGGAGATACCGTAGCCCTATTCTAGTCCCGGAACTACATTGACTCACCTACCCTATCTTTACATCCCATTCTTAAGTGGATGAAAAGGAACACGTTTTATACGTTTTATTTTTGTATTTTGTCCAACGAAAATGTTTCATTCTCCGAAAAATCCATTCTTTTAAAATATTTTGTTTGAATTCAACTAAACCTTTTAAGTTATAATTACCTACCTCTAGTTTTTCACGCGAATATACTTTTAATAGATAAAAACGAACTACTCGTAAATGGAATTTTGTTACCGTAACAAGTATAAACTACATTTTGGAAAGTCCGCATGTGTAATATTGTTTACACAATACGATTGCATCAGCTGAGGTCAGGTCGAGACGCAGAGATACCCAAAATTGGAGGATTCGGATTTATAAGCATCTAATGATACTCGTGATACGGATACTCGTATGTTAATAAACTTGCTGCGATTATATTAATATATATATTAGCGATCAATATATTAATCACGAATACGTGCAGTGTAAATGAAATTTGGCTCAAAGTTGCCAATTAAAATTACCAAATATTTTTATGGCATATGGCCATAAGTTCCTTTTTACTCTATGAATTAAACTGAGTTAAATGTGATAATGCACGTAATACTTACGAGATTCTATGTGTGAAATGGATAGGGAAAGTATTCAAGAAGTCTCTAATCTGAGTGGCGCTCGGCCTGATGATGTCTAGTCTCTTCTTCAGGGCCTCCTGGAACGTCATACTACCACCCATAGCTTCTGCAGTTCTGGTGAAAAGAAAAACAATTGGAATAATCATTTTACTTTGTTTTAAGATTTTTGAAATAGTTATACTTAAATAATACAGTTTATATAGACACCATATATGTAAATGATACATTTATTCCCTTCTGCTTCTGGGTGATCATTCGTCGTTTAGTGTGTCTATGGCATCCACAGAAAAGAGCCAATTGTGGCGCTACGAGCGCAAAAATCATAATTATTTATTTAATAAACAATTTACTTATGTCGTATCCATATTTGATAAACACTTTCTCTAAGGCCACGGTCACATTATAACATACTTATAGATAATTTAAGTAAATCGCATGGTAACTGCTATGATAAACAATTATAAAGATAACAATTTACCACAACTGTTAGTTGATAGTTTTGTTGTATAATCAAAAAATATAAGACTTATCTAATCAGGATTTAGATGTCACTTTTTTGATTACGAGTTAAGAAATCTTCCAAATAATAAATACTTAAGTATATGGGCGCGTACGTAAATACGACAAGTAAACACACACAACCTAACAACATGTTATCGAAAAGGCTCGAAGTTTCGAAACGAACTATCGACACGTATATTTTTTTATTTCTAAGTACAATATTAGTTTTAAATACGAAAAATTCTTGGAATAAGTCATATCGTTAACCACTCAAAATTACTTCTTAATATATATACGTAAACAAGAACTAGCTATTTTATTTTGCAGTACACAAAACTGGATATTCGTACTTAGGCTTCTGTCGGTCCTGACTCGTAGAATTTATAAGACAAATTACACGATCGCTAAAATACCACATAATTACCGAGCTGCAGAAACGGCTCACGTGTGCTACTAATTGCTACAATTATAATTACTATTTAGTCTGACTTCACATGAATGACCCGTAACCAGTATGCGAATTGATTACACGACGTTTACAAGATTAGTAACCGATCAGTGGTTGTGGGTCAATGAAGTCAACTGAAACACGCTAACAATGTATGATACAAATGTGTGTCAGGATTTAATTGATTTTTAATTGAATTCAATTTTCACTCATTTTTAAATAAAAAAGACTTCATCATATTATGAAATAATACAATAAGTAGCTATAATACGATCTGTTTGCCATTTCAGTAGAAATAATTATAAAATTTAATAATAATAAAAATGTGTTATTTATAGTCTCACTTAGCTTGTACAATGACCGACAAACAAAGTGCTTAAAATCATTTTTTGTAAAGAAGGATCGTCTATAGTAGTTAATTTCAAGCGTAAACAAGCGTAAAAACGTTTACATTTGAAGGAATATCTAATAAAATATTCCTTATTTAGATAATTTAATATTAAAATTATTAAAACCAGACTAAAATAAACATAGATATATCAAATTGTATCAAAATTATTATTATACACAAAAATACCGTCAAAAATATAAAAATGGTAAAATAAACTCAAAATTACTCACAATAGTTTAACTTCATCCCCCTTCCCGCAGAACCTGGCCAGCTCGTCGATTCCCTCATCCTGGATGACAGTGGAGTCCACGTCGAAGCACACACAGTCCGCCGTGCGGAACAACTCCTGGGCGCTCTGCTGTGGAGACATCACACTGATGGAGACCAGCGACAAGGTCTTCAGAGTTGCGTATTGAAGGTTACTCTTCAAGCTGTAGCCAAAAACAAGCGTTTAAGAACATGATTCAGCAAACAGGTATATTTTTATCCGAATCGCCGGTAGGGACAAACCTGTTTTGTCAAATGGAAAACTACAAACAATGGTCACGAATTTAAGTTACTCAAAGAGGTACAGATTTTTTGCAAACAAGATTTCGAGAGGGATTTTGAAAACGAAACCGAAAACATAATATTTATTATTCTTGCTCTGTATTTCTTTTCACCTTAATTACTATAGTTGATATTTTAATACACATTATAAAAGTAATTAAATTTCAATAGTAACAACGTAAATATTAGTTTAAATCTAAGTAAGTTTATTACTACCCAATACAACTAAAAGTTATATTAAGTGCTTATGCGAACAACAATATACGTATCGTTATTTAGTCGCGGTTTATACCGTTGACGTTATAACGTTATGTTGTAAATATATAAATAAGAAACAACTGCAGGCTTCGTCATTATTGTCCTTATTATTCAATGAAAACAAGGTA
Organism: Epargyreus clarus; assembly: GCF_041222505.1. Lineage (NCBI taxonomy): Eukaryota > Metazoa > Arthropoda > Insecta > Lepidoptera > Hesperiidae > Epargyreus > Epargyreus clarus. The sequence goes on from NW_027332212.1 coordinate 11,855,970, forward strand.
CAATGACAACAAGAAGAAATAAGTTATTCGCATTGCATGATCAGACTACTGACCATGAGCTCAATTAAAAATAGCAACTGATTTCATATCACGTAAATAAATAAATTTTCATAATTATCTTATTTACAGTCTATTTTAAAAAGCAAAAACAAATAACATATCACTATCGTTAAGAAATATATAAAGGCTTGTTATTTGTTCCATTTTACTTCTTAAATTCAAATTTTTAGTAATGTGCTAATTAAATATTATTTTAGTACCCCCAACATGCAATTACTTTTTTTCTTTTTAAATACCTGTATAGGGCCATTTTCGTCGTCTTCTTTAAGAGGTTGAGAATAAACTGATACTGTAAAGTTTTCGAGTTACGATGTATCGTTAATATAAGGTTAAGAGATTGGCAAAGGGAACCCACTTAACCGGAAACACCGCGAGCACGCCTGCGTCGAATGTGATATCATACAGTACAGTGCACTCATACGCTCGTTATCGCCTTATATCCACCAGCCTCCCCAAGATAACGTTGTGATGCGAGCTACAACACTTCTATCTGAGAGCTACGTACTATGAATGACGTCACAGCGTCATCCTCGCTTAAAGACATATGGCTAGACGTTGAAATCGTTTCGAGTAGGGGCGATGAACCAGCGCCTATCTCGCTCACTCGCGATAGAAACGTATGGAATATTTGTGGAGACACTTGTTTTGCAAATTGCGTCGGTCGCCAATTCATGTTATCAATTGAGCTCGACGTAATTTGCTTATTATGATAATTAGTATTTATTAAAAAAAGAGAAAAAACAATAATATGAATTTGTTTATATTAAAATAATGATTTTCATTTTACTCCTAGTTACAACAATGATGGGTAATTGGGTATACAATATTAATGAGGGTAATAATACCAATATAACAATTAAATGTGACGGTAATGACGTTATGATAGTCAATACACTTTCTAGAGTATGAAATTCTTTGAAAATCTTAAATGTAAATTAGAAAATATAAAAGAATTACTAATTTCAAGTGGGTTAATTTCAAGAAGTGTTAATTTCAAGTAAGTAGGATATTTTTATAAACTTTTCAAGAAAAACTTTTACTTTTCAGTTTATTTTCATTAAATCCATTATGCTTTAAGTAAAAATATAAGTGAATTTTGCAAGAGAGTAAAATTGATTTCACACTTTTCTTCATGTTAGTACCTACTGTCTAATAATAATAAGTAATTTGAAATATATAAGTATTTATGCGAAATTTGGAAAATTATGGTCTTTTGTTTTTACAAACATTAATTAAGATTGATTTTATTACTTAAAGGCTTTATCATGGTTTTGTTAAAAATTTACTTACTATGAGGCTCTATTATATATAAAATCATTGATGGATGATAACAATTATATAACTCAGTTGTATTCTATAAATATTAGAAAACGATCTTCATAAGTATCTGTCTGGATTAATTTTGTAAACAACTGTACCTAGGCTTAAAATTCGCGTGAATTTTACGAGACTATAGAAGGCTTTTTAGGAAATAATACACGCTGCCACTATCAATTTAAATTTAAAATTAAAATATGGTGCAAAAATGTCCACCCTGCCAAAAATCCTGTTTATTATTGGCATTGCTTCTTTGAGGGACTATACAATCCAATATAGTATGTTATATATGAGTAGTAGATATAGGGTGTGGCTTGTCAGTTTGATTTCGAATTACACATGGTGTCAGGTGAAAAAAATAGTAAATAATTATAGTTCAAAAAACTAAAAAACACGCTTTTATGATAAAATCAACTAAAAAGTAGAAAATAATTTTCAATCTAAGAATCAATTAAGGAACAGTAAATAGTATAACTGTGAAAAGGCGTGGGGTGCTCCATTTATCAGGTTCGAAAAGCACGCCACACTTTTTCCACAATTATACTATTTACTGTTCCTTAATTGATTCTTAGATTGAAAATTATTTTCTACTTTTTAGTTGATTTTATCATAAAAGCGTGTTTTTTTAGTTTTATGAACTATAATTATTTATTAATTTTTAGTATTTGTTGTTATAGCGACCACCATTATGCATCGTTTGTAAAAAAATCAAGTGTCTATCTATTACGATTTAAGAGGTAAAGCCCAATGACACACGAACAGACCGCAGAGGGTTTCGTTTTAACCTTTGAGTACGGAATCCTAAAAATCATTCTACAAGAGGGCATTATAGATATGTTTTAGAACATTTGAGTTATAGGGAAATAACATTATTATTTTCTAAACTAAAAATCACGCTGTAAAAGTTACGCCTATTGAATTAAAAAGCAATAATTATTTGCAATCTAAACTTGCGATGAACTTTGCTGAAGGTGCTTGAAAAATCTCGCCTCGAAAATCGTTAATCCTGAGGATATTGATAAGGACAATGGTACAAAATTATTAAAATCGTGTATTGTCATCGGTTTTTGATAATTCTTCAAAATTTAAAAATTATACTGAACGTTCAAAGTGGACAGAAATCGGGCTCAAAGATTCCGTTACTGTTACGTACATACATACATACAAACGTACAACCCAAGCTAATAAAATAATAATATATAGCATAGCATAATAAATATAGCATAGTTAAAATAGACAATCAAGTGCCTATATTAAAAAACGGGCGGCGATATTGCCGAGGATAAATATAGAAAACATTGAATTATATTTTTATTACTAAGATGTTGTAAAAATATATAATACAACTTCATTTTTATTTATTTATCAGATCAGTTGATAAATATTATTTTTATCGAAATACTCCTAACATTTTTTTTTCACAAACGTTACCACATAAACAAGCTTATCAATATCATGATTTACTCACATGCAACTATTTGTTTGGGAAATATCTACTTTTAAAAGTATTCGGAAAAAAAATATTATGTAATATCCAGCTAAGAGTAGTGACATATGTATTATTATATGATAGTTATTTTACTATTAATATATAACTGCTCAAGTTTAGTCCAATCAATAGCTGTCATTAAATTGTTATATAGAATAGCATTTATTAGAGTTCCGACACAAAAGGTAAAAACAGAACTCTATTACTAATTCTCCGCTGTCTGTCCGTCTGTCACAGGGCTGTAAATAGATACTCGAAATTTTTATAGAGTATAACATTTGCCGCTATGACAACAAATACTAAAAATAAATAAGCCTTGAAAATAAATGGGGGTCACCATACAAGAAACTGCTAGTTTTCAGTGTTTTTCACTTTATCTATTGAAGACAGTTGAAATTTTCACTACACAATTACTTCTATGGCTGTAAGGATAACAAATACTAAAATAAATGAATAAGAAATTGAGTTCCACTCACACTCAGCCAATTACATATTTATTTATTGTCAGTAATTTCTCTCTCATACAATAGTAGGGTTTCTGTTTCTAAGTAAATAACTTGTTTGAAGCAGTTTAAGATGTCAATGATCAATATGACTGGGCAGAATGGGAGCCCGATATATTGCATAACCGGTTCGAGGCAGTAACCGACCAAAGATTAATTGGAAACTGTTACCAGATAGTAAAATATATAAATGTTTTAATATTGTTTACTACACGGTTAATATAAATAAATATAATATGTTCAAAACGCTGATTTATATGGTATTAAAAATTTATATATTTTTTTTAGTTATATGAAATATATTTTAATAATAATATAATCAAATAATAATAATATCAGCTATACTCATTAATTCATACTAAATAATAAATACTATTTGGACAAAAATATTTGTTACGTAACAATTGTAAACCAAAATATTTTTCAAAAAACATGATTAAACCAGGGAAAAAACCATTAACAAAAATTTGATAATTTATGTTATTTATATATATTTATAAATAATTAACTAAAATATTTCACTCAAGCATTTATTTTTACATTTCAGTACTATTAATTAATATTATTTTTTATTATAATATATATATAATAGACTATTAAATAATCTTAATTATAAAAAATGATTATCGATTAAACTCACGTTATCAGCGAGGTATCCTTTACATAAGACAGGCAATTTGTTATCTTATCAGCCAAATGACACAGCGTTTATTGATTCAACGGAACAGGTCACATCTGCTATTCGTAGTAACAATAGTATTTCAATATTGGAATTTACAATACGTTATTCCGTTGCCAATAGAAACCCTCAACTAGAGTTATAAGTAAGGATATAGTTCATTTATCATCAGTCAACAAGGTAACTAAAACGACCTTGCACAGGCTAGGCTCGGTTCTGCAAATGTTGTGGCATTATTCCATTTTACATTAATGATGAATATTAATTAGAAATAAACGAAAGCAAACATAAAACAGGCAATACTCACGATTAAAGAAACGTTGGACCTGCTGTTACTTTCACACATATTATTTCAAAAGGAAGATAACTGTATTGTTTTAAATAAAATTAGATTATAAAATAAACAATATAAAATAAACACCAACAAATACTTATAAACCTCGTAAAAATAGAATTAATTGTAAAATTGAAAATAAACTAAAAACAGCTGATCAATCTATTTCTATTTTTAAGGTTGGATTTTGGAATGAAAGACAAGACAAGACACTGACGGAAGAACGATATATCAGTAACAGTAAATGTCAAAGCAAACGTTTTAAAAGACAAAATAAAGTAATAAATTCGTTATTTGTTTACTTTGTTGTTGTTGTAATATACTGTATTTAAACAACCCAGAAAATCAGAATAAGTAAATATGTACTAATCTAAAAGAATTTACTTGTTCTTGGCTGTTTATTTTATGTTACATTTTGTCTCAATTTACGAACGAACAGAATGTAGGGCGAATGGCGGGAAACGGAAAAGTATAAATGAAACGGAGAGACCTAACTTTGAAATTTCCACTGTATTAAATTAATAATATTACATTGAAACCTAGTTTAAAGGATTGTTACTGTGCCTTGGAAAAGTCAAATGCTAGAAAAGTAGATTTTTTTTATAAACTGATACCATCATGAATGTCGTGAAGAGAGATTCACGATCAATAAAATATCAACCAAAACATAAAAATGAATTGGTTAGGAGAGATGCTTCATTGGGTAAGAAATAGAAATTACGCACAATAAATATAATGTTTGAGATTGTTTGTTGGTAAAAAAATATCTATTTTTATTATTAATTATTTAAGGTTGTCTTAGGACGCGGCCTATAATATAATATCTCTTCAACTTACATAACTAAGCGACAAATATTATGATTTAAACATTTTATATTTCGTAAAACAAAGTGTAAATGCTAGGAGTGCAAAATTATGCTACGTGTCCATAGATTAGTAAAGATTACTCACTCCTAACAAGAAAATGTACCCAGTTTTGAGAATTGAAATAGTTGCGTAAAAAAGTTTTGCCACGTCTCCGTGCTAAAATGTCCCTAAAATATTTGAAATAATTATTTATTTATTATGTAAATTACGCAGTATTAGTTATTTATTCGTGAATTTTGTCTAAAAATGTTTTTATTTGTCAAGAATTCAAAAAAAGAACTTACTATAATAAGCTGTTTGTGTCTTCATTCAATTTCAAGGCGGCGAAGTATATTTACTGATCTATGTACGTGTCAATGATATTTAAGTCAATGCTACGTGTGCAAACTTTTGCACGCGTAGCTCCCGAGTGCAAAAATATTTAGCAATAAGGCAATTAACATGATTTAATCAATCTATAATCGAATCAAATTATGTACAATTCATTATAATGTTTATTAATACTTACTAAGTTTTTTCGTACAACAATCAGCGTAATTGATAGTCAGACATAAATTATTTTCATATTTGAAGCAAGAATTAAGTATGTTAATTGTTTTAAAAGTAAGAAGTAAAATATGCAAAGTTATTATTATGACTGATGTAAGTTATTACGAGTAAAAGATTTTTAAGTTGACTTAATAAAAAAAAACATCCTACTTAGATAGAGCGCTGATATGGTCCTGGTCACGGATAATACCAATTTGGTTGAAGGCTCCGATGATGTCCAAAAAAACACTGTTCTTAATAATGCATAATCATTTACTTAAATAACAAAATGTCGATAAGTACGCGTGTCATTCGCATTTTTATTATTTTGTTAAACTACTAGTTGTGCGCGCTCTACCTACCTTTTTTCGACAAATTGTAATATGTATGAATTAAAATATTTAATCAAATACTTATTAACTTTTAAGAATCATTCTATAAACATAAATTTACTTGTAAATTGTACTTACACCTCTCTGTAAAAAGCAATATTTCACGTGAAAATTAATAAACTCAAAAACTTGTACATTAACATCAAAGGTATCCGCGCTTCTACCATACCAGTGACGTCATTCCACCCCAATGCCGCCCGAGGGCCAGTTAAAGTCCCCAGGTACCAGTTCAGCAACGATGTTGCAGGGTCTAAGCGGCCCTCTATGGGACCACCAATAGCCTCGCCGCGAAGCTTGAAACGCAAGTACGTAGTCAAAGTATTTTTATGATCAGGGATACCTAATCGTAATATTAGTTCGATAGTTCAACTATAATCTACTAATTATGTGGACGATATAATGGTTGAGAGAATGAAAGAATTTTTTTTTGGTAAAAAAAGTAAAAAATACGCTTGCAGATGGATTGTTTTGTACATGTCGATTTACTGTCATTGTTTAAAGTTATATCAGCGTATATTAAAATTGCTCCACCATTTGTCTATCAATATATAAAATATTATGCTATAACAAATATTTATTTAAAATGTATTACCTTAAGAATGAAAAAATCCACTTTAACTCAAGTAGGTATATATCACAGAACTATATCTAAATGCGCTATTTTTGCATTACAAGCGGAAAAAAACAATAAACCTATAATCTAATTTACAAAGAGAAGCTCCTTTTATAAGTAATCCCCATCCATATCAGTAAAGATATACAATTTATCGCAAAATCGCTGTAAATATTACCTATTCGCAATCTTTGTTCTAAAACAGCAATGTCACTCCTAATCGTCAATGACTTTAAAGTCATGTCGAGAAACTACCATATAAATATCAGTATGTAATTTTAAAATGAGTACAATTTTCTTTGCTCATATAATAATTTTTAGGTGTTTGGACAATATAAAAACGTGAAAAGCTGTTTTCAATTTTTTGTCTGTCTGTTTATGTTTCGCATTGTTGTGATGTGTGGTTGTTTATTACTACATATTATTTCGAATACGTTAATCTAGAAAACAAAGAAAGGGTTCGGCTGTTCGATATTTCACACAAAATTTTAATGTAGAGTTACTTCGTACTTTTGAAAAAGTGGACGTTAGGATAACCGCGGGTAAAGCTATTCATGATTGTTCGTTGCAATAAAGTGAAATTAATAACATAATGGTCGTGACTGTGCAATATAAAATGTTAGTGATAGCAGTAGCATGGACGCGTGTTAATAAGATACTAACGTATTAAGATATATACCGGGCTTGTAGATAGGTTTACTTTTAAAAGATTATGTTCCCTCGCCGCTGAAGTTGTTGATAATTATTTTTATTGGGCGGCTAACTAAAAGAAATCAAAAGTCGGGTTCAGTACCCTTACCATGAGTTTTCAAAATTTTACGCTACGTTTATTCAATCCATTATTCTGTTCCGTTTGCTTCAGTAGACTAAGTAAACGTAACAATAAGTAAGAGCTCAAGTCATTTTGTCTGCCTCATGTTCGCAAAAAAGAGAGACAAAACATAAAGCGCCATTTTGTCAATTTAGACATTTAATGTTACGTTACTGTCACTATAGTTCTGATACAATACGCTAGGGGCGCTGATTGGAATTTGTATGGGCAAATACGTAAACAAATACCAAAACAGTCATATTTGTGATAACGTAAAAACTCATGGTAAGGGTACAGTATGAGAAGTCGACATAAATATTATGTTGTAGTTAGTTTGAGATTCCAAACTCATTGTAGAATCATTCAGTCAAGTTCAACGCGACCAGAATCATCGTCCAGTGGTAACAGACGACGAATCTTGGCAAGTGACTCGGCTGCTGAATCGTCCCTCGATGTTACTACCCCTAAGAACAGACCTACAGCGCTTCGGTACATAAGCAGTAGTAGCAGAGGTAATAATGAACATGCTCACATTTTTTTTTTAATACAGGAGTAGCAGACGAGCATGCAGTCCACCTGATGGTAAGTGGCTATTGCCGCCCATGGACATCTGCAACCAACCCCAGATAGGATTAGATATTCCTACCTGTGGTCGGCTACTCCTGAGGACTAAGCTGGAACGCCACGGAAAAGTATGTCTCACTTACCACACACTTCTAACCAGAAACACAGCAACGCTTAACACTGCTGTTATAAGGCAGTGCATAAAGTGTTTACAATGATATCCGAGCGACGAACACCAGGATTTTCCCCAATTAGAGGGAACTCAGTGTGGATTGGTGGAAGACTCTTGGAGTGAGCTCTTTGAAGTAGTTAAAAATATTAGTTTGTGTGACACGATACGTTCAGTGCCTGTAGATATAAATGAGACCTTAATTCTTTAGTATCGGTTTTTATCTAAACATTGAGGGCTTTAATCAAATTTACTTTAATACGAATAAACTCCGTTTAAAGAGAGATAAAATATGAGTATCTAAGTACACAGAAGTAGAAACGCACATCTAAACTGTATAAACATAGCAGGAAAGTACTTATTTACTTAATTGACGGTACCAAGTCAACGACTAGGAATCCCCCACTAAATTATTTATAAAATAAATAAGGAATTGGGTATAAACCCGCTGTTCTGTCCCGTCTGTTGCTAAAATATAATGCAACAATGATACCTAAAAATATTGTCATGATAAATTTATACGTATTGCTCTTCTTGTCCCCGACTTTATCATTTACTTACTCTGCATAGGGAAATACCCCACGTGGTGTCTTAGGGAAGTTACGAAAACTCGTGTATTAAGTAATTATTATAGCGTTATTTACCAGCAAACTAAGACACGACTATAAAATTATGTTTGTTAATTATTGTATTGTTCATGCTCTAGTTAAATGATAGCAGCCAATTATCCTCAACCTTTAAGGAAAACAGTCTCTGTGGCCTTATTCGCACCTGCTATACCTACATATAAGAATCAAAACAGTTGTCTATGATTAAAAAATAATATCGTCTTCTAAACTCATCAATTTATAAGTACATGAACTGAAGGGGACCTTTACCTTAAAAATACTTTATACTTTAGAAAGAGTGATGCTGCCCATTTACTTTAAAATAACTCCGAATATATGTAGAGTTATAAATATTATTAAGAATATAATTTTCCAGGAGGTCACAGCGGTACTAGATCAGCAAGGTCCACTAGCACTTCAATAGTTGAAGCTAGTGTTATACTAGGTAAGCATAAATATGTTACCGTACATTTAAATCTATTACCACATTGCAACAGTGCGTTGTTGTACATATTTTTGTTTAAATTTGACCGTTTGGCAAAGAGAGATCTCCCGCCAGCCTAGATGATCATGCTTGGGGTCTGATAGTCAGTCAAATTGCGATATCGAGATTCAGAATCGTATCGGCAACATCTCTTGACTAGGTGGAGGAAGTCGACGTAATATTAATTTTTCACAAATATACAAATCGAAAAAAAAAGCAGTGATAGCCTAGTGGTTAAGAAACTCGGCCTCTCTATCAAGGGGTCCGAGGTTCAAATCCCAGGCACGCACCTCTCATTTTTCAAAGTTATGTGCGTATTAGAAATTAATTATCACTTGCTAAATGGTGAAGGAAACATCGTGGGGAAACTTGCATACCTGAAAGATTTATAAAAAAAACTTGGCACTTGGCCAGCGCGGTGGACTATGGCCTAATCCTTCTCATTATGAGAGGAGACCCGTGCCCAGCAGTGGGCCAGTAATGGGTCGATGATGATAAGAATAGTACTAACACGTCTACTCTGTTGTCACAAAATTCTTTTCACAATGTTTTACATAGATTTTCATTAATTACACCTATGAATTCCGGCTATAATAATCTGCTTTAATGGTTGCCAATGTTAATGAGATATTTTATAACATAAAAAAATAAGAGTAGGTATATATTTAAATATTCTATTAATGCAAAACGAAAAATAGTTATATATAAAACTTACAGCAATATCAGAAGGTAGAGGCATGGCTCGTGGTGAGATAGGAATGGCAGCGCTGGATCTCAAGCATCCCCATCTAGTGCTTTGTCAGTTCAGCGATACCCTGCTCTACACCCATGCACTTACTAAGATCAATTACTTCAATCCTGTTGAGGTAAGCTCTTTTTAATTTGGTTATTTAATTCACGAATTATTGACGTACATTTTATAGAACTCTGTGGTTAGAGACTCCGCGACAACTTGTAATAGAATTTTGCGCTGTTGAAAGGTGTCAAGGCATTTTATTAATTTGTACGAAGAGATTAGTAGTACTTAATAACGGATTTAGAATCGATTTAAGATCGTATTTTCAGAATTTACATGTATGTGGCGTTTATAGGGTGGACTGTATGAACAGGAATATGAATTTCTGCATACTTACTAAAAATACAACCTACCTTTGATCTGAAAGTCTGTGGTATTTTTCAATTATTTAGGTTAACTACGTTTTTTTTTTATAATATAAGAGTAGCAGACGAGCATGCAGTCCACCTGATGGCAAGTGGCTACTGCCGCCCATGGACATCTGTAATCAACCCCAGATAGGATTAGATATTCCTCCGACCTGAGGTCGGCCACAGATGCGCCGCTACCCCTGAGGTTTAAGCTGGAACGCCTCGGAAAAGTCTGTCTCCCTTACCACACCCTTCAAACCGGAACACAGCAGCGCCTAACACTGCTGTTATTAGGTAGAAATAGGTGTAGCGGTGGTGCCGCCGGAGTCGAACCACAACCGGTTCTACCGCCTTCCACGTTAGTGTTATCATAATATGAATGGAGTAAGTTTATGAATTTATGTGACGTTGTTATAAAATAAACTATAGCTTGTAGTTCTATGGACCTGACCCAATCAAGACTATAATTTGTAACACGTTTCACCATGTTTTCCTTAGCTTTTTGTCTAGGTATTTTCCTTATTATTTGTTTACCTACATTACAGGATAAATTTACCTACACACGGTAAAGTGTGTATGTACAACTAGTTACATTAAACTGTAGTTATGTTAGACATATCAATAAGAAGATACCGAAATCTGACTCACAGTCCAGTGCAGCTGTACATGGATTGATTCATCATGGAGTTCCCTAATACGAAGATGCTTTGTTTTAAATGAAAACTAGACTAGTTAAACTTAAATCCTACACTAAGTTTAATACAGATACGTTATCTCTAGGTTTGATGAACGTGGAAAAAATATTTAAAGAAAAGGACTGACAGGCCTTTTTTATTTTTCTGGTGCCTTGGTACACTCTTAATGTACCAAGGCACCAGAATGTAGGTACTCTTAATGTAGTAGGCACCTATATTTAAACAAATATAGAAATAACACCTATTAGAGGGAAGACAAACATACTCGTACTGTTTTTACGTAGGAAACAGACATGGCGTCCACCTGAAGGAAAGTGAGCATTGCTGCCTGTTGCCAACTTAACCCCAAGTAGGATTGAAATCCTTGAGATTGGCAATAATATCAGTGTTAAGTGCTGCTGTGTTCTGGTTTAAAGGGTTTGACATATTTTTCGGAGACGTTCCAAGTTAGTCCTCAGGGCTAACAAGGCCGACCTCAGGTTAGTCTCTTCTTCTTCTTATCCGGGATAGATTACATATCCATGGGCTGAAGATGCCACTTACTATAAGCTCAACTGCATACTCTTTTTGTAACTTCTATATTATAGAATAGGCAGAAATACATCTTACGGCGATACTTTCGTATTTAATAGACTTAGAGCTCTACCATCGTTTCCTGTTGCAGTTTTCGTTATGATGTTTCTATATCTACCTATAAATTTATAGTTTTATACATTATCAAGACTTAGAATAATCAGAGAAGTGCCATGACACTTAAGAAACGGCTAAGTCATATCAGCAGTCAGCACGTGGTGTTTGCCCTTGACCATTCACACGATATCGTCAAAAATGCTGTGTAGGTGTGCAAAACTGGTCGTTTCGTGTCGTGTGACTCGCATTTTCGCTGATTAATTTTATGAACACTTTAGATACCAGTATCACTGTTGCCTTGTCATTCAATTGCCAATTACAATAAGCAGAAATATTGTTTGGTTATTACGTATTTTGTCGTAATTTATGCTGTATTTTTGCGTTGTCATGTTATGTTAATGCTTGTCTTGGCGATTACCTACGCTAGTCGAACATGACAATGTGTATCTTATAGCTATGTGATTAAGAATAATTTCGTTTTTTATAAAGTTAGGCGGCGTGAGTGGCTGATGTATATTTAAATGCTCCATGATAAATAGATTAGGATTATTTACATAATTATTTAAGAGTATTTCGACCCGACAAGTTCGGAAATGACATAACTTTAATCTTGGCAAAAAAAACGTTTACGGCAAAAACCGTTTCGTGAAAGCCCATTTCGAAATTACAAAATTAGCATAATATCTATGACTTACCTCGCGTTTAAAAAAACTACAATAACAACACATTCTAAAACATACGTTGAAATTTGAATCTACCTCTAATTTAATACCTCTTGAAGGTGGTAAAATCCATTGGTTCGACTCCAGCGGCACCACCGCCGTACCTATATCTACCTTAAAACAGTGTCAAGCACTGTTGTGTTCTGGTTTTGAAGGATGTGGTAAGGGAGACATACTTTTCAGAGGCGATCCAGCTTAGTTCTCAGGGGTAGCGACGCAACTGGGGCGACCTCAAGTAGGAATCTGGAATATTATCAGGGGTTGATTACAAATGTTCATGGGCGGCAAAAGCTACTTACGATCAGGTGAACTCATGCCCGTCTGCTACTCTACTCCTATATTATAAAAAAAACATACGTTGGTTCTACTTCCATTAATAGATAATAGTCCCACACACGTTCTGCGAGGGAGCTCAGTCAAGCCAACTATACCAACTGATCAAGGAGCAGTACCCTTTAACAAGCGTCACGGCGGTCCAGCGCCGCCACTTCAACGACGCGGCCGCCAGACATCAGATACAGAGCCTATGTGCACCACAGTACAGTGCTGTGTATCTACAGGTTCTCCATAAGTATGCATAACTTTAAATACTGCTACTTTAATTAAAAGTTTCAAACACTCTTCACTATTCTAGCAAACATTTTTCGTGGGGTAATCCAGCATGCGCGGGGGCAGCGGAAAAGATATGTCTGACTCCTAGAGGCTAAAAGCCTATGGTGTTCCTTTGGACGCCCTTTCTCGATACAATGAGTACCCTGAGAGCACTCATCCGCGTTCTGTCCCTTTCATAGCTTTCCTCAGTACCAAAAATCAAAGCAAATTGCCGTTTCGTTAACAAGATTATAATTATCGTTCTATTTTGTGCTTAATTTCTTAAAAGGTGATTGTAGAGACAGTAGTGGTCGATGGGAAGGTACCATCGCCACAACTATTTCTAACTTGAATCAGTTCTGCATTTCCGTGGAAAGGTCTGAATACTTAGTATTACCAGCTGAGTTGCACATGAGGAGAAAAAACGTATCGCTAAAAATTTCTACCTGATTTGACTCCACAGATTTTACGCACTAACAGCGGCAGCGGCGGTTTTAAAGTATGTTGAATATATCCAATGCATTGTTTTCGCAAGAGAATCTCTGAAGATCGAATACCATTCTTCTGAAAACACCATGATCATAGGCGAGTGTTTGGTTTAATATTTCCAGCCTCTTAATTCAATTGCTACAGCCACGATAAACTAGTTCTGTATTATTTTTCGGTATTATAATGAATCAGGAATACTTGAGCAAATCGCGCACTGTCTACAGTCTAAATATTTTTTAGAACCACATTTAATAGACTTTCACATATCGCTCGAAGGTAATGTCTATAATTCCTATTCGCTATAACAACAGCATTACAAAAGGTTAATATCACTTTATTTTTTATCTCTTTAATATAAGCAACAGTGCCAATAACCACGCATCTATTATGTAAATTAATAATCAGTAGGTATCTGGTGTTACTTTGCGGAAATTAATTTCAATAGATATCGAATTCTATTATCGGTTGTATGAGTCGAGAAAATCGTAAGTGGGCTTAAAACGTTGGTACTTATACAAGAAATACCGATACCTTCTCACATCACACTGATGAACTGTCGTACGAGTAATTATTCTGATTATATTTTTTATGCCAGTGTTACTTAATTTTTTCGCGTGATAGTCTAGTGGCTTAAAACTTGGCTTCTTCATCGAGAGGCTCGAGGTTCGAATCCCAGATACACACATTTATCTTTTCAAAGTAATGTATTAGTATTACAAATTAATTATAAGTTACTTTAACGATGAAGGAAAACATCCTGAGGAAACCTACATGCCAAAGAGTTATTTAAAAAGCTATTGTCCAGCAATGGAACATTAGAACTGATGGTAGAAAACTGATCCGGATTTCGATTTTTTTTTTCAACATGTAAATAATCGAAAGATTAGGTACCTACTACCTATTGAGACTGAGTAATCTCAATAAGAATATACTCTCTTAGAAGATTTTTGTCATTTCTATTTACTTATATATAAGTAGATCTCGTCGTTTTATTTTGAGTCAATACAAGTGTAATTATTTGTGCTATCTTATCCACTTCATACCATAATAAAATCCTACCTACCTAACTAACAAAATACAAACCAAGACGTAGGAACAGCAACTCAGTTAGAACTAGTCCAGCCACTGGTCCCATCAGCGGGGCCGACGTGTTACCTGCTCGGAGTACTAGGCCCCACGTACACACACTGCGAGCCAGCTTGTTGCAGCCTTCCGGCAAGCGACAGCTCATTGAGAATGATGATGGGCTGATGTTATCCTCGTTGTATATATGTATCTACTATCTAACTTATAAAATATAAACCAGACGTAGGAACAGCAACTCAGCTAGAACTAGTCCAGCCGTTAGTCCCATCAGCGGGGCCGACGTGTTGCCTGCTCGGAGTGCTAGGCCCCACGTACACAGTGGGCGGGATCCGCGCGCTGCGAGCCAGCTTGCTGCAGCCCTCCTGCAAGCGACAACTCATTGAAGCCAGGCTGGATGCTGTGCAGGAGCTCATTGATAATGATGATGGCCTGATGGTCGATTTACAGGTAGAATATGTCTCAGTTCAAGACAAAGTAACTGTGTTACCCACTTATAGTCCGCGCGCAACTGCTTGTCCGCTCTGAATATAGAAATGAGTCCCGATGCCATAGCAAATTGTATGACTACATCTGCAACAATTTCAGAGCGGACTAGCAGTTTGGCGCGGACATACTATTCGTATATGTTGGACAAGGAATAGTATTTGAATTTGTCTAATATGTGAAAGTGCCTATTGCATAGAGAGAACATATTTAGTATTAGTAAAACTCGATCAATATTACCAAATTGTTCATCAAGGAGTAAAAGCTAAATGTCGCCTTATAACTGTTGTATTTCTCTAAAGTAATAATAATTAGGAACAACAAGTTAAATACGTTTTATGTACCTACGCACTATTAGATAAATATTACTAATTATGTAATTAAATATAAGAAAATAGTTTTTTAAACCAGCAATATTCACGATTCAGAACGTAATTAAGAAGCTGTCAGAAGTAGACAAAATATTATTCCTCTGTATGGAGACCCCTAATCAGAACATAGACAAGTATGGTGAAGCGCAGATATACCAAACACTACTGTTAAAAACTACTATGGATATGGTGCCCAGTATGGTAGAGGCGCTTAATATTGCCGAAAGTGCTGTTCTCAGGAACATTAAAACGGTAAGATTCATGTTACAAAGTATTTTTTCTACCTTTGTGACGAGGTCATATGCCGGTGTGAGACGCAGTGCTTCGGGTTCAATCCCCAGTGAAGAAGATAACTATGTGATGAATTATGCTATATTTAGGCGCTCTTACTTGTATTTATGTCCTTAACACTCTTGACACAGGAAATCCTGGTATAGACATATGAGAATGAGTAGCAAAACTTAGCTAAAGCCCAATAAATTTTAGGGACTTCACTTCACTCAGTCAAACACGCTTGCACTTAGAGAAACAAAGCATTAGACTTTGTGCCTGAATATTCCGCTAAATCTGTTCATCTGCCTACTGCATTAACAGATAAATGATAATTCAATTGGTTGTCGCTGTTTTTATGTTTGCTCATACTGTTCGTTTTCCTAGGACCTAGAAAACCCGCACTATAAGGAAATAGCCGATCGCATACGCAGCATCATACAAGACGATGCCCACCCAGAGAAGGGTGCAATAGGCAGTCTCCAACGCTGCTTTGCAGTCAAACCAGAGATAAACGGGCTTCTAGACGTAGCTAGAAGGACATACTCCGAACTGATAGAGGATATACAGAAGATTGTGGAAAACCTCAGCGAGACCTACGATTTACCGCTACGCCTGAACCAAAATGTCATGAAAGGTTTCCACATAGTGTTGCCGGTTGCTCCCAAAAATAGAAGGCATTTCGATGTGAAAGATCTACCGCCGATTTTTATTCAGGTATCTAGGCTTAAATAATTTTTTTTGCATATTTTTTAATGATTTGTTTATTGTAACAATAAGTGAGTGCAACTCACATTGTGTTAAGTTGTAAATGCCACCCATGGTCATTAGTAGGCGATCCCAAAAAAGGAAGGAGGCGTCTATTACCCATCCGTTGGTTGGCCTTGACCACTAAGATGGGACAGTACCTACTCCTCGTGTTAACATAGGTACTTAGCTGCTATCTGAAACACGAAATCCAAAACAAGTTATTTTTAATTATTTGAAGGTGGTCTTCAACGGAGCAAGCGTTACTATGTCGACAGAAGAATTAGTTGTACTTGACCATCAAGCCAAAGAATCCCTCAATGAAATACAGAAAATGAGCAACATGTAAATATTAAAAATGTATAACTAATATCCTATACAATATTTATACTCCACTTATAGCTTCACTTAAGATTTCCTTGTTCAAGTGCAGTAAACATTCGATGACAAATTCACAAACACTGAAACTCGGAATAAATGGTTGTTTGAGACATATTGAATCCGCGAGTTCCGTTATATTGTACTGAGATCGTTGAACTACGCGAGTCATTGTAAAGTCATCAAACATTTTAATGGAATAATAGTTATATGAAAAAATCTAGATAAATGTAAATTTAATGTTTTCAGCGTTATCTCAACTCTACTGAAAGAACTCCGTCCATTTATGTCCAGCCTGTATAAACTTTGCGAGAATGTTGCCGAGTTGGATATTTTATTAGCATTGGCTCAGGTATAATCCCTATAATAATATTCAAACATACATGTATATATGTGCCACTTTATTAGCATAGCATAGATTAGTCTCATAACTGACATTGCATTCTTATCAACTGCTAATAGATTATTCCCAAAATATCTTAAAGTTCAGTTCAGTTCAGTTTCTTACATACTACATTGCTGTGTTACCTATATGTTAATTCTAGTATTTCTGTCTAGGCTAGCAGCATTGGATCGTATATAAGACCAGACTTCAACAACTATTTAGACATACGAAACAGCGTTCATCCTCTATTGGACTACAACAGTCAAGTTTTGCCAGTCCCAAATGATATTGTAAGAAATTATGTACTTATTTATCAATCATATTGTGATGTTAGACTTAAGTTTTGATCCTAAAACGTAATAGCTTTTATTCTTCTAGTTTGCTTCGCCTGAACATAACTTTACGATTATAACTGGCCCAAATATGGGAGGCAAAAGTATCTACATCAAACAGATTGCTATTTTACAAATTATGGCGCAAGTAAGAATCACTTATCAATAAAAGCATCACTTATTTATTGATTACACTTATTGTTTTTCTTAAAAACATAAAATAATAATTGAATGATACTCTAATCAAAATTAGTTTTGATTCTTGACCATCATCTAGAGGCTAGACGCATGTGTACCTATGCTACGCGAAACTTTATATAAGACAAGTAGAATCATAGACTTAGATTTTTTTCGCTACAGTAGAATAGAGTAAGACTTTACAGCAACATAGCTAACATATTATAACATGATATACATATAGGTATGGTTATTATTCATACATTTATGTATTTCAGTTAGGCTGCTTCGTGCCCGCCACCAATGCTGTATTACGATTATGTGATAGAATATTTTCAAGAATAGGTTTCAATGACAGCGTAGAATTACATGCTTCTACATATGTTTTTGAGGTGAATCTTGCAATTTCTAATCTCTTAATTTATCATACAGATGTTTTGTGTGTATTTAATTATGGTAACTGTGTATATTACAGATGAAAGAAATGCAGCATATATTGAAGTGCCTGACACCAACAAGTTTAGTTATAATAGATGAACTTTGCAGGTAAATCTACGTTTAGTAAATAAAAGAATATAATAAACATAATTTCTTACACCATGTTGCAAATATCTTATCAGAATACTTATCGCTAAAAATATACACCAAAAATACGATTAACCCTGAAAGAAATACATACATATCGGAGCAAATCAAAACCCTCCTTTTTGTTTGCTTACTTGTCGTGTAAAATAACGCCAGCAAAACTGGTAATATACGTAGTACAATTACTACCCTACCGAACTGCCCGCACAAATTTTACCAAATTCTGTAAAACTAAACATTGATCAATTTTTAGAGGAACATGTATAGAAGAGGGTACCAGTATATCCTGGGCCATTTGTGAAGAACTGCTAGCATGTGAAGCATTTACGTTCTTTACGACGCATTTCAGATACCTTACTAGGTTGCAAGATTTATACTTTAATGTTGTAAAGTAAGATATGATTTAATAAAATCTATTTTATATTTTAAACATTTAAATTCCAAATAATCAACGGGAATCAAATATATGTTTACATATTTTAAATTTTAAATCCAACATTGTTTTTGTAAAAATGCACATTAATTTAACAAGTTAAACAGTATCGATTCTTAGATAAGTTAAAAGTGAATTAAAAGATAATAGATTAAAATATTTTAGTCGGCATGCCATAGTCACTGAGGAAGAAATTGACTCCACGCAGAATGGTCATAATAGATTAATCTACACACACAAAATCGAGCTTGGCACATCAAAAGTCGAAAATTACGGCTTAGCGTTAGCAGCTAAAACAAATTTGCCGGAAGAAACAGTTAATCTTGCTAGAGAATTAGCTGAACTGATGAACAAAAATACAGAGGTAAGTATTCAATTCCAACCATTACCAAAAACTTAACAATGTTCAACGTTTATACTTAGTTCTAATCTATTAATTTTTAAAATAATTTCAAAAAAGATGCACTCAAATCATAGAAAATGTGTAGTTTCATTGAAAAAATTAACTCACTGTTATTTTATATATAGCCACAACAGATAAGAACACCACAAAAAAGAGATGAAGAATTACTGTACAAATTAAATGCAGATGTTCAATTGGAGAGTAGGAAACATGCAAACGCCGATGAACATATTGCACGTATTATTCAAAAATTCAAGCAAGATAATCCTGAATTGTTAGGACGACTGATGTTGGAAAAGAGTGAAAGTACTAAGTCTGTTAATACTGATAAATCTTCTGAGGTTAATTTTTCGAGGCGAAAATCAAATGATGTAATCGATGTTTCCATCGCTAATTTTAATGAAGAAAATCAGAATACTCCTCCGAGAAACTATTCTAATGTTCAACACATCATAGAACTTAATAATAATAATCATAATGTAGCCATTAAATCTAGCGCTAAAAATATTGCAGCCCTTATTGCAGACGATGAAGACTACGCTACAGTTAAATCATCCACAGAACTTCTTAATACTTTTACAAATATTGAACGTCTATCTATTCACGAACAAGAAAGCGAAGCAAGAAATTGCATATTAAATACAAATATGAATGAAAATATTAATTCATTACCAAATAATAATACAAGTGAAATAAGTAACCGAAGTTCGGATCACAGCAATATAAATAATGAAAATATTGAAGATATTCTAAGTATATATTCAGAAAGTAGTGATGATGAATTAAATACAAACAATAATGAAGTAATGATAAACAGCAGTATTGAATCATCAAATATAGCAGATGAATTAACACAAGTTATAGGTATGGACGAAAATGGCACTCAGTCTAAAACAGACAGTACTGGTGGGTCAGGAGATGAAGAATTAATGACTGAAACCATTAATGAGATAAATGAAGAGTTGATGACTATGAGTGTTGATAATATAATACTTCCTCCCCCCTTTGATTTCCAAGATTAAATTGTTATTGAATTTTTAAAGTAGAATAGATATAATTTTGGTATAGATTTTAGTAGTGAGTTTGGGACTGTTTAAGTTTCAATTATTGTTGTTTGGCTTTATCGCGGTTACAAATAAAAAAGGTCGTTATAATTACCAAATTTTATTAATATCCTTACGCTATATACAATTTTTATTCCACTCAGGGGTCTTCAACCAAAACCTTTCGTCTATTGTAGGGACCCTATAAAATTGTATTAAGATTTGAAAATAAACTTAAGCGAAGAAGTCTTCTCTATCCGCAGCGAGTGTGGGGGCGGAGGCGTCCTCCATAGCCGCGAAGTTCATGAAGTGAGCCGGCCGGTGCACCTCGTGGTAGAACTCGCGCGGGTTGCCGAGTTGGATGCCGTACTTCATGTTAGGGTCGTGTCTTACACCTGGTAAATGGGAAACATTTAGTATGCTTCTAATCATTCGTATACACGAAAAATGTCTACTCTATATTAAACCAAAAGTTTACTACTTGGTTTAGGCATTAAGTATTCTCAACTTTGGACAATCTTGGGTAAGTCGATCAATTAAATTTTTAATTGGGTACTCTTTGATAAACGTAAGAACTTTATATTGTTTTTTTTTTTCATCAGAACTAAGGAAACATTCAAAAGTACCCTACATACTAAATTAATAAAATAGCACTTACCCATAAAGTTATAGTTCCAGCTTCCTTGCGACGGCACCATGAAGTATCCCAAGAACCGATCAGACAACAGCATCTGCACCCTTTCGTAGTGGCTGGGCAGGTAGCCCTTAGGATTGTTCCCTCTGTCCGTGTTCTTGGAGCCCCACTCGTAACCGCTAGGAGTCAGCTTGTAAGCGGTCAGGGAGCAGGAACCGGGCGTGAAGGAGCAAGTGATGATGATGGTCTTCTCACCGTCCCATGATGGATTGTCTGCCATTATCTTTGCGTGGGTTGTTATGTCCTAAAATAAATAATTACATTAAATAAGGCTACTCTACAAAGAACTGGAGAAAGAAATAGACGAGTTAAGAGTTAGGCTAATTGTAGATATGAATAATATTTTATAAATAGGTATACATATTTTTCTAAACCAATAAATTACTCTAGTTATGAAAGCAAGGATGAAAAGTTGTGTTTACATGACATACTGGCAGTTATAGTAATTTAATTACTTTCTAAATCTGCCTCAGTTGTGGATTGAAACTGGATCCAGTAGTAGGACATAAATAGGATTGCAACACTTGCAGCTAACAAATATTGTTGTTGGCTGCAACCCTGTTTAATGTTCATGTCACAGTACATACAATAATGTATCTAATGAGAAAAGACAGTCATGATGTTTAGATAGTTTTGCTATAATTAAAAACAAGTATGTAAAATTGAAATCCCAGGCACGCACCTCTGATTTTTCTCCAAGGTAAGTGAGGTCTACCAATACGCACTTGGCCAGCGCGGTGGATTATGGCCTAATCCTTCTCATTCTGAGAGGAGACCCGTGCCCAGCAGTGGGACAATAATGGGTTGATGACGATGATAATGTAAAATATGTCACCTGCGGCGAGAGCTGCGGCAGCTCGTTGGGCTGCGTGTGCATCCAGCCGAGCGGCTGCAGGTGCTGCAGCGCGGGGTGGCGCGGCGCGTGGCGCGGCAGGTGCACGGCCTGGTGCGTGCCCCACTGCGGCGGCAGCACCGCGCACTGCACCTCGCGCACCATCGGGTTGTCCGCCGGCGACGACCCGTACAGGTAGCACGCGATCTGACATTACAATATTATTTATTTTACTATTGTATAGGTATATAATAAAATTGAAGAGATTATTTTTGATTTATAACAGAAGTTTTAAGCGCTGCTATATTTTGATTTAAAGAGTGTGGTAATAGAGAGAGAGAGAGAGAGAGAGAGAGAGAGAGAGAGAGAGAGAGAGAGAGAGAGAGAGAGAGAGAGAGAGAGAGAGAGAGAGAGAGAGAGAGAGAGAGAGAGAGAGAGAGAGAGAGAGAGAGAGATACTTATATACGCTGTTCAAAATTGTTCCTTAGATGTCTGCGCCAAACTTCTAATCCGCTTTGAAGTTGTTACGCGCAGGTGTAGTCACAGTGCTAATGTCGTACACAACTACAAGCATATATTCGATAGCAACAGTAAGAGCACACTAACGCAGCTATGTATCCGCAGGCGAAAGCAAGCCGCGAACGGGTGCCGAGGGGAACCGCGCTGTCTTCGTCCCGCTGATATCTACAATTTACTGTTGCTACGCGACTCATTTCTATATTCAGAGCGGACTAGAAGTTAGGCGCGGACTCTACCAAATAATCTAATGCAAAAGGAAGTTAGGATTGATTTTACTAGCAATTGATTACTGATGTCGATGATGAAATGAATGTTGTAGTTCTTTACTAATTAAATTTCAAGAAATCATAAAAAATGTAACTCACCTGAGCTCTCAAATCGGAAATAGTAACAAATTTCTTGAGCAGATTCTTTGGCAAGATGTACGTGTAACCGCTCTCCTTGATGTCGTCCGAACTCACATAAATGTGATTCGTACGAAGATGTAGATTCGTTGCGGAAATTGCTCGGACACGCCATTCTGTTTTTGAACTGTAGGAAAAAATCATATTCAATGATATCGAAAGGAGTTAAGATTATAATATAAAATAAATAGTAATAATACAGTTGCTTTAATTGTAAAATATTGTTTGTTTAATTATTTTATGACCCATTTATAATAACAGCTTTGAGTTTTTTTTGTTTTCCTGTATCATCATTAGAACAGTAACGAAAAATTAAAATCCTTTTTTATTTTATTTTTTAAACTAAAACTTATAGAAAATGTAAATGTAAACTGAGTAGGCTATGTTTCTTTTTACTCTGAAGAAATACTAGGCTTCTGTAACAAAATTTTTGATATCTACCGCTTGCGCGAGCTTAAATTCGTGTCATCCTACAATCAGTATGACTATCTCACCTGAATGTCTGCGACTCGTAGTTACTGGTCGTAGAAGTAATAATCTCGTCGCCGTGCTTGTTGACCGTCCTCGTGGTGGTCGCCGTCAACTGACTCTGTTCCTTGCTCTGCTTCTCGATCTCGGCGATCTGTTGGCGCTGGGCGGACGGCGCGGATATCTCCATACCGAGGATGATGTCGCGGATTTCCGACTGTGTTAGAGATGCTACGTTCACGCTGTTGATTAAATGTAAAAGGTTAGACAAGGGCCTTTATATATGACTTTGAATGAAGGCAAGACTGAATAAAGTAATAAATATAATTCACTTAATCATACAAATCAAACCAAAAAAAATGGCTTCAAAATTTATTAAAACAGTTAATTATTTTTTTCCATTATTAAACAAAATCCTTTATATTCAACAGAATTTTTTTTATGACTATAGTAGTTTCATAATTCATAATTGTAACGCCGCCTTATATAGCATCGGTTCGCTCGCGCCTTTACCTACGTCTCCGGCGCCGCGAGTTTCGTTCGCTCGTTCCCCCGTTCGCCGCGCCAGTCCGCTTTACGCCGTCTTTATGAATACACGCTTTTGTGCAAGTACCAACCGACTATCATTCCGTGTCTCCCGCCCTCAGTTGAATCATTTACAGTGGCGTCCCAACTCGTGGCATCTAAAAGATTTTTAGAACTCACATTCGTAAATTAATTAGTGTTAACGATCGTGTTCAACTGTGTTGACACGCCTGTGACTATAGTTTATCGTGTTCGTGTACTTGTGTTAAGTGTTAAGTTTTAAACATGCCTCGACCACGTCGTAAGAGACAATCCTTGGACAGTGCAGAGGGCACTGACAAGAACTTGGACTCGTCATACGAGGATCGGCTGGAGCCGTTGTTGTCAGCGTTCGCCAGAGCTCAAGCTCAGTCGAATCGTGAGCTTATTGAATCTATTCTGAACTCGCACACGCTCAACCAGAGCTCTACCAGCCCTACGTCTCCAGGCATGTCATCAATGGTTCAGACTGGAAACTTCGCGAATTGTACCGCTCGTTTCAATGGATCAAAGCAGGACTCAGAAGTCGTAGAAGCATTCGTCGACGCTATATGTGTGTACAAGGAGTGCACTAACATCAGTGACGACCATGCACTACGTGGCCTTCCGATGCTCCTAGAGGGAGAGGCCGCTGTTTGGTTCAGGGGAGTTAAATCGTCGATCGCATCGTGGGACGACGCACTCAAGCGCCTACGTTCAATGTATGGAGCTCCTAGGCCTCCGCATAAGATTTTTAGGGATATCTTCGCGTCAGACCAGCGCTCTGAACGTGCAGAGGTCTTCGTGACTCGCCTCCGTGCTCTGTTGGCGAAACTACCCTATACCATCGAAGAAAGAATACAGTTAGATATGATTTACGGTTTACTCAACAACATAATTCGTGAACGTGTCAGTAGAGAATCCGTTCACAGCATCGAAGATTTGATAAGTAAAGCCAGACACATAGAGGACACCATCAATGAAGCGCCAGCGTATCCAAGTACTGTCGGCACTTTGCGCGGTTTTCATGTACGTATCAAAAGAAAACGCTCCCTCCGTTCGCCGCGCGCGGCTTTGCGGCGCCCGCTTTGAATACAAGCGTGCCGCCGCCAGCCCTTTGTAGCGCGCCGCCGCCGACTTTGACCGCCGCCGCGCCGTCGCCCGCCCTTTGTGCGAGCGTGCCGCCGCCGCCGGCCGTCGCGTCGGTTAGAAGCGCGGGAAACGCATCAAACGCGCCGGTGCTGACCGCTACTTCTACGAGTGACGACACGACTAAAGTAGTAAGACTTTCGTCGAGTGCAGGTAAACTTTTCTGTGTTTATTGTCGTAAATCGGGACATTCGCGCGATTTGTGTCCGAAAATTAAAAGTAAGAGTGAAGTGTCCGGTTCTCAAATTTCGTGTTACGGTTGCGGTCGAATAGGTGTTATCCGTTCTAACTGCGTAAAATGTAACTCTTTCGCGTCCATTAATGTTTTACAGAACTCTAACCCGGGTTGCAAATGTTCAAGTGATGTTTCTGTTTGTAACCGTTTAAATCATGATTCTGTTTATGTTCGTAATGTTACAAAAGATAAAATGTGTAAAAGAAATTTGAAAAAGTGTAAGGTTCAAGGACACTTGTCTTCACGGCCCGAGTCGAAACTCAAACGCATGCCGACAGCGTCCAAGGCTAATGATTTTGAGTCTTCAATTTGTGATAACATACCTACTCGCGAACTTTTGCCTCTGGAAGACAAGTTACCTTTCAACGGTTATAGTAATAATATATCTAAGAATGATGTTGTACCTACTTATGCATGTTTGCCTATGAGCGGAACGGTTTTGCGGACGGGGCGACCGACTGAATCGCGTGTTTCAGATTCTAGTAAGGGCCGTCCCATTCTTTATATCGAGATTTGTGGTAATACCGGTACGGGTTTAGTTGACACGGCTGCCAAGCGTTGCATTGCTGGAGCCTCACTTTATGCACTATTCCAAAGGCTAAATTTACCTTTTCGCGATAGTGTCATGTCAGTGAAGCTCGCGGACGGAGTCGTTCAAACACTGGATGTCAAACTAGTACATGTAAAGGTAAGGCTCGATCGAACTGATGTAGTAATACCTATCACCTTCGTTATTTTTCCGCACGCCGTCAACAACGAAACTCTTCTAGGCGTCGATTTCTTGCGCAAAGCGCGCATTACTATTAACATGCATCGTGATACATGGTTCACGGCTGATCGACCTCATGTTACTCACCGCTTGCACTGCGAGTCTTTCCGCAGTCTTATGGGGTGTGCTTCCGCGGATTTTCTGAGGGCAGACGAGGGTACGATGCTGGAACCAGATGAGCGTACAACACTTGCTGAAGTACTTCAGGAGTATGAAGACGTTTTTAAGGAAGGGGGAGGTCCAACACCGTTTGCTGAGCACCGAATAGAAACGGGTGATCATCCTCCCATTGCAGTTCCTCCTTATCGCCTCACTCCAGCTAAGAGGGCTATTATGGAAGCCGAGCTCGAGAAGATGTTACAGCAAGACATTATTGAAGAATGCGAGTCTGCATGGGCTGCGCCAGCATTACTCGTTCCAAAGAAAGACGGAACTTACCGTTTCTGCGTCGATTATCGAAAGCTTAATGCCGTCACCAAGAGTGATTCCTATCCATTGCCGATCATCGACGACCTACTGCAGTACACCGGTAAGAGTTGTTACATGAGCACGATAGACCTTCGCGCCGGGTACTGGCAGGTGTGTGTTCGAGAAGCCGACCAGGATAAAACCGCTTTCGTCACACCTTTTGGGGTTCACCGTTTCAAACGTATGCCCTTTGGCTTACGAAATGCGCCCGCGACGTTTCAACGCCTCGTTGACCGATTCCGTTCGGGTTCTTCTCTCAAAAACACCACAGTCTTAGGTTATATCGATGACCTTATTATAATTTCTGACAGCTTCGTGAAACACCTTGAGGATCTCCGTGCTGTATTTGACCGTCTTAGAGTCTTCAACCTCCGAGCCAACCGGGATAAATGTGTTTTTGCTCGGGAGAGTGTGAAATATCTTGGTCACATCATAATGCCTCAAGGAGTATCACCTGATCCTGATAAGATCAAAGCCATAGTTGATATGAAAGAACCTACATCCGTAAAGCATCTCAAGAGCTTCTTGCAGACCTGTTCTTGGTTCCGGAAATTCGTGCCAGAATTTTCGAAGGTCGCACAGCCTCTTACGATGCTCACTAAAAAGGCTCAGTCTTGGATCTGGGGTGACGCACAAGTCAATGCGTTTACAGAACTGAAAAGGTTACTCACCTCAACGCCAATACTCGCCCAACCGGATTATAGTTTGCCGTTTGTTATCCGCACTGATGCCAGCAATTACGCCTTAGGCGCCGCTTTGCTCCAAGGGGAGTCATCACGTGAAGAAAAACCCATTGAGTACGCGAGCCGGCTTCTCACGCCAGCAGAACGTAATTATTCAACGACCGAGCGGGAGGCTCTTGCCGTCGTATGGGCTTGTGAGAAGTTCCGAGGATATATTGATGGACATCCAGTTCGTGTTGCCAGCGACCATCAACCGCTCAAGTGGTTACTTACCCTGAAGTCACCAACCGGTAGATTGGTACGATGGGCCATGAAGCTCCAGTCTTTCGATCTTCAAGTCGATTACACACCGGGAAAGGCCAACGTCATCGCGGATACGCTGAGTCGACCGCCCTGCGAAGAGGATACTCGCGAGTCCTGTGGAGTATGTACAGTTATCGTAGAGGTACCTCGATGGGATGCGACGAACGTCCGTCAATCTCAGCTCGATGACCCCGAAGTTTCGAAGATCCTTAAAGACCTGGAAGGAAAAGATGAAGTAGCTCTTAAAACGTGGACCGAAAGAGGATACCACCTTGTTAGAGGAGTGTTGTACAGGTACATCGAGGCTGACACCGAAGAACCGCAGCTCGTCGTTCCTGAAAGCCTTAGGAAACAGGTTATGTTGGAATGTCATGATTCTCCAACTTCCGGTCATGGCGGTATAGAGAGAACTCTTCACCGCATTGCCGAACGTTTTTATTTTCCCGGGATGCGTCGTTATGTAACAGAATATCTCAAGACTTGTGTAGAATGTCAACGCTACAAGCCAAGCAATGTGAAACCAGCTGGGTTGCTCCAAACACCAGTTCCGGCTCAGCGTTTTGAAGTTGTCGCCGTCGATCTCTTTGGGCCTTTACCCAAAGGACCTCTAGGTGAGAGGTGGATCCTTATAGTCGAGGACACCACAAGCAAGTGGGTGGAACTCTTTGCCCTCACCGAGGCCACGGCCATGATCTGTGCGAAAACATTAGTCAATGAAGTCTTCATGAGGTTTGGACTTCCGAGGCGTATGATTTCTGACAACGGTGTGCAATTTGTAGCCGATGTCATGCAGCACGCTATGTTTGTTCTGGGAGTCAAACAAAATCTGATACCTCTGTACCATCCAGAAGCTAATCCCGTGGAACGGAAGAACAGGGATTTGAAAGTCCAACTCGCCATATTAGTTGAGAAGGAGCACCGACAGTGGGCCGAAGCTTTGCCGTTTATCCGGTTCGCTTTGAATACTTCGTTGACCCAAGCAACAAAGCAGACTCCTGCCTTTCTTACTTTTGCCAGGGAATTGCGTTCGCCCATCTCTGTTCAAAGTGACCTTCGAGCGATAGTTGAGACCGAGAATTATGTCCCTCAGATCACGCCTTATTTGCTCAAGCTAGCCGGTATTCTCTCAGATGCTAAGGAAAGCATCGAGAATGAGCAAGATAAGAGGAAACGCGTTAAGGACAAGACTCGTCAAAACGCCGAGGGTTATGTTCCAGGTGACTTAGTCTTGTTACGCGGTCATATATTAAGTAGTACTAGTAAGGGGTTCAGTTCAAAACTCGCCCCACGGCAAGATGGTCCGTATGTTATAACTAAGAAGGTTAGTCCAACTACATACATCTTGTCTCGTTGTGGTAGACCTGACGAAATTTTGGGGAAGTACCACACCAGGGATCTGCGTCGATACCACGCTCGTCAGGACGATCAGCCGGAGCCTGTATGTCCTAAAAGACCGCGCGGTCGTCCTCGTAAAAACCCTGTCGCGTAAGTTTTACTGGTGTTTGACCTGTCGTGAGGTCACCTGACTAGGTCAAAAGGGGGAGACTGTAACGCCGCCTTATATAGCATCGGTTCGCTCGCGCCTTTACCTACGTCTCCGGCGCCGCGAGTTTCGTTCGCTCGTTCCCCCGTTCGCCGCGCCAGTCCGCTTTACGCCGTCTTTATGAATACACGCTTTTGTGCAAGTACCAACCGACTATCATTCCGTGTCTCCCGCCCTCAGTTGAATCATTTACATAATTCTTTATTTGCATATAATAAGGTTAACAAAGGTCTTACTAGTTACAAATTTCTCTTATTCTGCCGGATCGGCGTGCAAATTTTGTACACATAGTAATTAAAATTTAAAATAATGATTGAAATTTAAAATAATTGATTGCAATATACGTATTTTGTTTTATAACTAGCAACACAGCTCTTTATGAAAATTAAGTTTTGCTTGTGACGTATATGTTGAAAAGATCTTTTGAAATCTTTGTAAATTACTACTACGTTTAGAATGACTATATTAATCATCTTTCAAGAAATATTTTTTACAACATTAAATATTTCCTCATTTTTCTTCAACAAAACAAAAGAATATAAGCAATATCTAACAAAAACTCACTTGTTCTTCTTGCCATAGTCCGCCAGTATGAGGTCCTTGAGCTGCACTTCGACTTTGATCCAGTCGTCGTCGGTGAGCGTCGGCCAGATGTGGTGCGGCTCCGTCAGCGTGGTCTTGTCCGGCTTCAGCAGCACCTTCGTGCGCTCCGTGTTCACGTGCAACGCGCGCAGGATTAGGATCAGCCTGCTGAATGCCTGTGGAGATGAATTATTATTTAATAAGTAATTATTTAGTCAATTTACGTAAAGGTTTGGTAAAGGCTATCTTTATCAGATTCGTGGTTTGCCTGTTGTCTTACGACCGCCACACCTTGTCTTGGATCAAGTGTGGATGTGGAGAATTAATATTAAAATTTACATTTTACATAATCATTTAGTTCAAAGAAATAAAACGTCTTAGTATAAGATACTACTTTGGATAGGTTTCAAAGCTTACATAGGATAAACTACAATGGGCAGCAGTAACTTACTATTTATCACTTACTATTTACAAATTCTAAATTTTCATTTAAAAATGTCTTAAAATAGCATAACACGTTTTTTTATAAATCTTTGAATCCTGAAATCCTTTTAAAATCTTTGTAAAATAGTAGTGCATCAAAGCACCTTGAATACTAATACATACTTCAAAGTTTGTTAAAAATGTATATTAAGAAAAGTACAAATTAAAACTTACAGTATATGACGAGATGGTTTTGAGCCAGTCATCGTAAAGGTTGAAGAGCACCATCTGGGGCTCAGTGGCCTTCAAGATGAGATCACCAAACTTCTCCACTTTGAGGCACGCTTGGAAAGGCAGCTGCAGTTCTGAACCTTTGATCACAATGTTCGGGAAGTCGAGCAAGTGGACCTGTGGAATGATATTTATTTTTTAAATATCAATTAAAGTAAGACAACTAAAGTAAGTTAACAAACTAAAGCTAAGCTAAGCCAAAATATAGCGGGATAAGTTTAATGTTTGTAACAAAACATTTGGAAATAGAGGATATAGAATAAGATCTACCTCAAACGGTTTTTGCTGTTGGATATTTGCAACTAGAAAAGAACCATGAACGCATCGCCAGCATAAGAGAGCAGTTTTTGCTATATATATTTTTTTGAAATGACAACACTAGTCGTATTTCTATTTAATTATATCTATATAACTCGCCTCCAAAGGATCCAACATTCCTTTTCTAGTGACGATGATCTGTTTCGGCTGTTCTTCTACTGGGAGAGATCGAATCAACGCGGCTACCTCTTCGGCAGTCTTCCATTTTGCGAGCTACAGTGAAAATAAATAATTATTATTACACAATTATCATAGTATATTATATTAATTCACTTATTTTGATTTGACGCTTAAACCCTTCGAGTGATAATTATTTGGTTATTTTTTAATACGGAATGCATAATAATTACCTGTCCGAGACGCTTCTGCCCTGCCCACACGCTGGTGTGGATGATCTTGAGGAACAGCTGGCCGGTGCGCGGGTTGAAGATGAAGATGGCGCCGTTGATGGGCTTGGTTGTCAAGTTGCCCTCGAACGTCTTGTGGATCGTCACTCGGTACACGTTCGTGTCGTCTACGAACCTGCGTAATGACAAGTGAATTTAATATCGGATATATCGAAATCAAGGGAAATTTAGACAGGACTTGGTTTATCGAAGACAGACGAGAAAGTTCCGGTTACACCTTGGTCCATACTTTTTATTAGATTTTATTAACGTAACAGACTTTTAATGTAAAAAGAGCTTCTTGTAGTATACAGGGTGAATTTTTAAAACGGGCCTTCAGGGCCAAATCCGAAACTATAAGGATTAGCGAAAAATGCTAAAAGGAGTTACGAGGCCGATTTTGATAAAAACTAAAACTGCATCATTACTTTTTTAAAATAACTTTTTCCCTAGCCGGGAATCGAACGAGTTCATTTTGAAAAAAAAGCACCCTCTATATTATTCCACTATCTGATAGTGTTGCTTATAAGGATCAAAATCTGGAAAGTAATGATAAATGACAAACTAAAGGAAAAGCCTCAATGTTAAGAAAATACATATTTATTCATATTAATTTGGCAGTTAAGTTCCCGCCATTCATCAATTTAAACATTTCGTGTATTAACATTTTTTTTTGGCTCAATGTTTCTAATCATTCGAAATGGATGTTTTGTTTCCCAATAATTTATATTTTTATGTCCGACTTAGCTAAGGTTATTTTTAGGACCTTAAAATAGATTTACTTGCTATGAGCGGAGTTTCGTTTAATACAGATGTAAAGTTGACAATTTGCGAGAATTACTTTTTAGAGTCAAATCCGAGTGATTACTAAAAAAAGAGATATAGAAAATCATATTTAACGTTGAAACGAAGTTGTAAACAACAAAAAATAAGAATTTACTATTTAATCAGTTATCTATTTTCATTATAAAATAAATCCTAAAAACGGCGGTAACTTATTTGCCAAACTTTTACTTTCTCATACTAAGCCGTATGTCATAGTCATAACATCGAATAATTAGTTGATTAACCAACAAATTCTTCAATGGCATGACTTATGTCTGTTTCTAAAGAATTATACATAAATCATTTGTTATGTATAATTATCCTTAAGGATTAGTATGCCAATGTATGGAAAAATACGTATTTTCTTCAAAATTTTCCTTTTCCTTTAATTTGTCACATAACATTACTTCCCAGAATTTGATCCTTATAAGCGACACTATCAGATAGTGGAATAATATAGAGGTGTCATTTTTTTTCAAAATGAACTCGTTCGATTCCCGGCTAAGGAAAAAAATATTTTAAAAAACTAATGATGCAGTTTTAGTTTTTATCAAAATCGGCCTCGTAACTCCTTTCAGCATTTTTCGCTAATCCTCATAGTTTCGGATTTGGCCCTGAAGGCCCGTTTTAAAAATTCACCCTGTATATTGCGATTTGCGCGTGTCTTTGACTTACGCGTGAAAATTATTTAGGATTCACATTAAATTAATTTTTGATTAGCTTCTACCATTTGCTTCATTTCATTCACTCATTCATTCGTTCTTTCGCCAAAAAAATAAACTTATCTATGTAACAAACAACTCACCAGATAATCTGATTAGAGAACAGTTCACCGTAGTTTTGACTGGAGAGGTAGGGCTCCGTGGGCTCCGAGGAGTACAGCTGCAGCGCTTTACGGATGCGCTCGCGCAGCACGTACAGCGCCGGGTTGGCCTTCATTATCTTCGCCATCGCCTGTTGTATGAGCGGCTTGCAGCCCGGGAACCAGTTGCCGTATGCACTATAAAACATACCAGATTAGTAAAATTTAATAGAACCTATTTAAACCAATCTCGTTATCATAATCTACACCATAGAGACAAATACACAAATACAGACGTAAATTTGATATCTAAAGTAAAGGATGTATTCATTATTTGAAATGGAATTTTAATTTTCTTATTAGAGGATGTAGATGAATTTACTAAAATTTCCCATGCTGACTCCCATGTTAAGTAAGACTGTTTCAGCTGAAGAGTAGCAACTGTTCGAAGGCAAAGTATATTGAATCATTAACACTTTATGCAAAAATAGTTGTACCATTATCTCGTGAATCTGTTGTCATTGAATATACAATAGCAGAAGAGTTCAGAATAACTTTAAAAATGCATCAAAATTTACATTTCGAAATGACAGAGTATCGAAGTACTTTTTCCTGCTTGTCTGCTGTACTCGCATACGAAAGCTACACTTAAATACGTGGGAAACCACACTTAAATACATGAGTTGTACCAACCTGTGCAGATTGTAAGCGAGATCGATAGCGATGAGCAGTCCGGTGGGCGAGGGGTATATGGACATGTTGTCGGTGGTGTAGTCGAGGAACTTGGCGCGCGCGTACCGCTCCACGTCGTGCGAGTCGTAGTCGCCCCAACGCAGCTGGATGTCCAGCCAGTACTTCTGTGTCGTTGTGTTGTCCATTGTGTCTCTGTGATTATGTTATGTGAAATTAGTATTTTGCAAACCACAGAGTAGCTTAATAAAAGAAAATGTAAGCCACTTCGGTTACTTTTACCGTGAAGAAGTATTATGGTCACTATTACAAAATTTAAATTTGATATTTTGTAAAAAAAAAAATAATAATAAGTAAGCCTCAGTAACTAACGAAAAGTCTTACAAGCTTCCCTGTGATAAACTTTAGTGCCCATGCCAAGTTTTTCCCATGCCAAGGACAGAAAGTATATTAAAATCTTATTTAGAGATGAAACATTGTGAAATTTAGTCTACTTTTTTAGTTTTGCTAACAGACACAGAGGCTTTCAACAAGGATACAAACAAACAATCAACGGTTTATAATAAGTAGTCTTCAAGACGTAAATGGCTTATATCTTATTACTTTCTTAAACTCACTTAGTATCGGCAAGCAAAGAAGGCCTCGACACGTTCCACTTGTATGCAGAGAACAACAAAATATCGGCGCAGGACGAGTTCATTTTGTACGATTTACGAGGGTGAATAGTCTCCTTCTGGACAGTTTCGATTTCTAGTGCGTCCAATTCTTGATCAAACACCTGTGTATGAAAAATATATGATAGGGAAAAATATATACCAAGAGTAATCAAGATATTCTTTGAAAGTTTGCAGTACCAAATTAGGTAAAGTCATACATTTATATGATGGTCTTACCTGACACAAGTCCATGACAATAGACTCGTGGACCTTTTGCCACAAGTGAGCTCTGAATATCTGGATGAGGGAAATCTTTAGCGTGGGAATCTTGCCGTGCATGAATATTCCGGTCAAATCCAGTTGCACCTAAAAAAGTTATGACATTAGAAAGGACAGTTATGTACCCTTGGTTATGTGACTAAAATTTTATTGTATATTGATACAGAAAAAAGAGTATATAATAAATTATTTTGAGGTTAAAAATGAATTTGTAGTAATAGAACTATTATAGATAATTTAATCAAATCATTGCTGTTATTAAAATTTTTAACTTCCTATCGCAAATTCTCTGAAATTGAAGTACATCTTACCTGGAAACCGACGTAGACATTGGCCCTATTGATGGTAGGCGACCACCACAAAGTGAAGCGCCGATTGGGGATCTGGTTCAAACCGGACCGCTGGGCATTGGTCAGCTTCTTGTACTTCATCGACTCCTCGAAACCTGACGCCTTCTCCCTATATGAAAATAAGTAACAAACTTCCATTTGTACAACTTATATTAAGAGTATTTGTAGCATTAAACATAGGGATTTTCGAATAAAGATTAATATTAATTTGTAATCCACCTTATAACAACAGCAAGAAAAATGTGTACTTGTTCTGGCTTCACATTTTCAACTGTAACTCACATTGAAACTGTATATATTCAAACCATGCTTGATACTTTCAAACTTTCAAACTGTTTATACCAATCACTACCCCACGTCCCAAATATACCCCATTGTATTACATGAATAAAATCCATTAATTGTGTGTAAGGCTCAAATTTTCGAAAACTCCTTATAGTAAACAGGACCTACGAACATAAAATATACGCTTACCAGAAAAGACCCTCCCAAGTGGGGAAGTACGTGCCCTTGAACAGCGTGTGTTCGAGGATGCCCTCCACGCCGCCGAGCGCCTGGATCATGTCCGTGCGGTAGTTGTTCAGGTTCCACAGTTTGCCGTCGTGGCGCTGGTGCGTCCACCAGAATGGATTTTGTTTCAGTACCTGAGGGCAAAGTCAAGTGTAAAATACCTCTTAAGTTTCATGGTATCTTCAATCATGGCATGTACCTGATGTTATATAAAATTGTTTTGTTTTAAAAATTTATTGAACTGAAGGATTGTTATGTCGTTTAAATAGTTAAGCCAATGCTAGTTCATTTAATATAGTATAAATCTAGTTAGATGCATAGCTAAGACTAGATTAAAATGATTATACTCATTAGATAAAAGAAAATGTTTTAAAATCCAAATTACCTGATACTGTTTGAATTCGGTACGTATACGCCAGCCTTTGTCGTACGCGAGCGTATGCCTGTCTTTCTGGAAAAGCGTGTTGATACGCGGAATGCCTCTGTCCCACGAATCTTCCAGATCTTCTAGTGTTAGCCGCCTGAGAAAATGTTACATCAAATAAAATAACTGTCATATTCGTATATGGTGGAAATAATACCATGGTAATCTATGTTGGTGTTCAATAAGTGAGTCGAGTTTTGTAAGTCACAATGTGTATTGTCGTGTGCTATATTTGACAATAATGACGAGAAAATACACATTTTTATTGTATCAAGTTACTTTGGTTTAAATTATGACTATTTGATTAGATCAGACAGCGTAGTCTCAGACGGCCGAGGCGGTGGCTCGACGCGATCAGCGCGACCACAACTCTCGACCGCCCCCAGAGCACAGGGACTCTCTGGATTCAGGACCCCTACGCTATTCATCATTTCAATCATTATCTTGAAGATTTTCCGAGTATACAGGGTGAATTTTTAAAACGGGCCTTCAGGGCCAAATCCGAAACTATAAGGATTAGCGAAAAATGCTGAAAGGAGTTACGAGGCCGATTTTGATAAAAACTAAAGCTGCATCATTAGTTTTTTAAAATATTTTTTTCCTTAGCCGGGAATCGAACGAGTTCATTTTGAAAAAAATGACACCTCTATATTATTCCACTATCTGATAGTGTCGCTTATAAGGATCAAATTCTGGGAAGTAATGTTATGTGACAAATTAAAGGAAAATGATAATTTTGAAGAAAATACGTAATTTTCCATACATTAGCATAATAATCCTTAAGGATTATACATAACAAATGATTTTTGTATAATTCTTTAGAAACATACATAAGTCATACCATTGAAGAATTTGTTGGTTAATCAACTAATTATTCGAAGTTATGACTATGACATACGGCTTAGTATGATAAAGTAATAGTTTGGCAAATAAGTTACCGCCGTTTTTAGGATTTATTTTTTAATGAAAATAGATAACTGATTAAATAGTAAATTCTTATTGTTTGTTGTTTACAACTTCGTTTCAACGTTAAATATGATTTTCTATATCTCTTTTTTTAGTAATCACTCGGATTTGACTCTAAAAAGTAATTCTCGCAAATTGTCAACTTTACATCTGTATTAAACGAAACTCCGCCCATAGCTAAATCGGACATAAAAATATAAATTATTGGGAAACAAAACGTCCATTTCGAATGATTAGAAACATTGAGCCTAAAAAAAAATGTTAATACACGACATATTTAAATTGATGAATGGCGGGAACTTAACTGCCAAATTAATATGAAAAAATATGTATTTTCTTAAATTTGAGGCTTTTCCTTTAGTTTGTCATTTATCATTTAAATTTGTGGCAGGAATACTTCGATACTAGGTCTTGTGAGAAGGGAATCTGGTATCGAACTATTCAGCCACAAATATCAAAATTTTCGTGGATCGATAATATACCTTTTAAAAGAAATTGCCTAAAAACAGCGCTTAGATTACGTTCCGGACATATCCCATCAAATAAATTTGCATTTTTAATGAACAAAATTACGTCACCAAATTGTGAGGATTGTGGTGTGATTGAGGATGTTACACATATTTTGATGGAATGTGTTCGAAATGAAACATTTCGGAATTTATATTTGGGAGTAAAGTCTGCACATGTTGGCTATCTGAATAGCATTCTGGCTTCCCCGATGTCGGAGGAAGCTAGGGTGCTATTTAGGTTAGCTGACTTAGGTTTAGCAAAAAAATAATTTGAGTCCCATTCTAATTTTTTATTATTATTTTATCTAAAATCATATTCAAATTTGGTTTATTCAAAATTGATTAATATTAATTTTTTTCGAACATTAACAAAATACCACCGCTTTGGATAGTGGTTCGTTATGAAGAGGTAGTGGCGAAAGAAACTCCGTATGTGTGCAATTTAAAATGTTTTAAAAGTATGTACTCGTTTTATACAATGTTATGAGATGTATTGCTTAATAGTTTGTTTATACGGGATGATGTGTTCGCCCAGCGAAAAAATCCCACTTTTAATTAAAAATAAATAAATAAATAATAAATAAATAAATAGTCATTTATCATTAATTTCCAGATTTTGATCCTTATAAGCAACACTATCAGATAGTGGAATAATATAGAGGGTGCATTTTTTTTTAAAAATGAACTCGATCGATTCCCGGCTAGGGAAAAAGTTATTTAAAAAAAGTAATGATGCAGTTTTAGTTTTTATCAAAATCGGCCTCGTAACTCCTTTCAGCATTTTTCGCAAATCCTTATAGTTTCGGATTTGGCCCTGAAGGCCCGTTTTAAAAATTCACCCTGTATATAAAGTTCTTACATACAATCTATTGTTATGTTTTACTCCTATACATATTTTATTTCTATAAAATTTTTCAAAGATTCAAAAAGACACTATTACGCATTACACTCGTTCATCATCACGTCTAATATTATTAACCTCATTGTCCTAGAAGTCCAAGTTTCTAGTACCCACCAATCAGTATCCAACTATAATTATTATTAGCATAACATTTGTACCTGTTCTGTGCATTGGCCTCTTGCCGTTTGAGAGCGTACTCGGCCCACACGCGCTGAGAATCCACGAACTCAGCCTCCCACGGCTGGATGTAGCGGTACAGATTGGGGATCAGCTGGTCCTCGTCGTGGGACATGCCTGATCGGAAATGTGTTATGCCCACTTCCGTTTGCTTCGACCAGCGGAGATCAGACTGCGAAGAGAATAGGACTATAAGTATTTATTTAAAATGATGAACCCTTCTGTGTTTTAACTTTGAAGGTACCAATAGCACCTGTCTAATAAACGTGGTGTGAAACACTACTGTGTTCTGGTTTAAATGGAGTATTCTAACTATCCAAAACTAAACTAGATATGACCCATCTCAGGTCTCTAATCCTGGCAAAAGTAAGTTACAGATGGCCATCAGCAGGAAGTCGGAGGAGGAGCAAGTAATCCTCAATATCTGGTAGATTAAATGCCTATTTGCTATCTCTATTTATAACATGTAGAAAACCCTACACTAATTTCCAAAGTTTGAGATCAAAAAAATGTTTTTGAATACTTCATCTACGAATTCCTATGGATCGATGGATACTATTCCTACAAAACTATGATTTAATTGTTATATGTTTTACAGCAATGTGTATAAAACAATACCTGTGGGATCAACACATGTCCCATGGATAACATTCCCAAGCCGCCCAACTCCTTAGGCGTGTAGAACACGACGGGCGGGAAACGGGAGGGCATTTTCGAGTTGAGACCGATTTTGATACGAGTTTGGATCTTGTTCTCGCATTTCACCAGCAGGTCGAGTAGCTCTTGTGTGTTCACTACGGCTTCGCGGAAGTATGTCATGAGACCTGGGAAAATATATGAGATTTAAGAAAACTTTCGTTTTAATAGCTATAAGTTATAACTTATTTAAAACATTTACTGGCTCTAGCCAAATAAATATGCCCTCCTCATGGACCACTAGAATAGTACTGAAAACATGTGAATTGAAGTTTAAAACGTTGAATCTACTTACACTTTACTAATTTGGGTTTATTGATGAATATTTTTTTCATATTTACTAATTTACAAAATAGATCGAACAATTAGCGCAATTGCCACAATATTTTTTTTCTAGCTTGAAGTAGTAGTAGTAGGTGAAAGTTTGTGGATACCGGCCGACTTACATAATAATATGAGGTCACCTTAGTTCTCAAGAGTGGCATCTCATCTGTGATAAGACTTCAGCTAGGACCCCTGTCCTATATCAAGTTGGTTACAGATGTCTTTGGGCAAACTGTTCATTCACTGGAATGAAGCAGACTACACGCTTGTTTGCAACTTCAGTAATATGAAAGAAAACATAATATAAGGCTGTTAGTTACCAATAAGCGCCGTATTCCACTTGTTGACAATCTTCGTGAAGGTGGTGGAGCCGGACGCCATGAGAATCTGTCTCACGCGGTTGTGGAAGCGCGCGAGCGACTCGTCGTCGACGCGCAGGTAGCACTGAGCCGTGCGCTCCTTCGTCACCTCGTTCTGAAGGTTCCACACGCCGTCGCGGTGGGAAAGTTCTTCGTGTTGGCTGCGACACTGGGGAATAAGACAATTTTCCTTAGGAGAGTTGGTGGTGACATAATCATTGCGCGACAAAACCCCTTTTTCCGTAATAAAGGTTAAAAATACTTTGGACAAATAAAGATATACAAAAATACTAGTACATGTCACAGATTGTTCAAACACTATTGCCTAAGAATGCAATGCCCTTATTGGATACCTCATAAATATAAAAAAGTTATCAGGTGAAGTATATAAAAGTAAAACTATCATTTTACAAGAGATACTAACAACCAGAAGGACAGTTGTAGACTGAATAATAAGTGCAAAAAATTAGGCTTGTACTGCATGTAACTTTGAATCTAACACAAAAAAAATCCTTAGTTAAATAATAATTATTTGAAAAGTAATTAATTCATTATACATTTTTCTTACTTAACGAGAATCAAGCCTGAGCAAATATTCACAATCTGTATGTGAAACCTCAAAAACAAAATACTCACTTTGGGTAATATCCTGCACTCAAACCCAGCCATGTTGAACAGCAAGTTGGGATTGTCTTTAGAGTATACAGACACAAAGCTGTTCTCCCATTGTATGGTCGTCACGGAGCGAGGCAGACGATTCTTTATGTCCCAGAAGACTGCACGGCCCCTGAGTTTAAAATACTTCACATTAGAAGGTAAAGTGGAAATTATACAGAACTAACGCAGTTGAATTTTAATTTTCGGATAAGGATATATACCTAAGCATACCAATATCAATTTCTATTTGTTAAGTGTTCATAGTCAAAGAATATTGAAATTTTGGGCTAGAAATTACCTCAAAAGCTAAAGACAAATATTCTACAACTTTTGTTATAAATCTCACACTGGTACAATTAAATTCGAAACAAGAAGTATGGCTAGTTAATGTCCAATACCAGTCTTGTGTGCTAACCGGGATTCTTTAGTCACATAGATGAAATATAATAAATACTTACAGATTAACATCGTGCTTCATAAGCCTCATTCTAGCGTCACGCGGCCAGCACTTCTTGTTGTTGTAGCCGACGATGTTCTCGTTGTTTGGATCCGGGTGTTCCGTTAGATATCTCTGGATCAGCTCTCGGGCTTCTTCTGCTGTGAATCTATTAAAACATTGTCGACCTTTGACTTAGCTGATTTAGGCATAGAAAGGTTACTTTCGATGTGTATTTTGCATTTTCGGTTAAGTCACATACGTAATCACTTCTGCATTGTAAACATGTAGAGGTCAACAATTTGTTTCCTATTATTTGTAAATAATAAATTTAAAGTAAGTCATTTATTGTTAGATCTTATTTACGTTATTACAATCGAAACACGGATACTTATATGTGACAAAATAACAAAAAACCCTATTTCATTATGATATATTTTTAATACCTTTATATCTTACATGTTTCTATAAAATGTACTATAATAGGTATGGACTAAATGTACTATAGGTATAGGTTTAAGTTTGTCCTTAGAAAGCTGCAGTAGGTCAATCGTATAACTATGCTGCTGCAGGCCCAGCACTAGCAAAAGAGCTTTAGTCTTTACATAACTATAATTTTTCCTTGTTCCTACGCACTCACCTGAAGAATATATGAATCCGGTCCACATATCTGCAATACAGGCGTATAGGGTGCGCCGTCTCCGCAGCTCGGTCCTGGTACGACAGGAAGTCGTTGGGCAGCTGCGGCGGGCCCGCCATCTCGCTGGCGCGTTGCAAGCCCAGCACTAGCAGGTCCAACACCAGACCATAGTACTGCACCACGAAGGACGCGAACTGCAGCCCGCGGATGATGCCGTACGAGTTCGTGTGGTTCATGTCCTGTAATATTGTTTATGTTTTAGCACTCTATAAATACGTACCAGTATGTTTTATATGATTGTTTTTCCACTTTACTATGTACGAGTTTTAGTTTTAGACAAGAAATCTTCACGTTCAGAATATTTTTAGACTTAAACAACATATGTATGACATAACATGACATAATAATGTATATTTTTTTTTTTCAATGTACGTAATGGCGTATCCCACTTACTTATGAACACAACAATAACCA
Organism: Epargyreus clarus; assembly: GCF_041222505.1. NCBI lineage: Eukaryota > Metazoa > Arthropoda > Insecta > Lepidoptera > Hesperiidae > Epargyreus > Epargyreus clarus. Next base: position 11,897,639 of record NW_027332212.1, read on the forward strand.
CAAGTCCAAATGTTATTGTTAAATAAGGAGTTCTGTAAGTATTCAGTATGACGAGTAAGAAATTACGTTTCTGATTATTGTATTAAGTGGTAACCGATTTTCGTTATAAGAGTAAAAAACCATAGTTTTATGGAGATTAGATCAGACAGCGTAGTCTCAGACGGCCGGGGCGTTGGCCCGTCGCGATCAGCGCGGCCGCAGCTCCCGACCGCCCCCAGAGCACAGGGACTCTCTGGATTCAGGACCCCTACGCTACTCATCATTTCCAAATCACCACTGAATAATTCACTTTTGTATACTTATCATAACAAATCATTTAATAATTGTATTAAGCTGTGGACTTACACACATTATCTGTGAGTGATTTTTAAACAAAGTCAATTATTAATAAACATTTTAAGACTTTCACGTAAAAACAAAAAACAAAATGTAATTCATCATTAAACTTGAACATATCAAAAGTTTATACGTAAAAAATAAATAACCTGGGAACCGTGAAATAAATGCACCTACTACTAAATACTACTGTAAAACTTAGTACTACTATTCACCTTGTAATTAATAACGACGTTGTTCTTAGCGGTCATGTAGTCGGCGATGTTGTGGTCCACAATGAGACGCAGCAGCCTGTTCAGCAGCGTCAGATCGATCTTCTCGTACAGTTTCTCGAAGCGCGACTCGAGCAGCACGTTGCACTCGCCTTCACCCACCTCCCATACGTCTTGAAGGTTGTTGATGCCTGTTAGGAAAAAATAAACATTACGGTAAACTTTATAGAAATTATTTTTAGATAGGTGATAGACGAATTTGGAATACACTTCATGTTACAATAAATGTTCAATGCAACTCATTGGTATATGTTGTCAAATTGAATAGGGTGCAATGCGTATTAGAAGTTACACACAGTCTAAATTCTTTTACACTGATAAGTCTCACAGTACACAGAGAATAGTAAGAGAAGAGTAAAAGAGATGACAAGTATGATCGTCAATTATTATAATCACAGCATTTTTGCTTTTTCTGTCAACATAGTCATTACAAAATATATAGATTATAGCTTAATCTAATAGTTATTAAAAATATTTTATTTATATGTACTACAATCTTAACATACAAAGCATGTGTTAGTTAACATACAAGATCCAATATCAAACCACACTACAATTTCTTCCATTTCTCAACCTGTGGTCAGCAACCGACGAGCATGCCAAGCATCCAAAGTGAGGTTTGTAACAAGGGGATTGTATGACCATACTGATCTCCTCTGCTAAAACGCACACTTTGGACACTGGCACTACAGTCTTCTGTCTTCGAGATGTGAAATATAATTGTGATGCGAAATAAGTAATTAAGCTATATATAACCTATGTTTTCATTTATCTATCATTTATCTAGCAATTGAGGATATGACACTTGAGGACTGACAATTGAGGATTGACAATTAAACTAATGGCAATTGCTAATCAAGTGGTAAATAGAACGACAATTAATAATCGAATTAGTACATTACGATACGCGTGGCCAAAGTAGCCTATTTTTGCACGGCGTGAAGTTAGCGCCCGAGCGCAGCGAGGGTGCTAAACGCCGTGCAGATAATAGGCTACTTTTGTCACAAGTATCGTATACTATTTTATAGCTCGTGTGACATAAACTCGCTTATACTTGTGAAGAAATATGAAAAAATATGATAATTATTTTGAAACTTATAAATGATTGAAATTAAAAATTATGAACTAAAAAAGCAATAAAAATGTGACACCACCAAAACCATTGAAATTTGATGTGAAGAAGTCTTGATTTAGAAAATTTAGTAATTATTCTGCTCGTGTGATAAAGACAAATCTAACACCACACATACGTCCAAATCTATCAAGCCATTTAGGCTACATACAGGCATCTAGACCAATGACTTATAATGGGAACATCACCTAAACGTATTAAAGAAACATATGATAAGCAATCACATAATGTACTAATACATGACTAATACTAGTTATACAGTAGAAAAAAGATTATCCGGACCTCAGTTATAAATATTCGCGATTATTCGGATTGACAAACGTGAACAAGTAAGTAAGTTTGTAATAACCCTTACAAATCAGCCACATTTTGTGTGACATGTGCATTTAAATTCCGGAAAGTCGCCAAATCGCAACTAAAAATTTACTATAAAAAGCCGATTGCTAAAAATATAGCCTATGTTATCTTCACAATTTAGACGAATCCAACGACACATCATATGTCAAAGTTTGTCAAGTTGTATGAGTTTGCCAAAGAATGAAAAATACATACGTAACAAACAGATAGTCGAAAAACATTACCGTCCTAAATCGGTAAAACTCAATAAATCCCAACAGTTAGTCTTATAGTGATGCTATTGCTTAGTATATACACAATGGCAAAAACATTTATAAATACGTCCAAAATAAAATATTAACATAATTATAGCTTTAAACAAAATACTCATTACTCACTTTTAATTTTTAAATGGCATTTAAAAGTATGAAACGTTCATAGCTATGTTTATTTTTTACAACTATGAGGGTAGTGTATTAATTATCGTACGGTGTAAAAATCGGCTACTTTGGACACAGAAATGCGTAGCTAAAATGCGGGTTTAGGTCACAGAGTGCTATAAAATATATTAACAAAACTAATAAATAATGTCAGTGGATAAAAATAATATTACGTTTTTCATCAAGGTCGTTAAACCGGCTTTATAATAGTCACTGCTATTCATTTTTAACACTTCGGCATGATTTTATTCTTTTGATATTTTATTATTGACTATGCTTTTACAAATATCAATAACATATTGTCACAACAAACTAACAGCTTTACCTATTAAAATACTTAAAAGCACATAATTAATATTTTCTATTACTAAGACATTTAAGTTCCACATACCTTGACACCACTTGTACACAAGTAACGGTGAGGGTTCAGTATCAGCTGGTTTGACCCACGGTGGCAGTAGGCGTCGTTTGTCCGCTTCGTACCACAGATACTGGTCCAAGTACGCGTCTGTTATCTTCTCGAGGGGCTCCACGTCGTACACTGGGACCAGATGGGAGTAGAGATCCATGAACTCTATACCGACCTAGGAAAAGTATTGTTAATACTACATAAGTGCGTCGTATTAAAGGAAAAAGGTAATGTTGTTTAGGTAGTTCACATAAAGTCACTTGTACTTCAAGACGTTTACGTATGTCACGAATTTTGTAGCAATGCATCATTCAAATAAAATTATTAGATACATACTATGTCGCGAATAATCAAAATAAATGTAGTTCAACTCTCGTATATCGAGGTTAGTTCACTAAATTATTACCATTCCCTTTAGTTATCTTATAATATGGGTAATAAGTGTTTGTGATGAATTAAATCAGACAGCGTAGTCTCAGACGGCCGGGGCGTTGGCCCGTCGCGATCAGCGCGGCCGCAGCTCCCGATCGCCCCCAGAGCACAGGGACTCTCTGGATTCAGGACCCCTACGCTACTCATCATTTCTTATTCAACACAAAATTTATTATACCTTTCATACATTGTTTACATATTTTCTCTTTTTTACCATAATCTTTTATTTATCAGTGTATGATACTAATGGATTGAATTGGTGGCGCAGATTAGGAGAGGCCTATGTCCAGCGGTGGACTTGTAAAGGCTGATGGATGGATGGATACTAATTTAAGCAATAAAGTATATTAATAAGTAAACAAAATAAACTTATTTATTTGAGATCTTAAGTTTAAAAACATAAACACATACCTCTCTAAATGTTCTCTGGGTGAGCAAATGACGCTTGATTCTGGAAAGGGCTTCGTGCGGATTGTCGTAGGCCTGTTCTATCAAACCCAGTTCCTCCCTCTGACTCTGGTTAAGTCTGGACTTGACGCTGTAGGCCTCCTTGAGCCTCTCCAGGGCCAAGATGAGCAGCTTCGTGTCGTGTTTGTAAGACAGCGGCGGGAAGGGTATGGGGGCGAAGCGCCGCGACTCCAGCCAGTGCACGGTTGTTGTGTAGATCGCTACGGCTTCCTCGGGCGATATGTAAGGGCCATCCTATGGACAATGTTCAAATAATTGTTTGAGCGTGGCTTACTAACAGTTGAAAACATTAAGAAAATACTCAAATTTAAGTGCGCGTGATACTGATTTTCAGCAATAAAAATATCGCGCGTCCATTACGATCATTTATTTGGGCTATTAATACTTAAAGATGAGTTAATGTGTACAAATTAATTCCAATATCTTTTAAAAAATAATGGAATATCATATAACTGAAAAGTAAAAAAAAATGAATAAATTGAATGCACTACATACTCATAATGACTGTAGCATATAACAATCTCAACTGTATTTTAAACAAGTATATATAAAGGGTTTGATTTTAAATGTAATAAAAAGGCATCCCACCTTCAAGTAGTTATGCTGTCTCTCCTGCTCAGCTTTCAGGTATAGCCGCGTGAGGCGTCCGAGGTTCTTCTTGCAGACCGTCTTGTCGACGGTGGCGCCGCGGCGGATCCGCTCGCGGTTGTAGTGCGCGGTGTTCGTCCACCAATCGGCCTTCATCTTCACGTAGCGGAGGATCATGTTCTCTATCGGCGTTGGTAGACCCGGTACCTGGGTGAAAATATTTTGGAATAAACGTGATGTGGAGGAAAAGTTATCGACGTCACTGAAATTAAGTCAATTTAAGAGTTAAACATATGATGATAATTATTTAGGTAACAATTTCAGGAAATAAATACCTTCTTAAAATATTGTAAGTAGGAAGTTAATCATAGTTACTTTACTACTAAGAACTAAGTTGAAACGGCAGAAAATGTAGAGCATTTTTACATCCTGCACATCAGAAAGCAGTTGCCATATTTCACCGAATGTTTGCAACTAAGTTTAAGAGGTTTATTATTATGTAAAAACATAGTCGGTGTTATGTTTAACCACTACATTATAATATATCTCGAAATTCAATACTATCACTGAAGATGCGAATAAATAGAAAAGAAGGATCTCTTTTATTTTTTTTTTCTTTTTATTTACAGTGGCTAAAAAATATACAACAATTAAGAAGCATAACAAGCCTACCTTCCACGGAATATTGGCCTTCCAGCACCGCCACGCCTCCGAGAGATGCTGCAGGATGGTCCTGGCCTTGTTCTGCTTGATGCCTTCCGGCATCATGTCCACGATGTCGTGCATCACGGACGCGCGCAGCTCCAGGTCGAAGTGGGACTCCACACGTTGCTTCGTCACAGTCTTTGCCACTCCTGTGAATGGTAAAAATTTTTAAAGTATTATGTATGTTCCACTGATAGCAATACTTCAAGTTGCCAATTTATCTACTATCTAGCTTTATTATTATGTGTATTTTGTGTATTACAGTAATAAATAGACATTTTTAATATGCAAATGTTTTATATTCTCGGAACAATCCTGAAATTTTCAGAAAGAGCAAAGACATTTTGTACATGTATGAAAACGTAATAAAATGAAGGTATCAATAAGTATTTAATTGTAATCTAACGATGGTTTTGGAAACTAGTGCAATTTTTTCATATATCAAAGTCTCTTCTGTTGATGTGAGGATTTTCAAAAGGATCACCGATTCTAAATTGATTTCCTCTAAGAAAAACACAGTTTCTATTCATATATTAGTACTGTACTATTATTCCAACGATGTAAAACTTAAACCACCAATGATTTTAATCGTCGCCTGAACACATAGATACTGAACACACAACCATTATATTACCTTTAGAATGTCTTCCTTCGAACTGCCTGGACAGCAAATTGCCGAGCCAGCGTTCCAGCAGCGGCGTTATACCGCGCATGAAGAACAGCCACACTCTCCATCCCGGCGCCCAGAACCCACACCCTGGACCCTTTGACACGGGACCCTAAAAAAACAACTGCATTATAACTTCCCATCATAACAAATGTCTACTGTTGTAGACCTTCATTCTTAAATAATTTCCGGGATAAAAATAAAGCCTGACATTTCAAAACTGCCTTTTTCTAAGCTCACACGCTTATTTGTGTGATACCAGAATCTGTTAGGAAAATAAGAACATCAGTTCAATTTAATATGAAGCTAATATGCTATAGATTACAAAATATATTAAGCGATTTTGATAATACTTTTATCAAAAATCAGGTAGTTCACATATTAGATAATTATATTTTTAGGGGCAAGTCACACTTCATGCAATTTTTTATGTTGAAAGTCTTTACAAAAAATTAATAACTGTGTTTGAAACAATTGTATACAATACTTACAGTATTAAACCTGTAATAGATTAGATGCTTCAAGTCCTTGCACATACGTATCTGCCTCATAAGCTTGTACTTGTATCTGTACATGCCCGTGAGCTGCCCGACGTGAGCGAAGATGTACTGCAGGCCGTCTGCCAGCTGGAACGAGTCCACGTTGTTCAGCCGGTACTGGACGTGCGAGTCCACTATTAGCTTCGTCAGACGGAGGATCTCGCGACACAAGTGGAATGCTGTTGAGGAAATTATCAATTTAATAAAGTTATCAATGAGTGTATACTACTATACTACATGACTTGTCTTTTTTATCAATCCAAATATGAATGTCACTGATTTATATTCATATTCGGATTCTGTTGTGGATTCCATAAACAAAGTAGACAGACACATTAAATTCAATTTTAATAACAAGAAAAAATGAGTGACATATTTTAACTTCATAATAACACATGCCCGTCCGAATGCAAGCGCACAAACATACATGTACACGAATACGCGGAATGCATTCACGCAATCAAAATCGCAGACAAAAAGTAGTTATGATTTTAAAAACAAGGTGTTTAAAGATTTTAATTATGCTTATACAACTTATGTTTCCATTTCTACATTAATAATTATAAAGAAGTAACTTGGCACCCTATTAACTCAAAAGAAAGACAAAACAGCTAGATAAAAAAAAGTACTTACCGTTACCAAACCGCGACTTCTTTCTCTCCTTAGTGGTGAGCGTCTTCACTGGTTTCAAGTTGAAGTTGTAGTCCAGATGTAGGTAGTTAAGGTTCTTCCGGTGGATGAGCAGGTTCAGCATGTTATAGCCTTGTCGGCATACTTGGAGACCAGCCTCCACCCAGTCCAGGGTTGTTGTTTGGAAGAATTTCGTTGATTTGAAGGACCGGAATAGGTATCTAATGGATACAAATATTAGCTAAATTACTTTTTTTTTGATCTAAAAATCATAATTTTAACCACTACAGTGCTTTGCCTAAAACGTTTACAAATGATTCTGTTTATGCATAGAACTGTTTATTTTAATGAGAAGTATAATACAATGGCAATATTGAAATCAATTATAGGATTAGTTTAAAGCCTATCTTTGCAAATTGCAAAGATAGGCTAGATAGAAATGTGTGCATTTCCTAAATGTAGTTATGCCCGCTATTCATATTCAATCTATGCAAAAACTTCCTTCTACCAAAAATCGAAATTTAACAATTTCTAGTATGCAATAATTGTTAATTCTAATTAAGTCCAACTAACCGCTTCTTCTGTGGCTTTGGCGGTCGGTGTTTGAGTGCATTGAGCACATAGTACTTGAGCAGCTTCTGGTAGGACACGCGCACCTTGACCGGCTGTCCGGGGGGACAGTGCTCCTTGTACCAGGTCTTCACTAGCGGGACATCGATGGCGCGCCGCGAACGACCTACGACACAAAAGGGGTATTAAAAATTGCTATTTTTATTTCAAACACACGTTTTCTTAGACAGGTCTTTTTTCTAGACAGGTAAATTGCAGGGACACAGAAGATAACAGAAATGGGTTTTAAGCCACTATAATACCATTAAAAACTTGATTTAATATTTCGTTAGCTGATCTACCTTCACAAAATTTAACATGAAAGCTATTGTAGCTTTGTTCTACGAAATTTTCAAGGAATCTATGGATTTTGGAATGGCTTTCGCCATTTAAATAGGGATTCTCATAAGGCTGTTCTGATTGAAGTTTAAGGGAGACAATATTGTAACAGGTTGGGTAGAACGAGTGGACGAAGCTATAACACAATAATATATATTACCAGATCGCACAATAAATAATTCTTGGTAATTATCTTACCTGATCGCATGTTAAACGGCCGCGGCGCCCACAAGAGAGCTATTCCATTCGCCGTGTTATCCGTATACAAGGCAGTCTCTTGCAGGAATGGAGAAACGTCTTCTGGTAGCAGGAACTCCTCTTCATCGGTGACTGGGTCCAGAGACTTCACGCCCGAGTGCCGATGCGAAATCGGGTTGATCAGCGGGTCGAAGTAGAACGCCGGCAGGTCGGGATCTTCGGTTTTGATGTATACCACATTTGGTGTGTGGTACCTAGTTAGGGGATTAAATGTTTGAAATAAAATGGATAACATAGAGGTTTTAATTGAAGGTGATAATAAGTCCATAGCCGCATTTAATCATTGAAGCGCGACATTCGTCTTTTTGTTTTACAACAGTGAATATATTCTGACCTGAAGGCGGTGGCAAAGATATGCATCATAAGATAAGGTATATAATTTTTCACGCAAAGAATAATGTTTTTTATTTGGAAGGACAGAGATATAATTATGGAATACTACAGCGTACTACAGGTGACCTCTTTGTTGTAAAGGTAGTATACTGATAGAATTAACATTAGCTCTATATGCAATATAAAAGAAATGAATTAGAGTCAAACTTACCAAGAAAGTTGTACGAAGTGTGGCAAGTTGTTGTACAAATAAGGGAACGCAATTCTGTATTCTGTCCTGATTGGCTGACGGATGATAATCTTGTTAATGTCGTTGAATTCGTTCCAATCCTCGTCGCCAGCTGAATTATCTTTCACAAGCGGCTCAAACTTCGGGCCGCCGGGAATCGCCATGTTTAGAGCTTTAGCAGTGAAGAAGCTCTTAGAATCGAAAAGATAGAAATAGTTGTCATCAACCAAATCTGTCAGCAGTTGGTTCGCGAGACGATACAACGTCGCCATTTGAGGTAGCGTCAAGTTCCACTTCCTGTATGTCGACCCGTTGACATGGCGAGTACCTAACAATGGTTTGTGATCGTAAAACCACGTCGCGACCGCTGCGTCCTCCTCAGGATCTAACTCAATCTGGATCGGTTCTAGAGGTTCTACATCCAAGATGTTATCCGCGTAGTCTAGCGGCGGCTCCTCGTCATCGAATGGCGGGAACCTCATTCGCTTGAAGTGCCTACGGTCACGCTTCTCTCTACGCATCATGATCCACATTGTACCCCACTGTGCTATGTACACAGGTTCAATGACCCATGGTATTTCGTTCACAAACGTAATGGCGCCGGTGATGTGGTACAAGACCTTCACGTCTCTGATCTGTTCCCAAGGCATGGGCATGTTCTCCAGTAGCTTCATAACAGCGTGAGGCATATATTTCAATGCGCCGAGGTAAACTCGCTTGTCATGACGGTATTTACGACTGGTCATGTCTCCATGGTCTCTGATGATCTTCCGTATGTGTTCGGGCGGCATGTCTTCTTTCTGCGCGTCCACAAAACCGAATTTGCGCTTCTCGGCGAAACGTTTTGACTGCAGTTGGAGCCATTTTTGGGCTGTGGAAGAATGAAATTAACCAATTTGTGTTTATTTCTTCTGATACTTATGATTTAAAATATAAGTAATGTCAATGAAGAATGTGTAAAGTAAACTAATGCACTAATTTTCATTTAATAATTTGCAAACTATAGTGAATTTTGAAATGTTTGCAATTGTCAGCTTAATCCACTTATAAATAAATAGACAATAATATCAATTGCATAAATATTATATCCTCATAACAATATGTCAAATCACAATAGTGTGATGATTATTGCCATAAGGAATACATAGTATCATATGGTACATAGTATCTAGTAGTAACTGAAGATAAAACATGTATGCTTCCTAACTGACACTTATACTGAATGTAATGTAAGTGTACTATTAAGATTGCATTTATTTTACCCCCGTTTAATAATTTCAATACAAATCTTAGTATTAAAATTTTGGATGACCAGGGGAGAATATCAAAATGCTTTTAAAGATACTTTTTTTTATAATATAGGAGTAGCAGACGAGCATGCAGTCCACCTGATGGTAAGTGGCTACTGCCATCCATGGACATCTGTAATCAACCCCAGATAGGATTAGATATTCCTACCTGTAGTCGGCCACATGTGCGCCGCTACCCCTGAGGATTAAGCTGAAACGCCACGGAAAAGTATGTCTCCCTTACCAAACCCACAAGCCTGATCAAATGAACAACACAAAACAGCGCATAACACTGCTGTCGTGAGGCAGAAACAGGTGTGGTGGTGGTTCCACCGGAGTCAAACCAGAAAGGGTTCTATCCTATTCACACCTTTTTATACAGCTATATGTATTAAAATCAGCTTGTTACTTAATTATTTATTACTACTCCCAAGCATTGACCCTTTTAAGTGGCACTGCCTGATGGTGCAATAATATGCAATAATACTGGTGCTCTTGATATCATGTTTTGTACAAATAATTATGAAATGTACCTACACACAGTAGCTTTAAACACCATCGTATTTAAATGACAGTTTTAGTAATTGTGATTCAAAATTAAGTAAATATTAGCCACGTTTAGGTATAATTTTAATTATTTAAATAGAATTGTTTGCAGTTAATTGTAAATTTTCTAAATATAATACCACAATCCATAACTACAAACTACTTTACTCCCAAAGCCTTATAAATAATTCAATGCGTTTCTTCCACATCTGTATTTATAAAATCCAATTAAATTACATATTAATTACCTTTTTCCCTAATCTTTTCTTCAGGGATATGATGTGGCTTGGGTGGCTGCGTCGGGGGCACCGGCGGGGCAGCGGCGGCGGCTGCAGCGTGCGCCTGCAGCGCGGCCTGCTGCGCCGCAGCCAACTGCTGCTGGGCCATCATCGTGGCCCAGGGGTTGGGCCCCAGCAGGTACGGCGGCAGCGACATGCTAACCGCCTTCTAAAAACACGTGAGCATTTTACACAACAAAACCAACGCCACCGGTAACCAACAAATTGTTTATAAGAAAAACAACTCACTTGATCTACGATGGGCTAAATTGTTGATCACATTAATGTCCACATAGAAAATAATTCCACTGTAACAACATTAACAAATTAAAAGCAAACGCGCAAATTCAACAAACTTGCGGCCATTTGCATTTATATTTTTTTAATAAAAACATGCAGAGCCACAAAATGTCACAGATTACACATTAGGTATAGCTATAGTCAATAGTCATATTATGACAGATATTTAAAAACCCCAACTACAAATATACAAAAGTTTAACTATAATGTTCCTTTTAAAAAATCGGTACGCAATAGGCCTGCAATATGCACATTTTTATTTTATTATCTTAAATCACTTATCACTTCGTTTGAACATAGTAAAAAAAAAATAGAGTATGAAATTTTTTTTGACGTGACAACGTCTTAAATTAGGTTGCGGCTGGGAGTCACTTATGAAAAAGTGTAACGCCCGGTAACGTTACGATGAGTCACCGAACGAGAGAGAGGCCCGCCGAATGCCTTGCGTCTCTCTCCCACTCAACTATGATCGGTCTGCCGCGCGCGCAGCACTAGAGACTAAACAAAATATATTTCTATAGTTAAAATTTGTGCAATTCTTATTTTCATTCAATTCCTTGTTCCTATTGTGCAATTTAATTATATTCATATCAATAAATATTCTACCGAGAAAAAGACGTTGTCACGTAAAATCTTCGCCCGTAAAACCGACTTTACAGGCAACCATTTTTTTTTCAAATTATTTAAAGTATAGATAAAATTTGCCATGTTAGAACGCAGCCATTTTTCGCGCTCATTGAATGACGTCACGGAGCGTGTTTTGAATTTGAACTAGTTTGTATTAGTAACTATCATAGGTTACTATACTCTTTGGTTAAAATACTGTATAGATCCTTATACTGTGGTAACTGGTAACACTAAATTGAAATTTGTTAATGAGATGTTCAGATGTCAAAACTCAAAAATGATAAAATCAATATAATAACGAACGAACGTCATTGCTCAAGTTTGAATTAAAAACTTGTTAGAATTTCTCATATAACATTTTTCTATTATTGTTTCAAATCGAATTAGAAGAACTTGAGGTAACTATGGGCGACCACGATGATTTTGAAGACAATCAGTACCCGGACAATGATGAATTTGTACCCTACGTTACCGGCGGTAACCTAGCTCAACGCAATGGCGCGAAAGTGACTATTTGGGGGAAGGTTACGAAGGTTTCTGCTAGCGAAGGATTCTATATTAAGAGCGTAGACGATCAAGAAGTCCTTATAAAGTTACGGAAACCGTTGAGCGAAGCACTTGAAGGTTGGTATGAAATACACGGAGTGTGTCAAGGGAAGAGTATAGTATGCGATGAGTACGTGCCGTTTTCTGAAGAGATGACAAAGAATATTGACCTTGAGGGTCACAAGAGTCTTGCGAAGATGTTGGTCGCGTTGGATGACCCCTGGAACCTCGGAGATACAAGCTCTGGTGGTATGGAAGGCGTTACTCCGATGCAAATATAATATCTCTTTTTAACACGCTTCTTTTAGCTTGGGTTGTATCTATGTATGTAATGGAATCTGTAAGGTCAATTTTCACCAATTTCAACAAGTCTGATTAATTTGTAACTTTGCACACACATCAAGGACCGATGACAATGCAATATTGTCATAATAGTTTCCCATTATCCAAGAAATTAAAAATAAATAATAGTTTAGAAAGACTAAAAAAACACTCTTTTTGCTTATCAAACTAAAAATTAGAAAATAATCTATAATGGCAAAGAGTTAAATATTACAGTAGTAGAAGACTGAACATTCAATCATTATGAATCACCTCAGAATAAAATTATAATAAAATTTAAGCTATTAAAATAATAATTGAATTCAGAGTAAAAAGCATGGGGTGTATTTTACTGCGGTTCATAACTATTCTCTCATAAATAATTGCCGATAGAATGATTTCCCACGCTCTTTACTCTGAATTCAATTATTATTTTAATAACTTAAAATATTAATTATAGTTTAATTAGCAATAAAAGCATGTTTTTTAGTTTTTTAAACTATTGTTTATTTAGTTCATTAAGTGCATATGTTAATCTGGTGAGTTTATTTGAAATATTTAGAATATGGGATTGCCACTTTAAATATGTGTCTATTGTCAGTCCTTATAATCTTACTTTATCTTCGCAGTCTGAGTATTTTGTATACTCAAAAAATTCAAATTTTAAATTCAAATCTCATTTATTCATAATTGATTCATATAGAATACTTTTTGAAAGTCAAAAAACTACCACTATAATTAATTGTCATTGGAACTTTTTCATTATGATTGATCATTCATTCTTCTACTACGGTAATATTAAACTCGTCATCAAAGATTATTTTCTAGTTTTTACTTCGATTAGCAATAAAAGCGTGTTTTTTTTCAGTTTTTTGAAACTGCTTTTTTGTAAGTTTGTTATAGTTATATATGTTAAGTAAAAATACAGTTAATTTGTACTAACATTGTTTTTATTTTTAAATTAATATCGATTAAACACATACATGTATTGTATCTTAGAAAAGAAACACAATAAGTATTGCTAACTTAAACCAAAACAAAGGGCAGGACAACACAATGGATAGAGTAGGTACAAATTAAAAAAAAATATTATATGGTACATCAATTATAAAATAACCCCATGAGGTTTGTTCTACAACAAAGGTAATTATAAAAATACTTATTATTCATAATTTTATACTAAAATAATCATTTATTTCAGACAATATAAAATAAAAGTTGAAAAAGCAAAAGTTTATAAACAGTCATGTTATTAGATGGAAAATACTTGTTAAATATAATTTAGAAAGTACATGTTCCCATTTGAAACTGACTAAATATGAGCTATCCACTAATATTAGTAATTTGTTAATTTAGTTTTTACAAATGGCTTGTTAAAATATTAGTAATATGTAGTGGACCTAAAGAAATTAACTAATAAAATAACATCGTAAATCTGCCAGCACTGTTAACTCAGCAGTAAATCCTAGAATATGCCTGAATACCTCCCAGTGCCTTGCTTTTCTTCGCTTCTACCTTAAGCCGTTTCTCGTGCATCACAGCATTGGAGAGAGCTCCTTCGATACATGTGACTGGACGATTCCTGGTTAAGAAAACAATGAAAAAATTTTGATACATAAACATTATTTCACCACCCCATTAAATTAGATCTGATGTAGGCCATATTAGCAAATTTGATATAAAATATATATATGTGGGCTTAGTGGCTTATAGGAAAATAGCCCATCTGGAATACCAATCTATAAATGCTACATTTGTTACCATTGTTGATATTTTGGTATTGTTCAGTGTTATAAAGTAATAGCAACTGCTGCCCATCCGCCTTCGATCAACCCCAAATAGGATTACATTATGTACTACTACTACTACAACTTGAATGTGGCGATAGATGATACTCGGTTATTAATCGCGAAGCCTAAGTTGGAACACCTCATTTAATTCTCTCTCCTGTATTGCACCTTGAAATTAGAATACCTACAACAGTTCTTAATGCTGATGTTATAAGCCGAAGTCTATATAGAGATGAGCCTTCAGAGTCGTATGGTGAAAGATACTATTAAGGATAAAATAGAAATGACATACATTTTCCCTCCACAATCTATCTTATTAACCTCAGATTGTATCCGGACGCTCAGTGGCCTGTCCTTTCCACCTTTGAGAGCCAGTTCCGTCAAGTACCTCTTGATGTATTGTTTTAGCTGTATATTCTCTTTAGCCAACTTAGCTTTTTCAACTTTCAAACACATAGTCTGCACTTTGATTCTGTTTACTTTTAACAGAAACTTATCCATTTTACTGTACTCTTTGCATTCTTCCTGAAAAAAATATATATTGTATTCGCTTTGTAGGCTATGTTTGTAGGTTTGAGTCTAGGTAACCTATTATTAGTATGTTACCTATCTACCTATGTTTAGCACGTTCAGTAGGTACCTATAGATAAGGCACTGTAATATCGAAATGAGTGAACCTATTGACAACTTGACACAAATTGGAACCACTGTATCATCATAATCATATTCACTGTATAATGAATATAATCTTGGATTCTATTCCTTTGTGTTTTTTTATATATAATATGGGAGTAGCAGACGAGCATGCAGTCCACCTGAAGTGGCTACTGCCGCCCATGGACATCTGTAATCGACCCCAGATAGGATTAGATATTCCTGCCCTAGGTCGGCCACAGATGCACCGCTCTCCCTGAGGACTAAGCTGGAACGCCTCGGAAAAGTAAGTATGTCTCCTTTACCACACCCTTCAAACCAGAACAGATTGTGTCTCCTACTTTTAACAATAATTTAAAGAACTACAATTATATTAATAAACAATAAGATTATTTGTTTAATACTCACAATCATTGCTCCGTCAAGGTTTTCGAAATCTGTATAAACCCCATTATCCTCTATATCTTCAAGGTACATATCATCATTTTCGTGTTCATATTTGCTACAAATCTGAGCCATTTGAGTGATCTTGCCTATTTTGTCTTCAACATCTTCCAGTCTCTGTAAAAATGTAGGTTTTTTTTAGGTCATTCCGATCTGAAATTATTATAATTGTCTTTTCAGTCGGTAGTGTCATGCGGCTTGTAAATCATCGAGCAAATCACCCAATGTTACGATACTAATGCTGCTATCTGAGAATAAGCTCCTATATGGTGTCCCAGTGCGGCTAATGAGAGTTAGGGGATAACATTGATCTATTGGGGGATAAGGTCTAATTGTACATATGTACCTACATCTCGAAAGAATTATTTTCAACACAGAAGTGAATGCAACATGACTCAATGATTATCATATCATTTAAAATAATAAATTAGATTTTACTTTAATAGCGTCCTGGCTAGCGTCTACCAGGATGGCAAGCATTTCGTCACCGTGTTCCTTCTCGCTTTTAGAGTCTTTCTTCATTTGCCAGTACTTCTTGGCCAGCTCTTCCTTGTGGCAGTTCATGCGTTTCAGCTTGAAGCTCATCGTGTTCGTTGTTTTTATCCATTCTTTTTGGAGATTTATCAACACTTCCTGTTGCAACAATGTATTTAATTTGTATAACTCAAACAAGTGTAAGTAGGTACTTAGCAAATAGAGATACGGCTACTGCAAGGGTACTTAAATTGGGTACTTGACAGTTATAACAATAAAATATGAAATATATCCAATATGATAGCTTATAAGTAAACATAAATTATGCAGTATTTAGTTTAATTTTTAATACGTTCTAAGTATTTTAATTTTTTAAAAGAAATTTTCGATATTTTATCTGTGGATTTTAAACCCCAAAACGACGACAGTGCTGCCTTAAATGTCAGGTGACGTCACTACATGCATAATAAACAAGACAAATAAAAATGATATCGTTTGCTGTTAGAGTTGGTTGAATTTATGTTGTGAACCGAAATGAATCCACAGTATATTAAAGCTGATAGCGTGAATCTGCTTAAAGAAGATATACAATGCAATAAATAAAAATGAATACAAAAACTTCCGTGAAATAACCTATGGAAATCACAAATAAACAACGTAAGTAAAATATTCTTTATATTTACATTTAATCATTTCGGACAGTTAAAACATTTCTTAACCGATTTCCGATAGAAGAAAGGTTGTCTTTAAGTGATTATCAAGCATTTTAAACTATACTTATATTCTTATGTGAACTGCTCTAAGGTTATTTATTGGTTATATTTATGTTTTCAGATCTTCGCGACACTCGTATAGTAACGACGCTATAGGGTATGTGCAGTTTAAGAGGCAGGCAAGTTTGTATTTCATGAAAAGTAAAAGTTGTCCTGAATACAAGGTACATCAAAAGTCATGCTCAGTGTCCATGACTGTATATGAAAAACAAAGTATTATTAAATGTGATGACTGTCATGCCTCCCAAGGATGCAGCAAACATGGTTTAATGTGGAGTCATAGAAAGTGAGGAAACAAAAGTTTCAAAGGTGGTCAGCACTCTGAAGTACATAAAGTAAAGGAAATGGGAAATAGTAGTTCTTTACTTAAGTAACAAGATGAAGGAAGGAAAAAGACCATACAGTTGCTGTTATTGCACTACAGATTTCTCAAAATGACAATGATAAAAATTATATATCTAGTTGTTACAGAAAATAATTTTAAAAATGAAGAAAGTACACACTCAAGCAGCACAAAAATTCAGCTTAGCAAGAGCTTCAATATACAAGAAAATAACAGCTTCAAAATGCTTTGAGGTTATCTGTAGTAAATATTGTAAATGTAACATATAATGATAAATATATACAAAAGTTCTATGGTGTGTACTCAATAATAGACCCATATAAACCTAACAAACAAAGCAGTCGGTTAATAAAAGATTAAAATTAGCAAATCATGTATTTTTAATTATACAGTCCTGTAAGTTAATCCGTGCACAAGTAATAATAACTCAGTCATTGAAATAGTTTGTTTCTTATTAATTACAGAATGAGGCCTTAAAATAGAGGCTTTCTCGTAGACGTCTTTTAATTCATTTATTCTATTCTTAACTAATACTATTCTAACTCTATTCTTATTGTAGACATCTTTATAATATATGAAATATATGAATACTTTAACATGCTGTTTTGTTCTGATTACATCCGGGTTTGATGATTTAGAGTATAGGAATCACTCCTTATTCTTTTTCTCATTAATACTTCTATTATATGTTTGAATCCTCTGTCTGCAAGTTCTTTTAACGTTTATGAGATTTCGGTTTAGGAACGTGTATAAGCAAATTTGTTAGGATATTTAGCGATCGTACTTGTACACATTGTCACTGCACACGTCTTATAACTTGTCATTTATTTCAATTTTAGTTATTAAAGCTAAATAACTCCCTATTTTCTTCCGAGCGTTGTTTGTTTACAGTATAATGACGTTTCGCCACAAAATGACACTTGACCGCCAGATTTAACGCGACGTTCCGTTCACCGTAAAGAAACTTTGTTTTTTATTAATAAATAGCCCTTTTTTCGAAAAAGTGATCAATGAAAGGCATATATAATACGTATACTAATTCATTACAACACTTTCCCAAAAAGTGTCAAGTAGCCAATTCTAAAATAATAGAAATGTGTTAGATGTAAGGCGCCAGAGATTAATCAAAGAGTCTTTCTTCCATAAAAATCGCATAGGGACGCGCTATCTATTCTAAGCGGACGTCCATAGGCGCCGTAACCACCTCAAAGTTAGTGACTGCAATGCAAGACTAATCAAATTAAAGGTTCCTTTCACAAAACAGAGAAGTGTTGTTGGCTCAGTTGTTATAAAACCAAAATTTGCCTTTCAATGACCAACTAAACATGAATTAATTACCCCCTTATCCCGCAGCTATAACTTATACTAAAAATAAATTTCTAGTCACCGTAGCTTGTTGTATCTGAAGCTCATTCCTCGCTATATCTCGTTGATAGAAGTCATCTTTCTCCCTCAACGTTTGGTAATGACCCATGATGGGGTTGTGTCGTTCCAGGTAAGTATCGTACACCTCGCGTAGCTTGCTCCAGTACGTCTCGATTTCCAGCTGCTTTGGACGGCAGAGGATACGCATGTCTTCTTCATGCTGTTGATATTGGAAAGTTATTAACGAATTTTGTTCTGTTCTCGTAAACTCAGGTGTTTTAAAGTTTTTATTCAGCAGATCTAAATATTTTTAGTAGGTATAGTACACTTTATTAAGAAAAGTAGAAAAGTATGCAGTACACCTGACGTAGAAACAGCGAAACTGGATGTAACCCCCCAGTCAGAATAAGAAACCTATGTTAGATCGGTCAGACTTCGGTAGGTGTAGGAAAATGACTATACGATAGCAAGGAGATCCCTTGCAACCAAAACAAATAAGCGCCTAAAACTCTTGTTATTAAGAAGACATAAGTGTCGCAGTGGTGTCTTTGGAGTGGAAGCACTAAGGGTTCAACTCCCTTTAAAATACCTAGTTACGTCAATTTCTGTAAACTTTCGGGACTATACAAGAAATTCTGGGGTCAAACTCCTGTTAAGATCGGCTTGTCAGTTTCAAAGTTTTTTAAAGCGGTTAATTTGGAAAACAAACAATTTACAAAGTTCTATCCCGTTATTGAAAGATGCAAAAATACAGTGAATAAATGCAACATAGCGTAATTCTATTTTGATGATGTCTAGACCTTGTTAGTAGGCAATTAACTTAATATCTCAGTATAAATAACTTTAGGCATTTTGCAATTGAGTGTTTTGTGGATGGTGTATCAAGCTGGATATTTTCCAATTGGTCACAGACTAGCTTCCTGCAATTAGGGTGCCAACATGCTTCCGTCTCCATTTGACACGTGATGGACAGACAAGCATGTCAGATACCACCATTGTGTGGGTCAATTCGCATGATGAATGTGATTCGTTACACCATGATGCGTTTACGTTTATCATAGGTTTTGATAATGTTTTCGATTTTTTATTATTTCTGTATGATTTTTTCGTAAAATGCCCTGAGCATAAGCAAATATGCCGTGGGACATACGTTCTAAATAGACAGCGCGATTAGGATATACCTAGGCTTATTTATTCCAATTTTATCGTTAAAATTCTAATATTTGAATTAATTTTTAAATGATAAAAACTACCCGACGGCCCAAAATTATGTCTATGTCACTTCCAGAATTTAGATGGACCCAACGACACTTCTAGGTTAATCCATCAATCTTTTTTGGCTAGAGGGCACACCAAAGAATGATACATTCCTAACTACGTTCTATTATCATTACCCTCCGCAGACGGGTAAAAAATCTACTTATAACTTTTATTATGTGGCAAGTCAGTCCTCTTATTCAAGAATGTCATGATTATTTAAGTTTAAGTCATGGTCTCCATAATTACTAGTTGCGGTGTTTGCGACAGAATAATTGCAGATTTTGATACAAAAATTGAATAATTATATCACTTCACTTTAATCACTTCACTTTAATTCAGATGATATTTAAAGCAAGTAGGGTATATATTTGATTCGTTAGACATAGATCCCTTTTCAATCTTTTGTACCATACGGGGCATTGTTATATGCACCAAATTACATTATATATGGCGTATTGTGATCATTCTCCGCAGTGTTCTTGTGGAAGCCAGAGAGAAAATGCGTAAAGCAGTATATTTTCTCTTGCTATTATGCTCCATATTTTTGAATTGCAATGTAAGTACACTTTATTATTTGTACAAATTTCTATTTTATAACACCAGTGTTTAAATCGTATTGCTGTTTTCTAATTTGAAGATCATGGTAAGGCAAAAACATAAACTTTATCAGATAAGCAGTTGTTTTAATTCTCTGTATAATTATTAACTCACAAATTTTAATAGGCTCTCAACTGCAGATCGGAAGGTGGTCCGAAAGAAAATGAACTTAAAAAGATTTACAATATTTGTATGAAACGACAAGGCAATGACAAAAACAGTAATAGTCGAGGAGACGCAGATCAAGACTGGCGTGGAACAGGAAGATATAACCAATGGTCTCCAGATAATATGGCTCGGAATAGAGATAGTAATGGAGATTATAGAATGGGGGAGAGAGATGATGGAAATGAAGGAAACAGGATGGAAAATAGAGATAGGACGGGGAGTCAAAACAAAATGAGAAGTCAGGACAGAGAGGATAACAGGAGAGACAATTGGATGGGGCATAATGAAAGGCATGGAGATGAAGAGTACACAAGAAATGGTAGAGATGAAAGATATAATAATAATGACAATAGATTTCAAAGAAACAATGGCGTGAGCAGTAGAAACGATTTCTTCCAAAATGATGAATACAGCGTAAGTTGTCATTGTTATTTTTATTATCGATTAGCAAAGTGCTTATTATTTTTAAGAACAGCAAACGATTAGTTTTTATTGTTTTGTAATAGTGTATTTACGGACAAATTACTTTGATTGGGTTGTTAATGTCTATGTAGATTTTCTTTACTTTTACGCTGAAAGTGAACATCAAATCTAGTAAAATAGGTACGCCCCTATCTAATCAGGCAGAGTTAATTATTTCTCCTGATGTAATAACTAAACTTATTTCATTTTTAATGAAGGGATACAACAGCAACCAATACTCAACGCAGCCATCAAGGAGGTACAAACGTGAAAGGCGAGTAGAAATGAACTCTGGGAAGCGCAGTCAGTACAATCCTAACCCACAAAGATTCTCAGGATATGAAGAAAAGTACAGCAAGGAAGATAAAAATTCAAGTGAAAATAATTCTAACGAGGATGATGATAGCAAATCATGTGCTGTACACTGTTTATTGGACAATTTACAAATGGTAACCATACCTTGCCTTTTTTGAACTACAAACATTCGGCTTTCTTTCTGGAGCGCACTGATTTGCAATGTGCGGAAATCTACATTCCTTAGAATTGTTCACTATTTTTTCTAAGATTGGTGAACAATGCGAACTTTAGTGCTAGGTCCTGCTCTGGTAGACGGCCTTAAAAATCTTTATATCGAGATTCTGAGATGCTCGTATATTATAATGATACAGATACAATCATGCATCATATGCATCGACTAATTGTTGGTCTATTTGTGTTGATCCCTTAAAAGTTAATTATTAAATTATTTTTTGCCACGAAAATAATAAAAATAAGATAAAATGCTATTGTTTTGGTTAAATTTCAGACAGATGAAAACGGAATGCCAGATCGGTATTTGGTGACCCACGTAATCACCAAAGATGTTAAAGACGATGATTTGAAGGACTTCTTGCAGGAATCAATTGAGGAGTGTTTTCAGATATTGAATAATGGTAAGTTCTGCGTACATACATTAGTTATGTATCTAATAGAGATACGCTCGACACTAGGGTTCACCAAACCGTCGATCGATAAGACCGGCGATATGTCCAGTCGATCGTAAAATCGCAAGGCAAAAATGTTTTATTTTTGATCAATAATCATCATTGCTAGACAAACATTTTCAGAAAAATATTTGGGCCAGACAGATAGATAGGTACATAAAGAACGTAGACCTTTTCCCAGGAAAAGCTCTCCTTATGTGTCGCGGTTCTACTACTAATAATTAATTTTACTTTGTTTTATATTTTCGTGTTTTCTATATTATTATGTGTTCTTGCAGAAAACTCTGAAGATAAATGTGAGTTTTCGAAGAGCTTGCTGATGTGTATGTCAGAAAAAGGAAGAGCTAACTGTGACGATTGGAAAGACGATTTTCAGTTTTAAGATAGATGTACTTAATCTTATACTCACAAATATACTTAATCATTTGACCAAAGTTGTACAATGCAGTTATGGTACAATTTTTGTTTTGGATAGATTTTATTTTATTACCTTTAAGTTAAAAATAATTAGTTCCGTAACTCTAAAACATTTAGGCAATGTAAACAATTTATGTATTTATATTATTGTTGTGTTGCACAAATCATTAATGTAGTCTTAGTTTTAAGGTACTGATTAAGTTAAATATGATGGTATATACTAATCTAAATAAAAACAGTTTTTCAATTAAGATCGTGGTTATTTCCTTTTTCCTATTTCTAGATAGTATTACTGATAATTTAAGAAAATCAAAAATGGCTATATCTTATCAAACCTTCTACCAATAAAAATCAGTATGTTAAACAGCGTTATAAAAAAATTACTTACTTCCAATCTAGCATCATTCTTGGCAGTCGCTCGTTCTATTTCTTTCTGTTTCTTGAAGCTCTGGAAATCTCTGTCCTGGATATAGGTGATGAGAGTTAGCTTGAATTCAGCCCTGTCTTGGCTCTCAGCGATGTCCATTTCATCTCTGTCCCAATTTTCAAGGAGATTGTTCTTTTGGTGGTCATATTCTGACTGCAGCTTATCAAGACGTTGGCTACCGATTCCTGGGTTAAAGAAAAAAAAACCGTCATGTAGATATATTATACTCGTATACCGTATCGTCATGTAGGTACATATAGATGTACCTGTATTATATACTAAAACCTTCCTTGTATATTTTGTTTTACAATTACCAAAACCTCATCCAAATTGGATGAGTTTTTGAGAAAACTTCCTCTTTCTACCTCCTATTTCTACCTAACAACAGCAGTGTTAGGCGCTACTGTGTTCCGGTTTGAAGGGTGTGGTAAGGGAGACAGACTTTTCCGAGGCGTTCCAGCTTAGTCCTCAGGGGTAGCGGCGCATCTGAGGCCGACCTCATGTAGGAATATCTAATCCTATCTGGGGTTGATTACAGATGTCCATGGGCGGCAGTAGCCACTTACCGTCAGGTGGACTGCATGCTCGTCTGATACTCTTATATTATATAAAAAAAAATTAAGTCGATTTAAAACTATTGCGTTATTTCGACAATTAACTTTAAGTATTATTTAAAAATGTAAAAATGCATTAATATTTTAAAGTTAGATCAAACTGTCCGCCATCTTTTTTTATTCAATATAAATAAATACTTTAAATGTGTATGTGTAAAGTGTATTATCTTTCCTCCCACACAAGACAGACGCGCATAAATACATTAAGATATACAATATACCATTATATTTCAACACATGTTTCCCCTTAAAATGGATTCTCATCAATATAAGTTCCATCTACGACTGAAGATCAATCGTTCTGTTAATACATCTAGAAATCTATTATATGTTACTAAATTACTACGTAGTAATTTTATCTTTTAAAAACACTTTATCGCGCATAATTGCATCAATAATAAAAATAATAGGTAGGTCAAGACAGGTGCAAAAAGAGCTCTCCATCAAAGCCGGTGTTGCAAATGTCCATAGGCGACGGGGACTGCTTTCCACCAGGTACGACGACTGCCTTGTCGTTATGTATAAATATAAAATAAAGGTACTTAGAAAGTAGCTCAAAGTCTCTGTATGTGTCTGGAAGGCCCTGCGATGTTGCTCGTCCGAATCATCTATGGCTCTTACCAATGAGCCTATCAAACGGTCTTTTCGCTCAGTCAGGAAGTTGAAGCTCACAATCATGCCCTGTGGATAAACAGGGAGACAAAGAAGTGCAAGATTCTCATAAATAATTTTGATAGACGTACAATATTTTCATAATACATCTTTAAACAGATTTTAATGAATTATTAAATACATGTTAGGTACATGCAATTAAATACGTGCCTTTGTGGTTAGAAAAAATAATTTTTAAAAAGTTAATTTAGTTTACCTACTTATGTATTTTTTAAAGTCACGCATGAACAAACTTTTTCCATATATATTCACATTTATTTTATAAATGCGTAAGTCTATGATATGTATGTCATGTGTAGCAATTCGCTCATAAATTATGTAAATGACGTCATAATACCTATATAATAATTTTACCTGTATGTCTGACGCCATTTGTTTGCATTTAATCTTACGTAGGATATATCGCCACTGTTGGTTAATCTTAGCTGTGTTCATTTTGCTGTAAGATTCCTCTTTGTCCAGCTTTTTCTAAAAAAAATATTATAATGAGATAAGAGCTTAAAAAAATAACGCTTTAACGGATTTTCATCCAAAAATCCCGAAGTCTGCATGTCACACTAAATACCCTCATTACAGTTGCAACCTTTAACCTTTTTGTGGATAATAGCAATGTCTAAAGCATTATAGAACATTAAAGTCAAAGTAGAATATTAAACAATGTGCTGTAATAGGCACAACATATTCCAAAACTATCATACTTAATTAATAAATTAAGACACAGAAATCTTGACTGATACCTTAATAAACCTGGCGACTAGATCCCTCTTCCTACGGCGTGCTTCCTCCTCGAGATCTGCGCGATGCTGGAGATACCTGTTAGTGATTGAATTCTTAGTATAATACTTATTTACCTCTAGGATTCCCTGTGTCGTGGGTGCCATGGGCATAGACAAATACACAAACACCCAGACCCAGAACCGAAATCTAAATTAATCATTCAGATATCTGACTGGCCGGGGATCGAACCCGGAAAACTCTGCGCGTGAGACAGGTATGGCGACCGCTCTGCCACACGGGTCAATTTCAACAAGTTATAATAAAATAATATGTCTTTTCAAAATCAGCATGACATTTTTAAGCTCACACCACTATGCTAACAATACAATTTTTATGACCTTACAAAAACTAAAAACTTTGATGTAAATTGTAATTTAAATTGTTCATTACCTAGCACGTTCCTCATCAGACATCCGAGCCAATTTGTTCACTTTGCTCTTCTTGGGCATTTTTAGGCCTTATTAATGTCTGCGTCCAGTAAAAATCTCTTTCTGCAGTCAATCTGAAATCTCCAAACTGCACCAATTCTGTTAAGCTTTTTATAAAACCAAGTATAAAATAGCAATAAATGACTATTTATGCCAGATATTTGATTATAGCAAGAGAAAGTACAGCTCTTCGCGTCAATTAAGGTATGAGAGTTGATTTTATTGAACCAACTAATTAACGTAGCGCAGCAACACGCTTTGTCCCTTATTGGTGTGTAATGTAACACTTTATCGTGTTATTTTCTATCTCTTTCTTTCATGAAAACATAGGGAACAAATATTCTGTATAATGTGGGTAGATGTAATATCGATCAAACTGGCAGTTAGAGAATACTTATATAGGCCTGTCTTTTTCAACGCCTACGTTTTATATTATATATGTAAATGTAATATGTATATATTCCCTCCTTTATTATGTAATAGAACTAGCAAAAGATCATGATTCAAAAATGATAATAAAAAAATAAAACATTTTTTTGCATACCTTTTGTATTATGTTTAGTGGATATTAAACCTACGTACTAAACAAACACAAAGGTATCCAGGCACATTTAATCTCTACACTTAATTACCTCGTTGCTATAGTAACCAGTACGCATTATTATTGACACTTTCATTTGAAATATCTCAAGAACACAACACAACAATTTTCAACACAAAGAGTATATAATTAATTCTTAAATAGGCATATTGTGAGACAGTTAAACTTCGTGAAGTTAATAAGGTTCGTCTATAATGGATGCTCAATCCGTGGGCACCCTTCAATCGCCATCCACCTTCTCGGAGAGTTCTAAAACAGGCAGTAGCAGATCTGCTACGGAGGGTGATAAAGAAAGAGACGAAGATCTTACGAAAGACAATGGTAAACCATCCATTTATTTATCCATATTCGGTCCCATAATATTGAGGCATGTTACAAAAAAAAGCACGACCTTTTGTCGTCGCGTTAGTTACTCATTTTGATGAATATTTCTTCCAGAAGTTGTTCGTGACCAGTGTGTCCAGAAGTGAATTCGTGTACACACTTGTCTTTAAAACAATTTCATATAGTATTGATTACATACAAAATAACTTTTATATTTTGTATTTAAGCAACTAATGCCGGTACAGGGATCAAGGCAAGAATACCTTAATACCTATATGTTTGGTTTTAGGTTCACGGTTTTACATTAGCTGTAGTCTCTATAGTAATAACAATAGTTTTATATGTATTCCGGAGGAGAGGATTAATGCATTTTTAATGGAGAAACACAACATTAAATTAAACTATTTTTTATTTTAGCTGCATCTCCAATCGATCTAGAATGCCACATTCAGGCTGAACGAATCACCAAAATACTCGACGAAGCTATATACAAAACTAAACTAGCTCTCTGTTTACCAAACCTGGTGCAGGAGTATAGAACCCTCAGCTCCATCTTGTCAGGGCAGCATATGGAGGATCTGATCTTTATATTCGAGCAGTATGACAATCCATTGTTTTCTACGAGCTTACTTAATATGGCGGCTATGGAAGATATTAAGGCGGTAAGTATTAACTGATGATTGTAGTAGATAGACATTGTTGCAGGGCATTATATTATACGGGTAGTACCTACTTATTGAGGGAATTATATATTGTAGATATTCTTATTTATAAGTTCGTGTTTAATGCTCTTTTCATGAGATATAAGCATATCTTTGTTTTTTATAATATGAGAGTAGCAGACGACCATGCAGTCCACCTGATGGTAAGTGGATACTGCCTCCCATGGACATCTGTGATCTACCACAGATAAGACTAAATTTATACCTGAGGTCGGCCATAGATGCGCCGCTACCTCTGAGGACTAACCACAACCTTTAAACCAGAACCCAGCAGCTCTTATCATTGCTCTTATTAAGCAGAAATTGGTGTGACGGTGATCCCGTCGGAGTCGAACCATAGCATTGTACTATTTCTTCTTGGATCTAAGTGAGGACGAATCACTTTGTCCCGCTCTGTAAAGGAAACTTGGGATTAATCACTAACATAAATATTCCTAAAAAATAATAATATGTCTGTCGTTATTATGATCACATCTGTCTTAAATATATCTGATGTTGATATAGAACTTAAGTGTAAAAATATTTCTCATATTTTCAGGGCGATATGTCTTTGAAGAATCGATTAAACCCAGAGTTGGGACACTTGATGTACATCATGAACAGCTACCCAGGACTGAAGCCTGTGGTTGAGGATATGGTGCAGGAGGTATTTTGATTTCAAACCTAGCAAGGGCTTCTAGACGTATAAAAACATTTGGACCATTTTTTCAACTTTTTTCAAAATTCCCAATATTTTTAAGTCACCTATAACAGTCTCCTTAAAATTAATGGATAATTTCGCAAAAATCTATACAAGCGCTTATTTTGCTGAACGTAGATTTATTTTGGAATACAGTGCCCTCGTGCTCTCTATAGGATTTTAGACACATAGAGGTATCAATGTAGTAACTACTTACTACAGCATGACACAATTTATCATTAATATAACTTATACTGTTTCGACAGCAGTGTACACTTACTAGTACACTGTGGGTAAGGTTGACCCCCAATGGCTTTAGAGAATTGTACATATGTACAAAAAAGAAAAACAAAAATATTAAGTCAAAAACACTACCATAAAAATAACAATAATAACTAATATTTTGTTGCTGACAATTTATTTCTCTTGTTTTCAGATGAAGCTAGAGTACCACCAGTTGGGTGACGTAAGTCCTTTTATAATTATGTCGTGAAATGACGTCAGTAGATAACGATTAGGTATGTGGGTAATGGTAAATCAGGATAAGGAAATAACTTCGATTCAGGGTATGGTTAGCAAATTAGGTAAAAATGTGAAAATATTGTATATATTTTTTTTATGAATTACTGAAAATTTATATTTAATTTATACGTCGTTAAAGTTCTATTAATTTAGGTTGCATATCAACATTTTTTAAAATAAACCAATATTTACAAAGCTTTATAATTACAATAATTTGTTTTTAATTTAAAATGGCGATAAATAAATCTGAAGAATACATATTAATTAGACCTCGAAACTTAGGTATATTAAATTGCTATTTTGCCAACCATAACCAGTTATTGTTAGCAGCGTTTAGAATAACTGTAACTAATACAATATATTATATACTGACTTCGTAATATAAAAGGAAGTTTAACATCCATATTTATCACAACTATTATTCGGTTTTCCAAACAATAGGTGTCTAGTTTTTAAGTTTATTTTAAATTATATAAATATTTTTATTAACATTCTGAAGACTCTATATAGAGTCATAAGAAGGTAGGTATCTACTCACACACTTTTCCATTACATTCCGTATTAGTCAATCCATACATATCTCTTTCTTTTCTATAATTTTAGAAAAAGCACGCAAACCCAAGCCTTAACTACTTGCTAACATTTGAGCACTTCCGTGAGCTGATGGTGAAACAAATGGCGACCACTGCAGCAGAAGAATTGGCCGCTAAAATCAATACTAGAAAATTGCAGGCGTCTAATGAGAAGCTTATAAGCAAAATTAAAGGTAATTTTAGTATCATAATAAATATGATAATCACAAAATAGGACTTCATGTTTGAAGAATAGAAAATCTATTAAGGTTAACAGAAATTCTATAGCAGCAGTGTAGAACTATATTGGGTTGAAGAATAAATTGACAAAACACATTCTTTCCATTTTTTTTCATCAAATGGAGCCACGCATCAACTACAGGTTGTCTATATGCCTTATTGTTAGTTCAACAATATAAAATTTTAAAGATCGTAGAACCTTCAGTGCCCAGAATACCTATACTCCTAACGGAGCTTCAGTGGTTCGACTCCGGAGGTGCCACCGCCGTACGTATGTCTGCCTAATAACACTAGTGTGAAGTGTTGCTCTTGTTATGGTTTGAAGAGTGTGGTCAGGAAGACATACCTTTTCAACGGATTCCAACCTAGTCCTCAGGGATAGCGGCGTCTTATCTGTGGTTGAATACATATGTCTATATTTTGTGTATTTGCTGGTGGATCAGGTGGACTGCATGCTCTTCTGCTACTCTTACATTATAAAAAAAATACTTAAGCATAATGGTTTTAGAACGGTCACTGTATTATTTAAACGTTTGGTAATTACAGAGTATACGGACACTTTGAAGGATGAGAACGAGAAATTCGAAGATACAATGAAGAAAAAGGCGGACACCATCGCAAGTCTTGAGAAGGAGTTGGAGCTTCTGAACCACGAAGCATCAGTCAAACTGCAGAAAAAAATGTAACTATGTCTTATTTAGTATTGGTCGGAATATGATTACCTACATCATTCAATTTCATTTGAATATATTCTAACTACTGTGTTTATGTTCATTAAATATCCTGAAAGTTCTATGGTTTGTATAGTATAAGGTTTTTACCATTCTGAGTTGTTGATACTTATGGTTACATACATTCTAAAAACCTATTCTAACAATTACCGTATTAAAATCTGTCTCTTAAGTAAATAAATAATATTTCATGAGTTTCATGATCTAACTTCATCTTTTATTTCAGTCTGGACTCTGACAGACAGATGGTACTGGCAACTCGAACTCACCTGGTAAAGAACGAAATGCTTAAGGAGGAAGAAGTGGAAAGTCGAGAAGGCTACGAAAATATACTACGATTGCACTTGATAGATGAAAAGAACCAAAGAGCGCGCAGGTATTATTGGCAACCTATTTTTGTCCTTGTGCTGGACCAGCGTGAGAGCTATTTAGCCCATGGTCCAACGCGATCAACTAAGATTTAGTAGGCTTCACAAAACTTTGAGAACGTTTTCATAGTAACTCAAGTATGTAGCAAGTGATAACGAATTTGCTGGTTAAAATTGGTGATAAACTGGTGAAAGTTATCTGCATACCCTTAAATACTCAGTGCCTAAGGGAGCTTTTTAAAAATCGACTTTAGATTTTGGACTATGTTTTGTTGGAAGATTTTATCATCGGTGCCTCCACTTTCTGTTCTCCTGAAATTATGTTTAGGTATGCGAAAAGGTTGTTTTTTTATTAAAATTCGTAAATTTACAGGTTCAAAGTAGAAACTCAGTTATTGTCGTGGCTGCAGAAGTACGATGCGGAGATGGGCGATAAGCAGCTGGAGCTAGATGATTTTACGGAGAAATACGAGGACGAACTCAAGAAGTGTGAGGACTTAGAGGTTAGTTTCATTTCAGCATGTTTTTGTTGTGGCAAACTTTCTGCAATTAAAATCTCATTTTTTCATTTAAATGTGTAGTCAGTGCGGCATTAAATGTCTGTCATGTGTCAATGAAACATCTGTATTTAATTCACTGAAAATGAAATTTTGTGATCGAAATTGTTGAAAAATGATCAAGTAAATTAAATTAAATAAAAGATAAATTATCGATGTTAAAATTGATATAATCTCAAAATTGTGTTGAAACCACATTGCAATAATTTTCACAAAGATCATACTTCAATCTATTCTTATAATAAACTTCACGTTTAGCAATCTGTAGGCGAATGCTTCCGTTTCCTATAACTTTTATCCTTATAATATCATTATCATGAATATAGTTAGAGGTATGTAATTATTTGTAATTATTCTTAAATTTAGTAAATTCGTTAATTCTTACATATAATAATTTCTACTATATTTCCGCGCAGGAGAAGTTAGCAGAACAAGACAAAGAATATATCCCGCTAATGGCAGAAAGAGAAGAAGAATATCACCAAGAAATGACAGAGAAGATGAACAAATTCCTCTTAGAACACGCTGCTAGAGTCATCCAGAATGCGTGGAGGGAGGTGCTCGCGAATCGAGCAGAGAAGAAACGGGTAAGCGCTAGTAAAAAGAAGAATTAAATTAGTAAAGTGTACAAGAGTGTAGAATTAGAAATGTGTAAAGAAAATAAGAGAAGAGTATTTAAAATTGTTGATTAGTGTGTAAAGAAGAAATATAAGTTTTAGAGTTGTTAAAATTAATTGGTATTGTTAGAGTTGTTTTGTTTATTCAAATCCTGTATTTATAAAGTAGATAAGAAAATATTACATTGTTTATTTGAAATAAATGAGAGAGTACACAAATATTTTATTTTATGTCATCCATTGAAGTTGAAAATGTTTTTAGGTTTTAAATGTTATTATTATTATAATATAAATTAATTGACAAGTCATGTTTAACACATTTTATCTGTATTTTTTTCTTGCAAGCAGCAAAAAGGGAAAGGTAAGAAGGGCAAGAAAAAAGCCTAAACATTTTTAATGAAGGAAAAGTCTATTATGTCTTTACATTTACAGTCTGTTTCAATCCCTATCATCTTTTTTCTTTTCCTATATATAACCTTCCTCACCATTACCTTCCTTACCCTTACCTTCCTAACCCAAACCTATGAGTCGGCCATCTTGTTTTACAGCTGAAAAAACTGCAAAAGAAAATGCAAGCAGCTGCAGCCGCAGCCGCAGCAGCGGAGAAGAAAGGGGGCAAAAAATAAATATTTATTGTGTTTTCATGCGTTTTATTTTACTTTTTTACAATTGGATCAAAATTCAAGGCAATACAATGTCTACTTATTTGTTTTTTATTCAAACGGATTAATTCAAAATGTTTTTTGAAAGCTCTGCTATAGTTATTAACTCTATAATAAAGACATTTCGCCTCATATTGTTTTTTATTTTTCAATTACTATTTTAATAAGTCTGCTCATGAAGGAATATAAAGAAGGTAGGTATTGCATAACAAAATAATGAGTTATTATTTATCTATATAACAATCTATCATTATCTATGTACCAATTATATAACGATCACATGTGTAAAACAGTATCAAGTAACTATAAGCTTAATTCACAATAAAATGTGTATATATGTATGTAGGTATGTATGTATAGGTACTTATTTTACCATCTTTATGTAAATAATACTAAGTATAAGCTAATTTTTACGAAAATAGTAATGAAACATTATTTTATTCGTGAAAATAAGTGTATGATTCATTAATTAATTTTCATAATATAAATTTGTAAAACATTAAAATGTGAATATATGATTTTGATTTACGTTTGATTCGTACAAACAATTTTACGAATTTGTGATCGGCCAGCGCGGTGGACTATGGCCTAAATCCCTCTCCACTCTAAAAGGAGATTCTTTATTACATACTTGAAGAAAATCATTTTTACTTTTTATTTGAATACACATCTATAAAACATCTACAATTCACACGCACTTTAAAAAAAACACTAAATTTCTATTAAAATACAATTCTACATCTTATTATGTAGGTAAGTATTCACAATTTAATTAAAAGTAGTCCTACATTGGAGTTCCAAGGCATCAATTTTTGTAACAACATGCAATATTTTTATTCGCACTAAACAATTCAGATTTAATTACGACCTCGTTTGGTCACATGACTACAAGCAATCAAATGAGC
This sequence comes from Epargyreus clarus, assembly GCF_041222505.1. NCBI lineage: Eukaryota > Metazoa > Arthropoda > Insecta > Lepidoptera > Hesperiidae > Epargyreus > Epargyreus clarus. Next base: position 11,930,416 of record NW_027332212.1, read on the forward strand.
AGCAGATGCCCATTGATATATTAGTTAAGTAATTTATGTTTTATTGTGACTCTAGCAATTTGTTGGCTCATTTGTAAGCTATTTTAAGGATCCAACAGACATGCTCTTTAAACATTGACGGTTTTGCTGGTTTTCGGAACGCGTTTTAGTGTCGGTCGGCGCTTTTATACGCTCGATGCATCAGCTGAACGCAAAAATCGCGATTCATTGCAGTCGATAAAATGCCTTTTAGATATGCCAACCGTACTCAGTAAATCGTCAAAACGTGATGCAGCACCGGTGAATTCGCTAAAGCAAAAATAGCCGTTCCTAAAAGTATCATGTCAAAGGCCCTTATTCAGAAGTAGCTGCCTTATTATAAATTTCGTCGGTAAATATATCCAAGATCGACGAGTAGCACGGCGATAATTCAGCTATGCATTATCAGGTCATAAATGAATAATGATTTTTCATAGTTTCTCCTCATCATCCAAGACTTTTAAGTGCCTAATTGCTTTGATATCGATGAGCGTGTCAGATGAGCTCTTGGTGGTTGGGACGAAGGAGATCGCGCGTCTTGCCCTTTCGCCGTTACGAAGTACTGGGTTTAGGTCCTGAAATAATATATTTTTTATATGAGAAATAGGTAGATGAATAAGTATTAAACTGACACATATAGCACCTCAACTTCATCTTCATTAATTAATTCATCGTAACACATTAACGGGTGTAATTAAGACTATGTATATCTAATCGTGTTATATACAAATACAGAAGTAATGTTAATTTAATTATAAAATTTGGTGCTGATAGACTATACAAACAAAGAGATAGAATGATTGACAACGCGCCTAACGGTCACCATACCGATCTGACATGCAAAGAGCTCCGGGTTTAATCCCTGGCGAGACAGACATCTGAATGATGAATTTCGATATCTATTTTGGGTCTGAGTAGTTCTGGTTATGGTGTATTCGTTTTTATTTGTATCTAAAGCATCCACGACGCCGAGTCCTAGTGGAGCCGTGAGTGTAAAAAGCGTTTTGAAAGCTAATTTTAATGACCATTACCCGTAATTGCACGTGCAACGCTTGAGCAGTGTGTTCAGTTTTCGAAATCTTCTGTTGAGCTGCCTTCAATTCCGCATCTAGTCTTTGCTTTTCTTCTTCCAGCTCCCTCAGACGTTTTTCAGCTTCTGTAAACAATAAACATGCATTTCATAAGCAGGTGCATGAGTAATAAAATAATAAATAAATAAAAACTTATTAAATTGATTTGATCTTGAATAGATTTGACTTTGATCAATCAATCTGATTGACCTCATTTTTCACACATAACACACCAATTTAAATACCTCTCTATATCTGAAGTATCAATAATAGTATTAATGAAAAACAATTCGGTCAAGATATACCTTTTTAACATCGTATAGAAATATGCACCTAGCTGCCCCAATTTCCAGGAGTCAAAGTTCAAAGGATTGGAGACTAAAATGTCGTTAAATGTCTTAATTTATCATTGATATTTAAACAAATCTATGATAATAATACATACCTCGGTACTGAGCTTCTTTTTCCGCTTGCAACGTCTCAAATTGTTTCCGTTTCAGTCTTTCCTCTTCTAGCATACGATTCTGTTCCTCTTGAAGTCTTTCTAGTTCTTCTCGCCTCTCCCATTCTTCTGCTAGAACCCTAGAGTGACAAATAAAGGTACACAGTCAGTCAAGTACAATCTACACAGTTTCAACTTCGTAATTTTTTTTAATTACCTATAGAATCAGTATAAAATCGTTCCCACCAGAAACGTGCGAGGTAACTAAGTGGTGAGCCAGTTTCAAGCTGAGTTACAAAACTATTTTTGACTGTTTCCACCCAAGCTTTAACTATGCTGACGGCCATGGATTCCTAGCTCGCACCAGTAGTTCCAATCCATAGCTTGCATCTATAATCTATGTCCGTATATAAAACTTAGTTCTGTTAAATACTCCAAAGCTATTAACATCAAGCAATACTATTAGATTTGACATAGTCTTGCACATTTATAATGGAACGGCAGCCTGATTATTTTTAAGTGTAACTGAAAGTAGTTTCGTACCATGGAAGAGCTACTTAGCCGATTATTTTGGATTGTACTCTTGTTGGAAACGTATAGAATTAATTTTTACCTGGCTTGTAGCGCTCTAACGATTTCTTCATCTCGCTTCGCTTGCGTTTCCTCTTGCAACAATCTTTCTAATTCCGTTTGCGCATGTTTTAATTCTTCTAATTTTTTGTTGTCTTGTTGTGATAATTCTGCTAATTCCTGTAAAATACGTTTAAATGACTATCAATCCAGATTTTTACCAAACTCATTATCTTAATCTGAAATATAATGAGGTATGTATTATGGACATGATCTCGATCTGGTCGGCAATTGATGGATTTTAAAATAATTTTTGATAACTTTTCTGATTACCGGCATGCAAGTACGTACATATTATCTCGCTCAGCATTTGTAAACCACGGTTCCTATATGTTAGTATGTCTATGAAATGGCTTTTACCATTTATGTTGTACAATCATTCTTGTACCTGTGCTTGAGCCTCAGCTGCCAGCCTCGCCCGAACCTCGTGTTGCAGCCGTGCCTTGGTTTCTCGTGCCTCCTTCTCTCTTCTAGCACCAGCTCCTCTTCGCCCCGCTCGGGCTCGTCGCTGGTAGCCCTCCGCCCCTCCAGATACAGCTGCCGCTTGACGTAGAGCCGATACCCATTGTAAGCGACTCCTGTTGAGGAATTAAAATAGGTGGTCAGTAATTATTATTCTCTTTGCTTCTTGTTGTAAAATGCTCCTTGATTTTTGATACGAGATTTTTTTCTTTAGATAAGCTCACTCCTAAAACAGAAGTAATCTGTAACCAACGCCAAATGAAATGCGATATTATCTTCCAGAATTGTGGCGGAAGTCTTTTTTTCTGTGAGACTAGCGAGAATAAATTAACAATCATCTTATTAATCAACAAAGGATAAGTATTTAACCATAATTCACGGTTAAGTTATATAATTGGTCTTACAGCTTTCTAAACCAAAGTATAAGCGATTGCACTGACTTGTGATCCTGAGTGCCGAACTCAAACGTCCTCTCCGGTGTGATCAACTGGAACCTCTGTATCTTGCCCTCGCCGGCTGCTGCCTCCACTGAACAGTATTCATCGATCGCGATCCTGCCACACTGGTCTTTTTGGGATGAGCTCTTGTAGTACGTGAGTGCACATGGTTGGAGCACACACCAGTATTCACGCATAGTGGGCAAGAGATAACCGCGCTTGAATAAGTAACCCTGAAATGTTTAGATTTTTGTCAACACACATGGATTATAAGGTATTCCTCTTGTAACAATTTTTAGAATCATTATTATTATAAATTAATTGTCCCGTCTAATTACATTAAAAGCTCTATTTACTTTCACTTATCCTCGGGTCCGTCCGTAATCAATGCGTCCGTCAGTCCGTCTTGCAAAATGTATTTTATAATAAAAAATAATTTTCAGTTAGGATTCCAATCTTCCGCGCATCAAAATTGTCATTTGCTTTAATAATAAATAAAGCTACCGAAATATTTTCTTTGCTTAATTCAGGAATATAAACAAATAAATTGACACTCGGTTAGTCTAGTACCTACCTTCTTAATAATGTCCTCGATAAAGACGTCATAAATTTCATCAACGGCTTCGACAAGCGCCTCAGAGTGTATCTGCTGATCGCAGCAGTATTTCGCTTCGAGGACAGCTAGGAAGGCTGCCCACTTGAAGTGCCCGATGGAAGAGCCCAGGGCTTCCCAATCCGCGGCGTCCCAGCGCAGCCCGAGGCAGTGCACTAGCTGCTCTGTTACTATACCAGCTTCTGATGGTTGGAGCACTACCTGCCAAAATATAATGAGAATAATTTAATTCTGAGTGCTATTTTTCTTATGAGAATAATTTATCCTGAGAAAATTGCAAGGATAGCAATATGCAAGGAGTATGTCAGTGGATTAAGTTAAAGTTACGTTATGGTTTATTTAAATAAATATTAAGTATTACTAGAACTGTAGAGTCAGATTTTATACGCATAAAATGTATACAACTGATAGAGAGAAGTTTTAAAAAAAGACATAAGTACACTATAGTAAAACCATAATTTTAGACTAAAGTCATTGCCTACATTATAATGGTTAAGTCATGCTTTTAATAACAACATTTTAATCAAAATAAGAGCTTATTTTAGCTAACTGAATTAATTTTACGCACATACGAGTAACATAACCCAAGAATGAATGTCTCACAAATACAGACAATTGAGTTACATTTTTATAATTCGTAATTATCATGCCAACGACCCCGACCGAGAAATCCCTATAGGGCACCATGTGGCATACATATGCAGACAACTGACGTCATAAGTTCATGTAAATGTCAAGTTATTGTTTGGATAACTTGGCACGACAAGTGAACGTCGATCAATGTTAACGCGTTCGACAGTATGGTAATGGTAGATGTGATACTGTCTACCCACTGTCAGGACTGTCAGGTTAGATAGGTGTTTCTATCCAAGGCACTGTAATTTAGACTATAAAAACCCTTACCGTATTTAGCTAACATTAAGGACTATTGAGAGATAATTAAGCAAAGCAATTAATAACCAAAAATAAATACAGCTGTGATTTTGATCGTAATCTAAAGGCTTATAGGAAATGTCCTATTGAGGGCTATTAATCGAAGTAAGTAACCGAGCTAGTAAATTTACAAGTAGTACAAATTTTAAATTTTCTATCTAGCAACTGACAAATGACAATAAGCTCTTCTTGAACTACAAAATATTTTCTAGCTCCTAGTTGATAGCTCATCAATAGGACCGACCTTTACGATGGTTCTGAGGGAACCTCCTACAATAGACGTATTCAAGCTAAAATCGGTACTGGATATATATAAGTATTTAGAAATTAGGCTCCTTACCACATATCGCGTGCTTTCCTCAGCATCCTGCACCAGGTCAGCCAGCAGGCAGAATATCCTGAAGAGTTTGAACACGGAGTCGTCGCCAAACACTGGCTTGTCTCTTGATAACAAGTTTTTTCGGCACACAAACCAGCACACCTGCAACAGAATGCAATTTTTGAAATCGTTTTACCTGCTATTTATTATGTTTTTAAAGCAGTATGGTAACGGAGACATATTTTTCCGAGACAATACAGCTTAGTCCGGAGGGGTAACGGCGCATCTGTGGCCGACCTCAGGTAGGAATTCAATCTTATGGGGGGTTGATTACAGATTACTATGGGTCCACTAGATGGTAAGCTGGCAGTAGCTTAGGACTGCATGACTATCTACTACTCCTATATTAAAAAAAGTAAAACCCTCTTGGTAAGAGAAGTTCTAATCGTTAAACCATAAATTAAGAAAGCGAGCGGTAGTGGCTAGATGAGGTGTGTTTAACACCGGATGTTGTAACATACTTTGCGGGAGGCTTGTTTAGCAGTGGAATGACTAAGAAGACGATATGATAATATTCATGACGAGTGTGTGATGTTGAACGTCACTCTATGATTGTCATTTAGGAGACACGGAACAATAAAAACTAGGCAGGAGATAACCCACTTAAGACCTTCTGGATAATTTCACGTTATGTTTATTGCAGTCCCCATAGTTATAAGAAACGTATAATCAGTATTGGACTTCTGGGAGCTGGAGGAAGAATGTAAACTTAATGATAATGTCTCTATGTTTACTTAAAATTTATATTTAAGCCCAATCATGCAGAAAACAAGACACAGATATTAATGAATTAAAGCGATAAAAGTAGTTTAACAGTTTAATATAAAAGTGTTAGACTTTTTTAACAACCGAAAAATTAAGGTTTGAGGGACGTGTGCTCGCTGCGTGTAGATGTGTATAGAAGAGGCGTCGTAACAGAAACAGCAATAATGCGAACTGATTTATTTCTTGTACAAATACATTGGTTGCGAGCAACTGTCTGACTGATTATTTATTGTGAGCGACAATACATATATTAATTTGGCTCGGCACATCACTTCCCCCTTTATTAAAAAAATATGCAAACAGAACAGAACATAATTGCTCGGCACATACGCAATACAATAAACATGTAGTATACCAACAAAACAATTCACATGAATAGGTATAAGAAACAATACCTAATAAAATGATTCATTAATTTTCGTTCTATATCTACCACCAAAATTGCCATAAGAGATATGCGATTCATCGAGCACTCACTATTCCATTACCTTAATGGAATGAAACCTTGTTTTCATTCTGCTCTACTGAGTCATTGTTTCACAGTAAGATAAGCTACGTATTTTGTGACTTAGGTCGATATTTAACAAAATAGTCACCGCGAAAAAACTAGTTTCATTCATTTTATTTCATAAGAAACATATCATAGAAATCTATACTCTATACTAATATTATAAAGTGGAAAACTTTGTTTGTTTGTTTGATTGTAATGAAAAGGCTCAAAAACTACTGGACCGATTTTAAAAATTCTTTCACCATTCCAAAGCTACATAATCCACGAGTAACATAGGCTACATTTTATATGAAATATACTTGATAAATAGATTTTGAGGCGGTACAAAGTTTGCCGGGTCAGCTAGTTTAATTATATTTTACTGAAATTACAGTGAAATATAATTAATTTTCCAGATTAATTAAATTTTAGTTTTATTGGTAGAGATAAAATAAACCTAATATTATTTAGAAATTATTGTTTATATTAATTTATCCAAGAGTAATTGAAAAAAATTGTAATCTGGGGGCAATGGAACAAACAAAATAAACATTTCTTGTCAGACATGAGATTGACATAGGTTATTTATACTTAATCACATCACTAAGATTATTAACATTTAAGAAAAAAAAATTAAGTAAGAAAAAAATAACTTTAAGTAAGTTAAATTGAACTTGGCTTATGCGTCTCGACTAATCAATATAGACTTTGTTATCATTTCTCGCTTTTACATAACATAAGTACTAAAACGATACACTAATTGTTCTATATTGTATTACAAAGAGAATATTATCCAACTGACGGAAGTAGGGCAAGATAACAATGGTCTATTCTTTACGGTCTCTGGAGTAAAATGTCTGTCAGTTACGGATAACCTTTGGTATATTGATCAGGCGTATGGATTTAATTTAAGGCGTCCATGTAAAAGACCGAAGTAGAAAACACGTCAGAAGTCTGGATGGTGAGTGGTCACTGGGCCTATTAACTCCATATAGCAAACCTCAAGCAAGGGGTTCACCTAAAGCATCAGCTGCCGTATTCTAGTTAGGAGGGTGTGGTTAGACATACTTATTCTAGATGTTCCAACTTAGTCCTTACTACTTATTCTTAGATAGGGTTGATTATAGATGGTCATGAGTAGTAAGCAGTAAACACTCAGGTGGAATCTCATTTACTATTTGTATATTAGGTACAAAAAATGGCATTGTCGGCGTTAAATGTGTCGCTCGAAAATTTAATACCAACAGACAAGTTTTTTTTCGCCTTATAATATTTGTTATGGAGATGCAATGGAGGCGTTGGCCAATGTTCACCAGCTATAAGTCCATAGGGTATTACATAAAAAAAAATACCTCGCTTATTTTCTTCTCATAATCCCTGATGACCGGCAGCGTGACGGTCTTCGGGAGCGAGCTGAACACTTCGTGCTGGAGGTAGTACTTGAACTCGTCGAAGGTGAGCTCCTGCGACGACCTGTAGTGGTCCAGGCCTTTCTCCACTCCATACAAGTCCAGTAAAGTACCGATGTTTGCTGTCAACACCTGGAAAATCAGAAAATCAGTCACTGATTTTAGAAAATCAAGCACAGAATCCATTTTTTTATGTTATAGTAATGAACATGAATCGTTATATTCGCAGACAATTATAAAATAACAACAATATTTTTTATAACAGAGCAAGCAGTCCACTTGATGGTAAGTGATTATATCCGTCCATGGAAATATGTAATTAATCCCAGATACGATTAGAATCATATCTGAGGTTTTTACAGGTGCCGTGCTACCCCGGAGGACTAAATTGAAAGCTTCGGATAAGCATCTCTCCCTTACACCCCCTTAATACCAGAATACAGCAGCCCTGAACGCTAGTATTATTTGGCAGATATAGGTGTGGTAATGATACCTCTCAAGGCGAACCACAAATATCTACCATACATTTTCTCCCCATAAACAATCTATAAAAACATTTTACAAATACTACATCGTAATCGTCTTAATACACTACACGACGCTATGGTCATGAAATCTACATAACAATCCATACGCTACCAAGTACCGACATCCGTACATAACATACACATTACAAATGAACCCACATCCCGTCAAGTACAGTTACGATGAATTGTTCTCATCTTACTCATTAGATAAGCCGCGACTCGATAGCCGCAGGATACGTCATGCAGTTTGAATTATAACGCTTTTCATGTCATACTAACTGTAGAATGAATAAATAAATGTAGAATGAATATTAACGATATCGGATAACTTAATGTTAAAGATTTTATTAAATTAAATACAATAATACAATAGCATAAAAATCATATATACGAAATGCAACAAATTAAAAATGTTATCGAATATAAGTAGTAGTCACTATTTTTTTAACAATGTTTAAATCATTTCATTGGTGTTTTCTTTTTTACTGGTAATTTTATTGCTTTTCTTCAGTACACAAGTTTTTATCCTCTGTTTACCGTTAAAAGGATAGACTGCCAAAAACAAACAAAGCTTAATGCTAATGTAGCTATCATGTAGCTATATTTAGATACTTCTGAGCAAAATTTTATGATATTTCATCTGAGATGAGTATATATAGCGTTTTGTCTATAAATCAGTATTAGAATTTTATGTTCATACTTCGTACACTGAATTACTTTATAAAGGCTTAAAGAGACAAAAAAACAAGTAATTTGAAAAATAAGTAAGCTACCTCCGGTTCATTAAATTGCAATTACACTGTGCATTGTTTCCTTCTTACTCATACATAACTTCAATTAGATAACCAGCGAAAAAGTAGAGATACCAATGAAAATATAGATTTAGTAACAGAATAGACTGTGGATAATAAATTGTTCTTAAGTACAGATAAATCTGTGAACACATTAGGTATACAGTATGGAGACAGTTATGTGGGTGAACCAAATTGGCTCAGACTACATGCTTATTGATTCATATTGCACGTTGATTGGTTGGAACAAACCAAACGTGTATAGGACCAAGAATTACTTGTAGGTATAACTTACATAAGATCTATTTAACTGATGTTCTATTAATTGCATTAGGACAAGATTGATGAAAGGAAATTACTTAAGTTATATTAAGACGGACTCATAGTATATACCCTAAATGCTACCTAAAATCATAGAGACTAAGCTTTGTTGTTAAAATTTCAATGGATGACCGCACTAAGATTAAAAAATTAGTATTTACTAGCTGTAATACCACGTTACAGACGGTTATTTGTGGTCGCTCATGGACCATTGGGTAATAGCCTCTTTAGACATAATACGATACAAACAATATGAGTCATGAGTCTCACTTGGCATGATCTAGGGCTGCCACATACATGTAAATAGATGTCTATGCTGCTTATTTAAAATATTATTTAGTTACGTTATATAATTAAAGTCTTAACAAGTAAGCAGTGATATTAAGTTTGCTTATTTTAGTCTTGGTGATTATAGTAGATAGTAGAACTAAGGTATTCCAATTAAATTCAGTTTAATTCAGGTGGCATTCCAATTCAATGTAGCTTTGAATATTGATTTGGCAGTGATGACATCAATGCAGAATATCTTTCAATTAAATAAAATTGGCACAAGCCATAATAACATGCTTTTTACGGAACACTGGTGGAATCTTTTTTTTTTCAACAATTTGAGAAGTCTTCATGTAAATACTAGGTCCTTCTACTATGTCCTTTCTTGCGATTTGAAAGCAAAAATAAAGTAAGTAGTTCAGCCAGAGTTCAACTCTATTTAAAAAAGTTTTTATAAATAAAAAGATAATTAGAAATATAAAGTTTATTTTCATAACATAAGTTTTATTTCTAACACATAAATACATTTCTATCAGCCCTAATGTAAGTGGGATGACGTGTCGAGGAATGACCTTACACCTACGAGCGTGTCTCAAGTCTCGACCGAGCTTTACCGCTGATATTGGTGTAAATGTTTTAGTTCTAACTTAGTCAACAAATTAATCATAGCTATGCTTTACTACTACATCTTAAAATTGTATTTTATCTCTATATAGAGCGAACAATTTGCAATTGCTAATAAATATAATGTAAAAAATAGAAGAGGTGTCCTGACTGAGACTGTGTTGATACAACCGCTACATCTATTTCTTATAAAAATTACATATTATGTATACAATTATAAGGCTGTAAAACCCCCTGTTGTTCGACTCCGGCGGAACCATCGTCACACCTAATTTGTGCCCAATAACAGCAGTTACCACGCAGCCAGTTACCGTCATGTGGACTGGATGCTCGTGTGCTACTCCTATATTATAATAAAAAAATTACAATTATATTTTTTTCAGTAAGTAATGCCATTTCCTTCTGGTTTAACGGGAGTTTCGTAAAAATGTTAAATTATGAGTAGTAATCTTAGCAATGTTAACAAGGCGTTTCTGTTTTAGTCATCAGTGGTAGAGTCAAAGGTCTATGTAGGTATATTGTTGTAGAATTATTAAGTTTATTGCCGCCCATGAACATCTGTAATCAACCCCAGATAGGATTAGATATCCCTACCTGAGGTCGGCCAAAGATGCGCGCTACCCCTGACAATTAAGCTGGATCGCCTAGGAAAAGTATGCCTCCCTTACCACACCCTTCGAACCAGAACACAACACTCTTATTATTAGGCAGAAAATGGTGTGACGGTGATACCGCCGGAGTCGAACCACCAGATCTGTCACCTTATAAAAGTAAAGTAAAGTAAACTGTGCAGGGGCACATTACTATAATTGCTGGGTTGGAAGAATTGAAATCCCTTGTTTTACTCTTGTTCCATTTATTCCTTTGTTCCATAGGTCTATTGCCAGTACTGAATGAAAATTTAAAAATCTGGCCTATTTATATCCCCGACTCAAGTACCACAACTAGAAGCAGGTTTAGGCAGGAATATAGGCCTTTTGGCCAATTACAACCATTTCCCGTTATTCTATGTCTAAACCTGTACGGACCTGTACGAACCTGTTCAAACTGTGGCCTTGAATCGAGGATTCACAATAATAATAATAATAATCTATTTAGTTTGTTTAGGAATTTACATATTTCTATTTAAACTTCTATTAAAACCTAAACTATTGCAAAACCTATTATAAATGACACCTATACCTATGCCCTATAAACTATTACGAAATATTTATTTTATTACATTTACAAAACTTAAACTATTATCTATTTTCCCTATTCTATTAAATCCTATTATATACTATTAACAATAAAACATAAGTAAAACACTATTTAAACATAATAAAAACATCAATAAATTACATTAAAAACTATCAGCTGTTTACGTAACTACGTCTTACTGCTATGATCAGCTGATCGAGTTGGAGTCAGCTGTTTAGCGTCGGCCATTGAACTATACAATATTAATCAGCTGATCGTGTGTTACGAATAATGAAGTCTTTATTTATTACAACTTATGAACTATTATTAACTATAAATTAAGTAAACAATTTCAAACTTATAATTACGTCGAATCTTGAGTCAGCTGTTCGCGTCGTCCCGCACATTTCTCCCGCCGTGCAGCTGTGTTGCATCTTCTGTCGGTGCTGGGGCGACGTCTTCTATAGGCAGCACTACCAGCTTCCTCACTGGCCGGCGTAGAACTCCTCCCTTGGTTGCCACGTCGACTGTTCTTACTATGTTGTCTGGACCCGGAAATGTTGCGATGACCCGACCTCGAACCCATATGTTCCTAGGTAGGTTACTATCCAATATTTGTACTAAGTCGCCGATCTTCACTGTTGCCCCTCTTCCGTGGGGCTCCCGCCGGTGTTGAAGCTCAGGAAGGTACTCTCGAAGCCATCTTGTCCAGAATATGTCGGTTAATCTCTGCGCGGCACGCCAGCTGTTTTTGCATATGGTGTCGCGGTCGTTGAACTCTCCCGGGGTCGATACTCTTCCGTTCCCGCCGAGTAGGAAATGGTTCGGTGTAAGCGCTTCTGGGTCCTCGGCGCTCACTGACACGTGGGTGAGAGGTCGGCTGTTCACTGTATATTCCACCTCTGCCAGGAGCGTCGTGAGGACTTCTTCTGCTGGATGTCGTTCGTGAAGCGTTGCTTGCAGTGCAGTTTTCACGGAGCGCACGAGCCTTTCCCACGCGCCTCCCATGAAGGGCGCGCCAGGTGGGATGAATCGCCACGAGATGATCTTCTTAGCAGCCTCCTCCGCTGTGGCTGCGTCGATCGCCTGCCGTAGTTCCTTGTCAGCGCCCCTCAGGTTGGTGCCGTTGTCCGACCATATTTGCGCCGGACGTCCACGGCGCGCCATCATCCGCCGGAGCGCCATCACCGCAGAGTCGGTGGTGAGCGATGCTGTAACTTCTAGATGAATAGCACGTGTGGTTAGACAGGTGAAGATAGCTACATACCTCTTCTGATTGGTACGCCCGACTGTTACTGTAAGCGGCCCGAAGTAGTCGACTCCTGTGTATGTGAAAGGTCGCTTGTGATGTGCCAAGCGACACGATGGTAGGTCTCCGGTTCTCGGGTACGGCGGTGCTTGAGTTTTCATGCGGCATCTGAGACATTGTCGTATTATAGTGCGCGTCACCGGACGTAACCGTAGAACCCAATACCTTTGTCGACACTCGTTTACCGTGGCCTCGACTCCGCTGTGGTGCATCTGTCTATGGATGCTGTGTATCCATAGTTTGACTGTAGGATGGTCACCGTCCAGCACCATGGGGTTCTTGACCTCATTTGTGACGGCTTCTATTGCTTCGATGCGGCTTCGGAGTCTCAGGGCACCATTTTCATACTTGACACTTAATCGATGTAATCGGCTATCTCTGTCTATAGGCTTCTGACGTTTCATGTTATCTATATCAACCTGAAATGAACTTTCTTGCGACGAACGCATTAATAACTCTTCTGCTTCTCGGAGGAGTTCTGCGGGCACGGAGATATAACACTTGGCTTGTTCTATTTTTCTATGCTTTACCTGTGGAGCCACCGGTGTCTTCTTTTGACGTCGCCAGTCGGGGTCCGCTTGAGCGTTTCGTCTAGTCCTCTTGTAATTGACCCGCTGTTTAGACGTCCTGCAAAGCTGTATAAACTGTAAAACCCTTGCTGTAGTGAAACGTAATCTATCCCAATTTGAAAATCTAGACACCTCCGGTAGACCTTCAGCCAGCTTCAGACCTCGTTCTGTTACTATGTTGTGTGTTCTTTCTTCACCTGTAGGTTCTGATGGATACGACGCAGAATTTTCTATTGGCCAGGTGCTCGAATCCTCGTGTAGGAAGTCCGGTCCCCTATACCACCTGTGGTTCTTATTGAACCCTATTGGGACATTTCTTGTGGCATCGTCCGCCACGTTGGACTTCGTTGGCACCCAGCGCCACTCACTTACCTTTGTACCTTCTTCTATAGCCGCTATGCGATGTGCCACATACGACTTGTAAGAGCGCGAACCAGCCTTGATCCATGAGAGTACTGTGCGGCTGTCCGTCCAGAACGTTCTTGAGTCCGGCTTTCGTTGATGTTCTTTAACGACGGCGTCGGCGAGGCGAGTTCCCATCACTGCAGCTTGTAACTCTAACCTAGATATAGATGTTAACTTTAAAGGTGCCACCTTGGCCTTGGACATAATTAGTGATATGCTGACGTCGCCGTTGGGTGCCGTTGCTCTCCAATACAATACCGCTGCGTAGGCTGACTCGCTGGCGTCGGTGAACACGTGGAGCTGAAGGGATGTAGCGTCGCTGTACTGTAGGTATCTTCTTGGTATTGCTATGTTCGAGAAGCTTCTCAAATGTACCATCCAGTCGCGCCACTGTTCCGCTATGTGATCTTCTATTTTCTCGTCCCACGATGTCCCACGCCGCCAGAGTTCCTGTAAAATCTGCTTAGCTCTTATAGTAACTGGTGAAGCAAAGCCTAACGGATCAAAAAGCGACATAACTATACGTAGGGCTTCTCTCTTCGTCGGTGTTTTCCCATCTATAAGTTCACGAGGCACACGCGTTAAATTGAGGTTGAAGGTAAGTTCGTCTGTATCCGGTCTCCATACGATTCCTAACACACGTTCCAGCTGCTCTCCCGCCTTATAGAGTTCTATGTTCTGTGACGACTCCTGTTCCCCTAGTGCTCGTAGTAGCGCGGGCGTGTTGGACTTCCATTGTTTCAACTCGAAGCAAGCTCTTCTATGTATATCACGCACGCTTGAAGTGATGCGTATGGCTTCTTCGAGGCTTCTAAAGCTGTCCAGGTAGTCGTCGACGTAATGCTTCTCTATAATGGCGGAGGCTGCTTCTGGCTCGGTCTCTTCATACTTCTTAGCGTTCAAGTTCTTGACGAATATTGCTGTTGACGGCGAACTTGAAGCTCCGAAGATGAGTGATGTCATTCTATACTCCTCGGGTGGTTGATCGTCACGACGGTTCCCTCGCCACAGGTACCTAAGAGCGTCTCTGTCTTCTGTTCTCAACTTCACTTGCATGAACATTTCCTTAATGTCAGCTGTTACTGCAACCATATGCTGTCGGAACTTCATCACGACCCCTGGAAGTGATTGCAGTAGATCTGGACCTTTCAACAGCAAGTCGTTGAGTGCGACACCCTTAGTCTTCGCTGCGGCGTCGTGTACCACTCGGAGTTTATCTGGCTTCATTGGGTTCACTACCGCGAAGTGCGGTAAATACCAAGTTCTATTGGGAGTCTTCGTCCTCGGTGCAGGCTCGGCGTATCCTTTCTTGATAAGCGCGTCCATCTGTTCTGTATACTTCTGTTTTAATTGAGAATTACGGTCAAGCTTCTTTTCTATGTGCATAAGACGTGTCAACGAGTTGTCGTAGTTGTTAGGCAAGTCGACCTCTTCTCTTTTCCATAGTAGAGCGGTTTCGTATCTTCCTTCTTCTGTTTGGGTTGTATTTTTCTGTAAGATACGTAAGGCTTGCTCTTCAGGGTCCGACTGTGGCTTCTTTGGGTTGATGCATAGCGAGTCCATTGCGAAGTAATGCTTCATGAGATCTTCAAGCTTATCTTCCTGCGGCGCTTCTGTAATGTGTGACACGAAGTTAGCGGTACGTCCAATAATTCGGTTGTGGCTTCCGTGAAGTACCCATCCAAGTGGCGTGAGAGACGCTACCGGTTGGTTCTTCCTTCCCCTTCTCACTCTTGATGCTAGAAGGAGATGCCAATTGTCTTGACCGATGAGTATGGTAGGCTTCGCATCTTCATAGGAGAGTACGTCACTAAGATCTCGCAAGTGTTCACATTCTTCAATCTGTTGTCTTGCTATTTCCTGCGGCGACACGTGCAGGTTCTTGATAGTTCTCGCTTGAATGCTTGCTGTGTGATTGTTCAACCCGTTGAGTGTGATGCTAACTCTTCTTGACTTCGTTTCAGCTGTTTTCAACTCGTTGATTGCTTCTATACGTAATGGGTCGATGGGTCCCTTTGCCCCTATTTCGTAGGCAAGGCTGTCGTCTATCAGCGTAACTGTAGATCCATCGTCCAATAACGCGTAAGTGTTGACCGTATTCTTGGGACCTGTTGCCTGCACCGGGATTATTTTCAAAAAAGTTTGCTTCTTTGTAGGTCTGGCTGTAGTCCACGCGGAGTTGATGACCTCTGTTGACTTTTCTTCTGTTTCTGCCTTTTCTGTTCTGTTGAAGTGTAGTAACCTGTTATGGAAATACTTACAACTATTAATACCACACGGCTTCGTTCGGCAGTTGTGAGTCTTGTTTCTGAAGCGTAGACACCGAAAGCATAGTCGTTTCTTCTTTGCTATATCCCATCTTGTGCTTTCGTTTGCTTCTTTAAACTGTTTGCAGTCCGTCGCGATGTGACCTGTTTCTTCACATACGGGGCATTTCTGTATAACTGTAGACTGCTTTTCTAATACTGTATGTGTCTTCTGAGGACGTCTATTACTATACATCGGCGGTGCCATCTGTTCGGGGAGTGCATAGGGTCCGCACAGCTCAGCTTCTCTCTTCATAAATTTTTCAAACTTCAATAAGTCAGGCTCTTCTTTCGGTTGTGTTGCAGCAAAGTCGTAATATCTGTAACGTAAAGTAGGAGTAAGCTTGTCCACCATTACCTTAGATACCTCCGGATTGTAGAGATAGTAGACGCATTTCAATGCCCGAAGTGTAGACACGGCGTTTGTAACCTTAGTAGAGAACACGCAAATATCCCTAGGCGACTCGCAGAGGCGCGGCAGTGTTCTCAATGTGTCTATTTCGGCCATTGCTATCATCTCCGATCTACCGAATCTCATTTCCAAGGTCTTCATAACATCGGATGGGTGCGCGTTGGTGATCAATAAGCTTTCAACTGCTTCCTTAGCTCTTCCTATTAGATGTCTTCTTAACCTATTAATATTTTCTACTATTGAAAAAGACTCTTCTGTTTCCATATATGCTGCTCTAAAAGGTAGCCAGTCCTGATAATTACCGTTAAAAGTCGGTAATTCAACAAACTTTGAGGACCGCTGGCTAGCTTTGATGGCCTGTGTTATCGCTGACGTAAGTTGAGAGAAGTCTGGCTGCGCGTGGACTCCCGCCGGTGCTTGAGCTCCCGCCGTTGTATGTACTCGCGGATCTGGTTGGGTATGGTGCGCTGTACTATTATTCTGTTGAACCGGCCTTGTCTCTTCCGTGATGGCTTCTATTTCTGTTTCTATTTCGCGGAGAGGTAGGTGCGGCTCGTCGGCTATGGCTAGCCTCGGTTGCGCTTGCTGTTCCAACCAGTCGTCGACCCTGGTGTCGGCTTCTGTTTTTGAGTACTCGGAGACGTCGTCATCGTCGTCTTCTGCTTCTATAACGGCGAGGCGTGCTGTTGCAAGTTCCACTTGCAGACGTATGAGCTCTTCTTTGGCCTTGGCTATCTTGTAAGCCTTTGTCCTTGAACGCGTGGATCCGGCGCGTCGACTCGGAGCGCGCGAACCATGCTGACTATGTGCTTCTGAAGGCTTCTGTATTACTGTCGGTGAATCAGTACTGGCGGTGAGCTCGACGGAATTCTTGAAAATGGTCGCAGCCGGCCTGGCCATCGTGGTGCCAGTGGCCACTGACGCTACTGTACCCTTCGTCGTGACGGACGTGTCTGTAGCGGAGGTTCCCCCAGTAGTGTCGGTCGCGGTGGTTCCCGTGGCCGACGTTTCTGTTGTGGTGCCCGTAGCGGAGGTCCCAGTGGTCGCGTCAGACGAGGAGGGCTTCGTTTCCGTCGAGTCTCGGCGCTCTTTTCCCACGGAGCGTGTGATCGGCATTCTTCTTGCTAATACACAAAAATGACAATTGGAACGATAATATTACTTACTATTCTTCAATTTCTTCAATATTCGGCTTTCGAAGGACCATTAAATGTGCAGGGGCACATTACTATAATTGCTGGGTTGGAAGAATTGAAATCCCTTGTTTTACTCTTGTTCCATTTATTCCTTTGTTCCATAGGTCTATTGCCAGTACTGAATGAAAATTTAAAAATCTGGCCTATTTATATCCCCGACTCAAGTACCACAACTAGAAGCAGGTTTAGGCAGGAATATAGGCCTTTTGGCCAATTACAACCATTTCCCGTTATTCTATGTCTAAACCTGTACGGACCTGTACGAACCTGTTCAAACTGTGGCCTTGAATCGAGGATTCACAATAATAATAATAATAATAATCTATTTAGTTTGTTTAGGAATTTACATATTTCTATTTAAACTTCTATTAAAACCTAAACTATTGCAAAACCTATTATAAATGACACCTATACCTATGCCCTATAAACTATTACGAAATATTTATTTTATTTCATGGTGATCTGAAATATAATTGAGAATTACAATGTAGTATCCTTCTTCCCACTCGTCGGCATCGCGATTGTTTAGCCTTTAAAAAACAAAAAAGTTTTAAGACCATTGACACTGCGTATGACAGTGACACTATTGACAGCTACCTCACTTCTTTTTCGCGCTTCCAAGGCATCGTGATATTATTTTTTCAAAGTTTTGTTAAACGTGTATAGTGAAGCAAAACTAGTGAAAAAATGGAAACTAGGAATGAAGAATCACGTCCGCGTAGTTGTGGTCGCAGTAGCAAGAATTTACGAAGCAATTCCTCGGATTGGATCACCGGTTCATAGGTTATGTACAAATCACTTACTAGGTATGTAAGAAAATAATGTATTCATTTTTTACAGTTATGTATGCACAACTATAAAAATGCCTAAATAACTAACATATGCTTAGAAAGAAACTATATTGTTTGAAAAACTTTCTCGTATCTACAACTTCAAAACTATTCACGCACGCCAATCTCGCTCTTGCACGTTACAGACACCAAACGGTGCTCATATTCGCCATTAACCGTAAGATGCTTGCATTTTTATGCATATAATTTAGCAATTAAATGGTCCAAATATAAAATGCACCCGAGCCACGAGTACCACCCACCCGAGTACGAGATACTCGTGGCGTCGCTTTGTCGACACTAAATGGTTCCCATGTTCACCATTAAGCACGAGATGCTGGCCCTAACATTTATATGTGACAAATGTTGGAATATTCAAAGAGTCACAACCGTGGAGTACGAGATACTCCTAGTTTTACTTTGTTGACACTAAACGGTTCACTCATTCGCCATTGAGTACGAGATACTCGCGCTAACATTTCTATGTGGCAAGTGGTCGAATATACAAAGCATCAGAACCGTCGAGTACGAGATACTCCAAGTGTTACTTTATTGACACTAAACGTTTCACTCATTCGCCATTGAGTACGAGATACTCGCGCTAACATTTCTATGTGGCAAGTGGTCGAATATACAAAGCATCAGAACCGTCGAGTACGAGATACTCCAAGTGTTACTTTGTTGACACTAAACGTTTCACTCATTCGCCATTGAGTATGAGATACCTGCGCTAACATTTATATGTGGCAAATGGCTTGAATGCTTCCATCACTAGCTATTGCACTAACAATACACAGTATGAAGCATGAATGATTTATAAGCACCAAGCTAGAGCTGCTACAACACAAGGTTATGCCAACCCTGCTATACCAACTCTGACAAAATAATTTTCAGAACCAGCTATAATTTCAGGAATCATTCATGGAGTTATTGCAAATAGCAAAACATATTGGTAACTATATGGCAAAACAGTGTCCTAACAGAAATGAAAAATATTATGTCAACACACTGGGACAACGAGTGAATACAATAATATCATCAGAGTTCTCTAAAATTGGGAGGTATATGTGAAGCAACTGGATGAATGACATATTCCAATGAGAACTGAGGAAAGCAACCTGGTACATTTTGATGCTCTTCTCAGAATAACACTTTAACTAGTGCTACCTATAAAGGTCATAATAGGTCATTTATGCTCCACCACAATACACACGATAAAAATATATGTAATACATGGTGGAGAACAGAAAATAGGAATCATCACATTGCTGGTGCGCTAACCCAAAACAAATATAACCCCGTGCATATAAGAATCTTATCAGGATTCACTGCACAGCGTGATGCTCATGAGCTCATGTAACGGAATCATACTGAAGACATTGAAACTCACTTAGCTGCATTACAAATGATAGAAGACTAGCTATCTTATCAGAAAACAATGTCTAAAATAGACATTTGTGACATAAATGTTTTATGCAGCACCCCGTTGCCAATTTGAAATTGGTTGAGATTGGTCGTTCCACACAAATCAATTGTGTTATATGATATTAAAATTTAATATATGGCGTCAAGATAAAAATCTTACAACATTGATGACAAAATTATCTTTGTATACTAGTTAATCCAATGCTCGATCTCAAATGTCAAATGGTAATAGATGTGCTCCTCACATTATCACATACACACTGGCGTATATACATGACAACTGTTTCATGTTAACCTGAAATAGAACAGAAGGCATGCTCTCTCAAAAGAACCACCTCAGGAGGACAATGATTAAGCAAACAAGACTCCGGCTTATTGATACTGACACATATCTGTCCAATATATTTTTAGTCACATGAAGAAAGAATACTATAAGTATCCCATATATTGGATCCAGCGTCTGAAGTCCTAGCTTTGATAGTAGCATTCTGTGTTAATACCTCAACACAATCGAGCAGAGTTCATTGATTTGTTATGGATACTCTATAGTTCCTACTCAATTTCAGCTGTTTTATAAGCAAATAACAGGTACCTATACATGGCTCAAAGTAAACAATATTACATGGGTTATATTGTAGTACCTCTTACTCACATATATACAAATTATGTATAATAAAAGTTAATCAGTTACCAGCTATATAAAGCTGTTTGATTTGATATCTTTTGGGCTAGGCATATATGAATATCCTAACATCCAGATTAGGTGTATTTCAAGATATTGCGGATTTCAGGAAATACTCGTATTATTAAGGTATAACTCTAAGGAGATTTGTATCAAGGAGTACAATCAGAACTATAATGCACCACTTAACTACTGGTACAGAGTACCTACTTAAAGTCATTGAGCTTACATAATATATATAACTCTATTATATATAGATGTAACTTGAATTGAAGTTTTTAAATTATCTATTTAATACACTGGTTTACAGTGATAAAATCAATCCAGAAGTCTGGAGTTGTCTTTGGACACAAATACCTTTATGATTTATGCTAAGGCCAGGTACTATAACAATACCTGCAATACTATAACAATACAAATGTGCTAAATAATAAATGTCCATACTTGTAAATAATTCAAAAACCTTGTTTAGTATTACTTATTTATGTGGCATATGTGACATAAATGCAAATATGTGAGTGTCAAGAGTGAACTTTATGTACAAATGTGAGAATTTATACAAAATTAACAGTTTGGATTTCGTTACACTTATCTTTCAGTGACTCAATAGGAATAAATACAGTAATAATTAAAGGTTTGGAAGTTCAGTCCACAAACATATGGTTAATTATTAAATATCTGCACATATTTTTCACTTTTACTGTACATAACTGCTTAAAATATGAGGTTGATCATCATGAAAAAATTGACTAAAGATTGGTAGTACCTATGTAATGTTTTACAACAGAAGCCTGGTACTCCCAACATTACAAAATGCAATCAAATAATAATATATTATTTATATTGTTGCTTAAACATTTCCTTTAGCAACACCGGGTTTATATAGAAACATGCATCATACATTTATACACCAGTCATCAGGTCAACAAATAACACAGCAGCCCATTAACCCTGGAATAAAGACAAGCATAATATGAGAATTGCTATTGCACTTAAGTCTTTATAATGTCTATGTTAGTTACACTAAAACTGAAATTGTTATCATTTCATAATGAAATTTAATAATGTCCACCATGGTAATATGTGACACATTAACGATATAAAAGTAATAACAATATTATTATATCATGTGAATGGCCAGCCATTAATATGATATCTTCTTTGGGTATTTTATGCCTAGTATATACCTAGATGCTCTTATAAAACATAAAACAAAGAAAGTAAGCTGCATGTCCAATCAATTCTCAAATGTAAATCTAGCATCCTAGGGATGCTAGATTTACATTTTAGTTAATAGGAATTAATAGGACAATTAATAGGAATTCCTTAGGGGTATGTGTGATGAACGTTACTATATAGGACTCTAACATTACTATATAGGACACACATGGCAGACATCTTACCTGGAACAAAGAAAACTATATTATATATATAAATAATTATTATATATAGAAGATTTATCTAATTTCCTTTTCTTAAAGAATTAAGATGGAGAAAAATGTGGGTAATAACTTTATAATTTATCACTGGCAGAGCTGTAACTAGAACCTGTTGTGTTAGTAATCATTACAGGCTAAGTAAGCCAGAACCCCATGGAAATTATAAAATATTTGACTTATTAAAACTGAATTAATCCTGGAAATGCTCAGCACAAATACTTTTGAGTAAAGATAAGCTTTTCTGGTCTAGTCATGAATGGGGTTTGAAATAATCATATACATAAATACTGTTATGAAAACTGATATCAACTTATACATACACATAACTGATAGTTACACACATTTTTAGGAAAAGATGTTAGATCGAAAGTCAGATTGGATTTCAAAAGGAAACGCATCATAAGCTTTCCAACCAACCATATAGATATGTAACTTTACAGAGGGCATGCATAAGCATGGTACAGCAAAAAGTATAAGTAACTTTTGCAAATCCGATATATACCTACAAAAACAGGAAGTCATATAAAACTAAAATGTTTCATTGATCTAAGAATGATCATGTCCCTCTTGAACATGCACACTAATATAAAGAAACAAAGTAGGTATAACACCCAATATTATACCGGGTATACCTACAACATAAAATATAAATTTATCTCACATGGGGCATACATCATCCCAAGATCAAATCAAATACCCAATAATAATTTGTCAATAAATAATGGTATTAATTCCTAAATATTCAACATGGGATGGCTTCCTATTTTAATAATATTGGAATACATACAATGTACCTACTGGTTCATATAAGTATAGTATTATATAAAAGTACATTATTATATAATGCACATCACATATGAAACATATTTATACATATATTGCCACATAGCAAAGGAAATAGTATTATTTGTGTCAATAAAATTGACCAAGTAATTAATTCTACACATAATTATGACATACTATGGAGGGCAGAAAACATATTTTCGACCTTGTATGTATTTATTTTTTGCAAGGTGCAAAAGCTTGAATTGAATAATCATTAATACTGACTAAATTGCAATATTACTATTATTATTATTGTTGGCCAATTTTAGTAATAATATATTTAGAGAAAAATATTGCATTATTATTGCACTGAATATTATTTCATCTAATTCAGAGGGAATCTCACTTAGTACTATGTGTTTCAGAACATTTCATCCATAATATACAGTAAGAGTAAATATTCAGTTAGCAATCCTAATAATTATGTATATTTTATAATTATACCTAATTAAGAGAAAAAAAATCTTATTAATATGATACTTTCATGTTGTATTTTTATATATATTTTATTATTGAGAATAAATCTCACTAAGCACTATGGATTTCACAACATCTCATCCATATGATGCAGAACGAATAAATATTCAGCAATGTAATTAAATCCATATAATAATATATATGTATGGTAATAAATCTTTAATTTAATTACATGTTCCATTGTTGCAGTTGTCTCTAAACATCTACATTGTAATTCTCAATTATATTTCAGATCACCATGAAATAAAATTGAAAATTAGACGAGCTTACCTGTAAGCGAAGTCTGATTATAATTTTATGAATGGTGATCTGAAATATAATTACCCACCCTCCCAAAATCAAAACCCATACTGCAACAACAAGAACAAAAGAGTCTCCTAGATATAGACAGCATGCATATTATCAAGGAGACTAAGTTGGAAATGATAGACTCTAAATTAAGTGAGGTAGCTGTCAATAGTGTCACTGTCATACGCAGTGTCAATGGTCTTAAAACTTTTTTGTTTTTTAAAGGCTAAACAATCGCGATGCCGACGAGTGGGAAGAAGGATACTACATTGTAATTCTCAATTATATTTCAGATCACCATTCATAAAATTATAATCAGACTTCGCTTACAGGTAAGCTCGTCTAATTTTCAATTTTATTACATTTACAAAACTTAAACTATTATCTATTTTCCCTATTCTATTAAATCCTATTATATACTATTAACAATAAAACATAAGTAAAACACTATTTAAACATAATAAAAACATCAATAAATTACATTAAAAACTATCAGCTGTTTACGTAACTACGTCTTACTGCTATGATCAGCTGATCGAGTTGGAGTCAGCTGTTTAGCGTCGGCCATTGAACTATACAATATTAATCAGCTGATCGTGTGTTACGAATAATGAAGTCTTTATTTATTACAACTTATGAACTATTATTAACTATAAATTAAGTAAACAATTTCAAACTTATAATTACGTCGAATCTTGAGTCAGCTGTTCGCGTCGTCCCGCACATAAACTGTAGGTATACAAAAATTCAGATATGCATATTATCTTATTCATATTCTTAGTGCATCTTCAAAAAATATCTATTATCTAAAATTGTCAGTCATTTAACATAACAAGATTTATCTGCTTGTCAAAGATAATGATTATATTATCCATAATGTATGTAATCAACCATCGGCATGTCAAGATTAGAATATTTAACATTTCTCAGGTATTTTATTAGAAACACTTGTCAATTCTAATTTATTTGATATCATGTATGTATTTAAAGTACATTATGCTCAGTACAGAATGATATTGAATGTTTGTGTAAATTCCTTTTACCACTATTAGATTCTGATTCGGTATAATCTTATATACATATTCATTTTTAGCCCACCATCCTTTTATCATGTTAGTTGCGAATTACAACATATTATTATCGAATACAAATAAATATTCAATCTGAAATCTTAGATGAGTAAAATACATAGATTGATCACTTCTAACAAGAAAGTTACAGTTTACTGTTCTTAGAATTGAAATTTTTGTGTAAATAAAGTGTTGCCACGTCTCCGTTCTAAAGCGTTCCTAAAATGTTTGAAAAACTTATTTAATATTTACGTAAAATACGTAGTATTAGTCAACGAAGTATACATAAATGTTATCTAAAATGTTGTTATTTGTTAATAATACAAACAATAAATGATAAAATCATCCTTTTGTGGCTTCATTCAATTTCAAGGCGTTGAAGTATCTTTCTATCATCATAAAAGTTTTTTAGTTTTTTTAACTATATTTATACTTATTAAAGTCTGAAACTACAATATTTAAATTCGATTACTAGAGGGCAGCAAGAAATAAGATTAAGGCCAACTTCGTATAAGCCGGTCTAATTTTCATTGCTTATTTGAAATGAATATAAGCGTAAAGTGTTACTGATAAGCGAAAATATCACGATATATGGAGCGAGAAGAAATTGATTTGATTTATATTATTTCCATCTACTAATAATAAAAAAAAAAAACTAAAAAACGTGATTTCAAACATTTGAGAGTCCTTGGAAATAAGTCTGGCTGTCTAATTACTAATATCGCCTGTACGATAGCTGGATAGCCTACCTGACGTAGGCTTTTAAATAGATTTATCTTACACTTTATCGTTACAGTTATTGACAAGTTGCTGAAGCCGTTCTAATGTGAGCAACCGACGAGTGGTAAAGTTAGATTATATTCGAAATCTGCCAATGTGATTTTCTACATCTGTACAAATATTAGATGTAAAACATTGTACATTGTATACAAATTACACTAACGCATATTAAGTATTCACTAATTATAGGACAATTGAATAATAATATTAAGTTAAGATTAAAACTACTTCGCAACAATCCGCTACAAATATGTATGATGGTATATATTTTAAACCATGCAGTATGTACCACCCTCCCTCCCTCAAAGGATGCGTGCAGATGCAAAAATTAAAAATATACACCACCATACATACCACCACCAACACGTGTTTCGCTCCAAAACGGAGCATCATCAGGGTAAGTTGACTTTACGACGGTTAATCGTTAAGTGACGCTGTCAACCTAATTGTTGAGTACGGGTTTGCAATAAAAACTCCAATTGAATTTTTCTTCCTGTATTTTCTTTTCTTGACCATTTATTCACAATATTCTTCTTTTTTCCGGAGCGTGCCGGACCCTATTTTTAGCCACCTTAAGTGGCAAAGTGAGTGTTACAACCGACGGGGGGCTAACGCAGCAGTCCCGTCTCGCTCACTTCCTATAGCCCTCTCTTTCTATCATGCATCTCGCTCACTCGTGTCCCTCTCTTTCTAATTTTACTTTATTTTTATTTCTCTTTATTTATTTACATTAAATACCTTATTTTAAACATAGTTGTACATTATTTTTCATACACATTAAATATTCTTATAAAATCAACAATCTTACGTACTAAAAAACAATAATATGAATTACAATATATCAACTATTCTTAAATTTATTCGCCGTCCGCAACATCCTCCCCCCGGCGCAGCTCCGTCGTAGCCCTCCCTATCTGGAGGACGGCGAGCTTCACCACGGGCCTCCTGAAGACTCCTCCCCTGGTCCTCACGTCTGCTGAGCGAACGATACCGTCGGGTCCCTCGTGCACTCGCTCGACGATGCCGCGTGGCCATGTGTTGCGGGGTAGCGTGTTGTCGACCACGATGACCAGGTCGCCGACCCGTAGTTGTCGTGATGCCCTTGTCTCTTGTCCTCGAGGTATCAGCGTCGGCAGGTACTCCTTGACCCACCGCCCCCAGAACTGGTCCGCCAGCGCCTGTGCTTTTCTCCACACGCTGCGGTCGACTTCCTCGCAGGGTCCCGTCAGCGGCAGCCCGGTCGACGACCCAATCAGGAAGTGGTTGGGGGTTAGTGCTTCTGAGTCGGCGGGATCCACGGAGACGTGCGTGAGTGGCCGAGCGTTGACACAGTACTCGGCCTCCACCAGTAGCGTTTGAAGGACTTCTTCTTTGGGTGACTT
Organism: Epargyreus clarus; assembly: GCF_041222505.1. Classification (NCBI taxonomy): domain Eukaryota; kingdom Metazoa; phylum Arthropoda; class Insecta; order Lepidoptera; family Hesperiidae; genus Epargyreus; species Epargyreus clarus. Next base: position 11,957,171 of record NW_027332212.1, read on the forward strand.
CTCGTTCAGTGTGGTGCTCAGCGCGGTCTTGACTGACCGCACGAGCCGCTCCCATGCCCCGCCCATGTGCGGAGCCCCCGGTGGGATGAAACGCCAGCTGGTTCCATACTGTAGACAGAAGTTATGTAGCTCCGGACCCCATGCCCGGTACGCGTTTCTTAGCTCGACGTCAGCACCTCTGAAGTTCGTTGCGTTGTCTGAGAAGATCACCTGTGGCCATCCTCTTCTGGCGGCCATCCTTCGGAGTGCCATAATTGCCGAGTCGGTCGACAGCGATGACACCAACTCCAAATGCACTGCTCGTGTAGTTAAGCAGGTAAACAGTGCGCACCATCTCTTCTCATGTCGGCGCCCAATAGTGACTGTTAGGGGGCCGAAGTAATCCACGCCGCAGTAGTTGAACGGTCGATGCCCTGGACTTGTCCTCTCTTCTGGTAAGTCCCCTCGTGGCGGTGTTTGCGGCGTTGCTTTCCTTATTTTGCAAAATTGACATTCCTTAGCCATTTTTCTTACTGTCGGTCGTAGTCGAAATATAACGTATTTTTGTCGCAGCTCGTTTACGACCCTCTCGTTGTTAGCGTGTCCGGCGTTTCGATGGTAGTCCATCACTAGTAAGCGTGTGAAGGGGTGACCACCATCCAATATTACAGGTCGGTTCGAGTGCGTCGACGTCTTAGAGGCTCCTATTCTGCCTCGGGCCTTCAGTGTTCCTTCTTCGATGACGGGGTCCAACTTCGCTAGTTTACTATGCCGGTGTAAGTGCTGTCCAGCCCGCAGTCTACGTAGATCTTCGCCGAAGGAGTCCTGTTGTGCTTGTCGTATCCACCGCAGCTCGGCGTCTTGTATGTGGGAGACTTCTAACAGCAGGCTTCTGTTCTTTGTTCTTAGCTTCTGTACGTAGAGTTGAACTAGCGCTGTGGCCCTTATGAGTCGTCTGTAGGCGGAGAACCTCGTTATGTCCGGCAGGCAGCCCATGCGGACCGTGATGTCGTCTGTGGTGATGGTGTACGCCGCCTCTTCTGAAGTGTCACTGCTTGTAGCTTCGGTAGGCCATTCCTCCTCTGGTAAGCCCAGGAATGACGGCCCGGTGAACCATCGGTCGGCGCCAGTGATCCTCTTCGTCTCGATTCGCGTGGCGTCGTCGGCCACGTTGTCGGCCGTGGGCACCCATCGCCAATCTTCCACCTGGGACAGCTCGCCTATTTCCGCCAGTCGATGCGCCACGAACGGTGTGTACTTCTTCTTATCGTTCCTTATCCAATGAAGTACCGTCTTGGCGTTACTTCTTTCTTCGTTGCCGTCGCATGCTTCTGCGTAACCCTTCTTCAGCAGGTTAGCCACTTGAGCGCTGTATTCCTTCTTGAATGTGGGCTCATTTTCCATCTTCTTTTCCAATGTGCGTAACCTCTTATATGCTTGCTCGTAGCTGTCGGGGAGTGTGGGGTTGTCAGTTTTCCAAGGTAGACCCACTTCGAAGTGTCCGTCCTTCCGTCTGGCGGTCGCCTCGAAGATGTCGCTGGCTCTCTTGTCGTACTTGTTAATCTTCTCTTTCGTAGATACGCCGAGCGAGTCCACGTCGAAATGCGACTCGACGAGCTTCTGTAACTGTATGTCGCCCGTGCAGACGTGAAGCACGGCCGCCTGGTCCTGGTAGACGAACCTCCTAGGTACCGACCCATGTAGAACCCATCCCAGCTTTGTTCTTGATGCGGCAGGTTCGTTCTTCTTGCCGGCGCGCAGCTGTCGGGACACTATTAAGTGCCAATTGTCGGTGCCTATTAGTATGCGAGGTCGAGCTTCCCCCGTGCTGATTTTCTCCCTTACGACTCGCAGGTGTGCATACCGCTCCAGGTTCTGAGGTACGCGCTGATGATGCAATTGAAGTCCCTTCACCGTGCGGGCTGTCACGGAGTATGCTTCATGTTCGCGTAGACCTTTGATTTGAATCTTGACCGCCTTGCTGTCGATTCTTCTTTGTTCATTGATACCTCTTATGTTTAGAGGTTGGTTCGGTCCGCCGCTGGTGAGGTGACTTGCCAATTCTTCGTCTATAAGGGTTACTGTAGACCCCTCGTCCAGGAGGGCGTGCGTCCTTATCTCCCCCCGTGGACCGCTGAGTTTTACTTCACATGTCTTCAATAGCACCGCTCTTGGTGCCACCTTTGATGTGACGCTCATGACCGCTGCGGGTGCACCCTGATCTGTGCACTCAGAAGTCTCCACCCTCCTGGCGGGCTCTGCAGTCTTGTGTAGGATGGCGTGATGCTGCATGCTACACCCGTCGACTCCGCACGGCTTCGCTCTGCATGTGGTTCTACTGTGTCTTCGTGTCATGCATTTGAAGCATAACCGCTGTTCCTTCGCCCAATTCCACCTGTCGTTGATGGTGAGTTCCTTCAGCTGAGGGCACTTCGGAGTGTGATGGCTTGTAGACTGGCATCGTAGACAGCTAGGTGCTCGCTCTTCACGCGTCGATTCACTCGTAGAATAGACCTTCTCCCGAGGTGCTGTCCTCCTTACTGGCCTCTCCCCTCTGAGAAGCCCCGGAGCGCTGTTCCTCGCCGTGTGCGTGTAGCGTAGTACCCTGTCTGCTTCACCCATCAGGAACTCCGAGAGTATTGTAATTTCGTCGCTGTATGCAATCTTCCCTTCGTTGATCGCCGCGTATTCCGCCCATTTGCTCACCAGGTGAGGGCTTAGCTTCTCCATTACATCCCTTATCAGTAATGGATTTCGTAGATAACCACGGTGGTCCACACTCTTCATAGTGTAGACGACGTTCTGTAACTTGATGGCCAATTCATTCAATTCGCTGCTGGAGTTGCCGACCTTGGGGAGTCTCTTCAGTTCTTCCATTGCTTTATCGAAGATATATTCAGGTCGACCGTATTTCATTTCTAGCGTCTTCATTATGCTGTCCGGGTGAGTCGCCGTGTACAGTTGAGAGAGCACTGTCTCTCTCGCTTCCCCGCGGAGACTGTTTCGAAGCCGCAATAAATTTTCTGTGGCGCTGAATTTGTAGAGACGCGTCGAATCTTCTACTGCTGCTTTGAAGGGTAGCCACTCCATGACGGACCCGGAGAATGCTGGGAGCTCCGACGTTTGCCGCGGCGGGGGTCGTACGTGCATCATCTTCTCTAAGGCGTTTGCTAATTGTTCGATGCCCCTTCCCCTCTGCCGAGGCCGTTCCTCCCCCCGTACTTCTAACGGGGGAGGTAGGACCTCCTGTTCCCTGTGTACTTGCACTCCGGCGTGTTCGTGGCTCTTGTTCACCCAGTCGTGTATTCTTTCTTGGTCGCAGATAGTTTCCCCCCCCTCTTCCGCTTCGATCGCAGAGATTTCCGCTTCTAGCCGCTTCTTTACTAGCGTCTTCTTAAGTTGTATTCTTCTTTCTTCTAATTCAGCTAGCTCCTTTTCCGCTTCGTATTCGACTAGCCTAACTCGTGCCGCGACGCTGACCGACGAACGATGCGAACGTATACTGGGCGCCGCGCTATATGCCGGAGACGTGGGCCGGCATATAGGCGACTTGGAGCGCGACGGTATCTCTTGCGACGTGGGGTGCTCGGGGTGTGCGGTGCTGCGTACAGGTGAGCGCTCGAGGACCCTTCCTGGTGGGATCCTCCCGACGGATGTTCCGGCGGGCGTCCCGGTGAGGACTGCGGTCGATGGCGATCTCGGCGATTCTTCATATATACGGTGGAACAGCCCCCGCCCACCTGGCGGAGGGTGCTCCGATTCGCCGATGCCGGACTCGGAGTGGGTCTTCTTGCTTCGTGTGTTCATTGTAGACGCGCTGGTTGCTTCTTTTTTCTGTATCCGCCGATCGAAGGACCAATGTTGAGTACGGGTTTGCAATAAAATCTCCAATTGAATTTTTCTTCCTGTATTTTCTTTTCTTGACCATTTATTCACAATATTCTTCTTTTTTCCGGAGCGTGCCGGACCCTATTTTTAGCCACCTTAAGTGGCAAAGTGAGTGTTACAACCGACGGGGGGCTAACGCAGCAGTCCCGTCTCGCTCACTTCCTATAGCCCTCTCTTTCTATCATGCATCTCGCTCACTCGTGTCCCTCTCTTTCTAATTTTACTTTATTTTTATTTCTCTTTATTTATTTACATTAAATACCTTATTTTAAACATAGTTGTACATTATTTTTCATACACATTAAATATTCTTATAAAATCAACAATCTTACGTACTAAAAAACAATAATATGAATTACAATATATCAACTATTCTTAAATTTATTCGCCGTCCGCAACACTAATGCTTACCTTAACCTTAATAATTAGAAATTAAACGAACTTACCTAAGTGAAGTTCCAATTTCAATTGTACGAACTGCATAGTCTCGAAATGATAATGTTGACATGTAGTACACCGCCAGTCGTCAGCCTTGTGTCACGTATATTCAGAGCTAAAAACCTCGAATTCAAATAATTTAAAACAATATCCAACCTACTTATAGCGCCCCCTACCGGTAAATGTCATTAAGTTTAGAGATCCTGGGGTCAAGATGTAAGTTCATTAGCTCGATTATTTTACAACATAGATGATATTATGGGTAATACTTATCGTATATAAGTATGGGTGGGTGGGTTATAATATCATTTCGAGACTATGCAGTTCGTACAATTGAAATTGGAACTTCACTTAGGTAAGTTCGTTTAATTTCTAATTGTACTTCACTGCATAGTCTCTTCAATGATAATGTTGACATGTAGATGTTTAGAGATTTGTAAAATAACGAGCCTATTAAACAAAATACAAAAACATTTAAATCCTATTATTTTTAAAATTCCTAATTTAATATATCTATTTAAATATTAATTACAGTTATCAAGTATACGTTTGATGTAACGTCTCTACTACAAAATTGAACTTAGATCTGATCCATTCAGCTATCCTTCTAAGAGGGTCTTAACTGACACTCATATGTTTAGACGTCAGCGTAGCAGTGTGGTAATGCGTGCTCTCTAATGGTATGTATTGTAAAAAATGATATATCAATGCCATCATCCTCCGTGGTTGATAAAATCTAGAAACTGTCGTCTGGGAGGTCACTGTATTATAAGATTACATAAAGGAAATAAACTTATTCTTGTAACTCTCAAGTGTTACTAGGCCTATCTAGGTAATTTTATTAAGGATGTGCTGGACAAATACTATGATTACTATGAAATAATGGTAATACTAGATTGTTTGAACACTGGTTATAGTAAGGTTTAAATTCATGTGGCAATTTAATATACAATATCTTCCGCCAAGCAATTTGGTTAATATACAATAATGTTATTATTATGTTTATGTATACTTTTTAGAAGTCTCGACTCAGATGTAGGCGAATCGGTAGTAATAATGGCATTCACGGGCTTACACCAAGTGAACGTCATAATATATACGATATCTATTGTTTTTATATATTACTTATATATATATATTACTTATATATTATTATTGTTTTTTTTTTTTTTTTTTTTTTTTTCTTTTTACTATATGAGTAATTACAATAACCAAAAAAAGTAAATAGTATTTTTTCTTCATCTCCATTAAATAATATATAATATTTTACACTTAACTCGCTAAAAATATTTATACATCAGATGTAACTATCCCAAGTAATAGCATACTTGGGATATGGAGGATAGAAAACCTAAATATGCATTTTAAGAACAAAAATAATTCTAGATATATATATAACAAAATGAAAAGAATATTGTAACCAGTCTACAGATAGATCTAGTTATTTACACTGTTTAGGCCAAAATATTATAAGCACCAGCATCACGTTTTCATTATTGCGTCTAACATTGCTTGTAGAGCAACAAAATCTTGAGATTCGTGTATAGAAACGAAACGCTCCTCGAGGAAGCGAGTAACATACAGGGTAAAGCGTTGACGAAAAAGAAATGGATTTAGATCTTTTTTTTTTTTTTTTTTTTTTTTTTTTTTTAAATTCATATGAGACCCAAAAAACAACCCTTCCAAAATGAAAGGTTTATTTATTTATTAATTTTTTTTTTTTTTTTTTTTTTTTTTTTTAACACTATTTTTTAGGACTGTCTGGACCAGTCTGGTACTACCACAAACTCCCCAACCGTTCAGAGATAATCTTTAACAACAATTATTTTATTAGAAATAAAATGAATATTTCCATTTAAATAGTATAACCTTAGTCATGACATGTAAGTCATACTTCTTGTAGGTTTCCTAGTAAATAAATCTATTTAAAAACCTTCAAAGTGTTAATTCGCAATGTATAATCTTGATTTAGTGATAGCAAATTCATTCTGAAATTATTGAATGTATTAGGGAAATAAAAACATTTTTTGGGTATTCAATAAATCCAATATGTGCCTTGATATTACGGTTAAATGTGGGTATTAAACACCATGCTGTTTCTATATGAAATAACTGTGGAGTTGCCTACACGTATTAGGGTTTCACCGTGTTGAAGATGATTATTGAAAAAATATCTTTAAGCACAAGTAACGCTGCATTTAACTTTAAATAGTTGATCGGATTTGTTATTTAAATCAAATAACAAAAATACCGAGAATAATGACCATATGTTACATAACTGATTGTGTCCCGATAATAAAAATAATATGACAACTACCACCTGTAATTATATCTATCTGTAAGAGGGATAGTATTTTGATAAACATTATTAAAATTGTTATATTTATATATACATATCTTTGCATTTATTATAATTTTTATTTTTTAATATTATTGTTATATATATTTTTTTATTTTTTTCTTTTTATTTCACCCTTGTGTTGATTTTTAATCTTTTATCTAATGGTAAAGCAATTTGATTTTTTATTTATTTATTGCTTGTATAATACAATGAACAACCTTAACAGTTGTATTATTTCCAATTATCGAACTATCTTTTAAGTAACCATTAAATCCTAGAGAATGATATAGCTTGTTATGTCTATGATCCTAAATTACTAAGTGTCGTTATTGTTCCTTGTCCATTATTATGACATTTCAAATAGGAACTATGTTATATAAATATATAACTGACACAATGTCCCTAGATCTTAATCAGTTATGTATGGTCTTGTATATGTTTAAAAGGTTAGTATTAACATAAATATAGTGTTCTGCTCAAACCAAAGGAAAGAACTTGAAATGCATATAATTTCCATTTAACCATAGACATGTAAACACTGTTTAAGGTAATCATGAATTAGTATCCAAATATGCATTCTTGAAAACAATAGTAAGTAGTGAGTGGAATGCCAGGCTTTATTTAAAGCTCAAGATTAAGACCAAGATATTCAATATAAACCAACATCACCATCATCAGGTCTTGGTAAAGTAAAAAATTGGTTAAGAGTAAACAATATGTTACCACTGATGTGAGAAGTCTTTCTACATACATACCGAGTATATTTTGACAAAATCTTCATTCCTTGAGAATAATGAGTTTAAGTGTTTATACAAATACTCTTAAAGCTAACCACTTGCAAAGCTTGGGTCAATAGTTATTTGTTACAACTGGTCTTTAAAATTATAATTATAATCGACCACATTATTAACCACTCACCTAAAAATCTGTTGTGATTGAAGATTTATTCCAAAGGAAACTTCGATCAAGCCTTTCTGTGACACAGGTATTTGTGCATGAGGCTTGTTGTAAGTCAGATAATGACCCTATTTGGTATGAGTATCTCAAACTTTTGGATGAAGTTTATCATAGGATGAAGTGTAAATATCTTCGTTATATTTGTTATTATAAAATATTGTACTATATATATATGAATTGAACAATCATTGTTTCTTAAACCATTTTGCTGATTATTTGTTCCAGTACTTGTACTATGAAATTTCTTCTTATTATTTATTATACATAATAAATGACCAGCACCAGTAATAAGATAATTGATAGCAAATTATCTTTATAAAGGCAAATAATTTAAAATTATTAAGAAACAATCATGTCAAATGCTCGAGAGCAGTAAGCATTCACCTGATGTGGCATGGCTTTTGACTCTTTACAGCTACAATAGTAACTGCGACTTGTGCAACTTTTAAAGTCTAATCATGTGTTATCCGTCCCACAGTTTCCTAGAGGCTAGTGTTCTTCCTTTAAACTATTTTTTCCTTTAGTCTATCTATCACCATCTAGATAGATGGATAGTTCCTTTAGTAAATTACTCTTTAATATGCTGATCTACCTAGATACCAAATTCTTATGAATGGTTAAACCAAATTTAGGTTCTTCTAGAGTATTACAAAAGGATATAAATTGTCATCTCTATATCCTGTATCATGTACATTATTAATCTGAATGATTCTTCAATAAAATGTTCATTCATTAAAATCATTACACCCACTCGATGGTAATAGTTGTGTCTATCTACTGATTATTAGTATTTTGTTATATGGGTTATTTACCCAAAGTGAAGGACATAATACCCTATTAGAATGGGTGAATATCCGTTGTATCCGTCTACTTAATAGTAGTATCTTGTTATAGTTGTTATATAGGTAAATATCCAATATGTAAGGGTCCCTTATTTGAACGGATGAATATCCATTAGGTATATTCTACTCAATAGTAGATTATTTTATGTGAGTAAATACTCAATATAAACAGGTTAGTACCCATGAACGGGGCTAAATAGCACCCTATTTCTTGTAATGTAGGTAAATATCCAATATGTAAGGGTCATAACCTTATTTGAACGGGTGAATACCCTTTAGGTATATTCTACTCAATAGTAGATTCTTTTATGTGAGTAAATACTCAGTATAAACGGGTTAGTACCCATGCACGGGGCTAAATAGCACCCTATTTCTATGTTCATAGCTTTATATAAGCGAGATTTATATAAGGATTTAAATAAGCGAGATCACCTAAATAGGTGACAAGCTTAGTTAATGAACATAAGACGTCAAATTCCTTGCTACAGAACAATATGGTAATCTAAAAATCCTTTGCTTGGAAAAATATATATGTAAAAATTTACCTTGTCATTCCTCATGAATATATAAGATTATCATCTTATCTTTAATAAATGAAAATAATACATTTTCAATTTGCGACGGCATTCGTAATGGCCGCCTAGTACAAGTCTTCAGAATAATTTCGTCAAAATTCTTTATTTTCCATTGTAACTTTTCTGCACAATATATCACACCTACGTCTTTTATAAATTATTAATTGAAATATTTGTTATAAATTAACAATTTTTACTATAAATTACTTATTTTATTTCTTATTTTGAAAAATCATAAATGTACACAGGCTGCACGAAAAACGATAATGACATTTACCGGTAGGGGGCGCTATAAGTAGGTTGGATATTGTTTTAAATTATTTGAATTCGAGGTTTTTAGCTCTGAATATACGTGACACAAGGCTGACGACTGGCGGTGTACTACATGTCAACATTATCATTGAAGAGACTATGCAGTGAAGTACAATTAACTATCTGAATAATAATACACGCTTGAGTTATCGGCGTATATGCGATATAATATTAGATTCGGAAATAATGTACGAACTGTCATCTCTTATCATCATTGTCCTATAATGTCCTTTCCAAAAATATCCTAGATACACCAAGTTATCACGACTACCAATTTGAAATATTTATTGCACATTTAATGTTTATTGTCAATTAGAATTTGATTTGAGACGGCACTAATGTGTATCATTGTATACATTTTTTGAACTATGGTATTTGTAGTTACAACTTAAGGGGGTATTTAGGTATACCATAAGCACCATTAGTCTTTGATTCTTATTTTAGATACAGGGGCTTCCTGCAAAATGTAGAAGGTTCTAATTTAAGCGTATCCAAAGGATTAGGGTTTGTTTAGGTATTTTGCTTGACAAAGCCGCTTAAATAATAGAAAAATACTGAAATTTTGCTTAAGTCATACTAGAATAACTCCTACTTAGTAGCGGATTAATTTATAGGAATTTGGTGACGCACTGTGTGCTTCTTGATATTTATCGTTTACATTACTTCTACTCTACGTGTTTGTGCTGTGGAAAAGAAACATTAACACATTATTTATTTTCATAGCATATAAGGACTAAGCCCTGGTAGAGCTGGAAATATTCCATAAAAAATGCGAGTAAAGCACTACTAAGCAAAATATCTCCATCTTATTAGATATCTATTTTGACTGTCTTTTATTGTTTCGGTGGGCTTTTACGCAAAAGTGGGCGTATTCACTTGACATTTCGAGGAAACCAAGGTTAGAATAGAACACGTTATGTGAAAGTTATTGTTTGGTTTTTATTTGAATCTTGTTTCAATTTATCTTCGAGCACTTAATAGTTCACAAAGAAGTTTGCTACTTTAAAATTTACGAATAAAGTGAACATTTTGTTTATGTCATAGGATCTAATCTTTTTTACTCGACTGCGACAGATGGTCATAATATGTTTTTCAAAAAAAAGTTGGTAGAGCCAGTATGATTCGACGTGGGTACCACACATCCAATTTGGCGTGAAATAGTTTTGGGTTTTCGTGGAAGAATGTGGATATGGCAAACTTAAATATGCCACGACCATCTTAGTTCTCAGGAGACGCATCCGTGATCGGCTTCTGGAACAACCTTTTGTAAATGAAGTTGATCATAAATTATCTTACCACCAGGTGGACTGCTAGCTTGTTTGTTACTGCAACCTTATAAAAAATATAGGTATATTACTAAAATCAAAATGGCGTCTTTAATTTAACAGACAGTACCTCAGTGTTCGTTTCACAGTTATGGACTGTTTTTGTCCTATTATGTTCTCATTTAGATGCCAACTCAAAGTCTGGATATATAGGTAGGTACTAAAGTATGTAGTCTATAGCTGTTTTTTTCCTAGTTCGGTGCGGCATATAGGATTCTTTTTGTTTACGAGGGAGAAACCTTCAAAAGGTACCCAGTGCCGTGGGAGCGACGCAGGGTTATGTGGGATTCTTACCGCACTCAAACCCCATCACTGGCCGTCCTCAGCGCTGCGTAGAGGGCTCCGGGATCTCCAAAGGAACATAACCTCTTAGCGCGCTGCCCCGTCGGGCTCCGTCCCCGTCGCTCGCCTCACCGTCTGGTGCGTATGACTGTATGCGACCACACATACCGCCGTCCTTCCCGGGGCCGCTGGCCGGACGGTTCGAGCTCCCACTCTTGCCACCCGCGACCCCAGAAGCCCCCTTTTAGTCGCCTCTTACGAGAGGCAGGGGATACCGTAGCCCTATTCTGATCCCGGAACTACAGGGACAATAGGGCTTACGTCTGATTACCTGTTTGTCAAAACATGCGATTTGTTTTCACAAAGATATTGGCTACGTATAAGTAATGTTGCGGTTTCAAGTATACAATGACTGACAAAAACTCGTTATTGTACCCAAGGGTAAATAAACTGAATAATGATTTGTGAAGTGCTTTCAAGGTGCGATGATGCGAAATGTACACGACTTCTTGCCTCCGGCTAATGTTTTCGAATCGTTTGTGGCACATTAGGTGTCATTACAGACAGTACCTCAGTGTTCGTTTCACAGTTATGGACTGTTTTTGTCCTATTATGTTCTCATTTAGATGCCAACTCAAAGCCTGGATATATAGGTAGGTACTAAAGTATGTAGTCTATAGCTGTTTGTCCATTTGTGAGATATTTAAAACTTTCGAAGGTTTTTGTGAAACATACTTTAGTATTTAATAAAATAGAATTTTCGATTCACAACTATCAGAAATAAAAAAACGCAGAAATGTTGGTATTCATTTATTATAAGAGATTCGAAATACGGGAGATTAGAGATTAGAAATACATATAGCAGACACCGTATGATATTTTCACGAAGACCATATCTTACACTTGTTCCCATACATTGGAATTGCCGTCTTGCCTTCTAGAGCATATGGGTAACGGCCCTGCAACATTCGTTATTTATGTTACGTGTTTGTAGATTTGTAGTATTAGTTGCAAGAGTCTTACGAGCGCTAAATATTCAACTATTCGTCTAGAACAATGTTTCTCAAAGTCGTCGTTTACGCGCCCTTGTGGGCGTTGAAAGGCGTTGTAATGGTAATAAAGGGCTTATAAAAATCAAAGAGCGTTAAAGCTGGGCAAAGATTGATTTGTGTCCTCTAAATAGTCCAAAAACGAACTTCAGCGACAAATGTTTTAGAAGCTCTTAGCAGATATAGTAGGACTTTGTAACCAATTTATATGGGAAAATCTTTTTTGTTTTCCACGATCTTTGGGGGACCCTAGAAAATAATTGACGTTAAAAGAAGGCGATACACAAATTTATCGAATAATTTTGAGAATCTCTGAACCGGTTCAGAAACACCGATTTGGTTCTCAATTTGTTTTCAAATACTGCATTATTTTATACCTACCTATATATATATACCTATATATATATTATTTTATACCTACCTATAAGTAATGAATTAAACAAATCTGAGTTAAGTCGCGCGGTTATAGCTTGTGTCGTTACTTTAGTATGTTTTGATTTTCGACGTCTTATATCAATAGCTTGTAGAAGAGTTAATAATTACTTATAAGTAATATTTAATATTTTATCACTTCCATTCCGTAACACAAAGTAGCTTTTTACACTTTCATTTTAAATAAAAAAAAAAAACGATTTCAATGAACAATGCTTTAATTTTAGTACTTAAAAATGTAATGAACGTAAATTATGTGCTTTTTATGTTCATTTATTTTACGAAACGCAATGTTGCACATGTTTAAATTTACAACCACCATAAACGTTGCCTAATTATTGAAATACATACTCAAAAGAGCACGTATGAAAGCAGGTACTAATTTCGAAACCTTTACGGAGAATTTGGAGTATTCGTTAATTATGGTAACGCGCAATAAATGGCACATTTAGGTCAATTTTTGATAGGACGAAACTTCCGCTTTTTCAATTGTTAGTAAGAAACTTAGGTAAAAATTGTAGCTTGTCGAACAAAATAAAGAAACAGCAAGTTAAGTCTATACATAAATACCTAACAAAGAGTATGTTCAGTTAGCATAGTATAGACAGTAATGGGTTAATAACGATAAAATAGCTTTGTATTTATAGAATAATATCGTATTTGTTGTTTAATAATATTAAACTTAGCAGTTAGCACCACTTGTCTATGGGTCAGTATAAAAATCTGTAGTACCTACATTAAAGTTAAATTTCCATGCTCATGGAAACATTGGGTTCAACACCTTTAAAAGCATTTTTGCTGTCACAAACATACGGAAGCTGAATTTTGACTGCAGAGGTAATAAATAATGTCTTTCAAAAGTATAAATTTTTAGAAATATATTCGATTATAAAATAACTAATTAAACTATAATTATTTAATTATAGTATTATTTTAATTAATTATTTTGTGTTCTTTTCATGATGTGTTACTTTTATAATAATAAGTTCTTATTTATATAATCACTGGCTGGTACGTTTGTATGAATTAGCATAAAAAAGAAAAAGAACGCTCTTGACGTTTGAGTTGTATTTTACGCGGGAATAATAAAATGTTGTAAATTGGTTTAAGAAATAGTTTTATTTTATTAATACGTACGTCTCATTTACTGCAGCCTAAACGACTTGATGGATTTTATCAAATTAGGTGTCGTTAGATTCTATATTTTTAAGTCGTGAGGTTTCTTGTACTTAAAACAATTATTTAGTTAGCTACATAGATAATAATATAAAGCTGTGAACAATTTCAGTTATGAAGCAAGGAGCGAAGGTCAAGTGTAAGTGCACTTACGCACTAATTCGGATTAATTATAAAAATTGACTTTAATTAGAGACATGAGTTAAACCGTGTTTGAACGATAGGAAAGGAGACTACTTTTCATGACTCCTTCTGTTTCTATCGCTTATTTTAAATATTACTTTTATTATACTACTGTCTTGTGTAAATTGGTCTTTAATTTAATGATTTACTATATTTAGTATTTTTTTATATGTGCATATTGTTATCTAAAAATATTCATAAGAAGACAATTCTATATCCTTATTCTACCCAATCGTACTTTATATAAACCTTGAATTACAATATTATAAAAATCAATGAGCTTTAACTGCTTAAAGTATAGCTTATGTCACTCCCACAATTTAGACACCTTCTTATTTACGAGGGGCAACCTTCGAAAGGTACCCGGTGCCGTGGGAGCGACACTGAGTTATGTGGGATTCTTACCGAACTCCGACTCCGGGATCTCCAGAGGAGCGCAACCGGAGTCTTCTTAGCGCGTTGCCCCGTCGGGCTCCGCCCAGATGAGCTTGCCGCTGGCCACACCGTCTGTTGTACACGAAGGTACGCGACCACACATACCGCCGTCCTTCTCGGGATCGCTGGCCGGGGAGTTTGAGCTCCCACTCTTGCCGCCCGCAACCCCGGAAGCCCCTTTTAGTCGCCTCTTACGACAGACAGGAGATACCGTAGCCCTATTTTGGTCCCGGAACTACAGGGACAAACACTCCCTTCGAACCCAGGTAAAAAGTTTATATTTATTTAAAAACACAGAGGTATAAAGTACACAAAATAACGACAAATTACCAATTAGTAGGTACTACTAATGACTATTGACTATGGCGGCGCCGACACGGTTTGAAGGGTGTGGTAAGTAAGAGACTACACATGTTATTCCAACTAAGTCTGGTAGTAATGCTCCTGTAAGTGACTTTACGTAGAGCTCCAATACATTTTAGATATATTACAGAGGATATTGGGCGACAGTGGCCCTTTCAACATATGAGGTGTTGTTGGAACCGTATTATAGGGATAACAAGGGCCATATTTTTAAGCAGTCAGATTTTCTTATGATATCTGTAATTGTAATCATCGTCTCTTAGCCCATGTTTTTAAACACAGTGAACCATTTTAAGAACCCTACATCTGGATCTAAAACGCACACAAAATGATTCACTGTTCCACTCTATTGAGCTGATGTTAGTATTGTGACCTTCGATATTTATAGCTATTGCGTCTATAAATAAGTAACTATACTATATAGTGTCTATTAATAGTAATTTACTATGTAAAGTGTGTAATGTTGTTGTGGTTTTACTTTATGTAGCTGGGGTACTGGTAGTGATAAAACAATTACGGTGTTATGGTCTTATGCAGGCAATAAGGCTTATGAAGGACTTACAAATATGTATTTGCAATTTTGCAAAATTATGGTAAATAAATAGCAGAGTTAAAACAATCCCTGGTATGTACGATGGGGTGGTATTAATTTATTATACTATACATATAATATAGAGACCTAGGTATATAGAAAAAAACATTTTTTAAATATTTAAAAAACATTAAAAAATTGTGGGTATGAAGTAGCTCTAAGGATCAGGTTAAGGATTCGTTTGGGAGAGGTTTGACCTAGACGAAGGTCGTTTTTACCAAAGAACACCTTGAGTTCCGCCTGCATCCGCCAGTAGATATAATAAAATATTTTAAATAGCAAGGACTAAGCCTGTTTTACACTCCAAAAAATCAGATTCTGTGCACACAAATTTACTTTGATAAACCTTATTTCAAAGTTAATTAACCACTAGGGAATATTCCGCGCAATGAGTGCCCATTACTGCATTTTGCTTTATACCTATAATAAATCATTAAAATTTTATGCCTTGCAGGATAAAGTAGGGCCGGTATAAAATGAATAGCACCGCAATTCACAGGAATCACTTGACCTAAAACATTTTAACCGAGGTGACCTAGCCCATTACATAAAAGTATAGTGGCGTCACTGTCTGCTACAATTGTCAGTCATTTTTATAATAATGGCTGTATACTTTCTTTATGCACCAAAACATTTTGATAATAATACGTAAGTCTTAACGAATTAAACGAACTAAGCTCTAATGTATTTTAAATCAATTAGATACTGAATTGTTACTTGTTAGGCAATGCAGCTTAACAGCAGCGTTAAGCACTCGTATGTCCTGGTTTGAAGCATAGAAGTGCAGCGTGTAAGGGTTGTCGTTGAAGTGGTAGGGGAGAAATATATGTCTGAGGCGTACCAACATAGTCAACATACAACGCATCTATAGCCGACTTGAGAAGGTATGTTATTTTGTTTGGGGTAGTACAGATGTCTATAGGCTGCTCTTACTCTCAGGCGGAATCAATGTGTTTGCTGTTGCTATATTAAAAAAAAGTATCTTTATCTTACGATATCTTAAAAACCCGAAAAGCACCACAAATGTTGGTCGAATACGAGACTTATCAACTTCTGTTATATCAATCTATTCTATTTCGCTATATCTGTTATGGAATCTTTTATCTGTTATTATAGCAGTCAGATACACCGACATGGCGACGCCATCCGCCCTGTCATGACCCGGTCATGGCCTCGCTGTGTCTTCATCCTTGCGCACTTTTAGCCGGAAGAAGCGAATTTGCCTTTTGTGGCATATTAAGTAGCGTCCTTTATTGACATGTACAATTATATTATGAAGTTTGTTTTTCATTTTCTTTGCACTCACAGAAGGTCCTTATATATTGTGACTTGTGACCAAGAACTGTGAAATAATTTTTAAAATTATCTAAAAGCTAAATACTTAAGTAGGTTGAAAGTTGAAAAAATAGTTTAAAATTGCAAGAAAACAGGAACGGATTTAATTTTTATAGTTAAACCACACCATAAGGCAGAGGGGTTGATGGTAAATAGTCAGACATTTACAGCACTAAAGGAGTCACCGATGCAGAGATGGCTACTAAGGAGAGATTTTTAAAGAGCCAGGAATCCATATAGTGTTCCAGGAATACCTCAAAAGAAAGCTCGTTACGCATTTGTACGTGCGGAGCAAGAACTTCCGTGCAAACCGAACCACGAAACAGTTGTAGATGGAACTTCAAAATGACAAGGAAATAAAAATTTGGTTATCTTTCCTGGAAGAAAAACATCTCTATTAGTTTTAGTTTCTGCATTTCAGGCGACAACGCGACGCCAGTGGTACACACCCCTCTGCTAGGGGTACCATGCGTTCTACGCTTTACGGAATATTCTCTTTAATAAATAATGTATCACTTAGGAAATGTTTTTATCATAATTTGTAATACAGCGACATAACATAAAGAATGAGATTTTATGTACAAATTAAACTTTAATTTAATGTTGCATCTAGATTAGCAAAGTCTGGCCAGATTATAGTAAACAACTTTTTATAGGGTATACAAGTGATTGTTATATTTATTTATTGTTATAAATATTGCTACTGAAACTTTGCGTTAAAATTATTTGGATATCTACACTAACATAAGTTGTTTTGAACAGTAAAAACACATGTCCAATCAAGTTATCCAAATGTCATCCAAAATTGTCATCTAAATGAAATGTGTAAGCAAAATTACGAGAACAATCAGTAGGGGTTAACTAGCTTAAAATTCAGTTGCAAGATTTGGTCTGTTGGGAATAGGCCACAGGAGAACGAGAAAATAAACTATGAAATATCTATATATATAAAAGAAAGTCGTGTTAGTTACTCCACTTATAACTCAAGAACGGCTAAACCGATTTAGCTGAAAATTGGTAGGGAGGTAGTTTAGAGCCAGGAGAAGGACATAGGATACTTTTTATCCCGTTCGACCGCGTTTCCTTGAAGTCATTTTATAACTCAAGAACGGTTGAACCGATTTAGCTGAAAATTGGTAAAGAGGTAGATTAGAACCAGGAAACGGACATAGGATACTTTTTATCCCGTTCGACCGCGTTTCCGTGAAGTCATTTTATAACTCAAGAACGGCTGAACCGATTTGACTGAAAATTAATCGAGTGGTAGCTTAGAAGCAGGAAAAGGACATAGGATACTTTTTATCCCGTTCGACCGCGTTTCCGTGAAGTCATTTTATAACTCAAGAACGGCTGAACCGATTTGACTGAAAATTAATCGAGAGGTAGCTTAGAAGCAGGAAAAGGACATAGGATACTTTTTATCCCGTTCGACCGCGTTTTCGTGAAGCATTTTATAACTCAACAACGGCTGAACCAATTTGACTGAAAATTGGTGGAGAGGTAGCTTAAAACCAGGAGACGGACATAGGATACTTTTTATCCTGTTCGACCGCGTTTCCGTGAATAAATAAGAGTTGAAAGTTTGTATTAAAGTCCCCCAGTTTTGATGCAAATCTATATGAAAATTGGTATTTGATAGGATTTCGATAGAAAGTAATTAAATATCTATTTTACGATATTTGCAAAATCAACCCTTAAGTTGGTTAAGTAGGAGTTGGAATTTTATTTTAAAATCCGTTAATTTGGAAGCAAAGACTGTAAAAATTTGCATTTGGCTTTAGAAGACACTTCGTTTAGAAGTCGGCAGATTTTGAAGCAAAGTCTATGAAAATTGGAATTTAGCTTTTTGATTCAAAATAATAGAACACATTTTTCACCGTTTTTGGAAAATCAACCCTTAGGGTCGTTTAATCGGGTATGGAACTTTAATTTAATATCCGTTAATTTGGAGCACTAAGAAAATTATCATAAGACATAATGAAGCATCTGAGTCACTGTTTGTTTTTTTAGATCAACCCTTAAGACTGTTATAAACCGCCTTTCTATTTACACACCTGTTTCAGCATTTTTAGCTATTCAACAACCCGATTAGAGTACTATAAGTAAATAAACTTTATATCACGGCGTGCGTAAATTGACGTTTTACGCACGCTTCGCGTGCGCAAAACCCCCATTTCCGACCCCGTAATATAAAATTTTATACAACACGCGGACGAAAAATGTTTTTCTGACTCGTGTGATTGCAGTCCTCGCCTGCGGCTCGGCCTGCAAACTCACACTTGTCAGAAAAAAATTTTTCGTCCTCGTATTGTAATGTACTATTCTTTAAAATTAACCGTTATTGAAGTTATAGTTATACCGTTATTTCTTTTCGCGTGTTTGTAAAAAAAATAACAAAAAATACAACCGACTTCTATGTCACTACAAAGTAAAAAATAATTCGAACGAAATATATTGAGCGCCGACTTCAGAAATATGTACTAAACCAACATTTATTTGAATTATTTTTTACTATGTAGTGACATAGAAGTCGGTTGTATTTTTTGTTAAAAATTTTTTTACCCTTTTTAGTGATGACATAATAACATTTATATTAATACAATATAAAATTGTATAAACGTGATCATGAATTAAGGTAAGGTCTGAATTTACATTGATTGGAACCGCCCGCTCGCAGGGCGCTGCCGCGCCCTGCCCTCTTAGTTTTATATTGTCTTATGTGTTCCAACCTAACCTAACTAAATAGCCAATGATAAACTGGCTTTGCAATTTCATTAGAACCTCCTACACCAAATATCTTCAAACACGACTCAATTATTCCCATCGGTTGAGGAGTTACATATTTTGTCTCCGAGCCACATTATCAGACCCTTAAATAGTCAATGATGAACTGACTTTGCAATTTCGTTAGAACTTACACCAAATATCTTCAAACACAACTCAAATATCCCCATCGGTTGAGGAGTTACATATTTTGTCTCCGAGCCACATTATCAGATCCTTAAATAGTCAATGATGAACTGACTTTGTAATTTCATTAGAACCTACAATAAAAAATAACACAATAAAAAAAGAATTATTAAAATCGGTTCACTAACGGCGGAGTAATTCGTGTACATACATAAAAAAAAGATACCGGCCGAATTGATAACCACCGAGTAAAAAAATAACAGAGTGCAGAGAGGTAGAGTGAATTTTATTTAATTGTATTTTTTATTTTCCTGTTCTCCTGTGGCCATTTCCTAATATTTACCAGTAGTTTATGGACATAATACATAAATTACACGAGTGAAACCACGAGGTACAGATAGTCACTCATAATTAGGTGGTACGAAGTTCACCGGGTCATCTAGTAATAAAATAAAATTCACTCCAAAAAGATACTTTTTATTATATCGAATCATTGACAGAATGACAAATTAGAAGAAGTAAAAATATATGTTTTTCAGCTGCCAGCTTTATCATATATAACCTACTTGAATATTATACATTATAAGAGGCTTGAGTTTTTGCTATATTCCAACAGCCTCCCTCAAAAATTCAAGTATAAAACAATTTATAAATACGTTCTTTGCAGAACACTTCTTGAATGTCATTACATCTACCACCACTTCACTAGGTGTTTCGTTATGGAGAAGAAGCGGCGAAAGAAACTCCATAACACACATCTTTTTACAATAAATATAAATGTTTTTACAATGACAAACTTAACCATAGCACATGTGGAGCTGAAGATACTTCAGACCACATCGATTTATCAGTCAAATATACAAAGAAAACTTCAAACAAAACCTTATACTCGTACTCTGCTTTAGCTGATGAGACTGCGACAGTGTCTACATTGTTTTCGTGTGTTTCACGAAATTATGCAGTTTTAATTACTTTGAACAAATAGTTTCTAATACTATGTTTGTGCGTCTCGTCGCGTTCTCAGTTTCTCAGTCAGAGTCCACATAAGCAATAATTAACTACTTATAATTACAGCTTTCATTGATTAGGTTTAACTATTTATATCTTTTATATAACATTAAAAGATGTATTAAATATTTACACATTTAAGACAAAAAATCTGGATGCGTAAGTACATTTACTTTTACATTTCTATACAATACTACTTTTATTTAACTCTACAATGTGCACCATGGCATAAGTCAGTATTTAATACTGAATAATTTATAAGGAAAGTGATTAGGATAAATTACACTTATAGAATATTTTTAACACATTTTGCACATTAGTAGACTGATTAAGTGATATTGTATTTGCTATTCTTTCAACATCTATATCAAGAAATTATGTTATTTATTTTGTATTTGTAATATAAATTATTTGCATTAAAATGTTTTTGCAAATTTATAATGCTTATTTTGTTGAAATTATTAAACCATATACATACGTGTGGGACTATACATATATCTATTCTTATCCGTATTAATTTATCTTATATAGGTATATTTAAACATTTATCTACATGCATCTGCATGAGAATGTACCTTTAAGAGTTTTTAAACCCTATATTTAAGTATAACATGAAGACGTTCAAACCAAAGCCGAGATGTCTGCTTTAAGCCGTTAAAGCTTTTATTTAATTTACTTACTTTATTATCTTTAGGCAACCTTCTTTATCTTTAGCAACCTTTACCTTCTGGTACTACCATATAAATATTATCTGTATGAAAACCATTATAATATATTTTTCTAATTATATCAAATGAAATTTACAAAGGTAGTATTTTCGTCCATATGGTGTACATTTAAATCTATCTAAATGTAGTAAATCTGGCTATTGGTGCGAACGTTACATCTTAATCCTGTAAAATTTCTTACTGAAACTGAATTTCTTAGTGAAACTTCGAGCAACTAAACGAGCTTTGTTATTTTTTCTGATTTACCTACTTAGTTCATTATTATTTGTGGTAAATACCCACTTGCAACTAATAATGTTAACATATTTAGGTCTGTAAACAAAATATCAGATTTGATTGCTCCTTTGTGGCTTAATTTCACTTTGTACTGCTTTTCACCATTTAATAGGCACCTTAAAATACCTTTAAATTATTTAGGTAATTATTGCAAAGTACTTAATTAAGATCAGCTATCAGGATTGTGCATCCATATATAATAATTCAGGGATTGATCAAGTATTTAATAGTTATTGTTGACGCATTATCATTTAAGGAATGTTGTTGTTAGCTTTAAATTAGTTTCGCCGAATCAGAGTCAGGCTTTCTAAATTTTATATTGATATGTAATGCTCAATGTTTGTTGTCATTATTTTCAATATTTAATTCATCAACTACATGATCTGCTTAGCAGCTATGGACATTTCATTACTTTTAATATTTAATAATGTATATCCATTAAAATCTTTACCAACTAGGCTGGATCTAAAATAATTTTATCTTTAATCTTGCTAACTGTGTTACGAACGTAGCAGTAGCACCAAAACATTTTCATATGATCGATTTTGTTTTTACCTTGCCACAATTTACATGGTGTTTTATTTATTTATTATCAGAGCTTTAGTGGGGAATATGTATATTTTTATAAATATACGTAGGTATATGACTGTTGTAACAGCTTCACCCCAAAAGCTTTATTTAATTTCGCATTTACAACCATTTCGGTTAATATACGATTCATTTGCTCTGTTTCACCATTTTATTGTGTTTTATAAGGTAAATTTTAATGATACATAATTATCTTGCCAACAAAAATTCCTTAAGTTCATTATTTCAGAAATATATTCTCGATCATTATCATAATGTAAATGAATAATGTTACTATAGGATACATTTTCACTTTTAGACTTTTAAAATGATACTTATTTCCCATTTAAAATACATGAACATAAAGACAATTTTTGTCATCAAAGGAAGTCGACGTTATCGAATCGCAATCATCACAGTGAATAATAAAAAAAAAAAAAAATGTTTTTTTTTTTACCATTAGCTGGTCAGTC
The DNA here is from genome assembly GCF_041222505.1 of Epargyreus clarus. Classification (NCBI taxonomy): domain Eukaryota; kingdom Metazoa; phylum Arthropoda; class Insecta; order Lepidoptera; family Hesperiidae; genus Epargyreus; species Epargyreus clarus. Next base: position 11,979,637 of record NW_027332212.1, read on the forward strand.
TTGACTTTCAGAAAATTCAAGATCACAGATTACATATAAGTATTCAAGATTGTCACATGACGGTCAATAATAAAATCTTTAAAAATATTAAAATTTCATCAACCCATTTATTGTCCCACTGCTGGGCATGAGTCTCCTATCAGAATGAGAAGGTTTAGATCATAATCCATCGCGTTAGCCAAGTGAGTATTGGTAGACTCACATACCTTTCAGATTTTTTATTATATAAATCTTTCAGGTGTAGAAGATTTCTTCACGATGTTTTCCTTTACCTTTTAAGCAAGTAATAATTAATTTCTAATACACAAATAACTTTGAAAAAATTCAGAGGTGATTGCCTGGGATTTGAACCTCGGACCCTTCGTTAGACAGGTCGAGTTTCTTAACCATTAGGCTATCACTGCTATTCAAATTTAATTTCTGTTTATTCAAATGACCGTTTGTGCCATAACTAATACGATTTCTAACTTTGAATTAAGTTTATTTTATACTGTGATCTATCATTTTATGAAAAAAATAATGATACTATCATCCTTTATACTACATAATAGACATTTACTATTTTTATAAATATGCCCTTCATTTTTTAATAACCGGCACATACCTTTTTATTATTCAATTCGATTTACTAAGAAGCTGCATAGGTACAGCTTAAGTTCCATAGAACTAAAGTTCCACAGAACTTTTGGCGAACAGTATAGAATTTTAAATTCTTTGTTTTTGACCTTTACCAAATCTTTAGCTCCTCCAATTTTAAACGTAGTCTGTCATTTGACACATATAAATCCTTTGTATTTTCAAAGTGATCAGAGTTTTCAAATCTAAAAGAAAAACAAGTGTCAGGGTTAGAATTGGAACAAAAATCAAATAAATTTCATTTTTAAGACATAAAAGCGAAACTGTCCTTATTTTTATTTGCAGTGTCCAATGCATTTACAGTTATATAGCTACTACTGTCTCCATTTTGTTGCAATTAGGTACTTGATATAATGACAGTTAGCATCAGTAATAGCGACGGGTTCAGATCGCAAAAAATATAATTTTTACACCAACAGTTTCCATGATAAAAATTCATATTAGCTTGTGTATCTGCATGATGTAGTAAGTATTCTTGTAGTAGTTTACACATTTTTCTATATTAAAATTTATATTTTTACAAGCGTGTGATATTTGAAGTTCAGTTGTTTCAGGTCTCAATTTTACTTTGAACATTTTGAATGTATTCATTGAATCTAAAAGATGAGACATTGAATTATATGCATTCCGTCGATTCGTTTCATCCTTTGATCCATAATCCGTCGATCCATTTCATCCATTGATCCATTTAATCAAGTTTAGCACCAAGTTAGTGATCATATTACTCAATCATTAAAATAAGTTGTATCAGCGTTCGATATCAGGTCGCAATTCCAAATTAAGTTGTTTCTTACGCAGTCAAAATAATTGTGTAGCCAAAAAATTCTCCATTCGTAATTTTATTTAAGTCATCCATTATTGTTTTCGCCGTAGACGGTATTGGTTTAGACACTTATATATTATTGTTTGCCATCGCCGTTCGCCATCAAACATTTTTCATGTGTCTTTTTCTTCCGCGACTCCATGTTTGAAATATTACATAAATTTTATACTTAGTAGATGACTATATTTTTCAATATTTTACGATAGCGTAGCCTGGGCCCATAACCTGTTGGGAATAGGCCACAGGAGAACGAGAAAATAAACTATGAAATATAATAAAATAAAATTCACTCCAAAAAGATACTTTTTATTATATCGAATCATTGACAGAATGACAAATTAGAAGAAGTAAAAATATATGTTTTTCAGCTGCCAGCTTTATCATATATAACCTACTTGAATATTATACATTATAAGAGGCTTGAGTTTTTGCTATATTCCAACATGGTCCTTACAAAGGAACATACGTACCTACTACATACTGTGTCTTTAATTTGCTCTCGCAAGTCAGTAGGTACATACTTGCGTAAGTAATCTAAATAGGGGACTATCTCCTGTTTATCAAAAGTCACTCCACCCCAACCACTCGTTAACGGACCGTCCGCCCCCATTTCAACATTAGGCTCTGCTATAGTCGTAAAGGTTCTCCATCATGACATAACCATTCGAATTGGGTATATAAGAATGACGGGTAATAGAGGAATGACGTAACTACTGCATTCCTCATTTTCGTGTCTCTTGTTCTGTTTTAAATAGGTCTGGTAACTTATCGAGTCTTATACGATATCTTACTCAGGTTATATATAAAACGGCTTTACCGATTTTCACCAAATTTTATAGGATAGGCTACTATCTATTTTTAATACCCCTACATGATAAGGGTTATTCACCCTTAACATTATTTTTTAAATTCAAGTAAATCTTAATAAAACTACTTATAAAAATAATTTTAACTTGAAAATAGAATGTTGCAAACTGAAAAAAAACAACAATAATATTGCCGCAAATCGATGTTGAGAAATAGAGCTTTTATCCAGAAATGTTGGTTCCATTCCAAATGCACCTATTTTTATGGAAATGGAATACTTCACTTAAAAATGATAATTTTATTGGCACGTTTGTATCTAGATGTACTATAGTTAGACATGACCTATATGCATAAAACATTATTTATTCATGAGCAGGTATCAAATATACCAAACCTTTATTATCGTAGCAATAATTAAAATCTTATTCATCTTAAATATATATAACTCAAAGGTGACTGACTGACGTAGTGATCTATCAACGCACAGCCCAAACCACTGGACGGATCGGGCTGAAATTTGGCATGCAGGTAGATGTTATGACGTAGGCATCCGTTTAGAAAGGATTTTGATCAATTCTACCACCAAGGGGATAAAATAGGGGATGAAAATATAACTTCGTAACGCGAGCGAAGCCGCGGGCAAAAGCTCGTTAAGCATATAAGGAAACAATTATTTGATCACAGATATATAAGTCAACAGTTATAAATGAATTCTTTGAAAGGTCAAAGTATTGGCGCACAAATATTTTGCGATCAATATAGTAGCAGGTAGGTATTGGAAAAGCGGCTTGAATTTTTCATATCCATCATTTTATGTATTATTAAAATACTCTAAATACATTCTAAAGAAATATATAGAAGACAATTTTATTTGCAAATAATCGTAAAAAAGTACAATCGAAAAAATTTAAACATACCACCTACGTACCTAGTTTTAGTAAGAATAGTTTTAATTGAGGTTTATCAAAATACATAGATATTTAAAAAAAAACTGAAAGAAATAGGTCTTAAATTTAAGTAGTTTTTAATCGTTTTAAATTAATAAGGTTATATTGACTCCTTAACACGCCTACTAATTTACTATTATAAAGTACCTAGTACCTACGCATAATTATAGGTACATAATGTATATACCTACTTAACAATACCTACGTATTAGGAAAAATCCTCAGATTAAGCCTGTCACTTGACTCGGTCTTGCCATTAGCAAGCTGGCGTTTTGTAGAGCTAAGAGCAGCTCTAACTAGGCTAAACCTTTTGTTGCTTTGCGCTAAAAAGGCTAAGGCACGGCTTTCGAACGAATCCTTCAAAGCTCGTACGCTTTACAACTTATGGTACATTGAGAAAGAAGGAATATTTTAGGGTTAATATGCTGAAGTAGTTTCTATAACGTATTTAAAATTAAAAAGAGACCTTTGTTTAAAAAATGCCTCTCATCGACTGAAATAAGTATTTTAACTACTACAAAAAAAATAAAAAAGTGTTATTGATTTTATTTGATCTCCCTTGTACGAAAAAATACGATCTCTATACTAATGGCCCCAAAGATTCCATATGTAACGGATGCTATGGACAATTGGACAAATAAACGAGAGGTACAGAGAAGACGAGTAGGTACACTAATACAAGACACCTAGATCAGAAATTTAAATTCATCATTTAAATATTTGCTTGACCGAAGATCGAACGCTGAACCCACTGCCAATCCGACAAAACTTGTGCGTCACTATCATTATTAACATTTGGTTTAAGCTGGACACTTACGCTCCTAGGTTATTTAAATGCTTAAGTGATTTATATTATTAATGAAGCTGGACGATTTCTTATCGTAAATATATTATTAAGGAATATCAAGTAGCTGTATCTTTAGGATTAGAAGATAATTTTTGGTAGCTTATCGCTTATAAATACTGTCATGTAAATCATTTTTTAATATGTAATTATCAGATATATTTCTTACGACTTATGACACACAACATACAACTTCGTACTTAAAGTTGATAAAATGTTTATTCTATTACATAAGGAAAAATAACTTAGATTAAACGTGTTATATAGTAATTAATAAGGACAATTATAATATTTAATTTCTACAAACTAGGTTTTTAGATAAGGCATTACGTGGAACTATTTTTCTATTATAGAGTTGGTTACATATGTCCATGGGCGGTACTGACTACTAACCATCAGGTCAACATCTATACCTTTAGTATGAGTTTTTACGTTTTTACAAAAATGACTGTTTTTGTATTTGTTTACGTGTTTGCCCATAGATTTCCAATCAGCGCCCCCAGCGGACTGTATCAGAACTGTTTGGAAATGTATGGAGAATGCGAAAACAACTGGGCAAACTGTAAACCCTTTTACTACTTCAGTGTTATAAAAAACTTTTGAATTTAACATATTAAAATCCGCAAAATATTGGTTTAGTAATTGTTTGTAATTAGTCTAACAGTTACAAAACAAACGCCAATTAAAACAAAGAGGTTCTATGTTTACGCTCCTTCTATCTAATGAGGTGACACAGAAAATACAACAATGACTCATTCAAGTAACAAAACATGATTTTACACTGAAAACATTTTAGAAAACAAATTCAAGGAACTCACTCTAAACTTAAAAGATGTAACGCACTGCTTTATTGTGCTTATAAATATTTTTTATGTAAATTAAAAATTATAAAAGTTTTCGCATAAACATGTTGTTGTAAGAAAAGTTTTTAAGTGAAAGTTATGGCAAAATGAATTCAGCTTTTTTTCAAAATAATATATATACAGATAGAGAGACATCAAAATAATTAAAACTTGTTTTATTTCGTGCAAAAACACGCATTATTATGAATTTGAAATAAAAACGATAGTCGTTTAGAAATTAGATTTTGAATAGTAAGTATTTAATTGGCTCTTTAATCTTGTACGCCGTTGATCATATTAGCGATATGTCAAGGATATTTTTTGCCAGTTGCATGACAACGCCGACAAATTTTGCCAAGTGAACTGTAAAGAAGGTCGAAGTTAATTTATCTGCTCACCTTTAACTTCGATTTGTGCACCACATCGTTGTTTTGCAGCGAGTCAAACGCGTGCCAAATGCAATTAGTAACGTTTTTTAGCAACACTGACATTTTAACACTGGCACTTTTGTTCACATGAAAAAATCAACGACAATTAAAAATAATAACTTTTTTTTAAAGCACGACGCGTGCTTCGTTCTCGCGTTCGATTTTCAACTGGCAGCTTGCGATATCAGGCAAAAGGAAGTGAGTGGAGCAGAACGCAAGACTGTTAAGTTGTGGGTACACGTAGCGCGATTAAAGTTAAATAGAAATAAATTAACACTCGCTTTAATTCTCACTGTAGCTCTGAAACTTAATAAACATTAAAAAGTTTAATAGCTTATTTGATAAACTTGACAACGCCAGGGGTTCATTTCTGCTTCTGGGAAGTACTCGTAAGTAGAGCCGGTTCATAAACATGTTCTTGTTCCACATTTAGATAACCACATATACTCTTAACCTTATAGCATACTATGTAACGTTTGATGTACATAAATAACATAAACACTCAAGATAAACATTTATTTTCATTTAATTAGCTGAAACTGTTTTATATCCACCTTGACAGTTTGCAACAATATAATGAGGAAATTGTCGTTAAAAGTATTTTATCGCACTATCTAAGTAAAATAAAAAATGCAAACATACAAAGATATACATTATTGATTACGGTATAATCGTGTCTACTGATAACGATAATGTATGTTACGATGGTTATGGATTAATTGCAGTCTAACTTGGGTATAAATAACTTTTTAAATTTCAGCTATAACTAGAAATCTACTTTTTATTGTAAGTATTATATCGTAGAAAAGAATATTATGCATATTAAGAATAGTTAATGAAACGCCTTTCACGGTAAAGGGAACCGTATAAAACTGTCCAGTTTTTTTAAGTAGGTAGATACCGAGCAATGAGATTATTCGCACAAGATACATGAAGTCGGTCGGTCGGTCATACAAGTCGGTGCCTATCGCCAGCGACCGTTGCCGACTGTTGTCGCCGATCGTCAGCTACCGTTGCCGACTGTCGACGCTAATGGCCAGCGACCGTTTCCGACTGTTGACGCCGATCGTCAGCGACCGCTGCCGACCGTTGACGCCAATCGCCAGCGACCGTTGCTGACTGTAGACGCCGATCGCCAGCGACCGTTGCCGACTGTCGTCACTGATCGCCAGCGATTGTTGCTGATTGTCACACAGTTTGATTGATTGATTGTTACACAGTAAATGGTAAATACAAATATATTTTAAAACTCCTAATTATCGCTCAGTATGCCTCCATCTCAACAGCAGATTGACCGATATGAACGATGCGTAAACATTGTATGAATTAATCAGAGAGGAAATTAGATAATGTCCTTTGTTTGCGAAAATAAATCTTACGATAAGAACTTATGTAAAAGTTGCAAATATAATCTGATAGCAGTAAGTAGGACATTCACGATACTCCTAACTTTGGAATGTAGTAATAGAGCCCCTAACACTCATTTTCATTTGTGCCTCAAATTATATTATTACACGTACATAACTTTACTATTTATAAAAGTTTACTTAACTTTTAAAAGTTAGTTAACTAACTTATAAAAGTTTCTTTTTTGTTTTTTATAATACGTTTAGGGGTTTATAATACAATAAAAAAAAAAATCTCTTAACCTTTTCAACAACGGGGAGGGAGAGCTTTGAGATATCCTACATGACGTTGGTCTAAAATGACGCTACTCTAATATTACCTATAAAATTACATGTCAAAGAAATAAATACCTAGGAATTATACAAAAGGTACCTGCTAACGCTACATGAGAAAAATATTCAAGACAAGTGCTCTTCCTAGAACCACATCTAGAGTCTAGGTAGAGTGTTAGCTTTGTTGACAAGTTGCATACTAGTACATGTAACTTGAAACTTATCAAAAGGTGTCTTTAGTTTGCTCTCGCAAGTCAGTTCATATTAATGTAGTTAATTAATCATGGATTACATAAAGTCATTAGCAAAACTAGTTTTAGCTTTTTTATACGGAAAATAAAAGTATATTAAGAATATTGTACTTGCTTACTCTATGTTGTGAACTATTATGGATTTAATTTGTGTGAAAAATTGCAGTGGTTGTTGAGGAGTTAACTCACCCTCTTGATACAGGTGTATTTGTAACGGAATGTTTTTGTTATATTTTCATTGGTAGTCATGTGAAATAAAATGTTATTTTAAACAAAATAGTCATTGTTATAATTGGTACCTATAGTATTTTTCCGTGATACCCAAACAAACAACAGAAATATAGATGTACAATACGTAAGTACATGAAATATGATTAGGTACACTTTACCCTTGACGGCCTTGACGTACAGTTAATTCTAAATTCAGAAAACTACGCTAACGTTATGACGAAGACAAATAAATTGTTTCCATTAGCCAATGTCAAATGTAGTCATTCAAAATTCCGTTAGTTTTTCGGTTTGTCTACACTAGAAGTGGGTTGAAAATTATAAGTTTTCGTCAATCTATTACGTTCGCACTGCTGGGCACGGGTCTTCTCACATAATGAGAAGAATAAAGTCATCGTGCTTGCCAAATGGATAGATATTTGGTAGACTTCATATATCTACCTTTGAGATTATTTTTAAGGTCTCTCAGGTACGCAGCTTTCTTCACGATGTTTTCCTTCACCGTTTAGCAAGTGATAATTAATTTCTAATACGCACATAGCTTTGAAAAATTAGAGGTGCGTGCCTGGGATTTGAACCTCGGACCCCTCGATCGAGAGGCCGAATTTCTTAAGCACTAGGTTATATTATATTGTATTAATATGCACCTAACTATATGAAAACTAAGAGGTTGAGCCTGAGATTTGAACCTCGGACTCCTCGAGCGAGAGGCATAGTTTCAACTACTAGGCGAACTGTAGGATCTGGTAGGATACCTGTGATTTAGCACCTACACCTTGGCCTTTTAAGTCTAAAATACGTGTCAATGTAATCGTAATTTTTGCATACAGTTTAAGCACAAGTGAATATTAATAGGAAAGTGCGCAATTCAAAATGTCGGTTGACCAGTTGGTAGAACATTATAATTACATTACTCATCGCCAATCGATCCGTCCTCGGATGTTTTCTCCATATCCGTACGCCGTGACTCAGTAGAGGACGTGTCGCCATTTAAATCTGTTGCCAACGCAATATTCTCAATCTTATATTGCACATCTTTTGATAAAGTAATCGCGTAGACTCCAAGTGCGATTTACTAGGCTATTTTCACACTTGGTTCGAAAGGAAAGTATGCTTCGATATTCACGCTAGTAGGTACATATTTGCTTTAATCAAATATAAATATACTTAGCTTAAATGTAACAAAATAAATGTATTTTTGCTCCTTTCTACAATACAAACAAATAGATCTATTAGTGAATTTACATTACTGAAAAATTCGGTAGGGGGAGTCCGGGAGAGATGACCCGCCCTCCACTAAAATGCTCATAAATGTTTCCATTCTTACAAAATTGCTATTTCTATAAATTGTATCTGAAGCCTCATTATTTATCTATATTTTCTTATAAGAAAGTTTAATACATTATTAATAGTTTATGAGTAATTAACGATTTCTACCAAATTGACATTTGGCTAATATCTCCCGCCTGGGTGGGAGACTTGACCCTCCAACTAGGGAGCCTTTACCCGGATTTAAAAATAGGCAAAATAATTATTGGAAATTGTAATTCTACAAATATTGTAATTCTACATAATACAAATTGAGTCATAAGAATATGGTACATAATGTTACATAGTAAATGAGGACACGAACAAGGTACTTTGGGCATCTTTGATATATATATATACATTCAGATTCCTCCTCGGCCAAAATTGATGGTGAATTGGCCCTAGACGTTTCATTCATGAATACTGATGCTGATGTTGAAAGCTCTGATTGACGTTGTACAATAAATGTTGAATGTAATTCGATAGTGGTTACATTTGGGGGTAGTTCTGCAGCTACTAAAAGTTAAGAAATCGAAGAAACATCTTGCTCTTGCAGTTCACTAGTCATTCCTCTATCTGTTACCGCGTAGCATAAAAAGTCTTCATCTGTAAAGGTGTCGGGGTTAAAGGGGTGTATCCCAGTTTTTCAAAATCCACTCAAAATATTGGATTAGCTAATAGTCTACGACATAATAGTTCTTACAAATCCGGGTATATTGTAGATCGTAACAGTTCGTCCTGGGTTACTTATCATCCATTTATTCATGGCTGAGTTATATCTAGTCTTGAAAGATGAATAAATGGAAACATGTATGTAATGGGGTGGTAAAGTCAGCAAAGTTACTACATTTGATTTTGCGTATTTCACGACTTCAATAATGACATGACTTTCGTGGTTGTCGAGGATAAACAGAACACGATTTTGAAGAGACGCGTTGGAATATTTCACAAAATGCTCCACAAATTTGACAAAATCTTGTTGGTTTGAGGTTTTCAAAGAAATCAGTAACGCTTTTTTTATTAAAGCTGATTTGGATAAACTTGTTGCTTATCAATATCACCTAAAGCATTTCTTATTACTGACAAATATAAATTACTTCTGTTTCTATCTGTTTCTTTTTTCTTATATTTGAAAGGCTTTTTGGATGATTATCTGAAATAAAATAAAAAAATATTGCGGGATTTCTCCCGACTGAGACTGATAGCGGGAGAGATTACCCTGGGTAAGGTCTCCTCCCAACGCCGGGGTAATGTCTCCCACCCCACGCCAAGCTGTCTGTTATTATTTTTTTATAAAAATCTATGACACCTAAGTACAAGCTGTCTGCCGTGAATGTTACTAGGATATTATCACTTACGATGTATATAAATTACGTGCTGAAATTTATTCACAGTAAACAATAGAAATCAAATATAGAAAATTGAAAAAAGTTACTTACCGGGCACGAAAACGTATTATAATTTCTCACTTCTAATCCAAACTGCCGATTGCAACGGCATCGCGTAAGCGAGGTGGGGGGCGCCTATGGAGTTTAAGAAATTTGACAACGTCGCAATATCTAGTTCTACAAAGGTTCTATGAGCATTGGCTAATATCTCCCACCTGCTAAACTCTCCCGGACTCCCCCTAATTATGCAGTTTGGCTACTTTTCCGAAAATCAATGCAATATATTTTTTTTAGCATGGGTGGCTTCAATTAGTCACCATTGATGATATTCCGTCGGGGGAGGCTAATATTGCATAATTACCTTTTTTTTTTCACCCTTTTTAGTGATGACATACTAAAGTCTATATTAATATAATATAAAATTGTATAAACGTGATGATGAATGAAGGTAAGGTCTGGATTGAACCCACCCGCTCGTAGGGCGCTCCTGCGCCCTGCTCGCTTAGTTTTATATTGTCTTATATGTTCCAACCTAACCTAACCAATTCAATAGGAAATGTTAGCCTCCACCGACGGAATATCATCAATGGTGACTAATTGAAGCCACCAATGCTAAAAAAAAAATTATTGCATTGATTTTCGGAAAAGTAGCCAAACTGCATAATTACCAAAAATTCTAATTCAATTGTTGTACCGCACGTTTTGACTACCTTTAAATACCAAAACAGTCATATTTGTCGAAACGTAAAAACTCCTGGTAAAGGTACCTACTGATCGTGTTTTCATCGTATCTTGTATACTGCGATATTGTACGCGCACACTTAAATGTATGAAAAATGACCTGTTAGTGGTCTATTTAGTAACTTCGTCTATGCTTAGTGTTTTATACCATAAGATTTACCGTTCACGGATTGGCTCGTATGGAAGCTTGAGTTGAATTTAAATAGGTATTATTCAAATTGTTACTCTACCTTCCATACTGTAAAAATAGGTTCAGTTTAGTCGTTTGTGCATTCGTCTCACTAAAATCTCAAAATAGGTCACTATTTCTTTAAGCTTTTCCTGCTTTGAATGAGTCCAATCGGGATCTAACAAAGAAATTAATAAAGATAATATAATTACATATAGCTTGATTAGATTTCTCCTATTTATCACGCAGTTAGTTAATATATAATAATAAACAATTTACATAATGTTAATTTGTAAAAATATGGAGGCGACGTTTTAATAAATTTTATAAATATTACATAATATAACATAAATATTTTTATCTCAAGATAGACTAAATGACAATTATGCAATCTAATATACATAATCTATGAACGCTATCTAAACAAATGTAAGTTTAAGTTTTCTTTAAATAGGTTCTCTCTTGTGGCTGACCGCAAGACAAGGTCTAACAGGGTCACGGGCGTTTGGCTTTGTTGTCAACTAGTAACCACTCCGATACTGTACCTACCTAGCTGTAATAACAGTTAAACTTAAAACTTTAAAGGCTTAAAACTTTAAACTAAAAACGTTATGGTTTGATTCCGGAGTCACCACCGCCACTTTCTATCAACACAACATTTTTACCATATTTACCGTCAATGCTATTTTTCCGCCTAATAACATTAGTATCAAGCGATGCTGTTAGTGTGTATATTTTGGTTTGAAGGTTGTGGTAATGAAGATACTAATAATGACCTGTCCAGTACGTTCCAACTTGGTCCTTACAGGCATCCCATCTGTGGCTGAACTCGGGTAAGCTTATCTGGGGCTGATTACTAGGTAATATCCATGCTTACCATTACATATTATAAAATGGTTACTTACTTACTTACTCTTACTTACTCGTACCTACTTACAACTATTATCAAGGTGTTACTAAAACATTTTGAAATAATGATGAAAGTAACTGTATCAGAGACTTGACATTTACATCAGTCTTAGGTAATTTAAAGCAAAAATTTTTGCACGTAAATATTTATTCACATTTTCAAATAAAGCAAACATTAAACGATAATGCGTTTGTGAAAGCAGAAACGTAGATTACAAAGCTAACACAAACAATATGAATCGGCATTATGCTGTATGCATCACCGTACTAAACTTAGAAACTGACGACTTTCAGTTTTAGTTGAATCTTTGTTTTAGAGCTAACATTTAACATAGTTGTCATGAGTTTAGTCATAAGGTAACCCGTCATCCTTATCGCTAGGTTTACCTCATTATGAAAAAATCTAAATGCTTAAGCAAGAAAACCAAACACAGAAATCTCTGCATACTAGATATAACAAAGGAGTTCAACTGTTACTGTTAATAACAAAATATACCTACGTAGACCAATTCATTGTTAAAAATATTATAGCTAACAAGCACTTACCTTTATCTTAGAATTTTATCTTTCATTGTAATCTGCTTCCTAGCTACCCTGTTATTTTTATACTATTCTATTATTTCCTACTTTATGTATTCTCCTCTTTTTCTCTTTTTTCTTCTATTCTTATTTACTCTAGTTGCTGATATATTTAAAATATGACTCTCATGTACACTCCTACCCTGGATCTCTTTTATATAATTTTCTCCTTCTTGCAATAAGGAAATGGTTGCCTGGAAGAAATCAGTATTTAGTGATAAGGCCGCCAGTTGTACCTTTAATTATTGTAAATATTTTGTATTTGTTAGTAACAAACCTAAATTTGGTGTACAATAAAGAGTTTTTGTATTGTATTGTATTGTACCTTAGAGATTGGATGGCTGCATTTATTTAATACGAGGGTAAAGTTATTCGCGGATGTGGCCGAATTGAACCCATGTAGGGTTTCCCCACGAAAAAAAATAGGGTAAAATACTTACTATTGCGTTATACCTATTTCATAAATTATACAGCAGTTGACTTATTTTTCGTCTATCTTACTGATATCCCATTCATTATTTCCAGGATGTCAGGCTTGTTTATTATGTAATTTGGTTTAAATGTTAGCGGTTATTGCCTTTAACGAAGTCAAAAGTCGTTACGATAGCCAAATAAACCAGTTTGGAGGAGATAACGAATAATTTCACGAGATGAGAGGATGTGATGCCATCTTCATCCCACGAAGATAAATAAGCTTAAATTTGGAAACATGGCGTGCAAATAATTATAAGGCATTGCTTTTTTTTTAATTTGAGATTAAGGACGTATCCTATGTGTACTAAAATTTGTACGAAAGTTAAAACTACAGGTAACTACATACTTGCCTTACATAATGAAAGTAATGATTCTCATAGTGACATTTGGTAATGCATCATCGTTCTTGTGCAGTTATAGGTTCTGTAATAAAAAATCCTTGGTAGATAATATTGAGAACATTTGACCCAATATTCAACTCTAGCGATTTATAATTTTCAAGAATTAACTACTTTTAACGGAATGTAATTTAAGTGTAGACAACGACGTACCTATATCTTAATGTAATGAAAAGCATTTCAGCATACGATCCAAAGCATTTCCTTTAGTTACTTTAGAGGTTGTCGGGTCGTTGGCACCGCGTTTTATTTCTGAATATCAGCAATTTACGCAACCAACTTGCCAATGTCAACTAGCAATAAAAATATCAGTAAATTTACCGGTTCAGGAACGATCTGGACAATTCCATATTAGTGCAGGCCACATGCAAATAACTGCTTCTATCGGAAGCGAATGAAGGTTTCAGCCATATTGGTCGTGGCGGTCAACCGATCAAATGCAACTTATCTAAAATTATCGTACACCTACCTGTTTCTGAAGTTGCTCAGTGGGTAGCTATTAAAATATTATTTGGTACGCACATACCAAAAGAGCATAGAATAACAAGTTAAGATTAGAACAGATTGACTAAATTGAATACCTATGTCTGGTGCAAGGACTTGCCTATCTTCTCTATCTTTTTGGTGAAATACATGGCGAATGAGAGATGAAATCAGAAGTCACGCGATAGGAGGTAGGTATTCATCTCAACAGATTATTTTCTGTCGTGACCAATTGTGGTCTTCCGTGGCGAATACAACAAACCCTCCTATATAAGGGAAGCTTATGTAGTGGTATATCCGTAGAATAGCTGATGAACAAATAGATTAATGACATGGAAATTAGTTTAGAAATAGGTAATACATAAAAATAAAAAAACTGATTTAAGATAATCCGGATTAAATAATTTTTAAGGGTATTTATTTTTTGCCTTTTAATTTCAAAGTTCCATTTTATATATTTAATTGTATGGGTAGTTGTAATCTTAAAGTTACTGAAGTTAAATAGTGTGACATTTATTAACTACGATATTTATTGCGCCTTGTCGAGGTGGGTGACTGGTAGTGACAAACTTTTGCGAGTCACGGCAGATTCGATTGTTCAAAATTGTAGAAAGCCTTCGCTTTGGCGGATAGGCTAGTCATTAACTCGTATTTATTTTATTGGTCCTGTCAAGTATACCTACTCAAAAGTGTGATACAGGCGTCAGTTCGAACACCAGTCACGTAGTCGAGATCGTCTAGTGTCATAGCCAATAAATAATCTCTGAAATTCGAAACTAATTTTTCCTCCTGTTTAAAGGTTTTTGTTTTTTTATTAGCAAGAAAACTGTGGACTCTAACTTTTGGCTTATATTTATTGGAGCTTATATTGGAGAATAATAAAAAACTCTGTATTGAAATATGTATGTATTGAAAAATGTATTGTTTTGTGTCGTTTTATATTTTATATACCTTTCACAGCATGTATGCCATAACATTGGTCCTTTGAGCACGATCTGAACCACTGACCAATAGATCGCAATGTACAATTATAAAAGGGTTTGTATAGAAATAAAAACAAAGTATCTTTGGTAAGATTTATTAATATTGAAATACAATACACCTAGAAAGATAAAATACATTTTAAAACCGTCATGTTACCGGCGGTACCTTCCTTGTCGGTCCGGATGTACGCCTATCTATGCTAATCCGTTCCTCATTACTTGAACATATTGAGTATTGTGTGGAGGTTAATGAACAACTATAATCATACAATTAACGTTCACATTTATCGATACATGGTAATGATTAAGGCGATGTTTTGTGATGAGATGTCGGTTTTTGCGGTAGGGAGTTGGGTCATTATTTCTACCTTACAACAGTTGTGTTATTCAATCTTGTATGGTTAGCGAAGATTCGAGAATGGTACATGGCAACTTAGGACTCAAGAGATCTTAGGTGAGGGAGGAGGGGGCTGCGCTAAATCTCAGTACATCTCATCAAGGGGGAGGAAGAGTCCAAAAATGTAATGTAATGGATGCCATCTTATCTATCAGGTGGAGTAAATGCTCGTTAGCTGCTTCGATTTCATAAAATAACATGACACAGTTATTTTTTTAAATTCGATTGTCTGTATTATAATCAGATCAAGAAGTTCATACAATCGCACTTCTTATAGTGTAGTGTAGAAATGTATTTATTGATGATGGCGTACCTTCTTTGTATTAATTAAGAGTAGCAATGCAGCAGTACTTTCCAAGAGGATTAAGCGATATGCAGTCCACATGATATGAATTGATCAGTTACATCCATAACATAAAATACTAACCATTTGAACTACATTACCATTTTGTACGCATCTGATAATATTGTGACTATATTTTCAAACTTAAAAAAATAATGAAAAATTTATTTTACGTATAAAGTTGCGCATAATAATTCTAGACTGACAATTAAAATCCGAGAAGACAGGAGTCTGAATTTTTTAGTTGACCTACATTTCCTACCTTTCAAGTTGACAAGTATTTTTATATAGTCTACATTTCTCTACATTTGCTTTTTAGATTATTTAAGTTCGTTCTTTTGTTTGTAGTTTAGGTAATTTAAGAACATTTTTCTATGTCCTTTTTGTTCATTCTTTTGTTTGTATCAGGTAAGTCTACTCAATATTGTTCAAGTACTGAGACGCTTACAAACACACGATATTTATAACTAGAACATACTTATACACAACGATTTAGCAGAAAGCTTGATTCTAAACGAATAATGCCACGATGCGAAAAAAGATTAACATACATTTAAGTACTTTTCTATCTCCCAAAAGATGTTTCGCGCCTCTAAACACATTAATCCTAACGCTAATAGCTCTAGAACACAATGGTCCACGGAATTCATCCATAAATTGTTACATTTAAAACGTTCTTATGATGACATATATTTTGAAGATACAAAATTAATGTTACTTTTGACATTTAAGTAACGTTTTATCTGACAATACATAGGAGTAATTTCTACCCTCACGTAGCCATATTTTATTCACCAAAAAATAATATGATAATATCATATTTTTTCGTTTCAGTTCCATAGTGGCATGTTTGTATGTCAATTGCCCATGTATAAATTTGAAGAGCTATTATAATATCTTTTACCGAATACCATAAATGTTATTATTAAAATATCATATAAATAATGCAATGTCAACGCTCATTCAACCACAACATTAATGCAACACTGCAACAAATATTGCAACTGTATTGTGCTGTAATATTTGCGAAATTACCTCTGCAATTCACGAGATTGGGCAAAACACAATAAAAAGACAATTGCCGAATGTATACCGTAGACCATTATGTTTTAGAGCCCTAATAATTAATTTATAATGTACCTACAACAGTTCATGAATTGCAAAGTATTTGCAATGGAATGTAAAATAATCGAAAAACACGCGATGTGTGCTTTTTGAAATATAATAATAATTAATAATATCCTTCCGACTGGCAAGATTTGGTTTTAATGTACATGCGATATTCAACCTCTTTAAAACTAAGTACGTAGTATATTTCATTTTAACCTCTTTAACTAAGTAAAATCCGCGCCAAACTTATAGTCCGGAAATGTTTGCATAATTATTCCGGGTCTTAAATCAATACATAGATATAAATAATAAAAAATATCGAATGTTGAATGAACCAATTGTTATTACAAAATAATGTTGCTAAAATAGGTTCAATAATAATGATATATTAAATTTATTAACCCATTTTTTACAGACAATAATGTTATGTTTTGTAGTCAGATAAAACTATATTACATAGTTTAAAGATAATATTTAAAAGAGGTTGAATATCGCTGTTTCTGGTGCGTAAATTACTAACTAAATTGAGATGGTCGTTAAGCGTATCCAGTTCTCCTTACATGTCGTTATTCAAAACTTAAACTTAAGTATATTCCGCGTAAAACTGCTAGTCCGCTCTGAATATAGAAATGAACCGCGTCGCCATAGCAAATTGTATGACTACACCTGCTCGCAACAATTTCAGAGCGGACTAGCAGTTTGGCGCGGACTATATACATACCATTATATAAGGAATAAAAGCTAGATACTTATATATACTATAATATCATTAGATATATATATGGAAACTAACCGTTCAATTTCGAATTTAAATTCAAAAAAATATAAAGAGTTAATTCCTATAAGAAGAACTAGTGACGAAATGTGAATAGTCAATTGTAATAATAAACAAAATATATAGCTACCGGAGCAAAGTAAAACCGTAAAATAATGCAGATACCGACGTCACTGCATATGCATACATATTTGACAAACATGCATGCATGATCAACCGTTTTGTGCTAGCATGACCAAACATTGAGTTCTTATGCATAGAGCTTACGTTTGTGTTTATTTTTACATTTTATACGTTTTAATTTTTATGATTATAAGTCATAATAATTAAAAACAAATTGTTCCATATGTAGCGCAGCCTCAAAATAGAATAGTCTGCTGTGTGAAATATAAAATATGATAAATACACAATTATTCAGACGATTAGTTGCTGAATACATCGCTTAGCCAGAAAAGGCCTAAACTCGGCGAACAGGCAACCACTGCGCTATCCTCATTATACAAAGCTCACCGCTTGCCTTAATTATATAATACATTTTACAAAGAAAGCATAAGCTTAGCATGTCTTAAATCAAGCAGTTACGCGAAGCAAAATGGAGCAAACCATTAAAACCAAAAGTACGCCAATTTTGACAAAATGGTTGATCACGATCATTCGCAGTTACGTCAGTAGCCAACCACAACCATCGTCCTATAAAGCCTAAGTGTAGGTACAATCATACACAACGTGAGAATTGCGTTAAAAACTAAACTTAAGTACCTAATAATATTTGTGTCAGTGTTTATTCAACGGTAAATCTAATAGATACATAAAAACACACGCACGCAATAAATACAACTGTATAAGTCATAAAATTAACATTAAACTAATAACAAGTAAATATTAAATAATTAATAAAAAAATATGAATTTATTTAAATTATTAAAAATAAACGTGTCATTTTCGCGTGTCAAATCTACAAGGAAATAATTTACCTAATTAAAAATAATTATACGTTGAAATTGCATGTTTATTCTATTGCAGACTGATAACTGCATACTAACATTCAAGTTACAGAGTTGACGAAAACAAATAGTTTTGATACTCGTCACATCAATATTCAACAATTTGGGATCTATGAAATGACTAGGGGGCGTCACAGACAAGTCTTAATCTAAGAATACATGAACATCTATAATATAATTAATATTATTAAATGTGTGGTGCCGCCCCACCCACTTGTAATAGAGACAATGTAAGCTAATGGGCAGAAAATTCACAAGTCCATTGAGATTACACATTTTTTTATAATCGCTATCGTACGCACCATCACCGAGTTAAACATTTTGAAAAATGAATCGATATAAATGTTATGATTTTTTAAATTGTTTATGTGAGACTTGTCATTCGCTCATTCTTGATGTAAACCAGATTCTATGCCAATGTTTTGCAGAATCGAAAGCTGTCTTAGGTAACAAAAAGTGTAATAAAAAAGCAATGTACAGGTCACACAATGTTATTATAAATTACTTAACATTTCAAAGGAACCGTCTATGTACAATTTACAGAGCCATAGGAACACTTACTATCCTTAAAAAGAAAAAATATAAGGTCACTTTGGGTAATATCGGAGCTGGAGTAAAACCGTACGATTAGAATTGTAGGATAAATTGGCCATATTAAAATTTCCGGTCATACGAAAATACCGGCTTCTTGTATGGTACCCTCATTTCCTTTTTAACTTCTTTATTTTAAGCATTTGTTGTTATTACTGTATTAGTTCTATACAGACTGTAAAATATTACGATCCAAGATATATAAGAGCCCTGCGATAGGCGGACAGACGTGCCATTTTAACTCTGTGGATACGGAACCCTAAAAAGATGGCCAAATTTGCCTACAATTTAATTGTGCTATTTCAACCCAGCTCCGATATTACCCTAACCAACCTTACGAATTATAATTTTATCATAAGACTGAGGACTTACATAGTTCAATTTACATACGTATAAATAGAAGGCATGTTGTGTCAGTTCGTTTTTAACCGCTAGGAATTATTTGTCATAGTTGAATAAATAGTTTTAGGGTTAGAAACATTAAAACTGGGAGGATTAGAAAGGTACTTTAGTAATTGATATGTAATGAATATATAATGTAATTCCAGTACGCAAATTGAGCTCTGGCCTTCTTGGGAGGCTGTGATAACGTCGTAACAGGTTTCATTGGAGGAATAATTATTTAACTGTCACTTCTATTCGACGGTCTTTATTTTTCAATGCGTTTTCAAGTTTTCATGTAGTAATTTTACTATCTGCAGAAGTTATTTTAAGTTATTTTGGTTCCTGTGATATTTTTACCGCGCAATTGGATTGTACGAAATCGACTGAATGATGGAGCGAAGGGCTAACGTTCATCCCTAATTATTACATAACGTGATGAACGAAAACCGTCAGAAACCATGATTGGATGAGTCATCCAATAACACGACCTAATCCAACTGGAAAATTCCTATAACCAATCGCGCGATTGGATGATTGATCAATGGTTCATAAATTTACATGCCCAATCTATTGATTTATTATTACCGAGAGCTCAATTTACGCAACAGGGTATATAAATATATGTCCCTTCAGATTCATATTAATTAAACCATAAAATTTTGTACTTGAAGTTATTAATATATAGCCTTTTTTACAATAAGGTATTTTATGAGAGATGTTTTATTTAATATAAGTATAGTAGTATTATTGCAGGATAAATATTACCATTTCTTTTTGACAAATATGATAACCATGAATCTGAAAGGTTCATCAACAAATTATTGAAATAAAATAATAATAGTTTATATCAAACATAAGAAGTGAAAGGAAAGCTGCAAATAAATTCGTTGCTCGATATAAGGAATATACTTTTTAAGGATATACTATTTTTGATATGGTTGTAAGGCGTTATATATTTGGCAGTCAAGGATTCGCGTAAACATACGTATAATGACCTTGGGTAAATCATCAGTCTTAAGTGGTTCGTTTCAACCCGACTTTGGTCGGTCAACTCAAGAAAATAAGACCCTGTATTAGAACTTAGCACTAACTCCGAAACGTTATCGTTTACATGAAAATCAGCCTTCGATTCCACACAACAATCGATCATCGCTGTTGTCCTAACATGCCATTGAGATGGTATCAACCTTTCTGGTTCTCTCCTTCCATCCACCTCATAGGAACTCCGCAACGAAGTCTTTTTCGAGTTGAATGTACAAGTCTCTAGTAGTTGTGCAACCACTGCAATAGTGTTCACAACCAATTTAAAATTATTTAACATAAGTTTTAGTAGGTTTATATTACCTACTAACTTTAATATACCATAATAATATTGGGAATATTGCATATTAATACATATTACTATGATTTTATTTTCTTCTAGAAGGAAATTAAAATTCGCGATACTATTGAATAGTAAATGACAATAATACCATTCACATATATACATATACATTTTTAAAACATCAAATTTAAAAATTACATTTTGTAAATTATCAATATATAGATAAATTACTAATTGGTATTCTGATTTAAATAAACCTTTAAACCCATTAAACGATTTGTTTTGAATAAACAACATGCATCTTTCGATTTTTAGTTTAAAATATAAGTAACAATATGTAATTACGTTAGAGTTCATTTTAAATATAAAATATAATTCGGTATGAAACTCAAAGTAACGTAATTCTAATAATTGTGTAAATACATTTGCGTTACAATATTTTAATAATTTCTCACTCAGCATATTTTGTGTTATGTGTGGTAAATTGTCATTTATATTGAAATTAAATTCATTAAATATTACTATAAGTTGTACCTGATATTCGAATATATATTGAACTAAAACATTTATAATACAAGTTTTTAGTAATTTTATTGTATTGATTGTAATATTTCGTTTTGTGTAAAATGTTCGTATTGAGTAAATTATTAAATTTACAGTTTGTAAGTAAATAAATCGTTTACCAGGTACAAAATAAGTTAAACTTAGAAATACTTCGGAATGTAAACTTATCTTCTTATAGCGCGGAGGTAAATATATTGACGACAATTGTAAACATAAAAATATTGTTGCAAAATCTAAAAATGAGTTATGTTTTCTTTTACATAAAAGGAAATGTATTTTTATGGACTGTGACGCACGCCAATACACTAATCTTACAGTTTGTAAATCTCTATCATTTACGCACTGTAAGTTTAGTTTACTGTAAACAAGATCTAAGGACAAATAATTTATATCTAAATTTATGGACTGTAATTTCTGTTTACTATTTTGAGCAAGCTGCAAATGACTACAAGTAAAACCGCCTGCTTGCAAACACCCTTTCTCTGAGAGTTGAAACCTTAATTTCACTGGGATTTTATTTAAATGACCCTGAGTTACACTCACATATAAATCTCGTACATGCAATATGTCTTCGTGTGTGCCTAATGTATTGGTAGCATAGCTGTTTGTTGTAAAAAGGTAACAATATCTACTGTACTGTATATTTATTGTTCGTAATACTGACTGTAGTGTATTTACAACATGTAAACCGCGGATGTAATTTAATTTAAACTCATTGCTTAGCGGATAGCTTGACGTCAAACAGACGCAGCGATTTACGAGACCCTTGAACAATTCTCTTACGTGTTTACACTGTTTATCTCTCTCTCTTCGTGAAATTAATTGTAATTGGTGACTGTCTAACTTATCGCTTCTAAATAAATTCCCTAAACCAGCGTATAAATCTTGCACATGTACGTGATATTCATCTTGGTGTATGTTCATCGTCAAACACAGGCACTGGCAACAATAGCCGAGACTTCGAACAAGCAGATTTTGCGCATTCAAGTTGTTTTTTGCGATCAAATTTCCTATTATATTATTGAATAAATCTTGTACATAAATGATATATTTTTTCTGTTGTGCGTGTGACGTCGCACGTAGGCAGCAATAGCGATTTACTATACTTACGGCGGAAATACCTATTGGAGGTAGTTGGTATTTATGTGGATCATTGCTAGTCAAGAAATTCCCTACACTCATAGAAGAAAAACCTTGCACACGGTTGACAATTTTATCCTGGTGTACGTGTGACGTCAAACGGAGGCAGCGATGACAGTAGAGCACTAGACATACAGCGAGTAGACTTCTTAAGGATACTTGATTATCCAGCTTGTGGCTTCTCGACAAATTCTCTAAGCTCACATTGGGCATATGTGGTACATGAATACATCTACCAGTATACAAGTTTGACGTCAAACGAAGGCAGCGAAGGCGATGATGTACCTGATTTACAGATAGATCTTTAAAGTGTTGTCTGTGTAAATTATTGACCTTTAAACACCCAGTGAACATACCTTGTACACATCTGTCTTCAGGCGAGTGTGACGTCAGACGAAGGCAGTACACACCTTGTACACATCTGTCCTCACGCGTAAGCGACGTCAGACAGAGACCATACACATTCTGTACAAATGTGTGGTTACACGTTCGCGACATCAGACAGAAGCAATACAAGTCTTGCAACCATCTGACCTGAGGCGTGTGTGACGTTAGACAGAGGCAGTACAAACTATGTACACATCTGTCCTCACGCGTGTGCGACGTCAGACAGAGACAGTATAAACCTTGTACACATCTGTCTTCAGGCGAGTGTGACGTCAAACGGAGGTAGAACACACCTTGTACACATCTGTCCCGAGGCGTGTGCGTCAGACGGAGATAGAACACACCTTGTACACATCTGTCCTTACGCGTGTGCGACGTCAGACAGAGACAGTACAAACCTTGTACACATCTGTCCTCACGCGTGTGCGACGTCAGACAGAGACAGTACAAACCTTGTACACGTCTGTCTTCAGGCGAGTGTGACGTCAAACGGAGGTAGAACACACCTTGTACACATCTGTCCCGAGGCGTGTGCGTCAGACGGAGATAGAACATACCTTGTACACATCTGTCCTTACGCGTGTGCGACGTCATACACAGACAGTACAAACCTTGTACACATCTGTCTTCAGGCGAGTGTGACGTCAGACAGAAGGAATACACGCTTTGTATATATCTCTCTTGACGCGTGTGCGACCTCAAACGTAGACAGTATCGGGTGTTGCAGCGGTTGCGGCGGTTGCGGGGGTTGTGGTAGTTGCGGGGGTTGCGGAGCGGGGCGGCGGGGCGGGGGCGGCGCTAGGCGGGCGCGGGCGGCGGCGCTCGCGGCGCGGGTCACCGCGGACCGCGCCTGCGGCCCGGCTTGCCGCGCCGGTTGAAGCCCCTGCACACAACGATCAATCAAAACATTATAAAGGTGGTAGAATACCCTATTTCTGCTTAATAACAGCAGTGTTAAACGCTGCTGAGTAGTTTATACGATAACTTAAACAAAGTATTATTACAAAAAAAAGTTTAATAATACAGGTCTTTGAAGGTGGTAGAACCCTTTGTGGTTCGACTCCGGCGAGACCACTGCCACACCTATTTCTGCCTCATAACAGCAATGTTAAGCTCTGCTGTGTTCTGGTTTGAGGGTGTGGTAAGGGATACATACTTTTCCGAGGCGTTCCAACTTAGTCCTCATGGGTAGCGGCGCATCTATGACCGACCTCAGGTAGGAATATCTAATCCTATCTGGCGTTGATTGCAAATGTCCATAGGCAGCAGTAGCCACTTACCATCAGGTGGAATGCACGCTCGTCTGCTAATCCTATATAATCCCACAAAGGGTTCTACCACCTAAACTATAAACTTTTTTTGTAATAATACTTTCTTTAAGTTATCATACAAAATTTATATTAATATTCAAGAATAAACTAAAATTTCTGATTAGTTTGTTATGTAAAGAAAGAAATGGCGGATCGACATAGTAACTTTTCAAAAGTAAAAATAAAACTCCTAGAATGGACATTTCACAAAAAGTAATCACGGTTCGGTTTGCACGGTAATTTTTTCCGCGTACGTGCAATCCCCTCGCGATATCCTCGTACGAGGTATTCCCTCAGGACTACGACACGAGGCTCTTCAAGAGGGGTATAAAAAGAGCTCTCCTACAAAGCCGGCGATGCATTGGTGTCTCCTCTGGTGTTGCAAATGTCCATAGGCGATGTTTTCCTTCACTGATAAGCAAGTGATAATCATATTTTTTAATATGCACATAATTTTTGACAAATCAGAGGTGTGTGCCTGGGTTTCGAACCTCGGAGCCCTCGATCAAGAGACCGAGTTTATTCACCACTGGGCTATCACTGCTGTAAATAACGATAAGTAATCTATAGTCTGATTCATAATTAGGTGTTCAAAATGTGAACAAAGAAATGTACAAAACTTAAAAATGACGGCACAAGAAATGTTTTGGGTTCCGATTGTGTTACCATTATCACATTTTAATGTTCTACCGTAAATCTAGAATTTTATTATTGTTACTGTATGGAATGAAATCGCGGCAATATAAATAATAAACAATGTAAATTAATCTTAATTTATTGAGATTATTATTTTATTATTAGTGTATTACTTTAATATCGTCAAAAATTAGAAACTACCATTTGAAACATATTTTCTTGATAGGTCGACACCTTTGTTTACATTTTGGACACCTCATTATGAATCAGACTATAAATCAATAATGTAACATTAGTCACCTGTAGGGCACCTTCTCGGGGCGTGCGGTGGGCGAGCCGGGCGCGTCGTCGGGCGACGCGGGCAGGCCGTTGCGCGCGCCCGCCTCCTTCGCCGCGCCCTGCCCGCTGATGGACGCTTGCACGTGACGCGACGGCGTCGTTGCGTTCTTCACATATAACAACATCATCAACAATAATTCGCCAAGAAAATGTACCCAGTTTTGAGAATTGAAATAGTTGCGTAAAAAAGTTTTGCCACGTCTCCGTGGTAAAATGTCCCTAAAATATTTGAAATAATTATTTTTACGCAGTATTAGTTATTTATTCGTAAATTTTCTCTAAAAATGTTTTTATTTGTCAAGAATTCAAAAAAAGAACTTACTAAAATAAGCCGTTTGTGGCTTCATTCAATTTCAAGGCGGCGAAGTATCTTTACTAATCTATGCCAAGACGTCAATAATTAACCAATAATTTAAATAGTGTTTTGTCTATGGTTGTTGACTTTTCGACAAAAGCCAATATAGATGAAAATATACGTCACATATAAACAGTACAATTAAAATCTTATGTATAAAATTCTCGTGTCACAATGTTAGTTACCGTACTCCTCCGAAACAGTTTAACCGATTTTCACCAAAATTTATATACATATACAGTAGGTCTGAGAATCGGCTACTATCTATTTTTCATACCCCTAAGTGATAAAGGTTGTTCACCCTTTTTTCACACAACCCTTTTTCACAAATTTTTTTGTTTTTATTTTTCTACAATGTAGCCATAAAAATACATACAACCCTATTTTTTAATAACCATTTCAGTAATTTCAACATTTTTCATACCGCTTGATGTTAGATTTTTAATTTTTTTTTATATGGCAACACAACATTTGCCGGGTCATCTAGTATTTTATAAAATAGAAGCTTACATTATCAGCAGGAGTGGTGATGGTAAGCGGTGGCGGACCGCTGTCACCAGATCCCACCACGCCACCCTTAGCCCTCTGCCTCGCAAGGATAGCGGCCATATCTGCCTGAAGTTGCTATAATAAAAAAAAACATAGATAATTACTTATTTTTTAATTAATTGATTTATTTTGTTTACATGCCAACAGCAATACACACAATACGTTATATAGCACTTAGTAATTGAGAGATTGAGACGGGTACCTGTTACAAAATAAAATGTCTCAATTCCGCGATAATTTCAATCTAAAATCATATACTTAGTAGTATACTATAGTAGTATAGTAATTATATAGTAGTCGTAAAAGAACATGCCATCCACCTAATGTAAATGGTATCTGCCGCCAATCAACCCCAGACAGGATCAGATTCCTGAGGTCAGATGCGCCGCTGTCCCTGAGAACTAAGCCAGAATGCTTCGGAAAAGTATGTTAGTTAACTTTACAACATCATAAAAACAAGAAAAGACAGCAGCGCTTAATACTGTTAATAACAGAAATCGGTGTGACGGTGGTACCGTCGGAATGGAATTATAGAGGGTTCTACCTCCTTGTATCTGTCTGTTTGTGATAGTACTATCTGATGATAAACGGTCCTGTAGGTATAATCAATCCTGGATAGTACTGAAGTCAGTCACAGACGCGGTGACCCCTGAGGACTAAGTCGAAATGTCGCGTGTGAAATAACGGGTCCAAAAATCTATAAAAAAAACATCATAAAGAAGTGAATACAACTCACCTTCATCTTATCAGTCAGGTGAAAGGGTGGTTCGTTGGTGGAGTCTATTGGCGGCGGCGCCTTCTTCAGCACCTCCACGTCACAGTTCAGCACGCTCCGACAAACTGGGCAGGTTTGCTGCAACACCGCAAACATTTAGTTATCATTCACTTTCAGAGAAGTGAGTGAGTGAATGGTTCAAGTCATCTCCTAGATATGAGGGCTAACAAACCCATTGTATAGTCCGCGCCAAACTGCTAGTCCGCTCTGAAGTTGTTGCGAGCAGATATAGTCATACAATTTGCTATGGCAACGTGTTTCATTTCTAAATTCAGAGCGGGCTACCAGTTTTATGCGGACTATACAATATGTTAATAAAACTTAAAAAGATATGTTAAGAACTTGTTAGTATCGCAATATTTACAAGCGCTATATACTTGCAGCAAGGAAACACACCCAAAGATAAGAAAATAAATCTAAATTAATCATTTTCATGTGGACTTTATTTTCAACTGGAGATAAAACCTGAAACCTGCATAAGACCTGCGACTGTCAGACAGTGGGAAGGGATCATCTTCTATAATGACTGCACATATAAACATTACTTGATATTCAGATTGAAAACATCTCACTTTCCTGATGAAACTGAGCTTGTTGCCAATTGGGCAACTTCTCTAGCTTCTCCTGATGATACTTCTTGCCAGCAATCAAGTGACTGGCTAGGCAGTGGTTGAAGAAGTAGTTGTAACAATGAATGTTGAAAAATGGTACCTGATACTGTGGAAACTGCGCTTGTTGCCAATTGGGCAACTTCTCCCGTTCCTCCTGATGATACTTCTTGCCAGCAATCAAGTGACTGGCTAGGCAGTGGTTGTAGAAGTGGTTGTAACAATGAACCTTGAAAAATGGTACCTGATACTGTGGAAACTGTGCTTGTTGCCAATTGGGCAACTTCTCCCGTTCCTCCTGATGATACTTCTTGCCAGCAATCAAGTGGCTGGCTAGGCAGTGGTTGTGGAAGTAGTTGTAACATTGAACCTTGAAAAATGGTACCTGATACTGTGGAAACTGTGCTTGTTGCCAATTGGGCAACTTCTCACGTTCCTCCTGATGATACTTCTTGCCAGCAATCAAGTGGCTGGCTAGGCAGTGGTTGTGGAAGTAGTTGTAACATTGAACCTTGAAAAATGGTACCTGATACTGTGGAAACTGTGCTTGTTGCCAATTGGGCAACTTCTCACGTTCCTCCTGATGATACTTCTTGCCAGCAATCAAGTGGCTGGCTAGGCAGTGGTTGTGGAAGTAGTGGTAACACTGAGTCTTGATGAAGGCGTCACCATTAGCGAAACCGTAAAGGCATATCACACACTGCCCACTTGGGAGGTTGGATTTAGTTATGTTCTCACGTACCAGCTGAAATATATAAACTTTATATGCAAACTTGAAGTGAGGCTACATTAATTTTAATAAATTAAAAGCAACATTGTTTGGTGTTTTTTCAAATGGTTGAAGTAAAACTAGTCTGAATAGTAAATGTTTGTAAATAAATTGTGCTTTAGAAGTATTGTTTTAGTGAAAGTTTCATCTAAACCAATTCATCCATTTCAATAACATCTTCAAGTTCAAGACAATTACTGACTAAAATATATGATTTTATTGACAATCTTTATTTAAAAAGATGTGAATTCATTTTTAGTAATATCAGTTTGCAGTAACATCCATAAATAAATGCTTCATTGCCCCAAATGCTTACTATGTTACTTTACTGGAACTGTATAATATTACATTAGGAAATCAATAAAGTATTTGTGTCCCTGTTCAAAATATCACAGTAGCATCTTATATTGAAGTTAATTTAATAATGCAGGATACTTAACACACACACATCCAGCCATAATATTGTGAGCTGTATTCAAAAGTAGGTCATTGTAAACCTGTTGCATAACAATGTACTTACTACCTTTGTCATATGTTATACAAACCTTGATGTCAAACATTTTCTTAATTATATTCAGAGCCTCATAAACATTGTTGGTGTAAAGAGTTTTTCTAGATTTTTTTTTTTTAAATTTAGGGTAGCAGACGAGCATGCAGTCGACCTGATGGTAAGTGGCTGCTGCCGCCCATGGACATCTGTAATCAACCCCAGATAGGATTAGATATTCCTACCTGAGTCTACTCTGGGACCAGTGTCACACCTCTCTGTTAGGTTAGCGCTGCTGTTATTAGTAATAGCAGGTTAATGCTGCTGTTGTTAGTAAGAGCAGCGTTGACTTGCTGTTTTCTAGTACAAGACTGTGGTACGGGAGAGGCACTGACACAAGGCATTTGAACATACTCCTTAAAGCTACGATGGTCATGTACCACCAACTTCTATGTTCTAAAAAACTCACATATAAATTAAATTATGTTTGAGAAGAACTAAAATAAAAAAAAATATCTTTTAACTCTAGATTATAATTTTTGAAGAATATGAAGATGAAAATTAATAATTATTCATTACTTATTAATCATGAATAATTAATACTATATATATTAAGCAAATAAGGTATGAGTTGCAAACTAATAGATAGCAAATAATAAAAAAAAATATTATTATATTTTTCTTACCTCAATCAATTCGAAGAGAACTGGCTGCCCCAAACTTTTGGAGAGTTTCTCAAAGATTTGTGAATGAATGCTCGCGAGTACACAATCGTCAAGGCCTCTTGGGTTCTTCAGAATGACGACGGGGCTGCTGTCGGGGTACTCCGGGGTCAATTTGACCTCCAAAGTCACACAAACATACTGCTGCTCGGTGTCATCCCCCGTGGATGGATGTACCACAGTTTCCAAACTTTTAGGCACATTATCAACACGTCTCACTACCACATCATCCATAAGAATTGCCTCTAGAGCCCCGATCTCTTCGCATACTCTAGAAAAATTACAAAACACTCATAATACTAAATTCCACATCTAAAACAAGGTAAAAATCACGGTACACACCTTTCTTCGGCAGTAGTCATCTCGTCGGCGGCCGGGTTCGAACTGGACTGCCTGATAAATCTGAGCTCTGTCTGGGATACAATTTTTTTACAAATGCATTCAGTTCAGTCAGGCAGGCGCAATGCAGACAGTGCACAGAACAGCTGGTTTCCGAAGATAACCTCGACAAAAATCAATCATCAAATTCCACAGATGATAAAGCGTAATTGTAAGTGTTGCCGCTATGACGTTTTTGTCCCTGAACTACATTAAATCCAAATGCAGTCTATTAAAAAAAGAATCTATCGAATCTCGAATCATGAATCACATAAATCTAAAATCATCAAATATGTCATACTGTATTAATGTATGAGTATTGTAATGGTATTGTATAAGCATGATGAAATAACCGCTTATGTAGCAGCTTACGTATGAAAACTTCTATAGTAATTACTAAAATAAAATCGTTCAGAGTTTTGCAGTTTTGCCAAGACAACTTATATAGTGCCTAATTTCTTTATAGAGTCCCCTACACATTCGAGTATGTTCGGCAACATTCACGCGCACGATTGTGTAGATGCCATACTTGAGTTTATTTGACCAAATATGTTTCTAGTTTGTGAAAATAGAGTTATTGAAATTATTCGGAGGAATACATAGATGTACCTATTACCTATAATGATATTATTGAAGGAATAAGACATTCACGATGCGCGCACAAACGAATTAAGCGGAAGTAAAGTTGCTTACAAAATAATATGTATATTTTCTATGCTACTACATGGCGACTACGAATAGGTATAGTCCGCGCCAAACTGGTAGTCCGCTCTGAAGTTGTTGCGAGCAGGTGTAGTCATACAATTTACTATGATGATGCGATTCCTATATTCAGAGCGAACTAGTAGTTTTACGCGGGTTATACTACGTATTATCAATAGGTATTCATGTAGGTATAACAATAGGTACATCCGTTCATCGGTATGAATTTATTTATTCCAGCAATTCGGAAAATTGTTTCACAGTAATTTCTCTAAGGGGCCGTTCAAGTATTACGTAACGCAATTTTTGAAGATTTTTGACCCCCCCTCCCCCCCTTGTAACGCACCGTAACGTTTTTCTATACCCCCCCCCCCCTAACGTTACGTAACACTCAAGTGTCAATTTTTACCCTAAACTCGCTAAAAAGTTATGTTATAGTTTTTATCCTTGGGATACTTTTACTTACATATTTACTTTATAGTACTAAGAAATAAAACAAGAGATTTTTAATCCGAATAAGAGTAAAAACTAATAAAACATCAACTCCGAAAAAGCCGAACTAAGTCGGCTGAACCCACTCATTCAAGGGATTTCCCGTAAAACGTAAATGAAAAGGGTTGCCAATTTAGGAGTTTTAATTCCCTATTTTTTTATTAAAAAAAATGTTACGTAACGTGTATTACGGAAGACCCCCTCCCGCCCCTGTAACGCATCGTAACGTTTTACAAGACCCCCCCTCCCCCCCAAATTGCGTTACGTAATACTTGAACGACCCCTAATAAAATAACTCAAATGATTATACAAAAATACATAATATAACGTATATTTTGATGTTATTTAAAAAGAAAAAATAAGTAAACATATTTGAATTGCGGACAATTATTCTTATTCTTGTTGTATTTATATTAAAGGAAATAAAACAACTGATGGATTGATCTAATTTTATACATTATAAACGTAGTAATATTTAATTATTATATTTAATAGTAAAATTAACGCTATTAACGATTAAATATATTTTAGTAATCTAGTATTTTTTAACAAACTAATATTAGTCCAAGATTTCGTATGCGTAAATTAAAAAATGAAATAATGATACAAACTTTCACCAATTCTCATTCTACCCCGTAGGGGTTGATGTACCGAAAACGGTGAAGCGTTAGTAGAGGAAAGCGAGACTGGACGTGTCGATTTTGATAAATCCTTATATCAATCAGAAAATATAGCTTTTTTGATTTGGTTGATTACAGATGTACTACCATCTCTTAAAACAATATTAGTTTAATCATACATTGGAATTTCGTACCACGACCTCGTTAAAATAAGATTGTTTTTATAATATTACAATAAGCAGTTTTGTACGTCGGTCGAACATATTCATTCTTTTTTTGCTGGAATTTTTTTTTTTAAATATAACAATTTCAGTTGGTATTATACAATGGGTAAGCGAAAAATGAATAAGGGTTTAAGTTTACATCGCACGGCAGGAATAAAACAAACCTGATTTATGGGGATCGGGGTATTAGAAAAATATAATGTTGATGCAATATTGAAATATAATTTTCCTGAACTATGATGGCATTTAAAAGATGGCCGTAGGCCCCCAGTATCTAAAGACAATATTACAAAACACAATGAAGTTATCTCCACAATATAGTAACTAGAGTAAACAAATGACAAGTTGTCTTCATCTCCAACATATTACAAATGGACCGCAGATCGCAGAAGCTGAGCTAGAGTAGGCATCATAGAGTATGATACTGTACCGTTGTAGTCTTATATCTTCTTTTCGTAAGATCTTTCTTGTTCTCGGTCTTCTTTTTTTGTTTGATAGCTTAGTATTCATTATGGTCTTACATTTATTTCATCTTAATTTAAGCTTGTTGTTCTACCGAAGCATTTTTCTTCGGAATATCCATAACTATTTTTCACACCTTTTATTATTAACTTTTATTCATCAGTGAGATTCCTTGGGAAATTAAGTCCGGTGACAAAGAGTTTTCTTTTTTACCTTTACGCTTTTCTTTTGATGTTATAATTTTCTCAAACTAAATAATATCCGGTGAAAAATAATTCATTTTTATCATCAAACAAGGACAGGTAAATCATATACATATTAGTAAAACTCCCGTATAAAAACACAAAGAATATTAGCAAGAGACCAAAAAGTATGAGCACGAAAATCCAAAATACAAATGTGGCTCTGGATGGATATTTCCACCTCGGGCCTCCGACGAGCTTAGCCGTTACCGATGTAAGATACACGCTACTGCCCAAACCAGGCACCGTCTATGATTATCTATAATAATGGCACTCATTAGTTAAGCCAAAGCCTTAACGTTCGTTCCGACTGGATTCTGTTGCACCTCGTTCGGTGCTTCTAGACTTTTAGAGGATATGCTAGTGCCATCGCAGGATGTCTTCGTGTTAGACCGGCTATACCACCGAGAAAGTCTGGAAAAAATATTTTTCGTTTGAATAATTATATTACCTTACAACATTTGAATGTGGTGCAACCTTTTGTGGTTAACCGGACTCCGGAGGCACAACGCCACAACTATTTCAGCCATAAAAGATTATTGAGCGCTGCTGTGATCTGGGTGTGGTAAGGGTTCATACTTATTGGAGGTGTTCCTACTTTACGTGTCCTCAGGGTTAGCACGGGGTTGAATTGTTTTAGGATTCCAACTTCTCCTGAAATCACTTAAGTAACGGAATAGACAAAAATTAAGAATTAAGAAAAATTTATTAAGAAAAGTGAACAATGTAGTCTAATGATGACTCTTCAAAAAAGGGCTCCGTAGAAAATATACTTTATACAAACGTCAAAATATCAGCGAAATTCGACAATTTATTACGAAAATAATTTTGAAATTAACTGATAATTATTTTGATTGATTGCTTATGACCAATCAGCATAATTGTTATGGGTATATACCTCATACTCGTATAATACCAGATAATACTCAATGATAAATAAAACGTCGCCGATGAAAACACTTACCGTTCTTTAAGTTGATTATATATTTTCCTTTTACACACAAATATCAGAAAGATTGACACGCCAATGAGTGCATTGTACCAATCGGATATGTACCATATTCCCAATTCCGGCTTCAGCGAGCTTATTGCTTCCAATATCCAGCTTACACCCATTACAACAGATAACTTGAGATATATAAAAAACCTGAAAAAAATATAAATAAAATTTAAAAATATTTCTTTATAATATAAGATACAGTCCACCTGATGGCAAGTGGTAGCTGCCTCCCATGGACAATGGACATGGTAATAAACCGCAGATAAGATTAGATTCATACCTGAGGTCGGCCACAGAAACGCAGCTACCCCTATTATAGTATATCTCCTTACCACACCCTTCAAACCAGGCGACATCAGCGCTTTAAGCTGTTATTAGTCAGAAATAGGTGTGGCGGTTGTGCCGCGGGAGTCGAACTATAGAGGGTTTTTCCACTTTTTAAATGGAATGAATGTATGCTGTGAGGCGCGGGCCACATAGCACCTACGTGTTGTAATAGATTGACATCGACCCATTTGTTTCATTATTGGCTACTTAACCATGTGGATCTAGCATATTTTAGAGAACTTTTACTTTGGAGGCGTTGGTGCTGGCGCGCGGTATTTTATTCGCCGTTTAAGCATGTTATAATAAAATTATCTCGTATCTTATCGTAAATATTGAAAAGTATTGTTTTTATAACCATTTCATTTGTTCTAACCTAACCTGTGGTGCTATTAGGTTAGGATAGGTTAGGTTAGGCATACATTTGAAATATTACCTCTGTTTCTGACTTCTGTGTGCTGTGGGAGTGCCCGCGGCCGTGGTGTCCAGCACGGCAGTAGCGCGGTGCAGGCGCCAGATGTTGAAGGCCGTCATCAAGAAGAACATCCAGTTACATATTATGAGGATCAGCATCGGCACGAAAAAATACAGCAGTTTTGCCCCTCCTATCGGTACAGAATTATCAAGAAACTTTATTTATAACAGCGTATGTGTACACCTGTTAGTACTGTAATGTTTGAAAATATTCTTTAATTAATCATAGGTTGGCCAGGACTTTTTTTTAGCAAACTCATGGTGTATTTTTCACATAGGATTTGATTTAAATACTTTTCATCCAATAAGCGGACGACTGTACGTCATTTATTTTTGAAATCGGATCTACTGCTATAAAAATCGGCATAAGTAGTGTGAGTGTGAGTCGAGCTCGCGGTAAGCTTCACTGAACTGAAGAACTCGCTATTGGCAGTTTGTATATTTGCTTGGCTCGCATTTGGTACGTATTTGAATGGTAAAACCATACTAGATGTATGTTTCGCAGAAAAACATTTTATTTTTGAAGTACCTAAGTAGGTGTATATGTGAAGACGTACCTCTCATGTAGCATTCATTCGGCGCTACGGGCTTGATGATCCACGGTTTATCTCTCAAATCGGCTTTATTGATGCAAACGTATGCTATAGCCATGACCAATGGAATTCCCCAAGCGTATAAGCTGTACATGCAAAACTTGAAAGTTTTGCCCCGGCGATGGATCTTACGAGCTTTGGCGTATCCTCTGAAAGTAAGTATATAAGAATTTTTCGCGTCATCTCGATGTTGCGAACTTTAAAAAAAGACTTGAAGTGACTCTTACACCTCTTAAAAACAAAATATAGCGACGTTATATGATTATATTTAAGGCAGAGTAGTGTTGGAAATTAGGTGTGGTGGACTCAATTCGACCATGCCTTTATTAAATAAATATATAATGACAACCATGTGGCTTCGATTAGTAAAATACATAGATTGATCTCTCCTAACAAGAAAGTGTAACCAGTTATGAGTTTGAAAATAAAGTTTTGCCACGTCTCCGTTCTAAAATGTCCCTGAAATTATTGAAATACTTTTTTATTGGTTCTCTAAAATATTTTTTATTTATCAAGAATTCAAAAAATAAATGATAAAATCATTTTTAGTGGCTTCATCCAATTTCATGGCAGTGAAGTATCTTTCTATTTTACTTATCAAAGCCATGTAGGTTAAATTTGATTTATTTTTAGATCTGCTATCATTTGATCTTACCGAAACGTCCACCATATATCGTACGACATCACATTCATCCAGCAAAAGCTTGCCAAAAAGGAGCAATATATAGTGGTACCTGAAATAAAAGTAAATCTTTCAATGCAAGTTACTATAAGGGATAATACCTACTTACTTATAATGAGAAAATGTTTTACAGGAGAAGAAATATACATTTTATGGTGAAGTTGCTATTTCAGTACATTATTATAGGGTTCCGTACCCAAAAGATAAACGGATTCTTATTACTAAGCCTCCGTTGTCTGTTCGTCCGTCATTTGCGGTGCATAAGAAATTGTTCGTACTTGGTAATCTTCGCAACAGCTCTATAGATTTCAATATTTTTTATAAGTATGTATCGTCGATTCCAACTCGAAAAATACTGCTACTTTGCGGTACTTTGGAGCTGTTGTCACTAATATGTGGCGTCGTTGTCCATATCTAAATATCGGCAGTGCTGTGGAAATCTCCGCCGACGTGAGTTTCGCCGTCACACCGTAATTCCACGACGCTGTGCTTCAGAATACCGCAACGATGGAGCACTCACGGCGTCTGACATAATTTACAGCTCGGTGCCGTTCGATTTGACGGGAAAGCCTACCGCGCCGTAACATGGGTTTGTGTTTTCGCCCTAAGTACGAGTATGTGTATGCATTTTAAAGGAGAATAATATTTACCTAGTCCCATGCAAGTACTAGGACGTATCCCAGGACGTATTATTTGTGTCAGGATGCCTTGAGATAGGAAGGCTACTAGCAAGCTGAAGACGTATGATATTAGCACTTTTCCGCTTAAATTTCTCAAATGTGGTAGCAGCATGTAGACTACCAGCACTAAGAAAAGGAATACTGAGGAGATGAAAAGACCTGAAATAAATGTTATATTTTTATTGGTTCATCTGCAAACTAAACTTGTGATTAAGTTATTATCAGTTATGATGTTGGGCACTATAAAAGTTGAAATTGTGGAGATAGAGTATTTTTATACACCCTATAGTAAGGGTAATTCCTATATTCCCTATTTTATGTCCGCGACAAACATGCAACGACAAAATGTCCTGCAAACATGTTTTCGAACGAAAATAAGCAAAGTTAGAGTTGCCCAGTAAAAATCGGTTTATGACACAATATGTCATCATCAACAACCCATTATTGTCCCACTGCTGGGCACGGGTCTCCTCTCATAATGAGAACGATTAGGCCATAGTCCACCGCGCTGGCCAAGTGCGTATTGATAGACTTCACATACCTTTAAGATTGTTTTTATATAAATCTCTCAAGTATGCAGGTTTCCTCACGATGTTTTCCTTCACCGTTTAGCAAGTGATAATTACTAATACGCACATAACTTTGAAAAATCAGAGGTGCGTGCCTGGGATTTGAACCTCGGACCCCTCGATCGATAAGCCAAGATTCTTAACCACTAGGCTATCACTGTATTTTTTTTATTTTGATATTGACTAAACGGCCTTCATCACAAAATAGTTCTAAATTATCACGAATAATTTGTTAACAATTTCTTAAAATGCGCGACTATGAATCAAAAATAAAAAAAATAAAAAAAATTGGGATAATTTACATCCTCTAAAATCGTGGAAAAATCAATGCATTTCGGTATTTTTGTAGGATAGAGCCAAAGTTGGTAGAAATACTGAACTTATGTGGAAACCCTTCTGAGCGTTTTCATACGTGTCTGACGCTGAGGGTCCTCTCGTGAAATACCTTTGTCCAATTTCAATGTCCAACATTTAATCAAATCTCTTTCACAGATGCTGAGGTATATAAAATATCTATCTATAATATATATCTAGAATAGAAAGTTTAAGTCATTTTATTTCATACTATTTTAGCAGCCTTTTTGTCACGCTAGTTTATATCTACGTGCGTGTCTCATTCTCATCCATATTTGTGAATTATCCCCGTTTAGTATCCTAGGGGGCTATTTCACTCATCTAATATCTCTGGCTACGGTATCCCCTGCCTGTCGTTAGAGGCGACTAAAAGGGGGCTTCCAGGGTTGCGGGCGGCAAGAGTGGGAGCTCGAACCGTCCAGTAAGCGACCCCGGGAAGGACGGCGGTATGTGTGGTCACATACCGTCGTGAACACCAGAGGGTGTGGGAGGAGCGAAAACTGTTCCCCCAGGTCAGAGCCCGATCGGGGCATCGTGATAGGAGGACTCCAGTTGTGTTCCGACGGAGATCCCGGAGATCTCCAGCAAGCGTTGAAGACGGCCTCCGGGGGGGTTTTAATGCGGTAAAAATCCCACAAAACCCGGCGTCGCCCTCACGTCGTCGGGTACCTTTTGAAGGTTTCTCCCTCGTTAAGAAAAAAAAGGTATGTTTCCTATAAATAATTATTTTAGATATTTTTAAAAAAGTGGTATCCTGTATAACATTTAGATACTTTTTGAAATTCTCAATTAGGAGGTCTGAGGTTCAAATCCCAGGCTCGCATCTCTTGTTTTTATTAAGTAATTAATTTATTAAGTAACACTTGCTTATCGTTCAAGGAAAACATCGCGAGCACACCTGAAAGGGAACCTCATCTGGGAAGTTCCTAAAAAGTTTTCATGGATGTGTGAAGTGTTAAATTAGGTAGGTACGCACCCCAAGAGAAATTTTGAGTATTTGCTTTCCGAACGCCATACGCATGTTTACTGAAATAAAACCTTGAAGCGAATGTTTCGGAATCAAATTCCACGCAGAAATGACTTTTGTTATTAACAGGTAGCCATCTTTGGTATTCATTAGGCTTTTCCAGAAATAGATCCCCGTTCTGGAATAAATAAATAAAATATAAATTTACACAAGCTTCATTGTCCAAGTGCCAAAGAAGGGTTATGATTTTTGTGCATATCTTGTATGTTCGTAAATTTCCTTATAACTTCTGATCTTCCAAACGGCTGGATGAATTTCTATAATTTATAATCTATTTCAATTAACCAAGTGTCTTCAGGTAGTTGTTTGAAAAAAGCGGCTAATGACAAAATGGCAGATTTTTTGGCGCGAAATAAGAACATGTTTTAAATAAACTTAACCAAATACATCAAGTAGAGAATCAAAATAAAGGAAATTAAAAGATTAAAGAGATTCCAAAAATCTGCATTAATATAAACAGGGCAATGATATATATAAAATAGATACGTTACATGGTCACTGAATATCATAAAAAAGTGAGCCAAACGCGAGCGCATTGACACACACACGCACGCTTTTCATTTCACTTACATATGACTACATAGACAAATGTTAATATATGTATAAGGGACAGACCTATTAGAACAACATGATAAAACGAAAACTAGTGTTTGATATTGCGTTTCAAGTTTCATTAATGTGGAAGGAATACCTAAGTTGTCTTTTACTGTTGTCGTTGTCAGTTACGTAATCATGGCGGGCCAAACACGAAAAATAATCAAAATATAATAATTTCTCCTCTTTTACTTAAGATATGTGATTCCATGAAGCATTTTTATTTTTTGTGCATATTTTTTACATTAACGCACTGCACAAAAGGTATTTTGAGACTTAGAAGACTAAAATAATAATGTTTAACGTGTACAGTGTAATACGTATCAATTACCTACTACTCCGCGCGAGAACTACTAGAGTCGATTACACAATTGGTTGCTTTTGTATGTTTCAAGTTTTGCGCGCTAGTAATGTATCTTTAGTTATTATATCAAGGAATACAGGATGAATATTTAAAATGAGCTTTCAGGGCCAAATCCGAATCTATAAGGATTAGCGAAAATGCTGAAAGAAGTAACGAGGCCGATTTTGATAAAAACTATAACTGCAACATTAGTTTTTAAATCAAATAAAATATATGTCGTCCTAACCAGGAATCGCACGAGTTCGTTTTGAAAAAAGAGCACATTCCATACATTCGGAATTCTCGCTTATAGGGATCAAATTCTGGGAAGTAATAATAATGAATGACAAAATAAAAAAGCTTAATTTAAAAGATTTTTTTGAAAGCTTTGAAAGCTTAATTTTTGGCTAATTTGCCCTAGCAGAAATCAACGCATGCCGAATCCGCTGAATTAAGTTCTGAAATTTTGTACATGAGAACACGGTAGGATTTGAAAATTTGTTTGAAAACCTATTTATTTTGAAATAAATATTAGGGTTGGCTTTTTAGATAAAAATAATGAAACGCCTATTTCATCTTTTTTTTGTAAATCTTCCTTCGATCCTTTTAGTACAATCGGGTTTTTGTTTATTTTATTATTATATTATGCTTCTCTTTTTTATATTTTACAATCTGGTGTCACATGTTTACCCTTTTTTGTATTGATTTGGTTTCACTAGTGGGTAATTTTTTACATTATTCGTTTCCTTGGGTCGTTTCAAGGAAGCGTATTGGTTTCATATTGGGATTGAAAAGCGTCGTGGGACCGCGATTGGATACGGGAACCTATTAATCATTAGGTACATAAACATAAATATAGATAAATATTAATTATAATATACAATTTTGTGTATCCTAATAAAAGATAGCAGTGGCTACGGCAATCCAAGAATAAAATAAATATAAAAATGATGAATTAATAATAAACATGAAGAAAAAGATAAACTATGTACGTATATGTCCTATAACTGCATCTCGTACGATCTCGAATCCCGCAATTAAGAGTGCGCCTCTACATGTCTCGATCGGTACATTTTTCCTCATGACCAATACAAATATGCATGACCCCTTGTTAGAATTAAGAGAACATGCCCCATCGCACCGCGATTTGATACAGATTCGATGGGACATGTCTCGATCAATGCATTTGAACATCTGCATACATAAATTTGAACCGAAATAGTTCAAATGTATAATATACTATATCATAAATAGAAAAAATAAAATGCGATAAAAATGAAAAATATATATGCTGTGCACATAGATTAGTAAAGATACTTTGCCGCCTTGAAATTGAATGAAGCCACAAACGGCTTATTAGTAAGTTCTTTTTTTGAATTCTTGACAAATAAAAACATTTTTAGAGAAAATTTACGAATAATTAACTAACACTGCGTAATTTACATAATTAATAAATAATTATTTCAAATATTTTAGGGACATTTTAGTACGGAGACGTGGCAAAAATTTTTTACGCAACTATTTCAATTCTCGAAACTGGGTACATTTTCTTGTTAGGAATGAGTAATCTTTACTAATCTATGGCTGTGCATGGATGGTGCACGGGAAGAGAGGGGGAGGCCTTATTCTACAACGCCGGAGCCTCACGGCGGCATGTTCACCCTTAGGTCTCAAGTTTTGGTGCACGAGATGTATTAAGACGTTAATATGTAACTATCGTATTATAAATATAAATACATACCTTAAACAAGTGAGCCCTCATGGAAGGAAGGTAATTTTTTAAGTTAGCATTATCTGGTTTCATACTCGATTCCAAGCTAAATAAATCGTTAAATGTTCTTTCAATATTTAGTGTGTAGATATTGTCGTAAACTGGTATATTTGAAAACGAGTTTGTGGTAATATCTTTTTGTGATAATATGCATTTATATCCCTTTGACCGTTGTAATATTTGGTTTTCGAGACAGCACTTGGGAATTTTTATTTTCTTAATATTTTCACTTCGCACATTACCAAGAAAATCTCCCGTATTTAAAATTATTAGTACTAAAAACGTATGTCGGAACATGGTAACAGCTTGCGTCAAAATGCCGCGAAATTTTATGATTAACTAGATGACCCGGTGAACTTCGTACCACCTAATTATGAGTGACTATCTGTACCTCGTGGTTTCACTCGTGTAATTTATGTATTATGTCCATAAACTACTGGTAAATATTAGGAAATGGCCACAGGAGAACAGGAAAATAAAAAATACAATTAAATAAAATTCACTCTACCTCTCTGCACTCTGTTATTTTTTTACCGACTTCAAAAAGGAGGTGGTTATCAATTAGGCCGGTATCTTTTTTTTTTTTATGTATGTGCACGAATTACTCCGCCGTTAGTGAACCGATTTTAATAATTCTTTTTTTATAGTGTAGAGACGAGCTGGAATTTGGTCCCATTTAAATATGGTTAGGATCCATCGATGGGTTCTGGAGAAACACGCGAAAAGAAGTAACTGTAACTTCAATAACGGTTTTTTTTAAAGAAAGTTTATTTACTTATAGTACTCTTATCGGGTTGTTGAATAGCTAAAAATGCTGAAACAGGTTTGTAAATAGAAAGGCGGTTTATAACAGTCTTAAGGGTTGATCTAAAAAAACAAACAGTGACTCAGATGCTTCATTATGTCTTATGATAATTATCTTAGTACTCCAAATTAACGGATATTAAATTCAAGTTCCATACCCGATTAAACGATCCTAAGGGTTGATTTTCAAAAACGGTGAAAAATGTGTTCTATTATTTTGAATCAAAGAGCTAAATTCCAATTTTCATAGACTTTGCTTCAAAATCTGCCGACTTCTAAACGAAGTGTCTCCTAAAGCCAAATGCAAATTTTTACAGTCTTTGCTTCCAAATTAACGGATTTTAAAATAAAATTCCAACCCCTACTTAACCAACTTAAGGGTTGATTTTGCAAATATCGTAAAATAGATATTTAATTGCTTTCTATCGAAATCCCAATTTTCATATAGATTTGCATCAAAACTGGGGGACTTTAATACAAACTTTCAACTCTTATTTATTCACGGAAACGCGGTCGAACAGGATAAAACGTATCGTATCCTATGTCCATCTCCTAGTTCTGAGCTACCTCTCCACCAATTTTCAGTCAAATTGGTTCAGCCGTTGTTGTGTTATAAAATGACTTCACGAAAACGCGGTCTAACGGGATAAAAAGTATCCTATGTCCGTTTCCTGGTTCTAATCTACCTCTTTACCAATTTTCAGCTAAATCGGTTCAACCGTTCTTGAGTTATAAAATGACTTCAAGGAAACGCGGTGTCTGGCCGGGTTTCGAACTAGACCCTCTGCGCGTCAGACCGGTATGGCAACCGCTCAGCCATTCGCGCCGTAAGCTTACAAAAGCTAATATTTTATAATTCAAAAGGAATACTATTTGGATTTCAGGTTAAATAAGTCAATAAAATATTATGCTAAATATACGGTTTTTTTTTGCCCGGATAGGATAGGATAGGATTTGAAGATGGTAGAACCTTTTGTGGTTCGACTCCGGCGGCACCACCGCCACACCTATTTCTACCTTATAACAAGAGTGTTAAGCGCTGCTGTGTTCTGGTTTGAAGGGTATGGTAAGGGAGACATACTTTTCCGAGGCATTCCAGCTTAGTCCTCAGGAGTAGCGGCGCATCTGTGGCCGACCTCAGGTAGGAATATCTAATTCTATCTGGGTTTGATTACAGATGTCCATGGGCGGCAGTAACCACTTACCATCAGGTGGACTGCATGCTCGTCTGCTACTCCTATATTATAAAAAAGAACGTATGGATTTCTTAAAAACGGTTGTACATTTATTGAATAATTTGAAACAAAATAGCGATTTCTATGATATTAATTCCAAATCTCAGGCCACTCGGGAAATATTACTATATTATTTCCTAAAAGGTTTAAGTTTTCGGTTAGCCTTTTGGGTTTAAGTTTTCTACATATTAAAATTCAGTTGAATCAGTTTCTCAGTTTAGTTAGTTTAGTTTAGTCATGAAAGCGAAACAAACAAACAAATGTATCTGTAATTTTAGTATGGATTAAAATTAGCTGTATTTCCTGCGTATTATTATAATGAGTAGGAAAATTATATTCTGAAATACAAATGATAATGCTATCGGGAAGTACAATTTGTATAAAATATAATGCGAGTAGAATGTGTTCGAAATAGTTGTAAC
Organism: Epargyreus clarus; assembly: GCF_041222505.1. Taxonomy (NCBI): domain Eukaryota; kingdom Metazoa; phylum Arthropoda; class Insecta; order Lepidoptera; family Hesperiidae; genus Epargyreus; species Epargyreus clarus. Next base: position 12,023,115 of record NW_027332212.1, read on the forward strand.
GAACTAAGTAGCTCCCTTATTTTGCTTTGATCTTTATTATTATTATTAGTTTATGGTTGCTTATGTCTTGTTTTTAGTTATATAGGTAAATATAAGATATATATGTTACAGTCAAAGTTATCAAATAGCTATTATACATAATGACTGGTTAATATGTATAATAACTAACTTGTCCAGACAATGTGATAAATTAATCACTTTATCCGGCGGGTATATACCCATAATAGCATGTTAAAGTTAGTCAAAGTAATACATATGCTATTGTAAAACTTCGAAATACAGTAAATCTTAAATATTAACTAAAATTATTAATGATGAATTATGTTGTATCAACGTATCTTGGTTGTTGTATTATAGTAATAACGAATCATACCTATAGTTTAGGTCCGAATTATCGTGAATTAGACTTTATGTTCCAACCTAACCTAACCAATATCAAGGCTGTATGAAATTATTTAGGATTAAAAAAGTAAGGAATGTATTTTAATACTCCACCCCATAGTTGATTTCCGTACATCGTGCACCTACAAGTCTGGGCATAAAACATCATCTTGTCTATTATTCGATATGTGCATCATTATAAAATTACAAAAAATATAATTATGCTTAAGGAAAGTTGAAATAGAAACTTCGTATTTTTACCTATACTTTTATTTTATCCAAGTCTTTGAAAATATTATAAGGGCTAATATGATAAGTGGTTAATTCCGTGTTATTTTTCACTTTGACCAATTGAATAGACATTACCTACACATAATGGTTAGATATTATGTATAATATCAGAATCTATCACTTTGGCTTTAACCTAAATACTGTGGTTACCTGCCTGCCAAATAGAGTTTTCCGCTTAAAAAACCCATCGATCGTTACATTATACACGTACCTACATGTTTAGTTGGCACTAGGTACCTATTATTACTATAGGGAAATAGTTTTTCGGTGTCCCTGTAGTTCCGGGACTAGAATAGGGCTACGGTATCCCCTGCCTGTCGTAGGAGGCGACTAAAAGGGGGCTTCCGGGGTTGCGGACGGCAAGAGTGGGAGCTCGAACCGTCCAGCAAGCGACCCCGGGAAGGACGGCGGTATGTGTGGTCGCATACCGTCGTAAACACTACGTGGTGTGGGAGGAGCGAAAACTGCTCTCCCAGGGTAGAGCCCGTTGGGCATCGCGCTTGGAGGGCTCCGGTTGTGTTCCGTTGGAGATCCCGGAGTCCTCCAACAAGCGTTGAGGACGGCCACCGGGGGGGTTTTAGTGCGGTAAAAATCCCACATATCTCGGCGTCGCTCCCACGTCGTCGGGTACCTTTTGAAGGTTTCCCCCTCGAGAAGAAAAAAAAAGGTACCTATAATTACTATAGGGAAATAGTTTTTCGGTACTCCTATTAATATTTTTGCTTATCTTTTTTGTATATCTATATCTATACTAATATTATAAAGAGGAAAATTTTGTTTGTTTGTTTGATTGTAATGAATAGGCTCAAAAACTACTGGACCGATTTTAAAAATTCTTTCACTATTCAAAAGCTACATTATCCACGAGTAACATAGGCTATATTTTATATGAAATATATTTGATAAATAGATTTTGAGGTGGTACAAAGTTTGCCGGGTCAGCTAGTAAATAATATATAAGTAGAAGTCGAGCATGCAGTGTACCTGATGGTAAGTGGCTACTGCCACCCATGGACATCTGTAATCAACCCTAGATAAAATTAGATTCGTATCTGACGTCGGCCCCAGATGCTCTGTTACCCCTGAGAACTAAGCTGGAATGTCTCGGAAAAGTACCTATTGCCTTCCCATCCTAAGTACCCCTTCAAACCAAAACACAGCAGCTTTTAGCACTGCTGTTATTAGGGAGATATATGGTATTTGACTGTAATCCTCACAGATTTGGATTTAAGATGTAGTTCGACTCCGGAGATATTCGCCACATATCCTGCCCAATAACAGCAATGTCAAGTAGGTACTGCTGCGTCTAGTGTGTGTTCTGTGGTGAGGGAAACATAGTTATTCGTGGCTTTTCAGCTTAGTCGTCAGGGGTAATAACAATTCGAATTGTATCTGGCGGCAGTATCTACCATCAGGTGCACTGCATACTCGTTTGTTACCTCTATATTATATAATAAAGCTCTTTTATACTGTTTTGGAGGGTAGTATGCGTGGTGGGTCACGCCCTAAAATTTTGTTAGCTAATGTTCCAACGAATGATTGGAATATGAAATTTACGATTAACGCAGCTGGCCTCTAACTAGCTACAAGCAACAAGGTAATGATGTATTATTTAATAAAAACAAAGTTAAAAAAGATCTATATGTACACTAAATTACCTATATATTTAGTAATGCATATAGTACATGATTAATTTATATAGGTGACTCACATTTTCCTTGTTTTGTTACCAAATCTATTTTAGCGACCGATCCATGTACAATCAATTATTATTATTGAACAATGTATTATTTGTATATTCCATATTAGGAAAGTACAGGTTTACGAATCTGAATTAATGTTATAAACCTAAAATCCATCCATTATCCTTAATGTGCTTGTATTTATCCACCCTATAACAGTATATAATTAAACTGGACTGCCATCTTTTAGTCCAGGCAAATTAGTTAAATAAGGGCAAAAATCACGGAATGAGAGATAGTCGGCTGTAAATTTCAAAAAACCTTTATTTTTATTTTCCAAGGTCAAAGCTTAAAAAAACCATTTTTACACCTTTATTGTAAATATCTCGTTTTCTATGGGTTTTATGCTATTTGTGTGTACGTTAAATATCTAAGAATAGGAGGATTACATTTTCTACAACTTTTATTTATTTTTGTTGTATCTAAACGGTTTTTTAGATAGAGGGCAGAGCGCGCGCGGTACTATTTCGACTATTGTTCAAGGTCAACCTGTAGCACTACCATGAGTTTACAAAAGTATTACTCGCTAGCGACTGCGTAAAATAAATGTATGAAAAATTGTACAGCGCCTCTGGTGGTTACTCGTAGAACTAAAATCCGTAGTGGCGTAACTCGATACGTAAAAAACCTATCGAAATCAAATCGCTAGCGAATGTCATTATGATCTATTGCCATACAAATTGACAGACGTTGTTAAAAAATACCGTAACGATAGTAGTTATGTTATTCACTAGCAAAATGACAATAGTTTTCTATTTACAATTTCTATAGTGGCGTTTCTATGTCAACTCATGGTAGTGCTACTGTAGTCCCAATTAAAAACACGACGAATAAAGTTATTAAATTATTGATACACATATAATACTAAATTATTTGCATGTTTTATTAACTATTACGTTATACGTATCTACTTCTTAATATTCTCATTTTTTAAGGTGGTAGAACCCTTTGTGGTTCGACTCCGGCGGCACCACCGCCACACTTACTTCTGCCTCATAACAACAGTGTTAAGTTCTACTGGTTTGAAGGGTGTGGTATGGGAGACATACTAGTACGTTTCTGAGGCATTCCAGCTTAGTCTTCAGGGGTAGCGGCGCATCATCTGGCCGTCCTCATGTAGGAATAGCTAATCCTATTTGGTTTTGATTACATAAGCGGCAGTAGCCATTTACCATCAGGTAGACTGCATGTTCGTCTGCTACAAAAAAAATACGACTACTCGTGTAATGTTGCTGTTAAAAGGCAGAAATAGTTGTGACGGCATCTTTGTGTGACGGTGGTATCGTCGGAGTCGAACCACAAATGGTTCCGCCACATTTAACGGTGGTACGGTTTTAATACAGAGCAGACCCACCATACCACTAGGGGTTCGGCCGGTGGTACGATGGGTCGAAGACTAAAGACGAACGGATTTCGGTTCAATTTAGGTAATTAAAATTACTGCAGAAATAAAATTAAAATGTTATTTTGTATTTGTTTTTCGTGGTCGTTGCAACACATATTATTGTAATAATTGAATGTAAATTTTATTGTCCTTTTGTTGTTGTTTTATTTTTTTCTTTTCTTTTATGTTTTTTTTTCTTTTGTTTTGTGTTATTTCTATTTTTTTGTCACTCTCTATTATAGTATTTCAGCTGTGTTGCAATTATCGGAATAAATGTTTCTTTCTTTCTTTCTTTCTTATTTTTTGACGATATATTCCTTGAGTGTATTACATAGTGAATGCAATCCCGACTCGAGATCGTAAAGTCGAGATCTCGCGGGATTAGAAATCACAATCCCGCGGGATCCCGAGATTTTCGCAATCTCGTCTAGTTAAAAAAATCACATCACTGTAAACGATGAAAACTGCTTGTTGGTTATAGAGAAGTTAAATAAAACAAAATATTATTGGAAATAAAAGCCTTTTCATTTAATTTAACTATAGTAACGAAATAATTAACAGTTTTACTAAAATAATCAAAACAAGGTATCATCATTATCATCAACCAATTGTTGTCCCACTGCTGGGCACAGGTCTCCTCTCAGAATGAGAAGGATTACGCATTAGTTCACCGCGCTGGCCAAGAGCGTATTGGTAGATTTCACATGCCTTTGAGATTTTTTTTAAATCTCTCAGGTATGCAGGTTTCCTCACGATGGTTTCCTTCACCGTTTAAGCAAGTGATAATTAATTCCTAATACGGTCATAACTTCGAAAAATCAGAGGTGCATGCCTGAATATTTAACCTCTGACCTCTCGATCGACAGGCCGAGTTTCTTAACCACTAGGCTATCACTGCTCCAAACAAGGTATAGAATAGTTAAAGATTAAAAAGTAATTATGGGTGACTTTGAAAATAGCTTCTTAAAAAACAAAGTGTATCAAGTGTACTATCTGTCAACCGGCATGTAATATCCCTTGCAATGTAGCCAGCCGCTGAGAAGGCCCTCTCCGACTCAACACTGGTTGGCAATAGCGTGATTAAGCAATTATATACAAACTGCAAATATCTCCCTAGTTCATCCACAATCCCGTCAATCTCGAACGAGATCTCGTCATATTGTGCTTCGGGATCGATCCCGAAAAATTACACGAGATCTCGCGAGATCGGGATCCCGCGAGATCGGGATTGCATTCCCTAGTATTACAGTAAAAGAAGCAGTGCAAAACATATTTTAATCAACCTTTTAGCCCAAAATAATATTTTCAATATTCAAATAAATATGTTAGCTCCTCCGAATATCAATTATCTCTCTCCCTTCGCCAGTGGCAACGTAAGACCTAAATTTGATGTGGGCGAAAAACATTTTGCGAGGCCCTGTGCCACAATTCAATGTAAGCAGTGAAGGTACCTTAATCTAAAAAGTTGATGATGGGTTCATTCTCAGGCGACCTTTTTTTTTCGTTGACCTTTACAGGTGCGAGGCTCTCTGGGCCTATAGAGGCGCGAGGCCCCCTGTACCCTTACCATGAGTTTTACGTTTTGACAAATATAAGTGTTTTGGTATTTGTTTACGTATTTGCCCATACAATTTCCAATCAGCGTCCCTAGAGGATTGTATCAGAACTATAGTGTGAGTAACGTAACATTAAATGTCTAAATTGACAAATGGCGCTTTATGTTTTGTCTCTCTTTTTTGTGAACATGTGTGGTAGACAAAAAGACTTGAGCACTTACTTATTGTTATGTTTACTAAGTCTACTTAGCAAACCACAGACCTGTATTATAGGTCTGTGTAGCAAACGGAACAAAATAATGGATTGGCCGTGTGCGACGGCCCACGTCGCCCTCGCCTTACGCCGCCTCTGCTCCTCGTCTACTTAGTGACCGCACTTCACCACATTAAAGCACCACTACTTTATTACAGTTTACTTAAGTGTATTTTTTTTTAATAATGATTTCTTATAATAATCAAATTCAAATCTTATTTATTCAAAATTAATTTATGTAGATCGCTTTTGAACGTCAACTAACTACCATCGCTTCAGAAGGTATTTCGCTATAGAGAAGACGCGGCGAAAAAAGCTCCATACTGGTACAAAGCATTTAAAAGTAAATATTAAAAAATACATAGACATGTGTGGACACATGGACACTAAGTGTGATATAGGTATATAGACACAATTAAATTATTTGTGGTAGAGTTGAAGTTGGCACACACAGATTGATCATTTAAATAGCGATTTATATTATAATACGACCATACAGAAGTACGGAAGTGGTCAGAGTAGTGGTGAGATCACGATTTTTTTTTATTGTTCAACCTAACGATTAAGCAGACGTGCTACCTGATGGAAAGTAGTCAACTCCGCCTATGGACATTTGCAACGCTAGAGGAGTCGCCAATGCATCGCCGGCTTTGAAGGAGAGCTCTTTTTGCACCATTTTTGAAGATCCCCACGTCATAGCGCTCCGGGAATACCTTAGAAGGAAGTTCATTCCACATCTTACACTTTCGTGGCAAGAACGTCCGTGCAAACCGAACCGTGAAGGGCCATCATGAGTCCAGCTGATGTGGATGGAACTTAATCCTTCGGCGAGTGGCGATGGAGGGATAATTTAAGTCCGGTTTTTAGAACGCATAATTTTATTACATCAAAGTACACTATTTAGAAATACAGATGCGAGAAAATGCAGGAAAGAAAGTTCTCATATATATACACAAGCATAATCTCATAAAAATAAACACTACACTTGTGAATTACAAAAGCTGTAAAATATGAAAAGCAAAATTTACGTAGGTATAGAAAATTATTTAACAAAACTATTTTAATTTCTTCTTTTAGTTATTATTTTATATTACTAGCAGCGAAACCTGGCGTTGCTTGGGTTAAAATACATCGCATGTTTAATGGTATAAAAAACGCAAAAAATATATCACCAATAAAGAAATAAAAAAAATGTTCAAAAAGTTTAATAATAAATTGAAGTTCATAAAGCTCAATAATAAAATGTATTATTGGGGAAATTTTCATAAAAATTCGCGCATAAATCATGGATTTTTATAGAACTTACTAAAAAGAACATTTTGGGCGTTTTAAAGATCATTTCAGAAATTTCTAGAAAGTTCTAGAACATTTCGGATCGATTTTAACAGTTGTAGGCACTTTGGAAGTTTCTAGATCATTCCCATAGATTAGTAAAGATACTTCGCCGCCTTGAAATTGAATGAAGCCACAAACGGCTTATTTTAGTAAGTTCTTTTTTTGAATCCTTGACAAATAAAAACATTTTTAGAGAAAATTTACGAATAAATAAGTAATTTACGTAATAAATAAATAATTATTTCAAATATTTTAGGGACATTTTAGCACGGAGACGTGGCAAAACTTTTTTACGCAACTATTTCAATTCTCAAAACTGGGTACATTTTCTTGTTAGGAGTGAGTAATCTTTACTTTTGCCATTTGTGGCTTCATTCAATTTCAAGGCGGCGAAGTATCTTTACTAATCTATGACTTGTATGTAAAATTATTAAATAATCACTTTTTATTTAAGTAAGAAATTAAAACAAATTTAAGATTAGAAAATCTTAAATTATATAAATATCACTAACTTCTACTTCAAAAACAAACAATTGAGCGAACAATTTCAATGATATTTTTTTTTTAAATAAATGAAATCATATTTGCGCATGGAACTAAAGAGCCTCGGCATCACATCGAAAGAGCCACAGAATGCCAACCCCTGTTCTAGATCATTCATGAAGCCTTTACAATATTCGAGATCAATTGTAACAATCGCACATATTTTGGAACTTTCTAGGTCATTCCAGAAACTTTTAGTACTTTCTCGATCATTTTGGATTAATTTTTACACGCTTTTTTACACGCTTTTTATTAGCTTCACCTGTATGTTTGTTTGTATGTTTGTAACCGACTTCTTTGGGCGCGATTTTGACCCACTTTAAACGGCCAGATTTCGTTCAAACTTTGTAGATTTATTGAGGACCGATGAAAATACACGATTTTAATAATTTTGTACCATTGTCCTTATCAATATCCTCAGGATTAACGATTTTCGAGGCGAGAGAAAGCGCCTTATGGAGCGTTCAGGCAAAGTTACTAGATTGATTTTTAGCTTTGGAAAATAATAATATTATTTCCCTATAACTCAAATGTACTGAAACATATGTATAATGCCATCTTGTAGAATGATTTTTAGGATTCCGTACTCAAAGGATAAAACGAAACCCTCCGCTGTCTGTTCTTGAGTCACAGGGCTTTATCGCTAGGGCGCTTTTCGAACCTGATAAATGGAGCACCCCACGCTTTTTCCACAATTATACTATTTACTGTTCCTTAATTGATTCCTAGATTGAAGATTATTTTTTGCTTTTTAGTTGATTTTAACATAAAAGCGTGTTTTTTAGTTTTTTAAACTATATTTATAACAGTTGCACTCATTTTGAAACATTCTAAATAATTTTAGAAATCTTTAGAAGTTTCTAGATCAGTACAAAAAATTTCTGAACTTTCTAGATCATTCTAGAAGTTCTCTGAAACTTTCTAGAACGATTACAACAGGAGACCAAGGGGTATCTACCATTCCAACAGGAAGTTGCGGATGATAGAGAAAACTGTGAATTTACGTACGAACATTAGCATTTTATGTAATATATTAGATTAGATTACAATTTTTACTTTCATGTAATTTTTATTTTTAAAAATTATGGAGAAGGGTCGCCACACTTCTTATATTCGGGTGTTGATAAGGAAATTTTGTTTGATTTAGAATCAGATGAAATAGTACAATTCGATTGTTTGTTCGTGGAGGTACGTTGCAATCGGCAACCGAACAGCTGTTGATATCTGCAACAAAAATAAAAATAAATATGTAAAAGTCCTTTTACACTAAAATCCGAAAGCTAAAGTGTGTTTAGAGGGAAAATTTTTCTTTAGTCTGAATACGTCATTAATTATGTCGATAATTTCCTTTAATAATATCTATCGTGCTTATTTTCATAACAAAATCGTTTCTATACTGTTTTTTTAGACGATGAATGTCATCAGGAGTCAGGTCGATGAATGTAAATTTGTAATAATTCTATGATATCATCTGTTTTTTTTAGTAACAGTAACAAAGGAATATCCAAGTGATGGTAGGCAGCCATTATAGCCGATGGATATCTATAAAAACTATACTATACTATACTTACCGTGTCTTAAGTAGAGAAAATACGTTCTTGTTGCAGACGAAGATAATGAAGATTACAGGTCCAGAGAAGAGGTTGTACGCGTCAGAAATGCTCTGAAACGTGTCTTTTTGAACCAGGGAGGCTACAACCTCCAGAATCCAGCTGATACCCATAATGAAAGAAAGCTTCAGGTATATACATAACCTGAAATTAAAAATTATAAATATTCATGAGCATAATCAGTCAGGATTTGTTTCAGGTGGGGAAAAATGTGGACTACAGATACATTAATGATAATGAAAATCTAAAAGGCTAGCGTAAGTGTTACCTCTTAAAAGACAATGTGCCAGGATATTGATAGCAGTGATTGCCTAGTGATTTGAAATTGGACCTTTTAATCTAGGGATCCGAGGTTTGAATCTCAGGCTCAGACTGTATATGTGGTGTTTTAAGAACTTTGCTATAACTTACTCTAACCAGGTAGAGCCCATGCTAGCTGATTATGTGCAGGCAATATCGTGACAAAGTTTAAAAATCAGTCTTCTATGATTAGGTATAAATATTTATGTAGTTGGGATCATTGAGTCTATAATCTAGAAATGTATCTCGAAAAATGTCGCAGGGTACCGATGTCATGATTCACTCTCATATTTTTTTCCAAACACCCCAAAATTTGTCTGATGGTTGTATATATGTAATGTGTAATTATAAGTTTTTTTTTATATAATATGGGAATATGCAGGTAAGTGACTACTTCCGCCCATTTACATCTGTAATCAACCCCAGATAAAATTAGATTTATACCTGAAGTCGACCACAGTTGCGACGCCACTCCTCAGGACTAAGGAGGATTGCTCGTAAAAAGTATGTCTCCCTTACTGCACTTTTCAAACCAAAACATAAGAGGAGGAAGAACGCTGCTGTAATTAGGTATAAATAACCAATAGAATCAGCCAGAATAATGAGCACCTCTGTCGCTGATTTCTGTGCGCTGTTGGAGTCGCCGCGGCTGTGGAGTCCAGCATGGCGGTGGCGCGGTGCAAGCGCCAGATATTGAAGGCCGTCATCAGGAAGAACATCCAGTTGCATGCTATCAGGATTGCCATCGGCAAGTCCAGGTATAGATGTTTTCGTAACCCTTCAATATCAACAAAAAATAATATACTCGTAGGCAATCAATTGAGTTTATTCAGCACAAATAGGTGACGCTGGGTGGTAAGGTCTCTTTGTGGGATCTGCTTGGCTAGCTACCACCCTCAGGCCGGTCTACTGCTAATAACGACTCGTCGTGTTTTGGTAGTGCGTTTGGGAGCCAGTTCATCCCCTAATCCCCCCTTCCTAACGTCTTGTGGTGCTTCCGACGGCGTACCTTTCGGGTCCGGTGGGTGTCTTTAAGCGTCGTTGCTCCCGGGGGCGTTGTGCGTGGCGCGGGGGCTAGGGAGACCCGGTGAAACGGTTTTCCGCTGGCCGCCCGCCGGTTAGTTGCGGACCCCAACCCGGGCAACACCGTCAACCTCTGGCCCGGTAGGTTGTCCCACCAATGCGGAGGATCGAATTAACCTTGTTGAGTTTAATCCCACGAAGACACAAGTCCGCGCGTTTACCGTTAAAAATACCCTATTGTCATAGCGCCACGATTCCAAAGAATTCCGCTGACCAGTGTGGGGATCCTGGGAGTTGACATATCGTGTGACGTGCAGTACCGGGGTCATTTGGACGTTAAGGCCAAGTTGGCATCAAGGAAGCTTGGCGTCTTAAAGAGAGTGAAGCGGTACTTCAGTGCGGGGCAACTCCTTCTGCTTTATAAGGCGCAAGTGAGACCCCACATGGAGCACTGCCAACCCAACCCACTTCACTCCGTGTAGAAACGCGCGGTCCGAAACGACCCGATGATCTCCAATCGGTTAGGACCTTTAAGATTGCGGAGGGCCATAAGTTCCTTCTCCCGGAGCGCTATGTCATGGGGCTCTTTAAAAAAGGTGCAAAAAGAGAATGCGATAAAGTAAAAGTAAAAGTTTATGTGGTAAAATACAATATTCATTTATTGCGCTATCGTACACAAGCATGACAGTCTTATGAATTTTCAATCAGGCCACGTTTCCTGACGAATTTAACATTTTTTATCCATCACAAAAAGTGCACAACGCCATTAAAGAAGTATTCACTTCAAAAATCATAGAGATTTTTGTAATTGATGAAGTAGCAGGCAGCAGCATGCAATCTTTATTTTAAGAGGACTCTGTCGCCCATAGTTAGTAAGTAGTAAGTAGTAGTAGCAGAAATAGTTAAGCACCTAGTAACGAGAGGTAGGTAGAGTATATGTCCAGTAAGTTAAGCTTAACTTAAGCAAATTATTATAATAAATTCTTTAAAAGTAGATTTAATAGTATACTGTAAACTGTAGACTGAAATCGTAGCTCACCTTTAAAGAAGCATTCGTATTTACCGAGGGGCTTCAGAAACCCGGGAATGTGGTCCATAGGGGTGTTGTGGATCACTACGAAACCAATGGTCATTGCCAATGGAAGCCCGAACCCGTATACGCAGTAAATGAGGAACTTGAAGGTCTCGCCGCGACGGTGTATCGGGCGAGCTTTAGCATAACCCCTGAAAAGAAGATTAACATAAGTGTGAAGTAACAAACGAGCATTTACGCTTTCTACATTCACAGCTCCACACTAGGAATTCCTGTATCGTGAGTGCTATGGACAATGGACATACACAGAGATAAATACAAAAACACCCAGAATCAGAAACAGAAACCCAAATTCATCATTTAGATTTCTGTGTGGCCGGGGATCGAATCCGGGATCCTCTGCGTGTCTGGCTGCGGCCACACCTATTTCTGCCTGGTATCAGCAGTGTTAAGCGCTGCTGTGTTCTGGTTTGAATGGTTGGTTGGTTGTGGTAAGGGACATATGGATAATAAATATGACATGAAATCATGCAAAATAAAACATATTCGTACATCGCCATATGTACTACCAATATCGTATAATACTATTAATTCGTTTACTTAACACAATTTGAATAAATCTTTTGAAAACTATGTACTTAATATTTATAAGGTAATGTTATTTAACTATTTGACTTTTTTATAATATAGGAGTAGCAGACAAGTCCACTTGATGGTAAGTGGCTACTGACGCCCATGGACATCTGTAATCAACCCCAGACAGGATTAGATATTCCTACCTGAGGTCGGCCACAGATGCGCCGCTACCCCTGAGAACTTAGCTGGAACGCCTCGGAAAGGTATGTCTCCAAACTGGATGTGACTTACCGGAACGTCCACCAGATGTCGAAGGCCATTATGTTCATCCAGCAAAAGCTTGCAAAGTTGAAGAAGTACATTGTGACAACTAAAACAGAAAAACACTTCTTTTTATTTATTTCAAAGATCCTCATTACTAGTACTCGGGCAAATTTAGTCCTGCCTTTAAAATATCTTAAAATCAGGTCTAAAAATATTATTTAGTGAGTCGGATCAAATCATTATAACAAAAGATCGGTACTTATATAACAAAATTAAAAAAATATTTATGTCTTATACGAATTAATTGTTAAATGTTAATGTTTTAAAAAACAGATAGACAGACAGACAGGCATACATAATATATCATTTAAACGGATAGCAAAGTATTCAGTATGTTTAGCATTACATACAAAGGCATATGTCTACTTAATAGTTGCCACAACTTGCCACAATTGGATAGCAATCGTTAAACCTTACAAGCCTTATGGCAGTCTAAATTAACTCTTCTTCTTCCAGCAATTTCTGACGTTAACAAAACTTAACAGTAACTTTAACGTTTACAAAAGCCTAACCAACCGTCAAATTAATGGTTAAAAAAATCTGTTACACCATTGCAGTTAAGGTTTTTTGTGGTTTGACTCCGGCGGCACCACCGCCACACCTACTCGTATTTATGCCTAATAACAGCAGTGTTAGGCGCTGCTGTGTTCCGTTTTGAAGGCATTCCAGCTTAGTCCTCAGGGGCAGCAGCGCATCTGTGGCCGACCTCAGGTGGATATATCTAATCCTATCTGGGGTTGATTACAGATGTCCATGGGCGGCAGTAGCCAGTTACCATCGTGTGGACTGCATGCTTGTCTGCTACTCCTATATTATAAAAAAATGTTGATATTACCTCATAACTAACACTTAATATTAACCGCTCGACTTCCATCGCTTAAAGTTTTTATCAACTTCCATATCTGTCAAATTGGACTAAAATTATGGTGACAGTTACATAAATGGCGTTAACAACAAATAAGTAGGTTAACACAGAATCGTTACATATTTCGCTATCGTCAAAGTTATTGTTATAATTAACTTTAACGCGAATTTTAAATGAACCGTCGGTGTAACCCTAAGGGTGGTAGAAAAAAACTATTTACGTAATCTGACGCAGGTTCCATGTGTGTGCGGTTCCTGCATGAATGCAACGAATAAAAATGTGAGTAGCTGGCTGAAGACGTAGGCCATCAGCAACAAGCCGGTCAGATTCCTCAAACTTGGTAGCAACGAATACACTACCAGCACCAAGAAAAGAAATCCACTGGATATATATAGACCTGCAAAGAAAAATATTATTAATACTGGACCCAATATTTAAAATACGTCAGATAAAAAATATTGAATATTTAGAAACGTACATAAATAAAAAAATATAGAGGTTTGCGTTGATCATGCATCGCGTAACAACTTATATACCTAGATAAATATCGATTGTTTTTCTTTGCTTTTATTTCAATTGTACATATTTTGGACAAGTGGCCTATATCTTAATAATTCATAATAATATATTTGAAAATCTTAGAGTAACCTATATGAAAATTTGTATTTGGCTTTCTGGTTACAAAAAGGAAAAAGTACAAATCTATTTCAACGTTTTTTTTTTCAATTTAACACCTAAGAGGGCGAAATAAGGGATGAAAGTTGTTTCGAAAATCGGTCGATTTTGAAGAAAGTGCCATTAACATTTAGTATAGCCTTAATGGTTAAGTAAAAGTTCTATATAAACAAACTAGCTGACCCGGCAAACGTTGTGTTGCCATATAAATAAAAAAATGTTAAGGATGAACAACCCTTTTCACTTAGGTGTATGAAAAATAGATATTAGCCGATTCTCAGACCTACTGAATATGCATATAAAATTTGGTGAAAATCGGAAAAGCCGTTTCGGAGGAGGATGGTAACTAACACTGTGACACGAGAATTTTATATATAAGATTATTATACAAATAAGCGCTCCAGTTTTGTCTTTAGGAATAGCAACGCATAACATAGGATAGGATTCAAATCCTATCTGGGATTCATAAGACATATCAGAATAAATTATTTTTATACTTATATTTGTTAACAACGATAATTTTAAATACTTGCTCTACTTGTTTATTCATATTTAAGTTTAAAAGGTTCCATTTCTTTGATATTTAATAGAATCAGGCGTTACTTTAGGTTTAGGTTAGGTCAGCTATTTCTAACTCCAACTCCATCCCAAACGGAGACGGGCCCTGCTGTGGGCAAACGCCGCAGGGACCGCGGACGAATGCTATAGCGTACCCGCAGTCCCGGCAATGGGCGTCCAGAGGAACACCGTGGGGTTTTAGCCGGTAAGAGTCCGGCATATCCTCTCAGCTGCCCCCGCGGCAGAGAGGAACCCATGAGGGTTTCCCCACGTAAAAAAAAAAGGTCACCTATTTCTGTCTTATGACAGCGGTGTTAAGCGCTGCTGTGTTCCGATTTGAAGGGTGTGGTAAGGGAGACATACTTTCCCGCAGTGTTCCAGCTTAGTCTTCAGGGATAGCAGCGCATCTGTAGCCGACATAAAAAAAAAAAAAAAACCTACGTACCGACAACCAATAGCAGATTCGTAGCAGGAGGGGGGTTGTAATACAAGAATATAAATGTGTCTTTCAGATTTCCATTCTTCTTCAATATATAATCAACACAATATTGGTCAAGGTTCATGGGTTTCCAATTTTCGTCACCTTGTTTTTTAGAGATATAGTGAGTTCTAACCTGAAATAAAAAGAAGGTTCGGTGAGTCGGCCGGGCACTGAATTTAAAGCACACAGTATGAATTAGGAAGCGTGGTTGAGCTTTGTGTTGAGTTTTTTCTCTCGTGGTTGAGTTTTTTCTCTCAATGGATTTATTAACAGGTTCAATAGGGTGGAGCGTAGGGCAGGAAATATTAGGGTTGGCAGATTTTATGCAAATTTTATATTTATTCGTCTTACTATTTAAGTAGACGCGTATATTCGAAATTTAAAAATATTAACTCTCCCTTCGTTATATATTTATGATACTATTCCGTTAAAGAATTTTTAAACGACAATGTATAAAATGATAATGACATATACAATTTAATAATAATTAATTTAATAATAATAATTTAATAATATTGTTATGTTTATATTTTGATTTTATAAATTGACTATTTAAAATTTAATTTGAATATTAAGAAGACAAATATGTATTAATTAAAATTTTGCATAACTCTAAGAGGTGTAATATAGAGGACAATTTTTAGGATATAACAACTGTATACTTATATTAAGCAAAATAAATGATTTGATATGATTTGATTTGATATACTTGTGTTGTATTTCGTTTTGTTCTAAAAGAAACTGACCGCCAACGATACGAAATTCCGCTCACATATCATTGACCCGTGTGGCGAAGCGGTCACCATACCGGTCTGACGCGCAGAGGGTTCCGAGTTCGAGCCGAGTTCCCGGCAAGATATACAATTTCTAAATGATCAAATTATGAATTTAGGTTTCTGTTTCTGGGTCTGGGTGTTTGTGTATTTGTCTCTGTGTATCCTAGCACCCACGATACAGGGAATCCTAGCGTGAGGTTGTGAGTGTAGAAAGCGTTTTACTTTCGGTACACTCTGTATGTTCAATTGTATCTAACACTAATCGATATTTAATTATGTTTTAAATGATTTTAATTAATTTATGGAGGATTTATTATTTACTTACTTCATTTAAATCCATCTCCACTGAAGATTTTAAAGGTATAATATATTTTTCAAATGTGGCTTTATCAGGTGTTTTGTCCGGCGACACATACAAAATCTCAGAAAACGATTTTAAGATCTGTTTGTCGTGACTATTGTTTCTTGTATCTTGTATCTTGTCGTAAACTGACATGTTGAATGACAACAACGCTGTATCATAATCTTTACAGCCAAAAGTACCCTTCTTCTTGATTACTTGGTTTTCGGGACAACATTTTGCAATCCCTATTTTTAATTCATGAGAATTTGAACGGATATTTCTTTTCAGAAGTATTATTTCGTTGTTTTCAACATTTGCACTAAGGACATCACTGATGAAGTTCGATGAATTTAAAATTAAGAACAACACAAGCACAATTGGGAGCATAGTAAACGGCACTATTAAAGTGTTTTATGAATTGCCGATTTATTTGGCTCACACACACTGTCATTTTAATTAATATTCGGGTTTTCTGCGGTTCTTCATCCGTTAATCAATTAATAATTTTATTAACAAATATAGGGAAAAACGTACAAAATGACATAGGCTGTAAAATGACACACTTTTTTCTTCAAAACAAGGATAAGGGCATTTAAAACTATTTTACTTCCATACAAGTTTATACTGTAACCGGAGATGATGACGATATCCTTGCGTTTATTGCATTTATAAAAAGAGGTTTGGTTGAGGCGTGTGAGCTGCAAAAACAGGGTTCATGCATCATGTGCAGTACTCGCAGTATAAATTTTTTCGTTTTTACAAAAATGACTGTTTTTGTATTTGTTTACGTATTTCCCATACATTTCCTATCAGTTTTGATACAGTCCGCTAGGGGCGCTGATTGAAAATGTATGGGCAAATACGTAAACAAATACAAAAACCGTCATTTTTGTAAAAACGTAAAAACTCATAATAAGGGTACAGATGTTCCCAAAAAGACGAAGTGTTTTAAGTACGAACACTGGTTGTAATGTTCTACTTTTATTTTCAGTATAAATGTATTGCCATTTTGTCCACACCACGTGTGTAATTTTACCCGCCTAAGGTGGAGAAAACGTTTTTTCGTAAGGTTTTAAAAATAATTTAATGTTTCTGTTATTTTTGCTTTAAGTAGATTGACCTCACTAATTTTAACTTGGTAACGAAACAAAGAATATGTAGCTATGAAACGTGTTGAAAAATATTAGAAAATAAAGATTTTATGATTGATTTTACAACTAGTATGTCATTTTGTACGCCTCTCCCCTGGTAATTACAATATTTATTGTACTTATATTTTGTGTTGTTCTGGGTTTTCCTTGAATCATCAATATATAAATAATTCAACAAGGAAAAATCTAATTAACTATTAATACGTTCAGTGTATGGTATTCGACCACATTTATATTTTATGGGAGACAAATTTTATACGGGTGTACCGGTTGTGCGTCCGGAGATGAAATATGATGGTTTGGCAAAGGGCTAGGTGATGCCCGGAGAGGAAGTATTCCACAAAGGATTCTATGTACATTCTACAGTGATAGAATTTGTTTTATGTTATAAGGTACCTACAAGAAAAATATCATATTTTATTTTATTTATTTATAATATAAGAGTAGCAGACGAGCATGCAGTCCACCTGATGGTAAGTGGCTACTGCCGCCCATGGACATCCGTAATCAACCTCAGATAGGATTAGATATTCCTACCCGAGGTCGGCCACAGATGCGCCGCTACCCCTGAGGACTAAGCTGGAACGCCTCGGAAAAGTCTGTCTCCCTTACCACACCCTTCAAACCGGAATAAAGCAGCGACTAACACTGCTGTTATTAGGTAGAAATAGGTGTGGCGGTGGTGCTGCCGGAGTTGAACCACAAAGGATTCTACCACCTTCAAATCATGTTTATATCATGTTTCATTGTTTGTGCCCGCGGCTGGGTCAAATGTATACCAGCTATATTATGGAGCGCGGTGTCCCTGTCGTTCCGGGACCAGAACAGGGCTACCGTATGCCCTGCCTGTCGTAAAAGGGGGCTTCGGGGTTGCAGACGGCAAGAGTGCCAGCTCGATCGCCCGGCCAGCTACCCCGGGATGGACGGCGGTATGTGTGGTCTCATACCGTCGGCACACCAGACGGTGTGGCGAGCAGTATACTCACCTGGGCGGAGCTCGACGGGGCAACGCGCTAAGAGGACTCTGGTTGGAGATCCCGGAGTCCTCTACGCAGCGCCGAGGACGGCCACCAGGGGGCTTTAATAATAATAATAATATAAACATTTATTGCCATTAAAATAAAAATATACACATTACAAGATAACTTAAAATTAATACTGGGCAAAAGGAAGTGCCTCAGCTTTTACTGACAGAGATTGTTATCCTGTGCAGCGCTGGTTTTCAGTCACCCCCTTCTCCCTATGGTGTTATGCGGGAGAAAAGGTTCTGGGTTCCCACTCATTCACTCGCCTTAACCTTTAGATCGAAACTCGAAACAATAAAAAACGTAAATAAATAAACGTAATAAAAAACGTATCATGCAAAGAGACAAACATATGAAATAGAGAAATAAGTAACAAACAAACATTTAACAAACTATGGACACAATCAAAAGAAGAGATGTAACTCATGCGTGAGGGCCTTAATGCGTAATTGTGTGTAGGTGTGTGCGTGTGTATGTGTGTGTATGCGTGTGTGTGTGTGTGTTATCAATAATGACTAAAATATTTATTTAAATTTAAATATTTACTGTAGGCAGGCTTCAAGTTTTCTGTTGCAAGTTGTTTCCTTAGTAATGCTGTTTTGTATTTTAATTTAAACGTATCTGTAGTCATTTTGTTTCTTAAGGGAGGGGGTAAATCGTTCCAAATACTTGCCGCGGAAAACTTGAAGCAAGTTCTAAATCTTGACGTTTTATGAGCAGGTATTTTAAGGAGAGTCTGTAATCTAGATCTTTGGCTTCGATTACGAGAGTCTTCGAACCAAGTGAGCTTTTCGAAAAGATATTCAGGTCGTTTGTTCCAGATTACTCTATGAACCGTGGTTGCCAGGTGGAGATCTCTCCTAGCTCTCATGTTGAGGATACCCTTTCTATTTAAATATGGGGTTATATGTTCTCCCCTGGGTACGTTGTAACAAAAGCGAATACACGCATTTTGTACCCTTTGTATTGCTTTATCTGTGCTCGCATTAATTCTTGGGCCATAGATGGAACTACAATAATTGAATTGAGACAGAACTAGGGAATCACACAAGAGTAGGCGTAGTTCTTCGCTCAAATAAAATCTGATTTTATATAAGACCTTTAACTTTAGGTATGCGATTCTTATCTTATTATTGATATGGTCATGAAATTTTTGTTCCCCGTCCAGTATTAGGCCTAAATTGCGCGCCGAGCTTACCCGCTTTAGCGCGACCTTATTGATGGTTAAGTTTTCTTTACAGTCCAAGGTTTTTTTGATCTGGTTTTTAGTCCCCAAAATTAAGACCTGGGATTTTTCTGGATTAAGAACCAGTCGGTTATTTTTTCGACCAATTGTAGATGGCGTTAAGGTCGTCATTGATCTTTTTAATTGCTTCGCGCGAATTTTGGCTTTCAAACGAGTAGTATAATTGCGTGTCGTCTGCGTATAGATGGTATTTGCAATATTTTATTTGGGTAGATCTGCTGTAAATAGCGAGAACAAAATAGGACTAAGCAAAGATCCTTGAGGACAGCCTCTTTCCACCGCTCTGAGTGACGAGAATTTCCTATTGCCGTCGACATCATCAGTCATTACCATTTGCTGTCTATCAGTTAAAAGCGATTTAAACCAGGCACACGCATTTTTGGAGAATCCGTATAGTTCTAGTTTTTTTAATAGCAGTTCTGGATGTAGACAGTCAAATGTACTCAGCCCCATATCAGAGGCCTCGGTAATGTCATCAGTGACATGAAGTAGAGCAGATTCCGTGCCGTGACCTTTTCTGAACCCTGATTGAAATTTTGGGATTATATTTGCACTCTCTACATACTGTAATACTTGCTTTAGCACCACTTTTTCTACGACTTTTGACAATATTGGTAGAATAGAGATGGGCCGCAAATCTTTTAATTCATTAATGGTTTTTTTTTTGGGAATAGGTCTAACTAGTGCTTTTTTCCAGCACGACGGGAAAATACTTTTTACGATACAATTATTTACCATCCATGTAATAACAGGCAGAGTCACGTCTAATGTGAGCTTAATCATATCAATGTTTAGGTTATCATATCCTGCTGCTTTAGTCTTTATATTGTTTAAGATTTTCCTTATTTCTATTTCTGTAGTCGGTTTAAGTTCAAAGTAGCAACTTGGTAAAAACTTACATGAGCTTGTTATGTTGATTTCGCTTTCAGCTTGGTTGCCTGGTGGGAGATTTAAAAAATTGTCATTAATTTTATCGGGGTCATTGAGATGCTCGGGAATGGGGTCTGTATTCTTACTGTTTATCTGAATGGTTTTTCTTATATTTTTCCATAGTATTGCGGGCTTGTTTAGATTATTATTAATTGTATGTCTAAAGTAGGCTCTTCGTTCACGTTCAATTGTCGCGGTAACAAAATTTTTTAAACTACGATAATAATTTTTCGAAGCTTCGGTATTATCTTTTAACGATTTGATTAAAGCTTTATTACGTAGACTTATCATAAATTTAACCATATCGGTTACCCATGGTTTCGGTTTATCCCTTATAACAATTTTAAGAATTGGTGCGTGAATGTCAAATAATGTAGTAATATATGTGTTAAAGACTTCCACCATTTCGTCCATATTGTCAAAAGTATAGATAGTTTCCCAAGGAATAAGAGTTAAGTCATGTTTAAATAAGTCAAGATTAATATTATGTAATGTCCTTTGTAATTTTACCCGTTTATTTAATTTTGGCTTTTTTATGTCAAAGTCTAATAGCACTAGAGCATGGTCACTAAGACAGTGATTATGTATTACTTCGATGTTCTTACATTTCGAAGAATTGTTAGACATGATAAGATCTAATATAGTTTCGGATCGTTCCGTAATTCTTGTTGGTTCTTTAACCAATTGCTCCAGATCATGTTGATAACAAAAATAATTAAATTCTCTTACTCTTGGAGAATCCGTCTGGGCCAGGTCAATGTTTAAATCACTCAGGATGCAGACGTAGTCGCAGCGTACCATTGAATTCAATGAGTCGCTAAGTGAATCCAATGCCTCTGGGACTCCTACGCTCTCTGGCCTATAAGCAGTTCCCAAAGACATTGTCGCTCCTGGTAGTTGGATTCCAGCCACATCTGTTCCAGTGGAGATGCCGGATGGCGTCGTACCTTTGTAGTGATTCCCCGTCTAACATAAAACCCAACGCCTCCGCCTTTTCTAGATTTCCTGGCTCTGTGTATAAACTTGTAATTTGGAATCGCTGGCGCAAGTGCCTCTTCTCCTGTTTTTAGCCAAGTTTCATTAATAGCTAAAATATCGGGTGTATGGTTTATAACTGTTACAAGGAGCTCGTTTTTTCCTGTATTAAGTGACCGAGAATTTAATAAGCCCAATCTAAGCATGTTTTTCTTATTAGACATAATTCGTGATATTGATGTAATGATTAGTATTTCAGATTTAGCTGTATTGATTATAAAATTTGGTGTAAATTTGTTTGTGTATTTGGTGAATTTTAGTGTAGATTTGTAGAAAGTGTGTATGTTGTATTTATTTTAAATTTGAGAGTAGCAAGTAGCTTTAGTGCGGTAAGACTCCCACATTACCCTGTGTCGCTCCCACAGCACCGGCTTTTGAAGGTTTACCCCTCGTTACCAAGTAAATGATGTTATGGAGGTCTGTAACCGTATACGAAAGTATCGGATAATCGAAACAAAAGTATACTTAAGTGTAACTGAAACCGATTTAAAAATTTCGGATAATTTCGGATATGCACGTAGTTTAAATGAGACATAAACGTCAAAACTTTTCACCCGACCAATGCCACGCTTTCAGAAACTTTAAAAAAAATACAAACATTATGCTTTTATATTTTTTTTATTTTATATTTCTATTTATTATTCCTTAAAAATCTAATATCCATGTTGGAAAATATTCGAAACTTTCAAATAATCAGAAATAATTCCATATCCATAACCGTGTTTGAAGCCGGTCTGAAATTTAATTAAGAAGGTGGTAGAAGTAGAACCCTTTATGGTGCGACTCCAGCGGCACCACCTCCACACCTATTTCAGCCAAACAACAGGTAAGCGCTGCTATGTTCTGATTTGAATGGTGTGGTAAATGAGACAAACTTTTCCGAGGCGTTCCAGCTTAGTCCTCGGGGGTAGCGGCGCATCTGTGGCCGACCTCAGGTGGAATATCCTATCTGGGGTTGATTACAGATGTCCATGGGTGGCCGTAGCCACTTACCATCAGGTGGACTGCATGTTCGTCTGCTGCTGCTGCTAATATAAGTATTATAATAAAAAATGGAATCCATTGTTTTAATGTTTAGTGTTAAAACACCGTCAAGTAGAAAGCGCGGACAAAATTTATTTACAATATGATTATAATTTGTATTGAAATTAAATGGAAAAGTCAATGAGTAGGTGTAGGTATGTGTAGCGCCCTGACGTAACTGTAGTCATTAGTTACCACTACTATACTATAATACAGTAGTATACTAGTAGTATACTATACTATGGCAGGCACGCATATACTATACTCTCGATCGAGGGGTCCGAGGTTCAAATCCCAGGCACGCACCTCTGATTTTTCAGTTATGTGCGTATTAGAAATTAATTGTCACTTGCTAAACGGTGAAGGAAAACATCGTGAGGAAACCTGCATACGTAAGAAATTTATAAAAAAAAATCTCAAAGGTATGTGAAGTCTACCAATATGCACTTGGCCAGCGCGGTGGACTATAGCCTAATCCTTCTCATTCTGAGAGGAGACCCGTGCCCAGTAGTGGGACGTTAATGGGCTGATGATGTGATACTTTAATATAATAGTAACTACGAGTATACTATATTCCTCTGTACGATAGTAAGACAGATAGAGCTAGTCAATTCCGATGATTGATCATACGGAGACCAATAGTGGTTCTTTCTAAAAAATCTTAATAATTAATTAATTCCCCAATTTATGAGATTGTCACAGACTAAAAAATTAAAAATAAATAAGAGTTAAAAAAAAACTAAGAAACACGCTTTTATTTCTAATTGAATTAAAAACTAGAAACTTTCATATATCTTTGATAATAATTATATTTTATTTAGGATATCGGTTTAAAACAGAATCTAGAGTACTTAATTTATTTTCATTCATAGGTTTACCACAATGAATAAGTGTAATCATTAAATATCTAAAATAAAAATATTTTATTAATATTTACGAGTTGATTTTTCATAAACATAGATACAATAGTTTCATGATTTCTGAAAAAAAAAACAAAATACTAATTTTCCTAGTACTTGCTTTAAAATTGGCCGATATTGAAACAAATTTTCGTATCCCATCCTCTAAAATATCAAAAAAACTTTGTGTTAATGTCAAATTATTATATACATAGTTTTGCACCCTGTAGTCAATGTTTCAGTCAAATCAACCGGACATATTTTTTCCAATAAATGGTTGACGATACTCTTCAATAACATAACTATTTTTATTTTTGAATCAATTACAGTAAAATAAACAATATGTTATGTTACTATAATATCTGAGTAGTGACCTCACCCATATTGGTTGTACCGTTTCTGATAGCGTGCATAAACGATTTATACATGTACATGCATAAACGTATAGAAAACAACAAAAAAAAACAAGAATTCTAAAAGTCATCGCTTGTGGCTTATTAAATAAGGAGTATAAAGACCTCCCATAATAGTTTTCAAAAAATATCTTAATGCACGGACACCGATTAGTTTCAGTTTTAATATATATGTGTGTATTCATCTTTGTACGTTTATAGCTGCAAGTTTACAAGTACGTATTACTTGTAGAGGTAAATAAGTTCTACGTATCGTAACTTCCGCAGGGTTACTCATTACAGTTGTTCCTTGGGACTTGTCTACAGATGTACGTGTGCCAATAGAATTGACTGTCACCATGATCCAATTTACTCTTGTCGCATTAGTTTTAAATACAAACTATATCGGTGATGTGTTTAGTGCCTATGTTGATAAGGAAATGGGGTATTTGAGACATACTCGTTCAATTTATAAAGAAATTCCGAAGTGTTGTGCCGAATATCAAGTTATCGTTATGGATTACGAGAATTACACCGTTAGCTGCCAAGATTATCCAGAGAAGCTACCATTTACAAACCTTGATATTTACGATAAGATTATTCACGAGAAACAGAGTAAGAAACAGTTTTCAGATATTTTTCGTGTGGTTCCGGAAAAGAGACCTAATGATACGGCATTAACCGAATTGTACATGATCGCAGAGCTTATGTTGCAACCGTATTTAAGCGAAGTAAGTAAAGATTAAGTAAATAATAATAATTAAGTATGAAATGTTTTTATACCGTGTGTAACGAATTATTTTGGGCTGTGCCGTAGTCACATGTAAGTCCCAGAGTAGAAAATTATCATTATATATCAAATTTTGCCTGTATATTTTGTAAATAGTATTTTGAAAATAATACTTTTAGTATTTGTTATCACAACGGCTATAGGAGCATATCTTTATAGTATTTACGTATAGATCTGCAATTATGACACCAATACTTTGTACGTACCTAATTATAATTTGTCTGTTTTACGATTTGTAAATGTAATAAACTAAATAAATCGTATGTATACTTCCATGTGGCTTAAGTGGTTCCTATGGAGCAGTTCAATTTTCCACTACCCGGGGTGGAAATTGTTACACTAACGGTTAAGACATTTATTTTCTGAACAGATTTTAGAAAATTCGCTTACTGAGAAACTTATAATTATTATATAATAATAAATTCGTGAACCAATTAACATAATATGATATTGTTAGATAGAGGGTGAGTGTAAAAAAGTAAATTGTTAAGTGTGCAAGTGATGCGTTGGTTTTATTATTATTAACATAATCCTTAAATATATAAGTCGGTGAAAGAAGGTCACCAATAAATTTAATAATCCCAATCTGTTGGCAAAATTAAAATAAGGCAAAGTGACCCGGGTCACCATTAACGGTACTACATGGCTTACTATAATAAATTTTGCTCGAATACGATCGACTTTGGGCACTAAAGAATATTGGGTATCTTCTATTCTAATAAAACAGAACACTATAGGTGTTGTTTATCAACGCCACTTAAACTAGAACACCTAACAATTTTGAAGGTGGTAAAACCCTCATTGATTCGATTCTGTAGTCATCACCGTCACACATATATCTGCCTGATAACAGCAGATTTAGGCGCTTCTATGTTCTGGTTTCGTGGCAAGGGAGACATACTTTTCGAGGCGTTCCAGCTTAGTCCTCAGGATTAGCGGCGCATTTGTGGCCGAACTCAAGTAGAAATATTCAATCTTATCTGGGGTTGATTGCAGATGTCCATCGGCGGCAGTAGCCACTTATCATCAGGTGGACTGCATGCTCGTCTGCTACTTCTATATTAAAAAATCCTAACAGTGTCGTAACTGCTCATGTACAAAGACGGTGGAACTAGTATTGTTCGAACGGGGAGGTACCACCGTCACCCCTATTTCTATATATGGATAGCCTCCTTTTAAGGGAAGGGTGTGGATACCAGACTTATTAATGAAGACCATCTAAGTCCATAGGAGCAAGCCAATCAGTGGTTGGCTTCAGGTAGAACCCGTATTATATCAGTCGGACTGCATGCCCATATGCAAATTCAATCTAAAAAATAATAATATAAATTTAATAAAGTTTGTTGCAATAAAGATATACAGTATCTTATAATTAGAAATAGAGTTGCGTTTTTACTCTTTGGGTACGGAACCCTAAAAAGCAATAATAACTAGGCCTTGACAGCAATCATTTAATAAGATATAATTAAAACATTTCGATTTCATACTAAAAATCGTTGAAAAATGGGTTTTATGGAATTGTATTATGAATCATCATTATAACTATCAATTTCCTGTAATTAGTCTAATTATGACGTTATGTTTAACTACAATAACAATAACAACATGAGATTTCAGGAAAGAACAATTTACAGGAATATAATATGGGTACATTTTGTCCTTATTTTAAACAACAATATAATTATGAAACTAGTAATTGCCCACGACTTCGTACACGTAAATTATAAAATGAAATAACCCAATTTTACCTTATTAGATGACAAATTCCTAATAGAGAGATAGAGGCGTAGCAGACGAGCATGCAGTCCACCTGATGGTAGTGGGTATTGCCGCCCATAGACATCTGTAATCAACCCCAAATAGGATTAGATATGTCTACCTGGAGTCGGCCACAGATGCGTCGCGACTCCTGAGGTCTAAGCTGGAACGCCTCGGAAAAGTATGTCTCCCTTACCACACCCTTCAAATCTGAACGCAGCACCGCTAAACCCTGACGTTATTATGCAGAAATAAGTGCGGCGGTGGTGCCGCCGGAGTCGAACCACAAATGGTTTTTATCACCTTTAACACCTATAATTTGAACTCGCACCCGTAGGGTTCCGTGCCGCCATTTTTGGTTTACTCCTTAAGAATCGGTTTTTGATATAAGGCGCCCGGTATGAGAAAAATGTGAGGAGTAAAATCTACTGAACGAATGACCTCGTTACGTTTTTGGTGCGCAACCTATCGTGCGCAACTTTCTAATCTGGTGTGAGCAGTGCAGCTAGATCGTGGGTAGCATAGATTTAGAATTTTTTCGCTACGCTAAAGACCAACAAAGCATGAGAAAGACATATGTCAACTCATATAGACAATCTACTAGAGAGAAAGAGATGCCAAGAAAAGTGACGGCGTGTCAATTTCTCTTCGAATAAGCGGCCTTAAGCTCCCCCGACCTCGGCGCGTTTTATTTTAAAGCAAATGAAAATTTATTTATAACACGAAAAATCAGCCTGCCTGGGGCTTGAACTTCGGACTCTCCGATTGACTGGCAAAGTTTTAAATCATTAGGCTCGTTGCTTATTCGCATGTCATATATTATTATTAGGTAGGGTCGCTGTTGTGTTGTGGTATGAAGGGTGTGGTAAGGTAGACATACTTTTCCGAGGTGTTCCTTAGTCAGCAGGGGTAGCGGTGCATCTGTGGTCGTCCTCGGGTAGGGTTCTAATCTTGTCTGGAATGATTACAGATGTAAATGGAGGCCAGTGGCTACTAACCATCAGGTGGATTGTATGCTCGTCTGCTACTCTAATATTATAAAAAATAGGGGTTTAATCCTATCTGGGTTTATTATATATGTCCAACTATAGCAACGGCCACTCATCTACAGTGCGTGTTCTGTATAACTAAACTATTAAAATACGCGGTAATGAAATACAGTACCCTTAGAATGAGTTTTTACAAAAATAACTGTTTTGGTATTTGTTTACATATTTGCCCATACACTTCCAATCAGCACCCCTAGAGGATTGTATCAGAACTGATTGGAATAGTATGGGAAATACGTAAACAAAAACAAACACAGCCATTTTTGTAAAAAAGTAAAAACTCATACTAAGGGTACTGTAATGATTTAGCTTTTGACATATACCATGTAGGTCACTTAGTCATAAATGCCTACTGATAAAAGTGTTCCAGTTAATGCCGTTTTGCGTTAGCTGTGGTCTGGAGGCTATTAATAATGATTATAAAAGGAAATAACAATGCTTTGTGAGCCAGTATTATATATCGTTTTATGTTTTGCAACATTAAAAATAATATTTCGAAGGGAGAACCTACGTATTTCGACCTGGTTCCAGCGTCATGACTATTTCTGCTTAATAACAACAGTGTTAAGCGCTTTTGTGGTCCGATTTGTTATCTCTCTCTCTCTTTTACCTAGTTCTTTATAATAAAAAAAAAACAAGAATAAGAAATAAAATATATCACAGAAATAAAAATTGAACAAGAATTTAGCAAAACACACTTAAATCAATTTAACAAAATTATTATTAGACATAAGTACCTAAGTATAATCATTCAGAATAAAAAATAATCGAACTCGAACACGAAGGATTCTGTACCATCTATTATTCATTTATTTTTTATCTTTAGTAGGTACCTGTTTGGTATCATAGCAGCTATTTAAATAAATGCATTATGAGAAACATACATACTTATTCTAGTGCCTATCGATCATGGTTCAAGTGATAGAGCCCTGTGATATCGAAAAGCAGTGATAGTCTAATGGTTTAGAAACTCGGCCTCTCGAACGAGGGCTGAGGTTCAAATCCCTGACCCCTGATTTTTTAAAGTTATGTGCGTATTAGAAATTAATTACCAATTGTTTAAACGGCGAAGGAAAACATTGCGAGGAAACCAGCGTACCTAAGAAATCTTAAGAAAAAGGTGGACTATGGCCTAATCCTTCTCATTCTGAGACCTATGCCCAACAGTGGGACATTAATGAGTTGATTATGATGATGATGATTATATATTAGTATATTATTTATTTCAGGATGGAATTGTTTATCTGGAGTATCCTAACGCTTATGAAAGGTGGATACCCATAAATGATAGCAACTACTGCGTTGACTACGAATTGCTGAATGGGAACATTTCAGAAAATTTCAAATTCCTATGTAACATAATGGGAGATCCTCCGAAAGGGACCAATCTTTTTTTCACTGCAGGTACGAAACAATGTATTATATTATTTATAAGTAATTATAGTACTTGGAAGTAAGACGAATTAATGTAATACTCGTACAAATGAAAAAATATTCGAGTTGTAAGAGCCATATACGATACGGTCTTGTTTACGAGGGGGAAACCTTCAAAAGGTACCCAGTGTCGTGGGAGCGACGTAGGGTTATGTGGGATTCTTACCGCACTAAAACCCCCCCGGTGGCCGTCCTCGGCGCTGCGTAGAGGGCTCCGGGATCTCCAAAGGAACGCAACCGGAGCCCTCTTAGCGCGTTGCCCCGTCGGGCTCCGCCCAGGTGAGCTTGACGCTCGCCACACCGTCTGGTGCGTACGACGGTATGCGACCACACATACCGCCGTCCTTCCCGGGGCCGCTGGCTGGGCGGTTCGAGCTCCCACTCTTGCCACCCGCAACCCCGGAAGCCCCCTTTTAGTCGCCTCTTACGACAGGCAGGGGATACCGTAGCCCTATTCTGGTCCCGAAACTACAGGGACAACAATTATATCAGATCCGGTCGATTCCGATACCGGGAATCGAACCCGAGCCTCCTGGGTGAGAGCCAGGTATCCTAGCCACTAGACCATATTGGATCACACACGATACGGTCTACGGGACAGTTTACTTGCGCAATCAACCGAACGTCTGTATGGGGACGTTTCTGTGTACCGTAACCGCCTGGCCACAGCCAACAGTGGCGCGGCGTGCTGCGCGGTGAGCGTTGAGAATAGAACGGAATAGTTCCTGTATTCATAATAAAGAGTGTGAAATTCGCCAAGTTCTTTTTTTTTTGGTTAAGCGAGTGCGCCCCTATTCTTGACTGAATAATATCTTGAGCTAAGAACGCACTCGTTTGAAGGCAAAGGCGACATTTTTTAAATTTAAATGGTCCTAAATACGTCCACCGCCGTCGCCGCTCGCCGCTCCGCTCGCCGCGTCGCTCGCCGCGCCGCTCGCCGCACCACCCGTAGCTGTGGCCTGCACGTAACGGTGTTCAGTTTCTTTGCGATATCATCGATTAAAGACGATGACGCGCCGTACGGTCACACGAAAGAATTGATTTTTGATCTTGCGCCAGTCGCTTGCACAGGTTCAAATCACTACACCCTGCACAGGTCTGTTCCCACAGTCCGGTGTACTTGTGCAGGTATACCTCAAGAGGTAGACCTCTCCATTGCATCGTAGTGTGTATGGCAGGCAAAATACCTTGTATGGTTACGACACATATGACTCATATCAATGGACGGCAGCAACCATTTATCTACTTGAAATCGTTCTGTCTGCTGCAACTTCAGCTTTATGTAGTCCTAACCCTATAAACCTTATGACCTTAGGGTTTTTAATTTGTAGGAAGTCCATTGAAATTATAAAAAATAAGGAAAAAAGTGGATTTCGTAGACAGCTTTATGACAAAAAAAAAACAAATCCAAAAAGTCATCAAAATCGGCCTGAAGGAGAATAATTCCATCGATATTTTATTAACTAAAGATACAGAAAACAGGTTTCATATTTTATCACTGTTATTTTCCTTTCAGCTCTATGTGTTTCCTCGGTGTTCCTGGTACTGGTGTTGGTAGTGTACCTGCTGCTGCCAGGGTTGAGGAACTTGGGCGGCATGGTGCTCATGGCGTACGTCTTCAGTCTGCTCTTCGCTTTCATACACCTGGTCATCATCCAGCTTGGAGAACATGTTGCGGATGTTTGCGTCAATCTAAGTAAATATATGTGTTTCTATAAAGACGTTTCATACACTCCCCCATACATTCCCTACACACCCCGAACAGATATCCAAATTAATCAGTTAGATATTGGTCGGGCTGGGGATCGAACTCATAACCCTTGTGATGTAAAGCTTGTGATGTAGTCTGGAGGATTCTTCTATATTCTTCTTGAAGATTATCTCGTCAAGTTATCCGAAAAAGGATAATAGAATACAGGGGCAAAGAGTAGTTCTTCGGGTTTCGGGTTTGTTTACCAAAGCCTTTTACCAAGTCCCTTAAAAGTATATAATTGTAAGGGGTTATAGTTTAGTTTTGTGACGTAAGTAAGAGACGGTTTGGTAGACTTCTCAAATCTTTGAAAACATTATGGAATGCTTCTACTTTATTTACTAATTTGCAAGGCAGAGACGCTTTCTTTATTCAAAGCCTCACACTAGGATTCCCTATCTCGTGTTTGCCGAACACGTGTCGTACATAGACGAATACACAAACACCCACACCCAGAACATAAACCTAAATTCGTAGATAAATGTCTAGCCGGGGATCGAACCCTTTTCACGTCAGATCGGTATAAGCTGATCCCACCACCTCGATCGTCAATCGACGTGTACTATATTTACACCATACTTATTCCTTTAAAAATTTAGGTATGACTATTTAGTTAAGATTAATCCGGAAATACATATATTTATCACTATAGAATGATATGAGTCATAGCATTTCGATAATTAATTGTTTTTTAATATATTTTTCAGCTACTACGACATATTTCTTCTTTTTGGCGAGCTTCTGCTGGATGAACGTGATGTCATACGACATCTGGTGGACGTTCCGGTAAGTTCAAATGAGTCAGCTCAAAATATTTACCTACTACTTTGATTTGTTCTAAAAATATGATTTATAGAAATTGACCGACAGGACACCTAGTATGTAAATTCTTGAAAGCCTTGTGATCCGACAAAGTTTGAATGTGTCGAAAATTTGTAACGTTCAATAGTATACTTTTCATGTCGATCAGAAAATACTTATAATCCATCATGATGTCCTAAAGTTCAAATTTCGAGAGAAAATTACAATTGGAGAAAATTCTTATATTCGTTAAAAATGTAATATCTTTTCTAAATGAAACAATTTTCGGTACCACAAATTTGCTGTTCAAAATTAATTATATAGATATGATTTAAAAATAAATTTGTATTTTCAGAGGTTACGCGAAAGCTCGTATGATCAACCGTCGGGGTGAGACCTTCAAGTTCCTCATGTACTGCTTATACGGGTTTGGTGTGCCGCTCGCAATGTCCATCGCTTTCGTCATGGTTAATAGGGCCGACCTAAGGCACCTGCCCTGGGTGGTTAAGCCCCTCGTTCCAGAACAAGGATGCTTTATCGAAGGTATCTTGCAAGAATTTGAATATGTGCAGTGATAGTGATTGAAACTCAGCCTCTTAGTGGGATCCGAAAGATTACTCGCCAAAACAGTAAAGAAAAAGATCGTGAGGAAACCTACACGTTTGAAAGTTCTTAAACCGAGAGTTAAACTTATCATATCGTCTAAACCCTTTCACTCTGAGAGTCTCGTGTCCAGCAGTGGCACAATAACAGATGCATTTCCTACTTCTGCCTTATAACAGCAACCTTAGGTGCTGCTGTGTTCTGATTTGAAAGGTGTGATAAGGGATACATACTTTTAGGAGGCGTTCCAGCTTAGTCCTCAGGGTAGCGGCGCATCTATGGCCGACCTTAGGTAGGGAATAACTAATCCTATCTGTGGTTGATTACACATATCCATGCGCGGCAGTAGCCACATACCATCAGGTGGAAGGCATGCTGCTACTCCTGTATTATAAATAAAAAATATGCGTTATATGTTACAAATTAATTATCACTTGTCATAACGGCGAAGAAGCTATCGTGGGGGAAACCACAAGCCTAAGAGTTCTTATAAAAGAAGGTTCTCAGCGGTATGTCTGCAATGTACTGATTAAATTTATTAAGATAACCACATTTTATAGTTCATAGTAATTTGTAATTGTAGGTGGACAGAAACTTCTGTACCTGTACGTGCCGATGCTGATTCTGATAATATTAAACTGGATCTTCTTTCTGATGACGGCTTTCAACATCTGGCGCCTGCACCGCGCTACCGCTGTGCTAGACTCCACGGCCGCGGGCACCCCGGCCGCGCACAGAAGTCAGAAACAAAGGTATTTATCGTATTGTTAAACCAGTTATAGTCTGATTTGAAACACGGTCTGTCAATGTGGCATCCGGAGGCTTGAAGGACAGATCTCTGATTTTAAATGTTACGCATTAGAAAATAATAGCTTTTTTAACCTTCTACCTGAAACTTACTTGCTGATAGTTTTGTCTTAACATGTGTTCGTGTTTAATCTTCTGATTTGACAAATATTCATTTGCTAGCTCGGATCTAGCCAGCTATTAATTTTTCTTCAGATTTTCGGTTATCATAACTACTACATGTATATTTATTGCTCTCCTAGACCATGAAAGTTTTTATTCGTATTACTACCACTCTATTTTTTCCAAAAAGTTACCATAACGGGATAATCTTCCCGACTTACACAATCACACGAGGTATTGTTTTTTTATGTATGACCAAAATAAAAAGGTTTTCTGTTTGTAATTTCAGGTTCTTCATATACCTGAAGCTTTCCATCATCATGGGTGTTAACTGGATCTTGGAAGTGGTGAGCTCGGTGACTCCAGATTTCCAGTTTTGGTTCATAACTGACGCTTATAACCTCCTCATCGGGTTGGCCATCTTTCTGATCTTCGTGTGCAAAAAGAAAATATACTACCAAGTTGTGAATCGGTAAGTTATAGTACAAAACTCAGATTTTCCCAAGTTTTTTTCCCTTCCATTACCACTAGATTATTTTGTTCTTTTATATTTACCACAACGATTTCTTATACCAGTAGTGTAAAATTGTAAGTCACAATTTCTATGTATTCCATCTGAGTCTTGTGGAGTAGTAACGCTTATAATATAACTCGCTTCTGATTTTAATGGAGTTGTTACTATTGTATCTTAGTGCTCCTTTTACATGAAATAAAAATTATGAATAGACATGTAGACCATGCCCTCTACTCAGCCTAGATATTTTTATAATGTAAGACTAGTAGATGAGCATGCAGTCCACCTGATGGTAAATGGCTACTTCCGTTCCTGATCGTCTGTAATCAACCCCAATAAGATCCTACCTGAGGTCAGCCACAGATGCGCTACCATTGAGAACTAAGCTAGAAAGCCTCGGAAAAGCATGTCCTTACTACATCCATCAAACCAGAACACAGCAGCGCTTAGCACTGCTGTTATTAGGCAGAAATAGTATGGCGGTGGTGCTTTCGGAGTGAAACAACAGAAGGCTATAAATATTTACCAATATTGTATTTGTTTGTTATAGGTTTAAAAACTACAAGAAGCCCCAACGGTCGTTGGCAAAGAGTCAAACAAGTTGCACCACCTTATCTAATTCAAGTCAGGATACTCCACTCCAAGTGTACTCACACCCGAATGGCACAAGTGTTAGGCGATGAAACATTTGGATGATTAGATGAAGGCTTTGAACGGCTAGGATCATTTGTCCCTCGATTGCCTTCAGATCCATTGGATTTGCCGTTTACCCTTAGTATGAGTTTTTACGTTTTGACTAAAATAACTGTTTTTGTTTTTGTTTATGTATTTCACACATATTTCGAATCAGTTCTGACACAATCCGCTAGGAGCGCTGATTGGAAATGTATGGGCAAATCCGTAAACAAATACCAAAACAGTAATTTATGTAAAAACGTAAAAACTTATACTAAGGGTACAGATGCTACAGAATTTCCTCTCCATCGATGAGTTCAGTGTAGCATGCTTCGTAGCTCGACTCCTGTGACAATGTTACTATACGTTACCAATCTCTGGTGTTTTGTATAGAATTGAGTGGTTATTTGCATCATTTTGAACATTTGTAAGCAGCCGGAGCGTCTTAATTTTATGAAAATATTTTTTTAGTGTACCTATTCTTAATCAGAATATTTTTAAGGTATCGTGACAATTAAGGTAATATAATAAAAGGTTTGATGATAGTTACCTAAGAGCAGTACTTGATATTCGTAGATTTTCTCGAATAATTGTATGTAGAAATACCTAGTAGTAGTTAGTCATAGATTAGTAAAGATGACTCACTCCTAACAAGAAAACGTAACCAGTTTTGGCAATTGAAATAGTTGCGTAAAAGAGTTTTGCCACGTCTCCGTGGTAAAATGTCCCCAAAATATTTGAAATAATTATTTATTTATTATATAAATTACGCAGTATTAGTTATTTATTCGTAAATTTTCTCTAGAAATGTTTTTGTCAAAAATTCAAAAAAGAACTTACAAATAAGCCGTTTGTGGCTTCATTCAATTTCAAGGCGGCGAAGTATCTTAACTAATCTATGTAGTTAGTAGTAACATATACAAAGAATAACACTACTGGTACTTATTGTATTTACACAGGCGCTAACTTTATGATAGTTATATAAAGAAGATATAGGAGGCTTAGGTAATAGTAACTAATTACTCTTTTTTCATAGTTAATTTAACCAAACTGCCACTTAACCAAAGACTAGACTAATTTTCGGACAAAGTAAATAATTCTTGGAGCAAAATATATTTATACGTAAGTGTAATATAATTATAAGTACAAATTAATGCTCAAATTTATTATTACTATTTTTTTTTCAAACATAATTTTATTATTATTATGCATATTATTATGCACTATGCATATCATAGCCTAATAATGTACTTATTAATAATTATAATTGTAATACTCAATAAGTAATAAAAATCTACATATAAGTTAAAAATAATAGTTTTATAGAATAAATGTAGAGACGTGCAAGACTCCAATCCAATCTGGGGTTAATTATGGATTTCCATGTATAGTTATACCCTTACCATCAAGTTTCAATTTATAAGATGATCTATGTTGTTTATCAATTCCAAACGAATCAATATCAATATAAATTTCAAACGAATCAACGTTTTGGGAGATATGCAAAAATGTAATGCAATAATTACTTTAACATAAATATATCTTAGTGAAATAAAGGAATAAAACCTTCGGATATTACCTATCTGTACACCAAATTGACATTTAACATGTAGGTACCTTTTTTTGTTAACGAGGGGAACCTTCAAAAGGTACTCAGTGCTGTGGGAGCGACACGGGGTCATGTGGGATCTTTACCGCACTAAACCCCAGGTGGTTATTCCCGCGCTGCGTAGAGGACTCCGGGATCTCCAACAGAACGCAACCGGAGTCCTCTAAGCATCTTACCCAACATGTAGGTACTAACTAAACTACTCAGTTTGCTTTAATAATTAAGATTTTTATGAATATAAGTGATCTCTTGTAAGAAATACTGTATACTGATTAAAATAAAAATAATATTACCTATACGTATTCTTGTCATTTAAATGTT
Organism: Epargyreus clarus; assembly: GCF_041222505.1. Taxonomy (NCBI): domain Eukaryota; kingdom Metazoa; phylum Arthropoda; class Insecta; order Lepidoptera; family Hesperiidae; genus Epargyreus; species Epargyreus clarus. Next base: position 12,059,078 of record NW_027332212.1, read on the forward strand.
CTTAATCCTTTTAATGATCTTAAACCTTTAGTTATCAACTTTTATCGGGTGTTTTGATATAATACATAAACTCCCAGCAAGGATTCATATCTAATTCTACACACAGATTTGAACCGGATATCCGAGTAAACAATAGCCTAATTTTAATAATTGGGTTATTATTACTGAAACTAAAAAGGCAAGAAAACACATTAAAAACAAAAAAAGATATTTATGTAAGTATAAATTTATTCTAAGTGCTTAATAAATGCAGATTTATTAATAATAATTCTAATTAAATGTTGTTCTTACAGTCTTATACTAAAATAAGCAGTGCGTTCACATTTTATGATATGTGCATCAATATTAATAGTACCATCAAAAGTACGTAAGTTGTTTGTGTGTATTTAAAGTGAAAATGTAAAAAACGTCTTATAATTTACACGATACACTACTACTACAATATTTAATCTTAATCCAAGTCATGATTACAATGTCATTCGCATATTTTTAAACGCCTTCGCGATACTAAAGTTGGGCCATTACAAACGTGCGACCTGAGTCACAAAATATGACGTCAAAGGAATGAGACAATGTCGTTATAGTATGAGTTTTTACGTTTGCTTGAAAACTTTCACCATTTACGCGCACACAGCGCCCTCGTGGACCGTACCGGAACTAAAATCCCACAATTCCACAGTTAAAAGTTTAAAAAACGGAACAATAACGCTATCAAAATTAAATTTAAAAAATGTAAAAATAAATACATTCTATTAATATTTGTAAAATTAAGTGTCATTAATATTGACTATTCAGTTATTTAAAACTCATAATGGGAAATTTTAGTTCCGATACCGTGCACGGGGGCGCTGTATGTCCAAAAACGTAAACGGTGAACGTTTTCAAGCAAACGTAAAAACTCATACTAAGGGTAGTAATATTGACTGTCGTAAGTTTAACCAAATTCCTTTAGTTTCACTACGCAAATGTGGCTCAATTTCTGTCAATATTTGTCGTGTCTACCGTTACCTATTTTTATAGTGGAGTAGAGTAAATATATTTTATGTTCTAAACGACACAAAGATACATTAAAACACGTAAGTTACATTATAATTATGTAGATAGCTTTAAAAATATTTAGATTCAATGTAGTGAATAGAAAATATTTGTAAATAACTACACTAAGATCATAGATTAGTAAAGATTACTCACTCCTAACAAGAAAATGTACCCAGTTTTGAGAATTGAAATAGTTGCGTAAAAAAGTTTTGCCACGTCTCCGTGCTAAAATGTCCCTAAAATATTTGAAATAATTATTTATTTATTATGTAAATTACGCAGTATTAGTTATTTATTCGTAAATTTTCTCTAAAAATGTTTTTATTTGTCAAGAATTCAAAAAAAGAACTTACTAATAAGCCGTTTGTGGCTTCATTCAATTTCAAGGCGGCGAAGTATCTTTACCAATCTATGACTAAGATAAATAAAATATATAGATATTAGGTACAAAGAAGATTATGAACTAGCGACTAGAAATGCTTATGATTATGCAGTGATGGGATTGTTAATTTTGTAGTTTCATGAGTACATCTCATTATTATAAAAAATAGAATTATTAATAAAATGTTTCATCATAATAATGTAATATATACGTATGACATTAACAAATAAACATCATAAGAGGTCAACTTTTTCAATCCGTGGAATTCATTCTCAAAATTAGTAATAATAATGTGACAAAATAATGAGTGACAAAAAATAACGGTAAACCATTGATATACTATTAATTTAGTAGTATATCAATGCGCTACACTCAAGAAGAAAGTACTACCGTGATGCGTCACATCACTTATCGCGTCACGTCATTCACTCGAGTCACTCGTCACTTAATGCGACTCTCAAGATGTCGTATCACTCTATTTGTAGAAACAGAGATAGTAAAAGTACTTGTAATTTCAATGTATTTAAAGGTAATCTAAAAAACGAACCGTACTTTTAAAATTAAAGTAACACTATATACAATTTTAAGAATTTTTTGTTCAATAATAAAACTATTCAAATTAACATTATGACGTATTTTTATAAATCAATCTTATATTATTTTTTTATTTTATATTTGTAAAAAAATATTTACGTAAATTGAAATAGTTTTATAACCTCTATTTCACGTTTACGGTGATTTTAATTACTATGTTAGTTTAATTATAATCTAGAAAAAGCCAAGTGTATAAAGCAATAAGCAATCCACTTTTAAAAAGGTTATCTGAAATATTACTATTATTAATATGAATCTATCACAAATGATAGTGATTCTGATTACCCTTTACATGACGAAGGAGTATAATTTAGCAGATAAAATAGTCACTACATGAAACACAAAAGGGTCTAGTGAGGGGTCTGAATAGTTTGTTATAATTATGAATCTCTTCTCTTTCTAGATATTAATGTAATTGTGTTTCTATGTGACGTCTATTTTACAAAATAGCTTCTGAGAATTAATTAACATTATTAATTAACAAAGGCTAGATAATAGCTGCGTATCGTTAACTATTACGAAATGAGTCTTACAAATGAGATTTACAATTAGGATAAAACTAATACATCCCTCATGTATAATATGCCATTGTGAGACAACGCGTTATTTACTTATAAAATACATTTAAGAGGTAGATAGATCATATAATGTGAAGTCATGGAAACCATGTTAGCTGAGTTTTATTCCAATGTTACATATACACGTCTTTTAATCGCTTGTAATAAAACAAAGTAATACACATAAAAGGAATTTTAAGTCCCTATGTTTTTAGAAAATAAACCAGTAACTTGAGGTATCATTTATAGGCATGTACTGAGAATAATAATAATTAAAATATTCATTTATATATAATATATACAATATAAACATATATAAAATTACTTATCCTTAACTTAACAGGTGTATCAAGTGTAAAAGTGATTTTATGAGTATCTCAAATATAGGTCTACAGATTCGTAAAAATGCATCAGAATGTTACGTATTAATATACATAAGTAAATATTTTTCCTGTTGAATGAAACATCTTCATAGATTCTCATCCTCTGAAAACTAAGTTTGAACATAACTTATTAGTATCTCTGTCTACCACAACTTTCAAAGGATTGTTATATGACCTTATAATGGCAAATGACCATTTATATTAATTTTCTCGTCATTTCGTCCGTAAATCTACAGTTTTAACAGATTATTGTGTATCTTTGTATGATAATATCACCGTTCATACTTTGTATACGGCTTTTCTATATATCTTTTCAAATATTTTCCAAGATTCAAGTCAAGATTTTGTTTGTCATCAGCAATTATAGAAAATTGCGACAACATTTTTGGTACTACGACTTTCGTCACGCCTACATTCGTCGTGGATCATTTCGTCATGCAACAAGATCGTGACGATGTTACGTAATCCGTCACTATGTTGAATTGGTGTTAAGGGTCATCTCGTCCTTGCTCAAGTTGCCACGGGACCACGACGTGTTACCCTGGGATACTCGGCCGCGTCTCACTTGCTTGTACCTGTACAAAAATTAATAAATTTATTTTTCGAGCACAAACATGATTTATTAGTAAATTTCCCAAATGACAGAGGTTGACGGAAGAGGTCTATTCGATGCACATTATCGTATAGACCTCTTCCGTCGTATAAATCGTATAAATTAAAATTGGCCATTACCTATATGAAAATTTAGAGAAATAAAGAAATTAAGTTGGAAATATTTTAACGGGACCGAGATAATAATAATTATATTGATTAGTAGAAGTGCTTTTAAATGATAAAAGTATAATGAAAACTGGTGGAAAAAAGAAGACATGAATTTAAAGTACATATAGATAGAAAGTTTATCGTGAAGTTGTGATATTATGTATAGAGAAAAATGTGTTATTTATTACGACACATAAAAACCTGAAAACACACACAAACCTGAAGGAAACACAATTCTTAAAAAGATTTCAAAGTCCCAAGCATCGGTTTTGAAAAGAATGCAATAAAGGATTGAATAGGGAATTGCATTCTCTTCGTCCACATTATTTGTTAATTTTTCATATCAAAATAAAGTTAGTGATCCAGAGTAACACCGGTTATTCATTGAGTTTCACGTTCATTCATGTAGAAAAAAGAAAGATGTCTTGCTCAACACCGAAGCATTTTTATGAACCTAATGATTTAATTATCGATGTTAGTTCTCCCACACAACACCAGTTAATATGCTGTCAATTTATTTTATCCAGAAAAGATGTCCACTCCAGTTAAGCGATATTCAATAGTACCTCTAGTTTCTTTTTTCATGTCCATAGACGTTGATTAAGGCTTAGTTAGGTTTCTTCTTTTGGAGTGTCTTCCGAATCGTATTTTTGAAAGATCAATCTCAAACTTTGATTTTGGACTGGACCTCATACATTTGGCTTTACCAATTAGTTCTGATATCTTATAATATTTTAATATTATTCTATTCATTTCTATTTGCACATCTCACTTTTCGCAGGATGAAACAGCAGTCTATTATCGTTATTCTTCATTGTCACAATTTTCTAATATAAATTTTCAATATGTCCATGTATTTTCTATGCTCCTTTTTTCGAAGGCTTACCATCAATATTTTTTGTGGTTAAATCTATGGTTTCGATGCAATATTTTGTCTGAACTGTGCACATCTCACAAAACGGTAAAACCTTAACACAGTTGTTTAAGATTTATTCTTAATAAAAAATATATAAGAATCAACATCGACAGTGAATAATGTACTTTTTAAGTACCTTATTTGTTGTATTTAATTATTAATCTTTAAAGTACCCTGTCAAGAACAAAACTGAACGTGACTTGTACAATGAACTTGTGCACTTCTAAAATTTTCATTTTTATATCTTTACCTTAATCTTAATTTTACTTATTCGATTACTTTGGCTTTATAAAACTTAGGAAATCTTTGAGCTTATACTAGAAATTTGTTATATTAGGTCCTCTGCTGATTTCAGAATCTGCGTTCGTGCGAATTGTCTCCTGGCTTGCTCTGTGTTTGATGTCTTGTAAATTGACACGCATTGTATTCCTTAAATCCCCTCTCCGAGATTGTTGAAATTTCCCTTTGATCCTAAATAAGAATGCACTGGTTTAAATCTTTTATCCTTCTCCTATTTTTATGTACTTTCAACGTTAGCTCGTAATATTTCTTTTATTTTATTAACTTTCCTACTCTAAAACAAGTTACTTACAGATACAAGTATGTGCAGTTGGTGCAATTCAACAATTATGTTAATGAATATAATAGAAATTGAAATTTACGACAAGTCGACACTATAGATACTGTTGTTCACAATTTAAATTGCGTGTCAGGTTACAATATAAGACTATAATCTGTACGATCCCTGGTGTAGTTTGTACTCATAATTTTCCTAATGATTGTTTTAATTAATTTATCACGCGACTGTGTAGATCTCGTACACAGTTGTAGATAGTTATTATCGAGTACATTTATTAAATTGTGATATATTTAGAGGCAAACCTAAATGTATATTATCATGGACTTTATAAATTCGTCATTTATGCGAGTAACTATTTTGGTTATGTTTGGCTATTCGGTTATTTCACCTGAGTCAAACAAACACATCTTGCGTTGAGTAACTTTGATGACTCGCCGTTGACGCATTTAATGCCATTGATCGTACAGCGTATAGTACAAACATAAAGTATAATATGTAGCAAAACAATAATAATCGTACGTTACGTGACTGACACGAACCTCTCCTTTAGGAGCTGGATGATCTTGCGCTTGCATACGAAGATGATGAAGATAGTTAAACCGATGAGAACGTTGTAGGCGTCAGTGACGCGAAAGAAGGTATTCGGGTACAAAGCGCTGACGACTTCCAGAATCCAGTTGATGCCCATAACGATAAACAGTTTAACGTAAAGGAAAAGCCTGAAATGGAAAAAGGGGATACTGTTAATAATTATTTGCTCAGTGCTGACTGTGTCAAGCAAAACTTCACACTATTAATTATTTAAAGGTGAAACGATGCAACGATGGGCTCTAAGTCTCCTTAAGATATCTACTTAAATCTTTATTTTCTACTTACCAATACGAGTTGGGATGGGATCCGCTGCCAGCAGTTTCTACGACCCCGAAAATTCTTAGTAACAACTTGCTGAAGGATGCTCCATGCCTCGCCCTGTTCAGGTCCCGCGGTATTCTAGTGTAAACTGACTCATGAGTACATGAGTAGTTCTAGCTTTGCTTTCAGGGATACCAACGCACGTATGATCGATCAATTTCTCCGATCGATTACGATAGATATGTGTACTACAGTAATAGCCCTTAATTTTGTGGAATATTAGAGGTTTTATATAAAATATTTTATTTGGCTGAATTACAAAAATAACAGGATGCTTAAATTCAATCATTGATCATAGATGCGTCGCTACCCCCGCGCAAGGACTAAGCTATAACTTACGTAAATGTATATTCCTTAGCATACCCTCAACCTAGACCAAAGAAGCACTGGATACTGCAGCAATAAGGAAATATCTCGACACTTCAATGACTTCCCACCACCTTTATCAGGAACCTAGACGCCCATTGTGTCTCACCTTTGCATGTCACCATTTTGCTGGTCATGTCGGGAACTGTCCCTGGAGTTGAGTACCGAAGTCTCCTGCTTCGTCTTTGCGATCTTCAGCGCAGTCAAGACAAACAACGTCATGTTCGCCACACATAATATCACGATTGGCCCGTAAAGGTAGATCAATTTGCTGGTACCTGGAAATGACGTTTAAAAATGTATATAATTAAAAAATAAAAAAAAATAATGATATATTGATTCACAATTATGGTAACGTTGCCAGGGCCACTGTACTGGACAACTAATATAATTGCTACCCTGCTCAAAACTGCTGGAATACAATTGAATAAATATAAAATATAAAAAATGAAATCCCTTGTGTTTCGACTCCGGAGGTAACGTCGCCTATTTCTGCCTAATAACAGCAGTGATAAGCGCTGTTTTATTCTGGTTGGATAGGCTTTTTTTATAATATAGGACAGGTAAGTGGCTAGTGCTCCATGGGCGGCATCTGTAATCAACCCCAGATAGAATTATATATTCCTACCTGAGGTCGGCCACAGATGCGCCGCTACCCCTGAGAACTAAGCTGGAACGCCTCGGAAAAGTCTGTCTACCTTACCACACCCTTCAAAACGGAACACAGCAGCGCCTAACACTGCTGTTGATAGGTAGAAATAGGTGTGACGGTGGTGCCGCCGGAGTCGAACCACAAAGGGGTCTACCACCTTCAAAACCTTAAACGTAAGTGAGACATATTTATCCGAGGCATTCTAATTTAGTTCTCAGGAGTAGCGACGGCAATTTAGGAATCTAATCTTACCTGGAATAGATTACTTATGACTATAGGCGCTAGTAGCTATAACTATCAGGTGGAATACATGCTCGTTTGCTTCAATATTGTATAAATAAGTAAATATAGTTCAAAAAACTAAAAAACACGCTTTTCGAAAACTGATAAATGGAGCACCCCACGCTTTTTTCACAATTATACTATTTATTGTTCCTTAGATGATTCCTAGATTGAAAATTATTTTCTACTTTTTAGTTGATTTTATCATAAAAGCGTGTTTTTTAGTTTTTTGAATTATATTTACTTATTTTATTAATTTTTAGTATTTGTTGTTGTAGCAGTCACCATTATGTATCCTCTGTAAAAAAATCTATTAGGGTTTAAGAGTTAGAGCCCTGTGGCACACGAACAGACAGCGGAGGGTTGCGTTTTACCATTTGAGTACGGAATCCTAATAATCTACAAGACTAGATTCTACAAGAGGGCAATATATCTATAGTTCTGAAACATAGATATGTTTCAGAACATTTGAGGTATAGGGAAATAACATTATTATTAAACTAAAAATCACACTATGACTGTTATTGAAACTAAAGAAAAATAATTCTTGCAATCTAGTAACTTTGCAATGAACTTTGTCTAAGGCGCTCGAAAATTCTCGTCTCGAAAATCGTTAATCCTGAGGATGTTGAAAAACAATGGTACAAAATTTTTAAAATCGTGTATTGTCATCGGTTTTTATATTTCTTGGAAATTTTGAATAAAACTGAACGTTCAAAGTGGATAGAAATCGGGTTCAAAGATTCCGTTACATACTTACATACATACCTATATACATACATACAACCCAAGCTAATAAAAGCGTGTTAAAAAGTGAAACGAAGAACAAGACATTATAGGTTTACCGGATATAAAACATCCAGTCACTAGTAACATCGGCATCCACGGTCTGTCGGGTAAGCTGGAGAAGTGCAGCGCAGCCAGCACGATGGTCAACAAGGTCGGGATCCCGAAAGCGTATAGGGCATAGGCGCGTAGCTTCGAGCGGACGAAGATTTTCTCCAGCCTCATTTCGCGTTTGCCACTGGAATTACAAGTTTGACATATTTAATAAACATAATTATTATAAAAAACAGCTCGATTGCTTAAAGATATAGACAATTTTAACGGACTTCAAAAAAAGTAAGGTTATTTATTCATCGCGTACATTTTTTTATGTATGTCCAGCGATTTTTAATAAATTCGATTTTAACACAATAAAATCCGTAAAGCCGTTCGGGCTGTAACGCGTACAAATAATGAGACATACTTATTTTCGAAAAATGTTACCCTTCGCAGTAGGGTAAAAAATGGGTATCAATATAATACTTGGAACACAAAACTTAAATTCGCGAAAATTGTTAAACGTATTTAAATGCATATGCATTGCATTATTTGTAGGCAATACTTATATCCCATTACTCATTCATTCATGCAATCCTTTGAAAAGATTTACTTAGCGAAGTCATCGCGTTTTGCTCTATGTAGAGTTAACCGCATAGGTGAATAACTTCGTAGGTTTATACGTTTACTCAACTTAAACCTACACAATGAAAAGGAGTGGCACTATTGTTTGTCAATACTGTCTAGACTTTTCTACACTCACAGCCCCTACTAGGATGCCCTGTGTTGTATATGCTATAAACACACATAAAGATGAATACACAAACACCTAGACCCAGAAAAGTACCCTTACCATGAGTTTTCAAAACATCCCACAATTTTACGTAACGTTTACTCAATCAATTATTCTGTTCCGTTTGCTCCAGTAGACTGAGTAAACGTAACAATAAGTAAGTGCTCAAGTCTTTTTGTCTGCCTCACATGTTCGCATAAAAGAGAGTCAAAACATAAAGCGCCATTTTGTCAATTTAGACATCTAATGTTACGTTACTGACACTATAAATCCGATACAATCCGCTAGGGGCGCCGATTGTAATTTGTATGGGCAGATACGTAAACAAATACCAAAACAGTCATATTTGTCAAAACGTAAAAACTCATTGTAATTGATAAATGTCTAAAACGTACAGTCAAATATACTTTAGCCGGGGATCGAACCCGGGATCTTTAGCGCGTCAGACCGGTATCCACTCTCTCCACCACGCGGGTCGTAACAACTATATTTTTTTTGTACCAACCTGAACACCCGCCAGATGTCGAAGCACATCACGTTGAGCCAGAAGAAAGCAGACAGCAGAGCGTAGTAGATGATAAAAGCTGAAAAAATAATATAACCATCTTCAAATATTCATATGTGCACACGAAATTGTATTGCATGATTTAGATTAGTTGTGATAAAAATGCACGAAACACGATTAGATTATTTTTAGGGTACCGCTGTCTGTCTTTAGGTCATAAGGCTCTATGTCTTGAACCGTAATCGAAAAATACTCGAAACTTTTACAGAATGTGCATTACTACGGTCGGAACAATAAATACAAAAAACAAAAAATATCAGTTAACTGCTTACGGAATACTTTACAAAAGGGATAGATACTTAGCACAATTCATATTCTTTTATAGTTTCTATGATACAACTTATTAAAAACAAAAGAGTGAGAATTTGGCGATATGGAACCGTCGAAGTGGAACTTCGACTCGCACTTGGCGAATTATTAAAATTACAATTTAAAAAGCACGAAATAAGAAAATATATATACGCGTTTTTAGTAAAAATATCTAAATGTGATTGCCCAAACTGTAGTTAATTGGAAGTCTCAGACACATGGCTATCTTAAATTATTTGCAAAGATGTACAGAGATTTCCTTATTGTAATAAATGAGCACTTGAGCCTCTTATGCAATAAAAAATCTAGTACCATTTAAATTTATGATCGTTATAAACAGCTGTGCATGAAAGCTTAAGTATCGTAAAATTCCTTCGTAATACTTTATTACATGTGTGCCAATAAGCATGTATGAACATATTTATCTATAGTTTCAACTGTACTTTATTATTCAATAAGGTTTTATGAAAAACGGCCTACACGCTTGAGCTGAAGTGAAAATAATGATAGTTTTAATTATCATGATAATAAAAGTGCAGAATGGCTTAAAATTTAATTAGGAGTGTCCTTTATCTTTCCGTTTAATGTATTAAAAGTGGTTTATATGAAATTTAGTATGTTAAATATACATCGCGATTTGATTGGCTACAAAATGTTGAATCAATATTTAAAATGATTAATTTAGAGAATTAATAAAAATTAAGAATGTCTTAATAAAGTTCATTTTACTTTAGCTTGTTATCGATATAATTGATAATTACTTCATTATAAACAATGATAGTTATACGCATTATGGATAGATGAAGGTCGCGATTGTAATTCGGCTTCTATTATAAGAAATATTTATAATGCGCGGCGACCGCAGTTTTTCTAACTTCTAACAACTTGTTATTCTATTATCAACATTAATATAATAGGTAATATATATTATAGCATCATTAATATATTGGTAACAGCGTGTCGGACGCATTACAGACAGTTTAAATTAATTGCCTAAATTCTTAATTAGAGCAAGCCGAGATAACTGTTTTTCCTATTGACGGTGTTTACAAAACATAATTAATGCTCTTCAAAAGAAATTGTTTCCGAAAACATGAGATAATCTTACATAGCTGGTTACGAATGTAATGTTAAATTATTAACGATGACTTTTCTTCCGCATCAATTATTATTATTGGAGCATTATATTAATATATAAGTCGTTTTCTGTTGAGAAAGAAAATCTTGCCCAGCGATAAGATACTGGGTACAGCCGAATATAGATTACTCATATTATTCAAAATTAATATTAGTTAATATCTAAATACCAACTATGCGTAGTCTGCGATGTAAAACATTTTGTTTTAAGACTGGCATAATCCGGCGTATCCGAGAATTTTTCCTTTGATTTCTTTACGTAAGCTATTATAATAAATCATACTAGTAAATAACTCAATAAATCACACTATTATTATGTAACGTCTTGTGAAGCAAAAGCATTTAAGTATACATAACAAATGCGTAAAAAAGACATAAAGTACAAATGATATTATAAAATGCTAAATTCTTTTGATCCCATTTTGAAACAGATGGTGGCTCACAAATTAACATGTTTACTATCTGTATTCTGTGTCTAAATTCTCAGTTATAATATATGTGACATCGATACTAACATGTGTAGAGAAGATCTTATATTTTGGGTCAAGATGTGAGAACATTTAAAATTATGATGAGAGTTTAATTCATTTTTTACAGACTTTACAATAGAAAGAAGTACCTACTCTTATACTTCTTTATAAGTCATAGTGAAAAAATATGAGAAATCATTTGATAGTAGGTACGTAGGTAACTCCGTTATATGGAAACGACATCTTTTAGGTAATTGTGTTGAAATACTACATAAGTAACAGATACTAAAAAAAATAATTAACGTCATCCATCAACGACCGAAAACTGTTATTAAAAAGTAGCACCACCCCTTTTACCGACATCGAAAAAGGAGGTAGGTACTATGTTTCCCGTTGCCCATTACTTTCCCACTGCTGGGCACGAGTCTCTCAGAACGAGAAGCATTAAGCCTATAAGTACCATGTTCGCCTCTATATATTTTTCATAGTACGACTACGTAGGTATATTTTATGTGTACCTATTACTGCACCTACATATCTCCGTGTGTAAATTATATATTGCATGTGTGCAACTGTACACATGCATCCTATTTCTATGGACCACGAAATAACGAACAAGAAGAACATTAATAATAATATTGTATTTACATCGTACGATCCACACCACATAAATATGTTACTAAATTAACATGCTACCAAGTACTAAACAGTCAAAATTCATCCGATTTCGCAAATACGTACTAAAGTGTATTTTCAGACAATTTATTGTAATTATCACGAGCAACGTTATTAACGTTATTGCAAGTTACTCGCTGTTTACGAAGAGTAATAAAGAATAGAGCTAGTGTACTGGGGTAGGAACAGTAAGCACAGCTCAGAACACCATCACTATGCGCCGTATTCGTCTAAGAACCCGATATAAGACTACCTTTACTGAACTAGTTAATGGATGACAAGTATTTTAAGTCGAATTAAATATGTCGACAATTATATTGCAAACGGGTTTTAAAAAAAAGTTTTGTCCAGAATATGATTTTTTTTCTTAAGCATTTCACTGGTATCGTTAATAGAAAACATACTAATCGAAAATATGAAGCCTATATAATATGCAAACGTTAGGTTGACTATGATTATATAAAAAACGTTTCATTCATTAACCAGCTCGGTGAAGGTCGTCCTATACTGGGATCCTCGACTATATAGGACGAACAGTCACAATTCAAAGTGAACGATTCAGCTAATATATTTGTTTTAATGATATATACCGATTTTTTTTTGTAAAATATACCGTGTAAACACTAATTACAGTCCAAACGAACCTATTTACAACTCCCATAACACATCTGCCTACGACTCATGGTTTTGACGGCATATACGCATTCTATGCTAATTGTAACTCTATGGTTTTAACAATTTTTGTGTTCCGTGGGAAAAACAAGCTGCTTACAGCTGATAGGACTTTAATGGTACGAGAACATTAACACGACGTCAGTAGAAACAATAGTTCCCACATTTAATTATGAAGATATTTTTATGCTGAAAAACACGCACGAAAAACATAACCATGATCTTTGTGCGTAAGAAATCGTAACTAAGATTTGAGAGCACTTGAAACTTAAAATATGGTCGTATTTATATGTTTTAGAGCCCCTGCAAACGACAGACTTTTTATTGTGTGATAAACTGTAAATGCAACGATTCGATATCGGCTGAACCTCATTCTGATTTAAGGCCTAACCAAACTATCCAATAAAAAATGTATTTTGCGGCTATTTTTGTTTCTATAAACAGTAAGTATCTATTGTGAACGAATGTTTTTCGTTTTAGCTATTTTAAAATTGGTTGCAACTTGATCAAAATTCTATATTGATACGACTGACTCGAGCTTCGTAGTGTGCTTGCATTTAGTTATACAAAAACTACGATACTATTTTTACAAAAAATGGACTTCTAAATTACTTCAATAGATAGATAAATAATTAATGGTTAATCGTTGATTAGCGGTCGGCAAGAATCAGTGTCTTTTGTTTGACCTGAGAGGTCTCTTAATATTAACGACGAAAAAATAGGTCTTCAAGGATAAATTGTCTCTATAATGTAAGTAACGGCGACAAGAAATTATGTTCTACGATGTTCCGCGGGCCGCAAGGGGAGATTCTAAGAAGGCCCGCGGACCGTAAGCGAGGGTCGTGAATTGCAGCCTGCAAGTTGTAGACCACTGACTTAAAATTTTAATCGAATTGATTGTTCTGATTTTTTATTTTTAAGCGTGATCAAGAATTCGGTGCGACATAACTTTGATATGATATTTTTAGATATGACGTACTGAAGACGAACAGACACATTACTTATCAGTTATCACTTTGGTATTACCCAAAATATTTCAATGTCAATTTTTAACAATATTTGCAATTTGATAACCTTTGATATCGCACATTGTTTCATCACTGTTTTTTCACTGTAAAAAAATGAAGGTGGCTACTGTTATCCATTTTCAAGACAAATCACCGTATCTTGATAGATGATATTTTCCATGCAATTACAAACAATCATGGTGAGGGAAAACCGCCATTTCCGAAGGTTTTGTGCCAATTAAGTAATTGTTTATAGCGAAAAACCACACTTTGAATCAAGTTTTCTAGTTATAGAACTGTTGTCCACGGACAATGCGTTCCGAAACACACGAGAAGTAATGTTTTTGAAATATGTTTTGTTTGGAAGGCTATTTAGAGATAAGACCGCCTTTATGCGACATTGTAATATGTATAACATTTTAATTCTAGTTAGTAATTCTTGTTGTAAATCTTTTAGACATTGTTCTTGGCGCAGAACAAAGTATATTTGTATTATTTGGTATATTTCTTAGGGTTATGGCCATTGTCCCTGTAGTTCCGGGACTAGAATAGGGCTACGGTATCCCCTGCCTGTCGTAGGAGGCGACTAAAAGGGGGCTTCCGGGGTTGCGGGCGGCAAGAGTGGGAGCTCGAACCGTCCAGCAAGCGACCCCGGGACGGACGGCGGTATGTGTGGTCGCATACCGTCGTAAACACTACATGGTGTGGGAGGAGCGAAAACTGCTCCCCCAGGGTAGAGCCCAATCGGCGCATAGCGCTTGGAGGGCTCCGGTTGTGTTCCGTCGGATATCCCGGAGTTCTCCAACAAGCGTTGAGGACGGCCACCGAGGGGATTTTAGTGCGGTAAAAATCTCACATAACCCGGCGTCGCTCCCACGTCGTCGGGTACCTTTTGAAGGTTTCCCCGTCGAGAAAAAAAAAGAAAAAGAGGGTTATATGGCCATAGACATTTATGAGAGTAAACCACAACAAAACGACAAGATCGAAGGTCATTGTTCCTGGCAATATTCGCCAAAGACAAGTCATAGTCATTGTAGTCAAAATAGGCGAGCGCGGAATTTATGAAAGATTAAAAGTAGCTAAATCAGATAAACCGAACCTCCTCAGAGGCTTCCGATTATAAGTGGCCAAGTGCAAACGAAGGGTTCCGTAACACTATTTTTTATTGGTCTTCATTTTTTTAATATTTGTTACTAGTAGTTATGAATAGTACTAGTAGGAATGAAGGAGAGCTTTTTTAATATAATATAGGAGTAGCAGACGAGCGTGCAGTGCATCTGATGGTAAGTGGCTACTGCTGCCCATCGACATCTGTAATCAACCCCAGATAGGATTACATATTCCTACCTGAGGTGGGCAACAGATGCGCCGCTACCTCTGAGCTGGAATGCCTCGGAAAGTATGTCTCCCTTACCACATACTTATGAGACAGAAAAAAGTGTACTTCATAGTCTTTTCTCTAAGTGAGATTTTTGTTAGTAGAAATAATTCTACGGTGTTCGATTTGCAAAATTATTCAATCTGGTGTACAGCTACAACATAACATTTTGCAAGTGTGCTCTTTAAAACCGGTTGTATCAAATGTGCACATTTGAATACCAAATTAGTTTACTTGGTAGTACCTATGCCCATTTAACATAACAATAATCGGATCAATGAATTTTATAACCATAAGTGCCTATTATATCTTTACTTTTCGTTAGATTTAACAACTAAAATTTAAAATAATATTTACGCGAAAAATACAAATTAATTTCTTAGGTTTTCTTAGGTTATTCTAGAAAATATGTATTGTCTCTGTGTAAAGATTTTATCATTTTACAAAGCAGATTGCATACAAATAGAACTAAAGATGTAGGTAAACGAATCTAACTTTAGAAAGGAGGTATTTAAATCAGGGGTAGACAACTCGTCGATTATCAATCTATCGATTTTTTTTACCAGAGATCGATTTTGACAATATCTTAATATTCAATCTTTGTTAGGTAAAAATTTGATAGATTGGTTACTAATAACGAGCGAAGGTCCAGTTGACTGCAAAAGGGCAAAGATAAAGCTTGACTTGGTGGAGGCACTGCCGTGCCTCCAGATTTAGTGACCTTTTTTTTCACCGACTCAAATTCCTAAGGGGGCGAAAATAATAAATGCGAAATTTTATTATTGGTAGATCTTACGATCTGCTAAGTAAAGAGTATAGGTAATAGGTGCAAGAAAATTGGCAACCCCTGCTATAAATATTACATGGACAACCTACTTCCAGGCCGGATACAGCCCGCGAAAGCTTGGAATCTGGCTCGTAGAGAAAAGTTATTCGCAAGTAGTAGTGGATCGAACACTTGAAATTACGAATCGTAACAAAGCAATATCGAAAGTATATTAAAATGTCTTTTTTTTATTTACTGAAAAATATTTACAATTATTATTAAACTTACAAAAAATTAAAAATAATAAATTAAATTATAAATATAAAATAACTTATTTACAAAATTTACATATATACAAAAATAAAAAACAAAAATATAAAAACAAAAACACTACCATAAAAAATTATCACCATCACTGTCTTTGGGCAAGGTTCCCAAGACGCTGGCAGCATTTCCTCTCTGAATTGCTATACCAATTCTTTGAGCGAAATGTATGCCAGCTCTCCGGTCCCCAGAGACGTCGACCAAACGAGTTGACAGCTGTTTAAACAGCTGCGAAGCATCCGGACCCCTTGGACCCAAAGTCTCAACACCAAACGCCACAAATATATGTATAGTTATTGCATAAACTAATATATTTACGACGTTTGGTGTCTTCAGCAGCTGTACAGCTGTGTGTTTTTTATTAAATATAAAATATATAACATACAAGCATGCTGTTCGTAATGGTAAGTGGCTACTGCACATTTACATCAGTCATCACCTCAGGATAACATTATATACTTGAGGTCATAGATGCGTTGCAACGTCTGAGGGTAATTTTAGTTCTAAGGAAGACCCTTACCACACACTTTAAGCCAGAACACTGCATTATTAGGCAAAAATAGGCGTAAAACTTCAAATGATTCGACATTTAAGCAAATTTTAACTCAACACCTAGAATAATAAAAGTGTCTTAGTAAATATCACATGACACACACTCACACACAAATCTACATACATTTGTATGATATCTAAAACCCATTACCCTCCTTAATAGTGATGTCGGGTCATAAAATAATGCTAACCAATGTGGGTTATTGTTTAAACGAACATAATAGCACAGTTATAAAATCGTAACTAATATCAACACGTATTATTGTTGTAAAAAGCGCAGTAAAATGATATATGTTGCCTTGTTCCATTTATTCACGGGTGTATGAAGCTAATCAACAAATATGGCCGTATATTAATAAAATAAAAATAATATAAAATAAACTAATAATAAAAAATGAAACGCTTTCTACACCCATCGCCACACACTAGGATTTCCTGTATCGTGGATGCTATGGACACATCATCATCAACAACCCATTACTGCCCCACTTCTGGGCATAGGTCTCCTCTCATAATGAGACGGATTGGGCCATAGTCCACCGCGCTGGCCAAGTGCGTATTGGTAGACTTCACATACCTTTGAGATTTTTTTTTATAAATCTCTTAGGTATGCAGGTTTCCTCATGATGTTTTCCTTCACCGTTTAGCAAGTAATAATTAATTTATAATACGCATATAACTTTGAAAAATCAGAGATGCGTGCCTGGGATTTGAACCTTGGACCCTCTGACCGAGAGGCCGAGTTTCTTAACCACTAGGCTATCACTCCTTTTTTATCCGGGACCGTGCGCGTCAGACCGGTATGGTGACCGCTCCGACGCGCGGGTCATATGTCTCGCCACGCCAGCAATGGCTGGGCATGTCTACCACGCTATTCTAAATTACAACATGCATTGTTGGTGTTAGGAGTTAGTGGCCATCCGTGTCAAATTGCCCATAAAACCTCCGACGAACTTAAGATTGCTATATCATGATAACAAAGATCGATGGATTAATGAACTCCCCGACACATGAAAACGCGTACCTATGAAATTTTGCCACTAGCGGTCACCCATCCAACTTCCGACTGCGCCGGAGGTTGCTTAACTTTATAGCACGATTAAGATCTGGGTCTTTATGCGCTTCTACAGAATTTTGAAAGTGGTAGAACCTTTTGTGGTTCGACTCCGGCAGCACCACCGCCACACCTATTTCTACCTAATAACAGCAGTGTTAGGCGCTGCTGTGTTCCGGTTTGAAGGATGTGCTAAGGGAGACAGACTTTTCCGAGGCGTTCCAGCTTAGTCTTCGGCGCATCTGTGGCCGACCTCAGGTAGGAATATCTAAACCTATCTGGGGTTGATTACAGATGTCCATGGGCGGCAGTAGCCACTTACCACCAGGTGGACTGCATGCTCGTCTGCTACTCTTATATTAAAAAAAAAATGAAGCGTTTCAATTCTAATATTATGAATTTTGTTACTAACAAATCTGTGATTGACAGTAAATTTTCTGGTCTATTTGAAGTCGTTTACTAAATCCATGAGCTTTGATGCAAAATTGACTGCAAGTTTGTTTTCTGTTCCCAATACTTGTAATCATACACACGTCTGTAATAGATTAGAAGCGGCCTTCATCCATCCATCAATAGATGAAAAGCATTTTGTATTGAGTTTGGTAGCTCAAGACATATATTGCTTGTAGGTAAGCTCAAAAACTTAGCCAAACTGTGATTAATTAAAAATTCAAAAAATGTTAATTAATTTGCTGTGAATAGGTGTGCAATAAAAATATAAAATCTTATATATAAAATTCTCGTGTCACAATGTTAGTTACCGTATTCCTCCGAAACGGCTTTACCGATTTTCACCAAATTTTATATGCAGATTCAATAGGTCTGAGAATCGGCTACTATCTATTTTTCATACCCCTAAGTGATAAGAGTTGTTCACCCTTAACATTTTTTTATTTACATGGCAACACAACGTTTGCCGGGTCAGCTAGTAATATATAATAATAATGAGATATAAGTATGAAATAATTTTTAGATATCGTAATATTATGTACATCGCAGCATCTCATCTTATAAACGACAGAGCGTTACAATCCGATATCCTAATAAAACAGGATGATAATTTTTTCTAATGAACTTCGTTCATTCCTGACTAGAGAAATATTTTTTTAAATACCTAATTATGCAGTTTTTATCTTTATGGGCCTTGTTACTCATGGGTCATCCACGCACACTTTAAAAATCATCCAATATATTAATTTACTTCTTTATTTACTTAATTTCTCTAGTTTTAGGCACAGTTGTTTGAAAATAGTCCTCTATATTTACGACGTTTATTTATTAAACAAATTACCCATCTGTTTAATAACATCGACTTATTTGTTTATAACTGCCTACCTTATTGATAGGCTAGAAAAAATAGCAAAGTTGACATTTGTATATTGTACAGGCTTATTTCTTTCGATTCGTGTAAAATTTATTCATTAAACAAATAGGTTCGTGCTTAAAAAATGCATGTTTAAAACAAGGTTAGTTAGTTGCGGCTAGTATGAAATAAAATGTATTTGTTATAAATTGAGCTGTTTCCTTCAATTTTTCATTATTATTACTAGAGATGCGCAAAATATATCACTAAAGTGAAAAGAGAGAGATATATCTTTTCAACTCAGTGATATATATCACTCTTTTAGCTCACTAGCTCACTTTAGCTCAGTAGCTCTGTAACGATATAAGCGACATTTTATATCAGTATTTCAGAGAATCAGATCGAAATATATTGACAACATTTTTGATTCCTATAATTAATATAAAACTGGCAAGAAATTATATATGAATTTCACAGCCAATACTATTTGTATTTCCCTGTTTTCATATTTTTAGCAAAGAAAAAAGATTTTAATTTAGTGTTTAATACGTAATGCATTTGACTCAAATCGACTCTCTCAGTCAGTCGCTCATTTAACTCATTACTCACTCGCGAGCGAGTGACTCCGAGTGAGCGATGAGTGTGACGCGGATATAAAGATATAATTCAAAATCGTCGGAGTTGATGAGTGATTAGCTCTTTGGTGAAAATATATATATTTTATATCACTCACTCGCGAGCTACTCAACTCTAATTATTACTTCCCAGATGTTGTTTTAAATGAACTTGTTTTACAAGCTAGGGAAATAGATTTAAAAAATATGATGATACTGTTTAAGCTATTATTAAAATCAGTATCTTTCTCTATTTCTTATCGTTTCGGATTAAGCAATGCAGGCCAATTTAAAAAGCACCCTGTATGTTCTTGATTTATTAAATTTGATATAAAATCCTTATCATACATTAAACAGATGGCTGAAGATCGCTTGTAATGGCCATTAAAAATTTAGTATTTACTGATTAAACACCTTTACTGATTGAAGGCGCTTTTAATAGTAGTAGGTACTTTCCGTAGCCTTCATATAAATTTACGCATTAAAATAAGTTTATTACGTCAAAGTTGGATGAAAACAGGATGGCGCTTATTAAGGCTACTTTATACTGAACGTGTAAAATGACCCAATTTGTCATTGCAACCAACAAATAGTTTGATAATACAGGGTGAGTTTTTAACTGGACGTGGATGGCTATTTCCAAAAATATAGAGAACCTGCCCTTATGATGCTCCGTTTTGGAACGAAACACGTGTTGGTGGTGGTATGTATGGTGGTGTATATTTTTTATTTATTGCATCTGCATGCATCCTTTTGGGAGGGTGTGTGGTACATACTGCATGGTTTAAATATCATACATACTACATCACTCATATTAGTAGCGGATTGTTGCGAAGTAGTTTTAATCCTAACTTTATACATATAAATCAAGTACTAATTTATATTTGTACGGTGCAAGATTCTCCCAATTCTAAAACCTGTCACTCGTGAGGTGTTGACCTTGAAATTATATTGGCAGTTGTCGATTCTTGGAATTAAGGTATAGGTAATATCGTGCGATTGTTGATCAAAACCAGATATAAAATGAGTCAAAGCTAATTCCCAAATTAATAATATCGCATGGAAATGTTTCCTAAACAATATGAACGTTATAATTTATAACATACTATGTACCATCCGTGACTTCGTTTCCGTAAATATTCACGGCATGCATTAATTAGCTCGCTGCAATGTCTCTCGACCCGTATGCGTATTTTTTTTATATGTAACCTAACGATAAGGCAGACGGACTACCTGATGGAAAGCAGTCGCCGTCGCCTATGGACATTTGCAACATCAGAGGAGTCGCCAATGCATCGCCGGCTTAGAAGGAGAGCTCTTTTTACACCCCTCTTGAAGAGCCCCATGTCATAGTTCTGAGGGAATATCTCAGGAGGAAGTTCATTCCACATTTTGCATGTACGCGGCAAAAATGAACGTTCAAACCGAACCTTGGGGGACCGCCACGCCACATTGATGTGGATGGAACTTAATCCTTCGGCGAGTGGTGCGATGAAGGAAAGGTGACGTAGGCATATACATAAGAAACGATACGATTAAGTGATGCGCTTTTAAGTGGGACGCGGTTGTGGAAACAGACACGTGCGACAGGTAAAGTGAGTGTCCTTTGGTATATTTCTGGTCCACATACGTGTCGCTCGAATCCCATCGATTTAAAAATACGTTTCCTGTCGTATAAGCCACAGACACGTGGGCCACGGAGATATTACAACGTATAAATTCACACATGCTTATAACGCGGACATAAACCCGTGTGAAGAAATATACTATAAAATTAATTAGTCCGATAAATAACCTTATTCTGATATTATGAAAGAGTCAGAAAAACTTACTCATAACCAAGCAGGAGGTCTTCGACATTTGTTCAGACAGGAGCAGCAACTGCATGCATGCGAGGAAGATGAATCCCACGAAGAGACACAGGAGGTACGCTATGAGCACTCTTCCGTGAATGTTGTGCAGTTGGGGAAGCCACACATAGACCCCGACGGTAGCCAAGATGAACACGCAGGAAACTAGCATACCTGGAAAATATCTTTGAATGAGTAAAGTTTTGCAAAGAGTAACAAAAAGATAGTCATTATTACTCTCTATATTAATTATTCTCTTGGTTAGTAACCACTCCTATTCACGACCTCATTTAGGTCTTCAATCCTTTTTGCGTTTGAAGATGTCTATGATCATATAAATAGGCATAACAAGGAAGCATGTGATTTAACTTTGGAGGTACTAACCACCATCACATGTTCCTGAGTAATAATAACAGTGTTGCTATTCCGTTCTGGTGGGCGTGATAAGGGAAACTTACAGGAAGCGTTTCAACTTTGTCTTCAGATGTGGACTTGCAACGCATATGTAGCTGATCTTAGTTAGGTACTCTAATCTAACTCCGGGAAGGACGGCGGTATGTGTGGTCGCATACCGTCGTGAACACTAGGTGTGGGAGGAGCGAAAACTGCTCTTCCAGGGCAGAGCCCGATCGGGGCATCGCGCTTGGAGGACTCCGGTTGCGTTCCGTCGGAGATCCCGGAGTTCTCCAACAAGCGTTGAGGACGGCCACGGGGGGGGCTTTAGTGCGGTAAAAATCCCACATAACCCGGCGTAGCTCCCACGTCGTCGGGTACCTTTTGAAGGTTTTCCCCTCGTTAAGGAAAAAAAAGGTACTCTAATCTTCTTTGGGGTTTATTACAGATATCCATGGGCAGCAGTGGCCAGTTACCAGAAAATTATTATAAATCAGAAACGGATTCAGCGGCAGTGTTGCTACCGTCCAACCAAAATTTATTAATCGACTCAAATATATTGAAGTTAACTTACAACTGCTACTAAGCAAATAGTCTGAAGTATCTTCGTCCTGGGGGAAGCAGACCAGGGCATCTATTTCTGAAGTCTTGGTGCCATCAGCGTTGTCAGTCACGAAGCTGTCGATGCAGTACATGTCGGGGCCGACAGTCATCCATGGTAAAACTTTTGTTGGTACTTCGATGTAAAGGTTTCCATCCTAGAAAGAAGAATGATTTTATTTTTGGGTTTTAACAATTTCATGGAGTAGGGTATTAGTAGGGTAACCGTTTGTGGCTAAGGTCCCCTGCTTCGGATGTCACAATACTAATGTATTATGGCAATCCGGAGCAGTAGATCGGCAGTTGTTCCGTGATTTGACTAAAACCCCGATCCCTTATGAGTGATTTAACCCTTTATAGGGCGGCTAAATGTAAATTGGACAGTTACATTTTAGTCTATATTTCATATATTTTTATTCCAATGTTGAGCCTTATGACCATATACGACTCCCAATGAAGCACGCTAACTAGACAATAGGCCAGTGTTTAAGTTACTCTCACGCACTAAAAAATATGCGCCATTTTCCAAAATGGCCTGTAAACTGGCCACCGTGCACCCATACATGGTCATCTGCTATCATCACGAGTATACGTTACTCATTTGCAAGTATTACGGTAATAAAAGAAATGTTTTCTTGAGAAAACTAAGTAAAACTATTGTAATGTAGTATAAACTTTAATATAACGTACAAATATAATTTAAAAAAAATCTTTTTTTTGGGATCGAAAGAGAAGAGGTTGGTTGAAAAATTGTAACCGGAAGATTGCCCACGTAACTTTGAGTTCTTGTATTGAGTATTTATTTTCAAGTTATTCCTATAAACCATATCATCTTACAACAAGTATATAATCAATTTGACTAATTTAATAAATAATTTACCGCAAACAATCTTGTTCGGTAGTTATAAACTGTTGTGTCTGTATGTTTTGATTTTTTTCATTTGATTTTTTGCAAATATGGATGTAGTTATGAATATTGTTAAGTTTTAGATTTTTATTGTAATATATTCATTATTTTCGACAAAATTACACTTATTAGAAGTTAGACTTAATAAACGAGAACTAACAGAATGATCTTATGGGGACTGAGGGGAATGATCAAACTTTGGTGGAGATTCTGATGTTGATCATAATGTTGACTGAAGTGTTACTTGCAATATCAGCATCCTAATCACACGTAGCCAATATCAACATTACATTATGCAAATGCAAATTCGTCCTAACTAAAACAGGAGTTTTTGAGTGTACCATGACCACTTATCCTACCATCCCCCCCACCTCCACTGCCTCTATCCCTTTACACCCGAAGATTTTTTTTCGCAATTTCCGATTCAAAACGTTTATTATGGCTTTTTATATAGCTTAAGGGATCCACAAAAAATAGGAAAAAAAATCCAGAATTTATACTTAATCCAGAAATCGACCCGCACGATCGTGAGTCTCCGGTGGGAACTGTCACACTCACGATCGTGAAAATTGCAAAAAAAAATAGTTTTTTATCAAAAAATATTACAAATTTAAAACAATTTGGAGATATTTAACATCACTGTCTTTATTTTCATTAGTCTTTATAAAAAATCTGTCTTGGCAATGAAACCTAAACTACGTAATTCTATGAAAATCAACATTCTTCTTTCTTCCGTTATTGCCTCCGTCTTCAATCCAGGTCTCCAAGGCGTAGGTATTCTTGGCTAGGGAATACATCCAATGATAATTCAGATAGAGAAAACTTTAGCCATATCTATTGCAATTAAATTAAGTTTTCGACCGGTTCTTCTTAGATAATATAAATTTGTGCATCTGGTTACATATCAAGAGCCTCACAATTAAAATATTAATAAAAATATTTCTTTGTAAACTTTACTGGAGATGTTGGTAGGGATGTATAGACCTTTTCAAGACCGAAAACGTATTCTTTTCCAAGCTATTTTTCGATGTGTTGGACGTAAAGATGCTCGGCGGCGAGAAATTTCTAGGGATGATTTTGAAGTAGATGGTTGAGGTTCAGGCTCAAGTTCCAGATCCAATTCTAGGTTAGTTTCTATTTGAGGGTCTGCATGTGCTTCTGGATCTGTTTCAGGGCACAATTCTTCAAATTGAAACTCTTCTAATCTATTTGGTTGAAGCTCTTCACTTTCATGAAGATCTTCAATGTCCGATATATTTCTCCTCACCCCGCACTGGCAAAATCTGATCGTCATTTAAATGTATTCCTAAAATTAAAACAAACAAAATTGTTGTTGACGAAACTTACACATAACTGGTAATAGCAATAAAAGCATTTTCATCAAACGTTATTCTGCACCAACACCCGAAGGCACACGATCGTAACAGTTGAGATTTGCAACCTAATTGTATCTAAATTGCAAGTTAATCGAATAAACTACTAAAGTCCACGTATTTAGTGTTCTTTTAGCTTTTAAATTAGCAATAATTAATAATAGATACTTAACATTTAATACCAAAAATAATTATATACCTGTGACAGTGCGCGGGTCGAAAAAATCTGCCATCTTTGGACGAGTCCCTAGCACAACTGACCGCCTGCACCCCGCTCACTTAGCCGGTATCACGTGCGATACTCTCCTCACGATCGATCGGCATCGGTTGCGTTTCGAAAAATAAGAAGCTATCACGTGGGAATTTTTTTAAAGTGAAACTCACGCTCATATCATCTCGGGTGTAAAGGGCTATGACCTAAGTTGTACTTAAGTTAAAAATAATTGATCTCGCTCGCGCATAGCACTGGGAAAATTTAGTGAATAAAGACCCGAATAAATGCAGTAATACATATTTTTGAGATCCACAAATGTACAAGTTATAATCAATTTTATTATGAAGTGGATCTTAATTCAATGTAGAAATTAATTAGTCTGTATTTATTAGCTTTCTTTTTCAATAGTTCTATGTTAAGTATAAATTATTTTACTAAATACTAGCTATAAACTTAATGTATTTTTTAATTAGTATCATAGCTTATTAAGATTTCCAAAAAAGTGTGATAACGTGATAACGTTAAAGGGTTAGAACATCAGATACAAGTTGGCCACTAATCCGTACAACTTCAATTATTGAATTAAGTTAAGTTTAAAACTACTTCGCAACAATCCGCTACAAATATGTATGATGAAAAAAAAATATTCCATCATACATATTTGCAGCGGATTGTTGCGAAGTAGTTTAATCTTAACTTAATAGTATGGATTTCCGCAAAGTAACGCCTGATACAATTAACTATCACTGAATTAGTATCGTGGGGTACGTTATAGGTTCCTTCCAGTAGAATATAATATCCGTGTACAGCAGTAGGACACAAAAGGTTGCATCCAAGTAGTACTTTTCCAATTCAAAAACTTTAATGCGAACTGCCAGTAGTGGCTTATAATTTACTGCCGTTCAGTTTTAGTAGATGCATTAAATAAATTTGTCATCAATGACACATTGTTTATTATGCGATCAGATGCCAGTAAATCCTCATTTATATTCATTAAACTATTCGACAGAATCTTTAATGATGTCTGCGTTAACACAATCAGCATTATAACAAAGCCGTCGGCAAGTTTAATAGATCGTTATACTTTATTTGGCAGAGTTTTTATTTCAAAACAAAATTGCTAAAGGATCACATGCAAATGATTCAAAAACGTTAACAGACCCGTCTAGGAGGTCATTATATTTTATTTGGACTTCATGAGTCAGTCATTAATATTCAAAGGGCCATTCAAATGCCTGACTTCTTGAAATACAAGCCGAAAAATGATAAGAAAAATGGTTAAAAGAAGTGTGAAGATGGATTTCTAACCATAGGGAACAATTTAAAGTATTTGGACGAAATCGAAAATCTATGACTTTTTTTTTATAAAATAAGTGGCTACTGCCGCCCATGGACATCAATAATAATCATAATATAATAATATAATAAACAGTAATCAAACCTTGGGTAAGATTAGATTTCCACCTGAGGTCGATGCGCCGCTACCCCTGAGGACTAAGCTGGAATGCCTCGGAAAAGTATGTCTCCCTTACCACACCCTTAAAACTAGAACACAGCACCGCTTAACCCTGATGGTTCTACCGCCTTTAAACTTACCGGCACCATCTCATGCATAGCCCTCAGAAGTCCAAAGTTAGGCATACGGCTCTCCTGGATTAGGGAATTTTATAGTAGCCGTCCCAAAAATATGTCGCTGGCTATCTTCTGTATTTCAGTTCCTTCTCTTCCTTATATTTATTACGAAAACATATCTACCGTTTTTTTTTATTTCATGTTTAGGTAAATAGGATTATGAATAGCATAATTATGATAATTTTTAACTCTACCATTTCTTACATATCACCCCATAATCCATACATACATTTATTTTTTTCTTTATTCGAATTCAACTATCTTTATTATATTTTCCACGTTTTGTATGTTTTACTATGCGAAGTTGGTATAAGTTAGAAGTGCCAGTAATCCTGAGGTGAGAGGGCAGGAGCCTTCTTCAGCACCATTCGCCTAACTTAAAAACTGCTTCTTATATTCTATTCGTAAGTTCTCGAAGAATGACAATTCTTATGAAAATATGCCACATAGTCATGCTCGTATCGAATATAATTATGCTCTATGTGTTATTTAACTTGACCTCCTATATTATTCGTGATGCACTTAGTTATGTGCTCGAAGGCACTTAATCAAAACCAGTTAAGGCTTAAACCAGGATATATAGATATAACATAATTTTGTCTCAAGATACTTAAAGATATTACAAAAAACTTAAATGATGACGTAAGTATTATTAAAATGTACAGGTATACACTATAGATAAGAATGTAAGAAACCACGTAATTTCGTTCATCAGTAATAGTCATATTGTAACATAACTTTGTGCGTGTGTTGATTATGATTGTGTATCACACATACCCACACAAATTTGTGTTGTGTTTTTGTTTCTGATTTTTTTGCCATGCTTATCAAGGAAGAGTAGATAAAATGTCTCATCACCCAGGCTTTTTTCTGTAACTATCCTAAATTATATCATATAAATCATCATCATCATCATCAGCCCATTACTGTCCCACTGCTGGGCACGGGTCTCCCCTCAGAATGAGAAGGATTAGGCCATAGTCCACCGCGCTGGCCAAGTGCGTTTTCGTAGACTTCACATACCTTTGAGATTTTTTTTATAAATCTCTCAGGTATGCAGGTTTCCTCAAGATTTTTTCCTTCACCGTTTAAGCAAGTGATAATTATTTTCGAATACGCACATAAATTTGAAAATCAGAGGTGCGTGCCTGGGATTTGAACCTCGGACCCCTCGATCGAGAGGCCGCGTTTCTTAACCACTAGGCTATCACTGCTTTTTTATATCATATAAAATATATCCTATCCTAATTATAATTATGAAGGAGACATACATATCTGTGACTTTCCAACTTACTCTATAAGAGCAGCAACAGATCTGTAACCGACCGCGGGTAGGAATGTCATCTTATCTATGGTTGATTACACACCTCCATGGGGGACAGTAGCCACTTACCATCAGGTGGAGGGCATGCTTGTTCTATACAATAAAAATAGTGATGTATCACGATACGATACGTGGATAATATCAATCACAGACATAAAGATAAGAGGATATAAAATACAGGTGAACTTATCAGTGTAAATCTAGGTAAATGATAGATACGGGCGATACGGATTTTTTACAATATTAATATTTTTCCTGTAACAACATATCGTTTATCCTGCTTGAGCAAATAATTGTCACGAAGTATATTTAATTTTCATGTTCACATAAATAATTATGATTTTGAATAGTATAATTATTATGATGACTACGAATTCTCAA
Organism: Epargyreus clarus; assembly: GCF_041222505.1. Lineage (NCBI taxonomy): Eukaryota > Metazoa > Arthropoda > Insecta > Lepidoptera > Hesperiidae > Epargyreus > Epargyreus clarus. The sequence continues at coordinate 12,087,617 of NW_027332212.1, forward strand.
TTTTTCCGTATATTATAAAACGTTTGTCCAAATCCATAATTATTAGTATAAAATTCCCAAAGCCCATCGATAAGCTCCCTATACTTTTATTTAAGTCCAGCTGCCTTTTTTCTTTTCTTCACTTGTCTCATATGTTTAACTACATAAAGTTGTGTTTATTTTTTTACAAGCTTACTAGTGGTGCCCGCGGCTTCGCCCGCATTTTAAAGAAATAATATGACATACATAAAACGAAAAATTTGTACCTACATTAGAATGACAGTGGTAACATCTGTCGAAAATTGGTCTTACCAACTCCCAAACCCTCGTGGGCTCTTGGACAACAACTTTGCTAAAGATCATCACTTGATCAAATGCATAGTTTCCGATTCTATAACTACTTACGAATTAAAAATTAATTAAAAAAACCTTTTTTCACGGACTAAATTGTGAATCTAAACCATTCTCAAGTCCCCTTGAACACACACAACAAATTTCATCAAAATCAGTCCAGTCGTTTAGGAGGAGTTCAGTGACATACACACACACACACAAAAAAAAATATAAAGATAGTATAGCAAGAAGTCATTATAATATCACGTGGTCACTACTGGTAATGAAAATCTGTAACCAGTTCCTTGTAGAATAGTACCCTACCCTTATTATGAGTTTTTATGTTTTTACAGACTGACTGTTTTTGTATTTGTTTTCGTATTTGCCAATACATTTCCAATCAGAGCCCTTATAGGACTGTATCAGAACTGGGGGGGTTACTACTATCTCTAAAAACAATATTATTGTAATCATACATTGAAATTTCGTACCATAATTCGATGAAATTTATAAATAACTAATTTCGATGCAATATTGAAATAAAACTTTCCTGAACTATGATGGTTTCTAAAACATGGTGGTAGGCCCCCTGATTGCATGCATGCCTTGCTACTTATGTTGAATAAGATCGCTAATAAGTCAACCGATATTGGTTCTATCTGGTATATACCGGTTCATAAATATAACAATCCATTATCGTAAAAAACTCTCCTAGATGTTACTTCCAACGTTATTATAAATCGCCGATCGATTATGTATGCAAAGATGCAACAATTTTATTGGCAAAAGGAAATTTGTTTTCTCTTGCATTACTTTTAGAATATCTTAATTCTAAGAGTAGGTACCAGCATTAAGAGGTTCCTGTCAGTATTGACTATAAAAATATAATTAAAAAAAATTCAAATAAATAAGTATTCTAAATTACAAATTTCGTCATCTTCCGTATTACCTGCAGCTTTAGCAATTATATTTAAGATCCATAAATTTACATATTAGGCATAATTAACAAGGAAAAACCTAACATAATTCAATTAAAGACTTTTTAACATGGCAACTCATTTTAAAATGATGATTCAAATATTTGTCTTCGAATAACCTCTGACTTATTCGTAAAATGAGTTCAGGCTCCAATTTACGCACTGAATTGGTGGTTAGATTTCGCGTAAGTACGTCAAATACATACCTAAGCACGTCACAATATAATTGTGTGACTAAATATAAATAAAATATTCAATTACCTACTAGAATCACCCGTTGGTCACCCATCCCCCCTCCAACAATACGCAATATAGCATTGCATGATATTGGACTTATATTGGACATGTTACATTATGAGAATGTTGCAATGTTGCATTTGTGGAGTACAATCTAGGCCTCCCCCAGTTGTGGAGAAAGACCTACGCCCAGCAGTGGGACTTAAGAACCAGTCAACAACAACCCTTTAAATTGAGAGTTAAGGTTGGATACTATTACGGACGACAACGGCCTAAGAATTTAAATGTAAATGTTGATTAATGTAACTTGTGTATGTAATTAAGACTATGTAAATAAGACATTTTATTGCAATAGATATAAGTCCTACGTAATAAGAATAGATATGTAAGAGTAGGATAGCAATAGAGTGTAAGCATAGAATTGTAAGAGTAAGACAGGCTATGTTAGAAAGGGACGGCAATAGGACGCGGTTGCTGACTGAGCCTGCGCCTGTTGCGGTACCCAAAATAAGTACTTAAGCTCGCCTTTTTGTATGGAAAAGTGTGTACGCCTCGGAATAAAAACAAGAAGAAAAGAACTGAAGATTCAAGTTGGAGTTTTATTTGAAAACCCATAATCTACATTGGTCCTTCGAGCCGGATTTAAAGAAGACTCAAGATGAATACGCCGATCGCAATGAACACAAGGGGTCGTGTTCGCTCCGAATCGGGGTACAGCGAGTCAGAAGCAGCCCCGGGCGCTAAGGGTGCGCCAGGGCCATCGCTACACCGAATTTATGAAGATTCTCCGCAGTCGCCGTCGACGGTCGCAGGAAATTCCCAAGAAAAAAGGATGGAGCACTCTCCGCCAGAAGGGGCGAGAGAGAGAGCACCAGCGACGTCAACGCGGACGTCCGTCATGGGGCCACCTGCACGACCAGCTAGCACGCCACCAAGGCGTGAAACTTCATCGCCGGTGCGGAGACCTACATCGCCGGTGCGGAGACCTACGTCGCCGGCACACACCGCTCGCAGTAACACTTCAAAGCGAAGCATCGACGCACGTATGAAGATGGCACAATACGAAGCGGAGAAAGAACTCGCGGCTATAGAAGAGAAGCGGCTACTTATGAAAGAAAAGCTAATCAAATCGAGATTAGCCGCCGAAATGACTGCAATCGAAGCCGAATCTGAATATGCGGCGAGCTCATGCAACGAAAGGGTACAAGACTGGGTGGATAGAAGCATGGAACAACCAACGGCGACGAAATACAGGGAAGAACCGGAAGAGGTTCGCCCTCCCGTTAGTAAGCAACGGGGGGAGAACGCGAAATTCCAAGGCATTCAACGGCTAGCCGACACCTTAGAAAAACTAGTCGCCTCAAGACCGTTGCCTCGCCAAACAGCGGAACTACCTATATTCACGGGAGCCGTCGCCGAGTGGCTACCGTATAAGGCCGCCATGGAAGATTCTACAAGACTCTTTAAGTTCTCTCCAACGGAAAATCTCCTTCGACTGCGAAACAGCCTGCGAGGGGAAGCGAGAGAAACCGTGCTGTCACAGCTATTCACCGCATCTAACCCAGATATCATCATGCGCACATTAGAGATGAAATATGGAAGACCGGAATTCATAATAGATCGGGCCATGGAAGAGCTCAAAAAGATCCCGAAATTAGGGAGCGCGAGCACCGATCTGTATGAGTTCGCGGTGAAGATTCAAAATATTGTCTATACGATAAAAAGTATAGATAGAAGAGGCTACCTACGAAACCCGCTACTCGTTCGAGACGTAATGGACAAACTGAGTCCTCATCTCATAAGCAAATGGGCGGAGTACGCAGCCAATAACGAAGCACGCATCATGGAAGATTATGAAATGATAGTACTCTCCGAGTTTTTAATGGCCGAAGCGGACCTTATGATAAGGTACACCCACACAACGAAGCGAAGCGTTCCGGTACCCGTCAGAAGAGAAGTAGCACCAAAGCGGGTTGCTACCAAGGGCGTATACACTGCGGGGGAAAGTCAACCGGAAGAAAGAAAATGCTTCATGTGTCCAACTGGGGGACACTACACTACTGAGTGCGATAAACTCAAAGCACTCGACGTCAACGAGCGATGGAAGTGGGCAAAGGACAACAAGATGTGCTTCAAATGCATGAAAAGGAAGCACAGCAGGTTCACATGCAAAGCCAAGGCCTGCGGAGTCCACGGATGTACCTACCAACATCACGCGCTACTACATAAAGAAAAAGTAACGGAGTCTACGACTACAGTGAGCACTCCGGACGACGGCAGGGAAGACGAAGCAGCCGCGCTAGTAATGAGCGTCACGACAAGGAGGTCGCCTATTACATCAGTACTGCTCAAAACCTGCGAGGTGAAACTCAGCGGTCCACGGGGGGAGGTAAATACGTACGCCCTCCTAGACGAAGGGTCTACTGTGACGCTAATAGACGAAGAATTAGCGAAGCAACTCACTAACGGCGGACCGAATCGACCTCTGAACATAAGGGGTATTAACGATCAGAGAAGGATCGACAGCGAAGCGGTCAAGGTTCGTGTCAAAGGGGTACACGAACAAGAAGCCTACTTAGTGACAGCCCGCACAGTAAAAGGACTACAGCTACATCACCAACGCGTACCGCACAACTTAGAACGGTACAAGCACCTGCGAGTTGTACAAGATAGCATCAGTAAGGGAGAAGCTCGACCTCGCATATTGATAGGTGCCGACAACTGGCATCTAATAATATCGCGACAGCTGCGCGCCGGCAAGAGAAATGAACCCGCCGCGTCGAGAACGAAGTTGGGATGGGTACTGCACGGGTCGGTACCCAGGAAATCGATTTATCAAGACCAGGCGGCCGTACTTCACATCTGCGCGAGCGACGTCCAACTACAGAAGCTCGTCGAGTCACATTTCGACGTGGACTCGCTTGGCGTATCGACTAAAGAAAAAATTAATAAGCATGAGAAGAGAGCCAACGACATTTTCGAAGCGACCGCCACAAGAAAGGACGGCCACTTCGAAGTGGGTCTGCCCTGGAAGATAGATAACCCCACGTTCCCAGATAGCTACGAGTCTGCCCTTAAGAGACTACACACGCTCGAGAAGAGGATGACTAAGGAGCCGGCGTTTAAAAAGGAATACGCGGCTCAGATCGCTAACCTTATACAAAAGGGTTACGCGGTGCAATGCGACGGCAGCGAAAGGGATAGCAACGTAAAATGGTTCCTGCCGCACTTCGCCGTCACCAATCACAACAAGCCGGGAAAAGTTAGAATGGTCTTCGACGCGGCGGCTAAGGTGAAGGGAGTCTGTCTCAATGACTTCCTACTAGAAGGACCCGACCTACTAGCTTCACTCACAAGAATATTGTTCGGGTTCAGAGAAAAGAGAATCGCCGTCACAGCGGACATCGAAGAAATGTTCCTTAGGGTTAAAATCAGACCCGAGGACCAACCGGCACAGATGTTTTTATGGAGGGACAAGCCTACGGACCCTCCGAGAAGATTTAAAATGGTCTCCATGATATTCGGAGCCAGCAGTTCGCCATACCTCGCTCACAGCGTAAGAAACCGCAACGCCGTCGACTATGAAAGTAAATACCCAGAGGCGGCCACGGCGGTCAAGGAGCGACACTACATGGACGATTACCTAGACAGTTTCCCATCTGAAGAGGAGGCTATTAAAATGGTGAACGAAGTTACCTACATCCATCAACAAGCGGACTTCAACTTAAGAAGATGGAACTCAAACAGCAAGAGAGTTTTAGCTAGCATACCCGAAGATAAGAAGTCTGAAAGCGCGAATGTAAAGTTAGCAGCACACCAGAAGGAAAAGACATTGGGGCTGCGCTGGGACCCGAGCTCCGACACCCTCACCTTCAACACTGACATCAAGAGGGTTCCCGATGAGGTCAGACTGCGGTTGAGAGCACCGACTAAACGCGAAACCCTAAGCGCGGTTATGTCGGTGTACGACCCACTGGGGCTTATCAGTCAATATACGATCGTCGGCAAGATGATATTACAACGCTTGTGGCTCAAGAAGGTTGATTGGGACCAGGAATTGCCATCTGAAGACGCTAACCTATTCGACGAGTGGATAAGGCGACTCCCAGATGTCTCAGCACTAGCAATACCGCGGTGCTATAGCTACAACGTAACGCCGGAAACTCACATCGAGTTACACGTGTTTGTCGACGCAAGCGAGCAAGCCTACGCTACGGTGGCCTACTGGAGGATCGCACACGGCGATCACATAGAAACAATACAAGTAATGGCCAAGGCGAAGGTGGCTCCACTGAAGTTACTAACCATTCCGAGACTGGAGCTCCAAGCTGCGTTAATCGGGGCACGAATGGCTAACACTATAGTCAGGGAGCACAGCTGTTGGAAACCCAAACGAGTCATATACTGGAGTGACTCCCGCACCGTCCTTCAGTGGATAAGAAACGAGACGAAAAAATACACGCCGTTCGTCTCACATCGCCTAGCTGAGATCGCCGAGCTCACACATACAGAGGATTGGCGATGGGTGCCTACAACACTCAACGTAACCGACGATGCGACCAGGCTTCAAACCGACGGGATCGACAGCCGGGACCGGTGGTTCACGGGACCGCAATTCCTACGAGCCACAGAAGAGCACTGGCCTACGGAGAACGGGGAAGGTGAAGAGACCGGGGAGACGTGTTACACCGTCTCAGAAGAGGACTCGGACCGCAACGACTCATTACCCGACATTAGAAGGTTCTCCAGTTACCTGAAGCTTATAAGGGCGACGGCACTTACTCAGCTATTCGTCGAGAAGCTTCGATCTAGAGACAAGACTCTACACTTAGAAGTGTCACACTTAGAAGCGGCCGAACGACGGTGGTTTCAACGCGCGCAGCGGGACTCCTTCAGCGAAGACTTAGCGCGGTTAAGTCACAACCAGCCGCTACAACGACACAGCAAATTTAAAAGGCTCGACGCAGTATTGAACGACGGGCTAATAACCGCAAGAGGCCGTATAGGTGCGCTCTATTCTACAACGCACTCTAATGAGCCGGTAATACTCGACGGGCAGCATCCCTTTACTCACCTGCTTGTCGAGCATTATCATCGCCGGGCGGGACACGCGAATAACGAACGAGTCGTCAACGAGCTCCGTCAACGATTCATCATACTGCGCTTGAGGCCTACAGTCAAGAAAGTAGCACGAGCGTGTCAATACTGTCGCGTGTACAAGGCGACTCCGACGACACCACCGAAAGGAGACCTACCTAAAGTGAGGTTGGACTCGGGGCACCGCGCCTTCACCTATTGTGGCGTGGACTATTTCGGGCCCCTAACGGTGACTATCGGACGAAGACACGAAAAGAGGTGGTGTGCACTATTTACCTGTCTCACCACAAGGGCCATTCATTTAGAGATCGTCCAGTCGCTCTCTACGGACTCAGCTGTTATGGCGCTGCGAAGGATGGCCGCCAGAAGGGGTTGGCCGCGCGTCATATACTCCGACAACGCCACTAACTTTAGAGGGGCCGACGTCGAACTGAGAAATACATACGGAGCATGGATCGCAGCACTACGGGACTACGGTCTGCAGTACAACACCGACTGGCGTTTCATACCGCCGGGGGCGCCACACATGGGAGGAGCCTGGGAGCGCTTAGTGCGTTCAGTAAAAACCGCACTAAGCACCACGCTCAAAGAAAAGTCGCCAAAAGAAGAGGTACTGCAGACGTTAATCACCGAGGCCGAGTACAGCGTGAACGCGCGACCGCTCACGCACGTCTCCGTGGACCCCGAGGACGAGGAAGCACTAACGCCGAATCACTTCCTCATCGGCTCATCGACGGGGCTACCGCGGACGGGGCCATGCACCGAGGCGGACCGCAGCACGTGGAGAAGGGCGCAGGCACTGGCGGACCAGTTCTGGCAGCGATGGCTGCGAGAGTACCTGCCTACGCTCATTCCGCGGGGGCCGTCCAACGCACAGGCGTCACAACTGCGGGAAGGCGATCTCGTAATTGTGGTCGACTACGCCTTACCCCGCAATACCTGGCCGAGAGGAGTCGTCGAGCGAGTTCACCCGGGACCTGATGGCATCGTCCGGTCTGCAGACGTCCGCACAAAGGGAGGTGTGTTCCAGAGGCCAGCGACGAAGCTTGCCGTCCTTCAGATGGAGGAGGCTTCGAAGAATCTACGCCGGGGGGAGAATATTACGGACGACAACGGCCTAAGAATTTAAATGTAAATGTTGATTAATGTAACTTGTGTATGTAATTAAGACTATGTAAATAAGACATTTTATTGCAATAGATATAAGTCCTACGTAATAAGAATAGATATGTAAGAGTAGGATAGCAATAGAGTGTAAGCATAGAATTGTAAGAGTAAGACAGGCTATGTTAGAAAGGGACGGCAATAGGACGCGGTTGCTGACTGAGCCTGCGCCTGTTGCGGTACCCAAAATAAGTACTTAAGCTCGCCTTTTTGTATGGAAAAGTGTGTACGCCTCGGAATAAAAACAAGAAGAAAAGAACTGAAGATTCAAGTTGGAGTTTTATTTGAAAACCCATAATCTACAGATACAATATAGAAGAATCTAGAACATTGTATAATGGAACAGAGCAAAAATATCGTACTTGATATAGGCATCTAATAATACAACTCTGGTATTACAACAAGAAGTCGCCAACTTGTTCGGGAAGCCGTCAACCGTGGATGTAATGGTCTATTGCGATTTACAGCTGCAAGGGTTCAATAAACTGTACGATGTTGCTTTTGTACTACTTTTCCCTATGTTAATACTTATTCACAATGGTTAAGTGGAATATAAACGTATATTTCTTTGAAATCAAAAAGTGTGTCACGAGTAAACACTACACATACTGATAATTGATAGAAAACTTAAAAAGCAGGTATTTTTTGAGTTTTTAATATGTATTTTATTTTATGTAGGTATAAGTTTTTGTACACGGAAAAACAATTATTAATAGCAAACATTATAGAAATATAATACAAAGGGCGTTTGAGTATTAAATACGTGTTATTTATAAAAATAACACTATATTTGTTTATTTTTTTTTATAATACGCAATATCGGCTACCCTTACGTACTTACGATACTATGTAAAAAAATTCAAGTGTTCTATCTATTACGGTTTAGGAGACAGATACCTGTGACAGACGGATAGACAGCGGAGGGTTAGTAATAGCGATTTTACCCTTTGTATACGGAGCCATAAAAATCTTTCTTGTCGAAGAAACACTGCAGTATGATAACATTTCCTGTTTTTGTAAAACGCCAGAATTAAAATTCAAGGAATCGTTTTAAGTCTGTTAACATTTTCCAGTGTAATCATTACGTCGGATTCGAAAAGATTGATGAAATTAAAGATTTGCGGTTGTAGACATATGTTACATCAATACATCTTAAAGTCCGTGAAATTCAGAAATTACAGAGAAGAAAAGAGAAGAAAATATATTAGACGAATTAAGAATGTTAATATTTAATAAATCTGTAAAAATATATTATGGTCATAGATATATAGTAGGATAATATATTTATGATTATGGTACATTTTGTCTGATTTAAAATTAACATCTTCGAGATCGGAAGATCCCGTTAAGATTTTTTAAATAATGATAATGATAATATAAATTGGTTTTGCGGAAATATTTTGATAGTTAAATTAATAGATATAATATAAATTAATATAATTAATAACGATTTATAACAAATATTACATTATTTTGATTAAATAGCACATGGATATAGAAATTGTCCATTCAGATTATGAAACTTATTTTTTTTTTTTTTCACAGTTTTGTCAATTTATTGGATAATAATAAAGTTATAAACAATATTTGAAACAATAAAATTAAATACTAATTAAACAAAAAAAATCAAATTATATACTAATAGAAACTTATTTACAAAATGTACGTATATACAAAAACGAAATACAAAAATATAAAAACATAAAAACTACCATAAAAAATGATCACTATCGCTGTCCTTGGGCAAGGTACCCAAGATGCTGGCAGCATTTCCTCTTTGAATTGCTATAGCAATTCGTTGAGCGAAATGCGTGCCAGCTCCTGGATCTCCAGAGACGTCGACCAATCGTGTTGACAGTTGTTTATACAACTGCCAAGCATCCGGGCCCCATGGACCTAAAGTTTCAACACCAAACGCCACAAATATGTAGTTATTACACAAACTAACATATTTATGACGCTTGGCGTTTTCAGCAGCAGTAGCCGCCGCCCCCGCGCCAGATGATGATGCCTGGAGGTGAGAAGGAGCCAGTGTGTCGACACACGTAGCGTCCCACACCAAAATCCTTCCCCCCTTCCAGGGTAAACTTATTTATTTGTTATGAACTTTTATTATTTCGGATTTTATTATATGTACTCGTATAACGGAATGTATAGTAAAATTCATGTCTTTTATCCCATTGCTTAATAATAATGTTTTTTGAGCCCATATGTGTGTATGTATATTTTATACATAGGTACTGGCATAATCTGGCATACTACAGCCCAAACGGTTTGACGGATTTTAAAATATGAGGTCTCAATGGATTCGTCTAAATTGTGGGTGTTTGTTTTATAATAATTACTGGTACCTTTACTTTGTTTATAACATAGGAGAGCATGCAGTCCACCTGATAGTAAGTGGCGACTGTCGCCCTCGGACATCTATAATCAACCCCAGATAGGATTAGATATTCCTACCTGAGGTCGGCCTCAGATGCGCCGCTACCCCTGAGGACTAAGCTGGAACGCCTCGGAAAAGTCTGTCTCCCTTACCACACCCTTCAAAACGAAACACAGCAGCGCCTAAAACTACTGTTATTAGGTAGAATAATAATAAATAGAAATCGGTGTGGCGGTGGTGCCGCCGGAGTCGAGCCACAAAGGGTTCTACCACCTTCACACTGTACTTACCACTTACTGTATCTAAACTAAAAAATTGAGGCTTACCGTTCGGAGATAGAAATCTTTTTGCCGTAGGTTCGCAAACATCGTCATTCTAAACAGCACATTGGGTTCATAGCACCCATCTCTGCCAATTTTTAAATGGAATAAATCTGTTGCTTTAACATTTTGGATCCTGAGGTTCCCATCGCGTAGTTCAGGATTGAATTCTTCGGCTGTATTGACGCATGTTTTGTTCATTGGATCGTATGCAGCTCCCAGTGGGCAGCATTTCCATATGCACAAGTTTTCCTTACAAATGCAACCCCGGTCAGTCACTTTCTCGTACTTGTAAAATATATCTGTGTTGTTCCCATCAGCACTGCAGGAACCGTTTTCCTCATAAGAAGCGCAAGAACTTACACAAACTATTACTAATATTACTGATATTAAATGCATTTTTGGTTCAAAAATTAACTTAATTTAATTCAACGTTATTTGCTTTTAATTGTTTTTAACCGCAACGCGTCGACCATTCATAGTCGCACGAATGTAGCTACTAAATAAATGTAGACATTCTTGATTACTCAATGAGGAAATTCCAGCGTCTCGCAGGTGAGTTTCGATTCACAATGTTTGTTCAATATCGGTGTGTTCGACAAAAGACTGCACTGTCTGCTTCGATCACCTGATGAAGGTCGAGTTTTTGGTGTAAACACCGATGGCCCCAAATTCGCTTATAATACTAACAACCAATGTTTTATATCGTCAGTTTTCGCGCAACAGGTAAAGGAATACACTCGTTTGAATACAGAAACTGGTTTTCGTTCGCGTTCACCGCACTATTTTTATATCATTCGAAAAAAGTTACAAGTGAAACTTAAACACTTCTTTGTAAACGATGCTAATAACATGCTCATTGAAAATACGCAAGTAATATTTTATCTAAATATGTGTCTTATATTTTACGAATTTTTAAGTTTAAGATAAAGTACTATAAATATGACTACGTTAAACAAGCGATAAGAATGATAGCTTAATTAATTAAGTGATTGACAAAGACATTAACGAACTGGATTATGTGTTATCACTTTTAATATTTGTAGACACTGTGAACACTTAAAACTTGTTTGAAGATACTAAGAGAGAAAATCGTAAGGAATAATGTATATTGCGCGTAGATAATCACAGATATAGATACGTCTGCATATCGCTGCATTAGCTGAGGTACTGGCATAGGCAGTGGCGCGAAGTGGAAACTGTTTTTTGACATGGTAAATGATGGTCGCTGTGCAGGGGTTCTTATTGTTCTTATCACAACGGACCGCTTTATATATCTTTTAAGTTGGAATGAATCAATGATCGGCAAATATTTTTGCCACTTATAAAGGTAGATTTCGGAATAATAATCCAGAAATAAGTTTACGAAGAAAAGATTATTTGGCATGTTTACGAGTAATAATAATTGGTAAGTGTGAGTAAAATATTTTTTTGTTTTCTTTGTAGTTTTCGTTTTCTAGTAAACATAGTAGTAAAGGCATTTGAAAATATAAAATGCCTTACCAATACGGCTCAGTAGTTAGTGCGAACAATACCGAAAAGCACCTGTTTCCTGTATGGAGACCACTTTTTATTTTTAACTTTTATTTTAAAATTTTGGGTGTCTTTTGCTCTTTTCAGTTCCAGGGGTAAAGTCATATACGAAAAGACAGCGGAGGCTTATATAGGGTACCTTACCTTTTGAGTACGGAACCCTAATTCACTGATTCACGGACCACTTCCAGTTATACTACCGGTTGCGAACCATTGGTTCAGAAACGCTGCTATAACAGTTGAGCCCATCTAATATTAGAAGTTTAATTGTCCTCGGTAGGGTGACCAATCAGTTGTAATAGTCGCTATAATTTTATCACCATCAACACTCCCGTCTCTTGGGGAAAATTTGGCGTTACTTTAATTGAGTTTGTTAATCAAGATAAAAGTTATGTACACGAACGTTCAAATACTTTAATCTAGTGTAATATTACTTAACTTTGTGTTTACACTGTTCTGAAAGTAATTGAAATTCCTAAAATATTACTTATTTCATTAAATAATACTTTGGTTCAAGTGAACAAACTATTATAATAATTATAGTTTAAAAACTAAAAATCACGCTAAAATCGCACAAGGAAAATCGTTAATCCTGATTCCTGACGATCCTGATGAGGTGAATGGGATAAAATGATTAAAATCGTGTATTGTCACTGGTTCTTGATAATTGTTCAAAAATTTAAATTAATCGGACCGTTCAAAGTGGGTAAAAATCGAGTTCGAAGATACTGTTACATACATACATACAGGTCAAGCTGATAGCAGCAAAGGCGTGATAATATTTTTAAATACATTTTTTAAGTTAAAGTAGCAAATGATCATGCAGTCCACCTGATGGTGAGTAGTCACTGTCTCTTATTGACATAATTCTATAACCAATCCTATAATAGAACGCCTCGTGAATACCCATAGAATATGGTCCCTCTTGTCCCTGTATGAACAGAGAATAATTTTACGATTAAATTGTAATGAAAGCGTCGAATTATAAGATAGGTTAAGTGCGAGTCGACTTCGCAAACTAAGAGTTCCGTAACACCATTATTTTGTATTTGTTATTAGAGCAGCTATAGAAGTACCTATATGCATTGTGAAAAAGGGCCGTAATAGGTACCTAGATATGACGAGTCTATCTACCTATTACGGTCAATTAATAGCTAAAATGCCAAAAAATAGTTAATTGTCTATCCATGGACCTCCCGGTAATTTTTTTGAGATAGAGTCCTATAACAAACGGACGGACATCGGAACCTTAGTAACTGGGTTCCATTGGCCCTTTGGGTACGGAACCCTAAAAATAAATGATTAGTTTTATTACAACAGATTCATTAACATTTCCTAAATAATGACGTAACGACCATTTGCTTAGTCATACTAGAAGGACAGGCTGTTTAACGACTGTTTTATTTTATGTTCAAGTGTCAAGTGTTTTTGTGTCGCCCGAGTAATAATAATTCACGCTAATATATAATAATAATTATTTTTTAACTATTTTTAATTTTTTATAAGGTGGAAGAACTCTTTGTTAATCCTATCTGGGGTTCATTACAGATGTCCATGGGGGGCAGTAGCCACTTACCATCAGGTGGACTGCATGCTCGTCTGCTACTCCTATATTATAAAAAAATATTTATATTATATTATGTTTAAGATATGTAGGCACTAGCCGTTCTAGTTACTTGGCTATTCACCCAATCAACATACTTAAAACCCAATTGAATGAATGAAAACAATACTCGCTATGAATGTGGAAAGTCCATATTTCATTTTATAGCCAATGATTCATCTTTTAGTCTGCGCTCGAAAACGTCAAAACTAAGTGACGCGAAATAAAAAAGTGGTAAATTATTAATTACATGTATTTATGTATATACTTTCTTTATGTATGTGTACACCCTACCTTTTCACGATCTCATATATCTCTAACTTCATCCCAAAGGTTGTCTGGAAGAAATCGCTTCTAAGCGATAAGACCGCCTATTTGTATACTGTCTCATGTATTGTTTTATATGTTGCTTATATTTGGTGTACAAATAAAGAATATGTTGTTGTTGTTGTTATTGTTGTTATTGTTCATTTTCATATAATAGAATTATGCACAATATGAATGCAAAAAATGTTTATTTTTAATAAAGAAGTAGCAAACGAGTATGTCCGTCCTGATGGTAAGAGACCGAGAGAGACGGAGAGAGAGTTTGAAGGTGGTAGAACCCTTCGTGGTTCGACTCCGGCGGCACAACCGCCACACCTATTTCTGTGAAATAACGGCAGTGTTAAGCGCTACTGAGTTCTGGTTATGGTTTTTTTTTTTTTTTTTTTATTTTTTTTTTTTTTTTTTTTTTTATAATATAAGAGTAGCAGACGAGCATGCAGTCCACCTGATGGTAAGTGGCTACTGCCGCCCATGGACATCTGTAATCAACCCCAGATAGGATTAGATATTCCTACCTGAGGTCGGCCACAGATGCGCCGCTACCCCTGAGGACTAAGCTGGAACGCCTCGGAAAAGTCTGTCTCCCTTACCACACCCTTCAAACCGGAACACAGCAGCGCTTAACACTGCTGTTAAGGTTTATGGTTAGGGAGATACTTTGCCGCGGCATTTCAGCTTAGTCTTGAGGGTTAGCGGCGCGTCTGTGGCCGTCAGGTGTCTAATCTTATTTGCGTGCATAACAGATGTCTGCTCATCAGTAATAATGTATTCTCGTCTGCTACTCCTGTATTATAAAAAATAACCATCCCCAAAAAAAATTAACACAATTTTGTGCACGAGTGTACGTGCGTAATATTCACAAACACAGTGAAAATAGTTCTATTATACATATAAACAATATAAACATAGTCCAAATATTTGTTCTTATTAGACAGGCCCATTAGTAATGCCCAATTTAGTGACGCAAGACGTTGCGTTTGTTTAGTTATACTAGTAGGGTTTGCTTGGTCATTTATGAGTCTAGTAATTCTTAGGCGTGTTGATGATAGAACCATTTTTCGTTTGATTCCGGAAGTAATCAAACGAAAAATGCCTTATAATAACAACGTCAAACGCTGCTGTGGCTTCTGGATTGATGTAATAAGAGAGATATACTTGTCGAGGTTCCAGCTTAGTCCTTAGGGGTATCGGCAGTCAATAACAGCGGCACATCTCTGAGGCCAACCTCAGGTAGGAATCTCATCTTGTGGCGGCGGTAGCCACTCAGGTGGACTGCAACCTCGTCTGCTACCACTATATAATAAAAAATACTAGAGGCATTCGAAATTAGTACTCATGAGTAAGCAAGCAATATGGTCGTCCTATGACGCGGCGTGAAAAAAGCAGTGATAGCCTAGTGGTTAAGAAACTCGGCCTCTCGATCGAGGGGTCCGAGGTTCAAATCCCAGGCACGCACCTCTGATTTTTCAAAGTTATGTGCGTATTATATTGTGAAATTAATTATCACTTGCTAAACGGTGAAGGAAAACATCGTGAGGAAACCTGCATACCTGAGAGATTCTAGAGAGCGCGGTGGACTATGGCCTAATCCTTCTCATTCTGAGAGGAGACCCGTGCCCAGCAGTGGGACAGTAATGACTTCGCCGCGTGGCGCAGGGTTTTCGGGCCTCGAGGGATCCCTCCTTACCCGGGCAATCTCCTCAGTGGATACACGGCCCACCGGTGTTGTGAACTGCCGTGAGGCAGCGGTGCAACGTTCGGTCCTCTATGTGACCTATGAGTACCCATGAGTACCCATGTGTACCCATGAGTAGCAAGGTACTAGATGTACGCAGGCAGCAGTGGCAGTACTGTCAGGTGAACTGTACGCTTATTTGCTCCTGAGGAGTCGGCTCGAATGCTATGATATACTTTTTATATCATTGCTCATGTGTAGGTCTGGTAGTTAAGTCTGACTTATAAGTCAGCATTCTCGTCCTTGTACCAAAACGCAAGAAACATTCCACGGAAGAAATAAATAAAACAATATAGGAAAAATAATACAATTATAAAAAGTTAATACCGTTACCAAAAAACGCAGATTTAAATATTTATATTGCTTTACGGGTGACCTATTTCACGTACATATATGTAAAAAATAAAAATATAAAACATAACCTACTTATCTAGTGAATGTTATTAAGCCAAAAAGATTAGAAAAGATAACGTCACATTTGCGATTAGACTGCTTAAAGTTTATGTGTACAATGTTTTAAATAATAAAACACTTTTATCTTTACAGCATAATGGTTTGGAAAGCCTCTCACGATAGGGGACTGGATTTGGAACCGAGGCACCTCATATTTTTTAAGAGATTTCCTTCGTGGTCTAGAGTGTGATAGATAATTTCTAATCTAATACGCATATAACTCTGGAAAATCACAAGTTTGGGCCTATCTACCTAGGGTAGCGATGGTATTTGAACCTCAGACGCCTCGGTCGAGAGGCCGAGTTTTTAACCACTGAGCTATCATTACTATCACTACTATAACACCCAAATCACAGTATTGGGACAGTAAAAGGGTGAAGATGATTATGGTAATTAAATTGTTATATTTTACTGCTACTAAATTTAACTCCTTAAAATCCTAAATATTTAAAAAATCTAATTTAACTTTTGAGTACCTTAAGACGCAGTTGGTTTATTCTCTCTAGTACAAAATTTAAGCAACATTGGTAGTACTAGTGGGAACAAACCCTGCTCTATAATAAATTATGGATCCACTACACATTGTCGAAATTTCTCAATTCAAGGAAACGCGTTACATATACATCAATCATTAACTGGTATGCGTCACCTCATAATATTGTTTACGCAAACGCTATAGACTTATAGCTTTTTAAATATTCTTGCTAGTTTTTTCACTTGACTTTATCTGCGTGCAGATTTGTATCTAGGCGTAAGCCAGGTAATTGCCCGGCGGCAAAAATGAGGGGCGGCAAAATTGAAAGCGGTCGCACGAAGTAAACATTTATTAATTAGTACATTACTTGTGATAATTACAGAGTACTTATCACTCCTAAGTAGTCGAATAGGCTTTCATATCAGCTGACTGCAGTGGGTAATGTTTTTCCTGGGTATTTAAATACCCTATATACAAGATATATATGTACTTCTCATTCTTTAGCACGCTCTATACCTCTATACCTAATATTATATTATTTTAACCATGTAGGTATGTTCATCTGTAGGTAATTTCATTTTGTTTTTGTATTTTAAATTGTTGCGTCTACGAGCACTTATCCCTTCTACGCACTAACGGTTAACCGCTGAGGCGGCTACCGCGCGGCTAGCCGCTTTTCCAGTTGAATATGTAACCGTTCGTGATACGCACTTAACCGCTAAAAATGAACAGGAGATGCTAGCCGATTGCGCGATTAACCGCTGGTATGTTTAGATGGGTTTAGTGCAAAATGTCTCGTAAACCACGTTATTCATGAAAATAACAAATAAACAAATAAGGCGATTTCCACGTTTTTATTACTAAGGGACAGGATTGAACTTACAATTCAATATTATTTAATTGATTACAAATACCCATTTACTTTCAGGTGGATTACATGTTTTCTTAACCTCTAAAAATATTATGAGCTTAGAAAACGGTTTTTAGTACAGATATATTATTTCTGCAGTGCACTAATGGATAAAAGATACTTCATGTATGTTTTTATCTTTCTTATCAGAAGTAGCTTTTAACATCAATCAATGTAAAAATTCGTGGATAAGATATGTATGCATGTAAATGATGTAATCAATTATTATTTAAAAACCAGCTGTTATTATATTATTAATAATTATGATTTTCCACCTCGTTTTCGTCGTTTCCAAATGTACCGTGTCATTGGGTCGTATGTGTTCATTTTCTGTTGCTTCTATTAATTTGAATCCAACATATAATTGCTTTAACACTAATACTACATGTATCCTATCCTTCATACCCTATTCCTTCCCTTCTTTCTTCGCTTCTTTTTCATACATGGGTTGCCTGGAAGTGATCGCTACTAAGCGACAAGACCGCCTATTGCATACTGCTTGACCTGTGTGTGTTTATTGCTTATTGTTAAAATTTTACTGTAGTGTGCAATAAAGCTTATTCTATCTATCTAGTACGTAATATGCCTACATACATAATATGTTATATTTACCATATCATATATTTTTATTTTAAACAAACAAAAATATAATATATACAATGGTACATATCGACACAATAATGGTAAAATGACAGCTGATAACTTACACCCGTTTAAGTAATAACCTATCTTACCAATTTTCCTGGTAAGGTTCGAAATTTGATAATTATTTCTTAGAAAAACTACTAACTTTAAGTGGGAGCCTACAAAAATAAAGACGTGCCGCACTTATTCCTGTCATTAGATATTATGTACATTTATTGATGATAATGAAAATGCGAAAGTATTTTATTAATTTCCTTAATACCTAACAGCATTGAGGAAAAGTTGTAATAAACTTCAAGTTCAATTAAAGTAAGTCTTAAACGATAACTTCAAAATAGATAACGTTATACAAAGTTTATCGTAAGTTTTAAGTATATTTTTAAATCTTTTTTATTATACCTTAAAACTTTTCTATTTTAAAACATTAGCCCTTAATACTGCTGTTGCAAGGCATCCTTGTGGCGGCGGTGCCTCCGGAGTCGAACTACAAAAAAATCTACTTATTTGATATCTATTTATATGTATTTCCAACTTTAAAATAGTCTAAACAGTAGACCGTTAACAACTATAGTAATTTAGAAGTGTGAGATTCACTAGAAATACCAGCAATCCTTTTTACAAACAAGATCATTAATAAAACAGTGACATCACTGCGGATCTTAGATGAGTAAAAAACATAGATAGATCAATCCTAACAAGAAAGTGTAACCAGTACCCTTACCATGAGTTTTTACGTTCTGACAAATATGACTGTTTTGGTATTTGTTTACGTATTTGCCCATACAATTTCCAATCAGCGCCCCTAGCGGATTGTATCAGAACTATAGTGCACTAAATTGACAAAATGGCGCTTTATGTTTTTTGTCTCTCTTTTTTGCGAACATGTAAGGCAGACAAAAAGACTTGAGCACTTACTTATTGTTACGTTTACGCAGTCAACTGAAGCAAACGGAACATTATGGATTGAGTAAACGTAACGTAAAATTGTGGGATAAAATTGTGGGATAAAGTGCGTAAATAATGTTTGGCCACGGCCCCGTGCTAAAATGCCTCTAAAATTATTGAAATATTTATTTATTACGTAAATTACGCAATATTAGTCGTTTATATGTTTTTTATTTGTCAAGAATGCATAAAATAACAGACAAATCAGCATTTTGTGGCTTCAATCTGTTTCAAGGCGGTGAAGTATCTTTCTATTTTACTTATCAAAGCTGCGGACTATAAATGCCAACCCGAAAAGTTTGTTTATTAACAGATGTGGCTTGGGTTTTCCCTAGTTCTTTTTATTGTAAATATTTGGAAGTTCCGAATCAATTGGACTGTTATTACGTAGAACATACGTTTTTACACAAAGCTAAAACAGGAAAATTAGCTTAAAATAATTGGTTTGACGCAATTTCATCATTATCTTTTTTTATAATATAATATTAGCAAAGAAGGAGGACACAGTCCACCTAATGGTAAGTGGCTACTGCCGCCCATGGACATCTTTAATCAACCCCAGATAAGATTAGATTCTTACCTGAGGTTGACTATTGATGCGTTGCTACCCCTGAGGAGCTGGAATTTCTCGGATAAGTATGTCTCCCTTACCACGCTCTTCAAACTAGAACACAGCAGCGCTTAGCACTGCTGTTGTTAGGCAGAAATAGGTTTGGCGGTGGTGCCGCCACAGTTAAAACACTGCGAGTTCTATCTTCGTAATACGTAGGTTTGTAATTTTTGAAAACAATTTTCCTGTCGCGGGTGCTAACGACTCCACGCACGATACATTCGTGCATCGCTTGCATCCTGTGGTTTCACACGCAAACTCATGTGTTTTGATCAGACTTCGAGTTAATCCATGTTCGTGTGGGACGCGCGTGCGGGCGTAAATACGCGCGACAGGGTAAGCGTCCTTGGTTAACAATTGTAATGTGCCGTTTGGGTATAAATCAAAGGGCTCAATAAGAACATCCCAAATATTTATAGTACTATAATATAAGGTATTATTTCTTAAAGTACCATTTAGGGCCCCTATATATTAACGCATCACGGCGTAACCATTTCATTTACATATTTATTTACGCCTACGCTGGAAAAGCGCTAGTGTATTGAAGTCTTTAGATTTGAATTTGGTAGGCCATTTATTAAGGAATGAGCTGCAACTAATACAGTTGTACAAAGGTGTTACGATTTCCTAATAACATCTGAAGTTAGGTTGTCTAATAAATAACTTATTATATCAATCGATACCACAGATCCATTCGAATAACTTCATTACACTTTGCAAGACAAATATTCAGCGTCTTCAAAGTTCAACCACTTTTTAAAAACCAACCGTCCCAACCAACTACATTTGAGTTGGTAATTTTTTTATCTTTAATTATATTCAAACCGGTTATACCTACTGCAAACGTAAGTATATAATTGAATATTGACAATAAGAAGAACCTTATGTGCGTCAAACAAAAATACTTGTACATAAAATTACCGTTGCGGTATTTTATTTATAGACAGACAATTACCTATATTCATTTTGCGTAATTCATTGTATGTTATTCAATTAAAAAAGCAAACGATATGAAGTTGACCAGTAATAATGTATAAACATAATTATGTCTTTTAAAAGCAATAATACCAGGTTAATAATTCGAATTCAAATTCATTTATTCAAAATTGATTAATATAGAACACTTTTTGAAAGTCAACAAACTACCACCTACCACCACCTACACCACCTACCACCGCTTCGAAAGGTTTCGCTAGTGAGATGAAAGCGCGCAAGGAACTCCTTACGTTTGCAAATTTGCATTTGTAAAGAGTCAATATTAAACAATAATACATAGTGGTACATATAACTAATTATTGATGTTGGAGCTGGAATTGTCAGCCAGTGCTGAATAACAGCGACGAGGGATTATAAAAGGATTATAAGGAACTGTATTATAAATTGTCATAGTCATCCTGATGGTAAGTGGCATCTGACGCTCGTGGCCGTCTGTAATATACCCTAAATGATTGCCCCATAAGATAAAAGTGCTGATTATGGTTCATTATATGTAGCGTATGCGTTGCTAATTCTAAGAATTCAAATGAAACGCCTCTTGTATTTCTCATTTAACACCTTTCAACCCAGAACACAGCGGCGCTTAACGCTGATGTTATTAGGCAGAAATAGATGTAGTGGTGGTGTCGCCAGAGTTTAATGCTGATGGGTTTTCGATTTTAGATGTAGGTATTATCTACATATATCCTTGTTCAGCAGTAGGACATTAATAGACCAGTGTATTCATTAAGTAAACGCTAATCTGGTAAAAAAATAATTACTTTATTTATTGATCAATTGATTTCTAACCTTGTTAATGGTGAAATCATTACCTATTGTAATTCTGTATATTTTTCCTATATATTTTTATCCTGATTCATAATTTGACCATTCACTTTTTCCTGACTAAAGTCACGTAAGTCTCTTGGTATGATGATATTCATAACTTATAGCGAATTTATTTAAAGATTATAAATTCGTAGAATTCTACATGGTTTTGACTTCGCTTGATAGGCTAGTGATATAAATTTGTCTCTCACGCCAGAGGTCTGGGATTCAAATCTCCGACAGAGATGTCTGATTTTGCGGTGATAAAAGATGAGAGAACTGTGCCCAGCAGAAGGGCAGTATTGGGTTAATAGATAGGTATATAGCTTCTGAAAGTGTTCGACGCAAAACATTGCTATTCTTTTGTAAGTAGGTAGTAGGTAGGTAAGTAGTCTTGCTAATATGAGGCGTTCCAACTTAGTTCTTTGGAATGATTTCTATAAAGGACCGAAAAAAACTGAACCCATATAAAAAAAAAGAAAAAAATATACGTGTCGAACAGATAACCTCTCTTCTTTTGGGAAGTCGGTTAAAAAAACGTTATGGTAGAAGTAACGTTACAATTAATATTATTTAAAACTTAAATTAAAATTTCTCATCCAATATATTCGCATTTTCGCCTTCAACTTTCATTTCGTAGGTCAATTATTACGAAGGTAACCTCGATATAATATTATGTAGGAAGTGCGTGCATGGATAATTGGCATGTTAATGCAAATGCATAACATGTATGCATAGCCGATGTTAATCCGTTCAGTGGGGTAAAAACATTGGTAACTTTCACTCGGCCATCTGTGGTCGTCGATCTATTACAGCATCTGTGGCGGCATCCAACAAAATAGGCCTGCTCCCATTATGATGGTAGGTATGCGGTAATGGTCAGTGACCATCTTACTTCTCAGGAATTGCAACACATCTGTGATCGGCATCAGGTAGAACTCTTGTTCTATATGACTGGATTTATCATACATGACTGGTAGACTGCATGCTCTTTTCCCACTTCAATATTATTAATGTTATTAAAAAGATCTAAATAGAAATTATTATAAAAAAAAAATGTGAGCCGTCACGGGTACGCCTGGCAGATGTGAAACATCGACATTATTTTGTAAAAGTAATATGCAGAAAAGAACATATTGTGATAGGAACTAAATATGTCATAATGATAAAATAAAATATTACGATTTTTTTCCAGATAACGATGACTATTTATTGAATAAACATTTATTTTCATTAAATACAAAAATCCAAATCCGAGTGGGAGAGAATCGCACAGTCGATTGCGCATGGCGACGCGTCGCCACACCGTACACACTACTGCATATAGACTGTATATATATACCATCGTATAGCGTGGCGACGCGTCGCCACGGCAGAAATCGGTTTTACGTGCGGCTATAGATGTTTCACATCAAAAAACTGTTTCAAAATACAGCCAATGACACTCACACAATATAGACGAATCAATGCATTTTGAAAATTTAAACTGTCTACCAAATTAGGTTCAATAGGTAAAACGAAAAACGCTGAAAAATAGCGGTTTCTTGTATGGCGACCCCCTTTTATATTCGGTTTTTTTATACTTAGTATTAGTTGTTATAGCGGCCATGAGACATGTATAGGTACGTTTAAAAACATAGAATAATCGATACGTTTCCTTAAGAGCATATTTAAAAATGTATGTACCTACGTTCAAACTAATTAGAGTAATGCTTCTCTAGCGGACTAAGGGGAAGGGACTAAGGTTGGTTGCGGAAGGGGAGGTCTGCCCCGGGCCTCCAATTCATGGGGCCCCAAACACAGTTGCTAAAAAAGGTCGCCGGAATCACACATATTTGTCGACGAATAAGTTTATGACTGTCTAGCAATGATAACCTAGTGGTTAAGAAACTCGGCCTCTCGAGGGGTCCGAGGTTCAAATCCCAGTTACGCTCCTCTGATTTTTCAAAGTTATGTTTAGTATTAGAAATTAATTATCACTTGCTAAACGGTGAAGGAAAACATCGTGAGGAAACCTGCATATCTGAGAGATTTATAAAAAATAACCTCAAAGGTATGTGAAGTCTACTAATACGCACTTGGCCAGCGCGGTAGACTATGGCCCAATCCTTCTCATTATGAGAGGAGACCCGTGCCCAGCAGTGGGACAGTAATGGGTTGTTGATGATGATGATGAAGTCTATAACACAATTGTAATTTTGTAAAATCATATCATTTTTTTATACTGGGGGCCTCTGACGATCTTAGTTCGCCACTGTAGTTAGACAGAGACTGTAATTAGACCTAGACATTAGACAGAGACCCGTCGGTTATTTAAATACGGCGATTAGAGTAGGCTGTATTAAAACCACTGTTTGTTTAGCTTATCTTGTTAACACAGACCTGTCTTACATTTTCTAGACGGGTACATATTTTTACTTTGTCTGCATAACGTTTTGATTGACGCGGTAAGACGCAATGCATTTATGAAAAGCTTTGGTTAGATCTCCCGTCTTATAAAATGGTTTTATTTCAATAATCATACGTTTATCGACGATAATCCGTGTTTTATAGATTTATGGCAGGTAATATAGGTAAATTGGTAAAATTATAGTTTAAATTTAATTAATTTTAAAGAGATTTTTTTTCAAATTTGATAGATTAGATTGCTACTCCCCTCAGAATGAGAAGGATTAGACCTTAGTCCACCGTGCTGGCCAAGTGCGTATTGGTACACTTCACATACCTTTGAGTTTTTTTTTTATAAATCTCTCAGGTATGCAGGTTTCCTGACGATGTTTTCCTTCAGTGTTTAAGCAAGTGATAATTAATTTCGTAATATATAAACACTGGATTTTATAGAGTATATGTATAACCACAAAATATTAGTTTTTATTTTGTGGTAATAACGTTTACCGCTTTACCGACAAATACTAAAAAAAAAAATGTGGATTGTTATACGAAAATCCACTGTTTATCATTGTTTTTTCGTACAATTATATTGAATCGTTATATGTAGACAATTTTTTACAATGCTCTCACTTCTATGGCTGCTATGACAAGTACTAAAATTAAAAAAAAAAATAGTGGTACAGTGGTAAAAATAGTGGTGGTGGTAGAGTTCAATCCTTGCCAAATTTTTACGATTCTGCAAAAACTTGATACATGTCTACAATCTACATACTTCATAAATAAATGTTAATGAGTACATCATAAATATCATATTAAAATAAAATACAATTACTAACGTGTAACTGTGTAACTATGTACTTAGTTACACAAAAACAGAATATTAAGTTCGTTGAATGGATACGTGAATTAAATTACCCTACAACAACAAACTAACACAACAAGCAGCGCCCTCTATTAACGTTTAGAAATATTGCGCCGCCGCGCAGTCGCGATTCAGACTTGTCGAGTTACGAACTTGTTTACGCATGATGTTGCTAGATGTCGCTAGGAGTACATAAAACTAAGAATTAATTATTTTTACAGAATAGGATCTACATTGTCATTTCGACCCCTCCTACGTATAATACCGTAACTGCAAAATGACAACTTTACAGTAGCACTACCATGAGTTAACAAAAGTATTACTCGCTAGCGACTACGTAAAATAAATGTATGAAAAATTGTACAGCGCCTCTGGTGGTTACTCGTAGAACTAAAATCCGTAGTGGCGTAACTCGATACGTAAAAAATCTATCGAAATCAAATCGCTAGCGAATGTCATTATGATCTATTGCCATACAAATTCGGTCCCATGAGTCATTAATTTGACAGACGTTGTCAAGAAATACCGTAACGATAGTAGTTATGTTATTCACTAGCAAAATGACAATAGTTTTCTATTTACAATTTCTATAGTGGCGTTTCTATGCCAACTCATGGTAATGCTACAGGAGAGCGTTTCAAAGTTTCGAATATGCTAAAATGCGAATAAAATCTGCATTTATTCAGGTATCTCTATGAAATTTAGTATATGTTTTATTTTATATGCTTTATAAATTTACTTGTGTCGATAAAACATATTAAAATAAGGCAGTTTATGCAATAAAAACGAAAAGGCACTTTTATAGGTTACTATACGTAGGAGGGGTAAATTTTTACACCATCAAAATGGTACCTATAGTAGATTTTGCCCTCCATAACTATGTACTAGAATTACTAGATTATTGCGTATTACCTGATCCGATCTCCGTCTGGGAGTCCATAGTGTACAGAGAGAATAGTTAAGCGAAAGGTGGATATTTCACAATCTGTCAAATTATATAAATCTGGAAAAAAACTTAATGATGCTGATGCTATTTGTGCCCACAAATTACCTGTTTAGTTACTATTTAGTTATAATAATACTTTTTTCACTCATTTTTGACATTATCTAAAACATTTTGTATTGTAAGTAGGTACTCTAATTTAGACAGAGGAACACGTAAACTTAAGAGATAAATGCTAATTAATTACATGTTGGCCTGGCCGGTAATTGAACCCGGAACAACGTGACAATAACCGGTAAGCCGAGCGTCGCGACAGGTGGGTCATTGTTTTAAAGGACACAGAGTTGTTATTGCTTTTTAGATAGTAGGTTATATTACGAAATATTTATGTTCATACGAAACGGATGTTTACGAAATTGATCCAAAGTGGAACAAAAATTATATCATGTAAAAGCTGCCAAAATTGACCCTTTTTGATATAAGATAGTTTGAAGTGGCAATAAGCCAAACACACCATTACAGATAACTAATAATACAATTATAAAATGAAATATAATAAAATGATAACCCACGAGGAATAAAGAGTCGAGAGTGCAATCACGCGAAAGCAAGGATGTCAGAATTTGAAGACCATTGGTATCTAATTTCCAAAATTGGCATGAGTGGCACCAAATACGGAATGCTCATGTTTTGCAGTGGACTTATAAAACTGATGACTGGATTAGCAAACGAACATGCAGTCCAACAAGTGGCAACTATCACCCATAGACATCTGTGTTTAACCCCGGTTAAGATTAGGGTTCCACCTCGCCAGAAATCAACCACAAACTTATTTTATTTATTGAAAGTTCAACACAAGATACACCATTGGTCCTTAATTTCTTGAAACATTTCTAGCACATAATATATTGTTCTATCATGTTCCTGCAATTAGGTACAGGTGAACACAGCTTACATCATTACATCGTTTAAATCATTACATTGGTATTACATTAATAATATTATTATAAAAAAAATACCAATAAAATAATTTGTATATGTTAATTAACATTTTTTTTTATTATTAATTGTAAATCTGGTGAATAAATATTATCAATAATAATTATTATTGCAATCCTCTTACAACTTAGTAATTTGAAATTTTACTACATGAGTTAAAACTTTACATATGTGTGATAATTCTATTTTGTACGGGACGTGTGTTCAATGTCACTATCCTGTTATTTACGCAAGGACCTGCTTACCGAATTAGATGACAATGGGTTACTTTACTCATATCAAAATACACTACATTGTTTATTTATTAATAGCACTTGACCTAAACTGTCTAAATATATCTATATTTATTCAGTAAGATTATACACTTAATATTGGAACAGCAGACGATCATGCAGTCCACTCGATGGAAAGTGGCTACTGCTGCCCATGGGCATCTGTAACTACATTCCTATCAGAGCTCGACCACAGATTGGAACCCAGTAAGGACTACGCTGCAATGCTTCGGAGTATGTCACCGTTAAAACCAGAACACAGCAGCGCTTAACACTGCTGTTATAGGTGCTGCAAAAGTAGGTGCCGTCGGAGTCGAACCACACTTACCTTCCACCTCTTAACACTTCAATTATCCAGAAAGAAATGAAAACGGCATCCGCCATAACATTTTGACGTCCTATAATGCATAAACAAATAAATTTTATTTTCATGCTCTCTACGAAGTTACGAAACTTGCTTCTAGATCAATCATGTCAATCATCATGTAATCATCTAAGATTAATCATGTCAATCATCGCATTTATAAACGCAGAAAACACTAATCTATGATGATTCGCCATGATATTTTGACGTCGTATAATGCATTAACAAATAAATTTTATTTTCATGCACTCTACGAAGTTACGAAATTTGCTTCTGTTGATAAATAAGATTAATCATGTCAATCATCGCATTTATAAAACCAGAAAGCACTAATCTATGATGATTGATCGCCACTATAATGGCCGGTAAATTTGCCACGAATTCAGATTTTTTTTTGTTTTACAATGTCAACATTGTTAACATATCTCGGAACAATGATAAGCAATATACAGGGTGTCCCGTAAGTACCACGACAAACTTGGGAAGAACATAGGTTAAGGTCTGACTTCTCTGAGAAAAAAGTTACCTTAGTAAAAGTGTCACCGTTTTTGCACTATCGATTGCTTTATATTTTTTTTTTAAATTCAGCCCTCTTCATCTCCTTTCGTTAACTGCGTGTACAAATTTGGTGATGCAGTGTTTATTTTTTTTGTTAAATACTATCAAATAGATGGTCTGTCATATTGAAATGTAAATTGGTTAAAATATGTAAAGGATTTTTCCTTTACCATGAAAAAATAGGGCTATTTTGTACATATAATAATATACATATAATAGATTTTTTGATGGCATCACACGGATAATAATCCATAGATCACCATGGCCGACATGTTTTACATGAGCTCAAGAATTAGATAGTTACAATAGTAAACTTAACTTTTAAAATTTTGTACCTTTCTAAGTCCGCAAAAGTACAATGTATTTTTATAAAAGTGCTGAAGGAATACATGCAATTTAGGACCCATTTAAATAATAATTTATTTATCCCCTTTCATTACCTATTTTTAGTATTGTTATTTTTATAGCACCCCCGTTTGTCTGTCTATTACGGTTCAAAAGATAGAGACAGACGGACAGGTATCGGAGGCTTAGTAACAGGGCTCCATCTTTACCCTTTGGGAACGGTACTCTTAAAATCTGAATTTACTGTAAAATAGGTAATATTTTAATATATTTTTATTATGTCGTCGTCGTTGACACCATCAACGAGATTGTGTTGACGACGAATGACGAAATGTCGGTATCTCGTTGGCCAGCTGTCGGTCTATAAGAATACGCTCTAGACTGAACAATTTTATCGGTATTCGGGTTAAGGGCGAGTGGAGAGAGCTTTACGATTATTTATTTTAGGAAATTCGTAGTAAGGAGAGACTCACACGAGACTAGAATAGTTTGATGATCACAGGCAGGGCCGGATTTGGAGGTTTGGAGAACTTGGGACTACGAAAGAGCGGAAGCCAATAATCATTTTCCGAATAAAATGAAAATTTTCTGTCCAGTCTTTCCAAATAAAATTATTTCAACAAATAATAGTAATTAGTTAAATGCAAATAAAATGTCCCTGGGCAGTGTCTCCGCTTTATTGCCTCCCAATATTCGGTCCTGATGATAGGTAAGTTCCATTCGACGAAGATATTTTTATAATAATCTATTTTAACGACAAAACTTTTAATAATAATAAAAATAAATCTTTATTTGCTTAAATAAGGTAAAGTAAATTAGGTGTAATAAATAATATGACTTCCAATTTTTTTAACCTTTAAGGCATGCAAAATTATAATTTTATAGTCGCTAATTTTAATCTATTAAACAAAATATACAAATTTTTACAATCATGAATTCATAATTTACAAGTTACATATTATTAGAGCAACATACTGTGAATTTACCCTTTATTAGTCTACATTAACCTATTTTCCTAGAAATTAATCCACTGAGTAAAAAGGTTTCGTAATAAGCCAATTCTTGAAGTGCTTCTTAATATTTTCAAAATTCATTTATTGGCAATGCGTTATAAACTTGAATGCACATTCCGTAACAATCTCTTCTATAATAAACTGATTTTGGTATTTTGTAATAACCTAGTCTATTTGCGTGTCTCCTTGGAATTATATAATTATATATTTCAGCAGTTGTTTTACCAGCCTGTGGAGGGTAATGTTGCTTGCCGGATTTTAGCATTACAAGTGTCGTTGGTTTTATCTAAATTGTGGGGTTATATTCTTAAGCAGTCGGGTTTTACTTTTTGTATAATATATATAATGCGGACAACATATTATGTAGGTACAAGTTGTGTTTAGGCGGCAAGGCGTTGCTTCTTAATCTTCAGTGTCCAACGTATTTGTAACCAACCTACGTCTGTAGCTCTATTTGGGATCAGTTTATCGACATATTTATTTGCCACTTCAATTCCATATACTCTATGCTCTAAAACCAAGGTTACCTACCTACCTTTAGTGCCCGTTATCCCATTACACCGTACTATTATCGTCTCGTGTCTAATCCGCCTAAAATAACTCCTGTCTATCGGTCAAGGTTTGTAGATCTTTAGAACAGACATTATGTTTTAGTGTTTGAATAAACAAGCTTTGTGTTTCTAGGAAAATCGTTATAAGTAGTCATGTTTGTTATTTTTAAAAGAGTCCTCATTAATTTTGAATTCTACTAATCAATTCTTGGCAAACATAGTGGAGAATGGTAGACTTAACGTTTTTCATATTGAGAGAAGTCATAATTGTGTTCAGCTCCCGCCTATCCCCTGATCAGTTATTTTTATAGTA
The DNA here is from genome assembly GCF_041222505.1 of Epargyreus clarus. Classification (NCBI taxonomy): domain Eukaryota; kingdom Metazoa; phylum Arthropoda; class Insecta; order Lepidoptera; family Hesperiidae; genus Epargyreus; species Epargyreus clarus. The sequence goes on from NW_027332212.1 coordinate 12,117,757, forward strand.
TAGAAATAGCAGATCATGCAATTCACCTGATGGTAAGTGACTATTACTGCAGGCCGTGGTCACCTGTAATCAACCCTAGGTAAGATTCCTACTGAGGGGAAGCGGCGCATCTATGGCCTCAGCTGTGGTACCTCAGGTGGGAATCTAATCTTATCTGGGGTTGATTACGGATGTTCTTGGGCGGTTGTAGCCACTTACCAACAGGAGGATAGCATGCTCGTCTGCTATACTAATGTTACAAAAAAATCTAGTTCTATTTGTATACTCCTGTGTCTATAGTAATACTGTTTCTACCTGTAAATAATTGTTTATCAAATTAAATGGAAACAAAATGTAATATAAAAATTGAGAACAATTAATTTTAAATCAATTTCATCATCATCATCAACCCATTCGTCCCACTGCTGGGCACGGGTCTCCTCTCATAACAAGAAGGATTAGGCTATAGTCCACCGCGCTAGCATAGTGCGTATTGGTAGACATAATATACCTTTGAAATTATTTTTTTTCATAAATCTCTTAGGTTCCTAACGATGTTTTCCTTCACCGTTTAAGCAAGTGATAATGTATTTCTAATACGCACATAATTTGAAAATTCAGAGTTGCATGCCTGGGATTTGAACCTCGGAACCCTCGATCGAGAGGCCGAGTTTCTTAACCACTAGGCTATCACTGCTTCATTCAATTTATTTGCATTTAATTGGTGTCTCTAATTTCGTCCACTGCGGCCGGCAATAATTTTGTTAATAAATAGGCAATAATTTTGTTAATAAATGTTATTGGTTGACGAACAGGTTGACGAACTGTTTTATTATTTTTGATTAAGATGTAATAAAATTTCGCTAACGGCTGAACGTCAGTTTTATTGCCGATATAATGTTTGAAATAGATCACTCAATGAAAATAAAACTTGTGACATCACTCAATTAATCTTATCAAAGAAGTGCCTGATAACAGCAATGGAGCTTTGCGTGGTTCGACTGCCATGACGTCGTGACTGAAATGTCTGTTTTATATCAGTTCTGATACAATCCGCTAGGGGCACTGATTTGAATTTTTTTTTTTTTTGAATATAGGAGTAGAAGACGAGCATGCAGTCCACCTGATGGTAAGTGGCTACTGCCGCCCATGGACATCTGTAATCAACCTCAGATAGGATTAGATATTCCTACCTGAGGTCGGCCACAGATGCGCCGCTACCCCTGAGGACTAAGCTGGAACGCCTCGGAAAAGTTTGTCTCCCTTACCACGCCCTTCAAACCGGAACACAGCAGCGCCTAACACTGCTGTTATTAGGTAGAAATAGGTGTGGCGGTGGTGCCGCCGGAGTAGAACCACAAAGGGTTCTACCACCTTCAAAAACCTGTTTTACTAAAGAAAGAATTGTAGACGTTGAAAATTTGTTTTAATAATATTATACTCATTGTTTCTAGTTCTGCTTTGGAGACAGAGGGAGACACGTGTTTAAGGAGATGTCACTTGTTCCTGTGGGCCCGCAATGCATCTATAATCGGCTTCAGGTAAGATTTTTTATATACTACTAGCTGACCCGGCAAACGTTGTGTTGCCATATAAATAAAAAAATGTTAAGAGTGAACAACCCTTATCACTTTGGGGCATGAAAAATAGATAGTAGCCAATTCTCACACCTACTGAATTGTACGATACGAGGAGTACGGTAACTAACATTGTGACACGAGAGTTTTATATAGAAGATTAAGGAAACCAAAAAAAAGGAGCAACTGATAAAATTGGACCCTGGAGTTGCTACCCTTGAGGAGTAAGTTAGAACACCTTGTATAAGTCTCTCACTTAGCACACCCTTCAACCAGAACACGGCAGCACCTTACGTATATAGCAATGGTGTTATTAAGTAGAAATAGGTGTGATGGTGGTACCATCGGTCAGAAACACAAAGGATTCTACCGCCTTCAAATAACTGATCTGATAAAATTGGTGATACGATTTTTGGAACGAATTTCCGTAATGCAAATTGCTTGGGTTAAAAGTAGAAGTGATCACGTAAGAAAAAAGTGTTATGTAGTGATAAATAGGCAGTGGTAACCTATCGGTTGAAACTCGGCCTCTCAATCAGTACCCTTACCATGAGTTTTCAAAATATTCCACAATTTTACGTTAAGTTTACTCAATCCATTATTCTGTTCCGTTTGCTTCAGTAGACGAAGTAAACGTAACAATAAGTAACTTAATATAGTGTCAGTAACGTAACATTAAATGTCTAAATTGACAAAATGGCGCTTTATGTTTTGTTTCTCTTTTTTGTGAACATGTGAGGTAGACAAAAAGATCGTCGTCACTTGAGCACTTACTTATTGTTACGTTTACTCAGTCTACTGAACCAAACGGAACAGAATAATGGATTGAGTAAACGTAACGTAAAATTGTGGGATGTTTTGAAAACTCATGGTAAGGATGCTAACGGCCTTATTATAGCGACTGGGTTTGGAGACCCCCAATATCGAAGGCCCGGCGCGGACCGCCCCTTCTCCCCCTTAAGCCGCTAGAGGTCCGAGGTTCAAATTCCTCGCATGTACCTCTGATTTAATAAATGAATAAGTGAATTTCAGTACTAAATGTGGTAATATTTACATATAATTGTTACATACACATTCGATGTGACTCCAATAATACAGTAATATTATCTCATCCTGTTACGGTTGATATCATTTTTATCCGGATCCTGTTTTGCACATATTTATGAAGTTTCAAAATATTGCGACGTTCTTTGTATTTTTTTTAATATTTTATCCAATATGAATACAAATACAAAGTAAATTAATACGAGTATGAATTTTATGTGGTAGAATCCTCTGTGGATCCACTCCGGCGGCACCACTGCCACACCTATTTCTAATACCAGTATCAAGCGCTGCTGTGCTCCGATTTGAAGGGTGTGCTCCGATTGTAAGGGAGACATACTTTTCCGCGGTATTCCAGCTTAATATTAAGTGGTAGCGGCGCATCTGTGACGGACCTCAGGTGGGTCACTCGCGTTATCTGGGGTTGTTTGCAGATGTTCCACGAGCGGCTGTAGCTACTTACCATCAGGTGGACTGCATGCTCGTCTGTTATTTCTATATTCTGTGTATTAAAAAACCTTAGGGACAGCATTTATTAGAGTTTGACGATTGGCAGGCCTCAATACGAATCTATCAGCTACCTGCTACTAACGTCTATTTATTTTTAGATAAGTAATAGGACTTGCCCAGTGGTCGAAAGCTCTCATAAATTTTCCAAATATTTTGATTGATATCATATTTATTAATAGCTCATATGTAATGCTCATATGTAATCATAATCAATATGTAATAGATTTTACAACCACATGTAGTCAGACTGCGGCGGAACCATCGCTCATTTATATTTATGTATTAAGGTTTTTTAAAGAAGACATTTAAAGCCCAGTTTAGTTCACGTTTTTTTTTATATACAAGTAGCATACGAGCATTCAATTCACATGATCGTAAATGTCAGTGTTTCTATGTGAACTAAGTTGGAATACCTTATATCCGTGTTTCCTAACCTGTGGTCCGCGGACCCCTGGGGGTACCGCGAGTGTATGTATGGGGGTCCGCGGTGTCATCTCTGGACCATACATAAATCGCTCATTAAATGCAAAAGGGCCGCTTTACTGCTTTTTTCAACTACATACCTATGTGAAAAGGCATTCTCTACTCTTGTTTATACAAAAAACAAATACAGAAACAGATTACAAGTAGAATCTGATTTGAGATTACAGCTTAGTAGCAACATCAACCCGAATATCCCTGATTTAGTTGCAAGAAAACCAACACCAACCTTTATTTTTTTTTTCATATTTTTCATAATAAACAGTTATAATTACCTTCTGTATTTGTTTTTTTTCTATCTGTAATAACTAAAATAAATACCTAATCCATTTTTTTTTGCTGTTTATTTTATTCGTCCGGGTCCGAGAAAACTGTGCTTGACTTCCAAAGGGTCCGTGGACTGTAAAGGCTGGTAAACGCTGCCTTACATAATATCTCTCTTATTAAACCCTTCAAAACAAAACAAGTAAGTGCTTAAAACCTTTTAGGCACAAATATGCCTTTATGGCAACAAATATAAAAATAAAAAAATTGAAAATATTTCTTACAAAAAACCGCTATTTTTCGTTTTATTTCGCTTTATCTCTTAAACTGTAATATGTAGACCGTTACATTTTGACAATACTTTTACTTTTATGGTTAAAATGATAGGAAATACTAAGAATAAAAATAAAAAAAAGATAATTCGGTGATACGGAACTCATCGTTAGAGCTCCACTCGCACTTGGCCAATTATTTAAAGTAAGCTATCAACATATTAACAATGGACTTCAAGAAACATTTTGAGTTTATAGATTTGGCTATAAGTCAGTAGTAGCTCAAAGTCAGACTATCTGTCTGTCAGTAGATGCTATCTCACACTTTTTTTTTTATTTATTTATTTACTCTTTATTGACCATGTTAAAAACAATGTGGTGCAAAAGGCGGACTTAATGCTAAATAGCATTTTCTCCCAATCAACCTTAGGGATATAGGGTTTATCACATAAAGACATGTTTTAGGAGTTGTCAAAACATTTGAATTTGATTACGAAGATGCAGACGCTGTTAAAATTTTATTAGCTATTTTTAGTGGGACGACGACCGATTCTGTTAATCTGACCTTGATGACAAAAATATTCTGAGAATATTATTTACTTAAAAATTCCACTGTAATACCTCTCAATGAGATGAAGATTCTACGATATCAAACAAACTATCTGGGAATTCACCCACTCAGTCTGGGGTTTCGCGAATTACCGTTGAGCATACTAATTGGCTAATAAATTGGCCAGAATTACATATACGGAATGAGAGTTAATTAATTTATTTAGTTACCGACATTTTATAATATACAAGTTGCAAAGGAGTATGCAGGCCACCTGTAGGTAAGTGGCTACTGCCGCCCATCCGGCATAATGCGCACATGCTCCGCTACCCCTGAGGACTAAGGTGGAACGCCTCGGAAAGTATGTCTCCCTTACCACACCCCTTTTCCCTTACCCTTTAAACCAGACCGCAATGCTTGACACTGCTGTTGAAAGTGTAGAAATAGGTGTGGCGGTGGTGCCGCCGCAGCCGAAACACAGTGTTCTACCACCTTAAATATTTATTTATTAATTTATGTAAGTTCATGGCAAATTGCACTGAGAACCCGAAAGCATAATTTTCATTGTTAATTCAGAAGTTATTATAAACTGCAATTTGACTCGTGTTATTATGATGTGGTTTCTTCGATCACTAATAAGAACTAGTGATCGAAGTGTGGTTTGCATGAAACTAGTGCATAAAAATAAATATGCAATCAATTCTTTGAAGTTTTCTATATTTTATTAACCTCTCAAAGATTTGCTGACACAGTCAATAACAAAAACAGATTTCTTATTGATTTGGTATTGTGAATGTATTTAACTTTAGAAAATAGCCCTTACCTTTGATAAGCAAACCGATATACAAATTTTATTTATTATTTATTAATAACATAGGCACTTGCATTTCAAATGATTTTAAGGGACAAAATATTTTAAAGCGCTAAAAGTGTGCGTGTAATAAAATAAAAATTACTTATAAAAAGTACTTAATAAAGTAAGTTATTTCGTAAGTAGTTTATATTATATAAATAAATAAACACGAGAATGTTTACTTACAAAAATAATTGACAAAATGTTCTAGAAATGGGGTAAAAGTTAAACCTCGTTATTTTGTAATGGTTAACATTTTCTTTTTAATTTTAAAGAAGCCTTATCAAATACCATAGTATGCCTATTATATTATTCTCTCTTTGGTCGTAAAAGATTTGTTTCATTGCCTTATACAAGTAAAAGATGCTAAAATGTAAATAAATACAAAATAAAAGAACACCTTACCTCTTGTACATACCAATTTGCCTCACGATACATGAATGGACTAGGTCTTCCATACATTACGAAGTAGTCCGCCGATTGCAAGCCAACAGTTCGTGAATACTCAGTCCTATAGTGCAACTTCACTCCGTTATTGCCAATTTTATCAAAATTAGGCAGTTTCGTACACGTTCTATTATAAAATGCGTAGCCGATCTCACAACACTTCCTTAAACAACTTCTAATTTCACAAACACATCCAAACGTTTTTATTTCACCGCTAATATTCTTCGAGTATACGTATTTTGGGGGGAAATTAATTCCATCGTGCAAAATGCTACCATCACTTAACAGGTCACCTTTCAGTTCAATACTTGCAATATCTTCGCAAGGCTGGCCATTTATACAAGAGAAGAATAAAACCATAAACAAAGACGCGAACATTTTTAACACGCTTTTTTTAAATAAATAATTGGCGCGTTTTTTTAGGATCCCGCGCGACGTTTTTGCGTGGCCGATATGTTTCGTCTGACTGTTGTATGTACGTTCTGGCCCTAATTTATAAGTGTGTAACGATCCCCCTCATTACAATAAATAATTAACACGCACCAATTTAATTTTCGTTGAAAGCCGAATATTTTTTTTTATTACGGTCACAATATATCTACGGACAGCTCTGCTTTAGTTAAACTGTACACCAGTCTGTTGCAAATAAAAATCGTGACTGACGCTGATTCAATCTTGTGTGAATAATGCATTTAATTATTTATTAGATTGCCGCGGCTTTCCTAGATCCTTTATGACATTGTAGTAGGTATTGATAGCTCCCAAAAACCCCGTTTGAATGTCAACATAATACACATGATATGCTAATAAAATAGTCAATAATATTTTCAATTTAAATTCAAAGCACCTACCTGTGATGGTTACATTAAATTACTGATAAAAACATCTGTAGTGTTTGTAACTACTAAATCCTGTTTGGTATTTTTTATTATGATGTTACTAATTTTATGAACCGATCTTTACGCAAATTATATTTACAAATGTCCCTTTGTTGCTTAATTGATTCAAAGAAGTGTTATGCATTAAATAATCATTTATATAGTATTTTGTAGTACCTTTAGTTGCAAGTGATAAATCAGAAGTATACGTAATACTTTGATATAAATAATTGCTTTTAATGTCAATAAGTTTCTAATGGTACCTAACTATGTGAAGTGTACTAATACGCACTTGGTCAGCACAGTGGACTATGGCCTAATCATTCTCATTCTGAGAGACGACACGTGCCCAGCAATGGGACAGTTCGATTGACGTCAACTTGCTTTCAATGTCTATGTGGAAACTATAGATATAACATAGGGATAATAATACTTTGATTAAATACTTGTTTTTAATGTGTAGGTAGCTGGAATCTTACTTTTGTGGTAGGTAACTAGTCTCGGTACTCACGAAGTCTTGGAATTCATTTTTTGTAAAACTTTTCCTTATCGGTAATAACTAAATTTGTTCCATACAAATATAAAGGATAAAGTCTGAAGGACGGCAGATTAAATTTACAACTCTTTTGTGGTAATACTTTTAGCGCAGTATTTATATTGTATCACTCACATACATGAGTTTATTTTATTTATAATACGGAGTAAAAGTATTTAGTCAGTGCCGATTTATTTTAGTGCAAGATTTGTGCATCGTATAAATACGATAAGTGCCAATTTTTATGGCTTTTAGAATCCATATTAGGCAATCGAGTTGCATAATAGTGTGAAATCGCTAAATTTCAATCTTTGGTAGGCAAAACATTAGATAGATTGTTTATTAATATGTGTTAGTCACCCCAATCTTTCTAATTTCTGTGAAGTTTATAATGGACAACAATAGCTTCAACAATAGCTCGCAACGTCACTATTTATTTTGAGCTTTAGTCAATTACATTTATACAGTGGAATCTGACAAACAAAAAAACGTAATGTTTTAGTAAGATTATTTCTGTCAAAATCGTCAAAGTTTTGACTAGGAGAAATTTAACAGGACACAAATGTTTGACCGGCAATATAAATCTAAGACTGTAAAAACATGAAGCTTTTGCTACATGCTGCCTCCCCCATAAGTTTCCAAAAGGTGTGTAAAGTTTAGAAATTGACAATTGGTCAGCGTTGTAAACTATGGCCTTAAAACTACTCCTTTTGAAAGGACACCGGTATTCAGCAGAACATCAATAATTGTATGATATCAATGTTTCGAAAATCTAGTTCATCTATCACTTTATCTATAAACCTATTTTGAGAAGATATTTTCGTAACAAAAGCTAACCTTACCAGTTATTAGCCATGTACTTAATCTGTGCGAGTGCGAATAGATAAAGTTGAAGTGTTTGTAATTACGAAATAACTAATATTTTCAAAGCTTCCGTTTGGGTGATAGCAAAACACACATCACAACTTTTTTCCTGTTTTTACGGTCCAATCTTGGAGTGTATTAAAAATTAACTGTAATTTTATGCAGATCTATCAATGACTTAGACTGACTTAGAGAATAACATTGTTACAACATTAATTGATTTTTTCATTCGCAAAAGCAGAGTATGCAACTTAGTTTCTGTAATCTTAAAGCTAATATTAAACTTTAACATTTTTGACTTACCTCTTGCAAATACTTTTTGCGTACCTCTCGGTATCTAAAAGGACCGGGGATACCAAACAGTACGAAGACATCCGCCGATTGCAGTTTGACAGTCCGTCTGTATTCATTCATGAAGTTCAACTTCACCCCGAATTTTGTGATTTCATCAAACTCCGGCATTAGTTTACATGTGTTATTGTACAACACGTGACCGTATTCACAGCATTTCGAAAAGCACCGTTTTACTTCACAAACACAACCGAACGTCTTAATTTCCCCGCTTACGTTCCTGGAATAGACGTATTGTGGCGGGAAATGAATCCCACCATGCATTATGGTCCCATCACTAAACTTTTGCGAATCTTTCAACTCAATACTCATCACGTCTTTGCAGGGTTGCCCATTTATATTTAGAACTAATAAAGTCACAAATAAAATTACAAACATTTTTTTAATCAATGCGTGTTCCATATTTTTAATTGTAGTCGGCACGTTTTATCTGGAGCGGTCAGTAAAGTCTGACTGGTTGGCTCACGGTCGTTTGTGATACGCATAGTTCAATACATCGATTTTATGCACTAGTTTTAATGTCCTAATGGGCGCCAGTATAAGGGTGTCTTTCCACTAGGGATGTGCGAAGTAGCTAAGCTATAGATATGCGTCAAATCTATCTAGAATTGGTAGCTTAATTTAGCTGTGGAAGTTAAGATATGTCTTGTGTACGGAAATATATGAGCTAAAGGTTTTGAGCTATGAATGTGAGCTACCTTAATTTACAAATTAGCTTCAGGTTTTCGACAAAGATGGCCTACGGCATTAACCCATTATTACCCGTCTGCTAGGTACGGGTTTCTCGGACTTCAAGAGGTTTAGGCCAAAGTCAACCGCGCTGGTCAAGTGCGAATTGGTAGACTTCATCCACATTTGAAAACTTTTTTACCCTTAAATACTTGAAAACAGTGATAGCTTAGTGGTTAAGAAACCCGGCCTCTCGATCGAGGGGTCCGAGGCTCAAATCCAAGCCACACACCTCTGATTTTTCAATGTTATGTGCGTATTAGAAATTAATTATCACTTGCTAAACGGTGAAGGAAAACTTCGTGAGTAAACCTGCATAAATGAGAGATTTTTTAATAAATATCTCATTTATGCAGGTATGTGAAATCTCAAAGGTATGTGAAGTCTACCAATACGCACTTGGTCAGCGCGGTGGACTATGGCCTAATCCTTCTCATTATATGAGGAGACCCGTGCCCAGCAGTGGGACAGTAATGGGTTGATGATGAAATACGTGAAATTAGCGAATTACGTTAGCTACCAGAAATAAAATAATCGTTTGTAAGCATTATGATCATAAGCGGATTTCTAGTTAAACCTCTCATAGTTGTACATAAAGTACCAAGAACTCAAAATAAATTTGCATATAAATAACTTTGTCACTTGTCCTCACAAATTTATAAAAATATTTTTAAATACAATAAGTAAAACTAGTTTGTAATTTTACCATAACTACTCGTACAAAACCTGCTTCTAAGCTCATAAGCTTATGGAAAACTTCGTGGTAGGACACTGGAAACCCTGAGATCCCGGAGTCCTCTTGGCAACGTAGAGGACGGCCACCGGGGCGGTTTTAGTGCGGTAAGAATCCCACATAACCCTGTGTCGCTCCTACTTCACCGGGTACCTTTTGAAGGTTTCCCCTCGTAAACAAATAAAGGACACTGGAAACCCTATCAAACCGACCACCATACCTATTTCTGCCTTATAATATCAGTGGTGTGGTAAGGCCGTTACAACTGTTATATTAGAGATAATTTATAATTTAGGCCATAACCCAACAGGTTATGGCCCAGCGCGATAAATAATAAATAATTAGCGCATTATATTTTACGTGAAAAATAGATGTAACGTAATCGAAATACGTAAATCATATCGACCGGCATTATGGCGACTCCGGTGAGTTTATGCCCGACCACATCAAACCAGTTCAACAATACATTTGAGAAACTGAAGGGTGTTGAGAACTACAGCACATGGAAGTTTTTAATTAAAATGGTATTGATTCATGAAGATTTGTGGGATGCCGTCGAGAGTGATGAAGATAACAAAAAGTCGTTGAAGGCACTCGCAAAAACATGTCTATCAGTGCAACCGGCGGCATTCCCACATATTCGGAATGCGAAGAGGGCGCGCGAGGCGTGGCTAAATCTTGCCAAGGGCTACGAAGACAAAGGTTTGCGCAGACGACTAAGTCTTTTGAGATTCGCTGTCGTACCGTTGTATAATTTTCACTGAATAAATATACTAAAAACTCCAACAACAACTCTCATCATCACTGAGACGTCTTACCCCCCGGGCGCACATATATTGCGGCAATGTCAACATAAGGGCGGTGGGCAGGAAATTCGGGTCTCGAGGGTACCCTCTTTGCCCGGGCAGATTCTCAGGTGGTCAAATGCCCCCTGGATTTATAATATTTATTCATTATAATATAACGTTATTTAAAACATTATAATACAATGAACAAGTATCAAAAATGGACCAACCCCACTGTTAAGTGGGTGGTTCGGTACTTGTCGCGTCGTTATTACCGAGCGGACGGTCGGCCCCCTGATGGTCGGGGGCCAACAACTCTGCCCTAAGGGTAATAACGCACATCTACCCTAAATCCTATCTTAGATAGAACATTTCTACCTATTTATATAGTACCAAAGCAAAAAAAAAAAATAGAATTCTATCTGTATGGTACAGACAATAATATTCTGTTTGAAAAATAAACACTGTATTTTAAGAGCTTTACCTGCTTTGTTTTGTTGAATATGCTATGCGGTTTGGTTATACAGAGTTTTTTATACATCGACATCGACATCGACATTTGAATAAATATTCATAGTACTTGTAATAGCTACTAAAAAAAATAAAAATACGTTTTCCAAAAAAAAATTGTGTTTTCTTATCTTATCTGTAGGTATATAGATAAGAAAATTGCGTGCCTTGCAGTAATTACAAAAGTTATCTGTCCGTGGATATCCGCATGGAATAAATTACTAATTTTGCATAATCCATTATTAATCATTGGTAAGATAAATAATTGAATCTTACTTGGTTTTACAATTCTATGCTAGTCACTATTCTTGTTAGATACTTATTTCCGCACATGGATTTCCCCGTTGTATCTGAGAATATTGAAATAGGTTTTTATTTTCTATAATAACTGGTTATTAAATGACTCAATTTGTTATGAATGAGAACGTATCGATACTTATGAATAAGAATGAAGATCTTAAATTAACTTTAATTTTCTTACTGAAGTGTGACAATGTGACTGCAAGTATTTCTGGTTTATACTGCTTAGGTGATGTGGTGTTGTCCGAGGTTCAAATTCCAGACATGCACCACTAATTTAAAATGCTAAATCATAATATGCTTTTCCATAATACTCTTAACGGTGTGTACAGTATAGGCATATAATATGAATCACGTGGCAGACTACGGATTAAACTCTTCTTATTCCAAGGATTAGGAATAGTCCGGCATTGGGGGATTAATATGTACAGATAAAGTTCAAATCAAAAATTAAAACGTGTTTTAAAGTAAATAATAATAATAAACAAAACTTTCTACCCTCGAAGCCTCTATTTTTGTAACTGGAACCTAATGCATGTCAGACAGGAATGGATTTTTCAGACGGATCGTCGCTTTCGAGAAAAGTTTAAGAGGGACTGGCTAATTAACTAAACTCTAAAGTCAAGTAAAACTAAGCTTAAAATACGTAATTCCTCCAACCATGTGTAAACTATAAAGCAATGACACTATTAAGTCGTGGGAAGAAATTTATTTGTCGCATGTTACAGAGAATCCCGCCACAGCCTTTGGTATAATAACTTAAGATACGTTACTAGCGGGCAAAACTTTAAATATACAAAAGCAACCAATTGGTGTTTGTCAACTCCAGTCGCTCTAGTGCGTCGTAGTAATTGACACGTATGTCACTGTAAAAAATGCCTTCCTGTGAAATGCGTAAATGTATAAATTCAAAAGCTTCATGTATTCAAATATCACAAGTAAATGAGGAGAAATTATTATACTTTGATTATTTTTCGTTTTTGGTCCGCTATGATTACGTAACTGACAAGAAAGAGACAACGTATTCCTTCCACAAGTAAAGTGATAGAGACACGATATTTACGTATGAATGAAACTTGAAACGGAATTTAGAGTAAAATCTAAATATTTGTCTTATGAGAGGTAAGTCCATGATTATTATTTTATTTAAAAAAAAATAAGAAATAATTTTGTAAGTTCATATTTTTACGTACATATCTGAAAAACAAAAAAAAATGGAGTAGTTAATGATGGCATATAATCTGTAAATTTTGCAAAATTCTTTGAATAATAATTATAGAAAGTATATTTTTAGAAGAGGAAGACGAATGAACGATGAAGATTTATCAAATGACTGATGAAAACTAATCGATTTATGTTTATATATGATACATTATTTATATATATATATATATATATATATATATCTTATATATAAAATTCTTCTGTCACAGTGTTAGTTACCGTACTCCTCCGAAACGGCTTTACCGATTTTCACCAAATTTTATATGCATATTCAGTAGGTTTGAGAATCGGCTACTATCTATTTTAAAGTGCTAAGGGTTGTTCACTCTTAACATTTTTTTATTTATATGGCAGCACAACGTTTGCCGGGTCAGCTTGTATATATATATATATATATATATATATATATATATATATATATATATATAATGATTATTTTGTATAGTCCTAAATTACAAATCTTGTAGGATTAATAAAAGTTACCCTTTTTTTGTAGGACATTGTTTTATTTAGATAAAAATTATATTATCCTATCACGTGATACCTTTGTCCTACAGTTAGTAATGAAAAAAAATTCCTGCGGAATTAACATCTTTTCAGCGTAGGTCCGAGATGACATACCATGCAATTTGTAGGACAATGTGCATGGTAGACTATGTAAATGTTAGACAGCCAATAAAAAAAAATCAGCTGGTTAGTAATTATTTTTCATGACCTTGTTTATGATACATGTTGGAGAGGGGGGACACCCTAAAAAAACCTTATATTTTGTAGGACAAATATTTTTTCACATTATTTTAATAATTATCTTGATAATTAACAAAGAAATTTGGTTAGTAATAAATTTTTAGAATTCGTCCGGTCAACATATTTTATCCTTGCTGCCCCTATCAAGCTACCATTTACCAACATTGCTGTAAGGAAAAATATTGGGCGTCTTGTCGAAACGAAGCTACTCACGAAAAATCAGCTTGTTAGTAATAAATGATGAAAACTATACCAGGGATCCTGTACTATAAATTGCGTGTGAATTAGTATGTAATTATCTGTGTAATAAATAAAGTTCACGGCCACATGGGCATGGTGTTATCGAAAATTAATGGGTGTTGCGTGTGTTATCGAAAATTAATAATGTCACGGGACGCTATCCAAACAATAATAATTAACGTGGGTTTTCAGGGAATTATTCTATTATCAGTACACCTATATAATATTTGTTTTTGTGAATTTATGTCCATAAAATTAAAGGTAGAAGAATCGTGGGTCGGGGCGCCACCGAAACACCTATTCTCTGTCATACAAGGCATTACATCTTATAATAATTACTAATAATCAATCTATTCACCGTTTTGCCTGTCGAAAATCAAAATTTAACAATTTATTAATATAAATTTTAAATTTTAAATAAAATTATAATAAATTTTAGAGAGTTTTTATACTATCAGCAAACGAGCAAGGAATAAGGATGAAAAGTAGCAACTGCCGTTCATCTATATCAACCCCGATAGAATTAGATCCTATTTGAGATTGGCGACAGATGCGAGTAGTTGGTAAGTCTCTTATAGGTGTTTCTTCCCTTACCATATCCTTCAAAGCAAAGGTAGAAATAAATAAATAGGGTAGATGATGATAGATAGAATAGGATGTAGGCAGAAATAGTGGTGGTAATGGACTCTGAATTATTTTATGTGTACTCCTCTTGGTGTCTTGGTACCCATGATACAAGTAATTCATTAGGCCGTTGAGTGTACAGAGGTTGTTCGCAAATAACAAAGCGATTCTAGTGATCAGTAATAGGTACCTTACTTTATTCAAAGAGTTATCCCCAGGGATTATTCAACAAATTATATTACTTTGTTAATTAAAGGTCAATGACAGTAAACTAGTTACTTATCCAATTTATAAATTAATTTTCAACGTAAGTAAATAATTATCTATTAATTATTTGATAACATACGAGCCTTAGCAGGATAAAAAATGAAGTAAATTGTTTAACATTTTTTAATGTTAGGTTCATCATAAAATGATATAAGAAAACGAATGTAAAATATTTTAAGTATTACTTTGTTGTTAGTATTACTTTGTAGTTGAAGTGAGTTAAACTTATAATGACAGTGGGACGACGACGAGGATTCTCGAATGGAGACGACGTCTGTGCAAAAGGGTATAGGACGCCACCGACAAGGACTGATGACCTGAAGAGGACGGCGGGAAACCGCTAGATTCAGATAGCTCAAGACCAGGTCGCATGGCGCGGATTAGAGGAGGACTGTATCCAGCAACATGAGTTAACAAGTAATTAATTTAAAAAATCAAAAACCCGACTGCACCAAAAAGGCTGAAGTAGAATTTCCAAAGGCAGTGAAATAGGCATTTCATTATTTTTATCCAGAAAGCCAAATACAAAGTTTCATAGTAGGTGTCTGCTTCAAAAACAAAAAAATGTTCAAACAATATTATCCTATTTTATTTTATCCTCGTACTAGTGTTCATTTACGCTATATAAAAAACCTATGTGTAAAATTCCAGCACGCTTAAGTTCAGCGGTTTCCCTTTGCGTTGATTGGCACATCAACTCTCTCATTTAGTCAGACAGTCATCTCGATGTGTATATACGAGTATATATGTACTAGCTGACCCGGCAAACGTTGTGTTGCCATATAAATAAAAAAATGTTAAGGATAACAACCCTTATCACTTAGGTGTAAAAAAAATAGATAGTGGCCGATTCTCAGACCTACTGAATATGTATATAAAATTTGGTGAAAATCGGTGAAGCCGTTTCGGAGGAGTACGGTAACTAACACGAGAATTTTATATATAAGATATATTATATAATGTATGTGTAATCTCCTCTTAATTTCCTTTATTTTGACACCCTACACGATAGGTTTGGTTAACTTTTTTAAAACGTGTTACTATTTCGCGAAAAAATTCACCATTTACGGTCTATAAAATATATAACTTCAGTAAATCAAAGTTTCGGTCATTATTTTACCTCGTTAGAGGTAGCATTTCATTATTTTTATCCAACAAGCTTGATACAAAATGTCATAGTGTTTGCTTCAAAATTGACGATAGTTCAAATGAACTTTTAACCCTTATTTTACCCTCTACGGGGTTGATTTTTCGGAAGGGGATAAATAAGTGCGTCCTTGTTCCTATCCAGAAAGCCAAATACAAAATTTTATAGTAGTTGCTTCAAAATTAAAGGATTTCAAAAAAACTGTTTTCCCCTATTTTACCCTCTTAAGGGTAGAATTTCCAAAAGGCCTTTCTTAGTACTTATTCAAGCTATATAGAGAACCTGTGTGCAAAATTTCAGAACTGTAAAGTCCTTGGTTTAGGCTGTACGTTGATTTCTGAAAAATGAAAAAGTCATTTAGTTAGTCAGTCAGTCAGTCACCTTACTGTTTTATATATATACAAATATGTTTTTCTAATCTCCGTTTAATTTCCTTTCATTTGATACCCTACTCGATAGGTTCGGTTAACTTTTTTTTTTAAATGTGTTACTATTTCGCGCCAAAAATCCGCCATTTTGATTTTTTTTTACTAACACCTATCTAAGGACACTCGGGTCATTGAGACAAATATAATGACACTTTAACTGTTGAAATTCATCCAGCCGTTTGTTAGATCGGATCAAATAAAGAAAGACAAACATACAAGATACGCGCGAAAAACATAACCCTTCCTTGGCAGTCGGGTAAAAATATAACGACATTGGGACGACGACGAAGGTTCTCGATTGGAGACGACGTCTGTGGAAATGAGTATAGGACGCTACCCGACAAGGTGGACTGATGACCTGAAGAGGACGGCGGGAAACCGCTAGCTTCAGATAGCTCAAGACCAGGTCGCATGGCGCGGATTAGAGGAGGACTGTATCCAGTAACATGAGTTAAAAATATAACGACATTGGGACGACGACGAAGGTTCTCGATTGGAGACGACGTCTGTGGAAATGAGTATAGGACGCTACCCGACAAGGTGGACTGATGACCTGAAGAGGATGGCGGGAAACCGCTATATTCAGATAGCTCAAGACCAGGTCGCATGGCGCGGATTAGAGGAGGACTGTATCCAGCAACATGAGTTAAAAATATAACGACATTGGGACGACGACGAAGGTTCTCGATTGGAGACGACGTCTGTGGAAATGAGTATAGGACGCTACCCGACAAGGTGGACTGATGACCTGAAGAGGACGGCGGGAAACCGCTAGATTCAGATAGCTCAAGATCAGGTCGCATGGCGCAAATTAGAGGAGGACTGTATCCAGCAATCGATTTTTAAAGTTCCAACACCAAATCTTATGTTATCATATTTTATTTTATAACAGGAAATACATATAGCTCAGAATATGTCATAAAAATGATGCAAGTGTCCAATTAAGAAACCACCGTTCTTTATCTTTGAACTACTAAAACAAGCTAAACAACAAAGTTAATTAAACGACATTAATTAAACAACAGACCATCCATATTATAATCTATTAGTGACAATATATAGTGAGCTGGTAAAGTAGAAGGGAAACAATATACCTACTAGTTTATTTTATCTAGAATATTCATAAAATTACTTGATTATAAAGAACTGATTATAATATTCTCAGATATAGTACCTCAACTTTTATCATAACCTTATAATCTTGCGGTGAAAAATATTCGTTATCCTTCTAAATTATTTATTGTAAATTACGCTGTTAAATATTTGTTGGTCCAAAATTGTTGGTAAAATACTTCATTATGATTAAAGATCCCTACTGTAGAATATGTACATTGGTTTAAAGTTCGTCCTCAAATCGCAGATTTAAACAATATAATTATCTTATTTCTTTTATGTACTGATTGTCTATAATTAATTCGGCCGCAGAGGATTCTACTATAAAATGTAGTCGTACCGTTATTTCCTATTTCAATACGAAGAAGTTTAATTTTTGTCTGAGATTTCTGGACGAACTAGATTTTGGTTTAGTGAAAAAAGTAGGTACTTACCGCTTGCAAGAACCACGGCTTAAATTCTTTGTACTTCTTGACACACGTTACTCCGATCATCATTTCAAAAAACTCCGATAAATTAGCAATAGCAGTAAAACGGTTGAAATTGTAAATCGGAAGCATATTTCCAATAATCATATCAGGATATTCAACTGTGGACGACACACAGTAGTGTCTTTTATTTAATTTCTTCAAATATACGTATCCTGGTGGACAGCATTTGCTAAAACATTTATCTGATTTACACTGTTTTTCTTGTCTCACTGTTAATTTCGTTTCATTTTTCATCACCATTTGATTTGTCACTATCATTTGATAAAATAAAATTACCCACAAAACTTTTAAATTCATCTTCAACAAAACCCTGATCTATTGTATTATCTTTAATATCACAATTGTTGCTTACAGGTAGCAATAAAGCTTCACTGCTGCTAAATTTGAAATGCAATAAAGCTTCACCTCGATCTCCTTTTGTACTAGCCATTGCATAAAAATAAACATAAACATTAAATTAATGAAAAATGGTTCGCATCGTGCATAACGGGAGCCCAATGTTGCTTTGGGAATAACTAAAACACGCTCTGTAAGTGGTATGTAATTTTAATTTTTAATACTGTTAAAATTCAACAATACAAAACGTAAGAAATAGAGACTATACAAAAGAAAATAAACAGTAACGAACGATAAAATATAGAGTAAAGATGTATAGTTGAATGTATATATTGTAATAAATGCAAATTCCATTCTTAAGTACAGTGTCTTCAATAAAGTAAAACATTCGAGTATAATACAATAAACAAATAATACATTCGGGAAGATAATAAAAAGCTTTTGGATACTTATATCAATATCAGTCATAATAGATTACAAAAAACAGTTTAGTGTCGTATTTCTAAAAGTTTTTAATTTTGCTTCTGAAATATTAAATTATGTCCAATACACATTTAACCCCATAAATCTTTAAAGTTATTACTAATATCAGATAAACATAGCAGAGCAGATAGTAATTTCAGTAGTAATTTGGTTACTGATTTTCGTTAATAATGAAAATTTACCTGTTTCTGCTAGTCACTACATTAATTATGACAGTTTGAAAATAGAAGATTGCAATAACAGCATCACTTGATTAAAGCTGATTTATGTAGGCGACAGCAGGGGCGATGGTAAATATTTTTAAAACAATTAACTCATACTTAATATCGGGCACTACCAAATTAGTGTCTAGACTTACAATAGTTAAGCATGAAAGTAGAGGTAATAAATATTACAAAAAGAATATAATATTATTATTACTATTCAATAGTCTTTCGGTAATTATTCACATTCCACACACGCGCTCATACATAACACTAAACAGAGATCTACGTTACATTTGTCCATACACACTAATCACAACGCACCTAAATCTCTACGGCATCGGGAAATATATGGTCCAGATATGCTTGGTCACAACTTTGCAATGGCTTTGGTCTGTCGGTTTTAAAACTCACTGGCTGTCCGTTGTCTACACTGTTTCTGTTGAATCTCGATGCGATCTCTCTAACTTTTCCCGGACGAGGTAGCTCTTCAACCCCGTCGTCATTCCTGTATTGTACTTTATACTCTTCAAATGATCGCTCTTTTTCCTTATCTCTTACTACTCGATTGACAATCTTATCTTCGACTTTCCGATTATTAGACGATCTATTAGGATCATTTCGAACATAATTGTCCCTTTCTTCGTTCTTCTTCGAATTATTATTTCTTTTGCCAGAGCCATTCCTCTCGTACATTCGGTAGTTGGCTTTACCACGACTGGTATTATTTTTTACATCCCTTTGTGCGTAATTATTGGCAGTGTTTCGGTTATCTCTTGCCATTCCGAAGAATGGATCTCTGGAGTATTCTATATCATAATTAGACTTACAAACGTAGTTTTGTTGATTCTTGTTATTTCTTCTATAAGAGCTTCTATCGGACCTTCTAATTTTGGGTGGCCCGGACTTAAATGTTGAGAATCTATTGTCATTAAAATTATTATTGTTGTTAATCTCGTAAGCAGATATATTTTGTGGATCGAAAGCGTGCGTTCTTTGGTGAGTCAAGGGCTTAGAGAGCGATAAATACTTAGGCGGTTCTCCGTGCTTATTTATTGTTAACTCATATTGTACATGGGGATCTAACACCGCATATACATTTTCTTTGGCTTCTCTTTCCAGCGACTTTAAAGCTGCCTAGAAAGAAAAAGGAAAATATCAGTGATAGTGTAAAATTTTATAAAGTGAAAAGTTCTGTTCCAGTTGAAATTACTTCTATTGAATATTTGGTAGATTTTATTGTTATTTACTATGGCAAAAAAGTAGAAAATCATTTTACGGTTTATTTTTTATGTAAACAAGTTCAAAGAGAAGTGCAAAAATAAAAGAATATATAGACAAAATTAATTAAATTGGAATAAGAACCTATCATTATTAATGAAGAAACTTTACAAGAAAACAATACATAAAACTAATTTATTTTATAAATTTAATTAAGTTATGAGCAGTTCACAGAAAGAATATAAAAGACAATGGTGTGGTGCTTATGGATTGAGTTGACATGTTAATCCCTTAACCGCCGGTTGATTTACGTGTGGGGTTGCACTCAGTGTAATTAAACCGTCGCCTTGCGTGTATCATGCTGACAGACGGATAAATGCATCATATTAATTATGTGGAAAGGTGATTATTTAGAATACTTTATTTTGTATATTTTAGTTGAACACCAGAACGAATTAAATCTATAAATTGTTTTCACAAAATATATAAGGCTTGGTGGTATGAATTATGATTCTCTACTGCATTTAACCCCTAGTTAAATTTGCTGATAACGAATGAATATTATGAATGGTAGCCGACCACATTATACTCTTGTTATTATTCTATTCATTATTCACTTCGATCCCATTTGTAATGATACTCATATGATTGAAATTAATATCACTTATTAAGACCACGTTGTGATTAATTTTACTACACGCGTCTTACTAACAGAACTTAAAGTTTTTCTAATTTTTTTTTTGCAGATCGTACTTAATATACCAGATCAAATGTAACCATTTAAATCCCTTAGCATGCCCTATTATTTATTAAAATTAAAATCATTTTGTCATTCATTTTACTACTTACTTTATTTTTTGTAATATTTTTTTGCAGACCGCACATAATATACCAGATTAAATGTAACAATTTAAATCCCTTAGCGTGACCTATTCCCTTGCATATATAAAATAAATTAGTGTCCCCTGTTAGTATCTAGTGCGTATCACACCTGTGCAGTTCACACGGTGGTGGGCGGCTGCAGCACGAGCGCGGCGCGGCGCACCTGCAGCGCGGCGGGCGAGTAGCGGGCCCCGTCCCCCAGCGGGCCCTGGGTTGGGGCCCCCTTCCCGTGGGGACCGTGCCCCTGCCCGTGGGGACCGTGCCCCTGCCCCGGGGCGTGCCCCTGTCCGGGGGGACCATGCCCGGGGGCCATGTGCCCCAGCATCCCCGACGAGTCCCGTACCCCGGCCACGCTGCCCCGCATCGCGCTTGGCAACGTGCGCGGCTCCCGCGGTGAGTATACCGCGTCCGCTGGGAGCACTGCCTTCTCACTGTTTGAAAGTAGAACACGGTATTTATTTATTTTAACTGTATTACTGCATAAATTATGAAGAAATGAATAATGCCGTAAGGACCTCAACTTTCATGGACGGTTAGTTTGTGACAAACCACTTGAAATGTATATTTCCATTAATATTCTAGACAAATTGGATGACTCTATGTTTTAATTAATATGTGTAAATATTTACACGTATTAATATTATTTGTTGTACTAAATTCTCTGCCACTAGTATCCAAAAATGGTCAATTTTGTTAGTTGGTATGGATCATAATTTAAAATAGATGATAGTAAATTGACGACAAATATTTCATTTGTATGCAGTTATCTAGTTATTAGTTGTAATAGTTGAGCCTTTATTAAGATAGTCAGCACGAATCCGAATACGTAAATTAGATCGATAAGGTAAATTAACTTGGACATACCTGTCTAATTCATCAGTCTTGTACTCGACGCTTTCTGCAAATAAAGAAATCCTTGTTGAATATTTAAAAAGAAAAATATTTCTTATGAAAATATAGTAAACTTAAATGCAGCTATTTTACACTACTTAGATACAGTGGCATTTTGCTTGGATTTGCAAATTAAATTATATTAATTTCAAATAAAAATCCTATGTAAATCGATGAACGCTCTGGTACAGCTACAGTAATGTATGGCATATACTAATGCTTTAAATTTTTTCATTCCCTCTACATTCTTCCCTTCTGCTCTCCCTCATCCCCTTTTTTATCTTTATACTTATCTTATATCTCTTTCTATCGCCCTTCTCTTTCCTTTTTTTCTCTTCTCGCCTCATCTTTCGCCCTATATCTTTCTACTATACTATTTAATTCTCTGTTTCCTACTGCTTTCTCGCCCTCTTTTATCTCCTTATCTTTCTACCTCTTCTAAATCATATTTTTCTCTTTTCTCGCCCTATCTTTCGCCCTATATCTTTCTACCATACTATCTACCTCTCTCTTTCCTTCTCCATTGTACTGTGTACTGTGTGCTAGACATGCAAGTGTATGCATTGTAAGATCGAGGACAGTAATAAAAGATGCATCGTACGGACAACACGCCTTTTATTTACGGACCACCATCGAACCACATTACACCATTATCTATCTCTTTCTCCCTTCTCTCTCCTTACATTCTAACCCTCCTTCTAAACCATAACCTCACCTCTCCGTCGCCTGCACCTCACGATGAGACAGAGCACTATGACGAGTAGCGCCGCGATGACCAACGCAGCAGCGATCAGAGGCGCCACATGCGCTGTTTCTGTTAGCGAAAAATTATCTGCGTGAGGAAATTTTTTCGAGTTATATTAGGCTACGTGAAACGTGCAATGTTAGAAGTAACCAAATTGACGAGAGATAAGAGTGCTATCATGTTTTGTTCGTATTGGGTACTGTGTTATTATGTAGTCTATTTGGTCACTTCGTCTATGTCTTATGCTATGCGTGAATATACTCAAAGCAGGCTTTCGTGATGATGTAGATTATTATTAAGCGCACTAAATTTTAATAACGTCTATAATCGGCCACTGCTTCGCAAGCTGTTTTATTACGTAAATGAAGCTGAAAAATCAAAAAAATAAACGAAAGCTAAATAATAAAATATAAACTGTATACCGAGATATCAATTTGTTTTTTGATCAGACCCTCATTATAATTTTGTAACGTAATAGATAAGGTATTGACAAAGTACTCATCAACTACGCATCAGCTACCGTAATTACAGAACAATCATGAGACATTCGTTAACTACTCACTAGCTACTAGCAACTACATTAACTACTCACCATGAACAGTCAAAGACACGCGATGCGAGGAGAATCCTCTCTCATTTTCCACGTGGAGCACGTACACACGAGCATCAGCAATACCAGTGCTGCTCACCAGCAATGTGTACCGGTAGCAGCCGTTCACACTCGCTGGCTCCTCCGCTTTGTAGCGCCCTGGAGAATGGAGATTGGTCAAACTGGTTTAGTAAAGAGTTTGTAAAGGTTACAATATTTTGGGATTAGGCTATAAAGTACAGATAGATCTGATGTTTAATAACACAACATTAATTATTACACAAAATTATAGACAAGAGTTGAAACGTAAAAACTATAATTGTGAAGCTTTCTGTTTATCAATTCAATTAATGAAATTTGATGAAAATTATTGTATATGTCCAATGATTGTGTTATATGTATATTATGTTGTTATGTATTTGGGTTTGTACTTAGCCAAATGTTAAATAACACATCGTTGTTAGGGACTCAGCAGTTGATTTTTTACTCTTATAGCTCAGACAATTTTGCACGACAGGCACGACGTCACTATAACCTGACAAGAAATGACATCACAAAATTGAATCACGGATATGGAAGTAGCCTGATAAGTTATAAGTTCCATGACTACCGGAGTTTTATCCGCAGAAATTATGACCTGACCTGGAAATATATTTTATGGATTCCACAGCTATGCTATTCCTTAGAACGAAAATTTCTGAAGAATGCTCTCTACGTATCACCTAAACCTGATAAAACAATCTTTGCCAAAGATAAGTTACCAGCTATCAGAGCATGATTCACAAATATTATCTGCTCACCTGGTAATTTCTCTTCACTACTATACAATTCCTTGGCACGGAAACTTGTGGAGAACGCTCCCAACGATCACCACGCCTGATAAATCTCCCTGCCAAAGATACGTACAGATACAATATATGTCCTCTTACCGATATGCGAAGGTACATCCAACCGCAGGCTGCCCCACAGCCAGGCGGCGCGGCGCGGCGGCGGGTCGGCGCACACGGTGGCCTGCACGCGCGCGTCGGCGCCGCTCCAGGCGTGCGCGGTGCCGCTGTCCGCGCCCACCGGCGGGCCCAGCACGTTCAGGGTTATCGCTTCGGACTGGTGGCTCCTGGGTTGATAGAACGAGTTGATTATGTTTTTGTTCTAATATGGAAGTAGTGAACGAGTAACGAACGAACGATCCATCTAATAGTCAGTGTTTAATGCCATTCATAGACAAAGTTATGACTTCTGAATGGTGACTCCTGGGGATTGAAAAAAGAAGATAACGTAAATCCCTGGGAACCCTAAGTAGTCATGAGACTGAGGTGGAATTTCCCCTGCATCTTTCTTTTGCGTTTTGCTTCCATGCTCACTACACCCTTCAAAGCAGAATACAATAAAACTAAATAAATAAACAATAGCAGTTATTTCCAGGTAGAAATAAATGTGGCGGTAGTGCTTTTGAAATCACCACCAAAGGTTTTCCCACCTCTACTGAAGTCCATTCTGGTTAAAAACATGCAGCAGCTGCGACATAACGGCCACTAGTTACATATCACTGGTCTTGCCGTGTGCAACAGTGGGACAATAACAGATTGATGAAGATGATATTGATCTACATCAGACTATGGTGGCTGGCAATATCTTACAGTTTATGATTTGTTAATATTTGCCATTGGAAGATGGTGGACTCACTAAACGTGACCTATCGTTTTGAGTTGATGATGTTGTTTCAACAGTTTCTGTGGCTGTCCCATTCATTAAATATCTCGAAGTTAACCCACCTCTCCTCAAGTCCGATCTGGTTGAGCGCGATGCAGGTGTAGCGGCCGTGCTGGTTGTAGGACACGTTGTGGAGCAGCAGCTGCGGCGTGGCCGACACCGGGTAGCCGTCCTCCGGCAGCGCGTGGATTGACGGGTCGGGGCTGGGGAGATAAACACTTATTAGGGTAGAAAATTGACGGCCCACCAATATCAACAATTATATTTAAGGTCACAGTTTTCTTTAATGTTTCTTTAAAAAATGATAAATTCTACAGTGTGAACATTGATCATGAATGAATAAAACATAATTAAATGTAATATTTTAAAAATATGCTTTATTTTTTTTTTCATTATTTTTTATTTTATTCTTTAGATTATAAATAATAAATTATTACGAAATAATAAGTTATTATTAAAATAGAGAGTATTAAGTTCCTTACATTCGTAATTCCGAGTAAACTTTCTTCTTGTATTCTAATTCGTGTTTTCTATTTCTTTCATATAGAATTTGTAATTGGTAATGTGTAACTAGGATTCGAATCTCGGATACTTTGCTATTAATCTTAAGGATCATTAAAATTGTTCATTAATTATTGTACCGTGAGTTAAGACGCCAAGATTATTTTTATGCCTTATGCGAAAAGATTACTTACTTGTGATACCATTGATAGTTTGGAGGCGGGTTGCCTTCAGCCTTACACTCTAATGTGACTTGGGAGAAGAGGTTAGCCTCCACCACCGTGTCAGGTCCCACCCAAGTCACTCGCGGTGGATCTGAAAATATCCATAAGTTTTTAGTCAGTAGTAGTTTAGTAATCTCAATTATATCTCAATTTCCGTTATTACATTAGTTAAATAGATCTCATATGAAGTTTCGAATTTGGTTGCGCTTTTACACAAAGCCTTTCACATCTAGTCAAAATCTTTTTTCACACATGCCGCGGAGTTAATTTTTTTATATAATATAGGAGTAGCAGACGAGCATGCAGTTCACTTAATGGTAAGTGGCTATTGCCGCCCATGGACATCTGTAATCAACCCCAGGTAGGTTTAGATTCCTACCTGAGGTCGGCCACGGATGTGCCGCCACTCCTGAGGACTAAGCTGGAACGCCTCGGAAAAGTATCTCCCTTACCACATCCTTAAAACCAGAACACAGCAGCGCTTAACACAGCTATTATAAGCTAGAAATAGGTGTGACGGTGGTGCCGCCAGAGTCGAACCACAAAAGGTTCTACCACATTTAAAAGAGTTCTTCGTATAGAAAATTACTCAAGGAATAAAATAATTCAACTTACATTTTATATCTATTTCGATTTTCACAGAATCCGAAGTTCCGAGAGAATTCCTTGCCTGGCATCCATAAATACCTGAAAAATATATATTGTTGATGAAAAACTACATAATATCTTAAGTACACTAATTGACATAAAATTGTCGTGAAATTGTCTCACAAATGGGCATGATTTTTTACAACTTAACTGTAACATACACTGCTGCAAAGCTGATAGTTCATATTATATGACTTAGGGGCCAATCAATGTTTAATGTTTTCAAACCACCCATGTCCTTATGGGTGGATCAACTAAGAAATTTCCAGAAATACCAGACAGTCGAGACCAATAGGTTAACTTGCCCTTCGAAGCACAAAAGCATGCATGTAGAAAAAGAGTAAAGAAATGACAATTAAAATAGGCCCTTACTCTAGAGTTATCTTATCCTCTATGCAGCTGAACGATAAATCCTAGGATAAGACAAAAAGGATCTCCTGGAGCTAAAAACAACTCACCAGAATGATTCCTCGTCACAGGTGCTCGTATGAGCTTCGGTCCGTTGGTGGGTATGACCTGGCCGTCTTTGGTCCACCAGACGTAGGGACTGGGGTTACCATCCGCTCGACACTCCAAGGTAAGAGCACTGTTACCTTCCTCCAAACTAGCGAGCGAGCTGGCGTCAGCACCGAATATTGATACCACGGGAACAACTGGAAAAATGTGCATAATGGTATATTTTGTGTATCAGTTGTTTGGCTTTGATTTTATTTTGGCTAGTTAATTGTATCAGGCGTTACTTTGCGGAAATCCATGCTATTAAGTTAAGATTAAAACTACTTCGAACCAATGTGCCACAAACATGTATGATGGTATATATTTTAAACCATACAGTATGTACCACCCTCCCTCCCTTAAAGTATGCGTGCAGATGTGCAGATGCAAAAAAAATAAAAATATACACCACCATACATACCACCACCAAAACGTGTTTCGCTCCAAAACGGAGCATCATCAGGATAAGTAGACTGAATTTTACGACGGTTAATCGTTAAATTTATTGTTTATTTAACGTTTTATTTTGGCAATATAAAAAAAAAAATAGGGTTCTTTCTGCATAAAAACCCATACATAGGTCCTTTGAAATTACAGGATAACATTTTTTAAGATACATTTCTCGACTAATACATAAATGTAAGTTTTTTATAGTTATTATTAGTTTATATTTCGTATTTAGGTACCTCTACTATTTATAAGGTAGATTTAAGGTTAAGCAAAAATTAGATTTCAAGAGTTACATACCCAGCAGGAAATTAAAAAAAAATCAAAAAGTTGCAAAACGTGCAAAAATTAAAAATGGTTGTGTTTCAAACGGTTATTAGCGGTTTTTAAATTATTATTGTATCTAACTTTTCAAATTATATAGTTAGAAATCTACATAATAAAGTTGAAACTTACATGTAACATCAAGCATGGTATAAGAGTCCCTGTAGTACGGCGAAGGGTAGGAAGGGTGGTGGGCTCGGCACGCTAACTGCCTGCCGTGGGCAGACCTAGTGGCGCCCAGCTCCAGCACAGAGCGCGCCGCCCAAACCCTGGGCCGTTCCACTTCAGAGGCGTTGGTCTGACTCCACGCTGAGAGGCGTTCTTTCTCTGAAATGAACAGGAAATACAATGAATATTATTAAAAGACACAACAGATTTTTTATAATTGTTTCGAGAGAGAATTCTCACAATTCATCATGTTGAATGACAAAAATAATCTTATTTTTATAATACAAGAGTAGCAGAGGAGCATGCAGTCGACTGATGGTAAGTGGTTACTGCCACCCATGGACATTTTTAATCAATCCTCGAAATAACATTAGATTCCTACTTCCTCTGCATAGAGGATTAGCTGGAATGTTTTGGAAAAGTATGGCTCCTTATCATATCCTTAAAACCAAAACACAGCAGCGCTTTGTATTGCTTTTATTAGACAGAAATAGGTGTAGCAGTGGTGCTGCCGAAGTTGGACAGAGTACTTCCCGCAGCTTCACTCAAATTATGAAATGAATCTGTTACACCATTAAATAAGTCCACAATTACACTGTATTACTGCAGAAGAAATATAAATGGTAAATGTATCGTCGAAGGCGAAAATCGAAGAGTTTTACCAACTGACTTTGATTTTTGTATCTCTATTCTCACCTAAATACCACTCAATATAAGCCGGTGGGTTTCCATATCTAGCTTCACAGACGACGGTGGCTCTGGACCCAGCTGGCACCGTGATGTTCTGGCCAGGCATGACGTGGGAGCCGTTGAACAGAATCCTGGGTGTCTGGGGAGGCACTCGGACCGCTAGGGCAGCGGGGGGACTAGATAGTGCATCCTGGAATAATAAAGTAAATATTAAATTACTCATGTACGTAAAATTGGTTGAATAAAGATTGCAATGCGATATGCCGAGTTTTATGTTTTCGCCATAGAGAACGTACGAGAATTAAGTAGGAATTCCAGATTATTAAAATGATTTAGATAGCCACCGTTACAAGTGCTGCAGAGCAAGTATAGCTTAATGGCGCATGTCCGCCTGACATGTTGTGGGGTCCTGGGTTCAAATCCTACGCTAATTTTAGTACGTTACCTATATGTATTAAATTAATTCCCATGCACTCATAGTAAAGGATGAATCATGAGAGTTCTTTATAAAAGTCTCTTAGAATGTCTACCAATCCGCCCTTACACAGCGTGGTGCACTATCGCTTAAAAGCTTTTGACAATAAGGAGAGACCCATGTCCAGCAGTAGAATAATGTTTTAAGTATCAAACGAGCAAGCACCTGATGGTAAACGACCACTGCCGCCAAGTCCGATGACTAACGCCCGTTATTAATAAATAATCTATATATACAGGTTTCACCAACCGAAAACCAAAATATTGTCAATTATCAGAAAGCACAAATTGTCATAATATGTAAGTCGTCGTATCTGTAAATCTATCACTGAGATTACCTGGACATCATAGTTGCTCGCGGTGACCTGGCACTGCCACTGGCCATCGTCCAGCTGCAGCGTGGCAGCTCGCACCCAGAGCGAGCAGTCACCACCCACCGGACTGTCTTCGTTCGCCCATTCGTACTTCCCGCGATAGATACCCACAGGCTGGAACCAATAAATTATTATTTAGGACGCTAAACGAGCACATGTGCGAAATTGCATTTATGATTCTAAAATTCTAAGGCAGGTAACACATGAGCGACAATTCACGCCAGCGATCGTTGTCAACCGTTGTTGAATTTCGCCTCCCATTGTCAGTAACTGCCGCCGACCGTCAGCGCCTGACGTCAGCTACCCACGACCGACCATATTTGTCAAAGTTAATAAGAACGGTTAAACGTCGTCGGACGACTGGCTGAGCTTTCGACTCACCACCAAAATTCAGTGAAGCTAGAAAGCCATTAGGGCCACCAGAACTACACAATAAAAAAAGAAATCGTCAGACGCAACTGTTACGGAAAGTCGTCAGTGTCAGCCGCTGCCTGTCGCCGTCCGTCGAAAACGGTCACCGACACTAAAGCTTAGCGACTAATTGTCGCTCTTGTATTAGTACACAGTTGCTCGTGTGTTACCTTCCTTACTATAGATATTCTCGTTTTTATCACACAAAAAATGGCTTGTTAGTTAACATTTAGTTTAAATAACATGTGCGGAAATGTGATACGTGTTTGTAAAAAAAGATATTCGCGTTGGTATACACTTTGTTGGAACTACAATGAGGTTAATAGATATGTATTATTAGTATCCTAAATGGACGTGTTTACAGATGTCTATGAGCGGCAGTAACAAATTGCATGCATCGTTTATAATTTTAATGTTATATAGGTAATAGGTATACTGATTTCTTAATTATCTTATATATATAATTCTCGTGTCACAATGTTATTTACCGTACTCCTCCGAAACGGCTGTACCGATTTTCACCAAATTTTATATGCATATTTAGTAGGTCTGAAAATCGGCTACTATCTATTTTTCATACCCCTAAGTGATAAGGTTTGTCCACCCTTAACATTTTTTTATTTATATAGCAACACAACGTTTGCCGAATCAGCTAGTATTTAATAAAAAACGAATACTTTAAAAACATATTATTGGTATAGATTACATAGTACTCGTATTGTTTTATTATTTTATTGACTAAAATAAAAACGAAAGGTCAATACCTAAAATATTTTTACTATTTCAGGCGCGTCGTTAGATACAAGCACTTGTTTGTAAGCTTTATTACACAATGCAGACTGAATGGATTTGGTCCGGTCTGCATGCACCCTCAGTATGTCAACAAAACGAGGATGAATTGCACGCAATATCCTGTTACGGATCCTGTTTTTTACAGTTTTGAATAAAACTGAATGTACGCTGAAAAATATATAAAGAAGTCGTTCAAAAATTTTTTTTGAGTTTTAACTCGTTGGGGCTTACATTTTTCAACAACGTTTTATTTTATGACGTTTTGGTGGATGCATGCATGAATGTTAGTATAGCAAAAAACTATGTAAAATACAATAAACTTATGAAATATATCTCAGGGGAATATAGTGAAAAATACTTTGAATTTCGAATAAAACGGACAATATAATAAATTTCATCTCAATTATTTCAAAGTTATTAATTTTTAATCCGGTTCTCATATTTTATATTTAGTTTTAGGTGTAATAAAAGCTGAAAACGAACATGTATTAAACAAGCAAAAGTATTCACTTCATATGTGCTTCCATTACAAATTACAGCACTGTTCAACATATTGGTATCGCTACTTTTAGACATAAATAGATGAACAAAAACTTCATTAATATAAGTAAGTTTGTTTATGGAAGATGCACAATACACGATAAACTACCGTTTTACAATAGTACGGTATGGATTACAAAAACGAATAACAGTACAATTTGTAATAATAGTATTGAGTAAGTTCAAAGAAATAAAAAATAGACGTATAAATGTATGGGCGTTGCAATTTTTACACAAATATAGGCTGCTAGTCTGCAATAATGATAACTATCGCTTTACCCCTTCAGGCCCTACAATTATCCAATGGTAAAATCTTTTCAAATATGTACTACTCAAAATAATAGGTTTAGCTACCGGCATAGGGCAAAACTATTCATGTTGACAAAGCGTCCACAGTCATACCTATTATTAAAACGACTTATCCAAAGCTTTATTTAAATTTCAAACTAACAAAGGGCTTTCGTTAGAAAAAGCGGTACAAAGTTTTAATAAGCATTTAAAAGTAAAACAGGAGTTGAATAAAGCGTGCCCCGTTGAATGGACTTATAGAAAAGGTGATTTGAAAAGATACGGAAGTCGGGAGTAGGCATGGTGGCTTAAGATCGAATAAGTGAATCGTTATTTTTTGTAAAAATCGATATTAAGCAATTAATGGATGCTGTGAATCGGTCAGGGAAATAAGTAAATAGTGATTCAATTTTTGTGACTCAGTTCTCTTAGCCACTGCTTAAAAAATAAGTCAATTAAATAAAAACTTTTTGATTGGTATTCAAAAAAACTAATCCGAGATGGTGTTAATGTGAAGCGAAATGAACGTGTTTGTAAAAAATCTTAACAATGTCTTCTCCTAATGGTTTTAAAAAGCCTCTAATATTCGTAGCATCCAATAACCTATATTTTTACACCTTTGCTTAAAAACAAATCAGAAGAGACCGATTGTTGAGAGCTCTATCCGAATCTATAGAAAAACATCGATATTTTTCAGAAAGTATCCCATCTCTAGTCGCGAGTAGCCGCATAGAGTTGTTTTACGAATTCTTTAGCGGCTCAAATATAAAAGATGTTGGTGTATAATGGACTTGGGCTTATGGTATATCATGTTTTGGTAAGACATCAAAGGATATTCAGGTATTCATCTTTACATAACTTATAATACAAAATATGCCTATTGTCTTTAATTTATTGTATAATCTTGTGCTGAAAGTTAATGTTTTCAAGAACATTTTTGTCAATGCGAATAAAAGTTTACATATTAAATACTGATATAAACATTTTCGTTAATTTGGGGAAATATATTACCTAAATGTAATTTCAGTAGTGTTTCAGTACTATTATAGATGATGGTATTATCGGCATTTTTTAAGAGGAATCGCTCAAGAATTCGGTTAGAAATTAATTATCCGTTGCTTTAACGGTGAAGAAAAACATCTTGACGAAACCTGCATATTTGAAAGATCTAAAAAATCTACTCAATGGTATTTCATGTCTACCAATTCCCACTTGGCCAGCGCGGTGGACCGTTGCTTGATCCTTCTCAAACTGAGGGGAGACCCGTGCCCAGCAGTGGGACAGCAATGGGTTGATGACGATTATGTTTAGGTGTTATTCATGCTTACATGCACAGAGCGTTTCAGTCGCGAGCCGCGACAGTTGAAATATTATACTTCTACGATGTCTATTAACATCTTTTTATATCTACAAATATGGCCGCGTAAATACGTTTCATGACTGTGAAAATATATAGAAAATATATATTTTGTCCGGCCGCTCCTTTTTCGATCTTTTCCCTTTACACTGAACAATGTCATGTTAAACAAAATCTGTAAGTAAACGCATATGTTACGCGTAACGGAAGTCTGGCAGTAATTCACAGATTACGGTGTGATCCGAGCGTAACACAGGAAATGCAAGTAACTAGGGCGCTAACATGCTAATTTGTAACCAATGAATGGACGGACTGATATACTTTAGTCAGTTACTATACTTGTGTATAGTGTGATTTCTCTCGTAATAGAAAGGCTCTATTCTTTAAGAGAAGAGGATTCCGACAGCGTTGTCTGCTTAGTTTTACGTTAAAAATCTGCAAAGCCCAATATATAGTTAAAATTAAGGTGTACTCGTGATTTTCTTAATAACCCTTAATAACCCTTACGTACGAGTACCACTGCTAGGAAGAGGTGTAGGGCATATGTCCAATTTATGGGTAAATAGTTTTCTAATCGCACATACAATACGTAGGTAACGGTTTTCATAATTTGTTCACATATATCGTTATCCTTAAAAATAGCAAGTAAAGTTTAATAATGAAACAGTCTTACTTATAGCTGAACCTGAAATGTTGCTATTATAAAGCAAAAGTAAAAAAAAATCGTTAATATTTTCAACTTTAGCTATAAAATATATCCGTAAAAGCCATCTCACGCATCAGTTGCCAGTTTACTAATGAATGACTTTAGTATACACACTTAAACGGCAAATACGTTGTAAAAATGAAATGGAAATAATTATAAAAATCCTATACATTCAGAGCCCTCGATGAAATATAAATAGCTAAGTGCTTAACGTTAAATCAGAGTAAATACCTCTTATAGTGTAATGAACGTTTAATTAATACAAGCTTAATCACTCGGCTTTACTTCATGCATATTACTTTTCATATTCGACGCTGAAACACTAAACATTATAGGAAAATATATAGCCTATGATTCGTTATTTTTTTAATGATGTAAGAGAAGCAGAGCATGCAAGCCACCTGATGGTATGTGGCTACTGCCGCTCATGTACTACCCCAGATAGGATTAGATATTCTTATCTGAGGTTGGCCACAGATCCGTCGCTACCCCTGAGGACTAAGCTGGAACGCCTCGAAAAAGTATGTCTCTCTTACCACACCCTTCAAACCAGAACACAGCAGTGCTGTTATGAGGCATAGATAGGTGTGGCGGTGGTGCCGCCGGAGTCGAACCACAAAGGATTCTACCACATACTCTATTTATACCACAACACAGCAGACATGTTACTTTTATTACCCTCGATTTATTTACATTTTGGAAGCTAGACGTAACGATCAAACACTTTACGCCCCGCACACGTTTAAGCCCTTGTCACAGCTGCTTTTGAACGCTCGACGCAACGAACACGAAAAACACTATGAAGCATGTATGCAGTATGCAGCAGCGCTAAAAAAATC
Source organism: Epargyreus clarus (assembly GCF_041222505.1). Classification (NCBI taxonomy): domain Eukaryota; kingdom Metazoa; phylum Arthropoda; class Insecta; order Lepidoptera; family Hesperiidae; genus Epargyreus; species Epargyreus clarus. The sequence continues at coordinate 12,152,037 of NW_027332212.1, forward strand.
ATTTTCGATATCGCAACAGATCAAAGCAAATCGCCAAAACAAGGTCCAGAGCTAATATAGTCGCTAAAACGTAAATCACTACTGTTAATAGTCTGCTAACGTCAAAAATCGATAAAGCAGTTATTATTACCTAGTAATAGTCGCTAATTAGTAGCTTTACTGCTATTTTTTTATTTACATTTGGTTTACAATGATTAGGTATGTTGTATTTTTTGTTATAAAAGTAAACATACTTAAATAACTTAGAAATTCGCTATTATATTACAAAGAGACACTACAATTAATGTATTCATGTAGTTATAGAAACGTCAATAACACGATGTATGGAATCCAATCGCTTTTAATAGCGGAGTTGAAAACACCACGTAATTTCAGTGTAATTCCAATTCTACCACGGATTTCCACTTCAATACAAACAAATTTTAAATATTTATCTTTTACTACGTACATAAAATTAACTTGAAGGGTGTTTGTCTGTTGAATAGTAATATAACAAGGGACAAAAGAAATTCTTTATCCATTTTAGGCAAGGAGGCATTTTTTGGGGTTCAGTACACAAAGAGTAAACGGAACCCTATTATTTTGCTTCCGCTGTCTGTCCGTCCGTCTGCAACATGGCTATATCTCTTGAACTGTGACTACCACAGTTCAAGAGTGGTCACCATAATCGAAACCGCTTTTTCTCGACGTTGTTCGCTATGATTGTAATGATAACACATACTAAAAATAAAAACTCGGGAGTATCGAACCATCTGTGTGCGATTTCGAATCGCACTTGGCCAATTTAGACACCTATTTTGAAGGTGGTAGAACCCTTTGTTGTTCGACTCCGGGGGCACCACCGCCACACCTATTTCTACCTAATAACAGCAGTGTTAGACACTGCTGTATTCCGGTTTGAAGGGTATGGTAAGGGAGACAGACTTTTCCGAGGCGTTTCAGCTTAGTCCTCACGGGTAGCAGCGCATCTGTGCCCGACCTCAAGTAGGAGTATCTAATCCTGCAGGCAGGGCGGCAGTAGCCACTTACCATCAGGTGGACTGCATGCTCGTCTGCTACTCCTAAATTATAAAAAAAAACCTACAGTTACCTACAGAGAGACCTCTGACCTCTGATCACACTTAAAAATCATTAAAACCTTAGTTCACCATAGTATTCAATATATGTTAGCCGATATTATTTAACCTTTGGAAACTCAATCTAAAACTGTTTAACTAGAATTACCATTTTCAGCATCTACAGTTTAAGAAGACTCAAATGTTTGGGTTAGAACAGTTAGCATAGACTAAATTATGTTACTAAACGACTGAAAATGTAGGGTGCATTTGAAGCATAATGAAGTTTATTGAGTAATTAATGTTAATAATTAATCTTTCCTATGCCTTTACCAAATATCGAAATTAGAAAATGTCCGACCACAAAATGTCAAATTTCGATCACTGGTAGACAAAAATTGGACATTGATTAATTATTAATGATAGGCTTAAGAAGAATTATATTGTTTATTTGTCGAGATTGTCTCAAAGTTTGTCTCATTACAAAAAACAAATATTCAGAAAATAAAAAAGCGCCCTTAATTAATGTAATTAATAGGCAAGCACAACTCAAATAACCTACATTTCATAGCCCGAGTAACAGAGCTGAGTATATTAGCGTTAAGTTTAAAAGTGCTCACTTAACACAGTTAAAAGCTGAAAGTATTTTATATAAAAAGTATATTGGTTGTTTGCGAAACAAAAAGTGTTTAAATATTCAATTCCCATACTTTATACTATACCTATATTCTATATACGTTATGTTCAAACATAATTTATTAAAGGAATAAGCTTTGTGGTTGTTTAAAAACGGACATCGTCGCGGGCTAAGGGTTAGTCTTCCATAATTGTAGAGTTGTCGAGTCCTAATTAAACTTCGTTGAAAATGTGGAAATTATAGCACCACTCAGTCCGCTTTAATTATACCTACCTACTGTGATTCCAACATTGAAAACAAAAGGAAATGTTGATTAATGTTGACAGGATAAATAACGAATATATTTTTATGTTGGTCTTCGATATGTACTGGCGGACAAAAAATTAGGGCACCCCATTTTTTTAAGTTTTTTATTATGAATTTTCTTATTTCTTATGTTATTTTATATTATTATATAGTACAGGAGAAGCAGACGAGCATGCAGTCCGCCTGATGGAAAGTGACAACTGCCACCCTTGGACATCCGTAATCAACGCTAGATAGGATTCCTACCTGAGGTCAGCCACAGATGCGCCGCTACTCCTGAGGACTAAGCTGGAACCCCTTGGAAAAGTATGTCTTTGTACACCTTTTACCAGAACACAGCAGCGCTTAACACTGCTGTTATGAGGTAGAAATAGGTGTGGCGATGGTGCCGCCGGAGTCGAACCACAAAGGGTTCTACCACCTTCTAATATATGTAAAGATTCCACAATAAATCGGGTCATCGATAAGAAAAGTCATTATTTTTTAACAGCTACGACAGTTGATTTTATGGGTCAGTTATTTTTTTGTCCATGAGTAGCCATATTCTGCATTTAGGCCAAGAAAATATTTGGTTTAATAAAAGTCAAAAAAATATTTAGGTCGTTGTAATAAATGCTTGGACGATTTGTCATTTATCACGTTTTCTTGTTTATTCTGTACCTTATAACAGTTTCTATTAATGTTCCTACAAAAAATAGAACTAAACAAAAAATAAAAAAAATATTCGTAAGATGATATTCATACATTTTTTTATTAACATTTGGTAAAAGTTATTTTTAAACTTGCTTCCGGGCACAAACCCCGGCTAGGCGGACATCTGAATTATTAATTTTTGTTTTGAATATGAGTGGTGTGTATTCGACCTTGTCCATCCGCGACACGTATGTACCGTGAGAATCATAGCATGGGGTTTTTATATGTAGGTATACGATCAATATTAACAGTCTTTCAACCTTTGTACCAAAAATGAACGAAAATTAAAAAAATATGATTTATGAGCGGACAAAGGGTCAAACGTCACTTAACCCATAATTACAGACATTATTACAAATATATGTATATTAGTATATTTACTTTTTAATTATGTTTTTTTTTTTTATTTTTCACCCTAGAAAGGTACACAGGTTCGCTGTAGCTTCAATCGATCTCATATCAGAATGCAAAAAGTCGGAATCTTTAACAAATCCATCGAGTTTTCTGTAACATACGGAATCTGTTTTTTATATATAGGACACATGAACAATGTACATAAGTTACAATTTGATTGTACGGTAGTTCACTCTATATTCTCGATCTATAACATATTCAGTCTCTCGAGAACGTTACAAATGGAAAACAAGACAGCGAGAACAGTTAATCTGCAGAGAAAGCAACACAAAAGGCGCTGCTTGACAACACAGCAATTGACCTGATCTCCCAAGTGGAAACCCTCGGAGCAAGACGCATGGGACGACAGAATACTATATTTTTAGTTGTTGTATATAAAATAGTGTAAATAAGGACAAGTTCACATGTACGGATAAACTCATGTAAACTGTATAAATACAATTTAGTTTTATGTCTTTTAATGATAGCAGCGATCTTCCCATATGCTTTAAAATTAAATTTTAATATGTAGTCAAAATAAGGACTACCTACTCGTAATATTGATATTATAAGAGGTATTTAAGGTCGTCATGGGTTTCCTCTTTCAATATCGCCGTATCATATTGTTATTATGCATAATTCTGTTAATATCACAACTTAGGTGAACTTTTGAAGGTGGTAGAACCCTTTGTGGTTCGACTCCGGCGGCACTACCGCCACACCTATTTCTGCCTAATAACAGCAGTGTCAGGCGCTGCTGTGTTCCGGTTTGAAGGGTTTGGTAAGGGAGACAGACTTTTTCGAGGCGTTCCAGCTTAGTCCTCGGGGGTAGCGGCGCATCTGTGGCCGACCTCAGGTAGGAATATGTGATCCTATCTGCGTTTGATTACAAATGTCCATGGGCGGCAGTAGCCACTTACCATGAGGTGGACTGCATGCTCGTCTGCTACTTCTATATTATTAAAAAAAAAAAAACTTAGTTATAGTAAGGCTGTTAATATAAGAGTCACAACCGCCCCCGGCAACAGTCAACAGCGTTGTCGCTAGTGTGGGACCACCCTTTTGCCTAAATAGTTGGTAAAAAATATTTGACATCCTTAATTATTTCAAACATTACCCGTACTTGGTATTACTCATGCTGATCTCGTCAAATATTACTCGTACTTGGCTAGTTACGCCGATCTCCTCGCTTGCAAATAATTATTAGGATTGATTCACATATAAACTTTCCACTACTATTACTCCTTTTCCATTACCATAATGGATGTACGTCTGTCTGTAATATGTCATAAAGCAATATAAACCATCTAAGATGATGCAAAGTTTGTTTAAAGATGACTAACGGAGAACAATAGTATGACGTATAGACGCAATATCCGCGGGCGCGGCGCGTGCGCATACTGTTTTATGAGCCGTGATATAATTATTTTACCATATGGAGCAGTTTCTCTTTTCATCTGTCTGCATATTTACTAGCTAAGAATTTAAACTAGATACGTAACAAAATGTTCCCGAAATGTTATTAATAAGTAAATAATGTCGCCATCCGCTCTGGCATATGATTATCTTTTCTGGATAGAAGCTGACAAAGTTGGCAATTGAATACTTTGTTCAGGCTCAAAAAACATTAGGTGATAGTAATAAATAAGGTAGTTTCAATGCCGGTTTTTTTTTTTTTAATATAGGAGTAGCAGACGAGCATGCAGTCCACCTGATGGTAAGTGGCTACTGCCGCCCATGGACATCTGTAATCAACCCCAGATAGGATTAGATATTCCTAGCTGAGGTCGGCCACAGATTCGCCGCTACCCCTGAGGACTAAGCTGGAACGCCTCGGAAAAGTATGTCTCCCTTACCACACCCTTCAAACCGGAACACAGCAGCGCCTAACACTGCTGTTATTAAGCAGAAATAGGTGTGCCGGTGGTGCCGCCGGAGTCGAACCACAAAGGGTTCTACCACCTTCAAAACTTACTGTAAGGCGACGATCTTAGTCTTCAGGAATGGCAATGCATCTGTCATTGACTACACGTGTTCTATTTGGAGTTGGGTAAAGATCTCTACCACTAACCATCAGGCGGATTGCATGCACTTTTACTACTCATTCTCTTCTTATATGTATAAAAGGCATTTAAAACAATTTTAAAGTAAAAGAATCTAATTTAAATAAATCTAATCGGAGTTTAGCAATGACTCGAGTTTTGCTTGTTAAAAATATTCTAATCTATCTTAATATAATCCTTCCTCTCACCCTTTCACCCTCAACCCATTGTACAACATGACGAATTAATACACGCACATGTCCACACATTCATAATTATGATACGAAGCTCATAATTAGGGATGTGACTTGGTTTATCCGTTGGTAAAACTCATATATCGATATTTAAAATATCAACGGGATAATATCAATATATCGATAATTCTAATTATTCAAGTAGGACTTTATTTCAACGATGAATTTTAAAGATTATTAATTTTAAAGACGTTTATTTCAAAAAATAATTGACAATTCCACACAAAAATTGCTATATCGATATTTAAGAATTTTCGATATAGAAGTATCAGCAATGGTTGAATATAGATAAGATATCGATATTTTCGGATCAATATTATCGACTGTTCCTTATGTCGTTGCGTCCCTACTCATAATACGCGGGTATACACATCCATCACGTTACATACATAATATGCATGCGAGCAAATCGTCCCTTTCATAGCATTGATGGCTTTCCAAATTATAATGGCGGTATTAAGCCGTGAACCCAAGGCTTCGTGTACGCCGCATAATAATAATTGATAATGCTGAAGGTAGGGACACTATGTTTTTGGCAGGACAAACTGGAATTTTCGGAAAGATCATGCATTATTCTAAATCGTTATATTTCTTATTGTTATAAAATAAAAATAAAACATTAATTTATAATAGGTAATACTTTTTATAAGGTTGTCGTAATGAGCACATCTGATAGTAAGTAGTCACTGGAGCCCATGAACATTTGAAAACAACTTTATATAGAAGAGTTCTAAATGAAGTTGATCGGAGATGTGTTTCTACTTCTAAGGATTGAGATGTAGAGCTAGTAGGTATGGTTCGTCGAGGTACAACCGCCACATCTCTAGCGTGAAGCAGTTCGGCGATTCAGTGTACGAGTGTGAATGCCGATTGACTTACATGAGGCGACTATCTTAGGCCTTAGTAGGAGCAAAGCATCTGCGGTCGATTTCAAGTAAAACCCCTGATTTTATGAGGTTGCTTACAGATTTCCTTTGGAAATAGTGACCAGTTACCTTCAGATGGACTGCATGCTCGTTTACAACTTCAATCTTTATAAAAAAGACAACTTAAATCTTTATAAAACACCTTCTGGCATACTTTTGCTCATGAATGCGGACTATCCACAAGTCCGCTACCAACGTGGTGTTTATACAACACCACACACAATAGTGGGATCGGCTGTATGCCAATACGTCGTGAATTCACAATACAACCCATTGAATGCCTGCGATATATCGCGTATCGCTAAGGACTCCTGAGAACATTAGAGCACTTCGTAGTACGTACCATAATCACACTTAATGCTGCGGTGAAGAAGGTTTTGAGCTCCTTTATTTAGGTTTTTTTTTAATGCGATTTTTTTAATATAACATAGGTATAATATAGGAAATGTGGTCACTGATTTTCACCGGTGAGCGTAGTGACAATGCTAAATACTTTAGATATATAAAATATATCTAAAGTATCTAGTATATACAGGGTGAATTTTTAAAACGGGCCTTCAGGGCCAAATCCGAAACTATAAGGATTAGCGAAAAATGCTGAAAGGAGTTACGAGGCCGATTTTTATAAAAAGTAAAACTGCATCATTAGTTTTTTAAAATATCTTTTTCCCTAGCCGGGAATCGAACGAGTTCGTTTTTAAAAAAATTACACCCTCTATATTATTCCACCATCTGATAGTGTCGCTTATAAGGATCAAATTCTGGGAAGTAATGTTATGTGACAAATTAAAGGAAAAGGAAAATTTTGAAGAAAATACATATTTTTCCATACATTGCCATACTAATCCTTAAGGATTATACATAACAAATGATTTATGTGTATTTCTTTAGAAACATACGTAAGTCATTCCATTGAAGAATTTGTTGGTTAATCAACTAATTATTCGATGTTAAAACCGTGACATACGGCTTAGTATGAGAAAGTTATAGTTTGGCAAGTAAATTACCGCCGTTTTTAGGATTTATTTTTTAATAAAAATAGATAAGTGATTAAATAGTAAATTGTTATTGTTTGTTATTTATAACTACGTTTCAACAGTAAATATAATTTTCTATATCTCTTTGTTTAGTTATCACTCGGATTTGACTCGAAAAAGACATTCTCGCAAATTGTCAATTTTACATCTGTATTAAACGAAACTCCGCCCATAGCAAGTTAAATCTATTATAATGGTCCTAAAAGTAACCTTAACTAAGTCGGACATAAAAATATAAATTCTTGAAGAACAAAACGTCCATTTCGAATGATTTGAAACATTGAGCCAAAAAAATGTTAATATGCGAAATGTTTAAATTGATGAATGGCGGGAACTTAACTGCCAAATTAATATAAAAAAATATGTATTTCCTTAAAATTGAGGCTTTTCCTTTAGTTTGTCATTTATCATTACTTCCCAGATTTTGATCCTCATAAGCAACACTATCAGATAGTGGAATAATATAGAGGGTGTATTTTTTTTCAAAATGAACTCGTTAGATTCCCGGCTAGGGAAAAAGTTATTTTAAAAAAGTAATGATGCAGTTTTAGTTTTTATAAAAATCGGCCTCGTAACTCCTTTCAGCATTTTTCGCTAATCCTTATAGTTTCGGATTTGGCCCTGAAGGCCCGTTTTAAAAATTCACCCTGTATAGTCGCTATATAAAAATATACTTTGAAATAAAAAATTGTGTGCGTGTTAAGAATAAGACATTAATTTACAATGGATTAAATAATTATATAAACAGTTATTGGTTTTTAAAATAAAATTTGAAAATATTTTTTTTTATTTGAACAAAGTAGGTAATCCCCGTAATTAACAGTCAGCACAGAAAGTACTTATTATATTTAAAAAAATAATCTAAACAAATAGACTAAAATAATAAAGATTAAAAACATAGCAAATCTTATTTTTCTATAACTATGCAAAATCCACGGTCAGAACACGTTAACATCAAAAACCTTTCGGTAAACATGCGGCAAATCTGAACATTAGCTCCCGATACGGAGAAACCACAATAGTGGGATCGTTTATACGTTCTGAATTCACAATGACCCATTGAATACCCAGCGATATATCGTACCGACAAGGACACGGGCTGAGAATTTTCAAGAACTCCCAAGTATGCTAACGCTGAGCATTATAGAGCAGGGGTCTTCTGGAGACGTAACCGAATCTTTCGGATATCCGAAAAAAATATCCAACACCGTAACCGAATCCCGTTCCGTAACCGAAAATTTCGGATATCCGCAACATAAATATATCCAAAAGCATAATCAAAGCCGATATGAAAGTTTCGGATACTTTCGGATATAGGGCACTAAAAATACATTATAATAAAAGATATAAACCGGTGTTACTTAGCTACTTTATAAATAAAATCAAATTATTACCTATTTGTATTTTCTCACTTACAATTTCTTACGATTACTTACTTAAGATGTCGGAGCTACGATCTTGAATCCGTTACCGTAATTACGCAAAACTATCGGATGATCCGGAATAATTCTATATCCGTAACCGTATCCGAAAATAACATATTTTGAATAGACCCGTATCCGTATCCGTATCTAGATCCGAAATATCATATCTATAACATCCCTATTATAGAGTTATGAATGCGAGATCGAAGTTATTGAAGCGGCATTCTCGCTTGGGCGTAAAATGTTCAATTATAACTCGTACTCATACTATGTTTTGTTTAAAGTTATGCAAAGGAATATGCAGAGTTTTTACCAGACTGCGCCAGGGTAAAAGTAATGGTTTTTCAGCGTATGTACAATTCAGTTCTACAAATGTAGGCGTATCAATGAATAAGATATAGGCATTGTATAGACATACACCCTCGAAAACATTACCCTCTGCAGTCGGGTAAATACGGGATTTAAATAAATATTTATAGTGCTGCAAGCGGACATAACAAAAACAGGAAAAACTAAATAAAAATACGTATAAAACACCTAAGCGGACTAATTATGGAATACTATATGTATTTTTATAATAACAAATTGACCCACATTTTAGATAAACAACAGTTAGAATTCCATCCCGTGCCACAAAAAACCTAGAAAACTTCTAAAACCAGTGCGGATTAAAACGAAACTTCTAGTCTACATACAAAAACCGTTTGCATTTTATTTCCCAGTGCCATGTTAGTAATTAAAAGTACAGAAAGGCACAATTACAAAAGTTTTTAGAACTTTCAAGTAGGCACTCGCCGTGTTACGTAAGTACCTACATTATTAATTCGAGAAAGGGAGTTAATTTGAAACTTGAGCGTAATTTGATATCTGCGTAGCGAGATGTGTATCCTAATGAGAGTTGTGAATGGGATAATTAAAGCGCTGTATATTTTGCGAGAAGTTCCTTATATTTAGAAAATACTGGGATGAATATTAATTATGTTTCCTTAGGTTTAAATAGACAGTGTTACCTGGACTGGGGTTTTATGACGTCTCGTTGCTTTTTGCTTTTCATAATAGAACTTAGAGTAATATAATTATGTTACATGATATACGAAATTTCTAACGATTCTATTACAACCGTACTGACAATGCTAGTGCGCGCCAAACTGCTAGTCCGCTCTGAAGTTCTTGCGCGCAGGTGTAGTCATACAATTTGCTATGGCGACGCGATTCGTTTCTATATTCAGCGCGGACTAGCAGTTTTACGCGGACTATATTTGTGTAAATAGACGTTTTCCATATTCAGCCCCACATTAGAACAGAACAGATATCTAAATTCATCATTCAAATGTCTGAATGGCCGGGGATCGAAACTGGAACCCTTTGAGCGTCAGACCGTCGGGTCGTGTAGTTAATTAATATCAAGTCATGAGATTTTCAATTTTTATGAAACCAAAACACATTTATTTTAGACGAAATTAATTTAATTATTTTCGTAATATCTGTTGTAATTTATACCTTAGTACGAAGACTTAAATTCTTTTCACTCTATATTTATGCCGTAGTATTTTAATATAACCAATACTTTTATACATATACACACAACATATTTGAAAGTACACTTCATAGAGTGTACTGTATATTGTAGGGCAGAAATAGCTGAAATTTCGGACCGTTTCATATTTTATGTTTTAGCGCAGCAGTCACTATGAATAGTGTAGATCAATATCACTATGTAAACTATTGTGAAGTTAATAACGTCAAAAGCATACACTGGTCGGCTCGTAAAAGATCCGAATTAGGGATGATCTTCTCCCATCCCTTTAATGGATGAAACTATTTTATATGAAATTAAGTACGTTGAAAAATGTCGAAATCTTAAACAATATCAATATTCAAAATGAGTTTTTCTCGTACAAAAGCACGTCCTTTTTATTACATGGCTCATTTTTAAGCAAATATATTTTTAAATTCTGGCCAGGATTCTTTCAACCCACTCACAATATATTTTTTAACATACAGTGGGTGTCCATATTATTAGGGACAGTTCTGAAATTTATGTTATTCCTAGTTTAAAGCGGTTTTATCAGATAATGAACTTTTTCTGTGGTTATTTTATTTGACATTATTGCTCATATTATTATATTTGCTTTTTCATGAATGATAACACCGAAACTTGACGTGATTTTCAACATACGAGTAGGTGAGGTTAAATCACAATTGGTTGAAGTTTGTGGAAATTCAACAAAACTGTCCCTAATAATATGGACACCCACTGTACTTACTAAGTAATGCTGTTATTTAATAGGTTTCATCCATTATAACTTTAGGTGAATATCGTCCCTAATTCCGATTTTAAACCACTAGGATGATCACTAAGCTGAACGCATTTAATTAAATCAGACAAACCATTATCCGTTAACTCCCCAACTTACCTGTCAGTCCTTTGAAGTACATTGAAGCTTGTGTCTTCTACCCTTGCACTCATACCCAACATCCATACACGCACATTCATACATACATACAGTAGAGACGGCAATTTATTATGGTACTAGTTTTTGCCCGCGGCTTCGCCCGCGTTTAAAAGAAAATAATATGAAATACTAACATACATAAAACTGAAAATTCGTACCTTCATTGGAACGACAGTGGCGCCATCTGGCGAAAATTGGTCGTACCAACTCTGGAACCTTCGTGGGCTCACGGACAACAACTTTGTTAAAGATCATCACTTGATCAAATCCGTAGTTTACGATACTAATACCGATTAAAATAATCGATTTTTTTGGTCCAAAAGATCGATTCTCCGATTAATCGATCTTAGATCGCCATCCCTAGTTCCCGTGGGGTTTCCAGGATAAAAACTATCCTATGTCCCTTCCCGGGTCTCAGACTATCTTTGTATAAAATTTCATTAAAATCGGTTCAGTGGTTTAGGCGTGAAGAAGAGACAACCAGACAGACAGACAGAGTTACTTTCGGATTTATAATATTAGTAAGGATAATCGAAGAATCAATTTTTGTAATCGTTGTGTGATTTTACAAATTCCAACTCAAATCGATTTTTTGAGACGGTTTGTCATCCCTAGCACACAACCATGAAAGTAATCTCCATCTACATTAAATCCTCATTCACAAAGGTCCATTCATTTCGATCGATCACACCGACTATCACATATTAAGATCGTTAATGCACCGAAACTTTGAATAGAGAGAGCTTTTATTCAAGTAAGCTTAATCTGAGGGGAGGGTTCGTGTACGCTTTATGATGATGGAACTAAATGCTCGTAATTTGACAGACTCGATAGGGACTGATAAATACGGTCTGTTTATCGTCTGCAGGTTCAATAGGTATTTTATGTGGGTAGTCGGTCCAAGTAAAGGTTGAAAGTTTATTAAATTATATTGAAGTTAGGTTTACTTTCTGTTTCATAATACTACCTACAAAGTAGGATTGGATTTTACTTAGTTTAATATTTATTAGGTTTGAGAAACTTTAAAACGTACATGTTTAAAATTAAGTACTTTTAACGGAATCGAGCCTACTGCTACGTTTACGTTACTTTAACGACCTAAAGTTATTCAAATTTGAAAATTTCCATTTTGTGAATTCAAAATTCCATTTAGATTTAAACAAAAAACAGTTTTATTTACTATACCAGTAGTCTTATTTAGTAATAAGTTTTATTAGTCTTGATTTAAGCAATCTTAAATCGAATATAAATATTTATGACACTTTCTTAACAAGTGTTAAGCCTACTTTTACGTACTTCAACACGCCAAAGTTTTTGAAGAAGTCACAAGTAAAGTTTAGTTTCATAATTTTCTATTTACAACTTAAACTAACATTCCCAAAATAAATCAACATCAAAGTTTTATTTGACAGTAAAGTTTTACGAGGACGACGCGGTAAATAGGGTTCAAATAAATAGAACACACATAAACCGTATCTGGTGTTGTATTAATTTAAATATAATCCATTGTTTGTTGTTATAATTTTGGGATAATGTAAACTTCCTTTATTGTAGAAAATATGGAGATGATTACTGTAATCGGATTATATCAGATGAGCCTGCTCGGTGTAGTACCCATATCAAATCGAATTAAATGTGTAAGCCCTAATAAAATGTATATTTTCTCTTATTTTTACGTTGTAACGAAGTGAGCCAAGTAACAATTATAGGAATGATAAATTGTTAAGAAAAAATAGTTTTAAGTACCTAATAAATATAATAATTTGTTCATTAGCATTACGAGATTAAAGATGGTAGAAATTTTGTGGTTTGACTCCGGAAGTGTTGCCTAATACCAACACTGCTAAGCGTTGCTATGTTCTGGATTCAAAAATAAGTTGGGAATAAGGAAGACATAATTTTCCGAAGCGTCCCAGTGTGGTAGAGAAGATATACTTAGGTACTTTTCCGAGGCCTTAGTTCTCAAAGGTTGCAACGCATCTCTGACTGATCTTTGGTAGAAATCTAGTCTTATCGTGGGTTGATCCATGGTAAGTGGCTATTGCCTTCGATGGACAAATGTACCAGGTAGATTGCGTACTCATTGCTACTTCTAAACGATAATAAAAAAAACGTGTCATTTTTACTGCACATACCGATAATCCTATGAACATTCTATACTATACGAAATGTAAAAGACGTTACATTTTAGTTTAAGGACAAATACACCAAGGTTAGCACCGACACCATATTGATGTATCAGAACATAGCAACGCGTCAGGGGGACGTCGACTGAATATTAAATACATAGTCACGAACACGGATTGAAGGTACAGTGACTAACATTGCAAATAAACTAAAAAGTACACACCAATATGCATACGTATGCATATACGGAATAGCAACTTAAGGGCTTAATGCTTTTATTTAGAGGAACAGACGAGCTTTATGCCTTTACGGTCTAACTTCATCACGGATATTCGTATTCTACCCTTAATAGGTGTAATTAAAGGCAGGGCTTCGTGTGTATGTTTCGTTAAAGTTTTCTTTTAATAGTATTATCAAGCATGGTTGTGCCATATTTTTTAATCCATACATTAACAAACTTGGTAGATACCAAGCCTCACGTTTTAAATAAAAAATACCTAGTGTTATAATTACGCAGAAAACTTAGTACTTAATTTATATAACTACTAGGCTTCGCCCGCATTTTAAAGAAATAATATGACATACATAAAACGGAAAATTTGTACCTGCATTAGAATGACAGTGGTGCCATCTGTCGAAAATTGGTCTTACCAACTCCCAAACCCTCGTGGGTTTTGGACAACAACTGTGCTAAAGATCATCACTTGATCAAATGCATAGTTTTCGATTCTATAACTACTTACGAATTAAAAAAATATTAAAAAAACCTTTTCCCACGGACTAAATTGTGAATCTAAACCATTCTCAAGTCCCTTTGAACACACACTACAAATGTCATCAAAATCAGTCCAGTCGTTTAGGAGGAGTTCAGTGACATACACACGCACATAAGAAATATATATATATATATACGCACATAAGAAATATATATATATATATATATATATATATATATATATATATATATACTAGGTATCGCTTGTGTGCGCTCGCTGCTAAAGCAGCTCGCGGAACGGTTGTCTTCTTTAGTTTTGCGTGCAAAATTTTTTTACATTTTTTCCCCTATATTGAAGTTTTATTAATTCTGATTGGGGCTGTTTGGAAAAGCTATGAGTTAATATTTGCAAAATACCAAGAATTTGGGTCGTGATTTTTTTGTCTATAAGCCATACATTTTAAAGACATAATAAGGAGACAAAAGCTTGAAATATTACATACAAAAATAACTATTTATAAAAATTGTTATTTCTTGTATGACAACACTAAAATATTTTTTTATCAAAATGTGCAGAATATTAGTACCTACAAATGCCTCATACATTCTAATGATATCAATAGAAGGCAACAGCTTGAAATATTGCATACAAAAATACATATATATGAAAATTATTATTTCTTGTATGGCAACACTTGAATATTTTGTTACCAAAATGTGAAGTCTATTAGTACCTACAATCGCGTGATACATTATAACGTAGTCAAAAATTTACAACAGCTTGAAATGTGCCATAAAAAATGCACATGTATGAAAATTATTATTTTTTGTATGGCAACACTGAAATATTTTTCCACCAATATGTACAGTCTATAAGTACCATTAAACGCCTCATACAGAAAACTGACGTTAAGTGATGCTGGGCATGATGGTGGTGGTCTTTAAAGGGAGACAACAGCCCGAAACACCACATACAAAAATACAAATGTATGAAAATTATTATTTTTTGTATGGCAACACTAAGATATTTTTTAATCAAAATGTGCACAATATTAGTACCAACAAACGCCTCATACATTCTAATGTTACCAATACAAGACAACAGCTTGAAATATTACGTACAAAAATATATATGTATGAAAATTAATATTTTTTGTATGGCAACACAAAAATATTTTTTTACCAAAATGTGCAGTCTATTAGTACATACAAACACGTCATACATTATAACGTAGTCAAAAATTTACAACAGCTTGAAATGTGCCATAAAAAATGCACATGTATGAAAATTATTATTTTTTGTATGGCAACACTGAAGTATTTTTCCACCAATATGTACAGTCTATAAGTACCATTAAACGCCTCATACAGAAAACTGACGTTAAGTGATGCTGGGCATGATGGTGGTGGTCTTTAAAGGGAGACAACAGCCCGAAACACCACATACAAAAATACAAATGTATGAAAATTATTATTTTTTGTATGGCAACACTAAGATATTTTTTAATCAAAATGTGCACAATATTAGTACCAACAAACGCCTCATACATTCTAATGTTATCAATACAAGACAACAGCTTGAAATATTACGTACAAAAATATATATGTATGAAAATTAATATTTTTTGTATGGCAACACAAAAATATTTTTTTACCAAAATGTGCAGTCTATTAGTACATACAAACACGTCATACATTATAACGTTGTCAAAAATTTACAACAGCTTGAAATGTGACATACAAAAATGCACATGTATGAAAATTATTATTTTTTGTATGGCAACACTGAAATATTTTGTTACACATTTGTACAGTCTATAAGTGCTATTAAGCGCCTCATACAAAAAAATGACGTCAAATGGTGGCAACAGCTTGAAATCTTCGATAATCCTGTAGAATATGCATTTGTATGAAAACATTTTTTTTGTATATGGCAACATTGGATTTTCGATTTTTTACATAGGGTCCATTTGAAATAAAAAATATCTCCCATACATAACTTATATGCTCTGTCTACGGTTTCCGCCCAAGTACTCAAAAAGTGAAAATCGTGAAAAAAAAATCTGTATCCCAGTGTTGCCAGTCGATTAAGATGAAAATGGTCAAATGTCATTACGGCACCCAAAAAAAATAGTCCTGTGAAGAAATTTCATTAAAAATATTTCTCCTTCTACTTTTTACATTTTTGAATGAAAAGTTCCAAAAAATGTATGAACGATGAAAAAAAAAACTTTACCTGGCAACACTTCGAGTCGAGCTCCATGACCGCTCAATACAAAGCGACTCGCTCAAATGTTGCCAACCTCAAAATATTTCACTTCGAAAAATGCATTGTTTCGTACATTTTACAAAATGGCTGACACAAGGTGCGCCATCTGATTAAAAAAAATAATATTGCCATATGATAAAATTGAGGATACAATCCGGCCAATAAATCAAAAATATCGAAAAAATATTAATAAAACCATCGCGCTGCGACCCCACAAACACACCTCGAAAAATGAAAAATTTCAAACTCAAATATCTCGGCGGCCATCTTGTTTTTCCAATTTTTTCTAATTTAATCGTAACAGTCGTCCCACAATTAGTCGAAAATGACACCAATCTCAGGTAGGCGCGCAGAATAAAAAAAAAGTTGAAAATCGCAGGAGGGCCGCCATCTTGAATTTTGTATGCTTCCCATTTTTCCTATAACCACCATAATATACCGAAAAAATATCTCATACATTATTACTACCCCGCACCAATAGTTTAGGCTGGGCTACTCGAAATGTCAAAAAAGTGAAAAAAAAAATCTAGCTCCCAGTGTTGCCAGTTAATTTGGATGGAAATGGTCAAATGTCATTACGACCCCCCTGACAAATACCCATGTAAAATATTTTCATTAAAAATGTTTCTCCTTCTACTTTTTACATTTTTGAATGGAAAGTTCCAAAAAAAGTATGAACGAAGAAAAAAAATCCTAAACCTGGCAACACTTCAAGTCACGTTCCACAACCGCCCCATACAAGGCGATTCGCTGAAATGTTGCCAACCTCAAAATATTTCACTTCAAAAAATGCGTTTTTTCATACATTTTACAAATTGCCTGACGAACGATCCGCCATCTGGTTAAAAAAATAAATAAATCCAATTTGGTAAAATTGAGCATATATTCGAGAAAAAAAACGAAAAAAATCAAAAAAATATTTAAAAAAACACATCAGTGCCACCCCGCGAACACACCTCGAAAAATGAAAAATTTCAAATTCAAATATCTCGGCGGCCATCTTGTTTTTTCAACTTTTTCCAATTTCATCATAACAGTCTACCTCAAATTAGCCGGAAACAATACCGATCTTGGGTAGGTGCAAAATAAAAAAAAAAGTTGCCCAATCCAGCTCGGCCGCCATCTTGAATTTTGAAAGTTTCAGATTTTTCCCATAGACACGGAGGCAAATAAAAAATTCCACTCATACATCAAACCCACCCCCCACCACTCCTTCAGGTCGAGGAAGTCGATTTTTCGTAAAACTGAAAAAAAATTCCTGCGGCCAGTGTTGCCAGTCGACATCGACGAAAATGGTCAAATGTCATTACGACAGCCAAAAAAAATATTCCAGTGAAAAATTTTCATCAAAAATATTTCTCCTTCTACTTTTCATATTTTTGAATGAAAAGTTTGAAAAATTGTAAGAGTGGGGAGAAAAAAACTCAAACCTGGCAACACCTCGGACCGAGCCCCACGACCGCCCCGAACAAAGCAAATCGCTCAAACGTTGCCAACCTCCGAATATTTCACTTCAAAAAATCTGTTTTTTTCATACATTTTACAAATCGCCTAACAGACGACCCGCCATCTTGTTGAAAAAAAAAATAAATCCGATTTGGCAAAATTGAGGATATATCCGAGAAAATTTAAAAAAATGGCAACAAAATATTAAAAATCCCAAGAGATACGACCTCCCAAAAACACCTCGAAAATTGAAAAATTTCAAACTCAAATATCTCGGCGGCCATCTTGGTTTTTCATTTTTTTCCAATTTCATCGTAATACCCACCCGAATATTATTCGAAAAAGAAACAAACATCAGGATAAAGTCAATAAATAAAAAAGTTAAAAATTTTAAATCGGCCGCCATCTTGAATCTATGGCATCTCATATTTTTCCCTTTGCCTCGGGGGGGAGAGGAGAAAACCCGCCATAGACAACAAAGTCGCTCCTAGACGGCATCATGGAGAACGGCATGTCAGTCAGTCAGTGGTAAGTTCAGGATTATATATATATAATATATATATATATATATAAAGATTTTCTAAATACTAATTTTAGACGACTAGTTTGGGTGTTCTTCTCTATATTTGTATGAGTGTGTGTCGCACAACTAACAAAGTATACCGCAAATAGACCGAAAATTGGACACGATTATGCATATTTGTGATATAATACTTGCCATATTGGCATAGACTATTGTAACGAACCGCAATCTCCACTGATAATGACCCGAATACAATTACACCGTGTGTGGTCGTACACATGATAAACAGTAGCACTACCATGAGTTTACAAAAGTATTACTCGCTAGCGACTGCGTAAAATAAATGTATGAAAAATTGTACAGCGCCTCTGGTGGTTACTCGTAGAACTAAAATCCGTAGTGGCGTAACTCGATACGTAAAAAACCTATCGAAATCAAATCGCTAGCTAATGTCATTATGATCTATTGCCATACAAATTCGGTCCCATGAGTCATTAATTTGACAGACGTTGTCAAGAAATACCGTAACGATAGTAGTTATGTTATTCACTAGCAAAATGACAATAGTTTTCTATTTACAATTTCTATAGTGGCGTTTCTATGCCAACTCATGGTAGTGCTACAGATGCCTATATCACACAGCAGTGGCTATATGAAACAGTAATGCCTATATCATTGGTACATTGTATTTGTTCATTGTCTCTATTGTTCTGGCAAATTGCCAACCTCAAGTCATAATTCTAAAGCCATATTACCCTGTATTGTGGGTAGCGGAATCTTTCACAGATTTTGGGTTACTGCATTTGCGTCATAGTTTGATGGCTCTACAAGAGAAATAATCAAACGCTGTTCAAAATCAAAATTTTTTTCAAGAAGTAAATCCTAAAACTATATTTGAACATCAATTAACGTCAAAAATATAAATGCGTCATTTGTATATATGTAAATTTTGTAAATAAGTTGTTTTATTTACACCTATAGTTTATTTTATTATATTTAATTTTCTATAAGTTTCATTATAATTGTAAATATTTTTCAGTTAATAAAAGTTTTAGTAATAAGGAAAAAACAAATGCGTCAAAAACCTTTCGCTTTTCTATGTCGTAAAACTATCTCTGCGGTACAGGCACTAGCGTTTCAAACAATGCAATTGTACATTTCTAAGAGAATCAATAATCAACGAGCTCATGGACATAGCACATCACTAATACCTAAATGACAGTGATGTTACAACCGGCATGGCATGCTTAATTTATTAACTATTTAAGGATGAAGCTATCATGATGGGCTTCATCCCTCAATCCCTTCAATCCCTCAATTCAATCCCTCTGCCGTGAGAACTCGAGTGTAGGCAATGATATATGCAGGATATATGCCTCAAGTGGAAGATGCATGGTATAGACAATGAAAAGTATTAATAAATATTAATTACTTGCTTGACCGATTCTTCATTAGCATTTAATTACTTTTGTTACTTTCCTATGTGATATCGTGTTCATAAAGAAGTCATGCAGAAATACTTCGTGTATGTGCTTATATCTTAAAATAGCAGGTTAACTAATAACTTTAAAAATATTTTAGAAAGCATGGAAACGTTCAAGGAATTTAAATGGAGACACTCCACTATAGTAGTATTAAAGGTATTATTTTATATATTTCAGAAAACTGAATGTATATATGTACTGGTGTAAGAAAATATTCGATGTCTATTTTGCTCTTAATTTTAATGACAATAAATTGCATTTTAGAAATTACAATAAAACACCAAGATGCCTAGATTTTAAACCAAAAGAGTTTCAAAATCATCTATTACACCAGTCTACAGAATTTTTGAGCATGGGTTATACATACGTTATTTTTATTCCTTTTATACCTAGAAATAAGAAAAAGAACAAAAAACAGTTCTGAATTTACTTTTATGTGTACAAATTAGAAAGTTCAAATTAATGAAAATATAGGGTCTTCTAACAAGGACTTCCGAACTTTGAAAGTTGATAACGGTCATCTTACTGAAGCTACATATGTCAAATTAGTTTTAATTTATTCAGTTTGTTTTGCCAAATTACCATGGATGATTATAGCATTCAACAACACGAACAAATAATAAAATTATTGTATCAAAAAGCTATTCTGTTCGGGCAACGCGTGCTACAATCGTCCGCTACCGCGTGGTCGCCATGATCGTCCTACCGAGAGGACTATTCGCAATCTGGTGGATAAATTGAAGTCTACTGGGTCATTAAATGATTGACTAACATCCGTATATCAACGAAACGGAAGATCTGCCGAAAACATCGCCGCTGTCCGTGAGTGTGCACTAGAATCTGAGACAGTCGATTTCCCGTCGCCCATAAGAACTCTGCCTTTTGCAGACCATAACCATAAAAGCCCTGCGGACATTTGAACGATGTTATATTCTACACATAATGGCAGCAATAGGTCCTTTAAACGATTAAAAAATTTCGATAATATATCACACACAATTTGTTTTATACAATTTTAAAGATAGGAAACGCTCAATGAAAGACCCTATACATGAAAAATGGACACAGTTAATTTATTAAAAGATACACAAATATTAATTAATGATACTTTCTTATAATAGAAATTTCAAAATAGAATGCAAGTATTTATTAATGAACATTAACAGTCGTTGGTAGATCCGGATAATATGTTTTCTTTGATTTTTTATCTTTGAGTGGATTCACAATACAAAAATAACAATCTATGCGATGATTACTGAGTACCTATCCTCCAAATTCTTGGCAATGCAAACTTCATTGCTCTTTTTTCACCTCGGTACCAACCTACAATAAAACGTACCGTATTATAACTATATAAAGTAATTATAAAATAGTTATAAAGATAAAAAAATGAATATAAACTCACCGTCCAGAATATTTCTGCAAGTGTTACCTGACACAATATGTGAGGCCCATTTTTTATCTTGATTTTTAAGAGGTATACAGTATACAGATGGAAGTAAGTTGGTATGCCTTGGAAATCTTTAAATTTGTACATAAATCGTCCTATTTCTCTCTTACTTTCATAAATTCTCCGCAAATATAATAAAATGAGTCAGCGTCTCGTTTACAACTTCTCGAAGTCATTTTGTACAGACTGATACAACGAAAAAAAAAATGAACTACTTTATTCCACTGAAATAAGCAATCACTTACTTTCGTACACAAGGAGCGATGCAAGAAACACTACACTCCGCCCCCTTGCCACTCTTTTGTCAACGTTAGTGCGCCAAGACCGACTTTATTGGACTCGAAAATAAAAAAATGTTAAATTGCTCTAATTTCTATAAAAGCAAATATTATCGATTTGTAATTTCATTTTTTTATATATATTTGCTTATATAATCAGAATATATTAAGTAAAACTCATGCACAAAAAAAAATAAAAAAATTGTTGACCTATGTTATTGTTTATATGAAGAAATATTATATTTTAGAAACCACACACCTATTTTCCATATATTGGTATGAATAAATCATAGTATTTTCCACTCTAAACCTTTCCTGAACTATCGTTCCTAGATGTCAGATAGTCTTGGATAAAACTTATCGAATACATCATGAAATTTTAACGAGAAAACTTAGGGTCGTAAATATATCACGAACGGCGTGTATGTGGCGAAAATATTTGATAGTCTTAAAAAATCTTTAAAAACCAGTGATATGCTAATATCATTGGATATCTCATATTTAATAAACGGAATGCAGTTTTTTACGGAATTATACAATGTAGAACGCTCATTGGGGGAACGTTAGAGTATGCTCTAATCTCCTCCCATTTATTGAGGAGAACCGTGTCCAGAAGTGAACCAGAAACGGTATGTTTTAAAAGCGAAAAAATGTTTTCTTTTTTTTAATATAGGAGTAGCAGATGAGCATGAAGTCCATCCGATGGTAAGTTGCTACTATTGCCCATGGAAATTTGAAATCAATACCTGATAAATTAGATTGCTCCCTGAGGTAGCCCACAGATGCGACTCTGCCCCTGAGGACTAAGCTGGAGTACCTCTTTATTTACTAGATTCCAAATTTGGCCGATCATTTCGTTTCCTGATACGCTGCGATATATTTGATACACGCAAAACAATCAAATTTATGTTTGCACGTGCAATCAACCTAAACGTTATAGAAATAATAGGTACTATGGACGACACATAGCTAACTAACTAGGTACGTATGAACAAAGTGCGAAATTAGAGCAAAGTTTCGTAAATTACGGCAACAAGTGTTTCCGAGCACGAAAACGTGAGAAAAGTTACATGTCACATAAAAAGTTATGGCGTGCATAACGTAATAAACTTAGTACATAGTGTTGTATGGTGAGTCACGTTCCAAACTAAAACAGTTAGGCAATGTCTTATATGAAAGATATGTTGATATTGTTTTGTAAAATGTGTTAGTAACAATCAAACTTGCAGTCGACACAATAATAGTCACTGCTGTCGACAATATCGGAAACAACGAACTAGATTCCATCTGAGGTCGATCCAAATGCCAAACTCCAGAGAACTAAGTTCAATGGCGTCTGACCCTAAAAGTAGAAGATAGCAGTGGTACTTAGGCAATGGTTCTTACAATAATTTAATAAGAAATAATTCTTAAAAAAAAACATAAAAGTTATTTAGTTTCAATTTATTAAGTGTTTTCACACACATTTTTTCTAGAGTCAGTATTTAAAATAAAAAGAAAATCGTAAGTACTTCGATTTACGATTGTTTTTGATAAAGATAAAAAGCTTTGCTACACCCAAAGTTGCTAGAGTTGGTTTGTACTACGAGTACGATAAAGCTTACATTCCGTCAACTTTGCGTACCTACATTCATTTGTAATAGCGTCTAAATTTAGTACTTTAGTACCGGCAAGCTCAACTTCGGTACACTAAATGTTTTGCTGCTATTTCGGTTGACAGCACGTGGGGCGTTCATGCAGTTGTTTGCCTGTGCAAATATAACCGTACGTGCGGTATATCGCGTGTAAACATCGTAAGGCCCTTTGTACATGGTTTGGATTTTGATTGGGCTCGGTGAAGCGCGTTGCTACGAGTATCTAACTGTTTAGAACACTTATTTCTGATTATAACAGTGTTAAGCGCTGCTGTGTTGTGGTTTGAAGGGTGTGGTAAGGGAGACATACTTTTCCGAGGCGTCAAGAACGCGTCATTTATCTCAGGATTAAGTATTAGGGGTAGCAACGCGTCTGTGGCTGACTTTAGGTAGGATTCTAATCTTATCCGGGGTTGATGACAGATGTTCATGAGCGACAGCAGCCACTTACCGTCACGTGAACTGCATGCCCGTTTGCCAATAACGTTAAAAACAGCAGTGTTAAGTGTGATAAGAATATATGTATCGATAAGTCGTTATAATGTCCTCTTAATTTATGATTTCTATGTACAATATGGTATGGAATTCCTTTTCTTTCTTCGTAGACCTTTCTTGACAAGTGGTGGTCGGATATTGGCGTTCAAAAAGAATCAGTAGCGTGCATAGTTTAAATAAATTATGGTGGTGGCTTTATGGTTGTAGAACCTATTGTGGTTCGATTGCGGCGGCACCACCGCCACACCTATTTCGGCCTAATAACAGCAGTGTTAGGCGCTGCTGTGTTCCGTTTTGAGGGGTGTGGCAAGGGAGACATACTTTTCCGAGGCGTTCTACCTTAGTCCTCAAGGGTGGCGGCGCACCTGTGGACGACCCCAAGAAGGAATATTTAATCCTATCTGGGGTTGATTACAGATGTCCATGGGCGGCAGTAGCCACTTACCATCAGGTATGCTCGTCTGCTACTCCTATATTATAAAAAAAAGTAGCTACGTCTCTGTCGCCGTCCTCGGGTACGAACCGGCGCATCTGTGGCCGACCTCAGGTAGGAATCTACCTGAGGTCGGCCACAGATGCGCCGGTACCCCTGAGGACTAAGCTGGAACGCCTCGGAAAAGTATGTCTCCCTTACCACACCCTTCAAAACGGAACACAGCAGCGCCTAACACTGCCGTTATTAGGCAGAAATAGGTGTGGCGGTGCCGCCGGAGTAGAACCACAAAGGGTTTTACCACCTTCCAAATGAGTACTGAGGAATAAATTGAAACACCACCGAAAAGTACCTTTCTTACCGTGTTAATGGTTTAACAATATTGCATTTAAAAACGATAAAAGCGACGATCGTGCTGTCAACATGTACGGAAGTTTGTGGATACAGTGGTCAATGACTTATTCGCTTCTCTATTTTATAAAGTTCATATTGCACATAGGTGGTACTTTTGTAAACAATGAGAGTCACGCCTTGTGGTCACGCTGACACACCATTGTGGCAATGAAGCATACGCTATTGATGCTCACAGCTATTATATTAAATACTGCATAATCGAGGTGAATCATGTCTTACGAACATCAAAACAACGTTTCAACAAAAACGATAAATCTAAAATTACTTAAATTCAACTGTTTGGCTTCTTTTTTTATAATAGAGGAATAGCAGATGAGCATGCAGTCCACCTGATGGTAAGTGGGTACTGCCGCCCATAGACATCTGTAATCAACCCAAGATAGGATAAGATATCGTTAGATATCCTACTTGAGGTCGGTCACAGATGTTCCGCTATCCCAGAGGACTAAGCTGGAACGCCTGGGAAAAGTATGTCTCGCTGCTACCACCACTACCACACCCATCAAACCAGAACACAGCAACGCTTAACACTGCTGTTATAAGGCAGAAATAGGAGTGGCGGTGATGCTGCAGGAGTCGAACCATATCTGAAATATCGTCAACTGTCAATCAATCCGAGATAATGCTACAGTGGAGCCGGATAAAAGAATTAAAATTTGAACAGTATTAAATCTCTGTGTTCGACACATATAAATTCAGTTTCACAAATTCGGTTCAAATAAAAAAACTAAATAAATGTATAATAAACGAAATAAAGTAATGAATGTCTACGTGACATATTACAAAATATATACTTTTTTGTGATTAAGGATACACAGGACACGTGTAAATGATTCAAAATATACATCAATGAAGTATGTATGTAGCTCACAGCACCGCGACAACCCGGTGTAACAGTCGGTCATGGAGGTGTCGTGACATGGCACCGACAACAACCATTCTATTGCAGTGCTATTTAAAACGAAGTACCAATATTCCTATGCAGATTTATGTTTTTCTACCTCAGAAATGCTCTTTAAAACCCACTAAAAAGATACATGTACGAAGCTCACCACCGCAACAACGACGTCACGGTCGGTCACGGAGGTGTCGTGACATGGCACCAACTACAATCATTCTATTGCAGTGCTATTTAAATTGAACTACCGCTTCGCTTGAGTAGTAGACTTCTTTTGAAAATAAATACGAGTTTGATTTAAATCGGTACGAAATATTAAATTCAACCGTTTGTAGAAACATATAGTGACATGGAGTAACAGTGACTGCGGTCTGACACGCAGAGATTTCAAAGTACGATTCCTAAACATAGAGAATAAATAATAGATGATTATATTTGTTCTTGATCTGGATTTTTGTGTGTTGATACAGAGAATTCTAGTGTAGATCTATAGCAGTAGAAAGCTCATTTCTAAACGTTAAAACTGCCAACAAATTAAACATAATCAAGATTACTTGCTACCGTCTTGTTTCGGTTCACATTTCCATAAATCACGTGTTTATTTCTAAACACATTTGCACGTATTAACCTCGCAGGCATAAAACACCGCCGCGATCCAAACAAAGCACCGTCACGCTCCGTCACGGAACGGTCGTGACACGGAACCAGTTACGAGCGGTTAGCGGCGTTACTATTCTGTCGTGTCATTACTATCCGAGCAGTATTTGGGTAATCTATAGGGATTTTGATTGCTGACAACGGAGATATCTAAATGACGAATTGTTTCTTTTTTATTATAGATCTGGATTTTTGTGTTTGAAGACCAGTTACGAGCGGTT
Source organism: Epargyreus clarus (assembly GCF_041222505.1). Taxonomy (NCBI): domain Eukaryota; kingdom Metazoa; phylum Arthropoda; class Insecta; order Lepidoptera; family Hesperiidae; genus Epargyreus; species Epargyreus clarus. The sequence continues at coordinate 12,178,304 of NW_027332212.1, forward strand.
AGCGGCGATTACTATTCTGTCGTATCATTACTATCCGAGCCGTATTTGCGTAATATATAGGGATTTAGATTGCTGACAACGGAGATACCTAAATGACGATTTTTTTATTATAGATCTGGATTTTTGTGTTTAAAGACACAGACAGAATAGCCTACAGAAGGGCTACAATGGTAAAAAAAACATTTTCAAACGTTAAAACTGCCAACAAATTAAAAATAATCAAGATTACTTACTACCGTCTTGTTTATAATAATAATAATAATAACGTTTATTCACGAAAACAAGGACTACAGCAATCATTATGACAAAATACAAAATCACATAAAAAACACAAAAAGAAAAAAAAATCGACTTATAAATTTCGGTGCACATTTCCATAAATCACGTGTTTATTTCTAAACAAATTTGCACGTATTAACCTCGCAGGCATAAAACACCGCCTCGATCCAAACAAAGCTCCGTGACGCTCCGTCACGGAACGGTCGTGACACGTAACCAGTTACGAGCGGTTAGCGGCGTTACTATTCTGTCGTGTCATTACTATCTGAGCAGTATTTGCATAATGTCTAGGGATTTCGATTGCTGACAACGGAGATACCTAAATGCCGATTTTTTTATTATAGATCTGGATTTTTGTGTTTAAAGACACAGACAGAATAGCCTACAGAAGGGCTACAATGATAAAAAAAAAACATTTTCAAATGTTAAAACTGCCAACAAATTAAAAATAATCAAGATTAGTTGCTACCGTCTTGTCTCGGTTCACATTGCTTGGTGGTAAGGTCTCTTCGTGGGATCTGCCTGGCTAGCTACCACCCTCAGGCCGGAGTCTACCGCTAATAACGACTCGTCGTGTTTCGGTAGTGCGCCTGGGAGCCAGTTCATCCCTTTATCCCCCCTTCCCATCCTCTTGTGGTGCTTCCGACGGCGTACCTCTCGGGTCCGGTAGGTCTCTTTAAGCGTCGTTGCTCCCGGGGGCGTGGTGTATTGGCGCGGGGGCCAGGGAGACCCGGTGAAACGGTTGTCCGCTGGCCGCCCGCCGGTTAGTTGGGGACCCGAACCCGGGTAACACCATCAACCTCTGGCCCGGGAGGCTGTCCCGCCAACCGGCGAAAAATCCCGTGGCACGATTACCCTGCCGGAGTAAGAGACCGGAGTGGAGCCGGGTAGTCGTGCACGGGGGGGACCGGGGGCCCTTCCGTCCCCCGCATCCCACATTACCTCTGTGAACACGCCGCTACGAGACCCGCACTTTGTCCCGTGAGGCGGCGACGGAGCACCGCAAATCCTTTCTAATTCCTACGCTCTTCAAAAACCACCATGAAACGGCAGCTAAAAAGGAAAACGTTATCCACAGTGGCGACCTCCTCCACACTTACTGTGGACATGTGCAACATCAGGGGGCTCCATTCCAATCTGGATGCCGTCCATCACCACCTTGAGACGGCAAAGCCGGCTTTCCTCTTTTTGACGGAGACGCAGATATCGCCCTCGGGCGATACCTCGTATTTAGATTACCCCGGCTATAGTTTAGAACATGCCTTTAGGCGTCGAGCCGGGGTATGTGTGTATGTTCGGGGCGATATCTGCTGCCGCCGTCTCAGCTGCCTTGAAGACAAGGACCTATCTCTGTTGTGGGTGCGCGTAGATATTGGGGGGCAAACCCGCGTCTACGCGTGCCTATATAGGTCCTATAGCGGAGATGAAGAGACAACTCGATTATTCGAGCACGTCCAGTGGGCGACTGACAGAATGCTGCAGCAGTGTCCTTCGGCGGAGTTGGTGATTCTGGGTGACTTTAATGCCCACCACATTGAGTGGCTGGGCTCCCGAACCACTGACTTTGCCGGAAGAACTGCGTATGAGTTCTCCTTGGCATATGGGCTCTCCCAGGTCGTACCCGGTCATACTAGGGTACCTGATATAGAGACCCATACTGCGTCTTTGCTAGATCTTCTGCTGATCAACCGTCCCGAGGACTACCAAGTGATGGTCAAGGCTCCCCTTGGATCTTCTGACCATTGCTTGGTAAGTTCTTCTGTGCCCTTGTCGCGTCCCACGGGGGCTCGACCTCCGGGGAAGCGACAAGTTTGGCACTACAGGTCAGCAGATTGGGACGCGTTCCGGGAATTCCTGGCCTCGTACCCGTGGAGGCAGCTGTGCTTCGTCTCGGGTGATCCTAGCACGTGCGCTGACTCTGTAGCCGACGTAATACGGCAGGGTATGGAATGCTTCATTCCAAACTCTGTCGTGTCCGTCGGTGGACGGAGTCAGCCCTGGTTTGATGGGTCTTGCGCTAAGGCATCACGTCATAAGCAAGAGGCCTACCAAGCCTGGGCGTCAGCGCACGCATGCAAGGATCCGAAGACCTCCGAGCTACGAACCGCCCTTAACGCTACCTCCCGATCAGCAAAGAAGCATATGGCCAAGGCGAAGTCTAGGCACGTTGGCAGAATTGGCGAGCGACTACTTGGTTACCCCTCCGGGAGTCGAGCCTTTTGGTCGCTAGCCAAAGCTGTTGAAGGTAATTTCTGTCGCTCCTCACTACCGCCCCTGCGGAAATCAGATGATTCTCTGGCCCATACGGCAAAGGGAAAAGCCGATCTTCTGGGTGCTCTCTTTGCCTCAAACTCGACTCTCGATGACATGGGGGCCACACCGCCGACCATCCCGCGGTGTGAGAGTTCTATGCCTAATATACGCTTTACGCAGAAAGCTGTCAGGCGAGCTCTATTGTCCCTTGATGTCAAGAAGTCGAGTGGGCCGGATGAAATCCCCGCAGTGGTGCTGAAGACATGTGCTCCCGAGTTGACTCCCATCTTAACGCGCTTATTCTCGCTTTCCTATACCACAGGACAAGTACCGTCTTCGTGGAAGGTAGCCCTCGTTCACCCGATTCCTAAAAAGGGTGACCGCAGTGACCCGGCTAATTACAGGCCTATAGCGATCACCTCCCTGCTCTCAAAGGTTATGGAGCGTGTTGCTAATACCCAGCTCCTGAGGTACCTCGAGGATCACCGGCTGATCAGCGATCACCAATACGGTTTCCGCAAGGGCCGTTCAGCTGGTGATCTTTTGGTGTACCTCACACACCGATGGGCGCAAGCCATTGAGAGTAATGGTGAGGCTTTGGCAGTTAGCCTAGACATCGCAAAGGCCTTTGACCGGGTCTGGCACAGGGCCCTTCTCGCGAAGCTTCCATCTTACGGTCTTCCCGAGAGGCTGTGCACATGGGTAGCCAGTTTTCTGTCTGAGCGGCAAATCAAAGTCGTAGTAGACGGGTGCTGCTCAGACACGAAGCATGTTAACGCTGGCGTGCCCCAGGGCTCTGTTCTCTCTCCCACGCTATTCATTCTGCATATCAATGACATGTTGCAAAAAACTGGCAGCATTCATTGCTATGCAGATGATAGTACGGGAGATGCTGTGTATACAGGCCGTGCAAACACCTCTCGAACTCTCGTGGAGGAAAGCAGAATCCGACTTGTGTCTGAAATCGAGGACTCTCTGGAGCAGGTCTCGACATGGGGTCGACTTAACCTTGTTGAGTTTAACCCCACGAAGACACAAGTCTGCGCGTTTACCGCTAAAAAAACCCCATTCGTCATAGCGCCACGGTTCCAAGGTATTCCACTCACCATTGATAAAAGTGTGGGGATCCTGGGAGTTGACATATCGTGTGACGTGCAGTTCCGGTGTCATTTGGACGTTAAGGCCAAGTTGGCATCAAGAAAGCTGGGCGTCCTGAACAGAGCGAAGCAGTACTTCACTGCGGGGCAACTCCTTCTGTTGTATAAGGCTCAAGTGAGACCTCACATGAAGTACTGCTCCCATCTCTGGGCAGGGGCGCCCCAATACCAACTTAACCGTCAACGACCCCAGGACCTCCGATCGGTTAGAACCTTTAAGCTTGCGGAGGGACATAGGTTCCCTCTGTGTGTTCTACCGGCTTTACAATGGTGAGTGCTCCGAGGAACTATTTGACCTGATGCCTACGTCACCATTCCTCCATCGCACCACTCGCCGAAGGATGAAGTTCCATCCACACCAACTGGACCCGTGGCGGTCCTCCACAGTTCGGTTTGCACGGACATTCTTGCCACGAACGTGCAAGATGTGGAATGAACTTCCTCCTGAGGTATTCCCAGAGCGCTATGACATGGGGCTCTTCAAAAAAGGTGCAAAAAGAGCTCTCCTTCAAAGCCGGCGATGCATTGGCGACTCCTCTGGTGTTGCAAATGTTCATAGGCGACGTTGACTACTTTCCATCAGGTAGCACGTCTGCTTTTTCGTTAGGCTCAAACATATAAAAAAAAAAAAAAAAAACATTTCCATAAATCACGTGTTTGTTTCTAAACACATTTGCACGTATTAACCTCGCAGGCATAAAACACCGCCGCGATCCAAACAAAGCTCCGTCACGCTCCGTCACGAAACGGTCGTGACACGGAACCAGTTACGAGCGGTTAGCGGCGTTACTATTCTGTCGTGTCATTACTATCCGAGCAGTATTTGCATAATGTATAGGGATTTCGATTGCTGACAACGGAGATACCTAAATGACGAATTGTTCGTTTTTTTATTATAGATTTGGATTTTTGTGCTTAAAGACACAGACAGAATAGCCTACAGAAGGGTTACAATGGTAAAAAAAATCATTTCCAAACGTTAAAACTGCCAACAAATTAAAAATAATCAAGATTACTTGCTACCGTCTTGTTTCGGTTCACATTTCCATAAATCACGTGTTTATTTCTAAACACATTTGCACGTATTAACCTCGCAGGCATAAAACACCGCCGCGATCCAAACAAAGCTCCGTCACGCTCCGTCACGGAACGGTCGTGACACGGAACCAGTTACGAGCGGTTAGCGGCGTTACTATTCTGTCGTGTCATTACTATCCGAGCAGTATTTTCATAATGTATGGGGATTTCGATTGCTGACAACGGAGATACCTAAATGACGAATTGTTCGGTTTTTTTATTATATATTTGGATTTTTGTGTTTGAAGACACGGGCAAAAAGTCTACAGAAGGGCTACAATGTTAAAAAAAAAACATTTTTTAAACGTTAAAACTGTCAACAAATTAAACATAATCAAGATACCGTCTTGTATAACATCGGTTCACATTTCCATAAATCACGTGTTTATTTCTAAACACATTTGCACGTATTAACCTCGCAGGCATAAAACACCGCCGCGATCCAAACAAAGCTCCGTCATGCTCCGTCACGGAACGGTCGTGACACGGAACCAGTTACGAGCTGTTAGCGGCGTTACTATTCTGTCGTGTCATTACTATCCGAGCAGTATTTGCATAATGTCTAGGGATTTCGATTGCTGACCACGGAGATACCTAAATGACGATATTTTTTGTTCCAGATTTCGATTTTTGTGTTTGAAGACGCAGGATATTATAGTAGGTTTACGATAGTAGAAAAATCATTATCAAAAATTGAAATTTTCAACAAATTAAACAAAATCAAGATTTCTTGCTACCGTCTTGTTTCGGTTCACATTTCTATAAATCACGTGTTTATTTCTAAATACAGTTGTTACTATTCTGTCGTGTCATTACTATCCGAGCCGTATTTGCATAATGTATAGGGATTTTCGATTACTGACAACGGAGATACCTAAATGATGAATTAAGTTTTGTTATAGATTTGGGTATGTTTGTGTGAAGACATCCCTATATTCCTATGTTAAAATTAAACCTACTAGATTTCCCTAAATCTGGTAGGTTTAATTTTAACATAGGAATATAGGGATAGATAGGGACATAGGGATCCCTACATCTAGTAGGTTTAATTTTACTAGATTTCTGTAAATCTAGTAGGTTTAATTTTAACACAGGGACATAGGGATAGATAGGGACATAGGGATCCCTACATCTAGTAGGTATAATTTTACTAGATTTCTGCAAATCTAGTAGGTTTAATTTTAACATAAGGATATAGGGATAGATAGGGACATAGGGATCCCTACATCTAGTAGGTTTAATTTTAAAAAGCTCATTTTCAACCGTTAAGAGTGCCAAAAAATTGACCATAATCACGATTAGTTGCTACCGTCTTGTTTTGGTTCACATTTCCATAAATCGGATGACACGGAACCAGTTACGAGCTGTTAGCGGTGGTTACTATTCTATCGCGGCGTCATTACGATCCGAGCGTATTTGCATAATGTATAGGGATTTCAATGTAACGATCGGTGTTTCGCTGATTTAACCGGCAGGTTTAAGGTCTATTGGAATAATTTAGTGACATGTCGAGTTTGGTATGTATTATAGGTAGTATAAATATCGTGGAATAATCATTCATCGTTACTCGCATCGAAGCCAGAACAATAATTGTATCGTATAAGATTTAATTTGTATGGTTCAAACATAATTTTAAAACATACTAGCTGACCCGGCAAACGTAGTGATGCCATATAAATAAAAAAATGTTAAGGGTGAACATCCCATATCACTTAGGGGTATGAAAAATAGATAGTAGCCGATTCTCAGACCTACTGAATATGTATATAAAATTTGGTGATAATCGGTAAAGCCGTTTCGGAGGAGTAGGTACAGTAACTAACTTTGTGACACGAGAATTTTATATATAAGATGTATACATTCAATATTATTACGTAAGTATGTTTGTGACTGTATTAATAAACAGTCGTCGTGTCTGAATAATTTGAAAGTTATACAACATAGTTTTCTTTAGTTGTTTGTTTTTGTAATACATGTTTATATTATCCATAACTTAAAAACTTGTTATATGTGACTAAAGTAGATTAATGTTTCTGCCCACTGTCGCTTATGGTTTGTAACTCCAAATTGAAATATAAGTTCTACTCTAAATTATAGATTGTTTGCTAGTCTTGAAGACTCAGAAACGCTTCAGTAAGCAAGTTTGTCTTACCACAGCCTTTAAACTATTAAAATACATTAGCTACATCGCTACTATATGGTAGATAGCTGGCGCTAACGCTGCTACTCTCGAATGCTATACAAGTTTTAGATTTATACCCCCTTTCCATTTTCGGTTTACTAACTAAAATAATAAATCAGAACGCAATAGCGCTACACTACTGTTACAGGCAAAACTAGGTAGCCTGACGTCACTACTTTCATGTCATATATGCTTAATTGCTTATATTGCTTTGTATGCTTCTTCTCCATAACGAAACACCTTGTGAAGTGGTGTCAGTTGTATTGCCATTCAAAAAGTGCTCTGTAAAGATCCTATTTTGAATAAAAAAATTGATTTGATTTGGTTATAGTTTTGAAATTTACATCCAAATTTTTTGGTTTAGTTTTAAGTTACCTAGTTTAAAGGGCATGAAAGTTGTTTAATTTGCCTAATGACAAAAATATCGTACTCCACTGATTCTACAAGCTATACTCTATATACTCTTCTCTACATATTTAATTTTAATTGTAATTTTTAAGGCAATAAAATGTTTTATTATTATTATTATTACTCTTCTCTGTACTACTCTCGAACCATATAGAGTTTTAGACTTAAAACCGGTAATATTTAGCTTGCTCTACTATAACCATCCAACCAAAACAACACTGCTACAAGCAGAAATGGCTAACACTAACACTACACCTGAAATACAAACAGATTTTAGATTTATATATATCCGCTAATCTTTTAATACTCAAACACAGAGCTCACCTATGCCATGTCTGACTTTTGGGGCTCGTAAGGCAGGCTTTGCTCGGGGTTGTACTTATATTTTTTCTTCTCACATTGTTTGCGTTTTGAACCAGACTCCCTTAGTTTTCTTATGCATAATGCGTGCTTATTATGTCCGGACCAGAACGCAAAGCCGTCTCGAGTTAAGGAGCATTTTGTGTTTCTGAGAATGCACGTTATTTCGGTTTTTGCTGCACAATGACAGTTTTTATAAAACATTGTGTTATTATTATAACGCCGGTTGTATTATAAATAGATTGTAGAGTCGTAGTAGGTAATTACTCGTATAACTTATTTTATTGGAAATTAAGAAAGAAAATATATAAATACACAGACTTCCGTGTTTTAGAAGCTTAAATAAATAATAATAAATAACACATGGTTAGGTAAATTAGTTCCTACATTTTACTAAAATGGATAAGTTATTTTGAACAAGATAAGAAATATTTATGATTTTTTTAATTTCAAAATTTTGCAACCCATCATATGTTTGTGGCCTAAAATATTTTAAAGCATTCTACAATACCTATGCATTACACTGATTTGATGACTTTTCCGAATCCAAACCGAATGATTTCTTCTTATATGTACCTACTTATTTCTTTGAATATAACCCTAGATCACGTACATGAATTATTTAAGCTCGTACCCCAAACTATACTTTTAAAGTTAGTAGCATATTATGAGTAGCATAACTTCATTTTATGAGCTCCTATATAACTCATGCCACTTAAACAACAAAGCTGAAGCTCCATCACGTTTAGCTTAATTTTAATAAACGACGCATTTGAATGTAAACTACTGTTTACTACTCTTTACCCCTTTTGTTGAAGGGTTAGTCAAGGGTGGCTCACCCTCGAAGACCGTCTGTTAAGACAGATAGGAGGGTATGGCCCGTAAAACTTAATATTGATTAGGCACGCATTTTGAATATCAAAGAGTTTAATCGAAGGTAAATCTTATGGTACTCATCTTAGACTTCCATAACTCTCATTTATTTATGACATAAAAGTGTTCCTTAATTTGTATTTGAAACGTTACTGAGTGTAAAACCTATAATTATAGTACCTATGTAATGAAGGCTTCATAACTATTTTTAAATATAAAAGTTGTTAATCATGAGAACTACATTAGAACGCATGATATAAATTACATGCTAGATTAAATAAAACTAATAGTACGTCGGTCAGTACCTCTAAAGACTTGAGGACGCCTTAGTAAGATAATCTACCTTCATAATTTTCGGACCAAAATATCGACATCATGAAAAGACCTTCTAGAAAAGAAATGGATGGGACGGCACTAACAAAAGTTATATCCCCTATTTATAACCCCAAATGAAATATGGGTAATATTTCAATACAACTAAAAACGTGTAAATGGCCAAAGCATTTAGACAACAATGGTATTTATTTGACAAATGCATTTTTTTGACTAATACCATTCGCAATTTTTTTGCTACTTAAAGATGTCACTATTTGGACTCATCGAGGGAATAGTAGAAATCATGTATCCTTTACAATACAAGACAGTCATCCCACGATCCTTTTTTCAAACATCTGGATTGCTTTGTTGTCATTCAAACATGTCAAGCGATGCATTACAATACGTTTCTTAGAACCTTATCGAGATATCGATGGCCCTTTATTTGTTCATATTGGCCAATTAGACACACAACAGAGATTGCGTTGTCATCGTTCCCATAAATATTACGACTATTAGTCATTGTAGGGTTAGCGATCCGTTTGAAGTCGCTGCAGAAATAGTCTTAACAAAGATTGTAACATTACAATTCTTTTAATATTTTTTTATGATTTTATTAAACTTATTTTTACTACTAAATAAAATAATTTTATGTTTTATTTCTCTTACGTCACATTTATTATTTTATTGTGTATCTAAATCAAGTATGAATATAATAAATTCACGGGAAAATATTTAAAAAATAATAAAGTCATGACATTTTACAATGCTCCAAAAATGTTTAAAGAAAGAAAGAAAAAAATGTTACAAGTTTCTTTATGGAATCACAAAAACCTGCAAAGAACTGCAAAACTGTAAAGAATTTCAGTTGCTCTAAATATCCAAAAGTAGGTAACCCTACACTTCAGGCAGTCGGATAGTGTGTCCATTGCTCGTTGAGTCACGAACTTTTTGCATATTTCCGAGTATGCATTGGAAACTTACAATCGATCGATAGAGTGGGAATGTATCGTTAATGTAGAACGTTCAGATATCGATCTATTTGACGTTACTTCTTTATTTTGAATTGAACTAGAGTGAGGTCTGAAGCTTTTAGCGCAAATCGGTTATATGATGTACGAATGGGATATTGTAAGAATGTCGCTTCGAAAGATTGTTAAGACATTTATATTGCTGATCTTAGTAATTCCAATGAAATGGAGCTGCAATTTTATATTTTCTTCCCATTGTACAAAAGAATAGAAGCAAGGGAAGTGGGTCACATATTTTTCTTCTTGCAAGCTAAGATTTATGTGGGTCAAACACGTCAAGTTAAATAAAAGTTTTTCATGACAACAAAATATTCCTAGTAGACGGAAAGTTAAAAGTTTGAATCTCATTAACTTAAATGAATGTAAAGCATATTTCTGGCTATTTAAGAAACCCTTTGAATAATGGACTGAAACGGTAAACACTCTTTCGTGTAGCTCGTCTTTACTTTACATTGGAGTACCAAACAAGTTTAGTTTTTTTTTTTTTTTTTTTATAATATAAGAGTATGAGTAGAGCATGCAGTCCACCTGATGGTAAGTGGCTACTGCCGCCCATGGACATCTGTAATCAACCCCAGATAGGATTAGATATTCCTACCTGAGGTCGGCCACAGATGCGCCGCTACCCCTGAGGACTAAGCTGGAACGCCTCGGAAAAGTCTGTCCCCCTTACCACACCCTTCAAACCGGAACACAGCAGCGCTTAACACTGCTGTTATTAGGTAGAAATAGGTGTGGCGGTGGTGCCGCGGAGTCGAACCACAAAGGGTTCTACCACCTTCAAGTTCATGATTAGTATAGCCCATAGAAATTTCTTACACACCTCATATAGCTACAACACGAATTCTACATGTCACCGATCACATATGCGCTACCATTCCTAAGAAATATATAGATCGCCTCATATTTATTTTCAGGCATCCACAAAGTATTTATTCTAACGCATGGCATTTCTATTGTAACGCGTAATATTGTAGAAAAATCTATTAATTACTGACATTCCCTTTTTTAAGATCTTATACAGTAACCACTTTTGAAGCGAACTCAGACAATAGCTATTCAAATACTAATAACACTTTTCATAAGCTTTCTTACATAACTTTCTAAGATATAAATGCATTTCAGTAGCCACAATTTCTTAATCCCAAATGAATGTGATAGTATAATTTGACTAATTATAAGTTTAATACACCAACTTTAGTCGCCGACATTTTGTAGTTAACGACACAGTTGGCGCCGCGAAAACCATTTAACTTGCGTTTATTTCAAAGCTTTCATAACTTAGTATTCGTTAATGTAGAGCGTTAAATAAATTCGCAATTAAGAGTTTATTTATCTACGAAGATTTAGAATGTCTTGAAGTGATATACAATAATCTAAAAAAATCAAAACCTGACTGCAACAATCCAAAAAAAACATTTCTGGAAAGCTAAATATAATTCATAGTGTTTGCCTCAAAGTTGAGTCGGATTTTCAAACAAATTTTAAACGGCTATTTTACCACTTTAGGGATTGATTTGCCCAAAACGGCAGCAGAATATGTTTTCATTATTTCTATGCAGGAAGCAAAATATCCAACCGTTTGGCAGATTCGAAAAAAGATAAATTTATAAACATAAAAGATACGCGTGAAATAACCTTTCTTGGCAAAAAATAAACTCTTTTTGGCAGTTGGGTAAAAAGGCAATAAGTAGAAATTGAATTAGGGTCTTTCACACTATATAATCAATCCCTATCTGCTCTCATCCTGTATTAATTACTGGAACCTAAAGAATTACTATAATAGAAAATCTGCTTTTCTAGTATCAAGCTATCGGACCCAATCGGACCACGATTAATTTACCGAAGCGGATTTTTTTTTATAATATAGGAGTAGCAGACGAGCATGCAGTCCACCTGATGGTAAGTGGCTACTGCCGCCCATGGACATCTGTAATCAACCCCAGATAGGATTAGATACTCCTACCTGAGGTCGGCCACAGATGCGCTGCTACCCCTGAGGACTAAGCTGGAACGCCTCGGAAAAGTCTGTCTCCCTTACCACACCCTTCAAAAAGGAACACAGCAGCGCCTAACACTGCAGTTATTAGGTAGAAATAATAACTGATTGACATAAAACAGTTAATATCTATAAAGCTACCAGACTTACCTTTATAATTATGAGACGACCATATCAGGCCTCCGAGTGGTAAAGCACCTGTGGTCGACGTCAGGAAGAACTCCTGTTCTATACCGAGTATAGATTACATAATATGCCTATGGTCAGCAGTATCACTTACCATCAGGTAAACGACCGACTAATTTGCTGCCTAAATTAATAAAAAAAACTTTTATTACCTTTATTCTCGCATCAAATAATAATAAAATAGAAGCATCTCTATGTCAGCTATATCAGCAACACAAATTTCAACGGGATATTTACGTAATGATTTTCAGATTTTTCAGAAAATATTTAGAGTTTCTGTGTAAAATAGAAAACGTTCGCCAGCTGCATGTGAAACGCGAGTTAAACTTCTAAATGCCTTCCTAGCCCTAACGAAGTATGCGACCGAATTAGAATTGTAATGCTAACTATTTTCGCAGTTAGCTTACTGCTTATGTAGTTATTGTTTATTCGTGGCTATATTACATGGGAAAGTGGAAGGAAAAAGTCCTCGGGGAAGATCACCAACTAGGTGGTTGATCAGATCAAAGGCCTCACCAAGATGTCTGTTACGGAGTGCTTTAGAAAAGCAGACGACCGAGCACACTGGCTGGATATGCAGAACACCTGCATAAAAGACTTCCAAAGCAGGCACGAACTTCAGCCATGAAGGAACGACTAAGAAGAAGATATTACATGAATTAGTAGGTAATAGAAGAACTGACATGCGGGATAAAAAAATACCTAAGTAAGTTGCCACTGGTCCCTGCACTTCCGGGACCAGAATAGAACTACGGTATCTGCATGTCGTAAGACGGGGCTAAAACGGGGCTTCCGGAGTTCCGAGTGGCAAGAGTGGGACCTAGAACCGCCCGGAAAGTGACCCCGGGTTTGACGATGGTATGTGTGACTGCATACCACCGTACACACCAGATGGTGTGGCAAGCTTTCTGCTCAATCTGGAGATCAACTCATCGTCGAGGAGTTACCTTTTGAAGGTTTCCCAACGTTGCGTCAACAAAAAAAGGTAAGTGCACTGCACAGTGGGTTAGATGCCTACAGATGCCAATGGATAAGCAAGATCAGACATTTTTATCCTAGTAATAAAAAAATGAAACGATTCTGCTGTAGACGATATAAGTAGTCTTGCCAAAAATAATTTAATTTGAACCCCCGGAATGAAACCCCCTAATGATCTAACAACTAAGCTATCACTGCCACAGCCTGCTAATTGAAAGTTACTCGTACTAATAATAATACTGAAATTTAATTCGGTGGGTAAATACAAAACCATTTCTATTAGGACAGATTCTATTATGTTGCCTTCATTAGGAATTTTTAATTCGACACACTGTACCTAATAGCAGGCGAGGAGAATCACTTTGCTTAGTCTAATTAGCATAAACATTGATTGGATACAAGCACAGAGACATGACCACCGACCGCTTAATAGAACACGAACCATTAAATTACAATCAGCACATAGATTTACTTTATCACCAAACATTGTTTCATTGTTTTATATATTTAGTTACAAAGAGATACATACGACTTATTTCATTTCTTTTAACTAAATTCTACTTGCAACGTAACGTTTAATAACTTAATTTTACAACTTTAACTGTAAAATTTACTTTACATTTGGTGGTTAAAATATGATAAAACCACTGCCATTACTTTTGCTCTCAAAAAGCAGAAAAGTAGAGCTTTCTATCTTTTTTTTTACATCGGGTAGATCATTGTGATGCTTTTGTGGTTGTTCATACAGTAGTACGACTCTACATAATACTCATCTCTCACATTTAAGATGCAATCTAGTCTAACTTGTGAATTTATTCACAAGGTTGTCTTATTTACACCTTCTTTCTATCTTTTTTAGATCGGGTAGATCATTGTGATGCTGTTCCGGTTGTTCATACAGTAGTACGACTCTACATAATATTCATCTCCCACATTTCAGTTGCAATAGTATATCACTCGAGTTACTTGTGAACAATGAAGAACACAATCCTGTGTAATATCTCACAGGGGTAAATGTGCATTATAAGTTAAGTACACACACAGTACAGAACTTGCTCTAGATTTTGATCTGTGTCTTAACATTATCCGTATATTAACTTGGTCTTTGCAGCTAGCAGTATGTAACGAATAAGAAACTTATGTACGTACCTACTGAGATCAAAACATTAATATTTAACCGACTTCTCAAAGGAAGAGAGGTTATTATTATTGTTATTTTTTGTATATTGGACACGCTGTTGACATCGTATGTATCTACATTAATACTTCTTTTATGTGGATAATCCATCCTATTGGACATATGTAACTTGGTAAACTTTACATGCCTTTGAGAATATTTCTAAGAACTTTCAGCCATCTAAGTTTTCTCAAGACCTACTTAGCAAAATGTTCTGAATTCACCGCCTAACCTTGAGTTTGGAGGGCCGAAATGAAAACCACCTCTCGTAACTAATCTTAACTTAAATTCTGATGAAGAAACTCGTTACCTTCACTACTTCATCGGCAAGTTTCAACAATTACTGTACCTAAGTTTTGCTAAAACCTATTCAAGAACTTCTATACTGTGTGTTTAATGTCCCACGTAATATAATTATTGTAATAGGTACTAGGTATAACACGTGTCATTTAATAGGAGTATATATCAAAGTGGCAATGTATTGCCGAGAGACTTACCACTAACTAATACAATAAAGCCATTTCGATTACATCTTTTGCCACCTTTGCCATCTTTTGTTTTAGAGAATTTGAGTAATACTCGTATATCAGAAACAAATGAGGTTCCAGAACACCTGATGGTAAGTGACTACTGCTGCCCATCTAAGGCGTGCCATAGATGCCTTGCTACTTCTAAGCACTAAGTTGAAAAACCTTGATGAACTATGTCTCCTTAACTCAGTCTGCGAATTACGAGACAGCAGCGTTTAAAACTACAATTTTTAGGCAAAACAGGTATGGTGATAGTGCCTCTAACGTCGAACCACAAGGAGTTCCACTTCAAAATTAGAAATCATTTTGATGAAATTCAGTAGACACGAAATTGCACTGAATCTACTTAAACAAAGCGCGATTTTCTACCGATAATAAATTCAGCTCGTTACCGATGGACAGCCAATTCCTTGAAAATTAATCGAACGCTGTAGACCAATCAGGATGTCCAGAAAATGATTTGCATCGGCCAATAAACCGCCAATTTTCCTATCACGACGCCACAAGCCCGAGGCGCTGCTACTTTCCCAGGACATGGCTATGATTCACGAAGATGAGCAGCATGGAATTGAATAGAAATGCCATGTAAGTGCTGTATACGTGTCTATATTATGAGCATTTTGAACAGATTTGGAGTAGTTTATTTAGGGTTTTCAGATCTCTCATTTGTTTATGTCATAAGCACATAATGAGTAGATAGTAGACTACTACTATTACTAAGTAGAGTTGTTTATAAGATAAAAAACGTATAATTTGGTAGCTGAAAATTTACTAAGGGCCCCTGCACGTCAGGCTGGCATAATAACTATTATATTAAATGAGACCATTTTACACTGTCTTACTTATCTTAAAATCTTACATTTTAATTGAAATCTGGTATTTAAACTCGGGATTTACTTTACACCAGGTGCGGTAGTAGCCATTATCTTACATGACGTACTTTTGGCAAAGCTACACACATCATCTGCTACGGCATAATTGTATCACAAGACTATTAACAATTTTATATCTAAAACAATCACGGAAACACAGTATGTAAAATACCATAATCTCTAAAACTATATTCAGTCTATTAATGTTCCTATGTAACAATGTGTTTGTGTAAAACCTACTTATATTGGAATTTCTACGTGATATTAGCTCTGTGGTGAACCGTGACTGGCGTCTGGCGTGACTTGACTAGCGTAATGATGCTTATGAGTCGGCTAACCTCCTTTGTCCTTTCAGTATTCCATTCATAGATGCACCGCTACACTCAAAGAGATATTATAATAGTCACAGTAAACTTGCAACCTGCTTCGCAATTACTTTATATAAAATTTAAGTAAATAATTTGAAGGTGGTAAAGACCTTTGTGGTTCGACTCCGGAGTTACCACTGTCATGATAATTTCTGCATAATAACAGCAGTGTTAAGCGCTGCTTTATTCTGGTTTGAAAGGTGCGGTAAGCGAGACATACTTTTCCGAGGCGCTCCAGCTTAGACCTCAGGGATAGCGGCGGGTATGTCGCCGACCTCAGGTAAGAATATCTAATCCTATCTGGGATTGATACAGATATCCATGGGCGGCAGTACCCACTTACCATCAGGTGGACTGCTCGTCTGCTACACTTATACCCATAGATTAGTAAAGATTACTCACTCCTAACAAGAAAATGTACCCAGTTTTGAGAATTGAAATAGTTGCGTAAAAAAGTTTTGCAACGTCTCCGTGCTAAAATGTCCCTAAAATATTTGAAATAATTATTTATTTATTATGTAAATTACGCAGTATTAGTTATTTATTCGTAAATTTTCTCTAAAAATGTTTTTATTTGTCAAGAATTAAAAAAAAAAAACTTACTAATAAGCCGTTTGTGGCTTCATTCAATTTCAAGGCGGCGAAGTATATTTACTAATCTATGCTTATACCATAAATAATAACAGCAGTGTTTAGCGCTGCTGTGTTCTGGTTAGAGGGATGTGGTAAGGGATTCATACTTATCCGAGGCGTTCTGCATGCTTGTTTACTAAAAAAAAACTTTTGCAAAAACGTCGGATTATATATAATTTTACCTACTAAAGACTTTAAATGTGCATCTTACCTTATAATTACTTATCTTATAAACATTGTAATAACTCACTAAAATGTCTGTTTTATAAAGTACTAACTGACCTGGCAAATTTGATACCCCTCAAAATCTATTTATCAAATATATTTCATATAAAATATAGCCTATGTTACTCGTGGATGATGTAGCTTTCGAATGGTGAAAGAATTTTTAAAATGGGTCCAGTAGTTTTTGAGCCTATTCATTACAACCAAACAAACAAACAAAGTTTTGCTCTTTATAATATTAGTATAGACTAGATGAAAATTTTAGGATTCGAACCTTATAACATAACTATACTTAATACTTAAATTTCAAACCACGTACACATCCATTGCCTTTGAATTGTAAAATAAAAATAAAATATGAAAGCAACTTTAAAACCTAGCGCCAAAGCACGATAATTTGCACGTACAGTCTAATTTTACCAGAGTTTTGTTTAAAAGCGAAAAGTTGAGTTTGTTTTTGCGGATTTAAATACTTTAAAAACAAGTAGGTAACGAATTAAAGGATATTATTATGCCAACTGAATTCTACTCACGTACGCTTCGTGTAGTTTTCCCGCCATAACTTTGTGTGAGCTTTTTTTAATTTACTTTGACTCATTGAAGGTTTCTGTTATACAGCCAGTTTAATACTTTATAAATTTTTTTGCATTTTCTTTTAAAATTATCTTTTTTTTAATTAAAATCATTTATAAATCACCAGCCACAGGATTTCTCTAATAATATTAGTCCACCAAGCTACTCAAATATAAAAAAAAATATTAACAAATGCATTAATGATGAGGCCTTATTTACCCAGTATTTATCAGAAATATCAAAATTATTTTTATTTTCCACTATCAATAGCAAAAGATTTATTATTTTGTATTAAAGTAAAAAAATTATAAAAACGAAAACCAATGCATTTTTCAAAGCACGGAAAAGCTCATTATAAATTGCTATCGTTCCTCCAATGGCTGATTCAATGTTGCTTTTCCATTTTCAAATGCCACTGAGCCGATAGCACTTCATGATACGTTATAAATGTAGCAATTAGTCAATTAATTTCAAATTTACATACTATTTGATACATACATCAACACAATAATCCTATAATTACTTTTGACTGTAAGCTGTATTATGCTTTAACCACACCGAATGGACATTTAGAAAAACCTACCGCAGTGAGGCTTAACAATAGACAATCTTTACAATAGCCGTGTGCCCAAATAAGGACTTCATTACCATAATTACGGCGACAATATAGTGCTTTTACAAGTTCTTTTATTAGATACTTAGTTGTTATTGTTTTATTTTATGAAATTAATAACTGTTTTGGCATAATGTTTCGAGTTATCGTTGCCTCTTATCCCTGTCGTGTGAGTTAAGAATAAAACTGCACAATATGGCGGAAAACCATCAATTTTAATAAAGCATTTAATTTTTAAGTTTTGTTAGAAACATTTTAAATTGACTCTCTTTAACAGTACTTCTATATGTACATATATATTTTTTACTTAAACGCATTAATAAAAGACATTTCGCAATAATATTCGTCGTCATAAACACATACAAGTTGATTTTTTTCAACATAAATACGTTGTACCTATATTTTTTTTAATTCATTTTCAAAATTGCGACAAAACAATTAACCATTGGCATGTCGGTTAATCGGCCATTTTGCAATCATCGTTAAACGTCAATATTAAATTTTCTACACATTGCTTACATTTTTCAATTATTATATCTGTGGTCAGGGTAGCCAGTTGAACGTTTTCGACCACAATTGCACTGATTGCAATTTTCAATTAATAGCTCCTCATTAATTCTCGGTCTGGTCGCGTCGGACACAATGCTGGCGTAAATCAAGTTTGCGGATTATTTATCGAGATAAAAACGTGATATGGAATGAGTCCAATTTTGCATTGTTATGTAGCAAACTGTTTTTGTTATTGCGGCTTTAATTTGATTATAAATTGCTTGATTGTTCATTATGTTTCATACGGTTTTAAATCTGTTTAACAAACTGTTGCGATATTTTTTCAGTTGGAGGCGTGTTTGCTTATGTTTATAGATGCTGTGTTTTATGAAGGTGGTAGAACCCTTTGTGGTTTGACCTCGGTGGCATCACCGCCGCACCTATTTCTGCCTAATAACAGCAGTGTTAGGCGCTGCTGTGTTCCGTTTTGAAAGGTGTGATAAGGGGACATACTTTTTCGAGGCGTTCCAGTTTAGTCCTCAGGAGTAGCAGCGTATCTGTGGCCGACCTCAGGTAGGAATATCTAATACTATCTGAGGTTAATTACAGATGTCCGTGGGCGGCAGTAGCCACTTACCATCAGGTGGACTGCATGCTCGTCCGCTACTCCTATATAATAAAAATATATATATTTTAATATAATAAGTTAAATATAAGTAGGTGCCCGATACAAGACAGACCATACCTGGTTGACTACACATTTATAAGCGCTAGTGACCATTTACCATCAGATGAACTGCATGCTTTGTTTACTACGTTAAATTCACACAAAACTTCTTTTTTTGTTTTTTTTTTTGGCTTTGACTTAAATTTGGGACCTTACTTTTAATATCACACAGTACTTAATACAGAATAAAAGTACCGATTTTTTTATTTAGATTTTCAATATAATTTTAATCTCAACTGGCTCGGATCCAATTTGAAAAAAACTAATAAACTTGTTCTGCTGCTTGCTGCTCTTGTTTCACATCTAATAATCTAATAATATAATTGCTGCTCTTGTTTGAGATCGCACAAAACCTTTATACATCTAAGTCATTCATCCCCTCCTTGTCATTATCATTGTCCCTCAAAAATAGTATAGAATATATTTCATTCCATTTTTAGAAAACATTATAAAGCAAGCTAGTTACGAGTAAATGTTAAAGATCGTGACTAGCGTTCGTTAAGATTCAGATCACGTCGGACTTACGATTGTTCATACTAAACACCACTAAACACTACGCCATAGGCAAAGTGCGGTTAATGCTAACCGACTAGATAACAGCGAGCAAGAAATACGGTCTGAATTTATGTGCCAGGAACGCCAGGATAACTGGAAACTAGGCATTATCGGCCATTTAATACTTAAGGTGTTTTTTGTTAATTTAGGTATAAATAACCGCTTTTTGTGGTGATAGCGCTGTCGTTGTAACGAGGTTTCTAGATTGAGTAGTTCGAAGTTTGAATCCCAGCCATGAATGTCTAATTTTTCAATATATGCGTTTTAGAAATTAATTATCACTTGCTTCAACGGCGAAGGATAATATCGTAAGGAAACTGGTGTACCTGAGACATTTTTACAAAAAAAGTAATCGCAAAGGTATGTGAACTCTACCAATACAAACTTGGCCAACGCGATGGACTATAGCCTAAAAATTTCCATTCCGAGAAGATACCCGTACCCATCAGTGGGACAGTAATGGGTTTCCGATGGTAGAAAATGGTATAACACTTTAAAAAGTTATAAAGTATCAACTCTGAGAAAAGACAAGTGGTCAGTAATTACTATTTCAGTAATGGATTCGGGTTCGATCCCAGGCCAGGCAGGTAAATGACTGTTCGTGTATTCGTCCAGGCTACCCAGTTACCCACAACACAGCAATCCTATCCCAAAAAAGCTCCTGACACAGACTTTAGCACAATGCACCATAGACAATGATCTCTTTTTTATGACGTCATAACTCAATATCGAGCAAGATATCCCGGCCATAAACACGACAATGGGCGCACAATTCGTATGCAACCATAGACGATTGCTTTCTCGGAAACACGCGGATGTGTAATCGGAGTACAGCGATTACTTTTTGAATGTCGATCCGCAGATTACGCTAAGACTAGAATTGCCTGACGCAAGAACAGAAGCTATTGACGCCCGTTGTTAATAATCAACCTATCCAATGTTTTTCTTACCAAAACTAGATATTTTATAATTTCTTCATGTTAAACATTGTCATTTTACGATCTTTCATAGGTGAAACGTATTGTAGTAAATTCATAGAAAATTGTCTTAAAAATACATAAATAAATACTTCCAAATTGACAATTGGACATATTTTGGGTTCAGTACCCTTACCAGGAGTTTTTACGTTTCGACAAATATGACTGTTTTGGTATTTGTTTACGTATTGACCCATACGATTTTCTAGTTCTTACACGATCCGCTAGGGGCGCTGATTGGAATTTGTATGGGCAAATACGTAAACAAATACCAAAACAGTCATATTTGCCGAAACGTAAAAACTCCTGGTAAGGGTACCCAAGTGTTAAAAACGTAACGTATAGTCGGCGTTTTTTTCTTTATCGCTATTTAACTATAACAGGTGACAGTTCAAATTTTCACAAAGCATTACTACGGTAGATAAATATACATTAAATTTGTTTCTATGTGTTAATGATAACAACAAATTATAAAAATAATAAAAATGAAAATTATGCTGCACGGAACCCTCCGTGTGCGACTTCAACTCTCACATAGCCAATTATTCAAGATAAAAGCTTATTTATACCACACACTAAGCATGGTTCCGCATGGTAATACAAATTGGCGACTTCTATTTCATATTAGATCTGTAACATCTCGTATATCGGGGTCGAGTGGTGTACGATTCCAAATGAACGTATTTTGAGAGGTAGTTCTTAGAATTGGTGTAGAAATAAGTGACTAGGTGATTTTATATAAGAATCTGGACTATTTTTTCCGAGAAATAACACTTGCTATTTAAATAAGCACATCTATAAAATCCAAATAGTGCGTCTTGTGTAATCAGTTCGGATGAAGAATTTTCGAAAATCCTGTTGTAATGTTATTAACTATTATACCCTAATAACTATTAATCGAGAACCTCCCACGTTCTGGAACCTTATGTCTTTGTCATTAGCAATTTACTGACGAGTTGTACTTGTTAACAAAATTGTGAAAAAAATATCTTAAATAGAAAGATGCTTTATATCATCTAAAACAAAATGCTTTAAAAAGGTTGTAGGTAACTTCCTGAATTACAGGCTTCGAACACTCATTTTTACGATGTCGCACTTCCTTGATACAGAAATTGACGTGAAATGACTGAATCATACTAAAATTTTGTAGCGGCAGATCATAAACACATTGCCTTATCAGACATGTAATACATCAAGGAGTATTAAGAAACAATATCACCGTATTAAACCCTCACAAAAATAAATAAAACGTTTTCTATTCTTAGCTGTGAGTAGCTAAGAATCCCTGTATCGTGGGTGCTATGAACACACACAAAGACAAATACACAAACACCCATACCTTTTTTTTTTGTTGACGAAGGGGAAACATTCAAAAGGTACCCGGCGCCATGGGAGTGACGCCGGGTTATCTGGGACTTTTACCGCACTAAAACCCCCCGGTGGCCGTCCTCGGCGTTTGGTGGAGAACTCCGGGATCTCCAACGGAAAACAACCGGAGTCCTCCTAACGCAATGCCCTTCTATCGGGCTCTGCCCTGGGGGGAGTAATTTACGCTCCTCTCACATCCCCGGGTGATTACACCGATATGCGACCACACAAACCGCTGTCCTTCCCGGGGTCGCTTGCTAGACGGATTGAGCTCCCACTCTTGGGGCAGGCAGGGAATACCGTAGCCCTATTCTGGCTCCGGTACTACAGGGACAAAACCCATACCTAGAAACAGAAACCTAAATTTATCATTTAGAAATCTGTCTGACCGGTATGGTGATCGCTCCGCCACGCGGGTCGTCCATACTTACACCCCATTTAATTTTGTAAGTGTGTCTATAGTTAATGATAAACAGATGAAGAGTAACCATTAGTTACAGTACCTAATTAATTTAAAAACAAAAATCCGACTGCTTAATAATTAAATGACAAGGGAAGTAATATCGTATATGTATTTATCATCATTACATCGACTACAACGACACCACAATTATGTTAAAATCCGTCGACCTGGAGGGCGTTTCAAAGAATGAGATGTGCATTATATGTACATACTGACATGCTCTTGAAAACCACTACCATCCTGCATATACCTTATAACAGCAGTGATAATGTGCTGTTCTATTTAGGGGATCTTAAGGGTATAATAGGTACTTTCTTTAGGTAGCTACATTCTTTATTATTTTAAGAATGTGCATATAAGATAATGTACACTTAACTACAGATGGACTGTATTCTCTTTTTCTAGTTATAAAAACCCACTATAACAAATACTTGACACGTACAACACATGTTGCATCAACTAAAAACGACATGACAAAAACTATTTCACTGCAACTGCTAAACAAAAACTACGGAAGCAAAAGTTTCTTATATCTTTTTTTTATTTCCTCGAAGTCGACATTTTTTTACCAATTTTAATAACTCCCCCGTCGCCTCATGTCATCTCGCGCTCTTGATTGACAGGCAATTGTGAGCCTTCGGTCCCTCGACAGAAAGGCCATTAGAATGATTGAGAAGGATGAACTCCGAGTTTAATAAAGCTTCGGTCAAGCGTGAAATTCGGTTACGCGCCGAGGATCCGCGGTACTGTTTTGGGGATCCATTTTAATGTGTCCCGAAAACAAATAATTTGAAAGTAGTAGGTAAATTTGAAGGTGGATCCCCCTGTGGTTCGACTCCAGCATCCCTGCCATACTTATTTCTGCCAAATACCTAAGCGTTGCTGGGTTTTGATTTGATAGGTAAAGGATGTCTCCTATCCTTGATCTAAGTTAGGAATATAATCTTATCTGCAGTTGATTACAGATATCCATGGGCGGGACTAACCACTTACTATCAGATGGACGTCAAAAAAATATTTAAGTAATTTACTCGCCAATTCATTTATATCAGTGTCATAAAAATGAATTTGGCGCTCGTAAAAAGTAATTATTCCGAGAAAGGACACAGTATGAAAGGCAAAATAATTGGAATACATGTCAATTCCCGGTATTATAATAATTATAAGATAAAACGAATGTTTATCTCATAATAATCCCGTAAAAGTCAAATATGTTGTGTTAAAAGTAAGTTTTTGTTTTAATAAAATTACACACTACACGATACACGATATGTTCTGGTTTTACCCGACTGTGTAAAGTAATGTTTTTCCAGCGTGTTTGTTCTCGTATGTATGGATGTATGTAGTATGTATGTTTCATTCTTTGGCAAGTCCTATACCTAAATAATTTTACGGATTTGAACAATATGGTGTCGTTTGATTAGTCTAAAATCTAAATTGTGGGAATGACACACTACATTAGTTTCCTTTAAAGTTAATCATTTTTAATAAGTTATTTTTGTTTTATAATAACTACCAATAGAATTTCGTCTCGCTTACATATTCAATGAAATGAGCGAGTAGGAAATAAATGTCGGCATTTTCGTTTACAATATTTATCGAACCAAGTTATGTACAGAACCCTTATTGATTTGTAGTTAGTGGTGCGTAACTGGCTTTTTCCGCTTATTAATTAAATGAGTGCTTTTACTACACTTCCCGTAGTGCTTCCCGTCTGTCGTATTCCAGGATAGGTGACCTTTTTGTTATGTTTTGTCTCATGCGTTATTATCAATTAGCAATGTTACGAATATTATGTCATTCATAATTATTATTAGCAAATGATTTAAAAGTGTTAACTAGTACCGTAAAGATGTTACGCACCCGGGTTCGATCCCGGTCAGTCAGATATCTTAATGATGAATTTAGATATCGGTTCTGATATCTGATTGCTATACAATTTTTTTTGTTTTTTTCACTGTTCGCAATTGATTCAGCAGAAATATAAGAATATTTATTTTACTCTTGTATATCTCGTAATACGCATGATAGCAAGCAAAATTACATAGACGGGACGGTTCGAATCGCAGTACCGTATCAAATCGCGGTCCTACGGTATATGTATATGGTATGGTATATTATCGTTGTAGATAATAATACGTACCATTCCTGCAGAGAAATATGAAACAAAGTGAAACTATTAATTTGTGAATCACTTCGTTTAATTTAAGAACAAAAAAGTATTATTTAATTTACTTTATCGGAAAAACTTATCGGACAAGGCAAATTTGGAAAAATTAAGTACTGCAGAACAGAACTGTGTTATAATTTTAGCGATCATTTATTTTACATACAAAGCAGTAAAAACAATAGAAAACATAATCTCAAGACACAGTTAATGTAAACATACAATTACATAAAAGTGGTCTTGTAATAGACTCCCAGTGGGAATCGCAATGAGTTTTTTCCACTAACCGACTTTAACAAAAAGTTCAGTTCCCCCGGGCGAGTGGAAAACAACTTCGGGTCTGATTACTTAATCTTTGAGCATTTCTTTCTTAAAAACAAACGAATTTGTGAAAACAACTTCAATATACTTCAAACACTCAACCGCTGTAAAGAACAGTTTTAATCATGAATAGTATTGTACTGCTGTGTACGAGTACAAGTCTTCTATATGTATAAAATTTTAGTGTATGTTTGTATCCACAAAACTCGAAATATTGTTGATGGATTGACTTAAAATTTTTACACAACTTTGTACACATATGGAGAAATGTTTTTATATATTTTTCATTCTGGTATTCCTACGGAAACACTGACTGAAGTCCAGCGACGCGTGATGGAGTTTAGCTAGTGTTTTATCCGATTGCGGTGGGATTTGTTTTTTGAGCGTATTTGTGTATATACGTACGTATATATCATTCTTTGGCAAGCCCTCCGGTCCAAACGGATGACGGATTTTAACATACGAGGTGTTTTTGGTTTCGTCAAAATTGTCGGAGTAACAAAGACTGTAATATAAAGTACTTAGTAGGATAACAATTAGGTACAAGTTCTTAAACACGGACTTTTATTAAAATCACTACAAATATTATTGAAGGATGTTATTCTGTGTGCATTCAGAAACAGCCAGATCCTAGACAGCCTGGCCGGGCATTGAACCTGGATCTTTAAGCATGTCAGGCCGATAGTGAGAGCACCGCTATTCGATTCGTAGACGTAAAATTTATTTGAGGTCTATAGTTACCTTTTTTCTTACAATACCTAGTTAAATTGTTTTTACAACACGTACCCATATATTGAAATATCTATCAGTCTGTCTTTCATACGAGTTAATATAATTACTGAAAACTAAACAACAATACTTCGAGGATGACGTTGGCGCTCAAAATGAAGCCCTTCATCACTTCCCATAAACAAGCTATCATAAGTAAGCGCCTATTCCAATGTTTAAACATTTCAACAGCTCATTTCTGAGCCAGTTAAGTATTCCTTAATTACTTTACAAATGAACCCGCCGACTAAAGTTCGTTTACTTGATAGCATGCCAACTGATTGACTACAAAGGTTAAGATTCCAACATTAGCTTTCGTTTTATCTTTCCACTGTCGATTGTAAATTGTTGCGTTCCTTTCGTTTGTTCTCGATGCTTTTAAGTTACGTGATTAATTGTTTTGTCTAAGTTTAAAAAGATAATTGTAAAAGCCAGCTCGGCGGATTTAATAAGGGACTTAAATATCAGTGGGTCTCCCTGTGTAATATTACACTAACGTAAAACATCAACGAGCCTCCCAGTTAGCGCAATATTAATCTATCGTAAATTGTCAGGGATTTATATTTGGTTATCTTTCTAATTCCTGCCAATTTACATTATCATTGGTTTCGACCAATCGATAAAAGTTCAACAGTGAAACAAAAGACTTTTACCCGACCTTGGAGGCTAATGTTGGAGGCCTTACGGGCTTTGCCTTTGGATTTGTCTAAATAGCAGACGTGATATTGAGTAGGTATCATTTGTACCAGCTGGGTTTTATACTTTAAAATTTTCTTGTATATTTTGTAAATCAGTTATTTTTTAGTTTATAGTTTATTTAATTACTTTAAATTTTATGTATTCAGTAATAATAATTGTAAATAAAGGGGGTTTGTTCTCATAATTATTATTTAAATTTACACTTACTAAAGAAAAAACATGAAATGAATATGAGTTCTTAAAATAAATTTCTTAAAAGACTATGAAGCCTACTAACCCATACTTAACCATAATGGTGAACTTTTGCCTATACTTTTCTCATCCTAAACTATCCCATCTCATCATATACGGCTAGAATTGGGATAGTAATGATCGACGGTGTCAACATCATAATCAACACAGTATCCGTTTTAAGCTATAACAGATATAACTTTAGGTTATAACAGGCTAAGCGAAAAAAATCCACACATTTATTTCAGCATAACTGCATTGGTTAAAATTAATTAACGCACAGATGTATTCCGTACGATTTATGTTTCAAGTTTGCGCAAAATTTAAAACGAAACGTTAACGGTACATGTTAACCGACCTATATTCCGTTCCGTAAATTAAATTCACACGGTAACTGACCGGATAGGGGTACGTAGGGTTGCTAGGGTTTATTTTCCCAGTTCAAACCATTTCCATACATCGCTCTATCCGTTCAGTCGTGCGCAGGATTTTTCTTTTTATACAAGAATTGTGAATTTCAGTGTTAGTACCGTGTGGGTAGTCTGTGAATCCATATTTTACCGTCAAAAGTTGCCTTATTCGTTCCCTGCAGCTTTTTAAGGAAAAGTCTCGTCAAAAACATTCTCTATTTCAAAATTCGCGTGCGTTAGCAAAAAAATATGTAAAAGGGATTTTTATTGCTATGATACGAATAAGCCTAACAATACTTCTATGCACCTAAAAATATTTTATATTTTTGAACTATAAGAACACATAGTAATAGGAAACAGATAGTCATAGGTTTTGTAAGGACCGAAAACATCGCACCTATTAATATGATAAGTAAATAAAAACAAAACTAAACACTATGTATCTGTTTGTCCTGCTTAATCCCAACCAGACGTTCAAACCACGTCAAACCATCACGAAAAGGCTAAAACAAAACGTAAAAATGACAAAGAAGCCATTTAAGATGAACATAACGTACCTTGTTGTCTTTCTGCCAGGAGCACACGCCTTTTTTGTCGGATATCCTGCACTTAAGCAGCGCATCCTCTCCCGGGTTGACCTCTGTGTATGTGGGCAGCTCCACGAAACGCTGGACCGCATCTGGACATAAAAAATATCACGTAAGAAACAAGGCTACATTTACAAAATTATTAAGCACCGAAACATTTAATTTAGAGACGCAGGAATATGAAGCGCTTAAACGCTTAAAAACAGAGGAATATCAGTCCTATTACTTAGCGCCTAAAATATCAATACTATTATTAATAAGCTTAAACGCTTAAAAATAGTGCAATATCAACACTATTTTTTAACGCTTAAGTACTTAAAAATAAAGAAACATAAAAAATATTTTTGAATACTTTAAACTACCGCGTTTGAATGATTTATTGTGGAACCACATATTTTTATGTTATAGAGCGCAATCGGTCTACCTTACTTTACATAATTTTAAATAGTCACCACCGTTGCTACCCCAAACTAATAAGGAAAACCACTTATTCATACATATTTTACGACACTACAAATAAACTTTCTTTGATATACATAGTTATTGTATTATTTTAGAAAAATACTGAATGAACAAGAAATGAATCAAATGAACAACAGTTTGTTTTTATATAAATTTCGAACATAAATTATTATGAATTGAATTTTTATATAACCCTTTTAACGCGAAAAACGTGTTGATGGAACGTGATGATAAGGACAGTACCCCTACCAGGAGTTTTTACGTTTCGACAAAAATGACTGTTTTGGTATTTGTTTACGTATTTGCCCATACAAATTCCAATCAGCGCCCCTAGCGGATTGTTTCCGAAGTATAGTGTCGGAACACGAGTTACAAAAACGGTTTTTTTACAATAATTACGTTACGTTTGAGACATAAACAGCCGTCAAATCGCGATTTGGCATTATGAGTTGCTTATTTGACAATTATCAATCCGTAAAATACGTCATGACATTTACATTAACGGACAACCGAGTTGTCAGTCAGCGGACTTTTCGCCGTGTTTTGTGTTTTGCTCATTTTGTTTGAAAATGTTTGCCGCTAAATACCATTTTGCTGGGAAGATGATTGAGCAGCAGGAGGAAGCAGACCATCGGGCGAGGCAGCGGCTATATTTAAAGAAACGGAGCAACGTATCTCGTGTCTCGGAGAAGAAGTTCATCCAGTTGTACCGGCTCTCAAAGAGGGGGTTTACCTATTTGTGCACAGTATTAAGGGAAAATACTGATTTAAGGAAATCACAAAGGGTGTCGCTGGAGACTAAGGTAAGATTTTGTTTTCTATAGATACCTAATAGTTACTTGTCGTACAATACAATGTACAAAATTGTTATATTTCTAGGTTCTTAGCGCTTTACTATTCTACGCCAATGGCGATTACCAGCGTGTCATTGGCGAGGCTAATTACCTGTCGCAAGAGACGATTAGCGGGTACGTGCAAGAGGTCACGGAGGCATTAAATCACCCTCATGTGACAAAAAAATTTATAAAATTTCCATGTTTGCCTGAAGATAGACAGCGTACCACACAAAAGTCAGTATTTAACAATTTATTTATACCATCTACATTTTAGGGATACATGTAATTTTAATTTGAATAACCTTTTGAATTACTTTTAGTTTCTACAACAAGTATGGCTTCCCGGGTGTCTTAGGAAGCATTGATGGCTCCCATTTCAAAATAAAAAAACCCAAAAGGAACGAGGAACACCTTTATTTCTGTAGGAAACATTATCACTCCATTAATGTGCAAGTAGTAAGTATAGGCATTAATATGAAATTTATATAGCAAGTGACTAAATTGAAACATACAAGTTTTTGTTTTGCCAGGTTTCGGATCATGAGGGCAGAATATTATATGTCAATCCCAAATTTGGTGGAGCAAGTCATGATGCCTTCATATGGAATAATAGCACCATTAACACATTTATGCAATCTTTACACCGGAATGGCGAATCGGTTTGGCTTTTAGGTAAAGCGATATATGTTAATAAGTAGGTCAGGTTTCAGTTATTATGCTTATTAATAATTTCGATTCCATTAATTTTTACAGGTGACTCTGCGTACCCTCAAAGACCATGGCTCATGACGCCCTACATAAACCCAACACCACATTCTTCTCAAGAATCATTTAATGCAATACACAGCAAGACAAGAGTCATAGTTGAAAATACATTTGGACGACTCAAAAACAGATGGAGATGTCTGCATAAAGACAGAGTATTGCACTACAAGCCAGACAAATGTGCAAAAATCATTGTTGCATGTTCAGTGTTACATAATATTGCACTAGACTTTAAAGACTTCCTGTCTGATGAAGAAATACTTGGTAGTTGTTAAATTCCTTGTAATATATATATTTTTTGTATGAAATCAATTTTAATTTTTAAAAGGTACATAATAAAATATTTTGTTTTCACAAACTCCAGTCATTGCTGTGCCTTCATTGGATCCACAGCAGGCAGAAGATGACATGCTGTTCCTGGGTCGCCAGATACGCGACAGGCTGGCTACCAGGCTACACGCAGCAACCACATAGTTTTTTTTTTTTACTTATTCTTCTTTCTCCTACATATAGATAAGATACCTTCCGAAGCAGTGGTAGAATAAAAAAGTATGAACTGCAACCCGGCACTTTCATTTCCAACCTTATCATCATTATTGCTTTGTAAGACATTAGTTTTATACAATAGGTGCTATAATATGTAATAAATACTCATTTTTTAAAAATGCATAGGAATGTAGAATATTAATAAAAATACGGTTCTCTCGGTTCCATAAAC
Source organism: Epargyreus clarus (assembly GCF_041222505.1). Taxonomy (NCBI): domain Eukaryota; kingdom Metazoa; phylum Arthropoda; class Insecta; order Lepidoptera; family Hesperiidae; genus Epargyreus; species Epargyreus clarus. Next base: position 12,208,936 of record NW_027332212.1, read on the forward strand.
TCCACCATCCGTTCAAATTGTGACGTGCTTGTCCTCATTATATTATATCCAGTTTTTTTTGTTGATAATACGATGCCTTCTCGTTCAAACAGTTTTTTCTTTTATTATTTTTGACAGTTACAAACTTCGCAATGAAACTTTGTATTTGAATTTTTTTTTTAAGGCGGCAACATAAACCTTTTAGTCCAAATATTTATTTAAAGTGTTATATTGTTTTTTATATTAAAATATTCATTTTTAAATTATTTAAATTTGCAAATGTGTTTTTGTAAATATTTGTTATATAATTAATCAATAATATTTTGGCATAATGTTCATATAATGTGGTACAACATTTGACGCGGTACAAGAAATACTCAAAACATAAAATTAAATGTCTAAATTGACAGAATGGCGCTTTATGGTTTGTCTCACTTTTTTGCGAACATTTGAGGGAGACAAAAAGTTCAAGGTCACTTGAGCACTTACTTTTGTTATGTTTACTCAGTGGTGCGTTTTTGACAAATCATTCTACTGAATCTAACGGAACAGAATAATGGATTGAGTAAACGTAACGTAAAATTGTGGGATGTTTTGAAAACTCATGGTAAGGGTACAGAACAGACTTGTCTAGCTCATCCCCAGACCTAGTCTTAGAGCTTTTGTGATCCACTTGTAAGTTCCCTATTTCAGCATTTTACAAATAATAATGTGGATTTTCATTGAAATTGTTATATCAAAAATTAGGAACACGATCACTATTTTGTGCTTCCTCGAAAGGACTCGTCTTTTGTGACTTTGTTATTATGATTGAGGATTACTTGACATTTTGTGAGATGAACAGGTCTTTATACACTTACAAAGAAATAAAATGAGCCCACAAGGAATTTATTGAATGGGTTCTAGAGAATTCTATCTGTCGTATCTATTAGAGATTGATTTTAGTCAAGATATAAATTAAGAGCAAACTCATCAATATAATTACAAATTGAATATAGTTGATTTTGAAAAATTATGATTTGAAAAATTATTGTTAATGTGTTAAATAACTGCAAAATCGTGGCCGTGAAATTGATATGTGACTCCGCAATCCAAAGTCCACTAATCTGCTTCGTACCCATTTGGTAGAATTACCAATAATGACCACGGGTTCTAACCCTTCGTAGTTGGACTTCGAAAGCACCACTGCATCCATATCTGCCTTGTAACAGTAGTGTTAAGCGCTGCTGTATTCTACTTAGAAGTGTATTAAGAAAGACAGTAATACGAAGCGTTACAACTTAGTCCTCAGGGAAAATAACAGATGGACATACCTTTTGTTACTTCTTCTATATTATAAACGAAGATGGCAATATTGTAAACTTTTTATATCCAATTTATATAATCCTAACTAATATGATAAATCCGAATGTGAGTTTGTTTCTTTGCTACACTTTTCCATCTTCTACATTACCGATTGTTATGAAATTTTATGAAATGAAATGAAATATATTTATTTGTTTGTATAGGCCAACGACGGCACTTACAAATTGTCAGGTACAATTTTTTTCTTAAACTACTACCGGATCGGAACGCGACCTCTACTGAGAAGATCCGGTAAGAAACTCAGCGGGTTTGTCTTTTTTTTTAATAATAATTATTCTCTTCTTTTAATGCCATCATTACACACACGTTATCAGGGGCTTAGAAAAGGACTAATGGTACCTTCCCGAGGCAAAGGTAAAAACTTCTGACTACATGCGTAGCCGCGGGTTAAAGCTAATTTATATCATTTTTTTTATAATATAGGAGTAGCAGACGAGCATGCAGTCCACCTGATGGTAAGTGGCTACTGCCGCCCATGGACATCTGTAATCAACCCCAGATAGGATTAGATATACCTACCTGAGGTCGGCCACAGATGCACTGCTACCCTTGAGGACTAAGCTGGAATGCCTCGGAAAAGTATGTCTCCCTTACCACACCCTTCAAAACGGAACACAGCAGCGCTTAACACTGATGTTATTAGGCAGAAATAGGTGTGGCGGTGGTGCCGCCGGAGTCGAACCATAAAGGGTTCTACCACCTTTAAATTAACCTAATTAGTTTCTATCCAATATCTGGCCCAACATAATTAATACTTGGAATGCTTGCTGTTTATAAACTTCAGTTAGTTAGCCATACGAGTCTCAAGGGGTAGTCGTTCGATCTTTATTCACAACGCGTATGTAGATCGGTCATTATGCAGTTCATGCAAGCTATACGGTGCACGTATACACTTTTAAGATGGTAGAACCCTTTGTGGTTCGACTCCGGCGGCACCACCGCCACACCTATTTCTACCTAATAACAGCAGTGTTAAGCGCTGCTGTGTTCCGGTTTGAAGGGTGTGGTAAGGGAGACAGACTTTTCCGAGGCGTTCCAGCTTAGTCCTCAGGGGTAGCGGCGCATTTGTGGCCGACCTCAGGTAGGAATATCTAATCCTATCTGGGGTTGATTACAGATGTCCATGGGCGGCAGTAGCCACTTACCATCAGGTGGACTGCATGCTCGTCTGCTACTCTTATATTATAAAATATATATATATATATATATATAACTTCTAGGTTATTCCGCTTTTCTATACATGAATCACTAATTTTATTGTGACTTATGTTGGCAAGAAATAATGTTACCCATTCAAACTATTACATACCTGTTCGGCAATTCAATTCAAGTGACCCTGCGAGAATCAATGTAGATTTTAGGTAGGCTTTATATTTATGTGAAACAGCAGAAAAAAAAATTTAAAGATGATAAACCTTCTGTGATTACATTCTGCAGGTCCACCTATGTCTGCCTAACCTATTTCTGTCTACCTAACAACGTTGTTAAGCGCTGCTGTGTTCTAGTTTAAAAGATATAGTTAGAGGGACATACTTTTCTGAAGCATTCCAGCATAGGCCTCATGCGAAGCGATGCATTTGAGGACGACCTCAAGTAGGAATCAAATCCTAACTGGGGTTGATTACAGATGTCCATGGGCGGCAGTATCCACTTACCATTAGGTGGACTGCATGTTTCTCTTCTACACATATATAATTTAAAAAATACTGAACCTGTCCGTAACATTTAATTCCAGCGAAGTCCCAATGTTTTTTTCTACTTATTTACAATAAAATTTAACGGTTGTATTTTTTATTCCAAGAAATAAAATGTAGTCTCATCGAGAGTGAGAACTTGTGAGAAATCAATTAAAATGTTTGCTTTGCAGTTCAAGCGCTTAAAATTCCGGGCAAAGCGCTTTACGGCTGCTGTCACGGTTTAAACTAGCTATTACTATTACCACTCGGGTGGGTTGCACCATAAAACTTTAACTTTAACAAAAGCCTAACCAGCCGTTCAATCTACGGTTATACAGTACATGGCTTGCACCATTTTACTAACGGTTAAAATGACGTCATAACAACACTCAACTTTAACCACTTGATTTCGGTTGGTTAAAGTTAGGTATTGTTATTGTTAATTTGACGAAAAATTGCGGTGACAGTGATACAAATGACGTTAATGACAAATAACTTGGTGCAACACAGAATTGATACATATCATCGCTATCGTCCAAATGATTATTTATTTCTTTATTAGATATACCACCTCTAACACAAAGTTATGGTACATAATGACAAACTTAATGCTTATTTAATAGTTACAATTAATTTTAACGCAAGCTTTAAACGGATATAGTGCAACCCATCCATACCAACTCAAATCTCGCATATTTAAGGTAGTAAGGTTGAAAATTGTTAAGATGTTATACCATTTCACTAGGGATTCGATTTAAGTTACAGTAGCGTGGGACAAATTTGGGACGATAGTTTTTGTACGGACATTTTTTGTACATAAACCTCTATTTGGATTGTCCCATTGTAGTATTTGATAAACGATTTATGTTTTATTTTCCTTGGACGATATTGAGAGCAATTTTCGTTTTGACCCGCTTTTGAAGATATTTTGTGATAAGGACAAGGAAAATATCTCCAATATTTGGAGAATATTGAAGATTGTTGTCACAGGCAAAATTTATTACTTTTTCATTTCTTATTTCCTTATTACAATAAGGTAATTTATTTTTTAGACAGGAAGCTTTTTTATTTGTATAATCTGCTATTTTAAGCGTTTTGTTGAAAATGAGAAGCAGTGATATTTTGTCTTCTTAAAAGCTTTAATGATGAGATTAGAAGAAAATTATGATTTGATTTAAAAGTGTACCAGTTATCAAGGATACAATTAATTACTCCTACAAGTAATAGGTAACCGGTGTCTAATATACAGATGACTTCAAATAAAACCTGCGTATTTAGTATTAGGTAAATCTAGAACTTCCAGGTTATAGGCTATACATTGTCATGTAATTCATAAACTTCTAATTATACTTATTAAAGACGCTCTCTATACTTGCAGTTCCACTCTAGGATTCTCTTTTGGGTTTAGGATTATCTGATGGGTGTCATAAACACACACGAAGACATTATACGAACACCCAGACCCAGGACAGACATATCTATATTCAATCACATGCCTGGCCAGGGATTGAATCCAGAACCCTTTGCACGTCAGACCGGTATGGTGACCGCTCCGCCGTCCGTTGTCAAATTTTATCGAATATTATCAAATATTCACTCTTTATTGGTTTAACGCATCGAATAGGCGGAAGTTTATTGAAATAAAGTGTTTAGGGGACAAAATGTGTGCGTTATGACGTATAAAGGTACCCTAATGTACCCATCCGCGCATGCAGCAGACCCAAGACTCCATTAACCGACCATTGTGCGTACAAAGTGCCTGTCGATCCACATTTCCCGAATACTACGCCGGTTTCGATGCCAATAATAGAGATTTTAATGGCTAAAGCGAAAACTTATTGTTCGTCGTTTATTTTGTCATCCTATGTTACTGAATTTACGTTTTTTTATCAGACTACGGAGGGATATGTTTTTCGATCGTATGAATGTACCTTCGTCTCTCTCTTACTCTCTATAGTTCAAACAGCTTAATGGATTTTAACCTATGAGATGTTGTTGAAATCGTCTATATTATTGGAATGACATCAGCTGTCAAGTTTTTTTTTGTAATTGCCTACATAATTGATTTTTAAGGACACGTGTCTAATATTATTCCAAGGCTATATAGAGATAGCAAACAATCATGTAGTTTACATTAAATGTTACTACCGGTTACTTACCCTTTTTTTTTTGACGAGGGGGAAACCTTCAAAAGGTACCCAGTGTCGTGGGAGCGACACGGGGTTATGTGGGATTTTTACCGCACTAAAATCCCCCCAGTGTCCATCTCACCGCTGTGAAGAGGACTCCGGGATCTCCAACGGAACGCAACCGGTTACTTACCCTGGACATCCGTAATAAACACTAGTTAGGACTGGAGTACTACATACGGTCACAAGTACGTTGCTATCTTTAAGGACTAAGTCAGAATAGCTTCAAGTCTGTTCAAGGTCCAATACAGTATTCTTGCAGTTTACTAAACGACTCTGAAACAAGAAGCTTCACAGATACAGAGATACATATGCAGTAATTATGCACATGTTACCTTTCTAATAATAACTAAAGAACTACTATCCTGTCAATTTTACGAACATGCAAACTCGTCTCTTTGTGATGCAAACAAGTGTCTATTAAAACTGGTAGGATAGTACAAGGTAAGATAATTGAGTTAATGTGCACGGAACGAGTATAGGAGTATAGCACAGCAACGTCACCCGGGGCGAAAACCGTGAAGATGACGCGATAACTTTTTGCATGCACACCACATACCTGCGATGTAGATATTTAACATTGGTACAGTTCGCAGTAGAATCAGCAGACTTTGAACGAGAAAAAAAAATGCAGAATGCTTAGAGGAAATGATAAGAGTAAATACACCTAAAGTAGAATTAAAATTGTTACTGTAACAAAGATTTTAATTTACGATGAAGTATTTAACGCCAGCACAATTCAGTATAGATCAATGATTTTCTGTAAAGAACAATACTCTGTTGACTCTGAAGGCGTAGCGGAGCGGTCATAATACCGGTCTGACGCGCAGAGGGTCCCGGGTTCGATCCCCGGCCAGACATATATCTAAATGATGAATTCAGATTTCTTTTTCTGGATCTGGGTGTTTGTGTATTTGTCTGTGTGTTTCCACGACACAGGGAATCCTAGTGTGGGGCTGTGAGTTTAGTAAGCGTCTTTTTTATTTTTATTTTATAAGACTGAAATAGCAAACGAGCATTCTGTTCTAGACACTATTTCCCGCAGACATCTGTAACCACTCTATATAGGGATTCCACCCGAAGCCCTGTTATTGAATGCGTTCTCACTCCTGAGAATAACAATTAGCGTATATACTGTTCTACTAAAATGCAGAACTGCTTCACGAAAGAAATAGCGGTGGAGGTGGTATGACATCGTCCCGACCATACTGTCTCTATCATCTACTATCAGGTGAATTGCATGCTTGTTTGCTACTTCAACTGAATATAAAAAACTCTTCGAACAATACTTCGAACATCGGCATTGATATCACTATCATCAACCCTTTATGGTCCCACTGCTTGCACGGATCTCCTCTCTGAATGAGAAAGATTAGGCCAAAGTCCAAGTGCGTATTGGTAGGCTTCACAAACCTTTGAAAACTTTTTTAGATTACTCAGGTATGCAGGTTTTCTCATGATGTTTTCCTTCGCCGTTTAAGCAAGTGATAATTAGTTTCTAATACGCACCTAACTTTGAAAAATGGTGGTTGCTTGATTTGGACCTCGGACCCTTCAATTGATCACAATGTCGGGTTTCTTAACTAGGCTATCACTGCTTACTTATCGGAATTCATATAAGGAACGATACATCAAGTTTAGCATATAAAGAGGACAAAATTTACGGTTATGAACAATGTTGGCCCCGTGCTCAGCTATTACTTGGCTGCTGTCATTTTAATAGCGGTTCATTATGCCATTTCTGTTCCAAGTTTTTATCTTCTAATGGTCTTTAAAAGCCAACTTTTTACCGTGATCAAACGCTGTGAAAACTGTGTTGATGTAACACTTTACGGAAATTATCTTTTTGTCACTTATATTGAGTAAATTTGAGAAAAGAGCACGTTTGAAATATTGCAATTTTAAGAACAGTGAGCAAAAAGGTGCTACGTGTTACGCTATTTGGTGTGGTCAGTGGAATAACATTATTTGTAACTCTTGCGTTATGTTACGAGTTCTTACGGTAGTGTTATGTAAAATAGATTCATCGCAAGTGATGATTTAAAAATGATGTAGCTACGCTTGGTCAAATCATTTAAAAATATCGACAAAAACTTTTTTTTAATTAATTTCGAAAAATTGTTTTTTTTAGAAAACACCAGATGTTAATGACTTTCTGTTTTTAAAAAACGTTTTATTCATTTAGGTTAAGTATTAGATTAAATCGAGAAACAACTTAATACCTACCTACTGATAGTAGGTTATCTAAAAAACGCTTGTTACGATTAAAAACATTTAGTATGTAATTACCTAAGTATGTAAGACATAATTATTTACGTAAAATTCTATATTTAAATGTTACATGTTTGCTAGACTATACATTTTGCTGTAAATAATAGCTTTAAAGCAATAAAAAAAAATATTTTTGTTTATTAACAGTAACGCCATTGGCGACAGAGTTTGAATGCTTCATTGCTTCGTAGTACGAAGTGCGTACGTACAAAACCCAAGCTCCATTCACAGCGCGCAACAACAAAATGTTAGAAAACAACAAGACACCGTTACCAATTTAACTTTAACTGGCGTATACGTCGAGCGTACGAAAAATAGACAATCGTAGAAGAAATTTGCATGTAAAATACAGGAGTCGGGGCATAACAAAAGTTACCCCACATGTGACGGGGCCTTACGTGATTGCACTGAATATATGTCGAAGGAAAAGTTTGATACTGTTTGAACGTAAATTGTACACAAAGGGTTGTTTGTTTGTTTCGATGGTAAAAGGAAGGTTGGCAATTTGTAGACTGTCATTGTGTAACATTGATATTATTCAGATTTTTCCTTGAGTGTGTTTAAGACAGTTTGGTTCATTTTTCTCCTGTTTTCCAATCGAGTTGTTACAACTCGAATCTAACTATTCGTATTGTGATGCAACAAGTTGTTAATATTTTGCTTATCTGGTACTTTCTTTGTAAGGAAACTCTTTAAAATCATTTCTAAGGTAGATTACAATAAAAAATTTAATTCGGTACTGCAGGCCCTTAGTTACTTTAAGACAAGTACATTAAAAGACGTCATTGAAGTTAAAAAGAAATGATAGTAGATTGATACTCGCAAAATTATCACTTTTTGGTACTTGGGAGAGGCCTGAAGTATTTTACAAGCTCCGAAGTGGCGAAGATATTTAAGGAGTTGTGGCGAATCACAGCGTATAAATTTTCACAAAATCCACAAGACTTTCAAATTAGACGACTGCTACCTAATTATGAGAACCGGGACCAAATGTTAACCTTTTTTTTTTACGAGGGGGAAACCTTCAAAAGGTACCCGACGCCATGGGAGTGACGCCTGGTTATATGCCCCGGTGGCCGTCCTCGGCGCTGGGTAGAGGACTCCGGGATCTCTAAAGGAACGCAACCGGAGTCCTCTTAGCGCATTGCCCCGTCGGGCCAGGTGAGCTTGGCACTCGCCACACCCTCTGGTGTGTACGACGGTATGCGACCACACATACAGCCGTTCTTCCCGGGGTCGCCGACGGGCGGTTCGAGCTCCCACTCTTGCCACCCGCAATCCCGGAAGCCCCCTTTTAGTCGCCTCTTACGACAGACAGGAGATACCGTAGTCCTATTCTACTCCCGGAAACCAAATGGTAACCTACGATATTTTCCCCCAAATGGTTACCCATCCAACTTCTGATGCTTGATGTTGCTTAACTTGTAGATAGACGAATTGCCGCACACAATTTAAATCCTGACTCTATATCGCACACACTTGCAAGTAATATTGATGAGCGTAACAACGTACTCTATTCAAATACGTGAGAAAGTATCAACTGGAACAAGCATGACTGGCGATCATCACTCAAAGCAAAACAAACAAAACGAACAAAAACCAACCAATCAATTATCTTAGTGCGAACTCTATTAAAAAATGCCGCGGGAAAAAATGACTGACCCGAATGGCAACACGGAATCAAGTAAGCGCAAACATAGCAGTTCATTTTTCAATATAAAGGTGCGGTCACGATTGCCAAATTTATGAAGCGACATTTCTGTAACAGATTTTTGATGAAATCGAAATAGTAAACGCATGCCGTCCAACTTACTAGTATTTAAAGTTAGTAGGACCGTCTGTGGTTCGACTCATGGGCACCACCACCACACCCATTTTTGCCTTATTAAGTATAGCAGTGTTTGTCTGCTGTGTTCTTATTTGAAGTGTGGTAAGAGAGAGTTACTCGTATATTACAAAAAACATAGTAAGAGGTCACTACCGCCTATGAAATCACCTGCATAAAGACTGGAATCCTACGTGAAATTACTCACAGATGCGTTAATCCTGAGAACTGAGGTGCAACGACTCGACAATCTGCTAACCGCACGCTTGAAATTAGAAAATAATCAGGGCAGTGTGTTTGGCACGGTAATTGAATTTCAAATAAGTTCTACCACGTTCAACATACATTTAACATACATTTAGAAGGTGGTAGAACCCTTTGTGGTTTGACTCCGGCGGCACCACCGCCACACCTATTTCTACCTAATAACAGCAGTATTAGGTACTGCTGTGTTCCGGTTTGAAGGGTGTGGTAATGGAGATAGACTTTTCCGAGGCGTTCCAGCTTAGTCCTCAGGGGTAGCGGCGCATCTGTGGCCGACCTCAGGTAGGAATATCTAATCCTATCTGGGGTTGATTACAGATGTCCACGGGCGGCAGTAGCCACTTACCATCAGGTGGACTGCATGCTCGTCTGCTACTCCTATATTATAAAAGAAATAACAGACAGTGACTTTAACAGTATTACGTAAATAACATCATAAAATAATTAACTTAATCTCTGTTCATGTAAAAGCAAATTAAATTCTCTGTTTAGTTTTTGCAAGTCGTCAACTAATCGTGTAATCGCGTTGCAATCGTGTCCGCTCAATCACTGCCGCATACTTATTCATTTTTCAAAGTAAACGCGACACAAACAATAACCCACCATCAATCACCTGTCCCGGAGCCCCGAGCGACTCTTCTGGGTTCCGCAGACCATTAGGGATCGCAATTAAAAAAGTTAAAAACTCCAACAAAAGTCAGTAATTTAGCTGATTTTAAAAAAGTCGTCGAATAAAAAGTATGTGCTTGGATCTTATAAATCGTCTTTTGGATTAACGAATGGTCTCGTGCTGAGTACTTATTTGACTGATTTAGTTATGACTCTTAGGTTCGATTCCCGGATAAACAATTCTTGTTTTTGTTTATAACACTCATTGATAAGAGAATGTGAGAAGTTACTGGAATGAGTTCATGTACCTTCGGAAACAAAAGGGCGCGCTAGTAACGGTCACCCATCCAACTCTATACTGTAGCCAAGTTTGCTTAACTTTGTAGAGCGATCGCGATCTACCACAGATCTGTGCGATCTACACAAGCCGTGGGCTATGATTCACAATTTTAACTAAATTCTGAACCTCAAACTATGAATCTGAACTGTGAATAATAATTTTACCTAAACTTTGAATCTCTCGGCAGAGTTCACCAATATGGTAATTACTGAGCAAACAGTAGCTAACATTGTTTAAAATTTGAAAATATTTTGGCTAAAAAGATAGGTGCTGGTAAAACTAATCATAGTGGGGAAAAGATAAAGTGGTAGAAAGAAAAGGAGTTGTATAGATAAAAGTCAAGGTAGCTTGTAGTATAAAAATAATCTGATTTAGTTGGTAAAAAATGTCTTAAAAAATGGAAGTACTAATCGGTAATGACATTGACACCGCTACGCTTTCAAGTCTCAGGCCTTCATCTGGATGGCTGATCGTGAGTTAATTTTTCTTTGTGCACAATACACAAAGACTAATATGGCAAAGGTCATTTAATATAGAGGAAAGTAAAAAAATAACTTATCTATTTAATTTCTTGATTTTTGCTTTACTTTATATATTTTCCAACAACCTAAGTGTAGGTTGTTGGAAAATATAAATGAACGAATGGCCCACCCAATGACATAGGTAATACATAATATATAATATATAAAACCAAATGAGTTTAATTAAGCACTAAATTTGTATATACGTATTGATATGTATATGTATATGTTTCCATAGAGGCCACAAGACAGGAATCTGGGTATGGGGCTACGAATGTAGTAAGCATTACATCAATTTTAGACTTAACAGTCAAATAGAACAAAATCCAACCTTTACTTGAAAAATTATAATTACTAAATAATAAATTTATCTATATACAATAATTGATTTACGGAACCCCTAAAACTCCCTGAACATTATGTTCATTTTCGGCGAACGTTACATAATGACCGACTCACGTTCCTCACATTTGCGGGTACCTGTGGCGCCACTGTGCTTCCAATTGAATGATTTCTTCCACAAAACGATTAGTGTGAAAAACTGCCACTCGCACGCAGAAGGTTACAGAGCATAGAGACGGCGGTTACCGATTTCATGCCGAGCGAACGCCGAGTCGTAAAGTAACGAAAGTGATAAAATACAGTTAAAAATATGATATACGAATCTGCACTGACATTGCATTCATATTTCAAACTGAATCAATTTAAAAAAACCCGTAAAATACTTTTAAAGTAACTAAAGGATGTCTTTCATTATTTATATCTAAGTTATAAATTATCGTCGGATCAATTTATCGACAAGCTATTTAATTACACTAGTGGAAATAGGTTCTAAAAGTATTTTTGCCAGAATGCAGTAGACTATAACTTCACAGAGAGAGAGTTACTGGCACTAGTTATCCCTTGAATAATTATTCGCTATGTACTGCATCATCAGAAAATGTGAAAGTGATGCTATTAGACAAGTTGTAATGAGTAATATAAAGAATTCGGCAAGCAATCGGCATACCAACGGTAACGAAACCACACGTGAGCGCATCCTAAGGGCTATTGTGCACTCATAATGGCCCCGTGGGAATGTACCGAGTGCAATGTTTGTTTTGGTTTGCGCTAATAGTTTTCATTGGTCAAGAATGTGAGCGGTGATTGATTCTAGGGCGCTTTGTGATCGCTGTAGGTGTGAGTGGATATGTGTTACATGTGTTACTTATGAGAGGAAATTTAGTTAAGACTGAGATTGCTTGGGATGTTTGGAAATATACATTACCTTTAGAGAGAAAGGCCGTTTAGATACATAGGATTTTTATACCGTAGTTTTTTATAAATCGCTGCCAGTGAATAAAGACAAATTAGTAAAATAAAATAAAGGAGGTGTATTATGGAGCTTCTTTCGCCACACCTTCATCACAATGAGACATCTTGTGAAATGATAGTAGATTTATTGGAACAGCTAGCAAGATTGCAAAAAATATTGACGGTAAATTCTGTAGAGAAACTAATATGAATAAAGTACATTCGGTTTTTGAAAGGTACACTTCTTATTAAGTCAATGTCACATATGTACATAGCTATGTTATATATTTTTATTCCAACTACGGTGTTGAAATACATGTTGCGGCGATGTTGCTATAGTTGTATTACAAATAGTTTGTTTTAAAAAGTGCATTGTACATTTTCCTCTGGTCTTCACGGGTGTCTGTAAATTCGCCACAGCTCGTTAATATTGTTTACAATCGGTTGTTGTCCGTTGGTTTACGTTGCAGGCTGTTTATATCCGGATCGAACCGATAGTTAATGACCAAGAATGTATGACTAAAATGTAAGTGACTAAGAGATAATACAATAACATGCTAGATAATGCTGAAGTTGGTAGAAACCTTTCTTGTTGGAAGATGGTCTACCATTTCTAAGGAACCCTTTGTGGATTTTAATTTATCACTTCGAAATAGCAAACGAGATTCGAAGGTGGTACAAAACTCTATACGTCTCCGTAGGTACCATCGCCACACCTTGTTTGCCTAGTAATAGCAGTGTTCATCGTTGCTTATTCCGGTTTGAAAGATGTGTTAAAACGGATATATACAGGGTGAATCTCCATAAAGTGCACATATTGAAACAGGTAAAATTAAACCGCATTTTGTCGACAAAAAAAATATAAAAAAAATTAAAAAAAATTTTTTTTGGGTTTTACGACCTTTTGAATTTTTTTTTGGGAATTGTGCACCTAAAGTAAATAAATCGCTATAACTTTTAAACTAAGAGGATTATCAGGTTCAAACAAAAATAACAATGATTGCCAATGATAGGCCGTACTGATCCATGAAAAAAAAAAACAAAAAAAAATCATCTTCCCAGGAAAAAAATGTAAGATTAGTGCAAAAAAGCACTTTTTTTAGGTAAAATTTTCAGTAATCATCAATTTCCTCAAAATAATCTTGGCATTTTATTTTTTTATTATTGTTTAATGCAATTCTACGTCGTATTAGCTTTCAAACACTAAAAAAACCACGCCTCTAACTCAAGTATAAAGTTTGCTAGGAACGTTTCAAAAAAGATACTCATGACGTGACGCACGTGCGCCCTAATAAAACTGGTATAGTCCGACCCATAATTAGATGTCCAAAATATAAACAAAGAAAACTATCAAAAATATGTTTCAATGGTAAATTCATGGTAGTTTCTTATTTTTGACGATATTAAAGTGATAAAACTGTAATAAAATAAATCTTTAATAATTAAAAAAAAAACACTAGTTTGTATTAAAAATGTTATTTATTACCAACACCCTTAAAAACTGCCTTTGTTTAAGCGCTTGTAGGAAACTTTATACTTAAGTTAGAGGCATGCTTTTTTTAGTGTTTGAAAGCTAATACGACGTAGAATTACATTAAATAATAAAAATAAAATAAAAAGCCTAGATTATTTTGAGGAAATTCACGATTACTGAAATTTAACCTAAAAAAATTGCTTTTTTCACACTAATCTGACTATTTTTTTCTGGGAAGATAAGCTTTTTTGTTTTGTTTTTTTCATGGATCAGTACGGCCTATAATTGGCATTTATTGTAATTTTTGTTTGAACATGATAACTCTTTTAGTTCAAAAGTTATAGCGATTTATTTACTTTAGGTGCACAATTCCAAAAAAAAAACTTCAAAAGGTCGTAAAACCAAAAAAAAAATTTTTTATTATTTTTTTTATTTTTTTTGTCGACAAAATGCGGTTTAATTTTACCTGTTTCAATATGTGCACTTTATGGAGATTCACCCTGTATATCTGAGCCATTGCAACTTAGTCCTCAGGGCTAGCAGCCTTGATGTCTAATTTAAAGAAACCTACATGAGAACTAAAATCCAAGTACACAACTCAGATGTTCGCTTGGTCGGGAATTGAATCCTTAACCTTCTGTGTGTAAAACCGAAGACCGCTCCGACACATGTCATGAAAATAAATGATACAATATTGTAAATGAACTTTAAATATGCTTGGGTACTCCTATCATCAACAACCCATTACTGTCCCACTGCTGGGCACGGGTCTCCTCTCATAATGAGAAGGATTAGGCCATAGTCCACCGCGCTGGCCAAGTGCGTATTGGTAGACTTCACATACCTTTGAGATTTTTTTTTATAAATCTCTCTGGTATGCAGGTTTCCTCACGATGTTTTCCTTCACCGTTTAGCAAGTGATAATTAATTTCTAATACGCACATAACTTTGAAAAATCAGAGGTGCGTGCCTGGGATTTGAACCTCGGACCCCTCGATCGAGAGGCCGCGTTTCTTAACCACTAGGCTATCACTGCTCCTATAAAAACTCGAAATACGGAAAACAGTTCCCCAATTTGTGAGAACGGAAACCCGACATCATGTATGTAAATAGGTACCAAATTCTTATCATGTTTTCAAACAAAAACGAATAAAAATATCGAAAAAATAGCTATATGAATGTAGATGCCATAATTCAGAGGCCGGTCGATCAGTAATAATGTTCAGAATATGCACCGGCAGACAAACATGCAATAAAATATATGTATTATTCAGTAGGGCCCCTCAAAACAATACCTTGAGTGGTCGAGCTCAATCTATATCATTTATTATTGGTTCCCTCTTATGAGTAAGCGGGGAATATTTTAGTTTTATATAAACTGTAGTTTTCTCTATATATTTACATTAGGGATGTGCCGGATATACGTATATCCGCGAATATCCGGTGAAGAATAAAGATTATCTGTACCCATAAGTGTCACTCTTTGGCGGACTTTTATTCTCGTTGTATGAAATTAATTAATCATTAACTTTATTATGATTGTGTAATACTAACTTAAAATTTCTTATTGAAAACAATACTTAACAAAAAGTTGCTATTTATGAAATCAAACCTTCATAGAAACATACTTTTCCGATGCGTTCCAGCTTAGTCCTCAAGGGTAGCGGCTATCTGTGGTGTAGAAATATCTATTCCTATCTGGAGTTGAGGACGGATGTCCACGGGCGGCAGTAGCCACTTACCATCAGGTGGACTGCATTCTCGTCTACTACTCATATATTATAAAAAAAACATAGATAAAACAAACAATTATGAAAACCTCAATAATTGAACACAAGCAATACTTCATTAAAATAATTTATAATCGCATCCAAAAGCAATATATTACAAATAACCAATACGATAGCATACGGACTTACAGAATTAAATAACAGAGCATTGCAATTCGGGCAGATAATGTATATTTAATGGGCCCCTGCAGGCTATCAATTTTGGTTCAGAAAACCTAAATTCACGTTCCTACATATATCTCACACTCTCCCGCACGTTTCGGTTTTCGGTTTATATTGAGAATCCCTAATATTTTCGGAGTTATATATGGTTTGTAAAAATGTAAATTATTATTATTATTTGTAATATAGGAGGAGCAGACGAGTAGGTATGCAATTGTATTAAGTGGGTATTCAACTATCTATTATTTACTCCAGATAATATTAGATGTCGGCCACAGATGCGGCGCTAGTGAGGACTAAGTTGTTGCTAATAAGTGTAAGTTGCTAATTCCTCGAAAAGGTATGTTTTCCTTACTACACCCTTCAAACCAGAATACAGCTGCGCTTAACACTGCCGTTCGACAGAAAAATGTTTGAGCGAAAGGCCGGCCGAAGTCGTTTAGGTATTTATAAATACCTGAGTAATAAATTACGCACTCTACACACTAGGCAGATATAATACGTACAACGACGAATACATAAACACCCAGATCCACAACCAATACCTATAGTTTATCAGTTAGGCTGACCGGGAATCGAATCCAGAATCCACTTTAAGCACTTTAAGCATGTCATGCCAGCCTCATATTACGGTTATAGTCCGCGTAAAACTGCTAGTCCGCTCTGAATATAGAAATGAATCGCGTCGCCATAGCAAATTGTATGACTACAGCTGCTCGCAACAACTTCAGAGCGGACTAGTAGTTTGGCGATAATTATACCACTCTGTACCGCTCAAACAGACGAACCGTCGCTTTCGTGATAATAAACATCACATACATTTTGTACTACAAAAAGTACATAAAAATAAACGTTTTTGTACGTTTCGTTTTTGAAGCAGTAAACATAATGAGCTCACAAAATGGCAGTTATTTTAAAATTACAGACACACGGACAATTTTATTTCGTATACATTTAAACTTCGCTCCATTTACAAAGGTTTCAGAGAGGTCGATGCTCAGAATAAAATAAATAGAGGTAGCTACAATAGCTGCACTTTGAAAGAATATTTTCCTTTGCTCTCCGTAGATAAAGAAACGAAATGGACTCCTATTACTCTTCGTAGATACATTATTTTATCGACGGACAAAAGTTCAAACACAATCCATTAATTCATTTATTCATCATAATTGTCATATGTATCAATAATATATTCTCTATTTATTTGTCTATTTTCCACAATATTAATTTATCAACCATTATTTTTCTGCCATGCGTAATTGCGTAGTTAATAAGCCCGTTCCCAATTTGAATGTCGCGCCATTCAAAGTAGGTACTTATGCTTAAGTTTTTTTTTTAAATAATCTAACAAAGATACAATAAATTATGGATCCATTTTAAAACATTATCATAAAATGTCTATTAAATTTATTATAATAAATTACTACTATATCCTATGCCTTAATTAGTATATTTGGTATCAATCCATAGTGCAACTAGCCCTATAAAATATAACTTTATATTATGACGCTTACAGTTAATAATATAGAGTCCTAATAAAGTTAAATGGTATAATACCAGAGTTAGGTAAAACCGTGAAATATTAGTCTTAAAAATGACATTAGGCTCCAAATCTTAGAAGTCATTTTCAAATTTAGTAATTTCATTGAGTTATTTGCTCCGTGGACAAAGTAATAAAATAGACTCCTAATACTCTCCAAAGCACTAACATTATACACACCTTAAACAAGAATACATTTTGACATAACATTAAAGTTACAATATGAACCAATCATCAGGCCGAGTCAGTTACCGTGCAGTAAATGTGTATTTAATGGTCCCTGCAGGCCATCAATTTTGGTTCAGAAACCTAAATTTAAACCACCACCAAATATATTTTACATTCGAATCGCACTCGATTTAGAAAGGATTCAGTGCGGTTCGATGCGTCCAATAAAATAAACGCGGGCAGCCACAACTTTTTTATAAATGAAGTTGCAAACTGTATTTTGTTTTGGATGTCTTACGGGACGAACACAAAACTGAAATGAGGCATTCCCCTTAGGTCTTTAGGAAAAGCAAATAGTATGGTTCGACCGCATAAGTATCGGGGTACCACCGCATTTCTAGTATGAAACAGTTTTTGTATTTCAGTGGAATTGTGTGGATTCCGGCTGACGTACATATATATGAGATTATCATCTTAGTTCTGAGTGACAACGCATCTGTCATCGGCTTTACGTAGAACATTTGTTCCGTATGAATTTTAGGTATAAGTAGGTACATAGATGCCCATGGACGACAGCAACCCACTGAGCTTCAGGTGGACTATTTTTTAATATATTTAAATAATATAGGAGTAGCAGACGATCATGCAGTCCACCTGATGGTAAGTGCTATTGACGCCCATGGACATCTGTAATGAACCCCAGATAGGATTAAATATTCCTACCTGAGGTCGGCCACAGATGCGCCGCTACCCCTGAGGACTAAGCTGGAACGCCTCGAAAAAGTATGTCTCCCTTACCACACCTTTCAAAACGGAACACAGCAGCGCTTAACACTGATGTAATTAGGCAGAAATAGGTGTGGCGGTGGTGCCGCCGGAGTCGAACCACAAAGGGTTCTACCACCTTGAAAAGACTAGATTCTTGTGTGATACTTTAATTCGTAAAAGCGAAAATGTAGTCCACCCGATAGTAAAACAGAATCCCATTTAAATCGGTTACAGATGCGTTGCTTCCCATTAATAAAAGCTCGAATAAGGTTGCATGCGTTGTATAAATGTACTTTACCACACCCTTTAAATCGGACCACAGTAGCGCTACACTGCCCTTAAAAGATTTAGTTCGGTGTTGCTATAAGGAGTCAAGAGTACTAGGCAGCGGTTGTGTCGCGTATTGTAGGTCGAGTACCTAAGAATAGTTCTACCATAAAAAATATTATGGTAATGGTCGCTATACCTTTGAAATAGAGACTCGCATATGCTATGGTTACAGTGGTTAAGCACCCAACAGACCGAAACAGCAGCGAAAGTATAGCTTCACGATGGAGGTAGGAGTCCCCTCCCTTCCCCCCTCTTTTCAACGCAAACACAACATTTACCCATTACTCGATGAATAGAGTAAGAAATGTACTTAACAAAGATTGAAAAAAAACATTAAACTTGCTTGCAAAGTTTTGTGAAGAAGAGAAGAAATATTGTCTATAACAATATTGATTTTGATTTTGATTCCATTTCGACGACTGTTGTCGACATTGGAAAGAAAAGAAAAAAACAAAAATCTATATTCAATACAGTTCTTCGGTACTTAGTCAGTCTCGTGAACTACTGTTGAAACCCTTTTAACTGTGAAAGGAAACCTTAACCTACGAGTGAGACAGTAATAATAACGATAAGTGTTACGGGTAGCAGTGTCAAAGTATACATGAGACTACATTTCAAAATGAACATTGATTTCAAGTTCCACGAAGATCGCAATACACCTGCTGTAAGCAAGCTTTGTCATGCAAAATACAAAGGTAAAATATAGGTACCAATACTACCAAACTGTCGTGAGCTCGGCATACGAGGAATCCGATACACAACCGAAATGCATTCCAAATGCGACGAAATACGACGAATCCTTTGACAAACGAGACTCACTCGAAAAGGAACAATCGACTAAGTCGAACAATAATCGAGATGTGGGAATTGGAGGAGCGAACCGAACTCGCATTGTCACGGTCACGTCGTGCTATTACCGATACTCAAATCTTGACGTCACTAAAAAAGATCTCGATGTCACGCCCATGCAATCCGACGGTTCTCACGCGCGCAGGGCGTCCCGAACAAACACAACTTGTACTGCGATCCCGTAACATGACACGCTGCGTACACTTTCTGTAGCGTTACAACCATTTCGAGTTACTTTAAGAAGTTTAAACTTGCACTTGAAGAAAACGAGCAGTGAACGACGTGCAAGTGTTGTCAGGATGCAGTGTAAGGCTTCGTAACCCGACCGCAATACAATATCCTACTTATTGTTACAAAAGGATGATACCGAAGAGCCGCGAGGTTCGACACGTTATGTAAGTTTACAATTTACCATCTCGTGGGAACTGACCGCGGGCGACACGATAATTACCTAGTTTGCCTATAACCTAAACAAACCCTTGCCCTGAGCTACGGTAATTACAGGGCTTGGTCTTGGGAAAGTACAGGGAACAAAACGTCCAATGATAGTTCCCGGTGCATTATGCTCGGGATTTATTGAAGACCGTTTAAGTTATTCCTGACATCTACGATCGAAACAGAATACATTATGAGCTCAATAAATGTGACAGTTTTATTTGAGCCTTCAATTGTACGTTATTCCTGCGATAGCATTTATTTTTAGCTTTTTGTAACTTAACTGACAACTAAAATTTACTTACTTAGTTACAAGATTCGCAAGAATATTTCCCAGGGGAATTTTAGCGGCAATATCCATCACTGGTAATTAATTATACTCCTAGTTCTCCAAAGAGTATAATAACATTAATTAAGTAATCAGTTGGACTGCAAATAATCTTATTGGAAGCAACGTTTATATCATAGAAGTGCCTTTATAGTTTGATAGATTGTAGAAAGAGTATATTTCGACTGGCAAGGTCACACTAACCACCGTCACACTAATTTGTAGTGTGAAGGAGTTCTTTTTTTGATGGAAATGGAAACCGGGTGACATAGTATTATTATAAGGCAACCGTTTTAGTCTCAAGAAGCAATGCATCTGTGATCCGCTTCAGGTAGAAATGCTTTTCTATATAGTTGGTTGATATTCTATATGGTCTAGTTGATTGCATGTATCTATGAACCACGGCGTTAATTATTATTAGGTGCATGCTTGTTTGCTATAAAAAATCTTAGTAGGTACCATAGACAAGTATAGATATCTCACCGCCTTGTAATTGAAAGAAGCCATTAAATAACTTAAACGACCGAAAAATGTGTCAGCCATTTAATGGTTGTCATGGTGTAATATACGCGGAACAATGCCGACATGTTAACTGCACAGTGGTGCAAAAACACGAAATCAAAGAAAAAGTGCGGAGAAATATCTTTTCATTCGTAAATGATCTAAAAACTACATTTTATGATCTAAAAATATTCTCGTAAAAATAAAAATAAAATATTTTCGTAAATGATCTAAAAATATTTTTCAAACACGTAAATAGATAACAGTGACAATTTCACTGGTTACATTTTCTTGTTAGGAGTGAGTAATCTTTACTAATCTATGGTAATGACAACTTCACAAAAAACTACTCAACGGCCTCATACAAAACAACGGTCATTTACATCAAATTTTCCACCACGTAAATCTACGTAAAAAGATCCATCTTTTTGCTAACAATATCCGGATGATATCAGTGAAGTGAAATTATAGATCGATCAAATAGTATCGGTTTCCTGCGCGCGCGCCGCTCGTATGCAGTCTTGCGCGTCGGACCCACGTCCGTCTCCAAAGTAAATATTTACAGGCTCAGTAGCGCCTAAAATTGGTAAAGTGTGAGTCGAACTCAGGAAACAATAACAGAAGGGTTCAGCACCACCAAATTTTTATTTTTATTTATTTGTTTTCATAGCAGGTTGTTTATATACCTAGAGGTAATTATATTGTGAAAATTTAAACTGATATGGGTACATACGAGTAGATGAAACGGAAAACGCCGAAAAATACTGGTTT
The DNA here is from genome assembly GCF_041222505.1 of Epargyreus clarus. Taxonomy (NCBI): domain Eukaryota; kingdom Metazoa; phylum Arthropoda; class Insecta; order Lepidoptera; family Hesperiidae; genus Epargyreus; species Epargyreus clarus. The sequence continues at coordinate 12,230,384 of NW_027332212.1, forward strand.
CTTGTATAGCGAGTGACGACTTTATCTATGTATTTTCAAGTTTTTTTTTAGTATTTTTGCTATGGCGTCCATAGTCGACCAACTATAATATCTATTATAGTTCCAAACATAGTAATAGGATTCCGTTTTAAGCTTTGGGTACGGGACCCTAAAATTTTTTGACAAAAAATGCCAAGGTGTCAAAGTTCTAAGTAAGGATGCGTAAAAAGTGGATTTATCGTTTTTGAGTCCGTTTTGGGTATCTATTTGTGATTCTAATTTTAATGTTCGTTTTTAGTTATGTGCATGATGAAAGATAGATTAGGTTGCTATTTATAAATAGATGTTATTACCTGTTTATTACAGGAATAGGATAACTTATGTTAAATTATCACTACCAAAATTTATTCGTCATTAAATGAAATATCAATAATATGTATTTAATTTTCTAAAAGTTGTTATTAGGTACTATATTAAATGCCGAGTTTAACACATGTTGGATAAGGGAGGTAACACACTAGCGACAGTGAGATAATACATGACCAACTGTGGTTAGTCGTTAGTCGCAGACGACAGTCGGCAGTGCGAATGAATTAAAATACATCTAAAACCTTCATTTTAAACACCAATTTCCATGATTCAATAAATAACAAAACTAAATTCCATACTCTGATAATATCTGATGACTAAAACTGATATTATGTGGGTGTGACGAAGGAATTCCAAATATCGGAAATTCCTTTTTTGTGCCTTCGGAGATAAATTTGTAACAATATTTACCCTCTTCAATTTATCGTTATTCAATCAGTTTAAACCCATAAGGGATATCTAATGTAAATATGCGCGTGCAGCCCCTGATAACGAATGACCTGGTCAAATAACAATTTCCTTTTATTTATCAACAGATAGGAAACTGAGAGTGATCCTTTACCTACAGATGGGAAAGGGGAGGTCTTGAATTCCAGATCAATTCCATTCCTGACTTATAAAATTGATTATGACTTGTTTTAAGGGTGAAACAAGTTGAAAGAAACTTCAATTGAGATTTTTCCAATATTCTTAAATGTATTTGAAGTCTACTAAACCTAAGAGACTACTTAAAACCTAATCGAAAACTATGAGGCCCATGAACAATACATTGATCATGGTGATCGCGACATGAACTTTTTATTTTTGCTTTGAAAACTGATTGCAGGTATTTATTTAAACTTGATAGTTTAACAAGGTTGATCGACGATAAGATGATTAATACCAAACGATGAAACATAAGAACATGTAGTCGGCCTGATAATAAAGACTAGATTTCTACCTGAGGTTGGTGCCACCGGAATCGAACCACAAAGATTTCTGTCACTTTCACGTATGTATGTAAAAGTAAAAACTTAAAAGTATGTAACTTAAAAGCTTCATTTGAAATCACAAACGTTTCAATTATTACCAGAAACATACATTGATATTCACAGATAACATATATTGTAGGTAACATTCGCATTGCTATTATAATTAATACAAGCTCGTTAATTACCAAGAAAACGGGATTGCCTTAATTAACGATTCGGAGGATATGATATTGAAATTAGTCACTGATTGCCAATTAGTTTATAACGTGTACCTTATTAATATAATATCTATCGAAGAATAATCAGCTTGCTGATGAGATGTTATTATAGTTCTCATCAAAGAGTGTCGGCTTAATAGGTTTATTTCTGCCTTGTCCCTGTAGTTCCGGGACCATAATAGGGCTATAGTATCCTCTGCCTGTCGTAAGAGGCGACTAGAAGGGGGTTTTCGGGGTTGCGAGCTCGAACGGCTCGACTAGCGACACCGGTTGAACGATGGTATATGTGACCGCATACCGTCGTACGCTCCAAGAAGTGGCGAGCTTCATGGTCATCTGGGCCCGCCCCGACGGGGCAACGCGCTAAGAGGACTCCGCTTGTGTTCCTTTGGAGATGCCGGAGTCCTCTACGCAACGCCGAGGACGGTTACCGGGGGAGTTTTAGTGCGGTAAAAGTCCCACATAACCTGTCGCCACGGCGTCGGGTACCTCTTGAATGTTTCCCCCTCGTCAACAAAAAAAAGGTTTATTTCTGCCTAATGACACCAGTAGTTAGCGCTCCTGTGTTCTAGTTTGAAGAGAATGATAAAGAAGAGACACTATCACTAGACATTCTAACTCAGGTTTTTAGCCCCAGTGAGGTATGTTAGTTGTGATCTTCATTGTTCACAAGTGAATCGAGCAGTAATATCAGAAATTTGATTTTAATCCTGTATGTTCCATGACATGTAAGATGACAAGTGACACACATGACACACACAGAGACGTACATAACCATTGGCCATATGCGGTTCTACGCACTCTGCGTTTGAACGCCAGACCGAGCAGCCCCGCCTGCTCGCGCTCTAAGTGTTCGCTAACCCAGATTTTTTTGCCTGGCCTTTCGGCCGGTTCTCGACTACTCGATTTTTATCGGTAGCGGTCCGTGCTTTGTTTATTGCCAATTTATTGGGAATAAACAAAACTCACGTCCCGACGCGTTTGAGTTGGTGGATACCTAACGGTGCCAACGAAGCCAGCTAGCGTTGACCCGGTGCGCTTCTCAGACCTCTCGGCCTGAGAGAAACCGGCAGACCCGATCCCACTGCACTTGGGCTATCCCAAGGGTGACGGTAGCAGTTACTTTCCCTTAGGGGTAATTGCATTTCCCTCCCCCTCCCCGTTAGCTCCCTGCCTCGGCAGGGAGGCATCCCTGGTTACCATGGCCTACATGGTAACGGATAGGTTTTTCGAGGCTCTGTCCTCCCTCTTGAGCAAGGAGCTCAACCGCCCCATTGACGCTGTCAAACTCCGCTCCCTTTGCGAGCCCCTAAAGTCTGTAACGGATCCCCTGTCCGTTACGGATTCACCCGCATCCCCTGATGCCACCCCGAGACACGAGATGGACTATGACGCCATCTCGCTAAAACGCCCCGCCTCCTCCGACGAATCGTCGGAGCGCACCCTCATCTCCGCCCCCTCCTCCGACGACGACCAGGGTTTCACCCCTGTCAAGTCGAGGAAGACCAAGAAACGACCGGTCAAACGCGTCGCTAAGGCGACAAGTGAGACTTCTTCCGAGGCCTCTATCGAAGCCACCCCAGCCCCAGCGGCCCCCGCTCTGGCCCCCGTGCCAAAAGCCTCCACTCTGGCCCCCGTGCCAAAAACCTCCACCGAGCCCCAGAGCTCAACCCCCGCGGCTAAGCCCGCCAAGCCAGCCACGCGCTGCGAACCGGCACTTGCCAAGTGCAAACCGCCCCCACACATTTTCTTCAGAGATAAGTCGAAATGGTCCGACTTCTCTAAAACCCTAGTGGAAAAACAGATCCACTACACCAAGGCACGTAACCTTCGCGACTCTATTCGCGTTTCATGCCCCACCACCGAGGACTTCAGGAGCCTCATTAGGCTCCTAACTCACCTTCAACTCCCGTACCACACGTACGCTTTAGAAGAGGACCGCAAAATCAAAGCGGTCCTTAGGGGTCTCCCCTACGAGCTTCCCACCGACGAAATCCTAACGGATCTAGTCAACTAAGGGTTCCCCGTGGAAGGTGTACACAAGCTGTACAACCGCAAAGGGGTGAAATACCCTCTAGCCCTGGCCATTCTAGCCAAAACTCCGTCCTCCAAGGACATCTTCAAGGAGAAGGAGCTCACAATCTGTGGCCTTTCTGAGATCAAGGTGGAACCACCTAACAAGCGTGGCTACCCTGCCCAGTGCCACCGCTGCCAGCTTTACGGCCATGCAGCGGCGAACTGCACTGCCCCCCCAAGGTGCGTCAAGTGCCTAGAACCCCACGCCACACGTGAGTGCAAGAGAACTCGTGAAGACGAGTCCCCTCCTGCCTGCGTGCTATGCACCACTTCAGGGCACCCGGCTAACTACCGTGGCTGCCCTAAAGCCCCCCGTCCCGCTCAAAAGAAGGTTGCTAAAAAGCAGGCCTCGAAAGCAGGCCCACCTCCGGTCAATTCGACCAATTTCCCGCGGCTAGGGGCCTCCAAAACCCCAACCGCTCCCATGAGTTGGAGGAAAGTCGCACCCGCGACCGCCCCACCAACCCCGGCCCCTAAGGCCACTCCCACTCCCCGTCCCACCCAAGACGCATCGGTAAGGGAACATATCATGTTCCTTAAGGACTGCGTTAAGGGCGTGAACCTCGACGAGATCATACTCGTCTCGCAAAAGATGCGTAACGCCAGCCAGGCGGAGCGCATCGCAATCTACTCTGAACACCTAGCGTTGTTCAAGTCCATTCAATGAGTAACGTTCATACTCAACCCCTTCATCCCGGTCGTCAAAAACCTAAAGGCGTCTCGCTTATCTCCTTCAATGCACGAGGTCTTAAGCCTTGCATTCCCGAACTCAAAGAGTTCGTCCGCAACAGGGATATCGACCTGTTGCTTGTTCAGGAAACTTTCCTCAAGCCCTCCCTTAAAGGCGTAAGTCTCCCCTCTTACGCGCTTGTACGTAATGACAGAGCAGACCACCGTCGTGGCGGAGGCACTGCCATCTACTACAAGAGATCCTTCCATTGCACCCCTCTGGAAACACCCAAGCTCACCAATATGGAAGCCACCATATGCAAATTAGGCATGACAGGACACCCGTCCCTGATCATAGCCTCAATTTACCTCCCCGCCAATAAAGCCCCTCTCCAAAGCGACTTGGAGGCCCTCCTCTCGCTCGGAGACTCTGTCGTACTATTTGGAGATTTCAATTGCAAACATACCGTTTGGAACAGTCGTCTGACTAACACCAACGGTAAGAAACTCTTAACCATTTCCCGCGCACTGGACTTTGATATCTTCTCTCCAACAGCGCCAACCCACTACCCCGATCGGGAAGACCAAGAACCCGACGTGCTGGATTTCGCCCTCCTTAAAGGCGTCGCGCTCAATACAAGAGCGATCGAAACACTGGACGATCTGGGCTCAGACCATCGTCCAGTCTCTCTACAGTTAGGTCCCTATGATCCAACTCCCCATACCTCCTCGAAAACCTTCACTAATTGGGAAGGGTACGAGAAATCTCTCACCTCGGCCATAGAGGCCCCCGATTCACCGTATACTATTCCCCCAGACTACCTTGTTAGCTCGGAGAAAATAGACAGTACGGTGAACTCACTCACCCAGCTAGTTCAGACTTCGCTTCATGACAACGCGAAGGTGGTAGAGGTCCCGAACCGCAAACTACCTCGCGAGGTCAGGAAGCTAATCCAAACTAAAAACGCAGCCCTCAGATGGGCCGCCAAGTATCCCACCCCTGTCCTTAGGAGGCGCGCTAACGCCCTCCAAAGGAAAGTCAGATCCCGGCTAGCCGAAATGAGGGACTCCAACTGGAACTCTCTCATGGAGGATATCCAACCTTCTCATAAGGCATTCTACAAAATCGCTAGACGATTTCGTACCGAAGCCTTCTCAAGCACTCCCCCTCTCACGCGTCCCGACGGCAGCATAGCCTTCGAAGACGCTGAGAAGGCCGAATGTTTCGCAGATAGCATCGCTGCGCAGTGCTCCCCCAGCACTCAACCGTGCGACCCTATCCACATTCACAAGGTGGAGGAGGAGGTCCTCAAAAAGATCTCTCTCCCTGTCACCTCTGCTCCCATTAAAATCACTACAGACGAGGTCCGGACCGTCATCCGCGGTTTGAAACCTCGTAAAGCCCCAGGTCCGGATGGTATCTCCAACCTGGCGCTCAAACACTTCCCCGAGCAGGCACTGACCCTTCTGGTCATTATCTTCAATGCCTGCCTCGATCTCAGCTTCTTTCCAACAGCCTGGAAGACAGCAACAGTTATCGGTATTCCCAAGCCTGGGAAACCGAAACATATTCCCTCCAACCACCGCCCCATTAGCCTCCTCAATGCAATGGGCAAGGTTTTCGAACGGGTGATCCTCGTTCACATAAGAGGGCACCTCTTCCCAACAGATGCTCCCCCACTCATCATTCCTCACCAATTTGGCTTTCGCCTCCAACACTCGTGCCCCCAACAAGTCCACCGCATTGTCGAGTACATCACAAGCGGGTTTTATCCAAGACGTAACAAGACACTAGCAGTCTTCTTCGACGTCGCCAAGGCTTTTGACAAAGTCTGGCATGGAGGACTGGTATACAAGCTATACCATTCTGGTCTTCCTGATCGCCTAGTCCGCATCGTGGCTTCCTACCTTCAGGACAGAACCTTCCGCTACAGGCACGAAGGTATCCTCTCTCCACCACGCCCCGTAACAGCCGGAGTCCCTCAAGGCTCAGTGCTCGCTCCTACATTATTCATATCGTACTCCAACGATATTCCTATCCCCAAAAATGGGGTGCAGCTCTCACTCTTCGCCGATGACACCGCCCTTTACATCCAAGGGCAAAAGGAGTCATCTGTCCTCGCCAAACTCCAACGCTCGGTCAACGAGTTAGGAGATTGGTTTAGGAAATGGCGCATCGAAGTCAATGCGGAGAAAAGCTCCGCAATGCGCTTCGACCACAAACGCAGGCGCTTAAACAACCTGCCCTCCGTCAAATTACTTGGGGCCCCCATTCCATGGAGGCCCACAGTAAAATACCTAGGAGTTACCCTTGACCCGGGCCTCACCTTTAGACCCCACGTCTCTAAGGTCACCCATACCGCCCGCTCTTACATGAGCCGCCTCAACGCCATGATTGGCAGACACAGCAAGTTGTCAGCCAGGAATAAGCGAACGCTGTATAAGGTTTGCATTCGACCGGTGTTAACATACGCCTCTCCAGTCTTCGCTCACGCGAATCCCACCATCCTAGACAAACTCCAGGTCATACAAAATCTCTTTTGTCGTCGGGCACTTAATGCCCCCTGGTATGTCAGAAACGCTGACCTCCACCGCGACCTGGAGCTCGCTCCAATACAACAAGTCCTCAGACAATTCTCTGAAGCGTTCTTCGACCGCTCTGAAAACCATTCCAACCCCTTAATCAAGGGTGCAGCGGACTATGCTGCCCCTCTTCCTACCCGTTACAATTGCCGTCGGCCAAGAAATATCTTGACCGACGCTCCTAACAAACTCTCCACCGATGTGGAGATTCTTCTGGCCGCCCACAGGGGCGTACAACTCTCCATAGAGAATCGTCTTCCCGACGATTCTAATCTTATTCATGATACGTTGACACCTTCAGTGTCATCTATCCAGCGGTAGCTCTCTAGGGAGCGCCGCTAGCGCCTCTCGATCCGCAACGAGAGGTCGCTATCCGATGTCGGCTGTACGGTCCCCTTGGACGAATGCCTTAAAGGAGTTTTTAGTGGGATGGTCCTCCCTTCAGGAGGACCTTTCATTCAGCCCCACACGACGCAGGCACCGGCCGTCGCGGCCTGTAAGTGCTTGGACGCATTTTTTGCTCCTCCCTCTCCGTAGAGGGTCAGCCCTTTTTCCACCTAATATCCGGGCGCCAAAAAAAAAAAAAAAAAAAAAGCGGTTCTACGACACACTAATCAACCCAATGTTAAAACTAATTTATTCGGGGTAGGAAACTAGCAACGCATGTGCCGACCTCGTGTAGAGCTCTAATCCTATTTGAAGTGGATTATAGATGTCCATGAACCGCATTATCTATTTACCATCAGATGGGCTGTTTATTTGCCACTTCATAAAAAGTATATATTTAACTTTAGGCTTATAAAATATTGTTGTCCGAGGTTCTGTTATATTATTCAAATATTATTTATCAATGTAAGTATATTTATAATTTTACGACATTGTAACTTTTCGCAGAAAGCCCACATAGCATGGATTACGTGAATGCGATAATAATAAGCTTGAAATATCTTTGTCACGATATTCTTTGTATAAGTAACGTACAGTAAGGGTTAGGATAGAAAGGGATCCCGACAAATAAATACCTAAATTCGTAATTTAGATGCTATGTCGAACCTGAAACCTTTTACGTGACAGCCGTTAAAGAAATCACTGCGTCACGCGGATTGACTGAATATTTATAAAATGTTTTGATTTTATTTAGCTTTTTGAGTTGTTTTTTGATTCTCACGCGGGTTGACTGATTGTTTTAAAACGTTTTGATTTTTTTAGGTTTTTCAGTTGTTTTTGATACCTATCGGTAAGTGGCTACGTCCGCCCATGAATATCTATAGTCAACCCCTGATAAAATTAGAGTCCTACCTGGGTTGGCCTTGGCCCTCAAATGCATTGCTACCCATGAGAACAAAGTTGGTATGTTCCTAACAATATGTCTCGCTTATCGAACCCAAACTTCAACTTCAAACCCAAGCATAGCAGCGCTTAACACTGCTATTATACTGCAGAAATAGGTGTAGCGGTACCGCCGGAGTCGAACCACGAAGGATTCTCCTACCTTATTGAAAACATAAAGATCCTTCATGTACAAATATGTGATTTCCAAAACTCCACAAAAGCTCAATAAACAAACAACTGACAGTTTGCGCCAAAAAATACGTGAACATCAAAACAATCGGAGCAATTAGCTGAAATAGCAAATCAATAGTAATCCACGGAACTGCGAGCTTTGCAAGCTCTACGTCGCTTTAATTAAACAATCGAAGCTCTGCCAAAGCGTTACGTCATTGCCGTTTAGTGTAGCCATTATAGGTTCGGGTGGGTTTGGTAATGTATTGCCTGGATTTAGGCAGATTTATTTTGCAAAAGTGGTGGAGCTTTGACAACGCCACACTGTTACCGCTGGACCGCGTGACATATTGTGTCATACAGGATAGAGACTGTGCTCATAAAGTCCGTGGTTTCGTCCGAAATTTACGTGACATGATTTTTCACTTTGTGAAAGCCTTCTTCTAGAGCTATGAAGGTACGAAATTCCTAGTTTCGTTTCAACTAGGCTGTATATGAATTTGTCCTGGATGTCATTGTACCTAATTGGTAGCTTCGTCCGACGTGACATAATTTGTCCCGGACAGGTTTATACGAAATCTAAAGTTTTGTCAGAAGTTAGCGTGACATGATTTGTCCTTTGGGTCTACAAAGTCTAAAGTTTCGTCCGAAATTTAGGTATGTGATATAATTTGTCCTACAGATCTCTATACTTTGTAAATATGTACTTTCTTCCGAAGTTTCGGAAATTTCAGTGCTTTCGGCTTTATGCGCGCCCGACACATTGATTTGATTGAATTTGACTGATTTTTTTATCGGATTAAACTATTAAATACCACGTTAGACAGGAGAGAACTCTCTGATAGCTTTAAAGAAAATCTTGGTCCCATTTTCCCCATGGCAATCTAAATGATGAATTTAGAAACTTGTTATGTCTCTAGGTCTCTACACACTTGCAGAAATCTTATTTACAGAAATGTATCTAGGGGATTCTGCACCACTGTGTATCTATCATAAAGGGAATTCTAGAAAATCTAGAACATTCTTGAAAAACCTAATACGTACTTGTTTAACTCTTTAATCTTTACTTACCCTTTTCTCATATATAGCAGTGAAAGCCTAGTGGTTAAGAAACGCGGCCTCTCGATCGAAGGGTTCGAGGTTCAAATCCCAGGCATGCACCTCTGATTTTCAAATGTATGTGCATATTAGAAATTAATTATCACTTGCTTAGACGGTGAAGGAAAACATCGTGAGGAAACCTGCATACTTGAGAGATTTATATATAAAAAAAATCTTAAAGGTATGGGAAGTCTACCAATACGCACTTGGCCAGCGCGGTGGACTATGGCCTAATCCTTCTCATTATGAGAGGAGACCCGTGCCCAGCAGTGGGACAGTAATGGGTTGATGATGATGATGATGATGACCCTTTTCTCTATTTAATTAAATTACCGAACACTACTTTGTAAACACGAAATACGTTTAGTAAACTGTTTATCTGTTGTCTCCGAAATGTAGCAGAATTGCTGACAGAAATATAAATGATCTGATTTTTCTCCACATAGGGCACACACGCATGGTTTTTGTACAAGAACTATTGAGTATTGTGTCGTATAAATTAATAACGTCCCCCAAATTTCATACAGGGTCTGTCAACGGCAAATGTAAGTGCATGTGACACAATATTAAATGATTTGTTCGACAAAATAGGGTACAATTGTATTAAAAGGCACTGGTCCAAAAAAATTGCAGCGCGATAGAAAAAATGGTTCTGTGTTAATATTTTGATATTGTACATTGCGAAAAAATACTTTAAATTATTATACAAAGTGTATTTTTTATAATTTTTTATTATAGAGTATATTAATAACTAGCATTACCCGTGGCTTCGCTTTTTGTTTAATCATAATGAAATATAGGCTATAGCACTCCTGAATAGTGCTTTCTGCTTGTAAAAGAATTTTCATGATCGGTTCAGTATTTACGAAGATTAGCCCTTACAAACAAACAAACAATCAAAGTTACAAACTTTATCTCTTTAGAATATTCGTATAGATGAAGAAATATATTAAAAACGAGTACCTAATAACGATAATAATTTGAAACTAATTAAAGTTAATGAAACTAAAAATGTTATGAAACTAAAAATTATTACGTGTGAAATTTCCCGAGTATTACATTTTTAAACGTGAGTGAAACCGCAGGGCACATCTCGTCTCTACCAAGCATATACTAAGTATAACGCGGATAGAAAATAGCTCGTCAAAACTGTACCTGACCTTACATTTCGATATACACGATACTGTAACGAAATAGCGTGACGTGAAGATATTTGAAGCTTATTATTATCGCATTTGCTTCGTACTTTTTATGCCATTTGGCATACTACGGAAAATTGTGGTACGATTTGTACAAGCTCTAAAGGGACAGAATTCTCCGTAGATCGGCTCGATAGATTTCGCTTTCGTTGTCGTCAACTCATTACTGTACCCTTACCATGAGTTTTTACGTTTTGACAAATATGACTGTTTTGGTATTTGTTTACGTATTTGCCCATACAATTTCAAATCAGCGCCCCTAGCGGATAGTATCAGAACTATAGTGACAGTAACGTAACATTAAATGTCTAAATTGACAAAATGGCGGTTTATGATTTGTCTCTCTTTTTTGCGAACATGTGAGGCAGACAAAAAGACTTGAGCACTTACTTATTGTTACGTTTACTCAGTCTACTGAAGCAAACGGAACAGAAAAATGGATTGAGTAAACGTAACGTAAAATTGTGGAATGTTTTGAAAACTCCTGGTAAGGGTACTTTTCCACAGCTGGGCACAAATCTCCTCTCCGAACGAGAGAGATTTAGACGATAGCTGGCCGAATGCGGATTGTTAATTTACACACCTGTGAGAATTTTTTAAAGGTTTTCTCAATAAAATTATCTTTTGCCATTAAAACTAATGAAATTAATTTCTAATCGAGGGTTCCATCGTCCGCATCTCAGGCACCTCTGATTTTCCAAAGTTATGTGGGTATTAGAAATTAATTATCACTTCTTTTAAAGGTGAAGGAAAACTTCGTGAGAAAACCTGCTTACGTACCTTAGAGAACTTAAAAAAAATTAAAGGTATGTGAAGTCCACCAATTGGCATTTGGCCAGCGCGGTGGACTTCAAAGCCCATTTAGGTCATCTTACTCCTTCTCGTTCTGAGAGGAGACCCTAGCCCAACAGTAAGGCAGTAATGGGTTGACGACGATATATCTGACCTATTGCTTTTAACCCACAATATAGCGAACCGTAAACGAATGTAGCGTTTAATTAAAGGCTGGTGAAAACTTTTCCAACATTTTGAAGAGCTGTTACGAAAATTACAAGCAATACTACGGCTTTTACTAAAATGTTCGGATGAAAAGTTTTTAAAGATTTATTTTAATATATTGCGTAACTTGTTATATTTTTCGAAGTGCATTCCCCTTGAGACTGAGTTTGGCTCTTGACATACTTTTTGACATGCAGTAATGGCATATCAAAATTTTGGAAGTCCTTTTCAACTCCACTGCAATCTAAATCATAAACTAACGAACATTAATATATCGTCGATGAAACTTAAAACCTGTGATATTTGGTACTTCTAATTATCGTAGTAATTTGTAATATATGTTTGTATATAGGTATATAGTGAATACTTTTTAAGTTACTTAAGTTTACTTTACTTAAGTATTTTTTTCTGTAGGTCTGTAGGTTGTTCTTTAGGTCTTCTCCAGTTTGTCCCTGTAGTACCGGGACCAGAATAGCCTAACCGCCTGCCTGTCGTAAGAGGCGACTAAAAGGGGCCTTCGGGGGTTGCGGGCGGCAAGAGTGGGAGCTCAAACCGTCCAGCAAGCGACCGCGGGAAGGACAGCGGTTTGGTGTTGGTAGCATATCGCTGTAATCACCAGGGGATGTGAGAGGAGCGTAAATTGCATCCCCAGGGCAGAGCCCGATAAAAGGACATCGCGTTAGGAGGACTCCGGTTGGGTTCCGTTGGAGATCCCGGAGTTCTCCACCAAACGCTGAGGACGGCCACCGAGGGGGTTTTAGTGCGGTAAAAATCCCACATAACCCGGCGTCACTCTCATGGCGTCGGGTACCTTTTGAAGGTTTCCCCCCCGTCAAAAAAAAAATAAGGTCTTCTCCAGTTATGTAGAACATTCTTCAAATATTATGTTACGTTACAATAATGATGCTACGTTAAACATTGATTAGAACGCGGTAGCAATCTACGTAGTTTGACTCTAAAGGCACCACCGTGAGACCCATTTGTGCCTTTTAACATCAGTGATAAATTCTGTTGTGTTCTAAGAGCAGGAGTAATGTAGAGACACTCAAATGAGGCAGTTCAACTTTGACTCCAGGAGTAACATCTGTGGCGGACCCCAAGTTGAACTGGAATCCCACCTAGACTCAATTGTAGGTGTCCATAGGTGTGTCCCTGTAGTTCCGGGACCAGAATAGGGCTACGGTATCCTCTGCCTGTCGTAAGAGGCGACTAAAAGGGGGCTTTGGGTGTCCATGGGTGACAGTTGGCACGCAACAAAAGTGGACTGCATTCTTGTTTCCCATAATTAAAAAAGAAACTGCTATATAATATTTTCCAAAGTTACACTCCCCTTGAGGCTGGGAACTCTTGACATATTTTGTGACAGGCGGGAGTAACGAAGGAACTTATTCCTACTAACGACTTAAAGTCAAACCAACCGCTCTACGTGGATGGGAGGATGTCTACAAACTCACATACCGTGAGTTCTGTTTGTCATTTCAATGCGATTAAATATGAAAAACTTTTGAGAGTTTCAGTTTTCTTCAAGATACTAACTTTATTTGGTAATTAGAATGTCACATTTTTCTTGATAACTTTTTTTTTAAATAGCAATGTTATTTTGTTATGTACGTTTGCATTTTGTTTTGGAAATGACGTATCATTATGTACGTGGTGTAATTTAAATTTTAGGCAAATAAAATTGAAAATCTTTGATAGGCCGGCTTGTAACTTCAGTCACATTTGACTACTCGCGTGGTGGAGCGGTTGACATACCGGTCGTACGCCCAAAAGGTATCGGGTTCGATCCCCGGCCAGACGAACATCAAAACGATGAATTTGGATACGCGTTCTGAGTCGGGGTGTTTGTATCTTTGTGTAAAATTATGACATCTACGACACATGGAATCCTAGTGGGTGAATGTATAAAGCGTCTTATCATAAAAATGAAGTAGTACGGGACCGAAAGACTAAAGCTACTTTTAGCATCAAACGTTTTTGGGTTTTAACCCCGCACACTTTTGAGCGTCAGTCGCAGCTACATTTGCACGCTCGATGCAACAAACCAAGCGCAAAAACGCAATACAACAATGCATTCATTCAAAAAACCTCGCGTTTTCAACACCGAGACCAAACACAACAACCACATTCTCAAAGACGTAATGATGCACCGACGAAATCGCTAAAACGCCAAAACGCCCAGGCTAAAAGTACCTAGTCTTTTAAGGTTTTGTACTGATAGACTGGATGGAGACAGACAAATACGCAGACAATGAAATTCAACGCACATCTTAAACGGATCTACAAGCATGAAAATATGCACAAAAGTTCTTTACATAAGGAATAAGCATACTCGCAAAAACGTAATGATGATCGATGAAATCGCTAAAACGCGAAAACGCCGATGCTAAAAGTAGTTAGACTTTCAAGGTTGTATACAGACTAGATATTATACTGACTAGATAGAGTAGATGGAGACAGACAAATAATCCACGCACACCTTAAACAGATCTACAAGCATGAAAATATGCACGTTTACATAAGGTTGATGAGAACTAAGAAAAGATTGTTCAAAATGAATCCCCCTAAGGCACCCTAAGCTAAATAAGGGATGAAAGGATATAATAAAAATAAGTCTACATTGTTGTCCCTGTGGCTTTTAACGAAGTATTTGCCGCGTTTTTTATGCAGTCACACGCGGTGGATGCATATTTATAAAATAAGTGTGTCGGTATGTGATGAGTATGAATTCATAATAATTTGAACGTTCCTAATGTATCGGGTCATCTTTCTAGACTCAGTGATAGAACTCAATCGAATAGAACATATTCTATATGAAATTTCTTTTAGAAGAATATTATTATTATAATTACACCCAAAAATCTTACAATGCTCTTAGATTTCAATATAGTAATGGTTTCAGGATGCTGATGGGACTACTAAGGTACTGTAGTGCATCAGGGATGTTTGCTGAACCTCATGTAAACTGTTTTTACACCATAATGAGAAAAAGATACAGTGTCCGGGATAGCTCCAACAGCATCCTGAAGATGATAAGAATAGACTGTAGATTCATTTCTCATTGCAGTTTTCTACATTTAAAATTGTAATGTAATTTAAAATTTTAATTTTAATTAAAAAATAAGGGTTTGTTACTTGAAATAAATAATTAAATTAGTATTTAGGAAGATTTTTTTGTATTTTGGATGGAAGAAAGCTTAATATCCGGTGCCACCAATATTACAGTAGCAATTAAAGGGCTGTTATTGTAGGGTGTGATAAAGCAGCTTCCATTTTTCGTAATATTATCATGACTCATAAATAAGTAACATCGCACCTTTGTCGTTAAGATTCTTATTCTACTTGCAGGAGATTATACATTATATACATATCCAGTATTCACATATTAGACATATTACTCGCATTTGCTACTTCTATTTCATAAAAATATAATAACAATAAATAATAATCAAAGGACTTGGATTTCAATCCGGTCATTTTAAATAGCAATAGCTGCAAAGTGAATCTTAAGTATATAAGTCCAATTGTAAATATCAACCGAAGCCTCAAATAACAGTTAGTATTTATTTGATTTATGCACAGAAAATGTTTTTTAAAGCATAACAACTATTATGAAAGATGCGGTTCTACTCCTGAAGACTAAGCTAGAACGCTTCATAAAATATGTAAGCTTGGCATACAACCTGTCAATCAGAACACTGTCCAAACATTTACAGAGCATAACTACTTACAGCAGTCGATCCACAAACTAGCAACAGATCTGCAAAGTTATACCTTTAACGTAATGAAACATCTCTAACCTCAATTAACAGTGGATGAACTTGTTCAATTCGTTAACCTGCAGACTGCTGTACAAAGCAAACGTGTAACAGAATTGCGAGAAGTTACCGCGGATTGCTAAAGTTCGCTACGTTGCAGATGCAATTTTCTACTTACCGACATCTCGTTACTCACTAGTTTTTATTCATTCCTACTGGAAATATTTACTACGGCTATATTTATTTCCCCGTTTAGTTATCTATTGACAGTGAAATGTTTAGGTGCTTTATAGCGTATATTAAATGTGTCCTATTAATTACCCCAAATGTTACTTTATTTACCTACTCGTTAAGCCAAATGTAATTGTTATGAGAACAGATTCTGACAGATTTGTAAAAAAGTACATTCTATGTAGTTTAAACAATTTAAATATTTGACTCGGAAGATAAGTCTGATTATATAAATAATTGGTCTTAATATGGTTAAATTGATAGCGATATGGTTATATAATGTGAGAGTTTTACGAATGTCTTCTGTATTAAAATTGATTGGCAGAATTGAGAACATTAATTGGAAATATTCTCTACACTTACATAACGTAGGTGAAGAAAAACAACAATTATAAGTATACCAAACTCATACATTTTTAACCAAACGTCAAAAGTCCAAGGTGACCTTAATCTGACGTCGGTTAGCGATAATATATTTAGGTGTTGACCGAGCCTGGGTTCAGTCAGGTGTCCTTTAATGAAATCAGATTTAATGCTTTCAGACGGTTTCAATAGGATTTCTTGCGGTCACCTACAAGTAAAGTACAACCTATACATATAAGACTTTTTGTGGTATGAGAAGGGAAATGGTACAACTTGTTTCAAAAATGATTGCAACCCAAAATGGCGTATTTTTTATTTATGTCTTGCTCGTTATTTATAAAGCTGAGTTATTTGATTCTAGGCCTCAAGTAACAACGTATTTAAGTCAGCAACTGACCCCAAGGTAGAGCTAATCCTATCTAGAGTTGATTAGTGTCTGGCTGGTTCAATGTCTGTAGACATAAATAAACCTTAATAGTTAATTGTAAAGATATCCGTTAAATTATTTGTTCAAAACTATGCATTTAAATAAGTTTATGTAAAGTAAATTAAAACAGTCTCCGATTGCGGATCGCGAGGAGTTAGCGCCGCGGATTGCTAAACTTTGCAACGTTAATGCAGTTGCAATTACTGACTGGCCGAGTTCCGCGCTATCTCTCTACCGTATATTTTTCTTTTTTAATGAGGTGCAACTTAGGGCAGTTTTAACTTGCCGCTATTCTATTAGTTTTTAAATATGGTAATTAAATAGTGATTGTATCTTCTAAAATGAGAAAACATAGCTATAATATCTTAAGACAGAGAGTTAATATGAGATGTCCAAATTTTGTCCTCAGGGGTAGTAACTCATCTTATCAAAATTCAAATTTTATTAGGGGTTCATTGCGAAAGACCTAAATATGAAGAACTGACTATTTACGAATAAGTGAAATACAGGCTTTTAAATCTTCACTTACATAAATAAAACTATGCAACTGTAAACATTTAAATAAGTTTATGTAAAGCAAATTAAAACTGTATCTGATAGCGAATCGCGAGGAGTTAGCGCCGCGGATTGCTAAACTTTGCAACGTTAATGCAGTTGCAATTACTGACTGGCCGAGTTCCGCGCTATCTCTTTACCGCATATTTTTCTTTTTTAATGAGGTGTAACTTAGAGCTATTTAAACTTTCCTGTAATAAACGTGATATAAAGTTTTAACAGATATCTTTACCCACATATCTTTATACATCCGATACATTATACAACTATAATTTGTCGTCCTTCAGGTCATCGGTGAGAAAAGGCGCTCGAACACCGCCTCGAAAATCCTTAATCCTGATGATCCTGATAAGGACAACATAACAAAATTATTAAAATCGTGAATTGTCATCGGTTCTTAATAATTGTTCAAAATTGTTGATCGGACCGTTCCAAGTGGGTAAAAATCGAGTTCAAAGATTCCGTTACATACATACATAAGATAATTTACATTTTTTTTTATATTGCCTATATATCACCCACCACTGTGAGACACACGAAACATGGTCAATTAGGCCTATTTATAACGGATATAAGATATTGAGCGGGTCAGGCACGAGTCGTATCAGACAAAAACATATTTTTGTATACTTTTCTGTCTATGTCTGCGTGGTTGTATAACGGTACATATAAATATGTTAATAGACATTGTATATGAGTATATTGTCTGACACGCTTTATGCCTGTAGATGTTAATATATGTCCCTGTAGTTCCGGGACTTGAATAGGGCTACGGTATCTCCTGCCTGTCGTAAGAGGCGACTAAAAGGGGGCTTCCGGGGTTACGGGCGGCAAGAGTGGGAGCTCGAACCGCCCGGCCAGCGGCCCCGGGACGACGACGGAGGACGACGGTATGTGTGGTCGCATACCGTCGTATACACCAGATGGTGTGGCGAGCGTCAAGCTCACCTGGGCGGAGCCCGACGGGGCAACGCGCTAAGAGGACTCCGGTTGCGTTCCTTTGGAGATCCCGGAGCCCTCAACGCAGCGCAGAGGACGGCCGGGGGGGTTTTAGTGCGGTAAAAATCCCACATAACTCGGCGTCGCTCCCACGTTGTCGGGTACCTTTTGAAGGTTTCCCCCTCGACAAAAAAAAAAAAGATGTTAATATAACCTTACTCTGCTCCCTTGCGAAAGATACGGGTAACTGGCGAATCTATTAGATGTAAATCGACAATTTCTATTTACCATTAGGATCCACGGTTTAACGTCCCTCCGAAGCCCGGAAGCCCGCAGGACATTTAGTCACAGTAGTCACTAGCCTATAGAACTTCCGACCGTAAATGACCTGATTTAACTTTGTAAATCTATTACAATTCATCTGTACATATGCTCGCTTTTACCCGCAGCTTCGCTTGCAGTCAGAGGTTTTTATCGAGGACGGAACTTTTTTTGAGATAAAAGATACCATATGTCTTCTTCCGAACCCGTGACGTTAGTTTGTTCGTTCGTTAGTTTGTCGGGTGAAGCAATAAATAACGTTGATTTTAAATAAATGATTGCAGCTGTTATTTGAGCGCTTCAATTGAACGTTAGTTTGAATACTTTATCAAGTTTCCGATATGCATAAGAATATTTACATATGCTCGCTTTTATCCGCGGCTTCGCTCACAGTCAGAGGTTTTATCGAGGACGGTACTTTTTTGGGATAATAGGTACCCTATGTCTTCTTCCGAACACGTGACAAAACGTGTACAAAATTTCATGACTATCGGATATGTAGTTTATGCGTTAAAGTGTAACAAATAAGCAAACAAACTGACATTCCCATTTATAGTATTAATTAGGAATATACACATGATACACGGATATTTGTAATCAAAGTGCAATCTGAGGTTAATCAAAGATGCCTTGCTATCCCTGAGGAATAACTTGGTTCCGCATATTGGTATCCAAGCTTTATCATATCCTTCAAACATGAATATGGTAGCTTTCCTACAAAGTTGAAATTGGTTTCGTAAATATCACTAAGACTTGCGTGGCGAAGAAGTATCCACGGTCTGAAACGCAACGAAATGATGAAATTAGATTCGAATTAAAACAAAAATATTTTATTCATAGTAGATTCTTTACTAACCTCTCTTTGAACGTGAATATATTTACCGCCACTTCACAAGGTGTTTCGTTATGGAGAAGAAGCGGCGAAAGCAATGATAAAGTTAACCATTTTTATTGTTTTTTTTTTGTTATGGGGGAAACCTTCAAAAGGTACCCGGTGCCGTGGGAGCGACACAGAGTTATGTGGGATGCTTACCGCACTAGCGCCTCTTCGCGTTTGGCGCGTCCTCTTAGCGCGTTGCCTACCCCCGGAAGCCCCCTTTTAGTCGCCTCTTACTCAGGCAGGGGATACCGTAGCCCTATTCTGGTCCCGGAACTACAGGGACAATTATAAACTTAACCTAATGGAACAATTGGAGCTGGAGCTACTTCAGACCACACTATTTTATCTGTCAAACAATCACTTAGTTTATACTACGTTCTTACATAGTGTTTTTTTACTGAACTGTTTAAGCTTTTTTCTATGAGTTACGTTTTTCTATCGGAGTTTTTTTTTCTACGGAAATAGGAAACCTCCTAATGGGGTAAAAATCTCCTATTCGTGTAAAAAGCGTTAATATTCAGCGAAAAGGCCAGCGTGCTCACGTCATTTTAAAATAAAGAGCTTAAATGTAAAATTAATTAAAAATTTGTAGAGTTTCTTATAAAAGTGGTCGATGCTGATAAGGGAAAGTAGGTTAATTGATCATTGACCTGTGAGTTCGACCCTTAAGTATTACAATAAAAATTAATTTGTGCTGTGATCATCAGGTAACTTTTTAATTGTTATTCCAATTTAACAAATAAATTAATTATTTTTGAAACACTCGGAATATTTCTAGTAAATTGGTAAATAATTAATTGGTAGACTTGTCAAAACTTAGAAAATGTTAATATTAAAAATTTATGGAGAACAGGCTATAAGAAAATCTATAGACATTAATAAAAAGCACACCAAGACTAAAGTATAAAACACCCCCCTATAACAGAAGTCTTTTATCATTTACGTAATTATCAAGCTAGGAATCGAACCTGGATCTCTCTTCGTGACAGTACAGTACCCTTACCATGAGTTTTTACGTTTTGAAAAATATGACTGTTTTGGTATTTGTTTACGTATTACCCATATAATTTCAAATCAGCGCCCCTAGCGGATTGTATTAGAACTATAGTGTCAGTATCGTAACATTAAATGTCTAAATTGACAAAATGGCGCTTTATGTTTTGTCAAAGACAAAAAGACTTGAGCACTTACTTAGATATTGTTACGTTTACTCAGTCTACTAAAGCAAACGGAACATAATAATGGATTGAGTAAACGTAACGTAAAATTGTTGGATGTTTTAAAAACTCATGGTAAGGGTACTGTATGACCGATACACGAGTCATCAATCTTGGTTGTAATACCATGGTGGATTACTTGGCTTAAATGCAACAGGCATCCTTGATAAATGAGTCTGACTATCACTATTGTTTGCTATACTACGAGACTAAGATATCGATGATAAATAAATAAGTATAACGTATTCTATAAATACATATATTTTTACAGATAATTGTATCAGACGTTAGTACAGTCAAAATTCTATCCAAATTAGGTTAGTACTTTTTGAGAAAGTCGCGGACATACTAACGTACCGTAACGTAACGTACGTATTCCTTTAATGAAGTCGGATTCAAATAATATTCTATAAAAATGAAATATAGATAATATTCTATCCTTTATCATCATACCAACGATTTTTATCTATGTCCAATTGGAAAGCGAATACTAAAAAAATAAAAAATGTTTTGTTATACAAAACGCGCTTGATTTAGTTCGTTAGTTTGTCGGGTGAAGCAATAAATAACATTGATTTTAAATAAATGATTGCAGCTGTTAATTGAGCGCTTCAATTGAACGTTAGTTTGAATACTTTATCAAGTTTCCGATACGCATAAGAATATTTGCTATTGAACGTGGGAATATAGATAAATAAGAGTAAATTGACAACTTTTATTTATAGAATTATCTAAACTTAGATATTTGTTATCAGTTATTTCCGGTTTTCACCTTTTTTGGTTTTCTTAGGTTTTTGATTTTGGCGAAGGCGAACTAATCGGTTAACACATCTTAATAAATTAACTATAAATTGATTCTGACTTTAAAAATAAAAACACCATCGAATTGTCTATTAAGCCTGCCGTGTCAAAACTTAGCTATTTTTAATAGGCAAAAATTGCCAAATGTTGATCTTTGGTAAAAAAAATGGGATATATTGGTTATTAATAAACGCCGGACAGATGTCATAGTATAATTCGAGATATTTCGGAAACGTTGCAATATTGGCAAGCAAAAAATATAACGAAACCAAAGTCAACGCAATTTATGGACATTTCATTGAAAAAACTAAAGTTTCAAATAACTAAAATGAAATATTTCACAAAAACGTTCGTTCTGTGTCAAATCACGAACTAAAATATACCTCTACCTAACTATTTTAGAATATTTACGAATTTAGATATATCAGTGTGGTCGTGGTTTTCTGTGAGTTCAATTTATAATATCTGTTGTTGAATGGGAAGTGAAATTTTAAATTAAAATCAAAATTGGAAGTAACGCTAAAATTTTGAGTGTGAAGAAAACGTGAACTATTGTTTATTTTCATACAAACAATATAAAAAATAGCAGATGTGCATCTTTGTCTATGTGATCGTAAATGACAACTTTAGACAACCTAAGGCAGGATTGGAGTCCTAAGTAAAGTCTGCCAAAAATGTGTCTAGAATAAATGTCCTTTACCACATACATCAACAGAGAAGACATGTGAGCTACTGTTATAAGGCAGAAATAGCCTAGGCATTCGTGCCTCTAAGTTGAAACATAAAGAGTTCTTTAACTCTTGAGTGAAGAGTCTGATACAAGTAATTAGGAATTCTGAAGGTGGTAGAACCCTTTGTGGTTCGACTCCGGCGGCACCACCTCTACACCTATTTCTACCTAATGACAATAGTGTTAAGCGCTGCTGTGTTTTGGTTTGAAGGGTGTGGTAAGGGAGACATACTTTTCCGACGCGTTCCAGCTTAGTCCTCAGGAGTAGCGGCGCATCTGTGGCCGACCTCAGGTGGGAATATCTAATCTTATCTGGGGTTGATTACAGATGTGCATGGGCGGCAATAGCCACTTACCGTCAGGTGGACTGCATGCTCGTTTGCTACTTCTATATTATATAAAAAAAATACTCTGTTAATATATAAATACCGGTAGCATACAAGTAATTAGGAGCTCGAACTTCGAGTTTCATGACTTCCGAAACTCGAATTCATCTTAATTTGACCTGTCAGCAGCCGAGTTAATCGAGATTTGAATTAATATTTACAGAATAACATTGCAGCTTAGAAAACAAAACACTTATGTTTAATGTTTACACCGTTCATATATAAAATAGCGGAAATATACAAATAATTAGGTTCTCGAACTTTGTCTCAATTCGTCTTAATTTAACAGCTAGATTAAAGCAACAATAGGATTAGATATTGCTACCCGAGGTCAGCCATAGATGCGTCGCTACCCTTGATGACTAAGCTGGAACGCCTCGGAAAAGTATATCTCCCTTACCACACCCTTCAAAACGGAAAACAGCAGCGCCTAACACTGCTGTTATTAGGCAGAAATACGTGTGGCGGCGGTGCCGCCGGAGTCAAAACACAAAGGATTCTACCAACTTCAGTTCTTTTTAACAGAATAACATTGCCGTTTAGAAAAAAACACTTATCATTAATGTTTACACCGTTAATATATAATAGCGGTAGTATTGTCGGAAATGCCGGACACAATGCGCATTATACAGTCCCGTACCGGCCGCTACTCGTACCATTGTTACGGAAAAACAAAGCTGTGTCTATGGGCTACTCATAGGCTCATTTATGCAGATATTCTAGAATTAACTTTTTTATTGCGAAACTGGGTTAGATATTTTTTCTCTGCTTATTCGGTTTTTATATTGTTTTATGGTTTTATGTATTTTTATGCAGGATTTTTAAGTATTTTGAGGCGAAATGTATTTTTTATGTCACTTTGTTGGAAAAGGTTTGAAAGGAGATGATTGAATACTAATTTAATGAAATTTTATTTAATTATAGAAATAGAAATTTACTTTAATATTATTTAAATTTATATTTAACTTACAAATTTTTGATTTTATTTTTATGGTATTTAAATTTATTAGTATGCATGAAAATTTATAATGACATTGGCAGACAGTTCAATGCTAAAAACTTGCAACATTTCTGATTCAGTAACTTAGCAGAATTATGGCGAGAAAGTGCAAAATTTTCAATGACTTTATTTCTAAATCTTTCCGGATCGGTCTAATATTATGGAGTAAAAAATTGTTACACAATCAAAGCATTAACAATCAATTTATTTATGTTCATAGAAAATTAAAATTTCAATTACACTTAAAAATATCTCCGCAATTGTGAGCTTAAAATTACGACCTGAAAATTTATCTGTTAAATATAATTTCAGAATTTACCGTTGCATTTTTCGAATGCTTCAATTAAAAATATTGGAGAGGATGTAGTGTATTTTAAGACATGTCCTCTGGGATCTTCCGTTCCACTTCCCACGTAGCTTAGATAAATATCAAAAGTTCTACACGTATTTATTTTTATTAGTAATGGGGGATGTCCATTGAAATATACGTGTGTTTATAGAACGCACTTCATTAACTTGGCAAATTAATTGATAACTTACGAGTCGCAATTTCTAATAAGGCGCCGGTTTTCCTGTAAATAATTAGCGAATAAGATGTTTAATTAAGATACATTTCTCAAAGACTAAAGAGTCATTTTGAAAGTGTCTATTTTAATTATTGCTAATTAAAAATCCCTATTAATTCATAACTTAAATTATTAGTTAGAATATTTGAAGCGTATTAAATGTTTTCAACGTTTAGAGTTTTACGAAATACCTAACTAAAGCCGGCTACATTTCGCTGAGGTTGATTTCATATTTTCGTGAGAGCTTCTGGATAAAACGTATATACTGTTTTGTATTAAATGTGTTAAAATTTCAAGTATCAATCGTTCAAAATTTTGAGTGTTGGTTCGATGCGGTGGCTGAATTTTTGTATACATGGTGAATTTATTTAATACTACAGTTCAATGCTACAGTTTATTTTTTCCAAAACAAACTCATTCGATTCATTGGTATTATAACTGTTTTATTTTTTTCTTTCAACCGCTTTTATTTTTATCAAAATTCACTACGTAGCCCTTTTGAACATTTTTCGTTATTCCTTTTCTCCTACATTTATGTTAGGTACATACTTTCTAACATGACTAGGCCATGCTCAGTAAAAAATCACCCTGTATGTATTGTCATCTTTTTTCTTTATTACTAAATATGAACAGTAAGTTATAGCTTCAATTTCCTCGCTCGCAATACAACGTGTACTTCAAAACAAACAAGTGTATTTCAATTAGAACAATAGAAAATCAACACGTATATTGTTTTAGGATGCTCTCAAATTGAATCGTTGCCCATGTCATTATCACTTTCAACACTATTACCAAACACAGCGTATTGTTCAATTTACGCAAATGATGATCAAAAATGAAGATCATTGTCGGGGAACTATTCCGTTGAATTATAAATGATACAATCCATTGAAATATGAGTTATGCGATCTTAATACATATTTCCCTTTCGTTTTTAACTGCGTACCATTAAGATGATAATCTCGAAATTGGTTGCCTGTAAAACAATGAGTAAAGGTATTGGTACACACTTGTATGTACCTTCATTTGTAGATTTGTACGTCGTTATGTTAGGGTGTAATTAGGGTAAAGCTAGTTAGTATTAATAATAATAATTACTATTTTTTCTAGAATAATTATCAACATTATGATATTATGACAATATTATGACAACAATTTGTTAGGATTGATTACTAACAGGACAGATAAAAGATTGATATTATTAACACATTCATCGATATGCCATCCCTTAAAATTCTCTGGTAAATATAGGCTTCTTCGTGGAAAGCGGGATGTGCTGTTTGTGTGTGAATACGTGTACGTGTGTTTGTTTGTACGTGTGTATAACTTTGCAGACACGTGCTGCTCTAGCAATACCTTATTCTCCAATGTAGAGAATAGGAGAATAGGAGAATAGGAGTAGTAGTAATCAATTAATACACAAAACTCACTTCATAGACCATTATTTTACCAAAGTTAATTTGCCACGTGTAAACACACGTGTTTACGTAAAATTGTTTGTGTAAACTTCAACACAACATAAAACAAACATTACGTTAAATTGCCTTTAGACAAGTATGATTGGTACTCTGATTGAATACTAAATTGCTAATCAAGGCATATAAATACGCAGATAGGGTTCTATTTCGTTATAATCTAAAGTTCTTTAAAATGCTGTGATAGCAAACATGTAGTCTACCTGATGGTAATTGGTCACTGCCGTCATCTATAGCCACATTTACATACGTTTTACTTTAACGATGACATAAACATTATCGCTCGTAAGGGCTAGGATTATCATCCAATATCTAATTCTTACATATGTTTTACCTATATATGAAATAGATACATATTGCAAATGACTTTTTAAATGACAAATCTATATAATAAAATTGTTATCCAATATTAATTATTTTTCCATTATAATTTAATTAAAAGGACTAATAATTATTATTATATTTCTATTGTTGTAATTAATATTATTTCTTGATTTGCTACTTATATTTTATTGCACAATTATTGTATGCCCACCTGTGGCGGGAATATGTTGTACTCAAAAAAATGTTTGTACCATGTACCATGTACCCATGTTCCACAATAAATTATATTTGATTTGATTTGATTTGATTTGATGAATATGTAGACTGCCTAAGAATAAAGTAAGTACGACTGTCACCCGTAGGCATCTTTAATTAGCACCAAATAGGGTAGGAATTCTACATGAAGTAACAAATGCGTTACTACTACCCCTGATGACTAAAATGAAACAAATAAATGACTTTACAGAATAAACCAGGTAAAGCAGAAATGCGACTTTATAACTTTAAATTTACTTTAAGTTTGGACTCTACAATTTTCTTAACTCTCTCGCAACTTTTTTTCCAAGTTATCGTCCAAATCCCATTTTACCCAATCGCTTAAGAACGCGTACTTTAAATCCTCCTAAATTGAAATAATTATTATAAATCATGCTTAAATATGCTAATTCATGTTTTTTAGGATTCCCTGCCCAATGGGTAAAAACTCATATTAACTACTAAGCTTTGATGTCTATCCGTCCCCGTCCTTTATAAGGCTCTATCTTTTGATTCGGTAGATAAATAGTGATACTTGATTTTTTATAAGTTGATACTTGTACACTCGGTATAACATTAAATCCAAAAAATATGATACGGGTATAATTAATCGGCGTTTTTCGATTTATTCATAAAACCGTAAAAGGTTATTTTATAGGTACTGTGTTAATGAATAATAAACATAAATACAACAAAAAACATGGTAAAATATGATACGGAACCCTCCGTGTGTGTCGAATCGCACTTGGACAATTATTATACGTGTTACTTACATGAATCGCGACCTGTATGATCATGAACCGTAGTTATTGCGTTAACTACAATTTGGTTTAACTGCTAATAATAAATTATGCTGTTACTAGCTTTGCACAATCACTAACTTCAATACAAAGACAAATGTTGACTAACTTGTAACTGTACCCTTACCATGAGTTTTTACGTTTTGACAAATATGACTGTTTTGGTATTTGTTTACGTATTTGCCCGTACAATTTCCAATCAGCGCTCTTAGCGGAATTATAATGTCAGTAACGTAACATTAAATGTCTAAATTGACAAAATGGCGCTTTGTGAGGTAGACAAAAGGACTTGAGCACTTACTTATTGTTACATTTACTCAGTCTACTAAGCAAACGAAACAGAATAATGGATTGAGTAAACGTAACGTAAACTTGTGGGATGTTTTGAAAACTCATGGTATGGGTACTGATCTTAAAGTAAACGAATTAAGGCTAGATCGGAGATTTAGGTTTAATAGGACTATAGCTCAAAATAGGATTAATATTTGACGTTATGCAAACAAATTTGATTAGGGTTATCAACATTTTGGCGTAGTAATGAATTTATGTATTTTGATAATTTTACATGCTGATGTAAAACGTAGTGAGGATTTTTTATAGTATAGGAGTAGCAGGGGAGCATGCAGTCCACCTGATGGCTACTGCCGCCCATGGACATCTGTAATCAACCCCAGATAGGATTACATATTCTCACCCGAGATGGGCCCCAGATGCGCCACTACCCCTGAGGACTAAGCTGGAACGCCTCGGAAAAGTATGTCTTCCTCCCCACACCCTTCAAACCAGAACACAGCAACGCTTAACACTGCTGTTAGAAGGCAGAAATAGGTGGTGGTGGTGGTGCTGCCAGAGTCAAACCACAAAGGGAGAACCCTTTGTGGTTTGACTCTTGGTTTGAGGTGGTAGAAACCACCTTGGTACTATACAGAATCATATAGAAAATAGAATGGACAACTTATTTCCACTTCTCCTTGATAGTTCTATGTGTTACATCGATAATAGTCATACTTCTACGAAATGTTCGTTGCTATTTCTGTAGCGTAGACAAATACCAGGTATCGCTCTCTACATGGGTTGCTCAGTGACGCTGAGCTTACGTATGAGGTTCACTGTAGAAGACCACGCTATAAGTGACCATTGCCACCTATCGACTACTGTAATCAACCCCAAATAAGATTAAGGTCATGCATTTGTGACCGACTCAGAACCCTTAAGAATCACACCCTTAAGAACTAGGTTGAAACATCTCGGATAAGTAAGCCTCCCTTACCACACCCTTCAAACCAAAACGCAACAGCAATATATACCTACATTACATAATGCTTACGTACTACTTAACTCTGAGGATTTTGATTATGTACCCCTACTTTACATATCCTTAAACATTTAAAGTAAAAAGAGGAAAACCCCCAACTGCTCAACATTTTTGAGTCAAAAATACGGATGTTCCCACTCGGAGATAGGATCAAAATTTACAATTCCAATGAAATTGTTCGTCCGGTTCGTCCGAGTTTTGACTTCAAATGTAACATTTGCATCGTAACACCTAGTTATTAAACATTACATTCATTCTGAGATATAAAAATACTTTCAAAAGTAGTTCAACACTTCGCGGTTCTCATTTTTTTAACCAAGTCGGGTTTATTTCCATAATATGGTAGGAGCAAACGAGCATGCAGTCTACCTGACTGCAAGGGCAAGTGCCCACTACAGCCCGTAAATATCTGTAATCAACCTGAGATAAAAATTAGATTCCTACTTGAAGTTGGCCACATATGCGCTCCAACTTAGTCTTAGACTTGGTTGAAACATTCGTTTCAGACTAAGTTGGAACGTCTCGGATAAGTAAGTCTGCCTTACCCTTCAACACAGAACATAGCGTGCTTGACACAATAATCGCATTATTAGAAAGAAAATGAAAAAAACTCTCGTAATTCGCATTTTCGGGTTAAATTTATTTCTACTTTAGTCCTATCTGAAGTAGTACAAACCGGCAGTAAATAACTAGTATGCTGAATCAAGAAATGTTATAAACAGAGATTTCCGGATTCGAACCCGGGGGTGTTTTATGTTCTTATGTTTGTGTGCGTCCATAAGGCCTAGACAGATAATCCTATTGCAGGGCTATGAGTGTGTGCGTTAAACTTACACTATACGTATAACACAATATACGTATGTGAGTTGAAGTAGTTTTAATCTTAACTTAATAGTATGTGAGTTCGTTGATAAATGCAATTACGCTTTTACAGCGTTTAGAGATAAGTTCTACATTAATCCGGAAAGCTTCAGTACAATTGTACAATTTAGGCACGTATCAAATCAGATTATGTATAAGGTTATCTTTTATTCTGGAAGGCTTAATTAGAGTTTCGTACGATAAACAAAAAACGGAAATTTTGGAAATCGAACTCAGAACTCAAATGTGAGACCGACATACGTACTACAACTAAACTTTTTTTATTTAACAACTAGCTGACCCGGCAAACGTTGTGTTGCCTTACAAAAAACGTTAAGGGTGAACAACCACTTAGGGATATAAAAAATAGATAATAGCCGATTCTCAGATCTACTGAATATGCATATAAAATTTGGTGAAAATCGGTAAAGCCGTTTCGGAGGAGTACGGCAACCAACATTTTGATACGAGATTTTTATATATAAGATGATGATAACCAGTCTACAATTTATAGCAAATTGTTTTAAACATTTGTTGAAGATCCTTAGTAAGCATAAATAAATGTATACTTCTGACAAACTGTTTCCATGTTAATTTATCAAATATGATGATAGATTTCCGATGTACCTCCAATCCTACCTGAATTATTACAGAAGGCTGCGGCACTTACGGTCATCTGGATTTCATACACATATACTACTTCATATAAAAGTTTCTGAAGTACAGAAGATATATTAATATGGAGATAGTATGAATGCCAATATAATTAAATCAGAGTGTCGTCCGTACGTCCTACTTGGCAGGAGCAATAAGTACATACAATCGAACAATTTGGCTCTACTTTTGTGCGGATTTCATTAAAATTTGCTTTAAGAATTCGAAGTATGTCCTTAAATCTTTATTGTAGAATTGAGGACAAAAGTATGCGGCATGATGTGAAGAGGTTACTTCAGCTGAATTTTAATGAAACATTTTTTTATTTATGAATGAGTGAATGATAATATTTTCTTTGTAAAATCTTGCTATGTAACCAACGGTAGTTTTATTATGCCCTAGTTTCACCATAGACAATATTTTGTTACGTTTATTTAAATAAACGTAATCATACTTCAAATTATTATAAGCTTCAATTTGGAATTATTTTAAAATAAATGACCCATAGACGTTTACGTAAATGAAAATAACCTTTTTTCCTTTGTTAAACTCAGAAAAGTATATTAAGAAAACTATTTAAATTATAAAAGAAACTATGTAAATTAAGAAAAATATTTATCTTATTTTTTACGTAAAATAAAAAAAACAAACAAAAAATGAATTACTTTAGACCTATTTTGTTAATATTTATGTTAATTTTATACAAAATAACTTATTACTGCAAATAAAGTATTTAAATTTCTAATTATTCATTTAATTATGAACTATAAAATGGGTAAGTATTCGATTTTATAATATTATTTAAAAAATGTAATTAACTGAATTAAAACTAATCATTAACCTCATAAGATACACAATCATTAAAACAATAATTTATTACGTTATTAAATCATAAATTATAATTACAGTCAACATTGTTTCATTTTCTACTACTTTCTGGTATATATTAAAACAATAATTATTTACATTAACTAAGTAAACTTAATAATATTAAAGACTACTCACCAACTTTAACCGCCAGAAACAAAAACATTGTTTTCACAATCCAATTACAGCTCATTTTCCCCATTTTCGTAATTCAGGCAACAGCTACTCACTATTCATCACACGATATTTAACTGACGCATTTAGTCCGATTCACTTAATTACCGCCAAATATTGGCGTTTTAATGTTAATTTACCTTTCATAACTTAAATAGTCACTGCACAAGTTTTTTTGTGGCCTACAACTGTCTGTTATTCTTTCAATAAAAAAAACGAAAAAAAGTTAGTATGTCACTGTATCGTTCTAATTTTGAATGTTAACTTTTTAAATCGTCGATAAGTTTTGACGCGGAGCGTGAGTCCCCGTTCACGTGCGCGCTAGGAAACCGCCAAACAGCGTATGTAAAGGTACGAGCACACTCCGCACTGGTGATCGACCCCACCGGAACCACGGTTGGTCCCGCGACTGCCGACTCCGTGTGCACTGCACCGAAACGTACCTTCGACCAAATAGTTTTTACTATACCATTTGAATAGCTTACTCCTATTTGTATACCATAGAGTTCGGAGTTGCGTTTTGTTTTTTTTTTATTTAAAGTTGGTTTTAGTAGAATTTTTGTAGTAGATTTGTAGAGCGTGCTCGTACGTTTATCATTGTTTGTGTCCTAGCCAAAAACAATGGGAAGAGTTGAAAAAGGAAAAATGGGAGTATAAAGACGTCGTAAGGACAAAGGAATGCGTTTACGGTGCAAATCGTGAGCGAGTGAATTATGGATGAGACAACGGCTTAATTGTTTGCACGTTGTGTGTAACACGATACGGTCGGGGGGCTTGGGGTTCGATTCCATTGCGTAGCGAGTTTTAAATTAACTGTTAGTTTACTAAGATTACATTTATTACATAAAATGTTATTAAGTTTTTATTAAGTATATTTACTTTTGATTATATAAGTACAAACGACTATACAGTCTACCTCATGGTAATCAACTAGATAGGATTATGATTATCTGAGGTCAGCCACAAATGCATTGATAATTCTGAAGATTAGTCCTGTTATTATTAGTAATTAATCTATCCAATGGTTTATCTATCAAACATCGTAATTTGCAACTTGTGCCTATTAGAAATTTTCAAATTTCGATTACTATTAATACCTTTAGGGTAAGTTAGAACACCTCGTATAAACATCACTACCCCCTTATTTGTTAGGTTGGCATATGTATTGAATTCGATCGTAAATCAATCTCACAGATCTCTTTAGCCCTTTGGTGTCTATGCAATCCCAGATAGAAGATATATCACGGATGCCTTGTATTGCGTAATAGACTGCTAAAATTAATCTTTTTTTTTTTTTGTTGACGAGGGGGAAACCTTCAAAAGGTACCCTATGCCGTGGGAGCGACACGGGGTTATGTGGGATTCTTACCGCACTAAAACCCCCCCCGGTGGCCGTCCTCGGCGCTGCGTAGAGGACTCCGGGATCTCCAACGGAACGCAACCGGAGTCCACTTGGCGCGTTGCCCCATCGGGCTCCGCCCAGGTGAGCTTGAAACTCACCACACCATCTGGTGTTCACGACGGTATGCGACCACACATACTGCCGTCCATCCCGGGGTTGCTGGCCGGGCGGTTCGAGCTCCCACTCTTGCCGTCCGCAACCCCGGAAGCCCCCTTTTAGTCGCCTCTTACGACAGGCAGGGGATACCGTAGCCCTATTCTGGTCCCGGAACTACAGGGACACCGCGCCGGTGGGCGTTACCTACGCCTGCGGCGACTCCTTCTTCGAGCGGGTTCAGCGCGCTCCCTTGCTCGCTCGGCGTCTTCCTTCGCGGACATGACTATGTCGCAGAAGGTGATCATGCCATCCCAGGCTTCGCTGCGCTGAACCATCGCCCCAACGATGGCCGATGGAGAGAGATCCGGTCCCACTTTTTCGACGAGGGTCCGCCGCTTGCTAAAATTAATCTATGGGTTTATTAAGGTGTGTATTACCAAATGAAATAATAATAAAAATGTATAAATTAAAAATAAAACATATAGAAAATATTTTAATTATTTGGTTATTTTTAATGAATCGAAATACTCAACGCAGTCTTGTAATCTACTTGATGATCTTTACTGTTATCCATAAATATTCAAAATCTACTACTGTAGAATATTGCCCTTATTGTTATCGGTCTTATACACAGCGCTACTCCAGAGGACTAAGTTGGAATGCTTCATGGACAAAATAACTGTCAATTATATAAAATAAATTAAATTTTCTTTATAGCACTCTGTGACCTAAACCCGCATTTTAGCCACGCTTTTCCGTCTCCAAAGTAGCCGATTCTTACACTGTATTAATGTCAGTACACTACCCTCACAGTCGTAAAAAATAAACATCGCTATGAACGTTTCATACTTTTAAATGACATTTGAAAATTAAAAGTGAGTAAGGATTATTTTGTTTAAAGCAATAATTATGTTAATATTTTATTTTGCATGTATTTATAAATATTTTTGCCATTTTGTATATTCTAAGCAATGGCATCAATGTAAGACTTACTGTTGAGCTGTATCGAATTTTATTGTTTGTTTTGAATGTGTATTTTCGCTACACACCAAAGTAGGACATATTTAAATTAGGAATCATTATCAAAATTAGCCATAATACTACTCCCGTAAAAACTTGATAAAGCGAACTATTTGTTGTCGTACGGCATTCGGATTATCAAAAATTTGGATAATTGCGTTTATGAAGAAAAGCTATATGATCCGATTGAGGAAGGCAATGTTTTTCGACCGTATGTTTGACGTATGTATTTTTTTTTCATTCTTTGTCAAACCTAAACGACTTCACTAATATTGACATATGATATGTCGTTGTATTCATCTAAATTGCAGGGATAACATAGGCTATATTTTTAAGCAATCGGGTTTTTGGTTTGTATTATAACTTTCTAGTTGCGATTTGGCTGCTTTCTGGAATTTAAATGCACATATCACACACAACGTAGCTAATCTGCGGTTATTACAAAGTGACTTGTTCATATTTGGCAATACAAATAATCTGTATAACTGAGGTCCGGATAATAGATTTTGTACTGTATCACTAGTATATATTATGTGATTGCTTATCATGTTTCTTTAATACGTTTAGGTGGAGATGCCACTAATTATTTTAAGATTTGTATGTAACATACAAATCTTAAAAATAATTAGTGGCATCTAGACCAATGGCATATAGCCTAAATGGCTTGATGGATTTTGACTTATTGTGGTGTAGGATTTGCCTTTATCTAAATATATATAAATCAAAGGTGACTGACTGACATAGTGATCTATCTACGCACAGCCCAAACCACTTTGGGCTGTGCGTTGATAGAGGCAATTTGGCATGAAGGTACATGTTATGACGTAGGCATCCGCTAAGAAAGGATTTTGATCAATTTCTACCCCCAAGGGGATAAAATAGGGGATGAAAATCGTAACGCGAGCGAAGCCGCGGGCAAAAGCTCGTCACGAATAAAAGAATAGGCCAACTGAAAACTTGTTGACACAAAAATCTACTAGATACAAATTACTAAATTTTCTAAATTAAGAATTCTTCACATCAAATTTCAACGGTTTTGGTTGTGTCACATTTTTATTGGTTTTTTAATTCATAATTTTTAGTTTCAATCATTTATAAGTTTCAAAATAATTATTATGTTTTTTCATATTACTTCACAAGTATAAGCGGGTTTATGTCACACGAGCTATAAAATAGTATACGATACTTGTGACATAAGTAGCCTATTATGTGCACGGCGTTTAGCACCCTCGCTGCGCTCGGGCGCTAACTTCACGCCGTGCAAAAATAGGCTACTTTGGCCACGCGTATCGTAATGTACTATTTGAAATCTCATTTGTTTTTCATTCTTTTTATAACTGTATTAATGATATTGATATAATCTCAGTTGTCTCATGTCCAGCAATGGGACAAAAAAACAGTCAATACTTCATAAACCTTATATTATTTACAAAAACATTATTCCTCTTGTTCTAACAGACTCAATCTCGTGTTTGTGTAATAGATTGCGGGGGATTTTTTATACGGAAAAATCTATCTTAGTTCATACCGCACCCTCATTTCAGTGCGCGGGTTTTAAAGTGTTTTCTTGCTGGAAAGAACAAACAACTGAGAGAAACTTTATTTTTATTTTAATGAAAAAATGTGTTTAATATTATGCTGAAAGTAGGTAATAGGAGTAGTATTGCTTTTTATACAAATCTCCCATTTTGTAGGTAGTGGGGTTGATACTTCCTCTCGATGGGGGGTCAGAGGTTCATATCCGAGGCACCTTTGATCATAATTGCCACAAATTAATTAATGTTAATTATTCATGCCACTTCGCCTACTGTAAGTGGATACTCCCTCCCTTAGAATCTGTAACATGTAACCCCTTAGACATTTTCGGTTGGTCACAGATGCTACCCTGAAGAGTAAGTTAGAACGTCTTAGATAACTATGTCTTCCTTACCATACCCTTCTAAGCGGTACATAGCAGCGCTTAACACTGCTGTTATTAAACAGTAATATGGCGGTGGTGCCGCTGCAATTGAACCACAGATGGTTTTACCACCTTCAATTATTTAATACTAAAATGAATGGACATGTATATTTCTTTTCCTAGTTATTGCACCAAATTATAGAGTAACTTAGTAAACTAAATTAATGTTGACAAAATTATGTAAGTTCGTTGAGGGTTTAAGCAAATCCACTGTCAAAGCAAACTCTACCGTAAAGCTTAGGTAAATATACGACTGCCTGTCTCTATTAGGCTCTGTAATATTATTACAGTGCTTAAACACGAATGAATAAATTCATCTGTTTTTAGATAAGATAGTTTTAATTAGGTAGAGTCTACTTAATTACTCTTGGTAGTTCGAGTGACACTTAGTTCTGCAAATTTTTAACTTAGCAAAAATTCAAAATAGCGTTTTTAACTGCATCAGCGACTTAGTTATTGAAAAAATGGACACACAAGAACGAATACACACCCAGACCTAGAAAAGATATCCAAATACATCAGTCTGATATCTGTCTGGACGGTATCGAACCCGGAACCCTTTGCACGTCAAGTCGTTATGGTAACCGCTGTCACGCGGATTGTCAAACATTTACGCAGCCGGGTTTCTCGTACGTATTTCAAAACTGGGAAAATGATGAAGTAAGTATGTAGGTGTAACTATAATGAGTATTCTTGTTTATTATGTTCCCGCTTAAAAATGTTTATTGGATTTAAAATGTTTCAAAAGTCTTCTTTAATTCCCTTTTTAGCAAAGGGAGATCTCCCGCCGGGCTAGGTGATCATGCCCGAGGAGCGGCCGTGCTCCGACAGTCTCAGTTCAGAGCTTGTATATATGCCAGATATTTAGAAAACTTCGATAGCGTGATTCAGAATACTCGTGGCACCATCTCTTGCCAAGTAACGGGAGGTCGCCACACGTTTTTCAGTCGCGGCATATATATGTAAATTATTTAGGTACGTTTGATTTATATCATTTTTTCAAATATGTAGTTTGTACGGTTACCATACCGGTCTGACACGCAGAGTGTCCTGGGTTCGATCCCCGGCCAGACATATATCTAAATGATAAATTTAGGTTTCTGTTTCTGGGTGTTTGTGTATTTGTCTCTGTGTGTGTCCATAGCACCCACGATATAGGGAATTCTAGTGTGGGGCTGTGAGGGTAGAAAGCGTTTTAATGTGGTTCAAACAAAGTACCTTGTCACTTGTATTACTATAGACTTATCTATTGTATATTCACGTATGCGGCACACCGCCTCATTAACTACTAAAGGGCCACTAAGCGGTTAACGGCTTGCAATGTGTCTCAGATTGTTTGAGAACATGACATCTTCATATAGCGTACCATGTTTCTTACCTAACGATCTAAATAGGATCTGGAATCCTATTTTATCTAAATGGAACTCTTTGTAATTCTATCGAAAAAACTAATATGTCATTTCAATCACATTTCAATTTAAAGATTTGTTTTTTATTTTATTTCTATTTAAATACATTGATTTTAATTTGATCAGCTCAGCTATTAAAGCATCTACGTAACGTCTTAATTGACCGTTGGTCCGGGGGGTTACTACCATCTCTTAAAACAATATTATTTTAATCATACTTTTACTTTTTTTGCAGGAAACTTAACTTTTTAAGCAAAATATGGACAATTTCAGTTGGTTTTATACAATGGATAAGCTAAAAATGAATAAGGGTTTAAGTTTGTTCAACTGTGTATGACGGAATATTTTACTGTTTTAATGAGGAAATAAAACTGTCCTGAACTATGATGGTCTTTATAAGATGGTGGTAGGCCCCCTGGTGTCCATTAGTTGGAAGTTTTTTTTTTTATGATATAGAAATGCAAACAAGCATACAGTCCACATGATCATCAAACTCTGATAAGATAAGGGTATACGTGAGATCTGCCACAGATGCATTGTTACCCCTGAAGGATTTTTTTTATAATATAGCATGCAGTCCACCTGATGGTAAGTGGCTACTGCCGCCCATGGACATCTGTAATCAACTCCAGATAGGATTAGATATTCCTACCTGTGGTCGGCCACAGATGCGCCGCTACCCCTGAGGACTAAGCTGGAACGCCTCGGATAAATCTGTCTTCCTTACCACACGCTTCAAACCGGAACACAGCAGCGCCAAACACTGCTTTTATTAGGTAGAAATAGGTGTGGCGGTGGTGCCGCCGGAGTCGAACCACAAAGGGTTCTACCACCTTTAAATTAGTTGGAACGTCTTGAACAAATATGTCTCCTTTACTACACTCTTTATTTCAGAACACAGCAACGCTTAACACTGCTATGCGTATACCTATAAGGCAAAAATAGAAGAATATAGCTATTTTCCATTATATTGTTTACTATTGTAGGTGTGGTTTCATACAAAGCTCAGGCAAGTATAGTGCCATCTAAGCGTTCGTTCGCCCTCATTATCTTTGCTAAGCATGGTGGCTCTCAGACAATCGCAGTCACCATAAACCCTCATTAGAAAAACGAGTTTCTTCCGATGTGGTGCTGATTTCTTTTGTGGAACAAACTCCCTGTTTTAATATGAGCAAAAATAATTGAACTGGCGAAAATAATACTTTAGTTTGAGATTAAATTATTAACTGCAAAAATATTTATTAATAAGACATAACTATAGAAATCCGAAAAGTATGTCTCTTACCCCACCCTTCGAAGCAGAACGCAGCAGCGATTAACGGTGCTGTTATGAGGCAGAAATAGGTCTGGCGATGGTGCCGGAGTCGAACCACAAAGGGTTCTACAACCTTTTTATGTGTACCCAGCTGATATTATTATACCATTCTACCAGACTGGTAAGTTGGTAATTATTATTTTATCTAGAGCAATATTTCCACAAAAGACTCTTCCGCTTTTTGCGTCAATAAATCTTAATGAATGAAAACACCCTTTCACCTAAACACCTACCCTTTTTGATGTCATTTTGTTCATATTACATTTGTTTTCTTGCTTTCATAAGTCAAATCTATGTTCGTATTCTGTTTTCTTATTAATATAGGTACCTACAAGTTACATAATATTGAAGTTATTGACTGCTGTAAACTCTTTTGCAGCAGTAATTCAGATTTAAAATAACAATTCTACAAAATTCTTTTGGTACAATCGCGAATACCTGTGCCCCGAGAACAAATTTGCGAAATTGCATTTGAATAACAAAATAATATCGCTCAATTGAATTTAAGCAATTTTCTTATGCCAATATATATTTTTATACTTTACTTTTCATTTTACATTCATAGCTCTAGATTAGGATTCCTGTATCGTAGATGCTACACACAGAGGCAAGTACGCATATGTTTTATTTTAAAAGGTGGTAGAACCCTCTGTGGTTCGACTCGGCAGTACCACCGCCATACTTATTTCTGCCTAATAACAGCAGTGTTAAGCGCTGCTGGGCTAAGAGGGATATACCTACTTTTCTAATCGAGATCGATTAAGGACCACCGCAATACTGAGTTTGTAAGGAAGTTATATACCAATCTATATCATTGTCAAATTTCTATCTTTGGGAAGCAAAACTTGGATAGATTTTTAATAAAGGTTATAAGTCGTACAAGGGTCTGCTGCAGCACTATCTTACCCTGCTGCATTGAAGCAATACGGAAGTTTTATGTTGGTTAAAAGTAGGGCAAACACGTACATAAGACATCTAAATATATATAACTGGTGACAAAGGTGACTGACTGACATAGTGATCTATCAACGCACAGCCCAAACCACTGAACGGATCGGGCTGAAATTTGGCATGCAGGTAGATGTTATGACGTAGACATCCGAGTAGAAAGGATTTTGATCCATTCTACCCCCAAGAGGATAAAATAGGGGATGAAAATTACTTCGTAACGCGAGCGAAGCCGTGGGCAAAAGCTCGTTTACGTATAGGTAAGGGTAAAATATTCCTCAGAAGTAAAAACTATATTTGAATTATTTTTGATAAAAAAGATCTTGAGATAATTTTCTTATACCTAATGTCGATCTTGATGGTCTGCTCTGATCATTTTAGTGAACTTTAAATTTTCACTACTTCCTTTATAAGAAGGATATATCTTTGATGAATATTCCTAGTTGCCTAACTAAAACTCATTTAAAAACCAAGTTGGTAGGTAGCTACCAGTTGAATAATTATTCCTTTCGTATCGCCAGCGACCAGGATACTGTAAGTACGAAGAACTTCCTAATTTTTAATCCAACTTGCTCGTTCCGAAATTAGTTTTTTGTCTTTGATTTAAAATTAAATTACATAAAATTGTCAAAAGGCTTTGTCTACATGGCCTCCAGCTAGTTATTTGCGTTTGAAATATGTTGGTACTAATTTTTTACTAAAAGCGTGGAAAAAATTGGTTGGTTAGTAAGTACTTTTCAGCGGCTTAACCTTTGTAATCAAATGAACATGTTTTTATTACTTTTGATGTCAGAAAATTGTATACAACCCGAGGTTATTTGAAAAACTGTTTTTTAGAATGTAAAATGTAAAAAATGTGGTTGAATTGAGGTGACGAGTAATATTTCATTTTTATTGTTTTAACAAAAATACTAGTGCAAACATAAAAAGTCGAATGTTTTATGGATAATAGGCATATGGATACGAATAATGATATAACTTACTTGTATGTTACGTTTCGTCGTCAATCCATTTCTGTCCCACAGCTGGGCACGGATGTCCTTGCAGAATGAAGATTAGGCCATAGTCCATGGCACTGGCCAAGCGCTTGTTAGTAAGCTTCAGACACCCTTGAGGACAATTTTTAAAGATTCATTACCTCACGATAGTTTCCTTGAGATTTGTAAAGTCTTAAGCCTTAAGGGAGACTTTTCCTATCTATAGCCGAACTTAGGTAGGAATCTAATCTTATTGGAGGTTGATTACAGATGTTTATAGGCATCAGTAGCCACTTACCATCATCAATAAAAACACCTGAAATAGCGGGTACCAAAATTTAATTACTGTAAAAACTTTGCGAATGTCAATACTTTTTAAAAGGTCTTAAAGGTTACGTCTAAAACACGCGCTGACGTCAAATAAATTGCTTTTAAATTCACTGGTTGTCGAGTGGCAAATAATATGTTGCGGAAAGCTGGTTGGATTACATGCACCAGTAACTGTGGACTCAAAGCCACCTTACGGTAGTTCACTTGACAGATATAGGCCAAAAGATTTGCGATAAACGAATAACTACACAGCTGTTACCGAATGCGTTATATCACCTTACCTATACTTCTGTTTGAAGAACACTTCGTTATTCTGGTGGTCGTGGTCTTGCTTGTAGTCTGTAGGTACCGTTGTCACCCCCTAGTTCTGCTTTACAACGGCGATGTGTTTGTTCTTTTTTGCTTAAAAGGGAATGATAAGGAACTAAGTATACAAGAGGTTCCAACTTAGTCTTCAAGGGTACCTAGCAGCACATCCGCAGCGACCTAATATACTCGTAGGACTCTTGTCATCTGGGATTGATTACATAATTATGTCCACGGACGGTATTGACCACTTCTCGTCAAAGGTGATAGAACTCTCAGTGTTTTGACTCCGGCGACACCACCGCCACACCTATTTCTACCAGTAACACCAGTGTTAAGCGTTGCTGTGTTCTGGTTTGAAGGGTGTGGTAAGGGAGACATACTTTTTCAAGGTATTCAAGGTAGCGGCGTATCTGTAGTCGACCTCGGGTAGGAATTTAATCTTATCTGGGGTTGGTATTGTCCATAAACGATAGTGACCGCATATCGTCAAATTAATCATAAGCTCGTTTAATACCTGAATGAAAATGTTTGAAGACTATAAAGTAATCCTTGCCTTGTAGACTTTAAACGCTATTTCTTAATTGACTCGTAGCGTTAGTTGCATGCAAAATTTTGCATGTTACATTATAACCGCATGCTACAAACATCGCGAACTGAGAATTTTCTTTAATAATGCTGTTGGATTCCGTGTGAAACGTTTGTGTAGTGTAGATTGCTAAAAATGTTCATTAATTA
This sequence comes from Epargyreus clarus, assembly GCF_041222505.1. Lineage (NCBI taxonomy): Eukaryota > Metazoa > Arthropoda > Insecta > Lepidoptera > Hesperiidae > Epargyreus > Epargyreus clarus. Next base: position 12,271,451 of record NW_027332212.1, read on the forward strand.
ATGAAGTTGTAATTTAAATGTTATGATGTTTGCGTGTGAAACGGTAAAATTAACAATTTGATAACAATCCGGTTAAGCACTTCAAGTGGAGGTAATTGAGCTTTTTTAAATAGCTTAATTAAGGCAAAAAATCTAATAAATCTAGGTAATTTAAAATTCTTAGCATATTTCAGTAGGTACTTACCTAAAATTCAGTTGTCGTGTGTTTGTGTCCATAAGACTCGAAAAGTTGTCGATGGATTTTTTTTTAATGTTAAGACAACCTTGAATTTTTATATAAGATTGATTTTATATAAGTATCTACTTTTTTCAGAGTTGCCTTGAACACAAAATAAGGGCTTTTTTTATATTCCTAAATCCATGAAATTTCAACTAATCAGGCACATAGCCCTTTAGTTCATTCGAAACGAAACCACCACATCTCTGTCACGGATTTTGAGGGTATAATTAAATACCAAATCTAATTATTATTTTATAGTTCGACTCCGGCGGCATCACCGTCACACCTATGTCTGCCAGTCAACAGAATTGTTAAGTGCTGCTGTATTCTGGTTTGAAGGGTGTGGGAAGGAAGACATACTGTTTCAAGGCATATCAGCTTAGTCCTCAGGGGTAGCGGCGCATCTATGGCTGACCTCAGGTAGGAATCTAGTCCTATCTAGGGTTGACTACAAATATCCATTATAAAAAGGTGCTTGTAAGCTTAGGTATTAAAAAAATGTTGTGTCTATAGGTAATTGTTGGAATTTTAATAATATTAACACGTCACTTACTAGGTAGGTACCTATATCAGCCTATTAGTATTTAAAATGTGCATTTTTGTGCCAAATATGATAAAGAAATATTTATAACATGCAATAATCTCTAAAATACTTTACTACGTCATCTTTATATTATTATAAAAATATCATAAGAAAATCTTTGTAAATAATGTTATCTATGATGCCTATCTATTGTTTCTCAATAGCGTCCTGTGCTGATTACGAATGAGTCAGGGATAAGTAGTATGATTCATTAAACAAAACTTCTAAACAGAAGTAGATTAAGTGCTTATAACCAAAACATATTCAAGAACACTTGCACATAATATTTCAATTAAGAAATTTCCGGTATGTTTAAGTGCACATCTACAATGTTTTATATTTACGCTGACCTCTTAAATGTTTTCTACTAAAAACTAGCCTATATCAAACGTTTTATAGTCCTCTCTTTTTCGTAAGCCTCCGTCCAAATCGGCTAAGTAATTTCCAAGATAAAATGGATTGTGCAAAGATATACAGTTGTATAATAAAATATATTATACACATTGCTAGGTAATATCTATTTACTTTAATATGTATGTGCTTTGGCTTTTTACAAGCTTTCTGCTATTTTTATAATAATAAAGTAGCAGACGAGCATGCAGTCCACCTGATGGTAAGTGGCAACTGCCGCTCATAGACATCTGTAATCAACCCAAGATAGGATTTGATATTCCTACCTGAGGTCGGCCACAGATGCGCCGGTACCCTTGAGGACTAAGCTGGAGCGCCTCGGAAAAGTATGTCTCCCTTACCACCAAAACGGAACACGGCAGCGCCTAACACTACTGTTATTAGGCAGAAATAGGTGTGGCGGTGGTGCCACCGGAGCCGAACCATAAAGGGTTCTACCACCTTATTGCAATCAGAGCTTCAATTTAATCCACGATTCACTATTTTGATGACGCTTGGAGGTTTAAAGGTAAATCACAGCATCAACGCCACCCCTTTCTCTGCCTTATTATAGCAGTGTTAAACCCTGCTATTAAACTGGAATAGTTTAAAGGGTCTGCTAAAGGAGAAATAGTTTTCCGAAGCGTGCTACCTTAGTCCTCAGCAACGCATGTGGCTGACTTCAGGCCGGACTTTTATCTGAGGTTCATTATCTACTAATGACTATGGGATAGTAGATGCGATAGTCACCACCAGATTGACTGCGTGCACCGTTCTATATTAATATAAAACCTACTAAGTATAATTATTAAATTGAAACTTTTAAAGTGCTCTGCCCCTACGTGGATCAATTTTAATAGTGTTTAGCTCTTACCTGCCCCACATTCTCCGTTGCAACTTGCAATATGAAAGCAAAAAACTAGAGTAAGTCATATTTGCCGAGCTAAGTCCACAGTGGTAGGCCAGTTGCATTTCGAATTGTGTTTTAATTACCTTACTTGTGGCGCCCCTGCGTCTCGGAAAAAAGTGTTCCCGTGGAGCAAAAATGACTAAGTCAGAAATTATTAAATCTTAAAATTACTCGGTAATCATGAAGTCAGAAAATAATCAATTTTTAAAATATAAGGAAAACCCGTAACTCCAATTTGACATAATATCCAGAATTCATACTCTCTCATATATTTTTTTAGTTAAATATAGTGCTTATGAAATAATAAAATATAACCAGCAATCCTTTTGGTACCTACTATATCGAGAATTAAATGCAAAGAGTAGGTATTAAATTATCACAAAATAGTTATTTTGCCACTAACCGTCTATTTCCAGTTAAATAAAGCTTTGACATAAAAATTGTTACAGGAAAACATAAATCTAGGTATTTATTTTTCTCACTAACTAAACAATAATGGAACTTATGTAACTAATTGAAACGTAGGGTTGGCTTGCTTCGTATTTTTTAAATAATTTTAACTTTTCTTTGACTTACTAACTTTTCGCTGTGCGGCGACGATATCGACCGAAGTTGAGCCTACTTTCGTGCAATGTTGAGCCTACTTTCCGTACAAAGTACTGAGGTTTTCTTTTGTACAACTATGAGAACAATGACGTCTCGTCGGCTCGCTTCACGGCGGTTCTTAGACAATGTGTTAATTACACACGGCGCCTTGTTGGTCTAAGGCGTTTTTAACTTTTACCCGCATTTAATCATGATTCTATACAGGACTTGGCTAAGAATAGCTTCCGTCCTTTGCGAAGTTATACTTCTTTTGGCGTGTTTCGGAAAATTTATTGAGTATTTTTTAATTTCACAACTATAAGTGACCAAAAAAATTTCTTAGATAACGCTTTAATTACGCACGGCGTCTTGTTGGTCTTAAAGCGTTTTTAACTTTTACCCATTTAATCATGATTCTATACAAGACTTTGCGTAAGTTTGCCAAGAATAGCTTCCGTCCTTTGCGAAGTTATACTTCTTTTGGCGCGTTTGGGAAAATTTACTAGAATTTAAATCGCTTTTAGATTGTTTTAAATACATATGGCACCTTGTTGTTTTATTGGAGTTTTTAACACTGAACTTATCTTACCATGGCAAGAATCAGTTTAGACACTCAGTTGTGTTAAAACGTATTGCCCTAACTGCACCTACTCAATAATTTCTACACATTTAATACCCTAAAGTATATTTTGTTTATTTGCTCAAATAGTCAACTTACTTAGTATTTTTTGTGTTGACAGGAAACAAGCACCTGATTTCAAGTCGTCCACATCTGTAGCCACTTCAACTGCGTTTATAAGTCGCACCCCTATTATAGTTAGTTACAGATGTTTTACTACCCCTGAGAAGTTAAGACCCCACATTGTATCCACGATAATACACCGTTCATACAAAAATATTGCAAGTTTACGATTGAACTACAAATTATTGGCCTTTTAGAAATGACGACCGGAATGTTTTTTTGAGTAAAACCAGCTTATTTGAAAGTATTTTATATTTCCGAAGTTATGTGACGTGTCTTAATACCAATGTCTATGCATTATTTTATATTTGTGTATATTCAGTACATTCTTAAGTCATTAAACTATTGATGCTATTTTAAATCACACGAGTTTTGTAAGGTGCTAGAATTCTATTATAGTACTTTTTTCACGCATATTGTCTCAAGGTAATAAATAACTTTAAATATGGTCCAAAAGGTTTAGAAAATAACACAGCCGTTTGTATATGTATGTATATAATTTATTTTATGTAAAGCCAATGGTTAACACTCGTTTACAGTTTACAGTTGAATACAACCAAATTGACAGTTGAATAACTCCATATTTTTACAATATTGTAACACGATTACAGTTATTCAGACTTTGAAAGTTTTGTAACAATTTTATTGTAGACCTTACATATGTGTGATAAATTTAATGTCATTCTTAAATAGACTATTATCATATATTATCTGCTATTGGCACAATATAATGGTAATTCAAGATTTATAAACTATATTACATAAAATACGCCTTCTACACTCAGCCGCACACTTAGATTCAGAGTCGTGGATGCCATGGACACACACAAAGACGAATACACAAACACCCAGACCCAGAACAGACATCCAAATTAATCATTCAGATATTTGTATGGCCGGGGTTCGAACCCGGAACCCTTCGGGAGTCAAACTGGGATTGTGACCGGTCTACCACACAGATCGTCACATAAATACATATAACCTGATTTAATACGGTAAAGATTATATATAGTAAAGTTATTATATGGTTGTACCACCGCCAAACCTATTACCAACGTGAAGCAGTTCTGCGTTTCAGTAGAAGGGTGTAATCGGACCATCGTAGCCGTCAGGAGTGGCAAAGCATCTGTTCAGTATTTAGTTGGTTACATAATCATGTCCATAGGTGCCAGTGACCACTTACCATCAGGTTGACTGTATGCTAGCTACTCTAACGGACCAGATTTAAATACAGCTTTGGAAGACACTGTTTTCTTATTACTCACGATAATATCAATTAAGACACACTCGATAATAATTAGACAGTTATACACAAAATTGAATTATTGCTTTTTATCAAGTCTATATTCTTACAAACACTTTTACAAAGCTTAGATTCTTCATTTAATAATTTATTTCAAATAATTTCTAGCGAATAAGCTAACAAAAATAAAGCCTATCCCTATCAATCAAATTTACGAAGATTATTTTAGACGGAATTTTTAACATCAATAAAATAGTATTTCGTTTATGAAAAAAAGGCTAAAAAAACTCAAATTCATTCGTAAGCTCAGTCAAAAATAAACGTTTTCACAATTTCAGAGTCTAAACATTTACACACTCTTAGTTTTAAATATAATAAATAATTTGAGTGAAGTCACTCAAATGCTCCCAATTGAACTATTATTCTAAATAAAAATAACAATGAAATAAATCTTATTTCAATTTAACACTATTTCAATTTTCTCTGTTTATGAGACACATGAAGTATTGATTATAGCTTAGTCCTCAGGGAATCTGTAGGAAACTGTAGGAGTCTAATCTTATCTGGGATTGATGACAGATGTCCATAGGCGGCAATAGCCATATAATATCAGGTCGACTTCATGCTCATTCATTATTCCTATATTATTAAAGAAAATTAAATATCTCTGATTGTTCGATGTGCGTGTTATAAATACCTTAATTAAATTATCACTTGCTTAATGCTGAAGGAAAACATCGTGAAGAAATATTCAGAAACACGGTTGAGTTGTTTGAAAAAAAAATCTTAAAGATTTGTGAAGTAACCACTATGCACTTGGCTTCTATGGGCTTAGCCAAGCACTTTGAGTAACGACCTGTGCCCAGAAGTGGGACTGAACAAATGATAAAAGGTTTTCTAACGGGTAACCGATATGCACTTGGCCAGCGTGCTGGTCTATAGCCTAAGGCATCCCACTTTAAGCAAAGACCTGTGCCCAAAAGTGGGACTGTACTTTATAATGAACAATTTTTTTCTGAAGGGTAACCAATACACACTTGGCCAGCGTGGTGTTCTATTGCCGAAGCCTCTCTCACTTTAAGCAAAGACCTGTGCCTAACAGAGGGACTGGACTTATGATCAAAAAATGCTTTCTGAAGTAGGTACCCTTCAGCCACTTTTACTCTGAGCAGACACCCTTGCCCAGCAGCCGGAATGAACGAATAATAAAAGGTTTTCTGAAGGGTAACCAATATCCACTTGGCCAGCGTGCTGGTCTATGGCATTAGCCCTCTCACTTTAAGCAAAGACCTGTGCCCAGGAGCGGGACTGGACTAATAATGAAAAAATGTATGATATTGGCAAAAAAATACCAGTATTTTAAGCGCTCATATGTAAAGGCCTGAGGTTTCTGTGGTTTTGTAAGCAGCGTATCGCGCAGAACTTGTATCTGTCGTATTCGAATGGACGTTTTGGTAGTTTGGACCCGCAGAGGAAGCACCGTGGCTCGTTCGCTTTTACCTGAACAATATAAAAATATAAATTATGAGTATGAGTATATTCATAATTTATTTATAACTGACTTTTACCCGCGGCTTTGGTCGCGGTCAGTGGTCGATGAAAATAGTTCTTTTTATCTATCCTCGAGAACAGTACTTCTTTTTTTGGAATGTACAAAACTTTATGACTATCAGAAACAAACACTTTCGCATTTATTTAAATTAGTAACCGATATGAACAAAAGAAGTTCTGTATTAAGACATAACATAGCAATTATGTACGTTTGTATGTTTGCAACTTTCTCATAAATCACTGATCCAATTTGGATAGGATTCTCGTTATCTACATAAAGTTTAAAGAAAAAAAGACATACCTTCTCAGCGTCCGTGAGTTGTAAGAATTTATTGGTTTTATTCTTCTCCATTTGTTTCTCTTTGTCTCGCTGCCGTTTCGCTTTCTTCTGCTGCGCTTTCCTCTCCTTCTCTTTTTCTAGAAGTTCTGGTGTGAGGGGACCGGGAATTTGCGACTGGAACAAGGAAATAAACATGCAAATTTAATGAGAAAACAAATTAAAAACGAATGTAAATGAATTTTATTTGTTACGCCGCATCTTTACACCTATGTATGTATTTAATTTTATTTCTTATTTTACACAAACACAGCTACCACACAACACAAATGTAAGATGTAAAATGGAAGATAATATGTAATGGAACTAAATAGGTATATTCTATAGAAGTATCTTATAAACCTTTTTTGTAATTATATGAGTAGCAACCTACCAGATGATAAGTGGCTACTACTGCCCATGGGCATCTGTAATCAACCCTAGATAACATTAAATTCCTACCTGAAGTCGACCACAAATGCACCGCTACCCTTGAGGTCTAAGCTGGAAGTATGTCTCCCTTACCACACCCTTCAAACCAGAGCACAGCAGCGTTTAACATTGTTGTTAAGAGTCAGAAATAAGTGTGGTGGTTGTGCCGCCGGAATCGAACAACAAAGGGTTCTACCACTCGTAGGGTATTTGTTATATTTTAGACTTGTAATTAATTGATACAATATCTATATTGAGAACACGCGTTATAAATTTTCAAACCATTTATATATTCAAATCATAACTGATGTCCGACACTTGCCAGGGGTGCTGCCAGTACCTCATATGTACAACAGTATTGCTAACAAATATATTCTTCAAAATAATAATTACCTTAGCATAGTTATACTTGTCGGGGAACTGAGCCTGGAACAGTCGGAACGCGACGCGCGTGTCGTTGTGCGGCGACGAAGCGTACGGCGTTTGTAGCGCGTGGTTCTTCACACACGGATCCCCGCCCGCTGACAACAGCTGCCTGAACAAACAATTACCAATAACCATATATAAGTATATATATCTCACCGCCTTGTTATTGAAGGAAGCCATTAAATGGCTTAAACGGCTGACGATTCTGTGAGCAATTTAGTGGATGTCATGACGTAATTTACGCGGAACAATGCCGACATGTAATTGCGTTTATTAAAATTGGGTAGTATACACATTAGTATTGTATTATCTACCGTATCATGACTTTTATATGACTATAAAATTCAATTTTAAAATAGATAGTAGCTGATTCTCAGACCTACTGAATATGCATATAAAATTTGGTGAAAATCGGTAAAGCCGTTTCGGAGGAGTACGGTAATTAACATTGTGACACGAGAATTTTATATATAAGATAATCTTAAAAATAAGTGATAATTAATAGTTAATACACTCACAGCCCTCAAAAACATGAACCCTGGACTCAGCATTAGAGATTGATCAAACCACTAGAATGTCACTGCTACTTGGAGACGAATAATACCAAATACAACTCTACAATATAATAAATCAAAAATATTAAAATGTTAACTCACGTGACCATCTCAGGTTGTTCGGCGATAGCGGCTTTGTGCAGCGCCGTGTTGCCGTCCGCGGGGTCCTGAGTGTTACACGCGGCCTCGAGATCGGAGGCCTCCCAGCCCTCCAATATCGTTTCTAGAGAGTTCACTTCTTTGTCTGATATTATCTTCCACATCTGTAATGGAGAAATAAGTGTTTCTTTTATTAGATTGGTGTAGCAAAGCATACAGTCCAGCTTATGGAACGTGGCGGCATTGACCATGCATGGACATCTATAATGACGTGTGTTACGACACCCGAAGACTAAAACGGTCGGACATACAAACGGACATACAAACGGTACAGAAAACCTAAATTCATAATTGAAACCATTTTCCTGGGGATGGAAACCCAAACCCACCCAACTTCGTACGGTGGCCGCTACGCCACGTTTCTCAAAACCAACTTATTTAGTCTTCAAGAATAGACATACCTTCTTAACATTAGCCGGTATCTTGGGCGTTCCCTTCTTAACCGGTTTATTCTCTTCTGGTTTTTTCTTTTTTTTCTTCTTGAGTACTTTCTCCTTTGCTTCAACGTCCTGTTCATTATCACTGCTCTCACAGCTGACTATAGACGTATCGTTGATCAGCAGGTCCTTCCTAGAGTTAGTTATGACCCCATTTGAACTCTGTTCGGAAAGGGTCTTGATCCAACCGACCGGTGTCTCTGAATCTATGTAGCATGGGCCTTCATCTTCGCTGGATATGATCTGTGTTGGCAGTTCTCTTGGTGCGCGCTCTCTAGAATAGAAAGTAGCAGATTTATTAATACAATTGCAATAAATAATTGGACAATAACAAATATCGAACTTGCAGATTGAGTGTTCTGTATCACCAAATTTTCATTCATGTTTTTATTTTGAGTCTTAGTTACTGTACTGTTATGCTACCATAATGTTTCGAGAAGTATATGCATTGTCAAACATTTGAATTATTTGTCTATTTAATAGGTGAAGCGAAAAACGCCGAAAACGTGGTTCATGCAAGGCGACCCGCTTTTATTTTCAAACTTTTTATTTTTAGGATTTGTTGTTATTCTTGTTGCGGCCACCACCATCATAAATACTCTGTGAAAATTTCACTTGTCTAGATAGACAAGTGAAATTTTAGAAAATCTCTTGAATTCAATTCGTAATATCTATTATATGGGTACAAAAACTAAATAAGCAGTTCCACATCTATACTATTTACTGTTCCTTAATTGATTCCTAGATTGAAGATTATTTTTTGCTTTTTAGTTGATTTTAACATAAAAGTGTGTTTTTTAGTTTTTTAAACTATATTTATTTTATTATTTTTAGTATTTGTTGTTATAGCGACCACCATCATGCATCGTTTGTAAAAAAATCAAGTGTCTATCTATTACGGTTTAAGAGATAAAGCCCTGTGACTCACGAACAGACAGCGGAGGGTTTCGTTTTATCCTTTGAGTACGGAATCCCAAAAATCATTCTACAAGATGGCATTATAGATATGTTTCAGTACATTTGAGTTATAGGGAAATAATATTATTATTTTCCAGAGCTAAAAATCAATCTAGTAACTTTGCCTGAACGCTCCATAAGGCGCTTTCTCTCGCCTCGAAAATCGTTAATCCTGAGGATATTGATAAGGACAATGGTACAAAATAATTAAAATCGTGTATTGTCATCGGTCCTCAATAAATCTGCAAAGTTTGAACGAAATCTGGCCGTTTAAAGTGGGTCAAAATCTCGCCCAAAGAAGTCGGTTACAAACAAACATACAAACAAACATACAGGTGAAGCTAATAAAAAGCGTGTAAAATATTTATAACTATAATGCCCAGCATGTTGCAATTACTCATCTGTATTATTTGTAAAAATTTATTTAATAGAATTTGAACCTAATATAAATACCTTGACTTAGCTCTATCAATGGGCTTGTTAGGACTGCTCTTGGTTTGTTTCTTCGGGCGGTCTACATTCGTGTCCGACGTTGATTTCAAAGTAGATTTACTCGTAGAAGCGATCAAGGCCTTTTGGAATAACTCCATTGTATCTACAATTTAATTAAATATTTCTATATGAGTATTAATAAATGGAATATTGTTACATACACTCATCAATAAAATATTTCGCCTGAAAGTTTCCTGGATGAGATTGGTATTTAGCAATAAGGTCACTACTTTTTATACATATTACAAATTGTATTACATTAAATCTCTTCATTGGTGTAGAATATACGTCAATGAACAAATACTAATGGGCAGAAATTGATAAATATAGATTTATAATAGACAAAACATTGAATAGATTTATTTATCAATTTAAAAAAGACGCTTTCTACACTCACAGCGCCACATTAGGATTTTTTGCGTCGTATGTCATGGACACTCATAAGGGCAAATACACACACCCGGACCAGATATCGAAATTCATCATTATGATGAATGTTTGGTCGGGGTCAGACCTGAGGTATTCCCGAAACGCTATGACTTGGGGCTCTTCAAAAAAGGTGCAAAAAGAACCCACATACAAAACCGGCGATGCATTGGCGACCTCTCTGGTGTTGCAAATGTCCATAGGCGGCGTTGACTACTTTCCATCAGGTAGTATGTCTGCCTAATCGTTAGGTTAAGCAATGAAAAAAATCAGTAACCGTTATAACAGACATAAGAATCAAAACAACTCAAAAATACTCACCATAAACCTCAATACTAGCAACTGTTTCATGCACCCTCTTCACTTCCTTATAGGTTGGTTTTCGCGTAGGAAAGGGTAGAGCTCTAACGCGCATATCGTCTCTACTTATTGGTGAGTTCTTCCCGAAGAGAGCCGCCTGGTTCATAGGACCAACTGCCCGATAGAGTACCAGGGAACAACCAACAAGATCCTTCTCCCAACTTTGTACGATTTCTTGGACGTGCTGGAAATTAAAACCCAAGTCAAACATTATGGCTTAAAAAAAAATGTGAGCCGTCACGGTACGCCTGGCAGATGTGAAACATCGACATTATTTTGTAAAAGTAATATGCAGAAAACATATTGTGATAGGAACTAAATATGTCATAATGAAATAAAATATTACGATTTTTTTCCAGATAACGATGACTATTTATTGCATTCGATTGCGCATGGCGACGCGTCGCCACACCGTACACACTACTGCATATAGACTGTATATATATACCATCGTATAGCGTGGCGCCACGGCATGCGTCGCCACGCCAGAAATCGGTTTTACGTGCGGCTATAGATGTTTCACATCAAAAATTGTTTTAGGTGTAATTTTAAGACTTACATTTTTTTTTATATTACAGGAAAAGCAGAAAAGCACGCAGTCCATCCGATGGTAAGCGACCTACCTCCAGGAACTGCGCCTGATTGTATCTCCTCAGACTGGAGCCAGCTGATCTCGGGGCGTTGCCGTGTGAGTCTCTGTTCGCCTGCGCCTGTCCCTGGCCCCGCCTCGTCACGTACGAGTGCATTGTTTTATGTACCACCGCCACACCCCCTGGCGGAAACAAAAAGAAGTTAGTTCGTTAAATTACTGACTATTTGCGTATTTTTATTTTTAACTTATAATAGAAATTGATAATAGAAATGATAATAAATGATGTAATAAATGATATAATAAAAAATTAAGGATGAAAGCAACGTCTTTTTCTTTCCTTACATTTTCCAAACAATTTTAACTACAGTTACATAATCTATGTGATATCATAACATCCTCATATTATTACTAACTTTTAATTATGAATATAAGTCTGCCTACTTAATACCACAAACCTGTAGTGGTTAATTTTTTTCAATTTTTTTTAAATATAAAATGTATATATTTTTTACATTACTATAATCTATATTGTATATTACAGCAAATAAAAAATAATGTTTAATAATACAATATTCTCAGATGCCTATATATTTTAAATATTAATTTTCAGATATACCTGAGAAGACAGCACCAGCAAAATGGCCACCGGAGACCATGAGGATGGCCCACCGCTGGAAGCCAGGGATGGACAACCGTGTGCAACGCTCCATCCATGCGCTACCATCACCATCAGTTGATAGCTCTTCCTGGATAAAAAATGAAATAAAAATAAAGTTTACAACTTAATATATTTTATATACTAATCCTTTTATTGTTTCAAATACTTTAAAGTAACCAAAACCCCATTCAAATTGAACGAGTATTTGTTAAGAAAATCGTAGACATACAAACCTACATACATACATGAACCTCCCTTTTTAAGTGAACAATCTTCACTAGTAAATAGAATTAAAATGAAAGTTAATAAAAGTGGCTGTAATTTTTATTACACTGATGGAATGACGAAAAATAAGATAATTATACCTTTTGTTTTAATAACACATAATGAAATTACACTAAGCTTATATTAAAACAATGAGGTATTGCTTTGTAAATTATTAAAGAGAAATCTTACACTGTTAAATCATATCTCAAAACAAAATATACCTTCTTATGATGCAGTATACATCTATAAATGCAGAACACCTGGCCAGAGTGGTTGGTGTAAAAAGCTTTACAGTGTCTAGTGGCCGCTGCAAATAGGTCACTTGCGGGATTGGAAGGTTGACTGGTCTCCTCTGCTTCTGAATCGCTACCGGACACACTGGAGTCATCTGCGAGAACATACTATGTGGTTTACTCTTTACATATAGCTAGGGTAACTTGCAGGAGTGACATTTACTTAATGTTTGTTTACAATTCAGTTGACATATATTCTATATCAAAATCAATAATACAAAATGTTATTATATAATAAAACTAGCTGACCCGGCAAATGTTGTGTTGCCATATAAATAAAAAAATATTAAGAGTGAACAGCCCTTATCACTTAGGGGTGTGAAAAATAGATACTAGCCAATTCTCAGACCTACTGAATATAAAATTTGGTGAAAATCATTTGTGACACGAGAATTTTATATATAAGATAATTTAGAATGCATATTATGTATATTTTTATGCGTCTTAACTAATATGAAAAAAAATGCATTAGCAAGACTTATTAGCTTTTATTTAAGACTAATAACAGCACTCATAACTGTTGTGTTTTGCTTTCTAGGACATTTACTCATATGAATCACTTTTGCTAAAACACTACAAGTAGCAACACCTTTGGAATTGACATAACACACAAGTCCTATTCTCTTAAAAAATGGATATAGATGTCTGTATAACTTAAGTAATATTATGTGCTTATTTGCTAATTCCACAATATAAAATGTTACCATTTTTGGATTTAGAAAATTAGTGAAAATGACCTAACTATTTCTGTAATTTCATTCTTTATTATTCACCTTGTCTAGAGTTAAACTGCCCCAATGATAGTGGGGACTTCCCAAACAGCTTTCTCTTCAGGTTGTGTGTGTGCCAATGTTGCTTGTAATGGGAGGTTTGCTGTGCTCGGGTCTCGAAGGGTCCAACACCACAGCAAGAACAACAGTTTCCATCCGATGCACCGTTCAGAGTTAGAGCATTGAGGCGTTTGAGTACGCTAGCTTCATCCACTGTGGAAACAAGAATCATTTAGTAATATTGGCCGGGTATGAGTCAAACTCTCATATGGGTTCCATACCAGCAAATTATCATTTATTTTTTAACATAGAAGCCATAGCAAAAATGCATTGTGGATATTTAAACTGTCTACCTATTATGCTTCAATAGATAAGTGATAAATGCTGGTAGTGTCTATGTCTTACAGTACCTTTACCATGAGTTTTTATGTTTTGACAAATATGACTGTTTTGGTATTTGCCCATACAAATTCCAATCAGCGCCATATTGTATCAGAACTTTAGTGTCAGTAATGTAACATTAAATGTCTAAATTGACAAAATGGCGCTTTATGTTTTGTCTCCCTGTTTGCGAACATGTGAGGCATAAAGACTTGAGCACTTACTTATTGTTATGTTTACTCAGTCTACTGAAGCAAACGGAACAGAATAATGGATTGAGTAAATGTAACATAAAATTGTGGGATGTTTTGAAAACTCATGGTAAGGGTACTGTTCACATGACAAAGTCCCGTGACAGATGGACAAAGGGGCAGACAATGGAGGCTTATTAATAGGGTTCTGTTTTTACCCTTTGGGTATAGAACCAGTGGCGTAGCTACCTAGGGGCTAGGCGGGGCAGTGCCCCGGGGCCCTCAAACTCAGGGGGCCCTCGAACCCTTACCAGAAAACTCGATCGAACGGAACTTTTGGAAATTTCTCCCATTTTCAAAATAAATATGAAATGTTGCAACCCCACTTTAAACATGACAACTCAGTTGAAAGTAATTTAAAAGTTATGCCTAGGGATTCCGCTAAATTATTTCTGTACTAGTACTTAGTTTTACCTCAACTAACTCAAGCATGGACTGTTCACCAATCATGCAAGGAAATAATGAGCAAATATGGAGTGCTAGAATGCGACCTAAAATAGGGCCTCCCCCTCTCTTTCCGTGGGTGCCGTAAGAACCGGCTAAGGGATACGGTGCAGACCACCTATGCACAAATGTGAATAGTTTGCAGACATATGTTTTTTTGTGTTTATTTGTTAGTATATTGCGGTTTGGTAGACATCCATCCATCCATCCATCAGCCTTTTGAGGTCCACTGCTGGACATAGGCCTCCCCTAATTGGCGCCACTCCAACCGGTCCCGTGCCCTTTGAATCCAGCGGTTTCCCGCCGTCTTCTTCAGGTCGTCCGTCCACCTGGTCGGGGGGCGGCCTAAACTCCTTTTGCCTACGCGTGGTCGCCACTCGAGGACCTTTCTTCCCCATCGGTTATCGGTCCTTCGAGCGATGTGGCCGGCCCATTGCCACTTCAGCTTGCTAATTTTGAGAGCTATGTCGGTAAGCTTAGTTCGTCTACGGATTTCATCATTGCGAATCATGTCTCGTAGCGAAATACCAAGCATAGCTCTCTCCATAGCACGCTGAGCGACTCTGAGCTTTCGAACAAGGCCTACAGTAAAGGACCACGTTTCGGCGCCGTAGGTCATCACTGGCAACACACATTGCTCGAACAGTTTCGACTTCAGGCACTGAGGAATTTTGGACGAGAAGATGCTCCGTAATTTCCCGAACGCAGCCCAGCCGAGTTGGATTCTTCGAGTGACCTCCCTCTCAAAGTTGGACTTACCCATCCGGATCGTTTGTCCCAGGTAATTGTACTCGTCGACAACTTCGAGAGGAGTGCCATCAACAACTACCGGTACGGGTGTGACATGGACATTGGACATGATTTTCGTCTTGTCCATGTTCATCTTAAGACCCACCCGTTGTGAGGCACTGTTGAGGTCTCCTAGCATTTTGCTGAGGTTCCTCAGCGAATCTGCCAAGATGACTATATCATCGGCAAATCGAAGGTGTGTGATGTGTTCACCATTGATGTTAACGCCAAGACCTTTCCACTCCATCAGCTTGAACACATCTTCCAACGCAGCGGTGAACAGCTTCGGCGATACGACGTCGCCTTGTCTGACTCCCCGCTGCAATTGGATAGGGTTCGTCCTCTGGTCGTGTACTCGGACTGACATGGTGGCGGCTTTGTATACACACTTCAACACCTCGATGTACCTATAGTCGATCTGGCATCGCTGAAGGGACTCCAGCACCGCCCAGGTCTCGATAGAATCGAAGGCTTTCTCTTACGTATATTTTCATATATTTGCATACTAATCCTTAAGGATTATACATAAATACATATGTCATAATGGAAGAATTTGTTGGTTAATCAACTAATTCTTCGATATTATGACATATATGTTTGTAACTTGCGAAAATATAACGGACACATTAGCGTCATAGGATCGTATCCAATCGTGGTCCTATGACGCTTTGATCTGCCTATTTTAAGAACAAATGTCCCTACAGTGAAACATTTTTGATTTATGTGGAAACGTTATACTTTTGCGGAAACTAAAGCTAGGATAAATTGTAAATAAAATAGTTATTTAGTCAGTTAGGCCCGACCTTTATATGATAAATCCTTGACGATCCTATTTCGTTTTATTAGCCAATCCTACATCCAGTATTAATTGTAATTGATGTTGTTACTGTTTAATATTTTTATTACCTTTTTTTTTTTTTTTTTTTTTTTTTATAATATAAGAGTAGCAGACGAGCATGCAGTCCACCTGATGGTAAGTGGCTACTGCCGCCCATGGACATCTGTAATCAACCCCAGATAGGATTAGATATTCCTACCTGAGGTCGGCCACAGATGCGCCGCTACCCCTGAGGACTAAGCTGGAACGCCTCGGAAAAGTCTGTCTCCCTTACCACACCCTTCAAACCGGAACACAGCAGCGCTTAACACTGCTGTTATTAGGTAGAAATATTACCTGCCCTGCAGTGCACAAAAAAGGGCTTAAATAGCTTAGCATTTATAAAGTATTTATATATTTCATATTTTTGTTTGATAAAACCTAAGTTTCCATAGCAGTGGGGCCCCATTTTTTTATTTGCCCCAGGGCCCTTGGTTACCTAGCTACGCCACTGTATAGAACCGTTTAAAATAAGTTGCATCCTTTAATTTTCTTTCAGAGCCAAAACCAGTCTTTAGCACTGGTAAGTATCTTCTTGGATGAATACTACATAGTATGTAGTATATGTATAGTTGTACAATGCAAAATCCTTTAATCCTAACCTAGCTTGAGCTGGAGAATCATAAGGATCAATATGTATACTCTGTTAAATTGGATGCTTAATATTTTTTTTATAGTTAACTAGCTGACCCGGCAAACGTTGTGTTGCCATATAAATAAAAAAATGTCAAGGGTGAACACCTTATCACATAGGGGTATGAAAAATAGATAGTAGCCGATTCTCAGACCTACTGAATATGCATATAAAATTTGTTGAAAATTGGTAAAGACGCTTCGGAGGAGTATGGTAACTATCATTGTGACACGAGAATTTTATATAAAAATAATAATAATAAAGAAACGGTATACTCTCATGTATTAAAGATGCACAGATAAAAAACAAATTCTGTAACTTAGGATAATATGTTAATATTGCGCAATCAATGTGTAACTTAACTGTAATACACTGCATATTGTAAGTTCATTCATAATATCAGCTGTCGTCTGTTGTATGCCTTATCTCTGTATCATACAAACTATGATGATAGAAAGGGAAAACATATGAATTAGCTAAATAATTAATGTTAGAGTTTATGAATGAGGGAAAATGTATGAAAAATAAAACAAAGAAAAGCTTCCAACATTTCAATTTACACTTTCCTTATTATGTGCATAATTACGACACATATTGTAATATGGAAAATCATAATTTCCCTATAAGTTCTTATTTAATTTTCTAAGTTTAATTAAGTTTGATTCAACTTACCAATCTGGTGCGACTCAGTTATCATGCATGCTGCTACTTTCAAGCCCTTCAGTAACTTTTCAAAGTCATCTAATTCAAAAACCCTTACAATTTTAGGTTTCACAGTATCTTTTGACGCCATGGCAGTAATTTTACTTCTAAGTTCTAACACAAATTTATACCCAATATGGGCACAAGTATTTAATATTCGAATAAATAAACCAAGGTCACAAATGTTGTGCAAGTACCTACATAATAATGCTTCTAAGAATTTTGAAAAAGAAATAACCTCTTTCACATGTTGACAACTACACTACACTACTTAAACTTGTCTGACAAATGAAATGAAAGACAGTAAAAATAATGTTGCTAGTTTTACTAAATACGTTTACCCTAAAAGTCATTCCCCATTATATATTTTTAAACTGTATCGACAACGGATCTAGAAGTAAGTCAAACTGTTTTTAATGTTGTAAAAAATTAAGGTGGTGTTCGATTTAGTAATTTCAATGATTATGATAGTGTAGTGTGGAAATTCGATGGAAATAGAAAATGGAAACAAAAAGTCAGACAGAACACAGAACTTATCATAAATTATTCTAGTAAATATTCCGTACTTAACTGCACTCTACACGAAGAGCGGTGCATAAATACATAATTTTCGTTTGTTTTTCACTCCTATATTTCATTTTATTTTATATAGTCGTCACAATTTAATAGGCCCATTTTGACACATGCCATTATAATGTCATTAATGTTTTAAACTAACTTTTTAGTAGGCAGTTTACGACCACGTGACGGCTAGAGTTTGCGGCTTCAAAGCATTCGATTAATTTTCCAAAAAATCGAAACTTAGAATTACCAATAACTTATTATTTATCCCTTTTTCATCATAACAACAAAAAAAATTAACAAAAAAGTACAACCGACTTCTATGTCACTACAAAGTAAAAAATGATTGAAATAAATGTTGGTTTAGTACATATTTCTGAAGTCGGCGCACAATATATTTCGTTGGATAACGATGTAAACAGCGTGTCTAATATGAGCGCTGAATAGTCAATGATGAACTGGTTGGCAATTTCATCAGAACCTTTCAACACAACTCACTTATTCCCATCGGTTGAGGAGTTACATATTTGACTCCGAACCACATTATCAGACCCTTAAATAGTCAATGATAAACTGGTTTTGCAATTTCATTACAACTTATACCAAATATCTTCAAACAAAACTCAATTATACCCATCGGTTGAGGAGTTACATATTTTGTCTCCAGAACCCAGTCTGATCCTCATCATATTCAAATGGGACTAACTTGTAGCAATTGTCCACACACGAAATTAAAGGCATCAAAATAGGTTCATGAACGGCGAAGTTATGGGTGGAGGAATTCCCCTCATTTTCTCCAGAACCCATCGATAGATCCTAACCATATTTAAATGGGACCAACTTCCAGCTCGTCTCTGTACACTAAAAAAATAATTATTAAAATCGGTTCACCAACTGCGGAGTAATTCGTGTACGTACATAAAATATATATATATGTATATATATATACCGGCCGAATTGATAACCACCTCCTTTTTGAAGTCGGTTAATAAAATAATAACACTAAAATAACAATTTGTTGCTTAGTGAATGATAAAAGGAAAAAAAATACAGTTTACCAGCGATGCTTTTTTTAATCTTGTAAACATGATTAATTTTTTTAATTACACTAGAATTTATTTTCTTTTCTGCTTTTTATTCAATATTTAGATGAATAGAATATATACATATATATTCTATTTAAAAAATATTAAGTAATCTATACTATACGATGTGCGGTTGTAATCGATTTGTCGTAAAAATCGGTTTCTTTGGTTATCGATTTGTATGTCACATGGCGCCTGGCGATGGCATGTGTCAAAATGGTCCTATTAAGTTGTGGCGACTATAGGTAGTGGCATTTTTAATAAGAAAACTGTGTTTACTTAACTATGAGCTAAAATAGTGATTCAGTGTATGTAATAAAAAATAAAGAGAGTGCATATTATATATCAGTGTGTGCAAGAAGTGAAACTATTAATACCAAATAAATATTACAAAATAATTGGTACAACATAATATTACACTATAGAATACGATTGAAACATCATATCGAATTATTATAACACCGAAAACATATTTTTCTGCAAAACTGAATATTTTCCAGCCAACTTTATTACGTCGATTATAATTATTGTACGTTTGTATATTTGTTTGTATGAATTCACTCTCACTTTTCCCAAACGGCCCAAAGGAAATATAACTTCATAAATATATTTTATCGCGTTATTTGAAGCTATACTATTTTAGAGTGTATTACTTAAATAATGGGAAAAACTTCCGTAACTGGCCACATTACACGATGACAGCTGTCAAACTTCAACTCCACGAGACATCACCTTAAAATGACAATTTGACATACATTGATTTGACAGTTTCACGACCACAGATTATAATATTTTCTGAACAAATGTCTAATATAAATTACATTATTATTATGATTATGAATATTACTATAAACGAGACGCAAAAATATTTATTTGGTTAATCTTCATCATCATTGTCATCAACCCATTATTGTGCTACTGCTGGGCACAGGTCTCCACTCAGATTGAGAAGGATTAGGCCATAGTCTACCGCGCAGACCAAACAATCTATGAAATATGTATCAGTCCGCATGCAATCAGCGTGCCTGGGATTTGAACCTCGGACCCCTCGATCGAGAGGCCAATTTTCTTAATCACTAGGCTATTATTGCTTTTGAATAATAAGATTTAGGTTTAGGTTTAAAGAATAATAACCACCTATAATCAAAAGCAGATATGTATTGACCTGTTAGGGTTAATTTACGTAATTACAATCTTTGTCAGTCAGTCACGAATTATATTTTCTAAAAACTACAAATCAAATCAAATCAGTCTTTATTTGCAAATAAGGTTATACAATAGGTGTTTTTTAACACAATGATCTCTTATTTTGTCAAAAAGCATTCAAATATAAAATTATAGTTAGTATTACAATTATTAATTATGTTTATGTCAATTATTTTATAAAATATATTTTAGAGTAAATTTTTAACAATGTCAATATTTTATTTACTAATGTAATGTACAGCTATAAATTGTGCAAAAGTCGTACAGTGTACATTAGAATAAACTTTTACCTACGCTTCTACAGTAGTTTTATAACCTTTGTCGTGCATTGGGTTCCGGGTCCCGGGTTCAATCCCTAAAGCAGACATCGAAATAATATATTTTTATTCCAGATGTTTAATTTCGAATACTTGTGATATTTTAGTTATAATAATTATAAAAGTTACATGTCACTTGCCAAGAGATGGCGCTACTTGTACTGTATTCTTAATTATTAGCTATTCGTTGTCTAAAAATTAATATTCAAATCGTTATTATAAATTGGAGGACAAAATCAATCATAACGTAGAAAATGCGGGGTAGCAAATATTGTATTTTTATAAGCTTCAGAAAGTTTAATTAAGATTTTTCAAGTGCGTAGTTCCAAACTTAGTAAGTACTCACCTAGTACTTCCTTCCTTCCTTACTTACCTAATAGTGTTCGTTTTGTTGACATATAACTTGAAATAGAGTTTCGCCATTTGAAAATGGTTGACCATTATTTTGCCACTAACGAAATCTTGCATTACAGGAAGGTAAAACGCTTCGCGATGGAGTAAGGGGACATGTAGGTACAAAACAAACTTTGTCCTTGTAGTTCCGGGACTATAATAGGGCTACGGTAGGTATCCCCTGCCTGTCGTAAGAGGCGACTAAGAAGGGGTTTCCGGGGTTGCGGGCGGCAAGAGTGGGAGTTCGAACCGTCTAGTAAGCGACCCCGGGAAGAACGGCGATATGTGTCGCATATCGTCGTGAACACCAGATGGTGTGGTAGGAGCGAAAACTGCTCCCCCAGGGCAGAGCCCAATCGGAGCATAGCGCGGTAAAAATCCCACATAACTCAGCGTCTCTCCCACGTCGTCGGGTACCTTACGAAAGTTTCCCCCTTGTAAAGAAAAAAAAATCTACAAAACAAACTTACAACATAAAATATCATATTCCAACTTACTACGGAAAAGTAGGAACATTTTTTCTTCCTATTAAATTTGAAAAGCTCTTTGCAGGATTCCCATCTCTTTTTAGGGTTTTGTACACAAAGGGAACCCTATTACTAAGCTTTCGCTGTCTGTCCGTTTGCCCGTGATATAGAGCTCTATTTCTGGAAATGTAATAGATCGACAGAGACGCTTGACATTTTCATAAAATTAAATATGTATAAATACTATAACAAGTGCTAAATTTTTAATAATCGTTTATTTTTGTTTTTATAGGTAAGTATTAGGTATCTAGTTTTCAGAATTATTTCACAGTTAAATAATTGATGTCGGAAGATTTACTTTTTAGTTATTTTTCGTTTAGTAAGAACATTAAATTTAGGAACATTAAAAAACTTTTCTACCACTTGGCCCTTGACATGACCGACATACGAGAGCGACCGTTCCTTTTTTTCGATTCCGGACCCAAATGGTAAAAACGGTACCCTATTACTAAGCCTCCAATGTCTGTTCGTCTGTCCGCCTGTCACAGGGCTATATCTCGTAATAAACTGTAATAAACAACACTAGATTTTTTACAAAGTAGGTGTGTATAACGGTGGCTGCTAAGACAACCAATATTAAACATATAGCCAATACTAGAATATGGAATTCAAATTCAAATTCTACGAACGGTATTGTTATACTCGTATGAAATAAAATATTCTTTATTTGTTTGTATAAAGTACCAAGTGAGTAATAAGTACTTTATATTAATTACAATCTAGCCTATTTAAGACTAATGAGTAATTTTACGCTAACTTAAACTGCTAAATAATCATATAATGAAGGTAGTGTCCTCTGACACTGCACTTCTTTGTTTTATCACATAAGGGAGTAGACACATTGTTCTTGTGTTCTATAATGTTCACTTATCTATAAAATGTTCATAACACAATTTATTCGCTCAGCTTTGGTGGAAACAGTCAAATATTTAGCTTAGCTTCGAGCATTCGATTACTAGGGATGGTAAGCCACCATTACCTCTGGTGGAAAAGCACCCTCTACCAGGGGTCTTGAGCTTAATTCTGTAACCTCGAATTGGTATCCATTATACTTAAGGACTACCTACAAAAATTGTAGGATTATTTCTTAATTAACTATGTTTTGTTTTTTATAAAAATCAATTTAACAATAGGTATGTATTTTATAGACAATGTGTTTTTCCCATAATAATGTTTAATAGTTTTAGTAAGTAGGTAGACGTATCTCATTTACAGGGCAATAAAACTTATCTTCCGAAATGTATGGAAGTAGGCACATTTTTTTCTTTCTGATACACACTATATAGAATGAGCATGTACCTACCTATCTACTGAAAAATAAATGAAAAATTTTCCATTTCCAAAAATTGCATTTTATTCCTTTTGCAGGATGACAAAGAGAAAATCCTTTGCATGGTGTATTCCTCAGAGCATGGGTAAGCTAAGACGTGCAATAGAAATTTAGGCCTAAAACAAAAATACGGAAATTATAAGAATTACAGAGAGTTACTTTGGAATATAAGCTAAATTTAACGGATAATAGGGAAGTTCTAATGAGAGTGTAGATAATGCCTACCTACATTCTATATTAAGTATTATTTTAATTTAATTTGAGACTAATTTGCATTTTTATAAGTTTAGGAGCTTACGCCATATTGAAAGTTGGACGGTTAGTCTTATAATATTGATTTAAACAACAAAACCTGTTGATTACATTAGTACAGGGTAAAGAACAAAAATGGTCCTAAAAGATCATTCTGGACATAAATTAAATTCTGTATTCGTAACAATTAAAGAAGCAGAAAAAAATAGGAAAACCTGATGGAAAGTAGTCACCGTCACTTATGGACATGTGTAACTACAGAGGAGTCGCCAGCTTTCGAAGAGAGCTCTTATTGCACTTTTTTGGAAGACTTCCATGTCATAGCTCATTACCTCAGGAGAATATTTATTCCACATCTTTATTGGTTGTGGTAACATTATTAGATAGAGATTATAATTTATTTTAATATTTTTTTGTGTAGTTAACGGCCTACTCATAACTCCCTACTCATAACTAAGTATAGCAATTACATAAACGGAGACTTATGACCTTACGAAAAGGGCTAAAAGATATTTCGGTACTAAATCCATTGTTGGCGTGTGAAGGCGTTTTACGGTGGGCGTTTAGAAGTTCGGCTTTCATTGCTTTTCGTTTCACTCCCACAATAGCTAAAATTCAAGAGTATTATAGGTATAATTAGCACTTACGTAATATATATTTTATATTACATAAGTAGGAGAAGAGCACGCAGTCCACCTAGTAAGTGGCTACTGTTGCCTATGGACGTCTGTAATTAACCCCAGATAAGATTTGATTCCGACCTGAGGTCGCTAACAGTTTATGAGATAAGCAACATACATTATGTGTGATATTTTGTTGATTTTTATTCCTGATATTCCGACTCAGTTGCAAAGATCGTGGTCACGGTAATATTGCGGTGGCGGGTACAACAGTTTACTATTACGAGTACTACTTGCGATTATTATTGATAGAATTATCTACGCAGCCTATATCTAGTTGCTTATTCTTTTTAGGCTCCATAGCGCGATACTCAACAAGTCAACACTAATTGTATATTTTCGTACTGAACAATACACACATTTTTGAACACACAATTATAGTTTTAAACGTCGATTAGCTACGAATGCTACGAGTGCTACGATTTTGCTACGAAGCGCATAGATTAGTAAAGATTACTCACTCCTAACAAGAAAATGTACCCTGTTTTGAGAATTGAAATAGTTGCATAAAAAAGTTTTGTCACGTCTCCTTGCTAAAATGTCACTAAAATATTTGAAATTATTATTATAAATTATTTAATTATCATATAAATTACGCAGTATTAGTTATTTATTCGTAAATTTTCTCTAAAAATGTTTTTATTTGTCAAGAATTCAAAAAAAGAACTTACTATAATAAGCCATTTGCGGCTTCATTCAATTTCAAGGCGGCGAAGTATCTTTACTAATCTATGACGATGCGTAATAGCGGCGAACAAAGCTCGTCAGAAGCCTGGGGCGGAAAGTTCAATGCGGCTCCCATATTGAAATTATGATCTATTTTTTTCTTAATTAAGATCTAATCTATTACAAATGTCTAAAAGGGAACTTGTAGCCTAAAGGCGCACCACCCCTGCGCCTCCTCTCCTTAGTCCACCAGTGGTGCGTAATATTAGTTCTTTAATGTAGTGAATGTTATTACAATAACTATTACTATTAATTAGTAACGACTTTGATACTTATAGGTACTATTGAGGGAAATTAATCACACAATTTACAGTTTTAGGGATGCGAGCTAAGGACTGGAGTCAGGAGCGGCTGTAGCTCGTTTAGCACCCGTGTGCAATGAAACCCTGGCGCCCCCTAGGCCTGACCGCTGAAATAAGGTTTATTTCGAGTTGAAACAAAATGTTCGAAAAAGAAGCCGCACAAAGGGCTCTCGCGTTTGATAACTGCAGCAGCCAAAACAATGGAACATCATGGCACAACAATGACGATGCTCTTAGCTGTCTCCCTGCTGTCTTAGCTGTGTAGGGAGCGCCGCGGCGCCCCCTGAGACGGCGTCGCCCGTGTGCATTGCACACCCTGCACTATAGGTTAAACCGCCCCTGACTGGAGTTACGGGTGCGAGCTAAGAAATTGCGACCAATGTAGCATATTCTTTTCGCTGAGTTATGGTGGAAATGATCAGATATACACCAGTAGCTACAAATTAAATCACTTATGATGTATTTTTTTTCATCATATTTTTATTATTCACATGCTAGTAACATAATGTTATGTTAAAATTTGAAGTGAAAACGCCGGAAAACAACGGTGTCTTGTATGACAGCCCCCATTTATTTGAGGAGATAGAGCCCTTTGACAAAAGGACAGACAGCGGAAGCTTAGTAATAAGGTTCCGTTTTTACTATCATTTTACTAATTTTATTTTATTAAATTTTATTATTATTTATTTTATTTTTTAATATGTTTTTTGTATACAATAAGAGGATACATATAAAAACAGATGACATAGAGATGAAGTACAAAGGATTGCTTATTCCAGTATGGAATTTCTTCCAGCAACCCTGGGACAGGGATTATATTATATTATTATTAAAAGATGCCCAAAATTATTATTATTTTTAATATGTGGTCTAATTTTTTTTTTGCTTGTAATTAGCGTCGAGTTCGTTCACGGGTTAGCTGCCTTTCACCCTAGTGATAGCTGTCTCTAGTGAAAAAACACCTTTAAATCGGGGGCTCTGAGCTTGATTCTGTGGCGCTGTATGAAAATGACAAAATCACAGAGGAAATAATTGTACGTAGAGAATACTGCGATTGAAGATGCGGTATCATATTTTATGAGCCTATGAATTGATTTAAATAAAATGGGTATACCTAATACCTATATATATTTGAATAGATATATAATAATGTCAAAAAATTTAATTAGCAGTTATCTATAATAATTTTACACCTAATAAAACCATTTAACTTTCGAAAACCCCAGCTCTTTCGTTCTTTCTGACACAAACAAGAATGAAATGTACTTAATGCGATGTATAATGCTAATAACAGTGAACCTACACATCTACTGAAAAATAAAAGAAAAATATTAACAAGTTTTAAAATTTGCATTTCATTCCTTTTGCACGACGACACGGACAAAACCCTTTGCATGGTGTTTTCACTAGTGTATGGTTATGCTAAAACATGTGCTAGAAATTTAGGCCTAGAACAAAAAAAACAAAAATTTTATCAATATAAAATTTTTTATGGAGTTCTGTAGAAGTATTACTGAAAATATAATATTTAATTTAATATATTCTACACAGAGTGTAGGTAATGCAGGTATAGATACAATTACGTAGTATATACTTGAAGCTGAAAAAAATGGCATTCAATTATGCTTACTTATACTTATGAATTTATGCGGTATCATATTTTTTATATAACTAGGCAACCGTTGTGTTGCTATATAAATAAAAAATGTTAAGGGTGAACAACCCTTATCACTTAGGGGTATGAAAAATAGATAGTAGCCGATCCTCAGACCTACTGAATATGCGTATAAAATTTGGTGAAAATCGGTAAAGCCGTTTCGGAGGAGTACGGTAACTAAAATTGTGACACGAGAATTTTATATATAAGATAATAATATATAATAGCTAACGAGCGTACGGTTGAAGGAAAAAGGTAATTGCCGCCCATGAATATTTGCGGGTTTCATTTTAACAGTGAAGGAAACGAAATTTTAAAAGTAAAGAAACCTGAAAACCTTGGAGATATATAAACAATCACAGATCACAGATGCATTGTTGAATCGTCAAATAATTGTGGATGCCCATAATGAAGGGGTATTTTTTAATCAGGTTTTTTTTAAAGCAGAATTAGCACTACATCAGCAACTCATTGTTTTCGTCCATTATACTTATTCAATATTTGCCTATCAAAGATCACGTGATCATAATATGACTGTACCTCAAAAAAAAAACTTAGGCTCGTCGTGACAACTATCCGCGTATCGTGATTACCCCTTACATATTAAAATATCTACTAGAGATTGTCATCGATCTTTGGTAGGAAAAAATACGATAGATTGACGGATCTAAGCAAATAAATACAAATAACGAATATATTACAGTGATCGAAGATGATTTCAATGATTACAGAGATATTTACGAAACATTCAAAGGCAGTAATCAATGGAAGATATACCCCATGGGGCCACACATTGAAAGAAGTTTATTCATATAAATCGAGTAAGGAAAATATCCATTAACATTAACTAAATAACATTAAATATTTAGGATATTCATTGAATGGCAATCAAATCAATGAATTTGTGTCTTCAATGGACATTATTTACGTTATGAATATCCCATATAATTTATTAATAATTTGGGTAATATGAATGGATGATTGATCTTAAGTAAAGACGACGTAAGATAGAAAATAAAATCTATTGAACGGAGGCAGTTCGTGGTAGAGCTCTTTGTTATTCGTCTCTAGAGATACCACCAGCATACCTATTGCTGCCGAATAGCAGCAGTTTCAAATGCATATGTATTCCAGTTTCATTGGTAAGGGAGGGAAAACGAAATCATATCGTTCTATATCGTATATGATCTTACACATATACTCACACACCCATACATACAACACGCTCACACAAACACACACACACACACACACACACACACACACACAAACACACACACACACACATGTTATACACGTTGAATCTCTGAAGATATAAATGGAGGCTAGAACAAAAAATGCATCGAATGTATTGATATCGCTCCACACTCATGAACTTCCCCTTATTGTCAAAAATACCACCATATATACCCAACCCCTTTAGGAGGGGTAATATCTATAAATCAATAGACAAAAGCCGTGTCATTTGTTTGTGTTTTAATAAGTTGCCCTTTTCACTCCACAGAGCGCGCGAATGGAAACAGAGGGGTGCATGTGAAGCCTTTGTTACAGCCAATTATCGCTTATTTATGCTTATATTTCTATAAAAGAATAAGTAGCTGTATCACAGTAAATATAAAACTATTACAGAAATTGGTTAGAAGGGTGTGATAAAATAGGTCAAATCCTATGTGGGATCGAGTACCGACTTACGGATGCCGTAGGCAGCAGTGGCCTGTCCCTGTAGTTCCGGGAGCAGAATAGGGCTAAAGTATCTCCTGCTTGTCGTAAGAGGCGACTAAAGTGGGCTTTCGGGGTTGCGGGCGGTAAGAGTGGGAGCTCGATACGCCCGGCCGACGACTCCGGGAAGGACGGCGGTATGTGTGGTCGCATACCGTCGTGTACATCGGACGGTGTGGTGATTCAATCTTACTTGGGCGGAGCCCGACGGGGCAGTGCGCTGAAAGGACTCCGTTTGTGTTCCTTTGGAGATCCCGGAGTCCTCTACGCAGCGTTGAGGACGGCCACCGGGGGAGTTTTAGTGCGGTAAAAATCCCACATAACCCCGTGTCGTTCCACGGCACCGGGACCTTTTCAAGGGTTCCCCCTCGAGAAGAAAAAAAGGCAGCAGGCCCTGCGGACATCTGTAATCAAGCCTCTCTAAGATTCCTACCTGAGGTCGGCTTTGATGCATCGCTACCCCTGAGGACTAAGCTGGAATGGTTCGGGCTCTGACTAACGATGCCCAACAGTGGGACGCAAATGAATATCTATTAGGCTCATGATACCTCTTAGGTTGTAACTTATTAAAATACACTCGTGTCTAGCCATGGTGGAAGCAAAGGTTGCAAAGAAATACAGGGTTGTAAATGGGTTTTTTCCTCTAAAACCCGCTAAAAGAACATAAAAGCTCTTTACAATATACCTACAACAATATGAAGATCTATATTAAACTAGGTCACTGTATAAATCCAACTTGATGTAGAACACCATTGACGTCATCAGAGTTGTTGATGTGTGTTTGGAGCAAACAAAGCCTTGTGTCTGTGTGCGTGTCAAGGATTTAGTTTAAAAATAGGTTATAGCGGAGGAGAATTGGGCAGACTTTATTATTTGGTTCAGTATCTATTATTCTGTGTGGATGTTAATTACGCATGACATTTGGCGCATAAATAAATAATGTCTTGTTAATTGCAGTTGAGGTTGAACTATTATACCGCTCCGGTAAGTTTTAAAAGCATTCAATTTTATTAGATTGGGTATTATGACAAAATGACCCTTACATGGAAGAATAACTTACATCGGGATTAATTTTCATGTTTTGGAGTGAGTAATTTTTTGGTATATATTATTATGAGTACATATCTGTTGATTACATAAGCATTGTATGCTCACGGATTACAGTGTTACGTAAAAGTTACGTAAGGGTAGAAGCGTGGGATACCCGGGGGGCGCATCGCGCGCACATTTACCTGATTGGTCCACGCACTTCTACCCTGGCTCCGCCCCTCGTTCTAGTTCTCTCGCGAACTGCGAGCCCTGGACAGTCGTCGTCAGGAACTCACTAAGTAAAGACCTATACTAAAGCGGACCACAAGTCCCTCACGAGCTGTATTTGAGAGAGAGAGATTTTTAAATTTTCTTCAAGATGAACAATTTCGGCGTACTTTTAGCTGCGGTAGAACAAGAGCTAGAAACGAGGGCGAATTTAGAGATGGCGAATGAAAGAGGGGTGGTGCCACAAGAAGTGGTGGAGTCTGCAGAGGTGACGGCGAGTGACGGCGGGGTGGGAATTGAAGACGTGGCGGAGACTGTAGAGGTGGCGGTGAGCGACGACTGGGTGCCGACTGAAGAATTGGCGGAAACTGTAGAGGTGGTTGCGAGCGATGGCTGGGTGCCGACTGAAGAAGCGGCAGAGACTGTAGAGGCGGCTGCGAGCGATGGCTGGGTACCGACTGAAGAAGTGGCGGGGGCAGTAGAGGTGACGGAGGCTGTAGAGGTGGCGGCGAGCGACAACTGGGTGCCGACTGAAGAGATGGCAGAGATTGTAGAGGTGGCGGAGAGTGAGGCCCAGATGATGAACGAAAGCCTGATGGCAAACAATGACGTAGCTGAAAATGTAGCGGTGGTTGCGGATGACGATGATGACGACGTCATTTTAGTTGAAGATGGCACAGACAGGTAAGTTTTAAATTATTTCTTTAGTTAATATTTATTTTATTTAATTTATTTTTCATTTTAATATACTTACTTGCACCACATGATTATTATTTATTGTGTCTCACATTTTTCCTTTTGCTATTTTTTTTATTAAATTTACTATTTTTAATGTTTTATGATTTATGTTATTCTAGGAGTTTCTGATTCCTACTTTGGTATTAAAAAAATGAATGCTTTCGTCGTTGTGCGGAAATTTTAATAACAGTATTTTCTATATCTCATATTTCGATCGGAATTCTTTACTCGCGATATATATAAAATGACGTGATTTTTTATTAATTAAAAGTGATAAAAAAGTATATTTTAGCGATTTTCTACAATTTCAATAATTTTAGAACTCGCAGATGAATAATCCAAAAAGTATTCTTCATACAATGTTCCTCAACAGAAAAGATAAAAATATATAAAATTACTTCTAACGCCCGCCGAGCAAAGGTTTAAAAAATATATCGTAAAAAATCTACGAGATTGTGAAAAAAATATAAACGGAAAAAATAAATGGTATTGATGTATTTTTTCGACGGAAAATATTTTTTTTAATTCAACGAGACGTTGGATTTTTTTCTTGTGCTTAATAAAGTATAACAAAGCGTTGTTTTATTTCCCCACCCTTTCCCCCTATTATTAAACATAAAAAGGTTGGAGGTAAGTCGAATATTTATGCGTTTTTGAAATTTGTTTGTAAATTAAAATTTGTGTTTGTAAAAAAATTGTTTGTAAAAAATTGTAAATTTTTTTCTAAATTATTTTGTGTGACTTTGACAGGCTTTGTGTATTTTTACAGAAAGAAAAAAATACAGTCTCGATCATAGAATATTAGTACTAAATTAAATTAAAGTACATAATGGTATTTCTTAAAAAAAATGTAAGCCTAATTTTTATAGCACTTTCAATATTACAATGTCGAAATATAATGTCCCGGGAAATCTGAATTAAAAAATTTAGATTCACTCAATTGTAAAATCAAATTAACTCTTATGTAATATAAAACTGTGTTTCAAAAAAGTAAATGTTGTACGTTTTTGGCGTGACGAAAAATAAAATTTAATATAATTATTACACCAAAACTAAAATTTAAAATAAAATTTTGTTTAAAATAAAAAAAAGAATTACAGATTCTTATGAGCACCTATCAAAACGCAGGGCGGTGCGTTGAACTAATTTCAGCTTTTTTAATACTTACAGTTTTTTAATAGTTACTGTATATTCTGTACAGTGTATTTTACATAAAATATTGTCACTGATACCATGACCTGTATCTACTGTTATTATGGCGATATTAATTTACTTAAATATATTTTTCGTGATTTTTTTTCAAACTTCGTCATTAAAAATGTAATTTTTTCATAAGTTGAATTTTAAGTATTTTAAAATTTTGTTCTTTTTGTGCTATGTGAAACATGTTAGATGGCGCGCTACACTTCCGTAAATTGCTTAAAAATGACTTTATTCTGATGCACCTAATTTGAATAACATATTATAAGAACTAAAAGTAGGTTTCTTTTCGTTTTAAAATTAATTAAGTAATCATTATTTGTTGAAACACGCGTTGATGCCAATATTCATAATTAAAAAAATAAAAGTAAAAAATCATTAGTGGTTTTTAAAAATCGAGAGAATCGCTAAATAGCTTTAAATTCAGCATCCAGTTTCATTTAAGATGAAGATAAAAATATGCACGAATCTATATTTTTATCGGAGTATAGATGAAATTTGTGCTTGTATGCGAGCGTGACTACAGACACAGTACCTATACACTACATACGTGTGGTCAAATTAAATAATTGAAACAAAGCCTAGTAGGTAGAACCCCACAGTGTAAAACAAAGTGACAATAAAGGCTTGAACTGTAATAATAAAATATAAAATTATTAAACAAAACTAAATTTTACAAGTGAGCGTTCCAACAAAAAGGGGAAGGTGGGAACTGAGGGGTAGTCGGCGGTATAAACAAAAGGGACATATAAATTATGCACATGCAAAGGCAAACATGTTCATTATGCAGCTCTATATTAGTTAATCTAAAAAAAAATAATGCGAGTGGTAAAAGATACCACTTAGAAATTCAATAATATGAACGAACCAAAAACGTAGATACATATGTCTTTTTCGCTTTAAAAATTAAGTAGTAATATGTATATATAATTAACACCTGCCGCCATTCTCTCCTTCCACCCAGGGTTGACTGGCAGAGAATGCCATCAGGCATTAAGTTTGCCCTATTGTATCTTTTTATTTTTATAGAGGTGCAATAAATAATTAAATAAATAAATAAATAAATAATACGTTGTTACAATTACGCACATTGGTAGATATTAATCAGGTGCATGTGAAGTATACTAACATTCCAGCGAGCAAATTAATAACGACTTAAGTAAAGTGTAGGTTAGTATTAGGTTAGTTCAAAGAGTTAATGCCGCCCTTGGTAGACGTACGACAATATCCCGGAGCGCTATGACATGGGGCGCTTCAAAACAGTACCCTAACCGTGAGTTTTCAAAACATCCCACAATTTTACGTTACGTTTACTCAATCCATTATTCTGTTCGGTTGCTTCAGTAGACTGAGTAAACGTAACAATAAGTAAGTGCTCAAGTCTTTTTGTCTGCCTGACGTGTTCGGAAAAAAGAGAGACAAAACATACAGCGGCATTATGTCAATTTAGACATTTAATGTTACGTTATTGACACTATAGTTCTGATACAATCCACTAGGGGCGCTGATTGGAGCGCAGCGAAGCCTGGGAAGGCATGATCACCTTCTGCGACATAGTCATGTCCGCGAAGGAAGACGCCGAGCGAGCTAGGGAGCGCGCTGAACCCGCTCGGAGGAGGAGTCGCCGCGGACGTAGATAACGCCGACCGGCGCGGTGTCCCTGTAGTTCCGGGACCAGAATAGGGCTACGGTATCCCCTGCCTGTCGTAAGAGGCGACTAAAAGGGGCTTCCGGTGTTGCGGGCGGCAAGAGTGGGAGCTCGAACCGCCCGGCTAGTGACCCCGGGAAGGACGGCGGTATGTGTGGTCGCATACCGTCGTGCCCACCAGACGGTGTGGCGAGCATCAAGCTCACCTGGGCAGAGCCCGATGGGGCAACGCGCTAAGAAGACTCCGGTTGCGTTCCTTTGGAGATCCCGGAGTCTTCTACGCAGCGCCGAGGACGGCCACCGGGGGGGTTTTAGTGCGGTAAGAATCCCACATAACTCCGTGCCGCTCCCACGGCATAGGGTACCTTTTGAAGGTTTCCCCCTCGTAAACAAAAAAAAAAAAAAAAGGGCGCTGATTGGAATTTCTATGAGCAAATACGTAAACAAATACCAAAACAGTCATATTTGTCAAAACGTAAAAACTCATGGTAAGGGTACAGTACCCTTAGTATGAATTTCTATGTTTGCTCGAAAACGATCACCGTTTACGTTTTGGCTCACAGAGCGCCCCCTGTGACTAAATTGTTACCAAATACTGCATACAACAGTATAATGCAATATATATTTATTTTCCAAATAATTATTGAAAGAAAGCAATTAGCTGCGGCACGGTACTTTTTTGAGGATTACTCTACGAGTATGTCCTTCTCTGAACTTCTCACAAAGCAAAGATAATATGCGCAAAGCGAATGTGTGTATATAAAAAAAGGTACTTTATGCACTCAAGAAGCAATGCGCGAATATATCATGATACTATTTTTTAAATGTTGAGTTTGTATTTTTCGCCGCAGGCAGGTCCCACGTCTGAACGGTTAGCTGACGTTTTTACACTCCTACGTCA
The DNA here is from genome assembly GCF_041222505.1 of Epargyreus clarus. Taxonomy (NCBI): domain Eukaryota; kingdom Metazoa; phylum Arthropoda; class Insecta; order Lepidoptera; family Hesperiidae; genus Epargyreus; species Epargyreus clarus. The sequence continues at coordinate 12,305,391 of NW_027332212.1, forward strand.
ATGTTTTTATGTAAGTATCGTGCGCAAAATTAAAATAATTTAAATTACTCATTTGGTAGGAAATTATTAACAATTGGGGCGGAAAATAACGCAAAAGGTGCATTAAAAACCTCAATGCGAAAAACAATTTTAGAGCGGTAGGAAGTTTCTTAATGTGATAGTAGCAGGAATAGATGTCTACTTAATTTAATTTAAATACTTTGATTTGTAAAATATAATACCTGTGTTCTTTAAGTTTAGAAATACAATGCAATTAACATGTAAAGTAATAGATAGGTACTTAGTGCCTATGAAGCACTGCTAAAAATAATATTCCTTTTTTGTTAACGCATTTAATTTTAACGAAAGTGCCGCCTACGCTAAGATACATGTGCGGCGCCCATGAAAAGAATATTTTCTGTAAAATTACTGCAGCCACATTGTAATAACACGAGAATGAAATTGAAACATGCGCTTGCGCACTGGCCATGATAGGATCAAAATGTACTAGTAGAAATAAAGGTGAACGTTAGAAAACTAAATAGGAGCTAGCTCCAGAACTGAGTACCTCCATAACTTAGATTTTTTAAAATGATTTTCAATATCGTTTTTCTGTAATTCAAAGAATGTTTAGACTTTTGATTTTTTTTGTCTAAGAGTGCACTTTTGAATTTTCCAAACTAATTTTTTTACACTTTTAATTTTTTTGGTATTGAAAATATTTCGATTTTTGAATCATATTTCAGGAGCGATATCAGATCGTATTTCTAAATTTGAGACTTCAAACTTCATTTAATACTAAATTATTATTTTAATACCATAGTAGGTAATTAGTAGAACAAACTTTATTTTTCGTCATGCCGAAGAAATATACCCGACTATTGACCCGAGCGAGAATATGCATGCAGTCACCTTTTAAACAAAATAAAAAATTAAAATCATTTAATCCTGTTAATAGCTATAACATACATAGCACTAAAACACCCTACTTTTTGCTGTAGGGATTATTCGAATAAAACTTTATTTATACTAACTAAACATATATCTACGTTACATCGCGTGAAAACGAACTAATTAGTTTTGTCGTTAATATTTTAACATTGAATAGATTTTGATTATAATGTTATCCCACTTCTTTTGTTATAATTGAGACTAATAACCGACGATTGACGTAAAACATTGAAAATGATATACTATAAATACATTTTTTCCCGTATAGCTACGTATGTTTCGTAGACGACCTATTTAACCTTTATAGATACCATATCAATTTAATAATTTAATAGTAAAAAGAAATTTTTTTTGAACTTAATAAAATCGCCATAGATTCTCTTGAAAGATATTCTTTTGTTTTAGCCCGGCATGCAAACAGTTTCTGCCAAAGCCCGCGAAAGAATCTCAAGTACTGAATGACGATGATGATTGTGTAGAAGTAGAGTGTGGCAAGGTATCAACACTATTAAACACGAGCCAAGTCAACAAATTCCTGGCTTACTTCATAGTGCAAACTGCTTCGAGAGTAACCGACAAAAGGAAAATTAACAACGAAATCTTGAAAAGATACTTTATTTACGCGGTTGAAACATGGGAGACAATTTGGAAACATAATCCAAATATTAAAATAAAGAAAATAAAGGAGATTCTTATAGCGTTAATGACGTCTTACGCGCGGGCAAACTTTGGCGAACTTTCAGACGGTACGCAGCCGGCAAAAAGAAGGCGCGGAAGGCCTCGCAAAAATGATAAGTATATCGAATTATCAGACCTATACGAAAATATTACACCAGCACCGATGGAAATAGAAAACACACTTGGAAATCCATCTACTGTGTCATCCGGTCAAAATAGAGAGGTACCTATTATTTTTCTCTTATCACGACACATATTTTTTTACAAAACGTTTCATATCCTTTTATATTATTATGTTATTTCTAAAAAACTGCCTCGAAATCATTTCCCATCACTTCTTTTGCGGCAAAGCTTAAGACTTTCCCTATTATCTGTGTTCCGAAAGTCAAAGCAATTGTCCATCCATAACATGAAAATACTGCTAGATATTTCTTTATATGGCAGTACCTTACCAATACCGAGTCTTGTTAATATTGTTCATCATCATTAACCTATTATTGTCTCACTGCTAGGCACGGGTCTCCTCTCAGAGTGAGAAGGATTAGGCCATAGTCCACCGCGCTACCCAAGTGTGTATTGGTGGACTTCACATACCGTGGAGATTTTTTTAAATAAATCTCTCAGGTTGTGCAGGTTTCTTCACAATGTGTTTCTTCGCCGTTTAAGCATATGATAATTAATTTCTAATACGCACATAACTTTAAAAAATCAGAGGTGTGTGTCTGGGATTTGAACCTCGGACCCATCAATTGAAGAGCCGAGTTTCTTAAACACTAGGCTATCGCTGTGCTGTCAATATTGATGTACTCCATCATCATCCTCATCATCATTGCTAGATTACAAATTATTTTCAAAACATCGTGACTCATTCAAATTAAAATACTTTATTATGTGCGTTCTTCATTAAAAATGTACACTCATCTTATCTTTTTTATTTCATTTTCATGGACATGGCATCCATTTTCAAGCTGTTTCTACCCGATATGTGTTCATTTGGTCTCCTTTACTTCAAAATTTTATTACATATTATTTTACAGGACTCACATGGTTTATTAATAAATCTGTCTAATTACACTCCACTGGACTTTGTGGAGGTATGTAAAACTGCAAAACTTTTTTAATATGATTATTTGTATACTAATTTTGTACAATATAATTAATAATTAAATAATTAATTCTATTATTATATTATTCGTATGAATATTTCGTATTTTTGTTACAGGAAAATATGAACTCCGATAATAACATACATGTAAGTTGGTTTATTTGTACCTTAATAAAAATAAAATTATTTTTCATATTAATATCGCAAAACGATGTCGTGTCGCGGAAATCTACGACGCGGCGTCAACAATCAGTAGAGTCGACAGGTTCCGATTGAGTATAATAATAATAAGCATATTTTTTCAGCATTCGTGTAATGATCCTCAATGTAAACATACTGAGACAAGGAAACATTCTCTTATACAACAAGTATACTCACAGGTAATTGAATTCGTCTTATTAAACAAAATATTAGTTCGGCCACGTAAAAACAATTGTTTTTTATTATAGCGTCTATTAGATTGCAATTACAATTTCTCGTCTTTTTATTTTGCGATCAGTGAACATGTAACAAATTTAAGCACTAGAATTTTATAAAGTGAAAATTTACAGATTACGTCCAATACGAACAATCCGTACCAACCATCATCCGCAGAGGGGTCTAACACTTATCAACAATCCCAAGAACAACAACAAGTGGTAAGTTTACTTAACAAAAAACTATATGCTGTAGGTTTGTAATTTTGGCAAACATTTACAGTTGGTAGTATCATCATCTATCACGGGCATACCTATTTTTGCCCCATAAGAGCAGCTTTAAATGCCTCTGCGTTCTGGTTTAAAAGTAGTAAGGGAGTGACTTGTATGAGGCATTCCAACATTGTCCCGAGGAATAGCAATGCATAGGCCGAACTCTTGTAAAGCCCGTTCCACACTATCGCGAGAACTTTGCGAGAACGCGAGAAAAACCCGTTTCGTATTGGCTCTACATTCTCGTTTCTCGTGTTTTTCTCGCGTTGTCGCGAGATTCTCGCGAGAATGTGGAGTGGCCTTAACAATACAGTGGTGATTTACAGGTGTACTGTATGCTCATTTACTACTTCAATATTAAGAAAAGCAAAATTTAAATTTTTAAATTATACTTAAAAAAAGGGTGATAGGAAATTTATAAGATTTTCTTTTACAGGTTTCGTTTCAATCTTTTTTCCCTCCAACTTCTTCACCAAGCCAAACATCGAATACCACTTCTTCGAATCTTCTACAAGTAAGTTGGAATGATAATAAAGTAAAAAAGTTTTAGCTATTATTATGTATTATGTTAGAAAAATTCGAGATCTCTGATATATTCAGAAAATACCATCGCCACGCCTTTTCTAGTAGTTTTCAGGTTTTAGGTCTTGATACCGGCTGACCTACATATGAGGCGACCATTTAGTCTTCCAAAGCATTTGTAATTGGTGTCAAGTGCCCGTTTTAAACTATACTCGTAATATGGGGAGCGGTGACCATTTATCATAAGGTCCTTTGATACTTGAATATTATAAAAAATGAAGGCAAAAAAAAAATGAAATAGAAATAAACTTATTAGATATTCGATTTCAGGACACGAGTAATATTCCCAACACGTTTTCCCAAGTACAAATAAGTTTCAATAATATAAGAATTAAAAGGTATATAAAACTTATTCGAGGTAAAGAGATGTTTAGAAGGTGTTAATTTACAGCCCCCATTCACTGTTCCCACCCCTCCACAAACACAAAGTCCAAGAGGTGGAAGAGGTGGGAGAGGTTCTAGAGGTGGGAGAGGTTCTAGAGGTGGGAGAGGTTCCAGAGGTGGGAGAGGGCGCATATCAAATTTAACACCCGATATAGAAACACATGTTATTGGCACACAATGGGTAAGTTGGAATAATGGAAAACCACATTTTTTACGTTTTTTGATACTCCATAAACTTCGATGATTTAAAGTTATTTTAATAAATACAATATGGAAAGGAGTTAATGTTTGTTTCTCTTGCAGTCACCGCCGTATTACATGGACCCTACAGAATTTTATGGGAACAGTCCACTGTCCAGACATAATGTAAGTTAATGTTTAAGTAAAACTAAAGTTTTTTCCTATGATACGAAATAAAAAAAATATAGTAGAACGGAACTATTACTTAGAACGGAATAAAAAAATGTGTTAATTTTCAGATACCCAATGTCCCACCTTATACAAATACTTACGAGTACCAACCACCATGTCCAACACAGCCGAATATGCACCCTAACATACAACACGTAAGTTTAAATTATAGAAATAAAGTAGCAATTATTATGTATGTATGTATAAAAACAAACAGCCCGACTGCTTCAAAACATGGCATATGACACTCCAACAGTTAAAACGAAGCCTCATAACTTAAAATCCGTCAAGCCGGTTGGGCTGAACAATTGGGAAAGAATGAGTTATTACATACGAGATACATTTTCTCGCAAAACATTATCATTAAATATATTTGTTATCCAGCTCGCTCCCATTAACAACAAATATCTTTCAGTCTACGAAGTCTATACTAAGTATATTTAAATTTCGTTGTTATGTGTTTTTGGTTAATGAACTTACATAGTTGACAATAAGAAAGGGAATTTATTAGGATTTATTTTCAGTTTCCCCCAACTGATACACCACCGTACCGATCAAATTTCCCGCCGAACTCATATGGAGATTTTCACTATCAACAACAAGTAAGTTTCGAATATATATGCATATCTTTATCACATTTTAAATTCATAAAATTTGGTTCATGTTACAAACAATAGAGAAAATGATATGATAGAGAATTTTCAGCAGCAATTGCGGCTGCAGCAACAACATAAGGAGCAGCTGCGGCAGAAACAACAGCAGCAGCAGCAACAACAACAACAGCAGTTGTGGCAGCAACAACAGCAGCTGCGGCAGAAACAACAGCAGCAGCAGCAACAACAACAACAGCAGTTGTGGCAGCAACAACAGCAGCTGCGGCAGAAACAACAGCAGCAGCAGCAACAACAACAACAGCAGTTGTGGCAGCAACAACAGCAGCTGCGGCAGAAACAACAGCAGCAGCAGCAGCAAACACAAGAACAAGTAATAAACCAGCATAAATTTATTTTCAAATATTATTTTTTTGTCCCATGTGATAATAATAATATATTTTACAAATTAAGGATCTAGTTTTGCATCATAAAAAGTGAAAGGGAAATCATTAGGTGTTATTTTCAGCTCTCGTCTAATGCTAGTAGCTTTACAAAAGTGTACGTATATTTAATCATTATCCCCAGTGAAATCACATTTTAATCCTAACTAGAACATGAGAAGAAATGTTTTTATTATATTCTTATTAAATTGATATCTTAATATTTTTATAATAGTGAGGATGGTATTTTAGAACAATCAATTTTTAATTCTCATCATGAGAACCAACAAGAACTTATCCGTACCAATCATTATACGTAGCGGGAAGAAGTGCAGACCCTCGCTCCCAACAACAGCAACAATAACAAATAACAACAAAATATGTCTACTTTGTGTAATTACTAATTTACATCCCATTCGATAATACCGTATTTTTACATTTAAAAGAACTATTAATTTTATGTTGCATAAAAATCATAAGATGTTAATTTTTAGCTTTCGTCGAGTGCTACGAGTAGTAGCTCTACAAGAGTGTACTCTTACGACTCATCCGCAGCGCGATTAAATCCAGATTCTATCTCCCAACTACAACAAGTAAGTTTTTAACTTAAATAAATGCATTTACTATATTCTTAATATCCTGGGCACATTAAAAATCCCATTATGAACATAATGAGGATCGAAATTTATAGCAATGACTTTTTCAGCTATCTGCGAGACAATCAACTTATCCATACCAATTATCGCGCATAACGGCTACACGTACAGACCTTCACTCCCAACAACAACAACAACAACAACAACAACAACAACGACAAGTAAGAATATAACGTTTTAAATTATTAGAAGTATAGTTATGTAAAGTTTTTATGTATTTAAGCTATTATTATGGAAGAAATGCAAGGAAGATATTGATTATTTATTTTTAGATTTCATCAGATGTCACTACTACCTTTGCGAGTTCTTGTTGGTATCGATCATCATCTAAACTGAAATCGAGTACAGACCATAGGTCTCAACATGTAAGTTTTTTGGTTTAAATATATATATATATATATATATATATATATATATATATATATATATATATATATATATATATATATATATATATTGGTTTAAATATATATATATATATATATATATATATATATATATATATATATATTCTTCGCTTTATTCCTAATATGTTAAGTACATGTGTCAAGATTAATTTTAGTAATAATAATTATAGTTCAAAAAATAAAAAAAAAATCTAATAAAAACGTAGTAAAAATCAACGCGGATGGTAATTTATAAGGTTTTTCTTTTAGTCGTCACCAACTGACACGCAATATACACTGTCACCTTCTCCTAGTTGTCACTCACTCAGAACACCATCAAATTCGAGCGTACACTCCGAAGACCAAGTAAGTTTTAAATATCATCGTGCATTTATCGTATTTTAAAAAAATATAGTTCAAACAAAAAATAATAGAGGTTAAATAAATAGATACTTGTATGAAATTGCTATAAGAAAAATTGTTTCTTAATGTCTTTGTGTTAAAAACGCGAAGAATTTTGTATTTAACTTACAATAAAACCTCTACTCTATTCTAAGTTTAAATAATAGATATTAGTCATCACTTATCACTTAATATCAGATAACTTACAGTTTGCTTCAGTTTAAAAAAAAGGCTTTTTCAGAATCGTTTACGGCAACTTGCAGAAGAGGAAAGGAGGAGAAGAGCAGACATAAGAACAAATCCGTTGTACATTCAAAACGAAGTAAGTGAACATACACTCATACATAACTATACATTCATACATACTAACCTATCATCAAAGTTGACAAAATGATCTGTAACATTGATAATGACAAATACACATATGAAAATAAAATGTTCTAGAAATATGAAATTTTGAACAAGAGTTCCTCATTTATCATTGTATAGTTTCAAGATAATTTTCTAAGTATAGCCTTCTAAAAGACTAATTATGGAAAATTGTTGCAAAAAACATGGCTAATATACACTAAAGCAAAGCCCTGTTTCACGCTATACTTATTAGCATTGACATTGCAATTTGTCAAATATTTTCAATATTTATTTTCAGCGCGACTTGCTAGTCATATCTGAACTTATAAACTCTACACTGCAGAATGACAGTCTCAGAAGACAAAATCTATTGCAGGGAACTGGCGCTGAATCTCGTGGCGCAAACACGCCGCGCCAATTCGCTCATGTGTCGTTATATACCGACACATATACAGTACCTACAACCACGCAAGCGTCAGACCCAGCGAGTAATCCACATTGCTGGTGGTAAATTATAAGTTGACGTCGTCCATATTGAAACTATGGTTCGTTGGCGTGGCAAGGTACTGAAGTGCTGAAATGAGGTGTATATCGAAGGGTTCCTGTACAGGTAATTATTGCTTTCATATTGTATTAATATTAGGTTAGCAACAAATTTCCCACATATAAATCAAAACTATAGGAAATTAATTATGATAATATTTTTTTACAGCTTTCCCATGTTTCAACTGCGTAGGCAATTTGCCGGTTCATTTGGTTTGAAAAAAATCCTGTACAAGGCCTGAATCCGTGTTTTCTGAAATTAAACTACCTCCGTGAAAGTCTATACCACGAACCAAATATAATATGGCTTTATTATAGTTTACACAGGTAAAATATTATCTATTGGTTAATAATACTACATTCATCTCAAACAAGATTTTGTACTGGATTTTCTTTTACAGGTGTGTAATTCATAATGTGACGTCATTACACAAAAAAAAATGTTTTAGATTACAAGCCTCTACCGTTTACACAGGTAAGATTTTCTATATTTCCTTCCCAAGGTTAATTTTTATTGTATTTCGTATAATTTTACACACATAATTATTAGACAAGTATAAAGTAACTATTTCTATCCATGATTCCACGAAATTGTCATGATTAATGCTTTCTTTCAATCCAGCTACATGTGCTACATAAATGTATTTTTCTACAATTGACTTATTTTTGTGGATTTTTACAAGTGACTTATTTTACAGGTTATTTTTTTCATGTACGATATAAAACCAAAATAACATCTTTATGGGGAAAATAACAAATAACAATATTTGAAATTTGACTTTTAAGTCCAGTACTAGTAATGTATGTACAATTAGTTAATACAGGTAATATTTTTGTTGCATTACTCAGCTTTTACATTTCATTATTGCATTTTATTTATATTGGATTTGTATTCTAGAAGTGGCTCTAAGATCGATATGACATCACGTTAAATCTGACTACGTTGGTTATTAATAATCAAAAAAATAATAGAGAATAGATACTTGTATGAAATTGTTATAAGAAAAATTGTTTCTTAATGTCTGTGTTAAAAACGCGAAGAATTTTGTATTTAACTTACAATAAAACTTCTACTCTATTCTAAGTTTAAATAAAAGATATTAGTCATCACTTATCACTTAATATCAGATAACTTACAGTTTGCTTCAGTTTAAAATAAAGGCTTTTTCAGAATCGTTTACGGCAACTTGCAGAAGAGGAAAGGAGGAGAAGAGCAGACATAAGAACAAATCCGTTGTACATTCAAAACGAAGTAAGTGAACATACACTCATACATAACTATACATTCATACATACTAACCTATCATCAAAGTTGACAAAATGATCTGTAACATTGATAATGACAAATACACATATGAAAATAAAATGTTCTAGAAATATGAAATTTTGAACAAGAGTTCCTCATTTATCATTGTATAGTTTCAAGATAATTTTCTAAGTATAGCCTTCTAAAAGACTAATTATGGAAAATTGTTGCAAAAAACATGGCTAATATACACTAAAACAAAGCCCTGTTTCACGCTATAGTTATTAGCATTGACATTGCAATTTGTCAAATATTTTCAATATTTATTTTCAGCGCGACTTGCTAGTCATATCTGAACTTATAAACTCTACACTGCAGAATGACAGTCTCAGAAGACAAAATCTATTGCAGGGAACTGGCGCTGAATCTCGTGGCGCAAACACGCCGCGCCAATTCGCTCATGTGTCGTTATATACCGACACATATACAGTACCTACAACCACGCAAGCGTCAGACCCAGCGAGTAATCCACATTGCTGGTGGTAAATTATAAGTTGACGTCGTCCATATTGAAACTATGGTTCGTTGGCGTGGCAAGGTACTGAAGTGCTGAAATGAGGTGTATATCGAAGGGTTCCTGTACAGGTAATTATTGCTTTCATATTGTATTAATATTAGGTTAGCAACAAATTTCCCACATATAAATCAAAACTATAGGAAATTAATTATGATAATATTTTTTTACAGGTTTCCCATGTTTCAACTGCGTACGGCAATTTGCCGGTTCATTTGGCTTGAAAAAAATCCTATACAAGGCCTGAATCCGTGTTTTCTGAAATTAAACTGCCTCCATAAAAGTCTATACCACGAACCAAATATAATATGGCTTTATTATAGTTTACACAGGTAAAATATTATCTATTGGTTAATAATACTACATTCATCTCAAACAAGATTTTGTACTGAATTTTCTTTTACAGGTGTGTAATTCATAATGTGACGTCATTACACAAAATAAATATGTTTTAGATTACAAGCCTCTACCGTTTACACAGGTAAGATTTTCTATATTTCCTTCCCAAGGTTAATTTTTATTGTATTTTGTATAATTTTACACACATAATTATTAGACAAGTATAAAGTAACTATTTCTATCCATGATTCCACGAAATTGTCATGATTAATGCTTTCTTTCAATCCAGCTACATGTGCTACATAAATGTATTTTTCTACAATTGACTTATTTTCGTGGATTTTACAAGTGACTTATTTTACAGGTTATTTTTTTCATGTACGATATAAAACCAAAATAACATCTTTATGGGGAAAATAACAAATAACAATATTTGAAATTTGACTTTTAAGTCCAGTACTAGTAATGTATGTACAATTAGTTAATACAGGTAATATTTTTGTTGCATTACTTAGCTTTTACATTTCATTATTGCATTTTATTTATATTGGATTTGTATTCTAGAAGTGGCTCTAAGATCGATATGGCATCACGTTAAATCTGACTACGTTGGTTATTAATAATCAAAAAAATAATAGAGAATAGATACTTGTATGAAATTGTTATAAGAAAAATTGTTTCTTAATGTCTGTGTTAAAAACGCGAAGAATTTTGTGTTTAACTTACAATAAAACTTCTACTCTATTCTAAGTTTAAATAAAAGATATTAGTCATCACTTATCACTTAATATCAGATAACTTACAGTTTGCTTCAGTTTAAAATAAAGGCTTTTTCAGAATCGTTTACGGCAACTTGCAGAAGAGGAAAGGAGGAGAAGAGCAGACATAAGAACAAATCCGTTGTACATTCAAAACGAAGTAAGTGAACATACACTCATACATAACTATACATTCATACATACTAACCTATCATCAAAGTTGACAAAATGATCTGTAACATTGATAATGACAAATACACATATGAAAATAAAATGTTCTAGAAATATGAAATTTTGAACAAGAGTTCCTCATTTATCATTGTATAGTTTCAAGATAATTTTCTAAGTATAGCCTTCTAAAAGACTAATTATGGAAAATTGTTGCAAAAAACATGGCTAATATACACTAAAACAAAGCCCTGTTTCACGCTATAGTTATTAGCATTGACATTGCAATTTGTCAAATATTTTCAATATTTATTTTCAGCGCGACTTGCTAGTCATATCTGAACTTATAAACTCTACACTGCAGAATGACAGTCTCAGAAGACAAAATCTATTGCAGGGAACTGGCGCTGAATCTCGTGGCGCAAACACGCCGCGCCAATTCGCTCATGTGTCGTTATATACCGACACATATACAGTACCTACAACCACGCAAGCGTCAGACCCAGCGAGTAATCCACATTGCTGGTGGTAAATTATAAGTTGACGTCGTCCATATTGAAACTATGGTTCGTTGGCGTGGCAAGGTACTGAAGTGCTGAAATGAGGTGTATATCGAAGGGTTCCTGTACAGGTAATTATTGCTTTCATATTGTATTAATATTAGGTTAGCAACAAATTTCCCACATATAAATCAAAACTATAGGAAATTAATTATGATAATATTTTTTTACAGGTTTCCCATGTTTCAACTGCGTACGGCAATTTGCCGGTTCATTTGGCTTGAAAAAAATCCTATACAAGGCCTGAATCCGTGTTTTCTGAAATTAAACTGCCTCCATAAAAGTCTATACCACGAACCAAATATAATATGGCTTTATTATAGTTTACACAGGTAAAATATTATCTATTGGTTAATAATACTACATTCATCTCAAACAAGATTTTGTACTGAATTTTCTTTTACAGGTGTGTAATTCATAATGTGACGTCATTACACAAAATAAATATGTTTTAGATTACAAGCCTCTACCGTTTACACAGGTAAGATTTTCTATATTTCCTTCCCAAGGTTAATTTTTATTGTATTTTGTATAATTTTACACACATAATTATTAGACAAGTATAAAGTAACTATTTCTATCCATGATTCCACGAAATTGTCATGATTAATGCTTTCTTTCAATCCAGCTACATGTGCTACATAAATGTATTTTTCTACAATTGACTTATTTTCGTGGATTTTACAAGTGACTTATTTTACAGGTTATTTTTTTCATGTACGATATAAAACCAAAATAACATCTTTATGGGGAAAATAACAAATAACAATATTTGAAATTTGACTTTTAAGTCCAGTACTAGTAATGTATGTACAATTAGTTAATACAGGTAATATTTTTGTTGCATTACTTAGCTTTTACATTTCATTATTGCATTTTATTTATATTGGATTTGTATTCTAGAAGTGGCTCTAAGATCGATATGGCATCACGTTAAATCTGACTACGTTGGTTATTAATAATCAAAAAAATAATAGAGAATAGATACTTGTATGAAATTGTTATAAGAAAAATTGTTTCTTAATGTCTGTGTTAAAAACGCGAAGAATTTTGTGTTTAACTTACAATAAAACTTCTACTCTATTCTAAGTTTAAATAAAAGATATTAGTCATCACTTATCACTTAATATCAGATAACTTACAGTTTGCTTCAGTTTAAAATAAAGGCTTTTTCAGAATCGTTTACGGCAACTTGCAGAAGAGGAAAGGAGGAGAAGAGCAGACATAAGAACAAATCCGTTGTACATTCAAAACGAAGTAAGTGAACATACACTCATACATAACTATACATTCATACATACTAACCTATCATCAAAGTTGACAAAATGATCTGTAACATTGATAATGACAAATACACATATGAAAATAAAATGTTCTAGAAATATGAAATTTTGAACAAGAGTTCCTCATTTATCATTGTATAGTTTCAAGATAATTTTCTAAGTATAGCCTTCTAAAAGACTAATTATGGAAAATTGTTGCAAAAAACATGGCTAATATACACTAAAACAAAGCCCTGTTTCACGCTATAGTTATTAGCATTGACATTGCAATTTGTCAAATATTTTCAATATTTATTTTCAGCGCGACTTGCTAGTCATATCTGAACTTATAAACTCTACACTGCAGAATGACAGTCTCAGAAGACAAAATCTATTGCAGGGAACTGGCGCTGAATCTCGTGGCGCAAACACGCCGCGCCAATTCGCTCATGTGTCGTTATATACCGACACATATACAGTACCTACAACCACGTAAGCGTCAGACCCAGCTAGTAATCCACATTGCTGGTGGTAAATTATAAGCTGACGTCGTCCATATTGAAACTATGGTTCGTTGGCGTGGCAAGGTACTGAAGTGCTGAAATGAGGTGTATATCGAAGGGTTCCTGTACAGGTAATTATTGCTTTCATATTGTATTAATATTAGGTTAGCAACAAATTTCCCACATATACATCAAAACTATAGGAAATTAATTATGATAATATTTTTTTACAGGTTTCCCATGTTTCAACTGCGTAGGCAATTTGCCGGTTCATTTGGTTTGAAAAAAATCCTGTACAAGGCCTGAATCCGTGTTTTCTGAAATTAAACTACCTCCGTGAAAGTCTATACCACGAACCAAATATAATATGGCTTTATTATAGTTTACACAGGTAAAATATTATCTATTGGTTAATAATACTACATTCATCTCAAACAAGATTTTGTACTGAATTTTCTTTTACAGGTGTGTAATTCATAATGTGACGTCATTACACAAAATAAATATGTTTTAGATTACAAGCCTCTACCGTTTACACAGGTAAGATTTTCTATATTTCCTTCCCAAGGTTAATTTTTATTGTATTTCGTATAATTTTACACACATAATTATTAGACAAGTATAAAGTAACTATTTCTATCCATGATTCCACAAAATTGTCGTGATTAATGCTTTCTTTCAATCCAGCTACATGTGCTACATAAATGTATTTTTCTACAATTGACTTATTTTCGTGGATTTTTACAAGTGACTTATTTTACAGGTTATTTTTTCCATGTACGATATAAAACCAAAATAACATCTTTATGGGGAAAATAACAAATAACAATATTTGAAATTTGACTTTTAAGTCCAGTACTAGTAATGTATGTACAATTAGTTAATACAGGTAATATTTTTGTTGCATTACTTAGCTTTTACATTTCATTATTGCATTTTATTTATATTGGATTTGTATTCTAGAAGTGGCTCTAAGATCGATATGACATCACGTTAAATCTGACTACGTTGGTTATTAATAATCAATCCATCCAATTATTTATCTACGTTTGAAATTTCAGATAGATTAGATTGGGTAGATAAATTATTAATAGTAATGGGTGTAATAAGCAATGGATCTAGTGAAACAGCATGCGATATGAACCTTCAGTGGAGCAAGAATGGAACGCATTGCTTCAATAGAAAAAAATACCACTTACTTGACTTATAATAGTGACTTATAATAGTGACTTATAATAGTTTATTGTTAATTCCGAGTTGATTCCAGCTAGACAAATACTTTTACAAAATATAATAAGACGATAAATAATGACAGGTAAATATAATGCATGAAAATATAAAACAGAATAATTGCTACTATATAGTTTCCATTACCATTATCAGATTTTAATGATATTCTTTCAAAATGTAGGTAACCTTAAGTTCCTGGCTTAATATTGACGGGTGGCGTTCCTGCGTGTTTGAATTCGGTATTGTTATGTGTTGAGTGAGTATTTTACGTAACGACTTAATAATATGATGTACCTACCATTTAACACGACATTGCTGCACAATATTCATTTAAATTCAATGTTAAGGTTTTTAATTAAAATTTGAAATAAGCCCCATATAAGTCATTAGTAAACTTCGTGCTTTACTATGAAAAATTAGATTATTTCTTAAAGCTTGCACTAAAATTTGAGTAAATTGATTCGAAAAGTTTAATATTTAATAGTTCCGCCTGAAAACACTCTTTTTAAATTAATTTTTGTCTTACCGCACCTTCCGATCTCTGGATCGGATACCCTGATAGTGCGGAACCCCGAAGAGTTATACAACCTCTTCTATCGTAATTAAAAAAATCCTTTTTATAGGTACATCGGAATGTATGCCCTCGTCACAGTCTTCATTGAATCTTAATGCACGGTCCATACATTAAAAATTAGGTAAGTGTATTCTAAATGATATATTATTTTTATTCGTTTTTATGCTCCATCTTTTAAATGATTTCTGGATAACCTTAAATACTCATTTTCTGCACCGAATTACAAACCTTTACGATATCAGTCTTGGATGAACTTCACAAAAGTAAAGTATAGTAATTTGATATCTAAATTCTATGTATGTATTAAAATTAAAATGTAAAGAAATAGTATAAAAAATAATTTAAAAAATGTTTTTAATATAATATAATAAAGAATATAAAAAAATACTATAAAAATAGTGTAAAATATATTTTTTTAAAGGAATAGGATTTTTCATCTTTAATTTCTTTCACAGTTAAACAAGTCAACCATGATGTCTTCATTACTGCCCAATACACGACTCGTCAATTAAAAATAGGTAAGATCATTCGACAATGATATATTATTTTTATTAGTTTTTTTCATGCTCCATCTTTTAAATGATTTTTGGATAACCTTAAAATCTCATTTTTGACTCCGGATTACTTTTAATACCAGTGTTGAAGAAATTCACAAAAATAAACTGTAGTTTTTTATATGTATTTATTTTAATATCTTAATTATATTATGTACCTATGTCTTTAAGGGTAAAAAATGTTTTCAAAGTGAATAAAGTTATTAATCAGCTATTTCTTTCACAGATAACAACCGAGTCGCCATGAAGATGTATTCGGCCTGCTATTCACGATTTTCTTCAAGGGTCGGTAAGTACCTAGAATATTTTTGTAAATACCTACATGTAAACAGGTCCGGACTGGTCTTCAAGGCAAAGGCGTTACAGTAACTACTTCTTCACGAAAATTAAGTACACGAATTAATAGCGATATTATAGGTTAAAATTGTTTTTTACTCATTTTACTATGTAACTGTAACTTTGCGGTTTTTAAATTTCTTTATTGCCATATCCATAACCTGAGTACCCATTACATAGTAAAATGTCTCACTTCCGCGATAATTTTGGTCTAAAATCATATGTTTTTGACTCTTTCTCTCAAATAAAACAAATATCAAAATCGTTTAATTTAGACTCCTCGAACTATTTAAGCTTTCAAATAAGGCAGAAAAACGACAAAATATACCCTATACCTCTTGTACAGTTTTCTATGCTTATATGCAAGAATCATAGATAAGTGTAGATATCTCACCGCCTTGTAATTGAAGGAAGCTATTAAATGACTTAAACGGCTGACAGAACTGTCAGCCGTTTTATGACTGTCATGGTGTAATTTACGCGGAACAATGCCGACATGCGCAGTTAATTGGTGAAAAAACACGATATCGAAGAAGAAATATCGTTTCCTTCGAAAATGATCTAAAAAGTAATTTTTTTTTAATATTTTTCAAACACGAAAATAGATGACAGAGACAATTTCAACAAAACATTTTCTTGTTAGAAGTGAGAAATCTTTACTAATCTATGGCAAGAACCATAAATTATTGAATTTAAGAACTTTGATATGACGGAACGATAAATTTTTTTTACGTGTTATACATTGGTTTGGCAAATAACTTATATTGTAATGCCAGTCACTTCAATTTATTTGTTTGTAAAGTGCTAAATAATAATTTTTTATTCAGTCAAAGATGCAAAAAAGCAGTTTTTATCCGATTTGCCCGTAGATTAGTAAAGATACTTCGCCGCCTTGAAATTGAATGAAGCCACAAACGGCTTATTAGTAAGTTCTTTTTTTGAATTCTTGACAAAATAAAACATTTTTAGAGAAAATTTACGAAAAAATAACTAATATTGCGTAATTTACATAATAAATAAGTAATTATTTCAAGTATTTTAGAGACATTTTAGCACGGAGACGTGGCAAAACTTTTTTACGCAACTATTTCAATTCTCAAAACTGGGTACATTTTCTTGTTAGGAGTGAGTAAACTTTAATAATCTATGGATTTGCCTTAGAACCAGTCCGGGCCGGGGTACGAAATATTCGTTAGTAACATGAGATTTTTGTGTTGTGTCTAGGATCATCAGTGTTCAACTGTACGTCAACTCGGAAAATATTAATAAACAATATTATAGAGACATATAACGGTGTTCCAGTGAACTAATTAAGTGATTTTGAAAAAACGCTAATGTCTTTGTGATTCTGAGTAGGTTATACTGTATCGGTATAAACTTGTTTTCAAATATTAACAGTTTTAGGGCAATATCATTGTTACTGAATTATAACTTTATAAGTAACATACTTACGTGATCAAATGGAGGCTAATATTAGTTACACAAGGAACTCAAAATAAGCAAGTTCATCATTATGCATAAAATAAAATTTAAATTTAATTACTTGTGGAGTTTCAAGAGTAGGTCTTCAAAAAATGTCATTAGGTATTACAGTAAATAGGTATATACCAAAACTTACTTTTACTTTTTTCTACTATCAATTATACAATTATACATCCGCGATAAACAGATGCTACGATGTTATTTAATGTGAGACAACCTTAAGTATAGTCCGCGTAAAATTGCTAGTCCGCTATGAATATAGAAATGAATCGCGTCGTCATAGCAAATTATGACTACACCTGCTCGCAACAAATTTAGAGCGCACTAGCAGTCTGGCGCGGACTATACTTTACTTTACTATATTATGAATGGTTGAGTGAATGAATGATTGAGTAACATCCCCCTGTGGTGACGGGGTCTGGAATAGAATAGCACCACCGCAATCCTTCAGCGTGTCGTAAGAGGCGACTAAAGAAGGACGGAGGTCGCAGAATTCACACATCAGTGGATTCTAACATAGTGATTGCACAGAGAGATATCGACATTACAAATATTTAATTTTATAACACACAAATCAATATTAAAACTGCACCAAGTATATGACTGTAAAAAAATTAAAGATTTTTTTTGCGTTTGCGTTTACTTAAAAAACATCTAATTTATATTTGAAGGCATGGCAGTGCCTCCGCCAAGTCGAGCTACTTTCATGACGGAAAATCAATAAACGTGAAAAATAAAAAATAAAAAGTTTACTTAAACATGATTGATGCATTCTTGAAATAAGTCACAGTTATTTTAAGAAATATTTTGAAACAAACCATTGGATAAATATAAATTTAAAATCAGATTCGCAAATAGTCGTGTCAAAAAAGTAAGAACAAAATATTTTGATATCAAAGTAAGATGCTTTAACTTTACTGTCATATTAATATAAAATAATAGACCGTTTCTGTTCATTCAATAGTGCTGCTAAGTCATTCAATGTGCATTGAACTCCATCGTTCAATAATCGTGAAAGCGCTTCACTTCACTACATTACATTATGATTTCGTAACATACATTTACATACATTTTTATTCTAATGCGTAATCCTATCTCATAAAAATAAAATGATAATATTAAATAAAATAAAAAATACTTGCCTCATATTTAAAAATTATATACATTTTAATTAATCCTCTGAGTCGCTGAACAGTAGATGGTAATATTGTTTTGAAATGACTATTTTTAATAATGATGTCTATCTATGCATACATCTATGGACCTCTGTATACGTGTGAATGTGTTAGTGTAGGAATGAGTGTATGTAAGAATATAAGAGTAGAGTGTAAAGATCTCAAAAAAATAGATGCTCATCCCAAAGTTAAGTCAAATCTGGTCATTACATAGTATTTCTAATTATGGTTATTACATAGTTTATGGAGTATACCTAATATGTAGATATTAAATATAGCATAAGTGTATAGCACGCAGGCTTGAGCCAAAGTTGCTCGCCGCGAATAGTATTGTAAGTAATATTTTAAGCAAGCATTGAGTATAGGTGTAAAAAAGTTATGAACAATCATGTATATTATGTCTCAATTAATGGTTATGGCCTAATGTAACGCTAGTCGTTACACAGTAGATGTTAGATACAATAATATGTTAGTTTTAAAGGTGGTAGAACCCTAAGTGGTTCGACTCCGGCGGCACCACCGCCACACCTATTTCTACCTCGCAACAGCAACGGTAAGCGCTGCTGTGTTCTGGTTTGAGGGGTGTGGTAAGGGAGACATACTTTTCTCAGTCCTTCCAGCTTAGTCCTTAGTTTCAGGCGTAGCTGCGCATCTGTGGCCGACCTCAGGTAGATCTAATCCTATCTGGGGTTGATTACAGATGTCCATGGACGGCAGTAGCCACTTAACATCAAGTGGACTGCATGCTCGTTTGATACTCCTGTATTTAAAAAAAAGTCAATTTATAGTCAATTAAATAGTTTATACTAATGCATATAACATATACCTCATTTTTGTCACAATTTTTCTTTCAACTTAAAAAATAATAATTTACTCGATCTTAAAAGAGTAGCATTTAAATGTAATATCACTATTTAAAATGTAAATATATTTTAAATACAATCAAGAAGGTGCTGTGAATTAAGTAGTTGTGTCAGGCGGGCTGGGGATATTGTAATCTAGGGGCTACGATTCGAATGTTATATTGATATGTACGAGTACGTCCACTCACTTAAAAATATTAGTGTACGTTACATTTTATGTCACAAAATATTTGATATCCACTTACGTGTGTGTCTGTGTGTATGGGAGAGGGAGAGAGATAGGGATTAGAAAGAGAGGGAAAAGATCCATGGTCAGGCCAGTCCATATTTAGGTACCTTTGCGTGTGTGTGTTGTGTGTACATTGGTGATTGCGTCTATGGTTGAGATGCTACGTATGCATAATTATGTGTGTGTCCGTATGTGATCGTCTGAGAATACATATTTGTGTGAGTGTGTGTGTATCTGCTTGTGAGTATGTTTGTGGGCGTATATTTGAGTGTGGGTGTATCTGTGCTTGCGTGGCTGTGTGTGGGCGTATATGAACTGTGTAACTGTGCTTGCGTGCCTGTGTGTGGGTGTATATGTGTGTGTGTATCTGTCCTTGCGTGGCTGTGTGTGGGCGTATATGTGAGTGTGTGTGTGTATCTACGCTTGCGTGTGTGTGTGTGGGCGTGTATGTGTTGTATTTGTGTGTACACATACGTATTTCAGATGAAATTAAATTTAAATTACCTTGCTATATCTTCTAACAAGTATATCTTGGCAATAAAGAACAGATTTATATTTAAGTAACCATATCAAAATTATATGGACGTATTCATCTATTAATTACAATCGACCCGAATCGAATCAATGGTAGAAGCCCGCCTGTACTGGTAGTGTGCTTTTTAATAATTCTGATTTTTTATAACCCTTTGAGTTATTGTATAATGAATATGTTTGTATATAAAAATAATTCAGAAATAACTGCCATAAATTAGTCATATTGTTAGAAATATATTCAAATTATTTAATAATAGTTATTATTAATTTTAATTAATTATTTTGTGTTATTTTAATGTGTTATTTTTATAATAATAAGTGTCCATTTTATAGTCCCTGGCTGTATGCGTAAAAACGATTGTACTTATGCATTAGCATTAAAAAAGAAAAAGAACGCTCTTGACGTTCGAGTTCTATTATGCGCGGGAATAATAAAAGTGGTAAATTGGTCGAATAAATAGTTTTATTTTATTCATATGAATATCCAAATTCAAATATCTATTAGCAAGCACATGGATAGTACATAATATAACAGTAAAAGTATTAGGTCCCCCAAGTTCCACTTGTCAGGCATGGAAATCTAGAATTCATTATAATAATTATGTCATTACTTATTATCAATTGTTAGGATTTACATTGAAAGTTATTCATCATTATAATACGAATCGTTAATTATAATTGAATGTGACTTTTTTATGGCCGTAATTTATATTTGCTCGATAAGGTTTGAGGTTGTTTGAGCCTCATATTTACATTTCCAATTTCCCTGACACTATTCTTCTAATTTGTGATCGACGTTTTAGAAACTCTATATTATATGTATTCTCATATATAGATATATTATATTTGAAGGTGGTAGATCCCGTTGTGGGTCGACTCCGGCGGCACCACCGCCACACCTATTTCTGCCAAACGATAGCAAGGTCATAGATTAGTAAAGATACTTCGCCGCCTTGAAATTGAATGAAGCCACAAATGGCTTATTTTAGTAAGTTCTTTTTTTGAATCCTTGACAAATAAAAACATTTTTAGAGAAAATTTACGAATAAATAACAAATTTACGTAATAATTACGTAATTTACGTAATAAATAAATAATTATTTCAAATATTTTAGGGACATTTTAGCACAGAGACGTGGCAAAACTTTGTTACGCAACTATTTCAATTCTCAAAACTGGGTACATTTTCTTGTTAGGCGTGAGTAATCTTTACTAATCTATGAGCAAGGTTAAGTGTTTTTGTTTGGTTTGAAGGGTGTGGTAAGGGAGACACACTTTTCCGAGGCATTCCAGCTTAGTCCTCAGGGGTAGCGGCGCATCTGGAGCCGACCTCAGGTAGGAATCTGATCCTACCTGGGGTTGATTACAGATGTGTTTGGACGGCAGTAGCCACTTACCATCAGGTAGACTGCATGCTCGTCTGCTACTCCTATATTATAAAAAAAACATTTTCCCTTCTAAGTATATCTTGCTTTTTGTTTCTTCTTTTTTTGTTTTTTTTTTTTTTTTGTTTGTTTCTTGTTTTTTTTGTTTCTTCTTTGAATTAGAAATAAATTAAATAATATATATATATTGCGGGAAAGTAATAGGAGTTGAAATAAAGATAAAAACTATGAAGTTCACAAGTATCCTGGTAAAGAATAAAAAATAAACGTTGTAAACCATTACCTAAAAATTAGACATAAAATTACAGACATTAAACTATATACTATCTATCTACTCATATTTTTTGTACAAAATCGTTGCTTATTTTTTTCTTTATTTATCTTTTTAACTCTAATTAAATCTTCTCTACCTATCTAATAAATATCTATTTAGACTTATGTACAAATATAAGAAAAAAATTGAACTGTAAATATAAGACACACCTGCGACATGTGTACCTATTAATTAAAACCGATCGGTGATGATGAAATTTCAATCGATGGATTAGGTTAGTTTAGGTTAGGTTAGTACCACATCACTCCGGTTAGGGCAAGCGGTGTGATCCTTTCGCGAAGTTATGATGCTAGAGGCTAAGAGGCGATTAAGGATCTTTCCATCATCTTCGTCGCACGTGATTCCTCCCCGTCTCAGTCCCATCAGCTCTAGAAGGTAGATTTCGGGGAGTTTACCTCTCGCCCCAAATTTACAAGCTACGAATGTAATGCTAATGCTTTTTCGTGATCAGGAACAGAGCGTCCAGAAGGAGGTCCGAGTTTTAGTCAGTATGAGTAGGAACACTTGGATTTCCGTAGACAGAATCCATAAGGATTTCTCCCCGTTAAAGTTTTTTTTATTTCGAAAATTGCCTGAATATTCTCATTTCTTTTATTTATTGATGAGCAGCGAATGATTGTGAAGCGATTTAAAAATCCTCAAACTTCGAATAAACCGACTACATGTCTGTGTGTGTACTGTGGGCGTGTGTGAGTTGCTTATGTGTAATATTGGGCGTTTGGAAATGAACGATTTGAATTAGAAATAAATTAAACGTTAAGAATGTATAAATTTATACTAAGGCCCAAAGCTTTAAAATTGGTAGATTTTATAACAAAATTTTTGATAAAAAAATAAAAAAAAAATGTTAGATTAAAATTAGTTATCCAAGTATTATGTGTAAAATCACATGTGAGTAATTATGTCATTCCCTCATTAATCATTTGGCATTTTTTTATGTATAATTATTTCTCAAAAGTAA
The DNA here is from genome assembly GCF_041222505.1 of Epargyreus clarus. Classification (NCBI taxonomy): domain Eukaryota; kingdom Metazoa; phylum Arthropoda; class Insecta; order Lepidoptera; family Hesperiidae; genus Epargyreus; species Epargyreus clarus. The sequence continues at coordinate 12,328,608 of NW_027332212.1, forward strand.
AATAACATCCTATTCACGTATGCAACATATGGTCAACTTATTCACGCATCCAACATATAATACAAAACTGATTAGCTGGTAAATTAGTTTTATACTAGGAACCTGTATAAAAATCTTAATCGTAATTATCAAAATTTGTGTCATTTCCTCATTTTGTCGATATGAAAAATTACCTATTATGGCGCTTTTCCTATAGCGCGCATTCAATTTGCATTACAACATTTCACACATACAGAAATCATATTATTAGAGCACACTAAGAAAGGATTATTGAAAACCCCTAAAGGGGCTTAATAGGGGATGAACGCTTATTACTCTATAATATATTAAGTACTAATTATACAAACTAAAAAAGTCCGACTGGAAATCAGGTAGGCTGTATGCTCGTTTACTCCCTACTCATTAAATTAGAAATTAACATTACCATTGGTAATTTTATGAGCTTGCTGTGTGGTGTCGGCATAGAATAGCACCACTCCCTCTCTTCCCGTGGATGTCGTAGGAGCCGACTAAAGGACTAAATCATCAAAAAAAATAATTAAGTGATATCAGGATCGGACTGGGCCGAAAGGGTTAAAAAAAAACCCTTGAAAGATTAGCTACGCCAACTTCTTGTTATAAAAAGTTGATTAGAGTAGCTAATGATCTTGCATTCAACCCACGTAATGGAAATTGGTCGCCGCCGTGAGACCCCGGCGCAGTAGAATAGGACCTCCCCCTCTCTTCCCGTGGGAGCCGTAAGAGTCGGCTAAGGGAACCGGGGAAGACCATCCTTGTCCCATATTTTGCAGATTTAAGACATATATATTTTATTTTATTCAATTTATTAGTGTTGTACAGGTGGAAATATCTAAATTATGTGATAAATGTATTAATCGAGCCAAGTGACCCTTAATGCGGGATGAAAGATCCAATGCAGTTTTATGGACATTTGTTGTTATTTAGATTAATTTTTTTTTTATTTAAAAGTGTCAAATCGCGACATGTAATCACACCTTATCAAATCGCGGTGCGACGATCCACTCTCTTAATTTCTAGTATGAAGACATTGTTAAATGTCGACCCTTGATAGGTAAAACTTTGGAAGAATTAAAAAGTAGTAACGGGCAAAAGTAAAGTTGAGGGTAGATAAGATCGAAGGGAATTTCGGTTATATGGCTAGTCCGACCCTGATCACACTTCTCTCTTGACAATACCTCACCTCTCTAGAAAATAGCAACTGCACAGTACGAGTAGTACGGTCTGTAGAAGAACAGGGTATTACCTAATCGTTTATACTCGTAGGTAACACTACTGTCCGTCAACTATATTACCTTTTATTTGAAGTTTTAATGTGTTTAAATTTTAAAACTTTCAAAAGAATATATTCCTAGAAATAGTAACGTATTTTGATTATTGAGACTTAGATTTGAAAGAAATTTAAATTTACATAACTGCCAATAAGAAAACTAAATAAAAAAGTCAATATGTCTCAATTTTATATTTATGTTTTAGAATCAAGTCTAAAATACGTAAATTAATAAAATGACAGTAACTGAATAACCTTTTATGTAGGCGTGCTCTATATTTTAGGTATCATTAAAAAAATCAATTAAAAAACAGAGAAAAAGATAATACTTATTATTTAAAAAAAGACAAACCCACTAAGTTTCTGACCGGATCATATAAGTTTAGGTCGCGTTTCGATCCGGTAGAAGTTTAAGAAAAAAATTGTAACTGATAATTTGTAAGTGCTGCCTTTGGCCTATACAAATTAAATATAGTTCATTTCATTTCATTGTCACTTACCGGTGAGATTGCTCAAACACGTCATTTCAAAGTAAAAAATAACACTAGAGTTTAACAGTTAATCGATTTAACCAACATCACTAAGTTACTAACTTTGTCAAATAGAAGCTAATAAAGTGGACGGGTTATGTCGACACTTGAAATGCAATCCTTAATAAGCGAGATTGAATAAAAACAGGAAAGTGATTTGAACTTGAAATATTTCCAAAAATAAAAAAACACGTAATTGTTGAATTGAAAATATTTCTACGTATGTTAAAATAATTTTAATTCAATGATTCGGTGAGTTTATTGTTTTTTTTTTTTATTTCGACTTTAAATAAATCTCCAGTTAAGTTTACACAATGTTATTTACTAAGTTTTGCCTTTCAAGCATAGACTTATATGTACCTACTCATAGCTATTATAATATCATGTAGATTTATACACGAACATGATATCAATCATTGTATTCAAATTTATCCTCAATAATTTGGCAGAGCAAATCAGCGTTTTACAGAAATTTCGTTAAAATTACTACAATGAGTGAATTTACTTACTAATGTAAAATTACCAGAAATATATTATGAATATTTTATCATCATCATAACCATCATCGTCATCTACCAGTCCACAAGCACGTGTATCTGTTCCACATAATGATTAGAGCATGATTAGCTTACGTGTAATATATATTGTAATGTTAGATTAGAATAGAAGATGTTAAGGCAGGATACTTAAAAGCCAATCGATCTTATGAAAAAGTTTTGTAAATAAAAAAATACTATTCGTATAGACTTAAATTTGTAGTATTTTCTTAGGCTTGCATATATACGCGTAAGTATAAAAAGGTAGTTTATTATACATATTTTTCTCAAGGTGTAAAAATGTAAAAACCTAATAATTGGCCAAGTGCGAGTCGAACTCGGACATGGAGGATTCCGTACCTCCGAAATTTATTTATATTTTTAGTTTTTTATCATAGTAGCAATACAAGTAAACGCATCACAGTTAAATAAATAAAGCAAGAACGCCGGTAAATATCGTATTCTTGTAGTGTAACTTCATGTATATTTAACCATTTTTTTTAGAATTTGTTGTGATGGCGACTATCGTCATACTCGTACGTACCCCATAGTAAAAGTTTCAACTTTATACCTATCTAGTACGGTTAAAGAGATAGACCCCTTTGACAGACAGACGGACAGACAACAGAGCTTATTAATAGGAATCCGTTTTTATCCTTTGTGTACGGAACCCTAAAAAAAAAAGGTGGTCGCCTCATATGTACGTCAAGCCGGCAACCACACATTTTCACCGCAACGTAAGAACTGCTTCACGGTATAAAGAAGTGTGGTGGTACCTCCCCGGTCGACATTGGTTCACCCCTGTGAGACCCACAGGCTTGTGTTCTTCATTGTTCACAGGCGGATCGAGCAGGGATATTAAACATTTTGCTTTTATTCTTGTATGTCACGTGATATGCAAGGCCACAAGCGAAATAACATTTACATGACGGGAAGCTTAGTCGCATTGATGCACTAAATGCCCGATTTTAAAAAAGGACCATACTAACTCTGCCATCTTTCAACTGTAGTCTTACTATTTTCATCTATGACGTCTAAGCTTATTTAGTATTAATTATTAAAAGTATATTAATTTTAATGTTTACGTAAAAGAAAAACAGCATTGCGAAAGGTATTTCGATTTGACTAAATATTTTGAAAGTGGTAGTGTTCGTTGTTCGATATCGGAGGTACCACCACCACCTCTTATAACAGCAGTGTTAAGCAACTGTATTTTCATTTGTATGTGTGGTGAAGGTGAGACGTATGTATGCCGATCTCAGATAGGACTTAAATTCTATTTGGAGCTGGTTACAGGTGTCCATGGGTGGCAGTGGACACTTACCATCAGGGTTACCCTGCTCAATGTTCATACTTCTATATTAAATAGGGATTTTAAACAAACAGAAAAAATGTGGATTTAGGAAAACTTATATTCGGTATAAGGTATGCTTACAGATAGTTAACTGTAAATATAAAAAATATTATTTAAATAAACTAATTTCTAAAAAAAAAAAATAAAAAAAAAAACAAAATAAAAAAGAACAAAAACAAAAAATATCGCTTAAATCCTTTAGAAACTGATTTCAATAAGTCGATCTTGTCACATACCATTCGATGCATCAAACTGTTTTGTTTCTTCCCGAAAAAATATTTTTTTCTATTTTTAAATGTGGGTCATCCTTTCCTGCTTTGCCTACTAGATTTACCTAATAAGCAAAAAAAAAACATTTTCTGTACATACCAATGGTTAGCAAACAGTGTGATGTAAATTAAAATTGAAATATTTCCAAAAAAAAACACGTAATTGTTTAAAAAAATATTTCGGTGAAAATATTTCTACGTATGTTAAAATAATTTAAATTCAATGATTCGGTGAGTTTATTGTTTTTTTATTATTATTTCAACTTTAAATAAATCTCCAGTTAAGTTTACACAATGTTATTTACTAAGTTTTGCCTTTCAAGCATAGACTTATATGTACCTACTCATAGCTATAATAATATCATGTAGATTTATACACGCACTTGATATCAATAATTGTATTCAAATTATGTATTCATTGTATTAATTAGCTTACGCGTAATATATATTGTAATGTTAGATTAGAATAGAAGATGTTAAGGCAGGATACTTAAAAGCCAATCGATCTTATGAAAAAGTTTTGTAAATAAAAAAATACTATTCGTATAGACTTAAATTTGTAGTATTTTCTTAGGCTTGCATATATACGCGTAAGTATAAAAAGGTAGTTTATTATACATATTTTTCTCAAGGTGTAAAAATGTAAAAACCTAATAATTGGCCAAGTGCGAGTCGAACTCGGACATGGAAGGTTCCGTACCGCCGAAATTTATTTAGTTTCCTATTTTTAGTTTTTTATCATAGTAGCCATACAAGTAAACGCATCACAGTTAAATAAATAAAGCAAGAACGCCGGTAAATATCGTATTCTTGTAGTGTAACTTCATGTATATTTAACCTATTTTTTTAGAATTTGTTGTGATGGCGACTATCGTTATACTCGTACGTACCCCATAGTAAAAGTTTCAACTTTATACCTATCTATTTCGGTTAAACAGAAAGAGCCCATTGACAGACAGACGGACAGACAACAGAGCTTATTAATAGGAATCCGTTTTTACCTTTTGTGTACGGAACCCTAAAAATAAAACAAAGATGGGCGCCTCATATGTACGTCAAGCCGGCAACCACACATTTTCACCGCAACGTAAGAACTGCTTCACGGTATAAAGAAGTGTGGTGGTACCTCCCCGGTCGACATTGGTTCACCCCTGTGAGACCCACAGGCTTGTGTTTTTATTATTCACAAGCGGATCGAGCAGGGATATTAAACATTTTGCTTTTATTCTTGTATGTCACGTGATATGCAAGGCCACAAGCGAAATAACATTTACATGACGGGAAGCTTAGTCGCATTAATGCACTAAATGCCCGATTTTAAAAAAGGACCATACTAACTCTACCATCTTTCAACTGTAGTCTTACTATTTTCATCTATGTCGTCTAAGCTTATTTAGTATTAATTATTAAAAGTACATTAATTTTAATGTTTACGTAAAAGAAAAACAGCATTGCGAAAGGTATTTCGATTTGACTAAATATTTTGAAAGTGGTAGTGTTCGTTGTTCGATATCGGAGGTACCACCACCACCTCTTATAACAGCAGTGTTAAGCAACTGTATTTTCATTTGTATGTGTGGTGAAGGTGAGACGTATGTATGCCGATCTCAGATAGGACTTAAATTCTATTTGGAGCTGGTTACAGGTGTCCATGGGTGGCAGTGGTCACTTACCATCAGGGTTACCCTGCTCAATGTTCATACTTCTATATTAAATAGGGATTTTAAACAAGCAGAAAAAATGTGGATTTAGGAAAACTTATATTGGGTATAAGGTATGCTTACAAATAGTTAACTGTAAATATAAAAAATATTATTAAAATAAACTAATTTCTAAAAATAAAAAATTAAATTAAAAAAAAATAACAAAATAAAAAATCAAAAACAAAAAATATCGCTTAAATTCACTTAGAAACTGATTTCAATAAGTCGTTCTTGTCACATACCATTCGATACATTAAACTGTTTTGTTTCTTCCCGAAAAAATATTTTTTTCTATTTTTAAATGTGGGTCATCCTTTCCTGCTTTGCCTAATAGATTTACCTAATAAGCAAAAAAAACATTTTCTGTGCATACAAATGGTTAGCAAACAGTGTGATGTAAATTAAATATACAATAAATATATTATATTCCCAAATTTGAATAAAATGACACTCTACTAGTAAGTAGAGTGTAAAGTTTACAGTGGTAAACGTAGTAGAATCTTCATGGCTTGATTCCTTTATGCCTTATAATGGAGTTTTTTGTGCTGTAGTATTCTGGTTTGCAGGATGTAAATAAATAAAAAATAAATAAATACCTTCAGCATCCAGGGCCCCACACTATGATTCCCTGTGTCGTGGGTGCTATGAGTATACACAAAGACACAAAAAAACCCATACTCAAAACAGATATCTAAATTCCTCGTTCTGATATCTGTCTGGCCGGGGATCGAACACGGATCCCTTTGCGTGTCAGACCGGTATGGTGATCCCTCGGCCACGCGGGTCACCAAGGGTGCGGTGAGGTTCTTATTCGAGCCATTCCAACTCAGTTTTAAGTACTCAGTACTAAGTACTCAATTTTGAGCTATGCATGTGACAATCATAAGGTAGGATTCTTATTCCGCTTAAAGTGAACTGTTTGCTTGCATTATCTATATAATTAAAATAATAATTTCTTTTCATAATATAGAATTATCTATATTATAAAAAGAAAAAAACTATCCCTTCTTTAATACCTAGCTCGGAAGTCTCTTATTGTATATAAAACTTATTGGTTCATCATTAAATATTTAATTTTAATGATTCATATTCATTCAGTATAAGACTTCAAAGTCTTTTGCATTACTATTATAAATCATAATACCTACTTAGTGTAATTTTAATATAATGTACACCTTAAGAAGTAGGAGTTGTAGACTAGGGAATTAAATAACTAAAATTACAGCAAACAAACGTAGGAAACTTGCTACCAACGAAAGGGGGAAATATTCGCTTAAATAAACATTCGGCTACACATGTGCATATCATTAGGTTCTCACAGAACCATAAGTATTATACATTGGCGAACAGCTATAGAAAAATAAATAAAATATAATAAAAAGAACGCCTTACTTCTTATGTACCTAATTGAAGGAAATTGTTCATTCTTGAGGAAACGTGTTTATAAGTGTTAGATACTAAATATTCGTAAAATTTAAGTAGGTACATCGTATGTTTACTATGAACCTGTAACTCCAGTCCGATACGTCTTCGAATATGAAATATAAATAGATAAAACATGTAAATATGACTAAAAATTGTATAATAAGATAATTAGAATTTGAAAGTGTTAAAATTAAAAGAATGTGAGCATCAAGGCACTCTGTGATAATTATAAGATAGATGCCACAATCTGGCAGTATTATTGTAATATTAGATGACAATAATAATAATAACGGCACGTTTAATAAATTTATAATAAAAAGGTTATTGAATTTGTTAACTTGTAATCAAAGGTGGTAGAACCCTCCGTGGTTCATCTCCGGTGGCACCACCGCTACACCTATTTCTGCCTGGTAACAGTAGTGTTAAGCGCTGTTCCGGGTTTGAAGGGTGTGGTAAGGGAGATATACTTTTCCGAGGCATTCCAGCTTAGTCCTCAGGGGTAGCGGCGCATCTGTAGCCTCTGATAGGAATAGGTCCTTGTCGGGGGTTAATTGCAGATGGCGATGGGTGGCAGTAACTACTCAATCAGGTGGACTGCATGGTCGTCTGCTACTTGTATATAATGTACATAATATAAAAACATTAATATATTAAATTGTCTTTATGTAGGTTTCAAATATTGCCTCTTCTTTAATTATTTATTTGCTTGACGACAAAAGTATAAAAAAATGTAAAAAAAAATAATAAATGTAAAGAAAAACAAAAAATGGAAAAAAAATAAACAAAAAATGTAAAAAACACAAAATCAGTAAATGTAAAAAAAAAACAAAACCAAAAAATGTAAAAAAATAAACAAAACCAAAAAATGGAAAAAAAAGAAAAAAAACCTGCCTTACTTTGTTTTGCTAATTTTGGGAACGGCAAACGATTTTCATAGATTTAACACAGCATTTAAAATTTATATGAACTGTTTGCAAATTTGGCTAATACGCTGGAAAAGATTAAAATTTTTAAATTACCACACCTGATTGCACCTTAGACCTTTTACAATTATGTTGATATAAGCCTAAAGTACAGATTAATATGTAAATACGTAATAAAACAATAGACCAGGAGAGAACAAAAGATCTGACCCAACAAAATCTTAGCATGTTAGTACCACAAACTGCAAGTCAAATTGTCGGTTGTTCTAACATTATTCATATTCATATTGCTCGCGATTCTCTTAACAAGCTTTTACTTATATCAATTATATAAAAAAAGTAACTATATAATAGGTGTGATTCTATTTTAATATTTTTTGTCTTATGAAATTAATTGCTTGTTATAAAAATTAATAGCAAAAATTGCTATTGATCTACACTAATATTATAAAGAGGAAAACTTTGTTTGTTTGGTTGTAATGAATATGCTCAAAAACGAATGGACCGAGTTTAAAAATTCTTTCACCATTCGAAAGCTACATTATGCACGAGTAACATAGGCTATATTTTATATGAAATATATTTGATAAATAGATTATGAGACGGTACAAAGTTTGCCAGGTCAGCTAGTAACTTTTAAATTTAAAATAATCTTTCAACAACAATAATGAAAATCGGAACTCCTAATAAAGCTGCCTGTATTTATTATTTATGTATGTGTAATATATTATATGTATGTATTGTAATATATGCGTGTAAATCTATATTAGGCGTAGTGCAGCCCCCTCACTAAACCGGCCAATAATGTAGCTAAAATGCCATGAATTTTGTACAGTAAAGTTATTATATTTTTCTTTAATAATGTTTATTAAACAAATAATTACAATACATTTTTTACAATTAAACAATATTTAAACTATAACTACTGAAATTAACATTATATTATATTGTAATTTTAGTTAAGATTGCTCATGTAAATTTTGCAATTTTTTGCAATTTTTATTGTTATTACAATATACTGGTTACGATATAACACACGTAATTTGGGCCTACAGCATATACAAGTTTCCAGGCGCGCTACCATAGAGTCATCAGCGTTATCCACTCCATCCAGGTCAACTTTCATCCATCGTCCGTTATCTATCATCTAGGGCTAAGTCAACGCCAATTCATCTAATTAATCTTAGGACTAGGCCAACCAAGGGATATCTCTCGTCGGAGTCTATCCGCCTAAGATATCCGTAAGATCTTAAAAACTCGGATGGGTGATTTTCAAATTGTGACCGGAGTGCCTTTAAGAGCACTTAATTAAATAACTTTTTAATATAGGTGGTATTGTGGTTCATGAGTGCGTGACCGAACGTAAGCATCTGTGTACATATTTACATCGATGTTAAAAATGAAAGGTTGTATTTGTGTTAAATAAATAAGTGACAATGTAAATACTAGTAAATCATCAACTTATCTAAGGTACGTTATGACGACGTTATACTATGGTATTATACAATTGTATTATTAAGGTGGTAGAACTCTTTGTCGTTCGACTTCGGTGGCACCACCGCCACACCTACTTCTACCTAATAATAGCAGTGTTAAGCTGCTGTGTTCTGGTCTAAGGGTGTGGTCAGGGAGATAAACTTATCCGAGGCATTCCAGCTTAGTCCTCAGGGGTAGCAACACATTTGTAGCCGATCTCAGATAGGTATCTACTCCTATCTGTGGTTGATTACAGATGCAGGCAGTAGCCACTTACCATCAGGTGGTGCATGCTCGTCTGCTACTTCTATATTATAAAATTTCCTCTGTAGGTAGTTAATTACTTAAAGGTTGTATTTGTAGTTGTAATTGTAGCCTTATTAATTCTAAATTAATAAAAAAACATTAATAGATATGTAGGACGAGCTTGTTTATCCAAGTATTAATACGCTTATGTATCTATAATAAAATATATTATAGGAATTGTAGATACTCAAAAAAAATGCATTAAAAAAACATTCAAAGCATAACCCCGCAGGGGCAGCTAGTGGCGAGCTGTTGGTGAGTTACGACACCACGAACCCCAGTAATTCCGGGTAGAACCCTTAGAACCCCATTTTATTGTTTGGTGGTGAGTAATCGTCACCAAACAATAAGTCTCCTCATCACCACCAAAGAATAAAAATCACCTCTTTTATCCTCCATGCTGTACTAACTGGTAGATTAAAGCTATGAACTTTATGCTTAACAAATAGCTCAGAAGAGTAAACTTTACTGAAGGGTCCTGGAATCATAATTCATATGTTGGTAAATTACACCTAATGCCAATATGGATCTAATCCTCCATCCTATATTCCTAAGAAAAAGCCACTTTAGTCTCAATATTATCATTTATTATCATCTATAATAATATAATGAAAGTAAGGGATTTTTAAAAATCCGATAATTGAAAGAGTACAAATGAATTTAATATATGTAATGTATTCCAAATATCTATTGGAAACTAGTGTTAGCAAGATATAGTCTATGGGCATCATAAATGGAAGGAAATATTTAAACATGCTCTGTGATAAATATACGGACAATACCTGTATCATATAAATAGTGATAATAAAACGGATGTTTGTGTGTGTAGATTTATTGTACGCATGTGTTTGTAAGTTATGTATGTGTGTCAGTGTGAATATGTATGACTTTGTAAGTAACTCCTAAACATTATATTGTGCATATAATTTTCTCAACTCAAAGTAATCATGGCAGGTTTATTGTTCCTACTTTTCATTAGCTACAATTGACAAATCTGAAATTTGTTGCATACTAAGATAACTTGAGATGCTCTTGAATTCCTTTAAATTCATAATTTTGTGTTAGCTTAAATTAACGAATTTTATAAAATACATACTTTACGTAATATAAAACATGCTCATTAAAGTATTTCAAAATAGACCTAGTATATTAGCCTCCATTTTTGTCAATTAGTGCATAGTGTAAATAATTTGTAACTACTGTGGGGTTCAACTATTAGTGATTCAGAAAGTACAGATTAGTATATTAACAAAAAAAAAATACAAAAATTACAAAACAATTAAAAAAAATCATAAAAGGTGTACTAGACACAGAAAAAGAAAAAACTGTATGTATTGTTTTTTTTATTATGTGGTTCAATTTTACGCGACAGTTAACAGCATGGATTTTATTTAATTATGAGTAAACATTGTAGACATGAAATTAAAAAAAAGCACAAAAAATATAAAACAGTAATAAAAAGAAATAATAAAATAAAAAAGCAAAATATAATAATAAAAAAAATGTACTAAACTTATTATGTTGTAGTGTATAAAAATATCTTATTACAGCTAAATTACGAGCTTAATTTATATAATTTTGTAAAATTAAATACATACTATAAGTTCGTTTAGTAATTGTGAATATTAATAAGATAAGCTAATTAGATTATTATAATGTCTAGTAGCAAAGTATTTTATGTAAATATAATAATACTATTTCGTAAAATAAAATAAATAAAACACAAAAAAAAAAAAAAACAGTAATAAAAAAATTAAAATGTCTAATAGACACAAAAATAAATTTTGTTTGTCTTTTCAAATTTTGTATAGTCTTAGTATATAAAAGTATGTAATATATAATGTTATTAGTAAACACATTATATATAATCATAATATGGCTGTAAATAGAACAATGCTATTTCAAATGACGACCCGCGTGGCGGAGCGGTCACCATGCCGGTCTGACGCGCAGAGGGTCCCGGGTTCGATCCCCGGCCAAGACAGATTTCTAAATGATGAATTTAGATTTCTGTTTCTGGGTCTGGGTGTTTGTGTATTTGTCTCTGTGTGTGTCCATAGCACCCACGATACAGGGAATCCTAGTGTGGGGCTGTGAGTGTAGAAAGCGTTTAAAAGCGTTTATCATAAATAAATAAAATATCCAGAAGTATTTTAGTAGAAATAAAAATATGAAATATAAAAAAAGAACAAAAAATAAAAAAGGTCTACTAGACACAAAAATATTTTTTATTTAAATTTTGTACAGTCTTAGTACATAACAGTACATAATATGTCACGTTATTAGTAAAATCCCTGTACTTAAGACTAATTTAGCTGTGTGGTGTCGGCATAGAATAGCACCACTCCCTCTCTTCCCGTGGATGTCATAGGAGCCGACTAAGGGATTTAATCTAGGAAGAGGCATAGTCGTAACTGTCTTCCTATTAAGCTTTGTAAAATTGAACCACATAATATTTGCTTTAGCCTTTTTAGTATAGTCTCTAACTGTACTCTATCTATATTTCATGCTAAAAGTGTATGTTTAAAGTGTAACGTTACATTTTTCTGCATTTATTAGTATTGAGTAGTTTAGCATTAGGGTTTTAAGACATAATCATATATATGAAATACATAATGATATATCAAAGGTTTCACGATTTTATTACGTAAGTACGACTATTATAAAAGTATATGCTAAATATTTGGGTCTAAGGTAGTTGGATTGTAATTTTACGTGGGGTTTGTAATTATAATGATAATAATAAAAATAAATTTAACAATAAAACTAATTTTGTAAATTTATTGTACGCGTGTCGCAGATGAGTGGTTTGACTGTCATAGGATATGATATACGAGTATCTATACGAAAACGTTTATATGATATTAATAATAATTAATTTAACAATAGAACTATCTAATCCTGTAAATTGAATATTAAATGCGCGTCGCGGATGACTGCTTTGAATCTGATAAGATATGAGATATGTAATTATATAAAGTAAAGTAAAAATCCTAGCCAAGTTTTGCCTGCCATAGTACGAAATTTGTCAATTTTAGTTATTGACAAAAAATAAAAATAAGTTTTATTTGTCTTTTTGTAATTTTGTGTAGTCGTAGTATATAACAGTATGTAATATATAAAGTTATTAGTAAAACATTGTATATAATCATAAAATCATAATATTGTTGTGAATAGACAATGCAATTCCAATATCCTGAAGTATTTTAGTAGGTACAAATAAAAAATTAAAAAATACAAGAAAAACAAACAAAGCAAAAAAAAATAAAAGGTCTACATGACACAAAAATAAATTTTGTTTGTCTTTTAAAATTTTATATAGTCTTAATATATAACAGTATGTAATCGTAATATAGAAAGATAAAAATAAAAATCATTATATATAATCATAATATTGCTGTAAATAGAACAATGTTATTTCAACATCCTGAAGTATTTAAGTAGATATAAAAAAATAACATATAAAAAAAAACAAAAAAAAGTAAAAAATATAAAAGGTCTACTAGACACAAAAATAAATTTTGTTTGTCTTTTAAAATGTTGTATAGTCTTAGTATATAACAGTATGTACTCGTAATATAGAAAGTTAAAAAAAAAAACATTATAAAATAAAATACAAAAAACAAAAAAAAAAGTAAAAAATATAAAAGGTCTACTAGACGCAAAAATATTTTTTAATTTAAATTTTGTACAGTCTTAGTATATAACATGTCACATATAGTACATAATATGTCACGTTATTAGTAAAATCACTGTTTATAAGCCTAATTTGGCTGTGTGGTGTCGGCATAGAATAGCACCACTCCCTCTCTTCCCGTGGATGTCGTAGGAGCCGACTAAGGGATTTAATCTAGGAAGAGGCATACTCGTAACTGTCTTCCTATTAAGCTTTGTAAAATTGAACCACATAATATTTGCTTCAGCCTAAGAGTCTTTAGTATAGTCTCTAACTGTACTCTATCTATATTTCATGCTAAAAGTGTATGTTTAAGGTGTAACGTTACATTTTTCTGAATTTATTAGTATTGAGTAGTTTAGCATTAGGGTTTAAGGTATATTAAAATACATAATAATATATCAAAAGATTCACGATTTTATTACGTACGTACGACTATTATAAAAGTATATACTAAATATTTAGGTTTAAGGTAGTTGGATTGTAATTTTACGTGGGGTTTGTAATTATTATGATAATATTAGTAATAAATTTAACAACAAAACTAACTAATTCTGTAAATTTATTGAACGTGCATCGCGTATGAGTGGTTCGACTGTGATAGGATATGATATATCTATACGAAAATGGTTATATGACATTAATAATAATTAATTTAACAATAGAACTATCTAATCCTGTAAATTGAATATTAAATGCGCATCGCGGATGACTGCTTTGACTCTGATAGGATATGAGATGTGTAATTATATAAAGTAAAGTAAAAATCCTAGCCAATTTTTGCCTGCCATAGTACGAAATTTGTCAATTTTAGTTATTGACAAAAAATGGATAGATTGATTATTACTAAGGATTAGATTTATATTTTATGGATTAGATAGATTAATATTAGATCGCGGTTACACGCAGAACAGTACAGCCGAGGCTGAATTATTGATTTGAATGGGATTCAAATCCGATCAAAAGTAGGATTAAATTGTAGTGAAGGTGATGACCATGTTGTGATCGTTTTGTGCTTGTAGTATGTGACAGTGGTACGAGTGAATGGAACTTATCATGAGATTTAGTCCTAATTCCTTAATAAAATGATAATATAGGTATAGGAATAAACAAGCTACTCGTATATATGATAAGTGTTATGCGTAATAAGATGTACATTGAAAATCAAATTGCGTGCACTTCTTATTGTGTTGTAGTGGATAAAAATATCTAATTTTAAGAGCTTAGTTTATGTAGTTCTGTAAAATTAAAAACATATAACCTGTTCGTTTAGTCATTGTAACTATAAGATAAACTAATTGCATAATCATGATATCTTGGAAAAAACACAAGAAATAAAAAAACCAATAATAAAAATTTAAAATGTCTACTTGACACAAAAATAAGTTTATTTGTCTTTTTGTAATTTTGTGTAGTCGTAGTATATAACAGTATGAAATATATAATGTTATTAGTAAAACATTGTATATAATCATAACATCATAATATGGTTGTGAATAGAACAATGCTATTTCAATATCCTGAAGTATTTTAGTACAAATAAAAAATTAAAAAATACAAAAAACAAAAAAAGCAAAAAAATATAAAAGGTCTACTAGACACAAAAATAAATTTTGTTTGTCTTTTAAAATTTTGTATAGTCTTAGTATATAACAGTATGTAGCTCGTAATATAACTCGTAATATAGAAAGTTAAAAATAAAAAAACATTATATATAATCATAATATTTCTGTAAATAGAACAATTCTATTTCAACATCCTGAAGTATTTTAGTAGATATAAAAAAATAAAATACAAAAAAAAAACAAAAAAAGTAAAAAATATAAAAGGTCTACTAGACACAAAAATATTTTTTAATTTAAATTTTGTATAGTCTTAGTATATAACAGTATGTACTCGTAATATAGAAAGTTAAAAATAAAAAACATTATATATAATCATAATATTGCTGTAAATAGAACAATGCTATTTCAACATCCTGAAGTATTTTAGTAGATATAAAAAAATAAAATACAAAAAAAAACAAAAAAAGTAAAAAATATAAAAGGTCTACTAGACACAAAAATAAATTTTGTTTGTCTTTTAAAATTTTGTATAGTCTTAGAATATAAGAGTATGTACTCGTAATATATAAAGTTAAAAATAAAAAAAAACATTATATATAATCATAATATTGCTGTAAATAGAACAATGCTATTTCAATATCCTGAAGTATTTTAGTAGAAATGAAAAAATTAAATACAAAAAACAAAAAAAAGTAAAAAATATAAAAGGTCTACTAGACACAAAAATATTTTTTAATTTAAATTTTGTACAGTCTTAGTATATAACATGTCACATATAGTACATAATATGTCACGTTATTAGTAAAATCACTGTTTATAAGCCTAATTTGGCTGTGTGGTGTCGGCATAGAATAGCACCACTCCCTCTCTTCCCGTGGATGTCGTAGGAGCCGACTAAGGGACTAATCTAGGAAGAGGCATAACTGTCTTCCTATGAAGCTTTGTAAAATTGAATCACATAATATTCGCTTAAGCCTAAAGTCTTTAGTATAGTCTCTAACTGTACTTTAATCTATATTACATGCTATAAGTGTACGTTTAAGGTGTAATGTTAGTTTTCTGAATTTATTAGTATTTCGTGTTAGGGTTTTAAGGTATATTAAAATTGATCAATTATTTTCAAGATTTTCCTTGTTAGGTACTACTATGAAAGTACTCGTATATTGTAACGCGTAAGTTTAATGAAGTTGGATTGTAATGTTAATAATAATTAATTTAAAAATAAAACTAACTAAACTTGTAAAATTAATATTAAATGCGCGTTGCGGCAGTTTTTGACTCTGATAGAATATGTCTATACGAAAACGTTACGTTCGTTTAAATATGAAGTAAAGTAATAATTCTAGCCAATTTTTGCCTACCATAGTTAACAATTTGTCAATTTTAGATTCAAATCTCATTAAAATTAGGATTAAATTCTAATGAAGGGAATGGTCATGATGTGGATCGTTGTGTGCTTGTAGTATGTGACTGGTATGTGTGAATGGATCTCTATATGACTGTGGTATGTTTGAATAGGGACTCAAATCGTTTAAAACTAGGATTAAATTGTAGTGAAGGGAATGACCATGATGTGGATCGTTGTATGCTTGTAGTATCTGACTGGTACGTGTGAATGGATCTTTATATGACTGTAATACGTTTGAATGGACTCAAATCGGATTAAAATTAGGATTAAATTGTAGTGAAGGGAATGACCTTGATGTGGATCGTTGTATGCTTGTTGTATGTGACTGGTACTTGTGAATGGATCTTATTGTGAGATTTAGTCCTAATTCCTTAATAAAATAGTAATATAGATATACGAATAATTAAGCTACGTGATAAGAGTTATGGTATATAAGTTGTATATTGAGAGTCAAATTAGCTGTGATACATAGTAGTCCTGTCACATGGCGGGAATTTTTATATGTGCGGTTCGAGTGCTAATGTTTTTGATTACTGTCCCACTGCTGGGCACGGGTGCTCTTTCCAAGGTGGGTGGTTCATCGCAGTTTCATTTCGCATTGGTAGACTTCATACACCCTTGAAAACTGTTTTTTTTTTTTTCATCACCGTTTAGAGGTGTGTCTGCGTATTGTTATTGACATTTTATCTTTTAACGTTTTAATAATATTGGAAATTGGTATGCACAATTTAATAATTTGAATTTATAAAATGCGACTTAAAATTATATTTTTACGCCATTTATGGCAGTATGAGCGAAAATTCTTGATTATAACACCAATGTAGGTATACACCTTATTCTACAAATAAAGATTTTTGTATTTGTATTTGTACCTACCTGTAATCCGAATGACAGACTTCGGGAAGGCCGAGTTTCTAAATGCTAGGCTATGAATGCTAACTAATAAAATTGGTCAAGAGAATATTATTTTTAGTTTGTGCTTTAAGGTCTTCGAGTATTAGAAATATCTACATACGAGTACGACCATTTACTGAATAAAAAATATCTGTCTTGACAATGTGCTCACATATTCTTTCTCTGTTACCTAAAGTGTGTAAAACGCTTCGATCACTAATAAGAACTATAGAAGGTAAAACGGTACAATTTAAAAATATATCTAAAAAAATGTCTTCTCCATAATATATGCAAATTTTCTTAAGTAGGAACAATCATTATTATTTTTTAGTTATCTGTAACAGATTATTTCAAAAAAGTTAACATTCGAATCGTAGATGGAGCCCGCCTGTAGACAACGTTGTCATCTTCGTCGTCTTCTTGTATCCTCATTTTCATGATTACATCTCCTCTCTCTCTATCTCTTTCTCTCTCTATTTCTCTCTCTCTCATACACGTGTGTTGGTTTTATATGTGTGTGAATTGTGTGTAAGCGTGAATGTATGTTATTATGATCGGTACATGTCAATATCATACCCATATCATGTTATTGTAATGTCAGTGTAGGGTTCCCGCTAAAATTGGCGTGTGTACGTAGCGTTCGACCGGTCTGGACGGCCTGGAACCCGCCGAAGGATACGTCAGTGTAATTAGGTTACATATAATCTAAAGAAGTATAATTAATGATTTTTAAATAAAATTTGAATTTTGAATAACTGTAACAGTAGTATTAAGATATAAATTACTATAAGTAAGGAATTGATTCATAAGTTTTAGGTCGGCAACTAAGTTCCCGCCAAATTTTGCCAAGTCACAGGTTGTTGTAAAAACCATCATCCCCGTCCTAAAGTTCAAAGTTAAAGATAAAATATAATAGAGAATACAAAAACAGATACAAAAAAATATTTATTGATAACACAATTTGAAGGTGGTAGAGTCTTTTGTGATTCGACTCCGGCGGCACCAATGCCACACCTATTTCTGCCTGGTAACAGCAGTGGAAGCGCTGCTGTATTCTGGTTTGAAGGATGTGGTAAGGGAGAAATTCTTTTCGAGGCATTCCAGCTTAGTCCTCAGGGGTAGCAGCTCATCTGTAGCCGACCTCAGATGGGAGTATCTAAACTTATCTGACGTTGATTACAGATGTCTATGGGCGGCAATAGCCACTTACCATCAGGTAGACTGCATGCTCGTCTGCTACTCTTATATTATAAAAAAAAACTCATCTTGTAATTAAATTAGATACTAATATGGAAACGATTTATAAATTAGGTTTAAATAAGTATATAAGTAAGTAATAGTAACATGTACATTGAAAAAAGGGAAAATCCGAATTAAATAGTAGTAGTAAAGGCTGGCAATACTAGAAAAAATTTTGGGTTCCAATATAAACAACTGACGAAATTAAATTAACTTTTGTTCATGATAAAAAATTACCACCTCACCTCCCAAATTACCGAAATTGATTAAGGGCGGTAGAAAGAGTATAGCCCAACCTATTTCTACCTTGAAGCGGTTCTTACTTATGGAAGGGTATCTTGATATAATGCATGTCTGGCGACCACCTTAGCTCTGAATTGCAACGCGTCTAGCATAGAAATAAAACTCCAGTTCTATCTCGAGTTGGTAACAAATTTTAATGGGCAGCAGTAACCACTTACTATCAGGTGGACTGCATACTCGTATTCTACTTTTGTATATTATACACAAATGTTTATGGGCTTGGAATATTATTAGTTGTTCTATTTCCTTGTTTGTTATTTTAAATAGTTATTTTTCATGTTAGTCTTCCCATGCTGAACTGGGAAGTTAAAAGAATGATTCAGCTGCCAGTCTTCCCGTGTATGTCGTAAAAGGCGACTAAGGGATCCAAGGGTTTAACGATCAGAATAACTAGGTACCCTTTATATTTGTACATATACATAGTTCATTCTCATGTATAAGTTCAAATGTTGTCAACCCATTACTTTCCCACTGCTGATTAGGCCATAGTCGATCTCTCTGGCCAAGTACATATTGGTAGACTTCACAAACCTTTTAGAAACCCTTATTTAAGATCTCTCAGGTTTCCTCACAATGTTTTCCTTCACCATTAAAGCAAGTATTAATTAATTCGTAATATGCAGATAACTTTTGTAAAAATCCGAGGTGCGTCTGGGATTCGGCCCTGGGACGCCTCGATCGAGAGGCCAAGTTTCAATCACTAGGCTACCACTGCTTAAGTCCAAATAACATTGCATTATTTAAATAAAAGTCCAGTTGTAAGTATTGGAACTCCAAATAAGCCAGTCTTTGCTTTTAATGTCGTTTGCTTTTGTGTATCGGATGTCGATGTGAGTATGATTGTAGTTGTGTGTTTGTGTGTGCGCGTTTCTGTGTCTGTGTGTCTGTATGAGCGTGCGTGTGCAAAGTATGCCTACTGCGTTTCAATTAATCTATTAGATGCAGTCAAACTGCTATTAACTTAATTATTATTAAAAAACTTATATAAGTAGAATTAAATCTAAAAATTATACTTATTTAGAAATACGTTAAGGGGTCAATTTGTACATATACGAGTATAAAACCATTGTGGAAGTTGCCAAGAATTCGAGTAGTTTCACAGGCTGGTAATACTGAGAAAATTATCTGGGGTTGTGATTTTACATATCAGTTAGTTTTGAGGGTGGTAGAACCACGTAGAACCCTTTGTGGTTCGACTCCGGCGGCACCACCGCCACACCTATTTCTGAGTCATAACAGCAGCGTTAAACGCTGGTGTTCTGGTTTGAAGGGTGTGGTAAGGGAGACATACTTTTCCGAGGCGTTCCAGCTTAGTCCTCAGGGATGGCGGCGCATCTGTGTCCGACCTCAAGTAGGAGTATCTCATTCTATTTGGGGTTCATTATAGATATCCATGGGCGGCAGTAGCCACTTACCATCAGGTGGACTGCATGCTCGTCTGCTACTCCTATATTATAAAAAATACTAACATACCGTACTTTATATTAGATATAATTTCTAATATTAAAAGGCTTGCCAGACATCAAATACCACAAATTGTAACTACGTGTATTACCCATTACTGCCCATTGGGCACGGGTTTCCTCTCAGAATTTGAATTTTAGGCCACAAACCACTGCGCTGGCCATGTGCGAATCAGTACGTCTATCAGAAGGGCAGCTTTTTTCACGATGATTTCTTTCACCATTTAAGTAATAGTTCATTTTAATATAATTTTTGAAAAAATAGTTTCTTTGGATTAGAACCTTGGACTTGAATGATTGTAATTATTACAACTCCAGGTAAAGCCTGCCTGTGCTTGTTGTCGTCTGCTTTGTAGTAATTATCTTCTGTTCTTTTCATTTCTGCTTTATCTCGGCGTGTGAATGTGTGACTGTGTGACAGTGTGTGTGCTTGTGTGCGCGTTTTTGTATGTGTTCGCGACTGTTTATAAGTTATTTGTTGCAGTAGCCTTACTAAATTTAAATACAGTTTTAGATGCAGTCAAACTGCTAGTGTATAGGTATAATGTGTAGAAGGTGGTAGAACCCTATGTGGTTCGACTCCGGCGGCACCACCGCCACACCTATATAACTATTAACAACAGTGTTAAACACTGCTGTTTTATGGTTTAAAGGGTGTGGTTAGGGAGACTTACTTTTCCGAGGCGTTCCAGCTTAGTCCTCAGGAGTAGCGACGCATCTGTGGCCGATTTCAAGAAGGAATCTAATTCTATCTGGAATTGATTACAGATGCCCATGGGCGGTAAAAGCCACTTACCATTAGGTGGGCTGAATGCTCGTCTGCTACTCCTATATTATTATATAAGAAATCATAAAATGTGGCCTAGATGTAAACATACCTATTTGAAGGGATTAGTGTAAGACCGGTAAATAATTTTAAGACGTGTACATAAAATTAGGCACAGATAATAAGGTTAAGGTTTTAGGTTTAAATTCAATTAAAAATAAGGTGTACAAACTTAGAATAATTCGGGCACAAAGGGGTCTAACTATAGTAGTGTACACAAGCCGGTATTGCTAAGAATTATCTGGAGTTCTAATATAACAAACAATTATTATTATGACATTTTAATTCACCGGTAGTCGTATAATTCATTTCTATCTTAATGGAATTTATTATATAGAACTATATTGAAAATATTACACTCATTAAAAAATGTATAAAAAATCAACCCATTTTTTTTAATTCTTAGAACAGTGCGTATTTGTTTACGAAAGCTCCACCGCCATTCCTATCTCTGCCTAACAGCAGTATTAAACGTTATCTTATGATGTGTGTGTTAAGATTAATGCAACAAACAAATTTATAATTGCGTGTTAATATTAGAACTTCATAATTATGTAACCGACCTGTGCTGTCGTCTGCTTTCATATTACTTTTGGTTACGTTTGCGTTACGGTTACGAGAATATGTGCGTGTGTGTGTGTGTGTGTGTGTGTGTGTGTGTGTGTGTGGGTGTGTGTGTGTGTACATGTATGCATGTGTGCGTGTGTGGGCACGTGCGTAATTATGTTTGTGTATGGGTATGCTGATACGTGCGTGTGTGTGTGCCTGTATATGTGTGTGTGTTTGTGTATGAATTTATAAGTTCTTTTTTTTGTATTGTTTGCGACAAATAAAATTTATCTTCAGTTATGCACTAGGTCTATAAACTTTAGATATATTTAGATGCAATAAAATTGCGACTAATATAAAAATGTCTTACAGCTGCAAAGATTGTCCAGTACTCTATTTCAAAAGTAATATAACGTATAATATTAAGTCGATAAAAAAATGGTTGAAATTACGTATAAAAAATATTTGATATTAATAATTTGCACGTCTTACAAAATATTGATAAATAGTTCCCGTTATAAAAAATCATACGCCGATAATATTATAACAAAAATATCTGGGGACTAATCGTTGTAATATCGTTAATACTAGTGGTAAAAGCTAGTTTTATTAAGAAGAGCATAATAACAAAAAGTATGCTGCATAACGTGTAATTCTTTGTACATTTAATTAGGCAATGCTAGGAATTGTAGCACATAACGCTTATTAGCCTAAAAGTTTTCAAGGTGGTAGAACTCTTTGTGGTTCGACTCCGGCGGCACCACCGCAACACCTATTTCTGCCTAGTAACAGCAAAGTTAAGCGCTGCTGTGTTCTAGTTTGAAGGGTGTGGTAAGGGAGACATCCTTTACCGAGGCATTCCAGCTTAGTCCTCAGTTGTAGCGGTGCATCTGTGGCCAACCTCAGGTAGGAATATCTATTCCTATCTAGGGTTGACAGTAGCCACTTACCATCAGGTGGACTGCATGCTCGTATGCTACACCTATATTAAAATAAATGTAACTAGCTTTTTATAAACTATGTAGTTTTAATCATTAATAATATAGTTTAAATTTATATCAGTTTCAAATAATAATACTAATAAATTCAGGATAATTCTATTTTAGAAATAAGTAGATATAAGTAGTAGTAGAGAAAGTTAACCATTGTAAATAATGCATATATGTATTTCACTTTACATAAGAATATTACCTTTACTAAAACAACAAAATTGTTGTAATACCTAACTACTTCTAAAACTATATATTATGTTCATCTTAAGGGAATCGTTTCAGAAATATTTTGTATTCGTATGTTTTAGTGTTATAGTTAATAAAATTCTCTTAAAAAGTTAACTCAATGGCACCCATACCATGTTTAATTTTAAAAAATCTAATAAGACTCAGATAATTTAAAAATTGTAATTGTAAATCATTTGTAAAGTAATGTAATTTCACAATTTAGTAGTGTATGTTCTTCTTAGTTAATAAAAAAAAGGAAAAAAAAAATACAAAATATAAAATGTAATAAAAAAATAAAAAGTGAAAAAATAAAAAAAAATAGATGTAATCTTAGATAATAGTTTTAAAATATAGTAAGGTACAAGATATTCATTATTATGCCATGTTACGATCGTCTATACTAGAAATACCATTTTCCTAGAACCTTAAACAAGTGCCTACTGCGCAATCTAAGAGTAATAAAACAGAGTTACTACAAGATAACTACAGCAGATACATAACTACATAGCTAATGTTATAACACAAATGTTTAATGTCACCAAGAAAAATGGAGAATCAAAAAGAAGAAGAAGAATACGATATTATATGTTATAAAACAAATGTTTCACTTCACGAAGGAAAGTAAAGAACCGAGAAGAAGAAAAAAACATGATATTATAATTAAATGTATATACCAAGTAACTAAAAGTTCAACTCCGAATTATGATATCAACAAAATAAATTAATAATGAACTATAATTTAACTTGGATGGTTCCCTTCTGTTCACCGTTCAGTTTAAATTGTTCTGTGAAATACCTACAAGTAATTGTGAAAGTCTAACCTTTGAAGTGCAGGCTACAAAACACATCATCAAAGACAAGAAAGAATAATTTTGTAAAATTATTTTGTCTTAAAACTGATATATATTTTCGAAAATTACTACATGATGGTTCTACAAGAACAAAGAACTATGAACTGTTCTTCGAAACACTAGCAACGAAGTATCTTCAGATCAAACAGTGTGGAGAATATCAGATTGTGTGGAGAATATGAGATTCCCACGAACTAACAGGACATCAGTCGATATAACGGAATATTACACAAAATTGTTCTTCAAATAATTGGAACTAAAGCACATCTTCAGAGTTCAGACTGAATTGTTTGACTAAGTTCGTGAAATGTGTTCGGATCATAAGAATAATTCTAAAACGGAAAATAACCAATATAATAAGTCATTCTAAAATGGAAAATATACTAACAATACATGATCATTAATACTAAAGTCTTCAAAATAATGTCACTAACTAAATGTTACAACAATAAGAAAACACAAACTTAACCCTAAATTAATCCGAACTTACTTATGGCTCATTTATGAGAATTACCAGTATATTTCCACCCGGACTTATGAGGATAATTGCGAATCAAAATATTAACCGATGGTTTGAAGATACCATTTTACAACGGAAATATAAAGGCCTGACTTCAACGATCTGACTTTTAAAATGAACGGAGTTAGACTTGAATTCCTATTGAACAGAGAATAAAGCTATGTGAAGAAGCTACATGGAGAGAAGAATATATTCTTGTAAAAAGATTGACTGGAGACGGCAAAGAAATAAAATGACTTAAGATTAAGAAATTAATTTGGTATTGTAATTCCCCACAGACTTTGTAAATTCGGTGATGTATGCGGATCTCTTTACATTCAATTTACATGAATCATTTTTTAACAATGAATACTAACCTCTTGATACCACTGAATGAATACAGTGTCCTGTCTAATGACACAAATACAACGATGATACAATAAATAAGCCTTCGGAATAATAAAGAATAAATACTTAAAGGACACCTGCCACTTCTGTTTGTTACTACTTCGCGCTACTCGCCAATGAATGGCGCTACGAGTATTCTGAATCACGCAATCGAAGTTTTCTTAACATCTTGCATATATACCAGCTCAGAACTAAGACTGTTGGAGTACGGCCGCTCACTGGCCATCATCACCTAGTCCGGCGGGAGATCTCTCTTTGCCAAACGACTATGTACAAACTATACCAAAACGGAATATGTGAAACGATAACGAAGTTATTAAAGACATAAACACGCTTAAACATTTCGTGTAATGTGCACATACTGCATGCATTCGAGAGGATATCTGGAATTTGGGAAAAAATTGGAATTTATTGATAACATGGAAGAATTATTCGATGATAAGGAAAATAAAGCACGAAACTAAATAAGATAGCACTTGGTAACTATTTCAAAAGTTTCAATCTCTAAATATATTCGGTGTTTTAGTATAGACGATCTTTTTTAAAGAACTTCATGTATAGTCATTGAATTATGTATTGATGTTTAAATGTATTTGTAAATATTAGCGTATATTCCTAAATCTTTGTACAGTTCAGTGTAATAAATGTTGTGGTAGTGGAAATATCTGTTTTAATTAAAATCCTATATCCCTATATTAATAATATATATTAGTATTTGAATATAAAGGAATGAACATTATTTAATAACAAGTACACACAGACACATAGTGCCAAAGATTTATATAGAAATGTAGTAACTCATATAGGTTAATTATTCCGAAAATACTATTTTATATAACAAAATATTCAATAACACCTCCATTCTTTAATTTCTCTGTCACAGAATGGATTTTCTAGAGAATAAGATCTCTAAACAATTTAATATCCTTCTTTCCTTTTATATACTTTCGCGCTAGACAATAATAACAAAATATATTTTAAAAAGTTTTAAAATGCTAGCAAAATATATCTCAAACTAACAATACCCGCGGCTTCACCCGCTTTTTGTTCAATCATAACAAAATATATCCTATAGCAATCCTGAATAGTGTAGCTTTCTGATTGTGAAAGAATTTTCATGATCGGTTTAGTATTTTCGAAGATTACGCCTACAAACAAACAAACAAACAAAGGTTACAACCATTACACTCATTTGCTCGAAAAGCATTACCCTCCACTATAATACACACACTAAAACTCTAATGAATTGTAATAGCATAGTACTTTTTTGTAAACTTTCTCATGTAAGTGAATGTCATTAATTCTTAATGAGAAATAAATATCTAAACCCAAAACACTCATCGGATAAAAACACCCACACACTCATAGACCGTAGACACTTTAGTTTAACGACTAGTTAATGTGTATTTTAAATAAAATATCTTGTTACACTGGAAATCCGACTACACGATCTCCAACACACAATTTAAATTAAATACGTACACAAACAAAGGAATGCACGAATTTTCCGAGTTAACTGCAAACATGTGAAACCCGAATTCATGAATAATTACTTCCGACCGCAACGAGAGGGATTGCAACGAGAGGGATTGCAACGAGAGGAATTGCAACGAGAGGGACTGCAACGAATACAATGCCGGCAACCAACAGCTACAAGTGGCAATACGTGAAACCAGATAAATCCGGTTTTACGCTACTGTTTAGCATACAACATGTTTCACGAGTTAAAACTGACTCAGTATACAATACATATTATGTCTGCTTAGTAACAGAAGTGTTCAGCGCTCTTTCTGATTGAATGGTGTGGTAAAAACATACTTATCTGAGGTGTTACATCGTCCTCAGGGACAACACATATGTAGCCGTAATATGGGCCGACCTTATATAAGATTCTACTATATCTGGAATTGATTGCAGATGTCCTTAACCGGCAGTGGTCACATACCATCAGGTGCACTGCATTCTCATTTGTTACTATACATAAAAATACATATATGCTAATACTTATTACGTAATACGTACCACTACTGTTACTAGATACTTATTTGGTATACGTATATTACTACTAGTACGAGGCAGCGATAGCCTAATGGTTCAGGAACTTGACCTCTCGATCGAAGGGTCCGAGGTTCAAATCCCAGGCACCTCAGATTTTTCGAAATTATATGCGTATTAGAAATTAATTATCACTTGCTAAAACGATGAAGGAAAACCTTGTGAGGAAACCTGCATACCTTTTAGAGATTTAGGAAAAAAAGAAAACGTCTCAGAGGTATGTTGTGTCTACCAATATGCACTTGGCCAGCGCGGTGGACTATGGCCTAATCGAGAAGGATTCCTTCTGAGAGGAGATCCGTGTCCAGCAGTGGGATAATAATGAGTTGATGATGATGATGATATCACTACTAGATACTTACTCCATATATCGGATTATGCTATGCTAATTACTATAAGTGATTATACTCGTACAGTTCTAATATAGTTGGTGAACAACTTCGAACGAATGCCAGTTGTAACCATTTATCGATCAGTAGCACTACCATGAGCTGGCATAGAAACGCGACTATAGAAATTGTAAATAGAAAACTATTGTCATTTGCTAGTGAATAACATAACTACTATCGTTACGGTATTTCTTGACAACGCCTGTCAAATTAATGACTCATGGGACCGAATTTGTATGGCAATAGATCATAATGACATTCGCTAGCGATTTGATTTCGATAGGTTTTTTACGTATCGAGTTACGCCACTACAGATTTTAGTTCTACGAGTAACCACCAGAGGCGCTGTACAATTTTTCATACATTTATTTTACGCAGTCGCTAGCGAGTAATACTTTTGTAAACTCATGGTAGTGCTACTGTTACTTAAGATATAAGTAGACATATTAGTGGACACATGATTTTATTTCTAAAAGATAAATATAATAAGGTTTTTGCCATTATACATATTACATAATATAGGTACTAGATCTATTGCACACAATAATTGTCACGACACACAAAGTTTAACCTTTGCACAATGAACTCAGCACTATTTGTTTATTAACGAAAATCAACTACTTGTTGCTAGTGGTAGGTTCAGGCAAATTTCAATACCTATCGTATTAAGAAGATAAGATAGATAAGAAGTTTTAAATACATATCTTTGAACACACAAACATTAAATTTACGACCTCCTGTGGCTCGAGCTGCTTTCTAAGGAATATAAAAACAAAAGTCATCTGGGTAATCTAGAAAACAGAAATAGAGCTACAGTTTTGATTCCGTACTTTAACTCAGATAATTATGATTCAAGCCACCCATCGTATCGCGTTTCATAAACCTGATTAAATGAAGAACTAATAGAGCAAAATATAGAGTTGACGAGTTGGAGGTGCAAAATCAAATTTTGTGCCTGTAAATTTTTTTGCATTTTGTTTTGTGCAAATCTATCTTACTATGCAGCTATAATCTATCTTCTATTGCAGTGGCACTCTAATCTTATCTCAGGTTGATAAAAATATACATGGGCGGCAATAGCCACTTATCATCAGTACCCTTAGTATGAGATTTTACGTTTTTACAAAAATGACTCTTTTGGTATTTGTTAACGTATTTCCCATACATTTCCAATCAGTTCTTATACAGTCCGCTAGGGGCGCTGATCGGAAATTTATGAGCAAATATGTAAAAAATGTAAAAACTCATACTAAGAGTACAGGTTGACTGCTCGTTGCTACTTCAACATTACAAAAAGCAATAAGTTAAAACCACACAGTACAAACAATTTAATCTGACACTGTTGCACGTTCAACAATTTCGAGTCTGTTAAGCGTCAGTACATTACACGTTTGAGCTGCGGTGAGGTGAGCGTGGGCGGGCGGCGCGGTGGCGGGCGGTGGGTGGCGTACAGTTATTGAGACCACGAAGTATTCGATATTGATTGGAAATAATTTAACTATACCTATGTAATGAAACTTGACTTAATTAAGTGAAACAAGCATATTAAATGGTCGTATAAGTAATGTTCTGTAAATAAAGAGTGAGACGGAACCCTATTAGGCTATATTGTCTGTCTGATTGTCTTATCTTATCAAACGCAGGTCTGTCGCAGAAGATGCTATATCTCTTGAAACGAATAGTAGTAGACGCTTCAGTCTTTCACAAAAATGTATTTCAACAGCTAGTTAAGACTAGTACATTTTTTTGCACAGTAAAAATCATAACTGCATACAAATTGTTGGAACGCGTAGGAAATACAGCTCAAATAACGGGAAAAATTAAACGAACTCGATCCGAGGTGCAGGGGTGAGAGGGGTTAACTTTTAGGGGTGGAAATTATTTTCCACGATTTCTAGTGAAACTAGACTTTATGATTTAAAAATAATGTTTTCCAATGAAAGTTTTTTCTGAGATTACGAAAACAAAATGACGTTAATAAAATGCTAGCTTTTCTATTTAAGATAGGATATAAGAGTCAATGCATTGATTGAGATACATAACAGTTCCGGTTACGTATTAAACACTAAATTACAATCTTTTTTTGCTAAGAACATGAAAACAGGGATATACAAATAGCGTTAGCTGTGATAATTTGACTTAATTATAAAAATCTAAAATATTGTCAAAACATTTTTATCTGATTTTCTGAAATACTGATATGAAATGACGCTTATATCGTTACAGAGCTACTGAGCTAAAAAGTGATATATATCACTGAGTTCAAAAGATATATCACTCTCTCTTCACTTTAGTGATACATTTTGCGCACCTCTACTAATAACACAACTACTCGCAATATGTAAGTAATATGGACCGTAAATTTAAGGTAAAATTAATAAACAAACTAGTTTACATTCAATATCGAAAGCCAAACTGTTGCACTATAACCACATAATTCTGTTAGATCCAGTAGGCACATAATGGGGTAAGCGCTCGGCAAGGTGTCGGCATGCGGTTAGCAATCGGCATACGGTCAGTTTGCGGTCGGTGCGGGCGGTGCGGCGTCTATTGCTATCAACCAAACCTAATATCGGTTACGCTCACGGTGGATACCTGTTACTACATTTTCTCTTATTTTATTTCACACAAAAGTAGCGAGTGATATTAAGTAGCTACTATTTAATTTTAAATGTTTTCAAACCTAATTTGATATCGGTTACTCTCACGTCGACTGCCCGTTACTACATTTTCTCTTATTTTATTTCACACAAAAGTAGCGAGTGATATTAAGTAGCTACTATTTAATTTTAAATCTTTTCAAACCTAATTTGATATCGGTTACTCTCACGTCGACTGCCCGTTACTACATTTTTTCACCTGTTTTATTTGATACAAAAGTAGCGAGTGATATTAAGTAGCTACTATCTAATTTTAAATCTTTTCAAAACTGATTTGATATCGATTACTCTCACGTCAACTGCCCGTTACTACGTTTTCTCAGCTGTTTTATTTGATACAAAAGTAGCGAGTGATATTAAGTAGCTACTATCTAATTTTAAATCTTTTCAAAACTAATTTGATATCGATTACTCTCACGTCGACTGCCCGTTACTACGTTTTCTCAGCTGTTTTATTTGATACAAAAGTAGCGAGTGATATTAAGTAGCTACTATTCAATTTTAAATCTTTTCAAACCCAATTTGATATCGGTTACGCTTACGTTGGCTACCCGTTACTACATTTTCTCAGCTATTTTATTTGATATAAAGGTAGCCAGTGATATTAAGTAGCTATTATTAAATTTTAAATCTTTTCCAAACCCAATTTGATATCGGTTACTGTTAGGTCGGCTGCCCGTTACCTCATTTTCTCTTATATTATTTGATACAAAAATAGCAATATACTAAGTGGCACACTTAATTTGAACCCTTTTAATGACGTAACCTAATTAAATTAAATTGCGGTCCTGTGATATCATGCGGTTAAGGCACTTAACGAATCATGTTATGTTTCTCTTATAGAACAAAGTGCTTAAATTTTCAATTAAGTCATCATGAATACATTATTTAGTAAATAACTCGTTATTTCAATTATCACCGGTCTTTCTCATAATTAGAAAAACTGGCAATAGTCCATCACTTTATCTGATTGTGATTGATAGACGTCTTTGAGAACATTTATTAGATAACAGTTTTTTTAATAATATAGAAGTTTAAAGGTGGTAGAATCCTTTGTGATTCGACTCCGGCGGCTCCCCCGCCACACCTATTTCTGCCTTATAACAGCAGTATTAAATGCTCCTGTTCTGGTTTGAAAGGTGTGGTAACGGAGACATACTTTTACGAGGCGTTCCAGCTTAGTCCTCAGGACTCAAGTGGCTACTGCCGCCCTTGGACATCTGTAATCAACACCAGATACCGGAGGTCGAGCACAAATGCGCCGCTACCCTTAAAAGCTAAGTTAGAATGCCTCGGAATGGTACTTTTCACTTATCATACTCTTCAAACTAAAACAAAACAACACTTAACACTGCTGTTATTATTCAAAAATAGGTATGTAATATTTTCTATTACACACATTACTTTCAAAACTCAAATGTAAATGAGTACGGTAAAACTGTAGAAATAACTTCATTCAATTTCATCAGAGATAATAACTGTTGCTTCTGAAAGGCAAACAGCTAAGTACAGTGATTAAGCGCTGCTTAAACTTTGGATCCTCGTTTATTTTAGCGAGCGAGGTTGCAGCGGCGCTCAAAGAGAACGTTAACCGCTGGTTAATGGACTGTTTGTTAATGAGTTGCACTGGCCCGTTTAAAGTTTGCGTTAAAGTTAACTACTGATAGAAAATAAGAATTCTACGTTGCTCTAATTTTTTTTATAATATAAAAGTAGAAGACGAGCATGCTGTCCGCCTGATGGTAAGTGGCTACTGCCGCCCATGGACATCTGTAATCAACCCCAGATAGGATTAGATATTCCTACCTGAGGTCGGCCACAGCTGGCCCACTAAGCTGGAACGCTTCAGAAAAGTCTGTCTCTTTTACCACACCCTTCAAACCGGAACACAGCAGCGCCTAACACTGCTGTTATTAGGTAGAAATAGGTGTGGCGGTGGTGCCGCCGGAGTCGAATCACAAAGGGTTCTACCACCTTCAAAAAATTTATTTGACTTTAACGTTGTTTGTGTCACAGTCACCACGATTTTTAATCAACGTTGACAGATACAGGACTACAAAAGGACAAAGACAGGTTTACAAAAATGATAACTTTAACCGATCGAAATCGAGCGGTTAACATTAATAGTGTATTATGTGGACTTTAACTATTTTCACCATAGATAAGTATAGATATCTCACCGCCTTGTAATTGAAGGAAGCCATTAAATGGCTTAAACGGCTGACAATTCTGTTAGCCATTTAATGGCTGTCATGGTATAATTGCGCGGAACAATGCTGACATGCGCAGTTAAGACACGAAATCGAAGAAAAAGTGCGGGGAAATATCGTTTCATTCGTAAATGATCTAAAAACTACATTTTTTAAATATTTATCAAACACGAAATTAGATGACAGTGACAATTTCTGTTGCCAAAACTTGTTACATTATCTTTTTAGGAGTAAGTAAAAAGTCTTTACTAATCTATGATTTTCACCGTATCATAGACTTAAGTTATTTAAATACACCAATCTATAGTTGTCAATTCATTACTGTCCCAAAATTGGGCACGGGAAATTTCAAAGTAAGAAGTGTTAGATCACAATCGAATGCGCTGGCTTAGTACGAATACACTTCACACACCTATCTGAACTTTAAGAACTCTCAAAATTATGTGCGAAATAAAAAAGAATTATCACTTGCTTTAAAGATGATAAAACATCGTGAGGAAACCTGCACACCTAAAAGATTTATGAAAAAATATCTCAAAGATATATAAAGTCTACCAATACTCACTTGGCCTGATCCTTCTTATTCCGAGAGGAGTATGCCCAGCAGTGGGGCAGTAATAACTTGAAGACGAAATGACTTCGAAGACTCAGAATTGCGTGCCTGGGATTTGAATCTCACTCCTCTAGATGTACCTATGTTAAAATCTCATAGCACGGTCATCATTGACCCATTATTGTCCGACTGCTGGGCACGGGTCTCCTTTCAGAATGAGAAGGATTAGGCTATAGTCCACCGCGCTGGCCAAGTGCGTATTGGTAGAAGTGCGTATTGGTAGAAGTGCGTATTGGCGCTGGCCAAGTTCACACTTTGAGATTTTTTTCTTTTTTTTTTAAACCTCAGGTATGCAGGTTTCCTCATGATGTTTTCCTTCACCGTTTTAGCAAGTGATAATTAATTTTCAATACGTAC
Source organism: Epargyreus clarus (assembly GCF_041222505.1). NCBI lineage: Eukaryota > Metazoa > Arthropoda > Insecta > Lepidoptera > Hesperiidae > Epargyreus > Epargyreus clarus. Next base: position 12,361,603 of record NW_027332212.1, read on the forward strand.
ATAATTTCGAAAAATCAGAGGTGCGTGTCTGGGATTCGAACCTCGGATCCCTCGATCAAGAGGCTGAGTACTAGTAGTAGAGTAAAGTAAACTTGTTTATTGAATGTAAAATAACCCTTATGAACCCCCATCATGACAATTTCCACTAACAAAGAGAGTCCGAAATTCGAAGCTCAAAGCTATCACTCCTAAATCTATTCAAATCCTACACCAATTATTTTAATAGAACCCTCGCTTTAATAGCAGTTGGTCAAAGCGGAGCTGTATCGATCTGTACACAATAACACATGCACCTGTGTGCAGAACGTGTGTTGACAACAATGAAATGGACAGTGAATAGAGAGAAGCGGTTCTCAACCTTTTTCTAAATAACAAATAATTGTGACGTTTTTAAGAATTATATTTTAACGAGCTTTTGCCCGCGGCTTCGCTCGCGTTACGAAGTAATATTTTCATCCCCTATTTTATCCTCTTGGGGGTAGAATTGATAAAAATGCTTTCTTAGCGAATGCCTACGTCATAACATCTACCTGCATGTCAAATTGTAGCCCGATCCGTCCAGTGGTTTGGGCTGTGCTTTGTTAGATCACTATGTCAGTCAGTCATCTTTGAGTTATATATATTTAGATTAATGTTACATTTCGATAACGAATTATATTTTGGAGGTCATAAGGCACTTACGTATTTATTAATGCTTGAATGTGTGTATACGTGCCACTATAGTATATGGTACTAACATCATAATCTTAGCGTAGAAATATGAAGTACTTATTATGGGCTAAATGAATAAAGCCGACTATCATGGAATGAAAGTACAAGACTGCTCTATATGATTGCAGATGTCATTGGGTATCAACAGCCACTCAAATGGTGTAATCTAAGATACCTACTTCAACATACACTATTCTGTCTTTCTCCTAAGGACACAGAGCGGCCCTGGGCATCCGACATACGAGGGCTCCCGAAAATACAATACAATTTTTTATCATTCACTGATGAGTTTTAACTTTTTCTTACATTATATTTACAACTGGAATCTCGAATTATTGTGGCCCGGGGGCCCCCAGGGGCCCCGGCATTTCTTAAAACGGCCCTGATTACACTTTAAGTCATATTTTACACACAATTTAACATAGGATGCAAGACTTAAAAAGGAATAGATTAAGGTTTGTTAAGTACATTTTATTTAGTTGTCGAAATAGTGTTAATAGATTAACTGAAAAATATGTACAATTATAATGAAACTTATAGAAAATTAAATTAAATAGTGTTAGTCATTTGCTAAAGTTGATCACCACTGGACATATTACTAAAGGGATTGTACAGGTAGGGTGAAACCTAAATCCTAATTAATTGCAGATATGAATCGGGAATCCGTATCACAATCACTCGGTTTTGTAATTCAATAAGTCTGTGGGGTTGCACTAACGACACTAGCAGACATGCGACAATCAGTTCGGCGCTGCGTTATTGCGATTTTCCGATTGTATCGATACTGCTGATCACGTTTTGACGACTTGATGTGTTCGGTCACAGTATGAAAAATCAATAGCACGTATTGCGTTTTTGCGACTGCATTCGTTCACTTTGGATGAAGTGGTAGCCTACGATTGCCGATCGCTGCGACAGGGTTTTCATGGTGGTAGAATCCTATGTGGTACGACTCTGGAGACACCACCACCACACCTATTTCTGCCTCATAACAGCAGTGTTAAGCGCTATGTTCTGGTTTGCAAGGTGTGATAAGTATCACATTCTTCGAGACATTCCAACTACTTAGGAGTACCAAAGCATCTGTGGACGACCTCAGGTAGGACTCGTTTTAACTGGACTTAATTATCTACAGATGTCCATAGGCAGCAGTACCCTTACCGGGAGTTTTTACGTTTCGACAAATATGACTGTTTTGGTATTTGTTTATTTCCTATTTTGGTATTTCCTAGTTCTGACACGATCCGCTAGGGGCGCTGATAGGAATTTGTATGGGCAAATACGTAAACAAATACCAAAACAGTCATATTTGTCGAAACTAACAGGGTACAGTAGCAATTACCATCAGACTGACTGCATGCTCGTCTACTACTCCTATAATATAAAAAACAAGTCCGACAGGTCTAATTGAATCAGCAATACTGTTCAAAATGATCTGATGATTTGCACAGGTAACCCTAACCCTAGGGATGTTTAATTAAATCGGCGGGCGTCTGGTTATTTATTATCTGGTATTGAACGATTTGAATCCCACGCGAAAATATTTTTTAATTTAGAACGGGCAGACGAATCGTTCGCATAGGTTTTAATATACCTTTATTAAACGTTGAACTATATTGGAACCTAACAGCGCTTGAAAATTATTATGGAAAGATTTTAGTCGGCGTTATAAAATTGTTGTTGTGAAGGGAACTTTTCGTATGGTGAGGGACTTTCGGACTTTGTTACAATTCTTAAATTATTTAGGGGTGAATTGATCGCAGTGATAGTGAAACTTTGTTCAGCGGTGCTGTGTTCTGATTTGAAGGGTGTGGTAAGGGCGACATACTGATTACTAACATACTCGTACTAAGCGGGAGTGCCTCGGGCACTCCCGCAAAATTTCGATATTCCTGCTCGACACACTCACGAAGAATAAATAACATATGCCATAAGCACATCAGTATAAGAACATTATGTCATCACTAACTTATTGCTCACTAACGTATATCAAATCAAATCAAAATCAAATAGTTTATTTGTTCAGATATAGTTCCCCTCTGCTAGGTACGGTTCTCCTATCAGAATATTACACATTTAGTCCATATATCACCGCAGTAGCCTAATTAGACAAATTGACCTGTATAATCCTAAGTTTCCTTTCATCCCTAAAATAAACTCGAAAACGTTTAAAGCAACGTGATGCGAAAAATACCATTAAGCTTTAACAACATCGAAATGTTATTAAAATTTCATTTCATAATTTGCAATATATCCGCCAATTAACATCATAATTGGTTGATAACCGCTACCCTGGTTTTTACAGTCTGCCGATATTATTTGCAAAGCTTTGTAAATTACGCAACATTTCACCTCGCTCGACGTACATCGATCTGATAGCGGCTGCAGCCTTCAATAGCTCTGCCCGGGATGCATTCAGCTCTGCCCGGGGCTCGGAATAAACGTAGACGTATCAATGTTTGAGTTTAAATTGTATAGTTTAACGTGTATGGTATTGTAAAGGAATTAATTTATGAAGTTAATTGATGAGTTGTTTTGAAAAGTTAAAAGTCTTTTATTTACGTCAAGGGAGTTTTAGTGTTACTGATCGTTTTCTAAGGAAACAATATTGAAAAACGAAATGGAATCTTACGTAAGAATAAGGGAGAGGAGTTTGAAAATTCTTACATACCCTTATATGGGGATTAATAATTGCAAAATCATCCTTACACAATAATTAATGTATAGGCCCCTTATGACCAAATAAAAAGTTGTTTGGGATTTTATACGAACTTTTACGTACCTTGCATTGTTTATTCTTTACTATGAGAGGATTAAAACTTGAAACTAAATTTTAAGCTAAAAATTTTCAACTCGGAATAAACATACCCGTAGACATATCAACGTTTAAGTTTACATTGTAGAGTAATTTAAGTATGGTATTGTAAGAGATAATTTAGGAGATAGATTTTGCTGGAATTATAATACTTTTTAATTATATTATGCTAATAAGAGTAGATTTAATTGCTTGTGAGTAGCAGTCTAGCGGGAAACTATGTAAAAAAGGAGCATATTATAATGTTTACATATTAAGATATCATGGAATTAATTGGCAGAGAAAATAAATAATGGAGTATTTATTGAAATTTTCATTATGAATATAGTCTTTCAGGAATAATTACGTTATAGTATAAATAACGGCGCATGCAGGTACACTTTGTAATGTTTGTTACTATGTAATTATGAAAAGTAACTAGATCAAATGTAGTATTCGACTGGGAGGTATTTCCACACGTACCACAACGAAGGTGTCGGTGGAACGGTATATATGACAGCTAACTTAAGTTACTGTAATAATTATTAACCAACACTGTATCATGACCCTTAAATAACAATTATTACTGTTTCGCATTTTTTCTACAGATATGATTGTTAACTTTAAATCTACCCACAATTAGACTACGCTAACTCATTTAAATCTGTTTGTATAATATTTTTTAATTTCTCTGTAAGTGATTTATTGTAAAATATTTTGAGAAATAAATGTATTTAAACGTAACTTAAAAGTGTCATGGATACATACAAAAACGATTACAAACACCAGACCCAGAATTGAAATCCTTTGTCATTCAGATATTTATCTGACCGGGGATAGAACCCAGAACCCTCTAAACATCAGACCGGTGTGGTATTCGCGCCACGCAGGTCATCAACAAAAAGTTGAAAGGCAAACCATCTTAGTGTTTTGGAGTCATAACGCACTTATTGAGGTTACGATCAGGTTGATTGTACGCTCATTTACTACGATCTTATAAAAAAATGTGTGTCTTTGTGTTTATTTATTTATTTATTCAATAAGGCATACCAACTAAGTACATAAAATTATCTAATACTAAAGCTACCCGGCAAACGTTGTGTTGCAATATAAATAAAAAAATGTTAAGGGTGAACAGCTATTATCACTCAGGGGTATGAAAAATAGATAGTAGCCGATTCTCAGACCTACTGAATATGCATATAAAATTTGATGAAAATCGGTAAAGCCGTTACGGAGGAGTACGGTAACTAACATTGTGACACGAGAAAATTATATATAAGACGAGCTTTTGCCCGAGGCTTCGCTCGCGTTACGAAGAAATATTATTAACTAAGAAGATTTACACAAACTTTCATCCACTATTTTATCCCCTTGGATTGGGGTAGAAGTGATCAAAATCCTTTTTTACATATGATAAAATCTACCTGCATGCCAAATTTCAGCCCGATCCATCCAGTGGTTTGGGCTGTGCGTTTATAGATCACTATGTCAGTCAGTCACCTTTGAGTTATATATATTTAAAGATTAGTATACATTCAAAAAAACTTTTAAATATGCACTTAGATTATAGGTTCTAGGTTTAGAAATAAGTTAAACCAAAATTAGACGCGCTAACGTCCTAACAAAAAAAATACATCTTACAATAAAACTTAGTTACTTTTTTATAAATTCTGTAACCTAAATATTTTTCTGCACCTAAACTACTACATACCGTTACTACACAACTACTAACATAGCCACAGAATTATTACGTCATCAAAAACTTACAAACAACATATTTGCAGTCATGTAAACAGTTAAGCGAACACAAATCATATCGTGTCGTAGTCACAGATTAATAAATAGTTGCTACGTAATCGTAGTGGAAAACCCACCAACGGACTCCTCTAATTGGCATATAGTTAGAATAGATCACAACCATAGACATAATATCCAGATAGACGCCGCAACTAATTCTTCGCATAATTATCAAAAGGGAGAGCACACCCTTACAAATTTAGATAAAAATCACAAAGATAGATCAAATTGCAAAGTTCGTTATTTTGACTCATTAAGATTTTCGATTCGATTTCGGTTTTTCATCTATATAAAACTATTAATAAACAATTTATTATTATAAATTAAATTAAAATTAAATAATTATTAATAAATAATTTATTTATTATTATTAATTATTAATATAATTTATAAATAATACAGTCTGTTATTTAGTTTTTAAAATCCTAAGTCCTTTAACTCATTTATTTCAAATTGATATCCCTATTTTGAATCGGTTCATTCGGACAGAATACTTAAGACGCCCTTATCACACTTATGACGTGGAACACTTTATTTTATTCAAATGGTGTTACATGCGCTGTCTATTCATATTTGTGTCTATGGTTCTGACAGAATTGACAGAAAAATTGTCAGTAGGGGTGTCGTGTCGTCGTGTCAAAGAACCCGATGCACCGTTCATTCCTTGCGTACCCTTCGTTGTATCAATACGTATCGTATCGCGTCGTATTAACATGACATTATATAGTGTCATATCTTGCGTACTAATTTTATCGAGTCGTGTCAAAGTCACACTGTGCCGTGTAGTGTCATGTCGTGTCGTACATTGTGGTAATGTCGTGGCGTGTTCGGTCATATTGTGACGTGTACTGTAGTGTCGTACGATGTTGATCGTGTCGTGTCGTGTCGAATAATGTCGTATCGTGTATAGTCGTATCGTAAAGTGTCGTGTGATGTTTTTTGTTAATATTTTGATGCGTAATTATAGATTTTTGTGTCTAGACGGAACGCTGTCAAACGGAAACGCCGGCCAGACAAAGCAAATAAAACGATGTAAGTCTAGCAAATATTTGAAAATTAGACGAGCTTACCTGTAAGCGAAGTCTGATTATAATTTTATGAATGGTGATCTGAAATATAATTGAGAATTACAATGTAGTATCCTTCTTCCCACTCGTCGGCATCGCGATTGTTTAGCCTTTAAAAACAAAAAAAATTTAAAGACCACTGACACTGCGTATGACAGTGACAGCTCCGGATTCCTCACTTAATTTAGAGTCTATCATTTCCAACTTAGTCTCCTTGATAATATGCATGCTGTCTATATCTAGGAGACTCTTGTTCTTATTGTTGCAGTATGGGTTTTGATTTTGGGAGGGTGGGTAATTATATTTCAGATCACCATTCATAAAATTATAATCAGACTTCGCTTACAGGTAAGCTCGTCTAATTTTCAATTTTATTTCATGGTGATCTGAAATATAATTGAGAATTACAATGTAGATGTTTAGAGACAACTGCAACAATGGGACATGTAATTAAATTAAAGACTTATTAGCATACATATATATTATTATATGGATTTAAATACATTGCTGAATATTTATTTGTTCTGCATCATATGGATGAGATGTTGTGAAATCCATAGTGCTTAGTGAGATTTATTCTCAATAATAAAATATTTATTATATTTAATATTTATATTATTTTTATATATATATAAAAATACAATATGAAAATATCATATTAATAAGAGTTTTTTCTCTTATAATTAGGTATAATTATAAAATATACATAATTATTAGGATTGCTAACTGAATATTTACTCTTACTGTATAATATGGATGAAATGTTCTGAAACACATAGTACTAAGTGAGATTCCCTCTGAATTAGATGAAATAATATTCAGTGCAATAATAATGCAATATTTTTCTCTAAATATATTATTACTAAAATTGGCCAATAATAATAATAATAATAATAGTAATATTGTAATTTAGTCAGTGTTAATAATTATTCAATTCAAGCTTTTGCACCTTGCAAAAAATAAATACATATAAGGTCGAAAATATGTTTTCTACCCTCCATAGTATGTCATAATTATGTGTAGAATGAATTACTTGGTCAATTTTATTGACACAAATAATACTATTTCCTTTGCTATATAGCAATATGTGTATAAATATGTTTCATATGTGATGTGCATTATATTATATAATTATGTACTTTTATATAATACTATACTTAAATGTACCAGTAGGTACATTGTATGTATTCCAATATTATTAAAATAGGAAGCCATCCCATGTTGAATATTAAGGAATTAATACCATTATTTATTGACAAATTATGATTGGGTATTTGATTTGATCTTGGGATGATATATGCCCCATGTGAGATAAATTTATATTTTATGTTGTAGGTATACCCGGTATAATATTGGGTGTTATACCTACTTTGTTTCTTTATATTAGTGTGCATGTTCAGGAGGGACATGATCATTCTTAGATCAATGAAACATTTTAGTTTTATATGACTTCCTGTTTTTGTAGGTATATATCAGATTTGCAAAAGTTACTTATACTTTTTGCTGTACCATGCTTATGCATGCCCTCTGTAAAGTTACATATCTATATGGTTGGTTGGAAAGCTTATGATGTGTTTCCTTTTGAAATCCAATCTGACTTTCCATCTAACATCTTTTCCTAAAAATGTGTGTAACTATCAGTTATGTGTATGTAAAAGTTGATATCAGTTTTCATAGCAGTATTTATGTATATGATTATTTCAAACCCCATTCATGACTAGACCAGAAAAGCTTATCTTGACTCAAAAGTATTTATGCTGAGCATTCCCAGGATTAATTCAGTTTTAATAAGTCAAATATTTTATAATTTCCATGGGGTTCTGGCTTACTTAGCCTGTAATGATTACTAACACAACTGGTTCTAGTTACAACTCTGACAGTGATAAATTATAAAGTTATTACCCACATTTTTCTCCATCTTAATTCTTTAAGAAAAGGAAAGTAGATAAATCTTCTATATATAATAATTATAATAATAATTTGTATATATAATATAGTTTTCTTTGTTCCAGGCCAGATGTCTGCCATGTGTGTCCTATATAGTAACGTTCATCACACATACCCCTAAAGAATTCCTATTAATTCTAGGGATGCTAGATTTACATTTGAAAATTGATTGGACATGCAGCTTACTTTCTTTGTTTTATGTTTTATAAGAGCATCTAGGTATACACACTAGGCATAAAAGACCCAAAGAAGATATCATATTAATGGCTGGCCATTCACATGATATAATAATATTGTTATTACTTTTATATCATTAATGTGTCACATATTACCATGGTGGACATTATTTACCCTTAGCCTAAGCTTCATTATGAAATGAGAACAATTTCAGTTTTAGTGTAACTAACATAGACATTATGAAGACTTAAGTGCAATAGCAATTCTCATATTATGCTTGTCTTTATTCCAGGATTAATGGACTGCTGTGTTATTTTTTGACCTGATGACTGGTGTATAAATGTATGATGCATGTTTCTATATAAACCTGGTGTTGCTAAAGGAAATGTTTAAGCAACAATATAAGTAGTATATTATTATTTGATTGCTTTTTGTAATGTTGGGAGTACCAGGCTTCTGTTGTACAGCATTACATAGGCACCAATAATCTTTAGTCAATTTTTTCATGATGATCAGCCTCATATTTTAAGCAGTTTTACTGTACATGTAAAAGTGAAAAAATATGTGCAGATATTTAATAATTACCCATATGTTTGTGGACTGAACTTCCAAACCTTTAATTATTACTGTATTTATTCCTATTGAGTCACTGAAACATAAGTGTAACGAAATCCAAAGTGTTAATTTTGTATAAATTCTCACATTTGTACATAAAGTTCACTCTTGACATTCACATATTTGCATTTATGTCACATATGCCATATAAATAAGTAATACTAAACAAGGTTTTTGAATTATTTACAAGTATGGACATTTATTATTTAGCACATTTGTATTGTTATAGTATTGCAGGTATTGTTATAGTACCTGGCCTTAGAATAAATCATAAAGGTATTTGTGTCCAAAGACAACTCCAGACTTCTGCATTGATTATCACTGTAAACCAGTGTATTAAATAGATAATTTAAAAACTTCAATTCAAGTTACATCTATATATAATAGAGTTATATATGTTATGTAAGCTCAATGACTTTAAGTAGGTACTCTGTACCAGTAGTTAAGTGGTGCATTATAGTTCTGATTGTACTCCTTGATACAAATCTCCTTAGAGTTATACCTTAATAATACGAGTATTTACTGAAATCCGCAATATCTTGAAATACACCTAATCTGGATGTTAGGATATTCATATACCTAGCCCACAAGATATCAAATCAAACAGCTTTATATAGCTGGTAACTGATTAAATTTTATTATACATAATTTGTATATATGTGAGTAAGAGGTACTACAATATAACCCATGTAATATTGTTTACTTTGAGCCATGTATAGGTACCTGTTATTTGCTTATAAAACAGCTGAGATTGAGTAGGAACTATAGAGTATCCATAACAAATCAATGAACTCTGCTCAATTGTGTTGAGGTATTAACACAGAATGCTACTATCAAAGCTAGGACTTCAGACGCTGGTTCCAATATATGAGATACTTATAGTATTCTTTCTTCATGTGACTAAAAATATATTGGACAGATATGTGTCAGTATCAATAAGCCGGAGTCTTGTTTGCTTAATCATTGTCCTCCTGAGGTGGTTCTTTTGAGAGAGCATGCCTTCTGTTCTATTTCAGGTTAACATGAAACAGTTGTCATGTATATACACCAGTGTGTATGTGATAATGTGAGGAGCACATCTATTACCATTTGAGATCGAGCATTGGATTAACTAGTATACAAAGATAATTTTGTCATCAATGTTGTAAGATTTTTATCTTGACGCCATATATTAAATTTTAATATCATATAACACAATTGATTTGTGTGGAACGACCAATCTCAACCAATTTCAAATTGGCAACGGGGTGCTGCATAAAACATTTATGTCACAAATGTCTATTTTAGACATTGTTTTCTGATAAGATAGTTAGTCTTCTATCATTTGTAATGCAGCTAAGTGAGTTTCAATGTCTTCAGTATGATTCCGTTACATGAGCTCATGAGCATCATGCTGTGCGGTGAATCCTGATAAGATTCTTATATGCACGGGGTTATATTTGTTATGGGTTAGCGCACCAGCAATGTGATGATTCCTATTTTCTGTTCTCCACCATGTATTGCACATATTTTTATCGTGTGTATTGTGGTGGAGCATAAATTACCTATTATGACCTTTATAGGTAGCACTAGTTAAAGTGTTATTCTGAGAAGAGCATCAAAATGTACCAGGTTGATTTCCTCAGTTCTCATTGGAATATGTTATTCATCCAGTAGCTTCACACATACCTCCCAATTTTAGAGAACTCTGATGATATTATTGTATTCACTCGTTGTCCCAGTATGTTGACATAATATTTTCCATTTCTGTTAGGACACTGTTTTGTCATAAAGTTACAAATATGTTTTGCTATTTGCAATAACTCCATGAATGATTCCTGAAATTATAGCTGGTTCTGAAAATTATTTTGTCAGAGTTGGTATAACAGGGTTGGCATAACCTTGTGTTGTAGCAGCTCTAGCTTGGTGCTTATAAATCATTCATGCTTTATACTGTGTATTGTTAGTGCAATAGCTAGTGATGGAAGCATTCAAGCCATTTGCCACATATAAGTATTAGCGCAGGTATCTCGTACTCAATGGCGAATGAGTGATATGTTTAGTGTCAACAAAGTAACACTTGGAGTATCTCGTACTCGACGGTTCTGATGCTTTGTATATTCGACCACTTGCCACATAGAAATGTTAGCGCGAGTATCTCGTACTCAATGGCGAATGAGTGAACCGTTTAGTGTCAACAAAGTAACACTAGGAGTATCTCGTACTCGACGGTTGTGACTCTTTGAATATTTGAACATTTGCCACATATAAATGTTAGGGCCAGCATCTCGTGCTTAATGGTGAACATGGGAAACATTTAGTGTCGACAAAGCGACGCAACGAGTATCTCGTACTCAATGGCTCGGGTGCATTTTATATTTGGACCATTAATTGCTAAATTATATGCATAAAAATGCAAGCATCTTACGGTTAATGGCGAATATGAGCACCGTTTGGTGTCTGTAATGTGCAACAGCGAGATTGGCGTGCATGAATAGTTTTGAAGTTGTAGATACGAGAAAGTTTTTCGAACAATATAGTTTCTTTCTGAGAATATGTTAGTTATTTAGGCATTTTTATAGTCGTGCACACATACTGTAAAAGGTGAATAATGCATTATTTTCTTACATACCTGGTAAGTAATTTGTACATAACCTCTGAACCGGTGATCCAATCCGAAGAATTGCTTCGTAAATTCCTGCTACTGCGACTACAACTACGCGGACGTGATTCTTCATTCCTAGTTTCCATTTTCTTCATTTTTTCACTAGCTTTGCTTCACTATACACGTTTAACAAAACTTTGAAAAAATAGTATCACGATGCCTTGGAAGCGCGAAAAAGAAGTGAGGAATCCGGAGCTGTCACTGTCATACGCAGTGTCAGTGGTCTTTAAATTTTTTTTGTTTTTAAAGGCTAAACAATCGCGATGCCGACGAGTGGGAAGAAGGATACTACATTGTAATTCTCAATTATATTTCAGATCACCATGAAATAAAATAAAATCCAGTCCGTTTGTAAACGCACGAAATGAAATGTGTTAATTAAAATGTCTGCTGCGAATATCCTATCAGTATTACGTTCAAATGTAAGCCAATGTTTGCTTGGCGAACCTTTTCTATTTTTTGTAGATTTTTCTTGTAACTTTGGTCGTGTAGACATTTTATTTTATTTGTGTGTTTTCGCTATTGCGCTGATGCACTATGGCGAATACGAATTTATACATTTTAGGTAAGTAAAACTTTTTGGGGTTGTTTTCGAACAATATGTATCTTCGACAAAGCGATAATAAATTAAAAAAAAGCATATTACTTTACAAAATAAAAATGATCAGCGACCAATGACCTTTCTGGTTCGAGTGCTTTTGAAACTTTTAAGACTAAGAATTTACAAAGTGTGTTTCTTCCCCCTCCGCGCTTCGTGGAGTTATTCGAATAACTATTATAAATGCGAATGTGAGTTTGTTTGTTTGCTATGCTTTCACGTCTTAACTATAAAACCGATTGTCACGATTGCCACACTTTGTCAGAGGTCCAGAAAAGGCTATAGGGTACCATTTATCCCGAAAAGAGTAGTGTACCCTTACCATGAGTTTTTAAGTTTTGACAAACATGACTGTTTTGGTATTTGTTTGTATTTGCCTATACAATGTCCAATCAGCGCCCCTAGCGGAATATATCATAACTTGGAAATATTATGGGCCAATACGTAAAAAAATACCAAAACAGTCATATTTGTCAAAACGTAAAAACTCATGGTAAGGGTATTGTTCCCGAAGGATATATATATGGCCACACGAGCGAAGCCGCGGGCAAAAGCTATTGTGTTTTATAATACGCTCACAAGTAGGATATGTAAATGTAGTAACATCTTCCACTTACATAACATCTGACAAAGCAACCTGTCGCCCACCCGACCCACCGACTTATCATCGACTGTCATTCGATCGATTTACCGACCGAGCAACTGACAGACTGAGTTATTATCCATACTACATTGATACATTGAAATGCAGCGATAGCCTAGTGGTTAAGAAACTCGGTCTCTCAATCGAGCAGTCCGAGTTTCTGGCACGCACCTCTGTCTGAAATTATGTGCGTGTTAGAAATTAATTATTACTTGCTTAAACGGTGAAACTACTTTGTGAGGAAACTTTATAGAAAAAAATCTCAAAGGTATGTGAAGTTTACCAATACGCACTAGGCCAGCGCGGTAGACTATGGCCTAATCCTTCTCATTCAGAGAGGAGACCCGTGCCCAGCAGTGGGACAATAATGGGTTGATGATGGATATTGATACATTGGTAACTGACATATTATCTACATTACATTGATATACTGATACCGACTGACCGTGAGCTCCGATGAACACATCAAAAGGGTTGGGGATTGATCAACCCCCATTAGGGTTGTTTTAATAGGAGGGTGTAATTAGAGTACGATGGAGCACACACATACGCTTAGCTAAGTTCATGCTACAGTTAAAAATAATATTTATAGTTTGGTAACTTCGGCAGGCGACTTCAGTCCCATGGATATTAAATTTTGAGATAATTTAGTAGTCGTAATTATAGCTTGGTAGTTAAACTTGGCCTCTCTATAGAGGAGTCCAAGGTTCAAATCCCAGAATTCACCTCTGGTTTTTCAATTGTATGCGTATTAAAAAATAAATGATTACGTAATTTAACGGTGAAGGAAAATATCGCGAAGAAACCTGCATCTTAAAAAGAAGAATTGAAATCTTTTATTTGTCTGTCGAATGTTTTCGTTTGTCTATCAATTCGCACCTAGCCAGTGCGATGGACTTTGGCTTTCTCATTCTGAGAAGAAACCCGTGTCCAGCTGTGGGGCAGTAATGGATTGGCATTGAGTGGTCGTAATGTAGACATGAAGTAAAAGCGTTTCAAAACGCTTCGTGCCGACACCCTTCAAAGCGTAGCGGCTCCACTAAAGGCTACGCCACTCGTAGCAGAGCAGAAAATCATGAAACGCGCCGCTTATTTTGGCGCTTCCTTAAATATTTTGGTCAAGTGCAAGTTGAACTCGCATACAAAATGTACCGTTTCGTTCCGTAGCTTCATTTTTTAAAGGAAACTTCTTTAGTGGCGTCGTGCACTTTTGTGATGAGTAAAAATGTTAAACTCGCGTCAGGACACGTGATCGTAAGACGGCAAAGCAAACTGAAAAAGTCAAGAAGTCTACTTTAGCGCCGTTGAGCACTTTTTTATTATATTTTATTGTTCAGGTTAGGTTTCGAAAGTTTTCACTTCCCCGGCACTCCTGGAATTCAACCCGTTGATTTATTTTTATCATAGCAGCCGTACAAATAAATTGTGAAAATGTAAACCTACCTATTACGGCTCAATAGATAAACCAAAAAATAACGATTGCGCGTCCTCTGACTATTGCTGACTATTTTAATAGACTATTGGTATTTAAGGGTTTTGTATACCTAATACCTATACCAAAATCCATTGTCTATTAGTGTATACGAATAAAAGACAACTCCTTTTTAAATCTTTATTTAAAGAGCTTTGCCTTCTGTCAATGTCGCTCTGTAGTAGCGTACAATATAATTAATGTATAATAATATAATATGGCATATGTTATCTATTTCTTAATATTAACTAACTTATATAGATCTCTAGCAAAGTCTCTCTGGGGATAAGCTAGAGCACTGTTACAGTAACCAATATTTGACACTGTCTGTTTATGCAAAAGTTCTCCTCTATATGTTTCATTTCGTTTACATGGCCCATCAACAATTTAAATTTATTTAGTGGAATATGCCCAGATCGTATTCTCAAAGCTGTTACTACCTCATTGCGATACATTGAACAATTATCAATCCAAGACGTCCACAAAGGTTCACATTAATAAGTCCTATACCATACTCGCTTCTCGGCCTTTTGGTTAAGATCAAATTGTAAAAATAGAAATGGTTCCTAAAAATTTGCATATATTTTTGTATATATGGAATTCCTTTTTTTGAGTTGGTATTTTTTATGTAAAAAGACATTTATTTATACAGATACATATATTCAATTAGAATTATAGCTAAAATTATTTATGGAATACCTATGTATGTTGTGTTAAAAATCATAGTGTTTTTGAAGTCTGGCTTGATTGGCAAAAATATTGTTAATAACGCCTTTTACACGACGAGTACAAAGGATTAAGCCCTAGGGTGGCTGTTAGGGGTTGTGACACCTTCGACATTCACTCTCCACCGCGTTAAATCAGATACAAAGATCTATATTGGTGGATACGCTCGTCATAATTATAAAAAAATGTTCCTAATTTTTTTACTTATACGAAGAAGCTTGGTTTTAAACTTGACGTTCATAGCATAGCGGAACGGTCATACCGGTCTGATAAGCAGGGTCCCGGGTTCGATCCCCGGCCGTACAGGTATCTAAATGATGAATATAGATTTATTTTTCTGAGTCTGGGTGTTTGTATATTTGTCTATGTATGTATCCATGGCACCTGATGCACAGGGAATCCTAGTGTGGGAGCTATGAGTGTAGAAAGCATCTTTTCCTTTTAAAATGTTTTAAAATTTATATTTAAACATTTTTAATCACAGGATGATTTTTAATTCAGGGCAGCAGTACATCTGTTTACTGGTGTCCACTTACAGTAGTGACAATTAAATCGTTTATTTCAAACAGAAAATACAAAACACATTGACTGGTACAGTAAGTCAGTTATGCGTTGTAACACCTCGCCTGCACCCACTCACCTCTACACACATGAGTGGGCGACAGTTACGTACATATTCACAAAAACATAGTTCAGTTCAACTGGAATTTTCTGCTTTGAACGCCTCGTTACATGTGTTCGCGCGAATGTGTTTTAGGGTTATTTGGAGTTTCGGAAAGTGGTTTGCAGTGTACTAGTCGTGAAGAATTTTGAGTTTTACACCTAGTATAGTCCTCTTAAAACTCCTAGTCCGCTCTGTACCCTTACCATGAGTTTTTACGTTTCGACAAATATGGCTGTTTTGGTATTTGTTTACGTATTTGCCCGTACAATTTCCAATCAGCGCCCCTAGCGGATTATAAACAAAAACTTGGAAATTCTATGGGCCAATACGTAAACACATACCAAAACAGTCATATTTCTCAGAATGTAAAAACTCATGGTAAGGGTACTGTATATAAAAATTAATCTCGTCGCCATAACAAATTGTATCTGCTCGCTCGCTCGTAGTACCTGCTCGCAACAACTTCAGAGCGAACTAGCAGTTTGGCCCGGACTAAATTGTTGTTTAAAAGTGTATAAATACTTCGTTTACAATATTTTCTTACTATACTCGTAGGTACTAAGTTTTAGGTGATGATTAAATATTATTAATTAATAGCACCCTCATTCTACTTTACAGAATAATATTTGTAACAGCGTTCTAATGGTTGAAAATCAGGTTTTCAATCAGAAAATTCCAGGTTCCATTCCTGAGTACACTTTTTGCGCACTTTACGCGAATTACTAATTAATTATGACTTGCTTCACTTGTTTTGCGCTTTTGAGTTCTACAAAAAGAGTTTAAAAAAACTTACTTTACGTACTTAGCTAGCATTTTACCCTATAAACTAAACTCTCAGTCTAAGTGGTGTAGTGTGTATAGGATTCATAGTTATATAAGTTACGTTAAGCTTAGTATTAAGAGAGTTAAAATAAAGACATCATTCAACCAACACGTCTCTCAATACCTACGAGCCTGCTTCATTCTCTACAGTGGTCGTGCCCAGCAGTGGAACAAAAAATCATATATCCATAATCATTCATTAAGTGTTCAGGGCGTATCTAGCAATTTAAATTTGTGCGCACAATAGGCATATCAGCAAAGTATAAAAGTCCTTTGAACGCATCTGAAAGCCAACCGCTCTTTGTGCCGCCCGATAATGACAGGCTTTGATATTTGTCGTCACACGTGGACTGTAATCCGATGGCAATATATACCTACTCGATAAATAATTGGTATTCCGATTTTAAAGGTAGAACGCTTTGTGGCTCGACTCCGGCGGCACCACCGTCACACCTATTTCTGCCTAATTAATTCACAGCAGTGTTAAGCGCTGCTGTGTTCATGTTTGAAGAGTGTTGTCAAGGAGACTTTTTCGAGTTCGAGTTTAGTTGTCAGGGGTAGCGGCGAATCTGTGGCCGATATCAGGTAAATATCCAATCCTATCTGGGGTTGATTACAAATGTCCATGGGCATCAGTAACCATGTACTATCAGAGACAGCATGCTCGAATCCTACATATTTTTTAAAATAAATGAAAACACACAGAACACTCCATAAGAAGTATCACATTAAAATTCTTCCAATGTTTGTAAAAATATCAGTGTGGTTTACTTTTTCTGTATTTTTATCATTCTGTTGTAGTTGAACTGCAGTTACAATTAATAATTTAACCCTCAACACGGAAATTATAACAGATGAAACAGATCCCTCAGTCCCGCTTCGGCGGCCGAATGGTTCGCACGTGTGTTCTGTCACAAAATTTTCAATTTTCCGAAGTTTTTACGATAATTTGTACGAAAACGGGAAAATACACTTTGGGACATTTAATACAAGTATATATTATTGACATTTCTCAGTTCGTTCATTACTATTGTTAAACAACTTTTGCTGCCAAGAAAAAAAAATGATTTTGAGGTTGAAGGAATTGAAAAGTAGCAACACTGATTTACAAAATTGAAGCAGCAAACTAGATATGGCAACTAATGGTAAGTGGTAGTGACTAGCATATTATCTTATTGGTAACGTCTGTATTGAGGTTAATACAAATTGTATGACCACTAAGGTAAATACGGTAGATACCTTATATAAGGTACCTTAGCTGAGTTTTTGTACGTATTCTTAGGCCCGCTCCACATTCTCGCGAGATTCTCGCGAGAACGCGGGAATAGTACGAGAAACGAGAATGTGGAGCCAATACGAATCGGGTTTTTCTGGCGTTCTCGCATGATTCTCGGGAGAATCTCGCGAGAATGTGGAGCGTGCTTTAGGAACGATGGTAAGAGTAAAGAAATTGAATTGTCAAATGAGGGTAATAACTAAAAGTGGGCGTATAAGAGGGTACTGTAGATCGTCTACTGAGTAATTATTTCTCCGATCTTTGTAAAGAACGTTACTCTACCACTTTTGTTACTCATTTGCGTTTAATGGTGTTTCTGTTAATTTATTTAGGAAAGGTTCTCGGCTTATTATTTTTTTTTGTTGGTTGCAGTCTCGAAACAAAAACTACCAACAAAATAGATATAGAACCTCTATTAGACGCGCAAGTTGGCACCATTGTCGCCTCTGTTCACTATTTTCATATTTATAGTATTTATCCACATGTTTCTAGTGTCTTCATTCATTTTTTAGTTTTTGTTGTTATAGCAGCCAGCTTTATACATAACATTTAAAACGTCTACCTATTACGGTTCCAAGTGAGAGCTCTGTGACAGACGGACAGATGGACAGACAGCAGGGGCTTAGTAATAGGGTTCTTGCCCTTTGGATACGGATCCCTAAAAACAATTTCATTCCTAATCTCTTTCATTAAATCCAGTCTCGTACGCTTGATGATTGTTTAAAATGGCAGAAACACGGCCCCTTCTAGCTCAGGGCTATCAAAAGAACCCTTCAAAGTAGGGGATGTTATTCAAATACTTAGGACTTTTTCGGACAGTGGCGAGTCTTAACGCTATTCTGTGCAATACACATTAAAATTTTAATATGAATTCCGCAATATTATATGTACTTACATTTTTATATCTAATGTTGTTTTTAGAGAAGAGAACGAATTGTTCCCTTTAAAAACCCACGATAGACTTTATTTGTTCATTGTTGTTTATTGTTGAGACAAAACTAAATAAAAGAGGTTTTAATAAGATTTTGGACTAATGTTATGACGTAATTAAGACGTTAATATGTAACAGGTAATCACGATACGCATTTTTAATTTCATTATTGCTGATATTTCGACCCAGTTGCATGGATCGTGGTCGCGACGCAACGCGGTTACCGGAAGAACCCATCGAGGTTAATAAGACCATGGCCAGCAGCAGCCATTTACTATCAGGTTTTGAAGGTGGTAGAACCCTTTGTGATTCGACTCTGGCGTCACCACCGCTACACCTACTTCTGCCTCATAACAGCAGTGTTAAACAGCTGTTCTGGTTTGAAGGATGTGGTAAGAGAGACATACTTTTCCGAAGCGTCCCAGCTTGGTCCTCAGGGGTAGCGGCGCATCTGGAACCGACTTAGAGATATCTAACCCTATGTTGATTAGAGATGTCCTTGGGCGGCAGTAGCCTCATAACAGCAGTGTTAAACAGCTGTGTTCTGGTTTAGTAGACTGGTAAGAGAGACGTACTTTTCCGAAGCGTCCCAGCTTGGTCCTCAGGGGTAGCGGCGCATCTGGAACCGACTTAGAGATATCTAACCCTATGTTGATTACAGATGTCCTTGGGCGGCAGTAGCCTCATAACAGCAGTGTTAAACAGCTGTGTTCTGGTTTAGTAGACTGGTAAGAGAGACATACTTTTCCGAAGCGTCCCAGCTTGGTCCTCAGGGGTAGCGGCGCATCTGTAACCGACTTAGAGATATCTAACCCTATGTTGATTACAGATGTCCTTGGGCGGCAGTAGCCACTTGCCATCAGGTGGACTGCATGCTCGTCTGCGGTTTTATTATAAAAAAATACTTTACACTAGCTCTGATTAAATAAGAAATTTTAAATTTGAAAATGGCTACAAACTATCCACCATTAAAGGTTGTTCAATTAATTGGGTAATTAGCGAGAAACTCTATCAACGGGAACGTAGACTTGGGGTGGATGTTACAACGCATTAGTTAGCGAGGGTGAGATTTGTGATATCTCGTGTCTGCACTGTTTACTCTTAGACGAATAAAATACAAAGATTGATCACTCCTAACAAGACTCCTAACAAGTGTAAACAGTTTTGAGAATGGAAATTGTTGCGTAAGTATAGTGTTGGCACGTCTCCGTTCCACAATGTAACTAAAATGTTTGAAATAGTAGTAATATTAGTTATTTATACGACAATTTCTTCATTTTTTATTTGTCAATATTTCAAATAATAAAATCATCCTTTTGTGGCTTCATTCAAATTCAAGGCGGTAAACTATCTTTCTGTTTTAATTATCAAAGTGTTTACCTTTCAAAGTTAATTGCATCTTTACTTAATACGGGTCGCTTCACTGAGATACTTGTCTTTTGTAATAAAAGGTTATTTAATATTAGCTTTGTTGTGACTTCGTACAAGATGTTAGAGATGAGAAAATAAATATCCATGTAATTTCATATACAAGTTTGTATATTATATTATACTAGCTGACCCGGCAAACGTTTTGTTGCCATATAAAAAAAAATGATAAGGGTGAACAACCCTTTTTTTATTTGTGTATATGGGTGTATGAAAAATAGATAATAGTCGATTCTCAGACCTATTGTATATGCATATAAAATTTGGTGAAAATTGGTAAAGCCGTTTCGGAGGAGTACGATAACTAATATTGTGGCACGAGAATTTTATATATAAGATTATACACCGAAAGAAAACTAAAAATCTGTGTTTTGTGAAATCAAAGAAATCAAAACTCAACCCAAAACTCAATCGCACAGCAAAAAAAAATATGAGGTCTTATGAGACTGATAACGGCCGTGACTCATTAATCAATCTTTAACAATTTTTGTCTACTAAAATCTCAAAATTTGATAACGTTTATACGAGTATAAATCGATTAATTCCGTGGGCGGAAGCGACCACTTGTCCTCAGTACCCTTAGGTTTTGTATTTGTAAACAAATTCCGATATATTTTCAATCAGTTCTAATACAGTCCGCTCGGGGCGCTGATTGCAAATACGTAAACAAATACAAAAACAGTAATTTTTACAAAAACGTAAAAACTCATACTAAGAGTACCGGTGGGTTGCATATGCTTTTGTTTCTTCCGTCTTCAATAATAAAGAGTAAACTGAAGACGACATATGAAACGACTTGTAAGTTTTCAAAATAACTACATCGTCGTCCAATTGAGTTATGCCAGTCTGTCTTTTGCTGGAAATAAGCACCATAATGGTTTTATCCGTCAAACGGAGGGAGCAACAGGTTAGAGGGATATAAGAGCAAATTTCTTGGCGAGATGGTTGTGTTCCAATTCAAAAGTTGTGGCGTTTTATGGGTATCGTTATACGAAGTTACATACATACATACATAAAGTGAAATTTCTTAGCGTATGCCTATAAGAGGGTTGTATGTATTTAGGTATTTGAAGGTGGTAGAACCCTTTGTGGTTAGACTCCGGCGGCATCAACGCCACACCTATTTCTGCCTAATAACAGCCGTGTTATGAGCTGCTGTTTTCCGTTTTGAAGAGTGTGGTAAGGGAGACAGACTTTTCCGAGGCGTTCCAGCTTAGTCCTCAGGTGTAGCGGCGCACCTGTGGCTGACCTCAGGTAGGAATATCTAATCCCATCTGGGGTTGATTACAGATGTCCATGGGCGGCAGTAGCCACTAACCATCAGGTGCATGCTCGTCTGCTACTCCTATATGATAAAAAAGGTAATAAGTAAAATCACCCAATAATATACTTATTTATCTTTATAACATACATTGAGTTTTTTTCCCTTTTTACACGCTTTTTATTAGCTTCACCTGTATGTTTGTTTGTATGTTTGTAACCGACTTCTTTGGGCGCGATTTTGACCCACTTTAAACGGCCAGATTTCGTTCAAACTTTGTAGATTTATTGAGGACCGATGAAAATACACGATTTTAATAATTTTGTACCATTGTCCTTATCAATATCCTCCTACCTCTTAACGATTTTCGAGGCGAGAGAAAGCGCCTTATGGAGCGTTCAGGCAAAGTTACTAGATTGATTTTTAGCTTTGGAAAATAATAATATTATTTCCCTATAACTCAAATGTACTGAAACATATCTATAATGCCATCTTGTAGAATGATTTTTAGGATTCCGTACTCAAAGGATAAAACGAAACCCTCCGCTGTCTGTTCTTGAGTCACAGGGCTTTATCTCTTAAACCGTAATAGATAGACACTTGATTTTTTTACAAACGATGCATGATGGTGGTCGCTATAACAACAAATACTAAAAATAATAAAATAAATATAGTTTAAAAAACTAAAAAACACGCTTTTATGTTAAAATCAACTAAAAAGCAAAAAATAATCTTCAATCTAGGACCTGTCACTCTAGGACAATCTAGGTCAATCTAGGACAATTTCGAACCTGACAAATGGAGCACCCCACACTTTTTCCACAATGATACTATTTACTGTTCCTTAATTGATTCCTAGATTGAAGATTATTTTTTGCTTTTTAGTTGATTTTAACATAAAAGCGTGTTTTTTAGTTTTTTAAACTATAATTTTATTTAAAGTCTTTATTACTTTTATTACATTTGCTATTTCTTAAACCAAAACGTAACAGCTCAAAACAGGCGGGATTGGCGATGCTGCTACCACATTTTTGTTGTTTGTTTTTGTTTCAAAATTTTTCTTACTTATTAAACAATACTTATAGAGTATAAATATTGTAGTGTCAGTAAATTAGACCACCACGTTAACAGAATAAAGGAAACTTCACCTCACTGCGCTTCATACAAAAGTCTCATGAACTTTATATTACGTCCTATCCTTTTTCTAAACTAATGGACGATATGACTAAAGGTTTTCTGCCATATTTTTATATTTTTCCAACAATGTTGTCAGCAGATTGACTTGTATGTAGTATTATGTAAAAGGTTAAAGTTGTCTAGATTTTTGTTAAATACATTTTTTCATTTAGTAAAACATGCATAAAAAAATGTTCAATATACAAATTTATACCCAATATAAATATGATATCGTTGTGTTTACTGTAAAATTAAAAAAATAAACTAAGTATCACATGCTTACGTACACATGTAACTATATGGTAATCGTTCCACTAATATGTAGTTAAAGCTTATATTCTGATAATGTATCAGACAGTTTTAAATAAACGTAGAATAGCTTATTCGATAAACGTTACACAAATTTAATCGCCATACGTTCTTGAATTACACACACGGCACATGGCTATGAACTTGTAAACAACGTCTTACCTCAGCATCCTTTGTTTGCGATAATGGACTTGTGACTAGTGACTTTATGCTTTTATAGGCTAAGTATGTTTACTTTCATGCAATATAAGTTAGGTTACGAATGTTGTTGGGATATTTGATGAAAAGAGATGTCCCACAGGCTTATGTTCGCTTCGGTTGACTAGAGTGCTGGCAGCTTTTTTGCTCAAAAAATTAACCTCGCTATAAAACGAGGTAACACTGCCAGCGGTCTGAACCCTTAGTAAAAATTTTTACGTTTGATCGTAAACGTTCACCGTTTATGTTTTTGGACATATAGCGCCCCCGTGGACCGTGTCGGAACTAAAATTCCACCGTAGGTATATGATTTATGAAGATTGACTGCACTATGGACTGAGATAATCGCTTATATGCCGTCCGAGCCAACTTAACATAAATGTGTAACAAGAATTTTAAAGGTTAATTGGAATGGGTTAACTGGTAACCCACTTAGGAATCCATATATACAGTTTGAATGCAGTATTACATAACTCCGGGATAAACCCGGTTATTTTCCACGTTAAAACAGAATATTGCTAAAAATCTGTAAAAAACAATGTCTATTTTATAAACAGCTGTAATCAGCTTAGGAGCTAAGAATCAGTAATGGCAATGAAGGATAATACCTTGTAACAAACAACCTTATAACAAATAACAACAAACAAATAATGGGACCTTTTCATTACGACGACAACGGCACGACACGGCACCGATGCTGTCAGAACTTCTATCAGCTTTGTCAGTGCCGGTCATAGATGCAAATCTATCTGTATGAAACCACGGAACAAGAAAAACATAAACCAAGCGTTCCTCTCTTGTGAGATCTGTGACCTCACAAGGAATATCTAGTGGAGATAAATCGACAGATCGATTTTAGGACCAAAATATATGAAAGAGAGATAAATATATAAATCGAAAACATTTATTTATCACTTATTTATTTATTTATATTTGTGGATCGATCTAGCGAACAGATAAAATAAAAAAACGCAATAGCAAACTGTATAATTTCTAATCAATAACTTGCTCTCCCTTTTGATACGCGAAATACCTTTAACATAACTTTGCATACCAAATACACTTGCCTTTTATATCTACGTGATGCCGTCGCCGTGCCGATATCGTCTCACTAAAAAGGCTAATAAGCATCAGCAAAATATATCAGCTATCTATTTTGTACCTTGTTTTTCTCTGAAGGAATAGAAAAACATTTCGTAGGAAAAATAAATACCTGTACATTTTAATGCCACTTACAGCCTCATTAGTTGGATCAACGCCTACTTAAAACGTGCTTCAGTAAAGAGGATTATAAAATGAACGAACATTTACGGGGATTATTTTGTTTTTGTTGTTTATTTTATTTTGTTATTTTCACTGTTTCGAAGCAAAATACACTGAAAATTGTTTTAACAGGTATTTCTGTATTGTTGAGAAGGGTGGAATCGATTTCGGCTCGTGTTGATGCAGTACCCTTACCATGAGTTTTCAAACCATCCCACAATTTTACGTTACGTTTACTCAATCCATTATTCTGCTCCGTTTGCTTAGTAGACTGAGTAAACATAACAATAAGTAAGTGCTCAAGTCGTTTTGTCTACCTCACATGTTCGCAAAAAAGAGAGACAAAACATTAAGCACCATTTTGTCAATTAAGACATTTAGTGTGATTGGAAATTGTATGGGTAAATACGTAAACAAATACCAAAACAGTCATATTATTTCAAAACGTAAATACTCATGGTAAGGGTACAGGTGCGAATAATTTTATAGTTATAGGACACGGATGGATGGACGGACGGACGGACGTAGGACACGGATCTCCTCTCAGAGGGTTTTAGGCAAGAGTCTAACACGATGGCCAACTTTGAATTAGAGAACTTCACATACTTTTTAAAAACTTTTTCTACAGAACTCTCAGGTCTAAGAACTCTAAAGGTTTCTTACAAAAGAAATCTAATTTGTATTCTTAAGATGTGACTTGGGCATATTATAACGCTCAAAATAATTTATTAATTATAGTACCTGTTATGATCACAGCTGCCCATATCCACCTGAAATCGATTACAAATGCGTTCCCACCTCTGAGAGATGGTAACCTTATATGTAAGTTAGTTGGATAATTCCTGAAATAATTGGAAACAAACGATTTTTCAACCTTACAACGACGCATTTAATTAAAATAATTTACGTAAGTACTTTATTTCCTTGACGTGAAAAGATACGATCATAAAGGATAGCGTAGCCCTACAAAGAAAAGAAAACCTTCGTACTAGGGCGAAGAGCTTACAATTGTTTTGTAAGCTTAAAACTTCACTTCTATTACGAGCGTACAACGAATAAGTTGAAAGCACAAGAAAATATAATTTTATAAAATTACTAGCTGACCCGGCAAACGTTGTGTTGCCATATAAATAAAAAAATGTTAAGGGTGAAAAACCCTTATCACTTAGGGGTATGAAAAATAGATAGTAGCCGATTCTCTGACCTACTGAATTTGCATATAAATTTTGATGAAAATCGGTAAAGCCGTTTCGGAGGAGTACGGTAACTAACATTGTGACACCAGAATTATATATATAAGATCTTCAATCATCCTTTCCTTCGTGATAACTTCCCGAACCATACTCTATCTTTCAATCCTCGTTTAGTACTTGAAATATAAATCATAATAAAAACGCTTTTTACACTTCACTACATCCCTACCGAGGTTTTCCTGTGTCGTGGGTCCCATGAACACACAGAACGACGAATACACACACATCCAGACAGAGAAGATATTTAAATGAATCATTCAAATGTTTGTCTGGTCTGGGATCGAACCTGGAACCCTTTGCGCGTCAGACCATTATTGTAACCGTTCCACAACGGGGGTCATCCTTAATAAATATACTCTACGAGGCTACCTAGATTCTACGGTAGATAATTCCGTGGTTGAAAATAAAAGTTTCCTCAAGGCTTTAGATGAAAGCGTTACAACGCAAAATTAATTCTGTTTTAAGTCATAATCTCTCACCATCCAATCCAAACAATGAGAAGTGTATTTTATACTAAAATATATTTCATTTTAATAACTATATTTTACTAGTTTTTGCCCGCGGCTTCGTCCGCGTTTAAAAGATAATAATATGACATACTAACATACATAAAACTGAAAATTCATACCTTCATTGGAATGACAGTGGCGCCATCTGGCGAAAATTGGTCGTACCAACTCTTAAACCTTCGTGGACTCATGGACAACAATTTTGCTAAAGATCATCACTTAATTATATGCATAGTTTACGATTCTATCCTTACTAATATCGATTAAAATAATCGACTTTTTGGTCCAAAAGATCGATTCTCCGATTAATCGATCTTAGATCGCCATCCCTAGTTTACGTGGGATTTCCGGGATAAAAACTACCCTATGTCCTTTCTCGGGTTTTAGACTATCTTTGTACAAAATTTCATTAAAATCGATTCAGTGGTTTAGGCGTGAAGAAGAGACATACAGACAGACTGACAGACAGACAGAGTTACTTTCGGATTTATAATATTAGTAAGGATAAGGATTAGGGTGGAAACAAAGGAATTTTGCACAAACATACGTCACACACACATGAAGTGGACGTCGTACAATGTTCATATCAGTTTACCCGGACACAACCTGAAGGGCACTATGCTCAAACCGCTCTAAAATATATCGATAATGGCTCAAATATATCTAAAATCAAATAATGCCATAAAATAACAAAAAATATAACCAATTCCAGTTCACAAAGCTTACTACAAAGTAAAAGAACATGTCAGCGAAATTATCACCAAAAACACGAAGAGATAATTTCTTTTCTTTGGGAAGTTAGTATAAATTACTGGAAGTAATCCACACATGTTTCATAGCGATATGCGTGTCTCCCCACAATTAGCGAAAGCCTGCCCCAGACTCCTGGAATTCTCGCCCTTCCAATTAATTAGCATATTGCTTTTATTAAGTTTCAAATTGAAAAATATGTTATTCTTTTAACCATACTTTGTTATAGTTTGTATGAAATTTATTGCGGAATGGCGGCTTTTATTCAGGTTCATACATCTCGCTCACACGTCATAGAAAATGAGGAAAGGGCTATTAAAATGCCACTTGTTATAATAGATTAGATTCTTAATTATTATTATTATTATTATTATTTTATATAATATAAGAGACAGACGAGCATGCAGTCCACCTGATGGTAAGTGACTACTGCCGCCCATGGACATCTGTAATCAACCCCAGATAGGATTAGATACTCCTACCTGAGGTCGGCCACAGATAGGCCGCTACCCCTGAGGACTAAGCTGGAACGCCTCGGAAAAGTCTGTCTCCCTTACCACACCCTTCAAACCGAAACACAGCAGCGCCTAACACTGCTGCTATTAGGTAGAAATAGGTGCGGCGGTGGTGCCGCCGGAGTCGAACCACAGAGGGTTCTACCACCTTAAATTGAAAAATTCTTTAAATCATAAAGTTATGATTTAAATCCTGAATCTCTTTTATTAATACGCTTTTATTTTATATTTCTTATGCAACAAGTAAATGGTTGCCTGGAAGAGATAGCTACTTTAGTGATAAGACCCAATTGTACATTAGTTTATTATTAAAATTTTGTATTTTTTACTTTTAATTTGGTATTTTCGTTTCATAACAATACAATACAAAACTCTTTATTGTAAAAGAGTTTTGTATTGTATTGTTATGAAACGAAAATTGTGCATCACCAAATTACAACAGAATTCAATGTATGCATGTCCTTGCACGTGTTTAAAGTTCTCAATAAATAAGTAAGTAGTTGAACGGCGACAGACGTAGGTATCGCGTTTCTTTAAGTGTTGTTCATTTTAAATTCAATTTGCCTTCAAAGTGGGATATTATACTTCGCCCATGATGTATTATGTAATATATCGATTAGTATAATACACGGTATATTTTTAACCGACTGCCAAGGAAGGGTTATGTTTTTCGCGCGTATCATGTATGTCTGTAATATTTTCATTAAATCGGATTTTCCAAAGGGATAGGTTTCAACATTGAAGGTGTCGATATATTCGGCTCAAATATTCAGTAGAGAGCCCGACTATTTTTACGTAACTAGCATAGGTGGTGGAACACTTCGTGGTTCGATTCCGGAGGCACCACTGCCATGCTTATTTCTGCCCGATAACAGCTAATATTACGCTTCGCTGTGTTTGGTTTCAAGAGTATGGTATCGGAGACATACTTACTCGAGGCATTCCAACTTAATCCTCAGGAGTAGCAATTTGTAGTTGACCTGCGGTAGAAGTATAATTTTGTCTTAAACTAGTAGAGACTGGTATACATATTACACATAACTGAAAATTTGTATCTTCATTGGAATGACAGTGGCGCTATCTGTCGAAAATTGGTCTCTTTGGCACAACAACTTTGCTAAAGATTATCACATGGTCAGATGCACAGTTTACGATTATTTAAAGGACATACAGATAAACATTAATTTTTATATACACAATATGAGGCTGCTAGCACCAGAGTGGCCTAATTGCATTTTAATGATTTTTGACCTATCTGTATTTTCGTAATTTAAAAATGTTGTATAGTCCGCGTAAAACTGCTAGTCCGCTCTGAATATAGAAATGAATCGCGTCGCCATAGCAAATTGTATGACTACACCTGGCTCGCAACAACTTAAGAGCGGACTATACACTTTTACTTTTCTCCATATTGTAAATCTTTTTTGTAGTTAGGCTACTCTGGTTCTAACAGCTTCATAAATAGATTGATGACATCTGTAATGTTCAATGTGCATGTATATTACAATAAAAACGATGTGTTTCATAATAACCCCTTCATTTGGACCGTTTACAAATAAATTCGTGTGCACAGTCAGCATCCCTTTGAGGGCTCACGTTACAAAGCCAATGTATATTAAAATGTATTTCCATTTTCATATTGGGCGAGCTGAGGATTACTGGGCACTTACACATTCATACTAATTAATTCCATACACAAAGGCTGTGTTATAAAGAGAGACATGTAATAAGTCGTGTACCTATTTCGAGAAAAGAAAGAATATCACGGGGATACGCACTGGAGACTTCTTAAAAGTTCTCTGAAGCTTATGAAGTCTTGCAACTAGTGTGTAGGTGGACTATGCCAGAACTCCTTATTAATCTTATTGACAACAACTATTCATAGAGGTAGTGTCTTTTACCTATAAATAATTATTCCTCTAGATGATCTTATATATAAAATTCTCGTGTCGCAATGTTAGTTACCGTACTCCTCCGAAACGGCTTTATCGATTTTCACCAAATTTTATATGCATATTCAGTAGGTCTGAGAATCGGCTTCTATCTATTTTTCATACCCCTAAGTGATAAGGGTTGTTCACCCGTAAAATTTTTGTATTTATATGGCAACACAATGTTTGCCAGGTCAGCTACTCAACGTTTGCCAGGTTTGTCAGGTCAGGTATTATAATACTACTTAAACTAATAGTTTTAGTAGGTCGTAATATTTAATATCATAAACCTTTTTTTAGGGAAAACTTCTATATTATCATTACCATGTTGTATAGTGGTGTAGCGTGTCTTTGATGCACCCTGTATCAAATTTGGGAGCCCGAAATTATTTCTTTTTTTGACATTCGTAAATTTGAAGCGTTAACTTTAGGTACGTTGGGCACTGTTTATTTAAATTGTGTTAGGAACGTCAATAGAAGATAGAACATTTAATGTCAAATGAGGATATTAATTAAAAAGGGGCGTATAAAAAGGCACTGTAGATCGCCATCGGAACATTTTCCGATTATTGTAAAGAAAGTTACTCTGCCACTTTTGTTGTCGAATCTAAAATTTGTACGCTTACTTGTTATTTTGTTTACAGTAAAGTAAAATTGTGAAGTGAAATGTTCTCGGTTTATAAACTTTGTTTTTAAGTTGTTTTCTGACTAATATTCTTAACAATTGTATATTTTCAACTTTTTGATTACACTAGTTCGGGGGCCCCGTATCGTTGATACTGATATGGCGTTCTTTTATAAATATTATTAAAAAAGTAATAATTTATGGATTAACCAAGCTGAGGCTGAAGCTTGGCTAAACCGCGAATTATTAGATATTCTAACCCGTGATAGGATGAATGCAATTGTCAAGAAAAGTCAGAGGTGCCTGGGATTTGAACCTCGGACCCCGCAATCGAGTGGCCGAGTTTCTTAACCACTAGGCTATCACGCCAATATATGTATAAATTCTTAATTCTTAAACTAGGTAATAATCTAATATTAGTTCATTTGCTAATGCTTCTGGATATTATTATATAAACACTTTTATAAAATGAGTACTGCCATGTATATTATAAACGGATAATTCACAGGTTAGGCAAACTTTATCCAATGTTCACTTCGACGATGTGTTAGGTTTTTGCAGCGATAATGGAATGAGGCGATAATCTAGATCGCAGCTACGGGCTAATTTAGTTATTGATCCGCCCCTAGCGACTGACGGGTTGCAAAAATTGTATTACTGATAGAGGTGCTCTAAACATATGGCTACCATAAGTAATAAAAAAACGTATATAATTAAAGGGGTAGCCGAGCTTCATCCAATTTTCACTTCGGCGATGCGTTAGGTTTTTGCAGCGATAATTGAATGAGGCGATAATCTGGATTGCAGCTACGGGTTAATTTAGTTATTGGTTCGTCCCCAGTGACCGACGGGTTGC
The DNA here is from genome assembly GCF_041222505.1 of Epargyreus clarus. Lineage (NCBI taxonomy): Eukaryota > Metazoa > Arthropoda > Insecta > Lepidoptera > Hesperiidae > Epargyreus > Epargyreus clarus. The sequence continues at coordinate 12,392,563 of NW_027332212.1, forward strand.
AAAAATTGTATTACTGATACTGGTGCTCTAAAAAAATTACCTTGGTAGATAGGTAGTAGAAATTTTAAAAAATATTAACAAATTTAAAAAGATTCTGTGTTTTAAAACATAATCATATTTCGTGTTTATTATTTTAGTCTTTAATATTACATTTCTATTGTGTTATCAATATTAATCCACTTAAATCCCACTGCTGGAACATTAAAGGTGGTAGTCAATTAAATTTCGAACAATAAAATTCAAACTGAATTTGGCCCAACTTCCATCAATCCAGTATATCGTTGCTTCCTACCATTATAAATCAAAAATATCAATGCAAATATTTGTGCTCGCTACATCGAGCTCAATCATATTTTGTAAATTCAAATATCGTTACTTCAGCCCGAAACAGTCAATGTAAATAGTAAATGCAAATAGTAAATATAAATCGTCAATGTAAATAGTTCTTTCAACTCAATCGTATTTATTTTGAAATGGTTGCATTTGGCATGTTCATGTGTCAATACAAAGTAAAACAAATAATGTAAAACATCGAAACTATCAATGCAAGCTTCATGCTAATTTAAATCATATATAACGGAGTAACGGAGTTTAAAATTGTGACGTCAGCGGTGCTGACGTCACAATTGTTGTTGTGTTGGTGATGACTCATAATGAAAAGCAAAACCGAAAATTCGAAAGCAAAACCACACCAGAATTGTTGAGCTTATTTTATTCTTCGGGCAGCATAACGACGTCCTAAGGAGGTCCGCACTGTTCCACAGCTCGAGCAGTAATGCCCCGATGTCGCCAGTATGGCCCTTTTTATAGGCCCGGCGCACGTGCACTTGTTTTCCTATTTTAACATGCAGGTAGTTTTACTTCAGGTGTTTAATAATTTCATTTTATAATAGGAGAACTGCCGTATTTGCTCCGACATACATATAAAATTCTCGTGTCACAATGTTAGTTACCGTACTCCTCCGAAACGGCTTTACCGAATTTTTCACCAAATTTTATATGCATATTCAGTAGGTCTGAGAATCGGCTACTATCTATTTTTCATACCCCTAAGTAATGAGGGTTGTTCACCCTTAACATTTTTTTATTTATATGGCAACAACGTTTGGTGGGTCAGCTAGTATTTTATAATATTAGGCATTTCCTTAGAGACAGTTCATTGAATTAGCATACTTAAGTTAAAACAATCACGACGAATCCGTCAAACATATTATATCTTTTTTCTACTTCTTCATCAACCCATTACTATTCCACAGCGTACCACAGGTCTTCTCGCAGAATGAGAAGGATTAGACCATAGTCCACCGCGTTGGCCAAGTGAGAATTAGTAGACTTCATATAGGTTTGAGAACTTTTTGTTTTAAAATCCCTTGTGCTTGATTCCTCATGTTGTCGTCATGACATCACTGATAATAATACGCATATAACTTTAAATAAATGTAGTTTAAAAAAGTGAAAAGCAAACACGCTTTTATGATAAAATGAACTAAATAGTAGAAAATAATTTTCAATCTAGGAATAAGTTAAGGAACAGTGAATAGTTTAATTGTGAAAAAATCGTGAGGTGCTTCATTTATCAGTTTTCGAAAAGCGCCCCACACTTTTTCCACAATTATAGATAGAAATCGTGTTCGAAGATTCAGTTACTTAATGACATACATACCTACATACATACATACAACCCAAGCTAATAAAAGCGTGTTAAAAATCAAAGGTCAGAGGCGTGCCTGGGTTTTGAACCTCGGACCCTCGATTAGGTAGTCATTTTTCAACTACTACTACACTGCATTTGTTTTGTGTACTAATACAGGACCTAAAGTATGTAATAATAATGGATGAAAAATTGTTATAAAAATACTCGCAAATACAGTAACAGTTCCATACTAAGACACCATGTATCGTAAGTGCCATGGTCACACACAAAGACTACTCAGAAATCTGCCCATAAAATCTGTGTCCGTTCCAACTTGAAGTGAATTAATCAAACGGTCTGGAAACTAATATCCCCATGATGTGCCCGCGGCATTACACAAACATCGCACTCAGTAACCTTAGATGAGTAAAATAGGTAGATCACTCCTAACCAGAAAGTGTAACCAATTTTGAGGATTTATATTGTTGCCTAAATAAAGTTTTGCCACGTCTCCGTGCTAAAATGTCCGTAAAATGTTAGAGATACTTATTTATTTATTTATTACGTAAATTAGTATTAGTTATTTATACGAACATTTTCTCTAAAAATGTTTTTTATTTGTCAAGAATTAAAAAAAATTCAAATCAGCATTTTGTGGATTCATCCAATTTCAAGGCGGTGAAGTATCTTTCTATTTTACTTATCCAAGTCGGTAACAGAAACCAACGCGTAATCCCGACAAACTAACTCACTTTGACTGCATCAACCAATATTTGAACGTCAGTCACCGCACAAGTGAAACTTTGGTATCAGGTTTATTGAATCTATATGAACTATCATCCATCACAAGCAGTGGTAGCCTAGTGAATAAAAACTCGGCCTTTTGATCGAAGGGTTTGAGGTTCAAATTTCAGGCACCTCTGATTTTTCAAAGTTTTTTGCGCATTAGAAATTAATTATCACTTGCTTAAACGGTGAAGAAAAACATCGTGAGAAAACCTGCATACTTGGGAAATCTAAAAAAAAATAGTTTTCAAAAGTATGTGAAATCTACTAATACGTACTTCGCGGTGGACTAAGGCATGACATTTACATAAACAGTATATACATGTAAGTACATATGTAAGATTTGTTACATAGGACGAGAGTGGTCACAGACAACGCATTAATTAAAGTAAGAGCCAATATCCATTACTCCAATACCAATTAATTAATGACTCCCAGTCTATTCATCTACAATATCAATCTTGTCAACGCAGGCATCCTATTCAAGTCAACCCATCAATGACTAGCTTCTAGGATCACTTACCTAATCCATTATCATAGAACATACGAGACAGAAGGTAAAGTCACTATCTATAAGTTTCATGCCTATCTAAAACGCAAAAAAATCAATTCCTGGAAAAATATTATTTGCTATTCTTAGCAATTGTAAATTATTTTTTGAAAATACTTGTGTGTAATTAAGCGATTAATTAGTGTTGGCTTTAGATTTATAAAGTAAGATACGTAATTTTGTAAAACGTAGCTGTAGATTTTATAAATAAATAAATTAATTAATACCCAGAAGGGTCTGGGTGTATACTCGTTTATGTATGAGTCAATGTCGACTAAGAGACAGGGCGTCTTAGTGTAGAAAGCATACCTTTCATTATAATTGTGAGAGAAAATATATTTTATTTTATTTGCATTATACCCGTAACACCAAAGTTAAAAACTTAAGATAATGAAACTGAAAAGAGCCTTTGCTCAGCATTTAACAACGGGAAACCGCGACGACACATAATGTCAAAACAATATTTATATAAGGCAAGTAACCCAATTATTTATGATATTGAAGTAGGAATCGATCAGTCCACTTGATGGTAAGTGGCCACTGCATGGACGTTTGTTATCAACTCAAGACAAGTCCTAACTTAGTTGTAATGGGCGGTAGGCCTAAGATCGACAACGAAATGCGTAGCTACCCCTGAGAACAAAGTTGAACGTCCCGGATAAGTCTTCATTAACACGTCTTCCTTACCACGCCCTTGAAACCGGAACAAAGTCCTGAAAACTTCTGTTACTAGGCAAAAACATGCCTCCTGAGTCGAGAAACAAAGACTTTTACCACGAAAGTTCACCGGAACAAAGTAGCAATGAAAACTGTTGTTACTAGGCAAAAAAGATGTGACAGTGGTACCTCCAGAGTCGAACAACAAAGATTTTTACCACTACTAATCACTATAATTATAAGTATTTACAAAACACCATGCAATTTCCTGGTTCAGAAGAACAAAGAAAACAGCTAACCATACGCTTATATAACTCTACATTATCTTTGTAACATCACGGCCCTGACTTGCAGTCGATCGATTGGCATCTCATTTCCGAGAACGTCCTACACCCAATGTGCCCTTCGTAATATAAGGCTCGGAACGCATGAGGCGTTTACGTCGACAATCATTGAAAGACAGTTTGTTATGTACTCGTAACAGAATTCTTTGTGGTTTATTGTTCGATTTGACAACACAGCCATAGGTATTTCGGTGTATGATTTGAGTACCAACTTTGTGTGAGGTCGAACGGAGTCTTCAATAGTATCGATATACGATCTCAATATAATGCTATGTTTATTATAGAATTGATAAATGGATGTTACACAGTAACAATAAAAAAACTAAAACGAAAAAATTTGAGATATAGGAAAAAATATAATCAAAACATTTTCCTAATTTTGCACGAAAGTTCCTTATAAAACGGTCATGAGCTATAAGAATGCTATAAAAAGATAATTTGAAAATCTATCTTTTAACTTAAGTAAAGAAACTATTACTTAAATAAATAATAATCCTTGTTGTTTGTAATATACATTTTGTTGTTTGTAAATTTATATTATGCAAACAACAAAATATTAATCATTATAACAAATTTCTGTAATGTGTTTATAATGAAATAAATAATTTGAATATGCTCTTCCTTGTACTATTGTACGTTATTAAATCTGACGGTTGACATCAGACCTTAAAAATACAAACAGAGCCATGTGCACAGAGCCTAAGGTTAGGGGGAGATTTCTAGGAATTACAGACGCTAGCGCGGTGCAGGCTCCCCGTTGCCCTAGCAACGCCCGGGCTGCAGCTCTGCCCGGGCGAGGACACCTATAGGTACATTTATATTGGACCTAGATACGCTATTAAATTCTGAGAATTAAATTTGTGTCAGTTGTTGTGCTGTGTGGGTGGGGCGCTATCGATCGAACGTTATGTAACTTGGGTGTGGTCGAGATATGCGCTCTGGCTTTTCATGTTGTTCAGATGTTGAACCTTGTTAAAGGCTTTTTTTCTTTTATATATTTTTTAATGGAACAGTGACTAGTATGCAGTCGAACTGATAATAAGTGGCTACTACCTCCCAGAGACATCTGTAATCCTCTAATGTAATCTCCAGATAAAATTAGATTCTTACCTAAGGTCAACCACAGATTCGCAGCTAACTTTGAGGACTCAGGTGGAATGCCTGGAAAAAGTATGTCTTACCTTACTTGCCTTAAGGCAGTTTTTCTGTCGCGCGTGTTTTCGCACACGACCTTTCATTGTTCAACTCCGGAGACATTGCGAAAATATTTGTGTTTCTTCTTATACTAAAGATCTTATATGGGCACGATATGGGCGAGATACGGAGGTAGTTAGATGGATTGAAGACTGGTTTGCTACTTCTAAAACATATAAAAAATATATTTATGTTTAATAACCCAAATGAATTCGATTATGTAGTAACCTTTGTCTAAAAGCATGAAATGCATAATTACTTATTTAAAGTTTTGTAGCACCAAGATAAATTAGCACCAATATATAATTTAGCAGCAAAGCCGCTAAAATATACAAATATTGGGAACAAAAGGTCAAAACAAAATAATTAAAATCAGTATTTAATTTTGATTACGAAGGGTTAGTCAATAACTATGCATGTCATGTGCAAACTACTGCTTTGTGTACCGGTTTTGATATGCATTTTGGGCGCTCAATTTAATCCATATTGTTTTGATCTGCGCTCCAATAATGACGTCATACACAGTTGATTGAAAGCTTGTCTATAGTTATTTGATGGCATTGAATGGCGATAGGAGATTGGATAAGGTAGGGCGCGTTTGAACGGCAGAGTCCACTAGCGCGAGTAGCTATAAATATCACTAGCGTAAATCAGCGCACTATAATTGCTGCGGCTGCGTATAGTTTTGTATTTTTACTAAATTATTATCATAAAATACATAAATATATAAATCAATAGAAAGGTTGGTTCACAATGCACAGATAGACGGACTAACAGACAGACAGTTATATCAATGGAGTGGAATAGGATAAAATTATATTTTTTCGGCTAAGCAAATAAATATGGTTCAGATAGGAGTACATTAAATAATTATTTTTACACTGGAATCTCTATAATGTACAGGTTTGCCAACCACTAGTACCTACCTACATCTACAAATCGAAACACTACTTCACCTAAAAATATTTAACAAAAAAATACAACCGACTTCTATGTCACTACAAAGTAAAAAATAATTGAAATAAATGTTGGTTTAGTACATATTTGTGAAGTCGGCGCTCAATATATTTAGTTGGATAACGATGTAAACAGCGTGTCTAATATGAGCGCCGATTGAAAGAATGCTTAAAATCGGTCCACTAACGGCGGAGTAATTCGTGTACATACATAAAAAAAAAAAAGATACCGGCCGAATTGATAACCACCTCCTTTTTGAAGTCGGTTAATAAGCTTTATTACTCGTACTACTAAAACTCACATAAGTCTTAATTTATTGCACATTGTCTTTTGATCTGCGCGGTCCAATAATCACGCCATACACTGTTGATTGAAAGCTTGTTAATTATGTTGGTTTGCGCATTGAATAGTGATAGGAGATTGGATAAGGTAAGGCGAGTTTGAACAGTAGAAGTGTTACTAGCACGTAAATCAGCGCACGATAATTGCGGCGGCTGTAAATAATTTTGTATTTTTACTGAATTATTTGTGGGAGAATGCTTCATTTCATATATATAAATATTCCGTTTTTAAAATCACATGATATTAATTTCGAACTACCGCTCCGTATTAACAATTGGCTACCCGTATTATGGTATAAAAAAGGGGCGCGCAACTGTCAACAGATCAGAAGTTGTCCAATAGTGGGCACGGCACGGTGGTGCTCTGAACTGTTTGGTGTTTTGCTTGGGTGTTATTGTTACTATGGTGGCATTAACGCTTATTCATTTAATTATTTTAACTATATTTTTATAAATATTGGTTAAATTAGTTGAATCGAAATACCATTGTAGATCTACCTACCGGCGCGCCCACATCAGAATCGGGATAGGATACGCCCTTTTATTACGTAATAGTTTTAAAGTAACGGTAACAGAAGATAATCAACCGCGTGTATAGGAAGTGTTCTACTGAAGAATTTATCGTGGCTGTACTCCTGACGACAGTTTGGGACGCGCAATGGAGGCGATATTGACAAGGCCTTCGACATTGGAGGAGCTGTGTGTGAAACACATGATGAAACCGGTTGCGTGAGTAACGTGTACGGTTTGTCTAAATATTGTAATAATTTTATGTGCATTATTTTAGCAAGCGTGTGAAAGCAACCGCAAGCTTGGGTACCGTAAGCTTGGGTATGAAAATTGAGGAGGTGGAAGGTGGTTAGCATCATCCATGTTAACTGTCTACGTAATTAAGACTCATTTGCGCCGAGATTCATTGGCGAACGATTGGCGCTCCGGTATGATCAAACCAATGGTTTTTATATTTTCGATTGTTAAACTTGCTATTTTTTTGCTTTTTGAAAGTTGTTAAAGATTATAAGAATCACTAATATGAAAATGTTTGGTTATGCGCGAAAAAATTAACAATCATACGTGTAGGTACCGACATTTTTTTAGAAATGTTTTGGCTTTTTAAAATATTCGAGTAATTTCAACTATGCTTTTCACAGTTTCGTTACTTATAGCAACGCTTTAAGAGGCGATGCTCGCTTATGTACATGTATGTACAGTAGATGAACAACGATCATATTGTTTTAAATTATTATGCTGCAAAAAATATTTTACGATTATGAATACAAGTTCTGATATCTACCCTTTTGTATGTATTCGTTGTAATGCATTTAACATTCGTAATAAACTCCCAGTCTTAAAATAAAACTAGTCACAATGAAGATTATTATTGAAGTAAAAGGTTTGATAAATCAGGTAGCATACTTTTTGCCATCGCAATTCCATGGCCCGTGAATTTCGTAAGTTATATTTCTAGTTTCACCTGGAACACCGTGATAGTGAGATATGTATTGTGCTCATTGAAAGGTGTACTCTCAACCAGCGCTTGTCATTTTTAGTAGGATGCTATCTAATAATATTTACCTAGCGGTTGTTCCCAGAATCTGTAACTAAAATGAAAGCTGCTTATTGGGGGTTTTGTAACAACACTTGACTTGTGATGGCCGTAGACGTGGACCAAAATTGAATGAAAATGTAACATTTAGATTCTGGTGGTGAGTCAGTAAGTTGTTTATCGGTAAGCGACTTTGTGCTCTTACAAATTTGTGTTATTGATAAAGGTTACAATTTGCGAAGGATACGTTAAGGTAAAGCTGAAGAAAAGGAGTTTGGTAACGTTCGCATCACCCCAAATGGTGTATTGGACTAAGCAAAAAAAAAAGGTGAATAAAGTTATAACTTATTAATAAACATTTAGTCTTCTGTGTTTTTTAACATTGTTTTGTGACATAATGTGTAACTATTACTTGCTATTCACTTTAAAAATTGCAGAAGTAAAGAGAATCGAAGCTTAGCTGACTGTAGAAAAAAAAAAACAGTTACTATAATGGTGCAAATCTGTAAGCATTTTGATCGGTCAAATGTGTTTAAAGGTTTAATTTAATAAAGACAATTTATCAGCCTCGCTCGGAGTCGATCAAGTATTTTTAATAATAACTTAAAGTTGAACTTGTTTTACAGTAGTTTAAATTGTTATTGGATCTTCTTTCTTATTTTGTGTCATAGTAAATAATACCTTTCGAGATGACGTACATCACGATCCTAGACTTTACGTGTGATATTATATTATGTTGGTACCTTTAGTGAATACTTTAACAGTGGTAAGTCAACTATACCATCATGTAATCTAGCTAACAATCTAAACGTTTTAATTATTCATTGACATAAGGAGTTTATTGTTATTTTATTTAGTTTTGTAACTGTGCAGATGACGACATTACGTCTAGATATACGACTGTGGATATAACAAATTCAAAATATTCACGCACGCAATGTTTATATTATACGAAACAATTCGGCATGTTTTTCTCCTTTTCATAACTTTATCGTCGTTACACTCAAGCAGGTAAAGTTTGTAAAGGTGGTAGAAACCTTTATGGTCCGGCAATACCAATACCATACAGCAGTGTTAGGCTCTGCTGTGTTGAAGGTGTTGATGGGCCTCAGTAGCCACTTACCATCAGGTGGACTGCATGCTCGTCTGCTACTTCTAGAGGTATGAAATTTAGTTTAAAGTTTTTGTGTGTGAGCGAATATTATGTATAAATCAATCCGGGACGAAATAATGGTATTTGTAGGTACTTATTATTCTTGCAAATGGTTAATTACAACAACTTTTGGAAGTTATTCACAATTTCTTGTGATAACAGATACTGTTACGTATGAGTTATATTAAATTGAAATAGGTAATTCTATTATTTTCAGATATTGTATTGGAACTCGAGGTTCATACCACAAAATATTCGTTTTTATTTTGTGTTCATACTGTTTTGACCGCTGTTTGTTATTCTACGAATTAAAATGTATATCTTTGCAGATTTATAAGTCAAAGTCAGGTTCGGACGAGCAATTATATACCTACTGCAAGTTCTGATAAAATTCGAAAAAATCGAATACTGCAAAAAGAAAAAGAGACAAGAGTACATACACTACTGTCAAATTGGACTCTGCAATGTGTGATCATTATTGTGTGGTAAAGACTTTGTTTGCAGCAATGCCTATCGCACAAACGAAGGTAATTGTAATAATCAAGGTAAAAGTAAAATGATATAAGGTAAATAATATAATGAAGGTAGGATGACTCCAATAACTTTTTACGTTTAATGACCTGGTTTTCGTTGTAATGTAGCTGTGGACTTCGGAGTGTTATTTCGTTGGCATTTGACGTCATCACATGAACGGTACGAACTATAGCTCATGTTATGGTAAGGCAATAGTATTTTAATTATTTTATTAAGAATAACGACCACGGAGTTCTTGCTGCTCTGATATTTTCTTTACTGTATGTAAAGTTGACATTAAAACTGTTTTGAACTTGACAATTCACTTTATTATTATTTTAACACATTTGTGTTGTAGACATCAGGTTTTACGGTTTGAAATTAACTTTTACTTTTTTATTTTTATGCTTGTTATAGCTTATTTGTTTACAGTTCTAAATAAGAAAAGCACTCGTGCATGGTTTTGAGCAGGTCTCGAATAGTTTCTTATAAAATTCTGTCATAGTCAAATGAGCTGACTTAAAAGGCATTAATGATTTTCAAGAAATCCTGTCTGAGATAGTCAGACACATTATAACAAATTCGGTAAAGGAAGACATCGTGAAGAACTACACATCGGGGATCTTACAGGAAATATATTCTCAAGGGTATCTGGAGTCTACCCAGTGTACGTTTGGCGATGCAGAAGACTATGCCATAGATTTAAGCGAGCCAAACGAAAAGATCTGTAGATTTTACTCTCAAACCATGAACGAAACGCGGAGCTCTCTCGTTATTTCGTATATAATTATTGATTATACATATAATGTAATGTGTTTTCAGACTACGAGAACATGTGCTATGGAAAGGAAACTATTTGAACATGTCAGATGACTGTGAACCCTGTGAAGCAATGACAGTATCGACAGTCAAAAATCTGGTAAAAACTTTGTGTTTCTCTTGAGTACCTGCGAACTTTGGAACGGTATGTGGATTGTAAGTTCTGTGTTATCGGGATTGTCTTGCATATCGATGATTGTCTGGCCAACAGTCACGTTTATGTTTGATAATAACCCGAGTGCCATGTGATTTGGCAATTCTTTTCAGGAAATAATCAATTATGTACGTACGCTATGTGACTTAGCGAATTTATGATGTCATGGGACTTGACATCAGCCATGTGATTTGGCAATTCTTTTCAGATAATAATCAATTACGTACGTAAGCTATGTGACTTAGCGAATTTATGATGTCATGGGACTTGACATCAGCCATGTGATTTGGCAATTCTTTTCAGATAATAATCAATTACGTACGTAAGCTATGTGACTTAGCGAATTTATGATGTCATGGGACTTGACATCAGCCATGTGATTTGGCAATTCTTTTCAGATAATAATCAATTACGTACGTAAGCTATGTGACTTAGCGAATTTATGATGTCATGGGACTTGACATCAGCCATGTGATTTGGCAATTATTTTCAGATAATAATCAATTACGTACGTAAGCTATGTGACTTAGCGAATTTATGATGTCATGGGACTTGACATCAGCCATGTGATTTGGCAATTCTTTTCAGATAATAATCAATTACGTACGTAGGCTATGTGACTTAGCGAATTTATGATGTCATGGGACTTGACATCAGCCATGTGATTTGGCAATTATTTTCAGATAATAATCAATTACGTACGTAAGCTATGTGACTTAGCGAATTTATGATGTCATGGGACTTGACATTAGCCATGTGATTTGGCAATTCTTTTCAGGAAATAATCAATTATGTACGTACGCTATGTGACTTAGCGAATTTATGATGTCATGTGACTTGACATCAGCCATGTGATTTGGCAATTCTTTTCAGATAATAATCAATTATGTACGTAAGCTATGTGACTTAGCGAATTTATGATGTCATGTGACTTGACATCAGCCATGTGATTTGGCAGTTCTTTTCATGTGACACGACCATTTATTTACACTATTAGACACCGGTTATGGGGTTAACCAATTAAAGTTACGTGTTTTGTGTACCATGAGATTTGGCTTCTGTGGTTAAAATTGAGACTATATTATCCGCGAATCTAAAGTAGTTTATCCACTTCTTTAATATTATTGAATTTGATTTTTTTAAACTTTTGTTCGCGAGCCGTAACGGCTGCTCGTCAGAATGGCCGTGTGGGAGAATGCTTCATTTCATATATATAAATATTCCGTTTTTAAAATCACATGATATTAATTTCGAACTACCGCTCCGTATTAACAATTGGCTACCCGTATTATGGTATAAAAAAGGGGCGCGCAACTGTCAACAGATCAGAAGTTGTCCAATAGTGGGCACGGCACGGTGGTGCTCTGAACTGTTTGGTGTTTTGCTTGGGTGTTATTGTTACTATGGTGGCATTAACGCTTATTCATTTAATTATTTTAACTATATTTTTATAAATATTGGTTAAATTAGTTGAATCGAAATACCATTGTAGATCTACCTACCGGCGCGCCCACATATTATCATAAAATACATAATTAAAAAGCCTATGTCTTATGTACAGATAAACGGAGTAACAGATGAACAGTTATACGTTATTATATGTTATTAGGTAGAAATAGGTTTGGCGGTGGTGCCGCCGGATTCGAAACACAAAGGGTTCTACTACCTTCTTGTCATGTCGTAACAATACAACGTTCCACCGTACCACATCTGTTTTGGCCCTTATCCAGATAATCTATAAAGGGAAAAATTATTTCACACCTACCTTGGTAGGTGGTAGTAGTAACCCTTTGTGGTTCGACTCCGGCGGCGCCACCGCCACACCTATTTCTGCCTAATAACAGCAGTGTTAGGCGCTGTTGTGTTCCGGTTTGAAGGGTGTGGTAAGGGAGATAGACTTTTCCGAGGCGTTCCAGCTTAGTCCTCAGGGGTAGCGGCGCATCTGTAAGCGACCTTAGGTAGGAATATCTAATCCTATCTGTGGTTGATTACAGATGTCCATGGGCGGCAGTAGCCACTTACCATCAGGTGGACTGCATGCTCGTCTGCTACTCCTATATTATAAAAAAAACCTTGATAGCGGTAACTCCTACACAATAAAATTATGTTATAAGAAAAATAAGAAAATATATCAATAAAAATATTTATTTAATATTACAACTATGTTTAAGATCGAAAGTAAGCATCATTAATTATAGATAATACCTTTAAAAGGCGAGTCCAATCCCTCTCACACTTATACTTATAATTTATTGATAAATATTATTTATAACCAAATATTATTGCAATAATCACCATCCGAATTCATCATCATCAACCCATTACTGGCCCACTGCTGAGCACGGGTCTCCTCTCAGAATGAGAAGGATTAGGCCATAGTCCACCGCCCTGGCCAAGTGCGTATTGGTAGACTTCACATACCTTTGAAAACTTTTTTTTAAGATTTCTCAGGTATGCAGGTTTCCTCACGATGTTTTCCTTGACCGTTTAAGCAAGTGATAATTAATTTCTAATATGCACATAACTTTGAAAAATCAGAGGTGCGTGCCTTAGATATTAACCCGTCCGGGGTTAATATCTAAGGCACGCACCTCTGATTTTTCGCACGCACCTTCGATCAATAGGCCGAGTTTCTTAACCACTAGCCTATCACTGCTACCATCCGAATTGGAGGAGTATAATCTAGACGTGATCTAGCTTTGGGAATAATGCTTGGGCATTATTCCCAAAGCATGCAATGCAATAAAGGCATTATTATAAAAAAATTTTACAGATTTTTACAGATACCATCTCAGTTACAAATGACGAAAAATCTACGGTATCATTATATTTTTTACAGTTTAAAATTAACTTTAGTTATTATTATTAAAATTATAATATTCATTCAATTAAATTATACTTATTCTGTTGATACGAGTATGATAATTTGAAATTAGAATAAAAGCTACCCAACGTACCTATATTTCATCACCCTGTCTGGATTCCGAGTTATAAAAAGAAGAAAAACATTCTATTCTTAAACATCAAGTTGCTGAAGACTTTCATAACAGGTGGTCTCAAGTACACGAGACTCAATAACTTTGTGCGGGTTCGACAAACAAAACACCCAACGACTGACTGAACGTAAATAACTTTTGACTGACGAAACGAAATGTAAACTTTTTATTTTCTTTTTCCCGTACCCATAATTTTAGTTTTTATTTTTGTTTTACGGTATAGTAAAGGACAATTATTGCGAGTTACGAGTAAGTAATAGCGAAGCAGTGATAGCCTAGTGGTTAAGAAATTGGGCCTCTCGATCGAGGGGTCCGAGGTTCAAATCCCAGGCACGCACCTCTGATTTTTCAAAGTTATGTGCGTATTAGAAATTAATTATCACTTGCTAAACGGTGAAGGAATACATCGTGAGGAAACCTGCTTACCTGAGAGATTGATAAAAAAGAAACCTCAAAGGTATGTGAAGTCTACCAATACGCACTTGGCGCGGTGGACTATAGCCTAATCGTTCTCATTATGAGAGGAGACCCGTGCCCAGCATTGGGACAGAAATGGGTTGTTGATGACGGGTAAGTTTATCATCAAAAGACAGTGATACTACCAAGTTTGAAATGTGATCTCTCAATGGCTTCCCCATCCGACGTTCAGATCTCCGGGTAGCTCTGATTTTTTTAAATCATCGTATTGGAAATTAATTATCTTTGCTATAACGGTAAAGGGAAACCTTCATGCCTGAGAAATCTTAAAAAAAAATTAAATAAACCCTAAATAACAAGTAACTATTTTCTAGACTTTACACCTGTAATTCTCTGTATCGTGAGCATCATAGACACACACAAAGAACAAATATCTATCCCGAACCCAGAAATATCTAAATTCATCATTCAGATATTTGTCTGATCAGTCATCGAACCCAGAACCCTTTGCGCGTCAGAGGGTATAGTGACCGCTCCGCCACGCGTGTCCATTTATATTACGGTTCTAAATGCAATATATTTACCGGTACAACCTGATCCGCAAAACAAACATTTGCAGAACACACACATACACACACACCACAAACTGCAATAACCCTTATAATAATTTGTACAACGAATCAGTATCCCAATTTGTTCTCATTACCCCCAATTACTATGAATTCCGCCCCAATCAGCCGCCCTTTGTCAACTAGCTGGGCTAATTGTGTTTATTGGTTGTGGTATTCCATGACTGTGGGTTCCATGTTCCATGTTGTGGTATTCCTTGCTATATTTACGGATTTCACCGCTACACCACCCTCTAACAACCCCACGATTTTTTATCACGTTGTTTTAACTCCCTTTGAGTTTTGTCTGCTTGTGTGGAATTCTGTAATCATTTTTTTCTTAAAGTAGCGAAGTAAGTGGCTACTGCTGCCCGTGGATATTCAGATATCCACGGGCAGCAGTAGCCACTTACTTTCCCATATATATCAGTATCATCCCTGGAAAAATAATCAATTAATTAAGGACAAGGCTTCCTAAAACAGCAGTGATAGCCTAGTGGTTAAGAAACGCGGCCTCTCAATCGAGGGGTCCGAGGTTCAAATCCCAGGCACGCACCTCTGATTTTTCAAAGTTATGTGCATATTAGAAATTAATTATCACTTGCTAAACGGTAAAGGAAAACATCGTGAGGAAACCTACATACCTGAGAGATGTATAAAAAAAAAATAATCTCAAGGGTATGTGAAGTCTACCAATACGCACTTGGCCAGCGCGGTGGACTATGGCCTAATCCTTCTCATTGTGAGAGGAGACCCGTGCCCAGCAGTGGGACAGTAATGGGTTGATGATGATGATGATCATGAAGGGTTCCTACCCAAATCCCCAATTAATCCCTAAGGGGACTCTGAGGTCGGTCACAAATGCATTGCCACTCCTGAGGTCTGAATTGGAACGCCTCGGATGAGTATGTAGTAACTTTTTTCTAACGTGCAATGTAATATAATCTATATAGTACATCCAATAGAGCTAAAGTAATATTATTCAATACGTGCATATTAAAATGCCGTTCAAGTTTGAACCCCAGACTCTCAATGAGAGAGTTCGAAGCCACCCCATACCACTTCATAGTAAGCACATTTATTTTATACCTCTTACGTTTTACATCAATCACTAAACCTGGTTTCCAAATACACAGGTATTCTTAATAAAATCCCTGGTTGTCGACTGTCCCTTCTTCAATATAATTAAAGTCGCGAAGCCAGACGTTCGTAACCTTTGGCTCAAAAGAAAACTCCGGCTCTTTTTAGAAATACAAGTCTCTGATTGAAATTCAAATTAACGTCACTTTTCTTTATATAAAATGTGGATTTATTTATTATCCTAAATAAATATGAAATTATAAAAAAGTTATTACATTGTTGAACTATAAATAATTATTATTAAAATTATTAAATATGTATTAAAATTATTTTTTATGTTTATAAATTATATTATAATGTCGTTACAGTATTTGAACTTTTGCTATAATTGGAAATATAATTAATAAAATAAACTAATTTTCTATTTATGTATACATACACTAAGTTAAAAGCACGTTAAATGAAAGAATAATATAGAATGTGTGCTTTTAACCAAATTGTTGCTGACCCCTGCACCAGACAAAGGTAGTCTTAACAAGGTCTGAAAAAGCTAAGCAAAATAGAAGTACCTATCGCTCGCATTTCAAAGGCATGGGAAGCCTCACCTTATTTTCGAATTTCTTTAACCCGAGATAACTTTTACTGGAAAAGTTGTTCGTAAAGTTATGATCGTTATTCACGCAGTACCATGAAAAGGCAAAACTTTGCGTCTGACGAAACCATTAAAAGATTTTAAAGTTAGTGCCTAAAGTTGTTCAAAATCCACCTGTAAATACCGTGTTTGCCAACCGACGGTTGTTAGTCTTCTTAATAACATGGAAATTTGCAGACAAGACATTTCTTAGAGTATGAGTTTTTAACTGGCGTACAATATTGAGAAATCGCATGCGAGCTTTAACCTGGACAGTACGATGAATGGTTACGTCTTTTCTAGCTCAAACTCATTAGTTTGTGGTAAAAAAATATTTTAATAAATAGTGGTGTTCACTAAATTATTGCTTAAAAGTAAAACTAAACTAAAACTACTAAACTAAACTAAACTAATTTAGACTATAAAACTACTAGCAAACTACATTTTATTAAGTGTGGGTTGCATCGAAAGGCCAGTTAAAGTTTGCGTTAAAGTTAAATATAACAGTAACTTTGATGGTAGCGATGGAATGTAAGAATTCCATGTTGCACCAATTCATTTGTCATTAACCCGGAAGTCACCAGATTCGCGTCTCACGTCGCCGCAAATACGTGATTTAGTTATAAGTATATATTAGTATGTATGTTAGTCTGTAAGGTATATGTAATATGGACCTTGTTGTCCGAAATAAATGAATAAATAAATAAAAATAAAAAAAAAACGTCATTCGTGTCGCTATCACCGCAATTTTTTGTCGACATTGACAGATAGGGAAGTTGGCAAATACAGTAACTTTAACCGATCGAAATCGAGCGGTTAAATTTGAGTATTTCGTATGACGTAATTTCAACCTCAACTAAAATGGTGCAAGTAATGATTTTTTTAATCATGGATTTGACGGTTTGTTAGGCTTCTGTAAATGTTTACGTTACATGGTGCAACCCACCCTAAATATAGCAAAGTGAAACTGAGACTTATACTAGTACCACAATATTAAATTTTATACTTTTACGATGACATGACGAAAATGACCAAACCCTTTTAATTTTAATTATTGCCCTGGAGTTAAATTTTGGATTCCTTACGCTGTCATGGGCAGTCCATGAAGGTAATTTATGCCTTGGGGTAACAAATAAAAGGGATCGTTTTTATACTTTTTTAGATATTTTTATCTTTGCGTGTAAATGAGTTTTCTTAACGGGTTTTACTGTACTTGTAATAAATTATTTTCTATCATTTAAATTTTACGTAATTATAAGACAAATAATGATGAAATAAATACTCGTATATTTTTGTGATCACTACTTTTCCTTGATACGTAGCGTAATAAGTTATGTAATGACAGTTACTGTGACATAAAGCATTCAAATTTAGTATTAGTTAGCTTAGAGGGCTCCGGTTGTGTTCCGTCGGAGATCCCGGAGTTCTCCAACAAGCGTTGAGGACGGCCACCGGGGGGGTTTTAGTGCGGTAAAAAGCCCACATAACCCGGCGTCGCTCCCACGTCGTCGGGTACCTTTTGAAAGTTTCCCCCTCGAGAAGAAAAGAAAAAAAAAAGGTATGAATCTATTTATATACACGGGTATATTGGGCATTCCGATTTAGTTCACGTCAAATTACATACTTAGTCAACTTCTGAGTTACACCTTCTGGCATATATTCCTACTTAGCCTTCAATGTTAGTCTTTATTTTTAGTTACTGCTATATCTCGTCTTGTTCCTTATTAAGTAACATAATCAAGTTTTATTTTCAACTACCCACTGGCACATGAGGCATTCCAACACAGTTTTAAGTCTAGCCTTTGTTAAGCTACCTATATAACTTAAAATCAATTCGTACATAAAGCATTCCAATTTAGTCTTCATTAAGTAACAAAGAAAGATTTAATTTTGAAGTACTGGTACATTAGGCATTCCGACTTATTTTGATCTACTAACAAACTCAAGTAAATGTAGTAAGCTTATGATAAGTAATAAAGATTTAATTTCAACTACAGGCACATAAGGCATTCCCATTTAGTCCTATTTATGTTACTTAACCCAGTCTCTATTTGCAACGACTGGTACATTAAGCATTCCAACTTAGTATTTCGAGCTATGTAGCAAAAGTACTAATAACACAAACAAATAAAAATTGTAAATAAGTAAAAATTGCATAATCAAATTGCCACGCGAGCCATTCCAACACTCCCAAACTCAATTTCCTACAGCCCCATTTCTGCCCGTTTCTCCCATTTCATTAGCCCTGACTGCATTTGCGTCAACATTAACACATCATGGCGGATTCAGCTGCAGCATAATCTGGTTCCCAATGATTCAGTGGAATAGAATTAATGATGAGAGCGTCACGCTAATAGTATTTCAGGTCGCACCGTCCATTTGGCTCAGGATGACCGTTACGGGATTAAGGCGCTTGTTGTATCGCCGACGATTTTTATCTAAAGCGAACGAACTAAAATGTATCACTAAAGCTCTTACTTTAAGTGAGCAAACAAATGCATTACAATTTAGTTTTGTGAAATCATGTTTTTATATACAGGGTGAATTTTTCAAATAGGCCTTCAGGGTCAAATCCGAAACTATAAGGATTAGTGATAAATGCTGAAAAGAGTTACGAGGCTGAGTTTGATAAAAACTAAAACTGCATCATTAGTTTTTTAAAATATTTTTTCCCCTAGCCGGGAATCGAACGAGTTCATTTTGACAAAAAATACACCCTCTATATTATTCCATTATCTGATAGTGTCGCTTATAAGGATCAAATTCTGGAAAGTAATGTTATATTATAAATTAAAAGAAAAGAAAAATTTTGAAGAAAATACTTATTTTTTGAAGGCCCGTTTGAAAAATTCACCCTGTATACCTGCTAGCATATTAAGAAAATAAGACAGAAAACATCATTCAGATAATTTCAACACAGAAAAATAGCAACACCAAAAAGTGTATACTTTTATTACTATTGTTGTATAACAAAAGAACAATAAAACATCGTCGCATCTACGAGTATCGATTACCGGCATATAAATTGTTCCCACGTTGTTCTCTTTAAGTTACATACTTAGGTCTTTATTTTTAACCACTGGTACTTATATAAGTCACGAAGTTACGAAGTAATATTTTCGTTCCCTATCTTATCCTCTTGGGGGTAGAATTGATCAAAATCCTTTCTTAGCGGATACCTACGTCATACCATCTACCTGCCTGCCAATTTCAGCCCGATCCGTCCAGTGGTTTGGGCTGTGCGTTGATAAATCACTATGTCAGTCAGTCACCTTTGAGTTAGATATATTTAGATTTGGATTAGATTCTTAAGAAGTCTTTGTTAAGCTACATACCTTTTACCTCGTAACACTGGCACATGAAACATTGTAGTTTCACATTTATTCATTACTTACTTAAGGCAATGAATGTATTGCCAACCTATTCTCTAAGCCAGGGGCTGGTAGCCGGCAGCCGGGACCCTCCTTCTTGCGAGTTTCATCATCCCCTAGATTTATGTTCCGACCTTAAATAATATTCACTTCTTCGCTGATGTCGCTTTAAACACAAAATTAATCAAAATCAAATATTATCGTAAGAAAAAAAAATGATTTACAATAATTGACGCCTTTTGTCCCCAAAATATGGTATCTCACTGTCATAAGGGTTTCTGACCGCTGTAGTACAGTAATATTAAGTGTGAATTAACATTAAAATAGGCGTTTCAACGTAGTCCTTAGAGAACTATATCTAAGGACTAAATTATACTAATAAAACTACTCTTTGGAGTTGATCGCTTACCATTTGATGAACCTCAAGGTCATAAGCTACCTCAATCTTATAAAAAATAGAATATTAATATTATACAACTGTTATTATATAGTTTGCTATGAAACAAGTGCCTAAAAGTCCGTAAAATCCGTTCGAAAATGACAAATAGATGCTGAGTGCATTTGATTTTCCCTTTGAAAATAAATGGAAGAAAACTCTACTTTTCCTTAAAAGTTTAAGCTTTAAAGTCCACTTTAAGGCTTACACTTTTCAAATTCGAAATTATTATATTTTTATTGACTTATGCCAATATGTATTGGAAGATCGTGGTGGCATATAGCCCAAGGATAATTGTGTTAACCCGTGCCCAGCAGTGGGACATGAATATTCGATATTCAAAGACTGAAAGAAATCCAAATTTCGTAGTTCAAATTTGACCCTCATGTGATAGTAACAGCTTATTATCATGTGGATTATATTGTAATATTATATTTGTCTTTAAAACAGATCTCGCTTAGTTGAACAAATAAAATGTATTTTATTTGTCTAAATATAACATTACAGACAGAAAATTGAAAATGAAATGTTGCTCCTACAATAAGAGCAACCTTGTTTATCTAATTTAATCCCCTTCAATTTCCAGACGATTCTCGATAGGTAGCAGATAATGAGCGCCCTCGAAAGTCCTTCAAAAGGCTCTATGAATAAGGTTATCTACTCACGCAGTAGCGACGGCGAAGATAAGCGAAATATAAGCGTATTTCTACGATTATATAAATATATGCTTACTACACTCGCAGCCCTACATTAAGATTTCCTGTGTCGTGGAGGTCATTGACACACACAAACACCCAGAACAGTACCCTTAGCACGAGTTTTTTTTTTATAATTATACTTAAACGATGAGGCAGGCGGGCTACCTGATGGAAAGTAGTCACCGTCGACTATGGACATTTGCAACACCAGAAGAGTCGCCAATGCATCGCCGGCTTTGGAGGAGAGCTCTTTTTACACCTTTTTTGAAGAACCCCATGTCATAGCGCTCCGGGAATACCTCAGAAGGAAGTTCATTCCACATCTTGCACGTCCGTGGCAAGAACGTCCGTCCGTCCGTGAGTTTTCAAAACATCCCACAATTTTACGTTACATTTACTCATTCCATTATTTTGTTCCGTTTGCTTCAGTAGTATGAGTTGTCGGAAGCGTACCACTGAGTAAACGTAGCAATAAGTAAGTGCTCAAGTGACGATGAACTTTATGTCTTCCTTTACATGTTCGCAAAAAAGAGAGACAAACATAAAGCGCCATTTTGTCAATTTAGACATTTAATGTTACGTCACTGACACTATAGTTCTTATACAATCCGCTAGGGGCGCAGATTGGAAATTGTATGGGCAAATACATAAACAAACCTTTGCACAAAATGTTATTTATAAGTCTTTTGTATTGGTTATCTGTGTGCATAAATAAATAAATAAATAAATAAACAAATACCAAAACAGTCATATTTGTCAAAACGTAAAATCTCATGGTAAGGGTACAGATATCCAAATTCATCATTCAGATGTCTGTCTGGCCGTTCGAACCCGGAACCCTTTACGCGTCAGACAGGTGTGTTCACCGCTGCACCACGTAGGTCGTTATAATTATAAGTGTGGCAATATCATTTTTTTTGCCCCAATGCTGAGCATCTCTCGAAATGAGAATAGACTAAGTGTGACTTAGCAGACTTCACATACTTCAAATTTTTTTACATAATTTTAAAATTCACACACGTAATCATCTTCACTTACAATGTTTTTCCTTACAGCCATATATATCAAGTAAATTACTGTAAAGTAACATGTGCAGTTGCACAAAAACTCTTAAAAAATGGATATGCTGCCAATCACAAAGGTTTAAAAGGAAAACTTATGTTAATATTGCACCCAAACACTGCATTTGCATATACTTATTATGCTTATGTAGGTACCTATACTAAAAATAAAACACCTTTAATAAGAATTTATAACATTCCTGTATTTGAAAACATCACGATTTAATTTAGCCTAAATCTGTATACCTATACCGAGCTATACTACACAATAATGTAGGTTCAATCAATATCAATTAAATATAAGAAATTCAAACCTCAAATATTTGCAACCATTTGCAATATCTAATATGTGTGAGTCGATCTTAAGCCACCCTCGCTGCGGTAGAGCAGTTCCTAATGGGAATAATTGGTATAACTATCGTCTGGTTTGATCATTTCCATGCTTTATGCGATCTGTATAATTGTAATACACAATCATACAGATATATTTAGACACATCCAATTATACAGATCATATTAGACAAAGCGGTGATTTACGGGCAATGTAATTACTAAATTATCAATTAATGAACTGTGGAACTGCGCCCAAAAACATCTAAAATAAAGAAGAGATAATGGTACAAAGAAGAAAGTTTTTACTACATGAATTTTAATTAGAATTCTAATGTGAATTTACTACCAAATCTTATACTTTTAAGTGGAAAGATAAATAATCAAAAACCCATCGTAATTTAATGAGTAGTGGTCGAATACAAAACCACCTTTTTGAAGTCGGTTAAAAAGTAATGTTAGGCGGAAAACACACTGAAATGTTTCACGCAGTATACACAATTACACATACTGCGTGCGTTCGGTTGGAAGACTCGAATTTGGCTGATGCATTTCGTGCTTCTAGATTTTTAACACGCATTTATTAGCTTGGGTTGTATGTATGTATGTATGTATGTATGTAACTACGGAATCTTTGAACCCGATTTCTATCCACTTTGAACGTTCAGTTTAATTCAAAATTTTGAAGCATTATTAAAAACCGATGACAATACACGATTTTAATGACTGTCATAGCGTGTTTTTAGTTATGAAAATAATAATGTAACAACTTAATATGGAATAACGGCAACGTCCTGAACTAAAAATATCTTATATTGATTTTTTCATTATTGTTTTTGTTATAACTGAAATATGTAAGTCGGTAATTGTGTTTACATATTTTCGCTATAGATATGACAAGTACCTGTAAAAATAAGATCAAAACAGGAGAAAAAATCTAAAAATAAATTTCGTTACAACAACGTAAACAACCATCTTGAAATCGCGTTATGTAATAGTGCTGATATTATGTACATATAATCTTCAATCCATTGTCCCATTGCTGGGCTCGGGTCTCGCTGAATGAGGGGCTTAAGCCACAGTCGGTTAAGTGCGAATTAACCCTTCACACGCCCTGTGATGTTTTTTGTTTTCAAACAGGCGTGTAAGTTTATCGCGATATATTCCTTCAAGGTTTCTAAGCAATTAATTAAATTTCAAATACGCACAGAATTTTAGAAAATCAGAGACTTGCCTAAGATTTCTCCTTGTCAAAAGGTCATGTTTTTTACTACTAGTCTATCACTTCTTTCGTCATCAACCCATTATTGTCCCACTGTTGGGCATGGGTCTCCTCTCAGAATGAGAAGTATAAGGCCATAACTCACCACGCTGGCTAAGTGCGTATTGGTAGACTTCACATACCTTTCAGATTTTTTTTATATAAATCTCTCAGGTGTGCAAGTTTCCTCACGATGTTATCCTTCACCGTTTTAAGCAAGTGATAATGAATTTTTAATACGCACAAAACTTTGAAAAATCAGAGGTGTCTGGCGTGTCTGGGATTTGAACCTCGGACCCCTGGGTCGAGATGCCAAGTTTCTTAACGAGGCTATTACTGCTTTACATGGTATTAATGTTAACGTAAAAATGTAATGTCTTTACCAGACGAAAAATAGATATTTCCGTCTCACGTTTGAGCGCAGCAGGATATCTTTCACGAGATACAGCCGCTTTTTCAACCTCACAACGAATCTAATTCATTATTATCCTCTGCGTCTGACGACCCATGAGGCGGAGTTGCCATACCAGTCTGACATGCAAAGGGTTCGGGGTTCGACCCCCGGCCAAACAGAAATCAAATAGATAAATTTAGATTTTCGCTTTTACAATTTCTATGAAATTTATTATTTGGCTTTCTGTTTAGAAATAATGAACATTTCACCATCTTTAGAAAATCAGCCCTAAGGGGCTAAAAGGGGCTTAAAAATAATTATATTATATTATGGTTTACACGTATTAATTCACTATCAAAAGCTAGAATTCCATATACATCAAATTAGATCAAATGAACTGTTTAATTACCTTATCACAGTACGCCCTATCGCCCTCTACAACTAATCATAATCCAATCTATGTACTCGTAATTAGACGCTTCTCAATCACAGACACAGAGAGACACAGAGATCTCTGATTTCACTAAAGGCGACAGTACAGTGATATGTAATAGTCTAAGATCCCAGTATAGGTCGACCTTCACCGAGCTGGTAAATGAATGAAACATTTTTATGTCAAATTAAATATGTCAAATGTATTGCAAATGGGTTAACTAGAAAATTTCAGTCCAGAGTATGACTTAAAAAATGTTTTCTTAAACATTTCACTGGTGTGGTTAATTGACAAATTACATTACTATTCCAAAATATGAAGCCTATACAATATGCAAACGTAAGGTTGACTAATTTTCCTGTCACAATATTTAATTTAATATAAAAAAAACGTTTCATCCATTAACCAGCTCGGTGAAAGTCGTCCTATACTGGAATCCTATACTAAAACTGGACATCAAATAGACAGGCTAATCTAACAGCCTTCCTACATCTGATCGGTTACAATACTAAGTAGTAACAGAAGATCCATTAGCTACAAATCTAGACAATTGCAATATTTTATGCCTACACCCCATAAGTTAAGTTGACGTGTAATTTTATGTGAGTATTAGAACATTTTATCTTTCCGTAATTCTATAATGTAAATATTCAATGTTGATTGTGGGTACATGAATAACTAATCGTATTTAGAGATAATTATACATTTGGTTTGTTATAAAGTACTGGAGTACAAGGTATTTTTTCCACCAAAGAAGTGACTTTTTTTTGTATTATTTCAGCAACGTTAATTTAGACATTAATCATATTACATAGAAAATAACAATAGTCAGTAATAATAATTCAGTGATACGCATTGATACGTACTTGTTTTCAAAATTAGATTTTAATCAACTTGTGAATTTACGAATATGAAGGTAAGGAATGGTGATTATGTGTTTCTATTCTATGGTTCTTGGAGTGGTATAGTGTCTATTCTACGACGCTATGGATAAAGTCATGGCCTGTAGGACTATTCGCTGCGCCGGACATGAGCTCTTTTTCGTTGCGACACGACAAGGTTTTTTAACCGACATTTTTTAACGCTTTCTACACTCACCGCCCCACACTAGGATTCCCTGTATCGTGGGTGCCAACACACAGACAAATACACAAACACCCAGACCCAGAAACAGAAACCTAAATTCATCATTAGGTTTCTGTCCGGCCGGGGATCGAACCCGGGATCCTCTGCGCGTCATACCGGTATGTTGACCGCTCCGCCACGCGAGTCGTCATATCCTCATAGTGTGTTTCTTATTGAAATTTACATGGTATGTGCTGGTATCTTCAAAGAATAACCCTATCGTTCTTAGGAAATAAATTATATCTCATATCTTTAACCATATTTAATCGGTTTCTGTCAAATATAAAATAAAACTAAAATGTCCATGCAACATCATAATAGGTAGAAAAAAAATTGCACGCTTACGTAATGGTACAAGCATTATCTAGATTTGTGTCTATAACTGGCACTGATAGAGCTGACAAATGTTTTATGAGTGTCGTTACCGTATCGTGTCGTGTCGTCTCAATTAAAAACACCCATTGGCTATCTGTCCTCAGCAAGATGTCAATAGACGGCTGTGAATACATGGAGATTCCTTTGTAGTACACGCCTTATCTGCAATTAATGATCTTACACTGAGCTTGCTGGCTTTGCGTTTACGGTTCGTAGACGTGTGACCGCTAATGGACTCCTCTTAATAGGGACGACACGACACCGACACGGCTCCCGGTTCGATTTCTTATAAGTCTGGTAAAATATGAGTACAGTAGCATTACCATGAGTTGGCATAGAAACGCCACTATAGAAATGGTAAATAGAAAACTATTGTCATTTTGCTAGTGAATAACATAACTACTATCGTTACGGTATTTCTTGACAACGTCTGTCAAATTAATGACTCATGGGACCGAATTTGTATGGCAATAGATCATAATGACATTCGCTAGCGATTTGATTTCGATAGGTTTTTTACGTATCGAGTTACGTCACTACGGATTTTAGTTCTACGAGTAACCACCAGAGGCGCTGTACAATTTTTCATACATTTATTTTACGCAGTCGCTAGCGAGTAATACTTTTGTAAACTCATGGTAGTCCTACAGGAAACATATATTATGCGTTTGATAAAAATATGTATAATTAAATCTTGTAACCACTACCAAGATATTAAATTGTTCGTATTGTTATTAACATAATAATCTAATTTCAATATATTTCACACCATGCGTGCTATACTATTTCGTGAAATCGTACTGAATCGTACTGAAATGTTTAATTAAATAAGTTATATGTATTTTTGTTATTAATATTTTGCGTGGCAATTATATCGTGTAGTAGCCATAGATTAGTAAAGATTACTCAATCCTAACAAGAATTATTTTCGTGTTGAAAAATATAAAAAAATGTAATTTTTAGATCATTTACGAATGAAACGATATTTCTTCGAACTTTTTCTTGGATTTCGTTTCTTAATTGCGCATTTCGGTATTATTCCGCGTAAGTTACACCATGACAGCCATTAAACGGCTGACACATTTGTCAGCCGCTTAAACCATTTAATGGCTTCCTTCAATTACAAGGCGGTGAGATATCTATACTTATCTATTGTAGTGACATGTAGTCTTGCGTTTAGTTGAAAGAATGTGGTACATCGGGAATAGCAACTCATGTATAACCATTGTTACTAAGTGGACTACATACTCGTTAGTAACTCGAAAAGTATTGTATTTTTATATTAACAAATATGATTATTATAGGAGCCATTGAAGTAAATTTATTGTGAAGTTGTGAACTGTCTACCTATTACGGTTCAATAGATAAAACGAAAAACGTCGGAAAATAGCGGTTTCTTGTATGACGACCTCCATTTATTTTCAACTTTTTTATTGTATTTGCTGTCGTAGCCACCCTTATACGTAATCTGTGAAATTTTAAGTATGCATAAGTAAGTAAATTTTATATATGCATAGTAATATTCGAGGCTGTTTGATCTGGTGCCTTTTTTTTTTTTTTTTTTTGTTTACGAGGGGGATACCTTCAAAAGGTACCCTATGCCGTGGGAGTGGCACGGAGTTATGTGGGATTCTTACCGCACTAAAACCCCCCCGGTGGCCGTCCTCGGCGCTGCGTAGAGGACTCCGGGATCTCCAAAGGAACGCAACCGGAGTCCTCTTAGCGCGTTGCCCCATCGGGCTCTGCCCAGGTGAGCTTGATGCTCGCCACATCGTCTGGTGGGCACGACGGTATGCGACCACACATACCGCCGTCCTTCCCGGGGTCACTAGCCGGGCGGTTCGAGCTCCCACTCTTGCCGCCCGCAACCTCGGAAGCCCCTTTTAGTCGCCTCTTACGACAGGCAGGGGATACCGTATTGATCTGGTGCCTACATCACCCTTCCTTCATCGCACCACTTGCTGAAGAATGAGTTCGGTTTGCACGGTTATTTTTGCCGCGTACGTGCAAAGTGTGGAATGAGCTTCCTCCTGAGATATTCCTTCAGGACTATGACATGAGGCTCTTCAAGAGGGGTGTAAAAAGAACTCTCCTTCAAAGTCG
Source organism: Epargyreus clarus (assembly GCF_041222505.1). Classification (NCBI taxonomy): domain Eukaryota; kingdom Metazoa; phylum Arthropoda; class Insecta; order Lepidoptera; family Hesperiidae; genus Epargyreus; species Epargyreus clarus. Next base: position 12,420,529 of record NW_027332212.1, read on the forward strand.
GCGATGCATTGGCGACTCCTCTAGTATTGCATATTGTCCATAGGCGACGCTGACTGCTTTCCACCAAGTAGCCCGACTGCCTTATCCTTAGATTAAATATATAAAAAATAGGGTTCTGTTTTTAACCTTTGGGTACGGAACCCTACAAATTTTAAAAGTAAACTATGTTAGTTACTGAAACGAGTTAACCACAGAACATGCCGCTGCATCGAATTTCCAGTTTTTGAAACACAAAACATGTTCACGCAAATAAACAGGATAAAAAAACTCCCCCGTCGAGGCCTCCGGGCGTAACAAAGGAAAATTCCCAACGTGATTTTCACCCTGTCCGTCTGCGCTATTCATACGAAATTCCCACTATTATTTTGGGAAACAAACCGACAGGTACTGACGATATTGTGAAACAAAACGTGATTCTGAAATTCAATGAGCTATGGTTAAAACCATGCGCTGAATAAATGTATTTCTCCGTGATAACAAAGGAAAATTCGTGCGCGTATTATTCCATAGTATCGAGTTACTATTTTTTTCATAAAATATTTTTAAAACATAGGAATAGCAGGTGAGCGTGCAATCCACTTGAAATGGCTACTGCCGCCCATGGACATCTGAAATCAATCTCAGATAAGATTAGATTCTAGATAAGAGATCAGCCACAGATGCCGCTACCCCTCAGGACTAAGATGTACCGCTGAGTCGAGCCACGGAGGGTTCTACTACCTAATAATAGCAGTATAGAGCGCTGCTGTAGATTGAAGGGTGTGGTTAGGGAGACACCTTTCAAATAAATACTATTTAATGTAAGTCTATGAAGGTTTTACAGAAATCCCTCGAATGAAATGATGTTTAGTATTTCATATCTCAAAAATATTTCTCCATTTCCGAATCTGGATTAGACAGTTTGTTTAAGAAAATGTAAGAACATTTAATAAATAAATAGTCTGTAGTTGTATCACTTGAACCGCTCTTCCAATCTTACGATCTTCTAAGAGGATTTCTTAAGAAAAACCGGATAATTTCTTTTAATAGCTCTAGTATTAAGGCTCTGCATAGGGCCTTTAATTTTTCTTTGTAAACTTATGGTCTAAGATCCGAAGCTAAATCGAACTGGACCGAGCTGATAATAGAATGAAACTCATTTTATAATGAAATTAGTACATTGGGTAATACATTAAAAATGGGTTTGCTAAAAAAAACCTGGACAGGATAATTTTAATTATTTTTTGAAAAATTAAAATTTAATTGAAAATTAAATTTTGCAACATCAAGATAATAAGAAAATTCTATTCTGAGTGAATGTTAAAAACATACAGAATGTGCAGGCTTTGGGTTGCCTATTATTTACGTGGACGAACTACTGGGTTGTCACGTATAAACAGGTATTTCGCTGGCAACTACTTTCACTCATGATGATAATAGATAAAATTTTATATCAGTAGAAGCGCTGTTTTATTGTGAACACGTTGATATAGGGTTGTCTGCAAAATGAAAATTATTTTTTCAAAAAATAATTAAAATTATCCTGTCCAGGATTTTTTTAGCAAACCCATTTTTAATGTATTACCCAATGTACTAATTTCGTTATAAAATGAGTTTCATTCTATTATCAGTTCGGTCCAGTTCGATTTAGCTTCGGATCTTCTACTCAGTGTGAGTACTGATGGTAAACGGCCACTACCACTCATTGACATCTGTAACCAACTCGAAATAAAACAGGGGTCCTACCTGAAGGACCTGAAGAACGGATGTGTTACATCACCCAAAGACAAACTAAGTACGCCTCGCATAAGTCTGCCTACACACTAATCACTTGTATACTTGAAGATTGAACCCTGTGGTTGGACTCCGGCGGCACCATAATAACACCTATTTCTGCCTTATAACAATAGTGTTAAGCGCTGTTGTGTTCTGTGGGTCTAGGGGCCCCTTTCAAACCGGCTGGGGCCCTCAAATAAAAACATTGCGTTAAAACATTATGATTTTACTCGTATATGAGTGGATATTGTATCACAAGTATACACTTAAATCTTTTTTAAAAGTACATGAATAAAAAACAATATTATTAATATTGCAAAAGGTAAAATATTATTTCGCCTAAATGGGGAGCGTTCTTGCTCGCTCCGCTTAGTGTTCCTACCACTGAGGCAATAATTTTACAGGATTTTATCCCTTTGTGGCTATGCAGATAACATCCATTTGGAGAGATCACTTTGTGCTTAATATTCCGCTTCAAGAACGCTAAAATTGTAATGTTCGTTAAACGTGTTTTTGCTGTCATCATCAGAAGTTTGTTCATGCGAAATCCAATTTCAACTCCATGACATTTCAACTTGACGCAAACAGACATTCCGAACTAGAAGTGGTTTCCTGCTTATTCATGCGCTTAAAGGACTTCCGCTGGAATTTCACATTTGTCTCTCATTCGTTTTGTAAATCTGTAATTACTTTGAACGGCCCGAGTGCAGTATTTGTTGATCGCATAAAGGGGCCCTCTGATTTCACTTTACAATGACGCCAAAGCGAAAGTTCGAATGCGAGTTCGAATATGTTTTAGAATTGAAAACGTGTAAAATGTTGAACAATGTCGATGTTCATGTTCATGTTTAAGTTGAGTTTCTTTATTACAAGTACATACCTGCACTCAGTTACTCAGTTTTGATGCGAATTGAAATATATTTTAGAATTGAAAACGTGTAATACAATGTTGAACAATGTTCATGTCCAGTTTCGTGTTTGAGTGAATTTTGCTCATTATACACGTGCGCTTTATTCAGCAATGCTTTATTATAAGGGTTCATTTTCATTTAGAGAGATTTGAGCTATTTGAGCTGTTGTTGACAGAAAAGTTTTTCGTAGTCAATGTGTATTGAGGTGTTTATATGTAACGAATTACGTAATTCTGAAGGTGGTAGAACTCTGTTCGACTTTAATGGCATCACTGCTATAACAATTTCTGCCTAATAACAGCGGTGTTAAGCGCTGCTGTGTTTTGGTTAGAAGGGTGTGAAAAGGGTGACATACTTTTCAGAGGCGTTCCAGCTTAGTCCTCAGTGGTAGCGGCGCATCTATGGCCGACCTCGGATAGGAATATCTAATCCTCTCTACGGTTGATACCAAATGTCCATGAACGGCAGTAGCCACTTACCATCAGTGGACTGCAGGCTCGTCTGCTACTCCTATATTATAAAATATTTTTTTTTAATTATTAATACATTTAAAATACAAATCTGTAAAACATTACAGTGCTTTTAATTTACTTTTTCACAAAGTCATGGATTTGCCTGGAACACGGAAAGACATCACTTCCTTTTTCCAATTAAGTAATTTTTGCATTCCATTATCTGAGTTGAAATGTACAAAATAAAACTGTTCCATTATCTCGGATACGGAATAAACTTTTAATTAAATAAAATCATGTAAAAGCATTTTTTGCAATTCAACTTCAGACGGAAAAAGGAAATAGAGAATATCTTTCTTCTTATTTCAACCCTTTGTTGTCGACTCATGGCTTATAAACGGAGTAGTTTATATTGTAATAAAATTTTGTTTATTAATTTAATAAACAGTTTTATTACTTGTTATGAAAGCCCTTGTTACTCTCGAAGGTAATGTCGGCGGGCATGCAACAAGAACATGTTCATGTCGATGTCCATGTTCGTGTTCATATTGTTATTTATGTTCATGTCCATGTTGATGTTAATATTCGTGTTGCTTTCATGTTTATGTTGATTGATGTTCATGTTGATATAATTGATGCAAGAAAATCGCGCCGTGACACGGCGTAGGTGTGGCGGGAAATATATTTATCTAAAGCATTCGTAATAAACCATCAATATACGAGATATTGCTCGCTAGCCATGGCGCAAAGCTTACGTAATACCCATTTTACGAGTACGAGTAGTTTTGATAATACCCTTAAAGAGGAGAATTGTAGAACAATAATCTCCACCATTCCACGATTAAAACAAGTAATTGAGACTACTTCATGCCGCACTCTGAGAGACATGTATAGGTGAACAAAGATTTAAATAGATACCATTTGAAAAAACATAACAATTTAGACATACTAAATTATTATGTTTTTTCAAATAGTATAAATCGTATCTGGTAATGGTACGAGTATCTTGCATATAATTAAGGAACAACATTTCTTAATTAAATATTTTACTTACTTTATCCGGGTCTTCGGTGCAACCCACCCTTAATGTTATTTGATATTCGTTCGTAGAAATCTTGATTACTAGCTCTTGAGCTACTTCTAGCTCTATCTGCATCCCCTTTGGATAGCAATAAAGGCTAATGAATAGAATTTCCCGGGAATCGTCGCCTTTGTAGGGCTCAGTAGATTTTGCAACATGATTTTCAGATAACTTTGTGAACTTTATGTTATAGGAATTCGTAATGGAACTACGGAAATATAGATGTTTATTAAGATAATACTGCATATTTTACTATAAATGATGTCAAAATAATATTGTTCATGTTATCATTATTATTAACAAATCTTTGGTATCCCACTGCTGGGCTCAGGACTACTCTCAAAGTAAGACATCAACACAAAGGGAGTTTAATAAAAATCAGTATATAAGGTACAAAGACGGCGTTCTACCTTATATACTGACTTTTGTTAAAAAACACTTGTACACTGGTACAAATGTATAGGTTTCCTCACGATATTATCCTTCGCAAGTGTTAGCTAATTTATAGGCATAGATTAGTAAAGATTACTCACTCCTAACAAGAAAATGTACCCCGTTTTGAGAATTGAAATAGTTGCGAAAAAAAAATTGCCACGTCTCCGTGCTAAAATATTCCTAAAATATTTGAAATTATTATTATAAATTATTTAATTATCATGTAAATTACGCAGTATTAGTTATTTATTCGTAAATTTTCTCTAAAATTGTTTTTATTTGTCAAGAATTCAAAAAAAGAACTTACTATAATAAGCCATTTGCGGCTTCATTCAATTTCAAGGCGGCGAACTATCTTTACTAATCTATGTTTATAGGCCGTAGGTATATAACTTTATAAATCAGAGGATTTGAACATTGGGTCTACTGGAGATATCAAGTTTTAAACAACTTCGTTATCACTACTTATCAATAAACTTTTACTATCTCTCTGTATTCTGTATCTATTCAAATGGGTGTTGTTACATGTCGACTTTTAAATATGTTGCTATCATTATCAACAACAACCATTTATTGTCCCACTGCTGAGCACGAGTCTCCCCTCAGATTAAGAAGGATTAGGCCATAGTCCACCGCGCTGGCCAAGTGCGTATTGGTAGACTTCACATACATACCTTTCAGAGTGTTTTTATAAATCTCACAGGTATGCAGGTTTTCTCATGATGTTGTCGTTCACCGTTTAAGCAAATTAGAATAAATATCGAATGCACATAACTTTGAAAAATCAAAGGTGTGCCTGGGATTTGGAAATCGGACTCCTCGATCGAGAGGCCGAGTTTCTTAACCACTCACCAGGCTATCACTACATGTCATCACTACTTATCAATAAATTGTAATCACCATCGCGGATAATTATAATCAAAACCTCGTAGATTTCGTAAGAATTGATAATAATCCCTCAGTAACATTCGAAATAGGGGTTGATATTTCCCCTCCAACCACAACCGTAATTCGTAACCAGACGCCTCGTGTCCAGCGCTCGAGCGTAAAAATAGACTTTCAAAAATAAACATCACGTCGTAACACCCGTATAAATTTTTAATAAAGGGACGACTGGAAGTTTTGCGTTAGGTAACCAAACTGTCTGATGTATTTCTGTACCTCTTTGATTCGTATTTCTATTAAAAGATGCTTGAAAAGGATCTCTTTCGTAACGCTAAGGCTCTTTAATAACTTTGTTACGTAAACAGACTGATTGATCTTTTTTTTTATAAGTAATATACGTAAGATACATCTTTTTTGAATATAGTATTCGATAGAAATTATAAGATTTAATTGTCAAATGAGGGTATCAACTAATAAGGGGCGTATAAAAAAGTGCTCGGCAAAAGGAGTACAGGACGCCCCCCGACCAGGTGGACTGACGACCTGAAACGGACGGCGGGTAACCGCTGGATGCAGACGGCCCAAGACCGGTCGGAGTGGCGCAGACTAGGGGAGGCCTATGTCCAGCAGTGGACTAGTAAAGGCTGATGGATGGAAAAAGTGCTGTAGATTTAGAAGTTACTGGGGATTCTATTTCTGATATTTGTAAAGAACGTAACTCTGCCATATTTGTTATCAAATTTGTGTTTATTGTGCTTACATGCTATTTTGTTAACTTAGTGAAGTGAAATAAAATGTTCTCGGTTTATAAAAGTCGTTTTTAAATGATTTCCTGACGAGTTACCTAAGAATAACGATTTTTTGAAACATATTCGTACGTTCTCAATATACTGCATCTAAATTATACTTAGTAACTTTAATTTTTATTCTACAGCAAATGGTTTTTAAGTGTATGTATTTATATAATAATAAATAATAAGATCATTTATTTGCGGAAATCGGCTACATGCACACTTACAAATACTATGTATGTATGTTTCATTTTTGTATATTACATTTTTGGCACGCCTTTGAGCCCAAATAACTTTACGGATTTGAATTTATAAAATGCGACTTAAAATTATATTTGTACGCCATTTATGGCAGAATGCGCGAAAATTCTTGACTATAACACCAATGAATACATCTTATTCTACAAATAAAGATTTTTGTATTTGTATTTGTATTTGGATTTTTAACATGATGTGTCGTTGTATTCAACTTATTTACGCTATTTTAAGCAGCCAGGTTTATGTTTTATTCGTATATAATTCTCAATAAGTTTCAGTTACGTTTCAATTTATAATTCTCTAGTCTTCAATATATTAGTAGAATAAGTCGTGTATGAAATATTCAGTTCAACTCGCAAATACTCAATTCTGATCTAAGACGGTTTGTTAAAGGTTACTATTTTCAGAGGACAGGCTACAAAATGGACGGATATAGTCTGCCCACCTCCGGATGTGCAGTATTGAATTTACCTGTTTCGTTAGAGGCAAAATAAGCAATATTTTCCAAGGGCTCTCGATATAGATTGAGAGGAAATTATTCACCCACCTTGTTCGGTTGCGCAATATCAACGTAGGAGTATATACATTTTATCAGCGTCAAATCCAGGTATAGGTATAGTCTATTCGGTCCTTTAAAGGCACAGGGGCCCCATGGTCAGGGCCCCAGACATAAGAGGGGCCCCAAATTCTAAATTGAAATCTTAATCATTCACATCTCAGGTTTTTATTCATTTTATTTATTAAGGGCCCCGGCATTCTATAAGACGACCCTGTGTAAACTCAACCCAAATATGACATTATTATTTTCCAGGGTCTAAATTCATAACATTTGCGGAAATTTTCTGCCCACTTTATTTAAATCTACAATATGGATTTTAAAAAACTTTCTTCATGATGTTTTTATATTATAAAAAAAATAACAAAAAAATACAATCGACTTCTATGTCACTACAAAGTAAAAAATAATGAAAATAAATGTTGGTTTAGTACATATTTCTGATCAGGGGTAGCAGCGCATCTGTGGCTGTCCTCAGGTAGGAATATCTAATCCTGTCTGGGGTTAATTACAGATGTCCATGGGCGGCAATAGCCACTTACCATCAGGTAGACTGCATGCTCGTCTGCTACTCCTATAATATAAAAAAAAATGTACGATAATATCCACCAACCTTGTTTGAACTTACAATATCGACGATACAAATAAATTATATTCACGGTAAATTCCGTACTTGGCAAGCTTCGAGCAAGGAAAGCAAATAATATTTTATTTTCCCGGGACTGAAAACTTACAAACTACGGAAATTATCTGCCCACGTCATTCGAATATCGATTTGTTCTGCACAGATTTTATTCGCTTTAGTTTCCGTTCCTTGGTAGATTCGAGGAAGTGAAACAACCGAGTTTTCCCGAGATTCTAAGTATCTGTACAATTGGCGGAAATTATCTGCTCACCTGCTATATTGACGTATATAACTTGTACAAATAAATAAAATCTTTCTTCTGTCTGTCTCTCTTTCTATAATATAGGAGTAGCAGACGAGCATGCAATTCGTCTGAATTTCGTCGCTACCGCCCATGGACATCTATAATTAACCCCAGATAAGATGAGATCCTTACTTGAGGTCTGCCACAGATGCACCGCTTCCTCTGAGAACTAAACTGTTACGCCCAAGAACTAAATTTCGAATAAAAAATAACTAGGCTTCCCTAGTATTTACTCTATATACTATAATTAAACGCGAGTGAAACCGCGGGGCACAGCTTGTATACTATATAAATACTATTCGCATTAAATCCCCTTCGTAGAGATTTCATGGAAGCAAAATAAATGAAATTCTACCTTCATTTTGCAAATAAAATACGCAGAAATTATCCACCCACCTACCGCCTACCACCTAGCCTAGGTGCAATGTCTATGTTAACAAATAAATTCGATTCGCGTCATGGCTGCCCGTAATACTCTCAACAAAGCTAAATAATTCAATTTTCCTCGGACTGGACTAATAAAGTGCGCGGAAATATATTGTTTTAGTCAGCGTAAAATTCTCCATGATAAAGCCTTTGAGAGCATTCTCATGTTTGCAATTTCATTATATCTTTTTATTAGTCTTCGTCATCAGGTCATTACTATCCCACTGCTGGGCATGGGCCTCCTCTCAGATAGAAATAGTATAGTGTGGATTGGTAAACTTCACACATCCTTTAGAATTTTGTTTAGGTATGTAAGTTTTATCATGATGTTTCCTACACATGGAGACGAAAGTGGAGAGAATATGGGAATTAAATTGAATTCGGTTACTAATACTCCGTCTTAATACAATAATCTTATTAGATAACAATTATTCTTTGCAAATTATTTTATTACTATTAAGAGCAGTACTTTGACAAACTTATTCGAATAAAAGAAAACGTAGTATAAGTTGACGATGCGCTACGCCGTAGCGTATCTTAGCATAAGTACCTTGTAGCATCCGTAGCAGCCCGTAGAAACGTAGCAATCTGCGTAGCAATCTGTATGTCAGTTACGTAAAGTTACGTATTTTTTTAGTTACAAAAACGCTTTCTACATCTATAACCTTACTTAAGTCTCTGTATATCGTAGCTAGCATACACACAAATAAAGATAAATACATAAACACCCAGACCTAGACCCAGACCAGTACCATTACCATGTTTGTAATATGTTTTCAAAACATCCCACAATTTTACGTTACGTGTACCCAATCCATTATTCGTTCCGTTTGCTTCAGTAGACGGAGTAAACGTAACAATAAATAAGTGCTCAAGCCTTTTTGTCTACCTGGAATGTTCGCAAAAAAGAGAGACAAGACATAAAGCGCCATTTTGTCAATTTAGACATTTAATGTTACTGACACTACAGTTCCGATACAATCCGCTAGGGGTGCTGATTATAAATTGTATGCGCAAATACGTATCAAATACCAAAACAGTCATATTTGTCAAAACGTAAAAACTCATGGAAAGGGTACAGAAATATAAATTTTTCATTAGTCCTTGGACAAAGATCGAACCCGAAACTCTCTTTAAGTCAGACTGGCAAGGTGATTCCTCTGCAACGCGAAATTAAATTAAATGCAAAAACTAAGCTGTTCCTTTCATATTGTTTTTCAAAGTGGCGTTTTTATTAGTCCTATTTTTGAACAAAGAAGTTCTTTTACTCTTTGTATTTTCAATTCCATTTGTTCAAACGAAAACTCGGATTAACGGACATATTTTCCGTTATGCACAACCCTTTTACCAATTCAATACGCAAATGGAAAAGGATTTATCGTGAATATAAAAATATCTGTAAAATTTCTGACTTTTGACAAGAAAAAATATTGTATTTTTTTCGGAATTTTTTGTATTTTTTTGAGGAAGTTCATTCCACATCTTGCATGTCCATGACAAGAACAATTAAAGACGTCCATGGGCAGCAGTTTCCACTTACCACAAGTGAACTGCATGGTCATTTGCTACTTTAATATAAAAAAAGGTAATTAAATTCCAACTCAATAACGGCATAAAGCCATTAATGGCTATGCCATGATGGACACTCTGAAATACGAGTAACTTCATTAAAATTTCCTCTTGCGGGAAAAATGGGCTAAAAGCCTGAAAGCCTACGATATCACACATACGTGTTGGCATAATCAAAGTGCTCCAATGATCCGTTTATTGTATTATGGACCTTTTTACTAGTCATTACATTTTACTAGTTGTTGCTAGTAAAAAGATTACGCTGTAAAATTACATTTGAGATTTATAAAATAATAGTAGTACAGGTAGTAATTAGGGAGTTAGTGTAAAACTAATGGTATGGTTATTAAGTTATTATTAACGAGTTGCGTATGGTTCCATTTGTTCCATACAAATTAAAAATATAAACAAATATATAAACGATGTTCATACCTATAATTGGCACTCATAAGACCCTTATTATTATTAATAGTACTATAGTGTACTTCTAAGTACTATATAATGCATTGCGTGTGTTGCTGTTGGCATGTAAATAAATAAATAAAAAAATCAAATTTGTGGAGTCGTAGCTCTTATTTCTCGGCCGTTATCTTTCAAAAGGGATGTAAATCGTTTACTCGATTCGTTCTAAATGGTATAAAGATATATATTTTTTTTGGATTTTCTTTCTTTTGTTTTGTTTTGTTTGTATGTTTTTTTTGTACTAACATAGGATAAGTTACTCTGTACTAACGCTATATTATGGATCATGTGTGGTCTGAAATAAAAATTATGATTATTATTTTATTATAAAAATTAAAAGAAACATTGTTGTTCGTCGCACAGGGAAGTAACAATAATTATCGTCTGATACTAAATTATCTACAACTTTTGAACCAAAAATAACGAAGATAGTAACGAAAGTAGATCAAAATTAAGTAACAAATTTTCTTTTATAACTTTTTCCTAGTCTAGGAAATTTATGTCAGAACCTTTTGACATTATTTCTGGGTCTAAATGTCTGTGTGTTCCTCTTAGAGTGTGTCCATGGAACCCACGACTCAGGGAATCCTATTGAGGGGCTGTGAGTGTTGAAAGATTTTGTTTAAATAAAGTTCTATATTCGTCTATATTTTTTAAAGACAAGTAGTGTGAACGTTCCCCTATCACATAAAGTGAACAACAGTAATACATATTTACTTCCCTACAATATTGCTTTCAATTTCAATTTCTTTATTTGCATAAGGATAAGGTACATAAAATGATCTTAATTTATAAATTACATCGTCTCTTATTCTACCTTTATAAGGTGTACAAATTATCCTAATATATAAAGAACCAGAAGAAAGCCCAGTAAGCAAATTTCCCTAATATATAAAGAAGGCAGGCTTAATATCTCATGCTTTTTAAAGAGTGGCTTGCAACTATCCAGCTGATGAGCGTGCGTTATATTGCACGAATACATTTTTTTTGGATTCTAAATGCCCGTATCGCATGTGGTGAATTTCCCTCAAATAATTCAATATTAACACATACGTTACATGCACATACGAGTAGTACGTCCATACATACACTTTATGAAGCTACAACACAGTGAACGGGTCGCACAAAGCGTATCTGCCACGTATTACATTTCAATGGGAATCAATGCCCAAACAGACGGTAGAGAGGTGAAAATTAATAATCCCTTTGAGCTACTAACAAAGCATGGACAGCCGTCCCCCTTTGTACAAACATCAATAACTACACTACCGACATCGACAGCGACATCTCATGGATGTAGTTACACCAACTTTCATCGTATTACTGAGACTCATAATAATAAATAATAAATTATATCAGACACTATAAACGAAGTACGTGGACTATCCACGTAAAACTGCTAGTCCGCTCTAAATATAGAAATGAATCGCGTCGCCATAGTAAATTGTATGACTACACCTGCTCGCAACAACTTCAGAGCGGACTAGCAGTTTGGCGGAGGCTATACAAAAGTATAATTGATTTTTTCTTTAGTTTGTGTCTTATCGTTACTTCCCAGAATTTGATTCTTATACGCGACACTATACGGTGATGAAATAATACAGCGTGTTTTTTCTTCAAAATGAACTGGTTCGATTCTCGGCTAGGGAAACAGATTTAAAAAAAAAATATTGATGCAGTTTTAGTTTTTATCAAAATCGACCTCGTGACTTCTTTCAGTATTTTTCGCTAATCCTTAAGGAACAAATTAGACTAATAAAGTAATTTACAGTATATACAAATATACATAAAAAATACAACAACAGTAGGCAATTTACAATAGAAGCAAAAACATGCCTGCTCTTAGGCCACTAGAGACTTCGACAAAACGATATACGATATACATATATCCGTGGCTACACCGACCTTCCAGTACCCTTACACTTACCTTGAGTTTTTACGTTTTTACAAAAATGACTGTTTATGTTATTGTTTACGTATTTCCTACACTATTCCAATCAGTTCTGATACAATCCGCTAGGGGCATTGATTGGAAATGTATGGGCAAGTACGTAAACAAATACCAAAACAGTCATTTTTGTAAGAACGTAAAAACTCATACTAACGGTACAGAGCTATCTAATGTAACTTGCAAGCTCAGTGGTATGTGCCTTCGAATGATGCCACCCAGTCGCCATTGAAAGACATTTTAATTATTAATAAACTAGCCTCTAAACCGGCAGTACGTATTTTATTTAAGTATATTTCTTGGTCAAAATCCCGAAATTAAATATATGTATTATCAAGTTGAGTTGAGGGCAAGAGGCCCCGGGGCGCAGTCCAATGCGTTGGTCTGACAAAATCCCTACAAATCTCGACACTACGGTATACAATGCACTACACATAGCCAAAAATAGAAGCAGATGGCACCAGATCATAAAGAGAAAGATGACTAATGGAGACCACGATTATCAGCATTGAGGAGAACGATTCAAGGAGGAGGAGGAATCAAATTACTGTTTTATAGGCTTGAAACCAAAAGTATTTCGTAAATACTAACCTACGTAACATCATCGTATCTTTACAGGTTGTTTTAACCTAAATCAATAGCCTATTTATAATTATTTTTTAATTATTTATTTATGTCCAGGATTTCTTACGGAAAGCCTGGCCACCTGACCGCAGGGCATACATGTTGGCTCTCTGAGCGTAAATACAACTAGCTTTGATGTCGTAAAATCAACAGAAATCACAGGTATTTTCCAATAAAGTTGGCTCTCGATATCATTCAATACCTTTGAAGCGCAACCGAACCGTGGCATTATTGATATAAAATACCTTTAATTTCAACATGCATTTTCGGTTTCCCGAATTCATTTTGGATATCATTTTAGTATCCAAAATTTCCTCAATATTGAATTTGAGCGAGAATTCCCATTGAATTCGCTCAAAATGTTGTGGATATTACATTTCATTAAGTTAACATTTCAGTGCAAATAATTCTCATATTTTATACCGTTGTTTTGCAATGCAATGTAATGTACATTTAAGTAGAAGGTATTTAAAAATAAATACTGAAGTGACTATTCTGTGGCTACAAAACATTTTTTTCATTATAAATTTCATGTTAAGTTAATAACATTTTGTCGACATAAATTATTATTAAAATTAAAAATCTCCACTGCTGGGCTTGGGTCCCATTTAACAATGAGATGGTAGAGTAATTTGTGATTCGGTTCCGGAGTCATCACTTATATGGCATGGTATGAGTCCTTGGGTGATAGTGATGGGTGACCGCTAACCATCAAATGGATTAATTACTAAGGGAGGTAACATACGAGCGACAATAAGCTACTACAATGTTGGTGACCCCCGACCATCAGTAGCATTACCATGAGTTGGCATAGAAACGCCACTATAGAAATGGTAAATAGAAAACTATTGTCATTTTGCTAGTGAATAACATAACTACTATCGTTACGGTATTTCTTGACAACGTCTGTCAAATTAATGACTCATGGGACCGAATTTGTATGGCAATAGATCATAATGACATTCGCTAGCGATTTGATTTCGACAGGTTTTTTACGTATCGAGTTACGTCACTACGGATTTTAGTTCTACGAGTAACCACCAGAGGCGCTGTACAATTTTTCATACATTTATTTTACGCAGTCGCTAGCGAGTAATACTTTTGTAAACTCATGGTAGTCCTGGAGGGGGCCGACCGTCTGCTCGGTAACGACGCGACAAGTACCGAACCACACACTTATCAGTGGGGTTGGTCTATTTTTGATACTTGTTCATTATATTATAATGTTTAAATAACATTATATTATTATGAATAAATACTATAAATCCAGGGAGCATTTGACTACCTGAGAATCTGCCCGGGCAAAGAGGGTATCCTTGAGACCCGAATTTCCTGCCCACCGCCCTTATGTTGATATTGCCGCAATCGACAGTCGACGGTTGCCGACTGTAGTATTCAATGGTCAACGACAGTAGTTGGCAATCATCGGCACTGACAACCGTCATAAACGGACGCTCATATGTAACCTCCCTTATTTGCCACCTACATTAAAAAAATAAAACGTGGAGCCAACATCAAAAATCACTTCTAAAAAACCTTATGCCAGCATCGAAAATACAGTAAAATGGTATGTCGAGGGAAGTTAAGCCGTATTTATACCCCTAATTGAGACACGCTTGTCGACACGGCTAATTAGCATTAATTTGAGGGGTTAGCGAGTACGGGGCCCGTCTACACGGAGCTTAAGGTAAATTGCTTAATTGGGTGGCAATTATGTTATTTTTATGGCAATCTGTTGATAAGTATAAAGACTTGTAGATGGTAGAGCTATTTGTGGTTCCGGATATAACCTCACAATTATTTCTGCCCAATAACAGCAGGAGTAAGTGTTGATTTTTTTTTGTTTAAAGGTAATAGATAATTTCTTCCACTTCATTGTTATTCTATAACATTCGTTTTAAACTAAACATACTTAGACCCCATTTACATCTGACAGATGTTGCTGTTCAAATTATAGTTACAATCAAGCTGTGTGGCTGACCTGATATGAACAAAACTCGCTCTTGTCGCTCTGTGTGAACAGCGACAAAGTGATGTGTGTGCGACAAAGCGTGAAAATGACAAGGGGCGAAGTGTCCGTCGGGGAGTGTGTGAATGTGAATAGATCCTAAGGCTGTTTGTCCACTGCACCGTCACCGAGCCGATACTGAGAACGAGATTATTTTGGGGCCGATTTTAATATGTCGTGACGGCGATAGTTTGTCCACCGCGACCGATATCGGCGGTTTACTTTGTTCGATCGATATCGGCGTGTGACGACAGTGCATGGACAAGTTCCAACGTGTTTATATTGCCGGCACATCTGCCCGATAAAAACTCGCTGCCGGTCTAGCGGTCACGCCGATCTACTCAAAATATCGGCGGCCGGGATGACGTTGCTCGAGTGACGGGCGTGTGGTGGACAAGCTGCTATAGTAAATGAATGAACGCTACTTCGGCGCCGTCATTAATTATCGGTATCGGCTCGGTGACCGTTGCAATGGACAAACAGCGTAACTGTCTTTTGTCATCTTTAATACTCCACTGTCATCCGTTATATCTCACATACTTATTGATTTCGTTAGAAGTATTAAGTATTTTTACAAAAGATCCCCGATTTTTGGATATCCATGCGTCATATATACAATAAAGATTGTGTAATACTTTTACCTAGTTACAAAAGAACGTCAACTTAAATTGGTTCTTTAAACTTATACCCTTTTAGTTTCAAATTTTACTTACCCCACTTCAGAGACTAATGTTTTTCGGACTCTACAGTGCTTGTCGGATTTTAACATATTACTACATCATCATCATCATCAACCCATTACTGTCCCACTGCTGGGCACGGGTCTCCTCTCAGAATAAGAAGGATTAGGCCATAGTCCACCGCGCTGGCCAAGTGCGTATTGGTAGACTTCACATACCTTTAAGATTTTTTTTTATAAATCTCTCAGGTATGCAGGTTTCCTCACGATGTTTTCCTTCACCGTTTAAGCAAGTGATAATTAATTTCTAATACGCACATAAATTTGAAAATCAGAGGTGCGTGCCTGGGATTTGAACCTCGGACCCCTCGATCGAGAGGCCGCGTTTCTTAACCACTAGGCTATCACTGCTATGCATATTACTACAATGTTGTTGTATTCATATCAATTTTGTAGTATCGTAGTCTATATTACATTCATTTCCAGACAATAATTTTAAGCACTCACATTATCTAACTCATAATAATGTTGTAGTAGTAATTATGTCAGTGATAGCCTAGTGGTTAAGAAAATCTGCCTCTTGTTCAAAGGATCCGAGGTTCAAATCTCTGATATTTCAAAGTTATATGTGTATTAGAAATTAATTATCACCTGCTTAAGCGGCGAAGCAAAACATCGTGAGGAAAACTGCATAGTACCTCAGAAGTCTGCCATTTCGCACTTGGCCACGCAATGGACTATGACCGAATCCTTCCCATTCTGAGAGAAGACCCGTGCCCAGCAGTGCGACGCTAATCGGTTGATGACGTTAGTAATTGTAATTAGTACATGAAACTAAACATGTAAGTCAGTTATTCAGTAGGTTTGCCATTCCTAATGAACTTTACCATTAGCAAAGGCGCAGTCAAGTCTTGTGAAAGCAACTAAGTTCGATTCACTGAATTAGATAATAGACACATCTCGTGAAATTGAGACGGTCTGGAGCACAGCTTTTACACTAATTACCGTGCATGCCAGAACTAGCATGAATAGCGAATTAATTACATTTAAGTGCATACGAAACATGTGTTTGGGGCTAAATATATTTGTATGTTTGCAACGATATTGATTTGAAGAACCCTTTTTGGTTCGACTCCGGCGGCACCACCGCCACATCTATTTCTGCCTCATAATAGCAGCGTAATCACTGCTATTTTCTAGTTTGAAGGTCGTGGTATGGTTGACATCATTTTCCGAGGCGTTCCAGCTTAGTCCTCAGGGGTAGCGGCGCATCTATGACCGACCTCAGATAGGAATATCTAATCCTATTTGGGGTTGATTACAGATGCGCTCGTGTTTCGCTCACTTTTTTGTTTTGTTTAGTGGGCATGTAATGTATCTATAGTTTTAATATATCATTGATATCAATGTACGTTTGTAATGTATGTATCGGTATCACAAAGATAAGATCTTTTACTTACGAATACGTATAATAAAATTAAAATTGGAATAAAGATGGAGATAAGGTAAAAATAGAATAAAGATAAAGATAGAAGATATGATGTTGGGGATGAGGATTTGGTAGAACCCTTTGTGATTCTATTCCCACGGCACCACCGCCTCAACTATGTCTGCCTTATAACAGCAGTGTTAAGCGTTGCTTTGTCTGGTTTGAAAGGTGTGGTTAAAAAGACATAATTTTCCGAGACATTGCAGCTTAATCCTCAAGGGCAGTGGCGCAGTTGGCCTACCTCAGATAAGATTCTAATCTTATGTGGAGTTGATTACAGATGTCCATGAGCGGAATTGGCTAGTTAACATCAGGTGAATTGCGTGTTCGTTTATTACTTCTATAATAAAAAATGACCAAGTTCAATTCAAACACGCACATGGAGGGTTCCGTACCATCAAATTCACATTTATATTTATTTTAAAGAGGCCACCCTTTTACATACTCTGTAATTTTAAATGTTTGCTATTACGGTTCACGAGATAGAGCCCTTTGATAGACAGACAGCGGAGACTTAGTAATAGGGTTCCAATTGCCCTTGATTTAACCCTAAAAAATATACTTCTTACTCCAATTACTTATACCTATTCGCGACAAATAATTAAATACATAATTAGTCGAGTATCTACAAAATCTGTATTAGTACGATCTGGAGGCATTAGAAATGATTTATTATTATAAAAGGTCATATTGTCCCTAATATCCTATTGATGCCCGGCAGGATGTTTGCGCCGCTACCCCAGATAATAACATCGTAGTCTTGGCGACGTATTAATCCACTCAAGTGTACCTCCTGTAACTCCTACGGGATATTTTCCAATAAAATCCCAGATCATTATTTTCCTACAATTATTCTTAGATAAGAATAAATCTTTTATAATAAAATCATTAAGAATACTGTTTTTCTTTCAATTTTAATAACATGTACATATGTTTCTATATTTTTTATACACCGCCGCCCAAAATCCATGACTATTTATGAGATGGAGTTGGATGCATTTAAACTATGAATAACAAAGGCTATATTATTAATCAGTTGAAGTTTATGTTTTTTTGTGAACGCGGGCGACCGGTAAAGCACCCCTTATACTTAAGTGAATGTGAGTGGCAAAAATGTAATCACGAGCGACAAGAAATACGCCCCCTTATCGCTGCAGTCTCTCCGCGACCGGTGTGCGACGAGCGTGGTCGTATGAAACGATAGGATACAGGTAGCACACGTGCGGGTAGGTTGGGCGTGCAGGTACAAACACGCGCGACGGGAAAAGTGCCCTCACTGCTGCAGTCTCTTCGCGACCAGCGTGTGACGTGCATGTACCATGATAAGTTGCAAATGGTACACGTGCGGGTAGGTCGCGCGAGCAGGCACAAACACACGCAACAGGAAAAAGCCCCTTATCGCTGCAGTCTCTTCGAACCCGTACGCGTGTGCGTGAGAAACGATAGGATGCAAGTGTTACACAAACGGATGGGTCGCGCGTACAGGCGTAAACAGTAAACACGCATGACAGGAAATGCGCCCCTTATCACTACAGTCTCTTCGCGACCTGTGTGACACACGCGTGTGACACGATAAGATGCATGCAGACGTAAATATGCGCGACAGGAAAAACCCCAGAGAGTATTACATTACGATTGATATACTTACAAACTTACAATGGCATTGCCCATAGCTAACGCATAATTCACGACCATGGTTTTTCCAATCGTTTCATACAATTCTTAGTAGTTAAATTGGTTTGACATTTGCGTGTTGTCTTGGGTTATAAGTACTTCGGGGGAATCGAAGGGTTTGAAGGTTAAACCTATTGACTGTCCTTTGTCAGTTATGTTGCGTCTTTTTGAGTTTTGCTTTGATTTTTCGGATTTCTGATTCAATAATCTTTCATTTTTATAGAGAAGTATCGTACGAGTACTTTCTTCAACGTTTAAGCAAGTATTAATTCGTTTGTAATACGCACATAACTTGGAAAAATCATTATCAATTAATACCACTTAGCTTTCACTGCCTTTTATTAAATGAGAAATTCACCACTTCCTTTAAAAGATGAATGTTATTTTTATCTACACTCACAGCCCACTAAGATTCCCTGTGTGAGTGCCTTAGACACACATAAAGATGAATAAACTTCCAATATTTTTTAAGGAAGAGATCATTACGTACACATCTAAAGTTCTATAAAATTATCAAAGCTACGTATTAACTATTACTGCTTAGTGCATATCGCTCGATACGGGCGACTCACCCCATACCGCGGTTAATAGGGGACTGGCACCCCTCATTACTATCATTATAAAAGGAAACCCTTGCCCAGCTGTGGGATATTAATATTATATTAATATTATGAAGGGATAATAATAATATTCTTTATTGTACCCAAAAACAATAGAATACAAGAATAAAAACATACAAATATTGAACGATACAAAAGGCGGCCTTATCGCTAAGACAGCGATTTCTTCCAGGCAACCTTAGGGTGAGGAGTTAAAGAGTGGATGATTATAAGAATAGGTAGGGTGCAAATAAATAATAGTTAAAAATCTACCTACATAATACATAAAAACAAGTGTAAATTTAAAATATAAATATAAATAAATAAATAATTGACATACTTGATATACATACTTATAATTATAGAGTAACTAATTGTAAATTAAAAATTAAAAACAAAATTAATACTGTTTAAAAATTATTGACAGTATAATGTTAATATTATTAAGGGATATAATGGTTAGATGACAAATAAATTACCTGTTTAATAATTAAGCGCTGCAGTGTTCTGGTTTGAAAGGTGTGGTAAGGTAAGACCTACTCTTCCGAGACATTTAAACTTTGTCTCTAGGGGTAGCGGCGCGTGTGTGGCTGACCTCAGGTAGGAATCTAATCTTTTCTGGGGTTGATTACACATGTCCTGTGTTTGGCTGAAAATTGGTGCAGAGGTAGCTTAGACCTAGGATATGATGTTTGAACGTTTTTTCTGTGAGATTCAAAATGTGGTCAGGTATATTATTGTAGTAGCGAATACAGTTACCTATGAAAGATCCTAGCCACCTTACATAATCTATGTTAAAGGAATTATCTAATATAAATGTATATCCTAAAAGACCTTGAAATTAAATTCGACCCCGGGAGGCAAATTTCAAAGACTATTTAGTCTTGACGATTTTTTTGTTTATGATATTGTTAGATTTTTATACGCGGGTGAAACCGCGGGCCACAGCTAGTTCTTTATAAAAATTCTTAAGTGTATGTGAAGTCTACCACTTGTATACGTATTAGGCCAGAGTAGCTCCTTCTATGAACCAAAGCAAAGCTGTAAGACAGTAATGGGTTGACGACAATGACAAATAATCAAGTATTTTATAATTCATATATTTAATGCTATCCCATAAGTTTCGGTTCCTTAATAGCCAATTCATTGAGGAACTTCATGTTCCTCAGCTTGTACCTAAAACGACCCTTCTTCTTTAGTCGACCCATGTGTTGTAGAGTCTTTATCAAGGGAAGGAACCGGTACAGTCCGTTCAGCTGGTCTCCGAGACAAAATAGAAAGGAACATTCTATATAGGCTGAAAATGGGAAAGAAAAAAATTACTACTTACATCAATATAAAATGTTTTTAAAAAAGTAACTTTTTAGTAACGTCATTTTCGTGCTTTTCTCAGGAAACTGTTTCATTTGATACCTATATCATAAGGATGGATAATTGGATCGCCTTCTTTAGTCGTCGTATTTTATTTTTAGATTTTAAATAACGTCATTAGCTAATTAACTAATCATGCATTGTCACCCCAACCCAAATATCCAAAGACTCCGGCAGCATCAGCGCTACACCTATATCTGCCTAATAACAGTAGTGTTAAGCGCTGCTGTGTTCAGTACCCTTACTATGAGTTTTTACGTTTTGACAAGTATGACTGTTTTGGTATTTGTTTACGTATTGGTTCATTATATTTCCCAGTTCTGACACAATCCCCTAGGGGTGCTGATTGGAAATTATATGGGCAAATACGTAAACAAATACCAAAACCGTCATATTTGTCGAAACGTAAAAACTCATGGTAGGGGTACAGAAGTGAAAACATTCGAAACCTAACCTGAATAGTAAAATTTAATAAATAAAAAATGAAACTGGTGTTATTGACGAATTTCTTCTAAGCAGACATCAGATGATATCTCGACTTTTACAGTTTGCTTTCGTCTTACGAATTTTCGATCAGGAAACGCCAATTTAACATTTTATACCCATCACATAAAGTGCACAACGCCGCTAACGAAGTTTTCACTTTTAAAAAAACAATTCTTTTCAAAACTAACACGAAGTTGCTGCTGTCTCGCTCTTATTCTCCCAGAACATCTTGCACTGAGCGACGTCCATGTAGCAGTGGTTTTGGAACATGATGGACGGCTCCCTGGCCTTAATGCCGGGCACTCCGCACACCGGCGCGTATGTATCCGGGCATTTCTGGGAAAAAATACAAGAAATCTTGAAACTTAAACTTTCTTATTTTTGGAACCATCTAGGAACATGTGTAATAAGTATAAAAATGCTATTAAAAGAAAATAATTTACTAGTGCGAATCGAACTTTCACGCCGAGGGTTCCGTTCCACTAATTTTGTATCTAAGAACTCATGTAGGTAGAAAATCGCGGTGTAAGAGTCAGATGAATGTATCTACATTTTGTCAATTTTACAGGAGAGCAAAAATAGTGTGACAATTCGCCATTTCAAACTTTACCAGCTGATTAATAGAGAATATATACAGTTATGATATTGTGATGATATGGTGGACATACAATAATCTATGATTAAAAACGTATGTTTTGCAAATACGTTCTTATAGGTCTAAAACAGTTAACATGATAATTAAAATAATTTGACGGTACTCATAATACGTGATTCTGGTTCAATCGAAAGTGGGTCTTATATTATTTCTTTTTTTGTAACTTGTGAAATATTACATTGTGGCTACATTGTGAACCATTTTGTGAAAAAAAAGTTTTTTGATTTTTTGTAGATACGTTTATCTGACTCTTATACCGCGAAATGTTATAAGAGGAAAATAATTAGCTAAGTGCGAGTCGAATTCTCACACTAAGAGTTCCGTACTATCAATTTTATTTTTTATGTTTTTTAGCATTTGTTATAGCAGCCATAAAAATAAATGCATTTAGGAAATTTGAACTGTCTACCATTTACAGTTTTAATTCAAAAAGTGAAAAACGCCGAAAAAGCCGTTACACGTGTAGGGAACGCCATTTTTTTCAAGTATTTTTTTATATTTATCGTTATGTCGGCCACCGTTATACATACTCTGTAAAAGTTTTAAGTGTCTATTTATTGCAGTTCAAGAGATAGAGCCCTATGACAGACGACCAAACAGCGAAAGATTAGTAATAAACTTCCGTTTTTACCCTTTAGGCACACAACCGTAAAAACCAATAATCCTATGTTACTCCCATAAATGAGACGAATCCAATGACACCTTATATGTTATAATCCGACGCAAAACACATACACACATTTATATACGCTTGATAAACTTCCCTTCCACTACAGGTAAAATAAGAGAAAAAGAATACTTACAGTAGGACATTTATGATAACATGTGGACAAAGTAGGCGTGTGGAAACGATCGACATAAATCTTTTTGGGAACGGTTATCCACGGTTTAAAAACTTTCACCGGCCCGAAAATTTGTACCCTCATTCTCCGAGTTTTCAAGTCCTTTTCGTCTATTTGCTTTATCGGTAAATCCAGAACGTGTGTCGCTGCGAAAAAGTTATCGATAGTTTCGTTCGCGTTATTCGTACGCCCTATCACTGAATTATCGATAACTATCAAATTTTTAAACGTTTTTGAATCTACGCCCACATTAGCGTTCGTTTTAATAATCGTAGTGTTGTTGGTAGTATTTGGTGGAGTTTTTATTTCAGCACTAACAGTTTTAATGCTACTTTGTGGAGCTTGAAAAGTGCCGTCACATATGAACATATCTGTACGTGTAAAGAAGACGTTGGCGTCGCAGTTATATTGCTCCAACTGGCATTTGCTTTCAAATAGTCTAACTCTGTATCCTTCACCATCTTGCCTGATACCACAAATTTTATCTTTTACTGAACTATCGCAATCATCTTTACACCTTTCACTTATTGCCTGCGATTTATTATCATCATTAAGACTTATATCTGCATGCCTGTCTTCTGTATAATTAACATTTTTTGCTAATAATTCTTCTATACTTTCTGTTTTATGTATAACAACTTCATCGGTAATTCGTTTTCTTATTAGAACTCTTCGGCAGTACTTCATGTTTATTAATCCATAAACTGGAAGAGATTAAAATGAAAAATCAATTCGTCGGTCCATTGCACACGACTGCTGCAACTTTAATTATATTTTATTAATCTCTTATTTGGCATTTCCAATTTACTGTGATTCGTTTGTTAGTACAAAATCTATTTTGAAGGCTTGTAATGATTGCACGAGTTTGTTTTGAAATTATTAAAAACACCTTATATATTTTTAAAAATATCTTTTTACAAGCAAATAATTAAATCCAAACTTCAAAAAAGTTTTCCGTCATCCGGAAAATCATACTGACTTATTTACAAAATATATTTCAGTAAATATTCCTTTTTTTTGTTAAAGAATTAAAATTATTTTGACCGAATTAAAAGGGCCTTTTTTGAACAAGTAAATAGCATAAGATCATAAAGCAACGTTATTCGGCGGTGGCGATGTACCCAAAAAGCGGTAGAAACGACAGAAGTGGGAAATACATTTGTTACTTCGGTTTATAATAATACACCAGTACCTTTACCATGAGTTTTCAAAAAATCCCACAATTTTACGTTACGTTTACTCAATCCATTATTCTGTTCCGTTTGCTTCAGTAGACTGAGTAAACGTAACAATAAGTAAGTGTCTTTTTTTTCTACCTCGTATATTCGCAAAAAAGAGAGACAAAACAAAAAGCGCCATTTTGTCAATTTAGACAATTAATGTTACGTTACTGTCACTATAGTTCTGATACAATCCGCTAGGGGCGCTGATTGGAAATTGTATGGGTAAATACGTAAACAAATACCAAAACAGTTATATTTGTACAAACGTAAAAAATCATGGTAAAGGTACAGAACTTACCATCGTTGTCACCAACCGAACATCCATGTTTCAACAAGGCGCACTCGTTTTCAAACAACTTCAAACGAAGCATCGTTTCTTCGTTTCTAATACCACACACCCTGACGTTAGACACGTTATCACATTTCAAATTACTACACATATCAATTATTTCTACATTTCTTGCCCATGTTTGAATAATAATTACGATAAATAAAAGTAGCTTTGTCATTGGTGTTTGTT
This sequence comes from Epargyreus clarus, assembly GCF_041222505.1. NCBI lineage: Eukaryota > Metazoa > Arthropoda > Insecta > Lepidoptera > Hesperiidae > Epargyreus > Epargyreus clarus. The sequence goes on from NW_027332212.1 coordinate 12,445,157, forward strand.
GCAACTCTTTTGATTCCCACTGCTAGGCCTAGGTCCCCACAATTGGAGAGGCCTGGAGCCTATTTCACTAGTATTCCAATAAAGTTAGTGATCAACTCGTCTCATTTTTTCCAAACCTTAAGACCTCTAACAAATTAGAACGACTGCTATCCTATAAAAACAGGAATCGATGGCTTAATGTATCCTCTAAAGCACGGAACTGCATTTAAATTTTAGCCACTGGTAGTCACCCATCCAGCTGTCGACTGGCCCCAAGTAGCTTAGGTCGTTTACTACATACACGTGCTGCGGGCAGGGCGCTGCGTATTGCACGGAATGTTTACTTACTTATAATGTTCTTGCTCATAAAATCAGCTCAATCCTAACTAAAATTATAAATGCGAATGTAAATGTGTTTCTTCACACATTAACTACATTACTGATTGTCATGAAACTTTGGTCATAAAAGGACATCGAGTAAGTAGGTACTTTTTATCCCGAAACATATCGTTCCCGAAGTTTAGATCAAAACTTCTGACTGAGAGCGAAGCTGCAGGTAAAAGCTAGTCACCTTAGTCGCCATCAATGTGCAAACCATTAAAAATCAATAAGGTAAATAGCAAAACCGTTTTATTTACGTTTGTTTTACGAACATCAATTTGCGGTTTCTCCAAATGCACCTCCAGATTTTCGATTTAAGCAAAAATCTCAAAAATGTTTAAATACAAAGTGTTAATACAATAAAAGGAAAACAGTACATAGTGTTATCCCTTTTATTTTTTATTTTTACATGAAAATTATGACGAGTTACCTAACTCGTCTTGCCACACACATACACACACATACCTACATATATATATATATATATTTGTTACAAGTTGTGTAAAATTTAAATAAAATTATTGATTCGTTTTTTTTGTTTTTTTTAGAATTTATTATCATAACAGGCATAGTATTGCCTAAATTCACTGCGAAAATTAAATTGTAGTCGCTACCTATTGTGATTCAATAGATAAAACGAAAAACGCCGAAAACTAGCGTTTTCTTGTATGGGGACCCCCATTTATTTTCAATCTTATTCATTTTTAATATCTTTTATAGCGTCCACCTTTCTAGATATAGAGGTAAGTTAAAGGTAAATAGCTACTTGATCAATACCTAGACCTAAACCAGAAATCTTGCTTAAATCGTTTAAATAATCAAGCACAACGATAAGAAAATATTTGAAAAATATTTTGAATACAATATTTCTCTATAATCCTACAATATACCTTAAAAGTACAAAATTTTGACAGGTTAATCACATAATATAAATATACTACTGGTCCGGCAAATGTTGTGTTGCCACAAAAATAAAAAAAATGTTAATGAACAATCCTTATCACTTAGGGGTATGAAGAATAGATAGTAGCCGATTTTCAGACCTACTGAATATGCATATAAAATTTGGTAAAAATCGTTATAGCCGTTTCGGAGGAGTACGGTAACTAACATTGTGACACGAGAATTTTATATATAAGATTCAAACCTTGTATATCGTATAATTTCCTCTACTAACATAACTGATACAGACAAACAAACACACATAGCTCCCAGTACATAAAGACGTCATCAAGAAATGGAACAAAAAATTCTGGAACGAGTTTCAACGCGTCGGCAGGGGATTGGTTGGGGAGGCTCCACCCCACAGCAGCTCTCCACCGACCGACCCCGCTCAGTCGTTACCATTCTCTCGCCGCGAACACACGGAAGCTCCAAAGCTCTATAAAGACTTAAGCTTAACTTTATAAGCTTTAGGACTTAAAAAAAAATCAGAGTAAAAAAAAGTGTAATAGTACAAATTAATATTTCTAAAACAAATTGCTCTTTTTATATTAATGGCAAAAGCTTGGTGACCGAATCATAAAATAAAATAAGGTCTTGTCTTTCTTTTTGAAATTTTTTAAATGGTTTGTGAAAAGTGTTGGTGCATTTTCGTGGGAACCCGTGGGGTGGAGCTTCTTGTATGTACTGTAAGTACTCTATCAGTCTATTTAATTTTAATTTATTGATATTATTTTTTCAAACATTTTATTTTTATTTCAGTACTATGTATTTTTTTTATTTAACAATCGGTTAGTTTAGTGAAATAATGAGTTTTTTATAGCGGAGATTGTGGATTTGTGAGCGATATTTTATTGTACCAGGTACACGAACAGTTATATAACAAAGCCTTTCGACCACACCCGATATGGATCGAACCCCACCTCGACCCAATGATCACCCCCCCCCCCCACCCACTCTACCCTACCCTGGGGGGGGTAGGGTAGAGTGGGTGGAGTACCTCCCCTCCCTTCTCAACCATTACCCACCTCCCTCATTTTGCCCCACCCGTACGCTACCCCCCCCTCTACCCCCACCCCTCCCTGCACGATATTCCGCCTACACATGCTCCCACGCATCCTTCTGGATTTTTTTAAAATTTTAGTGTTCTTTTTTACATTTTTGTAATATTGATATTTTTTCACAGGCTGGTAGCCGTTCTCAAGAGGAGCAGAGCACATTCTTGAAAAAAGAGCTACAAATGTCTCTGCTGTTTGCAGGTAAGAATTTCAGGAGAACACGAGAGAGCTGATACTGAGCTGCGAGCTTCGACAACGTCTTCAATTTTATTTTTTCATTATTCAAAAATTTAAATTAACTGTTTAATATCATCGTGTCTTATTCTATCAGCAAGATGAATAGACAAAAAACCAGTTACTCGGTTAATCGGAACGCAGTTTAAAAAAAATAGTTGTATTTTTTTATTTAATTAAATTAAAATTTTAAAAATAAATTTAGAAATACTTATTTTAAAAATTCAAAATTTTGTTTTCATTATTGAAATGATCTGATAAAACATTTGGAATTGAAAAATTAATAATATTTTACTAGATTATATGAGTTTTTGACATTACTATGAAGGTAACCGGTATTGCAGCTATTCTGGAGGGAGCAGCATCAGTGGAGCTGGCAACAACTGCAGCATCTATTAGCTAGGAATAATTTAGGAACAGGAATTTCAGAGTACAGAGCATTTTTTAAATAGTCACTTCAAATGAAATAATTATTCAGAAACCTGCCTTCTTTTATATGGTTAGGTTAGATGAGGTTGGATTTTCGTTCCATAGGTATTTTTTTTCGAGTATAGGGTTTTTGTAATAAATAGTATAATTAAACATTTTTATCTTTATACACGGTTAGATTACATTTCAGAAATCATTCAATTCTTTCACTTATAGCTGTTTCTATTTTTTCTCAATTTTAGTGTTTATTCCAAATAAGGGGAAAATAGGCATTCTTTTTATTTATTGATTAGTATTAAAAAACAGTCCTAATTAAAGTTAGATTTTCAATTGTTATTTTTTCAGCATTACCTAGGGTCCTACGTGAATCAAAGGTTGGTACCTATTCTTATTTTTTGTTTTAATAAATAATCTTAATCATGTATTTGATTAAATAAATAAAAGTAAAAATAAAAAAAAAGTCTGCGTTTAAACACAATTTATACAAAAATAACTCAAAAGAAGATTTAACAAATGACAAACAAGACCTAAAATGAACGGCGAACTAAAAACAGATGGGTAAAATCCTTTAAAATTCAACTAAATGATAAAATGCATTCGGAGGCAAGCATGAAACAAAATTAATTGATTTAATTATTTATCGTTTAAATCAATTGGTATAAATACGTTGCGTTAGTGGGTGCGTATTTTTTACTAATCTACGGTGTAAAATGAGAAGATGTTGCTGTCGTTGAAGTCATGAAGCTGAAATGAATGAAGCTGAGAATGAACACTGAAAAATAACCGATGAAGACGAAGAAGATGAAGATAACGCCGAAGAAGATGAAGATGAAGCCAAGGAAGATGCAGTTAAAAGAATTACGGCACTGGCTGCGTCTTGTCTCTTCATGCATCGATATATTATTTCTGGCCCCTGTCAGTATTGTTCAGAAATACACGGCAGTAATTGATTATTCTAATTGTTTTATTGTTTTTCTTCTTGGCTATCAACTGTAAGTCCTATGTTTGTTACTGTCCAATGGTATCCTGGTAAATAGGTAATAGTAATTGAAGATTTGTTAAGGTTATTGGTATATTTTGTGCCCAAAACCATTTTGAATATTTTATGTAACATACATGTTTAGTCACTGTAGTTCTAGATTGTAATATTGTAACTTGCTTTAATTTATTTTAATATTTAGTTACAATGAATTATTAGAAAAAATATTTTATTTGTTTCAGATTCTACTGAAACCAAGAATACGTTCCAGGCTTACGCTTGTGCTATGCTTTGTAAATTATTCCCTCCTTTACCTTGTCCCTTAACAGTATTTACATAAGTTACAAATCCCTACTTTTTAACCAACATTACATTTTTACAACAGACACTTCGGTATTTATTCACTAACGCTAATTAACACACTGTAGCTTACAATACTACGACTCTTATCTTTTATGGATTTTTCACTTTACAGAATTCCGGATATCCTTTAAAACTCTATCTATACATACTCTATATATTTACAGACTTTTGTATTATAACACAAAATTTATCCGTGTCAACACCACACACGTTATCTAGTCCAGCATTTATCACAACACGCAACACCATATGATTTAATCAGTCATAACTAACCAGCCTTTTCACCGTATTCTCTTTAAATTTCATTGCAAAACTTCTCTGTGGCAACACCACAGACGTTATCTAGTATTGGTCTCAACAAACTGGCTTTTTCACCGTATTCTTTTTCAATTTCATTACAAAACTTCTCTGTGGCAACACCACAGACGTTATCTAGTATCGGTCACAACAAACCAGCTTATTCACCGTATTCTCTTTAAATTTTAAGACAAAACTTCTCTGTGACAACACCACAGACTTTATTTAGTATCGGTCACAATAAATCAGCTTATTCACCGTATTCTCTTTAAATTTTAAGACAAAACTTCTCTGTGGCTATACCACAGACGTTATCTAGTATCGGCCTTAATCACAATACGTAACACTATACTTTTTATGCATTATCGGTCAAAGCAAACCAGCTTTATCACCGTACTCTTTTTAAATTTCAACAATACCTTCTCTGTAGCATACCTCATCCCAATACGCAACACTAATAACTTTATTCAGTATCGGCACAACAAACTGCTTTTTCACCGTATTCTTTTTAAATTTTATTTCAAACCTTCTCTGTGGCAAACCATAGACGTTATCTATTATCGGTCTTTATCACAATACGCAACATTGTACACTTTATTGAGTGCCTCCTCCTCTCCTACTATTTTTTAAATTTTGCCAAAAACTTTTCTCTGCCAACACCGCAGATGTTACCTAGTATCCTTTTCGGTCTGAGCGGATACACGTGCTCTGCAGTGGGATAGTAATGGGTTGATGATGATGATAGGTCTTTATCCCAATATGCAACACTACACACTGAATCCAGTATTGATCTTTACCACACATCCCCACCTGTTTCCCTGAACCTTTTGAAAGCAAACATATTGTTTTAAAACGCTTGTCTGCTTTATATTATAAGCTAAAGTTGTATTTTTTAAGAAATTTAACGAGTTGTAATTTTGTATTACCGGTTTCTTGAAATTAAATATTTTGATCATGAGTCCTTTTAATATCATATACGTACCTAAAATTTTATATATTTTATAACTTATTTTTAGTCGTTGCGAATATAAAATATTTGTGATTTTTGCTCAAAATAGATTTTTCATTTCAAATTATCTTTTTATTCATTTACATAGTTTCTTAAGATTTTTCCGCACTAATCACTTAACCTCGAAGGAGGGAACTTCAAAACGTACCGTGTAGTACCGTGTACTTCAAACGTAAACGTGCCGGTAGTGCCGTGGGAGCGACACGGGGTTATGTGGGATTTTTATCGCACTATGACCCCCTCGTTGAGCGTCCTCGACGCTGTGATGAGGACTCCGGGATCTCCAAAGGAACGCAATTGGATTCCTCTAAGCAGTCTAAGCGTGTTGCCCCGTCAGGCTCCACCCTCGTGACGTCCTACTCGGGGTAGCTTTGCGGGCAGTACGAGCTCTCATTCTTACCGCCCGAGAAGCCCCCTTTTAGTCGCCTATTACGGTCGGCCCTAAGGCAACTAAGTGGGAGCTTCTGGGGTTACGGACGGCTAGACTGGGAGCTCGAACCGACCGGCCAGCGACGCCGGGATGGACCGCGGTATACATATACATACATATGTATGTGTATGTGGTCGCATACCGGTCGTGCACACCAGACGGTGTGGCGAGCGTCATGCACACCTGAGCCGGACGGGGCAACGCGCTAAGAGGACTCCGGTTGCGTTTCTTTGGAGATCCCGGAGCCCTCTACGCAGCTCCGAAGACAGCCACCTTGGGGGGTTGTTAGTGTGGTACGAGTCCCACATAAACCTGTGTCGCTCCCGCGGCATTGGGTACCTTTTGAAGGTTTCCCCCTCGTTACCAAAAAAGACCGGCCGGGCCGGTACAGTCCCCGGATGGCCCTAAAAAAGCAATTCTACATCTTCGGCTGTTTATGCCGTCCTTCCCGGAGTCGCTGGCCGGGACCTTCTTGTAGTCGCTTCGTACGACAAGCAACCTGGATCTAAGCCTGCATTAGTTAGTGCTCAAGGTCCTGTCCCCTTTGGAACTAACGGCTACCTGCTTTCTTCTACATATTGATAGGTACTTGTGTTAACAAGTTTTTGTAATTTCACTTGGATTTAGGAGTACACGTGCAATGTTGAATGTTTTTAATTATGTTCATGTTGTTTATTATATTAAATGATTATGAAATTAAATCACATTTCGGACAGCAACAATTTTTTACTCAGAAATATTTTTAATATCACTTTATTTACTATATTGTTATTAGTGTCAATATTTACGTCATACCATTTTTTTTTAATTATTTCGTTAACATTTTTGTATCATATGTATAGCATTGTAGATTTAAATTTTTATCCCCTTTTCTAATATAATAGTTTTCTTTTCTTTAATGCATAGACTAGTTTATTTTATAGATTTGAGTAGTATCAGAAGTTGAATACCGTTGAGTTAACTAAGCCTTAGTTGCAGGTACAGACCCGAGCTCAGCAATGGTATTGCACTCACCCATTTAGTGTTCATGAAGATGACGATGACAGAAAGGTCTTCTTGATGGCAACATTTACGTCGATGATATCGTTTCAGGCGTCGAGCTTATAGACATATGGTCGTTTCGTAAAATGTTATGGAAGTAGTTATCTTATCATGAAAGATTTTCTGACGCGTGAGGCTGATAGACTTAACCATAGTCAGAGTAGTGTATTTCCTAGGCACTGGCGTCATGAGATCTGCAGTAAATACTGCTGGTTTTGGTTCATGTTGCTTTCATTTGAGTTTTATTTAACCGTTTTATTTGAGTTCTATTACAGCTTGCAGAATATGAAAATATGGTCTTCGTTGTAGTCAGTGAGCTAGATCGAGCTTAGGTTTGTTGAAGGTGTCATATACCCAACAATGGAGGATGCGTCTAACAGCAACAGAGGAGTGCATGACCGTTTTTAATATTAGACGTTACGCCGCAATAGCTATAGGTGATTGCATGACCCTTTTAAAATTTTGTAGGCTGCGCCCCAAAAGCGGCAGATGAGTGCATGACCCATTTCATCGTAAGAGGTTACGCCCGACAGTGATAGGTAAGCGCATGACACTTAAAATTTTGAACCTTTTTTCCATTTTTTGGAAATTTTCAGATTTTTGGAAGCTACGTCCCTACGGCAGGTAAGTACATTACGATTTTCAATTCTCGCATCTTTTTTACCTTTTTCTACTTTTAAAAGCTAGATTTAACGGCATCTTGTGAGTGCATTTCAACTTTTGGAGGCTGGGCCTCACAGCAGGTGAGTGCATGACTTTTTTATGATTCATCCTCATCTGTCTTCTTTTTTCAAAATTTTAATTGTCTCTAATTTCTTTTTAGTACACGGTCATATTCTTTCGTCTAAAATACAGTCCACTTGAACTCCTTCAAGACATTAACATCAGTCTTTGGTTTTACTATATCTACGTTTTTTAAATTATTATGATAACTTTTTCTTGTAAGTATTTGTCATATATCTAAATATTTTTTTTATTATTTGCCTAAATACCTATTATTTTTATATTATTATATATTATGTCTATATGTTTTAATTCGGGTAGAAAGTTGTTTGTTGTACTCACTGTTCATACTTCTTACTTACATGTGTACTCTTAGGGACCAAGTCAATTTCGAATTTACAAAGAAATACCGCGTTTTGTGGGATTTTTACCACATTGAAATCCTCTTGGTAGCTCCTCATCGCTATATAAAAGACTTCGCCATCTATCCAAAAGGCATGCAAATTCCTCTTAGCCCACCCACCCAGTTGAACTTAGTCTGGGAGAGCATTACGCTCTTCCCACACCTTATATATATACCGGCTGTACATAACGCCGTCCTTCCCGGGGTCGCTAGCCAGACGGAGCTCGTCCCACTCTTCCCTCGAACTTTCAACCTCGTTAGCCCCTTTTAGTCACCTCTTAAGACAGCATGTACCGTAGCTCTATTCTGTACCTTAGTATTCATTTTCATGTTTACTTGAAAACGTTCAACGTTTACGTATTTGCTCTTACAGCGCCCCGTGGACCGTGTCGGAACTGAAAATTTCGCAATATAAGTTTTAAAAAACTGAATAGTCACTTGTAACATTTAATTTGACAAATATACTCGTAAATATTGGTTTCGTCTATTTTTACATATTCAATTAATTTTTTGATACCGTTTTAAAACATATACTGTGGAATGTTAATTCTGATGCGGTCCATGGGGGTCCTGTGTGAGTAAAAACGCAAACGTTGAACGTTTTCGAGCAAACGTATAAACTCATAATATTGGTACTGTACCCTTAGTTTGAGTTTTTAAGTTTTTACAAAAGTCACTGTTTTTATATTTGTTTACGTATTTCCTATACATTTCCAATCAGTTCTGATATAGCCCGCTGGGGGTGCTGATTGGAAATGTATGGGCAAATACGTAAACAAATACAAAAACGGTAATTTTTGTAAAAATGTAAAAACTAATACTAAGGGTACGGGTCCCAAACTATACATACTCTTATGTCACATTAAATGAATGTGACATACCAACTGCTATACTTTTTTTATGTTTCTTTGTTCCCTTAAAAGCTGTTGTATGCTTTTAAAGGAACTTTAAAACTACTGGGCCGATATCGGTTAAGACTGTGTTTTATTTTAAAGGAACGTTGAAATGAGTAAGTAACATTCAAATTCCTTAATGCATTAATTATTGAATTTTAAGTGTAATAAATTCTTTTAATAAAATCACTTCCTTTATTTCTGTTTCAGGTGCCGTGTTATGTAAACAAGATTCAGGTTAGTAACAGAATATATACTCGTAGATATTCGATTATTTTATAATTAAACTTTATGATTGAAATTAATTTTCGTTAGGACAATATTCGTAGATATTTTAATGACGTCTACGATTTTATCTATCTCTGTATTTGTGCATGTTAGAAATTTTATTTGTTTGTGGTAATATGTAAAGTGAGTATGGCGCTGCTGTGTTCCGGTTTGAAGGGTGTGGTAAGGGAGACAGACTTTTCCGAGGCTTTCCAGCTTAGTCCTCAGGGGTAGCGGCGCATCTGTGGCCGACCTCAGGTAGGAATATCTAATCCTATCTGGGGTTGATTACAGATGTCCGTAGGCGGCAGTAGCCACTTACCATCAGGTGGACTGTATGCTCGTCTGCTACTCCTATATTATAAAAAAAGTAAATGTAAGATATGAAGTACCTACTTATAAGGGTTCATTAACCGTACCAGACAAATACTCCTATACATTATGTATTTATTAAATAAACCTTAAATACTAATCAACAATATTATTTCCATCATTTTCCAATTTTTGCCATTATTAGAAAAGATTGAAATTATTATGTTGATTAGTATTTAAAATTTCTTTAATAATGATAACTTTTTTCGTTAGCGAAAAATTATTACTTAGTTTTTGGTTTTCTTATTATGTAGGTACCGTAACAAATAGCACAAATAAAATTATATTAAAATATTGAATAGGCAAATATGATTAATCTTTTTCTATCTTCCATGGCACGTGCCACACAATAAATGCGGATTTACCTATAATTTGTTTGCTTTAATACCTAATTTAAAATGTGTAGGTACCTATATGATGATTTAGTGCTTATATGGTTTACGGGTACAAAATATATCAATAGACTAGGGTAGAAGCCTTTAAAAATAATAAAAAGTGAAATAAAATTGTAGTAGGATGAAACCCATTAGAAAAGGAGGGGAATATTATAAAAATGAAGGGAAAAATAATTTACGGGCGATCTGAGGTCGGGGAGGGGATGGGGGTGAGTCTTTAAGGGTAAAAAACGGTTTTTCTCGATTTCCGGCAAAACTAAAAGTCCTATCGAAAAAAGTCAAATGGCAAAGTTGTAGGTAATAAAAAGATCTAAAGCTTTTGTATTTACACTTTGTTCACATAACCTCAAAATTTATGTGAAAAATTCAAAAAACCAAGTTTTTGGTTTTTTATTTTTATCTTTTACAAAAAAATTTTTTTTTTAACGAAATTTGGCGAAAACTTACCTTTTTATGTCCCAAATACGCTGTAATTTATTTGATTAAAAATATTTATTTTTTCACCTTATTTTGAATTAATATCGAAAAAACACCCTAATTTTCAATCGAAAACTCACCCGTCAAAATATCAGATTTTTTCAAAAAGTTGGTATGTTTTCTGTTCGTTGAAATCTCTACTTTTTGATGGTGAAAAAAAAAAATATATGTTACTATAGTAAATCTTCTCAGAAAATGCAAAAAATAAAAAAAAAACTCGAATTCGAAATTTGGATTTGAATTTGAAATTTGGAAGTGCTGGATACCACTAAACGACTCAAAGCTGCTTTTTTTATTTCATACACTTGCTTATCATCTGCCTTATTGCAGATGATACAAACAGATTCATCCATACTGATAATCTGAAAAGACAGAATCGAATTAATAATGCCTTCACTATTTTATCGTGAATATACCCCCATAAAAAAAATATATTAAAGAAATAAATGTCAAAATGTCTAAAAAATATATTAAAAATCTATTTAAAATGTATAAATATATAAAAAATATGTATAGTAAATATATTTTTAATAACTAACTTTTGGATGATTTTCAAGTATATTTCATATATTTTGAATACATCTGAAATATATTTGAAATGTAAAAAATATATATGAAAATCGGCCAAAAGTTTGTTATTACAAATATATTTATGATATATATTTTATATATTTTTTATAGATTTTTAAAATATTTTTTATGTATTTTGAATTTTTTTTTCCATGGGATTAACTAAATTTGTTTGTGCAAAATTAAGGAGATTATTATTTTTTTATATAAATATATATATATAAAAAAATAATAATCTCCTTATTTTTTATATAAATATATATATATAAAAAAATAATAATCTCCTTAATTTTGCACAAACAAATTTAGTTAATCCCATGGAAAAAAAAATTCAAAATACATAAAAAATATTTTAAAAATCTATAAAAAATATATAAAATATATATCATAAATATATTTGTAATAACAAACTTTTGGCCGATTTTCATATATATTTTTTACATTTCAAATATATTTCAGATGTATTCAAAATATATGAAATATACTTGAAAATCATCCAAAAGTTAGTTATTAAAAATATATTTACTATACATATTTTTTATATATTTATACATTTTAAATAGATTTTTAATATATTTTTTAGACATTTTGACATTTATTTCTTTAATATATTTTTTTTATGGGGGTATATTCACGATAAAATAGTGAAGGCATTATTAATTCGATTCTGTCTTTTCAGATTATCAGTATGGATGAATCTGTTTGTATCATCTGCAATAAGGCAGATGATAAGCAAGTGTATGAAATAAAAAAAGCAGCTTTGAGTCGTTTAGTGGTATCCAGCACTTCCAAATTTCAAATTCAAATCCAAATTTCGAATTCGAGTTTTTTTTGATTTTTTACATTTTCTGAGAAGATTTACTATAGTAACATATATTTTTTTTTTTCAACATCAAAAAGTAGAGATTTCAACGAACAGAAAACATACCAACTTTTTGAAAAAATCTGATATTTTGACGGGTGAGTTTTCGATTGAAAATTAGGGTGTTTTTTCGATATTAATTCAAAATAAGGTGAAAAAATAAATATTTTTAATCAAATAAATTACAGCGTATTTGGGACATAAAAAGGTAAGTTTTCGCCAAATTTCGTTAAAAAAAAAATTTTTTTGTAAAAGATAAAAATAAAAAACCAAAAACTTGTTTTTTTGAATTTTTCACATAAATTTTGAGGTTATGTGAACAAAGTGTAAATACAAAAGCTTTAGATCTTTTTATTACCTACAACTTTGCCATTTGACTTTTTTCGATAGGACTTTTAGTTTTGCCGGAAATCGAGAAAAACCGTTTTTTACCCTTAAAGACTCACCCCCATCCCCTCCCCGACCTCAGATCGCCCGTAAATTATTTTTCCCTTCATTTTTATAATATTCCCCTCCTTTTCTAATGGGTTTCATCCTACTACGATTTTAATTGGTTTTAAAAATTATCGACCCTGGTCTACAACGTTACTGATAATTTGATAGCGAAATATTTCTAAGTTTTTAACCAGAATCTTTCAATTCACTTTGGTCGCTCACAAATCCCAACGCTTTCACTCACTCACATTTTCTGCTTAAACTGACCCAACAAGCTCTTACCGGTACATGCAAAACTATTTGTTATGCATTGTAAGTAAAAATATATACAATACTAGTTTTCGTCCGCGGCTTCGCCCGCGTTTAAAAGAAAATAATACTAATACTAATACATAAAACTGAAAATTCGTACCTTCATTGGAATGACAGTTGCGCCATCTGGCGAAAATTGGTCGTACCAACTTTAAAACCTTCGTGGGCTCATGGACAACAACTTTGCAAAAGATCATCACTCGATCAAATGCATAGTTTACGATTCAATCCTTACTAATATCGATTAAAATAATCGATTTCTTGGTCCAAAAGATCGATTCTCCGATTAATCAATTTTAGATCGCCATCCCTAGTTCCCGTCGGATTTCCGGGATAAAAACTATTCTATGTCCTTTCTCGGGTCTCAGACTATCTTTGTACATATTTTCATTAAAATCGGTTCAGTGGTTTAGGCGTGAAGAATAGACAGACAGACAGACGGGCAGACAGAGTTACTTTCGGATTTATAATATTAAATTATATAAATTTAAATTAAATAAATAGTAAGGATAGTAAGAATTGATTAGGTAGTGATAACCTTGAGCCTTTTTTTTCCGTGGGGAAACCCTTGATGGGTTCCTCTCGGCTGCGGGGGCAGTGGAGAGGATATTCCGGACTCTTACCGGCTAAAACCCCACGGTTTTCCTCTGAACGCCCTTTTTCCCAATGGCGTTTGCCCGCGTCCGGGCCCATCTTGGTTTATAACCTTGAGCCTAAATTAACTGTAACACAATTGTGTAAATAATTTCAATAATACCGCCATTTAGAGATGGACACAGTTAACCAATAAATATGACTGGCTCCATTGTAACATAGATCAAATCATTATCGAAAAAAAAAGATAAACTAGACATTATAAAAACAAAAAACCCAACTGCTTATAAATATAGCCTATGCCACTCCCAGATTTTAGAAGAATCCAACGACATCTCATATTAAATGCATCAAGCCGTTTGGCTACATTCTCTGCAGTAAAAACTAATCTTGAAATTATGTAGAGTTTAATGGCCTTAACAAAGTCTGTCATAATAGGCTTTATTCATTTGCATTGCTGCAAATTTTTCTATTGTTAAGTCCTTTCTCCACTTCAAGTCTATTTGAAAGTGGAATAGTCCCTTCCCTGGGGAGCAAGGGGAGAACGGAAGAGAGTGTATCCGGCCCAAACGCCAACCTCACCTGCCCGCGCGTACGCGGCGGCGTCCTGCGGGACCCGCGGTGCTCCCTGCTAGACAACCGACGAGGCAATGGCGACCGACCCGTGGCGGGATAACCACCACCACCGTCAGAAACTGACTTGGGGTCTAAATAACCCCACGAATAGATGAACCCATAATTTGTATACAATAAACAAAATAGTAATATTTGTTCCTAGTGTTACTATACTAAAACACAAGGCCGGAAGAGATTTCGATTAATGTAAAAAAAATCAACATGTAACAACAAGTAACTAAATAAAATATATAATTAATCAGTGCCAAAGATACCATACTAAGAATTTTAATACTCGCTAACTTAACAGGAGGTACAGAGTTAAGGGTCTATAACATACCCACGAATCGAAGCATCCTCGATTAATTCGCAAAATTCCATATTAACATTACTAAGTTACAAAATAACAGTACTTCTAACACTTAAAGTATAAAAAACACATTGAAGATAAATACTTCGTCGCCTTTTGTATGATAAACAGAGTTACTAAAAGAGACGGTCCTTTATTGCAAAATACTCGTCAAAGCGAATGTCTTATAATACCTTAACTGATCAGTGCAAAGGCAATTTTCGCAAGATAATTTGAGAAGATAATAAAACATTTTCTCATAAAGACTACCAAATATAAAACTTTCTATCAACAACATTCATGACAATCAATAAAATCCAAACGCTGCGTCTTAAGATAAACATTACAACAATTATTAATGCAATCCCTAGATCCCAAAGAAATATTGCGAAGAAATAAGCATACTAAATATATGATGCAGCGAACTGTTTTCAATTCAATTACGAAGTACGAGTAGATCCTGATGAGATAATGCGAAAAAATATTTATGATACAACAAAATTTCAAAAACGAATTTTGAAAAATATTGCACCCAACCAAAAACATCTTAAGCTGAATCAGTCATCATAACGTCATATCATAACGTCTATAAGATTCATTTACCATTACATACCAAAGTTGATGGTAACATTCAAGAATTCCATATGAAAAACTTGCCAACAAGTTTGAGATAATAATCCCAAAATGTTACGTGAGTGAGTGATAGTGTGAAACAAAAAGGTATATTGT
Organism: Epargyreus clarus; assembly: GCF_041222505.1. Lineage (NCBI taxonomy): Eukaryota > Metazoa > Arthropoda > Insecta > Lepidoptera > Hesperiidae > Epargyreus > Epargyreus clarus. The sequence goes on from NW_027332212.1 coordinate 12,460,295, forward strand.
GTTGAGTGAAGTGATACTAGAAAACTAGATAAACATCATCGAAACATGTTATTGACAATTTCCTCTTCCTCGCGTCGTATTCCTCATTACTGAGGGTCCTGATCGAAATGTATTAATCCTAATATAAGTTACTCGTATCTGTCACACTTGATAAATTATTGTAGTTGTAGATATTATTATAACAATATGAAGGTAATGTAGAGCAGGTCTGTCTATTTTTATGCAAACAGCCGGAAAGTTATATTTGTATTGAACCGCGCTTATTTGTCCTGGAAAGCCCTGGTTTACAATTTTTATATAATGTACCCATTATAGGTAACACTTTCCTTTTATTCTAAATGTTAGGTCAAATTAATTGGTCGTATTCATACAAAATCCTTTGTAATTCTCTCTTTTTCTAAAACTTTTTATGGTAATATAATGCCTATATAAATCTTGTATATAAAATCATCATATTTTAGAATAGGTCAAGTGTCACGTATGAAATGAGCAAAAAAGTAGATTTCTTGTAGTTAACCACAGTGCCTATGCACCGACGAATGTCCAACGTTCTATTCCTTGTAACTTTATTCGTCTGACAGAGAAACATTTATTATTTCGTTTCCTGTATGTACATACAAAACATTATTTAATTCTTATTTGTATTTTGTTTGTAATGATATAATAATAATAGGCAATATAAAAGCGTAAGTATATATTATGTTATGTATAAATTACTGTTTAAAAAGGTGAGGAAAGGATCTAAAAAAAGTAGATTTTTACATAAAACTGTACATAAGAATCGACCACGGTCTCGGGTTTGATTATATTTCTTGTACCAAGTATAGTTGCAAATTCTTGTGCAAGTAAGCGTGTTCTTATATGACGGCCCGCATGGCAGGGCGGTCACCCGTACTGGTCTAACACGCAAGGGTTCCGGGTTTGTTCCCCGGCCAGACAGATACCTGTATAAATAATTTAGATTTCTGTTCTGGGTCTGGATGATAGTTCATCGTCTTTGTGTGTCCAAGTATAGCTTTGAGTATAGAAAGCGTTATTTATAGGTATAATATAATATAAGCGGTTTTAGGTAATATAAGTGTAAGTATCAGTTTGCATACTGAACACAACACAGCTCCAAGATGTCTTTTCTTCTGATAGAAGTCATGTGGTAGAAAGCGACTTGTAGGTTTAGACATAATCAATCGTAGGTAAATAAGAAATCGTATTGTAAAATATTAATTCAGTAGTAACACAAATTGTAAGAAATAATCCTAGGAAAAGACAAAATATCCAAAGAAGTAGGTTTTATTAGTTAAAAGCACTACCGAAATAACGGGGTTCGATTCCTTGCGATGTATTCGTGTGGCAGAGAAACATTTATCGTAAGTTTCCTGTCTGTATATATATTTTTTTATAAAACTATGTTTTTGTAGTATCTAAGTAGGTATGAGATAGAATCCTTTAGAAAAATGTAGCTTGTATGTAGGACTTCGTTATTTTTATCTATGCTACGAGAACAGCACTTAATTCGGGACAAAAGGTAGTCTATGTCCTTTTCTGAACCCTGACAAAGTGAGTATAAAATTTCATGACAATCGGTTACATATTTACCGCGATAAAGCGTAGTAAATAACCAAGAAAATAATAAACAACCACATTTTCGCATTTATAATATTAGTTAGGATTAAGATATAATGACTATGAGAAAAGCTTTATTAGATTGTTAATTTACAATTACATGTATTATACAGATATTATAAATTTGAACTATGTCATAAATATCGTGTATAAATATTAATAATATCTGTAGCTGTAAAAGCACAAATTTATACAAACTCGATAATGGTAAGAAATTACAATTTAGAAAGACCGGGAAATGGTTTAAAAAAATAGATGTTACGTAAACGTCAAGCTAAAAAGTACTCTTTTAAATAGGTTTTGGGTTCGGTTCTTGTCCCAGGAAAATAGTGGCCCAAGTTAGTTTTCTTTTAGGTATTATATTATAATATAGATTACATATATTATAGTGTCCGCGTGGGTGCCGGACCCAGAATAGCCCCAGCCCCTCTCCTCCCGTGGGTGTCGTAGGAGGCGACTAAGGGACATACAAATTATATAACACACGGTAGAAATAGTAATTTGTAGTTTAAATTGAGATTAAACAAGATTAGATTGTTACGTCAGTATTGTGCCAAAAAGCACCATTATTACGTCTCGGGTTCGATTCCCGGTAGATTTATTCGTGTGGCAGTAGAGCAGTGGCATATGTCACTATCCTGTCTGTATATCTTTGTATATGTCAGGGAAAAGGCCAATTATAGGTAGGTACGTAGATATTGAAGCTTTTAAAGTACGCTGTATTTCTATATAATACGTTTTAACTCATATTTTTATCATTAAGCTTAACCCTCATAATTAATACCAGATTAAGTCAAATCGCAGTAAAGCTAGGATAAGCTTGTTGTAAAATAGTCATAAAGAAAAAGAAAAAAATAATACGGCACTAATAAGTAAATTAAATAATAATTAAAATTAAATAAGTATTAAATAAATTAAATGAGGGATAATTTTTAATTAGCTTATTAGGTTAAATTTGTGTCTAAAAAGCACTAGATCTCGGGTTCGATTCCCGAAGTATTTTTTTGTGTGGCAGTAGAGGTGTGACATATGTCTTTTATCACTATCCTGTCTGTAAATATGTAAATAAGAAATGCAGCTGTTAACCAATCCTAAAACAAAACCTAAATTGAATAGGATCATAGAATTTAAAAAGGCCGAGAAACTGTTTAAAAATAAAATTGATTGTAGAGTAGACGTTGTGCTAAGAAGCACTGTATTAATAGGTCTTGGGTTTGATTCTTGTCGCAGAGAAACAGTGGTCCGAGTGTTTTCTGTTATATTTATGTACTATAATATAGATTATAGATATTGACCGTAAGATTTTAGGATTTTAGATATTGTATGTATCCGCGTGGGTGCCGGACTCAGAATAGCCCCAGCCCCTCTCCTCCCGTGGGTGTCGTAGGAGGCGACTAAGGGATATACAAATAATTTAACACATGGTAGCAATAGATTTGTAGTATAAATTGTCAATTAATAAGATTAGACTATGAGGTTAGTATTGTGCCAAAACGCACCATTATCAAGTCTCGGGTTCGAGTCCCGATGGTTTTATTCGTGTGGCAGTAGAGCAGTGGCGTAAGTCACTATCCTGTCTATATATATTTGTATTTATAAGGAAGTGTAAAATAGTCACAACAAAAAAGAAAAATAAAGAAACACGTATTTAATAACTAAAATTAAATAAATAAGTTAAATTAAATAAGTAATAAACCAATGAAATGGGGAATATTTTTAATTAGCTCATAAGTAAAAGTTGTGTCTAAAAAGCACTACTTTATTTGTGTCGCAGTATAGTAATGTCCCAAGTTAGTATCCTGTCTGTATATCTTTTGTGTATACAACCACGCAGATACTACCAAAGGTGTTACTGCAAAACTGAAAAAATAGTAGCCGTACATAACATAATTTAGAAAGATGGCGAAATGGTTAAATAAATATATTGTAGGTAGGTAAATAAATGTAGTGCTAAGAAGCACTCCATAAGTAGGTCTTAAGCTCGATTATCGACATTGGACGATAGTGGCCCAAGTTAGTTTTCTGCTGGATAAATATATTATACTATAAATTACTTGTAATGTCCGCGTGGGTGCCGGATCCAGAATAGCCTCAACCCCTCTCCTCCCGTGGGTGTCGTAGGAGGCGACTAAAGGATGTAGAAAATATTTAACACATGGTAATATAATAATAAAGTAAATAATTTGTATATACTCGTAGTAATAGATTTGTAGAATAAATTGAGATTAAATAAGATTAGTATTGTGCCAAAACGCACCATTATTATGTTTCGGGTTCGATTCCCGATAGATTTATTCGTGTGGCAGTAGAAGTGTGGCGTTAGTCACTTTCCTGTCTGTATATCTTTGTATATGTCACCAGAAAGACCCAAAAATAAGTAGGTATAGATTTTTAATCTTTTAAATTGCATTGTATTTCTATATACGAGGTTTAATACGTATTTTTATCCTTAAGCTTAACCCTCATAGTTAGTATTAGATTAAGTCACACCGCAGCAAAGCAGGGATAAGCTAGTTGTAATATAGTCTTAACAAAAAAACACTTAATGAATACCTAAAATTAATTAAATAATAAATAAGTGAAATTAAAAAAGTAATAAATAAATTAAATTAGGTATATACTTTAATCAGCTTATTAGGTTAACATTGTGTCTAATAAGCACTATATCTCGGGTTCGTAGATTTATTCGTCGTTCGTATTTATTCGTGCTAAAAAGTACTCTATTAAAAGGTCTTGGGTTTGATTCTTGTCGCAGAAATAGTGGTCCGAGTGTTTTCTGTTATATTTATGTACTATAACATAGATTATAGATATTTGTCGTAAGATTTTAGGATTTTAGATATTGTATGTATCCGCGTGGGTGCCGGACCCAGAATAGCCCCAGCCCCTCTCCTCCCGTGGGTGTCGTAGGAGGCGTCTAAGGGATATACAAATAATTTAACACATGGTAGCAATCGATTTGAAGTATAAATTGACAATTAATAAGATTAGACTATTAGGTTAGTATTGTACCAAAACGCACCATTATCAAGTCTCGGGTTCGAGTCCCGATGGATTTATTCCTGTGGCAGTAGAGCAGTGGCGTAAATCACTATCCTGTCTGTATATATTTGTATATAAAAAGTGAAACCTCATACTGGCAATTGTCCAAAGATAAGTAGGTGTATATATTTTAAAGTTATATTTCTATATAAGGTTTATATGTAATCCCGAAGAATCCATGAAGCACCACATCGCAGTATAGCCGTGATAAGTTGTAAAATAGTTTTAAATAATAATTGTTAAATAATTCGGTAGATATAAAATAGCTATAACATTTAAAAGGCACCCAAAGCATTTAATTAAGTAGATAAAAGATGTGCCAAAGAACCACATATACTCGTACTACGGCTCGGGTTCGATTCCCGATCGTTTTATTCGTGTGACAGGAAAGTGGTTAAGTTTACTTCCTGTTTGTATATACGCAACGGCCATTTTATATAATGTAATATAGATGAGATATATTTAAGTATAGGTACTGGACTTAGAATAAGCGCAAGTCCTCTCCTGCTTGGGGACCGTAGACGGCTACTAAGAGATTGGGATATTATTTATCTTCTGGTGTAAATATTGCATGCAAATATACAGCAAGTAAGAAATAAGACTACTGCATAGAACTCTGATTAATTGTGTGAGTGTAGTGATGGTGGTAGAACCCTTTGTGGTCTGACTCCGACGGTGGCACGGTCACACCTATTTCTGCCTAATAACAGCAGTGTTATGCTTGTATTGCTGATTCTGGTTTGAGGGGTGTACTATACTGAAGCGTTCTAACCTACAGGAACGCTTCTGTGGCCATCCTCAAGCAGAACTTATTGTGGATCTTATTTGTGGTTGATTACAGATGCCTATGGACCACTTATCGTCAGAGGGACTGCATGTTCATACTATATTAAAAGAAAATGTATTAAAAAATTGGATTTTACCATCAAGACCAAAACAAAAGGATTTTTGTGAGTGCGACCATTACGTAGGGCCTATTGTCATTTCTTCATGTTATTTGTAATGTTTCGTTACTTAAACAATTTGGTAGTTATAAGCCAGTGTATTATTATTCTTAAATATTCTGAATTGTATTATTTATTTACAATTACAATTATGAATTATTCAAATTAAAAATTATCAAGTGAAATGTTATCAACTTTTAAAATGTACTTTATTAGGTTACTCAGATATTCTGAAATAAAACTAAATGCCTCTGTTAAATTATTTCATACATTAGTTTTGAATATGAAACTTAATGATTTGTCATAAAATTATTATGCCATCTGTAAAACACATTTTAATATTGTAAAAGAGACTCACAATCTCAATTAATATTTTTTATTCCATACATAATATTGGAGTACATTTTTGTGTGTTGTAAAATTTTAAAACAGGTCCTAAATGTTAAGTCTGCGTTGTTGTAACTAATAATTAAGGTCTACATAATAACTTGAAAGACCTCGTATTTGAGTGCCCAGATGACTTAGGGTCCTTATAAGATTTATAAGTATGTTATTTCATAAGCTCATGTAATGGATGTTAGGAAAATAGTATTAAGATAACTATAGTTAAGTGAAATTAAGTTAAAATGACTTAGGAAATAAAATAATTTGCCTATTAAACTTATTATAATAAGTAGTACTGTTGCTAAAAGTTTCAATCTGTAGTTAACTTTCAATTCATATTTAACTCCCTGTTTGAAACTTTATCGAAAATGTTTTCATCGCTTATATACGTAGTTATAGTAGTAATTTTGTCTAGTCTTACTGTAGTAATTTTAAAATAAATAGCTTAGCAAATATTATGTTTTTTTTTATTTATTTCTATTTTATACTTTTGTCCTGACAGTCAAAGTTTCTTTACTAAAGTCTTTAATAAAACACAATTAGTGCAATACATACACAATACATATTTTTAACTGAAATAAATCTAAATAATTATTATTATTCAATTCAATGATAAACAATTATTTTGCTATTTCAGATTAAACCTATTTTCCTTATTACAGAAGTTAACTTCTAATTGTTTCTCCACAAACAGTTAATTTTACACATAGAAAATCATTTCTCCACTCGACCGTTTTGGTGTCAGTGGATCCCTTCCCTGGGGAGCAAGGGGAGAACGGAAGAGAGTGTATCCGGCCCAAACGCCAACCTCACCTGCCCGCGCGTACGCGGCGGCGTCCTGCGGGACCCGCGGTGCTCCCTGCTAGACAACCGACGAGGCAATGGCGACCGACTCGTGGCGGGATAACCACCATCACCGTCAGAAACTGACTTGGGGTCTAAATAACCCAACGAAAAGTTGAACCCCATATAAAAATTAACAATAAAAAAAATAGTAATATTTGTTCCTAGTCTTACTATACTAGAACACAAGGCCGTTAGAAGAGATTTCGATTAATGTAAAAAAATCAACATGTAACCACAAGTAACTAAATAAAATATATAAATTATTAAAACCATAACAAGAACTTTAATACTCGCTAACTTAACAGGAGGTACAGAGTTAAGGGTCTATAACATACCCACGAATCGAAGCATCCTCGATTAATTCGCAAAATTCCATATTAACATTACTAAGTTACAAAATAACAGTACTTCTAACAACTTAAATATAAAAAACACATTGAAGATAAATACTTCGTCGCCTTTTGTATGAAAAACAGAGTTACTGAAAGAGACGGTCCTTTATTGCACAAAACTCGTCAAAGCCTCAAATGTCTTATAATAGCTTAACTGAACAGTACAAAGGCAATTTTCGCAAGATAATTTGAGAAGATAATACATTTTCTCATAAAGACTACCAAATATAAAACTTTATATCAACAACATTCATGACAATCAATAAAATCCAAACGCTGCGACTTAAGAGATAAATTACAACAATTATTAATGCAATCCCTGGATCCCAAAGAAACATGGCGAAGAAATAAGGATACTAAATTTATGATGCAGCGAACTGTTTTCAATTTAATTACGAAGAACGAGTAGATCCTGATGAGATAATGCGAAAAAATATTTATGATACAACAAAATTTCAAAAACGAATTTTGAAAAATATTGCACCCAACCAAAAACTAATCATTAACATTTTGGCCAAAAACATCTTAAGCTGAATCAGTCATCATAACGTCATATCATAACGTCTATAAGATTCGTTTACCATTACATACCAAAGTTGATGGTAACATTCAAGAATTCCATATGAAAAACTTGCCAACAAGTTTGAGATAATAATCCCAAAAAGTTACGTGAGTGAGTGATAGTGTGAAACAAAAAGGTATATTGTGTTGAGTGAAGTGATACTAGAAAACTAGATAAACATCATCTTAACATATTATTGACAATTTCCTCTTCCTCGCGTCGTATTCCTCATTACTGAGGGTCCTGATCGAAATGTATTAATCCTAACATAAGTTATCCGTCAGACTTAATAAATTATTGTAGTTAAAGCTATTATTATAACAATATGAACGTTAATGTAGAGCAGGGCTGTCTATTTTTACATAAACAGCCACAAAATTATATTTGTATTGAACCGCAATCATAATTATCTGTTGTGGACAGCGCTGGTTTATAATTTTCATATAAGTAATGTACACATATTATAGGTAATTACACTTTCCTTATAATCTAAATGTAAGGTCAAATTTATTGGTTGTATTCATACAAAATCCTTTGTAATTCTATCTTTTTCTAACTTTAATGGTAATATAAACTTTAATGGTAATATAATGCTTATATAAATCTTGTGGCATCATATTTTAGAATAGGTCAAGTGTCACGTATATAATGAACAAAAAAGTAGATTTCTTGTAGTTAACCACAGTGCCTATGCGCTGACGAATGTCAAAGGTTCGATTCCTTGTAGATATATTAATGTGGCAGAGAAACATTTATTACTTCGTTTCCTGTCTGTACATACAAAAAATTATTTAATTCTTATTTCTATTTTGTTTGTAATGATATAATAATAATAGGCAATATTATAGCGTAAGTATATATTATGTTATGTATAGATTACTGTTTAAAAAGGTGGGGAAAGGATCTAAAAAAAGTAGATTTTTACATAAAACTGTACATAAGAATCGACCACGGTCTCAGGTTCGATTATATTTCTTGTACCAAGTATAGTTGCAAATTCTTGTGCAAGTATGCGTGTTCTTATATGACGACCCGCGTGGCAGGGCGGTCACCATACTGGTCTAACACGCAAGGGTTCCGGGTTTGTTCCCCGGCCAGACAGATACCTGTATAAATAATTTAGATTTCTGTTCTGGGTCTGGATGATAGTTCATCGTCTTTGTGTGTCCAAGTATAGCTTTGAGTATAGAAAGCGTTATTTATAGGTATAATATAATATAAGCGGTTTTAGGTAATATAAGTGTAAGTATCAGTTTGCATACTGAACACAACACAGCTCCAAGATGTCTTTTCTTCTGATAGAAGTCATGTGGTAGAAAGCGACTTGTAGGTTTAGACATAATCAATCGTAGGTAAATAAGAAATCATATTGTAAAATATTAATTCAGTAGTAACACAAATTGTAAGAAATAATCCTAGGAAAAGACAAAATATCCTAAGAAGTAGGTTTTATTAGTTAAAAGCACTACCTAAATAACGAGGTTCGATTCCTTGCGACGTATTCGTGTGGCAGAGAAACATTTATCGTAAGTTTCCTGTCTGTATATATATTTTTTATAAAACTATGTTTTTGTAGTATCTAAGTAGGTATGAGATAGAATCCTTTAGAAAAATGTAGCTTGTATGTACGACTTTGTTATTTTTATCTATGCTACGAGAACAGCACTTAATTCCGGACAAACGTTAGCCTATGGCCTGTTCTGAACCCTGACAAAGTGAGTATAAAATTTCATGACAATCGGTTACATATTTACCGCGATAAAGCGTAGTAAATAACCAAGAAAATAACAAACAACCACATTTTCGCATTTATAATATTAGTTAGGATTAAGATATAATGACCATGAGAAAAACTTTATTAGATTGTTAATTTACAATTACATGTATTATACAGATACTATAAATTTGAACTATGTCATAAATATCGTGTATAAATATTAATAATATCTGTAACTGTAAAAGCACAAATTTATACAAACTCGATAATGGTAAGAAATTACAATTTAGAAAGACCGGGAAATGGTTTAAAAAATGTTGAATGATGTTACGTAAACGTCAAGCTAAAAAGTACTCTTTTAAATAGGTTTTGGGTTCGGTTCTTGTCCCAGGGAAATAATGGCCCAAGTTAGTTTTCTTTTAGGTATTATATTATGATATAGATTACATATATGATAGTGTCCGCGTGGGTGCCGGACCCAGAATAGCCCCAGCCCCTCTCCTCCCGTGGGTGTCGTAGGAGGCGACTAAGGGACATACAAATTATATAACACACGGTAGAAATAGTAATTTGTAGTTTAAATTGAGATTAAACAAGATTAGATTGTTACGTGAGTATTGTGCCAAAAAGCGCCATTATTACGTCTCGGGTTCGATTCCCGGTAGATTTATTCGTGTGGCAGTAGAGCAGTGGCATATGTCACTATCCTGTCTGTATATCTTTGTATATGTCAGGGAAAAGGCCAATTATAGGTAGGTACGTAGATATTGAAGCTTTTAAATTACGATGTATTTCTAAATAATACGTTTTAACACATATTTTTATAATTAAGCTTAACCCTCATAATTAATACCAGATTAAGTCAAATCGCAGTAAAGCTAGGATAAGCTTGTTGTAAAATAGTCATAAAGAAAAAGAAAAAAATAATACATCATTAATAAGTACATTAAATAATAATTAAAATTTAATAAGTATTAAATAAATTAAATGAGGGATAATTTTTAATTAGCTTATTAGGTTAAATTTGTGTCTAAAAAGCACTAGATCTCGGGTTCGATTCGCGATGCATTTTTTGTGTGGCAGTAGAGGTGTGACGTATGTCATTTATCACTATCCTGTCTGTAAATATGTAAATAAGAAATGCAGTTGTTAACCAATCCTACAAGAAAACCTAAATTGAATAGGATCATAGAATTTAAAAAGGCCGAGAAACTGTTTAAATATAAAATTGATTGTAGAGTAGACGTTGCGCTAAGAAGCACTGTATTAATAGGTCTTGAGTTTGATTCTTGTCGCAGAGAAACAGTGGTCCGAGTGTTTTCTGTTATATTTATGTACTATAATATAGATTATAGATATTAACCGTAAGATTTTAGGATTTTAGATATTGTATGTATCCGCGTGGGTGCCGGACCCAGAATAGCCCCAGCCCCTCTCCTCCCGTGGGTGTCGTAGGAGGCGACTAAGGGATATACAAATAATTTAACACATGGTAGCAATAGATTTGTAGTATAAATTGTTAATTAATAAGATTGGACTATTAGGTTAGTATTGTGCCAAAACGCACCATTATCAAGTCTCGGGTTCGAGTCCCGATAGATTTATTTGGATGGCAGTAGAGAAGTGGCGTTAGTCACTATCCTGTCTATATATATGTGTATATTTGTATAAGGAAGTGTAAAATAGTCAGAACAAAAAAGAAAAATAAAGAAACACGTATTTAATAACTAAAATTAAATAAATAAGTTAAATTAAATAAGTAATACACCAATGAAATGAGGAATATTTTTAATTAGCTTATAAATTAAAGTTGTGTCTAAAAAGCACTACTTTATTTGTGTCGCAGTATAGTAATGTCCCAAGTTAGTATCCTGTATGTATATCTTTTGTGTATACAACCACGCAGATACTACCAAAAGGTGTTACTGCAAAACTGAAAAATTAGTAGCCGTACATAACATAATTTAGAAAGATGGCGAAATGGTTAAATAAATATATTGTAGGTAGGTAAATAAATGTAGTTCTAAGAAGCACTCCATAAGTAGGTCTTAAGTTCGATTCTCGACATTGGACAATAATGGCCTAAGTTAGTTTTCTGCTGGATAAATATATTATACTATAAATTACTTGTAATGTCCGCGTGGGTGCCGGACCCAGAATAGTCTCAACCCCTCTCCTCCCGTGGGTGTCGTAGGAGGCGACTAAAGGATGTAGAAAATATTTAACACATGGTAATATAATAATATAGTAAATAATTTGTATATACTCGTAGTAATAGATTTGTAGAATAAATTGAGATTAAATAAGATTAGTATTGTGTTCGTAGATTTATTCGTCGTTCGTATTTATTCGTGCTAAAAAGTACTCTATTAAAAGGTCTTGGGTTTGATTCTTGTCGCAGAAATAGTGGTCCGAGTGTTTTCTGTTATATTTATGTACTGTAACATAGATTATAGATATTTGCCGAAAGATTTTAGGATTTTAGATATTGTATGTATCCGCGTGGGTGCCGGACCCAGAATAGCCCCAGCCCCTCTCCTCCCGTGGGTGTCGTAGGAGGCGACTAAGGGATATACAAATAATTTAACACATGGTAGCAATAGATTTGAAGTATAAATTGACAATTAATAAGATTAGACTATTAGGTTAGTATTGTGCCAAAACGCACCATTATCAAGTCTCGGGTTCGAGTCCCGATGGATTTATTCGTGTGGCAGTAGAGCAGTGGCGTAAGTCACTATCCTGTCTGTATATAAAAAGTGAAACCTCATACTGGCAATTGTCCAAAGATAAGTAGGTGTATATATTTTAAAGTTATATTTCTATATAAGAGGTTTATATGTAATCCCGAAGTATCCATGAAGCACGACATCGCAGTATAGCCGTGATAAGTTGTAAAATAGTTTTAAATAATAATTCTTAAATAATTCGGTAGATATAAAATAGCTATAACATTTAAAAGGCACCCAAAGCATTTAATCAGGTAGATAAAAGATGTGCCAAAGAACCACATATACTACGGCTCGGGTTCGATTCCCGATAGTTTTATTCGTGTGACAGGAAAGTGGTTAAGTTTATTTCCTGTTTGTATATATGCAAAGGCCATTTTATATAATGTAATATAGATGAGATATCTTTCAGTGTGGGTACTGGACTTAGAATAAGCGCAAGTCCTCTCCGGCTTGGGGATCGTAGACGGCTATTAAGGGATTGGGATATTATTTATCTTCTGGTGTAAATATTTCATGCAAATATAGCAGGAAGTAGGAAATAAGACTACTGCATAGAACTCTGATTAATGTGAGTGTAGTGATGGTGGTAGAACCCAATGTGGTCTGACTCCGACGGTGGCACGGTCACACCTATTTCTGCCTAATAACAGCAGTGTTATGCTTGTATTGCTGTTTTCTGGTTTGAGGGGTGTACTACACTGAGGCGTTCTAACCCACGGGTAGGTACGCTACTGTGGCCAACCTCAGGCAGAACTTAAGTCTTATTTGTGGTTGATTACAGATGTCTATGGACCACTTATCTTCAAATGGGCTGCATGTTCATACTATATTATAAGAAAATGTGTTAAAAATGTATTCGACCACCAAGACCAAAGAAAAAGGATTTTGTGAGTGCGACCATTACATATGTCCTATTGTCAGTCTTCATGTTATCCGTAAATACATATTTAATTAAGAACATAATTTTAAGTCATATCGTTACTTAAACAGTTTGGTAGTTATAAGCTAGTGTATCATAATTATTAAATATTCCCAATTATATTATTTATTTACAATTACAATTATGAATTATGTTAAATTATGAAGTGGAATGTTATCAACTTTTAAAATATGCTTATTAGGTTACTCAGATATTCTAAATAAGACTAAAGGCCTCTGTTAGAATATCTGAGTAAAATTATTTCATACATTAGGTTTGAATGTGAAACTTAATGATTTGTCATAAAATTAATATGCCATCTCTAAAACACATTTTAATATTGTAAAAGAGACTCACAATCTCAATTAATATTTTTTATTCCATACATAATATCGGAGTACATTATTGTGTGTTGTAAAATTTTAAAACAGGCCCCAAATGTTAAGTCTGCGTTGTTGTAACTAATAATTAAGGTCTACATAATAACTTGAAAGACCTCAGTGTTTGAGTGCCCAGCTGACTTAGGGTCCTTATAATATTTCTACGTATGTTATTTCATAAGCTCATGTAATGGATGTTAGGAAAATAGTATTAAGATAACTATAGTTAAGTAAAATTAAGTTAAAATGACTTACGAAATAAAATAACTTGCCTATTAAACTTATTATAATAAGTAGTGCTGTTGCTAAAAGTTTCAATCTGTAGTTAACTTTAATATTTAACTTAATATTTAAAATTAATATTTAACTCCCTTTTTGAAAGTTCGTGGCAAGTATTTTCATCGCTTCCTAAGTATTTAATTAAAGTAGAAACTTTGTCTAGTCTTACTGTAGTAATTTTGAAATAAATAGCTTAGCAAATGTTGTTTTTTATTTATTTATGTACTTTTGTCCTCACATTCAAAGTTTCTTTACTAAAGTTTTTAATAAAACACAATTACAGCAGCATACATACACAACACATATTTTTAACTTCAAACAATCCAAATCCTTATTACTATTCAATTTAATGATAAACAATTATTTTTCTATTTCAGATTAAACCTATTTTCCTTATTACAGAAGTTAACTTCTAATGGTTTCTCCACTATCAGTTAATTTTACACATAGAAAATCATTTCTCCACTCGACCGTTTTGGTGTCAGTGGATCCCTTCCCTGGGGAGCAAGGGGAGAACGGAAGAGAGTGTATCCGGCCCAAACGCCAACCTCACCTGCCCGCGCGTACGCGGCGGCATCCTGCGGGACCCGCGGTGCTCCCTGCTAGACAACCGACGAGGCAATGGCGACCGACCCGTGGCGGGATAACCACCATCACCGTCAGAAACTGACTTGGGGTCTAAATAACCCCACGAATGGATGAACCCCACAAAAAATTAACAATAAACAAAATAGTAAAATTTGTTTCTAGTGTTACTATACTAGAACACAAGGCCGTTGGAAGAGACTTCGATTAATGTAAAAAAATCAACATGTAACAACAAGTAACTAAATAAAATATATAATTAATCAGAACCAACAACAATTTTGGATACCATAACAAGAACTTTAATACTCGCTAAATTAACAGGAGGTACAGAGTTGAGGGTCTATAACATACCCACGAATCGAAGCATCCTCGATTAATTCGCAAAATTCTATATTAACATTACTAAGTTACAAAATAACAGTACTTCTAACACTTAAAGTATAAAAAACACATTGAAGATAAATACTTCGTCGCCTTTTGTATGATAAACAGAGTTACTGAGAGAGACGGTCCTTTATTGCAAAATACTCGTCAAAGCGAATCTCTTATAATAGCTTAACTGAACAGTGCAAAGGCAATTTTCGCAAGATAATTTGAGAAGATAATAAAACATTTTCTCATAAAGACTACCAAATATAAAAATTTCTATCAACAACATTCATGACAATAAATATAATCCAAACGCTGCGTCTTAAGAGATAATTACAACAATTATTAATGCAATCCCTAGATCCCAAAGAAACATTGCGAAGAAATAAGGATACTAAATTTATGATGCAGCGAACTATTTTCAATTTAATTACGAAGTACGAGTAGATCCTGATGAGATAATGAGAAAAAATATTTATGATACAACAAAATTTCAAAAACGAATTTTGAAAAATATTGCACCCAACCAAAAACATCTTAAGCTGAATCAGTCATCATATCATAACGTCTATAAGATTCGTTTACCATTACATACCAAAGTTGATGGTAACATTCAAGAATTCCATATGAAAAACTTGCCAACAAGTTTGAGATAATAATCCCAAAAAGTTACGTGAGTGAGTGATAGTGTGAAACAAAAAGGTATATTGTGTTGAGTGAAGTGATACTAGAAAACTAGATAAACATCATCGAGACATGTTATTGACAATTTCCTCTTCCTCGCGTCGTATTCCTCATTACTGAGGGTCCTGATCGAAATGTATTAATCCTAACATAAGTTATCCGTCAGACTTAATAAATTATTGTAGTTGTAGATATTATTATAACAATATGAACGTTAATGTAGAGCAGGGCTGTCTATTTTTACATAAACAGCCACAAAATTATATTTGTATTGAACCGCGATCATAATTATCTGTTGTGGACAGCGCTGGTTTATAATTTTCATATAAGTAATGTACACATATGATAGGTAATTACACTTTCCTTATAATCTAAATGTAAGGTCAAATTTATTGGTCGTATTCATACAAAATCCTTTGTAATTCTATCTTTTTCTAACTTTAATGGTAATATAAACTTTAATGGTAATATAATGCTTATATAAATCTTGTGTCTTCATATTTTAGAATAGGTCAAGTGTCACGTATGAAATGAAAAAAGGAGGTTTCTTGTAGTTAAACCACAGTGCCTATGCGCTGACGAATGTCCAAGGTTCGATTCCTTGTAGCTATATTAATGAAGCAGAGAAACATTTATTACTTCGTTTCTTTCTGTACATACAAAAATGATTAAATTTTTATTTATATTTTCTTGTAATAACATAAATAGGAAAATGGTTTTAAATAAGTTATTAAATTAAACTGTACATAAGAATCGACCTCGGTGTCGGGTTCGATTATATTTCTTGTACAAAATATGATTGCAAATTCTGTGCAAGTATGCGTGTAAGTGTAACGTATATATGATGGCACGTAGCGGAGCGATTAATTATCATACCGGTCTAACATGCAAGGGTTCCGGGTTTGTTCCCCGGCCAGACAGATAACTGTATAAATAATTTAGATTTCTGTTTTGGGTCTGGATGATAGTTCATCGTCTTTGTGTGTCAATGGCACTCACCACGCCATAGTCCAAGTATAGTTTTGAGTATAGAAAGCGTTATTAATACGCTTTTATTAGCTTCAGACGTATGTATGTTGGTATGTTAGTATGTAACGGAATCTTTGAACATGATTTTAACCCCCTTCAAAACGTCGGATTAACTTAAAATTTGGCATACTTATTAAGGACCGATGACAATTCAATATTTTAAACATTCTGACCCGTTATCCTTACTAGGATAATCAGGATCAGCGATTTTTGTTTTCCTGAGACCCGGAAGGTCTGCGTTAAGACCAATAAAGGAATCTACCAGGCGCGCCGATCACCTAACCTAACCTAACCTGACCTGACCTGACCTGACCTGACCTGACCTGACCTGACTGACCTGACCTGACCTGACCTGACCTGACCTGACCTGACCTGACCTGACCTGACCTGACCTCAACTTCGACGCGTCCGTTGTTAATAGCATCATGAAGCGGTGTCTCATCATCCTTATTCATTCAGCACTTCAACATCTACACCTTCCTTTAACAAGATTTCCACTATTTCATTGTTCCCATTTCTTGCTGCCAAATGTAAAGGCATATATGATTTCAGCTCATCGTCATAGTCACAACTTATATTATTAACTCGAGCTGTAAAATTAATTAAACTACTAACAGTTTTAAAATCTCTGCAGGCAGCAGCAACACAAAGAGAAGAAATTCTAGAATTATTTTTGATATTAACATCATCATGCTGTAATATTAAATCGATGATTGGACGACGTCCTTTTGAAATAGCTAGATGTAAAGCAGTTGACCGTTTTTCTCTTGAGTATTGCCATCAGCGCCTGTTTTTAAAAGATGCTCTATCATCATTTTTCCGTGATTACTTTTATCCAAGATAGAGGACCTGGGATATGGTATAAATTATGAAAGAAAGCAGTTAGCATTGGCAATTCGGATGTCATTCAACAACTCCTCTGGGATTTTCACGTTAACAATAAAAATAAACACCAATGTAAAACACCACTTCATACAGCTGTGTTAAACAATGACCCAATATTCATTTTTGCACTGCTAAGCAAAGGTGCTGATGCTGATTCGAAAGATAAACTTGATAATACGCTACGTAATAATCGTTAAAATAATCGCTAAAATAATCACTAAAAAATGAAAAATAAATAATAGTTAAAAAAAAACTAAAAAATACGCTTTTATAAAAAATTCGACCAAAAAATGAAAAATAAATAATAGTTTAAAAAAACTAAAAAATACACTTTTTATAGAAAATCCAACTAAAAAATAGAAAATATTTTTTTTTATTTGAATTAAGAATAGTGTAAATAAGATAAAAATATTTTTATTGTAAAAAAAGCGTGGGGTGCTTTTTAAGATATTATCAAAATGATAATCCTTCTACTCAATATCTATCAATAAAATATTTATAACTATTGACACCATGCACCCCACGTTTTTTTTACAATAAAAAATATTTTTATCTTATTTACACTATTCTTAATTCAAATTTAAAAAAATATATTTTCTATTTTTTAGTTGAATTTTCTATAAAAAGTGTATTTTTTTAGTTTTTTTAAACTATTATTTATTTATAGGTATAATATAATATAAGCGGTTGTAGGTAATATAAGTGTAAGTATCAGTTTGCATACTGAACACAACACAGCTCCAAGATGTCTTTTCATATGATAGAAGTCATGTGGTAGAAAGCGACTTGTAGGTTTAGACATAATCAATCGTAGGTAAATAAGAAATCATATTGTAAAATATTAGTTCAGTAGTAACACAAATTGTAAGAAATAATCCTAGGAAAAGACAAAATATCCAAAGAAGTAGGTTTTATTAGTTAAAAGCACTACCTAAATAACGAGGTTCGATTCCTTGCGAAGTATTCGTGTGGCAAAGAAACATTTATCGTAAGTTTCCTGTCCGTATATATATTTTTTTATAAAACTATGTTTTTGTAGTATCTAAGTAGGTATAAGATAGAATCCTTTAGAAAAATGTAGCTTTTATGTACGACTTCGTTATTTTTATCTATGCTACGAGAACAGCACTTAATTCGGGACAAAAGGTAGCCTATGTCCTTTTCTGAACCCTGACAAAGAGAGTATAAAATTTCATGACAATCGGTACATATTTAACGCGATAAAGCGTAATAAATAACCAAGAAGTTAATAAACAACCACATTTTCGCATTTATAATATTAGTTAGGATTAAGATATAATGACTATGAAAAAAACTTTATTAGATTGTTAATTTACAATTACATGTATTGTACAGATATTATGAATTTAAACAATATCATTAATATCGTGTATAAATATTAATATTAGCTGTAGCTGTAGCTGTTAAACCACAAATGTATACATTCTCGATAATGGTTAGAAAAATATATTGTTAAGTAGACGTTGTGGTTTTCGATTACTGTCGCAAGGAAATAGGGAATAGGGAGATAAACATACTCGTATTATAATATTATAGTGTCCGCGTGGGTGCCGGACCCAGAATAGCCCCAGCCCCTCTCCTCCCGTGGGTGTCGTAGGAGGCGACTAAGGGATATACAAATAATTTAACACATGGTAGCAATAGATTTGAAGTATAAATTGTCAATTAATAAGATTAGACTATTAGGTTAGTATTGTGCCAAAGAGCACCATTATTAAGTCTCGGGTTCGAGTCCCGATGGATTTATTCGTGTGGCAGTAGAGCAGTGGCGTAAGTCACTATCCTGTCTGTATATATTTGTATATAAAAAGTGATACCTCATATTGACGATTGTCCAAAGATAAGTAGGTGTATATATTTTAAAGTTGTAAAATATTTCTATATAAGAGGTTTATACTCGTATGTAATGCCGATGTATCCATGAAGCACCACATCGCAGTACAGTCGTGATAAGTTGTAAAATAGTTTTAAATAATAATTGTTAAATAATTCGGTAGATATAAAATAGCTATAACATTTAAAAGGCACCCAAAGCATTTAATTAAGTAGATAAAAGATGTGCCAAAGAACCACATATACTACGGCTCGGGTTCGATTCCTGATCGTTTTATTCGTGTGACAGGAAAGTGGTTAAGTTTACTTCCTGTTTGTATATATGCAACGGCAATTTTTATATAATGTAATATATGAGCGCAAGCACTCTCCGGTCTAGGGATCGTAGACGGCGACTAAGGGATTGGGATATAACTTATCTTGTAATGTAATTGTAATTAATAGGTAACCCTACTGCATAGAACTCTGATTAATTATTTTAGTGTATAGTCGTCTATTTGTGTATAAGTTCGCTAGCTCAAGTAAGAGTACTTGGGTTCTTGTGGTGGTAGAATCCCGGAAAAACCTTTTGTGGTTGGACTCCGGTGCAACACCGTCACACCTATTTCACCGTCTACCTGCCTAATAACAGCAGTGTTAAGCGCTGCTGTGTTCCGATTTGAGGCATGTAATAATACACTGAGGCGTTCCAACTTAGGCACCTACGGGTTATTACAGACGAGCTTTTGCCCGCGGCTTCGCTCGCGTTACGAAGTAATATTTTCATCCCCTATTTTATCCCCTTGGGGGTAGAATTAATCAAAAGCCTTTCTTAGCAGATGCCTACGTCATAACATCTACCTGCATGCCTAATTTCAGCCCGATCCGTCCAGTGGTTTGGGCTATGCGTTGATAAATCACTATGTCAGTCAGTCACCTTTGAGTTATATATATTTAGAAGATGCCTTTGTGCGGCAGTAGCCACTTATCGTCAGGTGGACTACATGTTCGTCTACTACTCCTATATTCTAAGAAAATATATTCAAAAAATGGATTCGACGATCAAGACCAAAGAAAAAGGATTTTGTGAGTGCGACCATTACATATGTCCTATTGTCAGTCTTCATGTTATTGGTAAATACATACTTAATTAAAAACATAACTTTAAGTCATATCGTTACTTAAACAATTTGGTAGTTATAAGCTAGTGTATCATAATTACTAAATATTCCGTATTATATTATTTATTTACAATTACAATTACAATTATGAATTATGTTAAATTATGAAGTGGAATGTTATCAACTTTTAAAATGTACTTATTAGGTTACTCAGATATTCTGAAATAAGACTAAACCTCTTTTTGAATATCTGAGTAAAAATATTTCATACATTAGTTTTGAATGTGAAACATAATGATTTGTCATAAAATTAATGTGCCATCAACAAAACACATTTTAATATTGTAACAATCTCAATTGATATTTTTATTCCATGCATAATCTAGGAGTACATTTATTGTGTGTTGTAAATTTTTAAAACAAGCTCTACATGTTATGTCGGCGTTGTTGTAACTAAAAATTAAGGTCTTCATAATAACTTGATAGACCTCGGTTTTTGAGTGCCCAGCTGACTTAGGGTGCTCATAATATTTCTAAGTATGTTATTTCATAAGTTTATGTAATGGATGTTAGAAAAATAGTATAAATATGTAGTTAATTGTAGGAAGTTAAAATGACTTACGAAATAAAATAATTTACCTATTAAACTTATTATAATAAGTAGTGCCGTTGCTAAAAGTTTCAATCTGTATTTAACTTTCAATTGATATTTAACTCCCGTTTTGAAACTTCGTGGCAAGTATTTTCATCGCTTCCTAAGTACTTAATTAAAGTAGAAACTTTGTCTAGTCTTACTGTAGTAAATTTGAAATAAATAGCTTAGCAAATGTTGTTTTTATTTATTTATATATCTTTGTCCTGACATTCAAAGTTTCTTTACTAAAGTTTTTAATAAAACACAATTACAGCAGCATACATACACAACACATATTTTTAACTTCAAACAATCCAAATCTTTATTACTATTCAATTTAATGATAAACAATTATTTTTCTATTTCAGATTAAACCTATTTTCCTTATTACAGAAGTTAACTTCTAATGGTTTCTCCACAAACAGTTAATTTTACACATAGAAAATCATTTCTCCACTCGACCGTTTTGGTGTCAGTGGATCCCTTCCCTGGGGAGCAAGGGGAGAACGGAAGAGAGTGTATCCGGCCCAAACGCCAACCTCACCTGCCCGCGCGTACGCGGCGGCGTCCTGCGGGACCCGCGGTGCTCCCTGCTAGACAACCGACGAGGCAATGGCGACCGACCCGTGGCGGGATAACCACCATCACCGTCAGAAACTGACTTGGGGTCTAAATAACCCCACGAATAGATGAACCCCACAATTTTTTATACAATAAACAAAATAGTAAAAATTGTTGCCACTGTTACCAAACGAGATCAAAAGGCCATTGGAAGAGATTACTATGATTGTTATAAAACTAGAACATAAAATTAAATTAAATTAATCAATGCCAAGGACAGGCACCATAAAAGAAAAATATCAATACTCGCAAAATTAACAGGAGGTACAGAATTAAGGATCTTAACAAACCCACTACTCGAAGGACCCTCGATTAATTGTCAAAATTCCATAATAACACTACTAAGTTACAAAATACAAGTATTTCTAATAACTAAAATGCAAAAACATCGAAGATAAATACTTCGACGCCTTTTGTAAGAAAAACAGAATTACTAATAATTATAAAAAAAAACGGTCCTTTATTGTACAAAACTCGTCAAAGCTAAAGTTTTATAATACCCTGACTGAACAGTGCAAAAGCAATTTTCTACAAAATATAAAACTTTCTGTCTAACCAAATAATAAAACGTTGAACATTCACATTCACGACAAATATTGCAATCTAAATGGTATTTTCAAGAGACAAATTACAACAATTATTAATACCATCCCTGGATTCCAAAGAAACATGGCGAAGAAATAAGGACATTTTAATGATGAACTATTTTGAATTCAATCACTACGTTCGAGTAAATGCTGTGGGATAATGCAAAAGAATATTTATGATACGACAAAATTTACAAAAATATTTTACCCAATCAAAATCAACTAACCATTAACATTTTAACAAAAAACGTCTTAAGCTAAAGTGTTGCACAAGAGGAATAGATACAAGTTTTCTTGATTTAGATTACATCATACCGTCTATGAAAGTTGGTTACCATTACATACCAAAAGTTTGTTACCATTGCAGAGTTCCATATGAAAAACTTGTCAAAAAGTTTGAGTTAATAATCCCAAAAAGTTACGTGAGTGAGTGATAGTGAGAACCCAAAAGGTATATTGTGTTGAGTGAAGTGATATCCACAAAACTAGATAAACATCATCGAAAAATGTAATTGACAATTTCCTCTTCCTCGCGTCGTATTCCTCATTACTGAGGGTCCTGATCGAAATGTATTAATCCTAACATAAGTTATCCGTCAAACTTAATAAATTATTGTAGTTGTAGATATTATTATAACAATATGAAGGTTAATCTAGAGCAGGGCTGCCTATTTTTATGCAAACAGCCGGAAAATTATATTTGTATTGAACCGCGCTTATCTGTCCTGGAAAGCCCTGGTTTAGAATTTTCATATAATGTACCCATTATAGGTAATTACACTTTCCTTTTATTCTAAATGTAAGGTCAAATTTATTGGTCGTATTCATACAAAATCCTTTGTAATTCTCTCTTTTTCTAAAACTTTTTATGGTAATATAATGCTTATATGAATCTTGTATATAAAATCATCATATTTTAGAATAGGTCAAGTGTCACGTATGAAATGAGCAAAAAAGTAGATTTCTTGTAGTTAACCACAGTGCCTATGCACTGACGAATGTCCAACGTTCTATTCCTTGTAACTATATTCGTCTGACAGAGAAACATTTATTATTACGTTTCCTGTCTGTACATACAAAAAAATATTTAATTCTTATTTCTATTTTGTTTGTAATGATATAATAATAATAGGCAATATAAAAGCGTAAGTATATATTATGTTATGTATAAATTACTGTTTAAAAAGGTGGGGACAGGATCTAAAAAAGTAGATTTTTACATAAAACTGTACATAAGAATCGACCACGGTCTCGGGTTCGATTATATTTCTTGTACCAAGTATAGTTGCAAATTCTTGTGCAAGTATGCTTGGTGTTATATGACGACCCGCGTGGCAGGGCGGTCACCATACTGGTCTAACACGCAAGGGTTCCGGGTTTGTTCCCCGGCCAGACAGATACCTGTATAAATCATTTAGATTTCTGTTCTGGGTCTGGATGATAGTTCATCGTCTTTGTGTGTCAAGGGCACTCACGACGCCGTAGTCCAAGTATAGTTTTGAGTATAGAAAGCGTTATTTATAGGTATAATATAATATAAGCGGTTGTAGGTAATATAAGTGTAAGTATCAGTTTGCATACTGAACACAACACAGCTCCAAGATGTCTTTTCATATGATAGAAGTCATGTGGTAGAAAGCGACTTGTAGGTTTAGACATAATCAATCGTAGGTAAATAAGAAATCATATTGTAAAAAACTTATTCAGTAGTAACACAAATTGTAAGAAATAATCCTAGGAAAAGACAAAATATCCAAAGAAGTAGGTTTTATTAGTTAAAAGCACTACCGAAATGACGAGGTTCGATTCCTTGCGATGTATTCGTGTGGCAGAGAAACATTTATCGTAAGTTTCCTGTCTGTATATAACATTTTTTTATAAAACTATATTTTTGTAGTATCTAATTAGGTATGAGATAGAACTCTTTAGAAAAATGTAGCTTGTATGTACGACTTCGTTATTTTTATATATGCTACGAGAACTGCACTTAATTCGGGACAAAAGGTAGCCTATGTCCTTTTCTGAACCCTGACAAAGTGAGTATAAAATTTCATGACAATCGGTTACATACTTAACGCGATAAAGCGTAGTAAATAACCAAGAAAATAACAAACAACCACATTATCGCATTTATAATATTAGTTAGGATTAAGATATAATGACTATGAGAAAAACTTTATTAGATTGTTAATTTACAATTACATGTATTGTACAGATATTATAAATTTAAACAATATCATAAATATCGTGTGTAAATATTAATAATATCTGTAGCTGTAAAAGCACAAATTTATACATACTCGATAATGGTAAGAAATTACAATTTAGAAAGACCGGGTGGTTTAAAAAAATAGATGTTACGTAAACGTCAAGCTAATAAGTACTCTTTTAAATAGGTTTTGGGTTCGGTTCTTGTCCCAGGGAAATAGTGGCCCAAGTTAGTTTTCTTTTAGGTATCATATAATAATATAGATTACATATATTATAGTGTCCGCGTGGGTGCCGGACCCAGAATAGCCCCAGCCCCTCTCCTCCCGTGGGTGTCGTACGAGGCGACTAAGGGACATACAAATTATATAACACACGGTAGAAATAGTAATTTGTAGTTTAAATTGAGATTAAACAAGATTAGATTAAACAAGATTAGTGAGTATTGTGCCAAAAAGCACCATTATTACGTCTCGGGTTCGATTCCCGGTAGATTTATTCGTGTGGCAGTAGAGCAGTGGCATATGTCACTATCCTGTCTGTATATCTTTGAATATTTCAGGGAAAAAGGCCAATTATAGGTAGGTACGTTTAAAAATAAAATTTATTGTAGAGTAGACGTTGTGCTAAGAAGCACTGTATTAATAGGTCTTGGGTTTGATTCTTGTCGCAGAGAAACAGTGGTCCGAGTGGTTTCTGTTATATTTATGTACTATAATATAGATTATAGATATTGACCGTAAGATTTTAGGATTTTAGATATTGTATGTAAAATAGTCACAACAAAAAAGAAAAATAAATAAACACGTATTTAATGACTAAAATTAAATAAATAAGTTAAATTAAATAAGTAATAAACCAATGAAATGGGGAATATTTTTAATTAGCTTATAAGTTAAAGTTGTGTCTAAAAAGCACTACTTTATTTGTGTCGCAGTATAGTAATGTCCCAAGTTAGTATCCTGTCTGTATATCTTTTGTGTATACTACCACGCAGATACTACCAAATGGTGTTACTGCAAAACTGAAAAATTAGTAGCCGTACATAACATAATTTAGAAAGATGGCGAAATGGTTAAATAAATATATTGTAGGTAGGTAAATAAATGTAGTGCTAAGAGGCACTCCATAAGTAGGTCTTAAGTTTGATTATCGACATTGGACAATAGTGGCCCAAGTTAGTTTTCTGCTGGATAAATAAATTATACTATAAATTACTTGTAATGTCCGCGTGGGTGCCGGACCCAGAATAGCCTCATCCCCTCTCCTCCCGTGGGTGTCGTAGGAGGCGACTAAAGGATGTAGAAAATATTTAACACATGGTAATATAATAATAAAGTAAATAATTTGTATATACTCGTAGTAATAGATTTGTAGAATAAATTGAGATTAAATAAGATTAGTATTGTGCCAAAACGCACCATTATTATGTCTCGGGTTCGATTCCCGATAGATTTATTCGTGTGGCAGTAGAAGTGTGGCGTTAGTCACTTTCCTGTCTGTATATCTTTGTATATGTCACGAGAAAGAGCCAAAAATAAGTAGGTACATAGATTTTAATCTTTTAAATTGCATTGTATTTCTATATACAAGGTTTAATACGTATTTTTATCCTTAAGCTTAACCCTCATAGTTAGTATTAGATTAAGTCACACCGCAGCAAAGCAGGGATAAGCTAGTTGTAATATAGTCTCAACAAAAAAAACACTTAATGAATACCTAAAATTAATTAAATAATAAAGTGAAATTAAAAAAGGAATAAATAAATTAAATTAGGAATTTACTTTAATCAGCTTATTAGGTTAACATTGTGTCTAATAAGCACTATATCACGGGTTCGTAGATTTATTCGTCGTTCGTATTTATTCGTGCTAAAAAGTACTCTATTAAAAGGTCTTGGGTTTGATTCTTGTCGCAGAAATAGTGGTCCGAGTGTTTTCTGTTATATTTATGTACTATAACATAGATTATAGATATTTGTCGTAAGATTTTAGGATTTTAGATATTGTATGTATCCGCGTGGGTGCCGGACCCAGAATAGCCCCAGCCCCTCTCCTCCCGTGGGTGTCGTAGGAGGCGACTAAGGGATATACAAATAATTTAACACATGGTAGCAATAGATTTGAAGTATAAATTGACAATTAATAAGATTAGACTATTACGTTAGTATTGTGCCAAAACGCACCATTATCAAGTCTCGGGTTCGAGTCCCGATGGATTTATTCGTGTGGCAGTAGAGCAGTGGCGTAAGTCACTATCCTGTCTGTATATATTTGTATATAAAAAGTGAAACCTCATATTGACTATTGCCCAAAGATAAGTAGGTGTATATATTTTAAAGTTATATTTCTATATAAGGTTTATATGTAATCCCGAAGTATCCATGAAGCACCACATCGCAGTATAGCCGTGATAAGTTGTAAAATAGTTTTAAATAATAATTGTTAAATAAGTCGGTAGATATAAAATAGCTATAACATTTAAAAGGCACCCAAAGCATTTAATTAAGTAGATAAAAGATGTGCCAAAGAACCACATATACTACGGCTCGGGTTCGATTCCCGATCGTTTTATTCGTGTGACAGGAAAGTGGTTAAGTTTATTTCCTGTTTGTATATATGCAAAGGCCATTTTATATAATGTAATATAAATGAGATATCTTTCAGTGTGGGTACTGGACTTAGAATAAGCGCAAGTCCTCTCCTGCTTGGGGATCGTAGACGGCTACTAAGGGATTGGGATATTATTTATCTTCTGGTGTAAATATTTCATGCAAATATACAGGAAGTAGGAAATAAGACTACTGCATAGAACTCTGATTAATGTGAGTGTAGTGATGGTGGTAGAACCCTTTGTGGTCTGACTCCGACGGTGGCACGGTCACACCTATTTCTGCCTAATAACAGCAGTGTTATGCGTTGCTGTTTTGTGGTTTGAGGCGTGTACTACACTGAGACGTTCTAACCCACGGGTAGGTACGCTTCTGTAGCCAACCTCAGGCAGAACTAAAATCTTATTTGGGGTTGATTACAGATGTCTATGGACCACTTATCTTCAAATGGGCTGCATGTTCATACTATATTATAAGAAAATGTATTAAAAAATGGATTCGACCATCAAGACCAAAGAAAAAGGATTTTGTGAGTGCGACCATTACATATGGCCTACTTTCAGTCTTCATGTTATTCGTAAATACATACTTAATTAAGAACATAATTTTAAGTCATATCGTTACTTAAACAGTTTGGTAGTTATAATCTAGTGTATCATAATTATTAAATATTTCCTATTATATTATTTATTTACAATTACAATTATGAATTATGTTAAATTATGAAGTGGAATGTTATCAACTTTTAAAATATGCTTATTAGGTTACTCACATATTCTGAAATAAGACTAAAGGCCTCTGTTAGAATATCTGAGTAAAATTATTTCATACATTAGGTTTGAATGTGAAACTTAATGATTTGTCATAAAATTAATATGCCATCTGTAAAACACATTATTATATTGTAAAAGAGACTCACAACCTCAATTAATATTTTTTATTCCATACATAATATTGGAGTACACTTTTGTGTGTTGTAAAATTTTAAAACAGGCCCCAAATGTTAAGTCTGCGTTGTTGTAACTAATAATTAAGGTCTACATAATAACTTGAAAGACCTCAGTGTTTGAGTGCCCAGCTGACTTAGGGTCCTTATAATATTTCTACGTATGTTATTTCATAAGCTCATGTAATGGATGTTAGGAAAATTGTATTAAGATAACTATAGTTAAGTGTAATCAAGTTAAAATGACTTAAGAAATAAAATAACTTGCCTATTAAACTTATTATAATAAGTAGCGTTTTTGCTAAAAGTCCGTAAGCTGTAGTTAACTTTCAATTAATATTTAACTCCCTTTTTGAAACTTCGTGGCAAGTATTTTCAACGCTTTCTAAGTACTTAATTAAAGTAGAAACTTTGTCTAGTCTTACTGTAGTAATTTTAATAAATAAATAGCTTAGCAAATGTTGTTTTTTATTTATTTATATACTTTTGTCCTGACATTCAAAGTTTCTTTACTAAAGTTTTTAATAAAACACAATTACAGCAGCATACATACACAACACATATTTTTAACTTCAAACAATCCAAATCTTTATTACTATTCAATTTAATGATGAACAATTATTTTTCTATTTCAGATTAAACCTATTTTCCTTATTACAGAAGTTAACTTCTAATGGTTTCTCCACAAACAGTTAATTTTACACATAGAAAATCATTTCTCCACTCGACCGTTTTGGTGTCAGTGGATCCCTTCCCTGGGGAGCAAGGGGAGAACGGAAGAGAGTGTATCCGGCCCAAACGCCAACCTCACCTGCCCGCGCGTACGCGGCGGCGTCCTGCGGGACCCGCGGTGCTCCCTGCTAGACAACCGACGAGGCAATGGCGACCGACCCGTGGCGGGATAACCACCATCACCATCAGAAACTGACCTGGGGTCTAAATAACCCCACGAAAAGATGAACCCCACATAAAAATTAACAATAAACAAAATAGTAAAATTTGTTCCTATTGATTTGATTTCGATTAATGTAAAAAAATCAACATGTAACCACAAGTAACTAAATAAAATATATAAATTATTAGAACCAACAAGAATTTTGGATACCATAACAAGAACTTTAATACTCGCTAACTTAACAGGAGGTACAGAGTTAAGGGTCTTTAACATACCCACGAATCGAAGCATCCTCGCTTAATTCGCAAATTTCCATAATAACATTACTAAGTTACAAAAGAACAGTACTTCTAACAACTAAAATATAAAAAAACACATTGAAGATAAATACTTCGTCGCCTTTTGTACGAAAAGCAGAGTTACAGAGAGAGACGGTCCTTTATTGCAAAATACTCGTCAAAGCCTCAAATGTCTTATAATAGCTTAACTGAACAGTGCAAAGGCAATTTTCGCAAGATAATTTGAGAAGATAATACATTTTCTCATAAAGACTGCCAAATAGAAAACTTTATATCAACAACATTCATGACAATCAATAAAATCCAAACGCTGCGTCTTAAGAGAAAAATTACAACAATTATTAATGCAATCCCGAAATCCCAAAGAAACATTGCGAAGAAATAAGGATACTAAATATATGATGCAGCGAACTGTTTTCAATTCAATTACGAAGTACGAGTAGATCCTGATGAGATAATGCGAAAAAATATTTATGATACAACAAAATTTCAAAAACGAATTTTGAAAAATATTGCACCCAACCAAAAACTAATCAATTAATATAACATTTTGGCCAAAAACATCTTAAGCTGAATCAGTCATCATAACGTCATATCATAACGTCTATAAGATTCGTTTACCATTACATACCAAAGTTGATGGTAACATTCAAGAATTCCATATGAAAAACTTGCCAACAAGTTCGAGATAATAATCCCAAAAAGTTACGTGAGTGAGTGATAGTGTGAAACAAAAATGTATATTGTGTTGAGTGAAGTGATACTAGAAAACTAGATAAACATCATCGAATCATATTATTGACAATTTCCTCTTCCTCGCGTCGTATTCCTCATTACTGAGGGTCCTGATCGAAATGTATTAATCCTAACATAAGTTATCTGTCAAACTTAATAAATTATTGTAGTTGTAGCTATTATTATAACAATATGAAGGTAATGTAGAGCAGGGCTGTCTATTTTTATGCAAACAGCCGGAAAATTATATTTGTATTGAACCTCGCTTATCTGTCCTGGAAAGCCCTGGTTAAGAATTTTCATCTAATGTACCCATTATAGGTAATTACACTTTCCTTATAATCTAAATGTAAGGTCAAATTTATTGGTCGTATTCATACAAAATCCTTTGTAATTCTCTCTTTTTCTAAAACCTTTTATGATAATATAATGCTCATATAAATCTTGTATATAAAATCATCATATTTTAGAATAGGTCAAGTGTCACGTATGAAATGAGCAAAAAAGTAGATTTCTTGTAGTTAACCACAGTGCCTATGCACCGACGAATGACCAACGTTCTATTCCTTGTAACTATATTCGTCTGAGAGAAACATTTATTATTTCGTTTCCTGTCTGTCCATACAAAAAATGATTTAATTCTTATTTTTATTTTGTTTGTAATGATATAATAATGATAGGCAATATAAAAGCGTAAGTATATATTATGTTATGTATTAATTACTGTTTAAAAAGGTGGGGAAAGGATCTAAAAAAAGTAGATTTTTACATAAAACTGTACATAAGAATCGACCACGGTCTCGGGTTCGATTATATTTCTTGTACCAAGTATAGTTGCAAATTCTTGTGCAAGTATGCGTGTTCTTATATGACGACCCGCGTGGCACGGCGGTCACCATACTGGTCTAACACGCAATGGTTCCGGGTTTGTTCCCCGGCCAGACAGATACCTGTATAAATAAGTGTCAATGGCACTCACGACGCCGTAGTCCAAGTATAGCTTTGAGTATAGAAAGCTATATTTATAGGTATAATATAATATAAGCGGTTGTAGGTAATATAAGTGTAAGTATCAGTTTGCATACTGAACACAACACAGCTCCAAGATGTCTTTTCTTCTGATAGAAGTCATGTGGTAGAAAGCGACTTGTAGGTTTAGACATAATCAATCGTAGGTAAATAAGAAATCATATTGTAAAATATTAATTCAGTAGTAACACAAATTGTAAGAAATAATCCTAGGAAAAGACAAAATATCCAAAGAAGTAGGTTTTATTAGTTAAAAGTACTACCGAAATAACGAGGTTCGATTCCTTGCGATGTATTCGTGTGGCAGAGAAACATTTATCGTAAGTTTCCTGTCTGTATATAACATTTTTTATAAAACTATATTTTTGTAGTATCTAAGTAGGTATGAGATAGAACTCTTTAGAAAAATGTAGCTTGTATGTACGACTTCGTTATTTTTATCTATGCTACGAGAACAGCACTTAATTCGGGACAAAAGGAAGCCTATGTCCTTTTCTGAACCCTGACAAAGTGAGTATAAAATTTCATGACAATCGCTTACATATTTACCGCGATAAAGCGTAGTAAATAACCAAGAAAATAACAAACAACCACATTTTCGCATTTATAGTATTAGTTAGGATTAAGATATATGACTATGAGAAAAACCTTATTAGATTGTTAATTTACAATTACATGTATTGTACAGATATTATAAATTTGAACTATGTCATAAATATCGTGTATAAATATTAATAATATCTGTAGCTGTAAAAGCACAAATTTATACATACTCGATAATGGTAAGAAATTACAATTTAGAAAGACCGGGAAATGGTTTAAAAAAATAGATGTTACGTAAACGTCAAGCTAAAAAGTACTCTTTTAAATAGGTTTTGGGTTCGGTTCTTGTCCCAGGGAAATAGTGGCCCAAGTTAGTTTTCTTTTAGGTATTATATAATAATATAGATTACATATATTATAATGTCCGCGTGGGTGCCGGACCCAGAATAGCCCCAGCCCCTCTCCTCCCTTGGGTGTCGTAGGAGGCGACTAAGGGACATACAAATTATATAACACACGGTAGAAATAGTAATTTGTAGTTTAAATTGAGATTAAACAAGATTAGATTGTTACGTGAGTATTGTGCCAAAAAGCACCATTATTACGTCTCGGGTTCGATCCCCGGTAGATTTATTCGTGTGGCAGTAGAGCAGTGGCATATGTCACTATCCTGTCTGTATATCTTTGTATATGTCAGGGAAAAAGGCCAATTATAGGTAGGTACGTAGATATTGAAGCTTTTAAATAACGATGTATTTCTATATAATACGTTTTAACTCATATTTTTATCATTAAGCTTAACCCTCATAATTAATACCAGATTAAGTCAAATCGCAGTAAAGCTAGGATAAGCTTGTTGTAAAATAGTCATAAAGGAAAAGAAAAAAAAAATACGTCATTAATAAGTAAATTAAATAATAATTCAAATTAAATAAGTATAAAATAAATTAAATGAAAGATAATTTTTAATTAGCTTATTAGGTTAAATTTGTGTCTAAAAAGCACTAGATCTCGGGTTCGATTCGCGATGCATTTTTTTGTGTGGCAGTAGAGGTGTGACGTATGTCATTTATCACTATCCTGTCTGTAAATATGTAGATAAGAAATGCAGTTGTTAACCAATCTTACAACAAAACCTAAATTGAATAGGATCATAGAATTTAAGAAGGCCGAGAAACTGTTTAAAAATAAAATTGATTGTAGAGTAGACGTTGTGCTAAGAAGCACTGTATTAATAGGTCTTGGGTTTGATTCTTGTCGCAGAGAAACAGTGGTCCGAATGTTTTCTGTTATATTTATGTACTATAATATAGATTATAGATATTGACCGTAAGATTTTAGGATTTTAGATATTGTATGTATCCGCGTGGGTGCCGGACCCAGAATAGCCCCAGCCCCTCTCCTCCCGTGGGTGTCGTAGGAGGCGACTAAGGGATATACAAATAATTTAACACATGGTAGCAATAGATTTGAAGTATAAATTGTCAATTTATAAGATTAGACTATGAGGTTAGTATTGTGCCAAAACGCACCATTATCAAGTCTCGGGTTCGAGTCCCGATGGATTTATTCGTGTGGCAGTAGAGCAGTGGCGTAAGTCATGATCCTGTCTGTATATATTTGTATATAAAAAGTGAAACCTCATACTGACAATTGTCCAAAGATAAGTAGGTGTATATATTTTAAAGTTATATTTCTATATAATGTTTATATGTAATCCCGAAGTATCCATGTAGCACCACATCGCAGTATAGCCGTGATAAGTTGTAAAATAGTTTTAAATAATAATTCTTAAATAAGTCGGTAGATATAAAATAGCTATAACATTTAAAAGGCACCCAAAGCATTTAATTAGGTAGATAAAAGATGTGCCAAAGAACCACATCTACTACGGCTCGGGTTCGATTCCCGATAGTTTTATTCGTGTGACAGGAAAGTGGTTAAGTTTATTTCCTGTTTGTATATATGCAAAGGCCATTTTATATAATGTAATATAGATGAGATATCTTTCAGTGTGGGTACTGGACTTAGAATAAGCGCAAGTCCTCTCCGGCTTGGGGATCGTAGACGGCTATTAAGGGATTGGGATATTATTTATCTTCTGGTGTAAATATTTCATGCAAATATACAGGAAGTAGGAAATAAGACTACTGCATAGAACTCTGATTAATGTGAGTGTAGTGATGGTGGTAGAACCCTTTGTGGTCTGACTCCGACGGTGGCACGGTCACACCTATTT
The DNA here is from genome assembly GCF_041222505.1 of Epargyreus clarus. NCBI lineage: Eukaryota > Metazoa > Arthropoda > Insecta > Lepidoptera > Hesperiidae > Epargyreus > Epargyreus clarus. The sequence continues at coordinate 12,493,968 of NW_027332212.1, forward strand.
CTGCCTAATAACAGCAGTGTTATGCTTGTATTGCTGTTTTCTGGTTTGAGGGGTGTACTACACTGAGGCGTTTTAACCTACGGTTAGGATCGCTTCTGTAGCCAACCTCAGGCAGAACTAAAATCTTATTTGGGGTTGATTACAAATACCTATGGACCACTTATCGTCAGATGGACTGCATGTTCATACTATATTATAAGAAAATGTATTAAAAAATGGATTCGACCATCAAGACCAAAGAAAAAGGATTTTGTGAGTGCGACCATTACGTATGGCCTATTGTCAGTCTTCATGTTATTCGTAAATACATACTTAATTAAGAACATAATTTTAAGTCATATCGTTACTTAAATAGTTTGGTAGTTATAAGCTAGTGTATCATAATTATTAAATATTCCCAATTATATTATTTATATACAATTACAATTATGAATTATGTTAAATTATGAATTGGAATGTTATCAACTTTTAAAATGTGCTTATTAGTTTACTCAGATATTCTAAATAAGACTAAAGGCCTCTGTTAGAATATCTGAGTAAAATTATTTCATACATTAGGTTTGAATGTGAAACTTAATGATTTGTCATAAAATTAATATGCCATCTGTAAAATACATTATTATATTGTAAAAGAGACTCACAATCTCAATTAATATTTTTTATTCCATACATAATATTGGAGTACATTTGTTGTGTGTTGTAAAATTTTAAAACAGGCCCCAAATGTTAAGTCTGCATTGGTGTAACTAATAATTAAGGTCTACATAATAACTTGATAGACCTCAGTTTTTGAGTGCCCAGCTGACTTTGGGTTCTTATAAGATTTATAAGTATGTTATTTCATAAGCTCATGTAATGGATGTTAGAAAAATAGTATTAAGATGACTATAATTAAGTGAAATTAAGTTAAAATGACTTACGAAATAAAATAACTTGCCTATTAAACTTATTATAATAAGTAGTGCTGTTGCTAAAAGTTTCAATCTGTAGTTAACTTTCAATTGATATTTAACTCCCTTTTTGAAACTTCGTGGCAAGTATTTTCATCGCTTTCTAAGTACTTAATTAAAGTAGAAACTTTGTCTAGTCTTACTGTAGTAATTTTGAAATAAATAGCGAAGCAAATATTATGTTGTTTTATTTATTTATATGCTTCTGTCCTGACAGTCAAAGTTTCTTTACTAAAGTTTTTAATAAAACACAATTAGTGCAATACATACACAATACATATTTTTAACTTCAAACAATCTAAATCCTTATTATTATTCAATTCAATGATAAACAATTATTTTTCTATTTTAGATTAATCCTATTATCCTAATTACAGAAGTTAACTTCTGCTGGTTTCTCCACAATCAGTTAATTTTACACATAGAAAATCATTTCTCCACTCGACCGTTTTGGTGTCAGTGGATCCCTTCCCTGGGGAGCAAGGGGAGAACGGAAGAGAGTGTATCCGGCCCAAACGCCAACCTCACCTGCCCGCGCGTACGCGGCGGCGTCCTGCGGGACCCGCGGTGCTCCCTGCTAGACAACCGACGAGGCAATGGCGACCGACCCGTGGCGGGATAACCACCATCACCGTCAGAAACTGACTTGGGGTCTAAATAACCCCACGAATATATGAACCCCACATAAAAAATAACAATAAACAAAATAGTAATATTTGTTCCTAGTGTTACTATACTAGAACACAAGGCCGTTAGAAGAGATTTCGATTAATGTAAAAAAATCAACATGTAACCACAAGTAACTAAATAAAATATATAAATTATTAGAACCAACAAGAATTTTGGATACCATAACAAGAACTTTAATACTCGCTAACTTAACAGGAGGTACAGAGTTAAGGGTCTATACTAGCGGTGGGTCGTTGAAGTTTTTTCCGTCAACGAAACGTCAACGTTAATTTCCGTTGGTCAACTAGTTGATCAACTAGTTAATTTCGTCAACGAGTTAACGTGTTACCAATTTCAACTTCATTAATTCTTCTTCATTCTTCAACATCAAGAATTGATATAAATATCAATTCTTGATATTTATAAAAAAAAATTAACGTAAGTTTAATTCTAAACAAAATACAATTTTACGTTGAAAATAACGAAACGTTCTGTTTAACGTCGTTGACGTAACGTTGATTCGTTGAAAGTGAATCAACGGTTGATTTAACTTGTTCGTTGATTCAACGACCACCGTTACAAAATACAATTTACGTTGAAAATAACGAAACGTTCCGTTCAACGTCGTTGACGTATTTAACTAGTTAATTTCTATTGGGTTAACGTTGATTCGTTGAAAGTGAATCAACGGTTGATTTAACTAGTTCGTTGATTCAACGACCACCGCTAGTCTATACCATACCCACGAATCGAAGCATCCTCGATTAATTCGCAAAATTCCATATTAACATTACTAAGTTACAAAATAACAGTACTTCTAACACTTAAAGTATAAAAACACATTGAAGATAAATACTTCGTCGCCTTTTGTATGATAAACAGAGTTACTAAAAGAGACGGTCCTTTATTGCAAAATACTCGTCAAAACGAATGTCTTATAATACCTTAACTGATCAGTGCAAAGGCAATTTTCGCAAGATAATTTGAGAAGATAATAAAACATTTTCTCATAAAGACTGCCAAATATAAAACTTTCTAACAACAACATTCATGACAATCAATAAAATCCAAACGCTGCGTCTTAAGATAAACATTACAACAATTATTAATGCAATCCCTAGATCCCAAAGAAACATTGCGAAAAAATAAGGATACTAAATATATGATGCAGCGAACTGTTTTCAATTCAATTACGAAGTACGAGTAGATCCTGATGAGATAATGCGAAAAAATATTTATGATACAACAAAATTTCAAAAACGAATTTTGAAAAATATTGCACCCAACCAAAAACTAATCATTGACATTTTGGCCAAAAACATCTTAAGCTGAATCAGTCATCATAACGTCTATAAGATTCGTTTACCATTACATACCAAAGTTGATGGTAAAATTCAAGAATTCCATATGAAAAACTTGCCAACAAGTTTGAGATAATAATCCCAAAAAGTTACGTGAGTGAGTGATAGTGTGAAACAAAAAGGTATATTGTGTTGAGTGAAGTGATACTAGAAAACTAGATAAACATCATCGAAACATGTTATTGACAATTTCCTCTTCCTCGCGTCGTATTCCTCATTACTGAGGGTCCTGATCGAAATGTATTAATCCTAACATAAGTTATCCGTCAGACTTAATAAATTATTGTAGTTGTAGCTATTATTATAACAATATGAACGTTAATGTAGAGCAGGGCTGTCTATTTTTACATAAACAGCCACAAAATTATATTTGTATTGAACCGCAATCATAATTATCTGTTGTGGACAGCGCTGGTTTATAATTTTCATACAATGTACACATATTATAGGTAATTACACTTTCCTTTTCATCTAAATGTAAGGTCAAATTTATTGGTCGTATTCATACAAAATCCTTTGTAATTCTCTCTTTTTCTAAAACTTTTTATGGTAATATAATGCTTATATAAATCTTGTATATAAAATCATCATATTTTAGAATAGGTCAAGTGTCACGTATGAAATGAGCAAAAAAGTAGATTTCTTGTAGTTAACCACAGTGCCTATGCGCTGACGAATGTCCAAGGTTCGATTCCTTGTAGATATATTAATGTGGCAGAGAAACATTTATTACTTCGTTTCCTGTCTGTACATACAAAAAATTATTTAATTCTTATTTCTATTTTGTTTGTAATGATATAATAATAATAGGCAATATAAAAGCGTAAGTATATATTATGTTATGTATAAATTACTGTTTAAAAAGGTGGGGAAAGGATCTAAAGAAAAGTAGATTTTTACATAAAACTGTACATAAGAATCGACCACGGTCTCGGGTTGATTATATTTCTTGTACCAAGTATAGTTGCAAATTCTTGTGCAAGTATGATTGGTCTTATATGACGACCCGCGTGGCAGGGCGGTCACCATACTGGTCTAACACGCAAGGGTTCAAGGGCTCAAGGGCTTGTTCCCCGGCCAGACAGATACCTGTATAAATAATTTAGATTTCTGTTCTGGGTCTGGATGATAGTGCATCGTCTTTGTGTGTCAATGGCACTCACGACGCCGTAGTCCAAGTATAGCTTTGAGTATAGAAAGCGTTATTTATAGGTATAATATAATATAAGCGGTTGTAGGTAATATAAGTGTAAGTATCAGTTTACATACTGAACACAACACAGCTCCAAGATGTCTTTTCTTATGATAGAAGTCATGTGGTAGAAAGCGACTTGTAGGTTTAGACATAATCAATCGTAGGTAAATAAGAAATCATATTGTAAAATATTAATTCAGTAGTAACATAAATTGTAAGAAATAATCCTAGGAAAAGACAAAATATCCAAACAAGTAGGTTTTATTAGTTAAAAGCACTACCGAAATAACGAGGTTCGATTCCTTGCGATGTATTCGTGTGGCAGAGAAACATTTATCGTAAGTTTCCTGTCTGTATATATATTTTTTTATAAAACTATGTTTTTGTAGTATCTAAGTAGGTATGAGATAGAATCCTTTAGAAAAATGTAGCTTGTATGTACGACTTCGTTATTTTTATCTATGCTACGAGAACAGCACTTAATTCGGGACAAAAGGTAGTCTATGTCCTTTTCTGAACCCTGACAAAGTGAGTATAAAATTTTATGACAATCGGTTACATATTTACCGCGATAAAGCGTAGTAAATAACCAATAAAATAAAAAACAACCACATTTTCGCATTTATAATATTAGTTAGGATTAAGATATAATGACTATGAGAAAAACTTTATTAGATTGTTAATTTACAATTACATGTATTGTACAGATATTATAAATTTGAACTATGTCATAAATATCGTGTATAATTATTAATAATATCTGTAGCTGTAAAAGCACAAATTTATACAAACTCGATAATGGTAAGAAATTACAATTTAGAAAGACCGGGAAATGGTTTAAAAAAATAGATGTTACGTAAACGTCAAGCTAAAAAGTACTCTTTTAAGTAGGTTTTGGGTTCGGTTCGTGCCCAGGGAAATAGTGACCCAAGTTAGTTTTATTTTAGGTATTATATTATAATATAGATTACATATATTATAGTGTCCGCGTGGGTGCCGGACCCAGAATAGCCCCAGCCCCTCTCCTCCCGTGGGTGTCGTAGGAGGCGACTAAGGGATATACAAATAATTTAACACATGGTAGCAATAGATTTGTAGTATAAATTGTCAATTAATAAGATTAGACTATCAGGTTAGTATTGTGCCAAAGCGCACCATTATTACGTCTCGGGTTCGATTCCCGGTAGATTTATTCGTGTGGCAGTAGAGCAGTGGCGTAAGTCACTATCCTGTCTGTATATATTTGTATATAAAAAGTGACACCTCATATTGATTATTGCCCAAAAATAAGTAGGTGTATATATTTTAAAGTTATATTTCACTATAAGAGGTTTATATGTAATTCCGAAGTATCCATGAAGCACCACATCGCAGTATAGCCGTGATAAGTTGTAAAATAGTTTTAAATAATAATTGTTAAAAAATTCGTAGATATAAAATAGCTATAACATTTAAAAGGCACCCAAAGCATTTAATTAAGTAGATAAAAGATGTGCCAAAGAACCACATATACTACGGCTCGGGTTCGATTCCCGATCGTTTTATTCGTGTGACAGGAAAGTGGTTAAGTTTACTTCGTGTTTGTATATACGCAACGGCCATTTTATATAATGTAATATAGATGAGATATATTTAAGTGTAGGTACTGGACTTAGAATAAGCGCAAGTCCTCTCCTGCTTGGGGACCGTAGACGGCTACTACGGGATTGGGATATTATTTATCTTCTGGTGTAAATATTGCATGCAAATATACATCAAGTAAGAAATAAGACTACTGCATAGAACTCTGATTAATTGTGTGAGTGTAGTGATGGTGGTAGAACCCAATGTGGTCTGACTCCGACGGTGGCACGGTCACACCTATTTCTGCCTAATAATAGCAGTGTTATGCTTGTATTGCTGTTTTCTGGTTTGAGGGGTGTACTATGCTGAAGCGTTCTAACCTACAGGAACGCTTGTGTGGCCAACCTCAAGCAGAACTTATTATGGATCTTATTTGTGGTTGATTACAGATGCCTATGGACCACTTATCGTCAGATGGACTGCATGATCATACTATATTAAAAGAAAATGTATTTAAAAAATGGATTCTACCATCAAGACCAAAACAAAAGGATTTTTGTGAGTGCGACCATTACGTATGGCCTATTGTCAGTCTTCATGTTATTCGTAAATATACAGGGTGAATTTTTAAAACGGGCCTTCAGGGCCAAAACCGAAACTATAAGGATTAGCGAAAAATGCTGAAAGGAGTTACGAGGCCGATTTTGATAAAAACTAAAACTGCATCATTACTTTTTTAAAATAACTTTTTCCCTAGCCGGGAATCGAACGAGTTCATTTTGAAAAAAAATACACCCTCTATATTATTCAACTATCTGATAGTGTTGCTTATAAGGATCAAAATCTGGGAAGTAATGGTAAATGACAAACTAAAGGAAAAGCCTCAATTTTAAGAAAATACATATTTCTTCATATTAATTTGGCAGTTAAGTTCCCGCCATTCGTCAATTTAAACATTTCGCGTATTAACAATTTTTTTGCTCAATGCTTGAAATCATTCGAAATGGACGTTTTGTTCTTCAAGAATTCATATTTTTATATCCGACTTAGTTAAGGTTACTTTTAGGACCATTATAATAAATTTAACTTGCTATGAGCGGAGTTTCGTTTAATACAGATGTAAAATTGCCAATTTGCGAGAATGTCTTTTTCGAATCAAATCCGAGTGATAACTAAACAAAGAGATATAGAAAATCATATTTACTGTTGAAACGTAGTTATAAACAACAAACAATAAAAAATATTATTTTATCACTTATCTATTTTTATTAAAAAATAAATCCTAAACACGGCGGTAATTTATTTGCCATACTATTACTTTCTCATACTAAGCCGAATGTCACGGTTATAACATCGAATAATTAGTTGATTAACCAACAAATTTTTCAATGGTATGACTTACGTATGTTTCTAAAGAATTATGCATAAATCATTTGTTATGTATAATCCTTGAGGATTAGTATGCCAATGTATGGAAAAGTACGTGTTTTCTTCAAAATTTTCCTTTTCCTTTAATTTGTCACATAACATTACTTCCCAGAATTTGATCCTTATAAGCGACACTATCAGGTAGTGAAATAATATAGAGGTGTATTTTTTTTTCAAAATGAACTCGTTCGATTCCCGGCTAAGGAAAAAAATATTTTAAAAAACTAATGATGCAGTTTTAGTTTTTATCAAAATCGGCCTCGTAACTCCTTTCAGCATTTTTCGCTAATCCTTATAGTTTCGGATTTGGCCCTGAAGGCCCGTTTGAAAAATTCACCCTGTATACTTAATTAAGAACATAATTTTAAGTCATATCGTTACTTAAATAGTTTGGTAGTTATAAGCTAGTGTATCATAATTATTAAATATTTCCAATTATATTATTTATTTACAATTACAATTATGAATTATGTTAAATTATGAAGTGGAATGTTATCAACTTTTAAAATGTGCTTATTAGGTTACTCAAATATTCTGAAATAAGACTAAAGGCCTCTGTTAGAATATCTGAGTAAAATTATTTCATACATTAGGTTTGAATGTGAAACTTAATGATTTGTCATAAAATTAATATGCCATCTGTAAAACACATTATTATATTGTAACAGAGACTCACAATCTCAATTAATATTTTTTATTCCATACATAATATTGGAGTACATTTTTGTGTGTTGTAAAATTATAAAACAGGCCCCAAATGTTAAGTCTGCGTTGTTGTAACTAATAATTAAGGTCTACATAATAACTTGAAAGGCCTCAGTTTTTGAGTGCCCAGCTGACTTAGGTTCTTATAATATGTATTTCTAAGTATGTTTTTTTTATAAACTCATGTAATGGATGTTAGAAAAATAGTATTAAGATGACTATAGTTAAGTGAAATTAAGTTAAAATGACTTACGAAATAAAATAACTTGTCTATTAAACTTATTATAATAAGTAGTGCTGTTGCTAAAAGTTTCAATCTGTAGTTAACTTTCAATTAATATTTAACTCCCTTTTTGATACTTCGTGGCAAGTGTTTTCATCGCTTCCTAAGTACCTAATTAAAGTAGAAACTTTGTCTAGTCTTACTGTAGTAATTTTGAAATAAATAGCTTAGCAAATGTTGTTTTTTATTTATTTATATACTTTTGTCCTGATATTCAAAGTTTCTTTATTAAAGTTTTTAATAAAACTCAGTTACAGCAGCATACATACACAACACATATTTTTAACTTCAAACAATTCAAATCCTTATTACTATTCAATTTAATGATAAACAATTATTTTTCTACTTCAAATGAAACCAATTTTCCTAATTACAGAAGTTAACTTCTAATGGTTTCTCCACAAACAGTTAATTTTACACATAGAAAATCATTTCTCCACTCGACCGTTTTGGTGTCAGTGGATCCCTTCCCTGGGGAGCAAGGGGAGAACGGAAGAGAGTGTATCCGGCCCAAACGCCAACCTCACCTGCCCGCGCGTACGCGGCGGCGTCCTGCGGGACCCGCGGTGCTCCCTGCTAGACAACCGACGAGGCAATGGCGACCGACCCGTGGCGGGATAACCACTACAGGCTACAGGCCTTGAGGTCTAAATAACCTCTAAATCTTGAAGGGCTTAAACTACGCAACTTTTTAAAAAACGACCAATAACAAAGATTTGAAAGAAGCTATACAACAAAATCCCATATTGAAATTGAATACGGAATATCGAAGACAAAATTCTAAATCAGAAATTCAAATGAAGATTTTAAGGAAGCAAAAAAAACAATAAGCAATACAACATAGATAAAAACCCCAAATTAAGATTGGACAGTACAAACATCATAAACAAAATTCTTAATAAGAAGCTCCAATGATACATAGAATAATTAAAGAAAAATAAAAAAAAAAAAAACTTAAAGTAAGTGAACGAAAATATCAGAGGAGTTAATTTAAACGTGTCAAAAATTTGGGCGAAAAATTATACAAAGGGATAGATGACAAATATTCTACGACTAAGGACTAAACGACGACAACCATAATATGTTCATAATTACGAAAAAAACAAGGAATCAAATGGAAAATATTTCAAAAATAGAACCTGGACTACGAAAGAATAAATGAGGACAACATTCAAATTGCTTAATTAATTTGTCTACAATTACGAAGTAAAATAAAAAGGAAGCGCTGGTAAATATTTCAGAGATACAATACTGAACGAAATGAGACAAAAAACGACATAGGCAAATTTAAGAGACAACTTTAAAAAGAAAATTAAAGGACTGTATCAATGACAACATTAAAATTTTAACATCAATAACATCAATAACAACATTAAAACATTGAAGTCATACTGTCTTAGAGGTGACGAGAACAACAAAAAGATAGCCTAACAGTTCAATATTAAGCCAAGTGGAGTTTTAAAATTATGACATGTGGGAAACAATAATGCACCAGAAAAATGCCAAATACTCAGAGTATTCGAAAGATTATAAATATGACGAATTAATGAAGGCTTAATTGGAGAAGATGAAAATAATATTTGAACCTAAACAAGGAAAAAAATGGAATAAATAAGTAATTAATGTGAATGTAATATTAATCATTAATATATTTAGCACTAAGTTAAAATTAGGAAAGAATTAGGCATAGATATAACACTCGGCGCTGTGTCTTTATGTTCCTTGTTTAAGTACTTGGCTGACACACTGCCGTGTGTCTAGATATAAGTATTGTAAATAATTGACAAATAGTCAACAGAGAGAATAGAACGCTGTGATGTAACTTACATACACATTTGTATTTATAGTAATCTTTGTAATTGTAATCAATGTTACATGTAACATGTTAAGGATATTGCATAGTTAGGCGGTTCCTATCGCAGGGTTTAAACGAGTATGCAGTCCATCTTATTGTAAAGCCCGCTCCACATTCTCGCGAGAATGTTGTGAGAACGCGACAAAAACCCATTTCGTATAGGCTCCACATTCTCGTTTCTCGTGCTTTTCTCGCGTTCTCGCGAGATTGTCGCGAGAATGTGGAGCAGGCTTAAGAATTAAGGCTACTCATAGACATGAACCACAATAATGATTGAGGTTTTATCTTAGGTCGCTCACAGACAGTTAAAATTCGAAATTTGATATTTTGCCTAGGAAAAATCACCATGCCGATCGGACTTGCAGAGGGTTCAGCGTTCGATCTCCGGCTAGACAGATTCATAATGATAAATTCAGTTTTCTGGCCTGGATCTGAGTTTTTGGGTATTTGTCTTGGTGTGTGTTACGACAGCGACACAGGAAAAGACCTAGTTGTAGGCGTTTTTAATATAGGAGTAGCAGACGAGCATACAATCCACCTGACGGTAAGTGGTTACTGTCGCCCATGGATATCTGCAATCAACCCCAGATAAGGTTAGATACCTGAGGTCGGCCATAAACGCTCCGTTGGCCCAAAGGACGAAGCTGGAATGCCTTATATAAGTATGTTTTGCATGTAATTAGCTAAATTTACTCGTAACTTAAAGTAATTAGTAAATAACTACGTATTTGAGTTCCCGGGTTCGATTCCTGGTAGAAATGTTCGTGTGGCAGATACAATTGTATAATATTTGGCAAAATATTGTAATCTGTCTGTATATTTCAGCCACTTTATGTAAGGAGTAGGATACGTTGTGAATAAAATTCGAAAATGTAAAAATCATATATCCTGAGTTCGATTCTCGGTCGGTGTATTTGTGTGGCAGGCATGTAATAATTATGGCGTAAAGTCTGTCTGTATAAAAAAATCGTCATTTAAGCAATAGTAACAGGTTTTTGTAAATAATATAAAAATAGGGATTTCTTCCTCCTTTTTTTAGCAGCTTTTTACTGTCATCATATAAATTATGATCTTGTATTGAGTAGAGGTAATGTAATATACATCTAAATATAAATTTAGTATTGAATAGTTTACATATGGACTCGTATACTGCAGCTCTGTTGTTTAAGAATCGTTTAAGAATGGAATAAGAATAAGAGTGTTTTATACAATCAACTGTGTAATATAATTCAAACCTAAAATTTACACTCAAGCCAATATGGCTAACAATACGATTGTTGTTGTGGTTGGTTGTATAAAACAGGCTCACAGACTGTCAAACCCAGTGGCGTAGCTACCTAGGGGCTAGGCGGGGCAGTGCCCCGGGGCCCTCAAACTCAGGGGGCCCTCGAACCCTTACCAGAAATCTCGATCGAACGGAACTTTTGGAAATTTCTCCCATTTGCAAAATAAATATGAAATGTTGCAACCCCACTTTAAACATGACAACTCAGTTGAAAGTAATATAAAAGTTATGCCTAGGGAATTCCCCTAAATTCTTTCTGTGCTAGTACTTAGTTTTACCTCAACTAACTCAAGCATGGACTGTTCACCAATCATGACAGGAAATAATGAGCAAATATGGAGTGCTAGAATGCGACCTAACGGAAGTATTCCGCCGTGGGGCCCCGGCGTTGTAAAATAGGGCCTCCCCCTCTCTTTCCGTGGGTGCCGTAAGAACCGGCTAAGGGATACGGTGCAGAACACCTATGCACAAATGTGAATAGTTTGCAGACATATATGTTTTTTTGTGTTTATTTGTTAGTATATTGCGGTTTGGTAGACATATACGAGCATATATATAAATCAATAAATGTATTGATCGGCATGTTAATGCGCAATCGTATCAAATCGGGGTGCGCCGACACATGGACCCTTAATTTATTTAAGTAAGTAATGTTGTGTGACAAATTAAAGGAAAAGGAAAATTTTGAAGAAAATACGTATTATTTCATACATTTGCATACTAATCCTTAAGGATTATACATAAATACATATGTCATAACATGGAAGAATTTGTTGGTTAATCAACTAATTCTTCGATGTTATGACATATATGTTTGTAACTTGCGAAAATATAACGGACACAGCGTCATAGGATCGTATCCAATCGTGGTCCTATGACGCTTTGATCTGCCTATTTTAAGAACAAATGTCCCTACAGTGAAACATTCTTGATTTATGTGGAAACGTTATACTTTTGCGGAAATTAAAGCTAGGAAAAATTGAAAATAAAATAGTTATTTAGTCAGTTAGGCCCGACCTTTATATGATAAATCCTTGACGATCCTATTTCGTTTTATTAGCCAAACCTACATCCAGTATTAATTGTAATTTATGTTGTTACTGTTTAATATTTTTATTACCTGCCCTGCAGTGCACAAAAAAGGGCTTAAATAGCTTAGCATTTATAAAGTATTTGTATATTTCATATTTTTGTTTGATAAAACCTAATCAGTTTCCATAGCAGTGGGGCCCCATTTTTTTATTTGCCCCAGGGCCCTTGGTTACCTAGCTACGCCACTGGTCAAACCCATTTATGTATTAATTAGTTCCGAGTTTAAATTAACTACTCTAATAATAATAAGAAAATTTTTGGTCTAAACTTAAATATTGTCACATATAATCATAGATAAGTATAGATATCTCACCGCCTTGTAATTGAAGCCATTAAATGGCTTAAACGGCTGACAATCCTATCAGCCGTTTAATGGCTGTCATGGTGTAATTTACGCGGAACATTGCCGACATGCGCAGTTAAGACACGAAATCGAAGAAAAAGTACAAAGAAATATCGTTTCATGCGTAAATGATCTAAAAACGACATTTTTTAATATTTTTCAAACACGAAAATAGATGACGGCGACAATTGTCAAAAGGTTACATTTTCTTGTTAGGAGTGAGTAATCTTTACTAATCTATGCATATAATAGTACTTTTCTCTATATTTAAAAGTCTCAATATTATCATTATATCTTTTAGTTTGAGTCTATTCAAGACATAATATACTATGTCGTATTTAACTATATTTATGTAATAAAACATGTATAATAAATGAATTGCTAGTAGAAATATGTATCGCTAGCAGTATATTTAGTATTATGTCAATACATAAATAATCTTTTATTACATAGAATCATTTAATAGCACATTGATATATTCAGTAACTTTACGAAAACCTATCAGCCTCCATCCACGTTAGAATGATATTTATACATAATAACATTATTCTATTCAAAAATAAAAACCACGCTATAACAGTTATCAAAACTAAAAAGTAATAATTGTCGTAATCTGGTAACTTTGCGATGAACTTTATTTAAGGCGCTCGAACAATCTCACCTCGAAAATCGTTAATCCTGAGGATGTTGATAAGGGCAATGGTACAAAATTATTAAAATCGTGCATTGTCATCGGTTTTTGACCATTCTTCAAAATTTTGATTTAAACTGAACGTTAAAAGTAGTTAGAAATCGGGTTCAAAGATTCCGTTATTCCGATACATACATATATACAACCCAAGCTAATAAAAGCGTGTTAAAAAGGATAATGTTACTATTACGATACAGATACAGTATTCTTCCTGGAATAGATTTATTAATGTGGTAAAACCAGTATGTTTCGAGGTGATGGTGATAACCATCACACTTCTCTGGCTTGCATTTCTGCGTTTCGTTAGAACAATGTGGATGCCGGCTGGCATACATATGAGGCAACTGTTATAGTCCTCAAAGTGGCTACCTATCTGTAATTGGCCTTAGATAGACCCTTGGTTTAGTATCATATAGTACTATATAGTAGTTTCGATTACCGATGTCTATGAGCGTCTTTGACATACCATCAAGTGGAAAGCATGCTTGTTTGCTCTTTACATATAAAAAATAATTAAAAAACATTGTCTGTAGGTACATCTATAACATTCAATAAGGAACTAGGCGCTAGCCCATGGTACATGATAGATCCTAGAATGATAGAATTTATTAATTATTAGGTAGATTTAAAACTCTATATCTTAATGTATGTTTATTACATCTTAAACTCTTAAAATATGTAAAGGGTTATCAAAACCAAATTAAGTATATTTCTTATTATTTAAAATAGAAATAAATGAGCAATGAAATAATTAACGGCACACGTTCAATAACTTTAGTACTTACTTAGTAGTAATACTTAGAACTTGTTTAATCGTTTGAATTAAAGCTAAGACTGTTAAGTCCTAGGTGGCAGAAATTATAAATATCCAATTTCAAATAGGGCTCGTTTGAGGATAATCTATAATTTCTACTACGTGATTTAGTAATATATAAGTAATTTTATTATCTTTCTAGTTGTATCTTAGTGTGTTGCCTGTTCGATAAAATATCATAACACACAAATACCTCTGTAAATTCTGGCAAGGTTAAAGATGTGGAGAGGCTTAAAGACACACCAAGAAACAAATTGTTTTGCGGCCACTGGTTAAACAAGCCTGAAACTTAATTAGTCGTTGGATATCAAAGTTTTAGAATAATTACTTAATCGTCTTTTAAGAGACAAACTTTTCGAACATTCGAAGGCAAGTTAGCTTAAGATTTCGTAATGATATGACTGTCTGTGTCCAAAATACAATAAATAAATTAAAGTTGAATATAACATATCTAATCATATAATAGAATATGTCTTTTTGTCTCACAACTTATGAAAACCGTAAATTTAGGCTTACAAACAATTAGAAACTTACAATTATAATCACGTACGGATGTAAGTACTTATATCGCTTCACTGTTCTTATTATTCTTATTCAATAAATTGTCCTTGTTATAAAGGCTAGCTTGTCAACATATTTAAGGACTTTTGAGAAATTACTACTCGTTAATCTATAAAAATATCTCACATTGTAGTAGTAACGAGCTTAAAAAGTAGACAACCTTTGATTGTATCACAAACATGTTTTTCTAACATCGTAGTATTGTTACGTGGTTAGAAAAAAAATACGTAGTATTGTTAATATTAGTAGTCTAACATTTGTTACAAAAAACAGTAAAAATCTGTGAGTATATCTTTGTATCGTAACGGTATAGTAGTGTCACGTTTCGCTTTTTTATTGGAATAAGAAAAAAATCGATTTACGAATCACATTAGTCACTTTATTCAATAAATTGTTCCAGCTATTCTCACTTATTCATGTACTTGTTCTATGCAATAAATATTCGCTTGTAAAGAATCTTTTTTTTAATCCCTATGCTCTTATATTTAATAGTTACATACACAAAAATAATAGAAATTAATTGTATACACCGTAACTAAAATTTAAATAGAAATAGTTAACTTAAAGTTAAAAACTTTAGCAACACACACAGATGGACTTCTCTATATCTCTACTTTTATAACACGACAATTAAGTAACACAAACTTAGTAGGTACATTCTAATAAGGTGTAGCAACTCATCTTTTACCGCCTTGAAGCAGAACTAACAAGCCTTAAACTATTTGGGATAAATAATGCCTATTATACCTGTAGTGTTTGCACCATGAATTAACTAAAGTACATCACAGCTGTAAACACTGTCTCGTGCTCCTGCTGTGGCGTGGCGCGCGGCGTCAGTATCGCGAGAGCCAAGGGCGAGAGCGGACGGCCGCCTGCGCACATAGTGAGTTGTCGAGCCAGTGCATCAGGAGAATAGCAGTACATATACTACAATACCTATAACCTTTTTTTATATTATACGGGTAGCAGACGAGCGTACAGTGTACCTGATGGTAAGTGGTCACTTCTTTAATCAACCTCTTTTAAGGTGCTAAGTCTCGTCTGAGCTACGTTGGTTGACATTTGAGCCTTTAAATAGTATAATAAATGTATGTTTCCTTAGCCACACCAAAACATAGATGTACTACCTTCACTTCTATACTACCACTTCTACTATGATGACTTTTAATAAACCTTTTGATAACTCGACAAAGTTACTATAATTACACAGTTAATGTAATAAATCAGAAATACACAACATTATCCGATGGGATTTTGTATTTTTATAATACAGGATTAGCAGACGACCATGCAATCCATCTGATGGTAAGTGGCTACTGGCCATGTACATCTGTTATCAATCTCAGTGAAGAATCCGTCTTTCTGAATTTAATGCGAAGAATACCGAAAAAAAAATAAACACACCGACCGTAGAAATGTTGGCCTAGCCGGGAATCGAATCTAAAAATTCTTCGCACACCATAGTATCCAGCATCCAGCATCATGTAGGGTTCAAATTAAAAAGTGCCTATTTTACCATTTTCAACGTAATGCAACATAGCCTGTTCAACAAGATTTGACATATGCAATACATAGAACTAAGTTATATATTTATTTATAACCAGAATGAACAGCACATCCGGGTACATTATGTGATTTATCTTATATATAAAATTCTCGTCACAATGTTAGTTACCGTACTCCTCCAAAACGGCTTTACCGATTTTCACCAAATTTTATATGCATATTCAGTAGGTCTGAGAATCGGTTACTATCTATTTTTCATACCCCTAAGTGATAAGGGTTGTTCACCCTTAACATTTTTTATTTATATGGCAACACAACAGCCGGGTATTAATCAACTATCAATGATTTCCCCGGGACAATTGCGTTATTAGGCCGTATCCTAACGCGGTCCCATGTCGCCTTTGGATCCCACTGTGTACCGAATGCTTCCCTGTAACCCGAAGAGTCAAATCGTGTAACCTCCTCGTGAAATAATTTATTCTAATAAAAAAGCAGCATACCCTAGTATTAAGTTTTACACTTTTCACAACATTATTCAGCTTACCCTGTAC
Organism: Epargyreus clarus; assembly: GCF_041222505.1. Lineage (NCBI taxonomy): Eukaryota > Metazoa > Arthropoda > Insecta > Lepidoptera > Hesperiidae > Epargyreus > Epargyreus clarus. Next base: position 12,510,820 of record NW_027332212.1, read on the forward strand.
TAGTAAGTCACTTAAGGCGCTTGCCCTAATGAACTTACGTCGCCACCTTGTGGGAATTTAAACGGGAAATACGCGCTAACTGAGGAATATTAATGGCCACTGTAGCTCATTTCTTACAATTTAGTTAACTTGCAAAGTGTAATCATCTACTTAATAAAAACATAAACTGCACGTAAGTTACAGTGGTTTGTTCAGAAGTACGATATTTTCACAGTATTTATATAAGAAATTTCTGGCATTTTACACTAACAGCCCCATACCTACCTACATTCTCGTGGATGCCGTGGATATACACAGAGCTGAATCCAAAAACACCCAGACCCAGAACAGAAATAACATAGTAGAAGATGAAATCTAAAAAATATGACACAAAGTACAAATAGCAAAAGGCTGGTAGTCCATCTAATAGTAAGTGGCTAGTGCGCCATCTATAAGCAACTTCAGATTAGATGAGTTCTATCTTTAGTGTAGGAGTAAAGAATATGAATAGTTAATGTATATGACTGTAGAATACTGCCAACGGCCCTTTGTAGAGCGAAACTTTGGCACTCATTTCAAAATTACATACAATACATCCTGGGACACCTTTCATATGATTTACTATATAATTATCGCAGTCAACACAAACCTTTTTTCTCAACGAAGGGGTACTCCAGAAGGCACCACATATTCCTCCACCACTCATCCACGGCGCAACGTAGCGGACACCGGGATATCCACAAGAAAGCGAGCAGACTCCTCCGAGCGCAGGGTCCAGGTCGGACCCATGTACATATATAGCTAAGCATTTACCCTGAAACCCTAAAATATAGCTGGGTACTACATGAGCTGTCTAATACATCACTGTTTTGTATGACGAACCGCACAAGTAAAAATAACAGAAGTAGATACCTACTTATATTATTATTATTATACAGATTTTCTATATAGAAAATCTGTTTAATAAATGAAGTTAAAATAATGAAAAATACACTTATAAATAGTTATTTATAGTGTAGTTAGACAAATTTAAATAGGAACTATTCTGGACTATACTATACCTTAAACAGAATAATGAATTTTGAGTTGTGAAAACAAGAATCTGAGATGTGCAAATAGCACTAATTATTCGGTGACAAACATCCGTTGTGTTCATCGGAGCGCTTAATTAAGATATTAACTCATTAGATCGTTGCTTGTTGCTTAGGTCTCACGTGGAAAGACATGGACTATCTACATACTTATATATGGATTACTTCCTGCGTGTATATGGAGGTATTTCAAGACTTTTATGGAAGTATTTTAGACGTTTTTGCCCGCGGCTTCGCCCGCGTTTAAAAGAAAATAATATGACATACTAACATACATAAAACTGAAAGTTCGTACCTTCATTGGAATTACAGTGGCGCCATCTGGCGAAAATTGGTCATACCAACTCTGGAACCTTCGTGAGCTCATGGACAACAACTTTGCTAAAGATCATCACTCCTTACTAATATCGATTTTTTTGGTCCAAAAGATCGATTCTCTGATTAATCGATCTTAGAACGCCATTCTTAGTTCCCGTGGGATTTCCGGGATAAAAACTATCCTATGTCCTTTCTCGGGTCTCAGACTATCTTTGTACAAAATTTCATTAAAATCGGTTCAGTGGTTTAGGCGTGAAGAAGAGACAACTAGACAGACAGACAGAGTTACTTTTGGATTTATAATATTAGTAAGGATTGAAACAAATGAGCATGCAGTCCACCTGACGTGGCTAGATGCACATGCCCATACGTGTTATCAACTGCAGATTGAACTGGAAATAATACCCTTGATTAAATATTTTCTATAATATGGGAGCAGCACACGAGTATTTAGTCCACCTTTTTTTTGTTATCGAGGGGGAAACCTTCAAAAGGTACCTGGTGCCTTGTGAGCAACAGAGAGTTATGTGGGATTTTTACCGCACTACCTACCCCCGGTGGCATACGGCGCTGCGTAGAGGGCTCCGGGATCTCCAAAGGAACGCAACCGGAGTCCTCTTAGCGCATTGCCCCGTCGAGCTCCGCCCAGGTGAGCTTGACGCTCGCCACACCGTCTGGTGCGTACGACGGTATGCGACCACACATACCGCCGTCCTTCCCAGGGCCGCTGGCAGGGCGGTTCGAGCTCCCACTCTTGCCACCGCAACCCCGGAAGCCCACTTTTAATCGTCTCTTACGACAGGCAGGGTATACCGTAGCCCTATTCTGGTCCCGGAACTACAGGAACATGTATTTAGTCCACCTGGCGCTAAGTTGCTACTACCGCCGAAGGACACCTGTAATCAACCCAAGATAAGATTTGATTCCTACCAGAGGTCAGAAACGGACGCGCCACTACTTCTGAGGACTAACCTAGAATGCCTCATAAAAGCATGTCTCCTAAACCATTAGTTGTAACGCCTTGGATAACTAGCTCTTATCATAAATATGAAAATAGAAATATCATCTGTTATTTCAATACACAGGAAAGGAATATACGGGAATAAAGTCAATAATAACAAGGAATAAACGGTAATAAGGTCAATAATAACGATACACTTGCAACGTAGCGTGAAAATCAAGTAGCTAAAGAGGATATCCTGTGAACACGACATCCGCGACACACGGTTTATTGTCGCATACAAGAAATCTTATATATAAAATTCTCGTGTCACAATGTTAGTTGCCGTACTCCTCCGAAACGGCTTTACCGATTTTCACTACATTTTATATGCACATTCAGTAGGTCTGAGAATCGACTATCTTTTTTTCATACCCCTAAGTGATAAGGGTTGTTCACCCTTTACATTTTTTTATTTATATGGCAACACCGTTTGCCGGTTCAGCTAGTAATATACAAAAGAGGAAATAATACAAATTCCATTGTATTTTTTTATAATATAAGAGTAGCAGACAATGTAGTCCACCTGATGGTAAGTGGCTACTGCCACCCATGAACATATGTAATTCATCACAAGATTAGATTCCTAACTGAGGTCGGCCACAGATGCGCTACCGTTTAAATACTAATAAACTTACCTTACTAACAAATTAAACTTTCTGAATAATGTATACTGTATACTAAACATATACTTAACATAGTACTTTACATTACATGGTATATTTAATCATGGTATTTAATGAAGTATTGCAATAACTACGTCCTTTAGAATACAAAATATAATTCCAATAATATGGCTCAATTCATAGCAACCAAAATTGTAAATGAATTTCAATGGTTTCATATTCCAATATGATATTACCGGAATACCCGGTAACCAGAATACTGAATACACCAAAATTCCCGGGAAACAGAAGCTGCAAATATTCTCGGTACAACAGTTTATTTGAGAGCAAAATGTACTATAATTTTACTAAAGCGTGCACTACAGTTGTAGCCAAGCTATATTTACGGATCGCGATCATAATTTTGTTTATCTTCTCGTTGCGAGTGAGCAGCTTATTATGTCCGAAATTATTTTGAGATTAGCAAATGTTTTTATGTACCCATAGATTAGTAAAGATTACTCACTCCTAACAATAAAATGTACCCAGTTTTGAGAATTGAAATAGTTGCGTAAAAAAGTTTTGCCACGTCTCCGTGCTAAAATATCCCTAAAATATTTGAAATAATTATTTATTTATTATTTAAATTACGCAGTATTAGTTATTTATTCGTAAATTTTCTCTAAAATGTTTTTATTTGTCAAGAATTCAAAAAAGAACTTACTAATAAGCCGTTTGTGGCTTCATTCAATTTCAAGGCGGCGAAGTATCTTTACTAATCTATGTGAGTACCCTGGGAGGGTAACTATCGGTGAAAGGATTTTTGTTACGGGAGTTTCGTTACGCTGAAGCATGCGACAATAATAATATTTAATTATTAACTATATAATTTATACTATAATGACGTTTTTTATTTTATTTTAATTTTGACCATAATTAATTTAGTTCATTATTTTAGGACTTTCTAATTATAATGTAATAAAATTTTAATCATATTCTTGATTATTAGCTTTTTTAAATATTATTAATAATAATAATGTAGTGCCTATATAATGAATATGAAGTTTTTTTGTGAAAATAAATATGTAAGCTGTGTTCACATGTAATTGCAAGAACACGATTGAACAATAAATTATGTGTTAGAAATTAAAGACCGATGGTATCTTGTGTTGGTGAACCTTAAAATAAATAAACTCCGCAATTCCGCGATAAAAAACGACAGAGTAAATAATGTTTTTTTTTATTTCTTTATTACTCATAACAAGTCATAATTTTACTATCCATTCATTACTGTGATACTTCTACACGACACCTCAGAATACTAGGCTATAGTCAACCATGGAAGCCAATTGGTGTATGTTGATAGATTTTGCACTCATAAATGATACGTTGAAAACACATTTTCAAAACGTAGTAGAAAACTCGTATTAGCTCAGTCGTTAATGATCACCTGACTTAGATTGCTACATAGATCCTGACTACGTTTTCAAACCATACAAATCAGAGGCAATTAAACTTCTGAATTGTAAGCGAAGCTGTAACTGGAAAACCGCCCTTAATACCTTTCCAATGGACTATGCATTTCTGTGAATTTTAATCGAAATATATTAAATTCCACGCCGCACGGACGTTCAAAGGGAGGCAGTCACCCGCACACTGCAAATAACTCAAAGTAAAATTATTAATTTCAATATTGTATTTATATACCCTTATGATATTTTCACATTACTCATATCAGTACTGTTACAGAAACAGTTATTGATGAAATACGAAACATATTGTTTGCGCGTCTGTGACTTTTTTGTGGCAACACTTTTCTTTTGTATCTGTGTCATTATAAATCGAAATCACCAACTGTAATGTCTTGTCTGAATAAAATTTTGTACGTTGAAGAAATCTTCGTTTTAAATTTAGCCACCGAATGTTCGGCAAAAGAACATAAATTGGTGGCCCATGAGGGGAACAAGAACGCGCGAATCGCGAAATTACGTCGAAATAAGTCACGTCGGCTAACGGTCGTTCATCGTACCAACAACTGGAAGATTGAAAGGAGTTGCAAAAAACGTCGAAAAGTGGATTGAGGAGTAGCACATGAGCAAGGGACGGGCTGGTGGACGAGCAGTAGTGCAGCTAAAGTGCTACATCGTGCAGCAGCGGCAAAATCAGCAAAAGATAAGTGCCCTAAGTGATTCCTTTGTTCTGCCTTATTATCACTCCATATCCCATAAAATCCTTTCAATTCTACTTAATTATCCTACAGACACCTTTAAACATTGCCTACAGTTGCAAATTCAACGTAAATATCCTTATAATACAAAAATTGCTAACGAACATTTTTATTTAAATACCTACATTATAAAAAAAATATTAAATTCATTCGAAATTGCTTAAAATCAATAAAATAACAAAGATAACTTGTACCTTTTTCTATTAGTTCATTAATTTACGTAAAACAAAGGTAAAAATAATTGTTTATAGTGAAATTTCCGTATTATATTTAAGTTAGAACAAAGATTAAATAGCCTTTGTCATTCCATTAGAATCAATTGCAGTTCCTACGTATCATTTTATCTGTCTTTAGTGATTTCACAATATATAATATCGCGGCTGACTATTCCAGGGTGCCTACACAGAGGGAGGCTATCAGTGAGTCGTGTAGCTGCCTTCCGCAGCAGCGGCGAACCTGAGTGAACAACTGATCAGTGGCAGAACCAGCTTCTTGGAGTGTCGCCGGAGTGAGGAGCGTGAGATACAAATTAGTTCATTTTTTATTTTTGGTATCTATTGCTCTAAGTTTAATTAACAATGCCTGACCAACATGATAAACAGCGTTTAAAGGAATTATTAACTAAACGTATTTCAATAAAGGGTCAAATTACTAAATTCAAAAATTATTTAAGTACTTTAAGTAGTGAGCCCAAGTTGGTTAAGCTACAGTTAGCTGAGTTAACGCTTAAGCTAGCAAAAATTGAGGCATTGTCAGTTAAGTTTGACGACTTGCAAAGTGAGATCGAGGTTATTAATTCTGACAGTATTAGTACTGAAATAGACGAAAGAGATTCTATTGAGCAAGATTTTATTTCAAATATTGTTTCTGCTAAAACTTTATTGGAAGCTCACATAACAAAGCGCGATAGCTGCTGTTCGAGTCATGATGAATCTTGTCACTATGATCCTCAAGAAGTTGGTTTAAAATTACCTCAAATTCAAATATCTAAATTTGATGGAGCCTATTTTCGTTGGTTAGAGTTCCGCGATACATTTGAAAGTTTAATTCATAATAATAATAAAATTTCTCCAATTCATAAATTTCATTATCTTATATCATATTTACAAGGCGACGCGGCACGTATTATTTCGAATTTAGAAGTGTCGTCTGCCAACTATGCTGACGCCTGGAAGCTGCTTTGCAGTCGTTATGATAACAAGCGTATTTTAATAAATCATCATCTTAATGCTTTGGTTAATGTAAAGTCACTTCCACGCGAGTCGGAAAGATCGTTGCGTTTTCTAGTAGACCACGTAACAAAGAATATACGGGCGCTGGCCAGCTTAGGACAACCGACAGACAAATGGGATATTATTATAATTTTTATGTTATCATCTAAATTAGACAGCGTCACGTTAATGAAATGGGAGGAGCATCGCAACAATATAGAGGGCGATGTTCCTACTTTAAATGAATTCTTTAAATTTCTCATTGATCGTGCGGACGTTTTGGAATCCATAAATCGTAACCAGAAAACTGATAATAATAAAACTGATGCTACGTCCAAAAATTTACCTTCAATATCTAAAAATTATCAATTACAAAATAATCAAACCAAATTACAAAATAGTTCGTTTACAAAATCTTTCGTGGCTTCAAATAAATCATCTATAAAGCGTAATGGTTCGCTCTGTTGTATCATTTGTAATGAAAATCATAAAATCTATGACTGTTCTACATTTAAGGCAAAGGGGATAGAAGAGAGATTAGAAGACGTTAAAAGGTATAAATTATGTATGAATTGTTTACGTCAAGGTCACCCAGCGAGTGAATGCCGTATGGGGCCCTGTCGTGAGTGCAAAAAGCGACACAACAGTTTGTTGCATATGCCTGGGGTAGTCAATAATAGCAACGTTGTTTCAGTCGATGAGCCTGAGTCTTTAGTTTATTTATCTAATCAAGTTTCAGATCACGTGCTTCTTTCTACGGCTATTATCGAAGTCTCGAATCCATTAACCAGTCAAAAGGTTAAAGTTCGGGCGCTGCTTGACTGTGGCAGCCAATCGTCATTCATTTCTAAATCATTGAAGGACAAATTGTCATTAAAATCTACCCAGATTAACCCACTAAAGGTTATCGGCATTGGCAATAATTGTACCAATAATGTAATGGAAAGGTGTGAACCTAAAATAAAATCACTCAATAGCAACTTTAGCAGTACATTATTCTGTTATGTTCTACCAGAAATAACTGGTTCTTTACCTAAAGTCGCAATAAATTTCCAAAGTCTAAATTTGCCTCAGGATGTGCAGCTAGCTGACTCAAATTTTTATCAGCCTGCACCTATAGATATTTTAATAGGAGCCGATATGTTCTGGGAAATTATAAAATTTGGACAGAAATCTCTGGGTGTTAATAAGCCTAAATTAATTAATTCACACTTAGGTTGGTTAATTGCCGGTCCAATAAGTTCATCATTTTTAAATAATAATAAAATTCAAAATTGTAATGATAAAATAAATTGTAATTTTGTTTCCAGTAGCAGTTCATTAGATAATATAAATAAAAACCTAACAAAATTTTGGGAGCTCGAGGAAGTTCCTACAAAATCACCTTTCTTATTAAATCAAGGGGACAAGGCATGTGAAAATCATTTTTTAGCCAATACGTTGCGTGATCAATCGGGCAGGTTTTGTGTAAGATTACCCATGAAAGATTCACCTGACTGTTTGGGAGATACTTACAATACAGCAAGACGACGTTTTATGTTATTAGAAAAAAGGTTTAGAAAAAATCCCATGTTGAAAATTGAATACTCCAAATTTATTAAAGAATATGCCGAGTTAGGTCATTTATCTCCATCTAGTACAATTAAGCCAAACTTATCTTACTTTTTATGTCACCATGCAGTCTTCAAAGAGGAAAGCGAATCTACTAAGCTTAGAGTAGTGTTCGACGGCTCTGCTGCTTCTTCCTCCGGCTACTCACTTAATGACATTCTGATGGTGGGTCCACACGTACAAGACTCTCTTTTTTACATTTTATTACGTGCACGGCAGTACAGGTTTCTTTTAACAGGAGACATAGAAAAAATGTACCGCCAGGTCTTAGTCAATGAACACGACCGCGACCTACAATTGATGGTATGGAGAGAGGATGAGTCACAGCCACTTGCTACACTCAGATTAAATACAGTTACATACGGCACCGCCTCTGCTAGCTATTTAAGTACGCGTTGTTTGTGGCAGCTAGGGGAAGAGCAGGAGGACGAAACTATTAAAACTATAATTCAAAAAGATTTTTACATTGATGATCTCATCACGGGTGATGATGATCCTAATAAGTTACAGTATATAAAAAACGCGATTGCAGTAGCTTTACAAAAGGGTTGCTTCAATTTAAGAAAATTTAAAAGTAATTTAACAAATTTATTTGATGGTCAAGTAAATGAAAACTTAACAATAAGCGAGTCAACCAGTACCCTAGGACTTGGTTGGAATCCATCCAGGGATACTTTATATTTTCCTATAAAGAATATTTCAGAAGATGACAATGTTACTAAGCGTTATATAATGTCTAATTCTTTTAAATTGTTCGATCCATTGGGGTTACTAGGACCATTTGTCGTTAAAGCTAAATTAATATTACAGAAGCTTTGGCAATTGAAATTAGATTGGGATCAACCAGTATCTATCGATATAAAAAATGAATGGCAAAGGTTTGCTGAAGGTCTCAAGTGTCTTTTAGATTTTAAAATTCCTCGGTTAGTGATAGGTGATTCACCAAAATTTATAGAAATGCACATATTTAGTGACGCCTCTCAATATGCATATGGCGCTTGCGTCTACATGCGTTCAGTTAACTTAAGTGGTAAGGTAACGGTTAGATTGCTCTGTGCAAAATCAAAAGTTGCACCATTAAAACCTACTACGGTGCCACGACTTGAGTTGTCGGGCGCTCTGCTCGCTGCTAGGCTTTCTAAGTCTGTGGTAGAAGCGTTACGACAAAGGCCTAGCAAAATTTTCCACTGGTGTGACTCTAATGTAGTGCTCGCTTGGATTAATAGTGATTTAAGCAAATTAAAATCCTTTGTGGCTAACCGTGTTTCAGAGATTATTGAGCTAACGATTGGTGCGTCCTGGCGTTATGTTTCTACTTCTCATAACCCAGCAGACTTAATTTCCAGAGGCGTTGATGCTAATATTTTAATTTCTAATAATTTATGGTGGTATGGCCCTGAATTTTTATATAAAAATGAATGTCAGTGGCCGACTCTAAAATATAATAAACGCGAGTCTTTACCAGAAGTAAAATCAAATACAGTAGCTTTAATGGAACCAATAATTAACATAAATAAATTTTCAAAATTAAACAAACTACAACGGTCATTTGCTTATGTTAAACGATTTATCTACAATTTAAAGAATCCTAAATCTAAACGTATAGGACATTTATCAGTGGCTGAATTAGACAGTTCATTTAAATTCTTATGTACAATCGCACAACGGGAATCGTTTCCGGTAGAGTATAATTTAATGTTGGAGAATAAATCTCTTAATACTAAGTCTAAAATTTTATCGTTGTCGCCATTTATGGACGAAGAAAATTTAATTCGCGTAGGCGGTCGACTTAACGCTTCGAAATACGCATACGAAAAGAAGCATCCAATACTTTTGCATTCGTCGCATCATTTAACTAAGCTTTTATTCGAAAAAGAGCACGTTAATAATTTGCACGCGGGTCCACGATTATTATTAGCGACAATAAGAGAGACCGTATGGCCAGTAGCTGGCAGGTTCTTGGCCAGGCGTACAGTAGGCCGTTGTATAAAATGTAAGCGCCTAAGTAGTAAACCTATTTTTCCTAAAATGGGAGAGCTTCCAGCTCAACGAATTACTCCAGGTTTTCCGTTCATGTCTGTCGGCTTGGACTTCGCTGGTCCGTTTCAAATCTTAAATCGTAAGGGTAGAGGAAGTCGTCTTGTAAAATGTTATTTGTGTTTGTTTGTGTGCTTACGCTCTAAATGTATTCACCTAGAAGCAGTGAGTGACCTTTCTAAAGAGGCATTCATCATGACTCTTCGCAGGTTTGTTGCACGTAGAGGTAAACCAACAGAAATTTTCTGCGATAATGGTCGCAATTTTGTAGCCGCTGCTAAAGAAGTGGGAACATTTTTAAAAAATAATGAAGAGCCTCTATCTGACTTGGTAAGCCAGCAAGGAATACAATTTTCTTTCATTCCAACTTACGCTCCTCACTTCGGCGGTATTTGGGAGGCTGGTGTTAAATCCGCGAAACAACATTTAAGAAGGGTCATGGGCAATAGTCATTTAACGTTCGAGGAAATATTGACTTTGTTTGCGCAAGTGGAGGCAATTTTAAATAGTCGTCCCTTATATCCTTTGTCATCCTCGCCCCATGACCTCCTATCCCTCACTCCAGGGCACTTTATAATTGGAAGGCCTCTGACGGCCCTGCCTGCACCAAATTATAGCCTGATGAAAGAAACAAGTTTGTCAAGATATGCCCGCCTTGAGAAGTTGAGACAAGACTTTTGGAACCGCTGGCAGAAGGAGTATATTTGTGAATTGCAGCAGAGATTGAAATGGAAGAGTAGCACTCAAAGTCTGAGGATTAATGATTTAGTGCTAATTCAGGAAGATCACGTTCCTCCACTGTGTTGGCGCTTGGGTCGCGTGGAGCGACTGATTCCTGGGACTGATGGTGTAACAAGGGTCGCAGACATCAGAACTATGAAGGGGCATGTCCGAAGACCAGTAGTACGATTGTGCCCTTTACTCCCAGCTGAAAACCAAAGTGGTTGAAAGCAGCCTTTCAACGGGCCGGAGGATGTTTGCGCGTCTGTGACTTTTTTGTGGCAACACTTTTCTTTTGTATCTGTGTCATTATAAATCGAAATCACCAACTGTAATGTCTTGTCTGAATAAAATTTTGTACGTTGAAGAAATCTTCGTTTTAAATTTAGCCACCGAATGTTCCGCAAAAGAACACATATTTATTTAATGCATATTCATAAATATGTTACATAATATGGTATGGTATAAAAGATATGATATATTTATAGTACACGTTTTATAGAAAAATGTTCACTCTCCTCAAGCAAGTGTGTGTGTAATATACGTGAATTGATGAACCTAAAGTGATTCACAATTTCACACATCTATTACCATAATTAAAATACCTTTTTTTTTCTTCTCGAGGGGGAAGCTTTCAAAAGGTACCCGACGACGTGGGAGCGACGCCGGATTATGTGGGATTTTTACCGCACTAAAACCCCCCCGGTGGCCGTCCTCAACGCTTGTTGGAGAACTCCGGGATCTCCAACGGAACACAACCGGAGCCCTCCAAGCGCGATGCCCAACGGGCTCTACCCTGGGGGAGCAGTTTTCGCTCCTCCCACACCATGTAGTGTTTACGACGGTATGCGACCACACATACCGCCGTCCTTCCCGGGGTCGCTTGCTGGACGGTTCGAGCTCCCACTCTTGCCGCCCGCAACCCCGGAAGCCCCCTTTTAGTCGCCTCCTACGACAGGCAGGGGATACCGTAGCCCTATTCTAGTCCCGGAACTACAGGGACAACCATAATTAAAATACGTATACAACTATCTTCCTTAACCTATAACCATTAGGATAGCCCTGCGTTATAGTTATATCATTAACGCTATTGCTACGAAATCTGTAGGTCATTAGACAAAAACCATAAACGTAGCGTAGCGTGTAGCACAAAAGATACAAACACGTAGCAACACGTAGACGTACTGTATCGGCGTAGCGGGCTACGTAGACGTAGCGTAAGTCGTTGATAACGCATTGGACGTAGGCGTTGAGCGTATCAGTATAGCGTAGCATTTTTTTTTTTCTTTTTTTATAATATAAGAGTAGCAGACGAGCATGCAGTCCACCTGATGGTAAGTGGCTACTGCCGCCCATGGACATCTGTAATCAACCCCAGATAGGATTAGATATTCCTACCTGAGATCGGCCACAGATGCGCCGCTACCCCTGAGGACTAAGCTGGAACGCCTCGGAAAAGTCTGTCTCCCTTACCACACCCTTCAAACCGGAACACAGCAGCGCTTAACACTGCTGTTATTAGGTAGAAATAGGTGTGGCGGTGGTGCCGCCGTAGTCGAACCACAAATGGTTCTACCACCGTTATAAACATATTATAATCCGCGCCAAACTGCTAGTGCGCTCTGAAGTTGTTGCGCACAACTACACACATATATTCCGTAGCAACGTAAGTGCATACTAACGCAACTATGTACCCGTAGGCGAGAGCGGGCGGCGGACAGGTGCCGGGAGGGGTGCCGCGCTGTCTTCGTCCTGCCAATATCTACAATTTGCTATTCGACGCGATGACAGGCGAAGCAGTGCCCAATGGTTTAGAAACTCGGCCCCTCGAACGAGGGGTCCGAGAATCAAATCCTCGCACCTCTGATTTTTCAAAGTTATGTGCGCATTAGAAATTAATTATCACTTGCTTAAAACGGTGAAGGAAAACATCGTGAGGAAATCTTCATACCTGAGATAATTATATTAAAAAAATCGCAAAGATATCTGAAGTCTACCAAAATGCATCTTGCTATCTTGGCACAATCCATGTCTATTACATTTTATCGTTATCGTCAAAATTACTATTATATGTAGTTTATTTTAACGCAAACTTTAAAATGATGCAACCTAGCTGAAATCTCGTTCTAATAAAAATAACTAATAACTTACTTTAAACAGAACACTACTTAGACTACACGTAGCTACAAAATAAACACTAAAAGGGAAGCTAGACGGAGTGTATCGGTAAAAAACCTAAAAGCCTGTAGTGTAACTGGATTTTTACGACCGGGAACTCGATAACAAGGTTAGCCCCCGTAGGGTGCACCGCTAGTCGAATTATTGGTTCATTTAATTATGGCGCAAAAAATCCATCCGACGCCGGCACGGAATGTTAAATAAAAGTGAATGTTATTTAGCCTTAAGGTAAATTTGTGTTCAGTTTTTATTTTAACCTGTGATGAACTTTGCTGAGTAGAGGTAACTTTTTATAACCTAGGATTTAATTGATAAACGGTTTAAAATTATTAACGAAATACGAAAACGATAGCGTTGATGGGCGGACATAATGCTAGCCTAGAACATAATGGCCCGTTCCCTATCGAAGGAATATAAAATATTTTGTTCATCTAAACATTCGCTCTTCTTGCTCGTTGCCTTGGGCAATAATTGCCTTGCATGGAATATTTTATTGCGCCCGTGTAAACAGAATTTCAAAGCAATAATCGTATTTCGAGATTTTATGCTAGTTCCTACCGTGAGTGCAGTGCCCCTCGCGTGTTTTAATTTTTAATTATATCTCATTTTTTCGTTTAATTAATTCTTGTAATCAAACGGGAAAAAAGATGTTGGGTTAAAAAATGGACGGCAAGAAGAAATGGTTTGGGAGCATCTAACACGTTGTTCCTTGAATTACAATTGCATACTAACTAAACTCGAATGAGAAATATCGCACTGAAAACGATTCAAACTGATTTGTACGATACTCGTATGAACTTCAAAATATGTCATACGAGATTTTGTTTAATAATAATAATAATATAATAATTTCTTTATTTCAGACCTTTTTTTTTTTTTTTACAGTCCATAGATTTGGTTAGTACATATTTTCTTAAATCTATGTTAGTGTACAACAAATAAAAACACGTAAAAACACGGGGGTTAGTGTTAAAGACAACTTAGCCTATGTTAGTAAAGACAATTAAAACAAAAAACTTAAATTCTAAGTACACACACACTTGTTGGCTCGCGTGTGTACATCATTCCAGCGGGCCCAGAGAGGGCTGTCTGGTTTGCATACCAATGTGCTAAGGAGGGCGTTGGTGCTCCCCACAACCCGCTTCATCATCGACGCCATACGTTTGCGGACGATTGCGTAAAAGTCATCGATACGAGCCTCCGCAAACATGGCAGACGCACTACAGAAACGCGGCTTCCCCAACACCACCCTCAGCATATTGTTATACTGCACGCGCAGAGCTCTGAGGGTCCGCTGCTTATAGTTCGCCCACAGACTGCAGGTGTAAAAATTTTGGCAGTAAGCTCTAAAAAGTGACAGTTTTACCTGTTTACTGCAACGCTTAAATCTGCGGGCCAACATATTGCCTCGGACCGACATCGCCCTCCTCTCTCTTTCTATGTCCCTGTCGTCCCCAAGGCACTCGTCAACTATGTGGCCGAGGTACCTGAACTCAGCCACCTGCTTCAGTGGGAAGCCGCATAGTTGAAAGGTGGGTTTAAAGGTGGATTCTTTGTTTCTCCCCCTGAACACGAGAATCTCGCTCTTTTTCGCGTTATAGCTGAGTCCATTTACCTCGGCATACTCCTCACAGATTTTTAACAATCTCCGGAGGCCACTGACCGAGGGACTCAGCAGAACCATGTCGTCAGCATAACTGATGTTGTTGATAGAAAGTCCATCAATCGAGCATCCGACACCCGCCCCACTGAGCCTCTCTATCAGCTTGTTGACGTAGAGATTGAAAAGCCTCGGAGACGTCAGCCCACCTTGCCTTACTCCACAATCCAGTTTGTAGGGGTCACTCATTGCGTCTCCCCACCTCACTACATTTGACTGATTGCCGTACCAGTATTGAAGCAATGATAATAGTTCCGGCCGTAGCCCTGTTTCAGTTCTGAGTTTGTGCCATAGAACTTTATAGGACACCAGGTCAAATGCTTTAGACAGGTCCAAAAAACACGCATAGACCTGCGTTTTTCTGTCAGTGTAGTACTGGACAGTCTGCTTGAGACACATAATCGCACTCTCAGTTGACAACTCGGGTTTGAAGCCAAATTGCGCGTCGTGGGTCTTCATAGATTTACTCAATTGTGTATCGAGCAAACTGTCCAGCACCTTCGCAATAATAGTCGCGAGGGAAATGGGCCTGTAGTTGGATCTGTCTGCCGCATCACCTGTTTTATCTTTTAACAGGGGTACAACCACCGTCTTCATCATTGCTTCCGGCAGATAACTATGGTCGATACACAGATTGTAGAGCTTAGCAAGGACCCCTGGAAGGTGCACACCCGCGTGCCGTAAATGCTCGACACTCAAGCCATCGTGACCCGGCGATCTCCCGCGCTTCATGTGCTTTAGGGCGTCATTTACCTCACATACCGAGAAACGCAACCGTTCACGTATGTCTACTGCGGTGCAAACGACATTCTCTGCTTGACAACATGCACTCAGTGGCTCTACTTTAAGATAGGACTTAAACATATTCGCTATGTTCTGACATCCCCTCGCTTCCCCCACTTCCACAGGAAGGCTCGACCGTACATTTAATTTATTTGTCTGATGCCAAAACCTACCGAAATCTTTGTTGTCATGAGCCGTAGCTACTCGTAGCATATCCATTTTAATCTGTTCCTCGTGGTCCTGGCACCATTTCAACTTGCTTTTAAAGCACCTACGTGATTCACACATATTGTCATACGTGATTCCACTACTTGGCTTACCTGCATCAACCCATTCCCGGAAGCACAGACGAGCCCTCGCGTGCAGTGGCCCCACATGTTTGTTCCATCCGATGACATACCCTTTTTTATTTCGACAAACAGCCTTGTGGCTTAAAATAGCCCCCTTCTGCAGTATACAAACTATCTCAGAGTACATGTTGTCAATCATTTCATTATGGTCATCTCTATGGCAGTTTGTGTCACAACATTCCATGAGTTCAACTGGGAAATTAATATTACCTAACCTTTCATTACAATAATCCGTAAAAAACATATTCTGATTACCATCCCTCTGTCCCCAAATTATCTTATTATTGATAGTACCTTTTAATGTGTCAACACAAGGAGATATGGGTTTTAAATTACAAGTAATTTCAAGAGGATAGTGATCAGACCATGACATGTCTTTCCTTATGCTTATATTATCAATATATCCCTTAGCCATATTGGTAACCAAACAATGGTCGAGCCACCGTGTACAACGTCTGTGTTTAAGCAAGTCGAAATTCTCATAAGCAAGAATTTCTTTCTCGCCTGTGTGTAAACATTTTGATACGATTATGTTATGGCGATAATTGCTTGTGACAGTGGCTTACGATTTCTCGACCGGAAACGTGCGAGAAACTCTCTCCATCTAATTGACTCTTAAAGGATTCCGGCTATAATCCCCGGCCAGAAAGACGTGACGTATTAGACATATTTTTTGTCGCGAACCGTATCTGAAGATATATATAAAACACCACAATGGGTTCAAAAACCAGAATCAGATAGATACTATAAATGTAGAATATGAAACCTATTAACATTCTTAACGACATAAATATGATCAAACCAGGTGATAATTAACAAAATTAATAACAGTAGCTTGAACTAATTTATTGTTGATAATATTAATAAGTAATAACCAATCAAATCATACTTTCGCAAATGTGATTGTAGTATATCGATTCATATAATGCATACGGTTACATAAATTGGAAATAACTACATTCTGTATATAAAACACGGACGAAACATAAACGGACTGACAAATAAAACAGAATCTCAACAAGGGGTAATAATCCGTGTAAGTGGATACCTCCCCCAACTCGACTGGCAATCGGAAAATAGGAATGAAAATTCTGAATATTTTGAAACGCGTGGAACCGAATGGATTCTATCGATGAGAGATGAGTACACGTTTTAATTGCCACCCTCTGATAGACCAAATGCATAGACCCGCGGCTTATAGTCGAGATGTACAAAAGTAAGCGATCTCGAGCCGCGGCTTATATGGATAGTAAAAATCAATTAGGTGACGTCATGCGTCAGGAGTACGTTGTGTGATCGCTAATGGCTTTTAATAAAAATAACGTCATTTATTCAAGACAATTGCAGCACACAGTACATTTTTTTTATATAAAAATACAGAGATGAGAAATAAAACAAATAAAAAAATGAAAAATAAAGACACAAACTAAACAAATAAATAATAAACACGTTAATGTACTATACTGTGCTGTACCCTTAGTATAAATTTTTACGTTTAGACAAAATTGAGAGTTTTTGTTTTTGTTTACGTATTTCCCATATTAATCAATTAATCAATCAATCAATCAATTAATTAATATTCCATTTAGACATAAGACGTAAACAAATACCAAAACAGTCATTTTTGTAAAAACGTAAAAACTCATAATAAATGTACTGTACTACGAATAATAACTTTTCGTACGTTCTTAAATTTAAATGAGATAAGACACAAACGATAGTGAAATTATACACGGGGGAAAGTTCATGTCAGCGATCAACACCACCGACAGTCGCTGGCAACAGTCCGCAACAGTCAGTGAACGACGGCCACGACTGTGCACTGTTGTTGCTTGACGTCGACAACAAG
This sequence comes from Epargyreus clarus, assembly GCF_041222505.1. Classification (NCBI taxonomy): domain Eukaryota; kingdom Metazoa; phylum Arthropoda; class Insecta; order Lepidoptera; family Hesperiidae; genus Epargyreus; species Epargyreus clarus. The sequence goes on from NW_027332212.1 coordinate 12,528,439, forward strand.
CGGCGACGGTTGTCGGCTGATATCATTTGTTAAAAATCGTGAGAAATATGTAGTTGAAAAAAATATTTTTTTTTACTAAACTATAATTATTTTTGTCGTAAAATTGTTTTTATTTGGCCTTAACACTACATTTACAACGACATAAAAAAAGTATAAACAAAGTCTATACGCAATGATTTGTCGAAAGAGCACGACGGAATATGCTTTCATCTTCTTTTATTTTCTGTTTATAAATAATGTCTACAAATATCACCTATACACAATACTTGTTTCATTACAATATGTTTTTTTTACCAACTCTTTACTCTTCAGCATATTTTTTTAGCTGCAAACCTGATGAAGACGAATCCTATACGATTTACATGCAAAGTAGTTCACAAACACACGTAAATGCGCTGCAGGCTGTAGAGCCCGGATGGCCGGGCGAGCTATTTCCAGCTACAGGTGGAAATCAATACGTATGCACTGAATGCCCTGAATCAAGGCTTGCTCTCAATAAATTATACGGTGGATTGAAATAAAGTTTACAAACAAGTTATAAGTTTTATAAGTGCTAGTTAAGATCAACGAGTGTGTATGCAATTTATTTTTTAGATCACGGTGGGAATTTGTATTTTTATTAAATTTTGAATGATTCGGTCGACTCTGTCTTTCGGGCTTGTCAGTCAGGCTCTGATTTTTTTGATAAATTAGGCATTTGGGTTTCGTCACGATGTTTTCTTTCATCGTCTGTTTTATTTAAATAAGTATGTAATGTTATAAATCAAATTTCCTGCTTTATGAAACTCAAAAGATATGGTTTATACCTATAACTTGGTGAACAACTCGAAAAAAAAACTTTTATTTACTTACCGCAATGTTTCTAAATAAAAATCTCCACTTTTATGCCCATCATTCACGTTGCATTTAGCAATCGAACATGCATATCACTCATTTACGGGGACAGATGATGGATCAACCCAATCCGTCATATCCATCATATCAAAAACGAAAACCTAAATGGCGGCGGCAAAACATCAGATTTATCATGCCGCGTGGACTGTAGTTGTTCTAAAAAAAATCTAAAGTCCTCCATCAAAGATAAATGGAATTAAATTGACGTTTTTGATGTGAAACATCTATAGCCGCACGGAAAACCGATTTGTGGCGTGGCGACGCATGCCGTCGCCACGCTATACGATGGTATATATATATACAGTAGTGTGTATGGTGTGGCGACGCGTCGCCATGCGCAAACTATTACCGAAGTCACTGATTAAACGAATTAAGTAGTCACGATTTGAAATAAATTCGTAAATTTTTGTATTCAATGAAAATAAATGTTTATTCAATAAATAGTCATCGTTATCTGGAAAAAAATCGTAATATTTTATTTTATCATTATGATATATTTAGTTCCTATCACAATATGTTCTTTTCGGCATATTACTTTTACAAAATAATGTCGATGTTTCACATCTGCCAGGCTCACATTTTTTTGGGAGTTAAAAATAACCACCATAGTGTTTAATAACTAACATTTTATAGTAATAGTATTTACATATAATAGTAAAATAATTAAGAAGCGGTTCGCCGGTCATAAACTTATTTGCTCGTAATTTGAACGAATTTAAATAATTAAATGAACAAATTTATTTGTTTTGATGTGAAACATCTATAGCCGCACGTAAAACCGATTTCTGGCGTGGCGACGCATGCCGTGCGCAAAAATCGTAATATTTTATTTTATCATTATGACATATTTAGTTCCTATCACAATATGTTCTTTTCTGCATATTACTTTTACAAAATAATGTCGATGTTTCACATCTGCCAGGCGTCCCTTGACGGCTCACATGTTTTTTTTTTTATGTTTATCTATATATTGTAGACAACTAGACAAACTGATTTTAACATAACTTAATAGAATGCACATTTTACCTGAAAAATCGAGTGTATACAAAGCTTAAATAAGTATAAGCTTGCATTATTTCGTATTAAATATTATAGAATAGCACACTTGCGAACCCCTTAAAACTTAGTTGAACTTCCTCGTGTAATTATGTCTCTGGGTCGAGGCCCGAAGGGGTACTTTTCAATCACACAACAGCGGTTAAAATTTATAACTTGCACATATTGTTGTTCGGCTACTTATGTCAATATTGTGTTTAGCAATTTAGGTGTACAGCCACAGACCCGTATTTGATTTGTGTATAGCTATTTTGAAAATGTAATTCTGTGTATCTAGTTTTGGAACTGACTGTACACGAATAAATAACAATTTACTTACTTTTAATAATTAATTTGAAGGTGATAGAATCCTTTATATGAACAATTCCGGCTGCACCACCGCCACACCTATTTCTGTCTAATAACAGCAGTGTTAAGAACTGTATTCTGGTTTAAAGAATGTGGTAAAGGAAACATAATTTCCCGAGGCATTCCTACTTAGTCCTCAGGGGTAGAGGCACATCCTTAGGCGGGTATTTGATCTTGTCTAGAGTTGGTTGCAGACGTCCATGGGCAGCAGTAGCTTATTATATTATAAGCTTATAATATTTGGTGGACTGCATGGTCATCTGCTGTATCTTTAATATATAAAAAAAACAAACATTAATATATGTGTTATATATTGGCCTTAATCACCATAGTTAGGAATTCGCTTTAAACAAAATTATGAAGAAGACATCCGATACTGCACTGCCGCCGTGCCGTGGGAACGCTGACTCCGCACCACCGCTCCGTTTCCATCGTATAGTCCCGAACGTGGGAATTCACTCTGGGCGCTAACATTGCCCCAGCAAGTCACTTAGGATAGTTAGTTTTAATTTAGGTTAGATTTAATCCAAAACATGTAATATTCTGTTTTGATTAAATTCATATACTTAAGTAATTCGGTCTTTCTGTATCCTGGCTGCTGCATCCCGACGCATTATATAACTTATGAAAAAAGCTGTCTAGTCTCGGCTTAATATTATAAACCATCATAACAGGCTTCCATTATTCCCGATAATATGATATCGTTTGAAAGGCAGGATCAGGTTTCAATTTCATTACGTGAACATCAGTTGTCGGCGATACAAAGGGCTGCAGTCAATCTACACAATGGGCTACAGTTTCAGCTTACAACTGCATCAAAGGGGTATCAAATTTATCAGAAAAGGCAATAAGCTTTTACCTTGATTGACCAGCGATAAATAGGAAGAAATATTAATGTATGTAACTTGTTTTGATTAGAAAATAAAACAATAGGTATTGTTTCCAGTTTATACAAAAATATTTGTGGCAATAATAAAGGAAATATTGATCATATTAAAGCCATGTGCATAATAAATTATTCTGAATTGAAAGCAATTATTATAAAAATGAAAAAAATTACTGTATAAAATTTTGACGAATACAATGAAACCTCGAATTCGAATTCCGTTGAAGTTAAAAAAAAAGTCTGAGGTGTCACATGTGGGACACCCGATTGGAACGAAGTTCCTTTCGTTTTGAAATAAGTATTATAGGAGGATTATATTGACATATCGTAACAGAAAGCAGCTCGAATCAAACTTGCACTATTATTAGTCGAATGTCGCGCCTTACGGGTCTGCCAATTGTTTTGCCTTCCCGGAACCCCTCCACTAACAATTAAACTTTATGGTACGGTATTAAAGTACAAATTTACTTTTAAGTTTTTGATTTCTGTGTCGTTAGGATTTTTCGTGACACTCGCCTGGCCCGCTTACCCAGCGTAGCGCGCGATAAGGAACTTCGTTCCAAAAATAGAAAATAGTAATCTTGCTGCAGTATTTAAATAGGCACTTAAGCTCCGATTTTACTAAACGGTAACTACGAAAAAGCGTAACGACTCGTTTTTTTAAAGAATTTTTCAGGACATTTATTAACTTTGCTGTTTTTTTTAAATAAATACCATAATATTTTCAATACCATGCATTGAAATCTACCGTCAGTTTTCCGAAGTTTATCCCTCGGAGAGTAATGAGATTGCGCGTCGTGTCCGCTGGGCGTTAATTCGATTCGCGATGCAACGAGCAACGAGCATCGAGCTACTAAATAATCGCCGAGCCACTTTTGGTAGTCGCGTTAAATACCTACTATTTAATCGTTAAAGCTAAATTGCTCAAGAGATTGTAGGGATGGATAGAGATGTCAATATTTTAGATTTTGATGTGTAAGGACTTTTTATTTGATCGCGTGGCGGAGCGGTCACCGCACCAGTCCAACACGCAAAGGGTTCCGGGTTCGATCCCCAGCCACACAGATATCTGCTTGACGAACTTAGACATGTGTTCTGGGTCTGGGTGTTTGTGTATTCGTCTTTGTGTGGGCCCATGGCAGCCACGATACAGAGAATCCTAGTGTGAGGCTGTGAGTATAGAAAGCGTTTAAAATGTTTTTATGGTTCACTTATCTGTGTACTAAATTTAACTGAATCATACTGTAGTACTCCGTGTCTTACGCGTACGGTAATTGGCTCGTTATCACACCAGTATGCAAGTAACATCCGCTCCTGCTCGTGGCTACCGCGTGACTGTCACCTCACTACCCGTGTGCCCGAGACAACGTCATGTTTACAGATCACAAACATTACATCCCTTTCTTATTATAAATTTATTAATCAATAATAATTTGGTTACAACATAATCACTCCATCAAGTACAATGTTTCACAACAAATTCCTTATTCAATATTACTTGATTCACTACCTTGGCCTTCATCCTGAACTTTCCATTCACCTTCTACTCTCTTCAAGTGGATTACGTTCCGTCTAAGTTTTTGTCCCGTTTCCTCATTCCTTACAACTACATCTCCACCGTCCGAATGTTCTACAACATGTGGTGTCGGTTTAAAGGTGGTTGATAGCTTATTTCCTTTTTCCATATCTTTAACGTATACTTTATCCCCTTCTGAAAGTGATGGGTACTCAGCATGTCGTTTCCTGTCCCCATACTCTTTTCCTTTCTCTTTCTCCATTCTATCTTTGTCTCTTACTTCGGAATCATTAATCTTACTATTGTTGTCAAGTAAAGACGGAATCTTATCCCTATTTTGTCTACTGAAGAAAAGTTCGGTAGGTGTCTTTCCTGTCACAGAATGTGGGGTTGAGTTGTACATCATTAAATACTCCCACATACTTTCCTTTAAATCTTCTTTTTGTAGGTGACTAATTTTTAATCTTTTTAATATATCCCTATTTTGTCTCTCGACCTCGCCATTTTGCTGAGGCCAGTAAGGTATTGTGTTGAATAGTTTTATATTGCACTGTCGGCAATATTCCTTGAATTCGGCGCTAACGAATTGCCGACCATTATCTGCTGTAATTGATGAGGGATATCCGAGACGACTGAATATTTCTTTTAGAAGTTTAATTATTTGCAAACTAGTGATTGTTTTAGTAAATTTTACCTCTTTGTACCTACTGTAATAATCAATAACTACTAGCAAGTAGTCGTTGCTTGGCAGTGGACCCAATAGGTCTATTGCAACGTCAATCCATGGAGCCATGGGGAGCTCACGTCGTTTCATAGGTACAGGGTGACTTGGTAACCCAACAAGAGTACATCCTTTACACGCTTTTACTCTTAATTCAGCATCCTTGTCTATTCTTGGCCACCAAACTTTTGATCTCAGCCTGCTTTTCATCGATACTATCCCCGGGTGACCTTCGTGTGCAGCATCTAATACACTTTTTCGGAGTTCTTTTGGTATTACAATTTTGGTGCCTCTCAATAATATTTTATCGTAAAAACAAAGCTCATTTTCAAATATTTTATATCCTTTTACCGAATCATCCCAGTCTTTATTGTACATTCCTCTTTTTACGTTTTTAATTTCTTGGTCACGTCCAGAATATTCTGATAGGATTTCCATGGGAATAGCACAAGGCCTAGACTGTTCCGCTATCTGCTGTACATAATCTTCAATTTTTCCGGGTGGGACACTGTGATATTCACAAAGTCTTGACAAAGGATCGGCTATATTGACTTTACCAGGTCTGTATTTAATATTGTATCGGAAAGCTTGTAGGCGTAGCACCCAGCGTTCAACGCGCGCACATGGTTTCGACTTTTGCCCAAATAAAAATTCTAGTGGCTTATGATCCGTAATTAGATCAAATGTTTTTCCAAACAGAAAAATCTTAAAGTGCTCTACGGCCCAAACCAAACCAAGTGCCTCTTTTTCTGTTTGGCTATATTTCCGTTCCAGTTCATTTAAATTTGCGGTTACCGTATGCAATAATTCTAGATCCTCTGCTATCATTTTGTATTAACACAGCTCCCAACCCTACAGGACTCGCATCAGCAATAACCTGTGTTTCATCATTAACGTCGTAATATCCCAATGTTGGCATGTTGCTGAGAGCTTGCTTCAGATTCTCAAATGCTCGATATTGTTCATCTTCCCATAAATCTTCTATGTTTGCTTTTTTTCCAGATTTATTTCTCAATAATTTTTTTAAAGGTTCCGTCATTGTTGATAGATTTGGCAGCCATTTATTAATGTAATTTACTAACCCTAGAAAACTTTGAAGTTCCTCCACTGTCTTAGGTGTTCTAAATTCAGCTATACTGGTCATATATTTTTTAAGCGGCTTCACTCCATCTCGTGTTAGTTCATGTCCGAGAAAACTAATCTTTTGCACCTTGTATGTACACTTGCTTTCGTTCAACAAGACATTATTTTCTTTTAAAACGTCTAAAACTTTGGATAGCCGTTTATCATGTTGATTCTCATCTTCTCCATACACCAAGATATCATCAATAAAATTTATTACGCCATCTAGTCCCGTCAACATCTTTTCAACTATTTTTTGAAATAATTCCGGCGCACACGTTATACCGAACATAAGTCTTTTGTATCTATACAAGCCTTTTGAAGTTATAAATGTCGTCAAATGTCTTGAATTAGGGTGGATCTCCACTTGATGGAAAGCGTTTTTTATGTCAAGTTTCGAAAAATATGTAGCTTTTTTAATTTTCGGCAAAAAATTATCCATGCAGGGTAATGGATGATTTTCCCTCATAATTGCGGAATTCGCACGCCTCATATCAATGCATAGTCGTATGTCGTCATCGTCCTTTAGAATAGGTACTACCGGGGAAATCCAACGAGAAGGTCCATGTACCTCTTCAATAATGTCGCTGTCCAAGAGCTCCTTTATTTTGCGTTCTACCTTATCTTCAATAGGAATTGGAATTCTCCGGTACGGTTGTGATACAGGCTTGCATTTTTCATCAACTGGAATCTCAACCAGTACATCCTTGAATTTTGGAAAAGGCTTAGAGGATTGTATGATTTCGTTTATTCCAATACCTAACTTGAGGACTCCTAAGCGAAGAGCAGTGTCCTTTCCCAATAAATCTCTTGATCCTTCTTTAATAACGTAAACTGTAGTGTGATCAGATTTCTTATTTACTTTGATGTCAGTTTCGAAAGACCCTTTCACATTCAAAGGTAATTTACTCGCGTATGAATATAAGTTTTTGTTTGACCCCTTAATTTGATTAGTACATAGAACTTTTTTCTTTTTTAAATTTTCCCATGTCTTTTCAGTAATTAAATTTAATTTACATCCAGAATCTATAAGCAACTTCAATTTGATTCCACCCATTTCACATTCAATGGTAGCTTCGTCGTCGTCATTCATGTTAAAAATATAATGGTCCTCGTCAGAAGAGTCATGTACAAAGTTTATTGAGTCTATTTCATTCCGTTTCTTTTTTATTTTAGGTTCGTCATTTTGTTTGTTTTCCAGTTTACGCTTTTGGGGTCTTGTCCTACACATTGCACTAAAATGCCCGGATTTGCCACAGGCATGACAATTTTTCCTTTTTGCAGGGCACTCCTTTGACGCAGTATGCGCATTGTATCCGCATCTACTACAATTACTTGGTCCAGGTTGACTTGTCGATTCTTTCATTTTACTAGTCTCATTTTTGTTTTTAATGTAATCTTTCTCAGTGTTATAAAATTTTTTGCGACTTGTAATTGTATTGATATCATTTGATTTTCTTTTTTGGCCATACTCTTCCAGTTGATGAGTTACTAATTCTAAAGTATTTGCTTCAGTTATGATTTTGTCCAATGTAACAGTGTCTCCTAATGTTAATATTTTTTTTCGCAGTTCTAACGAAAAACATTTTTCCACGATCTGATCAATTATATGCTCATCGGGACTAGTGAATTTACATTTTCTAGCTTGATTCCTCAATTTCACAACAAATTTTTCAAACTTTTCCCCTTCATCCTGCTTGATTTGACGGAATAAATGTCGTTCGTAAATTTTATTCTGCTTTGGAAGAAAATAGTCATCCAGCTTCTCAATAACTGTTTTAAACACTTGTGATTCATTTGTAGAATTTTCTTCGTAAGCACCAGGTAAGTTGTAAACTATTTCTTGGAGTCCTGGTCCTCCTAAAAGGAGCAATGTTGCTCTCTTTCATCCTTCGCCTGTAATTCCTGATGCTTCCAAATATATGTGAAAAGATCTTTTCCATTGCTCCCATCTCAGAGCAACTGTAGCGTTGTCTCCTTCGAGATCTAGCTTTTCAGGAGCTGGCAATAAATTTGTCATTTTCGGAGTAGATAGATTCGGGGCGACCTGGAACCGAAGTTAGTTTCGGTGACTACTGTATACTATTAGGGCGTCCCATTGTGTAAACACGGGTATCTAGTAGTATTATATTAACGAGTACTACCTTTTCCACAATCTCACAAACACGTACAATTTACAATTTCATGTAGGTTTGTACTACCTAACACACACAATTACGTACAATTTACAATTTCATGTAGGTCTGTACTACCCAATCCACACAATCATGCACGATTTACATTTTCATGTAGGCTCGTACTACCTAACACACAATCACGTACAATTTACAATTTCATGTAGGTTTGTACTACCTAACACACGCACGTCACGCACAATTTACATTTTCATGTAGGTTCGTACTACCTAACTCACAGTATAATTATTTCAATAAGTACGTATGCTCTAAAACAGCATTAAGTTTATTAAATCACCGGAAGGAATTTAGAACTACTGAAAAATTGAGCAATCTTACACAATACAAATTAAAATCTTAAACGTCAGGCATCCGCCTAACAATCTTTTGAATCCATGTAATTATGGTACAAAAATTCATGTTAAGTAAGTCAAGGATTAATAACATTCTTATAGCTAATTTATTTAACTTTAATCCATTTTAGTCATTAATTTAATCCATTAAAACGATTAGTTACTAAAGTCGCATTTAATACACAATACTTAATTATTAATTTCAATTCAATTTACGGGTAGTTTAAAATATAACATTAATCCGCATAGCAATGCCGCGACGCGATGAATCATCGGGAACATTGTAAAAGACCTACAAAGTGTAGTGATAAACGAAACAAGATATTAAGGTTTTGTTTGGTAAATTAAAGGTACATATTTTGTTTTGTTTCAATATAATCTTTTAGTGTATTTACTAAAAATATTTTACACGTGCAAATCTTATTCATATGTATATTGAATTATTGACCCTCCGGTAATTTAACAATCTGTTCAGAAACGCTACTGGTAGCGCCATCTAGTGAGCGTCTGCCTACATATTGAAAGAAGCCGATGCGGGTGCCGTTGTCACTTTAAAATAAATTGTTCTTCGTGACCGACAGAAAGTTCGAAATTAGTTATTTTTAATAGAGTAGATAAACCTGAAGCCCCCGCATACTAAACACAATCTATTACACACATCCACTGCATAAAAACTTAAACCATTAAATCATCCATCTCAATCATATGTATGTAACATATTCATTTTTTCTTCCTTGTTTTTTCTTTTAGAATATATATAGATATATATATTATTTAACACTGACCTTTTACCTCGTCGCCACATGTAGTACTCCGTGTCTTACGCGTACGGTAATTGGCTCGTTATCACACCAGTATGCAAGTAACATCCGCTCCTGCTCGTGGCTACCGCGTGACTGTCACCTCACTACCCGTGTGCCCGAGACAACGTCATGTTTACAGATCACAAACATTACACATACTAAATAGAAAAAAACGTAGCTTGTTTTTTATAATATTGGAATAGAAAAAAATAAATAGCCACTGTCAACTATGTACATCAATAATCAACCCCAGGTAAGACGAGACAGTTATTACCCCTGAGCGCTAAATCCCCTCGTTATTCTCTCCCTTTCAAAAATCTTGCAAACAAGAACATACAACGTTTACCGTGTCGTATCTTATCATAATATATTCATATATTGATACAATACTTATAAAACAAAACATTTAAAACTATATTTTGGTAAATGTCTTTCATTTCATTTCATTTTGGTAAATGTCGTTTTTGATAAATGTCATACCATAAATGGCATAAAAGAAATACCTATAACTTCAATAATAACAGTCCTTACCTTCAAAATACTTATTTGCAAGTATCTATTTTACAAACCAATAACTCTTGACCGAAAACTGTTAGATCAGAGGTTGGATTCAATTTTGGACAGCGTAACTAATCGGATTATCGGAACGTAGCGTCGAAATGTACTCGTATTTTCAAGGGAAATGGTGAGCGTTAGAGCGCACATTTTGCTACTCTAGTTACAAGTGTTATGACGTCATTATTCTGAAAATCGATGATAAATCCTAGGTCAATTATTATTAAAGTGGTAATTGGAATAGGTGATACGTACCTGATAGATCTGGGTGTTAAGTGGAATATGTAAACCTAATTGTAAAGTAAACATGTATAATGTATCGAATCGTCATATTAGGGTTAGGTTATAATTTAAAAAAGAACCCGGGCGAGTTTAAATTATATTTTTACTGAAAATGTAAGTTTGTTCGTTTTCTTTTAAGACCATAGACTTTCTATAGGTTATCCTGTTATAATTAAGAAAAGAACTATTTACATAATTTATTCAACATGCGATGGTCAATATTCGTCTTCTTTTTAAGATATTTATTCCAAAATCCCAATTCAAATTTTAATTGCATTTATTTTTGGGTCACTGAAGTGCATATGAGTTCCAAATTTCAACTCATTTGGTTCAGTAGTTTGACCAAATTGGCTGTGTCAGGCGAACGGAAAAACACGAGTTATCCTATAAGTGTTCCGTTTTTAGTCCCGTACCGGAACCCTATTACTAAGACTTCGCTGTCTGTCCGTCTGTCACAGGGCTATATCTCCGGAACCGTATTAGATAGACACATTAAATTTTTACAGAGGATGCATAACGGTGGCCGCTATAACAACAAATACTAAAAATAAAATAAAGTTGAATATTAGGGTCTCCATACAATAAACCGGATATTTTCGGCATTTTTCGATCTAACTGTTAAACCGTACTACGAAGACGGTTAATTTTTTTACAATCCGCTTACTACTATAACTGGTATTATAATAAATACAAATAAGAACCATAAAACATATCTTAATACAGTTATTTCAATTTATTTAGTTGTTTATTAAGTATTGTTGAAAAATAATAAAATTAATAGAAATAAGTAAAAAATAATAAACATTTGGTGGTACGGAAGCCTCCCTCCATGTTCATGCGAGTTCGACTCGTACTTGGCGAATTATTTGTTTTTGTAGGGAACCCTAAAACCCTGCATAAAAGAGCTAACGGAAGCTTTTAACCAATAAAACACATACAAAGTGTAAGCAAATCATGTCTCCTACATTTTAAAGTACCTTATGATGTTATTTATGAAGCAATATTTGCAGCGGAAGCGAAATAAATTGCAATTTACAACCCCTTTCATGTCGCCGATTGAATATGTTGTGACGTGCAGTTGCACGCAAGTCCAATACAACACCGGAAAAGACGTTTATGGAGAAAAATCAAGTCTAAGTATATCAAATATAAAAGTTAGTATATATTTTATATGATAGTCTTCTGAAATAAATTGCGTACTTTTTATGTCGGTAATTTGCTGATGAAAAAATGGTTTGTTTTTATTTTTCGTTTTTCTACCAACGTGTATGCGAAGTAATGTTGAAAGGTTAATCGGATTTAGACAGAATTTCATGAATCAAAAAACTATTACATCATATTATCATCATTATGATAAATCGATAATATCTAAATGTTATCATTGTAACGAAACGCTCTGGCGTATCGTTTCCGTTTCAAAAATCAAACGTCATGGTGCGCCTAACGAAGAATAACGTAAAGAATATACCGCCAAAATTCTCCTTTCGCCCAGGGTTGACTGAGTGCAAAGAGATTACTCCTAAGGAAGATCAGGCCGTGCTTACTTCCTTGAGCCCGCGTCGTGCACGTCACCCCTGACACAATTCGAGTCCGCAGATCGAGTTGGAGGGCAAGGTTGGTGGTTTTATCTATTTTATCTATCATTTGCTGTGACGAGAATTCGAGTGAGAGGTCATATCTCTTCAAACTATAGATATGTTATATGCCCACTAAACAACACAAAAAGTGAGCGAAACGCGAGCGCATTGACACACACATGCGAGAGCGACTAGAGTCGACACACCAATTGGTTGCTTTTGTATGTTTCAAAGTATGCTCGCTATATTTAGTTATTACGAGTATATTTACATACACCATACAGCCCATACCTACTCTATATTGTTAGGGAAGCGTGGACGTACCCGCAACCTACAATATTTGCTGGTATTCGAGCCGGACCCCTACAAATTTGTCTTACTTTCGAGGGGGAGCGTACAAAATATGTAGCTATAGCTACGCACAAAGTCACGGCAATATCATTTCAATATCACAAAAATCATTTTCATTTCGCAGAATACATCGCGTAGGTGGCGGATAATGAGTACTTGAGTCGTTACGAGCTCTTAAAAAGGTTCAATCAATTGGAGCTTATGAAGCACCCTTAAAAATACGCAGAATATTTGCGCCATCGCTCATTAGATGCCTCAGATATAACGAGGGGATAATGTCTATTTTCAAGTAAGTAGCGACGCAAAATGCTTATTCAATAAGAAAATTTCTTTGGATTCTCTACCCACACAACATCTAACAAAAATACCATGTCAAGGCGGGCAATTGCTTAGCTTGAAATCTATATAAAAAGGTTTTAAAAATATTTTTTAAGTAATGTTATTTTACTTTTCGTGCTCTTTTCAAAAAATCTTTTAAATTGATACCGATATAATGTGCACGAAAAGCAATTGATCTACAATTCCTACTGGATTTAAAATAGCGTCATCACTATGCATTATCCAAACTAAACGTGTACGTAATGCGAAATTACAGCTCAATCGTTTGGGGATAACTGGTTTAAAATTAAGAAGCAAGATTTCAACCCTCACATTCGTGCGAACTAATAAAACAGTTAAAAATTAAAACATTCACAGCCCCACACTTAGATTTCCCGTGTAGCAATGGACTATAAAATTCAAACAACCACCCAGACCCAGAACAGATGTCTAAATTAATAATTTAGGCGTCTCTCTAGCCGGGTCGAACCCGGGACCCTCTGCGCACAGACCCTCAGTGACCGCACAGACTTATAGTGACCGCGACGTGACACAGTTACCATGAGTTATTACGTTTTGACAAATATAACTCTTTTGGTATTTGTTTACGTTATTATTTACGGTATTTATTTACAAATTCCAATCAACACCCCTAGCGGATTAGCAGATTGAATCAGAACTATAGTGTCAGTAACGTAACATTCAATGTCTAAATTGACAAAATGGCGCTTTATGTTTTGCCTCTCTTTTTTGCGAACTTGTGAGGCAGACAAAAACACTTACTTATTGTTACATTTACTGAACGGAACAGAATAATGGATTGAATAAACGTAACGTAAAATTGTGGGGTGTTTTGAAAACTCATGGTAAGGGTACAGGTCGTCATACAATAAAAGCTAGTAAAAATGTGTTCAAGGATTTACTTAAATTTTCAATCAAAATTTCCGGCCGTAAGTACGTATTTGAAAACAATAACTTAACCAATTTGCGTCCGGAAATCATCATCATCAACAACAACTCATTACTGTCCCACTGCTGGGCACGGGTCTCCTCTCAGAATGAGAAGGATTAGGCCATAGTCCACCGCACTACCCAAGTGCGTATTTCTAGACTTTGAGATTATTTTTATCTCTTAAGTATGCAGGTTTCCTCACGATGTTTTCCTTCACCGTTTAGCAAGTGATAATTAATTTCTAATACGCATTACTTTGGAAAATCAGAGGTTTTAAACCTCGGCCTGGGTTTTAAACCTCGGACCCCTCCATCGAGAGGCCGGGTTTCTTAACTAAAACTTTATTAGGCTATCACTGCGTCCGGGAATACGAATTTGAAAACATTTCAAGCAAGCCGTCGTAACTTTCTACGTCGCTCGCCTAAGATTTTCCGGTCGGCTTACAAGAGCCCCCTTTGCGCCACTCTACCCTCTAAACGAACTTCATTGTTGGCTACCTGTTGCAGAAAAATCTTTGAGACGGAATGGGACTACTGATTTTATCCGACGGCGAAGTGTAATGTTTGTCGACGTATTTATTTTGTTTGTATGTATTTTCTTTGTCATGTCGTTGACGGAATATTTACATGTGAGGTGTTACAGTAAAATAATCTTAAGTAGTCAGCTTTTTAGTTTTTATAATAAAATAGTCCTATATTTACAAAATAGCCAACTTTTACTTGTTGTTTGTGAGTTAGTAATTTCTTTAGTAGCTAGATAGATCTTGAATCTTGAAAAATTTATCTTAGTCGCAAATCATAAAATATATACTTAGATCTGACTTCACGTGGAGATATTAAATTCGCAGTTCAAACTCTAGAAGAGCGAGTATTCTATATAAAATATTGAAGTAGCCATAACCCACCTGATGGTAAGTGAACACCTTTAATCAACCCCAGATAAAATTACATTATTACCTGACCTTGACCAGTGTGTCATTGCTGAAAACTAAATTACACGCTTCGAATGAGTATTTATCTGTGAACTATGGCATGAACCCCTCTCACTCTGAGAGGAAACTCGTGCCCAGCAGTGGGCCGTAGGCAGCTTTAAGACAGTAATGAGTTGATGACAAATGCAATTTAAAGTACAGGCACCCATTAACCGCAGTAAGAAATCATCCAGTGCACTTATTACAAATTTCCTATAAATTTTTAACCGAGAATACCCTATCGGTCTATTAAAAGTAACATTTCGATTCAAGCCTTTAACATGACGTCTACGAGTATTACATAGCTGGACGTCTTGATGTAAACTGACGTTTAAATCTGACATCGTACGGTATTTATCATAGCTATATTATCCTACTGACGTAGGGTATCTATGGTATTTATAGACTTGAAATAAAAGCCCTTTTCAATATAAAATGCTAAACATATTGTATGACATGTATCATTCTAAAACTAATATATAATTAATGTCGCTTACTATATTAAAGTACTAGCTGACCCGGCAAACTTTGTACCGCCTCAAAATCTATTTATCAAATATATTTAAAAATAATACATATAACATATAAAATATAGCCTATGTTACTCGTGGATAATGTAGCTTTCGAACGGTGAAAGAATTTTTAAAATCGGTCCAGTCGTTTTTGAGCCTATTCATTACAACCAAACAAACAAAAAAAATGTGAGCCGTCACGGGACGCCTGGCAGATGTGAAACATCGACATTATTTTGTAATTATTAAAATATACAGAAAAAAATAAATTGGCTCCAATATATTAGTAAACTCAAGAATCTTAGCTAGTTATTTCAATATATTACTAAAATCGTAAATTATAAGTATCAATAATGAATGTTTCACAATAAATGCCACTATGATTAGAAAAATTAATTAATTTTTGATGTGAAACATCTATAGCCGCACGTAAAAAAGATTTCTGGCGTGGCGACGATTACCTTTAACTACATAGACAAATGTTCTATAAGGGACAGAGCTATTAGAACAATGTGATAAAAAAAGACAACTAGTGTTTGACCTTGCGTTTCAAGTGTACGCAAACGTAAATATTGACCATGGAATATAGTGACCAATGATTACTTCAGTCAAAACGGGACATCGATTTTTTTATGTCAAATACTTTTTACTTGAAAAAATATAGTTAGAAATAATAAAAAACACGCTTTTATGATAAAATTAACTAAAAAGTAGAAAATAATTTTTAATCTAGGAATCATTTAAGGAAAAGTAAATAGTATAATTGTGCAAAAAATGTGGGGCGCTTTATGAAAACTGATAAATGGAGCACCCCATGTTTTTTTCACAATTATAATATTTACTGTTACTTAATTGACAATGGCAACGGTTCATTTCGGAGACAACGGCACGAAGCATCGAAAAAAGGGACTGTCCCGTTAAAAACGGGACGTATGGACGTATATTTCTCATTGATACTCATGCTTGTCAAAGACAATGAAATAATGGAACAGAAGGTAAAAAATGTCCAGAACTGTCGATAATAGTTTTAGTACATCGTTTACGTAGAAATGTTATAGTACAGTTTAACTAAATAAATTATTATTATATAAATATATAATTTGATGAAAGAATGTATCTATACAGATGTATCGACTGGTTTAAAATATACGATTTAAAAATTGTTTATATTTATTATCGTATATTAGTAAAGATTACTCACTCCTAACAAGAAAATGTACCCAGTTTTGAGAATTGAAATAGTTGCGTAAAAAAGTTTTGCCACGTCTCCGTGCTAAAATGTCCCTAAAATATTTGAAATAATTATTTATCTATTATGTAAATTACGCAGTATTAGTAATTTATTTGTAAATTTTCTCTAAAAATGTTTTTATTTGTCAAGAATTCAAAAAAAACTTACTAATAAGCCGTTTGTGGCTTCATTCAATTTCAAGGCGGCGAAGTATCTTTACTAATTTATGTTTATTATTTTCAGTTTTATTTTACACACGACCATTAATTGCAAAGTTGTGTACATTTTATAAATGTACTAGCTGACCCAGCAAACATTGTGTTGCCATATAAATAAAAAAAATGTTAAGGGTGAACAACCCTTATCACTTAAGAGATATGAAAAATAGATAGATAGTAGCCAATTCTCAGACTTACTGAATATGCATATAAATTTTGATGAAAATCAGTAAGAGCGTTTCGCAGGAGTACAGTAACTAACATCGTGACATGCGAATTTTATATAATCTTACCGTGGTCTTTTTGAGGATTAATTTCTGGCTATACAAAGATTGTTTATTAAATTATGTTTAGGTTAATTTATTCAATTAAAGAAATTTTAAAATACCGTATACTATCCTATATAAATTTTATGGTAATATTTTTTATTATTTACCACATATATCGAAGAAAATTTAGAGATTAGGATACAGAATTTCCCATATATCGATTTTATTTTATTAAAATAAACTATAAAAAGTTATATTTTGACTAAAACACACTAATATAAAAATTAAGCAGTGGGATCTTAAACTATAACATACACGTATGAACATCGTGAGCTTCAATAAAATGTCACTTCTGTTCTGTTGATCTATGGTCATAGATCAATGAAAATTTTTTCATTGATCTATGACAGTTCAATTCAATCAATGAAAGTGATAAAGACGCAAAATGCATGGTCATGCATTTTGCGTCTTTATCACTTTCATTGACAAAAACATACTTTGTCTCTTTCTGGTTACTCATGTAATCATGGCGGATCGAACACGAAAAATAAACAAAATTTAATAATTTCTCTTCATTTACGTGTGATAGGTGATTCCATGAATCTTGTTTCTTTTTCGAGCATAATTTTTGCATTTATGCATTGCACAAGAAGGCATTTTGAGGCTTAAAATTCAAAATAATGACGTTTAACGTGTTCAGTGACATTCGTGTGTATTACTACGCCGCGCGAGAGCGACTGTAGTCGTTTTAACTCGTTTTACACCACTTGACGTATTTTGTATGTTTTAAGTATTGCCCGCTTATTTTTCTGATAATAAAATGTCTGACCGTGATAATTTAGAGAGTGAAAGTGATCAGCCTTCTGCAAAGAAAGCAAAATCACACTATGACACACCATCAAGTCATCAGTAAGTTAATTATTTTTTTATAATTAAAGTATGCATTTATCTGTGCATTAAGCACGCGTATATTTGGTGTGTTTTGAGCGCCAGCAAATGTAAAATCTACTATCTTGGTAGATTAAAATTCACATAAAAATCATTGCATACAATGTTTTTAAATTATTAATTAATTTTAATGTCATTCTTCTCAGAGAATAAATTTATTAAGACTGACAGAATTGTATTTCAAAATCAGCTGATGGCGTGCAGCGCACGAAAGTTTTTTCTTATTTGTTATAAATATGAACATTAAAAAATTAATTAATTTTTCTAATCATAGTGGCATTTATTGTGAAACATTCATTATTGATACTTATAATTTACGATTTTAGTAATATATTGAAATAACTAGCTAAGATTCTTGAGTTTACTAATATATTGGAGCCAATTTATTTTTTTCTGTATATTTTAATAATTACAAAATAATGTCGATGTTTCACATCTGCCAGGCGTCCCGTGACGGCTCACATTTTTTTTAATGTTCATATTTATAACAAATAAGAAAAAACTTTCGTGCGCTGCACGCCATCAGCTGATTTTGAAATACAATTCTGTCAGTCTTAATAAATTTATTCTCTGAGAAGAATGACATTAAAATTAATTAATAATTTAAAAACATTGTATGCAATGATTTTTATGTGAATTTTAATCTACCAAGATAGTAGATTTTACATTTGCTGGCGCTCAAAACACACCAAATATACGCGTGCTTAATGCACAGATAAATGCATACTTTAATTATAAAAAAATAATTAACTTACTGATGACTTGATGGTGTGTCATAGTGTGATTTTGCTTTCTTTGCAGAAGGCTGATCACTTTCACTCTCTAAATTATCACGGTCAGACATTTTATTATCAGAAAAATAAGCGGGCAATACTTAAAACATACAAAATACGTCAAGTGGTGTAAAACGAGTTAAAACGACTCCAGTCGCTCTCGCGCGGCGTAGTAATACACACGAATGTCACTGAACACGTTAAACGTCATTATTTTGAATTTTAAGCCTCAAAATGCCTTCTTGTGCAATGCATAAATGCAAAAATTATGCTCGAAAAAGAAACAAGATTCATGGAATCACCTATCACACGTAAATGAAGAGAAATTATTAAATTTTGTTTATTTTTCGTGTTCGATCCGCCATGATTACATGAGTAACCAGAAAGAGACAAAGTATGTTTTTGTCAATGAAAGTGATAAAGACGCAAAATGCATGACCATGCATTTTGCGTCTTTATCACTTTCATTGATTGAATTGAACTGTCATAGATCAATGAAAAAATTTTCATTGATCTATGACCATAGATCAACAGAACAGAAGTGACATTTTATTGAAGCTCACGATGTTCATACGTGTATGTTATAGTTTAAGATCCCACTGCTTAATTTTTATATTAGTGTGTTTTAGTCAAAATATAACTTTTTATAGTTTATTTTAATAAAATAAAATCGATATATGGGAAATTCTGTATCCTAATCTCTAAATTTTCTTCGATATATGTGGTAAATAATAAAAAATATTACCATAAAATTTATATAGGATAGTATACGGTATTTTAAAATTTCTTTAATTGAATAAATTAACCTAAACATAATTTAATAAACAATCTTTGTATAGCCAGAAATTAATCCTCAAAAAGACCACGGTAAGATTATATAAAATTCGCATGTCACGATGTTAGTTACTGTACTCCTGCGAAACGCTCTTACTGATTTTCATCAAAATTTATATGCATATTCAGTAAGTCTGAGAATTGGCTACTATCTATCTATTTTTCATATCTCTTAAGTGATAAGGGTTGTTCACCCTTAACATTTTTTTTATTTATATGGCAACACAATGTTTGCTGGGTCAGCTAGTACATTTATAAAATGTACACAACTTTGCAATTAATGGTCGTGTGTAAAATAAAACTGAAAATAATAAACATAAATTAGTAAAGATACTTCGCCGCCTTGAAATTGAATGAAGCCACAAACGGCTTATTAGTAAGTTTTTTTTGAATTCTTGACAAATAAAAACATTTTTAGAGAAAATTTACAAATAAATTACTAATACTGCGTAATTTACATAATAGATAAATAATTATTTCAAATATTTTAGGGACATTTTAGCACGGAGACGTGGCAAAACTTTTTTACGCAACTATTTCAATTCTCAAAACTGGGTACATTTTCTTGTTAGGAGTGAGTAATCTTTACTAATATACGATAATAAATATAAACAATTTTTAAATCGTATATTTTAAACCAGTCGATACATCTGTATAGATACATTCTTTCATCAAATTATATATTTATATAATAATAATTTATTTAGTTAAACTGTACTATAACATTTCTACGTAAACGATGTACTAAAACTATTATCGACAGTTCTGGACATTTTTTACCTTCTGTTCCATTATTTCATTGTCTTTGACAAGCATGAGTATCAATGAGAAATATACGTCCATACGTCCCGTTTTTAACGGGACAGTCCCTTTTTTCGATGCTTCGTGCCGTTGTCTCCGAAATGAACCGTTGCCATTGTCAATTAAGTAACAGTAAATATTATAATTGTGAAAAAAACATGGGGTGCTCCATTTATCAGTTTTCATAAAGCGCCCCACATTTTTTGCACAATTATACTATTTACTTTTCCTTAAATGATTCCTAGATTAAAAATTATTTTCTACTTTTTAGTTAATTTTATCATAAAAGCGTGTTTTTTATTATTTCTAACTATATTTTTTCAAGTAAAAAGTATTTGACATAAAAAAATCGATGTCCCGTTTTGACTGAAGTAATCATTGGTCACTATATTCCATGGTCAATATTTACGTTTGCGTACACTTGAAACGCAAGGTCAAACACTAGTTGTCTTTTTTTATCACATTGTTCTAATAGCTCTGTCCCTTATAGAACATTTGTCTATGTAGTTAAAGGTAATCGTCGCCACGCCAGAAATCTTTTTTACGTGCGGCTATAGATGTTTCACATCAAAAAGTTTTCCTCTTTATAATAAATATTCTACATTTTGTAGGTGGTAGAGCCTTTTGTGATGCGACTCCGGCAGCACCGCTACGCCTATTTCTGCCTAATGCAATTTTGTTACTGGTGTGTGGTGTGTGCGACACATACTTGTCCGAGGCGTTTCAACTTAGTTCTCAAAAGTAGCAAACGCACCGGTAGCCGACCTCAGGTAGAACTCTTATCTCATCTAAGCTTCTCGTGTGTAAAAGTTGTAAAAATACAATATTCAAACGACATATGATATGAAAGACGTCGGCAACGAATAATGTTATTGTGTTCACTAGAGTTTAATATGCCCGCATTGCAAAGTTTAAATGCCGTTAAATCGCAAATAGGTAGGTAAAATACGCTGAGCCATACAAACGAGTCGAAGACCCTCTGTTTTAAAAAATCACATACAATACATACAGATTTGACAATACAATACAATTTAATACAAAATGCACATACGTCGCTTTGTTCTCAAAAATAAAGACCTATTTGTTACTAGTACTTACTGAAAATCCAATAAGAACCAATTTTATACCAAATGCACACGCTTACAATTCTAAAAGGTAATCGCTGCTTTAGCAAGGGTCACATGAATATACTTATCGACCTGGATGGGTCAATCAAATGGTCATACGCTTGAGAGCGGAACAAAACGGCCCGCAGCCCTTGTAAAGGGCATCATTATCTAAACGTCCAGTGCCGAATTAATACCATTATGTGCCTTTGCAAAACTTGACCAGCTATTCAAGTTTTAAAACGCTGTAAACACCCTTTATTATACACAATGAGCCCATTTCAATAGAACCAGTTATGTGGTAACAGCTGTGTAACCGAATTATAGTATTCAGGCTGACCGCTTGACTAAGAGCGAGGCAACAAGCTTAAAGAACAAATGTATAAATGTATAAAGTACGTGGATGTGCGACAGCGATACGCGATCAAAAAATTTCGGGTAAATCGCGCCGCTTGGGTCAATGATTATATTAGTAGAAGATCCGAAGCTAAATCGAACTGGACCGAGCTGATAATAGAATGAAACTCATTTTATAACGAAATTAGTACATTGGGTAATACATTAAAAATGGGTTTGCTAAAAAAATCCTGGACAGGATAATTTTAATTATTTTTTGAAAAAATAATTTTCATTTTGCAGACAACCCTATATCAACGTGTTCACAATAAAACAGCGCTTCTACTGATATAAAATTTTATCTATTATCATCATGAGTGAAAGTAGTTGCCAGCGAAATACCTGTTTATACCTGACAACCCAGTAGTTCGTCCACGTAAATAATAGGCAACCCAAAGCCTGCACATTCTGTATGTTTTTAACATTCACTCAGAATAGAATTTTCTTATTATCTCGATGTTGCAAAATTTAATTTTCAATTAAATTTTAATTTTTCAAAAAATAATTAAAATTATCCTGTCCAGGATTTTTTTAGCAAACCCATTTTTAATGTATTACCCAATGTACTAATTTCATTATAAAATGAGTTTCATTCTATTATCAGCTCGGTCCAGTTCGATTTAGCTTCGGATCTTAGACCATATATTATGTCAATTATGGCGCATCGTTGCGACGTCGTGTTGCGAAGATACATGTCTTGAAAATCTACGACAGGCATAGTAAAAAATCGCGTCACGTCGGCGTCGTATCTTAAATAACAGTAGAATTTTCTTAGTATAAGAAGACTAGCTGACCCGGCAAACTTTGTACCTCCTCAAAATCTATTTATGAAATATATTTCATATCATATAAAATATAGCCTCGTGGGTAATGTAGCTTTCAAATGGTGAAAGAATTTTTAAAATCGGTCCAGTAGTTTTTGAGCCTATTCATTACAATCAAACAAACAAACAAATTTTCCTCTTTATAATATTAGTATAGATAACATCTCCCACATCCACATCTGCGGACCTAAAATGACAATATTTCTTTGAACTTCCACGACATCATATTATAACGTTGTATCACGATAGGATTTGTATCGTATTTTATACGATTCACGTTCGAGATTCCACAACGTAAACGTCGTCACATCGTGTCACGACGCGACGTCATACCATAGGTATCCCATTCTAGGTTCGGATAGATGACAGATAAGTATAAGTTCTTATATGCTTTAAGCCTAAGAGAGGTAACTAAATCAATGAGCTAACACTAACGACATAATGCCAACGACCGCCGACAGGCAGCGACTAGTCCACCCGGCCCCGACTGTCGCTCATGCATTATCACCCTAAGTTCCAACTTGGTGCGTATAATTGGTTTAGCAACTATGATCTCTATGCACGACGCCAATTATCCCGCCTGACATACTCTCATCTAATTGGGATCCAGTTTCCTAATCATCTCTACCCGGACGGGATTAACGTTAAATGCTATAACGTGCGGAATGGCAAGCGGATTGTAGTCGGACTGCGAAATTACATTATTCACACACAGTTGATGTGGAATGAATTTCCTTCTGAGGTATTCCCGGAGCGCTATGACATGGGGCTCTTCAAAAAAGGTGTAAAAAGAGCTCTCCTCCAAAGCCAGCGATGCATTGGCGACTCCTCTGGTGTTGCAAATGTCCATAGGCGATGTTGACTGCTTTCCATCCGTTAGCCCGTCTGCCTCATCGTTTAGGTATAATTATATAAAAAAACAGTTGGACTACTGGAAGAATAGTCTCACTAGTGCGACAGGGCTTAAACAAAACAGTGAATTCGAATTACATACACATACGAGTGTGATGTTATTGTCTGAAAGTTTCAGTTGGACTACAGAGAATGGATATCAATATCTTTATCTACCTTATAATAGTACCTATTTGTCTTGTTGAAAGGTATAATAAACCCATACTTACTCGAAAATTTTGGAAGATGTAGTATAATTCGACCAATCGTACCACATCATACAAACAAACATGCAGTCCACCTGCCGGTAAGTGGCTACTACCTACATTATCCGGATATCTGTAATCAATCCCAGAAAATATTAGATTCCCATCTGTGGTTGGCCACAGATACGTTAATAAATAGGAAATACATAATTCTTTAACGTCTTTAATAAGTATGTCTCTTACCAAACATTTCAAACTAGAACACAGCAGCGCTTCACACTGCCGTTATAGGACAAAAAAATGGTTGGCGGTGGTGCCTCTAGTGTCAAACCGCAAAGGCTTCTACCATCTTAACAAACCCTACAACATATTATTTAGATGTCGACTAGGCGATGAATACACATCAAACAACAAAGCTCGTTACAAAACTCAAAATTGTAAATAGCCACCTATTTCTAGATAAGTGCAGTGATAGCCTAGTGGTTAAGAAACTCGACCTCTCGATCGAGGGGTCCGAGGTTCAAATCCCAGGCACGCACCTCTAATTTTTCAAATTATGTGCGTATTAGAAATTGATTATCACTTGCTAAAACGGTGAAGGAAAACATTGTGAGGAAACCTGCAGACCTGAAAGATTTATAAAAAAAAAATCTCAAAGGTATGTGAAGTCTGCCAATACGCACTTGGCCAGCGCGGTGGACTATGGCCTAATCCTTCTCATTCTGAGAGGAGACCCGTGCCCAGCAGTGGGACAATAATGGATTGATGATGACCTATTTCTAGCGTGTAGCAGTTTTTGCGGTGGAAGAGTGTGGACGCCAACTGAGTTCACTTGATTGTAAGTGGTTACTGACGCTCATGGACATCTGTAATTAACCCTAGATAAATAAGATTCCTACTTCATAAGTAAGCTGGAACGCCTCGGAAAAAAATGTCTCCTTTACCTCACCCTTCAAACTAGAATACAGCGCTTAACACTACTTATAAGGCAGATATAGGTGTGGCGATGGTGCCGCTGGAGTCAAACTATAGAAGGTTCCACAACCACTGTACCTACTTACATACATGATTTACCATGCGAACCGCATACTCTACTTTACCCGGCATTTAAAAAAAAATGACTGCATTATTTAAATACAGTACCTACCTCAAATACATCAATTTTCCAAAATGAAACCATGACGGATGCACCCCGTATCAGATTAACGCAATAATTGAACGCAACCCTCATCTCAGAACTTTTACCCCTGAGTGCTCGTGGCAGCTCCCCCGCCGCCTAGCCCCGGGCGAGTCGGTATTAAAAAAGGGTGAAGCAAATCAATATTGCAGTTTACATGTTGTTACAACTTTGCAATTTTGAATTTTGTAACGAGCTTTGATGTGTGATGTGTATTCATCGCCTATATTAAATCTAAATGATAAGTTGTAAGTTTTGTAAAGGTACCCTTTGTGATAGAACACGTTGTTTTTTGACTACAGAGGCTTCACCGCCACACCTGTTTTTCGCTTTTAACCGCAGTGTTAAGACCTTAACTTTACTGTGTTTGAAGAGTGTGGTAAGAGAGACATACTTATCCGAGGCGTACCAACTTAGTCCTCAGCAACGCATCTGTGGCCGACCTCAGGTAGGACTCTATTATTTTCTGGAGTTGATACAGATGTCCATGTGCACTACGGTCCTATTACCATTGAGCACTGCATGCTTGTCTGCTACTTAAATAGTATTGTTGACTACGTATATAGTAATAAAACCTTACCTACTATTAATACTTAATATTTATTTAGATTTTTTCTGCATGAAAAGTTTTGTTTAAACGGGTAAGGAGTGTAGCGTTTAATTACTGCATCTACGAGTAGCTTTCAAAAGCGGCCAAATCGATCGCAGATGCTAAAGGTACGATGCGTTCCGATGCACTTACACGCCGCATCTATACTTATGTTATCTATGACTGATTTCAAATAGAATTCGAGTCCTACTCAGGCATAGACTTTTCGCAGGATAATTACAGACGTCCATGAAACATCTTTGGCAGACAAAAATTTTGACATTAGAAATTACATTAGAATACTATCCACAATGAAACAATAAACAAAGCTTAAATAAAATAAACTTATGAATGAATTCAATTTCAGTTCATTCTGTTTTAACTTACTACTAAGAATCTAAACATTATTCTTCAATTTAAGGAGTATAGCAAAACTTACACGTCAAAACAGATATCCCGGTATACCGGTTCCCCCAAATAAATATGACCCATTTTCGTTACCCTTCAAGTAGCAGTGTCAAGGTTACTAAGATCGATACAGACCCGAGGGTCAATGTCGTGACTTTGATTTCGGAGATCGCAAACAAGTTTAGACAATTCGTTTTTACCCGACTCCGGGGGGAAATGTTTTTATAATAATAATAATGTACCGATTGTTATTTCTACCCACTTATTTCATTAATACCCACACAATTAAAACAATCGCTTAACACATTAAACTTACCAGTATAGACATTTGCATCTACAGAAAGCTGTCATTTTCACGTGCAGAATTGTTAGAAAGTTTTTACAGGTTGAAAAGAGTTGAATAGCGCGGATTCGAATACTACGACCAGTATCCTTACCACGAGTTTTTACGTTTTAACAAATATGACTGTTTTGGTATTTCTTTACGTATTGTTGTTGTTTACGTATTACGTATTAGCCCATACTATTTCCAAGTTCTGATATAATCCGCTAGGGGCGCTGATTGGAAATTGTATGGGCAAATACGTAAACAAATACCAAAACAGTCATATTTGTCAAAACGTAAAAACTCATGGTAAGGGTACAGGACGACTACTAAAAGTTACTTAGCTGTAACTGGCACTCACTTGGCCTTGGCCCATGAATGCCAATATACCGGATGCGTAATGCCGAGCCTAAAATAAGAATATAATAACAATAATAAAATTTATTTCAGACTATAAGTTCGTCCATATTTATTGTTAGTATACAGTTTAAGCTTAACCTATGTTAATATACACACGGAAAAATAAAAATAAGAGAACTATAACACTAATAATAAATACATTAAAAATAAAAATATATAAAGGAGAGAAATCTAAGGTCTATTGGTGCCGACGTGTGCACTATTCCAGGCTCTCCAGAGAGGGCGGTCCAGTACCCTTACCATGAGTTATTAAGTTTCGACAAATATGACTGTTTTGTATTTGTTTACGTATTGGCCTATACAATTTCCAAGTTCTGATATAATCCGCTAGGGGCGCTGATTGGAAATAGTATAGGCAAATACGTAAACAAATACCAAAACAGTAATATTTGTCAAAACGTAAAAACTCATGGTAAGGGTACAGCTTATACGCCATTGTGCCGAGGAGAGTGTTGTGAGTTTCATGTGGTAGCGGTTATGTGTATGTACGACTCATTCTTCGGCAGGCCTTAATGCCTGACTTTTTTTTTTATAATATAGGAGTAGCAGACGAGCATGCAGTCCACCTGATGGTAAGTGGCTACTGCCGCCCATGTACATCTGTAATCAACCCCAGATAGGATTAGATATTCCTACCTGATGTCGGCCACAGATGCGCCGCTACCCCTGAGGACTAAGCTGGAACGCCTCGGAAAAGTATGTCTCCCTTACCACACCCTTCAAACCGGAACACAGCAGCGCCTAACACTGCTGTTATTAGGTAGAAATAGGTGTGGCGGTGGTGCCGCCGGAGTCGAACCACAAAGGGTTCTACCACCTTCAAACCTGACTTGACTGATTTTAATTAAGTGTGGTTGGAATCGTCTAAATTGTAGAAGAAATAGGATACACTATTTCCCTTTTCAGTTAATTATTTATAAGCAAGTGGGTTTTGTCTAATAATTACTAGGTTATTTTCGTTTTATTCTAAACCTAGGGACGCCTACAGGATACTCCTCCACGCTGCTCCAATACGAATTAGTGGAAATATCATGGACAAATTATATTTCTTTGATGTTTGAAATCCAAATTAATAAAATGAATTACCGGGACTCATAATTACCGTCAAATGCCAATATAAAGATATTTTATGCTGAATACTAATAGACATCTAAATACTTTGCATCTTTTACGTAATAATCTTTTTAATTTATAAGCAATTTCAATGAAAATCAATTTCGTCAATCGTCACAATCAATTACCATAATTCTCCCAAATAAGGAAGCCATAAATAAACCAAAGGACCAAAGACGGCAGTTTAATTAAAAAAGTATGAATGTCCCCAAAAGTTAAATAGACTCACGCTCTGATTGAACTCAAAGCAAAAAATACATTTAGAAATACATACTTAGATAGGTCCGACATAATTTGATACGCCCCTGATGTTCAAAGAGATTCTAAATTAAAATCCGTACAAGTTCTCTTTAAATGGGGGATGATTTGAAACGGATAATGCGATGGGCAAAATAAACTTGTGTATTATAGAGCCATACGCTCAAAGGACTATGTGTGCGTGCAATATTGCAGACCCTTTAGTAATATCAATTTACAATACGCAGTCAGGATATGCCGATGTGATGTGTGTGTGGTTTACCATACTCCTACCTGAGGGGACTTCTTTGTATGCACGAAATACGTAATTTCGGTCGATATTTCGGAAACTTACGAAGTTTACGAATAGTTAAATACGGGTAAGCAATAATCAATTTTAACCATTTTTTCATATCAAAATTCAAAAGACAATTTTACTGGGCTTATTTTTTTAACCAATAAATCTTAAATTTCGTACTATGGTAGGTATTGATAGCCTAGTGGTTAAGAAACTCGACCTCTCAATCGAGGGGTCTGTGGATCAAAGCCCTGATTTTTCAAAGCTATGTGCGTATTAGAAATTGATTATCACTTGCTAAACGTTGAAGGAAAACATCGTGAGGAAACCTGCGTACATGAGAGATTTATAAAAAAAGTCTCTAAGGTATGTCAAGTTTACCAATACCCACTTGGACAGCGCAGTGGACTATAGCCTAATCCTTCTCATTATGAGAGGAGACCCGTGCCCAGCAGTGGGACAGTAATGGGTTGATGAAGATGAACTATAGTAGGCAAAAATTGTTAACATTTATTTTATTACCAACGGCTGTGAAAGGAAAGCCCTCGTGTCCATTCGATAAAATAATTTGATTGATTGTTTGGACTGCGGACTTTCAGACGAATCCGAAACTTCGTTTAGATGTAGGGAATAATCCCCCTGTCGGTACGTCGAAAATAAATGCAAAAATAATGAAACAATGTCAATATAAACCCTATTGTAAAGGGTATAAAACGTGTTCCGTAGCAACTGTACCCTTAGTACGAGTTCTTAAGTTTTGACAAAAATGTCTGTTTTGGTATTTGTTTACGTATTTGCCCATACATTTCCAATCAGCGCCCCTAGCGGAATGTATACTGATTGGAAATATATGGGAAATATGTAAAGGTAAGGTAAATATGTGAAGGTGGTAGAACTATTTTGGTTCGACTCCGGCGGCACCACCGCCACACCTATTTCTACCTAATAACAGCAGTGTTAAGCGCTACTGTGTTCCGGTTTGAAGGGTGTGGTAAGGGAGACAGACTTTTCCGAGGCGTTCCAGCTAAGTCCTCAGGGGTAGCGGCGCATCTGTGGCCGACCTCAGGTAGGAATATCCAATCCTATCTGAGGTTAATTACAGAAGTCCATAGGCGGCAGTAGCCACTTACCATCAGGTGGACTGCATGCTCGTCTGCTACTCTTATAAAAAAAAAATCAAAAACAGTAATTTATGTGAAAACGTTAAAACTCATACTAAGGGTACTGATTCGAGAGGATTAGTGCCCTACACTTCATTATTTTCGAAAACAGCGCCCTCCCTTTGTCTCCCCTTCACAATTGGAAGGGAAACAATTATCAGGCATTACTTCGTAAGTGCACTTTGATTTTGATGTTTGCTGTCTAATAAAGGTACCGCTAAATAAAATAAGAATAACATTGCCTATAACGATAAATAAAGTAAGGATGGGATAGATTTTTTCTATACAAACAAAATATTTTACACGCCCCTCCAAAATTAGATAATGATCTTAAAATATTAGTTGGTGGTTAATAAACCAAATTTCGCGTCAAAAACTAACTAACTAACTTTGAACAACATCACACTGATTCATGTATATGATTGCTAGCTATTAATAATTTTTAACGGTTTTAGTAACCATTTGTGGTTCGAGTCTAATTGGTGTTATGAGGGTCGAACGACAAAGGTTGTGTAGCAGTGATTCTAGTTGGAAAGGTATAGTACGGGGAAACGTACTTATCCGAGGCGTTTCTACATAATTCTAAAGGTATTCATATTCATATTTGTTTATTTGTTAGGATAAGGTTAACAAAAGCACTTAAAATTATACAGTTCTCTTATCCTGCCTCGTCGGCATGCAAATTATCAGTCAGTTATGTCTATATCGGTATTATGTACACTTTAATTTATTTTTAAATATTATAATAATTATTACAAACAACGACATACTAAATTTCTTTAAAAAGTCAATTTACCAATACAAATTAAATTCTTATAATATTAATGCCAAAGAAATAAGTAAGTACTTGCCACCACAACACAAATCAAATCAAAATCAAATCAAATTTTTTTATTCAAAATAGGTTCTTTACAGATCACTTTTTGAATGTCAAAGGAACTACCACCACTTCACAACGTGTTTCGTTATGGAGAAGAAGCGGCGAAAGAAACTCCATAACACACATCTTTTAAAAAAAAGATGTTTTTAACAATAAGGTTTTATGATCAACACAATCAAAAGCTTTAGACAAGTCACAAAAAATACCTATAGCATCATGTGCTTGTTCCCAACAATCAAAAATATGTCGCAGCAATTGAACACCAGCATCTGTGGTAGAACGGTATATATAATTAGTACACACAGTACGCACAGTATTATAAAAAAAAAACTTGTATATAAAATATTCATGTTAAACTGAAATAGACATTACAAAAACAAGCAAGAGCTATATGGATCA
This sequence comes from Epargyreus clarus, assembly GCF_041222505.1. NCBI lineage: Eukaryota > Metazoa > Arthropoda > Insecta > Lepidoptera > Hesperiidae > Epargyreus > Epargyreus clarus. Next base: position 12,559,332 of record NW_027332212.1, read on the forward strand.
TGTCCTATTTCATTTTTCCTTATTTTCAAACTAACTTACAAGCAACAACAACATGAAAGGCAGCTGTTGTGTTCCATTGTGAACACATTATTTAAGCCTCGTGAGCCGTTTTCACCTGTTTGTTACCTTTTTTAATGTTCAGTATTGTAAGAGCTTAAAGTTTTAGTCACGTCAGTCTACAGTACAATAGAAACTTTTTCAATAGAATCTTGTTTATTCCACATTTCCATCAGGCTGTGCAAATATTACGATACTGAAATTATATTTCTTTTGTATAGATTTTCCTATAAAAGTGCCAAACCATACTCTGCGGTGTAACGCAGAGGGTTACTGGTTCGAACCCCATCTAGATATTCCATTGTGTACCTTTTGTTTTTTGGGCACGAGGGGGAAACCTTCAAAAGGTACCCGTTGCCGTGGGAGCGACGCAGGGTTATGCGGGATTCTTACCGCACTAAAACCCCGCCGGTGACCGTCCTCGACGCTGCGTAAAGGGCTCCGGCATCTTTAAAGGAAAGGAGGTCGGGCTCCGTCCAGGTGAGCTTGACGCTCGCCACGCTCGACGCTCGCTCTGGTACGTACGGCGGTATGCGATCACACAGCCGCTGGCCGGGCGGTTCTAGCTCCCACTCTTGCCACCCGCGACCCAGAAGCCCCCTTTTAGTCGCCTCTTACGACAGGCAGGGGATACCGTAGCCCTATTCTGGTCCCGGAATTACATCCATTGTATTCTTACAATAGCAAAGCTTACGTTATGTGTATTATTGCTGACTATTAATAATTTACATGACTTTAAATCTTTTATCTATTTTTTTAATTAATGTAATATTCAACCCTTGTCATAAAATGTCATCTGATTTTGGCAATGGCTTTTGTAAAGGAATTTTGATAAAAAAAAATATAATATAGGAGTAGCAGACGAGCATGCAGTCCACCTGATGATAAGTGGCTACTGCCGCCCAGTGACATCTGTAATGAACCCCAGATAGGGTTAGATATTCTTACCTGAGGTCGGCCACAGATGCGCCCCTACCCCTGAGGACTAAGCTTGAACGCCTCGGAAAAGTATGTCTCCCTTACCACACTCTTTGAAACGGAACACAGCAGCACCTAACACTGCTGTTATTAGGCAGAAATAGGTGTGGCGGTGATGCCGCCGGAGTCGAACCACAAAGGGTTCTACCACCTTCAAAATTAATGGATAACATCATATTATTGGGAAGTCTAGATCCATGAAATTCGAAATAATCCTAAGTGAGGTATGTAGCTAACAAAGGACGAGAGGTGCGAACATTAATAACCAACACCTAGACATGTAAATTTTCAAACGGTCTTATGTTCACACATCACCCTTATGACCACGTCCGAAGACACAATGTTATGTAACGGTTGCAATTTGTAGTGTTAGAAGCTGTAGGGCGCAAAGTGGCGAGGCTCTACACGCGCCGGAAGCATTAATCTAAGTGTTGCAACGAACATTACATAGACTATAAGCTAAAACTACTCTCCGGTTTACCTATGTAAAGGATTAACAAGTTACATTGCCTTAACAGAATTTCGACCTCTCACAGTAATAAAACTTAAAACAAAACTATTAAAAGCATTCGTAGCTTAGTAACCTATTTATGATATTAGATCCTAGGTACAAGTTAGACCTTGGGTACAAAATACAGGTCTCTGTATTAGATGTAGTTTTTTGAAAATTAATAAATATCAATTGTCGCATCTGTGTCTCCTAGTTGTGGGAAAATAATCGTGTCAAATAATCTACTTAGATAAGGTATGGCCGTAACAAACGTAAAATCTCGTACTACGGGGCACCGTATCTAATTTTTCTGTTATTTACTTTTTGTTTTTTAGTTATTTACTGTTGATAATACATTTAGTATAGTATAATTGGCATCGTTGGTCAGAGTTGCACGACGTACAGGGCCGCACTGACAACCAGTCGCCGGAGTCTGTTATTTCTCACAGGCATCGGCAGAGACTGAGTGCGACCATTTTTGCTGCTGTACTGTATCGTTTACGTAACGTGTTTTTTTATTTTTTTTTATTGTATCCCTTCCATTGTTATTATTTTCTTTTGTATGCATGTCTTTTGTATGTTGTAACTTATATAGCATGTGAAATAAATGGTTTATTTCTTTCTTTCTTTCTTAATACTCATTCTTAGTACTAAATATTACTCCTCAGTATATTAAAAATTAACATGGTTTATTGAGTGTTACGTTCATTTAGTTCATTTGCATTCAGATGTGAGTGTAGCAAACATTAGCATGCAGGTGGCGTTACAGGGTGTGGGTGTACACTTACACTGCGGTGTGATTGCGCCTTTGTCAACGGATACCCTTCATTACTTAGTGGCGGACTGCGCTTTGTGGAGTTAAATAATAAACATTGGAGATGGATTTGTTTGCTTTTGTTCTTTTACAGTTCATAGGATCTTTTTGGGGCTTTAAGTCGACTGTGCTTAGTGTATTTTTACTGTAGTAATGATTTTTTGAGCGTTAGTATGAATAGTCCGCGCCAAAATCCTAGTCCACTCTGAAGTTGTTACGCACAACTACAAGCATATATTCCGTAGCAACATAAGGGCATATTAACGCAGCTATGTACCGGTGGGCGAGAGCGGGTAGCGGACGGGTGCCGAGGAGTCCCACGTTATGTTCGTCTGCTAATATCTACAATTTGCTATTCGACGCGACTCGTTTCTATAGCCTTCATTATTTGGTGTTTGGCGGACTGCGCTTTGTGTGGGGTTAAATAATAAATATAGGAGATGGTTTCGTTTGCTTTTGTTCTTTATTACAGTTCATAGGATCTTTTAGGTTTTTAAGTCGACTGTGCTTATTGTATTTTTTAACGTTCTTATGTATGTATGTTTCATTATTTGGCAAACCCCCCAATGCAAACGGCTAGATGAATTTTAACATATGAGGTTTCATTGGATTCGTCTAAATTGTAGGAAATACATCCTTACTAATATTATAAATCCGAAAGTAACTCTGTCTGTCTGTCTGTTTGTCTCCTCTTCACGCCTAAACCACTGAACCGATTTTAATGAAATTTTGTACAAATATAGTCTAAAACCCGACAAAGGACACAGGATAGTTTTTATCCCGGAAATCCCACGGGAACTAGGGATGGCGATCTAAGATCGATTAATCGGAGAATCGATCTTTTGGACCAAAAAGTCGATTATTTTAATCGATATTAGTAAGGATTGAATAGTAAACTCTGCATTTGATCTTTAGCAAAGTTTTTGTCCATGAGGCCACGAAGGTTTCAGAGTTCGTACGACCATTTTTGCCAGATGGCACCAGTGTCATTCCAATAAAGGTACGAATTATCAGTTTTATGAATGTTAGTGTGTTATATTATTTTCTTTTAAACGCGGGCGAAGCCGCGGGCAAAAACTAGTCATCATCATCATCATCATCAACCCATTACTGTCCCACTGCTGGGCACGGGTCTCCTCTCAGAATGAGAAGGATTAGGCCATAGTCCACCGCGCTGGCCAAGTGCGTATTGGTAGACTTCACATACCTTTGAGATTTTTTTTATATGTCTCTCAGGTATGCAGGTTTCCTCACGATGTTTTCCTTCACCGTTTAAGCAAGCGATAATTAATTTCTAATACGCACATAAATTTGAAAATCAGAGGTGCGTGCCTGGGATTCGAACCTCGAAGCCCTCGATCGAGGGGCCGCATTTCTTAACCACTAGGCTATCACAAGCGTAAACTAGTGGGGTATAATTTTTAACAGTCAGGTTTGTTTTTTAACAATTACTAGTACCGTTTGTAAATGTTACCTGATTTTAATATTTCTTTTACTATTAAAATAAATCGATATTTCGAGGCTTGGACTATCATAATTTGAGTACTTAAATGTATTTTACGCCCTCAGAGTTCGAATTACAATATTAATATATATCATCTTCATCATCATCATCAACCCATTATTGTCCCACTGCTGGACATGGGTCTCCTCTCAGAATGAGAAGGATTAGGCCATAGTCTACCGCGCTGGCCTGCGTAAAGCTAGACTTCACATACCTTTGAGATATTTTTTGATTTTTTTAAATTTCCCAGGTATGCAGGTTTCCTCACGATGTTTTAATTAATGTGTAGATAATATTATCTACATAACGGAGTATTAAACCAAATTCTAAGAAATTTATTATCTATTCATCGCCATTCTGCGCTTAAAGCGGTAGACTACAGCTAAAAGAGCCGACGATTTATAAGCAACTTAGTAAAGAGATTTAATCCGATTTACTAAGAGTTTAATTCCGGGATGTACGAAAAGAAAACGCAGCGATAACCTGTTGTGGTTTCCACATCAACGATCCGGGTTTGAATCTCAAGACTTGTGATTTTTGAAGTTATATTCTTGTAGCATTTATGGTTGAAACTCGACCTCTCAATCGAAGGGCACGAGGTTTAAATCTCAGACGCACCTCTTTTTTTAAGTTATGTATTAGAAATTAATTATTGGCGGAACCTTATCTACTGACAATTTGTAAAAAAATAATTTCTTAAAAGCGTGTGACGTCTACCAAATCGCACTTGGCCAGCGCAGTGGACTTTGGCCTAAGCCACTCTGGCTCTGATAGGAGACTTCTGCACAGCTGTGGGACAGTAACAGGTTGACGATTTCTCTGGGCACAATCTAAATATATATAACTCAAAGATGACTGACTGACATAGTGATCTATCACCGCACAGCCCAAACCACTGGACGGATCGGGCTGAAATTTGGCATGCAAGTAGATATTATGACGTAGGCATCCGCTAAGAAAGAATTTTTATCAATTCTACCCCCAAGGGCATAAAATAGGGGATGAAAATATTACTTCGTAACGCAAGCGAAGCCGCGGGCAAAAGCTCGTTGGGAATATTTATGAGAGTAAATTTTTACAATTTTGCAGAAAAAGCAACCAACAAAGTAATTTGAAATATTTTATTGCAAACTCAGTTTTGAGAGTTATTTGCGAAAAGTTGCGAATCATCAAGCCATGTTATGCGCGCTTGTAACTACATGTACTGATCCTAAATGTTTGTATATTCCCATTAACGCTATTATTATCTACGCGCATTGATAACGTAACGAGCTTTCAATCACCAGACAATGAAGCTTTCAATTAAAGCGCAGCGTCCGTGATGATCATTTTAGGAGATCAGATTGGTCATAGATCTAGTAAGTAAATAGACTGCTAATAAATCGTCGTCAACAGATTTTTACGTACATGGATATTTGAAAACCCCTGGAACACGTCGTAGCCACTGCGTAGCATATTGGTATTTCGCTAGTATGTTTAAATACTGATAGTGAGCAGTGGTAGAGTAGTGGCTGAAACTCAGCCTCTCAATAATGAGAAATACTTGGGGCAAGTAATCATTAATTTACAAACTCATGTACTTTGAAAAATCAGTACCCTTACCAGGAGTTTTTACGTTGCGACAAATATGACAGTTTTGGTATTTGTTTACGTATTGGCCCATACGATTTCCTAGTTCTGACACGATCCGCTAGGGGCGCTGATTGGAATTTGTATGGGCAAATACGTAAACAAATACCAAAACAGTCATATTTGTCGAAACAAAGAAAACTCCTGGTAAGGGTATAGAGGGGCGTGTCTGGGAATTGAACCTTGGTAGAGACGCTACGTTTTAACTATTATGCTATCACTCCTTACTGAATTTAAATATTTCTTAAAGATTATTGATAAATGTACGCTTCACATAAGCAGTCTATTTGATTACTTTTCTTTGATTATTACTAGTGCGAATTAATTTGCAACCACCCAGAGTTCAATCAAGGCAAACAAAGCATCATTGTTATATGTGATGGCCTGTGACGGCCTTCACATGTCCCCTATTAATACGAGTACAAAGCCTGTAAACCCTAGATGTTGTATCAGCAATGTATTCAAGCCCAAATTATAATTAACTAGCTGACCCGGCAAACTATGGAGCGCCTCAAAATCTATTTATCAAATATATTTCTTATAAAATATAGCCTATGTTACTCGTGGATAATGTAGCTTTCGAATGGTGAACGAATGTTTAAAATCGGTCCAGTAGTTTTTGAGCCTATTCATTACAATCAAACAAAAAAACAAAGCTTTCCTCTTTATAATATTAGTATAGATATAGTTTATAATCATGGCCTACCGATTTTAATGAGGTGGTAGAACCATCTGTGGTTCGATTCCGGTAGTACCACCGCCACACCTATTTCTACCTAACAACGGCAATGTTAAGCGCTGCTGTGTTATGGTTTGAAGGGTAGGTATCTAATATCATCTGGAGTTGATTACAGATATCCTTAGGCCCCAGGACCACTTTGTACTTCTGCTCGTCTGCTACTCCTATATTTTAAAAAAGGTTAAATTGTATCGTAACAGAAATTTAAATAAATAATAATTAAAAAAAGCACGCTTTATTGCTAATCGAACTTAAAACTAGAAAATAATTTTAATGGCAAAGAGTTTAATATTACAGTAGTAGAAGATTGAACAATCAATCATAACGAATCGCCTCAAAATAAAATTATAATAAAATTTAAGTTATTCAAATAATAATTAAATTCAGAGTAGAAAGCGTAGGGTGCTTGATATTTCAAATGTTACAATCATTCTATTGGCATTATCTATGAGAGAATAGTTATGAACCGCAGCCAGATACATAGTACCAACTTCCACAGTAATACACGTACTCCAACCTTAATCTAAACCTGATACCTAATACTCAATAATAATGCTATAGGGGCCACTGCATTTGTAAATCAAAGCTATCAAACCGATCCTTTGATCAGGATAGCGCACCACGTCTCACGAGATCGTTATGTGATCTGTAATTTACTTGGCATGCATCTAATAATATACGTTACGTATGTATGTATTGGTAGACAGTGATAGCCATAGGCAGTGATAGCCTAGTGGTTAAGTAACTCGGCCTCTCGATCGAGGGGTCCGAGGTTCAAATCCCACGCACCTCTGATTTTTCGAAATTATGTGCGTATTAGAAATTAATTATCACTTGCTAAAATGGTGAAGGAAAACATCGTGAGGAAACCTGCATACCTGAGAGATTTATAAAAAAAAATCTCAAAGGTATATGAAGTCTACTAATACGCACTTAGCCAGCGCGGTGGACTATGGAATAATCTTTCTCATTCTGAAAGGAAACCCGTTCCCGACTGTGGCACATTAATGCGTTGTCGATGACGACATTACATTACGTTGCATTACATTAAATTACATTACATTACAGTACAGTACATTACATTGCATTGTATTGTATTGCATTGCCTTACATTGCATTTCATTACATTAAGTTACGTTACATAACATTGTATACATCGATAAGAGCTTATTAACTCAACCGCACTGCCGAATATTTACTGAGAGATCCACATGAAGCACAGACAGACACAAAGCCTTACAGACTCAACACTCGAATACAATTTGCATGTGTGCGTCACGGAACGGACATTTGATAGGGTTGATACAATAATAAAAATTGATACGAAATAATTGATTCACACTCCTTCCTTTTTGACACGAGGGCGGTATATCAACCTTCAAACTACTTTCTTCGTTTTAAAACACAAGTTATTGATATTTTGGAGCCTGGAAAGAATTTCAATGAATGCACTAAACTTTAAAAAGTTGCTAAAAACACATCGTGATTAACAACCGCCTGAGACTTAACCACAAATATTAATATTAAAACGCTCAAAGATAATTTATAAAATACATTATATCTACACAATAAAAAGACGGGAAAATATCAATTTTGTAATCGATTCGAATCGAATGGATATTAGCTACAAATATAACGAGGGACTATCATAGAAACGATTTATTAAAAATCAATCTTAGGTAAATCGAATAAGTAATTTAGACCACCTCTTGTGCTGCAGCTTTATACCTAAATTTTGTGACCCACAGCAACGCATATCAGTGTAATATTATAAAATTGTAATAATATTTTTAGCTACTAATTATATTAGTCACCAACCCTGCGCGCGGCCGGGGCTGCAACCCTCGGTTGCCCGGGCGACAGGGAGACGGGGGTGCAGTATGATCGTGATTCCAGAAACCTTTGCTTTGTGCGTGGAGCTTCTCGGAAATTGAACGATGAAATTGTATTCTATAATGATAACTTATTTGCTCACGGCGGCCCGCTGTGAAAATTGATCTCAGAAATGATACCATGTCTGCTTATTTTGCGACTTGTCGAAAGATAAATATACTTGTTAATAGGAAAAAATGTGGACGTTTAAGAAAATAAATTAAAAGTTTTGTGATATGAATCGTAAGTGAACGAAAAATTTATAATTAAAAATCTGACTGTTTAAAAATAACTAACTGATAAAAATAAAAGAATATCAACATAGGAATTATATATTATCATCATTATTATTTTAATTTTATACTAAACTTGTTTTGTATTCTATACCGAGTACCTATATCTTTCTGCGCATTTTCTTTTATAAGATTGCGGTATCAAACGAGCTTGGAGACCACCTAACTGTAAGTGGTCACTGCCACTCATGAATGAATGAATCTGTAACCGACTCCATAAAGAACCGGGGTTCTTTTATCAATAATTTATAGATGCGTCGCCAATCCCGTGGACTGAGGTGGTCGCCTAATATCTAAGGCAGCCGGCATCAACCCTTTCACCAAAACGAAAAAATGTCGCGCTAGAAATAGATGTGGCGGTGGTACCCCTCACCTAAGAAATGTACCTACGGGTACATATGCATATGTTATTGCTATTTTAATAAAGTATAGGAGTAAAATTAAAATTTAGGAGGATACCCATACCCAACAATTGACATAAAAAACATCCCAAATGTATTGAAGCACAATTAAAAAACCAAAAGTATTGTTTAAAAGAATCCTAGTAAACAATTTGAATCCTTGTAAACGGACTCAAAATTGACTGGCAAATAACGAACCAAAAGTCTTTACACCTCAACCCTTACGTGCGCCCTTCGAGGGTAGTGAAATAATCTCTTCATGCACTCGCCCTTACTCAATTAGCCCTTCATTTTGACAACTTAATAACTTGGAGTATTATCCGCGAGTCTAGCGAATCTGTTTTGTTTGAGGACCCTTTCATTTATGAGGCAGACAGCTTTGTGATAAACAAATGGCGTGTTCAAACGTACTTCTAAATAAATCTTGTGATTTAAAGTAGAGTGTGGCGCGTGATATTAGGTAAGTTTATCAGATTTTTAAAAGATGTTAGATTGAAAGACCTAATATAGTTCGACCGAGCAGGTACCACCGCCTCGCTAACTTTCTTCTTGTGATAAAGAATTTGGAAACGAGAATATAGCCCACCTAGTAAATAAAACTTGCCTCTCATAGACATCTGTAATCAAATCAAGTTATGATTAGATTTCTATCTGATGTCAGCCATAAGCATATTGTTACTCCTGAAGAACGCCTGAGAAAAGTATGTCTCCCTTACTACACCCGTCAGTGAGAACACAGCAGTGCTTAACACTGCTATAATTACGCAGAAATAGGCTTTGAAACAGCGAAACAATCTCTCCATGCACTCAAAATTAGCCCTTCATTTTGACAAGTTAATAACTTCGAGTATTATCCGAGAGTCTAGCGAATCGGTTTTGTGAGGACCCTTGTATTTATGAGGCAGACAGCTTTGTGATAAGCAAGTGGCGAGTTAAAATGTATTTCTAAATAAATGGGGTAGACGGAAGCCGCTAGAACATGGATGTCTTATAATGTGTATATATGTGTGTGTAATTGCGTTAAACTAGTAGGAACATCACAACTATGTTTGGCTAATAGCAGCTGTGATAAGCACAACTTTGTACTTCACGAGGCATTCCAGCTTAGTCCCCAGAGGTAGCGGTATCTGTAGCCGACATCAGGTAGGAGTCTATTTTGATCTGGGGTTGATTACAGATGTCCATTGGCGGCAGTAGCTATTTGCCATCAGACTGAATGCGTGCTCGTCTGCTACTCCTATATAATTAAAGACTAGTAGTTACTTTCATCATCATCATCATCATCATCATCATCATCATATAAAAACAACCTCAAAATCGATTTCATAATTTAATCTTACTTTCGACGTTTATTTTTGTACTAAATTTCCTGTAACAGAATTTTCTTTTCAAGGAAAAACTCTGGAATACAAAGAGTATTTTCCGTTGTCATAACAAAGTTACTGTAGCAACCTTTAATGAGCCGTAGCAATACAGGAAAAGGAAAAAAATAGAATTAATTAGTTGTTATTAGGACTGTTTATTTTTACACCAAAACTAAACAACAACAGATTTGAATAAAAGGTATTTGATCATTACCATCTATCACGGAATTCCTCGTAAAACATAAATGTCATAGTCCAAAATGGTAGCCAAGTAGATACGGAATAGTTCTCACTCTGAGAGGACACTCGTGCCTGGCAGTAGGGCGGTTATAATAAGTTTACGACGAGCTAGACAAAGACACAAGTTATAATAATCAGTGACCTCAAAATTAGGACCACCTAGCTGGGAGGGCAAATTTTAAACCACTTAGCAATATCTACTTTAATGACTATCGTATATAATATTGCTATCGCTACACTCTCAAGGGATACAAAGCAAATTGCATATTAACTTACGTCTTATACTAACCTTCTACCGCTCACTGGAATATATTAAAGTCTGGAAAATATTGCTTCCAGTGACAAGGCTAACTTTATCTACTTTACAATATTTAAAAAGAGAGATAGACGGATATTTATAAATTTGTGCATGTTAAGAGTTGCACAAATATTTGTAGAGCGTTTCAAATTTGTACTTAAATATTTTGTTATGTTGTGTTAGCAATATATTCAAATTATAGTATTATTTTAATTAATTATTTTGTGCGATATTTATTGATGTTGTATTATTATAATAATAAGTGCCCATTTATACTATATAAATGGGCACTAGTCACTGGCTGTATGTGTTATACAATTGTGTGCATTAGCGTAAAAAAAGAAAAAGAACGCGCTTGGCGCGAGATTTTATTTTGCGCGGGAATAATAAAAAAATGTAAATTGGTCCAAGAAAATAGTTTATGTTATTAGTTGTTATGACATATATATCGTGTATTTTTTTCTAATATAGGAGTAGCACACGAACATGCAGTCAACCTGATGGTGAGTGGCTACTGCCTCCTATGGACATCTATAATCAACCCCTGACAAGATTAGATTCTTACCTGAGGTCAGCCACAGATGCGCCGCTACCCCTGAGGACTAAAAAACGCCTGAGATAAGTATGTCTCCGTTACCACACCCTTCAGAACAAAACACACCAGCGCTTAACACTGCTGTTATGAGGTTAAAATAGGTGTATAGTGTTAAGCGCTGCTGTGTTCTAGTTTGAGGAGTGTGATAAGGTAGACATATGTATGTACTTTTCTGTGGCTTAGTTGTTAGGGATAACGGCGCGTCTGTGGCCGACCTCAGGTAAGAATCTAATCTTGTCAGGAGTTGATTACAGATGTCCATGGGCGGCAGTAGCCACTTACCATCAGGTAGACGGCATGCTCGTCTGCTACTCCAAATAATATAAAAAAATTAGGACCGATTACCGAAATACATTTTTATAAAATAAATATACTGAGTCAATATTTGAATGATAACTTTTAAAGAAACAATGGCAAATTTAAAATCAACTTTTATATTATACCTTAATATGTTATTGATTCTCAAGTAGTACATACGCATTTAATACTAAACCAAAAAGGCTGAGATAAATATTTCTTTTCTGAGATGAAATGGTAGCTATAACACTGTACCTATTCAATGTAAGTATTACACAATTCACCCGCCACCCCTACATACACAAGTATTAAAATCGAACGTGCCTGATCATACCAAATAATCTCGGTTGCAACGCCGCTGTCCGAATCAATTAGGGCGCCGAGCCTTTTAGGGCTTATCGTGAAACTGTGCGAATGTTACGGTGTGCGGAATTAATAACTGCAATTACTCGGATCTTATTGCAAGCGATGTTTGCACAACCCTAGTGCTTAAGCCCCCCTCACACGTACGGAGAGCGTTGTTTAGTCTGTTCACATTAGACACCGTTACGTCGACCCTCTCAATAAGAGAATGATATAAAATGTAATCTCGCTCGGAAAACATGAACATTGTATGGTAAATTTCTCTTTTAACGCTGGACTTTTTTTTTAATTGAAGTAGGTAACGTATTTACTGTCCAGCTCATATAGGATCTGCCTGAAGTCAATCACATATGCACTTTAGTACACTCCTGGGGACTATCATTGTCGCCTCGTATGTAAGTCAGCCGGCATCCACACGACTTTATTTTTATTGCCAAATAATATATACACCTTTTTAAGAATAGTAAACAGACATACAGTTATCTAGTTCATAAATGGGAACGAAGTGCATGCGAAACTGCTAGTCCGCTTTGAATATAGAAATGGACCTGCTCGCAACAACTTCAGAGCGGACTAGCAGTTTGGCACAGACTATACACGACATCTTATCGTTAATAGTGTTAGGCATTTCCAAAGAATCCACAGACAAAGTTTAACGACTTCTCTCAAGTGATAATAATCCGATGACTTACCGTGTATAAAGAAAATTGTTCAAGATTGAGAGAAAAAGATAAGTTCAATTCAACGTTAGCTTTATTTATTAATAACTAGACAAGTCTAAAAGTCTTCTGTAAGGATTTAAGTTATTCAAAAGAAACAAACACAAACATCTTGTTAATTTCTTTGTTTATTTTATCTTAAAAATACAGTTTTAATTAGCAAGGGTATTTCTAAAAGCAGTTTTTTGTAATGTAATCTTCTTGTTTTTTTAAGACAATCCGGATTAAAAACGCTAATTAGAAGGATTGTAATCGGATATCTAATGGGTGTATCCAAAGTAAATTCGGCAGGCGGTTCTCAAATAAATTAGCTAAAAATCGTGCAGGAGTTCAATGAAAATTAAAAATATTTTCTTTTTGTACATCAATAATCTACGATCACTTTGCAATGAGTTTCGTTATGAAGATAAATAAGATTTCCAAAATAAGTTTTATCTACAATTTTTTTTTTTATAGTATAAGAGTAGCAGATGAGCATGCAGTCCACCTGATGGTAAGTGGCTACTGCCGCCCATGGACATCTGTAATCAACCCCAGATAGGATTAGATATTCCTAACTGAGGTCGGCCACAGATGCGCCGCTACCCCTGAGGACTAAGCTGAAACGCCTCGGAAAAGTCTGTCTCCCTTACCACACCCTTCAAAACGGAACACCGCAGCGCCTAACACTGCTGTTATTAGGTAGAAATAGGTGTGGCGGTGATGCCGCCGGAGTCGAACCACAAAGGGTTCTACCACCTTCCTATGTGTTGCTAATCCTCTAATGGTATGACAGTAGTGGCAAATCACTTCGTGTAACACATGTTATTATTGTAGTTAAGTATAACGCACACTTTAAAGGGGTACAAATCCTAAGATATTAATCTTCATATGTACAAAAAGTACCGCCAAGCAACAAAGTACCAAATTATAATATTAACGATGACATCATAATCCCTCCATTGAGTTTAAGGGCTCGACTGAGGGCTAGACGATGATATACACAGTTGTATGTCTATTCGTTGCCGACAGGACGTGTAGGGCTGTACGTTACGCCCTTTGTCGATAATCAATCTCAGTATTTTACTTACCAGACGTCATTTGATAATTATGCATACAAGAAATTCAAAAAATTCGATCTTTGTTCCTAATTTGATAAAGATATTTATAAATCTGCTAAAGATTATAGATATTTACGTATTATTTCTGGTAATCAGATTTTTATTACATTTTTTTTATTTAAGTAAGAAACGAGTATGTCCACCTGATGTCAAATCAATGGGCTGCAGCCAATGGACATCTGTACACTTCATATAGAACAGGGGTACTTGAAGTCAATCAACAAATGCTTTGTCACTCCTAACAACTAAGAACATATACATATTTAGTTGTATTATATATATACTTATATTATATATATATATATATATATATATATATATATATATATATATATGTACATTTATTTTTTGTATTTAGTATCTATATTATGTCATTTTTATTGTATGCAGTTTATTGATTTGATTCAGAAGCCTACCACATGTTATCGCCATCGCCCAGGGTTGACTGGCAGAGAATGCCATTAGGCATTAAGTTTACCCTTTGCTACACTAGTTTAAGGTCTTACAAGAAATTTAAATAAATAAAATAAATAAATAAGAACAACTACTTCATGCTACATAGGTGTGGCGATAGTAACTTCCTGGTCAAACCATATCTACCAGTTCTACAACCTTCCAAATGCTACACCTTCGTCCCAAATACCAATGTTATAACAGCAACATTAAACTCTGTTGTGTTCCGTTTTAAAGCTATTTTATAGCCGAGCTTAAACTTATTATTATTGTATCAGGCGTTACTTTGCGGAAATCCATGCTATTAAGGTGGTGGTATGTATGGTGGTGTATATTTTTAATATTTTGCATCTGCACGCATCCGTTTAGGGAGGGAGGGTGGTACATACTGCATGGTTTAAATTATATACCATCATACATATTTGTAGCGGATTGTTGCGAAGTAGTTTTAATCTTAACTTGATATGAGATATTTTACAAATACAGTTTAATATTCACTTAAAAGATTTTACCTCACATGCATATAAAGTAACAAAGTAAATCGAAAGCTTATAAAGCTATAGACGCGACAACCCTAGACTTTCTAAATAAATCACAAATTGGCGTAAGCCACAACAAATCATAAGTACGAGTATATGGCATTGATTGCCGGCACCCCTGTCTGCGGCCCGCTGTCTGAACAGGTGTACTTACTTATGTTCGGTATCACGGATTATTACCTATAAGATAGGGCTATAAATTATTAAGATTTTCTTGCTTATTTGTTTGGTACCAAGGAGATTAAATATATAGAGGTAGGAGTATAGAAACATTGTCAAGATGTTCATAGAATTTCCTGTTCTGGGTCTGGGTCCATGGCACCCACGACACAGATAATCATAGTGTGGGGCTAGTGTGCGGGTCAGAACTTATAAGCAATTGCATAATTGGAAACTTTTCTTGTCCTTTTCATACTCCCGGCGGAGCGGTCACCATACCGGTTAAACACGCAAAGGGTTCCGGGTTCGATCCCCCGCCAAACAGAAAATTAAAATGAATGCCAGTGTGGTGAGTGTACAAAGTGATACTTAGGTCTCCGCTCAGTTTGAGGAGTCTTATAATAAACCTACACTAAATGGATTAGAAAATTTAATATTCAACTACTAGATATCCCAATGCGGGACATGAGTCTCCCCTCCAATAGGAGACACAGCATGTACCAACATGTTGCCCCAATGTGAGTTGCGACTTTATCACCAAGCCATAACTGTCCCACTGCTGGGCACGAGTCACCTCACAGAATGAAAAGGATTAGGCCATAGTCTAGTGCATAAATGAATGTAGATTTGAACCTATCGAATAATTACGAACGAATAATTAAGTGAGCCCATATTAAAAGCTTTTTTTATACTCGTATTAAAGTTATAAAAGCTCACGGTTGATTCAGAAACTTGATCAGAAACCATTAAAGTTACAGCGAATACATAAGCTCCTGAAAAGCTTACGCTCGAAGCAACTTCACTGACGTCATCAGACCGCAATTAAAAAGGAAAATTAAAAATAGAAAAGTTGAAAGAAAAACTCAAATAGGAGGCAATCTGAAAAGTGTAAAGTGAACTGAAGCCAATGAAGTTTCTTACACAAGCTGTCAGAAATAGATCTGTCGGGAACAACGTCAGTGAGTGACGTAAAGGGTTTTCCAAAACAACATAGCAACACAGACAAATGAAAATATTATTCGCAAATTTTATTTGAGATACAAAATTTGTCTGTTTCTTTTTCTTACACATAATATAAATATATATAACTCAAAGGTGACTGACTGACATAGTGATCTATCAACGCACAGCCCAAACCACTGGACGGATCGGGCTAAAATTTGGCATGCAGGTAGATGTTATGACGTAGGCATCCGCTAAGAAAGGATTATGATCAACTCTACCCCCAAGGGGATAAAATAGAGGATGAAAATATTACTTCGTAACGCTAGCGAAGCCGCGGGCAAAAGCTCGTTATTCTTATAATACTCTTCTATATAAAAAATCATATTATATTATAATTATGACAACAATTACATCACAATAATTTTATGTATATCATAATATCGAACCCGAGCAAACATAGCTTTGCCACGAAAACATTTCTGATCTAGACAAAAGGACCACCTATCGTGTCTAAAAGGATTCCATAAATACAATATCTCAAGCCGAACTGATCCATACAAACAAATAGTCTTTACAAATTGATTAAGCAGTTTGAGCCAGTAGTATGTACGAACACATACTTGATTAAGACCCCTTTATATCTTATCATTCTTCCTCTTCATTCTTTACATTCAGTGTCATTTCAAACAGAAACATATATCTATACAATATTTTGACAGGCACGGCCCGTCGGCTCGCGGTTGTGTTACGGAAGGTATTAATTACACTCATAGATTAGTAAAGATACTTCGCCGCCTTGAAATTGAATGAAGCCACAAACGGCTTATTAGTAAGTTTTTTTTTTTAATTCTTGAAAATTAAAAACATTTTTAGAGAAAATTTACGAATAAATAACTAATACTGCGTAGTTTACATAATAAATAAATAATTATTTCAAATATTTTAGGGACATTTTAGCACGGAGACGTGGCAAAACTTTTTTACGCAACTATTTCAATTCTCAAAACTGGGTACATTTTCTTGTTAGGAGTGAGTAATCTTTACTAATCTATGATTACAATACATTACATTCTTATACAATTTGGTCTAAGATCCCGATATAAGACGACCGGCGGGCGGCAGTAACCACTATCAGGTGGACTTCACGCTCATTTGCAACTTCTAGCCCTTAAAAATTTTAAATACAACAGTTCTTCCTCAGGGGTAGCAACACATCTGTGGTCAACCTTATGTAGGACTCTTTACTAGTCTTATCTGGGGTTATCATCGTCCATGGGCAGCAGTGGCAGTGGCAGTGGTCACTTCTATATTATAAACTAGCTGACCCGGCAAACTTTGTACCGCCTCAAAATATATTCATCAAATATATTTCGTATAAAATATAGCCTATGTTACTCGTTGATAATGTAGCTTTCGAATGGTGAAAGAATTTTTAAAATCGGTCCAGTAGTTTATGAGCCTATTCATTACAATCAAACAAACAAACAAAGCTTTCCTCTTTATAATATTAGTACAGATAAACATGTGAGTTTCCTTAACATCACAAATCCTTTTAACCTTTCACCTTATTGCATCGGGAGAACAAAGGGATAGCCTCTTAACCGGTCCCTTTGTTCTATCTCATAGACACGTGCTAACATCCATCCACTAATTGTTGTTCAGTTTGCGTAATTGATCCTTCATGTTTGTAATAACAATTAAGTGAAGAGCATATCTGAACTAATTAGTGAGAGAACTGTCTGTATTATGTTAGTGTATTTATGAATTCTATGAATCTCTTTACAAGATAATAATTCTAGAAATATACATTACGAGCTTTTGCCCGCGGTTTCGCTCGCGTTACGAAGTAATAATTTCATACCCTATTTTATCCCCTTGAGGGTAGAATTAATCAATTTCCTTTCTTAGCGGATGCTACGTCATAACATCTACCTGCATGCCAAATTTCAGCCCGATCCGTCCAGTGGTTTGGGCTGTGCGTTGATAGATCACTACGTCAGTCAGTCACCTTTGAGTTATATATAGTTAGATTCGATTTGTCAAGAATATTTTTTTATTTAATATGGTAAGGAGATGGTATTGGATGGACTACTGCCGCCCATGGACATCTGCAATCAACCCCAGATAGGATTAGATATTTCTACATAAGGTCGGCCACATGTGCTACTCCAGCGGACTAAGTTGGACCGCCTTGAAAAATGTCCAAGTTACCACACCCTTCAAACCAGAACACAGCAGTGCTTAACACTGCTGTTATGAGGCAGAAATAGGTGTGGAGTGGTGCTTAAAATATTTGCTGTAGACCCACAAAGGTGCTGAAAATATATACTGCAGTAGTAGCCTAAACATTCATCCATAAACATTAAACCACATTTTATGATATGTTATACTGAAATCTCTAATAACAATTTTGCAAATGTATATTAAACAAGCTTAATTTGTACTACGTTTATTAACAAAGTCGTTTCCCGTCGTCTGTGCGCTCAGATCTTACAAACTTGTCAACGTATTTTAATACAATTTGCGTCTACAGACAGAGTCGTTCGAGAGGAAAGTTAACATGTGTATTACGTGCATATTAGAGTGAAGATAAGTTGAGAAATTGAAATTTGTAATGTGATGTCGTTAAAACACATATTTTTGTGCACTTACATTGCAAATTATGCCCATACCGCATGAATTAGATCAATATTATGTACTACAGAGTAGTATAGTGATAGCCTAGTGGTTAAAAAAGTCGGCCTCTCGATCGAGGGGTCCGAGGTTCAAATCCCAGGCACGTAGGTACCTCTTATTTTCCATAGTTACGTGCGTATTAGAAATTAATTATCACTTGATAAACGGTGAAGGAAAACATCGTGAGGAAACCTGCATACCTGAGAGATTTATAAAAAAAAACTCAAAGGTATGTGAAGTCTACCAATACGCACTTGGCCAGCGCGGTGGACTATGGCCTAATTCTTCTCATTATGAGAGGAGACCCGTGTCCAGCAGTGGGACAGTAATGGGTTGATGATGATGAGAGTTGAATACCTTTAAAAGATCTACAAATCAATCGCAGATAGTATGTTTATCTCTTAAGTAAACTACAGTTACCATTTTTTTAACATATTACAAAAATAAAATGGGTTATGTACGAAGCTATTTTATTTTTCCTTACTCAATTTAATGTAAATGTAAATGTGCATTTAACTTAGAAAAAAGTCCTATACAGCAAATCTTTAAAATGAATATCTTACGATATATAAAGGTTTTAAAATGAGGGTGCACGGCGGCCGTCGGCCGTACGTCCGCCCCGGGTGACAGCGGCCGACGGGCGCGGTCTTGTATGATTGTAGCCACAGACCCTTACCATGAGTTTTCAAAACATCCCACAATTTTACGTTACGTTTACTCAATCCATTATTCTGTAGCATTACCATGAGTTGGCATAGAAACGCCACTATAGAAATGGTAAATAGAAAACTATTGTCATTTTTTGCTAGTGAATAACATAACTACTATCGTTACGGTATTTCTTGACAACGTCTGTCAAATTAATGACTCATGGGACCGAATTTGTATGGCAATAGATCATAATGACATTCGCTAGCGATTTGATTTCGATAGGTTTTTTACGTATCGAGTTACGTCACTACGGATTTTAGTTCTACGAGTAACCACCAGAGGCGCTGTACAATTTTTCATACATTTATTTTACGCAGTCGCTAGCGAGTAATACTTTTGTAAACTCATGGTAGTCCTACTGTTCCGTTTGCTTCAGTAGACTGAGTAAACGTAACAATAAGTAAGTGCTTAAGTCTTTTTGTCTGCCTCACATGTTCGCAAAAAGAGAGACATAACATAAAGCGCCATTTTGTCAATTTAGACATTTATTGTTACCATTACTGACACTATAGTTCTGATACAATTCGCTAGGGGCGCTGATTGGAATTTGTATTGGCAAATACGTAAACAAATACCGAAACAGTAATATTTGTCAAAACGTAAAAACTCATGGTAAGGGTACTGTATTTGTTTTAGATATAGGTCTGTGTTTGTAGCGATCATGTTTGCTCGAAAACGTCAACGTTTACGAATTCGCTCATACAGCGCCCCCGTGGACCGTAACTGAACTAAAATTCCGCAGAATAAGTTCCAAAAATGGAAGTATCAAGCTATCAAAATTAAATAAAAATGTAAAAATAAATGCATTCTATTTATATTTGTAAAATTAAATGTCGCCACAATTGACTATTCAGTTTTTTTTTAACTCATAATGCGAAATTTTAGTTACTTAAATACATACCCCTAGTTTTAAAAATTAGACGCGTATAATAAATGAATTGCCATTTTCTAGAACCTGTGAAAATACTCGCTGGTGTTAAGTAAAGCATTGAACTTAAATAGATATATTTTTATCGAATTAACTTTTTCAATATTTATCAAATAAAATAATTGTAGATATATTAGTAGTATATAAGTAGGTTGTCGTAGCATCGTAGCACATTTCTAGTCGTAGATACGTAGCCCCGAAGCCGTTGTTATGTTATCATCATCATCAATCCATTACTGTACCACTGCTGGGCACGGGTTTCCTCTCATAATGAAAAATATTAGGCCATAGTCCACCGCGCTGGCCAAGTGCGTAATGGTTTACCATTACCAAGTCTCTAGACTTCACATACCTTTTTGAGTTTTTTTATAAATCTCTCAGGTACGCAGGTTTCCTCACGATGTTATCCTTCACCGTTTAGCAAGTGATAATCAATTTCTAATACGCACATAACTTTGAAAAATCTGGGATATGAACCTTGGACCCCTCGATCGAGAGGCCGAGTTTCTTAACCACTGCCTGTAATAACTGCGTCACTGTGTAGAATAATGTTTCAGTCCCTGCCATTCATAGATGCTGAGTTGCTACTATCAAAGAGTTCATTGGAATGTCTCCTATGTCACAGACATATGTATGTATGTGTGTATGTATGTGTGTATGTATGTATGTGTCTCGTATGTATGTATGTATAACCTTCTAAAAAGATTCCCAAAGGAAACCCATTAAGGAACTAGTCGAGTTATAAATGTGGTCTAATAGATTATTAGTACAAGGACATAGATTATTATAGACGGTTATTATCGGTACGAATTGCTGTAATTGGTTTCCTTAATAAATATTTCCTTTCAGGATGGAGATTATAAGGAAAAATTCTACAACGCACACAACTTAGAAAATGTGAATGTAAGTGCGAATTTGAGCTCTATTCCTCGAAAGTCCCACCCTAGACGCTTTTCACACTTTAAGGATGGAGATTATAAGGAAAAATTCTACAACGCACACAACTTAGGAAAAGTGAATGTAAGCGAATTTGAGCTCTATTCCTCGAGAGTCCCACCCTAGACGCTTTTCACACTCACTGCCCCACACTAGGATTCCACGTGTCGTGCCATGGACACACAAACACCCAGACCCAGAAATCTCAATTCATTTTTTGTATGGCCGGGAATCGAACCCGGGATCCTCTGCGCGTCAGACTCGTATGGTGACAGTCGCGCCATGCGGGAGTATTATTGTCCTAAGTATGCCCATTTTTATAAAAAAAAAAAAATAACAAAACACACCTACATTTCCTAAGCTTTTACGTAGACATTTGCTTTCACATCACCTCACCTCACAATTACTAAACTCCTCTAACAGATTTACCATAAACGTGCTCTTACACTAAAAGGAAAGTTTCAAACATCTGAAAATAGGCTCGCAAACCTAGATACTTAGATATTGTAAACAGTACGTGGGTGCCGGCGAATGGATGGTATTAGCCGTTGATCCGTAAATGCATCGCAAAAAAACACAGCGGGGAATTGATGCAACTTGTAACGCAAATACACTTGTCTGGGTAAGCAATAACTGCATAAAATGGCCAAATGCGTATTGAGCGGAGGGGTCCGTACCACCATTTTTTTATTAATATACTATTTCCATTTCTTTATTTTCTCGATGACAGATCGACGCCCATGTAATTTTGTGTTGTTCACGTTAAAATGTCACACAGATAATACTGTACTTCATGGACAGGTAGTGATGTGCTACACATAATGATTACTATAGGAGCTATAACGATAAACGTAACACGATAACAGACGGGTTTTTTACAAAATGTAAGAAACTAAACTACTGCCGGGTACTTTTGTACTATATACGGGTATGATATTATATTTCATATACTTATAATATTATATTTCATTACAAGATGTTACACGTATAATTTTTTAATTGATAATACTTACTTCATTAAAATTTTCGAAGCTGTTGTAAAATTAGTAGGTATAGGTAGGTACTCGACAATGAAACGAAATAATTATTACGACAGTTAATCTTTATTTATTTATTTTAATCAAAATTTGATGAATCACAGTCACATCATCATCATTGCTTATTTGGTCACAACACTTTAAAGAACTGTCATCGAGAAAATAAAGAAAAAAAAATGGAAATAGTATAAATGGTATATACTATTTCCATTTCTTTATTTTCTCGATAGTAGAATAGTAGTAGTAGATAGTAGTGTAGTAGTAGTCGATAGTAGTATAGTAGTAGTAGTAGTAGTAGTAGTAGTAGAAATAGTCTTTTTTATCATACTCGTAGCGTCATAGGAGTGAAATGCATTGAAAATTTGAACTGTGTATCTTTAACTGCCTGTCTATCTAGTTTCAAGCTAGATAGACAGGCAGTTAAAGATACAGAGAATAAAGATTTATTTTCATCCCATTACTGTCCCACTGCTGGGCATCTTTTCTCAGAATGAGAAGGATTAGGCCATAGTACACCCCGCTGGCCAAGTGAGAATTGGTAGACTTCACATACCATTGAAAACGTTTTTTTTAAGATCTCTCAGACATACTGGTTTCCTCACGATGTTTTCCTTAACCTTTTAATTAATTTATAATATGCACATAAATTTGAAAAATCAGAGGTTTGAACCTTGGACCCCTTGATCGAGAGGCCGAGTTTCTTAACCACTATCACTGCTTATTAATACTACTGCACACTGCATTTATTGTTACAGTTATACAAACTCTGTACAAATTTGAAGTGTCTATCTATTACGATTCAAGAGACAGAGGCATGTCACAGACCGTCAGACTAAGTAAATACTAGTACCAGTACCATATGTACCAGTCTAATACGAAAAGGGGGTCGCCTTCGACCCCCACGCAGGCAGACTAATATAATATTTACGTCGGCGAGCCATTATTATCCCACTGTTGACCACGGGTCTTCTCTCGAAGTGAAAAAGGGTTAAAACACAGTCCACTGCGCTGGCTATGTACGAAGTGGATCTTTGAGTTGTTTTTAAATTACACTAAGTTTTATAGATTTGTTCACAATAATTTCTGTTTTCTGTTACAGCGAGTAATAGTGAATTTTTATACGCACAAAACTTCTAATCTCGGACCCAGTGGGTACCACTGTCATATTTTTTTATTTTATAATATAGGAGTAGCAGACGAGCATGCAGTCCACCTGATGGTAAATGTTTACTGCCGCCCATGGACATCTGTAATCAACCCCAGGTAGGATTAGATATTCCTACCTGATGCCACAGATGCACCGCTACCCCTGAGGACTGAGCTGGAATACCTCGTAAAAGTATGTTTCCCTTACCATACCCTTCAAACCAGAACTCAGCAGCCCTTAACGCTGCTGTTATAAGCCAGAAAAAGGTTCTACCACATTCAATGTAAGTTCAATTCAAATTTCATTTTCATGTAAATTCGTGTTTTGAATACAATATATGTGCGAAGCTAAGTTAAGCGAGTAAGATGTATTATATGAATAGTTACTGGTTGCGATATGAAGCTTGAGTCCGTAGCCCCAATCCCTTCGTATCCCTTCATAAAAAAATATATAACTTAGCTATCAAAGCTCAGATAAGCTTAGTAAGTGAAGCTAAAGCACTGCTAATGAAAGTTTTAACGAATTGCTCTGGTGGAAAAGCACTTTGTGTAGTAGTCTGCCAAATATGCCGACCTATGTAGAACCTCCAATTTTATTTGGATTTGATTAAGATGTCCATATGCGGCAGTGGTAACTTAACTTAAAATGACTATAGGTATAGGTAAGGTAAGGTTTCTTGGTAAACTTCAATTTAGAGGTTATATTACGTATGGCAAATTATCCTTAGATGAGCCCCATATTTTGTAAAGTGCCTTACTGATGGAAAAAGCTAATTAAAATTATCTTTAATTAACGTCTTATGTAATAAAAATCCCATGAAGTCTCTAAGCGAATACGAATCGTTAGACGTTTGTAAAGTGCCTTATAAATATTCTTATTACACGCAGCGCCCATTATGTCTGAACACAAACAATATTAACAACATTGATATCAAACCCTTTTCGAGACGTTGGAACAAAACAGCACTCTTCATGGTGTCCTGTTACCGACTTTTTGTAATATCATCATGTTATCAGACGTCTAGACTCAAGGCGCTCCTTTTGTTATTCTTATTATTATAATATTTCGTGTCACAAGTAACGAGGTAATGAGAGGGCGGATAAAAAAAACATCATCATACATTTTATCTACGCTATTATTCTGTTTTAAGATATTAATTTCATTATGTTCAGTACTCGACTTATTAACTATTTTACCTTAAGACATTTGTACTTAATGTGATATTAAAAAAATGTAAAACATGTACCTAATAATGCATGATATGATTACTCGTAATAGTAAGAACAGTGGGAATGTATCCTTTGAGCTTATTTTAAATGTATTCATGTAAACACTGTTTCTTATATGGGTAATCCATTTAATAAATAAATTATGAATTGGGGTCGAAACATTACATTGTCGATTGCTATTGAGGCTATTGAAGTAATAGCAAGTGAACGGAATAACGCTTTCTACACTCATAAGTCCACGCTTGGCTTTTTCCTGTACCATAGACACCCAAAGACGAGTACACGAAGATCCACTCTTAATTAATCTCTTAGATATTTGTCTGGCCTTGCAATCAACCCTAGAACTCACTAAGGGTCAGACTGGTATGTTGACCCCTTCGTCACGGGGGTCGTCAACTCATGCTCAAACTTTAACATTAGGGGCACTAACCTTACTGAATAATATATAGATACATGTAAATTCGTGTTTTGAATATAATAAAACGTCTCGGCAACGCCTTAAAAGTACACAATTAAAAGAAATTTGAAGGTGGTAGAACCCTTTGTGGTTCGACTCCGGCAGCACCACCGCCACACCTACTCGTATTTCTACCTAATAACGGCAGTGTTAGGCGCTGCTGTGTTCCGGTTTGAAGGGTGTGGTAAGGGAGACAGACTTTTCCGAGGCGTTCCAGCTTAGTCCTCAGGGGTAGTGGCGCATCTGTGGCCGACCTTAGGTAGGAATATCTAATCCTATCTGGGGTTGATTACAGATGTCCATGGGCGGCAGTAGCCACTTACCATCAGGTGGACTGCATGCTCGTCCGCTATTTTTGTCCGCCGTTTTTTTTTTTTTTTTTTTTATGATATAGGAGATATTATAAATTACTTCCAATTCTAACGTCACACTTATAAGTGTAATTATTACATATGTAAGAATTCAATTCTAAATCTAGCGTCACACTTGGTAGTGTAATTATAAGTGAAAAGAACTGTAACTGTACTTGTAAAGAATACGAATTTAATATTTCCTCAACGATTCAACTTCTGAGATTATAGAACCCTTTCACAAAGTAGCTTTACTAGATTTACCTGATAAGTTAAAGATAACTAGACGTCACTTTGACGCAGGATATTATATTCCGTCTTTGTCGTTTAAGACTGGATTCTAAGTAATCTTTTCTAGCTAAATTAGATTCTACAGGCATGATAGACAGACGGCATAAAAGTAACATTTTAAAATTAAAAACATCTAAAAATCTTTATATACTATATATTTCTTGTGTGCGTGTGTATGTTACTGAACTCCTCCTAAACGACTGGGCTGATTTTGATGAAATTTGTTGTGTGTGTTCAAGGGGACTTGAGAATGGTTTAGATTCACAATTTAGTCCGTGGGAAAAGGTTTTTTTTAATTAATTTTTAATTCGTAAGTAGTTGTTGATTTTGGAATGTTTCTCATTGGATTCGACAGACTTCGCTACCATCGCAGTTTCAAATATTCTATCTATTTTTCAAACCCGTAAGTGATAAGGGTTGTTCACCCTTAACATTTTTTTTATTTATATGGCAACACAACGTTTGCCGGGTCAGCTAGTATACTGTATATTTCTTAGGTAGCGATCGGGGTGAATGAGGCATGCTTTTATATTAAAGAGTTTCAGGCAAGCAAGAGTTTCAGCAAGGCTTCACTTGATCATAATTTGTCACTGTTGCTCATGGACCGACATGAGGTCGGCCATAGATGCGTTGTTATCAGGAATATGATAATGTCACGTATAATAGTAACGTCAAATCAAAACAAAGCAGCGCTAAACATGTTACATACATGTTTCATTACAATCACATTACACTTTTTCGTGGATAGATCACATAGTCGCTCATTATTAATAAGTTATGACACTTTTAAACACTTTTTCTATTTTTATATTTTTGGACTATTCAGTCTTGAGTTATGAAATGTAATCTGATTTTCGCAATGTATTTTGTAAAGGAAGTGTGATAAATTAATGGATTAAAATGTATTATTGTAAAAGCGGGTGATTGGGTGTTAGAAATATATTCAATTGTTGTATTATAGTATTATTTTTTTTTTATTTATTTAAAATTTAGGAATAGCAGACGAGCATGCAGTCCACCTGATCGTAAGTGTCTACTGCCGCCCATGGACATCTGTAATCAACCCCAGATAGGATTAGATATTCCTACCTGAGGTCGGACACAGATGCGCCGCTACCCCTGAGGACTAAGCTGGAACTCCTCGGAAAAATCTATCTCCCTTACCACACCCTTCAAAACGGAACACAGCATCGCCTAATACTGCTGTTATTATGCAGAAATAGGTGTGGCGGTGGTGCCGCCGGAGTCGAACCACAAAGGGTTCTACCACCTTCAAAATTTTATTTAATTGTTTCGTCATATATTCGTCACTGGCTTGAACGATTGTATGAGTTAGCATAAAAAAAAATAAAAAGAACGTTGGACTTGTAAATTGTCCGAAGAAATATTTTTATTATTTCAGTTATAAGTCTGAAATAGGTGTTGCGGTGGCAACGCCAAACTTCCATGGACTCTACCAACTTGACGACGAAGGTATCGTAGTATATTTGATGTATATGCTGTAATAAATCTTTTACATATTTAGATAAAGGGTTTCCTTTATTGGAGATACCTCGTGTAAAATTCTACATTGTAAAACAAGGTTTAATGTAATTGACTGTTATTGTCTGTATTAAATCAAATCAAACCATTTATTTGCTAGAACATAGTATTTTTACAAGGATGTTCAATTTGTAACGAGTACCTTGTGTTCCACCACATTGGATGTGCAAAATGTATATCATCATCATCATCATCATCATCAACCCATTATTGTCCCACTGCTGGGCAAGGGTCTCCTCTCAGAATAAGAAGGATTAGGCCATAGTCCACCGCGCAGGCCAAGTGCGTATTGTTAGACTTCACATACCTTTGAAAACTTTTTTTTTAAGAATTCTCAGTTATGCAGGTTTCCTCAAGACGTTTTCCTTCACCGTTTTAGCAAGTGATAATTAACTTCTAATACGCACATAACTTTGAAAAATCTGAAGTGCGTGCCTGGGATTTGAACCTCAGACCTCTCGATCAAGAGGCCGCGTTTCTTAAACCACTAGGCTATCACTGCAATAAAATGTAGGTATATATCTTGATCAATGCTTTATTACACTGTTAATTCATTCTACATGTCAAAGTCAAATATAATCTTACAGGAATCATCAAAATAACAAAATATAGAAAATAATATTATATCTTAAAAGCTTTTAGGGACACTCAGTTATGTGCTAATGTAATGTATTCACGAGTCTGGACGTTTAATAATATTAAATAGCTGATAAGAAAATCCCACGTAAACCTTCGCTTCGAAGAATGGATGTTTTCTCCGCGTATTGTTTTGGTGACAATGGCGTGATCTTTAGTTCTAGAGAAGCTGTCATAACATTGGCTTCATTGTCATAAAGTATCTTCTTACTAATTGATCGTCTTACTAGTTGATTTAATAAGGGTATATAATTTCTTTTGTAATGTAAGTGTATCGTAAAAGACTCTGCAGTGTGACTGACGACCCGCGTAGCGGAGCGGTCACCGTACCGGTCTCACAAAGGGTTTCTGGTTTGATTCCCCGCCAAACTGAATTTAGATTTTTGTCTGAGTTGGGGTATTTATGTAATCGTCTATGTTTGTGTTGATGGTACCTATACAGAGAATCCTGTGGGGCTGTGAGTGTAGAAACTGACAGTAATTGACCACTCCCGCTAATGGACATGTGTAATCAACCCCTATACTACTTGTGATCTACTAAATTGAAACCACTCGCTTAAAACAGCAACACACTATGTAATAAGGCATAATTGGCTATGTTAATTGTTTTTGAGGCGTTTCATCTTAGTCCTCAAGTGTATCAACACTCCTCATGTTTCGTGATTGCCTCTTAATATTTGATTAATACATTTATTTAATAAGAGTGTGGTTAAGCTAGGTTGAGTTGAAGCGTTTCATCTTAGTCCACAGCTACGTAATTTTATTCAATTTTTTGGCAATTGATTTATATGGAATTGACTAAAAAAGTCCACGGGCAGCAGTGACTACTTTAATTAGATGCAATGAAGGATTGCTAAACACTACTTGTGATCTACTAAATTAAAACCAGTTACCACTCGCTTAAATCAGCAACACATCGGCAATTAACACTGTAATAAGGCAGAATTAGTTGTGATGATTGTTTTTGAGGCGTTTCATCTTAGTCCTCAAGTGTATCAACACTCCTCATGTTTCGTGATTGCCTCTTAATATTTGATTAATACATTTATTTAATAAGAGTGTGGTTAAGCTAGGTTGAGTTGAAGCGTTTGGAATTGACTAAAAAAGTCCACGGGCAGCAGTGACTACTTTGATTAGACGCAATGAAGACTTATTGATAATATCTTTTTTATTACAATCCCCTGTAAATTAGCTTCACAGATCACCGAACTTTATGAATGTGTCTCCCCCGAGAGCCAAACATGGCAGGGGTGCTACGTATTGTCCATATTGAGAATTAAATTATTATTATCGAAATAGCATGCAAATGACGTCATTAGCACCGAGTCGCCCAGAGTTGAGTTGTTGTTGTTGCTGCTGCTGCTGCTGTTGTTGTTTGTTATTGGTGCTGCTGCTACTGTTATTTCTATTGTTGTTGATTCGTCGGTGCTGCTGCTACTGTTATAGCTGTTGTTGTTGATTAGTTTAGAGAATTCCTTAATGGAAATGTTAACGTATGTGTACTCAATGCCTGCGAGATGAATCTTTTGTTACGGCAGATTTCGTTTTTTCATTTAGTTTCATTTGGTTATTTATACAAAGTCAAAGTTGTATGTACTTTGTTACTTTAAAACTATGTATGATATCTCTTATGATTTTCTTTTCTTATGAAGGTAAACATTTTATCATTATCTTTATTCTACGAGTATATGTATAGATTCTAGAGTAAATGTACCTATAAGAAATTATTTTATTATTTCTATGCATTGCAAGGCTCACTATGCATTGGAAGGTTTACTATGCTAGCCATAAAATATTTATAAAGTGTTAGAATGAACTACGTTACATAAGATATAATGTCGTCAGAATGCTGTTGCAAAATTCTTTCGCTGCGTGAAAACCACAAGCTTCGCTTCGCTGTCAATATATGTAATGTAACTCGCAAAGTGCCATTCCAACTAAAATATGACGACCCGCGTGGCGGAGCGGTCACCATACCGGTCTGACACGCAGAGGGTCCCGGGTTCGATCCCTGGCCAGAAGGATATCTAAATGATGAATTTAGATTTCTGTTTCTGGGTCTGGGTGTTTGTGTATTTGTCTATGTGTGTGTCCATGGCACCCACGATACAGGGAATCCTAGTGTGGGGCTGTGAGTGTAGAAAGCGTTTGTTTGTTTGTTTAATATCCTTTTGTACTAAAGTCCACATTATAGTATAAACAAGCGTTTATCATTTACCTACGTATGTACCTACTTTATGATTTTTGTGTTTGAGTCTAATTTTTGTTTGTAGTACACAAACTATCCTACGTTCTTATTATTTCTCTAACTTCATACACACTTTCCCATTCATAGGTTGTATGGAAGAGATCGGTACTTAGCGATAAGGCCGCTTATTGGCCCATTACTATAATGATCTATTGAAGTTGGCAATAAAGAATATTCTATCTATTTGTCTATCTAGGAGTCGTTTTCAATGTAACTTTTGACAATGAATGAGTAATAAACCTTAGTGTTTAAATTCAACTGTACGTTTCCAATTAAGAGTATTCTATCTTTTTATCTACCTAAATACTATGAAACTGTTAAGTATTTTTTTTTAATTTCTTTTTTATAATATAAGAGTAGCAGACGAGCATGCAGTCCACCTGATGGTAAGCGGCTACTGCCGCCCATGGACATCTGTAATAAACCCCAGATAGGATTAGATATTCCTACCTGAGGTCGGCCACAGATGCGCCGCTACCCCTGAGGACTAAGCTGGAATGCCTCTGGAAAGTCTTTCTCCCTTACCACACCCTTCAAACCGGAACACAGCAGCGCCTAACACTGCAGTTATTAGGTAGAAATAGGTGTGGCGGTGGTGCCGCCGGAGTCGAATCACAAAGGGTTCTACCACCTTTAAAATATATAAGTTCAGTATATAAATGAACTACTAAGTATTTCATCTTAGTAATATCTCTTAGTTATCTACTACTTATAATATCTCAATAGTTTATGTAGTGTCTGTCTAATTGTAAGGATTCATTAGAAAAAGAAAATTTACTTCTTACATATTATTTATTTCTTGTTTTAGGAAAGAGATGTTATAATTCACAAGAACATTTACAGTGAGGAATACACACAATTACGCATTGAAGATATGTATTGTAGTACAATTCTATATCGCTTAGCTTAGCCGTACATCATTATACACATAATAGTTGCAAAATGTAAAAAAACTGCATAAAACAAAACATTGCACAAGTTGCTAGACAATTCGCTTAGCTTACAATGTTATACCAAGTAAAGCAAAACGCTATATTATTTTGTATTTTACGCTAGTGATCGAAGATTTTACGAGAATACATATTTATTTATTTATTTATTCATTTATTTCGGACAACAAGGTCCATATTACATATACCTTACAGACTAACATACATACTAATATATACTTATAACTAAATCACGTATTTGCGGCGACGTGAGACGCGAGTCTGGTGACTTCCGGCGGTCCTTTCCGTCCACGGAACTTCCGGAACACAACTCCCTTCGGCCACAGCTCCTCCTTCAGGAAGGTCGACAATTGCTCAGTTGGGACGCGTACAACAAATGAACTAAAGTTCACCGCGTATACAATTGAACATATGCAATTGAAAAGCACCATATTTATTTTCTACCATTTTTGACTAGTAAGTTTAGTCTTGATTCTTATGAGACTATCAGCTTACAATCAAGTTCTATGTTAAACATATTATATATAGGTATATACACATTTTTAATACAGTTTTAGGGTATATATTTTACATATTATACATTTATCTCGCTTTTATATACATACATACATATGAAATTACAATTTAAGCTCTATCATGTTACTCCAAGAATATTATAATCCATTTACGTCCAAAACAAATTAAGCATGATTTTGTATATAACTGAAGTAATAACCTGCTAGATTACTACTTACAGTCTATCTCATGGTAAGTTTTTAGACAAAAAAGAGTGGTATGGACAGCTAGTAGAGCTGGAGATCGACATTGAAATGTATTCCAAATCGCTTATTATACTATGTACAAAGGTATTTTAAAATTATTTTTTATGTGAAACATCTATAGCCGCACGTAAAACCGATTTCTGGCGTGGCGACGCATGCATGCGACGCGTCGCCACGCTATACGATGGTATATATATACAGTCTATATGCAGTAGTGTGTACGGGGTGGCGACGCGTCGCCATGCGCAATCGACTGTGCGAAATTCGTAATTTTTTGTATTTAATGAAATTAAATGTTTATTCAATAAATAGTCATCGTTATCTGGAAAAAAATCGTAATATTTTATTTTATCATTAGGTATGATATATTTAGTTCCTATCACAATATGTTCTTTTCTGTATATTACTTTTACAAAATAATGTCGATGTTTCACATCTGCCAGGCGTCCCGTGACGGCTCACATTTTTTTTATTTCTTAACCGTACCTTATAATACGAAAAAACTAATATAGACTACTTGTTAACGATATTTTCTTGTAATTAGATGCTAGGCTTCCGATGCATGCCGGTTCAATCCGCGCGTAGCTTTCATTGAAGATTGCTGGAAGACTCGACTACCTGCAACATAAAAAATACATGCGATTAACAAATAACATACAATTTAGTTTGATGGGTCTTTCGTTGTTAGGGTTCCGTATCCAAAGGGTAAAACGGAATTATATTTCTATGCCTCCGATGTCTGTCCATCTATCACAGAGCTCCATCTCTTGAACCTTATAGATAGACACTTGAAATTTTTACCGACTAAGTATATCTGAAAATTTGACTGTAGGGAAGCCGCCGTGTTTTTTTTTATAATATAGCAGTAGCAGACGAGCATGCAGACCACCTGATGGTAAGTGGCTACTGCCGCCCATGGAGATCTGTAATCAACGCCAGATAGGATTGGATATTCCCATCTGAGGTCGGCCACAGATGCGCCGCTACCCCTGGGGACTAAGCTGGGACGCCTCGGAAAAGTCTGTCTCCCTTACCACACTTACCACACTTCAAAACGGAACACAGCAGCGCCTAACACCGCTGTTATTAGGTAGAAATAGGTGTGGCGGTGGTGCCGCCGGAGTCGAACCACAAAGGGTTCTACCACCTTCTAAACGAGTTCGACTCGCACTTGACCAATTTAATTAAGTAGGTAGACTATATATTAGGTCACTGCCATCAGTCATAAAAAGCTGTAATCAATTTCAAATAGGACAAAAACTATTCCTAAAATTAAAGAAAAACAAATTACCTCTTAAAAGTATATTTCTCATGTTCCTATAAAATTGTACTTAGTACCTTCCTGGATTTCCAGAAATTAAATATTTATTTAGGAATATTTTTAACCATACAATATAGTGTACTTTAAATTCAATTTAATTAATTAATTCTATTCTTGTGCTGCGACGAATGTTGTAACACAAAAATAGAAATTAATTGAATTGAATAAAAATAAAAATTGTGATACAAAATATAACATGTACCTTTCTAATTTTCTTCTCGCTAAAGGCTGGATGATTCATTGAAAGTACCACCAGCAGGGCTAGGCGAACCCCAAGCTGACCATTCTACTGGAAGTTGTCAAGATTCCAGCTCAGATCCCCTAAATGAAAACATAAGATTTTGTTATATTCTTGTTTATTGCAAAATATTGAGTGCAAAAGAAAAACTAAAAATTATAAGTAGTTGTACACATTTTTTTCATTTAAATCTTAGTTTTACTATACACATCTCTATATAATTAGTTAACTCTTTTTTTAAAGCGTTAACTACATGCATGCAATTGAAATTTGATATCTGTAAGTTAAATCACAAATACACAAATAATATCTACTATGTCAAGAACGCATACATAAAAATTACACACACATTCAGACACACGCACACACACATGCGCACACACACACACATGCAACATACACAAACACGTACATAGATAACAAAACATATACGTACCGAGCACTACCATACATTATTATTAATTTAACTTTCTCATTTTAAGTGAGAAATGTATGTCTTATGAGAAAATAAAGACTCTTTAAACCTTTGTCTATAAGATGAAATAACTGAATTTTCTAAATAAATGTTAGCACTACCAAAACAAATGAAACATTTTAGGCCTATTTTGTCTGTTCTAGCCATAGATTAGTAAAGATTACTCACTCCTAACAAGAAAATGTACCCAGTTTTCAGAATTGAAATAGTTGCGTAAAAAAGTTTTGCCACGTCTCCGTACTAAAATGTCCCTAAAATATTTGTAATAATTATTTATTTATTATGTAAATTACGCAGTATTAGTTATTTATTCGTAAATTTTCTCTTAAAAATGTTTATATCACGGCGTGCGTAAATTGACGTTTTACGCACGCTTCGCGTGCGCAAAACCCCCATTTCCGACCCCGTAATATAAAATTTTATACAACACGCGGACGAAAAATGTTTTTCTGACTCGTGTGATTGCAGTCCTCGCCTGCGGCTCGGCCTGCAAACTCACACTTGTCAGAAAAAAATTTTTCGTCCTCGTATCGTAATGTACTATTTTATTTGTCAAGAATTCAAAAAAAGAACTTACTAATAAGCCGTTTTTGGCTTTATTCAATTGCAAGGCGACGAAGTATCTTTACTAATCTATGGTTCTAGCTTGAATTTTATATAGCATTGTGTGTTAATAAATAAATCAATCTTGATATATTAATAATTCAAAATTATTACAATTAAATTATATAGAAAACAATAAGCGAATGTGCACACAGAGAAGCATATTTGGTGACTGAAAAACAGATTTTACCATATTACATTACAATAACTAAAACATATTACAATAACATATTGAACATTATAGAATAACAATTAACTCTTTGTAAACATCTACTAGGCGTATAGATATTTTAAATAACGTAAGCCAATTGTAAATTATACTTATTATATTAATAATAATTATAGTTGTTGTATATGTATAAAATAGAAAAATGACATTTAGAATAATATATAGATATAGTTTAGTTTTAAATATTAAGTATGTATATAGTTTTCATGTAAATAAAAATATACATTATTATAGTAGTTCCGAAGTATCCGAGCCCCATGATGCCTCGTAAACTTAGTAAACGTAATCTTAGTTACATATAAAGGCAGCGGCCTTTATATATAACTAAGATGCAGCTTTCAGTAATTACAATAACAATAGATATGAATTATTATTTATTTTTTAAATAAATAATTAGTGCGAAACGGAAAACATAGATTACATTTTTTCGAAACCAAAAATTAATTACACTTGTTACATATACCTGTACGGACTGTACATCATCATCTGTAATCTTGATACCATTGCTTATCAAAAGTCGCCTGTTGGTGCTATTTTCATGTACAACTTTCATATTATACAAAAAAGTAACACCAACCAGGATGACCTTGATTGTATCCTGAATCGGCATTTAAATCTTCTGTCTTCTAAGTATGTTGACTGTTTTCTTGTACAGGCTACCATCAGCTTTATTCTTGATATCGATGATTATCAAAGATCGCCTTTCATCCATACTAGTTGAGATACATAAAATTCAATATATGTTCTCAACAAGCAGGAATGAAGGTGACCTTGATTGTATCTTGACTTGACACTTAAATCTTCTCTCTTCGGAGTTGTTATCGATGCTTATCAACGGCCACCTATTATTGTTGTTAATTGGGATATACAAATTCCAAAATATATAACACAACTAACGACAACGAGGATGACCTTGATCGTGACTTGAACTGGCACATATATTTTCTGTCCTTATTATTTACAGTAGTTTCGAAATATCAGAGCTTCATGCAACTTCGTAAATTACTAAAACAATAGATATGAATAATTGTTATAATTAGTTAAATTAATAATTTGTTAACGCGTAGGAAAAATGTCTTAGATTTGTCGTAACCAATTATTAATAACACTTGTTACTTACAATTAAAGGTACAGATTGTATATTATGAACCGTAATCTTGACATGGATGCTTTTCAGAAGTCGCCTGTTGGTGCTATTTTCATGTACAACTTTCATATTATACAGAAAAGTAACACCAACCAGGATGACCTTGATTTTATCCTGAATCGGCATTTAAATCTTCTGTCTTCTTAGTATGTTTTCTGTATTCTTGTACAGGCTACCATCTTTATTCGTGATATCGATGCTTATCAAAGATCGCCTTTCATCAGTACTAGGTGAGATACATAAATTTCAATATGTTGTCTCAACAAGGCCGAATGAAGGTGACCTTGATCGTATCTTGACTTGGCACTTAAATCTTCTCTCTTCGGAGTTGTTATCGATGCTTATCAACGGCCACCTATTGTTGTTTTTAATTGAGATATACAAATTCCAAAATATATAACACAACTAGGATGATCTTGATCGTAACTTGAAATGGCACCTATATTTTCTGTTCTTATTATTTACAGTAGTTTCGAAATATCAGAGATTTATGCTACTTCGTAAAATATTTCCTTCATTGATACATATACTTAAATGTTTGTGTTATAATAATTACTATAACAATAGATATGAATAATTGTTATAATTTGTTAAATTAATAATTTGTTAACGCGTAGGAAAAAAGGCTTATATTTGTCGTAACCAATTATTAATAACACTTGTTACATATAATTAAAGGTACAGATTGTATATTATAAACTGTAATCTTGACATGGATGCTTTTCAGAAGTCGCCTGTTGGTGCTATTTTAATGTACAACTTTCATATTATACAAAAAAGTAACACCAACCAGGATGACCTTGATTGTATCTTGAATCGGCATTTAAATCTTCTGTCTTCTTAGTATGTTTTCTGTATTCTTGTACAGGCTACCTTCTTTATTCTTGATATCGATGCTTATCAAAGATCGCCTTTCATTCGATCTAGTTTAGATACATAAATTTCAATATGTTTTCTCAACAAGCCCGAATGAAGGTGACCTTGATATTATCTTGATTTTACACTTAAATCTTCTCTCTTCGGAGTTGTTATCGATGCTTATCAACGGCCACCTATTGTTGTTTTTAATTGAGATATACAAATTCCAAAATATATAACACAACTAGGATGATCTTGATCGTAACTTGAAATGGCACCTATATTTTCTGTTCTTATTATTTACAGTAGTTTCGAAATATCAGAGATTTATGCTACTTCGTAAAATATTTCCTTCATTGATACATATACTTAAATGTTTGTGTTATAATAATTACTATAACAATAGATATGAATAATTGTTATAATTTGTTAAATTAATAATTTGTTAACGCGTAGGAAAAAAGGCTTATATTTGTCGTAACCAATTATTAATAACACTTGTTACATATAATTAAAGGTACAGATTGTATATTATAAACTGTAATCTTGACATGGATGCTTTTCAGAAGTCGCCTGTTGGTGCTATTTTAATGTACAACTTTCATATTATACAAAAAAGTAACACCAACCAGGATGACCTTGATTGTATCTTGAATCGGCATTTAAATCTTCTGTCTTCTTAGTATGTTTTCTGTATTCTTGTACAGGCTACCTTCTTTATTCTTGATATCGATGCTTATCAAAGATCGCCTTTCATTCGATCTAGTTTAGATACATAAATTTCAATATGTTTTCTCAACAAGCCCGAATGAAGGTGACCTTGATATTATCTTGATTTTACACTTAAATCTTCTCTCTTCGAAGTTGTTATCGACAACCTATTATTGTTGTTAATTGAGATATACAAATTCCAAAATATATAACACAACTAGGATGATCTTGATCGTAACTAGAAACGGCACTTATATTTTCTGTTCTTATTATTTACAGTAGTTTCGAAATATCAGAGGTTTATGCTACTTCGTAAAATATTTCCTTCATTGATACATATACTTAAATGTTTGTAGTATAATAATTACTATAACAATAGATATGAATAATTGTTATAATTTGTTAAATTAATAATTTCTTAACGCGTAGGAAAAAAGGCTTATATTTGTCGTAACCAATTATTAATAACACTTGTTACATATAATTAAAGGTACAGATTGTATATTATGAACTGTAATCTTGACATGGATGCTTTTCAGAAGTCGCCTGTTAGTGCTATTTTCATGTACAAATTTCATAATGTACTTATACATTAAAAAAACACCAACGAGGATGACCTTGATAACTTGAACTGGCGCCTGTATCTTCTGTCTTCTGTTTATTTGCAGCTGTAGTCTTAGTAACGATGCTTATGAACGGTGGCCTCTTTTTGGCTTGTTGCGACACAGTGTACATATTCATGTATCACAACAAACACCAAAGAGGATCACCTTCATTATATCTTGATTGATTACTTGAGGATGCCTTGCTTGTATCTTGAATCGGCACTAAAATCTTCTGTCTTCTAAGTATGTAAGGTAATTATTGTCAGATTTACTTTGGATATCGATGCTTATCAACGACCACCTATTATTGCTACTAATTGTGATATACGAATTCCAAAATATATAACACAACTAACATCAACGAGGGTGATCTTGAAAACGTGAACTGGCACCTATATCTTCTGTCTTCTATTAATTTGCAGCTGCAGTCTTCATACAGATGCTTATGAACGGTATCCTCTTGTATGGTTTGTTGTGATACAATGGACATGCAGTCCATGTATCGTAACAAACACCAAAGAGGATCACCTTCATTATATCTTGATCCGGCATTTATTTCTTGTCTTTTCTTATTTCGCTTCGGTGAGTCTACGTCGACAGCAATAAATACCGCCTTATCGTTATTACAACGTTAAGGAGATATACGTTGCCGTGACTACAATGACCTAAAACACATATTTATTTTGTATATTACTTTATACGTCCGCTTTGCATTCGACCCTTATTGGCGTACTCATAAAATATATTTTTAACTCTGTAATTGCTTGTTTCACTAATATTTAAGTAAGGAAAAGGTACAAAAAACGGTACAAAGTACGCAAAATAGAACTTTGACTTAATGACTTATTAATCAACTCATCCATCGAGATCGAGAAGTTGTCAGAACTTCTTATTTACCCCGCATCCGCCTTTATCAAGGTTAGTTTTTTTATTTGATTGGAAAATAGTAACTGGGTTTGAATACTCTTATGAGGTTTTCCTGAAATATCTTCGCGTGTTATTATTTGTTTTAGGAATAAACAAAATTAAATTTTTGTATGCTCCTAATCTCAAAATTAAACTTTTTCGTCATAACTAACTAAAATGATACAGACTAGGTAAATGATGCACTGTCACTGTGGTTCCGGGACTAGAATAGGACTACGGTATCCCCTGCCTGTCGTAAGAGGCGACTAAAAGAGGGCTTCCGGGGTTCCGGGTGGCAAGAGTGGGAGCTCGAACCGTCCAGCAAGCGACTCCGGGAAGGATGGCGGTATGTGTGGTCGCATACCGTCGTAAACACTACATGGTGTGAGAGCAGCGAAAACTGCTCCCCCAGGTTAGAGCCCGATCGGGGCATCGCGCTTGGAGGACTCAGGTTGTGTTCCATATGAGATCCCGGAGTTCTCCAACACGCCTTGAGGACGGCCACCGGGGGGGTTTTAGTGCGGTATAAATCCCACGTAACCCGGCGTCGCTCCCACGTCGTCGGGTACCTTTTGAAGATTTTCCCCTCGAAAATAAAAGTAAATGATGCTCATGCTACCAAAAAGGAACAAAATCAAATATTGGAAATCATCCAATACTTAACTTAAAATTACTGTAATTTAATAAGGCCGGATTATTGGATATAATAGATTAATAAATCTTTGATAATTCTATAAGACAAAAAAAAAATGGTTGTCAAAGAATTCCCAGAAAGAGATTACCAAAGCCCTTACACCAATTATATCTAATTAAGAGAAACTTTATGAGTATTTTGATTAAAATCTATTATTATATATACATGATTAAAATTATTATATACATGAAATTTAATGTAAGAAAAGTAAAAAATTAAACTATAAACTAAAAAAAAAAGAAATTATTTACAAATTTAAAAATTATAAGTAAAATAAGCCATCTAAAATTGCCGTGTGAGGCATGGTTCCCAAAACACTGGTGGCGTTACCTTGCTGCACTTAGAAGACTTGCCGTCTAGCCGCCAGCTCTTTGGTCACCGGAAGATTAATTATTATGTTGATATTACAGTACCCAGTCACATGACAAATTAATTGAAAGATGTTTAAATAATTACATTTTGAGTTTTAGAAATTGAGAGAAAACACGATTTATTCAGTCGCTCTGAATAGAGAAATAGAGATACTGCTAAAACAGGAATTGACGTATATGGTAGGTAGATGCGCTAAAACCTGTAAAAAATAAAAAAGTTAAAGCGAAATAATATTTTGCAGTGGTCATTCATGCTCAATAATTCTTAATTAAACAGAAATTGTGGGGTTCAAGGGTGAGTGAAGCGCAACACATGACTACAACTCAAGAATAGTCACTTAGCCTCTCCTCACCAACTCCACTCCCATCCTACACGCGGTGGACCCTGTTACATCGAGTAACCTATGTCAAGATTGTGGTAACCAACCCCTCTGGAGATATAGGTCGATAAGCAGATGGGAGAAGGGGGTCCGGACACATTAAGTCACTCAATCCGGATTGTCGGGCGTTGGCAGCAGGACGCTCTGACCAAATAACTAACACCACTGCGGTGCAGAAGGCAACGGGAAACCACTGCACTATTATTCCCAAGAAACTCGTAATGACAAGTCAAGCAAAGAATGGAGCGATGGCATGCAATCCGGCTACCACCCGGCGCCATGTCGAGTCCAGGTCGCATGGTGTGAAGTATGCTACTGGCCTCACTGCAGTGACTCGCCAGGCTCAGTGTGGAGTGAATGTTACTGGCGCTGACACCTCACATCATGTAACGCAAACACAATTGCGCAAGAAAATTAGATTGGGGACATGGAACGTGAGAGGAATGACTCAACCAGGCAAGTTAGAAATCATAGGAAGAGAACAACTGGAGCATAACGCCGATATATTAGGTCTCACAGAAACCCACATGAGAGGATCGGGATTCCATAGTACACCGTTCGGTCACACACTCTACTTCTCCGGCCCTGAAA
The DNA here is from genome assembly GCF_041222505.1 of Epargyreus clarus. NCBI lineage: Eukaryota > Metazoa > Arthropoda > Insecta > Lepidoptera > Hesperiidae > Epargyreus > Epargyreus clarus. Next base: position 12,600,209 of record NW_027332212.1, read on the forward strand.
AGGAAAGCAGAAACGGAGTGGCCCTATCTCTATCACCTCGTATCAACAAGGCTATTTTGGGATACAACCCCGTGAGCGACCGTATCATCACGATGAAAATAAACACGAAGCCGTGTCGCATGAACCTAATAGTAGTATATGCACCAACAGCCGTATCGCCAGAAAATGAAATTGAAGGGTTCTACCAAGACCTTGAAGATACACTTAAAAGCTTTCCTAAGAGAGAAATAACGTTGCTGATGGGTGACTTGAATGCTAAGGTTGGGTCTACAACTTTCGATGACCACCTGAGAGATGTAGTGGGAAAATTTGGTTTAGGAGAAAGAAATGACAGAGGCGAGATGTGGCTTCAATTCTGCACCGAAAACGCCCTCACGATCATGAATACATGCTTTGAAAACCACCCAAGGAGGCTTTATACTTGGGTAATGCCCGGTGACCGTTGCAGAAACCAAATCGACTACATTGCAATTGATAAACGATGGAGATCCTGTATACGTAACACCAAGACATATCCGGGAGCTGATTGCGGAAGTGACCACAGACTCCTGATGGCAGAAATGATCGTCAAACTGAAACGTTGTCACAGAACAATGATAAGACCTCAGAGAAGGCCAAACGCAAGAGAGTTGCCTGCTTTTAGAGAATGCTTTGAAAGAAGAATAGCCGAGATCTCTCTGAATCCTAGCAATGACATAGACACGAACTGGACAGCAATCAAGGAGCTAATTCTATCAGCGCGAAATGAAATACGGACTGTAGACACAGACATCCCGAGGAATGCATGGATTACAGAGGAAACATGGACGGCCATAAAAGAAAGAAAGGTACTAATTGCAGGCAAAACTGACGCTTTCCACGACGATTACAGGTTGCTCTCAGCTCGAATACAACGCTTATGTCGCAGAGACTACAATCAATACCTGAATTCCATCTGTCAGGATATTGAAAATCACGCACAACACCTGCACACAAAGGACTTGTTTCTAAAAGTGAAAAATATCATCCGCGACGTAAGGCCAAAAACCTGGATTATTGATGACGGAAATGGCAACCTTATGACGGAGATAGATCAGGTCACCGAGAGGTGGAGATCTTACTGCCAAGGTTTGTACACTGACAACAGGAGATTGGGACACACAAATATATCGATCGAGCAGAACCACTTGGAGCCTGTTATATTAAAATCAGAGGTACAAAATGCTCTAAGGAAACTTAAGAACAACAAATCAGCTGGCATAGACACAATATTCGCTGAAGAGCTAAAGTGCCTCAGTGATATAAGTGAGAGACTCCTGTTAGATTTGTGTAACCAGGTGTGGCGGACGGGCAAATGGCCAACGGATTGGAAACAGTCCTTACTAGTTCCAATACACAAGAAGGGATCTACAAAATCGTGCCAAAACTACCGAACAGTGGCTCTCATATCACATGCCAGCAAGGTAATGCTTCATGTAATCAATGGGCGACTGCAATCTTATCTACAATGGCAAATACCAAGTGAACAAGCTGGCTTTGTCAAAGGCCGCGGCACAAGAGAGCAAATAGTGAATGTGCGACAGATGATAGAGAAGAGCCGAGAATTCAACGTGCCGATGCTCATGTGTTTCATTGATTACACGAAGGCGTTTGACTGTGTACGATGGGACTGCCTATGGCGCATCCTGCAGGAGATGGGCGTACCCACACATCTAACAGCATTGATCGCAAGCTTGTACGAGGATGGTGAATCGATGATCAGGATTAATGATGTGATCTCGGGACTCCTGAAACCGGAAAAAGGAGTGCGCCAGGGATGTATTCTATCTCCTCTCCTTTTCAACATCTACGGAGAGTACATCATGAGAAGAGCATTGGATGGCTGGGATGGAGGCATCACAATTGGTGGCAAAAAGATCAGCAACCTGAGATACGCAGATGACACCACACTTTTTGCGGCATCAGAGGGTGAGATGGCAAATTTGTTTCGAAGAGTGGAGATCGAGAGCAAACTGGTGGGGCTGTCGATTAACAGGGCAAAGACCAAAGTCATGTTCGTCGATAGAGCTGAGCAGCTTTCACAGACTGGCCTTTTATCAAACCTGCAAACGGTAAAGGAGTTTGTTTACCTTGGATCCATGATCAGCAACCAAGGAGGATGCGAAAAGGAGATACGCCGACGAACTCAAATGGCCAAAAATGCAATGAGCAAGCTCACAAAAATCTGGAAGAGCAGAAACGTCTCCAATGCCACCAAAATGAGGATAGTACGGACTTTGGTCTTCTCGGTGTTCCTGTACGCATCTGAGTCCTGGACGATCCGAGCTGTAGACAGAAGGAAGATCGATGCCTTCGAAATGTGGTGCTGGAGGAGAATGTTACGAATACCGTGGACGGCTAAAAGAACCAATAAGTCGATTCTCCAACAGCTAAAAATTAAAACGAGGTTATCTACGCTCTGCTACCAGCGCATTCTAACCTACTTTGGCCACATAGCGCGAAGAGATCCAGACAACCTTGAAAAGCTGGTTGTGGTGGGCAAAGTAGATGGGAGAAGACCTAGGGGCCGATCACCTAGTCGATGGTCTGACTCCATAAAAGAAATTACGGGACTTCCAGTGACAACCGCTCTCAGACAAGCTGAAGACCGGGTAGCTTGGAAGCAGCTCGTCAGATCTTCCACAGAGGCTTACCAGAACGAGCACGACCTTCAGAAATGAAGAAAACGACAAAGAAGAGAAGAAACAGAAATTGTTTTTCTGTTTCTTTTCTGTTTGTAATTCTTTCTTCTTTGAGTGTTCTCAAATTGTTTTTCTCTGTCAACATGTAACTACTATGTTTCCATTGTAATATACTCGTAGCACTACGACAACCGTTTCAATCTTTGTTCATTTTTGCACGACTCATGATGTGAAGCATCAGAGAGTGCTTTACGATCGAAAATTTTTTTTCGCTTCATTTTGGCGGCTATTTTTATTATTATAGCCTTGATAGTTCACGGAATCAAGATATTTTGCATACTATTGTCGAGATAATTTAATGGAGATTAATTCCATACTTTTTAAAAATTGATTTACTGCAATAGAATTGGAAAAAAACACCAAAATAGGTCAAAAAATTTTCCTGTCCGTCATGTGTGAAACCTGAAAACACTGTAACTTGTGAAAAAATCCATCATTTGAGTTAAAAAAATTAAAAAAAAATTCTAATCGACGATTTTTCATTAAATACGAAGAAACAAAGAGAAGACGGAGACGTAGTCCAACAGACCGAAGATTATGTATATTATTTTTCTTCTCCTTCTCGAAATATATTCTCATTTTAAATTTGGTATAAAATCAGTCTGTCTACATCAGCTCAATATCTTCTTCCTTCCTTTGTCTTCCGTCTTATAGATATATTATTTCGACCGCGTAAGGATATCGACATGGCGGTTCTCGTTTATTTTGCTGATATTGTAACAACACAATATATGAAAATCGCCGTGTCGACAGTTTGCACTGAAATTTCACCAATCTTCTTATTTCTCTCTTTTCAAATCTGAAAGAACTGATTTTATTGCAGCTTATACACATTTACATATACAAATTTCAAAATGTATAACTCACCAACGAGCGTGATGGTGGTAATTTGAACTGGCACCTATATCTTCTCTCTTCTATTTATTTGCAACTGTAGTCTTAATACCGATGCCTATGAACGGTGACCTCTTATATGGCTTGGAGTGATACAGTGTACATATATAATTATGTATCACAACAATCACCATAAAGGATCGCCTTCATTATTTCTTGATTGATTACTTGAGGATGACGCTTTTATCTTGAATTGGCACTTACAGTAGCGTGCAAAAGTTTCGGGCCACCCTATTTTTCATACATATTGCCCAGAAATACGATTATGAAATAAATATTAACGATCAATTTTCACAGATATTCATCTGTATATGAAAATAATGAATTATACACGCAGATATTACTTTCCAATAATTTATTTTTCAACATTTTTTTATTAATGAGTGTGCAAAAATATTGGGCCACATACTACTTCCTCGAAAAAATCAAAAATAATAAAGTTGAATTGCGGTAAAGTCTTGTACCCTCTTGCTCGACTGAGTACTTTGTTGCCATGCCCTTAGCAGCAATGACTGCGACGACGAGGCATTATTGAGTCGATTAACCACGAGATTCGTTCTTTTGGCAATTTTTCCCACTCTTGTCGCAAATGATTCCACAATTCCGTCTATTTGGAGTGATTTTTCGTTCCAACGCGAACCTTCACGTCTTGCCACAAATGTTCAATGAAATTTAAGTCCGGTGACTGTGAGGGCCAGGCTAGAAGACGGACTTTTCGGCTCTGAAGGAAATTTTTCACAAGATGCGAAGTGTGTTTTGGATCGTTATCTTGTTTAAAAATCCAACCACGAGGCAAATTTTTCGTTGCAAATGGAAGCAAATGATCCAGTAAAATATTCTTATACCTTACATCGTCCATATTGCCGTGAATTTCTACCAGCGGACCAACGATATCAGCAAGAAAAGCTCCCCAAACTGGCGTTCCCACCACCGTGTTTAACTGTAGGAGTTTGATACCTTATAGCATTTCTGGTACCTGTTGGACGTCTTACGTACTTCCAACCATCACTTCCAAACAATTGAAATTTCGATTCATCAGATTATAGCACTTTTCGCCAATCTGATGCTGACTAGTGCTGATATTTTTTCGCGAAGTCCAACCTGGCCTTTTTATTATTTTTGCTAATTAGTGGTTTCTTGAGACCAACCCGTCCAATCAGTCCTACCACCTTCAGACGACGTGACACCATGGTCCGACTAACATCGGCTACCGCAATTCCCGTGCAACGTCGCCTGCGCTTTTTAGCGGATCAACAACACATTTCCTTTTTATAATTTTATCGACATGAGTCGAAGGTTTTGGTGGCCTACTACTCCGTTTTTTATTACACAGTCAATTAGTTGTTTTATATTTAGAAATAATAAAATTTACCGTACTTTTACCAACAGATAAAGACCCTGCAATAAAACATGAACTTTTTCCTTCTGAAGACAGGTTCACTACGATTTCACGAATCTGAGTATTGGTGTGTTTCGGCATAGTCGTCAAAAGAAAACTAATTTTCCTTTATGTAACTTATTTTGAAACCAGCGACCATGAGAACGTAAACCAACTAGGAGTACAGAGCATCCGCAAGTAGTGGCCCGATACTTTTGCACAACGACGAAAGTCAGTTTACGTGTACTAACTTAAAATATTCTATGAATCAAAGTAATATTAGAAGTTTCTGAGTATATTCTAACTCGTTCGTATATTTCAAACAATAAATTAATGGAGGAATGATTCTTTTAATTGAAATCTATCAATCAAATGAAAAAATCAGGGTGGCCCGAAACTTTTGCACGCCACTGTATATCTTATCGACGCTTATCAACGACCACCTATTATTGCTACTAATTGTGATATACGAATTCCAAAATATATAACACAACTAACAACAATGAGGATGATCTTGATCGTAACTTGAACTGGCACCTATATCTTCTGTCTTCAATTTATTTGCAGCTGCAGTCTTGATACCGATGCATATGAACGGTGGCCTCTTTTTGGTTTGTTGCGACACAGTGTACATATTCATGTATCACAACAAACACCAAAAAGGATCACCTTCATTATATTTTGATCCGTTATTTATTTCTTGTCTCTTCTTATTTCTCTTTGGTGAGTCTACGTCAATAGCAATAAATACTGCCTAATTGTTATTATAACGATTAGGCAGTATATGTTGCCCTGACTACCTAAAAGACATATTTATCTTCTGTATTATTATTTTGTACGATCCCTCTGCCTTCAACTCTTATTTGTGTACTCATAAAATATCTTTTCCACTCTGTAATCATATTTTTCCCTAATATACAACTAAGTAAAGGAAAGGGACACAAAACGGCGAAATCGAAAGAATGAACCATTCAATTGACTTATTAATGAGCTTGTCCATCGAGTCTTTTCTTTGACAAGTTCTTACTTACCCCGCACCCACATTTATGACGGTTAGACTTTTTTTATTTGATTCAAAAATAGCAATTGCGTTTAATTACTTCTAACTTATAAAGTTTTTCATATTCCTATCTTATTGTTGCTGTTTTTGTTTGTTTTAGAAATAAAGCAATATTAAATTGTCAGCATAAACTCAAAATTGAACTTCATCTTTATAACTAATCAAAATGAAAAAGACTGGACATGCGGGGAAAAAGGAACGAAATCAAATATTTGAAATCATCCAATAACTTGGAATTACTGTAATTTAATAAAGTAGAATAATAAATATCTGATTTTTTTTAAAAGAGTGTTATATAAATGCTAAAGGTGATTTTTATAGTTTTTTGCATTTTCCCGTTTTTCTTGTCGTTGGCAGAACGTTTATATATCGTACCTGTAAAAGATAAACTATACTTGTCAAACAATTCCCTGGAAGCAATTTCCAAAGCCCTTTAACAAAATATCTGTAATAATATTTTGTAATAAATTTTATAAATTATATTATATTGTATAATTATATTATATTTGACAAATTTATTGATTTGATTACAATCTTTTTTTGGTTCATATTGAATACAATACACAGTCACGTCATGTGACGTCATGTCACGTCATGTGACTGTCTATTGTATATTGATTGAAGAATATAAATAAAGACATTTTGAGTTGTAGAAATTGAGACCAAACACGATTTATACCTGAAGATACAGGCAGCTAAAACCGGCACTGGGGTAGATGTTTAGTAGATGCGCCTACCATCTACCCTGTAAAAACCTGTAAACCTGTAAAAAAATTAAAGCGAAATAACATGTTGCAGTGGTCATTCATTAAACAGAAGTGGTCTTTCTTGTATGTTTTCTGAATGTTCTCTTTGACTGTTCTTAAATTGTTTTTCTCTGTTCTTCAACATGTAACTATTCTGTTGCCATAGTAACATTGCACTACGATTTCCGTTTCAATCTTCGTGCCTTTCAATGTATACGAAGAAACAAAGAAAGAAGTCGGGAACGTGGTGCAACTTAATGTATATTCTTTTGCCTTCTTGTAATATATTCTCATTTAAAATTAGGTATAAAATCAATCTGTCTACATGAGCTTAATATTTTGCTTCCTTCTCTCTTCTTTGTCTTCAGTCTCAGTGCTTCTTATATTATCTGGACCCCAGAAAGTATATCGACAAGGCGGTCATCATCTATCTTGCTTATTATTGTTACAGCAGAAGAATTGAAGACCGTCGTGTCTATAGACTACACTATTATCCCACCAATCTTCTTATTTCTCTCTTCTCAAATCTGAAACAACTTAATTTTTCGAGGAATTTTATTAGAAATATAGAAAAATAGAAACATATCAAAAAACAGTAAGTCGATAGTAAAAAAATAAGAATGCAATTTTACTTCTTTATAATAAGTCTACAAATCTACAAATGATTAATCAAATATATTTGTAACTTATGTTAGTAGTATATAAATACTATATAAATAATTAAAGTCATAATTTTACCTGTGACTCCAAAATAACAGTCGTTCTCGATGATAATGTAATGATTTCATCGATACCAAAACAAAAAGGCTTGCTGAGAACAAGTTTTTATGTTTTGGTATCACTGAAATGTTAAAATTATTCCGACGGCCCCTCGAATCAAGGATAAAGGATTTAAAATAAAATATGAGGGTATGAATATAAGCAGAGATATGTATGATGTATGTTAAATACTGAGCTAGAAACGCAAGATCGCAGTATTTTTAGTGAAGTATTTCATCTTCTTAAATAACAATTTTGAACAGGCTATTGTCTTTAAAATAAAAGCAATTTATAAACAATCAAGAACTATGAATTTAAGTATCCAAAGTTTTAACCCTGTCGCAATAGATCAAAATATAGGCTAATATAAATTTTGGAATAAGGACATTCGCATAGATAAGTAATATAAATGATAACTGTTTTGTAATTAAGGAGGATAGGATATGTTTAGTTCCTGCTTCAATCTTTTTCTTCGCACTCGGCTGTCCCTGTGCTAATGTCGACAACGAGTGTTTCTTTCATTTACACTAGACAAGTGGAAGTGAAAGGAAGACTCGGCATGACAGTGGTTACTTCTTATCTGCTCAAAAGTCGGCAGTATAGTCCTTCGTTTGTGTTCCTGTAACTGATAAATAATTTTATTGTATACCTACAATAACCTATATATACCTATATAACCCACACACATATTATACACAAACATCAAATTACGTCATTTCATTTACTTAGAAAATAATAATTACTAAGCATGTAAATTAATAATGTACATAATTTTATACCTACATACATTCACAGATTACCAGCGTTTTTATAAGGTGTGTGATTAATTTGTCTTTTGTTGCTTTGATGACTACGCTGACAGCAACCAGCGCTTTGTGCATGTTTGTGCGTTACTGCAAGTCAACGGAGCACTGAGCTAAGTACCAAATCATATAATTTAATTAAATAGAAATAATTATAACTAAACATGAATTATACATATACAATTAATAATATATAAAACTACATAGCCACACACTTTCACAGATGTATTGTAGATAAATAAATAAAAGTAATAGTAATAAATGTTACCAGCCTTGTGATAACGAATTACAATGGAATAGAATAGGAACTAAAATAAGGAACAATTTTGGTATTATATAGGCTAACAATGTCCTCTTATTTTTTGTCTTTAAGGCGAACATTACATTATTCTTTTGTAGCCTCTAATGACTACGGCGATAATTTCTGCTCACCCTTGAGCTACTTCATTCTTGTTTATGACTTCTCTTCTTCTTGTCTCTGTTGATTACGCCGACGGCGACCAACACCTTCTTTGTCGTTACTACAACGACGAAAAAGGTGTAGGCCGACGTGACAATAACTTTCTTGTCACGTTGCTTCCCATAGAATCATTTGCAGTAAAATATATATTTTTATTTACAAATAAGCTATAAAATGAATCTGTCCACATCAGCTCAATTTTACTTCCTCTTCGTCTTCCTTCTTTGTGCTTTTCGTATTATTTGGATCCCAGAAAGTATATCGACAAGGCGGGTATCATCTAGTTTGCTGACATTGCAACAGCAGAATTGAGAGCCGCCGTATCGATAGACTGCACTGTTATCCCACCAATCTTCTTATTTCTTTCTTCTCAAATCTGAAACAACTGATTTTTGTGAGGAATTTAAATAGGAATATATGTCAAACAACATCAGTAGATAATTCTTTCACATTAAATCAGTTAACGTGTAAAATACAAAAGGGTTCAGGATCGCTATTGAAATAAATGTCAATCCTACGTCACGGTTTGTAAATGTCCCTTACCTAGCCTGTAACAATAATAAAATTAATATTGCAATTTTATTACTTATTTTATTTTATTTTTTTAAATTTAAAATTGTAGATTATATTTAAGTACTCTAAATATTTATCTTTTCTGTTGTAAATAAAAGTTATTTTATTACTTTTAGATAAATCATAATGTTAGTAGTATACACTGTACAAATACTTAAGTCAAATCAAAGTTTTTACCTGTGACTCCAAAATAACAGCCGTTCTCGATGATAATATAATTATTTCATCGATACCAAAACATAAAAGCTTACTGTGAACAAGTTTTTATGTTTTGGTATCGTAGAAATATTAAAAATTTTCTGACGGCCCCTCGACGCAAGGATAAAGGATTTAAAAAAAATAGAAAATATATATACATGTATACATATGAGGGTATGAATATAAGCAGAAATATGTAGCATGAATGTTAAATACTGAGCTAGAAACGCAAGATCGCAGTATTTTTAGTGAAGTATTTCATCTTCTTAAATAACAATTTTGAACAGGCTATTGTCTTTAAAATAAAAGCAATTTATAAACAATCAAGAACTATGAATTTAAGTATCCAAAGTTTTAACCCTGTCGCAATAGGTCAAAATATAGACTAATATAAATTTTGGAATAATGACATTCGCATAGATAAGTAATATAAATGATAAGTGTTTTGTAATTAAGGAGGATAGGATATGTTTAGTTCCTGCTTCAATCTTCTTTCTTCGCACTCGGCTGTCCCTGTGCTAATGTCGACAACGAGTGTTTCTTTCATTTACACTAGACAAGTGGAAGTGAAAGAAAGACTCGGCATGACAGTGGTTACTTCTTATCTGCTCAAAAGTCGGCAGTATAGTCCTTCGTTTGTGTTCCTGTAACTGATAAATAATTTTATTGTATACCTACAATTCTATATAACCTACACACATATTATACACAAACATCAAATTATGTCATTTCATTTACTTAAAAAATAATAATTACTAAGCATGTAAATTAATAATGTACATAATTGTATACCTACATACGTTCACAGATTACCAGCGTTTTTATAAGGTGTATGATTAATTTGTCTTTTGTTGCTTTGATGACTACGCTGACAGCAACCAGCGCGTTTGTGCATGTTTGTGCGTTACTGCAAGTCAACGGAGCACTGAGCTAAGTACCAAATCATATAATTTAATTAAATAGAAATAATTATAACTAAACATGAATTATAGATATACAATTAATAATATATAAAACTACATAGCCACACACTTTCACAGATGTATTGTAGATAAATAAATAAAAGTAATACCTAGTAATAAATGTTACTAGCCTTGTGATAACGAATTACAATGGAATAGAATAGGAACTAAAATAAGGAACAATTTTGGTATTATGTAGGCTAACAATGTCCTCTTATTTTTTGTCTTTAAGGCGAACATTATATTATTCTTTTGTAGCCTCTAATGACTACGGCGATAATTTCTGCTCACCCTTGAGCTACTTCATTCTTGTTTATGACTTCTCTTCTTGTCTCTGTTGATTACGCCGACGGCGACCAACACCTTATTTGTCGTTACTACAACGACGAAAAAGGTGTAGGCCGACGTGGCGATAACTTTGTTGTCACGTTGCTTCCCATTAGAATCAGTTGCAGTCAGCGATTAAAATCTTTTTTCCGTCCCTTATAACATGTATTTTCATGTAGGTTAGCTATAAAATCGATCTGTCCACATCAGCTCAATTTTACTTCCTCTTCGTCTTCTTTCTTTGGGCTTTTTGTATTATTTGGACCCCAGAAAGTATATCAACAGACTGCACTGTTATCCCACCAATCCTTTTATTTCTCTCTTCTCAAACCTGAAACAACTGATTTTTGTGAGAGTTTTAAATACGAATACAACACAAGTCAAACAACATCAGTAGATAATTCTTTCATATTAAATCAGTTAACGTGTAAAATACAAAAGGGTTCAGGATCGCCATTGAAATAAATGTCAATCCTGCGTTACGGAGTCGCCGTTTGTAAATGTCCCTTACCGAGCCTGTATCAACAATAAAATTAATAATGCAAATTTATTACTTTTAGATAAGTCATGATATTAGTAGTATATACTGTACAAATACTTAAGTAAAATCAAAGTTTTTACCTGTGACTTCAAAATAACAGTCGTTCTCGATGATAATATAATAATTTCCTCGATACCAAAACATAAAGTCTTGCTGTGGACAAGTTTTTATGTTTTGGTATCATAGAAATATTAAAATTATTCCGACGGCCCCTCGACGCAAGGATAAAGGATTTAAAATAAAAAATTGAAAAATATACATATGAGGATATTAATAAAAGCAGAGATAAGTATGTATGTTAAATACACTAGGAACACAAGATAGCAGTATTTTGAAATTATTTTGAAAATACTATTGTATAGAAAACCGAAATAAACAATTAAAGAAAATTATGATACTTATTTTTAATTAAAAAATAAGTAAGTAATAAATTAAAAGTTATTTAATACTTCTATAAAATAGGAACAATGTTGTGTCTGTCTAAATTCTTATCTCGCAAAATATACTTAATTCATAAAAATAGTATTATATATTTTAAAAGGAATGAGATGTCATGTTACGTAATGCAAAGCGAAATGGCGGTAGTGAAGTGGTTCCTTAAAGGTTTAATTTTTTTGAATAAACCACTCGCTTAATTTTTAAGCAATCAAGAATAACGAATTTAGGTATCCCATGTTTTGTTATTGTCATAAAATTAAAAAATATAGATTTATACATTAAATTTGGGAATATGGGGATTTGTATAGGTAAGTAATAAAAATGATAAATGATTTGATATTAAGGAGATGGGTTTAGTTTCTGCTTCTTTCTTCGCACGCGGCTATCCTTGAGCTTATGTCGACAACGAGTATTTCTTTAAATTACACTAGACAAGTGGAAGTGAAAGAAAGACTCGGCATGACAGTGGTTACTTCTTACTCGTATCTGCTCCAAAGTTGCCTTCGTTTGTGTTGCTGTAACTGATAAATAATTTTATTGTATACTTACAATCCTATTTAACCAACACACAAATTATAAACAAACATATCAAATTCCGTAATTTTATTTACTTAGAAAATGATAATTACAACGCATGAGTTTTAAATTGATAATGTTCATAATTTTACACCTACATGCATTCACATATTACCAGCGTTTTTATTAGGTGTATAATTTTTCTTTTGTAAAATAGTAATGTTACCAGTCTTATGATAGAGTGTTAGAATGGAATATAATATTCTTTATTTGCTAAAATATTCTACGATTTTGGTATTAAATACGTTTACAATTTCCTCTTATTTTTTGCCTGCAAGGCGATCATTACATTCTTCTGCTAGCCTCTAATGAAATTTTATGATTCCCGTTGAGCTATTTCATTCTTCTTTATGAATTCTCCTCTTCCATTGTTGATTACGCCGACGGCGACCAACACCTTTCTCTGTCGTTACTACAACGACGAAAAAGGTGCAGGCCGACGTGACGATAACTTTGTTGTCACGTTGCTTCGCATTAGAATCAGTTGCAGTCAGCGATTTCAATCTTTTTTCCGTCCCTTATAACATGTATTTTTTTATGTAGGTAAACTATAAAATCGATCTGTCCACATCAGCTCAATTTTACTTCCTCTTCGTCTTCCTTCTTTGTGCTTTTTGTATTACAATTTGGACCCCAGAAATAATATCGACAAGGCGGTCATCATCAGTTTGCTGACATTGTAACAGCAAAGAAATAGTGAACCGTCGTGTCGACAGACTGCACTGGTATCCCACCAATCTTATTATTTCCCGCTTCTCAAATCTGAAAGAACTGATTTTTGTTAAGAATTTAAATAGGAATACATGTCAATAACATCAGTAAATAATTCTTTTAAATTTAGTCATTTAACATGTAAAATGCAAAAGGGTTGAGGATCGCTGTTGAAATAAACGTCAAGCCCGCATTACTGCGTCGCTATTCTTAAATGTCACTTACCTAACCTGTAACTATAATTATAAAAGCGATAGTAAAAAAAATAATGCAACTTTACACCTTTAAAATAAGTCATTTGTAGATCAATAAAAATATTTGCAACTACTTAGTGTTAGTAATAAATACTGTAAAAAAAATCAAAGTTTTTACCTGTGACTTCAAAATAACAGTCATTATCGATGATAATATAATGATTTCGTCGATACCAAAACATAAAAGCTTACTGTGAACAAGTTTGTAGGTTTTGGTATCATAGAAATATTAAAATTATTCCGACGGCCCCTCGACGCAAGGATAAAGGATTTAAAACAAAATAATAGAATATATATACATATGAGGGTGAAAGCAAAGATAGATAAAATGTTACAGAGCGAGCTAGAGACATAAGATCGCAGTATTTTTCGTGAAGTATTTTATCTTTTTAAATAACAATTTTGAAATACACAATTAAAGAACAAACCTGAAATACACTATTAAAGAACAAACCTGAAATATACAATTAAAGAAAATTATAATAATGTTGTGTCTGTCACATTCACATCGCACAAAATATCTAAAAATCATTGCTTAAGTCATAAAAATGAGTATTATACATTTTAAAAGCAATGAAATGTTATGTTACCTAATGCAAAGCGACACGACGTGAAATGACGTGACTCTCGATAGTTTTAAAATTTTCTAAAAACTACTCGCTTAATTTATATCAATCAAAGTTTTGGCACTGTCGAAATAGTTCAAAATATAGAGTAGTATGTTATCGTCGTTAATAAGAAGCTTGGATATTAACGATATCACATTTTTATAACGTTACATTAAAGTAATAAGTGACTCATTTGATACTACAGTTTAAAAACAGATGCGGGTAGGTGAAGTGGGGACGACACCTTGGCGGCGCTCGAATTAACAGAGAGCGACATTCTGGTCGGAGACTTCAGCAAGAGCAGTCGAATAACGGAGATACTTGTGTAGTTATAATACTTTTAATCACTAGTGTGAACTTACTTACGTATAATTGTTATATCGTTACTCTGTACCGTTTATGTGACTATATTATTACATGACTTCAAGACCTTCAAGACGAGTTTGATTTCATCAGAAGTGTACAAGAACCAGCTCACAATCATGGACGGCGATTCGTAAGTACGAACATACTTGACACAGGAATAAAAACCGTGAGTTAAAACATTATTTTGTCATATGTGAATTCATCTTGGTAGAATAAGTAAAAATGGGGGTAGATAAATGTCGTTGATGTAAGGGCAAACTCATTTGAATTAAGAAAATGGATAGATTGAGACTAGTAATTCAATGAAATGTTAATACCCTCTGAAAATGATATACATAAATTTTGTGAACAAACTTTACTCTTATCAAATTACTTGTTAACATTGTATACTGAGGTGTTTACTTCAAAATAAGTGCATTTTCTGTGAAGAAGTGTCTAAAAGTAATTTTGCAAGGCAGTTCTTGTGGTAAATCTGTCCATTTGGTTAAAGTCTGTGGTGTAAAAAGTAAATCCTAATTGTTCTAAAGTTACACCTTTGAAATATATAGAAATACACGTACTTATGAAAATATTTTAAGGATCTTTAATCTTAAATGTCAGGCTTTATAGATGTGGGAATCTAATGGTTGTTAATATAGGCTAATGTACGCCAGAAATTGCATACAGGTTAGATTTGAATTTATTTTTGATAACTTTTAATGTTTCAAACTGGGTTTACGTATATGCGTTTGTTATTATTGTATGGAAGGGACTATGCGGTAGCAACAAACGCAGTTACAGAGTACAGTATACCTACTTGATATAAGTGACACGTTTATTAAGTTGCAAAATTTTGATTATTCATAATTGTACAGAAATGTATAATATCTACGTGGTACATATTTAACTGCCTGCAAATAAGTATCACGACCACGGTATTGAGTGGCTGAGTGTACCCACGAGGGAAATGGTAAAGTTTGAGTTTAAGGTTTATTGTTTTTTTTTTTTTGTGTACTACTGTGTTTTGACTCCCATAAAGTATAAATGCACATTAGTTAATGATTTATGAGAAAACTGAGAAACTTATGCGCAGCGGTCTTTGGAATATTATATATAAAAAACAACCTCCCATTTCACTTATACAGAATATTAAATGTCTGTTTTAAATTCAGTATGCAACGTTTCGTTTTGTATTAATATTTCTTTACATCTCGTAATTTTAAACCTTTAAATTTGAATTTGACACATTACACGTCCTTTTGGTTTGAAATTTGGGCACTATCAAATACTGGTAAATGAAGTTTGTACCTTAAACGTTGAGGCGCTTAGACTATCGATATTATCAATTATGTGAGCCACTTACGAAATGATAAACGGGATCCACTTTGTATGGGATTGAGAATAAATTATTATAAGTAAAATAATAATAATAATAATAAATTGATGCTTTTATAACTTGAGCTTAGTTCTATTTACAAGTTACAGCAATTAAGTTATTATACGTATTAAGTGAGAAACGGTCACTAAAGCCTACATAAATTTAGATAGTCTTTTGTATACCATATTTAAAATGAGTCTTGCCTGCGACTTTGTTCATGTGGATTCAGAATATAATTTGAATTGCATTTTTAAAACGAGTCTTGCCTGCGACTTTGTTCATGTGGATTCAAAATATAATTTGAATTGCATTTTTAAAACGAGTCTTGCCTGCGACTTTGTTCATGTGGATTCAAAATATAATTTGAATTATACAATGCCCTCTGTCAAGATCACGGAGTACGTTGGTAATTTGGAATTCTCCATTACCTGGTCATGTAATGTTTAAAAAAAAAATTTATACTTTTGACATCAACTTCGTAATTTTGGTTTTAATGCATTTTCAAACATACAAACCGACAGACAAAAAATTTTCTTTTTCAAATATATTCGATGTAAACACGTGAAGATATCATTCTTATTATATGTATATCATAGCCAAATGAATAATAATGTTGTTTAATAATGTAATCAAATAAAACCATAGGTACATTTCGATGGGATTTTCTTATACAATAATTTACTTTTCATATAAATTTCATACGGTTCACAATTGCGTCATGTCTAGGTTTTCTCTATAGAAACATCGAGCGTCTCCTTGAGAGTGTTGGTTGTAAATGATACATATTATATTAATATAATCTATACAGATATTACGCACTAATATAATTTTTATTACAAACTGTATAAAAGTCAGGTGAAGCCGAGGCGTTTGAAATATATATAATGAATATGAATTGTTCGGTAATAAGGTGTATCATAAGATAGTTTGACTAACTGTTTGTTTGGCTGGCTGGTATAAAATCATGATCAACTTTAATAGACCTTTTTCAGGTCATAGAAATTTTAGGTTGTGATTGATAAGGAGCCACATGTTATGTAAAACAGTTATAGTTTTAAATCTGACGATCGTGATGAGACAAAATTAGAATTGGACAAGATTATTAAAATCATGTCATGTCAAAATATTTCAAAGTTTTTAAATAAATCCGACCGTTCAAAGTAGGTAAAAATCTAATTCAAATATTCCGTTACATACATACAGGTCAAGTTAATAAAAGCGTGGCAAAAATAAAAGCGTGTTTAAAAAAAATCTTTTATCAGTTGTAGACACAAATAAGTATAGTTAAATAATGGCCGGTTTCTGAAGTCATTTTTCTTGGTAGGTAGTTTACGAGTATGTATTCAATAACACTATCCGTTTGATAACTACGGAAAAAAAAAATCCGCTTCCAAGCAACTCAATGTAAGACAAGCTCTGTTTAAACTCCGTTTAGATTATCGGACCATTTTAATGTGTTTATTCTTTCCATAACATTATTTGATATTTAAAAAAAAAAAAAAAAAAAAAAACGACGTTTTACGTAAAGTCTAGCAAATATTTCTTAGTATAATGCATAACTTTTACAATAAAATAGCCCAAACCATAATTTCCTTATGGGAATCTTAATTTAAAACTTTTGGTGAAATAAAAAAAAAAGTTAAGTAGTTAAGCTTATTGCACAATTGACAAGTATGTCGCTGACGTGAACGCATGGGTCCGTTAAGCTTTGTTAATTAAATTTTGAAATTCATGTAATAGTATGTATTATTATAACTGAATATAAATTCAATTTAATGTAATGAAATTTCTTTCTGACTTTCAAAAGTGGGTTATGTAGCCCTACTTTGAAAGAAATAATTTGAATTTGTGATAAATAACGTAAAAAAAAATGGGTTCATACAACTTATAACGTGTTATATTATGTGGAATTCTTGGTTTACCATTATTTAGTCTTTAACTTTGATATAATTCATTTCAAATATAAACGATATATTATTATTTTGATACTGCTTCATCAGTTGATAAAAGACGTACGTTGGAAAGGCAACTATTTGTATAAAATAACATTGTAATAATTAAAAGAAGTACTAAGTAGTAATAAAATAATGTTATAATAGTATTTTGAGTCTCACAGATTCATTTAGTGGCCAACTATAGATCTATCTATCTATCAGTATAACAGTTATTGAACAGGTTGTTGAGCATTCCGAAATGCACTAATAAGATAAACGTCGTTATTCTGATGCGTAACTTTATCGGATCAATAGTTGTTGGAGATTTAACTATTAGACTTAGAATCCAGGCATAAATAAAGTGGGCAGCTAGATGTTGTCATTACTGTAGGTGTAGGAAACTTTGTGGTTTGATTTTTATTTATCTGGAGTTAAGATGGATTAGTGCAGATGCCTCGAGCAGTGTGATGTTCGCGGGTGTCTCTTGGTGATTCATATGGTTGGGTTGACCCAAGGCATTGAGTACCTTGAAGACATTAAGTGAATATTGCATTTTTAGAGTAAATTTGAGTTGAGCACTGGCCGAATGTTATCGTAAGCAAGGTATAAAAACTGCGGTGATACATGACTAGAGTGATCCTATATGAACATCACCTAGTTATAACCGTGTTTTTTAATATTTAACAATGGTCTAATGCATTCGCTTCAATACCTGTCGCGCATATGACATTTATGTAAAGAGTCCTTATGAACTATGCCTGCAACAGAAATCCGTGGTGAACACTGTTGGGGCAGATTTATAACCTAGGTAATACACAACTAGTGTGATTCTATATGAACATCACCTAGTTTAAGCCTTGGTTCGGATCAACAGTTCGGGTCTTTTACATGCGAGTCGGTATTGCAAGAAAATGCGTATAGTTAAAGCCATGTTTTTGATAAACATTTCGGGCCTCTTACGTGCGAGTCGGTATTACAAGAAAATGTGTAACTCTTCTGGACTTAGGCATTAAACAACTGGTTTTCTTTTGCAGCTCTTGCATCAGACCATACACGATCGAGGACGAACGTGTGAGCAGGACGGCCGAATGTTATCGTCGTTAATAAGAAGCTTGGATATTAACGATATCACATTTTTATAACGTTACATTAAAGTAATAAGTGACTCATTTGATACTACAGTTTAAAAACAGATGCGGGTAGGTGAAGTGGGGACGACACCTTGGCGGCGCTCGAATTAACAGAGAGCGACATTCTGGTCGGAGACTTCAGCAAGAGCAGTCGAATAACGGAGATACTTGTGTAGTTATAATACTTTTAATCACTAGTGTGAACTTACTTACGTATAATTGTTATATCGTTACTCTGTACCGTTTATGTGACTATATTATTACATGACTTCAAGACCTTCAAGACGAGTTTGATTTCAAGTATAAATTTGGGAATAAGGAGTTTCATATATAAATGTAATATAAATGATAAATGATTTGCAATTAAGAAGGATAGATAGGTCAAGTTCCTGCTTGAATCTTCTTTCTTCGCACATGGCCGTCCCTGAACTAATGTCGACAAGAACTATTTCGTTCAATTGCACTTGAGAAGTGCAAGTGGAAAAACTTTTTTTTTCACTTGCACTTCCCAAGTGCAAACAACGAAATTATCCGATTGCTATTGAGCTATTTCATTATTTTCTTATAAATTCTCTTCTTCTTGTCTCTGTTGATTACGCCGACGACGACCAACACCTTCTTTGTCGTAACTACAACGACGAAAAAGATGTAGGCCGACGTGACGATAACTTTCTTGTCACGTTGCTTCCCTTAAGGATGAGTTGCAGCCAGCGATTACAATCTTTTTTCCGTCCCTTATAACATGTATGTAAAACGTCGACGCAAGGGCAAAGTATTTAAAATAAAAAAATAGAAAATATATACATATGAGGGTATGAATGAAAGCAAAAGTAGGTATGTATGTTACTAATTATATATTAATGATAATTTTATTTTACATCTACAATCATTTATAATCTACATACAATTTGATATGTTTGTTTGTTATAAGAAAAAAATACATCAATGATCAAATTACGTGATTTAATTTACTTAGAAAAGTATTATCAGTAAACATGCGTCGTAAATTGATAATATACATAATGTTATACCTGCATACATTCACAGATGTTACCAGCGTTTTTATGAAGTGTGTATTTAATTTTTATTTTGTACCTTCTCATGTCTTCGCTGACAGTAACCAACGCCTTGTCGTTACTGCAAGTCAACGGAGCACTGAGCTAAGTATCAAATCTTATTTTTTTAAATAGAAATAATTATAACTAAACATGAATTATGGACATGTAATTTATAATGTATACAATTGCAAGTACATAGCCACACACTTTCACAGATGTATTGTCAATAAATAAATAAAAGTAACAGTAATAAATGTTACCAGTGCACGTATTGCATTCTTGTTTATGACTTCTCTTCTACTTGTCTCTGTTGATTACGCCGACGGCGACAAACACCTCTTTGTCGTAACTACAACGACGAAAAAGATGTAGGCCGACGTGACGATAACTTTCTTGTCACGTTGCTTCCCTTAAGGATGAGTTGCAGCCTGCGATTACAATCTTTTTTCCGTCCCTTATAACATGTATGTATTTTCATGTAGGTAAGTTATAAAATCGATCTGTCCACATCAGCTCAATTTTACTTCCTCTTCGTCTTCCTTCTTTGTGCTTTTTGTATTATTTGGACCCCAGAAAGTAAATCGACAAGGCGGTCATCATCAGTTTGCTGACATTGTAACAGCAAAGAAATAGCGAACCGTCATGTCGACAGACTGCACTGGTATCCCACCAATCTTCTTATTTCCCGCTTCTCAAATCTGAAAGAACTGATTTTTGTTAAGAATTTAAATAGGAATACATGTAAAACAACATCAGTAGATCATTCTTTCATATTCAATCAGTTAATATATAAAATGCAAAAGCGATGAGGATCGCTGTTAAAATAAACGTCAATCCTGTAATACTGCGTCGCCGTGCATAAATTAAAAATAAATACTTATACAATTTTACTCCTTTTAAATAAGTAATTTGTAGATCAATTAAATATATTTGTAACTAGTGCTAGTGGTATTTACTGTACAAGTAATTAAAATCAAAGATTTTACCTATGACTTCAAAATAACAGCCGTTCCCGATGATAATATAATGATTTCGTCGATGCCAAAACATAAAAACTTACTGTAAACAAGTTTTTATGTTTTGGTATCATAGAAATATTAAAATTATTCCGATGGCCCCTCGACGCAAGGATAAAGGATTTAAAATAAAATAATAGAAAATATATACATATGAGGGTATGAATAAAAGCAAAGATAGGTATGTATTTTACAGACCGAGCTAGAGACATAAGATCGCAGTATTTTTCGTGAAGTATTTTATCTTTTTAAATAACAATTTTTAAAAGACTATTGTATAGATACCTGAATTAAACAATTCAAGAAAATTGTAATAATGTTGTGTCTTTCTAAATTTACATCACACAAAAAAAACAAAAAATCATTACTTAACTCTTAAAAATAGTATTATACATTTTAAAAGCAATGAGATATCATCATCATCAACCCATTACTGTCCCACTGCTGGGCACGGGTCTCCTCTCAGAATGAGAAGGATTAGGCCATAGTCCACCGCGCTGGCCAAGTGCGTATTGGTAGACTTCACATACCTTTGAGATTTTTTTTTCTTTTTTATAAATCATAATCATATATTTTTTTTTTTATAAATCATAATAATATTTGGGGATATAGCTCAGTGGTAGAGCATTCGACTGCAATGAGATATGATGTTACGTAATTCAAAGCGACATGACGTGACATGACGTGACTTTCGATAGTTTTAAAATTTTGTAAATACATACTACTCGTTTAATTTATAATCAATCAAGAACAATGCATTTAGGTATCCAAAGTTTTGACCCTGTCGTAATAGTTTAAAATATACAGTAATGTAAATTTGGAGATAAGGAGATTTGTATAGGTACGTAATGAAAACGATAAATGTTTTGCAATTACGGAGGATAGATAGGTTTAGGTCCTGCTTCAATCTTCATTCTTCTCACATGGCTGTCCCTAATAAATAAATAATGTAAATGTAAATTGATAATGTACATAATTGTATATTACCAGCGTATTGATGAGACGTGTATTTAAGTCTTCTTTTGAGCCTCTGATAACTAAGCTGGCAGCGATGTTGGTCGCTACTGCAAGTCTAGTCGGAGTGCTGAGGTAAATACCAAATCATATAATTTAATTAAATAGATATAAATATTAAACATGAAGTATAGATATACAATTTTTAATGTATATATAAAATTCTCGTGTCACAATGTTAGTTACCGTACTCCTCCGAAACGGCTTTACCGATTTTCACCAAATTTTATATGCATATTCAATAGGTCTGAGAATCGGCTACTATCTATTTTTATACCCCTAAGTGATAAGGGTTGTTCACCCTTAACATTTTTTTTATTTTAATGACCACACAACGTTTGCCGGGACAGCTAGTAATGTACAAAATTACATAGCCACACACTTCCACAGATGTATTGTAAGTAAATAAATAGTAGTAATAGTGATAAACGTTACCAGCATTTTGATGACGTATTAGAGTAGAATAGATTATTATTCTTTATTTGCTAGAATAAGGTACACTTTTGGTATGAAATACGTTTACTATGTCCTCTTATTTTTTTCGAACATTACATTCCTCTTTTGTAGCCTCTAATGACTCCGACGATATTTTCTGCTTGTCATCGAGCTAATTTATTCTTCTTTCGACTCCTATTCTTCTTGTCCCTGTTGACTACGCCCACGGCGACCAACAACTTTTTTGTCGTTACGACAACGACGAAAAAGGTGTAGGCCGACGTGACGATAACTTTCTTGTCACGTTGCTCAGTAGAATCAGATGCACCCAGCCATTACAATATTCTGTTCGCTAAAATTATGAAAATATTATGTCCTTGTGTATTTTTTTGGGTATTTTTACTTATTTAGAGATTGATAGTAATATAGGCAATCAACTGTTATTATTATGATACAAAAGGTACCCAATGACAAAGACCATACAAGATAACACACACAAGTTTATCATTAATGTATGTATTAGGATCTTGTGACAACTGATGGGTTCTAGATATGTGATATTTAATAATTAGATTAATATAGTTCTATTAAAAATAATTGTCTTGCTTAAACGGTAAAGAAAAACATCGTTAGAAAACCTGCACATTTGAGGATTTTAAAAAAAATTTAGGCCGTGTAACGTCTGCCAATTCGCACTTAGCCGGCGCAGTGGACTATGGCCTAGACCCGCGTTTCCCAACCTGTGGCCCGCGGACCCCTGGGGGTCCGCGAATATATGTATGGGGGTCCGCGGTGCCATCTCTGGACCATACATTAATCGCTCATTAAATGCAAAAGGGCCGCTTTACTGCTTTTTTCAACCACATACCTATGTGAAGAGGCATTCTCTACTCATGCTTATACAAAAAACAAATACAGAAACAGATTACAAGTAGAATATGATTTGAGATTACAGCTTAGTAGCAACATCAACCCGAATATCCCTGATTTACTTGCAAAAAAGCAACACCAAACTTCACATTATTTTTTTTTTCATATTTTTCATAATAAACAGCTATAATTACCTTTTTTGTATTTGTTTGTTTTTTGTATCTGTAATAACTAAAATAAATACCTAATCCGGTTTTTTTTGCTGTTCATTTTAATAAGGGGGTCCGTGAAACAGTGCTTGATATCCTAAGGGTCCGTGGACTGAAAAAGGCTGGGAAACGCTGGTAATGGATTGACGACGACATATATAATTCTTCTGTCTTCCATCTGTCTTCGGTCTTCGTGTACTCATTCCTCTGCTGAGATAGAGATGACGACGAAGTTTCCTTCATTGACACTAGTTCACCTAGTGAAAGTGAAGGAAAACGGTGTCGTGACTATTTTCCTCTTCGTCTAAATTCTTCCAGGATTTTCTCTTATTTCTGCTGGCGTTGCTATTTCTGACCGATATTAATATTGGAAAAATGACGTATTGAAATTTAATGTTATTTTTCTAATAATTATAACAGTAGTATTAGCATACAATAACAAGCATTAAACCATAATACACCACGGCCAGGTGTATATTGGTAAATTTCACATACTTTTGAGTTTGTTTTTTAAGATCTCTCAGGTATGCAGGTTTCCTTACAATGTTTTCATTCACCATTAAAGCGAATGAAAATCAATTTCTGACATGCACTATTATATATATTTGTGTTCAATGTACATACATTGATCAATGTTACTAACGTAATAATAACAGCAATTTGTCACTAGATGTCACTTGTTACATTATTTTCCCAACGATGCGATAGATGGCGCTACATGTATTCTGAAACGCGGTGGTGACTTGTCGTTGTAGCTGCTTATAAGGGGCCAGTCAAATAAACTTTTGAGCTCTTTGATAATTTGTGTTTTATTTGGGTGCAAGAGTGCGGAGTTCCCTTAAGTGACACACTTAGTACAATTTGCAATCAATGCAATCCCCTTTTAATTGTTTTTTTATTTTGAAACTGATACCGATACCGATATTAGATACGATAGGTTTGGTTAATTGTTAAATTAGATTCTTAAATAAATAAAAAAGTTAAAAGTAGTCTTTAAATATTACAATAATTATATATAAATTATAAATTATTTTGTCCGTAACCAACGCTATTATATGAATCTTACTTGAAATCGACGTACATAAAGCTATGAGACAACCAATCTACGTAATAGAATAGTTAAATTTCTTTATCATATTCAAAAAAGTATCATGAAACGAAATACTCACTATAAATAAATCACATCGACGCAATCTTCCACGCTAGATATTTGTAATTTATACATTTAAATACCTACATTAATGAAATTACGCTAATATTTTCGTAATTTTTCAAAATGCAGTATTTTACGTACAAATACTAATCAGCCGCCTTATTGCAATACTTCAATTTTCTTCTTTCTTGAGTGACTTGAAGACCATGCCGACGGCGACCAACACCTTCTTTGTCGTTATATTAACGACGAATAAGGTGTAGGCCGCCGCTACGACAACAACAACTCTCTCGGTTATCTTTTACTTTTTCTCTTTACTCTCTTTTTCCTTTATGTCCTTCTTTAGTTAAGTTGGAGATATCACCCGCTTGTACGAAGTTCGTCTTCTACTTGCTTCTTTCTTCTCTTATGTAGTTTTCATGATTGAAAACAGAATTGAACTTATTATTACGTTTTAAAAACATACCTAGTTCATTAAACAAAATTCCCAACAACCAATCTTATCTTTACCCACACATATATGTATAATTATCTGAGATACATCTTAAACAAATCGATAACTATTGAAGAAGGTAAAAAGGAAATAAATATATAGATAACTAGTGCCTGGCAGTGATAATAAATAAGTAACCCTACATATTACAAGTAATTAATAAAGTATAAATCAAACTATGATACACATTTTAATCTCCATTCTAAAAAATATCTATTCCATTTCAATAATCAAAATAATTACAAAATAATTATATAGTTAAAAAACATAAAAAGCAACAGAATTTTTGAATTATATTAACGTTACTAATTAAATTTAATACAGTTTACTCCATCCACATAACGATTCATACTATCGATAAATTTAAATATTTAAATATAGGTTAAAAATATAAACAAAATCATGGATACAGCTTAAAAGTATGATATAATATCGAATATTATTACAATAATTATTATAATAATTTCAATATAATTCCGATATTCGGATATTCCGATATAATTCGAATATTATTATAATAATTCCGTTATAATTCTGAGAAAACTTTCTACATATTTTCTTTTTTATCTCTTCTCTCGTGGTTGTTGCCGTTTCGTGCCATCGATCAGCTTAAACATTCATGGTTGAATGATTTCAAATATAATTAAATCAAAAACATATAAGCCGACGCGACGTAGTGATGTGACGTCCTTAATTTCCAAACTCTTATTTTTCTTACTCCTCCTTATAGAGATTTCCAACAGCGAGTGCTTCCTTCTCTGTCACTAGTGAGTGCAGACAAGGAAGGCCCCGCCATTGCATACTGCATACTATTTTCTTTTATAGACACTTTTGAATTGATATCTTCTTTCTTCTTTGTTTAAAAAAGTCCTTCACCTGTCTTTATTATATATTTCTCTGCAGTAAAATTTCGTTGTTTGTTAACAAAAATAAGAAATATAACAACAACACATTAACTACAAGATGAGAAGAAGTAAGATATGAAATATAAGGCACTATAAATGGTTATTAATTAAAAAAATAGATATTAAATATCACAAAGTAGGTATTGTTACCTGAAAAATCTATGAATAATATAATAATTATTGCACCATGCATTAATAGATCAAGTACTTATAAGTTAATCTCTAATTAAATACTTAATATTTACACGTCATTGTTTCTTTCCTTCTGTTTCCTTGAAACTGTAGAAAGTACCAATGGCGAGTATTCCGTCTTTTTCACTATGGACGATAGTGAAAGAGAAGGAATGCCCCACCAGGACGATAGTGCATCCATATTATTTTCTTTTATAGAAACTGTAAGTAAAACGTAACTTTATTACTTACTTACTTTACACGTAAAAGTCATTTACAAATTAAAAGATATTTCACACATAATTTATTTCCTTTTTTTTTCTTGGCGACAGTGTAAGGCGCGTTGATGGCCTTCATGTTCTTAGATTATTATGGAATGACTTATGTAAGAACATGCAGGTCATCATGACGTACTTATTATTTTCATCTTATCTCGAAGGTCTCCTTGATTTTATTCAATAAAATGTTAATAGGGGGTATTTCTTTGTTTGTTTCTTTCTTTCTTTATCACTAGTTTTCGTAGAGAAGGAGATGGAAGAATCAGTTGCGACGTGCGTGCGTTGTAGTTAAAACGTCTTGCCCATAAAGTAATAAAAGCTTTCTACTACGCTTCAATAGCAGAAAACAATTATTAATTTATAGACTCGCGTTCTTTTCTCTTATCGGTCACATGAGCTTTTTTCTTCTTTCTTCTGCTATGCTGTGTTTAAACAAAAAATGAATGAAAAAACTATACAATGTATACGGACAGTGCCCCTTACAATCGAATAAAAAAATATATACAAATTACAACTGGTCAATAACTTTTAAATGTTTTTTTCAAATGTTATGAAATTTCGATATTTGGTAGATAAAAAATAACCATCAAACCGAAACTTGGCAGCCTAAAAGTAGAGTCTTCTCTTCAATCTTAATCGCAAGAAACTGGATACGCCAAATGCGGCGGTCAACTTCTTACTCGTTTGACACAGTACTTGGTGAAACGACTAAGAAGTTTAGAACCGCAATCGCGAATTGGACATTCTTCTTTCTTCCTTCTTCTTTCTCTGTTTACCGTTGTATATATACCTAAGTCATATATGAAAAAATACGAAATTAATGAACAATTACAAATTTAATACAACTAATAATTTTTATATCAATATGATAAATTAATCATACATAACATTAGGTATATTATAGCAATATTACATTATTATAGTTATGAAATATGATATTATAATATGATGAGTTGTTATCTCCCCATTCAATTGTATTTTATTTTGATACTGATACCGATACCGATATTTAATACAATAGGTTTGGTTAATTGTTAAATTAGATTCTCAAATTCACATGACACGCACATTAAAAAGCAAATAAATAAAGTTAAAAGTAGTCTTTAAATATTACAATAATAATTTATGAATTATAAATTATTTTGTCCGTAACCAACGCTATATTACGTTTTACGATTATTACGTTTTAAAAACATAATTCACTAAACAGAATTCCTAACAACCAATCTTATCTTTACCCACACATATATGCATAAGTAACGGAGATACATCTTAAACAAATCGGTAACTATTGAAGAGGATAAAAAGGAAATCAACAGATAGAAAAGTAGTGCCTGGCAGTGATAATAAATTAATAAACCTTACATATTACAGGTAATTAATAGAGTATAAATCATAACTATAATAATATCCATTTAAAAAAATATCTACTTTATTTTAATAATCAAAACAATTACAAAATATATAGTTAAAAAACATAAAAAGCAAAAGATTATTTGAATTATTTTAACTTTACTAATTAAATTTAATACAGTTTACTCCATCCACATAACGATCTATTAATTCATACTATGGATAAATTACCTATATTTAATAAATATAAACAAGATCACGGATACAACTTAAAAGTATGATATAATATCGAATATTATTATAATAGTTATTATTATAATTCCGATATTCGGATATTCCGATTTAATTGGAATATTATTATAATAATTCCGATATAATTCTCAGATAACTTTCTACATATTTTCTTTCTTTTTTTTAAATTCTTCTCTTGTGGTTGCTGCCATTTCGTGCCATCGATCAGCTTACGTATTCATGGTTGAACAATTTCAAATATAATTCAATCAAGAACATGTAAGCCGACGTGACGTAGTGATGTGACGTCCTTAATTTCCGGAGTCTTTTTTTCTCTCTTCTTTTTCTTATAGATACTGCCAACAGCAAGTGCTTCCTTCTCTGTCACTAGTAATTAAAGTTAGTAGTGAAAGAGGAGGATGGCCCCGCCATTGCATTTTGCATACTATTTTCTGTTATAGATACTTTTGAATTGATATCTTCTAACTTCTTTGTTTAAAAAAGTTCTTCACCTGTCTTTAATACATAATTCACTGCAGTAAAATTTTGTTATTTTGACAAAATACATAAAAAATATGACAACAACACATTAACTATAAGATAGAATAAGTAAGACAGAAAATATTAGGCAGTATAAATGGTAAATAAATAAATAAATAGATATTAAATATCACAGAATAGGTATTGTTACGTGAAAAATCTGTCAATAATATAATAATTATTGCATCATGTAAATAAGTAATTATAATTTAATCTCTAATTAAATTCTTAATATTTACACTTCATTGTTTCTTTCCTTCTTTTTTATTGAAACTGTAGAAACTACCAACGGCGAGTATTCCGTCTTTTTCACTATGGACGATAGTGAAAGAGAAGGAATGCCCCACCAGGCCGACTATCGAGTCGAGTATATTGCATCCATATTATTTTCTTTTATAGAAACTGTAAGTAAAACGTAACTTTATTACTTACTTACTTTACACGTAAAAGTCATTTACACATTAAAAGATATTTCACACATAATTTATTTCCTTTTTTTTTCTTGGCGACAGTGTAAGCCGCGTTGATGGCCTTCATGTTCTTAGATTATTATGGAATGACTTATGTAAGAACATGCAGGTCATCATGACGTGCTTATTATTTTCATCTTATCTCGAAGGTCTCCTTGATTTTATTCAATAAAATGTTAATAGGGGGTATTTCTTTGTTTGTTTCTTTCTTTCTTTATCAATAGTTTTCGTAGAGAAGGAGATGAAAGAATCAGTTGCGACGTGCGTGCGTTGTAGTTAAAACTTCTTGCCCATAAAGTAATAAAAGCTTACCACTACGCCTCTATAGCAGAAAACAATTATTAATTTATAGACTCGCGTTCTTTTCTCTTATCGGTCACATGAGCTTTTTTCTTCTTTCTTCTGCTATGCTGTGTTTAAACAAAAAAAACTATACAATGTATACGGACAGTGGCCCTTACAATCGAATAAAAAATATATACAAATTACAACTGGTCAACTTTTACATGTTTTTTCAAATGTTATGAAGTTTCGATATTTGGTAGATAAAAATTAACCATCAAACCGAAACTTAGCAGCCTAAAAGTAGAGTCTTCTCTTCAATCTTAATCGCAAGAAACTGGATACGCCAAATGCGTAAACTTCTTACTCGTTTGACACAGTACTTGGTGAAACAACTAAGAAGTTGAAGACCGCAAACGCGAAGTGGACTTCCTTCTTTCTTCCTTCTTCTTCCTCTGTTTACCGTTGTATATATACGTAAGTCATATATGAAAAAATACGAAATTAATTAACAACTACCAATTAATCATATTTATATCAATATGATAATACATCATTCATAACATTAGGTATATTATAGAAATATTACATTATTATAGTAGAGTTTTCACATTTATTGATGTAATATAATATTATAATATGATGAGCTGTAATCCCCTTTTATTTGTTTTTTTTCATTTTGTTACTGATACCGATACCGATATTTGATACGATAGGTTTGGTTAATTGTTAAATTAGATTCTCAAATTTACATCTCACGTACATGAACATGCAAATAAATAAATTTAAAAGTAGTCTTTAAATATTACAATAATAATTTATGAATTATAAATTATTTTGTCCGTAACCAACGCTATGATATGAATCTTACGTGAAATCGTCGTACATAAAACTATGGGGCAACCGTCTACGTAATAGAAAAG
The DNA here is from genome assembly GCF_041222505.1 of Epargyreus clarus. NCBI lineage: Eukaryota > Metazoa > Arthropoda > Insecta > Lepidoptera > Hesperiidae > Epargyreus > Epargyreus clarus. Next base: position 12,630,405 of record NW_027332212.1, read on the forward strand.
TTAAATTTCTTTATCATATTCAAAAAAGTAACACGAAACTAAATGCTTACTATAAATAAATCACATCGACGCAATCTTCCACGCTAGATATTATGTGTAAGTTATACATTCAAATACCAACATTAATGAAATTACGCTAATATTTTCGTAATTTTTCAAAATGTCAGTATTTTACGTACAAATCCTAACCAACCACTTTATTGCAATACTTCAATTTTCTTCTTTTTAGAGTGACTTGTAGACCATGCCGACGGCGACCAACACCTTCTTTGTCGTTATATTAACGACGAATAAGGTGTAGGCCGCCGCTACGACAACAACAACTCTCTCGGTTATCTTTTACTCCTTCTCTTTACTCTCTTTTTCCTTTATGTCCTTCTTTAGTTAAGTTGGAGATATCGCCCGCGAATACGAAGTTCGTCTTCTACTTGCTTCTTTGTTCTCTTATATAGTTTTCATGATTGAAAATAGAATTAAATTTATTATTACGTTTTAAAAACATACCTAATTCACTAAACAAAATTCCAACAACCAATATTATGTTTACCCACACATATATGTTTAATTATCAGAGATAAATCTTAAGCAAATCGGTAACTATTGAAGAGGATAAAAAGGAAATGACCAGATAGAAACGTAGTGCCTGGCAGTGATAATAAATAAGTAACCTTACATATTACAGGTAATTATTAAAGTATAAATCAAACCATGATACACATTTTAATCTCCATTTAAAAAAATATCTATTCCATTTCAATTATGAAAATAATTACAAAATATATAGTTAAAAAACATAAAAAGCAAAAGAATTTATGGAGAATTTTAACTTTACTAATTAAATTTAATGCAGTTTACTCCATCCACATAACGATCTATTAATTCATACTATGGATAAATTACCTATATTTAATAAATATAAACAAGATCATGGATACAACTTAAAAGTATGATATAATATCGAATATTATTATAATCATTATTATTATAATTCCGATATTCGGGTATTCCGATTTAATTGGAATTTTATTATAATAATTCCGATATAATTCTCAGATAACTTTCTACATATTTTCTTTCTTCTTTTTTATCTCTTCTCTCGTGGTTGCTGCCGTTTCGTGCCATCGATCAGCTTACACTTTCATGCCTGAACAATTTGTAATATAATTCAATCAAGAACATGTACGCCGACGTGACGTAGTGATGTGACGTCCTTAATTTCCGGACTCTCTTCTTTTTCTTACTCTTGCTAATAGATACTGCCAACAGCGAGTGCTTTCTTCTCTGTCACTAGTAAGTGCAGTGAAAGAGAAGGAAGGCCCCGCCATTGCATACTTTAGTTCTTTATAGATACTTTTGGATTGATATCTTCTTTTTTTCTTCGTTTAAAAAGTTCTTCGCCTGTCTTTAATACCTAATTCTCTACAGTAAAATTTTGTTTGGACAAAATACCTCAAAATATACACATTACAACACATTAACAATAAGTGAAGAATAAAGTAAGGTCTGAACTCTTCGTGTTACTTTTTTGAATATGATAAAGAAATTTAACTTTTCTATTACGTAGACGGTTGCCCCATAGTTTTATGTACGACGATTTCACGTAAGATTCATATCATAGCGTTGGTTACGGACAAAATAATTTATAATTCATATACTATTTTTGTAATATTTAAAGACTACTTTTAACTTGATTTATTTGCTTGTTAATGTGCGTGTCATATCAATTTGAGAATCTAATTTAACAATTAACCAAACCTATCCTCTCAAATATCGGTATCGGTATCAGTATCAAAATGAAAAAAAAACAATTAAAAGGGGATTACAGCTCATCATATTATAATATTATATTACATCAATAAATGGAAAATAAACATTTATATACTAAATATCACAGAATAGGTATTTTACATGAAAATCTATGAATTAAATAATAAATATTGCATCATGAATTTATACAACAAGTAAAAGTAAAGTAAACATTAAATGATATTTCACACATCATTTATTTCCTTCTTTTTTCTTGACGACAGTATAAGCCGCGTTAATAGCCTTAATGTTCTTGGATTATTATGCAAAAACTTATGTAAGAACATGAATGTCATCATGACATGCTTATCATTCTCTTCTTATCGCGAAGATCTTCTTGAATATTTTCAATAAAATGTTAACAAGGTGTATTTATTTGTTTGTTTCGTTATTTATCGCCAGTTTTCGTAGAGGAGGAAATGGAAGAATCGGTTGCGACTTACGTGCGTAGTAGTAAAAACGTCTTGCCCATAAAGTAATAAAAGCTTACTACTACGTTTCAATAGCAGAAAGCAATTATTAATTTATAGACTCGCGTTCTTTACTCTTATCGGTGACATGAGCTTGTTTGTCTTCTTCTGCTATGCTGTGTTTAAACAAAAACTATACAATGTATACCGGACAGTGCCACTTACAATCTAATAAAAAATATATACAAATTACAACTGGTCAACAACTTTTAGATGTTTTTTCAAATGTTATGAAATTTCGATATTTGGTAGATAAAAATTAACCATCAAACCGAAACTTAATAGCTCTTCTCTTCAATCTTAATCGCAAGAAACTCGATACGCCAAATGCGGTACTCAACTTCTTACTCGTTTGACAGAGTACTTGGTGAAACGATTAAGAACTTCAGAACCGCAATCGCGAATTGGACATCCTTCTTTCTTCTTTCTTCTTTCTCTGTTTACCGTTGTATATATACCTAAGTCATATATGAAAAAATACGAAATTAATGAACAATTACAAAATTAATACAATTAATCATTTTTATATCAATATGATAAATTAATCATACATAACATTAGATATATTATAGCAATATTACATTATTATATTATAGTTTTCACATTTATTGATGTAATATGATTATATAATATGATGAGTTGTAATCCTTTTAATTGTATTTTATTTTGATAATGATACCGATACCGATATTTGAGAGGATAGGTTTGGTTAATTGTTAAATTAGATTCTCAAATTGATATGACACGCACATTAACAAGCAAATAAATCAAGTTAAAAGTAGTCTTTAAATATTACAAAAATAGTATATGAATTATAAATTATTTTGTCCGTAACCAACGCTATGATATGAATCTTACGTGAAATCGCAGTATACAAAGCTATGAGGTAACCGTCTACGTAATAGAAAAGTTAAATTTCTTTATAATATTCAAAAAAGTAACACGGAACTAAATACTCGCTATAAATAAATCAAATTACGCTAATATAATCGAAATTTTTAAAAATGCAGTATTTTACGTATAAATACTAATCAGCCGCCTTATTGCAATAAGTTTTTTTTTTTCTTTCTTGAGTGACTTGAAGACCATGCCGACGGCGACCAACACCTTCTTTGTCGTTATATTAACGACGAATAAGGTGTAGGCCGCCGCTACGACAGCAACAACTCTCTCGGATATATTTTACTCCTTGTCTTTACTCTCTTTTTTCTTTATGTCCTTCTTTTGTTAAATTGTAGATGTCACCCGCGAGTACGACGTTCGTCTTCTACTTGCTTCTTTTTTCTCTTATGTAGTTTTCATGATTGAAAATAGAATTGAACTTATTATTACGTTTTAAAAACATACCTAGTTCATTAAACAAAATTCCCAACAACCAATCTTATCTTTACCCACACATATATGCATAATTATCAGAGATACATCTTAAGCAAATCGGTAACTATTGAAGAGGATAAAAAGGAAATTAACAGATAGAAACGTAGTGCCTGGCAGTGATAATAAATAAGTAACCCTACATATTACAGGTAATTAATAAAGTATAAATCAAACTATGATACACATTTTAATCTCCACTATATGATCTAATCACTAGGACTATGATATGATTAATTTTAATCAAAGTATGATACACAGTTTTAAAAAAAATATCTATTCCATTTCAATAATCAAAATAATTACAATATATATAGTTAAAAAACATAAAAAGCAAAATAATTTATGAATAATTTTAACTTTACTAATTAAATTTAATACAGTTTACTCCATCCACATAACGATCTATTAATTCATACTATGGATAAATTACCTATATTTAATAAATATAAACAAGATCATGGATACAGCTTAAAAGTATTATATAATATCGAATATTATTATAATAATTCCGATATAATTCTCAGATAACTTTCTACATATTTTCTTTCATCTCTTCTCTCGTGGTTGCTGCCGTTTCGTGCCATTGATCAGCTTACACATTCATGGTTAAACAATTTGAAATATAATTCAATCAAGAACATGTACGCCGACGTGACGTAGTGATGGGACGTCCTTAATTTGCGAACTCTCTTCTTTTTCTTACTCTTGCTAATAGATACTGCCAACAGCGAGTGCTTTCTTCTCTGTCACTAGTAAGTGCAGTGAAAGAGAAGGAAGGCCCCGCCATTGCATACTTTAGTTCTTTATAGATACTTTTGGATTGATGTCTTCTTTTTTTCTTCGTTTAAAAAGTTCTTCGCCTGTCTTTAATACCTAATTCTCTACAGTAAAATTTTGTTTGGACAAAATACCTCAAAATATACACATTACAACACATTAACAATAAGTGAAGAATAAAGTAAGGTCTGAAATATTAGGCAGTATAAATGGAAAATAAACATTTATATACTAAATATCACAGAATAGGTATTTTACATGAAAATCTATGAATAAAATAATAAATATTGCATCATGCATTTATACAACAAGTAAAAGTAAAGTAAACATTAAATGATATTTCAAACATCATTTATTTCCTTCTTTATTCTTGACGACAATATAAGCCGCGTTAATGGCCTTAATGTTCTTGGATTATTATGCAATAACTTATGTAAGAACATGAATGTCATCATGACATGCTTATCATTCTCGTCTTATCGCGAAGATCTTCTTGAATATTTTCAATAAAATGTTAACAATGTGTATTTATTTGTTTGTTTCGTTATTTATCGCCAGTTTCCGTAGAGGAGGAAATGGAAGAATCGGTTGCGACTTACGTGCGTAGTAGTAAAACCGTCTTGCCCATAAAGTAATAAAAGCTTACTACTACGTTTCAATAGCAGAAAGCAATTATTAATTTATAGACTCGCGTTCTTTACTCTTATCGGTGACATGAGCTTGTTTGTCTTCTTCTGCTATGCTGTGTTTAAACAAAAACTATACAATGTATACCGGACAGTGCCACTTACAATCTAATAAAAAATATATACAAATTACAACTGGTCAACAACTTTTAGATGTTTTTTCAAATGTTATAAAATTTCGATATTTGGTAGATAAAAATTAACCATCAAACCGAAACTTAATAGCTCTTCTCTTCAATCTTAATCGCAAGAAACTGGATACGCCAAATGCGGTAGTCAACTTCTTACTCGTTTGACACAGTACTTGGTGAAACGATTAAGAACTTCAGAACCGCAATCGCGAATTGGACATCCTTCTTTCTTCTTTCTTCTTTCTCTGTTTACCGTTGTATATATACCTAAGTCATATATGAAAAAATACGAAATTAATGAACAATTACAAATTTAATACAATTAATAATTTTTATATCAATATGATAAATTAATCATACATAACATTAGGTATATTATAGCAATATTACATTATTATATTATAGTTTTCACATTTATTGATGTGATATGATTATATAATATGATGAGTGATGTAATCCTTTTAATTGTATTTTATTGTATTTTATTTGTATCCTTTTAATTGTATTTTATTTTGATAATGATACCGATACCGATATTTGATACGATAGGTTTGGTTAATTGTTAAATTAGATTCTCAAATTCATATGACACGCACATTAACAAGCAAATAAATCAAGTTAAAAGTAGTCTTTAAATATTACAAAAATAGTATATGAATTATAAATAATTTTGTCCGTAACCAACGCTATGATATGAATCTTACGTGAAATCGCAGTATACAAAGCTATGAGGTAACCGTCTACGTAATAGAAAAGTTAAATTTCTTTATCATATTCAAAAAAGTAACACGGAACTAAATACTCGCTATAAATAAATCAAATTACGCTAATATAATCGAAATTTTTAAAAATACAGTATTTTACGTACAAATACTAATCAGCCGCCTTATTGCAATAAGTATTTAATTTTTTTTCTTTCTTGAGTGACTTGAAGACCATGCCGACGGCGACCAACACCTTCTTTGTCGTTATATTAACGACGAATAAGGCGTAGGCCGCCGCTACGACAACAACAACTCTCTCGGTTATCTTTTGCTCCTTCTCTTTACTCTCTTTTTCCTTTATGTCCTTCTTTAGTTAAGTTGGAGATATCACCCGCGTGTACGAAGTTCGTCTTCTACTTGCTTCTTTCTTCTCTTATGTAGTTTTCATGATTGAAAATAGAATTGAACTTATTATTACGTTTTAAAAACATACCTAGTTCACGTAACAAAATTCCCAACAACCAATCTGATTTTTACCCACACATATATGTATAATTCATAGATACATCTTAAACAAATCGATAACTATTGAAGAGGGTAAAAATGAAATGAATATATAGATAAGTAGTGCCTGGCAATGATAATAAATAAGTAACCCTACATATTACAAGTAATTAATAAAGTATAAATCAAACTATGATACACATTTTAATCTCCATTCTAAAAAATATCTATTCCATTTCAATAATCAAAATAATTACAAAATAAGTATATAGTTAAAAAACATAAAAAGCAAAAGAATTTTTGAATTATATTAACGTTACTAATTAAATTTAATACAGTTTACTCCATCCACATAACGATCTATTAATTCATACTATCGATAAATTTAAATATTTAAATATAGGTTAAAAAATATAAACAAGATCATGGATACAGCTTAAAAGTATGATATAATATCAAATATTATTACAATAATTATTATAATAATTTCGATATAATTCCGATATTCAGATATAATTCGAATATTATTATAATAATTACGATATAATTCTCAGATAACTTTCTACATATTTTCTTTTTTATCTCTTCTCTCGTGGTTGTTGCCGTTTCGTGCCATCGATCAGCTTACACATTCATGGTTGAATGATTTCAAATATAATTAAATCAAAAACATATAAGCCGACGCGACGTAGTGATGTGACGATCTTAATTTCCAGACTCTTATTTTTCTTACTCCTCCTTATAGAGATTTCCAACAGCGAGTGCTTCCTTCTCTGTCACTAGTGAGTGCAGACAAGGAAGGCCCCGCCATTGCATACTGCATACTATTTTCTTTTATAGACACTTTTGAATTGATATCTTCTTTCTTCTTTGTTTAAAAAAGTCCTTCACCTGTCTTTATTATATATTTCTCTGCAGTAAAATTTCGTTGTTTGTTAACAAAAATAAGAAATATAACAACAACACATTAACGACAAGATGAGAAGAAGTAAGATATGAAATATAAGGCACTATAAATGGTTATTAATTAAAAAAATAGATATTAAATATCACAAAGTAGGTATTGTTACCTGAAAAATCTATGAATAATATAATAATTATTGCACCATGCATTAATAGATCAAGTACTTATAAGTTAATCTCTAATTAAATTCTTAATATTTACACGTCATTGTTTCTTTCCTTCTGTTTCCTTGAAACTGTAGAAAGTACCAACGGCGAGTATTCTGTCTTTGTCACTATGGACGATAGTGAAAGAGAAGGAATGCCCTACCAGGACGATACTCCATCCATATTATTTTCTTTTATAGAAACTGTAAGCAAAACGTAACTTTATTACTTACTTACTTTACACGTAAAAGTCATTTACAAATTAAAAGTTATTTCACAATTCATTTATTTCCTTTTTTTTTCTTGGCGACAGTATAAGCCGCGTTGATGGCCTTTATGTTCTTAGATTATTATGGAATGACTTATGTAAGAACATGCAGGTCATCATGACGTGCTTATTATTTTCATCTTATCTCGAAGGTCTCCTTGATTTTATTCAATAAAATGTTAATAGGGGGTATTTCTTTGTTTGTTTCTTTCTTTCTTTATCACTAGTTTTCGTAGAGAAGGAGATGAAAGAATCAGTTGCGACGTGCGTGCGTTGTAGTTAAAACTTCTTGCCCATAAAGTAATAAAAGCTTTCCACTACGCCTCTATAGCAGAAAACAATTATTAATTTATAGACTCGTGTTCTTTTCTCTTATCGGTCACATGAGCTTTTTTCTTCTTTCTTCTGCTATGCTGTGTTTAAACAAAAAACTATACAATGTATACGGACAGTGCCCCTTACAATCGAATAAAAAATATATACAAATTACAACAGGTCAACATTTACATGTTTTTTCAAATGTTATGAAGTTTCGATATTTGGTAGATAAAAATTAACCATCAAACCGAAACTTAGCAGCCTAAAAGTAGAGTCTTCTCTTCAATCTTAATCGCAAGAAACTGGATACGCCAAATGCGTAAACTTCTTACTCGTTTGACACAGTACTTGGTGAAACAACTAAGAAGTTGAAGACCGCAAACGCTGAGTGGACTTCCTTCTTTCTTCCTTCTTCTTCCTCTGTTTACCGTTTTATATATACGTAAGTCATATATGAAAAAATACGAAATTAATTAACAACTACCAATTAATCATATTTATATCAATATGATAATACATCATTCATAACATTAGGTATATTATAGCAATATTACATTATTATAGTAGAGTTTTCATATTTATTGATGAGCTGTAATCCCCTTTTAATTGTTTTTTTTTTTTCATTTTGATACTGATACCGATACCGATATTTGATACGATAGGTTTGGTTAATTGTTAAATTAGATTCTCAAATTTACATCTCACGTACATGAACATGCAAATAAATAAATTTAAAAGTAGTCTTTAAATATTACAATAATAATTTATGAATTATAAATTATTTTGTCCGTAACCAACGCTATGATATGAATCTTACGTGAAATCGTCGTACATAAAACTATGGGGCAACCGTCTACGTAATAGAAAAGTTAAATTTCTTTATCATATTCAAAAAAGTAACACGAAACTAAATGCTTACTATAAATAAATCACATCGACGCAATCTTCCACGCTAGATATTATGTGTAAGTTATACATTCAAATACCAACATTAATGAAATTACGCTAATATATTCGTAATTTTTCAAAATGTCAGTATTTTACGTACAAATCCTAACCAACCACCTTATTGCAATACTTCAATTTTCTTCTTTCTTGAGTGACTTGTAGACCATGCCGACGGCGACCAACACCTTCTTTGTCGTTATATTAACGACGAATAAGGTGTAGGCCGCCGCTACGACAACAACAACTCTCTCGGTTATCTTTTACTCCTTCTCTTTACTCTCTTTTTCCTTTATGTCCTTCTTTAGTTAAGTTGGAGATATCGCCCGCGAATACGAAGTTCGTCTTCTACTTGCTTCTTTGTTCTCTTACATAGTTTTCATGATTGAAAATAGAATAGAATTTATTATTACGTTTTAAAAACATATCTAATTCACTAAACAAAATTCCAACAACCAATATTATGTTTACCCACACATGTATGCATAATTATCAGAGATACATCTTAAACAAATCGATAACTATTGAAGAGGATAAAAAGTAAAAGAACAGATAGAAACGTAGTGCCTTGCAGTGATAATAAATAAGTAACCTTACATATTACAGGTAATTATTAAAGTATAAATCAAACTATGATACACATTTTAATCTCCATTTAAAAAAATATCTATTCCATTTCAATAATCAAAATAATTACAATATATATAGTTAAAAAACATAAAAATAATTTATGAATTTTAACTTTATTAATTAAATTTAATACAGTTTACTCCATCCACATAACGATCTATTAATTCATACTATGGATAAATTACCTATATTTAATAAATATAAACAAGATCATGGATATAACTTAAAAGTATGATATAATATCGAATATTATTATAATCATTATTATTATAATTCCGATATTCGGATATTCCGATTTAATTGGAATTTTATTATAATAACTCCGATATAATTCTCAGATAACTTTCTACACATTTTCTTTCTTCTTTTTTATCTCTTCTCTCGTGGTTGCTGCCGTTTCGTGCCATCGATCAGCTTACACTTTCATGGCTGAACAATTTGAAATATAATTCAATCAAGAACGTGTACGCCGACGTGACGTAGTGATGTGACGTCCTTAATTTCCGGACTCTCTTCTTTTTCTTACTCTCGCTTATAGATACTGCCAACAGCGAGTGCTTCCTTCTCTGTCACTAGTAAGTGCAGTGAAAGAGAAGGAAGGCCCCGCCATTGCATACTTTAGTTCTTTATAGATACTTTTGGATTGATATCTTCTTTTTTTCTTCGTTTAAAAATGTCTTCGCCTGTCTTTAATACCTAATTCTCTACAGTAAAATTTTGTTTGGACAAAATACCTCAAAATATACACATTACAACACATTAACAATAAGTGAAGAATAAAGTAAGGTCTGAAATATTAGGCAGTATAAATGGAAAATAAACATTTATATACTAAATATCACAGAATAGGTATTTTACATGAAAATCTATGAATAAAATAATAAATATTGCATCATGCATTTATACAACAAGTAAAAGTAAAGTAAACATTAAATGATATTTCACACATCATTTATTTCCTTCTTTTTTCTTGACGACAGTATAAGCCGCGTTAATGGCCTTAATGTTCTTGGATTATTATGCAATAACTTATGTAAGAACATGAATGTCATCATGACATGCTTATTATTCTCTTCTTATCCCGAAGATCTTCTTGAATATTTTCAATAAAATGTTAACAAGGTGTATTTATTTGTTTGTTTCGTTATTTATCGCCAGTTTTCGTAGAGGAGGAAATGGAAGAATCGGTTGCGACTTACGTGCGTAGTAGTAAAAACGTCTTGTCCATAAAGTAATAAAAGCTTACTACTACGTTTCAATAGCAGAAAGCAATTATTAATTTATAGACTCGCGTTCTTTACTCTTATCGGTGACATGAGCTTGTTTGTCTTCTTCTGCTATGCTGTGTTTAAACAAAAACTATACAATGTATACCGGACAGTGCCACTTACAATCTAATAAAAAATATATACAAATTACAACTGGTCAACAACTTTTAGATGTTTTTTCAAATGTTATAAAATTTCGATATTTGGTAGATAAAAATTAACCATCAAACCGAAACTTAATAGCTCTTCTCTTCAATCTTAATCGCAAGAAACTGGATACGCCAAATGCGGTACTCAACTTCTTACTCGTTTGACACAGTACTTGGTGAAACGATTAAGAACTTCAGAACCGCAATCGCGAATTGGACATCCTTCTTTCTTCTTTCTTCTTTCTCTGTTTACCGTTGTATATATACCTAAGTCATATATGAAAAAATACGAAATTAATGAACAATTACAAAATTAATACAACTAATAATTTTTATATCAATATGATAAATTAATCATACATAACATTACGTATATTATAGCAATATTACATTATTATATTATAGTTTTCACATTTATTGATGTAATATGATTATATAATATGATGAGTTGTAATCCTTTTAATTGTATTTTATTTTGATAATGATACCGATACCGATATTTGATACGATAGGTTTGGTTAATTGTTAAATTAGATTCTCAAATTCATATGAAACGCACATTAACAAGCAAATAAATCAAGTTAAAAGTAGTCTTTAAATATTACAAAAATAGTGTATGAATTATAAATTATTTTGTCCGTAACCAACGCTATGATATGAATATTACGTGAAATCGCAGTATACAAAGCTACGAGGTAACCGTCTACGTAATAGAAAAGTTAAATTTCTTTATCATATTCAAAAAAGTAACACGGAACTATATACTCGCTATAAATAAATCAAATTACGCTAATATAATCGAAATTTTAAAAAATGCAGTATTTTACGTATAAATACTAATCAGCCGCCTTATTGCAATAATTATTTAATTTTTTTTTTCTTTCTTGAGTGACTTGAAGACCATGCCGACGGCGACCAACACCTTCTTTGTCGTTATATTAACGACGAATAAGGTGTAGGCCGCCGCTACGACAACAACAACTCTCTCGGTTATCTTTTACTCCTTCTCTTTACTCTCTTTTTCCTTTATGTCCTTCTTTAGTTAAGTTGGAGATATCGCCCGCGAATACGAAGTTCGTCTTCTACTTGCTTCTTTGTTCTCTTATATAGTTTTCATGATTGAAAATAGAATTGAATTTATTATTACGTTTTAAAAACATACCTTATTCACTAAACAAAATTCCAACAACCAATATTATGTTTACCCACACATATATGCATAATTATCAGAGACACATCTTAAACAAATCGATAACTATTGAAGAGGATAAAAAGGAAATGAACAGATAGAAACGTAGTGCCTGGCAGTGATAATAAATAAGTAACCTTACATATTACAGGTAATTAATAAAGTATAAATCAAACTATGATACACATTTTAATCTCCATTATATGATCTAATCACTAGGACTATGATTTGATTAATTTTAATCAAAGTATGAAACACATTTTTAAGTAAATATATATTCCATTTCAATAATCAAAATAATTACAATATACAGGGTGAATTTTTAAAACGGGCCTTCAGGGCCAAATCGGAAACTATAAGGATTAGCGAAAAATGCTGAAAGGAGTTACGAGGCCGATTTTGATAAAAACTAAAACTGCATCATTACTTTTTTAAAATAACTTTTTCCCTAGCCGGGAATCGAACGAGTTCATTTTGAAAAAAAAATGCACCCTCTATATTATTCCACTATCTGATAGTGTTGCTTATAAGGATCAAAATCTGGGAAGTAATGATAAATGACAAACTAAAAGAAAAGCCTCAATTTTAAGAAAATACATATTTTTTCATATTAATTTGGCAGTTAAGTTCCCGCCATTCATCAATTTAAACATTTCGTGTATTATCATTTTTTTTGGCTCAATGTTTCTAATCATTCGAAATGGACGTTTTGTTTTCCAATAATTTATATTTTTATGTCCGACTTAGCTAAGGTTATTTTTAAGACCATTAAAATAGATTTACTTGCTATGGGCGGAGTATCGTTTAATACGGATGTAAAGTTGACAATTCGCGAGAATTGCCTTTTAGAGTCAAATCCAAGTGATTACTAAAAAAAGAGATATAGAAAATCATATTTAACGTTGAAACGAAGTTGTAATCAACAAACAATAAGAATTTACTATTTAATCAGTTATCTAATTTCCTTAAAAAAATCAATCCTAAAAACGGCGGTAACTTATTTGCCAAACTATTACTTTCTCATACTAAGCCGTATATCATAGTCATAACATCGAATAATTAGTTGATTAACCAACAAATTCTTCAATGGTATGACTTATGTCTGTTTCTAATGAATTATACATAAATCATTTGTTATGTATAATCCTTAAGGATTAGTATGCCAATGTATGGAAAAATACGTATTTTCTTCAAAATTTTCCTTTTCCTTTAATTTGTCACATAACATTACTTCCCAGAATTTGATCCTTATAAGCGACACTATCAGATAGTGGAATAATATAGAGGTGTCATTTTTTCAAAATGAACTCGTTCGATTCCCGGCTAAGGAAAAAAATATTTTAAAAAACTAATGATGCAGTTTTAGTTTTTATCAAAATCGGCCTCGTAACTCCTTTCAGCATTTTTCGCTAATCCTTATAGTTTCGGATTTGGCCCTGAAGGCCCGTTTTAAAAATTCACCCTGTATATAGTTAAAAAACATAAAAAGCAAAAGAATTTATGAATAATTTTAACTTTACTAATTAAATTTAATACAGTTTACTCCATCCACATAACGATCTATTAATTCATACTATGGATAAATTACCTATATTTAATAAATATAAACAAGATCATGGATACAGCTTAAAAGTATTATATAATATCGAATATTATTATAATAATTATTATTATAATTCCGATATTCGGATATTCCGTTTTAATTGGAATATTATTATTATAATAATTCCGATATAATTCTCAGATAACTTTCTACATATTTTCTTTCATCTCTTCTCTCGTGGTTGCTGCCGTTTCGTGCCATCGATCAGCTTACACATTCATGGTTAAACAATTTGAAATATAATTCAATCAAGAACATGTAAGCCGACGTGACGTAGTGATGTGACGTCCTTAATTTCCGGACTCTCTTCTTTTTCTTACTCTTGCTTATAGATACTGCCAACAGCGAGTGCTTCCTTCTCTGTCACTAGTGAGTGCAGTGAAAGGGAAGGAAGGCCCCGCCATTGCATACTTTGGTTCTTTACTTTTACATTTGGATTGATATCTTCTTTTTGTCTTCGTTTAAAAAGTTCTTCGCCTGTCTTTTATACCTAATTCTCTACAGTAAAATTTTGTTTGGACAAAATACCTTAAAAATATACAAAAACACATTAACAATAAGTTAAGAATAAAGTAAGATCTGAAATATTAGTCAGTATAAATGGAAAATAAACATTTATATACTAAATATCACAGAATAGGTATTTTACATGAAAATCTATGAAAAATATAATAATAATTGCATCATGCATTTATACAACAAGTAAAAGTAAAGTACACTTTAAAAGATATATCACACATAATTTATTTCTTTCTTTTTTCTTGTTCCTTTCCTTCTTTTTTCATCATGACGTGCTGATTATTTTCTTCTTATCTTGAAGATCTTCTTGAATCTTTTCAATAAAATGTTAACAAGGAGTTTTTCTTTGTTTGTTTCGTTATTTATCGCCAGTTTTCGTAGAGGAGGAAATAGAAGAATCGGTTGCGACTTACGTGCATATTAGTAAAACGTCTTGCCCATAAAGTAATAAAAGCTTACTACTACGTTTCAATAGCAGAAAGCAATTATTAATTTATAGACTCGCGTTCTTTATTCTTATCGGTGACATGAGCTTGTTTGTCTTCTTCTGCTATGCTGTGTTTAAACAAAAACTATACAATGTATACCGGACAGTGCCACTTAAAATTGAATTAAAAAATATATACAAATTACAACAGGTCAATAACTTTAAGATTTTTCTTCAAATGTTATGAAATTTCGATATTTGGTAGATAAAGATTAACCATCAAACCGAAACTTGGCAGCCTAAAAGTAGAGTCTTCTCTTCAAGCTTAATCGCTGGACACGCCAACTAATACGCCAAATGCGGCGGTCAACTTCTTACTCGTTACACAGTACGTGGTGAAACAACTAAGAAGTTCAGGGCCGCAATCGCGAATTGGACATCCTTCTTTCTTCTTTATTCTTTCTCGGTTTACCGTTGTACATATACCTAAGTCATATATGAAAAAATACGAAATTAATTACCAACTACTATTTTAATACAATTAATAATTTATTAAATCAATATAATAAATTAATCGTACATAACATAAGTATATTATAGCATTATTACATTATTGAAGTAGGTATAGTTTTCACATTTATTGATGTAATATGATATTATAATATGATGAGTTGCGCAAGCGCAATAAAAAAATAAAAGATATTAACATAGACATAGAAAATATATGAATCTTCAAACAAATATTACATAATTGATTAGTAAATCAAATATAATTTAATAATTAATCTTCACACCCAAAATATCCTTGGAAATTTGTTTGTAACATTTTCACATCACTTGTTTCTTCTTGAAACTATAAAACTGCCAGCAGCGAGTCCTTCCTTCTCTGCCACTATTGATGAAAGTGAAAGAGAAGCAAGGCCTCGCCACCGCATACTATTTTCTTTTATAGATACTTTTGAATTGATATCTTCTTTCTTCTTCGTTTAAAAAAATCTTCACTTGTCTTTATCATATAATTTTCTACAGTAAAATTTTGTTGTTTGTTAACAAAAACAAGAAATATAACAACAACACATTAACGACAACATGAGAAGAAGTAAGATACGGAATATAAGGTAGTATAAATGGAGAATAAATAAATAAATGGACATAACATCACGTAATAAGAATTGTTACCTACATGAAAAATCTACGAATAATACAATAATTATTGTATCATGCATTCATAAATCAAGTACTTATAATTTCATAATTTATCTTCATTCCTAAAATATCTTTGGCATTTTTTCCCTAATATTTACACCTGTTTGTTTCTTTCCTTCTTTTTTCTTGAAACTGTAGAAACTGCCAACGGCGAGTGCTTCCTTCTTTGTCACTATGGACGATAGTAGAAGAAAAGGAATGCCCCACCGTGACGATACTGCATCCATACTATTTTATTTTATAGAAACTATAAATTGAAATCTTCTTTCTTCTTTATTCCAAAAGTTCTTCATCTTTTTCAATAAATAATATATATAATAAAACTTGTTTTATCAAAAGCTTAAACAATATACCAACAACAGATTAAAACTATTAATTGGTGCGCCAAAAAAGTTACGTTATTAGTCGCGCGGGGTCGATAGTTACCCGAATATGTTTGAGGTTAAATAAAAAATATTTTAAGTAATTATTAATATTATTGATTTTTATTTTATTACTTAACTATTTGTATTTAAGAAAATTGCTAAAAATATTTAATATATTTATAAATTTTATTTATTTAACAGTAAATAAATAAAAAAAAATTTCGTGAGTATAAGTTTAGTTAAAAATCGTAATATTCTTTTTTCGTGGGGTCATCACATATAAATTTGGCAAGTTTATGTCAGATAAGAGTTGTTTTTATATATCAACAAAATAAATGAAAGAAATGCATAAAATTAATAATTTTCAAATATATTCCTAACTAAATTTCAACTACGTTGTTAGTCGCGCGGGGTCGCAGCAGCACCCCAAGCATTAATTTACAGCAAATCTAATCACTTCTACTGCATGAGCAACACTAAGGCGAGAGGGACTGAGGAGTCAGGAAGCTACCAGAAATTTCCATTTGCTATTGTAAAAAAACAAAAAGTTAACTAGAATTTATAATCACTTGGGGTCGCGCGGACCCCGCGCGCCTAATTAAAGGTAATAATAGTACAACATTGTAGTTTGCATTTTTTTTTTTTTTTTTTATAATATAAGAGTAGCAGACGAGCATGCAGTCCACCTGATGGTAAGTGGCTACTGCCGCCCATGGACATCTGTAATCAACCCCAGATTTATTGGATTAGGTATTCCTACCTGAGGTTGGCCACAGATGCGCCGCTACCCCTGAGGACTAAGCTGGAACGCCTCGGAAAAGTCTGTCTCCCTTACCACACCCTTCAAACCGGAACACAGCAGCGCCTAACAGTGCTGTTATTAGGTAGAAATAGGTGTGGCGGTGGTGCCGCCGGAGTCGAACCACAAAGGGTTCTACCACCTTCAAAATTTTACACGTCAACACACACACACACAATATTTACACGTCAACGTCTTTTACACATTAAAAGATATTACACACATAATTTCTTTCCTCCTTTTTTCTTGTTTCTTTCCTTCTTTTTTCCTAGCGACAGTCATAGATTAGTAAAGATTACTCACTCCTAACAATAAAATGTACCCAGTTTTGAGAATTAAAATAGTTGCGTAAAAAGATTTTGCCACGTCTCCGTGCTAAAATATCCCTAAAATATTTGAAATAATTATTTATTTATTACGTAAATTACGTAATTATTACGTAAATTAGTTATTTATTCGTAAATTTTCTCTAAAAATGTTTTTATTTGTCAAGGATTCAAAAAAGAACTTACTAAAATAAGCCGTTTGTGGCTTCATTCAATTTCAAGGCGGTGAAGTATCTTTACTAATCTATGGCTACAGTATAAGCCGCGTTGGTGGCCATCATGTTCATTTATTATTATGCAATGACTTATGTAAGAACATGCAGAACAAGAAAGTGCATGCATCATGACGTGCTTATTATTTTCATCTTATCTCGAAGACCTTCTTGATTTTTTTCAATAAAATGTTAATATTTCGTTGTTTGTTTCTTTCTTTATCACTCATTTCCATAATGAAGGAGATGGAAGAATCAGTTGCGACGTGCGTGCGTACTTAGTAGTTAAAACGTCTTGCCCATAAACTAATAAAAGCGTTCCACTACGCTTCAATAGCACAAAGCAATTATTAATTTATAGACTCGCGTTCTTTTCTTTTATCGGTAACATGAGCTTGTTTGTCTTCTTCCTTCTACTATGCTGTGTTTAAACAAAAAACTATACAATGTATACGGGCAGTGCGCTAATTATGTTATCAGGGCCGGGGGAATGAACAGACGGGGCTACTGCCCCAGGACCTCCAAGAGAAGGGGCCTTCACAATCGAAATAAAAAAACATCCAAATTACAACAGGGCATTAACTTTTGTTTTTTTTTTTTGAAACGTTATGAAATTTCGATCTTTGGTAGATAAATAAAATCAAAAGAAAAAAAATTAAAAACAAACTTTTATTACTTGTTAATAAAAAGAACTATAAAGTTTAAAATAAATTAAACCCGATGTATTACATATTTGCGTTTTTATATCACACTTATTTTTCATAATTAAAAGCGTTGTGTTCTTCAAGTTCAGCCATTTTATTGTATACCCATATTTGATGAGTTGTCTTGAAATATGTACGCCGCCATTTTGTTACGGCGGCCATATTGGATTGACAACAAAACTAAATTTATATGATTGTATTGTCACGCGTAACAAGGATACATGCCAAATTTCAGCTCAATCGGATACTGGGAGGTGGGTGAAGTTTAGTTCACAAGATTTTATTACAAACACCGGGACAGGTGAAACTATATAAAAGCTTGTAAAATTCGATTGATTTATTATTATTACATGCGACTATTGATACACCTCGCGTGTCCTTCCCTTCCTACAACCGTCAAACGAATTTTGCAGCCTATAAGTCTTCTCTTCAATATACAGTTGCAAGTGAGAACGCAAAAGGCAGCAGTCAACTTCTTACTCGTTTGACACAGTACTTGGTGAAACAACTAAGAAGTTGAAGGCCGCCATCGCGAATTGGACATCCTTCTCTCTTCCTTCTTCTTTCTCTGTTTACCGATGTGTATGTACCTAAATCATTGATATAAAAATACAAAATTAATACACGATTCATTACAAGCTTAAGTAATACAATTAATTATTTTTTTAAATCAAAATGATAAATTAATCATACATACCAACCATTAGGTACATTTTAGCAATATTACATTATTATAGTATAGATTTCACATTTACTGATACTCCGAGCAACAAAAACATTACAATTATAATCTATAATTTTAATGTTTTGTATAATTATAGAATTGTAATTTATTAGTCATATCATAAATCGAAAATATACACAATACAATATACAATGTACAATATACAATGAGCTGCGCAATAGGTATAAGAACAATTAAATTATTAATATAGCACTCGTACCCTCTCTTGGTGATTTGCAGAAAGTCGTCACATAACCGCCAGCTCAGATCGGAGATTCGTAACAGTTGATGATCCGTGAAGTTGATCGTTCGAACTCATACTTTGGAACAACCTTTGTTAGCGGTAAGTAACTAAAGATTGAACCAAGGTCTTAAGTTAGAACGAACATAAAAAGGCGAGTAATAACTTCTCAATGTACTTGATAAGATTCTGAACTAACACTGTAATTGTAATCTGTCCCAGGAGAAGAATTGCCATGAATTAAGTTCAGGATGTTTTCTTGTCTAAGGTCGATTTAGCAAAGGGCGATCTCCCGCCAAACTCACTGATCGTATCTGGAGGGCGTCCATGTTCCAACAGTTTCAGCTCAATACTTGTTACAATATCGTGTGGCGCCATCTCTCGGTGAGTCGTGGTAAGTCGCCACAGTTCATACTTAATTGTTATTTCCCAAAGTTCGTTCAATGCGTCGAAAGAAGTTTTCATATCAAACATCGGTAAAATTAATCGCCCATAACCCTTTTTGTGTTTCTTTATTATAATTCTTCTTTCTTCAGTCTGACTTAACGTCGATTAGTGACCAAGATTTGCTTATAATTATCAACTGGGGTTAAGTTGAAATTGACAATTACCCCAGATGATAATTATTGGCATAACGATCAAACAACACTGAAAAACATTGCGTTACGTTATATTTTAACATACCTAGTAAGAATGTGGAAAATCAATCATAATCATTCATAAAAAAATATAATTTATTGTATTATTATTTCACTCAATTCGTGAGTAGACACCGAACAATGAAGTCTATTTCATAGTCAGTCATTTTCACATACATTTTTAAAAATCTAATAATGCAGTTTTAGTTTTTATTAAAATCGATCTCGTTATTCCTTTGAGCATTTTTCGCTTTTTCTTATAGTTTCGTATTTGGCTCCATCTAAAACTTCATTCAACCATTAACTTCTCTAAAAATAAGTATGAATAAATATTGTGAATATTGCACTTATTTTGAAATCTTAAAAAGTTTACGCAACTGATTTTATTTATTTGTGAGAATTCGGAGTCCAGTGTGACATTGGCTATGCACACAACATGTCAAAAAAGTTTAAATAAAAACAACAATAAATATACTTAGGTAAGTAACTTAATTCCTTGAATCTAATTCGTTTATGACCAATCCTGTATTTCTAAGTCATCTCTCTTCGAATCCACGTCGTTGTATCCAAAATGTACTAAATCATAATTAGAACTTTATTCACTATAAAAAAATAAAGTTTTTAATCATGACCTAGTGACATAATGGTCAATTATGTCATCCAGTTGGACACTTCAAAACTATACGTCATAAGCACTGGTTATGTTTGTTCGTTGGCGCAAGGTACACATAAAACACACACACGAAACAAATAAATACGTTTTGGTGCAATACCTATGTGCCTCTGAATCTTAGACTACTATCGCTTGAGCGATAATTGCTAAAGCTATCATGTGGCCGGTTAAGCTACTAAACAGCTACAATGCCAAGTATTTTTATACAAGCATTGCTTTTGTTCTTTGGTAAAGACTGGGAACAAATTGGTTTGAGAAAAAATCCACGATTTAGACCGGAGCAGGACTTAACAAGAATACTGGCGTAAGGAAACATTTAGTTAGGAAAACTTAGAAAGAAAGGAAAGAAGCAAACAGAAATTAGACTCAGGAAGAGATGGGATCTAGAAGGTCTCTAAGGTTACGAAGATGTGAGGGATTAGAAGAAGGATTGAAGTGGGTTAGGATGAAGTGAGGGGGTAGGCGTGGGATTTAGAAGCCGGTGGAAGTGAAGCGGTGTGTGGGTTGGGGGTGTGTGGGTTGGGGGTATGTGGGAGTTAAGAGTGCGTCACAATTAGGTGGGGGGGGGTAGGAAGTCGGGTGGGGGTGGGATTGGGAAAAGGTCAAGTAGGGTGGAGGTGGGAGTGGGAGGAAATCAGTGGGTGGAGGGTGGTAATGGGAGGAAGTCGGGTGGGCTGGGGGTAGAAATGAGAGGAAGTCGGGCGGGGTGAGTATTGGAAGTGGATTGAGTGGAAGTTAAGAGGGTGGAATTCGGGTCGGGTGGGGGCTTAGAGTGGGTTGGTCATAGGACAGGACAGGCGTTAGCATGATAATTTTAGAAGTACGTGGGATTTAGGTGGGATGAGGGATAAAAGTGGGTTGGGCTTAGGGAAGCGTGGGTGTTTGAGATGACGTATGTATTTGGGGTGCGGGGGGTGCGTAGTGTAGGAATGGTAGTTGGAGATTGAGAAAGTGTTGAGGTTTGGGAAGATAAGTATGGCAAGGATGGGATTAGCAAGGGCAGAATTATTTAAATTGCTCAAGACATGATTTTGTGATAACAAGTTTTCAAATGCAAAGAAAGACTGCAAACAGTGGAAAGTAGTACAAGTAGAACATTAAATATTCTAGGTATAAAATAAAGGCTACCCTTAGATTTTCTCATCCCATTAAAAAAAATCCTAAAAACATCCCTATAATAATTATAAATTAACTTAAATTTAACGCCGAACATAGGCACAAAATAAAAAGGTTATTTTTTGACATACATACGTAGAAGAGAAAAGCAAGCAATAGATCGCCGCGCGCCCGTTACAGCGTGGACGCATGGCTACCGAAAACAGTATAACCATAAAATAGTATGTTATTAGTTAACAATATAAATTTTAAAAATTAGATTAAAAATCAGAATAATAATCTATCATCTAAACATGTTAAAAATAAGATCCCATTATTTTTTCAATAAAGGTGATTTTTCAAAAAGTTATACTCTTTCTTTATATATTTAAGAAGATCACGAAAAACACTATAGAGATGACATTTTTTTCTCTAAAAAATATTATATTACATATTCTCTGAGAACTATTTTTTTAATCTCTCGGATGTGCAGGTTTCCTTACGACGTATTTCCTTTATCGTTAATGCAACTAATTATTATAGTAAGCTTTTTATTGCTCTAATTGAATAAAAGCAAATACTTCGCTGAATATCACTCATCAAACCAATGAATAATTATGACGAATTCCAATTTTTCCAAAATTTTCCAAGTTACAAAAGATTTTTTTTTTATAAAAAAATATTTTTTTTTTATACAGTCAAATGTTCTTAAGATATTAAAATATTTCTTTTATTGTAAATTTTAAATGTAGCATCGAAGTTTGTATTGCAAACGTAATTTTAAATTTTGCTTTATATCAGCAGAAATACTTTTTATTTTTTGATGAACGATCGCAACGGAGATATCGAACATTCAAAAGACGACAAATTAAGATTCAATTTAAAAAATTTAGACCGCAGCAATATCGCGACATAGTCCACCGTTACCCAAACAATACGTCAAAAAATTTAAAATATAATTTTAAAAAAATATTTTTTTTAATAAAAAATAGCCACCACCCAATATGTAAAAAAAGTCTTATTCCAGCGCATTTATACGGCGACTTGTTTAATATTAACACAATATCTTTAATCAAATTCTGATAAGAAAAATATAGAACAAATTATTAAGTACTTACCTTAAATATTATAGCGTCGCCTCACCCGGCACCAACCAGCATTCAGCTAAATTTGATAGACACCTAATATACAAATAATTATATCCGATGACGTAGACATTAAAAAATAGGCGACCAAAAATATTAACACGAAGGACTTCTATTGAGAAAACACAAATAAAACAGTTATAGGTACTTACCTAAATCCCTCGTCTTCTCCTGGCGCCATCCCACTTTTTTTAACGATTTCGATTTATTTATTTTTATTTAACACTCACAACCAAAATTTACTTAAAAACTTTTAATAAAAAAACGAGCAATGTATTACCAATTGCACAAAAAAATATAGCTTTTAGAAAAATTTTAAGGTACAAAAATCACTCAAAAAAACTAAATTTTAAAGAAAATTCACTAGCAAAATGAGAAAATTCTAGCTTTGTTCTAGATAAAACCCGTCCAGTTCTCTCCAGAGCGTGTTGCTCGCTCGGGGACTGTGCCGCGACTGTGCCCTGCAGAGCTCGTGTCCCGGGTAAGCTGAGGGGATGCAGAAACGTTCGTGGGGTGAGCAGAAGGGGTTGGGCGGAACTACCCCCAACCCCCACTACCCCCCAATACCCCCAAGTGCCAACCAATAGCTGTACACGACGTGTACACGATAAGAGATGCTGTCTACACATAACTATCTCTTTCTCTCGTGTAAGCTGAGAGAAATTCATTTTTTAATGTGAGAATTAGGTCATTGCTAAAGACATTTAATTACTAGTTAAGTACCTTTATTTGACATCTTAAAGTTATTAGAACTAGCATCCATGTCTCAGAACGTTTGGTACCTATTTATTACCTATAAGTAATTTCTATAGGCTGATATGGGTAAATCAGAATTATAAATGCCTACCTAATTTCTATAGGCTTCTAGAGGGAATTCAGGATTTACCCTTAGAAGCCTATAGAAATTACTTATGCTAGCAGGCTAGCATCTTGAGAATTTTAAAACTTAATAGAACCTTTTGTGGTACCTAGTGGTAGCGATGCAAGGCAGGAATATCTAATCATATCTGGGGTTGATTACAGATGTCCATGGACGGCAGTAACCACTTATCTACCACCGTGTGAACTGAATGCTCGTCTGCTACTCCTATAGATATCTATATGCGATAGCGACTATGATTTTCTTTTCCTACATAATTATGTATGTTCTTGTTCATATTATGTAAGTTCCTACTTGTTTCCTTTATAAGAATCGAGGGGGAACCGGAACGTACCTAACCTAAGTCGAGGTACCTAACGTCGATTTCATGTTTTACTCTTAACATTCAACCGTATTCTTTGAAAGTAGGTAATAGCTACTTTACGGCGTTTTACGGCGTTTCGAAGAAATTGGACATAAAATAGACATCATTTCGTTGGCTGATAAATGACGCAAGACTCGCAGAAAAACTACCAAAAAAGTAGGTACTTATTATATTTATATTTATTTTTTACAAGTTTTATTTTTCATCGTCAGCCCATTACAGTCCCGCTGCTGTGCACGAGTCTCCTCTCAGAGTGAGAGGGTTTTAGGCCATAATCCACAGCGCTGGCCCAGTGCAAATCAATAAACTTCACACCACCCTTAAGAAAAGTTCTCCAAGTGTTTAACGATCTCTTAGGTGTATAACTTTACTCGCGATGTTTTGCTTTACCGTAATAACCAGTGATATCAAATACCAAATACGCTATCAAATACGCATATAACTTTGTAAAACTATAGGTGCCTCAGGTTTGTGCCACGGACTCCCAATTGAGAGGCCGAGTTTTGATCACTTTATCCATGCTTTTTACTTTTAATCAATGATATTTAGGTATTAGCCTCTTTTCGTTGGATGAACTCGATGGAGTTAAACATTTAGTATGATCTAATTTATTCTATTCTATCTATTTATTTCTAATAGGTACCTACCTCAATAGGTACCTATTAGAAATAAAAATAGAATTATTCTCAGAAGTAAAATCATTAACAGAAACTTATGAAGTCTTAATATGACGAGCTTACTTAAAGTGGTTACTATGGGCGAGTGGCGCACTAAGTTTGTCGAAGGCCCGGGGCGGAAAGAGTATTTGTAGCAAGTTTTTGGGGCCCGGGGCGGACCGTACCTTCAAATAGTCCGCTAGAGCTATGGGCTCATACAGTAATTTGTACATACACAAAATTATTAAGTAGGTATCCTAATCTTAATTTAATAATAACCCAAAGAGGAAACCCAAGTCACTAATGAAAATACACATCAAGCTTCTCAGAAAATATAATCTCACAACAAATAGGAACGCTCCTTTGTAAAGATTTTCATGAGAAAGTCAAAAAAATCAAAGTCAAACGCATTAAGCTACCACAACAGTCGAAATCAATAGATAATATACCTATTGAAGAGCCAATGTTGTCAATGAGCCATAAACCATGTCTATGGGTCCATTTCTACGATAAACATATTTTTCACTGCCTTTACCACATTATAAAATCCTATTTTGCTACAAGTTCCTTTTTTTCACGAGAGGGAAACCTTCAAAAGGTAAGCAGTGCCGTGGGAGCGACACGGGTTATGTGGGAAATTACCGCACTAAAATCCCCTCGGTGGCCGTCCTCAGCGCTTGGTGGAGAACTCCGGGATCTCCAGCGGAACCCAACCGGAGTCCTCTAAGCACGCTAAGGTCGCTTGCTGGACGGTTCGAGCTCCCACTCTTGCCGCCCACAACCCGGAAGCCCCCTTTTAGTCACCTCTTACGACAGGCAGGGCATACCATAGTCCTATTCTTGTCCCGGGACTACAGGTACAGCTACAAGTTCCTACTTCCTTGTGAGAGAATTTCCTTCATGGGCGGCCAGATAATTAGAGATACGAGAACTCGACTTGGTAAAAAAATAAGAAATTATGTTCCTGGCTCTTAATTTCATCAATTCTTAGTGACGGATTATAATTATTATTTTATAAGCCTGTTTTATTTGTATCATTATTTTTTAATAAAGAAGTACTTAGGTATATTTATTTCGATTATTTTGACTGATATAATTTTCATAACGCTTCTAACTACTTCATTTTGGTAGTTTTATTTGTAGAAGACGTTATAGATATTTTTTTAGTAATTTGCTAAGTACCTGAATAGGTAATTATTCAAATTAGGAAAGTATATTGATTTTTAATTTACTTAAGTACAAGAAAGTAATAATATAAATTGGATTTATATTATTGTAATGACAAATCAGTCGACAAAATTCATCAGAATCGTAGCCTTAAATTTTTTTCGCTACGCTCATCAGAACAAATTATGTTGATGGAGTCGCCATCTTTTGGTGAAAGCGAGAATTAATTCTCGAGTTATATTGAATGACCGCCATCTAACATTTTAACGTTGAACAACTTTGGATGTACAAAAAATTTTCATTGTGTATTATGTAGTGCAATATTGACATTTACAAACGATATTCACAATGCCACAACAGATGTCACAGAATTTGCACTTTTTTCATATTGAACTCTATCCTAGCCATTTAGAGTCTAGGCTAAGGTGCTAAAAACAGGTGCTAGATGTTTAGGCTCAAATAGCAGTCAAATCTAGCGTTCGTATTACATACATACGTATTACATAGTACATGCATGCTTTTATATGATTTTCATGCTTATATAATAAACTGTATAACTTCATTGAATGGCAAGAGAACATCGAAAAGAAACCTACATAATCCGTGTTTTGTAACCCTACTCCACGTAGCTTTTCATAGTAAAAGGAAGCTTCGCCACATCCAGTGGGTACATATGTTGATTTCTTTTTTAAATAAAAAACTATATTAAAGTTTATCTTTATTAGAAACTCAATAAAAAAGTATTTTATGTTCTTTACACCATAGCACCATAAGTTGCACAAAATTGAGCATCAGTTACAAAATCAATTACACAAAAAAATAATGTTCTTTTGAGTACATACTATTTTGATCAATCAATATGACTAATTAACACTTAAATGTTACACCAATTGGACCTAATTATGCACAATAGATCCAACCATAAAAACTAGCCTTTGAGAAAATAGGTCTTTTAGTAAAAGTTAAATTGCTTAATTTATTGTTGGTATCACTGATATATGTATGTTTCAAAAGAAAAAATGTACCATGCATGAATATTTTTTGCATATACGAAAGTTGATGTGGAGATGCCATTTGTGATAGTAACTAAAAAAAGGTTTTTGTGGGTTGGATTCATTTTGCATAACTACGTCCAATTTTCCTTGCATTTGTGATACATTTATTCTATTACTAATTTCAATATTATACCAAGGACAGACAGACCTTGTGATGTTGGTAATATTAATTTACCATGAACCACTTAAATGCTAACAGCTACCATTGCATTTATATGAAATTTAAGCTAATTATAACACCTATAAAAACACTATGGCAATGGGAGCTCTCCTGCCACGCTAGGTGATCATGCCTGGAAAGAGGCCGTGCTCCGATAATCTGTTCGGAATTTATAAATGTACAAGATGTTTAGAAAACTTCCATAGCGTGATTCAGAATACTCATTGCGCCATCTATTGACGAGTAGCGGGAAGTCGCCACATCGCTAACTTTGCTTAATCAATACAACCACCTTATACTTAAATGCTATACCAAGTGTCATTTACAATTAAAATCTATGATTTTATATCTTAGACTTAACACTATTTTGCTTCTCAATAATTTTATTCACAATGACATGTCCTTCTTCATAGTGAGGGCTGAAATGCTGCCTTACTTTCTTCAACCAAGTCGCTATGTTGGAAAACTTCTCACTGGGATCATAACCTGCCATTCCTGTTGAATACATTAATATGATAAAAAAAGGTTTCACTATAGAAATCAGATTGAATGTGGATTAAATGTAGTTAGATATAGAAAGAATAAAGTTTTTAAATTCAATTCCTTCTGTACATAATTTTGAATTGATGAAATGAACTAAATAATAATTACTCTGCTTAATAATATCTAAAAAAAACAAGTAAGAAATATCAAACAGACATTTAATATAGGTTATTCCTAAAATATTTCTGTCTTTAAAATTTCAACACTTTAAAGTGACAAGCGCTTACTAAGCGACATTAAGAGACTTTTTTAAATTTTAAAGTTGAAATATTTACAAAAAAAGTGTAAGTAAGTACTTTTTGTTACAGGACTTACTAAGTTTTACACTTACTTGGTTGTTCTAACTCACACGCCGCCAATAAATCTGCCACAGTGATAGAATTGCCTGTGATAAACGCGTTGCCCTGGCCTACCCACAGATTGTCAAAAGTCTCCAGGGCCAGCACCATGCGTTGCTCGTAGTTCGCCACTGTGCTTGGGTTGGGAGGTTTGCCTGATATTATTGGGTTTAAATGCTGGAATTTACAAAAAGATCAAATATCAATTATCAAAGATTAATGCATCTCAAAATCTCAATACCCAAGTGTAGCTTGGTAGACTATGAACATACCTTTGAAAAAAAATCCTACAAATATTTGACTATAAAGGAAACATTGAAAATACAAGAGTTTTGTGTAGGATGTGCAAGATAAAAATGGTGATTTTTTTTTAAATATAATAGTAGCAGACGAGCATGAAGTTCGCCTGATGGTTAGTGGCTACTGTCACCCATATCTGTTATCAACCCCAGGTAAGATTAGATTCCTACCTGAGGTTGCTTACAAATGCACCTCTACCCCTGAGATCTAAGTTGGAATGTGTTGGACCATGTCCATATCTCCCTTACCATGTTCATCAAACCAGAACAGCAGCGTTTAACACTGCAGTTTATGAAGAAGTAGGTGTGCCGGTGGTGTCGCTGGGATCAAACCTCAGTGGGTAGAACCTACTGTGGTTTGATGGCACCTTCACATTTATACAAAAAGCGATTTAAAAAATGTACCTTAACTCTGAAATACATGGAAAGGTGGAGCCTCAAGCCTATGTGTTGCCATTCCAAATATTCATCCACTCTCGCCTGCAACTTGCTATCCTTTGGGTACAAACTCTCGGGTATTAAGTTTTCTCTACCCAAGTATTTTATTATGGCAACACTGAAAAAAAATCACAAAATCATCAGCAAAGCCACAAGCATTCTGTATAGATTAGTAGACTTCAAAAACTGTTGAATATGTTACAGTGATTATTTCCCCTCTAAATTTACCTACTTTTAAGACGTAAAATTAAGTTCTACTAATCATCTATTAATAATAAACTTTCTAGTTTCGCAAAGTAAGATCCCCCACCAGGCTAGGTGTTTATGCCTGGGGAGTGGCTGTGCTCCGACACTCTCTGTTCGGAGCTTGTATATGTACGAGATGTTGAGAAAACTTCGATAGCGTGATTCAAAACACTTGTGGTGATATTTGTTGACCAGTAGCAAGAAGTCATCTCACTTGTAATATTTTTTCCAAAAATACATAACATTTTAAATGTATATAAATAACATACTAAGATTATCATGAGCTTTTCATCAATGGCCAAGAAACTCATCTCACTCAACAATCTCATTAAGTATCCAATAACAATGTACCATGTTAGCGCCATCACCCAGGGTCGACTGGCAGAGAATGGCATTAGGCATTAGGTTTACCCTTTCTAAACCTTAGATTAAGGTGTACAAAATAAATAAAATAAATAAATGTATAATATACCTTTCTGTAAGAACAAAGCCATTGTGTTCAATCAAAGGGACCCTCTGAAATCTGTTGATAGCCGTAAATTCCTCAGTGTAGTGTTCTCCTGAAATATTCATTAAATTGTCCATTACTATTTTGTGAACAGTGATAGCCCCTCATACAAGCAGTCCAAGGTTCGAATCCCAGGCATGCACATCAGATTTTTCAAAGTTATGTGAATATTAGAAATTAATTATTGCTTACTTTAACTGTGAAAATATTGTATGAAACATGCATACCTGTGAAATCTTAAAAAATAGAAAAGGGCCTCAAGGGCTATGTGAAGTCTACCAATACATAGTCAGCGGCCAGCGCAGTGGACTATGGCCTAATCCTCCTCATTCTGAGAGAAGGCCTGAGCACAGCAGTGATATTTTGTAAAGCAAATGAAGCACTATCCTAAATACATATCATCATTATACATTCAAAGTTTTAAAAATCTCTAACTTCATAGGCTTAACGCTTGTGACACCATTCAAGTGACTCTCATAGAGCAGTTAAGGAATTATGGTTTATTATTCTACAGACATTGAGCGTGTCATACGCTTATCGTGAAAACCACCAATAGACAAATTTAATCTTGAAACTATAAATCCGACTCTATCATCATGCCTACGCAACAGCGTTCATTACATCATCAATCGACCTTCTTTAGCGTAGAGTTTGGCCGTCTTAATGTATTTAATATAATTATAATGCACAATTAAGGTACCTTTGCGCAGATCAACTCGTTTCGGTATAAAATCACATTTCGCAGTTTTCAACAGTATATACAGCGCTCTAGAAGGCTGGGACATAAGGTCGTAATACAGTTTGAGAGGCATTTTTTATTTAAAAAAATTAAATGATCTTGTTGTATACACTCTCTCAAATTTTGGTGATAATATTTCAAATATGAACTTTGACAAGTTGACAAGACAACGTAAACAAAAACAAACAATAAAGCAAACTTTGAAGTGAAGTTTGACCGTCCCTAATTGACTTTGACCGCCGGAACCGGAAAGAAATCCACAGACTTATAATTTTAGATAAATATCACAAAATTTCATTTTCATATTTCCTAAACATAAATATAATTAGAAGAATAGCTAATGATACGATCAGTTAACTATACCATAAATCAATGGTATGGACCAGGAGTTATTTATTAGTCATTAATTTTGTTATATTAATTTATTTATTTGTATCAAAATATTGGTATTACCCCGCAGCCGCACCGGTTTTGAATGATTGTAATGTCAGTCACTGACACTGACTGTCAGTGTAATGCATAGAGACAGAGTATTATTATATACATGTTGTAATGTAAGTGTCATGTAAATGAAAGAAAAGTCAAAACAAATCTTAAATTACAAACAATTAAACAAATTTATATATTTCCTATAATAATGCCTTCCTGTGTTATTCCAACTTGTAAGAATGCAACGAGAAATACTAAATACAATTATAAACAAGGTATTTCATTCCACAGGTATGGAATATATTGTTATTTTTTACGGTAATGTTTAAAATTTAAATTGATTAAATTATTTAATTATTTATTTTTCAAATGATTGTATAGTTTTATAAAGTTGAAATAACTTTTATTTATATTAGTTTTTCTTTCAGTTTTCCTTGCGATAAAGAAATTAAAGAGCGTTGGAGTGAAATTGTCCGTACAGCTCGACTTGATGCATATTGGGAACCTTTAGATAGGACCATGATTTGTTCCATTCATTTTGACAATACAGATGTATATGAAACACAAAGTGGTCTAAGGAGAATACGGAAAGGCGCTCTACCGTTAAAGGTACCTATAATAACTTTAGATAATGGAACCTACTGGTCTTGCTGCCCATCTGATGTTGAGTGTCACTGCCTCCGTGGATGTCTTACTTAAGTTGCAAATCTAACCCGAGTGAAGTCAACTATTGATGTTTTTTTTACATTTAATACTAAATTAGAACTCCTCTGTGCAGTATGTCCTTACCTTACTACCTTGGATACACTTGTTAATCCAGAAGAATTTATTTTAATAATTATCAAACTGTTATGTGTAAGAAGAGTGTTTAGAGTAGTGCCAGTGTATATAGTGACAGTAAAATGTTTAAAGAACATTTTTAATTTGATTGGTAGTATTGTAATGTTTTATCAAGTACTTAAGAATAATAAAAAGCTGCTGAACTTATGTTTACACAAATGCGACTTGGACAGTCGAAAATATAAAACGCTGCAAGACACATAATAAATTTAATGTATATAATTTTGCTTCCAGAATATAGCTACTGAGATAATCAATTATGAAACTCGCATCAAAATGGAAAATGAAGCTGATCCTGAATCCTCATCAACTATATTTGTATGTATGTTGATAATAAAATTATATTTGTAATTTTATTTTACATTATTTTAAAGTTTTTTTCTACTTTACAGATCTCAGAGCAATCACAACAAAAACCAATGTCCAATATTAGCGACTTGGAATTTGATACCTCTTTAGAAGTTAAACTACGATCTCAGATAAACAGAAGAATAAAATATCTACACAAATATAAACGAAAAATAAAAATGTTGCAACAAAGAAATATTCAGATTAGTAAAAAAAATAAATTTTTAAAAGAAACAATATTGAAAGGTTTAGAAAAAAAGTTTGTACAACAAAATGTAGATAAATAAGTATATGAATAAAATATTGTTATAAGTAACGATACTGTTTTATTGATCACAAAACTTATTTTATTACATTAGATTACCATTTAGGGACCGGAACTTCACTTGTGTAATCAATTAAAGCCCAATCTTCAAAGAACCGGAGAATATTAACCGATCAATCATATATTATGTGCTATTAGTTAGTTGATGCAGAATGCAGATGGAAAACCAAGTTTAGGTTAAAGTTTAAAGTGCAGAAGTTCAATTTTTGCTGAGTTTTTGTTATATCTATTGTCCCAGTAATTATAGTAACCATGGATTAGATAAAATTATATCAATAACGATGTCTTTTAAAATATAAGCAAGAAATAAACATTATTATTATATCTTGTTCCATGGTGTTTTTATTGACATGGCAACATTTGATGTTATGGTAAGTTTTTTTTTTTTTTTTTTTTTTTTTTCTTTTGTGGCTTTGGCGCATGGACGCTCAGCCAATGACAAGTAAAAACGGGGAAACGAGGATTAGAAAAATAAAAAAACGGATGAAATTTGGAAAAGGAAGGATCAGTACAGTAGGTTGAATATAAATTTACATACAGATAAAGATATAATAATTAAAGATAGGTATATAAATATTAAATTTTAATATCATTTTTCATAATAAATAATGCCAAGATTTTATATATATCAGGATCAAGGGAAGACAATAAATATGGTATACATAGTGGAAATGATACATTCGTAAGACAAGATAGATTTTGGTAAAGGGCGGAGGAATCGTGTAAAGGACAGGAAAAAAATATATGGTTTAGATTGTGAGTTCCACTTTTACAAACACATTCGGAAGTATCAACAATTCCCAATTTCAAAAGATGCTCTCTAGTACAGACGTGCCCCAGGCGCATACGTATAAGAATAGAAGTAGCAGATTTATCAAGCTTTACTTTATAAAACCAAGGCTTGATAGGGATTGTTGGCTGTAATTGATGATAATATTTCCCCTTTTTTTGGGAACTCGATGTCCAGTGTTCATTCCATGAGTCGTATAAATAATCTTTAGCAAGGGATGTTAGGTCTTGGGCGTAATTTTTAAAAGGAAAAACGTCACCACACTCCACTGCATCATTTGCCAATTGATGGGACTTTTCATTTCCTGCAATCCCGGAGTGACTTGGTAACCATATAAAAACTACATCGAATTCATTCAATAGACATGTATGGAGTTTACTTCTGATATCCAAGATTATTGACAACTGAGCTTTGTATTTAAATGGGAATTTCGTGACAGTCTGCAAAGCACTCTGAGAATCAGTAAATATTAAAGTTTTTCCTAATTTCATTGTTAATATATATTCAACTGCTTTGAAGATACCATAACATTCACCTGTAAATACAGAGGTTTCAGGTGGAAGTTTAATTTTTTGTACAATATTGTACTGGGAATGATACAAACCTACACCCACACAACCAGATTTAGATTGTTTAGAAGCATCACAATAAATATGATGCCAGCCTTGCCATTTATTATTTATAATTGAATTAAATTTAGCATTACATTGAACATCATTTTTTGATAAGGAAAACTCGCAGATTTTAGGAGACATTAATAAAGAATCGTAACTATTGTTAAACAGCGGTAGCATAGTGTCAGCGGAAGTAGGAGCTTCAATACTATTAAATTTCTCAAAGCTTCGAAGAAGGCAGGGTGGAGATTTATGTGTCCAATATGGAGAATTTTTTAATTCATAAATTTGACGGATTTTTGTTAAAATTGGATGATTATAAATTTGGAGACACCGACCTAAAAATCTATCCGACAGATATTGTCGTCTTAAGTGTAGAGGGGGATCTCCACATTCAATTTGTAACGCATTGATTGGGCTAGATTTCATTGCTCCTGAAATGATCCTTAAAGCTTTTGCTTGCACACCATCTAACTTTTTTAAACCAGCGACGTTACACGGTTCTAATAGGAAAGAGCCGTAATCAATAACACTTCGTATCATGGCATTATACACAAGTTTCATTGTATACGGATGGGCACCCCACCATACACCTGACAGACATCTTAGGATATTGAGGTTTTTTTCACATTTATTAGCTATATATTGACAATGAGGTATACCTGAAAGCTTAGAATCCATGATGAAACCTAAAAATTTTACTTCACTTTTTGTAGGAATGGTATCATTATTATATGTAACATTTAAATGTGGAGGACTTCGCATTCTGGAAAATAGAACTATCGCACTTTTGGACACTGATATGTCTAAACCATTCCTGTCTAACCATTCTTTAAGTAATTTAAGAGAAGATGTTAAATTTTCACAAGCTGTGGGTATTGATGAACTGGTGGAATAAAGCAATAAATCATCGGCGTATTGGAGCACTCTAACAGAATCATTAAATGTTTTATCTAAATCATGAGTATAAATGTTATATAAGATTGGACTAAGGACCGACCCTTGTGGAAGCCCCTTCCATATCGTTCTTGTAATCATACGATCTTCTACATTTAAGTTAATTTCTCTTTCAGATAGCATATTTATAATAAAATTTACAAGTATGTTAGGGATATTCAATTGAAGCATCTTATGCTTTAATATTGGGATGAGAACATTATCATATGCAGATTTTATATCTAAAAAGGCTGCTAATATACTGCAATTATTAGAAAAAGCAAGGCGTATATCTGTTACTAAGATACTTATATTATCAAGAGTACCTTTACCTCTCCTAAATCCATATTGACTATCAGCCAAAAGTTTATTACTTTCGGCAAACCATTCAAGTCTATTTTTAACTAGATGTTCGGCAACTTTTGCTATAGTAGTTGAAAGAGCAATGGGGCGATAAGATGAAACTTCCAATGGAGGTTTGTCGGGTTTTAAAATGGGTATGATAATCTGAGATTTCCATGATAGAGGGATGTGCCCGCTAATCATAACAGAATTAATTAAATTTAAATAATATTCAGTGACACCATAACAATTATTTGAAAGAAATGAGTATGGTATGCCATCAGCGCCCGGTGCAGAGTCTTTTAAGTAACTAAGTACAGATGTTAATTCGGACATGGTAAATGGTGAGTTTAATCCGTCGCAATCATTGTTATATGAAATAGAAATTATGTTATCTTCAGGAACTGAGGCTGGGGCTAGTTTGTCCATAAATTTACATGCAACTGATAATGGCATTGTATGAGTTACGGATGGGTTAAAGGCTGATCGAAATTTTTTAATATTCTGCCAAACCAGAGTAGAACTAACATTAGGGCATAAAGAAGAACAAAATCTTTGCCACCCTTCTAATTTTTTCTCTTTAAGAATTTTCTTTGAAGCTTGTGACACCTGACAGTATATGTCAAAATTCTCAGTTGTCATTGAATTGCAATAATCTTTTTCAGCTTGTTTTCTTTTCCAGACTGCTTTAGAACAATCTTCATCCCACCAGGGTGGTGAAGGAATTTTATCGGGCCTGCTTTTTCGAATAGGAAAAGATTCGTCGGCAGCTTCAATAATTAGTTTTGCCAAAGCCTCGGCGCAAACTGGCTCCTGTCCTCTACAAACTTTAGGCAAAGTAGATAATCTTTTGTCGACATTAGACTTAAATAAAGTCCAGTCTGGGCTATTAAGTTTATATTTTAAACGGAAGGATCTTTTGAAAGTATGTGGTTTAAGATGGGGAAAAGAAATCAGCAATGGCATATGATCGCTGCCATATGAATAAGGCAATGATTGCCATGTAAGAATAGATGCAAGATCAGGAGTGCATATAGATATATCTGGCACACTATCACCTTGTTCAGGCTTAGTTCGCCGAGTAGGTGTTCCAGTATTAAGTACACACAAATTATTTAAATCTAAGATTTCTAATAAAGATTCTCCATAACATGTAGATTTTGAACTTCCCCATGTAACATGTTGACAGTTTAAATCACCTAATAATAAAAATGGTTTTGGTAATCTGCTTAGAAAGACATTTATTTCAGATAAGATTGCCGAAGAAGGATTAGGAATATACACAGAAATTATATTTACATTATTTACATAAGCTCCAATAACACATATACCTTCACTATGGGATGGCAATATAAGTGGAGTAAAGGAGACTGAATTGTGTATGAGTATGGCGACTCCACCATACCCATCAGGCCTGTCTTCTCTGAGACATGAAAAACCTGGAACTCTAAAAGAGTAACCGGGCTTTAACCATGTCTCAGATAGTGTAACAACTATAGGGTTATATTTATTAATTAAGTATATTAAATCACTTTTGTTGCTAACTATGCTGCGGCAATTCCATTGGACTATGTTGGTTAACTTGTCCATCTTGGTTTTGCGCATTATTCATTTCATTTATTACAAAGGCAGCGTTGTCCGGTTTTACAATATTTAACTTTATTAAAGTATTAATTAATTCATTTATGATATCTTTTACAGAAAAATGTTCAATTGTACTTTTTGCAATAGCAGAACCATTAGGTGCAGAAAGATTTGGGTTATAATCTTTAATAAGAGAGTTATGAGCTAATTTGTCATATCCTCTCACTTGTTTAGGTGGTACACGTGGTTTCAAAAATATTGTTTTTTTTGTAGATGTATTAGTACTAGAGTGTGGTGCTGTGGAAAGAATAGATTCGGAATGTAATGTATTTGGTTCAGATATTAAAACTTCGGCATATGACCTGGATATTGGGGGATGGATTTTAGAAGCTTCAAGATATGACATGCAACTTTGGGCCATTGTCAGCTTAATCCTTTTTTGTCTTTCAAATTCTGGGCAACATTTATTTATAGCAAAGTGAGATCCTGAACATGAACAGCAGTAAGCATTAATTTCAATGACACTACAAGTGTCTCCTGTATGCTCCTGACCGCATTTATAGCAACGTGGTTTAGATCTACAATGCACCTTAGTATGACCATATTTACAACAATTATAACATTGTATAGTTGGATAGATATATAGTTCCACACTTAATGAATTATAGCACATGAAAATTCTCTTAGGTAATATCTGTCCATCGAAGGTCAGTACTACAGATTGAGAGGGTTTCCATACAGGTGATCCTTCAACAATTACCTTATAATTCAGCCTACGCATATTTATAACTTCACCACAACCAATTGGTACCGATATATTGGACTTAATTTCTTCTTCAGACCATTCTGAGGGAACACCTTTAACTATGCCGACTCTCGTAACATTAAATGATGGAATAAAAGCTTTTAACTTATTTTGTTCTAATAGGGGGCTCAAAACAAATTTATTAGCATCTTCATAGTTGGCAAATGCCATGCTTATTCTATTGCGACCTATTCTTTTAAGACTGCCATTAACAATATTTTTAATCACATTATTATTTTTTTTCAGGAAATTACCAAATGTAATAGGGTGGAGTGTGGCACCGTCAGACAAAGATTGTGTAACCTTTTGGACATGTACAAGGAAAGGAGCATTATCTGTTTCAATATAATAACGAATGCGCCTAGTTGGTTCTGTACTAACTGTATCCTGGGTATTAGATACTTCCAAATTTGAGGTGTTACATACATCTGCGGGTGAAGATTCCAATGGAGGAGAGCTAATATCAACTTTTTTATGGGCTCTATGTTTTTTCTTTTCATTTCCACTAGATTCCTCACTTAAGCACATGCAGCTACGATTTGAATTGTTATGGTGTTTTGATTTATCGGTCCTTTTCTTTTTATTGCAGTTCTTACAAAATTTGCGCGCAGCTTTAACACGTTTCCTTTCAGACCTGATAGAACTATCAGTGTCCATACTAGATTCGTTTTGTATTACAATATTAACTCCGACCTGGGGGATTTCAGGTCCCCCAGGATCGAAGGTACCATCCTCCGCCATAAAATAATTTAAAAGACTTACCCAAGTGAGATATTTACAAAACTATATATAATAAGATAAACTAATAAAAAATATATTTACAATACACTACTTAACTGATCTTTAAACTACTAAAAAATAAATTAAATAAAAAATCTCAAAAAAAGGCGCCCGCCAAGTTGAACGTTTCCCGCGCTTTTTTCTATGGTAAGTTTATTGACAGTAAATGACAGTAATATAGGTTTCTTTTTTAATATGGAAAGGGATGTCCCTGATATATCGAATCGCTAAAGTAAAAGTTACAAAATCGTTTTCAAAATAAAAATCGCTTAATAAAATTATTCCCTTCATAAAAAACCTTTTAATTTAGAGTCTTTAGTTTATGTTAAATATAAATGTTGATTAAATAAGTACCTGATATCAAATCAGTGAAAAATATCTAGGATTGATCAAATATAAGTCGGATACACTGAAGACTTTTATAGGTAAAATGTTACTATTGTTAGTTGTTACAAGAACTCGAAGTTATTAGAATTATTATAGCGGTTATTTCCGTGTATATCTACTGGTCAAAGAAAACAATATGTACACTAAAAGTGCTGTATGTTCTGTGTTATTGAGAACTTAATAATTATATAAATACCTCATATATTTCTAACGCTATAATTAGAAGGTATTCTCGGTGTAATATTAAATAAAGTTATCGATTAATAAGTAAAAGAAAAAAACTATTATTAATTTAGTTATTTACTATCACAACACTAATTGATAATTTTAGAACGACGCCGTGTTAGGATAGGAACGAGTAAAAAAAATAGAATTTGCTGAATAATAGAATTAGTGGAGAAAAGCTGCACGATGGCTTCTTTGGATCTTTTGGTGCCGCATTTGCCGAAAATTAAGATTCCTGAATCCCAACAATTGGTTTACAAGGACGAGTGTGTGTATTCATTTGACAACCCGGTGAGTTTGCAATTTGTTTTGTAACCTACAAATATGTTTCGAATTTACATTTAGTTAGTGAGATTAATGTCTACAACGTTACTTCGGAAAGTTTTCAAAGGCTCGTTTATTGTTTATGTTGTTACCTATTTAAATAAGCTTTTAATTTATAAACTTTAGAAAAAATATTCAATATAAATTTCGTGCGTGAAATAGCTTATGATTAAGGGTTGATATCGACTGAAAATAAATTAATAATTTAGTAAATAATGAACTTAATTAAAAAACAAAGCAGGTGTTTAACTATGAATGTTATTGGTTTACAAAGTATTTTACTGCATACTGCATACTGAAAGTTTTTACATTCATCTAAGGTATGTTGAATAAACTTGGATAGTAAGAATTTATCTCAATTAATCTTGTTAGATAGCAGTCAATTTAATAGTTGTGTGCTATATCTTTAACAAATTTTAAGTATACTCCTGATCAAAAGAATATTGTAAATATTAATGCCTACCAGACCTTTGCGGTCATGGACCAATTATTTGGCAATACATACATAACAATGATTTAATAATAACTTGCACAAAAATGATTACTGTAAATCCCCAGTTTACACTTCTATTGGCCATTTAGTTATAATTAGTAATCTGGCTCCATCCATCTAGGATACCAGGACACCAGGCCCTGATGTACCTTCTTAGTATTCTAATTACTTGTTATTACATTGTATAGAAATCCACTAAAAGCAGTGATAGCCTAGTGGTTAAGAAACGCGGTCTCTCGATCGAGGGGTCCGAGTTTCAAATCCCAGGCATGCACCTCTGATTTTCAAATTTATGTGCGTATTAGAAATTAATTATCACTTGCTAAACGGTGAAGGAAAACATCGTGAGGTAACCTGCATACCAGAGAGATTTATAAAAAAAAAAAAAATCTCAAAGGTATGTGAAGTCTACCAATACGCACTTGGCCAGCGCGGTGGACTATGGCCTAATCCTTCTCATTCTGAGAGGAGACCCGTGCCCAGCAGTGGGACAGTAATGGGTTGTTGATGAGAAATCCACTATTACTATTGTCATGTTCTATATGTATAGGTGCTTACTTAAACATTTCATTATTTTAGGTATATTTTCTTCCACAAGCTGAGAAAAAAACACTAATTTAAATATTTAATAATATTAACATATAATACAGATAATGACATTTAAAAATCCCAGTTGAGTTTATAAGATGTATGTATATAGAAAATATACATACATCTATAAATATCCAATTATAAACACATAGTGCCGCCTCTGTGTCTTTTTTATTATAAGTTTTGCTGTTTTCTAAATAAACACTAACAGTATTTTCATCAATATTATATTAATTCTAAATATTCTTAAAAGTTATGAACAATTCAAATAATAAGTATAGATGTGCACAACTATATTTCATATAATAATACTATTATAATATTACTGATAAGGCAGTATTGCCTTTTCTGTATGTGATCATTACCAAATTACCAAATGCTATCTTAGTTACATTTTTGACCTAAATAATATTTGGGAATACACAATACACCTATCTTTGATACATATGATGAATATATGAAGAACATTTAAACTGGAACAATAACATTCTCTTTAAAATATTTTGTATTCATAAAATTCTTAACAGCCTGATATATGTTAGCTACTGTGTTGAATATGGATGTTCTAACACCGTGCATTGAGTATGAACAAAATATTAGTGACAGAAATGTGTCAAACATTACCGGAGTCCAAAATAAAATGTTATACAGCAATTCACGAGTTATATACATCTTCGTGTTGGGTTTTTTTACATCCATAATATGTATTTTAGTGAGAATAATAGTAGATATTGTAATTGGTATGAAGTAACTTACAAATGCCAGTACAAACATATATAACAATAAACTCTTGTTGTCCGTGTAACACATTTTCATACATTTCTCATTGACTTTTGGATGTCTGAAGGATTTATATGTAGTATAGTTGAAATTGGTGTGGTTATTAAAGTTGTTGATGATTCTCAACACATTGTTTAACACTGTATCTATTTCTCGTGATCCATTGGATTTGCCTTCATTGTCTTGAATTTCGAAGAAATTTACCGGTGAATGGATATATTTAGGCAGATCCATTGTGTAATTTTCAAAGTCTGTTACGTTGCACTCTTTATTATTGAAGTCCAACATCGCCATACACGATTCGTCCAAATTTCGAGCTTGTGCCATAGTAATCTCCTTCACTCCCACGGGATACATTGCTAGAGCTGTTATAATTGGTACAATCCATTGTACCGCAATAGATACAAAGGAAAAATTTTTCCTCCAAAATTTGCAAAGGTTTTCACATTTCAGCTGCCTCTCTGAATCGTCGTCACGAATTTCACGCACAATATTTTCATCAGCCTTTTCCTTTAGGTTTCCTAGCATTCTATAATGCATGTAGTTATCGATGATTAGGCTAAGGAAACTGTTCACCATAGATACTACTAATGGTCCGTAGCTTAGCAATAATGACGAAAATCCGCAGCCCATTGCATTGTCGACAGAACTGACGAACTCGGCTGTTCTTTCTTCCATGTCATGGATTTCCATGTTGGTAAGGTTTAGCGAGTACGCAGCCCGACTGACGAAGGCTGCACCGATGCACATGAGGAGCACATTCTCTGATAGCAACAGGGAAGAGAATGCAGTACCTTTAACCACGCGTCGTAAGTTGAACAGGCTGAGAGCGAATCCGCACAGAATGAGGAAGGTGCCGAGGTACAAATCGGTAGTATTGTACATTTTTGCGACTCTATCGACTGCTCACTACCAAATGTGGTTGAAATAAACGTATGAACAGTACCCCCATGATTTGCAGAGTTCCGGTGAGGTGATATGCATTATCGCTATGCAAATTATAGGGGTTCTGAAATGTAAACTTAACATTTTTTGTGTTTTCACTTCGGATCGATATTTTAAAGTGAATGTATAATGTAACCAACACTCAAAACCAAATAAGTACTTAACGACGTACGACGCGACGCGACAAAAATCGAAGCCAGCGCTCTCTAAGTTTTAATCCCGTATCGCACCCGCACTGTCGTGTATTTAAATGACACGAGTATTTATATATAATATTTTTGTTTTAATTTTGTGCATTGTATTTGTTTCAGGAATCGGAAACAGGGCTGTACGTCTCACTGACATCGTTCCTGGGTTTTGGCCGCAACTATGTGGAGCAGTACTTCCAAAAGACGGGAAACGCAGTATTTCTGCACATTCGCAGGGAAAAGAAGCCTGTAAGCATATTTTTTATGAAATGAACGTAGTAAATTAGCATGCAGTCCAGTTGATACGAAGTGGACATCACACAATATGAACTCTTATCAACCACATATAAGATTGAAGTTTAAGTTCTGATCGACCATGCATGTGTTGCTATCCCTTCTTTCCTTTGATTTTATCACTGAAGTATCCCTTAACACCTCTTTTAACGCCTCTAAAACCAGAAGAACAGAGAGAGATAAGACTCAGAACCATTAGGGAGAAATAAGTGTGGTGGAGTCGGAGGGAGGAATAGGTGAACGGAGTCGAACCTTTAAGGGCACTGCAACCTCCACAACACACGAAACACGTATTTCGCTGAGTGTCAGCAATTAAAAGCAAATGTCCCGACACTTGCTACCATATACCAAACCAAGTTGTTAAGCACAGCTGGAACAAACTTCTTCTTTAGTCAGGTAGCCTTATATTGTACTGAAATCAGCATCCATCTTCAGATCCCAGAGCCTGAGCAGACCGGCGACGGTCCCGAGAAGAAGATCACGCGGCTCGCGATCGGCGTGGAGGGCGGCTTCGATCCCAACTGTGGCAAGCCCAAGTACACGTACACGAACCACTACAGCGTGGTCGTGTTGCCCGGCTTCCACACGTACCCATGGCCGGACCCCGCCTTGCCAGACGTGGTAAATATAACTCTATTTTATTAATTGGAACTTAAGTAAAGTGCAAGAAACCGTTGTAGGTGTATAGATACGAAATCCGGAGCAGTCCAGCGACGATTTCCATACGTAGCCGCGGCCGGACGCCGCTTTGTCGGACAAAGTAAATATATTTTATATCACGGCGTGCGTAAATTGACGTTTTACGCACGCTTCGCGTGCGCAAAACCCCCATTTCCGACCCCGTAATATAAAATTTTATACAACACGCGGACGAAAAATGTTTTTCTGACTCGTGTGATTGCAGTCCTCGCCTGCGGCTCGGCCTGCAAACTCACACTTGTCAGAAAAAAATTTTTCGTCCTCGTATTGTAATGTACTATTTACTGAAGGAAAGTCAGCTAAGGTTACGTGGCTCGCGATCGGCGTGAAGGGCGGCTTCGATCCCAACTGTGGCAAGCCGAAATACACGTACACGAACCACTACAGCGTGGTCATGTTGCCCGGGTTCCATACTTACCCGTGGTCGGACCCCGCCTTGCCAGACGTGGTAAATATAACTCTATTTTATTAATTGGAACTTAAGTACAGTGCAAGAAACCGTTGTAGGTGTATAGATACGAGATCCGGAGCAGTCCAGCGACGATTTCCATACGTAGCCGTGGCCGGACGCCGCTTTGCCGGACGTGGCAAATATAATTTTAATTATTCAAATTTAAAAGCTTGATAAATAAGTGATCTTAGAACTGGAACAGACTGACGACGGTCCAGAGAAGATCATGCGGCTTGCGATCGGCGTAGAAGAAACCTTCGATTCTAAACAGGTTCTGTGTTGCCGACCTGTTAATGGGCATGATGACAGTATTTGAAAATTGAAAAATAAACATTATAGTGAAAAAAGGTGAAACCATTTTAGAAATGAACTGTGATGTGTCGACTCATGTTTTAACCAGTGGGTGACATGAAACAGAAACAAAATGATATTATTTGTGTTAAAACTTAATTTATTCCCAAAACAATGACATTATATAAGGGAATATCAAAATCAGTCATAATGATTCTGTATTTTGTTTTATCACTCTGTTAAATAAAGACTGTAATATACTGTATTAATTATGTGTGAGCAAAAATTTCGGTTTCCAGGTAAATAAGTCGGTGCAAGCGATCATAGACGCGGAGTCACCATTTAAGATTGCCGAAATGGCTGCCCTCCAGGGCACATGGGACGGCGAGACTCGTGAAGTGTCTGTGTGCGTATATTTTTTTTACTTACTATTACAAATGGTATTATATTAGTTTTAGTTAGTATTACGTGCCGGCCACAGCTACGGGCGGTGCGGGGAGGGGCGCGGCGAACGTTTTAAATTTTTAAAAATGTCGCCTTTGCCTTGAAACGAGTGCGTTCTTATGTGCGCATCCACTTAACAAAAAAAGAAGAGAACTTGGCGAATTTCCCACTCTTCATAATGTATACAGGAACTATGCCATTTTTTTTAATATACCAGACCAAGTAATACACGAGAGCAAGTCACTGATAAATTGTTCCGTATTCGTACATTTCAACTTAACGCGCGACTTAAACAAAATTATTTGTTGCAACCGCCCGCCGCGCCGCTTGTAACTGTGGCCATCTTCACACGTAGTCCTACAATTGTATTCCCCGCTCAACGCTCGCCGCCCCGCTCGCCTCGCCGCTGTTGGCTGTGGCCAGGCGGTTAATGTGACATATCAGATTTACAGCTATTTAAGTGTAATTCAGTATGTCCAAATAAATTCTTTATGGGTCTTGAGTAGGTTTTTGGGGAGTGAGTAGT
The DNA here is from genome assembly GCF_041222505.1 of Epargyreus clarus. NCBI lineage: Eukaryota > Metazoa > Arthropoda > Insecta > Lepidoptera > Hesperiidae > Epargyreus > Epargyreus clarus. The sequence continues at coordinate 12,675,238 of NW_027332212.1, forward strand.
TTTTGCTAACACCCTCAAAAACTAGTTCAAATTCAAATAAATGTATCTGATTGTTAATTACAATATTTTTGTCTTCTAGTACTACTACCTGTCTTATTCAAGACTTTCCAGAACTCTTTATTTTACTTGGATTTTTTAACCCAACGTGTAGAAAATAAGCGTTTACCCTCATTTTCAGTCACGCAGTGAGTCTGAAACAACTGGACAACGGCGTGAAGATACCGCCGTCCGGCTGGAAGTGCGCCAAGTGCGACCTCACCACCAATCTCTGGTTGAACCTCACGGACGGCTCCATCCTCTGCGGCAGGCGGTTCTTCGACGGCACTGGGGGGAATGACCACGCGGTAAGATACAGTAACAAGTAACCAACTATAACGACTCATGAATTGACTGTAGATGACACTAGCCATTCCTGAATCACGCTACTACAAATTTCTGAAACGTGTTAAGAGCAAGCACTGAACGGACGTTATTCGACGCCTCCGGGAGGAAATGACCACGATGTTAATAAGCGGTACTTATAAGCAAAAAACCAACTATAGCGACTTTTCGCATCTTGATAATAGATGGCGCCACTTGTTCCTGAATCATGCTCTTGGAATTTTCTAAAAATCTTCTATAAGCAAGTTCTGAACTGAGCTTCATGAGAAATCTTCACCAAATACTGAAAAATAATATACGGATTTTTTTCCTTTAAAACTGTATTGAATTTTGTCTTAAACCTATTGTATTATATGAACAGTTCAATCTTAATGGATAAAGAAATATTTATTACATTTTAGATATAGGTAGGGTAGAGATAGGTAGGGTAAGTTTCAAAGAGCTAAAGGATGTAGTGACCTCTTCAACTAGGTAGAGAATTTGGTACATGTTATAATAGTTGTAGTCCACGTAAAACTGTTAGTCCGCTCTGCAACACCTTCTCGCAATACCTTCAGAGCGGATTAGCAGTTTGGCGAGGACTATAATTAATTACGTGACCGTTCCCAGGTGGAACACTTCCGCGAGACGGGCTACCCTTTGGCGGTGAAACTGGGCACCATCACGGCGGAGGGTAAGGGCGACGTGTTCTCATACGCCGAGGACGACATGGTGGAAGACCCCTACCTCGCGCAACACCTGCAACACTTTGGGATCAACGTGCAGCAACTGCAAAAGGTAAGTGCCACTGTCATTGCAAAAGGTGAAGGTGGTAGAACCCTTTGTGGTTTGACTCCAGCGGCACCACCGCCACACCTATTTCTTCCTAATAACAGAAGTGTTAGGCGCTACTGTGTTCCGTTTTGAAGGGTGTTCCAGCATAGTCCTCAGGGGTAGCGGCGCATCTGTGGCCGACCTCAGGTCGTCCACATAGGTCATATCTAATCCTATCTGGGGTTGATTACAAATGTCCATGGGTGGCAGTAGCCAATTAATATCAGGTGGACTGCATGCTCGTCTGCTACTCCTATATTATAAAGAAGAAAAAAAAAGAAAAAGGGCTCGATTATCTGGAGATGAGTTTACTAAGAGTGATAAGTTAAAGTAATAAGATCTATTTTGCTTTCATTACTGGTTGAATTAAGAATGAAATATTATTTTCTACAAAATATTTACTTTGATTTGACTGTAGCATGGTTACATCTTATTTTCACTTATAAAGTAGTATTAAGCGTCTTTAGTTTGTGGTAAGAGGCATTAACCTAAGGTGTTGCAACTTAGTTTTCAAGTATAGCAATTTATCTGTGGCCTGACTGCAGTCCTATTAAGCGTTGATTGTGGATTGCAATTTGCATTTGTATTTGTAATGTGTAATAATAGAATTCATGTGTTAACATATTTTGTCTATATGGTGATAAAATAATATTAATATACAGACATACATACTATTATTGATGTCATATATTATATTTTTAACAAAATCTTTTCTTATTTACAGACAGATAAATCAATGGTCGAGTTGGAACTGGAACTCAACCGGCGCACTGGTGAATGGAGCACCCTCCAAGAGTCTAGCAGTGAGCTGAGACCGCTGCAAGGGCCTGCACTGACAGGCCTCAACAATCTGGGCAACTCCTGCTACATCAATAGTGTTGTACAGGTAAAGTATACATTTATTGCATAATATAGGAGTAGCAGACAAGCATGCAGTCCACCTGATGATAAGTGGCCACTGCCGCCCATGGACATCTGTAATCAACCCCAGATAGGATTAAATATTCCTACGTCAGGTCGGCCACAGATGCAGTGCTACCACTGAAGATTAAGCTGGAACGCCTCGGAAAATTATGTCCCTTCAAACCAGAATACAGTAGAGTTTAATACCGCTGTTATGAGGTAGAAATAGGGGTGTCGTTGGTGCCGACAGAGTCAAACCACAATGGGTCCTCCACCTTGGTGGTTTAAAATGGTTTAAAACGACAATTCAGACTTAATGATGTTATAACTTTAGAGCTTTATCTTTTTTTCTTTAGGTAATTTTTCGCATGCCTGACTTCATTCGTCGCTTCGTCGAGGGTGCTCCGGAGATATTTTCTACTTTCCCTGAAGACCCTGTCAACGATTTCAATGTACAAACGTAAGTATAATTTATAGTAGTGTAAAAGACTTAGCCTACAATGATCCCTTGCATACAACATAAAAGATCTAAGTAAAATCATAATCTATACTAATATTATAAAGAGGAAAACTTTGTTTGTTAACGCTGATAACGTTAGATTTCCACCCAGGTCGATCACAGATGCGCCGCTACGCCTGAGGACTAAGCTGGAGTGTCTCCAAAAAGTATGTCTTCCTTATGACGCTCTTCAAACAACAACACAACAGCGCTTAACACTGCTGTTATGAGACAAAAATCGGTGCGCCGGTGGTGCAGCTGGAGTCGAACCACAAAGGGTTTTACCACCTTCAAAACTTGTTAATTTATTGTCACGATTCTACATTCATATTGAAACTAATGTATATTTCAGGGCGAAGTTAGGCGTCGGTTTGCTCTCCGGGCGCTACTCGTTCCTGAACGAGGAGGAGGGGTCTCAGCGCGGCGTGTCTCCGCACATGTACCGGCAGCTGGTGGGCCGCGGACACCCCGAGTTCATGAGCAAGCGGCAACAGGACGCGCACGAGTTCTACCTCCACCTGCTCACGCTCATTGAGGTTGGTCTGGGGTTGTTGAATGTGATTCAATATTTTCCCATGTTGGGAAGAGAAATGAGAACGATTAAGATATAGTTCATCGCGCTGGCCTAGTGTGATTTGGTAGACTTAGTTATGTTAGTTATGTTACTTATATTAGAGACCTTTTTAAGCATATTATTAATACGCACGTAACTTAAAACAAAAATAGAGATAAATGTATGAAATTCCAACCTTGGATACCTGTACTAAGAGGCTGCATTTCAACCATTAAGTTATCTTTGAGCGGGCGTCTGCTTCGGACACCGCTTCCCCTCCTGGATGTCCGTTGCGGGCACCCAGCGATATGTAGCGATTCAACTGATTTTAAAAACTAGTATACAAGCGTGCGCCTGGCACTCGCTTCGATTGTAAAATGCGCTGAACGTGTGTACTCCTCGAGCGCTACTCAGATTACTTTTTAATATAAACACACGAGCGTACATACAGACCAGTTTTAACGGACGCCCTAAATAATACAAAACAATTGTCTAATAGTGATATGTCAATTTTAGACATCTGTCAGTTTTTAAATAAAAAAAATATAATATGCAACATATGATATCCGTGAGTATGAACAGAGCCTAACCTAACCCGCATCGCACGTTGCAGCGTCACAGCCGTCACAAGGCGAACCCGGCAGACTGCCTGAAGTTCAGCGTGGAGGAACGCGTGCAGTGCGGCCAGTCGCGCGGCGTGCGCTACACGCGGCGCGTCGAGCACCACCTGCCGCTGCCCGTGCCCGTCGCCGCCGCGAGCAACGCGCCCGACGTGCGCCGCTACGAGGAGCGCCGCGCCGCCGCCGAGGCCGCCGGGCAGAGGCTGTGAGTGCAGTGTGTAGTGCCGCGCGGGGCCCTGCGCCCCCGTGCCCGTCGCCGCCGCGAGCAACGCGCCCGACGTGCGCCGCTACGAGGAGCGCCGCGCCGCCGCCGAGGCCGCCGGGCAGAGGCTGTGAGTGCAGTGTGTAGTGCCGCGCGGGGCCCTGCGCCCCCGTGCCCGTCGCCGCCGCGAGCAACGCGCCCGACGTGCGCCGCTACGAGGAGCGCCGCGCCGCCGCCGAGGCCGCCGGGCAGAGGCTGTGAGTGCAGTGTGTAGTGCCGCGCGGGGCCCTGCGCCCCCGTGCCCGTCGCCGCCGCGAGCAACGCGCCCGACGTGCGCCGCTACGAGGAGCGCCGCGCCGCCGCCGAGGCCGCCGGGCAGAGGCTGTGAGTGCAGTGTGTAGTGCCGCGCGGGGCCCTGCGCCCCCGTGCCCGTCGCCGCCGCGAGCAACGCGCCCGACGTGCGCCGCTACGAGGAGCGCCGCGCCGCCGCCGAGGCCGCCGGGCAGAGGCTGTGAGTGCAGTGTGTAGTGCCGCGCGGGGCCCTGCGCCCCCGTGCCCGTCGCCGCCGCGAGCAACGCGCCCGACGTGCGCCGCTACGAGGAGCGCCGCGCCGCCGCCGAGGCCGCCGGGCAGAGGCTGTGAGTGCAGTGTGTAGTGCCGCGCGGGGCCCTGCGCCCCCGTGCCCGTCGCCGCCGCGAGCAACGCGCCCGACGTGCGCCGCTACGAGGAGCGCCGCGCCGCCGCCGAGGCCGCCGGGCAGAGGCTGTGAGTGCAGTGTGTAGTGCCGCGCGGGGCCCTGCGCCCCCGTGCCCGTCGCCGCCGCGAGCAACGCGCCCGACGTGCGCCGCTACGAGGAGCGCCGCGCCGCCGCCGAGGCCGCCGGGCAGAGGCTGTGAGTGCAGTGTGTAGTGCCGCGCGGGGCCCTGCGCCCCCGTGCCCGTCGCCGCCGCGAGCAACGCGCCCGACGTGCGCCGCTACGAGGAGCGCCGCGCCGCCGCCGAGGCCGCCGGGCAGAGGCTGTGAGTGCAGTGTGTAGTGCCGCGCGGGGCCCTGCGCCCCCGTGCCCGTCGCCGCCGCGAGCAACGCGCCCGACGTGCGCCGCTACGAGGAGCGCCGCGCCGCCGCCGAGGCCGCCGGGCAGAGGCTGTGAGTGCAGTGTGTAGTGCCGCGCGGGGCCCTGCGCCCCCGTGCCCGTCGCCGCCGCGAGCAACGCGCCCGACGTGCGCCGCTACGAGGAGCGCCGCGCCGCCGCCGAGGCCGCCGGGCAGAGGCTGTGAGTGCAGTGTGTAGTGCCGCGCGGGGCCCTGCGCCCCCGTGCCCGTCGCCGCCGCCGCCAACGAGGGCCCCTGCGCATGATACGATAAGTGCTTCGTGTTGGGGGATTTTTAAGCAAGGGCATCTGTCACGGTCCCGCCTTTTTTACAGATCTTATACACATGGAAAAATTGTCTATCCCGTCCCGAGATGTAAATTGTCATACAATGATATCATAATATTATAACATTGTTTCCAGGGATCCGTCGCAGGTGGTTCGTCCGCTGATCCCGTTCCAGGCGTGTCTCGACAGTTTCATGAAAGAGGAAACTATTGAGCAATTCTACAGCAGCGCCCTTAATAAGAAGGTTACCGCATTTAAGTAAGTATAAAATTTCTTAAAATCAAAATATATTACTTCAGATAGAGCGGAATTTAGCATTCACTTCTGAGATTTTGTAAAGAGCTTTCAAGCGCTTTATTCTCAGTGTTTATGTTCATCGTTAAGCGTGTGTTAATAATATTCAGAAAATTTCAAAAAGCAGTGATCTGTGTCTAAGATATGATCTATAGCAACCCAACGTGAGAAACTTACATTATAATCACATATACCAATTGTTTAGATTCTGTATTCATGAGGTATATAAATGTACTTAATAAATAAATAAGTGTAGCATAAAAAGTATGAAATAAATCGCGTGCTTAAAGGTAAAAGGGCCTATAGCTAAGGGTTAATAGGGATTTATGCTGAAAGGGCACATAAAAAATTTTTTTTTTGCCATTCGGTTTGAAATTATCTGAAACGTAAAAAATTTTTACGTTTCAGATAATTTCAAGCATAAATCCCTATTAACCCTTAGCTATAGGCCCTTTTACCTTTAAGCACGCGATAATGTTGTGCTGTGACGTCATAATACTGTTGTATAGGAGGACGCGGCTGGCCACGTTCCCGGACTACCTGCTGGTGCAGTTGAAGAAGTTCACCGTGCGCGAGGACTGGACGCCCGCGAAACTAGATGTGGCTGTCGACATGCCTTGGGAGGTTAGTTTTTATATATATTCTATTAGTTATAAGATGGTTTAATTATTTTGTCGTAGCTAAAATTGTTTACGGTGACAATACATTTTTTTAATTATTGTATCTAATGAGCTCACTGAGATCCAAGGATATCTGAAATCGCCCACTCATAGGATATAAATCCGGCCTGAGTTGATACCTCTGAAGGACTTATGTAAGAATGTCGCATATTATTATTTTCCTTATCTCCTCAGATCAAAACCTATTATTGACGTTTGGAGCTATTTTTAAGATAAAAATAGGTCTTGCAATGATTGTCATATTCAAACCATGGACGGTACTACAACCTTCATCTAAAAACGTTTGTTTATCTTTATATCGCAAATATTTAAAACAATTAAACATTTGATCAAATTTAAGAATTGTATAACGGACCTCATATTAATGTGACCATAAACAGGTAGATCTAAGCGCGTTACGCGGTCGTGGGCTGCAGCCCGACGAGACTCCGCTGCCCGAGGCCGCGGCGGAGACTCCGCCCCCGGAGTACAATGAAGCACTCCTAGCACAGCTTGTGAGTATTTTATAATTTCTTGGTTCGTTAGGATCTAGTAAGCATACGTCTTATATGGAATAGCAGAATTATTATCGCACCTATAACCCTCTGCTTGTCAAACTTTTCGTATTGAGTGGCTACTGCCGCCCATGGACATCTGTAATCAATCCCAGACGAGAGTAAGGTTAGCCGCACATGCATTACACCCCCTGAGAACTATATAGGAACGCCTCGAAGAATCATGTCTCCTTTATAGTTCGCGCCAAACTGCTAGTCCGCTCTGAAGTTGTTGCGAGCAGGTGTAGTCATACAATTTGCTATGGCGACGCGATTTATTTCTATATTCAGAGGGGTTAAGCAGTTTTACACGGACTATACCATTCTTTTTAAACGGGAGCACAGTAGCATTCAACGCTGCTGATATTAGACAGAAGTGTGTATGACTGTTGTTCGTCCGAAATTGAACTGCAAAGGGATTCTATTATACTACCTATAAAAACATGTTTTTTTTAACTTTTTAACATAAGTTTATTTTGCATATTGAAATGTAATTGTACGCCCACAGCTGGACATGGGTTTCCCAGTGGAGGCGTGCAAGCGTGCGCTGTACTACACGAACAACGCGGGCATGGAGGCTGCGTCTAACTGGCTCATGGAGCACATGACCGACTGGGACTTCGCCAACCCCTTCACGCCGCCCGGCTCCAGGACAGAGGGTAACTACTGACTACACGCTATATTTTTTTTAGTAACGAGAATACGGTCTACCTGAGGTATTATATAGGAGTAGTGAATTAGCAAGCGGTCTAGCTCATTTTAAGTTACAACCAACCTGATGGTAAGTGGCTACTGTCGCCCATGGATTAAATTTCTAGCTGAGTTCGGCTATAAATGTTATAGCTGTCGCTGAGGATTAAGCTGGAATGCCTTGGAAAAGTATCTCCCTTTAAACAAGAAAACAATAGCGTTTAACATTATTGTTAAGCAGAAATAGGAGTCGAACTACGGAGACTTTTAGCACCTTCAAAGATTCCTAAATATTAAGTTGCCTATATTTGAAAAGAGATTTGCTAGTTATAAAAAAGTAAGAAGTACATATAGTCTATTGAAATACATTTTATTACATTGATCTGGATCAGTTTGACAGTAAGAATAGAATGATAATTTTACGGGCGAGTCATGTCCCATTATTAATAACTAGGGGTGTGCGAATAATTCGAACTTACGAATTATTCGTTCCGAATCGAATATTAATATTCGAAAATTCGAATTATTCGAAAGTTCCCGAATAATTCGAAAAATTTCGAATAATTTTCGAATAATTCGAAAATTTTCGAATAATCCGAAAATTTTTGAATAGTTCGAATTTTTTCAGGGTTTCTTATTTTCAATTTTCGAATAAAAATTTAACAGTCAATAATCAATATACATTTTATTTACATTTAAAATTTTTTTCACATTTTATTTACATTTAAAATTTTTTTCACAAAATGGCGACTGCTTGAATAAAAAAATTGTTTTTGTACTTTTTTTTTTACTTTTTCGATATTTTTAAAAATAGTAAAAATTTAAATTTGGGGATGATCCTATTCTTGTAATGTTAATAAATAACTTATAAAAAAATGGATGGTAAAAATATTGATTGCCTTTTTTTACGGCACTTCAAAAAATTACCTGAAATTCATGCTTCTAGACTAGAATACCCCCTTAATTCGCGAATTATTCGAAAACTTTCGAATTATTCGAAATTTTTACGAATTATTCGAAATTTTTCGAATTATTCGAAGTTTTTCGAATTATTCGAAGAATTTCGAATAATTCGAATTTTCGAATCGAATATTGATATTCGATTCGATTCGATTCGAACGATATTCGCATACCCCTATTAATAACATAACACTTGTTTCGTTCGATCAGATTCCGGGCCACCGGCGGACGAGGCGAGCGTGGAGCAGATAATGTGCATGGGGTTCACGCGCGAGCAGGCGGGCGCGGCGCTGCGCGCCACCGGCGGGGACGTGCCGCGCGCGCTCGACTGGATCTTCAGCCGCGCGGACGAGCTGGACGCGCCGCCCGTGGCGCCCGCGCAGCCCGCCGCGCCCGACCGCGCGCTCGGCTGCCGGGACGGCACTGAGAGTGAGTTTCGCGTACCTCGCAATATATACCGTGGGCATCGAGACACAGAGGCGTGTGCATGCAGTACGCCCGCGAGTGCCGACCGCGTGCTCGGCTGCCGGGACGGCAGTGAGAGTGAGTGTGACATTCCTTGTAATATATTATTATACCGTGAGCATCGAGACACAGGCGTGTGCATGGGGTACACCCGCGAGTGCCGACAGGGCGCTCGACTGCTGTGACGGCACTGAGAGTGAGTGTGTTTTTTTTACGCCTAGATGAATATGGAATAGGGTAAGCCTATACGGAGGGAGGCTGGTGAATGCTCGAAACACCCCCAGGCCGCGACGACGATGCCCGGGGATTGTAGGACTCATCCTTAAGGGATGCCTACCCACTAAACACTGTGTATAACATGTTTATACGTAATAGCTGTACTTTTCAGGACACTGAAAACTTAACTTTTCTCTGCGTCAAACAATATTTTATTGTTTTATTAAAAATTAATTACCCTTTTATCATGATACATTAAGAGATTATGTATTGACAAATTTGGATAAGAATGACGAATGAATAATATGTTTCATATTGCGTTGTTATTCTAATGATCAATTGATTTTTTCAAACTCAACTTGTTAATGACAATGTGCTCCGCAGGCCAAATTCTAAGCCGTTGCGGGCCGTAAGTTGCCTATTTTATGTAATGTAGCCTTCGATCACTAATAAGAACTAGATACACAATCCCATACAAAAATGAACTTAAAAAGTGGCGTCAAATTGACGCTAAAAACAAAGAAAAAAAAATTGACGACCGTGGTTTGTCACTTGGACAAGCAATTAGTGGAGACGAACTGTCATTACTTTTAATATTTTTATTAGGTCGAAGTAATTAATTTTAATGAACATAATAATAATTTATCAATGAAAGTAAGTAATATGCAGTCACAATTTATTATAATAAAAATATAATAAGTTTAAAATTAAAATATAACCAAATACAAGTAATTTAATTAAAAAATCAACAAGCTGTTTACGCCGTTATCCAACGAAATATATTGCCCACGACTAAATAAATATGTAGTAAACCAACATTTATTTCAATTATTTTTACCTGACTGCCAAGGAAGGGTTATGTTTTTCGCGCGTATCTTGTATGTTTGTCTTTATTTATTTGATCGGATCTAACAAACGGCTGGATGAATGTCGACAATTAAGGTGTCATTATATTCGTCTCAATGACCCGAGTGTCCTTAGATAGGTGTTAGAAAAAAAAAATCAAGATGGCGGATTTTTGGCGCGAAATAGTAATATTTCAAAAAAAGTTAACCGAACCTATCGAGTATGATATCAAATGAAAGGAAATTAAACGGAGATTATAAAAACATATAATTTGTATATACATATATAAAATAGCAAGGTGACTGACTGATTGACTGACTAAATGATTTTTTCATTTTTCAGAAATCAACGTACAGCCAAAACCGCTTAATTTAGAGTTCTGAAATTTTGCACATGGGTTCGCTATATAGCGTAAATAAGTACTAAGAAAGGCCTTTTGGAAATTCTACCCCTAAGAGGGTAAAACAGGGGATGACAGTTTTTTTCAAATCCTTTAATTTGGAAGCAACTACTGTAAAATTTAGTATTTGGCTTTCTGGATAGGAATAAAGACACACCTATTTATCCCTTTCCGAAAAATCAACCCCATAGAGGGCAAAATAAGGGTTAAAAGTTAATTTGAACAACCGTCAATTTTGACGCAAACACTATGAAATTTTGTATCTGGCTTGTTGGATAAAAATAATGAAATTCTACCCCTAACGATATAAAATAATTACTAGAACTTTGAATTACTGAAGTTATATATTCTATAAATCGTAAATGGTGGATGTTTTTCCGAAATAGTAACACGTTTTAAAAAAAGTTAACCAAAACTATGGAGTGGGGTATCAAAATAAAGGAAATTAAAAGGTGATTACACACATATTATATGATATATACATGTGTATAACACATCGAGGTGACTGTCTGACTAAATGCGTAAGTTGCTGCGCCAGACACCAACGTACAGGGAAACCGCGGATCTTTAGCGTGCTGGAATTTTACACATAGGTTCTTTATATAGCGTAAATGAGCCCTACGAAGTAAAAATAGGATAATATTGTTTGAACATCTTTTGTTTTTGAAGCAGATACCTATTATAAAACTTTTTTTTGGCTTTCTTGCTAAAAAATGATGAAACGCCTATTTCACTGTTTTTGAAAATTCTACTTCAGCCTTTATAGTGCAGTCGGGTTTTTGATTATTTTAATTAAATTACTTGCTTACTTTGTAGTGACAGAAATCCGTTGTATATTTCTTCTTAAATTTAGAGTTTTTTCCAACACCTATCTAAGGACATTTGGATATTTGAGACGAATATAATGACACCTTAACTGTCGAAATTCACCCAGCCGTATGTTAGATCCGAGGGAATAAAATGCAGTGCAGCTAAAGTCCGCTTATAAAGATACATACAAGATACGTGCAAAAAACATAACCCTTCCTTGGCAGTCGAGTAAAAATAAAAATATGGAATCAACAGGATGCCATTAATTCCCTTGAATAAAGTGAGTTTATTGGAAAACAGTCTTTTCGATGGATTTTTATTTTTTTTTCCGTATCTTTTTTGGCTATGTTAAGCAATCTTATTTTAGTGTATCTTTCGACAATAGACTTTATTATAATAATTCTATGACTATTGTCGCGGCAGTTAGATGAAAAGACATCATAAAATATATTAAATAATAATTTACTTAATAATTTCATTTCACTCATTTACTATTTACTCATTGCCTATGTTTAATTATTATACAAAACAAATATTTTTATATAACAAAAAAAAGAAAAAAAAAATAATTAAATTAAAGAAAAAAATATAAAACAATAGCGTCTCCATTCAAGTTAGAACAGAGTCACCATGTAACCCGAACAAATCAAGTGGGCTTGCAATAGTAACAATTGTACGTTTAGTAACAGACTTTACAATTTAAATGGTTTATACATTCTGTTGATTTTTGTTGATAATTTTTAAAACTTAAAAATAAATTATTTACGAACGAAATAGCAGTATTTATAATTGAGTGATAGCAATTACCTACTTATAATAATAATACTTACCGAAAATACGATAATTTGTTAGCGTACTAGACGTGTGATTTTTGCAGTTTTGAACGAGCACTGAGGCATGTTTATTCTCCGAACGTTCAAACACTACTAACCTAAAAGCGCACCCAAATGTCTATTTGGGTGCTCTTTTCGTCGCGCCATTTTTTGTCGCTGATTGTGTATCTAGTTCTTATTAGTGATCGAAGGATGTAGCATATAAAATTCCCGAATTCACTAAAAATACATTTTTATTGAGCATTAAGTGTAATGCAACATGGTTTATAATAATTTAATCTATATTTATTTACAGAGTACAGACTTATCGCGTTCATTTCGCACATGGGAACGTCGACGATGGTGGGCCACTACGTGTGCCACGTGCTGCACGAGGGCCGCTGGGTTATATTCAATGACAATAAGGCAAGTGTTATTACATTTAAACCGCGTCCTTTATATAGATTTATTTTTACGAAGGTATCTTAAATACCTTTTATTGTAAAAAATATTTATGATTTCTATATATTATGTGATATAACGATCTTTAAAATGGCAATATTGTTTTGAGCATGTTATTGCACTAATAGATTTATGTGATAAATAGGTATTACATGGTTCCTATGTTTTTATTATGTTATAGAATATTGTTACTGTGTATGATATTGTTTAGTTATTGCATGTGTTAGTAACAGTTATAAATAACTATGACCATAATGTTCTTCATCTTAACAGTGTTGTGAATAAAATTCAATTCATTTCTGTTTCAGGTGGCTCTCTCAGAAAACCCTCCCAAAGATCTCGGCTACCTGTATCTCTATGAAAGGCTGTGATGTGTTTACCAAAAATCATTGATTCAAGAATTTGATGTTAGACTGTGTTATTGTATGTGTTGTGCGAACACAAACGTAAATAAATTACTTCTCGGAAGTTAAATATTTATATGTAATTTTTATGAGATTTCTATTAGAATCGGTGGAATATTTGAGGTAGCTGTTTGGTATTGTTATGCGCGAACATTTCGCTTATTATATATCGTGCTTAAATGAATTCAGTTGATTTAACTACTAAAATATCGAGCAATGTGTTGTATATTTTTTGCTTTTAACTGCATTTTAAAGTCGCTGATCAGTGTATAAGTTGGAAATAATGCAATAGCATTATACCATCTTTAATATCTTTTGTGTGTATAATACACACATGTGTGCTGCAATCAAGTAAACTAATATTAGTGTTAAGTCTGGCCACATATCCTGAGTGATATCTTTATTTTCAAAATATTTAAATAATTTGATATCTTTATTTTCAAAATATTACTTTGACTTTGATAGCTCAGTAAGCATTGGTCAAAATTTTTTAAAACATTTAGTTCCGGCCATAAATCATAACTTAGTATATGTACAAGTATTGTAACACCAACCGACAACGAAAATAAATTATTACAAAATTTTTAAGTTTTTTATTACCCATATTCACCCATATTCTGACAGACTCAGATCGGAGCTTGTACAAGATATTGAAAAAACTTCGATAGTATGATTCAGAAACACGTGACGCCATCTTTTGATAAGTTGTTGAAAGTCTCCACAGATACTACCTACTTGTAATCCTGGTTTAAAGTTGCAGTGGATTTTTTTTTATACGTCTAACTACCTATGTAAAAATATGTTTGGATCTCAGAATGGCAAGTAATAAACATTTATTCGAACAACTGAAATCCTAAAGTTACTAAAGATGCTGCTATCTTTGCAGGTGCTACTTATAATGATGCCATCACAAACCAAACATTTTATTGTTCCGTAGTTGCCAGTTCTTTCCTTTACTATTTTATTTTTAATTGTTTCAAGCTGGAGGCGCGAATATGTAATATCAATACTTTTTACCATAAGATGTTTTGTCATCTCATTGAGAAATTATTTATTGACAATGAAGTTACTAAATAAAACAACAAAATCTATATTTTCATCTATTTAAATAATAATTAAGCACTAATTTACAATTTCTTAGGTACATATCGGAAATCTTTTCTCCTAAACTGGTCATTGAGTTGTGGTATTCTGCGCCAGAAGATTGTAGACTCGTCAAAGTATGTGTTGAACTTTTTATGTTCCCTCCTTTTTCTTGGGTCCTTCTTGCAGTAAGCTGGAGTTAGATTTATCATTAAACCTGTTAAAAGAAATATAATTTAGAAATCTAAAGGTTCAAGTTTTAAGTTATTGACAATAACGGGTATGAAGTTTCTCTCTCTTTGGCGAATTTGGGAAAAATTAAATTGTTTTTTTCCAAACAATTTCATTAGCATATTGAGGTGAGGTCTTTAAAAAATCATGCAATAATTTAATTCCTCAAGCTCGTCCATTGATAATCGTACCCTTTTATTTATAGAACAAGTTATGTATATAAGTACACACATTTTTTTATATATTAATACTGTGCGGGTTTGAAAATGACAATATGTTTCAGATTGTATAGCATAGAAGATATGGGAATAATAGCCTTATTCTTATTTTTTTTATCTATAAATGAATGTTACAATTTATATTTCTGCATAGGAACTGTTAGTATAGCCAAAGTAACAACAAGCCCTCAAATATCAGTAGTAATGAACAATATGAATCTAAAACAGTTAGCTAGTAGTTGCAATTGAAAATTTTGGTAAACAGTATCTTACTTTTTTACTAAAAGAAAGGCAACTGCATAAACATACCTGCTTTCTGGGCCATAGTAACCATTTTCCCAATTTTCTTCTGTTGCCGGCGGCACAAGCCAGTGATGCGCCGTGGCAGCATGCACCCATCAGTTCTCACGAACTGGCTTAAGATCAGCACATCTGTATGTTTTATTTCTAAACCCAGAGAACAGAGGTAACATGGAGGCTTCTCGCCTTCAACTTTCGGAACTAAGTCTTTTATATTTTCAGCGCGTACGAGTAACTGCTTGTTAGGTGACGGTATTGTAACTCCTTCTATAAGCAATGTGTCGCCTTCTTTTTGTTCTCTTACTGTAAAATATTTAAAATATTACTGTATGGTTGAGGTTATATGGCAGAGTTGATAGTAGGTGATACGATATTGTAGGATACTCACATTCTTTTACATTCAATGGTTTTGTTGTGGATAAAGCACGAATAGAATTTGAAGTAATTGAGTTTTTAAGCAATGAGAATCCAACTCTCATTAATGAAACCATTTTTCTGAATTAAATTTACTATAACTCCTATTGTCATTGTCACTGACAACCGTCAATTGTCATTTGCTTGTTCAAATATTCACAGACTATAAATAACGAAATCCATTTAGCGTTTAGTTTTAGCAGAATTGATTTATTAAAGTATGGCAATACAAGAATATTTAGGGTGTAATAATTAAGGGTACTTCAAACTAACCTGTAACTCCTAACTAACAGTGTTATCAACTTTGAATTGAACAAGCTAATAAAATCATGTTTAAAATACCGAGCGAAATATTTGTCTCATCATAGTCTATATTTATTAGGTTCGTTGAAAGGGTCTATCAAATGATTTTTCTTCAGAAGACCGGAATAATATTAAATTCACTTAACTTGGAATGGTCTACATTCATTTTATTTTCCTTAATAATAATTGTATAGTGAATCATACAATTTACTTTATGATTATAAAATAACCACAATAATATCAATTTTCGTTTATTAATAAATTTATTTATCGGATCGGAACACGATATAATTAATCGCTTTATTAATGTAAGCCTACTGTTGTTGGTATTTATTTATATTGTAATCTTAATAGTTTCTTAAAATATATCGCTTTATTTAGTACTGAAAATTTACTGTAAATGCTTGCTACGCGTCTTCATATGTATTTTTAATATGTATATTTTATGGGTATACCCTATAACGTAATGTATTAATGCTAAGATTGGGTTTATTAAAGTTAGTAATAATAAATAGCCCAATTCGGATGGTAATGCGTTTATTAAAACAACATACATGCCACAGAATTTTAAACAACGTCACATAAAACATCTATTCATTAATTGTTGAAATTTCACGAATATAATTAACATTTAGGGTCAAAATTACTCAAGGTAAGGTAAGGCAAGCTTACAAATGTTACAAACATTATAAATATAAAATCATAATAAATGAGAATATAACTATAAATATAACAATTTGTGCAATCGTCGTCAATGCAATAAAACAGAAATATTTAAATAAATTTGTGCTTTTCATACATCTATGTTTTTTATATTATAAACATCTTCAGTTTGCAACCAATATATAGTTAATATATTATAATAATTAATATATTATAACAATCAAACATATTCTTATAAAATTTGCAGATTATTTAATATACATACTATAAAATATATACTGCTAAGCAGTTTTACTATTTTTATGAACATATTTTATATATCATCTTTTATTTAGTCTGTATCACGTGCATTGCAAGTTGTCGCGTAAAGAACTATTGAGCAGTAGCTGGAGTCTATTTTTTTACAATCAAAGGCATCCATGGACGGTTTAAGCCAAGCAATTCTAATGCGGAAATGCATACCAAATGCAACATAACATCGATAGACTTAAAATAACTTACATTATTTACAACTAAACAATAGGAGGGTAGAAATGAGATTACAATTTTGTGACTTAAAATAAATGAAAATGTTAATAAATTGAATTCTCCTCAAATTGTACATGTAAAATGCTTATCTAACATGTCGGATACAACAACAAAATGAATCAGCTGACTTAAAGTATAATAATTAACCTATTCATAGTTGTACCAGTAAATATAATAATATACGGTAAAACTAAATGAATTAAATTAGGGATGTTTTGGGAAATCAACAGTTTGCGATTATTTATGTTAAATTCAGGAACCATATTATATTACAATACATATATCTATATTTATTAAAAATATTTTATGCGTTTCATATATTTGTCATCATATTATATTCCTCAATATATTTTTATTATAGTTTGGCTAAGGTCTATAAATGAAATGCAGATATGCTCAAAGACATATTATGGTATGATCATGTCATTATTGCGATTTGATACAACTATTCATAACTAAAACTTAAAAATTTAGTTGTGAATTGTTAAATCTGTCAATTTTAGCCAAACTATACAAAATTTTATTATAGATATTTTTATTATACATTATGTAAATGCATATTGTAAAATAGTGCATCCTGTGAATTTCCCGGATGATTCGCGTATGCGTGTGGGTAGAGGGAGCGGGTGGTGTGGGGTGCGGTCTACTTGGGGAAGGCGGCGAGCCCCTTGCTGAGCAGCCCGGCCGCGCCCTCGGCGCCGTCGTGCGCCGCCGTCGAGAAACCAGATACCAGCTGGAAATATTTCATAAATAATATTTAATTTTCATATACTTATTTTTAACAAAAATGTAAAATATAGATATCGCCAAACAGTCCGCTCTGAAGTTGTTCCGAGCAGGTAGTCATACAATTTGCTATGGCGACGCGATTCATTTCTACATTCAGAGCGGACTAGCAGTTTTACGCGGACTATACATAACTTTTAAAACTGCAATAAAATTTCTACACACTTCATGTGTATTGCTTGCGCTATCAAATAGCATTAACATGTATACAATCTTTTGCTGCACACGAATAACATATTTGCCAAACCTATGTAACATTTTTGTTAAACATATAAAACATCTTCGCTATATAAGTGTAATCTTTACTAAACTTTATAATCTTTGCTAGACATTGCATAATCACTATGGTAAATTTATGTATCATTTGCTTGACATATGTCACATTTTCGCTAAAAATGTATAACATCTTTGCTGCATCTACTTGTAACATCTTCCCAAAACTTATGTAACATCTACGCCACAAATGTTCATGTCAATGGTTCATTTTTTTTAAAATATGGGAGTAGCAGACGAACATGCAGTCCATCCGATGGTAAGTGGCTACTGTCGCTCATGGACTTCCGTAATCAACCCCAAGTAGGATTACTTATTCCTACCTGAGGTCGGCCACAGATGCGGCGCTACCCCTGAGGACTAAGCTAGAAGTCTCGGATACCTATATCTTACTTACACGCCTTCCAAAGCAGAATACAGTAGCGTTTAATACTGCAGTTATGAGGCAGAACCTCAGAGGGTTCTACCATCTTCATGTATACTCACCGCATCCCGCTTCTCGCTCAAGAACTTGTCAGCGTCCTTGATCTTGGCGTCGACGACCTGCCCGGCGTTCTTGAGCCCCTGGTCGGCGGCGCTCTCCGCGCGGGTCAGCGCGCCGTCCACCGCGCCCGCCACGGCGCTGCTCGCGTCCGCCGCCGCCTTCTCCGCGGCGCGCTTCGACTCCTCCATCGCTGCGGCTGTGGCAGATCGTATGGTTAATGTGAGCTTATGCGTATCGACGATGTCAATAGACTGACATATACAGTATGTGTGTATAGGTTTTACTGTGTTCTTATATAATAATATAATATTATAAAGAGGAAAACTTAGTTTGTTTGTTTGATTGTAATTAATAGGCTCAAAAACTACTGGACCGATTTTAAAAATTGTTTCACCATTCGAAAGCTACATTATCCACGAGTAACATAGGTTATATTTTGTATGAAATATATTTGATAAATAGATTTTGAGGCGGTACAAAGTTTGCCGGGTCGGCTAGTATATCATATTCTCTGAATTCTAAGCAGTGATCGCCTAGTAGTTAAGAAACGCGGCCTCTTGATCGATGGGTCCGAGGTTGTAATCCCAGGCCTCTGATTTTTTCAAAGTTATGTGCGTATAAGTTAATTATCACTTGCTTAAACGGTGAAGGAAAACATAGTGAGCATACCTGGGAATTCTTAAAAAAAAGTTTTTAAAGGTATGTGAAGTGTAACAATTCGCACTTGGCTAGCGTGGTGGATTATAGCCTAATCCTTCTCATTCTGAGAGGGGACCCGTGCCCAGAAGTGGGACAGTAATGGGTTGCTGATGATAATTCTCTGAATGCACTGAAATGTAATTTTTGTAAGTCTATAATTGATTTTACTTTCAAAGGTAGGATATTTTTGGATCTGTTAGGTGGCGCCGCCTAGAATGAGAGAAAGTCACCTTTCCAATAATGACTTGCTGGCAAAGGGCTAATCTAAATAAATAGTAATAATGAGTAATAAGTAAAGTAAATCTGTAAGTATTCGGGGCCAGGACACACAATAATAATATGTTGTTCAAAGGTACAAAAAAACTATTCATATAATAAGAGTAATTTGACCATTCGTATTCCTATTATAGCCGTATCTTTACATATTTATTATCTGTAATCTGCATGTTTACCATTGATATATAATAATATAAGTTCTTGTAGCTTTATTTCATCTGTATTAAGTGGATATAATTTTACCATTTTTACTATCATAATAAAATACAGAGGCAATAAAAACGGTTCACCTATCTACATTCAAATATTTGAATAGCTAACTGTACACACTTCCGCTAGATATTTTTAGATAAGTACCAAATAGTTTGACCGTAGCGAACGATAGTATGACAGATTACATCCTATTTTCTCTCTAATCGATCCTACATAGGAGATAGGTACATATTTTTAGTTTTTTAATATAAACTATGTTACTTTAGAAAAGTTACAGTTATTTGTTGGAGGTGATAAAGAGATCAAGTACAAGATGCCGTCAGCAGAGTTTTCTTGTGTAATTATACTATGTACAAATTCTATGGACGTACATGGTAGGTACAAATTACGACAAATTTGCCTTTCTATACAAACCTTACGGCTAGTCGACTAATAGAAGGATTACAAATACATTTATTTGATTTATTTACTATTACATCTTTATGCAATTATTAATACCATGATTAATGTGTAGGTTTATGCAAATTAAACGCAATGTAATACAACCTGCACCCTATGTACTTCTTTCTCTACATATTACATGGTTGTAATCTCTGTTAAAGACTTATATGTAGTTACACTACAGTATTAACGGCTTATCAATCTATTATTGTCTTACAGATGGGCACGGATTTTCTTTTAGAATGGCTGAGTGGGAATTAAAAGTTTTTTTTGCATAACTCTTCACCCTTAAAGCAACTGTTTAATTTCTAATACGCCCATAACATCAAAAACACCGTTGCCTGGTTTTAACGCAGAATTTCAAGCAAAAATCACATTAGTCTCTCCTTGCACTACCTACTAACAAACATCCTATTTGAAAAGTCTGATATCCAAACACCAAACCTCCATAGTATTTGCCCAATCGTACAAATATCTATTTTAAATACAAACATGACGCGCAAACAGCGGGCGGTTAGCCGCGTAATCCACACCGCGAACGCAACACCGGCCGAGATACACAAACATCCTTATTATATATACAGATTGATAAAGTAGCTAAATAAACTTTCCATTTTAATGTTATAAAATTTACACTTTCTTCTACTATTCTATTCTATCTATGAGTGAGTTTATTTGCCTTATTTCGTGATACAGAGAAAAGTAAAACGTTAACACCGTTTGACGCGCATAATCTCGAGAATATTTTATTCTGACCTTTCGCTAAACGTGTTATTTTTGTAAATGATCCTTTATTTAATAAAAATATATGCTTCCTTGTCTACGGTCATAAATAAATGTGTATGTTCTTCTGTTAGGTAGCGTTTACCATTGTTGTAATAGACAAAAGTAGAAATAGATGTAGCTGTGGCGTCCCCGTAGTAACCAAGAAAGGGTTTTAAGTCACCTGTCAGCAATTAGTATGTCGTAGATATATCCTGTGGAATGAAACTTACTGGCAGCTCGCTTAGCTTCTTCCTTAGCAGCCTCAGCGGCCTTCCTGGCCTCCTCCTTGGCCGCCTCGGCCGCGACCCTGGCCTTCTCCTTAGCGTCCTCCGCCGCCTTCTTGGTAGTGTCCACCGTCGCGTTGATCGAGTCTGTGGAAGAAATTATCATCAGATCGGAGAGTACCTTCCGTCAATGATATTATATTGTCTAGATACTCGAGTGTGTTTGCCCTTGTCTACCGTAACAAGGCCGCGTAGACACAGTCTCTGTCAAAATATTATATTTCTTAGTTTCTGACACATTGAGTGCCCGAGATATATGTAGTAAATGAGATCGTAGAGTTCCCTGTATCGAAGGTGTTTGGATTACATGTTAATTGAGTCAAGTTCATATAATTCTCACATAATCATATTCCATTAATGTTCATTAAGACACTAATTAAAATTAAAATATTTAATTTTTCTTAATTGTTACGCGATATCTAGACACATATAATATTTTTGGGCTATATAAAAATCATTAACATGACATACACACGAATTAGTTTCGCAAGCTCTTGATAATTGTCAATCCGTCTTCAAGGATATTATATGAAACAGAATCTTATCAAATAAGGTTCGAAAATTCCCTAAAGCTAACTTCAAAAGCTCACTTCAATTGTTAAGGGCACACGATCACGCAAGTCAGTTTCAAAATATATTTTATTAATCTCGATATCTACCACAGCCTTTTAAATGTTATATAATTATTGTTTTCAATGACAAAAGCCATCACTCTTAAATCAACAATAATCTATACCGCTCAGATCTTCATCATCATAATCATCATCATCTTCATCGTCTGTTTTCTCAGTATCGTCAAATGTAAACAGAGATGAGTCTTTGGCCCCATCGAAGTGGCTTTGAATCATACCTATAAACATATTATCTTTTACGAAGAAGAAACTTGCTACACTCTCATTTCAAATCAAAGAAACATTACCTGTAAAATCATCGTAAATACCACCACCTGTCTGAATCAAAAATTCGCTTGTTTCCATAGTTTCAATTCCGTTGTTAAAAGATTCTGTGATCGAAAGATAGAGTGTAAAGATCAAGAATAGACAGTACACCATAGGAGAAATGTTATTAAGAAATACCTTTAGCATCTTCTACAATATCCTCAGTAGCAGCTTCCGTGCCCGACACCGAGGTTGTTATTTCGTCTACAATAGATTTGAAAAGAAATATTAAGCAGAAAGAAAAATAATCAGCGCCACATGCGACCATCTCATTCTATACTAACAGGCAAACTTGCAGCATGCAACTTACATTATTAACATAAGACTGAAATAAATTATTAACAGTAAAACAAATCGATCCGTCCTTGGGTATAAGCGATAGACAATTGTCTATTGTAAGAGTCATTCAAAAACAAAAGTTCAAGAGAAATACAACTTTGAAAACAATGAACACAATACCTTTAGCGCCGGCGACGAAGGAAGTACCTTTATTAACAACAGTACCAGCTAACGACTTTGTTGTGTCTACTGTACTTTGTACGGAACTCGCTACCGTATCTACAATCACAATATATATGTGAAACGAATAACAACAAGCCAGTGAAAGAAGCTTTGTATGAGATATTTTTATAGAACTACCTACAGAACTAAATGTGAAACTTTTAAGGCAGACATAATGTCGGTATTAATCACAAGGTTTGTTTTAAGTTAGTCGTTGCCTTTATGTATTGCAAGGACACGCAACAGCGTAAGCGTTTGTTAGTTTAACATTATCGTTGATTCTGCATCATAATCAATTTAACTGTACCTTTGGCACTACCAACGAAAGTCATTCCCTTATCTACTGCTGAGGCTGCGACGTTCTTAGTTGTGTCTAACGTGCTCGCTACAGTATCTACGGGAAATAATATATATAGGGCCAAAAATCACATAAATATATAGATAAATATAAAAGCATGTGTCTTTTATGCATCTAAGTCTTTAGCATCTTTACCTTTTGCGGTTCCTACCAGACTTGCGCTCTTATCCATAGCTGTGGAAGCTACATTTTTTGTGGTTTCTACTGTGCTATGCATTGTATTTGCTAATGTATCTACAAACAGACAGGAAAACAAAACATCAAACACAATATTGGCTGGATGGCAAAAAGAACCGCTAAATCTGATTTTATAGATAATATATTTATGCAACTTTTATAAAACCTTCTATGACAATACTTTGATAAAAATCAGAAGGCGTCCAAGCGTATGCAAGACTTGGTTTTCCTTTATCGAGCTCGGATGATTTAGCTTTGATAAAGGTATAAACAGTAAAAGCCAGTTTTTTACCTTTAGCGGTTCCTACAAAAGCAGTGCCTTTTTCAACAGCAGAAGCTGCTACATTTTTCGTTGTATCTACAGTACTAACTACAGCATCTACAATAAGTGCAAAATAATACGAATATAAGGCTATAGGAGTAGTTGGTGAAAAAAATGGATAAAAAATAAAATGGGATTGATACCTTTAGCGCTGCCTACAAGTGAAGATCCCTTTTCTACAGCGGAAGCTGCTACATTTTTAGTTGTATCTACAGTAGTGTGTACAGTGTTTGCTACAGCATCTACAATAATTTCGATTGAAAGGTGTCATAAATTGTAAAATTTCATGCTTTATTCGAAGTTTATTAAAATACATTATACATTGTGTTATACCTTTAGCGCTGCCTACAAGTGTAGTGCCCTTTTCTACGGCGGAAGCTGCTACATTTTTGGTTGTGTCTACAGTAGTGTGTACAGTGTTTGCTACAGCATCTACAATAATTTCGATTGAAAGGTGTTATTAAATTGTAAAAATTTATGCTTTATTCGAAGTGTATACATTATACATTGTGTTATACCTTTAGCGCTGCCTACAAGTGTAGTGCCCTTTTCTACGGCTGAAGCTGCCACATTTTTGGTTGTATCTACAGTAGTGTGTACAGTGTTTGCTACAGCATCTACAAATGAGGGTGATAGCGGTCAACAAATAATAAATTGTGACAAAAATTACTTTAGACACATTATTATAATGAATGAAATGTGTATAAATGTTGGTATCAATATTAAGTTATACCTTTAGCGCTGCCTACAAATGTAGTGCCCTTTTCTACGGCCGAAGCTGCTACATTTTTGGTTGTATCTACAGTAGTAAGTACAGTGTTTGCTACAGCATCTACAATAAATTAATAAAACGTAAAACTTTCACAAAAAATACTGAGCTTCGATTTAAGTTTCAGTGTGTGTATATTTCATTGCTCGACTTACCCTTTGCACTTCCTATAAGGGACGAGCCCTTGTCAACAGCAGAAGCCGCTACATTTTTAGTGGTATCTACAGTTGAGGAAACTGTGTTCGCTACGGTATCTACAATAACGGTATGCGATAAATAATTGTGCATTAGCAAAATTAATTGAAATCAAAATAAAATTAAAAAGCTACCTTTAGCACTGCCAACAAATGATATACCCTTATCAACAGCTGATGCCGCTACATTTTTTGTGGTATCAAATGTGCTTGCTACAGTATCTACAAGAATGTATAATAAATAAATAAATGAAATATGCAAGAAAATAAAGATTTATGAAATATCGAAGGAATGATAATCGACTATAAATGCCTTTGTATATGCATACATTTAAATTGTAAATTGATCACAATAAAAAATAACAAGACGTTAGTGTTACTTCTTGTATTGCTATTAAAATAACGCAATTTCTTTATATGAAATACATTAGCCATTCGAATGGTAGATGATATGAATTATGTGATTTCTCCGAATCATGAATTTATTTAAATCTATTCATCTTTCTATACTATGTGGATGGTACATGGTACAGTGGATGTAGTCAATCTAAACGGTGCTTTGCACAGTATAAGTACCTAATTGTACAAATAATTTATCATACAAAAAGTCCGACGCCTCGAGAATTACGTTTTGTACACACGGAGTAAATTATCCATAAGAACCCGATATCCATACATATACATATTAACAATGTTGCCATAAGAGCGATAGACCGAGAAATCCTATCGTGAACTAGTCAACCGTTGGTTATTGATAAGAATATTGGCTATATTATACATAACACGACCTACAGCTTGATACATTTAAATACAAATAATATCAGATTTATAATTTCTCTTTCGTGTCCGTGTGCTCCTTTAAATTGTTTTCTCCCTTTACACTTCTACAATGCATAGGATTTAACCATTATTTGATTTTCAATAGATGATAATTGCAGATGATCACAGCTTTAAATATTTTTTAGTAAACTACCTTTAGCTGTTCCAACATACGACATGCCAGTATCAACTGCGGACGCAGCGACCTTTTTGGTAGTGTCTACTGTGCTTGCTACTGAATCTAAAAAACGGAGAAATAATGTTGATAACATTTTGAGATTTTCAATCATTTTTCTGGTTATATTTATATGTATTTTTGATAAATATACCTTTGGCCGTTCCAATCAAAGTTGTGCCTTTATCGACAGCGGATGCTGCCACATTTTTAGTTGTATCAACGGTAGTGTTAACAGTCGATACTACGGTATCTAAAGCAAAACAAATTAAAAAATAATTGATAAAAAGCTTTTGAAATGAAATCGATTAATATGCAAAAATAAAAAAAATAAAACATTACATAGCATGTAAATTAAAATATGTTTTGGCAATCATATTTGCACTAAAATATCCATATTTATACGATATGAGAGATTCAATTTAGTGTTATTGTGCGATTACTATTTAATTTACCTTTAGCAGAATCCACGTAACATTTTCCAGTGTCAATAGTGCTTTGAGCGGCTTTCTTTGTGTTATCTACTGTCGTTGATACAGTATCTACAAAAGTGGAAAATAACGTAACCAAAAAAATAAATAGCTTTTAATTGAAGCTTAAAAAATGTGAAATAAACAAAACACGAATAGCACAAATACCTTTAGCGCTATCTAAATAGCTCTTTCCAATATCAAAAGCGGAAGTCGCATAACTTTTTGAGCAATCCAACGCCGATTGGAATGTATTTTGTGCTGTATCTAAAACAGTTAGCAAAACAAAAACGTGCACAGAATTAATTACAGATCACACAACGAAAACAAAAAGCACAACAAAGAAACTATTGACATTCAATGAGATAACGCATCAAATTACTTTGTCTAAGAATGCAATCGAACTGATTTACTGATCGTTCTACACATGAACTAGATGTGTCTGTTGACAAAGTGTAATTGGTAATGCTTTTATTTACAATCACAAACACAGTTACTTTCAAAACACAAAAGCTAATCACTGAATTTTTTTATACCTTTCGCCGAATCAACATATGTTTTTGTGGTCTCAGCGGCAGTATTAGCCGCATTTTTGGTTCCTTCTACAGTACTATGGAGTGTGCTTGCGACCGAATCTACATGACATGGAAGACATAAATAAATAAATAGAAAGAAAAATAATAAAAAAACAGACTTAATCATATGTGCAGTGCTCTACGTTTATTACCTTTAGCAGAAGTGGCATAGGATTTGCTAGCATCGAATGCAGATTGTGCTGCTTTTTGGGTACTGTCTACTGTGCTCGCTACAGTATCTACAAATAAAACATAAGTGTTGTTTTTTTTAAATAAAAAGTCGCTTTTTATCGCTCCACTGATGAGTTTATGAAACTAATTCTAATGAGATGTTTTTGTGATTGGATGTATGGGACACCTATTGGTACAATGATAAAAGAATAAGAAAATATGAGTTACATGGTGCTATATTACCTTTAGCAGAGAAGGCATAAGATTTGCTAGTATCGAATGCAGACTGAGCTGCTTTTTGCGTACTATCTACTGTGCTTGCTACAGTATCTACAAATAAAACATAAGTGAGAATGTTGAATATAGAATACGCATTTATTTTTCTATTGTTGATTTTATGAAACTAATTTTAGTGAAATGTGTTTGTGATTGGAAGTATGTGATACTTAAAGGTACAATGATAAATGTATAAAATAATAATTTACATAGTGTTATATTACCTTTAGCAGAGAAGGCATAAGATTTGCTTGTATCGAATGCAGACTGAGCTGCTTTTTGAGTATTATCTACTGTGCTCGCTACAGTGTCTACAAATGAAGCATACGCATAAATCATAAAAAAACATTGCTTAAAATTGTATTCATATTATACGATACTGATTTTAAGATTAAATTGCTTGCTTTTAGATTAGATAATAACAAAAACGTAATGATCAATATGCTTTTTTACTAGTTTGTTACCTTTAGCAGATGTGGCATACGATTTGCTTGTATCAAATGCCGACTGAGCTACTTTTTGCGTATTGTCTACCGTGCTTGCTAACGTATCTATATTGAAGGGTAAAAAAGTGTATGAATTTTTTGATATAGTCGTACGTAGTTATTTTATTGTGTATGTATATTTTTAATAAATCAATTAATTTGAATTTGTGTTAATTTTATTATCGCTACCTTTAGCGCTTGCGGCATACGATTTACCGGTATCGGCAACAGTCTGAGCGGTGCTTTTTGTAGTATCTACTGCACTTTGAAATGTGCCGGCAACTGAATCTAATAAAATAAATAAATTTCATAAAATATTCCATTTAAGTACATAAATGCATAGAATAGTAACTGTGTTCCATTCAATACCTTTTGCGCCTGTAGCGTATGATTTTCCGGTTTCAAAAGCGGATTGAGCTGTTTTTTGAGTTGTGTCTATGGAGCTCGCTACTGTATCTATATAAAAGATATATTCCATTACAAATATGTTCCTTAGGAAATTAAGTAATTGAAGACAATTTTTATTTAGTTTTTAATACCTTTAGCGCTCGTGGCATATGATTTACCGGTTTCAAGTGCAGACTGAGCAGTTTTTTGGGTAGCAGCAGCTGTGTTTTGAATGGTGCTAGCTACAGTATCTACAAAATAAATAGGTATTTACGTACGCCGTAATGAATACAAGAAAAAGATATTAGATATATTATAAGTGTATCACTAAATATTTACCTTTGGCACCTGTGGCATATGATTTCCCAGTATCAAAAGCGGATTGAGCTGTCTTTTGTGTCGTATCTACTGTGCTTTGAATAGTGCTTGCTACTGTGTCTACAATATAAAAAATGTTCAAAATTCAGCAGTTTGTCATTATCTATGTACCCAAATATAACAATTAGATATAACGATATTACCTTTAGCACTCGTAGCATATGACTTGCCGGTCTCAAGCGCGGATTGTGCAGTTTTTTGTGTCGTATCTACAGTACTTTGCACTACATTCGATACTGTGTCTACAAAAAACATACATATGCCCATAAGTTAACTTAACCTATCTACTGAGTGTAATGAATAGTGAAATAAAGTAGAGTAAAGTGAAATGTTACATATTACATGCACTTTTGTCAATATAAATGTGTTATGTTATGTTTATCATTTTCAATACCCATATCTGTGCGCCGTATCCACGTACGTGAAGATATAATTATAAGCTATCTACAATATTAGACCATTTTCAAAATATACAGGAGTAACGTGCAATGTCTAGCGATGCAGCTTACCTTTAGCTGTGTTGTACGCAGCCTCAGCAGCTTTCTTCGTGTTTTCCGCGGTGGTCGCGATTGTGTCTGTATTCGCAAAAGCAAAATAAACAGAAACGAAAACAAAATGTTAAAAAGCAGCGGCAAAATTGCGGGAAATAAATTAAGATGAAAATTAAACACAAAAAAAACTGAAATATACGCTAAGTGCATATGAAATAGCTATAAGAGAATTCGAATGTGATGCTCTAACCTAAACTAACCTAATCTATATAAATCATACCTTGCGTATCCTCTGTTAGACATAATATGTTGTTATGCACTTATGGTTAAGGTCTAAAAGACAAAAATCATGAAATATATTGTCCTACTTGTACCTATCTTTTACTTCCTATTTTTCAGCCATTCGCGGAAAAATCCAAAAAATCATCATATTCACCGTCTGGTCTCAACGACGAAGTTTGGGAAGATATATGGTCAAGTACCTTTGGTGGTGTCAACGACCTTCTTGCCGTCAGCCACTGCCCTGTTGGCGGCGTCCTTAGCTTCGCCGGCTGCGAGCGACACCTTCGACAGCTCCTGGTCCAGCGCGTCGATGGCGGACTTCTTGGCGTCAGCAGCTGGAGCAAAATACCATTACGTGAATTATTCGCATGGGCTTGAAGTGCGGTTTTTTTGGGAATTAAACTGCTTAAATGTTTGGGCAGTAACAACACTTAATTAGTTCCTGCTAATTTCCAAAGGCACTATTGTGCAATATTATCGTATATATCGTATGCTTCCATTATGGAATGCGGAGGAGGACTACTCGTATCATTTACTTAATATATGTAGACTTACTAGATTTAGTAGATAAAAACAAAAAGTTACATTGTAAAATTGATTATGTTTTGCAATGCATCGTTTACTGATGATAGACAGTAGTGGAGAGTGGTGAGTGGATGTCTCTTCTAATATTATGATTAGGAACTCATGAATTACAGGGAACACTTTTTATCCTCGAATACTCTGTCTAATGGGTACGGCATATGTACCTAATGGGCGCCTAATGGGTTTTACTTGTGTAGGTACGTCAGGTTTTATCTATGTAAATGTTGTCAAATTTAAAATAAGTAATGTATGTAAGGACATACTTGTAAGATCTTTCCACATATTTCATTTCTTCAAATAAAGTTAAAGAACATGTTGATGCTTGTAAGTATACCTAGTTATGGTTTCCAAATTGAGTCGATTTTAATGTTACAGATGAATTACAGCTTGAAGAGGAAATACACCTTAAATATAATAATATTTTAATCATATCGATGTCATTAACATTTTGTTTAGTAGGTACCTAAATCCACGTAAAATTAAATATCAACAGTATCAAAAAATCCCGGTAACTGGTGGTAAAGATGTTGCCTCCCACGTTTCCGTGTCAAGCAAAAAGGATAATCTTTCTACCTTCCCACATCCTTCAAACTAGAATGCAGCTATTGCAATGCTCTGTTCTGGTTACTATTAAGACATAAATAGGTATCACAGCAGAGCTATCGAAGGCGAACAAAAGATCTTTAAAGAAAAGATGTCCAATGTAAAAAATTTCAAAGGTATATTCACACAATTTCTATAATTATTGGGCAAAATTGGACCATAAACAATTCCTATCGCGTCGCTATCTATTGCCATCTTTCCAAACATCCGGAGCGGTCAAGCAAGTTCTGAACAAACCCATTTACTCCAAAAAGCTGTGCAACCGGTATTCTAAATTAGATCTGGGAAAATTTGAACACAAAAAACGTAAAACGTAATGCCAATTACATATTACCCAGGGGCACGACGGTGGATCTGCTTTGTCGATCAAACACGACTCTAGGTTGGTTCTTGAAGAAACTTAAGGCATTTTTATCGAATTTTCCAAACAAAATATAAACCCAATTGTTGCAGTAGCAAGTTAAATATAGTGGAGCCCTTCGTGGTTTGAACATGGTGGCACAACTGCCATACCTATTTTTACTTCATAATAGCAGTAATTGAGTGAATCTTCTACAACTTTTAGAATCTTACTCGTAACCATAACTTCACAAGGTTTTCAACACACTTTTAGACATTATACTACAAAGTTTGTCCCTAAATCAGCTTCAGTAACCGACTGCATGTTACTACTAAATTACTTAAACTAGAGATGTACTGTGATAGTTACCAGTGTTAGCAGCATCAGAAGCGGACTTCTCGGCGCCGCTAATCATCTCGCCGGCCTTCTTCACCTGGCCCTCGACCACCTGGGCGGCTTCAGCTGCCTTCTCCTGCGCGAGCTGCTCCGCATCCTTCTTCTTGCGGTCGAAGAGGGAGGCGGTCTTCTCGCCGATGCTTCGGAAAGCGCCTGCAAATATAACTTGATATAAGCACCAGAATTATACGGCTGTTGTCATTTTATATTAAATCGCTTTATAATTTATAATTATACGAATATTTTACTCCGTTATTTGTTATTAATTTATGAATTAAAGTCTATGGACTAGACAGTAAAAACTACCTTGTCGATGAAACATACTTAAGTAGTCGATGGTCAATATGCAAAGAGCATAGGATTACAAATCATAATAAGAAACTATGAATCACAATATTAATAAGAACTTAAAATAAACAAATATAGTGTTGCTCTTTACAACTAAAACAATATTCAACTAGGTATTTATTTACTGACTTAAATGACGATTTCATGTTCGGCATAAACACACTTAATAACGCCATTAATAGCATCCGTAATATTCATATTTGAAATTGAAATGTGTATCGGATGAATATTTAACGGTTTGCTTCCAAATGACCTCCATAAACCCAGTTGTGAAGTAAATAACTGTTAGGTACCTATTTAATCAATTAAACATCTATATGAACTATCTAGTTCATGGTGATTAACCCTAATGGGTAGATATTAGACGCTAAAAGAAATCTAGATGGTGACAATTATTGGCTATTAAAATTAATAAAAAATAGCTTCGAAGCTTATATTTAATTGGTGACTCTTGTAGTAATTTTCCAAGAGTATTGTTGATCGTCGGTAGTCCATATGAACTACTGACGATCGTATTATACGAGGCATAAAAATATGGTTGGTATATACCAACCATATTGTTATTCCTAATATCTAATGATTTGAAAGACTGAATTAAAGGCTCGATACCACATATTGTTCGTTGTATGGTAAATGTTCACCGCTGTCTGTATATATCTGTATTCAACTGTAAATAAGATTAGATCTTAAGTTAACCACAGATGTTACTTCTTTTTTTATAATATAGGAGTAGCAGACGAGCACGCAGTCCACCTGATGGTAAGTGGCTACTGCCGCCCATGGACATCTATAATCAACCCCAGATAGGATTAGGTGTTCCTACCTGAGGTCGGCCACAGATGCGCCGTTACCCCTGAGGAGTAAGCTGTAATGCCTCGGAAAAGTATGTCTCCCTCACCACACCCTTCAAAACGGAACACAGCAGCGCTTAACACTGCTGTTATTAGGCAGAAATAGGTGTGGCGGTGGTGCCGCCGGAGCCGAATCACAAAGGGATCTACCACTTCCTCTTAGGACTCAGTTCGGGCGCCTTACTCTACCTTACCAAACCTTTCAAATAGATCACAGCGTTTTACACAGCTAAAGGTAAAAACAGCGACGATGTGTCATCCCAGCCGAAAAATGAGTTCTTCCACCTTTACCCTTTATGCCGATTATATTTAAACTTTTATTTCAGGCAACCTATATAAAGTGCGCATATCCAGCAGGTACTAAGTGGCAGTATCGATTCACCTTCGCCCGGTCAAGGTGTCCTTCACCTCAGACACCTTTGTATATTTCATACTTCTTTCAGAAATCATTCGTATACATTATGTATTACAGAATTCATATTATTGTTTTATTTTTGTATAATAATATGGTCATAAATGCCGATATAGTAAGTACTAAGTAGATGCCTAAAGAATCAACTCAAAAGAAATAATATCCGATCATAATCTGTTAAAAGTGAAATTTAAGTAAATTTAGAAGCTTTTTAGATTTTTTTTAATAAAATGAAATAGTACATAAGAAATACAGAAATTTTACAATTTCATGAAATTTAAGCGTAACTGCAAACTCATTTTCGAATAAATTGAAAATATGTATAGATAGTATAAATATGTACTCACGTAGTTAGGTCCTACCGATATATACAGAAATCTTTAATATAAATCCATTTGAGTAATGAAACAATTTGCTGTATGTTTTATATATGTCGTGGCATGGCGTTAAATAATAGGCAATTTATGTGGCGACAGTGTGGCACCCATTGGTCGGTGTGGGTGCGCCGTTAGAACACCATAACGTTATATGGACAATTTGTTTAGTGCTATGGTAGAAACGAGGAAAGGAATGGTTTATAAATAGATTGCTTTAATTTTACAAGTGGACGTAGGTTTGACTGTTTGTATTTTATTTCTCTTCTGATATAGCGTATAGGATGCGACAGATAGCAGTTTCAGGTTAAAAAAACAAACTAAAAATAGTTAATTTTAAATATCATAGACACTTAGAGAGATTAGAAAGCGAAGTTAAGTATGTATACGCAATTAAATATGTTTAAGAACGAGAATTCTTGGTCATAAAATCTTTTCAGTTTAATTTCCAATTAGCACGTACAGAAAAACAATAATTTATATTTTACCTGTTGTAATACGATGTGTTATTGTCACATTTAATATACTTTAAATTGACGTAAGATTAATGTGAAAAGTAAATACTACACAGTGTAGGTCATGTCGACCTATCTTTAAGTCCTATGTACACAACAACAAGATATTGCTTATGTGTAATCGAGCACATAGGTATTCGTTACAAAGTAATTGAAACATAAACAAGTTCATATAATGACAGCGCTGGAGATTTATTAATATATGATAATCAGATATTCTATCTATACTTACTATGTGTATATTTGTCAGATGATACATGACAACGTAAAAATAACTATATGGGCCCGATGACGTTAGGTCGACGGGTCAGTTTTACCGTTTATAGACTGACAAATTTTGGTGTTCACATTATAGTGACTATCAATCTGTGGGTCTTACCTCGTGTGAATAAAACCGTCTTGTAGCTCAGTGTGAAACTGACATTTGTCAGTCAGCGTACGGTAAAATTGTCGGGTCGACCTTATGTAAACGGGCCCTATCTTGCCAATATTTTTATTGATACTGTCATTTATATGACAAATTTCTATTCTTCTAAAATTCGTTGAATACTAAAAAGGTATTAATTGGGTGGAAAATTATAGGTACTCAATACAAAAGTGAACAACTTTGTGCCACTGTGTTGCGCATCAGATAGTCTCTTTTCAGTTAGGATGAAATAATTTCCACATGACACGGTTCAAATACTTTACAATAGTTAGCCTTCATACGCGATAATAACGTTGAATCACGAACAAAAATACATATTATGTTCACACGTATTTTTTTTATTGTTTATTACATTGTGACAAAACATTCGTCATACAACACAATATAAAGTTACTAAGAAAATACCCTTCCCTTCCCTTATGTGTTAAAACAAAGAAGTGCTGTGTCAGAGGACGCCGCCTTCATTATAAGATTATTTAGCAGTTTAAGTTAGCGTAGAATTACTCATTAGTCATAAATTAGGCTAGATCGTGATTAATATAAAGTACCTATTAGTCACTTGGTACTTTATACAAAAAAAAAAAAAACTAAGAAAATACAGTTTATCTACATATTAAAATTGCGAACTCACCTAGGTTCTTGTCTATCGGCAGGCGTGGAACAGAGATCAGAATTATTTATAACTTATAACATTCCATGATATCTATAAAATGGTTGTAAATCTATATAAATGACGATAGTAAAGTAACGATAGAGTAAAGTTCCATGCGAATGAGGCTAAATGTGAACGTGCTTTGTTCTTCAAGTGGATATTAAAGGAATCATTTATCTATATGAATTTAATATCTATTGTAACATTAAGAAACCATGGTTTTTAAAAATTTTATTGTATTAAATACTTAGTCTCGAAGATCAGTGATAGGTATGAAATTCGGTCTCTCAGTCTGGGATTCCGAGGTTCGAATCCCAGGCACCTGTGATTTTTTCGGAAAATTCGAGTACTAATAATTAAATATCAATTGCATACAATGAAGGAAAACTTCGTGAAGGAAATAAATGCATGCCTGATAAATTTTAAAAAAAGTTCTCAAATATGTGACGTCTACCAATTGGTACTTGGCCAGTGCGCTAGAACTATGACCTAATCCCTATTTTTGAAAGGCCTACGCCCAGCAGTGGTACAGTAATATATTAACGACACATTTATATCTAAAAATTCATAGTTTAATATGTATGACGGTTTCAGTAGGTACATAATGTCTACATGTATCACTAAAGTATTTCGGTAGCTCTATTATTACGTGCGGCCTCATGACCTCAATACTTTGGACCTTGTAAGTTCCGAAAGTGTTATGTATTGAGTCATAATCCTAAGTTTAGCGATGAAGAACTTTTCTAACTTTGTTACCTATAGTTATTTTTAACATTTAGTAAGATATGTATGATCTAATGTAACTATGTCACACTATTGTAATACTTATGATGCAGGCGTACTACCTTTACTTATTATGATTTTAATTTGAGATGAAATCATCAAAAGGGCATGCAATGCACTATTTATTGGATACTAAACCCTTAGATATCTGTAACTTGACTCCAAATACAATAATGCTTCTTATGAGGACTAACTTGTAACGCCTCGTATACCTATATTTGTTTCATTAAACACTTAGGTTGCATTTTTGCTTACCACACTATTTTTCAATATCGTGGGTGCCATGGACACACATACAGACTTTACACAAACACCCAGACCCAGGCCAAAAATGTAACTTCATCATCTCTGTCTGGCCGGGGATCGAACCCGGAACCTACACGTCAGAACAGTGTGACCGCTTTGTCACGCAGATCGTCAAATGTGTGGCGGTGATACCCAAGATGTACCACGCAGATTTCTACCCTTAAAATAGCTCTAAGTAACGTTTCTACCTTCCGTAAAAATAGCTATAAGTAAACCAAACATGCGTGCACGAGCAAAGTAATGTTTTGGTCTATTTTCAAAATGTTTCTAACGATTTATGGAGCATGCGGAACGACGCACTAGAACTTGGCAGTAATTCTAAAATGGTGGAATACTCTGAAATATGATTTATACATTCGCTTCGAGACTTTACAATTCAAGTTCAATAGCTAATAATTCATGATGTATGGCCTTTTCATAGAAACGATATGATCAAATAACAAGCACATATTTATCGTGTAGACATAAAAAATGAAATATACAGTGGGTATTCGGTTTTCAATTGTATATAAATAAGGTTACATCACATATGGGTACTAAAGTTATCTGTCTTATAATCCTACAAATTGAGACTGACAGTAATATTAAGAATTCTAAAGTGTAGGAGGCCGTATATCAATTCAGTTTCAGTTTATAAGCTATCCTGTCTTTACACTGTACATTTCTTTCCATACTTTCCATTACTTTACTTTTCGGGGCCCCCCGAATACTTTAGTGCCCAGGGCCCCGGCATTCCTCCTTAAGATGGTTTTGTACAAACAGTTCACCTAATTACCACACTCGAAAGCGCGGCGCCACTCGCGCTGTTAGCTTGTGGAGAATACGATATTCTACCACGGACTCCGCTTCCGAGATTATAAAACATTCTTACAGAATAGAATTCTGATCTCATCCGAAAAAAACGTAAATCGGTGACGTAATCACCTATCAATCTCAGTGGATACTAGTAGCCGAGTTATCATTCAATCCAAGAATGTAGTTCTAGATCGTTTAGCGTCGTAAGGTACACCATCTGTGCAGGTTGGTTAAACGTAACCGGAGACTAGTTAACTACAAGTATGTCTTAGACTACTGATCTCATTGATAAAGTAACAAAACAGACTCTTAATGTAAAAATTATTTTTACTGACATTAGCCAGTCACGTCGTAAAATGTAATATGAGCTGCTTGTTTGATGATTCCATATAAAAAGGCGATTATTGTTTTTTTTTTTAAATTATTTTACTTACTTTCTTACTGCTTCATATGTTGCCTAAAAGAAGCCGCCTCTTTATAGGTAAACTGATATATTTTGTTTGGTGAACAAGTAAAGAGCATTTAAAGATACTACAGAGTTTGCAAACTTATCCGATGAAATATGACTACCCAAGAGGAGTCTATTTAGTTCCTTCGCCTGTGACTGACCTCCATTTACAATCATCTCGACGCAAAAACCGGCTTTGCGCAAGTAAATGTAACCTATGTTAGGATATTATCATCCCATGTGGAACAAAAAAACACTTTCAATGATTAATAGGCATTCTAGGCTGCATGGGTAGGTACTACTTTTGTTGTTTGGTCTTATTCTAAGAGAATTATCCATTATAAATTATATCATGATTTTATTACTTTAGAACTTTTAGAACTCTTTTTGACCCACAAAAGGAATGTTTATCTTTTCGTCCGTCTGTGATATCTTAGTTTCTAAAAAGATGAACTGTTTTTTTTTATTTTTTGCCTGAAAGTTTTCTTGGTTAGAATTGTTTTAACTATGTTATGGATAAATGTATTCTACTTTGAAGATCATCAGCTTCTTCTTGGAGTCGAGGGATTTATAATCAAGTTTTATTAATGCTTCACAAAACACGTACATTTGACGCATTGTGGGATAAAATTATAAGTACAGCATACCATAAGGATGAATGATCATTTTAATTGCGTAGATTGTCATTCTCTAGGAGGTAGTTTCCTTAACAATGACTTGCGTCATCTTGTTTCTTATCCTCGTCTAAAGGATTCATCCGGTTGTTTATTTAAATAACGTTAACAAACTTTGCGTTGTGATTGTTAAAAGACATTCATATGACAAATAAAAGTATCAAAGACGTGATATTGCATTTGCGTCACAAAGGAATGCATTATTTTTTCTATTGTCTTCTTATTTAAAATATGAAGATAGACTGGAATAAATCAACTTAAACCTTCTCTTATACTTAGATTTATGGTTCATAACACCTAACGTATTGTACTATACTGGCGTAACTCTAGGTTGTAGGGTAAAAAATAGTCAAATTGTTTTTACCTACGCTTATCTTAAACCATGGTCAATTGGTCAAAGAATCTCATGCATCACATGGAGAGAGAGAATAGCCTCGACATTTTTTCCTAATGGTTATGTCCTGTATTTAAAATTGCTTATTTTATGATACAACTCTCCCAGAAGAAAGTTTAAACATCAATAAAAGTTATCCGGTGTATGTCGTTTTACTGGCTGTCGTTCATATGGTAAATCATTGATATAAACTAAAAATAGAAACGGACCTAGGATGGAGCCCTGAGGTACACCTATTTTAAAAGTACGAGTACTTAGTGCGTGCATAAAAGCGTAGTCTATAAGTTACTATTTGACCGATAAATTTGTGTGATAAAGTAGCTCTAGCTTTACACAGTCCATAAGCATAAGTTTACATCATGTTCATAACTATAAAAAATTGCAATAAGGAGTTCTGTTCTTTTCGCTTTCACAGTATTTAAAGTAAAGGATCTACTTTGAAAAATCATTTACATTTTGATATTCACAAGCCAAATCTGTAACCGGAAATTCCAGTATTCGTACCCTATTGCATCTGTCCTATAGATCAATTCGTCACTCGGTCAGAAATAGCGCAGTTCGGCAGTCGGTCAACGAGCGTTGCTCTTTGTTAGCACAAACGGGAAGAGGTTATTTGCGCGCTTCCACATTAGCGACGCAGACTTGCAATCACGACAATTGTTTGCGTTAACCGTTTGTATTGGATGTTTCTTGATTGTTATTGTTGGAGATTCTGTAGCGAGGACGAGATGAAAGAAATTTCTGCGTAAAAATACCGGCGGATTTACTGATGATATGAAATGTTGCGACTATCTTAGTCCTTAGGACGAGCAAAGCTTCTGTAATCGGCGTTTATCCTATATGGAGTTGGTCACAGATATCCATGAGCGGTGACCACATAACATCAGGTAAAACACCGTTTGCTACTCATACTCTCAATCGTAAAAACAATCTCCAGAAATGCTTTCGCATAAGGATTCTCTGTCGCGGGTGGTATTCACACTTTAGACATATACCCATAAAATTTATAAACAAACACAGGACAGACTGTTAAATTTATCAGCCGAAAAGATACAATATTAGACTACTTTTAAATTAGAAAATTAGTAGGAACTTAATACTGAACCCACATGCATCGGGAAATTCGTTGAAATAACTTTACAGTTTTAGAAAATTACAAATGTCATCTGTTATAAACGATAAAAACTATAGCTGAAAATATAACAGTATTTGTTTCAGTTTTAGAATATAGCAAAGCAATTATTTCAATAGTTGATGTGTTTTTTAATTAAATCTTTACAATATACCGTGTTACATTTTACATTTAATACAATCGTGTAGTGTGTAGTGTGTCACTGTCTTTAAGTCAATGTACTGATTTGCGCTCCAAATAACTCTTAAGTGCTTCAGTGTCTACCCACTCGAATATTGATTGATTTGTATTTGTATTGCTGGTTAATGCCATATTTTGGTACTTACACAAAGGTCATTACCGGGTAAAACGGGTGTATTTAAAAAGCCATTTTCATGTTTAGAAATATGTATATCTCTGCATTTGTTATTGCACGTGTGAAT
The DNA here is from genome assembly GCF_041222505.1 of Epargyreus clarus. NCBI lineage: Eukaryota > Metazoa > Arthropoda > Insecta > Lepidoptera > Hesperiidae > Epargyreus > Epargyreus clarus. The sequence continues at coordinate 12,714,345 of NW_027332212.1, forward strand.
TCGAAAATCTTGATATTTTTGTATCGACAACAACCAGACTTGTTTTTAATCAATCTCTTAACATGTCATCCAAAATTAAAAAATGACAGAACTTTTTGTTCGTCAGTACCTCTTTAAAACTGCAACCACTTCCCAAGGACAAGCGGAGAAAGAAACTCCACAACACCCGCATTTTCTTTAAAAACATAATTTATAATAATAAATTGTAAATACAGTAACGGAATATTTGCGTCTAGACCTATTTCTAACTACACATTTTATTTTTTAAGTATTTGTTTGATTCATAAATGTTTATCCTTTTTCTGAGAGGCTTGTGATCAATTTTCATTAAGCATTATAAAGCAATGCAACTACTGTGTACGTGCATAATATCAAGAACATACAACGTTTAACCAATAACAATCCATTTTAATAACTCTCCACTGCATTCACGTCTCATTCTATCAAGATCACATACGAGAAACGACGAGTTTAATCTGCGCCAGTAATCTTTGCCCGAGATATTTATGGAGTACGAAAATATCTCGTGAGATAAGAGTGAGGTGCGAATTCCTCAAACGTTATGTTAGGCGAAAGATAATCTTAATGGATGATCTAATCGAAAGGTCTTCTGAAATGAATGGAAAAAGCGTGTGTCAGGTACTTTATTGGTCAAGTTGTGATGCAGTGAAAATCGTAAAAATACATTTTTACGGAATTGCGGTGGGTTTTGTTTTTCGAGCGTATATATGTATGTAGGTATTTCTCATTCTTTAGCACGCCCTGTAGGAGAAACTTGATAGTTTTTACCATAAAATGAGGTGTCGTTGTATTCGTCTAAATAATGATAGTGACAGACTATATTTTTCAGTAGTCGGGTTTTTTTGTTTTTATAATAATACGCAAGAACTTCTTCACGCTACAAATAGGTGTGGCAGTGGTACCTCCCCGGTCCAAAAACACCGGTTCTACCACCATTCAATATTTTTTAGTCTAACCAAACGTAGTTGAAATCAGAAGCTACGTGCGTATTTATTATAATTTACAATCAATACTGTAAACATATTTGATATCTATTGTAAGGTTATGAAAGTTAAATAAATGAAATAATTAGTGCTCATTAATAGTGCGCACGTGATTAACACTATATAATTAAATGTATAGAGAATATAATACCTAACATTACGCCATATATTGTAAACATGTCATAATCAAGTCGATTCTTTGTTCAGAAATAACTTCTAATTGCCTAAGAGCTTTTTTAAATACAAAAGTAACAAACTGTAGCAAACTAGCTTGTAGTCCACCTTATGGTAAGCGGCTACTGCCGCCCATGGACGTCTGTAGTCAACCCCGGACAAGACTAGTATCCTACCTGAGGTCGACGACAGATACTATGCTACCCTTGGGAACCAAGTACCAACGCTTCAGAAAAGTATGTCTTCCTTACCACATCCTTTAAAGCAGAACACAGCATCGCTTAACACTACTATTGTAATGCAGGAATAAGGGAGGCGGTGATGCCACCGGAGTCAAACCACAAAGGCTTCTCTACTTTCATGACATTAAAAGAATATGCAGTTTACAGTTACAAAATATAAGAGATCAAACATAAACACTTTAATTTTAATTATTTACAGCAAGTAGGTCACATAGGAAATATTTCAGAACACAATTATTTTATTGCAATAACTATAACGGCAGTCACGTTATCCGCACATAAAATTGATTGTTTCAGACACGGATTAATTTAGACTTTAGTAATACTCATATCCAGATTAAGAATATTAATTTAAGATGAAGAATTGTCTACTTGCTGCCACGAACTATACAATAGGTATGCATTTTTTAAAAACATGCTTTCTCATATTCTTCTCAGCAAATTCATTTGATGCCTGTATTATAAGGGTGGTTAAGAAATACTAACCGCCATTTTGGAGTGTCGGCCATGTATTTATTAGGCGAAATTCATTCAGTGCGAAATGAAGACTGTAATATGACAGTTAATTTCTAATCTCATGTGTATGGGTACTAAAAAATAGTCACAAAGAAGAAAAAAAATGTATGAAAGCCCTGTTTCGTCTTTCTTTTCACGATGATTCATTTAATGATGTCCTCGACAGCCTGGCATGGACACAATTACATGTTGTAGTTAAGGTCGATACTACAAAGCAGTTATAAAGTCAATTATTTACGTAACTAACCAAATTATTTTTATTTTATCATACCATTTGTTATGTGACTCTACAAACTATTGTTTTAAGTACATTAATGAGTATTACTTAAGATATACAGATATAAAGATAATAAACATTGTAGCACAGTAGTACCTACTTGCACAAATGCTTGTATTATGCTGATAATGTGGACGCATTCACATAATCATAGCAAGAATTCTATTTCCGTCGTACATACAACGGATTAATCATTACCTAGTATTCATTGTCTTCATCCTCACAGTTACGTGTCTTTGTAATGAAGTTCTTAACGTCAGGAATATAATTAAAATATTGAAGTTACTTGTAAAATTATTACGGAAAATACCTTGTTCGGGTACAAAGTCCTTTCTGATTAAAACTGGAATTGCGTGGTACAAACAAACATGGTAGGAAAAGAAGCACTTATATACTGGGCTATACATATACATATATATATATTAGATCATACATTACGCAAAATGACTGTTATTATATCGTCAGAAGATCAGACAGATGGACTCTACAACATTATAAGGGAAAGCGTTTCACCATTTGGTTACCAAAACCCAAAAAAAATTAGCAGGTATTAAATTCTATAAAGATTTAATTAGAATAAGTACAGTAATCCGAGTAATGTGTAAAAATGTGTAAGGATATGCAAAAAACAGCTTCTAACCTTACATTTAATTAATTTAATTCATAAAACCCAATTATAAAAATTACTAAATGTTCTTGGAAGAGGAAAAAAAAGAATGAATGAGTTATGAACTGTAAAAATGTGACCCAATACAGTATACTGTACGTATTGCGTCATATATAGTGGATGCCGCCTACAAGTCTAGATTCCGACAGGCGCCCTGGAGACTACAAGTCTACAACTAGGTATTGATCGAGCGACCCATTGCAGTGTTGTGTTTGCAGACTAATAAACTCATTGGACCTTTATTTTCCACTGATAATGACGCCACTATGACTTTCATAGACAGGAGGTATTTCATAGTCAAAATTATGTACAGTTTGGTGGATTTTCAGTTTTCACACACACACCTTCATATTTATCATATTATGTTCTTTTACCGTAGAAAAATGTTCCATTAATGAAATTGAAATTCTACCTTATAATCACCTTTGGAATAATTTTGTGTTTTGCTTATATTGATTTTACTATAGAATGTTGGTCACAGATCCGTTATTAATACTAACGGGTCAGTTGGTAGACGGTACGCCTCTTGTTAATATCTCTCTCCTGCCAAACCCTTTAACGCAGAACAGCGCAGCGCTTACCACTGCTATTATAAGGCAGAAGACTAGTCCATACGTAGTGAACCATAAATATTTATCTATCACATTTATAGATATAAACATAATGTGACAATCTAACTAGTCGACGTAGTACAAGTACGACACAATCAAATTATTTTGCAAAGGAAACAATAATTCCATGTGGGTGAGCTACAAAAGCTAGTCGGCCGATGAGCTCATAAAGCTAGTAAATAGAGCAATTCCCAGTACAATACGCCACCCACCAGTCTAGGTGTCGCCGAGCTGACTACAACCTAGATCCAGGTATTGATCGACGTCTAGCTGTTAAGTTTTATGGGCTGAGGTGCGGTGATCAAGTCAACTTTACCTATAAAACTTATTTAAACAGAAATATGAAATTTATGAGTATGTCGGATATGAATCTATTTCTATCCCATTGCTGGACTGGTCTCCGTCATTGTGAAAGTGAGGATTAATGACATAGGACACTACGCTAGACAAGTGCGCAAGTAAAACACCTTTGAGAACGTCTTTAAACATACTTTCATATGTTTAGGTTTCCTGGCTATGTTTTCCTTTAACATTAAAGCAAACATAACTTTATAGAATTAGAAGTGTGTGAAATTAGAAGTAATCCGAACCTCGGACAGAATATTTATGACTAGGCTATCACTGCAACTGACTATGGTTTGACATAGTAATATGTAGTTTCTTTGTTGTTTTCGACTCTACACGTTCCTATTTCTCATACACCTTATTCTTGGTAAAGACAATTTCGTAAAAGCTTTTCTTCGAACTGAATCGATTATAAAACAAAGATTCTAAGGAACTTCAGTGTTTGTGATTGTTTTTCATGTGAAACTGAAAGAGAAACGTATACTGGCGTGAGTCACACATAAACGATGATAGAGGTGACCCTTTTGAAAGTTATGTTATCATCGACCTTCTATTCCGTATAAACTTTTTTTTTTTATAATATAAGAGTAGCAGACGAGCATGCAGTCCACCTGATGGTAAGTGGCTACTGCCGCCCATGGACATCTGTAATCAACCCCAGATAAGATTAGATATTCCTACCCGAGGTCGGCCACAGATGCGCCGCTACCCCTGAGGACTAAGATGGAACGCCTCGGAAAAGTTTGTGTCCCTTACCACACCCTTCAAACCGGAACACAGCAGCGCCTAACACTGCTGTTATTAGGTAGAAATAGGTGTGGCGGTGGTGCCGCCGGAGGCGAACCACAAAGGGTTCTACCACCTTCTAACTTATTAGAACACGACCTTTAGACCTCAAAGGTAGGTCACTCGTATGATCTACGTAGAAGAACATTATATAAAAACTAGCTAGAAAACGTTGTTGCCATATAAACAATAAAATGTTAAGGGTGAACAATCCTTATCACTTAGGGGTATGAAAAATAGATAGTAGCCGATTCTCAGACCTACTGAATATGCATATAAAATTTGGTGAAAATCGGTAAAGCCGTTTCGGAGTAGTACGGTAACTAACATTGTGACACGAATTTTATATATAAGATTTATAACATTCTACGAGCAATTGCAACATTTTTAGGTCATAATAATGCCTACGAATGAACCTTTAATAAAAGTGAACGTAAATTATCGTCCAATGTCGTACTTATTGATTGTGTGCGAAAAAGCACTGCTTTTTTAATGTTCTTTATTATTAAGTATGTAAGATGTATCTAACGAACCCAGGCAAACGCTTGGAACAAACGATCTTTAAACATGAATAACTCTATTATTTTTAATGTAAAATTACCATATTTGCAAAATTAAATGTATATAACACAATTAAATCATATAAAACTGGTGAACCTTATGAGCTCTATGTGATTCACTGGTAAAAGATTAAGAGAAATGTTGTCACTGGAAAATATTCGCCTCGTTGACAAAAATAACTTTAATTTCATTCATGTTTTAAAGACGTTCATATTTTTTGCGAGGATCGATATTTACTATACAGAAAGTCACAACTTTCAATAATTATATTTTCAAATAATTCGTCATTTTTCGACTCAGATCATTAGCACAAAAATATCGATGCAAGCATACGAAAACGACTTCCTGACATCTTTTGGAATGGAGAAAGTTCATGTCATAATCAATTTTAAACTCCTACAAGTATAATGTAAGTCTTATCCACTGAAGACGACATACGTAAGTTTATTCAACTTGTAGCCATAGATTAGTAAAGATACTTCGCCGCCTTGAAATTGAATGAAGCCACAAACGCCTTATTTTAGTAAGTTCTTTTTTTGAATCCTTGACAAATAAAAACATTTTTAGAGAAATTTTACGAATAAATAACAAATTTACGTAATAATTACGTAATTTACGTAATAAATAAATAATTATTTCAAATATTTTAGGGACATTTTAGCACTGATATGTGGCAAAACTTTTTTACGCAACTATTTCAATTCTCAAAACTGGGTACATTTTCTTGTTAGGAGTGAGTAATCTTTACTAATCTATGCTTGTAGCATGTAACTATTTACCAGTCTGGTTCATTTACAGGCAAAATATACTAGACCTACCTACGTTTATATCTAAATCAGCCCACGCACCTACATTCTCCATTACGCGTACTCTCATCCTAATCCGTATACAAAATCTCAATTGGTACATTACCCCTAGATAGACTGGTCTAGACTGACATGCTGAGACGGGTATCCGGTCTACGACACACAGATGACATCATTATTCTACTCGTATTATATTACTGATGTCATCGACTCTTGAGCCAATTTGCGCTTTAAGCCGAACTCCATTGTTTATTAAATAATTAAAGCCGGTTGAATAGAAGCATTTCATTTGAGATTATGTTTATTTTTGATATTAAGAAATGATCAAGAATCGATATTATGCATAGGTACTAAGAAATTTGCGAAACAATACATTTTTACCAAATATTTTGTGTAAGTCATGCCTAAAGTGCCTGTGATCGTAATACTTGCAATAATAAGAGTTCAGGTTACCGCACTGTTCTTATCAAAGTATATAGGTATTAGTGAAGTTACCTCTACATTATTATCCAGTCAATAGGTTTTTGTTCTTATTTCCTATTGTCTGTACTTCGCTATTATCCAACATCTTAAGTAAGTAGAGTTGGTAATTAAGGTAATAGCACCGGAAAGTGTTTTTCATTTGGCTACATTATGATTATATTATTAACATTAATAGGACGACTCTATTTATGGACGAGTTTATGTTCTAGTAGAATAAGCTTACCGCACCGGCGCCGGAAATAGTATTTCAAATCGTATGATACTTAAGTCGTGAACACATGCCTTAATTATTCTTAGACGAAGGAAATACTAATAATATACTTATATTAGCAACCTTAAGAGTTATTCGTAGTCTGTGTGAGGTCTGTTAAGTGTTAACCCTTACCTACTTCGCGATACTATCGGCCTTAACCCATAGATTAGTAAAGATACTTCGCCGCCTTGAAATTGAATGAAGCCACAAACGGCTTATTAGTAAGTTCTTTTTTTTAATTCTTGCCAAATAAAAACATTTTTAGAGAAAATTTACGAATAAATAACTAATACTGCGTAATTTACATAATATATAAATAATTATTTTAAATATTTTTGGGACATTTTAGCACGGAGACGTGGCAAAACTTTTTTACGCAACTATTTCAATTGTCAAAACTAGTTACGTTTTCTTGTTAGGAGTGAGTGATCTTTACTAATCTATGCCTTAACCCTTCAAATTCCAATATTCCCGTGACATGATATGCATCTAAAACATACAATTAACCTTCCACCTACACCTCAAATTATATTATTCCCGTGCAGCATCCACGGTCGCCTATATAAGTGCATGCATCAGTCAGAATTTTATTTCATGGTGATCTGAAATATAATTGAGAATTACAATGTAGTATCCTTCTTCCCACTCGTCGGCATCGCGATTGTTTAGCCTTTAAAAACAAAAAAAGTTTAAAGACCACTGACACTGCGTATGACAGTGACAGCTCCGGATTCCTCACTTCTTTTTCGCGCTTCCAAGGCATCGTGATACTATTTTTTCAAAATTTTGTTAAACGTGTATAGTGAAGCAAAGCTAGTGGAAAAATGAAGAAAATGGAAACTAGGAATGAAGAATCACGTCCGCGTAGTTGTAGTCGCAGTAGCAGGAATTTACGAAGCAATTCTTCGGATTGGATCACCGGTTCAGAGGTTATGTACAAATTACTTACCAGGTATGTAAGAAAATAATGCATTATTCACCTTTTACAGTATGTGTGCACGACTATAAAAATGCCTAAATAACTAACATATTCTCAGAAAGAAACTATATTGTTCGAAAAACTTTCTCGTATCTACAACTTCAAAACTATTCATGCACGCCAATCTCGCTGTTGCACATTACAGACACCAAACGATGCTCATATTCGCCATTAACCGTAAGATGCTTGCATTTTTATGCATATAATTTAGCAATTAATGGTCCAAATATAAAATGCACCCGAGCCATTGAGTACGAGATACTCGTTGCGTCGCTTTGTCGACACTAAATGTTTCCCATGTTCACCATTAAGCACGAGATGCTGGCCCTAACATTTATATGTGGCAAATGTTCAAATATTCAAAGAGTCACAACCGTCGAGTACGAGATACTCCTAGTGTTACTTTGTTGACACTAAACGGTTCACTCATTCGCCATTGAGTACGAGATACTCGCGCTAACATTTCTATGTGGCACTGGCAAGTGGTCGAATATACAAAGCATCAGAACCGTCGAGTACGAGATACTCCAAGTGTTACTTTGTTGACACTAAACATATCACTCATTCGCCATTGAGTACGAGATACCTGCGCTAATACTTATATGTGGCAAATGGCTTGAATGCGTCCATCACTAGCTATTGCACTAACAATACACAGTATAAAGCATGAATGATTTATAAGCACCAAGCTAGAGCTGCTACAACACAAGGTTATGCCAACCCTGTTATACCAACTCTGACAAAATAATTTTCAGAACCAGCTATAATTTCAGGAATCATTCATGGAGTTATTGCAAATAGCAAAACATATTTGTAACTTTATGACAAAACAGTGTCCTAACAGAAATGGAAAATATTATGTCAACATACTGGGACAACGAGTGAATACAATAATATCATCAGAGTTCTCTAAAATTGGGAGGTATGTGTGAAGCAACTGGATGAATAACATATTCCAATGAGAACTGAGGAAATCAACCTGGTACATTTTGATGCTCTTCTCAGAATAACACTTTAACTAGTGCTACCTATAAAGGTCATAATAGGTTTTTTATGCTCCACCACAATACACACGATAAAAATATGTGCAATACATGGTGGAGAACAGAAAATAGGAATCATCACATTGCTGGTGCGCTAACCCATAACAAATATAACCCCGTGCATATAAGAATCTTATCAGGATTCACCGCACAGCATGATGCTCATGAGCTCATGTAACGGAATCATACTGAAGACATTGAAACTCACTTAGCTGCATTACAAATGATAGAAGACTAACTATCTTATCAGAAAACAATGTCTAAAATAGACATTTGTGACATAAATGTTTTATGCAGCACCCCGTTGCCAATTTGAAATTGGTTGAGATTGGTCGTTCCACACAAATCAATTGTGTTATATGATATTAAAATTTAATATATGGCGTCAAGATAAAAATCTTACAACATTGATGACAAAATTATCTTTGTATACTAGTTAATCCAATGCTCGATCTCAAATGGTAATAGATGTGCTCCTCACATTATCACATACACACTGGTGTATATACATGACAACTGTTTCATGTTAACCTGAAATAGAACAGAAGGCATGCTCTCTCAAAAGAACCACCTCAGGAGGACAATGATTAAGCAAACAAGACTCCGGCTTATTGATACTGACACATATCTGTCCAATATATTTTTAGTCACATGAAGAAAGAATACTATAAGTATCTCATATATTGGAACCAGCGTCTGAAGTCCTAGCTTTGATAGTAGCATTCTGTGTTAATACCTCAACACAATTGAGCAGAGTTCATTGATTTGTTATGGATACTCTATAGTTCCTACTCAATCTCAGCTGTTTTATAAGCAAATAACAGGTACCTATACATGGCTCAAAGTAAACAATATTACATGGGTTATATTGTAGTACCTCTTACTCACATATATACAAATTATGTATAATAAAATTTAATCAGTTACCAGCTATATAAAGCTGTTTGATTTGATATCTTGTGGGCTAGGTATATGAATATCCTAACATCCAGATTAGGTGTATTTCAAGATATTGCGGATTTCAGGAAATACTCGTATTATTAAGGTATAACTCTAAGGAGATTTGTATTAAGGAGTACAATCAGAACTATAATGCACCACTTAACTACTGGTACAGAGTACCTGCTTAAAGTCATTGAGCTTACATAACATATATAACTCTATTATATATAGATGTAACTTGAATTGAAGTTTTTAAATTATCTATTTAATACACTGGTTTACAGTGATAATCAATGCAGAAGTCTGGAGTTGTCTTTGGACACAAATACCTTTATGATTTATTCTAAGGCCAGGTACTAAATAATAAATGTCCATACTTGTAAATAATTCAAAAACCTTGTTTAGTATTAGTTATTTATATGGCATATGTGACATAAATGCAAATATGTGAATGTCAAGAGTGAACTTTATGTACAAATGTGAAAATTTATACAAAATTAACACTTTGGATTTCGTTACACTTATGTTTCAGTGACTCAATAGGAATAAATACAGTAATAATTAAAGGTTTGGAAGTTCAGTCCACAAACATATGGGTAATTATTAAATATCTGCACATATTTTTTCACTTTTACATGTACAGTAAAACTGCTTAAAATATGAGGCTGATCATCATGAAAAAATTGACTAAAGATTATTGGTGCCTATGTAATGCTCTACAACAGGAGCCTGGTACTCCCAACATTACAAAAAGCAATCAAATATTAATATACTACTTATATTGTTGCTTAAACATTTCCTTTAGCAACACCAGGTTTATATAGAAACATGCATCATACATTTATACACCAGTCATCAGGTCAAAAAATAACACAGCAGTCCATTAATCCTGGAATAAAGACAAGCATAATATGAGAATTGCTATTGCACTTAAGTCTTCATAATGTCTATGTTAGTTACACTAAAACTGAAATTGTTCTCATTTCATAATGAAGCTTAGGCTAAGGGTAAATAATGTCCACCATGGTAATATGTGACACATTAATGATATAAAAGTAATAACAATATTATTATATCATGTGAATGGCCAGCCATTAATATGATATCTTCTTTGGGTCTTTTATGCCTAGTGTGTATACCTAGATGCTCTTATAAAACATAAAACAAAGAAAGTAAGCTGCATGTCCAATCAATTTTCAAATGTAAATCTAGCATCCCTAGAACTAATAGGAATTCTTTAGGGGTATGTGTGATGAACGTTACTATATAGGACACACATGGCAGACATCTGGCCTGGAACAAAGAAAACTATATTATATATACAAATTATTATTATAATTATTATATATTGAAGATTTATCTACTTTCCTTTTCTTAAAGAATTAAGATGGAGAAAAATGTGGGTAATAACTTTATAATTTATCACTGTCAGAGTTGTAACTAGAACCAGTTGTGTTAGTAATCATTACAGGCTAAGTAAGCCAGAACCCCATGGAAATTATAAAATATTTGACTTATTAAAACTGAATTAATCCTGGGAATGCTCAGCATAAATACTTTTGAGTCAAGATAAGCTTTTCTGGTCTAGTCATGAATGGGGTTTGAAATAATCATATACATAAATACTGCTATGGAAACTGATATCAACTTTTACATACACATAACTGATAGTTACACACATTTTTAGGAAAAGATGTTAGATGGAAAGTCAGATTGGATTTCAAAAGGAAACACATCATAAGCTTTCCAACCAACCATATAGATATGTAACTTTACAGAGGGCATGCATAAGCATGGTACAGCAAAAAGTATAAGTAACTTTTGCAAATCTGATATATACCTACAAAAACAGGAAGTCATATAAAACTAAAATGTTTCATTGATCTAAGAATGATCATGTCCTGAACATGCACACTAACATAAAGAAACAAAGTAGGTATAACACCCAATATTATACCGGGTATACCTACAACATAAATTATAAATTTATCTCACATGGGGCATATATCATCCCAAGATCAAATCAAATACCCAATCATAATTTGTCAATAAATAATGGTATTAATTCCTTAATATTCAACATGGGATGGCTTCCTATTTTAATAATATTGGAATACATACAATGTACCTACTGGTACATTTAAGTATAGTATTATATAAAAGTACATAATTATATAATGCACATCACATATGAAACATATTTATACACATATTGCTATATAGCAAAGGAAATAGTATTATTTGTGTCAATAAAATTGACCAAGTAATTCATTCTACACATAATTATGACATACTATGGAGGGTAGAAAACATATTTTCGACCTTGTATGTATTTATTTTTTGCAAGGTGCAAAAGCTTGAATTGAATAATTATTAACACTGACTAAATTACAATATTACTATTATTATTATTATTATTGGCCAATTTTAGTAATAATATATTTAGAGAAAAATATTGCATTATTATTGCACTGAATATTATTTCATCTAATTCAGAGGGAATCTCACTTAGTACTATGTGTTTCAGAACATTTCATCCATATTATACAGTAAGAGTAAATATTCAGTTAGCAATCCTAATAATTATGTATATTTTATAATTATACCTAATTAAGAGAAAAAACTCTTATTAATATGATATTTTCATATTGTATTTTTATATATATATATATAAAAATAATATAAATATTAAATATAATATATAATATAAATATTAAATATAATAAATATTTTATTATTGAGAATAAATCTCACTAAGCACTATGGATTTCACAACATCTCATCCATATGATGCAGAACAAATAAATATTCAGCAATGTAATTAAATCCATATAATAATATATATGTATGGTAATAAATCTTTAATTTAATTACATGTCCCATTGTTGCAGTTGTCTCTAAACATCTACATTGTAATTCTCAATTATATTTCAGATCACCATGAAATAAAATTGAAAATTAGACGAGCTTACCTGTAAGCGAAGTCTGATTATAATTTTATGAATGGTGATCTGAAATATAATTACCCACCCTCCCAAAATCAAAACCCATACTGCAACAATAAGAACAAGAGTCTCCTAGATATAGACAGCATGCATATTATCAAGGAGACTAAGTTGGAAATGATAGACTCTAAATTAAGTGAGGAATCCGGAGCTGTCACTGTCATACGCAGTGTCAGTGGTCTTTAAACTTTTTTTGTTTTTAAAGGCTAAACAATCGCGATGCCGACGAGTGGGAAGAAGGATACTACATTGTAATTCTCAATTATATTTCAGATCACCATTCATAAAATTATAATCAGACTTCGCTTACAGGTAAGCTCGTCTAATTTTCAATTTGATATTATCGTGAAAACATTGCTTTGTTGCCGTCCCATTCACGCGTATTCTAAATCGGATATGATAGAAAGAGACAAGTTGGTCGCACAAAATGGAGCCGGGTCCGACACCGGCTGACCTTGATGATGTCATGGCTTGCCTTGCGAGATTTGTTTTCATTTATTGTTCGAATACCATCGACGAGTTGTTTGCTATAAACAAACTATAGGGATCACAATTTATTATCACCTTTGTTTTTGGCGGGATAACATTCGTAGATATCCGTTTGCGTAGAGGAATTGAACGGAAAATTCCTAGGAACTTCCTTCCTAGGAAATTCTTAATTGAACTCTCGGAATTATGTCAAATAAAATACTTATTTGCATTTGCTAAATTTATATAATCAGCAAATACTTTTAACTATTGTTTTACAAACAAGGAGGTACAGTACCAAATTAATTCCAGTATTTTGGATGTCACAATACGCTGTTATTTTCAATGTTTTAGCTAAAAGATTCCCACGTGCCTCATTTTATATTAGGCAATATTCAAGGATTGCCTAATCATAATTATGCTGTCTACTGGACAAAGTTGCCATTGTTCGTGATCGTGACTCATAATTTAAACTCATTAATTAGACGTCTACAAATTGTATTAGCATCTAACTAAACGTGCATCGTTTGTTTGTAAACAAATAAAGTATGTAATACTTACATATATAGTTACTCTATGTAAGTATCTCCAAAAATTTGCTCCTAAAATAATCTTCGATCAACAATACCAGGTAATGTCAAAAATTTTACACTGTTAATAAAGTGAGAGTTGATGTCGCACACAGGGTTCTGTATCGATATAAATAATATTTAAAACTATATATTAAAATAGCATTTATAGTATTTGTTATCACTTATCATAGTAACTACATAATATATAAAATATTCAAGCAGGTACAGGTATATCTATTACGGTTAAAGAGATAAAGCTCTATGACAGACGGACAGATAAACAGCGGAGGCTTAATAATACAAAGGGTCGCGGTCTTACCCTTTGAATACGGAACCTTAAAAAATAAAATAAATTTTCCATATATATGTAGGCTCAAGTTTTTAATAAAATACCTCTGCTTTGAATTTTAAAACAACGGTTTTAGGTGAAACAAACAAGTCTCTAGGCCCAAATGCAGTTTGTCCCTGTAGTTTCGGGACCAGAATAGGGCTACGGTATCCCCTGCCTGTCGTAAGAGGCGACTAAAAGGGGGCTTCCGGGGTTGCGGGCGGTAAGTGTGGGAGCTCGAACCGCTCGGTAAGCGACCCCGGGAAGGGCGGCGGTACGTGTGGTCGCATACCGTCGTACGCACCAGATGGTGTGGCGAGCGTCAAGCTCACCTGGGCAGAGCCCGACGGGGCAACGCGCTAAGAGGACTCCGGTTGCGTTCCTTTGGAGATCCCGGAGTCCTCTACGCAGCGCTGAGGACGGCCACCGGGGGGGTTTTAGTGCGGTAAATCCCACATAACCCTGCGTCGCTCCCACGGCGCCGGGTACCTTTTGAAGGTTTCCCCCTCGTGAACAAAAAAAAAAAAAAAAAAAAGGCCCAAATGCAGTTATTTATCATAAAATGACATACTTATTATTGTGACTTATTCACCTTTATATGCACAAACAGATTACCTTTATACCGATGATATAATAATGAGAATGGAAAAAATATACCTATAAACACATTTAGATAAAAACGTACGTAATATTATCTTAACGTGTTTTTATATTTTAGTTAATTAGGGTATTAATCATTGTAGTTTTCATAGATTACAGATGAGTCATGTGTGTTATGATATGTGAACTAATAAAGGTCAGAAGTTACGCGCTACTAAACAATAGTACGGAAAATATAACTAAAAAACAATGGTTTGAATATTTCCATTATTATGCGTACTACTTTTTTCTAAAAAAGATTTCCCATCGAGCTAAGTACTCCCTGAAAAGTGGTTATACTTCGCGAGGCTTACTTTGAAAGTTGTAAGTTATGCTAGCTAAATGTTTTAAAAAACTTCGATAGCGTGATTTGTGAAGGTCGTGTAGCGCCATCTCTGATCAAGTTGCTGAAGCTAGCATAGGTAAAAAACGCAAATCCTTTTAGAGGGATGCACCCAGAGTCGCGAAAGGAATCTTGTGTGGAATAATACCGGTGAATGGGCCAGCCCTGACCTCAGGGCGAGCAGTGCACGAGCACTCGGCGTGTTTCGACGCCTACACGATCGTTGTGTTCGCTAATAAAATTTTACGCAGATGACCGTCAGAGTAATTACCATCTATTTACAATTTAGTTGGCTTGTACTACAACGATGCATAGGTAACATTGTTTTGTAAATAAATAATTTCTGTGTGGTCTCGAATAGCAGCGATAGCCTAGTGCTTGATCCTAGGCATCTCAATCGAGCGGTCCGAGATCTGAATCTGAGAAATGCATCTGATTTTTTAACTACGCGCATATTAGAAATAATTTAGCACCTGCTTTAACGGTAAAGGAAAAAACATGGTGAGGAAAGCGGCATATAAGATAAAAGTTCATAAGAAAAAGTTCTTTCTGAAAAGAGACGTCTACCCAGCAGTCGGATAGTAATGGTTAATGATGAGAACGATGATGAATAACGCACGTGATCTGATACAATGAAGACTTGAACATAGTTTAGAGAATCTATATTATTTTTGGCCGTCATACAAATTTTTGCATATATAATTTTATTCCACTCGAATTCGCAATAACAAACAATTCCAATTTTAATTTCATACGAAGTGGACCTATTTGCAAGATGATGTCAGCATATCGATCGGGCTTCCGCATACATGACTGCGTAGTTAAATTGTATGGTGTAAGGTCTCTATAAGGTGTGTACTAAATATTTTATTTATGAGCAAGACGCAGTCACATCTACTGGACAAGTAATTATCGATAAACTGGTCAATATCCTTAACAATGATAAGCTTTACTATTCCAAAAATCGCACATAAAAATGTTCTTAAGTAGAAACCGAAAAGGTTGTGGCCTCTCAAACAAATTCTATTTTAGTTTGTTGACGTTCAAGTAGTAAAGAATCCACTTTGAAGGAAATATTTTGATTTGAAACATACGAAATTCTATCCAATTGCGTAGTATTCACGAATTACGCGCATATGGACATCCATAATAATAAATATGGCGATTGCATTTTGCGCTCTACAAAGCAGAATCTCGCATGAGTCAATGTTGAACGGTATTAATTTTATATTAAAATGACCGATTTTCCAAGGGTACCTAGGAGGTTTTCAATTTGCTGTTTATATTTTAATGAATGTACCTACTGTTTTAAGCATTACGAAGGACAACTTTGAAGGAAACCTAGAAGCCTGAATTGTTAAAAAACATGTGTGAACTACTTTTGCGCAGTGGGTCAATAATGAACTGATAGTGTCACAATACTTTGCTGATTCATTTTGCATTCCAAATTCAGGTTTAAGCACACAATCAAACTTTTCCCAAAACGAATGTGCAGCTCTATAAATAAACGACTCACAATGTTCTCAAACACACATGCTTTACGATTTATATTCTTGGCTCGAACACTAAATGAGAATTGGACGTGACTCGGACGATAGGTACTATGTAGGTATTTAGCGGTTTTAGCGCCTTTAAACAACTTTGTCGAATTTAAACTAATATTATGTACTGCGTAGTTTACCGACAATTTAGTGTGTTTATTGATTACCGCAAAAAAATCCTTATATTTAAAGGAATAAAATTATAATGCCATTCTGTTTTCATAATTTAATTAGTCAATAATTTTAATTTATAAAAAAAAATGTATTTTGCAAACCTAATACAGGAGAACACACTGGACTATAGTATGTACAATTGTACATAATATCTGTGTAATAACTGTGTTCTGGCAAGTAAATGATTTGAATTTGAACGTCGTAATTTATCCTTTACAGGTTTATTTTTGGAAAGGTTTAGGTTTAGGCCTCCTATAAATTACACTTAACTGACCTTCCTTTGACCTACGAATGATGGAGTTTCTGCTGTTTTTGGTTCTCAATTTCTGGATAAAGTGTACCCTAAAGCCGCAGTACAAACGCCAATGCAGTAGTTGTATACATATTATAACGTGCTTTATACAGTGTAATATTTGTTAGTACTTATTGTATGTAAATATTAGTATTTGCATACATTATGAAAACAGCAAAAGGTCGTGTTGTTTACCCCTGAAATTCTACTACTCATTACATAGGTATATTTACGACAATTACGACAGATTAAAAAAGCAGCGAACGTCGACTCGTTCAAAGCCCATCTACAAATTCATTCATAATCTGTCTCGTTGACGGACTTTACTTTTAAAGTATTGTACAATATAGGTATGATACATGAGGCATTCCACTTTAAGAAGTATACAATTGTATTTGTAATCAGTTTTAGACAGGAATTCTGTGATATTTACGGTCACTCATAGTTCATACCCATAGACTATAAACCACATACCATCAAGTGGACTGCATTCATAAACCCACACGTTGTTTCATCTCATTAATCATATAATAAACTGCAATGAACACAAGACAAGCGCATTCTCGAAGCTGTCAGCCTATGAGTCATAAAACTAAATGGTCACTTGATAATAAACTCATTACCGAGTATTTCAAAACATTCGTTATCCAGCTATCACGGGCTCTGTCCTGTCCACGGTCCACGGTCGAGGCGGTCGTCTCGTGTGACCTCGTTATTCTATTTCAACTATTGTTTTACGTAAACGCACTTATCTATTTTATTTCAGGAATACGTTCTCTACCACGATACGTAAACTCTACCACGATACTCTAGTGATGGTTAGTAGAGAATTGTCTACATAGTAAGAATAACAGGGTTGTGTCATTGAGTTATAATGTACTACGTACGTAGTACATTATAACTCAATGGGTTGTGTAGAAGAAATAATCTGCACATTATAAGTTGACTCTGAAATTACAACCATACATTTGGATTACTTCGTATTACATATTATATATATTTATGAGTGGGACATATTTATGAGTGCAACAACTGCAGGACAGCTGTAGTTTTATAACTTTCCTATTTCGTCGACGTTAGAACTGAGAAAACTACACGTTTAGAGCATTTATATCTTCAATACAATATAAGAATAACAATGGAAATGCATGAAAAAATGTTGAAAACAATATTAACACCTCATTTGTTTTAATATGCAAAATGCGAATATATGTCGTGACTCGTGATACGTATTCAATACTCGAACACTCTTTATTTACTATGCCGTAGGTATTCTTTATGGCTACTAAATTGTATTAAGTATGAATATAATTTACAGAAAAAACACATTGTATTAAGATCAAGTAGGCTAGAGTAGTTTTAAAGTAGTAATTATGATAAGAGCCGTGGTATAGAAACGATTTTGCGTATGCAGTAACTACAATACATATTGTGTATTTGCAATACATTATTCTTAAGTGGTTAGTATTCATTGCCTCTACTTTTCATTCGATCTAAGCAACTGAATAAATTCATTTTTTATTTACGTAATACGTAGGAAAATAAATATTAACTTAGTAGCTTACTATGATTTAACACTCGTCACTAATGCGTCTAAGATTCCGATTTCAACTGACATCATTTAAATAAAGAAGTGAATCATAAAATGAGTAATACAACCAGAAATATTTTGAGTACAAAGTATAGAGATGTAGAGATGTAGTTGCGCAATAACCGCATTATCCTGTCGCATTCCCTGCATTGGATAAATTGTATTGCAAAAGCATCCCTATCTTTATTTAAGTAACGAAATAATTATTAATTTATGAATCATTCAACATTCTTGAAAACATAGGTAGTAGCAATTTCTTCTAGTCTTTAATGAAGAAATGAATCCCTTGCTTATTAATGAGATCCGTATTAAACAAATTTTCGGCGAAATGTTTGTTTTGGCGTAGTTTATAATTTTACGGAATTACTATCTGGAAGCAACGATAGCATTAAACTAAAATTGCCACATCGATTTAATTTTTTAATATTGCAAACGGTATTAAATTTTACTGTTAAAGGCTAAATTCGAGTTTTCCGCTGTAGAGGTACCACGCCCACATCTATTCTTGCTGCAAAACCGCTGCGCATACTAAAGGCACACAGCCATTAGCCCGATTGCGTAACAACCGCATTGACCTCTTACAGAAATGTCACATAAAACTGCATCAAAAATACTGCATTAAATTATAGTCGTCGGTTCTAATTGAGGTTAAATTACGCATTTAATTTTCTCGCATTTGGTGTTTTTTTTTAAATTAAGTTGACATTGGTGTGCTGCCAGATTCGCGTATTTTTTAAAGGCTGTTTTAGGTCAAAAATTTCTTGTAGTTGCGTCATACACATAAGTGCATCGTAAGACTGATGTAACCCTTTTCAAATGCTAAAAACTGTATCAAGCGTTAATTCAGAAATAACTTAGTTACTTATAACAAGACTCGCTTATTTTTGATGACATGATGACATGGGATTCTGGGGATGACTGGATGGTTATGCTTCCACATTTAGAAGTTTAAATAATTAAGTCAATGTTAACGTAACCATTATGGAGTGGGGTAGAGTTTTGTTGAAATTGAAATTTGACGATGCACGTATTTTCTATAGCTAGATTTTTTCACGTAATATTAGATATCGAAGTTACAATTGTAACTGCAGATAAGGGATTCCGACGCAGTTTGTGGGTTTAGGATGTCAATGCAGTTTGCGGGTTAGGGTTGTGTAACACCCGCACTGTGTCGTTCACCTACGCGGCACCGGGATGATACGCGTTGGTCTCTAGGTCGAACCGGCAGCGTCTCCAGGCGCAGCAGAACCTGGCCTTGCGAGTGATCGTGGGGGCTGGTCGCTACGTCAGGAACGACGTGTTGGAGCGCGACCTTAAAATGCAGTCCGTGGAGGAGTTCGTGGTCCGCCTCGCTCGCTCGATGTACGAGCGGGCTAAGGCCGGACCACACTCCCACCTACAGGGGTTCGCGCCCCTTCACGATCGACCACCTGAGGAGCGGCCGCTTCCGCGGGAGCTCCCAGGGTTGGTTCCTGCCTCTGACCATCAGGAGGGGGACTGCCAGCTTGGTAATTTGACAGAGTCCCGTACCCCCCGCTAAACAGCGGGGTTGGTAAAATTTTAATGTTGTCTCATTATATTATGATATTATTAATAATATTATATTATTATGAAAGAATATTAAAAAATCCGGGGGGTATTTACCCCCTTGAGAATTTGCCCGGGCAAAGAGGGTACCCTCGAGACCCGAATAATCCCTACCCACCCCCATATTGCAAACGCAGACGCGGCGGTATGAAGTCCCGTCTTGCTCTTGCTACTGTGTCGTATCCCTAACTTCCTAAGTAGTCTGTGGCTCTGTACCCGAATAGAACCAGTGGCCAAAGACTTTCATATCCGCATGACATGACTGCATTGCTGCATTGTATAGTGCGTATTGCGTATATATAATTATATACTGTGTAAATGCAGATTTTTTTATTTTGTGGGACCAACCTACGCAGCGCTTGATCATAAAGAATTACGATAAGTATATACAAAGTAAAAGATATTTATATTTTTTATTAGCTTACAAATTTTCGATATACGATATAAAATGATGGAGACTTAGATTTAAAGGATAATAAAATGTGTTTTATGACTTTTTTTTTACAAAATCTATTAGCACCTATATGTATTTTACAGCATCTATGAATGGAATCCATCTAATACTTACCAACTTTATTATAATATATTTAAACGATAAAAATCAAAGCAGTGAAATTCGTAACATTACATACCTATGAATTTAATGCAACTACGAGTACATGGTATAAAATCTAATTCTAAAAAAGTGGTACATACTTGCCTTTTTACTTACTTTTAAAATCCAGTACCTTTTGTTTTTAAACATTACATAAAAAATAATAAATTATAAATAAAAAAAAAAAAACTCTTGCCTCACCTGCGATTCCGCTGAACATTTTTACTGTTTAAAAATAAAACCACTCTAAACACAAAGTTTTAATTCACTAATTATAAACTTTGCGCAGACTTAAAATAACGAATTACGTTGACAGAGTCACCGATTAATGCAACCTTCAAATCAAAATAATGAGAACGCTTCGCGAAACACAAGAGAGAACCGTAGGAATCCGATTTCCAGCGAAAACTGTTTTTCTTGAAGCTGATTCGGTGAATAGAAACGCATTGGCCAATGTAATCGGCGTATTTTTATCTATGACGTCATCACTTTGGGCGACTTTGGCTCTAACAGCGTTTCGTTATTGCTGTTGATTATTTAGGTATGTGGCAACACCTTCCAAGGTTTTATAACTCTAAATGTAAATGTAACATTTTAAAACCTATACTTATTGGCATTTTAAAACATGACTCTATAGATTAAAACAGGAATAACAAGAATATATATTTCAAACACCATTAAGGCCGCTTCACACTCGGTAAAATAGAGTTCTATAGTATTAACCTACATAATCTGTGGAGAGTAAGACCTTGTTGCCTAGCAACGACAATACAAACAATTTTCATAAAATGTCAATAATACGATTTGTTATTCCTTGATTCAAGTGGCGATATGCTCCATAGTTTTGGCTACAGATGCAGGAATGTCGAAAGACAACGCTAATTTTCGGCTACTCGGCTCTCCTGTTAATCTTTCGTACCGAAGTAAGAGGAAGGAAGATAGACGAAATCGAAATCGTCCACGTTCAGCCTTACAAAACTCAATAACGCCGGTAAATACATTCAATTTTAATATTTTATTCAATAACAGAATACTCTAATCAAGAAATTTGTAGTAAATAGTGCTCAGTGTAATATGAAGCCTCCGGTTCTTACTTTTATTTAGAATATCCTCATTTTCTGTTACTTTAATTAAATAATTTTGTAAATAAAAAGGAATCCATAATCTTAATTAGTGTGTAACATCACTATGGTAACTTAATTTTATCATTGATTCGTCATTAGTTAATGTGTAATAATTGGCTTAAATATAATGAGCTAAAAAGCTTAAAATCGAAGATTTAATCTTTACAAGTAGTAGAAACAGAAAAGTTGGGCGTAGCTGTGAATATTAGGTTTTATATACATGTCAAAATATAAAAACATTTAAAAAAACAAGTTTTTATGTTGCCGGTTTGTGCCAATCACAGCTGATGTCAGTGATTTATCAATTATGTCAAATTTATTATAAATTATCTATTTATTTAAAGTAATATTATGATAAAATGTTACAGGAAAATCAGGAGAGATTCAAAAGGCCCTTCTCTGCAGATACCAAGGATCGGGGCCCTTCTACCAGGAGCTTCTTAAAGTCCTTCAGTGCTGACTTACTGCAGTCTTATAATAGTAAGATATCATTAGCTATACAAGTATCCTTTATTGCAAAGAAATCAAAAAAAATGGGATGGCATTACATAACATTTGCAAAATTACAATAATTTAAAATAATTTTCTTGTTTATTCTAATGAAATAAGATCAGCAAACACACTGCAATTCACTTAATTTTATTTAATCACTGTCACATGGAGATATGTTTAATATACTCCTAATAAAATATGTGCAAAGATGCATTTGATTTGACCTTTGAAGGTAAAATTTAAAACCTAATATAGCCCTATGAATCAGGACTGCATATATTTTTCTCTTAAGACAGAAATGATGGTAGACTTATATACTTCTGATCACAGTCCTAATATTGCAGCATTTATGTAATTATGTAATTGTGCTTTTTTTATTCCAGATTCTCCTACAACTGTAAGAATTCTACCACCTACTGAAAAGCTACTTACTGTTAACCAATTGCCAAGAAACAGTAAGGAAATATGTAGTAATGCATCTGACTATGGTTCAGAAGACACTTTCATAAGTCTAGGAACTAAAATAAAAGCAAAGGCCCAATCCGGACCTAAAGGTAGGACTGCAAATCCTAGGAATCATTTAAAGTACAAGAATATAGCAAAGAAGGGTCGTAGAGGCATGGACAACACAATAAATGAAGATGCAAATCATGATTATGGCTTAGAAATTAAAATAACTGAAAGATCTTCAAGAACACCATCTCCTTCTAGAAGTAGAGCTATGTTTGATCAGCGTAGTCCCTCCCCTACCTTCAAGAATCGTTCCTGTGAGTCTTACTTCATTCCATTTGAAGATGCCAGTAAAGTTGGCGATGGTCTCACAGGTCGGGTATCCTTTGGACCGAAAAATGATAATTCAGATGTTGAAAGAGTTATAGATAACTACGCCCGCCGCTTATCAATGACTAAGCAACAACTCTCTTTAGTTGAAGAGGAATCTACTCAAGATTTAGAAAGCATTCCGTCTCATAACATGATTAGTCTCACTCCTGAGAATTCTCTAGTAGATGTACAGAGTGCCAAGGAACTAACGAGCAACAAAGATGGTGAGGCAGCTTTGAAAACCTATGTCGAAAATATACAAACTGATGATTTTGGCAAAAATTCAAGGCCTTTTGTGAATGAGACGCAAAATTATAGTAAATTTTATTCTGAGTTTCAAGCTAACACATCTAGTTTCTATCAACCAAAAATGTCTAGCACACTGATTCTTACTGATGCTTCATCTAAAGATTCCGGGTATACTGAGAGTGGATTAAAAGAAGATAAGTCCTTTATTCAAAACTATTCTCTCCCATCCACATCGTTTCTGCGCAAATCTAACTCGCAAGAAAAAATCACAGATCAACCCAAAAGTTTAGACAGTGTTTCTTCAAATAGCAATGATAAAAGCTACAGTAACATTCATCCTTCCGATAAGAAATGGGTGGAACCTTTGAATCATAGTCGTTTGCTATACAAAGATTTCTTCATAAGAAAGGAAGACAAACCAATCCCTCCACAAAATACTCCAGTTAAAAGTGACATTCAAATCCCCGGTATAAGTGAATTTGCTAATTCCACCAAAAACCAGCTTGATGATGACAATTTGCAATACCCTTCTTATCTTGTAAACAGCAGCACTAAAGCCTACACGTCAAAAGTAATTGAGGATTATAAAAACGAGTTAAAGGCTATTGATAACTTACACGATCTTACAATCAAAGATATTAAAACAGATGCCATCTCCCCAACCCCTCTAAATATTGATAAGATGTTTGAAGAGCATTCTTATGTTTTCACTGAACATAAACAAGATCTAAGTGATAATTCCCAGGAAAGTACAAATACAAGTGACGATATGACTTTAAATGACAAAAACGCTTTAGGGAATACTAAAAAAGACATATCGAAAGTAACGACTAAAGAACTGATACAAAACTACTTAAAAGTAAAGAGCGATTATGCTAAGGACAATACTTTTAAAAATCTAAGACGAAATGAGCGAAAAGTTAACAAACCTACATCGAAAATGGAAGAGAACCCAAATTATAAACAGGATTGGAATAATCGTGCCAACAAGAACACAGTTGCTAAAGGTAATGTGCCTGTTAATATACGCAACCAAACACAGCCACAAAAGAATGCCTTCAGCATGCGAGCTCCTCTTAGCGCCAGAATAGAGAGCGTTCAAAATGATAAAGACATTGATTCGTGGATGTCACTATCCGCTCCTTCGCCCAGAATTCTAGAATTAGATAAAATAGAGTCACTTGTGGAAGAACCACTCGAATCTCATCCAAAATCTTCTGACAGAAATACTGATATAAATGATGACCAATTTGCTGAAATAAAATCGAATCCCACACCAAAACCTCCGTCTCCGGTAAAGGCAATTGTACCGAAAGCAACAGAATTGAATACAAAGTCGACTGTACTAGATATATATTCAATGTTGAAAGAGATAGAAAGTTATGGAGATGGCCCAGTGGTCACAGCATCTAACATCAATACTGCTACATCTGAACTTAAGGAAGAAGAAAGGAACACATCGCCTAAAGATAACTTCATGTAAGTAATCTAACCTGAACTTTAAAATCATTTAAATTTTCTGTCCTTCAAGTGAAGTTATTATTAACAGATCGCACTGTTTTATGTTCTAGGGAAATATTTGAGTTCCTCGAAAAAGTGGAGCAAAGCGCTAATGATGCTTTATCGGTAGTTACTAGCACTACGCCACAAAATATTCCGAAGTAAGTCATTATTATTTGTTTATTAGTTAAAACATTCCTGTAGATGTTATTTCAGAAATTAATACCCAAGAAACTCGACCACTTGATCGAGGGGTCCGGGGTTGAAGTCCTAGGAACGCACCTCTAACTTTTCAAATTTATGTGCGTATTAGAAATTAATTATCATTTGTTAAACGGTAAATGAAAATATCGTGAGGAAATCTGCATACCAGAGAAATCTTAAAAAAAGTTTTCAAAAGGTATGTGAAGATACGCACTTGGCCAGCGCAGATGATATGGCCTAATCCTTCTCATTCTGACAGTAGACTCGTGCCCCGCAGTGGGGCAGTAATGATGATAAATTTAATTGCAAAAATGAAATGGTTCTAATGTAAATGTCATTTTGTAACTTCTTGTACGACAGGCTCGAAGCACTGTTAAAGCTACCGCAGACAGAGTTAGCACAAAGGCTAGTCACAGCTTCCCTTCAGCTGGAGGAGCGCTCCTGCTGCATCGCATTGTTGCAGGAGAGCCTCACCAATCATAAGGAACAGGTATCTAAATCATATCAACTTTTATTATTTGTTTATATCAAATTGAACTTTGGAGCAATATAAAAGACTGGATATGTGACGTCATTTCTCAAGAAGCTGGTGCTTCTTTTTACTATTATAATAAGAGGACTCTTTAAGGTACTTTTAAAGACTTGATAATATTTGTCTTAAAATAGATCTTATAGCAAAAGATAAAGCTCTGAAGGAGAAGTGACACTATAAATTTAAAATGTTTCAGATGATAAACAAAGTGAGCAACTTGGAAAAGCAATCTAATCGCAACATAGCGAAAGTGAAACAAGAGTGCGAGGAAACCATCAAAAGACATCAGAACTTCATTGATCAGGTGAGTTGTTTGTTCAATCATTGTTTTTTGTCTGCACATTTTATATATGCTAGAAGTAGTAAATGGGTTTGTAGTTTACCTGATATTGGCTGTTCACTGGTACTTATCGATGCTATTTACCAAATACAAATAGGTCCAGAATTCACTTGGAAAACACATATTTATACGTAATCACAGTCAACCCAGAACACACCAGTGCTAAATGTTGATGCTATAAAAATAATCACAATATTGTATTGAAACCAAAGGCAAACCACCCGAAATTTTCCCACTTTTGACATAGCCATAATAAACTATTCGCAGCTGATCAACGACAAGAAAACCCTTAACCACCGCATAGAACAATTGGTAGACGAACGTCGATCTCTGGAGGAGAGATGGAAGCGTTCTGCACAGGCGCTCGAAGACCGCTACAAGCTGGAGCTACGGAACCAACACGACAAGATGGCGGCAGCACAACAGGTATTGTTATAATATAGCAGTAGCAGACGAGCATGCAGTACACCTAAGTAAGTAACGCTTAACACTGCTGTTATTAGGCAGAAATAGGTATTGCGGTGGTGTCGCCAGAGTCGAACCACAGTGTGTTCTACCACCTTAATGTATTACCATCAACCCAATATTGTATCACTGAGCAAACCTATTCAGGTTTCGAGCAGATATAAATTTCATACTTTTTATAATGATGAAATATAGATGAAGGTGAGGTTAGGTTAGGTTATTTTAAAATATTAATATCAGTATTACCACTACCACTCTTGTTTATTTTTAGGTTGCAAGGCAACGCTGGGTCCGTCAGAAAGCTGAAAAAATAAAAGTAAGTAAGAAACATTTAAACATTTAGCTGTGGTATATGAAGATAATGTCAATTTGCAACCTAAAATCGAAAGTTCTACTATTTTTATTTTTTATAATATAGGGTCAGCAGACGAGCATGCAGTCCACCACAGATCATGGTCACAGATGCGCCGCTACTCCTGAGGACTAAGTTGGAACACCTCTGAAAAGTATGTCTCCCTTATCAAACCAGAACACAGCAGCGTTTAACACTGCTGTTATGAGGCAGAAGTAGGTGCGGCGGTGGTGCCGCCGGAGTGCAAACCACAAAGGGTTCTACCAATTATGATGTTATTGGTAATCGTAAAATAATTTATTTCCAGGAACTAACAGTAAAAGGCCTCGAAGGAGAACTCCGTGAGATGGCCGAGCGTCAACAGAAAGACATATCTGATCTAAAGATGTTCCACGCTGAACAAATAGGTCGCGCGAACGCCAAACACGCCGCGGAGTTGGAGGAGCTCAGGAGGAGCTTGGAACAGGAGAAGGAGGCTGCGCTGGTGAAGGAGAGGCAGCTAGCTAGCTCCAGGTAAGTGGGAAAGAGATAGAGTCAGTAGAACAAGAAATTAATTGAATAGTATATATTACACACATATTAGTACAAAAAAGATGCAGAGAAAATTGGTTTGAAAGTGATAAAATTCTTGATGATTCGCATCTGGAAGCACCACTGCCACAGAAATAGTTCTGCATTTTATTATTATTCTAGTTTGATGATTTTGAATACTTATACGTGATTTTGCACCTTATTCCTTAGATGTGTCAAAGCTTCTGAGGCCATCCTCAGAAGCCAATCCAAATTCTACCTAAGGTTTATCACAGATGCCTATATACCCATTAGTGGCAGTGCTCATTCACCAATAGCCTGTACAAGCCTATATAAAATGTATATTTGCTTTCAAGTAAAATGTATATTGGTACTTCACCATACGTCACTACTTCATTTAACTCTGCTAACTTTCAGGCTAGAGAAGCAAATACTGGAGCTGGAGTTGACATACCAAGAGCAGAGGACGCGGCTGATAGCGGATATGAGGGCCGAGAACGATCGCGCTGCTGCTGAACTCACTGGCAAGGAGAAAGCACATCGGCAGGAGCTCGGTAATGTAGACAAAGATATAGGTTAGAAAGAAGATCGAAACATAGGTTGATTTGTTTGTTTGAATACTTTTTTTTACTTCTAAACCAAATAAGTAAGGTACATTATTAGCAATGGAATGGATTAGCAATGGTATATTATTAGCAATGGATTTTTACTTATTTACCAAAGATTCAAATTAACGAATCTTGATTTTTGGCAAATGTCGATCGAATTTTGAATTTCATCATTCTGCCTATTAGAATCAGAAAATATCTTCAAAATTCGCCCAAATCCGATCGTTGTAAGGCAAAATTAGATGCACTAATTATTAATACCGGTATGTTATCATAGTAATTAATGTTACTTGTAAATTAACATTAAGCTCTTGTTATAGACAAATGGAAAGAGGAGCAAGAAAAAATGTTACAAACGAAACGGTCCAGGTTAGAAGAAGATATATTGAAGGAGAAGGAAAAGCTTGAGGTAATATTAAACATATCTCGATTTGAACTTATTTTACATCAGTAAATGACAAATTCATCTTCATATAGTATAATGGCCTGAACTGCTTCGAGAAAGGAATGCCAAGCCTGCCAAATCAAACTTTTTTGCTTGACTTGGCGGGATACTGCCGTGGCCTGAAAGATGTGTATTGTGTTAAAAATATTTCACTCTTTTTAACACCTTATTATGACTTCCCGTTTAAAATTGTAAGCAATAAGCTATGTAAAAATATTAATACTCAGAAGAAACATAACCATGAAAGTATACAAAATGATAAACATAAAATATGTGAAAGTTAAATTAATTTATGTTACATCATACCAGGAACAAATAAGGCAAAAGAGTAAGCAGATGGAAGAAGAATTCGAGCAGTACAAGAAGGACTATGAAGCGGAGCAACAGGTGGTACTGAAGAAGAAAGTGACGGAGATAGCCGCACAGCACAAGCAGGAGCGGGACAGGGAGATCGAGAAAGCGATAGAGAGCATGGAGGCGGAGGCGCAAGCGGGACGGAAGGATCTGCAAGAGGCTTTGAGGTGAGTGAAGGAAAAGATGTATGAAATGAATACACATGTAAGAAAGAAAGAAAATTGGATTTAAGTAAGGTGTTTCTTGCGATAGAAGGGATTTGTTTAACACACGTCACTTTTCACTTTAAGATTGAACAATTTTATATTTTAATAAATATGTGACATTTATCAAATTACAATACAATACATAATTCATAGGTGTTTTATGAAAATAAAAATAAATGATAGTAATAGAAATCCATCTAATTAAAACGTAGTTTGGAATGTTTTGATCGTGATCGTGATTTGATTGAAAATTGTTTCAACCACCGTTTAGGGGACAATAGAGGGATTTTTGAGGTAATAAGATGTTAAAATTTTTTACAAAAGTAAATAAAGATTACAAAGCTTTATGAATACAATGACGTCTAGAATGATTAATGTGATGTATTCAATAATATACCTACAAATATTTTTTATAATCTCGCAGGAGAAACAAAGAGCAGTACGAAGCAGAGTTGAAAGAGCTCGGCGAGACCGAGCAGGCGACGCTCAAGCGGTACCAGGACGCCCAGGCGAGGATCCGACAAACCGAGGACCGCTGTAAGATACTAAAAATAACTTTTAGTGGTTTTATCTTTTCTTCTCACCTCGGAATTCTGTCCCAGGGCCGGATTTAAGGGAGGGCAACCGGGGCGGCAGCCCCGGAGCCTCCACAAAAGAGGGGCCCCCACAATAGGGACGTCGGATTTTTTTAAATTCCGACTAGTAAACACTAGTAAAAAAAAATATCTTTTCCTTTGATATTTTTTTCGCTGTTTTACCTTTATCTACAGTACTTTGTACAAACATGAATACTAGAAGAATCTACCTGCGTTTCACAATAAAATATTTATTGAAAAACTCAACTGAAAAAATTGATCATTTTATTCGGAAAATAATTTGGGACCAGGGGGCCTCCACTCCTTTGTTGCCCCAAGGCCTCTATACCTCTAAATCTGGCCCTGTCCTGTCCTATGTTAGTACCTATTTTTGCATTGAAACAAATTTGGTGTTTCGTTAACAACTTTGGTGTTAATCAAAAATGGAAGTGTAGAAGAATGTAGATACCGACTGAGTTTCACATTCAACGATCGTATTAGTCTTCAGAAGTGACAACACATCTATGATAGGCTTCTGGTAGTACCCTTGTCTCATCAGGGGTTGATTGGAATGTCCATGGGTGGTAGTTACCACTGATCATCAGCTTTGCCACTGCAATCTTACAAAAAAAAGGTTAAAAGGGTGTTTACAATTTAGCTGCATATTAGATTAAAGGAAACGCATTCAAAAACACACACTTACATATTTCTTTACATTTATTCAGGTGCAGAGTTGGAAGTGACAATAAGCCAGCTGGAGACAAGGAACAGAATTTTAACGGAGGTAAGTTTGATGGCCATTTTTATTTTTACATGGATGTGTCTCAAGCAATCCATCAATAATATTGATGATTGACGATCTAAATGATCATAGAATTCATTCATTAAATCGAAATGTAGCTATTCTTAATAGAATGACACACATCTATAGCTTTACTGTCTCGCACACTTCTGGAAGAAAACTGCATTTTAATAGCAACTTTTAATTAAATATGATGTTCTTGTTTGTTAGAAAAATATACAATTAGAAACTCGGGCTGAAGAAACTAGAGTTAGCTGTGAGGAGTCCTGGCGCTCTAAGGTAGACTCCCTGAAGAAGGAGATGGAAGATATGAAGAAGACCCACGAGGAACAGATGCATCAGCTCTATGCCAAGTGAGTTGTTTCTTTATATCACCTAGCATATACTACTTACAAGAGCTTTGTAATATATGTAAAATTGGCAGTACTCTTTGAGCTCGAACTGCCCGACCCTTTTGGTAAGGGAGACAGACTTTTCCGAGGCGTTCCAGCTTAGTCCTCAGGGGTAGCGGCGCATCTGTGACCGACCTCAGGTAGGGATATCTAATCCTATCTGGGGTTGATTACAGATGTCCATGGGCGGCACTAGCCACTTACCATCAGGTGGACTGCATGCTCGTCTGCTACTCTTATATTATATAAAAAAAAAAATACCAGCGACCCCGGGAAGGTCGTCGGTATGCGTGGTCGCATACCGTCATACACACCGTATGATGTGGCGAGCGCCAAGCTCACCTGGGCGGAGTCCAACGGAGCAACGCACTAAGAGGACTCAAGTTGCATTTCTTTGGAGATTTCGGAGGTCTCTACGTAGCGCCGAGAACGGCCATCGGGAGGGTTACAGTTTGGTAAGAATCCCACATAACCCAGTGTTGCTCCCACAACATCGGAATAATTATAATCTTGTTTAGGGTTCATTACAGGTACCCATTGATGGCTGTTGCCATTTATAATGAAGTGGACTGCATGCCCATTTGCTACTTAACATTATAATAAATAATACATAAATAATTATATAAATTTATTTCTTGCAATACAGAGTAAAGGTAGCAGTGGCCCGCAAGGACTCTGCGATCCAGGCGTTGACAAGAGAAGCTGGTAAGTACCAGGAGAAGATAACACTACTGGAACAGAAGTTGCAACAACAGCGAAAGGATTTTTTGAAACATAAGTAACACAAGCATTGTACAAGCCAAAGGTGCCAATGGTGCCAATATAAGAAATAACTGAACAAGAAATATAGATAGAGTCCGCGCCAAACTGCTCCTAGTCCGCGCGGAATATAGAAACGAGTCGCGTCGCAATAGCAAATTGTATATAATAGCGGGATGAAGACAGCGCGGGATTGCCTCTCTGACTGACACCTGCGCGCATCAGAGCGGACTTGAAATTTGGCGCGGACTATAATAATAGTATGACATCTCATGGGATGCAGATTTGTAATTATTTGACACAAGATATCTTATAACTGTCTGAAAATAATGCAAATAATTATTAAGCCACCTTTGTGTAGATAGCCCAGGAAGTATTACGATTTTTTTAAAACATAAATACTTTTTTTGTTGTCAAGTAAGTACCTGAAAAGGTTTTGGGTTAATCTATTATTGGAATTTTGGCAAAGGGAGATCTCCCGCCGGGCTAGGTGATCATGCCCGAGGAGCGGCCGTGCTCCGACACTAATTTCGGAAAATAAAAGTTCACTACATTTGCAAGATATTTAGAAAACTTCGATAGCGTGATTCTGAATACTCGTAGCGCCATCTTTTGACGAATAGTAGGGGGCCACAGAACTGTTGGATTTATTCAAGGATATATATATATTTTTTTTATAAAATAGGAGTAGCAGTCCACCTGATGGTAAGTGGCTACTGCAGCCCATGGACATCTGAACCCCAGATAGGATTAGATATTCTTACCTGAGGTCGGGCACAGATGCGCCGCTATCCCTGAGGACTGAGTTGGAACGCCTCGGAAAAGTCTGTCTCCCTTACCACACCCTTCAAAACGGAACACAGCAGCGCCGAACACTGCTGTTATTAGATAGAAATAGGTGTGGCGGTGGTGCCGCCGGAGTCGAAGCACTAAGGGTTCTACCACCAAATATATCCTTTGAGATAGCCTATTCTTGTAATTACATCATCTGATAGATGAGGGGTTTTAGGTACCTGTTGATACTGGTGGGGTAGAAATCTTTTTAAAAAAAATTGGTCTATAGCAAGAATCGTAGTCTTGGGCTATGGGATGAGTGTTACAAGCGTTATATTGATTACTACTGTCTAATACTCAGTCAACACCAATTACTTATATTAAAGCAAGCAGATTTATGGACATGTCATGCATGTTAAGTAGTAACTGCAGCCAAAATACTTTAAGTAGGTACTGTATTCAATTTAAGTAACCACTGAACTTGTCCAAATCAGTAACTGATCCAAATCAGTTACATTAGCATTTATAATTAAAGCATTATTCTAACATCAACACCTTTCAGAGTGCTCATATAACATTGTTGTCATAGGAATAAAATAAATTGTATACAAAAGGTTTACAGATGCATATATTTTTAAGAACAAAGAAAATAAAGTTTAAATTTATCAATTATTTATTGCTAATAAAACTAATAAATACATTAACATTTAAATTTCCTTGTTCTCTCCATTGTCATACATGATTCTAATAACTTTTAATAGCTCTCCTAAATTCTTGCCAGTTTTTGCCGATATTCCTATTACATCCATTTCTCCTTTTAATTTCTCATAGTTTTTCATCCCCTCGGGCAAATCGATTTTGTTAATCACTATACATTTGGGTCTTTTAGTTAAATTTTGATTATATTGTCCTATTTCAAAGATCAAGGTGTTGTACTGCTCAATCGGGTCTGAGGTGCCATCGAGAAGGAAAATAAGACCCGTACACCTTTCAGTATGCTTAAGGAACTGAATACCCAAACCATAATTTTTATGTGAGCCTGGTATCAAGCCGGG
This sequence comes from Epargyreus clarus, assembly GCF_041222505.1. Classification (NCBI taxonomy): domain Eukaryota; kingdom Metazoa; phylum Arthropoda; class Insecta; order Lepidoptera; family Hesperiidae; genus Epargyreus; species Epargyreus clarus. Next base: position 12,747,750 of record NW_027332212.1, read on the forward strand.
TAAGTCTGCAATAGCGACTTGCTCATAGTCATCATACGGTATCATGCCAATGTGTGGTCTGAGAGTTGTGAACGGATATGGTGCTACAGTTGGCCTAGCTCTCGTCAATGCTCGCAGCAATGTACTCTTCCCAGCATTTGGAAAGCCGGCCAGCCCTAAATGTGCCATTGAGCGCACTTCAAGAGTGTAGAAGTTTGACTCTCCAATAGCACCATATTCAGCTATATCTGGAGCTTGTTGTGTGTCGGTGAGGAAGAACTTGTTTCCGCGCCCGCCGGCGCCGCCCCGTGACGCGATAAACATGGCGCCTTCCAAATTTAAATCACCTACGACACGACCAGCGTCATCTTTTATAATTGTACCTATAGGCACTGGTATGACAATATGCTGTGCGTTCTTGCCGGTGCAATCCTTGTTGTCGCCTCGCTCGCCATGTTTCGCCTGTATCACCGAGTTGATATGGTTGAGACTCTTCTTTGAGTTGGAAGCTTGAAATATCACATGACCGCCATGCCCTCCGTCGCCCCCGTCCGGTCCGGCGTGGTCCTTGCACCAGGCGCTCAAGAAAGAAATACAGCCGTCACCACCATTACCACCTACAGTCCTCACTCTATAAGAATCTATATAAAATTGAACAGTGTTCCGCGTAGATTTCGCTTTTAAACTCCTTAAAGCTTTCGGTACGTAATCATTGGAATAACATCGGATACTCAAGTTCTTGGTTGCGATCTGAACACCTCGGAATAGTTTTATAAGCTGCATTTTTATATTTTTTGGTTATATGTTCATGTTTACGTTCAATAATAATAAGGAATATCGACTTAATATAATTTGACATTTGACACTGAGAATTGACATTTGACATCAGTATCAATTGCAATGACATTGACATACTTGACATTTCTACGACAAAATGTAGCACAGATAAAAACTGTAGATATACTCGTTTAGTCTTCCTTTTTTTCTTCAGGGAAACAATTATAATGTTGCTATGTTGTCAAAAATAAAAAGTGGAAAAGTTAAAAATGTAATGAAAATGTGAATAGGGAATATGCACATTTTTATTTTATTATTTTAAACCACTTATCACATCGTTTTAACATAGTAAAAAATATAAACAATTTTATTAGTGATTAAAATATTTTTTTAAAAATTATTTAAAGTATCAATAAAATTTGACACATTTGAACGCCGCCATTTAACGCGCTCTTTGAATGACGTCACGTAGCGTGATTTGTATTAATATTGATGATAACTGTATGCACATAAAGGTATTATTAAACGTTTTCAGGTTTCATCGCTATTTACATCATGGGAAAGGCTAAATAACCATTTTTTAAATATTTCCAAGAGTATTGTGCAAAACCACTACTATAAATACATTATATAGTGTTTTTTCTTTTGCAAAAGATGCGAAAATACGAAAAATGTGGTGCAAGATTATAGGAAACAGATATAGTATCTCCAAAATCGCATTAACATTTGTATTTACTGTAACAAACAATGATTTTAGGTAAATGATTTTAAAATATTGCATTGATCATCTACTTCGTTAGGTACTTATCGATTTCTACAACAAATACTATCATTTGAAACACACAAAATGCATTATAATCTATTATAATATTATAAAGATAGGTGAAGATAGGTGCTTGGTTGAAGGTGGTAGAACCCTTTGTGGTTCGACTCCGGAGGCACTACCGCCACACCTATTTCTACCTAATAACAGCAGTGTTAGGTGATGCTGTGTTCCGGTTTGAAGGGTGTGGTAGGAGACAGACTTTTCCGAGGCGTTCCAGCTTAGTTCTCAGGGGTAGCGGCGCATCTGTGGCCGACCTTAGGTGGGAATATCTAATCCTATCTGGGGTTGATTACATATGTCCATGGGCGGACTGTATGCTCGTCTGCTACTCCTATATTATAAAAAAAAGAATATTAACATAATAAGTTATGATCAGTTAAATATTTCCGAATTGACCTATGCATAAAAACCAGTTTATTCATTTTGCATATTTTAGGTAAATAGTCCGATTGTGCTTTGACAAAACTACTTTCAATCATTGTTCTTGATTATTCCTAATAATACTATGTAGAAAAATCGCACTAGGTAATAAATAACACTGTAGGAATATAGACAAAAACAATTTTTCTCTCAAACAGTTTGAATATCGACGCCGATAAACATCGTAACACGCTATGTGACGTCATTTTTCGATTCGACCAATGGGAATGCGTTTTGCAAATTTGAATTTCGCGCGCATAATTTACGATTTTTGATTAAAGTTTTAAACAATTTAACACGAAATAAAGAAAAAATAATGGTTTAGATGTAATTTCAGGACCGTAATGTACCAAGGAAAAAAATAACAAGCAAATCTAAATCACATGCATATTCCCTATTTATATATATATTTATTTTTACAAAAATAAAAGTAATCTTACTAATTATCTAAAAATAAGTATATATTTTAGAATTTGCATATCATATACAATTACTTCAAATCATAATTACAGTGATTTATAGTCACTGTCATCATCCCCATTGAATCGCTCATGAATCCGACAACGGACTGTTCCTGAAAATCGCTACACGCACATAAAAGTTTGTCGGAGTATATATTACCGTGTCTGCGAAGCCCCGTACCGGCTTCTGGCCGTCTGTAAATGTAGTGATGCAGCATTTCATTGATGGTGGTAGACTCCATAAGACTATGACTTTCTTTTATTACGCATAAAGAGACATCATGTTACTAGTTACATACCGTAATAGAAATTAAGAAATAGATACCAAAGATGGGCCAAACTTTTGTATTTAATAATTTATTGTTTTTTTTAATTGATTCGTAGTTTGTATTTATTGCATTACCATAGTAAATTATTATTGTTTTAATATAGTATTTCTTTTGTGTAGCTTAACGTACCTGCTTAAGTTCGTACATGATATTAAACTTATCTTTGTATAACTTAAAATTATCTCCGTCCAATAAAACTAGTGTAAAATAATTTATTTTGTTTAATTGTTAACTATTAGTATGTAGTTAGTAGCTAGCAGTCAATTTATTTATAGCTCTTTCTCGTGTTTTAATGAATATTTAAAGTTGAGTTCTTAATATTCTTAATCATGTCGGTACAAATTTATTTTCAATAAAATTTTGTTTAATTATGAGATTTGTTTTATTAATGACCTCATTTACTCGTACAGTAACTAACATAATTAAATAATGCCTGAAATATGCAGATGGACGTGAGTTTAAGAAATGGTTTTAAAATGACAACACAACACAAATAAATTTAAAATATTTTTTAACTCTATATAAAAACAATAAAATACCGAACAGGTAAATCCTTAAAGCTATATCTCTATGGGACGCAGATAATACTGAAGGTACACATAATGTACAACAACAATTTATATAAAATTATGTGACATATACATTTAAATATATCATAATATATTTTACTATTTACAAACCTTTTATCACACCAAACGTAGACAACTTTAATAACAATTTTAAAGTACTAAGGAGTAAACAATAGAATTCAACTTTATAGTTTATCATTACTTGAAAAATGGTTAAAACAATAAAAGTGATCTACATATAATTTCGTCACCACGGTCGCCACATTTCATTACTATTAGAAGGACCCTGGACCGGCGATTTTGAACTTGTATCTGCTTCAACCTTGTCTTTCACTTCACGTTTTGGACTTTCAGGTTTTGTTGAACTAGACTGAGCTAAGGACTCAGCAGTATGACTTATCACAGTCCTTGGTAATGGTGTCACCAAAATGGTCTGAAACGGCGGCCTCTCGCCTACTGAAGGTATACTTTCTGGTATCGTTAGTTTTCGCTCTGGATAACTGGGGATTCGTTCAGGAATTCTTCTAAAGGCTGATTTTCCGTGCTCCGTCTTCGATGTCAATATTTCCGGTTGGCTTATTCTCTCTTGAACAGTAACAATGTTTATACGTTCAGAAACAATAGTTTTCCTTTCTGGCTCAAGCCGTATGTATTTTGACGCAGGTCCTAAAGGTTCTGTGTGTCGTTTTAGTTTCTGTCGGATAGAGTAGTCGACTGCGGTCTTTGGAGACGCATCAATGCCGATCTTATAATTTTCTACGTCGATAACAATGGATAAGGGTTCCATATATCTCTTGTTTCTTAATGCCTCCTGTTTGAGTGTCTCTGGAGATATGGTTGTTGATGATACAGTCGCTTTCTGCTCGGGACTGGAGTCTTGATCTGATGCAGAGTGACTCGGAGGCGTTGGGAAAGGAAATGTTTGAACGGGTCGCGGAGGAGTTTCCAATTCCGTGGACGAATCACAAGCTGAATCACAGGAAAGAGGACTTAAAGGTGGGCTGGTTGGTCTTGTAGATTTGACGAAATGGAACGCACTCGGTCGCTCGTCGTCTAGTCGTAACGGATCCGGGACCAGTGGGTAGTCGGCTGGTTGAAGTCTATCCATTCCTGACAGACAGGTAGTGAGGTGGTTGCCTAGCCTGTAACGCAGGCCAGTGGGCACGTTAGCCAGCCGAGAGAGGTACCTCCTGACTTCGACCGCGCAGTCCCCGAAACCCGCTTTGAAACGATGGAGAACGGCCGGGTCAGCGGCGATTGCAGCGGCTAACTGCTGCCGTTGTAATGTTTGCAAATGCTTCACTGTTAACTCGAGGATGTCTGCCTTTTCGAGCTTGGAATGTCTGGCTGGCTGTAACAATAATTAAATTTGTTTAAATATTTATTTTAGGTACTTTAATATAATATTATGTGCAAATGAAGCAACAGCTGTGCAGTCAAATATATAGCAGATATTTTTCGTATATCCTTTGTGCGTAATATTATAGATTTTTATTTAGTCTGTCGACGTCGAGGTTTATTTCTAGATACATATAAGATTCTGGTCGTGAGTGTACCAACAATAAAGTTACGACTTTAACAACTAGGTCCTAATAGAAGTATAAAAAGTCGTAAATAACACTTACGTCTTTATCCATTGCGTCCATCAGGAGATCTTTCAGCTCATTCAAGCAATTGTTGATGCGAGCTCGCCTCTTCTTCTCCATTATAGGCTTGTTAGTCTAGAAAATAATATCACAGGTAAAATTATAGGAAATGTTTAAATAAAATCACTGATTGGAGAAAAAAATATGCTAGAAATGTGTTAATAGAAATAAATTAAAAATCTATTGAATCCTCTGAAAAAATATAACTTGCGACAATGTTGCGCATGCGCATTGCACTGATACAGAAAATGTACTAGTTCTATCCCGGTGGATGAAAACTTCTGCATTTTCACTTATGTATTTTTGTTACATATTTCATTACAAAAAATACGTGTTTAATTTTATGTATATTAAATATAATTTACAAATTTTTTTTTAAAATTTAAAATCAAAACACTTGTTCAAAATTAAACAGTCATTTAGTGCTTTGGTAATTTTTAGGGGATTTTAATTTTTCACATAATTTGCATAACACAAATTTCACGTAATTTTCCATAAAAATAATCACCTTTCGCAACTCCGCTTTTGATAGCCCGATACCTGGTTCAGACATGAATCCAGTTTGGGAGTCATCATCTTCACTGCAAGGCATCACGTAATTCACAATTTTTAACTAATTTCACTAAGTTCTCACTGTGTCACCTCCGACAGCGTATTCAGGACTGACCGGGATAGAGTTAGAGCAAAACTTAAATTGCCCTCCATCCCTATTCATCCTGCTTTGAAGCGAAACGGTAAACACTCGCCGTCTCTGTCTAACGTAAGGGTTGGAACGCTGGGAACTGTATCGGAATGTTTTGTTTTCGTTCTGTCTCGCTCATCGCGGGAACCTGTTGTGAATGGCGCCTGTTGTTGGGGTATTGTTGAGTGTGTATATGTGGAGTTCGATTCCGGGTTGCGAAATTTATTATACTTGTTTTTTTGCTTATAATCACTTTAATGTTTTTATTTTAAAATATGAATATAAGTTATGAGTATACAGTAACTTGCAAAGTAACCTTTAATATTTTTGTAAATTTTGCAACGTACAAAAATTTTAAATTATTTATTAGGTATTTTAATTACATAATAATTATCTGTTATGTTGACAGGAAGAATAAGGATTTAGTGTTAAATACCTGCGTGGTTAAATATTTACTTACGTAATATTTTAAAATATTTTTCCATCTGCGTCTACATATTTTCACTTAATCAATAAATTAGTATAGATCACCAATAATACTGTCCTATGTTAAATTAAAATATCAAAAGTTAATAATAAATTTAATTAAATTTAAAATATTAAAAGTAAAGCTACATCCGTTGCCCCTTATCCTGTATAGTATGGGAATGCAGGACCGTACGCACGCTCATAAACATCCACAATTCGCGCCGTACGATCCGCCCCTAAAAAAACTGGTACTTTACTGAACCTTCCATCAAGTACGGAATTATTTTGTATGGAGTGAGTAAAATTTAAACAGCGATATTCATGTGTGCAACGTAGCGTAAAAGGTGAGTATGAAGTGGCGCGGTTTTTATACGGGGCTGAGTTAGGGTTGCTAACCGTTGTACTGTATTTCAAGTTTACGTACTATGCGCAAAATAAAGTTGTTTGTTATCATTATCAACATGTTCTATTTATTTTTAATCTCATGAATATAATAAAAAATAAAGTACGAGCAGATTGCGACAAAATACGTAAATTTTAAATAAATATCTAAATTAATTTATTTTTTGTCTTTTTGCAAATTTCTTAAATTTTATTTAATTAGTGTGTTTAATCCCTAATAGCTTCTGTTTTTCAGAGTCTTTAAGATGTTTTATCATACCTAAGCAAGAAAAAAAAGCGTGTTAAATAAAAAGGTAACTTGCATATTTTTCTCTTTTTTAAATTTTCTTATACCAAAAACCTTTTTGTATCTATCTACCTTTTCGTATCTCTTAGAGTTTATTCTGAAAAAATGTTGGCAACCCTATATATAGGTTAACTCGGTACTTCATACAGGGGTGTCGTTTAGTTCTCACGGTGTGTGGGAATGTGCTAAGGTGCAAGGGTAAGTCCGAAAGGTACTGCCGTTGTTTGAAACCATTCTGTAATTCCAATTTCAAATTGCACGGATTCGTGACATCGATGTTTATTTTTTTTTATTTGGTCTTTTGATGCTTGTCTTTGGTAATTTTTTTTCTTTTATGATTATTTTAAATATTATAAGTTTTGATTTTTAAGCTTTGCTGAAAACCCTAAATTAATTACTGGAACACATGGAATAACATAGAAATACCTGTTTTCAGGACAAAAGACATATAGTTTATGTATTTTTAATTAGCTATATAGTTATTTAATTACACGGTATAAATTAATTGTAATTTAGAAAAATTACTATAAATACATTCTAATTATAATGGAAATCCTTATTAATGAAAATACACGAAAGGTTAAATAAGACCAACGCTCTTAATTAAAAACTAAATTAAAAAAAAAACTGATAGACGCCGTTTTAATACAAACACTACATAACGTTTATAACGGCCCAGGTGTGTCTGGCGACCTTTGTTCCCATTGACATACCAACACATAAATTACATATTAATATTCAATTAGACCATTTCTCCCACGGTGTCCTGGCCAACCAACTTTGACCATCCCTGTTCATAGCAAAAACATCTTTATTGTCAGTTTAAAAAGGTTATAGATAGGTTAACTAGCCGCAAAAATATGATAGTCAAAACTCTGACCACAATTTTATTTTTTACGCTTTGAAAACTTTGGATTCCACTTAACTATTGTATCGATTAAGTTCAAAATCGTCTGCCAGTATTGCACATAAATAGTAGGGTTGAGTCCACATTAGCAAACATGCGATCGCGTGATGAGCCTAATGAATGGTGAATAATCGTCATCAGATGTCGCTGACGTGTAAACTAAAGTGGGGAGCCAGTGGGAATATTCTAAACATTTTATTTTTTATTTTGAAACCATCAGCGCATTGACCGAGTGCAGGATTCTGGGAATTTTCCGGTTGCTAGTTGCGGTTTTTGCGCTCCTAATTTAAGACAAGTTCAAAGACCTCTAAAACCTATAGTAATGTATTGGAAATTATAAAAGTAAGATCTTATTTAAAGGGAATTTTCGTCTTTTAACCTGTCTAGCAAAAAGGACAAGTAAGTTTAGAGTACTCAGCTGTATCGTCGAATGAAATATCATACTTCTAACAAAGTAAGGACGTAATACCTGACGTGTAGTACAGTAGTACAACCCTAGTGCGAGCACAAACCCGTGCAGTAGTACGAGTACCTACTTAGCTACTGGATGAGATAAATAACTTTACAGGCAGACAGGTTGGACGTAGATCTCTTAGATTCAATTCCCTATTGGTCTCTTACTAAACCTAAAGAAGAAAGAAGATCCGAGCCTAATAGTGAGACAATGTGTTACGTCAATAATGTACGGCAAAATTATTTCTGTTCGTGCTTGAAATATTTCATCAATAATTAAACATAGTCAAATGTATCCTTCATATAATGAAATAGGACTTAAACAAAAACCTAACGCAAAACACTTACCTTTTTCATATCTAGAAAAACACGTTCCAATTCTTGAGAATGTTCACATCGAAAGTGAGTGTATAAAAAGCAATTTCTCACAATGAGGACGCGAGGGTCGTGTGAACGGACAGATTATACAAATTGTAACGGGGCAGCTTCCTTCCTCCGGATCAAAGGATACCTTCCTTTGTAGGGGGACAACGCGGCTATAGTCATATGGATGGATAACTTGGGTCTTGGTCATTGAATTAAAAAGGAAGCTTTTGGTTTGAGTGAAAAGCAATTAATGCTTTTTTATTTTTTTATCATATCAAATCCGTTATCGACCGTATGAATACCATTAAATTTCAAAATATATTGGATCTGTTTATCCTGGAGAACGAACGAAATGACAAGTTACCTACCTACATAAATACGATTTAAAATTAGTAGGTAATTTACAAAACTATTGACAGTATTTTATAAGACCATTTGTTCAAATTTCTTGATAGGTATAATAATTTAAAACCCACATAAATTTAAACGGACAAATAACTTCTTGTAATATTATTTTATTTATTTATTTATTTTTGTACACCTTAAACTTTGTAACCCAAAGGGTAACATTAATGCCTAATGGCATTCTCTGCCAGTCGACCCTGGGTGATGGCGATAACATGTGGTTGGCATAAACAAGAAATACAAACTGTAAAAAAAACATACAATATCAACATATAATATTAATAAATAATATATTAATATATAATAAAAATAAAATATATACAAATAAATATATACAACACAGTGACTTAAGGAAAGTTGAAAGACTCAAGTATTGGAGGACATGCGTAAGTAATGCTCCCGAACCATTCTCTTAAAGGTGTTCTTACAAGTGGCTTTTCTGATGTTTTCGGGCAGGGCGTTCCAAAGTAGTATTGCCTGTTGTGTGTAGGAATGCTGGAAAAAAAACACTATTATGCGGTGGAATATTGACTTTGAGAATTCTAGACGAACGTAGTCCGCCTACGAACGTAGTATGTATCCTGAATTTTAGAAAAACGATGGTCACAGTCGTGTTAGAATCTAAAATAAATAAAAAGGGATGGGACCTTTTCGTAATAAAAATTTACACAGTCATAGTCATCATTAAATCAAAGCATATTGTTTTTAGGCGTATTTTTTCCTTTAGCCCGGAATAAATTACTTATGTTTTTATTTTTTAATAAAAAAAAAATGATTTTCGATTGTACTTTGTAATTTCTACATTTGTACATTTGTTTCGATTTGTACTTTTTTACATACGTATTTATCTTTTATAGTCGTCACAATTTAATAGGCCCATTTTGACACATGCCATCGCTAGGCTCTAAGCATGTGACATACAAATCGATAACCAAAGAAACCAATTTTTACAACAAATCGATTACAACCACACATCGTATTGTATAAATTAGTTAATATTTTGTAAACAGAATATTTATTCTATATTTTTCTAAATCATCTAAATATTCAATAAAAAGGAGAAAAGAAAATAAATTCTAGTGTAATTAAAAAATTTAATCCTTTTTAGAAGATTAAATAAAGCATCGGTCGTGAACTGTATTTTTTTCGTTTTGAGAAACAACATTTTTGATTATTTTATTGTTGTTATAATGAAAAAGGAATAAATAATTAGTTATTGCTAATTCTAAGTTTCGATTATTTCAAAGTTAATCGATTTTGGTTTTTTCCGAATGCTTTGAAGCTGCAAGCTCTAACCGTCACGTGGTCGTAATTTCCCTACTAAAAAGTTAGTTTAAGACATTAATGACATTGGGATGGCATGTGTCAAAATGGGCCTATTAAATTGTGACGACTATAAGTGCCTAAAGGAATGTACTTTTTGTTTCATTTTTTTCAAATTAGTCTTTGAAAGCACAAAAAAGATGTTCACTTAAAGTCGTGTAGACAAACCCATCTTCTTTGTTTTATTAAAATTAGCATATCCATTCAATTTGACTAAGAGGGATAAATGCAATACTTTTATTTTACCTCACACATAAAATTATATTGATATATGGGTTCAATTTTTTATTCTGTTCAGAGATTCCCATGGAAACAGGTGTTTACAAAAACTAGCCGCCCTTTAACTATGAACTGGTTTTTATTGAGAGCGCGACCGGGAAAAAACGCATCCGGGGATGATTTCCGGGTCCACGTAGCTTTGTCCGTGATTGATCGACAAATATTTGTAAATACACGGTTAGTTATGGACGAAATGATGAGGAGTCGGTCTTGGAATAAGTGTTACAAGCTTCTTTGAAGGTTTTTATGCTATACGACCTATCCAAGAATTCCGACGTGGCAAACGCGGTGGACCATGGCCTAATCTTACCTACTTATTCCAAAAGGAGACCTGTGCCCAACAATGCGACAGTAGGTTATGGATTGATAATTATGATGATAGTAATGTGGGCAATCAACTCAATCATAACCAAAATACACATTTGAGAGCCGACTATAAAGAAGAATGGAAATAAAGAAAGAAGTTGGTCTGAAATTTTTACTAAGAATTAGTCGTATAGGTATATCTATCATAGTGTTAAATTTAAGTAAGAATTGTTTTAATTGGTCAATATAGGTAGCTACTTAAATTTACTGTAAAAGTGCAGTGGAAATTTATTTGTGAATCTGCTATTGATTACAAACAATAATCTCATAGGAAATTAGGTTGTGCGATAGGTAAAATTAAGACAAACTTGTCAGGAAAGCTTTACATACGACACGCCTATATTTACATTACACAACGAAGTAGGATAGTAAAAACTATCAAAAGGTCCCCTCGGCTTAAAAAATTGCGACATAATTTTAGCATGCAATAAAAGTTCCTTCTTTCATAAGTTCATAACTATGGTTAAACACCGCGTCATACATATTGAGGCAATCGGCTCTTTCCTCCTCACGACCCCTATTCTCACGCTCCCGTGTGACAGGTGTGTTCACGACGCATACGATTTATAAATAACGATAAACAACCTTATCTCGTATTAATAAAGTCCTCGTTAGCTCAACGGTAGCTTCATAACCTATAAAACGAATATAAACTTTATTTTAAACAAAATACGGTCGATAAAACTTAATATTTGAGCAGTTGATTGAAGCCTAAAACTTATCGTTTTGTTTTAAGCCCTAATTATTTGTTCTTTACCTAAGCACAGTATTAGTTTCGGTATAAGAAATCGGGGTTAAAGAACTGTCCCTCACTAAAAGGAAAATTGATATCTTTTTTTTGTAATATGTCGGCGGCGTTTATTTATTTATGACATTATTTATTTTTTGACAGTAGAACCCGAAGTTGTTTGATTAGGTCATTGGTATAGTTGCAAGCCCTAGCCCTACAAATATTTTTTTCTTATTCATAGATAAATAAAACATTTTATGTTAAGCGTCTCCAGAACTAAAATAAACAAACATAAAAACCCATTCGATAAAATATTATCAATATAGTAAGTATTGGTTATTTAAAAGGGTAATCGATTTCCAAAATTGGACCGTAAAAATCAAGAATCCGCCCACCCAAAAAATTGCGAAGTTGTGGGAAAGATTCGGGAACTCACTTCTCAGTTGCGGGAACGTTCTTTGTTGTCCGACACCTTGAGGGTCGTCTTTTGTGCTTAAAAGCTAAGATTGCGGGGCTTATTGTAAAAGGATACTTGAATAAAACATGGGAAGTTATTATCGATCTTTTGACCGCTATCTCCTTTTTGTTACTTCTAATTTACTTTGTTGTTGAAAAATTATTTATAACAATTATTACCTACTCACTAGGTTATAAGTAAAACTTTAACACAAATTATAATAATTATTCATGTTTATGTGTTTTAGACAATTATTGGGTAGTGTAAAAATAATAATAAAATTCATGAAACATTAAATATTTTATATGGGTACTTGACAATAATTGTTAGTACGAAACTGTGTAAAAATAGAACATTAAGAAGAGGGCTTGAAAGTATTTCTATTTTTCGGACCTACATTCTTCTTAGACCGCATCCAAAGTAATTTTACATTGAAACATATTTTTCAAATAGCTAATGTGAAAACGAACTGAACGAGAAATATTCGTACCAATGATCTTATTTGTCAATAAAATTAACAAATTTTTCACATTACTATTAGAGATTCGTAAAAATATATTAAAAATTGATAAAATTAATCGTTAAAATGTATTTACAGCGTAGCAACATTATGATGGCCAGTGGCGCCCCTGTCACACGTAGAGAACAATAATAATCAATTTGGAAGTACCTATATTTGGGTCAGTGAGTGGCGTCATGAATTCGTGTAGATAACATAACATTTGATCTTGAATTAAACGAACAGGTGGCGCTGTACCAAAGCCTGAAACGCGCTAACGATTTATCGTTCTGTAACCTATATAAACTCGACGATGAGTTTAATTTAACCATCATGATAGGGTAAATGCATGATTGCATGAATAGCCTGAGTTAAGTTAGGTTAAGATTAGTTTTTTATCTCGCCAAACAATAACACCTACCTATTTTTGAATAGGCATTCCCGTGAATGCCTTCAGATTTACTTCTACTATAAACTAAATTTACCTTAACGTACAAAATAGATTCATTCTTCTTAATATTTCTTAACTTTGTATTAAAAATATTATATTTTGATGTATCGACGATATTATAATATTGTTATCGTGTAAGTATTACTAAATTTTCAATCTATTGACTTCCGAGGCGGTTGGATGACAGTGAGCCCTTGAGATTCTTTATGCTTATCCTACTGTTTCAGCAATGACGCACCTTAAGTACATTTCCGAAGACCATGTTAATACCTCACTAGCGTTATACAGGATGAATTTTTCAAATAGGCCTTCAGGGCCAAATCCGAAACTATAAGGATAACGAAAAATGCTGAAAGGAGTTACGAGGCCGATTTTGATAAAACTGCATCATTAGTTTTTTAAAATACCTTTTTCCCGAGCCGGAAATCGAACGAGTTCATTTTGAAAAAAAATACAGTGTCGTTTAAAAGGATCAAATTCTGGGAAGTAATGATAAATGACAAACTAAAGGAAAAGCCTCCATCTCATCCTATATAATCATCATCATCATCATCAACCCATTGCTGTCCCACTCCTGGGCACGGGTCTCCTTTCAGAAAGAGAAGGATTAGGCCATAGTCTACCACGCTGGCCAAGTGCGTATTACATACACATATGTATTGGTGAACTTCACATACCTTTGAGATTTGTTTTGTTTTTTAATCCTGTCATCCTGTATAATAGAAAACACAACTTTTATAACAGAAACGAAGACTATTCATAATTCATATTAACAATGTTGATCTATTGGTTGAAGTCGTCGGAGATAATTTGTGTTGTATTTATAAATAATTGAGCATTGTAATAACGGTAAGTAGGTATAATTATCACCAAACTGCTAGTCCGCTCTGAAGTTGTTGCGAGCAGGTGTAGTCATACAATTTGCTATGGCGACGCGATTCATTTCTATATTCAGAGCGGACTAGCAGTTTTACGCGAACTATACATATACACATTTTAATACAAGCAAGTTTTTTATAATATAGGGGTAGTTAAGTGTAGAGTGTAGTTAAGTAGGTAAGTGGCTTCTGACACTCATGGACCTCTGTATACAACCCCAGATAGGATCCGGAACGCCTCGGAAAAGTACATCTACCTTACCACACCCTTCAAACAAGAACACAGCAGCGCTGACACTACTGTTAATAGGCAAAAATAGGTGCAGCGGTTGTGCCGCCAGAGTTGAACTACAAAAGGTTCTAACACCTTTAAATTAGGCAGTAAGTAATTCTTTATTAGGTCCAATATACATAAATGCGAGTCGTGGTGCTTCAGAGCGTACAGCTACCGAAACATGTGTTCCGAAAAATAAAGCCGCAATACGCAGCGCGTTGCACTTGCTCAACGCAAAGTTTTACGTTGCGGCGGGCGGCGTTTTGATTTTGGCGGTACGGCTCCGTACTGTTTTTAAATGTGTAACATTTACATACAGCAACGAAGTCCTGCTAACAATTTAATATAAATATTAAGGCCTTGTAAGTCATCATGAATAGATGCAAGTAGCGAATACGAGTATAGAGATAAAGAGAACCATCTCCTATAGGGATCTGTTAAAAAAGTCCACCTATAAGCACTAAGCAGTAAACAAGAGGTCAAATCCCCCACAAAATGGTGCTAGTGTAGCGAAAGCTATGAAGTGAAGTTAGCAGCAGTTGTAGACAGTGAAGTGCCCGGATTTGCAAATTATGATATTTTGTAGTAAATTATAAGTAAGTACCTATATGGACTTTAATAAACATATACTTACCTAAACGTTTTTTATGGTATTCTCTTACATTTAATGCATACTTAAAAATGAAAATATAATTATTATAAGTAACAAAAAGTTATTTATTTTGTTTTATTTTCAAAAACGGCCTTTTGACGGACACTTTTAAATATACAGACATGGTATTATTTTATCTCTACATTCCATAGTAGCTAGTTGATTTCGACACAAAGCAAGTGACATCTCATGATCCCTGAGCATATGGTGGGAGGCAACACTAGCTTTTAGTTACGAAAAAAACCAATAGGTGGCGTTTTACCAAAACTAACAAAACCTGAAACACAGTAACGACTTGTTCTTCTGGAACCTATATAAGCCCGTGGTTATTACTGAACCTTACATATTCGTTTTGAATTTGAAACTCTACCTTCCGCTCTCTTGTCATATGCGTTTCTGCATCAGTGCAAGAAAGATAGGAATATTTTTGAAAAGGCATTCCGTAATGCCTTGTATCCTGAATAACTAAAACTAAACTCGGAGTTCTGTATCGCACAATGCAAGATTTAAATAATTTTCTACTATCTGCTACGTCCGAGTAGAAGACATGAAATTCAAACAATCCTATTGGTTGATTTGCAAAAATCTATTCCTTAGCTACCTCGTACATCCCTGGTTGAAAGGCAACGTAAGATTATAAAAATTAAAAATATAAATAAGAACTTACAACAAAAAGTTATACAGTCTCATATCGTTGTTTTCTTATTTTATGTATTATTTTCAAAAAATGAACCACAACAGAAAGTATTCCTTAGCGTCTTTTTTTTAATTTACATTTTTTGCTACACATGCTATTAATTTCCCCCCTTCGGCCGTACGACGGATACTTATCGATACAATATAGAAATGTTATTCCTTATCTGTACACACTGCATCTAATGATCCCTGAGCATTTTGTGGGAAGCAACTCAGGCAACACTAGCTTTTAGTTACGAACAAAACCAATAGGTGGCGTTGTACCAAAACTGCCAAATACTGAAACGCGGTAACGACTTGTTCTTCTGGAACCTATATAAGCCCGTGATTAATACCGAACTTTATGTTCCCTTTGAATTTGAAACTCTACCTTCCGCTCTCTTGTCATATGCGTTTATGCATCAGTGCAAGAAAGAAAGGAATATTTTTGAAAAGGCATTCCGTAATGCCTTGTATCATGAATAACTAAAACGCTGTTGCTCCAGTCTCCAAGCTCCAGCTTTTATCGAATTATTATTTTTCATCGTTGTTCGGTGGTCCGATTTGCGTTTAATCCAACTCTTGTAATCTTGTGAGATCTAACTGAATGTTGGAATTTATATTTTACGGTGTCACAAATCATGTCGTAGTGGTGTGGAGAATCATTGAAAGTACCACAAATTAATTTACGAGTTCTAGGAGTTCAAGTCATTAGTCCACACCGGAGACATGTTTTTCGCCAAAGATGTGTGAGGAAGCTAAGCGTTTAGCGAGACCGAAGCAAGTTATGAAACTAAGTAGGTATTTGACCGTTTCCACCAAAGTGTCCTCCTCGGAGTTCTGTATCGCACACTGCAAGATTTAAATAATTTTCTACTATCTACTACATAGAAGACATGAAATTCAAACAATGCTATTGGTTGATTTGCACAAATCAATCCCTTAGCTACCTCTACATCTCTGGTTGAAAGGCACTCTAAGATTATAAAAATTAAAAATATGAATAAGTACAACAATAAGTTATACAATGTCATATCATTGTTTTCGTATTTTATATCTTAGCGTTTTTTTTTATTTAAATTTTATGCTACACTTATGCTACTAATTTATCCCTTCGGCCGTACGACGGATATTTTAGATACAATATAGTAATGTTATTCTTTATTTGTACACACTGGATCTAATGATCCCGGATCATATTGTGGGAGGCAACACTAGCTTTTAGTTACGAACAAAACCAATAGGTGGCGGTGTACCAAAACTGTCAGATACTGAAACACGGTAACGACTTGTTCTTCTGGAACCTATATAAGCCCGTGATTATTACTGAACCTTACATATTCGTTTTGAATTTGAAACTCTACCTTCCGCTCTCTTGTCATATGCGTTTCTGCATCAGTGCAAGAAAGAAAGGAATATTTTTGAAAAGGCATTCCGTAATGCCTTGTATTATGAAATTATGAATACCTAACTAAAACGCTGTTGCTCCAGCCTCCAAGCTCCAGCTTTTGTCGAATTATTTTTTTTCATCGTTGTTCGGTGGTCCGATTTGCGTTTAATCCAACTCTTGCAGTCTTGTGAGATCTAACTGAATGTTGGAATTTATATTTTACGGTGTCACAAATCATGTAGTATTGAAGTGGAGAATCATTGAAAGTACCGCAAATTAATTTACGAGTTCTAGGAGTTCAAGTTATTGGTCCACACCGGAGACATGTTTTTCGCCAAAGATGTGTGAGGTAGCTAAGCGTTTAGCGAGGTCGAAGCAAGTTATGAAACTAAGTAGGTATTTGACCGTTTTCACCAAAGTGTCCTCCTCGGAGTTCTTTATCGCACACTGCAAGATTTAAATAATTTTCTACTATCTACTACATAGAAGACATGAAATTCAAACAATCCTATTGGTTGATTTGCACAAATCAGTCCCTTAGCTACCTCGTACATCTCTGGTTGAAAGGCACCCTAAGATTATAAAAATTAAAAATATGAATAAGTACAACAATAAGTTATACAATGTCATATCATTGTTGTCTTATTTTATATCTTAGCGTTTTTTTAATTTAAATTTCTTGCTACACTTATGCTACTAATTTATCCCTTCGGCCGTACGACGGATATTTTAGATACAATATGGAAATGTTATTCTTTATTTGTACACACTGGATCTAATGATCCCTGATCATATTGTGGGAGGCAACACTAGCTTTTAGTTACGAACAAAACCAATAGGTGGCGGTGTACCAAAACTGCCAGATACTGAAACGCGGTAACGACTTGTTCTTCTGGAACCTATATAAGCCTGTGATTATTACCGAACTTTATGTTCCCTTTGAATTTGAAACTCTACCTTCCGCTCTCTTGTCATATGCGTTTATGCATCAGTGCAAGAGAGAAAGGAATATTTTTGAAAAGGCATTCCGTAATGCCTTGTATCATGAATCATGAATAACTAAAACGCTGTTGCTCCAGCTTCCAAGTTCCAGCTTATGTCGAATGTTTTTTCGAATGTTTCAGTAGTCCGTTTAACCCAACTCTCGTAATCTTGTGAGATCTAACTGAATGTTAGGCTTTACGGTGCCACAACCATTTAGTATTGGAGTGGAGAATCTTTGAAAGTATTATCTTTACCCACAAATTAATTTATCTATCAGTTGAAGTTATGAGTTGACATGTTTTTCGGCAGATTTGTGAGGCTGCTACCTCAGCCTCTAAGCTTTTAGCGAGGTCGAAGCTAAGTTATGAAACTAGATATTTGACCGTTTCCACCAAAATTTTCTGCTCAGAATTCTTCATCGCACACTCAAAGTTATAAATCATTTTCTATTATGAGCTACATAGAAGACATACAACTCAAACAATCCTATTGGTAATCGTAAAAGGCACCCTAAAATTATGAAAATAAAAAATATGAGTACAACAAAAATGTATTATTACAATATCATATCATTGTTTTCTTACTTTTTGTATTATCTCTATCTTTTATCTTGTGAGATTGAATTGAATATTAGGATTTACGGTGTCACAAGTCACAACCATGCAATGCAAGATATAAATAATTTTCTGATATCAGCTAGAATAGAATCGATGCTACCAGAGCTAAGGTAAGCTCAGTCATGAAACTCAAACAATCCTATAGGATTTGCACACATCAATTTGTCTACCTCGGACATCTCTGGTGGAGAGGCACCTTAACATAATCACGCACTCGAAACCCATCATTAATATTATCTGCATGTTTTCAAAACATTCCTCCTGCAAAAACGGCTTCGTGGCAAACTACTCGGTTATTTATATCAAGTAAATGGCAAGACCTCGGCCGCCCACGGAACAGAAAAAAATGTTTCCTAGTTTTATGTTTTAGTTTTTTCTGTTCTGGTAGAGAATCGACCCGAACGTTTTAGGTCATAGGTGATACATTTAATATGTTTTCGGTCGACCGTCGTTATCTTACTTCATCCGATGTGCATGAAGAAACTATAGTCAAGTTTCAACAAATAGTGATAAAACTAGACAAGCAGGCAAATAAGGAAATTAAACTTTCAAAATGTAATAGAAAAATAAAACTAAATGTGTAAACTTCGAATCTAATTTATTCAAATTAAATTTATTTATTAATCATATGTCATACATTACGGTAAACAAATGTATGTACATTCAACATGTATGTATATTCAACATATGTGATTGTGGTTTTAAATGTACTAATAAATTAAGTTAGGATTAAAACTACTTCGCAACAATCCGCTACAAATATGTATGATGGTATATATTTTAAACCATGCAGTATGTACCACCCTCCCTCCCTCAAAGGATGCATGCAGATGCAAAAATTAAAAATATACACCACCATACATACCACCACCAACACGTGTTTCGCTCCAAAACGGAGCATCATCAGGGTAAGTTGACTCTACGACGGTTAATCGCTAAGTGACGCTGTCAACGCTAAGCGTCATGCATCAAGTGTGTAAGCTCATGCATCCTTTGAGGGAGGGAGGGTGGTACATACTGCATGGTTTAAAATATATACCATCATACATATTTGTAGCAGATTGTTGCGAAGTAGTTTTAATCTTAACTTAATAGCATGGATTTCCGCAAAGTAACGCCTGATCCAATTAACTATGTACTAATAAATGCCAATTAAATTTAGTAGTTATCGCAAGAAGAGCTTGGCGATAATAAAATAAGAAATGTAACAGTTCTATTCATAAAATATTATAAAGAAAATAATTTTATTCGAAAGAAATTGTAACTTACAAGACTTATTATTTTGTGTTTAATCGAGAACTAACCTATGGTACATATACAAGCATTTAATATCATCAAAAACATGTTATATAATTTATTAGAACCATTGTGAATACTTACATTACGAAACATATTAAAAGTATATTATTATATAATAATGGCCTATGTACAAAAGTTTAGGCTCTTTCGTATTAGTTCTCATATTATTACTTCTTAGAACACCTTCGGTCAACTACACTAAGTACTTGCAAGATATATTGTGTGATTTATCTAAATGTAATAGCTATATTAAATCTATCATTTTTTGTAATCACATATTATTGCTTGTGGTATATTGAACACTCATCGGAATTTATTAAGTAGGAGGATCTTTACGTTCAGAATAGACTATATTTCAGTTTTTTTAAAATTTTCAAAGACTGGCCGATCTTCTTATTCACCGACCTCAAACAGGCTTTTTGACCATAACAAAGTATATCACCGCCCATGTATTTAAATATTAATATTGAAGTTTATAACTTGTATTGCCGTTTTAATTCAATTTAGAAAACCTTAAAAGTATTTTTCTTCTTGTTTGATAAAAAAAAAAACAGTTTTAAAAATTTAAGTTACAACAGTCAATTTATTGAACGAATTGAATTATATAGCAAGTTTTCAAACAGATTATAAGGCCACAAGGTTTAAAGACTGCACCTAATGTTATCACCGGATGATTGATAAAATCGGGACCCGGCGGTTAAGCACGGGAGCGTGCATATAATTTCACCACTATCACCCAGTCAACTAAGTTTTTCAGTTACGATCTACACAAGTTGGGGGCTTGTGCGCAAGTAAATTGTGATTAATGTAACTAAACCCAATTTTAAGATAATTGTACAGAGCTTACAAAAAAAATTAACACTACAATAATAAAAATAATGTTAGTCACCCCACTGCCAATTTAATGTACATCGATAATAAGTCAAATGCACAACCATATATTACGGAATTAAATTTAGATTACCACATAAAAAATATTAGGGTGTAAAATCAATACAATTATGTTATGTATCAAAAAAATTCCAACCCAATGATTTTTTCACGTCTTCAAACATCTTAATCTAATTACTGGCACTGAACTATCACAGTATGGGTCTGATCCGTTGCGGAACAAACACATTATACGCGTTGTAAGCATACAAGAGATTTATATTTGGTTTAAATGCGAGACTTTTCGTTGTCCGGTCGAAATATCTATAGTGTGCCACAAGGATGTTTTATGTTCCCATGAATAAAATAAATGCAGTGTTCCAATTATATAGTATTTGGGTATGAAGTAAATTGGATTTCCATCACTGTAGTCCAAAGAGCAATCTAAGCCAATCAGTGCGCAGTTTGTTTCAATCAGGATGAATTTTGAGTCAAACTAATTGCAGTTACAGATACCACTCAGCTGTAATCCAAACAAATCAGCATACAGGTTAAATCATTTAACTTTAATTTTTAAGTATTTGCCTGCATGCAATACAATACCTAATTTAATTGAAACTTTTAAAATTATATGTCAGGGTACAAGATCCAGAAATATTTGTCCACATAAAATTTAAATTCAATATCAGACGATTTCGTCAATGACTATGGACAAATCCATAGATATTTCGATTCGGCAACACTAAATTAAATTAACAACTGTTCTTAAGACAGTTTTATCCTTAAATTTTACAATACACAATAGACAAGACACGGTAAATCGTTGCTGTTATAAATTAGCATTAATTATTAAGAAAACATTAAAATTACAGAAACGTTAATATAATTTACACAGAATAAAATGGTCAAAAAACGTATACACAAGGGAAGACACATTTACAATAGTAACTTGTTGGTTAATAAAGCGAATAATAACGACAACTTTTGAAAACAATAGGATATTACGACACATGATAAAACT
This sequence comes from Epargyreus clarus, assembly GCF_041222505.1. Lineage (NCBI taxonomy): Eukaryota > Metazoa > Arthropoda > Insecta > Lepidoptera > Hesperiidae > Epargyreus > Epargyreus clarus. The sequence goes on from NW_027332212.1 coordinate 12,769,491, forward strand.
AAAAGGACATGTTTATGATAAATTTTACCAGATTGCAGAGGGTAATGTTTTGTCGACGTACGACTATTTATGTGTTCTCTGTATGTCTCATTCTTTGGCATGCCCTGCTGCTCAAGGAAACATTTTTACAGATAAGGTGTTGTTTGATTCAACTAAAATGTGGGAATGACCATGGGTATCAATAGGTAAGTAATATCTTTAAGAAGCGAGGATTTCCTTTTTATTTCTTATAATAATTTGTAGTCTTTAAAAATAATCAGGAAATCACGATAAATTGTGTATTAAATAAAAAATATACTATTGACTCTTTTCTTCAAACATCTAAAACAATAGTCGACGTGAAAGTGTAAAATTACAGGTTTTTTTTTATAGGTACTCCCTACTCAGTAATCAAAAATTTAAATAAAAATCTAGTATACTTTAATAATAATTTGAGAAACTTCACAAAAGGCCATAATACCCTATATTTAGTTATTGTTGTCGTTGTAATTAAAATTATTTAAAGTAAATAGTACAAGAATAAAACAAAAATAAAATGAACACAACACAAAAAAAGTTTAAAGGAACATTTAGGAATAAGAAAATCTATTTATATACATTTACAATGATGCTGCCTGGTGCCGAAAAATGGGTGTTTATCCTCTGATATTGATACAGAATTTTTGTAATGCGTTAATACATAGGCTCACCGGCGACATATTCAATAATAAAAAGGATACAATATTTTGTCAGATAACCTGTGAGTTAGTTGAAACAATCAATTATAAACAATTATTTCACTATGTTACATGACGCTGGACATTTTGTTAAGACATATTCGATATAAACATTGTACTGCACTATGTTCATTTTTCACTGGGTCACTAAAAATCGTTGTACGTTGCCGTTCTACGTCACGCGTTTATTTTTCACTGTCACTAACCGACGCTGCATGCTGATGATAAATTCCACGTCACTAGATATTACTACACCACCGCACGAGTTACATCGGCACTTCCGCTACGTACTCCACACTGAGAAGGAGCTCCACTAGGTCCTGCGCGTGTAACCAGCGCCAGAGGACCGCTGGAACCCGCTCGGTACAGGGGCGGGGGGCCGTTGTATGTCACGCGGTTATTTTCACTGGGTCACTAAATTTCCGTAGCCGTTATCATTCCACGTCACTAGATATCACAGCACCGCCGCACGAATCACATTGGCACTTCCGCTACATACTCCACACTAAGGAGCAGGTCCACCAGGTCCTGCGCGTGTAACCAGCGCCAGGGCACCGCTGGAGCCCGCTCGGTACAGGCGCGGGGGCGGAGCGCCACGCCGTACAGCGAGCACGCCGCGCACGCGAAGCACAGCACCGCGAACAGCTGGAACAGCCACTTCAGCGGCTCCCTGCGAACACACTGCCGGTGTACGGTTACGGCTCACGGGTTGCTTGTTAGTTAAGCAGACTTGTGTTATGATAAGTAATATTACATGCAGGTTAATGTATGATATGTTAAAGTTGATTCTAGGTCAGGATGTGACGGTTACATCGCATCTGTTGCATAGACAGAGACCAATCTGAAGTCTTACTTGAGTAATAAATTGAGAAACATAAAATTGAAATAATTTAAAAGCGTTTGTGCAATAGCCAATTAATCATCCATTTCGTAGTTTGAAGTTATAAATACATTCATTTCTTTTTAACCGACTTCAAAAAAGGAGGGGGTTTCTCAATTCGACCGTATATATATATTTTTTTTCAATATACCTGTGACAAACTCATTGAATGATACATGAACAACACTATTACGTTCTTACAAATTATATTCAAGCTCAACCTGAGACTAGCTGAGTATGGAAAATTTACTTTTACGTTTAAAACTAACCTTAAAAACCTTCCCTATAAATACTAGAATAAATCTTATTGTTAGTATGCAAGTTTTCGAAATCATTACTTTTTGATTATGCGCATGCGCATCTACTTCTTAATTGCGTCCAGACTAAGAAACATTAAAATCTACTCACCAGAAGTATTTTTTCAATGTGCGATTAGGTCCGTTCTTTCTCTTAACGCAACTTGTGCACGGCAGCTCGGTTTGTGTCGATACTGTTGACAGATCTGCAATTGTACAAATTAGTTCTTATTATTTTCGTCATCAACCCATTACTGTCCCCCAGCTGGGCACGGATTCCTCTCATAGTGAGAGGCGTTTAGACCATTAATCATCTCCCTGGCCAAGTGCGAAATAGAAGACTTCACACACCCTTTAGTACTTTGTTCCTAAGAATTCAAGCTTGCAGGTTTCCTCACGATGTTAACCCTCACCAGATAAAACACAATGTTTTGCAACTAATACTGCGAAATTTCGTTGTTAAATTAAATGATACAGTTATATATAATTACTAAGTTTAATATTATACTTAATAGTAATATACTGATATTGTAATAAATGAATACGATAAATACTACCGAAAGTTATTATCTACACTACTGAACATTATGCACCTCCACCAAGAAACAAAAATATGTACATAAGATTAACCAGGTCTGGCGGTCTTGAAAGGATTACATTGTTTGTGATAAATTATAATGTATTACGCCATATGTTTAGTTCGAAAAAAATGAACTACAATAATAAAATACAAGCTATTAATTTTCTACTACATACATAGTACATGATCTTCGTATTCAATTTCTATTGTTAAGGATTAATAGTAACTATGACAATGACCACAGTAGATATTTATTTTTAACTACTTACAAGTTCCATCACTACTTTGCTATGACAACACTCAACAGTTATAACTTTACCTACCCACATTAGGAACATAAAATATAGAAAACTACAATTATTTTGTTCATCATATATAATTATAACATAACCATCATAACACTCCTTTCTATATCAATACTATCTATGACAACACTCAACAACAGTAACATAAACAACCTAAATCTTGAACTACCCACATTTAGTACCATACCTAAATACAACAATAATTCTACTTCATACAAATAACATTACCACTCTCGGTCTGAACGAACGTCGAACACTTCTCACAGCACATTCGCTGTATTTCATCCCCTTGCTTATTACAAGCGGCTTCTAGCACATCTAGCTTCGACTCCAAGTTTCCTACCACTTCTTGCAACAATCTATTCCTGTCATTGCCTTCATCAACAAGAGTTTGTAATAAACTTAGATTAGATTCATATTTATCTATCTCTAGTTGCATATCACTCATAGATTTTCTCGAAAGTCTGACGTCACTCTCCAATTTTGAAGTATATCTCTTGTTTTTCTCGCATTCGACACATTTCGAGCAGTCCATACAACTTTGTAGATTATTATTATTTACAACATCGTGTTCTTGCACATCTGTTTGAGTCTTAACGCACACAGAGGTGGTATTTAAGTTATGTGTTTGTGTTCCTACTGAATTATCACTTACATGACAAATTGGCTCTACATTTACACATTCAGTTTCATTGTCAACAGTTTGTGTAGCTTGGGTTAGTACTGAATGTACCGTCTGACATTGTACACTGGTTACATTTTCACTCCCTCCTACGCTAGTATCATTGTCAATTTCGTTGTACCCTTCGTCTGTTTGTGTTGCAACCGTTATTAGTGAGGTATCGAGACTTTCTGCGTGTCTTTCTGCTGTTTGTGCTGTTATGTTGTGCTTAGACATGTTGCAAAAGCTGAGACGAATCTCGTCGAATAGCGATACGTTGGTGACCCTACCTTGGTCCTCACGTAAGGCGTTCACAAAGGATTCTTCGTCTAAGATATGGTTCTCTAGAGGGGTAAAGAAGCGTATGAGAAAGCGTAATTAGTTTGCAAGAAAGCGTTAAGTGTTTTAAGGGCTCGTATACAAAACTGCGATGCGAATTCGCAACCCGACACAAATTGCAGCGATGCGATTTCGTGCGGCAAGACCTCTCCCAGCGGTGACATTCTTTCGACTACCGTCAACGGTACTGAATTTTGTAAACTAGGTCGTGACATGGATCGTAAAAAGAAGTGTGCACTTTTGTTATTGCTTAGGAGATACAGGAAAGAGAAACAAAGAAGATTTTGTGTTCATCTATTTATTATTACTATGAATGCCGATGGGAACTACTTTCATCTAAAATATGAAGCTTTGAAAATCGACGAAAATTTAGTTTTTAATTATTTTCGAACGAGCATATCTTCATTCAAAGTGCTTTTAAGTTTAATATCACCATATCTTCAACGTCGTACTCTGTCATTTTTTTACATTAAAGTATACGTCTTCCCCACACTCTGTCGCAGAGCGAACTAAAAATGGCGTCAACAATTGTGACGAAACATCGCAGGAATGCGCGATGCGAATCAATTCGCAAATACCTGCGATGCGTCGAGGGAGCTCGCAGATTTGTATGATGCGACGTCGCATGGCAGTTTTGTGTACAAGCCCTTTAGCATAGAGCTCAATTCACACGCACATGCGGCATTATTGTCTAAGACTTCTGAGAATTCACGCAGCGTTTGTCTTTAGTTTCCGACGTGGACAAGGAATAGCTAGTTACATTTGTAAGTGTTGAGATGCCACATCCACGCGCAAAAAATAAGAAATAACGCTCCGTGAGTTCAAAGCCTAAATTAAGGCACTTTTATTCGCGAATAAAGTAATTCTTTTATTATTTTAAAAATTTGCCCGTAAATTTATTTTCTGATCGCTAAGCATAGAATACACCTCGAAATACCATAAATTGTTATGATTGTCGGTATAAAACTGTCCCATGTGAGTCGCGGTCTTCCGTGGAAATTCTTTCTACTGTATGTAATGAAAGATGTATGTATGTATAAAGCATAAATATTGAATGGAAGGCATAAATCTATGTTATTGCTAAACATAATGTAATGCATCGTTTATGATAGACACATGGCAGCTAGCCAATGATTCGAATTATGATTATGGATACTATTAATTTTAAACAGTTTACGAAAATTCACCTTGAGATATTTTAATGATTATGAAATACTACCTATGCAAATACATTTATTTACATTTCTGTTGATAGAGGACTTATGGATGTTTAAAATCGCTTTAGGACAAACTGAATGATCATTATTGGAATAAGCCTTTTAAATGACTTCTCTAAAAAACTACTTTTAAGAATTGTGATGATTATTTCGGCATGGCCAACGTACAATGATAGGACAACAGTAGCGATTGATTTCAAGTATTTTTAACTGAAGGAAATGGACATACAGTGTATTTCTATGTATTATTGAAGTAAACAATATAGGCGTAGCATAGGTATGACCCACTGGGTGGAAAGTAACTTCTCCTTCAAACTCAGCCTTAGTACAACCTAACCTAACCTAACTTAACTAATATCATAGCCAAAGTGAAATTTGTTTTTTTGTGTGTTATGCTTTCACGCTTTAACAACATAACTGATTGTCAAAGAATTTTGCACACATATTGTCAAGGGCTCAGAAAAGGATATAGGGCATTTTTCCCGAGAGATAAATAAAAACAACTTTTGTCATCAACCTCTGACCGCGAGCAAAGCCACGGGCCAAAGTTCGTAAGTGATAATTAGTTATTTAAACTGACCTTGAGCAAACCGGCTGTCTGCGTTGAGGCTATCGAGCGCGGTGAGCATCTGGTCCTCTGTGTAGCTGACATCGATCGAGCGGTCCATGCGCAGGTGGTTCTGGTTAGACTTGTTCAATAGGTCTTTCAGTTCCATCTCTAGAAGCACCTGGATTCATAAAATATAATTGTTTGTACATCATATTGAAAAACGCTGTATCAGTGTCTTTTTAATCTTATTTATTTTAAGTATTTGTTACTAAAATACTAAAGGACTACAAAATCGTAAAGGTGCTACAAAGGCAGGATACTCATCTTATCTTGGATTGCTTACAGATGCACATGGGCGGCAGTAGCCTTACCATCAGGCGGACTGTATGCTGAGCTGGTACTCGTAGTATGTCTGAAGGTGGTAGAACCCTTTGTAGTTCGATTCCGGCGGCACCACCGCCACAATATTTCTACCTAATAACAGCAGTTTTAGGAGCTGTTGTGTTCCGGTTTGAAGGGTGTGGTAAGGGAGACAGACTTTTCCGAGGCGTTCTCTCTTAGTCCTCAGGGGTAGCGGCGCATCTGTGGCCGACCTCAGCTAGGAATATTTAATCCTATCTGGGGTTGATTTCAGATGTCCATAGGCGCCACTTACCATCAGGTGGACTGCATGCTCGTCTACTACTCTTATACTAAAAAAAAATGTTTTAAAAAAGCAAATAAAGTCACCTTTTCCTTAATAAGCTGTTGCATGAACTCCTCCTGGTCCTGCAGGCGGGCGCTGAGGTCCGCGTGGTCGGTGCGCAGCGTCTCGTTCTCCTCGCGCAGCGTGGTCTGCCGGCTCGCGTACATCTCGTTGATGCGGTGGCACTCGTCCTTAGACTTCGTTAGCTGCTCTTGTAGCGTCAGTTTCTGGGGAACATGTAGGATTGACTTTTAGATCAGTATATTGACATGTTGCAACATTGGTCGTTTTTTTTATAGAACATTGAAATAGCAAATGAGTATGTAGTCCATCTTATATTAATGTTTACTGCTGCTCAGTGGCGGACTAAGATCGTCGAAGACCCGGGGCGGAAAGTTCAATGGAGGTCCCCAGTGTAAAATGTTTGCCTATGATTAGGCGACTTATTTTTTTGCTGACTGATACACAATTCATAGATTGTTTAGTTTTAGATAACAGCTCCAGCAGCAGCTCGCCGCGCCGCACTGCGCCGCGCCACGTGCCCGCGCCTCACCTCGGTGTCGAGCGCGGCCACCTGCTCCAGCAGCAGCTCGCCGCGCCGCGTCACGTGCCCGCGCCTCACCTCGGTGTCGAGCGCGGCCACCTGCTCCAGCAGCAGCTCGCCGCGCCGCGTCACGTGCCCGCGCCTCACCTCGGTGTCGAGCGCGGCCACCTGCTCCAGCAGCAGCTCGCCGCGCCGCGTCACGTGCCCGCGCCTCACCTCGGTGTCGAGCGCGGCCACCTGCTCCAGCAGCAGCTTGCCGCGCCGCGTCACGTGCCCGCGCCTCACCTCGGTGTCGAGCGCGGCCACCTGCTCCAGCAGCAGCTCGCCGCGCCGCGTCACGTGCCCGCGCCTCACCTCGGTGTCGAGCGCGGCCACCTGCTCCAGCAGCAGCTCGCCGCGCCGCGTCACGTGCCCGCGCCTCACCTCGGTGTCGAGCGCGGCCACCTGCTCCAGCAGCAGCTCGCCGCGCCGCACTGCGCCGCGTCACGTGCCGCGCCTCACCTCGGTGTCGAGCGCGGCCACCTGCTCCAACAGCAGCTTGCCGCGCCGCCGCGCGCCGTCCAGCTCCCGCCGCGCGTCCTCCAGCGCGCGCTCGGCGCTGCACAGCCGCTCGCACACCTCCTCGTAGTCGCGCCGCACGTGAGTCAACGTCACGTTCTCTTCACGTAACCTGGAGATAATGAAAGTTCGTTTGAGATTACTGTGTAGATGAAATAATTGATTTACTAATTATAATAAGGATTGGTTTAATAAAATTGGATTTTTTACCACCACCACTATCTTAAAACCGTCGTATTCACACATAATATTTACATTAAAAAAGTGTCATGTAGCCATGTTACCGGCTACAAAAAAATCATTACATTAGTTAGATGACTTCTTGGGAAATCGGGAATCAAATTAGAAATTACATATTAGAGCGATAAAGTGACTGTTTCGTCATCCTGGTGGTCAAAACTATATCTCGACGTCCGCACACTAATGATTCTAATGAGTGCAAGCTAGCTCTGCAGCTCCTCCAGCAGCTGGCACCTGGCACACGCGGCGTACGTACATGTTGAGGTGCGCCCGCAGCGAGTCCCGCTCGGCGGAGAGCGCGGCGAGCGCCTCCTCGTGCTGGCGGTCCGTGAAGTCCAGCTGGCCGCGCAGCTGGTGCGCCAGGTGAGACTTCTCCCGCAGCTCGCTCTGCAGCTCCTCCAGCAGCTGGAAACCTGACACACATATTTTTATACGACCTGGCATGCCTTTTTCTCATACCGATTTTTCATGTACATTTACACATTAAATATGAAAAACTAATTGATTACCTTGATAAAAAATTATAATAAAAAAAAGCAGAATCATTTTTAGAGATCTAACATTATAATTATGACTGTTAAAACTTACCATCTGTAGATATACCAGAATCTGAGTCATGTGGTGCTTGTTCACCTTTCAAATTAAAACTGTAACAAAATGTTTATATCTTTATATCATACAATGTTTCTTAGAATTAAATTTAACTGACCATTTATCAACAGCCTTTGCAAGCATAATATGCAGAATTGCATCCCACTTATAAGAATATAAATAAAAGAGGCTTTCCATTCTTATGGCACTATTATTTTACATTTCACAACATGCACATTTGTTGGTAGTTTTAGCGGGCAATGCATATCAACCTTTCTGGATGACTTACAATAGTGTTACGTTAAGATGCAGACGCTTCAGAAACTAGGCGCTTACTAACTATGTAACTGTTACAAAATGTGGTTTTGTTAGTTTCTTAATAAAATGTTTGCAGGCAATGGCGGCTGAAAACCGCTCTGTTGGTTATCAGGTTATCACTCTTACAATAGATTATTTCACGTGTTGTTCTGTATTAATTCTAAACTAAGGACTCACCTTTCTTCTAGGTCAATTTTAATCTTCTGTTGTTTCTGGCACTCACTGTAATTTTTGAGTGTCATCGCCAATTTAGCAACTGTTATTTCAGGTCTAGTCTGGTCTGGATCTAGAAGCGATCTTAAGTAGCTGTCTTCAGCACTAATACTGAAATATATGAATAAATAGATAAAAAATATCATTACAATGTGTTTGTTACTTATTTTTAGGCAACTCTGTTCTATAAATTTGTAAACATATTTGTTATTAAGTAATTGAGAAAAAAAGCTAGTAACAGATTTGATGAAACTAATCATAACACAAATCTTATTCTTTTTAAAACCTTAATATGGAAGTTGTCACAAAGAAATCAACATAAAAAGGTCAGTCGTACTTTGTAGAGTAAAAAGTAATACCACAACAAGTAATTTGGCCAGAAATGCAAGACACATTATTTGCGTAAGTGAGATAAACGCTAAGTAAACATTCCTACAGTATGCAAAGTATCAGTTGTGCAAACTTATGATATACATTTACGTCATATAATATAATGCAGGTTCTTTTGAAACTAACAATTATACAAAGTTGCATTATAATCTCATACTCAAATCAACTGATCCAAAAAGTTGCGATATGTGAATATTTTGGGTAAATGTGTTTTGATAAAATTAAATATAACTTGTTCAAATTTACTATTCAGATTGTCCAACAGTCACTGTTATTATTTATTACCATCAGTCTATGCATAACAGATAAATGTATAATTGGGCAGTATTGAAATTAAATAAATATTGTAAACGTAAATAGTATTTTTTTCTTATATAATGAATATCATCTTGTAAATATATTATGCACTAAAACATATAGTGGTAAATTTTGCAACAAATCAGCAATTAAATTTATCAATCTCCTCCAACTTTATTCAATATTAATAATGAAAATGTGAAAATATATATTAGATATACCTTACAATATACAAACATATTTCCCTAAACACAAAATGTTACCACAACAAACTGTTGTCTACTCATGTTACTTTCCTGTATCCTAAATAAACAGGGAAGTCTAAAATTAGTGCCACAAGTAACCGCAAATGACTAAAACAACTACAGGCGTATGTTCCACTTTCGTATTGAGGGCATTCAGAGAATTTTAATAGATCATAATTCGTAAAATTATAACCTTGCTACATTAAAAATATCAAGAAAAATACGAAGTGTATATTGAATATTGATACTGTAAAAGTAGGGAATTAGTTAAAATAATATACATACTCGTTAGTTTTCACGAACGGTGCTAATTTGTCCATCAAAGTATCAACACGCAGAGTTCCCGAACTGTCGGCTCCACAATAGTCAAAAATCTCGATGGCTGTGACCAAGTAATCTTAAATATAAAAGTGCATTTTGTTTAATTAATCAAGTTTAAAATACCAACGCGATGTCACATAAATAAACTTCATAATAAACTCACCGTTCGAACTTGAGTCCTCGTCTATTAATTTAGACATTTTTGTCAGAAATAATTCCAACGTTTATATTTTCAAATCAATACGATAATTATCATACATGCGATCCAACGGTCACTTTTGTTTATTTTTCATTAGTATAATCTAAATAAATTCGTTACGCTAGACCGAAGTGTAAAAATAGTTTTGTAATAAAAACGGTTTAACATTTATAGTATTTTATAGTGTTGGGACATGTGTGATCTACGGTTTTTGTTTTTATCGATACCAATGTTGCCACTACATAATCTTTAGGATGGAGCGATTTTTTTTAAATTTTGTTATTGTAATAGCGATAAAAAGATGTGTTTATGGTTAAAACTGAAGTGTGCAAAATAATATTTAAATTGTATAAGGGTAAGAGCCTCCGCCAGGTCACTAAACATTAAAAAATGTGGATTTTAAGCGTCTCTTCTTTTTTAAATATTTATTTTATTTGTTTCATTTTATTACAAAGAAAATTAACGAAAAATATAACCGTATAAAATAATAGGCGTGTAAAATATTAATAATAAAGTGTTATTATATGGACGTGGAAGGGGTACAAGCGATAAGCAAAATATGTTAGGTGACGCCCCCTTCACTAATACCGTTTGTTTATTTACCATAAACTAGATTTTTTTCGCTACGCTATATCTATGTTATTTACAACAGTCAACACATATAGTATTATACTATTATAAGCAAAACACAAACTTTATTAAAAATAATTTAATCAAATTAGGATTTTAATAACAAAACTTCTATGAATTTCTGGTTTTAGAGAAAACAAGGTACGATACCACTTTTCATGAATATATGTGATGCGCCTAACCGTCCTAAGCAATGTCTCAAGCAAAAGTAAATCAAATGCCAAAAGCCATTCAGCCACTCCTGTCGTATTGACGTAAAGTTTTCATGACAATTTTTATTTTTTCCTTATACTATTATATAATACACATGTTAAGTCAACACTTCAACACTTTCAACAGTGGCTCATTTTCTGTCAAGGTGAAAGGATGCACAGTTCTTTGTATTCAGTAAATACTCTACTTCATATCATTATTACAATATGGATAAAACACTTATCTCATCTAAATGTCGACTGTTTGGTGATACTGGTGAACTAAAAGGAAATGTTTTGCCGGTTTACGAAGACGTCATGAAATTTTATGAATGGACGAGATACCATTTAAAAATGCAACAAGAACATTCCAAAGAACCGTCATTTTTAGATATTGCAAACATAGTTGTTTCCAGGGTAGAAGAAATATGGCAAACAGCCTCAATTCCTACGGTAAGTCGAACGAGAATTCTACAGATGTTAAAAGCTTACCATCTTAAATGCAAGAACTTATTAAAGTCTATTAATAAACTTCCCGAAGAACGATTACAGTCGTTCCAGGCAGCAAGCAGAGTTCTTTTTGACATATCTTCTTGCAAATGCCAAAATTTGGACCTTTGTGGTTGTCCCAAGGAGAGGAAGGTACCTAGAAAGGAACGAAGTTTTTTGTTAGATCAAAGAACATCGCGGCAAATGATGATTGGACGAATAGATGTTTCTGCAACAAAAAGTTTACAGAAGAGTTTAAAAAGGAAACAAATGGTACAGAAACCGTCAACCAGTGCTTCAGTGTTGGTTACTGGCGACTTAAGTGTTAGTTCATCTTCGCTCGAAGATTGGGATAGTGAGGACAATTGCTTACTTGGTTCTGAGCATAATACAACTCTGGTCAAACAGAAGTCATGTAAAACATCGTTTGGTTTGCCGACGCTCTCTATGACATGCGATAGATATGGTGTTTCGGATAGAGTCGCAGCGGCCATTGCATCAGCTGTTTTATGTGATGTTAAATCAGATACATCTATTATTATCGACCGTCATATGTTGCGCCGAGAAAGAATAAAAACACGAAAGACTATTGAGAGGAAATCCTTTACTTCAGATATCAGCATTATACTTTGATGGAAGAAAAGATAAAACATTAAAAATTGTAATAAAAAAAATCGTAAGAACGTAAGAAGTTCTAAACTCATACTCATACTATTCTAACAGCGACATTTATTAACACCATTTGAAGTATCACGGTAACTGATGAATTCAAAAGTACTTTAGTTCTTCAATAGATGGCAGTATGCTATGTTCCATATTTTCCTATGTTGTGTCTCACTCGCACGTCAGCATGTATATTGGGGTATGAGCGAGATAAAATGTATCAATAGGACCAACTGTTTTCTGAATTTGCGTCTCACTCACACTTTGTTGCACATATTGAGAGCGAGGAAGATGCATAATAATAGGAATATCTTTGGAAGAATGACCTCCTTTAATTTATGTTACCCTAGTACTTAAACTGGTACATTTTAACATCATATGAAATATTGAATTTAAATCACTACTGAATATAATTTATCAGCACATATATAAATCGCACTTATATGAAACTGAAACACGGGTGTGAATGTAGACACTAGAAACATGTGGATAAATACTATGAATATGAAAACAGTGAACAGAGTCGACGATGGTGCCAACTTGCGTGACTAATAGAGGTTCTATTTCTATTTTGTTGGTAGCTTTTGTTTGGAGACTGCAACCGCTGCAACTTCATACTGTAACTTTCGTGTGACCAATCTTAAAATTCCACTCTCATCATTTTTTCATAACGCGCCTCAAGAAGTATAACTTCAAAAATGGAAGAAAATATAGACAAACATTATTTGAAAAACATATCTCGTTAATAAACCGTTAATATGCGGCGGACAAGGATGGCTTTATTAAGGTGATGCGTAAGAAGAAAAAGCCTCCTTTTCGTAACCAATGTGGCACAGCACCGACGGGATCTAACCATCTCCTGCGTCCTGCCGTTCCTGTGTCGCACGTGTATGTCTCACGGCTCCACTACAGCACGAAGCCGTCTGTCATAGTGGAGTATTTGGCGGTAAAAACCAAGTTCCGATTGGTGGTCGAAAAGTTGGAGGCGCGTAACGCGGTGAACTTTAGTTCATTTGTTGTACGCGTCCCAACTGAGCAATTGTCGACCTTCCTGAAGGAGGAGCTGTGGCCGAAGGGAGTTGTGTTCCGGAAGTTCCGTGGACGGAGAGGACCCCCGGAAGTCACCAGACTCGCGTCTCACGTCGCCGCAAATACGTGATTTAGTTATAAGTATATATTAGTATGTATGTTAGTCTGTAAGGTATATGTAATATGGACCTTGTTGTCTGAAATAAATGAATAAATAAATAAAAGAGTCAGGATCTGTTTACTTGAGTTATGCATTTCCTGTTTCTGGATCAGCTAAAGGAATAGAGTGTGCGATCAGTGGCTATTTTACACACGAAAGAATTTCTCAAGAGAATATCATAGCTATCGGCTGTAATGGAACTATAGTTAACACTGGCAAATATGGTGGACTTATCAGACTATTAGAAAAATGACTGAACAAACCATTGCAGTGGATAGTACGTTTTTATGCATATGAATGAGTTACCTTTTCGACATTTGTTTCTCCACCTTGAAAGATTTACTTTAGGCCCCTGATCCTAAGCTGGGGCTATGTGAAAAGCCCTCGGAAATTGCGAAAAGAAGCCTATTACTTTATTTCAAAGGATTAAAGGATCCCTGCCACCGTTATCAAGCGAGTTGAGCACAGATCAACTGTATTTATATAGGATTGTTTCGGGTGTTATATCATGTATTGTACCAGATGACTTGGCCCAAAAATCACCTGGGAAGCTATCATATGCAAGGTGGTTAACCCTTGCAAACCGTGTTATGCGTCTGTATGCTGCCTCGGAAAATCCAAGTGGGAAATGAAAAGATAAAAAAGGCATCAATAACTTTATGTTCCCAAAATTCACGCCTTGGCTTATTAAAAGCTAAGCTGGAGTCTCGTTCAAAAATTCCGAAATTCGTGACTAAACAGGATTTTATGGATTAATTTAATTTTTTTACCTACTCTTTCTTTGTTTATCTACTTTTTATCATAAATATAATTGTGTTATATACTCTTGATTCCTGATGTTTTTGTAGCACTTTATAATAAATAGCAAATACCAATTTTTAACTTTTTCGCAATTTTTGGTAGCGAGGCGGAGGCATTAGATGGTAATCAAAAATTATGAAGAAAATCACACTTTACATTCTCCTCATGATACATCCTTTCCGCACTATTAGAACTCCAAAATAAAAAGAAAAAAAATCTCATACTATAATAGGTCGCTCCTCCCTAAATTAATCATGCTTATAGAGTAATAGATAAAGTATAGCATTCATAATGCAATAATTTATGATATTTACATAACATATACGGGATAACGCTGTAAAAAGTAAAATAGTCACAATGCAAATAAATATAACAAAATGAATATGTGTAATAGTTGTAAATTAAATTTCAAAATATCGATATCTATAAACAGTGCATTAGCACCACTAGGATAAAATATAGATTATATATTATATCCCACAGATAAAAAAGCCGTAACGTTTATCCATATTGGATGATAACGCGATTTTCGGATATAATTTTTTTATGAATTATACATTTAAATGTCTAATAATTACCCCGAATAGAGGCGCTCATAATCTCAACAAAGAGTGTAAGCGCTGCGCCCGATCATAAGCGCTAAATCCTTCGATTCCCGCTGAAAACCCTTATATACAACTTAAGTCTCTTTCAGAGAACAATCAAACAGCAAGGAGATTACATAGTTGTTTATGATCTGTACTGGCCCATAGAAACTCGGCATTATACCTCGCAGAGAATGGGAGTAATAATAACAATACAAATACATGTGTAATGCATGTTTATATCGTTTATTAAGAAACCGTAATAAAATATAAGATTATACCAAAATATTACTAAGATTAACACTAGTTTTGGAGAAACTGTAAACATTATCGTACTCTTATCGTATTGAGGATTTCCACTAATCCACTGTGCACTTTTAGCACGGCCAGTTTTGTTTCAATCATGGTAAAGTCACTCAGCTCCATCTGGAAAAAGTTATACCTCAATATTTAATAGAATTTCTCTCCATTTAAATTCAGTTGCAAGATTTGATTGTTGACGACCATACGACCTAAAGCGACAAGGTTAATAAAAGCTTGTAATGAAACACATTCATGTAACAATGGCAATACTATCATCATACTGCTGTGTTACATTTGAAAGATCGAAAACATACATAGATCTGAGACCTTTCAATTTCGCCCTCGGGCTTAACAACAGCACCGCATCTGTCAGAATTTATGTCCCCAACCATATTTGGAGATTGTGATCTTGTAATATTACTCTTAAATATCCAAAACACTCTTCTGTATTATAAAATTTAAACATTACCCCGTCTGGAGGATCTTTATCCCTTGGTGGAAACCTCCCGTACATCCGCTCACATATTGCACACAAGCCACACCAAGTCCGATATTTCAGGGTATCTGCATCAGACTGAAAATAAAAAAAATCTAAGATTATTGTGTCGGCGATAATTATTTTTTAGATAATGTTCTATTGTCTATTGTCTATTGAGTATTGTCTGACAAGATTTTCTGTTTAAACATATTTAAATGACTACATAATAAAACATCTACCTCTCCTTTATCGCCGCCTTCTTTCAGTTTTTCCTTTCTGTACCCAGTGTCAAGTAGAGTTAACTTGATCTCATCTGGAATATTTTCTTCCTCTTCATACCCATCCCACTCCATAGTACTTTGGAACTGTTTCGTTTGCTCCGCCGTTAAAATGCCGCCCATCATCAGCATAAGCCCTTCGGGTATATCCTGAAATATAAAATATTTATGAAATCCCATTTATTTATTTATTTACTCTTTATTGGCCATGTTAAAAACAATGTGGTGCAAAAGGCGGACTTAATGCTAAATAGCATTTTCTCCCAATCAACCTTAGGGATGTGCTTAAAAATTGTTGACAATAAATTATTCGAGTGTAGATCAAGGCTATAATATACATTTAAAAATGTTTATGGCGTCCACATCGTAACAATAATTGTTATAATTAACCTGTGTAAATTGTTTATGGCGTCCACATCGTAACAATAATTGTTATAATTAACCTGTGTAAATTGTTTATGGCGTCCACATCGTAACAATTATTGTTACGATGTGGACGCTATAAACATTTTACCAATTATTGGTCCATTTATTTTTATCAATATTGATAAAGGACATCAATAAAAAACTGCCGTTAATGTTTGAATAATGAGTTTCTTACGGCGTCGCTTAAAACCTATTTTAGATAATTAACGTTTATGATTGTTTGGTCGTTAAACTATGAGATACAGAATGAGCTACAATGAAAAGTTAAACTGGAGCATTGGAATTGAACATCAACAGCGCTCCTAGCGGCTGTAAAAATAGCAGCTTTCTGCGGTCTGTCGTTAATCATATAATGAAATATGAATAGTGAATACATAATAGATATATTGTTCAAACATTTACTTTAATTGGCATCCTGTAACCCCTGGGTCGGAATTTTCGTAATACTGTGAGGTAGAGAAGTTGCTTAGATTTCTTCAGCGTGACGAACCGTGCAGCGTACATCATTGGTGTGATTGCTACAAAAAAATATATCCTTAGTCCTAGATTATATTAATGTACGATAAAACCTAAAAGTGTTAGCAAGTGACTGAATCTCATAATATAGTATAATCAAGGTTGGTGTGGGAGAACACGTGTCGCGCGAATCAGAATTTGAATCAACGCGTTGTGTGGTCTTGTGGCAGCGTCTTCCGGTATAGTCCGCGCCAAACTACTAGTCCGCTCTGAAGTCATTTCGCTCAGGTGTAGTCACAGAACCAATCCGGTCGAACACAACTACAAGCATATGATCTGTAGCAACAGTAAGGATACACTAACGCAGCTATGTACCCGTGGGCGAGACAGGGCAACGGTCGGGTGGAGGGGTGTCCCGCGCTGTGTTCGTCCCGCAGATATCTACAATTTGCTGTTGCGACGCAACTCATTTCTATATTCAGAGCAGACCAGAAGTTTGGTACACTATACGCAATATGATTGCAAGCTCACCCTCTAGCGCATTGGAGTCGATGGGTAATCCAAATTGCAAATTAGTACGTAAGAACACGCGAGATATATGCAGCCAGGCGATCAGGCTAACGGCCGGGACGCGCAGCCCCCGCACAGGATCTGCATCTCCGCATTATGTGTTCATCCGGCAGCCTATATAGCACCTCCTCCGGTACACTAAATTATGATTGTACGTTCACCCTCCAGCGAATTAGCGTCGATTGACAGGACAAACTGTGCTTTAGTACGCGAGAATATGCGGGGTATATGTAACCACGACGCCAGGCTGACAGCGGGCACGCGCAACTCCCGCAGCAGGCTCTGCATCTCCGCGGTTTATGTCCATGTGGCAGCGTACATAACACCAACTCCAATATACAGTATGTATGGTTAAACGCTCACCCTCTAACGCATTAGAGTCGATAGGCAATCCAAACTGCGCGTTGGTGCGCGAGAACACGCGCGGTATATGTAACCAGGACGCCAGGCTGACAGCAGGCACACGCAGCTCCCGCAGCAGGCTCTGCATCTCCGCACCGTAAGGACGCTCGGGACGCGTGCGGAGCGCTTCTTCCAGCACGTAGCGCCTCTGAGGTCATAAATATTTGCATATTGTTAAAGTTGGTAAGTATATGATGCGTTCTGTAGGGGCACGATATACCTGTAATTAATTGAAAATTGATGATAAACTACAATTGTCAAATGAATCGTAAGCCATTTGTCGACTAGAAATATGTAAAAAGACAACATAATTCCTGATGTGAAATGACGTTTACATCGTTCAAAAATTTACAAATAAATGTTAAAAATGTAATAATGAATAAAATAAATGAAAGTGTAATATGTTTAAGAATTATAAGTGGTGTAATATTGTCAAGACTTCCTGTATTATCTCTAAAATTAATGTAAGTGTAAAACGTATTTTGATCCTTCGAGCCAGATTAAATTCGATTCCCTATTTCAATCGTTTACCTTACTGTAAAAGTATAGATTGGAAAGGGCAGCTCTATCACAAGGAATCCATTTTAATTCTACTTTATAAATAATCCTAACCTTAGTATCAAACTCGGTTTCAATCGCCTCCTCATCGACCTCCCGGTGCAGATACTTGAGGATGTCGTCATCGAGGAACGAATCCGTCTTCCTCGCCACCCCGCCCTTGATCACCGGTAGCACCACCACGTCGTCATCAGCTGCACCAGCGACAGAACCCCGCGAGCTGGGGTTCTGCGAGTCTGTGCCTATGCCCGCGATCTAAAACATTGCGTTTAATCAAGTTACTTACTCCCTTTCTTCGTATTATGCGTAGATATTGAATATAGCTGTATCAAAATGTATGAAAAAAATCATATTAAAACATCATTAACAGTAGGTACACAAAAATAATATATCCAGTCTTTATATAAAATCACAATACTGGTGAGTAAAGATAAACGCTAATGGCACGGACTTTGCAATAGGCGAGGAACAAATCTTCAAACAGATGATAAATTATTAATTTAGTAGACTATCGTTATTTTTCGGCGAGTTGTGCTAACCCAAGCTGTTGCTTTGCTTTTGACGTTTGAGCGTTTGCTTTGGACTTATCTTTTGCCATGGGTAATAGAAATTATCCACAAGAGAGCCTTACATAACTTAATATAACAATACTTATGTCATTAATAAATAATCAATAGACCTTATGTGTTGCCTAACAAAGATCGACATTTCACAACTTAGTGGTTTAATTATCTAAGTTCAATGACATTTTATACTAGACACGTTATACGCCCACTAACTTAAGAGAAAACTTGAGCGAAACTGCTTTGATAGCACACATGCACGTTTTTTAATTTACTTACCTTTAACTACATAGACAAATGTTCTATAAGGGACAGAGCTATTAGAACAATGTGATAAAAAAAGACAACTAGTGTTTGACCTTGCGTTTCAAGTGTACGCAAACGTAAATATTGACCATGGAATATAGTGACCAATGATTACTTCAGTCAAAACGGGACATCGATTTTTTTTATGTCAAATACTTTTTACTTGAAAAAATATAGTTAAAAATAATAAAAAACACGCTTTTATGATCAAATTAACTAAAAAGTAGAAAATAATTTTCAATATAAGTATCATTTAAGGAACAGTAAATAGTATAATTGTGCAAAAAATGTGGGGCGCTTTATGAAAACTGATAAATGGAGCACCCCATGTTTTTTTTTCACAATTATACTATTTACTGTTACTTAATTGACAATGGCAACGGTTCATTTCGGAGACAACGGCACGAAGCATCGAAAAAAGGGACTGTCCCGTAAAAACGGGACGTATGGTGGCTTTCCCATTGATCCGCATGCTTGTCAAAGACAAAGAAATAATGGAACAGAAGGTAAAAAATGTCCAAAACTGTCGATAATAGTTTTAGTATGTCGTTTACGTAGAAATGTTATAGTACAGTTTAACTAAATAAATTATTATTATATAAAAATATAATTTGAAAGAATGTATCTATACAGATGTATCGACTGGTTTCAAATATACGATTTAAAAATTGTTTATATTTATTATCATAGATTAGTAAATATTACTCACTCCTAACAAGAAAATGTACCCAGTTTTGAGAATTGAAATAGTTGCGTAAAAAAGTTTTGCCACGTCTCCGTGCTAAAATGTCTCTAAAATATTTGAAAAAATTATTTATTTATTATGTAAATTACGCAGTATTAGTTATTTATTCGTAAATTTTCTCTAAAAATGTTTTTATTTGACAAGAATTCAAAAAAGAACTTACTATTAAGCCGTTTCTGGCTTATTTCAATTTCAAGGCGGCGAAGTATCTTTACTAATCTATGTTTATTATTATCAGTTTTATTTTAAATACGACCAATAATTGCAAAGTTGTGTAAATTTTATAAATGTACTAGCTGACCCAGCAAACATTGTGTTGCCATATAAATAAAAAAAATGTTAAGGGTGAACAACCCTTATCACTTAAGAGATATGAAAAATAGATAGTAGCCAATTCTCAGACTTACTGAATATGCATATAAATTTTGGTGAAAATCAGTAAAGCCGTTTCGCAGGAGTAGGTACAGTAACTAACATTGTGATATGAGAATTTTATATATAAGATTCTAATTTTACCGTGGTTTTTTTGAGGATTAATTTCTGGCTATACAAAGATTGTTTATTAAATTATGTTTAGGTTAAGGAAGAAATACGACCTTAATGATTGAAATATTTATTCAATTAAAGAAATTTTAAAATACCTATACGGTATTTTAAAATTTCTTTATCTATCTTTATCCTATATAAATTTTATGGTAATATTTTTTATTATTTACCACAGGTATCGAAGGAAATTTAAATATTAGATACAGAATTTCCCATATATCGATTTTATTTTATTAAAATAAACCATAAAATGTTATATTTTGACTAAAAACACACTAATATAAAAATTAAGCAGTGGGATCTTAAACTATAACATACGACATATGAACATCGTCAGATTCAAGAAAATGTCACTTCTGTTCTGTTGATCTATGACCATGCATTTTGCGTCTTTATCACTTTCATTGACAAAAAACATACTTTGTCTCTTTCTGGTTACTCACGTAATCATGGCGGATCGAACACGAAAAATAAACAAAATTTAATAATTTCTCTTCATTTACGTGTGATAGGTGATTCCATGAAGTTTGTTTCTTTTTCGAACATAATTTTTGCATTTACGCATTGCACAAGAAGACATTTTGAGGCTTTAAATTCAAAATAATGACGTTTAACGTGTTCAGTGACATTCGTGTGTATTACTACGCCGCGCGAGAGCGACTGGACTTGGCTGGAGTCGTTTTACACTACTTGCCGTATTTTGTATGTTTCAAGTTTTGCCCGCTTGTGGCGGATCTTTAGTTATAGATCAATGTCTAAGTTTCACAATGTCTTCATACTAGACAAAGAAATCAAATTTCGATCTTTGGTAGGTAAAAATGGTTAGATTGATTATCATTGAAAACGGACGACACATATATGGTTTGTAGTTTGTACCTGTGTTTCGGGGTCTTGTTGCGTGTGCGCGGCCAGCCCGGCGGACGTGAGGCGGTCGCTGCCGCCGCGCGCCTTGCGACGCCGCTTGCCGCGCCGCCGCACCTCGCCACCTACTCAAACAAACAAAAAAACATTGACAGCCCTACCATGCGAAAGTCCAGCCCAATCCATCTAGTCTTTTTTTTTAATATGAGAGGAGTAGCCTAGCATGCAGTCCACCTGATGGTAAGTGACTACCCCGCTAATGGACATCTGCAATCGCTTCAGATAAGACTAGTTTCCTACTTGAGGTCGGCCGAAATGCGCCGCTTCCCCTGAGAACTAAGCTGGAAAGCCTCGGAAAAGTATGTCTCCCATACTCCTTTCAAACCAGAACACAGAAGCGCATAACGCTGGTGTTATTAGGCAGAAATAGGTGTGACGGTGGTGTTGCCGGAGTCGAACTGCAGATGATTTTACTACCTTACAAAATCTCTAGATATATATTAAGTCTCTATTTTGTATCAATGACTAAAGTAAAGGAAAACACCATTGAGATAGAAGTGTCAATCTATAGGAAACATATGAAAATAAACACCACAACATAGCACTACAACTACATAATGACGATCGATGGTGGTATAGTTTAGAATCAGGTGGTGAACCATATAAAATAGTGTCTAATCTTAAATCATCATGTCGTACCGTCATCCATATTGTTTAGAGCTTCAGTTCCATCGTCCTTGTCACCTTTTGACCGCTGAGAAGATGGAATATCTCCTTTTCCTTTCCCCTTTATCACTTTTCCAATGTTTAGTGCCTTCAATTGAGTCTAGTAAAAAGAAAATTATATAAATTGCAAAATAGGTTATAAAAAAAGTAATTTTCCAAGAAGGTAATATAAAAATATGAAATAGGACGAAAGTGAAGACCCGCGAGTATAGAATAGGGTTGAGTCAGCAATATACGAGTACCTCTAATTTCTTAAAAAAACCGTCGCTATCGAATGTAAGCTTATCCTTATGTGTTACTTTTCTCGGCAGTTTCACACTAGGCAACTTAAGCCTCTTACGCTGCCCAGTAGTGCCCCACGAGGTCATAGAAAGCACAATGTTCGAGGCCTCTCGCTTCCTGCTTTTGAATGGATAGTTGATCACGATTCTCGTTACATGCATCATGCTACACTCACAGGCGACTGGTGCTATCATCGGAGGCAACGCCACCGGTTTATGCTTCTCCCGTTTAGGTTTCAAATTAGGAGTTGTCAAATTGTCACCAGTTACAAAAAAGTTCTTTTGCTTTTGCGTTTTCTCCTTCGGCTTGTCCTTTTTTATTTGCAAAAGCTTCGTTTTCGATATCAAAAATGGTAGCATGTTGACTTCGAGTGAGCGAGTGATACGTGCGTCGTGATCAAAATCGATACAGGAGTAACTTATCATATCATAAAGATAGACGTGAGCTAAATTGTGGATTAATTATTATCACTCACAAGTATTATGCACGCTCTAGTAACTCTTCGAGAGGGTAGGTGCGGAAAATACCCAAGGCTTTCGATACTATGGGCAACGTCACAAATTACGGCCTGTGCTTATGACAAAATTAGCCTACCAACTACTATCTACTGGAGGATCGGTATTATTATTTTAATAGGCGATACATTTGGACATACTTGACATCATCCATGATACGTCCATGCAACATGTTTTTATTTAAATTTTATCAATACAATCGTTAATAAAATATGTAACGTTTAGTTATATAGTGACTGCAGTTTTATAATTGAATAATTTCGCTGAAATACACTTTACATCTCCTGGGTTCATCGCTTATTCGTAACCTATATTATCCAGGAGAAGTTAAGCAATTGAGCTAATATGATCTATTCTAAGAGAAAGGATTTCCTAAAATATACCTTTTTATTATTCCTGACGCTTAGTGGTTCCTTGACTAGCACTGTTCTCTTCGACAGTACCAGCGGAGAGGCCAGGGGTGGCAACTGTTCACACTGTCCTTTGATCAGACGGTTGTGGGCCCCCTCTGAGAGATTCAGAGAGGGTAGTGTGGAACGTTCGTTGGTGGCGCTAGTGTTGTGCCCTATTGTCATCTCGGATGTCGTGTAGCCATGGTAGTAAAGGGTTTCCTGCAATGAAAATACGTTTTTAAATCGATATGACGATAACACATTCAAAATAATGGACAGGTCAAACAAGTACAAGTGAAGTGAAGTAGCAAACGAGCATGCAGTCTACCACATAATTGGTTATTGCTATCCATGGAGCTCTGTAATCAACCTTCTTCGCCATAACGAAACACCTCGTGAAGTGGTGGTAGTTGTATTGACATTCAAAAAGTGCTCTGTAAAGAACCTATATTGAATAAAAAAAAATGATTTGATTTGATTTGAACCCTCAATAAGATTAAGTAAATTTCTATCTGAGGTTGGTAACAGAGTGTTGCTACCCCTGAGGACTAAGTTAGAAAGCTTCTGATTAGTTTAGTCTTCCTGACGAGACCTCCGAATACTTAACACTGCTGTTATTAGGCAGAAATAGAGTGCCGCCGGAGTCGAACCACAAAGGCTCTACCACTTTGAAAATGATTGGAATTAAGGTTAATTGATTTTGATTTGTTTCAGACGTAACTGCTAAGGTACCTAATATGTAAAAAAAAGCAGTAGGTACACGTGCAGTACACGCAAGCGAAGCAGCGCCTATGGTCTAATTTATAAAACAAGGCGATATTTCCACTTTTAAATAGTAAGTAACATAAATATACGACGAATTAACTAAATTACATATACTTAACTAAAGTGAGATCAGATAGCAGTGTCAGACAACAATGTTACAACACGTGTAAGTGTTTCAAGCTGGCATTTAAGTGTAAACGAGTAGGTTATCGATTACAGTGGAAATCGATTGATAGATCACAATTATAAAGGTCAAGAATAACTAGTTATTTGCATGTATTGTGAGAAAATGACCAGCAATTTCGTTCAATGCTTGTATAATGAGAAAATAACCAAATAAGCAATTTAATTCAATCAGGAGCTTGGTTAAATAAAATTTAACAAAACATTTGTATTTTTAACGAGTAGTAGTAATGATACCAGAGGATGAATTAAGTAAATTCAAATGTATTTAAACTTCAGCATTAATTTTTTACAACAACGCTTTACAACGCTTTCTACACTCACAGCCCCACACTAGGATTCCCTGTGTCGTGGGTGCCATGGACACACACAGAGACAAATACACAAACACCCAGACCCAGAATCAGAAATCTAAATTCATCATTTAGAAATCTGTCTGGCCGGGGATCGAACCCGGGACCCTCTGCGCGTCAGACCGGTATGGTGACCGCTCCGCCACGCGGGTCGTCTTAGATCTTAAGATCTTAAGAAGGCCTATTTTGTGTCATAAATATAATTACCTACGCCATCAGTAGGTAAACCATACGATTACACGAAGTAAGGTTACAAAATCTACTTGTTTGCTATCAAGACTGAAACTGAAATAAATAATTGTTTCCTGTTCGTTTTGGTACATAGTTGCTTGAATATAAATCAAATTAATTATAGTAAAATTAACGAACCGACCTCCTGAGGTTAATTGTGGTTTAGTTTGGGGTAAACCAGTAGGTATGCACCTAAGTATGTTATTAGCGTTATTACTTTATTAGTGAAAAAATTGATGTAATTGACTTACAAATTCTTTTTCTTGGAATGCAGTTAACACTTAACAGATGTTACATAATATATCTTATATCTTATTATGTGATTGCTGATTGTGATTACTCACTTGACTATGACTTCGTCTAAGGTCCAGGACGATGGTGGTCCTCTGATGCGGCTGGTCCGGAGTGAGACACCTTCGAGAGCCTCGAGACTTCCCGCTCGCGAGAGTCGGGGCGGGCGTCAGCGGTCTTGAGTCGGTTTCTGTGTATCTGTAATGTAAACGATTATATTTTGAACTTAATTTTAAATCACTTTGATGTTGTTTACCTTTAAAAAGTATATTACATTACAGCTGCAATAAATACTGCTGTAATATATAAATAATTCTGGTTTATAGGCTTGTGAATCTAGAACTTAGAATTTACAATATTTATTGTAGTTTGAAGCTTTTTTCAGTAATTTCAGTACACATGGATCCCTTGTGACATAGACAAAAACTAATATAGGTACAAAACCTAGACCCAAAAGAGAAACGAAAATTCATCGTTGCATGTTTGCCTTGCCGGGGATCGAACACGGACTCCACACGTCTACTTGAAAAAAGTAAAATAAATATATATAGTTTATTTAATTCCCTGCATAAACGTTCGCCGTTTCAAACATCAGAATGTCTGTAGAACTATAAAAATGTTCTCACTTATGCTGTTAAAAATGCCCAACCACAGACAGACACTTCAACTTTATTTATTTGTGTAGAAGATTAAACGCTTCAACGTTTATTATGGCGGATCAACATACGAAAGATTTACAACATGGCTAATAAACGCGGGTCTTAAACAAACTATTTGCGGTTTATTGCCCACCCTATCCGCAGTTAAAAGTAAACAGGAATCCGTAGCTCACCTTCTAAACATATCCTCGGTGACGATGTCGTGTGGTGTTCTGTTCTTCTCCTTGTCACCATCCTGGAACTTTGTCAAGTCTTCGCTAATGAAGTTGCCTTTGCCCTCTAAAAACTGGAGAATGAATATGTAATGCATTTTTCAAATAAAGTTACAATGGAAAGATAGTTGTAAAATATTTGTTTAATAGGTAAGTGTTACTTTTAGATCATTGAGAACAACTGTTATTGATATCGTTGCATACTTTAATACTAAACATTTCGTTATAATAAATGATTCGAGAAACGACGAATGGTCCACTTGTACCCATTATCTAATTTAATAAAGCCCCCGTTGGAATGGTTACAAATGTTTCAATAGTGTTTAGTCTTAGAGGCAGTGGCGGATTTACCAGCAGGCTGAGTAGGCTTCAGCCTAGGGCGGCAAATTTGGGGACCGAATTTTCTTTGCTAGTTCGTTCATGCCTTAAACGTGTCATGAGCCGTCGCGGCGAGAAAAAAACAACGGGAAACATGTTCTGGGCCGACGTGGCGAGCAAAAACTAAGACACGACAATTGTAGAAGCAGGGGCTGCAAAAACTGTACAGCCTAGACCTTATTTTTTTTTAAATCCGCCACTGCTTAGAGGTCTCCTAACTTTGTCGACGCCAAGCATCATGGAGAACTCAGGCAACGTCAATTTCTGTACTTATGACTTCTAACATAGATTCTAAATCAAAGGAAACCAGATCTATTACAAATTCTTTTCTTTTTTAGACAAATGACCGTCTATTCGTCATTTTGCACTTTTAAGTTTTGTATCCCATTTAATTCTGACGTTTTTGAGCGTAGACCTGAAGACCATTACTTGTTATTTAGAAATTACCCAAGCATCCTTAGCACGTTTAACGAACTCCTTAGCCTCGGTGTCAGCGGGGTGGTTGCAGAGGACGGAGCAGGCGTGCGAGAAGGGGTTGTACAACCCCGCGTACGGTCTTAGCATAAACGGAGCCGGCGTCACCTCGCATCGTAGTTCTACGTTTGACTGAAATACCAAGTATAACTTATTATACCTAATAGCTATTCTGCGACTAATTAACACATTCTAAGAAAAGTAAATGTTTATGTTCAAGGTTACGAACGGCATGTCGTAGTCATTTTTCGGGTTCGATCCCTGGTCAGGCATATCTATGGTGTTTTTATATAGTTTCGGGGTTTTTGTGTGCCTACGAATTTATCTTTTAACTGCATGACTTAGGTAACACTGCAAATCCTACTTTTCGGCTCACCACTATATAGGAGCACGTATCTACTTACTAAATAGCTGCATTATATTAAAGTCCCCCCTAACAGGTGAGTTTAGTAACAGATGCATTATTGTTGCTTGTAAGCATTTGATACTAAATATGCTGTCTATATCGAACACCGTGGAATCTTACCTAATTGTTCTTAGAGGAAGCAATATCTGCGGCCTAGTTTCTCGTGATTTTCAGGAGTTAGAAGGTCTAAGTAGTTACATATTATAAGCGGTGGTGAGACCTTAATACGTCTCGTATAAATAAAATCTGTTATGGTTAGTAGTTGCAGCATCATCCATTTATTTCCACGTCATAACATCACTACAGCAAGGCTGGTGACTTTGAAAGGTATAAAAAATCCTAATTCAGTTTAAAAAGTAGTAATGCATCCGAAGGTAACTTTGATCCTCATTGATGCATGTCCAAGTCCATGCGCAGAATTGTCATTATATCCTAGTTATTAAGCCTATTGGCTAAAGTAACCAATCAACGGATAACCTAAGGGCTATTGGATTTACAGGGCACAGGGCTAGTTTGAAAGCAACAACTGGAAGTGTTGTTTAGCTATGATCCTAAAAAGGCTAATGGATTAATGGCTCACATGAAATAAACTCAGTGACGTGAAGCACGTGAACTTTGACTATAAAGTTATAAACACATTATTATAGAACAAATAGACTTACCCTTTGCTTCAGAAGGGGAGGTTTTTGCGGTACACTCGCCAATAACCCTGTATTGCTAGTTATTCCCATGTTTTCATGTTAAATGTCCTATTAACTAAATAAATATCAGACTCGTGTGAATTATTGTTCAGTATCGATCAAACAGTCTCCTAGTAACACAAAATAGTGATATCAAACCCTTGTACAAAATTACAAACTCACAAACATTACCGAAAACTAGAAAGTGACAGAATTACGGCAATCTGTTTTTTATATCTTCAAAAGCAGGTTTGAATAATAATCTACGAAAAAGGATTTTTATATAAATTTTAAATATTTATATAAAATTTATAGATAGTGTGTGATAGAGTACCTACCTACCTATTTTATGTTTATAGTTTGTTCAAAGAGGGGTAACTACCCCTATTTACCCCTAAATACCCCCCCTTCCCCCTAAATCGTTAGTTAACGATTTCATTAAATATTTATTTTTACAACTGCAGTGACTGAATCGTTAAATATAAACAAGATTAAACACAATTCCTTAATTGATCCCCCATCATTCGTCAGTAATGTAACACTATGTATGTTTGTTTACTAGATTAATTTGTATTACATTACAAATTAATCTAGTAAACAGGATGTTCACTGCTTGGTTTTACACACCCACTGATGAAGTGCCAAATGTCTCCGCTGAATACCCTTAATTATTATTTATTATAAAGATTTAATACAAGATAGATAAAGCGCTAGTAACAAGGTGTTTTATACGGTTTTTTTTATAAATAACCCTAACGAAAAGGCAGACGGACTATGATGGAAAGTAGTCACTTGTGTAGTCACATCATCAGACTCACCCTAACAGCAGTGAATAGTTCGTGTATATTTTTTGAACAAGTAATTTAGTTAGTTATATAATATACCTACTTCTTTCAGTATTTCTATAATGACATCAGTGTGTAGATATCAGAAAATGTATTTACGTCAGGATAATTCTGGATATTCATAAGAAGGACTACCTTTATATACTGAAGTTGGGTTACACCCTTGCGTCCCTTGGTATGACTAACATATCAAATTTAATATATAACAATATTCTACAGCATAATAGTGATAAAAAGTTAAATTTAATTTGTGTAGTCATTGTGGGTGTTAGGAGTTGACTGAAACAAAGGAAAGATGTTTTCACATATATTATTCAAAAAAATTTACACAAAAGCACTAAGACATCCATTTAATCTTATTGTCTAAATAAATGAAGTTTTAAACCGACACGCAACCTCTTAATTAAAAGATATAATTTGTCTCTAAAAATAATACTCATTTTCTCTTTTTAAATATGGGAAGTAACTATGGCATTATTAGCATAATACCTACTAAGCGACATTGTGAATTTCATTTAATCTAGAATAATCTATACCTTTTATTTTACCTCAACTCTATGTTCTATTTGTTACAAAGGGATTTTATATTACAGTATAATATAGTGCAATAGAATTTGAATGTGTACATTGGGTGAAAATTACAACTCCTATAATTTACATTTTTAAACCACTTATTAATTGATAATGTCACAGTAAAGTTTGAAGAATAAAGAACAAAACGCTTCGCTTTCAAATTTTAACCATGAAAATGTAAATTTTACTTTTATTCTTGTTAAATATACTTTATATTTGCATTGTAACGCGTACTGGAATATATTTAAGAAAATATTTAAATATAATTATAATGATACAAGGCAATTACGACACATCGTTACAAAAGATGCACAAATCTCGTTGAATACCTAAATCGCTGCAAATTCATAGCCATATTATATATGTATTTCACTGGAATAAATACTTTGTACTTTAACAGGCGGGCAATAAATTTACAGTGAATCTAATGCTTCCCGTAAACTCTTCAGTACTTTGTTATGACTGGTAATAATATGCTGTTTTATATACGCAGTTCTCTTGCAGTATACGCGGGTATTTTTAGGTGAATTGGCGCGTTTTGCTCGTTGATACTCCAAGGTGATTTATTATGTAAATAATGGGTTTTCCTTCAACACGAAATGAGTTTCAAATATTTTCTGCACAACTCAAGTTTTATAAGCGTACATCGCCAAATGTTGCATTAGTAATTTACGAAAAAATCTTTCCTGTTTCTTGTGTACAAATGTCTAGCAAATTCCTGCTTATAAATTACTAGACCTCGATAACCCGCCGATTCAACCTAACATATAACACATAAATGCATATATCCTCTTTTCCAATAAATTTAAAAGAATTTTGTAGTTTCAAATGAAACAGAAATAAAACTAGTGAGACATTAAAATTTATGATTCTCGTAACATTAGAACTTCCATTAAAAACAAGAATGTCTATGACTTTAAGAAAGCTCGCAGCGTTGTTAATTCCAAACGTACATAAAACACCGTTTATATCATTGCAACATATCATTAACAGTCATAATGTTCAATTACAAAATGGAACTTCCCTGAACGAGTTACCTGTTACATCAAACGAAAATACACTTTATGATTTTATTAATGATATCAATGATCTCACGATCCCGCAAGGTCACCATTTTACACCTTTCAATTGAAGCGGGTGCTTAATCGCAGAATCATTGAGTTCAGTCTATATCAATCTGAAGGCGATGAATTGATTATTTTTTAACAAGCCTCTCACGAGATCTCTGAATTGATATGTGAACGTAATTAACTTCACAAACGGCGGCGCAATCAACAGATTGTTTTTTGTCAGCGAAGACTTTGTAACGTTTAACAACTATACACAGTAAATGTGCCAGACAACATGTCTAAAATAAAATGACAGTGTAACCACCAAGTATAAAAATCTGTGTTACATATAAGTATAAGATAGATCTTTACTACATCTCATTACACGAAAAGGCAAGTCGATTAGAAAGGCAAGTTACAGTTCTTCCGCTTGTCTTAATATCGTAAAAAACGTTCATTAAAATATATTTATGAAATAATTATTATGTCATGAACATAAAAGCAACGTTAATTACTGTAGTCATGTGGTCCATTCACATGAATGTTAACCAGCACCCTTAATCAGAATTATTATTAAAATATATAAACAATAATTTAAACTAACAGCACTCTGCATAAAATGTGTGACTCTCATCTCGTCTCTCACAAATAATCTTTAATTATGACTAGTAGTTAAGAAATAAATTTGAGCATGGAAAACAAGCGTACTACATGACCATGCAACTATAAAAATATTATAAAAACTTAAATACTTAAGTTATAAATATAAATTACAGGTATCGTCACACCATAAACGTTCGTTTCTTGTAACACTAGAGCTTGAACACTTTAAAATGTCTTACGACGGCTCGTTCCCATACCACCGTATTATTACTCTATTACAACGACGTCATCGGGCAGAAGCCGCGAGGCGGGACATTAAGGGCGCGAACCGCGGGCCGCCTCTTCTAGCGCTCGCACCTTTAGTTCCCGGTCACGCTGCTGCCGGAGAAAGTCTTCGTGGTGTGCTGGGTGCAAGAAACCTCGCTCGCGCTCCAAAAGCAATTGCCGTTGGAGTTGTTCGTGAGCAGCCGCCTGCTGCGCCAGCTGCTCGGCGTACGGCCTGCCCAGCAGGTCGGGATGTGCGAGAGGTCGGTACGGTGCACCAGCTCCTAGCCCTAACCCTAAAGCTTCCTGTTGCGCTTGTGCCGCTTGTTGGCCCGGGTGTAGGTGTAAATGCGTATGTGAATGCGCATGGGTATGAGCGTGAGTATGAGCGTGATATTCTGGATTTATGCCAGCCATTTGCAACCTCACCATCGGGTCGGCCGCTAAAGCGAGCCTCTCTGCGGCTTCGAGTTGGGCAGCCGCAACACCTGGGTGTGGATGATGTGGATGATGAGATGGCGCTCCAGAAACCGGAACCGTAGGTGGCGGACCTCCAGCACCTGCTGGAGGAATACCAAGTCGTTCTAGTCGTTCACGTTCTAACTGGGATAGCGATGCCGGGCCGTGTCCCGGCGGGTAAAGTCCAAATTGGACAGGTATTGCCCCCTGGGGTGGTGGTGGTGGCATTCCATATCTTCTATGCATCTCTAACCAATGAGGATCTAATGCTCGCGGCCCGACATTATTTTTCATCAATTCTTCTTTTAATCTATCATTTAACTCCCGTTCCCTTAGCTCTCTTATTTCTCTATCTCGTTTTTCTCTTTCTAAATGTTCCAGTTCAAGTCGTTCTCTGGCACCGGCTGCTCCGTACATAGAACTTAACTGATATTGAAGCATTGGATCCATGCAGTGCCGTGGTAGATTTCCTGGACTAAATCCGGCATGAGGTCGTGCATATTCAGAGAGTTGCCGTAGAGCAGGCGTGTCAGGGTACCCAGGTGGGCGTGGAAATCTGTCATAAGGAGAGGTTATAGTTTCGATAGCTCCACGTGACGGTGGTTTCGTCTCTGGTTTTTCTGGTGTTGCTATTTTCCTATGAGCCTGTTGGGCTATTTTTTCTCTTTCTTCTCTATCCCGTTCGGCTTGTTTTCTCAGTCTTTCTTCGCGTTTTCGTGCAAGCTTTGTCTCTGGTACTGGTTTGAAAATTAAATCTGTCCGAGTACACGAATTATAGTCGCCGCGATTCCAATGCCTTAAAAATATAGCAGATTGTGACCGATGACATTCGGAATCTTCGATTTTTGGTTCTGGGCTAGGACCATGTGGTATGTGTGCTGGACTCGGAATTTCCTCTTCTTCAGGTTGCGACTGAGTTTCTAATTTTAATTCAGGATTTTCATCAGGTATCGGTCTTGGAGGTCCTCGCAAATGTGGATGCCCATGTGACAGTTGATGAGGAGATCCAGATCTAGCATGCGAAGACTGTAAGCTCGCAGCAGCTTGTGCGTGTAATCGAAGACTTTCAATTGAACTTGGCCCAGGACCAGGGGGTAGGCCTAATCCCATTGGGTGGCCCATTGAAGGAGGCTGAATCATGAGGTGATTTGGATTGCCTGGTAGCATTTTGGGGTGATGCCTTAAGAGCATTGAATCAGCAGGCGATAGCCTCTCCGGATGATGAGCCAGATGATGCGAATGGTGGTGCGTGTGATTATTGGTTACATTGACGCTAGAAGACGAACTTGTAGTCTGGGACAAACTGGCTGATAAGTGATGCGGAGAACTAGAATGCGAACTTGATTTTTGTTGCGTGTTAATTTTGTGTTGAATAGACTGTGATGAACTGCTCGATGTTGAATGAGAAATAGAAAGAGTGTGATTGGTACCACCACCCGCGTGGGGTGGCTGTTTTTCTGTACTTGTGTGAACAGCACTGTGATGGCTTGTTGAATGATGATGAGTCATCGTCGTTTCATGCAATTGATGCCTCTCTGTGGTTGCATTAGGATTCCTTGGATCATCAGAGCTTTCAGATATTTCTCTAAGTGACCTTGTTGTCACAGACGAACTTGTACTACTGTGATGAGAACTGAGCATGGTGGTGGATTCTATAGTCGACGGTTTCACTGGGTCGTGCCTTCCTGGCGTACTAGATGATGGATGCATAGGAGGTATTGGATGAGGTTGAGGTAAAGGTCCATATGGATATGGATAAGGCATTGAATAACCAGGATGCGGATGAGGATAGTAAGGATGCATGGCATGTGCCGCTGCCGCTGCTGCAGACAGTTGAAATATAGACGGATGTAGTAAGGGATGGTGAGGATGATGAAGATGAGAAGCAAAAGGATGCGGCGGCGGCGGTCCCGGTTGTTGGCCTGAATGCATAACGGGTCCAGGTATTGTTGCTGGTATAGTAAGAGGCGCAGGATTCATTAAGTTTAAAGCTGAATGCGACACTGGAGTATGAGGTTGAACTGGTGATGCAGATATGTGTCTGGGTTGTGATGGGCTAGTTAAATGCCTTGAAAACGGAGAAGTTGTAGCAGAAGGATGAGGACCATGTCCAGGTGTTCCATTATGACTTGGTTGACTTTTAATAGGCGTAGGCGTATGTGGGCTTTTCACTGGTGGAATAGTACTAGTTGAATCTGAACCACTGCCTTGACTTGTGGACACTGGAGTTATGTGAGGTTGATGTAAAAAGTCAGGTTCCTTTTTGATACTTTCTATTCTTGGTCCAAGGAACGCACTAGGCATATTTGTGTTTTCATTTGTCGGTTGACTTGGTGGCCTGCTGTTATTTTCGACACTAGATATAGATTCTCGATCTCTTTCTGAGCTTAAATGCTGTGCTATTGCACTTCCAATTGGGTAGCCTGGGACTTTAACTTCCTTTAATGATTGCAAGGGATCAGATACATTTTGTGTTGATAAATTGGCTGGCATATTATCTGGAACTTCTTGTTTAATTTTGAGATCTTGAGGCATAGATGAATCATTGTGATTTGACTGTGGTGCAATCAAATTACTTGCCGAGTGACTATGAGATGGTGGCACATGCTGCATTAAAGGTGGAATACCACCAGGCTTATCGAGCCCTGGATGACCAGGATGTCCATATAATGATGGTGGAATATAACCATATGGCCCAACATTTGCCCCACTTCCCACAGTTATTAATGGTCCTGGTGGTAACAAACCAGTAATAGATGGTTGACTAAGAGGAGGTGGAGGCATACTTTGTCCTGTTACAGGTATATTAGGAGCTTCTGTTGGTCTAATATTAAGAGTATCTGGTCGAATTGGAGCTGGAAATAAAGGTGGTCTTATACTAGATGTCTGATTGTCCAGTTTAGGACCCTGCTGAGTTTTCAAATCAGTTGGTTGTTTATCTTCAAGATCAGTTTCTTGTGATTTCAATTCTTGTGCATTAGCAGGTGAGACAGGTTCAGTATTTGCTGTTGGAGGATGTTCCATATGAGGTGGAGATGCCCCACGGGCATTTGTTGGAGATGGACTAATCCGTTGCAGACTTGCATCTAATCTTGGAGCAGTTGGAGAATCAACTTTGTTAGCCGTAGATATTGTGGCAGTGAAAATTTCAGGAGTATTTTGACTTTTCATTTCACTTGCTTCATCTCTGGGTTCTAATTTTATAACCGTTTTTAATGGATTCATATGAGGATTAAGTTTAGGATCACTCGCAAAATTAATACTAGCAGGGTATGAAAATGGAGGCATTCCACCAGTGTAGTCCTTGGCATTTCTTATTATTGAATTTTCCTTTGTAATATTAACAGGATTAAATATAGTATTCGGAACTCCTTCAATTTTTATACCATGTGTAAGTTTCGGATTGTAAATATGGCTGTCTTTAACAAAGAAGTTTGTGTTTTCTAAGTTAAGTGGTTTATTTGGTTGGTTCATAGGAATAGCAGGGAAATTGTGTGATAGAGGGTCTTTGGGGAAATCATCTTTCTGAAGGTTAAGGGTTTGTTCTTCTGGATCTATTTCCTCCTTTATTTTAATTTTATCCATAACATCTGTAGACATAGGTGTGACTTTGGGAATAATAAGTTCAGTTTTAGGAAACATTGCAAGAGGTCTAGGTTCAAGATTTTCGGGATTTTTAGGTGTATTTGTATCAGTTTTAAGATCCAAAACTGCTCTTTCATCTTTTTCGGGACCAACCTTGAATACTGGTTGGATAGGATCTTTTTCAGTTTTGATGATTGGTTCAATCACTTCCGTCTTTATCTGAGGTTCAATAAGTTTTGGTTGTTCATTATCTGGTTCTTTGCTCTGATCTGTATTTTCTTTATCGGTCTTAGCAAAACTAAAGTCACATGCTTCTGGTTCAGGCTCTGCGCTTTCAGTCTCATCCATTGCAGGAAAACTATCATTTGTAAGACTTTCAGATGGACTTTCAGGCGGATTATCTGCCCTCTTCTTTTTCATTTGTACATCACCATCCATAATTCCTTCAATCTTTGCGTCATCAGGTAGGCGTTTCTTAACTTTAGATACATCCACTTTACCATTAGGCACTTTCTTCTTGGGATCCTTATTAACCGGGGAAGATAAAACTTTGTCAGGTGTATTATTATTTGTACTTTGTTGTGTACTAGGTTTGATAGGTTTCTTAGTCTTAGAATCATTGTCACTTTCATCCTGTCCTTTCTTTCCATTTGGTGTAGTTTGCTCTTTTGATTTATTCCTAGTTCTCATTCTACTTGGTGAGTCATCCGGGTTATCACTTGCTCTATTAGCATCTACTTTAGCCAGATCACCAGCATCTCTAGAATCGCTGTCTTCTTCTGAATTTTCATCCTCTGTAACAGAACTCATCTCTCCCGCTTCTTTAGGTGATGGTCTCGAACCATTTGTTTCAGGCACTGTTGGAGTAGCTTCTGGAGTCTGTTCCTTGGGTGTTCCCGCACGTGAATTCCTAGTGTTACGAACACGTCTTAACGATGCTTGTCTACGTCTCCTATGTGGCCTATTACTACTAGCACCAGGAGTCTTTTTCCACAAATAATAAAACTCAACTAACTCGGCAGTGTCTTTATGAGGAAGTAAGTCTTTTCTAATTTTAAAGAAATTCTTACCGAATTGACGGATACCCTTCACAAATCTTTTAGTTTCTTCCTCGGACCACTTTTTCTCAATTCCTTTAGGTACCGGGCACTTGACTAAGGCTTGGAGCGCACGTCCTGGGTCGTAGCCGGAGTCGTGCAGTACATCGAGCGCGTTAATCGTGGTGTCGTCACGGCTGGCCGCGACGCAGCCGTCGTCGGGCGACCCGCCGTCGCACATCCCAGCGAATGCCGCCATGGAGCGTGCAGCTCTTAGGTACATCACAAGGTCTCTGTCCGTAGCCTGCGCTGGCAGCCACCGCAGGTCCTCGCCCCCCGAACACGGTTCGTCGGTACCCAGGGGGCCGTTCGTTCGCATGTCAGGCAGACACGCGTAAATATCCTTGTCTTTGACGGGTTGGTTCGGCGTGCCCACTTGAACCTCCCCCTGATTCTGGGCCATGGTAATGCGGTATCACCGATCACTGGCTGCTCAATTCCCGAACTCACAACACTAAACGTCACTGGGTTACATATTGTTCGAAGATTACTTCGTAGACACCCACTAATGTCTCTTTTTAGACGTATCTTTGATGGTCCGTAAAGCAGTAAGTATGCCAATACACATAATTATTACTCCTAATGGCCACCATTACACGATGCATTGTGCTTCATTTTATTTACTTGTATGATACACACGTATTGTGACTTGAACACTAGCTTAATTGTGTCATAAAAATAAATGTAATAAGTCAATATTAGAATATAATTCACTTCTATTTTAGTAAATGCTATCTACATGCTACCCTTTTGTTTAGCTTCACCTTTCTTTGGATCTCACCATAGACAATTCCATTTCTATAAAATGGCTGCCACGAGAGGACATTTTTGCTAAACGTTTCATTATACACAGAGTTTTAATGAAGACAATAGAACCCTTAAAATAAACAAAAATGATATAAGGATAAAATCATACAACACATTTATAGTACTATCCTAGGCTTATCGCGCATACAGTTAAAAGATTTATAATACACTGATTTAAGGTCAATATATTTATATTTTCATTTACATTGTTACCTTTACTTTGCATAAAATGAAATGTATAAAATAAAGCTGGTTCAGCACTAGGCTCAATGCTCTATTGTTTATGAAAGAATATATTATACGAGTTTAAATTAAAATCATTAGCTGATTCAAATATAAATGTAAATTTGAAAACACTGTCTTCTTGTTTTAGAAGATTATATATTTACTTGTATCGATTATTTTCCTATTTAAAACCTAAATAGCACGCTTACAACACCGATTTTTTAACACCACAACCGACCAATCACCAATGTCAATGTTTGTTTTTGACAGCTAGCTTGCTTTTATGTCATATCCGAAAATCATTACTTTTTATTTACAGAAAACTATTTAGAAATAAGTATACTTGACTTTTTATTGTTATTGTTTGCATTATTTTGTGGTTTTTGTGATACGCGATGGCGTCTGACGAGTCAGACGACGAGCCCTTATCCGTTTTAGCGGCTGCGAAAAAAACAAATCCTGAGGAGTTCGCGTATGAAATACTTTCGGTACACGAAAGGGAGTCTAAAAGGCGAAAGTTAATAAAGAATTCGGGGTTGACCATTAAAATAAACCGTAAACTTAATACTATCACGAGTGTAGCGACACCAGTTATAGACAGACCTACGGACGTTTGGTTGTATTTGAAAGATTTGAACCCAACAGGGCCATACAAATGTCTCCTGTGCGCAGACTGGTTTATAAATCGCTCCAAAATGGTTGTACATTATATTCTTAATCACAAGAAGGACTTCTGTGGCATCTGCAGGTGAGGATCAATTTACATTTTTATTAATTATTTATTGATATAATTAAAAAAAATATAGAATGTAAAACATAAATTAATAATATACTAAAATTTATTACCTGTTTGTAAGAGTCCTGAGAATAATAGACATGAAATGTTGCTACAAATACAATAGGATTTTATATGACCAAGTTTATTAACTTATTAAAAACATATATTACAGTGTTGTTGTACAAACTATACCTATCCCTGTACTATAATATTTTTATCAAAATAATTTATTGCATTGTGTTATATATTAGTGTAAAACTATTATATTAATTTCCTTTCTTGTGCATTGGAGTATTACTTGAATAATAATGTTGCCATTGAAATCTTCCAGGTACTTTGTGACTGATAGAGAAAGTTGGACAGAGCATTCCAAGTTTCATACACCGTGGCCGTGTTCTCAGTGTGTGGAGACTTTCCACACTGAAGTGGGGCTCCGACAGCACCTTGGTAATGTGCACAAGTTGGTGCACTGCAGGCTTTGCCACTTCCGATTGCCTGTCGGTGAGGAATATGAATCACATTTGTTCCAGAAACACAATGTAACAAACACCTCATGCAAGGATGAGGAGGTTTTCTGGGAACTTGATGTTCAGAGATTGCCAAAGTTTAACTGTTTCCTCTGCTCTAAAACCGACAATTTGACATCCACATTCTTCACTCATTATATGGGATTCCATCACTTCACCCTAAAGTGTATCACCAGCTTTATTTCTGGTAGTGACCCACCTTTCACTGTGCATGGTGCTGAGGTCAGCTCACAATTTGTTGATGGTGAATTGAGGGGACTTAATGCACTTGGTTATATAGATGGTGAACAAAAACCCAATGAAAACAATCACGAGAATAATCAAAGTGAAACAACAGACCCATCAAAGGAGCAAGTTGAACAAAAACCCAAAACTGAATTTGAGGAAAAAGATGATGAGAACTCACATAGGGCGGGAAGCCAGAATGAAAGTGTTGATGACACCCAAGGCTATGAGGGTGATGAGGATTTTGATATTACCTTAACAGAATTAATTGTACTCCAGAAATGTTACTTTGACTACATAAAGCAAACCTTAGACGACATTTCCAAGAAGTTAGTACCAGAAAAGTCAGATATTGATAATAATAAGGCCATTAATATTGATGTCAACTGTACTATATGCGAAACCAAGTATCAATGTGTGCCAACATTTGTGACACACATGTATAAGATGCATTGCATAAGGTCCGAACCTGAGTTTTCTTGTAGGGTGTGCGCAACAACATTTGAAACTTGTGATGATTTGGAAACTCACATTCTGGAGGAATTAGGGGACTTTGAAGACCTTTGGTTGTGTCAGTTCTGTGATAAGGAGTTTGACAACCGAGTGGAAACAAGAAAGCACTTGACTGAGCATTGGGAATCTATTGAGTATGATAATTGTTTTAGTCCACACCTCGGGTTTAAGTGCAGGTTTTGTCCAACGCTATTTTGGAATGAAATAGACAGGGAGACACACCAAGTTCGAGTGCATCTAAACAAGCATTCACACCAGTTTTACAAGTGCAATAGTTGTATGGAAACATTCAGTGACAAGGTATGTGTAATATTAGTAAACAAAATGATATGTCTAAGATTTTATCTGATAAACAGGTGTATGAATTGTATACTAGCAATTACAGGATTTCTTTGAATATCGGGTTATTTTAAATCAAAGGCACCTGTCTCAAAAGTCAGAACAGAACTTTAATGTTACACTTAAATTTTGGATAAAAATGTCAAGTAAAGTGAAAGTTAGAGATATTTCTTGATTGTTCTGAAGGAGAGTTGAAAGGTGTGGTAATAGGCTTGATTTTCTATTGTCTTAGTATTGTGACATACAGGCATTCATTGCAACCATCAACAACCTGTCGGCTTTTTAGCTGCTGTGGGTCCATTAGGTTGCATAATCACTGAAAGGTTTATTATATAACATATTGTTTTCTATTGTAGGTATGGTTCATTCATCATTACATAGAAAAACATGTAAAAGATGGGGTACCAGTGAGCACCTTTCTTTTGAAATGTAGCGTCTGCTGTATCGTCCTGCCCAGTGTTGATGAAATGCGAAACCATTTTGATACTGACCACCCTGAAGCAAGGAAGTTTTACTGTTCCCTAGACCCTTGTAAATACAAGCCACTTAGTCAGCGAAAGTCATTTAAGTTACACATGAAGGTAAGAGCAAGTATAATTAATTAACTTTAAAAAATGCAAATGGAGTGTCTAATAACGCAATAAAAAATCAAAAATACGTTTTATATGCTATTTTTGACATAAAAGGTATTTTTGACATACAACTTGTGCAGGAAATTAAAATGTTTTTTATTCCAAACAGATATATATTTTTTAATTCACCAATAAATTTTCATTAATTAAGTTCAGAAACAGTTGATTTTCTTAATACCAACAATATTTTTTACAAGCTATTTTACAATATTTATTTCAGAGACCCTTTTTTAATGTTTGTACTCACACTTCAATACTTTGTAAATGTCATTTTCTCAAATAAAACCAGTGTTAACCCCAGACGGTGCACGGCTCGTCGCGGTCGGAGAAGCCGGTGGCGTGTCCGGTGTGCACGCGCGAGTTCCCCTCCGTGCGCTCGTGCAACGCGCACGCGGCGCAGGTGCACGGGCCCGGCAAGTTCAAGTGCAAGCTGTGCATGGCCGTGCTGCACACTGTGGACGAGCGGTGAGCCTTGTGTGTTGCAGCGTGGTACACCGGCCGGAGCGGGCTCGTCGCGGTCGGAGAAGCCGGTGGCGTGTCCTTGTCGAATATTATAAAAATACACATAGCACAAGTAAGTTTTTTCAACTCCTATCCAATATCTCTCTGAACGTGCCTTCCGAATCATGAAAGTGAGCTGATCAAAGGTGAGGTGACACTTAATTTGAACTGCTTATGTGCCTTCTGAATTCAAAGATTTCCCACTGCCACTGTAATTTTTTCCTCTATTTTATCTACAAAAATCACTAAATATTGTAATTGTATATTTTCAGAAAGCTGCACTACCTTCTGATCCACCCAGGTCGTCATCCATTCGAATGCTCGGTGTGCGGAAAGTCGTTCCAGTACAAGTCGTCGCTGTACATGCACAAGCAGGAACATCAGCCGAATAAGCAGAGCTACACCTGCAACTACTGCTCAAAAGTGTTTGTGGTGAGTTTAGCAGTTTAGTTTGACTTTCTATAATCATTGTGCCACGCGTATCTTATTCAGTGCCCAGCTTGTGCCAAGCGTATGTCATGACATCTATCAGATATATCAAGTTAAAAAGAAGTTCAAGTTTTAATCCAAAGTGATTAATTTAAGTGATTTAATTTAAAAGTGTTCTCGCAAAATTTTGCATCTAAGCTAATCTAAACAATGCGAGAGTCTATATCTAATTTCTATTGAATTATTTTCCTTTTCATTTCTTTTATTTATTGCTACTTATTCAAAGGATATTATTTATGAAGATATATTGTTTCCTGGCTCAGATTTTTGTGCCAACCAGTGGCGCACTAAGGTCGTCAGATGCTCGGGGAGGAAATGTTGAATGAGGCTCCTGGTCTAAAAAAATAATTTGATTTTACAAAATTAAAAATTTGTATAAATAACTTAATCGCCGACATATACGTATTTTGATGGCTTTGACTCCAGCGTCCTTTTTTTCCCTGACGACCTTTGGGGGCTCCCCTTGGTACGCTAGAGGTGCCAGCTCTATAATAAACCTCAATCAACATATGACATTTTCCAGGAATCTTTTTCTGACCCTTTTGTCAAACAGTAAACATTTGGTTCCACAGAAAAAGGACTCGTTCCGCGAGCACCTACAAATCCACGAGGGCCCGCGCCACGCGTGCTCGTACTGCCCGATGCGCTTCGTGCAGCGCTCCAACATGCTGCGCCACGAGCGCCGCCACACCGGCGAGCGGCCCTACGCCTGTCCCCACTGCCCACGGACCTTCGCGGATAAGGGCGCTTGTACGTCACACGCCAGGTGACGATTTGACAGTTCAAATTTCACATAGGCTTTCGTGTGTCAGCATTACAGCTGACAGTGACAACACTGATTGTATACTTAAGGCCTGGCCACACAGAGCGCGTATTCTAGTGCCGCGCTAGTGGGTTAGCGCTAGAAGTAAATCCTGACGCCGCTGAGTTGTATTGTACTGAGTTACTAGTAAGCGGTCCCACAGAGCGCGTGCGCGCTTTCTCGTACGCCCGCGCGTAATTTCCCATACAATGACGCTTGTACGCAAATCTGTAAAAAAATTCAACGCCCGACGACAAGAACGCTGAGCGCCGCGACAAGCGTACGCGTACGCGCTCTGTGTGTGACCGCTCAGTAGTAACCCAGTACAACATAACTCGGCGCTAGAGCGCGGCGTCAGGATTTTGTTCCAGCGCTGACGCCTAGCGCGGCGCTAAAATACGAGTTCTGTTTGGCCGGGCCTTTAAAGTAATAAGTTTTGTTAACTATCGCAGACCGCCACTACCTCATGTAACTAATTATGTGACCCGTGTTGCCAAAAAAGTCGACTGGAATATATGTTTGGTTACAGTCCATACGTGACGAGGTCACGAGACTTATTGAAAGTATTTATTACGAGTGTATTTCATATAATTGTTTTAAATATAATGTTGAAGTTATTATAAAAAAATCTATTTTCAGAACACACTCGAAGGAGTCGTCATATGCTTGTATTTATTGCGGCCAGACCTTCGTCCAGAAGTCTAAACTTACTTACCACGTCAGAAAACACACGGGAGAAAGTAAGTTAATATTTTTATTACAATTATCACCACCATCCTACAAGACTGCGATGCAAATGATTCTTATCCAATCAGTATGAAGGCCCGTTTGAAAAATTCACCCTGTATACAGTGTTTTGTGTACAAAAGATTTAAAGGGTACAACGCTCTGTGGTTCGACTCCGGCGGCACCACCGCTACACCTATTTCTAGTCTGTTATGTCTGGTGTATGATGGGTGTGGTAAGGGAGATATACTTTAATTCCAAAGCATTATATTGGGTTGTTCGGAAAGTCATTTCGTTAATTTTCGTATAATGAATAAATATTTTATAAAATTATATATTGGCCATTTTGGTCCAACACTTTAAGTCATCTTTCTGGTAGGAGCGTGATTCCACGTTCTTAATTGGTTTGGTCGATTCTTGCAAAAAACTGTTGCAGATGATTTTTGACCTCTTTATTTCAAGTAAAGATTTTACTGTCCAAAAAATATTGCAGTGATCGGAAAAAATAATAATCTGAAGGCGCCAGATCTGGAGAATATGGTAGGTGTGGTAGAGTAACTTCAAAAATGGATCATTTTCGTGACGTTTCGGGAGCAGATCATAGACGTCAACGCGACGACGCAAATTTTTCATCGTGAGAAATCAGGGGACTCATATATCGAACTTCAAGCTTAAATCCAGACCTTTCAAGTGGTCATAAACGGTTTATTTCTATAAATTTATACTCTGGCCGATCTCACGTATTGTTATTGGCCGGTTTGCATTAACTAATGCCTTTATCAGCCTTAATCGGCCTACCAGAACGTGGTGCATCTTCAACTTCCAAATTGCCGGATCTAAATTTTGTAAACCAGTTCTGCCACTGGCGTACTGACAACACATCTTCTCCATACCCATTAGTTATTTTTTTTCTGACTTGAGCAGTATTTTTAACTTTTCTATAGTAAATAAGTAAAATATGACGAAAGTGATGCTTGTTGCTCTCGGTATTTAAAAGGGCACCCACCAAAAACTATTTCATAAAATCAATTGAACTTATTCACACACAAGCCTTGCTATATCAGCTGTAAAAAAATGTAATGACAATGCGACTTAAGTGTAAAGTTCGCTGTGAAAAAATACAATTAAATCCTCTATCGGGAAAAAACGAAATGACTTTCCGAACAACCCAATAGCTTACTCCTCAGGCGTAGCAACGCGTCTGTGGCTGACCTAAGGTAGAAAGGTAAAATACCTGGGGTTGATTATAGGTATCTATAGCCGGCAGTAGCGACTTACCTTCAGATGGATTGCATGGTTGTCTGCTACTCCTATATTATATAAACAATCCATAGTTGATTTATTATTTTTTATAATTATTTCAACATTCTCATTTTATTTTCAGATCTGGAGACGTGTTCGATCTGCGCTAAGTTATTCACAAGCCCTTGCGCTCTACGGGAGCACATGAAGATTCATTTGTGCAAGAAGGAGTCTGTCAAGTGTCCGTTATGTGGTAAGTTTTAATGAAATCAATTTTCTATGGTCAATCAAAATGGCAAAATTATGTGGTATATTATTTTCTCACACATCATTGAGACTCAAAGTTTAATTATATTCATAAATTTAGAATTGTTGAGTATGTGTGAAGGTCATTAACTTTTTAGGAAATATTACATTGTTAAAGATGGTTTGTAGTTCAAATCTGGCATCCCGCCACACCTATTTCTGCCTTATAACAGCAGTGGTAAGCGCTACTGTGTTCTGGTTTCAAGGGTGTGATAAGGGAGCCATTTTCCTGTCACTTACCAGATGGATTGCATGCTTGTCTGCTGTTCTGTATTGTATTTCTGTGTTT
The DNA here is from genome assembly GCF_041222505.1 of Epargyreus clarus. Classification (NCBI taxonomy): domain Eukaryota; kingdom Metazoa; phylum Arthropoda; class Insecta; order Lepidoptera; family Hesperiidae; genus Epargyreus; species Epargyreus clarus. The sequence goes on from NW_027332212.1 coordinate 12,814,098, forward strand.
CTATCAATATCATTACATTGTGACTCCGCAGACAAGAAGTACCAGGACGAGCGCTACATGCTGCGGCACCTGCGCACGTCGCACACGCGCACGCAGTTCTCGTGCCCCATCTGCCAGAAGGTGGTCACCACCGGCGCCGGCCTGCGCCACCACGTCATCACGCACAGCCCGCTCAACACCTTCCGGGTGAGTTGCTTACTGCGCAAATGTTGGCAATAAGTGAGTTAGTTGCCTAGTGACTAAAGGAAAACTATTGGAAATTAATTATAGTGTGAATCGAAAATCGAGAATGAATTTTATAGGGACAATTAAAAAAAGTGAAATATGTTTAAAGAGAATAACAGTCCCCATGATTCAATTGCAGTGCAACTGTTTTTTATTATTTATGTTAATTTCAACTTCCTTATGACGAAAATGAGAACACAGTCTTTAAACCATTAAGGTTGTTTTTATATAGAGATACCATTATGAACTATTCTTATTCTAGCTTTGGTCTGTGATCAACTATAGGTCAGATATTTCCTCCATTTGGAGGTAGGCAACATACAGTTACACTAATTAAGTTATCTGCACTGTGTATGTAAGTACACATCAAACGCGTGTAACAATTTCGAAGCAATATAATTATTCTTATCTAATATCATATTTTTCTTTTTAGTGCAAAATATGTCCAAAATCGTATGCAGTCAAGCGGACTATAGTGAAGCATTTACGGCGACGTCACAGCCTCACCAGCCCCGAGACTAATCTCAAGGATTACTACACTCGCCTGGAGCCCAGACAATGCAAGCTGAACCTAGATGAAGCTACTATGACTGGCATATTCGGGCCACCTAAGAATACAACAAGTGAAATCATTATATCTGACTATATAACATATAAGAAGGAGCCAAAATCAAAGAAGAAAGATACCAAAAACACAGATGAGGATAAAGACAGTGAGAGCAGTGAGGAGGAAGGTTCACAGAAGGAGGGAAATGAACAAGAGGATTCCGATCATAATGGGGAAGATTTAGAACCTACTGATTTTGTCAGCGTTAAGATCGAGCCCCTTGATGAGTATGACAGTATGGAATAGGCTTCTTAATGTGGAATATGTGATGAAGACTCAAAGAAAGAGATAATGGAGTGGAGCAGCATACAGCATAGTAAAGAAAAGTTATATGGCACCTCTTAGCGAATATCTTAGTATTAATAAGTTGTGTTTGGAATATCTTATAGATAAATAGATTGGAGCAAGAGGGAGCGGGAGAAACGTGAAAGAGAAGCAATACAAGGAAATTCTGATTATGTTAAGAATTTCCTTGAAAATATGATAGTTGAATTGGTTACTTGTTGTAGTATTCGAACGTCGTTAATAGTAGTACTAGGTTAATCTGTTGGGAGCTCATATCTGACTGCGGCAGCATCGTCATTACACGATTACACGATTACAGTTATTGCTTTATTGTTATAGTGTGGTAATGGGCATTTTTTGAAATTTAAATTCTCATGGGTGGTATTTTGTCTATACTATTTAGGACTCCTGTCGTTTTGGAGTATTATGGATGACATGGGTGCCAATTATATAAGTAACAAATTATTATAGTGCAATTACGGTACGATATTCACCCGTGAGGATTACCTCACTTATTTCATATTTCATTAGAATTCGCCCCTATTTCATTAGAAATAAGGGCTCGGGACTTTATTGGGATTTTAGCGCGAGTCAAAGGGATTAACGCAGAATGTCATAAATAGGAGAGTATGTGGCTGTTATGCAAAACATTGTTATAGTAGGAATCCATAAGCGTTTATCGATATGTGACGCACCTCAGGAGCGGTCACTAAAGTATGCATGGTAGAGGTAAGGACACCGTCTTATATAGGGGAATCTCTTGAAAAATAGTTCAGTTTTATGTAGTAAATAACAGTTTGAAAATCCTCCAAACTTGTGCCAGTATAGCAAAAGAGTTTGCAGTTATATTCAAGTTAAATGGGCCGACTGGAAAATATAATAATATCGATGATTAAAGTAGTTATAACTGCAGTATACGGAATCTCAATTTATTTCGTAGTTCCAAAAAAATCTTCAATATGATTTTCGTAAATAGTTTTGGCCTCTTTTTAATTACTTACGTGCTACACTAACGCCACCTTAATTTACGGATTTCTATGGACACTTTGATACATAGAGACAGCTCTCCTTACCAATACACTCCATACCCTAAAGCCCTAAAGTTTATTGCCTCGTGGGTAGCGACTACGTAATAATACTATAATATTTTGTTTGAAACTAGGATTGAAATAAATAGGTCCACATTGTCGGTTCAATGTAGGTGTTATTGTGAATGTATTAGAAAAATTTACTTCTTAAATCTTTGTAGAATAAATGTTATTGTGATTAAGTCACTCGTGACTTAATACAAAATAGGTATTAAATTAAATTTTTGTATCATTATTATAAAATGCTTTTAAATACTGTTAGTAGTCGAATGGGTAATTTTAAGAATTGCTTTTATGCAAAATGTGTCGATAAACTATAGTTTTCTTATTCTTTATTTACTTCATTATCGCCATCGCAAAGTCTTTTGTTTATATATTTTTTATTGTCTGCCTAATAGTAGATATGCATATCTCGGTTTTAAGTATAACAAATATTATAATAAAGTTAAGAAGTATACAAATGTTAATGTGTTATCTACCATCATTGTTTTATTTAGATGTTTTTTATAGAATTTAGTTTATAACTGAATAAATACTAAATAAGCTTTCCATTTATCTTAAGAGCACTAGTACGAAGTATCTCTAACTATGGTTAATAAAGTGAAGTTTTGTCTTATTACAAATATATTTCACGTTTAGAATAAAAACACTTAATGCAACATTGTTGTTTCTTTTGAGCTTATTGTAAATCTGTTCCCTTTTATACATAACTAATAAACCTGAGTCATAAATTTACTTGTAGAAATATAAATTAATAACTACATAAGGCCTTAATAAATATTCATAGAGACCTCCATACAAATAGATATGATATAGGTACTTACGTTATTGCTCAAAAATAGGATTAATGATTTTGCAATAATATTCGATACTACAATGCAAAGGCCCTAAAGGACATTTTTATGTTCTAGCGAATACATACGTTATACTCGTACGTTTGAACACCCTGGAGTCCCTTCGCGACTCATATGCATATATTCACATGACAATCCGCACGCGGCCAGAAACACCCATGAAATTTATTTCCCTTAAAATGTGTCCACTTGAGTATATTATTATGCTTGTTCAAGTTTGAAGGATGTGGTAAGACTTGATACCAACATATTAAATCTGTGTAAGGCTTTCTGTGATCTGAGTAGGATATTGTAGTAGTGTAGTTTAGGGGTTTTTAGTAATAAACAACTTACTTTACAAATACATTTAATGAAATGTTTAATTGATTTTTACTTTAGTTGAATGAGTAATGTTAAAATTACTGATAATAAAAAGCTCAAAAACAATGTAGGTAGAAAGACTAAGTATAAAAATATAAACTTAAACATTAACATCTACATTTATATCTTACAAGTCCAAGATAATTGTTTTATTACAATTTTTAAAATTTCGTAAATAAAAAAATATAAAAAATGAAGAGATACTTGCTATTAGATATAATATTGTACATAGAATATATAGTAGAAAATTATGTAAAGACAATGGCCTACAAAATAAAACACAAATTTAAAAAATATTTTTTAATATTACACTGGTCAACAGTGGTTTTGTTGCCCTTGAAGTGAGAGTGGTTTCGAATACTTTTATGTTATTAATTTAAGAAACTAAAAACAGTTTTTGAATATTGGCTCTAGTTTTTTTTTAATTCATCAATATTATATTATACAAAAAAGGCAGTCAGTATAAGAACAAAAACAAGTATATTCTTAAAAATCATTTTTTATTAAAAATTCTTAAAAAATATCAAGTTTTAATATTCAATTAAGGTAAAAACAAGTGACAAAAAACATATGTATATTTATGTTAAATCTCTGAAAAATATCTTTTATATGCTTGTCTTTTATGACCTTTTTCAGGACAATCTCTTTTTAAAGACCAACAGTAATATGCCATCATAAGGTCTATTCCATCTTCACTTATACCTTTCTTCCATAACTTTAAGGTCTTGGTGGAAGCGTTCTCCCTGTTCTTCACTATAATCGCCCAGATTCTCAGGAAATCTATCTCTAAATGACTGTGGAGATAGCAATTTTATACTCGTGTGTGCTCCTAAATTCTTAAAGCTCCTCAACATTTTCTGTACTATTTCTTCGTAGTTTGTTGCTTTATTACTACCTAAACAACCTTTAACATCCGCTACGCAATAGTAACAATCATCAAAATGATTTTTCGGCTTCATCCAGATCATTGGAATATCAAATTCTAGTCCGCGGCGTTCTCCTTTTTTCCGCAAACGTCACGACTCAACATAAGACCATTGATCTATAACTAAAGATCCGCCACAAGCGGGCAAAACTTGAAACATACAAAATACGGCAAGTGGTGTAAAACGACTCCAGCCAAGTCCAGTCGCTCTCGCGCGGCGTAGTAATACACACGAATGTCACTGAACACGTTAAACGTCATTATTTTGAATTTAAAGCCTCAAAATGCCTTCTTGTGCAATGCGTAAATGCAAAAATTATGCTCGAAAAAGAAACAAACTTCATGGAATCACCTATCACACGTAAATGAAGAGAAATTATTAAATTTTGTTTATTTTTCGTGTTCGATCCGCCATGATTACGTGAGTAACCAGAAAGAGACAAAGTATGTTTTTGTGAATGAAAGTGATAAAGATGCAAAATGCATGGTCATAGATCAACAGAACAGAAGTGACATTTTATTGAATCTGACGATGTTCATATGTCGTATGTTATAGTTTAAAATCCCACTGCTTAATTTTTATATTAGTGTGTTTTTAGTCAAAATATAACATTTTATGGTTTATTTTAATAAAATAAAATCGAGATATGGGAAATTCTGTATCCTAATCTTTAAATTTCCTTCGATACCTGTGGTAAATAATAAAAAATATTACCATAAAATTTATATAGGATAGTATACGGTATTTTAAAATTTCATTAATTGAATAAATATTTCAATCATTAAGGTCGTATTTCTTCCTTAACCTAAACATAATTTAATAAACAATCTTTGTATAGCCAGAAATTAATCCTCAAAAAAACCACGGTAAAATTAGAATCTTATATATAAAATTCTCATGTCACAATGTTAGTTACTCTGTACCTACTCCTGCGAAACGGCTTTACTGATTTTCACCAAAATTTATACGCATATTCAGTAAGTCTGAGAATTGGCTACTATCTATTTTTCATATCTCTTAAGTGATAAGGGTTGTTCACCCTTAACATTTTTTTTTATTTATATGGCAACACAATGTTTGCTGGGTCAGCTAGTACATTTATAAAATTTACACAACTTTGCAATTAATGGTCGTGTGTAAAATAAAACTGATAATAATAAACATAGATTAGTAAAGATACTTCGCCCCCTTGAAATTGAAATAAGCCACAAACGGCTTAATAGTAAGTTCTTTTTTGAATTCTTGACAAATAAAAACATTTTTAGAGAAAATTTACGAATAAATAACTAATACTGCGTAATTTACATAATAAATAAATAATTATTTCAAATATTTTAGAGACATTTTAGCACGGAGACGTGGCAAAACTTTTTTACGCAACTATTTAAATTCTCAAAACTGGGTACATTTTCTTGTTAGGAGTGAGTAATATTTACTAATCTATGATAATAAATATAAACAATTTTTAAATCGTATATTTTAAACCAGTCGATACATCTGTATATAATAATAATTTATTTAGTTAAACTGTACTATAACATTTCTACGTAAACGACATACTAAAATTATTATCGACAGTTTTGGACATTTTTTACCTTCTGTTCCATTATTTCTTTGTCTTTGACAAGCATGCGGATCAATGGGAAAGCCACCATACGTCCCGTTTTTACGGGACAGTCCCTTTTTTCGATGCTTCGTGCCGTTGTCTCCGAAATGAACCGTTGCCATTGTCAATTAAGTAACAGTAAATAGTATAATTGTGAAAAAAAAACATGGGGTGCTCCATTTATCAGTTTTCATAAAGCGCCCCACATTTTTTGCACAATTATACTATTTACTGTTCCTTAAATGATACCTATATTGAAAATTATTTTCTACTTTTTAGTTAATTTTATCATAAAAGCGTGTTTTTTATTATTTTTAACTATATTTTTTCAAGTAAAAAGTATTTGACATAAAAAAATCGATGTCCCGTTTTGACTGAAGTAATCATTGGTCACTATATTCCATGGTCAATATTTACGTTTGCGTACACTTGAAACGCAGGGTCAAACACTAGTTGTCTTTTTTTATCACATTGTTCTAATAGCTCTGTCCCTTATAGAACATTTGTCTATGTAGTTAAAGGTAAGTAAATTAAAAAACGTGCATGTGTGCTATCAAAGCAGTTTCGCTCAAGTTTTCTCTTAAGTTAGTGGGCGTATAACGTGTCTAGTATAAAATGTCATTGCATAAGACTTACAAACTTTATGAGGAACCCACGACTTATCTTGTTTTTCAATATGTAAACTAAAATATTCTATATGTACCTCTTTGATATAGTCTGTAATATTTTGCGTCTGTTTTATTGTTATATAAACACCACCACCGTCTGGGCTATATTTGCATTTTCTTCGCGTAATATTCATATTTCTAGAACAAAATAAACATTAATATTATATTAACCAAAATAAAAAAGTACTTTAGTACACGGAAACATAAACAAACAATACAAAAACATAATATGGAAATGTTTAATAAATCAAGTATTAGCAACTTACCCAAAAGCGCGTTGTGCGTCTTTTAACCTTAAGAAAACACTGATTTCGGCGGTATTTACACGACATGAGGGGAGGGGGAGTCACGTGACGTTTATGTAGCAACCTCTGTACTGCATAAGAATAACTATTAACATTTATGAAAACATAACTTTTATGATATTATAATTTGGATGACCTGGAATATCGATTTCAGAGGAAAAATAATTAAAAAACAAAAAAATGCCAAATTAAAAAAAAACATAAGCCACTTCAGAAATTTTATAAATATATTCGAATTTTGTAAGTTTGAAAGCAAATAAATCCCAAGAGATATCCAGGGCAACAAACAAAAAGATATTTTTTGTTGACCTGTGTTATTATTATTATTTTCCTTTGCTATTTTATTTTTCAATCATCTCTCCCATTCTATTTTAGTCTCCTTCTTTTACTGGTGCTTAGTGTATGCTATATTTTATTTATTCCAACATGTTTATGCTATCTTAGTCCTATAATTATATTTATTATTATTATTATTATTTGAACCCTACCTATTTTTCTATTCATCCATACTATAACTCCTCACCTAAAGGTTGTCTGGAAGAGATCGCTGGTTAGCGATAAGACCACCTTTTGTATTGTCTTTTAAATTAGTTATTTATTTTATATATGTATCTTCTTTTATTGGGTACAATAAAGAGTATTGATTTGATTTGATTTGATATTACAACTCTCAAGACTAATGATGCAGGTGAGGTTCTACTAAGTAATCTTGGAGAGTACTAGGGCATTTTTTATTAGTACAACACTTATCATTACCCCTCTTATATCTACAGACTTTTTAATATATATATTTCCACAACAACAATTCAAAATTCATAATTTTACTATTAACAACAATGTTTAAAGTCTACAAAATAATTTTCAATATATATTGTATAGTTAAGTACATAGAGTACAAATATATTTATTAACATTAGAAGTAATCGAACACTATCAAATGACCAATCTTAGTAATTGTTTCATTTTAATTGCACTAGTATTTTTTATGGAAATCTCTGATCACTCTTTCTGTAACTTGTAACGAAATATGTGTTCATTTGAAAAAGACCATGTTCTTTCATTAAAATCTGTGTAAAGCCACCTAAATGTGACAACGTGGACTGTGGTATCCACATATATTATGTGCTAACTTAATACAAAATTTAACACTACATATTTGTTTTGCACTAAGTGTTGAGCAGTACCTACTCAGCACTATACATTATTTTAATCTGAAATATTATTTTTTATAATAATATTTCAGACTCACGACAAGAACTCATTAAATCATAATTCTTACTTGTTTAAACTATTTTAACACCTATAAACAAGAACAACAGGATTTCTTAACTATACATTTTTGTGTATTAATGTATTACACATTTTGTTAATTCTCAATCTACTATTTTCATATTGTCATTGACAATATGTATTTAGAATTACAATGACTGAGAAAATGCCATGTCCTTGAGATAATGCAATTGAATCAAGTGTTACTGTAAATTTCTTTTAATGCAGTACTCACACTAATTTCATGTATTTTTTATATAAAACAGTAGTTTTTAAAGATGCATTTATGTACATTATATTAACAAACAATACAAATTTATACTTGTACACTTAAAAATAACAGCTGTCTGTAAATCATTTAACAAGTGTTTATCACATTTCACTATAAATGTTAAATACCAACAATATTGGTACGAGCCATTCACTAACTCTTTTGACTATTTTTATTATGCTATTGCTTCTGGCGTCATCAACTATTGGGGTAAAGACCGTAGAATTCATTCAATTGAGTCACAAGGTCATGTTTCTTAATGAACTTTTGAAAGGTTGCCATATTGAATTGGATTATCTCAAATGACTTGAACCTCTGTTGCTTAGCTTTATCTTTGTTATTAAAGTTTTCCGTTATCCGCAGAGCTATCTTTTGCCAGTTCAATGTCTTGATGTGTTTCCACCACACCCTACAGTCTTCTTCATCACCCTCAACACATATTACACCGGGTTTGCCCATTAAACAAAACCCTGTTAATCTGAGTTCCTTAGAAAGTTTAGACATTTCTTCTGTCTTTCGCTTACAGAAAATGTGATGTGAGTAGATCCAAAATCTGGAAAATTTCACTTCAGTGTGATTCAGCTCCGGAGTGTCAATGATTGGTGTTTTCGCAGCGAAGTTTGCGACGTTGTCTTGTAGCCATGATATTGCAGTGAAAACACAGACCTCCCCGTCCAGCTTACTCTGCACATAAGCTGCCAATTCTGTGTTTAAACTCTTTGCCTGGTGCTTGTTAAGTTGATTGCACCTCACATATATTTCTGGCGCCACTTCTGGGTACAAACTGGGAAGATCGACGGATATCTCAAGCTTAAGATTATCAACACTCAATTTTATTGTATAGTCCAGATGATTTGGAGAGTAATCTGTTTCCTTCGCGATACAGCTGTTAATGAAATCTATTATCTCAGTATTTGTTATGGAGATTTCTCGCGGCGAATACATAGTTTGAAACAGTTCTAATTCTGATAGCTGTTTTGTTAAACATTCAATTAATATTTCGTGGTTAAACGAAGCAGGAATATTTTCAGCCATTATGCTTACAAAAATAATCACTAGAGGAGATAACAACAATAATTAACATGGCCCGTATCCTGTTGCGCGGTTCTTGATATTGTTTTCACCGACAAATTATCCAAGTTATTATAATATTTATAATCACAATCACAATGTATGTACGATGTTGTCAGTGTCACGTGTCATTACTATATCGGCAGTGCCACAGCTAATTTAAAAGTATAGATAAGAAATAGGCATCATAAAGTTCCAGACTTTATTATGCCTATTCTACTTAGCATTTTAGCACTAAAGCATTTATTGTTTTTTTAAATTATTATTTTAAACAATTGGCTACTTGACACTTTTTGGGAAAGTGTTTTAATGAATTAGTATACGTATTATATATGCCTTTCATTGATCACTTTTTCGAAAAAAGGGCTATTCATTAATAAAAATCGAACTTTCTTTACGGTGAACGGAACGTCGCGTTAAATCAGGCGGTCAAGTGTCATTTTGTGGCGGAACGTCATTACACTGTAAACAAACAACGCTTATAAGAAAATTGAGAGTTATTTAGCTATTATAACTAAAATTTAAATAAATGACAAGTTATAAGACGTGTGCAGTGACGATGTGTACAAGTACGATCGTAACAAATTTGCTTATACAAGTTCCGAAACCCAAATCTCATAAACGTTAAAGAACTTGCAGATTCTTATATGTTTAAATCCTCTGTTTGCAAGTACGTAAGTGTGGATGTAGTGACGTCACATGACATTTGAGGCAGCACTGTCGCCGTTTTGGGATTTAAAATCCACAGATAAAAAATCGAAAATTTCTTTTGAAAAATTAAAATACTTAGAACGTATTAAAAAATAAACGAAATACTGCATAATTTATGTTTACTTATAAGCTATCATATCCAACATATTTCATATTTTATTGTTATAACTGTCAAGTACCCTGTTTCAAAACTATAGATGCGAATGCGAAACTGAAAATTGACATTTTATTCGATGTTAAATATTATATCAATGTTATTTACAATTATAATTACTAAATATAGGAAATTGAAAATGGAAACTGAAAATAAACCTATGCTAGATATTTCGGCATAAAAAAAAGAATCAGCTGATCAGTCGTCCAACGTCACAATGACATTGACATATTTATACATGTTTTAGACTTTGAACTTATGGAATGGTGTAATTTATCGTTTTTATGTATTAATAAAATATTTTTAACATTATAATATGACATAAAATAGTAGAAGTAGAGTTATTTAATCAGTAGTTAATTTTATTAAGCAAATAAAACGATGTATAAACCTGCAGTGACGGTTAGAAGAATAGATGTTTTGATTCGTATTTTGGGCGGTCGTAAGAGGATTATTACCGCGAATTACATCAGAGCGTACTCTAGTGAGGGTAAAGTTACGATAGGAGATGTGAGCAAGGAGCTAGTGACGCCAAAAAAGGTGGAATATGTGCCTCGAAAGTACTGTAAGTTTTTATCAAGATTTCACTACATAACCTGTGAACATGCTTTTTCTGTAGTATAATATCATAAACGTGCTGAAATTTTAGTGATTTTTAGCTTACATACCAAGCTTCTCCGTTTCTCATTATGTGTAACAGAAAAATATACTATTCATTATTTTTATCACCAGCAATTGTAAGAATGTTCCTCACAATGTTGAGGACATATCACCTGAGTTGTGCTTTGCAAGACAATGATTTATACAAAATATTATAGAAAGTCAATATGTACAGCTTGCACTAATAATAAGTAATAATTGTAATTATTTGCTTTCTAATATATTACTTACCAATTATAGTTAAATGGGTTTCTAAAATGTGGTACAAACCAATTAGAATGTTAATATTAAAACTTTTGTAATTATTATTATGTACAAATTACAAAGCACACAAATTTGTGAATTTATGTGTGAAAATTTTACAGTGACAGTAGAGAATGCAGAATTGAAGTATTTGTCTCAGAGTACATTGAGGAACTTAAGATGGATGATGCAAAAAGATACCCTCGGTCAGGACATGTTTCTGCTGGGCAGACCGGGACCAAGCAGGTAAGACACAGATCTCCCACAAACAGATATCTGTGTCGTAATTTATGATACAACATTTTAATAATATTTTACTTTATAATTTTCTTGAGCAAAATCTTAAAATAAATATAACAGTCATCTAGGGTTCTTGGGTTCATTCGCCATTTCACAATTAAGTTAAGAAAACAACAGTTTGTCATTATTTTTCTATGGTGGTTCAAATATTATTTCATCACAAAATACTTTGTATATTAAATAAAGTATGATAAAATTAGAGGAATGCATGAATTTAAAATCAGGACAAATAGAGGAAATTCATATCATTAGGGTTTCATTATGGCATAAGCTAGCTTTGTTAATAAATATTAACATTTTCAGACGGAAAGTCGCCTTGCAGTATTTAGAATTAACCCAAAGAGAATTAGAGTATGTGGCATTATCAAGAGATACCACTGAAGCTGACCTCAAGCAAAGGCGGGAAATACAGAGTTCCACTGCAAAATATTTTGATCAGGTTTGTTATCAATGTAGTGCTTGAAACACAACTTCTTTAAGTGACATTTTGTAAACTTTATAGAAGAATGATTTAATATTGATGTATTAGAAATATAATAAATAAAATCACCAAATTTGTTAACTGAAAATATTTTAACAGACATGGAATAATTAAAAAAAAAGTTTAAATTTTAATCATATTAAGATTTTTCAAGTGTGTGTAAATTCTATGAATCTGCATTGGGCTAGTGTGGGGAGCAGTGTAACAGTACCTAATGGGTTAATGTATCAAGTACAGTTATGCATCTTGTACTTTTTTATGAGTACAAAAATATTCATATCATGAATACTATACTATGTTTATAAAAAATATACAGGGTGAATTTTTCAAATAGGCCTTCAGGGCGAAATCCGAAACTATAAGGGTGTATTTTTTTCAAAATGAACTCTTGCGATTCCCGGCTAGGGAAAAATATTTCTTAAAACAGTAATGATGCAGTTCTAGATGTTATCAAAATCGGCCTCATTTCAGCATTTTTCGCTATTTATTTGGCCCTGAAGGCCCGTTTGAAAAATTCACCTGTATATTTTTACATGATTTCCATTTCTTTTATTTTTTTCATCAGAGCGCCGTTCGAGCCGCCATAGAGGGGCGCGTGCTAGTGATTGAAGGCATAGAGAAGGCGGAGCGCAATGTGTTGCCAGTGTTAAATAATTTGCTCGAAAACAGGGAGATGCACTTAGAAGATGGGAGATTTTTAATACCAGCTGGCAGATATGATAAGTTATTGCAGGTTTGTGTCTTAATTTCTTTTTATTGGAGATTGTATCTTAATCATTAAAATATAAATACATATAGTAAAAAGATGAATATTTGGAGAATCTGAATAAATCTTATTGAACTTTGAAAATATGTTTTTGGCTCATAACAATATTGTTAAGCGTTTTTGGGGTCTGGATTGAACTGTGTTATGTAACAATCCATTATTTTCAGGTAGACACAAATAAGAAGAGAAAATTAATGGTTATAATTCATGTTTTATTTCCCATAATAAATACATCAATGATACACATAGCTTACATGTTTTAAAACGATGGCTTACAAAATATGGGTACAGTACAGTATATGTAAGGATACACATAGTATATAAATATTAAAATTAATTTAACAGGAGCACGGAGCCGAGGAAGTATCAAAATGGCGACTAGTACGTGTGGACGATAACTTCAGAGTGATCGCTCTAGGGTTGCCAGTGCCAAGGTATAGCGGTCAGCCGCTGGACCCGCCGTTACGTTCGCGGTTTCAAGCGAGAGATGTCGCTACTGTCGGGTTTTCGGTGAGTTATATTTTTTGTATGGAGTGCAATGCAATGCGATACAATATTCTTTATTGTGTTTATTGATATTATTCACTACTAACACACATATTAACAGGAAGTCGTCGTTGAAAAAGGGCTTCTTATCTTTGGATGAAGAAAAACGCACCTAGTAAAGTATTTATAAGAGATCTGAATCAAACTAACCATTAACCCGTTAATATGCCAATACTGAGCACAGGCAGTCTCTCAAAGTGAGACAGGTTAGGTAATAGTAGAAAAGAGTTCACACGTCTTTAATTTTTTTTAAAGAATTCAGGCCTGTACGTTTCTTCACTACGTTTTCCTTCATTGTTGTAGCTATTGTATATTATATATTGTATTGTTTTGTGTATAGCTGGTAATAAGTAGTTTGTAGTACGCACATAACCGAAAAATCAATGTTGCTTGCCTGGGTTCGAACCTCAGATACCTCGACAGTCTTTCATTGCTTATCACAGCTAGTAAAGGGTGAGCCAAAAAAATAAAGAAGGAAAGTATGGGCTGCTACCTAGTTTTCTTTAAGTAGCATAATTCCATCCAATATTACACTTGGAAATTATTTTGGACAGAATTAGCCATAAAATACGTTTGTATCATATGAAAAGAAAAGTGAAAAACAAAGCATATATTTTATTGATCTTGACATAAGAGCAGCGCGCTGCTTTCATGTACAAATTTATTTTTATGTGTGTTCCCATGAATGACATTTGTACATTAGTAATCAGAAACAATTCAGACAATTTAAGCCGACTTTATTTAATTGAGACTTAGTTAAGATTGTCAAACTGTATATCTATATTACAGACCTTCTATTTCACAATATATTCAGTGTAATTTAAGAACTTACAATATTCAGTTTTATACACACTTTATCGTATATATTAAAAAGCATAATAATATAAGAATAGTTGATAAAAAATACTGTACGCGGCGCTATTAAAAGATAATTATCTTATTATTATCATTATATCATACATTGTTGTCATAATACTGTCCTTATCAAATTAGGTACATTACAAATTTAGTTTCTTCGACACTCGCTGGAAATGATTTCGCTTATTTGCAAACTTTATTAAGGAACCTTAAGATTTTTTTTATAATATGGGGGTAGCAGACGAGCACGCAGTCCACCTGATGGGAAGTGGCTACTGCCGCCCATGGACATCTGTACTCAATCCCAGATAGGATTGGATATTTCTACCTGAGGTCAGCCACAGACGCGCTGCTACCCCTGAGGACTAAGGTGGTACGCCTCGGAAAAGTATGTCTCCCGTACCACACCCTTCAAACTGGAACACAGCAGCGTTTAATACTACTGTTATTAGGCAGAAACAGGTGTGGCGGTGGTGCCGCCGGAGTCGAACCACAACGGGTTCTACCACCTTCTTATTAAAGTACTCCTTAATATCATTCGGTTTTCTTCACTAACGCAAGTGTAATAAAATGTATCAGCAGCGTAGCAATTTTGTAATAGCACATTCTAAACCTAATATAATCATTTTTGTGAGAGCAAACTTTCTGTTCTGCTCGTGGCGTTAGAACCAAATTTCTTCGTTAACGCCTCAGGCATGAAAATGTGCACTTGCTTCTTCGTCTTTCCCATGTCCGGTATTAATTTCTTACTCAGTAACTCCGCGTATTGTTTCTCCACCGCGTTCCTTTCCGACACCATTTTCTGTCGCGTTTCGACAACATTCGCTCTCATGTCTTTGACCTTTTTGTTTTCCTTTTTCATGTCGTTCCGTGGCGTGCTCTTGACGTTTCGTGACTGTCGCGCGTAGTTCTCGATCGTATTCGCAGACGTTGGCACATAAAACTCGTGACGATCGATAGCGCCACTTGCATGTACTTTTTGATCGACCGGCCTGCTATCCTTCGCTCTCAGCTCCGTCGCTGTTTTAGATTTCGTCAAGTTCCGCCTTTGTATCTCCGGCCAGCTGTGCCTCGGTTGGGACATTCGTTCGACGTTGTCCGGCGCTAATAGATCTACTTTGCCGGCCAAGTCTAGCCATTGTAGAACTCTGTCCGATAATTCAGTATTCTCTTTAACGTCGGTCCGAGCCGTTCGGTTACTTTTAACCGCCCTCATATTTGTGAGGCTATCAAATTTCGTACGATAGGTGTCGAATTCGTAGAGCGGTTGTGGAGACGCTTTTACTATTATCTCCTCATCGGATTGCTCCACGTCGGATAGATCTAATTTCTCTATTGCGGGCACCGTTTCAATTTTCCGCGTTTCCTTATCAGTCCTGATAACGAGATGTAATTTCCTCAGGCAGTCTTCTAAGTCGTCGGTGTGGTTGCTCAGGCGAGACCGACTCTTCCTTGTTGGTTTAGGGTGGGCGCAGCTATTTGAAGAGCGTGGCCTTCGACGTTTAGCGCTCAGCTCGAGCAAGTACGGGTCGTCGTGTGATAGGATGGCGTGTCGGAATCCGTCGACCCACACGGTTCTAATGTACATAGGGCGTTGAGACGACTGCCAGAGTGCGGGCATATTACACCACTCAGCGGCTAAACTTTAACGCATCCAGACACGCGATGGCTGCCGCTAATGTGTAAGAAAGTTTGTTTTGTCTTCATAATTGATAGTTATTTCTATTTGTGCGCCTTTGATGCCCGATAGTGGTTCTGAAAGTGGTTGAAAAGTTTTTATTTTGTTATAGCACGAAATGAAAACAAATACTAAGTTAAATTTTGTAATTGCACGTAATATGCTATTAATAGACTTGCTTTTAATAGAAAAACTAAAATCTAGTCTACATTTACTTGTTAACTTTAATAACTTTAATTGGTGTATAAATGTAACATAATATAAATGTATTGTAATTATGACATTTATAATTCCATAAGAACCACAAAGATTAAGCATAATAGCGGTTTGAATGCACCGCTACACTTTGCTCTGAATTTTATCAAGTAGCGACAGGGTAGCGTGTTGTGCCCTGATTTTAAGATTTTCAATTCTGATAAGGCACATGATCTGTTAAGGTCTTCTGAGTATGATTATAGTTGTGACTGCCATGATTTAAGGTGACGATCAGGCGGACTGTATACCATAAAGAAACACTATAAAATGAAATAAGTAATATATTATGTTACACAATTAACCACGCTAGAAATAATAAGATACATGATTTTGAAGGTGGTAGAACCCTTTGTGGTTCGACTCCGGCGGCACCACCGCCACACCTATTTCTACATAATAACAGCAGTGTTAGGCGCTGCTGTGTTCCGGTTTGGGTTGATTACAGATGTCCATGGGCGGCAGTAGCCACTTACCATCAGGTGGACTGCATGCTCGTTTGCTACTCCTATATTATAAAAAAAAAATAACAGCGAGACCCAGAAAAAATGATTAAGATTTGATAATATATTTAGATATTTGCTTGAGCAGGGATCGAACACGAAACTTGCACCTCGAACTGTCAACCGCTCTACCACGCAGGCCATGCAGCCAATAGAAATTGAATGAACAGTCTAATTGATAGGTTGAGTTGTCGCCGTAACGATACATCCGTAGCCTGATTAATTGAAACCTGAACAAGGCATGCGTGATTCAGCGCAATTATAGTTACGGATTGCTATTTACTGGGCCCGCTGCACTGTGTGCTAACTGTATGGGAATTTTATTAATTTACGTCACATATCGCCTAATAGAGGGGAAATCGTAGTAAATAATACAATGGAATCCTTAAATCTCGATTTTACCCCTTAGAGCTGAACTTCCAAAAACTGCGAAGACGTGTGAAGACGTGTTGTATATTTTCTAACCAGAAAGCTAAATTTTCATAATCATGGAGCTTGCTTAATAATTGTCTGAATTTTGATCTTTGAACTATTTTTGAACTCCATATAATAAGCAAAATTATTGTTCATGGGTGACTACGTCATAAAACGAAGTCGTGCAAATTTCACGTTTCTAGTTTAAGCCTTCAGTAGTTTAAGCCCTGCGATGATGAATCAGTCTGTCAAGATTAGTCTTTATATAAAGCTCATGTTTATGGCGTAAGCCCTCTCCAATCATAAACGAGTAATTTCCCACAGGGACAGAAGCTTGTCCTTGTTGGAATAAACCTCTTTATTTTCCTGTGACAGTAGCAGTGCAGGCTTTTATCCTCTAGTCTCTACATAAATTATATTAATCGACAAAAATAAACCAAAAAAACATACAGCTTTTTAATTTTGTTATATTGTAAATGTAGTTATATGGGCAGCAGCTGGTAAGGTAAGCACAAAACTGCACATAGCGTTATCGCTTGATGAATGAAATAAAAAATGTAAGGGTTTGCTCACTTGTGAGTAATTTTAATAATTTAAACTGGCACGCACCTTTCGAAGAAGCAGCTTCACCTAAATGTACATTTTAGTACTTTACTTCTAAATTACATTTCCTTGAAATGTAACCATTTTTCCATCACACGTTTAAAGGAATGTTTAGTATTTTCCGTTCTTCCACAGTAGTTTATCCAGAAAAAATATCATCAATATTATTTCCATTCACGACAAACCTTCATTTTTGTATTGCAACCAAGCACGTTTTCTGATCTGTTTTTTGTTTAGAGAAGACGACACAATTTCTCAAGCATATTCCAATGTTTCCTCCATCTTTCTGTCCTTTCGGCCTATAATTTGATATTCGTTTATAAACACAGCATTAGTTTCGATCAGCGATGTTCGATAAGAGGGCTCGTGCGACGCCGCCGTCCCCGCGCATTTCCGTGCCGTGTGTGACTGCGCGGCGCGGCGGTAAGGGTTTTGTTGTCAAGACCGTGGTAAGGGCTCGGTCACAAAGATCACAAGAAAAATAAAAGTATTTCTTCAGCAATTTACAATTTTTTAAATTCAAGCTCAAAATACATCTCAATCGTCAAGAAGCATTATTTTTCTTTGTTATGCTAACTCAAACAATTGTACCAGCCAGTTACTATGACACCTTTATTATTCCAGAATACAGTAAAAAAATAATTAAAATAATACCATAATAAAATAATTTGTATGGTTTTCTATTCTAACACACGATTTATCTATACATTTTTTGATCTATTTCATTTTGATCACCTAGGTGATCATATACCACTCATTAGTGTACTTTGATCACCTGGCCCCTAACCACCTGCGTGATCATAGGCGACATAAAAAATATAATATTTAGTAGTCACCCAGGTGATCAAAGTCGAATAGACATTTCTTTTTGCGTCAACGTCGCAGATTACTCTCAAAATAACATTGTGGGAGCTCCCCTGTAGTATGACCTTAAAGATTCAAACTTAAGAACTTATATAATTATTTGGCTACTTCCATTAGGATACATGGAGATGCTTTCTTTAGGTTTTACTTTGGTAAATTTTATACACTTTCAAAAACATAATCTAAAGTCGGTCGGAATTGTCCTCGAATAAATATTTCCCCAATTTTTGTAGAAGTTGTAAAAGACAGGGGATTAGAGAGAGAATTAGGAATAGCAGTATCTTCTTGCGGAGTCTATTTACTGTTGTTAACAAAACGAATAATTACCATTATTTCTACTGAGGAAGGACTGACTATTGCATGCATGCAAATAACTTGCAATAGTCTTGTAAAGGACGCTCGTGTCTATTGTTATTCGACCTTAAGTCTTTACTATAATATGATTACGAAGTAATTTTTTTTTAATAATATAAGAGTAGCAGACGAGAATGCAGTCCACCTGATGGTTAGTGGCTACTGCCGCCCATGGACATCTGTAATCAACCCCAGATAGGATTAGATACTCCTACCTGAGGTCGGCCACAGATGCGCCGCTACCCCTGAGGACTAAGCTGGAACGCCTCGGAAAAGTCTGTCTCCCTTACCACACCCTTCAAACCGGAACACAGCAGCGCTTAACACTGCTGTTATTAGGTAGAAATAGGTGTGGCGATGGTGCCGCCGGAGTCGAACCACAAAGGGTTCTACCACCTTTAGTAAATATGGAGTTGTTTTCATTATGAACAGAGCTTTAGTTTTAAAGTCTACCGGGTGGTTGAATTACATCATGCAACCCGCCCCTGTATTTGCATATTTCGGCTGTCGCGAAAAGCAATTATTAGTTTCTTTCTCCTTTTTGGGTTTATTTCAATGTTCTGTATTTCTGTCGCCGTTACGGCGTCAATTATATTGTCTTTGTTAATTTTGGCATGTTCTGATACAGTTCAAAAAACTTTTTCGTCATGTTTTTATTTCTGAAGGAATGACTTTTATTTTTATTACTTTTTATGTAGATCTTTTTTAATGTTTGCTTTTGTTTGTAATGTTTAAACCTAAATACAAAAAACATACATTTAATAACGTAACATAAAAAAATAAAATACGTACTTAAAATAAATTAAATCACGTCGTCAACATATATCTATTTCATTTCAATTATAAAACAAAAACTATTTTTTTTTGGTAAATGATGACTCTTTTGATGATACTAAATATCATAATAAACTTATCATGATAACTTTTAGTGTAACTTACCTATGAAATATTATTTGCAATTTGAATTAATTATATTTAAATGCCATTGCTAGTGATTTCTGAAACGCCGTTGATTCCAAACACAGATAAAATGGTCCATCTACTTCATGTTCTGCTATGTTCCTGTTCCCAATATAGTTCGCCATTTAATTTTAGTTAGGAAACCGTTAAGTTTAACCAAACAGAAGTTTGCATAATTCCCCAAACGAAACCCCCAAACTGTTATTTCGCACGGCACATTAAGTTTTATGCGATCAAATGAATAGTTCAGTTAATGGCAACATTGATACCATCTTCGTTCTCTTTGATCGAATCTAATTTAAGTGCTTGTGTAAGCATTATTTTATTGGTGCTATATAAGTGGTTCTATTGGTGTGTTGAAACTTGAAAACAGTGACGGCGTAAGACCTAAATTTTATGTGGGCGAAATACATTTTGCGGGAGCCTCTGCCACAATACAATGTAAACAGTGACGGACTAAGGTCGTCGGAGGCGTGGGGAGGAAAGTGAAAAGTAGACAGACCCTTAGTCTAAAAAATTGATATGATTTTACAAAATTACAAATGTCATGTAGATTATTGTGATGGGTTCATTCTGGCGACCTTTTTTTATTTCTTTCGTTGACCCTTACAGCCGCGAGGCCCCCTGGGCGCGAGGCTGTGGGCAGTGGCCCACGTTGCCCACGTCTTACGCCGCCTCTGGTTAAAATACTCGTACTACATACCAATAAGTACTTCTAGCGTAAAGCATGTCTTGTGATTCGGTGGAAGGGTGTGGATCACAGACCTGCATTTTTGTCTTTCGATTCATCTGTCTTCAGGCAGAGCCCATATTCTATATGGTCTAATATGGAGTTGGTTAGGTACATCTGCCAGAGAGCAGGTGGACTGCATGCTCGTTGTCTACTTCAATTTTATAAATAGCCAGGCTACATTTTTAGCAATTTTTCTAAATGTCGCGCGTCTATTACGGATGTTGCGTAATAAGTCGTCAATATTGAAGTCAGCTTTTAAGAAGGCGTAATGTGCAATTTAAAATCTGTTTTTTTAATAGTTATATTTGACTCCTTTTGTGATCTTAGCGACACTCTTAGGGGAATCAGCATCGGTTTAATAATTTACTTGGACTTCGAAATTTAAAGTTATATATTTCTCCTAAATTTGACTTTGCCATAATGTACCTAAAAAGTGTCTGGCTGGTAGCCTAAATTCTTCTTGTGCCAAAAGTCTAAACTTCCGAGGCGCAGAAATAGTTCTTTGCGAAGGAAAGTTATTCAAATGAGAGATCGTTATCGAGTAGGTATATCGCCATCTTTCTGAAAGGATATACTAACCTATGCTCTAGCAGAAGTGGTATACGAATTCATATTTAAAGGCATTAGGCCTTTGTCGGGGGCAAAAAACAAACTCGACAAAGGTGTTCCTTTTGGTCAGGGAATATTGGAGGTATTTTTCTTAAAAGTAGATATGTTAGTACTACAATACTGCTACGAAAAATGTGACCGTAAACTATAGCTGTTATTGTGTAAATTCAATCTACGAACATAATTACACACTGATGAACAAAGTTTTTACCAAGCAGTTAATTTTACTAAACATTTTCCTACAAATCATTAACTCAAAGTACCTTAATGAAACGCTTACCTCGTAAAAAGTCGTCAGAATTAATATCAGCGAGTAATTGCGGACAAATTGTTTCCCCTGGGTAATGGGGTGGTTGCATGCTAACACCTGTGATGGGGTAAATAGTAATTATCTAACTAAATAGTGGTTTTCTTCGTTGCTTTTAGAACCGAGGTATAGTTTAGACTGTTGCAATGCCGACTCCATAGAAAAAAAACGGTTCTACACTCACAGCCCCACACTAGGTTTTTACATGTATCGTGGGTGCTATGGACACACACAGAGACAAATACCCAAACACCCAGACCCAGAAACAGAAACCTAAATTCACCATTTAGATTTATTTCTGGCCAGGGAACGAACCCAGGACACTGTGCGTTAAACCAGTATGGTGACCGCTCCGCCACGCGGTTCGTCAAATCGTCGAGGGAGAAGCTTGGTTGTTCTGTTAATTTCGTTTCAGACCTTTTGTTTTCAATAAAATATCATATAGGCGTAAAAGATCTAGAAGAACATACGTGAAATCTCTTAGTTTACTCTGCAAATCTTATTGGTTCAAGTTTCATCCATCGAGTTATGTCCATAATAACTACATTTGGATGATTGATTTTGACAATCGTAATATATGAGATGTCATAATTTATGAGATTAACGAGAGCATAATATCTGGTATAATAATTTATAAGTTGATTTATTAGTTTAATAGTCCAAGATCCCAGGGCCACCAGACGTCACGTATTTTCTGACGAAGGAAATGTGGACGATTGAGTAGTGTTAGTATGTACTAAGAACGCATGCCTACCTGCTAGCTTGCTCAGACGGCCAATTTTCAGGTATCAGGTAATCAAGGTACATAAAAACTTTACTTACCTCACGTAAATTCTCCAAGCTGATTTTTACGTATATTTTAGGCAATATCCTTAAAAATAAGTCGCCAATACTCCCAGACACTTTCCGTCGGCCGTATTGCTTTGCAGACGCTTTAAAGCTCCCAAAATAATTACTTAACTTCACGTAAATTCTGATGCTCCATTTTTATATATGTCTACCAGACAACTATTTTAAAATCTTTTACAAGAAGACAGACCGATCCAAGGGGCCAATCATCCCCTAAGCTCAATTTTAATGCCTCTGTGGGTAGGAGCGCGAGGGCATTATCCACGCGCATGAGACTGAGTGAGACATGTATTAGGATATATTGACCTCTCTCTCTCTCTCACTCCGTTACAATTTACTCATATAACTTAATTATTAATATTAAAAAAAAATCAGCTAAAAAATAAAAAAATCAGGTAAACAATTAAAAATTAACTTGTAAAAAAATGCTCATTTGACTACAATAATTCTAGAATTTTATCCTACAAGCTGTTTTGATAAATTCGAAAAAACTTCAATTTTTTTTTAAGCAATATCAAATACTCGATAGTGTTAACGAATTCATTGAATAACAGCAATTTTTTTTTAATTATTTATTTATTGGGAATTAATCATAAGTAAAATACAAAGTAGAAAAATATTAATCTCTCAAAATTTCTGAGTAGTGCCTCTAATCTTCATTATCATCGTCATTGAAATTAGACAATTCATCATCCAGCCAATATTGATATTGAATATCTAAATCGTCATTGTCGCTATCAACATTGTCCTCATTTCCTTCCACTGTAAAAAAAAATCAAACAATGAAGATCTGAAAAAACTAAACTGACACAAAAAATATGAGAAACGAAAATAAATTACCTGATTGTTCTTCTAGCGACTCACTGACAAAACCCGGTAATTCATCTCCGTCGAACCAATGAAAATCATATGTTCCATCTTTTAATGTCCAGCCATTATTTTCGGGTTTGAAAATATTTATCATCTTCATAGTTGCATTGTTCCAAAGACTAGCAATATAGTTAGCTCGTCGGAACTGTTGCCAAAGCTCACTTTTGCAAGGTGGTAAGCTGCTAGCATCGAAGTTTTTCAAATTTTTCCGATTTAATTCTTCATTAATGTCAGAAACCATATAATTGTTAATAAACAGTTGGAGTCTGGCAGCATCTACATCAATTACCGGGTTTTGTCAGTGAGTCGCTAGAAGAACAATCAGGTAATTTATTTTCGTTTCTCATATTTTTTGTGTCAGTTTAGTTTTTTCAGATCTTCATTGTTTGAATTTTTTTTACAGTGGAAGGAAATGAGGACAATGTTGATAGCGACAATGACGATTTAGATATTCAATATCAAGATTGGCTGGATGATGAATTGTCTAATTTCAATGACGATGATAATGAAGATTAGAGGCACTACTCAGAAATTTTGAGAGATTAATATTTTTCTACTTTGTATTTTACTTATGATTAATTCCCAATAAATAAATAATTAAAAAAAAATTGCTGTTATTCAATGAATTCGTTAACACTATCGAGTATTTGATATTGCTTAAAAAAAAATTGAAGTTTTTTCGAATTTATCAAAACAGCTTGTAGGATAAAATTCTAGAATTATTGTAGTCAAATGAGCATTTTTTTACAAGTTAATTTTTAATTGTTTACCTGATTTTTTATTTTTTAGCTGATTTTTTTTTAATATTAATAATTAAGTTATATGAGTAAATTGTAACGGAGTGAGAGAGAGAGAGAGGTCAATATATCCTAATACATGTCTCACTCAGTCTCATGCGCGTGGATAATGCCCTCGCGCTCCTACCCACAGAGGCATTAAAATTGAGCTTAGGGGATGATTGGCCCCTTGGATCGGTCTGTCTTCTTGTAAAAGATTTTAAAATAGTTGTCTGGTAGACATATATAAAAATGGAGCATCAGAATTTACGTGAAGTTGAGTAATTATTTTGGGAGCTTTAAAGCGTCTGCAAAGCAATACGGCCGACGGAAAGTGTCTGGGAGTATTGGCGACTTATTTTTAAGGATATTGCCTAAAATATACGTAAAAATCAGCTTGGAGAATTTACGTGAGGTAAGTAATGTTTTTATGTACCTTGATTACCTGATACCTGAAAATTGGCCGTCTGAGCAAGCTAGCAGGTAGGCATGCGTTCTTAGTACATACTAACACTACTCAATCGTCCACATTTCCTTCGTCAGAAAATACGTGACGTCTGGTGGCCCTGGGATCTTGCTCTATAAGAGTCTTCATGTGGCTGAGACCACATTATGTGCACTTCTATATATGTACATATCTACTTTGTTCATAAAAACTTGCTTCCAAAAAAAGCTTGTTTCCAAATAGACCAAGTGTATTCCCAACTTAGGTTCCTTACGGTACAGGCGACCACGGAAATATTTTATGCCGCCGCTCCGACGTTCGTCGCGTGTTTTGTCAGATATAAATCCGCGAAGTTTGGGAACCGCTGACAGTTGCCTTGTTTGTTTTACAGAAAATGTTGCCAATAACTTTTATTTTGATGTAACATTTATGTTATTATTTATTTAGTTTTAATTTGTTACGTTTGAAAGGTGTTGATGCTGCCTGATTTTACATCTGAGGCGATCATTTTATTTCTCAAGATTTTTTATATTTTGTACTTTATTTGTGTTTTTTGTTCACTAAAGGCGTATAAATGGTTTGTTAAATATGACTTACAATAAACTTTCATAAGGTATGTTCTAAAAATATAAAGAGAAGTCAGTAGGAATAGGTAGTAACTACCTTTTTCATAAGAAAACTATGTAACATGTTGCCTACATGATTACACGGTCTAGGCCTAAGCGATTTATGGGCAATAAACAGTTAAATATATGACATATGGGTATGATATTTCACAGAACTTATATCCCTGAAAATGTTATCGTTCTTATATAACGTACGATTACATATTTATGATGTCACCATCTATACAAACATAATATTCATAATGAAGAAAAACTTCTATGACACATATGGAAGCATATACCGTCTGTAGACTAAGTGAAGGTCACAAATACATCGATACAACCATGGAACAGAAAAAACAATTGCTTTTCTTTTCTATGGATACAACAGATCGACCCCTCCTACGTATAATAACTTGACAATAATAACAAAATGACAACTTTTCAGGAGAGTGTTTCAAAGTTTCGAATATCCTAAAATGCGAATAAAATCTGTATTTCTGCAGGTATCTCTATGAAATTCGGTATATATATTTTATTTGATACGCTTTATAACGTTACTTGTCAAATCATATCAAATCAATTTTTTTTATTCAAAATAGGTTCTTTACAGAGCACTTTTTGAATGTCAAACTACCACCACTTCATAAGGTGTTTCGTTATGGAGAAGAAGCGGCGAAAGAAACTTGTGTCGATAAAACACATTAAAATAAGGCAATTTATGCAGTAAAAACGAAAAGTACTTTTGTGGGTTACGATATTATATGTTGGAGGGGTTGAGATATCTAACTTTGTTATTTACATTTGTGGCTAGCCGGGGATCGAACCCAGAACTACGTAAATTCTGGTCCAACTGGTGAGCTACGCGAAATCGAAATATATAAATAAATATAAGTAAAATATTAAAGATTCACTAAAAATATAACAATGTGTGGCAGCATCTACGCTCGTATGCTTATTTAAATTTTATATCCATTCGAAAACATGAATAACGAAGATTGCTAAGAAAATTGCTGAGATCTGTGCCAAGGCCGAGGTCTTACAAAACCATCGTATTCATATTTTTGATGACATTACTTGAAACAAAAAAGTTGTTCTTTATGTAAATACTTAAAAGAAAACTGAAGTGTTTGCCTATAATTTCATATTTGCGAATTTATAGCTCTATGCTTATTTTCATGATATGCATTATTATATATGTGTCTACTGTATGTAGATGCACATATCTATTGCAAATAAGTTTTTGAAGATTTTTGTGTTTTTCTTCCTGTACAGGTTACTTCTTGATGTAAAAACGCATTTAGACGAAACCTAAGGGTAAGCTTAGAATTTTGTAGAGAGTAGCATCACATAGCATAGTCTGTTTTTTAACTTGAAAATATTTGTCTCATAAACATTGAAAAATCGCACACCGGAAGGCACGCCATCTGAACATGGTTGACGGATAGCTCGCTTATTAATCTTGTATCATACCTTTGCAGGTTTCAATAGTTTCTAAATAAATTACTAGACGAACCGCAAAGTTTGCAGAATACTGCAGTAAAAGATCATTAATATAACCGACCATTAATGTACCGGTCTTAGATGAGTAAAATACTTAGATTGATCACTCCTAACAAGAAAGTATAACCAGTTTTAAGAATTGAACTTTTTGCGTAAATAAAGTGTCGCCACATCTCCGTTCTAAAATCTCCCCAAAATGATTGAAATTCTCATTTATTTATTATGTATATTGCATAAGTTATGCAGTTATTTATGCGTAAATTTTCCCCATATTTTTTTTAACCGACTTCAAAAAGGAGGTGGTTATCAATTCGGCCGGTATCTTTTTTCTTTCCGGCCGTATATCGGTCGGAAGCGCCGACTTCAGAAATATGTACTAAACCAACATTTATTTGAATTATTTTTTACTTTGTAGTGACATAGAAGTCGGTTGTATTTTTTGTTAAAAATTTTTTTTACTTCTCAAGAATTCAGACAATAAATGATAAAATCATCATTTTGTGGCTTCATTCAATTTTAAGGCGGTGAAGTATCTTTCTATTTAATTATCAAAGGTATAGCAGAAAACTATAAATCCTAGATTTAAACGTAAACTTACTATCGCGTGACGTCGTCCCTTAATATCTACGCATAATTGGCGTGGCGACCGCAAAATTAATTCACGACGATAAATTGCCTAAAATTTGAAATCACGACTTTACACGAATTCGTGGCTTTGTAGCAGTGTTTCTCAAAGTGGGCGATGATGTCCCCTTGCCCTTGATGAGGGCTACAAGAAACAATGAAAGGTCCAAAGTTAATTGGGGCCGTTGAAGCAGTTGAGAGAGCGGGGCGAATGGAACTTTTTTGAGATGATTAGATAATGTTCTTTCTTTTTTTTCGCCGAATTATTACCAAATCATGGAAATTGACTATTTTGGTGGGTGTAAAGGCGTAAGAAAAGTTGGCGGGAGACGACATAAGTTTGAGAACCTGTGTCCTATAGTCAAGTTTGATGTAGCAAGAAATTAACATTCACATTTGCAAACAGTAATTACTTAAAATGTCAGATCGGTTTATATTTTATGGGTGATTTGATTTTGGGTTGTTTATATTTTGGGCGTTTGTTCCTCACACAGCCTTAATTTCAGGCGATATCTTTTGGAGGTAAATCCAAACAGCTATAAGGTTAAAGGTAGCATTAGAATATAAATCATAATTTTTAATTTTAATTTTTATGAATGTCACCGGATTTGAACCACAAAGGGTGTGATAGAACCCTCTGTGGGTCAACTGTAGTGGCACCACCGCCCTCTTTCTGCTTAATAAGAGCATTGTTAAGAGCTTGTTGTGTTCTAGTTTAAAGGGTGTGGTCAGGGAGATAATTTTCCGAGGCATTCCAGCTTAATGATCAGGTTGATTACTGATGTCCATGGGCGGCAGTAGCGACTTACCATCAAGTGGATCTCCTCCTCTGTTACTCTAATACTATAAAAATATATTGTAAATGTCTTAACGTTTTTACAGGAGCATCTAAACACGCTAAGAGACGAGGCGCCCGGCGTGGACCCAGCGAAGTTGGAGCAGCTGTTGTCTGCGGCGTACGCTCTGATCAGTCCTGAACTGCAGCAGATCAGCTTACCCGACTTCCCCGTTGACAATCTACACGCGGCGGCGTTGATTTTGGTAAGGAAAAAGACGCTTTCTATATCTCTGTGTCGTGGGTGCCATGGACACAAAAAGTCGTATACACAAACACCACAAAAAGACGTATACACAAACAACACAAAAAGATGTATACACAAACATCCAGACCCAGAACAAATACCCAAATTCATTATTCAGATGTCAGTTTGGCTGGGGATTGAATCCGGAACCCTTTGCGCGGGTGGACGTTATATTAACCCCTCTGCCGTGCGGGTCGTCGATTTAATACCTAATTGTTTCTTATACCATACCACACTTAAGTTTTGCTCTCCACCCCTAGTTCTGCCTGATTGAGTAAGTTGTTGTAAGTTGAAACGTCTCATATAAGTAATTGAGCCTAAGAAGGCTGGAAATATAACAGTAGTATAATGGTAGTCTATTGATAAACATATTGGTCTAACAAGCAGAGGATATCGGGTTCGATACTCGGCCAGACAGACGTAAAAGAAGGTTGGATAGATTAAGACTTTTCTGGGTATTTGTGTGGCCACGACAACAAATTGAATGGCTCTCTGCAGGGCCTGATCAACCCTTAAGCTAATTAGGCTGCAGCCTAGGGCGCGAGGATCGGGGAAAAGGGTGGCGCCAAAATTGTGTCTTCGGCACTTTTAATTTCATGCTAGTTAACAAAGTCAAAACTAATATATTACATACTTTTGAGGTCTATCGTAACGGTGGGGGCGCGTCTTCATAATTAGCCTAAGGCGGTCAGAACTCTTGGTCCGTCGCTGGCTCTCTGTGTAAAATATAATTCTAAACATCTCTCAATTTTATTATAAGGTAAGATCGCGTTATACTCTTATATCATAGGTACTCCAACTCAAGGCCGTATTTTAGCGTCTCATAAAGAAATACATTTTATTCCTCATAAACATATAAAAAGCATATAAGCCCGTATCAATATGGCTCCGTCATAAGGTTTTACGTATGGACTTTATGTCGGTAATGCTGTTCGTGCGTGCGTTGACCCTGAGTTATGGGAGGTGGCTTCATGCGAACCTGTCGTCAGGCGATCAAGGTTAAGGTATGAAGGGAAGTTTGATACTGTAACTAAAATAGTTGAGGAAAAACTTTGAATTCTTTTGGTACTATATAAATAAACTATCGTATGTACGAAAGTAGGTAACAAATATGGGTCGTATTTTTGTAAGAAGATTAAATTATTGTATACCCATCTATCATGAACAGTCTACCTTTATTTAGTGGTTTAGGAATTTCGTTTAATATGTTTTAGATGAATGTAAATATATTGTGTTGAAGGTGGTATAATCACAGATTAATATAATCCTTTGTAGTTCGACTTCGGAGGCACCACCGTCACATCTATGTCTGTTGAGTAATATTAGGATTGGTAGGGACGACCTTTTTATCCGAGGCGTTCCATAGTCTTCAGGACTATTGCCAACCTCTGGTAGGAGTCTCATCTTATCTGGGGTTGATTACATATATCCATGTGCGACAGTAGCTACTTACCATCAGTTATACTGCATGCCTACCTTAATAGGACACAGTCAGAAGTCATAATGTACTTGTATATGCATGAGCACATGGCACTACAATCAAAGGAATTCTAGTCCGTAGGGTTAAAATTGGAATCTTTTTTATTTTTCAGGAACGAACCCCAGACCTGCCCATACACAAACTTATATACCTACTCTATCCTTACAACAGTTTCTTAACACAAGATCATATTAAAAGCGTGCAAGGTGTTCTGCAAAACCTAAAAATCGAGACCAACCCTAAAACCAATATATCTCTACATGGTATTCAAGCCATGGGAGATCAGGCCTTAGTGAGTATGGATATCAATGGCAGTAAGTCTCAATTTCCCGTGCCCTGTGGAGGGAGACTTAGGAGTAGGGAAGAGAAGGGGATCGTGAAGACGGAGTTTCAGACTCAGTTACTGAATGAACTGCTCTTGAGTCATAGTGTTGGGGATTTCTGTGTTATTGGTAAGTTGGTTTTTTGTATAGATCATTGTTATGAGTTATTGATTGCGAATAAAATAATTGTAAAATCCATGTCAGATAGTTTTGTGTGTGCATATTTCTTAAGATACCTTAGTAATTATTTAGTTATGGTAGTAGTTATAAAGCAAATAAGTTTATCATATATGCGCCCCAACGACATTTATTGTGAACTTAAATTTCTACTCCACATTTTTAACAATTGGTAAGAAGTATTTTTTTTCTATCAATAACATATAAATCAAAATATAGTAGCGCAAACACTGTTGTATGACAGTGATAGCAACGACAGCAATTAGCTGAAATACAAGTAGGCCATCTTTTTAACATCATAGTATTTTTTTAACATCAAAACATAATAATCTTAAAAAAACAATCCGACTGTT
Source organism: Epargyreus clarus (assembly GCF_041222505.1). Lineage (NCBI taxonomy): Eukaryota > Metazoa > Arthropoda > Insecta > Lepidoptera > Hesperiidae > Epargyreus > Epargyreus clarus. The sequence continues at coordinate 12,844,716 of NW_027332212.1, forward strand.
TATTACCGGATTTTCTAGTTGAAATTGTGTTTCGATCCGGTAGTAATATACTAAAAAATATTTTAACTGACAAGAACACACAAAACATATATATTTCATTTGATTTAATTTTAGGTCCAAAAGGTTGTGGCAAGAGCCTCCTAGTCACGCAACTGGCATCCTTATTAGGCTACACAATAGAGCCTATAGTCCTATACCAGGACATGACCGCCCGAGACCTGGTGCAGCAGCGCACCACCCTGGACAACGGGGACACGGTGTGGAGGAACTCGGCACTGGTTGATGCAGCCCTTAAGGGACATATGGCTGTGCTGGACGGCTTGCACAGGATACATGCGAGTACCCTTGCTGTGTTGCATCGGTGAGTTTAGTATATGCGGGTAGGTTGGTTATTTATAATATAGGTAGCAGTAGCAGATGAGTCCATCTGGTGGCAAATGGCTATTGTCGTCCATACACATCTGTAGTAATCCCAGATAAGATTAGATTTCTAACTGAGGTCGGTCACAGATACGCCGCTACCCCTGAGGACTTAGCTGGAATACAGCAGTGATTAATATTGCTCATATGAGGCAGAAATAAGTGAAGCGGTATCGCCGCCGGAGTCCAACCACAAGGGGTTCTTCCACCTTCAAAACTGTGCGAACTAACACGCAAGTTGAAGCTTGTAAAAAAGTTATTGATTATAAAATTCTTATTTCGATACATTTTGCTTCAACCATCATGTCACCACAAAATGGATTCTCGCGAAATTTTAATCATTAAACCTGAACTAAAATGTGCAGTGAAATCATTCAGTCATTCTATTCACTCAGTAACTTTCTCAAGAAATTTTGAATAATTGATCTTAAAATTTCAGTTTGGTCCATGACCGTGAGTTACAACTGCACGACGGCACGCGGCTGGTCCGTCACGACAAGTACGATGAGCTGGTGTCCCTCGGGATAACTGAAGCCGAGCTGGAGGAGAGCGGGGTTAAGAGGATCCATCCTGCTTTTAGGTACGGAGGGATTGTGTTTGAGGGATCGTATGAGGGCGAGAAAGAGTAGAGATAATAAAATGTTTGCTAAAATGAGTATTTCTATTATAGTATAGCTTTATCTAGACAATCGTCAATATCAATCAAATATCAATATATAAATAGGCTAAGACAAAACGGTCGACAACATTTTTTTACTTTGTAAACCGATGTTTTTTTATTTTGTTTGGTAATTATTGTCGACCATATATATATCATTTATTTCACGAACTTAGCAAAAACTCAAATTATAATATTGTTGGAGGGTTGACGAATATAAATCAAGAAAGGCGGTGCGAGCACGACGGTCGGTCATTATTATTCAAGACTTTGTGCGGAGCGGACCTCTTGTCAATTTTCATTCGGAACAGACATTTGTGTTGAATCTTTGATTGTTATGGTTTTAATTACATAAATAACATTAAACTTAGTTTAGGTTATTTACCACGTGTATTTTTTTTAATAAAAACCGCTTCTGATAGCTAATAATATGAAATAAATTGAAGAATTGCTGGTGTATAAAATATTTACTATTTTCAGAATAGTAGCTCTGGCAGAACCACCGACCCTAGGACGCGGGCAGCAGTGGCTGTCTCCGGAAATCTTAAGTCTGTTCATTTTCCATGAAATGAGAAATTTGAGCCAACAAGAGGAGATATTTATTATCAATTCTTTGGTAAGAAACAGAACTTTCATTTTTATTAATTCAGTGATTACTTTATGTAATATTTGGAAATATAGACCGAAATTATTAAGGGAAACACCAAGCGTAATTTAACAAATCACTTTAATCACATAAAACCAAATCGCATACACGCTCCATCACATATTCTCATGTATCCTCTTATTATAACATTATGTATATACCACACTTTATATATTTTTTATTGCAAAATATAACCTTATGAATTATGTATAGGGCTTCAATAAAAATGACGTCCTTCGATATTTTTTATAATTTGTCACTTAACAGTTTTATAACGTTTTCAGTATGGCGATATATCTGATCCACTGCATTCCATAATAAACTTAGCGGACCAACTTCGTAAATCTGATGACAATACCCTCAAGAATCTCTCATCTTCATTATCAACGAGACAACTTCTACGGATAGCGAGCAGAATGTCCAAGTACCCAACAGACTCGGCGTACGAAACCGTTCAACGGACTTTCTTAGCGAAGTTCCTCCCAAACTTAGCGAGGAAAGCGCTAGATGGCGCTAGTCAGAAGATAGGAATTGAACCGCCGACGAGATTCGGAATTTTTGGAAAGAGATCCACTAAAAAAGTAAATTGTTCTGTCAAAAATGGCGTGCTAACTATTGGAAACACGAGTGCAGAGATTTTCAAAACAGACGCGTTAACTAAAGTCCCAGATATCCTCTTCTACGACGTACCACAACACATAGAACTGCTAGAATGGTTGTTACAAGACTTTCTACTCGGAAACCATCTCTTATTAGTCGGGAACCAGGGTGTAGGCAAGAACAAGATCGCTGACAGACTCCTGCAACTGTTGAACCGTCCGAGGGAATACATACAGTTGCACAGAGACACGACTGTCCAATCTCTAACCGTACAGCCAACGGTACGAGACGGTGTTGTCATATATGAAGACTCTCCATTAGTCAAAGCCGTGAAGTATGGCCACGTTTTGGTCGTTGACGAAGCAGATAAGGCTCCAACACACGTTACCTGTATACTTAAGACGTTAGTTGAAAATGGGGAGATGATTCTGAGTGATGGGAGACGGATAGTTCCAAAGGATATGCTGGAGAGCTCCGCTGGGGATGTGTCGAGTTTCATACCGGTGCATGAGGACTTCAGGATGATTGTACTGGCCAATAGGCCTGGGTTCCCGTTCTTGGGCAACGATTTCTTCGCTAGTCTAGGTATGTCTAATTAAGTTTTGTAAAATAATTTACTATATACTTTTCTAGGTTTCTAATATATTTACATACCGGTATAACATTATAATATGTAAATGTTATGTTTACGTAGATTTAACCCTATGACCTATTAGTTATTTAACTTATAAGTCATCTTCTCGATAGGATTCTCACGAGTCTCCTGTCACAGTGAGAGGATTTTAGGCTATAGTCCACCACGCTTTGGCCAAGTGCGAACTGGTAGTGTTTACAATTTTCAAAACTTTTTTTTAAGAAATTTCGGGCGTCTAGCTTTATGCACGATCTTTTCCTTTACTGTTGTAGAAAGTGAGAAATAGTGTCTTACATATAACTTTGAAATAACTTAAAAATTAGAGGTCTGACCTGGGATACCAACCTTGGACCTCTCGATTGAGAGGCCGAACTATAAAGCTATCACTGTTGTTGATTTCGCTTATACTTACACAGTATTTTACCTTGCTTGTCGAACGCACAACATATATTACACTTTATACCACCAAAACCCTTTCCAGGCGACCTATTCTCCTGTCATGCGGTGGATAATCCGTCAATAGACTCGGAGTTGGAGCTGCTCAGGTCTTATGGGCCGGATGTACCCGCGGATATTATGCAGAAACTGGTCAAAGCATTTGCAGTGTTAAGGGACATGGCTGACCAAGGCCAGCTGACATATCCGTACTCGACTCGAGAGCTTGTGAATATTGTGAAACATCTTCAGGTAATAAGGGCTTCATTCAAGATTTAAATTTCATACAACGGCCTGATATTTTTTGTTGTAAATGTATTTTGGTCATCTTCGATTTGAAAACGCTACATTTTCTGAGTTTATAATGTATTGTATTATGTAATGTCTGTAATTATACTTATTTAGTTTATAATAGTATGAAAACATAAAAGTAATGTTTTTGTAATGGTATTGCAATGTTTTAATTTTACTTTGGTAAATAGCTTATATAGCTTTATCGAGGTTTTCTGAGTAAAAACTGCATTATGGCTTTTGATAGGATGCTATTATTTTCAAATGCACGTTATACATCACAATTAACTTCGAAATAATTTACCCAGAATCAAAAAAATCATATCAGAAATAATAGCAATCGTTAATCTTTCAGAAATATCCAGAAGAGGACTTAGCGACGGCGATCGGTAATGTTTTTGATTTCGATCGCTACAGCAAGGACATGGCGGACACCTTGCTGGAAGTGCTCCACTCGAGTGGGCTGCCCACTGATGGGGTACTCGAAGGCAGGTCTAAGGAGGCTTTAAAGAAGATTCAGATGACGATTGATAGGAAGAGTGGGTAGGTCGTAGTAAAATTTTATATTTGCCGACCAATCACATGTCACAGTAAATAATAATAATAATGTAATATGATAGCTTTTATTTATGTTTCTTGCTAATACATTATAAAGAGCGAAAAGCGAATATTAATCTCGCTATAACGATTTTTATTGAAAAAATTAACTATTAACTACTATATATTTCTATGAAGTTTATCCCACTTGAATAGCTTAGTATATATGGTAGTTTTATTTTTTTTATTTTTTACTTTTCCTTTTTTATGACACTTAAAATAAATATATGTTACCGTGCTAATTCTGCATAGTGTATATTTAGATTAAAGGGTGATCAAAAAATTGACCCGACACAAGCCAATTAGAGATCTCTATCTTCTTCTTACTCTGTTTACTCTATCTGTTTCTTACATTTCCAGGTTAGACACATCATCCCCAAAGCACGGTAAGGAGGATCCGGATAACCAGCCACACGTGGGCGGTAACACGTGGGCGGGCGGCACGGGCGGGCGGGACACGGCCGGCCTGGGCGGGAAGGGCGGACCCTACCGGCTGGATAAGGGACATGATGTACATCAGGTAGGTTAGGTTAGCCGAGGTTAGGGTAGGTCGAGCCGTCCGGTAAGCAACTCCGGGAAGGACGGCGGTGTGTGTGGTCGCATACCGTCGTAAACACCAGACGGTGTGGCGAGTCCTGGAGCTCACCTGGGTGGAGCCCGAAGGGGCAACGCGTTCAGAGGACTCCGGTTCCGTTCCGTAGGAGATCCCGGAGTCCTCTACGCAGCGCAGAGGACGGCCACCGGGGGGGTTTTAGTGCAGTAAAAATCCCACATAACCCCGTGTCGCTCCCACGGCACCGGGTACCTTTTGAAGGTTTCCCCCTCGTAAAGAAAAAAAAAAAGGTTGGGTTAGGTTAATTATGTTTAGGTTACTTCAATTTAGGTTCTTCTTTTATGCAAAATGAAATAGGAAAAGAGCATGAGTGACATCTGCTATTATGAACCATTAACGTTATAAACATCTGTAATTATTTTAAAATAAATAGTGATCTATAGAAGCTGTTAGGCGAGTTACATCTATTTATTTATATTTTTGGTTCAATAGAAATATATTTAAAAAAAAACAATAATCTGACTAGTTAGTCTGACACACAATTACTCCGTACCCAGATCAGAAATATATATTCATTAATGCGTGACCATGGATCAAACTTGGAACCTTTCTTTTTTTATTAATTAGGTAAAAAATGCATATGAAAAGTGATCTCATTGTTCATTCTTAGCTTTCAGATGCTGAAAAGGACGATGTACCGGAGCACGTGAAGAAGGCTGCGCGGGAGATGAACAGGAAGGCTTTCGAGGAACGCCTGCGGGAGATTAAGATGAGTGAATACGACGCCAAGTTGTACGGACAGTTCCTGAGGGCTGTGCAACCGCAGGTAAATAGCTGGAACTAGATCCCTTTGCTGTACCACACTGGAGGTATAGTCCGCGTCAAACTGCTAGTCCGCTCCGAATATAGAAACGAGTCGGGTCGGGATATTAGCGGGACGAAGACAGCGCGGGACCCCCGGCACCCACCGCTGCCCGCTCTTGCCCGCGATTGCCCGCTCATATTATGAAAAAAAAATTACAGACTTCGAAAATATTCACAGATCGGTGCCTTGAGAGGCGTGCTGGCAGAACTCCAAGCGAAGAAGAAAGAGAGGCAGTGGAGTCGCCATCAGACCAGTGGAGAGTTGGACGACGGCAAAATTATAGAAGGTCAGTAATTTTATGTGTAATGAAGGCATTAAAATATAAAAAGTAGATAATAAATGTAACGATTATCGAAAAAAAAACATAACGAGCTGAGTTTTTTAACCGGATTTTGTCAGTTGAGATTGCGTTTCGATCCAGTAGATAGTATAAGAAAATATTGTAACTGATAATTTGTAAGTGCTTTCGTATGTCTATACCAAATGTCGCTGTAGTTCCGGGACCAGAATAGGGCTACGGTATCCCCTGCCTGTCGTAAGAGATGACTAAAAGGGGGCTTCCGGGGTTGCGGGTGGCAAGAGTGAGAGCTCGAACCGCCCGGCCAGCAACCCCGGGCCATCCCGGTCATTCTAAGTTATTCCTATATTATAAACGACGACACATACCGCCATCCATACGGCGGTATTTGTGGTCGCATACCGTCGTGCACACCAGATGGTGTAGCGAGCGTAAAGCTCACCTGGGCGCCAAGAGGACTCCGGTTGCGTTCCGTTGGAGATCCCAGAGTCCTCTACGCAGCGCTGAGGACGGCCACCGGGGGGTATTAGTGCGATAAAAATCCCACATAACTACGTGTCGCTCCCACGGCACCGGGTATCTATTGAAGGTTTCCCTCTAGTTAACAAAAAAAGGCCTATAATACAAAATGAATATATTTCGTTTAGGTTTAACGGGCGAGCGGTCGATATACCGGCGACGGACAGAGCAGGAGCCGCCCCCCGGTGCGCCGCTCGACAAACCGAAACGTTTGCGAGTGGTACTGGACGTCTCTGGCAGCATGTACAGGTATATGTTTTGTATTTGATCACTTTATTTACGATTTATCCACTTGTCGTTAGTCATTTTTAGGTTAGGTTGTCTTTTCGCCTTTATCTGTATTAATATTGATAAAATACAATAGTGGGTAGTGACCAAGAGGGTTTGGGAGTTGGTAAAACTAATTTTCGACAGATGGCACCACTGTCATTCCAATGTAGGTATAAATTTTCCGTTTTATGTAGGGGAAACTGGGGACACTTGATCCTTACGGGAGACTTTGTACACTAGATTTACAGAGCTTCTGCGAACACAATATGATTTTAGTATGGCAACATTGGTTGTCTATGATTCGTTATAACTTTCTAATCTTGGTACTCTTGTCCAATTTGATATTTAAGCAGATGGCGGATGATTGTGTGTTTCGTGTCGCAGGAAAATATTTTTCGTAAGTTTTCATTTTGCTTAAATAATTGGTTAGTAAACTTATTTTGGGTAAGTAGCACTTTTAAACTATTCATTATCTATGTTTTTAAACGTCTGTTTCATGGAATAGTGTTAATAGTAGTCGATTTTTTATCAATATCTTTTTATAACCACAGTATAGCTAGGGTACACTTGGTACACTTTCTTATGGGAGATATGATCCCCCCGTATCCACTAATGTTTATTTTTGAATAATTTCAGGGTTCAATATGCCTAGAGTATATAAAACAATAGAAGGTGCAAGAAAAATAATATCAACCATAAGATTCTGTGATAATAGGAACATTAAGTAATGTTAGCTGAAAACATAGTTACTCGTATATGTGATTTATCAAAACAGTGGATATGTTGTTGTTGTTGTTTCTACTTTATCTACTAAGCAAATAAATCAATGGTAAATCAATTTTAACATATTTTTTGTTTATTTTGGTATCATATGAAAATATATCAGACTTATTTCCCGCAGGTTCAAGTGTTCCAGAGGGGGGGGATCAAGTCAGACATATATATGGGACACATGGTATCATTCCCTATACAAAGTTTTCGTGGGCTGGTTACAAAATTTATATACCGATATCATTAGCTTTTATACTTAGTATAGCCAATGAAATTCCACGTATTTCAGTACCAATATATCTAAAATCGGATCAATGTTTACCAAATAGTGGTCAAAAAACAAAAGGGGGGATCAAGTGTCCCTAGTTTCCCATATGTCATATTATTTCTTTAAAATGCGGGCGAAGCCGCGGGCCATCACTAGTATATCTATAAAAAAACACTTGTTTTATGTAAATCTACTTGTATCCAATTGACTTATCTATGTTCATTGTGCCTTTCATCATAAACAATTAAAAAAACATATTGGCGAAACCACTACCATGGCCCTTCAATTATTATATTAACGTATTCATACAATTTACCACAATCAGGTTCAACTCCTACGACGGCCGTCTAGAGCGGTCGATGGAGGCAGTGGTGCTGCTAACGGAAGCCCTGAAGGGCTACGAGACGCGGATCCGCTACGATATGTACGGTCACTCGGGCGAGGAGCACGCCCTTGAACTCATCAGGGTCGACCGACCACCGGAGAACGAGAAACAACGGCTACAGGTAGAATATACTCTATTTATTGTCTACTTATTATTATATGCATACTGTATTTATGAGCAATAAAAATTTGAATTTGAATTTGAATATGAATATGATTTTAGACTACAATTATGGCGGAATTAAAATATTTTATTATGTAACGGGTGTACTCGTGATATGCGTTTTTTAATTTCCGTATTGCCGATATTTCGGCCCATTTGCATGGATCATGGTTATGATGAAACTGCGGTGGCGGGTAGAAACTACGTGACAAGTACTAGTGATAGATTAATCTATCTAACCTACGTCTAGTTCGTTTTTCTTTTCTATTCTAGTTTCTTTTAGTTTATCTAATTTCAAAAAATTCTAAATTCTGAATGAATAGTCAACAATTGAGGAACTAAAATCGAAAATATTTCCAAAATGTTGAAACCGAAAATGAAATTCTCAATTTCGAGGACCGAAAATTGAGGTTCATGACAGATCCGGAGTGTAAAGCCGACAATTTCATATCCTAAACTTTATACCCAATGCTCAAAATCTAAAACCTCTAAATTAAATCGTAATTCTTACTTATTATTGAAGCAAGCTGTCATGGTGTAATTTACGCGCAACAATGCCGACATGCGCAGTTAAGTGGTGCATAAAAAAAGAGAAATGTCGTTTTATTTGTAAATGATCTTAAAACTACATTTTTTTATATATTTTTCAAACACAAAAATAGATGACAGTAACAATTTCAATTGTCAGAACTGGTACCATTTTCTAGTTAGGAGTGAGTAATCTTTACTAATCTATGGCCTATACTCTCTAAATCATAATTGTTCATGTCGCTTTCCTTTAGATAATCCGCACGATGCACGCCCACGCGCAGTTCTGTTGGTCGGGCGACAACACGCTGCCGGCGACAAAGCACGCCATCGCGGGACTGGCCGCCGAGGACGCGGACGAGGCCATCGTGCTCGTGCTCTCCGACGCTAATCTGCGCAGGTGACGGGATGGGACGGGATGGGATGGGATGGGAATGGATGGGACGGGTTGGGACAGGATGGGATGGGATGTGACGTGATGCAATGAGAGTTATGTGCTGTGATGTGATATAATGTAACTTGACGTGGCTCTAAGCAAATAATTTTATATAACGTAACTTAAATTAATATTATGAACGGTAACGTATGATTATAACGATAAAAAAATAATTGTAACAAAACGTACAGTAATGAATAATGAAGTTTATTTCTGCGATGATAAAATTACAATGGGATATTACGGGTTTTTTGTAAAAGTGTTTTCTAGCATATTGATTCAATGCTCTTGTTTGACAGATCCAGTTTTCTCACCACATTACAAAACATCCGAGATTGATATGAATTCATAGATACAAATCTTCTATTACACAGATACGGCATCCCTCCAGAGCAACTCGGGGCGATCTTAACGTCAGAGCCCCAAGTTCAGGCACATGTGATTTTCATTGGAAGTTTGGGAGATGAAGCTGCTATGTAAGTGAAAAATATTTGATACTAAAATAGTTCTTGTTAAGATATATAGATCAGATAATGTTTAATTTTTGAAATCGGTAAGAGATGGTGCCACATATATCTAGAATGAGTAGCAGTTTTAACATCTTATAAAATATATACACAAGGTACAAGCTATGAAGTGATCCTAGGTGGAAGTTTTCCTTCGCCAAACTGTTACAACGCGGGTTTAAAGTTCTTAAATATAATATTTTTATTAAATAATTTTGGAATTTCTCAAATTATCGCGAAGTCAAGTCTATCATACTATAATATTTTTATACTTTGTTAACAAAAGTTATAAATAAATAACTTTTTACGGTTATAACCTTACACAAGAACTTTCTGTCTTATTTATTTCTCACCTAAAGATGCGTACATAAAAACCCTAGCCCAAAATATAAATCTAATTCATTATTCAGGTTCCTACCTTTTGACTAAACAATGTCCTTTTCCTGATACAGGCTTCTACGCAAACTGCCCGCCGGCCACGCCCACGTGTGTATGGACGTAGCGTCGTTGCCGCAGATCATGCAGCAGATATTCGCCTCCTCCTTGCTGCAGGGCTCCTGATAACACTGCCAAGTTATAGCTGAATATGTTATGATAGCGAAATTTGTTTGTAAAGTAATAGTAGTTTAAATAAACTTTGCGTAGTTCGACGACAGTGACATCACACTTTTTGCCGTAGAGTCTATAATATTTCAGATAACATTTGTAACCACATTATCGAATCGCTTTTTTGTAGTCTATTTTGTTCATTTATCGTTTGTAAAGTATAGTAAAATAGGTATTGTGGATGTGGACGGTTTCCTTGAAAGTTCAACGAAAAGTGTTCGTGGAAAATGTCTAATATACTTTTGTTACTTTAATAGATACATTTTAGAATAATTTTACATTTCGCTTTATCTAAGATAATAATAAATATATCTAAGATAATAATAAATGTAATTTGTATATATTTACTTATAATACATTTCTGTCGCAATATACAATAGGTAAATCTCGATGTACCAACACATACCCCAAAGATGTCTGTGATTATTTTAGGAAATAAATGGTGTATTGACAAGGTCTGGTCTGGTGTGATGTAATTAATCTGGCACCTCCTCGATTTAAAATAATTGCTGATTAATAAAAAACATATTTAAAAGGTCACCTAAAATTTTCGGCAAAATTTCAAATACATAGAACTTAAAATAAATTAATATTCATAATAATTATTTTAAAATTGAGATTGCCATAGGCGATAAAAAGAGATATTGGCATAGGCGATATGATAATAATCACACACATAATTTTAATTGAATAGTTTAAAAAAATAAAGTAAATTATATAAACATTAATTATCATTCCACATTTGAGATAGTACATTTAGTACCAAAATGGTTTATGACGTAGTTGGTGGATGTTTTAATTTCTACCTTAAAATAAATAGGTTTTGATTAATTAATCGCAATTGTGATTTGAATTAGTTGTAAGATTAAATAAATTGTTGTATATTTTTATATATTTGTTTATTGAAAGAAGGAGAAATAAATCTATTTTAAATAGAAAACCTGTTTTTGTTCATGTGGCAACGATATACCTAATAACATTGTCTAAGCTCTCTACTATGTAGAAAATTAAAACCACAGATGTGTATTCTGTGATTAAAACAGTATTAAACTGAACGGTTTATATGTTTTTTATATGTCCTTATATAATTCTTACCTGAGTTCGGTCACAGATGCGCCGCTACCCCTGAGGACTAAGCTGGAACGCCTCGTAAATGTATGTCTCCCTTAACAAAAACTTCAAAAATAGAACACAGCAACGCTTAACACTACAGTTATAGAGAGAAATAGGTTTGGTGGTGGTAGTGCTGAATTGACCACAAAGGCTTCTACCACCTTTAAAATGTACACATAGATTCGATATGACGTAGTCTCTTTTGTATGTGTTTGAGTGCTTAATCATAGTATATGACAAATTACACCTATACATAATTATAGTATTCTTATATGAAATATTTATTTTCAAACGACTTCTTGCATTTATCTATACTTCAGTTTTATTTACAATATGTCTAAGTGTATTCATGACAGATCTAATATAATATCATTAATATCTCTATCAAGTCTTTGAAAGCTTTAATTAATTTTCACGTTCATCTTCAATGTAAGAGCTGTAGAGATATAATGACATACTTTGCAATCTTCACGCGTTGTTGATTAGCACGCGCCGCGGAGCTAAGCAATTGTGAACATTAACTAAACATCTTGACGAAGGTACACCCACATTACTCGGAAAAATAAATATATTCATAACCAAAGTTAATGAAGAGGCAGGGAATGCGTAACATTAAAGAATAGCCATGTATCGCTTAGAAGAAAATAATAGGGGCCTTTGAAGTTGATCCATAATATATTGCTATTTAGTAAATAATAGAAAAATAAACTAAAATCAGATTAAATCTAGGATTTTATATACTACACCTTATAAACAAGGTGGTCGAACCTTCTTTGGTTCGTGTCCGGCGGCACCACCGCCTCATCTATTTATGCCTAATAACAACAGTGTTAAGCGCTGCTATATTTGAAGGGTGTGGTAACAGAAGCATGATTTTCTGAGGTTTTTGAGTTTAGTTAGAAGTAACGGTACATCTGTGGCTGACTTCAGGTAGGAATCTAGTCTTATTCAGGGTATGTTGCGGATGTCTATGGGCGGTAGTAGCCATTTACATGGGTGGACTGCATGCGCGTTTGCTACTTCTATATTAAAAAAATAATAACACCTCATGTTACAAGCTTATTTATTTTGTTTTGTTTTTATACTAAGTTTGTTAAGAACAGAACAAATGTGGCGTGGTCACTACATCGCCCGGTCGCCGGCGCCGGTCGTCCAACTTCGCAACTCGCCTCGAGCAATTTCACGATTGATGTCAATCCAATTTGTGTTATTGGAAACTGTGGGCGTGTAATCCCTGTTAACAAGAATTGTTGAAATATAAGAAATTATTTTGTCATCTATTTTAATAATGGTATTATATTCCCTTTATAATCACGAATCTTTCAGATAGACCAGGGTCGATAATTTTTGAAACCAAAAAAAATTACAATAGAATGAAACCCATTGGAAAAGGAGGGGAATATGATCAAAATGAAAGGAAAAATAAATTACGGTCGATCCGAGTTCGGGAAGTGGGAGGGGGTGAGTTTTTAAGGGTAAAAAATGGTTTATCTTAATTTCCGGCTAAACTACACGTCCTATGCGAAAAAGTTCAATGGCAAAGTTGTAGGTAATAAAAAGATCTACAATTTTTGTATTTGCAATTTTTTCACATAACCTCAAAATTTGGGTGAAAAATTCGAAAAACCAAGTTTTTGGTTTTTTATTTATATCTTATTCAAAAATATATTTTTTTTTACGAAATTTGGTGAAAACTTACCGTATTATGTCCCAAATACACTGTAATTTATTTGATTAAAAACATTTATTTTTTCGCCTTATTTTCACTTAATATCAAAAAAGCACCCTAATTTTCAATCGAAAATTCTGACGTCAAAATATCAGCTTTTTTCAAAAAGTTTGGGGTCTTTTTGTTCGTTGAAATATCTACTTTCTGATGGTGTAAAAAAAATATACATTACTATAGGAAATGTTCTCAGAAAATGCAAAAAATTGAAAAAAACCCAATTGTATTTATTGTCGATTCTCTTCTTGCTAGACTCCACTAAACGATTCAAAGCTGATTTTTTTTTATTTCATACACTTGCTTGTCATCTGACTTATTGCAGATTATACAAACAGATCCATCCATACTGATAATCTGAAAAGACAAAATTAAATTAATAATGCCTTCAAAGTTTTATCATGAGTATAACTAAATTTGTTTGTATAAAATAAACGAAATTACTATTTTTTATTCTTGTACTAAAATATCATTCAATTTTAATTTTTTAGGTTATGTTATGTTAAACATACTATTTATGAAAGAAAATATTACTATTTTTATTTTAAAGTTGATTAATATAGATTTAAATACAGATTGTATTTACCTTGCTATGTAGATTCCAAACGATTTTTTGAATAAAGTAAATTTCTCACAATTCACTTAGAGTAACTGAGCCTGCACGTGTATTTTTAAAAACGATGTTGTACACTGTTCTGTATCTCGAATACTGGCTAACGGTTTTTACAGCTGCTACGAAATAGCAGGTATGTAGTAAGGCCCAGACCCTCCTAGGTCCGTCCCCACTTCTCTATGAAATAACTTACAATGGGCTAAAATTTACCGAAGGTCACTGTATATAAATTATCTTAAAACAGCAGTAAATAGACATCTACAAATATTATTTAAATAAGATTCTACAACTTTTTCAAAATATTGTAGATGTCTTCTTAAATATTAACTTATTTGTTTGTTAATTATTGAAGTATATTTTAATTTGCAACTTTTTCATTTATCAATAAAACATGAAATCTTACGTTTTTTGAGTAATTAAAGTGTAAATTTTAATAAATACTTCAAAATTGTACATAATGATATAAAAACATTTTTCGAATTTGGGTTTTTTTCAATTTTTTGCATTTTCTGAGAACATTTCCTATAGTAATGTATATTTTTTTTACACCATCAGAAAGTAGATATTTCAACGAACAAAAAGCCCCCAAACTTTTTGAAAAAAGCTGATATTTTGACGTCAGAATTTTCGATTGAAAATTAGGGTGCTTTTTTGATATTAAGTGAAAATAAGGCGAAAAAATAAATATTTTTAATCAAATAAATTACAGTGTATTTGGGACATAAAAAGGTAAGTTTTCACCAAATTTCGTATAAAAAAAAATTATTTTGAAAAAGATATAAATAAAAAACCAAAAACTTGGTTTTTTGAATTTTTCACCCAAATTTTGAGGTTATGTGAAAAAATTGCAAATACAAAAGTTGTAGATCTTTTTATTACCTACAACTTTGCCATTTAACTTTTTCGCATAGGACGTGTAGATTAGCCGGAAATAAAGATAAACTATTTTTTACCCTTAAAAACTCACCCCCTCCCACTTCCCGAACTCGGATCGACCGTAATTTATTTTTCCTTTCATTTTGATCATATTCCCCTTCTTTTCCAATGGGTTTCATTCTATTGTGATTTTTTTTCATTTTTTACCATTTTTAAAGGCTTCGGCACTGGTCTAAGAAAGTTTCAACAGATTATTTATCAAATTCTGCGTAAAATTATGCTTGTATTTTCTACGTACTCAATAATACAGACAAATCACAACTTAGCTGGTGAAATAATGGTCTAGGTGAATAATTTTTTTACACACGAGATTCCTATATAACGTGATCAGCGCCAAGAAAGGATATTTGAAAAAGAATCTCTTTGAATTAAGAATAAGTACTTATATGCAATAAGAAATTATGCTGGTAGAATTAGTGATTGATTTACCAATGGGCTTAGTAGTGAGTACCTAAGTTGCAGCAAAGGGCGGCAGATTTTTCTTACACGATCTTAATCTCACTAACAAATTACAGAGACAATTTAAACATTGATAATGCTTGTCAACTTGTAGGTGGGTAGAAGTAGAAATTTCATCAAAGTTGTCAATGTCGCTTCTTGTGACCAGTCGGTATCTTGCGCGCCCCTGTTTTCAAGTGGACTAATCGTGCTGCCGCGTGTGCTTTCTGTAGTGTGTGATAGTGATAAGTGACCACTCAGGAAGACCAGGCCGTGCTTAGTTCATTGAGCCTTGTGACAGCGCCGTGATTCTAGTCTGCAGATTGGCTGGAAAGGCAAGGTAGGTGGTTTTATCTACTGAACTGTTGAGACAACGATTGTGTTATAATTCTCTTATTATTCTATACATAATTCAGTTCACTATATTGATGGGCTTGTGAGGCCTGTACTTGACGTATCGCACAACGATCGACGACTTTTTTGCGCTGTATTTTTTCTATAGGAGCGGCAAAAAGTAGTTAATGAATATATGTATTTGATCGTATCTCAGCAGGATGGCCTTGAACTAGGGATGGAGATGTAGAATTTTGTTGCCCCTATACAAATTTGAATAGTACTAGCGGTAAATGTGTAAATCCGCCATTAAATAGAAACCCTCGTGTATCCACTACAGCTCAAAATTTTTTCGTATTAAGAGCTATTTTGCAAGATTATTTTTTGTTCTTAGAACAATACATCTTTGGTCGACCTACAGACATACGGATTGAATTAAAGAAAGCCATTAGCATTAGTAACTGTTTAGTAATCCCAGCAAGTTATATACTGAAATTTAACAAATATAATCGTTATGACTGGGATATTAAATTAAATTGAGTCGTAAACCATAACTATGCACAAACTAAACCTCTATTATCCCACGGATTCTAACATTGCGAACTATGTCAAGGGTAACCATTATTCAACATGGTATTCATTATCCTTGCGAAACAGGAATCCGCCCCTGACCGTCGCAGCATCCAAATGACCTAGCTTTATGGACTTGACCTAGAATATCCCATGAAGTAGGTATTTTTATTGTAATGAGTGTGTAGGGTTGAATTCTGACCAAAGATATAGTGTCTTGATAGAGCCCTAACTTTGGTAAAATAAATAATATAGACGTAGTTGTATGTCGTAAGATTTTAGAACAGTTTGAAGGTTGAATTTACCTGTGCCACTGTAATCTAAATATATATAACTCAAAGGTGACTGACTGACATAGTAATCTATCAACGCACAGCCCAAACCACTGGACGGATCGGGCTGCAATATGGCATGCAGGTAGATGTTATGCCATGCGCTAAGAAAGGATTTTGATCAATTCTACCCCCAAGGGGATAAAATAGGGCATGAAAGTTTGTATAAATCTTCTTAGTTAATAATATTACTTCGTAACGCGAGCGAAGCCGCGGGCAAAAGCTCGTGTACACATAATTCTGTAGATATTATATTCAGTGATCAACCGTGATCCCCGGACCCTTAGACCGCCGATTCGGAGGTCAAGTTTTAGCCACTAGGCTATTACTGAATTTCAAGGTTGTAGTAGTATAAAATCATTAGGAGACATCCCAACTATGCTCTAATGAACGTCAATGCACTTGTAATCGCCCTTGGGTAGGATGTTCAGTCTTTTTGGCGTTGGATACAGCTGTCCACGGGCAGCAGTAATAATATAAAAAATAGGTGGGCGACATTCCATAAAATGTAACGGTGCTAAATGTCTGTGTTGTGTTGTCTGACGCGTCGTATAACGTTTACGCACACATACATATTACAGTAGTCACGCAATCGTAAATTAAAAAGCTAGTCATTTTTAGTGTTTCATTATTTTCTTATGTCTTCGTCTAGGACCTATAATCGACCTCTGTGTTTACGTAATATTGATCGTATTTTCATTATGAACACTTTTAAGGACAATCTTGTATAGAAAAGTGTATATCAAAAACCACCCAAAACTTATTGAAACTTACATTAGAATCAGATTTTTTGTAAGATTTTATAATTTTGGAGCTAATGTAGGAAAAGTATAATTTGATGATAATCCTGATTTTTCTGTATTTATACTTTGTCCTTTGCCCGAAGGTTGTCTGGAAGAGATCGGTATTTATTTTTATAAGTTGATCAATGTTGGTCTTTACTTTCGGCGTAAGAGTAAATTGTAATATGTAGTTGTATTGCCCCTTTATGTAATCACTAGTTGTATCCTATTTATTTATTGCTGATGTTATTATCCTACCCTCTTGAGGTGCACTTAGACCCGCCACTAGTATGAGATTTTACGTTTTGACAAAAACTACTGCTTTTGTTTTTGTTTACGTATTTTCCATATATTTCTTATCAGTCTTGAGACAAACCGCTAGGAGCGCTGATTGGAAATGTATGGGCAAATACGTAAACAAATAACGTAATTTTTGTAAAATCGTAAAAACTCATGGTAAGGGTACAGATGCGACACAAAATCAATTGATACCCTGGGTGCCATCACTGCTCATGAACTGAGATTGTTGGTATCTAGCTCACATATTGTAACCTTATTGTAACTAAAGCTTACAAACGTAGGGATACGATAATAAATAATGAGTTGTTATTTCATTATTATTTTTGTTTTAGATGAATATATGTTAAGATTTTTTTCTTTCTTTCTTCTTACTTTTTAACCAAATATATACTAAAACTTGACTAAATAATATATTTCCATATCAACAAAATAATTATGCGCGTTCGAGCAGTGTTTCTCAATTTATAAGGGCACAAACGAACAGACCCCATAGTAAAAAATATTTTATAATATGTTAGTAAGGACCTATATTTTCTGACCTTTAAATTTTATGAAGATAAAAGCGAGATATTATCGTAGGTATGTGTAAAACTAGAGAAGTTGACCCGTTGATATCATAGTAGTGACCCAGACGAAACGCATTAAACAACAACTAACTACAACAAGTTATATCTAACTGGTGTCTTGTTTAGTCTGTATTACAAGTTTCATTTATATAAAAGGGTAGTTGCTAGTTTTTTATGACTTTTCTTTTACAGAATCAACTCTTTATACGTCTTCGTATGGGTTGTCATTTTTGCTATGTCATGTTGTCCCCATTTTATATACCTATCGTAGGTGAATCTTTTGTGGCTCGACATCGGAAGCACCATCACCGCACTTATTTTTAATAACACTAGTATTAATTGCTTTAAAGGGTTTGGTAAGGGGGACAATGCATCTGTGGCCGAACAGGAATTCTAATGTTATCTAGAGTTTGTTACAGTCCTCAGTTCTCAACTTTGTACTTTTTACTATGTACTCGTAAGCCATATCACTTATATACATTGCAGGCACCTTATACACGTACAACAAATGTTTTTGTTATTTATTTATTTTAATTTTTTGTGAGCGTCGTATTTTCACACTACAATAAAATACTCCACAGAATTAAATTATAAGGAACGTAAGATAAGCAATCATTACGTTTAATTAACGCCGATAAAATCCCGCGTTCATTGTTGCCGGCCGTTAATAGCGGCACAAAACAGTGTAAAGTGATAATAAAGCTTCCTACGCACGGGACGATAAACCGACAGTAAATTAGTTTACTGCGATATACAATGTAGCTGTTGGACGGGCCTTTATATGTAGTAGAAGTAATAAAACGATTAGTAGTATAAAGTAAGAAACGAACATTAAATCCCTCAGATGTAAGTCAGTCAGTAATAGTACAACAACTTACCTTTTTGGCGCGCTTCCTGAGCGCTATTAAATAACACTTATATGAGATTAAAACAAAATTTGTTTTGCAGTAAAATATTATTATATATTGGCCACTGTTTTGTTGAAAATATAACACACGGTGTTGCGTCACCAGTTCAGAACACTCGTGCCGTGGATCGTCGTATGAATTGAAATTTCTGTTGTGAGTCTGGGTGTTTGCGTATTCGTCTATGTACCTATGTGTCCATCGCACCCACGAATCAGGGACCCTAATGTAGGGTTGGAAATAGAAAGCGGTTATTGCCGCTATTTCATTCTAGAACTTGGTGTATAGGCGCTACGGCATTCCTAGGTGTATAGACGACTTTATAAAGTTTATTATATTACATTATTAATTTCGTCAGTTATTTTTTTTGTAAACAATCGTGTAGTGTGTAGAGTGCCTTAAGCTAACGTGTAACGATGTATAATGAGAACAGGGGGATTAAGTGCTATTTGGGTACATTTCGCCTAAAGAGGTTAGAAGCGACATGTTGAGGTTTTGATCAAAATCTTTACGGTGAACCCCTCTAGTTGGATTGAGGGATCTTTGCTGGTATCAGTTAAGGTTTGTGAAATCAGATGTGATATCTTTTGTACGATTTAATATTTATTTTTTGAATCTCACAGAAAAAAGTTCAAACATGTCGTTAAACAAACGCTATGTAAAAAAGCGTACTATAAACTAAGTGATTATTTGACTGATAAAACGGTGTGGTCTGAAGTAGCTCCACATGTAGGTACCATTAGGTTAAGTTTAACATTGTAAAAAACATTTTTTTTAAATATGGAGTTTCTTTCGCCGCTTCGTCTCCATAACAAAACACCTTGTGAAGTGGTGGTAGTTTTACTGACATTCAAAAAGTGCTCTGTAAAGAAGTTATTTTGAATAAAAAATTTTGATTTGATTTGATGATATAAAGTGCAAATAGCTAAATGACGTCATATCTGAGGACTTTGTATTCGTTATGTTTATAGCTGTGTTGTTTTTATTATTGTCTAGATTCGACGCGTCCGACGGCCACAATAAATGATAGAATAAGTAATTCAAAAGCATAAACTTGTTTATTACTTCCAAAGTGATAAAAAATAATGTTTGGTTTCGTAGAGGCGACTTTTTCATAATCATAATATTGCTATACGAATGTAATTTAGGTACATAATTTCAAAGCGAAAAATCCTATATTTGTAATACTTGCATTTATAATGTTCCTTTGCACTTTGTGTAATTAAAAATAAATTACAAAAAAATATAAAAAAACCCAATGATGCTCAAAAATTAAGCTTATGACACGGCTACAATTTAGACGAATCCAACGACACCTTAGAATCCATCTAGCTTTTTGGGCTAAAGGGCGTGCCAGATACCTTGTACCATAGATTAGTAAAGATACTTCGCCGCCTTGAAATTGAATGAAGCCGCAAATGGCTTATTATAGTAAGTTCTTTTTTTGAATTCTTGACAAATAAAAACATTTTTAGAGAAAATTTACGAATAAATAACTAATACTGCGTAATTTACATTATAATTAAATAATTTATAATAATAATTTCAAATATTTTAGGGACATTTTAGCACGGAGACGTGGCAAAACTTTTTTACGCAACTATTTCAATTCTCAAAACTGGGTACATTTTCTTGTAAGGAGTGAGTAATCTTTACTAATCTATGCCTTGTACATACGTAATTACGCTCGAAAAATAATAGGTACCCTCAGCAGCCAGGTAAAGAGGTACATCAAATAAAATCTGATATATAAAATTTTCGTGTCACAATGTTAGTTACCGTACTCCTCCGAAACGGCTTTACCGATTTTCACCAAATTTTATATGCATATTTTGTATATATATACTTTATATGCATAGTAGGTCTGAGAATCGGCTACTATCCATTTTTGATACGCCTAAGCAATAAGGGTTGTTACCCTTAACATTTTTTTTATTTATATGGCAACACAACGTTTGCCGGGTCAGCTAGTATCCGATAATTTTCACTATGATGTTTCCGCAGCCCGAAAGTCCTTCTACATCTTTATACTATCTGCGGGTAAAGTACGCTTTCATGGCTTGAAACTACTTCGCAGCATGAAAGGAACCGAGTTATAAAACTAACTTTCCGCGCTAACAAAACCGGTAACTAAGTATATAAACTGGACTTAATAAATTAAATTTGATAGTATCAGGCGTTACTTTTGCGGCAATCCATGCTATTAAGTTACGATTAAAACTACTTTGCAACAATCCAATATAGGTAGTATGTATGATATTGTATTTTATTTTATACGAGCTTTTGCCCGCGACTTCGCACGCATTACGAAGTAATATTTGCATCCCCTATTTTATCCCCTTGGGGGTAGAATTGATCAAAATTCTTTCGTAGCGGATGCCTACGTCAAAACATCTACCTGCATGCCAAATTTCAGCCCGATCCGTCCAGTGGCTTGGGCTGTGCGTTGATAGATCACTATGTCAGTCAGTCACCTTTGAGTTATATATATTTAGATTAATGGTGCATACTGCATGGTTTGAGATGTATACCATCATACATATTATTGTAGCACATTATTGCGAAGTATTTTTAATCCTAACTTAATTAAATTTGAAACAACTACGATTTTATTGCCACAAAAATAAAGATTTAAGTGAGAATTCTTCGTTTGTACAATACCAATGACAGTATTTCAATCCATTTCGTAATTTAATCTGCCGCTTAAACCTCTCTTGTTTATATAAGATCCTGCCATAATCTCTCGGAGAAGATTCCCTCGGGATCTTGTGTATTAAAGCCGGGATTTCGGAGCCTGTTCAATTATACAGGAATTACTGATTTATCTGAAAAAAATCCGTCAATATGACAAAAGCTTTGCAACAAGGTTTTAGTATTTTTGTAGGAAATATTTATAATGATTTGATGTTGAAGTATACGCTGCCAATAGGTTAGGTCCTAGGTTTGATTTTAGGCGAAAGGGTTGTTAGGAATTGGAGTGTTATCTGACCTAGGCAATGTTTGGCCGTGAATCTGCTTTCAAAGTGTCAGAGAAGGCTAGCTAAATAATACTAACTAAGGCTTTAATAATGCTAAGGCTATAATAATAAGGCTAGCTAAGGGTTTTTTCTAGTCACGACGGTTATGTCCGCGTGTGTATTTCTCGGATGTGGAAATTAACCCTCTGTATTTCTTCCATGTCCCGCGTACGTGTGTCATACATGACAGGAGAATCATTTATGAAACAAGAGGGTGCGAGAGGTGCCTGCGGAAAACCTAGTGTGCATACGCAAATATAAATCCGTGTGATAGGAAATAGGCTATTAGTGTCAATTGGTAGATTTTACACGCATTCGTGTTTTTATCCACAGGTGCGATCGCAACACAAATTTTAAACACTGTTTTTTAAAGCGTTTTAAATGTATATTTTAGTAGGTCTAAAGTTTGGCATAGTCAACCCCCGCGGCAGAGACAATTCCATGCAGGGTTTCCCCACGAAAAAAAAGCTGATCAGGTGCGAGTCGACAACTGTCGAGCCCGACTCGCACGTCACGGTGCGGGTGAGAGGTGCGTCACGGTGGGGGAGTCATATGACCCCCCTGGGACCAAGCCTATCCAGGGCCCAGGTCTCAGATATATGATAATTTATTTTAAATACGAATATTAGTTACCAAATCAAAACAGAAGCCTGAAAAGATGGAATTTCAGGACGATTGGGTGGGGGGGTCATGGCCACACTGCAGTCCCAGTGGGTCACAACCCACTAGGACCGCGCCTGTTTATCCAGGTCTCAGTGGGGTGTGATATATGCCAGTTTCTTTTCAATACGAATATTAGTTACCAAATCAAAACTGAAGCCTGAAAAGATGGAATGTGAAACCTCTAAGCTATCACTGTTTATATGTTATATTTTACGTCACGTACATATCGAAAGTATTTAGCCTTCATACTGCGAGGTCTTAGACCGGGAATTTTCCCGTCCTACGTGACAGGAATGCCAGGCGTGAGTTTATAGGTCAATGTTACGTTCCTTTCTAGTGAGATCGTAGAACGTTTAGCGTTTTTTTAGGGAACAGTTTTTTTATTTCTATTTATATTTTACTGCGAAACATACATGTGATATTTATACCTCGTATAGGCTTATTTGAATATGAAAATTTGGAAGTTAATAATAATAATAAAAGTACCTACCTGTTTAATCTGATATGTAAGGATGTAAAAGTTATAAGTTATAAGAAATACGTAAGTATTAAATTTCTCATAATTTCTGTAGCTAGAGAGATAATAAGCACGCTATATGGGATTATATAAAAGATAATAACTAGTATTGTAATTTGTACCTAGCTAATTTTCAAATTCTTCTAATTTTTAAATTCTATGGACATAAAAGGAAGTTACATACGGAACTCTGAAATATGTATTAATGCGACTTTTTGCGACAAAATCTTTCAAAACCACACAGTGACGATAAATAATTACTAATCGAAATAGCTAATTATAACGGCGGTGCCGCCTTAGTCACCTCATGAAAAGTTACACTATTAAAATTTAACCGAACATTAAACCTTTAAGGAACTTTTAAGATCCCGTGATCGTGATAAGTACAAAGTACGGAGGACGTGCCTCGGCGACGCGAGAGAAGATATACAATAATCTCCAATATCGCCCACTGGGGGTGCACTTTATACGACACGACAACGACGCTGTTAACGACTGTGTAACGACATTACTCGCATATATTTGATTTTGTTTAGACATGCTTTTTATTTGGTCTTGACATTGAAGCGCAGCAGAGACAGATTTATTTTCTTAATACTGCAAGTTGAATAAAAATATTATTTGATATATACAGTTATAAAATAAAAAAAGGATATTAAAAATAATTAAAGTAAGTAAAAATAAAAATAGCCTTTATTTCTACGATAACTTATACTTTTACATCTTATAAATGTTATTAAAGATATTATTGAGCAATTTACTTTAATATTACTATACATACTTTTTTGATAAAATAAATATTTAGTTGTTAAAAATTTAAACTATTTCTAACAATCCTTACTAATATTATAAATCTGAATGTAACTCTGTCTGTCTGTCTGTCTGTCTGGTTGTCTCTGCTTCACGCCTATACCACTGAACCGATTTTAATGAAATTTTGTATAAAATTTTGTACAAAGATAGTCTGAGACCCGAGAAAGGACATAGGATAGTTTTTATCCTAGAAATCCCACGGGAACTACGGATGGCGATCTAAGATCGATTAATCGGAGAATCGATCTTTTGGACCAAAAAATGGATTATTTTAATTGATATTAGTAAGGATTGAATCGTAAACTATGCATTTGATCAAGTGATGATCTTTAGCAAAGTTGTTGTCTATGAGCCCACGAAGGTTTCAGAGTTGGTACGACCAATATTCGCTAGATGGCGCCACTGTCATTCTAATGAAGGTACGAATTTTCAGTTTTATGTCATATTATTTTCTTTTAAACGCGGGCGAAGCCGCAGGCAAAAACTAGTTACATTATAAGTAAAAAATGATTTAAAATATTACAAATAGTAGTTGCCTCTTCGGCGTAGGCCTCTCCTAAACCTTTCCATTTATCACGTTCCCATGCCTCGCGCATCCATTCCATTGTAATCATCAAATCCAATTGTAATCCATTATTATTTATGATGCGATAAATTACGTAATTACATTAAAATATTTTCAATACTAGATTCAACAGATCTGAACAATTTTCAATATTTTAGCGTCAAAATGACTATAATGTATGCTAATGTTTGTGTGTATAACGCTTTCTAGAGTGTTAATTATTATTGTACCTGAATAATTCATAAGTAAGTATACATTTCAAAGAAATATTAATATTTATGCCTTGAGCTCGTTAGTCCTGGAATGGAGCCCAGCTTATAATACCTTTATTATGCAAAAGAAATAGTAAATGAGCATATAACATACATTTGATTTTGAGTGGTTACATGTGGTTTGCAGCTTGATGTGTGGTAAGCGTTTGATTTTGTTCGGAAAGTCTGTCAACTGTACCCTAAGTATGAGTTTTTACAAAAATGACTGTTTATGTATTTGTTTACGTATTTATACACATTTCCAATCAAGTCCGGTACAGTCCGCTAGGGGCGCTGATTGGAAATGAAAGGGCAAATACGTACACAAAAACAAAAACAGTCATATTTGTAAAAACGTTAAAACGAATACTAAGGGTACAGTCTATTATCAATGCATTTGCATAGATACGGAAGTCCCTGAACAGTCACAGAACAATTATATTATTATTGACAGTTGCGACAACCACAACATGATCGCGAAAACTACCAATTGTTGGCATTAATAGCCAATGATGGTAGCTTTCATAATGAAAGTAATTAATTTAGTATTAATTTAGGTTATATATCTTAAATAGATAGAAGTGTCTGACTGCCATTTTTATATTTTAAATGAATAGTGCCTGAGCGTTTACATTTTTGTTTTCATCCCTTATCGTTCATCGCCGTCGCAAACAATGATCGGTTTGTCCTCCTTGCCGGACTGCCTCTTTATAGCCTATTTCAAAAGTTAACGCCTTCGCCGATGAAGATTCATGTCGCAATAGGAAATTTAATATTGCAACATAAAACAAATCGTTTCTTCCTTGACTACGGCTTTTAAGGTTATCGTTTTATTTCTTTTTATAATATAGGAGTGGTATACGGGCATGCAGTCCACCTGATGGTAAGTGGCTACTGCCGCCCATGAACATATACATATAACCAGCTCCAATTAAGATTAAATGCCTTCCACAGATTGGTCACAGAGGTGCCGCTACCCCTGAGGACTAAGCTGGAATTCCACGGAAATGTATCTCTCCCTTACCAAACCCTTCAAACCAGAACACAGCTGCGCACTTTATTAGAAAGGTATATGGAAAACATCTCTGATGGAAAGTCATTCTCAAAAATTTTGAAAAAAATAATATTGCTACCTCTGAAAACTCAAGATATACTAACTCAAGCGCAATGTGGTTTGCTGCTTCAGCTGGTGTGAATATAATTAAACTTTACTTTCTTTTCCCTCTTCAATTACGGGAACATCAAACCACAACCTCAAGCACGTCGAGAATATTATTGTGGTCGCTGAGGTTAACTTGAGATCCAGTTTATTAACAAGGCGGTTTGCGTTTTGTTAGGGCTTATTTAAAAGTCTAAAGGTAGCAGGATTCTTTGTGTGTCGGTTGTGGTACTGATGAAAGGCGAAAGTAAGCAAGCAAAGCATCTGCAATTTTAGTGAGTCTCTTATGAATTTTTATATTACTTACTAGTTTTTGCCCGCGGCTTCGCCCGCGTTTAAAAGAGAATAATATAACAACTAACATACATAAAACTGAAAATTCGTACCTTCAACTTTGCTAAAGATCATCACTTAATCAAATGCATAGTTTACGATTCTATCCTTAGTAATATCGATTAAAATAATCGATGTTTTGAGTCCAAAAGATCGATTCTACGATTAATCGATCTTAGATCGTCATCCCTAGTTCCCGTGGTATTTCCGGAATAAAAACTATCCTATGTCCTTTCTCGGGTCTCAGACTATCTTTGTACAAAATTTCATCAAAATCGGTTGAGTGGTTTGGGCGTGAAGAAGAGACAACCAGACAGACAGACAGAGTTACTTTCGGATTTATAATATTAGTAAGGATAAGGATGATAGTAGCATTAGAAATTCAAGAAAACAAATTTGGAACCATATAACATTTCGTTAGAGAAAATCTGAAGGCTTTCTTTGAAGCTTCTCGTACCATTATTTATGTAGAGGCACCATAATGTTTACACATAAGTAATTATAGGAAACCCTATGAATTACAGTCTTGATACTAATTTTATTATCAAGTTATTAGACGTATTTTTCTGTCAATTTTATGTCAAACTAACTTTTACCCGCGATTTCGCTTGCAGTAAGAAGTTTTTATCTATACCTCGGGAGCGGTACTTTTTTGTGATAATGTCCTTTTCTGAACCGCTAACAACGTGTGTACAATATTTAATAACAATCGATTATATAGTTAAAGCGTGAAAGTGTAACAAACAAAGAAACTGACATTCCCATTTATAACATTAGGAATTTAGGATACGAAGAGGCAACGTACGCGTGTCAACGGGAAATCACGCACGAGTGACTTTCGATATTAGATCCTTCTGAGGAAACCATTTTCTCGTGGGGTCAAGGATTTTAATATTGCGAATATTTCAAAGAAGCTTGCCACCCGCGTGTGAATCTTTTTATATCATGTGTCCGTAAGAGAAATGAATAATATTTAAAAAAATAGTTTTTAGAGCATTTTCGAATGAAACGATATTTCTCCGCACTTTTTCTTCAATTTAGTGTTGTTTTTGCACCACTTAACTGCATATGTCGGCATTATTCCGCGTAATTACACCATGACAGCCATTAAATGGTTGACAGAATTGTCAGCCGTTGAAGCCATTTAATGAATTCCTTCAATAAAAAGGCGGTGAGATATCTATTTACGAGTATCTATGAACAATCAGTATAGATGTAAAATTAAAAAATAACTTAACTTTTGTTTTAATTTTTTTACAATCTGTTATGAAGTTAAAGCGTGAAAGTGTAACAAACAAACAAAGAAACTGACATATGATTTTATAACATTAGGATACGAAGAGGCAACGTACGCGTGTCGACGGGAAATCACGCACGAGTGACTTTCGATATTAGATCCTTCTGAGGAAACCATTTTCTCGTGGGGTCAAGGCTTTTAATATTGCGCATATTTCAAAGAAGCTTGCCATCCGCGTGTGAATCTTTTTATATCTTGAGAAAAAAGAGAAAATAATAATCTAAAATGTTTTATTTTCTTAGAAAAAGTAGAATTAGAATTTTTACGTTTGTTGTTGATATACGACCTTTATTAATAATCTATCTGTCAAATCTTTAGCTACCAAAGATTTAAATCTATCGAATATCGATCTTTAGTAAACGAAAATCGGGTATATTGAAGGATTAATTAAGAGGTGATAGACCTTGACAATCGGTGTGTTTCTAGTGTTAATCTCAGTCTAAATTAGGGATTTAGGTTATGATTTTCTTTTTTTTTAATATATATATTTGAGCCTAACGATAAAGCAGACGTGCTACCTGATGGAAAGTAGTCAACGTCGCCTATGGACATTTGGCAACACCAGAGGAGTCACCAATGCATCGCCGGCTTTGAAGGAGAGCTCTTTTTGCACCTTTTTTGAAGAGCCCTATGTTATAGCGCTCTGGGAATACCTCAGGAGGAAGTTCATTCCACATCTTGCACGTTCGCGGCAAGAATGTCCGTGCAAACCAAACCATGGAGGACCGCCACGGGTCCAGTTGATGTGGATGGAACCTCATCCTTCGGCGAGTGGTGCGATGGAGGAATGGTGATGTAGGCACCAGGTCAAAAAGTTCCTCGGAACACTCGCCATTGTAAAGCCGGTAGAACGCGTAGAGGGAACCTATGTCCCTCCGTAAGCTTAAAGGTTCTAACCGATCGGTGATCCTGGGGTCGTTGACGATTCGGATAGCGCGTCTCTGCACGGAGTCAAGTGGGTTAAGTTGGTATTGGGGCGCCCCTGCCCAGAGATGGGAGCAGTACTCCATGTGAGGTCTCACTTGTGCCTTATACAGCAGAAGGAGTTAATGTAATTTTATATTTTTTAATTTCATGATACGAATTTCAATTAAAAACGATCCCAAATAAAAAGATTGTGTATAACATTTATAAATAAATAATATTTTCTAAAACAAAAATTCAATTTCGTCATTTAGATGTTTGCCTAGCCGAGGTCGAATTCTCTACCTGCGTGCCTAACCGGCGAGCTAACCACCCGTTGGCCATCACATCAAAATTTATTGATACATTTATTTAAATTTATTAAAATCTCTTTTCCATCCTATTCCGTTCCAAGTGCTATGAATCCAATTTTCTACAATAGCACGCACGAAGGATTTCCTTATGGGACTAAACCGGGGAGGATTTGAAAGGTCAGGGCTAACATCCCTATATGGCGTATTTGTATGCAACTAGCGTCTCTTAATTCACTCAGTGAAACGAGTTTTCTGGTTGAGTGGTGGATTAACGTCAGTTTCAGTTCTAACTGACTGTTATGAAGTAGTGGTAATGATAGAATATTTTCAACTCTCAACCAAATGTATTAAATTAAATATATTTTACGAGCTTTTGCCCGTGGCTTCGCTCGCGTTACGAAGTAATATTTTCATCCCCTATTTTATTCCCTTGGGGGTAGAATTGTACAAAATCCTTTCTTAGCGGATGCCTATGTCATAACATCTACCTGCATGCCAAATTTCAGCCCGATCCGTCCAGTGGTTTGGGCTGTGCGTTGATAGATCACTATGTCAGTCAGTCACCTTTGAGTTATATATATTTAGATTAAGATCCCTCTAGTATCTTAAGGTATTTAATAAGTTACTAAATATGTATTTCAAATTCGTTCTTTATGTTTTTGCACTTCACACCACACTACAATACAGGGTTATTGTAGGCACTATATAAGATCCATGAAGACCCAGAATAGAAATATAAGTTAATTATTTTGGTGTCTTTGTGGCCGGAGATTGAACACGGAACTCCGCAATGAGGCCATAAGATGACCGCTACGCCGGAATCTTCGTGTATTTTTTATATCCTGTAAAAATACGAAAACATACTGATCAATGGACGATTGTCACGGATTTTTTTCGAATTTCTATTTAATTTGATACTATACCCTCAAATAGGACTGGGTTTCTACTTAAATTGATCTTCAACGTTGCTGTCCTAGAGGATTGCTGAGTTTGGTTGTTAAAATAAATGTTAAGCAATAAGGGGATTTTAGGTGTGTTAAAAAAAATGACTCTCTAGACCACTGGTCTAATATTAGTACATAGTAGTACAAGTACTAAGGTGTACCACTCACTCCCATTTATTATTAATGTGTTATTTTACCTTCTATGTAGAGTTTTATTTTATTTGTATTTACGTAATATTTTTCTAATCCGACAAATACATTTTACACTTTGTATGTCAATATGTAATCAAAAAGTATCTTAAGGGAATAAAAGCAATGGAAATTAATATAATGTAATTAAAAAGTAATATGTGTAGTTACTTAATTAAAAGTTTCAATTACAGTAATGGTCGAGGTAACAACGTGCGATGCCCTTGAGATAGTAATGATGCAATACACACATTACGGAGAATTCCCTTAATTCCCTACAATAAAGTGATATTTATTTCTATTAAGTACTAATGTAAGTGGCAAAGTGAATTGAATATAGCCACACCTATTTTTTTTGTAATACAGGAGTAGCAGACGAGCACGCAGTCTGCCTGATGGTAAGTGGCTACTGCCGATCATGGACATTCATGATCTATCCCTGATCAGATTAGATTCCTACCTGAGATCTGCCACTGACGCGCCGCTACCCCCGAGGGCTAAGCTAGAATGCCTCGGAAAAGTATGTCTCCCTAACCATACCCTTCAAACCAGAACACAGTTTTGCTTTGGTTTGAAGGACATGGTATTTATTAGGCAAAAATATGTGTGGCGGTGGTGCCGCCGGAGTCCATAGATTCGATACGATTCTGTTTATATAGAAACCACCATTAAATAGCAAAAGTATAGTGCTTCTAGTGCTTAAGCATTCCATATCAGCTCTTTGAAGTAACAATGACTCTATGTTGACGCAGGCAAACCTATTTCAGATAGACTACGTGCTCATTTGCTGCGTCTTTCTTATAAAACTACTAGCTGAACCGGCAAACGTTGTGGTGCCTTATAAATAAAAAATGTTAAGGGTGAACGACCTTTATCACTTGGTGTATGAAAAATAGATAGTAGCGTCTCATAGCTAGCGTAGCTCAGACCTACTGAATATACATATAAAATTTGGTGAAAATCGGTAAAGCCGTTTCGGAGGAGTACGGTAACTAACATTGTGACACGAGAATTTTATATATAAGATGAGTGGCTTTTACATAAAAGAATATCTGTTAATCAAAACTTTTCCAAACAAGAAGAAGAATATTGAATAATCCTTAAATGTAATGGTACTTTTTTCTACTTAGTTTCTCGGAGTTAACTACGAGTACTTCTGCTTCCTTCTTATAACATAATTATGCCTAAAAATATGTTGCTACTATCTTTTGCAAACGATCTAAAAAGATGCAACAAAAGAACCGAACCAATTAACTTTCAAAAGCTCTCGTGACGAGAGCTTTCTTTAGCGCCAATAAAAAAAGCTAGTTTCAGAAGACACTCTGCATGAAAACGTGCTGAAGGGCTTATAGCTAATAAGACTTGACTTTGATAAGAAAAACAAAGCTAGTAGGTATAGTTAATCATATATCTAAAATAGGCAATTTTAGATATATGATAGTGGCGCAGTATTGCACCGTTTCGAAGTGGCTACTGCCGCCCATGGACATCTGTAATCAACCCCAGATAGGATTAAGTATGTCTACCTTACAACCAGTCTACCTTATCATGTCTACCTTACCCTTCAAACCAGAACATAGCAGCGCTTAACACTGCTGTTAT
This sequence comes from Epargyreus clarus, assembly GCF_041222505.1. Lineage (NCBI taxonomy): Eukaryota > Metazoa > Arthropoda > Insecta > Lepidoptera > Hesperiidae > Epargyreus > Epargyreus clarus. The sequence goes on from NW_027332212.1 coordinate 12,876,342, forward strand.
TAGGTAGAAATAGATGAAGTGGTGGTGCCGCCAGAGTCAAACCAAGAGTTCTACCACCCTCAGTGGTACAACAGAATAAAATAACAGGCCATAACTCCTTATATATGTGGATAGGCTTGCGTTCAAAACAAAGAATCGTTGTCACCAAACAAGTTTTTGCAGAAGTTCCGAAAGTTCCGGACCTTAAGGGGTTTAGTTTCACACTTGACGACACGCGCATATCCCTTAGGGACGACTTGGGACAGCTAGTTTATTATATTCTACTTTGTTTTAGTTTTCTTTGCAAACTCAATTTGTTACATGAACTTATCGTCAACCTTACTACTATCACTCCTTTCTTATCAAATTAAAGGAAAGATACATTTGACATGAAGGTGGTAGAACCCTTTGTGGTTCGACTCCGGCGGCACCACCGCCACACCTATTTCTACCTAATAACAGCAGTGTTAGGCGCTGCTGTGTTCCGGTTTGAAGGGTGTGGTAAGGGAGACAGACTTTTCAGAGGCGTTCCAGCTTAGTCCTCAGGGGTAGCGGCGCATCTGTTTCCGACCTCAGGTAGGAATATCTAATCCTGTCTGGGGTTGATTACAGATGTCCATTGGCGGCAGTAGCCACTTACCATCAGGTGGACTGCATGCTCGTCTGCTACTCTTATATTATAAAAAAAAAACATTTAACGGACTGGCGGCCATATAGCCCAATAGAATTTATACTCCTGCTAGAGATCGCTTACATAAGGATTCGTTGCTGTCTTTGAGCACTGAGTTATAAATCTTCATAAAAATACTATTGTCATACTAAAATCTAAAGGTGTGATACCGGTGTACATACGAGTATAAGGATCATCTTAGTCTTCAAGAGTGGCCACGCATCTGTGATCGGCTTCAGGGAGAACCACTGTGTATGCAATTGGTTACCAATGTCCATGGTTATGAGCAACTTTCCATAAGGTTTTGAAGATGGTAGAACCCTATGTGATTGGACTTAGTTGGCATCACGGCCACACCTATTTCTGACTCATAACAGCAGTGTTAAGCGCTGTTGTGTTCTGGTTTGAAGGGTGTGGTAAAGGCGCATCTGCGGGTGACCTCAGGTAGGAAACTAATCTTATCTGGGGTTAATTGCAGATGGCGCGGCAGTAGCTATTTACCATCACGTTGACTACATGCTCGTCTGCTACTTCAATATTATAAAAAAGTGCACTGCATGCTCGTTTATACTTTTATATTGTATAAAAATCCTATTTAGTTTAATTAAGCATAGCCTATTGTTGTCCCTGAGTGACAGAGACATTATTACTTGCCTAAAATGCGCAAAACGATCCCAAGGGCGCCCTTCGCAAAATTAATTAAGCGGAGTTATAGATAGAAACACACCCTCATTAAAATGTCGTAGTAAAGTAAATTGCTTTCAGTTACAGTATTTTAAATCCGTGAAAGATTATGCCATCTATAATAATCAGTCTTCAAAGCTTTTATGCAAAAGCCGCGAATATGTAGTACGATTGAAATTATACTATGTACGCTTTTTACCAAAACCATAGATTAGTAAAGATACTTCGCCGCCTTGAAATTAAATGAAGCCAAAAACGGCTTATCAGTAAGTTTTTTTTTAATTCTTAACAAATAAAAACATTTTAGAGAAAATTTACGAATAAATAACTAATACTGCGTAATTTACATAATAAATAAATAATTATTTCAAATATTTTAGGGACATTTTAACACGGAGACGTGGCAAAACTTTTTACGCAACTATTTCAATTCTCAAAACTGGGTACACTTTATTGTTAGTAGTGAGTAATCTTTACTAATCTATGACCAAAGCAGTAAGAAAAATCAATGATACTCGTAGCATAGTGGTTGAAAATCCCGAGGTTTTAATCCAATGCACTTATCTGCGATTTAAGCAACAATTATTACTTACTAGCTAACCCTGCAAGCTTTGTGTTGCCATATAAATAAAAAAATGTTAAGGGTGAAGAACCCTTATCACTTAGGTGTATGAAAAATAGATAGTAGCCGTTTCTCAGACCTACTGAATATGCATATAAAATTTGGCGAAAATCGGTAAAGCCGTTTCGGAGGAGTACGGTAACTAACATTTTGACACGAGAATTTTATATATATAACGTTAAAGTGAAATGTCGCAAGGAAACCTAGAAGCATGAGATCTTAATAAAGTTGTCAAAGTAGTCTAGCAAGAACTCTACCAACGCCTTTGGCCAGCGTGGCGGACTATGGCCTCACTATGAGAGATCACGCCCAGTAGTGGGACAGTAATAAGACAAAATAGATGTTCAAAAAAATTAATGCTACTTAGCTCTATATTGCATTTGTCCAATAAATCGATAGAGCTCTACGCAAAGTACGTGAATGGAATGAATTTTAAGTCAAGCGTAGAGTCGGTAGGAGTCACTCCGTTGGAAATATTTAATGAGCACACAGTTATAGAAACTCGTAATTTTTGCTTTACGTAAAGGCAATATGTAAGAAGCAAATGATTTTTCATATTACTTATTTTTTATATAATAATAATTATTTTATTTCTATATACAAAATATAGACAGATTTGTCTGAAGCGTTCCAGATTAGACCTCAAGGGTAGTGGCGCATCTGTGGCCGACCTCAGGTAGGAATATCTAATCCTATCTGGGGTTGATTTCAGATGTCCATGGGCGGCAATAGTCACTTACCATCAGGTGGACTTCATGCTCGTCTGCTACTCTCATATTATAAAAAAAAAGGTCACTTTAATTTTACAACATTACATATTCTAGTTATTTCAATAATTATTACTTGCAGAGTATATTAATAAAACATATTTTCAGCTAGACCATATTTTATTCACTTCTATTTTAGACTTACAATAATAGTTTTATAAAATAGCCAGTAATATAAAAAAGGTTTCTCACAACAAATATTAACTATCATCTTGTCTGGTAAAACTTATTTTATAATGGAACTACTGGGCCTCAAAGTTTAATCTGAGATCATATTTATTTAAGCTAAAACTATTACATAATGTCCATAGTTCATGTTCAAAACCGCCCACTCACTAACTTTATAATCTTAAACTTATAATAGTTTGCGAAAATGGAACATTAGATACTTGTTTAATATAAATAAAGTATTATTGTCATTTTAAATTGCACGAAGCACTAGACAACAGAGTAAACATCAACTAATCTTCCACAAATGACTGCCGGGAAGCTACCTTTTCTCAATAAAATCCTTTAGCTCTCTACAGGTCCTCTGCTCGGAGGAGGGAATCCGTTACAATACTCCATTACCTTTTACAATACATTACTTGCTTTTTAAAATAGATAGAAGCAATATATCTTAATCTCGACCCAGTGTACGGAAATGCTAGGAAAAATCCCGTGAAAATCATTGGGAGCCAAGCGTTTGTTGGTGAGCGTATAAATTCAATTCGTACTGTATCTGTGTTACGGCCAACCAGATGAACGCGAAAGCGAGACCGAAGTAGATCCTTCAAAAGTTTGAGTTTCCTTGGATGCAATTTTATGCATACAGTTGAAGGGCGTAAAGTCGAAATTTCCGAGCGCGTTTTCGTAGTTACGACCTATAGTAGTGAGGCTGTATGTGTCCTTTTCGCCCTGTTTCTACGACAGGGTAATCAGTCGTGTATGAACCGTCCGAAGCGTCGCCCGCTTCACATCGATTTAAAATTATTTTTAAATAATACAAATCCTCAAAATTCTTAATATTGAAATATATTTTGTAAAGTATATTTTATGAACGTGTAAAGCTTTTAAGAGCTTCGCTTCTGCGTTTTCGAGTTTGACGCGTGTTCGCTTATCAATTGTGCATTAATAGATATTTGTCAATAATAAATTAATTCTCTGAGCGCGTTGAAGCGAGCTGATTACTTTGTTTTCGAGTGGTTGTTGATTTATAAAAATAAACATGAAGACGTCGTCGTTCTCCCTGCGTGTTATGCGAAGGGTGAGTATTAATTTAATATTTATTATTAAGTGTCAATTTAATATTTATATATTGATATTGATATTGTTATATTGGTGATATTGGATATTGGGCGTAATATTGACGCGGCGTAACAGGTTGCGGCCGCCCACGCAGGTGGCTCTACAGGTTGGGCGCAAGGCTCCTTGCCCTATTGACACTTCCGTGTCGACCACACCCTCATATATCTGTGTTTTTGGACTGATTGCCTTTAAATTCACATTAAAAGAACGAGAAAAAAATTGTCGCAGAGCGGGAAGTATTTTAATGTGTAATTTGTAACGTGTCTCTCAAAATCTTAATTTTAATCTACACTGGTATAGCCTGTATAGTCATTATTTTTTTATAAAAACCGGTATTGTCAAATATTTTTTATAAAAAAATAATAAAAAATAAAACTAATACAATTACCATTAAACTTTTATGAATAAAATAAATGAGCGAAATCGCTAAAAAAAGGAAAGTACATATATAAATTCTATAGTAAAATAAACAAGTACGGACAATTAGTAATAAACCCTGTAAAAGTGTGTAAGAAAGATTAATTAAATTCACAGTCACGTTAATTTATCAGCTACAAAGCTGATTAATGCCAAAAAGTAAATTTAAGCCTATTTATCACTCATTAAAACCCTGACTAACTTTGTATTAATACATGGTACACATAATACATAAAATTATAGCTCATATCTACGCCTGTCTTTTAAATAAAACTGAACCACTTTAGTTCTTCAGCACTTCAGTACCCTTAGTATGAGTTTTTACCTTTTTACAAAAATGACTGTTTTGGTATTTGTTTACGTATTTGCCCATACATTTTCAATCAGCGCCCCTAACGAACTATATCAGAACTGATTGGAAATGTATGGGAAATACGTAAACAAATACAAAAATAGTCATTTTTTTAAAAACGTAAAAACTCATACTAAGGGTCAGTACCCTTACTACAGTTAGTTACCTAAATAAATAAACAGCTGACGAATGTTTATCCGCACGAATTATGAAGGCTGCTCGCTTAATAAAACAAATGTTTATGGTAATATCATTCGTAGAATTCTTGACTTGGAATAGGTTTAGGTTTATTTTCCGTGATCGTATTTCCTCCTGATTTATGTATGAAGCAAACAGCGGAGGCTTTCATTACCGGATATAACATTCGAATACGTTTGCATTTACGAATTGGCCAATCGAAATTATGTCTTTTATGTAAGAGGCTATATTGGCGTATTTACTTTGTTATATTATTACATCCTTATCCTTACTAATATTATAAATCCGAAAGTAACTCTGTCTGTCTGTCTGTCTGTCTGTCTGTCTGGTTGTCTCTTCTTCACGCCCAAACCACTGAACCGATTTTAATGAAATTTTGTACAAAGATAGTCTGAGACCCGAGAAAGGACATAGGATAGTTTTTATCCCGGAAATCCCACGGAAACTAGGGATGGCGATCTAAGATCGATTAATCGGAGAATCGATCTTTTGGACCCAAAACATCGATTATTTTAATCGATATTAGTAAAGATTGAATCGTAAACTATGCATTTGATCAAGTGATGATCTTTAGCAAAGTTGAAGACACGAATTTTCAGTTTTATGTATGTTAGTATGTTACATTATTTTCTTTTAAATGCGAGCGAAGCCGCGGGCAAAAACTAGTATTATTATATGTACAATCAGAATACAGACTATTTGTTACAAAATGTAAACGTAAAAATATTTTTGTCTCAGATGAATATCTACACAAATAAAATTGGATATTAAATCCTATCTTATCTTATAATTCCTTCACACATGTTTATAACTCTATAGAAAATAGGAACATAAAAAACGTTTGGCGCAATCTTAGAAACAGCTGATACTATTTTACGCAATTTTTAGATAAAGATAGAGCTTTGCAAGAAAGCTTATGTCGATAAGCCAGTTTATCCGCGAAAATACAAATTATTTTAGGTAAAAATGGAAAATGTGCTTCGTGCGGGCTCGGCCCTCGAGAAACTCGTTAAAGATAAGCTTCCAGTCTATTTTATTCTAGCTGTACGGACAAAAGTACGTTAAGGTCACGTAAAAGAATGTATAATAAGCTTTTGTCAACAAAAGATGCAGTCACATTAGCAAGGTAAGAGATGTGTTGAAAATGGAGACCATTTCAAAAGAATAATAATAATAATAACCTTTTTTTGCAAAAATAAAGTACAATTTGGTATTAAATTAGTCAATAGGTACAATTTCCTCTTATTTTTTGCCTGTAAGGCGTGCAAATTCCAATTAATACATTAATACAATTAATATCATTCATTCATTATCATTATCATCATCATCATCTTCAACAAAATCTTAAAAAATGTGTTAAACTTCAAAATAAAGAAAAAATACTGACGGAATGAAAATTATTTTTATTTTTCAGTTTCGAAGGCAATACTGCCACATTTAATTTAGCTTATAACAGCAGTGTTAAGCGCCCCTGTGTTTAAAGTTTAAAGGGTGTGGTAAGGGAGATATCCGGCGTTCCAACTTAGTCTTCAGGGGTGGCAACATCGTCAGGGTAGGCAAAGGTCGTCTTACAACCACTCAACCTTACACCCAAATTCAGAACTAACTAATTTTAATTCTAACTACCTAGGCTCTTTTATAATATGTATCATGTACACATGTATATTTATAGATATGTCCATAACTTTATACTAAAATATTTTTGTTACAAATGCTTAAGCGTACTCCAAAAATTTGCTTGTTTTAAAGTTAAAACTTTCCGGCAGTAATTATGAGAGCTGTTGATTTTAAATAAAGCTTCTCTCTCCAAATATCAGGTCAATTTGCGGCCTGCTCCCTGAATAAATAAAACATTTTTAATGCAGATTTTTTTTCCTCTTATTACAGAAATGTAAAGTGAACAGCTTTCGAAAAATAATCATTGAATACACGAATTATAATTTTAAATGGTCATTTTAATGAGATTTTGTCTGCATTATAAAATGTGTATATGTATACTGATATCCATGTAAATATTTCAACTTATTTGATAATAATATGATAGAACGAAATGTTTAAAATTTTATTTTTTGGGATATACAAGTAGTAGTTAAGAAGAAAAAGAAAAACGAAGGACTCTAGAGACGACCAAATACAATTATTATTTCTAACAATGACAACTAAATAAAATATAATTGAGCATTAAAATTATTGGACACATTAAACTACATTCATTATTAAAAAAGACGATTTAGTTACTATTTACATTTTTAATAGTCGCTTCATTGAAACATATCGTAATGAAAATAATTGTGTAAAATTGCAAAAAATGCATAAAAATAAAGTTATATTTCAATCTATGTTCCCAGGATTCGCAAAATATTATAGCCAATAACATCCGCGTATGTCGTAGCAGCTACGAGCGTAGCACTCTACGAACTATACGACATGCTCTACGAAACGAGTTTTGTAGGTTAGCGGGCTACGTGGTTTACAAATATTGTTATGGGTTTTATTATATTGTAGTTGGCAATGGAAAGCCTCAAACGAAAAACATAAACATACGGTATATTTGACTGTCTATTGAGAAAACCATAGCTTTATCTATTGGATACCTTATATAAACGCTAAATAAATAAATAAACGCTTTCTACACTCACAGCCCCACACTAGGATTCCCTGTGTCGTGGGTGCCATGGACACACACATAGACAAATACACAAACACCCAGACCCAGAAACAGAAATTTAAATTCATCATTTAGATATCTGTCTAGCCGGGGATCGAACCCGGGACCCTTTGCGCGTCAGACCGGTATGGTGGCCGCTCCGCCACGCGAGTCGTCGAATATAGCCTTATATACTCGCAGTAAATATTTCAAGTTATTGTGCTTAGGTCTTTATTTATTAATATAGTTTCCCCGCGACGGGTATTTTTTTGTATGAAATTTTCTTTAGAGTGAAAGTACTTTTGTGTGCGTGAATACTTTATAATACATATAACATACACGTATGTAGTTGTTGCAACAAATTTAAAACAAATTCAAGTTAATAACAGTTTGAATGGAAATGTATTACTATTCCTAGAATTAATCCTTATTATTTAATGTAATTTCCAATTAAAACAAAACAATGCTTCACTGGTAAGTACTAAGCTAGATACAATAATTAACAATGAATATATTTGTCACAATATTGCGTTGCGACAATAACTACAAATTTATCAAACATTAATCTTTCGCATTATTCTACACGTGTTAATACCATACACGACATGTTTGCGGCTTGTTCTGACATGTGGGGAGCTACATGTAGCTGCATTATATATTTTAGCTACACTTTACTGCACGCGATAGTGTTCTACAACGTATATTAAAGTTATAAAAAATGCATTAGTAGATTGGATTTTGGAACTGTTTAAAGCTAAGTGTTACCATGGATTTTATACTTTACTCGATTGAAACTCGACCTAATTTACATAATGGAAGCAAGTTTCGCCATTGGGCAATTTTTATCAATTCTGATTGTCAAAATTGATAATCGGAATAAGTGCTAACCATTCTGACATATAAAAGTAATGTTAGAAAGCACTTTTCAAGAATTTTGTGGAAAATTCTCAGGTTACAGTTTATCATATTGTTTTTGATACTGTTATGGAAAACTGAGTATCCTTTTGTACCATGATTATTATATTACAATAGCAATAGTTATCAAGATCTTTACACGATGACGACACGACGATAAATAGTATGTACTACGTAACGTACATATTTATTAGTGTAACAAAAATATATTTTTCTAAAGATGTAATTAATTGGCATCTATAGTTATATTATTATAAAGCAGAAGAAAATACTGAAGTACTGATCCGTTTAAATAAATCTTTTCAAATATATTAAGTCATTTATTTCTGAGACTTGTGCCTATAATTTAATAAAATATGTTGTCCGAAACTACAGATATAAAATATCAAAATAATTCCTACATTGACCTCTCTGAACTACTGAGCCACATGTCTATACTAATATTATAAAGAGGAAAACTTTGTTTGTTTGTTTGATTGTAATGAGTAGGCTCAAAAACTACTGGACCGATGTTAAAAATTCTTTCACCATTCGAAAGCTACATTATCCACGAGTAACATAGGCTATATTTTATATGAAATATATTTGATAAATAGATTTTGAGGCGGTACAAAGTTTGCCGGGTCAGCTAGTCTTAAATAAAGTAATAAGAGGATCATACATGCGAACGTAATGTTATCATACCGTCATGATATAAAACAATACAAAGACATAAAACTCCATACACAATTCCCATTCCATGAGTTGCACGACAAATATTATAGGTAATAAGGCTGTCTACGTAATTTCTACGTAATCTACGAGTTTCTGCGAGCGAAGCAAATAATTGGTTAAGGGTGAGTCGGTCGCGTTGAGGGTTAAGTATTCTGCTCTTTTCTGTTGGAATTTTTTAGAGAATTAAATGATTTTCGATCGTTCGTACGATTTTCGTTTAAACTGTAACTGAAGGTGATTTATATTCATTACATATATATTTTTAATTAGGCTAAGTTATATTCGACAGAATGAAGTTTTCTTTCCTGTGAGGAAGTGTATTGAGTATTATATTTTTTTTGGTAAAAATATTTGATAGTATTTTTACAAATTATAGCCTATATTTCCAATATTGTACTCGATTAAGTTATTTAACACTATATAAGTATTAAGTACAAATTTTGTATACCCTGTAGTTAAGAATTTTATCGCAACACAGTTGAAAATAAAATAGTATAGTTTTGAAAAAAAATATCTATGATACGAGTAATTTTATTAGGGTTTTGATTCATACGGGACTCTGAAATACTGACAAGGTTAATAAGTTGTTATTAGAAGTCAAAATAATGTCGTAAAAACACAAACACTTAGTAAAGGTGGATGTTATGATAATAAGTGAAATGAGGCGCGGCGAGGCTCGCTGATGTTCGATGCTAACCTTGCGCTAATGAAGCTACTCTATTACTACTTTTTGCTTGTTACATACTACTTTCTTTGTTATATTAACAGTTTCACTGTATTAATAAATGTGACGTACTGAATTTTTATACCAAAAAGGTTATTTTTACATTTATAAAATATAGAGTCGTCGTGGGTACAGGTCAATGGACCACCACTGAGAGGTAATATCGAGAGAATAAAAATCCTAAATGTTCAATTCATATTGCATATTTTTGATATGATTTCCGAAACGAGACTATCTGAGCACGGTCACTTCAGCAGCAGGTCAGATAGTCTAGTCTGGCCAAAGTTCTTCTAAACCAAAATTCTGCGCATTCCTTTTTTGTCTGGCAGTGTTCCGTTGACTAGTTATATAAAATAATCATTTAAATGGGACCAACTTCCAGCTCGTCTCTATACAATAAAAAAAGAATTATTAAAATCGGTCCACTAACGGCGGAGTAGTTTGTGTACATACATAGAAAAAAAAAGATACCGGCCGAATTGAAACCAACTCCTTTTTGAAGTCGGTTAAAAAAATGACTTACAAGAGTTACTAAAGATAAACTAAACTAAAACTTTTTACATTATCTGTAAAATTGGTTCGAAGAACGGCTTGCCTTTAAAGTGACATTAATGTAAAATACAGTAGAGACGCATTATTTTCGTGGTGGAACGTACTAGCCCGGTCTTGGTACCGTATTGGAGAATATTTTTAAGAACGTATTTTTAAACATGTTTCCATGGGAATTCGAAGGTGGTGGAGCCCTTTGTGGTTCTATTCCGGTGACACTAGCGCCTCTCCTATTTTCGGCTAATAACAACAGTGTTAAGAGTTTGTGTTCTGGTTTGAAGGGTCTTATTAAAGAGATATACTTTTCTGAGGCATTACGCCTTAATCTCTAGGAGTAGCGGCGCATTAGTGGTCGATCTCAGGTAGAAAATTAATTTTATCTGGGGCTGATTATAGATGTCTATGAGCGGCTATAGCCATTCACCAACTGGTGGACTGCCTGTTCGTCTGCTACTTTCTGTATTATAAACAATTATTAAGAAGAATTTTTTTTTTTAATAATTGTTCCTGCAGGTATTGATTTTCCAGCATCTTTCATTCTTTAATTACTATATTAAAATTACTATATTATTACATTGCAATTATTGCTCATATATTAATCAATGTACATATTCTGTATTAAATGTATTTAGCCTATATACAAGCTTTACTTATTATTGTTAAATTTTTATATGACATATTATTCTGCATTTACTTAATTACTTAATTTAATTATTGGTACACATTAATTAATTGAATTATTTATATACATTGTTTCAAATTATAAATTGTAGATTTAATTTTTAGTTCCATGTCTTTTTATGATTTACTATTTCATTATATTATATATTTATGTATATATTTTATTCTAAAGAAGAATAATTACATAGCAGATTTTGATCCTATCTTTAGTTTTAATACGCGGTAAAACAAGCGTCAGTTTCAGCTGATAATAATTAAATAATTTTATAATTTATGACAAAAATTTAACGTATTCTAACGATATTGTTGAACTCGAAGAGTAGATACCCCTTTCTTAAAGTGCGCTCTAAATTATTCTATAACCTTTTAAGGACTTGCAAGGCCCCAAAAATTTGCATAAATGTTTAATTATTTTGAGTAGGTTAAACCACGGTAAACATCTAGTACATAATGTTTAAAGGGTATCCATTTTCCACCCACTAATGAATCACATAACTAACGGCTCTAGTAGACTAGCTACTTTTAGGTACGAGCGATTTATTTTGTCAAGGTTCCGTACGGTAAAAGTAGAAAACGGAACCCTGATAGGATCACTCATGCCATTATTTTCCTGCTGGACACTCCTTGCAGAATGAGAGGGTTTAGGCCATAATAAACCGCGCTGGCCAAGTGCGTATTGATAGAATTCTTATACCAAACTTAAAAAAAGGATCTCAAATGTGGTTTCCTCACGATATTTTCCTTAAATGATGATTAATTTCAGATACACACATAACTTTGGAAAATCAGAGGTGCATGTGATTTAAACCTCGTACCCCTCGATTGCGAGGCCGAGTTGTAACCCCGAGGCTATTACTACTTCGTCAATCTCTAATCTTTAATCGCCGGTGTTAAAAAAATCGATTTTAACGAAGTCGTTTTTTTTCGTTTATTAAAATTAAATCTCCAATCTCAGGTGATCCACCAGGTTTAGTCCATTTACTTGTAGTTTAAAGTGACTGAAGATATTGACTACTCCATCTTCTCCAAAATCTTTGATAATGAGCTTGCTCAAATAAATAGCACGTCTGTCGGTGCCCTAATCTGTTATTTCACTCCGCACACATTATTATAATCACAGTGGAGTACCGGTGGTAATGGCCCTCGGGATCGTCCTGGTAAAACATAATTAAATACGCTTTAGTTGAATCCACTTTGTATTATTTAGTGAATAGAAGCGCGAGTGTTATAATTTAAATATTATTGTGCTTTGAAGCTTAATTATATAATTCCTTTGTCTTTAAAATGCTCATTATTTTTCCATTCAAAATGTGCTGCATTTAATTTAAATAGTTGTACAATTTTAACTTGAATAAATTCCCTTCTAATTAAGTTTGAAAATACATCTTATAGAATGTAATATCAGTGATAGCGCTTTTAGCAGGCAATTTTTTTTTGGTCCGAGGTCCTCCTGACAGGTACGTCTGATTTTTCGAAGTTATTTGGGTATTATAATAAATCGATTACTTAAACGGCGAAGGAAAACCATCGTGATGATAGCAGCACGCTTGAGAGTTCTGAAAAATGTTCTCATATGTGAACTGTACCCTTACCAAGAGTTTTTACGTTTCGATAAATATTACTGTTTTGGTATTTGTTTACGTATTTGCCCATACAATTTCCAATCAGCGCCTCTAGCGGATTGTATCAGAGCTATAGTGTCAGTAACGTAACATTAAATGTCTAAATTGACAAAATGGCGCTTTATGTTTTGTCCCTCTTTTTTGCGAACATGTGAGGCAGACAGAAAAACTTGAGCACTTATTATTACGTTTACTCAGTCTACGAAAGCAAACAGAACAGAATATTGGATTGAGTAAACGTAACGTAAAATTGTGGGATGTTTTGAAAACTCATGGTAAGGGTACTATTCACTTGCACTTGCTTGGCGGGGTAGACCATGGCCTCACTTGGCAGGAGACTCATACCCAGCACTTTGCTGACGATGTTTTGTGTTACGGTCACATCACATTGATTCATGTATAGATCACATAATTACTAGTTTTTAATTATTTACGTACTTTCAAATGCTTTTTCTATCTATACTAATATTTTTTTAACGAGGAAAACTTTGTTTGTTTGTTTGATTGTAATGAATAGGCTCAAAAACTATTGGTACGATTTTAAAAATTCTTTCACCTTTCGAAAGCTACATTATCCACGGGTAACATAGGCTATATTTTATATGAAATATATTTGATAAATAGATTTTGAGACGGTACGGGTCAGCTAGTATTACATATATTGTGAATATATTGTTGAAATGCCTTCTGATCATTTTAACAATAAGCAATTATGATTTTTTCTTTGTTTTAATCTCTTTTATGTACTTATTATGTTACATTTAAAGAAAGAACATGTTAATTTTAAGTTTAGATTATGTTGTTGTCATTTTCAAGGCAATAAAATGTTTTATTATTATTATTTATATTAATATCCGTAAAATAATTCCTTTGTAGTATTGTATTCCAATGCTAAGTACACACATTTATCAAGGTTCGGATATCGAATTGTTTCTATTGTTTCACGTTATTGTTTGTTAATGTGGAGAGCATTTGTGTCTTTGTTTTCGTAAATTATTTGTTTTGTATTGTATTGAAATAGGTTATTTTATACATCATTATAATAATTGCTTTATACTTTCGAACACACGCAACTACTATTAACTTCACATTTGTAGGAGACTGGTGATGATGAATATTAATTGATTATTATTATTTTTAAACTATACTGAAGTAGTAAATTAGCAGCAGTCCACCTGGTGGTAAGTGCTTCTGTAACAACATTTATAACTAAATAAACAAAACGAGGCGCTACATTACTAACGAGCAACATAGCCTTAATGATAGTGAGTTACCTCATAATAAAGGTAGCTAATAAAGGTAGGTAGGTAAAGATAGGTAGGTAATAAAGTAATAAAGGTAGATCAAAGTGAGCTACCTTTATTACCGTTTAAGATATTGCTTACCAAGTGACGCTTTATCATATTATAACACCTCATTATGTTAAGTACATGATAATATATTTGATTTATTCCCAGCTTTTATTTATCTTGTCTTATTTCGTTAGTTTGTATATATGTGAGGGTTAAATTTTGGTCCTAAAATAAAAACCGTTATCCTCAATCGAATAACCTCAAAAATGGGAGTAGACCCTGGTTCTTGAAACACAGTTTCAACCAAGTCAGGAACCAGAGGCTTCAAACTTCTGAAATGTATTTAAATTTTCGTGTCACTCAATTTATTATTATGTAACGGTTGCTCACGGTTTTTATTTGGTTATTTATTATCTCGATATATCGGCAATAAAGAAATTAAAAAACGCATATCGTGAGTACCCGTTACTTAATAAAATGTCTTTCAGCAATAATTTTAGTCTAAAATCACATATTACAGTCATTTTTTTATTATTAGCTGAGCTGTTGCATATACGCTTAGTTTGGACAACATGATTAGCTTATTGTCATTTAGAAACCAATATGGTGACACACTTCAAGATGGCGAATATTTTTTCCATGATATGAGTAGCAAATGAAGGGGTTTTATAAGAAAGATGCAAAAAAACTTCTTTCCAAAACTTATTTCATATACGAGTCATTTCATTTTATGTTTCACCTTTGAAAAAGAAATCGAATGATTTCGTATTCTATTGTACTTTATGGATTTGCACTTTTGTTATTAACTACAAATTTTATAGCCATTACTGTTATTTAACGTTCGCAAACTCTTTTCCACGTCAGCAGCTCGCTTCGTCGACAATGTAGTTGCAAACGTGCGAACGCAATTTATTTCTTCGCTGCGTTTCGTTGAAAGGACAAACAAGCTGAAAGTTATGGCGTGAATAATTTAAGATGCTTTTAAAAGTACCGAACAATTTTATGGTAAAAGCAGTGTATACTTTGGTGTTCCTACTATGTTTGAAGTTCAGATTCAAAAACATTTATACTTATACATTATACTATACTACTATACTATATACTATATATTATATATTATACTCACAAAAAGTTTTGAATAACCTTCGAAGTTAATCATTTATGTTACTAATTTTTATATTGCTTTAAAGGATATGAAACTTTTTTTATTTTATCACGCCTGAAAAAATCCAACCGTGTCGAATATTGGAAAATGATGGATACTTTGTTGCTTACGAGTTACTAAATTAGAAAAAATAAGGATTTTTCTAGTAAAATAAGGAAATATTTTCTACTTCATGCAATAGCTAAATTGTTGTCAACTACGCATTTTATTGCCATTGCTTACATTTAACGTTCCTAAGGTAGTTTCCACGTCAGCAGCGCGCTTTGTCGACAATGTAGTTGCAAACGTGGGAACGCAACTTATTTCATCGCTGCGTTTCGTTGAAAGGACAAACAAGCGGAAAGTTATGGCATCCGCCTTGGAATAATTTAAGATGCTTTTAAAAGTACCGAACAATTTTATGGTAAAAGCAGTGTATACTTTGGTGTTCCTACTATGTTTGTAGTTCAGATTCAAAAACATTTATTATACTCACAAAAAGTTTTGAATAACCTTCGAAGTTAATCATTTATGTTACTAATTTTTAAATTGCTTTAAGGGATATGAAACTTTTTTTATTTTATCACGCCTGAAAAAATCCAGCTGTGTCGAGTATTGGAAAATGACAATAACATTGTAGTTGCAAACGTGGGAACGGAATTTGTTTCGTCGCTGCGTTTCGTTGAAAGGACAAACAAGCGGAAAGTTATGGCGTCCGCCTTGGAATAATTTAAGACGCTTTTAAAAGTACTGAACAATTTAATTGTGAAAACAGTATTCATTTTGGTTTATGTTCGAGGTTCGCATTCAAAAATTAATTTCGTACTCGTTTTCGTGCTCGTTCTCTGCGCCAAATACTATACGGAACCAACTGAATTGCGGAGTGACATTAAGAAAAATAAAAAAAAATATTTTTAAAAGAAAGCGGTAATTCCCTCGATATTGCAATATGCGAACAGAATTACATTTTCAGTTGCTTAATACATTTTCCCATGCATTAGTATGGGAGAATTTGTTTTTGATTTTTTAGTGAACACAAACAAATAAGGACCAGATTTTGATTATGGGACGTAAATAACCAATGTACGGAACCCTCTCTACGCGAGTTTAACTCGCTCTTGCCCCTATTTTTGTATACTGTTATTTAAAAAAAAAACGTTGATTTTTACAATGAAAAAAACTAATAACCCCTTGGTAACCACTGATTATGGATAGCTGTAGATGAATCCATAGCGATAGTTCAGGTCATGTCAGATAACCAAACTTTCTCTATTAACTGAAGATTGCCCACAAGATAACACTTGACGGATTTGCTTTGACTTTCTGTTGTACATAAACTAAAATGCCAATCATAATATTTATCATATTAATAATCGTAATAAATATGAAGGCTATGATAGCCTAGTAGTGTCCACTGTCAGTGGTGGCTTCTCGGTTGAAGGATCCAAGTCTCAAATCCTAGACACGCACCTCTGATTCGAAATTATGTGCGTATTACAATATAATTATCACTTGCTTTAAGGGTAAAAGAAAACATCGCGAGGAAACCTGCGTACCTGAGAGATCTTAAAAAATTAAAAGGTATGTGACATCTACCACTTAGCCAGCGCCTTGATCTATGGCCTAATCCTTTTAATTCTGAGAAGAGCCCCGTGCCCAGCAGTGGGACAGTAATGGGTTGATGACGACGACGATGAATAAATCATTTAAACAAATTATTTTATTAAAAAAGTGCCCATTACCTTAACATTGTTTAGTTGGAAATAAATGCGTTAAATATCCCAATAAATACAGGTGGAGTCATAGATAGAAACATAATCTTTAGATTATCTTATGCAATCATAAATATTATTCTTCTGCAAGCTATTATAACTACAATAAAAGAGATCTGCGAATGGAATGCATGTCGTTATTAGAATCGGAATTGAACCGTGAACTCGAATACCGGAATCGAGGTCATCGAAGACTATTAAAGAAACAAGAGTAAGGAACCAAACTAGGTATGAAAATGTATGTATACTTAACACACCAATGATAATGTAGTAAAAATATTTGTACGTGTGGCGGTTTTTTTAAATGTCTATGCTCTGTTGACTATGGTCATTTGCCGTCCCAGTTTTTACCGTAATTGAATAAGATTTGGATCTTAAAAACTAGAAATGATTTTAATTGTAACTAAAATATATTATTTTTAGGACATATCTAATTTTGATAAAATATGCAATCGTTAACGTTTAACAATCGGCGGAGGTGTCACCACAACACGCATATAAAATTTTGTTGCAAAATATTGCTCATGGCCAATTAGCCATTTATAATCAGCTCCAGATAGGATTAGAGTTCTATCTCAGATGGTCACTCAATCAATGTAAATGTCACAAACAGATAAGACATGATTCCAATTTGAGGATGGCCGTGGACGCTACATCTAAGGATAAGGTTGGAACACCCCGTAAAAGTGGTAAGGAATCACACCCTTCAAACCAAAACCGACCGCCACTGACGTTGCATTTGCAAACAACAACATAACGGATTCAACGGATACAATTAGAACTATTAGAATTATTACAAGGTGGTAGAACCCTTTGTGGTTCGACTCCGGCGGCACCACCGCCACACCTATTTCTACCTAATAACAGCAGTGTTAGGCGCTGCTGTGTTCCGATTTGAAGGGTGTGGTAAGGGGGACAGACTTTTCCGAGGCGTTCCAGCTTAGTCCTCAGGGGTAGCGGCGCATCTGTGGCCGACCTCAAGTAGGAATATCTAATCCTATCTGGGGTTGATTACGAATGTCCATGGGCGGCAGTAGCCACTTAGTCACTTACCATCAGGTGGACTGTATGCTCGTCTGCTACTCCTATATTATAAAAAAAAAATAACTATCTAACATAACGGAGCTATACGCCAGCACTTAATGATACCTATAACCTTATATTATAGTTACTAACAAGCGTTTCCTGTGGTTTACGGTTTACGTATTACGTGAGTATGGCAAACTGTATTGAGGTAATGTATAACCATGAATTTAAATTTAATTAGAATTGTAAACGTAGATTCGTGTTCCTATTAATTAGTAGTTATGTCTGTTGTGTTCGTTTTTACCCGACATCTTAGTAAATGATTCGTGTTTCAGAGGGCAAGTTAAGAACCCATTTACATCTATAAACATTCGAGGTGTCCTGTTAGACAAAATTATATTTTTCATAAGTACAATATAAAGTTTTTTGAATGCCAAATACACCGTGTATATTTTTACGAATTGAATCACAAATGATTTTCATTTTATATTCATTCTCTGTGGCGGTGTTGTTGATTGCATTGGGTTATTTAGGCAGAAATAGTTCCTTACCATCATCATCATCAACCCATTAATGTTCCACTGCTGGGAACGGGTCTCCTCTCACAATGAGACGTATTAGGCCATAGACCACCGCGCTGGCCAAGTGCGTATTGGTAGACTTCACATACCTTTGAGATTCTTTTTTATAAATCTCTCAGGTATGCAGGTTTCCTTACTATGTTTTCCTTCACCGTTATAGCAAGTAATAATTAACATCTAATACGCACATAATTTCGAAAAATCAGAGGTGCCTGTGATTTGAACCTCGGACCCCTCGATCGAGAGGCCGAGTTTTTTAACCACTAAGCTATCACTGCCCTATGGAAATAGTTCCTATCTATACCTATTTTTGTTGTTTTCTTGTTTTTTCTATGTCACCTTTTCTACTACCTTCAAAATTCTCGCGCTTATAAATCCTTATTAGAGTAACATGATGCAAATTTCTCCAGCCCTCCCACACTTGTGTTGAAAAACGCGTGCTGACAAATAACTGACTTTTTGACCATTCAACCATTGCTGTCCTATTTTCCAATTTAGTCAAAATTTTCCAATTTGATGTCTATCAGGAATTAATTTGTTTTTCAATCAAGCTGAAAGCGCGTTCGTACGTGCAATCATCGTTTATTTTAGCTAGTTTGTATGTGTAACTTTTGATTAATGAGGTGCTTTGGGAATTATTTACATAATACAACATGTATGTACAATAGGTATGTTTGTATAGCAATAATAAATTTGAACTATTTTCTCAAATATAAAACATTTTAATTACAAAACACTTTAATGTTCTCCGCTAGAAAAACAAAATATACTAAAAACGTAAAAGCAAAACGGATTCTCCGTAGGAAAAAAACTGTATTTTCGAAGTTTTTTGGTTAATCCATTGAATCTAACACATTTTCCATGAACGAACCTAATGTTAACCTTTTGTTACTTTTTCGTTTTTTTTAGAAACCAATTACTATGCACTCGGCCAGTATTTGTCAATCAACCTGAAACCATGTGGGCACGGTGCGCGGAACTTCATCATAAAAGTGGTAAATTCTTTGTGGTTTGTCACCACCTCACCTGTTTCTGCCTAATAACAGTTTTAAGCGCTACTGTGTTCCTGTTTAAGGGTGTGGTAAGGAAGACATTATCTGAGGCTTCCCAACCTTTTTTTGTTTACTAGGGGGAAACCATCAAATGGTACCCGAGCACGCGTAAGCGACGCCGGGTTATGTGGGATTTGCCGCTCGCAACCCTGGAAGCCAACTTTTAGTCGCCTCTTACGACAGGCGGGGGATACCGTAGCCCTATTCTAGTCGCGAGACTACAGGGCCAGAGGCTTCCCAACGTAGTTCTCAGGGGTAGTACCGCATCTGTAGTTGACTTCAGGTAGGAATCTAATCTTATTTGGCTTGATTACAGTTGTCTATTAGCGGCAGTTACCATCAGGTAGACTGCAAGCTCGTCTGCTCCTTTTGTAATTATAAAAAAAATACTGTCTCTGTTTTAACTCCCATGCATTTGATAAAAACCACTTAGATGTTCCGAATGTACTCCATCATCATCAACTCTTTAGTGTCCCACTGCTGGGCACGGGTCTCCTCTCATAATGAGAAGGATTCGGCCATAGTCCACCGCGCTGGCCAAGTGGGTATTGGTAGACTTCACATACCTTTGAGATTTTTTTTATAAATCTCTCAGGTATGTAGGCTTCCTCACGATGGTTTCCTTCACCTTTAGCAAGTGATAATTAATTTCTAAGACGTACATAACTTTGAAAAATCAGAGGTGCGTGCCTAGGATTTGAAGCTCGGACCCCTAGATCGAGAGGCAAAGTTACTTAACCACTAGGCTATCACTGCCGCTACATGTTCCGTATGCACTCCAGTATTTGTCAATTAACCTGAAACCATGCGGGCGCGGTGCTGAATTTCAGCATTATTTACTTTAGGTTCCGTACGTAACTTCGTGCATTGTGTGCTTTCCGAATTACTTGCAGTATATTGCAGTGTTGTAGAACAAACAGGAGTTCAACTATAGAATAATAGCACTGAATAATAGTTGTTGTGTTATACACATTAAGGATGGATATGAAATTTCGAAGCTGTACCCTTACCAGGAGTTTTCAAAACATCCGACAATTTTACGTTACGTTTACTCAATCCATTATTCTGTTCCGTTTGCTTACTAGGCTGAGTAAACGTAACAATAACTAAGTGCTCAAGTCTTTCTGCCTGCCTCACATGTTCGCAAAAAGAGAAACAAAACATAAAGCGTAATTTTGTCAATTTAGAGATTTAATGTTACGTTACTGACACTATTAGAGTTCTGATACAATCCGGTCGGGGTGCTCATTGGAAATTGTATGGGCAAATACGTAAACAAATACCAAAACAGTCATATTTGTCAAAACGTAAAAACTCATGGTAAGGCAGTACCCTTACTTTAAAAATATCGAAATTCCGTAAATTCTACACTTACATGTCTTCACTAGGCCCATATGTTGTGGGTATCTTACACAGATGTAATCACAAGTATATATAATTAATATAAAGCAACATATGGAAAAAAAATATTTTTAATTTAAAACCACACATTATACTCGTATATATATTTGAAAATCTACACATAAAAACATTAGAAAAATATTTTAACGAGCAAAACATTCAACGTATAAGCAAAATACTATTCTTAATTTAAAAACCACACACTCTTTTTAAAATTTACACATTTTTACACGTAAAAAAACCTTAAAACGTTTAACGTGTAAACGTGAAACGTTTAGCAAAATGTTACACCCCTTTGTGGTTTAGGGTTAAATATTAAACTGCCTAAAATTCGGTGCAACACCTGGCTGCCGGCCGCGGGCGAAGCTTTTAATTAGTTTTTATCTGGAGCTTTGTGGCGGCTGAAGTTGACATTGTGTTTATTTTTAAGCTTTTTCAAACTTTCGTCTGAGTGAACGTTGAACGCAAAATATCTATTCCTTTAAGAAATGAGGTGAGGCGTAACAAATGAGTTTGTATGATGGTAGGTCATTACTGTTGGCCATGGCCAATAACAAGGATTCAGGTAGAACTGAATTTAGCTACATTGCTGAATATTCTTACATATCCAGCAATGTAGCTAAATTCATTCTACCTGAATCCTAAGTTTTAATTTCTGCTTTCTGCGTCTTCTTCACTCTTATACACTCACCCACACTAACATTGTGCTGTGTTTGTCATGGACACACATGAAGACGAATATATAAAAAATCAAATCTAGAACAGAATAATAACAGTTGAATGACGTCATTAATTAATGCCTGCCGTGATTCGAACCCGGATCCTCTGCGCGTCAGTGCAGTATGCTCGCCATTGACATAGAGGTAATAGAGGTCATGTACTCGTAGAACTACATGCTCATTCACTACATTCCGTTACAACCCAATGGATGAAAAGTATAAAAATAACCTGAAACATAAATTATGTATCAGCGAAGTCATTTTACCGCTAATAAAATAGGTGTTTGGCAGAAATGCTCTTTATGGTGTATTGTTGAATGGTAAATGCCTAGAATTCCACGCAGCACCTGCCCTTCCGGCCGACGGAGCTTTTAAATATGTATTTCACAGGCTTTATAGCGGCTGGATATGACTTTCAACGTAGAAATTTTTGGTATGGAAGCTTTTTAAGTGAAGTGTTATTACGCGTGTTAAGTTATAATACGAGGCTTTTAAGTTCTACGAGTACATAAAAGTATAACGTAGCCTCATACATTGATAGTTAAAACTTTATTTAAATAAATAAAATTTTATTTAAATAAATAATTTTGCAAATAAAGATGATTATTATTATTATTATTAAAAAAATGTACATTTTAATTTGAGTCATACCAGGAAGTATTACTTTTAAAAGGGATATATAGGTATTTATTTTTTGAACTCTTACTTTTTGTTAGATATTGTTGGATAGGAAATCTTTTAAATTTATTTTCCCTTTCTTTGACAGTTTAATACCATCTACTTGTTTGATTTTTAGCCCTTAATCATATCTTAAGCATGAGTTGTTCATATTTGAGAGGGTTAAATATCGCTAATAATTTTTGAACTTTTAATCACAACCAATAAGACATATTGCATATACGTTTGGTTTGGATGACAATTTATAATATAGTGACGTCATTTAAAATCCAATATGTCGAATGCCCCAATATGGCGGACACCATATCAAAATAAAGGATTTTCTGAGAAGAATACCATAAATAAAATGTCGTTCCCATAAAGCTTATTTTTTCAACTTAATTTTTTATTAGTAACAAAAATTTTACGTATAGTCGTCTTTGAATATACAACTTTTAAAAAATGTTACGCGGTTGTAACATTTATATGATAAACATTAAATTCCACCACAATTTGACACGACACCTGAGGTTTCGCTGTTTGAGGGAAGCCTTTAAATATGTATGTTGACGCGAAGTAAGCAGCGCTGGATGTGACATCGTAAGTCACTAGTGTGAATTATAAAAATATTAGTTATTTATACTTAAGTCGTACTAGAAGTTTATTTTTTCTTTTGTATTTTTTTAATACATGACAGATCTGACTGATATATGAGGAACCTATGATAGTCTTCAGGATAGATCTGTGTTCAACTTCAAGAAGAACGTCTGTATCATATGGGGTTAGTTATAGATTTTCATTGGTGGGAATAATTAATTACCATCATCACGCTCATGTCATTTCAATCTTATATAAAAAACTATGAATTTGATTAATATTATCCTCAAGATAGCAATTCGAAAGCTTGTATAACTTAGTATACTTACATAATGTTTATAATGAAATCCGAAATAGCAATAAAGTACTATTTAGGTATACCTATCATCATGTAACTAAATGTACGAGAAAGTAGTCTAATTATAAAATATTTAAATACACCCCATTCCGTCCATCAGTTTTACACAAACATAATTTCCATGATATATTAAAAGCGAGGGGACTTATGAATCGAAATTGTTCCTAAATTTCCCTTCAATTTTCTTTAGATGACAGATTTATAATAGAAATCTTATTTAAGCGTCTCCCGTCCCAATCTAAACGTCATTCCTTTGGCGCGATGGATGAAAAATTGTATTAGCTTCACTGGAAATGAGTGTAACATTCACTTAGGTGATGGAAGTAGCTGTTTGTTGTGAAAATTTTGAATTTTGGCTTTCTACATTATGAAGATTTTGGATCATCTGGTGGTATGTTGCGATATATACTGCTTATGGACATCTATCATAGACAGGGTGAAAATCCTAATCTGAGGTAGTCCACAGATGCGCTGCTATCGAAACGGGACTACATTGGAACGCCTCATATAATTCCTCTCTTATCACATCCTTATACCAGAACACAGTAGGATTAATATAACTTTCTGGGTAGTAAACATTGGGTGAAACTTTCCGATTGAACCATACTTTTTCTACATCAAATCTTTCCCTCTTTTAATTTGGTGTCCAGCTGTGGGTCAAAAAGTTGACAGTTTTCAAGACTGCTTTAAAAACTATCTTACCGTTCCACATAAGTTACCGCAGTAAGCTAAGCTAAGCACACACTTCATTTACATGCAAAACAGAGTTTTGTTTAGTTTCGCCCAAGCGAAGGACGATGGCTAACTGGGACGGTTATGTCCATGTTTACCAAACCAAACGTTGTTAGGTGCATCAGTTATAAGAGGATTTGCTCGCTCTGTTGATGTTTAATTAAAAGGCGATGGCACTCTGACTTGCCTAAGGCGGTGGATTTATCTCTTTGGGGTTATAGAAAGTTGATGTTGTTTTATTTTTAAATGTTTGTTGAGACATTTCACTGTTTTATGTATTGCATTATAGTTGTATGAGCAGCGACGGTGCATTAATTTCAAGTTGAAATTTTATTCTATATTTATTATGTAATTTGTTACGGTTTCTGAAGAAATTAAAAAATAAAACACTTAAAGGTAAACGGTCACAGTCATCCCATCTATCAACCTCAAATTACATTACAGCTCTTTTTGGAGTCTGTCAGAAATGCATGCAAATGCCTCCGGAAGACTATCTTAAAATGCCTATGGTAATTGTGTTAATATCTCTTTACAAATGAGATTTTATTATTTCATGCATCGACACGCTTCAGTATTTACACATGTTTTATGTAATGCATTATTAATACTTAATCTATCCAAATATTGCCTTTTAAAGATTGAAATTTCATAATGTCTAGTATGTTGGTAACTGTTAGTGATATTCGTTAAGAATTATTATAAATGGGAGTTAGAATACAAGTTTAGACTCAAACTATTATGTAAGGTGCTCAAAATAATGGCAGCCAATAAATATTTCCCAAGTACCCATAATCGTGCAAACCTTGACCCGCAAGGAAATATGCCGATTTAGATGATAAGGTTTTAAGCTGCGCTGTGCACGCAACCACTGCAACTATTTCCGGTTTGCTCACAAAAAATATTGTGGTTATGGTAAATGGTGCTGCTTAACTAGAAGTATGTATTCATTTGTATCTTTTTACCACGTTTTTATTAGCTAGACCTGTATGTTTTATCAAAATCGGTCTCTTCACGTTTGAGCACCGTTAATCTTTATAGTTTCGATTTTCACCAAACAGGTACATTTGAAAAATACCTATATATTCGATGAGTGAAATTGTAATTCCTCTTCCATTCTCACTTAAATATTCGGATCACGTTTATTGTTTCCAAGGGAAAATTCCATTTCCCTCGGTTTGTGCATGCAATTAATTACTTAGTGTCACTGTGAAATTTCATATTTTGTATATTCGTTTGGGCTATAGGCTTAAACAGTGATAGCCTCGAGTTCCTAATCCTAAGATCCCAATGCTGGGCATGTTTATATAGTCTTAATGTATGCTTTGTCTAATTGGCATTTGTATATACGTATGAAAGAAAAGTGATTAGGAACCTACCTAGTAATTAGAAACGGCCTTCCAATCGGGAAGTCCCAGGTTCGAATCCTACGCATCTCTGATTTTACTAAGTTATAGTCTAACAAGTCTGATTTTTCTAAATTTGGTCTCCAATTTTCTAAGGTGTGTATGGAGGAGGAGGAGGAGGAGGAAATGGAGGCTTAGGTATACGTAAAATTTCTAGTGTTGCACTACCAGCTTTTTTATCTTCAGTCCATAAAACACAAAATTTAACATCTAACGTTTTGTCCAAAATTTTTGAGGAACCAATTATTACATTTATGGATGAAGCTAAAGATGCTTGGTTACAGGCTGGACCAAATTTAAAATTTCCCGTACATCTAAATTTACAGAAACTTTGGGACGAACCTCTCTGCATACTTGTGCGAAATCAACTTCTCGATTCTGCGCATGATATTGCAGAGAGGGCTCGTCTCCTTGCTGTAGCAGAGCGAGAATCGGGTTTTTGGCTGCAGGCATATCCTTCCGGTAATTTAGGCACACTTTTCGATAACTTGACGTTATCAATCTGTACATGTTTGCGCCTGGGGGTAAAGACGGTTGAGCGCCATAGCTGTCATTGCGGCGCTGACGTCGATGTGTTTGGACACCATGGACTTTCTTGTCAGCGCAGTGCTGGCCGCTTATCGCGTCACGCTACCATCAACGACGTCATTCGTCGGGCTTTTGTCACCGTCAACGTGCCGGCTTGTTTAGAGCAGAATGGTCTCGCACGTGACGATGGCAAGCGGCCCGACGGTTTGACGTTAATACCCTGGAAGGGGGGGAGGATGCTAGTGTGGGACGCTACGTGTGTCGACACACTGGCTCCTTCTCACCTCCAGGCGTCTCCCTCTGGCGCGGGGGCGGCGGCTACTGCTGCTGAAAACACCAAGCGTCGTAAATATATTAGTTTATGCAATAATTATATATTTGTGGCGTTTGGTGTTGAAACTTTGGGTCCATGAGGTCCGGATGCTTGGCAGTTGTTTAAACAGCTGTCAACTCGTTTGGTCGACGTCTCTGGGGACCCGAGAGCTGGCATGCATTTTGCTCAAAGAATTGGTATAGCAATTCAGCGAGGAAATGCTGCCAGCGTCTTAGGAACCTTGCCCAAATACAGTGATGGTGACAATTTTTTATGATAGTCTTTTTGTTTTTATATTTTTGTTTTTCATTTTTGTATATATGTAAATTTTGTAAATAAGTTGTTTTATATTTACTTATAGTTTATTTTATTATATTTACTTTTCTATAAGTTTAATTATAATTGTAAATATTTTTCAGTTAATAAAAATCTGTAAACGAAGAAGTAGATAGGTAGGTAGAAGAACTAGGAAGTAGGTACGTAATAAGGTGTGTATTAGAAATTCATCATCAAAATCATTCATTACTTACATAAACGGTGAACGCAAGTTAGAGATAGCTCGTATGATTTTAAAGTTATGCTGACTGGAAATGCTTCACGGAACTTACTCGAAGTGCCCGCCAGCACGCATAGTTTTCCTAACAACCGCTAGCAGTTGTTTCCTAGAATTTGATCTACATTGGCTAGACTCTATGGTACTATTACTATTTAATAATTCTGTAGCTCGATTATATGATGATATTTATATTGGTACAAATATACGGTATTAGAAAATATGTGGGCTCTGGTCAATGTCCTGTTTTCTAATATAAAATTAGCAAACGAGCATGCAACCCACCTGGTACCAAGTGGCTGATACTGCCCATGGACATCTATAATAATCAATCCCATACAAGATAAGACTTATACCTGAGGTAGACCACACGTGCCGCTACCCTTGAGGACTAAGATGGAATGCCTCGGAAAAGTATACCTCCCTTAACCACACTCTTCAAAGCAGTACCCTTACCATGAGTTTTTACGTTTTGACAAATATGATTGTTTTGGTATTTGTTTACGTATTTGCGGATACAAATTCCAGTCAGCGCCCCTAGCGGATTGTATCAGAACTAAAGTGTCAGTAACATATCATTACATGTCTTAATTGACAAAATGGCGCTTTTTATTTTGTCTCTCTCTTTTACGAACATGTGAAGCAGACAAAAAGACTTGAGCACTTACTTATTGTTACGTTTACTTAGTCTACTAAAGCAAACGGAACAGAATAATGGATTGAGTAAACGTAACGTAAAATTGTGGGATGTTTTGAAAATTCATGGTAAGGGTAAGGAACGCTGCTATTAGGCAGAAATATGTGTGGCGGTGCCGACGCCAATAATGCTTGCTTTAATTCTTATTTAAAATTTTTGCTGATAAACAATTTGGCTCAGCTCAAATTATAGGGTTTATGTATTCAAAATAAAACAGTTCATCTACGTTTACGGTTGTAAAGGTTTTGTGGATATGTTATAACATATTATTCCGTATAATATATTATTCCGTAATAGCGTTGGTCCCGAATAAATATGTAAGTTCTATGAGCCGAGACAAACATAAAGCGGTCTTATAGCCGTATTAAGTGCTGGATGCTGGATACTTTGACAATACATTTTCTGAATACAATGTGCCCGAAGATATTACTAGCATATGTAAAGAAAAAACGACCTGTGTGGTCGCCATGCCGGCCTTCACGCAGTGTGCCGCGTTCGATCCCCGGCCAGATAGATATCTGAATGAAGAATTTAGATTTCTGTCTAGGTTATGTGTGTGTCCATGGTACCCACGACATAGGGAATCCTAGTGTGGGATTGTTTTTTTTTTTTATATAATATAAGGGTAGCAGACGAGCATGCAATCCACCTGATGGTAAGTGGCTACTGCCGCCCATGGACATCTGTAATCAACCCCAGATAGGATTAGATATTCCTACCCGAGGTCGGCCACAGATGCGCCGCTACCCCTGAGGACTAAGCTGAAACGCCTCGGAAACGTCTGTCTCCCTTACCACACCCTTCAAACCGGAACACAGCAGCGCCTAACACTGCTGTTATAAGGTAGAAATAGGTGTGGCGGTGGTGCCGCCGGAGTCGAACCACAAAGGGTTCTACCACCTTGGGGTTCTACCACCTTGTTCTAGAGAGAGTCTGTATACTTTTTGTCCCAAGGCTGAGCACGGCTCTCTACCTATTGTCAAGATTATTTATTAAAAACAATTATGTTTCTAATCGAACTTCGACAACGAAACGAACGCTAGTATTTCGTATTTAAATTATACCTTCGTACTTATACATATAGTTTTTTGTACACAAGACAACATCGTGTGTATCGTATCGTCTCGTATGTATAATAAATATGCTACATGCTCTCCTGTTTCAGAATCTTATTTTCCTGTTTAGCTCAGTCTCCTTCGGGAACAGTTTTATTTAACTTGAGTCGCGACGAAGCTCCAAGCTATCTTTGACTCGAGATAAGATCAACGTTTGCTCGAAATACTTTGAAAAGAGCAGCGCTTTGATTCCGCTTCGTTACTTATATTATTCGGATTTGTTTCTACTGGCTTCTATATGCATTATGTATATATTGACTGGATCTGATATCTGTTTTTGGATCTAGGTGTTCGTGTATATATATATATGTTGTCCCTGTAGTCCCGGGACTAGAATAGGGCTACGGTATCCCCTGCCTGTCGTAAGAGGCGACTAAAAGGGGGCTTCCGGGGTTGCGGGCGGCAAGATTGGGAGGTCGAGCCGTCCAGCAAGCAACTCCGGGAAGGACGGCGGTATGAGTGGTCGCATACCGTCGTAAACACCAGACGGTGTGGTGAGGCCTGACGCTCACCTAGGAGGAGCCCGAAGGGGCAACGCGTTCAGAGGACTCCGGTTGCGTTCCGTAGGAGATCCCGGAGTCCTCTTGGCAACGCCGAGGACGGCCACCGGGGGGGTTTTATTGCGGTAAGAATCCCACATAATCCCGTGTCGCTTCTACGACACTGGGTACCTTTTGAAGGTTTCCCCCTCGTAAACAAAAAAAAAAAAGGTGGTCGTGTATGTTTGTGTGCGTTGCATTATGTGTATATTGAGGGGATCTGATACTTTTCAATCGTTATATATGTACATTTTGTGGATGCAAGATAATTTACATATGACTTGATCTTTCTTTTCAACGGTCGGACGCGTAGAATGTACCGGGATCGATCTCCGGCCAGATAGACATCTAAATTATGAATTTATATTTCTGTTTCTGGGTCTTGGTATTTGTGTATGTGTGTGTTCATGATACCCACGACACAGGAAATCATAGTGTCGGGCTATTGTAGAGGGCATCTTTATAACCCACAGCTGGGCCCGGGTTTCCCGCCATTGTCGAGTTTTCTCAATAAAATAATTGGAAAAATTATATTTGTAATCGAATTTTTACCACGAAACGAACTAGTATTTCAATCAATTTAAATTATACATTCGTACTAGTAACATATCGTTTTTTGTACATAAGGCAATATGTATTCTCATATGTATAATAAATGCTACATATATACTAGTAATATAGACAGTGGTGATTGAGAACTCTTTGTTTTCTGATAATAAAACAAAAAGATTAAATTGTTCATAAATGCTTATTTTATCAGCGTGCTTAAGTATAAAAGTTTTCAAAATAATCGCTGTTCGAGTATTATATTTTCAAAATGAGCGATTATTAGGGTTGTAAAAACCGTGCATGGAAGAGTTCCACAATGAAAAACAACGTAATGTATGTGGAGCTTAATAGGTGATGTAGATTGATTATTTTCATAAAAAAAGAACTTATAAACGATCTGTCTATTAGGTACAGGCGAGTGACCATGGCTGTCGTTTGTTTTTATTATAGGAGTAGCAGACGAGCTTGCAGTCCACCTGATGATAAGTGGGTACTGCCACGGACATTTGTAATCGACTCCAGATCAGATGAGATTCTTACTTGGCGTCGCAATAGCATTGAGTACTAAGCCGGAATATCTCGCAAGAGTATGCGTCTCTTACCATACCCTTCAAACCAAGACGCAGCAGTGCTTAAACCACAGAGGGCTCTGCCACCCTAATTTTATCGGTTTAATTATTATTCCTGTTTTTTTCGTTGTCAAAGCAGATGTTAAAGAAGTGCATGAGGGGGATTCGAACTCCGAACCAAAGTCACGTTAGACCCAATTTCAAGCCAATTGGCTATTAGTGCTTCAGCCAATCAGCTTAAGTTGTCAAAGTGTTCGCTAACTTCTAAGGTCATAAAAATTCCAGTTTCGTATAATATTTCTTCGAGCGCTCACTACATGACGGTGATGTTAATGGCCTCATTAACGTGCAACGGAATGCAATAATGGTTGTAGTCAGATGTATGCCAGGTATTAAAGCCTAGACGTTGTACATTATAGGACCTAATATGCCGTTATTAATACTCAATCCATCTAAATTCCAACCAAACATCGAGACAATTTCTAGTATGCAGTAATTGTTAAATACGATATTTGGCAAGCAAAACTATGGATAGATTGGTTATTAATGGGCGATCGCATCTAAGTTAAACGATTTCAAGATCGCGATTAAACGAAAAATATTTTTGTATAATTGCAATAAATAAACTTTTATGAGTGCCTTTAGACTTTAGATATCTTTTTGTTCGACTAGTTTCAGACCAATTAATTTAAGCTAGTCGAGACTGGCTAAAACGAAATAATCCTATTAAAAAACATCCGTAAACTATGCTTGAAACGACATCTATTCTAAATTAAAAAATAATAATCTGCTCGTACGTATCTTTCTTTTTACTGTTTTTAAGAAATAATAACAATGTAACGTATTTGTTATGTAATTTTCAAATAACGTTTTGTGTTTTTTTTGCAATGTGAGCGTTCAATTCTAAAAAATGTTATGTGAGCAATTTTTATTATTATTTTTTTTTATAATATAAGAGTAGTATTACGTCTCCAAGCACTACCGCCATACCTATTTCTGCTTAATAACAGCAGTGTTAAGAGCTGCCGTGTTTAGGTTTGAAGGGTGTGGTAAGGGAGACATACTTGTTCGAGGCGTTCCAACTTAATCCTCATTGGTAGCAGTGCATCTGTGGCCGACCTCAGGTAGCTGGTAGCTATCGGCGACATCAGTAATCAACCCCAGATATTATTAGATATAGCTATATCTATAATTACTGATGTCCATGGACGGCAGTAGCCACATGCCATCAGATGGACTGCGTGCTCGTCTGCTACTCCTATATTATAAGAAAACCCTGGCCTGGTATCAACGCAGTCGATATAACATAAAATTCTCCCTTTGAAATCCTTTCCTTTACGATTATTATCGGAAATCCTATAGGATATCGGACCTGATGTAACTCGTCTGATCTGACCTTCTACACGACCTCATCTTAAGGATATCGCATCTCATATTGCGAATCTTGTTATTTTGTATGCAGAAGACTATTCTCTACGCACGGTTATTTGAAACTACTGGTTACAATTTGATAAAAATATTTACTTTTTCTAAGTTAGTGCTTTGGATGTTTTTAATCTTTTTTATATATCAATGTACAATTGTACACATTATAGAAAATAATAATTATTTACTAATACCATGATCCGCGTAGCGGACCCGTCCGACGCGGAGAGGGTCCCGGGTTCTATCCCCGGCATTTGAACTTCGAGTGATTTTATTTGATGCATATCACATTGTATACAGTATATTGTATAATTTATTTTACAAAAAGACGACCTGACTGTCTGACTAATTCATCATCGTAAAGCCTGAACTACTATAGAGTTGTGAAATTTGGACAATAGCTTTCTTTTGTAACGTAGTCAATAGACGTTATAACGTTATTGATTTTTTTAAATAATATAAAAGTAGCAAACGAGCATGCAGTCCACCTGATGGTAAGTGGCTACTGCCGCCCATGGACATCTGTAATCAACCCCAGCTAGGATTAGATATTCCTACCTGAGGTCGGCCACAGATGCGCCGCTACCCCTAATGACTGAGCTGGAACGAGGCGTTCCCTTACCGGAAAAGTCTGTCTCCCTTACCGTGTGGTACTTATTTGAAAAGCCCCAAATTTCGATGCACGCTTAATTAAACTTAGTATTTGGCTTTCTTGTTACAAATGACAAACCAAGTATTTCCTTTTTTGGCAATATTATTAATTTTCCAAGGGAATAAAATAACGGTTTAATGTTTGCATTCTAATGTGTTCCGATTTACGCGTAAAAAGTCGCCAGCAAACAACACAAGTAATATATTCGTCCCGCTGCCGCGCTATATTCGCGACGCTTTTAACGAACCGACATAAGTACTAAATAGTAATTTCCTGCAGTGACTGAACATAAGCTGTAGTAAACTTTAGCATCACGCGAGAGCAGCATTAGCGGTCATTAAGATCGCGTTAACACTGGTTCCGAACCGTTCCCGAACTGTATTAATAGAAGGTTTAGTCCAAACGTTATGTATAGCTAAAATACCTGATTAATACACGAACTACTTTGTGTATGTTCAATATTAGTATATTATACAATACAATACAATACTTATAAGGGATACAATTTTCATTAATGGCTGTACGTACAATGTACATATATTTCTATTATTTTTTACAATCTATTTTTTGGCTATATAGTTTAGTATCTTTTTTGCCCAAATTGATTTGTTGTAGCAAACTTTCTTATTACTTGTTTTTTTTCCATTACTACAAATATGAATAAATATATTTACCTATACTATGCTACCTTACCTACTAAAATAAACTATGATTACTTTTTTTTTTTTTTTGTGAGGGGGAAACCTTCAAAAGGTACTCGACGATGTGGGAGCGACGCCGGGTTATGTGGGATTTTTACCGCACTAAAACCCCCCCGGTGGCCGTCCTCGAAGCTTGGTGGAGAACTCCGGGATCTTCGATGGAACACAACCGGAGTCCTCCGAGCGCGATGCCCCAATCGGGCTCTTCCCTGGGGGAGCAGTTTACGTTCCTCCCACACACCTAGTGTTTACAACGGTATGCGGCCACACACACCGTCGTCCTTCCCGGGGTTACTTGCTGGACGGTTCGAGCTCCCACCCTTACCGCCCGCAACCCCAGAAGCCCCCTTTTAGTCGCCTCTTACGACAGGCAGGGGATACCGTAGCCCTATTCTAGTCCCGAGACTACAGGGACAAAACTAGGACTACCTACTAAAATATTTGTTTATCCCAATCAAAGAATAAATTTAAAATAGCAATTATGTTTATTACAAGTTCACGAACGCAACGACCCAAAACTCTATTTAGTTGCAATTTATTTATGAGTCAGTTAGTTTCATAGCTTAGTTCATCTCGTTACCGTTAATTTTAAAGTTTTGAAGGCAATTCTTTTGATGCTTAATGACTCGTGGTCACGGTGAAACGTTCTGAAGGTTTCATTTAGTTTTAACGACTTCGGAAAATATGCAATTTGGTAAATGGGAAATTAGGTAGTTTTAAGCGGTTCGCTCAGTTTTAAATGATCTACTTGTGCTGGTCATGTGTCCTAATTAATATGTTGAATTTATTTCCATTTATTAATATGGAAATAATACTTGGTGTTACATTTTGTTACCTATTTCTGCCATATTTGCTCGCGCTATAAAGTCTAATGATCCCTTAAATGTTAATTTCCACAGCATTCTTTAAATAAATAGACATAGAAGAGAGATTTGTTGTCCGCACACATAAATAATTAGCCTGCTGCCACTCTCTTCGGGACCCTGGTACACACCCTTACTCTTGTACCAGAATGTGGTAGAACCCTTTGTGGTTCGACTCCGGCGGCACCACCGCCACACCTATTTCTGCCTATTAACAGCAGTATTAGGCGCTGCTGTGTTCCTTTTGAAGGACGTGGTAAGGGAGACATACTTTTCCGAAGCGTTCTAGCTTAGTCCTCAGGGGTAGCGGCGCGTATCTGTGGCCGACCTAAGGTAGGAATATCTCTTAAAGATGTCCAAGGGGCGGCAGTAGCCACTTTCCATCAGGTGGACTGCATGCTACTCCAATATTATAAAAAAACCCCTTGGACACGTATGAAAGAGGCTAGCGAGAATGCAAAAGGCTCGCGTGGGAGGAAGATAGACCCCAAATACTTAAAAAACAATGACGTTATCCCCTTTCTATCACAGTACTACTCGTAAATTCGTCAACAATATACAACTTACAAAGTAGGAATTCAGCTCGTAGAACTCTATGGCTAACTAGCTGTGCACCGCGGTTTCACCCGCGTTAAAAAGAAACAGGGGCACAGCTAGTTCTAAAATATAAGTTGCCTAAATTACTCCTTATTACATCACCTACGTCCCAATAAAAGTCCCGTCAAAATCGGCCCAGCCATTACAGATATTAGTCAGAACAAACAGACAAACTGACAGACAAAAATTGTAAAAATGTTATTTTGGTGTATGTACCGTATGTATATTCATATGCATGCAGTAAAAGCGGTTATTTCAATATTAAAAATGTGAGCCGTCACGGGACGCCTGGCAGATGTGAAACATCGACATTATTTTGTAAAAGTAATATGCAGAAAAGAACATATTGTGATAGGAACTAAATATGTCATAATGATAAAATAAAATATTACGACTTTTTTCCAGATAACGATGACTATTTATTGAATAAACATTTATTTTCATTAAATACAAAAATTTACGAATTTATTTCAAATCGTGACTACTTAATTCGTTTCGATTGCGCATGGCGACGCGTCGCCACACCGTATACACTACTGCATATAGACTGTATATATATACCATCGTATAGCGTGGCGACGCGTCGCCACGACATGCGTCGCCACGCCAGAAATCGGTTTTACGTGCGGCTATAGATGTTTCACATCAACACAGACACTCCAATTTTATTTATATGTATAGATATATTTGGTACAATCTTACGTGGATAGATGGCGATCGTTTCAACAACCGGATACAGGTTTAGACAGCCCATTTATTTCAGCTCCGAAGTGTAGTACAGATCCGAATGATGTATCTGATATTTAGCGATATCCGTTGGATGTTCCAATCTATTTCTAAAATATTTCGATCAAATCTCGAGTTTCTACGGAAAATGTCGTCGTGTATATTTTTTTTATTACCATTATGCAATTTATCTATATTGCTTTGGCCTTTGTGAATCTTTTGTATAATCTTAGAGTAAAATAAACAGAAAATATATTGCATTGAGTAGGTTATGAATGTTAGGGATATATTTTTTGAAATGAGGTCAAATTGAATGTTTCAAATAGCTTACAATGCCCAAGAATCAATCAAAATGCTCCTTTGTATGTATGATCAGCATGATTTGTATTTGAAGTGTACTAAGGTACATTATGTTGCCCTACGCGGCGTTTGTAAAATGTAAGATTCCAACTCGCTGATCGACTCGAGTAAGTCGCGAGCACACAAATTACTCATAGATTGTTGACTATTGTTGCAACCCCTTTTTTGTTTTTTTTTTTTTTGTTTTCGAGGGGGAAACTTTCGAAAGGTGTCGGTGCCGTGGGAGCGACACAGAGTTATGTGGGATTCTTACCGCGCTAAAACCCCCCCGGTGGCCGTCCTCGGCGCTGCGTAAAGGGCTCCGGGATCTCCAGAGGAACGCAACCGGAGTCCTCTTAGCGCGTTGCCCCGTTGGGCTCCGTCCAGGTGAGCATGTCGTTCGCCACACCGTCTGTTGTATACGACGGTAGGAATGCGACCACACATATCGCCGTCCTTCCCGGGGTTGCTGGCCGGGCGGTTTGAATTCCCACTCTTGCTGCCCGCAACCCCGGAAGCCCTTTTTAGTTTCCTCTTACGACAGGCAGGGGATACCGTAGCCCTATTCTGGTCCTGGAACTACAGAGACAACTGTTGCAACCCCTGGTCTAATCCTAAGACACAACAGGAATTTGTAACATGTATATTACTACGCAAATCGATAGAATTTGATATACTTAAATATTTTCTTGCAGATGCTTTATCTTTGTTGATCTGAGAGTAAAATAAAAAACATATGTGTATAATATCACCAAAATGGCGTTTCACCACAGCCTTTCGCAAACGAGGTTGTAAGCGATTTTATGCTATCAAAAAGCCTTGAACGTACATGTTTTATGAATTATGGTAGATAACGAAAAATGGTTTAGAGCGGCATATTGAAGCGTAAAGATCTGAAATGTGTGTTGTAGTACTTATGAGCATTAACGATGCATTAACACATAAACAATACGGAAACATAGTGTTTTATTCGGATATAATTTTATATTGTTTATTAATAATTAGGGATCCTTCGTTGCCTCAATACCTTCAGACCTGCAAGTCCAGTCGTACTTAAAAATATCACCGGCACACCTATTTCTCGTGAAGCAATTTTGATAGAAGGAAGTAGATGACGGCTTACGTACATATTAATTGATCATCTTAGCCCTCAAAAACACTTACTACTTACGAAATACTTTTGTTCTCTATAAAATTGGTTATTGATGTCTGTTAGCTGCAATGGCCACTTACCATTAGGCGGGATGCAAACTTGTTTACTATTTCAATATTATAAAATCGATCCTTCAAATAAACAGCTACTAATTGATGGAATTTTTATAAATTGGTTATTACAGAAACTGTAGACACCAGAGAAATTTGGTCTAATTTAGTATTTGCGAACCTTTAACATTGCCATAGGATTTTAAGCTTTCGATCAATAGACTTAGTGCCTAAACTTCTTGTTTAGGCATTTATCGATTGCCATTAGTATTCTATCTAGGCTTGCGAACGAAGATGTGTGATTTTTGGTCAAAGCCCTATTTGCGTATTCGGTGAGAGTTTGGTTTTCAATTATCGGGATTCGGGGATTGAAATGTTAATAGCTTTGTTGTTATCTGAAGTTAGATGATCCAATAATGAAGAAATAGCAGATCGCAGAGTATTGCTTTCATTTTGATTGATTGGAAGATAATAATAGAGAGTTGTCAATTTGAGCGGTATTTGGTCTTGTAGGTGGAATCTATTATAGTATAAGGCAACAGTTTTTTTATGTAATTAAAGTTACGTTAAGATTTTATCTTGTCACGCGGCTTTTACTAGTGTGGGAATCTGATCCACTAAATTCTATTGTTGTAGATCTATAGTTTTGAAGATATTTTCCCTGTCATAGTACGTGTTCGTGTATCGCAAAACAAATGTGAATGCACGCGTGCAGGCGGCAACACGTGTGACAGGAAAAATACATACTCATATATAGGTCTATAGGATCCTGGTAGTTTCGAAGTCACTTCATGTTAATTGCACGTTATTTTTAGGGTTCCGTACCCAAAGGGTAAAAACGGAACTCTATTACTAAGACTTCGCTGTCTGTCCGTCTGTCAGGGCTATATCTCTGGAACCGTAATAGATAGACACATAACATTTTTACAGAGGATTCATAACGGTGGCCGTTATAACAACAAATACTAAAGATAAAATAAAGTTGAATATTAAAGGGGGTCTTCATACAACAAACCGGTATTTTTCGGCATTTTTCGATCTAACTGTTAAACCGTATTAGGAAGACGGTTGAAATTTTTACAATCCATTTAGTACTATAACTGGTATTATAATAAATACAAATAACAACCATAAAACACATTTTAATATAGTTTTAATTTTATTAATAATATTATATGTTGTTTACGTATCATTCATCATCACCCCAACGCCATCTATTGTTGTGTCATGTAACTAGGTATTGTTGAAAATAATGAAATGAATAAAAATAAGAAAAAATAATGAACATTTGGTGGTACGGAAGTCTCCATGTGCGAGTTCGACTCGTACTTGGCGAATCATTTCATTACAACAATGTATGAAGAGAAAACTTCTTTAGCGACGTTGTGCACTTTTTGTGATGATAAAAAATGTTAAGCTCACGTCAGGTCAGGTGACCTGATTGAAAATTCGTAAGACGGCAAAGACGCCAAACTGCAAATGTCAAGATGTCATCCGGTGTCAGTATAGAAAAAAATTGTCAATGGGTGTCAGTTTCATTTTTTATTTATTATACTTCATTATTAAGGTAAGATTTCGAAAGATTCCTTTTCTGGCGGCACTCCCGGAGTGCTACACTTTATTTTTAATTGATTTATAGTTTTGTCTGACGTATTTTTATTGACTGGTATGTTTACCGAATCTACCGGTAAGTAACTCAACAGCGGGAACATTTCCCAAAGTAAATTTAGGGACGGCCGACAAAGTGTCTCTTGAGAGATGAAGCACGTACGTCTAGTCACGTCTGACCATACATATTAAAGCTCTAGGAAACATGTATATAGCATACATACTACACGTTCTTAGAGACTCCATAACGTATCTACAAGAGATTATTGGCCGAATCTAAGACACATTTCGAAGAGAGAAGGTTTAACTGAAGATTTATTTGTTTATCTACTAGTGACCCGGCAAACTTCTATAATGATAAAAAAATCTATACTAATAAAAAAAAAATGTTAAGAGTGAACTACTATTCATCATCATCAACCCATTATTATCCCGTGCCCACTGCTGGGCACGGATCTCCTTTCGGAATGTGATTAGGCCATGCATCCATCCTCACGATGTTTTCTTTGCCGTTTAAGCAAGTGGTAATTAATTTCTAATGTTTGTTTCTAATACGCACATTACTTTGAAAAATCAGAGGTGCCTGGGATTTGAACCTCGGACGCCTTAATCGATCGCCCAAGTTTCTTAGCCACTAGGCTATCACTGTTTTTTGTTTTATATTAACATTTTTTTAACCTGAAATGTTTTTCTTATAACGTCTATATTTCAGCGCGACAATATAAAATTAGAATGTCGTTTTATTATAGGAGCTTTAGTAAATTGAGTAATTTGGGCGCTGTGACGTGAATTGTTTAGAATAACGTCTTCGTACTTAATGACGCTATTTACGAATTTATTACGTGGGTCATAAAGGCTATAATGGGATGTCATCTTTATGGATTCTTCAGGAAGAACTCGGGAAATTGCTATATTTTGGAAATGTTACGCCTGCTATATTTTTTTCATGACGTTCCTTGATACTAAAAGTATTTTCTTGAGAAAATTGCTACGTTTTTGTTGTTACAACCTACGGTAATAAATTCAAATTCGACCGAAATTTGCTTATGGACTTATATGGTTTTGAAAAAGATGGTAGAAAGACAGATCTTTTATGTTTTCGGTCTTATTTTCTCATGAAATTACTGTTTTAGTGGTAATACCAATAAATAAATATATACAAAGCTTTTAGCCTTTTTAGTCTCCCTAGAGGATCCATACTATAAAAGTATATGTGTACTTACGCAAAAGATGAAAGCTAATGGAACTAAGCTACAAATAGAGTTGCAAAATCTAAAAGTTAATTATTTTTGTAACACATGTTTCTGTAACACATAATTTATTCCCAGTGTTTACAACTTCGCCCTATGCGCGCAACTTCGTTACCCGACCAAAAAACGTGTATTATATCGCTATATGCACTTTATCCTACGTTAACAATACCATCTATGTTTTCCTAAACGCGTCAAGCGAAGTGTAACTTCAAAAATGATATTTCTAAGTTGTCATCTACATATACGATCTTCCTTTATGTTTTCATCCCGGAGCCATCGATTTAAGCGGTGCATGTCTGTCAGTAATTATTAGTCTTTTTAAGTTAGGAATTTATCTTGTGAAGTTATAGACCAACGTTATAACAACATTGAAGTTAACTTTTAAAGTATTTTTAAGTTTTAGGTGTTTTGGACGTTGGAGTTAAACGTTGTATTTTTGGCGAGAATGATTATTTTTGGTACAAGAACAAAAATATAAAATAGATTAAGTCTTAGTTTTCGGTAAATTGTTTTATAAAAAGCCTTTGAATAAAGATTTTGTTTTCTCTGACTCTTCTGTATTTTTTATATTCTTATAGATCCTATCAAGTCTGATAAAATAGTTATGCGTTATAATGAAGGCCCGCGGAAAATGTATGTATCTACAATTCATCATCATCATCATTATCAACCCATTACTGTCCCACTGCTGGGCACGGGTCTCCTCTCAGAATGAGAAGGATTAGGTCATAGTCCACCGCGCTGGCCAAGTGCGTATTGGTAGACTTCACATACCTTTGAGATTTTTTTTTTATAAATCTCTCAGGTATGCAGGTTTCCTCACGATGTTTTCCTTCACCGTTTAGCAAGTGATAATTAATTTCTAATACGCACATAACTTCGAAAAATTAGAGGTGCCTGGGATTTGAACCTCGGACCCCTCGATCGAGAGGCCGGGTTTCTTAACCATACCCTAGTGGTCACTGCTATCTACAATTACTTAGGTCTAATTGTAATCATTAGTTACAAGTACGGAACTAAGTTCATTGACCTGTTCGAAAGTTCTAGACGGATTACTAGCCACAAAAGTAATTAACAGATGGTTCCAATGGAATTGGACTGAAGGGAATCATAAATTCATTATAAGTTGAACGAGCGTGATCTCGTGATGTGTTGGATAAATTACAACTCTGATTCAACCGAGGGAACAATGAACTTCTTTATAGTGTTTTATTTTTTGGAAAATTAGCAATTTATTACGTTTAAAATGGACTCAGTTGGGTTATTAAAATTAACTTAATACATAATCAAAAGAACTTTAATTGTAGAGTTAGCTTTTTAAATATATATAAAAAGATATATTTAATGATAGAATGTGCTTCCAGAAAAAATAATATGTTTATATATCTACTGAAGGAGAATCAATTTTATGGAAAACAAATTATGTCTACTTATTTATTGTATACGGATATATCTCCAAGTATATACATAATCCTTGTAATGTAAATTACCGGAGTTTGGCTTTGTGCGATGAAATCATATTAAGCTACGTACTATTTTTATTTATTTATTTATTTACTCTCATTGACCATGTTACAACAGGGTAGTACAAAAGGAAATAGCATTTTCTCCCAGTCAACCTTACGGATATGCAGAAAAATTTAAGGCGGTACAACTATCCTAAAAAGAAAATATATAATAATAATATTAATATTTTTCGTTGTTTTCTGTCCGCTAAAATCCTTAACGCTCCTAATATCTAACTAAATCGCTAGGAAATTAATGTACTTAACATAATAGTTAAACTTCATACCGCAGTGCTCAGTATTAGAACTACTTCATTGGGATTTGACACAAAATTATGCTATTTTTTCATTTTCAAGTGCACATAGATGGGTAAATTGTTAGTATAATTGATCTACAAAGCTAAGAATGTATATGTATATGTAGAATGTATATGGGGAGCGGGAGTTGGGATGACTGTTAGTGGCTATATTTCATGTGCGCTTCCTTGCTTCGGTATTCGTGATTCCCTCCCAGGTATTATTGGATCAAAGTGGTGGGATTCATAACATCTGATACGGGTAAGCGATCCATATTTTTCTCCGCCATACATATTTTTTTATCAAAATGTACTCGTTCGATTCCGGTTAGGGAAATGGATTAAAAAAATCTAATGATGAAGTTTTAGTTTTTATCAAAATCGGCCTCGTAACTCTTTTTAGTATATTTCGCGAATACTTATTGTTTCAGAGTTGGCCCTGAAGACCCATTTAAAATTCATCCTGTATAATATTGTAAAGCATTATACGAGTAAATCTATGACAGTATTTAAGTTTATTTTTTACATTCTTTTATTAACTGTTTTTTATCGTAGTGGATGCATCTGACACGACCTTTCGACGTCTAGGGTTACTGTGAATGCCATTAGGCATTAAGTTCATTCATTGTAACCTACAATAAAAAAATAAAAATAAAAAATAAGTAACTAATATAATACTATACTATAATACGTTAGAATTAAGAAATTCTGAAGTCAACGCCGTTACACTTATATTTGTCTTAACACTTTGTACCAACAAACGGTGCCGTGTTCAAATTTGAAGGGTGAGATAAGGTTGAGACTCGTGAGGCTTTCCAATTTAATCCTCAGGGGTAGCAACACATCTAGGCCAAACATAGATATGGCATTTTTGAAGTTAATTCTAGATGTGCATGGGCGGCAATTACCACTTACATTCAGGTTGACAGCAAGCACGTCGGCTACCTCTATTTTATAAAAGATAAAATACAACATGTTTTCACTAGCTTAAACCCCACACTGGTATATGTCAATAAATCAACCCTATGAACGTGGAACTCGATGCGACAGATTAATCAAGTCGTATCAATTTGTTCGACGACATGAGGCTTCAGCGCCATCACTGGACAGACTCTGACCTACTTCCGAGTACGTGGTATCACATGTCTGTTTTTTCACAAGCTTTTTTACGATGACCCATTGGCGTAGTGGTTACCATACCGGTAAAAGGGTTCCGGGTTCGATGCCGGCCATATAAATATCTGAAAAATGAATTTAGATATCTGTTCTGGGTATGGGTATTTGCGTATCCGTCTTTGTGTGTTCATGGCACCCACAACACATGAAATTCTCTTTTTTTCTTTACGAGGGGGCAACCATCAAAATGTACCCGACGACGTGGGAGCGACGCCGCTTTATCTGGAAATTTTACCGCTCTAAAACCCCCCCGGTGGCCGTCCTCACGTTTGTTGGAGAACTCCGGGATTTCTGAAGGAACACAACCGGAGTCTTCCAAGCGCGGTGCCCCGATTGGGCTCTACCCTGGGGGATCAGTTTTCGCTTCTCCCATTTGGTGTTCATGACGGTATGCAACTACAAATATCGCCGTCCTTCCCGGGGCCCCTCGTGCCGCTCGCAACCCCGGAAGCCCCATTTAAGTCGCCTCTTACGACAGGCTCCTGCCTGTACCGATACAGATACCGTAGCCCTATTCTAGCCCCGAACTACAGGGACAAACAGATGGAATCCTAGTGTGGGCTAGAAGGCGTTTTCTTGTATTCACTGTATTAATTTTAGTATTTAGCATTTATTTTTAATTATTTGTAAATATATTTGAATTTCATCCATTATGATCTCTTTCCTTAGAGTAATAGATAAATTAGCAATATACACGTACTATTAAAAAATCAAACAATTTGGAAATATTCGATCTTTGAATTAAGCTCGCGACCCCAGGGGAGGTCTAAATTTACATCACAAATATATATTCTGTTTTAAAAAATTCAGAATGTATTATTTATTAATTGGAGTACTGACACAAAAACCAGCGTCTACAATATAAAAAATATAAGATTAATTAAATTGACACATTTTTATCTGTTCTTACAATCATGGGTAATCACATCATGCATTAATAGTTTCAAAAGTTTTCAGCGTACTGGAATAAAAATATAAAACAGCTTAAATGTCTGAATAGGGACATTAAAACAATTACAAGAGGGAATAAAATGCTAATTTTTTAAAGGAAACTGCTTTAATATTCGGATTTTAGCAAATTTAGATTCGTTACAAAACAATAACTTTTACATAATATTACTTAACCAAACAGCTAGAACTTAAATTGCTCGGAACACAATTTGGTTAGCGTACCAAAACAAGTTTAATTTCATTATTGTATTTACCGCATCTTAAACGCCTTGAACTTTACAAATGGCTGCTCAAAATGCCTCATTTAATTTGTTTATCAAATAAAATGCTGAATAATTTCGTTACTTTGTATAAATTAAATTTTTACTTACATAGTTTTTTTTATAGTATGCGAGTAGCAGACGAGCAACAGTCCACCTGATGGTACGTAGCTACTGCCGCCCATGGACATCTGTAATCAACCCCAGATAGGATTAGATATTCCTACCTGAGGTCGGCCAGAGATGCGCCGCTACCCATGAGTACTAAGCTGGAACGCCTCGGAAAAGTCTGTCTCCCTTACCACACCCTTCAAACCGGAACACAGCAGCGCTTAACACTGCTGTTATTAGGTAGAAATAGGTGTGGCGGTGGTGCCGCCGGAGTCGAACCTCAAAGGGTTCTACCACCTTTCAGACTTCAAAAATAGTGAAGGGTTTGCAACGTATATTAAATAGAAATACCTACAATACATATTCAATAGTATTTACATAGAACTTCTAGCTGACCCATCCAAACCCTGAACGAAGGGTCGTTCGATTTTTCATCGCTTAGGTGTATAAAAAATAGATAGTAGCCGATTCTCGGACCTACGATATAAAATTTGGTGAAAATCGGTAAAGCCGCTTCGGAGGAGGACGGTACGGTACGGTAAATAACATTGTAACACGAGAATTT
The DNA here is from genome assembly GCF_041222505.1 of Epargyreus clarus. Lineage (NCBI taxonomy): Eukaryota > Metazoa > Arthropoda > Insecta > Lepidoptera > Hesperiidae > Epargyreus > Epargyreus clarus. The sequence continues at coordinate 12,920,998 of NW_027332212.1, forward strand.
TATATATAAGGTTTACGTATTTACATAGAACTTGCTATAATTTCAATATTTTCTTAAAAACCTGAGGCGTATGTTTCTTTTTAAATACAAATAAGCTTTTTTAAAAATGTTTTTTTTTTATTTTTCTTTATGCTTGTTTCATATGTTTGAACAAGGTGCGATCAAGGATTTCTCTATTATACAAATTAACGATATATATGTAATTGTAAATTTAGGAATGTGAATTACAAGTCTAATTACTAAGTTAAGGTAGAAAATGAACTACAATATATAGACGGTTGTCATCAAATATGTTGTGTTGCTATGACGGAAATTCTAACTTGTAATAAATACATAAATAATTTGTCTACACTAATATTATAAAGAGGAAAACTTTGTTTGTTTGTTTGGGTGTAATGAATAGGCTCAAAAACTACTGGACCGATTTTAAAAATTCTTTCACCATTCGAAAGCTACATTATCCACAAGTAACATAGGCTATATTTTATATGAAATATATTTGATAAATAAATTTTGAGGAGGTATTTGATTTTTGCCGGGACAGCTAGTAAGATATAAGTAATCTCGACGCTACATGTAAAATTGTAAAACAAACTAAAACTTACGTCATCATGGTTCATATTTGACACAATATAATTCACCTCAAATCAAATTCCATTGCATCATTACCAGTCATCAATAAAAATCTTTCTACCTTGAAAGGTGTTATAAAATAACCATATTTCATTCAAATGATGTTGCAGACAGTTAGTGCTATTGTGGGGTTGTGTGGGGTCGTGTGGGGTGATGTGGGGTCGTGTGGAGGTTGGATGACAGGCCTGATTAATGGATTACCGGTTTGAAACTGCGGGAATGTATGGTTCGTATGGTGGGCAGTAAACGTCTATATTAAGGCGGTTAAGGCTTGTATTGTAAGAAGCTACTTCGGGCGTGGTCGGAAGTTTACTGCTTTTTGCTTTGGAAGAATCAGTACCCTTAGTATGAGTTTTTACGTTGTTACAAAAATGGCTGTTTTTGTATTTGTTTACGTATTTCCCATACATTTCCAATCAGTTTGATACAACCCGCTGGGGGCGCTAATGTATGGGCAAATACAAATACAAACAAATACAAAAACAGTATTTTTTGTAAAAACGTAAAAACTCATACTAAGGGTACAGTATGGTTCGACCGGGGAGGTAGCGCGACCATGCTCTATTTCAAAAGTGAAACAGGTCCTGCGTTTCTATTGAAGAGTGGGAATACCGGATAACTTATGGGAACATCTTTGGGACAATGCATCTGTGATAGATTTCAGACGGAATCACTGTTTTTTGTAGAATTGGTTATAGGTGTCTATAAACGAGATCAATACCTACCTAATTAGGTAGACTGCTTAATTTACGTAAAAAATCCGTTATAAATTAATATTAATTTTCGTTATACTTAATATTAATTTTCGTAATTAGAAACTTCTCTAAAACTATTGTAAATATTAAATTTCATCAAAATATCAAAATATCAAAATATCTTGCTAGAGGCACACTATCCAATTTCCATTAAACTTCTTGAAGTTCATTAAAACTCGATATAAATTTAGCGTTTCTAATAAAACAAGTAATTTTTCCTTAGTCTCTCTAAATTAATTAAAGGAAAATTGGGAACAAGTACTCGTAACATATCTGATTATTTATATTTCTAATGACAATATGGCGCAGAGATTTTTGTGCTATTTGAAAGACACTTTGGGTTTGGTGCTTACTGATTCGCGATACGGAGGGTTTCCGGGTTTGAACCGTGGTTAGGCAGAGATGTAACTGATGACTTTTAATTTCTTTTCTAGATCAGGGCGATTGTTGTCCGTTTTTGTTTGTGTTTATGACACCCGTAACTTAAGGAATCCTAATATGAAACTACATTGAACGTATTTTGTTGGAGGTGTCAAAAAATGGCCAAGTGCGAGTTGAACTCGCACTCGTAGGGTTCTATTCTCTTTGGCAATTGAACAGAGAGTGGAGGCTTAGCAATAGGGTTACGTTTTTACTCCCTGGGTACGGAACCTTGAAAATGAAATTTTGATATACTGTTCTACGTAGGCCCCCAACATAACTTCACATAATTTCGAAATACCGCAGTCTAAGTGAAATTCACACATAGATAACTGTTAAAAATAATTATAGTTCAAAAAACTAAAAAAACACGCTTTTATGATAAAATCAACTAAAAAGTAGAAAATAATTTTCAATCTAAGAATCAATTAAGGAACAGTAAATAGTATAATTGTGGAAAAAGTGTGGGGTGCTCCATTTATCAGGTTCGAAAAGCACCCCACACTTTTTCCACAATTATACTATTTACTGTTCCTTAATTGATTCTTAGATTGAAAATTATTTTCTACTTTTTAGTTGATTTTATCATAAAAGCGTGTTTTTTAGTTTTTTGAACTATAATTATTTATTAATTTTTAGTATTTCTCGTTATAGCTACCACCATTATTCATCGTTTGTAAAAAAATCAAGTGTCTATCTATTACGATTTAAGAGATAAAGCCCAACGACAGACGAACAGACCGCAAAGGGTTTCGTTTTAACCTTTGAGTACGGAATCCTAAAAATCATTCTAAAAGAGCGCATTATAGATATGTTTCAGAACATTTGAGTTATAGGGAAATAACATTATTATTTTCTAAACTAAAAATCACGATATAAAAGTTACGCCTATTGAAACTAAATAGCAATAATTATTATTTGCAATCTAAAGTTGCGATGAACTTTGCTGAAGGTGTTTGAAAAATCTCGCCTCGAAAATCGTTAATCCAGAGGATGTTGATAAGGACAATGGTACAAAACTATTAATGTTTAAAATATTGAATTGTCATCGGTCCTTAATAAGTATGCCAAATTTCGAGTTAATCCGACGTTTTGAAGGGGGGTTAAAATCATGTTCAAAGATTCCGTTACATACTAACATACCAACATACATACGTCTGAAGCTAATAAAAGCGTGTTAATAAGCAAAGAGAACTTCCCTATATACAACACTACGGTAACAACTAACTTTTGACTAGCCGCTGCATTCGTAATGGAATTTGTTAGTGCACAATACTTAAGTGGCGTGCGGTTTCTACTGTACATTTTAATACATATTGTACTCTTGAAGTCAGATATTACGTGATAAGAATAATACAAACAAGTACTGTTACTGTTACCTGTTTTATAGGCTAAAACTAAATATATATTTTTAGCAAGCGTAACTTTACGTTATTTAAGAAAAGTTTTTAAAGGTGTGTCGTCATCATCATCATCTACTTATTACTGTTCCACTGCTGGGCACGGATTTACTCTCAGAATGAGAAGGATTAGACCATAGTCTACCATGTACTAAGTGCGAATTAGTAGACAAAAAGGTGTCTTCCCATACGAACTTGACGTGTGGACTCTGGCCTAAAACCCTCTTATTGAGAGGAGACAACTTGCTAAACAGTACCCTTACCATGAGTTTTCAAAACATCCCACAATTTTACGTTACGTTTACTCAATCCATTATTCTGTTCCGTTTGCTTAGTAGACTGAGTAAACGTAACAATAAGTAAGTGCTCAAGTCTTTTTGTCTGCCTCACATGTTCACAAAAAAGAGAGACAAAGCACAAAGCGCCATTTATCAATTTAGATATTTAATGTTACGTTACTGACACTATAGTTCTGATACAATCCGCTAGGGGCGCTGATTGGAAATTGTATGGGCAAATACGTAAACAAATACCAAAACAGTCATATTTGTCAAAACGTAAAAACTCATGGTAAGGGCAGTATTGGGTTAACAACGGAAGTTTATATTCATCTTTGTATATTTATGCAACGTATGTTTAAAACGTATTTAATCAATCTAATAATTTTATATGAAACCGTAGCACTTGTGTTGAGCAATGCACGTGATCACGTAGACCAGCTACGCCGTAGCAGTTCTACGAATCTTATTAGCTTTGAAGTTTACAGTCTTAGCGTCATTACGGTTATTGAGATTAATATTATAATGTTATTGGAACGGAATTAATAATGTAGTATGTTTACTTGCATAATACTAAGAAGATTAAGTTTATGTTTATTTGAAGGTGGTAGAACCCTTTGTGGTTCGACTCCGGCGGCACCACCGTTACACCTACGAGTATTTCTGCCTAATAACAGCAGTGTTAGGCGCTGCTGTGTTCCGTTTTGAAGGGTGTGGTAAGGGAGATATACTTTTACGAGGCGTTCCAGCTTAGTCCTCAGAGGTAGCGGTGCATCTGTGGCCAACCTCAGGTAGGAATATCTAATCCTATCTGGGGTTGATTATAGATGTCCATGGGCGGCAGTAGCCACTTACCATCAGGTGGACTGCATGCTCGTTTGCTACTCCTATATTATAAAAAAAATAAAATATTAACATAAATCGGGCGCTCTCACGTCCATTGCTACACCGGATATGGGGATATGGGTTCATGTGTTACAAAAAATGTAATTAATTATAGACCTATTGTGTAACTAAAACCATGATTACAATATTGTAGACAGTATTGAGATTTAAGAAAAGTCAATTATTCGCATGATAAGTATTTGATTGTGTGTTTGGTTTTGATGTTGTTTTCCTGTAAAATTGTTATTAAATTTAATTGCTGAACTCTAAAGGAAATATGTTTTTTTTTCTAAACAAGCGTGTTACAATCTAGGTTGTGTCTCTCTTTATGATCATCAACCCATTACTGTCCCACTGCTGGGCACGGATCTCCTCTCACAATGAAAAGGATTAGGCCATAGTCCACCGCGCTGACCAAGTGCGTATTGGTAGACTTCACATACCTTTGAGACTTTTTTATAAATCTCAGGTAAGCAGGTTTCCTCTCGATGTTTTCTTTCACCGTTTAGCAAGTGATAATTAAATTCTAATACGCACATAACTTTGAAAAATCAGAGGTCTGCGTGCCTGGGATTTGAACTTCGGACCCCTCGATCAAGAGGCCGAATTTCTTAACCACTAGGCTATCACAGCCTATGTCTCACTTAATATTAGGTAATATTGCAGCCAAACATAAGCCTATCGTAAGAAAAATTAGGGTGTTTACGAAAAAACATTGTAACATCCTGTCAATGATTTTTTTTTAAACTTTACATTAGTCCAAGTAAACATCTAATACTAGAGCCAGAGTTGTAGTTACAACTGCGAGCAGAAGCTCGTTTTATTATATAAATTAGCTCATTTAAGTTGTATTGCAATGGACCATACTTCACTCTGTCAGTTGAGGCGTGAGGAAACGTTGAAAATACAGAACTTAACCATTTAGATGAAATTTTAGAATATAATTTTAGAATATATTTTAATTATTGTTTTGGCGTGTTCAATAAAATAATTGACTCAATGCTGGGCACGTGTCTCTCAGAGTAAGAGGGGTTTTGCCTATAATCCATTGCACTGGCCAAGTGTCGCTTGGTAAACTTCACATACCCTTGTGATAGTTTTACTCTGGGCGGAAAGGACAACTAATAAATACACAAATAGTGTGTTGTTTTCATCTACAAATCTAATATACTCGTATGTACATACAACAGATTTTATGGTTACATGCTAGTTAAATTGCTTTCATTATAAAACAAGGTGAAGTAAGATATGTGTAAATACTAAGATAAATTTAACATTGCTATCAGCTTTACGTTACTTTCGTTAGTTTTCCATAAAAATTCTTAAGTGCACCATTTTGATAGAGCTGTGATCCACTCGATCGAAGTGAAGTGGTATGCGATGTGTGCGATAAATATTGGTTTAATAACGTACCTAACCTAAATATATGGCGTGCATGGTGCCAACCCTATCAACTTTTAGAGGACGACCACACATTATTCACAATTTGCAACCGTTTTTTACACTCTTACTAAGCACGGGTTTCTGTTTAATTGGAATAAGGAGTACTCTGCTCTAATACTGCCGATTGGTAGAGAAAGATGTGACATAGAGTTTAACGATGTCGAACGAAAGTCCGAGGTTTAATCCTGATACCAAACTAGAGACTAACCACTTTACGTGTTTTAGGAAACGGGATTACGTGATTCCAGTGTTACATACAATTGAGCTACTACTGGTCACCCATTCAACTTCTGATCGTACTCAATGTCAATTATTTTTTTAAAATCGGATCCTCCAATTTTGTAATCTACATAAGCTGAAAGGCGTTGAGAGATTTGGTGAGGATCAGCATTTGTATTAGAAATATAATCGACGATTTATGTTTTACATTAGAAATCCAGGGGGCACTTAGTCAAGTTGGGTTACTAAGCCAGAACGGTTTAAGTATCGCCAATTAAAGAGACCTATGTTGAGTAGGTAACAACCAAAAATTAATAGATGGATGAACAGATGCATGGATGAATTTGCATTTCTGCGTTCCGATCCCCTTAACATCCCATTTATTTTAATTACGTTCATAGGAACTGGAGCAAGGCCAGCTTCGATGCAGAAGAACTTTACTTTACCAGTGATTTATAGCATCGAAAAAAGGTTTTATCAGAATGCTATGACATGGGGCTGTACAGAAGATCGAAATCTCGTTAAGGCCTGGTAATGTATTGGTTATTCCCCTGGGGTTTTTGTATTACTTATAGCAGAGATAGCCTAGTGGCCTCTCACATTAGGGGTAGTGACTCAGAGTTGAAATGGCGGGCATATGCATATGCATATTAAGATCTTACCTTTAAACAGCGAAGGAAAACGTTGTAACCTTCTAACCTAACATATTTCTAAAAGTTTTTAACGTCGATTGAATCCCTATTTAGGTTAGGTTAGGTTAGGTTAGCGTGGATTATATGGCCTCCCACTTCTACTGCCCAGCAATCGGAACTGAAACCGGTTCATGATCATAATATGTTTATCATAGACCTGTAATATTTATCGAAGATATTATGTACAAAACAAAATGTATTAGGTATTTGCGATAACACACAGCAGAATGAAGCGAACGCGAAAATTGTCTCATAATTGATGTGTGAACAGGTGCGCATTAATGTACATTCTATTGAGTATGCGCATAATAAGTGTTTGTTTTGCCAATTTACTGGTATAATATAAGACAAAAGAAAATAGGGCAGGAACCACCTTCAAGGCCTGGTCAATGTTCATACTTGAACCGATGTCTTAAAGAAGTTTGAGGTAATTTGAAATACCAGTCATTTATTAGTTTTAGGGCTATATTTTATAAAAAAAAACATTTCAATAAGGTCTACAACTAAAATATTCGTACAATATAGCAAAATTGAATTAGTCCCTTTATCCCAGATAGTAAAAATGTACTTCAATTTGTTGTGCATTATACTGGTGTACTTCTAACAGAACTAGTAAGTATTAAGCTGACTTCAAAGTTGAAAATAATTGAAGGGTTCACGTAGCTATTCATAAGATCTTCAAACTTTTTGCACTTAAAGTAATACGCGATTTTGCATATTTTTACAGAAATGTTTTGGATCAGATCTTTTATATACATAAAAGAGATATCATCTTAAGCCTTCTATTAAGCCCGTTTTCTTTTATCCCTCTTATACATAACAAAGCTTCAAGGTCGTATTAAGCAGAACTTGGGTAGTAAAGTTTGCAAATAAAATGAGAGGGAAAGTAAGCCGAGGACCAAAATAATAGGGGACCTAAATAAATACTTTTCCAGTAGTTTTATTACTACGCCAGTCGTAAGCAGCCGTTAATTTGGAGAATAAAATGAAGAAGAACACTGAATTAAGAGAATATACAGTCGTATCGTTTAGATAGTAGCGTTGATTTTCTCTTTGATTTTAAGGAATAAGTATTTTTTTGCATTGATATTTTTTATGAAAAACGAAATGCTGGAATAGACATTTTTATAGGATGTCATATATTAAAAAAAACAAGCATACTCGTAGCAATGGGATACTCTTGTTTTTGTCTTATTGCTTATGAAGTAGCAAAAGAAAATGCAGTCCACTTATGGTATGGTCTAAGTAGTCACTGCCGTCCATGGACGTGTGTTATTTATCCCAGATATGATTAGATTCCTATCTGAGGTCGTCTACATACGCGTTGTTACCCTTAAAGACTAAGTCAGAACGCTTCGAATACGTACCTACCTATGCCTCCCTTACCACACCCTTCAAAGCGGAATACATCAGCGCTTAACACTGCTGCTATTAGGCAGAAATTACATTTATATCACGGCGTGCGTAAATGGACGTTTTACGCACGCTTCGCGTGCGCAAAACCCCCATTTCCGACCCCGTAATATAAAATTTTATACAACACGCGGACGAAAAATGTTTTTCTGACTCGTGTGATTGCAGTCCTCGCCTGCGGCTCGGCCTGCAAACTCACACTTGTCAGAAAAAAATTTTTCGTCCTCGTATTGTAATGTACTATTTTGAGATAAAGAAAATGTCTGTAAATTTTACGTTATAATTTCATAGATTTAAAATATTTATACCACGAAAGTTAGGGCTTTAATATTAGAAAAGCCTAGCCTTCAGCAAATCTTTGAATAATATTTTTGAATTTCGAATTCACTTCAATGATATTGATATTCAGGTACGTTAAATATTCATACTGCGTACTTTTTGAAATATAAGAAAGTTTGATATTATTTTGACGGCTGACATCGCGTAGTGATGATAATTATTCTCTTGACTGACATAGCGTTAAAAATATATTTGTAAGGATTTATCTTGAAATATAAATATTTGATTTTAATATTACTTACAAATGATATGAAACCTAGAAAAGAAAAACGAACTAGACGTAGGGTAGATAGATTAATCTACCACTAGTACTTGTCAATATTCTCCCCTCCACCTCAGTTTCGCCGTGACCACGAACCATGCAACTGGGTCGAAATATCGGCAATATAAAAACGCATATCGTGAGTACCCGTTACATAATAAGATACAATGATCAATTTAAAAAATAATGCAAATGAGGTAAGAAATGTTTTCTAAATATCGTAAGTGCTGTCTATTACAGTAACATATAATCATAATGATGTAGATATTTATATTATGAGTGTTATTTCATCCTTTCAAAATAAAATAACTTCCCAATTTCATCGATATGTTGTTAATTAATTCTTATTAATATTAATATATTGTCCTTGATTGAATTTTATTTATTTACGATATAGTTTAACGATGTAATTATCTAATGAAAACCTTTTTATTGTAAAAAAATAATGGTATAACGGCGAAATTGGATACACAGAATTCCCATCAACTTTAATAACTTGATGCGGGACGCTTGTCAATGAGCTTAAAAGCTTAAAACGCGAAGCTTTTAATAAAATCGATCACCCTGACCTATGGAGCATTTCAGGGTCGAGGGTTCCTTATATCTATAAGCTTCTTATGTAAGACTAGTTGTTGACAGCGGTCTCGCTCGTCAAACGATAATTAAATTTCATTATACCAGAATAAAGTATAGATAGTAAAGTCTGTAAAAGCACAGTACTTACTTTAAAGTAACTTTTACAAAAGAATATTTAATTGGTAATTTATTAAATCAATCATGAATAAAAAATGTTTAATTTAAATGTGTGTAATTCATTTTAGTCTTTCTGTTAATATTTTATTGTAGTTTACTTTGTACATAATCAACTTTTAACTGCTTACTGTTAGGCGTGTATTTCTTATTATAATGGGACTGTTTTGGCCCTCAAATCACGACACTGGGTAATAGCGAATCGATACATATATTAGCTGACCCGGCAAACGTTGTGTTGCCATATAAATAAAAAACTGTCAAGGGCGAACAGTCCTTATCACTTAGGGGTATGAAAAATAGATAGTAGATTCTCAGACCTACTAAATATATGCATATTATATGCATAAAATGTGGTGAAAATCGGTAAAGCCGTTTAGGAGGAGTACGGTAACTAACATTGTGACACGAGAATTTTATATATAAGATGTTTGACAGATGTGAGAACTCTGAGCACCTTAAGATGAAATCAGTCGTAAGACATAAATCAGTAAATAGATTATGATATAATATATCTGGGGGCACGGCCGTCCCCCGCTAAGTCGAACAAAAAAGCAGTTCGGCCGTACCATTAAATTCTCGAAGCAATTCAGGTCCTTTTCAACTCTCCCTCTAACTTCGTTATAGATGAAACTAGAAGCTTGAATTTTTAGGAACCAAGTAATTTAATTTCATAATTTAAGTCCCTATCTAGCATGCTTGCGTAATTTCACTATCTAACATTGAAGCTATTCGATCCATTATCAAAGGTTCCAAACCATTCTAATTCCAGAAAAAGGATTTTAGAAAGCATTTCACTGGATCTTTTATTAATCGCGGTCATTTGTTGTTGGATTTTCCCGTTCCCGAACTGAATTCAGCTAATAAAAAGGTTCGAACGTTACGTTGCTGTCAAATGAACCATTCCTTTGATTTATTTCAGCCTTTCACCATTATGTACTTTTTTATTTTGTCTCCAATGGTTAAGGAACATTTCCCAGCCTACCTAATGGTCGCCAATGTCGCCCTTTTATATTGATATAAATTGTGTGATCAATTCCATTTAATACTTTTTTTATAGTGTAAAATTAGTAAGCAGTATTTTCGACGGTGAATTGTTACTGCCATTATACATCTCATATATCGTCAGCTGGCATCCATTATTTTCTACCGAAACTCAGAACTGCTTCACGTTAGAAATGGGTGCGACGGTGGTACCTTCCGGACGTACCTTTGTTTCTACTACCTTGCAAATCTAGTAACTTGATATGGTCAGATAAACATGATCATACTGATTCGAGGCTTTCCAGCTTAGACCTCAGGGGTAGCTACGCATTTGTTGCCAACCTCAGATAGAAATCTAATGTTATCGGGGTTTTATTACGGCAGTAGCCACTTAGCATCAGGTGGGCTTCATGTTCGCTTGTTACTCCAATATTATAAAAGCAACATGATCGTGTGCAGATTCTTTGAGAAAAACATAAAATATCTATCACAGATAGCTTAATGGATTAAACGTTTTTAACTTCGCTCGGAAGTGGATCGAAAAGAAGATAAATCATTCCTAAATGCATTAAGTCTACGAATTCTAGGATTGCAGTAATGGCATCGCTTGAAAAGAGTAAAGGATTGTCTTAAATTTCTTTAAATTCTTCCAAGCACTGGTAACTTATAGCATTAAAATTTAAAGTTTAAGCATTTTAATTAATTAGGGATGATACGTGTAAATGAATGACGAATAAGTGATGATCGTGGTTATAGGTAAATGTAATGCCATTAATGATGGCTTTTTCGTGCTGGGGCAGGTAGCCATTAGAAGGTAGAAGCGCGTCTTAACGCCTTAAAGTGCGTGCACGTTCAGAAAACTGGCATAGGTGATGAAACCAAACTCTCCCTTCTAACCCTTACATTCATATGTTATACACAATTAAACTAACCTTAATGTACAGATTCAGGGAACTGGTGGTAGAACCCTTTGTGGTTCGACTGCGGCGGCACAACCGCCACACCTATTTCTGCCTAATAACAGCAGTGCTAGGCGCTGCTGTGTTCTGGGTTGAAGGGTGTGGTACGGGAGACAAAGTTTTTCGAGGCGTTCCAGCTTAGTCCTCACGGGTAGCGGCGCATCTGTGGCCGACCCCAGATAGGAATATCTAATCCTATCTGGGGTTGATTACAGATGTCCATGGGCGGCAGTAGCCACTTACCATCGGGTGGACTGCATGCTCGTCTGCTACTCTTATATTATAAAAAAAAAACTAGAACATAGTCATGACCATTCCGTGCACAGTCATACGTCTTCTTATCAATTCTATTTTGTTATGAATTGAGCTTCATTCTTCCATGCACCACTGTTTCATGCAGATAACTGTATTAATGTCAGACCGTGCGAATGAACAATACACTACGTGCGCGCTTCCGTAACTAATAGTGACGTGACGTGAATGAATTCAGATGCACGAGTTGAATATTATATTTATTGTTTGTTATCTATTTTCTTATCTTGCTTATAAAAAACACCAGCGTTAAGTATTTCGTTATGAATTACATTTTGTCTTATTTGTACTACTGTTTCATAAAGATAACTGTATTTCTTAACTTAGTGTTATGTGCTTAAGGTTTTGTGTCATATCAAGTGGATAAATGAATATGTATGTGTGCGGGTTCTAAACAATTCTATTTTGTTATTAATTGAGCTTAATTCTTCCATGCACCACTGTTTCATGCAGATAACTGTATTAGTGTCAGACCGTGCGAATGAACAATACACTACGTGCGCGCTTCCGTAACTAATAGTGACGTGACGTGAATGAATTGAAATGCACGTTTTTTTAATATCCTTTATTGTTTATTTCTAATCTATTTTGTTAAACTATTTTTAAATCATTTTCTTTACGCGTGTGAGTATTTAGTGTAATTTATAGTATTAAATAAGATGCGCATAATGTATTTATTATAAGAAGAACAATAAGATATGATAGTTCCCAGTAAGATATATTATTACATTTAAGACGAAAGTAAATATTATGCGTAACTAAGAAATACAGAATGAAAGTAATATCTTAACTTAGTGTTATGTGCTTAAGGTTTTGTGTCATATCAGGTAGATAAATAAATACGTTTGTGTGCTTGTTATATATTGGCCTTAATTTAGAAATTCGCCTTAAACAAAATTATCAAGAAGACATCTGATCCTGCACCGCCGCCGTGCCGTGGGAACGCTGACTCCGCACCACCGCTCCGTTTCCACTGTATAGTCCCGAACGTGGGAATTGACTCTGGGCGCTAACATTGCCCCAGCAACTCACTTAGAATAGTTAGTTATAATTTAGGTTAGATTTAATCCAAAACATGTAACACTCTGTTTTGATTAAATACATAAGTAATTCGGTCTTTCTGTATCCTCGCTGCTGCATCCCGACGCATTATATAACTTGCTAGTTTTTGTCAGTTCTATTTATTTTGTTATGATTTGTACTTAATTCTTCCATGCACACTGTTTCATGCAGATAACTGTATTAGTGTCAGACCGTGCGAACGAACAATACACTACGTGCGCGCTTCCGTAACTAATAGTGACGTGACGTGAATGAATTCAAATTCACGAGTTGAATAGAATTTATTGTTTGTTATCTATTTTCTTATGTTGTTTACAAAAAACACCAGTGTTAAGTATATTGTTATGAATTGAACTTAATTCTTATTTTGTAGATACTACTGTTTCATGAGGATAACTGTATTTCTTAACTTAGTGTTATGTGCTTAAGGTTTTATGTCATATCAAGTGGATAAATGAATATGTATGTGTGAGAGTTCTTATCAATTCTATTTTGTTGAATTGAACTTAATTCTTTCATGCACCACTGTTTCATGCAGATAACTGTATTCGTTTCAGAACGTGCGAATGAACAATACACTACGTGCACGCTTCTGAAACTAGTGACGTGACGTGAATGAATTCAAATCATCGAGTTGATTATCATTTATTATATTATCGGTGTAGTAAGGAAGACATAGACATTTTTCGAGGCATTCCAGCTTAGTCCTCAGGCGTAGCACATCTGTGGCCGACCTCAGGTATACGGAGCATATCGGAGCATATATCACGGAGCATATCTGGGGGTTATTTTCATGGGCGGTAGTAGCTACTTACCAAATTGTGAACAGCATGCTTGTTTGCTACTGTGAAAAAAGAAGGAAATAAATAATTTTGTGCACACGTAATCCCATAAGAAGTATATGAAGTGGACACACACACATAGAGAAGTATAAAAACATCCAAATACGGAACATAAATCTAAATAAATTTAATTTATATCTGTCTGGCGCGGATAAGAACCCAGAGTCCCCTTTGTATTACATAGGAGTCAAAGTCGGCATGAAATAAATATTACTTAATTAACGTTGATAAGACACTAATATGACGAAAAATGTTAGCAATATTAGTACGAGTAATATTATGATACTCACTGTAAGATCGATTGACCGATGTAATATCAGGAGGCGATGTAATGGTATACGGTTACTTTGGCTTCAATGACCCAATAAAATTATTATTGGCATTTACACTAATGTATCACGAATTGCGGATGGATAGCTTGACCCTTGTAATTTATTCTTTTTTTTTTTTAAATATACATGCAGTCCACTTGATTGCAAGTGGTTACTGCCGCCCATGGACATCTGTAATTAACCCCAGATAGGATAAGGTATTCCTGGGATAGGCCAGAGATGCGCCGTTACCCCTGAGGATTAAGCTGGAACGCCTCGAAAAAGTATTTTTCCCTTACCACACCCTTCGAACCGGAACACTGCAGCGCCCAACGCCGCTGTTATGAGGCAGAAATAGGTGTGGCGGCGGTGCCGCCTGAGTCGAACCGCAAAGGGTTCTACCACCTTCAAATTATTATTACTGGCCTTTACACTAATGTATCACGAATTCCGGATGGATAGCTCGACCCGTGTAATTTATTCGGAAATATCGCAAATGTACCGAATTTGTATGGTTCAGTGCTTTTCGTCTCGTAGTGACGGTCGATTGAAAGGGTCGGTTGCGGAAGGGATACCGAAGAATAAGGGTGGTTTTGTACTGTGCGATAATAGCACTTGTAAAGCTAAGTTTAAACTTATGGTGAATTCAGTTTTTGCACGACTCATGATGCGAAGCATCAGAGAGTGCTTTACGATCGAAAAATTTTTTTCGCTTCATTTTGGCGGCTATTTTTATTATTATAGCCTTGATAGTTCACGGAATCAAGATATTTTGCATACTATTGTCGAGATAATTTAATGGAGATTAATTCCATACTTTTTAAAAATTGATTTACTGCAATAGAATTGGAAAAAAACACCAAAATAGGTCAAAAAAATTTCCTGTCCGTCATGTGTGAAACCTGAAAACACTGTAACTTCTGAAAAAATTCATCATTTGAGTTAATTTTTTTTTTAAATTCTAATCGACGATTGTAGGTCACTGAATGCGAATGATTAATTAATTCAGTGTCGTTTAATTGCAATTAATAAAAAACGAAAACTATCATTTTTTAAATTCTAATCGACAATTGTAGGTCACTGAATGCAAATGGCTAATTATTTCAGTGTCGTTTAATTACAATTAATAAAAAACGAAAACTACAAGACTGTACATCTATTTATATTCATAGAAAATTAACATATGGATGGTGATATATCTATAGATATTATGTACATTTATTCCACCAGGGGCGCTTGTGCAGTACCTTCTTCCTACTACAGCTGTTTTTTCGGCAATTAATTTTGAACGACTTAAGTTTTTTTTTTTTATATTTCATAATTAAATGAGCATTATGAGTCGTGCACTTTTGGATTTTCCAAACTTTTTTTTGTCTGTTTATAAGTAGTTTCCGCAAGGATCGGATAGAAAGATTATAGTGACGGAATATTGTTTTGTGGAAGTTATACTTTAATAGTTAAGTGGTCACAAGTACTGGTATACAATGGGATAAAAGACAAAAATCTCGGTGTCCTTTTTATATTTTTCAAAGTTCGTTCCTTACTTCCTCATATATATACTTTATTCCTTCATATTATTTGCAGTCATAATTATTTGTCAGGTAAACATTTTTTATTAAGTTAAGATTAAAACTACTTCGCAACAATCATACAAATATGTATGATGGTATATATTTTAAACGATGCAGTATGTACCATCCTCCCTCAAAGGATGCGTGCAGATGCAAAAATTAAAAATATACACCACCATACATAACAGTTTTTATTGTTGGGAAAAAACGGCTACTCTCTACTCAAAACCTAAAAATCGCAGGGCTGATGTGACCGGTTGTACAGTAATACCTTTAACCACACCCACACTCGGTACAGCTTTTCTAACTTTTTGGTAACTTTTACCCATAGATTAGTAAAGATTACTCATTCCTAACAAGAAAATGTACCCAGTTTTGAGAATTGAAAAAGTTGCGTAAAAAAATTTTGCCACGTCTCCGTGCTAAAATGTCCCTAAAATATTTGAAATTATTATTATAAATTATTTAATTATCATGAAAATTACGCAGTATTAATAATATGTTCGTAAATTTTCTCTAAAAATGTTTTTATTTGTCAAGAATTCAAAAAAAGAACTTACTATAATAAGCCATTTGCGGCTTCATTCAATTTCAAGGCGGCGAAGTATCTTTATTAATCTATGCTTTTACCTTCTAGCAGGCGTAACTAGGGAACCTAAATAAAGGACGCTACAATAATCATCAATCATCAACAACCCATTACTGTCTGTCACGGCTCTCCTCTCGTAATGAGAAGGATTAGGCCATAGTCCACCGCGCTGCCCAAGTGCGTATTGGTAGACTTCAGATACTTTTGAGATTTTTTTTATAAATCTCTCAGGTATGCAGGTTCGTCACGATGTTTTCCTTCACCGTTTAGCAAGTTAATTAATTTCTAATATGCACATAACTTTGAAAAATCAGAGGTGCCTGGGATTTGAACCTCGAACCCCTCGATCGAGAGGCCGAGTTACTTAATCACTAGGCTATCACTGCCTTAAGGGTATAACATAAGACGCTATGTACAATCATATAATTCCTTGTATTGTGGGTGCCATGGACACATATAAAGACGAATACACAAATACCCATACCCAGAATAGATATATCAGTTTATCATCTAGATCTGTCCGGCTGGGTTTC
The DNA here is from genome assembly GCF_041222505.1 of Epargyreus clarus. NCBI lineage: Eukaryota > Metazoa > Arthropoda > Insecta > Lepidoptera > Hesperiidae > Epargyreus > Epargyreus clarus. The sequence goes on from NW_027332212.1 coordinate 12,937,650, forward strand.
GAACCTGGAACCCTCTGCGCGTCAGACCAGTATGATTACCGTTCATACACGCGAGTCGTCAGAACTAACTTCACTAATTGTTAAGAGACCCACATAGCACTTGACATTTCACTCCTGTGAACTTAGTTAAAGTACTCATAAACTTTAGTCATCACCGAGAATCAAATTCCGAACCTTTAGATAATAATATTAACATCAATAGCACTGAGACTGAGATTTTGAAGGTGATAGAACGCTTTGTGGTTCGACTCCCGCGGCACCACCGCCACACTTATTTCTGCCTCACAACGGCAGTGTTAAACGCTGGTGTGTTTAGGTTTGAAGTGTGTAGTAAGGGAGACATACTTTTCTGAGGCGTTCCACATGAACCCTCAAGGGTAGCGACGCACCTGTGGCCGACCCCAAGTAGGAATATCTAATCCTATCTGGGGTTGATTACAAATGTCCATGGGCGGCAGTAGCTACTTACCATCAGATGGACTGCATGCTCGTCTGCTACTCCAATATTATAAAAAATTGACATTTCAATGTTACCATTTACTATTGTTTCAAAATATATTTTGGTTTCCAGTAAAATGTCAAGTCACTTATCTATCATTTTTATTTTTTGAGACACACAATGAAGTGATTAATTTACGTTTAATGACTTGTTATTCTTTGGACAACATAATTGTAATTAATATTTAGTGACAGAAATAACTGGTCGGTAAAGGAACATGAATAAAAATTCAAATAGCTTAAATAATATCTGCATTTGTGGTCGACCTTAGGTAGGAATATCTAATCCTATCTGGGGTTGATTACAGATGTCCACGGGCGGCAGTAACCACTTACCATCAGGTGAACTGCATGCTCGTCTGCTACTCCTATATTATGAAAAAAATACGCTCTTTACAATCATAGCCATATTGAGATTAATCGTGTAGTGGTGCCATGGACACACACAAAGATACACAAACACCCAGACCCGGAACAGAAATGTAAATTCATTTTAATGAATAAATCTAGATTGAATCCGGAATTCTTAAGTTAGAAATTTGATTAAAGATGTTCATGGGCGGTAGTGGCCCCTTACCATAGAAGATTAATCATTTTTATTTTTGTTATAAAAATGTTTATTTAAAGTAATCTAGAAAATAATCCTGATACTTAGGAATCCACATCTACATCCTTAAAGGTGAAACTCAAAGTAACAGCGAACAATTCTGCCTTTGTCATAAATTCAGTATTTTGCAGAAATGGCATCAGAAGACTATGATGAGAAAACAAAATGTTTTTATTAAAGATCGGTGAAACCGTAACGAAAATAGCAGCATTTTCTAGATTATGTAGTAATCCTTAATTTAAACGTGTTTTTCTCGGAACTATCATTTTGCAAATCCAGTTTTTTATTACAACGGCAGAATGATGGTTAAAAACTCAAGCCATTGTCTGGAAGCATCTTCGCTAAACCCTGCAAAAAGTAAGGCTAAAAATTGGAATATTTCTTCACGGAGCTTTGATCATTAGGAGCCAAGCAATCAAATTACTCGACGTCAAAGGAGCGCCGGAATTTAATTCAGTTCCCTCAGTACTATAGACCACGGTTGATGAGGCATTAAAATTGCAAAGGATTTGTTTTAGAGGTAGAACTCCTCACAATTATTTATATATTATATCATTGTGCAACTGAGTGGCAAGGACTTCCACCTCTTTATAAGTAAGTAGTAATATAAGTAAGCAAGTATTCACGGGATGACATGATCTACCCCGGATAAGATTTTATTTCTACATGAGGTCGGCCTCAGACTCACCGCCCTGAGGTCTAAGCTAGAATGCCTTCGAAAAGTATGTCTCCCTTAACACACCCGAAGGTATGTGATCATTGCCGTCGAATAATATTTGTAATCAAACTCAAATAGTATCGATGTCCTGTAAAGACGGTCATGCCATGATGTATTCTTTACATATGTGTGTGCCTCACCACATATTTGGAATCAGAATAGAGCAGTACATTGACGTATTCAACTATTTTTACTTATTAGGTACATAATAAATGAACCAATGATAATGTACACTCCTCTAATACTTCTTGTAATCTCACAGACCTGTATTTGTTTAGCAGAACACCTGTCTTTGGTGTCCCTGGCCTATGGTGGAAGGCAGTGACTACTTAACATCAAGGGGGCTCGATGCTCGCTTCTTTAATTAATGAAGTATCTCTGGAACGGTATGATATGTGACTTTTTAAAAGAGAGCAAACACAGGTTTTTTCAAAATCGATTAGGATGGCAACTTTGTTAGCCGAATAGTCAGTCTGTTTTATTGTTTACGCCGCACACACACAAATGTTTTTTTTTTATAAGATAGGAGTAGCAGACGAGCATGCAGTCCACCTGATGGTAAGTGGCTACTGCCGCCCATGGAAATCTGTAATCAACCCCAGATAGAAATAAATATTCCTACCTGAGGGCGGGCACAGATGCGCCGCTACCCCTGAGGAGTAAGCTGGAACGCCTCCGAAAATTATGTCTCCCTTACCACACCCTTCAAAACGGAACACAGCAGCGCCTAACACTGCTGTTGTTAGGCAGAAATAGGTGTGCTGGTGGTGCCGCCGGAGTCGAACCACAAAGGGTTCTACCACCTTCATAATCTGTTTTATTGTTTACGCACGAACGAATACACGCACGTATGCACGCACACACACACACACACACACACACACACACAAACAGTGCACCAACATTTATTAAACCTAACGCTTATTTTTGCGAAGTACCCCAAGCTTCCTCTATTAGTATGTATACATGAGTGCTACTCTTATTTTGCCTCTATTTACGCGTATTGTGAACTTATCTCAATGCGCCTGATCAGAGCCCAGGTCACGTAGATCTTTTTTAAAGCAAATTCTCGAAAGCCCGTTGGATTTTAGGGAGAAATACGATGTTGTTGTCTGTTTTGACCTTGGCTGGTATATTTTCTGTAGCAAAGTATAAAAGTGTACTGAATATTATATGGGACATCTTGTTTATAGAGTGTTTTGTTGACAAAACGAAAGATTCTATAATTATCAAGTGAGTTGTTCAGGATTAAATGAATCTAGTAAGACGTACTGTCAGGTTTACTGAATACTCATTAAGTGTCGCTTTGTGTGTGTGTCGCGCAGAAATCCATCAATAATTATATAATTTCATAATTATTATAGAGAGCTTATAGTTTGATCAGGAAATACATTTCATAATTGTATTCGTATCCCGTGTAAATAATACTCACGTAATTTCGGTGTAATAGCGGTGCCATGGTTTATGCTAAGGCTAGCACATACTTCTTCTTCACCTTAAGAGTCTGCACTCACTACCGGTACGACATGGAAAGAGATTTTCATGCGACAGATACAATAACAACGTAACACAATGAAAATAAAATGAAATGAGGCACGGCATGTATAAGCAAACCGTACCGTAGTATCTTTATTTGTGTAACGACGACGATCATCATTTGAAATTATGATTCCTTCTGCCAAGTTACAATTCTATTTTCCGCACAAAATCTCTGGCTCTACCGTGCGTTGAGTGCAAGTCCTTAGGCGTTACGACAGGAAAATAGCGCTAAGTCAACAGTATAAATGGCTAACCACCCGGGAACTTTCCGCTCAGTAGGACTACCATGAGTTTACAAAAGTATTACTCGCTAGCGACTGCGTAAAATAAATGTATGAAAAATTGTACAGCGCCTCTGGTGGTTACTCGTAGAACTAAAATCCGTAGTGACGTAACTCGATACGTAAAAAACCTATCGAAATCAAATCGCTAGCGAATGTCATTATGATCTATTGCCATACAAATTCGGTCCCATGAGTCATTAATTTGACAGACGTTGTCAAGAAATACCGTAACGATAGTAGTTATGTTATTCACTAGCAAAATGAAAATAGTTTTCTATTTACCATTTCTATAGTGGCGTTTCTATGCCAACTCATGGTAATGCTAGTGTTCTTATTGAAAACATCGTTATGCTCCTTCGCGTATGATTGTTAAATTTTCCAATGATACACAATGTATGTATGTATTATAGTTTCAGCAAAATATTTTTGGGTGAATTTTATACAATCTGCTGCATTACCTAGTTAAAAATTAACTCGGTAGGACAAGAGGTGGGCTGAAGTTAATTAATTATGCCGCTTTTTTGCTTGACTCGGCGGGGGCACTGCCATGCCCCCAGAAAAATAGATAATATTCCAAATATATTTCTTAGGTTTAAGTATTGTCCTTTGTTATTAAATACATACTAACATTTATTATAACGTTATACATACGCTCATTTTAGCTTTTGATATAGTATGTATATTGAACGTTAACTCGTGTTCAGCGCCTAATAAGGCGGAACGCAAACAGGAAAAGTTTGAAACCGAATCAACAGTGCGACCGGTGCGGACGCTTGGGAACTTTCCACGCTCCACCTGAGCTTTTAGCTCGACATCTCTTATGTTTGTGATCTTTGAAAAAAGATATTAAGGATCAGATATATTGCATTAAAGAGTGGTCGTTTTATAGGACGCACTAAAACCTAAAAGTAACAAAATCGATGTAGAACGGTGATTGTGAAGGAAGATTTAATAAACGCTTTCTACACTCACAGCCCCACACTAGGATTCCCTGTGACGTGGGCGCCATGGACACACACATAGACTAATACACAAACACCCAGACCCAGAAACAGAAATCTAAATTCATCATTTAGATATGTGTCTGGCCGGGGATCGAACCCGGGACCCTTTGCACGTCAGGTCGGTATGGTGGCCGCTCCGCCACGCGGGTCAACAAATTTAATGTAATAGAACCCTTCGTGAATTAACTTCGATGGCACTACCGTCACCCTTGTGTGTCTTATAACGCAGTATAAAGCTGCTGAATTTATATACCGGACATAAAAAATTAAAAACCCATCTCAAAAAATATTTTGTCTGCAATATCACCACCGCCTCAATTTGTATGCCGCTTCATAAAACGTATATGATCCCAAAAACTATAAACACATAAGATACATTTTTATTATTCAGAAGTATTATAACCACATATCAAATAACCTTTAGTAACAAATTTGCTTTAAAACCGACCATCTGCTATCCAGGTCCGTAACTCAAACAGAGGTCCAAGTTAAATACAAAGCGATTTACGTCCAAGCCGCTAGAGTCCCCAGGTGCACAGGAATTGTAGTTACCGATTCCCATACGGCCCATTCTAGTTCCGAACACGAATCTATATCGCTAGGAAGGTCCGATTTACTAAGATATCTGTATATACAACAACATCTGTTGTATATACAAATATCTTAGTACACAACATAAGCTGTTGTGTTGTGTGTGTGCTTTTTATTGAAAAATTTTGATATAGATGTTGTTGTGTATACAGATATCTTGGTAACACACAACACCACAGTTTATGTTGTGTTGTGTGTGTGGTTCTTATTAAATAATGTTTATGTAGTCACTATGTAATCTTGAACGCGTCCGTGTTTGTGTCCGTGTATTCTATAGTTTCATAGATACTTTTCTGGTCATGCGTGCTACATTGATGTATTCACGCGAGCGCGTGACACGTAGACCGTGTACATACAATCGTTTTATGTTGTTGTGTGTGTGTGATTTTGATTAAATAATATTGAAGTAGTGACTATTTAAATTTACACGCGCGTCCGCATCCGCGTCCTCGTGCATGCGTACCTCTTGTAACTTGTAGTTTCATAGATAATTTTCTTGTCATGCGTGTCACACTGATGAAATCACGCGTGCGACACGTAAGGGGCCGAAGATCCACGTGCCGGGAACGGGCAATTGAATTTATATCGGAGCTACCGCATAGCAACGTATTATATTTTATCTTTAGATTGCAGTATTTTATTTTCATTATATACTCGTATTTATCCATTGGGTGGGGAGACTCATCCTCCGTGATGGGAAAAAGGATTGCAGCTTGTAAGCTGTTAACACCGACAGGCTGCTAGTTTACTAACTCCATCACATAAAAACACTTAGTAAACTTTCAAAGCAGCTCCGTCCATAACAATAGTGGAAAAATCCGCCCGAACTTCCGAGCCAACCTAATTTGCTGTCAGCAAAATTAACACCATTGTTGACTGGAGAGGCTTCGTCTATTTTGACGCCCACGAAGGCCGAAGTTTCATAAGAAATTTGATTTTCTGATTCCGTTCCCAGATTTCGTTGATTTGGTTCTGCGAAAATATATTTTATTAAACTTCACGCAATTTATGAGTGACTTCAGAAAGTAAACACGTTTATTGGATTCATTGTGAAAATACGCTTGTAAAAAGTCATTATTAGGCAGAAAACACGTGTCCTTTTCTGAAATATAATAATAAAAATAAGAACCGTTATTCTGGAAGGTTTCGATTTATAGAACGTATTGTTGACCTAGATCTGATTTCAAAAATCTTTTAGATGTGAGCTGATACGTTTGCATGTTTTTTTTAAAGATTGGAGTAACAAAACGAGCATATAGCCATATATGCAGCATATATAGTACTTGTATATTAGTTCATCCATAAGATTCCATAGTGTTTAGGACCTTTACCTGATTTCGATCAAGTGTTACTCCTGAAGAGTAGGTATAATGATTATGTATCATGTGTAAGTCATTCGGTACCCACACCTTTCCACCGAAACAAAAGAACTGATTCATACTATAAGCGTGACGATGGGTCCTTTCTGAACTTTGCGCACACCTGCAAGCAATCTGAACCCAACAGATGGCATCATCTGCTTCAGGTTTTATAAGAAGTTTGGGTCGGATGTTTATGGGCGGTAGTGACCGTTTACGACTTACGATAAGGTGGACTGCATTACACAAACTGTAATTCAAATGTAACATTACACTATTTACGCGAGGTTTTAAATCGATTATAACTTTGTTCATAAACTGAAACTGAATTCGAGTTGGGAAGTTCACACAAAGGTGTAGAGCTATTAACGCGGTCTTAATGGTGCTTTCCGTTCCGATGTTTATCTCTCGGGAGTTTACAATATCGTTTACATTTATGTGTAACTTGGTTTATTAAAGACTAGCTTTTATCTTGCAATCAGAGGTCTTGATCTATATCTCGGGAATGATACTTTTTTCGGGATAGATGGTACTCTATGCCCTTGTCTGAACGCCTGAAAACGTGTGTACAAATTCATGATAATGGATTATGTAGTTAAGGCGTGAAAGATAACAAACAAACAGATTCGTTTGTAATATTACTTAGCATTGAAATCTAACACATATATTACTTGCTCACAGATAAAAAATAATTATAAAAACCTAACGAAGAAAAGTAATTAAACAACTAAATTTTAAAAATAACTGCGGTTATTTAATTGCTTACAAGTAGCACCAAATGGACCATGAAAGCCTTTTATATGTTTGGTATTTCGAAGCACAAGTACATGTCGGATTTTATTGATAGCGATATTTTCAAATAAAACAAATCAAACAAAAGCTTGGTTTACAATAGTCTTTTGTAGGAAATAATACGCTTGCCTTTTATATAAGAAACAAATTATTTTAAAAAAACAAAAGACACGTTTAAAAAATAAATCTGAAACGGGAAATATAAAGTACTTTGTCTGAATAATTTAAATTGCAATATTTGAATTGTAATTGATTATTGTAAGGGGCTGTACAGGATGAAATATTGTTTTGGTAGTTTTATTCGGTATTCTTTTTTGTCTTAAATTATATTAAGATTATCTTAAATTAAATTGAAATTAACATAATAATGTAATGAATTTTATCCTAAAGCATGACTCAGTGTACCTACGCTATGTTACGGATAAATAAATTTAGTTTTATGTGAATTACTACATCGCTTTTTTACCAGAAAATTGTAAGGTTTTATCTGAAAAATCGCTGGTTTTATCGCTTTGTGGAACAACCCTATACGAATACCACTTTGTGATGTGAATTGTCTTTTTTCGTTGCCTCGTGTTTTTGTCTCGCGAAGAGCGTTCTTTTTAGTCGCCTTTGATGTGTTGTTCTGTGGTATGTGATACGTATGTGATGTGTGTGTAAGCTATATATGTGTTTGTGTTTCTTTGTGTGTTTTGTTACGTACAGTGTGATGTGCCGTATATTTTTGTTATTATATCTAGGTATCTATTGTTAGGATAAAAATCTTATTCGATAAAATTAGATTTGACCTATTCTAGAACGGTTTGAAAGTTCAAATTACAAATAAATATATTTACAGCTTATGTAAAGAGTTTAGAGGCAATTTAACAGGAGTATATAAAAATGTTTCTTTCTATTTGTTACAGCCTGTTGCGGCCAAATTTTCTAGATGAGATCTGACTTGAAACGTTATTAGGAAAAATGGGAAAAATACTATTTTAATTGGCATCTTACGCCGTACTTATGACGACATCAGGAGATACAATTTAGTCCCACTTACTATCCGAATTCCTACTACGAGTATCGCATGCTCCGAACTCAGTTAAAACGAAGTTTGCATCACACCTGCTGCCTCGACAAAATTGCGGTGGAATTTACACTTCAAAGTTACACACTTTGATTTGTCGACTATATTTACTCTTACACTTTGGTTGTCTAGTTCATTCATTTTCTTGTCATTATTGTTTTACTGCTTGGCACTGATATCACCTTAAACCGCGCTGACTAAGTAAGAATTAGTAGAATTTGACACAAATTCAGATAGCTTTTTTAAATCGTTAAGTCGGTAGTAGGTCTATATTACGTTTGCACGTTAAGCGCAGTGTTAAGCGCTGCTGAGTTTTGAAGGATGTAAGAGAGAGACATTATGAGTATACCAACTTAATTTTCTGGGGTAGCATCCCATTTGTTGTCGATCTCAGATATCTAATCGGCGATTTCCAAAAACCGTCAAGAGCACATTTGTTACGAGTACTTCTATATTAAAAAGTTATAAGTTATTCAGTACAACATATTCGGAGTCAAAACGAAGTTTCCATCACACCTGATGCCTTGCAACTGCGGTTATTTACATGTGAATGTGATGCACTTTGATCCCTCAACTGTGAATACGACTGGGACATATCATTTTAAATTTTCGTGGCTCATACTTGAATCTGTAGCTAGTGGCCGAATACTTGAGAAATTCTATTCATTTTAAGGGTGTTGATGATACATTTATTTTAAGAATTATAGAGCGGACTTATTCAAGATTTTCATACAAAATCTCTCATCCCGGTTCACACTGACACCATCTCGGATTAACTGATCGGATTGGATTAGCAATGTTTGACGTATATATCAAAACAACTTATTCCCTACTGGTAATAAGCCATGGAAGAAGCTTTTTTACCCTTTGCCTATTATATAGTTGAATACCTTCTTTTAAAACACACCTTGTTTTCAGATATGTGTAAACGTCTTTTTCTGATTAATGATGTTTTATATACCTGTGCTTCATATATAGTAAACGATAACAGGGTTTCCAATATACCTAAATAAGAAAACAATTTAGCTTTCTAATTAATTATTTTTTAATAAATAATCTATGAAAATTTACAGGCATTTATAAGAACTGTAAAGTTACAAACTACTTTTCGTTATTACTTTTTCTATTCTTGTGAAAATATCAAATAAAATATGTTGTTTATTCCTTTTAAAACTAATCCTCTTGTGAAAAGATAATCCTTTGTTTTCAAGCATATTGCGGATTATTACAATTATTATCTACGTCGTTTCTGGAATATCAAGAAAAAATCTAATAAACTTTTCTTTCGGTTTCATCACAGTGATCCGATTAGTGCCGAAGATAAACGAACCGTTCCGAACAGAAAAGTAAAGGATGGCTATAAATGAATTTGTGAAATGGAGATGAAATCCTATTATTTTTAGCTAGAATTTTCTATTTGCCATCTAATAACAACGATTCGATGATAATTTGGCCATCGAGTTATTATTATTAAATAGAAACTTACTTGTTTTGTGGTTAAAGATGGAGTAACGTAATATTTTTATTTTATTTCATAATATAGGAGTAGTGGACGAGCATGCAGTCTACATGATGGTAAGTGGCTACTTCCGCCCATGGACATCCGTAATCAATCTCAGATAGGGTTAGATATTCCTACCTGAGGTCAGCCACAGGTCCTCTGTTACTCCTGAGGACTAAGCTTGAACGCCTCGGAAGAGTATCACAGCTGTTATGAGGTAGAAATAGGTGTGGCGGTGGTGCCGCAGGAGTCGCACCATAAAAGGTACTACCGCATTAAAAAATATATTTTTTTAATGCGGTAGTTAGGATGAATTGATTGTTGTATGTATGTAATTTATTTTTTGCATGCCTCCGTAGCCTACGTAGAGGGAGGGTGGTGCTACTGCTCGGTTTCCGATATCTACCATCCTACACTTTGGTAGCGGATTGTTGTGAAATAGTTCCGCAAAGTAAATACATAATAGGTAAATTCGGGATATCATAAAGTAGAGTAAAAAATATAATCGAGTTTAAAACTTCCTTTTCGATGACGGTTAATCTATTAGCATCGCTTTCTTCTGTTATTGTACACAGAAACATTGAGGACCTAGAAAGCAGACATAATCTTACATTTTTTAAACTGTATTAAAAGGAAAATGTATATGGAAAGAAATTTTTAGTACGTACGTAGATATCATTCGCAACATCTTTAGGCATTGCGAAAGTCTGTATGAGAGCGTACACGTGTTATAGTGAGAGGGTTTATATGTATCTTGCAATATTTGATACTAAAGTTTCTGGTACTAGATACCATGTTTTCGAAATGTGGGAACATCACCGTTATGTCGAAGCTATAAATATAGCGTAGTGAAAAAAATCTAGGTCTGTGGTTAAAATGACTCTACGACTTGCTTACTAAATTGGCCGACCTTTAACCTCAGGAATTGTTTAAAACTGAATTTCATAAACCATTTTGAGTTATCAAAAATATTTTTTTAGAAAGCCTGTTTGACAATACCTATAACCTACATGAACGAGTATCATGCTACACCGTGTATGTATTTAATAAGTCTTACACAACTGCTTAGCCTGAATTAAATACTAGGGCAGGATTGAATTCATTAAATTCAGTTGAGTCTCTAGTATTAGAGCTACATATGCATCGATTAAACGATAGCGCTGTAATATATTAATGATTCGATGAATATATTAATGCTACCTGCATTATTAATGTAAATGTAATTCCTATATTATTCTGACACGCATTTGACATTTAATCGAAGGCAAGACCACAATACCTACTTAATAATGCAATATTTTCTAATTTTACTAATATACTATAATGGTAGATAGAAAGATTCAATAAGAAGTCTCTCATTACCCTTATAAAACTTATAAGCCATTTTATGGACATCAAAAATCATAACTGGTGATTATTATACACAAAAAATATTGTGTATGATATTTGTAAGCACAAAAAAGAAACAAAAAACCACACCGTAAAAAAATATTAATTAACTGAAAAGGGAATTTATGTAGCCTATGTCACAATCTTATAACTTAGACAAATCCTATGAAACCACATACGCTAAAATCCGTCTAGCCGTTTGGGCTGCGCGGTGTTCCAAAGAATGAGACATACGCTCATACATACATACTCATACATACGCTCGAAAAACATTACACTTTGAAGGTGGTAGAACCCTTTGTGGTTGGACTCCGGCGGCACCACCGCCACACCTATTTCTACCTAATAAAAGCAGTGTTAGGCGCTGCTGTGTTCCGTTTTGAAGGGTGTGGTAAGGGAGACAGACTTTTCCGATGCGTTCCAGCTCAGTCCTCAGGGGTAGTGGCGCATCTGTGGCCGACCTCAGGTAGGAATATCTAATCCTATCTGGGGTTTATTACAGATGTCCATGGGCGGCAGTAGCCACTTACCATAAGGTGGACTGTATGCTCGTCTGCTACTCCTAGATTATAAAAAAAAACAAAAAGTGATATAAAAAATCCAATACACATCGGAATAACAAAATTACGACCAGAAGTCATTGAACTGAAACAAATTAAACAGACTGCACTGACTTTGATCCCGAAAAAGTAATTTGCGAGCTTAATCCGTTAAAACGAAACCACTTAAAGGGTACCGCTATTTGGAAATTAACTTCCACTAATTTCGTGCGATAATTAAAAGCTAAATTAAAAGCTAGGGCGGATTTCAGTAATTTAACGCTTACGAAATAATGCTACCCTTAATCGAATATTTAATTTAAAGCTTTATGCAGTAGTCGGATAGTACACGATAATAATACTAGTACGAGTAGTTTATGGGAATTCCTCGCAATGTTTCTGCTTCGCTGTTTCATCATCATCAACACATATAGCAAGTGATAGCCTAGTGGTTAAGAGACTCGACCTCTCGCTCGAGTGGTCCGAGGTTCAAATCCGAGGTCGGAGGTTGCACGCACCTCTGATTTTTCGAAGTTATGTGCGTATTAGAAATTAATTATCACTTGCTTAAACGACGAAGGAAAACATCGTGAGGAAACCTGCATACCTGAGAGATTTATAAAAAAAAGAAAATCTCAATGGTATCTGAACTCTACCAATTCGCTCTTGGCCAGCGCGGTGGACTATGGCCTAATCCTCCTTATTCCGAGAGGAGACCCGTACCCAGCAGTGGAACGATAATGGGCTCGCTATTTAAGCAAGTGATAATTAAACGCTTTCTATACTCACATTTATTTTCAATATTCACATTCAACCACATTAATTAATTTTTAAGTTACATAATTTTGAAAAATCAAAGGTTTGGATTCTTAGCTTAACTTTTTGACTTAAGTAACCCCGGACCACTCAATTGAGATGTTAAGTTTCTAGCCACTAAGCTATGATTGCTTAATTCCCGAATGGAGCGTCAAAAAAGTTATCCTGCCTTATTTTTACTTTCTTTAGGTAACATTTTTATTTCTTTAGTAATCCGCGTAGGGGAGCAGGCACCATACTGGTTTGACGCGCAGAGGGTCCCAGGTTGGATCCCTTCTGTTTCTGGGTCTAGGTGTTTGTGTATTTGTCTATGTCGATGGTACCCACAACACAGGTAATCAGTGTGGGATTGTGAGTGTAGAAAGCGTCTAGAAAGCTCTTCTTTGTCTTTAATCAAATCGACTAAGGTTCATTGGAGTGGGGAGCTAAAGCCGCTTAATGTTATCCAGTTTATCATCGCAGGCGGAAGTTTCATATCTAATTAATGTTTTCGACGTGGCTCTTAACTTAGTAAAGTCCTAAAGCCTTAATGCTTCAATTATTTTTAATGAAATTAAAGTAGCAGAAGATAATGCAGTCCATTTAATCAATTTTGCTTAAAAGTTAATGGAGAGCTCCAAGGCATGGGACATTAAAAAAATGTATTTCTTTATAAAAACTGGTAAATTTAAATGCTAAAATATTTATAAAATATAACATGTATCCCTTCTTATATGATTATAAAAAAAACTTACCAATATTACGATATGATAATAAAAAAAAACTTGTAATTACGTAAAAAAACTGCAACAGCTTATTCGCAAAAAGAGAACTTTGGACTGTCGACTGCATAAAATTTGTATTTTTAAATTCTTTTTTTAAATTTTCTTCTTTCGTATCTTTATTACATTTTATGCCAGTTTATTGTTTATGTTTTATTTAAAATAAATATAATATATTTTCATAATAATATTAATATGAATACAAAGAAAAATAATAAGATAATTATAAATTACGTCGTAGATTATTATTTATTAAAAATAGATTTGATATTTATTTATTTTTTTACCTACAATTCGGCAGTACTAATATAGACGACTAAATCAGAGCCGTAGCTCAAGGTCGTAATGTCGGCCATTTTATTGTCCGGTCGGCCGCGTTATTATTACTTTATTACCGGCTTATTGTTATGGCGCGTAAATTCTGTGTGAAATTGTTATTTTGTGCGTTTCCGAGAGAGGTTAGACGGGATTTCGCACAGAATTTAGATGTTGCTTTACTAAGAAATGTTATATTTTAAGCCAAGATTATAGATTAGTAAAGATTACTCACTCCTAACAAGAAATAGTAACCAGTTTTGACAATTGAAATAGTTGCGTAAAAAAGTTTTGCTACGTCTCCGTGCTAAATTGTCCCAAAAATATTTGAAATAATTATTTATTTATTATGTAAATTATGCAGTATTAGTTATTTATTTGTAAATTTTCTCTAAAAATGTTTTTATTTGTAGAGAATTCAAAAAAAGAACTTACAAATCAGCCGTTAGTGGCTTCATTCAATTTCAAGGCGGCGAAGTATCTTTAGTAATCTAGGTATGGCCAAGATAGTGTATTTTTGTATGTTACACTTATTAGAACGAAAGAAAACACAGTGAGGAAGATTTGGATAAAAAGGTTTTAGGTGTCATAATGTTACACTTGTCAGACTCACATTAAGCATTTGTTCTCACATAAATACGCTTCAATTTGGGAAAAGCTTTTGTTAACCTGTAGAACAATATTGGATTCATAATTTTAATGATAAGTAGAAATACAACGTGTAGTGTGAATCACGATCATCATAGAATATCGTACGAATGCGTACGTGTTGTATGTTCTCCAAAGTGTGTGAAATGTACTGTGGTCCAAATCTTATTAGTGACTATCCTTTTCTGACAGTATCAAAGAGATAGATGATTAAAATCAAAACGAAAAAGATAAAAAAATATAGTGTACCTAATTTCGAAGTCAGAGGATTTACCTGAAACGTACTCTCATTTCTATCTGCAACTCTATATTCAAGTTATAAGGCTTGACCTACATTTATGCTTAAATACAAATAGAGGAATGTAAAACGAGTAGTACGAGTAATCTACTCTCCCCTTTCGCAAACTTAGGATATCCGTTTTCTAACGAGTTTCATACTCGTAGTTGGTGTACAGCTTTTATGTAGCTTTTAACTTTGACTTTACTTTAATGATATTTTTTTTGTCTGTGTAGATAACTATAACAATTAACAGTATGGGAAACTGGGGACACTTGATCCCCTCTTTTGTTTTTTGACCACTATTTGGTAAATATTGATCCGATTTTAGATATATTGGTACTGAAATACGTGGAATTTCATTGGCTATACTAAGTATAAAAGCTAATGATATCGGTATATAAATTTTGTAACCAGCCCACGAAAACTTTGTATTGAATTATACCATGTGTCCCATATATATGTCTGACTTGATCCCCCCCCCCCCCTCTGAAACACTCGATCCTGAGGGAAATAAGTCTCCTATATTTTCATATGATACCAAAATGAAAAAAAATATGTTAAATTTGATTTATCATTGATTTATTTGCTTAGTAGATAAAGTAGAAACAACAACAACAACATATCCACTGTTTTGATAAATCACATATACGAGTAACTATGTTTTCAGCTAACATTACCTACTTAATGTTCCTATTATCACAAAATCTTATGGTTTATATTTTTTTTCCTGCACCTTCTATTGTTTTATATACTCTAGGCATATAGAACCCTGAAATTATTCATAAACATTAGTGGATGCTTGATGCGGGGGATCATATCTCCCATAAGATAGTGTACCAAGTGTACCCTAGCTATACTGTGGTTATAAAAAGATATTGTAAAAAAATCGACTACTATTAACACTATTCTATGAAACAGATGTTTAAAAACATAGATAATGAATAGTTTAAAAGTGTTACTTACCCGAAATAAGTTTACTAACCAATTATTTAATCAAAATGAAAACTTACGAAAAATATTTTTCTGCGACACGAAACACACAATCATCCGCCATCTGCTTAAATATCAAATTGGACAAGAGTACCAAGTTTAGAAATTTTTAACGTATCATAGATAACCAATGTTGCCACACTAAAATCATATTGTGTTTACAGAAGCTCTGTAAATCCAGTGTACCAAGTCTCCCGTAAGGATCAAGTGTCCCCAGTTTCCCCTATATGTTTTGTTACAATAACAAGGAATATTCGTGTACCTTTTTATTCTTAAAACAATATTTATTTTTTATTCACAAAAGCAGTGTTAAGCGCTTTTCTGTATTGAAGGATGTAATAATCGGTAGATAAACTAATTATAATTCATAGGATAAGAGTCGTTGTAAGGATGCCACAGATGCGTTGATAGATAGCTAGTTCATTAATGAGTTTTTCTTAAATAAACGTCTTTATCATACTCTTCAAACTAAGGCATTTTAATCTGAACTGTGATCTTTGAATACTGCTGTTATAATTCCGAGGCGACACTCTTGACGGGTCAATTATATCACGGATTCTCTTATCACGCTATGCGAATAATTTTACCGTTTGTATTTTTAATGAAAATAAAATCTCAGAAGTCCTATAATTACAAGGTGATTTTTTAGATTATGATATGAAAGTATGATAGTCCAAGATTATTTTGCTACAAAAAATTATATACATCGAAAGAAAGTAACGAAATATACATATATTTTCATGTTCTAGGTCAACTGGTTATATTTGAACGCAGCGTAAACATATTACGATTCGAAAAACTAACATGGCGGCGAAGTTGGCGCGGAATGCAAATGTGATAACTACGCTCGAGTTCCCGCGAAATGTATTGTTATTGACCGCGTATATTAAATGAAGGGATTTTTGTTATTTTGCAATTCATAAAGTGTCTCTGCTATCGTGAATAATATGTCGGATTGTATAAATTGTTCGATACTGTATGTATTTTTTCCATAAACAAGATTGATAGATTATAAATCAAGCTTATTCGTGACGGTTTCATAACAAAACATTTATTTTATTGTACTATAAAATGACTATAAAGTTAAAATATACCTAAGAAACGAAATTTCAATTAACTTTCGGTACGATTTGGTGTTTGAGAACACAATTTAAAATAAAATCAAATGCATAAAATATAAAAATACTTGTCAGATACAAATTTACTTAATAGAAGTTATGCATTATTTTATTAATGTGCTCTTGTTGTATAAAATAAGTCGTTTGGGACAAAATTTATGTTTCGGATTTCATGTAATCACTGTAAATCACTTCAACAGACATAAATAATATGGGTCTTCGTCGGCCATTATAAGCCGTTTTAGATCTTACTTAAAAGCATCATGTATATTCATATAAGTCAACTTCACCGCATTGAGAGAACTGCTACAAGACATAAATAGATGTGGCAAAAAGTTTTTTCGCAGTGATACCACAGTTCTTGGGCCTCTTCGTATCTTTAAAAACGATTTTTTGTATGTTCCGTATGCCAAAACAAAGCAACTTTATCCAATGATAACTGAGACCTATCTCCTAACGTACCCTTCAAAGCATTAAAGCACGCATAAGTTTTGCGCGAACGCCGTAGGATCGCCACGATCAGCCATCTTGGTCCTGGGATTAGTATATCTATTAAATCTACATTGCTATATGTCTAACTAGTACTAACATGCTACTCCAATATCAAGAAAAAAGGATAACCTAAACATTTTTATTAGTTATCGGAAAAAACATATTATCGAAGACGGAATATTATAATACGCTTGCCTTCCACCCATTATTCATTGAATAACAAATTGGACAAGTAGCATTGGTATATTCGGAACATATTGAGTCGGCATTATCATAATACGGCCGTTTGTTGTATAATCTCATTTACTAGTAAGCGTTTCGGAGTTTTGTACAATATAAAATATACCTAGTATGCAAAGACATTTTGATTTTTTTATTAAAGAAGTACCAAACGAGCATGTAGTATGTACATGATAGTAAGTAAATTAATATAGTTCAGGAATTCTATTTGAAATCGATCATACATGCTTTGCCACCTTTAAAAGGTACCCGACGACGTGGGAGCGACGCCGGGTTATGTGGCATTTTTACCGCACTAAAACCCCCCCGGTGGCCGTCCTCAACACTTGTTGGAGAACTCCGGGATCTCCGACAGAACACAACCGGAGCCTTCCAAGCGCGATGCCCAACGGGCTCTACCCTGGGGGAGCAGTTTTCGCTTCTCCCACACCATGTAGTGCTTACGACGATATGCGACCACACATACCGCCGTCCTTCCCGGGGTCGCTTGCAGGACGGTTCGAGCTCCCACTCTTGCCGCCTGCAACCGGCGGATACCGTAGCCCTATTCTAGTCCCGGAACTACAGGGACGCATTGCCACCCCTGAAGCAGTAAGAGATATGTGAGCGGAATTAACCATACTGTTTTACTTGCAAATTTATATTAGGTTGTTTATGGATTCCCGCACTTATCTTTTTATTTTTACCGAATCTGATTAAACACTACTTTTAAAGCACATAATAACTCTCCTGGTTCTAGAAGAGAAACTTCTCATAACTAAGTTACCGTTAATCACAAAGTTACGGCACTAACTTCCTCTAACGAACGTATAATCGTACGTTCTTCTTAAAAGAAGCAAAGCAGACTTTTTATTATGAACTAATACGCTATCTGTAGGTATACATAGTACTATATTGTAAATGAAAATATAGATTACAGTCGAATAAAGGTACAAGCTCATAGAAAAACGCGCGCTTATACACATATTGAGTAATGTCATTAAGAAATGAAACTAGTAAATGAAGTCGGTCAGTCAGTAATAAAGACAGATATGCGAGTTAATTCTTTAAAATTGTATTACACATTGAAAATATTAAATATTATGTCTGTTAATTTCATCAGTATAATTTAGAAAAATTGTCTTTGATTTGAAATACTGGGAATTTTACTAAACATTTCTCGGCACTGAATACATTTTTTTGGTCTACCATTCCATACTCTTTTTATGTCATGAGATTTGATTCTTTTTTTCGTTTTAACGTTATTAAGTTATCAATTGCTCTAATCCAGGTTTACGTCGCAAATAAATATCTATGGTTGTTTTTGTTTATGGTCTATCTACGGTGACGCTTGTCTATAACGATAAAATTCGGATTTTAGCACCGTTATTAGTGTTTTCTATAACATTTGTTCACAACGTAAGCCTAAAGCGGTGTTGTAGGCGCTTAACATCGTATTGAACGAATGCCAAAACTCATTCGTTTACACAATTTCCATGCATGTAGGATCCATGCTATCTTTGTTTACTTAGAAGCAAAAAACATGTAATAGTGTAAAAGTGAGAATTTGTACTATGAATACTATAATTTGAAACAAGGATTTTTTTCAAGGTTTTATATTTTTGATCTAAGTAAATTATGCAGATATCGACGCAATCATGAAAAATTGTGGATCTAGGTACTTTCTTTTAGGAGGCGAATGGTCAAAATTTTATTACGTATGTCCCGTATAAATTGTTTCGAAAAAGCTTGTTAACCGAAATGTCACTTCTATTTATAAACAAGAAACAATTGTTACCCAAAACCTGCCTTATTGCTTAACACTAATTAATTAACAAAATAACATATGTACAATAATTTATATACAAATTTTCGTAAGCGGCCTAAAATTCAGCCTGTTTTGATAGCACTAGAGAGAGCTAACAACGGAGCCTGAATAATGACAAATTGTCCGCAAACAATAGAGCAAATAGCGTGAACAAGTGCCCTAGTTTGTAGAGTTCTGCACGTGGGGCAAATTCCACTTACGAATAGAAATGAACTTTGTATTCGTACATTTTGTACGAATTTGTACAATATTGCGTTGCTTATAGTTACTTTTTAGCCTTAGAGAACAAATAGATAAAGTTTTCCATTAAAATAATGTGATTTAAAATATGACAGTTATTGATAGTTAGTTTACTTTTATATCAATAAAAATATCGACCAATATTACAAATGTTGAAATTCTTCTAAGTACAATAAGGTGAACGAGCTCTACTTTGTACTTTGTAGAGTTCTAAAAGCTCTTAGTTCTGTAACAATTGTACATTGTGTAGAGTTGCTTTAGTTTTATTATTCTTGAAAATTTTACTGACAGTTTAACTTGAATACCTTTGAAAACCGTCATTTTAAAGCAAATTTACATACACATAGTTTAAACTTTAAATCGTTAAATAGAACTGCCATTTTATATTCAAATATTAACCTTAATAATAAAATGTAACTTGAAAATAAGGCAACGCGATTTTCCAATAATTCATAATCTAAAATAAAACATATTTATGGCTATTCCCAATCATAAATAACAATTTGGTCCTATTTTAATAGAGTGCTCGATGATAAAGAGGCTACAATAATGATAAATTGTCTACGTAGAATTCTACTCGTGGGGCAATTTTACTTACGAATAAAAATTAAAACTTAAAGCTTGGAAAATTTCATATATTTGTACAAACTAGCTAACCCGGCAAACGTTGTGTTGCCATATAAATAAAATAAAGTACCCGATTCTCAGACCTATTGAATATGCACATAAAATTTGGTGAAAATCGGTAAAGCCGTTTCGGAGGAGTACGGTAACTAACATTGTGACACGAGAATTTTATATATAACATTATATTACACATACTTATTCCATACAAAAAATTTAATGAGATTTTCATTATGTGTGTGTGTCACGTGCGGTCAAGTACTTTTGCGTCATACTCGAACAAAGGGACAAACTACAGCTTTATTAGCCTTGGTAGGTCTGAGAATCGGCTACTATCTATTTTTCATACCCCTAAGTGATAAGGGATGTTCACCTTTAACATTTTTTTATTTATATGGCAACAACGTTTTCCGGGGCAGCTAGTAATAAGTACATTTATAGGCGGGTAGTACAATTACTACTACTTACTACGGGTACTATACTACTTATTACTTACTTATTACGGGTTACTAGACAGGCAAAGTCGCAAAACCAAACTTGTTTACAAAAGAATGCGAATATATCGATGTATTTTTAAATGTACAGACGCAATTCATACGTGTAGATAAAACTTTTATCTTTTATAGCTCTCTGGAGGCAAATGAAACTGCAAATGCGAGGCTTGACTAATGAACTTGTTCGTGTAAATTTGCACCAACAACTGTTGCTTTGTGAAAGGCTTTTTGTCTGTTGGGACAATTTGTACTATGGGTATAAAGGGACTGTAATTGTACTAGGGGTGTATTTACTCTTTTTACGGAGCCACGGTTAGTACTCTTTGGTGAAAAATGTTTTTTGAATGATGACATGAGCAGAATACACGTAAAGCATAGTTTTTTGAGGATTGCACGTCGCTTGGTATTTCGTTTTGTTTGACTAGACAATTATTATAATTATAAATCTTTAGACGATTCCAACTATGCCTCCTTATTATATTAAAATATATATGACATACACACATACATATTATCTTCGATAAAGTCGCAGTCGAGTAAAAGAGAGCAACTTATGTCTTATATTTAATAATTTCTTATATTTGACACGTAAAATACTTGTACAGTATTTTTATTCGGTCTCATATGTAGGTATGTTAATCTTTTTTTTATAATATAGGAGTAGCAGACGAGCATGCAGTCCACCTGATGGTAACTGCCGCCCATGGGCATTTGTAATCAACCCCATATAGGATTAGATTTTCCTACCTGAGATCGGCCACAGATGCGCCACTACCCCTGAGGACTAAGCTGGAACGCCTCGGAAATGTATGTCTCCCTTACCACACTCTTCAAAACGGAACAGATCTGCGCTTAGCACTGCAGTTATTAGTGTCTTATACATAAGTTAATTTCATTTTCCTTACATCATTTTCATATTAAAAAGATTCAAGCATCTTTCAGTCTTTCAAGTTTCTAGTTCAGTTAAGGCGGGAAGAACAACTAATTGATCGCACACTTTAGTGCAAGTGCGGAAACTGACCTAATTATCCGAAAAGCACTTGGCGTTAAGTGCATATGGGACAATTTTAAGGGTAATAAATATTAAGCTTTAACAACTAGAAATTTAAGTTTCTAATATTTCCAAGCTCCTATCCAAGTTTAACCTAATTATTTTGATCCTGTCGGGAGACACGTAGTTAAAATTTGAGGATCTAGAATTTAGAATAAGGGCTCTTGGAATATGACAAACATAACGTAAGAAAAGATATTTTGAAATTAATCCCTTATCTCCTGAGATGAGATAAGAAATGTAAAATGTAATGTATGTTAGTACATTATAACACTTTCTGTACCTCATAAATATGCATAAAATGTACATCTGTACCGATAAAAGTGCATAAATTACGGGTATACGAATAAACACGAGGTTGACGTAACGTGCACCTGAATCGGAAACATACATTTGAGCCAGTCGGAAATTGAAGCGAGAAGCCGCAGCAAATAACAGTTAGTGCCTCATTTGAACCACTTGCTTGTTACAAAATCCATTTTAGTAACAGTTTTTTTTTAATATCGAAGTAGCAAACAGTGTGCTACTTCTATATTTAAAAAACTGGCAGTGATAGTCTAGTTGTTAATAAATTCGGCTTCTCGATCGAGGGCTCCGAACTTCAAGTCCCAGGCACGCACCTTTTTCAAAGTTATGTGCGTATGACAAATTAATGATCACTTGCTAAACGGTGAAGGAAAACATTGTGAGGAAACCTGCATAATTGAGAGATAATAATAATTGAGAGATGCATAATTGAAACAGTGTACAGTAAATCTGATGGTAAGTGGCCGCCGCGGACATCTGTAATCCATCTTAGAGGACTAAGTTGGAATGGCTCGGATAAGTAAATCTCCGCTCACCACTACCACAACCTACAAACCGGAACATAGCAGCGCTTAACACCGCTGTTATGCGAAAGAAATACTCTTAGGTGCTAACGAAATCAAGTCACAAAGTTTTCTTTCATCTTATGCTATTATAGGTACATAAAGGTGCTTACAATATTAAATCATAAAGCGTTTTATCACATTTAAATTGATTCCAATATTTATTATATACATATTTAAAATAACCTTATATTTTTTGTAAAATAACTCATAATTGTTTGAACACTCCCTGCAAAAGTGACCCAATTGTCAATACAAAAGCACTTTGCGCTAAGTGCAATTGGGGCACTTTAGAAGTTAAAAAGTGTAAAAGTGTAAAAGTAAGGTCGTCTGAAGAGTTTGTGCTTTAGAAACATTTTTTACTTTATTTATTTAGTTGGTAAAGTAAACTCCAAATAAAACAAACAGGACAAGGTCATAATAGCGATTTATGTGTGGTATTAAATTTGTAACAGATTTTTTTATGTATTTCCTAATTGTATATTTTAGTATTTTTGATCTAGAAATTTACAACTTTATTCATATAAGAATTGTAATGGATTTTTTTAAACAAGTAAAATTAGAAGGTGGTAGAACCCTTTGTGGTTCGACTCCGGCGGCACCACTACCACACCTATTTCTGCCTAATAACAGCAGTGTTAAGCGCTGCTGTGTTCCTTTTTGAAGGGTTTGGTAAGGGAGACAGACTTTTCCGAGGCGTTCCAGCTTAGTCCTCAGGGGTAGCGGCGCGGTAGCGGCCATCTGGGGTTGATTACAGATGTCCATGGGCGGCAGTAGCCACTTACCATCAGGCGGACTCCATGCTCGTCTGCTACTCCTATATTATAAAAAAAAGTAATCATTAAAAAATGATTTGATTCTCGCAACAAATGAGCTTCGCGGAGATTGAATTTTTGGGACAAGTGTTAAGTTTGCGCAAAATAGAACAGCGCTGCTGTGGTCCGGTTTGAAGGTTGTGGTAAGAGAGATACGCTTTTCCGAGGCACTCCAACTTCCTCCTCAGGAGTAGCGGCGTATCTGAAGCCCACATTAGGTAGAAATCTTATCTGGGGTTTATTACAGATATCCATAGGCAGCCTTAGCCACTTACTATTAGGTGGACTGCGTGAGTATCTGCTACTTCTATATCATAAAAAAGTTAGTGTAGCATTGCTGTGTTCTATTTGACAGATTTCAACTACATGTATCCCAACTTAGTCTTCAGGGGTCTATGCATGATAAATGCATCTATGACCGACCTCACAGAGGACTTTAACCATATAATCGTTAGATACGTCCATAGGTGGTAGTACCTACTTTTTTTTTTGTTGACGAGGGGGAAACCTTCAAAAGGTACCCTATGTCGTGGGAGCGGCACGGGGTTATGTGGGATTCTTATCGCACTAAAACCCCCCCGGTGGCCGTCCAATGCGCTGCGTAGAGGACTCCGGGATCTCCAACGGAACGCAACCGGAGTCATTTGGCGCGTTGCCCCGTCGGGCTCTGCCCAGGTGAGCTTGAAACTCACCACACCATCTGGTATTCACGACGTTATACGACCACACAAACCGCCGTCCATCCCGGGGTTGCTGGCCGGGCGGTTCGAGCTCCCACTCTAGCCGTCCGCAACCCCGGAAGCCCCCTTTTAGTCGCCTCTTACGACAGGCAGGGGATACCGTACCCTATTCTGGTCCCGCAACTACAGGGACATTAGGAGGTAGTACTAAGGAAATACCAAGTTGACCGCATGCTCTATTTCTACCTATATTTTAAAAGAGATACCCCTATAATAGAACCGGAATCGCCTATTTACTTTTTCCAGACAAACAACGTACTTGACCCAGCGAAATGAAATTCTGCCCATGATATTATTCCCCTCGCACGACAAAGGTGTGGCCGGTAATCCAATTTGGCGTCGAAAAACCGTCCGCTGAAGTTATGACGCGAAAAGTGCTTTGGCTAAACCTACATGTTGATTTTATTTGTCCCTAGTAAATAGTGTTTTGTCGCCTTTTTTAAGACATAAAAGTGTTTTGTTTTTAAATTGATGTAGCAAAGCATGTAGTCCACTTATTGGTAAGTGACCACTATTAAATAATTGGCCAAGTGCAAGTCGATATTGCAAATGGATGGTTCTGCACCATCCAATTGTCATGTATTTTTGATGTGAAACATCTATAGCCGCACGTAAAACCGATTTCTGGCGTGGCGACGCATGCCGTGCGCAATCGACTGTGCGATTCATTAAACGAATTAAGTAGTCACGATTTGAAATAAATTCGTAAATTTTTGTATTTAATGAAAATAAATGTTTATTCAATAAATAGTCATTGTTATCTGGAAAAAAATCGTAATATTTTATTTTATCATTATGACATATTTAGTTCCTATCACAATATGTTCTTTTCTGCATATTACTTTTACAAAATAATGTCGATGTTTCACATCTGCCAGGCGTCCCGTGACGGCTCACATTTTTTTTTTTATTTTTAGTATTTGTTCTCATAGCGGCTATAGAAGAAGCCTTGTGAAAATTTTAATGTCTGCCTATTACGGTTCAATAGATAAAGCGAAAAATGCCGAAAAAAGCGGTTTCTTGTATGGCAGTCGCCAATTATTTTCAATTGTTATAGCGGTCACCATTATACATTACGTATAATCTGTGAAATTTTCAAACGTCTATATATTAAGGTTCCTGAGATAAGAGTTCTGTGACGGACGGACAGAAGGCGGAGGTTTAGTAATACGTTTCCTCTTTTACCCTTTAGGTACGCACCTCTCTCATCTCACCTCACCTCACCTCTCACAAAAGGACATCCATAACTAACTCCATATAGAATATCGGTTCTATCTAAAAGTGATCACAAACGTGATGCCACTCTTGTGGACTAATAATATGGTCGCCACAGCAGCCGGCATCCAAACCCCTTAAACGCAAAAACTGCCTAACGTTACAAATAGCTAAAACGGTCGTACCTCCCGAGTAAAACATACTAGTTCTTCCAACTTCCAAAAGCATAATATACATATTCATTCACATCCATATATTCCTATCTTCAGTTATGTAAAATCACCTATTTAGCTTTTAAACTCAATTAAGACCTTTCTCTCGTACCCATAGTTTCTAATCATAACATTCTCTTGATATTTTAAAGAGGTTGAGTGTGGGCGGCTACAAAGTAAAAGGCTACCTAAAAATAAGTATAGGCATATATTTCATTTATCGCTTAAGGGTAATACACACTAGAGTTCTTTCGTAACGCGTTCGATGGATGTAAGCATAGTCATATCAGTTTGGTATTACCAATAACAACATTATTTCAGTGTAAAATTTACTGTTGGCTGTGCTTATAAAAAGAATATAAAAGCATAATTGAAAAAGACTTTGACAAACATCATGGAATTTGCAATTAGGTAAAAGTGATTAGTTTGTCCTGTAACGTAAGCATGTATTACATTTTTCACTTTTCAGTGATAAAACAAATAATCAATAATTTGTTGCAAATAAATTAAATAATGTTTACTATTAAACCGTTTCACAGAACCAACGCTTCTATCCTACAAGAACTTGGAATCACATGTCGACTGTCAACCATCTGCCTCCGCAGAATTTTTGAGTTTTTCGGCCACATTGCTAGGAGAAGAGGCGAGAACCTGGAAAAGCTTCTGGTAACCGGAAAAGTTGAAGGCAAGAGACCCCGGGGGCGCAGTCCGATGCGTTGGTCTGACCAAATCCGCACAAATCTCGACACCACGGTATACAATGCTCTACACATAGCCGAAAATAGAGGCAGATGGCGCGAGATCATAAAGAGAAAGGTGACTAATAGAGACCACGACCCTCAGCATTGAGGAGAACGATGCAAGGAGGGAGGATTAAACCGTTTACGGGGTTCCGTTAGCTGGGCTAGTGGATACAACTGTATATGACATTGCGTCAGCGTCGTCTATACGCACCGTTGTCACTTGCCAACGTTTACGTTAGAAAAACGCTAGTATGAATGAGTCCTTACCACGTGGGTGTTTTAAAGGGTGGAATAGCGCTGTAATATTACACCCACGGTTTTGAAGTGCTCCTAAGTACTGTTCCTTGCAACGCTGAAAAGATGCTTGACGCTTGCAAAGATGAAGTACGAGATACTACTGTCCCACTGCCGAGAACCGCTCTCCCTTGGAATGAAAAGGATGCGTAGCATATAATTCTAACTTAAATTGATGATGTTCTGATGTTAAGTAATTACTGCCATCAACGACATTTCATGTGCTAAAATCAGCACCCTTACTACTAATTTTTACGTTTTTACAAAAATGACTGCTTTTGTAGTTTACGTATTTGTCCATACATTTCCAATCAGCGCCCCTAGCGGACTGTATCAGAACTGGTTGGACCTTGGAAGTATGACTAAATACGTATACAAGTTCTGCTGTTTGGGCTACAGGCCATGCCAAAAATGAGACCTACATACATCAAATCAATTATTTTTTATTCAAAGTAGGTCCTTACTTTTTAATGTCAATACAATTACCACCACTTCACAAGGTGTTTCGTTATGTAGAAGAAGCGGCGAAAGAAACTCCATAACACACATATTTTAAAAAGAATGGTTTTTTATGCGAAAAAACAATATCCTACGAAGTCGGATAAAAGATTACCGATTTTGTAATGTATAAAGATTGTGTAGGTTTTTACAGTGAAAAGAAAGACCCGCGTCTGTAATTCCCCGAGTGTTGAAGACAGGTCGCGTTGGGTCTTTAAATGAAATAGGCCTGAATTTCAGCCCCATTTGTCTTTTCAGGCGTGTCATTGTGTTAAAGAATTCTTTCTGAAAACTTGCTCCATAAAGATTGTAAATGTTTTCTTTTGTCTTTATCTAACAAATAGTTATTATTATATCAGGAACATTATTACTTTTGTGGTTTAAATAATAGTTTGGAAAGATTTAGGTTTTAATGTCTTTAAAATAAAAGCTACCATTCATGGCTTTATCTGTCTATCGGTCTATGGTAAGCTTTAAATAAACATCTTTTCGGAAGGCACAGTAGAGGGAATTTGATAAAATATAAGATTTTGTAAACTTTAGAATTATTGTAATAAAAAGATGCCAGAGTGCTTAAATAGTACTTTACGATACGCGTGGCCTAAGTAGCCTATTATTGCACGGCGTGAAGTTAGCGCCCGAGCGCAGCGAGGGTACTAAACGCCGTGCACAGTTTGATAAGAAGTCTACCAGTCTAGTTTTGTCTGATTTGGAATCGAACCCATGACCCTTTCTAATCTACATTATGCCACTAAATTTCAGATCGTAAACAGATAAAAAATGTGTCTCTTTAATTTAGTCAGCAGTCCCTTCGTCAATAAATCGAATGATTTAATCTTTTATATAAGAAATTCTTGCTTTGGGAAAAAGAGAATTCCGAAGAATTATTGTCCAAGATTTATTCATTCGTTCGCATAACGTCCAACATAGAGTAATGGACTCAACCGACTGTACTAGATGGGCCCTTATTTTAATTATTTTTGTTGAATAAAACCTAGATTTTAATAAACTCCCTACTCATAAACAATAGAAGGGACATATAAGGATATTTAAGTATATCCTATTTATGAAAATTTAAAAGTCCGTTTTCATTCCAGTGGGGATTAAAATTCAGAAATATCTGGTATTTCGAGGACAATTTTGAATAAATTGAATAGTAGTATATACAAACATTGTAGTAACAAGCTTGCAGTCCACCAGATGGTAAGTAGCTATTGGCGCCACGACAAGATTATCTTTTTACCGTTTACGTTGCAAGACTAAGAAGTCCTCGCCTCGGAAAAATATGTCTTCCTTGTCACACTCTTCAGACCAGAATACAGTAGCGCTTAACAATGATGTTATTAGAAATATATGTAGCAGTGGTGCCGCCGGAGTAAAACCACAGAGTCTTATACCACATTCAGGATTTCATATAATCTCGGCATAAAAAAACGACAGTCTTACTACAGTTTTCTTGAAACGGCGCCCAAATCGCGATGGTTATCTAGCCATTGGCCTGTAATAGCCGTAATGTAGATCTGTAATCCCTTTAGTGGGCGGACTCCTTGACAGACGCGCTGAGTTGCAAGAAAGCTGCTAAGCTATTTGCAAATGGTAACGGCCGGATAAGAACTGCTTACGACGGTTTATACAGTATTGATGTTCTTGCTAAATTAAACGATACCCACGCTTTGGAGGGTAAGTTTATTGATTTGATTCGAAATTTAAATGTTGGTCTCTAATGACGTTTACGCAACCGTTAACGTGTATTGGAGTTCTTGTTTACCTATTGTTTGTTTTTGCTATTGCTTGTTGCTAATTCATATTTTAGAAGGTTAGAAGGAACCCTTTGTGGTTCGACTCCGGCGGCACCACCGCCACACCTATTTCTGCCTCATAACAGCGTTAACGTTCAATTTTGAAGGGTGTGGTAAGGGAGACATACTTTTCCGAGGCGTTCCAGCTAGTCCTCAGTAGCGGCGCATCTGTGACCGACCTCAGGTAGGAATATCTAATCCTATCTGGGGTTGGTTACAGATGTCCATGAGCGGTAGTAGGCACTTCCCATCAGGTGGACTGCATGCTCGTCTGCTACTCCTATAGTATAGAAAATATATAAAATGATTTTATAATTATGAAATAGCAACAAAACATGTAAGTAATTCACTTACGCCCGTTCTTATTCCGTTCCCATTAATAATATAGGACTAGGACTAAGTTGCTACATCCGCCCATGGAAATGAATCCCCAATAAGATTAGATTCCTACCTTTGGACGGCAACAGAGGCGCCGTTACCTCTGAGTTTTAAGCTGGAATGCCTCGGAAAAGTATATCTCTCTTACACCCTTCAAACCAGAACATAGCAGTGCTTAACAAGTCCTTAGGTAGAAACAGATTTAAATATATTTAAGTGTTTAATAAATAAGAAATATCTACTTCTGCTTTAATATATTACTTGTGGGTCCTACTCAACACCCACCTCAACACATGTATCATCTTGTCAGTCTGACAAAACATTTAATTTGTTTGCTCTGTACCTTTTAGAATATTTTAGCCGCGTAAAATCTGATTTCAGCCGTTCATATAATATTCAAAGATCCAGAACAATATATTGTTATGTACATTCAGTAAGGCTGAATATTATAAATAGATGTCTGGAAGTGATAAAACCCTCTATAGTTCGACTCCGGCGGCGCTATCGCCATACTTATTTCTGCCTAATAACAGCAGTGTTAAGCGCTGCTGTGTTCTGGTTTGAAGGGTAAGAGAGTCACACTTTTCCGCGGCATTCCAGCTTAGTCCTCAGGGGTAGCAGCGCAGCTCTAGCCGACTTCACATAGTAATATAATCTTATCTGGGGTTTATTACAGATGTGCATGGGCGGCAGTAGCCACTTATGATCAGGTGGTGCATGCTCGTTCTCTTCTCGTATATAATAAAAAATGTGAGCCGTCACGGGACGCCTGGCAGATGTGAAACATCGACATTATTTTGTAAAAGTAATATGCAGAAAAGAACATATTGTGATAGGAACTAAATATGTCATAATGATAAAATAAAATATTACGATTTTTTTCCAGATAACGATGACTATTTAGTATTTATTGAATTCGATTGCGCATGGCGACGCGTCGCCACACCGTACACACTACTGTACACGGCATGCGTCGCCACGCCAAAAATCGGTTTTACGTGCGGCTATAGATGTTTCACATCAAAAATATGTTATTAAAATATACAGAAAAAATAAATTGGCTCCAATATATTAGTAAACTCAAGAATCTTAGCTAGTTATTTCAATATATTACTAAAATCGTAAATTATAAGTATCAATAATGAATGTTTCACAATAAATGCCACTATGATTAGAAAAATTAATTAATTTTTTAATGTTCATATTTATAACAAATAAGAAAAAACTTTCGTGCGCTGCACGCCATCAGCTGATTTTGAAATACAATTCTGTCAGTCTTAATAAATTTATGCTCTGAGAAGAATGACATTAAAATTAATTAATAATTTAAAAACATTGTATGCAATGATTTTTATGTGAATTTTAATCTACCAAGATAGTAGATTTTACATTTGCTGGCGCTCAAAACACACCAAATATACGCGTGCTTAATGCACAGATAAATGCATACTTTAATTATAAAAAAATAATTAACTTACTGATGACTTGATGGTGTGTCATAGTGTGATTTTGCTTTCTTTGCAGAAGGCTGATCACTTTCACTCTCTAAATTATCACGGTCAGACATTTTATTATCAGAAAAATAAGCGGGCAATACTTAAAACATACAAAATACGTCAAGTGGTGTAAAACGAGTTAAAACGACTCCAGTCGCTCTCGCGCGGCGTAGTAATACACACGAATGTCACTGAACACGTTAAACGTCATTATTTTGAATTTTAAGCCTCAAAATGCCTTCTTGTGCAATGCATAAATGCAAAAATTATGCTCGAAAAAGAAACAAGATTCATGGAATCACCTATCACACGTAAATGAAGAGAAATTGTTAAATTTTGTTTATTTTTCGTGTTCGATCCGCCATGATTACATGCGTAACCAGAAAGAGACAAAGTATGTTTTTGTCAATGAAAGTGATAAAGACGCAAAATGCATGACCATGCATTTTGCGTCTTTACCTATCACTTTCATTGACAAAAACTTTCATTGGTTGAATTGAACTGTCATAGATCAATGAAAAAATTTTCATTGATCTATGACCATATATCAACAGAACAGAAGTGACATTTTATTGAAGCTCACGATGTTCATACGTGTATGTTATAGTTTAAGATCCCACTGCTTAATTTTTATATTAGTGTGTTTTAGTCAAAATATCACTTTTTATAGTTTATTTTAATAAAATAAAATCGATATATGGGAAATTCTGTATCCTAATCTCTAAATTTTCTTCGATATCTGTGGTAAATAATAAAAAATATTACCATAAAATTTATATAGGATAGTATACGGTATTTTAAAATTTCTTTAATTGAATAAATTAACCTAAACATAATTTAATAAACAATCTTTGTATAGCCAGAAATTAATCCTCAAAAAGACCACGGTAAGATTATATAAAATTCGCATGTCACGATGTTAGTTACTGTACTCCTGCGAAACGCTCTTACTGATTTTCATCCAAATTTATATGCATATTCAGTAAGTCTGAGAATTGGCTACTATCTATCTATTTTTCATATCTCTTAAGTGATAAGGGTTGTTCACCCTTAACATTTTTTTTATTTATATGGCAACACAATGTTTGCTGGGTCAGCTAGTACATTTATAAAATGTACACAACTTTGCAATTAATGGTCGTGTGTAAAATAAAACTGAAAATAATAAACATAAATTAGTAAAGATACTTCGCCGC
Organism: Epargyreus clarus; assembly: GCF_041222505.1. Classification (NCBI taxonomy): domain Eukaryota; kingdom Metazoa; phylum Arthropoda; class Insecta; order Lepidoptera; family Hesperiidae; genus Epargyreus; species Epargyreus clarus. The sequence continues at coordinate 12,969,667 of NW_027332212.1, forward strand.
CTTGAAATTGAATGAAGCCACAAACGGCTTATTAGTAAGTTTTTTTTGAATTCTTGACAAATAAAAACATTTTTAGAGAAAATTTACAAATAAATAACTAATACTGCGTAATTCACATAATAGATAAATAATTATTTCAAATATTTTAGGGACATTTTAGCACGGAGACGTGGCAAAACTTTTTTACGCAACTATTTCAATTCTCAAAACTGGGTACATTTTCTTGTTAGGAGTGAGTAATCTTTACTAATATACGATAATAAATATAAACAATTTTTAAATCGTATATTTTAAACCAGTCGATACATCTGTATAGATACATTCTTTCATCAAATTATATATTTATATAATAATAATTTATTTAGTTAAACTGTACTATGACATTTCTACGTAAACGATGTACTAAAACTATTATCGACAGTTCTGGACATTTTTTACCTTCTGTTCCATTATTTCATTGTCTTTGACAAGCATGAGTATCAATGAGAAATATACGTCCATACGTCCCGTTTTTAACGGGACAGTCCCTTTTTTCGATCCTTCGTGCCGTTGTCTCCGAAATGAACCGTTGCCATTGTCAATTAAGTAACAGTAAATATTATAATTGTGAAAAAACATGGGGTGCTCCATTTATCAGTTTTCATAAAGCGCCCCACCTTTTTTGCACAATTATACTATTTACTTTTCCTTAAATGATTCCTAGATTGAAAATTATTTTCTACTTTTTAGTTAATTTTATCATAAAAGCGTGTTTTTTATTATTTCTAACTATATTTTTTCAAGTAAAAAGTATTTGATATAAAAAAATCGATGTCCCGTTTTGACTGAAGTAATAATTGGTCACTATATTCCATGGTCAATATTTACGTTTGCGTACACTTGAAACGCAAGGTCAAACACTAGTTGTCTTTTTTTATCACATTGTTCTAATAGCTCTGTCCCTTATAGAACATTTGTCTATGTAGTTAAAGGTAATCGTCGCCACGCCAGAAATCTTTTTTACGTGCGGCTATAGATGTTTCACATCAAAAAACATTTTTAAACTAATTTCTATTATCGTTTAAAATCATCTAACACTACCTTTAAATAAATGATTTTACAGTATACCTCAATTAATATTAGTTGTTAACGAGCGTGAGGTGATAATGAAGTCATTAATCATTACTATTCGATTTACACGTTAAATTAATGATCGTTAAACAATAATTTGAACTGCCGATGTATGTAAAATTAAATTAGGTTGATTCTATTTCATTGAATATTCTTTACGCCACTACGCAGTGTAACGTGTTTCGACCGTATCGCTGTTTGTCCACTGGAACCGTCACCGAGCCGATACTGATAATTAACGACGGCGCCGAAATAGCGTACATACATTTACTATAGCCGCTTATCCACCGCACGTCCGTCACCCGAGCACCGTCATCCCGGCCGCCGATATTTCGAGTAGATCAGCGTGACCGCTAGATCGGCACCGAGTTTTTGTCGGGCCGATGTGCCGACAATATAAAACACGTTGGAACTTGTCCATATACTGCCATCACACGCCGATATCGATTGAACAAAATAAACCGCCGATATTGGTCGCGACACGTCACGACACGACACGTCACGACATAATTAAAATCGGCCCGAAATAATCTCGTTCTCGGTATCGGCTCGGTGGCGCTGCAGTGGACAAACAGCCTATGTGTGCCTATGTATTTTTGTATGTCTTATTATTTGGCAAGCCTTGCAGCCTAAATGCATCGAAGAATATTGATAAATGAGGTATCTTTGGATTCGTATTAATTGCGGAGTCTATGTTTTAAGAAGTCTGGTGTTTTATTTATAATTTTCTTTGATATAAAATTTAAGTTGCAATTGAAGATGCAGTCCAGTTGTTTGTTGCTGCCCATTGACATATGTATATGTATGTTTTTAATCAACCCAAAATACGAGTTCTATCCGATGACTTAATTGAAATGGTTAGTATGTATCTCTTTCTCATCACACACTTCAAACTAGAATATTCTAGCGCTTAACACGTTAACATAGCTATAGTAATATATTGATAAAGAAGTATGAAAAATGATCTCTCAAGTGTCTACTTACAACTTGACACTACTAACATGAACACTCATATATCTAAACCTTTTTTATCTTATTCAATTCTCACAGACTAATCTATTGTACTCAACAGATGCCAACCATTTGTAAGGCGTGAGGGAAATTAATGGCTTATAGAGCAAAAGTATATAGGGGAGTGGTTTAAGTTTGGGTCCTTACGCTGCGGGTTCAGGGTTCAAATCCTAGGCACTTAGGATTTTCTTAAGTAATGTGTATTACTTATCATTTGTTTACAGTGAAGTAAATAGTGTAGTGAAATTCACATGTTTAATTTTCTTTTTAAAGTTTTCAACGGTGTGTGAAGTCACCAATTCGCTTTTGGCTATCGTGGTATCTCGTGGTATATCGTGGTGATTCAACCTCCTGTGAAAGCAAACTTGTGCAAAGAAGTAGAATAAATTTGGATTAATAATGAAGGAGTGGATTATAATAAATTATCGCTTAATTCTAGAGATAACTCAAACTTTACGAAGAGTACGACATTTCATTATTACCTACACAGAAGCCAGTTTCATGTTTTTACAAAGAAGCCAATGAAAATTAGTTAATGTTCCAGTCATCAATCAAAAATTATAAAAAAAGAAACACGTTTATTAAAAAAAAGAAACAAATTATTTCTTGCTATTGCAATTTCACCAACCTAACGCCAACCGATCCTAAGTCCATATGTTATACAAAAAATCTTATACTAATCTTTTGTACTGAATGTATTCCATTTGTAAGAAAACGCGAGCGAGTGAGTGAAAAATGAATGTCTTATGGAGCGAGAGTGATAAGGGTGGGATAACCTGACGCGAGCTAATGTTAGTATTGAGGTGATTTCACACAGATAATATAGAGCAGAGTCTCCCAGCCATTTTCAGTCCACGGACCCTTAGAAAATCAAGCACAGTTTTCACGGACGCCATTAATAAAATAAACAAAAAAAAAAACGGATTAGGTATTTATTTAAGTTATTACAGATACAAAACATACAGAAGGTAATTATAACTGTTTATTATGAAAAATATGAAAAAAAAAATAAAGTGAAGGTTGGTGTTGCTTTTTTGCAACTTAATCAGGGATATTCGGGTTGATGTTGCTACTAAGCTGTTATCTCAAATCAGATTCTACTTGTAATCTGTTTCTGTATTTGTTTTTTGTATAAACAAGAGTAGAGAATGCCTTTTCACGTAGGTATGTGGTTGAGAAAAGCAGTAAAGCGGCCCTTTTGTATTTAATGAGCGATTAATGTATGGTCCAGAGATGACACCGCGGACCCCCATACATATACTCGCGGACCCCCAGGAGTCCGCGGACCACAGGTGGGGAAACGCGGATATATAGAAATAAATCTTGCTACAATTAACAACGTGTAGTGTGGAGCTGAGGCATTCAAATATATGATAGATTTAGAGAAATATTCTCTCTCTCTTTAGTCGTTCACTCTTGACAGAGTGGTCGTGGTTTCGCGATGTTGCGTCAGTTCTGGATGATGCCGCCCTTGCGATGCGCCTCCACTTGTTGCGGTCTTCACCGTTGCGGCAACATTGGATAATGGACGCCTGTGTGGTACCCTTTATTGGGTCGGTCCAACGTGTAGGAGATCGTCCGCGTGACCGCTTGCCTCCCATTTGCCTTTGGACAACGACCAGTTCTATGGAGTTTTGATTTCGGACAAGGTGTCCGAAATATTATAAGTCCTAAATTAAAGAGTAATATTAAGTTAGTCATAATAAATACGTGAATGAAGCATCACGTCTTTCAATACCAAGAGCCTGCTCAATCACTACATGGTGATCCTGCCAGGATCCACTACAAACGAAATCCAAACTACTCACTATTTCTGCTTAGTAACAACAGTGTCAACCGCTGCTTTGTTTTCAACCCTCAGGTGTTACGGGTATAAAAAACGCGTGTTATCGACTGTATTAAAACTGCATTGCGTTCAAATGTGCTCACAGCAGTAGTAGATTTTACCTAGCTGGTCTTGTGGAGTCCCTCAACTTCCTTCTGATGCATTTGGCGTCACAATGACTCGAGTTAATGAGTTTGTTAAGTGTTACTTATCATTCATAATAATTGCTTTTACTGCAAATTAAGAATATGCATCTATGTATTTTGCATAATACTCGTACATATCCATATCATGCGGTGTATACGGTCTCTGTATGAGTGAGTCATTTTCATTGTTAAACAAAAAATAATGCAGTAATAAATCGATAAAGTAGCACATAGTTATACTTCAGTCATGTATGGAATCGATTCCATATAGGTACAATGTTTGCCTCGCTCGCCTCATAACCTCGGATATTACCCATTGCGACTGCTCCACGGAAATAATCCCTCCCTTATATGCCCATTACCGATCATGTCGGCAAATTTCTATCGTAGACGATATTTTGGGATATTTTCTAACGGATAACAATAAAGTACTCTATCAAAATCACAAAAGTGTAAATGTCTTTTCTGTAAAATGAGTAGAAAACCAGGAACAAAAAAAAAAATTGTTCTCTAATTTTGATATAATTTCGTTAATTACTTTATTAACTTTTGTTTTACAACAAAAAATATAAACTTAATTCGTAGATGATTCAATTTGAGACCATAATTGTTCCTATTTTTTTGTGGGACGAATAATTCGTTAGTTAGAATGTCCGAACAATTTGCACCCTTTTTTCAAGATGGTGGCTGGGGTACAAGAGTTGCGACCCGACAAATTTGGAGCTAATCCCCGCTTAATTTCGAAAAGTTAAAATTACGACCTCTGACTTTTGCATGACCAGAAATTATAACATTTTTGGAATATTATATGTAATTAATTCCATATAGGTACAATGTTTGCGTCGCCTCATAACCTCGGATTACCCATTACCCATAGCGACTGCTCCACGGAAATAATCCCTCCCGTATATGCCCATTACCCATCATGTCGGCAAATACCTATAGCAGACGATATCTAGAGATATTTTCTTAAGGATAATACAGATTATTTGTATGTTGATTGTATTTTCTCACGTTTCATGGTAGCAATGTAGCGGGAAGGTGTATTCTAGGGTTGTTATGGGTATTACATTTCAGATGTGGATTTATTACAAATATTATATCGGTTTTAATACGGATATGGAATTATTTCACAATATTTCCGATAAACTGGCCATTATCCGAAATTTTGGGATATCCGATCCGTTACGGTTATGAAGCTCCATAACATCCCTAGTACTTTACTTTTTCAAAAAATGGAAATTTATCATTTTTACCTGAAACGGACTAATTTCTTATTGTGGAAGGTAAGTTATTGGCTATGATTAATAACAGGTGTAAGTCTACAATATAGCAATGTATTTGTGATTGACTTCAAGTAGGTCATAATTTCAATTTGAGGTTGATTAACAATTAATGCGACAAAACTATCTATTATGTGAATACTATGCTTTCTGTCTTACTACTCCGCGCTACTACAATCGAAAAATACAAGAAATACACACTTACCAATTTATTCGTATACAAAAAATTGGTGAGAGAATACTCCTACAGTTAGTCAAGTTTGACCATCAAGATGTTGGCTGAGGTCCAATTGTTGAGGACCCTTGATTTTGTAGTGTTGCGTAAATAAGAATAATGTTTGAATGGAATAAGGGCTCTTAGAGCAACACTCATTACTTCTGTGGAGCTGTTTTGTTATTTGTGTTGGCACGCTTATTCTGTAGCCTTCATATATATATATAACTACATATTGAAATGTCTATCTACTCGTATATTTTGAAAGATTATGGTATACAAAAGATTATATTATATTTGAAAGTTAGACCTTAAAGGCTAATACTAACTTGTAATTATTACAGAAACAAAAACCCGCCTGTCTTAAAATAATAACCTGAAAAGGTAGGTAATATTGGCGTCACTTTTACCATTTATGTGAAAACTTTTCAAACCGTTCAAGCTCTAGGGCTAAGAATGAGACATACACTCAAAATAATACCCTTTTCAGTCAAATAAAAAATAATATAAGTTCTTGGTGACCCACACGTTTCATTTCCACTACATGAGGCGATAAAGTCAGTCCTCAGTAGCGGATCACCTCGCCTCATTAAAAATACACATTTTCTGTGATCTGCGATTAACTTCAGATAGCTTACCTTTTCTATGTAGTTTGTAATAGATGACTACGGACGGTGACCACTGACCATCACGTGGATTGCATGATCATTAACTACTTCAACAAAACAGAATTAGGTACTTAATATTTCGGTAGTAGCCATTGCAAGTACACTGTAACTGCATGCCAGCAAACTATTCCATAAAAAGGATTCAATCTATTGAAGTACTCTTTAAACATTTTTATTCTGTAAATCGTCTTTTTTCATTAAAAAAGCTGTCACGAGTGCTGTCTTGTGACACAAAAAAGACATTTCAAAGGAATTAAAAGAAGAAATATGACATTAAAAAACCTCGTCGTTTTGACTACGACGTCGCTAGTTTCTTTCTTTTGAGATATATTTTTCCTTTAAGATTTCTTTTGAGTACTTCCCTTAAACTTTTCTTGTCTTAGTTCTGAACTTTATGTTTGATTTTAAGTGTAAAGTGTAACATAAATGTAGTGGACAGATATTTATGTTTAAGTGAAATTATAATAATTAAATTCAAAACGATAGTTTTATGCCCGGGTCGGCTTAAAATTCATTATAGCTACCTAATAATTAAAAAATATTAGAAAATACATTAATGGTCAATGAAAATAAGTAAACTTTTTTTGGGGATTAGTGGGTTACAAGCAAAGGTAATATATAATTAATAAGCCAAAATAATAAATACACGAAAATTTTATACAAATAAATTATAGAAAAAAACACAGCGAAAAATGTCGTTAAAAGTTTCGCAATATTTTAAAACATATTCGAACACTGAACAAATTAACATCCTTGATCTACTAAATATACTGTTTGAAACACACATACACAATGTGCGAAGCCAGGGCGAGTAGCTAGTTTATTTATTAAACCATTTAACTAAGACATCTATGCAAAATGTCACTTGACGGCAATAAACCTTGAAGGTCGAAGGATCAATGATATCCCGTATTAATAATGTTACCCAAAGGATATAACATGTCAGGTATAATGGACGGTATAAAATATTTGGGAGATGAGAGATGACTCGGATATTACCAGCTCTATATGAGGCTCTATATTCAAGGTCGCATTACCATATTCGACGCTATCAATTGCTTGTAATGTAAATTCAAATCCAAAGGGCATTCAAAATTGCTTTGATAGTAGAACTTTTTTGAATCAAATTTCCGAAGGTTTGAAAGTATGAAATGAATTATATCTACTTTAATTAATTTTGGTAAAATTCTTAGCGGTCGTCTGAACAGAATCAGAAGTGTTTAAGACATTGTCTATGGAATGGGTTCAATGGTTCTATGCGAATGATGGATTGGTATAATTCACGTATCAATTTTACGGAGATATGAGGCACCTAACCCTGGAACTCTTACTATTTAGGCGATTTCAACAATACCTCGTGTGTTTAAAACCTATCATCCTAAGGTATTCCCTGATCACTGATATGAATCTTTTACATATAAATCTTTATACATATAAAAAAATCAAGCAATTTTGCCTACAAGACGTGTCACATAATGAGAAACAAAGTAAGGTATATATGCAGGTTACATACCCTTGGCGGACAAATAAAAAATACAAAGTCACAAACAGCCTTCAATTATATTTATAGACATAGATATACAGACGGCACAGTTAATTTATTTTTATAACTAACCTCGTAGACAATAGACATAATAGGATAACAGTTGAGACCTATTTTGCATGATTGCGTCAGAATAGGTCAGTTGGCATGTGGTTAGCATGGCAGGCTGGATTAAACCCATTATGTAGTTGTAAACCCAATTATGCTCTATCAAGGCTAAAACAAGGTAATAGGTAATTAATTGCATGGCTGGTTTTTTCGTTGATGGTTTTAATGTTGGACTTTTTAGTATGTGGTCTTTTTTGGTAATTTGTAAGGTAGATTGAGTGTGGTTTGGTCGGAGAGGTACCATCGCCACAGATTTTTCAAGCATGAAGCAATGTATTGCGCTAGAAAAATCTACGTTCAATATAAAAAAAATAAAATAATGTGCGTTCATGTAAGTGTGAATGAAGGCTATCGTAGGCCTCAATATAGATAAAGATGTGTCAAAGATGTCACTTACCACCTTAATGGACAACGCATCTGATGCCGACCTCAGGTAGGAGTCTAATCTTATCAGGGGTTGATTACAAATGTCAATGGGCGGCAGTAACCACTTACTATAAATACAAGTTTGCTACTTTATAAGAAAATTATTTCCCTGCTATAATTATATTAAATTTAAAAGCTTTCTGCTTACATTACATTAAATTATAAAATTCAATAGCAGTAATAAAGTTAACATTCGTAATTGGAATATACGAAAATCAACCCGTATTTTATTACAAAATTACTTTATCCAGCAACCCTGTTGACATTCGACCCAATCTGAGACAAAGTGAGCCGTCCAATATTAAATTTAATTCAGTCCCAACTTAATTCCATCCCTTAAATATTCAACGAGATTCAACCATTAAATTTAAACTTCAGTTTAGATTATGTTATGAGATCATACCGCATCCATTTGTAAAAATTGTATTTTTACCACGCCTTTATTACCTTGTCCTGTACGTATTTATATAACGGAATCTTTGAAATTTTTACCCACTTTGAACGGTCACATTAATTTAAAATTTTGACCACTTATCAAGAACTGATGTCAATACACGATTTTAATAATTTTATCTCATTCCTCTCATCAGTTTCGCCAGGACTAACTATTTCTTTGTGTGATTTTAGCGTAGTTTTTAGTTTTTGAACTATAATTTTTTGATTATAAAACAATTGGCTAAGTGCGAGTTTAACTTGTATACTGAGGGTTCTGTAATATCAAAATATTATTTATTTTTTAATTTTAGTATTTATATATATACCTGAGGTAGTATATGTATATACCTGAGGTCGACCAAGGATGCGGACCCCTAAGGACTAAGTTGGAATGCCTCGGAAAAGTATGTATTCCTTACGCACCTTACATACCCTCCAAACCAGGTGGCAGCAGCGCTTAACACTGCTGTTATTGGGTAGAAATAGGCGTGGCGTAGCAAAGGGTTCCACCACTTTCTTTATTATTTTTAATATTTGTAGTTCTCCGTGAAAATCATGTATCATGTTTAAGAGGTAGAGCCCTGTGACAGACAAACGGACGGTCAACGGAGGCTAACTAATAGGGTTCCTTTTCTACCCTTTGTTTCTGGAACCCTAAAAAATATGCCTTAAACGTCAAACATCACGAATAAAATAAAACAGAATTACTTAACTAATCCATTACTTCCGGGCTCATTGCTACATAGTTAATTTGGAAAATTACGTCTATTTCAAGCGCTGGGTTGGTACCTCAATTAGGGATGCTATTGTGAAGAGTTAATTGGTTTGAAAGTGTGATTAGCATGTTCATGGAAAATAAAATAAATTGAAGTGTTTTTTTTAAATTATTACTGTCCTGCTGAGTGCGGATATCTCAGAGTGACATCACTCTTTATGGTTTTAGGGCACGATATATTCCTTCACCGTTTAAGCATGTAATCATTATAATACGCAAATTACTTTTGTCTATAATGTTAAGAAGTTTATCTATGTACCAAATTCATTAATTTTTGGAATGATGCGAATATTTGTAATAGTAGAAGATCCGAAGCTAAATCGAACTGGACCGAGCTGATAATAGAATGAAACTCATTTTATAACGAAATTAGTACATTGGGTAATACATTAAAAATGGGTTTGCTAAAAAAATCCTGGACAGGATAATTTTAATTATTTTTTGAAAAATTAATTTTCATTTTGCAGACAACCCTATATCAACGTGTTCACAATAAAACAGCGCTTCTACTGATATAAAATTTTATCTATTATCATCATGAGTGAAAGTAGTTGCCAGCGAAATACCTGTTTATACCTGACAACCCAGTAGTTCGTCCACGTAAATAATAGGCAACCCAAAGCCTGCACATTCTGTATGTTTTTAACATTCACTCAGAATAGAATTTTCTTATTATCTTGATGTTGCAAAATTTAATTTTCAATTAAATTTTAATTTTTCAAAAAATAATTAAAATTATCCTGTCCACGATTTTTTTAGCAAACCCATTTTTAATGTATTACCCAATGTACTAATTTCATTATAAAATGAGTTTCATTCTATTATCAGCTCGGTCCAGTTCGATTTAGCTTCGGATCTTAGACCATAAACAAAGTTTTAACAGTTTCAAGAACAATTGTTTTTTGTGAGCAATATGCAAAGACAACAATAAAATAACAAGTAATTGTTCCTAAGATGTTTTTCTTATAAATATGTCCCTATGAGTTACAATTTTATTACCATTGTAAATATTTCAATCAAATCAAATTAAAATTAAAAAATACTATACATTAATGTCAAAAAATAATTTGTTGTATTTTTACAACTTTTCAAGTCTTTTTGAAACTATGAACGCCATCTATCGGCAAGGTTGAGAACTATTGTTATTGTTTGCCTCCACTTCCGGCTAGCGCACTACCTCGTTCTCATGTAACAAACAGGGTTTTCCACCCTCCAACAGATGGCGTTAGTAGTCGCAGCTTGGGATAGCTTGTTCGAAGCCAAATAATTCTCATTGAAGCCACTAGGGGTAACATGCTGTAATGAGTTTACTTAATAAGTTTAATCGATGTACTTTTATTATTATCTACTTTAATTGCTTTAATTAACAAGTATATGTAGCATTGCAAAGCTTCTTTATTTTCTTACTATTTATTTGTTTTTTTTAAAGATCAAAAAATACGAAACGAAAATGTGTTAAAAGCTAATTTTTACATTTCATATGAACTGTATTGTATAATTGTTTATTTTTCATGTACTTACAGTTTATATAATATTTAAATGGACTCTGACACATTTTAAGTCCAAACATTTTGTATGACCCTACTTTTTTCTTCATTCAGAGAGGTTGTAGGCTTAGGATGTAGGCCATACGATGGTCAGTGGTGGTGTTCATTGAAGCCTGCATCAATCCCAAATAGGATTAAAGTGCGACGTGAGAATAACTCCATAATATATATTAAAATATACATATATAAGTAGTTTAATATCTTATATATAAAATACTCGTGTCACAATGTTAGTAACCGTACTCCTCCGAAACGGCTTTACCGATTTTCACCAAATTTTATATGCATATTCAGTAGGTCTGAGAATCGGCTACTATCTATTTTTCATACCCCTAAGTGATAAGGGTTGTTCCCCTTGACATTTTTTTTATTTATATGACAACACAACGTTTCCCGGGCCAGCTAGTGTTTTATAGATTTCTTCTGCTCAAGTCTTTAATAATGCTTGATACCAAACAATTTTAATTTCGTAAAAAGAGTTTGGTGACACTTCTATGTATATAATAGCAGTACTATATATTACATATTCTCAGTTGAGGTCGCGTTCTGATCCGGTAGTAGTTTAAGAAAAAATATTGTAACTGACAATTTGTAAGGCCTATAAAAATAAAAATATTTCGTTTCATTTAATTAAAAATTGTCTTTCTTTTACAGGTACGTATACGACTTTCACCAACGCATAGCTGTCATTAGTCATCGGACCGTCACCACTCATCACCATCTTTACATAAGGCTTTGAGTGGTAAGTGTTAGTATTAAACATTATTACACCTAGTATATAACAAATCATTACAATAATTGTACTCGAATTATCTAAGTTACACAATATTTAAATTTAATAATGTATATTTTTTAAATATTACATATTATAAAATTATATTTATTATTTTACGATTATTTCTTTTCAAAGTTGTCAAAGAATTGTAAAAATATTTTTTCTAAAACTACACACAAACAGTTTTATATAATACAATTACAATTATAAAATACAATTTTAAACAATAAATTGATATTTATAACGGCTATGTTTAAAAAAATGGTATTTAAACAGATCTTAAATAAGTTATTAAATAAGTAGCATGAACACTATAACTTTCAATGTAAGATTTCGACCCATTCCAACGCTTATAAATCTCTTTTCAACATAATATATAACATATACATTTATTATTTAGGTAATGCTATTATTTAGGACATTTAGGTAATATTAAAGTGAAAGTATATTACATACTTTATATGTAGTTTTACCTTTACTACATATAAGGGCGTCTTTCCTTTCGCGAGTATATTGCCACATGCGCGTCCTACCCGCACGCGTGCAACTTGCATCCTAAGGTCGTTTGTCCACTGCACCGTCACAGAGCCGATACCGATAACGAGATTATTTTGGGGCCTATTTTAATATGTCGTGACGGCGATAGTTTGTCCGCCGCGACCGATATCGGCGGTTTATTTTGTTCCGGCTGCCACGCGTGTGACGGCAGTGTATGGACAAGTTCTAACGTGTTTTATATTGCCGGCACATCGGCCCGTCAAAATGTCGGTGCTGATCTAGCGGTCACGCCGATCTACTCGAAATATCGGGTGTATGACGGTGCTCGGGTGACGGGCGTGCGGTGGACAAGCTACTATAGTAAATGTAAATACGCCACTTCGGCGCCGTCATTGATTATTATCGGTATCGGCTCGGTGACGGATGCGGTGGACAAACACGTAGGTTTTATACGCACACGGACATGACTCGCGAAGCGTTCCCTGTGATCATCGGTAATCCACATTCTGTAATAAACTTAGGAAAACAATTTAGACGTAAGAGAGGTTATCTATGTAAGACTTATAAACGTGTTCTTAATCTGTCACACAAAATACCAGTACCTCCGTAAACAACGCGCGACAGTTCCGTAACATGTAGAAATTTATTAATGAACTCTGTACCCTTATCATGAGTTTTCAAAACATCCCGCAATTTTACGTTACGTTTACTCAATCCATTATTCTGTTTCGTTTGCTTTAGTAGACTGAGTAAAGGTAACAATAAGTAAGTGTTCAAGTCTTCTTCGTCTTCTTCTCTGTTATCTTCTTGTCTGCCTCACATGTTCGCAAAAAAGAGAGACAAAACATAAAGCGCCATTTTGTCAGTTTAGACATTTAATGTTACGTTACTGACACTATAGTTCCGATACAATCCGCTAGGGGCGCTGATTGGAAATTGTATGGGCAATACGTAAACAAATACCAAAACAGTCATATTTGTCAAAACGTAAAAACTCATGGTAAGGGATCTGATCACTGATCACATTCTTCCCACACACCGAAAGAAGTACACCTTCAATAATGTGTGTGTCTATCAGTATGTAAACATCGAAAAATCATACAAAATAGGATATTGGGTTACAAATCAAATCAAATCAAATCAAATCAAAATTTTTTATTCAAAATAGGTTCTTTACAGATCACTTTTTGAATGTCAAAGCAACTACCACCACTTCACAAGGTGTTTCGTTATGGAGAAGAAGCGGCGAAAGAAACTCCAGAAAGATACATAAATTGTAACGCATATTGATCGTCGAATATCGCTCAAGGAGATTGGGTAATAAATCGTTTTGATGGCTTCTGTTGACACTATCCTCTTGAGGTATTTCCAGAACGCATAGAAGAGGTCCGTATTATATACGGACCTCTTTCGAAAAGGGGCGAAAATACTCCTTCAAAGTCAGCCGAGCATTGATTCCTTTGTGGTTGTAAATGTCCTTAGGCAAAGGAAAGTACTTTCCATTTAAAAAGGTAGGTTCCGTTAGTTAGGGTGTGGTGTGGTGTAGAGATTTATTTTTCCGAGGCATTGCAGCCTCAGGGCTAGCGGCGCATCTGTGGCCAACCTTAGGTAGGAATCTAATCTGATTTCGGATGTCCATGGGCGGCAGTAACCAGTGACTAAGCGGACTGCATGGTCGTCTGCTATTCTTATATTATAAAAAATTGCATGGGATATTTCATGCTGTCGGCAAATCTTGTGTTTAATTCTGAAATTCTCGTATAAAGTGTTTCTTATATTTTTACACAAATTACAGAGTGTAATGAATTTCGAGCTTTTAATTTTTAATATTGTAATTTTTTTTTATTATAATATAGGAGTAGCAGACGAGCACGCAGTCCACCTAATGGTAAGTGGCTACTGCCGCCCATGGACATCTGTAATCAACCCCAGATAGGATTAGATATTCCTACCTGAGGTCGGCCACAGATGCATCGCTACCCCTGAGGACTAAGGTGGAACGCCTCGGAAAAGTCTGTCTCCCTTACCACACCCTTAAAAACGGAACTCAGCAGCGCCTAACACTGCTGTTATAAGGTAGAAATAGGTGTAGCGGTGTTGCCACCGGTGTAAATGTAATATTCTTGGACGGGCTTTCAAATATTTAATTATACTTAACTTAAATTGCCTGCTTAAAGAACAGCATAATTGGTCTTTATTACTTACCATTTGTTCCGCAATTTTTTTTTTTTTGTAGTAATAAATTTATTGGATAATAATAAGGTTATATACAATATTTGAAACAATAAAATTAAATACTAATTAAACAAAAAAAAACAAATTATATACTAATAGAAACTTATTTACAAAATGTACATATATACAAAATTTTTAAATATTGCCTATAAGAAAATTTATTTTTTTAGTTCAAATTTTCATTTTATAGTTAAAGGGAATTCATTATGAGTAAATTATAAAACCTGCTATGGTTAAGGCTTTTTAAGCTTCAAAGACCCAACGTTGGAATTTTGCCAGTCTTTCTACCCTGTTACGACACTGATTAGGTGTCTATTCGGTTAGTTCGTCTATTTTTTTTTTAAACGAATTGAGTCACAAAACTCTTTCTTTATTCACAGTCCCACACTAGGATTCCCGTTGTCGTGGGTACAATAGACGTACACCAAGATGGATACAAAAACACCCAGACCCAGAACACATATCTAAATTCGTCATTTAGGTATCTGTCTGGCGGGGGATCGAACCCGAAACCTTTTGCGCGTCAGACCGCATCATACGTTATAGTCCGCGTAAAACTGTTAGTCCGCTCTGAATATAGAAATGAATAGCGTCGCCATAGCTAATTGTATGACTACACCTATGCTCGCAACAACTTTAGAGCGGACTACCAATTGGGCGCGGACTATACCACAACGCAAAACTTCCCGATGGTCTATGTAATTTGGTTGCAATCTTGCACATGTTAGGATACACGATTCTAATAAAGAAAAGCCTAATTTTGATATTCTTGCTTGATTCACTAGTGAATAACATATATGTTAGTTATCAATGGATTTCGTGCACAATAGTTCGCTGAACTTTAGCGTGCCATTCCACTAGAGACGCGAGGAAGCTAAGCGGTGTGCGAGGTAGAAGCTAAGCTACAAAGCTAAGATAAGCTAAGCATAACATGTGCTATGAAAATACTTAGCTACATGGATCGAGATCCTTAGCTTGCATCTGTAGGTTGGATCCTTAGCTTACATCTCTCCGTTTAAAAATAGTTTAGCTACGCGAGCTAAGTTAAACAAATTAAAATAAAGCAAATATATTGGTGGATTTGGTACTTATTATATTCTAGGATTCTCTGCGTCGTTGGTACCATAAACAAATACATAAACGACTACGAAAAACCCAGACTCAAGTACAGGCATCTAAAATAAATCATTTTGATTTAGTTGTCTAGCTGGGGATCGAACCCAAAATCCTCTGCGCGTCAGACGGATAAAGTGACCGGTCCGCCACGCATGTCGTCAAAAATCTATAGCTTAACTACCTCGCATATCTGGTCGTAGTAGTGATAAGGCCCTAAACGTCCTGTTTGCGTTACATTGGATAGTGGGCATTGGACTGTAAGCCTTCAGATTACAGGCTTAGAACGTAAACAGCAATATACGTTAAATATTACGTAATTGCATTTTTGGTAATTTTGAATCTACTCGTCGTTGAAGTCTTTTATAGGGAATTTGAAAATTTTATAATAATACCCTTCATGAGCAATTCTTGTATATATGTATACACGTATAATCGAAATTTCGCACACATCTTTAACGATTTTCATGAAATTTAGTAGGCGGGGAGTATCAGGGGCGATAAATCGATTGAGATAGGTTTAATTTTTAGAAAACGACTTTTAAAAAATACCGAGCAAAGTTTGGTCTTCCAAGTACTGTTATTAAAAAGTAACTTACATTTAAATATTTTCATGACCCGCTTTGTCATTGTAGGTATACTAATTCTGTGACTAATTGTCGTACATATGAATATTAATTTGTTGTGTAAATATGCTGTTTGTAATACATGCAATATGTTTACGAATTAACATAATTACGGTATTAACACCAACTGCTTAACCGATATTATATAAATATTTTCATTTTTTTTACTTTTAATAAATAAATTTGGATTCCATTTTAATGCTCGAGAGTATTATAAAGAGACTGACCAAGTTTTACATACCTAATATTCGATTATATTTTTTTCTATACAAAAGTAGAATGATGTGTCTATTCATCGTTGGCAATTGACCAATATGATCGACCTTCAAGTGGTTACGCTACATTGGCTATATTAAACGTACAAAAAGGCACAAATCACGAGTCCTTCCAATTAATATACGCAATTTAATTCTGTAATTCTGTTACATACGGAGGAAAAATGATTTTATATGATGCTTAAAATATAAAAAAAATGTTTCGTGAATATTTATTGAGAAACTCGTCAAAACATTAGGCCGCTTACTCACTAACGAGCTGTAACTGTAACTGAATGGATAAAGTGACTCGCTCTAGTTTGTACGTACGAAAAGATCTTGAAGATGTTGAGACTCTGTGATTGGACACCGGCGGTACTACCACCACATCTACTGCCTAATAACAGCAGTGTTAAGCGCTGCTGTGGTCCGCTTTGGAAAGTATAGCGAGGGGAACTTATCCGAGGCGTTCCAACTTAGTCCTTAAAAGTAGGAACGCATCTGAGGCCACCTGAATATGACTGTAGATAATGTTATTTATACTCCCGGTACATGATTACAGGTGTCAATGGGCAATGACTTCTTATCATCAAGCAAACTGTCTGCTTGTTTGCTACTTTTATCAACAACAACCCATTACTGTCCCACTGCTGGGCACGGATCTCCTCTCATAATGAGAAGGATTAGGCCATAGTCCACCACGCTGGCCAAGTGCGTAGACTTTACATACCGTTGAGTTTTTTTTATATATCTCTCAGGTATGCAGGTTTTCTCACGATATTTTCCTTCACCGTTTAGCAAGTGATAATTAATTTCTAATACGCACATAACTTTGAAAAATCATAGGTGCATGCCTGCGATTTGAACCTCGGACTCCTCGATCGAGAGGCCGAGTTTCTTAACCACTAGGCTATCACTGCTACTTTTATATTATTAAAAAAAAACTCAGAATTATTTCCTTCCAATTCGATTCCAATTATGTACTTATTTTTTAAATTTGGTTTTAAATTAATTGGAACTTAGAAACGTTTTTATTTGAGTACCTGAGGTACTGTCTTTGTTGTTGCTAAGTGCACTACTATATCTTAAGACCCTTGATAAGACTATATTTTATTTCTAAACATTTTTCTAAGATGCTAGCCGATTTAATTTATAGTTTCTTATTAGTTTATGAGTGATAACATAAGCTGTTTATAATGAAGGTAAATTGACTTTATTATTTTTAAAACTAAAGTTTGTAGCGTCTTTTGTAGGAAGATTGTTCAAAAGTCATTAAAATCTTAATACTAATTAAATATATTTCAGTATTTAGCTTGTTTATATAATAGACAACAACTCTTTTATTTTTCAATTTTAAATTTAAATATCTCCCAATTTAAATACGGAAACTATGTATCCTCTTATTAATGACAACCTACCCTACCTAGCATCAGTTGCGGCCGACGGGCCATCCAATAACCTATTAATTGAAGCCAACGCACCCAACTTAACGTACACCTACGTAATAAAATTGACGCAGTTTTAACTGTCCAAAACTGCGCGCGCAGGCAGTAGCATGCAAGATCCACTTCGCCGGCAGTCTTCAGCTGGGCCGCACGCTTCTTTCTTCCCCACGTAAACATTGCAACCAAAAACAAAACACGAACGCCCTGGCTGGACGAACCCTTCGCTGATTAATTAAAAAATAAAAAACCCGCGCCACAGATTCACAAGCAACCCGTCAAACCGCTTTCGCGCCTAAACTTCTGTCATCAGTGACGTTTGATTAATTCGGAAACGGAAAGCAATATCATCGTGTTATTAGTTTTAAATTTGTGTGAAAGGTAATTGGGTGGTTCTGCGTTACTGGTTGTTTTTTTACTACATATCACTGTGAGTATATAGATAGAGCTGTTAAGATAAGAATGGCAGTGGCTTACGTAAGGTCTGCAGAGAAGAAGTATTTAAAGTTTATATAGTTTTGGGGAGGAATGTCCTCGAGATTGAGTTATTAGCCAGCCGGCTTATTTTTGTATGCGGCCACTTACTTAAGCTCCCTGCTTATTACATTCGTGTGTGACCTCCAAGATTCCTTATCTCCGATCGACCTTCTCAGACAACGATTTATGTAGCTGATACGGAGAATAATAAGCAAATTTTTATTAATAGATAATGTTATTTATAAGACAGTTATATTAGAAGTTACAAATTATTTGATTAGATTTATTTATATATTATGGTTACATTCCAACAAACGGCCATAATGCTCATGATTTTAATTGATTTCTTATGCAAACTGAAAAAAAATGTGAGGGTGGTCATTGAAACCATAATGATACAATCGATGTAAACATCAAGTGAAACGTAAAGTTCATATAATAACAAATTGTTAAATATAATACACGGGGTTGTATAATTATATAAATAAACATATATCCAATTTTTCGTTGTATAGAATATACTCAGAAAAATAAGCAGACGATTTTCTATAAATATTTTAATCGAGAAACCACGTATATCTAGGAAATTTGAAATTGAATGTTTTAAATATTCTTCATTACTTGCTTGAAAATGCTACGATTAAAAGCTAAGGAACATTTTTCTATTGCTTAAAAATGATTATATTAAGGTAGGTTTATTTAACGATGTTTTTTACAAACACATAACCAATCTTACCCTGAATGTCAGTCAGTAATGTGAAATAAAATGGACCATTAATATCAGTATAAACGATACGCTTATCATAATAATATTGTCTTTTGTCATGAAGTCAAATTATCTAAGGGCATTGTACCTGTGACCGACTCTAAGTCACCTATGAGAAATTAAATGTACTGTATTTTTTGGGACGTTGTCTCATCTCACTTTACCTAGAATACCTCACTTCTCATATCACTACCTCATACATAACAGATGTTTAAGGAGTAGAACTAGTTCAAACGGGAAACCATTGCCTCAATTTTTTTTAGCACGAAGCCGTTCTGCGTTTCTGTGGTAGGATCCCACCCTGTAGGTTAGTCGGTATCCACATGCCGACTAACTTAAATATGAAAGGACCGTCCTAATCCTTAGGACTGTCGATATATTTGTGATCTGTTTTAGGTGTAACACCTGATCTTTTTTTTGACCTGACCCATGGATATCTGTAGTCAACCCAGATAGGATTAGATATTCCTAACTGAGGTCGGCCACAGATGCGATCCCTGAAAACTTAGCTGGAACGCCTCGCAAAAGTCTGTCTCCCTTACCACACCCTTCAAACCGGAACACAGCAGCGCCGAACACTGCTATTATTAGGTAGAAATAGGTGTGGCGGTGGTGCCGCCGGATTCGAACCACAAAGGGTTCTACCACCTTCAAGATCTATGAAGATAGTTACAAATATCCAAGCTCGGTAGAAAACACTTACCATCAGGTGGACTGCAAGCTTGAATCTTATATAAAGCTACCATTTCAGAATATAGCATTGTGTGCTTCTTTGTGACTTCTCATAAAATATAAAAAGATAATTTCGTATTAATATTTCCTTCATAGCCTGACCCTACCACCTCGGAACGCCTGCTAATGGTCAGTAATGTCCCTATTTCAGCGCCCTGCGTAACAGGGGTTGGTTATTACTAATGTTATTTGGTAATCTGTATATATAACAGTGTATCTTTGTTACATTGTTTGTCTTAAGCATTACTAAGCCGTTCATACAATTGAAATAAAAAAATCTTTGCTCCATACTTAGATTTTTCTTGCAGCATGCTATTAACAGATACTGAGACGTATCCACAGATCTAGACCTGAATCACACACATCTACATCGAGATCCAGGAAAGAAATCTATATTCATATTCAAGACATCTGTCTGGCCGGGGTTCGAACACGAAACCCACTGTGTGTCGGACCGATATGGTGACCGCCCCGCGCGTCAGCCAAGTTACTTAAATTAATACAATATACAATATTAATTTATGGCAGGAACCGCGCGAGTTCGTTGTCAGCTATTAGACTAGAATATATATCTGTCTGATATATAAAAATCTTTGCACGCACATTCTTTAAATAATGTAAATTATCACTACTGTCGTTAGGGGATGATATTTGTCAAAAAAAATGCTAAAAAATAATTGACAAGAGTATTTGCTACTGACCAAATTTTTTAGATGATTTTTTTATCAATTAGGGGCATAACCCTACCGCGAATTCTCAGTACGTCCCGTCTTAATAGCACATAGTTCAATGACCTATTTCACGCACTACTGGCTTTTTGTTGCCCCAATCTCAGGGGTCATTAATATAACGTATCTGTCAAAGCATCGCCAGTCAGTAAGCCCTAGTTGATACCCGCGATAAGGTATCCGCTCTATCTAGAGATAAGCGACGAACGATATTATCGCTGACGACTCAAAAAGTTGTAGGTTTCTTTGAGACTACAGGGGTTAGTGAGAAAGATACAATTATTCCTTCTCACCCTTGTGTCACCTAATCATACTGCCCTAATAGGAATGATGAAGAAAGGAACCTAATCTGGTTAGGTTAGGTAACCACGCACATGGTTTTTGGAAAAAAAATAGTCGCACCATTTTAGTTAAATTTGTAATTGATTTATAACTAACACTTAACCTCGGTTTACCTTACCTTTACTCTCGGGTACCATTAAGTTTGTTTTCAATCGGTTAAATTTATTGTTTTTGTCAACTTACGTTCCGTCAACGTCGACTAATAATTGATGTGACAGTTACACAAATGACGTAAATGAGAAGTGAATTGATTTCGATTGAGGTACATTCATCTAAAAAGTTCGTTACTAAAATAACGCCAAAGTTATTGTACAACTTTAGTGGTTGACTTTGATTGTAAGATTGATAAGCACACGATGTCATTAATCAAACCTTCACAGAATAACCTAGTTGCTCACATGTGATAAGACCAGCGCCTCTACCTTATTGCCTAAATTGCTTCTCAGAATGGGTCGATGAACTATGGCTTTCCTGATTTAATTTGGAATAGATAGGTCGAGAATAATTTATTATGTGGTCGAGGAAATGGCACACGGAGTACAAAATATTACGTGATAATGGACATTTGATTTAATAGAATGTTATTATAAATAGTCGATTTAAATATATTACTTAAATGGTTGCGATATAGTCGATTACATATATTAAATAGTTGCGATATTTGTAATTTGTATTTGTAAATTCAAGGTGGTAGAACCCTTTGTGGTTCGACTCCGGCGGCGCCACCGCCACACCTATTTCTGCCTAATAACAGCAGTGTTAGGCGCTGCTGTGTTTCGTTTTGAAGGGTGTGGTAAGGGACACATACTTTTTCGAGGCATTCCAGCTTAGTCATATGAGTAGCAGCGCATCTGTGGCCGACCTCAGGTAGGAATATCTAATCCTATCTGGGGTTGATTACAGGTGTGCATGGGCGGCAGTAGCCACTTACCATCAGGTGGACTGCATGCTCGTCTGCTACTCCTATATTATAAAAAAAATAGCATTTCAATGTTTGTCGTAATAAAACAATACGCGAAGTGTATGTGGAACAAGCATTACTTTTTTGTTCTTATTGTTTTTATTCATTCAAAATTTGAACTGTCTATCTGTTAATATGGTCCCATAAATAAAGTGAAGAACGCTGAAAAATAGCGGTTACTTGTATGGCAACTCCTATTTGTTTTCATGCGTTAGGGTTCCGTATCCAAGTACAAAAACGGTACCTTATTACTAAGCCTCCGTCTTTCCGTATGTTACAGGGTTCTGTCTGCTGAACTGTAATAGATAGACGTTGTTTTTACACAGTATGTATAACGTATAAGTGGCACAGTTACACAATGATTTATCGCTGAAAAAAACAAGATAAACATTGTTTTCACTTGATTGACAATTCAATCACACTGGAACAATGGCGACAGCTGCGAGTTACGCAATTCATAACACTTGAAATATGAAGCCTTTGTCACACTACCGTATTTAGGTATAACATGTTTCAATAAAGATTAGAACCGAATGGTGCTTGTATCTTGTGCTCACATTTTTATAGGATCTCACAAATTATTGAGGTGGTCTGAGTTCCCTTTTTTTTAATCACGAAATAGGAACGTGAAAGGAGGGCGCTGTACTAATGTACCCCAGTGTACTAATTGTTGTCCCACCATGATTACTACGAATCAGCATGCTACCCCTGAAGACTAACTTGGGACGCGTCAGATAACCAAGTTTGCTTTACCACATTAAAAGAAACAGCATTGCTGTTAGCTAAAAAAATGTTGTGGCGGTGATAGCTCCAGAGGAAAACCTTGAAGAGTCAGACATATTTTTGTAAAACGCAGTCAGCACTGTTTTTTTAAAAGTGGTTTATATTGAAAATTAATTAAGTTAAAATCTTAATCTTTACGTTTGTTCCCTTAAATATATTTTTTTAAACAACGAAATAAGGGCGCGAAATGTACTAATGCAACTAAAAAGTAGCTAAAAAAGGTGTGACGGTGTTAGCTCCACAGTAGAACCTGCAAAAAGTAGACGCATTTCTTTAAAACCTTGTCAGCACTATTATTTTAAAAGTGTTTTATATTCAAAATTAATTAAAACCCTAATCTCCTTAATCTGTACTCCATTTCCCCTTGAATCTTTCAAGCTTTGAAGAATGCCGCTTCAATCGGGTCGCAGCTGCGCTTCACAATACATATCAGAATGAGATGAAACTTCCTTGCATCACCTACTGTTATACTGTCAGACACGTCGGAAGAATTTATTAAAAAGACTTTGTGATTCACTTTTATATTAAGATAAAAATATTATAAAGTAAAGGATCAATGATACTCATCATCATCATTATCAACACATTACTGTCCACTGCTCCCACGGCATGGGTCTCTTTTATGAACGAGAAAGAAAGTAGTATGCAGTATAGTAAAGTAAAGCATATGTATATAGTTTATTTTCGTAAAAATGTGGATTTTACCACTTTTGTAACGACACTAAGGTCAAAAAAACTAATTACGATTTTACTTTAGTTAAATGAAAATTATAATCAAGTGTCGATCTGTAAAATTTTGGTTGGAAGATAAATAATTGGAAACTTTAATTATAATTATCGGTAATTGATCTCTTTGATTAAAAATAACCAGGGGAATAATTTCTAAAAATCTATCGAACTATGACAACTTATAATCTATACCTAGTCTGATATATAAAATTCTCGTGTCCCAATGTTAGTTACCGTACTCCTCCGAAACGGCGTTACCGATTTTCACCAAATTTTATATGTATATTCAGTAGGTTGGAGAATCGGCTACTATCGGCTACTATGCTACTAAATATGTACTTAGTCCCCTTTTTCCACAAGCTCGTCAATTTTATTATCCGAAGTTATTTCCGCTTCACGACAAGAAACAATTCTAATATCCTTCGAAGGTAAAAAAGGGATTTTAATATCGGCACAAAGTTTAATTTTGCTATTGAAATACTTCACCAACTTCAGACAGGTTGGGAAATTATTGGGAAAGCTGTTTTGAATTCAGGTCATAAAATTGTTTTAGTTTTCATCGTGTTCATATCAATAAAAATATTTATGGACATCGTTGGATTGTTTTGTTAAAATATAAAAGAAATATATGCTTTTATATTGAAGGGACATGGAAATATTTCAAATTTAATAGATGGCGTAGTCTCATTCGGTTTGGTCGCGCTGATCTTTTCAACAAAGCCTCCGTGATGTTTTATTGTTATGTAAAATTGTTGGTTTGATAGAATGATAAATGACGCTTTATTACTTCAGAAAGGTCTCAATATTAAATTTGGTGGTAAAACCGGAAAAAATACAGGATTGACAACAAAGAGTGTGTGATAGTTGATAGTGTATTCTCATAATATGACGTAGTTTATGTAAGTTAAGTAATAATTGATATAAAATATACATGCTTAAGAAAGGCGGAAATACAAGTACTGTATTTTTATTTTTGGACCCGCATGAAAGAGCGGTTGGACGTGCAGAGTTCCTGGTTCGATCCCCGGCCAGACAGATATCTGAATGATACATTTAGATTTCTGTTTTGGGTCTAGGTGTGTGTGTCTATATTTATATCCGTATTTTACAAAGAATCCTAGTGTGGGCCTATGCATATGGAAAGTGTCTTTTTTGGTCACCTTTTGGCTGTTATTCTGCGACCACAATTTAATTTAATTTCTACGTATACTTACCGAAATAGTAGGTATTACTTAACACGTATCATTTTTACTTCCATTTTGTCATCAGCCAATTCCTCTGCTAAACTCATATCTCCTATTAGATAAAGTGTTTATCACCATACATATTACATATAATGTGGGGTTGATTAGTTCATGTTTATATGATGTTGGTTAGTACTGAAGATTTCGCTCATCTCATTTAAGTACAGCAGGTTTGATTTCACAAAACCTCATATGTATGCAAAATAGATTACCAATCTATTAAAGAAGCGAAGCAGAATAGTTCATTCGATTACTGAAGTTAATTTACTTTCTTTCTTAAAGAACACAATTTCCTTGTAACGAAGTGCACTGAAATAGGTGGTAATCGATACGAATCGTGCTGGTAAAGAGATCATTAATATTCTGGACAACGTGAATGACCGTGGTGAATTGAATTTTTCTAATGGAACAATGGTCTAGTAGAACAATAGAATAATTGTATTGAAATAATCTAAATAAAAGTATTTATAGCTTTGTAGTTGGATTAAGACGATTTAGGATAAAGATTGATTTTTTGAAGTTGGTTTATAATATTTTTAAAAGCAAATGAAATGGCACGAGTGAAATTTAAAGTAGGTGTAAATAATATGCAGTAAATCATACACAATAAACGTTGCATGTACTAATTATAGATTTAAGAAGTCGGTTAAAAATGAATACTGCTAATTAAATATTAATAGAAATAATACATAGAGGAATTCTTAATTGACTGACTCATCAGTGCATAACTTAATTTTCAGACAGTAATGAGCCATGCGATATTTAAGGGAGCCCTATGATTTAAACACGCACCTATCATATAATACGTTTGATTAACGATAAAAAGACTAGAAATATATGACATGAACCATGAAATGCTAAATAATATGTAATTTTGTGTTTTACATCTTGACATTGTATTTATAAAACTCATTATTTATATGGTAGCTACAGAAACGAACCTAGGGCTTTTGCGTATAATTTTTAATTAAATTTTTTTTATACATATTTTTTAAACAAGCATATGTTTTCCGAATAATATTAGAAAACCATTTGATACCCATAACATCATAGTTACCATAAACCCGCGATTTTAGGGTATCCGCTATATCGGATTTTAAATTACGTTACTAAACTAATTCTCATGTATTGATACTCGTATTTAAGCCAATCAATAATGCCAAATTTCAGTTCAATCAGCCATGATTTACAGGTTTAAAATTACGAGTAGGTTACAAGAATTGTCCCTCACATACTTACAAAATAATAAGACTTGACAAGTTAATTAAAAACTTGTTTTATGTACTGCAATAAATTTACGATTTAAGAAACAAACATTTAATTAATCTCCGAAAGAATTACACAAACCGACACTGACTTTAAGACTTGGTCTCAGTATTTAATCTAGATCAGCGCTTACCACTCACTACATAAATAGATGGTGGTAAAACCCTTTGTGGTTCGTCTGGCGGCACCACCGCCTCACCTATTTCTGCCTTATAACAGAAGTGTTAAGTACTGCTGTGTACTGGTTTGAAGGGTATGGTAAGGGAGACACACTTTTCTGAGGCGTTCCAGCTTAGTCCTCAGGGGTAGCGCCGCGTCTGTGGCCGACTTCAGGTAAGAATATCTCTCCTATCTGGGGTGGATTACAGATGTCCATGGGCGGCAGTATCCACTTACCATCAGGTGGACTGCATGCTCGTCTGCTACTCCTATATTATATATATAAAAAAGGTTAGTCCTCAGGGGTAGCGGGGCATCTGTGGCCGACCTCAGGAATATATTTCTTTTCTGGGGTTGATTACATATACACGTGGACTGCATGCTCGTATGCTACTCCTATATTATAAAATAGACAATTGTACGCTCCATAATAGCTCGTACATTCGAAATTAATTCGTCAGTGCAAACACAGCTTAATAAAGAGATTTGGACCCACGCCAGCGGCAGTGCGGCATCAGATGCTTGCATTTTCAATAAAAAAGGGCTTATTTACTTAAGGCATGAGGGAAGTTATTTGCCAAACTTGTGACTGAAGTGATGTTGTAGTATTTACTACTTTACAAAAGTCCGGTCAGAAATTAACGGGCATGAAAAATAAAATATTTTAAGGTGGTAGATCCCTTCGTGGTTCGACTCAGGATGCATCAACGTCACATTTGCATACTTACAGTATTAAGCGCTGCTGTGTTCCGGTTTGTAGCGTGATAAGGAAGATATAAGCTACTTAACCGATACTTAACGAAACCTGGGACAAGATTTGTACCTGAGGTCGTCCACAGATGCACCGCTTTCACAGAAATAAGCTGGAATGCCTCATACAAGTATGTCGCCCTATTCCTATCAGAACACAACAGTGCTGAGCATAGCTGTGATTAGGCAGAATAGAATTTTAGATTTCGGTAGATATCTACAACTTACCAATATTGATAACTGAAGAAATACTGGAGTTCCGATGCTTGGCGGAGGTCCAAATCTCTTTATTAAACGGTAGACGAATTGATTTTGATCGCCGCGGTTAATGACTCCGCGTAATTGGGCTAAATGAAGCTTACCTGGTTTAATCTGCTTTTAAAATGTAAATAATTAAACCAAATTAAAGTATTTTATAACCAGATGGCTTAATTGAATCGACTTCTGGATCGTGGGTTCGAGGCTCGAATCCCAGGCGCATCTCTGATGAAGTTCCATATGAGATATTTGACAGCACTTGATTTAAAGGGGAAGGAAAACACCGTGAGGAACCTAATCGCCTGAGAGTTCTTCAAGAAAAACGTTCTGAAAGGTCAGCACAGTGGACTATGGTCTAAAGTTTAGGCTCAGAGTGAAAGGAGTTTACTAGCCATACAACCTCTCACTCATGAATATAATATTGTCTGTCATTGATTATAGATATCTATGGGCGGCAGTAGCCACTTACAATCAGGTGGACTGCATGCCCGTTTGGTACTTCAATATATAAAACTATGTTTTATTACAAGTTCTCTAGTCAAAATAGCAAATACTTATCTAAAACTTCCTCAATGACCTCTGAATCAACTTCCAACGAATCTCTTAATCATAATAATTAATAGTTATAACTCAGTTACCAGGGCCGGATTCAGAGTAGGGCATGCGGGGTTATTGCTCTCCACATAATAGGGGGAATCCAATAGAGAAAAAAATCCAAATTTTGACGGATCAGCGACATATAACATTTTTCCAAATAGTATTTAGTCCTTGTTTTTCGAAATAGTGTTGAAATAATTTTGTTTGTGGGCAGTAAATTTTTGAGGGAAAAAAATGTTCTTTTAATTCGGAATAGGTGCATACACTTCATCGTTGTCCCAGAGCCTTCGTACCTCTAAATCCAGCCCTGTCAGTAACTATAGTACACTATGCAATATTGCGTGTTTGTGTACACTAAGGTTTTATTACTTCTTCGTATGAATTGCCCTATTTCGTAAATCCTTTTAAGGGTGAGTGAGATATCTAGAGCTCCACGCACTTACGATAAGCGCAAACATTAAACATTGCTGTAGATAATGTTTTCTGTATTGCGGAGGGCTAAGTAAAAATAACCCTGGCTTAGTAAATATAACCATGTATTTTGTAGACAAGCAGTGATAGCCTAATGGTTAAGAAATTCGGCCTCTCGTATGAGGGGTCCGAGTTTCAAATCCCAGGCACGCATCTCTGATTTTTCAGTTATGTGCATATTGGAAATTAATTATCACTTGTTTAAAACGGTGAAGGGAAACATCGTGAGGAAACCTGCATACTTGAGAGATTTATATAAAAAAAAAACTCAAACGTATGTGAGTGGCCTAATCCTTCTCATTGCGAGAGGAGACCCGAGCCCAGCAGTGGGACATTAATGGGTTGATGACGATTAGGTATATCTGTGCGGTTTTTTTGATTTTTGGGTAGTCTTATGACCGAAATAATGTAAACGTGAAATTCGGATGAAAGTTTATTATTGTACAATATTAACTTTAAAATGGGCAGAAAGAGTTTTTCTCCAACGCCGGTGATGCATAACTCCTCTGATGCTGCAAATGCAACATAGGAGTAACAGTAACAGGTAACTTTGACTACTTTCTATCAGATAGCCTGTGGTTAAACCTGCTTGTCGTTAAACTTAACTATAAACTATTAATTATTATTATTAAAAAAACCCTTGCTTAAAAATAAATACCTGGATGATAAATACATGTACTTTGGATTGTACAGCGTGCCAAAGATAGACATACCTCCGTAATCAAGTACGTAAAAATTATCGTCATTAGCGCACCAAAGTAAGCCTACATTTTAAGCCGGCGCTAAAGGCTACCGTCGATATAAAATTTAAAATTCCTTATCTATTACAAATGTATTTTATACGGAAACTATAAGGGAATGGACACGGAAACAACAAATCGGACGCTGAGAACAATCCGCCAACAGCTACGTATTCATTGTGGTGAAAACGCTGTATCGTAAATTATTTTTTATGCCTTGCCACAATCTATTGCTTTCATAGCATTATTCAAGATATTTACTAGGTTTGCGTCTGGCTTCATTTGTTTAAAATGGTCTCCTATTTCGATATTTTGATATACTGTACCCTTAGTATGAGTTTTTACGTTATTACAAAAATGACTGTATTGGTATTTGATTACGTATTTGCCCATACATTTCCTACTACTGAGCGTCTTATTATCATTTGTATATACCTACTTTCTAGATTTTCGTTATTTTGGATAAGTAATATAAACTAAACATGTGAAAAAACATGTGTTTAGTTTTACTTTCCAAAAATAAGTAAACAATCCTTACCAGACTTGTAAGAAAGTAAAAGAAAAATATTTTTATGTAAAAATGTATTCTGTTAACTTTGAGTCAACATTATTTTAGCATTTATAATAAAAATAATATATTATAAATAACGTAACAACGCAGTAGGTACGAAAAAGTACAATTCTGAACACAACGAAGCATTTTAAAGTTTAATAAGAAAAGCTCCTACAATGTGAAACTTAGATACTTCCCGGAAAACAATCTGAGAGGTCTCAATTCGGTCGCAAAACAAATTCGAGACGTATTTTCTCATTTCACCAACAAATACGTTAGTCCTACCATTTTAGGAGGAGCCCTCAAAACAGTGTATTTGTCCCCTCGTATAAACCATGTGTTTGGAACAGCGGGAGTGAGGGTAGGTCACACAATCTGGTTTCCTTGCTTCTGGAGCCTCTCCAAATGCAACCAAGCAACGTCCTTGGAACAAGAATAGTTCGCACATGCATTTATACATGAAATGGAGATAGGTTTTTATACAACGTAACTAATGGACATGCGTTTTACCTGTAGCCAAATAGTTTCAAATTTGACCTCTCAATTAACAGTTAAAATTCCAGACTTTTCTAATTTTTTAAGTTATGTGCGTATTATGAATTATCTTTCCTAAATGGTCAGGGAAAACGCGAGGAAATAAATGCTTGAGAGAGATCTTAAAGATCTTAAAAAAGATGTGAAAAGTCTATCAATCCGCATTTAGGCAACGTATATGGTATAGTCCGCGTAAAATTGCTAGTCCACTCTGAATACGACGACCCGCGTGGCGGAGCGCTCACCATACCGGTCTGACGAGCAAAGGGTCCCGGGTTCGATCCCCGGCCAGACAGATATCTAAATGATGAATTTAGATTTCTGTTTCTGGGTCTGGGTGTTTGTGTATTTGTCTATGTGTGTGTCCATGGCACCAATGACACAGGGAATCCTAGTGTGGGGCTGTGAGTGTAGAAAGCGTTTGTTTGTTTGTTTGTTAAATATAGAAATGAATCGCGTCGCCATAGCAAATTATACGACTACACCTGCTCGCAACAACTTCAGAGCGGACTAGCAGTTTAGCGCGGACTATATATAGCGCTATGGGCAATATATGATTTACATATCCCCATCACCTAAAGAGGAGACATAAGCCCAGCACTGAGGAATTTTGTAATATTACGTAAGACAGGTAAGAAAGTCGCCTGAATCCAAGATTTCTGAAACCTTAAGCTGTTCATTTCTTTCGTTCATTTCACATAAGTCTCGGGAAAATTTGCCTCCATTTTATCTCGTCTGGGATCTGAAATCACGAATTCTACTTAAAGACGCTTAGGATTGAACAGGTTTGCAGTAAGTTATAAAATACTACGTATGAAAATATGGACGAAGGAGCATCCCACCTAATCATTACCGAGTTTTTATTGGCATTTGCATCTGACTCCAAAAATATGAATACAGATATCTACTTGATAGATGTAACATGCGTTTCTTTATCGTGAGGCCTAAGCAGCGGCTTATATGAATACTTTAGTTTTACACTTATATCATATATAAGTATAGATATCCCACCGCCTTGTAATTAAAGGAAGCCGTTAAATGGCTTAAACGGCTGCCAATTCTGTCAGCCATTTAATGGCTGTCGTGGTGGAATGTACGCCGACCTCAGGTAGGAATATCTTATCCTATCTGGGGTTGATTACAGATGTCCATGGGCAGTAGCCACTTACCATCAGGTGGACTGCATGTTCGTCTGCTACTCCTATATAATAAATATTATTCAATGAAGTAATTATAAACATTTATAGACCAACAGTACTCCGCAAAACGTAAATTGCTAAATCGTATTAAAATTAAAATTAGGCTTAGTTTTTATCGTCGTAATATTATGTCGTGTTAATATATAAACAAAAACTGGGTAATAAATAAAGAAAATTACGTACTGCACTGGCGGTATTTTAAAAAAGCCCGCAATGTAATTAGCTCTTGACTCATAGCATGTTTATGGGTGTAATGCACGCATATTTGCTTACAATTAGTGTTGTTAAGTTTTTGTGAACTGACTTTTAACGTATTATCTCTCTCTCAATTAGCTTATATTAGAGATTTTCTTTCAAAAGAAACTATCTTCGTAAATAAATGTTTTAAGTACGTTTCTTATTATTAAGATTTTGAGGTGTTAGAACACTTTACGTGTAACAAGTTCTTAATATTTATTTATTTTTTATTTATTTTATTTATTTATTAATTCATTGCATCAAATATGGTACATTAGATGGTATATTTTGACAAAGTTCTGCACATTTGGCCAATATCGGCATGCAACAATATAAAAGTAATATCAAATAAACTAAACATAAATTAAAATACATCAATTAAAATTACACAATATGATAATTGCTGCTCAATGCTAACATCAATTATATGGCGTGATAACATTACAATACTTAAATTAAATGAAAGATATTACATAATTATTATTAAATTATCGAAATGAAAAAAACTCTTCAACAGAGTAAAAACAATGTAGGATTAAAAATTCAAATAACATTGTTTTGAATTTGGTAAGTGGCATGTCCTTTAGAGAATCTGGTAAGTTATTAAAAATACGAACACACATATAATAACAATTTCTTTTGAAGAGACCAGTCTTCATTACACTTTGTATATGTAAAAGTTTATTGGGCCCGCGACACCTGTTACTTAATATAAATTTATCATTATGTTTTTTTACGAAATTAGCTACTTCATAGATATACATGCTGGCTAGCGGCAAGATACGGAATTTTTTAAATAATGGACGGCATGATTCCCAAGGTGGTGCACCAACGATGGCCCGGACACATTTTTTTGTGCCAAAAACGCGCTATTAACATGTGTCGAATTACCCCATATAATTAGACCATACCTTAAATGGGACGCAACATAACCATGGTAAGCCATGAGCGAGATTTTGGCGTCAGATGTTTTGCTAAGTCGTCGAATTACGTAGACAAATCTGTTGATTTTAAAGCAAACATTTTCAATATGATGCTTCCAGTTACAATTTTGGTCTATTTCAATGCCTAGAAATTTAGTTGAGCTTACGGAATCTACTGTTTCGTCTTTGTATTTTATATTTAAATTTATAGGTTTTGCTCCCTGGTTAACAAACTGTACGACTTTTGTCTTCGTGAAATTAACAGTAAGGTTGTTTTGTTTTAACCATTCTATTATTAAACTTACAACACCATTGATATCTTCGTTGTGACGTTTTTCATCTTTACTGACAACACTTACACATATATCATCAGAAAACAAGACGCACTTGTGTGCAATAGCTTTAGGTAAGTCATTTATATATAGAAGGAACAGTAAAGGTCCCAGAACGCTACCCTGCGGGACTCCACATCCGTTTTGTTGATATCGAGACTTATATGATGTTAAGATTGCATTTCTATCTAGAGAAGAGATATCGACACATTGATGACGTTCTGATAAGTAGCACCTAATCCAGTCGTGAGCTATTCCTCTAATACCGCAGTGTTTTAATTTGTGCAATAGAATTCTATGTGATACAAAGTCAAAGGCGCGCGACATATCAAAAAACAAAGCTGTATTTTTGAGTTTTTTGGTAACATTGTGCGTGATATTAGTGATGAGATCAAATACAGCTGCTACTGTGCACTTATTTTTTTGGAAACCAAATTGTTCTTCTGCAATAATATTATGTTTATTGAGGAAGTCAACAAGTCGTCCTTGCATAGCTTTTTCGTAGATCTTTGAAAAAACAGATATTAACGTTATAGGTCTGTAATTTTTTACCAAGTTTCTGTCGCCTTTTTTATTCAATGGTAGTATTGTTGACAACTTCAATCGTGAAGGGAAGCATCCCGTTTCGAAGGACATATTTATAAGTGCAGATAGAATGGGCGCAATTTCCTCAATACAACTTTTTAATACTTTTGTGCAGATGCCATCATACCCTACTGACCATGTGTTCTTTAAAGATTTAGTAATTTTACATATTTCTGTACTATCACAAGGTCTAAGGAAAATACTTTTTACTACAGTAAGATTACTTGAATATATATTATTGTTATCATTGTAGGAAAAATTAAATTTTGTCAAGTTTATATAGTAGTCATTAAATATTTCCGCAACTTCAGTTGGATCGTCTATAATCGTATTGTTATTGTTAATATGTATTGGATTATAATTTTGTACCTGATCACACTTGTTTTGTATTATGTTCCAAGCTGCCTTGCATTTATTGTTAGAGTGAAAAATGTATTTTTTGTGCATATCTTTTTTTGAAATAGCTACACATTTTTTTAATATAGATGCGTATTTTACATACTTCGATTTGTTCTCAAGGCAGGTGTTTTTTAAATATTTGTATCGTAACTTCCTTTTAGTTGTAGAACTTATTCTTATACCCTTAGTTATCCAGCGCAGTCGCTTGTTACCGTTATTGATTTTAATTAAAATTTTGGGAAAACATAAATCATAAAGCAAGGAAAATATATCATGAAACTTGTTAAAAGCTATATCCGATTGTTTTTCGCTAAGTACATCCGAGAAAGATAAACTCTGTAAGTGTCTTCTGAATAAACTAATGTTACGCATACTATAGTCTCTACAGTATTTGTTTACAGGCGTATTTGTATTAGTAGCATTAAGCACTGCTGTGTTTCAGTTTGAAGCGCCTGGTTCGAGAGACATACTTATTCGAGGCTGACTTAGTCATCAGGGGTAGTAACCCATCTGTTTCCGATCTAAGATAGGTCAAATCTTATCTAGGATTAATTACAGATGTAAGCAGTCACGCAGCAGTTGGTAACCACCAAGTGGACTGCATACCGTTTGTTACCACAATATTATAAAGAAAACATCCAATCAATCATGGCAACTCTGCATACTTGTCGTAGTTGCAAGATTAGATCAATTGCATACCTGCTAGATTAGCTAGGGCTACTGTTGAATGGGGTGCGATAAGCATCAGGCATATATTACCTCGGTATTGCATCAACATTGCGAGAGGGGCGAGAAACAAGGTGTAATAACAGAATATTATATATATTAGGCGTATATGGATTAACATCAATCCACTTGATATGGTATACTTAGTTCAAATATTTACGATAAAAATATTTGAAGAAATCAATGGAGTTTGCTTAAAATTCAATATACTTCAGACTTTTTTGTTGGATAGCGCTAATTGCAAATATTGATCGAATATCGAAGATATCGATGAGGCGACCGTGTTTAGGCAAAAGGAGTACAAGTCAGCCTCCACCAGGTGGACCGACGGCCTATTAAAGACCTCTGGAAACCGCTGGATTGTAAGGGTATGAGAACGGTTACAGTGGCGAGAAATAGGGAAGGCGTATGTCCAGCAATGAACCGTAAAAGGCTGAAGGATGGAATTGCAAGCACATGATTAATATAATGCAGTCAAGTAAAAAATCGTTTAAGTAAAATAAGAACATAGTACAATGCAAACTCCTTAACGCGTCTCAAAATATTAAAGAAATTCTAATTTTCTTTGACTGTATACAAATCACAAATAAACAAAGCAGACAAAGCCGTAGGCAAGGCTTGTGATATACAAATAAATTACGAGGTACGGTGGGCAACGGAGCTATAAACGAGATTTATACCCCGTAGCTTATGTGTACATTAGGGTGGAGCGAAATTTCTTTTTTTTATTTTTGGAAATGTAATAGTGACGAAAAGATGTCTTGATGGTTAAAACTAAAGTGTGTAAAATATTATTCCGTTCAGATAAGGGTAAGAGCCTCCGCCAGGTCAATGAACTTTTAAAAATATACATTTTTGGTGTATACTTTGCAGATTACTGCTGAAGGTGTCTTGTGTGTGAACTTTTTAAAGATTTATTATATTTATTCACTTTATTTTATATTTATAGAGCATTAACAAATAAAACAATAATAATTTTGAATAGTGTCATTATAAAAATGCAGAGGGAGAGCATTTGTTAAGCAAAACTTGCACAGTAAGTCAATTTAATCGTTTACTTACGCCGGTGACTCATGTTTTCATGTCTTCTTTTTTCATTAAAATATGTTTACATTATTACTATAATAT
The DNA here is from genome assembly GCF_041222505.1 of Epargyreus clarus. Taxonomy (NCBI): domain Eukaryota; kingdom Metazoa; phylum Arthropoda; class Insecta; order Lepidoptera; family Hesperiidae; genus Epargyreus; species Epargyreus clarus. Next base: position 13,005,320 of record NW_027332212.1, read on the forward strand.
CTTCTTCTCTTATTATAAATACGTAACTGATGTATTTATATATTCATTTTTTGTTGAAATAGTTAAAATAAAGAAGGAATATTATGCCTGTGTATAAAGATGTTATGAAATTTTATCAATGGAAGAGACGCCGATTAAATTCGCGACAAGAAATTCTTGCGAATCATCATTTAAGGATATTGGAGGCGTAGTTGTTTCCAGCATATAATAAAACTGACACGTAGACTCAATTTGTACTGAAAGTCAAACAAAAGTGAAGCAAAAGTTAAAAGCTTGCATGCAAAATACCTTAAACGAAATATCTTGTTAAAATATATTACAATACTTTCCAAAGAACTATTATAGAATTTTCGGACTGCAAGAGAAGTTCCCTTTAATATACTTCCTTACAAATGCCAATATTTCGATCCATCTGGTTGTCCAAAAGAGAGAGAGGTACCCGGAAAGGAATAAAAGCTTTTTTTTTGGATCAAAGAACGTCGCTGCCAATGATCATTGGAAAAGTAGATATCAAGAAAAGTTTACAAAACACCTTAGAAACCAACTTGCCAACTTGGTACAGATATACTGTGTTCTTTAAAACATTGTTTTGTATAATATAATAGCAGATATTTCTGTTATAGACCGTCATATGTTGCGTGGTGACAGGATAAATACACGAAAGAGTATTGAGAAGAAAGCTTTTGCTTCAGATATCGGCATAGCATTTTGACAGAAGGAAAGATTACTTTTTAAAATATTGGATAAAATATGGAAAAAATATAGGCAAACAGTCCTTAAAGAACGTATCTTGCTAGTAAGAGAACCCAGATCTGTTTACACCACTTACGCAGCTCTGATTCTGGTTTAACCAAAGGAATAGAGTGTGCCATCGTCGGCTATTTTGCCAATGCAATAATTCCTCAAGAGAATATTGTAACTATTGACTTTGGGGTAACTATCTATTATACCGATAAATATGGTGGGAGTTACACAACTATTACAAGAGCGACTAAACATCATTTGCTTTTCCACCATAACGGTTGCACTTCTGGACCGGGGTCCTACGCTGCCATATCACATCCAAACAACATGTGAAGTTGTCGAGAGAGCTGTAAATGATTACAACAGATTCATCTACATTATTGTGCCCGAAATTAATCCATTGACTTATTAAAAAGAAAACTAGACTCTCGATCAAAAATGACCAAATTTGAGGCAAAAACAGATTTTAGTGTATAATTATCAATTTTTTTGTACCTACTTCAAAGCTCTTTGTTTATATGTTAATGGTCAATAAAGTTGAATCATATTCTCTTACATTTGCACCTTTTTTGCAATTATTAAAAAAATATTTCCAATATTTTTGCAGCCTTTGTAAGTAAATAGCATTTTTTTACTTTTTATCAATTATTGACAGCGAGGCGGAGGCATAAGATGACATCCAAAAAATTAAAAAAAAATCACAGTTTAATCTCTTAGTATGATACATATTTCCCGCACTATTAGAACTCCAACGTAAAAAGAAAAAAAAATCCCATACAACGTCGCTCCACCCTAGTGTACATCCTCATGAGTCCGGTAAATGAGGTCAGGTGAGGCTTATGAGGTATGTGCCGTGATTAGTGGTGTTTTTATGCAAATGCATACTGGGCTGGAGATTTTATGTTGTGTGTGTATATCAAGGAAGGAAAGCAGTAGTTTTGGAGGTATTAGAACCCTCTGTGTTGCGACTCTGACGGTAACATCGCCACTCATATTTCTGTCTAATAACATCACTGTTGTGCGCTATGTTCTAGTTTGAAGTGTGTCGTAAGGGTAACTTACTCCAAGACGTTCCACAGTAGTCAGGGGTAGCGGCGCATCTGTGGCCAGGACAGCTAGGAATCTAATCTTACCTGGGCTTGTACAGATGTCCATGTGCGGCGATACCCCTTACTATCAGGTGGACAGCATGCTCGTCTGCTACTTCTATATTATAGGAAAAAAGTTTGAAACCCGGCCGCTCTATCGGGTTCGAAGTTCGGTTCCTAGACACCTTAGATTTATGAAAGTTATATGCGTATTAGTAATTAATGATGACTTTTTTAAACATAAAAGGAACAAATCTTTTTATTTTGATAATTTTAAACCATAAGTAGTTCGTGTTAAAATCATAATGGAATAGTAAACAGGCACTATTAAAACTGCACCTTAATTTTCAGTCACGCAAATAACATTGGGTGTAACTGAATAATTTATCATTTCTGTTTGTTTGCCTGGTAGTGACTCCGCCAAGTTATGCTCAACTGTGACGAACTTTCCTTTTGTGATATTATTAAATATGACGAAGTTTACAATAATTACGAGTAATTAAAAATAACCCTTTGCCGCTAACTCAATCGCTAAGTTATAAACTTAGCGATTGAGTGACTCTGCCGGCTCTGAGAGGAGATCTGTGCCCAACAATAGAACAATAAATAATTGGACCACAGATGTTTTTACCGTATATGCAAAACTAGTTTTTGCCCGCGGCTTCGTCCGCGTTTAAAAGAAAATAATATGACATACATACATAAAACTGAAAATTCGTACCTTCATTGGAATGACAGTGGCGCCATCTGGCGAAAATTGGTCGTACCAACTTTGGAACCTTCGTGGGCTCATGGACAACAACTTTGCTAAAGATCATCACTTGATCAAATGCATAGTCTACGATTCAATCCTTGCTAATATCGATTAAAATAATCGATTTTTTAGTCCAAAAGATCGATTCTCCGATTAATCGATCTTATATGGCCATCCCTACTTCCCGTAGGATTTCCGGGATAAAAACTATTTAATGTCCTTTCTCGGGTCTCACACTACCTTTGTACAAAATTTCATTAAAATCGGTTCAGTGGTTTAGGCGTGAAGAAGAGACAACCAGACAGACAGACAGACAGACAAAGTTACTTTCGGATTTATAATATTAGTAAGGAAGTAAGAATTATATTTCAATTTTTTTAAATGTTTAAAAGATTCTCCTCAGGAGATTATAATATTTATTTAGATTTTTTACTTATTTAGAACTTCAATATAACTTGAGGTCGAGTAAAATTGTTCATGGGCGACATTGGCCACTTTTCATGAGGCAGGATGCATGTTATTTTGTCTACTGTAATAAATAAATAATACAAAAAAAAATCAAAGTCAACGAAGCCAAAGTTATTATAACTTCAAACTTTAAAGAGCTCAAATGTGTAAATACCAAACAACACAATCTCGCCCATTATTTCTAGAACAGATAACAAAAGTAAACCTAAATATTACGAAATGCTTCACTAACAAAGGAGTGTGTATCCCACATTGTTGCATATTTTGTGGCGAAGCAATTATAAGCTTGGCTCTTTCACTACAGAAGCTTTGTGGGTTTCTTTGTTTGATATACATATGTATATGTAGAGTTTGTTGGATGCATTCTTCATCAACCCATTATTGTCTCGCTTCTGGGCATGGTTTTCCTCTAATAGTGACGAATACCACAGTCGTACTGGTCAAGTACGAATTTCTAAACTTCACACCCCTTTGAGAACTCTTTTTTTAAGTGTTAAGCGTGTAAGGTTCTTCATGTTGTTACCCTTCACTGTTTTAGCAAGTGATAATTTATTTTTAATTCACACACATCTTTGAAAAACTCTCAGGCCTTTGAAAAAAATCACATCTTTGAAAAAAATTAAACCTCGGCCCCTCGATTGTGGGGCTGAATTTTAACCACTAGCCAATCGCTGCCTCACTATTTGATACATGCTATGACCTAAATACCATATAGAAAGTACAAAGTCCGGGTATCTGCAATATTGTTTCACTGTCGCGTGATATCATACAATAAACATTTTTGTACAACAGAGAAATACCTTCATTTTTATTACACCAAATTATAAAATTAATTACCTAATTAAAATGGTGTGGCAAGGCCATGTGTTGAATTATTGTATTTTACGATTGTGGTTACCCTAAAATTATTTATTACTAACTGACCCGGCAAACGTTGAGTTGCCATATAAATAAAAAAATGTTAAGTGCGAACAACCCCTTATAACTTAGGGGTATGAAAAATAGATAGTAGCCGATTCTCATACCTACTAAATATGCAATATGCATATAAAATTTGGTGAAAATTGGTAAAGCCGTTTCGGAGGAGTACAGTAACTAACATTGTGACATGAGAGTTTTATATATAAGATTACTGTATGTCGGCCAAGAAAATATAAATATAGAAAAACATAGAATATTGTACTCTTATATTTTTTACGCGTCTACGTATGCATTCTATCTACCCCTCTTTCAAAAGTCGAACGACACTTTCTTCTTTTAAATTGATAACAGTATTCTTAATTTAAATTCATGACTAGAAGTTTTCAATCTTATTTCCTCATTTTGAGAATACATTATCTTTTATTACTTACTAGTATAATCATATTTTTATTGCATAATAAACATCTTTATAAGGAAGGAAATAATAATAAAATTATTAATGTGGAGTAGTGGTTTTGAACTGAAACTGAAAGTTTAAACTTGTTTAAAAAGTTATTTCCTAGTGAGAAGAAGTCAATTATTACCAACAAGTCTTCCTAAAAATAAATTGTATTTAAATCCAAAAACAGATACTGATATAGATATGCATGGTCGTTCGTAACCGCTTAACCTCATTCCCAAAGATCCTCTGAATAGATCTAAACGTGTTACGTTTAGATCTATTCAGAGGATCTTTACAAACTGATTGTGTTTAGCTCCAAATTTATGGCCCCCTGAGGGTCCAGATTTATTTCACGCGATTAGCTGAGCGCTTTTTAAGCGACATCGACTAAGTAATGGCCGTCATTTTCGATACGATTTCTCGAAATTTCTCAAGCAATTCCCTTTTTTCTTTTGTTTTGAAAACGCAACAAGCGTTCGAAAATAATTATTTTAAAAAGTCTTATTATCTGATTACGGAAGTTAATGTTATTCGAGGATATTTGTCTTATTCTTTGGCACGTTCTACATACCACACATTTTGACGGATTTTTCTCTATTAGGTGTCATTGGATTCCTTTTAATTGAGGCCGTGGAATAGACTATATTTTTTGACAGTCGGATTTTGTTTTAATAATTATCTAATATTCAAAATAATTTATCGACTAATTATGGGAACTTCTATAGGTTTCAGTTAACTTAATCTTATAATTACCAATATATAAGAATCTCGCTCTATTACATTTTGTTTAATATAACGCTTTTAATAGTTCGAATCTTTTACTAGTCTCTGGAAGGCTTAAATTTATCGAGAGTCATTGGTAAAACAGTTTTTAAAATGACGTCATTTATTCTGGAATAGCTACCATTGAAACTCTTTGCAAAATTGCTACAGTTTAAGCTGTTCTATTTTTATTTTTCGACGTTTTTGTGTCATCTTACTACTTTAATACGTTTTACGTCATTTGATGATAATTTTGAAGGTGGTTAATTTATTTTTTATTATGCGGTTTTAATATTTTTTTATAATATAGGAGTAGCAGACGAGCATGCGGTTCACCTGATGGTAAGTGGCTACTGCCGCCCATGGACATCTGTAATCAAGCCCAGATAGGATTAGATATACCTACCTGAGGTCGGCCACAGATGCGCTGCTACCCCTGAAGACTAAGCTGGAATGCCTTGGAAAACTATGTCTCCCTTACCACACCCTTCAAAACGGAACACAACAGCGCTTAACACTGATGTTATTAGGCAGAAATAGGTGTGGCGGTGGTGCTTCCGGAGTCGAACAACAAAGGGTTATACCACCTTTTCAAAGGGTTTTAATATCATCATATAATATTAGTTATGTATACCTGCTATATAAAGTTAATGCATTTAGATTTCAAGGGTGTGGTAAAGGGTTATAATCTGTAATTACAACGAATTGCATGCTCGTTTATGACTTCTATAACGAAATAATAGCTTTATTACCTCTTTAACCCCATTATAACTATTAGGTTTTTAAATTAAATCATTGCGTAAAATATTACTTATATGTTTTATAGTAATAAATCATTCGCAAGAGAACACATTTTCAGGTCATTTAAACGGAATGTTAAAATGACCTGAAAATGTGTTCTGTCAACAAAATTTTTCTTCAACCCTCCTGGACCCAAGTCTTTAAGAGTAGGAGGGATTTCACTTAAAAATTTTTTTTAAAAGAACTCAGGTCAAGTTTATCTACTAGGCTATGATTGCGTAGGCATAGGCTGTTTACGTTGTAAACAGTAATAGGGAATACATTATTACTTAATTATATGTCATTTAAAAAAATGGCGGGAACTTAGTTGTCAAACTATAAGAAGATAAACTTGCAAAAACACAGTGGATGTTGAAGTTATAAGAAAAATTGGGTCACCTCAAAGTTGCCAGGAGTGACAGGTGGAGCGCCAAGACAAATGACTGAGCATTCCCGCGAAATAGAGCGCCAGTGGAATGACGAAAACGAAACGGCAAGTTACACCATTGTTTCCCAAACTGTGGATTGACACTATTATTTAGCTACAAAACAGTAAAAAACATTTTAAGTATTTTCCAGCTTTATTAATATTTTTCAAGAAATAAACGTGTTAATGATCTATTTTTGTTGGATTAAATTTACAATAATTTTCAGATCATTAGAATGTATATGTGATATGCGCGAAGTTTAGTTCAATAATTATGCCAATTAAAAAAATCGCTTGTATGGCTTTTTCTTGCGAAAACCGAGTGATTTGTGCCAAAGAGATTTTTATTTTTTTATTTAAGATTTCAAAGTCGTGTCAAACGACAAAAACGCGCCAGTTGAATGACGAATCGAACGGCGTCAAGTAATACGATTGTTTCTCAAACTTGACAATGACAGGATTCTCCAAGACGTCTCTTTGTGATCTAACGAAGTAACTCATTTTAAATCCTCGTAAGCTTTAAATTTTTTACCAAATAAAAATCTTTATTGATTTTAAATGAATATTCAATTCATTTTTATTGATTGTACCCCTCAGCTTTAACAGCGACGTAAATCTGTACTAGGGGCTCGGGGGGACGAGGACATATTGTTTAATCAAAACGAAAAAATTTAACAACGGTGCCTCTTTTCGGATGCAAAAATATATTATCTGTCACTATATAACGATACTTGTACACTCACAGTATTTAATAGAAATCGGTTAAGTGATCTGAGATTAACGTCAACGAAAATAATGATATGTTATTTATATACTCTTCAGATGATATTTTAACAATCCTTAAAAACACGAGGTTATTATGATCCTACAGTTTCATCTACTATTTTTCTATGTTCCCCACGGCTTAATCTATATTTTTTCAAATGGTTGGATTTAGATAAAAGAACAAAGAAATAGTTTTTTTTATATTCCCCAGCTCTCAATTCACAACAGAAGAGATTTCCAATCAGCGAACAAAGCCTTTGTCTGTTCTTGATTACTCTGAGTTTCGATTGGAACTCTTTGAAGGCTTATGAAGTGATGAACACTGGTATGGAACAAATCCTAGAGGAATTAGGTAGTTAATTATCATTATATCATTTTTTATTTAGTTGAAGAAGCATACTTGTGTGCATCTCATCTTATAATTAATTTAGGTGACCCATGTTCATGGAATTTGAAATAGATATATATAGTCCTAATGTGACATACGAACGGACAAACAAACAAAACGAAATATTAAGAGTTCTATCGAAAACATACAATTTGAAAATTTACTCGTCAATCATCAAACTTGACATCATTTAAAGCCTTTAATCAAAATAAATCAATAATTAAATAATAAGATAAGAATAAATCAATGACAAGTACATGTATATTATATTTGGTTTCTAACTCTTATGTTGGTATGTCTTCAGAATATTTCTTGTAATACTTTATTAAGAGAGTTACATATTTTTATTACTTGAAATATGCGAGCAATCACTTCACTTTATTATATTTTTAAAACTTTCACGGAATTGTACAAAAAACCTATAAGTCACTGATAGATAACGGTTTATTTTTCAAATAATTCCTTGTCCTATTTGAAAAATTGGAAGCAATCTTTACAATTTATTGCCGCTTTACATAAGGCGTCTGAAGTCACACCTGATCTCTTTAGGGTATTGTTCGAATTTTTGAAGCGATGATTGTGGAAATCGAATATCGTCATCGTCCGTTGTCAACTAATTTCTGTCCCACTGCTGGGACTGACTTTCCTCTCTGATTGACAAGGGTTTAGGTGTAATCCACTACGACAAGGACTGATTTATAGAGTTTACACATCCTTGAGAACATTTTTTTAAAGAATTTTCAAGCGTGTACATTTTTTCATCGTTTAAGCGCGTGATATTTTATTTCTAATTTATTAGTTGTTATTATTGTTGAAAACTCGGCGGTGCCTGTGATTCGAATTTGGGATTCTCCGATAGAGAGATTAATTTTAAAATAAGTTATCGCGGCTTATCATTATATGTCACCTGACTATTAATAATCGGTAATTTTAGTCTTGAATATAAATCCAGTAGATTCATTTAACCTACTAAATATCAGTTTTATAAACAAAAAGTTTACAAACATAAAATGAACATATTTCAATAGCTCCAACATCAATTTACTAATCGGGAATAAGAAAATCCTTATCGCATACCGCACATCGTTTGCGGTGAAGCACAATAGGTAATCAGCAAAGTGTTCCTCTATCGAGCCCCATTACTGTCCCGATCGGAACTTCGGAGACTCATTACGCTTAAGTAGATCAGCTAAGCGAGGAATATGTAAGCGATTAATATTTATGAGAGGTTATAGGTACTCGGAAAATGCGTTATGAAAATTAGATTTGTAGGTGAATACTTTGAGCACCTATGTTCGTGAATAATGAGTTATTTTGTTGTGTATATTCCTATGTGTATGTAGTTCCTAGATCTATTATGTACCTATATTGGACACGGGTGATGTCAAGTACCATTGAAGGGTGCCAGACCCAGTATGGTCGACTGAGGAGGTATCACCACTATAGTTGTTTTTTCCGTGAAATAGTTCTTATGTTTCGATGGGTGTGGATGCCGGCTAACTTACATAATAATCACTTGTTTAGTAATCTATCTATCCAATGTTTTGCCTACCAAAGATATTTGACCATACCTGCCTACTAGAAATTGTCAAACTTTGTTAGTCTTTAAGAATCGCAAAGCATCCATATAGAGTTACATCTATATATAGAGCGGCATTTACTCTCAATAGATTGCATGTTCTAGGTAAAAGTATATGATTTTAGAACTACGCACAGAAAATTGTAATATGTATCGTATGTTAAAAAATGTGAAACTAAAATCGTCGCAGAAGCATTCCATTTAGGTATTTGTGATACGCGGATAGTCAAAGGAAAATCTTGAGGAAAACTGCACGGCTGGCGGAAAATGGCATCGCTTTTTCCGAGATTACTAAGGCATGTCGAAATAATTGACCCGTGAGCGTAACATTGTACCTACTGTATGTTAATATGTCGTAATATTTTGGAATGTAATGCAATGTAAAATGACAAGAAATCTATTTATTTTGGGAATACGAGTAGTATTACGCATTACATTTACAAACTGTTCATTTTAATATGGTTTCTTTACAAATTAAATGATAACATGAAATAATAATTTAATTTGAGTCGTTCAATATCTGTAGATATAAAAGGGTCCATTGCATTTAAGTTCATTTATAAGCCTTTTTGTATATCAATTTTGTTCATATCTCTTTTTATATAACATAAGTTAAATAAATATAATCATCATCATCAATCAACCCATTTCTGCCCCACTGCTGGGCACGGGTCTCCTCTCAGAATGAAAAGGATTAGGCCATAGTCCACTGCGCTGGCCAAGTGCGAATTGGTAGACTTCACATACCTTTGAGTTTTTTTTATATAAATCTCTCAAGTATGGTTTCCTCACGCTGTTTTCCTTCACCGTTTAGCCAGTGATAATTAATTTCTAATACGCACATAACTTTGAAAAATCAGAGGTGCGTGTCTGGGATTAGAAGCTCGAGGAAGAATCGAGGGTCCGCCTCGATCGAGAGCCCGAGTTTCTTAACCACTAGGCTATCACTGCTTTTTATATAACATAATTTAAATAAATAAAATATTTTTATACAAAAGATTTAGTACTATATTTAACATTCCGTTCTAGATAACTTAAAAACGCTTCCGTTTAATATTTTGTATTCTCTACTTTATATTAAAATATTCCATTGTCCTCATTGTGCTGAGAAAGGGTCGGTTATATTTCTTGTAACTTCCACAACAACCCTTTGTGGTACTTCCTGGTAGATAAGCCGTGATTTTGATCCGTGATGTTCTGATTCGTATCAAAATATAAAAGGTAATATTTAAATCTTTACAGTTATTAGAGGAATTTAAGTAATACTAGTGTTGAACTAAAAGTCACTTCGTGAAAATGTGAAGAATGGCAATAAGCTACGGAATAAATAGTAAAAGATATAGATATAAATCCGGTTATGTTAAAAGATAAATGTGTGTATTTTATTGTGTTCTCTTGTTTGTGACATGTTTAAAGCAAAGTATAAGTATATTTATAAGTTTATTTTTTACACTAGAACTATTGTATTGTATTTAAGTTGTATAATGTATATTCTGTCTAAATATGCCTTACTTTCTTTCTTAATCTTTATTAACCTTCAAAAAAGGAGGAGGTTCCTCAATTCGACCATATACATACCGAATACATTTTTTAATAGATATCAAAGTCTACTTTTCATCATCATCATCATCAACCCATTAATGTCCCACTGCTGGGCAAGGGTCTCCTCTCATCTGAGAAGGAATATGCCATAGTCCAACGCGCTGGCCAAGTGCGTATTGGTAGACTTCGCATACCTTTGAGATTTTTTATAAATCTCTCAGGTATGCAGGTTTCCTCACGATGTTTTCCTTCACCGTTTAAGCAAGTGATAATTAATTTCTAATACGCACATAATTTTGAAAAATTAGAGGTGCATGCCTGGGATTTAAACCTCGGACCCCTCGATCGAGAAGCCGCGTTTCTTAACCACTAGGCTATCACTACTTTACTTATCTGCTACTTTTAGACTTAGATATCTGAATGTTAATTGACGAGTGTAAAAGTAAAACCAGTTTCTAGCGGGTTAATTCTCGGCTCCTCAACATCGTTTGTCATCGTTAAGGACTCGCTTACTCATCGCCACTGTTCCGCTAATATGAATTATATACACTTCACGTTTAATCACTTGTCTAGGTGTTATGTAATGGAAACAACAAACCGGCTCTTTGATCTAAAGGGTTCCAAATTTTACAATGTCTAGTATGAAGAAATTGTCAAATGTCGATCTTCAGGAGGCAAATTTGGGTAGATTTATTATCATTATTGATGAGCGCCAAAAAACTGGCTTCGAATAGAAGAAGTGTTTGTGATGATACGATACTGTTTCTGAGGATACAATTAAAATACGTGAGTACTGCTTCTGAAGATTAAACTAAATTAAAATGACGCAAAGTTCACAAGATCTGCAAAGTTAAGAAACATCGGGCGTAGTCAGAACATGGATCGGTGACATAATTCTAAACAACTTATTAAAATATTAACTAACCGATCTTTTTAAAAAGCCAGTAAAATCCAATGAGAGTTACATTCATAAGATCCAGTTAAGTTTGGTTCGGATATAAGTTTCGTGGCGACCATTCATCATCGTAAGTGAACCGCTGAGTCACTAACTGTGTGCTAATACGAGACGAGGATGTAATTTACACTGAGTGTGCTTAAAAGATTGAACAATTTTGCTTGTGTATCTTTTATTAAATTTATCTTTTACAAGCTATTCAGAAACGTGTAACGCTATCTTTTGACGAGTCGCAGGAAGTCGTCTATGGGTAATCCCGCAATTTAAACGAATCCACCTCACAGGTACGTTACGTTACCTCATAGGTACGTTAAAATGTTTATAAAGCTTTAAATAATGTGACATAAAGGTAAAAAGTCAATCAAATCCATTGAGACTTTCATAAGATCCAGTAACTTTGGTTCGGATATAAGTTTCGTGGCGACCATTCATCATCGTTAGTGAACCGCTGAGTCACTAACTGTGTGCTAATATGAGACGAGGATGTAATTTACACTGAGTGTGCTTAAAAGATTGAACAATTTTGCTTGTGTTTATGTATCTTTTATTAAATTTATCTTTTACAAGCTATTCCACATTTCACCTTGTTCATTTCATTTTTTCTTTTACAAGCTCTCATCCTCATTTCAAGGCAGGAGGGACAACAGTTCGAATCATTCTTATTTTCAAACTTAAGTGCGTATTAGAAATTAATTAACAGTTGCTATAATGGTAAAGTAAAACATCCCGAGGGAACATATACGCTTAAGAGTTCTTTAAAACAAAAGTTCTTAAATGTATGTTAAATCAACCAATATTCACAGTTTTTTGGATTTGAATCCTGCTCCTCCAACTAAGTCTCTTAAGACTGAAATTCGTACACTCGGTTGTAGTATTAGTAAAGAATACTACCTAACAAAGCTGGTATAATCAAGCTCGTGCAATGACCGTGAACACTCAATGAGGACAAGCAACCAGCGTTCATCCCCAAACAAACTGGATTATAACAATCCAATTAACGGCTAATTGGATAATTGGGTTACCGACCCGGCGGTCTTAGAGCTAAATTCGTGGCAATAACCTTGAATTTTATTAAAAAACAGAAATTCTCAAAGGAAAAAGGTTTCCGTTTTTGTTAAGATATCTTTTGCTTTACTAAATTATTTATTACAGCGGCAGGACCTGCTGTAATAATGATTTTAGAGTCGTCATCAACCCATTACTGCCTCACTAAGGGGTCTGAGTTGGAATGAGAAGGATTAGGCTATAGTCCACCGCGCTTGCCAAGTGCATGTTAGTAGACTTCACATAACATTTCAGATTTTTATATAGATCTCTTAGGTATACTAGTATCCTCGCGATATTTTCCGTCACCGTTAATGTAAGTTATAATGAATTTCAAATACGATTTTAGGGTTACAGTGTAAATCCATCAAGCAGTTTGGGCTGAAGAATCCATCAAGCAGTGCGCCAAAGAATGAGACATACAAAAAAACGCACGGAGAATATTAGCATTAAAAATAATGAAACTATTACTTTTTTTTTAAATTTTTTTGCTTAGTTTTATAGACGAACATTTAAAATATTAATTTATAAATTTTACTTTGAGGCATTGTATACATCCCTGTTGCAAGAATACCTAGAAAAAATCTACTAAAGATTCTTGTAAAAACCCTAATCCTACTATTGCTATTCGAAACAATTAACCAAAGCTATTAAACCCTAGCCCGATAGGTATTCTACAACAGACTATTAGACATGAAGGGAGTGTTTCAATTACAATGCGAAGTCAGATGCAGAAAACAGTTGGCACAAATTTACCTAGTTTAATTGCCAATTACTGTATGAAACCGCGACGTAGCGAATTCACGATTTACGATCTCTGGCTATAGGGATGTGATGAACCGTAATAATTATCTTTCAACCGTATCTTGTTTTGAAAATAGTGAAATTCTATATTAAAGTAGGATTCTTTCAAAGATGGGGATACGAGGAGATTATGAGGGGGAAACTATCAAAAGGTACCCGACGATGTGGGAGCGACGCCAGGTTATGTGGGATTTTTACCGCATTAAGACCGCCCCGGTGGCCGTCCTCAACGTTTGGTGGAGAACTCCGGGATCTCCAACGGATTTCAACCGGAGTCGTGCAAGCGCGATGCCCCGATCGGGCTCTGCCCTGGGGGGAGCAGTTTTCGCTCCTCCCACACCATCTGGTATCCACGACGGTATGCGACCACACATACCGCCGTCCTTCCCGGGGTCGCTTACTGGACGGTTCGAGCTCCCACTCTCTCTCTCGAGTCCCTTTGCGGGTTTGCTCGGAAGCTCGGAAGCAAACCCGGAAGCTCCCTTTTAGGTCGACTCTTAAGAGAGGCAGGGGATACCGTAGCCCTATTCTAGTCCCATAACTACAGGGACAAAATAGTATTAACCTATTATATTCTGGTTTTAAGTAAGGGAGGGTGACTCATAGGGAGTTTAAATTGATATATTGCAGTGCCGCTACAGTGGAACTACAAATAAACAATTACATAAGTAACTATAGAGTGTTCATATTCTCAGATACCAACTTGTCTAAATAGACCTGCAAAGATTTTTATATGTTGATCAATAAACCGCTTTCATATCTTAAAATTATAAGCAATAAATGGGTGCCTACACCTCTTTACCGTTTTCATATCCCAAAATTCCAGCCTTCACAAAAAGAAATGCCTATATCCTGTAAGTATACACTTTTATAACCAATAAATATTCATTTACTAACACATTCGCAAGCAGTTTTTCGTAACGTAACACCAATTTTAGAAATGAAGACAAAGTACAGCGATGAACATAAAACCGACAAATCGTCATAGTCCGTGACAAATTCAACCATACCTGCACTTGTTCGCGTAATGAAGTTTCATTATTTTGAGGGCTGTTGAAGCGGCACGTCGGCTTGATTTTCACTTTGACTGTCTCACTGTAGACTTAGAGCGATAAGCAAGAAAGCGAAACAAATACAATGTTTGTATTGGACTGGTTATAAAGGATAATACTAGTAATTTAATTATCAAATTTTACTCTTAAGCTTTATCCAACCAATTCGAAAAATTTAATTTTACTGTGGTTTTCATTGGAGGGTATTTGTCAAAACGTTCGGACTTACTCGAAATCTTGTTGACAACTTGAATTACAATGAGATAAATGACAATGACAACATAAAGCCGGCAAATCGTCAGAATCCGTGACAAAGTCAACCATACCTGCACTTGTTCGCGTAATGAAGTTTCATTATTTTGAGGGCTGTTGAAGCGTCGCGTTATCTCGATTCTGTTCACGTCGACTGTCTCACTGTTGGCTGGGAGCGCTTAAAAAGTTTAATCTTTGTTTATTTTAAAGCTTCCGTAGAATGAACGATATTATGCACTTGATTTCAAAAGTGTACCCTCTAAGTTTTTCCCATTTGTTCGGAAAAATTGAATGTCACAGTTGTGTTACATTGGATAGAATTGTCAAATTTACCGTTGGACCACTCTGCATCCTCTGCCATACTGTTGGCTGGGAGCGATTGCATAGTTTAGTGAAAATATATCTTTTCTAAGATTCTCCAAGCTATTTAAGCAATGGACTCTTTATTGTAGGAACCATGTCTACATAAAAATGAGTACAAATTCAAACCTAGAGCCCTACACAATAAAATGACATTGTTCAATTTTTCATACTGAATATCATAATTATACTGTGATTCTAATTTAAAATTAACTCATGTTTTGTACTCCAAGATGATTAATTCCACGTTTATTTTATGCTGCATGAAACTAACACAAGTATATTGTTTACGATTTTATCGCATGTCGCTCTAAGTGGAACATGTACTTTAAGTTACCCATTTAAAGCACCACTCGTTTTTCACGTCGATATAATTTTCGAGTGGCTTGCGAATAACTCTCATTTTTCAGTGGCTCACAGAATTTATGGTACCGTATATTAAATGGAGTTTTTAAATTATTGCAAGAATTAATGTACTTAGCCTCGTTAAGTGCTTACATTAACCCGTAACCCGGTTACTTAGGGAATTAATTTAACTAAGTACTCTAACTTATAATTGCGTTCTAGGGTAGTGTAGGTAAATAATAAAAAGTTACTACATAATTTCATTTAGAAATACGCCTTCTACACTCACAGCTCTACACAAGAATCTGCTGTGTCGTAGGTGCTATGGACACAGGATGATTTTGATCGAGAACACAAATGTATTTTTTTCACTCTGATCCTCTTTAGATTTGTCTGTCTGTTTGTCTGTCTATAATTATGGGTTAAAAGTCTATAAATTTACAAAAACATAATATAATATTTATTTGTTCTTAAAACTTGAGCAAACTTTCCTAGTTTGGTACTCGTATTTGACATTTACGCAATCGATTTGCGTATGCATTTTAAAATTCTCTTATATTTTTTCATAACGCACGTAACCATTTAACAAAGTTACACACTGCGAGTCATACTCTATACCATTCGTTCTAACAATTCAGGGGCGCTATTTCACCGTTCCACAATTTTTCCGGATGAAAAATGCACTGAAATCCGTTTATCGGACGGCCGCAGCTCTCACTAACAAAACGTGATTTGTGCGCTCCATTCCTAACTCGTTACCAATTTTTACACGAGAAATGTTTATAGAGGAACACGTTCAAACGTTTCGTGTAGTGTACACATAGGCTAGTGCGTTCGGATAGGTACCTACATTTGTCCAATATACATGTGCGTTTTGATGAAGTTGTGTTGTCTACGATATCACTGGGACGTATATATTTTGTGAATAGTTAAGTAAAGTTATCGATGCGTAAGATGGTTTAGATTGTTTATTCTGTCACCAATTTCAATCTTTTCATTATGGCAAAATATTGTAATTTAAATATATAAAATCATTTGGCACACGTGACACAACAGAGGGTGGTGCTGTGTGTGTAGAAAGCACCTATTTCAAAATCATCTTTGTTTAAATTTAAAAATACTATTGAAGTTAAGTCACGCGTGAAATAGAAGCAATTTGTTTTAGAAATCTTCGATGTGGTGCTCTTAATAATAATTGTGATGCTATTCTCTAAGATTTAAATAAATAAAGTAATAATAAAGGCAGTTAAATCCACGATGAAAATTCGTATTAATTGTTAACGGTGCGTCATTTTCCAATATGGAGATGAGATTAACTGTTGCGTGTGACGAATCCTGACATCGTGTGTACGACGCTCTATAAGAGGATTAGCGCCCGAACGTTGAGTTCCATTGTTTTCGAGACACGAATACATTTGTCATAATTTCAGTCGTGTCAGAGCAATCGAGTTCGTGTTGGTATTTTACAGAAAAGCAATTCGAAATTTTGTGTACGAATATTTTATTTACAGTAGTATAGCTCTTTCTTAAGGTTTTTTTATAATATAGGAGTAGCAGACGAGCATGCAGTCACACATCTGTTATCAACTTCAGATAGGGTTAGATATTCCTACCTGTACCCTTACCAGGAGTTTTTACGTTTCGACAAATATGACTGTTTTGGTATTTGTTTACGTATTTGCCCATACAAATTCCAATCAGCGCCTCTAGCGGATTGTGTCAGAACTAGAAAATCGTACGGGCCAATACGTAAACAAATACCAAAATAGTCAGATTTGTCGAAACGTAAAAACTCCTGGTAAGGGTACTGAAGTCGGTCAACACACCTCATGGTAAGTAGCAACTGCCGCCCATAACCACCTCAGATGTTATAACAATTCTATCTAGCGTTAAACGCTGCTGTGTTCTGGTTTAAAGGGTGTGGTAAGGAAAACATACTGTTCCGAGGCATTCCACCTTATTCCTTTGGTGTAGCGGCGCATCAGTGACCGACCTCAGGTAGGAATTTAATCTTATCTGCGGTTGATTACATATGTCGATATTCAGCAGTAGCCACTTACCATCAGGTCGAAAACTCGTCTGCTACGCTAATATTATAAAAAGTGGATTGTAAGCTTGTTTTCTACTTCGATGATATTTAAAAAAGTGTAGATCCTTTAGTCGTTGTGACACGGCACTTTTAAAACAAATGTACTAATTAAACTGTTGTTTGCTTGCAACCCTCATTAAGCTAGGCTGTTCTCATTATTGTTTTGAACTTGTGCTTTGTATAACACTGCTTTCCTCTTTCATTATTTCTATTTCTCATTTAGTTAACTGCTGTTTTCTTTCACATTTCTCATTTAGCTATTGTGCTTCCTATTTTTATAATTACTTTGTAATTTATTAAAGTGTTATCGTCCTCTAGGGAGAGATATTAAAAATAGAGTTAGCTTTAAGGTAGAGATGAGGAGGTATCTAATGTTGTGATAGTCTAAGGGTTGACACTCGGCATCTCATTGAGAGGTCCGAGATTCAGATCCTAGACATACCCCCAGATTTTTCAAATTGCTGCGCTTATTAGAAATTTATGACCAGTTGCTTTAATGGGGGAAGGAAAACGTCTTGAAGCTAGTACTGCCACCGTAAATACTTGAGAGCTATTTAAAAATATATATAATTAAAACTCTAAATAACAACACATTTTTAACCGACTTCAAATAGGTTCTGCATTCGACTGCTATGTATGTAAAGTTGTCCGCGATTCTTAATAAAACATTAATTTTATCATCAATTCATTGGTCAGCATTTACGAGACGTTCACCGTTCATGGGACAGTTCCAGTTTCAACTTGACATGTGAACGACATAATGGTAATGAAAGAACGTCGGAAATGTGTCGGAAGGTTGAACCAGTAATGGTCATATACTTTTCCGAGGCTTTTCGGCTTAGTCCCCAGGGGTAACGGCGCATCTCTGGCCGATCTCACGTAGCAGTCTAATCTTATCTGGGGTTGATTACGGATATCTATAGGAGTCAGTAGCCACTACCATCTGGTGGACTGCATGCTCGTCTGCTACTTCAAATTTATAAAACATATTTCTTAAGGCTATAGTGTCAGAATATTGTTTTAAGAATTACTTTAAGTTTAAAACGATAGAAATATCTAAGAAAATATGAAAAGTCAAAGACAAAGTATTCCAATTATGTCAATCAGACCATGTTCTGATGGCCAGATAGACGGCTGGAGCTGAAATCAATTTCACGGTATAAATGCAAGGCTCCGCTGCCTGTATTGTTGAGGCTGTGGATTGGTCGTTAACAAGGTAATTAATCTGCAGAATATGCCTACATCGTACGATATTCGATCAATTTCTACTAAAATAAGCTTTATAGAAACGGCTTCGGGAGATTTTACTTATATAGCTGCAATAAAACAACTATAGTGATGGAATAGTGAATGAAACTCCGCCTCTCGATCGAGCGGTCCGAGGTTCAAATCTGAGGCAAACACCTCTAATTTTTTAAAGTTATGTGCGTATTGGAAATTAATTATCACTTGCTTTAACGGTGAAGGAAAACATCGTCATAGCCGTATACTAAGATTAGCTTTGTTGTGTATACTTTGGACACACTATGTGAAATATATGTGTAAATATATCTATTTATAGTGGAAGGTGAAAACAATTAAACCTAGAATATAGATATATCTAGATTTATTAAGATTTCTGACTAGGGATCAAACCTGGAACCCTCTATGTAATCTATACCGAAAATAACACCTTGTATAAAATAATAAATAACTGCAGAAGTTATAGATAATACCGCAATATAACGGTGGATTATATTTTAATAATCAAACTCAACTAGATATTTATTTTATAAAAACTTTATTTCATTAAACGGAACATTGCCGTAAACTTTTTAATATCGCGTTTTTATGAAACTTCGCTCAAAGCGATATTACACTTACAGCCTACCCTATGTGTTTTTAATTTCGTTAAAGAGTGTGAATCTGGCCGCGTTTCTGTTTTCACATTTTCACGTCTCGCGTTTTTTCAAAAAATTTAATTTTCTCTTTTCTCTCATTCGGCCGCTTATTGCGAAAACTTGGCGCCACAAGTGTGGGCTTGCTGCTTTCCGTTTTATTTTTGCGGATTGTAAAAATATTTTACGTAATTTTTGAAGCGTAAATTGTCTGTGTGTAGTCTGTAAAAATAAATTAAACTTTAATTTGTATTGGAATTGCTATTTACAAAATTGTATTATTTCAGGTAGAAAATGTATTAAGTATCATCTATAAATGAATATAAGAGGTCACATAAATATCTATAAGTAACGCATATCAAAATAATAATTCTTGATGTAGCGGCTGTTATAGAAACTCTGTAAGAACTTCAAAAGTCTGTTTATTACGGGTTAAGAGATCGAGCCTGTCAAGATGGACAGACTGACTGACAGTGAAGGCTTAGTAGAAGGGTTCCGTTTTTACCCTTTGGGTACCCTAAAAAGAATACATCAAAATATTTTGTTCCTTGTATAGGGGCAGCGAACCTATGATAATCTTTAGGGAAAAGGGCTGAGTTATGTGGGATTTTATCTGCTCAGTACCCTTACCATGAGTTTTCAAAACATCCCACAATTTTACGTTACGTTTACTCAATCCATTATTTTGTTCCTTTTGCTTCAGTAGACTGAATAAACGTAACATGTAAGTGCTGAAGTCTTGTTCACATGTTCGCAAAAAAGAGAGACAAAACATAATGCACCATTTTGTCAATTTAGACATTTAATGTTATGTTAGTGACACTATAATTCTGATACAATCCGCTAGGGGCGCTGATTGGAATTTGTATGGGCAAATACGTAAACAAATACCAAAACAGTCATATTTGTCAAAACGTAAAAACTCATGGTAAGGGTACAGAATTGAAACCCCACGGGAAAGGAGTTTCCGAGATCTTTATAAAACACAATAGCACATTTCGGGACAGCCCCATCGATTTGCCTCATTTGGCACGACTTCGGAAACTTGTGGCTACAGCATGTTGCATTAATGTTGATTTCAAGTTTCGTGAAGATTGAGTTAAAGGAATTTTATTTCTTATTTTAAATAACGAAGCTAAAACCCAGGTATTCCACCTAATGGTAAGTGGTCGCTGTCGGTGATGGACATCTGTATTCATTACGATTTTGGGTTGGCGTTCTACTACACATGATATACTATGTCTGGACTAAGTTAGAATGCCTAGTGTAACTCTTTATCTCGTACCATACAGCTGTAGTAATGATGCATCTAATCTAAGAAGTTCTTAAGAATATCCTGGCGTAAAAATATTTTTGTATAACATTGAAGTAGCTAGCAAACAAGCAGTTTATCTGATGGTAAGTGGCTACTGCCGTCTTTGGAAATTTTTAATCAACTCCAGATAAGATTAGATTCCTGCCTGAGGTCAGCTGCAAATGAGTTACTATTCCTGAAAACTATGTTGGAACACCTCGGACAAATATTTACCATAATAACCTTTAAAGCGAAACACGTTAGGCTTAACAGTTATTAAGCAGAAATAAAACTTGCGTAAATTTTACTAATAAATTTATACTCATACTAGCTGACCCGGCAAACTTTGTGTTGCATATAAATAAAAAAATGTTAAGGGTGTACAACCCTTATCACTTAGGGGTATGAAAAATAGATAGTAGCCGATTCTCAGACCCACTGAATATGCATATAAAATTTGGTGAAAATCGGTAAAGCCGTTTCGGAGGAGTACGGTAACTAACATTGTTACGCGAGAATTTTATATGTAAGATTACCCCTAACTAGCCGTAAAGAAAAACAATAAACACATAATTAAATAATCGCAATATTTACAGCTAAATAAACTGAATTCAATACCTAAAATGGTCTATTATGTTTTGTCAGACTAGAAAATCGATTTTCATGCACCAGTCAATTCCGATTTACGTTCGAGTACATTCGATTACATGTGTATGTTCATGTGACTAAGGCACCTAAAATGCCGCAAATGAAAATTCAATTTTAAGCAAAGGAAGGGACATGTTAAGTCCCGAGCTCAATATAGCTTTTTGGACATGTTACATGTATTAAAAATGGATGGTTAAAGATAGGTTATACAAATAAATATAAAAAATAAAAAATATGGTAAAATATGGTTTTTGTGGGGGAAGTAAATGGTTTGACGCATGTAATGCAGGACTATGAGTTATGTTTTTAATTAACTCTATTTTAGGGTAATGTGGTAAAATGACAAAAACGGAATAATTGTAAATGTAGTGACATGCGATTTTTAATTTCAGTAAAAAAACATTTTTAAACTATTTTTATCTAAATATTTATAACATATTTTATAACGATTTGTGCACCTGAATTCATCGAATTGAACTCGACATACTCGTAAAATATCGAATTGAACTCGACATAAAATAGGTTTATTATTTCGGTTTCAGAATCTTAAAAAAGTGATAGTAATTGAAGTTTCAAAACTCATTTTAAAAATCTGTGAACGACGGGAACAGTTTAATTCGATTGTCGCCGGCAAAAGCGCTGCATTCAGGTATTTTTTGTCTTTCTCCAATTTAATTTTCTCCATTTACATTTAAAGCGATTGTTTTTTTGGTTAAACGAAATATAGGGCGATATTATAGTAAATCTTTCGTGATTTTCGCACCATACGTTTCGGTAGAGTTAGTTGTAATCGTTGCGAATGCATTTGAACACTGCGGTCACGTGACATGCGTGCAGTGTCCACGTATCCTTGGGAACTCGTGTGGAACAGTGAGAAGAGGCTGCGATAACACAAGCGCAGCAAGATTGTTGCGTTAACGTACCGAGTTTGCTGCGGTGGAATGGGCACGACTATATTTGAACGCTGCGGTCACGTGACATGCGTGCAATCTGCACGCATTCTTATCTAGAGTGCAACATCGAATTTCGTTGATTGTTATGTTACCGTACTTGCTAGTTATTTTTTCAGTCTTCAGAGATAGAGAGCAGAGAGAAGAGTATTCAGAGAGTCGCAATATTGAGTGAGACACGAGTTAAGATCACGCTGCATAGTCGCAGTAAATTATTAAGCTAGTATTAAACTAAATATAGCAAAAAATTATAAGAGTGCTTAGCTTACCTTATCAAAATAACAATCTTCAATATATTTAATACTAAAGCCACTTAATCACGTCTGAGCTGGGGCTTAGTTAAAAATACCACATTATTAAAGCTAAATAGGTATGTCAATACAAATTCCAGTTAAGTAAAGAAATTGTTAGCAATTAACACGCATATTTATCACGCAAATACTAACGGACGGATTATTTGATCCAAATTCCGAAATAATACCCTATGAGTGGTGTAATTTCTAAATTTGTTTGTAATTACTTGTAATATTTTTATTAGTGAATAAGGGCAGAATTCTTTCGCTTATTTTTTTCTTGAAAAGAACGAATGTAAATAATACAGGATTTTAAAGGTGGCAGAACTTTGTGATTCGAGTGATTCTTTGGGGTGCCACCGCCACACTTATTTCTGCCGTAAACAGCAGTGAAGTTCTGCAAGACTTTTTTACTTAGTCCTCACGATTGACAATGCCGAGGTCGGCCGCAAGTAGGAATCTTTTATCTGGGGCTGATTACAACTGTCCCGGAACATGGTAGCTTAAAAATATTTTTAACATGAGTTCAGTAAAGTCTGTCTCCCTTACCACACCCTTCAAAACAGAACAAAGCAGCGCCTAACACTACTGTTATTAGGTAGAAATAGGTGTGGTGGTGGTGCCGCCGGACTCGAACCACAAAGGGTTCTACCACCTTCAAAAAATGCAAAGAAATTTAAAAAATGTTATTCTATGTTTTATAGCTTGTCTATTTAAGTTTTTTACTACTTACGAGTATAATACTTCAACTAAATCGAGTCAGTAAATAAATACCTACACATTTACAAATATTTTCAAACTGTGGAATATCGTAGTCAGTTCTCGTTAAATATTAATAGCAAGTAAAGAGACGGTTCGTCTCACTGTGCATATTTATGAGGTCCAATAAAGTTATTTAGGGGTAACGCTTTTCCAGAGAAAATAAAAAAGATGGTTCAAGATTATTTTAGTCTTTATTCTTATTATGAAGTAAATCATTTTTGAAGGTGGTAGAACCCTTTGTGGTTCGACTCCGGCGGCACCACCGCCACACCTATTTCTACCTAATAATAGCAGTGTTAGGCGCTGCTGTGTTCCGGTTTGAAGGGTGTGGTAAGAGAGACAGACTTTTCCGAGGCGTTCCAGCTTAGTCCTCAGGGGTAGTGGCGCATCTGTGGCCGACCACAGGTAGGAATATCTAATCCTATCTGGGGTTGATTACAGATGTCTATGGGCGGCAGTAGCCACTTACCATCAGGTGGACTGCATGCTCGTCTGCTACTCCTATACTATATATATAAAAAAAAACAATATATGTTGAAATAATAATTTTCAAAGATGGTAGTACCGAATGGTCAACGAAGGGGAAACCTTCAAAAAGTATCTGATGGCTTTAGTATTGTGTGGGAATTTTACCCTGCGGCCATCCTTAGCGCCACTCAAGACTCCGGGATCTCCATCAGAAGGCAAGCGGAGTAGGTATGGTTCGACCTAAGAGACGCTACGCCAACGCTATATGTAATTCTAGCGTGAAGTATTCCTTGTGATTTGCTGGCAGGATGTGCAAGCTGGTTTACTTATTTATTTATTTATTGTTTAATGTTAATAAGAACGGTTATGTACCAATTATACTTATTAACAATCATTATAAATACATTTCTATGGATAGATAAAAATAAATTATATAAATTCACATTGTCGATGTTATTAATAATAAAATAAAAATAATAATAATAATGGCAATGATAATAAGAGATAAGTTATGAAAATACAAAATATTACATATTACATTTACATTCCATGGTTATTAAAATATTAATAAATATATATACAACAAAAAATAATACAAAAATATACAATTTAAGATGAACATTAAATGATAATTGTCGATGTCAAAATAGTAGAAAAAAAAACAATATTATTTTTCAATGTGTTTTAGACACACTTTTAATACGTTTTGCCATGAATCCGCAAAAATATCAAAGTCAGGAAAGGGTTTCAGGCAAGTGCCGATAGCTGAGAGAATACGGGGTATCGGTAAATTTGCGCGCACAGCTGTTTTCTATGTTTAGACGCGACCATCTTAGTCGTCAGAAATGGCGATGGATCTGTGATCGGCATAAATAAATCCCTGTTGTATATTATGAAGTTCGATGAATTCCCCGCACGGCAGTAACCACCTACGATCACGTGGACAACATGTTAGGTTCTTACATGAATCTCATAAAAAAATATTTGAATCCAACAACTTTATTATCCACTCCTAACTATATCTTAACTTATCTTTGATGTATTAGCGTCAAAGATAAGATATCGTGTGTGATTTATGTTTCAAGTTTCCCCGACTAATTAATACTCGAAGTTGAAGTTGGGATATACGCTGTACTTCATTTAATATCCAGCTATCGAACTTATATTGCTTGATAGCAAAACTGGCAAGTTAACTTGAAGTTTGCAATTTTAGCTGTGATCCTTCTTAGGACCTTTTTTTTTATTCTCGAGGGGGAAACCTTCAAAAGGTACCTGACGACGTGGTAGCGACGCCGGGTTATGTGGGATTTTACCCCCGGTGGCCATCCTCAACGCTTGTTGGAGAACTCCGGGATCTCCGACGGAACAGAACCGGAGCTCTCTAAGCGCGATGCCCAACGGGCTCTACCCTGGGGGAGCAGTTTCGCTCCTCCCACACCATGTAGTGTTTACGACGTTATGCGACCACACATACCGCCATCCGGGGTCGCTTGCTGGATGGTTCGATCCCCCACTCTTGCCGCCCGCAACCCCGGAAGCCCCCTTTTAGTCGCGTCTTACGACAGGCAGGAGTTACCGTTGCCCTATTCTAGTCCCGGAACTACAGGGACAAGGGTTCCCTACCTAGGGTATGAGGCGTCTCTGCTATTCGTCTGTCACAGGACTATGTCTCTTGAACCGTAAACAAACACTTCAATTTATTAGACAAAACAATGTGTACTACTATGACCGCTAAAAAAGGGGGATCCTCATATGAGGAACGTATTTTTCGGCGCTTTTTTCAATGCGTGCTATGTTGACAATTAACATAAAAAATAAGAAGGGAAAATTTGGTAGATGGGATTTGGTAATTCGAACTTATACACTGAGGATAATGTGCAAGTTTAATTGACAACCAAAAAACAGTACCAGCTTCAAACCAGACAAAGGTGCGAACCAATGTTGTTCTAAGGCAGAAATAGGTGTGATGGTGTTGCCTCAGGCGAACGAAGTCTATTTCGAGAAAGAAAGATTCAGCACAGGAGTATTAAAGGGACATAATGAGATAGATAAAAGATAAATAGATTCAGCAATTATGTTCAGGAATGGACGATTTACTTGCAGAGGAAACCTTAATTTAAGCACGGAATAGTTAGTGAACTTTATAATCGGGAAGTTGGGAGTGCAGTGCAAGTGTGAAGTTTGGAGCTTGGAGCACTCGAGGAACTTAGTACAGTGCGAGATGTTACTACAGATGAAGTAGTTTAATGGATTGGGGGTTTATTTAAGTAGGTTGCTAGTAATCATTATAAAAACTCGACTACTTCAAAATAATTACTGAAAAGGGAAGTAATGTATAGTACATTACTTCCCTTCTATAATTTGAAGAATCTACCGCTACCTCATATGGAAAATCCGTCAAGCCGTTTAAGATCGGGCTTGTCAATTATAAGACTAACATGACGGCAAGGGAATTTGAGGGCATTGGATGACCAATTATTCTCATTTTAAGTTCAATTGTTCCTAAAATTGAATGCTACAGAAAATTTTAGAGAATAATAGAGTTGAAGTGCTTTTTACATTTATTTATTTTTATCTCTTGAATCGTAAATAAAAATTTCATATTGATTTTTTTATTAGTTTACGGTTTAATGATGAGATATCCAACGTTTCAAAATTACTTACGAAAATACAAATATAGTTATGTGGTTAGATGATAGTCCGTAATTAAAAGGCGTGTTGTCCGTACGATGCATCTTTTATTAATGCACTCTCCCTTAGAATGCACACACTTGCATGTCTAACACACAGTACACAGTACAATATAATTGACACAGATGTCTATAACTATACTCGTAACAAAACGGTTCAAGTATTGTACAGCTATTTTCGCATTTCCCTTGCACATTTAAAATGACTGCAGTTAAAAAATATGAAAACAATAACAGAGCATAGAGGCGTGAGTTTATTAAAGGAAAACTGTTGCATAGAACTATAGAACAAAGGCTTATTCAGAAGTGAGACAGTAATTACCGTTTGTTTATTTTCCTCTTTATGTTCTGCTTTACTGTGAAATGATTCTCGTTTTAACTACGCGTTCTGTTTAAGGCTCGAAAGGCTCGAAAAGGCTCCATGTCCGGAAAATTAAAAGTTTTATTCAAAACGTAAAGTTCTTAAGGGTCTATCATACGTATCACACAATGAATTTTATTTTTGTTGTTGTTTTATTTTTATTCATTAATATAATGTGTAGATTCCAAGGTACTTATCTCATTATATTATTTCGTCGTTATAAAATGTAGAATAATATATTTTTGTAAGGGTTATTTATTTAAATAAAAATCAATAAGAAAAATATAATATCTTACAATTTAAAATATATTCTAGCCCTAAATGTTACTACCACTTCATAATAGGAAATAAAAACGATAAAACCAAAAAGAAACAACCCTTATTTACCAAATTTAACTTCACAGACAGACAGACAGTCGAGAATGTGATCACGCATAATTTTGAGACATTTCACACTAGAGCATATTTTATCTGATTTTGGAGTTTGGAATTCTTCCAATCTATTTCAAGCGACATCCACTAAGCTGGCAGAGAGTTATTTTCTATATAGATAGCGTGTTTATTACTATCAAACTTTGAAAATAAATATTGTGTCCCAAAGCTTTTAAGTTAATTATCTTCCTATTCCGAGGCGTTCCAGCTTAGTCCTCGGGGGCAACGGGGCAACTGTGGGCGACCTTAGGTAGGAATATCTAATCTAGGGTTGATTACAGAGGTCCATGGGGGGTAGTGGCCACTTACCATCAGGTGGACTGCATGCTCGTCTGCTTCTTCTATATTATAAAAAAAATATCTATATAAATTTGTTTTTTGCTGGAACGAAGGCAATATTGTTAGATATAAATATAAATAGAACAAAATAAGTACATTATTATAAAATGTTTGCCTACTAAATCGAATAAAAGATCGAATTTTGTCAATTTTTGGAAGGCAGCAATTATCAAATTTCGTACTTTGGCAGGCAGAAAATTGGCTTATCCCTGTAGTTCCGGGACAAGAATAGGGCTACGGTATCCTCTGCCTGTCGTAAGAGGCGACTAAAAGGGGGCTTCTGGGGTCGTGGGTGGTAAGAGTGGGAGCTAGAACCGCCCGGCTAACGGCCCCGGGAAGAACGGCGGAATGTGTGGTCGCACACCGTCGTACGCACCAGACGGTGCGCTGAGCGACAAGCTCACCTGGGCGGAGCCCGACGGCGCAATGCGCTAAGAGGACTCCGGTTGCGTTCCTTTGGAGATCCCGGAGTCCTCTTAGCGCATTGCGCCGTCCCACATAACCCTTTTTTTTTTTTTTTTTTTTTTTTTTTTTTTCTTTTCGAGGGGGAAACCTTCAAAAGGTACCCGGTGCCGTGGGAGCGACACGGGGTTATGTGGGACTTTTACCGCACTAAAACCCCCCCGGTGGCCGTCCTCGGCGCTGCGTAGAGGACTCCGGGATCTCCAAAGGAACGCGACCGGAGTCCTCTCAGCGCACTGCCCCGTCGGGCTCCGCCCAGGTGACTTTGTGTCACCACACCGTCTGGTGTATACGACGGAATGCGACCACACATACCGTCGTCCTTCCCGGGGTCGCTAGCCGGGCGGTTCGAGCTCCCACTCTTGCCGCCCGTAACCCCGAAAGCCCCTTTTAGTCGCCTCTTACGACGGGCAGGGGATACCGTAGCCCTATTCTGGTCCCGGAACTACAGGGACACCGCGCCTGGGGCGTTACGTACGCCCGCGGCGACTCCTCCTTCTCCTCCGAGCGGGTTCAGCGCGCTCCCTAGCTCGTTCGGCGTCTTCCTTTGCAGACATTACGTCATTGCAGAAGGTGATCATGCCGTCCCAGGCTTCGCTACGCTGAACCATCGCCCCGATGATGGCCGATGGAGAGAGATCCGGTCCCACTTTTTCGACGAGGATCCGCCGCTGAGACTCCCACGCTGGACAGTGCTGCAGCGTGTGCTGTGCAGAATCCTCATCGCACCCACAATGATGGCACTGGGCCGTCTGCTCCCTCCTTATCCTATTCAGATACTCACCGAAACAGCCATGTCCGGTGAGCATCTGAGTCAAGCGGTAGGTCACACGACCTTTGCTTCTCAGCCAAGCCCTGAAGTTCGGCAGGATTGCGTCGACCACCCGTTGGCGTATGTTGTGTGGTTCCAGGAGCCGATTACGCCAGCACCTCAGAGCGCGCCACCTGGCTCTCCTACGAAGCGCTGCGACCGTCTCTTCGCTGAAGGGTTCAGCCCTCTGGCGGAGGACGCGGATCTTATGGAAGACCCGTGCGTCCATATCCGCCAGAATGTCCAGAGGCGGAAGCCGTCCCAGGACTGTCGCCGCCTCATACGATATGGTACGATACCCACGGGCGACTCTGATAGCGATCATACGTTGCGCGGAATTTAATTTCCGCGCACGGCGCTGGCAGGCAGACAATCTGTCCGACCATACCGGCGCCCCGTAGAGCGCAATCGAGCGTATCACTCCCGCGTAGAGGCGGCGGACTTCCTCCCTTGGTCCCCCGAGATTTGGCAGCAGTCTGTGCAAGGCACCCGCTACCTTATGAATCCGGGGGACGAGACGGTCGAAGTGCTCGTCGAAGCACCAGCGGTCGTCCAATGTAAGGCCAAGATACTTCATGTACCTGCCTATCCGGACGTCCGCTTCACCGACGCGCACTGAAGTTTCAGCTGACTCGACTCTTCGCCCACGGCCATAGAACCACATAGCCTCGGTCTTCTGGGACGCAACCCGTAGGCCCAACCCGTGGATCTTCGCTATGACGCGTGCCACCCCGAGCTCTGCTAGCCGAACCGTTCTACAAAAAGACACCCCTTCTGCAAGAACGAGAGTGTCATCGGCGGTCCCACATAACCCTGTGTCGCTCCCAAGGCATCGGGTACCTTTTGAAGGTTTCCCCCCTCGTGAACAAAAAAAAAGGCAGAAAATTGGCTAAGTTAACAATAATCATTAATAACGAGCGTAACTTAATTATTAATTACCTATTTTGCAACCCAACTAGTGTCATTTTCTCAAATTTCAAATAAAACAGGAAAAATTTCACAACATATTTTTCCTCTGTTTTATTTACTTGATTGATCAGTTATTTTCACCAATCTACTAAATAAAATGAATATTATTATTTTTTGTCTGCAACTCTCCTTCTCTTGAAACGTCACTCAGATCCACGAAGTTTATACAATATTCGTGAGTTCTCCAAAATCTGTCAACTGTGAAGTAGTCATACAATTTAGAGCCTTAAGGCTTTGTCTCTCCATTTACATAACTACATGTTATCCACTTAAAAGCTTAGATGTTTCTTTAGATCTTGAGCGCTTGTGTATTTTAGAAATGTTTATTTTGTTCGTGAAAGACGCTGTAGAAATGAGGTAACCTTTTTAGTAGATTATAGGCATTATAATGTAATTGTATAGTATTATATGCTTGTTTTTTAATTAATATAATTATTATATAAGTGTATTATTACTGGAATGAAGTTCTTTAACGTTGCTAATAAAGGTGTTTTATTATATTCTACTGGAACGCTGTTACGCTGTTTACGGTAGGAGTTGAATGGGAATGAATCGACATAAGAAAAAAGCGTTATGTACCCTTCATGCAACTTTCTTTCTTTGTCTTTCTATTATACACGACTGTGAGTGTGTACGTGTGAGTAGAGATAAGCGAAGCATCATGCGCGCCTGGTTATATGTATAATCTCAACAGTAATAATGACCCGTGGAAATCTTTATATATATATTTCTTATGCGCGTGTATGTCACTGAACTCCTCCTAAACGACTGGACTGATTTTGATGAAATTTGTTGTGTGTGTTCAAGGGGACTTGAGAATGGTTTAGATTCACAATTTAGTCCGCGGGGAAGGTTTTTTAATTAATTTTTAATTCGTCAGTAGTTGTTGATTTTGGAATGTTTCACATTGCATTCGACAGACTTCGCTACCATCGCAATTTCAAATATTCTATCCATTTTTCAAACCCGTAAGTGATAAGGGTTGTTCACCCTTAACATTGTTTTATTTATATGGCAACACAATGTTTGCCGGGTCAGCTAGTTTAATTTAAAATTATTTGTTAAGTTACTTTAACAAAATAAGGTTTTTGATAAGTGTGTGTGAGTATAAACATATAACTTGTGAAATAAGATTCTTGATAGGTGTATGTGAGCATACAACACATATGCAAAGGATAGCGTTTATTAAGAGTTATTAACATTCATTAATTATGCAAAACTAATTAAGCATTTGTGTAACATGTCTGGTAGCGAGCGACAGTGATTTATGTTGAGGTTAATTGGACAATGTCAAAATAATTGGGATTCATTTGGTATTATTGTGCTCAAAATGCAAACAGTTTTGTGGAATAGACTGGAGCTAATATTGAAATAACTTTAATTTGAAAAAATAATAGAATAGTTAAATTAGTCTTATTTCAGTATAATCGATATCCAAAGGATTGCATTTTAGATCCTGAAAAATTGGAATATTTAAGAATTAATGTGTATTTTTTACTATTTAAGAAATTTCGCACTTTGGAAGTTCCAGTATTAGTAATATTGTTTTCTACAAACAATTGTAGTCTAGTGCGAAAATTTATTATTTCATTTTTGTATTATAGAATTTTAATAAAATACACGTCTAAGTAATAAAATATAGAAACTTTAAAAAATTTCAACATAAAATGTAGATTCGAAAATCTGTTAGCAACGGACGTGCCACAAAAAATAATAAAAAAGGGGCGTTCAATGTGTCAAACAGGTGGAATGGAGGCTGAATTCAATCTAGTGCTTTTCGAAATCGTTTTTGCGAGCGACATACGGTGGATTGAATTTAGGGCATGGAAATGATACACTTTTATTTACGAGAGGAAATTGAAATCATCGACCAACTGCCGGGCTTCACAATTGTCCAGGCCTGTTGTGATTGTAAAAAATGAGTGTGCAAGCCATTAATTTATATAATGGTGTTATTGCCTTCATTTTTATGTTTTAAATAGTTTTCTTTTTTTTTGCATGGACACAAAACGAACACATACATAAACAGTTTGAAGATGGTAGAGATGCTGCATAACAGCAGTGTTACGCGCTGCTCTGTACCCTCACCAGGGGTTTTTACGTTTCGACAAATATGACTGTTTTGGTATTTGTTTACGTATTTGCCCATACAAATTCCAATCAGCGCCCCTAGCGGATTGTGTCAGAAATAGGAAATCCTATGGGCCAATACGTAAACAAATACCAAAACAGTCATATTTGTCGAAACGTAAAAACTCCTGGTAAGGGTACTGTTCTAGTTTGAAATATGTGGTAAGAGAGAATTATTTTAGGTAGATAGCGGCGCATTGTGGCCGATCTCAGATAGGACGATATCTTATCCTATCAGGTGGAGTGCATGCTCGTCCGCTACTCCTATATTATAAAAAAAAATAACATAAACGCCGGTGACAAATGGCGACAGTCGACGATCGTCATCGCTAGCGACTGTCGACAATTATAACAATCGCCGACTAAAACTCTCACTCATATACATAGATTAGTAAAGATTACTCACTCCTGACAAGAAAATATAACCAGTTTTGACAGTTGAAATTGTCACTGTCATCTATTTCGTGTTTGAAAAATATTAAAAAAATGTAGTTTTTAGGTCATTCCTCCGGACTTTTTCTTCGATTGCGTGTTTTTGCACCACATATCTGCACATGTCGGCATTATTCCGCGTAAATTACACCATTAGTGCCATTGAATGGTTGACAGAATTGTCAGCCGTTTAAGCCATTTAATGGCTTCTTTCAATTACAAGCCGGTGAGACATGTATACTTATCTATGCTCATATACTTAGGTAACCTTCCTCTCTTTAAAAATAATGAAATGGTCCCTAGTTTATATAATAATAATAATTTAATCTAAACCGTACAGATTTTAAAATGTGCTATCGTTGCAAATATCACCAAAATATTTGACTACGAGGAAAAATATCCCCTTTATTATATACTCAGTTACAGAAATTTTAAACTACAAAAGGAAATGAGTTTGTAACGACTTCCTTTAAGCTTGATTGCTGAGCCAGATTACTAGTACCTTCACTTGGATTAGTTTATTTTTATTTGAAGGCTTTAAAGCTTAATTTGGTGAGGCGTTCCAACTTAGCCTTCAGGGGTAGCAGCGCACCTGTGGCTAATATCAGGTAGGAATCTAATCTTAACTGGGGTTCATTAGGGATGTCCATGAGCGGCAGTAACAACTTATCATCAGGTGGATTGGATGGTTCTTCAGGATTATAAAAAAAGAAGTAACAAGCATTTCTGAAGCCGGTAGAACCCTTCGGTCCCTTTGTAGGTTTGACTTAGAGGCATCGCTGCCTTACCTATTCCTACCTTCATAACTGCATAATAACTCTCTTATAAATACTGTGTTCTGTTTTGAAGGTAAGGTAGAGTCAGTTGTAACTGATATTTTTCTGGGGTAGCAACGTATCTGTAGCGTGTCTTAGGCAGGATTACTCCTATTCGGGGTTGATTACAGATATCCATGGCCGTGCGTACTATGCTCGTTTGCTACTGCATACATTAATATAGATTAAAATCAGAAAAATATAGATTCATATAATAAGATATAATGGAGCATAGCATTCTTTGTTAGTTATCTTTGTAGAATAAAACAGAATTAAAAATATGTGGAATTCGTGTTTTAATTAACTTTTTTTACACTGTATACAACATGGGGAATTGGTAGGAATAAAATATATGTTTTAAATGGAACGAACAATATTTACTAACAGGAAAGCAATCAAAACCAATATGCTAATTGATTGGTAATTGTTTTAATGATTGATTGAAGATTGATTTGTAATTAATATTAATGATAATTTAGTGGTGAATGATTGCCCAAGTGTAACATCATAATAAGTAGAATAAAACAGAAAACTCTACTTAAAGAGACGTCGTGTAACACAAAAAATTGGGTTAAATTTCGCCAAATTTACATTACCAAATTTGTTGCATGCGAGGTAAAACTAATTTCACGAAACTAGTTTCAATGACGATGTAACTTGTTTCGTAAAATAATTGGTGTCGTGAAATACAGTATCGCCCCCGAGAGGTTGTGGCCCCGTCAGATTCAAAAGTTTATTTTGCATTACGGGGTTAGCAGACTTGCTACTTTAGAATCGGCGATTCGCGATTTTGCGATTGAATTAATGCTGCATCTCATGGCGGCTTGCGTAGCGGTATGAAAACCGATTTAGCGACTGCATTTTTTCTTTTTAAAGATTAATGCAACTTAGAATGCAGTCTACCAGAAAGCTACCGGAAGCCAGATACGATGCCAGATGCCAGGACTGCGATTGTCGCCTCATATGTATGTCAGCCATAAAACCTCCCTTCCAACGAATCGCAGAACTGCTTCACGCTAGAATTGGCGTGATGGTGGTTCCAACGTTGAACAGTACTTATCCTACCAGCTTACAAAATTATTATTATTATTTTTTTATAATATAGGAGTAGCAGACGAGCAAATCGGAATTCAAATCGGAACACAGCAGCGCCTAACGCTGCTGTTATTAGGTAGAAATAGGTGTGGCGGTGGTGCCGCCGGAGTCGAACCACAAAGGGTTCTACCACCTTCAAATAATGCTGCATGTTTTCGATTTATTCGGTTTGATTTTATTCGGTTGTTGCATCGAGCGTCCAGAAGTTTCCTAACGGACCGATTGAAGCATTTTATCGCTGCATCTGGCGTCCGAAAATCAATTTAATCGTCAATCGTTGATACTAAAAGTAGCACGTCTGCTGCTACCCTTACACAGTGTCGTACAGACTCTAATATACTTGTACTTGCTTTAGCGGTACTAGTTTCGTGTTGCATTTACATGGCCAAATTGCAAGTCTTTACGTGGCATTCGCTCCTACAAAAATTGTATGTAGCACGAACTTACTTATTTCATGAAATTATTGCATGCAATATGAATTTAGTTAACATGTAAAAATAATTGTGTTAATGAATATAATGTCTAAATTTCCATACAATTTCTTATTTCTTATTTTATATTGTTGTAGACATCGTCGCTTGCATTTGCAACACATGACTATTTGCAAAATGGAAGGGTTTGAAGAAGAGCTCTTTTCATATTTTTCGAATTATAGACAGACAGTAGTTCTCATAATACCAGTATAACAGATGTTCATTAGCGTTAGTTATTTACTGTGTGCGTGTTTGCTACTTATTTTTCATAAAAAAATCCATCACCAAACATTTTTCTAATTAGTTATCCTTTTTCACACGTTTTTTCATACGTTTTTGTCACTAAGGTATCTTTTTCTCATTTTTTATAATTAAGACACCTTTCACACACTGTTATTGTCACTAAGTACATATTTTCATACGTTTTTATCACTCAGGTATTTTTTACTAACAGTTTTTGTCACTTAGATCCGCTTTTTGTCACCTTTTCCACACATTTTTAAATACATTTTATAATGCCCGTAATAAATGACGAGGAAGGCTGGCATACTTCCAGTAAAGTTGGTATCAGCAACCTCCTGCATCTTTTTAGTCGTCGCTAGACTTAGCGGCGTCGCTTTATTGTATGAGGAATGCGATTTACTTAGAAACTTTGACATTGAAAACTACCGCGACGTGGTTTAAAATAACTTAAAGTTCCATTTTTATAATGTTACTAGCTGACCCGGCAAACGTTGTGTTGCCATATAATTTAAAAAAATGCTAAGGGTGAACAACCCTATCACTTAGGGGTATGAAAAATAGATAGTAGCGGATTCTCAGACTTACTGAATATGCATATAAAATTTGATGAAAATCGGTAAAGCCGTTTCGGAGGAGTACGGTCACTAACATTGTAACACGAGAATTTTATATATATCTATGACTATGACTATCTATTCTATCTTCAGCCCACGTTAGTCCACTGCTGGACATAGGCCTCTCCGAAAGCACGCCACTGAGCCCAAATTTCGGCTCGCCTCATCCAGTTAGTTCCCGCTGCCCGGCGCAGATCGTCGCGCCGCCTTGAAGGAGGGCGTTTCTTTACTATGGCCCTACACTACGTTTGCCTACACGCGGTCTCCACTCCAGCCCATTGCCACTTCAACTTGCTTGCCTTCAGAGCTATGTCGGTGATTTTGGTCCTCATCCGAATTTCTTCGTTATATGACTAAAATTAGCATTTTGTTCTTGTGTTATATTTCTAGATATTGTATAATATTGATGTAGCAAACATGCAGTTCAACTGATTGAAAACATTTCCTAGTCTTAGACTAGAACATCAAAGGAAGGTTGTAGTTTGCTCAGACAAAAACTTGCTACATCGCTTTTTATATTAACTGCATTCACACCCTTTAGAATAGGGGGTCTATTCTGCAACGTTGAAAGCTGTAGTATACAGTATACAGTTTCGGACGGGCTTGACAAATAATGAAATATATAAATTTTTTAACCTAGTATATAAAATTTTAAACATGTGCGAAATAGAATTTGACAGTTTTTTTCGGATTCTTATAACAAATTTAACTGCAGAAATAGTGGAAACTGGAATATAATCTTATCGTGGTACTCAAAATTGTTACTTACGTTACTCACCTTTATTCCTTACATAGGAATAAGACATCACCTGAGAAGGTCCGGCACAAAATAAAGTGGGTTTGTCTTTTTACCCGACTACGGAAGGTAATGTTTTTTGAGCATACGTAGCATAGGGAGCATACGTATGTGTGTGTAATATTTATTGGTACAATGTTCTATCCGAAGGGCTTGACCGATTTTAACGTATGAGATGTCGTTGGATTCGTCTAAATTGTGAGAGTGTAATAACATTATTTTTCTTTTTACTTAATTATTTTTTTATATTTATAATGAAGTTCTCATTTCTTTGTTTATAATTTTCGGACAGATCGACGAAAACCGAAACTTCGTTGGCCGAAATTTCGTCGACGTTACGGACGGACCGTACGTAGTAGACCTCCAAAACAGTATGTCTCTCTAGAGATTTAACTGTAGGAAACTCGTCAGACTCATTTCGGCCGGCTGGAAAAGTTTAAAAAGCCGTTATAAGCTGCCCTTTGAAACCACTCGCAACTATTCATTAAAAGTTTTATTTGAGGAGCCGCCTTCGTGTTTTAATTAACTTTTTTTTACTGTAAACAACATGGGGAATTGGCATGCATATTGATAGGAATAAAATATATATTTTTAAATGGAACGAACACTATTTACAAACAGGAAAGCAAACAGTTTGATTAAACCCAATATGCCAATTGATTGATGATTGTTTTGATTGATGATTGATGGAATATTGATTTGTAATTAATGTAAATAACAATTTATTGGTTAATGATTGACCAAGTGTTACGTCATAATTATGTTTTTATGTTTAACGGGCGTTATTCAAGCATAAATAGGAGGACCATAAAGAAAAGTGAACTGTTGATTTCGTTACTATTCAGCTCTTATAAAACGAATTTTCAAAATCCCTCTTTCAGCACTCATTTGCAGAATATGAGAAACTGTAATGGAAAATTTCACGCTCCTAAACCCACTTAAATAATCAGATAGTCAGCGCCAAAGTTTTAATAAATACATTGAATTTATGTTGTATCTTATCTTTCAAAATTGATAACACCGTTTTACAAAATTCATAAATATAAGATGTAAAGGCGCGCCTTTAATGTCACGACAACGACACGGCAACGGCACCACAGCCATATATAAATAGACGACGTAAGTATGTACTTTGCGTACAAAGGTATTCCGCGTATCAAAAGGGAGAGCAAAGATCTTATAGATGACAAATTGTGCAGTTCGTTATTGCTTTTTAATATCGTAATAGCTAGATCGCTAGATCGAATCATTGCTGAGTATCGATAAAAGTATTCGATTTATTTATTTCTCTTAGATATATCTCCCGTGTGAGGTCACAGTAGGTAAAATACTGGCACGATTGGTTTCATACGGATGTATGATTTTAGACTAAAATTATCGCGGAATTGAGACTTTTATTATGTAACGGGTACTCACGATATGCGTTTTTAAATTTCTTTATTGCCGATATTTGGATGGACCATGGACTTCATATGGATGGTAAAACTTTGTATTTAGATTTGCGTCTGTGGTCAGTTCTGACAAAACTGTCAGAAGTTCTGACAGCATCGGTGCCGTGCCGCTGTCGTCACAATAAAGAAGCGTCCAACCGCTTATGAACTTATTTAACTTTGAATAGAAACACTTTGTAAACGAATCTTGTAATTTATATCAAGCCTGAAATTCTACTTAAAGTCTAATATCAAAGTTGGGGCCCAAAGCCCGCATTACAATTATAAGCGCCGCGAAAGAACATAAATTCCTCCTTATTCTAGTACTTAAATGTACCATTTAGTATTAATTTATCGTTCTTTTATTATACTAAAACTTGTGATTTTGAGTTTTATGAAGGAAACTTTTGTTTGCGGATTTGCTTTTTGTTATTACGAGAAATTTGTGATGTAGGTGAAAGTTGTAAATTATTAGGTTACAAGAGCGTCTGAAGGAATTAGAATTAGGGGGTCATGTGGATTGATTACGGCGGAGCCAGCGACACACCTATTTCTGCCTAACAAGCGGTGTTAGGCGCTGTTGTGTTCTGGTTTGAAGGGTATGGTAAGGGAGAGATACTTTTCCGAGGTGTTCAACCTTAGTCCTCAGGGGTAGCGGAGCATCTGTGGCCGACTTTAAGAAGAAATATCTAATCCTATCTAGGGTTGATGACAGATGTTTATGGGCGGCAGTGGCCACATAGCATCAGGTGGACTGCATG
This sequence comes from Epargyreus clarus, assembly GCF_041222505.1. Lineage (NCBI taxonomy): Eukaryota > Metazoa > Arthropoda > Insecta > Lepidoptera > Hesperiidae > Epargyreus > Epargyreus clarus. The sequence continues at coordinate 13,044,026 of NW_027332212.1, forward strand.
CTCGTCTGCTATACTATAAAAACCTATATTATAAAAAAATCTAAAGTGCCATTAGCAACACTACCTTCTTTGCCAGCAGAATGTATAATATTTTTCTAAACGTTCTAAAATAGAAACACAAAGCAAACCTCACTGTCTCATAATGAACTGTTCTATTAATTGGATAACCCTAAAAGAACAAAGCAGATACCTTCACAGATTTTTGATAATAATCATACATTTGACCTTGAGTTATAATAGGCTAGAGTCTAGGTAATATAGAAAATATAGTGACCATAGTTTAAACTATAAAAGTTATTTATATACTGTTTCGTAGTAGTTACTTATTCATAATGAGGGAACAGGGGAAAGTAAGTCTTAGTAAGAGCAAATGTGTCCTAGTTCAAAAAAATAATATTTAGTAGCCATTATTGTTCATTTTGACTATGATTATTTCTACTTAATAATTTAGTCGCGTATTTCTGTAAATAATTAAATTACAATTAAAGAGCACATTCTTCGCTTTTATAATATTACGATTTGTAATATAAAATCCTTATTCAAATCAAATTAAGTATAACTAAGTATAATGAAGGAATAAAGTATCTTAACTTGAGTAACTTCGTTACGAGTCTTAAAATGACTACAGTCGGCACAGAAGTAACGATCTTTCGTTACCGGGTAAATTGGGGCAAATCGAGACCTGCTGAAATGTGCTGTTTATCGAAACGCTTGCTTGGATGCGTTCCAGGTATGATCGGTCCTCCTATATTTGGGTTTTATACCAATTTTAATTTGTAGCATTTTTTATGAAATAGTACACGAGCGCATAGAGTAGGTACATATTGACAAGTGGTTACCATCCATATATATATCACCTTAGATCGAGCAGCAATCGGCGGCGGATGTAGCGACCATCGCTGGCGACCGTCGACGCCCCGAGATGTCGCTCATGTGTTAACTCACTGTCACTCGTTCTAATATAGTCCTCAGAGGCAGCAAATGTGGCCGCCCTTTAGGTAGGACTCGTATTTTATCTGGGGTTGTTCCCAGACATACATGAGCGGCAGTAGCCACTTACCATCAGGTGGACTGCATGCTCTTTTCCTACTCTTACGAGTATATTATAAAAATACACGACTTGAAAACATTCACGTAACATCAAAATGCAGCTCACACATACGACGAAGTAACACGTGCAGTCGTAAAATGTTATCGTTTGACGGTGCTTTAGAACTTAGAGGGAGATTTAAAAAAAGAACCAAGTTAATATTATTGCATATTGTGTCGTTACGTTACATTTTACGTAAAATGTTATCGTCTGATGTATTAGAATTTAGAGGGCGATTTAAAAAAAGAACAGGGAATATTATTGCATATTGTGTAGTCAGTGTAGTGACGTTATATTTTATGTTAAATGTTATCGTCTGACGGTGCTTTAGAATTTAGAGGGAGATTTAAAAAAAGAACAGGGAATATTATTGCATATTGTGTAGTCAGTGTAGTGACGTTATATTTTATGTTAAATGTTATCGTCTGACGGTGCTTTAGAATTTAGAGGGAGATTTAAAAAAAGAACCAAGTTAATATTATTGCATATTGTGTAGTCAGTGTAGTGACGTTATATTTTATGTTAAATGTTATCGTCTGACGGTGCTTTAGAATTTAGAGGGAGATTTAAAAAAAGAACCAAGTTAATATTATTGCATATTGTGTAGTTACGTTACATTTTACGTAAAATGGTTATCGTCTAATGTATTAGAATTTAGAGGGAGATTTAAAAAAAGAACAGGGAATATTATTGCATATTGTGTAGTGAGTGTAGTGACGTTATATTTTATGTTAAATGTTATCGTCTGACGGTGCTTTAGAATTTAGAGGGAGATTTAAAAAAAGAACCAAGTTAATATTATTGCATATTGTGTAGTTACGTTACATTTTACGTAAAATGGTTATCGTCTAATGTATTAGAATTTAGAGGGAGATTTAAAAAAAGAACAGGGAATATTATTGCATATTGTGTAGTGAGTGTAGTGACGTTATATTTTATGTTAAATGTTATCGTCTGACGGCGCTTTAGAATTTAGAGGGAGATTTAAAAAAAGAACAGGGAATATTATTGCATATTGTGTAGTGAGTGTAGTGACGTTACATTTTATGAAAAAATGTTACCGTCTGATATTTTAAAATTTCGAGGGAGATTTAAAAAAAGAACCAAGTTAATATTATTGCATATTGTGTCGTTACGTTACATTTTACGTAAAATGTTATCGTCTGATGTATTAGAATTTAGAGGGAGATTTAAAAAAAGAACAGGGAATATTATTGCATATTGTATAGTGAGTGTAGTGACGTTATATTTTATGTAAAATGTTATCGTCTGACGGTGCTTTAGAATTTAGAGGGAGATTTAAAAAAAGAACAGGGAATATTATTGCATATTGTGTAGTGAGTGTAGTGACGCTATATTTTATGTAAAATGTTATCGTCTGACGGCGCTTTAGAATTTAGAGGGAGATTTAAAAAAAGAACCAAGTTAATATTATTGCATATTGTGTCGTTACGTTACATTTTACGTAAAATGTTATCGTCTGATGTATTCGAATTTAGAGGGAGATTTAAAAAAAGAACAGGGAATATTATTGCATATTGTGTAGTGACGTTATATTTTATGTTAAATGTTATCGTCTGACGGTGCTTTAGAATTTAGAGGGAGATTTAAAAAAAGAACCAAGTTAATATTATTGCATATTGTGTAGTTACGTTACATTTTACGTAAAATGTTATCGTCTGATGTATTAGAATTTAGAGGGAGATTTAAAAAAAGAACAGGGAATATTATTGCATATTGTGTAGTGAGTGTAGTGACGTTATATTTTATGTTAAATGTTATCGTCTGACGGCGCTTTAGAATTTAGAGGGAGATTTAAAAAAAGAACAGGGAATATTATTGCATATTGTGTAGTGAGTGTAGTGACGTTATATTTTATGTTAAATGTTATCGTCTGACGGTGCTTTAGAATTTAGAGGGAGATTTGAAAAAAAAACACGTGAATATTCTTTCATATTATGTAGTGACGTTACATTTTATGTTAAATGTTATCGTCTGACGGCGCTTTAGAATTTAGAGGGAGATTTAAAAAAAGAACAGGGAATATTATTGCATATTGTGTAGTGAGTGTAGTGACGTTATATTTTATGTTAAATGTTATCGTCTGACGGCGCTTTAGAATTTAGAGGGAGATTTAAAAAAAGAACAGGGAATATTATTGCATATTGTGTAGTCAGTGTAGTGACGTTATATTTTATGTTAAATGTTATCGTCTGACGGCGCTTTAGAATTTAGAGGGAGATTTAAAAAAAGAACAGGGAATATTATTGCATATTGTATAGTGAGTGTAGTGACGTTACATTTTATGTAAAATGTTATCGTCTGACGATACTTTAACATTTAGAGGGAGATTTTAAATAAACACGTGAATATTTTCGCATGTGTTGTGACATTAAATTTTATGTTTTTTTTTGTATGGCTGGACGAGGGAAAAACGGCACGCTATTGAAAATAAAATCATAAAAAATAACTAATACATTTATTTATGGAACCATTTTAAGAAATTGATTATTATTTCTCTTTAATCAGAATTTAATCAAATTAAAATAATGCAAAATTTTGAATGATTTGAAATATCTTTAAAGTTTTCCCTTTATAAATCGACTCCGCAACACTTATTTCTGCTAAATAACAGCATTTTATATTTTTCATTTAGAATTTGATTCAGAAAATTCTACTAATTAAAACGACTCTATAAACTATGATTAAAATTTCAATACTTTTACTGGGATATTATTTTTAGTCTTATTATTCTTTAGTTATATTATTTCAAAATTAAACCTAATGCTAATGTTTAGTCTATAGTCATAATGTGACATAGATTCTATATATTCCCTACATTTCATTTCAAAGTCACATTGAGAGTCTCTGGCTTAAAATAGCAACAGGGGAGTGGAATCGAAAGCTTTTCAATCTCCTTATCGACGGATCTTATCGCGACACGTGCGTCCGTCTGCGGAATCTTAAGGCGTATGCCCCACTTTAGAAACAGAAGATATTCTATATCTTTAAAAACCGTTTCGATGCTAAAGAGGGTTCTTTTTATAATATACGAGTAGCAGACGAGCATCCACCTCATGGTTGGTGGCTACTGCCGCCCATGGGCAATGGGCATCTGCAATCAACCCCAAATAGGATGAGATATTCCTACCTGAGGTTGGCCTGAGGATGCGCCGCTATCCCTGGAGACTAAGCTGGAACGCCTTGGAAAAGTACGTCTCCCTTACCACACCTTTCAAACCAAACCACAACAGCGCTTAATACTGCTGTAATTAGACAGACGGGTGTGGCGGTGGTGCTGCTGGAGTCGAACCACAAAGGGGTTCTACCTGATGTTAGAACCATCAGTTAAATCGCCTGCTTTTCTACTGAATTTTATACAAAACAATGGCATAAAGACTAGTTGGGGAAGAAGTTTTGAACTTACTAGTATATTGATTTAATTTACACGTGTCGACAAATAAGTAGGTGCACCATTGATTTCTCTGTAGCCTTCAACTATCATTCGTTACCATTAGTGCGGTGAATTGTGGTGGCTATCGACAATTTAAAGAAAGAACTGTAGCACTACCATGAGTTTACAAAAGTATTACTCGCTAGCGACTGCGTAAAATAAATGTATGAAAAATTGTACAGCGCCTCTGGTGGTTACTCGTAGAAGTAAAATCCGTAGTGGCGTAACTCGATACGTAAAAAACCTATCGAAATCAAATCGCTAGCGAATGTCATTATGATCTATTGCCATACAAATTCGATCCCATGAGTCATTAATTTGACAGACGTTGTCAAGAAATACCGTAACGATAGTAGTTATGTTACTCACTAGCAAAATGGCAATAGTTTTCTATTTACAATTTCTATAGTGGCGTTTCTATGCCAACTCATGGTAGTGCTACTGCTTCTAAAATATTTTTAGTGTAGGTGCTATGTATATAGTATTTAAATTATATAAAACTAGCCGACTGAGCAAACTTTGTGCCTCCTCAAAATCTATTTATCAAATATATTTCATGTAAAATAACCTATGTTACTCGTGGATAATGTAGCTTTCGAATGGTGAAAGAATTTTTAAAATCGGTCCTGTAGTTTTTGAACCTATTCATTACAACCAAACAAACAAACAAAGTTTTCCTCTTTATAATATTAGTGTAGATTATCGGCAGTGATAGCATGGTGGTTGAAGTCAACCTCTTAGGTAAGGTTTTATAAGGTAGATTTTATAGGCGATGTTCGGATCCCAGTTGTGCCTGGTATCTCTGATTCAAAGTAATGTGGGTATTCGAAATTATTACGTATCACTTGATATAACGGTGAACGAAAACATAGTTATCTGAAAGAGAACTTACCTAACCTGAGAGTTCAAAAAGTTCTTACACGTGTGTGAAATCTACTGGTTCATACTTGGTCAGCGGGGTAGAGTATGACCTAACTTCCTCTCACTTACACATTATCTTTAATATCTAAATAACATTGCAATATTTCATAAGTATAAGGCGTAAGCATAAGGCGTAAGTAATTCAAATTATGCTTTACCCGTATATCACAATCCGTTAATCCTTTTAGGCTATAGGGCGTACTAAGGAATGAGAAATATATACAAACGTTCGAAAACATTACTCGCAGTCAACTAAAAATGAAACTTGGAAATTAATTTTGTTAGCAATATTGACATGTTGACAATCTGAGCTCTCGAATGTTTAAAAATATAAACCCTCGAGCTGAAAGCGCTGACAGGTTATTGTCAGGTAGACAGACATATAGCCAGGATTATTGGGAAAATGGTTATATTAAGATCCAGATGGAAAATTGTTAAAAACTTTATGACGTATATCGCAAGCGATATCTTGTTTTTCTACCTTTTTGAAGCCTCCTTTAATTCTACCTCCCTAACGGCTTACTTGCTGACTGCTTGGAAAATTCCGTTTGGCATGATGGAGGATTTTCGATTGCTCATTGAATAGCTAAATTGTTTCAACGAAGAGCAAGTAGCATAACATGGCTTCACGTGCGGTATGAAATTTGATTTGTCGGCGAATAAGCATATACTCACGTTTGAAAAAAATATTAGTCATTAGCTCATGATGCTAAGGAGGAGGGGGAGATTCCCGAAGCCCTTAATGTGGTATAGGAATAATAACTCCGAAGAAAGATTCTTCATTTTCTGGATTTAATCCTTCAGATGCCTCCAATAACAATAATTAAATCGTGCGAGAAATCCACTAATATTATATGCACCTTCACGCTGTATTTACTTTTAATTGTGTCTTTTCATAGCAAGAGAGTCTTCAATCACCTAGTCTACTGCCATTAAAACTCGTTCAAGAAATTCGGTCAAATCAACGACTTTCTACGGTGCCCATATATCATGCAGATAGCATCAGGAAATTCTAAAGAGCGCTTTAATTCAGCTCAAAACCATTTCCATTCTATCTTAAGCTGCTAAATAAGAAAAAGAAAGTAATCTGTAATAAACCTCATATAAAAATAAAATCTTTTTCATGCCTTTTCAAACTAATATAAAAATATTCCGAGTGTTCCGAGGAACTATTTGACCTGGTGCCTACGTCATCATTCCTCCATCGCACCACTCGCCGAAGGATGAAGTTCTATCCACACCAGCTGGACTCGTGGCGGTCCTCCACGGTTCGGTTTGCACGGAAGTTCTTGCCACAGACGTGTAAGATGTGGATTGAACTTCCTCCCGAGGTATTCCCGGAGTGCTATGACATGGGGCTCTTCAATAATGATGCAAAAAGAACTATCAATCAAACTCCGTCGATGCATTGGCGACTCCTCTGGTGTTGCAAATGTCCATAGGCGACGTTAACTACTTTCCATCAGGTAGCACGTCTGCTTTATCGTCAGGTTCAATATATATATATATATATAAAATAACGTAGAAAATTCAAGAAAAGTAAAAGAACTTAAATGTATTGCTATATTTTCATGAAAGAACTATTTTGAGAGCGTTCATTTGCGCCAAAGCTCTAATTAGGACTTAATAAGCTCTGCCACGTGGTGGATGAAATACTGCCGTTTCTTTCTAGCTTAAGCCTTTCGAAGTATAACCGTCTCTGTCTTACATCAAAGTTCGAAGCCGACGTTTCTGTGAGCTTCCAATTAATGAAGGCTTCATTATTTGGGAACAGAAATTAGTTTTACTGACAAAAATTGAATGATATTTATTTAGATACTCTAAACAAACATTGTGCAGTAGCTTAGTGGTTGAAGTTTGGCGTTTCAATCGGATGATGATTAGGTTTGAATCCCAAGCCCCTTTACGATTAAATGTAATGTAACGTTTGTTTAAAGTCACGTGGATTTTAGAAATAAATGTAAGAAAGAAAGAAGACAGAAAAATACTTTATTCAGGCAAATTATAACACACAGTACAATTGCAAAAAGACAAAATAAATAAACAAACTGCACGGTTATAAAACTAATTAATAATAAAATGTGACTATTTGTACAGGTACTGGACTAATAAATTATATTTATTCGTACATTTATTCAATTTTTTTTAAATATATTTATTCGTACATTTATTCAATTGGTTAGGTTAGGTTAGGTTTTTTTTTTTTTTTTTTTTTTTTTTTTTTTTTTAATATATTTATTCGTACATTTATTCAATTGGTTAGGTTAGGTTAGGTTAGATTTTTTTTTTTTTAAATTGATTTCGAACGGGCTGATGGCGATCGACGTAATTTTTTGATGTTAAGAGCTTAGTTTCTAAAATCGATCGGTAGAGCCGTTTAAAAGTTATTAAAAAAAAAATGTCAAAAAAATTTTTTTTGTAGATTTTTTGAGATTTCTCAAAATCTACCGGTTCGAATTGGATAATAATAAATTGTTTGTCCAGTACCCGTATTAATAATTATAAATTATTCGTACGGTAACCGTATTAATAATTATAAATTGTTTGTACAGTACCTGTATTAATAGACTCAGCCTTAATAATAAATAAAACAATCAATTTAGAAAATCAACCTTAAAAAATTTCAAGAGTAAAAAAATACAATACATAACTAAACTTCTTTTTTGTTTATTACACAATTAATTAATTTATTACATGCTATGTGCTTCTTATAATGTCACTTTTTATAACGGTAAAGGAAAACATCGAGAGGAAACCTGTATACCTGAGATTTTTCTAAACAATTCTCAAAAGTGTCTGAATTCTACCAATCCGCACTTGGCCAACGCGGTGGTCTATGGCCTAACCCCTCCCACTCATACGAGACCTGTGCTACGACCATGCTTTAATACTACCCTTTTACTTGGAGATGAGACCCGTGCCCAAGAGTGGGACCATAATTAGTTGATGACGAGGAACAAAAACATTATCATTATTCGGATTTAATTTGGTGGTAAAATGCAAAGGATCATTTTGCCCTTCCACTTCAAGTCATTATGGTTTTAATTGAATCGCAAAAAGAGCGAGCTCTTGGAAGCCGAAATTGCTTTGACCTATGATTCCTTTGGTGTCACTTTTTTACTTTTTTGTCTATCTGTCTGTTTGTTATGGTGGTCTTCAGCAGTAACGTATCTGTGATTGGTTTCAGATAGAATCCTTGATTTAAAGTTGGTTACAGATGTTCATAGCAGTGTCCTTACATTTATGCATACGCATCCGAGGCGTTCAAACTAACTAAACTTTAGCTCTCAGTGGTAGCAAAAGTTCTTTGGCTACCGTTATGTAGGAATCTAAGCTTATCCGGGGTTGTATAGATGTCGCACAGCACTAGCCACTTATCGGGTGAACTGCATGCTCGTTTACTAATTCAGTAAGAAAATTGACCTATACTATTACAAAATTCTTAGATCAAATGTTACCTATATACTAAACGAACCAAGTCTTATTAAGTTTTCCGGGAACACAGATGTAGGTACGTTAGGATTTTCACGAAAGCGGGACTCCTGACGAATAAATCACATTACTTGTGCCGGTAAAACGATTTCTTTCTTCGATACCCGACCAGGTCACACATAAAACAAGGGAATTGCACCCTTTTTACAAGGGAGTAATAGTTGTTGTTGTAATGTAACGAAGATGCTCCCTTACTTTGCGGAATATGTTTCTAATGATATAATTCTTTGGTATTATCTTGTTAGAGTTTTGTGGGTCAGATGTCTTTTTATGGTGTTTTCGTTCTAAATCATACTTACGATAGTTGGTGATGTGATGTTGTGAGAGCTTTACGGAGTCTTAGGAAAGGTGGCAAATACCGACGCATTTTACTAACCAATTTACTAACTTATGTTGTAACCAAAGATTAGTAAAGATTACTCGCTCCTAACAAGAAAATGTAACCTTTTGACAATTGTCACTTTCATCTATTTTCGTGTTTGAAAAATATTAAAAAATGTCGTTTTTAGATCATTTACGAATGAAACGATATTTCTTCGCACTTTTTCTTCGATTTCGTGTCTTAACTGCGCATGTCGGAATTATTCCGCGTAAATTACACCATGACATCCATAAATACTAATAATAATAATAAGCTTCCTACTACTAATAATGGCTTCCTTCAATTACAAGGCGGATGAGATATCTATACTTATCTATGGTTGTAACATTAAAAAACTAATAATATCTTTAGTAAAATAACCAGTAACATAGAACCACTGCTAACTTTTCAGACTTTCAGCAACTTAAATATAGGTTCCAATTAGTATAGACAACGTTATCAATTAATGTGTTAATTATTAAATAAATACAACGACGACGGCAATAAGTGACATTGTTATTATTAATTGTTAAACTTTGTTATGACTTATTATAAGTGACTTAAGTGATCAATTATTCGTGACTTATTATAAGTGACTAAAGTGATTAAAAGTGATCAATTAAATTAGTCAATTCCTAAAGTCTGTGATCAAGCGTCTGTGACCTAAGTGTGTTGTAAGTGTGTGAGTGTGGCATACGATAGTAGACAGCGTTTTTTAATTGTCAAAATGGCGTTTGCGGCGGCGCGTATGATCTTGAAGGACAAGAGGCGGAAAGCGTCGAAAGAAGACTTCAGAGACCCCAGAAATAGAAGCAAGGTATACATTTTTATTTATTTTTGTTATATCTATAAATTTGTATATTTGTTGAAACCTGAAATATATGGGATTGGATTTTTGCTGTACTAAACTAATGGTAAAACAAAATTTGTGGCACAGATTTTGTTTTGGGATACAGATTGTTTAATTGAAAATAGTAATTCAATAATTAAATTCAATAAATAAATTATAATTAAAATTATATTATTTACAATTTAAACTACTTTAAATTTTGTTTGAGAGATTTTAATAATTAGAATATCGAAATTATTAAAGTTTATGAATATATTTCGTATTCAATGAAATACATTATTGTTTACTTAGAGAAGCAGAAGTGGAAATTTAAAAGAAAAATGGAAATGATTGCTCTGACAAATTTTACATTTTGAATTATGACACATGGATATAGGTATGTTTTCTTATTTACAAGAAATACAAGTCATGAAAGTTTTCATTTTATTATTATAAATCGTGTTGAAAAGTTATAATAAATTTGATCATACTGAAAATACTCAGTAAATAATAAATTTGATCAATTGAGATATTTTATTCCTCGGATACATGAGTAAATGTAAATCTACATACTTATTATTTTAAAGTTGACTAGGTATATGTTATAATCAAAAGATATAGAAGAATTTGTTCCATGAAAATGAATTATACTCTATACATAGAATATGAGGTATCATTTTGTACAAAGCCTGAACCTTGAAATATATTAATTATTAATACTTTTAAACTTTTGAAAACAGCCCTAATAAATAAGTAATAGCGTAGCCAGCGCTAGAATTCTATAATAGGATTGTATTATGATCTAGTTCAACGTCTGTAGATATAATTAAACCTTTATAGGGTAGACACTTACTTATCTATTAATAACTATAGTTTAAAAACTAAAAACTACGCTTAAATAGGGACACGGAAAATCGTTAATCCAGATTCCTGACGATCCTCATGAGGAGAATGGGATAAAATTATTAAAATCGTAAATTGTCATCGTTTCTTGATAATTGTTCAAAATTTTAAATTAATCGGACAGTTCAAAGTGGGTAAAATCGAGTTCAAAAATTCCGTTACATATATACAAACATACAGGTCAAGCTAATAAAAGCGTGGTATAAAGGCGCTTGCTACGCTCACAGCCCTTCACTAGGCTTCCCTGTATCGTGGATTCCATGGACACAAATTCGTTTAGATATCTGGCTACGGGTCGAATCCGGAAACGTATTCGCGTCAGACCCGTATGGTGGCCGCTACGCCACGCAGTCACGGGTTATGGTGAGGTGAGTTAAGGAGCAAGCTGGTCTTCAGAGGAATACTAACCTCTATTGCAATTCGTGGTTTATTTTAAACTAGCCTTTACCAGCGGCTTTGCTCGTGGAGGTTTATTCCTATCCCTCGGGAATGGCATTTTTTTCGAATTAAAATGTCATTTTTTATACTCCTGACAAAGTGTGTACAAAATTTCATGATGAATCGGTTAAGTAGTTAAGGCGTAAAATTGTAGCGAACAATCAAACAAATAAAACAAAACAAAAAACAAACAAACAAATGGTATTTATAATATGAGTTAGGACCTTCGATCACTAATAAGAACTAGATACACAATCCCATACAAAAATGAACTTAAAAAGTGGCGTCAAATTGACGCTAAAAACAAAGAAAAAAAAAATTGACGACCGTGATTTGTCACTTGGACAAGGAATTAGTGGAGACGAACTGTCATTACTTTTAATATTTTATTAGGTCGAAGTAATTAATTTTAATGAACATAATAATAATTTATCAATGAAAGTAAGTAATATGCAGTTACAATTTATTATAATAAAATATAATTAGTTTAAAATTAAAATATAACCAAATACAAGTAATTTAATTAAAAAATCAACAAGCTGTTTACGCCGTTATCCAACGAAATATATTGCCCACGACTAAATAAATATGTAGTAAACCAACATTTATTTCAATTATTTTTACCTGACTGCCAAGGAAGGGTTATGTTTTTCGCGCGTATCTTGTATGTTTGTCTTTATTTATTTGATCGGATCTAACAAACGGCTGGATGAATGTCGACAATTAAGGTGTCATTATATTCGTCTCAATGACCCGAGTGTCCTTAGATAGGTGTTAGAAAAAAAAATCAAGATGGCGGATTTTTGGCGCGAAATAGTAATATTTCAAAAAAAGTTAACCGAACCTATCGAGTATGATATCAAATGAAAGGAAATTAAACGGAGATTATAAAAACATATAATTTGTATATACAGGGTGAATTTTTAAAACGGGCCTTCAGGGCCAAATCCGAAACTATAAGGATTAGCGAAAAATGCTGAAAGGAGTTACGAGGCCGATTTTGATAAAAACTAAAACTGCATCATTACTTTGTTAAAATAACTTTTTCCTTAGCCGGGAATCGAACGAGTTCATTTTGAAAAAAAATACACCCTCTATATTATTCCACTATCTGATAGTGTTGCTTATAAGGATCAAAATCTGGAAAGTAATGATAAATGAAAAACTAAAGGAAAAGCCTCAATATTAAGAAAAAACATATTTTTTCATATTAATTTGGCAGCTAAGTTCCCGCCATTCATTAATTTAAACATTTCGTGTATTAACATTTTTTTTGGCTCAATGTTTCTAATCATTCGAAATGGACGTTTTGTTTCCCAATAATTTATATTTTTATGTCCGACTTAGCTAAGGTTATTTTTAGGACCATTAAAATAGATTTACTTGCTATGGGCGGAGTATCGTCTACCTAATAAAGTCAATTACTTTTTAGAGTCAAATCCGAGTGATTACTAAAAAAAGAGATATTTAACGTTGGAACGAAGTTGTAAACAACAAACAATAAGAATTTACTATTTAATCAGTTATCTATTTTCATTAAGAAATAAATCCTAAAAACGGCGGTAACTTATTTGCCAAACTATTACTTTCTCATACTAAGCCGTATGTCATAGTCATAACATCGAATAATTAGTTGATTAACCAACAAATTCTTCAATGGTATGACTTATTTCTGTTTCTAAAGAATTATACATAAATCATTTGTTATGTATAATCCTTAAGGATTAGTATGCCAATGTATGGAAAAATACGTATTTACTTAAAAAAATCCTTTTCCTTTAATTTGTCACATAACATTACTTCCCAGAATTTGATCCTTATAAGCGACACTATCAGATAGTGGAATAATATAGAGGGTGTATTTTTTTTTCAAAATGAACTCGTTCGATTCCCGGCTAAGGAAAAAAATATTTTAAAAAACTAATGATGCAGTTTTAGTTTTTATCAAAATCGGCCTCGTAACTCCTTTCAGCATTTTTCGCTTATTCTTATAGTTTCGGATTTGGCCCTGAAGGCCCGTTTTAAAAATTCACCCTGTATATATAAAATAGCAAGGTGACTGACTGATTGACTGACTAAATGATTTTTTCATTTTTCAGAAATCAACGTACAGCCAAAACCGCTTAATTTAGAGTTCTGAAATTTTGCACATGGGTTCGCTATATAGCGTAAATAAGTACTAAGAAAGGCCTTTTGGAAATTCTACCCCTAAGAGGGTAAAACAGGGGATGACAGTTTTTTTCAAATCCTTTAATTTTGAAGCAACTACTGTAAAATTTAGTATTTGGCTTTCTGGATAGGAATAAAGACACACCTATTTATCCCTTTCCGAAAAATCAACCCCATAGAGGGCAAAATAAGGGTTAAAAGTTAATTTGAACAACCGTCAATTTTGACGCAAACACTATGAAATTTTGTATCTGGCTTGTTGGATAAAAATAATGAAATTCTACCCCTAACGATATAAAATAATTACTAGAACTTTGAATTACTGAAGTTATATATTCTATAAATCGTAAATGGTGGATGATTTTCCGAAATAGTTACACGTTTTAAAAAAAAGTTAACCAAAACTATGGAGTGGGGTATCAAAATAAAGGAAATTAAAAGGTGATGACACACATATTATATGATATATACATGTGTATAACACATCGAGGTGACTGTCTGACTAAATGCGTAATTTGCTGCGCCAGACACCAACGTAAAGGGAAACCGCGGATCTTTAGCGTGCTGGAATTTTACACATAGGTTCTTTATATAGCGTAAATGAGCCCTACGAAGATAAAATAGGATAATATTGTTTGAACATCTTTTGTTTTTGAAGCAGATACCTATTATAAAACTTTTTTTTGGCTTTCTTGCTAAAAAATGATGAAACGCCTATTTCACTGTTTTTGAAAATTCTACTTCAGCCTTTATAGTGCAGTCGGGTTATGTTAGATCCGAGGGAATAAAATGCAGTGCACCTAAAGTCCGCTTATAAAGATACATACAAGATACGTGCAAAAAACATAACCCTTCCTTGGCAGTCAAGTAAAAATAAAAATATGGAATCAACAGGATGCCATTAATTCCCTTGAATAAAGTGAGTTTATTGGAAAACAGTCTTTTCGATGGATTTTTTTTCCGTATCTTTTTTGGCTATGTTAAGCAATCTTATTTTAGTGTATCTTTCGACAATAGACTTTATTATAATAATTCTATGACTATTGTCGCGGCAGTTGGATGAAAAGACATCATAAAATATATTAAATAATAATTTACTTAATAATTTAATTTCACTCATTTACTATTTACTCATTGCCTATGTTTAATTATTATACAAAACAAATATTTTTATATAACAAAAAAAAGAAAAAAAAAATTAAATTAAAGAAAAAAATATAAAACAATAGCGTCTCCATTCAAGTTAGAACAGAGTCACCATGTAACCCGAACAAATCAAGTGGGCTTGCAATAGTAAGAATTGTACGTTTAGTAACAGACTTTACAATTTAAATGGTTTATACATTCTGTTGATTTTTGTTGATAATTTTTAAAACTTAAAAATAAATTATTTACGAACGAAATAGCAGTATTTATAATTGAGTGATAGCAATTACCTACTTATAATAATAATACTTACCGAAAATACGATATTCCATCATTTGTTAGCGTACTAGACGTGTGATTTTTGCAGTTTTGAACGAGCACTGAGGCATGTTTATTCTCCGAACGTTCAAACACTACTAACCTAAAAGCGCACCCAAATGTCTATTTGGGTGCTCTTTTCGTCGCGTCATTTTTTGTCGCTGATTGTGTATCTAGTTCTTATTAGTGATCGAAGGTTAGGACTATTAAACTAAAATAAAAAAAAAAAAAAAACAACACAACAACAACGATAATAATATATTTGCCCATAATAAGTGCGATACTATCATTGGCCAGTATTAAACTATTGATATGGTGATCAGAGAATAAGGAGACAGTGGAAAAGTTTCATTATCACTTTCCGAATGAATTATTCATCGACCTGAACCGAGCGAGAGCTTTTTGTGGAGCTTTCGAGCCAGCCTTGGCACAGAGTAAATATGTACAGAGCTCACGATGCTTAATGCGCTTTGTTGCTGTGTAGTGTTTGCCTCTGTTTTATGTCGGTAACGGCGTGTTGTGCAATACAGTTTTGTTATAGGTTGGAATTTCAGTTGAATCTTTAGGTCCACTAAGTCAAATAACTATTTATTAATCTGTGACTAAGTGGTGGTAGGATACTTTGACGTTCGTATGTGTCTTCACCCTTACTTTTTGAAGGTTACAACCAACTCAAATTTTGGGTTACTTTCTTTTCCTTCGGCTTATTTCTATGTAATGATCTGGACCAATCTTTCCTTATACAGCTCTGGTCTTGTAGCATACAAAGGCGGCAGTCACTTACCAACAGATAAACTGTGTACTCATTTGCTACTAGATTTTCATGAGAAAATCTCCTAACATCATCTTAAATTTCATCTTTAGGACATCATTAACTTATTGTTCTGGGTCTGCCTTTGTGTACAAACTTGTTTTTGTGTGTGGCAATAATTTTATATAGGACATCAGTCAGTCAGCGGCTTTGAGCTTAGAAAAATTGCAAAAAAAAAAAATTGTTATAAGAATTATTCCACGCAAAATACGTGAATCTGTCGTTATATTTATACAATTTAGTCGTCCTTTGTAGTTGTAATACTCCGCATACGTGGACCGAGCCAGCTGACCGGAAGTGCGGTCGTTGCTCGGAAATTGGCATGAACCGATACCTGTATGTATGCGAATGTCAGGTTCGCATGCCTGTTCATCGACTGTATTAGTATTTGCAAAAAAGCAGTCAGGAGAACTTATTATTTTTTCTGTTCGTCATTTCTATTACTTTTGGAATGTTTGTCTGTTTCTTTGTCTGTAAGTTTAAAATCGCATTAAAGCAAAACTACATGGAATATAATGGATTAATAAATAAAACATGGTTCGTATCTTGATTTAACATTTAAGTCTTTCTGTCGTTGGGATCGATATGGTCTATCAAAAGTTATTAAAATCTTAAACCTGAAGTAATTTTTCTAACATTGCACGACGTATATACGGAGCGGAGAATTTGAGTTTACTGGTTTGATCCATAGGGTTGATGGCGTTGCATAATTAACGTTAAATTCGGAATCAATGCGAACGAAATCGCAGACACAGCTCGTATGTAATATATCGGTTACATTAACATACAATGTGCGAGTGCATTGCGCTATCGGTAACTGGTTTAATCCAATTACGGCAATCTATTGCCGACTTCGATACAATCAGTACGACGCGAATAGATTTATGTCAATGTAAGGTTTACATTCATTCCTTTAAGTATTTTAAAGGAAGAAAGTTCAGTCAGTAGACCTACGAACGACCAGGCAGGTGGTTTTTAGGATCGTATCGGAGGCAGAGCCCTCTGTGGTTCGACACTGGCGGCACCACTACCATGCCTAATAACAGCAGTGTTAAGCGCTGCTGTAATCTGGTTTGGAAGGGTGTGATAAGTGAGACATACTCGTACTTAGCCGAGGCATTCCAACTAAGTAGGGTGTAGCAAATCTGTTGCAAGCCTTAGGTGGAGTTTAAGCATATCAGGGGTTGATTACAGATGCCCACAGTAGCCACTTATCATCCGTTGGAATACATTTACATTTGTTGTTTTACCAATTATAATCACGATAATTTTATCGTTCTAACTTCATTGACTTGAGCTATTTAAAACAGACTTATCATATTTACATGTTAACATCGAGTGATGAAGTCATCTCAAAAAATTCAAAGAAGTCCACCAAGAGACCTTCATATTTCCACTCGTTAATTGACCCTAAGAGAAGGTCGTCGAAATCTCGATTTTGGAAACTTTATAAAAATTCATGCGACACATATTTGCGATGGCGGCTTTCCAACTCCCATTTGAGGATGTCGATGTGCGGATTAAGACGTACTGGTTGCCAAAGAATGCGATTGATTTCATCGGGACTATCAGATTATCAAACCACATCGGATGTAGGAATGTCTTTTTGATACGATATAAGTACAAGATGGAATCTACCTAATATTAAGTAGCTTCTGGAATTCTGTCTGGAAAATGTGAAGTATTATAGAATTATCTTAGTGTTTAGCGGGTTTCGAAGGTGGGAGAGCTTATTGTTAAAGCTATTTCTGCCTACTGTGTTCAGTGCCGCTGTGTTTGAAGGGTGTGATAAGGGATACTTATCTGGGGTGTTCCAACTTACTCCTCAGGGGTACAACACATCTGTGGCTGACTTCATGTAGGACTCTTAAGTTTGCTGGTTAACTGCAGATGTCCATGGGCGGCAGTATCTATGTACAGATCAAGTGGAATGCATGCTACTACTTCAATCTAAAGAAATAGAAACTCGGTGTCAGTAATTCCAACTTTTGGATCTCAGATCCACTTCTAATTTAAAACCCATCTCTGTTAGAAAAAGAAATTTCTCTGTTAAAGATTGACAACCATAGCCACAAGCTAAGGCCTAATTTAATGTGGTAAAGGTGCAATATTATTGGGCAATATTCTTAAGAAAAGCTGTTAGGACCAACGTTAACCCACTTAAACATTGGTTAGAATTCTATTAACCTCATTTTCAAACGACCATTCGCGGTTTTTACCAATCGCGCTGGAGTATAAAATGTCGATTTGGATACGTTTCAGGAGAATGGTATTAGCACATAAAATTCGCAAGTGTAAGGCCTAACATCAGATTTTCTCCAGACTTGGCACGTAGTTCTATTTCTAATGCTAAATCTGGTCTAAATGGGCTTTGCATGTTAATAAAGATTGGGAGAAGTAGGAAATATATTTCGATATACGATAACGTTGAGTATAAAATCTAATTTTAGATTTCAGAAATAGGAATCGGAAATTTTAGTTTGTGTGGTCAGTGTCGTAACAATGGATATCGTTACTTGAAAGGTGGTAGAGGCATTTGAAAGATGGTAAAGTCAGTATGGTACGACCGGGACGGTTCTACTATTACACCCACTTCTATTCTTAGTTTTCTTCATAGATAACTATAGATATTTCACCGCCTTGTAATTGAAGGAAGCCATTAAATGGCTTAAACGACTGACAATTCTGTCAGCCATTTAATGGCTGTCGCGGTGTAATTTACGCAGAACAATGCCGACATGCGCAGCTAAGTGGTGCAAAAACACGAAATCGAAGCAAAAGTGCGGATAAATATCGTTTCATTCGTAAATGAACTAAAAACTATATTTTTAAAATATTTTTCAAACACGAAAGTAGATGACAGTGGCAATTTCAATTGTCAAAACTGATTACATTTTCTTGTTAGGAGTGAGTAATTCTTACTAATCTATGGTTTTCTCACAGTGTTTGAACAAGTGATCTAATACGAATATAATTTTGAAAAATCAGTGATACCTGAGATTCGCATCCCAGACGCTCCAATTAAAAGACCAGACCCAAATCACTGCCTTTTCTTTCATGTTTAATAATCCATTATTTTCGGATGAAAATAATATAAAAGTAAGATACCTTTAGCAGTAATTTGGTATACCACAGTCAAAGAGTAAATCCTTTATCTGCTCACAAAGACATTAGGGAATCGTCGAAGCGCACAAGCTAAGCGAACGGAAACTAATGCTACTGAATCTTCTTCGTACTGGTATCGATTTTAGAATTAGATTCGGATTATGTTGCAAGTTTCTCCAATTCAGCAAAAGAGGCACTTGGGTATGATTTGGTATGTGAACGTGTTGTACTAATTAGTCTGGGTGAAATAGTCTTCGCTGCAGAAGTACTGGAATATTTATCCTAAACATCAGAAGTGTTGTGTGTTTCGAAGATTTGTAAGGCGCATTCATGTTATAGAGTATACGTTATAACCTAGGTAAAGCAATTTAGTTGATCATGTTCAGTTCCGTTTGCATTTGGAGTTAGACTATTAGATGAGACCTACAGGGTCAGGTTTCTGGAAGCTATTGATTTCCCTATCTCTTGAGTTTTATGGTTATATATAGGCCTCTCATGGTTGGTCCTATATCTTCTGATTTCAACACTACAAGACTATAAAGCAAATATAATAAGTATGTCAAAAAGCTTAACCACGAATTTATATTCATAAAAATTAAATATAGCAAAGTATAAGTTTAGTAAAAATAGAAAATACTTTTTACTATAACATTGCCCTTCTACTACGTACGAGTAAAAGGTCTCGAGGGCTGTAACATGTAAATAAAATGATGTAGAATGTCGTAAAATTATAACCGAAATTTAGGGAATGGTTTTGTATGAAATATTTACTAGGCTTACTGTTTATATGAAGGAACATTCATTTTCGTGGAACAAAGTACTTTTAAAATTTGAATAGAAAACATTGTTCTTGTCTAAAAATATGTTTTTGTTAATTTTAGTAAGCATATGTAACTTTTATTAATTATGATTTTACTATTACTGTTTCAATAAACTATTGTAATAACTAACTAAGATATTTTGTGATTAATTAATATTTTAATCTTAGATAAAAATATTTTATATAATTGGAGGCACGACAGTGTCTCCGCCAAGTTCGAGAACCTTAACTTTGTTTTATTATACTTCATTATTAATGAATAAACAACCTACAATAAGTTCTTACTAACTAATTAATCTAGATGTTATGATATAGAGTTTCCATTGAATAACAGGTAAAGTATGGTACTTATAAAATTAGAACGGTACGATTATGATTCTTCTTTGACAAACAAAAAAATCCTTTATAATAAAGCAAATATAGGATAAGTCAAAATATTTCTATTATTTTATGAAAATTAATATTATAACGCATCTTTCTGTAACTATATAAGCAATACTATAAATCATTTTTACACATCACTATTATTAGTATTTTTACACGTGTGTTTTCTTTGTGCGTTTTTACAGGTGTACAACGCCAAGGATGTATTAATATAACGAACAACAACAAATCGAACTTTAACGCCACATTTGCACTCTAACATCAGCCGTTAAGTGTTATATGTGACGCAAATATTGTATTTGTTGTAAATAATCGGTGTTGCTGATTGTCTTGGCAAATGCTTTGAATGTGCCAACTGCTTTTATGTAAGTGATTGTACTGAGTTCTCGAACTACTTCGCTTTTAACGTAAGTGCATCTGTATAGGCGATTTTCACTTAACAAAATATATAGTTTTTGTGTTTTATAATCAGGTTCTCTAGAATTTTGTTCAAAGTATTGCCCGATTTATATAAATTGATTAGCGTACAAACTAGTTACTCGTACAACCCCCTTTTTGAAGTGTCGAATATTTAATCAGTAATACTTCATCGTAATAGTTAAGCTTTCAATTCTTGTTAGTATTTTGTATTATAGTCTATTTTGCTTATTAGTCTGCTTAGAATATTCTAATCTACTATGTTCTGTAGAACTCTACTTATTCTTTTATAAATCTACCCGACTTCTTTCTCACAAGAGTAGATTTCTTTAACCACTTATATTTATATTTGTACTTGTCTTCAAATGAAGTTAAGTTATTTAGATTGATTACGTCAATTAGATATTTTACGTTAAGTGTAAATCGCCTTACATGTTCATGGCATAATTGTCCAATTCGAAAAAAAAACCAATTTAAAGGTTAAAATTTAAAAATAACAACAAGAACAAGTAGCTATGAGAACGATGGTACATGAAATATACCCTGTAATACTTCTATGAAAGCAGTTCGATGACTCTTTACAGATATAACAAAAAGAAAAAATACAATTTAAAAAAGAAAACAGAAATGTGAAAATAAAACTGAAATTGCTGAATTGGAACCACTTAGCTAAAACGCTTGTAAAGAGTCACTTGTGTTGGTTGCAACTCTGTCTAGCTTTCTCTGGCGGGAACTGGAGAGTAACTCACTGTTTTCAAAACTATTTACTTACACAATGAATAAATGCTTGCATAATTGGATTATTTGTTCTCTGTTTTTGGAGTTGCATTTGATACAATCATAACTTGTTCGTTGTTTTAATGTTTGTTTTCTTTGTTAGTGATATCAAATGCGGCTCCAACTAAATGTGCATAAACAATTATTCACAGATCGTAGGAAATGTAGACAGTGCACGGAATTTGACAGTGAAGCCAAGTTAAGCAAAATTTCCTATTTGTTATTATTTTTTTGGATCTTGACTCCATTTTATTTCTTTTTAATTATCTCAGTTGGCTGTACTTTCGAATTTCTTGCGTTCTGTTTATCAATTTTCCTATAATCTGTGCATTTATTACTGTTCTATGTGTACCAGACCAATAAGGTTAGATATGCTGCACGAATATCTCTTCCTTCCTGACTGCTATGGCACGTTTCTGCACAATGGTTTCCGTTTAGAGTAATATGGTCACTATAGATTCTTTTAAATTTTGATAAATGTTTAGGATTATTGTTAAAATTCGATGTAGCATTTCTATCATAGATCTTTTTATTCTAGGAAAGAAAACGTATCATGAAGTTTAGATTCATTTAGTTCGAATGAATTTTGAATCCTACATAATTTAGTTCTTCTAAGAATAATCTTATTTTAGAGTATAAAACATTGTTAAGTAGATACTCATTTACTTCAAATGTCCCTTGAAGTATTTTACAAACGATTAATAAATTTTACCGTGTCCCATTAAACATTTTTGGCTTTAACATTTTAATTAAACGCTCAAACCTGTTTGGAAACGTTCGCATCGAAACAGAATTAAATTTCGCGCTGTCATTTCCATATTGCAAAGTCTCTAATGAAATTTTCTCACCGTCGACGCCACAAACGTTCAATATTCGCCGTTCAAAATTATTAGACTATTACCATTATGTATATTATGAGTATATTAGGCGGATATTAAAGGTATGATGAGCATATTAGGCAATTGTCGTACACAAAATATTTTTTTGTGTAATAAAGTAATCACATTTTTTTAATGTTTGGTGGCCCTTTGCCTGTAGGATTGGAGTCTCTCTGGAGTCTCGACCATAAATGAGTTGCTACTAATAATTAGAATTTAATTCAGTTTCAAGAAAATTTCCTCCCTACTATTTTCAAAATAAAACATAGCAGCTCTTTACACTGCTGCTATAAGGCAGAAAGGTATACGTAGATGTGATATGGTTTAAACGGTTTTTCATATAGTCAGAAATGAATAAGAAAATCTGAGATACTCCTAGTCTTAGAGCAGAAGTCCCTTTTGATAACGCTGTAAGAAGTATCCACTCTCTTCAATCTATAATAGAACAAAGGGCATAAGAGAGAAGTAACAATACTCATGAAATGACGATTTTGAAAATATTTGCCACAGTTTTCCAATGTTTCTTTCTTCTTTTTCTCAATTTCTTTCTCTCAATTTCTTAAGTTAAGCTGAAGTTTGACCTCTACTTTATGAGTCAGTTCTATTCTCGATTGGGAGGGGCCTAGTACTTTGAAAATGGATATAATTCCATTCATTTCAACGTTCGTAGATATCGCAACCATATTTGGAACTGACTTAACTATTATATAATATTTAGGAGTGCTAATAAATACAAGATCTTCTAAGGTGATGATTTTTTTTCTGGTCTAACCACCGCCACATTTAATTCTATCTTATAGCAGCAGTGTGTTAGTGACTTAACTTAGTTGAGTGAGTAGACTTGAGTGGTAGCAACGCATTGTCATAATCCATAGATAGATATATTTTTGGTAAAACTACTTAGAAAATACTTCACAAAACTATTAATAATAAAATACTCCAAAGTAACGTAAATATTTGCAACTTGTACCTTAGTAGTAACGGTTATAATAAACCAGTAGGTAACGTACTATAACAAGTTAATTATCTAATTGCTTAAACGGTGCATCGTAACCTGCATACCTGAAAAAAAAGAAAAGTTTCCAAAGGTATGTGAAGTCTACCAATTCGCACTTAGCCAGCGCGGTAGACTATGATCTTAATCCTTCTCATTCTGAGAGGAGGCCCGTGCCCAGCAGTGGGACAGTAATGGGGTCATGACGTAACGTACTATTAAGTATACTTCATTGCACTGCCCTAGAGCCGGTTGCATAATATGTTACTGAGAACCTATCTCCGTCAATCAGAATTGCAAATTAGCCTAATGTGCTGTCTACGCTATTGTGTCCGGTGAAGTTATGTGCACAAAGCGAGAGGACCTTGATTACACGTTTCGATAAATACTATTGAATATAGTAGGACTACATGGAGTTTGACTTAGTTATCACCGCTGTACCTATTTGTGTGCTAGCAATTTTCTTTTGTGTTACTTTCAAGGCGGTAAAAAGGTCTTCCAAAATGTATGAAGTGTCGTACAAGTATCTTAGACTTTAGAGGAAACCCGTACCTAGTGGACAATAATGGGTTGACGACGAAAAAGTTTTTTTTTTTTTAATACTGTAACTTAATCTTCAAAAGTAGTAGCTTATCTAAAGGACTTATCTTAATTTCAAATATTAATAGGCAGCAGTTTATATGTGATTTAAATAGCAAATAATGTGTGCAATTTTACGTAAATAAGGTAGTATACTTAAAAAGTAAATAGTGTACTTCAGTGCACTCGTTCTTGTGAAATAGTTATGTTTCTAATTTCAAAATTCCAGAAATATTATGCATTACAACATTATGCATTACAAGTTTTTGCAACTCTATGTTACCTAAATTGCCATTTTTATAGAAATGAATTACTTCATAATTCAAAAGCGAACCTTCTTATTTTATTTGACCAAGTTTTTTGGCAAATATCTCCTCGATAACCAACAAACCAATCCAAAAGATATGGTTTATGGTTATAGCCTTTTTCAATGGCATTCAGTTTCTTTATAGTTTGGGTACAATTTGCAATTTTTCACAATTTTCAGATTACTCACATAAGTTCCTATATTACCTTCCAAGATCTTTGCGTTCGCGGATCAAAAATGTAAATTTTGACCTCATTTCACATATAAAATTTATGTTAGAACACGAACGAATGATGTGGAGCTATCAAATATTCCTAGCACAATTTTTCCTTACGTAAAATCGATGGAACCCATTCCTGATTTTAAATTTTATATGATAGCTCAAGTGCTAAAATAGCTTTCAGAAACTGCTTCCTCATTTGAAGACTTTAACTTGGGCGTTAAATTTTATGGAGATCTCAAGAGCTGTAAACTGAAAGGTTTAGTGTATGACCTTATTCAACCGTTCGGCAGATTTTTGCAGATAAAATTTTATCTTCAGATTTAGCTCTAAGGCCATTCTCGTATAGTTTGAAACGTAGCGTAAAAAGTAATATCAAACTTAAAACATTGAAAAATATAGAATATACGTTTTGTTGAATAAATAATAACTTTTGCTGTGGATTTCGTAAATAAATAAAAACATTATGAACACTAGGTCTCTAGATAACCATTGTAAAAATATTTCATAGAAAATAACGTAATAAAATGGGACAATAAATAAGGTTTCTAACTATTAAAGTCGTATTCCTGTAATTTCGAAATTATCACAGACATAGAAAGGGTACCTTATTACCCTTGTGAAATACGATACAATGTGACCATATTACTTCTAAATCCTAAACAGCATGTCAATCTTCTTGGTCGTTACAATGCTGTGTGTGCTTGGTGTATAGGAACGAATGTTTCTTCTTGCAGGCCCGGAGCGCTAGCACCAGTAGCTTTAGGAGTGTAAGTCAGGTAATGAAGTCAGTATGACGCTTTATCACGCCTGATTCATCGATAGTTTGATTTCGTTGGTTGTTTTGGTCGGCAATGATTTTTGTGTCTTTAAAATCGGATTCAAGAATAATATTCATAAAAAATATTAAAAGTTTGAACATCTATAACTTATCTTTCTTTGTGACTAACGAGACGGATTAACAGTATGCGATTTTTTAATTTCTTTATTAAAACCGCATATCGTGAGTATCCGTTACATAGTAAAAATGTCCCAATTCTTCGATAATTTTATTCTAAAATCGTATAGAGACGGACTAAATAAGGTTGAGGAAAGTACATAAATTCATGACCAAAAATCGTTGCCAAATTTTGTCACGAGTCATTTGCGTTTTAACGTAGTTTGTTTTAGCGTAGATGCATCATAATCACCGCTGTAGATGCAAGAAACTAAGGTAAGGAACAAGTCAACAGGACATACCACTAAAATAACCAGGAAGTGCTAAAACCAGGAAATGCTAATTGATGACACTTTTCAATGACACATGAATGAGCTAGTTTAAGAAGTAGATTTTTATGGAGCTGAAAAAAAATGATAAGTGTTTTTTACTACTTTTTTCAATACGCTAGCCATGTGCGGATTGGTAGACTTCATATAATTTTGGGAACTTCGGCAGCAGCAATGCCCAATGTAGGAAAAACAGAAGCGGTTGCATGAAGTAAATGATTCTGAGTGAGAGGTCATTTACTTGTCGCGAACATCAAATTTTACAAATCCAACTTTTTTGCATATTTTGAGGAAAATTCTTCATTTTCGTCAACTCATTTCAGGCTTATTCTTTTACGGCGGTTTAGTTATTTCTTCTAACGGAAGAAAATTTGACTTACATTGGACCCTGATCCTCAGCTCCCTTAAATGGATTACCTTTTTCCTTTATAGAATCAATGTTTTTCGGCGCGTTGCAACATACTCGTATGTGTGATTATTATTGTATGAGGTTGTCCTATTTTTGAAGTTGATAACGGATACATATTCTAAAGTCAGCACGTAATATTTGTTGTTGTTTTATTTTTTATTTATTTTTTTCTTTTGTTTTATGTTATTTTTATTTATTTTTTGTCTCTCGACATTATAGTATTTCATTTGTGTTGCAATTATCCGAATAAATGTTTCTTTCTTTCTTTCTTTCTTTCTTTCTTAATATCAGGTCCCTTTGCAAAACTTGTCTACTAAACTAATAATTTGCGGCGTATAAAAAGACTACCTAGGTAGAAAGCGACTGTTGTCTCTAGCTATTGTAACTTCTAAGTATTGTAAGTCTCAGCATTGAGTTCGACCTACATGTAACTGTTTCTATTGACCAACAAGCGAACAATAGAGATTGGACGGGTTTATGCAAATAGACTGCAGCTTTGCTAGCAGAGAAATATTTATTTTGTTACAAGCTAAGTTTTTTCTTTAACTTTTGATTACTACACATAGGTAGGAGAATATACGTGGTTCAGTTGTGGAAGCGCCACCAGGTTTGTAGGTGGTAGAATCCTTTGTGCTTCGACACCGGCGGTACCACCGCCACACCTATTTCTGCCTAATAACAGCAATGTTAGGCGCTGCTGTGTTCCGTTTTGAAGGGTGTGGTAAGGGAGACAGACTATTCCGAGGCGTTCCAGCTTAGTCCTCAGGGGTAGCGGCGCGTCTGTGGCCGACCTAGGTAGGAATATCTAATTCTACCTGGCGTTGATTACAGATGTCCATGGGCGGCAGCAACCACTTACCTTCAGGTGGACTGCATGCTCGTCTGCTACTCCTATATTATAAAAAAATACATCTGTGGCGGACCAGAGGGAAAAGTAAGTAATATTTGCAGTTGATTACAGATGTTCATAAGAAAGAGTGATTATTTTTCACCACGTAGACTGCATGTACATTTATTATTTCAATTTCATAAAAAAAAACTTTAAAATTCAGAGTACTCTAATATCGCTACGAATTTATTTTTACGCTGCAAATTCTTAGTTTCGTCGAATGACAGTCTGTCTTCATAAACTGTAACTTATAAGAACACATTCATATTTTAAGAAAGCTAGATTTAATATTTATCGCCCGATTAATGCTGAACATGAAACTCACATTTAGTGAAACAAACGGTTATATCAGATTACATTCAAATAGGCAGGATTCGGAAAGCCGGGGGCAAGTTTATGTAAATACTGTCCTGTGACCCAGTGACCTATATTTGAACCCAATCTCCCTCGACCCGAAGTGTGAAATTCCATCTTCGAGTGTCGTATAGATTGGCGACTTTCGTTCATTTTGTTTTTGTTCTTTATTTTAGATTTTTATTTCGTTTATTAATTTTTGATAATAGTTTAAGTTTTTTTAAAGAAAAGCCTTAGCTTTGTTGTTCGTTTATAATTATATATTTTAATATATTTAATTCTGATCTGATCTTATAATTATGATTTTTATTGTTTGATGAATACTGGAAATTATTTTTACTTGTATTATTAATCATTTAAGTAATTATATCATGTACGATAACAGAATAACTTCTCGGTGATACTAGTTAGTCATTAATAGTCATTAATAGCTCCATTAATTTTTTAGGTGAGTAACAATATCAATAAAGATTGAATACAAATTCAACACAAAACCAACCTATATTTTCATCAAATCTTCTATTATGCATTTTATAAATTACTTATGGCGTTCGTTAATTCGTTAATTCACATTTTCTTTTTATACTTATAAACATTTATAAGTATAAAAAGAAAATGTGAATTATCCTGTGAATGTTCGAAAGATCTTCTAAATCTTCTCAATTGGTTGTGAAACCTACAAATTCATATGCATCATGGTAGACTGTGCCTTCATATTCAGATATAAGATCTTTGCCTGGGAAGAATATTTTCATCTTTAATTATGTTGTCCGAATTTGTAACTAATAAGTTACTAAGAGTAGTTTTATCGGGATGAAATCGCATCAAAATCGCAAGTGTGTCGCACCGATTCCCTGACTATTCCAAATGAAGCCCCCTCATTAACTATTCTCCCCGGTGTCGTCGTTTCCTTATCGTTCCACATTTTAGGGTATTTATATCTTCGGAATACGTCATCAGTTATTTTTGCTTTTATTACGGTATTTTTTTAAGAGAGGTACAATATAAGGATTCGATTTGATCATTACCTAGACAGTTTAAAAAATATATAATGACAATTTTTAGTCAGTAATTGTTGAAGAAATGTGTTTCAATAAGACTTAGAATAGCTTTTTGGAAAAACGTGTAGTTGAAGGCGAATAAATTTGGACGCAGTTTTGAATTATGTATTAAATGTATATTTTAGAGTGTTGTTTGAAATTGTTACAACAAAGTTGAACGAAAATAAAAAGAAAAAGAAAATGACGCGACTCTTGCTTCTGTAAATTTAGTTATTTTAAAGTTATGTAACTACGGACAAGCTGTTACAGGAGTCGGTTAAAGTTAGTTTTTCGGGTGCTTTCATAGTTGGAATTGTAGTTTAAATACCAAAATTCATGATATTTTTGAAGTTATACTTTTGAAAAAAATATTAGTGGCGCGTACAAGGCATTTTAAGCATGAGTCAAAGTTACGTGCGCAGATGTAACATATACTCGTAATTTACTTGTTGTATTAAAACATTTTTAATTCATAAAAAATACGTTACAGAAATATATTTTTTATGTGTGTGTGCACAAGATCTACACTTTACATTTGATGGATAAATTAAATAATATTTACAAGATATATATATATCTATATATGCTTGTCTATGTCTACCAATTCGTACTTGGCCAGCGCGGTGGACTAAGGCCTAATCCTTCTCATTCTGAGAGGAGACCCATGGCCAGCAGTGGGACAGTAAAGGGTTGATGATGATAGATATATACTTTATAGACAAATATTTTATTTAAGCACAACTAACGTTTTCATTAAAATTTTCATTCTATGAATTTTATATCTTGATACTAGTAGACATTTATAAATCTAACTAAATTAAAATTTAGTTCAAATAAAAATGCCACGAAATCTAGATCTACGCTTAAAGTTCAAATTAAAATATATCCAGATTTGACTTTTTATTCATAAGACTCATGCTACTGTTAACAAGGCGCTTTCAGACCGCACGCGACATTCATATTTGTTATAGCGTAACATTCGACGCACTTCTGAGAGCGCCTTTATATTTTGAACGAAACTATTATATTTTATTTGGGTTGTATTTAAATAGAGACGTGAACTTTCAACGTGTTTTTTGTGTAAATTCTTTGGCATATTCAAATGTAGAATAATATAACTGGTATAACTTGATTCCATATAGAAACAAAACATTTTCTTTTGAAAATTTGTAAGCAATAAACTTTTTAATGCTGCAATTTTGACTAGTATAATTTTTACCAAATAAATTTATAATGCGTTTATATTTTTTGAATCTATAAGCGACATAAATATATAAAAGTAATATTATAAAAGTTAGGCTTTACTGCGTCATATTTTACGGGGCTTTTAAATAATGCTGTATCTAGCAAATGGATTTGAAGATAATGCAATTATTTGAAACTTCAGTGAAATAGCGTCATTATTGCGTATTTTTATTTGACAGAAACAACAAAGTTATATCAATGTCGAAATTATCGATGCACGTCCTGTTTTTAAAAAATACACTTTTAAGTTTTTTTTTTTAAATATTAGGTACATTGTAACTTTAATATTTTTTTTATCATATTTAAAATTATAAATTATTTTGTCATCAAAATTTTAATTAATTGACAATTAGAACTGAACCAAGTCACATAATTAAATAGAAAAACATGTACACAGCTATCCTAATACACTTAACATATTCCACGAAAATTTAACGCTCCAAATAATTAAAATCAAGAAAATTCCTATTAAAATGTTTCCGTATTCACAAAACCCAGTCACCATTAGGCGCTTTCACACCGCGCGATTCGTGTTTGTTTTAGCGTAACATTCGACGCTTCGCACGCCCTCGTTACCTGAATCTCCTTTTATTTCTATATATGAAAAACATGTACAATGTACATACGTGTATTAATACAGTTACAGGATTAGACGAAATTTTGACGCACTAAATCGTGGGTTGAACCGTGTAACTTTAACGTTAACTAAAGCCTAACCAGGCGTCAAATCTACGATTAAGCAATTCGTGGGTTATATAATTTCAGTTATGGTAACCATTGCGTCATAATTAACACTTAACATTCACTGGTCGATTTCGGTTGATTTTTTTTGTCCACTTCAGTATCTATCAACGTTGATTAAAAATTGTGGTGACAGTGTTATAAATGGCGTTATTAGCAAATAACTTGGTGCAACACATAAATCTTACATTCTATCTCTATCGTCTATCGTTATAGTTAAATTAAACGTAAACTTTAAACGTGCCTACGGCGCTACAAGCGTTAAATAATGAAAATAAAGAAAATGCCTGTTAAAATGTTCCCGTATTCACAAAACCCAGTCACCATTAGGCGCTTTCACACCGCGCGATTTGTGTTTGTTTTAGCGTAACATTCGACGCTTCGCACGCCCTCGTTACATGAAGCTCCTTTTATTTAGGTTTTAATAAGACTTGGAAATAAATATACTTTTTATTAATGGATTTAAAAAGGCCACGAAATAAAACTTAACCCAAATTTATTTGATGAATTCGTGGTTTGGATTAAAAAATTTTTATAATATTGAAACAAGCCCAGATAAGACTAGATTCCCATCTGTGTTTGTTATCCTTGCTATCCCTGATGACAAAGTTGCAACGCCTATTTTCTTTACTCGTATATTTTCCTTAACACACCCTTCAAAGCGGAATATTGTAGCGCTTAACACTGCTGTTATTAGGCAGGAATAGATGTAGACGAGATCCCTCCGGAGTCGAATCACAAAGGTTCTATCACCTTTAATAAGGAAATCTCCTTTTCCCTACCATATAAGGGCTACTTTCGCCTTTATTTACTGTCAGTTTCGGGAAACAATGAAACCATTTTATTTGTTAAAGCTACATTTTATTGCATTGACTATGTAGTCTTCGTGATGTCTTGTTTTGTATTAAGGATTAACTTTGGCTATATGTAGTGGTAGCCATATTGTGATACGTAGTCACACATTTTAGTCGCCGGTCATCATTTCCATGAATTCTGTAATCAAAACATAACAATTAATTTATTTTTATGTGCAAACAAAATATTTCTTTTGTTCCTGTAAAAAG
Source organism: Epargyreus clarus (assembly GCF_041222505.1). Taxonomy (NCBI): domain Eukaryota; kingdom Metazoa; phylum Arthropoda; class Insecta; order Lepidoptera; family Hesperiidae; genus Epargyreus; species Epargyreus clarus. The sequence goes on from NW_027332212.1 coordinate 13,075,447, forward strand.
AATCCCTGATTGTCTATTGGGGCCAGTGTATATTGTTATTTCATAATGATAAGACCAGATACCGTTAAACAAATTCTAGGTAGGTACTCTAACAGATTTGTTTTTAATTGGAAGCAAACATTTCAATAAGAGATAGTCGCAACATTCATAAATCAGATACTAGTACGAATCAAGGTGGATTAGAGTACAATGCAGCACGCTGTTCTTAGGGCGTCCGCATAATTAAATTATAAAAAATAAAAGAAATATAAGAGATATTGAGAAATAGTAGACAAGGAAAACGCCGCGTGCGATCGCTGTCCTTCGCGCGTCTAAAAACCCGACGTATGCGCGCGTCTAGCACAGCTTATACTATTTTTCAAATAAACCCGCTAACGTGACACGCAACGATTTTAGCGGATGCCCTAATTGAATTCCCGGAATTTTACTACAGTATTAAAAATGAGTACTGACCGTCAAAGTCAACGGTGCCTGAGGCGTCAGTGTCTATCTCGGCTATCATCTCATTTAGCTGGTCCGGAGTCAGCTGGTCGTCCAACGCTGCCAGGATCTCCCTAAGGCTAGACGTAGGGATGTATCCGTTTCCTGAAATTACAGATTTGGAGATCATTATAATACAATTGCAGTTTTATGGATCATAAACATTTTAATGCAATTTGCCAGTTTTAATACTAAATATGTTTCGTTTATTAAGAATATACACTACATTTGTAAATTATTATTATAAATATATCAACCCGACTGCTAAATATAATCAACTGAAAAGAATATATAGTAATGTAGCTCATGGCACTCCCAAAATTTAGACGCATAAAAATTGTGAAAAAACTGTCTTTAAAGTTATTATTATGACATATTATTATGACGCTTTCACACTCCCACATCACACTATGAATCCCTATGTCGTGGGTCCCAGACATACATAAAGCCGAAATTATTTGCACCCAGAACAGATATCCAAATCCATTATTCAGATGTCTGTCTGGCCGGGGATCGAACCCGGAACCCTTTGCGAACGAGATCAGCATGGCGACCGCTCCCGCCACGCTGGTCGTCAAAAAAAGCATTATTGTTATCACCTTGAAACTTAATTTTCAAATATTTCTCATATTCATGGTAGGGGCAAGTTGGCTCATCTCCAATTATACGATCGAGCGCTTTTATCGCTTGCAATTATCGCTAGAAATTCATTGCTTTTTAACTCAAAAGATGCAGAACGTTGCTGTTGTTGAAAAATTGACTTTTATCTGTTTATTAAGCGATGATTTCTCTGTTTGAGATATGAGTTATTCGCATATTTCTAACAATATTCGCTTTGAGTTTTTATTATGATAATTTATTTATGAGTTCATTTATAATTTTTTCACAAGACTTCATGGAATGTAGTTGGTAACTAAAATACTCGAAGCGTCACATATTACATACATAAATATTACTAGCTACGCTTATTCTGGTGGTTACACATGATAAAAGTGAAATAATGTTACACATGATAAATAGAAATTAATGTTTCATATGTGAACATTGTGTACGTTTTATTTGATACTTAAACCTTTTCTGCGAACTTACTACAAATGCGATTTCTCGCCTAATATTTTGATATTTTCTCTTTGAATTTGAAATATTTCTAAAATAAAAAGTAGTCTGAATAATCCTTTCTTGACAATAAAAGTACTTTTCAGGTCAGTTAAGCAAATTCATACATTAAAATGGACAAACTAACATGCAAAGATAATTGTGATATCAAATTGCTCACATGCATTTTCATTTGGATTCTTGTATATGTAGGACAATGTAGGTAGATATAGTTTATGGTATTGGTATACAAATCTAGGTCACTTATTACTATTAAACGAACGATGCATTGATGATTTTGCTGAAATCACGGGCATATAGAATGCAAGCTGCAAATATATAGACAATCTCAATATAATAAATGTGGAATTCCTTTTGAAATAGAACTAATATTTCATCACCCACTCATATTGCGAAAACGTATCGTGGCACATTATCATTTTCTGCAACGATTTTAGCTTATCGATTTGTTAAACAAAAATAGTTGGGGTGTCGTGACTCGTGATTGTTTTTTGTGAAAAATAAAATTCAAATTTTAAATTCCATGCAATGTTGAGATTTTGCCGAGTACAAACGAATAGATGCAAAAAGGAGTATGTAATAACCATGTTGGGTATATTCGGCACTCACCATGACGCTCTTTAGTACCTCGTTTAATGTGAGATTTTCAGCTCTAATTAAAGGATTAAGATAGGATTGTGACAATTCTAAATATAGATCCCAAAAAGAGAACTCTAACAATCCGCCCTAAGCTAGGGTGGTTGCTGTGGTTTAAACCCCTTTTATTCTAAACTAGCGTTTAACCGGGGCTACGCTGGTATTCAGACCCTTTTATCTATCCCCCGGAAACGGTATTTTTTTCGAAATAAAAGGTACTCTATGTCATTTTCTGAGCCCAGACAACGTGGGTGCAACATTTCATAATAAACGGTTATTTAGTTAATCAACAACAACCGAACAAAGCGGTTAACAAACAAACAAACGAACATGCGCTTTTAATTTTTTTTTATAATATAGGAGTAGCAGACGAGCATGCAATCCACCTGATGGTAAATAGCTACTGCCGCCCATGGACATCTGTAATCAACCCCAGATAAGATTAGATATTCCTACCTGAGGTCGGCCACAGATGCGCCCCTACCCATGAGGACTAAGCTGGAACGCCTCAGAAACGTCTATCTCCCTTACCACACCAAATCACACACACTTTTATAATATCAGTTAGGTTGAAACCTTTACCCAGCATTGCGACACTAATCAGTATATGAGCATACTAGTTTTTGCCTGCGGCTTCGCCCGCGTTTAAAATAAAATAATATGACATACTAACATAGATAAAACTGAAAATTCGTACCTTCATTGGAATGACAGTGGCGCCATCTGGCGAAAATTGGTCGTACCAACTCTGAAACCATCGTGGGTACATAGACAACAACTTGCACTTGATCAAATGCATAGTTTACGATTAAATCCTTACTAATATCGATTAAAATAACGAAATATCGATTTTTTGGTCCAAAAGATCGATTCTGCGATTAATCGATCTTAGATCGCCATCCCTAGTTCCCGTGGGATTTCCAGGATAAAAACTATCCTATGTCCTTTCTAGGGTCTCAGACTATCTTTGTACAAAATTTCATTAAAATCGGTTCAGTGGTGGTGGAGTGGCGTGAAGAAGAGACAACCAGACAGACAGACAGAGTTACTTTCGGATTTATAATATTAGTAAGGATTAAGTTTGGATTCTGAAACCTATCATCATCATCAACCCATTACTGTCCCACTGCTGGGCACGGGTCTCCTCTCATAATGAGAAGGCTTAGGCCATAGTCCACCGCGCTGGCCAAGTGCGTATTGGTAGACTTCACATACCTTTGAAATATTTTTTTTTTATAAATCTCTCAGTTATGCAGGTTTCCTCACGATGTCACCGTTTAGCAAGTGATAATTAATTTCTAATACGCACATAACTTTAAATAATCAGAGGTGCGTGCCTGGGATTTGAACCTCAGACCCCTCGATCGAGAGGCCAAGTTTTTTAACCACTAGGCTATCACTGCTTATGATGCTGATACCTATAGTAGGTATTAACTTTTTTGGGATCATATTCCTAAAAACTTTAAATTTCCGTAGACAAAGAGATATAGTAGCCAATATACAGCTCCACAGCAATAATTCTTAAGAACTTTTGACATAAAACTTCCTGTTATGAAATAGTGTATTGATAGTGATCTTATTTTTGTGTTCCATTTCGCTGTGAAAATATTACTTTCAAGAACTTATCTCAGACTAATAAATAAGAAAGACATACACTTCTCGAACACAATATTTAAATTTGTTAGAATTAGGTCACTTTGGAAATTATAAATATTTTTACACGTATAAAAGGCAATACGTATTAATGCAATGCATTAATACGTATTGCCTTTAGTGTAGAGGAAAATCTTAGAAGAGTTGAAAGTTACAAAAGTGTGAATCTAAAGAATTATTATAACAACAAAAACCCCGATTTCTTTAAACTAACTAATCCAACAACACTTCATTTGTTAAAACGCGTAAAGTCCTTTGGGCTGCAGAGCATGCCCAATAACGACACACAGGGTACACACATACATACATATGTTAAAAACACATAACTCGACAGTCGGGAAAAATAATCAAAATGTCATTGTCGTGTCCTTATGTGATGGAAATACTTTATCAAAATATTCCACGAGTTGTGTTCCTCCCTTTTTTTACTCTAAGGTACAACTTAAGTAGCTACATCTTTAGTTACTAAGTACTTAAGGTACATCTTAAGTTTTATTACCTCGCTAACGTTAATCTCTGACTCATTAGCTGTAAATCAGCTACAGTATGTTGTATGTTTGTAACAACAGTGCCCCGCTTTGAACTTTGAAGCGCTTTGTTTGGGAATGTAAAATAGATAAACTACAGGGTTTAGGCTTGTTTGAGATTACAGTTTATTAACATCAAAACGTTCTCGTGACTTCAAGCCATATGGTTCAGGAATAAAGTTTATAACAGTTTTAGTTTATAACATAGCTTGATTAGGTATATACATAGGTAGTCAGTAAGATGAATTACCTTCTTACGTTTTATCGAATAATATACTTAAAGATCTTATTGTGACAGTAAAATTTTACATTAAAAGTAAAACTCATTCAAAGATTTTTCTAATTAACTATGAATGCCTATATAAACATAAACATTTTTTGGTTATCTTATGTTACACTTATATAAACAATATTATCATAATATTAGTAGCTGATAATGTTGTTTTTGATTGTCTACTACTACTAGTCTACTAGTCCTCTAGTAGTCCATGACTCTAAGTATGTTAGTAAGTGATAATGTTGTCTATGATTGTCTATTACTACTAGTCTATGATTCGCACGAAAGCAACGTTATAATAAACTCAGTTCCATTGCACAATGTTTACCTTGTAAAATGATTTTACGACTTGTGAAACGGTTCGTTAAGGTATTGTATCAAGAGCCAAGTTAGGGGATCACGATTGACATGCCAAGATGCAACAGGTGCAACTCGACAAGCGATCTATGCTCGTGTTTATCGAATGCACGCCCACTTTATTATATAAGTAAATAAATCAATCCAATTTTTGCTTACTAAAGGTAGAAATTTGACAATTTCTAGAACGCAGAAATTGGGTCTTTGGTAGGTTAAACATTGGATAGATCAATTATAAAGAGATCGTTAATATTATTAATAACAGGTAAGGTTATAAGATAAGGGTTATTAATAAAACATTAGTTCTCTCAGGTAGAAATGAGCTTTCCTTAATATATAAAAACACGATAACTATTCGTAAATCCTAATTTGTATCTCAACATTTCAACAGTTTTACAACAAGTTTACTCTTTCAGGTGTATCCAAAAAATACACTATTGGATAAGTGGCGCTATTGTCTAGATCAAATAATTTTGGTAGGACAATGTCTGCATCCTAGTCTATAACGTAACCTACATGTTATCTGTTAAATCCTTCGGTTAAATCTCATAAAAGTTCGTTGATTGGTCAATCCTTCATGAGAAAACAAATTACAGTACATTTCTATATTAAGTAGGTACTTTATGTTAAGGAGAAATATTCCAAAGCGATGATTTGTAAAACGTTTAATGTTTGAAATGTTCAACCAAGGTTTTTTGTCCAGCATCGAGTGCCAAGACAGGGACGTCATGGGCATGCCAAAACGCAACAGGCTTGGCTTGTCGACAAGCAACATGCTGAGTGGCAGACATGATAGCTACCGTTAAATTTACAACAGATAAAAAATTAATAGTATAATAATTAAGAGTAGAATTTTGAGAATAAAACCGATTCCGAGTGGCCTTATCCACAAAATTGAGAAGAGAGAAATTGAGGACAGCTCAATACAACAAAGTATGGGCTTGAAAAAAAAAAGATTGAATATACTTTTTCCTCGAACAGTTACATTGGTACTTCTGATCCAAAGTCCCGTTCACAGAGAGGACTATAGTTTTTAATTCTAGCCAAGTACGGATTGAGCAACTTTGATGAAAATACTTGAAAACATGGAAAACTAATAGCCGTTTAGGTTTTTGCGAGATAAATTTCGTTATTTCTAAGAGAATCGATGATTTTAAACTTTCCTTGAATTGGCGATACATGAATGAAATGATAGAATTGCCTGAAACACTGTAATCTTACACGGATTTATTTCCAGACAATGTACAGGAAAAATCAAACAAAGTTTTCTAACAATATTGTTTATTTTGAAGAGGTGTTAAACAAATAAAATAACAGGACAAGAAACGTTGTAAAACGTTATATCTCGTAAATCTGCTAGAATAGTTTTATTGCGAGAACATTTGCGGGCGTCAAAGACAATAGCAGAGTTATTCTTGGTTTCTGTCTGATGCTTTTAATAGCAGTTTTAATAGCAGCTTCATAGCAATTGCAATACTGTTATTTTCAAATTTAGAAATTATTTTAGAATCTAAAAGGGGTAATGTGTTTGGTGGATTGCAATTGTTCCCACTATCAAAATCGATAATTTATTTGGTCATCTTAATAGAAATAAGTGTCGAGCACGTTGTAGACAATTTATTTCAAATTTCTGGACTAAAGCTTCATCGACTCGAGATTATAAGCTTATGAAGCTTCGTGAGCTTATAAATACCAAACCATTTTGGTGGTTAGCCTCTACAAGGAAAATTTGAAGTATCCATACCAAATTCAACAGATATTCAACGAATTATGCTCACATCCAAAGCAAATTATGTCGATTGCAATCCAAGTATCTTGGATCAGTCCACACGTACTATGAAACTAAATGCTCGGAATAAATGCTGTCGTATGTGATTAAGTGATGTAAATATTATTTAATTTCACGTGAAACACTTGCGAAATCGACTGTGGCGTTCAAAGCCATTCACAAGATTTAAGTTTTCTTTCAATGTAACGTTCTGTGTGACTTTATTTTTTTCTTTGGTGAGGTGCTACACTCATATATAATCTGTGAGCATCGTTGCTATATAGTGTAAATAAAGTCACTCACCTTCTTTGTCATACAGTCTGAAGGCTTCCTTCAGCTCCTTCTGAAGAGCTTCGTCATCCTCATCCAGGAAGTGTGTCGCAACGCGAACGAATGAGTCGAAGTTCAATTTGCCTGATCCTGAAAACAATGTTACATCTTAATTGGTCTTAGTGTTTTAACTTAAGCGTTATCTTTTTTACAAGTCTTATTTATATTTATTTAAGAGTTACTGAAAGATATAAGTATTTTATAAAATTAAATAGTGCCATTCAGTGTTTCCTATTTTAAAGTAAAATTTTACATCACAAATTTATCAAGCTTATTATAATGTCATTCTGTTAATTAAAGCCAGTTATTTCAAAAGAAATTAACGAAGCCCTCGTAAATGACATTAATGACATTGTGTTACAGATCCATAGAGTCGATATCAAATAGAAATGACCTTATTTTTAAAATAGTCTCCAATAGTCTTTAAAGGCCCTAAAGATAAAAAATAAAATATGAAAGCTCTACAAAAATATATGAGAAAAGTAAATATAAAAATAATTTCTTACATTCTTAATATAAAGGGAAATTTCTTTATAAATAAGGATTTACGTATAAATTATGTGTTATTTAGAAATTTCTGCAATGATGCATTTTATATGAAACGATATAAAATATATTTATCTGTAAATAAAGCAAAATATTATGGTACATAATTTAATAAACAGAATACTAAAAATTTTATTCCAAAGTGTCAGAGTGTCACTCTGGCACGCGCTTCTGGAGATAATTGAAGGCGGGCGGCGTCTCCGTACAAATTAGCTCGGTATTTACACCGTCATGAAATAGACGGACAGTATGTCACGAGATTAGGCAAGCTCAGAGATATACTGAATGAAGAAATGTGGATACCCGTATTAAACATGAAATTATGTCTTGACGAATCATTTTATTTCAGCGGGTACTCACAATAACTTTTTTTTAAAATTTATTTACTATTACATTTTTTGCCCAGTTACTTTTGAATGGTTTTTCACAAAGTCTTTGCTTAAAAAAAGAATCTTAATTAAGTATATTAGAATCGTATAACATCAGTATTTCCTTTGGCCTTTTGTAAAATTAATTATCAATCTTAACAATGGACGATTAGTATGCTTTCTGGAGCATCATCGTCTATGATGTAAAAAATAATATTTCTGTCTATTTCAGTCACCCTTAGGGGAGACGCGGAGTCGCTATGCGCGTAGAATGTGAAAATATACCTAAAAGATAGTTGACATCTTCGTTCTGTACCCTTAGTATGAGTTTTTACGTCGTTACAAAAACGTCTGTTTTGGTATTTGTTTACGTATTTGTCCGTACATTTCAAATCAGCGTCCCTAGCGGATTGTATCTGAACTGATTGAAAATATATGGGCAATACGTAAACAAAAACAAAAACAGTTATTTTTGACAAAACATAAAAACTCATACTAAGGGTAATTTTTGGGAGTACTTTCGTAACCGCAGCGGTTATGTAACCGCATAAAACTGCGGTTTCGTGCATTTTGTTATAAACCATCTATGCCGCACCCGCTCCCTGAGGCGGCTGAAAATCACTCCGCAAGTTCTCCTTTTCCACCATCGTAGCGCTAAATTTCAAGTAAATAGACACACTTACTCAAAAGAGGCTTCCCTTTGTTCTCGCATAGCAACACATCTGTAATGACTATGTTTGTAATACAATAATGTATATATACAGCTGCTAATGTTGATTTGAGGGGATGCGAACAGAGGCAGAAGTTTGCAACAAAGTTGAACGTATCTCAGACGGAAATATAACAAGGAGAAAACTTTACGTTTGATTTTCAAGACGAAGACGAAGTATGTGAATATTTACATACAGTCTACATGTTTGCAATATAATTAAGCGTTCTATTATTATGCTGTCTGTGTAATATTTTGATAAATAAGTTATTTTCAGGCTTATGGATAACTAACTGAAAGCATTATTATCTTGGGTGAGATTCATACATTGATATTATTATAATACATTGGTTTCTCGCTATTAAGAAAAGGCAAATACAATAGTTCACTACCATTTCCCTTTTGTTTTTTAACCTATTTTTTTGTGTGGATGTTATTGGCGTGGTTTAGTTTTAAAAAAATGTTTGGAAAGAGATTTTTTTACAAATGATTTTGGTAAAATGTTGACCGCTGTACGAAAACGAGACCGTTTTCTTTATTCAAACAGTGTTATAAAATTTGGCTTCCATTTCTGAGCTGCCTAGAAAATACTTTCGCATTGCTACAGTAATACAGTTCTATTAAAGGAGAAATTCACATAACTGCTTTATACGTTCAATCCCTCGTAATTCGTCATACATAATCCCAATAGTCGTTGTAAGCCATTTGTATTATTGAGCTGAGCTCGTGGTTCGTAGCTCGTAGGTACAAAGCGAGCCGTGTTGGGACTAATCGAGTACGTAATTTGTGTGTTTGCGTGAGTAAATCTGTTATAAGGGCATTTAACCTACCGTTCTAATTTCAGGATAAATAGCTTATAGTTCTTTGGAGGTATCTAAAAAATTGTAGATGATTTTTGTTTTAATTTTTATGGGGGCGGAGAGTAATGTTTTTCAGGCATATACTCGTATATGTCATGTTCTTTGGCACGCCCTTCCTTGATTTGCCTTGCTTTGATGGCTGGGCGGATTTTAAAATTATTGAAGTCTTGTTGGATTCGACTGAAGTGTGGAAGTAACATCAGCAATATTTTAAAGCATTCAGGTTTATTTATTTTAAATTCTCAAGTATTTATTGGTCACCGAAACAGATGCGATGTTCTTGAATTTAGGTTAGAATACCTTTGTAAATGTTTATGAGTGTTTGACAGTGCTATCATGAGATGTAAATTTGTGTGACGGTGGTACCGCCACAATCGATCCATTCAGCTGCTTCCTTTAAAAAGGCGACAAGGATATAATCATATTACCCCCGAACATTGCTTTTTCATAAAATGTTGTACTTGACAAGACATCAACTGATACTTACAACCGGAAACCTCATACGTAAGCCCATCTGTCAACTTGAGTTACAAATTTAGGGCACATTGCACGGCTCATAATTTTAAACGAGGGAACTTACATGGCTAACAAGCGTGTTATGGTAACGCGGCTTGACTAACAGTCGAATGTGGAGACAAATGCTAGGGATCCGCGCAGAATAGCTCTTGCTATTTTCATACTGTTTTGGTATAGTAATATAAAAATACAATAGCATACAATACATAATATACAAGTAGCAAACGAGCATGCTGTCCACCTGACCATAAGGGGCTACTGCTGACCATTTATATCTGTAATGAATCCTGAATAAAATTGCATATCTACCTGAGGTCGGTTATAGATGCGTTGGTATCGAGGAATAAGTTTGTAACGCCTGGTAAAAGAATAATATGTGTCTTAACAAACCCTTCAAACCGGAAAACAACAAAGTTGCAAACTACAAGTCATTGCACGGCTCATAATTTTAAACGAGGGAACTTACGTGAGTAACAAGCGTGTTATGGTAACGCGGCTTGACTAACAGTCGAATGTGAGACAAATGCAGGGACCCGCACAGAATGGCTCTTGCTATTTTCATGCTGTTTTGGTTAAGTAATATAAAAGTAGCAAACTACCATGCAGTCCACTTGATGGCTAGTGCAGCCCATGGATATCTTTAATGAACCTGTCGGACACAGATGCAATAGTAGCGAGGACTAAGTTGGAACCGCGTTGAAAGTCGGAAAAGTATGTCTCTCTTACCACACCCTTCAAACCGGAAAACAGCAAAATGCGAATTACAGCTCATTGCACGGCTCATAATTTTAAACGAGCGACCTTACGTGACTAACAAGCGTGTTATGGTAACGCGGCTTGACTAACAGTGGAATGTGAGGATAAATGTAAGAATCCACGCAGAATAGCCCTCGCTATTTTCATGCTGGTTTGATATAATAGGTGCAATTCCAAGCGTAAATAATATAATTGTAGCTGGTATGACCGTACCCCTCGTACTGAATGATATCTCACTCGCATGGTATTTGCATCTTTTTTTCACTATGTAAATTATTCGTATTATATATTTTTATAGAATTTTTTAATATTTACTTACCCGCATTATATATTACATCATTTTGAATAGGTAAATCAATAGTAGTTTTAACCGTAGACGAAATAAAAATTATTTAATATTTTAATATCAATCATTTTAGTCAGTTTATCAAAAGTTAGATTTTAATCGGATGTAAGATTTAGATTAGGAAATAAGTTATTTTAAAGGAATAGTTAAGAGTACGTTTAGTTGGTACCCAAAAGTCACTAAAAGTACAAACCGCAAATGAGTGATGGTTCCTCGTTATTGCTTGTTAGTTTTACGGCGAATAAGCTACAGGTGAAAGGTACTTGAACCAGAATAGTTGGATAGGGAGTTACCATCGCCACACCTATGTCTATCGTGAAGCTTTTTGCGTTTTGGTGGCAGGGGTGGTTGTCGCCCGACCCACATATAAGATGATCATCTTAGCCCTCGGACGTAGCAACGCATCTGTGGTTGGCCTATCATTAGATGCCTATCATTAGGCCTTTCAGTAGGTAGGACTGTCTGCTCGTTTGAAGCTTTAATCCTAATAAAATAAATAATACGTGGCGAAAAAATTTATTAACCTATGTTTTATGACTTTTTCTCTTTTTACACGAAAATTGTTAGTTGCCTATCTTTTTCTAGTATTCATGTCAGTGTTTGAAATGTGCAGTATGGCAGATAAATGAAGCGTTTTAACATAGTCTTTACGTATAGCAACTTATAAGTACGCCTTCTAAAATCCTACATGAGATTGATTACAGATGTCGATGTTATAATAATTAATATTTAATTTTACTTTATAGTACGCAAACTGTGTACTATATTGCTTCTATACATTGATAGAAAAAGACTTATAAAAAAAGGAAAGTGGCAACCCTATTTCAAGTTTGGCAAGTAAAACCAATGAGAGCAGTTGCTTTCAAATTAAAGTTGGGGCTGTCCGCAAATGACTGACGGTTCCTCGTTAGTTCCCGTTAGTTTGACTGCGAAAACTACATATTCGCGGTTTACGCGTATACTCGTAACTTAAGTTTTTTTTACTAAACTAACCTTGCAAGGTTCTTTTTGGTACACGAATTATTTTCTTTGATTTACATTGTCAAATCTTAAAAATTGATCTTCACAATGAATAACATTACTTTATTTCGTTTGTTTTTCAGAAAACCCTTTCATTTTATACCCATCTTATAGAGGCGCATAAATATCTGGTCCGCTATCTTGTGTCGTTTGCCATATTGGATTTAATCGTCACTAGGCTAATCATGCACTGTCATCCAAACGAAACGTATATGAATTTCAGTTCAATGGGTTGCAACTAACTGGTTTAAAATTCAGTTGCAAGATTTGACCCTCATATATGAGCGAACAAAGCAAGTAAAAGCTCGGAAGAATATGAAAAACAGTATTCTAAACCTACAATCAGTGACACACAAAAAAATGTTGACCACGTTTCACGGCCAGCGAAATGAGGGCCGGTTTACTGGTATCTGAGTACATTTATCATGCCGCTTTGATTTATATCAATTGTTATAGCGTTTGGATTCGGCGAAATTGATTTACGATCATCTGCCCTCGAAACCCATACGATTTTTTGCGACTTTGCGACTATAACTGGATGTGTCTACATAAAGTTTTTAGGAACATCGTATCTGAAAACATTAGTGTTGAGCCCTGGTATATTCTGCTTTGTATGCTACTAATCAAAACTCCAGTTCTTCTATGATTATTGATGTCCATGGCAGGGAGGAACTGCTTCCATTAGATTCTGCCAGAGGTTTGCCGGGCCGGAGGTGCAAAGATTTTTTTAATAATAGCGGATTAGCAGACGAGCGTGCCGTCCATCTGATGGTTACAGGCTACTACCGCCCATGGACATCTGTAATGAACTCCAGGTAGTATTAGATATTCCTACCTGAGGTCGGCCACAGATGCGCCGATCTCAGGTAGGAATATCTAATCCAAAAGACTAAGCTGAAACGCCTCGAAAAGTATGTCTCCCTTACCACTCCCTTCAAACCAGAACACAGTGGTTCAAACTGCTGTAATTAGGAAGAAAAAGGTGTGGCTGTGATGCCTCCGGAGTGGAACTATAAAGGTTTCTACCAAATGAGGTTCAATAATATATCCACTAAACTCAAAAACTTGTTATACAATACTAAACTTTATATCAGAATATAAGCCTGTTTGCTGATTCGGCTGATCGCAATTGCTGTTTCAGCATGTTTATAGACGGCCGTGTAAGCTGAAACGTGGCATCATACTTTAATATATTATGTGTTCGTGACTTGGAATAACCACAGTGACTTATTTTTTTAGACTTACGTGTTATGTCTTTACAAAATGCTCTGTGTATAAGATGTGCGATTGTGAGGGGTCAAGGGTTTTGCAACATGGTAAAATGTATCAAGAACTCGTCAATATTGCACTATTAATATCCCTAAATGTACTAATGCCGCCCTAATGGAATCCCCTGGGTTGAATTGCTAAGTAAATTGGCATTGTCAATGTGTATGTATGGCTTTATTTAAAATTCAGTATTTAATACATAGATATACATATATAGTATATTATTTGAAAAAAAAAACACACACGTAGTACAGAAGCGACGACGTTAATATCAAAACTTAATACGTTTAACTTTTCTAATCCCCGGGAATCTCCAAAAGTGACCCAGTTTAACTTAGTCTTATTTCAACTCGGTCCTAACAATATATAGGTCAGGAGTGTACTGTGAATTTCTATTGACATCAGATTTTTTAATTTATATTAACTTTAACATGGTCGAAAACAACTAAAGGGTTGCAGAAAAGATTGAGGCTACATGTGGACATATGAAGGTTACGGTATAGCAATAGAAATTTTCTAAATGTTATTTCTCAGTACAAAGAACATTTGTACATATAAAATATATGAGATAAAAAAATTGTTTGACAGCCGATTTCCATCCTTTTTCTTCCTTTTGATAGGTTTTTTCAAAAATTATTATCTATCACTACTTGAAGACTAGCTTCTATAATATAATCTATGTATAATTGCATGAAAGTAGATAAAAACGGTTCCTTTTCATATTTTTCTGGTCTCCTATATCCGGTCTATTCAATTTACTCTTTAGTAATGGTAAAACCTTAAGGGTTTCCACCAAGAATTTGCGAACACAACATATTTCGTACCCGTAAGCAGACCCTTTTAACATAAAACGTTCTCAACAAAATTTATCCGATCGAGTTGTTATGAAATAAAATTGGGGGCGCATTAATAAGGGATAGAAGAACATTTCCATGCCGACCGTACCTGTGGAAAATTACTTACTTCTGAATCAGCATATAATTCACCTGCCCCACTGCTAGCGAAAGTTACAACTCTACTTTGACACTTTTATAGCTCGGAGGCATTTAGTTTAAATGTAATGGCAACCTGCGATTTTTTGAGGAAATAAGCAGTGATAGCAAAAGGCAGTGATAGCCTAATGGTTTAGAAACTCAGCCTCTCGAACGAGGGGTCCGAGGTTCAAATCCTAGGCTCGCTGATTTTTCAAAGTTACTTGCGTACTAGAAATTAATTATCTCTTGCTTAAAACGGTGAAGAAAAACATCGTGAGGAAACCTGCATACCTAAAAAAATTATATAAAAAAAAAACTCAAAGGTATGTGAAGTCTACCAATACGTACTTGGCCGATGCGGTGGATTATGGCCTAATCCTTCTCATTCTGAGAGATCCATACTCAGCAGTGGGACAATAATGGGTTGATGACGAAGTGTAGTTCAAACGAGGAGGTTTCACAACCACACCTGTTTCTAGCGTGTAGTATTATTTGCGTTTCGGTGTAAGGGTGTGTGGATGTGTGATTGCTGACTTATTTACATGAAAGACAACCATCTGAATTCTGAGGAGTAGAGCATCCGTGGTCAGCTTGCGTTAATAGTAGAACCATTATATTTTTTGATATATAACAATTGTATTTGACGCTCGTGAATTCTGGTTTAAAGGGTGTAGCGTAAACTTACATGAGGTGTTCCAGCTTCTATTTGGAGTTGATTACAGATATTCGTTTCTTTAAATATCCATATTATTGTGGTTACTTACCTAGGTCTTAGGTATCCTGTATTTGTATCCTAGATATTAATTCAATTTTCATTTCAACTTCTGTACACTGTAGCCTCTAACTCGTACATATTGAAAAATGGCTAAGAAATCCTCCGGGGCCTGCCAAAATAGGCAAAAAATACGAAACAATTTAAACCCAACAATTACAACGCTAAATGGACGTCCGGTTTGTTTCTAAACGATTGAGGGGTTTAAGCGATTTTGAACCCCTAAGGAAAACGTGTTAGGCGCGTCCCACGCTTGTTTAATATATTCTCATGTAGAACTACCAACCGTTCTGTTTTTCCAGGACAAGTCTTGCTTTCTACTGAAAGTGTCTGATAAGACCATAATTAACGTACGCAGGTTTAGATTGCTCAAAT
This sequence comes from Epargyreus clarus, assembly GCF_041222505.1. Taxonomy (NCBI): domain Eukaryota; kingdom Metazoa; phylum Arthropoda; class Insecta; order Lepidoptera; family Hesperiidae; genus Epargyreus; species Epargyreus clarus. Next base: position 13,091,102 of record NW_027332212.1, read on the forward strand.
TTGAAAATTAGGATGTGTGTGATAGCTAGGACTAAGTGAGAACGCCTTAGGTAAGTTTCCCTGACAAACGATCATATTATTATCATAGCAGAGCTTAGTAGGTACTATTATTATTAGGCAGAAGTAGAGTTGACAGTGGTGCCTCTAATGGCGAACCGTAGCTTCTATCGTCTACTAAATTATTACTGATGTTACAGATTAAGACCTCTTGTTATACTCAAATCATGAAGTTTGCAACAGGCCCTAGTTTCCTAAATTTGAAAATGGTAACCCTGTTCCCGCCTATTGACAGAGGACTAAGCTCGTTTGTTCTAATAAAAGAACATTCGGGGAAAATATTTATATAGGTCATTTGTTAGTATCTATATATATATATATATATATATATATATATATATATATATATATATAAATACTAACAAATGACCTATGTTTACGTCGTCCGTTATAAGTTGGCGATAATGATCTGTAACCAGAACTTTTTAAGTAGGTATGTATGTATATGCAGGATGATTTTATAAAATGATGGGTTGGCGATATCTGAAACTATAAGAATTAGTGAAAAATGTTGAAAGGAGTTACGAGGATTTTGATATAAACGAAAACTGCATCATTTTATTCTTTGAATCTATTTCCTTAGTCAGAAATCGAACCAAATGTCAATGGGATATTATGGGTGGCAAATCGGAAACTAGAAGATTTACCGAAAATGCTGAAAGGAGTTGCGAGCATTTCAATGAAAACTAAAACGGCATCATTAGATTTTTTGAAAATCTATTTAACCAGGAATCGAACAAGATGTATATGGGCGGCTGTGCTTCTTTGCTACTTATATCGTATAAAAATAACAAAAACATAATCTTACAATACTTTAAACTTGCAATTGCTCAAGAATAAAATGTATCATTCTACCCTAGAATCAGCACTTCTAAAAGTGGTTTTTTACTGTAAAATGCTCAGAATTCTTTCAAAAGGTATTTGTGAAAGCAAAGAACCGGAATGCCTTTTTAGTTGAAAGCCCAAAGAATTCTGCGTTAACAATTCCTGAAAGTTTGCGACTAATTTCAAAATTCCAAGGAAAATCGTCGGAATATTTTAAAAATAAATTTGATATTTCATTATAAATTTGATATTTAGATATGATTTCGTTTTCGCCTGTAAGTAAATAAATGTTTGAGTATATACGCAAACAAAAAAAATTCAAAGTATTGTATTGTATTGGTTATTTTTTTACTCTTATTGGGCCGTTAAACACTCATAGGGTTCGTTCTCTGTTTAGACAAATATCTGAATAGTATATATTTCGGTTCTGAGTCTTGAGGTTTGTGTATTCATCTGTGTGTGTGCACAAAGCATCTACGACAGAGCAAATCCTGTACCCTTACCATGAGTTGTTACGTTTTGACAAATATGACTGTTTTGGTATTTGTTTACATATTTGCCCATACAATTTCCAATCAGCGCCCCTAGCGGTTGTATCAGAACTGTAGTGTCAGTAACGTAACATTAAATATCTAAATTGACAAAATGGCGCTTTATGTTTTGTCTCTCTTTTTTGCGAACATGTGAGGTAGACAAAAATACTTGAGCACTTATTGTTACTACGTAGTTGTTGTCTACTCAGTCTACTGAAGCAAACGGAACAGAATAATGGATTGACAAAACGTAACGTAAAAATTGTGGGATGTTTTGAAAACTCGTGGTAAGAGTTCTGTTCTAGCTTAGAGTGTATTAAGTATTTATACATATTTTAAAGAACGCTAAGGTTTAAGATAATAAGTAGTTCACCACGCGGGTCATCAAAGTAAATTTTGATTTTATAATTTAAGTTTTGTTAATAGACATGCGGCTGAACCGTATGCAATTCTTCTTCAGACTTTCGTACAAAAAATATTTTTTGATCTCTCACTCATAAATTTTAATTTATCACTACCTAAATATAAGTATCAATGCTTTATTTCTTTCGTACTTATTTAAAAAGCGCCAAAATTTTCCTTTTAAAACTCGTTGATTAATCGTAAACAAATCCGGGTTAATAACAGCTAGTAAAGCAAAACGTCGGAACATCTGGCGTAATTACTTTCCTAATAACTGTTGACGGAGCTATTCCTCGTGATATCAAGTTAATTACTCCGAGCCTGCCTTCATCAGTGTAAGTCATTTGTTGAGGAATTTTTATGCATAAAGAGATTTTCTCTAAAAAAAACTAAATGTTGTTTAAGTAAAAAGCTTTGTTCATTACTTATCTTTGAAATGTTGTTGAAATCAAATTGAATATGACATTACCAAATAAGTAAGTCATTGCCACATAAGTAAGATTAACTTAATATTAACATTTTTTAAATTAAACATGTACTTGCCTTATGACGGTAGTTTCTAACGCTATATATAAGTTAGAGGGGTGTGTTGAGGGAAGAGTAAATGCCGTGTTCAAAGTACATTATAATGTTTAATAACTTATTGAAATCCAGAGAATGGTCGTAGTGGTGGGTCGCAATAAAAAAATAGATATTCAATTTTAAAATCTGAAATTAACCTGTTTTTTGCCTTTGACTGCTAACCTAGTAGCTTAGTGGAAAATAGTATTACTTTGACGTATCTTCTCAGTATTGCCAGTCGCGTAACTCTACATTACAACGTTTCTATTAAAAAATATCTGAGATATTCAAGAATGAACTCGATGTCACGTCTCAATGTAACGCCGATGTCAATTAAATTCACGCTAATTTACCGGAGACGGGGCCATCCTTCAATTAACTGAACACGTAGACTGACAGCTCGGTTGACGAAATAACGTTTACGTAAATAGGTGGGTTGTTTGGTGTACGTATAACTTGTATCCATGAGGATTGCAGTTTCAAATGGCAATATCCGACAATGTTACGTCAAAATTTTTGATCGTTTTTGTTGATCTGGATCATCGTATACAAAAGTTGCTATTTTGAATTGCATTCTTTATAGAAACAGGTTACACTTGTATAGCTGTTTACTAAAGTTTGGAAATCGATTAGTAAGTGATCGTAAATAACCAATTTGTCTCCAATACACAAAATAAACCAGACGCTATCCAACCACATCAAGAAGTCATATTAATAAAGATGATGGTAGAAGTTGGTTATTAGTAGTTGCAGCACTGCCACTGTCATAACTAGAAAATAATCAAAATAAAGTTATGATGGTCCTTCTGTTAAATACGATGAATTGGCTATATACGATGTATTCGTGAAGATGGTGACTTTTAAGGCTTAGAACTTTGCAAGTTAGCATCATGAGTCGTTACAACTCTCACAGATTGTTTATGTTATTGCCGACTTGCACAAACCTGGTACATCACACAATAATAAAATACTAACTGACATTTCAGTTTATAAAACTAACAAGCTGTGTGGCGATAATAGCCCACTGCCCATCAGACATCAAACGGCCGTTTCCAGTGCAAATCAAGTGTCCCACCTTATTTCGTACGGTGACGATAACTCGTAATGCCACGGCCGTAAAAACACGGCTTTACAAGCGTGTCGAGGCTGGTTTATTTTTGTCAGGTCCGCTTTGACGATACGTCTTAATGGCCCTTCCGATCTAGTACTTATGCTCTTTAGTATACTGAAGGTTTTGATCGGATTAGTCTTTACGATTTTGATGAAACGATTAAGGTCTACACAGGTACGGTCTTTGGTGCCAAAGAGCCAATTCTGGCTTGTATGATCGTTTTTTTGGAAAACCATTAGGTCAACGTTTCAAAAAAATTAAATTGTAGACTCAGAATCGTTTGGCGCAAAATGTCCGATTTAAATCAAATCAAATCAAATCATTTTTTTTTATTCAAAATAGGTTCTTTACAGACCACTTTTTGAATGTCAATACAACTACCACCACTTCACAAGGTGTTTCGATATGGAGAAGAAGCGGCGAAAGAAACTCCATAACGCAATATAATATAGTAATTCGAATATGGTCCCACTGTAGCAAAACATTCTTCTTGAGTAATATCCAAGTGACCTTCTTAAAATTCGCAAATGCATAAGTTTAGCATAGGAACAAGACTCAATACTTCTAAGATTGCTAAGGTATTTAATTTATTAAATAAATTTAAATACATTCTGCGGTTTTCCAATCCTTAATGTAATTAACAAGGCAAGAGCAAAATTATCAAGCTCACTAGAATGTCTAACAGTCAACGTCGGAGATACCTTCAGTCTCGATTATCTGGTAGTGAAGTCCTGTTTAACTGGTAGCATATAACAATAGTGTCTAGGATATTCAGCATTCTGTCTTTGCAACTAAGCATTTTTATCTTGATCTGCTTTCAGTGAGTTTTTTTCTTTAAGGTTATATAAGACCCTCACTTTATTATTATGGCCCCTTAGCATATTTACGAAGACACCGAGTCCTTTCGAGAAGTGTTTGCCTCGCTGATATTCCTATTGCTAGTGTATTTCTCATAAGATTATTTACCTTCGTTTTCTTTGTTCTAATCTATTAATTTCAAAATCGTATTATTCTTTATAATGTTTTCACTCGGTATCAAAAACTTTAACTCTGTTTTATCTTCCTAAACCTGTTTGCACTTACCATCAGCATCTTCATTGTCGAGAATCTGGTCCAGTTCGTTGTCGTCGTAGCTATGCACCATGGTGTTGAGTATGGTCCGTACCTTCTCCTTCTCGATGCGACCTTGCTTGCTTGAGTCGAACATGCTGAACGCCCGCCTGAGCACTGTTGGATGAAAAGTAATGATCATTTATTAATTTTAAAAATATCAAAGCCATTTTTGTATTTTATCTCAAAAAATTATTTATGTGGTGAAAAAAGGTTCTTATGAAAATGTACAAAAGAATTTGCAATCAATCTGATGCTAAGTAATCATTGCAGTCCATAGACATCTGTTACCCTAAAGAGGATTGGAAATTTTAGGTACTTGAGATTGTCTGCAGATGAAGTCACTGAGAATGAGCTGAGATGAAGTAGTAATTAATGCTCGTCTTGGTATAACACTTATTTGTATAACACTAATTACGTTGTTGTTATTAGACAGGTACATAGGTACCTGTCTAATAGGTAAGGTAAGTGTCTAATGTAGGTAACTGTTACGCCTATAGAGGCGTAACAGTTACGCTGCCTCACTAAAACAATGAATTACATTGTAAAATTACCAATATATTTACATATTTCGCGTTTATAAAATACGAATCAATGATCAAAATTGCTATACGTATACAATATTATGTCAAACTAAATTAATGTTGAAAAGATTAAAATGTTGAGTGGGTACCTGAATTTGCTTTGTATTTACTGGAAAATAAAATGGAATTTAAAAATTGCATTAAAAAGTAAGATAATATTGTATCAGTAGCATTGCACTCAAAAGGCCGGATTTAAATGAGACAATGCTAAAAACTCGGCATGCAAAGCTGAAAAGCCGTTATTGTAGAAAAGCCGAGATCTACTTTGGATAACTTTAATGAAAAAGCCATGTTCATTTAACAGGAATCCTTTCTCTCAGTTAATTTTGCGGAGTTAGAGGCAAAAGTTTCCCCACTAAACAGTATTGTAAGCCGAAAGCCGTAACAATTTCAGCTGGCTTAACTATTCTTTATGCTATAGCTTCGGCCGGAGAAAGTGGCCCGTTTCACAATTTTGGAGATAATTATTATTATAGATACAAGTTTAATTGGTGTAAAAAAGTTGCGTCTCCGTCTTGAGGATTATTACTTTCTAGCTTAGAATATTATTTAGAACAGAATATTGCTATACCAATAATATAATTTGTATGCGTAGAAAGTATATGTTTAGAGGTTTATATTTATGTATGTTTGCAATGAAGTGTTTCGTTTTACCATGTTGTTATCTTTAACATAATTATTATGTAAAGTTTATATTACTCTAAAAGCATGTATAGTCCGCGTAAAACTGCTAGTCCGCGCTGAATATAGAAATGAATCGTGTTGCCATAGGAAATTGTATGACTACATCTGCTCGCAACAACTTCAGAGCGGACTAGCAGTGAGATAGTAGCAGTTACAAAATAATTAGAAGAGAGAAATAGAAAAAAAGGCTTCTATTGGAATGGAATTGAGATTGCTCTACAAATTAGCATTTAATTGTGTTCTGTGTTTAATTCGGTGCTTCATTACGATTCGTTGTTACGTGTGCTTTACTATTGAATTGCTAAGTAAAATTGGATACTGCAGGATGAATATTTACGTTTGTGTACCTATTTTTAAAGCCGTGAAATGTGTGAAAATTAAACGAAATTTCTTTAAGTACATTTTAGCCATATGCAACTAATACATGCATATAGTTAGGACAAGTTAAATAAAATGTTCTCTGTAGAAGTTAGTCAAAAACACGTCATATATAAATAAAATTTGGTGTAAAATGTCGTTCTAAAATTAAGAATTTTCTCAAAAACATCTTGACGGTCTGTATAAACACATTTTCTCACAAAATAAAATGTAAATATAACTATACAACTATCTTTACCTGGGAGCCTACAGCCATCTTTTAAAAATCATCATAAGCAGTTCAAGAAAGTTATATTTCAATATTGCCTCAACATCATTTGGTTTCATACCACGACCTCTTTAAAACAGTTGTGTTTTATTCCTGCTTAAAAGAATAATTTCGTCCGACATAATACAAAATTGCTTATTGTAATATTATAAAAACAATCTTACTTGAACGAGGTCGTGGTACGAAATTTCAATGTATGATTAAAATAATATTGTTTTAATAGATGGTAGTAACCCTCCTGGGCTATAAAAACACCGAATACTTAACACGTCACCTTATTTCATATCTAGGAACAGACCGTTTTATTAACTTTCATACATAATATCAGTAGCACCGCGCACTTAATCGTGTTTACAGCTGAAACACCGCGGTGGGGATAAACATTAACATTTCAGAATGCAGTGCTGTACAGGAAAATTATACACCAATTACGCTCGGACGGGTTGAATAAGTAGCCATTATATGGGGAAGCTTTTACATTGTTTTTGCTGATTATTAAGGTTTCTGCATAAAGGGGAAAATGTTACTAAAATGTTATACTTACAAAAAATCCTTAATATTCGACAAATTAAATGTTGTATTCTCATATATACTTGTGATATAAATATGTTTTGTTTTACCATTGATTGCGTCTATAAAAAGTACGAGAGAATTAATATAAAAAATAGATTGATTAACATTATAACCCAAGTCAATTTAGACAAATACTAATTGGTAAAAAACTGTCCAGCAGTCGACTTTAAAAGGTTAATGGAATAAATTGTTAATTAAAAAATGTTCGCGATGATGTCACTGGCTGAAAGTTTTTGTATGAAAATCTTGACAACTAACGCTTTATGACCCTATATCGAATGCCTTAAGGTTTAAATAAATATAAGCTTTTAAATGATCACATTGTAATATCTTCCTCATCGGACAGCTCAGAGGTTGCCATGGTATTTAATATCTGTAAAAGTGTAACGCACACTAAAACTAAAAGTTTATTTTAATAAAATTCCTTCAGCATTTTTCGCTAATTAAAATAGAGTATGTTTGTTCATGTGCCATAATATTTTTTTGCGGTTATAATAACCGTAAAAAATGTCATATTTGGTGAACTGAACATATCCCATTATTATGATTAACTAGAATGATCGGAAAGTGGTTTCTTAATTGTTGTTTTTATATAGTAGGTACATCTGATTATAACTTTTTTACATAATATACTTGCATAATGCTGTATGTATGTATGTATGTATAGTACGCGTATTATAAACTGCTACCGTACCGCTAAAGAAAACCCATTCGTCATAGCACCTAGGTTCCAAGGTAACCCGCTCACCATTGGTAAAAGTGTAGGGATCCTGGGTGTTGAGTTGGTTGATCGGAGTCATTTGGAAGTTAAAGCCAAGTTGGCGTCAAAGAAACTGGGCGTCCTGAACAGAGCCAAGGAATACTTCACTGGGGGGCAACTGAGGCACGACATGGAGTACTGCTCGCATAGAGATGCCCCTGCCCAGAGGGGCAGGCACCACAATACTAGCTTAACCCACTTGACTCCGTACAGAAACGCACGGTGCGAATCGTCGTTTCCTTACGATGTTTTTTATCATCTTTATAGTAAGTGATAATTAATTTCAACTCGCATAGAAATGTATAATACCTCAATAGCAAGTGAGTTTCGACAACTAGGTTATCAGTGTTTTTTCAGTGTTTAATATAATTGATTGAATATTATAAATTTCAATATGTCAATTTTATGTACGTTGTCCCTTAGGGAATAGCAATAACTCTTCCGTAAGCTTCGACGCCGGGAATCGAGCGTCAACAGCTTGCTATGAAAGACATGTGAATGCTATGTGACTAGCGCAGTGGGGACATTTTCATCAAATGCTCCATGCAGTGGTTCCTAATCTATTCTTGATCAAGGACTTTTAAAATATTTGTGCTCTGAGCAATGTCCAGTATTACTGCTGCCATGGTAGGAAAGTTGAATTTTATTAAAAATTAAATTCGCACAGAACATTTATTAGGAAATAAGTAAACAAGCATTTAATAAAATGATTTTGATTCCAAATTAAATCACCAAATAACTCAACAAATAAATAAAAATCTGTTGGTCATTTTGAAAAAAGAACTTTATGTTTCGTTCACAAAATTATATAGAACGGAAAGATATTAAAATTTTAAAATATCTTCCTGTATTTTTTATATAATATGTTTATTTTTGCGGCAAATACTCTATAATATTGTAGATACTTCGAAATAGTTAAAATATTACTTACTTGTAATTTGCTCATCGTCGATTTGCGTGGTCTGTAACAAAAACCAAATTTGCAAACTATCAAAATTATCATACTTAATTAATGCAAACACCAGTGTTGTTCACGCATTACGGTCATATTTTATTTTAGTCGTCCAACAATCAGAATTTTATTGTATAAAAAATATTTAAAACAGATACCTATTGTAATTTCTTTTTTGTGATATTCTAATTATGTGCATTGTGCATAATATTTTTTGTCAATGAATAAACCGTTTACGCAAATCAAACTTATTACAGCGTTGAGTTTTATAAGAGAGCATTATTTTTTTGTCGCTGGCAAAATATTATTGAAGACAAATATTGAATTTTTAATATCTGTATATTATTAATTCTGTAATATTAACAAATATCAGTATTTAATTAATCATTCAAAAACATTACTTTAATTTTAATTTATAAAACAAAATTAAATTAAAAAAATAACTTTTCAAATAAATTTGAACGCACCATTTTATATATTTTTTTTATATCGAGCGGCACTAAAATTCAAGGCGTTCGCGCGCGCTTGTACCAACTGGACGCAGCGCAAGTTCGAAATTTAAACTGGCGTGGAATGTTCGGAAACGCGAATGGATACAATAAACGCCCACTGGAAAGTGCTTTTTGCTGTACGTGGTGTGCTTGAAAAGAGGGGTTTCAAATTAACGCGTAAACTTCTTTTAATTCTATTGTCTTTGTACATTTTAAATAGGTTATTTTAAATCAATAAAAAAACGTATATTTTTGTACGTGGTGGGAAATAATCGTTGATTTTACCAAAAATTGATTTTTTTTGTAAAACAGACATAGATTAGTAAAGATACTTCGCCGCCTTGAAACTGAATGAAGCCACAAACGGCGTATTTTAGTAAGTTCTTTTTTTAATTCTTGACAAATAAAAACATTTTTAGAGAAAATTTACGAATAAATAACTAATACTGCATAATTTACGTAATAAATAAATAATTATTTCAAATATTATAGGGACATTTTAGCACGGAGACGTGGCAAAACTTTTTACGCAACTATTTCAATTCTCAAAACTGGGTACATTTTCTTGTTAGGAGTGAGTAATCTTTACTAATCTATGAAAACAGATTAAATAAACTGTTGTGTTGCTTCTGAAGCTAACTATTCCTACTAATAACGGGTTAGATCAATTATTAAAAGGTAAAGTTAAATTTATTATTACCTACTTACTTAACGTAAATACAATTTCCTGGTACTAATCGTATGCTTCCTGGTAACAAATTGTTCTACAAACACTTGTTTGAAATCGTTCATTTGACATAAAATATAGTATAAACTCACATCAACATGAATAAGCACAACAGATTACGTTAAACACGTTTCGTGTCCGGGCGTGTTGAATTACACAAGCTTAGAACAAAGCTGATTAAAGTAAGGCGATAACACAGTAACGACTTTTAATGCGATTTTACGATTAAGGGTAATTTCACGTGTCGATATTTTAAGATAAGATATTACGATTATTTTGTTACATTATTAGAGTCTTATTTACGCCGTGTCGTTTCATTGTAGTGTTTTTTACTGTTTCGCCGTAATCACATACAATATTTTGAATTACTCGTAGGTATTAACCTTGCGATATATAAGTTTTTGAATAGAGTATTATCTATCTTTTTATAATTAATCTGGCCACCACACATTTTCTTTTCTAAAATATAATATCTAGAAGAGGTATATTTATAAATATTTGACATACAAAAACCACTTCGTAAAAATATAAATGAAACTCGCATATGTGTTATCAGCCTTCGTAAATCCCTAAATAGGGCTTCATGTAATCTCGTTTTGTACTTGCTTCTCTCACCTTTCTTATCGTGAAATAGGATAAGTACAGTCAGATTAATGGAACAAAAACAATATGAAAGCGTATGTTTTTAAAGAGAACGACAGTATCTCTATTTTTTCTCAACAAATTCAATATATGTACATAATATGGTACATATATGTAATATGTGTTACTGCTTTTGAGATTAAGTGGATTTTTTTACATGAAATAAGTATTTTTAAGGGGGTAGAAACTTCTGTGGTTCGGCCGGCGGCAACACCGCCACACCTATTTCTGCCTAATAACAGCAGTGTTAAGTACTGATGTGTTCTGGTTTATTGTGGTAAGGGAGTCAGACTTTCCCGAGGCATTCAAAATAGTCCTCAGGTGGAGCGGAGCATCTGAAGCCAACCTCTGGTAGGAATCTAATCTTTCGGAGGTTTTTCATAATGCGGCTTTATGACGTTCGTGAATGTCTTTAGAAAAATGCATTCCAACTAGAAAATGTTTGCGGTTGAATTGAAGATCGTAATTATCTTATATCCCTGCGGAAAAACACCCGTTAAAAGTATTTCCAGTTTTGCTCAAGTAATACTTTTTGTGGAGTATTTTTCTACTATCTTTTTTTTAAATGTCAGTACATGTTTCATTTTATTCGAAAAATCTGTCAATGGTCCATTACCACTACCAGATACCTGTTGCTTAATCGATAACAGCCTGTGGGCGATCACCCTTAAGCTGATAATATAATGAAAAAGTTTGTAGGATTGCTATCAGTTTCGACATTGTTCAATGATATATATATTTTTTTAAATGATATTTACTATTCATGGTTCTGTTTACATATTTAAATTCCTACAGATAGCAAATGTTTGCGGTTATAAGTATCACATCTCAGCGGAAAACACGTAGAAAATATAAAGAGTTTCTGTTTCTTACAATGTTCAGAGTATTTTAAAAACAGTGCCTTAGGGAAATTTTGGAGCTGTAAAAAATGCACATGCAGGCGAGCTCGGGTGAGGTTTCATAAAATAGAGACAAAATTACATTTATGCATGTCTGCGAAAATCAATTCTGGAATGGGATTGATCCATTTCAATCACTAGAAACAAGAATAACAATTGTGTACTTAGTATTTTGATGCGAATTTTACATTTTTTTTATCCTGTCTTCAAAGTGGCCTGCCATTTTTACGAATTAAATAAGTGTTCGTTATTTTAAAAAAGAGAACTATACAATCTTTATCCTCTTTCCGTTTTAACAACTTCTTCTTCTTCGTCTTCTTTGCCTACGTCAAAACATCTACCTGAATGCCAAATTTCAGCCCGATCCGTCCAGTGGTTTGGGCTGTGCGTTGATAGATCACTATGTCAGTCAGTCACCTTTGAGTTATATATTTAAAAAAAAAGAAAAACTAGTCGTCAAAAACTTGTATACAAGTTTAAATATATTTTCAAAATGGATGTCAGTTGAATACAAACACTATTTAATCTACGGTTATGTTAGAAAAGTCTCCCGCTAGAAAATATTTGCGGCTGCATGCAAAAATGTACGTGTAATTCACTCGTGTCACTGGAAAAACCTGTTAAGTGTATTAAATATTAAACTTCTCTCTTGATACGTTTGTTATTTTTCTTTTTTTAGAAAATGCTAAACGTATTTGTAAGCTTTAATTTTCATGAAAGGTGTGTAATGGTATGTCAGTGTTATTATAGAATGTTTTTTATTCTTTCTTTGTTTTAAATAGACTTAAAAAGGGAGATGTTTCACATTGGAGATTTATACACTGAAGTGATAGGTACTAATCCTTACTAATATTATAAATCCGAAAGTAACTCTCTCTGTCTGTCTGGTTGTCTCTTTTTCATGCCTAAACCACTGATCCGATTTTAATGAAATTTTGTACAAAGATAGAGTGAGACCCGAGAAAGTACATAGGATAGTTTTTATTCCGAAAATCCCACGGGAAGTAGGGATGGCGATCTAAAATCGATTAATCGGAGAATCGATCTTTCGGACCAAAAAATCGATTATTTTAATCGATATTAGAAAGAATTTAATCGTAAACTATGCATTTAATCAAGTGATGATCTTTAGCAAAGTTGTTGTCCATGAGCTCACGAAGGTTTCAGAGTTGGTATGATCAATTTTCGCCAGATGGCCCCACTGCCACTCCAATGAAGGTACGAATTTTCAGTTTTATGTATGTTAGTATGTTATATTAATTTCTTTTAAACGCGGGCGAAGCCGCGGGCAAAAACTAGTATTATATATTTCTTCCTATTTAATTAACGTTAATTTTATTAATTACATAAAACTGAAAATTCGTACCTTCAACTTTGCTAAAGATCATCACTTGATCAAATGCATAGTTTACGATTCTATCCTTAGTAATATCGATTAAAATAATCGATGTTTTGGGTCCAAAGATCGATTCTACGATTAATCGATCTTAGATCGTCATCCCTAGTTCCCGTGGTATTTCCGGGATAAAAACTATCCTATGTCCTTTCTCGGGTCTCAGACTATCTTTGTACAAAATTTCATCAAAATCGGTTCAGTGGTTTAGGCGTGAAGAAGAGACAACCAGACAGACAGACAGACAGACAGAGTTACTTTCGAATTTATAATATTAGTAAGGAAGGATGTTTAGACGTAAAGAAATAATTCTGTCTAAACATTTATGAAAATATTATAACAATATTAAATTTAGGACTCGTATACAAGTACATTTTTTAAAACTTCACATATTTACAAAATCTTAACCTAGCAGTCATATTAAATTTTCCGGGAATATTTTTGACACGCGCGTAGTAATTTCAAGCAATAATGATGCTTATTTCGTTACTGTAAGAAATAGTGTAGCGTGAATGTTTTTCGAAACATCAAAACGAAAACGTACATTGTTTTATGACTATGCTCCAGAAATAAATGGAAAGAAATGAGATTTGAAATTGAATCACGTATGATTTTTATTTGCAAACGGCTGTTTGGTATATAAATTCAGCAGTGCGAAGTCATTGCATTAAAATTTCATTAAACAGCTATAAGACGTGAAAAACGTTTATTTTCGCATTTTTTTGCGAGCTATAGGTACCATTGATATAAAGTGATGGATGTGGCCTGCACCTAATTTTGACGACGACTAATTTTATTTCGCATAAAAATATCTAATATCAGTGACTTCGTTATTTAAAAACAAGTTATAATATTCATTTCAAGTTATAATACAAGAGTGTGATTTAATGGAACTTGCATTTTTTAACATGCACGAGTAATTCTCTCTGTATTAATTACTAATGATCAGTTATATTATGTTGTGATAAGTTCTTCGTATTTTCTTTATTATACTGTGTATGATTCGTGACTTTTATAACGCACTATTATTGAGATGTGAGATTGTGAAATTTTACGAATTCTATTACGCAACCACAGAGTTTTGGTTTATTGGAATATCTATTGATGTAGATCTTTGGACTAGCTATCCGTTTAGTTTTCATCGCTGGGATTATTGCTTAATTAACTTTCCTATATTTGCAGCCATTGGTAACACTCGTGCTATTTGTGTTGGCATCGCCGCCACATCTATGTTTTCCTTAAAAGTACGGTCTAAGGTCGCTGTGATAGTTTGAATGGCAGTTTATGAAGCATTTTAACTTAAACTTTAAGTACGTGCATATATTTGTTATCGACCGTTTTAATGATAGAAAAATTTCGGGTACCCTAGGGTACCTATCTCCCCGTCTAATGGATAGTATTCCTCTTAGTCTCGGGCGCAACATAGAGAATATGTTGGACTCTTACCAGTAAAAACCCCACTGAGTCCAGCTGAACGTCCTACATTATCATTGTTATCGATCTTATGTGTGTGCTTAGACAGATCTTTCTTTGGAAAAATCCATGACAGTAGCAGTTGAATAATTTTAGAATGATATTATCGCGAGATAAATACATTTTATCTCGTAATGGATACAAAAAGCATATATTTAAAAATCACTGATTATTTGCTCTAAGACTTCTATCATATTTATATCTATGGATTTTTCAGTTCGAATACACGTGTATCTACTAAAACTACTTGAAATAATTTGCTTTTGCATTTGTGTAGCACTATTAGGTATAAGTAATGTTATCAAATTCTAACACTTCGTAACAATATTCGGTGAGTCACTCAGTTTCTCGTGTCTACGATTGTATGCGAATATTTCGGTAGAAGTTTGTATTAATCTTAAATAATGGTCAATAAACATCTATCTGTCTACACATGTAATAATAACATATTGCACGGATAGATCGTGTAATAATTATATACTTTTTGTTATCTTTTCACCACCCAGATCGTCGAATCCAAGCGATCATCATTCTTGTGAACGTCACAATTATACTCGTGTTTGTCCATCATAATTATGCTGTCTTCTATTTTTATAACCTATTCCGGCTTTTCTCCCTAAAATACCATCTCTCCCTTTTATTTTGGTATTTATTAGCATTTGTGCGTGCATACTATTATGATTATGTTGCAGCATCGATAATTTAAGAAACAAAGAAATAACTTTATTACGTAACGCATTGTACACACAGACATAACAATTACAAGTGACTTTAGTTAATTACAAAATAGTGGGATATAGATACATAGAAAACTCAAGATACATACTCGTAATAAGACAACACAGCCGAATAAAAATAGAACAGTTAATTAGGTACGTTACAGCACATCCCTATGCTTGTATGTATGCATTGCATACGGAGAAGGCAGTCACTCAGCATTGATGCCATAGTGTGTTGCACCACGGCGCTGATTTAGTTTATTGGTATATAACTTTGATTCCAAGAGGTCAAATATTAGAAGCTATGATTTTTAAAATAATGTGCTTACATGAGAAAATAAGGTAATGTAAGGTAGGTAATTAGAAATAAATGAATATCATAAAGAATCAGCTAACTCCAATCTCTTTGTAATGTTCTTAACGATATACGAAACCTACTAACTCGCACTTGGCCAACGAGATAGACTACGACCAGTATATTTTTTTTCTGATCATTAGAAGACATAACAAAATTCCAGACCAAACTATTTTCCAGACTAAACAGAACAAAAAGTTACTTAACTTAATAAATAGCTATTGCAAAGTGAGGAAAGCCTTCTAAAAGTTCGGTATTCAAAATGGGAAAGGAATCGGAGATCGAAAAAGATTTATCTGTAATATCAAGATCATATAACCCAATAACTTGGTAGCCACGAATCATAAAACCCTATTACATCTTTATTTCCCTGGGGGGTTTATGCAATACAATTGATGGAATGGGACAAAATGGAAAACCCGGCTAGACAAGTTACTGTTTCGACAGTATCCCCTTGCGTCACCATAAAAACTGAAATCCCGAGAAAATTACATTTCTCTTTGACTACATTTTAGTTTATTCAGTCTACAGTACAAAGTCTTGGTTACATGTTTCTGCAACAAATTCTTTATTTCTTTACTATATTTATTTCGAATACATCTAGCAACATTTGCTTTGCGGTAAAGTTAATTCGATCGTTTAAGCATCGGCTGAGCACCAATTATTTTCTTAAGATCTTCACCTGGTCAGAAACCCATTGTTTCTGCTGACTCTTTAAAAAATTTTTGTCTTCCACGCGCGATATGTCCAAACACACATTCTTTGCGGAGTTGTTTAATTCCATATAGAAGTCTTGGATATTTTGGTGTAAAAATAACTAAACTTTGGTGTAAAATAACTGTCATATAGAATGAAAGCCCTATTTTAATCGGTTCAATTATTTTTAAGAATAATCCACAATGATAATAGATTAATTGATTTTTACTCAGGGAATTAAACAAATACATTTATAAATATGGTTTATATGTATATACATAGCAGATAACAATAATGCATTTCGAATTGAATTATATGTTTAATCTACACTAATTACAATCGCAATGTGTATTGACGGAACGTTTGTTGATTCAACGATATAAATCGTGCTGACGGTGGATTCAGTTAATGCCTACATAGAAACATCGCTATTTATTTAGCGTTGAAGCTGGGGATTAACTAGTAGCTGAGTAACTTTGAGTAAATAGTCTGAGTTACTTAACTAAAGTTATGCAACACAAATTAGGAAAGTAAGTCATAAGTAAAATTCGTCAAGAACTGAGTATATTTTCTATGACTTGAAATTTCTAGAAAAAGTTTGCCTACTTACTTGAACTTCGTTTTTTATGTTCAGCTTTTGGAAATATTTATTAATATAACTCATACCATTAACTGCGTATATTTATTAAATTATCTTGTTTCTAGTTCAAAACTATCTATAATAGTAATTTATTATTTTTCCTCTGGATTGAAATAGGAAGTATTACTTACCAAATTTTGACCAGAATTCGTTCTTGTTTTTATTTACCTTTGCATGGTAATCGTTATTTATTTTATTTTGTGCTTTAATTGCTATAACAATATTTTCGTTTACACACCTAATACTCCTAATACCTACATAAATTTGGAGGTTTATTTAAATCCTTTATTGAGGGATATTACCAAATTCACGTCTACAATCTTTTCGTTGTTAGCTCAGCCACTCCCTTTGATCCTAAACAAACCATCTTGTGGATACTAAGAAACCTGGGTAAATGAAAACAACCCGCTTTAATTAGTTTTCGGAAATCTTAGCCACGTACAACATTAAGGCGTCAGGTGGCACTTTTGTACGAGGAAATTAGCAAATGTATTTGTCTGATGAAAATTGGCTAATGAAGTGGCAACCACACGTCATTGTATATGTGTGGATGAAAAACATTTCTGAAAATTTTCTACTATGACTTCTACTTCTCTTTATCGTCATCATCATCATCATCACCCATTACTGTCCCACCGCTGGGCACGGGTCTCTTCTCATAATGACAAGGATTAGGCCATAGTCCACCGCGCTGGCCAAGTGCGTATTAGTAAACTTCACATATCTTTAAGATTTTTTTTTATATAAATCTCTCATCTTTCTCACGATGTTTTCCTTCACCGTTTTAGCAAGTGATAATTAATTTCTAATACGCAAATAATTTTGCAAAATCAGAGGTGCGTGCCTGGGATTTGAACCTCGGACCCCTCGATCGAGAGGCCGAGTTTCTTAACCACTAGGCTATCACTGCACTCTACTTCTCTTAATACTTGCTTCATTTGTGTCTTATAAATTTTATCGACTATTATGAGGTGATATATTTAGATGTCAGTGAAGCCGTCATAATGATGATCAACTTATGCTTCTTCTTCTGGTTCTTCTCAGGATCTTTAAATAAAATCACTGTTGTCTTAAACGTTCTATTACTGTTCCACTGCTAAATATTGGTCTCCTATTATAAATTAGGAAACTCACTAATAATCTAGTCCTCTAAGAATGAATTATTTTGCTTCATAATATTAGAACGACTTAAATAAAATTGACGGCAATGTGTATTGTATATGTTACACTTATGTGTATTGCGGATTATTCACGAAGTAATCTATTAATCTTATTACATTGTTAAGTTAAGTTGAAATATTTATCAAATTAATTGGGTTCAAAGCATGAAAACGGTGACAATGACCCAGCCAGGCTGGCAGATTACGATCAAATATTTAATTATTCTAAACTAGCTATTTAATTCGAATAAATTTGCACAAACAGCCTACTTTAATTAGTTTTGCGAAATCTAAGTCACGTTTGAGGTCCCTTTGCATAAGTTAACCAAGTTGCAAAGTTTGTTAAACTGTCGTTCTGTGGTTTACACGTTTGACTACAGTTTGAGATTATGAGTTTTGGGGAGTGTGTTTTATTGGAGTTATTATGAGTTGTATTCCAAGCTCATTATCTTAAAATTGATAATTACTTCAAATTCAATTATTTATTTGAATTATTAATGTTACCTATAGATTTGTATATTTTAGTCCCATTTACAGTTATATACTATGGTTCATTTATTCAATAGAAAATTTTGTAAAAAAATGATGTAAAAGCATCATTTTTTTGGCCTTATTTATATACATATTAAATAAACTTATCTATTAATTACATTAAAATCATGTATAAACTTTTTTACTCACATTCCCGCACTAGGACTCATGTGGGTGTCATGGAAACACACAAAGATGAACAGACAAACACCCAGACCCAGAACAGAGATCTAAATTATCATTCAGATATCTGTCTGACCTGAGATCTAACCCGGAACCCTTTGCGCGTGAAACCGGTGATCGCTCCGCCACGCGGGTGAATTCCGTTAATCGTATCAATTTTGTTGACCGAAATATGAACGACTGTAAAAAGTTACATCGTGCGCTAACGTTTACAGCGTATAGCTGCTTACAACGGCTTTTAGCAAAGCATTAGAACAGTTTTAATTGCGCCATTAACACGGCTTTCTTTCTTCGGATGCCTCGTTTTATTTACCAGCCTTCCGCCAGCAGTTTCGTCAGTTTATTTGGGATGAACAAGTTTTATTACATTCTCATTGTTTCTTGATACAACTTCAAGAAGTGTTGGTATGATTGTGGCGGGATAAGCGCAGTGTAATGTAATTCTGCCGCTCAAATAAGTCATTTGTAATGTGATTATTTCATAATGTAACGCAATGTAATTTGATGACCCGCGTGGCGGAGCGGTCACCATACTGGTTTGACGCGAAAGGGTTCTGGGTGTGATCCTCGGCCAGACAGAAATCTGAATTAGGTACAAACTTAGATAATGTTCTGGGTCTGGGTGTTTGTGTATTCGTCTTTGTGTGTTACACGGTACATGGAATCCTTATGTGAAGGTGTGAGTGTAGAAAGCGTTTATTATTTATTTTTTTAATGCTGGAAATCAGTGAAAATGATATAAGCAATAATAAAACACGTATTATTGGACATTTTGTGAATACTTGCAGACATCTTTGTGTCAGAGTGTAATGACTCATACGTATTTCTGAGACACTCTGGCTTGTTTTATCCGAGGTTTCATCGACCACGTGTAGCCGTAGTGATAAGCTTTAGTGATATTATGAAACACAAAATTTTGCTGGAATAAATTAGTATTTACCTACACTACTACTTCTATTTGGTGTTTATGGTACTCACGACGGAATACTAGTGTAGGGTTACGAGTGTTGAAATTATTAAGAATGTAAAAATGTAACCTTGTAAATAAATTAGTCCTCAGAGACTGTCCAAGGCTGCCAAGGTAAGTAAGCCACAGGGTGGTAAATCTACCTATCGGGTTCAAGAATTTGGAAGATCGGGTTCTAACCTCTTTGTCAACTAAACACATACACTAATTCTTCATTGAAACCTATTAAGAGGATTCGGAGATAAGTCTAGAGAAACACATGAGATTTTTTTGTATATTAAAATAATAAAAATTAATAAACATACGTTCCTAAAATAATCGATATAATATCAAACGATAACTTTAATAATAATAATCTAATAACGTCGTCGGGTACGTCACATAAACGTTTAATTTTACAGTAATATAATTGAATATTCCTAACTGGGTAATCGTTTTTAACGATTATATCATAATTAGCATAATAATACCAATAACACTGGCTGGGTTCAACCGAGTCCCATTAGACCCGCACTTTGATGGCCAACCGCGCAATTAATAGTGGTTTTGAAATCATTCGTCCAATCAGAACAATCCGACCGCAATTAATATTAAAAACCTCTAACCACAATTAATATTTGGAAACAATTATCAAATTTCAATTGGCTGATTTAAGTCTGATCGCTAAAATATAGAGCATTTCCTGACGCACATGTTTCAAACCGCATGTTTGAGAGTATGAATTAGCTCGCAGAAATCTCTTCACAGGCGGTGGGCGTATGGAACACAGATCTTTTATGGAACTATGGGATGCAAGTGGTATGCGTACAGGTGCGCGTTAAGGCACTATTTTTGTCGCGCGAGTTTATTGTTTACGAAGGGGAAACCTTCAAAAGGTACCCTGTGCCGTGGGAGCGGCACGGGGTTATGTGGGATTCTCACCGCACTAAAACCCCCCGGTGGCCGCCCTCGGCGCTGCGTAGAGGACTCCGTGATCTCCAAAGGAACGCAACCGGAGTCCTCTTAGCGCGTTGCCCCATCTGCCCAGGTGAGCTTGACGCTCGCCACACCGTCTGGTGGGCACGACGGTATGCGACCACACATACCGCCGTCCTTCCCGGGGTCACTAGCCGGGTGGTTCGAGCTCCCCCATGAGTTTTTACGTTTCGACAAATATGACTGTTTTGGTATTTGTTTACGTATTTGCCCATACGATTTCCAATCAGCGCCCCTAGGGGATTCTATCAGAACTGTAGTGTCTGTAACATAACATTAAATGTCTAAATTGACAAAATGGCGCTTTATGATTTGTCTCTCTTTTTTGCGAACATGTGAGGCAGACAGAAAGACTTGAGCACTTACGTATTGTTACGTTTACTCAGTCTACTGAAGCAAACGGAACAGAATATTGGATTGAGTAAACGTAACGTAAAATTGTGGGATATTTTGAAAACTCATGGTAAGGGTAGTGTGCGAGTGATACGTTTGGACGAAAGTGGTAGTTTGCGAGCGATAACATGCGTGACTGGAAAGGGTCCCCAATATTCCATCATATACAGCCTAACAGCTATGTATCAGTCTCTACAATTGAATTTGCAGAGGCAGCTACAGGTTACAGCCTATATCAGCCTCAAGTAACAAATGTGTCGTATATATTGTATGCATTTTACTTTAATTGGACACAAGGTCTTTGACAAGTTTTAACGACTGCTATCCATAATAAACCGAACCAGATGGATGAGCGTGCCCTACGAAGTACAAGTCTGTTTTTGGGCACACTATTTTTCCACTAGTTTTTTTCCAATACGACTACTTTTTAATAAGTTTTCAAAGAGTAACAACTGCAATCAGATTTAACAACTTTGTATAAAACTATATTACCTAAAATTTACAATAATCGATATATTTAACAATTTCGAATCCATATTAAAGTAAAGTATTGGCGCAGTTTAAGACGGCTTTGAATTCGAAAGTTTGAAGAGACTCAACAAATACCTTAATATGTCAAAGAGGTTTCTTTTGATAACTTTCTCTCTACGCCTCATTACGCCACTTGTGTGCTGTGAAAAGATAAAAACGTAGTTTTTAGTCCGATAAGGTACTTGTTCCACCATCAACTGGTCGTTTAATTTAAAATTGTTTCGCTTCTTTTCTTATAAGTCTTTATGAGTTTCCTATAGTAGTGATAGCCTAGTGGTTAAGAAACTCGACCCTTCGATCAAGGGGTCCGAGGTTCAAATCCCAGGCACGCACCTCTGATTTTTTAATGTTATGTGCGTATTAGAAATTACTTATCACCACCTGAGGTCGGCCACAAATGAGTTTTTACCATTGAAGGAGAAAATGAAACGTCTTGTGTGACTCTACTTTATCAAACTACGGGTTTAAAGCTCTTACTGTACGGCAAATTATTGCTGCCTATCGGCATAGATTAGTAAAGACTACTCACTCCAAGAAAATATAACCAGTTTTGCCAATTGAAATTGTCACTGTCATCTGTTTTCGTGTTTGAAAAATATTTAAAAAATGTAGTTTTTAGATTATTTACGAATGCAACGATATTTCACCGCACTTTTTCTTCGATTTCGTGTTTTGCAATACTTAACTGCGCATGTCGGCATTGTTCCGGGTAAATTACACCATGACAGCCTTTAATATGCTGACAGAATTGTCAGCCGTTTAAGCCATTTAATGGCTTCCTTCAATTACAAGGCGGCAAGATAATTATACATTAGGGTGTCCCGTCCTTGTATGAAAAATCATTGTTTTTGAGCTAGACTATGAGCAGAGGTATCAAAAGTTGCGTAATTTTACACAGATTACGGATAAAGTAAAAAAAATACAATTGCATGTCATCTTGATGGCTCTACCGAGCCTTGAAGTTTTATAAATTTTCCATTTTAACAGACACCTAGAATAATAAAAAAAAATCACGTTAAAGGAGATTTTTTGTAATAAAATTAATAGAAAAAGACGATAAAACGATAAAAACAATATAGAACCTCTATATTGTTTAATAATTAAATATTAAATAATTAATAACAAATACTTGATATTCAAATTTATTTTTGTATCCAAGATTAGGTATTTTTGTTCGATATTGTTACTTCGTCGTAGTTACACTTTGTGAGGCTGCTGTTACCTATTACATCTTTATGTAGATTGCATGTGACAGGGAAAATATCATATAAACAAAATCAGAGCTCTTAAGCCATAACATGAGTTGAAGTTCAATTTTTTTACCTGGCGCTCTAGACATACAATTTTTTTTTTTTATAATATAGGAGTAGCAGACAAGCATACAGTCCACCTGATGATAAGTGGCTACTGCCGCCCATGGACATCTGTAATCAACCCCAGATAGGATAAGATATTCCCACAAGGTCAGCCACAGATGCGCCGCTACCCCTGAGGACTTAGCTGGAACGCCTCGGAAAAGTCTGTCTCCCTTACAACACTTCAAACCGGAACACAGCAGCGCACTAACACTGCTGTTATTAGGTAGAATAAGGTGTTACGTTGGTGCCGCCGGAGTCGAACCACAAAGGGTTCTACCACCTTCAAACAACAATTATTCAACAATTATTTCGATGTAATATTATCTAGCAGAGAAGTTGATTCATTGCCATTTTAATATCCTGCGCTTAATACCACTTTAATTTTATCCTGTTTTTATTATTCTTCGCAATACTAACTCCCTAATGTAGTCATTATCATCATACAATGTACTGACAATGATGTTGTCACAAAATGATTTCTTTCGCCCATTGAATCCACGAGAGAACTCACATTTTTTTGTAAAATCGAGAGTAAATACAATGTAATATGGTTCTACTTCGGCTCCTAGAAAATGTACAAATAATGCACAGAAAAAAAAAATCTTTCGATAAAAGTTAAAAAAATAAGTCTTTCTCTTGATAATAAATAAAATCGGGCGTATATTTTAACGACGTATAATATAATAAATAGTCAATGTAGAATCACAGTATGACATTAGTGATGAGTTGCTATTATATTAACAGAAGTAGCCATCTCGAGTGGGACATTTATCCAGGTCTAGAGTACAGCGTCCAGTTGATTCAAATGGATATGTTTCACAAAGATAATTGTCATCTTTATATTTTCATTAACTACATTTTTCGGCAATTCAGGCAAATTATAAGCCACCGCAGTAAAACACTATTTACTATTCGCAACGAACTATGTAATTGTTTTCAAAAACATGTGGAATGTTTTCTTGAACCTAATGTGTAACCATATAAGATTTCACCGGACCTACTCTTGATTTTAACCCAAAAATCTGAGTTCTATCGTCGATTCTATTGTCGAAAGAAATGTTTTTATTTGTATGCGAAGAAAACATGCTTTTCACTATGTTGTTTGATAATAGCGACTACTCTCGATTACTGGTATAGCAAAGAATAATAAAGACTAGATAAGCTTAAAGTTGCACTAAATGTAGGATATTTAAACCGCAATAAGTAAAGTTCCTTACTAGAGTTTATACCAAAATATTGTGTGGAGCTTCAAGTTAGGACGCGTGAAGAGAAATAAATGTATAACTGGTAACAGAGGCCTCCTACAGTGTAAATATAGCTTCTTATAGAGATGGCTTTATTATTGATAGGTATGTTGTAAAATCAAGCATAATTTCTGGGTAGAAAATACTTTTTTATTTTATGTTATTGTAATTGATTATAAACTAAATTTTGTACGGTTGATAGATGTTTGTTGCGTGTCTGTAAAAAATGTAAAATTTATAAAACTTCAAAGTTAGGTATAGCTCTCCAGATGACACGCAAAGGTAGTTGGATGTCCCTATATAGTTGGTAGCTGCCGATCATCAAGTTCTCAGTATGGTTCTAACATAGTATAAGCAGCAAATATGGTATAACAATTGCTTTTGCCACAAAGAAAACACTCGCGAGTCAAAAACTTGTGGAAATATGAGGATTTGCTGATTAAATCCTAACAAATGCGAAGTCGCTGGTAATGGATTGTTGTAAGCAAGTCAAAACGTCGTGTTTGTATTGAACCAATATAGAAAATAAAGTAAATAAATGTTTAAAATTAAGTTAAGGAACAGTGATAATGAACAGCGAAATATCACCAAAAAATGTCAATTTGGCAAAACTTTGAAGCTCGGTAGAGCCCTAAAGATGTAGTTTTATTATTTTTTTAATATTTTTTATTAATCTACGCTCAATTACGCAACTTTTGAGGGGTCTGCTGTTAAGAGAATCGAAAAAAAAATTACGGGACACCCTATTATACAAATATACATATCTATGCCTATTGGCCTATGAGTGGTTCTTACATAGAATTTCGATCAAATTGTGGGTTAATAATGGATAACAGGGCACCAGCGACCTTTGCCTTAGATGGACTGCAAACTTTATTTAAAATTTAAATTTCTTACAAATCTACGTAGTTAATTAATAAAGTGTCATTTTTTTTAATTATTCTTAAAGTGCTCGTAGCTTGCAATCACACATATAATATAAACGAGCTAGTTCATTTCATTTTTAAAAATCCCTTTTTTAAGACCCCTCATCAGTTCTAATGGGTAGCAATTAATTTTAATAAGGGCCTTTTGGCACGGCTAGAAAAAGTTTAAGCTTGCTCCAAGCGTTGCAGCCTGGATGAATATTTTAGGTCTCTTTTTGTTTAGGACTTACTTCAGATTGTAATATAATTAATTAATCAATGTGGTACTTTTAACACCTATTCTTTAGTATACTTTTAAAAGTTTTTATAAATTTTGATATATTTCATCATTTTAACTACTTACGTTATATATTTTAGTGATAGGGTTGTGATTTGACAATTTGTATATAGTGATTATATGGAAGATTAAAAAAAAAACATTTTCAATATTTGGAGATACCCCATTCCGTTTCTTCATAGCAATAGGTAAATAAATATTAGTCACTTATTAATATTTCAATTATTCTTGTTAATTTAACCAAAACATACTTTGAAAACCATATATTTAAACATAGTTTTCTAATGTCGTTACATGAAGAGGAAAATACAATTTTCTCAGATACGACCACTTACATAAATTCAATATTGTTGATACGAGTATAATACTTACTCCGCTGTAACGGAAACAGATGACGTCATCATAACTGGAGATGACAGTTTGGAGTAACGAAAGTGACGTACGAGGTTCCTGTTGTTGGAAAATTGGCAAATTGTATTTGCAGACTAGTAAATAAATAGATTCCTAATTTAACTGTCTGGCCATATTGACCGAATAATATAATCTATGTAAGTAAGGTTGATTATGTTTATGATCCATTAGGTATCTATTTTATTACTCTATCCTTTATTTTCTTAAAATGTTATAGTTGTGTAAAAATTAGACTTATTGCTAAAAGTATTCTGTATTTCTAAGATAAGTAAGGAACATAGGTTTAATTATATACAAGCTGATTAAATATAATATCGGGTACCTGTTTTTTGTATTTAATAGTTATTGTGCCATTTTGTATTTGCTTATAGCTTTTCACGACAATGGTCATTGCATTGAATCGACATAAAATAATTAACTAAAGAATTTACGCCAAAAAATGACGAGTGCACGGAGCGGGCGTCAAACGAGGACCTGTAGCCTTGCCAGGAGTTTTGGTATTTGTTTACGTATTGACCCATACTATTTCCAAGTTCTGACACAATCCGCTAGGGGCGCTGATTGGAAATTGTATGGGCAAATACGTAAACAAATACCAAAACAGTCATATTTGTCAAAACGTAAAAACTCATGGTAAGGGTACTGAGCGCCGCGGCAGGCATACGACGCGTGCGACCCGTGATGCTTAGCGGTGGCGCTCAACTGAACCCTAATTAGAGTTTTCAAGCGAGGTGTCGATTGATTGAAAATCGAATCAAAAGCTTAACTGCTCAATGTCCCATTAAATTTACATATTGCGCTTCTGGTCTTATGTTTACGTGACAATTTTTATTGTTATTGACATTTTATCTTATTAACGTTTTAATAATATTGGAAATTAGTATCTACAATTTAATAATTTGAACTTATAAAATGCGACTTAAAATTATTTTTGTACGCCATTTATGGAAGAATGAGCGAAATTTCTTGACTATAACACCAATGTTTACACCTTATTCTACAAACAAAGATTTTTGTATTTGTATTTGGTTTGGAAACTTTTTATACGTTACAATGACCATAATTAAAAATTCATAATAAGGGATCATATTGATTTGGGTAAATCTTCTGAGATTACAGAGGGGACAACCGCCGCGTGCGTCCGCGCCGTTCGCACGCTGCCTCTGCGCGGGTAAAAAAGTCACATGCGTTCGTGCCTTTTGTTCTGTTCATACTATGTTTCAATACAAACACACAAACGCGATAGTTTAAGCGTACGCCTTAGATTTCATATATTATAATTTTTTTATCGCCTGATGAAATCATCGTTTCAAAAGCTTCGTTTCACTGTATAGTAATTGTGTATAAATTGTTACAGGCGCGGAACAAACCCGCCGATGGTGGAGGCCATGTCAACCAGAAGAATGCCGCTGGACAGAAATCAACCCCTCCTTGTCAAAAAGGTAAGATAAAATTTAAATAAATAAAGTATGATGCTTGACACATGAGATATTTAAATAACGTTTACATAAGTCATAAACTGACCTGTCTGACCGAGAAACCAATTCCAGAATTAAAATTGGAAGTCTTGGATATGTTTATCTGTGTGTCCAACGACTAGGATGACGGCTTTTCTATCTAAGCCGTCTTTAATACATTATTTTAGAAAAAAAGACTTGCTTCTCATTCACTGGCCACATGAAAACTCGCGTCAAAATAATCATAGCCATTTTTTTATTTAGGTGCATCAACAAAAGGTGGCCCGAAGACCCCAGTGAAACCCTCAGCGCAAAAGGGAGCAGCGAAGACTGCGCCAACGAAGCAGGCTGCAGCGGCTGGAGCCAAGACTCCTCAGGGGAAGAAGAAGAAGGGTCACAAGCACCAGCAGCATGAGCTCATCGTCACCATCAACTTGGTAAGTGTTATATAATCTTTTCAATGAAAGATAGATGAATGTCATACAAGCCTTTTCCATTTTCTGTATTGCCAGATTTGAAACGTTTTTTTTTTTATTTTTAGTATTTGTGAATAAAGTAAATAATGAAGTCCAAGCTATGTGGAAATTGTTAAAATATTGTACCTACTACCTATTACGACTCAGATATACCGTAAAATACCCGATTTTTGTATGGGGATTGGGCCCCTTTATTTGTATTTTTGCCATAGATTATCCTGCAACTTATGCATTAATATGTGTTGATCGATGGAATGTTAGTACATGTAGTGATTTTGCAACAGGACTAATGTGAAACCAATAATCTCCGTGGTAATAATTAGTGTTTAAAAAATATATTACACCAAATTTAAATCACAGAATAGTTACCATAAAGCATTTTATTTAAAAGAAAAATCTTAACCAAGTGTACTTTCATTACGACTTGGCAGGAAGTATTTAAAATATTAGCTAAGATTTTCCACTCAGTCGGGTTTAATGAAATGAAAAATAACCGTTAATGTAGCGAGTTACATAAATGGAGAACTAATTTGTACTAACATTTCTTTTTGAGATAAAAGTTTATTATATTAATGGAGAAGCTCTAGCTATGCTGTTTCTTAGTATTTGCTTTTAGTTTATTCTCTTTGACTAAATAGTGGCGCATTTATGGTATGTGACATATAAAGCATTTTGGATTCGATTCCCATGCAAATGTCATGATATTGTTTAAGGATCCTATAGATAAATATAAAGATAGCGAGTTGAGTCATATCTGTATCTCGCCATAGATACGAGTACGTTGCTACCCTTAACGAAAGTTGGATCGCCTCGGATAAATAAGTACTTCCTTACCACACCTTTAAAATGGTAACATATCAGTATTTTAATACTAGCGTTATTAGGCTAAAATGGGTGTGGCTGTGTTGCCTTTGGAGTTCAGAGTCAGACTACAAAGGGTTCTACCACTAAGAAGTACACTTTCTATTTATGCTGCCTTGTCCTACTACAGAATTAAGTATTGTAGTAAAAGATTTCAAACACCTTTTAAACTACTGCACAACATTAAAATATAGTAAT
Source organism: Epargyreus clarus (assembly GCF_041222505.1). NCBI lineage: Eukaryota > Metazoa > Arthropoda > Insecta > Lepidoptera > Hesperiidae > Epargyreus > Epargyreus clarus. Next base: position 13,119,883 of record NW_027332212.1, read on the forward strand.
CAAGCGAAATGTGCCCTAATTCGCAAACTCGGCCAGCTGGATAGGACAAAGTGAGTCGTAAAACACCGACAGTCCTACATAAAGTTCTAAGTTGGTCTCTCGTTAGTCACCGAGTTAGACGCCAGTGACAGAGATGCGTGGAGAACAGTAGCCTAGTTTAACTTGAAAATTATATTATTGCTTTATAATTTGTATTCAAGTTATCTGATTAAATTGTTGTAATCCTAGCGTAAACATTAAAGGTGGTAGAACCCTTTGTGGTTGGACTTCGGTGGTATCACCGCCAAACCTTTTTGTGTCTGAAGACAGCAGTATTCACAGTGCTGCTGTGTTTCGGTTTGAAGTATGGTAAAGGAGATATACTTTGTAAAAGGGGTATGATAACCCAGTCCTCCAGGTAGTGATGCATCTGTAGCTGACCTTAGGAAGAGCTCCAATCTTACCTGGGATCGACTACAAGTGTCCATTAGCGGCAGCAGCCCCTGAACATCATGTGGACTGCATGCTCCTTTACTACTTAACTTAAAAAAATCCGCATCCGTTCACGCTTTTAAAGTATTCCCAACCTAGTAATCAAAAGTTAGCTTTGCTACAAAATGTAATGGTCGCTGTGTATTTACTACAACCCTGCCCGAGGGAATGTTTTGCAGTAATAGCCAATGTTCGATGTACGTTCAGACCAATATTTACCATTTTATTTTCCTTATTTATTTAACCGTTTCGTACACAACATGGACTAAACGGATTTTTTACTTAAAATTATGTGTGCTAGACTCTTTTAACGTAGTAAAAAATCTAGGACATCATTCAATAGGGATTAATAAATAATAGCATATTTTTTAGACAAATTACTAATTTGCTTAATATTAATTACTGTTTTGTTTATTTTTGTACTTGTATTCAGAGATATCATACAATCTTAAATCTCATAACAATGACGTTAAAATCCGAAGAGCTCTGCAAACTTTATCTAAAAAATTTAACTATCTTACATTCCAACGTTGTTATTTGTAAGAAAGATAAAATAAAATTAGATTTGAGATATACCTGTATATAAATAGACATGTGATTCTTAAATTCTAATAACGACTTAAAGTATCAAGAAACTAAGTGACATATGGTTTCAACCACGAAATTGACCAATGAAGTCTTTCACGATGTCGTTAATAATAAAATCAAATGCGAACAGAAGCTTGTCATCTAAAAGCTAGTAAAAACTTGAACTAAACCTGGAATAGATTTACGATGTTGCGGGGACGATGTGTCGGCCATATTCTGGTATTTCGATGCGATATTAATATGTCATTCAAACGACATCGTAGTAATAAATTAAGTAAATATAAACATTTTTATGAATAACAGCAGACGTTCTAAAGTGTTATGAAACATAAGATTTAAATGTATTGTATTTGAAACAAATCATATATATTTATTATTTTTTTTTATTCGTTAGCTTCGAAGGTAAAACGCCTACCGTTTTTTCTTCGAAAGAAGAATATCTATCTTCATGTCCAAACAAAGTTAAAATCACATTTAAATTACTTTTTTGAGAGACAGTTAGTAGCTCTGACATTGCTATTGCGTCAAGGGTTACAGGTTTCATATTTGAAAGTTACTTTCTGTAACAGACAAATCTTTGCTTCCCGTCTAGACGTGTTTCCGTGTTAAAATACGTTCACGTTTAACAATTAATACACTTGCCAATAATAAACAAACTTTACCACACATTGTGCCTAAAAATATTCATGAATTTATCGAAAAAAAAATAACGTTAATATCACAATGGAATATTTTCCCGTGTGATGCATTAAATTCATAATGAATATCTGTTATGCTAAGTTTCTACATAATTTAATAACAAGACAGATCTTTTTTTCATATTCTACACGTTTAGATAACACCCCACTAAATTAAAATAACATAAAATTATATTCAAACAATATGAAGTAACTCCAGAATAGCACCGCGACGGCATAAGACGGTTTTACATTTTACGAGCCACCGAAGAGACAAGGCGTGGACACGATACGGTCTACCGCATTCTTTAATAACTACTCGCTTATAACTCAGTTTGAATATAATAAAATTAACGTATTACAGTGTGACAATGGGGGTGGGTAATTATTAATAGGCTATTACTTATTGTTCATTGCGAATGAAGTTATATTTTGTAAGAGGACATTGCATTAGTTTGTTTTTGTTAGTTTTGACGACCCGCGTGGCGGAGCGGTCACCATGCCGGTCTGACGCGCAAAGGGTCCCGGGTTCGATCCCCGGCCAGACAGATATCTAAATGATGAATTTAGATTTCTGTTCTTGGGTCTGGGTGTTTGTGTATTTTTCTATGTGTGTGTCCATGGCACCCACGACACAGGGAATCCTACTATGGGGCTGTGGGTGTAGAAAGCGTTTTTTTTTTTGCTACAGTTTAATTATACATAAATGCTCGAAACTATGGCTGTAAAGAATTTATGCCAGAATGTAAAGGTTTAGTTAATCTCAGCGACATCTATCAGTGAGTAGAAAAAATAACGCTTCATTATGTCGTCGTTAGATGGGGATAGTTTTCACGAATTACTCGTATTTAAATATCAATATAGCTTTCCTTAATTCACAACATTAACAGTGTAATTATTCTATACAAAATCATAATGGTATAGTAAAAAACATAATTAATTTGATAATTCGAGTCCGTCGATAACTTCAGAGTTCCTCCTTTTCTTAGAGCGCGTAAATAAAAATGAATTATTTTAGATTTCGGTATAATTCGAAATGGAATTCGGGACAAATGTATGGTATTCCGTTGTCCCATAAGTCCCATAATTGCAATATTTTACGTATTGTACGTAATGTCATATTTTGTAACCACAGACCTGTACTTGCTGTGACTGTAACCTAATATAAGTCCCACTTCTGGGCATGTGTCTATCCCCGTAAATACCCAATAGTAGGATCGTATCAAATTGCTCACAATACGAGAAGGTTAAACGTTTACATACAAGGATACAAAGGAAACACACTAACGGTTACCCATCCAACTCCTGATCACTCTCAACGTTACTCTTTGTAGATTGTTTACCAATTTCACAAATCGCGGGGCTATCCCATAAAATGTTTATCATAATATTTAATCTAAATCGAATCGAACAATATATTTCTCATATGTTCACTTTGCTCTACATAATTTGATTACTGCTAGTAAGTGTCATATAAACACGAGGCAGTTTGTTCTCGAATAATTAAACGCCTAATTAACAATTTATCGGTCTAGCTGTTGGCAGACCATGAGTCATGACATGACTTCGGAGTACAAATCATGAAGCAAATTTAGCAAATCAAAAATACACTAAGTACGTCGGCAGTAATCGGTCATACTCGGCTATTTTCGGCAAATTACGAGCATAAGATGAGGTGCCAATCATTACGCTTCCGGTATTTCAAAATAAACGGAGCAATTAAGAGAGAGACAGCAAATTCAAATATATTATACGCATAGTAAATATGAAGTGTCGGTCATAAAATATAATTACGTATTTTAAATAACATTTAGATTTCCGGTAAAAATTCAAAATTCTTACACACCAAATAATGGTTGATATTAGATTGACTTAGCCACCGTGGTAGACGAGTCTTAGTCGCATTTTTGAGAAGACACTCGTCTGTGGGGAAAATACATCATAGTATATTATACTTTACACCTTTTTATAATATCGGAGTAGCTGACGAGCCACCTGACGTTAAGTGGGACTACCGCCCATGGACATCTTTAATCCATCTCAGATGAGATTTGATTTCTACCTGAGTTCGGCCGGAAAAGTATACCTTACCACACCCTTCAAACTAAAAAACAGAAGCGCCGTACACTGCTGTTAATAGACAGAATTAAGTGTGGCGGTAGTGTCGCTAGAGTCGAACAACAAAGAGTTCTACTTCAAAACACATGAAAGATAATGATGAGCCCACGTACTCACAAAATGAAATGCTACTTCAAACTAGTACTAATGAATGAAAGTGTAAACACACTTGAATGGATGAACTTCCACCGTACAATTGGCAATGCTGGATTGTCAATCACTCTACATCGTTTCCTACTACATCTGTCAATAGCACAATATATCGTCTAGACTCTATATCAACGTAGAGACACTAGAGCGCTAGACTCTACTACGTCGTGGTAAAGTCTAAAATAGTGTATGTGTGGTAACAAATGAAACCGGTACTGTTGATGTCTCCATAATTTTCCCGCCGAAACTGACTCGTTCCAAACGTTTCTCGACGTGCCAAGATCTCGGAAATATTTATTTGTTCTACAATGACCTCGTTTTTGTGTTGCTGAAATATGTTTCATGTAATAATGTGCTTGTTTATAAAACGTAACGCTTTCAAAATAATAAAAAAGCAAATCGGGCAGTTTTAATGATGCTATAGTTTAAATTTATTTCTTATTTTTTCTTTTTATTATCGTAAAGATCGATTATAATTTCGAAATATACACAATTAAATTAGTATCAATCATTAAATTAATTATAAGCTAAACACTTATAAAATATATATACTTTTTTAATTGTAATATAAAAGACTTTATAAAATATTGTAATATAAAATAATTATTTTCTATATTTTACTAGTCGTGCTACTCTCTCTCTATATAGGTATATATTTTTGTACATCAAGATCGTGTTTTTACAAAAATCATATTTTCAATTGCATATTAAAAACAAAAACAAATTATTTCACATTTTGTGCCAAGCATTCAGTCAGCGAAATATGAATTCGCACGTTGCTTTATACGTTGCATAATTCTGACACCATTATAGATAGATGCGGACGACATAGTGCAAAAATCTCATTTAAATATAGTCGCTACATATAACCGCACTGACATTGTCGCGTTGCGCGTATGTTTGACCTTAAATTAAAAGTTTTTAAAAATAATTTAAAACTAGTATAATACCTAAAGATTTTTTAAATAAAAGAAATAGAAGTGCTAATAGTGTTGTGTCAAAAGAAAACTGTGAAATATAACAATAAATAAAGTGTCAAAATATTACGTGACAAATATTTAAGTGTTCGTAATTTAAAAGTGTTGATCCGATAAAAATAAGTGTAGATTGAAAACGCAATTCGAGATATCAAGCGTTTAAAATGTAAAAATAGTGTAAACAGGTTTTGTGAAGTTCAAACATTCCGATTTAAAAACAGAATTGAAAGAGAATGTTTTTTTAAAAGATCGTTAAAACTTTATACACCCAACGTAGTGCTTTCACGTTTTAAAGCAGTTTTATTTTGAAATCGGAAACACATTTTTCAAACGTTCGATGGTTCCTAGAATTTTTGAAGTGTTATTTGTTTTTAGATTTTAATAACTGTCGTAAAAATGGTTTTTAAGCGCAATACAGGAAATTTGAAGATATCCAACTCTTGTTCAGGTTGCGATCCTTTTTTTATCGCAATGTCGGGCACGATTAGAATTAAAATAAGTCTGGAGAGTATTTCATTATTCTGGACTCAGGAGCGGTAGCTTTGTGTGTACTCTGAAGCATGAATAACCCTATAACTTTTGTTTATAAAATCGGATTAGCAAACGAACAGGGGTGAAGATCACAGATGCGTCGTGACTCCTGAGGACTACGTTGGCCATCTCGTATGTAAGTCAGCCGGCATTCACAACGTTTTTAATGACGAAAATCCATCTGTTTCAATACATTATCTGCGTAGTGCTGTATTTGATAGACGGACTTCATTACCACATGATATATTCTTATTGTAAAGATTATAATCTCTAGTGGGATTAGTTAGCACACTTCTAGCCGTACTTTCGAAATATAAAATCATCTAGAAATAAATTCACACTCGTCCGAGTATGTAACTTCTTACAAGATCGTCATTAAAATACTATATTTACACGTGAATATTATGGATTTATGTTAAAATGCTTGCAAGTGTTTTATTTGCAAGGATTTATTGAATACTTCTTACTTATGAATGCTGTAGTATATACTGTAGTAAGGCTGTAGTATATATAGGCAGTATTAGTTACAAAAAAGAAAAAAAACATGTAACAAGGATTGAATCTATTTTTTTATTTTTTTTTAAATGAACTCGTTCGATGCCCGGCTAGGGAAAAAGATATTTTAAAAAACTAATGATGCAGTTTTAGTTTTTATCAAAATCGGCCTCGTAACTCCTTTCAGCATTTTTCGCTAATCCTTATAGTTTCGGAGTTTGCCCCGGATGCCTTTGAAAAATTCACCCTGTATATAAATAAAATAGTTTATGATACGAGTAGATTTAAAATTCTTATTTGTTTTTCATATTTAAGGAATGTTTAAAGAAAATGTAAGAATTTAGGAAAAGGAACAAAATATAATATTAGTCGACAAAGATGCACTGTACTGCTTACGTTGAAATTCGTATATCATTTTTTTATGTGTTACCAAAGAAGTTAAAAAAGAGAATCGGTTGACAAACAAAACTCAAAATCTATTACCTTAGATTTTTAGATAATTGTGAAAGAATGTTGTAAATACTAAATAGTATCTACAGATTATTGAAAAAGATTGCGTCTCCGAGTTTTAAAGAAGGGATGATTGTACATCGCGTTGGTGAATATTGGAAAAAGTTACGAACGAAGTTTGGAGAGGATAAAATTGCTCAGCTGCAAAATAACTATACAATCTCAAATTGTAGTATCTTCGATGTAATACAGATAATGGATTGAAAGAAAAGGCGTATGCGAATAGTGGTCAATACACATATTATGCTTAAAGACATCGATGGTGGGAAAACTTTGTCAGGAGTTGATAACTGATGTCTCTGGTTGGCACTGGCCACTTAGTTGGACTGCAAGCAGGTTGATGTCTTTATAATAATATAATAATACTTATTGTGTCTTTTATGTGAATATCATTTGGAAATTAAACGATTCAAATTTAACTGGGTGAAGTCATGTTTAATTTGAGATTAAGTTTAAAAATATAAATCATATTTTTTATGGTGGTGCTGGCTAACTTACGTAGGTGAGATAATTGATATAACTATTTGCTATTGTGGATTGCATACTTGTTTACTGCTCAATCTTTTGTAACAAAAATAGTACTTAGAGATAAGTTAAAGTAAAATATCGAATAATTACATAATCTATAGCTAATTCTCTGCTGCCTATTTATGTCCCACTGCTGGGAACGGGTTTATTCTACTACCACGAGAGGACGTCTGAAGCGTTCTTCACAACTAGTCTCTTTATTTCGAAATTGCCAAATTTAAATTAAAATCTCATTGAAAACGTGACGCATAGCTTCTAATTCCCGAAAAAATGTTTATTAAGTATTTTGGTTGTAACTGCAAAATGTATTGAGCAATGTTCTTTGAATTCAGAGCGCCCACGATAGCAAGTTGCAAATGGTTTGAATGAAAACTTTGGCGTTGGCGAATATTGGAAAAAGTTGGTGTCGATAAAACTTCGAAACGGGTATAAATTGCGCGGTTGTAAAATAAGTGGGTGGATATTTTCAAGAACTGTTTTCGTCAGTGAACTCTATGTTAAATTTTATCTATTTCATTCATTGGTTCAAGATTTAAAAGCAGTTTTTAGAAAATCATGTGACTATTAAAACATTTAAGTAATATAGCAATAATAATAATAATAATAGGAATTATTTTTCTTTTTACCAATAATATATTTTAATTCTGTCGCCTGCATTTTATAATCTTTTTATTTATTTATATTTTTACCGGACGGCCAAGGGAGGGTTACGTTTTTCGCGCGTATTTACACTAATATTATAAAGAGGAAAACTTTGTTTGTTTCTTTGGTTGTAATGAATAGGCTCAGAAACTACTGGACCGATTTTAAAAATTCTTTCACCATTCGAAAGCTACATTATATACGAGTAACATAGGCTATATTTTATATGAAATGTATTTGATAAATAGATTTCGAGGCGGTACCAAGCTTGCCGGATCAGCTAGTCTTGTATAATTGTCTTTCTTTATATCCTCGGATCTAATTTATTTTTATGTATGCTGCAGTCAATTATTTTTTATATAAAAATATTAAATAGGTATTTTTGAAACTGCTGATCGTGAAAGCATTTACGTATTTTATATACAAGAAGATTTGGAAGAATAACATTGAAATAAGTGTTTACTGCTGTAATTAGAAACGTTTGATAGTTGTTTAATTGTTGTGTTCGATGCTCTGTGTGTGACATTTAATTTACAATGGCTGAGAAGAAAACTGACGCAATTTATAATAAGGAGTATTCGAGGATCAGAAGATTAACATCAGATCTAGCGACACGACAGTTTTCTGTACGTTACAATTTTTAATTGTAATACATATTTTATACTGTAAAAGTCCCTTATTTGGTCACTGAAGAAGAAACTTGAATAAAAATGTTTTAAATAATAAAATTATAATGTACAAGATTCTCTTAAATAATGTTACATCTACGTTATTTAAGGAATTCAAATTGAATTGAAGTACTGAAGATGTATTGCAATTGAACTTCCAATGATATATTTTAGGATTAAGTGTTATTTAAGGATCTGTTCGGAAACATTATAAGAACAATTTTTTCCAGTGCAATTTTAACTATATTTTTTAGTTTTTAGATTTTTTCAAATTGTATAGTTAACGTATATATTTGTTCACAGTCAGAATACGGCCTTACGGAAGAGCAAGTAGCGGGTATGTATTGTTGCTAATTACTTTTTATTTTTAATATATCACTTTGTACCATGAACCCCGAGCCAGATTATTTCTACCTTATAACAGTAATGTTAAGCGCTGATGTCTTCGAGCTTCGAGGGCACGGCAGAAAGTCTTACATGAGGAGTTTGGACTTTTTTCTGGGGTGGAAAGGGATCTTTGTTCAATGAAATGTAGAGTCGTGATTATATTTGGGGTTGATTTATGATTTTCATTGGCAGCTTCTTTATTGGATTCGTTATACAAAAACAGGAATTTATAACATTGCACATTTCTGTTTTCCTAACTCTATGAAACCAATTTATAGGCAGAGAAGTCCATAGACATTTAAAATAAATGTAACTGCAGATTATAAAAAAATCAGACCTTGTATATGACCGTTTTTTTACACCCTTTTTATTGTGTGCGGTCATATTTTTTATTACGTGAATTTTATATGACATCCGGTTCAAGAAACAAATATGGAATCTGCATTGTGCTACAATGATTTTATATCACGACTCCGCACTTATCTCAGGCAAAGATCGTAAATGTCTTAATAACCTACCAAATTTGTACAGTAGTAAAATATTTCTGATATGGCCATTGAGTAATATGCTCTTTAATAATAATATGAATTATGGAATTTTGATATAAAAATAGTCAGTAGTTTGACGACCCGCGTGGCGGAGCGGTCACCATGCCAGTCTGACGCGCAGAGGGTCCCGGGTTCGATCCCCGGCCAGACAGATTTCTAAATGATGAATTTAGATTTCTGTTTCTGGGTCTGGGTGTTTGTGTATTTGTCTCTGTGTGTGTCCATGGAACCCACGATACAGGGAATCCTAGTGTGGGGCTGTGAGTGTAGAAAGCGTTAAAAAAAAAAGTCAACCAACATACAGTCCACCTGATGGTAAGTGACTACTACCGCCCATGAATACCTGTAATCAATACCAGATAAGATGCGTGCCTGACGTCGAACATGGATGCTATCCATAAGCACTTATTTGGAAAGCTTCGAAAAAAATAACGCTTAGCAGTGATGTATTATTTTCTTTCTTATTAAAATCGTTTACATACGTAACAACCGTAAACGAGGCGTAGGTGTTTAAAAATTAAATCATTGAAAAAAGTGCCGATTGGAGAAATGGGAAATAACAAAACAACTATATAACACCAAATACTAAATATTTCGTTTTTTTCTTCAAGTACCTAATTATCTTACGAGCCCATTTAGTTTCATAGCTTCCTTTTAAATGCCAATTTGTTTGTTTCGCAGAATTCAAAGAAGCGTTCATGCTGTTTGATAAGGACGAAGATGGCACTATCACGATGGCGGAGCTCGGCGTTGTCATGCGCTCCCTCGGACAAAGACCTTCAGGTATTCTCAACCTGTGGCTGTAAATATTGTATCACCATAATTTAAGGCAAGGCTTGACATCTATCTCTTCAGTGAAGATTTTTAGGTAATGTCAACCTTTCGCTCTCGTACCAATACTAGTGTTAAACCGCTCAAAACGGATTCCAAAAATACAATATATTATTCCATAATCAACAACATATTTTACAATAATACTTCTTTATAACTTTTTTATCACACTTCCATTACAAAAGATATTGCAAAAATTCGATGACATTTCGTAATTGAATTTTCCCGAAGTATACAAATAGAATAATTATTAAAAAGTGACGTAAATTATCAACAACCAGCAATAATGTTATCTTACTTGATTATGTGGTCTTACTTGGTACTTTAACACAAGTAAAGGTGAAGCCCGGTCTGTAACAATCCAAGTTTAAAACAACAAGTTTAAAAGTTCTGATACAATCCGTTAGGGGCGCCGATTGGAAATTGTATGGACAAATACGTAAACAAATACCAAAACAGTCATATTTGTCAAAACGTAAAAACTCAAGGTAAGGGTACTGGTCACGCGCTCTCTGGGGCAAAGATCTTCAGGTATTGTCAACCTACATATGTAGGTCATAAAAACCATATCAAGAGAAAGGGTCGTAAAATCTAAAAAAGATATGCCATCCATTTAATTAACTTATGGACTAAATTAATAGTATTTATCGTCATGAATCTAGCAACATTAAACATGATAAGGGTATCTTACTTAGTTGAGGAGTTGCGACGTAGAGTAGAGTGGTTGAAATTGGGCCTCCAATCGTAGTTCCGAGGTTCTAACCCCGGGCATACCCCCTAAGTTTTCACTTGTTTAAACGGTGAAGGTAAACATTATGAAGATACATACCAGCCTTCGGTACTTAAAAAAATCTCAAGGGAATGTGAAGTCTACCAATCCTCATTTGGCCAACATGGTGGACTAGGGTCTTTGTCCCTGTAGTTCCGGGACTAGAATAGGGCTACGGTATCCCCTGCCTGTTGTAAGAGGCGACCAAAAGAGGGCTTCCGGAGTTGCGGGTGGCAAGAGTGGGAGCTCGAACCGTCCAGTACGCTACCCCAGGAAGGACGGCGATATGTGTGGTCGCATACTGTCGTGATCACCAGATGGTGAGGGCGGAGCGAACGCTCCCCCAGGGCAGAGCCCGTTTGGGGCATCGCTCTTGGAGGACTCTGGTTGTGTTCCGTCGAAGATCCCGGAGTTCTCCAACAAGCGTCGAGGACGGCCATCGGGGGGGTTTTAGTGCGGTAAAAATCCCACATAACCCGGCGTCGCTACCACGCCGTCGGCTACCCTCCGAAGGTTTCCCCCTCGAAAAATAAGGGTCTTAACATTCTATGAGGAGATCCATGCCTAGCAGTGAGTAAGTTCCGGTTTTTTGTTATAATATTGGGTGTGAAAAAGGAGACATACCTATTACGCATTCCAATTTAGTCCTCAGAGACTCTGGCTCACGTCAGGTGGGACTCTTATATTATCAGGGATTGGTTACAGATGGCCATGGGCGAAAGCGCAGCATAAAACTGTCATAGCATAAAGAGATACAATATATCAAATCAAATCAAATCAGTCTTTATATGCAAATAAGGTTATACAATAGGTGTTCAATCAATACAATGATCTCTTATTTTGCTAAAAAGCATGCAAATATAAAATTATACTTAGTATTATAATTATTAATTAAGTTTATGTCAATTGTTTTATAAAATATATAAAATAATTATCATAAAATAAAGGTCATAAACAAAAACAAAATTAAATGACAAACCAAGAACTCCTAAGGTAAGGCACCGGTGAGATTCGAACTCACGATCTCCTGTTTACTAGACAGGCGCTTTAACCAACTAAGCCACGGCGCCTGTAACTTACCAATCAAAATTGTGAAACAGTATATTCGGAATACCATAAAACGCTGGTTGTCATGTTCTTCTTTTTGATTTAATATTTGCTGTTGTAGTCGATATCAAGTACACACTTTAATAATAAATAAATAATATTTGTAAAACTAGATAGTTAAACTATACTAGATATACTATATAAAAACGAAAAAATGCCCGAATAAAAATATAGACTACATGTTTAAACTAATCCAATGACTTCATAATTATGTTGAGTTAAAATTAGTTCTAATAAACGGTAAGGAATGACAAAGAATTAGGCATGCATAGATGAATACGGTCGAAATACATTACCCTCCTCTTTAGTCGTGAACGGCTGTTATATGGAGATATATGCAAGTTATTGAGCTTATTGTTCGAGACTACGAACACCAAATAAAATCTTTAAAAATCAAATTCTCTTATGTTTGTTTGGCCTTCATCGAAATTTGACAATTCTAATAGGCACAAACTTAACAAATTTTAGTGGGATATTGTGAAACAGACATTGTTTAAAGTATTTTTATTTTTCTTCTAAATTTTTTGTCAAGTGCAAATGTTGAAAATAAATGTATTCGTGTTATTTTACTGAAAAGGTGTAAGGTTAAATATTTCCGTCTGATTTTACTGAAAAGACTTAGGTATCTTTTGCATGTCTTTATATTCTGTAGAGATTATCACCTAAACCTTGCCAGATCTGCCTTCGACCTTAATTCGGAAGGGTTCGATGACCTAATTTAGCAACATCTTGTACACCTGGAGAATTTATGAGGGCAATGTAATCTTTCTTTATTTTCTGGAAAAGAATTCGGTCGTGTAGGGAAATCTTGGGATGAAATCGAGGTTTTACATGTTTTGTTTCCTTTGTATAGTTTTGTTTTTGTTAAGTTTGATGAAAATAGTTTTAGGTTTTGACTAGCGTAAAGCTATTTTTGCAAGTTTAGTTTGCGTGAAAACTTTCATATGACTATCTTAGTCCTCAGGGGTGGGAACGCTTCTACGATTGGCTTCAACCAACCCTTGTATTTTTATGAATTTGGTTGCATATGTCCATGGGCAGCAGTAACTTACTGGTGGACTGCGTACTCTTTTACTCATTCACACTTATAAAATAAACCATCCAAACAATGATTTTTTAGAAAGTAACTCTTCCAAATCGATATCTTACAGAGACCGAGCTCCGCGCAATGGTGAAGGAAGTAGACCAAGACGGAAACGGCACCATAGAGTTCAATGAGTTCCTCCAAATGATGTCCAAGAAGATGCGCGGGGATGGAGAAGATGAGCTCAGAGAGGCATTCAGGTAATATCCATACTAATTAATATTATGCCGCATTGTAATTTGTAATTATACCGCACGGTAAGGGACTTATGTGAGGGAGATAGGAACTTATGGTTTTCCAACTTAGTCGAAGGTAGAATAGCTTAATGATTCATTAGAGTCAGACGTCCTACCGAATGAAAGTCGGTCAACGTCGTCTATGGATATTTGCACCACCAGAGGAGTCGCCAATGCAACACCGGCTTTAGAGGAAACTTTTTTAAGAACTCCGGGAAAACTTCCGCGAGTTTGTTGTAAATGTCTAATTATCCATGGCAATTTTATATTTTTAATGCTTGTTCACTATTTCAGTCTTACAAAAATATCACATAATTTAAGTGTCACCACTATTTAATTACTCATAATTATAGTGTTTTTACGTTTCTGCTCTTGATATTTCATTTACATTCAACACTGCTACAATTTAACCTTTATCTATGTTATTGCAAGTCTCCAGCCAAGTTGTTGGTTTTAGCTTGTCATTTGCATAGACTGAATAGCACTTATAGCACAGGCTTTGTATTAAATTCTGAAGCCGAATTATGTCATCTTGAATTAGACTACGAAAACTGAATTTAACTGGTATTAAGTACACTCAGAGTTAATTTGAAATAAAAATTCTACTTTAAATACATATGTTATTTGAAGATAATAGTACATAGTAAAAAATATTAGGAAAAAACGATTACCCGCGTCGCCGAGATCAGGAGACCCTTTCGCGTCGCGCAAGGTGTTCCGGTTTCCATCCCCGGCCAAACATATCTGAATGATGAATTAAGATATCTGTTGGGATACCCATACGGGTGTTTGTATCATCGTCTTTTTGTATGATCATGATACCCATGACACAGGGAATTCTAGTGTGGGCTGTGTGTGTTAATCAAAAGTTAGCAAATTAGAATTTATAGTACGACAGAGGTTACATTAAACAGATTTAAAAGTAATAGATTCAAATATAGAAAATACGCCGTCGAAAACTCCCACTTGTGCCGAAATACCTAGAATGCTGGCAGCATTTCCTTGCAATATTTTGAGAATATTTTTTAGGACAAAATAGATGCCAGCCCTCTGGTCAATCGATGACAGAACAAACTTGTCGGGCATGTTTTTGTCATCAACATGTTTTAACAGCCGACCAAGGAATAATATTAAGAAATATAACTTTATAGTTGAAGATACATACATATATGCATTTTGTAGCGAACAATATATTGATCCATTTTAGGCTCAGGTTTGGGACTTTTAAAAGAAACAAAGGTTGGGGTTGAAAACTTAAAAGTGGTAGAAACCCATTGTGGTTTGATTCGGGTGTCACCACCGCCGTATCTGCCTCTACCTTTATCTATATCTGCCTAATAACGGCGCTATTAAGCGTTGCTGTACTGCTGTGTTAAAAGAGATATATTATCTTATCTAATCACCCTTCACTCGCCGAAGTTGGTGTGGATGGAACTGTACCCATGGTGGTCCTCCGCGGTTCTCCAAATGTGGAATGAACTTCCTCTTGAGGTATTCTCTGAGGGATATGATATGAGGCTCTTCAATAGGGGTGTAAAAAGAGCTCTCCTTCAAAGCCGGCGATGCATTGGCGACTCCTCTGGTGTTGAAAATGTCCATAGGCGACGGTGTCTACACCACCACCACCAGGTAGTCCATCTGCCTTATCGTTAGGTATATATAAAAATAGAAAAATCTTATCAGGTTCACTGCAAATGTTCATAGATGGCAGTAGCCACTTTCCATCGATTGGACTGCATACTGCTTTCTACTTCTATGCTCTGTAAAGCTCCTTTCTTCAGGATGCTAATCTGTAAATAAAAAAAGAACGTTTCCAAGTCTAATTGCCAACCACGGACATTTCCAGGGTATTTGATAAGAACAACGACGGCCTGATATCATCGGTGGAGCTGCGTCACGTGATGACGAACCTCGGGGAGCGCCTCAGTGAAGAGGAGGTCGACGACATGATCCGCGAGGCCGACCTCAATGGTGACGGCATGGTCAATTACGATGGTCTGTATACACCTTTATATAGAAATCGATAAGCTATTACTGTCCCACTGCTAGGCACGGGTCTCCTTACAGATTAATAAGGAAGCCATAGTTCAACGTGCCGGCCAAATGAAAATTTAGTAAACTTGACATAACTTGAGTACTTTTTCTTAGAACTATCAGGCGTGTAAGTTTTTCTGTACCTTTTAACTAAGCTTTAATTAATTTTTAATACACGCATAACTTGAGGAGAGGTTTGCCTGAGATTTGAACCTCGAACATCCCGAATGAGAGGCAAAGTTTCTAATCACTAGGCTATCATCCCTCTAATCCATAGCTTCTACTGGATTCAGGTGCAAGTTCAAACTATCAAACGGAATGGTATGTACTAAATAGCCTGATAATATTGTAGCTGATATTATCGCTAATATTAGTATAGATCAAATGTATGTCAAAATTCGATACGTATAAGTAAGCGATACTGTGCTTTATCTGAATATTTATTTTGGGTATTGCCATTAATATTTATTTCTTTGTTCTAAATTGTTCTAAGAGTCCGTATTTCTCTTTCTAAGCATTTTTTTCGACGTGACTCTTCAAAGTTGACAGAACAAGACGGTACCACTTACTTTTTTATGTCCTTCTGTAATAATAATGTAATAGGTGTTGAAATGAGGTAGATTGACTACTCTCGTTTATGAAACTTCAAATTGAAGGTGGTAGAACCCGTTGTGGTTCGACTCCGGCGGCACCACCGCCACACCTATTTCTACCTAATAACAGCAGTGTTAAGCGCTGCTGTGTTCCGGTTTGAAGGGTGTGGTAAGGGAGACAGACTTTTCCGAGGCGTTCCAGCTTAGTCCTCAGGGGTAGCAGCGCATCTGTGGCCGACCTTAGGTAGGAATATCTAATCCTATCTGGGGTTGATTACAGATGTCCATGGGCGGCAGTAGCCACTTACCATCAGGTGGACTGCATGCTCGTCTGCTACTCCTATATTATAAAAAAAAAAAATACAAGAAAATATTTCCTACGCCGCTAATATTTCATTGTTTAATTTCAGAGTTCGTAACAATATTGACGTCGAAAAACTAGTATGCAGAGCCTCCGCCGATGAGAGATCCGACCCCACCCAAACAAGTGGAGCGAAAGTGTCCACACACGGATATATTCAAATGCGGGGGGAAAGAAACTCTTATATAAGTTGCACCGAAACTTTATAGCGGAGTGTATAGCAACTTGATATCGGCAACGTAACGTTATTGTTAACTGTTATTTATAGCGCGCGCTTTGACAGTGTATACGTACCTTAATGTTAGCGTGTGTGAACCGTTCAAATGAATTTAAACGTGGTTTTTATTATGACAGACTATAGCTGGTGTTAAACTCGTTGTGTGTTACCTCTAAGAAGTTTTGAATAGCAGTTTTAATATAAGAACTAAACGATTACCGTGCGTTTTAACTGATAACTGAAACGGAAAATTCGTTTTGTAACTTAACAAATGTCCTGAAAATTGTTAAGATATTTGTTTTAAACTAAAATTAAGATAAAAAGCCTACTATTACAAATGTAAAGCAGTAAGTAAATGGTTTATTTGTGGATAAGATTTATATAACGGGTTCAGTTAATTCTTCATAATAATTCAAAGATTACAGATAGATTTTTCAGCGATTAAAATATTTAATGCATTGTTTGCCACAATTTCTGCATTATAATGAACTTGATACTAGTATGCAGTCCATCTTATGATAAGTAATCACTACTTATAAAAAAATTGTTACTCCGAATGAAAGTGAAGTCCAAAGATCAGCCACAGATGCATTGCTATGCCCGAGAAGACATTTCAGTTTATTATCAGTGGTAGCAACACATTTGTAACCTGAAAGTAATTAGAAGTACGACTTCTCTTTTACTTCTTTTAATGTAATAACGAAAATAATCTATATAACGAATAATACATTTCTGGCTAATAACAGCAGTGTTAAGCGCTGCTGTGTTCTGGTTTTAAGGGTAAGGTAAGGGAGACGTACTTTTCCGAGGCGTTCCAGCTTAGTCCTCAGGGGTAGCGGTGCACCTGTGGCCGACCTCGGATAGGAGACTAAACCGATCTGGGGTTGATTACAGATGTCCATGGACGGCAGCAGCCACTTATTTTATGGTTGCATGCGTGCTTATCTACGACTCCAATATCATAAAAAATCATGCTTACAAAACGATAAAAAAATTGAGCTTAGTAAACCAGTCACATTTTATATGAATATTTAATTTAACGTTACTGCTAGAAAACTTACGGATATCTATATTTTGTATAGTGCTCGCTAGAAATTCTGCAATTACATATAGGCTAGACAGTATAGGCTTATAATGGTGTGAATAGATTTTGGGTATATTTTTAGCATAATTGATGGATTGTACCATCAAGACGCGCCAGTTTCCTATGCAAAGTTAACTGAACTCCAAATACAAGTAATTCTAAATTTATATTAATGTTTCTAGTAAATGTAATAGAACAGAATAGAAGTTTGTAATAGCTTAATCGGTTAAGTGTAATTTTGTAACCATGAATTCTATAGCATCAGTACGTATACACTTGTGTGTGTAGTTTTAGGAAGTGTAAGTGTTGAAGTGTTGATAAGTGTGGGTAGAAGTGAAACTTCTTTTAATGTTACTGGTTACTACAAACATAAATAAATAGATTTCCTTAATATGATACACATGGTGAACGAACACTCGATAAATAGGTAGATAGAAGGCGTTGTATGTTGCATAGAATATTGCGTGGCCTTGTATAAGCTTAAAATATCAGTGAAGTGATTATGTATCTTCTATAAATTTTCAAGTATGTAATGGAACTATAAAAGTTATGGAAATTTTGTAATTCAACGAAAACAAAATAAATACAGATAAAAGTAGGAAGTAGTGTACTATACTGCGACAACAAAAATGCAGTATGCATAAAGTAAATAGAATTTTAAAATTAATGTTAAAAAGTAAAGAAGTTTCACTTCGTAGAAAGATTTTCGTTAGTCTTCCAAGTCGCGAAGGTTGACTGAAAATGAGGAGCCAAACGCAAAAGTTCATTAATGTTACGTGGAATCGAAATAATATTTATAGATATTAGTGTTTGAGGTAATGCTATTACGTATTAAGGGCATCGAAATATAATAAATACGACTAACTTTGTTCTAGGCGTGACGCTGAAGTTGACTGTAGAGGGCGCTACTTGTACTGTTAATTTTAAAACATTTATCAATATTTTTCGCAAACAATATCCAAAAAAATTCACGTTGATGTGTGCGTACATTGTATTTACTCACTTTGTAAGTGTGAGCGTAATTGGCGTGACGTCACACTAATGTTTATTATATTTCGGTGAATAAATATTTAAATTTTATTTATTTACTCGTGTAAAAGGAAACTGAGGAATTTTACCAATTTATATAGTCACTTGAAAAGGGTACTTTTAATGTAATGATGTAAACATTTCTACGTGTTATTATTAAGCTCGTGAAGACTATAAGACATTTTAACGTTTAGGCTTTTAACTGACCTGTTTCTAATATTCCCCATCCTTAGGTCGGCGGCACATTTCCTACTTTTTTAGGGTTCCGTACCCAAAGGGTAAAAACGGCACCCTATTACTAAGACTTGGCTGTCTGTCCGTCTGTCCGTCTGTCACAGGGCTCTATCTCTGGAACCGTAATAGATAGACATTTATTTTTTTTTACAGAGGATGCATAATGGTGGCCGCTATAACAACAAATACTATAAATAAAATAAAGTTGAATACTAAGGAGGGTCGGTCTCCATACAACAACCCGGTATTTTTCGATCTAACTGTTAAACCGTACTAGGAAAACAGTTGATTTTTTTTAACAATCCGTTTACTGCTTTAGCTGCTATTATAATAAATAAAAATAAGAACAATAAAACAAATGTGTTTTATTATGGTTTAATATGGTTAATTTAAAAAATAAATAAAATGTAATGAACATTTGGTGATACGGAAGCCTTTATGTGCGAGTTTGACTCGTACTTGGCGAATTATTATCCAATTATTGCCTGATCAGTCTTCATCATCCCGGACTGAGTGGATTTAGAATATTTGGATATTGGATTTGAGGATCTATATTTTAAAAATGTATTACCGAATGTCACCAGTAATCTACAAAATTACGACAGTGAAATCTTTCTTATTCTAACATTTAATAATGACTGGAGTTAAGAGTTAATCAATAGTCGGATTGGCATCTCCAATCCGGAATTGATTCATCTATAAAGTTGGAAGAATCCTTTATAGTTCGACTGCGGAAGTACCACCATCACCTTATTTGTCTAATAACAGCAGTTCTAAGCGCTACTATTTACCCGTTTTAAAGTGTGTGGGACTGGTGTAAGGGAGTCGAGGTGGTCGAACTTATGACTCAGAGGTAGGAACATACCTATAGCCAACCTCAGAACTCTTGTCTTATCTGGGGTTGATTAAAGAAGTCCGTGTGGCCACTTACCATCAGTAGGACCACATGCTTCTACGCATCTTCTATTTAAAAAAATAGAGTTTTATTAGCGAAAGTGGGGAGTGTGCTGCCGGATCATTGTGTTTGTAATATTAAGGCATTTGTGCGAAAGAAATTGATTCGTGTGAAGTGATATCTACTTGTATATTTATGTGACACTTGGTTATGGCATTCGGTGTAAAGGGATAATTGTACTTATTATTTTATCTAAAACAATATTAAATCATCTTTGTGTAAATTCATGTAGTCTTAACTGTAGTGACGACGAATTTAAAGTGTTACGCATATTTTGTGTTTTTCAAATGTTTCGTGGCCTCTTTTCACCGAATGCTCATTATCCGTTTTCGGTTTAGTGTGCGTTTTCCCTTATATTTATTTTTATATACATTTACGTATATTTGTATGACGTACGATTATTTTCATATTTGTTGTTCATATTTTTTCACTGAACATCATGAATATTTAACTACAATCGAATCGAATGTAACACACGTATTATTGAAGCGGTGATAGCATATTGGTCTACAATTCGTACCCCGTCCCCCTCGGAGGGGGCCCGGAGGTTCATGTATAAATTAATTCTAATATTTGAGTTTTATAAATCATATGTATTGATATTATCAGTTCTATTAATGATGATTACATAAATACAAAATGTTCTCAGGGGTCAAACTGGTAACGTTTGTGACGTTATTTATTTTATCCACTGATTTCAACTATGTTATACTTATTTTTCACTAGGTAATAGATCAATAATAGTGACTACAGGATCACTGACTGAATCCCTATTACCAATCAGCTAAACTAGATTCGGATCTATCCAGAATCCGAAATCAGAATCCGAATCAGAAAAACGTATCTAATTATGAGCTAACATCGGCCATACGATAATGTTACCGTGAGGCTTTTTAACTGTAAAAATAGCTTCGTTTGCGACATAAATTAAAAATATGATATACTTATTAATAGTTGTAAAATGTTTACCCAAACGAAATATACATATTTGTAATTATATCTATGGAAGTGATTGGGTATTATTTTTCTGTCCTATAATAAAACATAGTGTTATGCAGATACTTTTTAAGTTAATTTTATTTTAAATAATAAATAAATTATTATCAAACTTAGTTAGTGTAATTATATTAATTATTTTCTTCGAAATAAATTTTTGACAATAAATAAAATGAAAAGATTTATTAAAAAAAGTTCAGTCAATTTTAATATTAATTGAAAATTCTATATTTCTGTATTCTTCTACAATATAACTGCACATATCATGGGCAATGTTTTTTTAAACAATTATTTACAAGAAATAAATATTTACAAGTAAATCGCCTAGAAAATATATTTTATTCGCAATTAAAATGATTAAATCATATATCATTTAAATACGACGAAATGATATAACTAATAAATATAGCTACAAAAATAATAAAATGTTGCTTCAAAATTAAAATATATTCATATAATCAAAACGTTCCTTAATTTTTTTGCTAAATAGGATGCTTAATAGATTTTTTTCTTTTAAAATATATTATACATATAGGACATAAGTATCTTATTATTTAAATGTATTTTGAATCCATAAAAATATTCATTTTCATATTATAAAGGTGCATTTAAATATGAAAGAGACGACTAGATCCGAATATTTAGTTGTTTAAGACATTTTATATATAAATGCACTAAAAATATAATTTTATTATTAAACGTATTATAAATAAAAATTATACTTTGTCCATATTAACATAATATGAATGACTGTTGTTCATTTTAATAAAGTGATTATAAAATTATTTGTATGAAATAAAATTGTTGAGAATATTTATTTAATTTGTGAATTGATATATTAATGTTTTATTAATCGGCTCGTATTGTATAGAAACAGCCGTAAATGTGTGTATGAAACATTATTGTATGTAACGCAATTTAGATATTCGATGTAACTAGATGAATATACAAGGCTTCGTATGAGAAAAATGTTTTAATAAAATTGATATGTGAATATTTGTTTAATTTTTGCACTATTTATTCAGAGTCGATACAGAAAGACCACGCCTCGCGGAAAAATGCATCAAAATATTTTGTTTTGATGAAATTTTTAATGCTTCTTGCATTAAAATTTCATCAAAACTTTTGTAATGATTTAATTTGTCAATAAAATTCATACTTATTTAAACAATTAAAAGAAGGAAAATATTAAACAGTTTATCAGTTATCATAACTTGATAAAACCTACGTTTCACTGATATTAAAACAACATTAGTTTTATAATACAAACCAGCTGTCAGTCCACACAATCAGGCACAGTACACGCGTATTTAAACTAAAAAAATACAAACAATCTTTGAGATTCATAAGTAATCATAAAATAAACAGAAATTAATGTTTTTGTCATATTTAGAAACTTTACTATCGCATATTATATGTATCACGTAAGCAACACGCTATTAAATAATAGTTAAACTATCCTGAGTGTATTTGTACAATGAAATAGTTTTTATAATTAAAACAGCCTCATCATGGGATTTTTCGTTGTGGGTGCTGTTGTACTAATAAAAAAGGCACATAATGAATAGAAGAATGAATAAATGAACATAAACATTATTAAAATTTATTTTATAGCACTCTGTGACCTAAACCCGCATTTTAGCCACGCATTTCTGTGTCCAAAGTAGCCGATTTTTACACCGTACGAATATTAATACACTACCCTCACAGTTGAAAAAAATAAACATAGCTATGAACGTTTCATACTTTTAAATGCCATTTAAAAATTAAAAGTGAGTAATGAGTATTTTGTTTAAAGCTATAATTATTTTAATATTTTATTTTGGACGTATTTATAAATGTTTTTGCCATTGTGTACATACTAAGCAATAGCATCACTATAAGACTAACTATTGGGCCCTATCGAATTTTATTGTTTGTTTTGACTGTGTTTGTTTTATTTTCGCTACACACCATAGTAGGAGATATTTAAATTAGGAATCGTTATCAATTCAAAGTTATTAGCCATTATTAAATAGTAAATTAAAAAGGTGTATTCAAATTAAGAAATGTATGGTTTATGTTTCCGCCACTTGATGGCGCTTCTGTATTTTTCCGTGTGTCAATGTCTGTCGTGAAAATTTCTTTGTAATTTAATGTCGTACTATATTTAATAAAAACGTTTATAAAATGGAAGTCTTACTCAAATCATTTATCGTATATTAGAAAACGAATAGGTTATGTACCCAGGACGCTTTGAATAACGATTGGATGTGCGATATTGAGTAAAGAGCAATATATAAAGAAAAGTACGTGACGGAAAAAGTTAAAAAGGTGGTGTAAGCACAATTGCAAAATGGAGGTCACAAATTCCATGAAAATCGAAAAGTTCGATGGTAGAAACTTTAAGCAATGGAAATTCCAGATTAATTGTGCTTTGCGGGCAAAAGGTTTGAATATAAATACTCCAAAACCATCAGAAGCTGCCGCACTAGTACAATGGAACAAAGACGACGGGATGGCTATGTTCATTTTGACATCGTCAATGGATCTGAATCAGATTTCTTTGATTGAGAATTGTGAGACAGCTAAAAGTGTGATGAATAAATTGGAAGCTGTTTATGAACATAAATCTGAATTCAACAAGATGATGGTCCATGAAAAATTTTACCAATATACTTATTGTTCAAGTGATACAATGGCACAACATGTCTCAAAGGTAGAAAGCTTAGCTAAAGATCTCAGAGAATGCGGTGAGAAGTTGAGTGATACGGCCGTTATGACTAAAATATTGAGCACATTACCGCCCACATACCGTTCATTGCGGCAAGCGTGGCTCTCGCTCGATTCAGATTGTCAAACTATCCAAAATTTGACATCGCGATTAATCGATGAAGAAGCGAGTCTAGTTACTGATACCAACAATGAGACAGCCTTAGTGACAACTAAGAAAAATCCAAGGCAAGTTAAACAATATGCGAAGCCAAAATATAGCACTCCAGATGATGCAAATAAACAAAGTCATAGATTTGTGTGTTACAACTGTAATAAAAGAGGACACTTTGCAAGAGACTGCAGAGCACCCAAGAAATCTGTTCATAAGAACCAAGAGCAAAATAATATGTTAGCATTTAGTGCGGAAAATGTTTCATATGTGAATGACAATGACATATGGATATTAGACAGCGGGGCATCAATGCATATGACATATAGACGTGAATTCTTTTGTGAATTAAATGAATATCTCAGTCATGATAAAAATAAAATAGTGAAGCTAGGAAACAAACAGAATATTGAAGTTTGTGGTGAAGGAACAATTTTAATTAAAAGAAAGATAAAAGGACAATGGGAAGAAAGTATATTAGAAAATGTACTTTATGTGCCGGAGTTAAGGAAAAACTTATTCTCTGAAGGAGCGACGACCAGAAAAGGTTATGTAATATTGAAAAATAATAACAATGCTCTAATAATGAAGGATAATGTAGTGGTCATGTGTGCTTATCTGAAACAAAACAATCTTTATGAGTTGCAAGTGAAGACAGTTATTCAAGAAAGTTGTAATATGGTACAGTCAGATATCAAAATATGGCATGAGCGTTTAGGGCATTTGAACATTAATGAACTTCAGAAAATGAGCAAGTCTGGAGCAATTCCTATACCATTGACTGGAGACAATAACTTTATTTGTGGAGCGTGTCAGTATGGTAAACAAGCAAGGTTGCCGTTTCAGAAATCCAAAAGAGCCCAAGCCGAGGCAGGTGATATAGTATACAGTGATGTCTGTGGTCCCATAGAGGAGGCGTCAGTATCAGGAATGCGCTATTTTGTTTTATTTAAGGATGGAGCCACGAGTTATCGCCACGTTTATTTTCTGAAGCACAAAACTGAAGTACTAGAATGTTTTATAAAATACAATGCCATAGTAAATAATAGATTTAAACACGATGTGCGCATCCTACATACAGATAATGGTCGTGAGTATGTAAACCATGATTTTAGGCATTTCTTGGAAAGAAAAGGGATAAAGCATGAATGTACTGCTCCTTATACACCACAGCAAAATGGTAGGGCTGAAAGAGAATTACGTACAATAATGGAAAGTGCAAGGTCTATGTTATACGCAAAAGATGTCCCTATGAATTTATGGGCTGAAGCTGTCAATTGTGCTGTCTACTTATTAAACAGAAGTTCATCTAGTCAAACAATTGATGTATCGCCATATGAATTGTGGTATAATGAAAAACCAAGTTTGAATCATGTAAGAATATTTGGTTCTATAGGATATGTCCATGTTCCTAAAGAAAAGAGAAAGAAATTAGATAAGAAAAGTTCTAAAATGATACTAGTAGGATATGATGAAGAAAATTACAGAATGTTTGATGAGAGTACAAAAAAGATAGCTGTATCAAGAGATGTAAAGTTTGATGAGCACAGTACCCTAAAGGTACACAATAAAAATTATGTTAAGATACATGTTAATGGATGTGATATAGATAAACAGGTTTCGTTGTCTCCTCGAGAAAATTTAACAGATGAACCTGATAAAAATCAAATTTCATCAGACGAAAATATGGAGAGTGCTGATGATGAATATGATGTTACATATAATCCACCTCGGGATATTACTATAGAAGAATTTAGTAACATAAATCTAAGACCTCGTAGAAATAAAAATATGGAAGTAAATCTCACTGAAGTAGACATACCAGATACTTATGATGAGGCAGTTAATGGAAGTAACCGAGAAAATTGGAGGAAAGCAATAGAAGAAGAGTTAAGATCGCACGAGGAAAACAATACTTGGACAATAACAGACAGAACAGAAAAGAAACCAATAACAAGCAAATGGGTATTCTGTCTTAAGAAAAATAAGAAAGGAGAAATAGAAAGGTACAAAGCTCGTCTGTGCGCCCGCGGTTTTACACAAGTGAAGGACATAGATTATAAAGAAACATTTTCGCCTACTACTAGGTATGACTCTATCAGATTGGTATTGAGTATAGCAGCAAGAGACAATTTAAATATAGAAAAGTTCGACGTTAAAACTGCTTTTCTGTATGGGGACCTGATGGAAGAAATTTATATGGAGATTCCACAAGGTATTAAGGTTGAGTCATCGAAAGTATGTAAGTTGAACAAATCTTTATACGGTCTTAAACAGTCTTCTCGATGTTGGAACAAAAAATTTACTCACTTTTTAACAAGTTACGGTTTCAAATCATGCTATTCCGATAATTGTGTTTTTGTAGGATATTTTAATAACATTAAAGTTCTGTTGATTATATTTGTTGATGATGGATTATTATTGTCAAGTAATAAATAAATTCTATCTGTAATATTAAAAGATTTAAGAAATAATTTTGAAATAAAAGTATTGAGCTTTAGTAGTTTTGTTGGCATGGAAATAGAGAAAACACAAAACTGTATAACAATAAATCAAAAATGTTATATAGAAAGTATAATAAATAGGTTCAATATGTCTGAAGCTAAAAGTTGCACTACACCAGTAGATGTGAATGTACAATTATCTAAAAATAATAATGAAACTGTTATTAATTTTCCATATAGGGAAGCAGTGGGAGCACTGTTATTTTTGACTTCAGTGTCTAGGCCAGATATAGCTTATGCAGTAAATCTTGTAAGTAGATATGTGAGTAATCCAGGAGCTATACATGTAAATGCTGTAAAACGTATTATACGTTATTTAATTGGTACAATAAATATGTCTATTGTATATGGTACCAATACCGAGTTAGTTGGATACTCAGATTCTGACTTTGCAGGTGATTTAGACTCTAGAAGATCCACTACTGGATACATATTTTTAATGAATGGTGGTCCTGTCACTTGGAATAGCCGAAAGCAAAATACAGTAGCACTGTCAACGACAGAATCTGAGTACATGGCTGCTAGTGATGCTGCAAAAGAAATATTATGGCTAAAACAATTTTTAATTGATATAGGTGAACTGGAATATCCTGTAACATTGTATGTAGATAATCAAAGTGCAATTAAATTAATACATAATCCAGTTTTTCATAAGAGAAGTAAGCACATTGATGTGAGATACAATTTTATTAGAGAAAAGGTTGAAAATAGGATAATTAATGTAAACTATGTTGAAAGTTCACATCAACTAGCAGATTTTCTTACAAAGGCCTTATCTGTTAACAAGTTTATATGTATTAGAGATAGAGTATTAAGTACACCTTCTTAATTTAAGTGGGAGTATTAAATAGTAAATTAAAAAGGTGTATTCAAATTAAGAAATGTATGGTTTATGTTTCCGCCACTTGATGGCGCTTCTGTATTTTTCCGTGTGTCAATGTCTGTCGTGAAAATTTCTTTGTAATTTAATGTCGTACTATATTTAATAAAAACGTTTATAAAATGGAAGTCTTACTCAAATCATTTATCGTATATTAGAAAACGAATAGCCATAATACTACTCCAGTAGAATCTCGACTAAGCGACCTATTTGTTGTCGTATTTGTGGCATTCGGATTATCGAAAATTTGGATAATTGAGTTTATGAAGAAAAGCTATTTAAACCGATTTAGGAAGGTGATGTTTTTCGACTATATGTTTGTTACGTATGTATTTTTCATTCTTTGGCAAACTCAAACGACTTCATTAATTTTGATACATGATGTGTCGCTGAATTCGTCTAAATTGTGGCAATAACATAGGTTATATTTTTAGCAATCGGGTTTTTGTTTTTTATAGTAACTATTTTGTTGCGATTTGGCGACTTTCCGGAATTTAAATGCACAAATCACACAAAATGTGGCTGATCTGTAAGGGTTATTACAAAGTTACTTGTTCACGTTTCACAATCCGAACAATCGCGAATATTTATAACTAAGGTCCGGATAATCGATTTTCTACTGTATCACTAGTATTAGTTATGTATTAGTACATTATGAGATTGCTTATCATATGTTTCTTTAATACGCCTGTATGTAGCCTAAATGGCTTGAAAGATTTCGACGTATGTGTGGTGTTAGATTTGTCTTTATCACAAGTGCAGAATAATTACTAAATTTTCTAAATTTCAATGGGCTTGGTTGTGTTACATTTTTATTGCTTTTTTAGTTCATAATTTTTAGTTTCAATCATTTATAAGTTTCAAAATAATTATCATATTTTTTCATATTTCTTCACAAGTATAAGCGGGTTTATGTCACACGAGCTATAAAATAGTATACGATACTTGTGACAAAAGTAGCCTATTATCTGCACGGCGTTTAGCACCCTCGCTGTGCTCGGGTGCTAACTTCACGCCGTGCAAAAATAGGCTACTTTGGCCACGCGTATCGTAATGTACTATTTATGTAAAGTAGAAGTCAAGTAGTGTGGCAAGGGAGACATACTTTTTCGAGGCGTTCCAGCTTAGTCCTTAGGAGTAGTGGCGCATCGGTGGTCGACCTCAGGTAGGAATATCTAATCCTATCTGGGGTTGATTACAGATGTCCATGGGCGGCAAAAGTCACTTACCATCAGGTGGACTGCATGCTCGTCTACTACTCCTTCATTATATATAGGTATATAAAAAGTCGCAAACGACTATGTACCACCACCGCCATACTTGTTTCTAGATGAAGCAGTTTTCCTTTCAGGGGAAGGATGTGGATGCCGGCTGTCATACGCGGCTACCATCTTCAGGAATAGCATGGCATCTATGACGGGCTTTACGTAGAACCCCTCTTCTCTATTGTGTTCGTAACAGTACCCTTACCATGAGTTTTTACGTTTTGACAAATATGACTATACGGTATTTGTTTACGTATTTGCCCATACAACTTCCAACAGCGCCCCTAGCGGATTGTATCAGAACTATAGTGTCAGTAACGTTACATTAAATGTCTAAATTGACAAAATGGCACTTTATGTTTTGTCTTTTTTTTGCGAACATGTGAGGCAGACAAAAAGACTTGAGCACTTATTGTTACGTTTACTCAGTCTACTGAAGCAAACGGAACAGAATACTGAATTGAGTAAACGTACGTAAAATTGTGGGATGTTTTGAAAACTCGTGGAAGGATACAGATGTCCCTGGATGACACTGAACTTACCATCAGATGGACTGCATATTCGCTTGTTTTTTCCATATTATAAAAAAAAAACCTTTTTTGAATTTTTAATTTTCGTGTCTCTTGATCTAACAGTTTAAGTCGTGTTTTGTTTTTAAGACATTGCTACAGTTTTATTAAGTTAATATTTATAGAAGAATTACGTGAAGGTAATAGGTATTTATCTCAATACACAATTAAATAGATTATCTTCCTGAAAGCTGAAATTAGTTTTATCCGTAAAGACATGAATAAATCTGCAATAAACGCGCTATACAATGATAATCTCATCTCATTAAATCTCATCATTATCAATCTCATCAGACAATAATAATTATAAGCGTTTATACAATATCTATGTTAATATTTAATGTCATGAATAGCACCTGTAAATATGTATTTGATTTTAAGTAATCTGAACCCACTTATTGACTATTATCATTTGAGTAACTGGTAACTTTAGCGATTAATTAGTGATTAATGCGATAAAAGTTGCCCGGCGACTGTTTCGAATCTTATGCATGCGTAAATAATCGACAGTTGACGGATCTTCCAAATAAAGTAAATTATGTGCCGCCCATCGGTCGCTCAAACTACAGATTGGGTCCTCGAACGGCAACGGAAAAACTACTCTTCAATAGCTTAAGCAACAACATAAACTTAAATCTATGTAACGTAATCGCTCGATAGTAGCCAATAAACAATAGCACTTTTGCTAGAAATTCGACATTTTCATGAGAATTTACAGTTTACCCACAAATATAGTTCGAATGTGCACTCAAAATAGGATAAAGAAATATACAATAGAAATGATCTACATTACATTTTATAAAAAAAAAAAAAACACTCACCAATTTTCATAATAAGCCACGAACAATATTACGCATTAAAAATTGCAACACAAATAAAAATAACAATAATAATATGTAGTGCAATGCATTCATTTGTTTTACGTTCTATTTCTTTTTTTTCTTATTATGAATAATTATAAGGATTTAATTTTGTGCCAGTACCAAATATAAAAAATATGTCACTGTTAAATAGAAAAGCAATAAAATAAAAAAATACAATAGAATACAATAGATAAAAATACAATTTGTTTATATTAACAAAATATTAATAAAAATAAAATTAAGTAAATAAAAACATTTAAATTACATAGTTATTATGATCGCATTGCTAATAGAATAATATGAATGGGCCATATGTAGTCGCTTGTATCGTAATAGTCTTCAATTCACTTATAGCATTTGAAATTAAATTAGAGTATTATTGGCTATTGTAAGAAAAACAATTCTCGATAAATTTTAACTTTATCCATAAGAGTGTTACCATACATATATTATTCACGAGTTCTCAATAACAAAGCTAATAAATTATTGACTTTATTATTTTATTAGTTTACATAGGTATGTTATTAATTGAAGGCTGTATGCGTTATATGGAATATCATAATTTATGTAATAAAAGAAAATTAACGGTATATATAATCTGTGTTAGCCATCCATATCTATAATCCGACAAACCACATGTGACTGTGGTGATTTTTGGAAACAGCTATGTTATATTGTCTATGGTAATTTTTTTGTCAGCTTGAAGACCAAATTATCCTATGTAAAGATTTTTAGCTATTACGTTAATTTAATAAAATTATTAGACGTATAGTAGCAATAATTTAAATCTGTGATACTAATAATTAAATGAAAAATTTTAAACATTATTATTACAGATTCGTAATACCTAATATGTTAAGTATTGATAACTGTAATTTATAAAGTCCATTTCTTATGCAGTTTTGACAAACCAGCAACATTATTATCTCTAGTGGCGCCACAGCCACATGTACACAAGTCTGCCGGCCTATATTTCCATCCATAATCTGTAATCAACCCTACCATATCTGTACCAGATAACCTATTTGGAATAGGATTACAGTAGGATTAGGTCGGTAGGTAGGGATTGTCCCTGTAGTTTCGGGACCAGAATAGGGCTACGGTATCCCCTGCCTGTCGTAAGAGGCGACTAAAAGGGGGCTTCCGGGGTTGCAGGTGGCAAGAGTGGGAGCTCGAACCGCCCAGCCAGCGGCCCCGGGAAGGACGGCGGTATGTGTGGGGTGCATACCGTCGTACGCACCAGACGGTGTGGCAAGCGCCAAGCTCACCTGGGCGGAGCCCGACGGGGCAACGCGCTAAGAGGGCTCCGGTTGCGTTCCTTTGGAGATCCCGGAGCCCTCTACGCAGCGCCGAGGACGGCCACCGGGGGGGTTTTAGTGCGGTAAGAATCCCACATAACCCTACGTCGCTCCCACGACACCAGGTACCTTTTGAAGGTTTCCCCCTCGTAAACAAAAAAAAAAAGGGCGACCACAGAATGCTCCTTGTATGGACTAAGTTGCAACGCCTCGTCAGACAAAAACAGCCCCATTAACTGCGGTTATTAGGCAGAAGTAGGTGTGGCGGAGGTACCTCCAGCGTCGAACCACGAATCTATCGATCAGCTAGTGTTAAATTAAGTATGATATTAAAACAATTAATCCAGGCTAAATATACCCAACTAAAATAACATAAACATAACATACTTACATCTGTCATTAAATTTTAACACCAACCCGGTAAAGATATGATTTTCACAAAAGTGCTAAAATGGATTGTTACTCGCAGACACTAAATCGTTGACAAAAAGGTTTACGTTAGCAAATGTTATTTAGCACAATTTATTTTATTCGCAAGCCAATGTCGTGTGCAAACAATGTTAGTGACATGATCTTAGCCGGAGTCTGTAAACGTGATATTTTATCAGCTGTATCTCTAATTAAAAGAATTGGCGGTTGTATTACTGTTTGTTTTGAGATGTCTGTGTATGATGTGGGTTTATCACGCCTTCTATGGCGGTATAAGGCTTCTTAGCCTAGAAGATTTAGATTATATTTTATTGCGTCTTAAAACCTTAAACATTTATAATTAATTATTTTTACTCGAGTACGGAAGGTAATGTTTTCCGAGAGTATGTACATATTTATATATGTATGTAAGTATGTGTCTCATTTTTTGGTACGCCCAGCAGCCTAAAAAGGACTTGATGGATTTTAACATAATATTTTATATCATATGAGATGTCAATGGATTCGCACTAATTATGGTTGTGAGTGTTGTGACATAGGATATATTATAAAGAAGTCATTTTTTTGTTTTTATACTACTTCTCTAGTTCTTATTACTTACGTAGGTATACTAAATAAGTCTGAAAAATGTTGAATCTCTTATTAACCTTGGGCCTTCCAAAACGCGTAAAACTTCCACATAAGCTAATAAAACATGTATCCGATCAGTTCTCATCTAATTGCTTCTCTTCAATGAATGAACAAATTGTCAACACCAACTTACTCAAAATGAAAAAATACAATCACGTCTTAGGTCAATGTCGATCAGCGTATGTTATTTATTATTTAGTTATAATAAGGCCGCACGATTGTATACTTTTCTATGAATTGTAATAAAATCATCTATGAATGGTATTAATTGTAAGGGTTTTTTATGTGTCGCCGATTTGGGGGCAGGGTCTTATTGCTCAATCGTTGATGTATCAACTCAATGTACTCAATTTTTGTGATATATTTGATTGCACTAGACACGGTAAACTATCAAAATAAGGGTTTCAAAAATATTACTAGCGTAAGGTAATTTCTGCATTTCAGTAGATAAGTGACGATGTTATCTGACTTAATGAGGAGACCATCTCAGGTGTGCTAACGAATCTGAGATCGGCTCCAGGTACAATATGCGGACAATACAACGGACAGTACAATAGTGGATTTTTGTGGACTAAATAAGTCATTCATACACCCTACCGGTGTGCACGGGTCTCCTCTTAGAGTATGAAATGATCCAATGGCTCACTACGCTGGGCAAGAGCGAATTGGTGGAATTTACATACCTTACAGAATTTGCTTTGAACTCTCATGAAATTTCTTCACGATGTTTTTCTTCACCGAGCAAGTGATAATTAATTTCTAATTTCTTTAAGCAGTATTTTTATCATTCCTACCGTTATCGACATTGTTGTAACATATCATAATCTAACTTCTCTCGTCTTATCACTGATTTCAATAGCGATTGACATAACGTGAGCTACGCAACACAACAATACAGAAGTGAACCGGTCACATCCTACTTACATCAACGCGCCCACACAATACCAACTTGCACTTGAGCCAGAAAAGATCATCCATTCAATCCGTTTAATTTATATTTGTACTTTCTGCTCGCATTCCTGTAGGACGCAAGACTTAGATAGTAGGATACGTATGATTCTTTTTTAGTTTGCGGGTTCATTATAAATTTATAATTTTTGTTTTAGAATATGAGGTGCGTAAGCCACAATCCACCGCACTAAGCGTAGTAGACTACTCTTTTGAAGATACAACGGATTTTTTTTATATTTTTTTCTTACAACATTTCTTCTCCCGTCCAATCGAGTCATCGTTAACCCATTACTGTCTCCTCTCAAAGTAAGACAGGTTTAGATCATATTTCTTTACGCCAGCCATGTGCAAATTGGTAAATGTTTACCTAGACTTTTTTAAACTCTGATTTTTAAGATTTTTAGGTTTTAATTTACTTTTTGGCTCCAACTTCTAAAACCAATACCTTAGTAGAGAATATGGCGGTCTACGTGTATTTAATTTTTTTTCCAGAGCCTATTTTCCGGTGACTCTTAGCATTGACATTTTGTCTAAGAATGCAGGTTCACGCAATATTAAATCGACACTTGTTTGCCGCCCACACACCGACTTGCACTAGTCAGACAAAGATCTTATTAATTAATTTTACACTTGAATTTTATATTCATATGTTGCTAAAATAAAATTAATTGACAAGCCGGACTGGTTGTCACATTTTTCCTAAAAAACATAAAATACATTTTAATTATATTGTATATAATTATTTTAATTTATGTAATTATAACTATCATAATATTATTTTAATTAAATAAAAGCCGTAAACGCGCGTACCTGATATATATCTCCCATGGACATTTATAATTAACCTCAGATACGGTTGGAGTTCAAACGTAGTTTGGCCGCAAGATATAAGACGGTAGGAAGGTATACCTCGTATAAGAGCCTATCTCATACCAAAAGCAGAACACAGCAGAGCTTAGTAGGTAGAAGTAGCTGAAGCCGTCCCAGTGGAGTCGAACCACATAGGGCTCTTTTTTTATAACGAGGGGGAAACCTTCAAAAGATACCCGGTGCCGTGGGAGCGACACAGAGTTATGTCGGACTCTTACCGCACTGAAACTCCCCCGGTGGCCGTCTTCAGCATTGCGTAGACGACTCCGGGATCTCCGGGGGTTTTTAGTGCGGTAAGAATCCCACATAACCCTGCGTCGCTCCCACGACACCAGGTACCTTTTTAAGGTTTCCCCTCGTAAACAAAAAAGCCCTATGCTGGTCCTGAAACTACAGGGACAACAAAGGGCTCTACCACCTCTTCAACTTATGACAAAACATACTTGAAGACAATCAAATATACGAAAGCGACTACTTATAATTTTATCTATATTTTAAAATTATATCACTATCATCGAGATGTCGTCACATAGATAGATGGATAGACGAATCACGTTACACATAATATTAGTAACGCAATAGTCGCACAATACAAAATGGACACATCCTCATCTCATGTCACAATTCCGACTTGAGCCAGAAAAAAATTCCAGTCGTCATCTGATATGTATTTTCCTTGTCTATTTATGGAATAAAATATTTTTTTGTAACGTAGGTATTATATAAGATTTTGGACCTCATCATAATCATCATCATGATGGTGTACATGCTTACATGATCTCATCATGGTGTACATGGTTACACTTCATATAGAATAGACTTCTACCTGAAGACGTTAACAAATGCGTTGCCACTTTGTGGGCTAATGTGCTAAGATGGTCACCTAATCTGAATCTGCATCCATTTCCTTCACGCTAGAAATAAGTATTGCGGCAGTACCCACCCGTTGGACACATACTAATTCTACCTTTAAAAAAATGTACCCAATAAAAATTGTTAAATAAATTGCAATAAAAGCATTAATTTAATAAACGCTTATTTATTGTTAACGCGAGAATCTTATCAATGACTTTTTGTACGCAAAATGGAGTTTTACTTTTACTTTAAGTTTCACGTTTTGTTTTATTTTTAAAATTGTTCGCCCTTGACCGTATCCCAGACTATAACAAAATAACAACTTTTTGAGGCGTTAATCATTTGCAAAGATAATTTGAATATCATTTTGTTTATTTATAAATTTAATTATGAATTATTTTTCATGAAATAAAATTTTAATTTTATTTATATAAAATTTAAATTTAATATAGATTTTTATTAACGACAATAATCGTGTAATCATTACTTCTATGTGATATTTTTATTTCCAAATTATTTTATTACAACGTATTAATTCCTTGTTTCAACATTGTCTTGACGTATGATGTAATGCGGTATTGCCTGTTTTTACGCAAATGGCCTCAGTACTTTGACCTACGATGCATCGAACCTGTTTTCTTTAATTTCTCGAGTCGTTTTCGCAAAGCCGAATAACAAAGAAATCGTGAAGGTTCAATGAATTATGCACTTCTCTTCAAATTGAGCACCGGAACACGTTGCATCTAAAGAATATTTTAAGGTTTTAACGATTTCGGTTTAAAACTTATTCTTTTAATCTTTTATCTTTTTCTGACATGACTACAGTGTACCGAATAAGAATAATTTAACGAGTGGAAGAATAAATTACTCCTAATATTATCGCGTCACGAAACGTGTCGTGTATCTTAACGAGTTAATTTATTAACCTAATTTTAATGAATTTAGACATTTATCGTAAATTTGTATGACAGTTAGCGCGATTTGAAATAATTCATTTTAATCTTTCATTTTTATTTTAATACACTGTTTTACGAAAAGAAATATTTTTGAGCCCCATTCACCTATTTATTTGTTGATATTTTCCATCATGTATTAAAAAAAAATTGGTGTTATTTTTTAACAAAAATATGTTTCCTAGTTAATATATTTTTTGTTTTTGTCCCAGTAATTTAAAGTTACATTAAGTTTGATGAATAGGTATATAATAAAGCTAAATTTTAATTTTATTAATTTATTTATGAGATAAATAAACATTCGTCAAAATTACTTATTACAATGTAATTTAAAATATATTTAGGTATACGTTGTTGTCGTGTAATTATTGTTGAAAAGAGATAACATGTCATTGTATAGAATTGGACAACAAGTGGTTTGATAAAATCTTTGAAATGAATCACAAAGTAATTACAAGTAACAATGGACAGATCAGCTGTCTTCTTTTGTTACAAGATCAAGTCAAACACAAAAATATTTATTTAACACATAGTTACACC
Organism: Epargyreus clarus; assembly: GCF_041222505.1. Classification (NCBI taxonomy): domain Eukaryota; kingdom Metazoa; phylum Arthropoda; class Insecta; order Lepidoptera; family Hesperiidae; genus Epargyreus; species Epargyreus clarus. Next base: position 13,156,173 of record NW_027332212.1, read on the forward strand.
TGGTTCCATTAATAAGAAAACTTCATATTGTTTTTAAAGGAATACAGAGTATATCAGTCTGCATTTCGTCATCGTGGTGGACTCTCTCATTTATGCATCTTCGTCCTCACGACAGTTGCACAGCGAACAACATCTAAGATGTCATTTCCGGGTTCGATCCCCGGCTAGGCCCATATCTAAATGAATTAAGATTTGTTCTACGACTTTATGTACTCGACATTGTATTTATGTTAGTTTGGGGGCTAGATTTTTTTTTGAGAATAAATTCTTTAATTATAGATTCCCTGAGGTTTATTAGTATGGTGGTACATAACATACAAACATGACAACAGACATAAATGTTCATAAAAAACAGGTAAGCTCAAAGCTAAACACGGTGGGATTCCCCTTAAAAGTAGGACGATTTACGAGAGACGTACACGGACTTTTAAGAACTTAAAACTAGAGTCGAGGCTGCGCAGGCGCAGTTGATAAAAGCACTTGGCGTCGCGCGCACGCCACAGTGTCGCGATGTCGCGCGCGAGTCTCGTGCTGTTGTGTCTGGGGTGTCTGGTGTCTGCAGTGGTGGCCGGCGTTACAGGTGGGGTTGTGGAATTATGTATTTGTTAAGTGGAGGATAAGTTGTTGGGTTATATGGATGTGGTATAAAAGACAACAAGATATATAATAAAAAGTAGCGTAAAATTTTACGTAGGGCGGTATCGTCAGTGTTTTTGAGTTTTTTTAAAGTGATAACTAATGTGATGTTTATATTTGTAATAATAAATGAAGAAATAATTGTTTAATTAATATAAACTTGAAACTGACGAAAAAAAATATTCGCATTTAATAATGAATCAATAAAAGTCACAATAATAAATTAATTACAACGACCTTTAACAGACATAAATAAAAGAGTTAAAAAAATATTTTGTAAAAATATATTAATACGAAAAGAACCCTACACTGTCAGGCTGCCTGTTAGAGAACTTTATGTCTTAAAGTATAATAAAACACAAGACTTTTTTATTGTTATATACTAAATAATTATCATTTAAAAACTAAAAACCACGCTAAAATCGCACAAGGAAAATCGTGAATCCTGATTCCTGACGATTCGGATGAGCAAAATGGGATAAAATTATTAAAATCGCGTATTGTCATCGGTTCTTGATAATTGTTTCAAATTGTAAATTAATCGGACCGTTCAAAGTGGGTAAAAATCGAGTTCAAAGATTCCGTTACATTCATTCATACATACATAGATACAACCCAAGCTAATAAAAGCATGTTAAAAATATAATTTTGCTGATATAGAACCTTCCATGAGTAAATTCGACTAGCACTTAGCCAATTACTTATCTTATAATCGTATTGAGGTTATTAAGATGTCTCATAAAGTAAACGTGTAAACTGGTTTGAATAACTGTTAAAATTTATTTTGCGACAAGATTAACGATAAATAATAAAATTTAACCTTCATCTTTATTGTTTAACTCAGTTAACTTTTATATGCAAGTGAGAGTTGCTGCTCATAAATTACAAAGTATACATTTTAAATTTTAATTTAATTTTGGTTTGTCTCTTTACAGCGATTAATTTGATGTGTATTTTTAACGAACTAATCAATATAATTATGAAATTAGAAGTAGTTGTAAAATTAATGTCTTAAATAAATTCATGAAAAGTAAAAATTGTATAATGCCAAAAATAAATCACTTAAAGAGCTGTGTATCTCTCTAAAAATTGGAATTTCAGACATTACGCTTTAAAAAAAGACAAGCTTGACTTCCCTATAAAATTTATCATATACGAATCACTTGTAAAGTAATCTGGTTTTGGTTTTGTATCACCTAATTTATTTACTTAAAAGAATTATCCTGAGTTTTTTGTATTTACATAGAAAACAGTTGCATTTAGCCCTTCGACATAAGCAGCATGTATATCATCGCAACTTATGTAGATCGTAGCAGGTGTACAAACTCAGCCTCTCGATCGAGGGGTCCGAGGTTCAAATCCTAGGTCTCTGATTTTTATTCAAAGTTATATGCGTATTACAAATTAATAATCACTTGCTTTAATAGTAAAGGAAAATATCGTGAGGAAACTTGCATACCTGAGATATTTATGAAAAAGAATCTCAAAGATGTGTGAAGTCTACCAATACGCACTTGGCCAGCGCGGTGAACTATGGCCTTATCCTTCTCATTCTGAGAGACCGTACCCAGCAGTGGGACATTAACTGATTGATGACGTACAGACTTAACCGACGTCTGCTAACTTTCATTTACTTATAGAAAGTAATAAGAACTCGTGTCCTCTTTGGAATCTGAGTATAGATTTAGTGACCAGTTAATAAAAAGCGGACTGCATTTTATTTCATTAAAAATAAGTTTACTCATCTTAAACAATTCATCAGTTATCATCATCTTGAAAATATACTAATATTGTAATATATCTTGTAAGTGGTCGTGAATTAAATCAAATAACCAAGAATTTAAGCCAATTTTAATGCCCAGATAAAATACTGGAAAACTTTACAACAATGAAAACACGACTTTTAAGATAACATCATAATGCAAATGCCAGTAGTGTATTATCAGATTGGTTTGCATATTTCACAAAACACCGGTATTAGGAATAATATAATTCAATTATTCATACACATAAATTTAAATATTTCATACTTTAGCTTCATTTTTTGAATGCTATGTTTTACGCAACACGTGATAAGATGCTAATGTTACTAGATTACGTAAATCCTAGGCAGACAGGTTCGCGACAAAAATAGTTAGATTTCCTAATAAATAAATTGCTGGTTTGGACAGAACTGTCCGGAATCGAGCGCTTGATATAAATTGAGACGTCCTATGATACGGACTGGTTGTGTAATCTGATGTAAAGATTATGTCGTCGTTCATTACTGTCCCACTGCTGGGCATGGGTCTCCTCTCGAAGTATTGTAAGGGTTCACCGCGCGTGCGAATTGATCGACTTCACACACCTTGAGGCATTTTTAAATTATGTTGGTTTCCTAACGATATTTTCCTTCATCGTTCAAGCACGTGATAATTGTTTTTTTTTAATTAGCGCGTAATTAAAAATAATCAGAGCTGCATCTCTGGGGTTTGAATCTTGTACTCCCCGGTTAAGAGGTCGTGTTTAAACCACTATTCTATGCATCCTTGCTAAACGGTCGTACTTAATAATATTAACGAATAAAAGATTAAAATTTCAGTTTATTTGGATAGTTTTATTAAACGGAATACCGTAACCGGAATTTCAATTAAATTATTGACAAGAACATATCAAATTAAATATTAATGTATGTATGTATTTTCAAGGTAACATCAAATGTAAATATAAAAATATGTAAATATTCAGGCATTCAGGAGTTTATTATACAAATAGCATAGACAAATTAAAATAATCTGTAACCCTTAGTATGAGCTTTTATATTTGTTTACATATGTCCCATACATTTCCAATCAGTTCTGATACAGTCCACTAGGGGCGCTGGGTACTGGTGTAGACTGGATGGTACGGAATCGGCCACTTAGTTATATGAGGGTAATAAATGTTCTGCTTTCATAAATAAAGCGTCTCATACATACTTATGAATAGATTTTCCGACTTTTCCGAGGCATTCCAGCTTAGTCCTCAGGGGTAGCGGCGCATCTGTGGCCGACATCAGGTAGGAATATCTAATCCTATCTGGAGTTTATTACAGATGTCCATGGGCGGCAGTAGCCACTTACCATCAGGTGGACTGCATGCTCGTCTGCTACTCTTATATTATAAAAAACAAAAAACAAAAAATTATAATGTACATTGTAGGAATAGCAGACGAGCATGTAGTCCACCTGATGGTAAGTGCATAGTGCCGCCTATGGACAATTGCTCCACTATTTATGTGTTTTGTAAAATTGATAGTTTTACACTTTATGTAAATAGGTATACCGGAAAATGTATAATTAAATGATTAATTCACATTAATTCAAGATTTAATTTAAGTTTCAAAATAAGCTAAATTACGTAAAAATGCTTTAAAAATGATTACGTAAATCTGTTTGAAGCAGATAAGTGTCTAACAAAAACAGATACGAAAGAAATTAACTTTGAGATTTAGACAGGACAGTCCGGAAACAGGCGGTTAAGTAAGATGTCCTTTGATACGGCTGACTTATATACAACGCTTACGATATACAGATTATAAAATGAAAGGATATTTTTAAAGTTGTCCTTACAAGGCGTTGATAAGTAAAATAAAAAGATACTTTACCGCCTTGAAATTGGATGAACGCGGATTTGTCAGTAATTTTTTGAATTCTTAACAAATAAATAATTAAATATCTCAAACCTTTTAGGGACATTTTAGAAGAGGCAAAACTTTATTTACGCAACAATTTCAATTCTTAAAACTGGTTACAGTTTCTTGTTAGGAGTGAATAATCTATGTATTTTACTAATCTAAGATATACGATTATAAAATGAAAGGATATTTTTAAAGTCCTCACAAGGTCGTAATATCTCTACTTAGGACATATTTTAACTTGTAATTTTGTAACTGCAATAGTATAAAAACTTAAAAACTCGCTTTTCCTTATTCGCTTTTTGCAGTTGTTCAAGACAATCGTAAATTTATTAAGCATATTATAACATTGTATGTAGTTTAGTTGAATTTGGTGATGATGTACCATTATATGGTATGTCCATAGATTTATGTTTATACAACTGGATATGGCATTTAAATATCTGTTAACTTATTCCTCAGTTACAACTTAAAATAATTAACTAATGAAATGAAATAAAATATATATTTATTTTGTATAGGCCAACGACGGCACTTACAAATTGTCAGTTACAATATTTTCTTAAACTACTACCGGATCGGAACGCGACCTCTACTGAAACTCAGTGGGATTGTCTTTTGTTATTTTAAAAATAATTATTCTCTTTTTCCCTTTTTTTAAATGCCATTATTTTTACTTTTATTTTTACCAATATTTTTTAATAATAAAACCAAATAAAATAGTTATTATAGAAATTACCTAAACATAAAAGGTGCAGGCGGTAACCAATGTAGATTTACTGTAGTCTTATATATAATTTAAAAATCGTATTATTAAAATGGAATCTATATCATAGACGGAATTTACTGCGAAGTTAGAAACAAATATATACTGTACAATGTATTTATTAATACTCATCTATTTAAATATAACTATGCCATTAAAATAATTAAATGACAGTTCTTCATTTAATAAATCAAGAAAAAATAACAAAATAATTATTAACATCATTTTTAAACAAATATTATGAATTCTATAACATTCCTTTACCCTGGTCAACGATCTATAAATAAAAGTAGTGTAATAAGATAAAAAAAAATGACCTTTTAATTATATTGTTATTATTATCTACGTGGTATGAACAATGAAAGCTACTCTTCACTAATCTACCCACTTGTGCCCACTACATCATAACAATAATGATATAAGTATTAAGTACATAATAACAAGTCTTATAGAATACTAGCTGTGCCCCGCGGTTTCACCCGCGTTAAATAGAAACAGGGGCATATCTAGTTCTAAAGTATATAGATATTTTTCTAATCATTACATACAATCTATCCAGTTTTTGCCTACTGAACATCGAATTTTGACATTTCTTGTAGCGCCCGTTATTAATAATTCATCTATCCATTTTTGTCAACCAAAGATCAAAATTTGATTACTATTATCTGCTGATATTATGAAACGATCCTTGGTCAACAAAAAATAGATATTAATAACAGTCTTAGGCAAAAAGTGTCAAATTTAGATCTCTCGTAGGCAAACCATTGAACAGACTAAAATAAGGGGCATAATTCTGGATTAAAATCTCTCGAAAAATATCCGAATATTCCAAAAGAAATTCTTAATTACCGTCGTTCAAATGTCATAATCGATAAAGTAGGCTGTGTCCAATCGAATATAACTGAACGTGATACAGACTACATCGATAACGATTAACGGTTGAACGTGACAAAACAGTTAACGATAAGGTATTCAAAATCAGTGTGAAAGCGTGGAAATGTACATGAAAATTAATTAAAGAAATAGTAGGGTTACGTAATAATTCGTATTTTATCTGTATAATTGTATACATAATGACAGTGACATTGAGGACACAGATTATAAATAGACATGCCTAATAATAACATACGCAAAATAAAGTTTATTTCGTTAATTTTATTTGCGATCAAAGCAAAAAGAGAATTTACATCTAAGAATTACAATTATTTAAGAATTAATTATGGTCGGGCTGTAACAATAATTATTTTCAGGATTTTATATGACTTTTTATAATTTATTATAATTGTTAGTATATTTAGTTTGGCTCTGATATTTTAAAAATGTACGAATGATTACTAGAAAAAAAGCTATAATATTATATTATAATGAGATCATTTATTTAACACTTGGATATGCACAAAGACCTGTCGATAACCGGTAAATGACAATATACATACCTTGATCACGTGTTAAACTTAACATTGAAATTACATAAATGTTAAAATTGCACTCAATAGGTAAAGATTATTAGTGTCGTGTTATGACATGTTACGAGTATGTTTCATCTGATTCACTACAGACTATATATCTGTTATCAATATTACGTAGGTAGAGCTCTATGTAGAGTCTTACCGAAATTATTCATTAAAAAAAAAAATTTTAACAAAAAATAAAACCGACTTCTATGTCACTACAAAGTAAAAAATAATTGAAATAAATGTTGGTTTAGTACATATTTCTGAAGTTGGCGCTCAATATATGTCGTTTGATAACGGCGTAAACAGCGTGTCCAATATGAGCGCCGACTTCAGAAATATGTACTAAACCAACATTTATTTCAATTATTTTTTACTTTGTAGTGACATAGAAGTCGGTTTTATTTTTTGTTAAAATTTTTTTTTTCACCCTTTTTAGTGATGGTATGCTAACGTTTGTATTAATATTATGTAAAATTGTATAAAGGTGATCATGAATAAAGGTAAGGTCTGAATTCATACGGATTGGACCCACCCGCTCGCAGGGCGCTACCGCGCCCTTCTCGCTTAGTTTTACATTGTCTTATATGTTCCAACCTAACCTAACCAATTCAATACGAAACACTATAGGTGAAACACGATAGTATCTCATATAGGATACTACATTATTGGCTAGGTTAGGTAGCAACAGAAAAATAAATAAATCAAACTAGGTGGTAAAACTCTGCGAGTGAGTCGGTCCAATTTACCTTAATTCAATAGTTAATAAAAAGTAAAACATATTCTATGGTTTAGCTTGGAAGCACACCAGCATTATCAGAGTGAAAGAGTTTAAGGTCATTTTTTTACATTACATTACATTTATCTGCGTGATAGTTATATGTGTGAAAGCACTAAATGGCTTATTCATGTGGTTTAGGCTGGAGGTACCTCTGCATCATCAGATCTAAGGAGTTGAAGGTCAAATTTTTCATCATATATCTCTGTCTAGCTACTTCATTACAACAAATGTCTAATCTATATACTTTACATGGGAGGCACCTCTGCATCATCAGGATTGAAGAATTGAAGGTCATATCTTCTATCATATGTCTCTACTCAAAGACCTTATCATATATTCGCAAGCTCCAAATGCCTAAGTTGTATGGTTGAGGCAGGAGGCACTTCTGCATTATCAGAGTTGAAGAGTAGAAGGTCAAATTTTCCATCATATATCTCTACCTATCAACCTTATTGAATATTCATAAGCATCAAATGCCTAACTTGTATGGTTGAGGCAGGAGGCACCTCTGCATTATCAGAGTTGCAGAGTAGAAGGTCAAATTTTCCATCATATATCTCAACTTATCGACTTTATTAAATATCCATAAGTTCCAAATGCCTAACTTGTATGGTTGAGGCAGGAGGCACTTCTGCATTACCAGGGTTGAAGAGTTGAAGGTCAAATTTTCCATCATATCATGATAATCTAGACACTCAATGTTCATTTTAAGTTTCATGAGAATTTAGTGGGCAGAAGGTAAGTTGTCATAAAATATGTAAAAAGCAGGGGTAGTGATGATGAGTTCCACCCCATAACTTAATTTCTAATCATCAGAGCGTACTAATGTTAAGGTAGGAAAGTACCGCAACGAAACTCCCTTTCATATGAAAAAAACAAAATTGAAATTGGTTAAGAAATACTCGACTTATTCAAGTTTATATGAAATCGGGTTTTTCCAATTTTCCGGGAAAACTGGCAAAAATTTTCAAATTTCCTCGAAATGGGACCCCCTGTGAAACTAGCCGCATACAATGGTGTATGAATCATGTCGATCGGTCGCGGCATCGCGAAAAAATCGCCGAACAAACATAAAAAAAAAAAAAAAAAAAATATATACGGTCGAATTGAGTAACCTCCTCCTTTTTCGAAGTCGGTTAAAAAAGTAGAACCAAGTTACATGCTCACCCACAGCGTTTTTGGACATAAATAATTATATGTTATAAATGATACGTGAAATACATATTCCTCTTCTATTTAAAATTTAATTAATTGAAGCTATTCCAAACTACATTTTTTTGTCTTTTTATTACGTATTTTATTTTTCAATTGCTATGCTTTTTATTCAGCATTTGGCTAATGACCTGACTTTTTGTCCGACACATTCGAATCTTAAACGAATACAAACTTTTTGTGTGAGAAATTCAAATTAAATATTTATTTACAATATATTTACATACGTTCTATATCACGTGTTACACGTTTTATCATTAATGTTTAAACGTGATTAACGTATTGATTTTATTATTAATGTTTAAACATAGCGTGTAAAATTTGTAAATCGAACAACTCACTTGATTAATAATTAATCAAATTAAACGATCATTATATCACGACGTATTTATATGATATCTTACGTATACTTTTTTTAAATATAATATAGGACTAGCAGACGAGCAGGCCGTCCACCTGATGGTAAGTAGCTACTGCCACCCTTGGACAATGGACATCTGTAATCAACCTCAAATAGGATTAGATATTGCCATCTGAGGTCGGCCACAGAACCCTGAGGACTACGCTGGAACGCCTCGGAAAAGCATGTCGCCCTTACTACACCCTTCAAACTAGAACACGGAAGCGCGTAACATGCTGTTATGGGGCATAACTAGATGTGGCAGTGGTGGTGCCGCCGGAGTCGAACTACAAAGGGTTCTACCACCTTTCAAAATTGTATTTTTTATTTCAGACGATGTCACGTCAACGCCAAAACCTAAAAAGGTGTTGGACACCATCATGAACCCTGCCTACATCCCGGCTGAGGAGAAACATGGTTCCTACTGGAAGAAGTCCGCATCTCAGACCATCAAAGCCAAGCTTCAGGAAACAGTCAATACTAATAAGGCTAAGAATGGGATCCTCTTCATTGGTGATGGAATGTCACTAGCGACTATCATGGCTGCAAGGACCTTCTCTGGGCAAATGGAGAGGGGATTGGGAGAAGAATGTGTTTTGGATTTTGAAACCTTTCCTGTGTCGGGCTTGGCTAGGGTAAGTCCAATTTTCTAGTAACAATTTTATCTGTTATAGTATGAGATTTCGTCATAATTCCGACATATGCTTTTTAAGTAATGTTTTATGTGTATAATTATTTAAATTTACGGTTTAAAGTATTTATTATTTCGAATAAGGAATGTACAAATATAAGAAAGTATTAATTTAATAGTCATTAAAACAATTTTACGCTTTAAAATAAATTTATTACTTTTCTATGAAAAAGAAGTTGTAAAAATAATAATTATGAAAATTAATTATATTCTATCTTCAAACTTGTTTACGATCAAATTATAATAAAAAACATCCATTAATGGTTTGGAGCCCCTCTCGCACTTGGCGCATAATTTGTGCAACTATTAGGAGGTAAATGTAATTAATCACGTCTAACTGAATATTGAGATATGCTGAGGTAGGAAAAGGAAGTTTAAACCGGCTCTATTGCATCATTACAAGCCATATAAAAAGTTCTTTATAAACTTCTGACCGATTTTATCCGAATAAATGGTACGGTTAGCATATAAAGATATATATATGGGAATAATATTTTTGGGCACAGAATTTTGTAAGTTTGATCCCTAGTTACGAAAGGATGACAGATAACTAAAGGAAGGATTTAGATTTCGTTCAGTAGGCCCCATTTACGAGTATATCTAGGTACAGAGATTCAACATCCTCGTCAAACGTAGGTAATCATATTATTCTATACAATAATACTTTGACAGACTTAGCCGTTTTATATGATTTTGTTTTGCCACAGATCATGCCTTACACGCATGATATCTCTATTTAAATTTTAAGAAAAGAAAAAAGAAAAGAAAAGAAAGAAAAAAGCCGTGGTTAGCGATGGGTGAAATTGACTATCAGACATTATTCATCAACTGATTTTTGTTCCTCAGATAGAATTCCAATCCTCTTTAGGGATGATTTTGTGATGATGAATGAGGCAAGGATAATTGACTCACATGTTACTTCAAAACATAAAGCAAAATCGCAAGTAAAATCGTAGCTCTTATCACTATTACTATCTTTGAGAATTTGTTGTGTAAATGCATTTTATGACATTTCTTATCACGTAAATCCATTATTGAGGATAATTCCATTTTATTGCAACAAGAGGATAATCTTTGTCATTGTGACATAGTAATTACATTTAGCAATGGAAATTATAAAATGTTGATATTTACTTGATTTACCTGTTCGTTACAGATAATAATCATTTCCTTCTTATTTCTTACTGTCCACGTGTCTTGCATATTGTGAAATTGATTTGTACATTTACATTATTTATGTATGCAGTGCACATAATCCCGCGGTTATCTAGATCGTAACTGCTGAGGATGGGTGACCCCTATTAGCTCTTATGAACGCTTTTGTGCTTCACGACTCCTCAGGCCGTCGGCCATCGTTACCTTAAATAACAGTTTTAAAACCTTAAATGAATAAAAAAAATGTCTGTTAAATGAACCAAAATCACGGACTAGCCAATAATTCGTTCCTATCACCATCAATCTATTAGGCTCTAATTATAGAGTAGTTTGGTAATAATATTCTACAGGCATCCTTAATAGACCCGTGCTCACTATCGACAGTTATGTACATATAAACACTTGTCACACTTCATATCATAAACACTTATAGACACTTAATTTGGAGTGGTGATTGAAGTAAAATACGTTTTATACTGATAACGCCCTTTTGCGAGTTCCCTTGATTTGTAGATGCCACGGATTACTGAGTTATTCGACCAAGTACTTCGTATAATAAAAGTACGACCGAGTAATTCTCAGTTACTCGGTAAAACAAGTTCACGGCGCTTCTCTACTTTATATCAATAAATTATTGAATGCAGAAATAAATTAATGAAATTATAAATGAGTTTGCGAGCGATAAAACTAACGCCACGACACATGCTGTTCGCCAAAAATCCATGATGGTACTGAAATAAAATTACGCCAAAAGCCAAACGCAGCGCGTGTTATTGATTAAATTGTTAAATGTAACTTTAAATATTTAATGTTTTTTTTTTTTTTTATAATATAGGAGTAGCAGACGAGCATGCAGTCCACCTGATGGTAAGTGGCTACTGCCGCCCATGGACATCTGTAATCAACCCCAGATAGGATTAGATATACCTACCTGAGGTCGGCCACAGATGCGCTGCTACCCCTGAGGACTAAGCTGGAATGCCTCGGAAAAGTATGTCTCCCTTACCACACCCTTCAAAACGGAACACAGCAGCGCTTAACACTGATGTTATTAAGCAGAAATAGGTGTGGCGGTGGTGCCGCCGGAGTCGAACCACAAAGGGTTCTACCACCTTTAAAAATTTAAAATGAATAAAATAACAAATAAATAAATAACGAGTCAAAATAATACACATTTGTGATCTAACTTGCTAACCGTACATTCGTTACGCAAAATGGCGACGTTTTTTTTCAATCAACACGTTTTTGGATCGCTTCGATATGGTTTTGTTGCATTTTTTGTAGGATTATCTTTCATTGCATAAGTGGAGATAATTTGACAACGATAACCAAGAAACGTTCGGATTAGTGTATTAAACAACATTATGCGTGTCATCAGGTAACCACCCATAATACCACTCATGTTCCATAATCAGGAAAGTAAAGTAAAAATGGCTTGACTGTGGTAGTGATCACGTTGACGCCTATAGATAAATAGATAAAAATATAGACGTTCCAGTTATACATTTTTCTAAATCTGGATAGAGACTACAGTCAATTGGTTATTTTATCGAGAGTGAAACCCTCTAAATAATCCTAGTTTCTTGGGAGAGAAACCAGTTTAAGTGGCATTTTTTCTCACAATACCTCCGGTGACCATCCTCTGCATGGAGGACTCTGGGATCTCCAAAGGAACGCGACAAATTTCTTTTAAGCGCGGTATTCCGGTCGAGCTCTACCTTGGTGAAAATGTACGATTCACCACACATTCGGGTGCTTGTAGCCACAGATACCTACGTCTTTCACGAGGTCGCAGGCTAGGCGTTTTTCAAGCTACCTTTTTATCCGCTAGCAGAAAAGCCCTTTTTAGTCCCCTAACCACAGGCAAGGATTCCTCTGCCCCTGTAGTTCTATTCGGGTCCCAAGACTACAGGAACAGATAGCAAACCTAGCGCTGAAAATGTGACAGCGTCACATTTATGATAGCAGCTCATTACGATGGCTACTAAGTGTGCCAGTGGCACACTTATTATAAAATAAAGTGTAGTGTATTATCTGGTGTCACAAGTGGCTATTACGTGGTTACCGATGTCACGTTCAAGGAGATCGGTAAGGCCGCACGTAGGTCCACGTCATTGACAAACTGCCGATATTTTAACCGATTGATTAAAAAATGAATGGGACACTTTTTATCTATTTTCTTTTGTTAAATACAATTATTTGTTAAATATCAAAATCTTAATTTTGATGTCTGTCGCGTTAGGCCAGAATCAAAATATTTTTAATAAATATACGTTTTGTTACTCAATTGTTTTTATTAATTTTTCAGTCCGCCAGAATCAGTGTGCTCCAATTTTTTTTTTGCTAAGGTTCCTTTTCTTTTACAGATTTGAGAACTTTCCTCTAAACGACCTATTTTTTAGTATTTATGTATTTGCGTATAACGCTGAAATTATTATATAGGTACCGTAAATGAATATAACACTACAGTCCAAATATTACTACTTTTCTACACTTCTTGTAGTGAATGACCTAAGCTTATAGTTCTAGACTTCTAGACTAGTCAATATAGTAGATATAACTTAGGTGCTAGTACCACAATATATTGTACTATACTAGATGTCAAAGTCACCTTATTTCGAAATGGACCTCGACAGCAAAACTTTTTGCTCAAATCAACCTCAAACCTTGGTTACTTATTGCATAACGCTATCATTAAACAAATATCTAAAATTATTTATCCTATTGTACGAGTTATTTAAGAATTATTAGGTTATATAGATTTCAGCGTAACTCTGTGGTTTGACCATTCCAAAAGGTTTTATTATGCAATTTCTTGCATGTACAAGCACTAGATATTGTGGTTTAAACAATGGTAGAATACAGACAAATAGACGCGAGTAGACGAATATACGAGTATGTGAATAACTGTTTCTGTCATATACGACGGTCATCTGTAAGTTTTTCAACGAATGTCAAAAGATAACACGCCTGTAATTTTGCAACATTTAAGTACTCGTGAGTTTTCGGCGAATGGCTCGACGCATTATTTGACAGTATCTACGTGGGTTATTAAATATTATAGTTGCATTAAAAATCTATTTGTTCATCAAGAATTTCCCAAGTCATGTACGATAAAAAATAATTATCAATAATGTAGGAAATGACATAAGCAAATGTACAGTTATATGAAATTAGTCCACAATCTTTTTAAAAATAAGTTCTTATGATGTAAACTTAACCTATGTTTTTACTTTAATATAGTCTGCGCTAAACTGCTAGTCCAAACTGAAGTTGATGCGAGCAGATGTAGTTATACAATTTGCTATGGCGACGCGATTCATTTCTATATTCAGAGCGGACTAGCAGTTTTACGCGGACTATAAATACTTTAGAAGTTTATTCATATTGTGATTTACCCACCATTTATATAATAACATAATATTATACTACCCACCGTTTGTATAATAAATGTGACATTGCAACCCTCCTTCAATTCGAATCATTCCTACTTCGATAGTGGCAAGAGACGGACGTGTCGCGAGTGCACGAATCACAAATATGTGTTTTGCTTGAGTTTCAACCCCTCTGGTCGAATCTAACACAGCACATAGGTATTAAATCAAATCATTTATTTGCTAGAAAATAGTATTTTACAAGGATCTTAAATTTATAACGGGTAACTTATGCTTTACCACATTGGGCATGCAAAATTTATGTATGTATGTATAACAATATGTGGACGACCAAAACTGGATGATCATATCCATTTCCTTGGACTATGTGATAAAGCTACCGCGCATTAATAGATATGCGATCAGTTTAGAGGTGTCTGTAAAATATATTACAAAACTAATTTTAAAATCCAATAAAACCTCTTGCTCTTGACACGGCTACGTGATTTTAATAGATGGACATGCATAGGTCGTAAATTTTTGCACGAATAATTTGAATAACGATCGTTATTTTGCATTTTGCAAGGCGAATGCACAATATACTTGACGGTCACTTTATTAATTGGTGTTTGTAAAAACTAAAAACAATCTACCCAAATAATTTTAAAGGCAAACTATCACCACGCGCTTGATATTATTCATATTTATGGGCATAGATTAGTAGAGATACTTCGCCGCCTTGAAATTGAATGAAGCCACAAACAGCTTATTTTAGTAAGTTCTTTTTTTGAATTCGGGACAAATAAAAACATTTTTAGAGAAAATTTACGAATAAATAACTAATACTGCGTAATTTACATAATAAATAAATAATTATTTCAAATATTTTAGGGAACTATTTCAATTCTCAAAACTGGGTACATTTTCTTGTTAGGAGTGAGTAATCTTTACTAATCTATGATTTATGGGCGTAAAAATTCTTATTGATGGACAATTTAAAAATGGAACGAATTTTCGCGCTCCAATTAAAACTGTACCATAAGTTTTTTTTTTGTTTATGCGATGGCTTCTAAGTCTTTTTACTATTTTGCCAATGTCAAGTTGTTGTACGCAAAAAACCGCCAATAATAATGTAGTGTAATGGACAGTGGCTCTATGGTACATATAAAATAAAATATTGTTCCAATTCTATCAAGGATCATTTAAAAATCGAACGTATATTCGCGCTCTTCACTAATTGTCGATGGCCTTGACCATAAAGCGTACGATAGAGACGTGACTTTACAAGGTTCGTAAAAACTTGCTGTAAAAATCGTTTAAAAACCGTACTCTTCGCGTTGGACACGGCTACCGTACATGTAATTACGTTTGATAGTCACGTGAATGAAATAAAAAAAATAATAAACATTTTTTCTATTCCTTGTTTCTTACTGTAAGTACCTGGATGACCGAGCTTAGCTCGGTGTTTTTTAGCTGATTTAAAAAAGTTATGTATATGTTTTTAAGCAACATTTTCTGTAAATAAAACCTAGCTAGATCGATTTATTGCCCCTGAAACCCTAGATACATCATTTCAAGAAAATCGTTGGAGCCGTTTTCAAGATCGTCAATATAAAGATATAGACAAGAATTGCTCGTTTAAAGGTATTAGATAGATAATAATTATTATTGTGTAGTTTTGTGCGGCCGCTTGTGACAGTTTTTTGAGCTTAAAATTGACAAAACATTAAAACTAAATGATTTTACAAATCGTTAATTTTTGGTAAAACCACGCATTCGTTCGTAAAAATTGTTTATCAAACTACTTAGTAAACAATGATAGGAAGGAAGTGGGCCAGGAAATTATCTAGCACACGCTTAATTGTCAGGCTGTTTGCGGCCAAGGCTATGCTTGTACTTGGCAATGAAACATCTTCAATAGAAAACTCGTGACGATGACTGACAGTATTACTATTTAAATTCAATATTCTAATATTGTTTATTTGTGGTATTTCTCAGTTGTCTATTCTTAATATTACTTATAATGGCGGTTTGATGCAAATCTTTAGCGCAAGTAGAACGGAAAATAATTATACATACGTAGTTGAAACGACGGTAATTATTATTATTGTATGACTTGTTATTGTCGATAATTTGTCTTTGAATTTTAACGCACCTATTTACGAAAATAATATTTATTTTACGGCGTAAATTTAAATACCAACATAATTGAGTTTTATTGTAATGTTGATAATTAAAATTTATTATTACTAAATTTGCAGAATCAAAAATATATTTAAAAAAAAAATACAACCGACTCTATGTCACTACAAAGTAAAAAATAATTGAAATAAATGGTGGTTTAGTACATATTTCTGAAGTCGGCGCTCAATATATTTGGTTGGATAACGATGTAAACAGCGTGTCTAATATGAGCGCCGACTTCAGAAATATGTACTAAACCAACATTTATTTCATATATTTTTTACTTTGTAGTGACATTGAAGTCGGTTGTATTTTTTGTTAAAAAAAAAATCACCTTTTTTAGTGATGACATACTAACATTTATATTAATACAATATAAAATTGTATAAACGTGATCATGAATGAAGGTAAGGTCTGAATTTACATTGATTGGAACCGCCCGCTCGCAGGGCGCTCCCGCCCTGCACGATTAGTTTTATATTGTCTTATATGTTCCAACCTAACCTAACTAAATAGTCAATGATGAACTGGCTTTGTAATTTCATTAGAACCTACACCAAATATCTTCAAACACAACTCAGTTATTCCCATCGGTTGAGGAGTTACATATTTTGTCTCCGAGCCACATTATCAGACCCTTAAATAGTCAATGATAAAAAAAAGATACCGGCCGAATTGATAACCACCTCCTTTTTGAAGTCGGTTAATTACATCATTAATAAGTTATCATTACAAGTGCCCACATTACCTATATAGAGTAAAAAAACGAGTTTTTAATCATGCGGGAAAAAATGTCAAAACAGTTACTGTTTTTTAACATTGATTGTTTTCTAGTAAATTTAATTTATTTCACTCAAAGACTATTATCTATTTTTGTACAATATTATAAAGTTTTAATACAATTATGTTCAATACGTAAAAACAAACAAACTGGAAATTTTAACATCAACTGGAGTGATATTGACTGCAAATTTTAACATAACATGGAGTTAATTATTAATCAGCATACATACAAAATGCCGCTAAGTATTCAATTTAAACAAAGTTACCATTTTAATAGTAGATAATTAAATACAACAAGTCGTAATATCTATAACCATCGTTTATATTGGGTAAGTAAGTTCCTATCATTTTTTTTTTTCTTAACGAGAGGGAAACCTTCAAAAGGTACCCGACGACGTGGGAGCGACGCCGGGTTATGTGGGATTCTTATCGCACTAAAACCCCCCCGGTGGCCGTCCTCAACGCTTATTGGAGAATTCCGGGATATCCGACGGAACGCAACCGGAGTCCTCCAAGCGCGATGCCCCGATCGGGCTCTGCCCTGAGGGAGCAGTTTTCGCTCCTCCCGCACCATTTGGTGTACACGACGCTATGCGACCACACATACCGCCGTCCTTCCCGGTATCGCTTACTGGACGGCTAGAGCTCCCACTCTTGCTGCCCGCAACCCCGGAAGCCCCCTTTTAGTCGCCTCTTACGACAGGCAGGAGTTACCGTAGCCCTATTCTAGTCCCGGGACTACAGGGACAAAGTAAGTTCCTACCCAACGTTGTTATAGATATAATATATGTATAACATTATATGTATATTATATACATTTTTATAATATAGGAGTAGCAGACGAGCATACAGTCCACCTGATGGTAAGCGGATACTGCCGCCCATGGACATGTGTAATCAACCCCAGATAGGATTATGTATTCCTACCTGAGGTCGGCCACAGATGCGCCTCTACCCCTGAGCTGGAACGCCTCGGAAAAAAAGTCTGTCTCCCTTACCACACCCTTCAAACCGGAACACAACAGCGCCTAACACTGCTGTTATTAGGTAGAAATAGGTGTGGCGGTGGTGCCGACGAAGTCGAACCACAAAAGGTTCTACCACCTTCAAAATTCCAGATATCCAGACAACCAACACACAAAAATCTAAAATGCTATTTATAAATTTGTTTAATTCATATACTTACCTAATTTAAATATATTTCTGTGTTTCGCATCATAAAAGGAAAATGTAGCTAAAAATGAAGATATCGTAATATTATCACACTAAAAATTGACCTCTTTTGACCGGTTTTATGGCAGCACGTGACTGTAAATCTCCAACAGAAACGTGATGAATAATAAATTAAACAATTATACTAATGACGATTCGTTATGTAAATTTTACGTAGATATTATTAAGTTTTTTAATGAAAAACATTTTTTTAATAAAATTTATTAAAAAACTTAATAATAGGTAAAATTTAAAATTATATTACATTGGAGCACATTATTTAGGCCACCAGTCTGATCTCTATGGAAACTCATTTTTGACCTCATAATAACTCTTAAAGGGATACAATAGGGATAGAGGTTGCAAACGAGCATATAATCCACCTGATGGCAATCCAGGTGGATGCCAGCTGACTAACATATCTTAATCCTCAGGAGTAGCATCAGGATGGATCAGCCTTAGCTAGAACCTGTTTTATTTGGAGGTAATTACAGAGCACAGACACCCAAGGGCAGTGACCACTTATCTAACGTATGGTGACTTATGTATTTTCTACTTCAAGCACAAAAGTTGATAATGCTTGTGTTTCATTGATTGATTGTATTGTGTTTCCCCAGACCTACTGCATAGATGCCCAGGTGCCGGATTCAGCCTGCACAGCCACCTCGTACTTGGGGGGTGTGAAAACGAAGTACGGGGTCATAGGCCTGGACGGCAACGTGACCAGAGGATCCTGCCACTCCCAGCTGTATAAGAGCAACTGGGTGCCCAGCATTGGGGAGTGGGCGCTGGACAACGGACTGGATGTTGGTGAGTTGGATTCTTTTTTATGTAATCGACTTCAAATGAGAAATATGTAGGCCGTAGGTCACGCTAACTAAAAGCAGATAAACAAACTTCGCTATCTATCGCTGGGACGTCTTACCCTCCGGGCGCACATATATTGCGGCAATGACAACATAAGGGCGGTGGGCAGGAAATTCGGGTCTCGAGGATACCCTCTTTGCCCGGGCAGATTCTCAGGTGGTAAATACCCCCCGGATTCTTGATATTTATTCATAATAATATAATGTTATTTAAAACATAATAAAATAATGAACAAATATTAAAAATTTCTATCATCCCCCTGTTGAGGGGGTGAAACTTCGCGTCCAATTGAAAACGTTTTTTTCACAAAACAGATTTGTAAATACGCTTACAATTATAGTCTTATATATAAAAATCTCGTGTCACAATGTTAGTTCCCGTACTCCTCCGAAACGGCTTTACCGATTTTCACCAGATTTTATATGCATATTCAGTAGATCTGAGAATCGTGGTAGAACCCTTTGTGGTTCGACTCCGGCGGCACCACCGCCACACCTATTTCAACCTAATAACAGCAGTGTTAAGCGCTGCTGTGTTCCGGTTTGAAGGGTGTGGTAAGGGAGACAGACTTTTCCGAGGCGTTCCAGCTTAGTCCTCAGGGGTAGCGGCGCATCTGTGGCCGACCTCAGGTAGGAATATCTAATCCTATCTGGGGTTGATTACAGATGTCCATGGGCGGCAGTAGCCACTTACCATCAGGTGGACTGCATGCTCGTCTGCTACTCTTATATTATAAAAAAAAAAAAAAAAAAAATCGGCTACTATCTATTTTTCATACCCCTATGTGATACGGGTTGTTCACCCTTAACATTTTTTTATTTATATGGCAACACAACGTTTGCCGGGTCAGCTAGTGTTCATCTATACAAACGCAGAATAATTTCTAATATTCAATTGACTTCAAAAAATGTGCGATGCATTAATTATAATAATAGGTCAAAATCCATAATTAAAATCACGGCGCTGAATCTAGCAAGACTAAAAAAGTTATAAGTAAAAAATCTAGGCAAATAGACTAGAATCAATTACTTATAAATAATAATACGAATTATCGACGTCAATGGTAAATGGACAAATAAAATACTGTTTCTTTACATTAATCGTTGTTTGAAGGCATACAGCCTTAACCTACTTATAAATCTTGTTTAAAACCGTTTACAATCGTAACTTAATACGTGTAAACTACTTCGTATAATAAAATGGCGCATTTTATTCTAATTTAGAACTAACTTACTTTTAAGATAGAGAAAGGAGAACATCGAGGGAACCTACTCGCTTGAGTTCTTTAAATACATTATTCTCAAAGGACTGTGAAGTCCTCCAATTCGCGCTTGGTTAGTTTATGGACTATCGGCGTTTGTACACCGCCACCGTCACCGAGCCGATACCGACAATTAATGACGGCGCCGAAGTAGAGTACATAAATTTACTATAGCAGGTTGTCCACCGCACGTCCGTCACCTGAGTACCATCATCCCGGCCGCCGATATTTCGAGTAGATCGGCGTGACCGCTAGATCGGCACCGAAATTTTGACAGGCCGATGTGCCGGCAATATAAAACACGTTGGAACTTTACCATATGCTGCCGTCACACACGTGACAGCTGGAACAAAATAAACTGTCGATATCGGTCGCGGTGGAGAAACTATCGCCGTCACGACATATTAAAATCGGCCCGAAATAATCTCGTTCCCGGTATCGATGCCGGTAGACAAACGGCCTATGGCTTAAAACCCTCTCATTCTTAGAGAAGACCCTACTCAATAGTGGGACAGTTATCGGTTGATAAAATTATTTCTACTAGGACTTGTCAAAATACAAAGATCGCAATTATGAAGTAGACAAAAATTGTGAACTGAAAATGTGTACCTGTTTTTATAGGCTGTGTATATTGAACCAATAAAATTAGTAATCTGTTTTTGTAATTAAAAACACCTGTCACGTAAATAAGTATATATGTATGTATATTGATAAAAAAATCAAATATTCCACCCAAAATCTAAAAACATGTCATTTCTTTATCTTTTTGGTTTAGTTAAACATTTCAATGCCATAGATAGAGAAAACTATTTGTTTTACTATAACAAATATTAGAATATTTGTTTGATGTCACGATAAGTAGTATGTATATTAAATTAGAGTAATAATATTATTAATTCCATCACATTTCCATTCCATATACAAAATATAAATAATATTTTGAATGTGGTAGAACCCTTTGTGGCTTAACTCTGAAGGTAATCCAGTCCTGATTTGTACCTAATAACAACAGTATGAAACGCTTTTGTGTTATTTTTTGAAGAGGATGGATGGATTGTAATCTTATCTGGGGTTAATTACAAATATCCATGGGCGGGATTAGCGACTTACCAGGTAGACTGCATGCTATTAACCATTTCAATATTATAAAAAAATGGTTATAAAATATTGATAATGTGACGTCATTCTTCTTACGAGAATATCTCTTTATTTAGTTTATTACTTCTTAACAAGGAATAAATCTAATTTAGGTTCATGAACTCTTAGATTAGATCTATTACTGTCCATCATTCAATC
Source organism: Epargyreus clarus (assembly GCF_041222505.1). NCBI lineage: Eukaryota > Metazoa > Arthropoda > Insecta > Lepidoptera > Hesperiidae > Epargyreus > Epargyreus clarus. Next base: position 13,177,900 of record NW_027332212.1, read on the forward strand.
ATTTATCACATTCGTACCCACATCATCCACCGTTTGCATTTTAATGGTACATTGACGCGGTTTCCAATATAGATGTTTTAATGACTTTTTTGCGTGACGTAATTTTATGGTTCATTGTACATTGTCATTATGAAAGTCATGTTACGCATTTGATGATCATTGATTTATTTTAACGGTCGGTTAAGTAGTTTTTGTAAAACAAACCTGAAATAGCCTTCGAAGAAACGTTACTATAAAAACATAGTACATTATAGTGTGCGTTTTTAATTCAAATAGGTACCGGGAAAGCCTTAAAATGTTTATCGTTTAATCCCCCGTCTCAAGCTACAGATAACCTGAAATAGCTTTCCAAGAACCTCTTCTAAAAGTGTGTTTGGTTTTTTTTGAAATACCGGAAAATCCTTAATATGTTTAAGGTTCAATCTCCTATCTCAGATAGGCATTCAATAGGTATACCTATAGTATTAAGTTTTGGATGGTTACAGTTATTTCGGATAGGTTAGGGTTATATATCGGAGTTGGTAAACCTTAAATAAAGGTATAACAGAATGTAATGTAAATATTTTTAAGTTAAATTTGAAGGATATACTTACCATATCACCACCGCCTTGATAACAGCAGCGTACCTACTGCGTTCTGCCTTGAAGGGTTTATCAAGGGAACCTTACTTATATGGAAAATTTCAATTACACTTCAGACGTACTGTTTTTTCTTACCATCAGACGGTCTGTTTGCTCGTTTTCTACTTGCATTTATACAAAAACATGCAGGACAGAATTGGTTATTACTATGTGATAACATGTGCGAAGCAGTGGGAAATTATTTGTATCTAAACTTATTACTATTGATTTTTTACGCTCAAATTTCTCTAGGGTTCAGTTGGATTTGATAAAATCTTTTAGAATTTTTGTAGGTCCTTTATTGAGGAAGATTAAGCGATAATTTATAATAATCCAAAGTAGGGGAATCACCTTGACCTCTATGTAGTATGCGCTGTCATAAAGGTAGGAGGTCAATGAAACTGGTTATTTGGTTTTCCTCGAAGGGAGAGTGGGAAGTGTAGGATGGGCGAGTGTTCAAGAATGAAGAAAGAGCTGTAGACATTATTTTTAAACGCGAGTAAAACCACGCTACATAGGTAGTAAATATTTTAAAAATCCTTAAAGTATTTTATACTAAAACCTTCTTTGTAAGATATGCTGCCAAATAACCAAAACTCCATTCAAATTGGCTCAGTAGCTTCTGAGGCAAACGCGGACATACAAGTTTACATATAACATACATACTTACATACATACACACCGGTCGAATAGCGAATCTCATTTTTTGAAGTCGGTTTAAAAAAAATTGCAAATTTGTAATCGGAAGCCTATATCGTATATATACAAACTAGTTTTTGCCCGCGGCTTCGCTCGCGTTTAAAAGAAAATAATATAACATACTAATATACGTAAAACTAAATTCGTACCTTGAACTTTGCTAAAGATCATCACTTGATCAAATGCATAGTTTACGATTCAATCCTTACGAATATCGATTAAAATAATCGATGTTTTGGATCCAAAAGATCGATTCTCCGATTAATCGATCTTAGATCGCCATCCCTAGTCCTTTCTCGGGCCTCAGACTATCTTTGCACAAAGTTACTAGTTACTTTCGGATTTATAATATTAGTAAGGATTAAACGCAATTCAACATACTCCTTTTCCTGGTGACTGATATTAATTAGTGGAAACCGGCTATATACCTATTAACATTAGCATTTTTGCATGTGCTTAACCTTCTACTTTATTTGCATTTACGTGAGCATTGATAAACGTTACTCTTAATATTACACTACCATTTTTATCGTAATTAAAAAAATAAAATAAATAAATATACTCTGTACAATATATATCAAACCGAATCGTGAAGTACACTTTTATTTCATTAAATTAAATTAAGAAGTGATGATAACTGATTATATTTTTTTGGATTAAGCCTCCCATACAAAGAGGGTTTAAAATAGTGATAACGTAGTGGTTGAACAAACTAAGTTCGTTAGAAGAGCAAGTGTTCCCCAGGATACAAATGGTACCGACTACCTGATGATACGAGTGTAGCTACTTCCGTTGTCCATACAACTGCAAATAAGATTAAAGTCCTACGTGAATTTATAGACAGATGGGTTGCTACCTTCGATCATGGTACTGTTGATAGAAGGTTGCTACACCTAAGGAATAATTTCGAACGCCTCGGATATGTACTCGTAGTTCTCCCTTATTAATCCCTTCAAACTGGAGCACAGCAGCGCTTAACACTGCCACCGGAGTCAAACCACAACGGATTCTGCCAACTTTAAATAAAAAGTTTTGAACAAGCTTCATTTAATTCCTCAGGTCTGGTGACAACAACTCGGGTGACGCACGCCTCCCCTGCTGGGATGTACGCGCATTCTTCTGAAAGGAACTGGGAGTCGGATGCTGATGTCCCGGACGAATGCCTCACGATGGGCTGCAAGGACATCGCGTACCAGCTGATCATGGAGAACCCTGGCAAGCAGTTTAAGGTCAGTGAAGATTTAATTTATTTTTTAGAGAATTTGGAGCAAGTTAAGGTCCAATTGCTTGGATAATTATTTAGATACAACATAGATTTAGTGACATTTTGGGCTAAAAGATTTTGATAAGAAGGCTGTTGATTTTTTTCAAAAGAATATATAACAGAGAAAGATTTAGAAATATGTGGTGCCAGGTTGCTTGAGATCTCGAGTAGAATTCAATAGTATACTTTACGTGCTCTTTGTTTTCTTCCCGGGACAAAAAGCCCACAACCCTCGCTTTACTAGAAGTGACAAGTTATAACTTTCTTGGAGATTCACATAAATAATTAAAGTGTTGCAAATAATTAATTAACCATCAGACCTCTCTATACTCTTGAGATTTCAAGTTCGCGAAAATATTAGGGTTACCATTCTGGTAATTTATATTTAAATCATCTTTTTAGTTAGTTAGTCTTTTTTAGGGTTTAAGTTTGAAAAATCCTTTCTTAATACCCCTATAATACGTAAGGAACAAAACAATATGATCTTACATCCAGTTTGAGTGGTCTGTCAATCAGTTAGCATGACTTCTACGTAGATGTGAAATATATAGAAAGGCACACGTAGTCTGTCAGTCTATCTGTAAATTAGCGAAAAGCGTGAGCGGGTTTGAAATGTAAAATAAAACAAATATGTTTAATGTGGGAAGTTACTAATAACAGCATTACATTCACACATAACAAGTACTTTACAGAAGTCAAAGTGATTTCTTAGCATGCTAAATAAATTAGTCAAGCAGCCATTCATTGTAACCGTTGAAAATGTATGCAAATGTTCATTTCAGTTTGTTTGCAAGTTTACATTCACGACTTCATGTAAGTATTTATATTTATGTCGTGTTACTATAATGACAGTACGTCGTAAATTTCTGTAACAAACTTGCTCTGAAACATCATTTACTTTTATTTAGTTACTTAGAGTAAATGCCTTATTTACTCTAAGTAACTAAATTATTGTTTCAAAAATAACACTGGAATTTCTATTGAATAATCGAGACATAAATAACTATTTAAAACTTCTCGGTAAATCATTTACATTTTACAGTCCATTCTTAAAATGGAATATATTATTTTGTAGACCATTGTCGTAATTATTTATAGCACAAATACATAACAATGCCTGTTATTCACGTTTAACATATATAATATATATTTATGTTCAAAAACACGTGTGTTAATAATTAAATAATTGTGTCGTAAAAAAAATTAGTTACACAACTGTATCTCAGTGACGTGTGTGCGATGATGATTTATTTATTTATTTATTTATTTACATGCCAACAGCAACACACACAATACATTATATAGTACTTAGAAGTACACTATAGTAGTATTAATAATATAAGGTTCGTATGAGTGCCAATTATAGGCATGAACAAATGATCAAATAATAAAATATGTTCGATAACAAATGACAATCAATACTACTCGTAAACATCCTGTTTTAATGTTCAGTACCAAGGCTGTATATAATATGGGGCGCCCTTATAGTAGCAATAAAAATACATACAGCCTACCAGATTTTTCGAAGTCGGTTAAAAATACAAATAGGAAGATTTTTGTAAGTTGTTATTTTTCGAAAACCGATTAGTAAGGGTACTGCAAATCTACGGTACGGCACAAAGTTGGCATCCCCTCTTAACAAAGCATACTTGGCATTAACCTGGGGAGTGCTTGTAGCATCCTCCACCACACTGTTCTAGATGGAAGAAACAGATTACTGGCATATCCATGTTCGATGTTCAAAACGCCCGTATTGTCTCCAAAAGATCCGTCGACTGTACCCTTACCACGAGTTTCCAAAACATCCCACTATTTTACGTTATGTTCACTCAATCCATTATTCTGTTCCGTTTGCTTCAGTAGACTGAGTAAACGTAACAATAAGTAAGTGCTCAAGTCTTCCTGTCTGCCTCACATGTTCGCAAAAAAAAGAGACAAGACATAAAACGCCATTTTGTCAATTTAGACATTTACTGATACTATAGTTCTGATACAATCCGCTAAGGGCGCTGATTGGAAATTGTATGGGCAAATACTTAAACAAATACCAAAACAGTCATATTTCTCAAAACGTATAAACTTATGGTAAGGGGTACTGAGTTTATTTACTACGGGTAACATTTCCACCTACAGACAGCGCTCGACGTTCCCTAACTTTATAATCAATTGAGATTAACACAGGGGCTTCATTAAAATTTAGGATTAATAAGTTTAAAGAATACGAATCGGAAATTATTTTCGGGGAACACACAGCCTTCAGTTGTAGTTATTTTAGTAAATTCTTCTTCAAATTGATTATGAATAGAAAATGATATTTTTTTATTTACAAATTTGTGTACACAGAAACATGACAAAGAAATAGAGCATTAAAAAGAAATGTAGTACAAAGGATAGGTCTTCCAACTTGGAATTTCTTCCAGCAGCCCCTATGGTCAGAAAATTTATATATCTAAAGTCTAACGCACTAATAAATACAAGAAACAGCTAATCATATCTTAATTTTACATATTTTATGATTTTCAGGTTATCATGGGAGGCGGTCGAAGGGAGCTCACCCCTAACATATCTACCCCTCTCGTGAATTCAACGGGAAAGCGTCTAGATGGAGTAGACCTGACAGAGATGTGGCATGTGGACAAACTACAGAAGAACGCCACACATCAGTACGTCACTGATAGGGTCGAGTTGATGAAGGTAAGATTGATGATTATGTTGATGATGATAATAGTGATAATGATGATGATGATGATTGTAACCCTTATGATTGTGATCACTGATTTATTTTCGTAAACATCGTAAGAGACGAAAAAGGTTTTAAATCAACAATGAAAAAATACATTTACGTTACATTATTTTTTAATGATTAAGGTTAAAAAACCTGTTTCGCACCAATACGTATGATGGATATAATATTTTAAAGTACGCATTATGTATTGTTCTTTAGTCCTATGTGAGAGGGAGGGTGCAGACTGCATGGTTTAAAATAATTAAATACCATCAGTCCACTATACATATTGGTAGCGGATTGTTGCAAAGTAGTTTTAATCCTAACTTAATAGCATGGATTTCCGAAAAGTAACGCCTGAAACAATTAATTTATTTGTTTATTTAAGACAGCAATGAAATTATGATTTCATTTTCCAGTATTTATTGATTCTTAACACAATTCAATAAATTATAACAGAAGGTGAGTGATAGCAAAAACGGAATTATAATTGTTATGACGATCATCATTGTCATAAAAAAACATTAACGTTGAAATGTTATAGCGAATAAAATTAATAAAAAATATAATTAACAGTTCAAGGGTAAACACTTCCTTTTAATAAAGATTAATTAAAGATATATTAGTACTAAGCCCAGATTTTATTCAGGTACTCAACTCCGACGATCTCCCGGAATACCTTCTGGGATTGTTCCAAGACGACCACATGGAGTATCATCTAAAGGCGCACAACCAACCGACACTGGAGGAAATGGTAGAGGTCGCCATCAAGATGCTGAACCGGAGCGAGAGGGGATACTTCTTGTTTGTCGAAGGTCAGTGACAATATGAAACGTGATGTGATGTAACGGGATGAGACGTAATAATTGTGATTTGCCGTGACGTGACGAGATTTAGGGCACTTGTAAACAAAGTTTTTGGCAATTTCAAGTAAAAATTGTATAGTCATCACGTACGATCTCTAAATCGCACAATGTAGTAAAATTCTGAGATGGTTAGATATCAGATACTTCCAACCAACCAATAAGCATATTTCTACAAATCTGCTGAAACACTGTATGTTTCGATTATTTAAGCGAATATCCAAGAATTATTGACTTCAATTTTTTCTTTCAATAATATAGGCGATATATGTGGCAAAGTGCCTAAATATATCTATAACCAATTCCGGATAGGAATCCCACCAAAGTTCGGTCATCAACGCGATATCATCCCTGAGATGTTAGCCAATACGTAAATTAGCAGGAATCTATACTTTTCCACCGAGAGGCTAGAAATATGTGTCGCGATGGTTCTTCCCCGGTCGAACCATACTGGTTTTAACCTTTCAAATATTTATAGCAACTACATTTACTTGAAACAAAACGAATTCAATATAGGCATAACCTACGCAAATTTATCAATAATTTACATTTTGTGCCTTTTCCTTAACTTATTTTGCGTTCTCATTCAAAGGTACTTTACTTTTACGTGCATAAATGTCATTGCAAGGAAAATATTCTTCAATATTACCCACTTAATTAAATTCAATGACTTTTACTTGACAAGTACAAGTAGGAAGGTAATGACCGTTTTCCTGTTAGGTATTGCGAAATATTTCGTTGACTTTGAAATTGCTTTTGCATTTACAATTTTTGAGTTTACCTTATTATTATGATGCCTTTTTGAACCTTCATTGAACTGAAGGCTACAACTATTTTATGTAATTTTAAAAATGGACAATTCCTCCCCGTAAGTACAAGCTTAAAGTAAACTTTATCATGCATTGATAGAGAGAGGTTTTTTGCACTATATTGAAGAAGAAGACGAGCATGTAGTCCACTGGATGGTAATAGGCTACTGTCGCCCATAGACATATAATATAATCAACCCCATATAAGATAAGATTTGCGATTGAGGTTAGCCGTCGATGCAATAATAACTCCTGAGAACTAATTTGGAACTCTTCCGATATCTCTTTCACCGTCCAATTTAAAGAGGAATACAGCTGCACTTAAATCTGCTGTTATAAGGCAAAAATAGGTGTAAAAGTGGTGCCTCCCAAGCACGAAGGATTTTATCGCCTTTAACTATGTGGTTTATTACCATGTTAATTTGTATAAATATAAATATTTTGTTAAACATAAAAAACAATGTGTAAAACACTAAACAAGAAACCGTACATGACGTCGACGTGCATAATGTATGGATATTAGTCACGGATTAAAGATAAAAGTGTTGTCGCTACTGATACATATTTAGTTTATAGTTTTAGTTGGAGGTTTATAGGGGAAGGAAAATGTGAGTTGGTTTTACCACCGGCCTTATCTAAGGAAATTAAATGTAGTATACACTCGTAAAAGCAACGCCCTTATGGCTAACTCAGATATATCTCCAAATTTAGAATTTTAAATTGTAGTTTTTAATTTGGAATTATGAAATTGTATTTTTTAAGTTGGAATTATAAATTGTATTTTTTAAATTTGCAATTTGAAATTGTATTTTAAATCGTATTTGGGGTACATTACATATTTATTTATGGGGGGCATATTTTCTTTAAATAATATAGGAGTAGCAGAGGAGGATGCAGTCCATCTGATAGTAAGTGGCTTTTGCCGACCATGGACATTGGTAATCAACCCCAGATAGGATTAGAAATTCTTACCTGAGGTCGGCCACAGATGCTCCGCTACTCCTGGGGACTAAGCTGGGACCCTTCGGAAAAGCCTTCAAACCAGAACACATTAGCGCTTAACGCTGCTGTTATGAGGCAGTGGAGGTGGTGCCGCCGAAGTCAATCCACAAAGGGTTCTACCACCTTCAACCCTTGCCTAGCTACTCGAAGCATACCCATTCCACCACCTTTCATAAATGATAAATATTAATTATATTTTATTACCTTCCAGGTGGTAGAATAGACCACGCCCACCACGACAGCTACGCGCGGCTCGCGCTGGACGAGACCGTGGAGTACTCGAAGGCGGTGCGCAAGGCCAGGTCTCTGACCAGTGAAGAGGACACCCTCATAGTGGTCAGCTCGGACCACGCGCACACTATGACCGTCGCGGGGTACCCGTCGAGGGGAAATGATATATTAGGTATTGAACATGCATGGTTGATATAATATCATAGTTACCTTCTAAGATACATATAAATTTAGTACTATGTTTTTTTTACTTTTCCTTTTTTAACATATTACTTTTTTGGTACTTCCATTTTTTATCTTTTGCCCGAATCAGGAGAGTAATGTTTTTTTGAGTGTATTTATTTATGTATGGCTCATTATTTAGTGCGTCCTGCAGCCGAAATGGCTTGACGGATTTAAACGTATGAGATGTTGTTGGATCCGCCTAAATTGTGGGAGAAAAAACATAAACATTTTTTTGTTTTTATCTTAAGTGCTACTTAATTTGAAGTCTTTGAAGTCTGCTTCTTTTAGCGCGTTAACGTCTTGGGACGTATGAAACGCACAATTTTTCCTTCAGTTTCGTTCACTTAGCCAAGTCATGAACGCGCTTGACATTGACCCATCGGTAACGACTTACGTGATTCTATGCACACTTAAATAAATAAACCTTTAATATGTATATGCAAAAAATTAGAAAATACTAATTAATCCAATTTTATAATAATTCCAGGTTCAGTAGATACGGCGCATGGTGACGATGGTAAGCCATACACCACCATCAGCTACGCCAATGGTAAAGGAGCCGCCATAGGACATGATGGTACCAGGATGGACGTGTCGCTGCAAAGCGGGTTTATAAACCGTAAGCTCTTTTATGATAATATAAGTAGTGAAGGCGGCTTCGCCTTTAAAAAAAAATAACATAACATATAACTGAAAATTTGTACCTTCATTGGGGCAACAGTGACACCATCTGTCGAAAATTGTACCAACTCACCTTCGTGGGCTCATGCGCAACTTTGCTAAAGATCAGCACATGATCAAATGCATAGGTTACGATTCTATAAAGCACATATAGATAAACATTCATTATTATTTATATAAAAGAAGACTGATAGATGAGCATGCAATTAGCATGATAAATGGTAACTGCCGTCTGCGGACATCTGCAATGCCACTTGCGTCGCTGCTTGAGGACTAAGTTGGACTGCCTCGCCTAGACTTTTCGGTTACCATTACTTTGACTGTTAGCTAATTTCTAACTCTCTTTGATATTGAAATTAGAAGAATCCTTTTAGATTCGACTGCCAAGGTACTATCGTCGCACTTATTTTTGCCTAATGCCTTTCCAACGTAGTCCTATACATCATATTTTTGGTCAACAAGATCAACAAGGTCAGACTCTGATCAGGTGGATTCGAACTTCGAACCCCCGAATTTGTTGATTGCATATTACTATTACTTGTGTTGTCGTCAAATAAAAGTCTTAAAATTATTAAAGACTATGGATAATTTGAAATCCAGAATCATCCTTCATCAGTTTTCCTCCCCCTAGTTTTAGGAAAGATCCATGCCCAGTGGAACATAAAATTGCAGTTAGTCAATCTTTTTTTTCTATTTTATTCCAGAGGACCTCAACTACTCATACCCGAGTCTAGTACCGCTAGACTCAGAGACCCACGGCGGGGAAGACGTGGCAGTTTTCGCCCGCGGGCCCTGGCAACACTTGTTTACAGCGAGCTACGAGCAAAGTGTGTTGCCACATTTAATGGCATACGCTATGTGCCTCACAGATGATAAACACGAACATTGTGTGCAAAGGGCCCCACGGCATCGCACGCTATGGACATCTAGTGGCAGCACCAGTATACCAAATAAGTATGCCCTATTAAGCATACCTGTGATAGTTAGCTGTTTTAAATTGTATTTTTAAAATTAGAGTTTAAAATTGTATTCCTAAATTTAGAATTAGTTTCAAATTTAGAAATTTAAATTGTATTTTTTAAATTGGAATCTTAAATTGTATTATTTTTTATGGAATTTTAAATTTAGAATGATTTAGTGTTTAACTAGACGGCCGTTACTTAATTTATTAATATTTTTTGATTGTAGTACAAGTTGGCGTATGTGAATTTATTATTATTACATGAAATAAATTATTCCGTCTTTACCCTAAGAGCGAAGGGATCCATAGGGACTCGTGTTCAGGGCTTCCGACCTCAGGGGCTCCGAAAGGCCAATTATTTCACTTTTACAACACATCTACTAAGAATTAAGGTTAAAAAATGTAGATTGAAATGTGGATCATTAATAAAAATACATATTTTATTTTTACACAGTTTATTTTAGGCATTTATTTGTTATTATCTTTTTAGGTCATAAATAACTACCTATAAAGTAGTCTGGTTTTTATGTTTCTTAAATTATTTTGGGGCCCAGAAATCTTGTGTGCTCGGGGGTTTATTCATCCCTAAATCCTTGAAATAAGTATATTTTAGTATTCAATACGATATTATACTTTTTCTATCTGATAGAGTACAATCTTTTGTAAATAAAAAAAAAACTTTCGTCAAATGCCAATAATTTTTGGAATCTTTCTTATTAGTGAGTAATGTTAATTATAATTCATTAGATAAGTAACCTATTGTAAGTAATTATTGACATGGGGCTCTTAAAAAAGGTGCAAAATGAGCTCTCCTTCAACGCCGGCGATGCATTGGCGACTCCTCTGGTGTTGCAAATGTTCGTTAGGCTTATATATATAAAAAAATAGTACTTTTTCTTCCTCTTCAATCTATGTACTTATTTTCTTTCTTTATTATATTAAATACATTCCAATTATGTTGTAGTGTTGTAGCACGTAGAAATTGTTGAAAGTAATTTTGTTGGAAATTATTTATTAAAATGAATTTTAAACGAAAAACATTTTTTTCTAAGCTTACCCATAATACCTAAAACAAATTTTGAAAGAAATTTAAACAATTTTAAAAAGATTATCATTAATTATTTTCTATTTATTACCTATTATATTTTAAAAGCAAATGTAGGACGAAGTCAGCGCCATCTTATGAAGCTGCATGCAAATTACTGTATGAAATAGTTCTTAGTAGAAACATAGATGTCGCTGGAGGTATCAATTTTAAGCATGTTAACATTACAGCTATTATGTAAGTACCTTTGACTCAGTATCATATCATTATAGTTACGAGGACTTGTTTACTAATAGTTGAGTGAAGTTTTAGTAACTCATCACTCATTCATAACTTTCTCATTTTACGTGAGTTAATAGATTCTACTCTTATTTTTTAAAATTTTATAATACCTTAATAACAAAGGTAGTTCGACTCCGGCGGCACCACCGCCACACCAATTTCTGGCTCATAACAGCAGCGGTAAGCGTTGCTGTGGTCAGGTTTGATGGATGTGGTATTGGAGCCATACTTTTCCGAGTTGTCCTTAGTAGGCGAACTTAGTACTCATACATCAATTGTGTTTACGTTGGCGACTCACGTTCGGTCGTGATTTTAAGAACTCTATTAACGTTTCATTCACGTTTTTTCTCAGATACTGCAACTAACGATTGGAGTAAATGTGATCGGCGCTCAATCGTGTAACTTTTTTTTGTTAATGAGGGTAAAACCGTCAAAGGATAAATAATCGGTGGAGGAGGAATGATAGGAGGAATGGGTTATGTGTGCTAAACCGTTCTAAAATCCGATGACCGTCCTCAGCGCTGCGTAGATTGCTCCGGGATCTCCAAAGGAACGCAACCGAAGTTCTCTTAGCATGTAGTCCCGTCGAGTTCCGTCTAGGTGAGCATAACTCGCCACTCTGTCTGCTGTGTCGTAACTGTAACCACGTCTTTATAAAACAAAAGTTCTACCTGAATCGATCACAGATTTTTTTATAATATAGGAAGACGAGCGTGTAGTCCACCTGACGGTAAGTGGCTACTTCTGCCCATAGACATCTGTGATCAACTCCAGATAAGATTAGATTCCTACCTAATGTCGGCCACAGATGCGCCGCTATTCCTGAGGACTAAGCTGGAAAGCCTCGAAAATGTATGCCTTCTTTACCCACACCTTTCAAACCAGAAGACAGCAGCGTTTAACACGGCTGTTATTAGGTTGAAATAGGTGTGGCGGTGGTGACCACCACAAAGAGTTCTACCACCTTCAAAAGATGCGTTCCCACTCGTGCAGACTAAGGTGGTTGCCTCATATATAAGTCAACTTGGTCGTTAAAATAAACAATTATAGAAGGGAATATTGGCTTCTTCCGGAGAATGATTTTATTAATGTGATTTATTGAACAGAGTTCTATTGAGTCGAAACTTATAAATTTATTTATCACATAGATATTTAGTGTAATTTTAGAGGTTCAATTATTATAATGTACTACCTTACCCGGCAAACGTCGCGTTGCCATATAAATAAAAAATGTTATGGGTGAACAATCCTTATCACTTGGGGGTGTAGTGTGTAGGACTCCCAATGAAATGTATGAAAAATAGATAGTAGCCCATTCTCAGACCTACTGAATATGCATATAAAATTTGGTGAAAATCGGTGAAGTTGTTTCGGAGGAGTACGGTAACTAACATTGTGACACGAGAATTTTATATAGAAGATTTCATAGTCCAATTTGTAATAAACTAAATTACATAGTAATCCCAGCGTGCAGAAGTGTACTACTGCTCTCGTCGGACACGCGAAGTACTCCTGGTTCGATCGTCGGCCAATCATACTTACATTACCGTGGCGAATTTTATTAGTTATCTTTTAAAAGAAAATACATTCTCAATAAAACAATTTAAGTTAAGTGAAACATAGTTGACTGTATACGAATATAAAATATCAATAGATTTATACTGCATCGGTTGTTTCCAGGATTCAAAGTCAAACCTCAAACTTCCGTTGCCAAATTTCTTACCACTTGATCCGATATTCACTAACATGCTATCTAAAGTACATACAAAACTAAATGAAAAACGGTAATTTCAATGTGCCCTATTTTAAAAATAATATTTATAAAAAATGTGTAAAGTCCACTCAATGCACGTCTATGTTCTGCCAAAACTGCGCTTTTAAATGAGTTGTGGAGAACGTGCGATGCAGTGTCAGGGCAACTGCCGGCCAATACACTATATTATTAACGCAATAATAATATAATAATCGATATTTATTACGAGAAAACTGTTATTGTATTACGGAAATTCCGAATTTCATTTGAAATAAAAGTGTTCTTTTTCGTAAAATAAATCTGAAAATTTAATTTAATTCTAATAAAAGTGAATCTTAAAATTGAGACGAGAGAAAGACTTTTATAAGTTCATGAGTTACATTTTTACAATTACATTTACATTTAACTGTAAATGTTGAGTATTGTTCAAATAATAGTGTAATATTAATGTAAGAAAGGAAAATCTTTTTTTAGCAAAATGTCTTTATATCATTTAATATTAAATGCCGTGGTGTTACTGTGTATAGTTGGTACAAGTGGCCAAAACGTTAATACGCTTAATAATATAAGTAAGTTTTTTTTGTTTGTTTGTTTCTTTGTTTCTAAAATATTATCTGTTGCGTGCATGTTATGTTAAAAGTTCGATTTTAAATGTTTTAAATGAAATTGTAGGACATTATATAGGACAATAATAGAGATTTTGTTTACTTGAGAATGTTTTTTTCCGTTAAAATGGAAAGAATTAAACTAATTATGCTGCCCAATGTATGTATTCAAATTAGGAGTATCTAGCAATTCTGATTTTCTGGTCACTGTCGTACAGAGATCAAACCAACCTAAAAAAACAAGACCCTAGAGTTTTTGTTTTTTTGTATAATTGGAGCCCTTCCTGAGGTCGGCTACAGATGTATTGCTACCCTTACGTACTGGGTTCGATGGCCTCGTATCTTACATCCTTCAACGCAACAAGATAGACTAATGACATATCTGTAAAATTTGTCATCGTAAGTGATTTTTTACGATATCTGTGTAAGTACGTGACTTTCTTTCGCCGCTTCTCCAAGACGCGTTCTTGCGATCTAAACCTCGATATTCATTAAAACATTTTTGATTCACGTTTAATAATTATATTTTAACACATTTAACATCAAAATTTCCGCGTGCCGGGGATTTGAATCTGAGACCTTGATTGATTAAAGAAATTTAAAACCAAGCATGCGGAATTAACTCGGCACCGAGAGCGGAAATCCGACATCAATACTTTCAGAATACAAAATTACAACCGTAACAGTTATAATTAATTTTTCATTTAATTTATTATTTTCAACTTTCATTTTTATATAATTGATATTATCTACTGTAATTTTAAATAATTGAAAAAATATTCCCCATATTCTTTAAGACCGGTAATTGTAAATGAAAGTTGTAGACTCCTAATCGCCAACATATCTGTATATCTGGAGATTTATTTATTTATTGTAACACTAACAGAAAGTTAAGCTACAAAAGGGCAAAACATAATGCCTGATGGCATTTTCTACCAGTCAACCCTTGGTGAATGCAGAAAGTTTGCGGCAGGTGTTAAATAACATAAAAAACATTATAATACTTAGTCTAAATATAAATATAAATATATTATATATATTATACATACATATATATATCTAAAATATAGCAATACATAAAAAATATATAACTATATATTATATAGGTGGTAATAAAAATGCTTTATCTGTCAGACGAGGTGCTCAGATGCTCTCGGACAAGTTTTTTAAATACGGCTTTGCTTGGAGCATTCCTGATGTGCACGAGAGATGATGTGATGTGATGTGAGATTGTGTATTGCAACACGCCGAAGGTCTAGTAAATCTCGCACAACTTAACTACATAACCGCTGCGTAATCGCTCTACTGATTATCATTAAGGTGGATACATACAAGGACCTTACGTGATTTTATCTAGGTAGGTATTTAATCCTATCTGGGGTTGATTACATATCCATGCGCGGCAGTAGCCACTTACCATCAGGTGGACTGCATGCTCGTCTGCTACTCCTAAATTATAAAAAAAATCTATTTCGGACGATTTATCACTTGTTTTTACAGGAAAAATGTTTTTCGAGCGTTTCCGGGTTCGTTCCCCGGCTATACAGATATCTAAATTAAAATTTAGATATCTGTTCTGGGTATGGGGTGGTTGCGTATTCGTTTTTTTATGTATACATGGCACCCATGATATAGGGAATCCTAGTGTATATTTTCTTCCAAACTCAGTAACTTTCGGACTTTGGTAAGTAATTCAGAATTTGAGATATCATCGGATATTAATGTCTTATGAATTTGTAGAATTTAAAACTGACTAATGTACGAAATAGACCTCCAAAAAAGTACGTTCACTTTCCTCTATGTATGATGTAATAAAAAATAATAATCAATAAACTACGATACATATGATTTGATACTCACTAAGCTATTTTAATAGTTAAATTTAATCGCTAGAATACCAAAACGTTTTCAACTTACAAAAGTTGTAAGAACAAAAAACGAATTGGAATGACCACATAAGAATTTTAAAACAAATAATTACTAATCTTTAATCAAGATTGAATTCACTTACTTTTTATAATTTTATGTATTTTGAGATTGACAATACAAAAGATTCAAATCCTTTCAAATACAAAAACATTAAGTGTTCTTAGGAGGTACATGACCCAAGGTAAATTATGCAAAAAATGCCGTAATATAAGCTTTCTACACACCGTTTTTCTTTTTTTTGGAGTAGCAAACGATCATTGAGCCCACCTGATGGTAAGTGGCTACTGCCGCCCATGAACATGTATAATCCATCCCTGATACGTTTAGTTTAAAGTGATTTATAGTGGTAAAATGTTAGTCCGCTCTGAAGTTGTTGCGAGGTGTTGCAACAACTTGCTATGGCGACGCGATTCATTTCTATATGCAGAGCGGACTAACAGTTTTACGCGGACTATATCAATGTAACGTTTGCGACCTTTCTAGAAGTCCGAAGTTCAAATCTCTAATACGTTATAATTTTTCGAAGTTACGTGAATCTTTAAAAGAATACTGAACGTCATTAAGAAACCTGAGAATTATTTTAAACAAATTATTAAGGTGTGTGAAGTCAATCAACGTACATTTATTTAATGTTGATTATGACCTAAACTTCACATTCTGAGTATACACGTGCCCTGCAGTGAGACAGTAAAAGGTTAATGATGACGATTGGTTGTATCTTTCCAGGAAAGCATTGCTTACCATCTTAGTCATAACCTAATTCACCTCCACGGGAATTTCTTCCCGTTATGTCAAAAATATTTTCGATCTTTTGTACTAAAACAAATAAAGAATTATCTTACCGTGTTTTGGGAAAAACATTACAATCGTATTGTTTATGGCGATTTTAAATTTCTCAGTATTGAACACGACGAACGCGCATTAAATACGTATAATGATGGATGTTTATCTTTCTGTTTGGTACTTCCTGTCATTGATAAAATTAAAGCATAAATACTATTATGTGATAACATAGATAATCGCTATCCAATTGACTTTGTTATCGGTTAACATATAGATAATGTATATCAGTACCCTTACCATGAGTTTTTACGTTTTGACAAATATGATTGTTTTGGTATTTGTTGGCGTATTTGCCCATACAATTTCCAATCAGCGCCCCTAGCGGATTGTATCGGAACTATAGTGTCAGTAACGTAACATTAAATGTGTAAATTGACAAAATGGCGCTTTATGTTTTTCCTCGCTTTTTGCGGACATGTGAGGCAGTCAAAAAGACTTGAGCACTTACTTATTGTTACGTTTACTCAGTCTACTAAGCAAACGGAACAGTGCCCTTACCATGAATTTTTACGTTTAGAAAAATATGACTGTTTTGGTATTTGTTTACGTATTTGCCCATACAATTCCCAATCACCGCCCCTAGCGGACTGTATCAGAACTATAGTGTCAGTAACGTAACATTAAATGTCTAAATTAACAAAATGGCGCGTTATGTTTTATCTCTCTTTTTTGCAAACATGCGAGGTAGACAAAAAGACTTGAGCACTTACTTATTGTTACGTTTACTCAGTCTACTGAAGCAAACGGAACAGAATAATGGATTGAGTAAACGTAACGTAAAATTGTGGGTTGTTTTGAAAACTCATGGTAAGGGTACAGAATAATGGATCGAGTAAACGTAACGTAAAATATGTTTTGAAAACTCATGGTAAGGGCAATACCCTTTGTAAATCTTTTTTAAAGAAGTAACATGAACGAACTTGCGGCTTATCTGATGGTGAAATCCAAAATGGTAAACCCAAGATAGGTTTTAAATCATTCCTGAGGTAAACCTGATTCGTCGCGATGTGGATGACTAAGTTGGAACGTATCATCATCATCAACCCATTAACCTCCCACTGCTGGGCATGGGTCTCCTCTCATCATGAGAAGGATTAGGCCATAGTCCACCGCGCTGGCCAAATGCGTGTTGGTAGACTTCATATAACTTTGAGATTTCTTTATTATAAATCTCTCAGGTATGCAGGTTTCCTCACGATGTTTTCCTTCACCGTTTAGCAAGTGATAATTAATTTCTAATACGCACATAACTTTGAAAAATCAGAGGTTTGAACCTCGGAGCCCTCGATCGAGAACGCCGAGTTTCTTAACCACTAGGCTATCACTGCTTTTGAATTCACTTTGTATCACTGAAGTTGGAACGTATAAGAGTCTACATTATCGCGTTTCGCAGTGCTAGGCAGAGGTCCCAAATTTGATTCTCTACCAAGCAGACTAAATCATAAATTTAGTTTTCGGTTGTGACTTCTTTTGCATATTCATGGTACCCACCTATTGTCTTCTTATTAAGGTAGAAAGGTTTTTCTTTTTAATATTCTCCATAAAATTTATTAAGCCACGCTTATTTATTTCATTAGAAAAGTTGGAACCCCCTACGCTTAGCAAAGTTATAACTACGCCCACTACTACTTCCCAGAAATATCCTTTTGGAACCATAGACATTATAATACATTAGTGGTGCCCGCGGCTTCGCCCGCATTTTAAAGAAATAATATGACATACGTAAAACGGAAAATTTGTACCTGCATTGGAATGACAGTGGTGCCATCTGTCGAAAATTGGTCTTACCAAGTCCCAAACCCTCGTGGGCTCTTGGACAACAACTTTGCTAAAGATCATCACTTGATCAAATGCATAGTTTCCGATTCTATAACTACTTACGAATTAAAAAGACCTTTTCCCACGGACTAAATTGTGAATCTAAACCATTCTCAAGTCCCCTTGAACACACACAACAAATTTCATCAAACTTTGTCCAGTGGTTTAGGAGGAGTTCAGTGACATACACAGTACACACGCACATAAGAAATATATATATATAAAGATTACGTCCATATGAGTTACTACCTTACCAATCCTTAAACACAATATTATTATAACCTCGTAAATGCTATTAAGAAGCATTAGACACAGGTAAAAACAATTTTTCGCATTCAACAACTACTGTTCAAGTTGATTACTTATGTAATAATGTCTTTAGAGTATACTAATTTGAGTCCTTCACTAATTGTTCACTTGTTTGAAGTAGGGCTCCACAATTTTTTAAGGACAATTTTATTAATATTTAAGGAAAATTAGAGTACCAATAATTTTTTAAATAAAAATTTCATTCGCAACATAAGTGTTTACCTATAAATCAATATCTAACTCATTTCGATATTTGTTTAAGCATGGATTGCACCCTTTAGGTCCGATATAGAGACTTCTATACTATGCCAATGTAATTTTGCTTATTTTATCTCTATCTCCAGGCTTATCTATGTCAAATTATACCTTAGTTTAATTATTACAACTTAATTAAACAGTATCGTAGATGTTTCGCTTAATGTCGACAAACAAAGCAAAAGTTTAATCCCCTAATACAGGGATTCTCAAACTTATTTAACGGGACTATTAGTAGGTACAGGTTTTGTTTTTTGCGTTACGCTTTTTAAAGAACGTACTTTTGAACAGCTTTAGACAACAACGCCCATTATTGAGTTTAAAGGTATGTATCCTTCAAATTAGAACCTTCAAATTGGACATTTTCCATAATTACGTAATTTTATTAAGATCGATTAAGAGGTTTCAGATAAGCGTATCCGAATACAGTAACAAGTGGTTAAACTATGTTTTTAAGAATAAGAACAGAATTTTGAAACAATAAAAAATAAACTGCATGAGAAGGGTCAGTAGCTAAGCTTTTATAATTTATTTTTGGCAAAATTAAAAAACAGGTACGTAAATTGTGCCTATCGTTTCGGGACTGCAAAGAGAGCAAAGATGCGAAGAGACCTATGCAAAGAGTCGCAACGTTCAACTCATCCCGGTGCATACTTTGGGAACCGCTGCCCAAATAAACGCGTAACAAAATTTTACAGGGACGAACAGAGGAGACTTGAAAATGGCTTCAATAAAGTTAAACGTTAACTTAACACGATCGTAAACAAACGGCGTAACCTGAACGATCGTGTCTTTGACCCGCGGGCTGAAGAAGGCCAAGGTGCTGTGTTGACGCTTACACACTTACCGTGCGAATTTTTAGTACTTTTATAGAAATTCGTTTCTTATGTTTGTTTTTTCTTTATGTTATTTATAGGGTATATGTATTTTTGTGATTATGTTTTTTATTGAATTTTAAAATGACAATGATATAGCTGTGTGGATATTCAACATAGAAAGATGCATTTAACACACGTACAGTGTAAAACATACAAAAATACTGTCCTATCCATTTTCCATTCCAAAAAATATATTCTTTATAGTTTAAACCATAAATAATTTGTTCAAAATATAGGTGCACGATAACCCGCGTAATTCAGTAGTCTTCACAATCTGATGCAAATAACATTCCGGGTTCGATCTCCGGTTTGACCATAATTATGAATGAAATGTTTGATATGTTTTATACTCAATTTTACGTAGGTATGTTTATGTAATTTCATATGTAATCACTACATAAGCAAAAAGGGAAAACTAAAATGAATGGAAAGCATTATTATTAGCATTAATTTTCTAATACTTTTTTGTATTTATAATGCACTGACGTAAAACGTACAAATTGTAGTGATACAATTATAGGTAGTGCACTACAGTGCATAAGGACCTTGACAAATAACTTTCAGCAACATAACTTCACGTAAATCATAATGCAATTTTGAAATACCGATCTTTCCGTATTCAACCTTGTTCCGCAGATAATTATGGTATCATTTGATTGCTCTATTGAGAAATTACCTCCAACACTGGAGAAACTACACTTAACTACTTATGGAATATAGTACTTGCTACTTACAGTACTTTGAAGGAGGTAGAACCCTTTGTGGTTGTATTTCAAAGGCAGAATCGCCACATCTATTGCTAATATCTGCAGTATTATCTTGTAGCGCTACCGTGTAGCTGTAGAGACATGCAAATCTAAAGCTATCTAACTTAGTCCTCAGGATAAGGGCCGTATATGTGGCCGGCCTCTAATCTTATCCAGGATTGATTACAGATGAAGGGTGGTAAGTGTGTTTCGCTTAATGTCGACAAACAAAGCAAAAGTTTAATCCTAATACAGAGATTTTCAAACTTCTTACTGCGATTACTTTAACAGATTTTTTTTCCGATGCCGTTCTAAAAGAAACACTTCGTACAAAAGTACTTTCGAAAGTAAGTACGTTCTTATTCAAAAGAACAGCTGTAGTGCATATTAAAATTTATTTTTTCCATAAAGACTAATTCATATAAGAACTGAGTTGATTATAGAAGAAAGGGTGGTAAGTGTTTTCAACTTAATCCTCGGAGATAGTAATGCATCGGAGTTGACCTCAGGTCGGACTCCATTTTTATTTCGGGTTGATAATTATAGGTAGATGTCCATCGTCAATGGTCATCACCAAAATGTCGTTTGCTATTTTAATTTAAAAATGGGTATATGTATAAAAAAAATTAAACCTCTTGGAGAATCTCATTTACCTACTTCTTACCAGACAAAATATAATATTTGCGTATTACATGACTATATTGTTTAGTTGGGGTTGATTATAGACATCCATCGTCATTGGTCACTTATCACAAAAATGTCGTTTGCTATTTTAATTTTAAAATGGGTATATGTATAAAAAAAATAATTTAACCTCTTGGAGAATCTCATTTACCTACTTCTTACCAGACAAAATATAATATTTGCGTATTACACGACTATATTGCATGTTAGATTATTTGATTTAAAAATGGGTAAGTGTATAAACAAATGTGGGCAACATATTAGAAATTCTCACTTACTTCTTATCAGAAAAAATATTATATTTGCGTATTGCATGACTATATTGCATGTTAGTTACTTAATAAATTGTTGCTTTTTGTGTTAATGATATTCATCAATTAAACTCACGTGTTGGGTATTTTTTTAATATTCTTACGTTACAATGATAACAATGTAGCGAATTATTCAAATATACTTTTTAGGCTCCGTTTATTTTTTGTCCCTGTAGTTCTGGGACCAGAATAGGGCTACGGTATCCCCTGCCTGTCTTAAGAGGCGACTATAAGGGACTTCCGTGGTTGCGGGTGGGAGCTCGAACCCTCCAGCAAGCGACCCCGGGAAGGACGGCGGTGTGTGGACGCATAACGTCGTAAACACACTGGTGTTTACGACGTTATGCGTACACACTGGCGGGAGGAGCGAAAAGTGCTCTTCCAGGGTAGAGCCCGATCTGGGTATCGCGCTTGGAGGACTCCGGTTGCATTCCGTCGGAGATACCGAAGTATTTTTCAACAAGCGTTGAGGACGGCCACCAGGGAGGTTTTAGTGCGATAAAAATCCCACATAATCCGGCGTCGCTCCCACGTCGTCGGGTACCTTCTGAAGGTTTCCCCCTCGTAAAGATAAAAAAGACGTATTGAACGGGTCAGACATGGGTCCCTGTCCCTGCCACACAAAATCATTATTTTTTAAGGATAATTAAAAGCTTGTTTGAAGTAATATGAAAAGTATGCTCATTTATTACAAAATACTCTAAAATATATAGATGCGACAGACATTCAACAATAAACAAAATTTGTAAATTTCAGATGCCTCGCCCGTAGCAGCTGACGAAAACAATCCGAATTACTGGATACAACAAGCACAGTTTACATTACGCTCTAAGGTCAGTTAATAAAAGAAAATATTATTATGAAGGTGGTAAAACCCTCTCTGGCTTGACCCCGAAAGTACCACTGCCGCACCTATTTCTGCAGTAATAAATGCTGCTGCGTTCCGCTTTGAAGTGGTAATCGAGACATACTTATCCGAGGCGTTACAACTTAGTCCTCAGGGGTATCATCATCATCCCATTATTGTCCCGCTGCTGGGCACGGGTTTCCTCTCAGAATGAGAAGGTTTAGGACATATTCCACCGCGCTGGTCAAGTGCGTATTGGTATACTTCACATACCTTTGAGATTTTTTTATAAATCTCTCAGGTATACAGGTTTCTTCACGCTGTTGTCCTTCACAATTTAAGCAAGTGATTATTAATTTCTAATTCGCACAAAATTTTGAGAAATCAGAGGTGCGTGCCTGGTTTGAATCTCCGACCCCTAGATCGAGAGGCTGAGTTTCTTAACCACTAGGCTATCACTGCTGCTCAGGGGTAGCGACGCTTTTATTGTCAACCTTAGCTAGGATCGATTCCTTCTTATCTAAGGTTGATTACAGATGCCACAAATGCGGCAGTAGCCACTTAGCAGTTTCGTACTTCGGTATCATAAAAAATGTATTAATAAACATTACTTGTTTAGCTATAGGTTATATTTTATTATGATTAACAAAAAGCGGGTGAAACTGCAGGTACTGCTAGTTAAAAATATAGATAAAATACACAATTATTTTCATATTCAATTTTTTAATGAGACAAAAATTAATCATGGCCTTCCAGTTGGCTCCCTTGAATACAAGAGTGGCGAAGAACGTGATCTTCTTCGTCGGAGACGGCATGAGCATTACCACGCTCGCGGCCACCAGAGCGTACCTGGGGCAGAAGTACGGACTCACCGGAGAAGAAGTGACGCTTAGCTTCGAAACTTTCCCCTTTACTGGATTGGCTAAGGTAAGTAATTTATAGCGTGATGGATGCGTTTAGATGGAACAGGAAGGGTACAAACTCTAAAGGGTGTGTTTTATTAAGTTTTCACGGATTTTAGGACTATTGCGTTCAGCTTAAAGGTGCTAGAATCCTTTGTGGTTCGACTCCGGCGGCACCACCGCCACACCTATTTCTGCCTAATAACATCAGTGTTAAGCGCTGCTGTGTTCCGTTTTGAAGGGTGTGGTAAGGGAGACATACTTTTCCGAGGCATTCCAGCTCAGTCCTCAGGGGTAGCAGCGCATCTGTGGCCGACCTCAGGTAGGTATATGTAATCCTATCTGGGGTTGATTACAAATGTCCATGGGCGGCAGTAGCCACTTACCATCAGGTGGGCTGCATGCTCGTCTGCTACTCCTATATTATAAAAAAAAAGCTACAGTTGTTCAAAGGCTGTAACACCAAGTCAAATCTAAAAACACAAAATATATAGGTCTGTCTGATATTCAGTTCATAACAATTACATCAACAATAACCTCTATTTGCTGAGGGTTGAATCATAAAAGACGAACTAAATTGAATAATGATACAAAATAAATCAAATAACTCTAACAAAGAAGATGAAATCACAAGCGGAACGAAACGTTAAAAAACATAGTATTGATATGAGGAACAAAAGAAAATAAAAATGGTTGAATTGAGACGAATATTTTAATCTACTGTTAATAGCGATATCAATAACCAATAAATAGTTTTCGATAAATAAAGAATTCAAAATCAATTTTATGTATGTGAAAGATTACAATAAACAATCATCGTATTTTACTTTATGTTAATAATATTATAAATTATGTGTTACAGTGTGTTACGCTAATCTGCGAAACCGATTTCAATTAAATGTATCATTTTCTAGTTCATTTCAGCTTAAAAGATAAGAAACTTTGGAACTTTTCATAACGCTGTTATCACGATTGTCTTTGTATTTTTACATGCATCATTTATATGTATAATCCAAATGGTTAATTCTGCTTTCCCTTAAATATTTTCACGAGTCTAATTTTAGAACAGGAAGAGTTTATTAGATTTTTACCGCACTTAAACCCCCCCGGTGGCCGTCCTCAGCGCTTGGTGGAGAACTCACAACTCTGTGGCTCTCCTCTTATATGAGCTGACCGCCCATTGGCTACTATGGCGTAAGCAATAGTTACGTAGGCTACCATTTATTTATTAACCCACTATCAATCGAGTGCTCAACTGGCTGTTTGATTTTATTAAAAAATCTGACAACAATCGATAACCAACGCGTTCCTATAGATGTGTAATCTACTAAATAGTCGTCAAGCAATATTTGACAATCGTGTTGAGCACTTAATCGCTTAAGCTACCAGTAGCTCAAGCAATCATAGCCCATGAGCGATCAACCTTACGTGACGTATTTTTTTTGTTCAAAGCACGTGTAAGGCTTAAATATATTTCACACTTACTGCGTCAATGAGAATGTAGTAGCGGTAGACTACTACATACTCTGCAAGTAGCGGCACTGCGTACGAGTACCTAAGCTTATTAGCTTAGGTACTCGTACGCAGTACGTACGTACTTAAGCTAACAGTTGCTCAAGCAATAGTTGCCCACGAGCGATCAGGCTTATATGACCTATTTTAATCTTCAAAACACGTGTCTTATAAGGCTTAAATATGTTTCAGACTTACTGCGTTAATGAGAATGTAGCAGACTCTGCATGTAGCGGCACTGCGTACCTAAGTGGGGTGAAAAACAACGTTGGTACGCTGGGAGTCTCTGCTGCTGTGGCACACAGGGATTGCTATGCGCAGCTGAACCGCAATAACACCTTTACTGGCATTATGGACTGGGCGCAGAAAGCTGGAAAGGCTACGGGTTAGGCATCTGTACTTAATACATAAATCGAGAAGTCCGATCTTACACTTCTTACGCTGTTTGTCCACCACAACCGTCACCGAGCCGATACCGATAATTAATGACGGCGCCGAAGTAGCGTACATACATTAACCATAGCAGCTCATCCCGGCCGCCGATATTCCGACTACATCGGCGTGACCGCTAGATCGGCACCGAGTTTTTGACGGGCCGATGTGACGGCAATGTAAAACACATTGGAATTTATCCATACACCGACGTTACACGAGTGACAGCTGGAACAAAATAAACCGCCGATATCGGTCGCAGTGGACAAACCATCGCCGTCGCGACATAATTAAAATGGGCCCCAAATAATCACGTTCTCGGTGCGGTGGACAAACAGCCTTACGGTGTTACCACAACCTCACCTATTTCTCCCTAATGCAAAAATAATAGTAGTGCTAAGCGCTGCTGCGATCTACCTTGAAAGGTGTGGTAACGGAGACATACTTAAATGGAACGTTGCAACTTAGTCCTTAGGGATAGCAGCGCACTTATAACTGACCTTCACGTAGATAAGTGATAAAAAAAAAATCACAAAATAACCATCAGAATAATTTATTGTGGAAAGCATAATAAGTTATTCTGCTTAAAAAAAAAACTAAGAAAAAAATGCTACTCTACGCATTTTTTTATAGCTTCACTAAAATGTCGAAATTTTCTTGATGTTCCTACATTATCATTAATTTAAATATTCATATTTTTTGGATTATGGTTTAATTAAATTAACGACAAGATGTTAATCGCGATAACATTTACACTGTTCTGTAAATTATGCACGATATAACGAAACATCGAATAACGATAAATATTTACATCTGTTCCATTATTCATGACTATTAATCTTTAGCGAAAAGAATGAATATGTAAATGTGCAGATAATAGTGCAGATGTCTGCGACATTTGTATGTTGTCTCTGGTAAAAGTTATGTTCCCTGATTGTTAGAAATAAAGTCCGTATTTGAGACTAATATGCCTAATATCATCATCATCATCAACCCATTATTGTCTCACTGGTGGGCACGGGTCTTCTCTCAGAATGAGTGGTTTTAGGTCATAGTCCACCGCGCTGGCCAAGTGCGTATTGGTAGACTTCACACACCTTTGAGATTCTTTTTTATAAATCTCTCTGGTGTGCAGGTTTCCTCACTATATTTTTCCCTCCCCGTTTAAGCAAGTGATAATTAATTTCTAATACGCGCATAATTTTGAAAAGTCAGAGGTGCATGCGATTTGAACCTCGGACCCCTCGATCAAGGGGCTGGGTTTCTTAATCACTAGGCTATCACTGCTTAATGCCTAATAATGCCACTTGTTTTAACAGACAATTTTTTTCACAACATAAATGTATGAGAAAATCATTATCCGTTAGTGAGAAAGCAAAGAGTTGAAAATAATGTCAAGAAATGTCAAGAGGTGACGAACATTATTTTTTCAAAGTCAATGATTTTAAGTGACTTTTAAAACTTCATTCTTCACCTAAAATTAGCAAACAATCTTGATTTAACAGTTATATTGACAGATTTTTTAGTTTTAGTATTACTTACAATAAGTGCCTATAACTAAAATGCCAGTCATTACATCATATTCATGTCAAGTAGCGAAAGAAATGCAAACAATCATATTTTTAAATTAAATTTGGTTCAGATACAGTCAAATATTTTAGCATATACAAAACCATGATTTCCAATTTTCGAGGAGAACTGATAAGAATTTTCCGATTTCCATGAAATTGAACCATTTGGCAGCATCATCGCCAGACGTATTTCTATCTAATAACAACACTATTAAGTGCTACGTTGTTCTAGATTAAACGGGAGCATATTTTTCCGAAGCATTCCAGTTTAGACCTCAGGGGTAGCATCTGTGGCCGACTTCAAGTAGGAATCTAATCTTATCTGGGGTAGATCACAGATGTCCATAGGCAGCAGACTGTATGCTCGTCTTTCATGCTGTATTAAAAGAAACATGACGAATAGATAATATATTTTTGGGAAGTCAGTTAAAAACCCCTAACCTTTCATCAGGTTTAGTAACAAACATGCGAGTGACGCACGCGACTCCGGCGGCGGCGTACGCGAACTCCGCCAACCGGCACTGGGAAGCGGACCTCGACCAGCCGGAGGATGCGCTTCGCTGTGACGACATCGCCAAGCAACTGGTCCGAGGGGAAGTCGGCAGCAAAATTAACGTAAGTTATCCACTATTAATCTTATTACTATACTATTTACGTATGTAGATATAATCCGCGCCAAACTGCTAGTCCGCTCTGAAATTGTTACGAGCAGGTGTAGTCATACAATTTGCTATGGCGACGCGATTCATTTCTATATTCGGACTTATAAGCGGACTAGCAGTTTGGCGCGGCTATACGCCGCTATACGCCATATTAGCAATGATAAGTGATACGTGTTTACACTGGTGCGAGGTTCGGATCCCGTTGATTTTTCAAAGTTATGTGTACTTTGAAGAAATAATATAATTACGCCCTTTCATTTGAACCCAACATGGCATCAATAAAAAAATTTTTTTTTTTCTTCATGACTTGAAGTCCTTTAAAGGGACCCATATACAACTGAATTTGATGTGACACTAGGAACTAGCGAACGATCAAGTCGCAACGTGTCTACACAAGGCCACAGTACAAATACATAGATCCTTATACTCTGGCAAGGCTAAACATAATATAGCTGTTTTTGTATAAATATGAGCATCTAAAGTTCATGAGCTTCTTTATATTTTCTAGGTGATTCTAGGAGGCGGCAGAGGTAACTTTTTCTCCAAACATGAAAGGGATGCTGAAGATGAAAGGGGACATAGAGAAGATGGAGTTGATCTAATTCGAGAGTGGATTTTTAGAAAGGAGAGAATGGGTGGTAAACCAACATATGTTTATAAAAGAAATGATTTGCTTATGATTAACGAAAAAGACTACGATAATGTGCTTGGACTCTTTACTAGGAGCCATATGCCTAATAATTATGATACACCACGTGATAAGCCAAGCCTCAGTGAAATGACCCAAAAGGCTATACAGATCCTGTCGCAAAATAGGAACGGGTACTTCTTGTTTGTGGAAGGTAATTATATATACAATTTATTTATTTATTAGAAATTTACTCTCATCATTTATAATAATCTGTGTATTATATTTAGAAGTTAAATTTGGTTTATATTTATGACCTTCCAATAGTATTTGTGGTTTTATTTAGTGTTCTTTAGTATTCAATGGGCTAGTTTTTATGGTAGTATCATATCTGTAATAAATTTGCGGAGAGCTTTACTTCAATAAAAATAGGTCGGCTAAACTAACTATCCTTACTTATATAACTTTAACTTTTAGACTTGGTCATAAGTAAGTACTTGATCAATATATTTGTACTAATATTTTCAGGAGGTAGAATAGACCTGGCACATCACGCGTCACGTGCTCATATAGCCCTAGATGAGACTGCTGAATTAGCGAGGGCCGTAGAAGCCGCAATGCGAATGGTGAATTTAGAAGAAACGCTAATCGTAGTAACAGCGGACCACAGTCATACAATGACATACTCCGGTCATAGTAGAAGGGGTGCCGATATACTAGGAGTAGCTGACTTAAAGGTAAGACAAGACGTATATCTTTTCAATGAATAAAAAGAAGAACTTAAAAAAAAGATTGTTTAAAATCCATGTAACTCCCATAATTTGGGTGAATCCAACAACTCGTAAAAAGTCTGTCAAGCTATTTGGACTGCGGATCACGCTAAATAATACATACGAGTACATACGCTCGAAAACATTACACGTAGCAATTGTTGCATTATACTTGAGTACTAGCTATAATATTTATTATATTAACTAAACCGAAGAGAAAGTTGTTCTTAAGCAATCATTTTGTGTAGAATGGACCAGTTAAAGTTTATATTATTCAAAGTTTGTTGAATTTTTACTCATATTTTAAGTATTGACAATAAAACGGTCAAAGAAGGCTACTTGGCCTTCAATCACGTAACGTAATGTCATTTTGAAGGTGATAGAACCCTTTTCGAAGAAATAAGATATTAGCCGTGTACTTAAGGCACAAACTTAAAACTTCCTGCATCTTGCTGATAAATAGATCGTCGGGATATGCGTCTAGAAGACTTGTCAGCGAGTGCACGAGGTATGGGAAAATTGGCATGTTAGAAGAATTTAACTAGCTCGTTAATATCTAATCCTACCTGAGGTTGATTACAGATGTCCATGGGCGACAGTGACCATTTACCATTAGATGGACTGTATGCGCTTCTGCTACTCCTGTATTATAAAAACAATGTTAAAAATTCAAGTGTAAAAAGATTCATAATGTTTCCACAGCATGCAACCGATCATCTCCGTTTTACGATTTTAAGCTACGCTAATGGCCCTGGCTTCAAACCCACTTCACACGACCATAGACACAACTTGAAATATGACGATATAGGTGAGTTTATGTGTTTATGCATTCATTTTATAGTGAGGTTCGATTCCCAGGTACAGAGGTACAGATCGCTCCCAAACGACGAGATTCGATGACCAGAAAATCTCACAGCACATGAGCCTTCTATCACCAGTTTTAATACCTCCAGGGTTGTCTACGAGGAGTAACAGTTCTCCATTACCAACAAACACCATGTTGACAACGGGATTCGTAGACTTCATACACTATTTATAATTTTATGGAGA
Organism: Epargyreus clarus; assembly: GCF_041222505.1. NCBI lineage: Eukaryota > Metazoa > Arthropoda > Insecta > Lepidoptera > Hesperiidae > Epargyreus > Epargyreus clarus. The sequence continues at coordinate 13,207,812 of NW_027332212.1, forward strand.
ATTATCAGCTAAGACACCATTAAACTAGCGTTCTTCGCAATATTATCATTCGCTATTTAGGATACATTTTCATTCACTATTCAAGCAAGGGACGAAGCAATGGACGGATTGATAATGTTGTGATATACAATAAGACCTACAAAAAGATCAAAATACTAATTAATAAATCTTACTCATAATTTCACAGGTGATATGAAATACAGATACCCATCTATGGTTCCAACGCATAGAGAATTGCATGCTGGTGATGACGTCGCTGTGTTCGCTAAGGGCCCCTGGGCACATCTCTTCTCCGGCAACTACGAGCAGAACTACATCCCGCACGCCATCGCATATGCGGCATGCATGGGCCCTGGCTTGACGATTTGTAAATAACTGATTTTATTGGATTAATAGAGAAATGTTACTTGTTGAAAATAGTTTGTAGATTTTATGGTACTAACACACACTTATATGATGGTTTACTTACTAAAATTTGGGGATTTGTTCATTTCGCGGCAATATACTAACTGAACATATACATATTGCATTTGGATGATAAAGTATTTTGTTCGGCAAAAATAAATTTCATTGTAATATCAATTATGACATATATTTTTGACGTTTATTTTATTTTGACCAATATATTACTTATATAGTTTAAAATCAAAATACATTTACAATGGCGTAGCCGCAATATAGAATGCGCTCGTTTTCATATTGCATTTGAATGTTACAATATTTTATATATTTATATATTATAATCTACATGTACTTAGAAACATAATAAAAAACCATAAATAACTTTTCACATATATTGTATTTGCATTTGTATTGTTACAAACAATGTATGATGAGATGAATTTGCGAATAGAAATTCTTAGGTGCTTGAATATATGAGTGTACAAAACGTGTTAAAAATGTTAGTTTAAGCGGAGTAAAATTGGTATGCTCTAGGTACGACTCTAAGAGGATATCAATCAGTCTATTTAAGATTACTTTGGCATTTCAACATACTATTCAGGGACTAAATTATCCTAAATTCTGCTTCTAAAAGCAGAAACGCATTTGTGATTCGTTTCAGAATTTTTGGGTGTATAAGGTAATTAGTAACCACCGCATTGGGGGCTGTATTTTTATTCTACTTTGATGTAAAAAATGAATGCGAATATGACTAAAACGATATTTTTATGATTGTAATATATATTTTTTTTAGTTTACAAATTTTCCTTTATTTATTGTCAATTATATAGTAAATAAGTCACAATATTAACCTCATAGAAATACAAAAACATATTGTAACATATTGTTTATTAATAGCAATATTTATAATAATTTGTAAAAAGTGCAGTGTATATTATACACGTCACAATTAGTTTATAATATTTTTTAATATTTTCTACTAACGGGTTTACTTTTAAAATATTGTATGATGTCAATGATATATCGTTATTTATTTTATTTGGGTCTAACTAATTTATCTAACGGGGTTTTATTTGACAAGGTATTATAACGCTAATGTTCTAGCACATAGAACGTTCCAACATAGTCTTCAGAAACTACCTTCGATTATTCTAGTACAAGAGAGCCCATTAGCTTTATAATACGTTGTTGATTCAATGAGTTGAAAAAGTGAACCAAAGTCAATTCCTTAATAAGTATGACTTTTGTATGTGAATTTAATATTTATTTCGGGTTTAATATTAAGGGTCCGACTGTGATTTTAGAATAAACATGTTATTTCAAATGTCGATATTTTATTTCTACTGTAATAATTAACTATTTATTAAGTGTCATGTACTATTCGGGTTTTTGAGCTCATGCCATTTGAAGTACGGAGAAATAAACCGAATTTATTTACACGTTATTCCGATAAATACTGTTAATTTAGTAGTCTTAATCACATAGTTTTACAGTCAGCAGCGAGAGTCATGAGCGCGCCCCGGCAAGATGTGGATTTTGCTTCCTTGGCAAGGTTACATTTTTGCGTCCCTGGCAATAATACACTTATTGCGTATCTAATGAATTTTGAGATTCTCATTGTTCTAAAGGGTCTAAATAAATTAATGAAATCTCATGTGCTATGTCACGTTCTTTTTAATACGCTTTTATTAGCTTGGATCGTTTGTCTAGGTCAACAAAAAGAAGAATCCACTCAAACTTAATATATCTACTAAGAAACTGACCAAATAGAAAGTGACTGACATCTACTGACTCAGTTCGAATTGGCCTTAAAATGTGACTTCGAATTAAGGCAGACTTTAATAAGAAGTGAAAGAATGTAAATAGTAGCTCACTCAAGTAAATACTTGTAGTAGTAATATTAATTGCATTATCCTCCTGGGATCATTCGTCATATATATATTACATAGAAAAGAAAAAAAATTAACAGTACCATCTGTCGATATTTGCGAGATCTTTTACTTTTATTCAATAGATAGAATGTTGGTCCGCCATTTTAAACTGTGATTGACTGACTGGATGATACTATTTTATTGCATTGTGTATTTTAAGCGAACGATGGTGTCACGGTCGGAAACACGTAGTAAGTAATTTTGAGATTTTTGTTCCAATATCGATGTTTTTATAAAAAATATGTATTTTTATTGTTTATAATAAATCATTTTTACTAAACATAAGTGTGCAATGTTTGTAGTTAACATTAATAAAATAAAATATCGGGTGAAACTTTTATGTCATACTGGTACCACATGAGTTCCTAATTACTACTGTGTATGGAAGAGTCCCAGTGTAATACTTGTATGACATAAACATTTTTCCCTCTCGTACTTCATATTTTAATGTTATTCTTGTTTGCTATTACGAGTTTAAACGATAACGAAATATCCTAGACTATGCTAGACGACTCAAAGCAAGACTTAACTGATGAAGATGACCTAAAAGACGTACCATTACAATGTCATGACGGCAACAATCACTCGTATTCTATTTCTTAGTATTCTTCGGATATTGAAGTAAAAGTTATAAAATTTTGATATTTTTATCGGGTCCTATTGAGGACCCGATAAAAATATCAAAGTGGCCCGTTCCAGTAGTTATAATTGTATAACTACTGGAACGGGCCACCCAAGAGCCTTAAGGATATACTTTGTGTGAATCAGCAGTCCGCAAAATTTGCGAAATACTTATATCAGATCAACATTTTTATTGTGTTCATTATTTCACCAATACAAAATTAGAAGACTTTTTGGAAGGAGGTTTTCATATAAAGATAACTATTCAACTAAAACAGAATTGCTAAGTCCTGCGAATTTTCTAATGAAAAAATGCGACGGGAATATAGGAATCATTAACTTGGAAAAATATTTCTCACATGGTGGTTGGAGAACAAACACACTGAACTCTGTCGTTACACTGAATTTGGCAGTAATTTCGAAAACCAAGGCATATTCATAGAAGGCTAAAATAAAATCCATACCAATCGAAATTTTCCGTTAACATACTCGTAAAGTACACAATTTAGTTCATTACTCCAACACTCCAAATATATACAGAAAAACAAAATGCACAGCAACTACAGCAGCATATTGTATTAAATGCAATATATATTTCAAGAAAACATAATTGTTTCTTATAATTCAACAAAAAAAAATCTTTAATCACCAATTTATACTTTTTGTAACCATATTTTGTGTTCAGTTATCAATTGTGTCATAACAAAAACGTACAAAAAATTATTAATTTTTTTATGTTTACTCTAAAAATGTTTATATAATCTGTTTACTATGACTATATAACAGAACATATTTTGAGTTTATTTTATGCCTGTGATATATGTTAGAAAAAATATATAAGACAACAGACGTTTAAGTTTACTGCTGAATGTGATTGTGAGAATCTATTTTTTTTAAATTGAGTGTAACTGTTTAAAATTATAGATTAAGATATCATTCTACACAACACAGACAGTATTTTTATACAATATATTTCTTATACTACCAAATTTTTACATAAAAATATAAGATTAATGTTCTATGTCATATATATATTTGACACAAATAGCAGTTGTAATTGGGAACTCACGTGTTATATATATGACATTGAGAAAAACCATATTTTCCGACTTACATTTTTTATTATATTTTTTTCTGTATTTCTATTACCTATTGTATTGGTCAGGATAAATTAAATTTAAATTCCTAACAACTTTTTTTCCTGGGTCCCAGGAGGTTATAAGAAGAAGGTGGTAGAACCCTTTGTGGTTCGACTCCGGCGGCACCACCGCCACACCTATTTCTGCCTCATAACAGCAGTGTTAGGCGCTGCTATGTTCCGTTTTGAAGGGTGTGGCAAGGGAGACACACTTTTCCGAGGCCTTCCAGCTTAGTCCTCAGGGGTAGCGGCGCATCTGTGGCCGACCTCAGGTAGGAATATCTAATCCTATCTGGGGTTGATTACAGATGTCCATGGGCGACAGTAGCCACTTACCATCAGGTGGACGGCATGCTCGTCTACTACTCCTATATTATAAAAAATATATATTGTAGTAAAGTAGTTATTGCGTAGTGGTTTTAAATTCCGTCTTTCAATTAGTGTTCCAAGGTTCGAACATCTGTTTTTCGAAGTTACGAGAGTATTTAAAAGTATACTTGGTTTAACGTTGAAGGTAAACACTACCTCCCAATCTTGCCACCCGCAACCCCGGAAGCCCCCTTTTAGTCGTCTCTTACGACAGGCAGGGGATACCGTAGCCCTATTCTAGTCCCGGGACAACAGGGACAAATGTATTAGTACCTACGTACGTATATCAATGCAATGATAGTCGAATGGTTATAACTCGGCCCATTAATCGGTGGGTCCAAAGTTCGAATCCTAGCCGACTTTCAAAGATTGTGAGTATTTAAGAATAATTATAACTTGCTATAGCGAAGAAGGAAAGTATCGCGAGAAGGTACACCTATACGCCTAAAACTTCTTTATTTAAAGTTTTCAAATATTTGTATAGCACATCCAAAATCAATCCGTTACTATGAGAGGAGACCCGTGCGAAGAAACGGGACCCTAATTGGTTGACAACATACCTCGTATGTGTCATATCATAACAATGTCCCGGATTTAATCCTTTGAGAATGTCCAACATTTGCGGTTAACACAATCGTATCTTCGTTTGCAATAATCATTAGCGTGGCCTTTAAAGGAAATTTATTAGGAAACTACGCGGTTAACCTAAACACGATTAAAAACGTAAGTGCATGACTAATGCTTGTTCGAAGGAATCACATACTAGTTTACCACATAATTGAATACTTATTGTTTCTATTTTGCAAATTTGAAGGAAAGGTATAGTTCGGGGAGATACATACCACAATGCAATATTTGCTTGGGTGAAAATTATTTCGTTTTCGCGAATGGGTGTTATGTCGGCTGACTTCCATTTAAAGCCGAATCCTTAGGTCTCAAGTGTGCAACGAATCTCTGACTGACTTAATTTGGAATAAATCTTATATATAAAATTCTCGAGTCACACCGTACTCCTCCGAAACGGCTTTACCGATCCACCAAAATTTATATGCATATTCAGAGAATCGGCTACTATCTATTTTTCATACCCCTTAGTGATAAGAGTTGTTCACACTTTACATTTTTTTATTTTTATGGCAACACAACGTTTGCCGGGTCAGCTAGCTTTTCTAAAATATGGAGTTACCGATGTCTGTACCTACTGCAGTGGGTAATATGCATTAGGTTGACTGCATGTCCATTTACTCCTTCAATCCCATCAAAAGTAAACGTAGTAAAAATTGTTTACATATTTGACTGTCGCTTATGTTAAAAAAACAAACAAATGCCAAATTAGTCATCAGGCGGCATGCATTTATCGACCTCAAATATAATCCTGTCCAGGAAATCTTAGAATTCCGCTATCATCCAAGATCACTTCTCAATCTGACCTGGTTGTTTAGCGATTGAGAAAGTTGTATGAAGTTTTTCAATTAAACTTTCCTGCACCTTTGAATACTCGGAGTCACGAGCGATGCAAAAAGTAATGAAAAAGAAGTTTAATCTAATTACATTATCGGGATGTTTTTAATCTAAATTAGGTTTAGGTTTAAATAACTTTATTCTCAGAAAGACACTTTGTCACTTACTCAATACTTAAAAGATTCATACAATTCATACAAATTATATGAAACCCAACCAACGCCTTTTTTCAGTAAATAGATTGATTTAACTATCTGATAGGCTAGTGATAACCTAGTGGTTAAGAAACTCGGCCTCTCAATCGAGCGGTTCGAGGTTCAATTCCCAGACACGAACCTCTGATTTTTCAAAGTTATTTGCGTATTAGAAATTAATTATCAGTTGCTATAACGGTGAAGGAAAACATCGTGAGGAAACCTGCATACCTGAGAGATTTATAAAAAAAAACTCAAAGGTACGTGAAGTCTACCAATACGCGGTAGACTATGGCCTAATCCTTCTCATTATGAGAGGAGACCCGTGCCCAGTAGTGGCGACAGTAATGGGTTGATGATGATGATGAACTATCTGATAATGTCTTTCTACATATTAGTCTAGTTATTCAAACATATCACTACGAGTAGCTTTTATGCGCGGCTTCGCTTCCAGTCAGAGGTTTTATAATCCCATGGGAACACTTTTTAGAAGTACTTTTTCGTTGAATTGTACCGTATGTCCTTTTCTGAACTTCTGGCAACGTGTGTACACAATTTTATAACAATCACTTATATAATTAAGCCATGAAAGAGTAACAAAGAAACAAATACCCATTCGCATTAATAATACTAGTAAGGATTAAAAGTTTTTAATTTGTTTTGTTGCTATATTATGAAAAAAGTATGATGACCTCATTCAGTCACGTCGTTATGGCACGAGATCAGTAGCCACGATTATTGTTCAAAGATTAAATTAACTTCATTATTGTGGTATAAATTGCTGTGAATCATACTGTAATAGTGACTGAATTCCGGAGACGATTCACAACTGCTTAATTAAAATGTTTGATTTCTTCGACGATAAAGATTATACGAGTATCATATTGATCATCCTCAACTCATTAACTCTTATACTGTTGGGCACGGCTCTCCTTTCAGAGTTAGAGGGATTAGGCCATAGTCCACCCCACTGGCCAATGCAAAATGGTAAAATTCACACAGGCTACATAAATTGTTTAATTATAATAATTATGTTACCTATATGACGATAAGCGGGGGCCTACGCTGTCGAGTAGGATAATTAGCATAATAAGATTAAGTAATCATCTAGTAGTATATAAAGTACAAGTATATAAAATTCTCGTGTCACAGTGTTAGTTACCGTACTCCGCCGAAACGGCTTTACCGATCCACCAAATTTTATATGCATATTCAGTAGGTCTGAGAATCGGCTACTGTCTACTTTTCATACCCCTAAGTGATAAGGGTTTTTCACCCTTAACATTTTCTTATTAATATGGTAACACAACTTTTGCCGGGTCAGCTAGTAATTTATAATATCACCATCCCATTTTATCATATTTTTCATCCTACATACAATAATTTTAGTGCTAGTAACCTAGGTTATTTGTCATAAGCAAACGTATACTAAAACCAATACAACTTTGCGGTTGTGTGGTTGGTGTAAAAAACAAGCAACGGGCGCGATCGGAAGTTATTTGAAATTTACATAACCTATTACAATACTAAGAAAATATTTTTTTAATACTTTGACAGCCGAGCGTTTTAAAACGCACCTTGCTTGGTACGCCAGTGATTTTCGAAGATATTACCCACACACACACGCACGCACGCACGCACGCACGCACGCACGCACACACACACGCACACTCAGTGAGTGATTATTAGAACCAGTGATTCTCTAATTATTTAATAATATGTAATTCAAATTCTTTATTGCTCATGCTTATGTTATATTTAGTCAGGCCTCAATCAATAATTTTGTACAAGCGTGCCTGCTAGGGTATTGCAATATATTATTTACATAATTTTTTTAGAACCGAAATGTCTTTGTCATTATTAAACAATAATTTTAAATTAATAGTAATAATAGATATAATTGTAACCAAGTTTATATAGAATTCATTATACATATTGAAAAAGCCCACAAAATAAAAAAAACCCAAGGTAAGTAAATAAAAATAAAAGATAATTGCACCACATTGCATCCTTAGTACATAACAGGTCACAGACCTGATCTAAAGGGTTTTACCCTACAACGTCACCACATGGCGTTTGGTGACCGCGATGAATAAGTTCGCGTGAACAGTGTCTGTGACCTACACTTATTGTCTAGTACAATACTGGTAAGTGACAAATCAATTAAATATAGCAACTGACGCTGAAACTCTTTGCACCAATTTTATTGTTTACGAGGAGGAAATCTTCGAAAGGTACCCGGTGCCGTGGGAGCGACGCAGGGTTATGTGGGATTCTTACTGCACTAAAACCCCCCAGTGGCCGTCCTCGGCACTGCGTAGAGGGCTCCGGGATCTCCAAAGGAACGCAACCGGAGTCCTCTTAGCGCGTTGCCCCGTCGGGCTCCACCCAGGTAAACTTGGCTTGCCACACCGTCTAATGTGTACGACGGTATGCGACCACACGTAACGACGTCCTTCACGGGGCTGCTGCCTGGGCGGTTCCAGCACCCACTCTTGCCGCCCGCAATCCCGGAAGCCCCCTTTTAGTCAGCGCGAGCTGACACTTGTATCCTATATTCGTAACTCCTTTCAGCATTTTTTGGTAATCCTTATAGTTTCGATAGATAGATATTATCACTGACTAGAAGGAAATGTGTTCTATATTAAATATATTAAAAACTTTACAGTCAAAAGAATAATTGAGTAAGTAACAGTGGTCTAAAATTTAGGCGAATCAGCTTGACACTTCCTTGAACAATTAAACTTTCTCCGTTGGAAGATTAATTGGGGTCATCTCATGATGGTCATTTTATGAATAGTTATAAATTAATCAATGATGTATGACGTACATTTAGCGCCAAGAATTAGGTACCTATCGGCACCAAAAAACAAAGCTTAAAAATTAATAAAACGCTAAAATATCCGGCTCTTTCTATTCATACGCGAAGGAGGTACACTTGCTGTGTCTATTTTTACCTCGTCCAAATTGTAAGAAGACTTTACCAAATAACGAACTTTACGAAATAACGACCAACGGTCGTTATTTCGCAACTGATACCAAAGGAAAATCAGACCGAATGTTCTAAAAACATGGCACCCTATAAATGGTTATAGGCTTAAATACACACCGACACAATTAGGGGAACATTAAAAAAAGGTCGAATTTTTTCAATAGTTCTCGGTATCTTGACCAGTTGTTATTATTTATGTATTGATACCCTCTCTAGATAGTGACTCAAATAGATTGTACTTGAGTCACTTTCTAGAGAGGGTATCACATTTACAAGTGTGGTGACAGGATTTATTGCTCTTTAAGCATTTGTTGACACTTAGCGTTAGAATTGTTTCTGATATGATCTTTGTTGGGTGCTCTGCTTAGTGACTAGCGGTGGTCGTTGAATCAACGAACTAGTTAAATCAACCGTTGATTCACTTTCAACGAATCAACGCTAACCCTACAAATGTGATAACTAATAGTTTTAAAATAACGGATACAAGTTAATTGTAAAGTTATCAGTAGAATTAAAAATTAAAACAAGGAAATTAGTAATTTTCACAGTGCCACATTTCTGATGACGCTAATATCGATATACACTTCTTTGCAGCGTAACGGAAACATAGATACGAGTATTATATCCATGCTGTCGGTGCCGTGCCGTGTCGTGTTGTCCAAATGAACGATCGCCGATTGGTACCACGTGGGCCGCTCATGTGCGTTTGAAATTCTTTACACATAATATCATATATTTATGCACTATTATGACACATTCTCAATGACGTGATTAGGATCCACTCATATAAGGTAACATGAGTTTTCCAACGCAATGCTCTCTTGCGCGATTTATTTATTAAATAAATGTCTATAATGTTTGGCTATTGCATCATGAGTTTAAGAGGCGTCGTGGATTAAGAAAACGCTGCCAGCATTTTAGTTGCAGGGAAGAAGTAAGTATTGTAGAAATATTTTTTGCAAAACACAAATAGTGCACCGTACGGTGCGTAAAGACATTGTTTGTTCGTCGTTATGGAACTTTAAAAAGAAAATCGAACTAGACGTAGGCTAGATAGATTAATCTTCTAGTACTTGTCAACGGTATCACTACGTCACAGACGCGTAGACGTGACCACGATCAATGCAACTGGGTCGAATTATCGGCAGTAAAGAAATTAAAGCCTCGTATCGTGAGTAGGTACTCATTAGGTACATGTCAGAATGTTTGAATTGTTTAAAATCATAATACTCTTATATATAAAATTCTCGTGTCACAATGTTAGTTACCGTACTCCTCCGAAACGGCTTAACCGATTTTCACCAAATTTTACATGCATATTTAGTAGGTCTGAGAATCGGCTACTATCTATTTTCATACTCCTAAGTGATAAGGGTTGTTCACACTTAACATATTTTTAATTTATATGGCAAAATATGTTTTATGGTTCTTATTCCTATTTATTATAATGCCAGTTACAGTAGAAAACGGATTGTAAAAATTTCTACCGTCTTCCTAGTACAGTTTCACAGTTAGATCGAAAAATGTCGAAAAAATCCGGTTTGTTGTAAGGAGACCCCCTTTAATTTTCAACTTTATTTTATTTTGTTGTTATAGCAGCCACTGGTACGCATCTTCTGTAAAAAATCATATGTCTATCTATCACGGTTCCGGAGATATAGCCCTGTGACAGACGGAAGACGGACAGACAGCGAAGTCTTAGTAATAGGGTTCCGTTTTTAGTCTTTGGGTACGGAACCCTAAAAACAATTCCTCGTAAAAACTAATTAGTCCCGACTCGCACTTGGCTAATTATTTTGGAACATTGCTTACATACAGTATATTATCGTTGACGTAATTACTACCGGTTTCGCTTACTTCCGCCTTCCGCTCACAATGCTAGTCAATGAAACAAGTTTTTCAATAAATTAATTTATTCAATTTGAGCTACACAATAACAAATAAATAGTTTATAACAATACATACAAAGACGGCGTTTGGCAATTACTTCTGTATTATAAAAAAGATATTATTCAAGTTAATTAATAAAGTAAAAGAACATTATTTATACATTGTATTTAAATAAAGAAAATAAAAACATGTTGTGATGAATATTGTATATATTAGGTATGTTGACAGCTTTCAAAATCTTCTTTTAAATGTTTGAGTGTGTGAAAACGCTAGCAGTTGTCGATGACGTCGGCTGGTGACATCACGCAAACATCACGAATTGCATAGGAGAATTCAAGCACAGGTGATGCGTACTGAGACATGACGTCATGCGTTTCAGACAACATGGCCGACCGCAGAATTTTATGATTTTATTTCATTGAAAATATAACCAATCTTAAACGTTTTCGTAAGACTGATTGATTTTTTAGAATCCCTGCAACATATTATTTTTCTAAAATCATTTATCACTTCACTTGATTCTTTATTACTGTCATCATACCTATTATATAATAATGTTAGTCATGGTCTTAAATCTAGTCACTATATACATTTTATGTCTACAAAGGAATAAAGATTTATTGGCTTATTTATTTCATCCCTTATAGGAGGTCTCGGGTAAAACGACCCTGTTGTTAATCCTAAGGGCACACAGAGTTCAGAGAATATGAGTGTGACCTTAGGATCAATCAAACAGGGAGAGCCCAGATTTAAAATATGACAAGGGCTCGTAAGAATTTAATAACGTGACGTTATAATCCTAAATATATAACTTTTGCATCAGAGTTTGTAACGGAAAAAATATTTTGTACAGTTCTAAAAAATTGTAAGCGCCTTCATAGGAAAATACAGAATAAATTATGTTTTAAGTTTATTTATAAGTTTAATTCATAATTAAACTTAAAAATGCATGCATGCATTGTTTGTCACTGTTTTTCAGAAGAGCTATTCTGTCAAATACACATTTCATCTCCTCCTTCAAAAGTGGTCCGCCACACGCGTAAGGAAACGAATTTGACATTTAAGCACGGATCTAGCCTTTGACATTATACAACTATTTTATTTACAAAATAGCATTCCTGTACTGGTAATTAAACTACCAGGTTTCATGCCAATTTTTCTTTCAAAGTCTTCATTCCCTTGTAAAGTTAAAGTATGTTTAACAGTCTTTTGTTATCACAACTGATGAAATATTTTAAAATATTTAACAGTGACGATAGTAGATACTTAGAGTATCCTTTAACCTAAATGAGCAAAGACGATCACTGAATGTTAAGATAATATATATTAAATGCCTTAAACTTACTGAAAGATAACACTATTACGTAAAAAATACATTGAAAAAATCCCTATTATTAAATATATCAAAATTTGTTTACAGTCGTTATTTGCGACTTTTTGTTACAAACTTTAATTTGTTTTATTCACAATGTATTATTATAAATACATTTTACATTATTACACAAATATTACACAATTATACAATATTACTTAATTAATTATTACAATATTACACAAACAGTGACATAAATTTAAATTAAAGTTCGATTTCAAAGAATTATATGAATTACCAGAAAATTTTAAAAACCTTCTATTTGCATTCGGGGAATTCCTAAAGATTGAATTAATTTGCATCGTATGTTGTTAATAATGTTGTGCTATAAAAATAATCATAACTGGTTGTAGCATGTGCTCGAAAGATAAAAATAAACTTAAGGACATTCTGACAACAAGAAAATTGTAGATTATGGGTTTTCAAATAAAACTCCAACTTGAATCTTCAGTTCTTTTCTTCTTGTTTTTATTCCGAGGCGTACACATTTTTCCATACAAAAAGGCGAGCTTAAGTACTTATTTTGGGTACCGCAACAGGCGCAGGCTCAGTCAGCAACCGCGTCCTATTGCCGTCCCTTTCTAACATAGCCTGTCTTACTCTTACAATTCTATGCTTACACTCTATTGCTATCCTACTCTTACATATCTATTCTTATTACGTAGGACTTATATCTATTGCAATAAAATGTCTTATTTACATAGTCTTAATTACATACACAAGTTACATTAATCAACATTTACATTTAAATTCTTAGGCCGTTGTCGTCCGTAATATTCTCCCCCCGGCGTAGATTCTTCGAAGCCTCCTCCATCTGAAGGACGGCAAGCTTCGTCGCTGGCCTCTGGAACACACCTCCCTTTGTGCGGACGTCTGCAGACCGGACGATGCCATCAGGTCCCGGGTGAACTCGCTCGACGACTCCTCTCGGCCAGGTATTGCGGGGTAAGGCGTAGTCGACCACAATTACGAGATCGCCTTCCCGCAGTTGTGACGCCTGTGCGTTGGACGGCCCCCGCGGAATGAGCGTAGGCAGGTACTCTCGCAGCCATCGCTGCCAGAACTGGTCCGCCAGTGCCTGCGCCCTTCTCCACGTGCTGCGGTCCGCCTCGGTGCATGGCCCCGTCCGCGGTAGCCCCGTCGATGAGCCGATGAGGAAGTGATTCGGCGTTAGTGCTTCCTCGTCCTCGGGGTCCACGGAGACGTGCGTGAGCGGTCGCGCGTTCACGCTGTACTCGGCCTCGGTGATTAACGTCTGCAGTACCTCTTCTTTTGGCGACTTTTCTTTGAGCGTGGTGCTTAGTGCGGTTTTTACTGAACGCACTAAGCGCTCCCAGGCTCCTCCCATGTGTGGCGCCCCCGGCGGTATGAAACGCCAGTCGGTGTTGTACTGCAGACCGTAGTCCCGTAGTGCTGCGATCCATGCTCCGTATGTATTTCTCAGTTCGACGTCGGCCCCTCTAAAGTTAGTGGCGTTGTCGGAGTATATGACGCGCGGCCAACCCCTTCTGGCGGCCATCCTTCGCAGCGCCATAACAGCTGAGTCCGTAGAGAGCGACTGGACGATCTCTAAATGAATGGCCCTTGTGGTGAGACAGGTAAATAGTGCACACCACCTCTTTTCGTGTCTTCGTCCGATAGTCACCGTTAGGGGCCCGAAATAGTCCACGCCACAATAGGTGAAGGCGCGGTGCCCCGAGTCCAACCTCACTTTAGGTAGGTCTCCTTTCGGTGGTGTCGTCGGAGTCGCCTTGTACACGCGACAGTATTGACACGCTCGTGCTACTTTCTTGACTGTAGGCCTCAAGCGCAGTATGATGAATCGTTGACGGAGCTCGTTGACGACTCGTTCGTTATTCGCGTGTCCCGCCCGGCGATGATAATGCTCGACAAGCAGGTGAGTAAAGGGATGCTGCCCGTCGAGTATTACCGGCTCATTAGAGTGCGTTGTAGAATAGAGCGCACCTATACGGCCTCTTGCGGTTATTAGCCCGTCGTTCAATACTGCGTCGAGCCTTTTAAATTTGCTGTGTCGTTGTAGCGGCTGGTTGTGACTTAACCGCGCTAAGTCTTCGCTGAAGGAGTCCCGCTGCGCGCGTTGAAACCACCGTCGTTCGGCCGCTTCTAAGTGTGACACTTCTAAGTGTAGAGTCTTGTCTCTAGATCGAAGCTTCTCGACGAATAGCTGAGTAAGTGCCGTCGCCCTTATAAGCTTCAGGTAACTGGAGAACCTTCTAATGTCGGGTAATGAGTCGTTGCGGTCCGAGTCCTCTTCTGAGACGGTGTAACACGTCTCCCCGGTCTCTTCACCTTCCCCGTTCTCCGTAGGCCAGTGCTCTTCTGTGGCTCGTAGGAATTGCGGTCCCGTGAACCACCGGTCCCGGCTGTCGATCCCGTCGGTTTGAAGCCTGGTCGCATCGTCGGCTACGTTGAGTGTTGTAGGCACCCATCGCCAATCCTCTGTATGTGTGAGCACGGCGATCTCAGCTAGGCGATGTGAGACGAACGGCGTGTATTTTTTCGTCTCGTTTCTTATCCACTGAAGGACGGTGCGGGAGTCACTCCAGTATATGACTCGTTTGGGTTTCCAACAGCTGTGCTCCCTGACTATAGTGTTAGCCATTCGTGCCCCGATTAACGCAGCTTGGAGCTCCAGTCTCGGAATGGTTAGTAACTTCAGTGGAGCCACCTTCGCCTTGGCCATTACTTGTATTGTTTCTATGTGATCGCCGTGTGCGATCCTCCAGTAGGCCACCGTAGCGTAGGCTTGCTCGCTTGCGTCGACAAACACGTGTAACTCGATGTGAGTTTCCGGCGTTACGTTGTAGCTATAGCACCGCGGTATTGCTAGTGCTGAGACATCTGGGAGTCGCCTTATCCACTCGTCGAATAGGTTAGCGTCTTCAGATGGCAATTCCTGGTCCCAATCAACCTTCTTGAGCCACAAGCGTTGTAATATCATCTTGCCTACGATCGTATATTGACTGATAAGCCCCAGTGGGTCGTACACCGACATAACCGCGCTTAGGGTTTCGCGTTTAGTCGGTGCTCTCAACCGCAGTCTGACCTCATCAGGAACCCTCTTGATGTCAGTGTTGAAGGTGAGGGTGTCGGAGCTCGGGTCCCAGCGCAGCCCCAATGTCTTTTCCTTCTGGTGTGCTGCTAACTTTACATTCGCGCTTTCAGACTTCTTATCTTCGGGTATGCTAGCTAAAACTCTCTTGCTATTTGAGTTCCATCTTCTTAAGTTGAAGTCCGCTTGTTGATGGATGTAGGTAACTTCGTTCACCATTTTAATAGCCTCCTGTTCAGATGGGAAACTGTCTAGGTAATCGTCCATGTAGTGTCGCTCCTTGACCGCCGTGGCCGCCTCTGGGTATTTACTTTCATAGTCGACGGCGTTGCGGTTTCTTACGCTGTGAGCGAGGTATGGCGAACTGCTGGCTCCGAATATCATGGAGATTTAAATCTTCTCGGAGGGTCCGTAGGCTTGTCCCTCCATAAAAACATCTGTGCCGGTTGGTCCTCGGGTCTGATTTTAACCCTAAGGAACATTTCTTCGATGTCCGCTGTGACGGCGATTCTCTTTTCTCTGAACCCGAACAATATTCTTGTGAGTGAAGCTAGTAGGTCGGGTCCTTCTAGTAGGAAGTCATTGAGACAGACTCCCTTCACCTTAGCCGCCGCGTCGAAGACCATTCTAACTTTTCCCGGCTTGTTGTGATTGGTGACGGTTGCGAAGTGCGGCAGGAACCATTTTACGTTGCTATCCCTTTCGCTGCCGTCGCATTGCACCGCGTAACCCTTTTGTATAAGGTTAGCGATCTGAGCCGCGTATTCCTTTTTAAACGCCGGCTCCTTAGTCATCCTCTTCTCGAGCGTGTGTAGTCTCTTAAGGGCAGACTCGTAGCTATCTGGGAACGTGGGGTTATCTATCTTCCAGGGCAGACCCACTTCGAAGTGGCCGTCCTTTCTTGTGGCGGTCGCTTCGAAAATGTCGTTGGCTCTCTTCTCATGCTTATTAATTTTTTCTTTAGTCGATACGCCAAGCGAGTCCACGTCGAAATGTGACTCGACGAGCTTCTGTAGTTGGACGTCGCTCGCGCAGATGTGAAGTACGGCCGCCTGGTCTTGATAAATCGATTTCCTGGGTACCGACCCGTGCAGTACCCATCCCAACTTCGTTCTCGACGCGGCGGGTTCATTTCTCTTGCCGGCGCGCAGCTGTCGCGATATTATTAGATGCCAGTTGTCGGCACCTATCAATATGCGAGGTCGAGCTTCTCCCTTACTGATGCTGTCTTGTACAACTCGCAGGTGCTTGTACCGTTCTAAGTTGTGCGGTACGCGTTGGTGATGTAGCTGTAGTCCTTTTACTGTGCGGGCTGTCACTAAGTAGGCTTCTTGTTCGTGTACCCCTTTGACACGAACCTTGACCGCTTCGCTGTCGATCCTTCTCTGATCGTTAATACCCCTTATGTTCAGAGGTCGATTCGGTCCGCCGTTAGTGAGTTGCTTCGCTAATTCTTCGTCTATTAGCGTCACAGTAGACCCTTCGTCTAGGAGGGCGTACGTATTTACCTCCCCCCGTGGACCGCTGAGTTTCACCTCGCAGGTTTTGAGCAGTACTGATGTAATAGGCGACCTCCTTGTCGTGACGCTCATTACTAGCGCGGCTGCTTCGTCTTCCCTGCCGTCGTCCGGAGTGCTCACTGTAGTCGTAGACTCCGTTACTTTTTCTTTATGTAGTAGCGCGTGATGTTGGTAGGTACATCCGTGGACTCCGCAGGCCTTGGCTTTGCATGTGAACCTGCTGTGCTTCCTTTTCATGCATTTGAAGCACATCTTGTTGTCCTTTGCCCACTTCCATCGCTCGTTGACGTCGAGTGCTTTGAGTTTATCGCACTCAGTAGTGTAGTGTCCCCCAGTTGGACACATGAAGCATTTTCTTTCTTCCGGTTGACTTTCCCCCGCAGTGTATACGCCCTTGGTAGCAACCCGCTTTGGTGCTACTTCTCTTCTGACGGGTACCGGAACGCTTCGCTTCGTTGTGTGGGTGTACCTTATCATAAGGTCCGCTTCGGCCATTAAAAACTCGGAGAGTACTATCATTTCATTATCTTCCATGATGCGTGCTTCGTTATTGGCTGCGTACTCCGCCCATTTGCTTATGAGATGAGGACTCAGTTTGTCCATTACGTCTCGAACGAGTAGCGGGTTTCGTAGGTAGCCTCTTCTATCTATACTTTTTATCGTATAGACAATATTTTGAATCTTCACCGCGAACTCATACAGATCGGTGCTCGCGCTCCCTAATTTCGGGATCTTTTTGAGCTCTTCCATGGCCCGATCTATTATGAATTCCGGTCTTCCATATTTCATCTCTAATGTGCGCATGATGATATCTGGGTTAGATGCGGTGAATAGCTGTGACAGCACGGTTTCTCTCGCTTCCCCTCGCAGGCTGTTTCGCAGTCGAAGGAGATTTTCCGTTGGAGAGAACTTAAAGAGTCTTGTAGAATCTTCCATGGCGGCCTTATACGGTAGCCACTCGGCGACGGCTCCCGTGAATATAGGTAGTTCCGCTGTTTGGCGAGGCAACGGTCTTGAGGCGACTAGTTTTTCTAAGGTGTCGGCTAGCCGTTGAATGCCTTGGAATTTCGCGTTCTCCCCCCGTTGCTTACTAACGGGAGGGCGAACCTCTTCCGGTTCTTCCCTGTATTTCGTCGCCGTTGGTTGTTCCATGCTTCTATCCACCCAGTCTTGTACCCTTTCGTTGCATGAGCTCGCCGCATATTCAGATTCGGCTTCGATTGCAGTCATTTCGGCGGCTAATCTCGATTTGATTAGCTTTTCTTTCATAAGTAGCCGCTTCTCTTCTATAGCCGCGAGTTCTTTCTCCGCTTCGTATTGTGCCATCTTCATACGTGCGTCGATGCTTCGCTTTGAAGTGTTACTGCGAGCGGTGTGTGCCGGCGACGTAGGTCTCCGCACCGGCGATGTAGGTCTCCGCACCGGCGATGAAGTTTCACGCCTTGGTGGCGTGCTAGCTGGTCGTGCAGGTGGCCCCATGACGGACGTCCGCGTTGACGTCGCTGGTGCTGTCTCTCTCGCCCCTTCTGGCAGAGAGTGCTCCATCCTTTTTTCTTGGGAATTTCCTGCGACCGTCGACGGCGACTGCGGAGAATCTTCATAAATTCGGTGTAGCGATGGCCCTGGCGCACCCTTAGCGCCCGGGGCTGCTTCTGACTCGCTGTACCCCGATTCGGAGCGAACACGACCCCTTGTGTTCATTGCGATCGGCGTATTCATCTTGAGTCTTCTTTAAATCCGGCTTCTCGAAGGACCAATGTAGATTATGGGTTTTCAAATAAAACTCCAACTTGAATCTTCAGTTCTTTTCTTCTTGTTTTTATTCCGAGGCGTACACATTTTTCCATACAAAAAGGCGAGCTTAAGTACTTATTTTGGGTACCGCAACAGGCGCAGGCTCAGTCAGCAACCGCGTCCTATTGCCGTCCCTTTCTAACATAGCCTGTCTTACTCTTACAATTCTATGCTTACACTCTATTGCTATCCTACTCTTACATATCTATTCTTATTACGTAGGACTTATATCTATTGCAATAAAATGTCTTATTTACATAGTCTTAATTACATACACAAGTTACATTAATCAACATTTACATTTAAATTCTTAGGCCGTTGTCGTCCGTAATAAAAATATTGCAGTAATTTTGCGTATTTTCCGCCACTTCCCGTGCGTTTTGCGTAGCGTGGTGGCCTTTATATACCTTATCGTTTATCCTAAAGCAAATAATTATAGTACTTAGAATGCTTTTTCTTTTCCTGTCCACCAATTTGTAAAGTAAAGAAAAAATGTACAGAAAGTACTTTAATAATTTTCTACAAGTATGGCTAGCAAATTTTTTTACTCATATAGATATAGGTGTAATTTTTAGATCTACGAGTATGTATAGTAGGTAGGTAGTGTTCGGTCAAAAATTACGAGTTTTGTTACTTTCATTAAATATTTTTTAAAGTAAATTACACTTGTTATCTTATGGAACGTCCAGGTTAACAAATAACAAGATAGATTTTCCTTATTAAATATTTCTCGATTTAATATGTAATACATCAAGTTACTATTTTCTTACTAATCCTGTACATGATACTTTGGGATAGAAATGACTGAATTTCTTACTCATTGTATCGATACGGCACATATGGCACTATTTAACCTTGCTCATGACTTAGCGACCGTGACAAATTAGTTAGTCACACATACAACACTGTCCTCAAATCTATCAATGCAGGAAATAATTCACCGAATGATCTCATAAGATCGAAGTAGATTGAGCATCTACCTGATGGTAAGTCTTACCACCTGTTGACATTTTAAACCATCTTCATATAAATGTGTGACTCTATGCGTGCTCCTAAGGACTACTCATATATTATAAAAAAGTCAGACATTCAAACCCTTTCACTGAAACAAGAACTCCACGCAAAAATAGGTATGTTGCAATTGTTGATGTTCGATTCTTTGAAAAATTATTACTTTCTGGTAACAGCATGATCTTATATTTACACAGCTGATACAAAGTTGGTTGAATAGAATCCATATCACACTGATCTATGACGTGGTTTGTTTGTTCGTGGAATATCTGCAGCAATTATACGTGTTTTTCAATACGTGTCGTATTGTCTCGTATGTACAGCCAGCGCCAAAAGTAACAACATATTAGGGTTTCAAGAATACCTATACAAAAGCGTTCATCGCTGAACACAACTAGCACCATGATTGGATGAACATCGTAATGTTTCAAAAGTAGCTGAACAATGACATATCATATTAGTGACGAAAGCTATATTGCACATACGGTGTTCAACTGCTTTTGACGCATTAGTGTTGAATCAAATTTTGACGCTTTACCATGTTCATTAATTATGATGCTAGGGATGTTTAACTCCTTATGAACCTTTGGGTTTATAGGCTTTGTTTTAATTTTTATCAGCTGATCTACTAATGAAGCTGACTGTACTTATAGGTAAGGCAATAATGAGATATTCGTAGGTACGGGAAAGCAATAATACGTGTTTTTCAATACATAACACTTGTATTAAATGGTAATGTGTGGGAAAACATGACTCGTATCGTATCTTGTTAACAATTTTATGTTGTTGCTCATACATTTTTAACGACTATATAGCGAAAGGAAAATATTTCGAAATTTACTAGCTGACTTAGCTCTTGAAACAAATAAATAATCTTGCTTGGGATGGAAGGAGCTAATGCCTGATATGATATGCCTGATAGAAGCCTAATCTCACAAATAACGTATTAATCCATTAGGATTTTACAATTGTTGGTCCATAGATTGCAAAAGTCAGAGGATACAATTTTTTTGGATATCGTGAAGGGGATACGTGTAAAGCTGAAACTTTGTAGGGCCGCAAGTTTTCTTCGGCTGCCATCTTAAATAAAAGGGAGTTAATTGTTTTCACGCTCTTTCAGGTATTCATTAAAATATTAACATTATACGTATAATACGACTTTCATAGAAAATTTGTAACACAATGCAAATTAAAAAAAAATCCATCTCAAATTGAAATCTACAACTTTGCATCTGTAACTTTTTGTCGTAGAAAAATTTGGGGACAATATTTTTTATAACTTTTTCCTATATTTTTTATTTTACAGAAAAATGACATTACCATGTTAATAGAAGAGTTTTTAACACATTGTTTAACATTTGTTCCCTTACCCCTTACCCCTTACTTAGAACTTAGACCACAACAAAGTAGAACGGCACTTCACACTTTGTTAGTAGAAAATATTTGTATCTTCGTAATCGAACCATAAAGAGTTCTACCACTTTGAAAAACCACTTAAAATTACGTTATAATATCACACTCGTTACAATATAAAATAAGTTAACTAGCAATTTTAAACTAATTATTCTATAGTTTTCAATTTCGGGTCCTTAATTCACGCCTGATAAGTGTCTCTTTCATTTAGTCATCTCATCTATATATTATTCGTCACTTACTTAGACGAATTCCAATCCAGCCTTTTCTTTGGCTATAAGCAAAAGGTATTCAATAACGTACACATAATAATATTATTATGTCTTCTTTTCATAAAATCCCAAACTCTCGAAAGATCTTGTATGCCTCCGTTCGTTTCTTAAGTCTTTCTTCGGGGCCTGTAACAAAGAAAAAATGTTTGATTAATGTATTTAGATGAGTACTTGATGATACTTATCCGAGATTACCAAATAATTTGGATAATCTCTCCAATATTTAGCATACTAAAGATCGACATTTCACAATTTCTGTCTAGTAGAAAATTTCAAATATTGAATAGATTATTTAGTTTAATAGTAGAATGTTTAGTTAGTATTTCGTAAAATATAAATAAATAGATAAATTATTAGACGTAGGTAAGATTTTTCTTTATACATTACTAGCTGACCTGGCAAACGTTGTGTTGCCATATAAATAAAAAATTGTTAAGGGTAACCAACCCTTATCACTTAGGGGTTTGAAAAATACATAGTAGCCGATTCTCAAACCTACTGAATTTGCATATAAAATTTGGTGAAAATCGGTAAAGCCGTTTCGGTGGAGTACGGCAACTAACATTGTGACACGAGAATTTTATATATAAGATTATAGTATATGCCCCACCCACAATTTAGACATACTTAACGACAACTTATTCCTTATTCCTTAAAATTGTTTGAGATGTACCAAAGGGTAAGACATACACAAAAGAACATTACACTCCACAATGGAGTCAAAAACCAGCCATAAAAACTAAATATATTGAGATTTTGACGGTAGTAGAACCCTTTGTGGTTCGACTCCGGCACCACCACCACACCTATTTCTACCTAATAACAGTAGTGTTAGGCGCTGCTGTGTTCCGTTTTTAAGGGTGTGGTAAGGGAGACAGATTTTTCCGAGGTGTTCCAGCTTAGTGCTCAGGGGTAGCGACGCATCTGTGGTCGACCTCGGGTAATAATATAATCTAATCCTATCTGGGGTTGATTACGGATGTCCATGGGCGGCAGTAGCCACTTATCATCAGGTGGACTGCATGCTCGTCTGCTACTCTTATATTATAAAAAAATATTTATTGTCTTAGATTATCACAGTTATTGAACGATAGACAACCATTATCGTTATGTTATCAAATTATCTATTATTATATATCATTATCAAATTATAATGTATAAAAATATTTAATTAATACAGTAGCGTCATAAATAAGTTGTATAACTTGTAAAGTGTTGTTAAATATTGACTCGAGCGTCAGTTTTTGGAATTTGTAATCTTTGTGTGCAAGGCAAATACGGTTAAGTCTTACTGACACAGACGCACTACAGGCTCACGTTACGTTTGTTTTAAGTGCATGATAACTGATTGATGTATGAAACCGCCATTCATCTTAAAGCTTCACCTTGTTTTTGATTTGACTTATTATAATTGGCCAAGTGCGAGTCAAATTCACACATGGAGGGATCCGTACCACCAAATAATTTTTGTTATCGCATTTATTATGAAATAATAAATACATTAAGCTTTAAACTGTCTTTCTATTACGGTTTAAAAGTTAGTGAGAATAAATCCGAAAAATATTTCGGTTTCTCGTACGGAATCATAGTAGGTACATCTTGTATTTTAAAATTAATTATTGTTAGTATTTAATTTACAGTTCAAGAGATAGAGTCCTGTGACAGACGGATTGATAAGAAAACTAGGAAATATGTATAAAATAAAAATTTGATTGTACGGAACCCTCTGAGTGTGAGTTCGAGCAACTTGGCTAATTGTTGTTTAGTTAATAATAAGCAGATTTGAATTTGAAATTTCTAAATATTGATTGTGCGTGAGACCAAATAAAGAGAAGTGAGTGCGTAGTCATTCATAATATATTTTCTTTTCGAATCAATTCCGTCAGAGGTAATGAGTTATGTACATGGAATAGGAACTACATTATGAATCAGTTCATGTGGGTAGTTATACGGAACATCGCCAAATGCTAAGGTCTTGTCATTACATCATGCGTATAGTAAAATGATAAGTACTTGGAAATTTGTCATTGTCCAGAAGTTATTGCTATGAGCTTTGCCCCACGGTTTCACCTTCGTTTAAAAGATACTGTGAAACTCAATAGTATTTGCGCGGAACCCTTATTATTTTTGTAAAGTAAAATAAAATGCTGACATGCTAATGGAAATTGGACCAGATAATAGTCTGAAAAATTATAACTATTATTATTGTTTTTCATAAGTCTCGTATATACTTAGGTATATATGGATTAAGTGAAAAGCTGTTATTTTAAAATAACAATAAGACACTTTAATTGTATTTCTTTGTTTTCATTTGTGTGCCCTAAGTGTACTTAGGGCTTATTCACATAAACGATAATTACACTATACCAGCGCGGCGGGGTGCAAAGTATGAAAATGTTTTATACCCATATCTCTAGCGAACAGTGAAAGGGTCGGAAGGGGCACAGTTCTTAAAATAAGGTCGTCACAAACATTTTGTGAAATTTGTATAGAACAGCGAAAAATTAAAATTTATTTCGTAAATCTAATCAACTTTTAGACGCGGGGTCTCCATTGAACTTTCCGCCCGAGCCTCTGACGACCTTCATACGACGAATTTCATAATTTCGTTTCGTTTCGTGAATTGACAATTACATCAATCATCAATATTATGACGGTGCTAGAACCCTTTATGGTTCGACTCCGGCGGCACCACCGCCACACCTATTTCTACCTAATAACAGCAGTGTTAGGCGCTGCTGTGTTTCGTTTTCAAGGGTACGGTAAGGGAGGCAGACTTTTCCGAGGCGTTCCAGCTTAGTCCTCAGGGGTAGCGGCGCATCTGTGCCCGACCTCAGGTAGGAGTATCTAATCCTATCTGGGTTGATTACGGATGTCCATGGGCGGCAGTAGCCACTTACCATCAGATGGACTGCATGCTCGTCTGATACTCTTATATTATAAAAAAAAAACATCAATTCATTTATTACTAAGTGAATGAAGATAAACTCAGAAATATCCTCTTACTATTACGCATAGTTACGTATGATTATTCTAATGAGGTAATTCATGTTAAACGCTTCGCTTGTACAACCACAGATTCCGTATTTAGAATAATGACGTGTATTTCGTCCGTTGAAGTTATTTATGGATGTTAGTAAACAAAATAATCCGTTTTGTTTGACCCTTCTTTACGAAGTATTGAAGGTCCAAGTTATTTTAAAAAATAAAAAAGGTCTAGGGCTAGCTTCAATCCTTTTTTATTTAACCTTACGATTAAGCAGATGTACTGATGGAAAGTAGTCATCGCCGCCTATGGAAATTTGTAACACTAGAGCATAGATTAGTTCACTAGCGGAGAAGCCTTCTTTGGATAGGAGCCCTTTTTGCATCTTTTTTTAAGAGCCCCATGTCATAGCCTCCGAGAATATCTCAAGAAGAAACTCATTCCACATCTTGCTTGTTCGTGGCAAGAACGTCCGTATAAACCGAACCATGCAGAACCACCATGAGTCCCGTTGGTGTGGCAATAAATGGCTTATTCTTCTTTGAGGAGTGTGGTATATTTAAAAAAGACCATCTTGGTCCGCAGAGCAGCAATATGTCAGTAGCTGACCTCATGTAAGACTAGTCCTAACTGCAGTTGTTTAATATGGGCAGCAGTAGCCACTTACTAACAGATGGACTGCAAATTCATAGTCCGAGCCAAACTGCAGCTGTAGTCATACAATTTGTTAAGGCAACGCGATTCATTTCTATATTCAGAGCGGACTATAAGTTTTACGCGGATTACAATGCCGCACGCTTCTGTATTATCCCATGTAGGTAATTAGGAATCGGTGAGTAATCAATTCGTGACGGGCATTAGTCATTGACCGGTTTCGCGGCCACCGAGCGCCACCTTCGAAGAAAGTTATCTTTTGACGTTATCTTATATCTTTAACGTATCCACTCACGGAAATATTTGCTCAATGAGTTTGCGTTGAGATAAAATTTGACGCTATTCATACGGTCTTGTTATTCATAATCTGCTACTGTTTGCGCAAACAATTATAGATCATTATTACCTACGAGTAATAAGTTTTTGTAATGAAAGTAGCTATTGGAATTCAGCCAATCGTGTGACACTTTCGCGATTCTCTTTAGTATTTCGTGACTGAAAAGGGAATATGTTCAAAATTTTAAATAATTGCCGTTTCGGATGTAACATTTATAAATCGAATATCGTTTTTATATAATCATAGATTAGTAAAGATTACCCCCTCCTAACAAGAAAATGTAACCAGTTTTGACAATTGAAATTGTCACTGTCGTCAATTTTTTTGTCTGAAAAATATTAAAAAAATGTAGTTTTTAAATAAATAACGAATGATACGATATTTCTCCACACTTTTTCTTCGATTTCGTGGTTTTGCACCACTTAACTGCGCATGTCGGTATTGTTCCGCGTAAATTACACCATGACAGCCATTAAATGGCTGTCAGAATTGTTAGCCATTTAAGCCAATTAATGGCTTCCCTCAATTACAACGCGGTGAGATAACCACCAACCACAATTAATTAGTTTATTAGTATAACAGATATAATTTTTTTTATATTATATTAGTATTACTCATGAAAGAGTCAAAAGTGAAATTAAATTGAATAACCCGATTATTTGTTCCTGTTATTGAGAAAATATTAACGAGTTTATATAACAATTTGATATAACGAAATCGACGTACATTTACATAATATATGTAAATAATACGTATTTAGATGCGACATTATTACGTAAATTATGATGAAAATAATATTATTTGGAAGACTCGTTTGTGTGATGAAATGGTATTGGACAAGATTCTATATATTTTAGCTATAACTAGCTGACGGGTCAGCTAGTTATAGCTAAACTACTTATATTATACTTTGCCGGGGAAAACGTTGTAGTGCAATATAAATAAAAAAAAATTAAGGGTCAACAACCCTTATCACTTAGGAGTATGAAAAATAGATAGTAGCCGATTCTAGGACCTACTAAATATGCATATAAAATTTGGTGAAAATCGGTAAAGCCGTTTCGGAGGAGTGACAGGTACCTAACATTGTGACACGAGAATTTTATATATAAGATATAGAAAATGGCACGATTTTTACGATACTTGATTACTTATTTTTTAACTGTCTTTTTTTATATTTACTAGAAATTATTATGCAAACAAAAATCCCGAATTAAAAATAAAGCCCATGTGACTCCCACAGTTTAGACGGATCCAACGACACCTCATAATATCAAAATCGAAGAAACTATTTGGTTTACAGGACGTCCCAATGAATAAGACATACATACATAGGCTCGAAAAACATTATTTTCTACATAAGGGAGAGAAAAATAATTTTGTATATTTCTTATTAATTTTGTATGTTTATTATTAATTTCGTTTGTCATCATATGTCTGCGTTTTCCGGTTTTAAACCCCAGAATCCATTGACCTCTATGAGATGTTGCACAACCTTTGTTCTTCATAGCTCACTGATTGATCGAACCAAGAATATAAAAATTAATACTAAAATAATTAATCCCAGTCTTATATGCAAATAAAAGTCAAAATATTAAGAATCAATTAATTAAAAAAAAGTTTGCTCGACAAATTAAATTAGAATCAACCTGTAGATACGTAGACTTTGCGGTTATAGAATACATAAATATTAACAAAAATGTTTTGGTATTGTGTGTTACTTACGTATGTGTGAATCTTGTGTGTACTTGATGTGTACGAGTGATTTGTGTATGAATAGGGCTATATGTGTGAGTGTGTATGAATGTGTGATATTTGTGTGTAAATACGGTTATGTGTGGCGTGTGTGTAACTGCAGTATTGCAATGGCTGTAAATATGTACCTAATTTAAGCCTCATTCATAAATCAAAGCGATAGTAGAAATACAATCACAATGATCCACGAGATAGTACGATGACAAATACTTCGTAATGTATCACCGATATCAGAAATGATTTTCCATAGAAATATTTCTAAATTTCCTCTGATAAAAGTTACTAGGGTTACGATTGATTCGTCACTTGCTAAAACTGGTAATTGATACATTTTGATAAAACGCATGGCGCTTGTTTAGATTATACTAAGTTAAGCAACATCGGGTGTGGCCGCGAGTTGGATGGGTGACCGCTAGTGGCTAAATTGCCTTGGGTAACATCAAGCCGGTGGTTCTTGTTATCAGGACATAATTGAAACTTCATGTACGGTTTTATAAGGCCTGAAGCATCCTTACACTGTCCTTGGAAGTAGTATAGCGGGAAATACCCCAGCAGTAGGGGGTTTTTATAAGGGCTGAAGTAGTCTTACACCGTCCTTTGAAGCAGTAGGTATAGTGGGGAATGACCCAGCTGTAGGGGGTAACCAAAATCCTTAGATGGAATCCAGAATATGTTGCCATCTAAGGCCGATCGCACAATGGTTAATATCGCATGAGCGATAGATATGTAGGCTACTTTGTTACTTAAACTACTTAAAGTTGCTTAAGCCACTACCAATCGGGTCAATTGCTGCTTAGGTGACCAACGACGGAATTATTTAATTTTCCTTCCTTGATAAGTAAAATAGATACTTCACCACCTTGAAATTTAATGAAGCGACAAATGGACGATTTTGTCATTTTTTTTTAATTCGAGACAAATAAAAACATTTTTAGAGAAAATATACGTATAAATAACTAATATTACGTAAGTAACGTAATAAATATATAAGTATTTTAAACATTTTAGGCTTATTATAGAACAGAGACGTGGCGTCACTTTATTTACGCAACAAATTCATTTCTCAAAACTGGTTACACTTTGAAGATCAATCTATGTATTTTACTCATCTAAGTTTTACTCAAAAAACTATCAACATTATATTATCGCGGTAATAATAAAATCAACATAAATAAATAAAATACCAATATGGCAAAGTGAGAGGCCGGAGCAACTACATAACTGGTTTGAGCGAAACGAGATGCCTCTACAAATGTCCTCGTACACACATCTCAAGTGCAATGTTGTTTATAACAAACATCGTAACTATGACGTTTGTTATTTTAACCTTAACTATGATGTCCGTTTAACCCACTAACATCCCACTTCTGGGCACGGGTTTCAGAATGAGGGATTAGGCCACATAGTCTACTGTGCTGGCCAAGTACGAATTGATAAACTTAACACCTTTAAGCATAGATTAGTAAAGATACTTCGCCGCCTTGAAATTGAATGAAGCCACAATGGAATGGCTTATTATCGTAAGTTCTTTTTTTGAATTCTTGACAAATAAAAACATTTTTAGAGAAAATTTACGAATAAATAACTAATACTGCGTAATTTACATGAATTTACATAATACATAAATAATTATTTCAAATATTTTAGGGATATTTTAGCACGGAGACGTGGCAAAACTTTTTTACGCAAGTATTTCAATTCTCAAAACTGGGTACATTTTCTAGTTAGGAGTGAGTAATCTTTACTAATCTATGCCTTTAAGAAATACTTTTAGAAGACTCTCAGATAATTATGTATCAGATTTCTTGACGATATTTTCACTGTTATAGCAAGTGATAAATAATTCTAATACGTACATAACTATAAAATGAATCAGGTGCCTCGGATTTTAACAGTGTTTTACATGTTTAAATGATGGAGTCCTTTCCAATGTCCTTCACATAATATTATTACAAGCTTTTGTTTTTAGATATAATGTCGTCAGTTGGTATTGACATTTTAGCTCATGTTAATGTTTACATAAAAGTTTTCTGATTAGACTTTTTGAATATGTAACTGTTAGCAGTTCAGCTGATGGTAAGAGGCTAATGCCACACATAGACATAAGCAATCAACCCCAGATAAGAGTCCTAGCTGAGGTCGGCCATAGATACGCCGCTACCCTTGAAGATAAAGCTGGATTGCCTCGGAAAAGTATGTATACCTAACTTCGCCGTTCAAACCAGAACAGAGCCGCGTTTAACACTGCTGTTATGACGCAGAAATAGGTGTGGGAGGTGGTGCCAGAGGATTCTATTCATGTAGGTACATCAGCTAATGAAACGCATACGCTGACGTGATTACGACATCGCTATAACGGTTCACCCACACCACCGTAACACTGAAACACTGAAACAAACCTAGCGCATTCCATTTTCAGTCATGCAACGAGCGCGATAACTTGAGACTGCGTAAAATGCATGCCCTTAGTTCACTTTATCAATGAAACTATTGATATAATAACTAATCCTTACAAATGTTAATAAAGTTCAAAAACTATGACATGGATCCTAATAAATGTCCGATAATAGTTTTCAGTCAAAACGAACGACCTCTAAATTGTGCGTTCTTCTAAAAAAATAACTAAACAAAATTATCCTATATTCATATATTATATATTCATATTTTCACATAACAACTAACCAGCACTGATTTTCATTGCTAATATGTAGAAGCAATTTTAGTTACACATAAGATTTTTTTGTATTGTACTATAAACTATAAATAGACATCACCTATTTCCCCAATGCCTTCAGTAATAATAGTCATTACGCTCCGTTAAACAAGTCCTGGGATGTGGAAGTTATGGAGTTATTGTTCCGCTGGATAAAATCGTGTCTTAGTTATATATCTCAAGTATTGAGTTCTATATTTTAGGCTTATTTCAGATTTCAAAACTGTGCTCTCTAGGGACACTACTATTTAATAATAATCATCACAAACATTTTAATTAATACTTACTTTTTAAATTGCATTATTTTTTGGTTACAATCAAAATCTACGTACGATATTTAAATTAAAAAAAAAAACCTACTGTCTTCCGGAAACTTGTCTAATTTTACTATAGGTACAACTTAATAGGACCCAAATGTTCTTAATATGTAATGCACTTCATATTATTTAAAGATTCTACATCTAATATATAGCTGTGTGAATTTATACAATAATATAGATAAAAAATAATAATATACATTACATACCTTTTACACGGCACACAAGCTGTGAAAATCCTACAATAATCAATGGGGCATTTATTATCAACTATCACACTACGTTTCCACCGCTTCAGGAAGCCACTTTCTACCCTTTCCAAATCACTTGACTTCGTGTCTTCACTTTGATCTTTTCTTGTTTGAATAGACCGGCCGTCGGTCAATGCCATTAAGAGGCAGAGAAAAATAAAATAATGTACTAGCTGCATGTTGTCTCCAAACGCGTTTACCGACTGATCGCATGTGAAATAACTTCGTTCTTATATACATACGTGAGGCTGAGTCACTGCCTTAAGGCACATGCATACGACATCGCAAGTTCTTATCGTCTTTATCATTATACATGAACGAGACGCACGGAACTAAACCTGTTAAACGCAAATAGGGACCTCTGGAGGAAGGTTATATATTTGTACTGATTTTTGTAGAGACTAGGTCTCTTTTAGGCGTCTCCCTGTAGTTGCGGGACCAGAATAGGGCTACGGTATCCCCTGCCTGTCGTAAGTGAAAGGGGCTTACGGGGTTGCGGGCGGCAAGAGTGGGAGCTCTAACTGCTCGGCTAGCGACCCCGGGAAGAACGATGGTATGTGTGACCTCATACCGTCGTACGTTCCACAAGGAGTGGCAAATCAAAGTCGTAGTAGACGGGTGCTGCTCAGACACGAAGCATGTTAACGCTGGCGTGCCCCAGGGCTCTGTCCTCTCTCCCACGCTATTCATTCTGCATATCAATGACATGTTGCAAAAACTGGCAGCATTCATTGCTATGCAGATGATAGTACGGGAGATGCAGTGTATACAGGCCGTGCAAACACCTCTCGGACTCTCGTGGAGGAAAGCAGAATCCGACTTGTGTCTGAAATCGAAGACTCTCTGGAGCAGGTCTCGACATGGGGTCGACTTAACCTTGTTGAGTTTAACCCCACGAAGACACAAGTCTGCGCGTTTACCGCTAAAAAAACCCCATTCGTCATAGCGCCACGGTTCCAAGGTATTCCACTCACCATTGATAAAAGTGTGGGGATCCTGGGAGTTGACATATCGTGTGACGTGCAGTTCCGGTGTCATTTGGACGTTAAGGCCAAGTTGGCATCAAGAAAGCTGGGCGTCCTGAACAGAGCGAAGCAGTACTTCACTGCGGGGCAACTCCTTCTGTTGTATAAGGCACAAGTGAGACCTCACATGGAGTACTGCTCCCTTCTCTGGGCAGGGGCGCCCCAATACCAACTTAACCCACTTGACTCCGTGCAGAAACGCGCTATCCGAATCGTCAACGACCCCAGGACCTCCGATCGGTTAGAACCTTTAAGCTTGCGGAGGGACATAGGTTCCCTCTGTGTGTTCTACCGGCTTTACAATGGTGAGTGCTCCGAGGAACTATTTGACCTGATGCCTACGTCACCATTCCTCCATCGCACCACTCGCCGAAGGATGAAGTTCCATCCACACCAACTGGACCCGTGGCGGTCCTCCACAGTTCGGTTTGCACGGACATTCTTGCCATGAACGTGCAAGATGTGGAATGAACTTCCTCCTGAGGTATTCCCAGAGCGCTATGACATGGGGCTCTTCAAAAAAGGTGCAAAAAGAGCTCTCCTTCAAAGCCGGCGATGCATTGGCGACTCCTCTGGTGTTGCAAATGTTCATAGGCGACGTTGACTACTTTCCATCAGGTAGCACGTCTGCTTCATCGTTAGGCTCAAACATATATAAAAAAAAAAAAAAGGAGTAGCGAGCTTCATGATCATCTGGGCAGAGCCCGACGGAGCAACGCGCTAAGAGGACTCCGGTTGCGTTCCTTTGGAGATCCCGGAGTCCTCTACGCAGCGCCGAGGACGGTCAAGGGGGGGGTTAGTGCGGTAAAACCAGTCGTCGCTCCCACGGCGTCTCTGCTAGGACGAAAGCTTGAAAGGAGGAGTTTTCTTAGGACACTCCCGATTTCGCCTGTTTTCTCTTTAGTTTTTACTAATTTTGCGCTTTTGATTATTAATTATTAAATGTTCAGGTATATTTAAAATTCTTTCATTTATTTAGTTTATCAATTATGAATAAAATTTATTCATTAAATAGCATATGAAGATCGTATAAGATTTGTAAATTATAAAATGAGTACCTATCTTTTTAGCATAGTACAATACTAAAAGGTAATTAATTTTATTTTTATTCGGGCAACAAGTACATGTGTGCTTACTCAATAATCCTATTACTCATACATACATATGTGACAAATAGTCGCTAATTTGTCAGTAGCACACACATCAATATATGTTCCTTCGCGTATATTATAAACAGTAGTAAACGTTTGCCTGTTTTAGGATTTTAATTTATAAAGGTTTATTGTGAAGAAATATAATAATGTACATATAATGTACTAAAGGATACATAATAGTTAGGTATCAGGTTTTGGTCATCGCACTACTCATAGTGGCAGCTATTTTGGATTCACAGTAATACTGAAGGCATATATCTTATTATTATCAAAACTATATCTACCTATACTCTAAATATATATTTTTAACCGACTTCAAAAAAATAAGCTTCTGTATTCGACCGCTATGTATGTATGTAACCTTATATGTCCGCAATTTTTTCAAAAACTACATGTCCGATTTAGGTAGTGAGGAGAGATGAATATTTGAAAGGACATCTCACAAAGAAGGTTTTAGTATAAAAACATTAGGAATTCTTTGCAATCGATTTATTTTGAAGAAACAAAAAATCAACTGTAAATTATCGATATTTTTGACCACTTCCCAATGAGTGGACAAACTATGCCGTATAGTGTGAACGAAGCCTCAGGCTCTCATCGCTATGAATCATTAAGCCAACCGATTAATTATTTACTAAAACCGCAAGTGTTAGGGATTAGGTCAACAATTCAGAAATTATTATTGATTAATTGAAATAATTGGAATGTACAGGTAAAATAGTATAATGTAATATGTGTAACAATTCAATTTAATGTTCGATAAATTAAATTAATACTATTAACAATACATGTTTTATGAAACTCGACATTTAATTTTTAATTATTTAATTTTAATAAAGTATATGATGTGATCTTTATGAGAATATGTAAAAGTCTCATGATGGACAAAATAATGAAACTTTTTAAGTGAAGTGTCGGTTATTCTAGGTTTATATTCATTAACACAAAGGTATTCTCCAAATGTATTCCAATTATGCCCAAAACTCATTAGTTAATCGGTTACATAATGATTATAACAAAAGGTTTAATAATAATAAGGTGTGGTAAGGAAGACATTGTTTTCCTTGTCACCTAATAGGACTCTAATCTTATCTAGGATTGATTACAGATGTTCACGGGCGCGCAGTAGCCACTTACCATCAGATGTACTGCATACTCGTGTGCTACTTCTATATTCATCATCATCATCATCAACCCATTACTGTCCCACTGCTGGGCACGGGTCTCCTCTCAGAATGAGAAGGATTAGGCCATAGTCCACTGCGCATATGCGTATATCTGCGTATTGGTAGACTTCACATACCTTTGAGTTTTTTTTTCAGGTATGCAGGTTTCCTCACGATGTTTTTTCTTCACCGTTTAAGCAAGTGATAATTAATTTCTAATACGCACATAATTTTGAAAATCAGAGATGCGTGCCTGGGATTTAAACCTCGGACCCCTCGATCGAGAGGCCGCGTTTCTTAACCACTAGGCTATCACTGCTTCTATATTATGACCATATGAGTCACGTAAAGCCTGTTGCAACTCTACCAAGTTAGCCCCGCGTGAGGAGGCCACTGCTGACGTTCTATAACTTTCACAAGGCCGCCGATAAGATTAAATTATTGTTATCCAATAATAACAACCAGTCCTAGCCTAGCGGCTTTTCTTTTCTTTCTTTTTCATCTCTAATTATGTCATGTTGCTTAAAAATTAATGATCACTTTTTTAAATGGGGAAGGAAATTATCGTAAAGAAACCTGCACGAATGTGATTTTAATATAGTTTTTTAGAATCTATAAAAAAACTATTTTATAGAATCACGTTTGTATGGAAGGTAATGGGTTGGCGACGATAATAGGCAGGACCGTAGCCACTAAAGCGAGAAGTATATGTTTAACCACAATCACACATAGCCACAAATGTTCAACGGTCACCCGTTCGACTCCTGACCTAGCCTAACATTGCTCAACTGTGTAGGCCAGTTACATTCTACAGATGCAGAACTACGCCTCATTCTGTATTCGCACAAAACAGTTATACATAAATTACCGTCATCTTGCAAAATCTTGCTCAATATATCTTAGGTATATGTAAAATTCTCGTGTCACAATGTTAGTTACCGTACTCCTCCGAAACGGCTTTACCGATTTTCAACCAATTTTATATGCATAATTAGTAGGTCTCAAAATCGATTCCATACATTCTTTGAGCATTTCTTTTATTCCTTATACATACATAGATTTAGATTTGCCCATCTGTGTTCACGAGAAAAAAACAACCTGTATCTATCTTTATATAAATAAATTGTAAACAATTGTATTTATCTTATCTTTAGCGATATGTTAGTAATTTTAATAATCTTACCAATTACTTTCTTCCTTTTGGACATTTCGGGCGTTTAACACAAAAATTCCTAATCCTGCAGTATCCTTCAGCACACTTGTCACTTAGTATCCATTCACGCTTAACCCTGCTTAGAACTTCAGTTTTCACTAAACTAGAACTTTCTACTTGTAACTCATTGTGTTTGTTTATAACTTTTGGTCGTATAACTGTACTATCTACAGTAGCGACAGTTAGCGTGGTTAAGAGGAAAAACAAGCACACGATAAATAAATGCATATTGCTTGCCTACGCATGTGTACCACAAGGTCCGACTAAAACGTACATGTTAAGACGATTGTCTTTTATACATGAGACGAAATAAGTAGGGTCACCACGCTTCCAGATTAGAACGATATTCTCCCATTTTTCCGGTGTTTTAAGCTTTTTGATTTGAAAATGTTGTTGATACGAAATATAGATTTTGTAAAAGTAAATACCAGATTTTTTGAAATATATGCAGTTAAATTAAAGTATTGCCGGTATTACCGGTATTTATAAGAATACGGTATGGTATTACGAATAATAAATGAAGTAATAAAAGTAGTAGAAGTAGGTAGGTAGGAAAGATTATACTACTTCCACACCGTGCTCCAACTACAGAGGCGGTACCCCTTTATTCCCTTAATCCCTTATTCCCTTACCCTTGTTGATCTCATCTCACTTATAACAATAGATCTAACGCTTTCTATACTCACAGCACCACACTAGGATTCCCTGTGTCGTGGGTACCATGGACACACACATGGACAAATACACAAACACCCAGACCCACAAACAGAAATCTAAATTCATTATTATATATCGGTTTGGCCGGGGATCTAACCCGGGACCCTCTGCGCGTCAGACCGGTATGGTGACCGCTCTGCCACGCGGGTCGTTATACCCAGTAGAGTGTTATCACCTGGTAAGTCGCACATACTTACAAGGCGTTCCGTTTTCGCCTTCGAATTGTAACGTGTCTGTAGCCATTGCAGGTAGAATAACAATAAGTTTGAATTCACCATCAACTCTTTACTGCCCCACTGCCGGGCACGGGTCTCCTTTCAGAATGAAAATGATTAGGCCATAGTCCACCGAGCTGGTCAAGTGCGAATTGGTAGACTTCATATACCTTTGAAAACTTTTCTTTAGATTCCTCAGGTATGCAGGTTTCCTCACGATGTTTTTCTTCACCCTTAGCAAGTGGTAATTTATTTCTAATACGCACATAATTTTGAAATATCAGAGTTGCGTGCCTGGGATTTGAACCTCAGAACTCTCGCTCAAGAGGCCGAGTTTCTTAACCACTAGGCTATCACCGCTTATATGCTGAAGTTGTTTACATGACGGCTAATTACGGTAAGGTTCTAAAAGTGCTAGAACCAGTATAGTACAATGTTTGCTACGTCAATTTTATAAAAACCTAGCTGAGCCGGCAAACGTTTTTGCCATATAAATAAAAAAATGTTAAGGGTAAACAACCCTTATCATTTAGGGGTATGAAAAATAGAAAGTAGCCGATTCTAAGACCTACTGAATATGCATATAAAATTTGGTGAAAATCAGTAAACCCGTTTCGGAGGAGTACGGTAACTAAAATTGTGACACGAGAATTTTATATATAAGATAATACGAGTACATATTAAATTTGGTCAAATTTATATAATAATATACAGGAAAACTTGAATGGTGATATAGGTGATGTCCCACTTTAATTGCAAAAATGGTGGTCACGTTAACATGAGTCAGTTTATACTTTCTGCGAGGGCCGTGTCGTGGAACCTTATGATTCATCTCGATTTGCTTTAATTAGTATTTATTAGCGCCTAAAGTTTTATCTATTTTTTAATAACTAGACACGTGTCGGCATATGTATGTAAGAAGCACTTAATAACTTTTGTATTTTTAGTTTTTTCTCGATTGTTGGTCATTATCGCTCTTGGTATGGACCTAACCTGGAAAGACCTATTTTGCTCTTTAGTTCTACTCTACTAACTAGTTTAACGGTGGTAGAACCCTCTGTAGTTCCGCTTCGGTGACAGCACCACCACAACTATATTTGCCTAATAATAGCAGTGTTAAGCACAGCTGTGTTATGGTTTGAAGGGTGTGGTAAGGGAGACATACTTTTCCGAGGCATTCCAGGTTAGTCCTCAGGGGTAGCGGTGCATCTGTGGTCGATCTTGGGTATTATCTATTGGGTATTGGGTATTATCTATATATCATCTGAGGTTATTGATAGATGACCATGGGCGCCAGTAGACCCTTACCATCAGAAGCATGCTCTTCTGCTACTCCTATTATATTATATAAAGAAAAACAAAAATCTCTAACCGTATGCATGTTCTAAAACACGGAGAGTTAAAAGTTCTCCGAAGTTCAGAAATGTATCTATAATAACACAGGAATAGGCGGTGCCGGTAATACCTCCGCTATGAAAATACAGCGATTACGCTTCTTTTAAAACTATTTCACTAAAATCTAGAAGACAGAGTTAAAAATATTAAGAAAAACTGCGAAATATTTTCATACTACAAAAGACATCAAAATCTTTGAAGCAATCTAAAAGAAATACACAAGCACACCGGAATTTATACATGTGACGTCATAAATGTTACATGGATATAACGCATTGCGCCAATAGGTAACACTTGATCGTTGCATCATTAAATATATTCAAATTGTATTATTCACGTTGAAAACGTAACTTGGTTTTTACTCACTTTTCCAATTAGTCAAAACCTGTCTAGGTATATTACAGGTATTCGTAATATATTCGTATACTTATAGACTTGAGCAGTTTTTCCTGTCATATAAATAGATTTCGTCAACTGCTCAAGGCTCATAATATGACATTAGTCCTACAATTTTGGAAATAAGGTTCACGTTTAAAAAAATACCATGACATATAATTGAAAATGTGTACCTTCATTGGAATGACAGTGGTACCATCTGTCGAAAATTGATCGTACCAACCTTCGTGGGCTCATGCACAACCTTTGCCAAAGATCATCACATGATCAAATGCATAGTTTACGATTCTAGACAGACAAACAGACAAACATTCATTTTATATATAGATGACATAGAAATAGGGAATGTGTCTGCAGCCCTTGAAATGTAAATGCCTACTGCCGCCCATGGACATTTCCTAGATCTAAAGAGAGTTAATTCAAAAATCTCGATTTTAGTGCATTACCTATCGACCAATAAAACAGATCTAAAAATAGCTCTAATATTCAGCGGCAGGTGACGATAAAATTGTTGAACAAGCGTGTTCGGTTATTTCCCACCAATACAGGAACATAGCTCAATGCTGTCAGTATTATTCATAAAGAAACACACGTGCTCATTGCAAGAAAACTAGAGTTATTAATTGTGTATTATGTTAAATAAATAATATAACCTAACCGAATCATCATCAACCCATTACTGTCCCACTGCTGGACACAGAGGTCCTCTCAAAATGAGAAGGATTAGGCCATAGTCCACCACGCTGGCCAAGTGCGAATTGGTAGGTAAGAATTTTCTTTGAAAACTTTTTTAGCAGACTTCACACACCTTCGAGATCTTTTTTTAAGATTTCTCAGGTATGCAGGTTTCCCCACGATGTTATCCTTAACCGCTTAAGCAAGTGATAAAATTATAGTTGTAGAAAATTCCTTAACGTGATAAATTCCTAAGCGGTCGATAGTATTTACCTTATCATCATTAATGTGTGACCATGTTTGTTCAGCGTCAAACTATGCGGTATCATAGGTGATCTCACATATGTTGTTAATAACCATACGTCATAGGTAGCTTCGTTATGCTATTGTAGTTGGGGAGCCCGAAAGGGGATCTCGGGAGCCACTTATTATCAAGCTCGTTTACTATTACTATAATAATAAACTAGTTTTTGCCTGCGGCTTCGCCCGCGTTCTAAAGAAAATAATATACCATACTAATATACATAAAACTGAAAATTCGTACCTTCAACTTTGCTAAAGATCATCACTTGATCAAATGCATAGTACGATTAAACGATTACGATTACGATACGTACGATTCAATCCTTACTAATATCAATTAAAATAATCGATGTTTTGGGTCCAAAAGATCGATTCTCCGATTAATCGATTTTAGATCGCCATCCCTAGTTCCGGGATTTCCGGGATAAAAACTACCCTATGTCCTTTCTCGGATCTCAGACTATCTTTGTACAAAATTTCATTAAAATCGGTTCAATGGTTAGGATGTGAACAAGAGACAACCAGACAGACAGACAGACAGACAGACAGACAGACAGACAGACAGAGTTACTTTCGGATTTATAATATTAATATATTAGTAAGGAAAGTAAGGATTGGTCAAGTGTGAATCGAACTCACTTACGGAGTGTTCAGTGTGTAAGATCACATTTATTATTAAACCTTACTGCGTTAATTCAACATTACAAAAATAAATAAAATTAATATTAGCTTAAAACCTTTACTCGAATAATAATGCTGGCCACATATTTAACTGGCTGTAACGCTGTATTCGTGATTTAAAAAAAAACAAATGTGTTTTATGGCGGGAAACGGCAGATGTCAAGGACGATGTTTGTGGAGGTCTTGGAATTTAAAATAACCAGCTGGATTCAAGTCTTTCATTGGAGATACGCCCAACAAATGCCACAATGTTTTCATTTGCTTTTTTTATTTTTAGTATTTATTTGTTATCATAGCAGCTATAGAAGTAAACGCATTGTAAAAATTTGAACTGTAAATCTATTCCAGTTCAATATAAAGCGATTTCTTGTTTGGCAATCACCATTTATGTTACAACTTTTTTATTTTTAGTATTTTGATGTTATAGCGAATACAGTTACACATACTCTGTAATAATTTCTAGTAAATTTATTACGGTTTAAGAGACTAACCTATGACAGACGGACAGACTTAGCAATAGGGTTTCGTTTTTACTCTTTGACTAAGGAACCCTAAAAAAGCTACGTATGTTCATACATATATTTCCATCTCACTCATTCTTTATATTGTGTGAATGGCAAACATATAGAAAAGCGGTCATTTTGTGTTGTTTTTTTTTTATTGCATGGAGTAGGTACCTTAAATTATGCACTTTATAAATCTTATATATAAAATTCTCGTGTCACAATGTTAGTTACCGTACTCCTCCGAATCGGCTTTACTGATTTTCACCAAATTTTATATGCATATTCAGTAGGTCTGTAGGATTGTTCACCCTTAACATTTTTTATTTATATGGCAACACAACGTTTGCCGGGTCAGCTAGTATTAAAGTAAA
This sequence comes from Epargyreus clarus, assembly GCF_041222505.1. Taxonomy (NCBI): domain Eukaryota; kingdom Metazoa; phylum Arthropoda; class Insecta; order Lepidoptera; family Hesperiidae; genus Epargyreus; species Epargyreus clarus. The sequence continues at coordinate 13,248,095 of NW_027332212.1, forward strand.
TATTTATGTTATACAATTATTCAATTTGAATATTTTTAATTACTAGATCAATGTAGGTATTTGTTTATACGAATAAATTATTTCGTTCATTACGCTTTATTCACGAAATGCTAATATAATTATTATTATTGTATTTATAACTTCCATTATTACAGTTTATGTTTTCTATATAAAATTATCTTTATTCTTTCAAATAAATTCATAGATTAGTAAAGATACTTCGCCGCCTTGAAATTGAATGAAGCCACAAACGGCTTATTAGTAAGTTCTTTTTTTTAATTCTTGACAAATAAAAACATTTTTGGAGAAAAGTTACGAATATTTTAGGGACATTTTAGCACGGAGACATGGCAAAACTTTTTTACGCAACTATTTCAATTCTCAAAACTGGGTACATTTTCTTGTTAGGAGTGAGTAATCTTTACTAATCTATGAATAAATTAAACATGTTTTATAATGTATTACTAACGCCTTATGAAAAACTTCCGCAATTTCATGTATTATTCTGCTTTTGGTAATAGTGTAAAAGGTACCTTATATTAATGACGATACCCTCATTCTATGTCGATTAAATCATATCGATGAGTAATCGAAGGGCTACCTGAGAAATGCGTGATAAATTTGTTTAACGGTTGCATTCTGGTTGATATCTACGCATCTGTGGCAAACCTCAACACTCCAATTTTATTCAAAAAAGGTTCTTTACATATCACTATTTGAATGTCAATACAACTACCACAACTTCACAAGGTGTTTCGTTATGGAGAAGAAGCGGCGAAAGAAACTCCATAACACACATCTTTAAAAAAATGTTTTATACAATATCACTTAACCTAATGGTACATGTGGAGCTGCAACACTTCAGACCACACCGTTTTATCAGTCAAATAATCACTTAGCCTATAGTACACTTTTTACATAGTGTTTGTTTAACGACATGTTTAATTTTTTTTCTGTGAGATTCAAGATGTAGTCTGGTATTTTATTGTAGTAGCAAATATTTTATTATCTTATTACAAATGTAAATAGGCGGCAGTGATCACTTACCATCAGGTGTTTCCACTTACCATCGTAGACTGTACAATACACCTGATCAAACCATTACTGTCCCACTGCTGGGTACGGGTCTCCTCTCAGAACCAGAAGGATTAGACCAAAGTCCATTGCGCTAGCCAAGTGCGTATCGGTCGGCTTCACACCTTTTTTAATTGCTTGGGATTTTAATCTTGGATCCCTCAATTGAGAGGCCGAGTTTCAACCACTCGGCTATCACTACTTTTACTAATGCTTTTTAATTATATGTAAAAAAAAGAGAATAATTATTATTAGAAAAAAAGACAAACCCACTGAGTTTCTTACCGGAACTTCTCAATAGAGGTAGCGTTCCGATCCAGTAGTAGTTTAAGAAAAATATTGTAACTGACAATTTGTAAGTGCCGCCGTTGGCCTATACATTTGCTACTACTATAATATGTCTCCCTTAGCTCACCAATATTACAAAGGGTGCAATTCACAGTAGACGATAAATTATCGTGATGATTGTTGTCCCTTTGACAAAGGGATCGGCTCCGGGGGAATGACCTCACTAACCTACTTTCTTATTTACTTTAGAAACAGCTTTCTGAACATATGAGTGTATCTAGCTTTGATTGGGACATTGATTGTGTACACATCTACACTGGGACTTGTATTGCGAGGGTTCATAGGCGAAGGTAAATATTAAAGTGATTTTCTATATAAACACCCCCTTTTTATGTTGTGAGGTAGAACTCGGTAGTAGAGGTACGCAAAATGAATCCCTATAGTGAAAAGAGATAGATATATCTTTTGAACTCAGTGATATATATCACTCTATTAGCTCAGTAGCTCACTTCAACTCAGTAGCTCTGTAAAGATATACGCGACATTTTATATCAGTATTACAGAGAATGAGATCAAAATGTTTTGACAACATTTTTGATTCTTATAATTAATACAAAACTGGCAAGAAATTATATCTATATGAATTTAACAGTCAACGCTATTTGTATATTCCTGTTTTCATATTCTTAGCAAAAAAAAGATTTTAATTTTGTGTTTAATACGTAACCGTAACTGTTATGTATCTCAATCAATGCATTTGACTCAAATCAGACTCGAGTGAGTCTGATTTGAGTTAAATGCATTGATTGAGTAGTCAGTCGCTCATTTGACTCATCACTCACTCGCGAGCGAATATAACATTGTTGAGTTGAAGGAGATTTTATATCCGGAATCGTATGAACCTATGAACTCAACCATGTGGCGCGGATATAAAGATATAATTCAAGATCGTCGGAGTTGATGAGGGATTATTAGCTCTTTGGTGAAGATATGTATCTTTTATATCACTCACTCGCGAGCTACTCAATTCTACTCGGTAGGCACCATCATAACCACGGGGCAACACGCTTGGAGGACTCCGGTTACGTTCCTTTGGAGATCTCGGATTCCTCATCGCAGCGTCGAGGACGGTCACCGGGGGTTTTAGTGCGGTAAGAATCCCACTTAACCCCATATCGCTACGTGGCATTGGGTACCATTTGAAGGTTTCCCCCGCGTCAACAAAAAAATCATAACCACTTATTAAATGACAAAGTTAAGCAACGAATAGGGCGAAGGATTATAAACTTATCTGGGGTTGATTATAGATGTTCACGGGAGGCAGCGGCCATCAGGTGGAAATCGTGCTTGCTACTTCAATCTATAAAAATAAATTCATTGAAGTCAGTTTGCAACAAAATAATTGAATATTGCGAAAGTATAAGTATAGGGTACCTATTTATAAAAAATATGAAAATATCCGGTCCGGTACTCAGGTCCTGATCGATATTCCAGATTTAAGTAATAGAATTTCCAAGAAAAGAAAGGAACCGGGATACAAAACTCGAAGACACATAAAAGTTCGTCTATTAACTTCTTAAGTTCTTCATTTTCATTCACAATCTCGAAAGTTTGTTTTGTTTTCGCATTTATATTTTCGACGATAGAACATTATTGTGTTATAAAGTCATTGGTTAATTTAGATTGAATATAAATATGATTGAAGAGCTATATTAAGCGAAGAAGCTTGAAATTTACACAATCATAGGAATTTTTGTAAATAAAAATTGAACATTTTTTTTCGTGATATAATTACTTACTTTATTAAAAAAGTAAATTATAAAATTAAATTATTTCTAAGCAGTCTGACTTTGAATAGTTAACTAAAAATTATTTACAATTATAATTACACTTACAGAAAATTAAAAATAATAAATTAAATTTTAATTAATTCAATTGTATAAAATAAATATTACAATTTTGATTAAGTCATTAATCCTGTAATTTAAAATACGAGTATCTCTAACCAGTTCCAAATATAGCATTGGTGTTACCTGAAGTTGATCAGTGATCAGTGAGAGATGCATCACAACTCCTGAGGTGATTTCCGCATATGGAACGGTTTGAACATTAAATTTACGGAAAGTACGGATAGGGTGGTAGACGCCGGAGTACCACAGAGGATTGTGGTAACCCAGCGGCACCACCGCCACACTTATTTCTGCGTAATACCTGCGGTGGTTAGCGCTGCTGTGTTCTGGTTTGTAGGGTCTGGTTTGTGGTGTGTATGGTGGAGACATACTTTCTGGAGGCATTCTAGCTTATACGCCGACCTAAAGTAGGAAACGAATCTTATCTGTCCATGGGCGGGACTAGCCACTCACTATCAGGTGGAGTGTATGCTCGTCTGCTACTCCTATATTATGTTGAAAATACGCTCTCCGGGTAACCTACGTTTTGACATGTTGATTTTAATTGACAATTTAAGTCGAATGTGCGAGTGTTACTGACTTTTTATATAGTGCCGCAGTTATATGTTAGAAATTCTGACATGTCTACAGTATTCTGTAAGGGCATTAACGTCTTGAACGTCGAGTTTATTGATTTTGAATTACGAATACACTTGTCTTAATTACAGTCTCGGAGCAATCGAGATAGCGATGTGTCGAGTTTCAAATTTATGTTAGATTTTACAGAATAAGGCAATGCGCATATTAATTTAATTTTTTTGTTGATTTTTTTTATAAAAACGAGTAGCAGACGAGCATGCAGTCCACCTGATGGTAACTGACTACTATCGCCAATAGACATTTGTATTCAATCCCCGATACAATTAGATTACTACCTGTCGGCCACAGATGCGCCGCTACCCTTGAGGACTACAAGTATGCTAGAACGCGTAGGAAAAACATGTCTCCCTTACCACACCCTTCAAACCAGTACATAGCAGCGCTTAACACTGCTGTTATAAGACAGCAATACGTGTGGCGGTGGTGCCGCCGAAGTCGAACCACAAAGGGTTCTACCGCTTTTTGTCATCGCTCATCACCAATCCGCACTTGGCCAGTGTAGCTAAAACATATCATTCGGAGAACAATTATTGCCCAGCAGTGGGATAGCTTTTTTGTAGTGATAACGAGTCCAATTGATTTCGTAACCATGTGGGTTATAATCCTATTTAAGTAATATATAATATAGATACATCGAAATATACATAATAAAGTTTTTTCAGATTTAAGAAAACACAAAGAAACTTCATTCAAACGACATATTTTATGCCACATGATAGCAACCACTTCTACGGTTAGTACACAGTCTGAAGTTGCCTTAGCTTCCAGATTAGGCAATATAAAAAGGATGTAAACCACCCCTAATAGACCTCCCTTATCTGAAAGCACCCTTTTCATTCGTTCAGTAGCTTTTCAGCCGTCGCCGGCACACGTTGTCTGTCTGAAAATTTTCAGACGCGCGGCAAAATTGTTTGAAGTGAAATATTACAGAAAGTTCAGTTCGGTTATGATGGGTAAGTGGATAAGATACTTTCTTTGATGTTTTTGGAAAATGTATATTGTAATGTTTTTTACTAATATTCGAAAGCGACGAATGTTTGTTATTTGTTACGTGTAAACAGTTCAATTTGTTTTTATTTCATTTGCCAACAAAATATAATATAAACCCGAAACATACGTCAAAATATAGATTATAATAATTATAATTGTACACCTTTAAAATTTAATGCCATTTGCAATCATTAATTACTCTATTTAAATTTCATTTGCATTTTTAATAAACTTGGACAAGTTCATATTTTTTTATTCACATCGTGTTTTTAATTATTATTTATTGTTATAATAAATGTCAATAATGAAATATAACTATCTAATAATTAATGACTATTCGTCTTAGTTTTTATTTTATAGATCGTATATCAATACTAGAATCGTCTCACTTTTAATTAATATTTATTATATATCAAAAATGATTTATTTAACAAATTAAATTAAATTAAATTTATTGAATAAATAAGTACCGTTTCCATCGTAATAAATGAGATATTATTTGTAACTGCCTTCTTCTCTGTGAATACAGATGTGGAGGCTGAAACAACTGAACCAAAACGCATTGCAGTATATTTTCTAGTTTTTACATCTTTTCTCGAGGTGACTGACTAAATTATTTGTTAAATAACAATTTAATTATTAAGCGTCGAAGTAAACTACCTAGAAAATGTACGATAAATTTTATTATTTCGCTAACCATCAGATGCTACGTGTGATGTCCCACTGCTGGGCACGGGTCATATTCCCAACGAAGAGCAAAGTGAAAACAAAAATGTATCTTCCGAATCATTTACAATTTTACAATATGTTCACAAAATATGAAACATCATTTGATTAAGAACTTTAAATATTTGCCTTAAAGATTTTATTTCCTCCAAATATTTTCTATGATCGTTTGTTTACACGTTCAAGACAAATTAAAAGTGTAAGGTTTTACCTTTTAACTTTATTTATTTATTTCTCAATTTGTTAAAATGTTTCATGCGTGATATACACATATTTGCAAAACATTAGAATATTAAAAATCTCAAAGTTAATCCATATTTTTCATAAACACATTTGTGTACAGTTTTATAAACATAGAGATCCTTGTAATTCATTATCACGTATTATTCGTACGCAAAAACCAACACAAACTACTTTTATATGAGTTTTTCAAATAAAACGTGATTTATTTAAATTCTACACAAAATACTAATGCAAGCATATGGCCGAGTGGCAAAGTAACATGTCTGTTGTACCTTTGTTTTAGGGAGAAAAATAATGTCTCAATTTACCTTTTTTAAGATATTGCAAAAGTTTAATAAAAAGTACCATTTAGGGAGCTCTGTAAGTACAGCCGAATAAAACGAACAAGTAAGGTTTTATGAAAATTAAAAAAAGTTGGATTTAGAACATTTTTATGGAATTTGAGCCTTTTTGGGACTTAGATGTTTTACTCCATATAATAATGGCCATTTGTAATCAACCCCAGATGGATTAGACATCCCTACCTGAGGTCGTCCATAGATCCGCTGCTACTGAGGAAAAAGTGGAACGCCTCGGAAATGTATGACTCAGAAGAAGGAATTCACCGTTTGCAACTCACCTCACCCAACAAATTGATTGGTCTTGTTTTATTTAGTCAGTCAAAATGATAGACAGCCTCTCGATCAAAATATTGAAACATACCAAATGTTAGCGATTTGCGTAATATATACGGATTATATAATGTAAATGATGCCAATTGCATCATGTAAAACAACATTTCAGTACAAATGGTCCACGGACTTTAAAAAAAATTAAATGAATAATACTTAAATTTTTAATAAATTACTGGTATCATAACCGAACGTGGAGGGTAAAATCGAACGTATTTAGGTATGTACTTAGCTATTTATATATATATTTTTTATAATATTTAAGCAATGAAGAAGCATGCAGTCCAGCTGATGGTAGTCTACTGTCGCCCATGGACATCTGTAACCTCAGATAAGAGTCTTCCTTAGGGTCGGCCATAGAAGTGTTTGCTACTCTTTAAGATAATTAAGTTGAAACACCTCGGATAAGTATGCCTTACCACCCCCTAATTACGCATACATCTCTTTTTGCGAATGTGTTTCAAAAGAAAACATCTTTATTATTCTACCGGGAAACGATTCCCTACTCCATCTAAATAATTGAATTATTCTCAATAGAATGGATTAGGTCATCTATGTACTCGTAAGTAAATAAAATAGATGAGTCTGTTTGTAATGTGAAAATAACATCGTTTTACTGAATGAAATGATAATATGCGGAACCTATAACAAACAAAAAATATTATGTTTGGCTATCTCTTTGTTCTTACAATTCTTCGAAATTGCTTGATCTATTTTTAAAGAGTTTTCATTGGCTGTTGTTGTTATAAGTAATACTACTAATACTTCTGTTATAATATAAATTAAGTAAAATACTAGTCGTAAAGTAAGTACTACTTGTTTGTTATGAAATAAAAAAATGGTATTTACAGATTTAAGCGCGGGTAAAACTGCAGGACACAGCTCGTTACCAATCTATGTTACTTTATCTAAAAGGATTTGAGCGGATAATGCTCAATTTACTTTGAAGTTATTAACGATACAGTCGAAAGAAGCTTTCTTTATATTATTATTACATATGTTTCAAGCTTTGTATATTTTATCGCTAATTTATTTCTTTAAGAAAATATCAGATTTTTTGTGAAATAGAAATTATTTTGACGTAAAAGGAAAATGACAAATTTTCCAAGGTTTGTGAAGTCTGCCAAATTTTGGCTAGCGTGATAAACTTGAGCCTATACCTCTCTCACTTTCAGATGTGACCCGTGCCCAGCAGTGGGCTAATAATGAGTTGACGAGATGGTTTGATTATCAATGACCATTGGTGCCAGTAGCCACTAGCCACTTACCATCAAGATGCCTGTTCATTTGCAATTTTTAATAAAACTTCATTGTAAATACCTCTGTAGTACTTTCCAGCAGCAATAACTGCTCTTATTAGGCAGAAGTAAGTAGCCAATATACTGCCTGTCGAAATTAGTTCAGAAACCAATACTTTTATTCAAACACTACTTTTTCTCATAAATCATCCAAAGTGTTCTCTAATCGCTTCATAACGATATTTGGCGGCCTGCCCGGACGAAATGAAAAGCTGAACCACTCTTGCATAACCCTTTACCGGACGTATGAATATAAAATAGTTTTCAAACGTGTTTGTGAAATATTGGCTGGTTACTGTCAAAGGCAGTGGAAAACCTATTAGAGAAAAGTAATTGGCCAAGGACGAGTTAAACTCTTACATCGAGGGTTCCGTGCCTAGACAATTTTTTAATTTTAATATTTGTTAACTTTGTTGTTATGGCAGATATAGTGAAAATTTTAGCTGTCTATTATAACGGTTGTAGAGTACTTTTAATTTCAACTTTTTTGTTATATGTAGTATTTGTTATAATATACATACACACACTCTGTAAAAATTTCGAGTGTCTATCTCTTACGGTTTCTAGACTGAAGACCTATGACTGAAGGGCAGACGAATAGATAGCGGAGTCTTAGTAATCCGTTTTTATCCCTTAGGTATGGAACTTTTAAATTATAAAAATGTTGTATTTAGGTTTTTTTATCAATTAAATCCATTAGCCATATAATCCACAAACATAGTGAATACGTGGCTTTATATCTATATATATTAATGTAAGCTTAGTGTGTTTGTACATCAATTAAGTTTAAAAAAAAAATGAATCAACGGATGAACAATATATTTATAGTCCATATGTTGACTTAATATTTAATCTTTATACCATTCAAATCAATCTACTCATCAAAAGTTATTACAATTTAAATTCAAAACTATTTTTTGTAAAATTGCATGCCGTTATGAGAGTGTATTAGTTTACCGGTGGCGTATCGGTAGACTTCACATACCTTTGAGATTTTGTCTTTTTTTTATAACTCTCGGGTGTGCAGGTTTGCTCACGATGTTTTCCTTCACTGTTTAAGCAAGTGATAATTAATTTCTAATACGCACATAATTTTGAAAAATTAGAGGTGTGTGCCTGAGATTTGAACCTCGGACCCATCGATCGAGAGGCCGATTTTCTTAACCATTAGGCTACCACTGCTTTATATAATTGACTCTATACTCTAAAATTTTGAGATCAAGATCTAGATTTAGAGTCTAAATCTACGCAGACGAAGTCGTAAGAACAGCTTGTATATAAAGATTGTCAAAGTCACGACCACTGCAAGATTCGTCCCATATTCTTTCTAATACAAACCTTGCAGAGTTGTAAGTGTGCCAACTTACCACATTGCAACGGATCGGGCTATTTATAGCTTACGCAGGTGAATCTGTCGCCAATTAGTTTGGTATACTAAAGAGGAATGTTTACAACATGTTTCGGAAAGGAATTTAATCAATATGGCGGCTTTTGTATGATTCTCGCTCACACATTACAGATAGCGAGTGAAAGGTCAAATGTCAAATTTTGGATCACATTTTAACTAATTATTTTGACCGAAAAGATTTACTTTTAGCAGCAATGGTTGCAATTTGGACTCGCAATCCGGGGGACCGAGGTACGAATCGTACGCGCGCACCTCTGATTTTTAAAATTGTGCATATTAGATATTCGTTATCAATTGCTTTACCGATAAAGAAAACATCGTGAGGAACGCAAGACACACCTAAAGACTGATATATTTAAAACAAGTTCTAAAGTTTGTAGACTTTATAACTTTACTAATTTGCTTTATAAGTCTACTAATTTGCGCTTTGTTAGTGCGGTGGACTATGCCATAAGCCACTTTTTTATAAGGGGGACTCGAAGAGACAGAAAGAGACAGTAATGAGTTGACGACGATACGTTGCCGACTTAATAGTCTAGCTAACTTGTAAAAAAAATAATGTAAAGACTAAATATTTATTTTGATTAAGTATTTTTGATCACATTATTAAATTTAAAATTACGGAAACATTTAAAATGTACCTACGGCATAAACTGTATGTTTCTCGATCTTATGAGAAAAATAGAAAAACAATTTTAAGTGTAAAATTTTCGACTTACAATATTTTCCGACGGTCATGTAAGACACGTGCAAAATTCAATATGGAATATAGCAATTGCATAGCACTGAAAGATTACCTAACAATATGAGGGAATCTGAACGCGTGTACCTGCTTCATACTTTGCTCAGTTTTTATTGAATGCGGAAGGTAATGTTTTGGATGTGTGTCTCATTTTTTGGCACGCCCTACAGCACTATCGGCTTAACGGATTTTAATAAATAATGAAGTTTCATGTTTTAATCAGTATTTTGTTTTGCTGTATTCGTTATTATGTAGTGAATATATCTCTTCCTCAAAGCATGGTGGAGAACAAAATATAATAAGGTTTACGATTTTAGACTAAAATTATCGCGGAATTGAGACATTTTATTATATAACGGGTACTCACGATATGCGTTTTTTATTGCCGATATTTCGACCCAGTTACATGGATCGTGGTCACGGCAAAACTGAGGTGGAGGGGAGAAACGGTAGACAAGTACTAGTGGTAGATTAATCTATCTACCCTACGTCTAGTTCGTTTTTCTTTTCTAGGTTCCATATCACGACACACAACACTCAGTTTCGCCGTGACCACGATCCATGTAACTGGGTCGAAATATCGGCAATAAAAAACGCATATCGTGAGTACCCGTTACATAATAAAATAATAAGGTTTACGACTACTAAGCTTAGTTCTCAGGGGATGCGGCGCATCTGTGGCCGATATCAGGTAGGAATATGTAACTCTATCTGCTATTGATTACAGATGTCTATGGGCGGCAGTAGTCACTTACCATCAGGTGAACTGCATGCTCGTCTGCTACTCCTATATTATAAAAAAGATAGGCGCAAATACTTAACAATATATTTAGTCTCTGGCAGGTTATTAGAAATGCTATAGTCCGCCCCAAACTGCTAGTCCGCTCCGAAATTGTTGCGAGCAGGTGTAGCCATACAATTTGTTATGGCGACGCGATTCATTTCTATTTTCAGAGCGGACTAGCAGTTACGCGGTCTTATTCAGTAGGATCTAAAGCTACGTTACGATTTGATCGTAAAACTTGAATATAAATGTGTATTACCTCATAAATAAAATCCGACACGTTTATATTACATAAACGTCAAATGTTATGTTGCAGACGATTTGGATTCGCTACATAGTATGAAGCAATTAAAGTATTTGTCACAGTACATGTTCGAAATGACTACGATTAAGGTGTTTGTCCACCGCCGTCACCGGACCGTCACCGAGAAGTAGATGACGGCGCCGATGTATCGGTACATACATTTATCTTGTGTGTCCACCGCAAGTCCGTCATGTGATCCTTTACAATTTAATTAATGATAGGCTAAAAATACATGATAAAACCAAATATGAATGCAGTAAACTTGTTACTAATTGGTTAAAAACTGTTACTTACGAGGAAGTAGAAAATCTGATACAAGGTTCAATTACATAGGAAAAAAATAATAGGCACAAACACACACCCACACACCCACACACACGCACACACACACACACACACACACACGTACACACTGTGTAATACTTTAAATATTTGTATCAAATGTTTTTCTATGTACAATGTTGGAATTGCAGGGCTCACCTAACACAAGTAAGTAACATTGCTTATCAGGTGGGATCCAATAACTTTATATATAAGGAAAAACATTGTAGAGAAGTAAATAAAATTTTCGATTTTTTATTTTGATTTGGTATTAAAGTCGGCCCGAAATAATCTCGTTCTCGGTGACAGTCCAGTGATGGCAGCGGTAGACAAACACTCTTTCGAGCGTATATATGTATGCTGGCGACCTCCAGGGTCGGTCCCCGGTCAGACAGACATCTAAATTATGAATTTCTGTTCTGGGCCTGGGTGTTTGTGTATTTATCTTTGTGTGTCTATGGCACCCACGTCATAAGGAATCCCAATGTAAGGCTCTGAATGTAGAAAGCCTTTTGCACGACTCATGATGCGAAGCATCAGAGAGTGCTTTACGATCGAAAAAAATTTTTCGCTTCATTTTGGCGGCTATTTTTATTATTATAGCCTTGATAGTTCACGGAATCAAGATATTTTGCATACTATTGTCGAGATAATTTAATGGAGATTAATTCCATACTTTTTAAAAATTGATTTACTGCAATAGAATTGGAAAAAAACACCAAAATAGGTCAAAAAATTTTCCTGTCCGTCATGTGTGAAACCTGACAACACTGTAACTTGTGAAAAAATCCATCGTTTGAGTTAATTTTTTTTTTTAAAAATTCTAATCGACGATTGTAGGTCACTGAATGCGAATGATTTATTAATTCAGTGTCGTTTAATTGCAATTAATAAAAAACGAAAACTACAAGACTGTATATCTATAGATATTATGTACATTTATACCACCAGGGGCGCTTGTGCAGTACCTTCTTCCTACTACAGCTGTTTTTTCGGCAATTAATTTTGAACGACTTAAGTTTTTTTTTTTCTTTTTTTTATATTTCATAATTAAATGAGCATTATGAGTCGTGCACTTTTGGATTTTCCAAACTTTCTTTAAGTATACTATAAACCTGTCATATATATATATAGAAAGAGACACGTGCCTGGGACATATACAAAGGGTTGCCATGAAAACTTCAACCACAAGTGTAAGTGTGGTGTCAATTACCATGATTGTAGTAATTACCTACTCGATGGCAAATCAATGTGTAAATTATCTTATTCAAGCACCACCACGCCATTATACTTCAGTTGAGTCATTGATTGAATAATAATTATCTTATCCACTACCATAATATTACGATTTTCCTCATATTATGCATAAGATTAATAATTCGCCAAATACAAGTCGAACTCGCACATGGAGGCATCCATACCACCAAATGTTCATTATTTTTTATTTTTAGTATTTGTTAGATACGTCTCATAGCATCACGTCACATAAAGTATATTGTCATAGAAAATTTTATTAGAATCCTAAGTTTATAATAATTATTGAGTTGTAATAATAATAATCCAAATAAAAAAATGGATTGCCTAACTTATAATTATTTATTTTATTCTTTCTTACAAATATTTCGTACGAAATACACGGTGTCGATATAAATGTAGCAAGTAACGCCATCTATTGGAAGTTCTGTATTCTACCGATGTGTGATGTGATGATGTGAACACAGATGGCGTTAGTGGTAACGTTGATTTCTTGTATTTGGACCTTTTATATTCAACTTTTTTTTATTTGTAGTATTTGTTGTTATACCGGCTAACGTTGGAAAAATTTAAGTGTCTAAATATTATTTTATTAAGTTTCTTAAGCTATAAACCATACATTACGGTCAAGAAGTAGATATCTGTGACAGACGGACAGACGGACAGACGGACAGACAGCGGAGGCGGAGAAAAATTCCACAATTTTTAAATAAATAATTTGTAATTCAGGGTGCAGTAGGGAACAACCATTTAAGGGAGATTTGATATAATTGTACCGCCGGTTTAATCGTACCACTCATGTATTTACTATTAAATGAGCAATTATTCTAATATGACAATACGGAAGTAGCTTCTTGCTGTCTCACACCATCTCGCTATTTGCAAATTGCATTTACTGCGAACTGTTTGTGCAAGCAAATAAAATACTTTTAGTATACTTTAGTATTTAGTATACGTATATTTTAGTATTTTGTATACTTCATATACATATTCGTGTTGTTTCGTAAGCACAAAACCCGTGATAAGGGTACCTAAGCTAAAACGCCAATGCTTCCATTATTTGCCTTCAGATTTCAGTTATTTTTTTAACTTGGACGGTTTGTCTTAGCATTGTAGCTGTCGTGATGTTTTTTTTTTTATAATTAATATAATATGGTTTATCGTTCCACAATTTGTTTGGTAATTGTACTTATACGATTCACTTGTTAAAGCGAAAAGTGGTACGATATAACCGACTCTCCGATTATTAATGTTTCAGTGTTTCAGCAAAAAATTCTGCAGATTTTAAAATTAGATTGATTGGGATAATTCTCTTTCTGGACTACCTAAATCACGGAAACGTAAACTTAATAATTTGCCAGGCGGTCAAATCAAATCAATTGATCAATCAAAGAACAATCAGTAGATACCCTTAGTATGAGGTTTTACGTTTTTACAAAAATGACTGTTTTTGTATTTGTTTACGTATTTGCCCATACAATTCTAATCAGCGCCCCTAGCGGACTGTATTAGAACTGTATGGTTGGAATGTATGAAATACGTAAAAAAATACAAAAACAGTCATTTTTGTAAAGACGTAAAAACTCATATTAACCTTTAACTAGTGACGTGACAAATTTATAACACTATAAGGGACATGACGTCTCACAGGCTACTACTTTCAAAGTTTAATTAAAAATAACAATGCATTTGGATGATTTAAAATTAGGTTGTTATTTAATAATTGGAATATAATAAAACAAATGTAAACGAATTCAATCAGTTTTTGTTATCATTAATAAAAATAAACTACAAATCACAATTACTGGTATCTTTCAGCCTTAACTGACATGAGATCCTTTTGTTGGCATTTTAATACACCTTCCATAAATAATATGAAAAATTTAACACTTTTTACTTAAAATCTAATCAATAAAAAAACAATAAAACATAAAAGCTACATCTGAAAACCAAAAATATAAATTCTGACATCTACTCAATTTGGCATAAATCATTGACAATTTTTGCACAAGGGGCGAGAACATTGCAAACATACGGGATTATAACATCCGACACACGTGTACGCTGTCATTCTGGGTAGTTTAGCTGGACAAATACTGCGTGCCCTTCGCTTGCCTTGGCCAGGTTCAGGAGTTTGGACATCTTCTTCAACCATATCCTCACCCAGAATTCGCTCTATCACTGGTCATAACTCCCTTGGTAATTGATTGCACATAACACGTCTTTGCATATGGGGTAAGACTAGCGACCGGGCTAATAACTTTATGAAATCTCCTCTGTCGCTAATCTTGGACTGATGCATATCATAAAGTATATAAGCATTCATGCCGCTCAAGTCAACAACACGGTACAATACTACCATTGGCCATCTTCTCGATCTGGATCACCACACTGTGTCTATCCTCTTCTAAAATATTCACCTCTAGATGTTTATCTTGATCACTTTCACGAAGCAGTAAAAGTTCACGATCGGAAACCAAGAACTCGTCAATATCACCTTCATTGTCAGATTGGTCGGAAGCCAGCATAAGGGTATTGAATTCCTCCTCAAAAGATAGACTGTCTACTCGTAATATTTTTCTTTTTAACGAACTCGGGGGTTGGAGTTGACATTTCCTCGCGTTTTCTACCATTTTCCACTAAAACTGAAAAAGTTGTTCGAAAAAAATAGTGTATGACAACTAGGGACATGTAGCCTCACAGGCTACACCCAATTTTCAAATTAATATTACTTACGTGTTAAACAACCGATGACACAACTACATTCTTCCGCGGTGGTTTTAGCACTAAAACAAAAGCTACTGAGACGCAGAGATGCGTTGAGCGGGGGGAAGTAGTCAATTCCAGGAATTTGCAAAACGCGCGACGCCTGGGACTACACGTCACTAGTTAAAGGTTAACGGTACAGTTAAAATTATAGTTCATGTTTTACAATTTTATAATTGATTTCTTATGTAAAAGTACACGTATGAAGTCAAAACGACACGTGTACTGAACACGGTTTTCGATGTTTGGAACTGTGCCAATGCAACACCGTCGCTTGGAGTACTTGTAGGTATTATATATACCTGTTTTGAATAATGAGCACAGTCAGTCAGTAAGTCAGTCAGTCAGTCATCGTACAACTGCCACAGAGAAATTGGATGTTCAATCAGAACTGGCAAAGGTGAAGATAATATGATTTCTATCGGTGTAGGTATTGTATACCTGTTCTGAATATTGAAGTCAGTCGGTAAAGCGATGAGTCAGTCAGTTATAGTACAACTTTTTTTTTGTTGACGAGGGGGAAACCTTCAAAAGGTACCCGACGCTGTGGGAGCGACGCCGGGTTATATGGGACTTTTACCACACTAAAACCTCCCCAATGGTCGTCCTCGGCGTTTGGTGGAGATCTCCGGGATCTCCAAACGCCGAGCCTTGCCGGCCGCAACCCCTGAGGCCCCTTTTAGTCGCCTCTAAATACAAGCAGGGGATACCGTAGCCCTATTCTGGTCCCGGGTCTACAGGGACAAGTTATCGTACAACTGCCACACAGTAACTTATTGTTTTAATCAGAGTCCGCAGATTTGAAGATATAACTACTTATATGTCGGTCATAATGTTTGCATACTTGTATTGTATTGTAACATAGTGTGATGCCTTGTATGTGACTATACCCACATATGTGTGTTTAGGTATAGGTAAATGAGTTATTGGAATTCCAAATTCCTTTTATACAGATGTCAGATGAAAAAAAAAGGCGAAAACATATTTATCGATTTTTTTAAAATTCAAATCTAAAGGCTGATTATCTACTACCCTTAAAAATCCCATTTGTAAATGTAACAGATGTTTGTAAATGATAGATTTTCTGGTATCATGACATTACACCATTATTTTTATAAATGGAAAGTTTCCAATGAAAAAATTCGTTTACCCCGTCAGTAGGCTAAAAGTAAAGGATTTTCCAAAATGTATCTCTAAGAAGAACTAAATCATTTTGAAGGTAGAACTGTATGTGTTTTAAGTTTGGAGACAACATGCCCTAATTTCTGTGCAATAACAGCAGTTTTATTTTTAAAGTCGCTAACGACTGATAATATTTCAATGCTAAATCTAAGATTGATTACAAATGTAGTACTCATTTGATACTCAGAGCTTGTTCTACCAGATATTATTATTACTAGACACACATAAAATCGAACCTATAGGTATACATAAATAGAATTGTTTGAATAATGATGCATGATAAATTGCACTCGTAAAACCATACCCAAGAATAATGTATAGTTATAGGGGAGAGTTGGTCTAATTGTACCTCCGATTGATTCGTAACACCTGCGTATTTCCTATTGGATGTAAATAAAAAAATATAATTTTAAGTGATACTTCGTATAAATAGTGCTGTTGTTTCGTATCTTCACAAAACATGCTTCTTAAGGATGGTAAGTCGCTATTGCTGCCAATGGACATCTCTAACCAACCCCAGATTCCTACCTGAGGTCGGCCACAGATGCGGCGCTATCTCTAAAGACTAAGCTTAAAAGAAACGCTTACCACACCCTTCAGACCAGAATACAGCAGCGCTTAACACTTATTATTAATATTAGACAGAAATAGGTGTGGTTGTGTTGCCGCCGGAGTTGAACCACAAAGGGTTATACCACCTTCAAAAAGAACAGATTTTTCTATATTAGGTCTTCAAAAGAAGAAGATATATTACTATATTACTACGTATAATCCAAGATACGATATAACCGTTTCTCCCCTAATAAAGTTATTAAACCGAAGAATTTTATCTCTGAGGTTTTCCCGTGAAGAACTTCTAATGAAGGAAAGACCCATCATAATATTTGGAAAAGCTATAATGCATTTTTACACGTGTACATAAGAATAACAGTTCCTATTGTCGGGACGTTAATTATTACAGTACCTAAATAATAATATCGTTCGATTTTTGGACGTGATTTATAAAGAATTATTACCGTCATTGGATCTCAACTTATATTTGCGAAATGTCACACTATAATTGGGAATAATTAATACAACAAAGTATTTTCTATACATTTTATTTGACGAACATGCAGTCCACCTTATGGTAAGTGACGACTGCCGCCCACAGAAATCTGATTCAGGCCCTCATAAGATTAGATTCTTACCGGCCACAGATGCGCCGCTATCCCTGAGGATTAAGCTAGAATGTCTTGTATTAAAAAAGTTAATATTTTTCCCAGCTTCCCCAAATCCGCTGAAAGATGAGAGCAAATCCCTCAGCTGTGGGTTGAGACTGCGGCGCTGGTGTCGGAGCCGCCGCTGCCAGCTGTGGAGGCTGCTGTTGCTGCCCTTCATCCCCATCCTGGCGCTGATCGTACAAACCACCCTCTCACTGAGAAACAGCCTCACGAATGGCCGCGAGGTGGCTGATGTTGAAGAACAGGTAGGAGAATATTTCAAATCCGTGATATCCTCGACAAGGTTTATCGACTGTATAGTTTAACGTACATCTAGAACAGAAGCATGAACTTAGGGCATAAAATTTAACCACTGACAGTCATCCAGGTGACTCAGGTAATAGATTCTATATAAGAACTTGATGTTAAGTACATGGACATCTCTAATAAACATCCAATAGGACTGTACCCTTACCATGAGTTTTAAAAACATCCCATAAGTAAGTGATCAAGTCTTTTTGTCTGCCTCACATGTTCGCAAAAAAGAGAGACAAAACATAAAGCGCCATATTGTCAATTTAGACATTTAATGTTACGTTACTGACACTATAGTTCTGATACAATCCGCGCGCAAGGGGCGCTGATTGGAATTTGTATGGGCAAATACGTAAAAAAATACCAAAACAGTCATATTTGTCGAAACGTAAAAACTCATGGTGAGGGTACTGGTGTCCTAATAGGGTCAACCACAAATAGATTGCTACCTGCGAAAAATGAAATGGAATAGTCTAAGTGTCTCATACCACTTCTTTTATATCAGATAATAGCAGCAGTTAACAGTTACTAAGGTAGAATGACGTGTATGTAGCGGTAGATTATGCTTAGATTGTTTTGAGTCTTGGTATAGTCCGCGCCAAACTGCTAGTCCGCTGTGAAGTTATTGCGAGCAGGTGTAGTCATACAATTTGCTATGGCGACGCGATTCATATCTATATTCAGAGCGAACAAGCAGTTTTACTATATCTATAAAATATCTTAATGTCCATCTAGCATCAACATCTAAAATAGTTAAATTAATATTCCTTTCCTTATTATTTTTTTCGTGTCATGAGTGGTTTTCCACTTCTTTATATGTTTGTGGGGTAATTATGGATATATCTCGTTGGTTCTCTGTGTGTAAAATCCTGTGTTGTCTATTTAATCATCAATTCTTTAAACAATATTAATGTTTCACATTTGGCAGGCGTCCCGTTGAGGCGATATCTTTTTATTTAATATATTAATGACGAAAGGTGGTAAAACCCTCTGTGGTTCGACGCCGGCGCCCTCACCACCACATCTATTTCTGCCTCATAACAACAGTGTTAAACGTTGCTGTGTCCTGGTTTGAAGGGTGTGGTAAGGTTGACATACTTTTCCAAGGCGTTCTAGCTTCGTCTACAGGGGTAGCGGTGCATCTGGGGCCGACCCCAGGTAGGAATATTTAATCCAATCTGGGTTCATTACAGATGTCCACGGGCTTGAAAAAGATTTGCTTTAAATTTCATGCGTTTTTTTATGAAAACAGCGTGAAAATGAACAATGTTTTGTCTAAGAAAAATAAACTTTCATGAGATAAATTGTCTAACTCTTCACCCTCATCTCCGATGCTGTCTAAAAGTCCAATATTTTCCACTGAGCTTTTATTGAGCTTTCACGAGATATGAAACAGTAATTATTCGCTGTCATTTCTCGCCAAGAATGCCGTCAGTGGTAGGACATTGCACAGACCAATGATTTGATAGATGAAAACACCATTACTTTCAAAATATTTATTTTTAACAGTAATTTTTCTGTCTTTGAGTGGCAGAAGTTACCTATTTTCTACAATATTTATTTACTTTCTATTTTTAATGGTAGGATATAATATAGACTTAGTAAACTTACATCCAGTCCACCTGATGGTAAGTGACTACTGCCGCCCATGTACATCAGTAATCGAGCCCATATAAGTTTAGATTCCTACCAGTCGGTGCCAGATGCGCCACTTCCCGTGAGGATTAAGCTGGAATGCTTTGAATAAATATGTCGCCCTTACCATTACCTTCAAAATAGAATACAGTAGCACTCAACACTGCTGTTATAAGGCAGAAAGGCGTAGTGGTGGTCACGACAGGACTAAGTGGCTCAAACAATTCCTAACTCTTTCGAACTAAAAGACCATGTACCATTAGCTAAAAAAACGTCATCAGGACCAAACTATCTGTGACATTCGTATATCTCAGCAAAAAAAAGCTCGCTCGAAGGAAGTCTTCACTGAAATGCTGGGAGTCTCCATTCAATGTTTCTACCTGAGCCTCGTAAAGAATGAGTGTCTGAGCTAATTCTAGGAAGAAATTTACTTTGCTTTGCTTAGATAAGTACGAATATGGCTATTAATCAACTGTATTTTAATTTATTTATTTATTTATTCACACCTTACATCTAAAATTACAGGAAAAACCTAATGCGTTTGTTAAAAAGAACAACAGCTAACGTTAAAATTACATAGGAAATAGATACGTTCAAATTACATCAAATACACTAATTATTACATAAAAGAAAATTTCATTTAAATCAAATATTTTAGATGTCAAAAATAGCATTAAAAGCAAAATAAGATCCGAATTTGAAATACAATAACAATCAAATTAAATGTCGAATAAAAACAAATAAGCAACAACCCGCCCACTTTGTTGTACCCCACTTTGAGAAACACTGGTAAACAATGTACGAGTAGCATTACTTGGAAAACATTGTTGATTGGACATTTGTATGGTATTATAATAATACGTTATATTTAATTAATTGTCCTTATCCTCTTTGTTTATGGAAGTCACCACAAACCACAAATTAAGGACTGTTAATATGATTATTATTTTATTAATGTTATTACAAGGCTTTAATTATTGCGCTCCGATTGCATATATTCATTTATTTATTAGGTAATCCAACAGCGATACATATAATATTTTCACAATATGTACAGTACGTTATCGATTAAGCCAAAACAAGATTACACAATTAGTATAGGCAAACAATTAACGGTGTGCGTTTATGCGTACGTTCGTGCACATGTGTGTGTTTGTTTGTGTGTAGTTTGTTTGTTTGTATATAATAGATATAAGAATGGATTCCATACGTCGTCGTCAACTTATGACTATAGCACTGCTGGGCAAGGGTCTCTTTTCATTGAGAGGTCTACTCCATAGTCTACCGCGCTGGCCAAGTGCGAATTAGCGGATTTCATACTCCGTTGAGTTTTTTTTTACTTTCAGACGTGCAGGTTTCCTCAAAATTTCCTTCACCGGTTAAGCACATGATATTTAAATTCTAGTACACGCCTAACTTTAACAAATGAGAGGTGCCTGGGATTTGAACCTCAACCCCCTAATGAGAGGCTGAGTTTCTTAAACACTAGAATCAGTGTTCTACTTTTTCTACCTATTACTTATTATTTAATACACAAAAAGGTGGTAGGACTTTGTGGTTCGACTCCGGCGGCACCGCCAACACACCTATTTCCGCCTCATAACAGCAGTGTTAGGCACTGCTGTGTTCGGGTGAGGTAAGGGAAACATACTTTTCCGAGGTGTTCCAGCTTACTCCTCAGGGGTAGTGGCGCATCTGTGGCCAACCTGAGGTAGGAATATCCAATCCTATCTGGGGTTGATTACAGATGTTCATAGGTGGTAGTAGCCACTTACCATCAGGTGGACCGCATGCTCATTTGCTACTCCATATTATAAAATATTATAAAAAAACAATCATTGTCTGCGTATTAAAATAATTAATAGCTATTTAAGCTGTAGGTCACGCTAAAGAATGAGACGTACATTAACATATGTACGCTCGAAAAACATTACCCTCGGCAATAGAATAATATACGAGTATATAAAATGTAAAGGAAAATATTTTTAAAGGTCTATTCATATTATTTCTACTCTGTCTACCGTCGAAGGTCGAAGCTATGGACTCGAATACTCATGAAAATTTATTGGTTCATCTGAAATGACGGTATATTTCTCAGAGATGATTGCCCAAAACATATCAGTGAGCTGTATAACTTTCGATAGTTATTTTTCGTTTCATTTCACATTCCAGATCAAATATATTTTCCTATAAGTATGTCTTATTCACACGAATCACAATCACATCACAAAGATAGTGACGTAAGCGGACGCAATTTTATATCTTTTTCCAATTTTGGAGCTATCATACCGTTTTAAAGTACGGTAAAATGAAATAAGTAAAGTGAAAATATATTTTTTATATACACAAATGTTACTAATGCCTTATTCCTATAATCACTCCATGTAAGAGGAAGTGGTGAATCATCTTTCAAATAACTTTTTCATCCAAAATGGCACCTGTTCTACATGTATTTTATCATCTTTATCATGAACTCATTATTTTCCCATTGTTCGTTTATGCAAATTGCATCCAATTATGCTAATTGGTAATATGCACATAACTTAAAAAAAAAGAATTGAATGCCTAGGATACGAGCCATGAATAATTGAACATTCAAACTGAGACGACAAATTTCAAAACTACTCAAGTATAATCGATTTTTCTTACTCATTCATAACATAAAATTTCCAAGAAGATAATGTAACGCCATTTTGAATTATTATGTAATATTATGTTTTCGGACATATTATATACTGAATATGGTACCCATTGTGGTTCCACTTCGGCGGCATCACCGCCCCTAGTATTTCTGCCTCATAACAGCAGCGTTAAGCGCTACTTTGTTCTGGTTTGAAGGGCGTGGTAAGGGATACATACTTCTCTGAGGCGTTCCAGCTTAGCCCTCAGAGGTAGCGGCGCATCTGTGACCGACCTCAGGTAGGAATATCTAATCCTATCTGGGGTTGATTACAAATGTCCATGAGCGGCAGAAGCCACTTACCATCAGGTGGACTGCTTGCTCGTCTGCTACTCCCATATTATAAAAAGAGATACATATATTCGAAAGTTAACACTAAATATTTTCTGTGACAGGTGAGCCGAGCTACAGAACTGGGGAAGTTGGTGACGCGATTGCAGCAGGAAAGGTCTGAAGTGGCCTTCTTCATATTCACAAATGGAAGCACTTTGAGGTAAATCTACGTACATTTTTATTTGACAGTTTATGTGACATTTTTGATATTTATATTGGGAAAGTAGCGTTTAGTATTTTTTGTGATTTGAGTAACAAATGAGTACGCAGTCCATATGATAGTAAGTGGTCACTGTCCTGGTTCTCCCTGAAGCCGATCATAGATGAGTTACCACTCTTCAGGACTAAGATACTTGCCTCATTTTAAAGGTGGCAGAACTCTTTGTGGCTTCAACTCCGGCGGAACCACTGCTACACCTATTTGCCTTATAACAGCAGGGTTAACTGTTGTTACGAGTATATTCTTTGAGGTGTTTTGAGGGGTGTGGTAAGGGAGACATACATTTCCGAGGCATTCCAACTTTGTCCTCAGAGGTAGCGGCGCATCTGTTGTCGGCCAGATGGAAATCTGGTCTTGTCTGGGATTTATTGCAGATGTCCATGGGCGGCAGTAGCCACTTAAACTGAAGTGAGCCACATGCTCGTCTGCTACTCCTATATTATCTTTGTAAACAGCATGTATCAAACACAACACTGGCAATACTGGACAAACTCCAATTCCAAAAAAAATGAACATTTTTTGGAAAAATCAAAGGTCTTGGATTCGATCAGAATCTGTCCATAGTTCTATACGCGAGAGTTTATTAAATTTAATATTGAACTGAACTCAGGTGAATTTATAGTTCACATATAACATGTAGTAATTCAACGGGATATAATGGGATCAGATAAATGGGTGCGCCTAAATATAAACTCGCAATACGTTTGGCTTCACTCGTAAATCGTAAAGCAAATATATGTAGGTAGATTCTTCAATAATATTTTGTCATCGTCATAGTTACCCATTGGCGGACTAAGCTTGTTGGAGGCCCGGGGCAGACAGCTGAGCCCCCAGTCTCAGAAGACAATGGAATTTGTTGACATTTGGAGTACACCACTTAAAGGTAGAACCTTTTGTGGTTCGACTCCGGCTGCACTACCACCACACCTATTTCTGCCTCATATCAGCAGTGTTAAGCACTGCTGTGTTCCGGTTTGAAGGGTGTGGTAAGGGAGACAGACTTTTCCGAGGCGTTCCAGCTTAGTCCTCAGGGGTAGCGGCGCATCTGTGGCCGACCTCAGGTAGGAATATCTAATCCTATCTAGGGTTGATTACAGATGTCCATGGGCGGCAGTAGCCACTTACCATCAGGTGGACTGCATGCTCGTCTGCTACTCTTATATTTAAAAAAAAGGCAGGTGTTATGCTAAAGTTAAAAGGGCGATAGACAATAACAGAAACAATATATATCAATATGTATTAAAAATAACGAAATATGAGTTATGTGTGAATTAAAAAATATTAACACTTGCTTAAACGTCTAACGTTGAACCTCAAAAAGGATCTTGAAGTAACCCAAGAGATCTTTTTAAAAAAAGTTCCCTAAGATATGTGAATCGAAATATTTGTTCTATAAGTGTCTCAAAATGTAAAACCTACTATTAGTATTAGTGTAACTTTTTTTTAACCAAGTGCAAAGGTATATCTTACTCATTGCCCCACATTGCCTCAATGCCCCACGGCCCAAACGTATTTTATCAAAATGGTATCGTTGGATTCGTCTAATTTTTGAGAACGACAAAGGGTTATAAATTTTAAGCCGTCGTTTCTTTAATTTGTTTTTATATTAATGACTATTAAAATATAATGTTACCGTATTTATTCTAGATCAAATCTGACCCAACGGTTTGCGGGAACAGACAGCGCGTTGGAGCAAATGGGTGATCTACCACTACTGACCTTCAAGTCTCGGTCCACGCCAATCGACGGAGAAACATTCCTTACCGAACTTGCTGATCTAAGGTAAGTCAAATTAGTGAAGGAAATCCATTGAAATGGTTCAATTTTTTGAGCCGTAATTAAGTTTTCCATAATGACTTTATTAATTTTTTGGGTCTGCGACGAAGAGTTATAGAACAAAAGTTGTAGATAAATCAATTTGAGGATTTAAGTAAAAGCTTAAAAGTTTATAATTTTCTGTGAGTTGTTTGTCTGATAAAACGATTAAATTTTCAAGATGGGGCCTTCAATATTCGGAGCCGACCTTCAGTTGGTACCCTCCCTGTGTCCCTAAAGTTCAGAATGTAAGAGATTTCGTTACTCACAAAATCTGTAAATTTTCAATACACTTTCAATGGAATCCATAATGTGTAAACAAAAAGGTGTGTTGAATCCATCGGGTGATTAATATCAGTTTGTACGTCCGTCCAGCAGTCTGATCGTTACAAGGTGCCGATGAAAACATACGGGAAGCTACTTCGTCCGTTTTCGGGACTGTTAATCAAGAACTATTTTAATGTAGACACGTTTTTGTTATTGTAAATGTCAATAAAGAAAGTTCGTAATGTATTATATGACCGGGAAGATCATGGGAAGACATGAAGTCCGTCCCGTACGTCTAGTTCTAGTGAGCATCCAGATGTCTACAACTTCTCTTATGGACATTTGTAAAAACTTGTGAATTTCGAACTTCAACCCGAGCATCTTTAAACATTTCCGCCTTCTAACAAGCTTATCCACCATTTTGGAAAAGACTACCTACACATATTTTAGTAATAAGGTGTAGGTCTAAGGGCCTTACATATTGACTGATGTTCCTCAACGGCAGTGACTACTTACCATTAGGTGGACTGCACAGAGTTCTCCAACAAGCGTTGAGGACGGTCACAGGGGGGGGGAGGGTTCAGTGCGGTAAAAATTCCACATAACCCGGCGTCGCTCCCACGTCGTCAGGTAAGTTTTGAAGGATTCCCCCTCGTTAAGAAAGGTGAACTGGACGCTCGAGTTCTACTTCAGTCTTATAAAAAAATTAAGTTGATTACGTATAGCCACGTACATGTTCAACAATGACCACTTACCATCAGGTCAACTGTATGCTCATTTACTACTACGGTCTTCTACAGTGTCAGATGCTTCTTTTTTCTTTTTTTTGTTAACGACGGGGAATCCTTCAAAAGGTACCCGGTGGCGTGGGAGCGACGCAAGGTTATGCGGAATTCTTACCACTAAAACCCCCCTGGTGGCCGTCCGACGACACAGTGTCGTGTGCCTATTTCTAGTGATCTCACTATGCGTTTCAAAACGCTCCAATACCTAACGCGTGTTTTTACACACTATCATCACCTGAGTCTTGGTTATTTATAGAGGCAATCAAGGAAATTTACCCGTTTGAGTTTTCCCTTGTCCTAAGTCGGAAAATGCAATCGAACTTCATTATCGAGACAAGTTTACGTTACGAACATTTATTGTCATTTAGCAGCGATGTCCTTGTAATCATTTTACCCGACTGTGGAGAGTAATTACTTTTGAGATGTATGTTTTAAGGTGGTAGGACCCTTTTTGGTTCGACTCCGGCGGCACTACCGCCACACCTATTTCTACCTAATAACAGCAGTGTTAGGCGCTGCTGTGTTCCGTTTTGAAGGGTGTGGTTAGGGAGACATACTTTACCGAGGCGTTCCGGCTTAGTCCTCAGGGGTAGCGGCGCATCTGTGGCCGAGTTCAGGTAGGGCTATCTAATCCTATCTGGGATTGATTACAAATGGCCATGGGCGGCAGTAGCCACTTACCATCAGGTGGACTGCATGCTCGTCTGCTACTCCTATATTATTAAAAAAAAACAAATACCCTAAATAGCCCCTAAAAAGCGTGATTCGAACCTCGGACCTCCGATTGAGAGTTTGACTTTTATTAATTAGGCTATCACTGCTTTTTCTAATAGTGTTACTGTGAGAATAGAGAATAGAGAATATATAATACTCCTTAATAGATACATTGATAAATAAGTATTATTTAAAAAAAAATGATAAATAATTATTATTTGAAAAATATACCAATTGTCATTTTTAATCGAGTCTTAAAAATGTATGTAAATTACAAGAAAGCTTAACAAAAGCCATTAACAGATTATGTAATATCATTATTTAAGTAATACCTAACACTCCATCATCATGCAAATACTTCAAAACGTAATTTAATTACTTTTTAATATTGTAAAGTGGATAAGGCAGATATGAAATAATCTATCTAATGGACGTATAACCAATTGAATTATAAGTACAAGTTTTAATGCTATTTCTGGCTTCATTACATTTATTTGTAGTCAACGAGTTGATTACGAAAAGGAATTTATAATAAAACTAGCTGACCCGGCAAACGTTGTGTTGCCATATAAAGAAAAAAATGTTAAGGGTCAATCCTTATCACTTAGGGGCATGAAAAATAGATGGTAGTCGATTTTCAGACCTGCTATATGCATATAAAATTTGGTGAAAATCGGTAAAGCCGTTACGGAGGAGTACGGTAACTAACATTGTGACACGAGAATTTTATATATAAGATATAAAAAGCATAAGTTACACTTCTTTGGCTTATATATGAAAACGAATAAAATAATAAGTATAATCTTAGCTAAATATAATTTAAGCTGGAACGCCTCAAAAAACTATGCCTCCCTTACCACACCTTTAGAACCAAAACACAGCAGCGCATACTGTAAGCAAAAGTAGGTGTAGCGGTGCCGCCGGAGACGAACCAAAAAAGGCTCTACCTTCATATAGCTATATTATATTTTCATCGGTATACCCGCCGTAGCCTAGAAATGTGAATATATAACATGTCATTAATATTCAACGACACTTTTCTGTGAATATGTAATATTTTTTTAATAACCCGTAATGGTGTAAGCACGCCACGCCCTCGCAAATGGGGTTTATGTCGTTAGCACCCCGTGACAAGAAAACCACTCCGTTATAGCACGTTGTAATGATATCGGAAAGTTTTGAAGCCATTACACTTAGCACTGAATTTTATTACTCTACCTAAGTATATATAACTTTTTTTATGAAAATCATGTAGAAAATAAGCGTTGCCTACCTGTAGTCATCGCCCTATTACTGTCCCACTGCTGGGCACGGTTCTCCTCTCAGAATGAGATGGATTAGGCCACAGTATACTAGTATAGTCTGGTCAAGGCGTATTGGTAAATTTCACACACCTTTGAGATGTTTTTTATCTCTGACGTATGTAGGATTCCTCATGGTGTTTTCCTACGCCGTTAGTAATTCCTACTAATATAGTCAATTTATTCCGCGGTAGCCCTTCGATCAACAATACCATGATTGTAGCGGTAGTCATTCTAATCAAAATAGACATGAATTACTAATTATTTGGATATCTTTTACTATGATTATTTTATAGTATTTACTTAAATATTATTAAAATCGATATCTTAATCTTCTTTAACATTTAAAGTAGATAACTTTGTCTTTTACACTAAATAATATGGACGGATAGTTTAAAAGTTATCACGATGAGAATGACTTAACCGGCGCGATATTAAAACAAGTGAACTTGTGAACATAGCCATAGATATACGTTAGTAGGATAATATATCTATGGAACATAGCAAACATGAGAACGTCAGTTGCTGTCAGTTGAAAGTATACATATAATCTTGTGCATAGGGAGAGTATGCCATGTTATTTTGTTTAACGTGGCTAAAACCGCGGACACAGCTAGTGTTCTAATTAATCCAAAACAATGTAGAATGGCACCACTGTAGCGATGTTGCCTTCAAACATGTACAGTACCCTTAGTATGAGATTTTACGTTTTGACAAAAATTACTGTTTTTGTTTCCGTTTACGTGTTTCCCATATATTTCCAATCTGTTCTCATACAATCCGCTAGGAGCGCTGATTGGAAATGTATGTGCAAATATGTAAATAAAGATCAAAACAGTTATTTTTTAAAAATGTAAAAGCTTATACTAAGGGTAGTATACACTGCACCGCTTTATACTTTTGTGTTAAGGCACAAGTAGGAATCCTCATGTTATCGGTATATACATACATTTTGGAGCCATTATGAGATACGTTTAACTTAAAGTGTTGCTCAATATTACATATTTCATGCAAAAGTAAAAAAATATTGCGCAATATTACTCATAATGAGCATTGCTCAACTTATTATTGTGTTACTATCAGTGTTACGTCAGTTACTATCAGTTGAAAGTATACCTATAATCTTGTGCATAGGGACAGTATGTCATGTTATTTTGTTTAACGCGGGTAAAACCTCAACACATCTAGTGGTCTAATAAATCCGAAACAATGTAGAATCGCAGCTCCACTGTAGCGATGCTGCCTTCAAACATGTATGTACATTGTACAGTACCCTTAGTACGAGTTTCTACGTTTTGACAAAAATGACTGTTTTTGTTTTCGTTTACGTATTTCCCATATATTTTCAATCAGTTCTGATACAATCCGCTAGGGGCGCTGATTGGAAATATCTGGGCAAGTACGTAAAACAAATTAATACCAAAACAGCTATTTTTGTAAAAACGTAAAAGCTTATACTAAGGGTAGTATACACTGCACCGCTTTATACTTTTGTGTTAAGGCACAAGTAGGAATCCTCATGTTATCGGTATATACATACATTTTAGAGCCATTATGAGATACGTTTAACTTAAAGTGTTGCTCAATATTACATATTTCATGCAAAAGTAAAAAAATATTGCGCAATATTACTCATAATGAGCATTGCTCAACTTATTATTGTGTTGCAAAAATTTCACGCGCATGATTAGCTGGTATTTAGTTATTTACCGCAATAATAACACGTGTGTAATGGTCAAATAAACAATGCTTATCATTTCATTCATTAAAATCGGTCTCTACTAATAAATTGAATTAGTAATCAATTATTAATTAGTAATATTACACAATATTACACATACAGGCCAGGGGCGATACTCTAACTCTTCAGCGACTAAGGGTAAAAACTGGTAAGAGATCTAGAGAGACCATCCATCTTCTGGCTCCATTATCTGATGAGTTCCAAGATACAAAATTACGGCATTGTCATTCAAATTACATACATGTGTATGTGAAGTTTCTCAATGAAACGATATTTCTCCGGTCTTTTTCTTCGATTTTGTGTTTTGTACCACTTAACTGCGCATGTCGGCATTGTTCCGCATAAATTACATCCATTCAATGGCAGCCATTAAATGGCTGACAGAATTATCAGCCGTTTAAGCCATTTAATGCCTTCCTTCAATTACAAGGCGGTGAGATATCTATACTTATCTATGGCTAAAATATAAGATATACTTTAAACGATGCGTGTCGTTACTCACCGACAAGGGTTATCGTTTAGCTATTCAGTTACATTTCCCGGGAAAGCTCTTTGTAATAACAGTATGGAAAGTGCTTTAATATGGCCACTTCGTTTTATGAACGCCACTATCGTGTGATGTATAGATTATCAACAACGATTCCATCTTAAGGCTACTTTAACACTGCAGGTTTTAAAACGATCTTGCCCCTGTAATTCCGGGACTAGAATAGGGCTACGGTAACTCCTGCCTGTAGTAAGAGGCGACTAATAGGGGGCTTCCGGGGTTGCGAGCGGCAAGAGTGGGACCTCGAACCGCTCGTCTAGTGACCCCGGGAAGGACGGCGGTATGTGTGGTCGCATGCCGTCGTACCCACCCAGACGGTGTGGCAAGCGTTAAGCTCACCTGGGCGGAGCCCGATGGGGCAATGCGATAAGAGGACTCCAGTTGCGTTCCTTTGGAGATCGCGGAGTCCTCTACGCAGCGCCGAAGACGGTCACTGGAGGGGTTTTAGTGCGGTAAGAGTCCCACGTAAACCCGTGCCGCTCCCACGGCATAGGGTACCTTTTAAAGGTTTCCCCCTCGTAAAAAAAAGGGCAGAGCCTGATCGGGGAATCTAGCTTGGAGGACTCCGGTTGTGTTCCGTCGGAGATCCCGAAGTTCTCCAACAAGCGTTGAGGACGGGTACCGGGGGGGTTTTAGTGCGGTAAAAATCCCGCATAACCCGGAATTGCTCCCACGTCGTCGGGTACCTTTTGAAGGTTTCCTACTCATTAAGAAAATTAATGTTATAAAACAATCTACAAAGTCGTTATATTGGAAACACCCTAAAATTAAGCTGTAGTATGCCTTTATGGATACAAAGTTAAGTGACTTTAGGTGCAGTTGGAAGCTGGATGGGTGACCGCCGGTAGTTATTTATGTACTCAGCTCCGTAAAGCACGTTACTCGGTTAAGTCATCCGGGTATTATTATCAAAAGCATTCCTTAGATTGGCATATGGCTTATAGACGGTTACCCATCTGAAGTTGAGTATTAGTAACCAGATTAAAACTGGGTTGTAGGATTATCATCATCATCACCATCAACCCATTACTGGCTTATCGCACCTGCCAAATGCGAATTGGTAGACTTCACATACCTTTAAGAACATTTTTATTTAAGATTACTCAGGTATGCAGGTTTCCTCGTGATGTTAACCTTCCCCGTTTAAAAAAGTGATAATTAATTTGTAATACGCACTTAACTTTGAAAATATTGGAGGTGCCTGGGATTTGAACTCGGACACTCAGCTATTGTAGGAGTATACTCCAGACTTACCCTTGATACGACCAATTTTCAACAGACTATCATTCCAATGAAAGTACAGATTTTCAGGTAGCTATATGTATGTCATGTTATATTTTCCTATACGGGCGAAGCCGCGGCCACTACTAGTATATAGTAAATGATGCTGGTTGTTCGTCGCTGCTTCATTTAAAAGGGATGCAACACGAAGAATATTTTTCAAATATGATGAAAAATTCCATATGACCTATAAACGACACGTCACCTAGAATTTTCCGATAAAAATTAGATTTGTGACAAATTTTATGAAACCGCGTTGCGGTTACATCATAAATATACCAAATTTTATTTGCGTTATTTTTCAACCAAAAGAGATATTTAGTCATATTTTATACACCTTATTGCTTTGATACATGATAAATGCTGTAAAAAGACAAGATAGATGCTTTTATTTATACAGTGATAGACTAGTCGTTAAGAAACTCGGCCTCTCGATCAAGTGATCCGAGGATCAAATCCCAGGCGCATCTCTGATTTTTCAAAGTAATGTGCTTATTAGAAATTAAATATCACTTGCTAAACTGTGAAGGAAAACATCGTGAGGAAACCTGCATACCTGAGAGATTTATAAAAAAAAATCTTAAAAGTATGTGAATTCTACCAATACGCACTTGGCCAGCGCGGTGGACTATGGACTAATCTTTCTCATTATGAGAGGAGACCCGTGCCCAGCAGTGGGACAGTAATAGGTTGTTGATGATGTTGATGTATGACGTCACCAGAAGTAGGTAACATCATGGATAATTTCGAAAAATAAGTACGAGGGTGTTTTCGCTTTACTTATGTATTTATTTTCGACCCATTCCTGTTACTACTTAAAATTTTCGATTTAGATATTTCAATATTTTTCGAGATGACGTTACATCAGCAATTGTAGTGTGGGACGTTATCCCCGCATGCGAGTTCGACTCGTACTTGAACACTTATTTAAATGAATCTAACTTAATTAAGCCCAGATTTTATACTAGAGGAGGAGGGCCAAAACATTTTCGAAATCACCTTACGCAATTAATGAACGCTTTTTTTAAGGTGGCAGTATTCTTTGTAGGTCGACTTCGGTGGGACTCCACACCTATTTCTACCTAATAACAGATATTTTTGCTGCTGTGTTATGGTTTGGAGGGTGTGGTAAGGGAGACACATTTCCTAGGCGTTCCAGCTTAGTCCTTTAGGATAGCGGACCTCAGGTAGGAATTTAATCTAGTGAGGGGTTGATTACAGATGTCCATGAGCGGCAGTAGTCACTTACCATCAGGTGGACTGCATGCTAGTCTGCTACTCCTGTATTATATAAAATGCTCCCACAGTGTTTAATAATGTATTGGCCAGAGTTTAGTAAAGATTACTCACTTCTAACAAGAAAACATAACCAGTTTTGACAATTGAAATTGTCACTGTCATCTATGTTCGTGTTTGAAAAATATTAAAAAAACAATGTAATGAACGATAACGAATAAATGAAACGATATTTTCCGCACTTTTTCTTCGATTTCGTGTTTTTGCACCATTCGACTGCGCATGTCGGCATTGTTCCGCGTAAATTACACCATGACAGTCATTAAATGCCTGACAGAATTGACAGCTGTTCAAGCCATATAATGGCTTCCTTCAATTACAATGCGGTGAGATATCTATACTTATCTATGGTACTGGCAAATAATATTTCGTAGCACAATAAAGCAATTTGTCACAAATCCTGTAATAGACGTCGTAAAATAAGAATGTTAAAAAATAATTTCGGTAGAGGACGGCCTCTTCATAAAATATTTATTATAGATTTTATTGCCAATCGTTAAAAGACCCTTAATAGGTATGCGACACACCTGTAGACAGGGTTCCCGATTATTTCTGGGAAATTTTGATGTGTTGTGTTAACTTTTAGGGTTCCGTACGCAAACAGTAAAAACGGAAGTCTACAGCCTCCGCTGTCTGTCCGTCAGTCCATCTGTCACAGGGTTCTATCTCTTGAACAGTAATAGATACATATTTGAAAATTTTACAGACTGCATATGTATAACGGTGGCTGCTTTAAGAAAAAATGCTGAAAATAAGATAAAACTTTCAAATTAATGGGTGTTGTCATACAAAAAAACCGCTATGTTTCGAAGTTTCCCTTTATATCTTGAACTGTGATAGGTAGGCAATTCAAATTTTCACAATGCATTTACTTCGATGTCAGCTATGGTAACAAATTATATATTTTGATTTCTTTTTATTTGCTACACTTTCACGCTTTAACTACATAACCGATTAACTTATGTAAACACGTTGGCAGGGGCTTAGAAAAGGACATAGGGTGCCTTTTACTCCGAAGAAAAGTAGATCCGGAGGTATAGGTAAAAAGCTTTGATCACAAGCGAAGTCGTGGATAAACGCTAGTGTTTCTATATTGCGTAGGTGTGTGTAAACAGAATTATTTACTCGAAGTTCTCGCGTGTGGATGGTTAAATATTATCGGAGTAACCGCATGGAAAAAGTTTAAAGATACTAGTTTTCCATTCCCACTTTCTAAAGCAGTAGAGATAAATCCACAACCACGTAACAAGTAAGAAATAATAAAACCGAGGTTCTATCTATCTATAAAATTGGCAAGTGTTAGAAAATGATAGAAACTGTTCTATAATTTATGATTTTCTCCCAGAATTTGATCCTTATACGCGAGACTATCCAAGATAATACAGGATATGGGTTTTTTGCAATGTGAACTCGTTTGATTCTCGGCTAAGGAAGTATATTGTTTTAAAATGTAATGATGCAGTTTTAGTTTTTATCAAAATCGGTCTTGTCCATCCAGCATTTTTCTCTCAAGGGTAGCGACGCATCAGTGGCCGACTACAGGTAGGAATCTAATATTACTTAGGAAGGACCATGGGCGGTAATAGCCACTTACCATCAGGTGGAATGTATCTCGTCTGCTACTTCTGTATTATAAGAAATATGAATGACTTACATTTTTCATCAACTTTTAATTGTCTCTTAAAATTGAGTCACGAAATTTTTATTCATTTTTCTCGTGAAATATTCATTGCGTTAATTGTACGTTTACGTCATATGGGTCTATTAATCTGACTATGAGTAATGTTTCCATACATGTAAACATGTTTTTGTGTATAAACTTTTCAACTGGTGATTCCACTCCGGCGGCACTACCGTCATACCAACTTCTGTCTATAACAGAAATTTTAAGCGCTGCTGTGTACAAGTTTGTAGAGTATGATACATATTTCTCCGAGGCGTTTCAACTTAGACCTCCTACCTCAGAAAATTATGTCTCCCTTACCACACCCTTCATACCAGAACACAGTAGCGCTTTACACTGCTGTTACCCATGAATACTCTTAGAAGCGGCGATGGTGCCGCTGGAGTTGAACCACAGAGGGTTGTACCACCTAAAAATGTATTAGTTACTTTAATATCATAAAAAGTCAATAGATGTTCTTTATTTAACAGGGCGAGCGTCAACGCCGGTACCTCGATGACGGAGGCAGTTGAGTGGTACACGAATACTAACGCAGCTCTGCTCAGCCACCTCACCAAGGAGATCAAGGATACTGATAGCAGCACTATATGGAGGTAAACTTAATTAAACTGCCTCTGGTCTACCATCACCACCTTCATATTATTATCTACACTAATATTACAAACAGGAAAACTTTCTTTGTTTGTTTGGTTGTAATGAATAGGCTCAAAAACTACTGGACCGATTATAAAAATTCTTTCACCATTCAAAAGCTACATTATCCACGAGTAATATAGGCTATATTTTATATGAAATATATTTCATAAAAAGATTTTGAGGCGGTACAAAGTTCGCCAGGTCAGCTAGTGTTTATATATACAGTGTTTATATATAGTGTTTATATAAACGTAGCACAGACGCACATGGTTGTTCCACGTGGTGAGAAGTGAAGCAACCTCACCAAGGAGATCAAGGATACTGATAGCAGCACTATATGAAGGTAAACTTGATTAAACTGTCTCCATCGCCACCTACACTTTTAATTAAAACGCTTTCTACACTCACAGTCGCACACTAGGATTCCGTGTGTCGTGGACGCCATGGACACACACAGACAAATACACAAACACCCAGACCCAGAAACGGAAATCTAAATTCATCATTTGGATATCTGTCTGGCCGGGGATCGAACCCGGAACCCTTTGCGTGTCACCAACATCGTCACCAATAATAAGATCCTACGCCTACTTGGGCCAAAACGCTGGTCGAGCGTAAATTGGTCCTTCCCGTATATATATTTCTATGGAACCTTTGAAAGAAACTACATATAACAAGTATAAGTAAGAAAATAAGTATATAAATAATTATAATAAGCTTTCAATAAAATATTTATAGCACGTATTTTCCAAGTGAACACATATCGGGGTTAAGTTGATAAGGCAAATGCATGTTTGATTTTCTCGCATCTAGAACTTGACGCAGCGCTAAATTACGGGGTGAAGACCATTTATTACTTCAAGTTTATTATAGGATTAGTATGTATTCATTAAGTATTGACAATAATTTTCCTTCCAAGTCATCGAAGTGATAACCTATATTTAAAGGGCGGACGGAAAAGGTTTCTATAACGAAGCTTACGACGTCTTACTTTAAAGTTCAACTACTCTACTACTGGCTACTTGGTCACCGCTCTGACATGCAGGTTCCAGATTTGATCCCTAATTAGACAGATGTCTTAAAGATGATTTTAGATTTCTGTTTCTGGGTCAGGGTGTTTGTGTTTTCAACTATGTTTCCATGGCACCCACGACTTGATTGATTACAGATGTCCATGGGCGGCAGTAGCCTCTTACCATCAGGTGGACTGCATGCTCGTCTGCTACTCCTATATTATATTTAAAAAAACTTGGACCGTAGCATTGCCTGCATTGCGTTAGCGATGCAGACCTTATGTAAGCAGTCAATGTATGCGACACGATTCTCGAAAGCTATCAAACGGCAATAATAAAAACAAATCATTTATCCATGAATGACGAAAATTATTATATTTAGTTATTATACAGGCAGAATAGAATTAGATCTAACAAAACTGAATAAAGCAATAAATAAATTAAAGACTTGTATTATCAAATGTCGAAGTTCAGGACACCAAATTGGGAAGATATTTGTTATCAGTAACGGACGATATTCAACACCGTTCGATGGATATATGATGTGTGTGTTTTTTTTCAAAGTAGACTCGTTCGATACGTATATTTATATAAAAATAGGTTTTTTAAGTATATGTTTAAGTTCTTGTCAAAATTGGCCCTTAAGCCACTTACACCTTCGGGAAAAGCCCATCTGAAAAGATCATCCTGTATACCCCAAGTGTGAAGATGACACCGTATGACACATAATGCAACTATACTGAAAACTAGACATTAATTAGATTATAGAATCATAAAAATTAATATCATTTACAAGCATTGAAGCACTAGTAATGTGAGCATAGGTCTCGTTTTGAATGGGACTATCCCGTTTTCAATGACTACAACCCACTTTCTCTAAGAACAAGTTGGGGACAAAATTGGATCAGTTTAGAAACAGTTTTTTTTTTATAATGTAGGAGTAACAGACAAGCATGCAGTCCATCTGATGGTAAGTTGCTACTGCCGCACATGGATATCTGTAATACAACCTCAGATAGGATTAGATATTCCTACCTGAGGTCGGCTCAGATGCGCCGCTACTCCTGAGGACCAAGCTGGAACGCCTGGAACGCCTCGGAAAAGTATGGCTCCTTTCAAACCAGAACACAGTAGCGCTTAATGCTGATGTTATGAGGAACAAATAGGTGCAGCGATGGTGCCGCCGAAGTCGAACCACAAGTGGTTCTAACACCTTTAGAATTTAAGAGTTGAAGAAGTTTTAAAAACTAGTAATAAAAACATACGTCTAATTTTGAAACGGCCAGTTCCGTTTCTAGTTATCCTGTCCCGCTGTCCCGGAGAACTACTCGGGGATGCAAAAATGGCCCATTTAAAGAAAAAGGTAAAAGACGTCTCAAGAAAACTAATGTGACGATTAGTCAGCGAAATTGTGTATAAGTGGACTTTTTTCTCGCCGATACACGTTTCAAAGACTATTTAGTTGATTCTCTTTTTTTCGTTAATCAATTCCTTATAGGGAGCGGCGAATTTAGCTTTAACCTGAAACTACGCGCACCCATCGTAAGACATTCGGATTACCTAAAAATTGGCGATTGGTAATCCCGTATTTAACTAAATAAAACTGGCCACAGTAAGCATTACTCATAGCGAGGTAACAGACGCACCGTGTTTTATAGGCATATTACTTTCAGTAGATTCAATGAAAAATTCACCAACGTAACTTCCGAAGATGACGCCATGAATAACAGTATTAGTTTTAGAGAATTGTTACAGTCATATCATGCAGATTCATGTGTAGACCACATAATTAACAGAATCAATTGAAAAGTACCGCGTCATAGCTACATTTGATAGGCAATATTACATGATACATCTAGCTACCTAGCAATAATATTCCTACGCTTGTCCCTATAGTTCCAAGACCAGAATAGGGCTACGGTATCCCCCGCCTGTCGTAAGAGGCGACTAAAAGGGGGCTTCCGGGGTTGCGGGCGGCAAGAGTGGGAGCTCAAACCATCCAGTAAGCTACCCCGGGAAGGACGGCGGTATGTGTGGTCGCATACCGTCGTGAACACCAGATGGTGCGCGAGGAGTGAAACTGCTCCCCCACGGCAGATCGGGGCATCGCATTTGGAAAACTCCGGTTGTGTTCCGTCGAAGATCCCGGAGTTCTCCAACAAACGACGGCCACCGGGGGGGTTTTAGTGCGGTAAAAATCCCACATAACCCTATGTTGCTCCCACGGCACCGAGTATCTTTTGAAGGTTTCCCCCTCGTTAACAAAAAAAGGGCCTAGGTATAGCAACACTATACATAATAATAATGGTTGAGCCGTAAGGATGTTGGCGTTTTAAATAGGTAGGTATTAAAAAAAAAAAAAGTACAAAACGTACAACATATTCAAATACATTTATTCAAAAACAAATATTTTATTAGTTTCCCGAATAATATTCATTTTCAGCTACTCGGATTATTTTCGTAAACCGCTGATTTGAGGTAACCCTATAGAAATTTGGAAATAATTTTTTCGGGTAAAACATTTTTCAACACGAATACCCTAACCACATCACATGTAGCCCCATCCTGTTGAAACCACATCGCCGAGTTATTATTTTGCAATTCTTGCAATTCCGGCACCAAAAATAACATGCCATTACACATTACATTACATAACCGTTGGCTCTAACAGTCATCGCTTGCCGACTTTCGTCTTCCAAGAAGTGTGGCCCGATAACACCCGTTGACGTTATTCCGTTATAATTCAGGTCATGGGTAAATAAGAGAGGGTTTAGGGGTCCGGGCCTCTAGCATTAACGACTTCTTTAAAGAGAATCCTGTTTTAAGAAATCTTTATTGATTTTCGCGAACATACAAAGACTACTTTATTCCTGATACCCCCTTAGCAAAAGGTGAAAAA
Source organism: Epargyreus clarus (assembly GCF_041222505.1). NCBI lineage: Eukaryota > Metazoa > Arthropoda > Insecta > Lepidoptera > Hesperiidae > Epargyreus > Epargyreus clarus. The sequence continues at coordinate 13,287,059 of NW_027332212.1, forward strand.
ATTAAGAGATTGGCAAAGGAGACATATTTTTCCGAGGCATTCCAACTTAGTTCTCAGGGGTAGCGGCGCATCTGTGGTTGGTCAGGTGGGAGTCTTGTCGAGGATTGATTTCAGATGTCCATGGGCGGCAGTAGCCACTTACCATCTGATGGACTGTATCACTCTGACTGACTACTCAATATATAATAAGATTAAAATAAAATTTTAATTTCAGATATCTGGTGGGGTTCAAAAATCTCCTGCGAAGCATTGAGTGTAAGGGGATTGCTTCTGTTCTCGGGATCAATTACTTCGCACGGGGATACTTGCAACCGCGCGCCCACGAAAGGTAAAATGTCATCTCATCAGCTTAGAAATCATACGCTTAGATATTTTTGCCGACATTTTTTTTATAATATACGAGTAGCAGATGAACATGAAGTACATCTAATGGTAAATGGCTACTGCCGCCCATGGACATCTTTAATCAACCCCAGATAGGGTTCGCAGATAGGATAGGCAGAAATAGATGTGGCGGTGGTGTCGCCGGAGTCGAACCACAAAGGGTTCTACCACCTTCAAACATTCTACCGCCGACATTCTACGATAAAGATTCATCAATCCTGCATTTAGATAATCGCGCAAAATCCGAGTAATTCGCTGAATAATGATGAGTATGTATGACGAGTAAAGTTTGCGCCCCATGACAGGTGGAAAATTTGTTATGAATAACTCCAATTTTGTGAAAAACGGGCGGGCAGCGAAGCGAGTACCGAGAGGGTTATAATACTTATAATATATACTCATCCTTCATACCATAGATTAGTGAAGATACTTCGCCGCCTTGAAATTGAATAAAACCACAAACGGCTTATTAGCAAGTTCTTTTTTTGAATTCTTGACAAATAAAAACATTTTTAGATAAATTTTACGAATAAATAACTAATACTGCGTAATTTACATAATAAATAAATAATTATTTCCAATATTTTGGGGACATCTTAGCACGGAGACATGGCAAAACTTTTTTACGCAACTATTTCAATTCTCAAACAATACAATAAAGTTAGGCTGAAAGGCAAAAAGCCAAAGCCGTATAACACCTGTAAAAAAATCAAAACTGGTTACATTTTCTTGTTAGGAGTGAGTAATCTTTACTAATCTATGCTTCATGCATGCATGCCTCTATTTGACAATCGGCGAGTACATAGCTGAACTTAACTATCCAAAGCTCCATAAAAGATGTTGTCATTATTTTTTAAAGATTGATAATTCCAAATAGATCTAACGTTTTTTTTTACCTCTCGATGAGATGATTCTGAGAACGATTTCATAAATGTGTCACCAAAAATAATAATAAAATGCAAAGCGGCCATATTGGATTTATAGGTACCTACTGCATTAATTATATATACTGCTTTTTTCTTATAATTTCATCCTTTACTTTTGGGCATACAGTCTCAAATTATATGAACAGCAAGTAATCCTTCACATGTCCACAGATACATAACTCATATGGTGTTAAGCAGGGATCTTCTGGACAACACCTTGAACTTGGTGCCATCCCTTATACCGCTCCACATGGACATCAAAGAAGACAGTCCGGAATACCAAGTATTGGAGAAAAAGTAAGTTGCCAAAATTAAAAAGTTACAGTAAAATTATTTTACGGAACATTTCTAAATATTTTATAACATGGAATATTAAGTGTTTTTTTTTTATAATAATAAGTACCTATTTGTTCACGAATTTTTGACGTGACAACGTCTTAAATTAGGTTGCGGCTGGGAGTCACTTATGAAAAAGTGTAACGCCCGGTAACGTTACGATGAGTCACCGAACGAGAGAGAGGCCCGCCGAATGCCTTGCGTCTCTCTCCCACTCAACTATGATCGGTCTGCCGCGCGCGCAGCACTAGAGAATTAGGCGCATTGAATCGGCGCATGCTTGTGTCTCTGTCTTTGTCTTTCTCGAACGTTCTTGGCGTTGGAAAAACAAGAAAGCGTCACAATACAAGTTCACACGTGTGGTTAAAGTATCGTCAGCTGTGTCTGTAGTGAAAATATGGAGTGCTTAGATTTGTCATTTATCATTTACAACAACTACAACAATAAAGGTAAATAATTGTACACTGATATTTCATTATCGTAAACTATGATTGATTGATTAATTGTTAGATTGACACAAAAGTTGAGAAACTGAGTTTATAGGTTATGTCATACTATTGATAAATGTTGATAGTGTTAAGTAAATTATTAGTTTAAAAAATGACATGCATGTCATGGATTTATAATATGTTTATAATATGAATTGGACCTCGGAGTAATTATTATTATATTACTATGATTATTATTATTAAAAAAAGACGTTGTCACGTAAAATCTTCGCCCGTAAAACCGACTTTACAGGCAACCATTTTTTTTTTTATTTATTTCAATTCAATTTAATAGCCAATGGCTGAATACGCATATTGTCTTTGTAACATGTGCCAATAAAATAAAGTGAATAAACGAAAAGCGCGGGAAACACAACAATAAAACAATTGCGTAGAAACCGTAGAAAGAAATAGAACATATTTCCTGTGTAAAATCTTGTATAATGACAACAAAAAGTGAGTGAGTAAACTTAATTCTTAAAAAATACTTTGCGGTGTCGATATACTTACAATAATTTTCATTTATTGCGTGAGATTTTATAGCTATAAGGTAATTGAGATGAATCACACAATCAAATATCACACAATCAGTTTACACCATGTTTACACGGACACACTTGATTCATAATATTAGCTCATTCCTTATCTTTAGTTTTTAGTGTCATTCATTATTTCTGTGTAATTATAGTGCCGGGAAAAAAGACAATGACACAACTGTAATGCGCGGGATAAACACAAATGCATTTGTAATCTTTGACTAAAAGTTCTTTTCTCGTAATAAATATTGCTAATTTAGTAAGAAATACGTTTTTTCCATTGTGCAGTTTCCTTTTATCAATACATACAATAGTGTTTTCAAATTTAAATCCTAATCCTTATTAATATTATGAATGCGAATGTGAATTTCTGTGTTTGTTTGACACACTTTCACGCCTTAACTACATAAACGATTGTCTATTTCTGCTTAAAAACGTTTGAGCGTCATGTTCTGGTATAAAGGGTGTGATAAGGGAGACATACTTTTCTGAGGCTTTTCAGCTTAGTTCTCAGGGGTAGCTGAACTACGGCCGACCTCAGGTAGGAATCTAATCTTATCTAGGGTTGATTACATGTCCATGGGTAGCAGTAACTACATACCATCAGGTGGACTGCTCGTCTGCTACACGCATATAAAAAGCTTAGATTTTTGGAACAGTTGTCCCAAAATGAATCTATGAACGAGTCAACACAGAATTAAATAGAGGCCAATAACATCCTTAATCCTATTCATGGTATTTTAATACCCAATATTATTTAATTAATTATCTCTGAAAAGTATAATTAAATCATAACCACAGCTTTTTTCTTTTTGTATTACATTCTTATTTTATTCCATTCATAAACAGTTTTTTCCTGGGTTCGCCGTTGTTTTGTACTAAAACATTGTTTTTTTAATATCAAAACGTAGGTATAATATTAGATCATTATTCTACTTTCAAATTAATTTATGTATATCTTAATAAATAAATAATCAAACCCAAATTCGAATGCAATTGAGTTACTTACAACAAAAATGTAATATACTTAAAAGTACATATATGTTATTGTGACTTAAATATTCAATGAAACTATAACAATGTTAGGAAACCCCGTAATTAATCAAACAATAAGTTCAAGTTCATTCAACGTTTACGTCGTTCATAATACCATAATTAGCTTACAAATAAATCATTGTATTACTCTGTATCCGTATTCGGTGTGTGATAATTATAATAATATTAGTATGTTTTCCTTCAATATTAATTGTACGTAATATGACCGCTGTTGCTACGCTCATAATCACATCCTCGTTAACCCATTACTGACCTACTGCTGAGCACGTGTCTTCTATCATTAAGGGGTTTAGCCATTCTCCACCGTTGGTCAAATGCGAATTGGTAAACTTCACACATCTTTGACATAGTAGATTTCCTCACGATGCTTTTGTTCATCGTTAAAGTAAGTGATAATACTTTCTACTCCCATAACTTGAAAAATCAGGTGGCCTGGGATGCGAACTTCGAACATCATCATCATCATCATCAACCCATTACTGTCCCACTGGGGGGCACGGGTCTCCTGTCAGAATGAGAAGGATTAGGCCATAGTCCACCACGCTGGCCAAGTGCGAATTGGTAGACTTCACATACCTTTCAAAACTCTCAGGCACGCAGGTTTCCTCACGATGTTTTCCTTCACCGCTTCAAGCAAGCGATAATTAATTTCTAATACGTATCTACATAACTTTGAAAAATCATAGGTGCGTGTCTATGATTTGAACCTCGGACCCCTCGATCAAGAGGCCGCGTTTCTTAACCACTAGGCTATCACTGCTTTTTACCTCGAACACATCAATAAAATTGATAAGCCGATTTGAACCACTAGACGCTAACTGGTAAGCTCCTTTAGGCCTGATAACGTCTTTGTTATATAATTGTGTACGTATACAGGGTGAATTTTTAAAACGGGCCTTCAGGGCCAAATCCGAAACTATAAGGATTAGCGAAAAATGCTGAAAGGAGTTACGAGGCCGATTTTGATAAAAACTAAAACTGCATCATTACTTTTTTAAAATAATGTTTTCCCTAGTCGGGAATCGAACGAGTTAATTTTGAAAAAAAAATGCACCCTCTATATTATTCCACTATCTGATAGTGTTGCTTATAAGGATCAAAATCTGGAAAGTAATGATAAATGACAAACTCAAGGAAAAGCCTCAAATTTAAGAAAATACATATTTTTTCATATTAATTTGGCAGTTAAGTTCCCGCATTCATCAATTTAAATATTTCGTGTAGGTATTACATTTTTTTTGGCTCAATGTTTCTAATCATTCGAAATGGACGTTTTGTTTCCCAATAATTTATATTTTTATGTCTGATTTAGCTATGGGCGGAGTTTCGTTTAATACAGATGTAAAGTTGACAATTTGCGAGAATTACTTTTTAGAGTCAAATCCGAGTGATTACTAAAAAAAGAGATATAGAAAATCATATTTAACGTTGAAATGAAGTTTTAAACAACAAACAATAAGAATTTACTATTTAATCAGTTATCTATTTTCATTAAAAAATAAATCCTAAAAACGGCAGTAACTTATTTGCCAAATTATTACTTTCTCATACTAAGCCGTATGTCATAGTCATAACATCGAATAATTAGTTGATTAACCAACAAATTCTTCAATGGTGTGACTTATGTAAGTTTCTAAAGAATTATACATAAATCATTTGTTATGTATAATCCTTAAGGATTAGTATGCCAATGTATGGAAAAATACGTATTTTCTTAAAATTTTTCCTTTTCCTTTAATTTGTCACATAACATTACTTCCCAGAATTTGATCCTTATAAGCGACACTATCAGATAGTGGAATAATATAGAGGTGTCTTTTTTTTTCAAAATGAACTCGTTCGATTCCCGGCTGTGGAAAAAATATTTTAAAAAACTAATGATGCAGTTTTAGTTTTTATCATAATCGGCCTCGTAACTCCTTTCAGCTTTTTTCGCTTATCCTTATAGTTTCGGATTTGGCCCTGAAGGCCCGTTTTAAAAATTCACCCTGTATATGTAATACATATGATTACATACATATGATACATATTGTAATACATATCAAACATAAAACTAAATAACATCGGTAGCAATAAAAATTACCCACAATAAAACACCTGACATCGTGTGAACACACGTGCACGTTAATTCCATAACATAACGTAATCCTAATACATTTCATAGAATTATAGAGGACTGAATATCTAAGAAACAATGACATCTACATTGTTGTTTTTTAAAAGATTGTAGCTTATTTATAACATTTTTTTACATAAAGGTATCATATTATATCATCGAGGTATCATATTATCCAGTTGCAAATGTAAATTATGTGACTTGATATTAGTGCACTCAAATTAACCTATAAGTGCAATATAAATAACAAAAAATCAATTTCAGTTTCGAGAAAACTGCTTTTTTTGAAATGTCGAGAGTAGAGCACAACCTCAACGCTTCGCTTATGAGGCGTGCAAAATTTACCTATAAGGTGTCGAATTCATTTTTAACCGACTTTTCAAAACAAGAGAGGTTATCTATTCATCGCGTATACCTATATTTTTTTAAATAAGTACGAGTATATACTGAAATGGAACGCGTTGATTAGTTTGGCTTACCCAAGGTTTAGATTTCGAGTAATAAGGATTTTAGAGTTCGAAGGAAAGAGACAAGAAATGCTTTTTAAGTTTTGAATATATGCTACGAAAAATAAATGTTATCTGTCTTAAATGTTTTAAGTCGTAATAGTTTATTTTGATACGCATTATTTTTCCAACATCTTCGACATAATATTATGATTACTTGATAGTCATAGGCGGCAGTGACGCCAAATACGTTTACAGATTTTAAATACTAATATAGTGCTGAATCGTTCCTAATGAATCACGCCGTCTATTGGTAAAACCAATACATATAGGTGACCGCGATGATATCAAAACCTTTGTGGTTTTGAGAAAATAAAACGGTAGGGACCTTGTTTTATAATATTTTTAACCGACTTCCCAAAGGAAGAGAGGTTATCTATTCATGGCGTATATTTTTTTATTTTTTTTTATATATGACCAGCGATTCTTTAGCCATGCCGGGGCTGATCGATATCATTCAAACACCATTGTTAGCTAGTTTCACAGGGGGTCCCATTTCGAGGAAATTTGAAAATTTTCGCCAAATTTCCCGAATTCAGAAATATGTATTTAACTAACATTTATTTTAATTACTTTTTCTTTGTAGTGACATGGAAGTCGGTTTTATTATTTTTTTTGTTAAAAAAATTGAATATATCTGTAATCTATATAAATCTGCAATTATTTGTAAACCTTATTTAAAATAAATTAAATTCAAAATATTTTTTTATGTAGCATTAAATCTATAGAAACTAAGTATATTTTTCTACCATTTTCACATCATTAGGTAATTGAATTATTGTTTATTTTACTGATACATGTAATATAGAGCTGAAACTTGAAATCCTCCCCCACTGAATTGGTTCATGCGTTTGAATAATGTGTTTGTTTTCGAAGGGGTGCGAATCCGATATGTTTTACAAGCAAATGGACTAATGTACTCTATATTCACAGCTGTGTACTTTATGTATGTTTTTATTCATTTATTATAATTTTGATAAAGTAAGGTACATATAGGTTACTAGGGCTGTAATAATTCAATTGTTATGGTTAAGCAGTGATAGCCTAATGGTTAAGAATCACGGCCTCTCGAACAAGATGTCCGAGGTGCAAATCCCTTGCTCCTCTGACATTTTAAAGTTATATGCGTATTAGAAATTAATTGCTTGCTTAAACGGTGAACGAAAACATCGTGACGAAACCTGCACACCTGAGAGATTTATATAAAAAATCTCAAAGGTATGTGAAGTCTACCAATACGGACTTGGCCAGCGTGGTAGACTATGGCCAAATCCATTTCATTCTGAGAGGAGACCCGTGCCCAGCAATGGGACAGTTATAGGTTGATGAGAATATGATGATGATGGCTGCAATTTAAGAGCGACAGCCCAAGCAAACGATGTCGAAACATGATCGCTGGCGACTTGTGTAGGAAGTAACTAATCCCAAATAAGATTAGATTAGACCTGAGATCGGCCACAGATACTACGCTACCCCTGAGGACGTAATGCTTGCTTGGACTTGGGATGCTTTGGAATAGTATGTCTCCCTTGCCACACCCTTCAAACCAGAACACAGCAGCGGCTAATTAACACTGCTGCTTTTAGGCAGAAATAGGTATGGTGGTGACGCCGGAGTCTGACCACAGAGGGTTTTTCCACCTTTAAAGGTATTTATTCTTTTAGAAACCAGCAAATAGTGGACAACCGGCATCAGGACGGCAGTGTGAGTGACGCTATAGAGTACTTCGACCAAACCGCCACACTGTTGGACAAACTGCGTGCGGTACAAAAACAGCTTAGAGAATATATCAGGTATAGTAATGATTTTTTTAAAATAAGGTATTAGTAAGTATTACTACTAGAGTTTCTAAGCATGGACACCTTAAACATCTTCCACGATAAACTTGCAGTGTTTAAAAGTTACATCTATAAGGCTTTGAACCCAATTTCTTATGAAATCTAAGCTCGTATGTAAAGTAATATAATATTATATATATAATATAATATGTACAAACACTGACATTTTTTCCAAATCATAATAATATATGACGACATTGACGACCATGACCACCCGCGTGGCGAAGCGGTCACCATGCCGGACTGACGCGCAGAGGGTCCCGGGTTCGATCCCCGGCCAGACATATTCAAATTTAAATGAAGAATTTAGATTTCTAGATAGATAGAATAGAGATTCTGGGTCTGTGTGTTTGTGTATTTGTCTGTTTGTGTCCATAGCACTTACGATACAGAGAATCCTAGTGTGGGGTTGTGAGTGTAGAAAGCGTTTTTTTATATGTATATCATAAATGCCTCGCCATCCTAAATATCATATTTATTGTAAATCTTATTTATCCCATATGCTCATGGTTATAGTATTTTCATTTCATAATGCATCATTTATGTATATTTTATCTATAACATTAACTTCCTAATTTATATTTAGATTTATGTTAATGCACCTATCTTTAATTACCATGCATGTTGTGTTCGTACGTAACTAAAATTACAAAAAAACTAATTTTAAGATTTAGACCCATAAGAACTGCTGTATTTTGTGTATGATCCTTTAAATAAATAAGTACACAAAGGAAGACATAGTGATAAAATCTTTAAAAGGCCTTAAAAAGTCTTCAGGTTAATAATGTACGACAACTATATAAAGTCTAATAATACATTTAACTAAAACGAAAATAAGTCGCATTCTACACTCACAGCCCCCACTAGGATTCCCTGTATCGTGGGTGCCATGGACATTTTCCCTGTGGCACCGGGACCAGAATAGGACAACGGTATCCCCTGCCTGTCGTAAGAGGCGACTAAAAGGGGGCTTCCGGGGTTGCGGGCGGCAAGAGTGGCAGCTCGAACCGACCAGTAAGCGATCCCGGGAAAACGGCGGCATGTGTGGTCGCATACCGTCGTAAACACTACATGGTGTGCGAGGAGCGAAAACTGCTCCGCCAGGACAGAGCCCGATCGGGGCATCACGCTTGGAGGACTCCGGTTGTGTTGCGTCGGAGATCCCGGAGTTCTCCAACAAGCGTTAAGGACGGCCACCAGGGGGGGTTTTAGTGCGGTAAAAGTCCCATATAACCCGGCGTTGCTCCCATGTGGTCTCGTTGAAGGTTCCCTCTCGAATAAAAAGGGTGCCATGGACATACAAAACAAATATACGAGTGCAAACACCTGGACCCAGAACAGATATATAAATTCTTTATTCAGATGTCTGTCTGGCCGGCGATCGTACCCGAAAGGTCGCACTTGAAGCCAGTTTACTTGTGTACGGTGTACTGTGCACTTGGCCAGCGCGGTAGACTATGGCCTAATCCATCCTGTGAGTACACCTACGCCCAGCAGTGGGACTGTAATCGAAACATCTTATTTGTAACACAAAACAAAACAAAAATAAATCCCAAATTGGAGCTATATCTAGATTAGAAAGGAATTAGTATCAATCAGGCCTGTTCTTAATTACAGAAGCCACTCAATCTTCAATTTGTTCTACTGCGACGTTTTCAGCGTTCAATTGAATCTGAGCAAATAGAGATTTTATTAGCTACGTGACTGCTAGGCGGACCTTTTGTCTTTTACTTTGAGGATAGTCCTAGATACAACAGATGTAAGATACTCGTATTATATAACCACATGTGCAATAAAAATAGTATTTCTCAAGTATACGTCCTTCAAAATAAGGTTATTATCGAAAAGGTAACATCTTTATAACATATATTTTTTTGTAACATAATATGAAAAGGCAGACTACATGATGGTAAATGGTCAGTGTTGCCTGTAGGTATCTAGAGCCCGTCAACAACGACTTTGATGTGCCGCTCCGACAGAAAGCTGGTTGCTCATGTGCATAACTTCTCAGGAATACCGTAAGATGGAAGCTTCGCTAGAAGGGCCCTATGCCAAACCCGGTCAAAGGCCTTAGCGATATCCAGGGTAACCGCCAACGCTTTACCATTGCTCTCGATGGCTTGCGCCCATCGGTGTGTGAGATACACAAGAAGGTTACCAGCTGAACGGCCTTTGCGGCCTACCGATGATCTACCGAGGTGTTGTAACTTAGTTCTCAGAGAACTAAATCAGGACGCCTCCGATAAATTCGTTCCTTACGACACTATCCGAAGCGGACACAGTCCCGCTCAGCTAGATGTGAATCAAATAGATGTCGTGGTGGTACCTCCTTATTCGAACCATAAAATACCATAATCTCTAAAACAGGATCGGTATTTCACAGGGAAGGCGTGAATGAAAGCCTCCGGGAGGCCAGACGTAGCGAAGCGGTGTGTGCTGGCATTCTCATCCTGGTTTGCGTGGTGTCACCCATCATTATCGCGTTGGTCAGGAATGCTGTCAATACTATACAGGTAACTTTCGATTAAATGATCATTATAATGTTGTGAGAGTCCCATTTTCGTTTAGACGTAACCCTAAAAGAAAATTAGAAAATCGCTTACAACTGCACGACGCCCCGTAGCTAGTGTTCATTGTAAAATATTACTGTGTTCTTGCCCACACACTACTGTAAGTTATTACACGATCGTTTAAACATGCAACGAACGTTGAAAAACGTGAAATTACATCCAAATATATTCCATAATATAGGTACGCATATTATATAATACGTTTACTTTACAAACACAATATCAGTTTCAATTTGACATAAAAAATAAATGCTTTCAATGTCGCAGGCAATAATGATAATGCCCATGAGTATATATTATTGACTAATTAGGTAATTCCAAAAATATAGACATTAATATTTTCATTAACATTAATATAATTATACAAAACAAATGATGGTTAAGTAGGTTCAACATGAACGGTGGTGGATGATCTAATGGTTAAATAAACATGTTTGACGTTATTAGAATAAATTCAGGAATGAATAATATACTACTCATTCATTGTCGTACGTACGTACGACTAAGTAGAACTACTCAAGAATGAATAGATGTACTCGTAACAAATATTACCTACGTACTATCGTACATACGTACGCACTAGTATGTTCACCTCGGACCAAAAAGTCAGTATTTGCCTTTTGAAAGAAATATCGAAGTATGCTTAATTATTAAATTATGTCATGTACAAAAATAACGTATATCGACAGTCCCTACGTATAAAGCGAGATGTCAAAAACGCAGAATTACAGGAGAGCGTAATTAATGTTCAAACCACTCTATACAATAATTATCTATACAATTCTAAGAATATTTTTTTTTTATAATGTTGTTATAGCTTTCAGTATTTTGTACTAGTATTTTTAAATATTGTTTTTTTTTTATATTTACCAGAAAAACTGACAGATGCCTGTTTCTACGTGAAAAGGCAAATAAAAGTATGCCAGACAAGTCTGAGATACAACTTTATACGTGGAAAACATGAAAACGGTATTAATATCTTACTCAGATTTTACATTGATATCTTACTTTTGCAGGTTAGAAAAACAATTACATTTTTTTGTGTTCTTACTTATTATTTATAGCGGAAAATATGCTTTTTAGACGTGATGTTAAGTTAGACATGACCGCGTTCATGCAGAGTGGCGCGCTTTTTAAGACATCGTACAAAGCGATAAGTATAGATATCCGCATTTACGACACATATTTCCTGTAAATGTTATACTTGTTCTCTTATACGAATGATAAATCTAGTAAAATACATCATATTTAAAGAAAAATGTTCTATAGGCATACGCGTATGGACAATCCAAAGCCATATATGCAATAAAAAAATGCAATTTTTGACATGTCGCTTTATTCGTAGGGACCGTCGATATATAGTCGTCACAATTTAATAGGCCCATTTTGACACATTCGCTGCGGCACTAAGCATGTGAAATCGATAACCAAAGAGAACGATTTTTACGAAAAATCGATTACAACCCCATATCGTATTGTATAGATAACTTAATATTTCGTTAACAGAATATTGGTTAGTATATTACTAAATCATCTAAAGATTTAATAAAAAGGAGAGAAAAAAATAAATTATTTCGTAATTTAAAGATTTATACATTTTCAAAAGATTAAATAAAGCATTGCTCCTGATATCGTAACATGTATTTATTTTTTTCATTTTACCTTTCACTAAGGAACAAAGTCTCAATTATTTCATTGTTGTTATGATGAAAAAGGGATGCATAATTAATTATTGATAATTCCAAGTTTCGATTATTTAAAAATCGATTATGGTTTCTTTCGAATGGTTTGAACCCGCATTCTGTAGCCGGACATGGGCGTAACCGGCCAAATTATCCGACTGACATAACATTGCAAAGACGCCCTATAATACTTTTTGATTGTAGGATAAATTGGTTTCTGGACACTTTTTACCTAAAATAAAATGTGTAATACAATTTATAAATTTTATTAATTACTCTGGTTAACAAATTATTGCGTTATTGTATGTTTAGAAGTAATTGACTTTCCAATTACGTGTTATACGTGCATACAAAGTTAGTTCAAAACTTTAATGACATTAGGATGGCATGTGTCAAAATGGGCCTACTAAATTGTGACGACTATAAATGCACTCAACAAGTAACATTGCACTTATAGTCTGATCCATAATTAGGTGTCCAAAATGTACAAAATGTAATGTATGTTCATTTAGTATATATTATCTTCTTTTAATATAAAGATATTTTTGTTACGATGCCAACTGTAATTAACTAAAACAAATAAATATTGTATGTTTTGAAAATAAAATATAATTAGATCACAGACCTATATCTAAAAACGGTCTGTGAATTAATTACTTAATGTTTATTGTAATTGCACAAGCACCAGATCATCAGTAGCTAAGTTATCGCTAAATAACTTAAAAAACAGTAGTGACTTAGGATGAAAGTCACTACTGTTTTGATGGGGATGGAAGTAACCAAAAGATCCCACCATCTATGTCAAGGGACAAAAGTACCATAATAAAACCGGTACCGAAAAAAATATTTAATTACTCACGCCTTCAAATTCTTCTTCTCTCTTCTAATTTAATTCATAATCTATACTTACTTATACTTATCCTTATTATTTATTACTTATACTTATTATGTTATTACTTATAATAATATTATAAAGAGGAAAAGTTAGTAAGTTTGATTGTTTGTTTGTTTGTAAGGGTTAATCTTCGGAAATACTGAACCGATCATGAATGTTATTTCACAATCAGAAAGCTACACTATTCACGTACGCTAAAGGCTATATTTTATTATGATTGAACAAAAAGTTCAGAAAAAAGAATGGCCTGTGTATCAAGTCAGCGGAAATTGGGAAAGATGTGATGCTTTACCGGCGTGCGCTAACAAAACGGTTCAGTATAGACCGACCATAACGTTCATCGAAAATGTTGTTCTTTATTAGTTCTTACAACATAATTGCATCACAAAATTATAATTAACGCCCAACGAAGTGGGCACGGGTCGGCTAGTCGCCTATAAACACGGGTGATTAAAGAGTAAACAACATTTTAGACACGCATTTCAGATTTGCTATAAAGGATACCGAAATATTATATTTTTTTCAAGTTTATGAAAGTCTATGATCACCCAGGTGATGATAGGTATATCCCAGGCTATCAAAGTGGAAGTCATAAATAATACCATATCAATTATAATTTTGTAGGTCTACTCACGGAACCTTGCAGAGAAAGCCCGCGAGCTGGAGTATGAAAAGGAACTGAGTGACTCTTTATTGTACCAGATGTTACCACCGAGCGTTGCGAAGCAACTGAAGCAAACACAACAGGTAATAATCCTACATTGATTACTGTTGACATTATTTCAGAAATATCCTTGTACACCTACACATACAAGATTCTCACGTGTTAAGTGATAGAGATTGATAGGATAATGAGTGTTATTAAAGCACTGAACACAATTGCATAACAATAACTAAGACAGCAGCAAGTGCTGTAAATAAATGCTTTGCGGTTATAAATGTTTACTCTGTTTTGATGTTAGGTATGGTTTATATAAATAATTGTACATATATATCACGAACCCATGACGACATTCATTACAAAATGGTTATTCATCATGGTAAAGGTATTCTAGACATTACTGTGTGTTTACTACATGGAAATGTGTGAAATTTATAATAACAATTCGTACATTATTAATATTCATTGTACGACACATGACAAATTCATTGTTATTAATTATTTACAAATAGGCGTAAGGTGGTCAGTTATCATCGTAAAAACATTATTTTACTTGCGCAGCATTCCTACCCTTTCCAACAATTGTCACGCTGTTATTATTTTTTTTCTTACAAATGAATATTTGCATTTTTTTTGGAGGCTTATGGTAAAAAACAGTGCCGGCAAAAGTGAAAACTTTCGAATAAAAAATGAAACTGACACCCATGGACATATTTTTTTCTATGATGACACCGGATGACATCTTGACTTTTACAGTTTGCTTTGCCGTCTTACGAATTTTCATTCAGGCCACGCGTCCTGACGCGAGTTTTACAATTTTTACCCATCACAAAAAGTGCACAACGCTAAAGAAGTTTTCAGTTCAAAAATGTTCACATAATAATTGGCTTCAATATCACAAAAGTAAAGGAATATTTATATAAAAGTTAATTTTGTATATAAATCTGGCTTAAGCGCTTGAAAAATCGTTGTTTCTTAACATTTTGTAACACGATATACTGTACTCTAATACTTACTAGAATATTGCACAGTCATCGAAAATCCCACACATTATGATTTCATTATATTCAAAATTTTATTTTTTATAGCATAACATAATTTAATCCTGGTAGATAAATTAAATTTGAGCTACAAATTTCCAAATTTTCTGCCAAATTTTGTAAGGCTGCATATTTCCAACTTTTTGTATTAATCATTTTCATTGTTTACTGAAATGAGGCCCTCCAGGCCCGCCTAATTATTTTTGTAGTTTCCTTATGTTCATAAAACACTTTAAAATAATGTCATTTTATTCTCTTTATTAACTACTAGCTGACTCGGCAAAATTAGTACCGCCTCAAAATCTATTTATCAAATATATTTTATATAAAATATAGCCTATGTTACTCGTGGATAATGTACCTTTCAAATGGTGAAATAATTTTTAAAATCGATCCAGTAGTTTCAGTCCTATTCATTACAACCAAACAAACAAACAAAGTTTTCCTCTTTATAATATTATTGTAGATGAGGGTTAAGTACTTTATTAACTTTAATTAATTGAAGGTGGTATATTGAACGGACTAGCAGTTTGGCGCGAACTATACCACCCTTATTAGTTCACCTGCAGAGGCTTTGTAACAGTGTTTAGTATTACTGTATCCTGATTTGAAAAGTATATCAAACGATCAGTTGCCAAGAGGCGTTCCAGGGAAGTTCAATACGCAGGGGTAGCCGGGTGTGTCCCTGTAGTCCCGGGACTAGAATAGGGCTACGGTTTCCCCTGCCTGTAGTAAGAGGCGACTAAAAGGGGGCTTCCGGGGTTGCGGGCGGCAAGATTGGGAGGTCGAGCCGTCCAGCAAGCAAATCTGGGAAGAACGGCGGTATCAATGGTCGCATACCGTCGTAAACACCAGACGGTGTGGTGAGACCTGACGCTCGCCTAGGAGGAGCCCGAAGGGGCAACGCATTCCGAGGACTCCGGTTACGTTCCGTAGGAGATCCCGGAGTCCTCTTGGCAACGCTGAGGACGGCCACCGGGGGGGTTTTAGTGCGGTAAGAATCCCACATAACCCCGTGTCGCTCCTACGACACTGGGTACCTTTTGGAGGTTTCCCCCTCGTAAACAAAAAAAAAAAAGAAAAAAAGGGGTAGCCGGGTAGCCCGACCGCAGGTAGGAGTCCAATTCTATCTGAGGTTGATGATAGATTTCCAAGGGCGGAAATTATTACTGTATTGGTAGGCATGACATGCGTATTATTATTGTTTTTGGGTAGACGTAAGTTTATTCAGCGGTACCTGAATGTATTAGCTCCGTGCTTTGATCTACATTGAACTGCTTGTAATGTCTGTGGATCAATTTAACCAATAATAATATCCCAGGCAAATTAGTCAAATAAGGCCAAGACTCTAGGAATGAGATATAGTTGGCTGTAAAGTTTTAAAAACCTTTATTTTGACCATCTAAAACTTGTCTCAAAACCTACCTAATGTAGGGTATCCGCGTCTACATAAAATCCAAGGTCAAAATTCAAAAAAACGTTTTTTATACATTTATTGCAAATATCTCGTTTTCTATAGGTTTTATGCTATTTGTACTTTTATAAATATTGTAGAGGATTAAATTTTCTACAACTTTTGTTTGTAATTTTTTTTTTGCATTCCGAGGTTACCCTTATTTGCCTGGGCTATAATATAGTGAAGCGTTTATTATTATTTAACACATTAAATTAATTTACTTCTTCTATGTTCTCCAGGTCCCAGCAGAATTCTTCGCGTCAGTCACTGTGTATTTCAGTGATATCGTTGGATTTACAGCAATCGCAGCAGTTTCTACACCATATCAGGTAAAGTTTGTAGTATGCTTTCAGTTTACACATAGTAATCTTAAAAAATCGGTTGTATTACTAAAATCAAATTTAGTTACTAAAACCATCCCTGTATTTTAAATATGAGAAAATTTATAAAAATCACGTGAAAAACAATGTTGAGTAGCGATGAAGTAACGTACGTCATAATAAAATACAATTTAATATCAATTCCATATAAAACAGGATCTGCGTGAAGTCGATCAGAGATGAGTTGCTCCTGAGATGGTATTTTTGTATCAAAGTAAGCCAGCATCCAAACTCTTCTACGGAAACAGAGAAACAGCTCTCTGTTTCACGTTAAGAATGGGTGTGATGTTAGTACTTTATTTTTGAAGGTGGTTAAACCCTTTGTGGTTCAACTCCGACGGCACGACCGCCACACCTATTTCTGCCTTATAACAGCAGTATTAAGCGCTGCTGTGGTCTGGATTGAAGAGTGTGGTCAGGGATACATACTTTTCTAGCTTAATCTTAATCCAGGGGTAGCGGCGCATCTGTGGCCGACCTCAGGCAGGATATATCTAATCCTATCTGGGGTTGATTACGGATGTCCATGGGCGGCAGTAGCCACTTACCATCAGGTGGACTGCATGCTCGTCTGCTACTCGTAACCATACTTGATCTTCTACAATTCTCGTCAGTGATGACCGATGACGATCATAGTTTTATCATATTTGGTTGTTTCACGTTCAAAGCATTTTTTCTAGGTGATAAGTTTCCTCAACTCGGTCTACAAGCTGTTTGATGAACGGATCGAATGCTACGATGTGTACAAGATAGAGACTATTGGCGATTCCTACATGGTCGCTTCTGGATTACCCGTACGAAACGGTAAGGATTGTAAAAATGGAATTTGTTTAAACTTTAATCATTCAAAAACAGTTTGGACTACAATTATTAAACTTGACATTCTGATCAGTCTCTAAAATTTTAATACATAAATGAATATGAGTAAATAAAACTTCATTAGTTCTTAGGCTATTAAGGGGTCAAAAATAGCCCCATTCTAGATTTAGCATAACGCACATAACTGAAAAATCAGAGGTGTGTGCCTTGTATTTGAACTATTTTGAACCTCGGACCCCTCGATCAAGAGGCCGAGTTTCTTAACCACTGTGATATCGCGATTTTACATATCGTTACCTTAATTCGCAAATCAGCCAACTCCACTTTTTGTCACATGTTTTTTTTTATTTATTTTGATTTCGTTCAACGCCATTTACTATCTAAATAAATAAAAAAACCTTTTGACAAAAAGTAGAGTTGGTTGAATTACGAATTAAGGTATCGATATATAAAGTATAAGGAAAATGGGAAATTAATTATGAAATGTGTAATTTGATGACGTACAGTTTTCGTAGAATGAAAGAATATTAATATTTATATTTATTAATATTTTACTTTTTAATGTTACCAAATAAAGCTTAATGTAATATTTCTATTTGCTTGATGATATCATATTTATATAATGCAGTAATTTTATGGGTTTTACGAGTTGATTGGTTTGATTCATATGAATGTTTGCACTTGTCTTTGATGATTTTCCATTTTTAGACAAGGAAAGTGTACTTTCTTTAGTATGGAAATCCCATGATGTAACGTAGCTTCTTAAATATAATTTGAAGCAATACATTTGTTTTTTTGCCCAGATGTCCGATTGTTTGATAGCCTTGACAGGGATAGAGGAAATAGTGTAGTGGGAGGAATAGTGTCTGGAACTAAGCATGATAAAAAAATATAATTACAATTTTGAAAAAAAAGCCTTTATTCAGCAATTATGGTCATACTTAGTTTTTTCTTCGAACATAATTTATTTAATTGTTCTGTATCTTACTTTACCTCCGCATTTTTTGTGTCAGAACGCCCAAAGTGTTGTCGAAAATCATAAAATACTGTCCTTACTGACCGTAGCCGATAACGTCATGGTGTTCTCAGCGGAAATCTTAAGGAAAGTCGTGGAAAATCTTTAATATTTATCGGGAGTTATCATATTTTCATAATTAGCAAATAAAGAGTTACAGGTCCTGGTAAAGATTTCTTGGTAAAGATACAGTGCAAAAATTATTCGAAAACAAAATTGGATGATTAATCTTGCGTCATCCTGTATATGATTTTGAACAACAGCCTACTAACTCGGATTATTTTTGTTTTTGTGAAATTTATTTATTCTTGTAATAAAGTTTTTGTAAACAGTTAATGGTACCTTGTTTAACTTCGTAAAAAGAAGAATTATGATGAAGATGAAATATGAATTATTATGAGAAGAAAAGAATTATAATGTACATACCCTAAGTTGGGAAAAAAGCCTGTTAAAAATAAAATGGAGTGTAAATAGAAACTAACTCAAAATGACGAAATAATGATGTTTGAATTGCACGGAATTTATAAGTATTATATTGATCATATCATATCTTTGATATTTTTTGTGGACAGCTTAAATCTTTGGTTTACCACTTTAAATAAAAATTTCCTCATCAAAAAATCAACAGAAATTAATCTTTTGCTATATATGTTCATTTTTAAAATTCGATAATTATACTACTACTACTTGTTGAATACAATTCGCGCCTTATATTTATACTCTGTAATATGTAGACCACTACACTAGTAAAAGAGAATATATATACTCTGTGACAATTATTCAACGCAGTGACGTGTTTTATTGTAATCCCAAAATATCCATATATTTAATAATTATTATAACAGGTTTCGTGCCCAGTAAAGCCCAGTAATAAAATCAGTACACAATTTTATTTAAATTTGAGAACATTATAGTGTCAAAGACGATAATTGTGAACATAACCTCTCATAAAAGCGTGTCTTTCATTTTGGACTTCTTGTTTAGTGTTTTCGTATTTTGAACTTCAAATATCGTAGAAAAATGGCTTCAAACAACCAAATGGCATTAATTGAAAAATTAACCGGCCGAGATAACTACGCAACATGGCAATTTGCAGTAAAAACCTATTTGCAACACGAAGAGTTATGGGATTGCGTCGAGGTTTCCGATCCATTAAAAGTCGATATGAAAAGAGATACGAAAGCGAAAACAAAAATAATTCTCCTAGTCGATCCAATAAACTACGTGCACATCCAAGAAGCCAAAACTGCGAAGGAAGTGTGGGACAAACTATCGTCGGCATTCAATGACTCTGGGCTGACACGCCGAGTTGGCCTTCTGCGTGATCTCTGCAACACGTCGCTAATTGGATGTCAAAGTATCGAAGAATATGTAAGCAAAATTATGACCACAGCTCACAAGTTACAGAACATAGGTTTTAAAGTAGACGACTTTGCTACTCTCTGGTCTACCTAAATCCTATCAGCCAATGATAATTGCTATAGAGAGCTCAGGCGTCAAGATAACTGCAGACTCAGTAAAAACAAAATTATTACAAGATGTTAGACAATCCGAAAATGACTCCACAGCATTTGGAGTCAACAGAAAATTTCAGAAAAACATGAAGAAACCATCCAAAGGTCCGAGGTGCACTTGTAATAAATATGGTCATAAAAGTCCAGAATGCAGAAACAAACCTAAAGTATCAAAACCAACCAGTTCATCTTATGCTGCTGTGTTCGTGGCATCATCCACATATGATGAAGCTTGGTATGTGGACTCAGGGGCGTCTTCACACATGACTAAGGATGATAGTTTGCTTCAGAATAAGAAAACTGCTCTCATTCAAAACATTAGAGTTGCAGATAACAAAGTACTACCCGTGCAATGCTCAGGGCAAGTAAGTTTAGATACTTTTAATGACCAAGGTGTACAAAAGAAAGTGCTATTTACAAATGTTTTATATGTGCCTGAATTGGCAACCAATCTCATATCCGTGAGTCAGATTATAAAAACTGGTGGACGAGTAACATTCAATAAATCAGGCTGTGCTATTATAGACAGTAAAAGCCAGATAGTAGCAACCGCTGATTTAGTGAATAACATCTACCGGCTGAATATGCCTCCCTCAGGCAATTTTGCATGCATGTCTGATATTGAAGAACAAGATGTCTACCTTTGGCACCAGAGAATGGGACACCTGAACTTTCAAAGCTTAAAGAAAATGACAGAACACACTGACCATGTAATTTTCTCAGCAAAATCAGAAAATCTGACATGTGTAACATGCAAGGAAGGTAAGCAGACACGACTTCCTTTTAAAAGTGAGAGTTCAACCACCAAAAGACCTCTTGAAGTGATCCACTCTGATATATGCGGGCCTATGGAGACACAAACACTAGGAGGCGCCAAATACTTCATAACATTCATCGATGGCTATTCAAAGAAAGTCTATGTATATTTTCTCCGCAACAAATCAGATGCTCTGGAAAAATTTAAAGAATTTAAGCAAGAAGTTGAAAATCAGCTCGATGCACGGATAAAAATACTCCGAACTGACAATGGTCTAGAATATGTCAACAAAAACTTTTCAAATTTCTTGAAAGGTGCTGGCATCATACACCAAACAACCACACCATACAGTCCTGAACAAAATGGGACAGCAGAACGCATGAATAGAACGCTAATTGAAAGAGCAAAATGTATGCTTTTAAACGCCAATTTACCAAAACAACATTGGGCTGATGCCATACATACTGCAGCTTATATTATCAATCGTTCTCCAACAAGGTCCCTATCATTCAAAACCCCTGAAGAAATGTGGTCGGGTCAAAAACCAAATGTGAAACATATGCGCATATTTGGCTGTGAAGCAATGGTGCACCTGCCCCAAGAGAAAAGAAGGAAATGGGATCCCAAAGCCTACAAGATGATTTTCATAGGTTATTGTGATCACACTAAGGGTTATAAATTCATATTACCTAACTCCAGAAAAGTGATCAAAAGTAGAGACGCCACATTTCTAGAATCTACAGTGAAGAGAGACTATGTCCCGGTAGAATTGTCACCCAAGAATTTCAGTAATGATATTACTCAACGAGAGGAAACATCTGATGAATGCAGTGACAATGAAAGATATGAGAATTCAGTAAGCTCGTATGATACAGTGTATGAGAATAAATCTTCATCTGACAGTGACTACTTACCAGACACCAGTGTCGATTCTCCTCCAATAAGTAACATAACATTGAGATCCAAAAGGAAAATAATGAAAGATTCCAATTCCGAAGAAAACACTTACCTGTGTCACCACGAAGAGAACATTTATGATGTTCCTACCACATATAAAGATGCTATAAACTGCGAAGACAGTGAAAAATGGCAGAAATCTATTAATGAGGAATTAAATGCCCATCAGAAAAACAATACCTGGACATGGGTTAATAAACCCCCAAATGCTAAAGTAATAGGATGCAAATGGGTGTTCCGGATCAAACAAGAACCAACAGGTCCCCGTTACAAATCAAGGTTATGTGCCAAAGGATATGCTCAGACAGCAGGCATTGATTATCAGGAAACTTTTTCTCCCACAGTCAGGTATGATTCAATTCGTTTGTTACTTTCAGTAGCTGCACAAAAGAATTTGAAAATTATCCAACTAGATGTCAAAACTGCCTTTCTATATGGTGAACTTAAGGAAACTATATTTATGACACCACCTGAGGGAATGCTGCACAAAGAAAACATGGTATGTAAACTTAACAAATCACTTTATGGGCTAAAACAGGCTCCAAGATGTTGGAATAGTAAATTTGACTCTGTATTAAAGAAGTTTGGCTTTGTTAACAGTAATGCTGACCAGTGTGTTTATATCAGTCATGTCAATAAAAATAAATGCTACTTTTGCCTATATGTAGATGACGGATTGTTACTTTCATCGGATGAATCAGCATTAAAAGAAATAACTTATGAACTGATGACCACGTTTGAAATTAAAATCTTGAACACACCTGACAATTTTGTGGGAATGCAAATAGAAAGGCTTAAAGGTTGTATATTCATACATCAGACTAAATACATAACACAAATGTTACATAAATTCAATATGCATAATTGTAATCCGAACAGTGTTCCAGTGGATCCTCATGTGAAACTAGAAAAAGGAAATGGAGAGCCTGAGAAAAACATACCATACAGAGAAGCTGTGGGGTCTCTCATGCACCTGGCTATCGTGAGTCGTCCTGACATAATGTTTGCTGTAAACCTGGTGAGTCGATACCTTAATTGTTTCAACCAAACACACTGGAATGCAGTCAAGAAGATATTTAAATACCTGAATGATACGAAAGGTTATGGACTGTGTTACACGCACACTCCACTCACCACAGAAATAACTGGTTACAGTGATGCTGATTTTGCAAATGACCTCGACACTCGTCGTTCAGTCACCGGCTATGTCTTCATAAAAAATGGTGCAGCTGTAACTTGGTCAAGCCAAAGGCAACAAACTGTCGCTCTGTCCACAACAGAGGCTGAATTCATGGCAGCGTGTGCTGCCACCAAAGAAGCTATATGGGTCAGACAGTTGCTGAGTGATATTGACGAATACAAACAGAACGCTATATGCCTTCACTTAGACAATCAAAGTGCCATTAGTGTCATTAAAAACTTGAACTTTCATAAACGATGCAAACACATTGAAATAAAGTACCATTTTATTAAAGAAAAATATCAACAAGAAATAATTTCATTAAATTTTGTCAGTAGTGATAATCAATATGCAGATATTCTTACTAAAGCATTGTCTAGAGATAAATTTCATTTCTTCAGATCTAAACTTGGAATGTGTTTGCATGACTCGTCTTAATATTTTTTTTAATGTTGTCAATTTTTTTTTTAAATAAGGCTTAAATTCAGGGAGAGTGTTGAATACAATTCGCGCCTTATATTTATACTCTGTAATATGTAGACCACTACACTAGTAAAAGAGAATATATATACTCTGTGACAATTATTCAACGCAGTGACGTGTTTTATTGTAATCCCAAAATATCCATATATTTAATAATTATTATAACACTACTACTACAAAAATCGAATATTACAATATTCGATTTTTGTAGAAGTTTTGTTCACACTTTGATACGACACGACCTCACATAGGAATATCTAATTCTATCTGGGGTTGATTACAGATGTCCATGGACGGCAGTAGCCATTTACCATCAGGTGGACTGCATGCTCGTCTGCTACTCCTATAGCATAAAAAATATGTCAAAATATGGTATAGAAAAGACAAAGTCTAATATAAACGGGACCTTAGTAGTGTCAAATATTTTTTCAGGCAACAAACATGCAACAGAGATAGCGCACATGGCCTTAGAGCTTTTAGAAGCGACGTCGACATGTCGCCTGCCTCACCGGCCTGATCAGGTACCTACTTAGGTAATCACCGTCTCAGTGTCTTGCTTATGTACTTACGATATTTACTTTAAGATAAGCCAGCTTTTTGTGTTTTTAATAGTAGAAAGTATACGCTTGATTTTTACTATAGTTCGAATTCTTAAGCACTAGATGCAACATGACAGTTAATATAAATCTAACTATAGGTACCTATATGTGTTTCTCAAAACGAGCTCGTTCGATTCCAGACTAGGGAGGGTTGTCTTAATAAGTCAATGATGCAGTTTTCGTTTTTGTCAAAATAAGCCTTTTAGTAGTGTCACTATTTTTACAGTTGCGGATTTGGCTATGAAGGCCTACTTGACAAATTCACCAGTAAAAAACTATTGTCATGTTTATTGAAGATTATCATGACCATATTAGCCACAAACTACAATTTAGAATTTAAGTGTAGACCTTTTTCTAAAAAGGCAAACTTATTTAAAGTTGGAATTATTTAAAGAATCGTCTAATAAAATGAAATTTGATTGTTTTACCCAACTGCAGACTGTTTGCGAGACTTCTTTTATTTACCAGGCAGATGTACAAGAGCATTTTGGGGACTTATTTCAAGGAACAGAGAATTCTTATATGTTTTTTTTGCCAACATGTAGGCTACTAGACAATTCTAAAAGTGAGCAACAGATAAAATCATTTCGAGATTATTTCAAGGAACAGAGAATTCTTATATGATTTTTTTGCCAACATCTAGGCTGCTCTAGATAATAATTCTAAAAGTGAGCAACAGATAAAATAATTTCGATAAAGTCCAAATTAAATAAGGGCATTTTATTCCAGACGTTGTGTATGCGTAGTGGTATCCATACTGGGCCTTGCGTGGCTGGCATCGTGGGCAGCAAGATGCCGCGCTACTGTCTGTTCGGAGACACCATCAACACGGCCAGCCGAATGGAGAGCACTGGAGAACGTAATACTAAGAAGTCGTACTTATTTGCCTACGTCATAGATAAGTATAGATATCTCACCGCCTTGTAATTGAAGGAAGCCATTAAATGACTTAAACACCTGACGAGGTAGCCGTTTAATGGCTGTCATGGTGTAATTTACGCGGAACAATGCCGACAAGGGCAGTTAAGTGGTGCAAAAATACGAAATCGAAGAAAAAGTGCGGAGAAATATCGCTTCATTCGTAAATGATGTAAAAACTACATTTTTTGTAATATTTTTCAAACAGGAAAATGGATAACAGTGACAATTTTAATTGTTAAAACTGTTTACATTTTCTTGTTAGGAGTGAGTAATCTTTACTAATCTATGGCCTACGTTAGGTGCTGGTAGTGAAATTTGAGCTTGCAAATGACTGGCGTCACAAAAATTCCAAAGCCGTTTCATGAATTAACACTAAATGATATTTTATTTCTAAAATAATTCCATACATGTCAGACTTTTACAGCTTATGATAAAAAAATAAAAAAAAATTGCTACTTTCATTTTATTTGTGCATTTTAATAATTAATTTTAATACTAACTTATCTTGTTACAGCCATGAAAATTCAAATATCAGAGGATGTGAAGCGAGCGCTGGATCGAACTGGACTTTTCATTACCACTCCTCGAGGTGTGGTGGACGTTAAGGTATATACCGTCGCATACAGTACCCTTACCATGTTGTTTTGGTATTTGTTTACGTATTTACTCATACAAATTCCAATCAGCGCCCCTAGCGGATTGTATCAGAACTATAGTGTCAGTAACGTAACATTAAATGTCTAAATTGACAAAAGTGCGTTTTATGTTTTGTCTCTCTTTGTGACGTGTGAGGCAGACAAAAAGACTTGAGCACTTACTTTTTGTTATATTTACTCCGTCTACTGAAGCAAACGGAACAGAATAATGGATTGAGTAAATTGTGAACAATAAAGATACATGCAAAATTTCAGCTCAATCGGATAGTGGGAAGTGTGTGAAATTTTACTTGCAAGATTTAGTTACAAAATGGGACAGGTAAAACTAAATAGAGGGTTATAACACCTTTGACGATAACGATGGCATGTATTAATAGCCATGTTGACAAATTTTGAAAACCCCTTCTATTACGTAGGTACATGTCTATCGATTCCAAAAATCGCATTATTTCGGTAATAAATTCAAGCATTTCAGTGACATACCCGAAAATGACGACATTCGCGCCCCGTTAGCGTTTCAGACAAGATGCCGACTGCAGTATTTTATACTTTTATTTAATTGAAAATATATTATATCTCTTTAATTTCTAAATCTTTTTAATATCCTTTAAAAACTGAGTCATTTTTGAGAATTCTTTCAATATATTGTGTTTCTGTAAATCATTTATTCTTTGACTTTTTTAGTACTGCCATCATGCCAATTCTGTCCAACATCATTTGTGCTGTCAGAACAATTTTTAGTCGACGTTGACAGATATGGTTGACAAAAACAATAACTTAAGTAATATATTAAGTAATAAATAATAGTTAATATTAAGTATTGGTTACTCGTATGACGTTATTGAACCGCAACTAAAATGGTGCAAGTAATGATTTTTACCACGGATTTGACGATTAGTTAGGCTTTTATAAACGTTAAAATTACGTTGCTAATATTTCATCACAATATACAATACAAGTAATGTGAGTGATTTATTTAGTTACCAAAATGGGACATGGTAATAGTATAATTACATGATGGAATATCGGGTTTTCCTATTACAATACTTCTAACTGTAATGCTGTAGTCATAATGTATGTAATAGGAAAATGTATATAGCTACCCTAACACCATATTTGTTAATGTGATTATATTTTGAGAAATGCTTAATATTTATATAAAATTTTGAAACCACAACTTTATTCTTATAGACTCGTTCTTCTGTAATCAGTCTCTGATAACATTAGATTTGAATATGAGGTCGAATACAGAAGTGGTAGAACCCTTTGTGGTTGGACTCTGGCGGCGTCACACCTGTTTCTGCCTATTAACAGTAATATTAAGCGCTGGTGTGTTCTGGTTTGAAGGGTGTGGTAAGGGAGACATATAAATAAAATTGGAGTGTCTGTTTCTAATATTGAAATACCCGCTTTTTACTACATGCATATAAATATACACAAGGTACATACACCAAAATAACATTTTTTACAATTTTTGTCTGTCTGTCTGTTCTGGCTTATCTCTGAAATGGCTGAAGCGATTTTGACGGGACTTTTATTGGCAGGTAGCTGACGTAATAAGGAGTAACTTAGGCTACTTATATTTTAGAACTAGCTGTGTCCCGCGATTTAACGCGCGTTATTTATTTTTAACACTAACACTTTTTGTCTAAATTTTTTTTTTATTTATTTTGATTTCGAACGCCATTTACTATCAAAATAAATAAAAAAAACATTGTGACAAAAAGTGGAGCTGGCTGATTTGCGAATTAATGTATCGATATATAAAAAGATCTCGTCGCATTGCAGGGCAAGGGCGAGATGACGACGTACTGGCTGGAGGGCCGCTCGGGCGCGCCGCCCGCGCCGCGCTCCCCGCGCTACGCGCCCGCGCGGCTGCACTGAACGCTGAGCACCACACAAGCGCTGGGGCGATCTGTACCATCCCTTACCATGAGTTTTCACGTTTTGACAAATATTACTGTTTTGGTATTTATTTACGTATTCACACATACAAATTCCAATCAGCGCCCCTAGCGGATTGTATCAGAACTATAGTGTCAGTAACGTAACATTAAATGTCTAAACGGAACGGAATAATGCAGTGAGTAAATGTAACGTAAAATTGTGGGATGTTTTTAAAACTCATGGTAAGGGTACCGGGCGTAAGAGTGAAGATGACCTTCAACAGCCATGGCGACAAATTTTGAAATCCCCTTCTATAATGTAGGTTATATGTAGGTTACGTCATACTTCGACATCCCATACAAAAGTTTGACCAAAACGGTGAGACGCCAAATAATCACGTTATTCGCCCTGATTAGCGTTTCAGACAAGATGGCCGACAGCAGTACTTTATACTATTATTTTATTAAAAATATAATAAATCTTATAACTTGGTCATTAGTCATTTTTGTGAATCCTTTCAACATTTTTTTTTTTTTACTTAAATCATATATTATGATATTTTATATTTTAATACTGCCATCGTGATGTGTGTTGTCAAGCAGGGGCAATCTCCGAGATCAGCCCTGCGGCAGGGTCCAGACCATCCTTTTAAGCACTGCGCGTCAGGCAAGGGTGTAGAAATATTGCCGATATTGGCACGACCGCCATGCACCATAGATTGCCCCTGAGGCAGGTGCATGAGTTGCCCGTCTTACGCTGTTATTGTGCTTTGCACGAATAACTCGTGCAAAGCACCGGCTTGCCAAACCTTCACAAGTTCAAACGTGTGGATAGAGCGTTGAACTTGATTTGTAAACACGCGTAGCATTGTGCGAGACCAAACGTTTGTAATAGTTTCGAGTTTGCGGCAAACTTCAAGCGTGCGGACCCGGCATTAAACAAATAAATGTTACACCTAGTAACCGATGGATGTCTTGTCTTATGTACGGATGACGATTCATCCGAAAAATACGTTTTTTAAATCTGTTTACAAAATAACGTCTAAGCAATAATGTTATAGCAGAAAAACCAATGACAATTTTTTCATTTAGAAAATGTCTCATTCATTTCTAATATCGATTAAAATATTAGTCATTATTCCAAGTATTCTCAAGAAAAATATCCAAATGAGATAATTCGTGAAATTCTGTGCGATCATAATGTTGTTCGGATGACAAAAGTATAAGCAAAGTAGGATGTACATCCACACGCGCAAGACAAATAGCGCCTTTGGCTTAATTTGAAACTAAAGCTAAGGATTAGTAAATGTTCCCTGATGTAGATGGGATATGTACATAAAATATAATTATATTATCATTATTATACACAAAATAATGCACAATTTTATAGCAAGATAGATTACGTCGAGTTTAGTTTTTATATCGCGCAAATGATATACCATTGTAGCACTTTTTTCTGTTCGCATGTTTTTAAGCGCAGAATTATACGTCCATTTGTTATTAGGTTAATTAACTTAGTTTATTGATTCATAAATTACTTATGAATTATTTGACGATTTTACTGCTTTTGTCAATGTACCTTTCCTTTTGATGTAAGTTTTAAATATGGTAAAAAAAAAGTTGTTTTATTGTGGTATCGCCACGGTCCCATTCCTTTCATTATATCTTTTACTTATAGATATTCACTGTTGAAGATGGCTAATTTCGTTATTGTTAAAATAATGTAGTAAGTCAAATATAATTGCTAATTTTGACAGCAGTGATCAACTACATACAAATTACAAGTAGGTAAGTAGACGGCAAAGTTTTTCAGTCTGTGAATAAGTGGTCACTGCAAACAATAAAACGTCACGAGGAAATCCCCATAACTCATCTCCAAAAAGATCTCAAATGTATTTAAGGGTTGGTAGATAACCTGCACTTGAACGCAATGGTAATCTCATCATATGGAGGTGGTAGAACCCTTTGTAGTTCGACTCCGGCGGCGCCAGCGCCACGCTTATTTCTGCCTAGTAACAGTAGTGTTAAGCGCTGATGTGTTCTGGTTTGTAGGGTGTGGTAAAGGAGACATACTTTTCCGAGATATTCCATGCGCCGCTACCCGTGAGGTCTACTCAGAGTTAGCGGCGCATCTGTGGTCGACCTCAGATAGTAATATCTAATTCTATCTGTGGTTGATTACAGATGTCCATGGGCGAACATGACAACACAACACAAGGTGTCAACTCCCGATGTTCACCTTGAACATTACGAACACGCAATGACACGACTCAAGCATTTTCTTATCTGATAACAGTGACAGTTGTAAGCTGTGGATTTGTCAAATAACGAGTCAGATGAAGACAAAACCAGAACTTCTATCTGACTACATTGAAGTGTGGCCCATCGAATGTTCATAATTATGATCCTGGTCATAGAAAATGTGTCGGACCACCGTACTACCAGGGTAACGGCCGGTGGTATGGTAGGTCCGTCATTATATAGACTTGATTTGAATGAATGAAAGAATTTATTTATTTGTTAAAACATGCGTTTATAAAGTTGTGGATACATAATTATTGTATTCGGCATGCTCCACCGGTTGATCCGATGTACAAATCATAGTTTGTTTTATTCTTATGAATAAAACTTTAAATACTAACTATAACTAATTACAACTTTACATAAAAAAATAAAATGTTAAAAATGTTTTACTAAAATTTATTTTCAATTTATTTGAATAATGTCATCAAAAACTTCCTTAAAACTATAATATTATTTGTTTAATTATAATAACTAGTATTTAAATTTTGTCAACCCTTAATTTTTGACATTGCGCCTCACCGGGTAGCATGGCGTTTCAGTAGTATATTTCTGCCTTAATAGGTTGATGATGACATTAGGAAGTAATTACTTAGCAGAGACAGAATATCAAATAAGAGGTTAGCCGACCTAGCTTTCACAATGTGTGTGGTCAAAGTCGGGTAAATTCCTTCTATAGGTATCCTTTCTGTGGTGTACAGGTATTTTTAAAACAATATGACTATGCGTTTTTTATATTGCCGACATTTCGACCCAGTTGCATGGATCGTATGTATCGTTGCATGGCGAAACACGCAACTATACAACTGGATCGAAATATCGGCAATATATAAAACGCATATCGTGAGTACCCATTACATAATAATATGTCTCAATTCCACGATAATTCTGGTAATTCTATTAATATGTGTAACCCCAAATGATAGCTATTTTTTGTGGTAGAAGTT
Source organism: Epargyreus clarus (assembly GCF_041222505.1). Taxonomy (NCBI): domain Eukaryota; kingdom Metazoa; phylum Arthropoda; class Insecta; order Lepidoptera; family Hesperiidae; genus Epargyreus; species Epargyreus clarus. The sequence continues at coordinate 13,317,964 of NW_027332212.1, forward strand.
TCCTATAATTATTGATGCTTCTTTGTTGTATTATTTGAACGGATTCTAAAAGTCAGGTCCACACTTATTTATAAGAAGCATTCCAAGATATTGTTTGTACACCATCTTTTTTGTTACAAAACAAAAATACTTGATTAACTTGACAAACAACTTTATTACAAAAAATATAATTAGCAATAATAATATAAAGTACATTTTAATTAAATAAATATTCAGACTTATTAATTCTGTACACGTAGTTATTGCTCCGTGCACGCGGAATGTGTTGCAGCTGTATTGCAGAGGCAATGCACGCGTGTGGGTTTGCGTGCAGCTTGTGAGGTGACTACATGTTAATGTCACGACGACGTTAGCGGCTATGGTCAGTAAGGGCAGCAATTTCATCGACGGTTTCCAATCTACCGTGTTGTCCTGAAAATGCATGTACCTATATTATTTCCAATATTCATCGAAAAATTCATCTGAGGTATGTATGAAATATAATTAACACATCATTATCATTATTCTTTATTATAATAGATACTTACTCTTCCAGGGATAAACAGCTGCTGCCAAATAGTATTGAATCACCAGTACAAGTAATTTCTATTGCAGTAGCTTCTCGTTTCACTCTTTTAACTATATTACTGTTTGGATCCTGTCGCACTACTTCTGCATTGAGTTCTGGATTCGTTTTGAATATTGGCTGACTATCGGCACGGATCACTAAGAGCACTAAACAAAGCGCACAGATCATACGATTCAACGCCATGATGCTTCTACGAGGGCCTGTAGAGAACTGAATGAATCGTCACAGATCAACGTGCTTATATATATTATAATAAGGAAAATTTATTGTTTTAGTTAATTCAGTTCTTACTTCCTATGTGTCATAATTACACGTGCACGCGCGTACAATGTCCATATACAGTTAGCTAAAAAAAATACATTTATTTCATTAGCTTCTTACTCGTATTTATACTTATATCTTCTCATCCAGTTTCGTTTCAAAAATTCACAGTGTCAGAGAAGAGCCAAGTCATGACATTTTTAAAAACATCCCACATGTGGTTGTATAAGTTTTAAAAAATAATTTTATAGTTTGTATCAGAAAGAAATTGACAAATATCGAACTTAATTATATCAATATTTCCAATTTTGGCAACGATTCAAGATCAAAAATCGAAAATTAATATTAAATAAATTCTGCATATAAGGATTTATCAAATTTTGATGACTGGTAGGAAAAAAAAATGGAAAGAAAATAAGAATGTAATATCCTAATTGAGAGTTACCCAAATTTATATTGGTACGAGTTTTTTTATACGTATTCTATTACTTATCGAAATAACGTATACAGCTTTGTTTGTATTTCGTAAACGCATTACTAGCCCAATGCTGGGCACAGGTCTTCTTGGAGTGAGAGAGTATTTGGCTGTATAGTCTGTGGAGTAGAGCTAAGTGAAAGAGGTGTAGAGCTTAATGAGAATATTCGATTGGAATGCAAAGTCTTATCGGCGGAAATATGTTAAAACGGACACAAATGTTTGTCAACGCTGGTGGAAGAGACTTGACAGATATCATCTTTTCTAATAAGCGGCACCCTATAGTTATAAATCTTATCGATAACGCTTAGCAACATAAATTTAAATGTTTTAGTTAAATTGAAACGGGTTTAGACTATAGTTAGCTGAGCGAGAGCGACTTCATACAGCTGTTACATCAAATACATCTTGGTGAAATACACCTGGAAGTCCTATAAACAATGTTAAAGGTGTGTAAAATCTCAATCCGTATTTGGCCAGCGTGATAGACTATGACATAGTTATAATATAATCTTCCCTTCTCGTTCCAAAAGGGAATCCGAACAGGTAAATACTGTATGTCGTCATCAACGCGTAATGTTGACGACCGTTACACCTTTTACAGCATTACGTTTATTACAGCGTCATTCGGCACATTTTATCCTCATCCAATTCCTACCAGGGTACATTTACAAAATTTTTATTTTCCTTAAATAAGGCTATTGGAAACTCCTGAAATCAGTTCAAACGCTTCCATCATGGCGCTTAATTGGTTCTGTGTGTTATATTTATTTGTTTTATTAGTTTCTGTCAATAGTCAACTAGTTTCAAGAATCGATAAAAAAAATACCATAAATACGGTGCAGCAAAGTCAGTATCTAATTTATTGTGATGAAGATTCAGCCAGGATAGGTATATTTTGTCACCCATGCAAGAAGTAAGTATTAACAAAAGATTTTAACTCCACTACCTTTTAGAGGATACATAAGCAACAGTGATATCATAGATAAGAAGCCATACATAAAATACGTCACACGATTTTTTTTATTTTTAAAAAGTGAACTGTATAGCACTTCGTTGATAGTTGTTATTATAATCGTCCCTGTAGGTCCGGGAGTAGAATAGGACTACAGTATAGGTATATTTTGTCACCCATGCAAGAAGAGAGTATTAACATAAGATTTTAAATCCACAACCTTTCAGAGGATACATAAGCATCAGTGATATCGTAGGTAAGAAGCCATACATAAATTACGTCAATTTTTTTATTTGTAAAAAGTGAACTATATAGCACTTCGTTGATAGGTGTTATTATAATCGTCCCTGTAGGACCGGGAGTAGAATAGGACTACAGTATCTCCTGCCTGTTGTAAGAGGCGACTAAAAGGGGGCTTTCGGGTTTGCGGGGGCAAGAGTGGTAGCTCAAACCGCCCGGCCAGCGACCCTGGAAAAGGATGGCTGTATGTGTGGTCGCATACCGTCGTACCCACCAGACGATGTGGTGAGCGTGATGCTCACCTGGTTGGAGCCCGACGGGGCAACGCGCAAAGAGGACTCCGGTTGCGTTCCTTTGGAGATCCCGGAGTCCTCTACGCAGCTCCGAGAACGGCCACCGGGGGGGTTTTAGTGCGGTAAGAATCCCACATAACAACGTGTCGCTCCCACGACATTTGAAGGTTTCCCCCTCGTAAACAAAAAATAAATTAAAAGAGGTATAGATTGGATAAATTGTTTTTCAATAGCGTTAGACTATTTAGATAAGTAGACGGCGACGTTGGAATGACATACTTAATGACGTTGGAATGACATGTTCATATACTTAATCCGTTGTGGTTTTTTTGATTTAATTATACAGTGTAACAAAAAATCAATGTCTAATTTTTGTTTGCAGAATTGGTGAAATGAGAGGATTAAAAATGAAGCCGTGTGGAAATAGATGTTGTTTTATCTGAAAGCGACGTTGGTTATCTTCTGAACTTGAAGCATATCTTCGTCCATGCGACCCGCTGAAGCCCATCAGCGTGTGTGGTGTTCCGTGTATATCATAATGTAGCTAGGAGATCTCAATATTATTAGCATAACTTTACAAACACTCGCATGTGTATTGTAGATAATAATACTGTTCATGTTATAATTTATATAAATTTTAAATAAAACAATATTATAATAAACTGATGTATTCTATCTCTATAATATATCTGACTATATAATATATCAGAATAACTGTAAGTTGTTACTTGTTTGTGTATTTAAGTATAAAAAATAACTACTACACCCATTTTGATAAATTGCAAAGTATAAATGTATATTATCTCAACTCCACAATCACTAGTTAGTCTCAATTTTTCAATATTTTTTTATTATATAACTATGTGCCTAACCTAGAGACAAGACACGAAAAACAACGAGTTAATAAACAAGTGTCAATGGGCATAATCACAAATTTTAAAATTCCCTTCTACGGTTAAAATACGGTGACACGCCTGAGTCGTCACACGAAATGACGTCATTCACCCCGATTAGCGTTTCAGACAAAATGGCCGAATGCAGTATTTTATACTCTTACTTTTATTTTTTTGAAAACATAACAAAGCTTAAAGTTTAAATTAAAATTGGGTCATTTTCGAGAAATCTTTTAATGTATTGTTTTTACTTCAATTATTTATTACTTAATTCTTTAGTATTCTATTTCTTATTGTATTCTAGTCTTTGCTATTCTATTTTAAGCTGAAAAGAGAGTTCCAAGATCAAAGTTACCAATACTTCTTAGAGCACTATATGCAATATTATGATATCGCATCAAAAGAAACAAAATGCCATATTTTATGAAACACTTTATTACAAAAATAAATTATTATATTATACATTAAACTTAAAATACATATTCAGACTTATTAATTCTGTACACGTAGTTACTGCTCTGTGCACGCAGAATGCATTGCAGCTGTATTGCAGAGGCAATGCACGAGAGCGGGTTTGCGTGCAGCTTGTCAGTTGACTACACGTTACTGTCACGTTGATGTTAGCGCCTACGATTTTCACAAGGAATACATTTGTTTTCCTTTTCGCTATACCAGTAGCAAATACGTTCCTCCTCTTCCCTTCTGAAAAATAAAATATATAACATAAATATAATAATAATTATTATTACCTAAAGTATATCTATTTATCTATTTCGGATATTTATTCCAAACGGAAGAACCGGTTTTGACTAAATTTGTCGTTTGGCAGATGTCCTAAATTACAGTAGTATTCCTACAAAATGAAAGGCTACACACTTTATTTGAATAGTAACTTGTAATTATTTTTTTATTTATTTATATCCTTTTATTATAACATAATGGTAATTGGCCAAACATGAGTCCAACCCTTATGATTATTATTAGTGGAAGGTGGTAGAACCCTTTGTGGTGCGGCACCACTGCCACACCTATTTCTGCCTAATAACAGCAGTGTTAGGCGCTGCTGTGTTCCGTTTTGAAGGGTGTGGTAAGGGAGACATACTTTTCCGAGGCGTTCCAGCTTAGTCCTGAGGGTTCGCGGCGCATCTGTGGCCGACCTCCGGTAGGAATATTTAATTCTATTTGGGGTGAATTACAGATATCCACGGGTGTCCAATATCAAAAAAAAAAATAAAGAACACGGAGGTTTCTGTACCACCGTTGTATCTATTTTTAGTATTTGCTAATTTCGTTATTATGGCAGCAATACATGCATTATGAAAAAAATCAATCTTCCTATGGTTCAATATTTATTAAGAAAATGTCCGAAAATTACCGGTTTCTTGTATCGGGACCTTCTTGTACTTTTTCCTTTGTAGTATTTAGTACGCAGAAATACACAATTAACATTTCAAGTGTCTATCTATAACATAACAGGAGATAGAGCCACGTTACTAACGGGCAAACGGTCAGACGGCGAAGACTTTATAATAGGATTGCGTTTTTACTCTTTGGATACGGAACCCTATAATGGCAAGTATTGCCTTTTTTTTCTTATCACTATCTTAATACATAACATTGAAGTTGACGTAAATGGAGGCGTAGATAGATACTATTACAAAATATAGTAGCGTACACATATTTGATACACACACGCGTACAAATTTGGTTCTGTAATTATAATGGTTACTTACTCCTCACAAGACATACATGAATCGCCCCATGGTTCTGAACCCCAAGGACAATAATCATTGAGACCTTCGCCAATAAAACTTTTCAATCTTCGCAAAACACCACTGCTTTCATTCTGCATTTCAGCACTGAGCTCTGTATTTGTCTTCGATATTGGTACACTAGTAGCACAGATAACCAAGAATAAACAGAGCGCACAGGATATACGTTGCAACGCCATAGTAAGCTCTACGAGAGCCTGTAGAGAACTGAATGAACCGAACAGTTTAGCTAACTTTTATATTATAAGGAAAATGTATAATTGTATTAATAGGTAGGTATTTCCTACATGATTACGAATCATTCAAGCCTTGTACGCTTACTTGGTATGGTCAAAAACATAGTACAATTATGTCATACTTAATTACAAATATCTACATTTTTCTACAGTACATGTAAACTAAATAGTAGTAGCCCCAACAAAGCCCTGTCTCTATTAAAGGCTTACAGATCTCTGCCTGCGTACACGAATTGACCTTAGAGAAGTTAAATTGCTTGTAGTTTGTAATTTCGAAGGTGATAGAACCCTTTGTGGTTCTATCCCGGCTGTACCATCGCTACGCCTATTTCTACCTAATAACAGCAGTCTTAAGCTTTAGAACAGACAAACTTCTGTTTGAAATCACAGTCAACACTAAATTTCTTGCATAGTCGTCAGCGAGGAGATTACATTGATATATATGATTGACGTGCCTATATGAAAATAAATGATTCACTTTTAAGGTATTAATAAGGAACGAAAGGAAATAAAATTTTTGGAGATGCTTAATGTGCATTCAAAAGCTAACACACCTGTTCATATAGGTAGTATTTTGATATTATTATTTCAAGGTGGTAGAACCCTTTGTGGTTCGACTCCGGCGGCACCACCGCCACACCTATTTCTGCCTAATAACAGCAGTGTTAAGCGCTGCTGTGTTCCGGTTTGAAGGGTGTGGTAAGGGAGATAGACTTTTCCGAGGCGTTCCAGCTTAGTCCTCAGGGGTAGCGGCGCATCTGTGGCCGACCTCAGGTAGGAATATCTAATCCTATCTGGGGTTGATTACAGATGTCCATGGGCGGTAGTAGCCACTTACCATCAGGTGAACTGCATGCTCGTCTGCTACTCTTATATTATAAAAAATAAAAAAAAATTATAGAATTCGGAAGGTAAACCATCTGTGGTTCGACCCGGACGGCACCACCGCCGCACCTATTTCTGCTTAATAACAGTGATAAACGCATCTATGTATGTAGGGTGTTCTTGTCTGGTAAGACATACATATTTTTCCGAGACATTCCAGCTTAGACAGTTTAGTGGTGCATTTGTGGGAGACCTCAAGTAGGAATCTAATCTTATTTGAATTTGATTACAGATATCCATAGGCGGCAGTAGCTACTTACCATCAGGTGAACTGCATACTCGTCTGCTACTCTTATATTACAAAAATACATATATGTTAACGCACATACAGTCATCTCTAAATCTAATTTCAATATTCTTATCGTTATGAATTTATAGATGCGTTGTTAAGTACAGACTAAGTGGGAATACCACATATAACAATGACTCCAGAACAAAATTGCAACTTTATGGGAGAAGCACCGAAAAGTTAAATTTGATTAAACCGAAGTTTATGAATCTATATTTCTTTACTGAGACAAATGTCCTCCTCGCTTATACCATATTTGTAACATTAATTATTCTTCATTGGATATCATACGCGTAATACGCTCACTATTAACAAGTAATTAATTAAAAAATCAAAAAACCCGACTGCACCATAAAAGCCAAAGCAGAATTTCCAAAAACGGTGAAATAGGCGTTTTATTATTTTTATCCAAAAAGCCAAATACATAATTTCATAGAAGGTATCTGCTTCAAAATCAAAAGATGTTCAAAAAATATTATCCTATTTTATCCTCGTAGTGCTCATTTACGCTATATAAATAACCTATGAGTAAAATTTCGAGCACTCTAAAGTTCAGCGGTTTTCCTTTGCGTTGATCTTTATCACAGCAACACTACTCATTTAGTCAGACAGTCATCTCAATGTGTTTTATATATGTATATATTATATAATGTTTGTGTAATATCTTTTATGTTCCTTTATTTTGATATCCTACTCGATAGGTTTGGTTAACTTTTTTAAAAACGTGTTACTATTTCGCAAGAACATTACACCATTTACGCTCCATAAAATATATAACTTCAGTAATTCAAAGTCATTATTTTACCTCGTAATGGGTAGAATTTCATTATTTTTATCCAACAAGCCAAATACAAAATTTCGTAGTGTTTGCTTCAAAATTGACGATTGTTTAAATGACCTTTTAACCCTTATTTTAGCCTCTACGAGGTTAATTTTTTGGAAGGGGATAGATAGGTGTATCCTTGTTCCAACCCAGGTAGCCAAATACTAAATTTTATAGTAGTTGCTTCAAAATTAAAGGATTTCAAAAAAACAGTTTTCCCCTATTTTACCCTCTTAGGGGTGGAATTTCCAAAAAGCTTTTCTTAGTACTTATTTACGCTATATAGCAAACCCATGTGAAAAATTTCAGAACTCTAAATTGAGCGGTTTTGGCTGTACTTTGATTTCTGAAAAATGAAAAAGTCATTCAATTAGTCAGTCAGTCAGCCATCTTGCTGTTTTATAAAAATACAAATATGTTTTTATAATCTACGTTTAATTTACTTTCATTTGATTCCCCACTCGATAGGTTCGGTTAACTTTTTTTTTGAAATGTGTTACTATTTCGCGCCAAAAATTTGCCCTTTTGATTTTTTTTTTTCAAACACCTATCTAAGGACACTCGGGTCATTGAGATGAATATAATGACACATTAACTGTCGAAATTTATCCATCCGTTTGTAAGATCGGATCAAATAAAGAAAGACAAACATACAAGATACGCGCGAAAAACATAACCCTTCCTTGGCAGTCGGGTAAAAAGCAAGTTATCATTTTTAATTATCTTGATTTAAACTATGTTGATAACTCCAAAAGGTGTCCGATGCCGTGAGAGCGACACTGGGTTATGTGGGACTCTTACCGTACTAAACCCCCCGGGTGGCCGTCCTTGGCGCTACGTAGAGGACTCCGAGATCTCCAAAGGAACGCAACCGGAGTCCTCTAAGGTTGTTTGTCCACCGCCACCGTCACCGAGCACCATCATTCCGGCCGCCAATACTTCGAATAGCTCGGCGTGACCATTAGATCGGCACTCGAGATTTTGCCGGGGCGATGTGCCGGCAATATAATAAACGTTTGAACTTGTCCATACACTGCCGTCACACGCGTGACAGCTGGAACAAACTAAACCGTCGATTTTGGTCGCGGTGGACATACGGTCACGTCAATCACGTCATATTATGGTCGGCCCGAAATAATCTCGTTCTCGGTGACGGTTCGGTGACGGTGGCGGTGGACAAACGACCTAAGGTTCATCCAGTTCAGTTTTATATAATAAGGAAAACATATTGTTGTATTAATAAGGTATGACTTGATAGGTAACTTCACAATTATCCAATCAAACCACATGAAGTAAATAAATGGTAAGAAAAGGAAATAAACAGTTTGTTACTCATGTGATTCAAACTACTCTTATCTCCTGTTCTAAACTTGCAGAATAATATTGTTATTATAGTTAGTCACGTTGCAGTTTAACTCTAAAATACCCACCTTATTTTTACTGCTTAATATTAATGAACGCGTGGGATGAGTTTATTAGAAAACAATAAAATTACTTCGATCATTTTTTTATAAGTTTCCAATGTTTTTCTACGAGTACGTAGTAGGCTAACCGCTGCCTTCGCTAAAATGTTACTTAATAAAATAAAATTAGATCAAGTATGTTTCAAATAGAACGATAAACTTAACCACCACCACAACCACTTAAAAACCACAAAGGGTTCTACCACTTTCAAAAACTACAGCATACACTGATATAATATTGACCTCATTTCATGATAGTCCCGAAGTGGAGCTATGTGTCTAAGACCTATACATATTTCAGTGTTATAGTGTTTCTGCTATTCGGAGTTGATAAGGGAGTTCCCAGATATATCTTCTAAGAGGCGTCTCAAATTACATTATGTTCAATCTTATGATATCGCAACAAAAGAAACAAAATGCCATTAACGTATCAAACAACTTTATTACAAAAATAAATTATTATATTATTACACTATATATACAGGGTTACCGAATATTCGATACATTCCCTTGGAGGGGTAAAAGTAGAGCTCATTTGCAACAGATTTTGTCATTAAGTACCCTAGCAGATAGTGATTTGTTTTTGAGATATTCAAGTTTTTGTGTTTTTATTTCTAAATACCGATTTCAGGCAAAAAATAAAATGTTCCTAAGTGAATGTCCTATTTTGATCCTATTTTTGTGCATAGTTTTATACCTATGTTTTAAGAAAGTGTTGCGATGTTACGTATAAGATTTTTATGCCTAACATCGCGAGTTTTATACTTAACATCGCGACACTTCCTTAAAATTGTTATTTTAAGGAAGTGTGTGAAACAAATCACTATCGGCTAGGGTTCTTAATGACAAAATCTGTTGCAAATGAGCTCTACTTTTACCCCTGCAAGGGAATGTATCGAATTTTCGAATTACTGCTCTGCGCACGCAGAATGTATTGCAGAGGCAATGCATGTGTGAGATATTACTTTGGAGTGAAGCTATATGTATATTACCTTGATCAAAAAGTTCTCGGAATGATCGCTGTGTGGCGCTCATAGCACTCAGTTTTTTCTGGTGTTTTGCTGCTCAACTATTACTGTAAGTAAATCCAAGATGTCCCTAAAGGTGATACCTAAAATCGAATTTAAAAAATGATTCGAGGACTGGGTCAAACGTTGCAACGCACTTATTGCAGTCATTCAGGACTACTTTGAAGAGGACAATATTGTTTTTTAACAATAAACTGGTATTGATTATTTTTTTAATACATTTCGGGAACTTTTTCATCAAGGTGGTATTATAATAAATATTCAAATAGCAAGTAAACATTTAATAAATTACTTTAATTTAATAAATTTAAAAAGTAAATACAGCTATTAAAACATTTAAGAAATCGTTTCATGTTTCTATAAATATGAATAATGTTTATCATTACATCATAACCGGTGGTCAGTACCCTTACGTTTTGACAAATACGACTTTTTGTATTTGTTTACGTATTTGCCCATACAATTTCCAATCAGCGCCCCTAGCGGATTGTATCAGAACTATAGTGTCAGTAATGTAACATTAAATGTCTAAATTGACAAAATAGCACTTTATGTTCTGTCTCTCTTTTTTGCGAACATGTGAGGCAGACAAAAAGACTTGGGCACTTATTTATTGTTACGTTTACTCAGTCTACTAAGCAAACGGAACAGAATAATGGATTGGTAAGGGTACAGATGTGGGGCAAAGTGGGGTAGTTCATAATCAGACGCCTAATATGACGTTACTCTGCCCCTGTCGGTGCCATTCGACTCTGATAACCCACTAATTATTTTTCTTTGAGTGTGGTTATATTCCAGACAAGTATATTTTCAATATATTTTACTTTATAGTTATACATTAGTGTTATATTTATTTTAATCTAACACACGCGTGCGGGTCTGCGTGTAGCTTGTGAGTTGTCTACACGTTAGGTACTGGCACGATGATGATTACGATTTTCAGTATGGAACACATTTGTGTCCCTCTTCATTATACCGGTAAGGAATATCTTCCTCCTTTATGCTTCTGAAAAATAAATAATATTACATACATATAAAAATTATTGTTACTATTATCTAAAGTCTATCTATTTGTCTATTTCGGATATTAATTCGAAACGGACGAACCGCTTTTGACTTCATTTGTCGTTTGGCAGATTGTGACCTAAAGTACAGTAGAATAGACTTCGTACAAAATGAAAGGCTGTAGTATTTGAATATTAACTTGTAATTATAACATAACTAGATGACCCGGTGACTTCGTACCACCTAACTCTTTATAAGTGACCATCTGTACCCCATAACAGTCTTAATGTTTGACTCAGTAACAGAAACTTCATTGTGTATAATGATACTTTTCATAGTGTTTGCTTCCAAATTAACGGGTTAGAAAATACAATTTCAACCCCTATTAAACGACCTTAAGGGTTGCCGTTCCAAAAATGGTGAAATAGGTGTTCTATTATAATTGTGTAATTATAATGTATTTTCAATCAAAAAGCTAAATACCAATTTTCTTAAACAAAATCTGCGGATTTCTAGACGAAGTTTCAACCACTATTTTACCCTCTTAAGAGTAGGTTTTCCATAAATTCATAAAAAAAGTATCCTATATCAGTTTCCTGTTTCTAAGCTACCTCACCACCAGTTTTCAACAAACTGGTTTAGCCGTTCTTGAGTTTTAAATAGTGTAACTAACGAATTTCCTTTATATACAGTGTGAATTTTTCAAATGGACCTTCAGGGCCAAATTCGAAACTCTAAGGATTGGCGAAAGTTGCTGAAAGGAGTTACATATAAAACATTAGGCCACAAAAATTGTTAAATCGCGAAATATTATATTAAGAAATGGCAGTAACTTAACTGCCAAATTAATATTAAAACATACGTATTTTCATAAAATTGAGGCTTTTCATTTAGTTTCTTATTTATCATTACTTTCCAGAATTTGATCCTTATAAGCGGCACTATCTGATAGTGGAATAATATAGTGGGTGTATTTTTTTTTCAAATAAACTCGTTCGAATCCCGGCTAGAGAATTGGTGTTTTAAAGAAGTAATTATGCAGTTTTAGGTTTTTATCAAAATCGGCCTTGTAACTCCTTTCAGCATTTTTCCAATCCTTATATTTCTGATTTGGCCCTGAAGGCCTATTTGAAAAATTCACCTTGTATACAGGAAGAACATTTATATGAAAACTAGCTGACCCGGCAAACGTTGTGTTGCCATATAAATAAAAAAATGTTAGGGATGAACAACCCTTATCACTTAAGGGTATGAAACATTAAAAAGGAAATGAAAATTAGATAGTAGCCGATTCTCAGACCTACTGAATATGCATATAAAATTTGGTGAAATCTGTATCGGTAAAGTCGTTTCGGAGGAGTACGGTAACTAACATTGTGACACGAGAATTTAATATATTTACTAGTGGTGCCCGCGGCTTCGCCCGCATTTTAAATAAATAATATGACATACATAAAAAGGAAAATATGTACCTGCATTGGAATGACAGTGGTGCCATCACTTGATCAAATGCATAGTTTCCGATTCTATAACTACTTACAAATTAAAAATTAATTAAAAAAAACCTTTTCCCACGGACTAAATTGTGAATCTAAACCATTCTCAAGTCCCCCTGAACACACACAACAAATTTCATCAAAATCATACCAGTCGTTTAGGAGGAGTTCAGTGACACACACACGCACATAAGAAATATATATATAAAGATTCCAATACTCGTTTAGAAACGTCGATACTTACTCGTCACATGGTATACAGGTATTTCCGAATAGTATAGACCCTTCGGTACAGGTAATGTCTATATCAGTAACTTCCCGTTTCACTCTTGATCCAATATAACTGCCCTTATCCTGTTGCACTTGTCCTGCAATAAGCTCTGCATTCATCTTAGATATCGGTTGACTATCGGCACAGATAACTAAGAGCACTAAACAAAGCGCACAGATTATGCGTTGCAACGCCATGTTGCTTCTACGGGAGCCTGTAGAGAACTGAGTCAACCGTAACAATATATTATTATCTTAGTTTTATGTAATAGGGAAAACATATTGTTATACTAATATGGTATTATTTGATAGGTAATTACACAATTATGAAATTCAATCACCGGAAAATCATATCTCCTATCCTTTAGGATAGGAGATAAGTTTACTTGCAAAATCATTTTTAGCGAGTCACGTCTCGACATGTTTCAGTATTTTTCAATTTAACCCTAGAATACTAACCTTATTTTTATACTGCTTAATACTAATATAAAATTGATATTACGTTTTGTACACAATAAAACATGTTTTTGCAAATTTAGTGTTTATTCATTGATGGTTGTATGACTTGTATTGTTTGCGTTTACATAATGGAATAATAAAAGAAAACATCATGATGAACATACATAATTAAGTCAATCAAAAATATAAAAATGTATAAAGCATCATATCTTCGCGACCGTCAGCAGGCAGTTCGTCTGGAGCGTAAGAGCTCTAAGTGGGCTAACCTTACTGCTGGGGTTCCATAAGGCGGTATACTTTCTCCTTTATTATTTTCGTTAATTATTAACTCCATCACTACACTTCTTAACTGTTCGTATGATCTATATGCTGATGATTAACAATTATAAGTGCAGACAAGTATCGGTGAAGTTGACAAAGCTATTCAGGCTATCAACAGTAACTTACAGGCTGTGAAAGATTGGTCTAGTCAGTATGGTGTTTCTGTCAATCCCTTGAAGTGTCAGGCCATTGTAGTAGGTAGTTCGAGACTGCTGTCTAAACTCGACTTTGCGAATTTACCCACTATTACATATGACAATATCACTATTCCTCTTTGCAATTCCGTGAAAAACCTTGGGCTTGTCATTGATAGTAGTTTGAGCTGGCGAGCGCAAGTCACCGAGCTGAGCCGAAAGGTAAATGCCACGCTCCAATGCCTATATCAGCTTAAATTTTTAACAGTCTCTTTCTGCCTGTTATTGATTACGCGGATGTGTGCTATCCAGACCTGACGGATGAACTTCTTGATAAGCTAGACCTTCTTAATAATTACATCCGATTCATTTTCAACCTACGTAAGTATGATCATATTTCTAAATATAGACGTCAGCTTAAATGGCTAACTATTCGTCAAAGGCGTAACTCTAGAATTCTCCTGGTTCTGTATTCTATTTTACATGATCCAGCTCCTCCTACGTATCTAAAGGAAATTATTCAGTTTGACTTTTCGTTTCACGACTGTGGACTACGTTCGTCCAGAATTCTTAAAGTCAATTTTCCACCGCATAATAGTGGTTTTTTCCAGTATACCTTCACAGTACAGACGCTACTACTTTGGAACGCCCTGACCGAAAACATCAGGAAAGCCACTTGTAGGAACAACACCTTCAAGAGAATGGTTCGGGAACATTACTTACGCATGTGCTCCAATACTTGAGTCTTTAAACTTTCCTTAATTCACTATGTTGTTTATATTTATTTTTATATATTATATTTTTATTATATATTTATATATTATTTATATTTATTTATTATTATTATATGTAGGTATTGTATTTTTTTCTCATAGCTTGTATTTCTTGTTATTTTATTATTACTGTTTTTGTTTATGCCTACCACATGCTATCGTCATCACCCAGGGTCGACTGGCAGAGAATGCCATGAGGCATTAAGTGCCTTACCCTTTGTAACCCTTAGTTTAAGGTGTACAAAAATAAATAAATAAAGTTAAACTTTAGGACTGTTTATACAAAAAAACTAGTATTTTTTTGTTAATTTTTGCCGGTTATACTTAGAAATTGGTTTATTTATCGAACATATCCCCGTTGGTAATAGTAGGTAAGTACAACAATTCTGGTGGATGATAATACACACCAATAACACTAACAGTGTTAGATTCATCGATTTACAAGTATCGTAAACTAGCTGCACTCGCAGTTTCATCCGCGTTTAAAAATGTAACGTGACGTACTTATAACCGAAATTTTACTAAGTATACTTTTAACAATTTTAATGAAATAACAATTTTCACAGGTTACTAGTTACTGATAGCGTATTCATATAGAAACATATATTAACTATACTTTACGTCGTATTTTAAAAGCGTTCTGTTTCAAGTTTTTCTTTTTTACCCGACTGCCAAGGAAGGGTTATGTTTTTCGCGCGTATCTTGTATGTTTGTCTTTCTTTATTTGATCCAATCTTACAAACGGCTGGATGAATTTCAACAGTTAAGGTGTCATTATATTTGTCTCAATGACCCGAGTGTCCTTAGATAGGTGTTAGTAAAAAAAAATCAAAATGGCGGATTTTTGGCGCGAAATAGTAACACATTTTAAAAAAAAAGTTAACCGAACCTATCGAGTAGGGTATCAAATGAAAGGAAATTAAACGGAGATTATAAAAACATATTTGTATATATATAAAACAGCAAGGTGACTGACTGACTGACTAACTAAATGACTTTTTCATTTTTGAGAAATCAACGTACAGCCTAAACTAAGGACCTTACAGTTCTGAAATTTTGCACATAGGTTCTCTATATAGCGTGAAAAAGTACTAAGAAAGGCCTTTTGGAAATTCTACCCTTAAGAGGGTAAAATAGGGAAAAACAGTTTTTTTGAAATCCTTTAATTTTGAAGCAACTGCTATAAATTTTTGTATTTGACTTTCTGGATAGGAACAAGGACGCACTTATTTATCCCCCTCCAAAAAATCAACCCCGTAGAGGGTTAAATAAGGGTTAAAAGTTCATTTGAACAACCGTCAATTTTGAAGCAAACACTATGAAATTTTGTATCAGGATTGTTGGATAAAAATAATGAAATTCTACCTCTAACGAGGTAAAATAATGACCGAAACTTTGAATTACTGAAGTTATATATTTTATAGACCGTAAATGGTGAATTTTTCTCGCGAAATAGTAACACGTTTAAAAAAAAAATAACCAAACCTATCGAGTAGGGTGTCGAAATAAAGAAAATTAAGAGTAGATTACTCATACATTATATAATATATCTTACATATAAAATTCTCGTGTTAGTTACCGTACTCCTCCGAAACGGCTTCACCGATTTTCACCAAATTTTATATACATAATCAGTAGGTCTGAGAATCGGCCACTATCTATTTTTTTACCCCTAAGTGATAAGGGTTGTTCGCCCTTAACATTTTTTTATTTATATGGCAACACAACGTTTGCCGGGTCAGCTAGTACATATATACACATCGAGATGACTGTCTGACTAAATGAGTGAGTTGCTGTGCCAGAGATCAACGCAAATGGAAACCGCTGAACTTAAGCGTGCTGGAATTTTACACATAGGTTCTTTATATAGCGTAAATGAGCACTAGGATAAATAAAATAGGATAATATCGTTTGAACATCTTTTGTTTTTGAAGCAGACACCTACTATGAAACTTTGTATTGGCTTTTTGGATAAAAATAATGAAATACGTATTTCACTGCTTTTGGAAATTCTCCTTCAGCCTTTTTGGTGCAGTCGGGTTTTTGATTTTTTAAATTAATTACTTGTTAAAACAATATTTTCAATATGATGTTATTGTAATTTAGAAGTAGCGGACGAGCATGCAGTCCACCTAAGGTTAAGTGGCTACTGCCACCCATGGAAATCTGTAATCAGATAGGATTAGTTATTCCTAACCGAGGTCGGCCACATACGCATCGCTACTCCTTAGGACTAAGCTGAAACGCCTCGGAAAAGTATGTCTCCCTTAACACACTAAAGGGTGGTTTGGCAAAACCAGAACACAGCAGCGCCTAACACCGGAGTCGAACCACAAAGAGTTCTACCACTTTAATGCTACCTATACTAGATTCTAGAATGGTATACTTTGGTTATTTCCATAGTATTATGTGTGACTTCATTTTACTCTGGAGAAGTGCGGCTAACGTTAAGTCTATTTTTTATTGTGCAAAAAAGAGCTATCTGTGCAATTTTTAAGCTACGTTCTAAATATTCGTTAAGAGAGCTTCTTAAGGAAATAATCTTACGGTGCCCTGCCGGTATACATATGATATCATTTTGTATAATAGGAAATATATTCACATTAGAAAAATGAGTCACTATATATACTTTTAGAACGTTATATTTTTTATAATAAATATAATAATATTTAATTATAATATTACGTAATAATTATTCGATAATAAACTAATAATGATTACGTATTATTAAACTTCTTTCCTATTATATATAACAACGTATAGAGCCTACACGTGCGATTTAGGATACGGAGTTTCCTCAACATGTGAGTCTTAAGGTTGCATGTCTGGGAATATAATGATTCACATTTGTTAAGCAACACATCTACTATAAGATATCTGAATCTTTCGTCGCTCAGTCGCGTTCCGGCGTCGAACCGAGATGGCGCTGGTTTATGCTGTGTGCGCGCTTGCAATATTAGTGTGTGTTGTGGAAAGCCGCGGAATTTGGGAGTCCTCTGATGATTCTGACTTGAAAAGTGATCGTTTGGAAAGAATAAAAAGAACTATTATTAACGGTTCTGCTGGCAACGGGTGCGCTAAAGGTGCTTTTCGTTTTGGCGCCTCTTGTTTTACTTGCGAAGAGTAAGTGTTGTAAGGAATAAGGAAAATTTTTAGTTATACTTAGTTTTACTAGCAAAAAATATTTTTTTCGTTATTTTGTATTGTGATTATAACGTAAACTTCGCAGTACAACGTCTTAAGGAAAATGCGGTGTTTACATAGATTTGTTTGTGTAAATATAGGCATATAAACAATTAAAGCTTTCAAAATTGGTATCTATTGGTGTATTGGTAATTGGTATATTTGAAAAATGTAAGGTTATGTTATTAATTATTGTAAATCATTAATCATGAATCATACATTAAAAAATATACATAAGAAAGACATGTATAAATTTTAAGAAAATCCCTTATAAATTACATTTCAGATCAGAATACAGTATAGTTCAGAATAATTATTTGATGCTTTTTAGTATTTTTTTAAATTGTGCTTTTTTATTTTAATAATATCATTTTTCGGAATTGTCCTTCGAATTCGAAATTTAATACTTAATAAAATATTAGCATTTACACCCAAATAGTCAAGATACCAAGCATAGATTAGTAAAGATTACTCACTCCTAACAAGAAAATGTACCCAGTTTTGAGAATTGAAATAGTTGCGTAAAAAAGTTTTGCCACGACTCCGTGCTAAAAGGTACCTAAAATATTTGAAATAATTATTTATTTATTATGTAAATTGTACATTGTAATTGTAAATTACGCAGTATTAGTTATTTATTCGTAAATTTTCTCTAATATGTTTTTATTTGTCTAGAATTAAAAAAAAGAACTTACTATAATAAGCCATTTGTGGCTTCATTCAATTTCAAGGCGGCGAAGTATCTTTACTAATCTATGATACCAAGATACGAAAATATAAAAATAATCAAGAATCATTTACCGGAATGTTGCACGATGTGTTTTATGAAAGGAGTGTAATAATAATTAAAATACTACAATTAACTACTACACTTAACTACAATTTTGTTCTATTAAAGCGAGTAATACAGAATAATATTTGCATTTAATTATTATAATAGAGGTTTACTACATGAGAAGAAGGAAAAATAATGTATAATACTTATTGAAAAACATTAAACAAGCAATTTTTGTGTAAGGTTTCTCAGAAGCCGTTTAAATGAGTAAATTATTTATACAAAGATTTTGTACGAAAGCTTTAATAAGATAAGAATATTTATACAAATAATGATTGATGACATGTGGCGGAACGACGACCCGCATGGCGGAGCGGTTGCCATATCCGTCCCGGGTTCGATCCTTGGCCAGTCAGATATCTAATTTAGATTAATTTAGATTTCTGTTTCTGGGTCTGGGTAATAATATAATATTATTTTGTGTATTTGTATATGTGTGTCCATGGTACCCACGATACAGGGAATCCTAGTAAGGGGCTGTGAGTGCGGAAAGCTTTTAAAAAAGGTTTTTTAATAAATAGTCACCTTAACATCTGATGTACCGAAGGTCCGGGATGGTACCTAGCTAGGCATGCGTATGATATTTAGACATCTGTTCCGTAGTGTTTGTATTGCGTCTTTATGTATATTCTTAACGCACACAACACATAATATACTTATTAATGTATGGGTCCAGAAATTGTCATTTCATCATTAGCGATATCTCATAGGATCATCATCTGAAAATAACATCCACTTTAGCTTTTGAAGAAGTCTCTATATAATATTTGTAGAAAGTTTGCATTTCATACACGTTGTTTTTAAAACATAGCTGCAAATTACTGGAAGTCGCTATGCTAAAAATGAAGCTACAATTATTAAAAACTATATTATATAAATAATAATAGCAATAGAACAGAGTGCAGGTCCATTATTATTATTGAGCTATTTATTTTTTTATTCTTTGAATAAATTTAATTATGTTTATGGCTTAACTTTTTCTGGATTCTTAATTTAAATATTTAAGTTTAACTTGAAATTTATTAATTACTTTAATCGGAATTCCTTGAAAACTTTCTGCTATTTTATCAATTAGTATTTGTAATTAAGCATTTTTTTTATAATATAGGAATAGCAGACAAGCATGCAGTCCACCTGATGGTAAGTGGCTACTGCCGCCCATGGACAACTGTAATCAACCCCAGATAGGATTAGATATGCCTACCTGAGGTCGGCCACAGATGCGCCGCTACCCCTGAGGACTAAGCTGGAACGCCTCGGAAAAGTATGTCTCCCTAACCACACCCTTCAAAACGGAACACAGCAGTGTCTAACACTGCTGTTATTAGGTAGAAATAGGTGTGGCGGTTGTGCCGCCGGAGTCTAACCACAAAGGGTTCTACCACCTTCCACGCATAAATACACTACAATAACTTTAAAAACAATCCCAATTATTAATATTATGTTTTTTCTTTTACAGAATCGGCAAAAAACGCAACAAACTTACTAAAATTTGTCACGGCAAATGCATTGATATGCATAGACGGTGTCCAAAGGAAAATGAAAAAAAAATCTATTCATAGACAAACTGCAACTCCACGGATTTATAAAATGTTTATTTTTTTTTATTTGAAAAGACATTACCATGTGATATCAAAAACAAGTCAATATTTGTGATTATTTATTACGTTTTTTAAGATAGGTTAGCCACTTTTAAAGAAACGAATTAAACAACATTAAGATATTTAAGATGTATTTAAGATATTATTTTAACAAATGTACTTCATTAGTTATTAAGATGTAAGTTTAAAATGAACTAAGTATAGTAAGTCATAGATTAGTAAAGATTACTCACTCCTAACAAGAAAATGTACCCAGTTTTGAAAATTGAAATAGTTGCGTAAAAAAGTTGCCACGTCTCCGTGCTAAAATGCCCCTAAAATATTTGAAACAATTATTTATTTATTATGTAAATTACGCAGTATTAGTTATTTATTCGTAAATTTTCTCTAAAAATATTTAGTAAGAACTTACTAATAAGCCGTTTGTGGCTTCATTCAATTTCAAGGCGGCGGAGTATCTTTACTAAACTATGTAGTAAGTATATAAAAAACTTAGTGAATGAACGAAATAAAAGTGTAAGTCTGTAAAAATATATTTAACATTAAGGCGAATGAGTTCAAAACGGGTTTACTATAAAAACAACAAATTCTGCCGATGTGAGTATATGTAATACATCCAAATAATTCGGATTCCATCCAGTATAAACTCTTGGATGAGTCATTCCATTGCACGTTATTACACGCTTGGAAATAAAAATTAAAATGCCATCATGTTTAATTGCGTGGAGCAAATATAATTTAACATCACTTAAAATGTTCACATGCGCAATATTCACAAAATACTATATAGCGTTTATGGAGGTGTCATGCATACAAGTAATAGTAACACCAATTACACTTTATGTTTCGCGTGACTCTGGCTAATTTTTGGTACTACGAGTATATAATTAATTCGAAAAGAAAAACATTTTATTGTCGTTTATATTTCAATATTTCATTCAATTTTAATACTTAATAAAACAGTTCTGGTCATCAAAAATATTAATATGACATTTTTGAAATTTGGATTTTCTGTATAATAAATTGAATAATAAATCATTTATTTATGTAAAGCTTATAAATAATTCAATTTTTAATTCAGATAGTTTGGTTAATAAATGAATGGATAGAGAAGAAGCATTCGGTAAATAAAATCTCCAAATGAATATTAGCTAATTTTTTTGAAATTAATTAATTTTAGAAAAAAAATAATTAAAATTAATCCCCGTTTGACTAAGTATATTTTCACTCTACGCATAGAATTATTGTTGTGTTGACGGACCTTTTAGTAGAGGTTAAACGTTTTGTGATATTACCGCTAAATTAGTGTTTAGCATACCTTATTTATTATCATTCAATTAATTTTAAGTATTTTATTTAAGAATAGAGTGTTTTTCCTATTGCGTGCTCGCAGCAGCACACACGTGCTACCAGCCAACAGTGTGTTACGTGTAGCCCGTGAGTATTTTAAAATTTTTTTTTACAAAAAATACTATCGCTTTTTTTCAATCACAATAAGAAAAAATTGTAAAAAAAAACTATTTATGCCGCAATCTTACTACGAACAATAAATATTGAACGCGAAGTTCACGATTATCTATTAAAAAAATTTTTACTTACAGAAGTCGACTGCATTATTTTTTTCCTACTTTTGTGATGCCCTCCTTGATGTTCATCAGCTTGCGCATTGACATTTTTATCTTAATAAACTTGTTAAATTTCGATCTTTGGCAGGATAGATTTTTAGAGACTACCATCCATAGATAAGTAAAGATTACTCACTCCTAACAAGAAAATGTACCCAGTTTTGAGAATTGAAATAGTTGCGTAAAAAGTTTCGCCACGTCTCCGTGCTAAAATGTCCCTAAAATATTTGAAATAATTATTTATTTATTATGTAAATTACGCTGTATTAGTTATTTATTCGTAAATTTTTACTAAAAATGTTTTTATTTGTCAAGAATTCAAAAAAAGAACTTACTAATAAGCCGTTTGTGGCTTCATTCAATTTTAAGGCAGCGAAGTATCTTTACTAATCTATGCTATCATCACAGTATAAGGATAGATACTTAAACTGTGCTATATTTTGCAATTTCTGCAAATTATGCAATGAGCTACGATCACATACACGTGGGCGGCACGCGCGCATGCGTTTCACACGCAGTTTCTTTAACATGCGTGCGTGTGAGTAAGTTGTCTCTATGTGTGCGTGCGAGCTTCATGCGCGACAGGATAATGGCTCTAATATACTTTATTTTTACTTTAATGGAAATGACGATCTAATGATAATGCCATATCAAAGGTTATGTTCTTTTCAACATCATATTTTATATATGTTTTCGGACATTTTTTTACCGAATTTGTATTAGATTTTAAGACAGAGATGCAACTCGAAATCACTTTGAGGCCATGCTGTTGCTATTCGGAATTTCTATAATGATTTATTGGCGATGGTCAATTTTTGATACATTATGGGCTATGGATTGATTTCCTCAAAGCTTTTCGGTCATCTGTTTTATGCAGCCATCCAAAACTGCATTAGTAGCATTCATTAATGTCGATCCGTGTATTCGCACCGTAATTTCCGTCAATGACCTCATCATTTCGACCACAGTTGCAAAATAAGGTTCAGTTTAAAAACCGTTAGTTTGATAAATTCTTCAGGACTTAGTCACCTTAACAATAGGTTGTTTCGAAATATGTATAAAAAAGGAAATTATATCGTATTTAATTTAATAAACTGTATTAAATGATTTATTCGTCACATTTTTTATTTTAGATGGTATAACTTGTAATATAGTATTATTAACAACCTTTACCACAATATTGTCTTACTGCTTTGGTTTCTTTTTTTGTTTCCTCTCTCCTTTCCTTCTTCTACAATCTTTCTATTCTTCTTCTTTATTTCTTAAAGATCTTTTCGTGCAATACAAATGAATATTTCAGTATTCTTATGTATCTGGCACATGATTATATTTGTCCCCGCTTATCTTCCCTCTTTATGTAGTAAATATCTTATCACTAAGGGTCTTGTAAATTTATATCTTTATAGTTTTTATAGGTGAGTATATTAAATTATGGCCACAAAAAATAACACTTAGTAGTAAAGTTTTAACTATATCAAGTTTTAAGCATTTGGGCTCACAAATTTTTGATTAAGTATTTGAAGGCAGTTGGAGTTGGTGATTAATTTTATGAATGATAATTATTTGCAGAAATGTTAACTAACTGCTGAGTGTTATTCGCTTAGTATACTCGTATCCGCCTGTGTGTAGCAAACGAGCATGTAGTCCATCTGATGGTAAGTTGCTACAGCCGCCCACGATTCTTCGTTCTTCCTTCCTTTCTACCCTACCTTCCTAGTACAATTCCTTCGCCGTTTATTCCTGAAGTTTGCCTCAGAGAGTATGGCTCTCTTACCACACTCAAATGGAACTCACCTCATAACACTGCTTTTATTACACACTAGCTGACCCGGCAAACTTTGTACCGCCTCAAAATCTATTTAAGTATCTTAATATATTTCATATAAAATATAGCCTATGTTACTCGTGGATAATGTAGCTTTCGAATGGTGAGAGAATTTTTAAAATCGATCCACTAGTTTTTGTGCCTATTCATTACAATCAAACAAACAAAGTTTTCCTCTTTATAATATTAGTATAGATAAATTGGTGTGGCAGTGGTGCCTTCAGAGTCGGGCCACAAAAAACGCCAATCACTTCTAACGTTTCAGTAAAAAAAATATAAATAGGTACTGTAGTAGAAGGCGATCATGTATGGTTGACCACTTATCATAATAATGATCACCGCTTATAAGGAGGATAGCAAGTATGCTATCCTCCTTATAAGCGGTGCAAATGGTGCGGTCGCAAATGAGTACATTTGCGACTTCATCTAAAGAAAAAGATCACAAATAGTAAGTAGGAATGTCAAATGTAAAGTATAGTACATATATAAGAATTGTAAAAATTGTATAATATTATTTTATTGTTGCATTTCACGGCGAAAGACTGTTATCCATGTTATTTTATTTACTTCAGTTATTATAAGTGTGTTTTTTAATTATTTATTCCTTTTTTTTTCAAAAATAGAATTCTAACCTAAAATTTATGTACTATATAAATTGTACTCTACACAGATTATGTAATTATAAAAAAGCTTTAGTGTCAAATATTGTATAAAATTATGGATGTATTTTGTATATATTGTTATTGTATTTTTTAATTTCATTAAATTAAATCATTTGAAATGCAAATC
This sequence comes from Epargyreus clarus, assembly GCF_041222505.1. NCBI lineage: Eukaryota > Metazoa > Arthropoda > Insecta > Lepidoptera > Hesperiidae > Epargyreus > Epargyreus clarus. Next base: position 13,342,461 of record NW_027332212.1, read on the forward strand.
TTTCTTATTTATTGTTCCTATCGCTTTAAAATATTTGATTTTGTTATTGGGAAATTAATAGGGAAATTTTAAATATTTTACTTAAAAGAAATTTCTTACATTCTTTGATAGAGGATACAAACATATCTTTACTTATTTATAGTTTTTTTTTTTTTAATATACTTAGTATCATTTACCGACAATAAAACATTACCTTGCGTAGTCGGGAAAAACCAAAAAATAGGACAATATCTCGTGTTTTTTTATAACATAGGAGTAGCTGACGAGCATGCAGTCGACCTGATGGTAAGTGGCTACTGCCGCCCATAGACCTCTGTAATCAACCCCAGATAGAATTGGATATCCTTACCTGATGTCCGCCACAGATGCGCCGCTACCCCTGAGGATTAAGCTAGAACGCCTCGGAAAGTATGTCTCCCTTACCACACCCTCCAAAATGGAACACAGCAGCACCTAACACTGCTGTTATTAGGTAGAAATTGGTGTGGCGGTGGTGCTGCCGGAGTCGAACCACAAACGGTTCTACCACCTTCAAACAAAAAGTGTGCAATAAAACAACATTTCCATCCATAATTATAATCCTTAACTAATCAACAATACACTAAGGCCTTATGAGTAGTTCTATGACATTTTGGTCGTAGTCATGTAGTCTGAGGCATCGCGGGCTTTCTGACTGAAGCTCTCCAACTTTGCCTACGAGCCAGAAGGTTTCCATAGAGCCTTTGCCCTGAAAAATAAAAAATAAATTTTACATTTTTCTATAAGATTCCTATCTAAGGTTGGCAGACATATCTGCCTAATGACAGTTGTAACATGTGCCGCTTTTTCTGGTTTGAAAGGTGTGATAAGGATCTCTGGAAGGCGAGGTTTTCCAGGTATTAGTGGTGCATCTGTAGCCAATCCCTGGTAGGAATCTTATCTGGGGTTCTACCTGGTAGAGATTTCCATCAGAGGGCAGTAGCCACTTCTCGTCATACCCATACTATGTGATCCATTTAGGGGGGGAAGGGAGGTCTTTAAAATATCACGCTGAATCACGGGAGCGGGGGCCCGGGCTTAGATTTTTGTCACGTAGTCGAATTCATCGAGAGAAATCTTGCGCTTTTTTACTATATTTGATATGGCGCGAAGTGTTTAGTGCTTCTTCAACTCTCAGTTGGTAGCGCATATGTCGAAACGTCAGCTGATTGAATGAAAACAGACACGGTTTGTTCGACAGTTTGCAGTTTTATGAAGTGGTCAAGCAAGTCGATGAGAATCCGTGCTACAGGCGTATACGATAATGCGTTTTCTGCGTTCTGAATGATAAAAATTCACATTCGCAATACTACGTAACAATTGAGGGGGGGGGGGGTGTCTTAGCATATACTACGGATGGTCACCGGAGGGGGGAGGGGTCGAAAAATATTTAAAAATAGGTCACGTAGTATGGGTACGTTCCCTTAGGTGGACTGCTCGATTGCATAGTGGGATGCTAGTCTGCTACTCCTAAAAAATAAAAACAAAAAAATCGTCCAAGTGTGCCGAATACGCATGTATTTGTGAGATACTAATGAAACATCTGTACAAAATATGAAGTTAAAAAACCCTTATCAATACGTACAACGAATGTCTACAGACTCAAATCAGTTATCGTTGCTTAACTAATGATACAGCTGCGTAAATAAACGATTCCCTACAGTTATTGCATTATATTTGATAAAGTACGCTAAATATAATGACAACTATACTATAAGCCAAAATGATTAATATAATACAACTGATTTACATGTGAGGCGAAATTCGGCCCCTCGATCGAGGGGTCCGAGGTTCAAATCTCAGAAACGCACCTCCGATTTTTCAAAGTTATGTGTGTATTAGAAATTAATTATCACTTGCTTAAACGGTAAAGGAAAATATCGTGAGGAAACATGCATACCTGACAGATGTATAAAAAAAATCTCAAAGGTATGTGAAGTCTACCATACGCACTTAATCCTTCTCAATTTGAGAGGAGACAATATTAAGTGTTTTTTTATAACATAGGAGTAGCAGACGAGCATGCAGTCGACCTGATGGCAAGTGGCTACTGCCGCCCATGGACATCTGTAATCAACCCCAGATAGGATTAGATTCCTATATGAGGTTGGCAACAGATCCGCTGTTACCCGTGATAACTAAGCTGGAATGACTCGGACAAGTATGTCTCCCTTACCACACCTGTCTAACCAGAATACAGCAGCTCTTAACACTGCTTTTATTAGGCAGAAATAGGTGTTGTGGTGGTGCCGCCGGAGTTGAGCAAAGGGTTCTACCACATACAAATTTTTTGCAGGTTAAAACGGTATGGTGAAGGGGACGAGTCTTAGACGGTTCGTTACACCTTAAAACATGGGTAGAAATGCATCAGAGGTTGATCTCAGATAGAACATTATCTCGAGTTGATTACTGAAGTCCATAAGCGGCAGTTGGCACTTCCCATCGAGTGGATTGCACCGTTCATGTTAGTTTATATGATAGAAATAGGTACAAAATAAAATATAAAACCTGTTTTACTAAACTATTTTTGAATATTTTTTTCTAAAATTTGGCCACATAAAATTAATTTCATGCATATCTAAATTTAAATTAATTGGTGATACAATAAATTAAATCTCTGACGAAATAAAAAAATGTATTGACGTCAATCGTAAACTCATTAATGAAGCGATTCATTTTATTGCCAATGAAAAAATTCATTAATTCAAATGTTGTACATAAATAATTATAGTTTAAAAACTAAAAAACACGCTAAAATCGCACAAGGAAAATCGTTAATCCTGATTCCTGACGATCCTGATGACGAGAATGGCATACAATTATTAAAATCATGTTTTGCCATCGGTTCTTGATATATGTTCAAAATTTTATATTAATTGGACCAATTAAAGTGGGTAAAATCGAGTTCAAAGATTCGGTTGCATACATACAGGTCAAGCTAATAAAAGGGAGGTAAAAAGTAACCAAACTGCAATAAAGATGTTAAAGGATCACACGACCCGCGTGGCGGAGTGGTCCATACCGGTCTGATGCAGAGGGTTCCGGGTTCGATTCCCGATCAGACAGATATCTTACCACAGTACAAAGATCTATACAGTATTGTAACTCAGCCCTGTCCTAAACTATATACCTACAGGAGCGCTGGGCGAGAGTTTGCGTTAGAGCTGCGCGCCTACAGTATTTTAATTATGTCTGACTTTCTTCTGGTTTTTTATTATAAATATTATATTTTAGCATTTACATTGCCGCTCCTTAGTAAGCGCGAGGTTGACTGACATTTTGTTTTAGTGGAAAATAATAAGTTATAATAAATAACTTGCAAATTAGTAGGTATGAAAAGTGTTGTTATAATTTGTTCATGTTCAACGAGAATAGCTTTTACTAATTCAATTAACTTCGCTCTATCAATTTATTTATTTATCAATCTAGGTATTTTGCTCTGTAAAAATTGAAATACCAATCTTTTAAAAAAGAAAAATATCATAATGATACCCACTAGTACACACGCTAAATAATTGTTTAAATAAAAAAAACACTACCCACAAACCGTCACACCGACTGCTCATCACTGCGGCACATTCGCGCCTGTTCGCATACCGAGTGCATACCGAAATCGAGGCGCGTAGGTATAACTTGCGTTTCGTGCATTTGTATGAAGATAGAATACTGTATAGATACTTATACTGTGTCTTAACATTGAATTAACATTTCTATTCGAGGTGTATTTGTGTATTCGTTTTGTGTACAGTACATGGCAACCAGGACACAGGGAATCCTAATGTATATTCCTAATCCTAATCCTATGCTATGAGAGTCGAAAGTGTAAAAACTTTCTTGTGAATATTTGTAATCTTAACTACATTTTTTTATGAAATAATCAATATAAGGTTAATTAAAGATTCACATCTACTAAAAATTTAATACGATTAGGAGCTTTGTTTCAAATATCTACATATTAAGCTAGGCATAACACAAAATGCAGTAATACCTCGAATTACGCTACCCGGTTTTACGCGAACCCCGAGTTACGCGATTTTCAAACCTGGTATATTTGTCATGTATTTGTTCGTCGAGCAACTCTCGATTATCGATTACAAACTAACTATCCCCACACTATTTCTCAATTAATATACATCTTCGGACTTATCGACTTACAAATTGTCAGATATTATACGAGTACATTTTTTTATACTACTGCCGCATCGGAACGCTCAACTCAACGGGTTTGTCTTTTTTTCGATAATCATTATATTTATTTCATTTTTTACGTGAAATAACCCTAACTTACGCGGCGTACATTCGAGTTACTACTTACTGTACCCAAATCCAGTTTAGTTTGTTATAAATTTTAAAATACTTACAGCAACATCAATAAATCCTCTCGATTCCACCAAGTAGTTGCCGATCTCGTCCAGAGCTTCTTTCGTTGACTGCGAAATATGTATCTTCATAGCTGGAAATATAAAAAGGTATGAAAGGTAAAAAGTAATATAAAAAGGCAATGTTATGGCATGTGGTAGTTATAAAAGCATAGTGGTTAAGATTCGAATTCGAAGAGAATTCGGCCTCTCGATCGAAGGGTCCGAGGTTTAAATACCAGGCACGAACTTTTGATTTTTCAAATCTATGAGTGTTAGAACTATATTCAAATTATTTAATTATAGAATTATTTTGAATAATTATATTGTGGTTTTTAAATGATGTGTTATTTTTATTATAATAATAGCCCATTTACCTATATAGTCATTGGCTGTATGCATTACACGATTGTATGTATTGGTATAAAAAAAGAAAAAAGAACGCTCTTGACGTTGGAGTTGTATTTTGCGCGGGAATGATAAAAGTTGTAAATTAGACCAAGAAATAGTTTTATTTTATTATGTGCGTATTAGAAAATTAAAAATTAATTATCACTTAATCGGTACACTTTAAAATTTAGTTGCAAGATTTTACCCTGACATACTGACGATCTAATAAGGTAAGTAAAAGCTTCTAACATTAATTCTTGTGTTAACAATCCACACGGCTAACGTCAATAATTCTAAGACCAGTTTTTACTTTCAACGTATACATAAAAACATTAAAACCTGTAGATAATAATCTTTTTGCCGCAATTTTATGACAATACTAAAAGTCAGTCATGTTTTCTTTATTGAAAATCATCTCTATGCGTTCAGAAATACGACACAATTTGTTCAAATGTCTATATTTAAGTCATCGATAATATGTCATTTATATTCTGTAGAAGTGTTGATTGAAGGTGGGGGCGTGGCTAAGATTCCACTTACCGCAATGATCGCTAATTGGATAAGTTAGCTACGTAACATTTTTACACCCGAGAATATAGTTTCCTAGAACTATTTACCTAGTAATTTAGCTGTAATTTATTTATTCTTTACCTATATCGTTTATATCTTACAAAAATGTATAGTAACAGTGGCGTACGTATAAATACTTATTCTAAATAACGTATGAAACATTACGTTCCACTTGATGATAACGACGATCCCGGTTTATTACTTTTTTACAATTTTAAATTGTATTAAAATACGCCGACGTGTGAGGAAGGTAGGTATAGTATTATAATAATTAAAATTAGGGGTGTGCGAATAATTCGAACTTACGAATTATTCGTTCCGAATCGAATATTAATATTCGATTCGAAACTCGAATCGAATAATTCGAAAATTCGAATTATTCGAAAGTTCCCGAATAATTCGAAAAATTTCGAATAATTCGAAAATTTTCGAATAATTCGAAAATTTTCGAATAATCCGAAAATTTTTGAATAATTCGAATTTTTTCAGGGTTTCTTATTTTCAATTTTCGAATAAAAATTTAACAGTCAATAATCAATATACATTTTATTTAAACCATATAGTTACAAAAATAGAACAATTAATAATAATAACTTATAAAAAAATGGATGGTAAAAATATTGATTGCCTTTTTTTACGGCATTTCAAAAAAATACCTGAAATTCATGCTTCTAGACTAGAATACCCCCTTAATTCGCGAATTATTCGAAAACTTTCGAATTATTCGAAAACTTTCGAATTATTCGAAATTTTTACGAATTATTCGAAATTTTTCGAATTATTCGAAATTTTTCGAATTATTCGAAGAATTTCGAATAATTCGAAAATTCGAATTATTCGATTCGAATTTCGAATCGAATATTGATATTCGATTCGATTCGATTCGAACGATATTCGCACACTCCTAATTAAAATATTAAATACTAAAATATAAAAAGTCGGCCCAACGCATTATGTGTCATTCTTACGTGATGTAGTTTGAGATACGTAGGTAATCACACAAAAAGAGTTATCCTATATTATATTTGCTGCAAAAACACGAAATCGAAGAAAAAGCGCTGAGAAATATCGTTTTTCTACACTACTCGTACTTCTTCTATCGGTTACATTTTCTTGTTAGGAGTGAGTAATCTTTACTAATCTATGACTAACACTTAAGAATTAATACTCAGTACACGATAGACATACACACATTACATACGTAGAACATAATTCTTAATTATTCATTTAGGCTTCGATGTGACCGAATATTAAATTCGGAACTCTCTGCTATCAAAAAAACCAGTGCGCAATGATGATGAAAAATCTACATTAAACTTTAAAAGATTTGCTTGACGGGAAATCGAGTTAAACCCTTTTTAAAATTACCTTCACCGGTGCTCTCCATGCGGCTTGCTGTGTTGATAGTGTCCCCGAAGAGACAGTACCGGGGCATAGTGGTCCCGACGACCCCTGCGACGCACGGGCCCGTGTTGATCCCGGCTCGGATGCGCAGCGTCTCCTGGGGACGGTGCGGGATCTTCGCACCTTCCAAACTACGCATCAACGACAAAGACATATCCGCTATTTCTGACGCGTGCCGGTTACCTGAAGAAGATATTATTTATTTATTTACAAGCCAACAGCAACACACACAATACATTATATAGTACTTAGAAGTACACTATAGAAGTATTAATAATAATAAGGTTCGTATGAGTTCCAATAATAGGCAAGAACAACGTTTATATATTAGTCTGTATTTTTAATTTGTATGGAGCCATACGCAACTATTATAATGCTGACTGAGCATGGTAATACTGAAACAACCGCAACTGTTGCCCACTAGTTTCGATCTGTGACATTTAACTATGATATAAGTGCTACTGATATAAATATATATATTATATATCATCATCGTCATCAATCTACTGTCCCACTGCTGAGCACAAGTCTCCTCGCAGAATTAAAAGGATTAGGTAGTCCACAACGCTGACCAAGTGCGTATTGGTAGACTACACGTACCTTTGAGAACTTTTTAAAGATCTCCCAGGTATACAGGTTTCCTCACGATGTTTTCCTTCACCGTTTAAGCAAGTGACGTGAAGTTAAGTGCGTGTCTAGGACTTGGACCTCGGACCCCTCGGCCGAGAGGCTGAGTTTCAACCACTAGGCTGTCACATCCTATTTGCGTTCCAACTTAGTCAGAAGCGTACGACGTAAGTGTGATAGTCTTTAGGCACGACTTTTGATGTATTTATTTATTTATTGCAAAATAATAAAAAATAAACATTCTATTGCCTTAAAAATTACAACAACATAATCGAAACGTAAAATGAAACATGTTTTTTCTTTAAATATATCATAATAAAAATACACAAAAGAGATAAAAACAAAGAAATAATAATAATTGCTTACGACTTGCGGTTATAATCTAGGAAGTGCCTCAGCTATTGCTACCACAGGATTACGATCCCATGGATAATACACACACAACTTATAAAAAGAGATTAGCAATATGTGATGCCCTAAGCGGGCGTCGCAAAATACTAGAGGTAGCAGCATTAATTTACATTACGTTGCATTTCACATGATAAATATAGCACAACATACAATTACTGTTCATTTTTAATTTCAAAAAGTTATTATCACACGAACTTGACGAAGAAAAGCATTCAGCTACTTGATAATGTCCATCAATAAAAAAAGTTGTCATTATTTGAAACCAGAGCAGTGATAGACTAGTGGTTGAAAGTCGACGTCTCGATCGAGGGGTCCTGGGTTGAAATCCCTCTGATTTTTCAAAGTTGTATATGCGTACGAGCTTTTGCCCGCGGCTTCGCTCGCGTTACGAAGTAATATTTTCATCCCCTTGAGGGTAGAATTGATCAAAATCCTTTCTTAGCGGATGCCTACGTCATAATATCTACCTGCATGCCAAATTTCAGCCCGATCCGTCTAGTGGTTTGGGCTGTGCGTTGATAGATCACTATTTGGATCACTGTAAGGATATAATGAGCAAAAATGTATTGAATGTGGTAATAAATAACCATTTCAGAGTTCCGTGCTAAAAGCTTTAATCCCTATTAGTAAGCCTTTGCTGTACGTTTGTCATAAGGTTCTATCTCTCGAATCGTAATAGATAGGCACTTGAAATCTGTACATAATGTGTTACTCTGGCCGCTACAACAATAAATACTAAACATAAAAATCTTTAAAATGAGTACGGGTCGCCATACAAGATACCGCCATTTTTCGTGTTTAGTACACCATAATAGGTAGTTTAATTTTTTTAATGATTTTAGTTCTATGGTTATTATGATAGCACATACTAAAGATAAAAAAAAATTGCATATTTAGTACCACGGAAGGAAGGAATTTCGCAACCCTTCTACTGTAATTGGGTAATAGTTAATTAAAATGCGTTAGAATTACTGTGAAGTGATCGCAATACCTACAGGTGTGTATTGAAAATATGAGTTTACAATTTATATTACTACTGAGTTATGATTATAAGATTTTGGAAAGAATAGACAACTTGTAAATTACAACATAATACATAGTTACAACATCAAGTAACAAAATAAAGAAGTCGAAGTCAACTTACTACAAATGTTTTTATTACAAAAATAAATTATTATCACATTAGAAATTAAATATAATTGAGTATTCAGTCTTAAATTCCATACACGTAGTAATTGCTCTGTGCACGCAGAATGCATTGCAGCTGTATTGCAGAGACAATGCACGAGTGCGGGTTTGCGTGCAGCTTGTCAGTTGACTACACGTTACTGTCACGATGACGTTAGCGGCTAGGGTCAGTAAGGGCGGCGATTTTTATCTATTGTTACAGATTTCTGGAATTCTGAAATTATTAAAAATTACGTTATTTCCGATTTTCACAGAACAATATATAGGTAAAGTCATATACAGTAGGAAGAACATTTATATGAAAATTTATATACTCGTTTACAAACGTCGATACTTACTCGTCACATGATATACAGGTACCGCCGAATAGTATCGAACCTTCGGTACAAGTCATGATTATATTAGTCATTTCTCGTTTCGCTCTTGATCCAATATGACTGCTTTTATCCTGTTGCTTTCCTGGAATAAGCTCTGCATTCATCTTGGATATCGGTTGACTATCGGCACAGATCACTAAGAGCCCTAAACAAAGCGCACAGATTATACATTTCGACGCCATGTTGCTTCTACGAGAGCCTTTAGAGAACTGAATGAATCGAAACGATTCAACGGTTTTATAGTTACCATAAGGAAAACTTATTGTCATGCTAATAAGGTAATGTTAAACATTTCACTAAAATCATTCATATTAAGTTATGTACCGTTTTATACGTGTTCGCTTGTTCTTAGTTCTCTTTGATGACATTAAAATATTATTAAATATGTCTTTAAATTTGTTCGGAGATCCACATAAAACAAGCTCTTTATTTTGAAGGTCGTAAAGTTCTCAAGAAGAGAAACTTCAGAAGAATCTTAGAACTTCAATTTAGGCCTCAGGGATAGCTTTGAGAACACCTTTGAGGTCTACCTCAGATAAATAAATAAATAATAAATTAAAGTATTAGTCACTGAACGAAATTTCGGATTCGTTTGATTCAATTTCGTTCGAAAAACTATCATTTGCTACCCATATCATACGGATGCAAAAATAAAAAAGCGGCCATTTTGGACTTACAAATTTCAAGAAAAAAATTATAAAACGAAGGTATCCTCATCTAACATACATTTGAAAACAGTGAAACAATCATCTAATATAAATTTTATGAACTTAGTCAGAACTTCCGTTATGAAATGGTTATATAAGGACAGTTTAACATATAATTTATATAGATTATGTTTACCGTATTATTACCGTATTAAATGTTAATGTTTAGTAATAATATTTCCCCAACATAATGAATGAACGTGGCATAACTGTGATTACATTACGACCAACAGTAATGAATGATGATAAACTAATTTAATTAATGCCCAGTCAAATTGCATGTGTCATTGGATGGGTTTTATTTAATGGTATGCACGCACGTATGCATGCACGCATACTAGCAAGCGTGCGCGCATGCATGAAAACTTGCATACACAAACACATAAAAGTAATTTAATTTCACTTTTTAGCAACGATAATTGTTAAACTATATTTTGTAGAAAAGCATTTCTGATTTACGCGGAACATCCGCGTAAAATTGCTAGTCCGCTCTGAATATAGAAATGAATTGCGTCGCCACAGCAAATTGCATAACTACACCTGTTTGCAACAACTTCAGAGCGGACAAGCAGTTTGGCGCGGACTATACCAAATATCAGGGCCGGATTTAGAGGTCTAGAGGCCTTGGGGCAACAAAGGAGTGGAGGCCCCCTGGCCCCAAATTATTTTCGGAATAAAATAAACAATTTTTTCAGTTGAGTTTTTCAATAAATATTTTATTGTGAAACGCAGGTAGATTCTTCTAGTATTCATGTTTGTACAAAGTACTGTAGATAAAGGTAAAACAGCGAAAAAAAAATATCAAAGGAAAGGATATATTTTTGTTTACTAGTCGAATTAAAAAAAAATCCGACGTCCCTATTGTGGGGGGCCCTCTTTTGTGGGGGCCGCGGGGCTGCCGCCCCGGTTGCCCTCCCTTAAATCCGGCCCTGCCAAATATAATATGTTTGTATATAAATAACTGCATTTAGTATTTTTTTTTTTTATTTTATTTATTTTCTCTCATAAGGTACATTCAAACATATATTATTAGTCTGCCAAACTGTGTATCAGTTTGTCGGCAGTGTTCCCGTGGATAGGGTTAGTTGTACACCTTAAAAGATACAATATATATACCACAAACCACTACTTGTTAACGCATTAATAATGATACAATACATGAAACATGCACATGCATATCATAGACCAGTAAAGATACTTCGCCGCCTTGAAATTGAATGAAACCATAAACCGCCCATTAGTAGGTCCTTTTTTTGAATTCTTGACAAATAAAAACATTTTTAATTATTGTGACAAAACTTTTTTACGCAACTATTTCAATTCTCAAAACTGGGTACATTTTATTGTTAGGAGTGAGTAATCTTTACTTATCCATGACGCATATACATATGTTATATATATATATATATATATATGTATACACACATATCTGCATTCCATACATTTACTCTAACGAGTAGTGGTTTTTACAGAGGAAGAAAGATTTGGATTTAGACGATTCATTTTTAATTATTCTGCGGTTTTAGGTTTTTTTTTTTTTTTTTTTTTTATAATATAAGAGTAGCAGACGAGCATGCAGTCCACCTGATGGCAAGTGAGTACTGCCGCCCATGGACATCTGTAATCAACCCCAGATAGGATTAGATATTCCTACCTGAGGTCGGCCACAGATGCGCCGCTACCCCTGAGGACTAAGCTGGAACGCCTTGATAAAGTCTGTCTCCCTTACCACACCCTTCAAACCGGAACACAGCAGCGCTTAACACTGCTGTTATTAGGTAGAAATAGGTGTGGCGGTGGTGCCACCGGAGTCGAACCACAAAGGGTTCTACCACCTTTTAGGTATTAACTATATTAATCAATCTGTGCTAATTTGACTTGAGCTGAGTAAATGAGTTATCTATGGGCATAGGGATAAGTAATGTTTAATTAATATATAACTTTCTTCCAGCTATTACCCATGTCATTAATTTTTCCTTGTCCTCCGGTCAGTATCCCTCTATCTGGAAGAAAGCCTTTGTACGTCCACTTCCCAAAGTATCCCATCCTGCGCTCCCTTACCATTTCCGGCCTATATCTATTCTCCCGTTCCTTTCTAAAATTCTGGAAGCCTGTGTACATAAGCAAGTCTCTATTCATATATCGAAATATAACCTGCTGAGTATATATCAGTCTGGGTTCCGCTCCGGTCACAGCACCTCCACCGCTTTAGTCAGAGTGTGTGACGACGTCAGAAAAGGAATGGACGATCGTAAACTGACGGTGATGGCGCTTGTTGATTTTTCTAACGCTTTTAACACAGTCGACCACGATATTCTCCTAGCTATTCTTACTCACTTACAGTTCTCGCCCTCTGCCCTGAATTGGTTCTCTTCATATCTTCGCGGGCGCCAGCAGTCCATCCGTATGGGTAATGCCTCCTCGGACTGGGCTTATTTAGATGCTGGCGTCCCGCAAGGCGGTATTCTCTCTCCTTTATTATTTTCTCTATTTATTGACTCCATCACTCCTTTTATCAACTGTTCGTATCATCTGTATGCTGATGATTTACAACTGTATGCTCAAGCCGATGTTGATAATCTCCACAGTGCAATAGGGGAAATAAACACTAATTTGAGTGCTCTCCGGAGTTGGTCTATGCGCTATGGGGTATCAGTCAACCCTGCCAAGTGTCAAGCTATCATCGTAGGAAGCTCAAGACTGTTGGCTAGGATTGACCGGAATTCTCTACCAGCGGTCATTTATGACGGTACGCAAATTCCAATATCGGAGTCGGTGAAGAATCTTGGCATATACATTGACAGCTCCTTGGGATGGACTACACAAGTAACAGAGGTGTCTCGTAAGGTCAATGTTACCTTGCGATCTTTATATCGCCTAAAGCACTTCCTTCCCGTTAAGACCAAACTAATGCTTGTGAACACCCTTATTTTGCCTATCATAGATTATGCAGATGTGTGCTACCCAGATCTGACCGAAGCCCTTCTGAATAAACTAGAACGCCTTCTCAACAATTCTATCAGGTTCATATTTGGCCTTCGCAAATATGACCACATTTCGCAGTTTCGCAGTCAACTCAAGTGGCTTTCTATTCGTCAGAGGCGAAATTCTAGGATTCTCTTTATGCTTTACTCGATCTTGAATGATACGAATACTCCTCCTTATCTTAAGGATCACTTCCAATATAGGTTTTCAACGCATGACAAGACGCTTCGGTCGTCTAATAATTTAAGAGCTGATATTCCACTGCATTCTAGCGGTTTTTATCATTTCTCATTTTCTGTTCAGGCGGTACTGCTTTGGAACGTCTTGCCCGTGCATATCCGGAAAGCCCCCAGTAAAGCTGTGTTCAAAAAGCTTGTCCGTGAACATTATCTGAACTCCTCATCAAACTCTTAATCGACTGTTGTTACTATTTGTGTTTATTTATTTATTTATATATATGATAAATGGTATTTATGTATATACAGGGTGTCCCGTAAGTACCACGACAAACTTGAAGAGAACATAGGTGAGGGTCTGACCTCTCTGGGAAAAAAAAATTACCTTAGTAAAAGTGTCACCGTTTTTGCACTATCAATTGTTTTAGATTTTTTGAGAAATTCAGCCCTCTTCATCTTCTTTCGTTAACTGCGTGTACAAATTTGGTGATGCAGTGTTTATTTTTTCTGTTAAATACTATCAGATAGTTGGTCTATCATATTGAAATGTAAATTGGTTAAAAGATGTAAAGGAACCATGAAAAAAATAGGGATATTTTTAGATTTTAATTTTTTTACTATTTTTCCCTCAACTTTGACTCGTCGCGGTGAAAAAAAAATGTACTGGACTATAAGTGTACGTTGCGCCAAAAAATATGTCCAGTTTATAGAGATTTCAAAAAGGTAGCACACTTACTATTTAAAGTTGAAAAAAAAAAGTTAAGGCCGTTTCTGCATGAAAGGGACTGAAACCAACTAAAACGTAATGATCGAGTTTTTATTTAAATTACGGTTTCTACCGACTCACAACGTGTCAGGCAGTACTAAATCACATTATTACCTAGTTACACACTTAAAAATATCATTCTTCATTTGTAAAAAAACAATTTAGTAACTAACTAGCAAACAAAGTATTACAATTTATTAAGTAAATTTTTACCTACTTTGAACTGTCGTTTCGAAGTAAAACTTCGTACATGTATGTAATTTGAATGACAATGCCATAATTTGACATCTTGGAACAGATCTGATAATGGAGACAGGATATGGATGGTAGATTTCTTACCAATTTAGCCCAAATTCGAGAGATTTACTAAGAAATGAACCATGCACCTGCTGGCTCCATCATCAGATCTGTTCCGAGATGTCAAATTATGGTATTGTCATTCAAATTACATACATGTACGAAGTTTTACTTCGAAACGACAGTTCAAAGTAGGTAAAAATTGATTTAATAAATTGTAATACTTTGTTTGCTAGTTAGTTACTAAATTGTTTTTTTACAAATGAAGAATGATATTTTTAAGTGTGTAACTAGGTAATAATGTGATTTAGTACTGCCTGACACGTTGTGAGTCGGTAGAAACCGTAATTTAAATAAAAACTCGATCATTACGTTTTAGTTGGTTTCAGTCCCTTTCATGCAGAAACGGCCTTAACTTTTTTTTTTCAACTTTAAATAGTAAGTGTGCTACCTTTTTGAAATCTCTATAAACTGGACATATTTTTTGGCGCAACGTACACTTATAGTCCAGTACATTTTTTTTTCACCGCGACGAGTCAAAGTTGAGGGAAAAATAGTAAAAAAATTAAAATCTAAAAATATCCCTATTTTTTTCATGGTTCCTTTACATCTTTTAACCAATTTACATTTCAATATGATAGACCAACTATCTGATAGTATTTAACAGAAAAAATAAACACTGCATCACCAAATTTGTACACGCAGTTAACGAAAGAAGATGAAGAGGGCTGAATTTCTCAAAAAATCTAAAACAATTGATAGTGCAAAAACGGTGACACTTTTACTAAGGTAATTTTTTTTTCCCAGAGAGGTCAGACCCTCACCTATGTTCTCTTCAAGTTTGTCGTGGTACTTACGGGACACCCTGTATATATATATATATATACATAATATTATATACATAATATATACATAATATATATATATATATATATAATAATAATATAATATATATTTATTTAATTATATATCTGCTGTTTTTTTATTGTTTGTCGCTTTTTATTACTTTGTACACACCTGCTGCAAATTCTCTATATCAGCTCAGGGTTGACTGGTAGAGAATGCCATCAGGCATTATGTTTGCCCTTTTGTGCATTTCTTTTTAGAGGTGATGCAATTTTAAATAAAATAATATCTTTTTGAATTGACTAATAGATTTTGTTTTAATAATGAGGTCGCGAGGTAGTGCATTTATTAGTACAGGTATTAACCAGTGCCTTTCCCTCCTGCCAAAATAGTTTTTTACCTTAGGAACGGAGAGTTTAGGTTTTCTAGCTGAGCGGGTTGGGTACGTATATTGTCTTTCCCGTTTGTAGTCATTGCTGTCATATTGCTCAAGCAGAAGCGTCACCTTTACTCTTAGTTCAATTGGTAAGATTTTACAGATTTTAAACAACTTTTCATACTTACTATTAAGTGAGTTTTTTACAGTTCTATCTTCAAGAAGTTTTAATAATCTTATCTGTAAGTTTTTTATTTTATTCAAATATACCGGAAATGTGAGACCATAAGCACCAAGCCCATATGATGTGACAACTTCTGCTAGGGCGTGGTATAACATATACATCACGCCTTTATTTACACTGAATCTTACATGTTGAAATTTACTAAGAATTGAGATTTACTAAGAAGTGGCTGATGCTGCCCTTACCAACCAATACAATACAAATGGATTACCTGAAGCCAATCAGAGATGAACCATACTTGTTCTACCTTTCAATACTAGCGTATAATATAAGTAATTCAAGATGCAGATGCGTTGAAAGAAATTACAATTCGTATTATTTAACTGGAGATACTGTTGTGTTCGTGTGTGGATCGAACCCGAAAACCGGGTTTGATCCCCGACCGGAAAAATATCTGAATGATGAATTTACTAGTACATTTCTATTCTGGGTCTGGATGTTTGTGTTCGTCTTTGTGTGTGTGCATGGCACCCACGACATAGTAAATCCACATTGGTCACATAAAACGTTTATAAAGTGTCCTCTTTTAACTATATCAGTCGTTTTCAACGGAGTGCGACTCGTCACGTCGTGTGACGTAATATGACGGCATCGTGAAGTTGCACTGTATTAGGCAGAAATAAATGTGGTGCCGCCGGAGTCGAACTACAATAGTTCGCTGACGATAACGCGAGTTCCATGGTTTTTGTTCACGTAAAAAGTGCTTAACGCACCTAAAGAAGTTTTCACTTCAAAACCATGCTCACTCATGGTATCGAAGCATAACCGACCTCGTGTAGGACCGAAATATTTTCTGGAGTGAATTATAGATGCCTTAAAAAAACAAGGTAGGAACCTTCAAAAGGTACCCAATGCAGTGGGAACGACACAGGGATTATGTGGGATTGTGGACCCTCCTTGTGGCCGTCCTGGGCGCTGCGTAGAGGATTTCGGAATCTCCAAAGGAACGCAACCGGAATTTTCTTAGTGAGTTGCCCCGTCAGGCTCTACCCAGATGAGCATGACGCTCGTCTCACTGTCTGATAGGTGCGATGGCACACATACAGCCGTCCTTCCCAGGGTCGCTGGCCGGACGGTTCGAGCTCTCACTCTTACCATACGCAACCCCGGTAGAACCTTTTGTCGACTCTTACGACAGGCAGGAGATGCCGTAGTCCTATTCTGCTCCCGGAACTACAGGAACGTAATCATAGATGCCTATTAGATAAACTAATTTATTACTTGACTTAACCTCCTAATGATAATTTCATTTAATTCCGGGTCATGTAACATGTAAGTTTACATTTTGACCATTTATGTCTTCCTCAAAATCAAACTGCGGCGTCACGTGACGTAATATGACGAAAGGGTGACATCAGAGTATTTCATTCAAAAGGAGTACTCACTATGCCTTTTCGAGGCAAATTAATTAATAGGTAGATATATAATAATTACATAATTTTCCTGTAACCATACGAGAGAATGTGAATCAGGGAAAAATGTGGTTAATAAGTCCCGTACCTACCTACGGTCATTTTTCCCACATGATGTCACTGATTGATACAGGTTGTATAATCATCATACACCCATTACTATTCCACCGCTGGGCTTGTGTCCTTCCAGAATGAAAAGTATTAGGCTGGCCAAGGTCCGCCGTGCTGGCCAAGTGCCATTTGTTAGACTTGATATAACTTTTAAAACCTTTTTTAAAGTTTTGTCACTATTTCTTCACGATGTTTTCCTTCACCGTTTCAGCAGCGAAAAAATTCATCATTCATGGTTTCACCAAGCGATAATTAACCTCTAATTCGTACATAACTTTGAAGAATCATAGGCGTGCCAGGGATTTGAACCTCGAATACAGGATCAAGAGGCCGAGATTCTTAACCACTAAACCACTATACAGGTTGTATAACGACAATGAATTTGACGTGGTAATTAGTGTGATAAGTTGTTCTAACTAACAAGAAATTTGCAGTCGTTGGCACCGCTTCTCGTCAACTCATGGTTTTCCCACATCTGGGCACGGGTCTCCTCTCAGAGTTTAGGCCATAGTCCACTGCATTGGCCTTATAAAAGAATTTTCAGCCGTTTAAGTCTATTACAGCCTTACTGAAATCGCTCATTAATATCTTGAAATTCATTTTACTTACCATCTCCTTCTCTGTGCAACTGTTTTATAAATCAATATCTTTTATCAATTTGAAAAAAACATCCCTGTGAGTGATGAATTAGCATCAACCTTTTACCTTTAGGAAGTCAATTAAAAATAAAAAAGTAACACTTATTTGGTAACAAAAAACAGAATTGGTTATAATAAGTTTTTTTTTTAATAAAGCAATATTTAACAAGCAGGCAGGCCAACTTATGGTAAGGGGCTCTACCACCCGTGGATATCTGTAATCAACATCAGAAAAGATTAGACTCCTGTCTTAGATTGGTCACCGATGTCCCGCTAAAATAGACCCCCCATATACGCTAGTCAGAATTTTACAACCTTAAAACCAGTACAGAGCTTACCACTGCTATAATGACAATGGGTGTAGCGGTGGTGCCGCTAGAGTCGAACCACTAATAGTTCTACCATTTTAAGTTTTAGCAGTGAAACAGGAATTCCTATTTGCGTTCCAACTTAGTCAGAAGCGTACAACGTAAGTGTGATAGTCTTTAGGTACGAATTTTAATATATATATATATTTATTTATTGCATAATACACACACAACTTACTAAAAAAGATAAGCAATATGTGATGCCCTGAGAGGGCGTCGCGAAATACTAGAGGTAAGGTAAAGTCACCTAATGCCGAGGGGTTCTGAAATTGGCACCAAATTCCGTGGTATTTACAAAAACGGCTTGTATAAACTATTTACAAAATCATTTTTACTGAAAGGTATGTTATTTAATAGATAATTTATCTCTCTATCGTCATATGGCTACCGTAAGAGTATTATGTGTATGGTTTTTTAAATAATCGCATAGTTTTGCATTAGTGCCTCCATCAAACGCATGCTTCATACATTTTGGGCCTCTTGCACGTGAATGTCACGATTTCTCAAATAGTGATTTTGTCAATAAATATGCATGTGTGGGATAGTGTTTCAATGAAAACATTATATTGATTATATATGGAATCGATAACATTTAAATATTTTGCTTATTTCTTAACAGATAATAGTAAAAATAAGTTTAAAAATACAGCGGCATTAGGTGCCAAATATTTTGGGCTGTCCCTAAAACCGAGGTATACCACGGAATAGCAATTTCATAGACTTGTATTTAATTTCAATTTTTTTAGATGTTTTTATGAATAAGCACGTCTTGCTTCGAATTTGATAAATTTAATACTCAATTAATATCGAAATCATTTTCCGAGGTACAGCATTGTACTGCATTACCTAATTATATAATATCAAAGATGACCTATTTATGTACTTTCCTAATTTCTTCTATGGGACAACTAAGGAGAGAAAATGAAGTTTATCCAGATATCAATGGAATATTGAACAAGTATTGTATATTATTATATACATATTTCAATAAAGCATCTTTCTGCCTCTAAATTGTGTAAAAGTCTGTTATTATTTAATAATCGGAATTTGGAAACGTGATTTTTAGTTATGAAACGCTATTCCGATGTATATAAATCGGAATTAGGTTATATGGGCACATTAATCCGCGGCATAGCCGCAAAATACTATACAGGGTTTAAAGTTTTCATCGGTTTTTAAGAACACATATATCGTTTGTATCAGTAATTCACTTAATCCTAATTATTGAAGAATTAACATTGTCATACGATTTTAATAGCTATTTAAATAAGAACTAGAACATTTTACGACGTTTTCATTTGATTAAATTACTCAAAACGAAATAATTCTATAAACCTGATGACGATATTCCATATTATTATTATTTCTGGTGTACGATAATAAACCCTAGTATAAAGTACACGAAGAAGAATGTCCAAAATTGTATTGCAGATATACGAATCTACTGCAGTTTAAAAAATACATGATATACCTACATTAGTAAAATTAACCAGTCAAGAAACTATACTGTAAAAAAGTTTTATTTCGGCAGCTTCCCTTTAATCATAGCTAAGAACACTTTTGATAAAGCTACTCTTTTAATTATAAAAAAAAAATTAAATCAAAATTTAAACTAAATTCAATAAATAACATTTATTTTTATACACCATGTAGCAGTCGTTCTATCTCTTTCACTCCCTTATTTTGTATACTCGGAATTAGGAGCCAAATACATCGGAATAAGGATTTTTACATCGGAATTAGGGTTTTCTGACTTGGTTCATATTTATTTTAAATACACATTTAAATCAATATTTAATCGTAAAATGTCGAGTCTATTTCAAGAGTACAGATAATGAAGCTTCTGATAAAATTATCTAATTCCTTATTAAGCCGTAGTAAATGCTTAATATCTGACGCTCTTTCTAGTTTTGGTGAAAATACCGCGGAAATAGGTGACTTTACCTTAGTAGCATTAATTTACATAACGTTACATTTCCATGATAAATGTAGCACAACATACAATTACTGTTCATTTTTAATTTCAATTAAAGTTATTGTCACACGAAGTTGACGAAGAAAAGCATTCAGCTACTTGATAATGTCCTTCATTTAAAATAAGTTGTCATTATTTGAAACCAGAGCAGTAATAGTCTATTGGTTGAAACTCGACGTCCCGATCGAGGGGACCGCGGTTCAAATCCGAGGCACCTCTGATTTTTCAAAGTTATATGCGAATAAGAAATGAATTATCACTTCCTTTAACGGCGAAGGAAAATATTATACGATAATCTATTAGTAACCTAATGAGGTACCCATTTCAAATCCCCCCATGACTACCTGTGATTACGTAATATATAATGGTAAATGAACAAAAATGTATTGAATGTGGTAATAAATAATCATTCCAGGGTTCCGTAGAAAAAGGTTAAAAAATCCCTTTTAGTCAGCCTCTGCTGTACGATTGTCATTAGGTTCTATCCATTTTTCGTGTATAGTGCACCATAATAGGTAGTTTAAATATTTTAATGATTTTAGTTCTATGGTTATTATGATAGCACATACTCGTACTAAAATATTTGCATATTTGGTACCACGGAAGGAAGGAATTTCGCAACCCTTCTACTGTAATTAAGTAATAGTTCATTAAAATGCGTTAGAATTACTGTGATGTGATCGCAATACCTACAGGCGTGTATTGAAAATATGAGTTTACAATGTATATTACTACTGAGTTATGATTATAAGATTTTGGTAAGAATAGACAAACACCAACTTGTAAATTACAACATAATACATAGTTACAACATCAAGTAACAAAATAAAGATGTCGAAGTCAACTTACTACAAATGTTTTTATTACAAAAATAAATTATTATCACATTAGAAATTAAATATAATTGAGTATTCAGTCTTAAATTACATACACGTAGTAATTGCTCTGTGCACGCAGAATATATTGCAGCTGTATTGCAGAGGCAATGCACGAGTGCGGGTTAGCGTGCAGCTTGTCAGTTGACTACACGTTACTGTCACGATGATGTTAGCGGCTACGGTCAGTAAGGGCGGGGAATTTTATCTATTGTTACAGATTTCTGGAATTCTGAAATTATTAAAAATAATGTTATTTCCGATTTTCACTGAACAATATATAGGTCATGATTATATTAGTCATTTCTCGTTTCACTCTTGATCCAGTATAACTGCTCTTATCCTGTTGCACTTTTCCTGGATTAAGCTCTGCATTCATCTTGGATATCGGTTGACTATCGGCACAGATCAATAAGAGCCCTAAACAAAGCGCACAGATTATACGTTGCAACGCCATGTTGCTTCTACGAGAGCCTGTAAAGAACTGAATGAATCGAAACGATTCAACGCGGTTTTATAGTTACCATAAGGAAAACTTATTGTCATGCTAATAAGGTAATGTTAAACATTTCACTGAACATTTCACATTCATATTAAGTTATGTACCGTTTTATACTTGTTCGCTTGTTCTTAGTTCTCTTTGATGACATTAAAATATTATTAAATATGTCTTTAAATTTGTTCGGAGATCCACATAAAACAAGCTCTTTATTTTGAAGGTCGTAAAGTTCTCAAGAAGAGAAACTTCAGAAGAATCTTAGAACTTAAATTTAGGCCTCAGGGATAGCTTTGAGAACACCTTTGAGGTCTACCTCAGATAAATAAATAAATAATAAATTAAAGTATTAGTCACTGAACGAAATTTCGGATTCGTTTGATTCAATTTCGTTCGAAAAACTATCATTTGCTACCCATATCATACGGATGCAAAAATAAAAAAGCGGCCATTTTGGACTTACAAATTTCAAGAAAAAATTATAAAACGAAGGTATCCTCATCTAACATACATTTGAAAACAGTGAAACAATCATCTAATATAAATTTTATGAACTTAGTCAGAACTTCCGTTATGAAATGGTTATATAAGGACAGTTTAACATATAATTTATATAGATTATGTTTACTGTATTATTACCGTATTAAATGTTAATGTTTAGTAATAATATTTCCCTAACATAATGAATGAACGTGGCATAACTGTGGTTACATTACGACCAACAATAATAATGAATGATGATAAACTAATTTAATTAATGCTCAGTCAAATGGCATGTGTCATTGGATGGGTTTTATTTAATGGTATGCACGCATACTAGCAAGCGTGCGCGCATGCAAGAAAACTTGCATACACAAACACATAAAAGTAATTTAATTTCACTTTTTAGCAACTATAATTGTTAAACTATATTTTGTAGAAAAGCATTTCTGATATATTCCGCGTAAAATTGCTAGCCCGCTCTGAATATAGAAATGAATTGCGTCGCCACAGCAAATTGCATAACTACACCTGTTCGCAACAACTTCAGAGCGGACAAGCAGTTTGGCGCGGACTATACCAAATATCAGGGCCGGATTTCTGAGAGGTCTAGAGGCCTTGGGGCAACAAAGGAGTGGAGGCCCCCTGGCCCCAAATTATTTTCGGAATAAAATAAACAATTTTTTCAGTTTAGTTTTTCAATAAATATTTTATTGTGAAACGCAGGTAGATTCTTCTAGTATTCATGTTTGTACAAAGTACTGTAGATAAAGTTAAAACAGCGAAAAAAATATCAAAGGAAAGGATATATTTTTGTTTACTAGTCGAATTAAAAAACAATCCGACGTCCCTATTGTGGGGGGCCCTCTTTTGTGGAGGCCGCGGGGCTGCCGCCCCGGTTGCCCTCCCTTAAATCCGGCCCTGCCAAATATAATATGTTTGTATATAAATAACTGCATTTAGTAAAAAGTTTTTTATTTTATTTATTTTCTCTCATAAGGTACATTCAAACATATATTATTAGTCTGCCAAACTGTGTAACAGTTTGTCGGCAGTGTTCCCGTGGATAGGGATAGTTGTATACCTTAAAAGATATAATATATATACCACGAACCACTACTTGTTAACGCATTAATAATGATACAATACATGAAACATGCACATGTAAAAATACTTCGCCGCCTTGAAATTGAATGAAACCATAAACCGCCCCTTAGTAGGTCCTTTTTTTTTAATTCTTGACAAATAAAAACATTTTTATAGAAAATTTACGAATAAACGAATAAATAACTAATACTGCGCAATTTACATAATAAATACATATTATTTCAAATATTTTAGGGACATTTTAACACGGAGACGTGCCAAAACTTTTTTACGCAACTATTTCAATTCTCAAAACTGGGTACATTTTATTGTTAGGAGTGAGTAATCTTTACTTATCCATGACGCATATACATATGTTATATATATATATATATATATATATATATATATATATATATATATATATATATATATATATATATATGATTGGTATTATTTATTTACACTGAATCTTACATGTTGAAATTTACTAAGAATTGAGATTTACTAAGAAGTGGCTGATGCTGCCCTTACCAACCAATACAATATAAATGGATTACCTAAAGCCAATCACAGATGAACCATACTTGTTCTACCTTTCAATACTAGCGTATAATATAAGTAATTCAAGATGCAGATGCGTTGAAAGAAATTACAATTCGTATTATTTAACTGGAGATACTGTTGTGTTCGTGTGTGGATCGAACCCGAAAACCTGGTTCGATCCCCGACCGGAATAATATCTGAATGATGAATTTACTAGTACATTTCTATTCTGGATCTGAATGTTTGTGTTCGTCTTTGTGTGTGTGCATGGCACCCACGACATAGTAAATCCACATTGGTCACATAAAACGTTTATAAAGTGTCCTCTTTTAACTATATTAGTCGTTTTCAACGGAGTGCGACTCGTCACGTCGTGTGACGTAATATGACGGCATCGTGAAGTTGCACTGTATTAGGCAGAAATAAATGTGGTGCCGCCGGAGTCGAACTACAATAGTTCGCTGACGATAACGCGAGTTCCATGGTTTTTGTTCACGAAAAAAGTGCTTAACGCACCTAAAGAAGTTTTCACTTCAAAACCATGCTCACTCATGGTATCGAAGCATATAACCGACCTCGTGTAGGACCAAAATGTTTTCTGGAGTGAATTATAGATGCCTTAAAAAAACAAGGTAGGAACCTTCAAAAGGTACCCAATGCAGTGGGAACGACACAGGGATTATGTGGGATTGTGGACCCTCCTTGTGGCCGTCCTGGGCGCTGCGTAGAGGATTTTGGAATCTCCAAAGGAACGCAACCGGAATTTTCTTAGTGCGTTGCCCCGTCAGCCTCTACCCAAATGAGCATGACGCTCGTCTCACTGTCTGATAGGTGCGACGGCACACATACAGCCGTCCTTCCCAGGGTCGCTGGCCGGACGGTTCGAGCTCTCACTCTTACCATACGCAACCCCGGTAGAACCTTTTGTCGACTCTTACGACAGGCAGGAGATGCCGTAGTCCTATTCTGCTCCCGGAACTACAGGAACGTAATCATAGATGCCTATTAGATAAACTAATTTATTACTTGACTTAACCTCCTAATGATAATTTCATTTAATTCCGGGTCATGTAACATGTAAGTTTACATTTTGACCATTTATGTCTTCCTCAAAATCAAACTGCGGCGTCACGTGACGTAATATGACGAAAGGGTGACATCAGAGTATTTCATTCAAAGGAGTACTCACTATGCCTTTTCGAGGCAAATTAATTAATAGGTAGATATATAATAATTACATAATTTTCCTGTAACCATACGAGAGAATGTGAATCAGGGAAAAATGTGATTAATAAGTCCCGTACCTACCTACGGTCATTTTTCCCACATGATGTCACTGATTGATACAGGTTGTATAATCATCATACACCCATTACTATTCCACCGCTGGGCTCGTGTCCTCCCAGAATGAGAAGTATTAGGCTGGCCAAGGTCCACCGTGCTGGCCAAGTGCCATTTGTTAGACTTGATATAACTTTGAAAACTTTTTTTAAAGTTTTGTCATGCAGATTTCTTTACGATGTTTTCCTTCACCGTTTCAGCAGCGAAAAAAATCATCATTCATGGTTTTAGCAAGTGATAATTAACCTCTAATTCGTACATAACTTTGAAGAATCATAGGCGTGCCAGGAATTTGAACCTCGAATACAGGATCAAGAGGCCGAGATTCTTAACCACTAGGACAGGTTGTATAATGACAATGAATTTGACGTGGTAATTAGTGTGATAAGTTGTTCTAATTAACAAGAAATTTGCAGTTGTAGGCACCGCTTCTCATCAACCCATGGTTTTTCCACATCTGGGCACGGGTCTCCTCTCAGAGTTTAGGCCATAGTCCACTGTACTGGCCTTATAAATTTACAGCCTTACTGAAATCGCTCATTAATATCTTGAAATTAATTTTACTTATCATCTCCTTCTCTGTAAAACTGTTTTATAAATCAATTCGACAAAAATTGTGGAACCTCTTTTATCAATTTGAAAAAAAACATCCCTGTGAGTGATGAATTAGCATCAACCTTTTACCTTTAGGAAGTCAATTAAAAATAAAAAAGTAACAGTTATTTGGTATCAAAAATCAGAATTGGTTACTTAATAAGTTTTTTAATATAGCAATATTTAACAAGCAGGCAGGCCAACTTATGGTAAGGGGCTCTACCGCCCGTGGATATCTGTAATCGACATCAGAAAAGATTAGACTCCTGTCTCAGATTGCCCACCGATGTCCCGCTAAAATAGACCCCCCATTTACGCTAGTCAGAATTTTACAACCTTAAAACCAGTACAGAGCTTACCACTGCTATAATGACAATGGGTGTGGCGGTGGTGCCGCTAGAGTCGAACCACTAATAGTTCTACCATTTTAAGTTTTAGCAGTAAAACAGAAATTGCTATTTGCGTTTCAACTTAGTCAGAAGCTTACAACGTAAGTGATAGTCTTTAGGTACGAATTTTAATATATATATATTTATTTATTGCATAACACACACACTTACTTACTAAAAAAGATAAGCAATATGTGATGCCCTGAGAGGGCGTCGCGAAATACTAGAGGTAGTAGCATTAATTTACATAACGTTACATTTCCATGATAAATGTAGCACAACATACAATTACTGTTCATATTTAATTTCAATTAAAGTTATTGTCACACGAAGTTGACGAAGAAAAGCATTCAGCTACTTGATAATGTCCTTCATTTAAAATAAGTTGTCATTATTTGAAACCAGAGCAGTAATAGTCTACTGGTTGAAACTCGACGTCCCGATCGAGGGGACCGCGGTTCAAATCCGAGGCACCTCTGATTTTTCAAAGTTATATGCGAATAAGAAATGAATTATCACTTCCTTTAACGGCGAAGGAAAATATTATACGATAAAATCTATTAGTAACCTAATGAGGTACCCATGTCAAATCCCCCCATGGCTACCTGTGATTACGTAATATATAATGGTATAATGAACAAAAATGTATTGAATGTGGTAATAAATAATCATTCCAGGGTTCCGTACAAAAAGGTTAAAAAATCCCTATTAGTAAGCCTCTGCTGTACGATTGTCATTAGGTTCTATCCATTTTTCGTGTATAGTGCACCATAATAGGTAGTTTAAATATTTTAATGATTTTAGTTCTATGGTTATTATGATAGCACATACTAAAATATTTGCATATTTGGTACCACGGAAGGAAGGAATTTCGCAACCCTTCTACTGTAATTAAGTAATAGTTAATTAAAGTGCGTTAGAATTACTGTGAAGTGATCGCAATACCTACAGGTGTATATTAAAAATATGAGTTTACAATGTATATTACTACTGAGTTATGATTATAAGATTTTGGAAAGAATAGACAACTTGTAAATTACAACATAATACATAGTTACAACATCAAGTAACAAAATAAAGAAGTCGAAGTCAACTTACTACAAATGTTTTTATTACAAAAATAAATTATTATCACATTAGAAATTAAATATAATTGAGTATTCAGTCTTAAATTCCATACACGTAGTAATTGCTCTGTGCACGCAGAATGTATTGCAGCTGTATTGCAGAGGCAATGCACGAGTGCGTGGTTGCGTGCAGCTTGTCAGTTGAATACACGTTACTGTCACGATGACGTTAGCGGCTACGGTCAGTAAGGGCGGCGAATTTTATCTATTGTTACAGATTTCTGGAATTCTGAAATTATTAAAAGTTATGTTATTTCCGATTTTCACTGAACAATATATAGGTAAAGTCATATACAGTAGGAAGAACATTTATATGACAATTTAAATACTCGTTTAGAAACGTCGATACTTACTCGTCACATGATATACATGTACCGCCGAATACTATCGAACCTTCGGTACAAGTCATGATTATATTAGTCATTTCTCGTTTCACTCTTGATCCAGTATAACTGCTCTTATCCTGTTGCACTTTTCCTGGATTAAGCTCTGCATTCATCTTGGATATCGGTTGACTATCGGCACAGATCAATAAGAGCCCTAAACAAAGCGCACAGATTATACGTTGCAACGCCATGTTGCTTCTACGAGAGCCTGTAAAGAACTGAATGAATCGAAACGATTCAACGCGGTTTTATAGTTACCATAAGGAAAACTTATTGTCATGCTAATAAGGTAATGTTAAACATTTCACTAAAATCATTCATATTAAGTTATGTACCGTTTTATACTTCTTAGCTTGTACTTAGTTCTCTTTGATGACATTAAAATATTATTAAATATGTCTTTAAATTTGTTCGGAGATCCACATAAAACAAGCTCTTTATTTTGAAGGTCGTAAAGCTCTCAAGAAGAGAAACTTCAGAAGAATCTTAGAACTTCAATTTAGGCCTCAGGGATAGCCTTGAGAACACCTTTGAGGTCTACCTCAGATAAATAAATAAATAATAAATTAAAGTATTAGTCACTGAACGAAATTTCGGATTCGTTTGATTCAATTTCGTTCGAAAAACTATCATTTGCTACCCATATCATACGGATGCAAAAATAAAAAAGCGGCCATTTTGGACTTACAAATTTCAACAAAAAAAAATATAAAACGAAGGTGTCACCATCTAACATAAATTTGAAAACAGTGAAACAATCATCTAATATAAATTTTATGAACTTATTCAGAACTTCCGTTATGAAATGGTTATATAAGGACAGTTTAACATATAATTTATACAGATTATGTTTACCGCATTATTACCGTATTAAATGTTAATGTTTAGTAATAATATTTCCCCAACATAATGAATGAACGTGGCATAGCTGTGGTTACATTACGACCATCAATAATGAATGATGATAAACTAATTTAATTAATGCCCAGTCAAATGGCATGTGTCATTGGATGAGTTTTATTTAATGGTATGCACGCACGCATGCATGCATGGACGGATAGTCACAAATGTGTGCGCATGCATCAAAGCTTGCATACACAAACAAACAATGTGAAAATGTAAATTCACTTTGTTGCAACGATAATTGTTAAACTATATATTTTGGAGAAAAGCATTTTTGATACCAAATATATCTTATATATAAAATTCTCGTGTCACAATGTTAGTTACCCTACTCTTCCGAAACGGCTTAACCGATTTTCACCAAATTTTCTCAAAGCTACTGAATATGCATATAGCATATTCAGTAGCTTTGAGAATCGGCTACTATCTACTTTTCACCCAATGTGATAAGGGTTGTTCACCCGTATTTTTTTTTATGTATATGGCAACACAACGTTTGCCGGGTAAGCTAGTTTTCATATTAATAACTGCATTTAATAAAAAAAAGTGTCTGTTACTGCTCTTATCAATACCAATACAAAATTAATGGACATTAACGGAAGCCAATGACATATATTATGATACTTATTCTGTCTTTCAATACGAGCGTATACCTAATATAGGTATTCTATTACAATTCAAATTCTGTGCATATATCAAGATACGGATGGTTTGAAAAAAAGACAATTCGTATTATCTAATTGCAGATACTGCTGTGTTCGAACCCGAAACCTGGATTCGATCCCCGGCTTTTACTCGTAGATTTCTGGTCTGGGTCTGGATGTTTGTGTTCCACTTTGTGTGTGTGCATGGCACCTACAAGACAGGAAATCTTAGTATGAGGTTGTGAGTATAGAAGCTTTTTATTCATTTACATGGTCACAGGTCACGTAAAACGTTTATAAATTTTCCTACTTTAACTAAATTAGTCGTTTTCAAAATCGGACTGCGATTCGTCACGTCGTATGACGTTATATGACGGCATCGTGATGTTACGCTGTATTTAGTTTTCCTTTTCAAGGCAAACAAATTTATACGTTGTCATTATATAATTTTACTACGAGTATAACCATACTACAATAAGATAAATCAGTTACTTAGGGATAAACGTTATTAATTTCCATTATTTTAACCACATAATTATAATACGAGATTAAACATGTTGTAATAGTAGTAGGTCGTTGACATCGCTTATTTTTTTTTTGTATAATATAGGACTATCAGACAATCATGCTGTTCACCTAATGGTGAATGGACACTGCCACCCATGGACACCTGTAGGATTAGATATTTGTATCTATCTGAGGTCGGGCACAGATGCGCTGCTTCCTCTGAGGACTAAGCTGGAACGCCTCGGAAAGGTGTCTCCCTTACTACATCCTTAAACTAGACACAGTAGATCTTCACACTGCTGTTATAAGGCAGAAATAGGTGTGGTGTGGTGGTAGTGCCACCGGAGTCGAACAACAATAGTTCGCTGACGATAACGCGAGTTCCATGGTTTTTGTTCACGTAAAAAGTGCTCAATGCACCTAAAGGAGTTTTCACTTCAAAACCATGCCATGGAAATTCCTATTTGCGTTCCAACTTAGTCAAAAGCGTACATTACCAACCAGAGCAGTGATAGTCTACTGGTTTCAAATAATGACAACTTAGTGTATGAAGATTATACAACCTGTATCAATTAGTGACATCATGTGAGAAAAATGACCGTAGGTAAGTATGGGATTTATTAACCACATTTTTCCCTGAGTGATTACTCCTTTGAATGAAATACATTGATGTCACCCTTTCGTCATATTACGTCACGTGACGCCGCAGTTTGATTTTGAGGAAGACATAAATGGTCAAACTTACATGTTACATGACCCGGAATTAAATGAAATTATTATTAGGAGGTTAAGTCAAGTAATAAATTAGTTTGTCTAATAGGCATCTATGATTACGTTCCTGTAGTTCCGGGAGCAGAATAGGACTACGGTATCTCCTGCCTGTCGTAAGAGTCGACAAAAGGGGCTACCGGGTTGCGTATGGCAAGAGTGAGAGCTCGAACCGTCCGGCCAGCGATCCTGGTAAGGACGGCTGTATGTGTGTCGTCGCACCTATCAGATTCAATTAAAGTTATTATCACACGAAGTTGACGAAGAAAAGCATTCAGCTACTTGATAATGTCCTTCATTTAAAATAAGTTGTCATTATTTGAAACCAGAGCAGTGATAGTCTACTGGTTGAAACTCGACATCCTGATCGAGGGGACCACGGTTCAATTCCGAGGCATCTCTGATTTTTCAAAGTTATATGCGTATTAGAAATGAATTATCAATTCCTTTAACGGCGAAGGAAAATATTATACGATAATCTATTAGTAACCTAATGAGGTACTCATGTCAAATCCTCCCATGACTACCAGTGATTACGTAATATATAATGGTATAATGAACAAAAATGTATTGAATGTGGTAATAAATAATCATTCCAGGGTTCCGTACAAAAAGGTTAAAAAATCCTTATTAGTCAGCCTCTGCTGTACGATTGTCATTAGGTTCTATCTCTCGAATCGCAATAGATAGGCACTTGAAATCTGTACAGAAAATGTGTTACTCAGGCCGGTACTACAATAAGTACTAAAAATAAAAATCTTTAAAATGAGTACGGGTCGCCATACAAGATACCGCCATTTTTCGTGTATAGTGCACCATAAAAGGTAGTTTACATTTTTTAATGATTTTAGTTCTATGGTTATTATGATAGCACATACTAAAGATAAAAAAAAAATTGCATATTTGGTACCACGGAAGGAAGGAATTTCGCAACCCTTCTACTGTAATTAAGTAATAGTTAATTAAAATGCGTTAGAATTACTGTGATGTGATCGCAATACCTACAGGTGTGTATTGAAAATATGAGTTTACAATGTATATTACTACTGAGTTATGATTATAAGATTTTGGAGAGAATAGACAAACACCAACTTGTAAATTACAACATAATACATAGTTTCAACATCAAGTAAAAATAAAGAAGTCGAAGTCAACTTCAATGTCTTTATTACAAAAATAAATTATTATCACATTAAATAATATCACATTAAATATAATTGAGTATTTAGTCTTCAATTCCATACACTTCGTTATTGCTCGTAGAATGTATTGCAGCTGTATTGCGCACGTAGAATGTATTGCAGCAGCAGCAGAGGCAATGCACGAGTGCGGGGTTGCGTGCAGCTTGTCAGTTGACTACCTACACGTTACTGTCACGTTAGCGGACGTTAGCGGCTAGGGTCAGTAAGGGCGCGAACTTTATCTATTGTTACAGCTTTCTAGGTGGATTCCCATCGACTCTTCAATCCTGAAATTATTAAAAACTATGTTATTTCCAATATTCACTGAACAATATATAGGTAAAGTTATATACAGTAGGAAAAACATTTATATGAAAATTTAAATACTCGTATACAATCATCAATACTTAGATACTTACTCTTCACATGATATACAGGTATCGCCGAATAGTATCGAACCTTCGGTACAAGTCATGTCTATATAAGTAATTTCTCGTTTTACTCTTGATCCATTATAACTGCCCTTATCCTGTTGCACTTTTCCTGGAATAAATTCTGCATCCATCTTGGATATCGGTTGACTATCGGCACAGATTACTAAGAGCACTAAACAAAGCGCACAGATTATACATTTCAACGCCATGTTGCTTCTACGAAAGCCTGTAGAGAACTGAATGAACCGTAACAATTCAAAGTGCTTTTATAGTTACCATAAGGAAAAATTGTTGTTATGCTAATAAGGTAATGTTGAATATTTCACTATAATCATTCATATTACCTACTCCTATGCAAATAACCTACCCCTAAATTCTAGTAAAACTAAATATATTAAATTTATTCTACCATATTTACGTTTAGTACTCCTTAGGGAATACGGGTATGAATATCGCTCTAAATGGTGAGACTTTGCAATCTATCAATGAAACTGTTTTCATGGGCATAACCATTGATTCTTAACTCCAGTGGGGTCCTCACATCTCTGCTTTGTCCAGCAGACTTAGACCTACAGCTTTAGCAGTCAGAAGAATTAGACAGTTAACAGACATTCCCCACTGCCAGGCTTGTCAGTTACTTTCACAGCATTATGTCTTATGGCATTCTGCTGTGGGGCTGCTGCTGACATAGACTCTACATTTACTATTCAACAAAGAGCAATAAGGTCAATATATAGTCTGCGACGTGGTGAGTCCCTGAGAGAAGTGTTTCCCACTATTAATATTATGTATATAATAAAACACACTGATATGTTTGAAAAAAATAGTAACCACCATAGTATACTAGAAATAGAAATAAATTGGCAATTCCTAAACACAGATTATGTAAGGTGGCTAGATCTTTCTGGGTAACTGTATTCGCTACTACAATAAAATAGCTGACCACATTTTGAATCTCACAGAAAAAAGTTCAAACATGTCGTTAAACGAACGCTATGTAAAAAGCGTACTATAAACTAAATAATTACTTGACTGACAAAACGGTGTAGTCTGAAGTAGCTCCAGCTCCGCACGTACCATTAGGTTAAGCTTGACATTGTAAAAAACATTTTTTTAAAGATGTGTGTTATGGAGTTTCTTTCGCCACTTCTTCTCCATAACGAAACACCTTATGAAGTGGTGGTAGTTGTATTGACGTTCAAAAAGTGCTCGGAAAAAAACCTATTTTGAATTAAAAACAATTGAGATGATTAAGTTATGTACCGTTTTATACTCGTTCACTTAGTTCTCTCTGATGACATTAAAATATTATCCGAAATGTCTATAAATGTATTCCGAGATCCATATAAAACAAGTAATTTTAAAATAAATTTGAGAGTCGTAGAGCCCTTTAAGAAAATAAACTTCAAAAGAATCCAAGAATTACAATTAAGGCCTTAGAAATAGCTTTGAGGACAACTTTGAGGTCTACCTCAGATAGGAAATGAATTGAGAATTGAGAACTGAGATTTATTTCAGATTTCACAGGAACCATCGTGTGGACGATAAATTCAACTTATGAATCCAGCCGATTCGGAGAAAAGCGACTTTAGGGTTCCAAAACAAAAGGATAAAAACTGAATCCTATTACTAAGACTTCACTGTCTGTTCGTACTTCTGGTCATGTCTCTCTTGAATACTAATAGGTAAACACTAATTTTTTTTTAGACTTTGTCCTTTTTATAAAATAGAAATAGCAGACGAGCATGCAATCCACCTGATGTATGACCAAAGTATGTCTCCCTTACCACAATCTTCCAACCGGAACACATTGGCGCTTATCACTGCTTTTATTAGGTGCTGCTGTGAAATAGGTGTGGTGGTGGTGCAGCCAGCGTCGAACGACAAAGGATTCTACCACCTTCAAACGGTGGCCGCAGCAAGCAGTATATAGAAAAAAAAACTTGAAAATAAATGGGTCGCCATACAAGAAGCATATAGCAGTGCCATATAGCAGTGATAGCCTAGTGGTTAAGAAACGCGGCCTCTCGATCGAGGGGTCCGAGGTTCAAATCCCAGGCACGCACCTCTGATTTTCAAATGTATGTGCGTATTAGAAATTAATTATCACTTGCTTAAAACGGTGAAGGAAAACATCGTGAGGAAACCTGCATAACTGAGAGATATATAAAAATAAAAATAAAAAAATCTTAAAGGTATGTGAAGTCTACCAATACGCACTTGGCCAGCGCGGTGGACTATGGCCTAATCCTTCTCATTCTGAGAGGAGACCCGTGCCCAGCAGTGGGACAGTAATGGGTTGATGATGATGATACAAGAAGCTGTTGTTCCGGCGTTTTTCGCCACATCTATTGAACCGTAATACGTAGACAGTGTTGTGGTACTCGTAGAGAATCCTTCATGTGCGAATTCAATTCGCACTTGGCCAATTATTTATTTAAGTATTATTCGTTTTGACTTATGGAAACTTAAAAAACGAGCATTAACAAAATGCTACAAAAGTATTGTTAAAACACCAAAAATTCTTCCTCGTCACGTCACGTAACATAACGTAATCGTGACGTTGCGCTGTAACAGGAAATTAGTATTCATTGTTTATATATTAAAAAGCTCGAACCGCCCGAAAAGCCGCCCCGAGTAGGACGGCGGTATACACATACCGTTGTCCTACTTGGGGTCGCTTATCATCGTACACACCAGATAACGTGGCGACGAGGGCCCGACGGTGCAACGTGCTAAGAGGACTCCGGTTCCGTTCCTTTGGAGATACCGGAGTCCTCTACACAGCGCCGAGGACGGCCACCGGGGGAATTTTAGTGTAGTAAGAATCTCGCATAACCCTGCGTAGCTCCCACAGCACGACGGGTAGATACCATTTGATGGTTTCCTCCTTGAAAATAAAAAAAAAGAAAAAGCAAGAATAATCTTTTCTTGCAAAAATCTAGAAGAAAAGACTTGATTTCTATCTGAGATCGGCCACGGTTGTACCGCTACCCCTGAGGACTAAACTGGAATATAGGCCTCCCTTTTTACGCTTGTCAGAAATTTAAAACCTTAAAACCAGTAGACAGCAGTACGTAACACTGCTATTATCAGGCATTAATGGCTGTGCCGGTGGTGCCGCTAGGGTCGAACCGTTAATAGTTCTACCACCTTAAGTTTTACAATTAAAACAGAAATTCTTATTTGAAACGTTAGAAGCAACTGTGATACGAATGGGTAATTTACGTACGAATTTTGATATAACCAGGTGACGAAGAAAAACTTCAGCTATTTGATAACGCCCTTCATTTAAAAAAGTTGTCATAATTTTAAACCAGAGCAGTGAGAGTCTAGTGGAAGAAACTCGACCTCTTAATCGAGGGGGCCTCGGTTTAAATGCCAGGCATCTCTGGATTTTTAAAGTTATATGCGTATTAAAAATTAATTATCGCTTACTTTAAAGGAGAAGGAAAATATTGTGAAAGAATTTATTAATAACTTAATGAGGTATGCCAAATTTTCCCATGACTATCTGTGATTACGTCATATGAGTTATACAGGGTGAATTTTTCAAATACGCCTTCAGGGCCAAATCCGAAACTATAAGGATTAGCTAAAAATGCTGAAAGGAGTTACGAGGCCGATTTTGATAAAAACTAAAACTGCTTCATTACTTTTTTAAAATAACTTTTTCCTTAGCCGGAAATCGAACGAGTTCAGTTTAAAAAAAAATACACCCTCTATATTATTCCACTATCTGATAGTGTCGCTTGTAAGGATCAAATTCTGGGAAGTAATGTTATGTGACAAATTAAAGGAAAAGGAAAATTTTGAAGAAAATACATATTTTTCCATACATTGTCATACTAATCCTTAAGGATTATACATAACAAATGAGTTATTTATAATTCTTTTGAATCAAACATAAGTCATACCATTGAAGAATTTGTTGGTTAATCAACTAATTATTCGATGTTATTACCACGACATATGGCTTAGTATGGAGAAAGTAATAGTTTGGCAAATAAGTTACCGCCGTTTTTAGGATTTATTTTGTAATAAAAATAGATAACTGATTAAATAGTAAATTCTTATTGTTTGTTGCTTACAACTTCGTTTCAACGTTAAATATGTTTTTCTATATCTCTTTGTTTAGTAATCACTCGGATTTG
This sequence comes from Epargyreus clarus, assembly GCF_041222505.1. Lineage (NCBI taxonomy): Eukaryota > Metazoa > Arthropoda > Insecta > Lepidoptera > Hesperiidae > Epargyreus > Epargyreus clarus. The sequence goes on from NW_027332212.1 coordinate 13,378,616, forward strand.
ACTCATAAAAGTCATTCTCGCAAATTGTCAACTTTACATCTGTATTAAACGAAACTCCGCCCATAGCAAGTAAAATCTATTATAATGGTCCTAAAAATAATCCTAACTAAGTCAGACATAAAAATATAAATTCTTGGAGAACAAAACGTCCGTTTCGAATGATTTGAAACATTGAGCCAAAAAAATGTTAATACGCGAAATGTTTGAATTGATGATTGGCGGGAACTTAACTGCCAAATTAATATGAAAAAATAAGTATTTTCTTAAAATTGAGGCTTTTCCTTTAGTTTTTTCATTAATCATTACTTCCCAGATTTTTATCCTTATAAGCAACACTATCAGATATGAATATTAACATAAAAATGTTTAAAATAAATACGGGTCGCCATACAAGAAACTGCTTTTTCGGTCTATATATTGCACCGTGTTAGGTACACAGTTTAATATGTTTAATGTTTTAGTTCTATGATTGGTATGATACCAAAAACTAAAAATAAAAATATTTGAATATCTGGTAGAATGGAATGGACTGGAACATGAGAATTACTTAGATTAAGAGGAAGTTACTTAAAACGCGTTAGGACATACTGTGGTGTGATCGCAAGACCTAAAGGTGTTTATTGAAAATATGTGTTTTAAATGTATATTACTATTGTGTTATATCATATGAATCATGAATCATGAATAGAAGATCAAAGAATACTTCCTTACTAGACAGAGACCAGCTTATATGTTACAAAATAGTACCTATATATGTACACCATCAAGTAGCAAAATAAAGAAGTCAAACTTAACTTACTACAATAGTCTTTATTACAAAAATAAATTATTATCACAATAGAAATTAAATATAATTAAGTATTCAGTCTTTCATTAAATGCCATACACGTAGATATTGCTCTGTGCACGCAGAATGTATTGCAGCTGTATTGCAGAGGCAATGCACGAGAGCGGGGTTGCGTGCAGCTTGTCAGTTGACTACACGTTACTGTCACGATGATGTTAGCGGCTACGGTCAGTAAGGGCGGCGAGTTTTATCTTTGTTACAGATTTCTGGAATTCTGAAATTATTAAAAACTATGTTATTTCCAAATTTTCACTGAACAATATATAGGTAAAGTTATATACAGTAAGGAAGAACATTTATATGAAAATTCAAATACTCGTTTACAAACGTCGATACTTACTCGTCACATGATATACAGGTGTCGCCGAATAGTATCGAACCTTCAGTACACGTAATGATTATATTAGTAATTTCTCGTTTCACTCTTGATCCAATATAACCGCTCTTATCCTGTTGCATTTGTCCTGGAAGAAGCTCTGCATTCATCTTGGATATCGGTTGACTATCGGCACAGATCACTAAGAGCACTAAACAAAGCGCACAGATTATACGTTGCACCACCATGTTGCTTCTACGAGAGCCTGTAGAGAACTGAATGAATCGAAACGATTCAACGTGGTTTTATAGTTACCATAAGGAAAATTGTTTAAAGCTTCCTGTTTTAACTAAATTGGTCGTTTTCAAAATCGGACCGCGACTCGTCCCGTCGTGTGACGTAATATGACGGCATCGTGATGTTGCACTGTAGTTAGTTTTCCTTTTCAAGGCAAACAAATTTATACGTTGTCATATAATTTTACTACGAGTATAACCATACTACAATAAGAGAAATTAGTAACTTAGGGATAAACGTTATTAAATTCCATTATTTTAACCACATAATTATAATGCGAGATTATACATGTTGTAATAGTAATAGGTCGTTGACATCGCTTATTTTTTTGTATAATATAGGAGTACTATCAGAACCCGCGGCTTCTCCCGCGTATAAAATATGATATGGCATACAAATAATTTGTACTTTTAACAATTTTAACGATAAAGTAGCATTAATATTAATTAATAAATATAATGATACTTTTTTTCGTCACTGTGTACCTAAATTGGTCAAGCTTTCTTCAAAAACATAAATGTAGGCTACAATAATTATTATTTATACTATTCCATAGGAACCGTCCATGTCATTCTCTGACTTTTAAACTACCTAACCATTATGCAAAAATCATAGCGATCCCTTGGTACCTATGTGAAAAACAAAACACAAACGTATACATGGGAACCATAGAGCAACTGTTTGGTGGCAACCGTATGGCAAATTGTTAACGCACTAAAACCCCCTCTCACAACTATTGGTGTTTAGCTTAAGGTAGGCGGCCTCACAATTCACATACAGTGGTTCTTTCCAGGGTCGCTGGCTGAGCAGATAGAGCTCCCATACTTACCGCCCGCCGCCTGCAACCCCAGAACGCCTCCTTTAGTCTCTTACGACAGGCAGGAGATACTGCAGCCCTGTTCTAGCCCAAAATTTTAATTCAAGGTTTATGTATCTACCACATCACCATCACAAATAACGTATAACTATACCCCACGGCAGGGACAAAATGTCAGCAAGCTTGTGTATACCAAAATGTCGACCATGTAAATAAAATTACGCATTATCATATATGAAATTTGCACCCGTCCACGTTGTCGTGTATTTATGCTTACGTGTGAATAGACGCTAACTGAAATTTCACGTTTCTGACCTAAAAGATTCCCGTATAATACATACGAGAATAATACTTATTTTACCTCCTTAGAGAAATTTCAAAATCTTTCCTATGTACATATGTATCTATAAATATTTCATCAGCAAATTTCTGAAAGCGAATGTTCAACACCAGCGGTCGGCAACCCATGACCCATGGGCCGCGACTCTGCCTTGTGGACTGCGGGTCTGCGCGTTACTAAAAACCGCTTTTCTGCACTTCAGTACGCGCAATACATTCCCATGATAAAAATATGTTACGACGGCCCGTGGAATATCGCCCTATACTAAACCTCTCCGCACTCTATAATTTTTCCAAACTCGCCAAATTCAGTATAACTTCAATAACGGTTTTTAAGGAAACTTTCTTTACTTATAGTACATGCATACACCCTTTTATAGCCGTCTTACGGGTCTATCTAAAAAAACAGTGACTCATGCTTCATTTTGTCTAATGTTCATTTTCATAGTGCTTCCTTCTAAATTAACCGATTATAAAAAAGTTCCAACCCCAATTTAACGGCCTTAAGGGTTGATTTTCCAAAAACGGAAAAATAAGTATTATATTATTTGCAACCAGAAAGAAAACTATTATTTTTTATAGACTTTGCTTCATAATCGGCTTACTGCTAAACAAACTTTCAATAATAATAGGAGATATTACCCACTGAGGGGTAGATTTTCGATAAATGGTGTTAAAAAAGTTTTATCATTCCCAAGCAGAAAGCCAATTGCTAATTTTTACAGTCCTTGCTTCAAAATTAACGGTTTTTAAAATACAGTTCCATCCCCTATCAAACGAACTTAAGGGTTGATTTTCCAAAGTTCTCGAAGTTGATCTCTAAAGGAACGCAACCGGAGTTCTCTTAGCGCGTTGCCCCGTCAGGCTTTACCCAGGTGAGCATGACGGTCACCACACCGTCTGATAGGTGCGTCGGCACACATATAGCCGTCCTTCCCAGGGTTGCTGGCCGGACGGTTCGAGTTCTCACTCTTACCATCTGCAACCCCGGAAGCCCCTTTTGTCGACTCTTACGACAGGCAGGAGATACCGTAGTCCTATTCAGCTCCTGGATCTACATGAACATAATCATAGATGCCTATTAGATAAATCAATTTATTACTTGTCTTAACCACCTAATGATAATTTCATTTAATTCCGGGTCATGTAACATGTAAAGTTTACATTTTGACCATATATGTCTTCCTCAAAATTAAACTGCGGCGTCACATGACGTAATATGACGAAATATGACATTCGAGTATTTCATTCAAAAGAGTATTTATCGACTATGCCTTTTCGAGGCAAATTAATTAATAGGTAGATATATAATCATGACATAATTTTCCTGTAACTATACGAGAGAATGTGAATTAGAGAAAATGTGGTAAATAAATCCCGTACCTACCTACGGTAATTTTTCCCACATGATGTCACTGATTGATACAGATTGTATAATCATCATACACCCATTACTATCCCACCGATGGGCACGTGTCCTCCCAGAATGAGAAGTATTAGGCTGGCCAAGGTCAACCGTGCTGGCCAAGTGCCATTTGTTAGACTTGATATAACTTTGAAAACTTTTTTTAAAGTTTTGTCATGCAGATTTCTTTACGATGTTTTCCTTCACCGTTTCAGCAGCGAAAAAAATCATCATTCATGGTTTCAGCAAGTGATAATTAACCTCTAATTCGTACATAACTTTGAAGAATCATAGGCGTGCCAGGGATTTGAACCTCGAATACAGGATCAAGAGGCCGAGATTCTTAACCACTAGGACAGGTTGTATAATGACAATGAATTTGACGTGGTAATTAGTGTGATAAGTTGTTCTAATTAACAAGAAATTTGCAGTTGTAGGCACCGCTTCTCATCAACCCATGGTTTTTCCACATCTGGGCACGGGTCTCCTCTCAGAGTTTAGGCCATAGTCCACTGTACTGGCCTTATAAAAGAATTTTCAGGCGTTTAAGTCTATTACAGCCTTACTGAAATCGCTCATTAATATCTTGAAATTAATTTTACTTATCATCTCCTTCTCTGTAAAACTGTTTTATAAATCAATTCGACAAAAATTGTGGAACCTCTTTTATCAATTTGAAAAAAAACATCCCTGTGAGTGATGAATTAGCATCAACCTTTTACCTTTAGGAAGTCAATTAAAAATAAAAAAGTACCAGTTATTTGGTAACAAAAATCAGAATTGGTTACTTAATAAGTTTTTTAATATAGCAATATTTAACAAGCAGGCAGGCCAACTTATGGTAAGGGGCTCTTACGCCCGTGGATATCTGTAATCGACATCAGAAAAGATTAGACTCCTGTCTTAGATTGCCCACCGATGGGACATCGGTGGGCAATCTAAGCTAAAATAGACCCCCCATATACGCTAGTCAGAATTTTACAACCTTAAAACCAGTACAGAGCTTACCACTGCTATAATGTTAATGGGTGTGGCGGTGGTGCCGCTAGAGTCGAACCACTAATAGTTCTACAATTTTAAGTTTTAGCAATGAAACAGAAATTCCTATTTGCGTTCCAACTTAGTCAGAAGCGTACAACGTAAGTGTGATAGTCTTTAGGTACGAGTAGGTAGGTTTTAATATATATATATATATATATATATATATATATATATATTTATTTATTGCATAATACACACACAACTTACAAAAAAAGATAAGCAATATGTGATGCCCTGAGAGGGCGTCGCGAAATACTAGAGGCAGTAGCAATAATTTACATAACGTTACATTTCCATTTTCATTCGTTCATTTTTAACTTCAATTAAAGTTATTATCACACGAAGTTGACGAAGAAAAGCATTCAGCTACTTGATAATTTCCTTCATTTAAAATAAGTTGTCATTATTTGAAACCAGAGCAGTGATAGTCTACTGGTTGAAACTCGACATCCTGATCGAGGCAACCACGGTTCAATTCCGAGGCATCTCTGATTTTTCAAAGTTATATAAGTATTATACGATAATATAAGTTATATAATATTTTATTATATATATAAGAAATGAATTATCACTTCCTTAAAGCCGTTAAACGGCGAAGGAAAATATTATACGATAATCTATTAGTAACCTAATGAGGTACCCATGTCAAATCCCCCCATGACTACCTGTGATTACGTCATATATAATGGCATAATGAACAAAAATGTATTGAAAGCGGTAATAACTAATCATTCCAGGGTTCCGTACAAAAAGGTTAAATAATCCCTATTAGTCAGCCTCTGCTGTACGATTGTCATTAGGTTCTATCTCTCGAATCGCAATAGATAGGCACTTGAAATCTGTACAGAAAATGTGTTACTCAGGCCGGTACAACAATACTACTAAAATATACGTACATACTAAAATATACGTACTAAAAATAAAAATCTTTAAAATGAGTACGGGTCGCCATACAAGATACCGCCATTTTTCGTGTATAGTGCACCATAAAAGGTAGTTTAAATTTTTTAATGATTTTAGCTCTATGGTTATTATGATAGCACATACTAAAAATAAAAAAATATATTTGCATATTTGGTACCACGGAAGGAAGGAATTTCGCAACCCTTCTACTCTAATTAAGTAATAATTAATTAAAATGCGTTAGAATTACTGTGATGTGATCGCAATACCTACAAGTGTGTATTGAAAATATGAGTTTACAATGTATATTACTACTAAGTTATGATTATAAGATTTTGGTAAGAATAGACAAACACCAACTTGTAAATTACAACATCAAGTAACAAAATAAAGAAGCCGAAGTCATCTTCAATGTCTTTATTACAAAAATAAATTATTATCACATTAAATAATTTCACATTAAATATAATTGAGTATTCAGTCTTCAATTCCATACACGTCGTTATTGCTCGTAGAATGTATTGCAGCTGTATTGCGCACGTAGAATGTATTGCAGCAGCAGCAGAGGCAATGCACGAGTGCGGGGTTGCGTGCAGCTTGTCAGTTGACTACCTACACGTTACTGTCACGTTAGCGGACGTTAGCGGCTAGGGTCAGTAAGGGCGCGAACTTTATCTATTGTTACAGCTTTCTAGGTGGATTCCCATCGACTCTTCAATCCTGAAATTATTAAAAACTATGTTATTTCCAATATTCACTGAACAATATATAGGTAAAGTTATATACAGTAGGAAAAACATTTATATGAAAATTTAAATACTCGTATACAATCATCAATACTTAGATACTTACTCTTCACATGATATACAGGTATCGCCGAATAGTATCGAACCTTCGGTACAAGTCATGATTATATTAGTAATTTCTCGTTTAACTCTTGATCCAATATAAGTGCTCTTATCCTGTTGCACTTTTCCTGGAATAAGCTCTGCATTCATCTTGGATATCGGTTGACTATCGGCAAAGATCACTAAGAGCACTAAACAAAGCGCACAAATGATACGTTTCAACGCCATGTTGCTTCTACGAAAGCCTGTAGCGAACTGAATGAACCGTAACAATTCAACATGCTTTTATATTTACCATAAGGAAAAAATGTTGTTATGCTAATAAGGTAATGTTGAATATTTCACTATAATCATTCATATTACCTACTCCTACGCAAATAACCTACCCCTAAATTCTAGTAAAATTAAATATATTAAATTTATTCTACCATATTTATGTTTAGTACTCCTTACGGAATACGGGTATGGATGTCGCTCTAAATGGTGAGACTTTGCAATCTATCAATGAAACTGTTTTCATGGGCATAACCATTGATTCTAAACTCCAGTGGGGTCCTCACATCTCTGCTTTGTCCAGCAGACTTAGACCTGCAGCTTTAGCAGTCAGAAGAATTAGACAGTTAACAGACATCCCCACTGCCAGGCTTGTCAGTTACTTTCAGAGCATTATGTCTTATGGCATTCTGCTGTGGGGCTGCTGCTGACATAGACTCTACATTTACTATTCAACAAAGAGCAATAAGGTCAATATATAGTCTGCGACGTGGTGAGTTCCTGAGAGAACTGTTTCCCACTATTAATATTATGTATTAATAAAACACACTGATATGTTTGAAAAAAATAGTAACCACCATTACTTTTATACCAGAAATAGAAATAAATTGGCAATTCCTAAACACAGATTATGTAACGTGGTTAGATCTTTCTAGGTAACTATATTCGCTACTAAAATAAAATACCCGACCACATTTTGAATCTCACAGAAAAAAAGTTCAAACATGTCGTTAAACGAACGTAAAAAACTATGTAAAAAGCGTACTATAAACTCAATAATTACTTGACTGACAAATCGGTGTGGTCTGAAGTAGCTCCAGCTCCACACGTACCATCAGGTTAAATTTGACATTGTAAAAACATTTTTTTTAAAAGATGTGTGTTATGGAGTTTCTTTCGACACTTCTTCTCCATAACGCAACTCCTTGTGAAGTGGTGGTAGTTGTATTGACGTTCAAAAAGTGCTCTGAAAAGAACCTATTTTGAATTTTAAAAAAATGAGATGATTAAGTTATGTACCGTTTTATACTCGTTCACTTAGTTCTCTCTGATGACATTAAAATATTATCCGAAATATCTATAAACGTATTCCGAGATCCACATAAAACAAGTAATTTTAAAATAAATTTGAGAGTCGTAGAGCTCTTTAAGAAAAGAAACTTCAAAATAAATTCTTGGATTATTTTACAATGAAGGCCTTAGGAATAGCTTTGAGGACACCTTTGAGGTCTACCTCAGATAGGAAATGAATTGAGAATTGAGAACTGAGATTTATTTCAGATTTCACAGGAACCATCGTGTGGACGATACATTCAACTTATTGAATCCAGCCGATTCGGAGAAAAGCGACTCTGATTATCTGACAGATAAACAATAATAAATTTTCCAGCTTTAGGGTTCCAAAACCAAAGGATAAAAACTGAACCCTATTACTAAGACTTCACTGTCTGTTCGTACTTCTGGTCATGTCTCTCTTGAATACTAATAGGTAAACACTATTTTTTTTTAGACTTTGTCCTTTATAAAATAGAAATAGCAGACGAGCATGCAATCCACCTGATGTATGACCAAAGTATGTCTCCCTTACCTTACAATCTTCCAACCAGAACGCAGTGGCGCTTATCACTGCTATTATTAGGTGCTGCTGTGAAATAGGTGTGGTGGTGGTGCAGCCAGCGTCGAACGACAAAGGATTCTACCACCTTCAAACGGTGGCCGCAGCAAGCAGTATATAGAAAAAAAAACTTGAAAATAAATGGGTCGCCATACAAGAAGCTGTTGTTCCGGCGTTTTTCGCCACATCTATTGAACCGTAATAGGTAGACAGTGTTGTGGTACTCGTACAGAATCCTTCATGTGCGAATTCAATTCGTACTTGGCCAATTATTTATTTAAGTATTATTCGTTTTGACTTATGGAAACTTAAAAAACGAGCATTAACAAAATGCTACAAAAGTATTGTTAAAACACCAAAAATTCTTCCTCGCCACGTCACGTAATATAACGTAATCGTGACGTTGCGCTGTAACAGGAAATTAGTATTCATTGTTTAAATGTTAAAAAGCTCGAACCGCCCGAAAAGCCGCCCCGAGTAGGACGGCGTAATACACATAGCGTTGTCCTACTTGGGGTCGCTTATCATCGTACACACCAGATAACGTGGCGACGCGGGCCCGACCGTGCAACGCGCTAAGAGGACTCCGGTTCCGTTCCTTTGGAGATACCGGAGTCCTCTACACTGCGCCGAGGGCGGCCACCGGAGGAATTTTAGTGTAGTTAGAATCTTACATAACCCTGCGTAGCTCCCACAGCACGACGGGTAGATACCATTTGATGGTTTCCTCCTTGAAAACAAAAAAAAAAGAAAAAGCAATAATAATCTTTTCTTGCAAAAATCTAGAAGAAAAGACTAGATTTCTATCTGAGATCGGCCACGGTTGTACCGCTACCCCTGAGGACTAAACTGGAATATAAGCCTCCCTTTTTACGCTTGTCAGAATTTTAAAACCTTAAAACCAGTAGACAGCAGTACGTAACACTGCTATTATCAGGCATTAATGGCTGTGCCGGTGGTGCCGCTAGGGTCGAACTGCAAATAGTTCTACCACCTTAAGTTTTACAATTAAAACAGAAATTCTTATTTGAAACGTTAGAAGCAACTGTGATACGAATGGGTAATTTACGTACGAATTTTAATATACCAAAGTTATTATCACACGAAGGTGACGAAGAAAAGCTTCAGCTATTTGATAACACCCTTCATTTAAAAAAGTTGTCATAATTTTAAACCAGAGCAGTGTCTAGTGGATGAAACTCGACCTCTTAATCGAGGGGGCCTCGGTTTAAATGCCAGGCATCTCTGGATTTTTAAAGTTATATGCGTATTAAAAATTAATTATCGCTTACTTTAACGGAGAAGGAAAATATTGTGAAAGAATTTATTAATAACTTAATGAGGTATGCCAAATTTTCCCATGACTATCTGTGATTACGTCATATGAGTTATACAGGGTGAATTTTTCAAATAGGCCTTCAGGGCCAAATCCGAAACTATAAGGATTAGCTAAAAATGCTGAAAGGAGTTACGAGGCCGATTTTGATAAAAACTAAAACTGCTTCCTTACTTTTTTAAAATAACTTTTTCCTTAGCCGGGAATCGAGCGAGTTCAGTTTGAAAAAAATACACCCTCTATATTATTCCACTATCTGAAGATATCACTATCTGATAGTGTCGCTTATAAGGATCAAATTCTGGGAAGTAATGTTATCTGACAAATTAAAGGAAAAGGAAAATTTTGAAGAAAATACATATTTTTCCATACATTGTCATACTAATCCTTAAGGATTATACATAACAAATGAGTTATGTATAATTCTTTAGAATCAAACATAAGTCATACCATTGAAGAATTTGTTGGTTAATCAACTAATTATTCGATTTATTACCATGACATATGGCTTAGTATGAGAAAGTAATAGTTTGACAAATAAGTTACCGCCGTTTTTAGGATTTATTTTGTAATAAAAATAGATAACTGATTAAATAGTAAACTCTTATTGTTTGTTGTTTACAACTTCGTTTCAACGTTAAATATGTTTTTCTATATCTCTTTGTTTAGTAATCACTCGGATTTGACTCGAAAAAGTCATTCTCGCAAATTGTCAACTTTACATCTGTATTAAAGAAACTCCGCCCATAGCAAGTAAAATCTATTATAATGGTCCTAAAAATAATCCTAACTAAGTCAGACATAAAAATATAAATTCTTGGAGAACAAAACGTCCGTTTCGAACGATTTGAAACATTGAGCCAAAAAAATTGTTAATACGTGAAATGTTTGAATTGATGAATGGCGGGAACTTAACTGCCAAATTAATATGAAAAAATATGTATTTTCTTAAAATTGAGGCTTTTCCTTTAGTTTGTCATTTATCATTACTTCCCAGATTTTGATCCTTATAAGCAACACTATCAGATATGAATACTAAACATAAAAATGTTTAAAATAAATACGGGTCGCCATACAAGAAACTGCTTTTTCGGTATATATATTGCACCGTGTTAAGTACACAGTTTAATATGTTTAATGCTTTTAGTTCTATGATTGGTATGATACCAAATACTAAAAATAAAAATATTTGAATATCTGGTAGAATGGAATGGACTGGAACATGATAATTACTTAGATTAAGAGAAAGTTACTTAAAACGCGTTAGGACATACTGTGGTGTGATCGCAAGACCTAAAGGTGTTTATTGAAAATATGTGTTTTTAATGTATATTACTATTGTGTTATATCATATGAATCATGAATCATGAATAGAAGATCAAAGAATACTTCCTTACTAGACAGAGACCAACTTATAAGTTACAAAATAGTACCTGTAATGTACACCATCAAGTAGCAAAATAAAGAAGTCAAACTTAACTTACTACAATAGTCTTTATTACGAAAATAAATTATTATCACAATAGAAATTTAATATAATTAAGTATTCAGTCTTTCATTAAATGCCATACACGTAGATATAGCTCTGCGTACGTAGAATGTATTGCAGCTGTATTGCAGAGGCAATGCACGAGTGCGTGGTTGCGTGCAGCTTGTCAGTTGACTACACGTTACGGTCACGATGACGTTAGCGGCTACGGTCAGTAAGGGCGGCGAATTTTATCTATTGTTACAGATTTCTGGAATTCTGAAATTATTAAAAACTATGTTATTTCCGATTTTCACAGAACAATATATAGGTAAAGTCATATGAAGTAGGAAGAACATTTATATGAAAATTCAAATACTCGTTTACAAACGTCGATACTTACTCGTCACATGATATACAGGTATCGCCAAATAGTATCGAACCTTTAGTACACGTAATGATTATATTAGTCATTTCTCGTTTCACTCTTGATCCAATATAACTGCTCTTATCCTGTTGCATTTGTCCTGCAACAAGCTCTGCATTCATCTTGGATATCGGTTGACTATCGGCACAGATCACTAAGAGCACTAAACAAAGCGCACAGATTATACGTTGCAACGCCATGTTGCTTCTACGAGAGCCTGTAGAGAACTGAATGAATTGAAACGATTCAACGTGGTTTTATAGTTACCATAAGGAAAATTGTTTAAAGATTCCTGTTTTAACTAAATTGGTCGTTTTCAAAATCGGACCGCGACTCGTCCCGTCGTGTGACGTAATATGACGGCATCGTGATGTTGCACTGTAGTTAGTTTTCCTTTTCAAGGCAAACAAATTTATACGTTGTCATTATATAATTTTACTACGAGTATAACCATACTACAATAAGAGAAATTAGTAACTTAGGGATAAACGTTATTAAATTCCATTATTTTAACCGCATAATTATAATGCGAGATTATACATGTTGTAATAGTAATAGGTCGTTGACATCGCTTATTTTTTTGTATAATATAGGAGTACTATCAGAACCCGCGGCTTCTCCCGCGTATAAAATATGATATGGCATACAAATCATTTGTACTTTTAACAATTTTAACGATAAAGTAGCATTAATATTAATTAATAAATATAATGATACTTTTTTTTCGTCACTGTGTACCTAAATTGGTCAAGCTTTCTTCAAAAACATAAATGTAGGCTACAATAATTATTATTTATACTATCCCATAGGAACCGTCCAAGTCATTCTCTGACTTTTAAACTACCTAACCATTGTGCAAAAATCATAGCGATCCCTTGGTACCTATGTGAAAAACAAAACACAAACGTATACATGGGAACCATAGAGCAACTGTTTGGTGGCAACCGTATGGCAAATTGTTAACGCACTAAAACCCCCTCTCACAACTATTGGTGTTTAGCTTAAGGTAGGCGGCCTCACAATTCACATACAGTGGTTCTTTCCAGGGTAGCTGGCCGAGCGGATAGAGCTCCCATACTTACCGCCCGCCGCCTGCAACCCCAGAACGCCTCCTTTAGTCTCTTACGACAGGCAGGAGATACTGCAGCCCTGTTCTAGCCCAAAATTTTAATCCAAGGTTTATGTATCTACCACATCGCCATCACTAATCAACGTATAACTATACCCCACGGCAGGGACAAAATGTCAGCAAGCTTGTGTATACCAAAATGTCGACCATGTAAATAAAATTACGCATTATCATATATGAAATTTGCACCCGTCCACGTTTTCGTGTATTTATGCTTACGTGTGAATAGACGCTAACTGAAATTTCACGTTTCTGACCTAAAAGATTCCCGTATAATACATACGAGTATAATACTTATTTTACCTCCTTAGAGGAATTTCAAAATCTTTCCTATGTACATATGTATCTATAAATATTTCATCAGCAAATTTCTGAAAGCGAATGTTCAACACCAGCGGTCGGCAACCCATGACCTATGAGCCACGACTCTGCCTTGTGGACTGCGGGTCTGCGCGTTACTAAAAACTGCTTTTCTGCACTTCAGTACGCGCAATACATTCCCATGATAAAAATATGTTACGACGGCCCATGGAATATCGCCCTATACTAAACCTCTCCGCACTCTATAATTTTTGCAAACACGCCAAATTCAGTATAACTTCAATAACGGTTTTTAAGGAAACTTTCTTTACTTATAGTACATGCATACACCCTTTTATAGCCGTCTTACGGGTCTACTCGTATCTAAAAAAACAGTGACTCATGCTTCATTGTGTCTAATGTTCATTTTCATAGTACTTCCTTCTAAATTAACCGATTATAAAAAAGTTCCAACACCAATTTAACGGCCTTAAGGGTTGATTTTCCAAAAACGGAAAAATAAGTATTATATTATTTGCAACCAGAAAGAAAACTTTTATTTTTTATAGACTTTACTTCATAATCGGCTTACTGCTAAACAAACTTTCAATAATAATATAGGAGATATTACCCACTGAGGGGTATATTTTCGATAAATGGTGTTAAAAAAGTTTTATCATTCCCAAGCAGAAAGCCAATTGCTAATTTTTTCAGTCCTTGCTTCAAAATTAACGGTTTTTAAAATACAGTTCCATCCCCTATCAAACGAACTTAAGGGTTGATTTTCCAAAGTTCTCGAAGTTGATCTCTAAAGGAACGCAACCGGAGTTCTCTTAGCGCATTGCCCCGTCAGGCTCTACCCAGGTGAGCATGACGGTCGCCACACCGTCTGATAGGTGCGTCGGCACACATACAGCCGTCCTTCCCAGGGTTGCTGGCCGGACGGTTCGAGCTCTCACTCTTGCCATCCGCAACCCCGGAAACCCCTTTTGTCGACTCTTACGACAGGCAGGAGATACCGTAGTCCTATTCAGCTCCTGGATCTACAGGAACAAAGTCATAGATGCCTATTAGATAAACCAATTTATTACTTGTCTTAACCTCCTAATGATAATTTCATTTAATTCCGGGTCATGTAACATGTAAAGTTTACATTTTGACCATATATGTCTTCCTCAAAATTAAACTGCGGCGTCACGTGACGTAATATGACGAAATATGACATTCGAGTATTTCATTCAAAAGAGTAATTATTGACTATGCCTTTTCGAGGCAAATTAGAGATTAGATTTCGAGGCAATTAGATTAAAAAATTAATAGGTAGATATATAATCATTACATAATTTTCCTGTAACTATACGAGAGAATGTGAATTAGGGAATATGTTGTAAATAAATCCCGTACATACCTACGGTAATTTTTCCCACGTGATGTCACTGATTGATACAGATTGTATAATCATCATATACCCATTACTATCCCACCGATGGGCACGTGTCCTCCCAGAATGAGAAGTATTAGGCTGGCCAAGGTCCACCGTGCTGGCCAAGTGCCATTTGTTAGACTTGATATAACTTTGAAAACTTTTTTTAAAGTTTTGTCAGGTATGCAGATTACTTCACGATATTTTCCTTCGCCGTTTCAGCAGCGAAAAAATGTATCATTCATGGTTTCAGCAAGTGATAATTAACCTCTAATTCGTACATAACTTTGAAGAATCATAGGTGGGTGCCAGGGATTTGAACCTCGGACATCGGATCAAGAGGCCGTGATTCTTAACCACTAGGATAGGGCAGGTTTGTCCCTGTAGTACCGGGACCAGAATAGGGCTACGGTAACCCTTGCCTGTCGTAAGAGGCGACTAAAAGGGGCTTCCGGGGTTGCGGGCGGCAAGAGTGGGAGCTCAAACCGTCCAGCAAGCGACCCCGGGAAGGACAGCGGTTTGTGTGGTCGCATATCGCTGTAATCACCAGGGGATGTGAGAGGAGCGTAAATTGCTCCCCCCAGGGCAGAGCCCGATAAAAGGGCATCGCGTTAGGAGGACTCCGGTTGTGTTCCGTTGGAGATCCCGGAGTTCTCCACCAAACGCTGAGGACGGCCACCGGGGGGGTTTTAGTGTGGTAAAAATCCCACATAACCCGGCGTCACTCCCATGGCGTCGGGTACCTTTTGAAGGTTTCCCCCTCGTCAACAAAAAAAAAAAAAAGGATAGGGCAGGTTGTATAATGACATTTAATTTGACGTGGTAATTAGTGTGATTCGTTGTTCTAATTAACAAGAAAAAGTGGCAGCCGTTGGCACCGCTCCTCATCAACCCATGTCTTTCCTACATCTGGAAATGGGTCTCCTCTCAGTGTTTAGGCCATAGTCCACTGTACTGGCCTTATAAAAAAAAATTCAGGCGTTTTGGTCTATTACAGCCTTACTGAAATCGCTTATTAATATCTAGAAGTCCATTTTACTTATCATCTCCTTCTCTGTGAGTGTGAGAAACATCCCTGTGAGTGATGAATTAGCATCAACCTTTTACCGTTGGATAGTCAATTAAAAATAAAAAAGTAACAGCTAGTTAGTAACAAAAAACAGAATTGGTTATATAATAAGTTTTTTTCAATATAGCAGTATCTAACAAGCAGGCAGGCCACCTTGTGGTAAAGGGCTACTACCGCCCGTGGATATCTGTAATCAACATCAGAAAAGATTAGACTACTGTCTCAGATCGGCCACAGATGTCCCGCTATCCCTGAGGACTAAGCTGAAACGCCTTGGAAAATATACCTCCCTTTTTGCGCTAGTCAGAATTTTAAAACCTTAAAACCAGTACAGAGCTTACCACCGTTATTATGGCAATGGGTGTAGCGGTGCTGCCGCTAGAGTCGAACCACTAATAGTTCTACCAGTTTAGGTTTTAGCAGTAAAACAGAAATTCCTACTTGCGTTCCAACTTAGTTAGATGCGTACAACGTAAGTATAATAGTCTTTAGCTACGAATTTTAATATATTTATTTATTGCAAAATATACACACAAATTACTAAATAAGATAAGCAAAATGTGATACCTTGAAAGGGCGTTGCAAAATACTAAGTAGAGGTAGCAGCATTAATTTAAATTACGTTAGATATCCATGATAAATATAGGCACAACATACAATTACTATTAATTTTTAATTTCAATTAAAGTTATTATCACACGAAGTTGACGAAGAAAATCATTCAGCTACTTGATGATGTCCTTCATTTAAAATAAGTTGTCATTATTTGAAATCAGAGCAGTGATAGTCTACTGGTTGAAAGTTGACCTCTCAATCGAGGGGTCCGCGGTTTAAATCCCAGGCAACTTTGTCTTTTTAAAGTTCTATGAGTATTAGAAATTAATTATCACTTGCTTTAACGGCCAAGGAAAATATTATGAGATAATCTATTAATGCCTTAATGAGGTATGCCAAATTTTCCCATGACTACCTGTGATTATGTTATACGAGTGATATAATGAGCAAAAATGGATTGAAAGTGGTAATATCCATTGTAGGGTTCCTTCCCCTAAGGTTAAAAAAATACCTATCACTAAGCCTCTGCTATCTGTCCGTTTGTCATATGTCTATCTCTCGAAAATAAACACTTGAAATCTGTACGGAATATGTGTTACTCAGGTCCTTACATCATAAAGTAGCAAAATAAAGAAATCGAACTTAACTTACTACAAATCTCTTTATTACGAAAATAAATTATTATCACAATATAAATTAAATATAATTGAATGTTCAGTCTTTCATTAAATGCCATACACGTAGATATAGCTCTGCGTACGTAGAATGTATTGCAGCTGTATTGCAGAGGCAATGCACGAGTGCGTGGTTGCGTGCAGCTTGTCAGTTGACTACACGTTACTGTCACGATGACGTTAGCGGCTACGGTCAGTAAGGGCGGCGAATTTTATCTATTGTTACAGATTTCTGGAATTCTGAAATTATAAAAAACTATATTATTTCCGATATTCACTGAACAATATATAGTTAAAGTTATATACAGTAGGAAAAACATTTATATGAAAATTTAAATACTCGTATACAATCGTCAATATTTAGATACTTACTCGTCACATGATATACAGCTATCGCCGAATAGTATCGAACCTTCGGTACAAGTAATGTCTATATTAGTAATTTCTCGTTTTACTCTTGATCCAATATAACTGCCCTTATCCTGTTGCACTTTTCCTGGAATAAGTTCTGCATCCATCTTGGATATCGGTTGACTATCGGCACAGATTACTAAGAGCACTAAACAAAGCGCACAGATTATACGTTTCAACGCCATGTTGCTTCTACGAAAGCCTGTAGAGAACTGAATGAACCGTAACAATTCAACATGCTTTTATAGTTACCATAAGGAAAAATTGTTGTTATGCTAATAAGGTAATGTTGAATATTTCACTATAATCATTCATATTAAGTTATGTACCGTTTTATACTTCTTAGCTTGTACTTGGTTCTCTCTGATGTTAATATTATTAAAAATGTCTTTAAATGTATTCCGAGATCCACATAAAACAAGTAATTTCAAAATAAATTTGAGAGTCGTAGAGCCCTTCAAGAAAAGAAACTTCAAAAGAATCCAAGAATTCCAATTACAGCCTTAGGGATAGCTTTGAGGACACCTTTGAGGCCTACTTCAGATAGGAAATGAATTAAAACTGGGATTGATTTCAGATTCCACTGGAACCATCGTGTGGACGACAAATTCAACTTATTGAATCCAGTCTATTCGGAGGAAAGCGACTCTGACAAAGCTTTATCAGACAAATAAACACACAACGGACGTAATAAACTGTCCAGTTTTAGGGTTCCAAAAGTAAAAAGGTAAAATCGGAACCATAAGTAATATGGACCATAAGACTTTACTGTCTGTTCGTCCTTCTGTCCATCTCTGTCTTGAATAAGACACTTGAGATTTTTGAGAGTTTGTCCTTTTTATAAAATAGGAATAGCAGACGAGCATGTAATCAACCTGATGGTAAGGGCTACTACCGCCCATGGACAGATGAGCCGCTGCCCCTGAAGAATAGGCTGAAAAGCCTCAGAAAAGTATGTCTCCCTTACCACACTCTTCAAACCAGAACACAGCAGCGGTTAACACTGCTGTTATTAGGTGCTGCTGAGAAATATGTATGCCGGTGGTACCGCCAGAATCGATCCACAACTTATTCTACCACCTTCAAACGGTGGCCGCTAAAACAGTATTTACAAAAAAAAAATCTTGAAAATAAATGGGTCATCATACAAGAAACTGTTGTTTCGGCGTTTTTCGCCGCATCTATTGAACTGTAATATGGAGACAATTTTGTGGAACAGAATCCTCCATGTACGAGTTTGACTCGTATTTGGCCTACATTCGTTTTGACTTATGGAAACTTAAAAAACAAGAAATCGCATTAACAAAATGCTACGAATGTATTGCTAAAATACCAACATTTCTTCCTCAAAACCAAATCGTGTCGTCACGTCACGTCATGTAGCGTAACGTTATCGTGACGTTGCGCTGTAACAGGAAATTACTATTAATGAATAGTTTAACATTTGAACAATGGTTCAAATGTTAAATCCTTTTCAGGGCAAATGTTATAGTCTATTCATTGGTGTGTCATACAGAAAAACCCATGGAAGCAGCAATTAATTATTGAGTTTTAGAGAAAAATCCATTCGTCACAAATATCTATCGCCTGAACCGTAATAAACATTCAATTGGATTTTTTACTGAGTATATATTACTGCGGATACTGACAAAAATACAAGAAATTACGTATTTTGAAAATATGGGAGTTCCTCAATAAGAAACTGTTATTCTCGGCATTTTTATTGTATTTATGTATTGATACGTAATAATAAGATAGATCAAATTCTTACAACGCATTTACTTCTATGACTGCTAACAAACACAAAAAATATAAAATAAATGAAAATAAAGTGGTATGGAACAGTGTCTGTCTGTAAGTTCGACACGCACTAGATCCCTTGTTCCTATCACTCGTAAGACACAGTTATAGTCATCTCAATTTAATAGGCCGATTGTGACACATGCCATCCTAATCTCATTAATGTTTTAAACTAACTTTTTAGTAGGCAGTTTACGACCACGTGACGGCAAGCATTCGGAAGAAACTATAATCGATTAAATTTCAAATAATCGTAACTTAGAATTACCAATAGCTAATTATTTATCCCTTTTTCATCATAACAACAATAAAATAATCAAGACTTCGTTCCTTAGTGAATGACACAACGAAAAAAATACAGTTTACGAGCGATGCTTTATTTAATCTTCTAAAGATAATTAAATTATTAAATTACACTAGAATTTATTTTGTTTTTGTCCTGTTTATCAAATATTTAGATGATTTAGAACAATATTAAATAAATATTGTTTACAAAATATTAAATAATGTATACAATACTATGTCGGGTTGTAATCGATTTGTATATCACATGCTTAGAGCCTAGCGATGGCATGTGTCAAAATTAGCCTATTAAATTGTGACGACTATACAGGTTTTCATGGGAAGGCTTTGCCATATTATATTATAACGTGTTTATAATATATAAATATGTAATTTCAACATAAAAGTAAACGCAACCTTCTGTGCATCACTGCCACATCTATTTCTGCCTAAAAACAACAGCGTTAAGCTAATGTGTTCAAGTTTGAAGTGTGATAAGAGAGATATACTTTTCCGACGCATTCCAGCTTCGCCCTCAGGGTTAGCAGCGCATCTATGGCCGACCTCAGGCGGGAATCTCGTCAGAATTATTGGAGATGCACATGGGCGGCAATAGATACATCAGGTGGACAGCATGATCGTCTGCCGCTCCTATGTTAAAGAAATACCACCTTTAAAAGATAATTCACATCTAAATATAAAGACATAAAACTACGAATTACAAGCTATGTTGGCAAATACGCATAAGTTTACAATTTCAGAGGAAATCATTTATTATACATACATTGCCTTATTAAGGTAAACGCACCTAATTCCGTGGAGCTCTAAATTCCGCGGTATTTAGAAAGATGGCTATTACAAACTATTTACGGACTCATTTTTATTGTTATTGAAACGTAATATACATTTATTACAAAGGAGATGTTTCATTTTCGGCCATCTCATGTACACTATATCTAAAAAACACGAATAATTTGTATAATTGAAGAAAAATACACATATATTTTGATAACGTAAAGTATTCCTGTTTAAAAATATTTAAAATAAGCATTCCTCATTGAAATATTAAATATGGCGGAATACAGTCAATGTCAAGTTTTCAAACCTGTCGATGTCGGTCAGGGAACCTATGTGTACCCCACACATAGGATACTATACTCTTTGGATGTCGGTAATTCTGTATTTCGCTGTTTTTGTCGTAGAGTTATTGTTACCTTAGTACTTTACAACCTGGCTTTTGTTTTGGGTATCCCGTCATTATTTCTGAATTTAATTAATTATTTATAATAATTATAACAAAACCACCTTTTAAATAGTATCTGGTTTAATAGATGTAAGTGACATGTCAAATTAAAAAAGAAGAAGTTGTCAATTTGATATGTGTAAAAGTAAGCGTTGAATAAATATATACTGATGAGAAGATTCCATTTTAATCCTGAATATGTTTCTACTCTGTGCTGCTTACGATTTTGGACTGATTCTACCTTACTTGTTTACCCAGCTTATGGACTCTTGTGATTTTCGTGCGATCGCTGTGGATTGTGTTGACAAGGATTCAATATCATCAGGTAAAATATACATCAGTTAGTTGTATTAATCGTGAAATAATCGTTAATAATTTTAAACTAGAGAGGCTAATCTTTTTACATTTCTCTTTTTTTAGATAATTACATTAGCAAGACAAGAACATTCTTGGAATGACAAAATAATCAGTTATTATTGCAACTACTTCGCTGGGAAACAAACCGTACTCGTAGGTAGTTGCGCTCACATTATGACCATTGTTTGATGTTTGGGCTGAGCTCGTCACAGGATATTACAGAACCTGCTACATGATTGGATGAAAATATTGATAAGGGAAGATATTGAAAATGAATAAATAATGTATCTAAGTGAAGAATAAGTAAAATATTATCAAATGTGTACTTAAAGTTGTTTTATTTACACACTTAAATGTTTTAACTAAAATAAATTGGTATAGAAGTACATATTTTGGTATGTTTGTTTTAAGTCAAGATTTATGAAAGTAAATATAATTAATGTTTATCAAATATAGGCATTGTTTCTCAATACATACAATACAATATTTATATATATACGCCCATTCGCATAACAATATATTAAAAAGTATATAATGTATATAGTAAGTTAAAATAGAATGACAGATGACATTATTACTGTAATCACTACCGCCATGATGTTTTTCCACTGTTGTGTTGCAAGTTTAAGTGTAAATTATTGTTTTTTAACAATTAAACGAACATGATTTGCAGAAAATGAACCCCTTCGAATTGTTCTTTGCAAGTTTTCTTAGTTTTTAGTATAGTGTACAAAAGGTGGCCGGGAGCCCATACATTTTGAAACATCTCCTTTGTCACTCATTTTGGGACCTGTGCACGTGAATATCATGATTTATCATACGGTAATTTTCTTATTAAAATTGCACATGGGGGATAGTATATTGATGAAAACAATGTAAGAAATTTGTATGGAATCAATAAAACTTAAATATTATGTATAGTTTCTCTTAGGAACTGAAACTAAACTCAATAAATAACAATAAACAGCTAGAATAGTTTACTTTAGTTACTTTCTAAACATCATTAAATTTAATTTAATTTACCAGATTACATTGATGTTATCTACTGTTACTATGTGTGTTAGTAAGAACTTAAATCAGTATTATAATTATTAAAATCGTGTATTGTCATCGGTTTTTGATAATTTTTCAAAATTTTTGAATTAAACTGAACGTTCAAAGTGGATAGAAATCGGGTTCAAAGATTCCGTTACTGTTACGTACATACATACATACAAACATACAACCCAAGCTAATAAAAGCGTGTTAAAAAAGACAAACCCACTGAGTTTCTTACCGGAACTTATTTTGTTTACTCGGAATGTTCTAGTCTTAGTGGAAACATGGCGGATACCATCTACGTGAAATCATTTCTTTAATACATGACAATACTTTTGAAAAAAAGCAAGTTGTGATTCAGTCACTTCTCCGCAGCCTCTCGTAGAAGCAACATGGCGTTGCAATATAATCTGTGCGCTTTGTTTAATGCACTTAGTGATCTGTGCCGATAGTCAACCGATATCCAAGACGAATACAGAACTTAGTGAGTTATATAATGCGTCGGGATGCAGCAGCCAGGATACAGAAAGACCGAATTACTTATATAAACGTATTTAATCAAAACAGAATATTACATGTTTTGGATTAAATCTAACCTAAACTAGCAAAAAGCGAAGCTTTATAAGGGCTCGCGTATCGTGAATGGTATATTCAGTTTAAGATCCTATATCAAGGATGATGTGGTCACTTATTAATTAACAATAAATTGTTAAATCTACCTTTCGTCAGAAGACCTATGAAGAGCAAAGCTACCTTTGATCCAGAACCAGAACCACTTTAAATGCTTGTGGTGGATAACTTATATTAGATCCATTTTTTGGGATTGTAATTTTTGTGCGATTTATCCTTGGTATCTTTTTACTCCGCCATACTTATAAAATTATTGCGTCTGATTTGCAAAAAATATTTTTTAAGTATATATAGGTATAAGCTATTGTGGATGTCTGAAACGCAGTACATTATAAGCTAATCTGGGGTCTGTTACCAATCAACAAGATGGTGAATGACCTTTATTATTCTCTTCATGTCGATTTGGGTCATTTATCAGTGAATGTTGAATTCACCACGACTTCTTTAATTTACTAAAGCTCCGAGGGATACATTCCGTAAAGCTGCGAATGAGCTACTAATTAATTCTATTAAATAACATTTTTATCAATTGTTAAATTAACTATTAAATTTATGAATTAAATTAATGAATTATGTGTGTGGCCTGCTCAATTAGTTTTGTATTTTCTTTTATGTTTCTACCTAACATAACCAATTCTATACAATACAGGAACGAATTTCCGTAAAACACAATGTGATAGTCGCTAAATTGTAAATTTGTCACTGGGCTTTTTGTCACAAACAAAGTATTTTTTGACGATGGAAATGAAATTTGCGGATGGATTCTAAACGGGTAGTATTTAAACGAGTGACTGCAAATAAAAGTTTTGAATGACAAAAATAATGAATTTTGGTTATAGTATTACTAAGGGAGCAACTGGCTACGAGTGACGAGAAATCAACAGAACAGCAACTTACAAACATTAATTTGAGCGACCTAATATTTTTCTAAGTGTAAACATTACGTCCTGCGTTTTATTCAATATTTAGCAATTTTTTTTTAATACTGAGCAGCATTTTATTTTAAATGAAGTGTTTCGAATACAAGAATCACTTTGAAAAATACTATAATAAGTAGAATATTGTGTGCTCATGTCATTGATCATGAATAAAGGTAAGGTCTGAATTCATACAGATTGGGCCCACCCGCTCGCTGGGCGCTGTCGCGCCCTGCTCGCTTCGTTTTATATTGTCTTATATGTTCCAACCTAACCTAACCAATTCAATTACAAAAGCCTAATCTATCTTAATACTAAAGTTGCCTCTCTATATTTCCAGTCGCTCACTTAGTAATGTAGTCGCACAAGTTATTAAAACAGTATGTCATTATCAGTCGCTAAGTTTTTTTTTATTTGATCGTTTTATAATTTCTCACTGTAAACAAAAACTTAGATTAATCGGATATGTGGAGTTTTTGAAACTGCACTGCGTCAAAACATTTATAATATCCAACGAATATTATAAAGGCGAAAGTTTGTGAGTATGGATGGATGTTTGTGCCTTATATTAATCGGATTTGAATGAAACTTTACAGTATTACAGTCTATAAGTACACCAGTATAACCTGGAGAATACAATTCATAAAGATATGGCTATACTATACTTAGTTGTCAGAGCTATATTGATGTACCTACTATACGATGATACGTAAATTTTATATGAATGGATTAATAGTAATTAAATAGATACATTTTCGGTACGCATATTGTAAATAGATTAACTTTTTCTTTGACACTAAATAAATCGGACGGATAGTTTAAATTAAGGTGGTAGAACCCTATGTGGTTCGACTCCGGCGGCACCACCGCCACACCTAGTTCTGCCTCATAACAGCAGCGCTGTTCTGGTTCGAAAAGTGTGGTAAGGGAAACATGGTTTTTCAAGGCGTTCCAGCTTAGTCCAGTTTTGTCCAGGGGTAACGGCGCATCTGTGGCCGACCTCAGGTAGGAATATGTAATCCTATCTGGGTTTGATTGCAGATGTCCATGGACGGCTGTAGCCACTTACTACAGGTGGACTGCATGCTCGTCTGCTACTCATATATTATTAAAAAAAAACTTATGTGAGACGTTCCAGTTTAGTCCTCAGGGGAGCGGCGCTTCTGTGGCCGACCTCTGTTAATTGCAGATGTCAATGGGCGGCAGTAGCCACTTACCATCATATGGACTGTATGCTCGTCGGCTACTCCTATATTATAAGACAAAGAAAAACTTGAAACAAAACGCTTTTAAAATACACCGGTGAAACCTCGGTGAAACGCTGCCACCTTAGCATTTTCATATTTTTGATTGACATAATTATGTCATAAATGTCTGCATTCATCATGACGTTTTTTTTATTCTGCCATTATTTAAACAAAAATAATCCAAATCATACAGCCATCAATGTTACACTAAATTTAAATTTGATAAAAAAGTGTTTTTTTTTTTGTGAACAAAACCTTATTTCAATCGTGTTGGTCCAATCTAGACATGACCTTAAATAACTATGTTAAGTTTCAAATTTATAAGCCCTGTAGTTTTTTCAAAAAAGGGATGGAAAGCTTGCAAGATTTTCGAATTATAGAGGACTCGCTTCGCTCGCCCTAATTAAAACTAACTATCCTAAGTGACTTGCTGGGGCAATGTTAGCACCCAGAGTTAATTCCCACGTTCAGGACTATACAGTGGAAACGGAGCGGTGGTGCGGAGTCAGCGTTCCCACGGTACGGCGGCGGTGCAGGATCAGATGTCTTCTTGATAATTTTGTTTAAGGCGAATTTCTAACTCTGGTGATTAAGGTCAATATATAACAAGTGGCCAATATAGGACAAGTGCGACGGAATAAAAACAATAATATTGTATTGTTCTACCGGTCCACCCGAACTCGGCCGAAGATGCCCGAGCGCGCCTTACCAAACTTTTCACTTGACACCGAGAAGTCACTGAATAGAAATGTCATATTTTATTTTTTTGTACTAGTGACGTGAAGGAATACGTTGTATCGGTAAAATAGGTTCACATACTACATATTAAAAGTATTTTTAGCCACAAATATTACGTAGATAATTTAAAATAAGCCAAATACCAAGGCGCTAAATTCGGACATGTATGCATGTCCATGGGTCGCTTAGGAAATTTTAAGGGTACTGACATGTATACAAGTCGCCGGGCATTTAAATAGCGAAACGTGAACTTACTAATATAAAAGTTTATTGTACTGACGGTTCGGTGCTAATCGGCGATACCTGTATATCATGTGACGAGTAAGTATCGACGATTTTATACGAGTATTTAAATTTTCATATAAATGTTCTTCAAATTTAAATTTACTTATATATTGTTTAGTTAATATGGAAAATAACAAAGCTTATTTATTTCAGAATTGAAGCGTTGGTTGGAATCCGCCCAAAAAGCTTTAACTGTAGATAAAATTGCTGTAGTGATAGTGATAGCCTAGTGGTTAAGAAACTCGGCCTCTCGATCGAAGGGTCCGAGGTTCAAATCCCAGGCACGCACCTCTGATTTTTCAAAGTTATGTGCGTATTAGAAATTAATTATCACTTGCTAAACGGTGAAGGACAACATTGTGAGGAAACCTGCATACCTAAGAGATTTATAAAAAAAAATCTCAAAGGTATGTGAAGTCTACCAATACGCACTTGGCCAGCGCGGTGGACTATGGCCTAATCCTTCTCATTATGAGAGGAGATCCGTGCCAAATAGTGGGACAGTAATGGGTTGTTGATGATGATAAAAATTGCTGTCCCTACTGACCGTAGCCGCTAACGTCATCGTGACAGTAACGTGTAGTCAACTGACAAGCTGCACGCAAACCCGCTCTCGTGCATTGCCTCTGCAATACAGCTGCAATACATTCTGCGTGCACAGAGCAATAACTATGAGTGTGGAATTTAATTAATTAATTTATTTATTTAAATAGTATTTAAAGCTTAAATTACAGTTTAATACCTAATTCGTCACAAAAAAAATCTTGATACCGTTAATTAATATTAAGTATTTTTATTAATGTCTAGAATCCCTATAATTTGCATGTTAATATAGTTACGAAATTGTATGTAAAAAGTAAGTATTAACTTACATTAAAAGAGCTTAGTTGCACTTGGAATAATTTATGTTGTTTTTTTTTACTATACTTTTTTATGCAAAGAATCTTTAATAAGTAAAATAGAAAGATACGTCACCATTTGAAATTGAATAAAGCCACAAAAGGATGATTCTATCACTTGACAAATAAAAAACTGTTTAGAGTAAATTTACACACAAGTAACTAATACTACGTAATTTACGTAATAAATAAGTGTTTTAAACATTTTAGGGACATTTTAGAGCGGAGACGTAATAACACATTATTTAATCTCAATTTCAATTCTCAAAACTGGTTGCATTTTTTTGTTAGGAGTGATCAATCTATGTATATTACTCATCTAAGCGAGGTATTTAGAGCGTCTGATTTTAATTTATCTTATTTTAACGTTGTGCCAACCAAAAACTAACAATCTTTATTTGTATATTACTGTATTACTAAATATATTTAAAACGTGAAATTAAATACTACTTAAAATAAAATAAATTAAACTATATTATACTAATAAAAATATTTACAGCTTTTTTTATTTATTTAAACCAATAATTTATGTGCATAATATATAATTTTTTGGCTTTGGCTCGACTTGGCGGAGGCCGTGACTGACTGCCGTGACTGCCGTGCCTCCAGATATAAAATTATTCTCTGCGTGTGATATTAATTTCAGATCTTCTGTATGTATTTGATATGCATAATAAAACAAATATATGTATTAGTAAATAAATAAATGATTGATTAATTTAATGTATAAAAGTTTATATAATAAGTGTTTTCACAAATAAATATTATGGTGGAGATTTTTATAGTGATAATAATTTATTTTTATAATAAATTTATATAACAACGTTATGTATTGTTTTTTTTTTGTTATAATGTTGTGTTTAACTTACTATAAATTAGGTTCATAGTAATATTACACACGTAATAATATTAAAAAATACATATATTTAAATAAGATTATTTATATAGTCTGCTTTTCCCGCAAGTCATAAATGATGACTCACATATTCGCGCAGTCGTAATAAGTTTTCAGATTTTAGGGTTCCGAAAACAAAAAGTAAAAATGGAACCCTATTACTAACTCTGCTTGTCCACCGCAACCGTCACCGAGCCGACACCGATAATTAATGACGGCGCCGAAGTAGCATACATTTATTTACTATAGTCGCTTGTCCACCGCACGCCCGGCACCCGAGCACCGTCATCCCGGCCGCCGATATTTCGAGTAGATCGGTGTGACCGCTAGATAGGCACCGAGGCTCGGGTCGGTGTGCCGGCAATATAAAACACGTTGGAACTTGTCCATACACTGCTGTGACACGCCGATATCGACCGCGGTGGACAAACTATCGCCGTCACGACATATTAAAATCGACCCGAAATAATCTCGTACTCGGTATCGACTCGGTGACGGTGCAGTGGACAAACGACCTAAGATTCCGCTCTCTCCGTCTATCGCAGGGCTCTATCTCCTGAACCGTAATAGATAGACACTAGAAATTTTAACTGAATACGTAAACAGTGACCGCTATAACAACAAATGCTAAAAATAACAATAACGTGAAAATAAATCGTGATCCATCCGCTATTTTTTGACGTTTTTCGCTTAATCTATTAAACTGTAATATCTTGACAGTTCAAATTTTCGCAATGCAATTGTTATGATAGCAGCCATTGGAGTAAAACAATGGCTACTATAATAACAAATACTAAAAATAAAAAAATAATGAAAATTTTGATGGTACGGAACCCTCCATATGCGAGTTCGGCTTACGCTTGGTCAATTATGTTTACATACCATTCCTCTGGGGCAGCCCCGACACGACCATGTATGCGTCACCTATGGTCTCCACCTTGTAGACGTTATACTCCATTATCTTTTCATCGAATAATCTGCAAATGAATTCAGTTTATACTTTAACATTTATTCACATCAGACACAAGTAACTTATTTTATTTTTCTTCACTTTGAAGCAAGAAGAAGAATCAGAAGACGAACAATAAATCAAAGAAAACATGATTATTTAAGTTGAGTATGAATCAGATTTTTTTAAACGTGGTAGAACCCTTTGTGGTTCACCTCCGGCGGCACCACCGCCACGTCTATTTCTGCCTAATAACAGTTAAGCGCTGCTGTGTTCTGGCTTGAAGAGTGTGATAAGGGAGACATACTTATACGAGGCGTTCCAGCTTAGTCCTCAGGTAGCGGCGTACTTATATTTACGTCTACAGAAAAGGGTATAGATCTCCCTAAGTTTTTATGGCGAAACATATATAACACAAACGTTCGTAGCACAAAAGCAAAAACTGTGACATCTTTTCCAATTATCTATAAGACTTATAAACATAGATACTCTATTCCGTTATAGGAAATAATTATATTTTTGTTCCTTTTATCAATGTTATTTCATTGTCATTATTGAAGGTTCAATTTCCCAATATAATAAGTTGGAATATCATGTTATGTATTTTTAAACGCGGGTGAAATCGCGATCGCAGATAGTATGAATATAGATACTTTGCAATATATCTGCCACACTGGTATAATAGTCGACAAGTGATCAGTTAGTACTTATAGTACTTATAAGGCATGTGACAATTAGGATAATTATTTTAATTTAGCTCTTGCATGTAACAATTTACTGATTTCATACCTGAGGCAATATAGTTGAAGTATATTTAATTATTGTTTCCTTTTAACACTACCTGATGTATTTTTATGTCGTGATCAACCCATTAGTGCCCACTGATGGGAATGGGTCTCCTCTTAGAATGAGAAGGATTAGGCCATAGTCCACCGCACTGGTCAAGTGTGAATTGGTAGACTTACATACCTTTGAAAACTTTCTTTTTTTTTAAGAATTCTCAGGTATGCAGGTTTCCTCACGATGTTTTCCTTCACCGTTTAAGCAAATGATAATTAACTTTCTAATACGCACATAACTTTGAAAAATCAGAGGTGCATGCCATTTGAACCTCGGACCTCTCTATCAAAAGGCCGCGTTTCTTAACCATTATGTAGTTGTTGTGATTTTCATCACATGACTGTCCCACTGCTGGGCACGGGTCTCCTCGAAAGCTAAGCGAGAGGAATTAAGCCAAGCCCACCGAGCTGCCCAATTGTGAATTAGTAGACTATACTCATCCTTGAGAACTTTTTTAATGGAACTCCGACGTACGAGTATGTAGGTTTCTTCGTGATATTTCCCTTCGCTGTTTTTTTTTAACTAGTAGTTGGTTCAATACATAATTCAATAACTCTTATTTAAATTTTGTTTTACAGTATATTTTGCAGTAGCAAAGAAGTAGATTGTATTTTTTGATATTTTTTTCCACTTTTTTGTGGTATAAAGATAGAGACTTTGAACATTTGTTACCCACTCAAAGTATCCAAAAACCCCACAAAATTCACGAGAAAATGGTGGCGTGGCAACAATACTTAATAGCATACCAACAAGTCGTTATTATTACAATTGCATAAATTATCTCTCGCGAAACCGAACCGAGCCGCCATTTCCGAGAGCGCGGACGAGTTTTAAATCGACTGCTGCATTCATTTCAATGTACTTGCAGTTTATTCCAAAATAAGAACATCAAATCATGTTTTTTTTATTCAAAATAGGTTCTTTACACAGCACTTTTTGAATGTCAATACAAACTACCGCCACTTCGCAAAGTGTTTCGTTATGGAGTAAAAGCGGCGAAAGAAACTCCATGACACACATCTTCTTTATGTAAATGACTACTCACACTAGGTTAATATAAATAAATAACTACGACTACTAATAGCTTCTAGGTAAATATATTAGCAGAGGAGCGTGCATGACATCTGTTGATAAGTGGCTGCAGCTGTCCATGGACATCTGTAATCAACCCCAGATCGGATTAAATATTCCTACTTAGGTCGGTCACAGATGCACCGCTACCCCTGATGGTTAAGCTGGAACGTCTCGGTAAAGTTTGTCTCCCGTACCACACCTTTCAAACCAGAATTCAGCAGCTTCGCAGCAAATTCGCTTAACACTGATGCAGAAATAGGTGTGGCGATGGTGCCGTTGAAGTCGAACAACAAAGGGTTCTAGCACCTTCAATGTAAATGGAGTCTTAAACTAAAAATACGAATTGAAGAATACTATTAAGTAACAACAGATGTCATGCGCTGACATTATTATGGTGTTTTCGGATGACTGGACCAGAATATGTTTTTGTATTTGATATTTTTATTATTGAGATCAATGAATGAACGATAATAATCTTCGCTTACAAGATTATATATAATATATCTATCTATTTACAAACTTAAAATATATATATATATACAATATACACAAAAAATATAATTTAAACAAAAAAAGAAATATTAAAACGTAAATAATTAAATATAAAACAATGAGTCCAAATCACTGCCTCCCGGTAGAGTCCCAAGAATGCTGGCTGCGTTGCCGCGTTGTATGGCCAAACTTATTCTTTGGCCAAAGTACGCACCAGCTCTTGGGTCTCCAGAAACGTCAACCAGACGCGACGACATTTCTTTGAAGAACCGTCGTGCTTCTGGCCCCCACGGACCCAGAGTCTCTACCGCAAACGGCACAAATATGTAGCCATCCCTCAAGGCTGCATATTTGCGCCGCTTAACAGATTCAGCCGCCTCTGCCGCACCTCCTGCATGCGTCGAGGTCACTGAAATATGGGATGGAGCCAGCGTATCCACGCAAGTCGCATCCCATACAAGTGACCTCCCCTGTTTCCAGGGAACGAGAGAATATCCACATAGGCGGCCAGACGAGTTTTTAATTGACATAACGCAGTGATGACTGTTTCTCTGAGCTTTTTGATTTTAGATGCTACTCGTTTTAAGACTAGATTTTTTGGGTTCGAATGATGTGCCTAATTATTTATTATATCGTAATACAAGTACCCGTATTTGTACATTTATTTACAAAGTTGGTCACGTAAGGTACATAATGTACCTTACGTACATTATGGTTCCGTGGTAACACAACTCCGGTTGTGTTCCGTTGAAGATCCCGGAGTTCTCCAACAAGCGTTGAGGACGGCCACCGGCCGTTTTAAGTGTTAGTTGTACAACGCAATAGCGTTATATAACTAACATCAAATAGACCGGTAACCAACTAAAATCGTAACGACTAAGATGTAATCGATCGACTGCTATCTGGACACCCTGAAAGTTATTATCCTATCTCTTGGGAAAAATATTTTTGGGGTTAAAGGATATCATCCTCCTCCTCCTTTCAATGCGTGCGCACAATGTCTTAATAATTGGTCGAGTAGTTAAGGCGAAGGCGTAACAAACAAACTCACATTCGCATTTATTATACTCGTATGATATATATTACTCGAAGTTAGAGTTAGGATGTAGTTTGGATATGAACGACAGACGCTTATGTGTTACCCTTCACGACGTGCGGTCACCCTTCAAACTGCCGACATTACATTATCTTATACTAGCTGACCCGGCGAACTTTGTACCGCCTCAAAATCTATTTATCAAATATATTTCATATAAAATATAGCCTATGTTACTCGTAGATAATTTATCTTTCGAATGGTAAAAGAATTTTTAATATCGGTCCAGTAGTTTTTGAGCCTATTCATTACAACCAAACAAACAAACAAATTTTTCCTCTTTATAATATTAGTATAGATATAAAATTCTCGTGTCACAATGTTACTTACCGTACTCCTCCGAAACGGCTTTACCGTTTTTCAACAAATTTTATATGCATATTCAGTAGGTCTTAGAATCGGCTACTATCTATTTTTCATACCCCTATGAGATAAGGGTTGTTCACCCTTAACATTTATAAACGGGTCAACTAGTAAACTATAAAAGTAGGTAATCAATTAAGATAAAGAAAAAGGTTCAAAACATGACAAATATCACTGAACTCTATCCTTGAAACTTTCCTGAAAGGATCGGTAAACAATCCCATTATTTCCGGTTATAAAAACGTCTACCTAGATGTATCGCACAAACAAGCATCCATTTCAACAAACAATAGAAAACATCAGGTATATCAACAAAGAAGCATATATACATTGTTATATCATTATCATATGTTATATCATCATATGTTATCATTCTTATATCATATGTTGGGCATCATCATCAACCCATTACTGTCCCACTGCTGGGCACGCGTCTCCTCTCAGAATGAGAAGGATTAGGCCATAGTCCACCGCGCTGGCCAATTGCGTATTGGTAGACTTCACATAACTTTGAAAACTTTTTAAGATCTCTCAGGTATGCAGGTTACCTCACGATGTTTTCCTTCACCGTTTAAGCAAGTGATAATACGTTCTAATACGCACATAAGTTCGAAAAATCAGAGGTGGCTGGGATTTGAACCTCGAACTCCTCGAGCGAGAGGCTGACTTTCTTAACCACTAGGCTATCACTGCTTATATACATTTATATAACACATAGGTACATAAACTCAAAAAATATTCCTCTCCGACATTGGGTAAAAGAATATTAACCGTTTGTCCGTTTTGTTTGTGGCACTGTTTGTTCTGTTTGTTTTCATAGGCCTTACGTAAAATGAAAATAACCAAAACGTCAATAAGGATAACAGTCGCGTTTAAGGGTTAAGGGTTGAAAATATTATAGAGAAGTCACAAACATCCAAATATCTGACCGACTTCAAAAAGGACAGGTTAAGGAGGCATACTTTTCCAAGGCGTTCCACCTTAGTTCTCAGGGGTGGCACGCGTCTGTAACGGATCATAGGTAGAAATATTTAATCTTATCTGGGGTGATTGCAGATGTCCATGGGCGGCAGTAGCCACTTACAATCAGGTGGACTGCATGCTCGTCTGCTACTCCTATATTATAAAAAAGAAGGTCTGTACTTGGCCGCTGTGTACGTATGTATGTATGTAAAGTTGTATGCACTCAGAAACTACCGATCTGATTTGGACCGAGTTTTTGTTATTCCATAACCGTTTTCCTTCACCGATTAAGCAAACTATAACCTAACTAGCTTTTACCCGCAGCTCCCTTTCTTCGGTTAGAGGTTTTTGTCCTAAGAAAACGGTACTGTTTCAGCATAAATGGTACCCTATGTCCTTACGAACAACATCCGTACATATCATGTTCATCATATCACAATCGTTTATGAAGATGAATCGGTTATGAAGGCGTGTAAGCGTAGCAAATAAACAAAATCACATTTACATTATAGTCTGATTCATAATTAGGTGTCCAAAATGCAAACAAAGAAATGTCATTGTCAAAATTCGATTACAGGTATTGAAAACCTTACCAAATTAACAAGAAACGAAACA
The DNA here is from genome assembly GCF_041222505.1 of Epargyreus clarus. NCBI lineage: Eukaryota > Metazoa > Arthropoda > Insecta > Lepidoptera > Hesperiidae > Epargyreus > Epargyreus clarus. Next base: position 13,412,832 of record NW_027332212.1, read on the forward strand.
TTTCACAAAATTCAACATAAAACAAAAACCTAATAACTGCACACAATTAAAAAAAAACGCACTAAGAAAACTAGAAAAAAATAGAGTTCGATCACCATCACGAAAATGAATAATATCAACTACGAAACTTAAAAATGGCGGCACAAAAAATATTTTGGATGCCGATTGTGTGACCATTATCACAATTTAATTTTCTCTCATAAATCTTGTTTTTTATTATTATTACTGTATGAAATGAAATTGAGTTAATATAAATATTGAAAAATGTGAATTGATTTTAATTTATTTACATTATTATTTTATTATCGATGTATTAATTTAATATTGTCAAAAATAAGAAACCGCCATTTGACACATATTTTCTTGATAGGTCAACACCTTTGTTTACATTTTGGACACCTAATTATGAATTGGACTATAGTAATATTATATTTAGGATGACTACTAATGATTTATCCAAGGTACTGGCAAAAAAACCTCGTCTTTTGTCATCTGCGTGAATCATCAAGCATTTATTTATTCATTATATTTATACAACTATAAATAAATGTTTGTCTCTATGTCCTATATAGAATCGTAAACTATGCATTTGAATTTTAGCAAAGTTGTTCTGCATGAGCCCACGAAGGTTTCTGAGTTAGTACAATTTTCGACAGGAGGCGCCACTATCATTCCAATGAAGGTACAATTATTCAGTTATATGTATGTCGTGTCTTTTTTAAAGTGGACAAAGCGCTGGCACTACTAGTAAAGTAATAATAATAGTTACATGGCACACTATTTAGTAAAATGGTTAGGCTTTTAATTAAACAGTCATATAGACTACCTGCTGCGAATTTTTTATAATATTGAACTAGGGATGCTCGTTTCCTAAGGTAAAGTCACCTATTTCCGCGGTATTTTCACCAAAACTAGAAAGGGCGTCAGATATTAAGCATTTGCTACGGCTTAATAAGGAATTAGATAATTTTATCGGAAGCTTTATTATATATACTCTTGAAATAGAATATGCATTTTACGATTAAATATTGATTTAAATATGTATTTTATATAAATATGAACCAAGTCAGAAAACCCTAATTCCGATGTAAAAATCCTTATTCCGATGTATTTGGTTCCTAATTCCGAGTGTACAAAATAAGGGAGTGAAAGAGATAGAACGACTGCTACATGGTGTATAAAAATAAATGTTAGTTATTGAATTAAGTTTCAATTTCGATTTAATTTTTTTTTTATTAGTAAAAGAGTAGCTTTATCAAAAGTGTTCTTAGCTATGATTAAAGGGAAGCTGCCGAAATAAAACTTTTTTACAGTATAGTTTCTTGACTGGTTAATTTTACTATATCATGTATTTTTTTAAACTGCAGTCAATTCGTGTATCTACAATACAATTTTGGACATTCTTCTTTGTGTACATTATACTAGAGTTTATTATCGTACACCAGAAATAATAATAATATGGAATATCGTCATGAGATTTGTAGAATTATTTCGTTTCGAGTAATTTACTCAAATGAAATCGTCGTAAAATGTTCTAGTTCTTATTTAAATATATATTTTAATCGTATAACAATGTTAATTCTTCATTAATTAGGATTAAGCTAATTACTGATAAAAACAATAGAAATGTTCTTAAAAACTGATGAAAACTTTAAACACCCTGTATAGTATTTTGCGGTTATGCCGCGGATTAATATGCCCATATAACCCAATTCCGACTTATATACATCGGAATAGCGTTTCGTAACTAAAAATCACGTTTCCAAATTCCGATTATTAAATAATAAAATACTTTTACACAATTTAGAGGCACAAAGATGCATTTTTGAAATATGTACATAATAATATACAATACTTGTTCAATATTACATCCATATCTGGATGAATTTCATTTTCTCTCCTTAGTTGTCCCATAGAAGAAATTAGGAAAGTACATAGATAGGTCATCTTTTTATTATACAATTAGGTAACGCAGTGCAATGCAGTACCTCGGAAAATGATTTCGATATTAATTGAGTATTAAACTTGTCAAATTCAAAGCAAGACGTGCTTATTCATAAAAACAACTGCAAAAATTGATATTAAAAACAAGTCTATGAAATTGCTATTCCGTGGTATACCTCGGTTTAAGGGACAGGCCAAAATATTTGGCACCTAGTGCCGCTGTATTTTTAAACTTATTTTTACTCTTATCTGTTAAGAAATAAGCACAATATGTAAATGTTATCGATTCCATATATAATCAATATAATGTTTTCATCGAAACACTTTCACACACGTGCAAATTTATTGAAAAAATCACTATTTGAGAAATCGTGACATTCACGTGCAAAAGGCCCAAAATGTATGAAGCATACGTTTGATGAAGGCACTAATACAAAACTATGCGATTATTTAAAAAAACCATACACATAATACTATTACGATAGCCATATGACGATAGAGTGATAAATTATCTATTAAATAACATACCTTTCAGTAAAAATGAGTTGGTAAATAGTTTATAAAAGCCGTTTTTGTAAATACCACGGAATTTGGTGCCAATTTCAGAACCCCTCGGCATTAGGTGACTTTACCTTACTCCGCATTATTTTCCAGGGGTCCGAGGTTCAAATCCCAGGCACGGATTTTCAAAGTTATGTGCGTATTAGAAATTAATTATCACTTTCTTAAAACGGTGAAGGAAAACATCGTGAGGAAACCTCCATACCTGAGAGACTTATATTAAAAAAAAATCTCTAAGGTATGTGAAGTCTACCAATATGTACTTGGAGCGTAATAGCGCGTGTAATAGCGCAGTGGACTATGGCCTAAATCCTTCTCATTCTGAGAGAAGTACTGACCTGTATCCAGCAGTGGGACAATAATGGGTTGATGATGATGATGATGATTATTTTGCAGTCCAACTGATGGTAAGTGAGGTACGAGTAAGTAAGGTCGGTCACAAATGTATTGCTACCCCTGAGAGCTAAGTTGGAACTCTCCGAATAAGTATGTCTCATTTATCACACCCTTCATATCGAAACACAGCAGCGCTAAACCTGCTATTATTAGACAGAATCGGGTGTGGGCGTGGTGCTTCCGGAGTGGAACCACAAAGTGTTATATCTACAATACATATAAATGTAACACTTACTTGTACAGCATATTGAGCATATTAATGATCTCCATTGGCGTACTGTTGGCTGAGATGTTGGTGAAACCCACGATATCGCTGAAGAAGATGGTCACCGCATCGAAGGACTCCGCAGGAACTGTCTTCTGCAATCACATCAGCAAACCGATAATCAAAGTACCACTGTGTAAAAAAGCGTATTATAAACCCGGAATATCTTGAATGATTAAAATGTGTCAATTGAGGAGCCCCAACTCTATTTTGAAAATTACTAAGAATACTAGTAATTATTTAAAAAAACAGACTTCTTTAAAATTTATTAAAACCGTGCCCAAACGATTAGTTCACGAACACGTCTATGATACAAAGGGCGCATTAGTCAGAGTGGGAGAGGTAATCTGAGGTCTCAAGGTTTTGATAAGATCCGACATGTATTTGAATTGAAGTAGCAAATGAGCATACAGTTGATCTGATTGAAAATGGTAATTCGTCATAGACATGCAACCATCCTCAAATAGAAGAGGAGTTCTACCTTCAGCCCATCCCGGATGGTTTAAAACTCTTGAAAACTAAAAAGATGCTTCATATGGCACCCACATCCTTTTCAAAGAATAACATAACGCTAGAAATAGGTGTAGCGGTATCTGCCCGGTAGAATATTTTTATACATATTTATTTTTTTATACATTATAGGGGTTGCAGTCGAGCATGCAGTACACCTGTTGACAAGTGGCTATTGCCGCCCATGTAATCGTAATCAAACTAAACCATCTGATAAACCAAAACATAACAGCGCTAAACACTGCTGCTATTCGTCAGAAATAGTTGTGACGATGGTGCCGGTGGAGTCGAACCGCAGAGGGTTCTACCTTCAAAATATACTGGTTCTATCAGCGCTCAAAGCGCTCAGTTACCTGAGCTCGTAGTCTCCGCAGAACTGGTAGAGGCAGCATCCTCGACAGCAGCAGGTCACTCTTCTGTTTCTCCGCCACCAGGCGTTGCGTGCTCAACTCTATTGATTTCGTAAATACCTGCAATAGCCAAAATGCATGCTTTTGCAAGAGCAGTGATGGCCTAGTGGTTCAAACTTGGGTTTCGATCGAGAGGACCGTTCGAATCCCAGGCATGCCTGACTTTTGGAATTAATGTGCATATTACAAATTACGACTAATTATCACTTGCTTCAACGGTAACAAGGAAAGAAAGGAAAACATCGTGAGGAAACCTAAGAGATGTTTAAAAGAAAGTTCTCAAAAGTATGTCTACCAATACGCACTTAGCCAGCGCGGTGGGCTATGGCCTAACCCTTCTTATTCCGAGAGGAGATCCGTGCCTTGGCAGTGGGACACTAATGGGTTGATAACAATGCTTTTGCAAACTTTGCAATTATTTTTTGTATGCGAAATTCGAAGCCCATATTAGGTATATGATTTTAGACTAAACTCCGCCGGATCCAAAGATCGGTTATTTAATTCTGGTGAAATAATAAAAAACCCTAAGAAACATGATAAATAAAAATTATCCGCTTGTGGTTTAAATTTTCGCCTTGTCCAAATCCAAATCTTGTACGAATCCCAGGCATGCCACAGATATTTTTAAGTTAGAAGGGAATGTATGTGAAAGGTATATTTAAAAGTTCTCCTTTGAATGCTCAAGTATGCGTCTGAGTATGAGAATTAAAATGTATGCCCCTTCGCAGGTCAAAAGTAGTCAATATCTCGTAGGCAAACATTGTCAAATTTCGATTTTTTGGAAAAACATTGGATAGATTAATTATTAAAATTATAGTTAAAAAACTAAAAACCACGCTAAAATCGCACTAGGAAAAACGTTAATCCTGACGATCCCGATGAGGATAATGGGATAAAATTATTAAAATCGTATATTGTCATCGCTTCCAGATAGTTGTTCAAATTTCAAAATTAATCGGACCGTTCAAAGTGGGTAAAAATCGAGTTCAAAGGTTCCGTTACATACATACATACATACATACATACATACATACAACCCAAGCTAATAAAAGAGTGGTAAAAATGGTCGACATTGGGACAATGCTTATATCCCACAAGAACTCATATATAAAAGAGATACATCGACATTAATCTGTTCATGATAAAAAAGTTTTTGGGTAGATCCAAAATACCATTAAATACCTCTATAGTGCTCACAGTGTGTCGTAGGAGCAAGATGAGGATGGGAGACGCCAACAGCACCAGAGCCAGTACCCCCACCCCCATGCCGAGGGTACGTCTTGCTAACCACACTTCTCTCTTCACAGACTCCCTGAAAATATTTTACATGTCAGGTTTTTGTAAGATAAGCTTATGACTTAATCATACGTATAGGAAATGTGAGAATCTGATCATTATGAATTGACTAACATTAAATTGTAACCAAAATTTTTATGATAGGGGAGTAGCAGACGAGCATGCGTCCACCTGATGAATCAACCCCAGATAGGATTAGATGTTCCTCCCTGCGGCCGGCCAGAGATGCGCTGCTATTATACTCCATTATATATACAACGCTTATAAATGCTTTCTACACTCACAGCCCCACACTAGGATTCCGTGTGTTGTGGGTGCCATGGACACACACATAGACAAATACACAAACATCCAGACCCAGAAACAGAAATCTTAATTCATCATTTACATATCATTTTAGCCGGGGATCGAATCCTAGACCCTTTTCGCGTCAGGCCGGTATGGTGGCCGCTCTGCTACGCGGGTTTTCAAGAGTCTATATTACGGTTCTGGGGATAGAGCCCTGTGACAGACGGACATATAGCGGAGGTTTAGTAATAGGGTTCCATTTTTACGCTTTTGGTACGAAACCCTAAAAAACAATATGACATCAGATGACCACAACATACATCCTACCTGACAACCGCCCACAAGCTGCTCTGTACATGTCGTAGTCTCTTCAGATACTCTTCAGACTCGAATATATACAAGTTGGTGCTGTCTCCCCAGGGTTCTGGCAAGAATGTCCCGTTTGGATTGTATAAATTAGATCGTTTGTAGCTGCGAACAATTAAAAAAGGTTAAGGAACTCTTGATCGAGAGGACCGAGGATCAAATCCCCTCTGATTTTTCAATGTTACGCACATATCAGAAAATACTCATCATGTGCTTAAACAATAAAAATGCAAAAAATATGCAGCTCCCTGATGTACCGTGTCCGGGATAGCTCCAACAGCATCCTGAAGATGATAAGCAATAGAGTTGACTGTAGTTATATCTCACCATGCAGCTTTCTACATTTAATGTTTTTAAGTATCAAATGTAAATGAGTCTTTGTAACTATAAATAATATTAAACGATGAGGAAACACGCATACCTGACAAATCTTAAAAAGAAAAAATTGAAAGGCCCGCGTATCGCAGCGGTCACCATACCAGTATGACGCGCAAAGGCTCCCCGGTTCGATCCCCGGTCAAACAGATACGTGAATAATTAATTTAGATACGATACGACAATAAAAATAGAAAAGGTTACGTAACGTATAAAACAAGTATCACTTCAAAAATCTTCGGGATATTGTCTTCCGTTTATTACAATAGAAACAAGCAAGCAAACAGTCCATCTGATGATAAGTGGTTAGTGCCGTCCATAAACATCAATAACTAACTTGATATAGATTAGTGGTTCCATCTAAAAGAAATCTCAAATGCATTGCCGCAAATATCTTTTTCCAATGTACATTTGATCAAACAAATTATGCATGACTTCATTCAATTTACTAGCAACACCGATATTTGATCAAAGGTTTTTCCAGCTAGAAAACTCGTTTCCAGGCCAAAAACAATCGCCAAAAACAATACCTCCACGATCTTCCATTTTCTCAACTACGTCAATTATAAAGAAATTTTAGACAAAGGTATTAGACGATTGGAATCTGTCAAAGAAATTTGATCAAATATTGGACATTGAAATTGCACAAAGATATTTGATGAATGGAATACCACCCCAAGATGAACACGTGTTACGTAAATCTGTTGGCATTAAAATTCTAAACATACCAAAACGGAAAAGCAACTTCACGTTTGAAATTAACGTGACGGTGGTAAGTCCCCGAGATACATTGCATCAGAATAACAAAAAAGCTTATTAATTAATTATGCAGGTCAAATTGGGAAGCGTGACAAATGTGGAATGCAAAGAATGTCAAACATTTTACATTTGTGATGTAACCTTATGGAATGTATGATGCATTGGAAATAACATTTTTAAATGTAAACTCACACACATTTTTTGTACCAACAACGTAATTTATGTTATGAATTGGTCATCGGTTTTCAAGGATTCATTTTAACAAAAAAAAAATAACTTTCATTTTCTATCGAGATCTAGGACCGTATTCTAGAAGACGATCTATATTAGGTTAGGTTTAAAGAATCTTTATTTCGCATAAGACATTACATTTGTCACTTAAAATGAGAAATTTACAAGAAATTAATAATAACGTATGGTAATGCTCGGTACGTATGTGTTTTGAAATGTATATACGTGTTTGTGTATATCGGTGCGTACGTTCGTGTGTGTATTGCATGTGCGTGTGTGTAGCGCATGTGTGTGTGTGTGCATGTGTGTATGCGTGTGTCTGAATGTGTGTGTGTAATTTTTATGTATGCATTCTTGACATAGTATTACATATTTATACACTACTATACTATTTATATTTATATTTTTTGTATTTTTATTTAGTTTTACATATTTTTTTATATTTATTCTTCTTTATTAACCCATTACTGTCCCACTGTTGTGCATGCGTCTCCACTCAGATTGGAAATGGATTTGGTCATAGTCCACCGCGCTGACCACGTGCGGATTGTTAGACTTCACACAAATTTGAAAACTTTTATAAAGCAATCTCATGCAGGCAGGATTATTCGACAGGGTATTAAGGACTTTTGTAATTAAATCAAAAATAACTGGCTGATGGCTGACTTAAAAGTGGCAAAGTATAGTCCACGCCAAACTGCTAGTCTGCTCTGAATATAGAAATGAATCGCGTCGCCATAGCAAATTGTACGACTCACTGCAACTTCAGAGCGGACTAGCAGTTTGGCGCGGACTATACCCGATTACCTTCAAGTAAAAACTCCCCTTTTATATGGCAGTGACCACTTAGCGTCATGTGGATTCCATGCTCGTTTGCTGCTTCATCCTGAAAAAATCCTCTCCTCCTAAAACATAAATTGGAATTCTTCTACTTACAAGCCAACCATGTCGTCCACAATTCTGGCCTCCTGCATCATATCCTCCACCTCCAGATGCTGCGTCATGGTCTGCAAGTGTTCCATGGCAAGCGTCATGTGTTTTTGAAGAACCGCCATCATAGGAAAACTGAGTTCATGGTTTATGTTGTAGATTGCTAGCGTGAGAGCTAGGGACAACTCCTCGACTGACTTCACCAGCTCATAACTAGCTGATAGTTGCCTGAAAATACAATTCATCTAAATTACTAGTTTCCACGAATTTACGTGGACTTTGGTGTGATAATCTGGGATAGTTAAGACATAATGACAGTGAAGTGATCGTAACTTTGCAAGTAAAGAAAGAAGCGAAGATGGTAGAACCCTCAGTCGTTAGACTCCGACAGCACGACCGCCACACCTATATTATTTCTGCCAAATAACAGCAGCGTTAAGCGCTGCTGTGTTCTGGTTTGAAGGGTAAGGGAGACATATATATTTTCTGAGGAATTCCAACTTAGTCCTCAGGGATAGCGGCGCATCTGTGATCTACATCAGGTAGTCATTTCATCTTTTCTAGGGTTGATTACGGGTGTCCGTGGCGGCAGTAGCCTCTTACTATCATTGTGGTTGGTGGAATGCATGCTCGTCCTATGCATGCTACTGGAAGTGATATTTAATGTCTAATACGCTAATTACTTTGAAAAACAGACGTGCGTGGGACTTGAACCTCGGACCCTTCGATCAAAGAGGCTGAGCTTATTAACCACTAGACAATCATTGTTATTTTTTATGACATATCTTCAATTGGTAGACAATTTGGGGATGACCACTTACAATACAGTAGATGGCATGTGGGCTAGCTCTATTTCATATAATTAATACGCGTATGAATACACTTAATAATACGTTTTATAACATTCAATTTAACCATTAAGGTAGGTGACACAGAGCGACAAAGTCGGTATCGGTCGTCGGCGTGAGCTGTCGCCCTAATATAAGTTAAAAAGGTCGTCGTCGGTCTGAAATCAACCGGATTTTCGCTAATTTTGACTTTGCATAGGACCTTTTTCATTTACCATATATTTACCAGAAAGGGTTTGTCGTAATTTGGCGGTCAATTTAATTACCGAATTCAACTAGATTTCATATGGTCTAGACTAGGGCACGGTTATTGACAAATCGGGCTTAAATTAGGGTCTTTATTTATCTGTACGATTTTATAAATATTCTATTTCAGTTTCGAGATTTAGCACCGCAGTCTTCGTCCTCGACTCATTACTATTGCTTTACTGAGCACTAGACTCCTCTTAGAGTGATAAGGATTTTTTTATTATACATATTCTAGTTCTGATCAACCGTGGATTAATATATTTTATACACTATTTTGATGTTTTTAAACTCTCAGGAGTATAGGTTTTCCCTTGATGTCTCCTTTCACCATTAATGCAAGTAAATCTGAGGTAGGATCTGAGATAGGATTTGAACTTTGGACCACCATATTGAGCCGCTAGGTAGAGGCTGGACTGTCCCTGTAGTTCCGGGACTAGAATAGGGCTACGGTATCCCCTGCCTGTCGTAGGAGGCGACTAAAAGGGGGCTTCCGGGGTTGCGGGCGGCAAGAGTGGGAGCTCGAACCGTCCAGCTAGCGACCCCGGGAAGGACGGCGGTATGTCCACACATGTCGCATAGCGTCGTAAACACTACAAGGTGTGGGAGGAGCGAAAACTGCTCCCCCAGGGTAGAGCCCGATCGGGGCATCGCGCTTGGAGGGCTCCGGTTGTGTTCCGTCGGAGATCCCGGAGTTCTCCAACAAGCGTTGAGGACGGCCACCGGGGGGGTTTTAGTGCGGTAAAAATCCCACATAACCCGGCGTCGCTCCCACGTCGTCGGGTACCTTTTGAAGGTTTCCCCCTCGAGAAAAAAAAAATATAGGTAGAGGCTGGACTATCACTTATTTTTAAGGTTCCGTACCAAAATGATAAAATCAGACTGCATGCTTCTTTAGTAGTGCTATATTATAAAAAAAACTTTAATGTAATAGATATCTTAATTATCGTATTAATTATCTACTAATTAAAAATGAATAACATTTCCTTTGTAATAAAGAAAAATAATTCATTTTATATTTTTAGTTAGCTTAAGTATTCATGTTTTTATGTTTCCTTATAAAATTGTAAAGATACGAATAAGTGCCGGTTCTAAAAACTTGCTGCCAGATTCTTATGAAGTCGTCATATGAATTTATCATGACGTACTTATTTCTAAACGTGATTCACAAAACTTATGATGATGACGTAACTTATGATTGATGACGACTGCACGAATTTCTGCATATTGACAAACACAAGATTTTTTCAGATTCATTTTATAAAAAATATAAAAATTAATGAATTTTTCTGCATGGAACTTTTTAACTTTGTTTATTGGGCTATTTATTATTATTGTCAAATATATAAAAAAATATTTTTGGTAAAGACGATTACAAGTACATTGCAGTGAGTTTTTGGTAATGATTTGTAACCTATCACTAACCCTATATATGAATATTATTTTATTATATTTATTTATTAATTTAACAATATAGGAGTAGCAGACGAGCACAGTCTACCTGATGGCAAGTGTCTACTGCCATCCATGGACAACTGTAATCAACCCCAGATAGGATTATATTCCTACCTGAAATCAGCCACAGATGCGCCGCCACCCTTGACGACTAAGCTGGAACGCCTTGGTACAGTATGTCTCCCTTCAAACCGGAACAAAGCAATACTTAACACTGCTGCTTTTAGGCAGAAATAAGTATAGTGGTGGTGCCACCAAAATCGAACCACAAAGGGTTTCACCACCCTTATGTCACCTTATCCACTGTTTTCAAGTGACGTTACATATAACATTGCTTTTGAATATCACTTTTCGAGAAACAGGTCAGTGAGAGTTATAAAATCGATATTCAAAAAATGTTAAACAATTTCCTAAAAACTGTCAAGCAGCCAATTTCAAGACTCCAAAGGGCCATTAAACCAGACTTACCTCCATAATGAATATGCGGTAGAGTTGATATTCCTCAATATTCGTAGGAGCAAGATGGAATTGATCTGCTTATAAACAGCTGACCTCCTCAACGAATCGATTTTCGTCCAGTCCCTTAAAAGGAAACACACAAATAATATATATCTCGTCGTGTAATTTCTATAGTGACATGCAGATGCAGGGTCGGATTTAACGATGGGGAGACCGGGGAACAACGAAGGTGTGAGAGCTCTTAATTATTTTCCAAATAAAAAAATCATTTTTTAAGGTAGGTAAAAAGACTTAAATTTGCTGACCCGTAGAAATTTGGATTTTTTTTCACTATTTTGGGGGCCCCTCTCCTGTGGAGGCCCCGGCACTTGCCTTTCCCTAAATCCGGCCCTGTGCAGATGGTTGCGTTTGTACATGCATGTGTTTTTTTTTAAGTTTTACTTATTTGGGCAAAATGATGATTTTTTACAGAACGAACACTGCTGCCCATGGGTATTTGTAACTAACTCCATACAAAACAATGGTTCTACCTGAAGCCGATTACAGACGCGTTGCGACTCCTAAGGACTGTGATGGTCGCACGATACGTAATTGGACCTGCATCCACACTCTTCCACCAAAACGCAAGAACTTCACGCTAAAAATAGGTGTGACACTGGTACCTCCTCAGTCGAACCACACACATTGTTTTTCGACGGCGAAAAACCGCTGAAGGCCTGTTGTTATGGCGCCAATTAGAGGAGGCCTATGTCCATCAGTGGACCTCAAAAGGTTGATGGAAGATTATTTTTTATAAAACCAAAAAAAAACAATTTTAATAAATTCAATGATATCATACCAAAGGAATTTATGTTGCATATTATGACTATCTACAAATATATTTAGAAGAAATATTTTTATTGCGAAATAACAAATTACGTACATAGAATGGCATTTGTTATGGGAAACCCATAACTTAATACGTACTATGAATGGTATTTAAATTACGTTGGCAACTAAGTTTTTGCCAATTCTGTAAATTAAAGATTTCACAGATTATTATGAAGTTTGTGACCTAAACTCTTATTACAAAAACATATATACGGTCGAATTAAGAAGCCTCCTCCTTTTTTGAAGTCGGTTAACAAAACGAATAATGACAGGAATGAAAAAGAGCAAGAGCTCTCCCTGACTTTTCTTGTTTGAATTACAAGTAATAATAATTTAGGTATTTTTAGGGATTAAAATGGAACGTCAAGTTGGTATGTTTAGTTAAGTTCAATACAGCAAATTGTTGTTTTGGTTAACATGGAAGATGTTACTTTGGTATTTCACAGTTTTTTTTAACACACGTTAAACTAGGCGGGAACTTAGCTGCCAACTTTATGTTTTACGCCGTTGACATCAATCGTTAAACCTCTTCGAATTCATATAAGGATATTCGAATTAGGTTGGCCACCAACCCCATACCTTCCTGTACCAATCCGCATAAGTGGAATACGCCCCAGGTCTTAAATTGTAAGGAATTTGACCCATGCAAACGCAACAATACATCAGTCTAAAACCTTCTAGATGGTAGAACCCTTTGTGGTTCGACTCTGCTGGCACCACCGCCACTCCTATTTCTGCCTAAAAATGCCTGTTCTGGTTTTTAGGGTGTGGTAAGGGCGACATACTGTTCCGAGGCGTTTCAGCTTAGTCCTCAGGGGTAGCAGCGCATCTGTGGCTGACCTCAGGTAAAAATATGTAATCCTATATGGGTTGATTACAGATGTCCATGGGCAGCAGTAGCCACTTACCATCAGGTGGACTGCATGCTCGTCTGCTACTGTAATATTATAAAAATCCTACAAATATTAAGATTAGATAACTTACATGTGGTGTAGAACATCCTCCCTGTAATGTCTGCATTAAAATAAATGGATAATTTGTAGATTTTATGATACACTATCTTATTTTAATTGTTCTGTTTCTTAGGCAGGACTCCTCTCAAGTGGTAAAACTCTTGGTTCGATAGTAGAGGCACCACCGCCAGATCTATTTCTCCATAATAACAGTGTTGAGCGCTGCTGCATTCTGTATCCTTACCATGAGTTTTCAAAACATTCCACAATTTTACGTTACGTTTACTCAATCCAATTTTCTGTTCCGTTTGTTTCAGTATACTGAGTTAACGTAACAATAAGTAAGTGCTCAAGTCTCTGTCTACCTCACACGTTCGCAAAAAAGAGAGAGAGCATAAAGCGCCATTTTGTCAATTTAAACATTTAATGTTACGTTATTGACACTATAGTTTTGATACAATCCGCTAGGGGCGCTGATTGGAAATTGTATGGGCAAATACGTAAACAAATACCGAAACTGTCATATTTGTCAAAACATAAAAACTCATGGTAAGGGTACAGGTCTGAGGGGAAGACACTTTCGACTTAGTACTCAAGGGTAACGACGCATCTGTGGCCGATCTAATATACTACTGTAATCCTATCTGGGGTTGGTAATAGATGTCCATGCAGTAGTAAACAAGCATTTTGGTAAATTGATTGCATCCTAATTCCTTACGCACTTTCTAAAACAATATATTCATAGAATACATAGAAATATTTACAATAAAAAAGTTAATTATGTCAATTTATTTATTTATTTTATATCACCCTCTTGTGCAATTTACGAAATGTAGCTTAATCAAGTTTGCCTTCCATCGATGTATAATAAAACATAATATGTATATTAGAGATAATTTCAAAGTAGTTTACATAATTATTATAATTGATTTATTTATGTCTCCGTATAGGATACTCTTCTTTTCTAATTTCATTGTTGGTAACAACTGCTGCTGCTGTCCTAAAGTAATTTAACAACAACAACTCTAAGCTGATCTTTATTCAGATATCTAAAAGGTTTGCCAATGCTACTTTATGGACTCGTCACATTACACGGGACGTCTCTGTAATAAACTTCGATATTCCCGTGAGAGCAGGGCTGGATTTGGCAGGTGCCAGAGGAGGGACTTCCGCCCCGAGGCCCCGCTACAAAACTAAATTTTAAAATTTCAGGTCACAACTTTAATGTTTTTTTCCAGACAGTATTTTTTCACATTATTACCAATAATGCTCGCACTTAAGTAATTACTATTTATTAAAATATTTTTTATTTTTTGGCAAAGATTTTTAAAGACTTGACGGAAAGTTATTGTTCTCTTTATTAGAATAATTAGGGGGCCCTTAACCTTAGTTGCCCGAGGGCCTCTAAAGCTAAACCTCGAAATCCGGCCCTGCGTGGGAGCGCTAGGGGTGTTTGCGTTCCCCGTTCTATCTCCCTTTGTCAACAACAATACGTCTATAAAGGAAATTATTTCTAAAGCTGAAGGAACGGTATTCCTTGCGAATAAAGATTATAATTGTTAATGGCAATTTACGTACCTTGTAGGTACATATTATATTATGTTATTGTAAAAAGTGGAACTTGGGTAAATACGGTAACACCAAGATTTACCAACTCATAATGGTAAAAGTCCAACATAATTTGAGATCATCGTTTTTTCACTTTTATTTATTTATTTTTATTTGGGAAACATACAATACAATATAATAAAATCGTAAATCTTAGACAGATTTAATCCCGGTAAATGTCGAAAAACAAACACGCCTTCACTTTTCGCCGTAAAATCACTACTATAACATAGTACCTGTAGTCTGGCGTAGACTGTATGATTCATGGTCACTAAATTATATGGTCACTATATTATAAAGTAAATATGCAAATGAATTCCTCAACTGTTATTTCCCTCTAACCAGGATACCAAAAGATACTAATTTATGTTATATAGATAGCAGACGAGCATGCAGTCCACCTGATGGTAAGTGGCTACTGCCGCCCATGGACATCTGTAATCAACACCAATTAGGATTAGATATTTCTATTCGAGGTCGGCCCCAGATGCGCCACTACCCGTGAGGACTAAACTGGAACGCCTCGGATAGGTATGCCTTCCTTAAGACACCCTGCAAACCAGAACAGCAGCGCTTGACACTACTGTTATAACGCAGAAATCAGTGAGGCGGTGGTGCCGCCGGAGTCTAACCACAAAGAGTTCTACCACCTTCAAAAGCTACTTGACTGCGACATACACAGGGAATTGTATAGACGATTATTTGCAAACTTCTTTTTGTTTTATTTATATTATTGTAGTAAAATAATTACCATACCGGTTTACACCTTTCACAGAATTGAATGAACACACAAAAACTAAAACAAATTGATGGTAGAAGATAATAAAAATAGAATACTTAATAATATGATGATTCTCGGACTAAAAAAGAAGTAATGCCGGTTTAGCGTCGATGCAAACTAGCGTTTTTTAGAATCGTCGTCCGACAAAGAGGCAAACTATATAAGTACTGAATGAGGCCCCCAGTCTAAAAAGGCGATTTTAATTACGAACTTTTTATCCAGTCAACATATTTTGTACATTACATTGTGTTTATTTAGGTCAAATCTCGTATGTGAAATTAAAAAAATAAAGATGAGGATAATCAAAAACAAATAAGTAAAAAATATGTTGCACGTCAAACTTGGGTAGGGTCAGACGTTACACTCCCGAACTGAGATGGGCCCGGCCGCGGGCAATAGCCATCAGGACCGCGGACGAGTGCTACTAGCCTGGGACGGCTCTAGGGCGCATTGAGGGACACCAAAAACACATACGGGACGGCCAAAAACTCCCGAACGCCAGTGTTTAGTAAAAAGGCTAGGCTGTTAATTGAACGGCGAACTTAAGCTACTTGGCTGCAACATACATATTCTGTAGCGTAACGTCGCCGGACATTGCTGCGCCACTCATGCTAATTTCAAAATCGTTTCAAAAACGTACGTCTAAATAGTAAAATTAGGTAGTTCTTAGTTTCAAGCCTTATTCGAGAATTTAGCAAGGGCCCAGGACAACGTACTGTTAGGCTTGAGTTTCTCTGCCACATCGAGTTATCTACTTTTTGGCATAATTTGTAGCTTTTAAACGATGCAGCAACTAAAACGCGTTATCAATACTGCGACTACACGCAGCAAGTCAAAACGAAATGTAGCATCGCGAACTGCGAATCGTGGGTAAAGTCGTTAGTCTGTCGGTGTTCCTAAGCACAACTGGAATGTGTGAGTCGCTTTAGACGTCACATCCACGTGAATCTGAATCATGGATAGTATGTAATAGTATTTTACCATGCATTTATTAGCTCGCCTTTTATTTATGTAACTATGTATGACGGAATCATTGAATTCGATTTTAACCCACTTAAACGGTCAGAATATTTTTAAATTTTGAACAATTATCAAGAACCGATGGCAATACAGGCTTTTAATAATGCTCTAATCAAGCCTAAGCCACATATCATCATCTATCTATAGCCGTTGGCTCTATATAACCAAATGGAAAAACGCTGTCTTCACTCGCAATCCCATACTAAGATTGCCTGTGTCGTGGGTGCTATGGATGTTTATAATGTTTATAATTATTTATACGAATACAACAACACCCAGATTCAGAACATAAATCATTTCCATATTTGTCTGGCCGGGGATCGAACCAGGACGCCTCAAACCAGTATGGTTAGCGCTCCGTCATGCCATCATCTAAGGCGCTACAGCCACGCGTGGGCCTTGGGCTCGTCCAGAATATTTCTCCAGTCTGGTCTATTCTTGGCCCGCTCTTTCCATTTCGTCACGCCCAGAGTCTTCAGGTCAGTACCCTTACCATGAGTTTTTACGTTTCAACAAATATGACTGTTTTGGATATCTGATATAATCCACTAGGGGCGCTGATTGGAAATAGTATGGGCAAATACGTAAACAAATACCAAAACAGTCATATTTGTCGAAAGGTAAAAACTCATGGTAAGGGTACAGGTCAGGCTCCGTCATACGGGTCGGCAAAATTTGTAAATGGATTGTAATCAAAAACATTCAACGTTTTTGTAGTAATATACCAGACTCAGGGAGGAATATTATAATTTAATTACCAATCGATAATGAAATATTCTGAAATATATGTCAAATTTCAATCAATCTAAAATTGAGCCAACCAGTGTGAAGGGGGCTAATGATATAGAAAGGATACAGGACATTATCAAATCCTGATAAAGTGTTGAAGGTGGTAGAACCCTTTGTGGTTCGACTCCGGCGACACCACCGCCACACCTATTTCTACCTAATAACAACAGTGTTAGATGCTGCTGTGTTCCAGTTTGAAGGGTGTGGTAAGGGAGACAGACTTGACTGAGGCGTTCCAGCTTAGTCCTCAGGGGTAGCGGCGCATCTATGGCCGACCTCAGGTAGGAATATCTAATCTTATCTGGGGTTGATTACAGATGTCCATGGGCGGCAGAAGCCACTTACCATCAGGTGGACTGCATGCTCGTCTATTAGCTACTCCTATATTATAAAAAAAATGTCCTTTCTATGACCATAATATGTATTTAATCTCTTTTATATTCTATCCAATACGCACACTGTTCGCTACCAAAAAATATATTTCAAAAATAACTACGTATGAACCGTAAATGATTCAAATAATCTAGACCTTGAGTTCGCCGACTGGTCTTTAAACCGTTTAAAATTACTCCGCACCATATCATTAAAATGGTTGGATCTATTTAACCACTGAGTAAATAGATGTTATCTGTGCCACTAATTAAGACCCCGCCAATATGTCGACAGTCGACGCTGAAAAATGCGGACTACGAAACGAATAGATACGCCTTTCAAAATTTTAAAATTAAAAATCAAAATATTTCGTACGAAATTTAAATTAACTTTTTTTTAATCCAAAGTGGATATTCCACGCAGAAAAGGGTTCGTTGTATATGTAAATTATATTAAAATGTATCAAATTGTAAATTTCAGAATTTGAAATTTTAATCAAATTATTCATCACAAGCTTTTACCTGCGGGTTTGCTCGCTTTAGCTATCCGTCGGGAATAGTACTTTTTTGATAAAAGGTGCCCTAGTTTTCTGAACCCCTGACAACGTGTGTACAATCATGAAAATCGGATTGTTAGTTAAGGCGTGAAAGCGTTGCAAACATACAAACATATAAACAAACAAACATGTATAATATTAATTAGGATTTAGTTAGGAATTCAATTTTAGTCTAACATAATCGGTGTATCTGTATATCCAAAATGAAACATAAGTAACTTAAAAAAACAGTTTTTATATATTAAAGAGTATATTCTGGCTTTGTATTAAAAAGCAAGTAATATACTTACACTAAATTACCTTTAAGTCGGTCTGGTAGATAGGTCACATAGGCCATATGCAGATGTCTGTCACTTTCAGCAAATATGTGAAGCAATGTTGACCTGTAACAATATATAATTACATAAATACTATAAATATATAAATACTAGAGCCCGTTATCTATATAAATAAAATTGGAGTGTCAGTTTTTAATATTGAAAAAACTGCTTTTACTACGCGCATATGAATATACATACGGTACATACACCAAAATAACATTTTTTTAAATTTTGTCTGTCTCTGTTTGTTCTGGCTAATCTCTGAAATGGATGGACCGATTTTGACGGGACTTTTATCAGCTACCTGATGTAATAAGGAGTAACTTAGGCTACTTATATTTTAGAACTAACTTTTTTTTGTTTATGAGATTATTAGATTTCTTTTTAACGCGGGTGAAACCGCGGGCACAGCTAGTTAATAATAATTTGAAGCTGGTAGAACCGTTGTGGTTCGACTCCGGTGACACCACCGCTACACCTAATTCTGCCCAATAATAGTGCGGTAAAAATCCTACATAACCCGGCGTCACTCCCATGGCGTCGGGTAATGGGTTTTGAAGGTTTCCCCCTCGTCAACAAAAAAAAAGGGAGACATACTTTTCCGAGACGTTCTCGCTTAGTCCTCACGGGGGAGCGGTGTGGCCGACCTCAGGTAGGAATTCTAATCCTATCTGGGGTTGATTACAGATGTTCCTGGGCGACAGTAGCCACTTACCATCAGGTGAACTGCATGCTCGTCTGCTACTCGTATATTATAAAAAATAATCCTACCTATAACCATAGATTAGTAAAGATTACTCACTCCTAACAAGAAAATGACCAGTTTTGAGAATTGAAATAGTTGCGTAAAAAAGGTTTGCCACATCTCTGTGCTAAAATGTCCCTAAAATATTTGAAATAAATATTTATTTATTATGTAAATTACGCAGTATTAGTTATTTATTCGTTAATTTTCTCTAAAAATGTTTTTATTTGTCAAGAATTCAAAAAAAGAGCTTATTAATAAGCCTTTTGTGGCTTTATTCAATTTCAAGGCGGCGAAGTATCTCTACTAATCTATGCCTATAACACAAATACACGAGAATTAATTAAACTAATTGCGGTGTAAAATAATCTAGGCTTAAATTTGTTATTGTTATGGAGAGTAAAGTAAACCGATACGCATATTATCATTAAACTATTAAATATACACGTTACTAAGTATAATAGTAAACTCCGATAAACGAAAGTACAGGTGAAATGTATAGGTAGGTACTTACCAACGTTCATTTATCAGTAAAGTTGGTACAGGTATTCCAACTTCTATTCGATCAATAAATGATGGATGTGAAAGGAAATTTGGGGTACGTAACTACGATTATTTTAAAAATTAAAGCCTGACTGCTTAAACTATAGAGCCTATGGTTTCTGCCATAATTTAGATGAGTATAAAGACACCCACATATGTTAAAATTCGTCAAGCCATTTGGGCTGTGGGGTACGCTAAAGAACAAGCAATACAAACATTATTATGCTCGATAAACATTACCCTCCGCAGTGGAGTAAATGTCGTCATTTCGATCATTTACGATGTGTTGATGGTCATAAAAGGTTATTAAGATGGTTGAACCACTAAGTATAGTGGTGGAGAGGTGGACACTGACTGATATACATATGAGGCAAACATCTAAATCCTCTGGAGTAGTAAATCATCTGTGATCAGCGTCAGGTAGAACCCATGTCACCAATCCCCGATGGTGACCATTCTCGGCCCTACGTAGAGGACTCCGGGATCTCCAAAAAACGCAACGGAGTTCTCTTGACGCGTTGCTCGTCAGGTACCGCATAGGTGAAAATGAAGCTCACCATGCTGTCTAGTGTGTACGATGGTATGCGACCACACATACCGCCGTCCTTCCCAGAGTCACTGGCTGGGCGGTCCGAGCTCCCCAACCTTGTCGCCCGCTACCCCAGAAGCCCCTTTTTAGGACAGGCAGGGGATACCGTAGCCCTATTCTGGTCCCGGAACTACAGGGACTAGACCCCCTATATAGAGTTGGTTACGACCCGCGTGGCGGAGCGGTCACCATACCGGTCTGACGCGCAAAAGGTCCCGGGTTCGATCCCCGGCCAGACAGATATCTAAATGATGAATTTAGATTTTTGTTTCTGGGTCTGGGTGTTTTTGTATTGTCTATGTGTGCGTCCATGGTACCCACGAAACGGGGAATGCTAGTGGGTGTGAGAGTAGGAAGCGGTTAAGCGTTTACACATCTCCATGTGCAACAGTGACTTCTTATCATCAAGTGGACTGCATGCTCGTTACTAATTCTATATTACATCAAATCAAATCAGTTTATTTGTGAATAAGGTAGTTGTTAGTTGTTACACATTTCTGTTACATAGTCGCTTATTCTGCCACTAAGTGGCTTACAAATATACATGTCATCTAAAAACTATTATTATAATTTTAATTCTAACAATTCAATATGACTTGATAACAAATTGGATTACTTATTTTTATCGCTCAAAAAGGATTTTAAACTATAGTTTAATTTATTTTAACAACAATATAAATTTTAACAATAAACAATTTAACACTATTTAAAATAAAATAAAACTAATACAATTAACACTAAAATTTATAAATAAAATAAATGAGCCAAATCGCTGCCCTGTGGAAGTGTACCCAAGATACTAGCAGCATTACCTCGCTGAATTGACAAACTAATTTGTTGGCCGAGGTAAGCTCCAGCTCTTGGGTCACCGGAGGCCTCAATCAGGCGCGAAGACAATTCTTTATAGAAATGCTTCGCTTCTGGTCCCCACGGTCCCATCGTCTCGACTGCGAAAGGCACAAACATGTAACTCTGTGAGATGTTAGCATATTTGCGCCGCTTCACAGCATAGTATAATATACTATAGTATACTATAGTAGCATTTATTACTTAGATATGTTTTTCGTTTATTTTTAAACGCATGGATATCCTTGCACTTTCGAATATCATCTGGTATATTATTATATATATCTGGTTATATAATTAAACCATATCTTTGCTAGCTACAGTTCCACGGAAAAGCTGATCGTTAATAAACTTAAACGGATTATATTTCATATATCATCTGTCAACTGGACGCCATCCGAGTAACATCTGTGACGATATCGTGCGCAGTTTATTAAAGTTTGTGGTGCGATAAGTGAACTAAGATATTCAAAAGTGAATAGAAACATAAAGTTACAGACCGAGGTATATCCTAGTGTGAAACTGTGCTTGTGCTATAATAAACATCACGAAAAACTGTAAAATAACAACTGAGTGCTGTTGAATGAACTCCAAAAGTACCCACATCTACCGTGCAATATTGGCTCCCAAAGTGATCTCATAAAACGCGTAAGCGTATTCAGTCTCTGCGGCACTTACGACCTTTTATCCGTCAGAGTTAGCGGCGCATCGTGTCGGGGCCTTTATTGCAGTGCTAATTGATTAACTTCCACTAGTAACGTAATACCTCGGATAACCGCAGGGCATTTATTGCTGTGCACATTCAATATAATATTTATTGCTTACTACGGAAGTGATCATGTCGTTTGAAAATATTGAATGGGGATGCTGTGCAACGAACAATGAAAATGAAAATTATGTCCAATGTTCTAAGTGTAAGACAGCCTACCATAATCTATGTTTAAATGCAAATAAGAAAAAACATACAGCATTTTTGCAATTTCCCAAGGATTGGCTATGCCCACGCTGTCGGGAATCAACACCTAAAGCTTGTAAAAATGATAACACCCCTATCCGGCACTACCAAAATGTCACGACCCGCCCTGTAAAGAAACCAACATTAACATCGGCTGGGCATCAGGATCCTCCTGTAACACGTGAAGATATGCGGGAAGTTATGGAAGATGTCATAAAGAAGCATATGTTAGATTTTAAGAAGCAATTTGCTAACGAGCTCGCGGCAATAAAAGAGGAAATTGTTCATGTCAATAAAGCTATGGGCCATATGAATGATCAATTTGAAGACATAATGAAGAAATACAACGATAACTGTGTTCTGCTCAAAACCCTACAAGAACGGGAAAGCCAAATGCAATCAAATATATCAAATCTCATGACTCGAATAAACCTTTTGGAGCAACATGCGCGGTGCAAAAACATTGAAATACAATGTGTCCCAGAGAAAAAATCAGAGAACTTATTTGGCATTGTTAAGGAACTCAGTACTGTAATTGGGTTTGATATGCAAAACGACAACATCATCCGCGCCACGAGGACTGCCAAATTAAATCTCGAAAACAAACGCCCGCGTTCCATCATAGTTGAGTTCAGTAACACAAGAGTGCGTGATACCTTCCTAGCTGCAGCCATAAAGTTCAACAGGAGTAAAAACCCCAATGAAAAGCTTAATAGTACCCATGTTGGTCACACTGGACCCAAGACTGCAATATTCGTGATGGAGCATTTATCTGTACAAAACAAATCTCTGCACGCGGCCGCCAGACAAGCAGCGAAAGAAAAAGGATATAAATATGTATGGGTACGAGGTGGACGAATTTTCATGCGTAAGAGTGACGATTCAGGATATATTCTAGTAAGAGACATGAGCACCCTAGCTGAGTTAAAATAGCATAAAAATATAAATATATATATATATAAATATGTTCTGGTGGTGTTAACAACACATAATGGATAGTATTACAATATATTATCAAAATACGCGTGGCTTAAGAACAAAAACGCAATCATTCTACCAAAAATTAGCGATTACTCATTATGATATAATTGTATTGAGCGAGACTTGGTTAAATGTCAGCGTATTAAGCACCGAGCTTTTTGACGACCGTTACGTAGTCTATAGAAGAGATAGGTGTTCTTCTGGGTTTAACAGGACGAAAGAGGGAGGAGGGGTGTTAGTGGCGATTTCTAAGAAAATTTCTTCTAAAAGAATGTTTGACTGGGAAAGTAAATGTGAAGATTTGTGGGTGGTTATAAATGTACCCAATAAGAACTTCAATAAACAAATAGCCATCTGTGCCGTCTACCTCCCTCCTCCAGTTCAGAAACCCTTATTAGAGCATTTCATAGACAACTGTAATTTAATTTTAGACAAATTTGATGGTCATACTTGCTTAATAGGAGATTTCAATTTAGGTAATATCCACTGGGATGTGATTAGTAGTAATAATAAGGCGTCATCACAAAATTCCTCTGTAAATACTATGTTAATAGACTTTAGCTACGTATTTGATCTTAAACAATGTAACTCCATAGCCAATATTAACAAAAGGATTCTAGACCTTGTATTCTCAGACGTACCAAACTGTAGTGTTTTACAATCAACGAATGCCCTTTCTTTAATCGATCCTCAACATCCACCGTTAGAAATTGAAATTATGTTAAAAAAGGACTACAGTCTTACAAATAATTCGGAAAATCTCATATATAATTATTACAAAACAGATTTTGATGCTATTAATAAAATTCTGAACAATACGAATTGGAATAAATTATTCTCTGAATGCAAAGACGTTAATGAAATGATTAACATATTTTATAGAGTACTTAAAGACTTAATTAAAAAATATACACCACTTCTCAAACGAAGGAATGGAAAGTATCCTCCATGGTTTGGGCAATCTCTCGTTAAGTTACTACGAGAAAAAGAAAAATTACGTGTCAGGTTTAAAAAATATAAAAATCCAATGGATGAAATTGAATTTAAATTAATAAGCAAAAGATGTGAAAAGTTAGCAGAGAATCAGTACAATAATTATATACAAGTAGCCGAACAAAGAATATGTGACAACCCCAAATACTTTTGGTCTTTTATTAAATCAACAAGTAATTAATTTAAAAAATCAAAAACCCGACTGCACCAAAAAGGCTGAAGTAGAATTTGCAAAAGCAGTGAAATAGGCATTTCATTATTTTTATCCAGAAAGCCAAATACAAAGTTTCATAGTAGGTGTCTGCTTCAAAAACAAAAAATGTTCAAACAATATTATTCTATTTTATTTTATCCTCGTAGTGTTCATTTAAGCTATATAAAGAACCTATGTGTAAAATTCCAGCACGCTTAAGTTCAGCGGTTTCCCTTTGCGTTATCTCTGGCACATAAACTCTCTCATTTAGTCAGACAGTCATCTCGATGTGTATATACGAGTATATATGTACTAGCTGACCCGGCAAACGTTGTGTTGCCATATAAATAAAAAAATGTTAAGGATGAACAACCCTTATCACTTAGGTGTAAAAAAAATAGATAGTGGCCGATTCTCAGACCTACTGAATATGTATATAAAATTTGGTGAAAATCGGTGAAGCCGTTTCGGAGGAGTACGGTAACTAACACGAGAATTTTATTTATAAGATATATTATATAATGTATGTGTAATCTCCTCTTAATTTCCTTTATTTTGACACCCTACTCGATAGGTTTGGTTAACTTTTTTAAAACGTTCGCGAAAAAATTCACCATTTACGGTCTTTAAAATATATAACTTCAGTAAATCAAAGTTTCGGTCATTATTTTACCTCGTTAGAGGTAGCATTTCATTATTTTTATCCAACAAGCCTGATACAAAATGTCATAGTGTTTGCTTCAAAATTGACGATAGTTCAAATGAACTTTTAACCCTTATTTTACCCTCTACGGGGTTGATTTTTCGGAGGGAGATAAACAAGTGCGTCCTTGTTCCTATCCAGAAAGCCAAATATAAAATTTTATAGTAGTTGCTTCAAAATTAAAGGATTTCAAAAAAACTGTTTTCCCCTATTTTACCCTCTCAAGGGTAGAATTTCCAAAAGGCCTTTTTTAGTACTTATTCAAGCTATATAGAGAACCTGTGTGCAAAATTTCAGAACTGTAAAGTCCTTGGTTTAGGCTGTACGTTGATTTCTGAAAAATGAAAAAGTCATTTAATTAGTCAGTCAGTCAGTCACCTTACTGTTTTATATATATACAAATATGTTTTTATAATCTCCGTTTAATTTCCTTTCATTTGATACCCTACTCGATAGGTTTGGTTAACTTTTTTTTTTAAATGTGTTACTATTTCGCGCCAAAAATCCGCCATTTTGATTTTTTTTTACTAACACCTATCTAAGGACACTCGGGTCATTGAGACAAATATAATGACACTTTAACTGTTGAAATTCATCCAGCCGTTTGTTAGATCGGATCAAATAAAGAAAGACAAACATACAAGATACGCGCGAAAAACATAACCCTTCCTTGGCAGTCGGGTAAAAAGAAGTGAAAATAATTCTTATCCAAGTATGATGACGGATGGAGTGAATGAAAAAACAGATGGAAATGAAATTTGTAACTTATTTGCAGAGTCATTTTCAAAAATATATACGTCAGACTCTATTAATAAGAATATGATTAATCCAACATCTAATTATTTAAATGTCATAGCACAGAATAGCTCTAGTATTGGGGTATTAGAAATATCTCGCGAATTATTATTGAAAAAACTAAAGACTGTCGATACATCGAAAGGTGCGGGTCACGATGGTATACCACCAGTATTCATTAGAAATTGTGCAAATCAGTTAGCAACACCCTTGTATCATATATTCCAAAATTCTATTACCTCCGGAACTTTTCCAAATGAGTGGAAGATAGCAAAAATAGTCCCAGTCTATAAATCTGGCGATAGAAATTCTGTAAAAAATTATAGGCCAATTTCAATTCTATCGACAATGGCTAAAATTTTTGAATCACTTGTATGCCCATCTATCCAAAGTCACTTTCAGCAATATGTTACAGATCATCAACATGGATTTGTTAAAGCTCGATCCACAAGCACAAACTTAGTTTCTTTTGTGGAAAGTCTTGCTGAAAGCATTGATAAACAGGAAGAAGTAGATGTCATTTACACTGACTTTAGCAAGGCTTTCGACAGTGTACCACACTTATTGCTTATTGATAAACTCAAAACCTATGGTTTTACAGGAAATTTAATTGATTGGATAAGATCTTATTTAACAAATCGCTCATTCTTTGTGGTAGTAAATGGATACAACTCTAAATCACATAAAATAATATCGGGGATTCCTCAGGGTTCACATCTGGGACCAATTCTCTTCAACATATTTGTAAACGATATGCCCAACTGCTTCCTTTCATCTGTCCCATTCTTGTTTGCTGATGATCTTAAAGTTATTCGGAAAGTTAAATCGCAGTTAGACGTCTCTATGCTCCAACAAGACCTGGATAGGTTGTGTCAATGGTGTTGCGTTAATGGCATGAATCTAAATATAGATAAATGTTTTTTTATAAAATTCACAAAAAAATACAATACTGTTGATTCAAAATATTATATTCAAGGAACGCGTTTACAAGAGGAAATTAGTATTAGAGACTTGGGGGTTACATTAGATAAAAAGTTAACATTTTTGCCTCATATAGATAATATAATCAAACGTGCATCCAATATGCTGGGGTTCGTCATAAGAAACAGTAAAATCTTAAAAAAACCAGAGACTAGAATCCTTTTGTATAATACTTTAGTACGAAGTGTCTTGGAGTATTGTCCTGTAGTTTGGAGGCCTCATTATGCGGCTCATATTCTTAGAATTGAACGCGTCCAGAAAAGGTTCTTATGGCATTTATCACACTCTGCTAATATTTCAAAAAGAATGCGCACATACTCTGAAAAACTTGAACACTTTAATATGTCTTCTTTGAATAAGCGAAGAATACTTCTGGACTTGACATTCCTTTACAAAATTCATAATAACGTTATAGATTGTCCACAACTACTTAGCAACTTTAAATTTAGAATACCCCGAACCGCCCCGCGCCATCCAACTTCACTTTTTGTTCCGCCGCTAAGATTAACAGTATTAGGTAGCAATTCTCCAATACCTCGTTTAAGTAAAACCTTTAATGATTGGTCCATTGATGGACAAATTGATTTATTCTCACTCAAGCTTCACCAGTTTCGACATCATTTGCTCAAGAAAATCCCAAATTAAATTCCACCATTACTATTAAAATCAGAATTACCCTACATTAATATAGTTATTAAATTAGTAAAACATTGTTTTAAGTCAAGCGCCTCTGTTACTTAGGTATTATGTTCATTGCATGCAGTGTTTACCTATAAGTGATTGTGCATTTAGCTATATTATAGGTTATGTTGTAAGAAGTTATTGTAAAAATGTAACAATTGTTGGTAAACCAAATAAATAAATAAATAAATATAAAACACGTACGTAAGACTGTTGTTATTGCTAACTGTCCAAACGCGATAGCAAACTTTAAACCAAGCTCGAATAACAAATAAATCTTTATTATAAAACGTGCTATGTCCCGCAGTTTCACCCACGTAATATGTCAAAGTATAAAAAATACAATTCTGTAGCTTTTACGTGTTTTAATTTTTATTTGCGCGGCACCTTTATTATTTTTCTAAAATAAAAGTATCACCCTCATATTTTATTTTAAATAAAAGTATCAGCTGAATGTGAAAGAAAACCCCGTCGAAATGGGACCTGTTTTGGAGATTAGCCAGAACAAACAGACAAACAGACATGTTGAAAATAAAATATTTGTATACATTTCAGCTTTCGTATATGTGAGTCTGCAAAATTCAAAATATCTGCACTGCATGAAATTACCTCTGCTACCCAAGGACATATGTAATCATCTTCAGATAAGATTAGATTCCTACCTGGAGTTGGCCACAGATTCGCCGCTACCCCCTGAGGACTAAGCTGGTATGCCTCGTAAAAGTACCACACCATTCTAACCAGAACAGCAGCTCTTAATATTGCTATTATTAAGCAGAAATAGGTGTGGCGGTGATGTTGCCGAAGTTGAACCACAAAAGCTTTTACCTTGAAAACTTTGTATAAATAAATGATGTATTTCAACAAACTAGAAAACTTCCCCAGTGTAACAGATATATTTGAGGACGACGGATATATTTGACACCGTTGAAGTTTCCGGCAAACTTGGAAGCCGTCTCAATAAATAAACTTTACTTTAACTTATTGCTGTCATAGAGATGTGACAAGTGTAAAAAACGATTTAATAATACTCGATTTCCAGAAACTTGGCGGCGAATAAACGTCGACACGAAATTTTCTTGGTTCTAGCAAGACGCAGCAGGAAGATCGTGGGCAGAACGTTGCCAATCACTCATTTAATTCATCGTTTTTTATACAAAATCGATCGAGTTATTATTACACCAAAATAATCGATTACTATAAGAATCGATTATTTTTTTACATCCCTACTGTGAGATGTTTTCTTTGCAACTTGATCGTAACTACAAAATTTTCAAGTTTCGCTACAAATACTAAGTATTAATTTGCTCGCGCTAAGAATCACACTTATGTATATGTTACAGACAAAGTAATCAAATAGCTATTATACATAATGACTGGTTATTATGTACAATAACTAATTTGCCCAGAGAATGTGATAAATTAATCACTTTATCCGGCTGTTGTGTATAATAGCAGGGAAAAATTAGCCAAAGCAATAAATATGTTTAGTAAAAGCACGAAATACGGTAAATCTTAAGAGTAACTGAAATTATTAATGATGAATTATGTTATACTAGTTATTGCCCGCGGCTTCGCCCGCGTTTAAAAGAAAATAATTTAACATACTAACATACATAAATCTGAAAATTCGTACCTTCAACTTTGCTTTAGCAACTATGCATTTAATCAAGTGATGATCTTTAGATCATCATAGTTTACGATTCAATCCTTACTAATATCGATTATATCGATGTTTTGGGTCCAAAAGATCGATTCACCGATTAATCGATCTTAGATCGCCATCCCTAGTTCCGTGGATTTCCGGGATAAAAACTATCCTATGTCCTTTCTCGGGTCTCAGACTATCTTTGTACAAAATTTCATTAAAATCGGTTCAGTGGTTTGGGCGTGAAGAAGAGGCAACCAGACAGACAGACAGACAGAGGTACTTTCGGATTTATAATGTTAGTAAGGATCAACGTCATCTTGGTTTTTTTATTACAGTAACTATTAATCATATAGTCTAGGTCCGAATTATCGTGAATCGGACCCACCTGTTCGCAGGGCGCTGCCGCGCCCTGCTTGTTTCATCATTAACCCATTATTGTCCCACTGCTGGGCACGGGTCTCCTCTCAGAAGAGAAGGATTAGGCCATAGTTCACTGCGCTGACCAAGTGCGTGTTGATAGACTTCACATACATTTGAGGTTTTTTTTATTAATCTCTGATGTATGCAGGTGTCCTCACGATGTTTTCCTTCACCATTTTGCAAGTGATAATTAATTTCTAATACGCACATAATCTTTGAAAAATCAGACGTGCGTGCCTGGGATTTGAACCTCGGACCTCTCAATCTAGAGGCCGCGTTTCTTAACTGTATATCCCATCTATTTTCAATCATGTTCTGATACAGTCCACTAGGGGCGCTGGGGCGCAAATACGTAAACAAATACAAAACAGTATTTTTTTTAAACGTAAAAACTCATACTAAGGGTACAGAGTTAAAATATTCAAATTTAATTCCCCGGGTAATAATTCGGAGCTGGTAATACATTTTTATTTAATATTAAGGTCATAAAAGGGCCACAGCAAACGAAGGCCAAATTGCTTTAGTAAGCGTGGAGAAAACCCTTTTAATTATTTACTGGCCTGGTACTGTTTGTTGGTACCTCATTCATCTTATTTTTTTGGGTAAATAAATAATTAATTCTGCTCGCTAGTAACAGCAAGCAGAAATAATTTTGAACGTGGTAGAACCCTTTGTGGTTCGACTCCAGTGGCCACCGCCTATTTCTGCCTCATAACAGCAGGGTTAAGCGCTGCTGTGTTCTGGTTTGAAGGGTGTGGTAAGGGTGATATACTTATCCGAGGCGATCCAAGTTCTCAGGGGTAGCGGTGCATCTGTGGCCGACCTCAGGTAGGAATATCCAATCTTATCTGGGGTTGATTACAGATGTCCATAGGTGGCAGTAGCCAATTACCATCAGATAGACAGCACGCTCGTCTACTAATCCTATATCATCCCTTGAGGAGTAATCTGGAACACCTCAGAAAAGTATGTCTCTCTTACCACACCCTTCAAACCATAACACCACAACAACTGAACACTAAAAAAAGATTATAATTATTCACGCTAAATATAGATTTATTTCAAATAAAACCAACGAGAGGCTGTTTATAGATGCGTAAAAGCCTCTTACCGACTCCATATAGAGTAAAGCACCCCATCCCGACTCTATGTAGAGTAAAGATAAACCATTCAACACGATGTATTGTATTTGCGGAACAAGCGATCAAACTCTAATTATAGAGTTGATGCATTGTTATGAGGGTCTATATAGAGTACGTTATACATGTAACTAGTACATGTACAGCCAGCTCCAAAAGTAGATGAACATATTAAGGTTAAAAAATACCAATACACCCAAGCCTTCATAACAGTAGCTGAACACAAGTAGCACAATAATTAGATGAACGTCGTAAAGTTTCAAAAATAGATGAACACTATAGTGTTAAAAGTAGCTGAACGGTGACATATTAACTATTTTGCAGATACGGTGCTCAGGTACTTTTGATACGTTAGTGTTCATTTATTTTCGATGCTTTACCATGTTCATCTAATTATGATGCTAGTGGTGTTCAGCTATTTATGTAGGTTTTTTTGAAATCTTCATCTGCTCATCTACTTCTGAAGCTGACTGTACATTTTGTAATATACGGAAGTTTCATAAAGGATTGTATCAGTATCCTGCGATCTCAAATTATTACAAAGGAGGCATTATGTAGAGTGTTCGTTGAAACAACCAAGTAGAATATTTCAAGTTTAGTATACGAGTATAGTCGGCGCCAAACTGCTAGTCCGCTCTGAAGTTGTTGCGGGAAGGTGTAGTACAATTTGCTATGGCGACGCGATTCATTTCTATATTCAGAGCGGACTAGCAGTTTTACGCGGACTATACCTTATATTATAATAGTTGAAACTTGGTCTCTCAATTATGGAGGTCGGAGGTTAAGCTTCCAAACACTAACTTCTCATTTTTTAAAGTTTCGGGCGTATTAAATATCATCATCAAGATAGCCAAGACTCCCAGAGTCTCTCAGAATGAGAACGTTTAGATAAGCTGCACTGGGCCAGCGTGGTTATAGTCCACCACGCTGACCCAGTGCAGATTGGCAAACATCTTAGAAAACTAAGGCACAGCTCAACTTACAGAAGTTTCCTTACATTTCACCGGTAAAGCACCTTATAATAAATTTCTAATACGCACACAACTTCGCCCATTTGATTTTGTAAGAGGCGAAATTCTTGTCACGATGCCATCATGGCATAGTAACAGAGAAAAATACTTCTCTAAGTAAATTACTATCAACAAACATATTTTTCTTGGTGCTATCATGGTTATCTACACTGCAATCTATTGATAAAATATATATCTATATCAATAATCTATATCTATATCTATATCACTGAAAACCAGTCGCCGGAGTCTGTTATTTCTCACAGGCATCGGCAGAGACTGAGTGCGACCATTTTTGCTGCTATACTGTATCGTTTACGTCACGTGTTATTTTATTTGTTATTATTTTTATTGTATCCCTTCCATTGTAATTATTTTCTTTTGTATGTTGTAACTTGTATAGCATGTAAAATAAATGGTTTCTTTCTTTCTTTCTTTCTTTCTTTGATATGTGTTATGGGCGGCTGAATGGCCTATAAGTGTAAGTG
This sequence comes from Epargyreus clarus, assembly GCF_041222505.1. Lineage (NCBI taxonomy): Eukaryota > Metazoa > Arthropoda > Insecta > Lepidoptera > Hesperiidae > Epargyreus > Epargyreus clarus. The sequence continues at coordinate 13,445,153 of NW_027332212.1, forward strand.
ACATTCGCAATAAATCAACCTGTTCGCAATGCGGCGTTTGATTTAAGACATGCCCAAGCTTGGGAACCCACACAATTGTACGAAGGTTTAATGGACATACTTTTCCGATTGTTGCTTTGTGCTCGGGTAGCTCGCAACTGTGGCCGACCTCTGGTAGGAACCTTATTTTGGGTAAATTACAGATGTCCATAGGCGGCAGTAGCCAATAATAATATAGAAGCAGCCAGGCAGTAATAATAATAATTATTGGTGGTAGAACCCTTTGTGGTTCACTCCAGTGACACCGCCGTCACACTTATTTTTGCCTGATAAGAGCAGTGTTAAGCGCTGGTGTGTACTGGTTTGAAGGGTGTGGGAAGGGAGACATACTTTTCCGTGCGATTCCAGCTTTACCCCACAGTCGACCTAAGGTAGGAAAATTATCTTATCTGGGATTGATTACAGATCTCCATGGTCGAATAATACTATTAATATAGAAGCAGCAAACGTGCATACAGTCTACCTGATGGTAAGTGGTTACTGTACTGCCGCCCGTGGACTTGTAATCAACCCGATAAGGTCGTCCACAATAGGTTACTACCCCTGAGGACTATATTAGTACACTTTGGATATATAGGGCTGCCTTACTCACCCCCTTCAAACCAGAACCCAGAAAACAACAGCGCTGTAAATTTGAGGTTTTAGGCAGTAAACCGTGTGGCACACGCCTCTAAAGTCGAACCACAAAGGGTTCTACCATCGAATATAATAGATATAACATAATCTTTATACTACATCCATAGATAAGTATAGATATCTCACCGCCTTGTAATTGAAGGAAGCCATTAAATTACTTAAACGGCTGACGATTCTGTCAGCCATAACTTACGCAGAACAAGGCCGACATGCGCAGTTAATTGGCGCAAAAACACGAAATCGAACAAAACGTGCGGATAAATATCGTTTCATTCGTAAATTATCTAAAAATTACATTTTTTTAAATATTTTTCAAACACTTAAATAGATGACAGTGACAATTTAAATTGCCTAAACTGGTTTAACTTTCTTGTTAAAAGTGAGTAATCTTTACTAATCTATGACTACATCTAGGTTTTTATTGACATACATTTAACGCCTTCGAGCGATATCCTTGTAATATTCCACACACACCACGTCGTTTGTAACATATCATAGCATTATCATATCGTATTGTAGAAGGGAATTCTTGTTATCTATGATATGGCGTGCACGGTGCATTCTAAAGTATCACAAAGCTCAAAAGCGTAAGTTATTGCAATAGAAATGTGATATTGCGTTGAAGAGATTCCTTTTTATCCGACTGAAGAGGGTAATGTATTTCAGCTGTTGTAACACAGTCTCTTACGGATATGTGTTAACAAAATTATCAATAATTATAAAGATTAAAGAAAATATAGCAGTGATAGCCTAGTGGTTAAGAAACTCGGCCTCTCGATCGAGGGGTCCGAGGTTCAAATCCCAGGCTCCTCTGAATTTTTCAAAAGTTATGTGCGTATTAGAAATTGATTATCACTTGGTAAACAGTGAAGGAAAACATCGTGAGGAAACCTGTATACCTGAGATATTTATAAAAAACAATCTCAAAGTTATGTGAAGTCTACCAATACGCACTTGGCCAGCGCGGTGGCCTATGGCCTAATCCTCCTCATTCTGAGAGGAGACCCGTGCCCAGCAGTGGGACAGTAAAGGGTTGTTAATGATGATGATGATGAAAGAAAACATTGTGAGCAATCCTACACATCTGGAGTTCTTGAAAAAGTGTGTGAGGTGTACGAATTTACGCTTGGCTAATGCAGTGGACTAATCAAATGAAATCAAATCAAATCAAAAATATTTTAATAGCAATGCATCTATAGCCGCCCTCCGATGGAAATCTGGTCTTGTCTGGGATTGATTGCAGATATCCATGGGAGGCAGTAGCTAATTACCAGATAAACTGCATGCCCGTCTGCTACTTCTTAGATAAAAATATATTATTAAGGTATTCGCATGGACGCGCACTGTATAATACATTATTTATTACTCTATCACCGCCCATGGATTTCACACTATATAATTTAGACGGATAGTTTAAAAGTTATCACGATATGTGAAGGTGGTAGAACCCTTTGTGGTTCGACTCCGGCGGCACCACCGCCGGAGTTTCACCTATTTCTACCTAATGACAACAGTGTTAAGCGTGTTCTGGTTTGAAGGGTGTGGTAAGGGAGACATACTTTTCCAAGGCGTTCCAGCTTAGTCCTCAGGAGTAGCGACGCCGACCTCTAATCCTATAGGCAGTAGCCACTTACCATCAGGTGGACTCTATGCTCGTCTGCTACTCCTATATTATAAAAAAAAATGACTTGACCGGAGCGATATTAAAACACGTGAACATGGCAACCATGTGAACGTCAGTGGCTATCAGTTGAAGGTACATAATTTCGGGTACATGGGTAGGTATATCATGTTTATCACTGTAGTCCCGGGACTAAAATAGGGCTACGCTATCGCCTGCGTGTCGTAAGAGGCGACTAAAAGGGGACTTCCGGGGTTTCAGGCGGCAAGAGTCCAACTGTCCAGCTGTCCAGCAAGCGTTCTCCAATGTTGAGGACGGCCACCGGGGTATAGTGTGGTAAAAAATCCACATAACCTGGCGTCGCTCTCACGTCGTCGGGTATCTGTTGAAGGTTTCCTCGTAAACAAAAAAAAGGTATGTCATGTTATATTGTTTAACGCGGGTGAAACCACGCGCACAGCTAGATATAAAGGTATCATTTTAACCCGTACTTAACATTTGACAGAGAGCTACATCGTTAGCGCTCGTTAACCCGGTCTTGCCATTCGATATCAAATACCCTTTGAAGTTTCACTGACTTAGACCGTAATGTATCTTCTTTAGACTTAATTGAGTAACGTCAGCTAAGAATATTAGGTGTTTAGTGAATTAGGGTTTATGCTGTTTAATTACAATTATCATAAAATATGCGCCCGATATTTATAATCGATCTATCTAATTTTTGTCTAACGAAGATTAATATATTCAAATTAATAATAAATTATGAATATTCAAATTCAATTAAAATACAAAGTCTACCGCGAGCTTTTTAATTTCGACAGAGGAACCCTAAATATCTTGTGGGTAAAATTTAGTCTATATTCCCTTTAAGTCGTCTACTGAACAACAAGGCTGTTGTTAAAGGTATCATTTTAACCCGTACTTAACAAATTTGACAGAGAGCTACATCGTTAGCGCTCGTTAACCCGGTCTTGCTATTCGGTATCAAATACCCTCCTTTGAAATTTCTTCGATGGCGGACCGTAATGTACGTACTTTACACTTAATTAAGTAACGTCAGCTCAAAATATTAGGTGTTTATTGAAATAGGGTTTATGCTGTTTAATTACACTTATTTATTATATATGCACTTTTTATTAATAATCAATCTTTGCAATTTTTGTCTACCAAAGATAATTTTAACCTACTAGATTTTTTTAAATAACGATCTTTCAAGGTCAAAACATTTTTGAGTTTTAAAGATAGACAATTCGTACGTTCGAATTGTCGAATTTGTGGAATCTTTGAATTGTTGATTGATTGAATATAAATATCGAGCAATAATATACAAAGTCTAACGTGAGCTTTTTTCGTTTAGAAGCAGGAATTCTAAATTTCGCCTGGGTGAAATATAGTCTTTGTTCCCTTGAGAGTTGTCTATTGGACAAAAGCCCTGTAAGAATGGGTTTAAACCACAAGAAGATTAACCCGAAGATATTATTTATGTATACAATACAGACAGTAGACATGCTCTATTTGCTCTAGACTATACATTCAAGATGGTATCCCACGATCAAGCAAGACTTATTGTGTAATCTCACAAAAAGTATTTAATATATTGATAATAATATTTCTAGCGAATGTATGGGTAAATTGTGAGGGCTACATTTCTTCCTTTTTCAATTAATTATTTATACGCAGTCGTAGTTTTCTTATATCATAATTCGTCGTCAGCCCATTACATTCTCACTGCTGGGCTCGGGATTAGCCCATAGTCCACCCTGCTGGCCAAATGTGAATTGGTATATTTCACACACCCTTATTTTTTATTTTTATTTTCTCAGACGTGCTAATTTCCTTATAATATGTTTAATCGCTTAAACAAATGACAATAAATTTCTACTGCGCATGAACATTGAAAAGTCAAAAATGTATTCCTGGGATTTGAATCTTGTCTTTTGGAATATTCCGAGTTTCTAACGACTAGGCTATCATTAGTTTAGCATTTATTTTTAAGCAATTATATTTTTGTTTGCATAATAATTATGGTAACTGAACCTTACTTGTCTGGCACGTTGTAATCCACTGACGAATCCAAGTACAGAAACTTGGCGATGAAGAGCCTCTCTTCCTGAACAGTGAACACCGTCTCCGCCAACGCCAAGGTGTCGTTGACCTGTTGGACAAACAGTATTTGTTATCACCACATCAATCATGGTTCTTAAAAGAAATCATATCTTTCTCCTTCCATCATTCGAAATTTTTGAAGGTAGACAGTAATAGAAGGTAACACCCTTTGTTGTTCGACTCCGGAGGCACCACCGCTCCACCACCACACTTCTTTCTGGAGACAAACTTTGCCAAAAATTCAACGTTGTCATCAGGGGTAGCTATGCATCTGTAGTCGACCTCATGTAGAAATCCAGAATTGAATTTGGATTAGGGGCCAAATTTAGTGTCATAGTCATACTAGTCTCTTAATTTTTTCTCATACTAACTTACTAATAAGTAACAGAAAAACAAACAAATGTCCTGTAAGCTTTTCTACATGAAAACTAATTAATAGCAAAAATTACAGAAGTAAAAAGCAGTGATAGCCTAGTGGTTAAGAAACGCGCCTCTCGATCGACACGGGTCCGAGGTTCAAATCTCAGGAACGCAACTCTGATTTTCAAATTTATGTGCGTATTAGAATTTAATGAGCACTTGCTTAAACGGTGAAGGAAAACATCGTAAGGAAACCTGCATACCTGAAAGATTTATAAAAAAAAATCTTAATGGTATGAAAAGTCTTCCAATCCGCACTTGGCCACCGCGGTAAACTATGGCCTAATCCTTCTCGTTCTGAGAGGAGACCCGTGCCCAGCAGTGGGACAGTAATGGGTTCATGATGATGATGATGATGATGATTACAGAAATACAGTACAAAAGACTGAATTTCTATACCGTTTGCTATCTATTTATCTGTGTTTTCTTATAGGGCGGGGGTCTTCTTATAGTAACTAACTCCTTCCCTTCCCCAAGAAACAATGCGACATAAAATTCTATGCTCTACGAATAAGATATCTTCGTGTTACGTTAGCATTTTCCAAAGCCAAAATGTTCTTACCAAGAACAGTCTAGACGGTTCAAACGAACTCAATATAAACAATACGGTTCCCTACATCGGCAAGATGCTTCATTGACTTTCGAGAGATACTTATCTCCTGTCTGAAGCAAGTCGTTATTGAGTTCTCGATTGTGATAAGTGTCAAAGAGAAAAGAAACTCCTTACGAAAATGAACAACCGATGGAAGATTCTTATGTGACGATAACGACACGGCAGAGATATTATAAGCACTGTCAGTTTTCTTTTATAATATGGAAGTAGCAGACGAGCGTGTAGTCAACCTGAAGGTAAGTGGCTACTGTCGTCCATGGACATCTGTATTCAAGCCCAGATAGGATTAGATATTCCTACCTGAGGTCGGCCACAGATGCGTGGGCAGAAATTGGTGTGACAACTAGATCGAAGGGAGATCTATCTGTGATAAATTTTAGAATATTGCCGACGATATAAACGTCAAAAAATATTGCATCAGTAGAACGATAAAACAAAAGCTTTTTGCTACTCAAAAATGAATTTATCTAGCGAACAGTTCTCTGACGCTATCCGGATGGTTTTGAAAGAAATGTATTAGCAAAGCGTGCAATTTGGTATTGATATTATATTTGTTATTCATACCAAATATCTTTTGGTACGAAAAGTACATACATCGTGCATCGTCGTTTTATTTATAAATGCCGTTGCCGTGCCGTGCCGTTGTCGCCAATGTAGAAGCGCTCAATATCTCTACGACTTTGAAATATTTTAACAACATCAAAAGATCTCGTTACGCTGCCTTTTTTGAGTTTCAAAAACATAGAAATCTAATTCTAAAGTAAATTTAGAAGTTTTAATGAATTGCTTGTTTACGTTTTACGTTTTACAATTGATAATAAAATATTAAGCCAAAACTTTAATCTGGGTGTATCAATAATATGTGACTGTTACCCGACTGCGAAGGAAAAAGTTTTTTGATCATGTACAACGTACATGTATTATGTATGTATCTCTCATTCCTTAGCATACCCTTCTTTTTTTGTTGTCGAGGGGGAAACCTTCAAAAGGTACCCGACGCCATGGGAGTGACGCCGGGTTATGTGGGATTTTTACCGCACTAAAACCCCCCCGGTGGCCGTCCTCAGCGTTTGGTGAAAAACTCCGGGATCTCCAACGGAACACAACCGGAGTTCTCCTAACGCGATGCCCTTTAATCGGGCTCTGCCCTGGGGGGAGCAATTTACGCTCCTCACACATCCCCTGGTGATTACAGCGATATGCGACCACACAAACCGCTGTCCTTCCCGGGGTCGCTTGCTGGACGGTTTGAGCTCCCACACTTGCCGCCCGCAACCCCGGAAGCCCCTTTTAGTCGCCTCTTACGACAGGCAAGGGATATCGTAGCCCTATTCTGGTCCTGGTACTACAGGGACATCTTTAGCATATCCTGCGGCCCGAAAGACTTGACGGATTTTGACACATGAGGTCACGTGGTGTCGATGCATTCGTCTAAATTGTGAGAGTTACATAGGCTATACTTTAAGCATAGACAAGTATAGATATCTCACCGCCTTGTAATTGAAGGAAGACATTAAATGGCTGACATGTAAGTAAAATGACTGACTGTTTTCCCATTACATCTCCGACTGTCATGTTGTAATTTAAACAGAACAATGCCGACATGTGTACCTAAGTGGTGCAAAAACAACACGAAATCGAAGAAAAAGTGCAGAGAAATATTGTTTCATTCGTAAATGCTCATAAATGCTTCATTCGTAAATTTATCAAACACGAAAATAGATGACAGTGACAATTTCAATTGTCATAATTGGTTACAAGTGTCGTTGTCTTGTTAGAAGTGAGTAATCTTTACCAATCTATGACTTTAAGCCAGTTATTTTTTCGTTATATAATAATTAGTGACTTATAAATTGTTTCCGTATAATACCACAACTTATTGGTGTTGGTGCTTATTATTTCAATTTTAAAACCGTCTAACATCGTAATACAACTTTTACAACAAAATACAACGTATTTAATGTAATCAGCAAGCAGCATGATTTTTATTATAAATTGTAATTTATCTTTAATCGTATATATATATATATATATATATATATATAGTACGCGTAGTGTAACTATTTATTAATCTGTGGCGTAGTCTACTTGTTTTTGGTCTGAGCTTACAACCATGAGAAACAAATACACAATTAAATGCCCAGAGGCACCGTTGTCGATGCCAAGAAATACAGATGCTTTTTAAACTTTTTGGCGGCGGAGATAGCAATTTCCGCTGTTTGCTACCAAAGACAATAAACTTAAGTTCTCTGACAAAAAAGTATCCGTCCATAACTTCACATTGTTTAACGTTTTTATAAATAATATTGCAGCTATATTTTGGCATAAAAAAATTCGTGTATATGCCTTCCGGATTAATGTAAAAAGGGATTGAACCAATTCTAATATGTAACTTTATAATAGCAGAAATAAAAAAATAAACATAGTCCCAACGTTTATTAACCGCAAATTTAAAACCAACTTTGCTTAGAAAATTTCCTTTGTTTAAGAGAACATCGAGAGCACAGAAGATTTTATTAGGAGTCGTGAATACATTTTTACTCCAAAATTTTTAGAATTTATTAAAGGTGGATCTTCTATGATTCAACCCCGGCGGCACCGCTGTCACACCTATTTCTGCCTAATAACAGCAATGATATGCACTGTTGTGTTAAACTTTGCAGGATTTGGTAGGTTACATACTTTTGCGAGGCATTCCCAGCTTAGTCCTCAAGGGGACGCTAATACACTGTAAAATTAATTATTTAGTTATTATTTTTTTAGTACATTTCTTAAAATCACAACATACAATTGTCAACAACACAAAAGCTATCCACCATGTGGTTAAACGTCAATAAAACGCTGTTAATATAAAGTTTCTTTACAAAAAATATCTATTTTTACGACAGGTAACGACTGACCCTATTTCTAACGACATTTTGCCCGGTTTGCGTTTTATTTCAATGCGCTTTGTTAAAAGTTCACGTTTGAACTTAACAATAAATATCTTGTTGGGTTATATTTTACGGATTGTGTTTTACTAGCTTTTGTTTAACTTTTCAACTTGTTTTTGTTGCTTCGTAGGTATATGTACGTGATTGTCCCTGTAGTTCCGGGACTAAAATAGGGTTACGGTAACCCCGGCCTGCCGTAAGAGGTGAATAAAAGGGGGTTCCGAGGTTGCGGGCGGCAAGAGTGGGTGCTCGAACCGTCCAGTAAGCGATCCCGGGAAGGACGGCGGTATGTGTGGTCGCATGCCGTCGTGTACACCAGATGGGGCGGGAGGATCGAAAACTGCTCTCCCAGGGCAGAGCCCGATCGGGGCATCGCTCGCGCTTGGAGGACTCCGGTTGTGTTCCATCGAAGATCCCGGAGTTCTCCACCAAGCGCTGAGGACGGCCACCCGGGGGTTTAGTGCGGTAAAAATCCCACATAACCCGGCGTCGCTCCCACGTCGTCGGGTACCTTTTGAAGGTTTCCCCCTCGGTTAGAAAAAAAAAGGTATATGTATGTGATGGAAAAGTTAAAATACTTAACCTTAATGGATCGAGCTGAAATTTTTGCATACATATTTAGCTTCGATGACAACATATGATTAGGTTTCGCCCATTATTAATAATCAATCTATCCAATTTCTTACTACAAAAGAGCAAAATTCGATAATGTCTAGTGTGAACGAATTGTCAAATGCCAATCTTTGGTAGGGAAAACGATGTATTGATGTATAATAACATGCGTCAGTGACGTCGTTCTAAATTCAATGACGCCCCAAGATGGCAGTCCTATTTTTACATCCCCATCATTAATAGGAATATTCAATCCATCTGATGGTAAGTGACCATTACTGCCCATGGACATCTATAATTATTAACCATAGGAAATACCTAGGGGTTGCTCCTACCAATTAGAGGCCCGAGATCGGTTATGAACGTTGCTACCTAGTTAGCAGCACTCAATACTGTTGCTATTAGACAAAAATAGGTAATAGCTGAACTGTAACGTTGCATTCACACGCTTCCAGCAACATCCAAACCTCTAAAAATACACAGACAAACGGACATTACGCTTGCGACAATTTCCTTTGATCTTCCAACTGAATTGACACTCCTTTAGATCGGCTACAAACGCTTACAAACCTACACAAAAACAAATTCCCTAACCACATATTTAAATTTGTAACGTTTCGCTGACGCTTGGCATGCAGAAACGGCATTACATTTGATGTTCGTCCCGGTAACCACATATCCATGGACTGCATGCACTTCCATTAAATAAAATCTGTCTACGTTTTATAAAACTGCTAAGTGAACAACTAAAAGCTCGAAAATTGCATTTACGAGAGAAAAGTCATCTTCAGTTTCTTTCGATTTAAAAATTGGAAATGCAATTCGATTCTGCAGTCTGGTAATGTTTGCAATTTGTTCATTTTGCGGTTACATCCATTCTGGTTCAGAGTCTGTCCAATTATAAAGTATAATTGTCTCGTGTCTACCAATACGCACTTGGCCAGCGCGGTGGACTATGGCCTAATGCTTCTCATTCTGAGAGGAGACCCGTGCCCAGCAGTGGCACAGTAATGGGTTGATGATGATGATGATGATGATGATGATGATGATGGTGATGATGATGATGATGATGATGATGATGATTTGTCTCTTATAAATCGTAATAACTTTTGACAAACAAGCACATTTGAGAGGGTAAAAATCCTTCGTGGCTAAACTCCGGAAGACTGTCGCATTTCTGCCTTGTAACAGTAGTTTAGCGCTGTTATGTGTTCTAGTTTGGAAGATGTGGATAAAAAAGTAAGGGAAACTTATGAATTTCAAACGCAATGAGTTACTAGCAATTTTGACTAACTTCTGTTAGGATTCCAATTTGAAACATTTCTTGCGTGAGAGAGTATAGATTTCACCACCACTCCTAGTTCTAGGCTGAAACAGTTCCTGCGTTTATGTTATATGATTTAGATTCTTGCACCACACTTATTTCTAGGCTGAAACAGTGTTTGCGTTTCAATGGCAGAATATAATATACCAGTTGGCTTATATCAATCATCAATCAATCATTAACCCCTTACTGTCCCACTGCTGGGCAGGGGTCTCCTCTCACAATGAGAAGGATTAGGCCATAGTCCACCGCACTGGCCAAGTGCGTATTGGTAAACTTTACATACCTTTGAGATTTTTTTATAAATCTCTCAGGTATGCGGGTCCTCACGATGTGTTCCTTTACCGTTTAAGCAAGTGATAATTAATTTCTAATACGCACATAACTTTGAAAGATCAGAGGTGCGTGCCTGGGATTTGAACCTTGGACCCCTCGATCGAGAAGCGGAGTTTCTTAACCTATCACTGCTACTTCACGATCTTCATTTCTTCCTTATTCCCAGTAAGAACATAGTAAACATAATTCCACTTAATTTTCCATTCACGCCAGTCAGCTTACTCTAAATGGAGCAAAGTTTGCAGCAGACAGATTTCAAAACGATTTACATCTCACTTCCTCCGAGAGTCTGATCGTGTTAAATGTTATTATTTTCATATTTTAACTTTCTCTTTGACAATGTATTCAGTTTTGTACATTTATTTATTTATTTATTTACTATTTATTGACCATGTTAAAAATAGTGTGGTGCAAAAGGCGGACTTAATGCTAAATAGCATTTTCTCCCAGTCAACCTTAGGGATGTGCAGAAAAATTAAAGGAAAAGATTAATTGTTTAAAAATACCCATACAAAATTATCAGTCAATTGTTAGGCTGGATTAAAATATTATACTGGAAATACCAGGCTTGTGTATAGTAGGTACAAAGATAAAATGAAAAGATATTAAATCGAATCAAATCAAATATTTTTTTAATTCAAAATAGGTTCTTTACAGAGCTTTTTGAATGTCAGTAAAACTACCAACACTTCACAAGGTGTTTCGTTATGGACAAGAAGTGGCGAAAGAAACTCCATATATATATTAAGTATAGAATTCTCCCTGTATATATATATATATATATATATATATAATATATATATAGTACTATATATAATATATATAATATATATATATATATAGTATATATATATATAGGGAAAATTTTTGAAACGGGCCTTCAGGGCCACATCCGAAACTATAAGGATTAGCGAAAAATGCTGAAAGGAGTTACTAGGCCGATTTTGATAAAAACTAAAACTGCATCATTACTTTTTTAAAATAACTTTTTCCTTAGCCGGGAATCGAACGAGTTTATTTAAAAAAAAATACACCCTCTATATTATTCAACTATCTGATAGTGTTGCTTATAAGGATCAAAATCTGAGAAGTAATGATAAATGACAAACTAAATTTCCTTTAGTTCAAGCCTCAATTTTGAGAAAATACATATTTTTTCATATTAATTTGGCAGTTAAGTTCCCGCCATTCATCAATTTAAACATTTCACGTATTAACAATTTTTTGGCTCAATGTTATAAATCATTCGCTAATCCTTATTGTTGGAATATAGCAAAAACTCAAGCCTCTTATAATGTATAATATTCAAGTAGGTTATATATGATAAAGCTGGCAGCTGAAAAACATATATTTTTACTTCTTCTAATTTGTCATTCTGTCAATGATTCGATATAATAAAAAGTATCTTTTTGGAGTGAATTTTATTTTATTAAATTTCATAGTTTATTTTCTCGTTCTCCTGTGGCCTATTCCCAACAGGTTATGGGCCCAGGCTACGCTATCGTAAAATATTGAAAAATATAGTCATCTACTAAGTATACAATTTATGTAATATTTTAAACATGGAGTCGCGGAAGAAAAAGACACATGAAAAATGTTTGATGGCAAACAATAATATATAAGTGTCTAAACCAATACTGTCTACGGCGAAAACAATAATGGATGACTTAAATAAAATTACGAATGGAGAATTTTTTGGCTACACAATTATTTTGACTGCGTAAGAAACAACTTAATTTGGAATTGCGACCAGATATCAAACGCTGATACAACTTATTTTAATGATTGAGTAATATGATCACTAACTTGGTGCTAAACTTGATTAAATGGATCAATGGTTGAAATGGATCGACGGATTATGGATCAAAGGATGAAACGAATCGACGGAATGCATATAATTCAATGTCTCATCTTTTAGATTCAATGAATACATTCAAAATATTCAAAGTAAAATTGAGACCTGAAACAACTGAACTTCAAATATCACACGCTTGTAAAAATATAAATTTTAATATAGAAAGATGTGTAAACTACTACAAGAATACTTACTACATCATGCAGATACACAAGCTAATATTAATTTTTATCATGGAAACTGTTGGTGTAAAAATTATATTTTTTGCGATCTGAACCCGTCGCTATTACTGATGCTAACTGTCATTATATCAAGTACCTAATTGAAACAAAATGGAGACAGTAGTAGCTATATAACTGTAAATGCATTGGACACTGCAAATAAAAATAAGGACAGTTTCGCTTTTATGTCTTAAAAATGAAATTTATTTGATTTTTGTTCCAATTCTAACCCTGACACTTGTTTTTCTTTTAGATTTGAAAACTCTGATCACTTTGAAAATACAAAGGATTAATATGTGTCAAATGACAGACTACGTTTAAAATTGGAGGAGCTAAAGATTTGGTAAAGGTCAAAAACAAAGAATTTAAAATTCTATACTGTTCACCAAAAGTTCTGTGGAACTTTAGTTCTATGGAACTTAAGCTGTACCTATGCAGCTTCTTAGTAAATCGAATTGAATAATAAAAGGTATGTGCCGGTTATTAAAAAATGAAGGGCATATTTATAAAAATAGTAAATGTCTAATATGTAGTATAAAGGATGATAGTATCATTATTTTTCATAAAATGATAGTTCACAGTATAAAATAAACTTAATTCAAAGTTAGAAATCGTATTAGTTATGGCACAAACGGTCATTTGAATAAACAGAAATTAAATTTGAATAGCAGTGATAGCCTAATGGTTAAGAAACTCGACCTGTCTAACGAAGGGTCCGAGGTTCAAATCCCAGGCAATCACCTCTGAATTTTTTCAAAGTTATGTGTGTATTAGAAATTAATTATTACTTGCTTAAAAGGTAAAGGAAAACATCGTGAAGAAATCTTCTACACCTGAAAGATTTATATAATAAAAAATCTGAAAGGTATGTGAGTCTACAAATACTCACTTGGCTAACGCGATGAATTATGACCTAAACCTTCTCATTCTGATAGGAGACTCATGCCCAGCAGTGGGACAATAAATGGGTTGATGAAATTTGAATATTTTTAAAGATTTTATTAGTGACCGTCATGTGACAATCTTGAATACTTATATGTAATCTGTGATCTTGAATTTCTGAAAGTCAAGACTGACCAGCTAATGGTAAAAAAAAATAAACATTTTTTTTTATTATTCACTGTGATGTTTGCGATTCGATAACGTCGACTTCCTTTGATGACAAAAAATGTCTTTATGTTACATGTATTTTAAATGGGAAATAAGTATCATTTTAAAAGTCTAAAAGTGAAAATGTATCCTATAGTAACATTATTCATTTACATTATGATAATGATCGAGAATATATTTCTGAAATAATGAACTTAAGGAATTTTTGTTGGCAAGATAATTATGTATCATTAAAATTTACCTTATAAAACACAATAAAATGGTGAAACAGAGCAAATGAATCGTATATTAACCGAAATGGTTGTAAATGCGAAATTAAATAAAGCTTTTGGGGTGAAGCTGTTACAACAGTCATATACCTACTTATATTTATAAAAATATACATATTCCCCACTAAAGCTCTGATAATAAATAAATAAAACACCATGTAAATTGTGGCAAGGTAAAAACAAAATCGATCATATGAAAATGTTTTGGTGCTACTGCTACGTTCGTAACACAGTTAGCAAGATTAAAGATAAAATAAATATAGTTCAAAAAACTAAAAAAAAAAACACGCTTTTATGATAAAATTAACTAAAAAGTAGAAAATCTAAATGAATCTAGGAATCAATTAAGGAACAGTAAATAGTATAATTGTGAAATAAATCTACAAAGTTTGAACGAAATCTGGCCGTTTAAAGTGGGTCTAAATCGCGCCCAAAGAAGTCGGTTACAAACATACAGGTGAAGCTAATAAAAAGCGTGTAAATATTTTAGATCCAGCCTAGTTGGTAAAGATTTTAATGGATATACATTATTAAATATTAAAAGTAATGAAATGTCCATAGCTGCTAAGCAGATCATGTAGTTGATGAATTAAATATTGAAAATAATGACAACAAACATTGAGCATTACATATCAATATAAAATTTAGAAAGCCTGACTCTGATTCGGCGAAACTAATTGAAAGCTAACAACAACATTCCTTAAATGATAATGCGTCAACAATAACTATTAAATACTTGATCAATCCCTGAATTATTATATACGGATGCACAATCCTGATAGCTGATCTTTATTAAGTACTTTGCAATAATTACCTAAATAATTTAAAGGTATTTTAAGGTGCCTATTAAATGGTGAAAAGCAGTACAAAGTGAAATTAAGCCACAAAGGAGCAATCAAATCTGATATTTTGTTTACAGACCTAAATATGTTAACAGTCTTAGTTGCAAGTGGGTATTTACCACAAATAATAATGAACTAAGTAGGTAAATCAGAAAAAATAACAAAGCTCGTTTAGTTGCTCGAAGTTTCACTAAGAAATTCAGTTTCAGTAAGAAATTTTACAGGATTAAGATGTAACGTTCGCACCAATAGCCAGATTTACTACATTTATATAGATTTAAATGTACAGCATATGGACGAAAATACTACCTTTGTAAATTTCATTTGATATAATTAGAAAAATATATTATAATGGTTTTTCATACAGAGAATATTTATATGGTAGTACCAGAAGGTAAAGGTTGCTAAAGATAAAGAAGGTTGCCTAAAGATAATAAAGTAAGTAAATTAAATAAAAGCTTTAACGGCTTAAAGCAGACATCTCGGCTTTGGTTTGAACGTCTTCATGTTATACTTAAATATAGGGTTTAAAAACTCTTAAAGGTACATTCTCATGCAGATGCATGTAGATAAATGTTTAAATATACCTATATAAGATAAATTAATACGGATAAGAATATATATATGTATAGAATAAGATATATGTATAGTCCCACACGTATGTATATGGTTTAATAATTTCAACAAAATAAGCATTATAAATTTGCAAAAACATTTTAATGCAAATAATTTATATTACAAATACAAAATAAATAACATAATTTCTTGATATAGATGTTGAAAGAATAGCAAATACAATATCACTTAATCAGTCTACTAATGTGCAAAATGTGTTAAAAATATTCTATAAGTGTAATTTATCCTAATCACTTTCCTTATAAATTATTCAGTATTAAATACTGACTTATACCATGGTGCACATTGTAGAGTTAAATTAAAGTTACTACTTTGTATAGAAATGTAAAAGTAAATGTACTTACGCATCCAGATTTTTTGTCTTAAATGTGTAAATATTTAATACATCTTTTAATGTTATATAAAAGATATAAATAGTTAAACCTAATCAATGAAAGCTGTAATTATAAGTAGTTAATTATTGCTTATGTGGACTCTGACTGAGAAACTGAGAACGCGACGAGACGCACAAACATAGTATTAGAAACTATTTGTTCAAAGTAATTAAAACTGCATAATTTCGTGAAACACACGAAAACAATGTAGACACTGTCGCAGTCTCATCAGTTAAAGCAGAGTACGAGTATAAGGTTTTGTTTGAAGTTTTCTTTGTATATTTGACTGATAAATCGATGTGGTCTGAAGTATCTTCAGCTCCACATGTGCCATGGT
This sequence comes from Epargyreus clarus, assembly GCF_041222505.1. Taxonomy (NCBI): domain Eukaryota; kingdom Metazoa; phylum Arthropoda; class Insecta; order Lepidoptera; family Hesperiidae; genus Epargyreus; species Epargyreus clarus. The sequence goes on from NW_027332212.1 coordinate 13,461,437, forward strand.
TAAGTTTGCCATTGTAAAAACATTTATATTTATTGTAAAAAGATGTGTGTTATGGAGTTTCTTTCGCCGCTTCTTCTCCATAACGAAACACCTAGTGAAGTGGTGGTAGATGTAATGACATTCAAGAAGTGTTCTGCAAAGAACGTATTTATAAATTGTTTTATACTTGAATTTTTGAGGGAGGCTGTTGGAATATAGCAAAAACTCAAGCCTCTTATAATGTATAATATTCAAGTAGGTTATATATGATAAAGCTGGCAGCTGAAAAACATATATTTTTACTTCTTCTAATTTGTCATTCTGTCAATGATTCGATATAATAAAAAGTATCTTTTTGGAGTGAATTTTATTTTATTAAATTTCATAGTTTATTTTCTCGTTCTCCTGTGGCCTATTCCCAACACTTATAGTTTCGGATTTGGCCCGTTTAAAAAATTCACCCTGTATATATGTTTTTTTACAATGTTAAACTTAACCTAATGGTACATGTGGAGCTGGAACTACTTCAGACCACACCGTTTTGTCAGTCAAATATACCTATATATTATAAAATACATACTACATACTAGTGTTAAGCGCTTGCGTTCTGGTTTAAAGTGTGCAGTAAGGGAGACACACTTATCCGGCGTTGCAGCTTAGTCCTCAGAGGTAGCGGGTAAAGTAATCTAATCCTATCTGGGGTTAATTACAGATGTCCAACGGCAGCAGTAATCACTTAGTTGGACTGCACGCTCGTCTGCTACTCCTATATTATAAAAAAAAAGTCGTAGGGACAACTTATCCTTATTACTTTTTGAAAAATACTAAATTATCAATAAATTGTATGAGCTCGATTAAATATAAGACTACCAAAACCAGGCTTATGGAAATAATATGTTTCAAAAGCAAAATGAGGAGATATGTATCATAAAATACATAGGTACTGCATTAGTACGAAAGCTTCACTGAGATATTAACGAGCGTAAACTCGTGGAGACAACTTACCCTGATTATTTTTCGGATGTGCACGTGTCCTCTGTGGGAGGGTGGTGCATACCGCATGATTTACAACATATACCATTTTAAATATTGGAAGCAGATTGTTGGAAGTAGTTTTTAACCAAAATTTATATCGTGGATTTCCGCGTAGCAAAGCCAGATAGCCAGATAGCAAAGAGAGATAGATACTTTTAACTAGTATGCAATAAAATTATGATGTGCCTTATGTGAAAATAAAGATAATTGCATGTTACTGGGTTTGATGTTTGCTACCACCATAGATAAGTATAGATATCTCACCGCCTTGAAAGGAAGCCATTAAATGGCTGGCACATATGTAGATTTGCCATTACGTCTCTGACTGTCATGGTGTAATTTACGCGGAATGCTGACATGTGCAGTTAAGTGGTGCAAAAACAACACGAAATCGAAGAAAATGTGCGGAGAAATCTTTTCATTCGTAAATGCTCTAAATCTACATTTTTTAATATTTTTCAAACACGAAAATAGATGACAGTGACAATTTAAAATGTTAAAACTGGTTACATTCTTTTGTTAGGAGTGAGTAATCTTTACTAATCTATGGCTACAACATATTATCATCGATGTAGCATTCAAAGTGTAGTATTTAATAGTTTAAACTTTTCAGTTTATTAACCTTAAAACTTGAAAATATTTAGCGTTAAAAACATCATAACTAATATGCATTGCTGTTGCATTGTAATTATTGTTATTACATATTTAACGATAAAAACATCGTTATTATAAAATCTCCAAAACACTGCACAAAGGTAAGTCCATTTTACCAATCCGCACTTACTCCCCATGATAGGTAAATTATGACAAGAGACTTGCCCAGCAAAGGGATAATACTGTCTTCAAAATGGTAAACTTGACTAGGAAATTCTCAAAAGACAACATATTTAACGTCACAAAATCATAAGAAAGGGACCCAGTTTGCTTCAGCCCTCAGGGCTTAAGACGTGATCAAAAGAAAAGTTATACAAAGATGTCGCGACAAAGACACTGCGGTCGAAAAATATGAAAGATTTGAAGTTTTCGGGAAAGAAAGGGAATAATTGTTTTGTGTTACTTTTAACTTCGAAGATTGAACACAATAGCATTTTTGGGTTTCAGTGAAAACCTGAAAACATTGAATCCTTTGGTAGTATTTTTTTTAGGATCCCTAGGATTAGGCTTTATATGAAGGACTTTGTAAGGATAACCAACTTTGCCCTCAATGGTAGCGTAGTTCTGGTAGGATTCAGTCCATTGCAGAGGTAGTTTAGTTATAAGTTATAGCACAAAAATGGGTGTACTAAAGTGCCATCATAATCTTACTACAAAGGATTCTATCGTAATGACTCGCGTGTCGGCGTTACCATACCAGCAGACCGAAAAAAATATAATCATATTTTTGTTATAGGTATTGTACATATTTTAATGTGAATTACCTAAGTGAAAAGCTATTATTATCATATTACAAACAGACACTTCAACTTTATTTATTTCTATATAAAATAGCATTCGACAAGTATAACACTTGAATAATTAACATTTTACATGACATTATTATCAAAGCGTAGCCACAAAGTTAGATCTGCTGCCCTTGACATCTGTCAAAGTCCTTTGAAGCTGACGAGGACAAGAAGGGACAAAGTACAATGAATAACAATTCTCCTCATTTAGCTTTATGAAGCACAACAGTGTTTTAGAACAGATTTGATATCCCCGTTTGTATTTCAAAAAGTGAATAAAATCAATACTGAGTTAGCATTAGCATAGGTCGTAAGTAGATTTATTGACTAACTAGCTGGACCCGACAAACGTTGTGTTGCCATATAAATAAAAAAATTAAGGGTGAAAAACCCTTATCTTTTATCACAACTTTTTTAATTAGGGATGACTGAGAGTGTTATAAACGTATGAGTAGACAAATATAATCAGAAAGCTTCGAACTGCTAAGCTATCGGGAGTTACACGTGTTATTGTGAGTCAACCATAAAAGATAGACATATGGTGTCGTGGGATATTTTTTATATAATTTTAAGGAGAACATTTCCGTCATACATCATTTCTGTATAGCTTTAACCATTAAGGTTTCACACGCGATAAAAGCTTAAAAAATGGAGTAAAAATCTCCCGTTTTCCCAACATTGTTAAAATCCGTCGAGTAGTTTTTGTTTCTATAACGGTTATACGGACAGACAGACAGACAGACAGACAGACCGACAGACAGACAGACAAAAATTTTACTGATTGCATTTTTGGCATCAGTATCGATCCCTAATCACCCCCTGATAGTTATTTTGGAAATATATTTCATGTACAGAATTGACCTTTCTACAGATTTATTATAAGTATAGATATAAGGCACATATGCCACGTACACATACACAAACACATGTGAGCACACTCACATGCCGTGATATCTTACTATACTATACCGTGCGATTGAATAGGAATAAGTAAAGTCCATCTGATATAAAGACTAATAATACAACCTATTGGACATCTGTAACTATATGAAGATGGTAGTATCCTTTGTCAGTCAACTCCACCCTCACCGTTTTGATTTGAAGTGTGTGGTAGGGGAGACTTAGTTTTAGCTTAGACTTAGGGATAACAACGCATCTTTGACCGATCTCAGTTAGAAATATAATTTTATCAAGAGTTAATTACAAATGTTCACGGGCCGTAGTAGCCCCTTACCATCAGGTAGATTGCATGCTCTGCAGCTAAACCTACATTATAGACAAAAACTTCATTCTTTACTTCAAATGTACCTAAAATCCCCCGGAGTCCTGAAATTGACCGCCATTTTTACGTAACGAAAATTTTCCCAACTTATTTTTGGCTTGGTCCCACCACAGATAGATGGGCTGACGATTACCATAATAGGTTCCCACTTATCTTATCGTCCGAATTGCGTAAATGAATAAAATTTCGCTGTTGAAGAGCTCCGTTTATTTTTAAATTCCTCGCGAAAATAGCTGTTTTGTATGACAAATTTGCATAATAAATTTCTCTTTAAGAATTTATTTATAGCAACAATTTTTGTATGGTAATAGACGCAATAGATCATTCATTTCATTTAGAAAATAAAACTTATTATAATTTACTCTAATGATAACTTATATCACAATATTTTATTATTAAACCCTGATGTTCGAAACTAACTTAGGTTCCTTTAATTATATCTGTTACAATGTAGGTTTTAGATTTGTTTTGTTTTCTAGGTACTTCTATATTTCCAGAACTCATTGGTAAAATATTATATCAAAGTCTATCAAAGAAAAATTTTCATCAAATAATTCTCAGATACGAGTATATTATTATGGTGGTTTCTCATTATATTTTCCTTCACGATCGAAGCAAAATAATAAGGGGCCAATTCCATTCCTTTTTTCCAATTCCAATAAATGAGCACAAAATTAAAGTCAGTTGTATCTAGTATCTGCAACCCTTTTTATAACCACTGCTGGACGATACTTCCCACAATTGGACATCAAATCGCATTACGATGCGGACGACCCGCGTGGCGGAGTGGTCACCACAACGGTCTGAGGCGCAAAGGCTTCCGGGTTCGATCCTCGGCCAGACAGATTTCTGAATTTTAGAGATTTGTTTAGGGTCTGGGTGTTTGTATATTCGTCTTTGTGTGTGTCCATGGCACCCACGATACAGGGAAGTCTAATGTGGGGCTGTGTGTAGAAAGTGTTTATTTATTCCACCACGGTACGACTGGTGAAGTGGTTACGAAATACGGATTAGTTCTCACCCAGTTAAAGTAACGGTTATTTTTAAACCGAGGAACTCTTAGACCTGGATGCTAGATGCTTTATAAAAGCATAGTACCAGGTCTAAGAGTTCCTACTCCGGTTGTGTTCCATCGGAGCTCCCGGAGTTCTCCACCAAACGCTGGGGACGGCCACCGGGGGGGTTTTAGTGCAAAAATCCCACCCCACTCCCACGTCGGCGGGTACCTTTTGAAGGTTTCCCCCTCGAAAACAAAAAAAAGGTCTAAGAGCTCCTATACAAAAATATTAACCGCCACGGACAGTTTGCCAACAGCCACCAACATGCCATTCGAAGCAAGAAAGTGTGTTTTGCCACTTGCTCTAAACAAACTGCGTACTTTATATTTTCACTTCATTTTTTATCGAACCTGATATATTACACAAAGTAACAAATACGCATACTGTACACCTGATGTTAAGTGACTGCAGCCAATGAACACCTGTAACCAACTCCATATAAAACGGGACTTTTACTTAAAACCGATTCGAGTTGACTTATATGTAAGCCAGTACTCGTGCAAAGAGTTAATTCCAAACTCATTAACACTGTTCTGAAATTTTAAAACTTAAAAGCCCGTATTACAGTACTTATGTTCTCTCGTTCTTTTGCTGTTACTTCAACTTGTAAAGTTCCAAGAGACAGTGGCTTAAACTTGCTTACTGGGTAAATAATACTTTAAATTCGCCCGAGCGTCGCCTTGTCCGCGTAAGCTGACTTATAACGAGTTAGTGTAGTTCTATGAAATTAAAGTGACTAACAAGGATGCAGTTAAGCTAATAATAATGATTTGTCATTGCTGTCCATGGATATCTGCAATGAATCTAAGGTAGGTCATAGATGCGTTGCTGCGTCAGTCAGTCTGCGTAAGTCAGCCGACACCACATACCACCGAAAAGTAACGACTACTTCACACTAGAAATATATGTGGTGGTGATACTTTACGGTAGCACCAAAGTGTTTCTACCAACTTTTAACACGTAACTTTTCAATTGGAACTTACACATTACGTTTAGCTAGTAGAAAGTTTAGTTTTACGTCGGGGAGCAAATGTCTGCGCGCATAAAGTTTCTCATATAATTACTGATATTACCTGCACTGCGATGCAGGTCTACGTGAGTCGACTACGAACGAGCTAGACATATCATATATAAGGTGGAACGTAGCATAGTTTCTCTGCAGCGGTACTGTTTTATGCCCATTCCTTCCTAACAGGAGTGTTTACCGATGTTGTGTTCAGGCTTAAAGGGCGTAAGGGGACATACGTATCCGAGGCATCCTGACTTAAATAATGAAGAAAGAAACCGTTTATTTTATATGCTATACAAGTTACAACATACAACAGACATACATACAAGAGAAAATAATAACAATGAAAGGGATAAAATAAAAAAATAAATAAAAGAACACGTGACGTAAACGATACAGTATAGCAGCAAAAATGGTCGCACTCAGTCTCTGCCGATGCCTATGAACGACTAAGTCCGTTTACGACTTAGTCCTCAAAGGTAGGAACGTACCTCCGGCCAACCTCAAGTAGGACTCTAATCTTATCTGTCGATTACAGATGTTCCTGGTCGGCATTAGCAACTTATCGTCAGTACCTACCATGAGTTTTCAAAACATCCCACAATTTTACGATACGTTTACTCAATCCATTATTCTGTTCCGTTTACTTCAGTAGACTGAGTAAACGTAACAATAAATAAATGCTTAAGTATTTTTGTCTGCCTCAAAGACAAAACATTAAGCGCCATTTTTATACTTTAGACATTTAATGTTATTGACGTTATTGACACTATAGTTCTGATAACATCCGCTAGGAGCGCTGATTGGAATTTGTATGGGCAAATAATAATAATAACTTTTTTATCTCAAGCCGTATGAAATAAAAAAGTTATTATTATTATTTGCCCATATATGTTAGTATTAGTACTAATAAATACGTAAACAAATACTAAAACAGTCATATTTGTCAAAACGTAAAAACTCATGGTAAGGATACAGGTCAGCCACAAGCTCCTTTGCTACTTCTCTTTTATAAAAGATGTAGAGAATGTCCAACTGAACTTAATAAGATTTAAATCGGTAATATCTAAAACAATAAAACGCAATAAAAGTTTAACAAGCGAACCTGTTTTCATCAACTAGTTCCAAAAAGTGAGTAAGCACTAGATATTTCCCACGTCATAAATATTCAATGATCACGTGTTTCACTTAAATTTTATACGAGAAAGGACTTACTATCATCATAATATTGAATAAATAAATATTGAAATCTATTGAATATTCAACGATGCAAACTATGATGAATCTAGGCAAAAAATATATTTCCTATTATATTCTACGAGATATAAAGATCGTCAATAGAAGATAGAAAAACAATACAGGTATAACTTGTTCTCTCAAATAAGTATAATTAAATTACTATAAATATCCTTATTGATCATTTTTTTATAAATCACTCACACCCAGCTATCTGATATTATGACCGACACAAAAAATCGATGGACAATATGGACATACATAAAAAAAATTAAAAAAAGTAAAAATATACACGACGATTAGATAACCTCTCTTCCTTTGGGAAGTCGGTTAACCGATTCAATGCGGCGGACTTTTGGGCAAACTTTAACGCCTGGCGGCGAACAAATATTTCGCATATACGAAATATTTGTTCTTGGCACCACTATGGTGCCAAACGCCAGGGACTTTGATGGCACCAATAAGGTGCCCTCCGCCATGAATTGTAACTTATCGTTTTTTTTTGCTTTTTCCACGTGCTGTAAGTTTAGTAGCCACCCAAAAGCGAAAGTGAATGGTTTAACTTTTCGATTAGTGTTTACAAAAGTGACTATCTACGTGTAATAACGGAAATGGAAGGTAAGTGCCTTATTTCTATCAGGTGTTATAAACAATTTTGTAAGTTTTTGATGTATTGATTGTTTCAGTGTTACTATAGAATTAAATATGAACATTCGAGACGTGCAGAGCGCTACGATAGTTCTTTTCTGGTGTTTTGTTTAGAATAAAAATTCAAATTATTAATGGATACGTTTCTAATAGAATATCGAAAATGATTGCGCTATTTATTCATACGAAAATAATCATCAAAGTACGAATATTTTAATCCAGTTTCTATTGGCTTACTATTAACGAAAAGTAGGTAATATTATAGTAATACAATCACAGTAATTTGCAAAATAATATAATATATTTTTTGAAAGGTTTACAATCCCTGAAGTATGTGAAATCACGTGATCTGCTAAAACTGACATTCTAGGAAGGATCTACGTGATAAATAAAGATACTTTTGTTTTCAGAACAACTTTGATAAACGTCAATTTATCCGAGTTTTATGGCTTCAAATTTTGGCACCTCTCGGGTGCCACCCGCCATACACAAAATAAATTCATGGCACAACTGTGGTGCCATCCGCACGGAATCGGTTAAAAAATAGAAACGTTTTCACAATGTGTCTGTCTATACTGCAAGGTTGTATATAAATAGATATACTCGTATTTAAGGGAGGGGAACTTGAAGTAGCCTAGAGAATTACATTACCTGCTCAATAAATAAAAATCCCGGCCAACCCGACATCGGCCTTGCCCTTTTCGTGACTTAAGCCCTTAGGGAGGTAACACATGAGCGACAGTTAGCTTATACATGAGCGACTATTCGCGCAAGCCGCAGCGATGGAAGACGGCTACCAGCAACGCGCGGCAACAGTTGGCGGTTGCCGATGACGACTCGAGACCTTCTGCAACTCTCGGACAGTAAAATTCCCAGTCAACCATCGACATGGCATCAACTTAGCCTTTTCATGACTTAAGCCCTTAGGTAGGTAACACACGAGCAGTAAGCAGTGTTAAGCACTGCCATGTTTTTATTTAAAGGCATACACTTTTCCGAGGCGTTCCAGCTTAGCCCACACGAATAGCGGCGCATCTGTGGTAATCTGCGGCCTATCTGGGGTCGTTTACAGATTTCCATGAGCGGCAGTAGCTACTTAACAACAGGTGGACTGCATGCTCGTCTGCTACTGCTAGATTATAAAAAGCGTATACATGAGACACTATCCGTGCCAGCGCCCTCCGCCAGTAGCAGTAGATGGTGGCAGTCGGCGACGGCATGCAACAGTCTGCGACCATAGGCGACAGTCGTCAGCGGTCGTCAGCTATAGTGACAAGGTCGGTCGTCTGTTGCTGATGACGATGAAGGTCGGTGATAGTCACAGGTCCCTGGCGATGGGCAACGGCAGGCAGCGATCGCCGACGACTGCCGTGTATAGTCGCCGACGTAGGCTACCGCACGTGTATTAGCTACCCTATCCCTTCACAGCCATTGGATATGTTTTATGTAATAGATTTTCAAATAATATATAAAGTAAAGTCCAGCACCATTATAGCCTATTATTGTTAACATACCTTTGAAACCAGAATACAGCAGCGCTTAACACTATTTGTTTCGGCAGAAATAAAAGTGTTGGTGGTGCTTCCGAAGACGAACTATGAAAGGTTCTACCTTCGAAACAACTAACCATATTCGTTTCAAATATATGAATATAAAATATTTTTATATCATAAAATATAGATCCAATTTAAAGAAATCATATCTCTAGATCTAAAATATATTCTATACATTTTATATCAGCTAGATATCCGTGACTTACTAGTCTTACTACTACTTGACTACCCTTCCAATGCTCAGTAACTTTACTGTAATTGTATAAGTATACCGGCACACTTTTCATACATTTTTTCATACATTTCATATTTTTGGTACTCAAGACTTTTAAATTACATATGTTGTCGACCCATCACTGTCCCACTGGGCACAGGTCTCCTCTCAGAATGAGGAGGATTAGGTCAAGGTCCACTGCGTTGGCCAATGCATATTGGTAGACTTCACACACCTTCGAGAACTTTGTCAGATAGATAAAAGTGGGGCTTAATATTAGGGTTCAGTATTTATCACAGACCTGGGGCCTACCACCATCTTTTAAAAACCATCATAGTTCAGGAAAGTTTTTTTTCAATATTGCATCAACATTATTTTGTTTCGTACCACGACCTCCATAAAACAGTATTGTTTTATTCCTGCCGAGTGATGTAAAATAATGAGTATCCAACAGAAAACAAAATAAAACTTAAACCCTTTTTAATTGTTCGCTTATCTATTGTATAAAATCAACTGAAATTGTCATACTTTGCTTAAAAAGTTAAATTTCTTGCAATAAAAAAAAGAATAATTTCGACCGACATAATACAAAACTGCTTATAGTAATATTATAAAAACAATCTTGCTTTAACGAGATCGCGGTACGAAATTTCAATGTATGATTAAAATAATATTGTTTTAAGAGATGGTAGTAACCCCTGTATTTGTCTTTGGGTAGGTCTTTGGTCTTTAGCCTTTGTATATAGAATCCAAAAAAATAAAGGTGCCTGGGATTCAAACCTCCTCCACGGTTGAGAGGCAAAATTTCAACCAAGCCATCGCAGCTCTTAGTCTAGATATAAAAGGTCCAGGTTACAGCTAAATCACACAACCACTTTAAGTACAAGTTACTCTAGTCTCTCACCATAAAACTTCTTTTACTACGTCACTCCAAACTCTTGGAAATGAATTCACTGGAGTAAGTAACGTTTACTGGAATTTCTGACTTTGTTTTCCAACTGCGAGATGCTCTAAATTAATAACGCTGAAACCAGTTTGTTGGAAATCTCGTAATCATGATTTTAATAAGAAGATTTCATTTTAAAATGCAGCGGTTTGGGATTATGAAATTCCCGTGGCTTTAATTAGATAGACGTGACCTTTTTTTAAGTGAAATCTTCTTTAGCGGTGTGGTGTACTTTTTGTGATGGGTAATGTTACGATCACGTGTCGTGTCGTGAAAGTAGTAGGACCTTCTGTGGTTCAACTCCGACGACGCCACTGCCATCCCTACTTCTGCCTAATAACAGCAGCGTTAAGCGCTCTTGTGTTCTGATTTGAAAGGTGTGGTAAAGGAGACATACTTTTGCGATTCCGTCTATGGCGACCTCAGTTAGGAATCCAATCTTATCTGGGGTTGATTACAGATTCAATGGGCAGCAGAAGCACTTACCATCAGATAGACTGCATGCTCGTCTGCTACTTCTATATTATAACAAACTTGCAAGAAAGATAAAACAATTACCTATGTTTATGAGTGCAAGTACTGTAGGAGTTCTTTTGATTACATCTCCCAGAACTCGAGAGCAAAGATTGGATCGTCGAGAGCAAATAGTTCTTACTGCGATTTCCTTTTTCTGATTCCCGTTTCAAATTACGACCTTTTCAAATCAAATCGAATCATTTGTACAAACATGGGTTACATTACTTTATTTTCTCAGGCTTTTGCGTAGGTGGGTCAATAGACACGAAGTACGCGAAATGGTGTGAAATTAGGCCGTAGGTTAGGGATTCGGGGTTTGAATCCCAGTCAGGTACCTCCGATGCTAGGATTCAATGATAAAATCCCAGGTGTAGCCCTGATACATTAATTCACTAACTTATTTTATCGCTTTGTTGATATTAGATATCTTGAACAAAAAAACACGCAAACTCGGAAATAAGTTTGGGTATTATATAAAAATAAAAATAAATCTACCAATCCAAACTTGACCAGCTCCTTTCAAGATAATAAGGATTCAGGCAACTTTGGTCTAAACCTTTATCACTCTGAAAACCCCATTCCCAGCAATAGAACGCATCTCACTAAGAGACGAAACCATACAATGGGATAGTAATAGGTTGTTGGTGATGATGACATACTTTTCCAAGGTATTCCAGCTTAGTTTCAGGGGTAGCGGTGCATTTCTGGCCGACCTCAGGTAGGAATATCTAATCCTATCTGGTGTTGATTACAGATGTGCATGGGCAGCTGTAGCCAGTTACTATCAGGTGGACTGCGTCTACTACTCATATATTATAAAAAAATAATACTTGTACTATTTTGAGTTATAAACAAAAGTCACAAGACAAATCGAAAATCCAAAATCGTACTATATTAATCCATCTGCATCCATATCAAGGTATAATTAGTATACATATTAAAATTCCCTATTAGCAAAGTTCCGAGTTTTCTACATCGGAAAAAATCCTGTTCACATAATTCCTGAAACTTTATTAACGAGTGCCTTTTAGTCGGGAATGAAGTTTTGGAGCTCAACTTCATGGAAACGAGGAAAGTTGTGCTGCAAGGACCTATTTATTTAAGCTTAAGAGTTGATGTACTAAATTTAGGCTTACGGGTTAATATTTTGATCAATGAGGTATTTTGCAATACAAGTAGTAAACGAATACTTTTATATAATATAGAAGTAGCAGAGAAGCATACAATCCACCTGATGGTAAGTGGACTTCTGTAATGAACCCCAGATAGGATTATATTATATTCCTACCTGCTGTCGGCCACAAATGCGCCACAAACCCTGAGGACTAAGCTGAAACGCCTCGGAAAAGCATGCCTCCCTTACCACAGCCTTCAAACCAATACGCAGCAGCGCTTAACACTGTTGTTATAAAGCAGAAATAGGTACTAGTCTTCTACCATCCACGAAGAGTTCTACCATAGACTATGTAATACTGCAGTACTACTACACCATACTCCGTACAAGTGCTGTACAATATGGAGTAGCAGGGAGTATGTAGTTTACCTGAAGGGCAGTGTCATTGCATGGTATGCACTGCGTAGGTATGGCGGTGTTGGAGTAACATAGTATACACAAATTTTAGAAAAAGAATTAGAGTCGGCCCACAAAGTTATATCGCAAAAATTCTGCCAAATAATTGCAACTAGTTATAACTATGTATGATATTATAACAGGTAAAATTGCCAAATGCGCCCCTCGAAGCCATGAAGCAAACATGTTTAGCCACTAGCAACCACCCATCCAAATCCTGTACCCTTACCATGAGTTTTTACGTTTTGACAAATATGACTTTTTTGGTATTTGTTTACGTATTTGCCCAGACAAATTCCAATCAGCGCCCCTAGCGGATTGTATCAGAACTATAGTGTCTGTAACGTAACATTAAATGTCTAAATTGACAAATGGCGCTTTATGTTTTGTCTCTCTTTTTTGCGAACATGTGAGGTAGACAAATAGACTTGAGCTAAGTGCTTATTGTTACGTTTACTTACGGCCGGTCTCAATAACCTACTAACCTTTAACTGAAAGTTAAATTAGCTACCAAAAGTAGCTAATGTCAGTTGTTTGGGTTTCAATAACTCAAGATAGTTAGAAATTTTAACTTTTACTATTTATCTATCTTTGGGAGGGCTTGGCGCTTACCATAGTTAGGAAGAGTCATACAAAAATGACATCGGGCGTTTCAATAACGTTTTGGGGGCTAACTTTAGTTTAATTAAAGATTTCAACTGTCAATGTTTTGCGATCTCTCAAATCGGGCGATTATCATCAGATAAATTACATAATTTCTAAATTCTAAAAAATAATGGCTTTGTTTAGTGACGAAAGTGACAATGAAATGTATGAGGCTGGAATACTCGACTCTACTGCTAATACAGAACCTGTAGAACGCAGAAGGTACAGTCGTATAAACTATGCGAGTGAATTATCAGACACTGAGTTTACGTTTAGATTCCGTTTAAATAAAACCAGTGTTGATGAATTGTTAATAAAAATACTACCTTCTTTGAAGGTAACATCATCTCGGTGAGTAAAAAGTTACATTAACATTACGTTATATTCAAATTGTTATATTCAGACTGTAGGTATTACTTTCATTTCAGTTTGTATATAAAGTGATATAAATTGTTTTTAGGAACTATGGTGTATCGCCACTACATCAGTTGCTGCTCACCCTTCGATTTTATGCATTGGGGACAATGCTCGTATCTGTTGCGGACTTCATTGGAGTTTCGAAAGCTACAGCTAGCAGAATTGTATCTGACGTATCACGTGCGATAGCTGCATTATATCCTGAATATGTAAAAATTTTAGATAACACTCAGCACGCCTTTCACAACATTGCAGGATTTCCGAAAGTGCTTGGTGTAATTGACTGTACACACATTCCTATACAGTCGCCAGGTGAGTAGGAAGTTAAGAACATTTGTTCTTTAATGTTATAATATTTCATAACTAGTGCTTACATTCCCAATGAAACATTATTTATTGATTGCAATGAAAATTTATATTGTGATTTTTTTAGATTCATCTATAGGCGAAGAATTTAGAAATAGAAAGGGAATATTTTCAATAAACGTACAAGGGGTTTGTGATGCGGACTTGTTGTTCATGAACGTAGTTGCTCGATGGCCAGGGTCTGCACACGATTCCACTATATTTAACAATTCCATTTTCAAAAGTGAGTAGTATAGTATATATTTACCATTAGTATATAAATTATTATAAGTATTCAACTTGTTATAAATATTTGATTGCATTTGCTAATATTATTTTCAGTGCAATGTGAAGATGGGTTATTTGGAAACAGGTGGCTCCTTGGTGATAGCGCTTATCCTTGTTCGGAATATTTATTGACACCTTTACTTAACCCCGTATCTACTGCGGAGAAACGATATAATGAAGCACATATTAGAACAAGAAATACAATAGAAAGGTTTCTATAACCACCTACTACATTTTTATAAGCAGTAGTCATTCATTCAAGTCATAATTATTGTTACAACAATTATTACGTTTTCAGATGTTTTGGCGTGTGGAAAAGGCGCTTTCCAGTTCTTTCATTAAAATTACGGCTATCGCTGCAAACAACACAAGCTGTTATTATAGCTACGTCTGTACTACATAATATTTGCCGGATAAATAATATCAGTGATGGAACCAGAAATGGAAGTACCGACGGAGCAAGTCGTTGATATTGTTGGAACAGCTCACCAACACCCAAATCATCATGTTCGGCAAAATCTCATAAATAATTATTTTAGTTTGCACATGTAAATGGATTGCTTTAAAAAAAACCCAAATAAAGATTTTTCTATTATTGTCATGTAAATATATAATATTTAATATTATAGATATTAAATATTATATATTTATATGACAATAACAATATTATAAAGAGGAAAACTTTGTTTGTTTGCTTGGTTGTATATAATAAAGAGGATAAAATTTTATTTGATGGTGGTAGAACCCTTTGTGGTTAGACTCCGGCGGCACCATCGCCACACCTATTTCTACCTAATAACAGCAGTGTTAGGCGCTGCGCTGATTACAGATGTCCATGGGCAGCAGTAGCCACTTACCATCAGGTGGACTGCATGCTCGTCTGCTACTCCTATATTACATAAAAAAAATTAAAAGAATGACCATATTAAATGTTTTTTTTATTTAATACTCATAACACACACATCTTGATAAAGATAGCATTATCCGCCTTCTTAATACGATTTCCAAGCACGAGATAATAACTAATAAAATCACAATCAACCAATGCTACAAACAATAAACTCAAAGAAGTTTGGAAATCAATTGCCAAGGAATTTTGTGCAGTGACGGTAGACTTTGGGCATCCTAAACAACTTCAACGCAGGTGAATGGAGTGGGAGAATTTTAAAAAGTCTGCATTAATAAGACAGTACTCTCGTAATAACTTGAGATAACAATATAGATATAACCTATATGTGGAAAGAGCCAAAAATAATATTTACAAAAAGAGTGCTTTTAATACAGGTATAAAAGTGTTTAATCATTTACCATTTGAATGTAAATCACTGGATGGCTGTAATTTCAAATCAAGATTAAAAGTTTGGCTTTTTGAAAATGTTTTCTATAATTTGAACGAATATTTTAAACATAAACATTAGAGAAATATTGAGCTATCTGCCTATAGAATATACAATGTCAATAATATTTCCCGTTTCAAAATCTAGAATAAAATTTACTTTAAAAAATTGCAATGCCCGATATGGTTAAACTGTTATGACGCTATGCATCACAAATGTCACCAATGTAAATATAATTGTAACAGTTATAGCAATAAATATTATTATTATTATTGAACAATCTAAAGTTCAGCAGATCCTGAAATGTTGTGTTCTGTAGTCCTCCATTACTCACAATTCATATTTTTTTCTTTTAATAGTCTTATTTCTAGTTCTAATTTTATATTTTCGAGTTCCAGCTTTTTAACTTCTAATTCTATTTTACTATTTTCTAATTCACTTTTCTTATTTTCTATGCCTGCTTTTTCGACCTTGGTTCGAAAGTAAGCTGCTAAGCCTAAGTCCTTGTCCCTCTGAGCGCTCTGAACTTCCTCAGATAGCTTCCTTTTTTTGGTTACTGTAAAAAAAATATATTTCTTTTGAATATATATTAAATATTGCCAATGTTAGTACAAACACCTTTTTAATAATGTAATTTAAAATAATTTTACTGTACTATTCATCTTACAAGCAGTGATAGCCATGATAGTGGTTTAGAAACTCGGCCTCTCGATCGAGGGTCCGAGGTTCAAATCCCAGACACGCACCTCTGATTTTTCAAAGTTATGTGCGTATTATAAATTAATTCCCACTTGCTAAACGGTGAAGGAAAACATCGTGAGGAAACCTGCATACCAGAGAAATTTATAAAAAAAAATCTCTAAGCTATGTAATGTCTACCAATACACACTTGGCCAGCGCGGTGGACTATGGCCTTATCCTTCTCATTCTGAGAGGAGACCCGTGCCCAGCAGTGGGACAGTAATGGGTTGATGATGATGATGATGATGATGTTTCATCTTACATCAAAATCTCTATTTTACTGAGTAGAGTTATTATAATGTAACTTACGACGTTTATTGGGTATATTAAACATACATTTCTTTGGTATGAAATTTTTAATACTTTCACTATCTGTATTTAAAACACAGTCACCACCAGCCGACACCACAACACTACTGCTTTGAGCTGTTTCTGGTAGTTCTGGCAGTGGTTGGCAGTCTAGAACTTCCACAATCGCTCCAGGTGGGACCAGCTCAACATCTGTTTCATTCACCCTATCACCACCAAACTCGACAGAAAAGCCAGTGCATGTAGCACCTAAAATAGACGCTACGCGATCTAAAACGTCGTCTGGCGGGATGAATATCTTCCCCCCTCCCGTCTGCAAGTTTAAAACAAAAAGCTTAGGGCAAGCAAAATCTGATTGATGAGTGTGATTATCACATTTATAGATTTACAGACCTTAAGGTTGTTCTGCCGTATTAAAGCACTGCGTTTCCTAGCAGACTTTTTTAAATTCTCCCATTTAAGTCTTAGTTGTTTAGGATGCCGAAAGTCTCCCGTCACTGCACAAAATTCCTGAGCAATTGAGTTCCAAGCTTCATCTTTTAGTTTATTGTTTGTGGCGTTGGTAGATCTTGATGTTATTACCTCATGTTTAGAAATCATGTCAAGAAGGCGTACAATGCTATCTTTTAGCAGTGCCTTGCCCTTCATCTGAAAAAAATATATATAATTTTAAGTATTTCGCAAGCGTATAGTAATATGCATTGACATATAATTAATAAAATATTACTTACGCTTTGTAAATTGTCCATTTTAATTTATTGTTCTGTACTTGTTGTGTTGTTGTATTCATAAAATTATTGAAAACAAAATTAATTTTACGCTTTGAAAAGAAACTGTCATCCGCTTCACCTGTTGTCAAACGTCAAATCGCGTTATGTTGCTTCAGTCTCGCAAGATTTTTTTAAAAATTCTTTAATTTAAAAATCGTATAATTATAAAGAGAGGTTTTATAAAAAAAACTATAATATTACTAAACTAACAACACCGGAGTTAAAATAATAATTAGTTAGTCACTATTAAACCAAAAAAATAATTATTTATTTGTCAATAATAATTTGAGCCTATTTGTTAAAAAGCAAAAACAGAACGATTCGGAGGGAAACGCTTACCAAAGATAAATAATCTATCTGACTTTAACTATAGTTATGGTTGCGTAAATTTTATTATTGAGACGACAGTAACAGATAGTTTGAATGTCACAGAAAAACTCTGGTAGCTAACCGAGTTTAAACTTTAGTAGATTATTGAGACCGGCCGTTAGTCTACTGAAGCAAACGGAACAGAATAATGGATTGAGTAAACGTAACGTAAAATTGTGGGATGTTTTGAAAACTCATGGTAAGGGTACTGACCGCGATCGACGATGCTTAACTTTATAGATCTGTTAACTGCACAACGAGCGATCTGTAATGATACTTCTAACAATTTTAAAGTCAATCCTGATTTATTATGGTTAACAAAAACAAATAAAAAATATAGCAAATTGTTACGCAATTTTATCACCAATTATACTCTTCGTTAATTATAACTATAGGAATACTTTTAATTAAATAAAAATATTATAAAACGTCTAAAAAGTATTCTAAAGGCTTCTACTGCTTGTTAAAACTTTGTTTATAAGAACGGTGGAAACTTTAAGGAGTTAAATTGAAAATATCCAAAGTTTAACAAAAAGACGAATCGGACAATGCAAAATTTGCACTACAAAATTTAATATAAGCTGTACAAAATATTTCGAACATAACTTCGTCACTGGGTTTATTTGCACTAAAGATATTTGCTACTATTTAATTTAACTAGCTTTTACCCGCTTGTTCGCTTGAGTTCAGAGCGTTTTATGTATTTTTTTTTATATAATATAGGAGTAGCAGACGAGCATGCAGTCCACCTGATGGTAAGTGGCTACTGCCGCCCATGGACATCTGTAATCAACCCCAGATAGGAATAGATATTCCTACCTGAGGTCGGCCACAGATGCGCCGCTACTCCTGAGGACTAAGCTGGAACGCCTCCGAAAAGTATGTCTCCCTTACCACACCCTTCAAACCGGAACGCAGCAGCGCCTAACACTGCTGTTATTAGGTATAAATAGATGTGGCGGTGGTGCCGCCGGAGTCGAACCACAAAGGGTTATACCACCTTCAACATATAATTTAAATCATGCAGTATGTACCGCCCTCCCTCCCACAAAGGAATAGTGCCTGCATATGCAACGATACCGTACCACCGTACACGTGAATTCCCTAGGCGACAGTAATCTACAGTCAGTTAAAATTTCAAAATTGCATATATGAGTACAAAATTTATTTAAAATATATTTGGGACTCTACAAATACCATTTAGAACGTAAATAGCCCAAACATACGAGAATCGTATAATACGAGTATGTTAAAACGTGCGGAAATGCTGTTAAAATTATGCAAATGGGATAGGAGATTTGAATAATTAAACAGTTCTAAAATGCTTAGGAATATCACGTGAGTGTGTAAGAGAATAATCCGAAAATACATTCACTGAATATCCATATTACTCATACTGTGGAAAAATATTGGTTCTTGTGTCTCAAATTGATCAAATTGTTATTCAAATTTTGATCATTTTTATCAGCTTTTAAAAATATTGCAAGTGACAATTCGCAGTGTAATTGCTAATAGTGTCAGCCAGTTTACTACGTCTAAATACAGTCCTATTATAGTAGATACACATACATTAATACACGCTCAATATACTGTTATGTGGGCCACCGCACTTCTGACATACTCTATAGATTTTTTTATTATAATATAGGAGTAGCAGGCGAGCATGCAGTCCACGTGATGGTGGCTACTGCCGCCCATGTACATCTGTAATCATCCCCAGATAGGAATAAATATTCCTACCTGAGGTCGGCCACAGGTGCGCCGCTACCCCTGAGGACTAAGCTGGAACCCCTCGGAAAAGTATGTCTCCCTACCACACCCTTCAAACCAAGAACCACATCACCGCTTAACTCTGCTGTTATGAGGCAGAAATAGGTTTGGCAATGGTGCCGCCGGAGTCGAACCACAAAGGGTTCTACCACCTTCAAATGTAAATGAACTTACACGTGTCCGATCAACAGCCTCTAACGATGGATTTTTCGTAGAAAATCATCCCTTTTATATCGTCATCAACCCATTAGTGATGAGCACGGTGTCTTCACAGAGTAAATAGGAAATAGTCTACTGGTGCTGATTGGCAGACTTCACACACCCTTGAGAACTTTTTCAGAAACTCTATTTTTTTTTTTGTGTGGGGAAACCCTGCATAGATTCTTCTCAACAGTGGGGGCCGCAAATAGGATATATCGGACTCCTACCGGCTAAAACCCCACAGTGTCCCTTTAGACGCCCTTTGTCGGGACCACGCTACTCTAATAGCACTCCCGGTCCCGAAGGTTTACCTTAAATATTTTCCTTCACCCATTAAGCAAGTGATATTAATGTCTTATACGCACCTAACTTATGTCTTCTTATTTATCATATTCCCCAACAATTTTTCACCAGCCACTCAAATCAACATAAATGCTACACCACCACACCCACATCAATTCTGAATAAGCAACGCTAATATATTATGTATCAAGCATACGTCGCGACGGATTTTTCTATTACAAATTTATCGAATTGGATTGTGGAGAAGAATTTTGAAATCTTACGTTCTTTGTATAGAATACTCATTCGGTTTGTTCCACAACGTTGAAAATAAAATAAGTCTTGGTGACCTTAATCCCGGCTAAAATTGTCGATAAAATTGCGCCTTAAAAGTAAGAGCTTAACCTATAAATGTTTAACTAACGTAGGTAGATCGATTATTAATTATGGGTGTAAATGGATATGTCTTGTAGACGTTTAACCTATTAAAGGTCTACAAGACATAAGACAAAGAAACTATTTTTTTATTTTCAATATCATGAGTTCATATGAGTGAAGCAGTTCCGTGAATGGTTGTGGATGCCGGCTAACTTACATCTTAATCTTATCAACATCATCATGACCATCTTTGTCCTCAGGAGCAGCAACACTGTAATAGGCTTCAGTTAGGACCCCTGTCTAAGTATAAGGATCTATACAGTATTGTAACTCGGTCCTGTCCTTGAATTATTTCTGACCCAGCGCCCCAGCAGGAGCGCTGGGCGAGAATTCGCCTGAGGGCTACGCGCCTACAGTATTTTAATTACGTCTGACTTTCTTCTATTGTAGTTTTTTATATTATAAAGATTACATTCCAGGCCATACATAGCCGCTCATTAATAGGCGAGAGGTTGACGTACATTTTGTTTTAGTGGAAAATAATAAGTAAATTAATAAGTTACAATAAATAAGTTTCAAATTAGTAGGTATGAAAGTGTTGTTATAATTTGTTCATGTTCAACATAGATTAGTAAAGATACTTCGCCGCCTTGAAATTGAATGATGCCACAAATGGCTTATTATCGTAAGTTCTTTTTTTGAATTCTTGACAAATAAAAACATTTTTAGAGAAAATTTACGAATAAATAACTAATACTGCGTAATTTACATGAATTTACATAATAAATAAATAATTATTTCAAATATTTTAGGGATATTTTAGCACGGAGACGTGGCAAAACTTTTTTACGCAAGTATTTAAAATCTCAAAACTGGGCACATTTTCTAGTTAGAAGTGAGTTAGTTATCTTTACTAATCTATGATGTTCAACGAGAATAGCTTTTGCTAAATTATTATTCGTATGTGATTTTCCTTCGACCTATCCATTTATTTATTTAGGAATCCAGGTATATTGCTCGGTAAAAAATCGAAATACCAATCTTTTAAAAAAAGAAACAAATCATGATGGTAGCTACTAGTACACACTCTATATAATTGTTTAAAAACACTGCCTAAAAACCACTGCGGCACATTCGAGCCTGTAACTAAAAAACTCATGGTAAAGGCACGAGTTTTTACGTTTTGACAGATATGACTGTTTTGGTATTTGTTTACGTATTTGCCCATACATTTTCCAATCAGCGCCCCTAGCGGATTATATCAGAACTATAGTATCAGTAACGTAACATTAATTGTCTCTCTTTTTTGCGAACATATGTGGGGGACAAAAAGTTAATCTTCACTTGAGCACTTACTTATTATTACATTTACTCAGTCTACTGAAGCAAACATAACAGAAAAATCGATTGAGTAAACGTAACGTAAAATTGTGGAATGTTTTGAAAACTCATGGTAAGGTTACTACAGTTCGCATACTGAGTGCATTTCGAAATCGAGATGCGTAGGTTTAACTTGCTTTGTCCCTGTAGTTCCGGGGCTAGAATAGGGCTACGGTATCCCCTGCCTGTCGTAAGAGGGGACTAAAAAGGGGCTTCCGGGGTCGCGGGCGGCAAGAGTGGGAGCTCGAACCGTCCGGTATGCTACCCCGGGAAGGACGGCGGTATGTGTGGTCGCATACCATCGTAATCACCAGATGTTGTGGGAGGAGCGAACGCTCCCCTAGGGCAGAGCCCGATCCGGGTATCGCGCTTGGAGGACTCCGGTTGTGTTCCGTTGGAGATCCCGGAGTTCTCCAACAAGCGCCGAGGACGGCCACCGGGGGGGTTTTAGTGCGGTAAAAATCCCACATAACCCGACGTCGCTCCCACGTCGTCGGGTACATTTTGAAGGTTTCCCCCTCGAAAAGAAAAAAAAATTGTATATGGAGTTCACATATATAAAAATGTCAATGGTCGGTAGTGATCATTTGCCATCAGGTGTATTGCATGCTCTTTTTCACATCATTCAAAAAAGTAAAATGCCAGTGCTGTAACTCGTAACAGAACTTACAGAAAGGCTAAAAATAATAGTAAATTTCAGCGACCCTTCCTCCCAACGACATGCGGGCCTATAAATTCCTCTTAATGATAGGAACCGCATTTTTCTATAGAATGGAATGTCGGTTGGTACGTTAAATGGTTTTCCAAGGGTTCTTGTCCGATAAAAGATTATATTTACGCACCCTCATCGCTTGGGTCTGAATGGGAAAAACTCTATAACATTTCAACAGTTTAATGGTAGATTAATATCTACAGACATCAGGCGCTTCAGACAGGGACCGGGCCAGACAAAGTATTATCATTCTATTATGATGTGTGTAAGTGTATTTTTTATAATATGAAAATGGCAAACGAGGATGCAGTCCATCTGATGGCGCGTATTAACATTTGTAATCAACCCCAGATTAATTAAAACGCCTCGAAAAGTATACATACTTTTCGAGGCGTTTTAATTAATCTGGGATATTTAATATTTAAGAGATACATCTCTTAAAATACCACAATACTTCACTGTCCTTTCAGCTTTCGAGATTATAAAACGATTTACAGATTATGTCACCAGTTTACGTTACAGTTCGTTTCAACATGTAATATTTATATGATAACATATTTCTTTGATTTATGAAACTTGGGTAATAAATCACTTTTATCAGGAAATATAATATTAAAGGTCCGTAATAAATATGGTGAAGTTCTGATAATCGGTTGACATATCACAGCAGATTTATCTAAAAATACTCTTATGTAATGTTTAAAGATAAAATTTGGAGCCTTCAGCTTTTCTAACATTCCTAGGTCCCGTTTATATTTACAGGCATTAAACGTGCCAGACACAGACTGGGGCAGACAAAATCATATGTTTGCATTTATGCATTATTTTATCAGGCACGGCTAATGTCTGCGTAGTGTGACAGTAGAATTAATCCATATCACTACATATTATAAAACAAAGTCGCTTCCCGCTGTCTGTCCCTGTTCACTTAAATCTTTGAAACTACTCGACGGATTTTGATGCAGTTTTTTAATAAATAGAGTGATTCAACAGGAAGGTTTGTATGTATAATACATGCATAACATAGTAGAAAAACACTGATAATTTTACAGATTTTGTAAATTAACACATTTTTTTGTGCTTACAATGCATACGCTGGCGGAACCCTATCAGATAAATCAAAATAATGTTCTACAATATTGTACACCTTAAAAAAGTCTACAAATAATCCGGCGATGGCATATGTCTATCTTTGTTGCGTACTCCACAATAACTGTTTTTACTTATGATTTAAAAAGAAGACCAAATTAAGTTCATATTACAATGGTTTTAATAGATACGAAATATAAATCCTTTTCAAAATAAATCGTTTGAAAGAATGAAGCATTTAATGTAGATAAAATTTGCTCTTTATAGCATGTAAATTGGACTTAAGTATGATGAGTTTAGATGATCGACTGTTTTCCTTAATTATCAAAGTTGAAAACGAGGATGCAGTATACCTGGAAAGTGGGCGGTTCACTACGAAAAAATAGACATTTCTACCCATGCGAAGCGCGGGCGGGTTACTAGTACGTTATAAAGTAGAATACTTTTTGTCTGCCAAGGAACGCATCTGACACGCTCTATGTCTGATGTATGATGTCTATCTATAATGATAAATTAGCCCTTATACTTCCTAATGACTGTTTTTTTCTATGTATATCTAACGATAGGACAGACGGGATACCTGGTGGAAAGTAGTCAACGTCACCTATGGACATTTCTAACACCAGTGGAATCGCCAATGCATCGCCGGCTTTAAAGGAGAGCTCATTTTGCACCTTTCTTAAAGAACCCCGTGTCATAGCGCTCAGGGAATACTTTAGGAAGAAGTTTTTTCACTTTTGTCACGTATATTTCAATACAAACTCATATATATTTTTTGCTTTTTTGCATGATTAAGTATCACAACTTACCTCAGTATTCAGATAGAGGGACGAGTCCAAGGTCTGGGACAGCTGGGCCATGATGGAGCAGTTTTGCAGGATAAGTGCCGCGTGGGGCACAAAACATAGAACTAGCATCTGGAGCAAAAATATCCGGCGTCCTCTCCTGAAACAAACAGATTGGTTAAATGAAACATAAAGGTAGTGTATCACAAGTTCGGTGTCACCGTCGCCACATATTATATCTGATTGCGGAGTGGTAATGTTTGTCGAGGATATTTATTTATTTACATGCCAACAGCAACACACATAATATATTATATAGTACTTAGAAGTACACTATAGTAGTATTAATAATAATATGGCTCGTATGAGTGCCAATTATAGGCATGAACAACGTTTATATATTGGTTTATATTTTTAATTTGTATGGAACAAATCGAACCATACGCAACCATTATAATGCTGACTGCTGTTGCCCACTAGTTTCGATATAAGTGCTAGTGATATAAGCAGTGGGACAGTAATGGGTTGCTGATGATGATGATAAGTGCTACTTATGTGCTAAAATTTTAAGGATATGTACTCATGTATGGAATTTCATTCTTTAACACCTGCAGGCCAAATTGCTTGACGTATTTTAACATATGAGGTTTCGTTGGACTCGCCTAAATTGTGGGAGTGGCATATGCTAATTTTTTTTGTAATCTAGTTTCGGTTTTTAAAATAAATCTCTAGTTAATGTTATAACTTTTTTATGATAGTTAAAATCGGTGTCATACACTGCTAGCTAGTTCAACCGGGGAGTTACCAAATCTAACCTATTTCTACAGTCTGTTTTTGGTGTGGTTAGTCCAAGAGTGGCGTCGAACCGTGAGAAGTAGAAACTTTTCTATATTCAATTGATCACATATGTCCATCACCCCCGACCACCAGGGGGCCGACCGTCCGCTCGGTAACGACGCGACAAGTACCGAACCACCCACTTAACAGTGGGTTGGTCTATTTGTGATACGTGTTCGTTATATTATAATGTTTAAATAACATTATATTATTATGAATAAATATTATGAATCCAGGGGGCATTCGACCACCTGAGAATCTGCCCGGGCGAAGAGGTTACCCTCGAGACCCGAATTTCCTGCCCACCGCCCTTATGTTGACATTGCCGCAATATACGTGCGCCCGGTGGGTAAGACGTCCCAGTGATAGATAGATGTCCATGGATGGCAGTGACTACTATCGGGTAGAGTCAAGCTCGTTTTCTACTCCAATTCAAAAAAGAACTTACGTCGTAGCTGGATTGATGTGGAGGCAGCCGACCTTCACGCTGACAAGCTGGCCGCCGTTGATCTCTGACGGTGTGGTGCAGTGCGAAGCGCAGTCCACCTTCAGGGTGTTTGAAGTCATCCTGATAACAATAATAATTCACTAATTAACATATTTCACTTTAAAAATAACGAGTACTTCGCCCCTCCGCATCCTTTATTTTCTCCTTAAAATAGCATTGTATCTCTTCTGTATTCTGCTATAGGGGGAAACAGTGTCGTAACGCAACTTTCTTGATACATTTTTTTTATAATATAGGAGTAGCAGACGAGCATGCAGTCTACCTGATGGTAAGTGGCTACTGCCGCCCATGGACATCTGTAATCAACCCCAGCTAGGATTATATATTCCTACCTGAAGTCGGACACACGCGCCGCTACCACTGCGAACTAAGCTGAAATGCCTCGGAAAAGTATGTCTCCCTTCAAAACGGAACACCGCAGCGCCTAATACTGCTGTTATGAGTTAGAAATAGGTGTAGCAGTGGGGCCGCCGGAGTCGAACCACAAAGAGTTCTACCACACACATGTCGCGAGCGCCCTGCTGTGTTCTGGTTTGAAAGGTGTGTCAAAGCACATTTACAGATGTTCCAACTTAGTCCTCAGGGTTTGCAACGCATCTGTGGCCGACCTCATGTCTAATCCTATCTGTACTTGATTTCAGATGTTTATGGGCGGCAGTAGCCACTTATAGTTTGCGTCAACCTGCTAGTTCGCTCTGAAGTTATTGCGAGCAGGTGTAGTCACACAATTTGCTATGACGACGCTATTTCTATATTCAGAGCGGACTGCATGGTCGTTTGCTATATTTTATTTAAAAAAAATATTGCTTCTATGCTTATGTGGTATGGTATTTTCTTTTCTCCTATGTAAATTTAGGTGGTGTTGGCTATGGTGAAATTCTAATTTTCCACACGATCTGGCTTTACATTGACACAGCTGTATATTTATGCATGGCCCATAGTGTACCAGAACATAGCTCTATTACGTCACATGCATACATTACGTAGAGTATACGTTACATAGAGCGCGCAAAGCCACGTGTAAATCTTCAAAGTTAAGCATCGTAGGGATACCGGGATCCCGCATGCTGTACGGGACTAATCCCGGTTGTGAATTGTATCCCGCGCGGGACCACAATCCCGCGAAATTTATTTGAACTCGTATGTGTAATCCGCGTGCGGTCTGAACTATTTTAGTCACGTCTACGTCTTAAAAACATATTCAAATATATCATGTTTCTTTACCGTGGAATATACCATTCAAGGTACTCCGCTAATCTATTTATATAAAAACCAATTGCTGTTCGTTAGTCTCGCTAAAACTCGAGAACGGCTGGACCGATTTGGCTAATTTTAGTTTAGAATAATTTGTGGAAGTCCAGGGAAGGTTTAAAAGGTGAGTAAATATGAGATATATTTCATAAATAGATTCTGAGGCGATACAAAGTTTACCGGGTCAGCTAGTCATTGATAAAATTGTGGGTATCCTGAGAGATGCCATATAAAATACAATTCCATATGTATATTCCACTCCATTGGTTGGGGGGGAATGGGGAAGAACGCATTCAACATCTCTGCGATCCCAAATGTCAACCTCACCTGCACGCGCTGGTAGTTCTTATGGAAGCCGGCGACGGTAGCACACACCCGCTACCGTGGTCCCCCTGCTAGATAACGGACGAGGCAATGGCGACCGAACCGTGGCGGTATAACCACACACCTGGCTGACAAACCGGCTAGAAGAGGCTTCAACAGCCTTGGGAGCAAAAATATTCCCAAAAATGTTTGGTGCAGAAGGCAAGGGGAAACCACTGCAACTATTTTCCCAAGAAAATCATCATGGTAGTTGAACATAGCGAATCACGATTGCCATGCGAACCGACTAGCAACCGGCGCTGTGTTGCGTCCGGGGCACACAGTGAGAAATGGACTACCGGCCATGAAGGGGTAGGAAACCAGGCTTCTCATGGAAAGTCTGCTACTGGAATGTCGACCCCAATCAAACTGCGAAGAATTCAAAAGATAGGAACATGGAATGCACGTGGTTTATTGTTTCCTGGAAAACTGGCCATTTTAGAAAAAGAATTAACCAGATGCACAGTTGATATCTGCGGAATAAGCGAAACCCACTGGAAAAGCAACGGTCATCTCTATACTGATACTAACGTCATCTATCATTCTGGACACGACACCCTTAGCCGCAATGGAGTAGCATTTCTTATACCCAAGCATTATAATAACTGCGTACTGGGCTACAAACCTATTAGTGATCGAATAATCAGTATTAAACTCAAGGCTTCACCCATAAACGTAAACCTTGTGCAGATCTACGCTCCAACTAGTACAGCAAGTAATGAAGTCATAGAAAAATTTTACACCCAATTGGCGGATACAATCGCCAAAGTTCCTAGTAGGGAACTTCTCATGATCTTGGGTGACTTTAACGCAAAAGTCGGAAATGACTCCCATCACCTCGGTAATTGCGTAGGAAAATTTAGCTTGGGTACACGAAACGAAAGAGGCGAGCGTTTAATACAATTTGCATCAGAAAACAACCTAGTGATAACTAACACCCTATTCCAACATCATCCACGGAGGTTGTATACATGGACTTCACCAAATGGTAATCATCGCAATCAAATAGACTTTATTTTGATCCAATCTCGATGGAGAACATCCGTTCAAAACGCCCATACACTGCCTGGAGCTGACTGTGGATCTGACCATCAACTACTTATGGCAAAGTTGAAGTTAAAACTGAAAGTAGCCCGAAAAATTCCAAACCAAAGGAGACTTGATGTGAAAGAAAGTCAGAAATTCATGACCGTTGTACAACAAAATTGGGTGAAATGGACAAATACGAATTGCTCAAGGGAATCACCGAACACATTGTGGAATCGAGCAAAAGAAATCATTAAAATTGCGGCAACTGAAGCCGGGTCCTCGTCTCATACGCACAAAAAACAACATTGGATTACTGATGGTACTCTGAGTCTTGTGCAGGAAAGACGCTGTATGAAATCACGCGGGGCGAATATTAGGGATCTAAATAAGGTGTCGGCGCAAATTCAAGCAAATATGAGACGAGATCACAACGCCTACTTCCATAAAATATGCGACGAGATCGAAGTGCATAGTGGTAAACATGAATCTCGGGACCTCTATCACAAAATTAGATCTATTACAAAATCCCTATCCACTAGAACCTGGGCTATTGAAGACAGTGAAAATCGTATGGTAACAGAACTAGATCGAATATCTGATGTCTGGAGAACCTACTGTCAATCCCTGTTCTATGATCCGCAATCTAATATTTTTACATCAACGGAACCTTGTAATGCTGAACTGGAACCAGACATTCTTATGTCCGAGATCAGAGCTGCCATCAAACATTTAAAGAATGGGAAGGCTACCGGCACAGATGCGATCCCCATTGAGACAATTAGGGCTCTAGGTGAAAAGGGCACTGTTATTTTTCACACGATCTGCAATAGGATTTGGCGAACAGGACTGTGGCCGCTAGAGAGGACTCACACCATATTTACACCTCTGCATAAAAAAGGTTCGACCAAGAAATGTAGCAATTACCGTCTAATAGCCCTTATAACACATACAAGCAAAATCATGCTACATATTCTCAACGAACGTTTGAAAGCCTACCTTTCTAAGGAAATCTCGCCAGAGCAAGCCGGTTTTATGAAGGGAAAAGGTACTCGCGAGCAAATTCTTATTGTTCGCCAAATCATCGAAAAAGCTCGAGAATTCAATAAACCAACATATATTTGCTTTGTTGACTTCTCAAAAGCGTTCGATTCGGTGAAGTGGCCCATGTTGTGGAGGACGCTACTAGATATGGGTACTCCTAAGCACTTGGTACACCTTTTGCGAAGTCTATACGAAACAGGAACAGCCTCAGTACGAACAGACAATGTACTATCCAAGGACTTCCATCCCAGTACAGGAGTCCGCCAAGGATGTATCACATCACCGCTGCTGTTCAATTGCTACACCGAGCTAGTCATGCGCATTACTTTGGAAAACTGGAGCGACGGTGTTACAATTGGTGGGTACAGAATCGCCAATTTGCGGTATGCAGATGACACCACCTTATTTGCTACAAGTCCAGACAAATTGGAGGAATTACTTTTTAAAATGGAACGTGTCAGCCTTGAGTTTGGGTTAGCAATAAATCGCAATAAGACCAAAATTATGATAATCGATCGTGCTACCAATAACTCCCCGCAAATAACAGAAATTGCGAACTGTTCTGTAGTCCGGACGTACATATATCTTGGGGCGTTAATTTCTAATAATGGCGGCTGCATAGATGAGATCAAGCGTCGGATGACAATAACAAGGACTGCAATGGACAAACTTAAGAAGATATGGCGTAATAGAAATATCACCAAAGCCACTAAGACCCGGCTCATACGAACTTTAGTCTTTCCCATATTTTTGTACGCCTCTGAGACATGGACATTACGAGAATTGGAAAAGAAAAAGATAGACGCCCTAGAAATGTGGTGTTGGCGAAGAATGCTTGGAGTTTCATGGACCGAGTTTCGCACAAATGTCTCCATCCTCCAAGAACTCGGGATCAAACAGCGTCTATCTACACTAGTACAAACTCGTATACTCAAATTCTTTGGGCATATTACAAGACGAAATAATGACTCCATTGAACGGCTTGTCGTGCAGGGCGGAGTGGAAGGAACCAGATCTCGCGGACGATCACCCACGCGATGGACAGATCAAGTGAAATCAGCTGTAGGTGGCCCTGTACACGAGTGCTCTAGAATGGCCACCAGTAGAGTGAAATGGCGAAGTGTCGTGAGGCGAGTGACATCAGCCCCCACACACAACACATGATGACCACGACCGCTCTGACAAGAGCGAAACGACTGAGAAGAAGATTCCACTCCATATGTGTACCAGGGCAATTTGGAAACTAAGCTTAAAATTAAATTTGTTTCTGTTATTACTTCTTTTCCGAGATTGACGACACTCAATCCCGCAAATATTGAAATATAAATATTTCTTACGAGATTGCATTCCCTAGTTCAGAGCTATCAGGGGTTGGATGAATGACTAGTAAACTTTACCGTTGTATTTGTAAGAACCTCGCATAAATATGACTAGTTAGCATTCGCTAATATTATTTCGTACACCTAACGATAATAGCATCTCTAAAGCGTTCTTACTCTATGGTACATCTTAATTTCTAGCTCAGTGTTGTTGAATTTATGGCGACATGTCAGCCATAATTTACATCGAGACCAGCTATATAGATTCTGCCCAGGAATTTGTCAAATTATTATTACATTATAATACTCTCCATAGTAACCACAAATAGCCGTATTTTTCTAATGGTGTAAGATTTTGGACTTGAGAGTTAATGGGTCCAGGTTCAAATCCAAGACACCTCTGAGTTTTAATGTTTGATACCGATATTACCTCAGCTATTCGACGTCATATCAGCAGTTTTAAGTGCTGCTGTGTTCTGAGTTGAAGGATATGGTCAAGGAGGCTTACTTACTGAAAGTAAGGGGTTAATGAATATCTTGAACACCTATTTCTACCTAATAACAGCAGTATTTGCGTCGCTGTACTTTTATACTTTTCCGAGACCTTCCAGCTTAGTCCTCAAGGGTAGCGGTGCATCTGTGGCCGACGTTTCCATGGGTGGCAGTAACCATTTACCATTAGTTAGACTGGATACTCCTTTGCTAGTCCTATATTATAAAAAATATAACCGTTTATATACTTTTATCCCAAAGTTACCAAAGGAACAGACGAAGCCAACGTGGCCTGGTTTAGCTTTATGATAATGGGACAACTGTACTAATATTACTTGATTTGAACTTTTGTTTCTTCTCAACTTGTCTAATTATGTCTAGTGATTACAAGCGCAGCTGGTATCGGGGGAACGTACTTACAAAGCTGGGAGACCTCAAAGTATTAGAACTTGTTGAACTTTTGTGCAACTGTTTAGTATCTAAGAGTCTTGTTAATATATTTCTATTTTTGCTTAACAGCTGTTTTATTTTTTATAATACAGGAGTAGATATAATATAATACGAGCAAGCAGTCCACCTGGTAAGTGGCTACTGCCGTCCATGGACAGCCAGGACATCTGTAATCAACCCCAGATAGGATTAGATATTCCTGAGGTCGGCCACAGATGTGCCGTTACCCCTGAGGACTAAACTGTAATGCCCGAGAGAAGTACCCCTTACCAAACCCTCCAAACCAAAACACTTCACTGCTACTATTAGGCAGAAATAAGTGTGGCGGTGGTGAAGCCGGGGTAGAATCACAGAGTTCTACCACCTTTACACCCCCGGGTGTCGCTAGCTTTATTAATGAGACAACTGTACAAGTAATACTTTGTCTAAACTTTTGTTCTTCTCAACTTGTCTAATCATCTCTGGTGATTACAAGCGCAGCTGGGATCGGGGGAAGTTATTTATAAAGCTGAAGGACCTCAAAGTATCAGTACTTGGTGAACTTTTGTGCAACTTGCACTGTGCAAATAAAAAAAAAATAAAATAAAACTTGTTAGTATCTAAGTTTATTGTTAATATATTTCTTCTCAATAACAGTTAGCGCTGATGTGGTCTCTTGTTCTGGTTTAAAGAGTGTGGTAAGAGAGAAGTGTATAGAGAAGCATTAAGATTTAGTCCTCAGGAGAAAAAAATGCATCTTAGACGCACATGTTATCTACAACTCTTAGATATGTGGAAGATTTGACTTTGAGAATCGACAGAACCCATTGTAGTTCGTCACTGGAAGTACCGCTGTCACGCCAATTTTTGCCTTATAACAGCAAGGTTAAGCTCGTCTGTGTTTTGGTTTAAAAGGTTTTGTTTAATAAGGGTTACCTGATGAACTTACGTTGAGGTTTTCC
This sequence comes from Epargyreus clarus, assembly GCF_041222505.1. NCBI lineage: Eukaryota > Metazoa > Arthropoda > Insecta > Lepidoptera > Hesperiidae > Epargyreus > Epargyreus clarus. Next base: position 13,493,974 of record NW_027332212.1, read on the forward strand.
AACCTAATCCTCAGGGGTAACAACGCATCTATGGCCAGCAACAAATAGGACTTCAATCTTGTGTAGAGTTGATTAAACATACATAAGTAAAGGCAGCAGTGGCTACCCGCATCAGGTGAAGTTCTTTTGGCCGTGGAAGTCACGCAGGGTTGTGTTGGATTCTTACCGCACTAAAACCCCCCCGGTGGCGCTGCGTAGAGGGCTCCGGGATCTCCAAAGGAACGCAACCGGAGCCCTCTTAGCGCGTTGCCCCGTCGGGCTCCGCCCAGGTGAGCTTGACGCTCGCCACACCGTCTGGTGCGTACGACGGTATGCGACCACACATACCGCCGTCCTTCCCGGGGCCGCTGGCTGGGCGGTTCGAGCTCCCACTCTTGCCACCCGCAACCCCGGAAGCCCCCTTATAGTCGTCTCTTACGACAGCGCATTAGGCGAATTACATGCTCGTTAGCTACTTCTATATTAAAAACAAATACTCAAATATCAAATGTTGATATCGTAAGATACGTGAGATCGTGTTTTTATGAGCGCTACTTCCGTGAATATGTACATGCAAGAAAAGTTGGCTCCACTCCAAAAATATTAAAAACTACTCGCACTCCATAAAGCATAAAGAACAAAGAGATAAAAGTGTTCTGGATTTTAGATATAGGTTGGTATAGTCCGCGTGAAACTGCTAGTCCACTTTGAATATAGAAATGAATCGCGTCGCCATAGCATATTGTATGACTACACCTGCTCCAACAACTTCAGAGCGGACTATACCTACATAAAAAACGCTTTCTACACTCACAGCCCCACACGATTTCCTGTGTAGTGAGTGCCATGAACACACACGAAAAATACACAAATACCCAGACTGACCCAGACCCAGAAAAGGTGTCTAAACCGTCATTCAAATTCTAGCCCAGGATCGAACCCGGAACTGTTTACGCGTCAGACCGGTATGTTGTCCGCGCCGCCATGCAGGTCGTAGATAATATACAATACCAAAATATACTCCTATACTTCACTTCTTATCCTTTTAATTTCCTCATGATTACATTTCATTGAATGTAAATATTTAATTTAATTTATAGAAAAGTAATTCAGCCTGACCGATCGCCAAATCTTTCCACGGGAAGACGATGATATTTATGTATTTTCTTGCCCGTATTTGTTTTCGCTAGCGCATAAATTGTCAATCGAATCAAACAACTTAAATTCGTAAATTTTGGTCCTTCGAGCCCGATTATGCGAGAATATTATGTTAATTTTGAAATTCGGGACAAACAAATAACGGAGGCGCGTAATGGAGTAATCCTTTTGAAGTACATCTTAGTCTTCAGGAATAAGAAGTAAGAACGCATTTATTTGAATACTGACCTCCAATAACTCTCTGATAACAGAGTCCTTTGTAGTTCGACTCCGGAAGTATCACCGCGATATAGATATCGCGGAATAAGAATTCTGCCTCATTATAACAGTGTTAAGCGCTGCTATGTTTTGGTTTGCAGGATGTGGTAATGGAAACATATCCATCCGAAGTTTGAGCTGATATCCAATATCCAAGGATAGCGGCGCATGTGTGGCCACCTCACCTAAGAATATAATCATACGTGACGTTGACTGCTCGTCTGCTAATTTTATATTACAGAAAAACTTCAGCAATAAACATCAGTGATCACTCACTGTCAGGTTGCAAGCAAACACGTACATTTACTTTCATAAAAGGTATATTACATAAACATGAGATCTATATACTTACCTGATGGTAAGTATATAGATCTCATGTTTATGAACGTTCAAAATAATTCACGCATGAAACTATAATTCCTCAGATTCCAAGGATTTCTGAGCCATCTCAGACATAATAATTACTACCCACTCCGTCGAAGGAAAGGAAAGTTGGGTTCCGCCTACATTCACCCCCATACTATTTTCCTTTTTAGATTCTAAAACATTTAGGTTCAGATAGAAAGTGGAACCCTTTTGTACCTATCGCTCAATATCCTAACCCTTGTGATTTTTACGTAATAACAACAGTGCTCAGCTCTGCTGCGTTGCGGTTAGGTTAGGTTAGAAGGGTGTGGTAAGAGAGACAGTTATGTGAGACTTTCTACCTGTCATCGCTAGCAACGCATCTGTGACCGACTTCGGGTCGGATTCTGATTTTATATAAGGTTGATTACGATATCCGTGGGCGACAGCGACCACTGAACATCAGATGGTCTGCATGCAAATACGTTTACAAAAAATAAATATAGTTCAAAAAAACTAAAAAACACGCTTTTATGATAAAATCAACTAAAAAGTAGAAAATAATTTTCAATCTAGGAATCATTTAAGGAACAGTAAATTGTATAATTGTGGAAAAAGTTTCTCTCCCCTCGAAAATCGTTAATCCTGAGGATGTTGATAAGGACAATGGTACAAAATTATTAAAATCGTGTATTGTCATCGGTTTTTGATAATTGAATTAAACTGAACGTTCAAAGTGGATAAAAATCGAGCTCAAAGATTCCGTTACTGTTACATACATACATACAAACGTACAACCCAAGCTAATAAAAGCGTGTTAAAAAGACATTCAGGCAGACCAGTTTTGTTGTTTTGTTTGTTAGTATAGAAATATCATATCTTGATTTTCGATTACCTAAAATTATTTTTCCGCGGACAAATATTGTTTTCGTTACTGTGATTGCTTTTATCTGAAATTGTTACGACATGAATTTATTTAGATGAGATAAAAACAACATTACATAATACTTATAACTTTTTATAAGCTATAATACCAATAATAGAATGTTGTGGGTGCTCTAGAGCTGCTTAAATATGATACAAACACTTTTTTTTTTTGTTTACGAGGGAGAAACTTTTAAAAGGTACCCGGTGTCGTGGGAGGGACGTAGGATTATGTTCCCACACCGGGGGGGTTTTAGTGCGGTAAGAGGGATTCTTACCGCACTAAAACCGTCCGTCCGTTTAGTGCGGTAAGGTGGCCGTCCTCGGCGCTGCGTAGAGGGCTCCGGGATGTCCAAAGGAACGCAACCGGAGCCCTCTTAGCGCGTTGCCCCGTCGGGCTCCGCCCAGGTGAGCTTGGCACTCGCCACACCGTCTGGTGCGTACAACGGTATGCGACCACATATTCCGCCGTCCTTCCCGGGCCCGCTAGCCGGGCGGTTCGAGCTCCTACTCTTGCCACCCGCAACCCCGGAATCCCCCTTTTAGTCGTCTCTTACGAGCCCTATTCTGGTTCCGAAACTACAGGGACAATGATACAAACACCTATAAACTTATTATAGAAGCAACAAAGAAGTTATTCAATCTAAGTCCGCATAGTAAATGGCTACTACTGCCCATGGACATCTGTAATCAACCGCAGATAGGGTTAGATACTCCTACCTGAGGTCGGCCACAGATGCGCCGTTACCCCTGAGGACTAAGCTGGAACGCCTCAGAAAATTATGTCTCTCTTATCACACCCTTCAAACCAGAACACAGCAGCGCTTGACGCTGCTGTTATGAGGCAGAAATAGGTGTGGCGGTGGTGCCGCCGGAGTCGAACCACAAAGGGTTCTACCACCTTTATCTTGTCTCTCCTACAGAAATATTGTCCGTTTGAGATATTACAACATGTCTCTGTTAAGTCGTTTGTATAAATGTATGTGTTTGTTTGTTTCGCATTAACGACTTCCCATTCAAGCGATGGTACAAAAGGTTTCAATGGTATTTTGGTAACAAACAAAATGTTTTTTGTTTCCCTCTCGATATATTCCGCTTGTGTGAAATTCTGAAACGAAATGGCCGCATTGCCAACACTTGTTTTAACATTCATATGTCCATTTAATTTAACAGTAAAAACGGGACATTGTATTTCTTAACGAAACGTAAAATTAGTATAAAACGAAAATCCGCAAAAATCAATAACTGAAAATAAAAGTAATCTAGCCTCTGCCACTCCCACAATTAAAACGAATCCAGCTATACCTCATGATCTAAAACCGGCAAGTCGTTTAGTCTATAGGGCGTGCCAAAGAATGAGACAAATACGCTCGAAAAACATGACCCCCACAATCACTAAAATTTATAGTTTGAAAAATACATTGTAGTATAGACACATCGCACAAATTCAAAACAAGTGATAAATCCACGATTAGATTTTCATGTGTGTATATATGTTAGGGTAAATGTGGATAGTTCGGTTATTATGTATAATTACCGGGAACTATGCATAATTACCAGTGCTTGTGGTAAAGGTTGTAAAAACTTTCAAATTAATCACATTTACCGGCAATTATATAAAATTACCATACCCCTTTAGGAAATGTAGTAAATAATGAAATCAAACATCGGAATCAAATGCTATGGGGTGGAGTAATAAAATACATGCCTTACTATTATCTCTGATCGCTTATAAATATTTTAAGTACATTATAAGTATAGTATAAGTACTTTATAGATTTGGACCCACCCGCTCGCAGGGCAATGCCGCGCCCTGCTCGCTTAGTTTTATATTTTCTTTTATGCTCCAACCTAACCTAACCAATCCTAAAGAATTTCATACCGGCTTGGTTTTGATTAGGTTAGATCACTACATTTACCATGTGCGTTGGTAATTATCTATAATTACCGGTAATTATAAATAATTACCGATTGCTTACATCTACCGTGACATATATACGCATGCACACACAGCAATATGTGTGGTTCAATATATTATTATACGCATTCACACAAAACAGCGTGTGTGCTTACATAATGTTTATCACATTTTCAATACCGGACGACCCATTTCCCGCTGCTCACACCTGACAATCTATTTTTAGCTCCCCCGAAACAGGGGCTGTCAATTCGTCACCGATATTTTTTTCACAATATACGAGTACTTTTGACAACTCCATCAATGTCGATCTCGATTTTGACAACCTTTTTTGGTATTTCCTTACTTAAATATTAATATGCTATTAAATTAAGTATACCCCAGTAAGGTACAAGCTTACACGTAAAAGGGACTCTACTCCCATCGAGGTAAATAATTTTACGAGAATGTTGTAAGAAATGTACATTCAATATCTACCCTTGAAAGTAAGTGGTTAATGAATATCTTGAACACCTATTTCTACCTAATAACAGCAGTGTTAAGCGCCGCTGTACTTTTATACTTTTCCGAGGTATTCCACCTTAGGGGTAGCGACGCATCTGTGTCCGACCTCAGATAGGAATATAATCCTATCTGGGGTTTACTACAGATGTCCATGGGCGACGGTAGCCACTCACCATCAGATTTACCACATGCTCGTTTGGTATTCCTATGTTATATATAAAAAATCACTTAATTTCATAAAATATAGCTCTAGCTAGCTTTGAAATGTACGATTCTGTTAAAAATAAACCAGGAATAGTCGCTGCCGTAAAACAGGACTGTCCAATTTAAACAGCAAGATATGTGCACCATATCCATTATTATCCTGCGGAAAACTCGCTGAAGCTTTTATACCTTAAAGTATACCTCTGTGAAAATTGAATATCAATTTATTATTTTTTGAATACGTTTATGTCCTTATATAGTTGATTGAAATTTAATATTTATATTTTACTAGCTGACCTGGCAAACTTTGTGTTGCCATATAAATAAAAAAATGTGAAGGGTGAACAACCCTTGTCACTTAGGGGTATGAAAAATAGATAGTAGCCGATTCTCAGACCTACTGAATATGCATATAAAATTTGGTGAAAATCGGTAAAGCTGTTTCGGAGGAGTACGGTAACTAACATTGTGACACGAGAATTTTATATATAAAATATAAGTACGTAGTCATAACTTTTCATTGGCTTGTAAATAAATTGTTCAATAGTATGGACTGCATTCAATTGCAGAGGAATAACTTTTATATAATTGATTCGCGGCAAAAATAAAACAAATTTAAGTACAAAGGAAAATCTAGATTTTCTGTATAAAATGGAACATGTGCTTGAAGGTGGTAGAACCCATTGTGGTTCGACTTGCGCGGCACCACCCCCACACCTATATCTGCTTAATAAGAGCAGTGTTCTCCGCTGCTGTCTTCTAATTTGATGGGTGTGGTCCCTTACCACTTACTTATGCGATGCATTCCAACTTAGTCCCCAGGCGTAGCGGTGTTTCTGTGAGCGACCTCAGGTAGAAATTTAATTTTATCTGGGGTTGATTACAGATGACACTTACCATCAGGTGAACTGCATGCTGCTACTCTTATATTATAAAAAGAAATCCGTCCCTCATACGACAAATTAGACACCAGAGCGGCAAAGTTTACGAGAAATGGGTCGTGGTCCTAATTTACATAATTCATTGGTGCTTGCGCTTTTAGGTAATATATGCGATAATAACTTTGTAGTAACAAAAAGAGATTGTACCTCTCTCTTTCTCTCTCCCTCTCTCTCTTACTCTTACACACATGAACACTACACAACCTACATCTAAAACCATTGGCTGTATATTGTATGGATAATAGCTGATTTTAAAGGTGGTAGAATCTTTCGTGGTTCAACTCCGGAAACACCACCAGCGTACTTATTTCTTAAATCAAATCATTTTTAGTGCCAAATAGGGGAACAGCATAAAGTCTTAAACATTTTGCTATCCTTTATATTCCCGCCAGATGGATATGTAATTAATTTCTGCCTTATAAATATATATATTAAACGCTGTTGTGTTCAGGGTTAAAGGGTGTGATAAATTAGCTGTATCCTCAGAGGTTGCAAAGCATTTGTAACCAATCTCTGGTAGAACCCCAATCCTATCTAGCGTTGATTATAGATGTCCATTAGCAGTAGGCATTCACCATCTGGTGGACAGTGGTCTGCTACGAATAGTATAAAGCTCAGAGTCTAAATAAAACATTGGTTTCGTATAAAATGTACAGTGACGTAACACTGCCCAAAATATACTGTATCACTGATTGTTTTGGCCTGTATTTCTATTTACATAGCCATCCAATCTTCTAATACAGTCTTATATGGGTCGCATGATACAGTGACTATACCAACGATGATGGTTCTGGGTTCAATCCTGATGTTTCTTTTTTTACCAGACTGAGGAAGGTAATGTTTTTAAGGCGCATGTATGTAAGTCTGTATGTCTCATTCTTTGGCCGCTACATCCCAAATGACTTGACGAATTTTAACATAATAACATAGGCGATGTCTTTGGATTCGTCTAATTTGTGAAAGTGACACAGTTGCCAACACTTGTGGTGGTAACTTATGGTAGTGACATAGTGCATGGCACTTGCCTTTTCCTCTCATTATTTTAAGCTTTGTTTCTGCAATAATTACTAGTTTTAAGATTGATAACAATCATCATTCAGTGTAATAATTTATGGTAAGTGGTCAATAACGCCCAATGAACATTAATCGTAGCAACGAACTTCATATAGAAGTGGAGTTATATCTGAAGTCGATCACAGGTGTATTGAGCCTTGTGAGTACTAAGATGATCGCTTCATATTTAGGTCAACCGGTAAAATAATGAATTTCCATAAATTAATAGCAGGGGGAAACAAATGTGAATCTTCTTATCTACTATTTAAAATGACACAATACTTTCGACGACCCTTTTTTTATAATATAGGAGTAGCAGAAGAGCATGCAGTCCACCTGACGGTAAGTGGTTACTGCGGCCCATGGACATTTGTAATCAACCCCAAATAGGATTAGATATCCCTACCTAAGGTCGGCCAAAGATGCGCCGCTACCCCTGAGGACTAAGTTGGAACGCCTCGGAAAAGTCTGTCTCTCCTTTCTGTCTTACCACACCCTTCAAACCGGAACACAGCAGCGCCTAACACTGCTATTATTAGGTAGAAATAGGTGTGACGGTGGTGCTGCCGGAGTCGAACCACAAAGTGTTCTACCACCTCAAAACCCGTCATGGTGGAGCGGTCTGAGCGGTCTAACGCATAGAGTTTCGCGTTCGATCCCCGGCCAGACATATCTGAATAATAAATTGACATATCTGTGCTGGGTCAGGGTGTTTGTTTATTCGTCGTTGTGTGTGTTCGTGACACCCACGACAAACAGAATCCTAAGGTAGGGCTGTGATTATAGGATTCGTTTTTTATTTTTCAAGCAGAGCGAACCACTTCATAAAATTAGAAAGTTTAATTGTAATCCATTAAAACTACTTACGGATCTAATCCTATTTCTGCCTTTACAGAGCAATGTTAAATGTTTCTATGTTTGGAGGGTAAGAGAGAGACAATTATACGATCGATTTCAATTTGACCCCCAATGCTGCTACGCAAACATAGGCAGAACTTAGGTACGATTTCTATCCTATCTAAGGTTGATTGCAGGTGTGCAGCAGTCTCCATTTATCATTATGTGAACTACCTGCTAGTTCAAATTCTTATTGTAATTCCGAGAGGTAACCACGGCACGGGTTTCCTTAAAAGGATGAAGAATGTTCTTAACGATATTTCCTTCGCCGTTAAGGGTACCTGACACAACTCAAATGGAAAAGTATCTAAGAATTGTGTGAAGTCGAAGTAAGCTATTCGATGTGCTACGCCGATCGCGATCCTTAGCTCCTATCCGTAGCTCCAATCCTTAGCTCACATCCCTGCGTAGGTACCCGTATATAAAACTCAGCTTAACTAGCTAAGCTAATGTAAGCTATTACGATGTGCTACGCCGATCACGATCCTTAGCTCCTATCCGTAGCTCCAATAAGTTCTCATCAACCGCTAGGTAAGCTAAGTTTTTATGTAATATAATGTTTTATGTAATAAAGGAGTAGCGAGCATGCAGTCCACCTGATGATAAATGGGTATTGCCGCCCATGGACATCTAATCATGTAATCAACCCCAGACAAGCTTAGATTCCTAGCTGAGGTCGACGACAGACGCCGCTACCTCTACGGACTAAGCTGGAACCCCGCAGAGAAGTTTGAAGTAATAAAGATCATGTAATCCAATCTGTGCTTTCGAAGCACATTCATAACTTAGCTACCTCGCATTTCTGTAGGAAAAGCACCTAAGCTCGCCGACGCAACGTATATTCCATCTTATTAATCTAACTCTTTATAATGGCGACATTTGTCAACATGATGTATCTTTGGCCTTCACATAAAATCTCGGAATAAATAACCTTGACCGTGGAAGAACGTATGAGAGAATTTTAAATTATATTCTTTCTATAGACACAGACGCCTAGACATAGAAAGGGAGAAAAAAATAAAATACCGACTACTATTACTATGCCTAGCTGAGAATCAAATCTGAGACTTACTGAATATGTAGTATAAGAGTTCTCATGTCCATATATAACAATGTATGTTATATTTGTTATTTTACGTAAAAAATGATGAAACTGAAAAAAAGAGTAGTAGTTATTATGAAAACACAAACCCACTGAGTTTCTTACCGGATCTTCTTAGTTGGATTCACGTTCCGATCCGGTAGTAGTTAAAAAGTATTGCAACTGACAATTTGTAAGTGCCTTTTTTATAATATAGGAGTAGCAGACGAGCATGCAGTTCACCTGATGGTAAGTAGCTACTGCTGCCCTTGGACATCTGTGATCAACCCCAGATAGGATTAGATATTCCTACCTGAGGTCGACCACAGATGCGCCACTACCCCTGAGGACTAAGCTGGAACGCCTCGGAAAAGTATGTCTCCCTTACCACACCCTTCAACGGAACACAGCAGCGCCTAACACTGCTGTTAGTAGGCAGAAATAGGTGTGGCGGTGGTGCCGCCGGAGTCCAACCATAAAGGGTTCTACCACCTTCTGCCTCTGTAGGCCTATACAAAATAAATATATTTCATTTCATTTATCATTTTCAGATCGAAAAATTAGGTACGCTGAGAAAATACGAAGGTACAGAATCTAACCAAAAATTTCCTCACGATATTTTCTCCGCTTGCTTGCTACTTCAAAATATAACCTTCTAATTCGCACACGAGTCCATTTATTCTCATTGGAGGAGCGAGCGACATAAAAAGGATTGCAGCCACGAGTATCACTTCGAAAAATATGAGCTACGTTCAAATTTGTACAAAGAACTGTAAGCGTTGATTTACTCCCTATTGTTTCACCACAAAGGGTTGATTGTGACCTCATTTGCATAGCTCCATGGTTTATCTCAGTCCAGACAGACAAGTTTATATGTTTGTAGTAATTTAGGATTATTACGCTGTGCATTCAAATGACTAATTCAGACCTCAATAAAGAGTTTGTCAGTACAACAAAATATTGAACAAATAACGCTGAACAAAAATAGCGTTGGCCGTGTGGACATAATATTAAAGTAATAACTCAGATCAAAATAAAGATTTCGTCTCTAGAACGAAATATTGAACCAATAACTCAGACCCGACACAGAAAAGTAATACTCATTCTAAAGAACCAATCACATGAATAAATTCAGAAAATAAAGACTGTCTCTAGAACAAATTATTGAAGCAAACAATAAATATTGAACAAAATTTTGAGGCAGACTTTATTTTGGTCCGACCAAAGGAAAAACAAAACATGGAAGGAAGCAAAGAAAATCCTGCCATGCATCTTCATCGTATCGAAAACTTTTTAAAAGTTCATTCGGGCATGTAGGTTACGATGTCGTATATCGCCAATAAAGCAAGAGTAATCGTTAATTTTGTATACGTAATCTTGAAAAATCAAAGGCGCGTGCCTTAGATTCGAACGTGAGAAGATTTCAAAGCACTAAACCGGCGATCGGCAATCCACGGATCGCATATGACCCGCGACCCCTTCCTTGCGGCTCGCAGGCAGACTAACGGACCTTCCTAATCTAATATCTACTCACGTTCATTCAAATTAGAGATACAGTTTTTTCGCACACAAATACACACATCGCATAGATATGGATCGCAGGATTTGACTATTTTGGACATCTTTTATTCCACTGAAATTTTCATACAATACTTCCGAGCACAACATAACCACATGTAGCTACTATATGGCCCGTGTTACCAAAAAGGTTGCGGGCCCTTTGTATGTTATACTGTTGGGCACAGATCTCTCCCCACAATTGGGGGAGGCCCGGGGCGTCCTCCACTACGCTGCAATGCGTAACATATTTATATCGGTTCATATGTAATTGCCAGATACGCGTAGTATACACGAATGATACACACATACATCGTTTAGTCCAAAGAATTGCCTTTTGGTTATGACATGTATAACCTAAAGTAGGTAACATGTAAGCAGAACTATGACAGGAAACTAGTTCTAATATTAAAGCAAGAACTATGCAAATAATCCTAGGAGTGTAATCCTAGCACACGGAACACATAACAAGCATTTAATTAACGTCTATAATGGTATGTAAGGTATCAAGTTGATCGGACTAAGTTATTTTACAAGTTTGAAGTTATTAACGAGCGTGCCGTCGACCTGATGGTAAGTGGCTTCTGTCGCCCATAGACATCTGTAATTAACCCCAGATAGAGTTATAGTCCTTCTTGAGGTCGACAAATGCATTTACTTAGACGACTAATTTGGAAGTCCCCGATTATGTCGATATTACTACCCCGTTCAAAACAAACATAGCAGCGCTTAACAATAGGTGTGACAGATGTAACTCTGAAGTCGAACCACAAAGGGTTCTACCAATTTCAATAGTCTTCCAATCATTTTTCTTGTCCCCCAACCATACAACAGTAAAGTTCAACGTAGAATACTGTAGCATTTGACACGAAGGATTTTATCGACTTTGGAACCTAATGTAAAGCAGTATTAGTCTAGTACTCGTAAGATAAAACTTTATTTCTCAAACGGGAGGTCCATTTGAATCCTACGACTTTTAATTTTTGTTAGTTATTTGTCGACGTCGATAAATAACTAACAAACTGAACAAAAAACAAAAACTTTAACAATTACACACATTGCACACAATTGATTAAACACGAAAAAACTATTAAAACGAGAAAAAACTATTAAAACGAGAAAATATTAGAGTTCGACCACGATCACAGAAATAAATAACATCAGCAACGAAACTTAAAAATGGCGGCACAAAAAATGTTTTGGATCCGGATTGTGTACCATAAACCTTGTTTTATTATTATTACTGTATCGAACGAAATTGAGGTAATTTAAATATTGGATTTATTCATATTAGATTATTATTTTATTATCATTTTATGAATTTAATATCGTCAAAAATAAGAAACTAGCATTTGAAAGGTATTTTTGATAGGTCATCTCCTTTGTTTACATTTTGGACTTCTAATTATGAATAGGACTATATAATAAATAATAAATGATATTATTATTATGATTATTATTAATAATATTTAAAGTGGAGTGAATATAAAGTGGAGGGTAAAAGACCTCGAGGAAGATCACCAACCATATGATCTAACCAGATCAAGGACCTAACGAAGATGTCTGTCACAGAATGCCTAAGACAAGCAGAAGACCGAGCACTTTGGCGAAATTTGCAGCACACCTGTACAGTAGACGCCCAGAGCAGGCATGACCTTCAGTAATGAAGAAGCGACTCAGAAGAAGAGAATAATATTTACCCAATATCCCTAAGCATGCAATGTACTCGAACAAATAAAAGAACGTATTACATACGCACAGAGGTTACCGGGATAAAAAGTATTATTATACCCGGGTCAAGGCCTGAATGCGAAATGTTATTCAAATTCATGCGTAGTTCTTACCTCCTTCTATAACGCAAACTTTCTATGCTTATATAAATAGAATTATTGATGCAAATAATTGGACATTCAAATATATATTAACAATATGTAAAATCGTTTGGAAATTCATTTTTTGTAACCCGACTAAGAATATCAATATTTAACATACTATATGTTTATTTAAAATTAAATACACAGTTAATATAGATATATAAACACAGTTTAAGTGTACAAGAAATACTAAACATACGTGTACGCTTGGTCACAATATCAAAGAATCAGCTAAAACCTTCGCTAAGCAATTAAGTAAAAGCTGTTTTAGTTTCCAAATTAAGCATCTCTTTTCGCGCAAAACTTTTAATTTGAATCCAGCTAAAAATCGGCTTCAATTTAACCGTTTCAAACGACAACACCAATACGAGTAAGTACAAACCGTTTTATAGTATTCACAAGTACAATCTCTTTTTACAAGCCTTTTTGAACCTTTTAGATGCTGACTTAAATCCAGCTTAGAAACTACTTTAATTAAAGAGTTTAAAGTAATTTAATAGTTAGTTTAAACTCTTTAATTAATTATTGGCATTTCTTTTTCTTTTGGAGTAAGAACTTCAGGAGTAGCGGCGCATCTATGACCGACCTTAAGTTGAAATCTAATTTTATCTGGGGTTGATTACAAATGTCCCTGGGCGCCAGTGACCACTTATGCAGATGGACTGCATCATCATCATCATCATCGTTAACCCATTACTGTCCCACTGCTGGGTACGGGTTTCCTCTCATAATAAGAAGGATTAGGCCATAGTCCACCGCGCTGGCCAAGTGTTCCTCACGATGTTGTCCTTCACCGCTTAGCAAGTGATATTTAATTTCTAATACGCACATAACTTTGAAAAATCAGAGGTGCGTCCCTGGGATTTGAACCTCGGACCTCTCGATCGAGAGGCCAAGTTTCTTAACCACTAGGCTATCACTGCCTTTTATGGATGAACTGCATGCTCGTCTACTAATCCTATAGTATAAAACAAGTTTGTCTTTAATGTTATTGAAGTATGACTACACCTGCAAAAGTACGTTGGAACGCTTCGGATAAATATTCTTTGCTGCCACGATTTGCTCCTTTTTAAATTTAATTAAGTTTCTTGTAATATAAAAAACTTTATATAACTCAGCTGAACTCACGTTCATTAATTCCAGGGCGGTACGAAGTTGGTCGGGTCAGCTAGTTTATATTAAAATTGACTATCGTCGCATAACGTGGCTTTAAAATTATAAAAGTAGTTTTTACCAACGCTGTTAAAGAAGTGATAGCCTATAGTGGATAATGGTTAAGAAACTCAGCCTCCAGATCGAGGAGTCCGAGGTTCAAGTCCCAGCAGTGGGCCAGTAATTGGTTAATGATGATGTGTTAGCGTCTACCTGTAAATCATACAACTTACTATAACACAAATTTCACCCCATTAGAACTTTCTAAAAACGATAACGATGCAATAGTTGTTTCATTAATTCTCAACAGTACCCTTACCATGGGATTTTACGTTTCGACAAATATGACTGTTTTGGTATTTGGTTTACGTATTTGCCCATACTATTTCAAATCAGCGCCCCTAGCGGATTATATCAGAACTTGGAAATTGTATGGGCCAATACGTAAACAAATACCAAAACAGTCATATTTGTCGAAACGTAAAAACTCCTGGTAAGGGTACAGAAAGCCAAATACTAATTTTTCTAGAGCTTGCTTCAAAATTGGCGGATTTTCGAACAAAGTTTCAGAAAACAAAAGGGTGGAATATAAATAGTCTTATCTGTGGGAGCCTACCTCATAAAATAATCATATTCTCCAAATTACCACTTCCTTGTCCAGTAGTTCAGGCTCTACGATGAAAATTTAGACAGTCAGGAAAAGTATTTTTTAAATAAAGATTGACTATCATCGCGTAACAGGACTTTAAACTTATAATAAATACCACTTTTGTGGGAAATTGCAATTTAAAATCACATCGTAACCACGAGAATTCTTTTTAGAAAATTAATGATTCCACCCCGTAGTTGGACGAGGCGAAGGCAAAATTGAAGACGGTTACTGTGAAAACAAAAGCAGTTTTAATTGCTTGATTTATGAAAGTGGCTTGTGTTGCGGAATTGAGTTACTTCATAAGAGCTTCCGTAGATAATATGACTTTATTTTTCATTATTATTTATAACATAAATGTTGGTAGTTTGAAAGTGGTAGAACCCTTTGTGGTTTGACTCCGGGGGCACCACCGCCACACCTAAATCTGCCTAATAACAGCAATGCTAGGCGCTGCTGTGTTCCGGTTTGAAGGGTGTGGTAAGGGAGACAGACTTTTCCGAGGCGTTCCAGCTTAGTCCTCAGGGGTAGCGGCGCATCTGTGGCCGATAAAATTTTAAAAATATTAAACATTATTTTTAAAAATATTAAACTCTTCAACTATTTATAATTACAAATAAAATCACAATAATATACTAGTCTGATATATATTAAACAAATTTAATAAAAGATAACGATGTCTAAGTAATTCGTTTCTAATGTCAGATATAGGGTTGTCAATTTTTAAATTCCCGGAAATTTAATTATAAAATCTAAAAAATAATACGCCTTTAGGAAAAAAAATATTATAAAAGTCTCAATTAAAACTGCAAAATCTCATAGAAATATTTTTTACGATACTGAACAAAATAATACCTATGATAAAAATAACATAAAGCGGTAAAAAATACGGAATCTTAGAAATAAGTTATAACGATAAGTCACAAATGTATACCCACTTAAGAGACAAAGTTGTAGAGCCTATTGTCTTTACAATAGACTCTACAACTTTGTACCTCAAGTAAAGACTTGCTCTACTTTACCACCAAGAGGGTGGTAAGCCAAACCAGAAGCGCTATATATAATCTATACACTGCTGCTATAAAACTAAATAAATAATTGGCCAAGTGCGATTCCTACTCTCAGACGAATGGGTTCTTACTACCATGAAATGTTTAACACTATTTATTCTTAAAACACTACTTCTTGTATTTGTTATCATTATTTTTTTCACTATTTTTAGTATTAATTGTTATAGAAACCACACATTTTTTAAAAATATCAAGTCTATCGCCTATATATGACGACTCAAGAGATACAGCCCGAGGACTGTGACAGACAGCAGAGTTATAGTGTCCCATTTGCACCCTTTGAGTACAGAACCCTAAAAACACGTATTGCAATCAAGCCACAAAGAGTTCAACCACCTTCAGTTTTCAAGAAAGCTTAAATTGAACGACTCGCTTAATGACTACCCTTCTACCCGACTCCCAATTAATTTAGGAACACCATTGTTTTAAGTACTTTTTCCCTTGACCACATCTCGACACCCTTTATTAAGAATGTGGATGTTATGTACAGTAATTTACTCATTTTCATCATTAATAACCCGACAGTGAAGGATTATGTTTTTCGAGCATATGTATGTAATCTTATATATAAAATTCTCGTGACACAGTCTCGAGTTAGCGTACTCCTCCGAAACGGCTTTACCGATTTTCACCAAATTTTTATATGCATATTAAGTAAGTCTGAGAATCGGCTACTATCTATTTTTCATACCCCTAAGTGATAAGGGTTGTTGACCCTTAACATTTTTTTTATTTATATGACGACACAACGTTTGCCGGGTCAGCGAGTATATATATGTATGTCTTATTCTTATAAACGGCTTGACGTATTTTACATATGAGGTGTCGTTGAATTCGAGTAAACTGAGGGAGTGAAATAGGCCATGATTTAAACACTCGGGTTTTGTCTTTATAATATTTTTGTAATTAAACTTAACTTACTACTAATATTACAATATTAAAAAAAAGGCGATAGCTTAGTGGTAGAAACTCGGCCTCTCAGTCAGAGGGTCCGAGGTTCGAATCCTAGGTAGGCTCATCCAAGTTTATATGCACATAAGAAATTAATTATCAATTCGTGAAGGAAAAGATTGTAAGAAAACCTACACCTGAGAATACTTAAATAAATCAAAGGTATGTAAAGTACCAATTTACGCTTGACTAGAGCGATAGACTGACCTAACCCCTCTAAGGAAACCCGTGCCCAGCAGTGGCATAATAATGTGTTGAAAACGACCACGACGAAGAAAGTAATTAATTAGGTAAGACATGAACTTTGAAGCAAACATTATACAATAATTACCATCTCCGTGTTACGGAGAATGAATCAAGTGACGTCAAACAAACCTGTGACGTCATGCGAACTCGCTAGGGTTATATTATTGTGGATCCAACTCCGGTGATTAGGGCTCGAGATGTCGTGTGAGTGTAACACGCTCATCTTATAAGGAGACACAAGCGTCAGCTAACAATGCCCCAACGCGAATGTAACAGTGAAGCCAATTATTTTAAAAATACCCTTTCAAATCCAAACCTCCTAAATTAAGTCGAGGATAAAGTCAACGAAAAAGAAGGTACTCTTATTTCTCATTATATTGAATATATCGATATTTTAGTAAGAAAGCATCATGTCCGATTGTAACAGTACTTAAAAACAAACAAAAAGAATGATCTTACTTTACTATATAAAAAAACTGCTTAACTAAATTGACGGCATAATTTTATCATTAAAATTATATCAAACAAAACCTGTTAACGTTACGGAGTCCGTAAACCGTATTAATTTATATGATTTGATTGAAGAACCCTTTGTGGTCCGACTCCGGCGGCACCACCGGCACACCTATTTCTGCCTAATAACAGTAGTGTTAGGCGCTGCCGTGTTCCGTGTTGAAGGGTTTGATAAGAGAGACATACTTTTCCGAGGCGTTTCAGCTTAGTCCTCAGGGGTAGCGACGCATCTGTGGCCGACCTTAGGTAGGAATATCTAATCCTATTTGGGGTTGATTACAGTTGTCCATGGCGGCAGTAGCAACTTACCATCAGGTGGACTGCATACTCATCTGCTACTCCTATATTATAAAAAAATATTGAATAAGATTCCAAAAATTCTGACAACCCTAGTAGGGTGGGCCGGTGGGAATTTACGAAGAGAGTTTTTACGCATTTCGTACTCGGAGCATAAAGAACTTACTAGCATTGTATATTTGCCTCCAAGTACATGTATCGTAAAAACAAAAGTTCTCAGTTCCGATGTTACTTTTATGTTTTCCACAAAGACTTAGGCACGTTATTAATAATCAATCTATCTTTTTTCTACCAAAGATTGAAAAATGACAATGTTTTGTATAAAGAAATTATTAAACCTAACTTTGGTTTTAACTTTGGTTGGCAAATCATTAAAAGGATTGATTAATAATAACGGGCATTAATCTGTGATAACTTCAAAATTATAAAGAGAACTAGATATTTAACTACCAGCCGTCGTAGGTACCTGTGAGAGTTTACAAAAGAACAGCGATAAAACTAGTATGGTTCGACCGCGGAGGTACCACCGCCACACCTACATCTAGCGTGAGGCAATTATTTGTTTCATTATTATGGATGCTAGCTGACTTATATATAAGATGACCATTTGGCCTTAGGATTGGCAATAAGCTTCGTATGAGAACCCCTATTTTATATGAAGTTGCTTAGAGATATTCGTTATTTACCATCAAATAGATGTATGCTCGATTGGTACCTCAATCTAATAAGAAAATAGTTATTACACATTCCCTGCAAGTTAGAATTTAGCACCAATAAGGGCATATCTCCACGAGTCCGCACTTAATCATCGTGAGGCTATGGCTCAAAGCTTAAACAGTTCCCGCTCTGAGGAGACCCATGCCACGTGAGACAGTACTGGGTTGACGAGAAGTGGAATTATTTTTTTATAATATAGGATTTGCAGACGAGCATGCAGTCCATCTGATAGCAAGTACCACGTAGATTGTACATCTGTAATCAATCCCAGATAAGATTAGACTCTTACCTGAGGTCGGCCACAGATGCGCCGCTCGCCCTGAGAACTAAGGTGGAATGCCTGAGAATGTCTCCCTTAACACACCCTTCAAACCATTACACAGCACCTAACACCACCATACATACCACCACAAAACGGATCATCAACAAGTTAAGTTGACTCTACGACGGTCAATCGTTAAGTCAACATACTACTGGTGTATATTTTTCATCTGCACGCATCCTTTGAGGAAGGGAGGGTGGTACATTCTGCATGGTTTAAAATATATACCATCATACATATTTATAGCGGATTGTTCCGAAGTAGTTTTAATCTTAACTTAATTTAAATAACAGATTAACCACTAGTGTTTTACTTTTACTTGTCTAATGGAAGAAAAAACTACAAGACCCACAAAATTGACTCATACTTATGTTTAGCTATTACCAACCCTAGGACGGCTATGAGAATTTACGAGGGAGTTTTTACGCATTCCGCACTTGGGGTGTTCGGGTTTAACAGCATTATGTAGAATATTCGCATTCAGATACTATTAACCGTCTTAACTGGCTTTAAAATAAAATTTCATGTTTATGTTTGTTACAGGAGACTGAAATAACCACAAAAATACCATTACTAATCTGAATTTCATACCTTAGTTTTACTACTTTGGGGTAACTTTACTTTAGGTACTTTAGGTTTCCTTTTAGGGACAATGTACGTATAGTCTACACATTTAATGAATTTTCAACGACATAAAATAATGTAACCAACATTTTGAACACTATATGGCTACTTTTTGGTTTAAAAAAAATATATATGTATAATTGTATCGAATTGAGAACCTCCTTTTTTAAGTCAGTTAAAAATAGAATGTAGGGAAGTTTTCAAAGTACCTACGAACTTAACTCTGACCTATATTGGGAGGAAAATATTGCCGCGTAAGTCTGAATGAAAAATTTAAGATTCAAGCTCTAATTTATTCTCTCAAGCCCCATTAACCGGCTTCAATAAGAAAGACCGTAAATTTTCAAGTAAATTACGTTATTTTAATGTCCAATATTAATTTTTAATTAACCAAAATTTCAGAGTAAAAAAGATGAATAAATTCTGTTGAGTAAAATGTTCAAACATACCAAATACTGACGATTTTTGTAACATGAATTACACACGCTCTATTGTGTTCCTGAGTACGCCAGAATCTCAAATGACTCCCTCCTTATATTGTTTTACGATATTAAATACTTGATCCAAAGAGCTGTAAACGTAAAATAAAATGTTCACATTCGCTATTTTCCCAACATTCATGTCTCTTACTCACACAAAATAATGAATAATAATAATACATATGAATTAATGCAATGTTTCAAAAGGGTTGTCTAAATTTTTAGTAGTCTAAGCACAAAAAATACAAACTCGTTAGCCACTCAATAAAACTATTATAATTAATAAAAGGAGTTATACAACTTACGTTTCTTAATTAAACTCCCAATTCCAACGAGATCTATCGAAAATCTTCATAATAAAAATAATTAACACACTAAAATAAGAATCTAAACGTAACGGTTGACATTGACCATCTAAAAACAAATCGTAACAATTATCACCACTCTCACTATACAAAACGCACTAATAACACACTCTTTTGTTATAACATTATATTCCATCTTTTATTTCATTAATCCGTTGTTTAAATTCCCGAATTATCTTATTGCAGTATCGTGTACTGGATAGGCTTAAATCGACAAGCGCCTGACACGAATGCCTGAGCAATACTGCCCGTTGAATGAATGTTACGCAGCTTCCAGGCGCTAGTAGGAATACGTCCGCACCCATACCCGTACATCGGTATATCAATTTTTGATGGGTTTCTATTTGTAACTTTATTATCCCATAATAATAAAAGTAACTAAGTAAAATTGGAACATTTTCCGAGGTTTTGTAAACAACTGAAATGTTAAATACTGGCCTTTACATAGTGAAGTACTCGCTAAAACATGAATATTTTTGTATGTAGTTTGGGACGGCATATAAAGTTCAAAGATAAAGTAAACACAGAAGATATATCCTCTAATGCCCTTGGTGAAGTTAATAAGATAATAAATGATATTTGTAATAAGTTTGTAATTAGCAAAGTTTATTAGATTTATCGTTATAATTTTAAATGGAATACGGACAGGTGTTAAGAAGGTAATAAGAACTTATTATTATAATTATTTAATAAGAGTATAATAATAAATTTCATTTATTATTTTAATTACTTGTTCAATCATCACCTTGTTATCTACCTACTAATAAAACTTTGAATGTGGTAGAACCCTTAGTGGTTCGACTCCAGCGGCACCGCCGCCACACCCATTTCTGCCTAATAACAGCAATGTTAAGCGCTGCTGTGTTCTGGTTTGAAGGGTGTGGTAAGGGAGACATACTTTTCCGAGGCGTTCCAGCTTAGTCCTCAGGAGTAGCGGCGCATCTGTGGCCGACCTCAGGTAGAAATGTCTAATCCTATCTGGGGTTGATTACAGATATCCATGGGCGGCAGTAGCCACTTACCATCAGGTGGACTGCATGCTCGTCTGCTACTCTTATATTATAAAAAAAAAGAAAAAAACCTATTATAAGTAAACTTGGTTCAGAACGCGTAGATTTTTTATAAGATTGTTGCAAACGAGCATGTAATTGACCTGATTGTAAGCGTTCACTACTATAGGTACACTACATGAACATCTGTGATCAGTTTCATTTAGCTCAGATTTAATTCTATCAAAAATTCGTACCACTTCTAAGGAGATACGTATGTCAAGCGGCAATAAAATGGTTCTTGTTTTTATATAATTAAGCTTATCCTACAAAATAAATATAGTAGCTGATTGATTGATGTGTAACCACACTCTCTGGCATGAAAAGTTTAACCACCCCTTCGTAATCGATCTTAAAAACACTTAGGTACATTAACAGAGTTAATTCTGCCTTCGCCTATTTCTTGCCTTCAAAAAGAAGTAGTAGTGCATGTATGCTTCGGTTTGATGAATGTGTTTAGTAATGAGTTACTTGTACCCGAAACATTGTAACTGAATCTTTATGAATAGCAACTGATCACGAAATATCAAGGATAACGAGCGTGGTAAGGGCACATACTTATCCGAAGCGTTCCTTTATTCCTTAGGGGTACCTACCAATGCATCTGTGGCCGTTCCCGGGTAGAACTCTTATCTAGGGTTGATTACAGAGGTCCATGAGCTGCAATAACTTATTATCGTGGACTGCATGCTCGTTTACTTCTTCTATATAATAATAATAGTTTAAAAAACTAAACAACACGCTTTTATTGCTAATCGAACTGAAAACTAGAAAATTAATCAATGATAATGAATAGCCTCAAAATAAATGTATAATAAAATTTAAGTTATTAAAATAATAATTCAATTCAGAGTAAAAAGCGGGGGGTGCCTGATATTTTTAATGTTACAACCATTCTATTGGAATCTATGAGAGAATAGTTACTGTTATGAACCTCAGTAAAATGCACCCCACGCTTTTTACTCTGTTAACTGTTAATAATATGGGAAAGTGAAACTGTTATCAAAATAGCATTGTCGTCGGTCCTTGATACGTGTGCAAAGTCTCAATATATCAGAGTTGTGGAATCAGAAATTGGTTAAAATTGAGCTCAAAGATTAGGCACTATAATCGTAATATTCAAGGGATCAGGTGTTTTACACGCTAGGAAAGCTTTAAACCTTTCTAGACGAAAATGAAGATAGGAAACGAGTTAAAAGCGACATAATGTAGGCGACTGAAATGATATCGGGAGAAGAGACGGCATAAACGCTGAGAGCGGGAGGTCTTTTAGAGCGGTTCATAGTTAGATAAAACTATTCACATAGATACATTGAGTCAATAAGGATTGTAATCCATGGAAGGTTTGTATGTGTTTCTCGCTCGCACATAATATAGTAATAAGTAAGTTGTTTTCGTGAATTTTGTAGGTACTACATTACAGGTATTTTTCTTATTTGGTCACAGATATGACGGGCGGCACCACCGCCGCAACTATTTCTGCCTAATAACAGCGATGTTAAGCGTTTACATGACATTCTTTTCAGAGGCTTTCCAACTTGGTCCTCAGAGGAAGCCGCGCATGTGTGACGACCTCAAATAGGAATCTAATCGTGTCTGGGGTTGATTCCAAATACCCATGGGCGGCAGTAGCCAATTACTATCAGGTGGCATTGTCCGCTACTTCTAAATTATAAAAAAACATATAGTACTATATTTTGTACACAAAAAAATAACGACTAGCGATTGAAATAAACCGGCGATTGAAATAGGACAGCGATTGAAATAGGCCGGGGATGGTTATTTGGGCGTTTGGGAATGGCGAATTCACATGGAGCAATGAATCGATCTGAATAGACTAGTTTGTCTGCAGTAACTATCGTTTTCGTTTTGTAGTTACTTTTTCATTTTTAACGTGAAATTGAAACGTAGGCTTAGATTTTCTTCTTTTATTTTTATTTCACATTCTGAATCTATGATTGTAGGTACTTATTAATGTTTTCTCATGTTGTTTTTTGTATAATATTGAAGTAACACACGCATGCGTTATCAAAAATGCATCAAATAATGGCAAATAACTAATAATGCCGCCCATTTACACCTATAATCAACCCTACTAATGCTAAACGCTAAAAGCTCTAAGTGAGATTGGCCACAGGCGCCTAGTCCTGAAGACAAAATTGTAACGCCTCGGATCCGTATGTCTCCCCTCCGATACCCTACAAATCGCAACACAGCACTGAACGCTGCTGTTTTAAGCAGAAATAGTTATGGAGTAGGACCACTAACGGTAACCACCAAATAATTCGTTTTTATTTTGTGGTTCAACCTTCAAAAACACCATGTTGTTATACTGGCATTTTCTTTCATGTTTTATATTTTTACAGGAAAACTGTTCATCATTATATTTATTACGGATCACGATATCGATATAATTTGCCAATTTACCTTCCGTGTCTACGAGCTCGCCTGGGGCACCATTAACGAACGATCCCCTAATTGTTGTTCGAAAATGTTCTCCCAAAATAACAAAATGGAATACCTGCCGCTCCGGGATGAAGCCCAAAAAGGTAAACAAATATACTACGGATATATATACATAAGCTTTATTATGTATGTTACGGTGTTTAGGCAATTTGGTGTAGTCAAGTTTGTAATCCAAAATACTTTTTGGGTATAAATAAAATCAATTTTTATCAGAAAATTAATTTTTTTACATAATTCTAGCTGACCCGGCAAACGTTGTGTTGCCATATAAATAAAAAAATGTTAAGGGTGAACAACCCTTATCACTTAGGGGTATGAAAAATAGATAGTAGCCGATTTTCAGGCCTACTGAATATGCATATAAAATTTGGCGAAAATCGGTAAAGCAGTTTCTTAGGAATACGGTAACTAACATTGTGACACGATAATTTTATATATAAGATATCATTTCCATAAAAAGGTATTTATAGTTATGTTATTGATCAGGTCAGGCACGTGCCGTGGTTAATAAAATAATATTTTCCTTTATAATTATATATTATATGTTTGTTTAAAATACATATTTCCTAAACATATTACGTCAGCGTTTGCTTTACCGGGTTACGATAGATATCTATAAAATCTATAAATACACATTATATTGGAAAAACATTATTCCGTTTGACACGACACGTAAACACGCTAATTGTGCCCACAAGTGTCGTGGGAGATTTATAAGTAGGAGTATATCCGAAAGTATTTTTAACCGCCTTCAAAAAAAGAGGACGACTTCAGAACTATGTACTAAACCAACATTTATTTCAATTATTTTTTACTTTGTAGTGACATAGAAGTCGGTTGTATTTTTATGTTATTTTTTATAGCTTTTTATCAAAAATATACTATGTATTTTATGTATGATAAACCAGAAACAAAACTTTAACTTAAAGTTAAACACAGTTTAGAAGAATTTAGGATTATGAACGATATATAAATGCTGTATTTTTGTTACAATATTAGTTGAATCAAATTACATACAGATATATACTAGTTAAATTCATAGACAAAGTAAACAAACAGACTCCTAATCCAAGCCACACGATAGTATCGTGTAACTTAAGTAGATTTTATGTATAGCCACGTCCTCAAATAAATTGAACTCATTATACGGCGCGCTGCTTTGAATCGATCAGTCTTCTATCAGAACAAATCATCGCGCCTTTTGCGTCTACTAGTAATTGTGATCTCTATCTTTTGTAGTAAAAATTGGATAGATTGATTATTAATAATGGACGTTAGCAAGTTTAAGAAAGAACAGTTTTAAAAATTTAATCTGATGGTAAGAGGCCACTACTGCCCGTAGACACCTGCAAGCAACCCCAGATAAAATTAGAGACTTATCTGAGGTTGATCACAAATGTGTTGCTACCCCTGAGGAATGTCTTCTGTAAATCTCTCTTCCATACACTCTTGAAACCACAACACAAGAGCTCAACAGATTGGGTATAAAAAGTGTGACGGTGGTGCTTCCAGGCGGGCCTCCACATCGAGACCAATCATCGTGCAGTCATTAATAGATTGAATAATAATAATGTACTTTACACTTGTCGGTAATCACATGTGAAATCTCTTCAATTATTCCTCTTTCATTTCCCTCTTACAAACATATCGTATTTCTTTCAACGGGAAGTAGAAACGTGATACTTCGTAAAACAACGGCTGGCAATGAAAATTGTATTTACGAGAAAAGTACTAATAGCAGAAACCTTTATCTTGTGACGTCTGCGAGAGATGATTCATTCCTAAGCAGCGAAACACTTATATTAACACTAGCAGAACCCGCGGCTTCGCCCGCGTAAAAAATATGATATAACAGACAAATACTCGTAACTGTAAACGTAAATTTGTACCTTTAACAATTTTAACGATAAAATAGCATTAATATTTAATTAATAAAAGCTTTTTTTCTTCACTATGTAACTAAATTGGTCAAGCTTTCTTCAGAAACATACACTAAAATTCTAATTAGTGGACTGTAATGAAACTTTCTTTAAAATATAAGTTTCATGTAGGATACAATAATTATTATTCACTCTATTCCATAGGAACCGTCCATGTTATATGCGGCCTCCCGAAGTCCCCCTTTAGTCTCGTACGACAGGCAGGGGATACTGTAGCCCTGTTCTAGCCCAAAATTTTAATCCAAGGTCTATGTGTCTATCACATAACCATCACTAATCCACGCATAACCACAACCATACCCCACAGCAGGACAAAATGTTGGCATGCAGTGTGTCCAACGTAGTTGCGATGTAAAATGTAGCCCAATTTGGATAAACTTACGCATATATGAAATTTGGACCCGTACACGTTGTCGTGTATTTGTCTGAATAGACGTTATCTGAAATTTCACGTTTTCAACTTCGAACCTAAAAGATTCTCGTAAACATACATATAACACTTCTTTTACCTCCTTAGTAGAATTTCAAAAACATTCCTATGTACATATGCATCAATAAATAGTTTATCATCAAATTTCTGAAAGCTATTTCAACACCTGCGGTCGGCAAGCCCACACCCACCCACGGGTGGTGTATAGCCCGCGACTTTTCCTTGTGGCCCGCGGGTCTGCGCGTTACTAATAATTTACCAAGTGCAAGTCCAACCCGCACCTTGAGCATTCCGTACAACTAAAATTTTTATTTACACATTTTGTGAAAATTTCAACTGTCTACCTCTAACGGTTTAAAAGTTAGTTGGAAAAATATGGAATAGCAGTTTGTTGTATGGGGACCCCTTTTTGTTTTCAACTTTTTTATTTTTAGTATTTGTTGTTATAGCGGCCACCGTTATGCATCCTCTGTAAGAATTTCAAATGTCTATCTATTACGGTTCCAGAGATAGAGCCCTGTGACACACGGACAGACGGACAGACAGTGAAGTCTTAGTATTAGAGTTCCGTTTTTATCCTTTATGTACGGAACCCTAAAAAACCGTCGATGTGCACTTCAACACGCGTAATACATTCCCATGTTAAAAATATATGTTACGATGGCCCGTGGAATTTCACCCTACACTAAACCTCTCTGCACTCTGTTTTTTCCAGACACGCCAAAGGAAGTAACTTCAACAACGGTTTTTAAAGAATCTTCCTTTACTAATAGGTTTCTAAAGGTGGTAGAACCCTTTGTGGTTCGACTCCGGCGGCACCACCGCCACACCTATTTCTACCTAATAACAGCAGTGTTAGGCGCTGCTGTGTTCCGTTTTTAAGGGTGTGGTAAGGGAGACAGACTTTTCCGAGGCGTTCCAACTTAGTCCTCAGGGGTAGCGGCGCATCTGTGGCTGACCTCAGGTAGGAATATCTAATCCTATCTGGGGTTGATTACAGATGTCCATGGGCGGCAGTAGCCACTTACCATCAGGTGGACTGCATGCTCGTCTTCTACTTCTATAGTATAAAAAAAAATAGTACCCTAATGGTGGTTGATTGTTGAGTTGCTAAAATGCTGAAACAGAATGAACAGATGTGTAAACAGAAAGGCATAATGCATACACCCTTCTATAGCAGTCTTAAGGGTTGATCTAAAAATCTAAAAAAAACCGTGACTCAGATGCTTCATTGATTGTAATGATAATTTTTCATAGTGGTCGCTCCTGAATTAACGGAGTTTGAAATAAAATTCCAACCCCCATTTAATGACCTTAAGGGATGATTTTCCAAAAATAATGGTATAGGTGTTTAATTATTTTCTATCGAAAACCCAAATACCGATTTTTATACAGTTTACATTAAAACTGGAGGACTTTCATACAAACTTACAACCCCTATTTTACCCTCTTGAGGGTAGATTTTCCATAAATGGTGTTGAAAAGTTCTATTATTTCTAACAGGAAAGCCAAATGCAAGTTTTTATAGTCCTTGCCACCGAATTAACGGAGTTTGGAATACAATTCCAACCCCCAATTAACGACCTTAAGGGATGATTTTCCAAAAAAAAATGAAATAAGTGTTTAATTATTTTCTATCGAAAACCCAAATACCGATTTTTATACAGTTTACTTCAAAACTGGTGGACTTTCATACAAACTTACAACCCTTATTTAACCCAAATAAGGATTCATTTTCTAAACGGTAGAATTATAGTTCCACTGTATCTAACCAGTGAGCCAATGGCTAACTTACATAGTGCTGGCTTTCAAATTGGCAAATTTTAAAATAAGCTGTTAACCCTTATTTTTCCGTTCCGTTCTTAGTGCGCATCTACATTATAAAATGAAGCTAAAATTTTTTGGTCAAGTTTCAGAGTTTTAAAAGCGATAGATTGGAAGATAATTTTTTTTTTAAATTTTCAACGCCCCCGCACTCCCCTCTGGGGGTGGAATATCATAAAATTAGTTTTTAGTAAATTCAAACATGCCAAAAAGAATATCCTGACTAAGTTTCATACCTATAAGAGCTGTAATTTTAAAATGTGAATTTTTTTAATTAACACCCCCGCAACCCCTCTTGGGGGTGGAATTTCGTAAAATCCGTTCTTAGCTGACCTCTACTCGGTGAAAAGAATATTCCTACCAAATTTCAAGTCTTTAGCTCTAATGGTTCCAGAGATATCGTGATGAGTGACTATATACGTGGAAATCTCATATATATATAGAAGATAGAAGATTATTGCCTCTTAGAAAAATGTTTCCTATTTCTGCCTAATAACAGCAGTATTAAGCGCTGCTATGTTCTAGCTTAAAGGGTGTGGTAAGGGAGACTACTTTACCGAGGCGTTCCAGCTTAGTCCTCAGGGGTAGTGGCGTCATCTGCGGTTGACTTCAGGTAGGAATATCTAATCCTGTCCCTGTAGATCCGGGACTATAGGGCTACGGTAACCCCTGCCTGTTGTAAGAGGCAACTAAAAGGGGGCTTCCGGGGTTTCGGGCGGCAAGAGTGGGAGCTCGAACCGTGCAGTAAGCGATGCCGGGAAAGACGACGTTATGTGTGGTCGCATACCGTCGTGAACACCAGATGGTGCGGGAGGAGCGAAAACTGCTCCCCCAGGGCAGAGCCCGATAGGGTCATCGCGCTTGGAGGACTCCGGTTGTGTTCCGTCGAAGATCCCGGAGTTCTTCTACAAGCGTTGAGGATGGCTACCGGGGTTTTAGTGCGGTAAAAATCCCACATAACTCGGCGTCGCTCCCACGTCATCGGGTACCTTTTGAAGATTTCCCCCTCGTGAAGAAAAAACTAAGGAATACCTAATCCTCTATTATGGGGTTGATTACAGATGTCCATGGGCGGCAGTAGCGACTCACCATGAGATCGACTGCTCGTCTGCTACTCCCATTACTGCCTTTAAGAACCATAAGACCAGTGTTACCTTTAAGAAGAATGTTAAAACACTACCAATATGTTTAACGGTGTTTTTAGACTTCGCACATACTTTAGACAATGATTTATTTTACCCGACTGCGGAATGTAATGTCACACATAGGACAAAAAATAATGTCACAAAAGAAACTTACCAAAATTAAGTTTGTCACCGCGTGTAGCACCTTTGCTACGGGTTCTTAAAAAATAAAAGGAAAAAATATCTTAAAAAAGGTATATTGACCAAATTATAATAGAAGAACTTTTTTTAAGACAATTAAATTATGAACTACTAAATAACCTACTATTAATCTATTTATACTAATAATAAATAATTAGAGCTTAGACAATTAAATTATGAACTACTAAATAACCTAATATTAACCTATTTATAATAATAATATAATAATTAGAGCTTATATGAATAATTTTTAATTAGGTAGATAACTAAGGTCTAATCTAGGTTGGACGCCAGGCCCCCCCGAATGGGCTGCCACCTTGTCGTGGTGGGGGGGCTTGTGTGTCCTAATGATCCCCGAGGCTATACGGCAGAGTTACTCATACCGGAAAGCGAAGGGTGAAGGACCAGACTAAGAGCGGCCCAGGGGAGCTCACCTCTTAAAAAAGACGCAAATATGGAACAGGCTAATTGTGAAAACGGTCTCCAGGTGGGTACCCGAAAGGGAGAATCCCACCCCTCTGCTACGGCGGAGGGCAGCCCCACGTACTCTGGAGGGGGCAACAACTGCCTCGTAGGTCGGCAATCCGCCGGCCTTCGTAAACACGACAATCGCAATCCCAAAACGGACTCCGAGATGCAAAATGAGACTGGACTGTTGCCTGCTGTACAAGCGGCGAAGAGGAAGCTGCGGTCGAGTAGAGGCAGAAGAATTGGCTCGCCTACACCGACCGTCTCATCGGACGCAGACGAACTTTCGGACTGCTCCTTGATGTCGGCTGCGTCGACTCAGTCTGCAGCCACGTCGGTTGGTGCCCGCAAGAGAGCGCTGCCGACAAAAGGCAGTGACGACGAGCGGCCCAAAAAGAAGTCGGTGAAGCCCCAGGCCGGCAGGGACGACGACTTTGCAGTCCCCTTGGCTCCAGTAGCCAAAACGAGAGCGAAGGCTTCTCTCCCGAGTGCCGAAGAGCTGAGCCGGGAGTTGACCGATCAGCCGACTGGTGATCTAGGTTCTCACATAATTGAGAACCTAGAGATTATTGAAAAGGTCGCGGACAAGTCCCGAAATTTGAAGGGCGATATGGTGCGTGCCATCCGACTGGCAGTGCGCCACGTGCAGGCAGCAGCGACGGAGGTTGTGCAGCGGGCGACCACTGCACACCTGGAAAAGGAGAATGCCACACTGCGTTCCCAACTTGCTGACCTGCACGGGAAGGTGGAGGCTCTCACGGCGGAATTGAATGAGTTACGCCGTGAGAATACCGCGGTTAGACCTGAGCCGCCCCATGCTGAAAAAAGGAGGGTCGACAATGGAGACGCCTTAATGGACCGTATCGGATCCATTATAGACAAGAAGCTGGCGTCCTTTAGGAATGAGCTCTTCCCCGACAGAGCGATCCGGCCCCCCCTAGGGCAGAAGATCACGCCCGTTACACCCGCGCGCCCACCAGTGGCCCAGGCGCCACTGCGGCATCCGGTCGCGTCGTCCTCAGCCGCGCAAGCGGAGACGTGGGTGACTGTAGTGGGGCGCAAAGCCAGGGCGAAAGAACGGCCTCCACCTCCGACCCGAGTGGAGCCCGCCCGGAGGCAATCTCCGAGTTGCGGGCGTAGAAAGACTGCCTCCCAGCGGCGCCCTGTGGTCAAAGCTGTACCAGCACCGGTGACTCAGCGACCTAAAAAGGGCCGGGCCGGTAGGAGAAAGGCAGCCAAACAGAAGCTTCCGCGTGTGCCGAAGTCGGCGGCCGTTACCGTGACGGTGCCCGAGGGGTCAAACATTACATACGGGGAGGTAATGAAGACCGCTAAGGGCCAAATTAAGCTGGAGGACTTAGGCATAGCCGAGGTGAGGCAGAAAAAAGCCCTAAATGGCGGTCTGCTCATTGAAATCGCTGGCGAGGACTGCGCTGTGAAGGCCGATGCTCTCGCGGGGAAACTGCAAGCGGTCGTCGCAGATATGGGCGTCAAGGTGGCGAGGCCCTCAAAGCAGGGGGAGGCCAGGTTGATGGATTTGGACGATTCCGTCACCCAGGAAGAGGTCGCCGAAGCTATAGCCGCGGCCTGCGGGTGCATTGCCAGCGATGTCAAAGTTGGGCAGATCCGACGGCGGCCATCAGCTTTGGGAACAGCATGGGTGCGCTGCCCCCTCACGACCATCCGTAAGCTGGCCGCCGCGAAACGACTCCTTGTCGGGTGGGTGTCCGCCAGGGTGGAGGTATTACCGGCTAGGTCGCTGCAGTGCTTCCGTTGCCTCGAAACGGGGCACGCTCGGCACCAGTGCACCAGCACCAAAGATAGGAGCGCACTGTGCTACGTATGTGGCGAGCCCGGTCATAGGGCGAGCCAATGCGGGGCACAGGCACCAAAATGCGCACTATGTGCGGACTTCGGTCGACCAGCCGACCACCGCATTGGTAGCAAGAGGTGCACGCCGCCGAAAAGGCGGAAACGAGGCAATGGAGGAGACGAGACGGCGGGCACGACTGCCAGCTCGGCTCGGACAGATGGGCCTGCGCGTCCCAGCGCTTCGTCCCATTGTCCGCCAGCGGAAGCGATGGACTCTTAATGGATAGGTCTCCGTCACTTAAAATACTCCAGGGGAACCTAAACCACTGCCGCGGGGCGCAGGACTTGCTCCAGCAATGCCTCGTGGACTGTTCGGTTTCTTTGGCAGTGATGGCGGAGCCCTATAGAGTTCCGGAGCATCCGCGGTGGGTAGGAGACGATGCGCAGTCCGTCGCCGTGTACTGGGCGGGCGGGGTGGGAGATCCTCCATGTTCAAGACTCCACTCTGAGCGGGGCATAGTCGCAGTGGAGTGGGGTCCATTGGCGGTGCTGGGGTGCTACGTTTCCCCGAACTGCACTCTAGGGGCTTTCGAGACGTTCCTCGACCGTGTGGCAAACTGTGTTCGATCCTGTCTTCCCCGACCGGTACTCGTGATGGGCGATTTTAACGCCCACTCGAGGGTCTGGGGAAACAGACGAGACAGTCCCAGGGGAGAGGCAACGCTTGAATGGGCAGCCGGGCTCGACCTGCGTCTGCTGAATCGTGGCTCGGTCAGCACGTGCGTGCGTTGGCAGGGAGAGTCGGTCGTAGACCTCTCGTGGGCGACTCTCTCTGCTGAGCGCTTGATCACGGGCTGGAGGGTGGCCGACGAACTAGTCACGTTGTCTGACCATCGCCACATATTGGTGGATGTAGTGTTACGGCTCCCGGCTGTAGATGCCCGCCGTGCGGAAGACCGGCCATGTCGGTGGGCATTGAAGCGACTCAATCGAGACCTGCTCGTCGCTGCGGCCCACGTCGTGGACTGGTTCAGCACCGCCGGGGGGGATGACCGGCTCGATCCCGAGCGGGAGGTGATAAAGCTCAGGGATGACATGACGGCAATCTGCGATACCGCGATGCCGCGTGTCAGTCCTGGCTGGAGACGCCCTGTGTACTGGTGGTCGGAGCACATCGCACGGTTGCGTGCAGCCTGCCTACGCGCTCGACGCCAGTACACCCGGGCTCGACGACGCCGGTCTTCTGGCGCTGCGGAATGGGAGGAGAAGTATGTAGAGTACCGGGCCGCAACAACATTGCTTCAGGGCGCAATCGCCGAAAGCAAGGCCCGGAACTGGAGTGCGCTCGTGGAGGGGCTAGACCGAGACCCTTGGGGACGCCCGTACAAGATGGTGCTCGGTAAGCTACGTCCTTGGGTGCCTCCACTCACAGAAACTCTTGACCCGCTTTTCGTGGACACAGTGGTGGACAGCCTGTTTCCAGGAACCACTGACGAAACGGGTCCTCCCGCCGCATTGCCGGATCCCTTCACATGGTCGGATGAGCTAGCAGTGTCGCCAGATGAGCTCGACGGAGCGATTCAGCGCATGGCGCGGCGAAACACTGCACCGGGGCCGGACGGAATTCCAGGTCAGGTCTGGGTCTTGGCGCTGACAGTGCTGGGGGGGAGGCTACAAAACCTATTCACCGCCTGCTTCCGCTATGGACGATTTCCGTCGGTGTGGAGGCAGGCGAGGTTGGTGCTGTTGCACAAGTGGGGCAAGCCTCGGGACTCCCCATCAGCGTACAGACCCATCTGCCTGTTGGATGAGGCGGGCAAGCTATTCGAGAGGATCATATCTTCTCGAATTAGCCAACACTTAGCGTGTCATGGCCCGGACCTCTCCGAAAACCAGTTCGGCTTTCGGCAGCAGCGTTCGACGGTGGACGCCATCCTCCGAGTCCGAACGCTCTCAGAGCAGGCCATATCCCAGGGTAGAGTAGTCTTGGCAGTAAGCCTTGACATTGTCAATGCTTTTAACTCTCTACCCTGGAGAGCGATCTTGGAGGGTCTGTCCGTTCATCAAGTGCCGTCTTATTTAATTGCGGTTTTGAAGGCCTACTTGTCGGACAGGCGTATCCGCTTCCCAGGTCGCTATGGGAGCGTTCGCGGGAGGAACGTCGTGCGCGGGGTGCCGCAAGGTTCGGTACTGGGCCCACTACTGTGGAATATCGCATATGACGCGGTCTTGAGAACGGTGCTCCCGGATGGAGTGAGCATCGTCTGCTACGCCGATGACACCCTTGTTCTAACCGAAGGGGTGTCTTATACGAGAGCGGTTCGGCTAGCAGAGATCGGGGTGGCACGCGTCATAGCGAAGATCCGCAGGTTGGGCCTACAGATAGCGTCCCAGAAGACGGAGGCGATTTGGCTCCACGGCCGCAGGCCGATAATCGAGTCAGCTGAAACCTCAGTGCGCGTCGGTGAAACGGACATCCGGATAGGCAGGTATATGAAGTACCTTGGCCTAACACTGGATGGCCGTTGGTACTTCGACGAGCACTTCGACCGTCTCGTCCCCCGGATTCATAAGATAGCGGGTGCTATGCACAGACTGCTGCCGAATCTCGGGGGACCAAGGGAAGAAGTCCGCCGCCTCTACGCGGGTGTGATACGCTCGGTTGCGCTCTACGGCGCGCCGGTATGGTCGGACAGATTGTCTGCCAGCCGGCGTCGTGCGCGGAAACTGAATTCCGCGCAACGTATGATCGGAATCAGAGTCGCCCGTGGTTATCGTACCATATCGTATGAGGCGGCGACAGTCCTGGGAAGGCTTCCGCCCCTGGACATTCTGGCGGATATGGACGCATGGATCTTCCATAAGATTCGCGTCCTCCGTCAGAGGGCTGAACCCTTCAGCGAAGAGACGGTCGTAGCGCTTCGAAGGAGAGCCAGATGGCGCGCTCTGAGGTGCTGGCGCGATCGACTTCAGGAGCCTCGAAACATACGCCAAAGGGTGGTTGACGCTATCTTGCCGAACTTTCGAGCCTGGCTCAGAAGTAGGGGTCGAGTAACCTACCGCCTAACTCAGATACTCACCGGACATGGCTGTTTCGGTGAGTATCTGAATAGAATAGGGAGGGAAGAGACGGCCCAATGTCATCATTGTGGGCATGACGAGGATTCCGCACAGCATACGCTGCAGTACTGCCCCGCGTGGGACTCGCAGCGGCGGACCCTCGTCGAAAAAGTGGGACCGGATCTCTCTCCATCGGCCATCGTTGGGGCGATGGTTCAGCGCAGCGAAGCCTGGGATGGCATGATCACCTTCTGCGACATAGTCATGTCCGCGAAGGAAGACGCCGAGCGAGCAAGGGAGCGCGCTGAACCCGCTCGAAGAAGGAGTCGCCGCAGGCGTAGGTAACGCCCACCGGCGCGGTGTCCCTGTAGTTCCGGGACCAGAATAGGGCTACGGTATCCCCTGCCTGTCGTAAGAGGCGACTAAAAGGGGGCTTCCGGGGTTGCGGACGGCAAGAGTGGGAGCTCGAACCGCCCGGCCAGCAACCCCGGGATAGACGGCGGTATGTGTGGTTGCATACCGTCGTGAACACCAGATGGTGTGGTGAGTTTCAAGCTCACCTGGGCGGAGCCCGACGGGGCAACGCGCCTAGTGGACTCCGGTTACGTTCCGTTGGAGATCCCGGAGTCCTCTACGCAGCGCCGAGGACGGCCACCGGGGGGGTTTTAGTGCGGTAAGAATCCCACATAACCCCGTGTCGCTCCCACGGCATAGGGTACCTTTTGAAGGTTTCCCCCTCGTCAACAAAAAAAAAAAAAAAAAAAGGTTGGACGCCAGGAGAGTTTCTTTTTATTCTTGCACTGAGTCATCAAAGTCCTGCAGTGATTTCGGAAGTCTGCCAAAGCCATGCCACGGCAAATTCAAGGTTTTAAAGAATCTAACTTCTGTAAGTACTTGGGTGGAACTACAACCACTTTAAAGGGCGTTTCGGTAAGCTACAACAAGATAATAACAGTTTAGGTAAATTGTACCACGAACATAAAATTTTGAAACGCGATGATCACATATTACTTCTACAGATAAACAAGTAATACATTGAACTTACCCCTGTCTCTTTGCGCACAACACTAATAGCTCAATACAATTGGCCTTACACTTTTAGATACAGTGCAATAAAATGATTTCAATAGCATTACACTCAATTTTTGCAACATCATCACGTCTACCGAAGAATGCGTACGATCGTGCGTTCGCAATATAAATAATGCGGAGGGTACATTTCTATTAAAATTAAAAATACGTAATACCTTCTAATATTTAATATCTATTTTACTAGTATTTAAAATATTATTTTTCTTGTTTTAGGTAGGTATTACTTGATTTCAGATGATTATTATTAAGCAGTCAGGATTTTTTAATAATTAATTGAATGTCCCTTATATATTTCCTTGCTAGAGAAACCAATATTTCATAAGGACTGAAACTAGTGATAACAATTTCAGGCGCATTATATAATCAAAGTCTATGTTTTGGTTTCGAGCCCCAAATCACAGAATTTCTTACATATGCTATCACTTCTTGGCACGACTGTTGGCAGCGGATATAATTAAACGTCACATGAAAATAAATTACTAAATTTTAAGAGGTTATCCACAAATAATACGCAGTTAACATTGTGTGACCGATCTACTTCTTTAGCAATAAAGAGGACGCCGATCATTATCAATATTAACCTATATTAAATTAAGCTACTGATGTGCACTAGTTTTATTTAGGAAAGGATTAAGGCCAGAAGGCCTACCACCATCTTTTAAAAACCATCATAGTTCAGGAAAGTTTTATTATTTCCTCCTTAAAACAGTAAAATATTTCGTCATACACAGTTTAACAAACATAAACCATTATTAATTGTTCGCTTATCCATTTCATAATACCAACTGAAATTCTCATATTTTTCTTAAAAAGTTAAATTTCCTACAAAAAGTAAAAGTATGATTAAAATAATATTGTTTTAAGAGATGGTAGTAACCTCCAGGTGACATCTACACGCACAGCCCCACACTAGGATTCTTTGTGTCTTGGGGTCCATGGGCATACAAATAGACAAATACACATACAGCCAGACCAGAAACAGAAGGTGACCACTCCGCCACAAGGGTCGACTAAAAAACATTGCAAGCTTGAAAGCAAATCATAAAGTTATTTTCACGTTAAATTCATCAATACCTGCTGCATTCAATTACATTTATTATCTGAACTATTACGTGTTCACGTAAAATATACATTTATTGGTTATGAAACAGTAAAATTCAATTAAATTGAACAATACCAGTGTCATTCAAGCTTCAATTGTTTTCAATTTTACAAATTTCTCGACGCCTTTTCCCACGCTCCAAACATTGATTAATGATTTTGTTTGGTTTTAATTTCCCCAACTAACCGTTTTAAACTTGTATGCACAGTTTTTCGATTTCGATTTAGCTTAAATAACTAAACCGAAAAAAGTTAGGGGCACAGTTCGAGCACAGTAGAAA
Organism: Epargyreus clarus; assembly: GCF_041222505.1. Taxonomy (NCBI): domain Eukaryota; kingdom Metazoa; phylum Arthropoda; class Insecta; order Lepidoptera; family Hesperiidae; genus Epargyreus; species Epargyreus clarus. The sequence goes on from NW_027332212.1 coordinate 13,530,900, forward strand.
TTTGGTACAGTATGGAAACTTCCTACAAAGCGTTCGAAACGGCACACTCACACAAACAAGTGCATCTACGAGGCGCCTAAGCGGTGCTCCATAGTATATAGTTCATAGTTAATCCTAAGTTATTGCTTTCATTTTTATTCATTTGTATGCTTCCGCCAAAACCTTACCGTAAAAGGTTACGCCGTAATTAATAACAAATTAAAGTTCTACAAAAAATCAAAGTAAGTTGTATGAATTTTACACTATTATTATTGACGCCGTGAGATTACCTACTTATATTATTTGTAAACTGCGTAGTTATTGCAATTCGATAGATTGATCATAATAGCACAGTAAATGCTAAAATAGAAATAGATAACACTATGATTGAAAAATAATATACTGACAACCTTATTACTCAACGGAGTTTAGGTAATTATTTTATCAACTAGGCTTAGTTTCCATACTGCTCCATATTTGTACTGTGGTTCGGGTCATTAGCGTAGGCAAGAAAAGAAACAATCGTTAAACGGGACTTTTTTTTATTTTTCGCCATTATACTAATTACTTATAGTATACTATCGTGCTTATTCTCTATTTGTAAGACAAAATGAAAACAATGATGTAATCATTGTTTTCAATGATGTAATCATTGTTTTTATGTTCGGCACCACTCACACTTGCCACTCGATCTAGCTTGACAAGCCGCTACAAAGCATCAAATTCGAACGTGCGGATAGAGCATTTGACTTGGTTCGTGGAGGTTTGCAAGCGGTTGTAGCCAATTCAATGGAGTGTCCGTTTTGTTAGTAAAACATAAGAAATTTGCCGCAAGCACATACGACCTACCCACACGTTCACGTTTGTAGACGTTTGGAGTTTCGGGCAAGTACTATGCGTGTAGATGCAGCATTACATTGTTCTTATTTGTTATTGGTTTTAACGACGTGTGCACAATAACTGTGGACTGGTGCTAGTCCCCGTATTCCCGCCAAACAATCTATGTAATCGCTTTGCCCTGTTTTTAGGGTACCTTAAAAGGAAAAAGGAACCCTCATTAGATCACATTGTTGTCCGTCAAGAGTCAAGACCCTGTTTCTCAGAAATGCGTAAAGATAACGAGCTGAAAATATCAAATATGGTGTTCGGTCTCTTTCAGTGTAGAATAAATGAAACTTGTACTCGTGTAAAACGTGTCCCCGTTGACCTTCAATCGCAAAATTTTGCTAGAAGCAATATTTTGTAGCACGTGTAATGGATAATGTGAAAACGGTATATATACTAAATAAGCCGTATATGTAATATATTGTACCAAAAACTTATTATTCGATGCTATTAGAAATTGATTATTTTATTTTGGTTTACGCACGGAACTCTCGTGCGTGAATCCAACTCGCACTTTTTATTTTCTTTCCGTCGCTGTCGTGGCTCTCGCATTGTTCAGCGTTTGACTTTTTAGGTTTCTTCGATTCCTTTTGGCGGGAGCTTGCTTCTGATTTACTTTATTTATTTTTCTATAACTCCGAGCGTATTTACGAGTCATATGAGATGACAGCTTCGTTTCTCTTGGGATCTTCAACTTATTTTATCCGACATGTTACAAATACTTTTATTTTATTAATATCATTTCTATTACATACGAGTAGCAGACGAGCATGCCGTCCATGTGATGGTAAATGACTACTGCTTCCCATGGATGTCTGTAATCAACCCTAGATAGATTAGATTCCTGCATTTGACCTCGCTTAGTCCTTAGAGGTAGACCTCTAAGGACTAAGCTGGGATGCCTCAGAAAAGGTTGACTCCCTTACCACGCCCCTTAAACCAGAACACAGCAGCGCTTAATACTGCTGTTAGGTAGAAATAGGTGTGGCGATACTGCCGCTGGAGTCAAACCAAAGAAAGATCTACCTTTAATACATAGTAGGTATCGTTATTTGTATTGAAATACGTCTTTCACAGTTGGGAGAACAGCGAACTCACTCAATTCTATTACCTTATTATTATTTATCATTCAATATAATAAAACGTCAATTTATTTAGCTACTAGCTGACCCGGCAAACTATGTACCGCCGCAAAATCCATTTATCAAATATATTTCATATAAAATATAGCCTATGTTACTCGTGGATAATGTAGCTTTCGAATGGTGAAAGAATTTTTAAAATCGGTCCAGTAGTTTTTGAGCCTATTCATTACAACCAAACAAACAAACAAAGTTTTCCTCATTATAATATTAGTGTAGATTATTATATTGGTACAATAATCTTTATGCTTCCAAGAAGAGTAACGTTATTTGGAATTGTAACTACATGAATTTCAGTCAGAATACATTTCTTATTTATGTAAATTGGATCTATATTTTCTAAGGAACCTTTTATTGTCTGTCAGAAATGTTTCAGCAATTATTTCGCGTAAGATAATTTATTTTGGATTCTCGAAATTTAAGTAAGTTCGTGAATAAATTTATATTACTTAGGTTTAATTAAGAACCATGTTCAATAACTAATTTATATGTAATAACGCGCTAATTAGCGTTACGATGGATTACAAGTTTTAGGAATTAATTTTCTCTTGTTTTGCTTGAAGGGAACATTGTATTGGTAATTAGGAAAGCAACATACTGTAACATTATTATGTTTACACATATTTGGAGGGTGGTAGATCCCTTTGTGGTTCGACTCTGACAGCACCATCGCTACACCTATTTCTGCCTAATAACAACAGTGTTAAGCGCTGCTATGTTCTAGTTTGAAGGGTATGGGAAGAAAGACATACTTATACGAGGCATTCCAGCTTAATCCTCGTTGCGGGGCATCTATGGCCGACCTCAGATAGGAATCGAATCATATCACAGATTACAGATGTCCATGGGCGGCAGGCGCCACTTACAATCAGTTGGTCAGCTCGTCTGCTATACCTATATTATAAAAAAAACTTTGTGAAAATAACATGGCTCTAAAAGGTAAGGAAATGAAATACAAATAATAAACCTGTCGAGTTTCTTGTCGGCTCCTCTCAGTTTAAATCCTGTTCCGCTCCGGTAGACGATTAAGAATAAAAATTGTTACCGACAATTTGCAAGTACCCTCGTAAACTCTTACAAAATAAAGCCACTTTATAATCTATAATAAATGTTAAAAACATAACTTCCTTGGCAGTAGGGTAATAAAAAGGAAAGTAAATTGTTAGTTTTTTTACTCGACTGCCGAGGATAAAGGTACAGTTACACATGCTAGTTAGTAGCACGAAAGCATGCTACTTTTGAGCAATTGCTACTTAGTGGTACGTGTGTCGAAACATTGCTAATAATGAGCATGCTAATTACGAGTATGCTCAAAAATCGACGGCCGTGCGATTTTTGGGCATGCTACCTGCGGCGCGGGTGGAAGGGGGCGTGCTTTTAGCGCGTGTGAACAGGTTTGCTTATTGAGCATGCTAGTAGCGATCAGTCGTTCACAGTAGATGCGCGTGCACAATTTCGCGCCAAAAATGTCTCGCTGGGGCGATGAAAAAACCTTGAAATTTGTAATTTTATATCGGAACAACGAGTGCCTATGGAATCCGCATATACCACAGTACAAAAATAATATTGCAAGAAATAATGCATATCAAGATTTAATAACCAACATGGACGATCCTACTTTGACAGTGAAAATTATAAAATCAAAAATCAAGAACTTGAGGTCCGTTTACCACAGCGAATTAAAAAAAATTGAGAATTCCAAGCGATCCGGTTCTGGTGCCGCTACTGTGTACAACCCATCCATGTCCTGGTTTCACGAAATGCATTCTTTCCTTGGAGACACTGGCGATTACAGGGACCCTATTTCTATGGAATTGGTGAGTTTTGGTTTACAATACTTAAATAAAAATGCACGTAACTGTTAGTAACACACAATTATTTAATATCATAGAATAAGTAGTACAGCATTTTCTATGTATTAATTTAAATCATATGGCCTTGCCACGGTACCGCCTCTGTAGTTTCAAAGAGCTGCGCATAGGTGTCTCTTATCGCTCCTGCCTGTCGAGAAGCGTGGTTAGCGTAGCGTGTAGGTGGTAAGCCTTCCAAAGCAGTCCGTAGTTGTGCCCTCCATGATCCTGGTACCACAACACGTTGTTGTGTATCTTCAAAGTCGACGCATCTTTGCGTGATGTACATATCAGATGTTTTCCGAAGCCAATTGTGTAAAGAGCAGGCAGCTAATGTAATTCTATCGACATTTTTGGGGGCCATATCTATGGCATCCATAAAAACTCGAAATCGTGTCACTAAAATACCAAACGCATTTTCAACGATTCGTCTGGCTCTCGATAAACGGTAGTTAAATATCTTTTCTTTACGCGTTGGAGTTGTTCGATAGGGCTTCATAAGGTATAACTTTAGAGGAAAAGCAGCGTCTGCCACAATAACTGATTGGTCCGGAAAATTGAGAGTATTATTTTCCAAAGCTTGTGCTAAATTAGATTTTTGATAAACACCTCCATCAGAAGCTCTACCATTAGTCCCAACATTTACGTATGAAAAACAATAGTCATCATCAACTAATGCCAGAAGTATGATGCTATGAGCGCCCTTGTAGTTATAGTAGTCAGAAGTATCATCAGGGGCGAATAAAAAAAAAAAAAAAAATAAAAATGTTTTATTGATTAAAGTACATTTACATACAAATCAAGGCGCAAGGGCCCCTGTACTGGGTTGGTAGCCCGTATTACTGGGTGCCCCGCTCATCACCAGGACAAAATTTAATCAAGTATACAAATACAACATATATAAAAATAGTTTTAAGAATAATGACTACTTAAATTAAGGCATGTCCAACTCATATAAGAGCGTATGTGTGTGTGTGTGTTTGTGTGTGTGTGTGTGTGTGTGTGTGTGTGTGTGTGTGTGTGTGTGTGTGTGAGTGTATGATGGTGTGTCTTAGTGTTTGTGAGTGAAAGAGTGCATGTGATCCGAATTACACTAGTACTGATATAATGAAAGCAAATAATATCTTATAACAGTTGTTCTGTTTCGTCATAGTTTAGTTGCAACAAGTATTGTATAGTGACTTCTTTCAGCTTTGACATAGTTAACGGGTAAATGTTTAACTTGCTGTCAATTATGTTGTAAAGAGTGGCAGACTGGCATCTATTTATATGGAATATATTTATATGTTTGCCATCCAACGCTCCAACACAACCTGGAAAGTTCCATTTAGTTCTAAATCCATGTTCAATGCGTTTCCAATCTTCAGAACCAGGAATCTGTAAAAAAAAACAAATAAGTATTTTATAAACTTAATAGATTTTTTTTACAGAGAGACGAGCCATCGCAAGATTCACAACCAAGTGACGCTGTTTCATATTCAAACTCGTTGACGCCGCAATCGATGAATGTGTTATCACCCTCTCCTAGTCCAACTACAGAAGATCGATCACAATCGCGTTCATCTAATAACTCATCAACACGACGTAGAAAAAGAAGCTTACAAGAAGAACCCATTACATATGCTCTCGATCGTTTACAAAATATTAGTTCTGCGATAAATGCACCGCCTAATTACGACGAATTCCATTATTTTGCTCAAAATGTTGCAGCTCAATTGCGAACTCTACCATTGTACGACGCATTAGATGTACAACATGAGATCCAAACAATTCTGACTGCAGCAAGACGTCGACGCCAGTACCCAAATTTGTCTCCCTTTACACAAACAATGACTTTCATACCTCCCAGTACAAACACAAATACAGTCACTTACACACCTCCTACTACAAACACACAGACAATGACTTTCATACCTCCCAGTACAAACACAAATACAGTCACTTACACACCTCCTACTACAAACACACAGACAATGACTTTCATACCTCCCAGTACAAACACAAATACAGTCACTTACACACCTCCTACTACAAACACACAGACAATGGCTTTCATACCTCCCAGTACAAACACAAATACAGTCACTTACACACTTCCTTACGCGTTATCCCAATCAGATTCTACTGTCCCTGAAGAAGATTTGTTGAACAAAGCATGGAAAATGTGTTAAAGTTAAATTTAGTTTAGTAAGTTTTTAATCTAGATTTTAAACAATAAATACTTGATCTAAACTAATAATCACTGGTTTACTTTACTTACCCGCATATAATCCTTCAGAGCATTGTATATTGCATCACACACTTCAGGTATAAATAGAGATATAGTAGACCTTGCAACTCTGTGAAGTGCTTCTAATGTGTATAACGAATCTCCAGTTGCTAGATACCTCAATGTCACTTCCAGTTTCACTTTTGGTGGAATAGCATTTCGCATGTGTGTATCTTGTTTCTTTATAGCGCTTTCAACTTTAGATAGTAACTCGTCAAACTGATGCGGTAACATGCGCAAATGATTTTTGTAACCATCAATATCTTCTTCTCGCATTTCTACTAGCAATCGAGTACTTGCTCCAAGTTGTTCCCTTCTACTTAGCCAATCACGGACCCAAATCTTCCTATTCCTTTTACATTGGTTTTTTCTCTTTCTACCTGAGAGAAGTCTTCGGATGCATTGCAACGATAGCAAAAGAATAACTTTATTAAGCTCCGTACGGATGGTTGTTTCATCGTCCATGTTTGAACTGAGCATGCTAAAATCGCATTTGTGTTTGGAGTGTTTGCTTTGAGCATGCTTATTAAGTAGCATACTTAAAACTAGCATGCTTATTGCTAGCAAATGTAAACAGTTCATAAGCATACTCATATTAAGCATACTTTATAGCACGTTTTTTAGCATGCTATTCTAGAGCATGTGTAAAGCTACAGTAATGTTGTTCAAGCGTACCTACTTATGTCATATTCTTTGACCCGCCATACGGTTGGACGGATTTTGACACACGTCGTTAGATTCGTCTAAATTGTGGATATAAGTGTGGCTATACTTCTAAGCAGTAGGCTTGTTTTATTTTATATTGAAAGAATAAAACTATTATTTGAACATATTTACAATATTTTATAGCACTCTGTGTTCAAAGCAGTGTATTGGGGCCGGTCCTGTACCTCTTATACACATGTGACATTCCAGAAACAGAAAACAACATCTTTGCAACTTTTGCGGATGATACCGCAATCATAGCTGTTGGGAACGATCACACTGAAGCAGCGGAGAAATGCCAATTAGCTATCAACAGAGTAGTTAACTGGACGAAGAAGTGGCGAATGAAGCTCAATGAAAGCAAATCAGTGCACGTCGACTTTACAAATAGGCATAATAACTATCAACCTATATATATAAATAATACACCCATACCATACGCAAATACAGCCAAATATCTTAGCATGACTCTTGATGCGAAGCTGCGCTGGAAAGAAGGGTGTGGTAAGGGAAACAGACTTTTCCGAGGCGTTCCAGCATAGTCCTCAAGGGTAGCGGCGCATCTGTGGCTGTCCTCAGGTAGGAATATATTATCTTATCTGGGGTTGATTACAGATGTCCATGGGCGGCAGTAGCCACTTACCATCAGGTGGACTGCATGCTCGTCTGCTACTCTTACATCATAAAAAAAATAACTACAGATACAAAAATATAAATACAGATTATAATTGCGTAGCCTACGTGTTATGTAGAACCTTCAAATTAGAGATAGGGTTAGCGATGATACCTTTCCCTTCAAACTAAAGCTATTGTCTCAATTTTCAAAATTACCCGTTTAAACTGTTCTTTACGTCATGAATACAAAATGTACTTATCTTCTACTTTCAATTATTCCATTGTTCCAACTTAAGCTGATTTCACTTCAGCTAATGGGAATTCTATTCTGTTAAACCATTTTACATTCTCGAGAGGCTAATCCGGAACGCTCATTACGACGTACTCTTCCTGTGGATTATTCTATTTTTAATGAGATAGCCAACGGGCTGATGGTGAGTGAGAACTTCTGCCCGTTTGTAATCAACCCCAGATGTAATCAACCAAATAAGATTCCTCCGTGAGTTTGATCACAGATGCGTTGCAACTAAGTTGGAGCATATCTTTTTTTTTTTTTTTTTTTATAATATGAGAGTAGCAGACGAGCATGCAGTCTACCTGATGGATATCTCCAACTTCAATCATCATCATCTTCATCATCATCTACCTGATACTATCCCTCTGGGTACAGGTCTCATCTAAAAATGAGAAGGATTAGGCACACCTCGCTGACCGAGTACGAATTGAGAAACTTTACATATCTGTGGGAACTTTGTTTTAGACATAGCCCACATGACTGTGAGAACTTCCTTTTTAACATCTCTCAGGTTTGCAAATTTCCTTACAACACTTTTTTTTTTAAATAAACATTACAATTATTTTTTAATCACCAAAGTGATATAACGAAATCGAATTCGTGTTCGTATTACAGAATAGCACCATTAATGTAATCCGCTTAGATTCAAACAATTAAGTACTGAATTGGGTATGGCTTTCGCCTATTTGCACCACCCAGCTGCAGTATCGCTAATTATTGCTGTAATCCAATTAACTTTAATGCAACGATTCAGTCAGTAACAAGCTATGCCTGCGACTTCTTTCGCGTGGATTAATAATAACGTCAATTACACAAAGCAATGATAGCGTAGTGGTTTAACTCCGCCTCTCGATCGAGGGTTCCGAGGTTCAAATCCCAAGCGCGCCACCTCCGATTTTAGAAGTTATGTGCACATTAGAAATCAATTATCACTTGTTTTAACAGTGAAAAAAAACATCGTGAGGAAACCTGCACACCTGAGACATTTATAAAAAAGACTCAAAGGTATGGGATGCCTATTAATAGTACAAAATTTGGTTTGATGCAATTTCAAACATACAAACAAACAAACAGACAAATATTCTAGAAACACAAAATTTGTTTGGGATGCCTATTAATAGTACCTAATTTGGTTTGATGCAATTTCAAACATACAAACAAACAAACAGACAAATATTCTAGAAACACAAAATTTGTTCTATTAACCACTTTTTTGTAAATATTCTAGAAACACAAAATTTGTTCTATTAACCACTTTTTTGTAAATATGCTATGCACAGACACGCACTTACATTTTTATTATGTGTACATATCACGTTGTAAAATTTTCTTTAAAATTTTTACTTGAGAGAAAGGCCATTATAATAAAAATACATGTATGCGAGCCACTTTACACAGCTCTACTCCAGTGTACATTCTACTTTATTTTATTTTTTATTTTCTTAAGGTTTTCCAGTGCTTATAATATATGGCAGTGATAGCCTAGTGGTTAATAAAATCGGCCTCTGGATCGAGGGGTCCGAGGTTCAAATCCCAGGCCTCTGATACCTCTGATATTTCAAAGTTATGTGCGTATTAGAAATTAATTATCACTTGCCAAAACGGTGAAGGAAAACATCGTGAGGAAACCTGCATACCTGAGAGATTTATATAAAAAAAATATTAAAAAAAAACTCAAAGGTATGTGAAGTCTACCAATACGCACTATGGCCTAATTCTTCTCATTATGAGAGGAGACTCGTGCCCAGCAGTGGGACAGCAATAGGTTGTTGATGATGATGATAATACTGAAATGATGTCAAACATCGTAAGCTTATTTTGAACAGTTTCATACTCTAAAAAGCCGTGTGGCTCTCGTTAGATAGGACGCCGATCCTTGGATCTCCAAGGATCCCTGTAGTCCCTGTAGTTATCTAACTACAGGGATTCATACAACAGTGACCTCGAACCATCAGATGAACTTCACCCTTCTTTACTACAAGATTTCATTTAAAAAAATAAGCACTCTAAAAATATGTTTTACCTTCTACGCCCAAAATTAAACACTAGGATTACCAAGTCATGAGTTTCTTGGACACACACAAAGATGAAATAATTCGCCAAGTACAAGTCGATCTCGCACATCGAGGCTTCCGTACCACCCAATGTGAGACCCCCTTTTATATTCAACTTTATTTTATTTCTAGTATTTGTTGTTATACTCGTAGTGGCCACCGTTATGCATCGTCTGTAAAAATTTCATGTGCCTATCTATTACGGTTCCGGAGATATAGCCCTGTGACAGACAGACAAACGGACAGACGGACAGACAGTGAAGTCTTAGTAATAGGGTTCCGTTTTTGCCCTTTGGGTACGGAACCCTAAAAACAAACACATAGAATGAGAACAGAAATCTAAATCCGTTATTAAGACCTGCAGTCGAACCCTGATCTACCTTTCAGACCCATACAATAACCATTTATCACATAAGATAAACTAGATATGGCATGAGATAACGATAAGTTTTGATTATACAGCAAATGGACGTAACACATATGAATGTGTCGGACGGAAACATATGTTACATATGAATGTATCATATTCACATATGTTTCCGTTATCACAAACATATATTTCCGACTGAATGGCGGCATAAAAGTATATATTGGCGCTACGATAATCTGTCAAACTGTCATTCAGGCAAAATATATGTAGTGTACTGACATTATTTCATTATTATCATTGTACTGCGCCTATCTCTAGATCGATTAGATATACAGCGTTTGATAATGCACAGCTGGTTGTTTGATTTGTGATTTTTAGGGTTCTGTACCCAAATGGGAACAAAGGGAACTCTATTACCCTAGTACCCTTTGGATACGGAACCCTATTACTAAGGCTCCACTAGCTGTCCGTCTGTAGCGAGCCTCTATCTCTTGAACCATTATACATAGACACTAGATTTTTACAGAGTATGCAGAACGGTGGCCGTTATAACAACAAATACTAAAAATAATAAAATATTCAAAATAAATGGGGACCGCCAGAAAAGAAACGCTATTTTTCGACGTTTTTCGCTTTATCTTTTGAACCCTAAAAGGTAAACAGATCAAATTTTTACAATGCATTTACTTTTATGGCTTGTATCAATTTATATATAAAAAATTGAAAAATAATGAAAATTTGGTGGTACGGAACCCTCCGTGTGGGAGATCGACTCGCATTTGGCCAATTATTTACAAAAATGGAGTAGCAAACAAGTTTGCCATTTACACCTATAGTGAACTCTATATAGAAAAGGATTTGGACTTCAAAAGAATACAATTGAAAATTATGGTACAAAGCTAATTATGCATGCTGCATGCTGAAAGCCTATTTGAGGGTTAAATCGAGAGGAATCACACATAACAGATCTTCCCCCAAAAGGGCCGTGGTCTGCAATAAGTAAATTAATAAAATATTGTGGGTGTATGTTAAACACCCACAATATTTTATTAATACGAAGTTATACTTCTTTGGCTTCGGTAGTCTTTTCTGCATTACTTGCAACATTTACTAGCCAACTCCTTGATATCATTAGTTGTCGATGTTGCAAAAATGCAGTCTCATCGTTTTCTCCAAACGAAGTATAACTTCAACAATTGCCAAAATATTCCTTAGTAAAATTCCATCAATTTCGTAACCATCAACAGTGTCAACATGTTTCCCTAACAAACTTCTTTTAATTGCTTTCAGGACTCCAGAGACGTGACCACGGGTTTAACTGGCAATTAACACCTTTGACATCACACCATGTATGAAATACAGGTCAATGAGTTTCACATCATCATGTTCAATGGTAACAACCTCATTGGGTTTTGTGTGTGATAAATAGGTAATTTAGTGTTGTCTTCGCGTGTTAGATTAAATATGTTGGTTACTATAAAAATACTTATATTGATATATTCGTTATAGTAAAAAAACATCGATTGTTTAAAGATAATTTGTATAAAACTAAAAAGAGAAGTAATGTAGACTATGTAACTCCCATAATTTAAACGAATTTCGACACCTCATATGGTAAAATCCGTCAGACCAAACGATCTGCATGGCGTGCCAAAGAATCAAACATACATGTATTTACATACATACGCTCTGAAAACTGTTCTGTAAATGTACCGTAGTCAGTAAATGTTTACCGAAAGTACGTTGGTTTTAAGCCCAAACAAAGCAACATTTTTCCTTCACTTCGCTTCGCTTCATTTTGCTTCGATTCACTATACTTCTCTTTGCTTCGCTTCCCTTCCCCTCGCTTCACGTAATCACTCCTGATTATACAACATCAGGCGGACTGCATTTCTTATTACAACATGAAATAGGGCGAGAAACCAGTAATGAGAAAAATTTCAGAGGAAAGTAAATTAAATTTTATACTATGAAAAAGTCCGCGTCTAATTTTCTTTAAACTGATTGCATCATTCAAAGAACCGGGGTTTCGTAGAATTTCTGATTTTGCAAATATTTCTAAGTCCTCACTTAGTACCGTCAACTTACGTCAGACAATATTTAAATCTGCGAAGTAGCATACTTAATATTTACGGAAAATTTGTCATTCGTTCAATTTTTGCTGGTGCTTACAAATCTTACGAAATGCCTTTACACAAGACATGACACGATGACGACGCGCAAAGAATTGGTTCTCCAAAAATCGATCTTCGATCTTTCCAGCCGAAAAGGTATGAAGATTGCGAAAAAAAAGCTCATCAGGCACTGAAATACACATCCGTCAGCAAAAAATGTCTATAACACAGCATTCAACCTACTTTAAAAAGATCGATTTTCGATGTTGTAGGGTGAAATTCAATGAATCGATCCGTTACTGGAGATCAATAAAATAATCGTTTTTTTTTACCAAAAGATCGACTCTTCGATTAATCAATCTCAGTTCGCCATCCCTAAGTCACAACACGTGGCACCGCCCTCGTCACGACGAACGTCACGACATCGCAATGTCACGACGTGACGTCATGTCGTTTGTACCTACGTAATTACGTACATAATTATGTACGTTTACGTTTTAGCACTAAACTTATCACATTAATTCCACATGACGTAATTTTAATCATAACATATGTATTATCCACTATTTTAAAGAACGCCCACGATAAATTATTATGTACAGTTAAAACGATGCTCGAAGTGATTTACACTACACATTAATCGTTAATCTGAAACCAACTGCTCGTAAAACAAATTAACTGTCTAGTTTATCTGTATTATTCTGCCTTATAATAATAAATTATATGTCATTTTGCATATCATAAGTTCTTATTTAGTACCAACAACTTAAGTCAGTCAACGCCTAAGACTTAAGGGCTCGAACACAAAACTGCGATGCGACGCGATGCGAATTCGCAACGCAGAAAATTGCGATGCGAATTGCTGCGATGCGATATCGTGCGGCGTAGCGTCTCTCAGGGTGACCAACAAAAACAACCACTGTGCGATGCGAATCAATTCGCAAGTTCTTGCGATGCGTCGAGGGAGCTCGCAGATTTTTGCGATGCGACGTCGCATCGCAGTTTTGTGTACGAACCCTTAATGTAACGTTGTCGTTCTAACATCTCAATTTTTCCTTTCGTTTAAGAATTTTACGATAAATCCTTTTACGGTCTATGGAGTAAAATAAATTCATACAACACGCCGTGTCACGAAGCCATGTCGGGTCTCGAAGCGATGTCGTGTCGTAAAAAACTACGACGTCCCTCCTAAAAAGTCACAACGCGTGTTGACGCTCACGTTAAGAACATCACGAATTCGCAGTGTCACGTCGATCGTTTATATATACCAACGTAATTATGTATGTATAATAATGTATATGTTTTAGCACTAAACTTATCACATTAATTCCACATGACGTAATTTTAATCATAACATATTATCCACTATTTTAAAGAACGCCCACGATAAATTATTATGTACAGTTAAAACGATGCTCGAAGTGATTTACACAACACATTAATCGTTAATCTGAAACCAACTGCTCGTAAAACAAATTAACTATGTAGTTTATAATGTCATCTGTGTTCTTCTGCCTCGTAATAATATACATATTTATAACAGCAATGTTAAACGCTGCTATGGTCTAGTTTGAAGGGGGAGACATACTTTTCCGGGGCGTCCCAGCTTAGTTCTCAGGGGTGACCTGTGGCCGACCTCAGGTAGGAATATCTAATCCTGTCTGGGGTTGATTAACGATGTCCATGGGCGGCAGTAGCCACTTACCATCATGTGGACTGCATACTCGTCTGCTACTCCTATATCATATAAATAAAATAACTTTATGAAGCCATCTACAATGATTTATCTTGAGATCCTAATTCTATATTAACCATGTTTAATCATCAACTGTATTGAAGGTGGTACCCATAGTAGTTCGACTCTGAAGGCACTACCGTCACTCCTTTTTCACATAATAACAGCAGTGTTTGACGCTACTGTTCGGAGTTAAAGGGTAAGGAATACATACCTATCCGAAGTGTTTCAACTCAATCCTCACAGGGTGGCCGACCTCAGGTAGGACTCTTATCTTACATGGGGTTGATTACAAAGGTCCATAGGCGACAAGTGTCACTTACTATCAGATTTATTACTTCATTACTTCATCTACTACCATCTACCTACCTTCGACATCAGACATTAATTCTTGGTAGCAACCAATCTATGACGCATTTTAAAATAGACAAATTACTATTACTTTGAATAAAATAAATAACAAAAGCAATTTCTAATTTAAAAATCCTATTAGAAAAAGAAACATACGAACATAATACACGAAATCAACAAGGTAGGGAATTGGGATTACTTCACTAATATTCTCTAACAAAATCCCCAAGGAGACCTGAACTCACGGTTTAATTAGGATGCCTTTAAAATTAATGACATTTTGGAGAAACTCAGCAATATAGAATGCAGTCAGTGATTACATTCACTGACCTCGTACCTCATAGTAATATACCTACTGGTAATTTTTATAATATTGCAGTAGAAAATGAGTATACAGTCTACCTGTGGTAAGTGGCTACTGCCGCACATGGACATGTGTTATCAAACCCCAATAAGACGAGGTTCCTGATGCTGGTCACAGATGCTATGCCACCCCTGAGGATTAAGCTGGAACTTCGGAAAAGTACGTCTCCCTTACCACACCCTTCAAACCAGAACACAGCAGTACTTAACACTGCTGTTATGATGCAGAAATAAGTGTGGCGGTAGTGTCGCCTGAGTCGAACCATAAAGCGTTCTACCACCTTTAAGGATCTCTAGATAAATCATTATAGATGTCTTCACAGAGTAATTATTTATAAATTTGTAGGTACACCCTTCAAACCAGAACACAGCAACGCTTAACACTCCTGTTATGAGGCAATAATAGGTGTCTCCCTTACAACACCCTTTCAACAATTTTTTTTCAGAATACAGCAGCGTATAACACTGCTGTTGTTAGACAGAAAAGGATATGATGGTGGTGCCACCGGAGTCAAACTAAAGAGGATTCTACCCCTTCAAAACATTAAATCAAATATGAATAAATCATTGAGATTATTTATAGATGAGTATGGGTGGTAGTCGTCACATACCACCACGTAAATTGCATGCTGATTTGCTTCTATAGAAAATCATTACGTTGCATATTTCACTCCGAATTGCAATACGCCTACTAAAAATACACGATATACGATACTCAAGGGAGCTATTTCCCCTCCCGACGTCAATATATTAAAATAATCGCCGTATTTTGATCGGAATACTTCCGCCAAGTAACTTTTATATTAAAGGGATAAATTGGCGTTCTACGTACAAATGATTAAATCAGGATCCTATTCAACGAACATTATTATGTAAATAGGGAAAGAATAGTTCATTACCTTTTGTGAAGTGTTAATGAAGTGAAAACTTATTTAACGGCGTTGTGCACTTTTTGTGATGGGTAAAAAATGTTAAACAGTACACGTGACGTGATCGAAAATTCGTAAGGCGGCAAAGCAAACCGCAAAAGTCAAGATGTCATCCGGTGTCAGCATAAAAAATATGTCAATGGGTGTCAGCATGGAAAAAATAAGTCAATGAGTGTCAGTTTCATTATTTATTTACTATATTTTATTTTTCAGGCTAGGTTTTGAAAGTTTTCACTTCTGCGGCACACGCGGAATGCAACCCGTTGATTTTATTTACCGTAAGTATATGTATGTCTTGTTCTTTGGCATGCCCTGCAGCAAACGCCTTCACTGATTTTAGCATATGATCTCATTTTAGTCAAAATTCAGCAAGTTTTATTTGTTGTTCTATAGTAATTCTCTAGTTCGTAATTTGTCAACAGGTTTCCATTTTTGCTTTTGTTTGTTTTTTTTTTTATATATCGATGAAAAAATATATAAAATGTATATTTATGGTTAAACTGGGCACACGCTAGTAATATTAAAACAGAACAGTAGACCTGCCTGATATTAAAAGGTGGCAGCTTAACCACGAAGGGTTGTAACCACTTAAAATATTCCCTTTAACGTTTTTTCCTAATGGATAAAGTCATTAAAGCGCTTACTCCGTAGCGAAACACATAAAAGGAAATGTAAATTCCGCTTCAAAGATTTTAAAAAACATGAGGTGAATGAATTCACTGACCTAAGAGTTCTAGGGTAGGACCTTGGGCTTGAAATAGAAGTCTTGTGTCAATAGTCACCGTGCGATACTGTATGAGATGTACGAGCTGATATGAAAAGGTTCTTTGTGGTGCTACGGAGAAGAAAAATGTAAACATACTCGTACTTTATAAAATGTATTTCTTTGTGCAATATTAAATATATGTATCATTTTAGAGGCGCATTTTTATATTTACCAAACGGTAAACATCTATTATTGTAGTATAGGTAAAAAAATAAGCAACATGATATTTTTTAATTGTGACGTTATTTTTGCAAATAAGGGACATGACATTGGCTACTCGTAAATGGAATCTCTTAATTGTGTAAATTTACAAAGATTTTGCGAAGAAATTCTTATCTCTTAATTATAATAAGTGATGTATAATGTATATCTTTTCATTAGCTCTGTAAAAATATATCAATTACTTACCGACTTCTTTTGTGTTTATTAATATATTAATATGAAAATATTTGGATGGGGAGGACTTCAGGGAAACGCCAAGTACTTCCTTAAAATACTTCAAAGTAATATCTTAAGCTCGACCATAAATATTTAATTTTGCCAAAGTAATAAGGCTTTGGATAAGGCAGATAAAGACACGCTTCAAATAAGGCGATTAACTAGAATTTTCTGTTATGTGCTCAGCACCTCTTATGTTGATTATTTAGCACAACTTAAATATTTATAACTTATATCTTTGAACCTTTCATAAACCCTAACTTTTCAATAATAAATTAGATACATATAAAGATAACTGATAGACCTTTAAGAACGTTTTAAGAATATCAATAAATACTACTTAAATATCAAATCTCAATCAAATCTTAAATAATATATTCAAACAATAGTTTTTACCTTTTTTATTTTCTATACGTATCTCATTAATTTTTATACAAATTAATTTATTATGATGTATGTATTTTACATAAATTATGTCCTAATGGATACTATTTTATTCATGTGTTACAACGATAAACTGTTTTGGATTTACATTAATATTTAATTACAAGAGCAGTTCACCAAATATCATAATTTATCCCGGTAATATATCGTTATATTTACTCTTATTTGGTAAACCTCAATTAAATATTTGCAGAGCTTCACATAATGTATGACTCGCTGCATACTACATATATTGCAAGATAAGCAGTGATAGCCTAATGGTTAAAAAACTCGGCCTCTCGAACCAGGGGTCCGAGGTTCAAATCCCAGGCACCTCTGATTTTCAAAATTATGTGCGTATTAGAAATTAATTATCACTTACTTAAAACGGTGAAGGAAAACATCGTGAGGAAACCTGCGTACCTGAGAGAATTATATAAAAAAAATCTCAAAGGAAGTGAAGTCTACCAATACCCACTTGGCCAGAGCGGTAGACTATGGCCTAATCCTTCTCATTCTGAGAGGAGACCCGTTCGCAGCAGTGTGACAGTAATGGGTTGATGACGATAATGTGCAAATGGCATGAATAAAACCAAAATTATGTACATTATCAATTTTATCAAAATGTGGCCCGCGCGGTTGTTTTTACAGCTTTTATTTCTTTTTCGTGGAACTCTATACACTTTCTTAATAAAATGTCGCCTAAGTTAATATTCATAACATGTCCATGTGGTGGTCGCGAGAAAGGGGCTCCATTTTAGAGGTTATTCAGACAGACGCTTCAAACCTTCAATAATTATGTTTTTCAAAACAAATACTAATCTGTGGTGTTTTTGTTATAAGTACCGTATATACTTTTATGCATTTAGTTCTATTTTGACGTGACAAACAGACCCTTCAATTTTTTTTTATAATATAGGAGTAGCAGATGAGCATACAGTCCACCTGATGGTAAGGGGCTACTGCCGCCCATGGACATCTGTAATCAACCCCAGATAGGATTAGATATTCCTACCTGAGGTCGGCCACAGATGCGCCGCTACCCCTGAGGACTAAGCTGGAACGCCTCGGAAAAGTCTGTCGCCCTTACCACACCCTTCAAACCGGAACACAGCAGGGCCTAACACAGCTGTTATTAGGTAGAAATAGGTGTGGCGGTGGTGCCGCTGGAGTCGAACCGCAAAGGGTTTTACCACCTTCATTTTATTTATTCCTATAGATTATGTAAGAAGATAGTCTACGTGCTACCACAAAATAAAGCAAATTACGTAGACGTGGGGTGCTACGTTAGGACAAAGCTACGTAAAACGTAGCATGCGTGCTGCTACGCTCGTAGAGTGCTCCCTATGGATCTTTTGTTGGACGTAATGTTTTTTCGTAACTTCAGTACCCTTACCATGAGTTTTTACCTTTTGACAAATAAGACTGTTTTGGTATTTGTTAACGTATTTGCCCATACAAATTCTAATCAGAGCCCCTAGCGGATTGTATCAGAACTATAGTGTCAGTAACGTATCATTAAATGTCTAAATTGACAAAATGGCGCTTTATGTTTTGTCTCTCTTTTTGCGACAAAAAGACTTGAGCACTTATTGTTACGTTTTCTCTGTCTACTGAAGCAAACGGAACAAAATAAGGGATTGAGTAAACGTAACGTAAAATTGTGGGATGTTTTGAAAACTCATGGTAAGGGTACAGAATTCTTATTCTTACGGTTGACAACAACTTCCTATTGCTTTTATCGGTTAGTATATCAACATAATAATTGGATCGAAAAAAACAGAGAAAAATGTATAGAAATATACAAAATTGGATTAGGTTAGGTTAGGTTAGTCGTAATTTTCGTACGCAATATTTCTTTTAAATTCCATTTACAAAAGTACGGTAAGGCATTAAAAACCTATTATTAAAATTCTAAAAACATACGTATATTTTATTCATGTATACTTCCTTAATAAATTAATCTTATACCTTTATAATATCATCAAACGAAGTAATTTACTAAGCGCGGTATACTTAAATTGAAGTATCGTAAAGACAACTCTGTTATAATCCTATTTAATCAAACTTGGCCTATTGTTTCAAAACTTAAGGACAATGGATTAAATTAATAACCGTTTGTGTTTTATAGACTTTCTACAAGGTTATATAAAATGTAAGTAAGTAGTAACCTTGTTTTATAGTAGCTATTTGGGTAGTAAAATCAATGATAGCCCAGAGGCTTTTAGTGCGACCTCTCACGCTAAAGAAATTTTATAATTTATGTAAGTTGATCTAATATGGAGAAATGTGATGGTGGTAGAAAGTGGTTAGACTTCGGAGGTACCACCACACCTATTTCTGTTTCTGTCTGTTAAGCGCTGCTGTAGACCGGTTTGAAGGGTATGGTAAAGGAAGATAGAAAACATTTTATTCGGATAATTGCAACGCAAAGGAAAACACTACTAAAGGAGACATACTTATCCGATGCGTTGTCCTACGTAGTATTCAGGGATAGTAAGCCTGTAGCAGTCAGCCTGTTGCGAACCTCAGGTAGGATGTTTATCTTATCTGGGTTTGATTACAGGTATTGAGCGACAGTAACCATTAACCATCATGTGTACTGCTTAAATATTTGCAACCTTATAAAAAAGTTTTTTTTAGAAAATTTTCGTCTTTTACTTTTACTTTCAATTCAAAAGACGCCGTTACCTAATACTAAAACGTTTTTATTACAACAACAACCTTTTCATTACAAAGCAAGCGTAATCAAAGGGAGTCGTTTCGAACCGGAAATATCCTTATTCCGTTACAGAAAAGAAATCATTTACCAAACAAAGCCATCTAAGGGCTAAAACACATAAATACGACACGACGTCGTGTCGTGTAACGTTACGTTGTCACGTCGTGGAAAACTACGACGTGCATCGTAAAGTTCACGATATTATAAAAAATTGTAATGCAAATTTACGTAATTTTTTACCCGACAGCGGAGGGTATAGTTTTTCGAACATATGTATGCGTGTCTCATTTTTTCACACGCCCTAGTCCAAACGGATTACCGGATTTTCACATAGATTTTCACGTAGATGTCGTTGGATTAGTCTAAATCGTGGGATTTATATAGGCTAGGCTTTCCTTTTTCAATTAATCACGTTAATTCATAAGTTAATATTCGGCTTAAACAGCAATAACTTAATTGGCATTCGGGCTTTTTTTGTGTTTTTATTATAATTGCACGAATTGTCTTTCGTATTATCTGCAGCCTAAACGGCTTCACGGTTTTAAACCTTTGAGATGTCGTTATATTCGTCTAAATTGTAGGAGTAACATAGGCTATTATAAGCAGTCGGATATTAGTCTTTGTAATATTTCTCTAGTTGTAAATGACATTTGCTCCAGTCCACTAAGCATTTATAATTCAAAGGCGCTCTTTGTACTAGGTTCTTCCCTATTTTGTCATTAATCACTCCCAGAGAGCAATCTAGTTAATATTACATAACTAATTCCCTTCCTAATGGATCCGGTTTTTCTCAATTAGAGAAATAAACCTACTATAGATGAATAAAATATATCGTTAAATTTCGGAAATAGAGTTCTATTTGTGATGATCTGCTTATTTGTCGAACATGTTTGTTACGAACTGCACATTTGATAAACTATGTTTGTGACGCATTAAATGTCGAACAAATATCGTTTACTAATAACTGCTTGATTTTGATTTTACAACTAAACTATAATAATATATTTCACGGCTTGTTTAAATTATAAACTACTTATAGTAGGCGCGGCTTCGCCCGCAGTTTAAAAAAAAATACCATGACATAAATATAACTGAAGGTAAACACCTTCATTGGAAAGACAGTGGCGGCGTCTGTGGAAAATTGGTCGTACCAACTCAGAAAGCTTCGTGGGCTTATGCACAAAAACTTTGCTAAAGATCACCACATAATCAAATGGATAGCTTACGATTCTATAAGGACATACAGACAAACATTCATTTTTATATGGACTAAAGACGTTTATAGTAGAGCTCTTGTTACGCTTGTCGAGTTATCAAGACCGAATGTGACTAAACCTCTACTGTAAATTGTCGAGTTGGGCAGTCTGCAACATCAGATTGAGGTTACAATTTTTGTTGACAAAGTTACAGTAGCATACAAGCAAGCGGTCTGCTATTCATGAATGCGTCAATAAACAACCTCGGGTAAGACTATTTTTATAATATAAGAGTAGCGGTTGATTACAGATGTGCTGATTGTAGGCAGCAGTCGCCACTTACCATTAGGACCGCATGCACTTTTGTCACCGCTATATTATAAACTAGCTGACCTGACAAACTTTGTACCGCGTCAAAAACCTATTTATCAAATATATTTCATATAAAATATAGCCTATGTTACTCGTGGATAATGTAGCTTCGAATGGTGAAAGAATTTTTAAGATCGGTTCAGTAGTTTTTGAGCCTATTCATTACAATCAAACAAACAAAGTTATCCTCTTTATAATATTTGTATAGTCCATACGCTATTTCCATAAGCTAAGTTACATTAAATCATTTAGACCGTTCCACAGCTTAATTATTCGTCCAACGAAAGGCCGAATCTTTTTTGGGAAGGGGCCTGTCTTCATTTCGTATGCTTAGTCAATGAATTGTTAATAGTGTAAGCCCGTAAACATAGACTTAGGTCGTTACTTATTCCCTTTGCTGACCCTTGCCATTGTTTTGAGTTAACGTCAAATTTCTACGTGTAATTGTTAACGCACATTTATATTAGTAGTAAATTAAGGCCCTTATTAATAAATGAAGAACCCTCTGTGGGTCTACTCCGGGGGCCAGCCTCTGCGACATTCTGCCTAATACAGCAGAGGTAAGCGCTGCTGTACTCTGGTTTGAAGTGTGTAGTAATGGAGATGTCTCCAGATACTTCGGAAAAGTATGTACTTTTCCGGGATATTCTGTGGCCGACTTCAGATAGGTAACTAATCGTATTTGCGGTTGATAACAGATGTCAATAGCAAGTTATGATCAGGTGGACTGCATGACCTGCTCTGCTATTCCTATATAATAAAAATTAGTTAATTATAGTGAACTGTGTGAACCTATCAAAGATTCAAAATTGACAATTTCTATACTTAAATAACTTTGCATACAAACTGGCATGTTTTACAAACATTCAATATGTTAAACAACTTGATACAGATTTTCATTATTTTTTCTCTTTCAAACCACGTAATTAATTTATTTATTGCGTGAATTAATTTATATTAAACAAATAACGTCAAAAAACCAGAGACGACTCCCTAAGTTTTCAACCCTGGACCCCGTCTCGAGACACCCCTAAGCAGGGCAATCTATTTAAATCTATGACGGTAGGTACATTTGTCTTACCATCAAGTTTCCTTGTAAATTAATTTGTTGAACGTAAACGGTACAAAAGGTTGCTTGACTGTTTGAAATAATGAGATGGAAATAGCTTCGTTAATTATATTTGACGTGAAACGTATTATGTACATAATGAATTCTGTTTACGAAGCGCAAGCTCTGTCTTCACAATAGAATGGAGTCATATTTAGTCCTTTTGTATGCACTCGTACTCGTAGTATGAAAACAGTAGATTGTATTTTGTAAACCTTGTTAGAGCAAAAGGCACTCCACAACACTCCCAAAGATGTAATATAGAAGCTTTCCAACGCAAAAAAAAAAAGAAATCCGGCAAGTGGCCGTCGAGTTCACCCAAGAAGGGTTTCGTACAATGGTTTACATATTGTCATTATTATTATTGAACAAAACAGTCATTTAAATAAATGTTTTAATGATTATACCCAGTAATTTTTACTTTACTAACTTTTAACTATACTGACTGTACCTATTTTCAAACTGTGTTTTAGTAATCCATTATCTCTTATATCTATTTATTTTCTATTACTATACTGACTGTACCTATTTTCAAACTGTGTTTTAGTGATCTATTATCTCTTATATCTATTTATTTTCTATTCAGCGTTTTTTTTTTATTTTTTGAGCTATCATTAGACTTTTGTTTTTGTCATTATTATTATCGAACAAAACAGCGATTTAAATACATGTTTTGACGAGGACCCGTAGTAATTTACTTTACTGAGTTTTAGCCATATTGACTATACCTATTTTCAACATATATTTAATTATTTATTTTTTAATTTCTAATACTGTGCGATTTGTATTTTTGAGCTTAACTTTACGATGAATTTTATACGTTTTTTATAAAGACAAAGTCCTCACTAACGATGTGCACTAATCACCGAGATCGTCACGTGGCGCATTCGGTCATTATGAAAACTTGAATGAGGATTTCACGACGCGGCGGCGCGGATGAAAAATATCATTAGACTTTGAATAAATATGTGCGTGTCGCCAGTTTTTTTAATAAATACTGTATATAATTGTGTGTGTGTGTGTGTGTGTGTGTGTGTGTGTGTGTGTGTGTGTAGTTGGTACAGTCAATGCGTCCTTGTTGAGAACTTTTGCACATTTATTATCGACGACCCACGTGGCAGAAAGATTACCATATCGGTATAACAAGCAGTGGATTCCGTGTTCAATCCTCGGCCAGACATTAATGAATTTAGATTTCTGTTCTGATTGTGGGACATTGCTACAATCTTTATATCAGGTCACGAGTATAGAAATCGTTTATAAAGGTCACTTGTATACCTTAAAAGTACACCTCATACATGATTTTAGAGTATTGTGAAGGTTCTCGTTTGAACTATAAGTACAAAAATACCACGTTCGCCTTTAGACACCTGACTAATTGCGAGTTGAACTCGCGCACAGATTCTTATATTCCATTTATTACTGAATGATTTTTATTTTTTTAGCTATACTTTACGAATAATTTTATACTTTTTTATAAAGACAAAATCCTCACTAGTGATGTGCACTTGAATGAGGATTTTACTTTGAATAACCATATGTGTATCGACAGTTTTTTTTATAAATACAGGATTTAATAATAAAACATACTTGCTTACTTAGTAAAGAAAGTTATATTTACTATTTTATGTTTAAATATGAATTTTCTACATATGGACGGATGAATCGAAACTCAACCAGTAGAATAGCACACATGAAATGAATTGAAACTAGAGGCAACACTTATTACTTTCCTTTTTACAACTTTATTTAAAAATTCACTAACTCTACAACATTTTTCTCTGTCAAAATGAAAATCCAGTTAGCGGAGTGAAATTCAATTTATTCGGAACGCAGTTTCGGTTGAAGAATGCTAACAATTCTCCGCTCGTTCAGACCCTGTGCTTTCAACATGCCGACATGAAATATGGCCACTTTTTAACTTACTGTTTCATATCACTACACGCTTTTCGAATTAGTGGAATAATCAATAAGTTATTGTGCAGGGAAATTTTAAAATATAATACAGTTTGTTTTTAAATTGAGTTATATGCAATTCATATTTGGTATATTATACCTATTATTGATTTAACCGCCTTTTAAGTGCCATATTTTTGACACAAAAGAGACAATTTTGAATAAATGTTGTTCAAATTAAATAATGGATAATTTCATTAAATTTAAAACGAGAGCAACTATTTATAACTTTCCTTTTTAAATCTTCAATCAAAAATCTACTAGCTCTACAACATTTTTCTCTGTCAAAATGAAAATACAGTTAGTGGAGTGGAATTCAATTTATTCGGAACGCAGTTTCGGTTGGAGAACGCTAACAAATCTCCGCTCGTTCAGAGCCTGTGCTTTCAACATGCCGTCATGAAATATGACCACTTTTTTGTTTTCTGTTTCATATTACTACACGTTTAAAATTAGTGGAATAATCACGGAGCTATTATGCAGTAAAATTTTAAAATATAATCCCTTTTTTTAATTATATACGAGTACTTAATTATAATAAAGATAAAGATAATTTGACACTAAAGAGACAATTTTGAATAAATGTTGCTATAATTAAAGAACCACAAATATTGCATGATCTCATTGAATTTAAAACAATATTTGTAACATTTTTTAAAACCACAATTAAGATACTTATGGATAGATAATCAAGTACTTAATAGAAATGAGACAGTTACAGCCTTGCGACTACGATCTGGACACATTCCATGTAACAGATTTTCGTACATGATGCGTAAAAATACATCACCTAACTGCCCAACGTGTAATGTCGTAGAAGATCCCTACCATATTTTAATGGAATGTGTGCAGAATAGTAACGAGCGGAAAAATGTTAATTTTAATTTTAATTTGATCGGATGCTGCAATAGCATGCTGGCGAATCCGACGTCTAATGATGCCAGAAAGCTTTATGGACTCATTAGACCCTAGATAGCTTAAATTTTAATTGATTATAATTTGATTAATTTATTGCTTGGTTAAGTATATTAAAATGTTGATAACCAGGGCGGCGTGATCGCATGAGCGATAAAGCCCTTTCTTTTCTCTGAATAAAAAAAAAAAAAAAAAAAAAAAAAAAACCACAATCAAAAATGCACTAACTCTACAACATTTTTCTCTGTCAAAATGAATTTCCAGTTAGCGCAGTGAAATTCAATTTATTCGGAACGCAGTTTTCTGTTGGATAATGCTAACATTCTCCGCTCACTCGGACGCCGTTCTTTCAACATGTCGTTATGAAATATGACCACTATTTATTATTGTTTCATATTTTGCTAGATTCGCAATTTTGTGAAATAATCAATGAACCATTAGTTCATTGATTATTTCATATTTTTTTATAAAATGTAGTTCTATTTATTTTAAAAGAGTGTTAATTAAATAATTTATTCATTTATTTATTGTTAATTAGAACGATACATAAGTCACTTTTAGTGTAAATGATTAAAATTATGTATAAATGATGATTTTAGAGTAAATAATTAACATGTCAAATTCAATGTCATAATACAAAGGAATTCATTTTTAAATAGAATAAAACATGTATATAACAGCTGAAAGTAAAATTTTTACGTTTAAGAATTAATAAGAACTAACAATAATTAAATAATCGATATCAATATGATAAAATATTGTATCTCATATTGAGATATCGTCAAAATATGACTCGTCATTAATGTTTCATATTCCTGAATTTTGATTTTGTGGAATAATCAAGTAGCTGTTATGAAGTGAAATTTTTAATTGACTTTTCAATTTGTATGCGTTTAAAAAAGAATATCAATTTGCTGTACGTCTACTGTAAAGCTCTTTATTATAATGGACGTTTGAATGCTTAAAAATTACCATATTATTGACAGTAATGAGTACATGAATAAAGTAATATTTTATTTGAAATAGTAATTTTCTTGGATTCATCTTAACCAAAAATGTATTATGAAGAATTAGGTACATTCATTTGTTTTTTAATAAAATTACCAACAAAAAATCTAATTAAGAACAAGGAAATAAACAAAAAACTATTTTTATATTAGATTGATAATGTTTTAATTTTTTGTCGCAGTGAACGTGAAGTTATGGGCCTAAACGAATTTAATATTTTTATAATTAGATTCTATAAAAACGAATGTAAATAACATTAGAGCGGTATCGATTTTTTAATGGGTTCTGTTTGTTTCAATTTGAATGACACTAAATTATTTTTATATACAAACAAATCTATTTGTCTCCAGCACATAAAATTGTAACAAACACTTTAAAAATATTTTGAACCAACTTCCCAATGAAAAGAAGAATCTTTCGTGTTGATCTCTCGCTTGGACACGATTTATGTCGTAATCCAGCAAACTTTGACTTCAACAGCGACTTTAGAAGTAAGTACTGATCCAACATTTATTTCAATGATTTATTACTTTTGAGTGACCTCAAAGTCGCTTTTTTTAAATATTTTGCATTTAATATTCTCAAGTATATTGCTTTTATAAAACCTCATCTAAATATAATTATATAACTTAAGGTGACTGACTGACATAGTGATCTATCAATGCACAGCCCAAATCACTGGACGGATCGGGCTGAAATTTGGCATGGCATTTATGACGTAGGCATCCGCTAAGAAAGGATTTTGATCAATTCTACCTCCAAAATATTACTTCGTAACGCGAACGAAGCCGCGGGCAAAAGCTCGTTCTGAAAATAAACCTATGCCCAACAGTTGAAAAATAACGATAAAACATATACCTTAACAAAAACAACGAAGCTGAGTCTACAGACACGACTCATTTCCTCGTTACCAACTCGGATTTTCAAGAATACTTGTACTGACATCAACTGGAGTGCACTTTCCACACTAATTGGCCTCATACTAGACTGCTCTAGTGTCTAGCTTGTAGTCTATGCATGCTCTAGTACATACTCGTTGAGAGCTTTTGCACATTTATTATCGACGACCACATGCAACATATCTGATAGTAAATTCCGGGTTCGATCCCCAGCCTAACATATACCCATACCCATATTTGAAGGTGGTAGAACCCTTTGTGGTTCGACTCCGGCGGCACCACCGCCACACCTATTTCTACCTGATAACAGCAGTGTTAGGCGCTGCTGTGTTCCGGTTTGAAGGGTGTGGTAAGGGAGACAGACTTTTCCGAGGCGTTCCAGCGTAGTCCTCAGGGGTAGCGGCGCATCTGTGGCCGACCTCTGGTAGGAATATCTAATCCTATCTGGGTTCATTACAGATGTCCATGGGCGGCAGTAGCCACTTACCATCAGGTGGACTGCATGCTCGTCTGCTACTCTTATATTATAAAAAAAAAAAATACCCAAATGATGAATTTAGATTTCTGTTCTGAATCTGGAACACTGGAACCCCTAGTAGGGCCATGAGTAAGGAAAGCGTTATTTATAATATGACTAGTGGTGCCCGCGGCTTCGCCCGCATTTTAAAGAAATAATATGACATACATAAAACGGAAAATTTGTACCTGCATTGGAATGACAGTGCTGCCATATGTCGAAAATTGGTCATACCAACTCCCAAGCCCTCGTGGGATCTTGGACAACAACTTTGCTAAAGATCATCACTTGATCAAATGCATAGTTTCCGATTCTATAACTACTTACGAATTAAAAATTAATTTAAAAAAACCTTTTCTTACGGACTAAATTGTGAATCTAAACCATTCTCAAGTCCCCTTGAACACACACAACAAATTTCATCTAAATCAGTCTAGTCGATTAGGAGGAGTTCAGTGACATACACACGCACATAAGAAATATATATATAAAGAATTTAGTAAGGCCACTTACATACTTCTTAAAGTTACACCTTGTACAACATTTCTGAATATTGTAAAGAAACCATGCCAAAAGTACCAAGTTCGACACAGAACATAGTATCATACAGTATTGTAAAAAACTGGTGACGTAGTAAATTGGAAACAGTGGCTACGGAACCCTAAAACAAAAATAGTTAGCGACAGTGGCATCCTAAGCGAATGTCAAAGAGTTTTACCACCTTCATAACAATTCAAATCTCTTATAAATACAAGCGAAGCGACCAGCAATAAGCGAATATAATGTGATGATAACTAGAGGCTGGAGGTGGTAATGAATAAAGCACGAAGCCAAAATTATACCTATATGCTAATAGGAATTGATAATCTTGTAATCCTTAATACTATAGGTAAGTTAAGACGCAGATTACAGCTATGTATTCAAATTAATCGGCATAATATCGAATAATTAATGGGTTAATGCTTATTATGGGACTTTCGACACTATTCGTTGACAACTGGGAAGAGTGACACTATGCGGTACCAAATTCCGATAACGTACGCAGTACTATACTCTTAGTATGAGTTTTTACGATTTTAACTAAAATGACTTTTTTGGTATTTCTTTCCGCCCCTAGCGGATTGTATCAGAACTGATTGGAAATATATGGAAAATAAGGGTACTGTATCAAGAAGCTCGGAGTGCGTTACCAAATTCCGGTAACATACACTTTTACAAAATAAAAAGGTTTTCATTTTATGATATAGTGTACTACATATAATTATAATAAATATACTTCGACTCAATAAAGACTGTACTCACAATTAGCCGCATATTTAACCTCACAAAAATATGTGAGCAAGAAATATACAAAATCGCCATTTTGAATTACAATCTTCATTCAATAATTACAGACATAGATAAGTATAGATATTTCCGCCTAATCCGTAATTGAAGGGAGCCATTAAATGGCTTAAACGGCTGAGAATTGTGTCAGTTATTTAATGGCTGTCATGGTGTAATTTACGCGGGACAATGCCGACATGGTTAAGTAATGCAAAAACACGAAATCGAAGAAAAAGTGCGAAGAAATATCGTTTCATTCGTAAATAATCTAAAAACTACATATTTTTAATATTTTTCAAACACGAAAATAGATGACAGTGACAATTTCAATTGTCAAAACTGGTTACATTTTCCTGTTAGGAGTGAGTAATCTTTACTAATATATGAAATATATACAGAAAGTTTTTATGTCACTGTATCGTAAAATCACAGGAAGAAACGTCTTCTAAATTTCTATAACATCTAAATACAACTCCAAACACAGCTTGGTCAACATACTAGTATTAGTGAAGCTAAACAGAAAAGTTTGAAGGGCATTTTCAAAAATAGATCGGTGTTAATAATAAAGAATACGCGTGCGGAGATCGCCGGATCGAAATCCGTGAAAAATATTTTTATTTACACATTTTCACGGATATGACTACGTGTCTGGTTTAGTTATGATGATTATTTTTTAAATAAGAATATGTAATTCTAAACCTAAACATAATATTTGTTTTTCTTTCCTTCTTACCTTTTACCCATTCATTCATTAATTATAATATATAAGGTAGTATTTTATGCGCATTATGCATGTGTGTAGTATAAACACAGATTCATCATCATCATCAACCCATTACTGTCCCACTACTGGGCTCGGGTCTCCTCTCATAATGAGA
The DNA here is from genome assembly GCF_041222505.1 of Epargyreus clarus. Classification (NCBI taxonomy): domain Eukaryota; kingdom Metazoa; phylum Arthropoda; class Insecta; order Lepidoptera; family Hesperiidae; genus Epargyreus; species Epargyreus clarus. The sequence continues at coordinate 13,561,080 of NW_027332212.1, forward strand.
AGGATTAGGCCATAGTCCACCGCACTGGCCAAGTGCGTATTGGTAGACTTAACACCTTTAGACCTTTGTGATATTTTTTTAATAAATCTCTCAGGTATGCAGGTTTCCTCACGATGTTTTCCTTCACCGTTTAGCTAGTGGTAATTAATTTTTAATACTCACATACTTTGAAAAATCAGAAGTGCCTGGGATTTGAACCTCGGACCCCTCGATCGGGAAGCCGAGTTTCTTAACCACTAGGCTATCACTGCCGTTGCCCCTGCCACTATTTATCGAAATTCGAGTTATTTATCTAAATATATATAACTCAAAGGTGACTGGCTGACATAGTGATCTATCAACGCACAGCCCAAACCACTGGACGGATCGGGCTGAAATTTGGCATGCAGGTAGATGTTATGACGTAGGCAACCGCTAAGAAAGGATTTTGATCAATTCTACCCCCAAGGGGATAAAATAGTTGATGAAAGTTTGTATCTATATAAATCTTATTAGTTAGTAATATTACTTCGTAACGCGAGCTAAGCCGCGGGCAAAAGCTTGTTCGAGTATAAACACAGATTATGTCTCGTATAATAACTCGAAATTCAATAAATAGTGAGCAAGTATATTTTAATTTTATTACATTATAAAATCACAGACATTAAAGTAAGATATTTCCAACAAGATTAAAAGCAAGATATTTCGTTATCTCACATTTTCAGGTCCCTAAAACCAATTTCTTTAGCACGACACGATTATTATTAAAACTTCATCCCATTAAGATCTTAATAAAATGATTTTTTTCTCGTTATCATCCAAAAACCAACTAATAATACGATTTCTTTCTCGAACTAGAATTCTATATCTAAATTTAGCTACAATTGAAGTATAAAATATGGTAACAATGAATAGAGATGTGCCGAGTCGGTCAAAATCTATATCCGCATCAGCGCCCCTAGCGGATTATCTCAGAACTTGGAAAATGTATGGGCCAATACGTAAACAAATACCAAAACAGTCATATTTCTCAAAACGTAAAAACTCATGGTAAGGGTATAGATACGGACCCAAAACTCAATTTTCCTACTCACCCACTTTCAGCGCACATATGGTGGCCTTGTACCGATAATTGACAACGTCCCTTACACGATGTGTTTTGATTGGCGTGGCGTGTGTGTTTGTTCAATGTACTACGTGATTACGTTTAAATTACGTTAGCCTTGAATAATGTCTATAAAAAGTTCAGTAAAGAGGTAAAAGATCCATTAAAAAGTACGGATATGATAGATCTGTTTCCATATCTCGGATATTCGCGGATACGGAAATTTGGCACATCACTAGTAACGAAATAATGATACTTAGAGTGTATTGGGTGAATATAGTCGTTATCTGCTACGGGTGGTCGGCGCGCGCGCAAATTTTTAATACCCATGCGGAGCTATTTTTGAAAATGAGTCTCAAATTATTTTTCTTTTTTCTATTAGTAGTAATAGTGAGTGGCCAAGGTCCTCCGGTGGTAAGGGTAGCTCATGGTGTCCTCCAGGGGGCTTGGCAGGAGTCAACGAATGGGCGCCAGTATGCCAGTTTCCAGGGGGTACCATATGCCCGTCCGCCCATCGGAAAATATAGGTTTAGGGTAAGTCCTTTGACTAATTTTATATTTATCGAGTGTAATTATTTTAACAATATATTTACTCTGGTGCCTGCAAATTCATAGAAAAAAAATAGAATTCAATAAATGTTATCAATCTAGAAAATTTCTGGGCATATTTTAAAACTCCTTATCATAGTATAACCTATGAAGGACACAAAATTATTTTAAATGTAAAAGAAACTTTACATTAAACCGTTGTTGGTTAGAATGGTACCAAAACAGATATATGCAATATAATCAACAAACAACAGATATTGCATTTCAACTCCTGCTTCAAGGATAGGAACGTTGTTAATAGCAAGATTGTCGTACAATATTTTATCCTCTTCCTGATTCCTCTACTATGTAGACCAGGGGTCACACAACAGGGTTTTGAAGGCGGTAGAACCCTTTGTGGTTCGACTCCGGCGGCACCACCGCCACACCTATTTCTACCTAATAACAGCAGTGTTCGGCGCTGCGATGTTCCGGTTTGAAGGGTGTGGTAAGGGAAACAGACTTTCCCGAGGCGTTCCAGCTTAGTCCTCAAGGGTAGCGGCGCATCTGTGGCCGCAAATATTAAGCGCGTAAGAAAAACTTTGCCCATCCCTGATCTAGGCCGTTACAGAAGTCCAAAGGTATAGTTCGCGCCACACTTCTAGTCCGCTCTGAAGTTGTTGCCCGCAGGTGTAGTCATACAATTTACTATGGCATCGCAATTCATTTCTATATTCAGAGCGGACTAGCAGTTTTACGCGGACTATAACAATAATCATTTATATGCTGAATAAATCAGATGAGCTGCATCCATTTCATATACTACATGCAAAATGCATAAAATATTACAAATGTAACATGTAAAATTGTATGTCATTTCTAATCTGTAGTGCGTGAATCAGCCAAAAATTAAAAAATTGAATGTCATGGGTTGCCCGATAAGCCTTCTCGAGTGATAATGAATGTGTAAATAGGAACTTTATCTGATTGACATACGATTGACAGCGCGCGGCGTCGCTTGCGAGAACGCGCGCAGTTTTTATAATGTTTGCGCGTTTTATTAAATCATATATTATTTTTTTATAAGAATGTATGAATTTATTTTTTTAATTATACTAGTAGTAGTTTAATTATATTAGTATTTTAACGTGAAATATTGATTATTTCGAGTCAATACACTCAGACTAGCCCTTCCCTTACAGACATTTGTATTACAAGTTTTTATTTCTTTAACTTATTTGTTAACTGGGAGAGGGACTACAGGAAGGTAAAATTTTGAAAGTTAAATTTGACCCACTTCCTGGCAACCGATTGACCCCAACTTTCGTACAAGTTTGATTTGGGTGACAATGTTTCATTGGATTTGGGCGGACGACCCAATATCGCGGAACTATATTTTTTTATTAGATATCAAATTAAAAGGTTTTCTGAAGTGCTTTAATGAAGCTTATTTTTAAAAACATTTTAATATATATTAATTATTTGTTCATGGCCTTATTTTGATTTTTGTAAACTGTTTATACTTTATATTTTTTTCTTCATCCGAGATAATTCTGATTTCGCCAGTTTAACCAGCTGACAGGGTGAAAAGGCATCAAATAAGCATTAGAGGAAATTAAATTTAAATCGTGCAATTAAAATGAGTTTAGGAAATGACAGATATTTTGATATTACAGACAGACACATATATTTATAATTTTATACATAAAATATTAAATATATGAATATAATACTTTCTGTCCAGTAGATATTATTCGTTTAAAAATAGAATCTAAAATAACGACATATATATTTCTCGCTTACACATTTATTTTATTTTATTTATATATTTATTGTAACACAAACACACGGTTAAGGTACAACAGGGCAAACTTAATGCCTGATGGCATTCTCTACCAGTCAACCCTTGGTGAGTGGAGAGAATTTGCGGCAGGTGTCAAAATACATAAATATTGTAATACTTACTACATATATAAATACATATCCAAATATATACATACACACATATATCTAAAATATAATAATAAAATATTATAAATAAATACCTGCCTTTAAATTATGAGATGACCGAAGCATTTTATCGTGAGTTAAGTGCCGGTACTGGAAAGAATCCTTCAAATAATAAGGAGTATTCGTATCATAAAGGATAGAATAAAGAAGGAAGAGAACCCTAGAGTTACGCCTCTGACGAATAGTAAGCCATTTAAGTTGGCGACGAAATAGAGAAACGTGATCATATTTTCGGAGACCAAATATGAATCGAATAGAATTATTGAGAAGGCGCTCTAGTTTATTAAAAAGAGCTTCGGTCAGATCTGGGTAGCACACGTCTGCATAGTCAATAATAGGCAGAATAAGAGTGTTGACAAGCATAAGCTTGGTCTTAATAGGAAGAAAGTGTTTATAGGCAACAATTGAGAGGCATTCAGAAAAAAACGTATTATTTAATAATCTCCACTGGAAGAGGTACTATTTGACGAAATGCAACATCTTATCTGGAATACTCGAAACTGTCGACGATATCACTATGGAATAACACTGGATCACTATCAATACATATGTAATATCATATCAGACTCCAGATATTCTCAAATTCTTGTTCCACATCAATCATTTCTGGGCACAAGATCAGGAAGGTCATTGTCATTACAATGTACCTGCTGACAAATGACACAGCACGTATGTCGTAAACAATGATCTATTGTCGTCAAAAAACAACATAACAACATTAAAATGAATTATTATTAAATTAATGATTACTGGGGTACACTACCGCTGGGCAGCGATCTGGCTCATTTATTTTATTTATAATTTTAGTTATTTTTCAATTAATGTTTAGTAAATATTTTTATTTGCTTTGTTATGTAGTTTAAGTTCTTATAATATTGGAAATAATTAAATATCAATTGTATATTTTCATGTTATAAATAAATTTAAATATGACAATTATTACAATATATCAACAAATTGTTTATTACATAATGCTAATTTTTGAAAAATCAATAACGTTTGTCGTAAGCAATTTCTATATTAAAAATGAAAATCACAACACAACAATACTAAATTGATTACCATCATGCATTACCATCTTTCGACAAATGACTACACAACAAATTATTGTTAATCGTAAACAAAGATAAATTATAGAGGAAAATCACACAAAAGGCAAACAGGTTTATCCGGGGATCCGGATAAGATAAGAGGACCCGGATAATTAATAATAAACTAGATAATAGTTACTGACAAAGTTCGTCCCTAAGATAAGATCTTTTACGCCAATTGTCTTTACATAGCTGGGTTTATATGGGAATGTTATAGTTCCTCAAAATATATCATATATTATGGAGCTCGATAACTGTAACGAAAACTAACAGATATCCAAAATAAAACCTTCCAAAATCGTACCAAAATTCGTTATAAAAATTTAGTATAATTTTGGATAAGTGCGCCACCCTTCTTTTCAGTTACTTTAGAAATAAAATGAAATCATAACGAATTTGTATATTCTTCACTTTAACAATCCCAAATAACTAAACATAGACCGATACATAATAACATTGACCTCAGAATATAAATTTCAATTCATCATTAAGATGCGTCTAATTGAGAATCCAAAACGGAACTTCCTGTAATTGACCGAGAATCGATCCTGCCCCTTTACGTGGCAAAGGGACCACTCCGTAAACAGCATCTTAATATATTTGAGCTAATCTTTTTTTAATTTGGCGTTTCCAGGATCCGCAGCATGTGAAGCCATGGGCTGGAGTGTGGAACGCCAGCAGAGCAGCACCATCTTGCTTGCAATACTATCCGTTTACGAAAGAAATCAAAGGTAATTTTAAAAAGGCTTGTCCTCACAATTTACCTAACTGACTAATGATTCCCGATCTGCCGTACTAAAGGTGCAACAATCGTCAATTATAAAAGCAACAGAGCACACGACTTCAATGAAAAACATGGTAAGGTATGAAGTCAGAATGAATCGATCGAGGTAACCCTGCTCCTCACTACACCCATTTCTGCCATGAAATTGTTCTCTGTTTCGCTGGAAATGTGTAGATGCCGGCTGATTTACATAATTATGAGGCTCAGTGATCACTTACCGTCAGGTAGACAGCAAGCTCGTTTGTTCCTCTAATTTTATTGGTGGTATTGCTAGAATTAGCGGAGGTATTACCAGATATATTACTTTCTTCAAACATATACAGATATTACTAGGTAAATGCTTAAATGTAATTGGTACCGAATAAATATATTTGTCTCCCTTTAACCACCTGAAGTTTATACACGTTTCCACGCCTTATTGAAGCAACGCTGTCTGGAACAGTTGAACCATCTATCTCTCTTTAAATCAAATATACATTCCAAGGCGGCCTTTGGGAAATTATTTCCACATCTCTACGTTTTACATTCAACTTTCGTAATAAAAATTTAAAACGAATGGCGTTTTGCATAAATATTTCCTTCGCCTTCTTTCTTACGCGTACTAAATTGCTACCTTATTTATTCATTCTTTAATTTTAATATTACATTTAGAAGTGTTTCAAACAAAGCTCATTTTTATTAAATTGAAATACTTATTAAACTTTTCAATGATTATTATTGTGGTGTACTGAAGTTGCAAAGAAGAATACAGTCCACCTGATCACCTAATGATAAGATGAGGGTCTACTACCTTGCTAATACTACTATGTGAAAAAAAATATGAAAATATTTTATTTGTATCAAAAATGTGTATGTATGTATGTATGTAACGGAGTCTTTGAGCTCAATTTTCACCAATTTCCACAACTCTGATTAATTTGAAACTTTGCACACGTATCAAGGACCGATTACAATGCAATAATTAGATAACAGTTTCCCATTATCTTATTAGATTAATTAATTCCCCAATTTATGGAGTTGTCACAGACTAAAAAAATAAAAATAAATTATAGTTTAAAAAAGTAAAAAAACACGCTTTTATTGCTAATCGAACTAAAAACTAGAACATAATTTTTAATGACAATTATAATAAAATTTAAGTTATTAAAATAATAATTCCATTCAGATTAAAAAGCGTGGGGTGCATTTTACTGTGGTTCATAACTATTCTTTCATAGATAATTGCCAATAGAATGATTGTAACATTTAAATAACAAGCACCCAAGCATTTATTAAAACTGAATTCAGCAGCGCCTAATTTTCCTTTAATAGAATTCCACTACTTTCCAATTTATTTGTGTACTAGTCTAGAATCATACAGATGAAAGGATACATAAATACCTTCTACTCGTATCTTCACGTACTATTCCTTGTTGACCGGTCTCCCTGGATGCATCATACACTTTACAAACGTTACCGAAGATCCCATGACCGCTAATAATATAAATATAGTGTGAACAATCCGACTGAGACGATATCTGAGTTATGACTGAATGTTTTTAAGAGTTAAGTAAGAAAAGTCAATATTTAAAATGTTGAATTTATAAACACGTTTATTCTTTTAGTATTTCAACCAGTCCGTAATACTAAACACTTACACTCAAGTGTCTCTCCCTTACGACACGTTTCAAATCAGTACCCTTAGTATGAGTTTTTACGTTTTTACAAATATGACTGTTTTTGTATTTGTTTTATTTCCCATACATCTCCAATCAGTTCTGATACAGTCCGCTAGAAGCGATATTTTTTATAAACACATAAACAATTACGGTGTAATTTCGATTGATACTTTGTGGTAGCTATCGAATACTTTTCCTTTCGACACTGACATTTTGGTGACAAATATATCGAATAAATTTTAGAAATTACTGCTTAAATAAAATGGCTATCTATGGTAAGCCAACTTCCCAAACAGCAATGAGCAATACGGCTCAGTTAGATTGACGGGCCGTATTAGGAACTATCCTTATAAAAAAGGGCATCAAGAGTTTCCCCAAAATCTTTCGCTTTCATCGTCAAAATTGTGTATTAAAAATAGTCTACTGACATTTAATCCATATTTTAAAATATCATCACTTTCTTATATGTACATATATTGAAATATCAATACTTTGTATTCTATACACCGTCCCTAATGAAGTTTTATTATTTGCATGATATATTATAGTAATATAGTAAACTTAAACATATTGTAAAATAGGAAACGAGGACTGCTTGTATCTGAACGTAGCGACTCCACACCTCGACGCCAGTGCCTCCTTGCCGGTGATAGTGGCTATCCACAGCGGCGCCTTCATGTTTGGTGAAGGAACCATGTATACCCCCGCTCATCTCATGGATCGGGATGTGGTTGTAGTGACCTTGAACTACCGGCTTGGACCTCTTGGTAAGTAACTAAACAGTAACAATTAAATTGAATTCCTAAAGAGAGAGAAAAACAACTCCGAATAAACAGAGATTATTTGACGCAATTTGATGTAAGTTTGTCGATTTTTCGGTCAACGATTTTAATTCAAAAGTACCCTCTTATCCAACAAACGTTATATTGTAATTCTTTAATTATGTCCTAATACTAATCTATGGTCCTAAGAGATAAGAGAGTTATGATAAAAAAATATTCATACAGATTTTTATATAAATACATCATTTTAGTAAGCATATAGTCCACCTAATCGTAAAAAGTCACTGCTATGTAGGGCAGTGTTTTTCAACCTGTGGGTCGCGGCCCCCAGGGGGGTCGCGACCCTTACTCGGATAATCGACGGCAAAAAAAATACAAGGTTTTACACTACAATAAAAATACAATATCAGTGAAAAGGATGTGCTTGTTTTTTTTTATTGTGAAAGCGTGGTGCTATATTAGAAATGTTAATGATTAAATCATTTTCTTGCCAGAAATGCTAACTTTATTTACCAAACAGGGTTAGATAAATTATTAGCATATCCTGATTCATTATCTTGTAAGAACATTAACAGTTATTAACAACTCTCAGTTCTAAATCTCTTGCTACCAAGTTTGCCCGTAGTTACTTACTTTTAAAGCTTTCGCGGCGACCTTGCAAGCAAAAAAAGAATTGATAGATACATATAAATCACGCCTTTTTCCTATATAGGTAGGCAGAAACTATTTCTTTCCATTTGTAGATAGGTAAATACCTATACATATGTAAATTACTAAATTTCTGTCTGTCTATGTCTTAAGGGGGTCGTGAGAATTTTTCATCCTGTAAAGGGGTCGCGTATACAAAAAGATTGAAAAACACTGATGTAGGGTATGTATGTACAAACTTAAATAGGATTGTAGTCTCACCTGACATCGACTTCAGATGCATTCCCGTCCTTTAGGATTTAGTAGGAGCGTCACATATAAGGTTCTCTACCTTAGCAAATCTAATCTTCAAACCAGAACACTTAACAATAAGTTATAAGGCAGAAGTAGTTATGACGATGGTACTGCGACATGCAAACCAAGGAGACTAGGAAATATTAATATTTATAATAGCAATTCAACAGTTATGCGTTGATGCTATTCTCAAAGTCCATTAAAATATTTTCTTCAACATTATTATGTTGATTTTTACCAGGTTTCCTTAGCACCGGGGACCAGGTATTACCAGGGAATGCCGGGCTCAAGGATCAGGCCTTCGCTTTACAATGGGTGAAGGCTAATATCAGGCTGTTTGGAGGGAACCCTGACAGCGTCACGTTGGTCGGCTGCTCCGCTGGCGGCGCTAGTGTGCACTACCATTACCTCTCGGATATGTCTAAAGGTAGGTTTTTTATGAATGTACAGACAAGCTTTGATTAGGCACATATATTTATAAGAAAAAATATCTTTTGAAATATAACACACCTACTATAGTCACAATATTCGTTCACAAAGCACCAAATGTTCAAGTTATTAAGTTTAAAGCTCGTATAAAAGTATTTTATTGTCTGAAAATTGTACGTGTCTGGAGAAGAACTTCAACAATACTTTTTACATTTTATCACACTGTATCTACTACAACTTGAATGAAATCAAAATTAAAACAGGAATAAACTACCTGTCTAGTTACATTCGCATTATACCACCAAATAAAAAATATCGAAACTTAAAAACTACATCATCATCAACCCTTTACTGACCCACCACTGTCCACGTTGTCCTATTGCGGATTAGTAGACTTCACATACCTTTTATGATTTTTTTAAAGATTCCTCAAGTGTGCTGGTTTCCTAACTATAATTTTCTTTACTATTAAAGCAAGTGCTAACTATTTCCTAATGCTGCCTTTAAATAAACATAACCTATTTCAAATCTCCAGGCACATTCCATAGAGGCATGCTGTTCAGTGGCGTGGCTTTATCCTCCTGGGCGATCGCGTTGAAGCCGCGGGAGAAGGCCGAGGCCCTGGCCAGCATCATGGGCTGCCCGACCACCAAAACCCGCGAGATGGTGGACTGTCTCCGCTACAGGCCCGCTGAAGCCATGGTCTATGCGCAGATTGAGATGCTTGTTAGTATTGAAATGTACTTGTCGTAAAGAAGTATATTATTCTAACCTACAGAAGACACAAAATCAGAATCAATTTATTTTTTTTAAATTGTCTTAAAATATTTTTGCTTATTAATAGCTTTACTTAAAAAATCCTGCTTGGGGCCGCCCGTATAAAATTGCGAGGACCTCTCAGCAGCATAATCTTGTAAATCCACCTTCAGCGGAAAAAAAAAAAAAAAAAACCTACACAAGAATCTAAAAAATCTCATAATATGGTAGAACCCCTCACGGTTCCACAAACCAACCTTCCACCGAAACTGCTTAACTATAGTCTGATTCATAATTAGGTGTCCAAAATGTAAACAAAGAAATGTCACTGTCAAAATACGATTACAGGTATTGTAAACCCTAACAAAATAACAAGAAACAAAAACTTTAACAAACTCAATAAAAAACTTAAACGAAACTTAAAAATGGCGGCAAAAAAATGTTTTGGATCCTGATTCGTGTTACCATTGTCACATTTTAATTTTCTACCATAATCCTTGTTTTTATTATTATTACTGTATGGAACGAAATTGACGTAACATTAATATTGGAAAATGTGAATTGATCTTAATTTGTTTAGAGTATCATTTTATTATCGTTTTATTACTTTAATATCGTCAAAAATAAAACACTACCATTTGAAACGAATTTTCTTGATAGGTCAACACCGTTGTTTTTTATTTTGGACACCTAATTATGAATCGGACTATAGATAACGGTGTGGCGGTGGTACCTCCCCTGTCGAACCAAAGTAGAATTAGCTTTATTCAACCTCGATCACCTTTTAAATTAATATCTCATTTCTTTTTTGTCTTAACAGGACTGGAGAGTGCACCTGTTCACACCCTTCGTCCCAACCATAGAGGCCGCTGGGCTGAAGAGTTCCTTCGTGACTCAGTACCCATACCACGCGATGCTGGCCGGCCGCATGGCCAAAGTACCGCTCATCACCTCCATTACTACTGGTGAAGGATTGTATCCTGCAGCAGGTATATCCTAAATATAAAAAAATATATAACAACAAATGTCTTCGTACATACAGCGACACCATAACAATACAATAAATTATGGTACTTAGACTTTAAAAATAAGTCGACAAAAATGGTTGATTTTAGAACCTAACGTTTGGGAATACGTGAAAATTTTGATCTTGCCAGGAGCATGCAGTTCATATCGTGCCTGGAGAGCTTATAACCATAATTACGACGCTGCCAATAAAGTTATGTTTTCCATTTTATAAATGTGACTATTATCTGCAAGAAATCTTTGTGACTGTTCTTATTAATTTTTAAATCAACCATCACAACTCCACAGTATACCAGACGGACCCAACTATCCTGCCGGAGCTAGAATCTCTTTGGGAGCAGCTCGCCAGCAACATCTTCGAATACAACGAGACGTTTCCCCTTAACCAGCGCCCCGAAGTCGCTGCTAAAATCAAGCAGAAGTACTTCGAAGACAAACGAATCAGTCAGGAAACCTTCCCACAACTGATTGAGGTAATGTATATAAATAGATACACCGCCCTATAAAATATGACAAGCGAAAGAAGGAACTACCATACATTACTTCCACTTTTACGTATTTACGATAAACACAATATTTCAAACTGTATGATAAATGGGATACGGTTGAGAGGTCAATATTTATGACGGTCCAGGAAATAAAATATCTCTAACCTAAAATGTAGGCATACTTTAGGATTTACTTTATCGTGCTATAGGATGGATTTATTTTACATACTTAAATTAAATATTGGGAATGAAATCTAAATTGCAGACGAAGTGGACGCAGATTTAAGTTATTTTATTCGAATTAAATAAATAATTGTAATACTTAATCACTTACGTCAAAATTTAAACATCTCTAACTAACTCAAGGATAGGGCAGGATGAACTAATCTAAAGTGATTTATAAATACATCGCTACTCCGGATGCCTAAATTGAAAAAGCCTCTTCATCAACTTAATACCACTGTAAAATTAGCAGACTGGTATGGAGGTGCCTATTATTAGCCAAAAAACCAAGAAAACATCACCACATTTTAAATGTGATAATTTTCATATGGCTATAAGAACAAAAAGCTAAAGGACTTTTTGTACCTTAACATTGAAGGTGGTAGAGCCCTTTGTGGTTCGACTCCGGCGGCACCACCGCCACACCTATTTCTACCTAATAACAGCAGTGTTAGGAACTGCTGTGTTCCGGTTTGAAGGGTGTGGTAAGGGAGACAGACTTTTCCGAGACGTTCCAGCTTAGTCCTCAGGGGTAGCGGCGCATCTGTGGCCGACCTCAGGTAGGAATATCTAATCCTATCTGAGGTCGATTACAGATATCCATGGGCGGCAGTAGCCACTTACCATCAGGTGAACTGCATACTCGTCTGCTACTCGTATATTATAAAAAAAAAAAAACCTTAACATTTATATCACCAGGCTTTAGGAGACCGTCTCTTCGTCGTGGACGTCGGCAAGCTGGCCCAACTCCATGCCACTGAGTCTGAGCAACCCACCTTCCTGTACCGCTACTGGTACCGCGCCAAGAGCAGCTTCTCCAACATCATGGCTGCGAATGACGAGAATTATGGTAACTCCAGAAACTTCACACTTACAAAGTTACCTTTAAGATTTACGTTTTGATTGTGTGGCGGTTAATCTACATCTATTTTCTTCTCTTTATAAGCAGCGTAACGCTGCTGGGTCATAGTTTGTGGGGTCAAGTATTATGGGGGTCTCTAATGTATTATGGGGGTCCAATTCAGTTCCCTTTGTGATGATGTAAACAGAACCCATTCAGTCTTTAGTTGGAATTATTTAAAATCAAGTGGACTGTAATCGCTTTTGCTATTCTACTACAAAAGGAGTGTTACTGTTATAAATAAACAATAAGTAGAAATAAATAATAAATTGAAAGTGAGAGAACCCTTTGTCAGTTCATATCTATGTGAAACTTATATGAAGTTGATTCAAAAATGGTTTATAGCAGTGATAGTCTAGTGGTTAAGAAACTCGGCCTCTCGATCGAGGGGTCCGAGGTTCAAATCCCAGGCACGCACCTCTGATTTTTCAAAGTTATGTGCGTATTAGATATTAATTATCACTTGCTAAACGGTGAAGGAAAACATCGTGAGTAAACCTGCATACCTAAGAGATTTATAAAAAAAAAATCTCAAAGGTATGTGAAGTCTACCAATACGCACTTGGCCAGCGCGGTGGACTATGGCCTAATCCTTCTCATTATGAGAGGAGACCCGTGCCCAGCAGTGGGACAGTAATGGGTTGTTGATGATGATGATGATGATTCAAAAATGAGATTAGCAATAGTAGGTTGACTACCTTTACCATCAGATGGACTGCAAACTCGCTTGCTAGTTCTGTTACAAAAAATATAGTATCGAAACTAATTAATTACACTACTTATTTTGTTATTCCAGGAGTGAGCCACACAGATGATGTGATGATGGTGTTGAAGCCTGTGGAACTCAACCCTGAGGATGTGAAGATGAGAGACCTCATGGTCGACATACTATACAGTTATGCGTCTACTGGGTACATATCACTAATACAAAAATAATAGATTTCATGATAATACTCAAAGCTAAATTCATTCAAAAATTCATTTCAATTCATGACAAAGCTAAATTCCTATTAATGGTGAGGTGATGGTGATCCTAGTTCCCAGATGAAGTGTAAGTGAGCTGCTTGGGCAAAGATCACGTGTAAGCAAAATGATTTTCCACAGCAATTTGATAGTTATGCATAAATGCTAATCTCGAAGTGGACCATATTGTGATATAACTAAAAAAACAAAATGTTTGTCTTAAAAGTAGAACAAGTTGGCCAAAATCTTATATACGAGTATAAAGTTCTCGTGACACAATGTTAGTTACCGTACTCCTCCGAAACGAACTTACCGATTTTCACCAAATTTTATATGCATATTCAGTAGGCCTGAGAACCGGCTACTATCTGTTTTTCATACTCCTAAGTGATAAGGGTTGTTCACCCTTAACATTTTTTTAAATTTTTGAACAATTTTTTTGTTTTTATTTTTCTATAATGTGGCTTTCAAAATACATACAACCCTTAATTTTTACCCTTTTATCACCAACGCCTATTTTTTGATAGCTATTTCAGTAATTCCATCATTTTTCATACCGGTCGATGTTCGATTTTTATTTTTTTTATATGGCAACACAACATTTGCCGGGTCAGCTAGTACAAATAAAGTTCTGCACTAGCATTATATACTTTTAATTATGACTTCTTAAAAGTTAAAAATGTATTTTAGCAAAAAACAAAAATAAAGAGATTTTTGTTTTTTGGTATATTTTGGGTATATTTTTTCGCCTATGCTGAGGGCTTAGGGCTCCAGGCCTAAATGTCTTATATAGACCCATGTTTTTTATGTTGCTCATTTTTATTTTAGAGCGCCACAACTACCAAACAGCCCACACTGGACTCCCGTGCAACCAGGGTCATCAGAACTCAACTTCTTGGAGATCATCGCAGACAACAACATCCACATGAACGTCAGCAGGGACTTCGGCCAGCGCTCCTTCTGGGATAGTCTTGGTTTCCTCGAAAATGAAAACTACAATGTTTAAATAATAGATGAATTGTAAATTTGTGTTTTGTTTTTTTAATTATATTATACTTTAAGCAGCTTCGTGTTTAATTTCCATTTAATTTTCCTCAAAAGTAGAAATTGAATATTGAGGAAAATAATTTTTTTCAGGGCACAATTTTATTTGCACAGTTCAGTAAAATTAAGAAGTATTTTTAATTTAATTTTGTTTTTTTATTATATTTTTAACTATTTACTTATCTTCAATTACTGCAAAAAATAGAAAGAATGGCGTAAATAAGAAATATGTTACAATTACGTAATACTCTTTTTTTAATAATATTGATTTTAACATTTTTCTTGAAATTCCGTTTCCAAATCAAACACTATAGTATGTTTTTCTTAATGCTCCATATAAGATGATTTATAATTTGTTAATTAGTACCATAGATTAGTAAAGATTACTCACTCCTAACAAGAAAATGTACCCAGTTTTGAGAATTGAAATAGTTGCGTAAAAAAGTTTTGCCACGTCTCCGTGCTAAAATGTCCCTAAAATATTTGAAATTATTATTATAAATTATTTAATTATCATGTAAATTACGCAGTATTAGTTATTTATTCGTAAATTTTCTCTAAAAATGTTTTTATTTGTCAAGAATTCAAAAAAAGAACTTACTATAATTAGCCATTTGCGGCTTCATTCAATTTCAAGGCGACGTAGTATCTTTACTAATCTATGATTAGTACCCAAAAAAACTGTTTTAAGAGCTATCGAAAACATTATCGTATAATATAAATATTCAATACATACATCGTTATTATTTTTATTGTACTTATCTTAATGGCAGTAGTGATGTTATGTCACCTATTAACGTAATCGGTTTCGCCAACTGCTTTGGAGAATGATCTACCTACGAAGTTTGAAATAAAGATCATAATTTGACAGTCTGGCTAGCAGAAACTATCAAATTTCGGTCCTTACTAGGCAAAAATTATATAGATGTATTATTAATACCAATCTTTAATCAATATGTAACCGGACATACGAATTAATGTGTATATGAATAAAATATTTCTGTTATTTTTCCTGATATTCTCATCTTTAGGCCAATATCATATCGTTAAATTGAAACGTTCTTAAAAATAACACATTTTAATAAAACAAGTAAACTTGGGTATGACTATCCCTATTAGCTCTTGAACAAAAATAACTAGTTACTGAAAAGCGCTTTTGAAAATAATTTATCGTCGTCATCAACCCATTACTGCCCCCTGCTGGGCACTAGCCTCGTCTCAGATTGAGAAGGTTGAGATTTTTTTCTCAGACATGGACATTTCCTCACGATGTTTTACCTTCGCCGTTAAAGCAAGTGATATTTCACATCTTTCCAATAAGCACATGACTTTGTAAAATCAGAAGATTTGAGATTTAGGAGGAATTGGGATTTGAACCACAGACCCATCGATCGAGAAGCCGAGTTTAACCACTAGGCTATCACTGCCATAAATTATCGTACTGACATAAAACTATATATCAGCTATCATGCACTAAAAGCCGTTGCGATGCTATCTTGCACGTGGTAGTTACAAAATATTTGATATTGTTAATATTGTTATTCAGTTGATCGCCACAAGCGCACACATCAATGCCGTGCTATCTTTCATAATGGCGATCAAATTATTTTTATTTTTAGCTTCAGTATCTTTAGTGAGTTGTCAGGGCCCCAGTCCGATTGTGAGGGTAGCTCAGGGTATCCTCCAGGGAGCGTGGAAGCAGTCGACAAACGGGCGGCAGTATGCCAGCTTCCAGGGGGTACCGTACGCGCGGCCACCCGTCGGCAAATATAGATTCAGGGTAAGTTTTGAATCAACAATATTCTGTTCATAAAGTAAGTTAAATAATAATTAGGTAATCAGGTCATTGTCCCTGTAGTTCTGGGACCAGAATAGGGCTACAGCATCTCCTGCTTGTCGTAAGACGCGACTAAAAGGGGCTTTCGGGGTTGCGGGCGGTAAGAGTGGGAGCTCGAACCGCCCGGCCAACGACCCCGGGAAGGACGGCGGTATGTGTGGTTGCATACCGTCGTGTACATCGGACGGTGTGGTGATTCAAACTCACTTGGGCGGATCCCAGAGGACTCAGCAGCACTACTCTCAGCAGGACTACGCAGCGCTGAGGATGGCCACCGGAGGGGGTTTTAGTGCAGTAAAAATCCCACATAACCCCGTGTCGCTCCCACGGCACCGGGTGCCTTATGAAGATTTCCCCCTCGAGAAGAAAAAAAAAAGGAATCAGGTCATGTTAGGTAGGGTCATCGTCTACTCATTTTGAAGGTGGTAGAACTTTTTGTGGTTCGACTCCGGCGGCACCACCGCCACACCTATATCCACCTAATAACAGCAGTGTTAGGCGCTGCTGTATTCCGGTTTGAAGGGTGTGGTAAGGGAGACAGACTTTTCCGAGGCGTTCCAGCTTAGTCCTCAGGGGTAGCGGCGCATCTGTGGCCGACCTCAGGTAAGAATATTTAATCCTATCTGGGGTTGATTACAGATGTCCATGGGCGGCAGTAGCCACTTACCATCAGGTGGACTGCATGCTCGTCTGCTTCTCTTATATTATAAAAAAAATATTAAAAAAATTAATAACGGTCCTACTGCTAGGCACGAGTCTTCTCTTAAATTGAGAAGGACCATAAACCACCGCGCTGGCCGCTGGCGCGCTAGCGAGTTGGTGGATCTTACTCACCCTTTAAGGACTTCAGGCGGGCAGGTTTCCTTAGGATGTTTTCCTTCCCCGTTTAAGTAAGTTACAATTAATTTAAAATATGCAGATAAATTGAAAATCAGAGGTGCGTGGTCGGCATTCGAAACTCGGACCTCCCGAAATTAAGATTTCACAAAAAAATAATTAGGCAAGTTCTATGAACCCTTTGAAATATTGTAACTAGAAATTCATTCAAAAAAATCTCGACTGCTTAAAAATATAGTCCAACGACACCTCATATGTTAACTTATGTCATGCCGTTTGAACCGTAGGGCGTGCCAAAGAATATTTTATAAGTACATATGCTCGGAAAACATTACTCTCCTCACACAGTCCAGGAAAATATAGAAATATAATCATTAATAAAACAGATTAAGATTAAGAATAAATCTAAATTGAAAAAAAACGTTTTGTAGAACTCACATTAACAAGTTTTCAAATATTTTGCTTGTATGAAACAGGTTTGTTTCATAAATTATTCATATCAGTATGTTATAATTTGTAATAATATAATTTTAAATAAACAATACTTTTTATCTATTGTTTGGCGTGAATCCGTAAAAAAAATACCATTAATTACTTATCTTAGGTTAGTTGATAAACTTTTTTTATCAATCATGTAATAAAACTGTCTGAATATCAATTAATATGATTAAATATGACCATACCTCAGTACATAGGCTTTTTGCGATACTTATCTTCATATCTGTCTCGTATATTTTTTAAAAAGATTAAATAATTATATAATGTTAGTTAAGTGTATTAGATAAAAGTTATGTCATACATACGATACGGTGTCGCATCGTTACAGATCGCGAAGTCGTATTCTAACACGACACCGAGTCGGAATTTTGTACGACATCACATACTTCCACGACATAGCTTAACATTGGTTTTTTTGCGATGAAAATTCGTGGTGACTTTTCTCAAAGTTATTTTTATTGTTCATGATGGAAAGAAATGCATGGACGTAGAATTTTCCGTCACATTATTTTGAACGACTCGAGTAGACTTGTTCTTCTCATGCTGATTGATGGTCGATGGTTATATGCTTTAAATGTTCAAAATCGTATTTGAGTCTACTAATTCGTATGTCCCCAGCGTAGTGGATGTCGGCGATATCCCACTACCGCACTTTATTAATAAACTGAACGAAACGACTTTAATATGAGAATCACTTTTATTTACAATTCGGGCAGAGTAACGGCTTACACGACTGATTAAATGCGAATGAACCACGCTCTACCAGCGCGTGGACTTAAATACTACTCGAGTGACAAACAGCCTAAGAACTACCCTCTCACATCACTTGTTTTGTGATAACAAGTGACGTGATTCACAATAAATTTAACTGTTAATAAAATAACATTATATTGAAAATATTGTTTTAAAAATACGAGAATAAATATTTTAATATTATTATAATTTATATAATTTATTTGGTATGACTAACAAAGTGTTTTGAAGTACTACCGGAAGTCTTCCATATTTTAATCTAAATATTAATTCCACATTGACAATCAAAATTAATATTATATATTATAAAATGCCTCCCCGCCCATATGGACTATGGTCTGAAGTCATTATGAGAGAACACTCGTGCTGTTCGACAGTAATACGTCGACGATGGATTAATAAAGCTGAACAAATTGACTTTATCTGCAGGAACCACAGAAGCTGCAACCATGGGGTGGGGTGTGGGACGCCAGCAGACCATTACCAGGCTGCTTGCAATACTACCCATTCACTAAAGAAATCAAAGGTAACATTTTTAAACGTTTGAATTTATTTTGGGTAACTAAAAATACAATTGACTAAATTACACTTCTGTTTGCCCTATTTTTTTCTCATTCTCAGAGGATTGTAATAGAACCCTTCGAGATTTAAGTCCGGCGACACCACCTCCATAAAGTATAGAAAAAGTATAAAATATAAAATCCATAATTATAAAATATAGAAAAAGTCTACAAAAATGGAGCTTCCCAAATTAAACCTCAGTTAACAACAGTTCTCTAACTTAAGTTGAACTTTATTTTATTGCCTGTGTCGTAGGTGCCATAGACACTGACAAAAATGAATACACAAATACCCGGACCCAGAACATAATCCAAATTCATGAGATATCTGTCTGGCCGGGGATCGAACCCGGAACCCTCTGCGTCATTCCACGATACATTGTATAAGTTATAATTACATTTATCCTCTAGGTAGTGAAAATTGCCTGTACCTGAACGTAGCCACTCCCAACCTGGACGCGAGAGCCTCTCTGCCGGTAATCATCGCCATCCACGGCGGCGCTTTCATGTACGGCGAAGGTATCGTCTACAATCCAGTCCATCTCATGGATCGAGATGTAGTTGTTGTGACCTTGAACTACCGACTGGGGCCTCTTGGTGAGTTTGTATAGTTTAAGATTTATCGTGGCAGTGATAGCCTAATGATTAAGAAACTCGGCCTCTCGATCGAGGGGTCTGAGGTTAAAATCCCAAGCATGCACCTCTGATTTTTCAAAGTTATGTGCGTTTTAAAAATTAATTATCACTTGCCTCAACGGTGAAGGAAAACATCGTCAGGAAACCTGCATACCTGAGAGATTTACAAAAAAAAATCAAATGTATGTGAAGTCTATACGCACTTTGCCAGCGCGGTGGACTGTGGCCTAATCCTTCTGATTCCTCGTCCCTTGCTCAGAAGTGGGACAGTCATTGTTTGATGATGATGATGATGATTTATCACATGGTGTCAAGTATAACACTAACCCATTTTTACCAGATTGCGGAGACTAATGGTGTTCAAGTGTATGTACGTTTGATTCTTTGGCAGACCCTGCAACCCGAACGGCTTAATAGATTTAAACATAAGAGGTCGTTGGATACATCTAAAAATAAGCTATATTTTTAAGCAGCCAGGTCTTTTGTTATTACACTACTTGATGTGTAATGTTATGTACAAATGTTGCAAAAAATATTTTTTCGCCAAGACGTTCTTTCTTAATTAATTAGTATCTATGTCACCAAATGATTCAATAGCTTTGCAAATTCTTTTTGAATTTTAGGCTACAAAAATGAGTATCAGAAACAATAATAGCTGAATTCCTTTAAACAAACAATCCTCTCAAAACAGTCAGGATCCCTTTTCTATTCGCTCCACATAAAGTTCCTTGTATTCAAATTATTTTAGCACCAATAACTGTTTTCTTTGTATTTTAGATACTTTTTAAGCGTTTTGTTCTATTTGATGAGAAGGGCACTGAGTTTTGCTCCGTTTGGAAATATATGCTATCTCCACAGTTTTCGCTGATTATTATAAAGTAATTTTGTCCAATATTTATACCTATGATATCTTAACTTTTCTTCTATAATATGCAAACGAGCTTGAAGTCCGCCTACATATGCAATCAACCCCAAATAAAATAAGAGCTACCAGAGTCAGCTATAGATTCGTTACTACCTGGACTAGAACACCTCGAAGGATGCCTCCCTTGCAACCTCCTTCAAACCAGAATACAGCTGCACTTTACTAGTACTACTAGGCAGAAAAAGAGGTGCTTCGGGAGTCGTACCATAAGCGGTCTTACCTTGAATTTTTCCAGGTTTCCTTAGCACCGGGGACCAGGCCGCACCAGGCAACGCCGGGCTCAAAGACCAGGCCTTCGCTTTAGGATGGGTGAAGGAAAACATTATGATGTTTGGGGGAAATCCTGATAGCATCACGTTAACTGGCTGCTCCGCTGGCGGCGCCAGTGTGCACTACCATTATCTCTCGCCATGGTCTAAAGGTAATTTTAATTAGATTTTATTTAGATTACTATCTACAAATAGACAATACGTTCTAACTTCCTTGTAAGGAGACCACAGATCTGTATTTGTTTTACAGGTCCGTGAAGAAGACTTATTTTTTATGTACCTATTAAGCCCATATTTTACTACTTTATCTGCATATTTGAATACAAATTCTATACTACCTTGAGACGCTACGAGAATGCTAGAACAACTTTTATATGGTTTTTACTAATATATATGCAAGTACATTGAATCAAAATACTATAATGTTGAGTAAAGAAAATACAGTTAGGTCTAAAACCATTAAAATGCAGTTGGGCCACTCTGATTCTAGCAGTCTCATATTTAAATACATCTTTTCAGACACATTCCACAGAGGCATAGCGTTCAGTGGAGCGTCGTTTACTCCCTGGGCACACGCGACGAAGCCGCTCCAGAAGGCTAAGACCCTGGCCACCATCGTGGGCTGCCCGACCGCCACCACCCGCGAGATGGTGGACTGTCTTCGCTGCAGGCCTGCTGAAGTCCTCGTCAATGCCCAGATTGAGATGTTTGTTAGTACTATTTTATAACGTATATCGTACTATTATTAAATTCAGTACTTCTGTTAAATTCGTCCCGAAGTGTTCCCGGATCGCTATGACATGGGGTCTTGAAGTAAGGTGCAAAAAGAGCTCTTTTTGAAAGTCAGCGACGCATTGACTCCAAATGTAAATGTCCATAGGCGACGGAGACTGATTGCCATCAGGTAGCCTGTCTGCCTTATTGCTAGATCTAATGAAAAAAACTTAAATAATTCACTCTGTAAAACTGAAACCTTTAAAATTAGTTCAGCGAATGCTAAATAGACTGACAAAATCCAAAAATGTTTCATATTTTAATAACGGGCAAATATTATATAAGCTAAAAAAGAATGACGTAGGTATAGTTGATATCACGGACAAACACTTCAAGTTCTGATCTATATATAGATAGCTGTAACTGAGGCAAAGAGATATGGCGCAACTTGTTTTTGCCATAGGTATATGATACGGTCACATCAGAAATACCTATCGCTGTTTTCTTTTACCTTTTATTTCTTTCGACCCATTCTTACAAACTGGTATTTATTAAAAATTGGATTAAAAGAGTCACTCTTAATTCAACTTTTAAATTCAAATGTAATGTCTACTATAAACTCAAACATATATACTCGTACTATGGCGCTAAAAACTCTATAGAATCGTACGGATATTAAAAAACAAACGAAAAATTATATTTACATAAAATATATAGTTATAAGTTTATTTTTTTATAAGTTTGGAGTAGCAAACCAGCTTGTAGTCCATCTCATGGTACGTGGTCACTGCCGCCTAAAGAAATCCATGATCAACATCACAGATCCATTGCCTCACCCGAGGAGTATGATGGTCCTATATGTTAGTCAACCTACATCCACACCCTTCCACTGAAGCACAAGACCTGCTTCAAGATAGAAACGGGTGTGGTGGTTGTACCTCCCCAGTTGAACCCTACTGGTTCTACCAACTTTTAAAGTATTTTTAAATAATTTATTATAACCTTTTCTCTGATTTTATGGTATTTACCACGCTTTTATTAGCTGACCTGTATGTATGTAACGGAATCTTTGAACTGGATTTTTACTCACTTTGTACGATCTGTTTAAGTTGAAATTTTGAACAATTATCAAGAACCGATGACAATACACGATTTTAATAATTGTCTCCCATTCTCCCCATCAAGATTGTCAAGAATTAGGATGAACGATTTTCCTTGTGCTATTTGAGCGTGGTTTTTAGTTTTTAAATTATAATAAATTAAAAGATAAAATTGGTTATATCCTCAGGATTGGAAGGTGCATTTGTTCACACCATTCGTACCTACTGTAGAGCCTGAGTTGAAAAACGCCTTCTTGACCCAGCACCCATTCCACGCGATGCTGGCTGGAAAAATGGCAAAATTACCGCTGATTACCTCCATTACTTCTGAAGAAGGACTGTATCCAGCGGCAGGTAAGCTACTGCTTCTGTTTTTTCGAAGAAGGACTTTATGCGCCTTAAGTATATAACAGTATGATATATTCTGGAATGTTATCTTCCTACTGAAGTCATAAGTCATAATACTTCTGCAAACGCATTACGTAATAAATATCGTGACTTTTGAAGAAGGATTTTAGTCAGCAACAGTAGCAACAATATAAGCGGTGGCATCACTAGCGAAGGGAGATTGTACTAGGGACAGGTAACTAATTTGTACGCATAATTTAGTTTAAATACAACTATACAGCAGTGATAGCCTAGTAGTTAAGAAACTCGGCCTTTCGATCGAGGGGTCCGAGGTTCAAATCCCAGACACGCACCTCTGATTTTTACTCTTGCTAAACGGTGAAGGAAAACATCGTGAGTAAACCTGCATACCTGAGGGATTCTCAAAGGTATGTGAAGTCTATGTAATACCGACTTGGCCAGCGCGGTGGACTATGGCCTAATCCTTCTCATTATGAGAGGAGACCCGTGCCCAGCAGTGGGACAGTAATGGGTTGTTGATGATTGATGATGATGATGACAACTATTCTCAAAATATAAAAGAACAAATATAGAAGACCACATAAAAGCCTAAGGCTTTAGCGATAAAATATTTGTCCCAGTTATTCGCAATTCAAAAATACGTTTTACTCGACTGCAGAAGGCAATATTTTACAAACGAGTTGACGAATTTTAACGACTGATGTCGTTGGATTCGTCTAAATTGTGGGAATAATATAGGCTGTATTTTGAAACAGTCGGGGTTTTTGTTCTTACTTATTTTAGTTTATAGCAAAAAGCTGTTTAAATAAAACATGAAAAATACATATTCAGATACGTCTAGCTTAAAATGGTATTAGCAATTCAAATGAAATCAAATCAAATCAAAATTCGGGTGTACTACCGTTTAGCCCATACCTCCAATCGCTCTGAATTTTGGTACACATATGGATTTTGACTCCCTGATTAAGAATGTCATACTCAAAATACCCTCAAATAATATTTTTAAGGTCAAATTGCTCAAAAACGATTTTTTGCTGCTTTTTGCACTTTTTATTTGACCTTGAAAATATTATTTGAGGGTACTTTGAGTACGATATTCTTCGTTTGTGGCTCAAAATCCATAGGTATACCAAATTTCAGATCGATCGGAGGTATGGGCTAAACGGAAGTTTATCCCAAAAATCTTTTATTAAAAGTAGATTCCTTACAGCTCTTTTGTCGTCTATATATCTATCACCACTTCGCAAGGCGTTTCGTATGGACAAGAAGAGGCGAAAGAAACTCCATAATAGACATTAAAAAAATCTTATCTATGATGATAAACTTAACCTAATGGAACTAACTTTTAATATCTTTACCTGACAGTATACCAGTCGGACCCATCCTTTTTGCCGGAGCTGGAATCCCGTTGGGAGCACCTCGCCAGCAACATCTTCGAGTACAATGACACGTTGCCACTCGACCTGCGCCCTGCCGTAGCAGCTAAGATCAAGCAGAAGTACTTCGGGAACAAACCGATTGGTCAGGAAACTTTCCCACAACTGGTTGAGGTAAAAAAAATTGTATTACTGAAAATCTAAATAGTACGTAAGTATATTAATTGTACCAAAAACCTAGTTTGTTTTTAATATTGGGGAAGTAGCAAACGAGGTAAGAGGTTACTGCCGCCCATGGACATCAATAATCTACAATCAACTCCAATCAAAATTGCGGTCCTACTTAAACTCGGCCAGAGATGCGTTACTACCCTTAAGAACTACATAAGTTAGTACGCCTCGAAAAAGTATGTCTCCCTTACCACACTCTTCAGACGCTGCTACTCGTATTATGAGGCAGAAAAAGGCATGGCAGTGGTGTCTCCGGAGTCGAACCATAGACCTACTCTACCACCTACCACCTACCTTCTACCACCAATAATTAATAAATATTTCTCGCGCCAATAATTAATAAATATGTGTAACATAACCTTTAATACGTTCACTAAACTTAATATTGTTGACAATGCCCTCGATCCATACACAATAGAATATGCTTTTGTAACGCATTTGAAGGTTGTAGAACCCTTTGTGGTTCGACTCCGGCGGCACCACCGCCACACCTATTTCTACCTAATAACAACAATGTTAAGCGCTGCTGTGTTCTGGTTTGAAGGGTGTGGTAAGGGAGACTTACTTTTCCGAGGCGTTCCAGCTTAGTCCTCAGGAGTAGCGGCGCATCTGTGGCCGACCTCAGGTGGGAATATTTAATCCTATCTGGGATTGATTACAGGTGTCCATGGGCGGCAGTGGCCACTTACCATCAGGTGGACTGTATGCTCGTCTGCTACTCCTATATTATAAAAAAAAAAATACTTTGTACCTCAGGCTCTCGGCGATCGTCATTTCGCGGTGGACGTGGGCAAGCTGGCCCAGCACCACGCAGTCAAGTCTGGGCAACCTACCTTCCTGTACCGATATGGGTACCGTGCCAAGACCAGCTTTACACATACCATGGCTAACAATGAGAAGGATTATGGTAAACATTTCAACATCTTTAATATTGCTGGGCACGGATCTCCTCTCAAAATGAGATTAGGCCATAGTCCACCGGGCTGGCGAAATGCGAATTGGTTGACATCTTTGTATGTATTATGTGGCAATTGGACCTTTATGTATTTTTTTTTAATTTAGTGAAATTTCTTGTGCTCTTATAAACGTAATTCAATAGCAAATTTGCTTGCAAAGTGGGGAATTAGATTGTCATAAGTAAAAGTGTAAAGCATTAATTTGAAGATTTGAACGACAATACTTAGCAAAATGACACTAAAGTTACATTCGATTTTGTTTTCGGAAAAAAACGTTAGCAAACTGACACCTTCCTGAAGCCAAGAACTTAGTTGTACCACATGACATAAATTACTAATATTCCACACAATCATACATTTGCTTCGAATCTGTTGCGCATTTAAGATATTTTGATTATTTTGAAAAAAAAACAGTCTATCTTAGACTTCTAGATGTTTCTAAACTCATTTTTTTTAGTATTCCAGTTAGTCTAAAATCTTAATGACTTCTAGACAACCTTAGACCCAAGAACGTAAACCCGTAGGTTGTCTGGAAAAAACCGCTTTTCAGATAGATAACTTTATTCCTTTATTAAATCATGTATCTAGAATTCCCAACGAATAATCTCATTGAATATAAATGTTTCAATAATTATTTTGAGGTCAAACTAAATCAAGTTCAAATATTTATATTGAAAGAGACACAAGAAAGATTTTTTAAATATTGGAAAGAAATTTTCCATTAACATTTAGTTAAGAAATAATACCTATTTGTGCCCAATTAGTGCCCTACAAAACAGATTGAATTTCGATTTAAAGGGTACATAATAAAGGCACAGTAGAAATATGGAATCCTTATACTGTGATAAAAGGCAGTCACACGAACTTGATCCTCAGGGATTACAAAGTACTCGTATCTATCTGCCACAGATTCTTTGTTACTTCTCGAAGGGGAAACTTTCAAAAGGTACCCGACGACGTGGGAGCGACGCCGGGTTATGTGGGATTTTTAACGCTCTAAAATCCCCCCGGTGGCCGTCCTAAACGCTTGTTGGCGAACTCCGGGATCTCCAATGGAACACAACCGGAGCCCTCCAAACGCGATGCCCAACGGGCTCTACCCTGGGGGAGCAGTTTTCGCTCCTCCCACACCATGTAGTGTTTACGATGGTATGCGACCACACATACCGCCGTCCTTCCCGGGGGACCAGAATAGGGCTACAGTATCCCCTGCCTGTCGTAAGAAGCGACCAAAAGGGGCTTCCAGGGTTGCAGGCGGCAAGAGTGGGAGCTCAAACCGCCCAGCCAGCGACCCCGGGAAAGACGGCGGTATGTGTGGTTGCATACCGTCGTGAACAACAAAAGGTGGTGCGAGCGGCATGCTCACCTGGACGAAGCCCGACGGGGCAACGCGCTAAGAGGACTCCGGTTGCGTTCCTCTGGGATCCCGAAGTACTTTACGCAGCGCCGAGGACGGCCACCGGGGGGTTTTAGTGCGGTAAGAATCCCACGTAACTCTGTATCGCTCCCACGGTACCTTTCGAAAGTTACCTCGAGAACAAAAAAAAAGGTACGATTATCTGTAATCGACTACAACCTAACCCATTCACCCATCGTGCACAACCTCTGTCCTATGTCAAGTTGGTTATAGTTTTACATAGGCGGCAGTGACTATGTACCCCGCTATTTACCATCAGGTAGACTGAATATTCATTTGTTACTTAAAAAAGCAAAAAGCGGTCTCTTTCGACATAAATAGCATTTTCATAACTTTTCCAGGAGTAAGCCACGCTGATGACATGATGATGATCGCGAAAGTCGTGGACCTAAGCCCTGAAGATATTAAGATGAGGGAGGTTCTCATCGACATGGTCTACAGCTATGCTACTACTGGGTATATACATTACTCTTGTATTATCTGTGTCATTACTGTCATATACGCACGAAGACGGGAACTAACAATTAGGCTCGGGACTAAATTAGGAAGCTAATAAACGTCTACAAACGTCGCTTGTCGTCAACGACCGACGACTGACTACGATCGTCAGCGACAGTCATCGACAGGCCCTGACGGCGACGACAATTGGCGACTGTCGGCAACATACTTCAACATGAACTATTGCTTGTGTATTAAATCTCTGTCGCTCGTGTGTTACCTCCCTTAGATGTCTATTGTGCTTAGAATTATTTCTGGTGCCTTCTCTGTGATTGACTGATGTAGTGATGTGTTTAGCATGTGCTTTTTAATTAAAAAAAAAAATCCATGAAACAGAACATCAAGAATAGTCGAAATGGATAACTATGGTGTATATATTTGCTGTATTCTCTTTAATAAGTATCATTAAATAGTGTATACTAGCGTGTACTAAAACTTCTAATTTTTCGTAGTCGCGAACGTGAGAAAATATTTTTCTTCCTCTAAAGGTGAATAAAACTTCGTGATAAACCTACATACCTACTCGACTCTATAATATTTTCAAGGTCTTTTTATGCTACAGAAAGTTGTTTTATGAAAGATAGGTTGTGTTGTGATAAAACTTTGTCTTTCGGAGAACTGGCGGTTATTTTTATTATAGTAGTTTGGGAAGAAGGATGTAAAATATTTCGTTTCTTGTTTATTCAATATTTTCTGCGATTTCGTTTTTCTTGCTAACTTTAGCAAGAAGTAATAAGTTTATTTTAGCTAACTTTTAGATCGAAAGCTCGTATTATCTTAGACAAATGACAAACTTTTGGTTGCTTTTGACCAGCCTAGTGAATTGTGATTGCTTTAACATCTATGTATACCATACTATACATCCACACATTTTGAAGGTGATAGAAAAGTTTGTTGGTTCGAATACCCGCTACACCAAACTTAAAGGTTGCAGCAAGGGAAATACCTAAAGGGCCATAGATGCTTTGCTTATGAGGACTAAGTGACATTCCCACTCTAATTTTATCTGGGGTTGATTACAGATGTCCATGATCCGCAGTTGTCAGGTTATCCCAGTGCATGCTCGTTTGCTTCTTCTATTATACATAATAAGCTTACCGAAGGTTTCAAATCTACGACAATCAACTAAGGATGAGTAAAGTAAAAGCCCCTTCATCCGTCAGACCTGACTTCCCGATTTTAATATCAGAACCTCAAGATAATTATCCCTTTCAGAGTCCCGAAACTGCCGAACATTCCACAATGGGACCCCATAAAACCCGGGTCTCCGGAACTCAACTATGCCAACATCGCTGGACCCAACAAGGTCCAGATGAAGGCTAGCAGCGACTTCGGTCATCGATCCTTCTGGGATAGCCTCGGATTCATTGAAAACGAAAACTTCAACATAAAAATAAGAGACGAGCTGTAACTTGAAGAATAAGACGTAATAATTTGAAGGTGGTAGAACCCTTTGTGGTTCGACACCGACGCGACCACTGCCACACTTATTTCTGCCTCATAACAGCAGCGTTAAACGCTGCTGTGTTTTGTTTTGAAGGGTCTAGTAAGGCAGACATACTTTTCCGAGGCCTTCCAGCTTAGTCCTCAAGGGTAGCGGCGCATCAGCGGCCGACTTCAGAAATATCTAATCCTATCTGGCGCTGATAACAGATGTCCATCGGCGGCAGGAGCCACTTACCATCAGGTGGACTGCATGCTCGTCTGCTACTCCTGTAATATAAAAAAATAAATAACATTTTTAAACTGATGTTTTTGATATTAGTAGTGATTAATGTTTTTTTCAATAGTACTTGCCTATTACATATCCTCGTTCATTTAGGTGTTCGATACCTTGAAAACATGAATAATGTTATTGATAAACAATCTATGGTAAACACACTGAATTTAAATTACGTATAAATAAAATATATCTTATATATGCCTGTCTGTAATTTTGGCTGTTTTATTCCCCCTCCTTTCCTCTTCCCCGGACACACTGAAGCCACGGTTCACCATCGACGTGAATTCAATATCGATGGACGGCAGTAGCCACTTACCATCAGGCAGACTGCATGGTCATTTGCTATATCTATTCGCTATACATAGCGCTACGCCGCAATGTCTCCTGTCATGAACTAAAATCTATCTAGAGTCTAGTCGTAGAGTAGTCTCTTACTGCTAATAAAAAGTATCTAATAAGTCACAATAAAAAATGTATACTAAAATGTAGCCGAATAATGTACCCTTAGACTGTTTGTCCACTGCACCGTTACCGAGCCGATACCGATAATTAATCTCGGCGCCGAAGTAGCGTACACATACATTTACTATGGGATGACGGTGCTCGGGTGACGGACATTCGGTGGACAAGCTGCTATAGCAAATGTATGTACGCTACTTCGGCGCCGTCATTAATTATCGGTATCGACTCGGTATCGTGGTTGGTGGACAAACAGCGTTATAATACCCGTGGTAATTGGACAAATACATCTTAAGTAATAGGCGTACAAACAAACAGAACAAATATGCATTTTGTAATATTTATGTATGGATATGTAAGTATAATTTACGTACATATAATTCTCGAGAATTATTACCTAAACGTTTAAACTATTATTTACCTCAGAACGACATTACAATTATTATTGTAATGTTGAACTAGAACTTAGAATAAACCCACACAGGCATATAGATTTCTTTACATTGTCTGTCATCGGTAAAGCAAGTACCTATACAATGATATATTTGGGGAGCCCAAGAGGGGATTTCGGGAGTGACTCGAGCGCGGCAGACTAAGATATAGGAGATACCTTACAACCTGTAGAGTATCCTAAACCATAAATGAGCTTTCTACGTCGGGGGGTTTGCACAACTAAAAAAAACTATAACTGGACATGCTCTAGAGCGGTCAATTTTCTTTTTAATATAGAGGAAATAATGCTAGAAAACGAGTTTATACACATTTAGCGTGGCTGGCGTGGCATCGTGGGCTCCCCTACTAATAAGTACGCAATGATTATAACTTATACGCACACCTGCAAGACCTATAGAGTGAAACTAAATTCGCCTAATAAACTGATAAACTAATAAGGAAAAATAAGTCTAAAACTACGCAAACATACACAAGTCGCGGGTATCGGCTAGTATTTTATAATTGGATTCAATGTAGCTCCACCTGATAACTAATATTATACAATAAACAATCTAACCGCGCTAAGCAGGTCAGTTAAATGTATAGTTAATCTGGCATTCTGGCAGTGCGATTCCGGCGGCCGGCGCACACGCACGTATTCACGTATCTAGAGTTATTTTTAAAATGGCGTTCAAATTATTTTTCTTTCTAGCGTCAATAGCTTTAGTGAGTTGTCAGGGTCCCAGTCCGATTGTGAGAGTAGCTCAGGGTATCCTTCAAGGAACGTGGAAGCAGTCGACGAATGGGCGGCAGTATGCCAGCTTCCAGGGGGTACCGTACGCGCGACCACCCGTCGGAAAATATAGGTTCAGGGTATGTAATCTTTACCTTACTTTTTAGTCATAATTTCTGAAACAATAATTAAATGAAAAGCACATTTAATTAAATAAACTGTCGTTTTCAAGCTCAAGAGTATTAAAGGGTAATTGCACGATTAATTAAGTAGGTATTTGTAAATACTTTCAACCGTTAAAGAAGACAAGAAGATAGTAACATGTCTTAGGCCTATTTAATACTTAGTTACTAAACCATACGTATATTATAAGAATTAAATTAAATTAATTCTAAAAGATACTATTTTTTATGTAATTAATGTGGAGAACCGCCATTCGTCCCGTCTAACGTAATTATTCCCGCACATGGACGTACAAACGTTTTACAACGGTCTATTTTAGTCTAATCTATTTTATTTTTGTATAAATGTACATAAATATAGTTTTAATATATGTATTGTATATGTTTTTATGAATAATGTCATAAACAGAAATAGTATCATTCAATAAAGAACTTATTTTATAAAATTTCTAACAACAACGTCAACTTAGTGATTTAAGTCCTATAAAAACGCGAGTCAATTTCACAAAAGCCCACTCTAAATCGACGACTCAGATTTTGAGTCTTTTTACTCTATAGTCCAAGTCGTGTAACCTTCGATCACTAATAAGAACGTGTAACGTCCGTTATTTATCATCAACCTATACAATTTTAATTTATCATCGATCGAAATTTTACAACGTCTAGTATACAGCAATTTTTAATTAGTTGAATGCAATATTAATAATTTGCGTAAGTCATTTAAGCCAAAATGAAATGAATATACGTGTACATTTTGTTGGTTACGTAAATAGTTTTGAACTCTACCCTCGACTTTGCTGCAAACGTGTTAATGGGTCGTTTGAAGTCATAAACGTCTCTTAAGAAACACTTAAATCTTGAGTTAGCGTTAAGACTTCGACTTATTATAGTGCTTACTGTTATAACTTATAACTCAAGACTTAAGACTTTAAAGACTATTCGAGTCGTAAATCAGTAAAACGATTTTTAATAAAATATAAAACACTGAGACTCTTTTATCACTACTCTATTCCTATAACCAAAAAAGTAATCGCAGCATCACCGCCACCCATAGATAAGTACCGCCGTTCGCCACCCAAGAATACTTTCCATGTAAGAGCGGTGTTAAGCGCTTTTGTATTCTGGTTTGAAGGATGTGCTAAGGGAGACACTTATATGAAGAATTGCATCTTAACCCTCATAGACAGCATCGCGTCAAGTTATATTTGAAGTTAAACTACATTCTCCTTTGCTACTTAATTAAAAAAAAAACAGCAAGGCATATTAATATTATAAGTATTTTTATAGCCTGTTTCATATATTATTTTGTACTTTTTTTATTACGTTAATATTGTAAATAATTAAATGTAACTTGTAGGATTATTGCATAAAACAATTTATTACATATTAAATTAAAAAAAAAAAAAAAAAAAAAAAAAAAGGCATATTGGAATTTGTTAAAATACGTACTGAATAGGGGAAACATAAAGGTGAACTAATTTTGAAAAACACGTATCTAATTAACTTCATGAATATATTCTTTACGACACTTTTACATTATTCGTAAATCTCGTAAACAAGACAAGTAGCTGTCATCATTAATTTAAAAATATATTGCAGAAGTAGATAAACATTGTAGACAAGAAAACCGTTTTACGTTATTACTTTATTCAGATGATCTAAGCTCGGCTAAAAACCAAATTGTTTTAACTATGATCCAAGGTTACCGTTACAATATTCGCTGGAGTAATGTAACTAATACATAGTGGTACATAGTGACAAGGCACTAAGGTTAAAATTGACATAAAATAATGCTATCGGTACGTAAGACGACATGATTGTATATTATTATAGCTTCCACATGGCATGTCTCATGTTAGGACTGTGTTTAAATACATAAATAAATTGTCAAGTGCGATTCATAATCGCGCAAGAGTTCCGCACCATTTTAAAACCATATTAAAATAGTATTTTTATTTTTAATTTGGTATAAGAGGGATATAAATAAAGAAAATGTATTGTCTATCTCATCGGTTCAATAAATGAACTGAAAAACGCCGAAAAATGCCTGTTTCTTTTATCAAAACCCGCCGCCTTTTATTTTTCACATTTTAGTAATCGTATGTGTTATAGGACTATAGCGTTTTTATTTTGTTTTAGAAATAGGTACAAACTATAGTCTGATTCATAATTAGGTGTCCAAAATGTAAACAAAGAAATGTCACTGTCAAAAATAACAAGAAACTAAAACTTTAACAAACTCAACAAAAAACGAAAATTTAACAAATATACACAATTTAACAAACGCGTTATGTAAACGAGAAAACATTAGAGTTCGATCACAATCACGAAAATGAATAATATCAGTTACGAAACTTAAAAATGACAGCACAAGAAATGTCTTGGATTCCGATTGTGTTACCATGATCACATTTTAATTTTCTACCATAAACTTTGTTTTTTATTATTATTACTGTATAGAACGAAATTGAGGTGATATAAATATTAGAAAATGTGAATTAATCTTAATTTATTTAGATTATTATTTTATTATTGTTGTATTACTTTAATATCGACAAAAATAAAAACTACTATTTCTAACGTATTTTCTTAATAGGTCAACACCTTTGTTTACATTTTGGACACCTAATTATGAATCAGAGTATAGGTTCGGGAGATAGATACGTATAAGTACAGTTCAGTAATTGAAAGACAGGCAGCGAATACGTAGGCTTAAGGTCCGTTTGTCCCTGTAGTTCCGGAACTAGAATAGGGCTACGGTATCCCCTGCCTGTCGTAGGAGGCGACTAAAAGGGGGCTTCCGGGGTTGCGGGCGGCAAGAGTGGCAGCTCTAATCGTCCAGCAAGCGACCCCGGGAAGGACGGCGGTATGTGTGGTCGCATACCATCGTAAACACTACGTGGTGTGGGAGGAGCGAAAACTGCTCCCCCAGGGTAAAGCCCGTTGGGCATCGCGCTTGGAGGGCTCCGGTTGTGTTCCGTTGGAGATCCCGGAGTTGTCCAACAAGCGTTGAGGACGGCCACCGGGGGGTTTTAGTGCGGTAAAAATCCCACATAACACGTCGTCGCTCCCACGTCGTCGGGTACCTTTTGAAGGTTTCCCCCTCGAGAAAAAAAAAGGTTTAAGGTCCGTTATGCTTTAAGTACGGAACCCTATAAAAGTAACCTTTTCACGATTCTACGTTTATTGTAAACTCATGCGATTAAAAATAACGACGCTTGTTTTGAAGTAACGTTATTATTTACCCACTGAGTACTCTGAGATAAAAAATAAGTATGTAGCTATTATCAATAAAAAACGATCTTAATTAAAAACACAAATTAAATAACCATTTGAACTTAATTAATTAATTAATGGAATTAATGAAATTAATGAATAACTTATACGTAAAAAATAATACTTATTGCCATTTAAAAGCTATAAACTATTTAAACAAAACAATCGAAATTAAGTATAATTAAATACTTATTATTAATTCATAACTTTCATTTAAATTTTGTCTAAGGATATAAAAGTCAAATTTTAATTACAAACAGATACAAATGGATTGCACAGAAATTAATTTTTAAAAAATTCTTCAGGTCTTCAGGCTAGATCCGATCAATATATTTACCATTGTATACAAATATGTTATGTTTACCATTTTATTAACACATTTTATAACGGATTCATAACTAAGGAAAACATAATAAATTTTAAATAATTTAAAATAAGTCTCTTACACGTAATGAAATCTAAAATGGCAGGATAATTTGTAAAAGTATTCTTGTGTCAATGTTGGCTCAGTCAACATTAGCACAAGTAATTGCACAAGAACAATCTTTTAATGAATCGCGAAACGCTACAGCATTTAAAATTAGATGGAATTAAAATTGAAATAGATTTGGTAACCCCGCGAATGCCAGACGGATATCGCTGCATACGTGTTACGAGATATAAGTATGCATCGATATGTATCTGTAATCCTAATTGATATATATGTATTTAAATGTAATTTTGTTTGGTACACTTTTAACCCTTAACTACCTAATTGATTTACACATTGTCAGGGGTTCAGAAAAGGACGTGGGTATCTTATATACCGAAAAAAGTACAGTTCCCGAGGGATACATAAATCCCAAAACTGCGAGCGAAGCCGCGGGTAAAAGCTATTTTTCATATATACACCGACATATTAGTATAATTATCGTACTTTATCAAATTTCCAGAAGCCTGGCAAGGATTAAAAAAAACAATTTTATCTGATAAATTAGTATGATAATTGTCCTTTATCGAGTCTGTAGGAGCCTGGCAAGGATTACATAAAAACAATTTTATCTGATAAATTTTTATGCTTAACGTCCTTTATTCGAATTCCTCGCAAGTATTAAAAAAACAATTTTATCTGATATATTAGTATGGTTATCGTCCTAATATTTAACTTATCAAAAACCTAAAAAATTGACGATTTTACCTGCCGATTAATAATTTTCGATTTTTGGTAGATAAACATTGGATAGATTGATTATTAATAACGGACTTATATCACTTTTTTACACGGCTGCGGAGGGAAATGTTTTTCTAATATTAATTTTTTAGTACACTCTGCACCCGAACTTGACGGATTTTAACAGGTCGTTAGAAATTGTGGTTAGTTATATACTATACTAGCTGACCCGGCAAACATTGTGTTGCCATATAATTAAAAAATGTTAAGGGTGAACAACCCTTATCACTTAGGGGTATGAAAAATAGATAGTAGCCGATTCTCAGTCCTACTGAATATGCATAAAAAATTGGTGAAAATCGATAAAGCCGTTTCGGAGGAGTACGGTAACTAACATTGTGACACGAGAATTTTATATATAAGATTTGTAAAGAGTCTGGTTTTTGTTTTTATATTATCTCTAGTTTTTAATCTTAATTAGGTAGTTCTGAAATTAATATTAGACCGAGCCACAGAAAAGCGTGATTGCATTTAAATGGTATATAAATTACAATGTTCACTGATAATATTTAACGATTATATAATATGTGTGAAGATATGTTATAATTACAAGTAATCCGTGCCACATACATTGTAAATAATTGTGGTACATTATTGTCGGTTCAACCAAGTGACGTCACGAGCGCTTTGAACAAGTTATATTTGTGCAATGTATTCATGAAATATAGTAAACTATCATGCTGTCCATCTGAGAGTTAGTGATTACTGTCACATGAAAATCTGTCCTTATGTCAGTATTTCGTCCTCTCAAACGGACCGGGTTTAGTGACATGTACAAATTTGTAGAATGAGCATCTGTTATCAACTCCAAATACCATTGAGTCGTATCTAAATCTGTGATAGCCTAGTGGTTAAGAAACCCGGCCTCTCGATCGAGGGGTCCGAGGTTCGAATCCCAGGCACGCACCTCTGATTTTTCAAAGTTATGTGCGTATTAGAAATTAATTATCACTTGCTAAACGGTGATGGAAAACATCGTGAGGAAACCTGCATACCTGAGATTTATTAAAAAAAAAGAAATCTCGAAGGTATGTGAAGTCTACCAATACGCACTTGGCCAGCGCGGTGGACTATGGCCTGATCCTTCTCACTCTGAGAGGAGACCCGTGCCCAGCAGTGGGACAGTAATGAGTTGATGATGATGATGATGTATCTAAATCGGTGGGTGCGCTATATTTTCTGAAGACCGAAAACATATGAATTCGTAGTTAGTCGATCTCTTGTGTTGCATCACCAGGGACTTGATTCTATGATCTAGGTACGTAACGCAATTAGTCGCGTTATTGTATAATCTAACATCCCTCTGATAATTTAAGTAACGCATTATTGGCACGGAATCTCTTTTCATAGTTAGTTTGAAGGTGGTAGAACCCTTTGTGGTTCAACACCGGCGGCACCACCGCCACACCTATTTCTACCTAATAACAGCAGTGTTAGGCGCTGCTGTGTTCCGGTTTGAAGGGTGTGGTAAGGGAGACAGACTTTTCCAAGGCGTTCCAGCTTAGTCCTCAGGGGTAGCGGCGCATCTGTGGCCGATCAGGTAGGAATACAGGACGGGTTGATTACAGATGTCCATGGGCGGCAGTAGCCACTTACCATCAGGTGGACTGTATGCTCGTCTGCTACTCTTATACTAAAAAAAAAGAAAGACCCCCAAACTCTTCAGACTTTTATCAATTTTAAGTCAGAAACTCAGACAAAGGTGTGGACTAAAATCAAAAATACCCTGTATTTCACTATAAATATAGCTTAATTGAATGCATTGTGAGTGATAAGATACGACATGTCTGCTGGCTAATCTATTTAATTAATACAGATAATAAAAGGAAAACCTGTCTGTATTTTCGAAGTAATTAGAAGGATATTTCTATTATAACTAAATATTTTTTGAAGTTAGGTATTACGTTACATGCATTAAATAATAATCGTTAAGTAACTTAATATTCAAATAAAAGGTAAATAGCGTTGGACAAAATTCTCACTTAAATCTAGAGAATGACACGAGGAGTAACATAGGTAACTTATAACCTAGAATATACCTAGTTTTCCTTTGTATCTAAAAATGGTACACGTATAAAATTCCTCAGGTTGAAATCTTATCCGTAGCGTCTTTTGCGCTGTAATTTTATTTGTGATCCTTTATCTAATGCCTTTTTTTATAATATAGGAGTAGCAGACGAGCATGCAGTCCACATGATGGTAAGTGGCTACTGCCGCCCATGGACATCTGTAATCAACCCAGATAGGATTAGATATTCTTACCTGAGGTCGGCCACAGATGCGCCGCTACCCCTGAGAACTAAGCTGGAACGCCTCGGAAAAGTCTGTCTCCCTTACCACACCCTTCAAACCGGAACACAGCAGCGCCTAACACTGCTGTTATTAGGTGGATATAGGTGTGGCGGTGGTGCCGCCGGAGTCGAACCACCAAGGGTTCTACCAACTTTAACCAACCTACTACCAATGCTATCGATCCATGTATTATTTTATAATATAGAATAGGAAACGAGCACCTGGCGGTAAATGGTTTACTACCCACAGATATCTGTAATCAATCCCAGATAAAACTAAATTCCTACCTGAAGTAGGCCATAGACCCGTTGCTTCCCGTAAGGACTAGGTTGGAATACCTCATATAAGTATGTTCCCTTAAGGGTGTGGCCCTTCAGAGCGAAACACAGCAGCGTTTAACACTGCCATTATTGGGCATAAATAATATGCTGAAGTAAACTTAACACTCACATGTATTGTATATGTTATGTACAATAATGTACATATATACAGACTTAACACACATTAACACTCAATACAGATTAACAGAACAATTGCCGTAACAACGCAAAGGCCCAACATCACACCCTCTATCAATATGGACAATTAGTTACCGATTATAGGGGTGGCAATATAATTGTTTTCATTTTTTATTATTATTTTTTCAGATGAAAAATCTTTTATAGTTTGTCTCTGAAGGTACCAAGCTGTTCTTAGTAATATCAAAGTGGTATAACCTAAATTCAAGTGCTTACTACCGAATCGAAACTCCCATTTTAGCTATAACCATCCGGGACGAAAGAAGCAGACTTTTCTTTTCTTTGTTTTATTTATTTTCTCATTCTCATTAACAATAAATCTTTCTAATGGCATGCCATTTCCTCTTTTTAAAATGTACTCTGGTATTGCCTTACATTTGACCGAAAAATATATTTCTTTGGAAATATACTTTGGTCTTTAACCTTAATTAAATTAATTAAACAACAATAAATATTTAGGATTGTCGTTAATTCGAAGTACTCTTATATTCCATTTAATCAGCGTAATTTGAAAATCGCTTTATAATATTGTAGTGTAGAAATATCGCTATTTTCTAAAATAGTTACATCAAATGAATAGCACTGCAGCACTAAATAACCGCAAGAAAAACGAATATATCTAATTTAAAGCTGCGTCAAATTCCGAGTTCTCAGCACACATTGTTCCGAGCAAACACGCCGGCCATTTGCATATTTGCTGTGTTGTACATTTAACGAACTCGTACGTGGGTTGGGTACTCTACAAAATTTTATGTACACTTGCAACCAAGTTTATTAATTAAAACAATGCCTATAATCAAACAGGAGCATGGAGCACTGCTTGTCGTAAACCTTCAAAGTTAGGAAGTTTTCCTGACGCGTGTGTTTACGCCCGCACGCACGTTGCAAACACGAGTGCCATTTGCATTCTATCGTTTCATACTGTTAGATAAATATTCATTTTTTTATTACAGTATTAGTATTGTAATTAACTATTTTGTGTTATTTTTGGAATAATAAGTTCCCATTTATATAATCACTGGCTGGTACGATTGTATGAGTTAACATAAAAAATAAAAAGAACGCCCTGACGTTGGAATTGTATTTTGCGCGGGAAAAATAAATATTGTGAATTGGTCGAAAAAATAGTTTTATTCCTTCGTACGCACACGCAAACGTGGAGCAAAGAGGTTGAAACGAGTATATATTCCTATGACCGTAGACGCGCGTGCAAGAAAAGCCACATCACGCGTGATCGGAAGTTGAATAGATGACTATTGGTAGCTTTTCATATATAAAACCATGCTTCGAACAAAACAATAAGCCGTTGGTTCCATTTACAATCAATAGACAGTAGTTGTAAAATCTCATAGAGGCCTTATGAACCTTGAATATGAATATGGTCATGACCCGTACAATGCTTAGTATAAACAATACTACAATAGTTAGTAAATTGATTACACATTGTATACTAACAAAACACTTGCGTAATGTATGCACAGAGTCAATGTGTACACTCTAAACATATGGGTTACGGAAAACAATACCGGGCATAATTTTGAGTGATATCCAACCCTAATTGAATTTCACGTAGCGACAGTACTGTGTCCAATTGCCAATAATTAGAACGGTGTCCATTGCGGTTAGGTGGCCGGCCGATGATATTTCAAACTGTATTAACATTACGTTCTCGAAATGTTCTACTATTTTCCATGCACTCGTATCATTGATATATAAACGAATATTTACGTAAATGACCAACCCTGTGCGCTAAGTTGAGTTTGTAGACTTTACGAAGCAGTCCACATGATGGTTAGTGACGGCCCATTGACGTCTGTAATCAACCCCAGGTAGGATTAAAGTCCAATGTGTTTTTTTTTTTATAATATAAGAGTAGCAGACGAGCATGCAGTCCACCTGATGGTAAGTGGCTACTGCCGCCCATGGACATCTGTAATCAACCCCAGATAGGATTAGATATTCCTACCTGAGGTCGGCCACAGATGCGCCACTACTCCTGAGGACTAAGCTGGAACGCCTCGGAAAAGTTTGTCTCCCTTCAAACCGGAACACAGCAGCGTCTAACACTACTGTTATTAGGTAGAAATAGGTGTGGCGGTGGTGCCGCCGGAGTCGAACCACAAAGGGTTCTACCACCATTAAATGGGCTACGGATGCGTTGCTTGCCCTAAGGACTATCTTGAAACGCCTCGTAATATTAGTGATTCCCGTACCAAACTCTTCAAAGTACAATACAGCAGATCTTTACCATGGTTTTGCGGCATTTGGCAAACATGTAGCTATAGCGATGTTTCGACACTTCCCAAGTCGAACCACAAAACGTTCTACCATTTTTAAACGCGATGATTATATTTTTACAAAACATGTGAATTCAAGCAGGACTTGTAATTTACTCAGAGTTAAATAATTACAAAATTTGATTTGTGGATATCTCTTAATAACAGGTGGACTGCAATTCTAGAATAACTTAGGTATTTATTTCTGTAAACAAACGTGATTTTGCACGATATCAGTACGAAAGAAGTATGGAAACTGCGCATTGTAATCGACCACATAATCTTCGTCGGCAAAGTCTCTAAATTTCATTAAACTTTCTCGAGATTGCCTTTATTCCCTGTTTTCGGTATCTTACGATCTAACCAAAGTTTATTCAAAGGAGTGAATAGGACTCGCTTGGTTTCAAATTTAAAAGATTCGTTCGACTTTTAACACGGTACTTTAACTGTTTTAGTTTGAGTAACTTAATTCAAAGGATTAGGGATTTTAACAATATATCAAAGACATACAGAACAGCTATAAAGAGCATGTTATACTGGGATCTCAATTTGATTGAAAATGTGTTCTACCTTTCAATATTGTACCTACATATTGCTTATTAATATTCAATTTATCCAATATTTTGGCCTATCAATGATCGACATCTCGTCATTTCTTGGCACTCAAAGTCTAGATAATATATGTTAAATTAGCTTAAGATTTCATAATGTAATACATGACTGTCTATGTCCAAATTAAATAAATACATAAAGTTATATATACTAGAAATTGTCCAATGCCGATCTTTGCAAGGACAAAAATTTATAGAAAGGTTATTATTTTTTATTAAGAATGTGCGTAAGTGTATCTAGGTAGTAAGACTATTAGATTTAAAAATACCTTAAGCATGTAGCATAAAGTCATTTTAATCCCACCTGCTCGAAATGTGATATGTACATTATTTATTGGCTCGTAATTTGCTTCTATTACAGGCGTCCATATGTTAAAATCAATTATGTTACTATAATAAATTGAATGCATCGCCAAATTCGTCACATTGTACATAGACCACACTTTTATGGATTTTGTTTGGACAAAAGTAAACATGCTAGCATGCTGCATTGCAGTGTTTCACAATAGCAATATAGTTCGTATATTTATTTGAATAATAATAAATTGTTTGTTCTCAGGAACCACAGCAGCTGAAGCCATGGCCTGGAGTGTGGGACGCCAGTAGACCATTACCAGGATGTTTGCAATATGAACCGTTCGCTAAGAAGATTGTCGGTAATACACGAAACATATTTTTTACATTTTTTTTTATAATATAAGACTAGCAGGCGAGCATGCAGTCCACCAGATGATAAGTGGCTACTGCCGCCCACGGACATCTGTAATCAACCCCAGATAGGATTAGATATTCCTACCTGAGGTCGGGCACAGATGCGCCGCTACCCTATAGGACTAAGCTGGAACGCCTCGGAAAAGACTGTCTCCTTTACTTACTTTTTTTTTTCTTCGAGGGGTACCTTTCGAAGGTCCCCCTCGAAAAAAAAAAAGGGCTGCATAATTGATTGCCAACATTACAAAAATAATAAAATTATTCTAATATTAATGAATACATCCAAAACCGCAGGTAGCGAGAACTGCCTGTACGTGAACATAGCCACCCCGAACCCCCACGTGAGCGCCTCCCTGCCTGTGGTGATCTTCATCCACGGGGGTGCGTTCATGTATGGCGAAGGTGCCATCTACGACCCCTCACATCTCATGGACCGCGAGATGGTTGTCGTGACCCTTAACTACAGGCTTGGACCTCTTGGTAAGTTCATCCTATGTTCTTTTCTAAAAGTTAGCAGTTAAGTATAAATAAATATTTTATGATCAAAAACTTTTTGAATATAGCTAAAAGCATCAAGGTAGGTTTTGGTTTGTGTTTTCTGGTTGATGTACGCCCAGTGTTCTAAATTCGTCCTTAATTTTCTAACATATTATAATGCCAAAGAAAAGCCTAAACGGTTCAAAATTATTTTATCCATGCCTTATATTTTAGATATTGCTTTTAAATATTGTTCCGGCATGAAATACAATTAAATTACTTTTCAACTAGTCAATACTTGTTATCAAATAGTGTGTATAATTGTAATTCTCGTAGTTACTTTAATAAAATAGATGATTTCTTAAAACAGATTATAAATAAAGCTATATCACAATGTTTTTAGGGTTCCGTATTACTTATACACAGATAAAGTAATTGAATG
Source organism: Epargyreus clarus (assembly GCF_041222505.1). Lineage (NCBI taxonomy): Eukaryota > Metazoa > Arthropoda > Insecta > Lepidoptera > Hesperiidae > Epargyreus > Epargyreus clarus. The sequence continues at coordinate 13,604,106 of NW_027332212.1, forward strand.
CTAAATATGTACCTACTCTCCTACCGAATTATGTGCATAATTGGAAGTTTAACAATCGAGTATTTCCTAAAAACATGCTATTAAATTGCCATGTCTTTGTATTTAAGTGTAGATAAATTAATTTACTGCGGAAAATTTAATCTTGTAGATACCTACTTCACTATCGAATTATGTGCATAATTGCAAGTTTAACAATCGAGTATTTCCTAAAAACATGCTATTAAATTGCCATGTCTTTGTATTTAAGTGTAGATAAATTAATTTACTGCGGAAAATTTAATCTTGTAGATACCTACTTCACTATCGAATTATGTGCATAATTGCAAGTTTAACAATCGAGTATTTCCTAAAAACATGCTATTAAATTGTCATGTCTTTGTATTTAAGTGTAGATAAATTAATTTACTGCGGAAAATTTAATCTTGTAGATACCTACTTCACTATCGAATTATGTGCATAATTGCAAGTTTAACAATCGAGTATTTCCTAAAAACATGCTATTAAATTGCCATGTCTTTGTATTTAAGTGTAGATAAATTAATTTACTGCGGAAAATTTAATCTTGTAGATACCTACTTCACTATCGAATTATGTGCATAATTGCAAGTTTAACAATCGAGTATTTCCTAAAAACATGCTATTAAATTGCCATGTCTTTGTATTTAAGTGTAGATAAATTAATTTACTGCGGAAAATTTAATCTTGTAGATACCTACTTCACTATCGAATTATATGCATAATTGCATACTAGTAGGTGGTTTAATAATCAATATGTCTTAAAAACAGACTATAAATGAAGTCGTATCACCATGTTTTTCCATTTGAATGCTGATAAATTAATTTACTACCAAAGAGTTAACACTTGCATCGAATAGTGTGCATACTAACTAATAGGTATTTGATAGTCAAATATTTCTTACAGGCTACAATTAAATTATTTCAGAATGTTTTTATTTAAACATAGATAGTTTAATTTAGTTTATCTGTTAAAGAGTTTATAGGTACTTTCATATGGAATAGTGTGAATACACCCACAGTAGAAATATCGTTCCATATTTCTACTGTGATACACCTACGTAGATACCTACGTTTAAAATCAAATACTTCTTTAAAAGAGACTCCTCAATAAAGTTATATCACCATGTTCTTGTTTTTGTGCTAATAGAAAAAAATATTTACTACCCAAATAAACATACTTCTTTGCTTGTTATAACTCTATCTCGATATCTGCTTCTAATTTTATCGGTTCATGCTCCTATTTTAAGCCAAAAGTACGCACGTGTAACCCACGCATCTTTCCAGAAAACATATTTATAAAATTCTATTTTACTATTTTTGTCCTAATTCCATTTAATTTGGGATATTCTCGGAAATGATTTGTAGGTACCTAATTAAGTGTGTTTACCACTTACCTTCTTATATAAAATAAATATATTTTATATAAGAAGTGTTACAAACTAGGTACCGTGTATCTGACGATAAAAAGAGGTGGAGCTGTAGGTAGAAAAGCGTATCTACTTTTGCATACTAACCATAGATTAATATCATTGCTACCGACCTGTTTTTAACATCGGGTTTTACTAATGCATCGGAGCACCGCCAGTGATTGTAACAATTTATACAATCACTGAAATTATTTTTTTGCAAAAAGCTTGATAATTTCCCTTTTGATTTTGCATATAAAAACAGCCAAATTCTGATAGGTATTCCTGCTCGATCCACTAAACAATGAAGAACACAAAATGTAACCTACTGATCTATTTGTCTCAGGCTTCCTTAGCACCGGGGACCAGGCAGCGCCAGGCAACGCCGGGCTCAAGGATCAGGCTTTCGCGTTACAATGGGTGAAAGCTAACATCATCATGTTTGGAGGAAATCCGGACAGCATCACGTTGACTGGCTGTTCCGCTGGCGGCGCTAGTGTGCACTACCATTACCTTTCACCATTGTCTAAAGGTAAGTTTTATCCCACAAAATACACTTGTAAAACAAGGGCCAAATTTATAATTTGGCATGTGCAGTTTTGAAAGTAGAATTATAGCATTCGTTTTGTTACTTTGTGTGTATATATGTCTACAAATGCAATCCTCACTAGGTATACCGGTATCCCACTGCACACATCAAACCTCACAACAAAAGGGAAACCTAAAGTACCTATAGCCCACAAAGCTACTCCAATAAGGGCTGGTGGAATCCTTTATATACGTTAACCGCTAACGTAGCTTCAAGATAAATGAAAACATATTACACATTTTACGTAAATGCACAGTCTTAAAGGACAAGAGTGTATTGACCGGATGATACATTATTTGAAGTAACTCATGTTAAACAACACTAGACTCCTATCTGAGAGTAAATCAAAACATTAGCTTAAAAGATCAAATATTTACAATTGTCATTTATTTTGCAGACATCTCTAATTGATAAAGAAATTACATTTATTAAGCTTTATCGTTTTATTACGAAAATACTGCTCGCCAAAACTTTTATAAGATAAGCATGACCTATGTAACCTGTATGCTTTTATCTTATACAGTATTCACATACCTATATTTATAGATTTATGAAATTTTCACAGAATTTACCTACATATATTATACACTAAGCACTAAGAGAGGTATCATCCCTTAAAGGACAAAATATGGGATGAAAATACAATATGTATTACAATTAATGTTTTATTTTTCAAGACAGAAATCTTATCCTATCTAGAGTTGGTGACAAATATCTATGGCCGACAGGAGCCACTTACCTTCGGGTGAAGTACAAGCTCATTTCCCTCTTCAAAAATAAAATAAAAATGTTGCCCCTAAAATCTGACATCTAAGGCTCCTACCACAGATGAATAAATAGTTACTCCTACTAAGCTTTGGTAAACCACTGCCTGATCATGACTGTTTACCGCTGCCTCACGTTATGATAATTAAAAAAATGAATCTTAAAGAAAACATTGTAACTGATTGTAATTGAAAACATAAGTATGATGTACGAACAGAATATGTTTTGCGAATAAACTCTCTCAGTGATAAGAAAGGGCATCAAGAACATTTGATAACGAAATAAACATGGTTTGTTAATGTTGTCCCGTAGCAACTATTTGCTGCAAATATTTTCTTTACTTTATACAGAGAAATGTAACAAATGAGCATGCAGTATAACTGATAAGAATTAGTCACTGCTGCCTACGGATACTATACTAAAAGCTGGTAGAGCCAGTATAGTTTGACTAGGTAGATATTGTCGCCACACCCATTTCTAGCTTGACGCAGTTTTGCTTTTCGATGGAAGAGTGTGAATGCCCACTCATATATAAGGCGTCCATGTTAATCCTTAGAAGTCGCAACGCGTCTATCAATAGTTTTACATAGAATTTGTTCTTACATATGAAAGCCAGTAAGTAGCTTACCCTGACGTAGACTGCAGGATAGTTAGCTACTCCAATCATAAAAGTATACTAACTCTATGACACGCTGCACTATTTATCACAATTGATATACCTACCACACTGCAACTCATGCGTCAGTAGCAATCTGTCACCTATACCATTTTTATTCCTTGATTGTCTTTGCTAGTGCATAATATAGGTAACAGTTAATTCGAAAGGTGCTAAGTAAACAGCTTTCAATAATACAATTACGAGTAGGTATCTCTTTCATATATTTTAAGGCCAGTCTTAAGAATCTTATCTACCTTCATCTACACAAGGTCTTAACGGAATGAATAGTACGCGACCGTACCATGCAACTCTTTAACATAATAATTAGGTTTACATTAAATATACAATTTCAATATATCACGTGTTTACTTTTTTTTCAGAGACAGTAAATATAATTTATAAAAAAATAATAACCGACTCGACTGTGTTTAAACACTGATTAATTTTAGATATCTCAACCAATTTACCTTAGGTACTTGTGTTATCGTCGTTAATAAGAAGCTTGGATATTAACGATATCACATTTTTATAACGTTACATTAAAGTAATAAGTGACTCATTTGATACTACAGTTTAAAAACAGATGCGGGTAGGTGAAGTGGGGACGACACCTTGGCGGCGCTCGAATTAACAGAGAGCGACATTCTGGTCGGAGACTTCAGCAAGAGCAGTCGAATAACGGAGATACTTGTGTAGTTATAATACTTCTAATCACTAGTGTGAACTTACTTACGTATAATTGTTATATCGTTACTCTGTACCGTTTATGTGACTATATTATTACATGACTTCAAGACCTTCAAGATGAGTTTGATTTCATCAGAAGTGTACAAGAACCAGCTCACAATCATGGACGGCGATTCGTAAGTACGAACATACTTGACACAGGAATAAAAACCGTGAGTTAAAACATTATTATGTCATATGTGAATTCATCTTGGTAGAATAAGTAAAAATGGGGGTAGATAAATGTCGTTGATGTAAGGGAAAACTCATTTGAATTAAGAAAATGGATAGATTGAGACTAGTAATTCAATGAAATGTTAATACCCTCTGAAAATGATATACTTAAATTTTGTGAACAAACTTTACTCTTATCAAATTACTTGTTAACATTGTAAACTGAGGTGTTTACTTCAAAATAAGTGCATTTTCTGTGAAGAAGTGTCTAAAAGTAATTTTGCAAGGCAGTTCTTGTGGTAAATCTGTCCATTTGGTTAAAGTCTGTGGTGTAAAAAGTAAATCCTAATTGTTCTAAAGTTACACCTACTTTGAAATATATAGAAATACACGTACTTATGAAAATATTTTAAGGATCTTTAATCTTAAATGTCAGGCTTTATAGATATGGGAACCTAATGGTTGTTAATATAGGCTAATGTACGCCAGAAATTGCATACAGGTTAGATTTGAATGTATTTTTGATAACTTTTAATGTTTCAAACGGGGTTTACGTATATGCGTTTGTTATTATTGTATGGAAGGGACTATGCGGTAGCAACAAACGCAGTTACAGAGTACAGTATACCTACTTGATATAAGTGATACGTTTATTAAGTTGCAAAATTTTGATTATTCATAATTGTACAGAAATGTATAATATCTACGTGGTACATATTTAACTGCCTGCAAAAAAGTATCACGACCACTGTATTGAGTGGCTGAGTGTACCCAGGAGGGAAATGGTAAATGAGTTTAAGGTTTATTGTTTTTTTTTTTGGATATTAATTGACTATATTTAAAAATAAACTTGCATTCACATCTACATTGTTCACATTTTCATTTTATAAATCAATGAAAGTTTCCTTTTGATTTCATATACTTGATACGTAATTGTTATGAAAGAAGCATACGTACGTTGCCAAATTTAGATTTCCATCAATTCTAGGCGAATTCACGCAGTACTGTGTACTACTGTGTTTTGACTCCCATAAAGTATAAATGCACATTAGTTAATGATCTATAAGAAAACTGAGAAACTTATGCGCAGCGGTCTTTGGAATATTATATATAAAAATATCTCTCTTATCTCCCATTCTACTTCTGACTGACTCACTTATACATAATATTAAATGTCTGTTTTAAATTTAGTATGCAACGTTTCGTTTTGTATTAATATTTCTTTACATCTCGTAATTTTAAATCTTTAAATTTCAATTTGAATTTGACACATTACACGTCCTTTTGGTTTGAAAATTGGGCACTATCAAATACTGGTAAATGAAGTTTGTACCTTAAACGTTGAGACGCTTAGACTATCGATATTATCAATTATGTGAGCCATTTACGAAATGATAAACGGGATCCACTTTGTATGGGATTGAGAATAAATTATTTTAAGTAAAATAATAATAATAAATTGATGCTTTTATAACTTGAGCTTAGTTCTATTTACAAGTTACAGCAATTAAGTTATTATACGTATTAAGTGAGAAACGGTCACTGAAGCCTACATAAATTTAGATAGTCTCTTGTATACCATATTTAAAATGAGTCTTGCCTGCGACTTTGTTCATGTGGAGTCAGAATATAATTTGAATTGCATTTTTAAAACGAGTCTTGCCTGCGACTTTGTTCATGTGGATTCAAAATATAATTTGAATTGCATTTTTAAAACGAGTCTTGCCTGCGACTTTGTTCATGTGGATTCAAAATATAATTTGAATTGCATTTTTAAAACGAGTCTTGCCTGCGACTTTGTTCATGTGGATTCAAAATATAATTTGAATTATACAATGCCCTCTGTCAAGATCACGGAGTACGTTAGTAATTTGGAATTCTCCATTACCTGGTCATGTAATGTTTTTAAAAAAAAATGTATACTTTTGACATCAACTTCGTAGTTTTGGTTTTAATGCATTTTCAAACATACAAACCGACAGACAATTTTTCTTTTTCAAATATATTCGATCTAAACACGTGAAGATTTCATTCTTATTATATGTATATCATAGCCAAATGAATAATAATGTAATCAAATAAAAGCATAGGTACATTTCGATGGGATTTTCTTATACAATAATTTACTTTTCATATAAATTTCATACGGTTCACAATTGCGTCATGTCTAGGTTTTCTCTATAGAAACATCGAGCATCTCCTTGAGAGTGTTGGTTGTAAATGATACATATTATATTAATATAATCTATACAGATATTACGCACTAATATAATTTTTATTACAAACTATATAAAAGTCAGGTGAAGCCGAGGCGTTTGAAATATATATAATAAATATGAATTGTTCGGTAATAAGGTGTATCATAAGATAGTTTGACTAACTGTTTGTTTGGCTGGCTGGTATAAAATCATGATCAACTTTAATAGACCTTTTTCAGGTCATAGAAATTTTAGGTTGTGATTGATAAGGAGCCACATGTTATGTAAAACAGTTATAGTTTTAAATCTGACGATCGTGATGAGACAAAATTAGAATCGGACAAGATTATTAAAATCATGTCATGTCATAAGTATTTCAAAATTTTTAAATAAATCTGACCGTTCAAAGTAGGTAAAAATCGAATTCAAATATTCCGTTACATACATACAGGTCAAGTTAATAAAAGCGTGGCAAAAATAAAAGCGTGTTTAAAAAAAATCTTTTATCAGTTGTAGACACAAATAAGTATAGTTAAATAATGGCCGGTTTCTGAAGTCATTTTTCTTGGTAGGTAGTTTGCGAGTGTGTATTCAATAACACTATCCGTTTGATAACTACCTACGGAAAAAAAAATCCGCTTCCGAGGAACTCAATGTAAGACAAGGTCTGTTTAAACTCCGTTTAGATTAACGGACCATTTTAATGTGTTTATTCTTTCCATAACATTATTTGATTTTTTTTTTAAAAACGACGTTTGCGTAAAGTCTAGCAAATCTTCCTTAGTATAATGCATAACTTTTACAGTAAAATAGCCCAAACTATAACTTCCTTATGGGAATCTTAATTTAAAACTTTTGGTGAAATAAAAAAAAAAAAAGTTAAGTAGTTAAGCCATACACAATTGACAAGTATGTCGCTGACGTGAACGCATGGGTCCTTTGCTTTGTAAATTAAATTTTGAAATTCATGTAATAGTATGTATTATTATAACTGAATATAAATTCAATTTAATGTAATGAAATTTCTTTCTGACTTTCAAAAGTGGGTTATGTGGCCCTACTTTGAAAGAAATAATTTGAATTTGTGATAAATAACGTAAAAAAATTGGGTTCATACAACTTATACGTGTTATATTGTGTGAAATTCATGGTTTGTTTACCATTATTTAGTCTTTAACTTTGATATCATTCATTTCAAATATTCACGATATATTATTATTTTGATACTGCTTCATCAGTTGATAAAAGACGTACATTGGAAAGGCAACTATTTGTATAAAATAACATTGTAATAATTAAAAGAAGTACTAAGTAGTAATAAAATAATTTTATAATAGTATTTTGAGTTGCACAGATTCATTTAGTGGCCAACTATAGATCTATCTATCTATCAGTATAACAGTTATTGAACAGGTTGTTGAGCATTCCGAAATGGACTAATAAGATTAACGTCGTTATTCTGATGCGTAACTTTATCGAATCAATAGTTGTTGGAGATTTAACTATTGGACTTAGAATCCAGACATAAGTAAAGTGGGCAGCTAGATGTTGTCATTACTGTAGGTGTAGGAAACTTTTTTAGTTTGATTTTTATTTATCTGTAGTTAAGATGGATTAGTGCAGATGCCTCGAGCAGTGTAATGTTCGCGGGTGTCTCTTGGTGATGCATATGGTTGGGTGTATGTATGTATGTATGTTGGGTGGATGTATTACATTGAGTGAATATTGCATTTTTAGAGTAAATTTGAGTTGAGCACTGGCCGAATGTTATCGTAAACAAGGTATAAAAACTGCGGTGATACATGACTAGAGTGATCCTATATGAACATCACCTAGTTATAACCGTGTGTTTTATTATTTAACAATGGTCTAATGCATTCGCTTCAATACCTGTCGCGCATATGACATTTATGTAAAGAGTCCTTATGAACTATGCCTGCAACAGAAATCCGTGGTGAACACTGTTGGGGCAGATTTATAACCTAGGTAATACACAACTAGTGTGATTCTATATGAACATCACCTAGTTTAAGCCATGGTTCGGATCAACAGTTCGGGCTTTTTACATGCGAGTCGGTATTGCAAGAAAATGCGTAGAGTTTAAGCCATGTTTTTGATAAACAGTTCGGGCCTCTTACGTGCGAGTCGGTATTACAAGAAAATGTGTAACTCTTCTGGACTTAGGCATTAAACAACTGGTTTTCTTTTGCAGCTCTTGCATCAGACCATACACGATCGAGGACGAACGTGTGAGCAGGACGGCCGAATGTTATCGTCGTTAATAAGAAGCTTGGATATTAACGATATCACATTTTTATAACGTTACATTAAAGTAATAAGTGACTCATTTGATACTACAGTTTAAAAACAGATGCGGGTAGGTGAAGTGGGGACGACACCTTGGCGGCGCTCGAATTAACAGAGAGCGACATTCTGGTCGGAGACTTCAGCAAGAGCAGTCGAATAACGGAGATACTTGTGTAGTTATAATACTTCTAATCACTAGTGTGAACTTACTTACGTATAATTGTTATATCGTTACTCTGTACCGTTTATGTGACTATATTATTACATGACTTCAAGACCTTCAAGATGAGTTTGATTTCACTTGTATATTTTTTATTTGAAATGGTATATTACCGAGTGTAGGTAGATAGATAGAATACTCTTTATTGCACACTTACAGTTGAATTTAAATAATAAAAAAAATATATACACAGGTCAAACAGTATGCAATAGGCGGTCTTATCGCTAAGTAGCGATCTCTTGCAGGCAACCGATGCATGAAAAAGAAAAGATATATAAATATAGTGGATCGTTTTACTTACCTAATATCCATTACTTCCAGACACATTCCACAGGGGTATAGCATTCAGTGGCGCGGCATTCGGTTCCTGGACCCACGCTGTGAAGCCGCTCCAGAAGGCTAAGGCCCTGGCCACCATCGTGGGCTGCCCGACCGCCACCACCCGCGAGATGGTGGACTGTCTTCGCTACAGGCCCGCTGAAGTTGTCGTCAATGCCCAGATTGAGATGTTTGTTAGTATTTTTATATTATAGACCCTTCCAGAAGTACAATTAACTGCAAGCTACAATTTTCAAGAAATGTTTTACAGGCCCGCTGAAATCGTTGCCAATGCCCAGTTTGTTAGTATTTTATGTAATAGACGCATTATATTAGTATAATTATTTGCAAGCTTCAGTTTTCAAGAAATGTGCTACAGGCCCACTGAAATCGTTGCCAATTCCCAGATTGCGATGTTTTTAGTAAATTTATATAATAGACGCTTTATATAAGTACAATTATCGACTAGAATTTTCAAGAAATGAACTACAGGCCCACTGAAGTCCTTGTCAATGCCCGGATTGAGATGTTTGTTAGTGTTTTATGTAATAGACGCTTTGTATAAATACAATTAATTGCAAGCCACAATTTTCAAAAAGTGTAGGTACCTTGCAGTAAATATCAATATTGAATTAGTATAAGTAAACTTTTATAACATTTTCCTAGCAAAAGATTGTAAAGATTGCAAAAGCAATATGAAGATGACTACATACAATTTTTCGTAACCTTAGTATTTTCCGTTTTAGGACTGGAAAGTGCACTTGTTTACGCCCTTCACGCCTACCGCGGAGCCCGCTGGTCTGAAGGACCCAGCCTTCTTGACTCAGTACCCATACATCGCGGTGCAGTCCGGCATGATGGCCAAATTGCCGCTTATCACGTCCGTGACGTCTGAAGAAGGACTTTATCCTGCTGCAGGTATGATCTTTACGAACTGGAAGGTGGTACAACTCTTTGTGGTTCGACTCCGGCGGCACCACCGCCTTTTTCTGCCTCATAACAGCAGTATTAAGCGCTGCTGTGTTCTGGTCTGAAGGGTGTGGTAAGGGAGACATACTTTTTCGAGGCGTTCCAGCTTAAGGGGTAGCGGCTCATCTGTGGCCGACCTCAAATAGGAATATTTAATCCTATCTGGGGTTGATTTCAGATGTCCACGGGCGGCAGTAGCCACTCACCATCAGGTAGACTGCATGCTCGTCTGCTACTCCTATACTATAAAAAAAGAACTTAAAACTGCATAGAAATTATGCTCCAAAATATTAATAAAATTACTCTTAACTTAACTAATGCGCTACAAACTAAAATGTTGTATTGACACAATTACAACTAACTTTTTGCCACTAATAATTTTATGTACAATTAATCCAGCACAATGTAGTTGGTCTACAATCAATGCGTCACCAACTTAAATTTTGTACATAAACTAAGCGCCACATACGAGTAGATACTTAAATTTTGTCTTAGTTTTATTACAAACTTATGCACCACAAACTTATATCGTAAGTCATAACCCAACAGTATACCAGACGGACCCAAGTATCCTGCCGGAGTTGGAGTCTCGTTGGGAGCACCTCGCCAGCAACATCTTCGAGTACAACGACACGTTACCACTCCACTTACGTCCGACCGTCGCAGCCAAGATCAAGCAGAAGTACTTCGGTGGAAAAGCTGTCAGCCAGGAAACCTTCGCACAACTTATTCAGGTAAAATAAAATAGATTTTATTATGTAACGGGTACTCACGATATGCGTTTTTTATATTGCCGATATTTCGACCCAGTTGCAGTTTAGTCTAAAATCATAGAATAGATTTGCATTTTTATTGCAACCCACTTATCTTACTACTTTCTGAAGTAGAGAAATATTGCAATATTATAAGTAGAATTAACAGCATTAATAGAAAATATTATAAGTAGAATGCGCATCGTCTTTAGTTATTGTGTAAAGTTAAAACGACCAGTAAATTCTATAGACTACAAGTAGTGCATGAGTCCTTTCTGAAGTCTGATATTAAAGATTTAATTAGGTTTAACTTACTTGTATCATATTAAGTACATACATTTTATGGAAAACGCATGAGAAATCGATTTTTACACATAAATTTAATGGTTTTCAGGCCCTTTAGTGCCTAAAAAGTTTAGTAGATACTGTTTACCTACTTGTCCGTATAATATAATGAGGAGTTTTAAATCGATTTTATATTCCACAGGCACTCGGAGACCGTCTTTTCGTCGTGCCCGTCGGCAAACTGGCTCAACTCCACGCAGTCAAGTCTGGACAACCTACCTATCTCTACCGTTACTCATATCGCGCTACAACCAGTTTGTCCGAGTACATGGCTAACAATGACCAAGATTACGGTAATTTACTCAACTCTCGTCTTATGCATTAAAGTATCATCATCATCATCAACCCATTACTGTCCCACTGCTGGGCACGGGTCTCAGAATCAGAAAGATTAAGCTATAGTCCACCGCCCTGGCCAAGTGCCAATTGGTAGATTTCACATACCTTTGAAAACTTTTTTTGAATATATCTTAAGTATGCAGATCTCCTGACGATGTGATTCTTCGCTGTTTAAGCAAGTGATAATACGCACATAACTAAGAAAACACAGAAGCGTGCCTGGAATTTGAACCCCAGATCCCTCGATCAAGAGGCCGAGTTTCCTAACCAGTGTGCAGTGCAGTGAGTGCGCAAGTCAGACGTGTGCAAAGTAAATTATTAAATTAAATATTCGTTCGAAAAGTACATCCAATGAATAGCAACCTTTAAAGTAAAACTTATTAGTTATTGTTTTGTGCAACAACACCTGGACTTACGACATTCTATTGCCGAGTTGTTTACAACTTAGCATACCGGAGAACAAAAGAGCCCGTGAACTGTGGACGCAAAAAATATTTCTTGTCGTCTTATCGCCATTCGGCCTATTATACAAGATAAAGTGACCGTTACCGGTACGTAATACAGGTTAAAATTGCGATCTCTAATCAATATGAGTTTACTGCATTCTCCGAAGAAAACTTACCATGGATCGCACCCCGATCTATCAAATGTAAAAGACAAAGAAAATTTAAAAGATAACCCACAAATAACATTTCGAAAGCGCAAAGAACCCGAACCAGAATTTTCTATGAAGCAGGAATTTGAAAGTCTTCGTAATGAAATAAGGTCATTTATGACAAGTTTTTCTAACATGCAAAGCGAAAATACGAGTAAAATGCAGCAAGACATGAATGAAATCAAAGAACAACTTAACGGAATTAGATTATTGACAGAGAAAGTAGCTGAAGAACAAAATATAATAAAAGCTGAATTAGAAAATCTAAGAAGTTACTGTATGAAAAATGAAAATAGTATAAAGAATCTGCAAGATGAGGTAAATCTTACAAAAAAATCGCACTTACCATTAACTCAACCACAAAACACCCCGTTTACCTACGAGGATCTTCTTACTGAAATGCAAGAACGTACTCAGAGGCAGAAAAATATTATTATTATTGGTGTACCTGAATCGTCGCATACTAACATTACTGAGCGAATTAATTACGATACTAACGAGGTACTGAAAGTCACCTATAGTATAGAGAAAAACTGCCCACAGCCATTAAAGATTTTCAGGATAGGCAAATATGTCGCTGGTAGAAATCGTCCACTCAAGGCCTGTTTTGAGTCCGATCAAATAGTTATGAGATTATTACGCAAGAGAAACAACATCGAAAATAACATCAAACTATATTCAGACCAAACTTACAACCAGCGTAGCTACCTTAATCGCCTTAAAGATGAATTGTTGCAGCGACATGAAAACGGTGAAGAAAACCTCACCATAAAATATATCAAGGGGACACCAAAAATAGTCACTCAGCAGCCAAAAAACTAATTCCGGGAACCAACCAATCAACTAACGTTAGCAAGCCTACTCAGAGTGCTCAGTCAAGTTATATTCTCCTAAACAACTACCAAGAAATATCTTCAAGTACAAGTTCACTAAATTTCCTTTATGCCAATGTCCGGAGTATTATTACACCAGGTAAATTTGACGAGTTGCAATGTATACTTAAATCTATTCCAAAAACTACACATTTAATATTATTAACAGAAACATGGATCAAAACCGAAAATGAAGCAAGACTTTTGAATTTAGACGGATATAAGCATCACTATAATATAAGGTCCAATGCTATAGGGGGTGGTGTATCAATATTTGTTCACAACAGCATAAAACACTCGCTGATTGACAATGACACACAATACACCAATGGTAACAACTTCCTTTGGATATGTTTAGAAAAAATGTCACTAAACATAGGCTTAATTTATAAACCTGGTAGAACAAATATAAATGATTTTTTGACAATATATGAGACACAGCTTGAAAAATATAAAAGGGCTATTATTTTCGGAGACTTTAATATCAATTTACTATCAAGAGATCCAGTAACGTCTAGATATATGACTGTAATTGAAGAAGCCGGCTACAGATTCGTTAATAAAATTGAGGAAAGTTATTGCACCAGAGAAACTGACACCTGCAAAACGTTACTGGATCACATATGTACAAACCTTCAGGATAATTTTCATTTTTATATAATAGACTCTGCAATGGCGGACCATAAACAGATCTATTTGGAACTACTAAAACATAAAATTAAAACTAAAACTAAAATTACTTATGATGCAATTGATTATAAGAAGCTAAATAATATACTTTTAAAAAACCAAGAACTTAACACCGAAGACCATATATACACAAACCTAGAAGAAAAAATTAAAGCAGTAATTAAAGAAAGTAAAATAAAAAAAACTAAGATATTAAATCTACCTAAAGATGACTGGATTAACAAAATTATAATAAATGGAATACATACAAGGAATCAACTATGGAAGAAAATGAAAAAAGAACCAAAAAACAAGAAAATTAGAAATGATTTTATACATGAAAGAAATAAATTAGCCGTCAGCATTAATAAAACTAAAAATAAATATTACCACAACGCCTTCAAAAAATGTAATAAAAATCCGCGAAAAATGTGGAGCCTTATAAACTCACTATCCCAAAATAAAATCAAATCCAAATTTATCCCCCAAAAACTTCAAATACAAAATAAAACAATAACTGATCCTAAACAAATTTGTGAACATTTCAATACTTATTTTACAACTATAGGTGCACAATTAAGTAACGATATCCCTACAAAATACCATACAGAGTACTCTAATGCATTATTTGACCAACAATTTTCTCAACATGCTCTTTCTTCAATAAGTCCTACTAATAAAGAAGAAGTAATAAAAATTATATCAGATCTAGACTCTAATGTCAGCGCAGGTATAGATGGTATAAATACAAAAAGTTTAAAATGCATTAAAGATTTAATCGCGAAGGAACTAGCTGATTGTATAAATAAATGCTTACTAAAAGGTGAATTTCCTGAGTCTCTTAAGTTTGCAAAAGTAACCCCAATACATAAATCTGGATCAAAGTCTGAACCTGGGAATTTTCGTCCCATATCAGTATTGCCTGTTCTCTCCAAAATTTTCGAAAAAATAATTTATGACAGACTAATATCTTATCTAGACTCTATTAACTATCTCTTTGAAAGGCAATACGGATTTAGGAGAAAAAGCAACACCCTTTCGGCCACCATAGACCTTATCACCAAAATTAAAAACAATATAGATGCTAAAAACATTGCACTAGTTATATATGTAGACCTAAAAAAGGCGTTTGATACGGTCAGTCATCGCCTACTGTTGAATAAACTTCATAACATAGGAATTACAGGAGAAGCATTTAAAATTCTTGAGTCTTATTTGTCTAATAGATATCAATTAGTTAAAATTGAGAAATATGAAAGTTCCCCATCACCCGTTAATTTCGGCGTCCCTCAAGGATCGATCCTGGGCCCATTGCTCTTTCTTATATATATTAACAGCCTTCATAAAGTTAAACTACACGGTCACCTAACCTTATATGCAGATGATACATGTCTCTTTTATTTCGGAAATTCAGCTCAGAACATTATGCAAAAAGCTCAAAATGACTTAGATTTACTTTTTGAATGGTTTCAGTACAATCTTCTTTCTATAAATATATCTAAAACTAGCTATACAATAATCTCAGCAAAAAATAAAAAAAATGATCAAACCCTAGAATTAAACATAAATAAACAACCCATACAAATAAAAGACTCTGAAAAATACTTAGGATTGATCCTTGATAAAAGACTAACATGGAAGGCACATATAGACAGCGTACAATCAAAAATTACACCGATCACAGGTTGTCTACGAAATATTGCTAGTTGTCTTCCAAAACAAGTTTGTTACAACGTATACAATTCCCTAGTCAAGCCACATTTAGAATACTTGATAGAAGTATGGGGAACTGCAGCACCATCAAATCTTAAAAGATTGCAAATTACTCAAAATAAAATAATTAAGGTGTTATTTCATTTTGACTACTTAACATCTTCAAAATTTCTATATGCCAAAACAAAATTGCTAAACTTAAAACAAATGTACACATATAAAACACTACTACTAATACATAAAATCATAAACAATAAAATACATTCTGAAATAACCTTCACCAAAAACTATCAGACACATAATAAAAAACTGAGAAATGCCGAAAATATTAACTTACCTTTCCCTAGAACTCGATATGGATCTAAAAACCTAATGTTTGAAGGGGCCAAAATTTACAATAAATTACCAAAAGATATAAAAGAAATTAAACCTATAAGTATATTTAAAAAGAAAGTGATGAAATATGTAATAGAAAATATAAATATATAATTTAGTTAATAGTTTTAAAACAACATTAATATACATAAAATTCAAAAATTCAAAACAATGCTGATGGCTTCTAGGTAATATATAAATAAATATGTATATAATATATAACATATCATAAGCACGCTCACTGTAACAAACCTATTCATAAGTTAGCATAAGTTGTCTTGTAAGTGAAATTTTGTAATTTCTTAAGACAATAAAGATTCTTTAAACCGAACCACTAGGCTATCACTGCATTCTTTAAAGTACCATCTTCATGGTAATTTGTTTATTTATTGCAGGAACAAGCCATGCTGACGACACCATGATGATATTAAAGTTCCTGCCAATGAAAGACGAGCAAAATGCAGAGGATAAGAAGATGACAAACGCTCTTATGGATATGCTCTACAGCTACGCTACTACCGGGTAAATTATTGACAATTATGAAATTTATTGTCACACATTCTGCCTGCCTACCTTTTCCTGATGTGAAGTGAAGTGACGTGACGTAAAATGAAGTTCCCGAAGTGATCCCAACGATAACATAACGACCGCTAATTTTAATCCCTCGTAAACAGTCGCCTACACTTTTAAATACCTATATTGAGCTTTCGCGCTGTCTGTCCCTATTTATCTTTATTTACCAATACATATACATACATACTTATATTTTTTATGTAGCTATTTATTCCTTTCAAAATTTCAATTCAATTTTTCATTTTTCGTTTTTTTACATTTCAATTGTTTTACGAACTAAGTTATTGAGTTAACACATAAATGTTTGTTTTTTACAACTTATATACATAAACAACATTCTAAACTATACTATATATACCATTAAAATTAAATTAAACATTTAATTTAATTTTTATTTCAGAGTTCCAAAACTACCAAACAGTCAATGGACTCCCGTACAGCCAGGTGCCCCAGACGTCAACTACTTAGAAATTGCTGGACCCAACAACATCCAGATGAAAGCCAGCAGCGACTTTGGCCAGCAGACCTTCTGGGACAGCCTCGGTTTTGTCGAAAATGAACACTACAACGTGTTAATTAGAGACGAGTTGTAAACATCTGTCGAATTTAAAATATTTTTCTATTATTTTGTGTAAAATTAGCGTTTAATTTCTAGTTTTATTGTGAACAATATGTATGCCATGAATTTATAAATTAATAAAGAATGCAACTAAATATTTATTTAAAATATCCGGGGGGCAGGTGGCGTGAGAAATGAATTTTATTATATCACATTTAATTATAAATTATCGTCTATGAATGTGCCAAAAAGTACTTATTATAAAATAATAATTTATGGTGATTGTTCTTTTATCCAATAAAAGAAACCGGGTGATTTTTTTATTTTGTAAGTAGGTACATGTAATATAAATAAAATCTAAAATACAAGCTGTTTGTTTATTATTCGAATTATCCGTCTAAATTGTGTAGTCTTAATTGTAGTATCGAACTGAGGAAATTCTAGTGTATAATCATAAGTGACCTTACCAGCTTTATTAATATGCAATGTTAACAGATGATCTCACATTTGAGAACAAAGTAAAGAATAACAGTCTACGCCTTTTAGAAAACTGAGTAGGAAATAATACAATGTTACCAGATGATCTCAACACAATTGAAAACAAAGTAAAAAATTATAGTCTATAAAGATTGAGCCGAAAATGGCATGCAGTCTGATGATAAATGGTGACTGCCGCCCATCGACACTTATTAGTGTTCTATGTCTAATGATATAGATGCTGCTGCTACATGGTTCTTTAATTCGATTTGGTAGTGTTGACCCATATTTCTTTAAATCTACAAGGCCTCTAGAAATGGCTTCTGGTGGAGTGAGGCAAGGATTAAATGTTTGCCACTAGCAGTGACTTATCTGGTAACAAGCTACTTCTAGAAGTTGTTTAACCTTATAGATTAATTAAAATCTGTACTTTTTATTACTTTTATTTGAAACATATTGACCATCTTCTGATAAATAGTAAGAGACTATTTTAAAGAGAATAAATATGAAAAAGCACATATAAATAGCAACTATACTAGTAATATTACCAAATGTAGTTCTAAATAAACTATTTGTATAAAGATAAAATTACACTTAATATAAAGGATTTTTAATGAAATGATAAACAAGAGATAGGGATTAAAAATATAGTTTAATGATAAAATTACAACACTCCTCTACAAACATATCCCCATATAACCATTATCTTCTTATATAAAGATAAGAATAAACATATTTATCATTAGTAAGTAAAGTGAATCACATAAACACAAATAGAACTGACTACTTCAATGAAACTGTCCAGTTTTACCACATATAAACCAAAATATAATAAGATAAGGTTTACTCATGTACTGATGTTTATTTTTAAGTACCAATAAATGTAATTTCCTAAAGAATTAATAAGAAGTCAATAATATAACATTCCTTTTTGAAAAATGAGGGTAAGAATGAATAAAAAATTGGTTACTTAAAATACATCCCAGGACTATAAAAAAAGTGAAAACATATAACAAACACCTAACGACAAAAGGATACACACATAAATAATAAAAAATGCCCCATCACTACTCACACTAATTCAGACTTTTTGTTACTATCAACCAAAACAAAAATTGCACCCAGTAAAATAAGGTTAACAAACAAAAAGTTCAGAAATTACTAACAAAAACAATGTGTATGTGAAGTGTTAAAATACAAATTTGTTCTCGAAGATAATTATTATTGTTGAATCACATAATTACATCAGCCTATTAAAATAGACAAAGACTGGAAACATCTAGTTTCGTAATATATTAACAGATATAATTTAACAAGGACTTAGCACTACATTTTATATTTTTTTAGTTCCCGCCACAACCAACCCAATGTACTCAGTTTGTTAATACTAAAATATACTTTGAGATGTTCAGTATCAATCTAATATTTAAATACTTAAACCATTAATAAGGCTCAGGCTGGCATGGTTAAAAATGCAAGATTTTATACATTTTACATATGTAGTTTGTTTAACATATATTCTTATCACAATTTTATTGAAACTAGAAAATGCATACTGAGTTCTCCTAAAGCCCAATTAGTTTGATGAAATATCGAAGCTAATTATGCATATTAGACACGGTTAAATTTTGCCTCATTAGAATGAAATGCTCAAAAATATTGATAGGTGTTAAGCGCACAATTTTATTCATCTTTCTTAGAATCCCCCCCGGCTACAGTCATCTTCTTCTGCAACCTGCTATGTTCCTCGGCCAATCTGTCATACTCCTTGTTAAGGCTCTCTGCTTGAGATTTCACAGCTTCCTTGTCCTTCTTCTCTCTCGACAGGTCGCGTTCCAAAGCAACAATCTGGTTCTTCAGCTCCTCGATTTCCTTCATTGCCTTTTCATCATCAGTGCCTTGCTTCTGGAGAAGAGTTCTCGCGGTGACGGTCGCGCTCTGCGCTTGGCGGAAGTTCGCTTCGGCTTGAGCGAGCAACGTCGCCAACTCGGAGATCATTTGCACCAATCGGCGGATGACGATGAGCAGGAAGAGAGCGAAACCGGAGATATAGAAGTTTCTCTGCGCGCGGAACAGACGCATGTTACCTTGCATCTCGGCGTCCAGGTGCTGGTGGTCTGTCGGCTCGATGTTGGAGTACTTCTGCATTTCACGGATCGCGTCCAGGAGGCATAGGATGAGAACGCCAACCAGCACCAAAAAGTAAATCGTGGCCTGCGCACTTATGTAAGCTAGAAACTTCGATTGGAAAAACTTCTTCCATCGCGACGGACTGGCGATCGGCAACGTAAGTAACAGCACTGTCGCTATTTCGGCGTACAAAAACGTAGCGATGATGGTCCACTGAAGACTCATTTTTAAATATTTATCGCTTCCCCACAGTGCAGAAACATGCACCGGCAACTAAAACTCGTTAAGAAAAGACGGTAGCGATTATAAACACCACGATAAATGAGTAATTATTGTGAAAATATAATTCAAAGTTGTCGGTGACTCATTATGTCGGACAAAAGTCAAATATGACGTGAGTATTGTGACGTGTAAATGCTAACTTTTAAATGTTCTAAAAAGGACTCTATCACTATATAAATAAAACATTTATTACCTATACTGATTACTACTGAGTTCCTTAGAAGCTACAGAAATATCTTGTGGAAAGAAGTGATGAAAATGTATAATTTATACTAAAGTTATAACTAAACAAAGTCAATATGAAGTCTTATGAATTTTTAATGTCATTTAATAGTTTATAGTTTAATTATCTTTATAATTAAATATACTTAATAATAAGTAATATTCGCTTTTTTTTATTTTTCTTCGTTGAAACGAAACGTCAATGTCACACTGACAATATCAGTTTTGATTTTCATACGATCGAAAGAAAGACATCTGACGTCATCTTTTGCCATAATATAAAGTTAAACAGAATTTCATTGTGAAATAAACACTAGAAATAATATTGATTTTATTTGATCTCGTATTGGATTAAAATGGCAGACCCGAAATACGAGAATTTACCAGGCATCGTAAGTATTACTGTAAACCAGGTGAAATTATCGATTATATTCTAACCTACCTTAGTCCTGCGGTTTCGTTTACATACCCTAGCTATAATTATGTGTGTAATGTATCAAACCGTTCCTGACACTGAGACTGAGTTCCGTTCTGAGAGACACCTATTAAGCAGCTTAAATAATTTGTATGTAAAGCATTTTTTTTCAAGATATTTCAAACATAATCTCTAGTCGCTAATTTTATAATTTCCATTCTATTAGTCCGGGATTCGGTTCCCAAATTCTCCTTGTGATATAATATCTGATATTTCGAATATATGTACGTACCAGAAATTAAATATCTGCTTATTCTATTCGTTGTTGATGAAGGAAACCTGTACTTCTATGTTTTCTCAAAAAGTTTAACAAAGTGTGTGAATTCACCAATCCAAACTTAGCCACTATAGCTCATGAACATAAAATCCTTTTGAATCTAGGAGAAGCCCACATAATAAAACAATATGAAATACTTGTCAAAAATAAAAAAAATAATATATAATTTTATTATATTTAATTTTGTATTGTCTTTTAAATTAGTTATTTATTTTTATATGTATCTTCTTTTATTGGGTACAATAAAGAGTATTGATTTGATTTGAATTGTATGGAAAATTTATAAGACTTCTTTTCACCTTTTAAGGCTTATGATCAACCAGACGTGTACGAAACTGGTGACTTACCGGAGGCTGACCAACCAGAGCCTTATGAGGAAGAAGAGAATGAGAGCATAGAGCAACTGCATCTGTCAGTGAAGGATTCATTCAATAAGTTCAAAGGGAAGTTCTTAACTGGCTCTGTGGACTTCTCGGACAGGTTGAGCAGGAAAACTCGCATTGGGTACAAGTAAGCCTTATATGTTTTGATTTTTTATTTTTATTTTATAGACTGATTCCTCATGCCTTGCTTGAGTTTTGAACTCAGGAAATTTTAGTCTTAATTTTTTTTAATTTCCTTATTAACAAAGGGGCCTTAACAATTGTGTTGATAATAAATTCTGAATTAAAGTGATTAATGTATGTAGACCACCTGATGCTCATGATACTGTTGCTCATTATTATCTTTAAAGAACCTCACTAGAATTTTATCTAAGTCTGGCATAAATTTATTGCTATTTGTGATGACTAAGCTGGGACATTGCATTTTAGTTCAAAAACATGTGTAGAGGTTTCTCTCCCTTACCACTCTTTTCGAACCAAAGTACAGTGCTTAACACTACTTAAATTGCCACAATCTCCACTTCAGGGCAGGAGAATGGGGGTTAGCAGCTGAAGGAGAACCAGAGACTACACTGGAGCGTTACAACAGACTCCGTTGTGAGTTCTCAGAACTGCTGGAACAAGTTACTGAGCAAGAGAATAAAGCTACAGAGAGCGAAAGGGTAATGTTTCTATGATATTTGGTGTCTACTAAAACACAGCCACAGATACATTTTTTTGTTTTATCATCTGCTATTAGTCTGTCGACTATAAACTATTTGTCACACATCAATCGTCACTTTTTAGGTGACTTTCTGTCACTGCAACTACAACAAACAACAGACACATAATACTTAAAAATGTTATAAGAAAAAATATGATAGTGCATTGAATTGAATATAGTATAAGTGGGGCCTGATACTATGATATAACAGGACGTATGGTATCATTAACATCTCTTTAGGCACCTATGATTCATTTTAAAGTAATTTTATGATCACAAATATAGCAAGTCCTATGTCCTGTCAATGTTAACTGTACTATTGTACTATTTTCAAACTGTTGAAAATGTTGAAATATCTATAAAAATTGTTACACAATAGATGAATCATCGTTACTCATAGAATACTAACCATGTGAACTAGTATATCAATAGGAAAATGACTGATATATTTTCCATAATTATCTATTCTAGGATGAGCAAACCAAATTGGCAGCTCAAATTAATGCAACAAAAAAATTTCTTGAGGAACTGAAATTGGAGGAAGGTGAACAAGTGGATCCTAAGGCTGAAAAACTGAAGTAAGATATTTCAAAATCATATATTTTAGGATTTATTATAAATTTAAAGCTACCTTTTGAGAATGAATTGGTTAATGCAAAATGTAAATTTACTGAAAGTCCCTTGCAATAGTAAATGCCATGGTTTGGTAAGATCCTAAGGTTTGTAAGATGAAGGTGGTAGAACCCTTTGTGGTTCGACTCCGGCGGCACCACCGCCACACCTATTACTGCCTAATGCCTGAACAGCAGTGTTCAGCGCTGCTGTGTTCCGTTTTGAAGAATGTGGTAAGGGAGACATACTTTTCCGAGGCGTTCCAGCATAGGCCTCAGGGGAAGTGGCGCATGTGCGGCCGACCTCACGTAGGAATATTTAATCCTATCTGGGGTTGATTACAGATGTCCATGGGCGGCAGTAGCTACTTACCATCAGGTGGAATGCATGCTCGTCTGCTACTCTGATATTACAAAAAAGAAATCCCTTAGAGATCCATTCAGAGCACTCAACTCTCAACCTTGCATCAACTACCATGTGGTGCACCAATCGTGTGGTGACTTCTTGCAACTTGTCAAGAGATAGCACCACATGTTTCTGAATCCCCCATCTTGAAGTTTTGTCAACATCTAGCATGTGTAACCTCCGAATTGAAACTGTCGATGCACGACCGCTACCCAGACCTCCTATCACCTAATATCCATGGCAGATGTCCCTTTGCAAAAGCTGCATAAAAAAACACCTGTAAGTAATGTACAGTTATACAGTTTCTTAACTAGTATTAACAGTTAATCCTTATTTTATAGAGAGTTCCTGTCAGTAAATGGGAAAAAAAAGCGTGGTGACGTGGTGACAGCAAACCTGAAATTGAAACCAGAGGTCAACCTTGCGCAAACACAGAGAATGGCACAGCTTGAGTACAGGTTTGGGCACAGCATTTATGTAGCTTCATTTGAACTATTATGTGTGTTTTTATTGAAATTTATATAATTAATAATATCTCATATTAATTGTACACTGTATTTTTCCTAATCTTCAAATGCCAGGTTACATAAATTAGAACAAGCCGCAGGAGTTCGAGATGAGGAAGCGTTTAGCAGACTCCAAGCAGCTACTGGCGAGGTAAGAAGTTTTCAGACCAAATTGTGTATGTTAGAAATAAAATTATTATTTAAATATTAAAAGAAAATCTCTAAAATTCACTTATACTTCTATTTTTACATATAATGGTAACTGGTTAACTGAATGGCATACTTTACAGGTATATTTCGTGATAACTTGATCAAATTTGAATCATGTTTTTAATAAGTTTCTGTTGTTTTTGTTTTGCTTGTTTCTGTTTAGGAGTTAAGAATGTCCCAAAATTTGTAAAGCCCCGAAAGCCCTCTTAAGAATACTTGTGAAGATGGCGAGAACTAAGACTCCTGAAGCTGGAACTTCTGTTCCTACATAAGTTCATGATTACCCACTGTTTTAACTTCAAGTGTGTTAATTTTAATGTTCATTTTATTAACTACATTTGGGTATATATAGGCTACGCTAGCGAGCGCGGCGGCGTCCCTGGCGGCGCAGGCGGCGCTGCTGCGGCCCGGCGCGCTGGCGGCGGCGGAGGCGCGGCTGGCGGCGCTGCTCGCGAACGTCGACGCGCTCAAAGCCGCCGTTAAACCCGCCGACCCTGAGATGGAGGCTAAGGTCTTTCTTTTACTAGATTACTAAAATAATACTTTTACTTTTGTAATGGAGAGCTACTTTACACTGGTGAACTAAGGTAGGGCGACTGGGGCGGTCCGCTCCGGGCCTCTGGTCCTGGGGAGCCTCCAAATCTACAAGTTCCTTTTAAAACACTTGAAAAAGCTTGTATTTGTGAATTCCTTTTCAGGTCAATGAATTATACAAATTATTGAAACAAATTGATGGTGTATCACATTCTGAAATATTGGAGCGCATGGAAGCGCTTGAAGCTCTTCATAATCAAGGTATTTTTAAATATTATTTTAACTCATATAAAAGCAACATGTTTTTCAACACTCAAATCATTTATATGGGGTAGTTGTTATTCTTTAATACTATCTGATATTGTATTTTTTACTTCACAGCAAGCAATTTCGGCAAATCGTTATCAGAGCTGGAAACACTGCAAAGTACGATCGCCAGTGGCGTTCAGAATAACAAGGAGCTACTCCAAGGGGTCCAAGAGGTCTTCGCTCATAATGTGGACAGCCTTCAGAAGGAGATCAAGAAACTAGACGAAAGAATCGGAAAACTCGTCACTGCGTGATAATGACGAAACCTATAGACATATTATCATTTCTAATTTATAATCTATATTTTCGACCAAAATATTACTTTTAAATTCACTGTTACGGTGTTATGCTTATTCGCCTTGATATTAAAATAAGAATTTATTCAAGTAGTGTTGTTGAAATTATAGATTATAAAAAAAATTGTAAGCAAGTGTAGTCCACGTCATGGATTTTGGGCGCTCGCATTATTATAGTAGGCAGCATTATACAATTTGCAGACATGGTCAAAAAAGTTTAATCCAAATTGCGGTTGTTCTCTCTAAATTTGGTAAAAAACATAATTAAAACATGGAAATATTTACGGAAAATACTAACACGAAACATCTTCTTAAAATGAATTACGTCGTAAATATTTTATATTAAAAAATAATTTCTGTGCAATTCAGAGTTCCGACTCAAAGTATATGACGGGAATTATATCTGTTTGCTACGAAGAATTTAGAATAATTGGAATCTATTTAAGAGAAGTTACTTCACTTAGATCTTCTAAGAAAAGTAACCATTATGTGAGCAAAGTATTATGCAATTATTTTATTATTTACCATCAGAATAGAACATAAAACAAATAACATTAATGTTAACATTTCCATGTTTAACACTGCAATTATATATATCAGAAATTTAAAACCTATATAGTTACTCTTAATATGAATTTACTATATTTAGTACATATTCACATTTATGTTATAATCTCAAGTGACACATACTGAATGCTATTTTACTTTTTTTGCCTTTCGATTTTATGCAACTGTTTTTAACTTTTGTATTCAATCATAAGGCTACTTTACTTTAGACTGCTTATCTAAATAATTTATTAAATATTAAAATTATATCGCAAACCATTTTGTATTAATTTCAATAACATTCCCCACATTAAAATATTCATTCAGTTATAATATCAGACTGTGACTCTTTTTTATATTAATTTTTTGAGTTCAACAAATATGGATGTGCTTTTTCATGCATTGAGTGTAAAAAGATATGTTCCATAAATCCATCACGAAGTAATTGTTTTTACATATCAATACCTTAATTCACAAATCAGCCAACTCCACTTTTAGTCAAAATCTTTTTTTTTATTTATTTTGATAGTAAATGGCGTTGAACGAAATCAAAATTAATGAAAGAAACACTTTGACAAAAAGTGGAATTAGCTGATTTGCAAATTAGGGTATTGATATGTATCATCTTCAATATTCAACATGTAGAATGAATCAAACAAAATCCATTTATTTGAAAGTAATTACTTTAAAATTATCTCTGGCAAATTAATGGTCATAAAGTCAAACAAAAGTTGCTGTTAAGATTTTTATTTAAAAGTACACCTTAGAACCTAAGCTTCTGGAAGAACCACTTGTTCTTTCCACTCTTGTATCTCTCCTCGAAGCGCACTCTGGTGTTGAAACGGAGCTTCTTGCGCTTAGCGGGGTCCTTCAGGTCCTTAGCGCTGAACTTCTCAAAGCTGAAGTCAGCCGAGTACCGGGTTGGCATCAGGTGATTGTAATTTACTACCTGGAAATAATACAAAAAAATTGTAGTTACTGCTCTGCAGACTGAACATAAAGGTAAATTATGTAGTGTTGACCATTAAGCATTCTGCTGTACATGTGAATAGCTCTAATATAGACATAATTTTTAAGAGAATAAGACATTACTACTACTATCACAACTTTTAAATAATGGACTAAAAAAACTATCCAATGACTAAGTAAATATTGCCACAAGTTTCATGAGTGAAAAAGTTTTAATTAATAATTGCTACTTCTAGTATAATACCAACCTAAGTTCTTAATAAGATTAATAACACTGATTCCTGAATCAAAGTGGTAGTAACAATAATAATAATAATCAAATCAAATTCCTGAATCAATGCAAGAACTAAATAAAAGTGGTGTAATTTTCTTAACTTAATTTACTTATACTTGTATAAAGAGATGCTTTCATGAGATTTTTAAAATAGATGCTCAGGAATAAAAATGCATGTATGCACAATGGATAGTGAATACAAGGAAGGAAGGAAATGAGGGCATTGAACCATTGAGACAAAGCTTATTCTATTTTTAGAAATGTCAACCTTGTAAAGTGCAATTTCATATAAGTTGTTTACATTACGTATATATATTTGGTATTATTATTGTAGTACCAAATAGTAGAATACAATGACCTGTAACCCTGACGTATGACTAACATATGATTAAGAATTACTTATGCTCTGATCCATAAAATTGTCTTTAAAAGAATGTGAATTATAGAAACAAAAGATCAAAACGAACAATTACTTAAAATAAAGTTATTTTAAATAAATGATAAATAAATGTTTGTGGAACTTACTTTGACGAAAGGCTTGACTTTTGAGCGCTTGTGGATTTTGTTTTTGCCCATCCTCTTGTGAACTTTGCGGGGATACCTGTCGATGCCGGCGACGAAAGCGTGGCCGTACGGCTTGTCTGAGGTGCCCTCGTCGTAGTTCTTCACCACGATGGCCTTGCGGCCCGCGTATCGGCCGCTCAGGACCAACACCACTTTACCAGGCTTCATTATCTTACCCATCTTGGATGGATCTGCAACAAAACTAACCTTCAAACAACAATACTCCCGCACTTCCCACCAAAACTGATTCACTTGACAAGACACTTGTCTTGCACTGTACTCCCTCAAAGCGTAGTACAGAACGATATTTCACGCACAAACTAAGTTAAACCATCTAAATGTGACAATGTCAACACGAATCATACAACTATTTCGTGACTACTTTTATAAACAATTATTGAGTCTGCATGAAAAATATTCGCCTGTTATCACAGCCCATTGCATAAACTTTTCGGGAAATGTTAATTTTTTATTTAATATGTGTATTAACAAATAGATTTATTTGGATAAATTTCGGAAATTTCGCGAAACTCACATTCTCTTTACCCGTCCACAATAAAAAGAACCATAGATAAATAAAGTTTCATAGATTACAAGGAATGTCAACGTGACATTGACTTGACATTCAATACCAAGCTTGCCAGCACAAATATCCCCACAGAATGCTCAAATAACACAGAGACAATGGAAATGATTAATTTAATATTATTAAGCAAGCATAGTTTAAATATTGATTTAATGTATTTACTAATATAGCATAACAGCAACATTTACAAATACTATTTTTTGTTCATATAGTGATATTAGGTATGCATAAACTTCAGAATCCAAGGCAGTTTAGAATTACATATTCGAAAACATAATTATTGGCGGGAAATGAAATTATTTCAACATGTTGAAAGTTGTAAAACATAAATAATCCTAATTGAATAGGCTTGTATAATTTATTAATAAATCAAAATTATTGTTACTGTAGTGTTAAACGACGCACAAAAGGTAAAGTACACCGATAAATATTAACATAATTTGTTACGATAAATATAGTATCTCAAAATGACGGTATAATTGCCTCTTTAAACAATATCTCTACATAAAAACAAGCTCACGAAGCGTATGACAACTGCACCCGCAGAACAAAGATTTATTTTAAAATTCATGAGACATTTTTATGTTCTTTTAAACGCCGCGCCTACGGAATGCAATCGCAAGTCCGGCAGAGAATGGAAATCGATACAAGTTTCCTGCCGGTGTAGTGGAAGTCACAGACAACCAACAGCCTATTATAGTCCGCGCCAAACTGTTAGCCCGCTCTGAAGTTGTTGCGAGCAGGTGTAGTCATACAATTAACTATGGAGACGCGATTCATTTCTATATTCAGAGCGGACTAGCAGTCTTACGCGGACTATACCTACATTACCTCATTCTACGAGTGTAAAGAGTGCTGCGGTGCGCGGTTGCGGCTGTAATGGCGAAATGTGAGTCAAGGGAGATTCTCAATTGCATAACCGGAAATAAAACAAGTTTGGAAGAAAAAGAATCAAGACAACATAAAAAATCAGAGCCATCTTGATTAATCGAGTTTAATATCAATAAAATAAGAAAATTATTTACACAAATTTTATCAAAATACAAAAATAAAACACTGTCACATACACATAGGTAATAACGATTTCTGAGGAGGTACTATAAATATACACATTAGTCTTAACTGTGTGGTACAGCGCAGCTGAACTTTCAAATTGTTATCCCCTCCGGACACACTTTTTGAGCTATAAATAATGTGAAAATGCTAAATCTACATTTGTAACTCTTATTGGACAACATATCTTAAGGTGATAAAGACTTAAACATTGAGAAAACAAAGTCAACATGAAGCAATATTATAACATACTTAACTTGAACTGCATACAATTTTATTAATTTACCTATTGCCAAATTTAAGACACCTTTGGCATTCCCAAACTCTTCTTTGTATCATCTGATACATCCAAAGTTAGTCATAATTTTTGTAAGTAATAGACTAGTCTATATAATTGTTTTATACTTCAAAAACACTCGTCACTAACACCATGACACGTTTCGGTCAATACACTAGCATATAGGCCATCCTATGAATAGAATGATGTTATTGATTTATTATAAAAACGTCTAATGCATTGTCAGACTTTATTAATAGAAATATTTATTTAGCATAATAAGAAATCAGAATCCTTATACGTTACCTTACGTATTGTGATAGATGTATATGAAACAATAGGTACATTCAAAACGTCAAATTTAAAAGTCCAAAATATGCGTGGACATAATTTAAGTACACGCCGGGTCAAGAATTTTATGATTCGTTTTTAGTGAAATCAAAACATTGAAGTCTTCGAAAACGGAATGTGATAAAACAGTATTATTGCGACATATTATTGCATTCAAAACCGACAGACTAAAACGCCCATGGTCGCAAATTTTCGCCCCTAGGCCGTCAAACATGTGCAAAACCTAACTTGATCCATACCTTAGGCAATAGAAGAGTATAAATAAATTCAATGCCCTACTATAGAGATTGCACCATGTGGGGACGCTATATAAGCGTCCATTGATTAGTAATTCAGATGACGATGAACAAACATAAAATACTTTGGTTACAAAGTTAGTACAACTTATAACTGAAGAAAAATACGAAGCTTAAAAAAATACTTTATAATTTAAAAGAAAGGCATTCCTGTTTTAAAGTAAAGGTAGTAGAGGTTAAAAATTACGTAAATTAACCCACCAAGGAGAGTAAGCCGATTTAAGTCGGTACATGGACATTATAATTTTGTCTTAGCAAATAGTCTTAGCAAAAACTACGAAGCAAGTAATACAGTACAAATACGCGACGCTTCGTGCAAGTTTATTAGGCAGCGCTTTCTGCATACTCTTCTATCACCCAAGCGTTGACCATAGTAAAAAAACGTGCTACTGATATGTCTAAAGAGGAAAACCGACACTAGTTACTGGCACCGTAAATAAATACACTGAAATTATAAGTCGATATACATATAGTAACATTCATAACAATACACATTCTATACAAACTTCACTTTATTTTATACTCAAATTGCGGGATATTTACACACTTAAACTTAGAAAAGAAGACAATTAGATTTATATAATAGTTAACTACGCAATAGAATACACCAAATATCGTTAATTGTCACTTTTATTGTTTGTCTAACAGATCCGACAAATTAAGACAAATAAGTAAATATTAAGTTCTTAAACATGTCCAGAAAAGGTTTTATATTTTATTTTTAAAGGTTTTTAAAATATTTACATTATTATTATTTAAAAATACAAGGTATATTATATTGTGAAGCTCTATATATAATTCATAAATATATATCGTTATGTACACAGCATAGTATAGTAATCTCAACCGTTTCGGTCTTGTAATGGACGTTATAGAATGGACTTGATGTTAAAAAAATTGAAATCTTGTCCTCCTTGTTAGTTATAAATAAACAGAATAAATTAAATGCTAAGGCTTAACCTCGAATAAGCAACAAGGTCACTACAACGATCGAAATTAGAATAGTACATTACAATACGAGGACGAAAAATTTTTTATATCACGGCGTGCGTAAATTGACGTTTTACGCACGCTTCGCGTGCGCAAAACCCCCATTTCCGACCCCGTAATATAAAATTTTATACAACACGCGGACGAAAAATGTTTTTCTGACTCGTGTGATTGCAGTCCTCGCCTGCGGCTCGGCCTGCAAACTCACACTTGTCAGAAAAAAATTTTTCGTCCTCGTATTGTAATGTACTATTTCTGACAAGTGTGAGTTTGCAGGCCGAGCCGCAGGCGAGGACTGCAATCACACGAGTCAGAAAAACATTTTTCGTCCGCGTGTTGTATAAAATTTTATATTACGGGGTCGGAAATGGGGGTTTTGCGCACGCGAAGCGTGCGTAAAACGTCAATTTACGCACGCCGTGATATAAAAATATTTGCCTACTTTAATCGCGATAGAAATAGTATCAACAAAACAATACACTATAATTAGGACTTAAAAAAATCTCCAATGGGTATTTCTGGATCGTCTTCATCGTCATCTTATTATATGCTTGAAACCGTTATAATGTTACTTCCATAGTACAATGCCAGTCCATTCTATATAATCCTTGAGACTGAAACAAAAGTGTCGTTCAATCTTGCATTAGTTTTCATTCACTACGTGATCAATTCACAGCAGCAGTGGTGCCACGATTCTAAGTAATCTTTATATTTAATGTGTATAAACGTTCCATAACTGAATCGTGTTGAATTAAACAGACGAAATATAATCGATGAATATATGAATCCTCGTTGAGGAAAGTCTATTATAAATATTTGATTTACACTTTTTACTCAAACATAAAATATTATGTGAATGTAAACTTCTCGATTTTCATATCTTTTGTGACACAAATCTTCTTCTTTTCTAACTAATATATTTTTCACAACACACCCAAAGCATTTTCTGTACATTAATTGCTTAAGGTTGAATCTCTTGTTTAATGTAGCAATATAATTTACATACTTTTACTGTTATGGAGGGGCCATATCTGATTCATATGCGATGCTGTAATGTGAACATATTTCAATTTGCACTGTATGTACCACTTTGCAGCGAGATGAAAAGTTTTGCGTCGCTTTTATCGCTTATTCCAGATGCCCCCGGGCCATATGATACGATATTTTCTGTCGCGGCATATAGCTAATTCTTGCAACTTGAGTATGAAAGTAAAACTTTACATATACACACTGAAGACCAAGAATGATAAGAATAACCAATTAACTTATTAGGATTTTTTGTGCAACTGGCCCGTTTATTTCTCAACATCGAAAAGTGAAGATTATAAAACTTTTTGCATATTATTTCACAGACATTTCAATAACACTGACAAATAAGTAAATATTTCAATGGAAGTTAATATTTTGTTACTTAAAGTCATTATATTATATACATTGTAAATGTCCTTATTTAAAGTCCAAAGTTATAATTTATCAATTATGAATAATCAAGAGATTAAAAAAGCAGCAAATAGTCAATCAGTTATGAAACTAGAGATTCCAATTATAGTGAAAATTCTGAAAAAAAGATTATAACAATATTTAAGTTTTATATTAATTATAATACAAGTCACATTTTCGTATCATCAAAATTTTTAAAACAATTCCTTGGTAACATTTTATATTCAAAGAAAATAATAATTTGATAGGAACTGAGACAAAATGAAACGTGACCTACATAAATACTAACAGTGTCTACAGAATATTTGGCACAATTTCCTTACATATGGTTCATCTTTCACTTCGTTTGTATAATACCAGAAGCACGATTCTATGTATATTGCACGTATGTACAATATAGAAGAACGAGGTGTTTGGGTATATACTAATACTTATTGTTTAAATGTAACCGAAAAAAACGAATCAGACCGCGACCTAACGTCGCCGCGCTAGCAGATGAGTCAACTAAAAACAAATTTGAGGCAGATTAACAAGTCAGTCAATTCCGGAACCTGCAAAGTCGATTGCATCTATACCTAGGAAGAACATACAAGAGCGTCAAGAAAACATTACATAAATATATTATATATCGTTATTATGTTATTATACACCATTGAGACAGCATTTCGGTTACCATTCTCACGTTACTCGACTTCGCAATACAGTCATCATGTCATCCTGGAATCACAACACTGGGGGACTATGTACACTCGAACCATCCACGGACTAAATATTATTTAACATTACAAAGTACTCACAAATATACATAAATATAAAACTCTAATTACTCCTTACGAATCTTAATCGCGTAACTCTATACATATATTATAACACAAACACTCCAATACCGACCGCACGCCGCATGGCATTACACTAAATGCTCGTCCGTCACCGCGACGGCCCCGCGGGCCGCGTCGTTCGAAACGAAATCGTTACTGTACAAGTCTTCGCACTCGGGGTCGAGGTCGGAGGATATTGTGCGTTGCAACCTTAAAACGACATCGTCAAAGTATCTTTGGAATAGAACGGAGGTCGGGGGCCCTTGCGCTCAGACGGAGATCTCGTAGTTGCAGTCGTAGACGGAGGCGCGGTCGGGCGGGTCGGCGGGCGGCGCGCGCTCCAGCTGGTCCTGCACCTCGAGCGCGCGCACGAAGGACAGCGGCCGCGCGGGCCGCGGCGCGTGCGCGGGCAGCGGCGCGGGCGCGCGCCGGCGCGGCAGCGGCGACGGCTGCGCGTGCGGCGCGTGCGGCCCGTGCGGCGCGTGCGGCCCGTGCGGCGCGTGCGGCGCGTGCGCGCCCAGCGCCAGCGGGTGCGGCGGCGCGGCGGGGCGCTCGGCCCACAGGTAGCCGCCGCGCTGCGGGGACGCGGCCAGCTCGCGGATGTCGTCGGCGGTGGGGCGGTGCGCGGGCGGCTCGGCGCGCAGCAGCTCGCCCTCGGAGAGGAAGCGGCGCTGCGGCGAGGTGCGCACGCCGATGAAGTCGGGGCGGCGCGGCTGCGTCGGCGTGCCCGGGTTGGACCTGTGCGCGGCGCTCACGTCAGGGGTTTAATCGCGCGAGCTCGTCCGAGCGCTCGCTATCGTTATCGTACGGCCTACGGACAGAAGGAGACGGGAGCTGCGGGGAGAAGCGTCTGCGAGCGCCGCCGCGCGAGGACCCGCGTTCAGAACTCGTCTCGCCGAAACTTTGCCGCGGCTCTGGACTTATGTCGACTCTTAATATTTTTTCTACCGTCATATTTAATGAAGGATCTGATATAAATCTGATATTCATAAAAAAATTAATTGGAGCGACTGGTTCAACATGTCTCTTCCATGATACAATCTCAATGGAAAATGATTTCCCGATTAAAATACACGATACACGTTAACCCCTCCAAAATATAATAACAATAATTACTTTGCAGAACTAAATATTATACCCGAAGCAAATACATTAATCCCTTAGCAGAAGCTCTTAACATTTAGCGTATTAATTCCCAGCCCACTGAAACATAGTTAAACCAATCTCGCCGTTACGTAGCATAATATGAACTCTATTTAGCTGTATCTAGTTCTGAACGGGCCGAGTCCCGGCGGCTTGCGGTTGCGGGGAGCATGCCAACGCCATGCCAACTATACACTATATTACACTATAACTACATCCAACAAACTACTGCCAACTAAACTAATACCATATCACTCTTATTCTGGTGAAATGAACATTTTAATTATAATAATAATTATTATTACCAATAATATGACATAATCTGCGATATAAATGCTGCAATATAAAAATATTATATCGCAGCCTAATCTATAGTCAATCTGTCAGTGTTGTCATAAGTATTAAAATATTTATTAATTCGTAATCTTTCTTTTTATAATTACAGTGTCCTCGCAAAAGCTAAATAAATCATTTCATCAGCATAATATTTAGTAAATAATCGATGGCGTGACACTTATAATATGGCTGATACAATTATTAGACATGAAATAAGTTAATTTATTGTAATTTCACGTATTATGCCCGTATATAAAATAAAAAATATCTTCAGGCCAAATATAAAGTGTCACCCCGCGTTATTTATATTCAAAAACAGGTTGCAAATAAAATTTTACAGTAACACTTAAGTCATAAGTTTTGTCTTCAATAAGGAAAATTATTATAATTATGAAAATATAATGTTAAATAGAGATTACTATTATTTATTTAAAAATAAATTTGCAAACTAAAAAAATCAACATATTTTATATTAAGCGAAATAATCTGTTTCTTTTAACGAAGACAGAACTTATAAAATTTTAAAACCAAAAGATAATCCATGCCATACATACATACCTGTGTCAAATAACAGCATCATACTAAAATACTTAAAATTCGTTTTACATCTTCTCTCTTTTTACTTTGTTACTCCATATTAATTATACAATATTGCAATAAATGTGCGAACCAAATTATTGTTATAAATAAATGTGCTAATAATATAGTCCAACTTCATTTGAGTGTAAATTAACGAATACGTTTTGAAATAAATTTAAGTTTCATATCATTAAATATCATTGATTTAATACATTTTGTTGATTTATTTCAATTTACTTCATATAAAAATATTTAAAAACAAGGAATCATTATTTGAATTATTGTATCACAATTATTTGAATCGTTTACCAATTGTATTGAAATATCTTGCAAAATTCCTACTTATTAACTTGTTGTATATTTTTCATAAACAACTTTAATATTGGCATGAAATTTTCGTTTAAAAAGTGCAATTCGGTGCATAAAAAAATAGCTTGGTGGTTCAAATTAACAAAATAGATAACAAATAGTTACGACTCCTAAAAAGGCGTGTTAAAAAGCACCTAAAGTGCAGAAACTGCAATATATAAACATCGACGTTATGTGGATTGGAGGAAGTTTAGTTGCTTTGAAAATAAGAAATTAATTACATCTACTATACTCTATGTTGTCAAGGAACCACAATTTAAGTAAGTATTATCGTTTATTGCTATTAAATTAACCTTCACGTTACGTGCATTTTTTTACTTTAGGTTAAATATTTTCAAAGCAGTATTTAAAAAATCTAACCTATACAGAAAAATGTAAGTATTACCAAGTGCAACCCACACTACCTACAATAGCTTCAAATCTTCAACACTTCCTACAAACAAGTTACCAAGTCACCCAATAAGCACACGAAAGAGGCAGCGATAGCGTTAGGAAGTAGAGGAAATATAGGCAAAGTTCCACCAACCCACATCGATTACAAAAACAACACACACAAAACCAAACATAAACGTCATTACAATTTACCGTCGACACGTTGGCTCTATGCGTTAGGTCCATCTGCCGCGTAAAAGCGGTAAATTTCACTCTTTATAATGTTTACACTTTACATATTACGACCACAAATATAATTTATGTAATAATTTTTACACGTTACCAATTTTTTAAACTTTATTAAATGTAATAGGTAATAGCACAATAGGTCATAATTAAACGTAAATTATTATTGTAGTCGTATCTTTTAATACACTGCACCCTTTGTCGATTTTTATAATTAAAATAAAAAACATATAAATAATTTTATCTATGAGCCTAGTAATATATATAAGTTCATCATGATAGCTTACATAAAATTAATCGCTGCGATTATATCACCTCGATCTAGTATGGTTTGAATGGGTCCGATTAAAGTATATAACAATGTATTATTGTTTGATTACTTTGTTTTTTAATATTGTAAAACGATTAATAATATCACAGTATCAAATGTATGTACCACCGCCACCGACAGATAGAACAATTATGGTTCTGACAAAGAGGTACACCACAACATACAACAATTCTGCAATTCTCAAATATGAGATCAACTTAATTGCTAGGAGCAGCAACGCATATATCATCGGCTTCGGATAAAAGCTCTATAGGCGACAGTTACCACTTATCATCTGGTGGACTGTAAGCTCTTTCACTATTTTGTTATTAAAAAAAAAATTAATTACCTTGCGTATATCAATGATAGCATAAGCATACGAAAATGTTTCTTTAGCTTTTATTTTGAATCTACGTCTGTACAATGAACCGACGATGGATGCAGTGTAAATAACATTTATAAAATTACGAGTATAATGCAGGTTAGGGATGTACGAGGATATGTATTTATGTTATATATTACACAAACTGAGTACAAACACTGTAGTTATGAAAACATTCTAAAATAAATCTTAAGGAAAACGAAATAAAATGGACGATAAATCAGAAATGAGTTTGTGTCAACAAAAAAGATGAAGCAAATGAGAAATTTAAAATTTTGAAATATATGAGATTCGTAATGCAGTGTTTTACTCAGTGTTCTTAACACAATAACCTACACGGACATTTACATAATTAGTCATGAACACTAAATGGCGAGATTGCTTACATTTGGTCCTTCGAAACTAGATTTTTACATGGGCAGAAATTATAGTTATATTTAATGATAAGAATTAGCAAAACGAAATGTAAGCATCCTCTACATTTGTACTCCATTATAAGTGTGGTTATCTGTTATTTTCCTAAGATCGATCATATGTTTATGTGTTATTGTTTATGTGTCATATTATGTAGTATTTAAAAAGTGTTTTTAGTAATTCAGTGACTTGTTTATAACGGAGTACTGTTACGACACACATGAAGCAATATACACCAATGACAAAAAAATAAGTACACATGACGATTAGTGTTCCCGAAAAAGTGTGAGACGCACTGAAAGCTTTACAGAACTCTGTATTGCAGGAGATATCGGAATAATTTTAATGAGTACAAGCTCAAATTTTTCCGTATATTTCCGTATGTCTTTGAATTAATTTTACAACATCAACTACACTGCGAATAACTGTTTCTTTATAAACCAATCTTTTATATCTACTTCACTATATTGTTTAATTTAATGTCTAATTTGATAAATACTCAAATTTGTTAAATATTGTTTGTATTCATGTAATTTTCAGTTAACAAATCTTATATTCCAGCAAAATATGTCACTCTTTAATTAATTATTCAAGCAAACCTTCCCGTGCGCCTTACCCCACGTATTCACTAAACATGTGATGCAAACAATTTTACATGCAAATTAAAAATTCTAACACTCAGTTTAATAAACATAAAAAACATATAAGTAAGCGATGCATTTCAGTGTGGGCAAGGAATTTTTAGTTTCAGTAACATTTTAGTATCTTTGTCAATGTAATGGGAAGAGGCCATGATAAAGATGGGAAATTAAATAAATACCTATAGATTATGGGAACATTCGATCTCCTGTCTCAATAACTCCAATTATATCCACATTTGTAATCAGCTAACAACAAAAGCACATTGTGAAATAATATCAAGTGTGGACACCAAACATTTGAAAAACATAAAATGTTGTCGAAACATTCACATATTTGAGCAGATATTCTAAATAAATGGATTTCTGAATTAAAGGTACTTTAATCATTCCAAACATGTATTCTATTGAGCTAAGGTATATTTTAATTTTTAAGGTTTATGTTACCATATTTTCTGGGGTAAAGACTACACTACTTTATGGACGGAAAAAACCTTAAACATTATTTTATGTCATAAAAGTAATTAATAAATAAAAAATACCATTTCCTAGCAGTACCTTAACCTGCAAAGCTAAAAAAATAACCCCTCTCACAATGCCTGGATTTTGACACAAACTATTAAGTCTATCCTTAAGTATTAATATTTTCTTAATTTACAAAGAAATACATTCTAAACTACATTTTTTATATTAACTTCTGATTAACCCTTAGTCTCCATCCTAACCCATTACTCATATGTACTTAGTCAGCAACTTTAAATTTTTCATAGTTTCCTTCATCCTACTTAGATATGCTAGTTAATGAAATTATCGATATAAATATCAAAAGTCCAAAAATATCGATATTGTAACTATCTATCAATAATTCAAAACTCAAAAAATATTTTAAATAGCATCCTATTTAAAATATTTTTTATCTCCCAATAAATTTGTATAAGAAGCGGTAAATTCAACTTTCAGTATTTTACCATATGATAGCTCATCAGAAATGAATTAAAAATCGATAAAAATACTGATAAAGGCTCGATATTATCAAATCTGCGGCTAACCTAACCTAACCCTAACCCCGAGTTCACGTGTACCGTCCAAGCGTAAGCCCCGCCCCCCGGGCTCTGTGCGTACGTACCGTCGCACGGGGCTGGTGACGGCGAGCGGCGTGGGCACGCCGAGCGCCTTGATCCGCTGCTGCATGGTGGGCGAGGGCCGCGCGCCGTTGTTGAGGCCGGCCGCCGCGCCCGCGTCGTACCGCAGCGGCTCCATCACCACCCGGTAGCCGGACGTGGTCGTGCCGTGGCTGGGGAACGTGAGCGTCACGGTTTTATTTATTGTAAAATTAAAGAAACCCGTATTAATTCGTTTTATCCAAAACTGCTATTCCGCTCTAATTTCCGCTCGAATTTAGAAATGAGTCGCGTCGCCGTAGCAAATTGTATGGCGACATCTGCTCGCAACAACTTCAGAGAGGACTAGTTTGGCGCGGAATATACCTGGTCTGTAAGGGCGAGATGATACTGCTGATGTAAGGATAATACTATTTTACCACACTTATTTTGTGGTAAAATAAAGATGGATGGTACACATATAATTCTGCCCTTGCACGCTTGTCAAACCATCACAAATTTAAATATATGGATAGAGCCTTGGTTTATCTAAGTTTGTAAGTGCTTTTAGCATAGCTTTTGATCAATTTAAACTATTGTAAATGTTAAGCTTGCGGACGCGGCATAACATCAGAGTGTAATATATATTTTAAAAGTAGCAGTTTATTTTAGTTTTATTATAACCCCATAATTCCTTCATCTTTTTTCGCCGTTTAGTAGTAATAACGCTGGTAAATTCGAATTTCAAAGACATGGTAAAGCAGACATGTGTAACTAGTATCAATTTAGTCATTAAATATGAAAGGTATAAGTACCCAAATCCATGTACTTCAGTGATCACTTCAATATCTGGTTAAAACATATTCTTTTAACATAAGCTTTTGCAAAGACTAACTACATTTACATTTAAATCGATAGGGTAATGATGCTTAATAATTTTGTAAAGTGGTTAGTTTTCATAAGTAATACAAAAGCTACTCACGTAGTATTCCTGGACAGCGGACTCAACCGCGGATAGTGGTGCGGGCGGGGCGGCAGGTGGTGGTGCGGCTCGGCGGGCGGGAACAGGTTGGCGGAGGAGCCGCGGCGCTGCATCTGCGGCGGCGTGGGCTCGCAGTCCGCCGACTGCGACGCGCCCGGCCCCTCCAGCTCGCCCTCGTGCTCCTCGCGCCCGGGCGACAGCTGCTCATGCCGCGTCGTGTTTACAATTGAACACTAGCTACTACGCTTAACGTATATGTGGGTCGCTCACTGTTTAATATTGTACGACACGTTGGACTGGGTAGTACTATAGGGGCCGTTCAAGTATTACGTAAGCAGATTTATTACAATTATTTACCCCGCCATCCTCCTTGTCAGCAAAAGTAAGAAAAGTTCTTACCCCCTCCCCCATGCTTACGTAAACATTTTTCATTTAATGTATTGTTTTTTTTTCATATTATAATTATAATGTTATAATTATAATTTTAAAAATACCTAAACGTATGCATGATTTGCGGGAAAGAAAGTAATGATAATGTAAGGGTTGCTATTCGTGTAAACAATAACAAACTACCGATGACGTAATCATCATCTAGACTCCCCTATCCCCATGTCATCCAAAATAAGCAAAGCAGACCCCCCGCCCCCCTAAAAGCGCTTAAGTAATACTTGAACGACCCCATAATCCTTACTAATATTATAAATCCGAAAGTAACTCTGTCTGTCTGTCTGTCTGTCTGGTTGTCTCTTCTTCACGCCTAAACCACTGAATCGATTTTAATGAAATTTTGTACAAAGATAGTCTGAGACCCGAGAACGGACATAGGATAGTTTTTATCCCGGAAATCCCACGGGAACTAGGGATGGCGATCTAAGATCTATTAATCGGAGAATCGATCTTTTGGACCAAAACAAACCGATTATTTTAATCGATATTAGTAAGGATTGAATCGTAAACTATGCATTTGATCAAGTAATGATCTTTAGTTATCCATGAGCCCACGAAGGTTTCAAAGTTGGTACGACCAATTTTCGCCAGATGGTGCCACTGTCGTTCCAATGAAGGTACAAATATTCAGTTTTATGTATGTTAGTATGTCATATTATTTTCTTTTAAACGCGGGCGAAGCCGCGGGCAAAAACTAGTACAATATATGTAGTAGCCCAATTATACAACCCAGTCTCCCCGTGTTAAAAGTTAGACATTTAACACTTTGAGATATGTAACCCTAGATACGCCTTAATGTAGATATCTATCTCATCCCGTTAAGAGCGTAGTTAAAATATGGTACATCCTCCACCAGAATGGAATCGATGCAGTAACGCTACACAATATTATACATACAGTTATTTTGTTAATGTTTTAATTTAAATAGTATATTATATAATTTGACAGGTTAATCGGATTTATTAGAATAAATATTTAGCTTGAACAGAAATATTCTCATATTGAAATGCGAATATGAAAAGACTTAAAGACCTTTTTATAAGTAAAATAAATAAATACAAAATTGTGATTGGGTGATTAGTTATTAATAATACCCAGTGATATAAAACATAATCAAATATGTTTATGCTATAGGTACCAAGAATAAAGCGTATGGTTAAGAAGTTACCCAGACTTTGTTTATATTTTATATCTAGACCAGGAAGTGTATTAGGTATTAATTTAAAAAAAATACAGTATTTGATAACTGATAGGTCTCCGTGGATTCCTATATATTGCCCATAACGGACCAAAGGCTGAAAATAAATTTGTTATAAGAGTAGAGAGCCAGACATACCCATGTCTTCAATTCACCTGTTATTTTGTTAAGAGAAATATTTAAGTGCCATGCGAAAATAGATTTTATATGAAGTGAATTGAAGGTATGTATTTTATTGCTCTACAAGCATGAAAACTAGATGACCAGTCTAAATGTTTTCAAGCCATTTTTCAACTAATGAAGTATGGGAAATTAGTTACATTATTTTAGAATTTTTAAGGATGTTAGTTCTTTATAAATATAAATTGTGTTAATTTTGAAAATATGTGATGGTTTGTAATTTGTAAGCCAAATAAATGTATTGAAAAGAAAATACAACAACCAAAATTTAGTTATACATGGTTCATCTATACATATAATTATTTATATACAGGTAGCCATAATGTAATTTTAATTCAATTCTTTCAATATTTATGTACTTTAACGTCCAAATATATTTAATATGTAAGATCATTTTTAAAGTGATGGTGTTTTTATTTTGGGCTAAATCTGTGATTTTTACAGGTCGCATGGTATTTTTCTTACATCTGGCAATCTTATCTACAAATTAATGAAAATATTCACAGTCGTTACAAACATACTACATATTTTATAAGTAAGGGTTTATAAGAAATATATTTTTCAACATAAATATCTTAATAATTAATACTAATATGATAATATACAAAATTATAGTATGTTTGTAATCATAACAATCAGGGCACACATTATGAAGATCCCAATCTTTATACAAAATATTTTGAAAGACTTAATATTTACACAAATATTTATATTAAATACATATGTGCGCTCTGATTTAAACTAATATAATGAGACGCAAAGTGGACGGTGGAGTTTGATAGATCATAGATTCTCCATTGCAATTATGTTGTATGCCATAAATATAATCAAATTTGATCCAAACGAACAGCATGAAGACGGCCGTAACGCCTGTTCATCTTTGATGTAGAAGGTAGCTTAATTACGTATGTGTATCAAATCCACAAATATTATTGCTTGATTTTCATGCCATTAAATTCGCTTAACTGAAATTAAACAATCATATTGTAACCACATCCATAGCTTAGCTATCACGTAAATTACAGGTGCAAAGGCATTCGTCTACCTGTCTGAATTGAATTTCTTACACTCGTTGTTACTAATCAGTTTATCCAATGCCCTCCCAGTACTAGTCAAAAATTGACAAACTTCCATCTTTAACACACAAATCAATCTATTAAACATTGATAATCAATAACAGTGAATCAATCACCAAAAATCGAGTTCCCACAAACCAACCCAACACTACCGAAACCCCACCGTCCACACACCAGATCGTAACCGCTATCCGCTATCAGCTAGCCGCAAGCGTCTGGCCCTCACCTTGTTGTAGTGCGCGTGCGCGCCGACGGGCCGGTGCGCGGAGCCGTTGTCCGCCGTGTACGTCTTTACCTGGTGCGGCGCGTCCGTCGCTATCGTCGAGATCGCGGACGCCGCGTGGCCCGCCTCGCGACGCTTCTTGCCGCCGCGCCAGATGTACTTCGATGGCCGGACTAGACTGCAATGTCATTGATGACGTATGCTTTTATATTATGTTATACTAGATTGGCTAGTAATACGAACAATATAGGGATATTAAGATAACATTGATTTAAAAATATGATCATGAATTTATTCTGTTATACATACAACACCGCTACATCACTTCTTTGGATTTGCCAACATATGAAAAATTCACCCTGTATATTTATATATTTAACCATGGTTTCAGTAATATACAAAAAAAAATATTTCATTAAAACCATAGACGATAGAATATAAACCATAAAAGTATATCAAGTGAAATGTTTGTTTCAAATACAAATTATGTCTGGCGTATAAACATACAGGAAATATTAATTCTCTGCCTTAACTCGCAAACCGAGCACAATTTAATAATAGTTTCACTAACATAGATTAAAAATTACAAGATTTTACTTTTGTATGTCATGCAACACCTAAGAGATCCAAAAAGTAAATGCACATACCTAGGGTATTGCGGCCCAAACTGTGTGTAGCAGCAATTCTTCCAACATCCCTTCGAGAAGGGGTTGTACCCGCCCGTGAACTTGCCGGTCACCTGCTCGTTGGTGGTGCGCCCCCGCGACACCAGCACCATGTGGAAACCGGTCAGACCGAATATTGGTATCGCGAGTAGTGCGATAATGCCCATTATCACCATTCTGGTATGTTGCGGTTAAGGAATAGACTGATTCATTGAAACATATGTTATTCAGTTGCCAACTTGTGTTATGTATGATCATGTTGAAGTAAAACCGTAAGTCCTAAGTTCCTTCATATCATAAAGTTATGAAAGTTTTCTCATTAACATAAGAAATGGTTAAGCGTTTCCATTTTCATGACAAGAGAATGTCTCTTAATAATGAACTTATAAAAATGAAACGCGGGATCTAATCCAATGGTCTTGTTTTAAAATAAATATAACTACTGCCGATCCACATCCATCAACAGAATTCATCCACGAAACATCCCCAAATAATATAGTTTAACCCTACATATCTTTGTACATATGTATACTTATGTCACATATTTATGTTATCACCCCCTTAAAAATAACACATATATAATTTTTATATACTTGTCATATTTTCTACCCCTTCGTCATAACATAATTTGTAAAGCTTATTTTGTGGATTAATTGATCGATCTCCAGACAACACATGTATACTCATAAACTCACCTTTATTGATATCATTAACAC
Source organism: Epargyreus clarus (assembly GCF_041222505.1). Classification (NCBI taxonomy): domain Eukaryota; kingdom Metazoa; phylum Arthropoda; class Insecta; order Lepidoptera; family Hesperiidae; genus Epargyreus; species Epargyreus clarus. The sequence goes on from NW_027332212.1 coordinate 13,648,667, forward strand.
AAACATTTTCAAATGAAGATGTTATAAAAAGGATACGACACAATAGGCTCCACCTGCGTCAGGGTCTTATTGTTGTTCATGATGTAGTACAGGCTCAGCCCGAATATACTGAGCATGTGAATGGACAACGATATGAGAAAGAAGAAGAAGAATCTATAGTTGCGTCGCCCGATGCAATTGTTCACCCACGGACAGTGGTGGTCGAATGTCTGGAAGTTAAACATTTTCTTATTGAAATACCTTAACTGGCTGCTACCTTTAAAATACTCAATAATCCTTATTTGTACCACGGTTATTCGTATGAGAAATAAGTTTATTTTAGTAATAATAGTAATCCTCTACTCAAACTTTCTTCAACAAAAAAAACACTGATTACTGTTTAGACAATATGCGACGTATATTGTTTAAGCAAGACAACATTGTACTAAAATATCTGTAATTAATGTGGTATAATTTATTCGTTTTATGCGGTTAATCTATTTTTTCCGATTTTCCCGCTACTAAACTATCGCCATCCTGAATCACGCTATCGAAGTTTTGTAAAATTTACACATACAAACTCCGAACTAGGGCTAACGAAGTATCCTCAATTTACACCCTCAGCAATAATAACCGAGCAAAAGCTCTCGATGTACCAAAGTGAGGGGTCTAGGAGGTATAACGTAAAACGCAGGCGATACTTGCCTCTATGCAGTGATTGCACACAGAGCAGTGCGAACATCGCGGCGGCCTGTAGAACTTGCACGTGACGCACCATTTCATCCTGACGGTGATCCCGTTGATCTCTACGCTGCGGTAGAGGGGCGCTCGGAAGTCGTCCTCGCGGTCCTCGTCAGGTGGAGCTGGAATGATACATAAAACAAATATACATTACGATAGAACAGAATTTATTTTCATCAACAGCCCATTACTGTCCCACTGCTGGGTACGGGTCTCCTCTCATAAGGAGAAGGATTAGGCCATAGCGTACCGCGCTAGCCAAGTACGTATTGGTATACTTCACATACTTTTGAGATTTTTTTTTTATAAATCTCTCAGGTATGCAGATTTCCCAAAAATGTTTTCCTTTACCGTTTTATTAAGTGATTATTAATTTCTTATACTCACATAAATTTGGAAAATCAGAGGTGCATGCCTGGGAGTTGAACCTCGGACCCCTCGATCGAGAGGCCGAGTTTCTTAACCACTAGGCTATCACTGCCTTATTTTTTATAATATATTGATGAAATTATGAATTTACATTATATTAATTTATTTATATTCTATTCGAGGTAGGTAGAGATAGGTATCGGTCACCGTGCATGCCATGATATTATCGAATTGAATAAAACATCACGCTACTTTTTGTAACTTGCGTTATTTTCTGTGCAACTCTGGGTGTAATCAGTTAAAATTATACGTAAACAGCTAACGTTGAAAAACATTATAGAACTGAATATAGATAGATCTTACAGGCGGCAATACAAAAAGTAAACACCAAAATTGCCTAAATACTCTCACATCGTATATAAAAATCGTCAGATCGCGTGATATAAGCCTATTTTGAGATCGGTAAACCCTGCTTACAGTATGCTACGAAGATATCAAACGCCCTTCAGAATCTAGATTTCATATCAGCCAATTTTTATTTTTCTTGTGAAATAACTTTAAACAATAATATACTATTTCCAATCATAGGTATATTTTAATTTGTATTTTGTTGATTTCAATCAGTGACCAGTTTCAACCAAGTGAACCACAAGTATCTTCCACTGTTATTGCGTAAAAATAATATTTTACAAATCATTTCCTTATTTAATGAAGTAAGCGAATGCCATCAACATAAACATCTCATAAATATGGTAACAAGATGCTTGCAATGAGAGACGCTTTTTCAAGGAGACGTCAACCAAGTTTCTCATGGAAATCTTCGGTAGTGAAATTAAGATGCAAATAAAATTCGACGCCGCGATTCTCCAAATCAATAATTCTCGTCAACTACTTCAATGTTAAAATGAAATAACGCTTTCTACACTCACAGAGTCACAGCCCCACACTAGGATTCCCTGTATCGTGGGTACCATGGACACACACAGAGACAAATACATAAACACCCAGACCCAGAAAAAGAAATCTAAATCATCATTTACATTTCTGTCTGGCCGGGGATCGAACCCGGGACCCTCTGCGCGTCAGACCGGTATGGTGACTGCTCCGCCACGCGGATCGTCAGTCAGTCAAATCAGATGTTGTATCTACAGGAAAGTAGTTTTATAACCTATCATAAATCACAAAGAGTTGAATATGTTTACAAATATTATCTTCTTCTATTTTACATCGTACTTTCATAAAAATACAAGAAACTATAATAAATACTAAAGGATTCTAATAAAAGTAAAAGCTTGAATAATACTTAGAAAATGTTGAGTTGTCTTAGAATATAAGAGGGAAATCGTAATTTTTCTTCGGGGAAAATATGAATAAACTAGCAAACAGCCTATGTTATTAACCCGGAAAAATATCGGTAGACATCTCGGGCAAACTCAATTTCCACGGAAATGTTAGTACTAAAAGGAAGTCGGTTAATTATGGCACTATATGTCAATGATACTGAGTTTTTTTGGAAAAAAACGATAGGTGGAGAGATAAAGGACCAAAAAAAATTTGATATATGCATAGCGCGCATTTGTAGTCTTTTTGAAAAATTTTCGTTTAGGAGGACGTAACCGTTTCATATTTTTTGCGGAATTGAACTAGGATTAGGTATGTTACCACGTTATCAAATGCCTGTCCTCGCCCAAAGTAAATACTCGTAGTGACAAATCAAATTAGATAAGTACCTACCACTTGATTTCTAACTCATATTCTAAGCAAACTTACGCCATATTTATTAGTCATATGAGAAATATAGAAATATATAAAAATACCGCAATAAACAAGTTTTTACACTAAATTGAACGACTTTTTGGCATAAAATCATTAGTGAAAGGTTATACGAGTAGGTGCTAATATTACAGTTAAAGGTGGCCTTAGGAATAAATAATAATCTGAAAAGCTATTATTTAGTATACATTTTTTTCCTAAGCAGGCATCTTTTGCGATTATATCTAGATCTAGATCTATTGCTGCTAGCAACAATTATATAGCCGTGGAGTTACGAGTAAAATCCGTATCACGCAACATAGTGCAATACTTGCCACAAACAGTATGTATGTGTGTGTGTAAGTGGCGAGTGTGCAAGCTCGAATGTTTGTATTGAAAATAGTACGTGTGGTAAGGGAGACACACATTTCCGAAGCATTCCAGCTTAGACCTCAAGGGTAGGGCGCATCTATGGCCGACCAGAGTTAGGAATATCTAATCCTACCTGGGGTTCATTACCGATGCCCATGGGCGGCAGTAGTTACTTACCATCAGGTGGACTGCATTCTCGTCTGCTACTCATATATTATAAACTAGCTGACCCGGCAAACTTTGTACTGCATCAAAATCTATTTATCAAATATCTTTCATATAAAATATAGGCTATGTTACTCGTGGATAATGTAGCTTTCGAATGGTGAAAGAATTTTTAAAATCGGTCCAGTAGTTTTTGAGCCTATTCATTACAATCAAACAAACAAACACAGTTTCCTCTTTATAATATTAGTATAGAAGTATAGACAAATGTGCATATGACGAGTTACGCGCAGACGCGCGGCGCGTTTTCACGCTGCGGGCGCTCGCTCACATATTATTTCTCAATCCAGTTGAGCACTGCCCATACATACTGCCCATGCAAAAAGGAGCGGGCGTCCGCTCCGTGCACACGGGCCAGTTTTACCGAACGGTATATAGCCTGTAATTTGCAGTGTTGCACAATAATACACAATACACAGCAGCAAGTGAGTATCGCTGGCAATTTGGCTGAGCTGTGGTTCTCGGCAAGGTTCAATTTTTATAGCCCGTTTACGCTCTTTTAATGGCCTAGTTTTTTGTAATAGCGATATAGAATGGAACAAAACAGGGCAGTTCTTAATACTATCTCAGCTTCTCACTCCACCATACAGGTAGTTAAAATAGTAGCAAGTACAACACTTAATTTATGGAATATGGTTAAAAAGTAATTGCAACATTGAACTGAATAAACGATTATTTTTATTATAATAATTTTACGAAGTTTTCTCAATATACCTTGTGATGAAAAACCTAGAGGAGAGTTGGGAGCGAATAGTCCCAAAACTAAAAACGGCCTCAGGGTCCAACGGTACATCAACTAGACTATTTCCATCCGACGAAGCCTTTGTTCCGTGACGATATCTCAAACTACATCGGATGTTCACTAATTGCATTCCCCCGGGTGCCTGCAGGGTCTATTCCGTATATGTATATGGACTACGTATAATAATGCTGCATAATTTTGTATAATACGAATCTATTTCTATTTAAAATACAGTCGATATTTTTCAGACAGAAATAGGAGTTCATATTTAAAACACTCCAGTGCAATGCTGGTTCTATTTCTGTAATAGACTGATAATGACATGATGAAGGGGACGGTGCCTTGTTTACTCGGGAAACGCTGAAATAATGAATGTTTTTGAGGTACAATAATGACGGTGTTTAAAATAACATCATATAATTTTATTGTTATTTCGTAAAAATACAAAAGTTAATTTTGAGTACTTCTTGAGATAATTAGGTACTTCACAACAGTATGAAATCGTTACCGAATATTTTCAGTAGAATCAACCTAATACCAGAATATAATTATAATATAAATAACCTACCAAGCGATCCAGACTTGTGCACCAAAGGTTTTGTACTCTCATAATTTTTTTTTTTATGTTTCACCGACAAAAATGTTTTGTTTACTTAGAATCTAAATTACATTTAGCCGATACTTGCAGTATTCATCATTTTAGATCGTGCTGTATTACACAAACTTGACGCATTTGTATTAAGTATCGTATTTAGGATAATACCAAAAACTACAAAAAGGACTGCGTTAGCTTAGTAAAAGACTTTCTTTCAGTACAGAGCCCTTAACCTCCAACTGTCACCACCTTTAACTAAATAACTCTCAAATAAGAAATCGATAGTACTATCGCTACTTTGTACATAGCAAAGGGCAGTGGCAGCACATCTCGTGTCGGGCGGCGAGTAATTCTTTCACACGTGACTCTACACGTGGGCGTGTGTTGGGAAAACGCTAAAAACTAACAATGGAGTCAACATAAGATGACAAGTTCAACGATAAGACACTAATATTCTCAACTCAACGGATCAGATTGTCTAGTCGTCTACACTTGGGAACATAAAAATGTATAGCATATGCCGTTATTTAAAAACCTATATCATTTTAACGCCTTCGCAAAACATTATGAATTTAAAAAATGTTGTAAGGAATCTTTACAAAATGCATCGATATATTGTCAAGTTCTTTTGTATCACAATGGCCCGATGCCTACATACTTGCATTACTTGGCTTATATAAAGTAGGTATGTATGTTATAAAAATGATAAGAGATTAGGCTTTTAGATCATTGACATTGATTTCTCTTTAGAGTTCACTAATGCCATCCAATCAATACTGAAACTTCTAACATACGAAGGCAGGAGAGGCCACAACTTAAATTTTCGAGTACCTTTGTGCTGAAAGTAAGATAAATAATATATTTTCTTATTTTATTCCAGTTTGCTATTAAGATAATGTTTTTATGCATTTACAAATTGATAATAGCCGATTGTAATTTATCGCGGTGGCGGAGCAATTAGCGCCACTTTACTAATTGAAACGTCCGAGCAACAGGCCATTTGTATACTTACATAGTTGAAGCGATTTTATTTATATTCTAAATCGTTTTTCAGAATAAATGGTTTATGTACACGGATGAAGAACTAACTTTTATTGTATACTATAATAAAAATGTGTCTAGTGCCGAACAAAAAAGAACAAGGGCTTTAAAGTGTCCCTTTTTTAAAAATCGAGGTCGGCTCTTCTCGTCCTGATACTGCACTGGCTCTTGAGCTAACTACTTTACACAGCTGTTATATACATTGACGTTTATAGAGTTGTTGTGTGAATATCAGGTACCATCACGAGGCTTATAGAGCATAGGCAGACTACAGGGAATTACAGGGAGTAGCATCTTGCGGATGTAAAGTTATTACAAGCAAAATGAAAACCTTTTGTACCTATATTAAACGTTTCGTATTGTGTATAATTTGTGAGGACTTACGCATATTTAAACAAACCAAACATTTAAAAAAATCCGAATGGTGGCATACTTCTTCCTAATATAACGTTTACTCAAATCATGAATGAAGTACAGGAATTTAGAACGAGCGAATGCTCAATCTAGCACCACCACAAATTATGTATTTCAGTGTAAACAGTTTCTAACGTTGCTCAATGCGTTCGCCAAAATTTTATAGTAATATCAACAATCTGCTCCCAGCTGTACATTCGTTCGTGGTTCCTAAGCCTTCCCTAAGGACACAAGAAATTGAAACACTGCGTGAGCGAATGAGCCGTGAGTCTTGAGCTCATTTAAAATAAGTTAGAGTTATTTTCCTGTATTTGTCACCCTGGCTGTATAATAGCTATACACCTAACTTTTATTCTATTATTAATTTATACACCTTTAAAAAAGTTTCCTCGCTTCGATTCTTATAGCCATTGCGTACGATAAGACGATTATATTGTTATCGCATATATGCATATTTATAGCGCATAATAAATCCTAAAGAAAATAAGACATTATGTTAAAATATACCTATGACGAATAAGATGAACAGGGCGCATCGAAGCAGAAATATCAGCGGTGACGATTTCAATTGCACTTTGTGTAATACAAATACGACAGACATACAGGTAATACTTGCTAAGAAGATCCTACAATCCTAGATCATATGTATGCATTGATTGAAAATAATGGGCAACCAAAATGTTGCATGACGGTACGAAGGCATTATATACAAAGTTACCATTGTAACATTTTATAAAAGACTAATAAGACCACTTAGCAGACCTTCCGAAGCTTGAAAACGCTAATGGAAAATGAACGAATGATTACGCTAACGCTGATCTTTTTCATGCATTTCCATAGATATATCTACGTTACCCTTTTTGTAATACGCCTCCAACAAACATGGGATAAATTAGGTATCTAGTACAAATTCAATTGTTAACAGCAACAATTTAGCAATTCTCGTGTAGTGCGTCATGCACTGCAACTCTTAATCCATTATACATATGTTTGACATTCATGCATGATTCGCTTAAGTAATGGGCATGCAGATCCATACAACTAGAGAAGAATGTTGCCAAGGACTCTACCCTCACTCACGCTCTATATATTGAGCTAGAGCCGATCTAGATATTGAGCCTATCGAGAGTTTTACATTACATCAACATACAAAATACGTAAAAAGATATTTTTAACTCACTCCAACTATAATTCATTCAGAGAGTTCCTTCTTCGATCCTCGGGAAAATAAATGATAAATAATTTATATACATATTTGTTCTGGATCTGTTTTTATGATTACGCGGAAGGTAATGTTTTTTGAGCACCTATATATTTGACTGTATGTCTCATTCTATGGCAAAAGTCTCAAATGTCTTGACGGATTTCAACAGATGAGGAGTGGTCGAATTCACCTAAATTGGGGAGTGACAAACTACACTAATTCACATTTCAATTAATTATTTTTAAGCAGGCAGGATTTATGTTTTTATAATAATTACTATCACATTTTTACCCATTTCGCACCCATGATACAATCTAATCTAGCTTGGCCCTATGGGTATAACACACTTTGGGAAGGTTTTGTGTTTTGATACTTCAGTTTTAATATGCATTGGATTCTCACAGCTAATAATACTCTTCTAAGCTGGCCCACTGATAATAAGGTGATAAAAAGACTATTAGTATTTTTATAACAGGTACAAAAAGATGAAAAGGTGTTCATTTATCCGGTAACTTAACTGAATTGATTCCGAATACGGATTCCAATAGAAACATGCTAAACAATTATTACAATTAGACTTAGCACCAAAAAATTCCAAACAAGATTTTCTAAATCCTATTAGTCTAGTATGGGAATCCGATGATATGCGCATTCGCGAAAATCTACATTATTAAACACTAAAGAGGCGATATAACATTGTTCGATAATTACACTAACAATAAGCCAAATATAATATGCTTAAGTCTATAGACTATGTAAATGAGGGACAGAAACAGGGTTAAAATCCATTTGAAGCAGTGTTTCATGAACACTAATCATAGTTATAGTTTTTGAAGCAAATAAAAAGTACAAAAAACAATTTCATACCGATTTTTACACTTTTTAAAAAGAGTGTTAGTCTAGCATTTACAACTCAACTTCTCAATCAGGTTCGTGGTTCGCCACTAGGCGCCACTGACATTTAAAAATTTGGCGACAACTTAATAACGACAGATTTTTACAATAAAAGTACGTAAAACTAAATTAAGCCTTATCACATGTGTTGCTAAATCACATATTGGGGATAGTTTATAGAAATCACATTACATCAGTGTAATTAAAATTATACCATGTAGCGTAGGGTCAATGTTATGTTGTGTATACACGATCCTAAGTCAATAGAAAAATATAAATATTAATTAGCATGTTTAATGGGTTGTAATGTTTTGCTTTGAACAGATTATGGTAATTACGAATGTTTGTTTAGGCAATCTGATATCACTGATGGCATGTACAAGGACTACCACTTGTGCTATCTTTAAAGTACTTGTTGCTTAATACAGTATTTGTGGAAATCCAAAATTTACAGATATGCTGTTAGACATCACAATTATTGCATTCTAATAATTTACATTATATTATGTAATTGATTAACAATTGATCCAGATTTAAATTTATTATAGTTTTAAGTAAATTACCAACCAGAAATAAATAGAAGAAAAGCAAATTGTATTGACTCCTGAGACCACAAGATCCAAGCAAGAAGAAAATATGGATATAGATAATAATTATAATAAAATCTTACCTTTTGGTATCACTCCCGGGTCCATGAAAGTGGCCAGTGTAAAATTGGCCAAAACAAAAAATGTTATGACACCTTGGTATGCAGGAACCCATGGATGCTTGTGAAGATAATACTGGCATCTGAAAATAATAATCAAAAATCAATATGCATACACATAATATTTCATTTAGTAAATTATCCAAATAATATTGGATTCATTTTAAATAAGCACTTCATAATTAATAATTATAGAGGTAACTAATATAATAATATATACCACAAATTCTTTACATTTCCTAAATGTCCCAATAATATAGACAAAGTATTGCCCACGCAAACCTGCTAGTCCGCTCTGAATATAGAACTGAATCGCGTCACAGAAAGTTCAGAACGGACTAGCAGTTTGACGCGGACTATACATAGTATATAATTTATATAGATTGATGATATATCACTAAATGAGCATGTAGTTCACTTTATGGTAAATGGTCACTATCATCCATGAAAATCTGTTATTGTATTCATTTCTATATTCAGAGCGGACTAGCAGTTATAAGTGGACTATACCTCTCTGATCACAATGTAAAAATTCTTCTACATTTCAAACAACAACAACAACAACAACAACAAATACTCTTTATTTGTACACCATATAAGATACATATAACACAATAAATGAGATAGCGTACAAAAAGGCGGCCTTATCGCTTAGAAGCGATTTCTTCCAGACAACCTTTGGGATGGAGTTAAAGAAATATGAGATAGTAAGAAGGTAGGGTGTACACATATAGTATATAATAAATAGAAATAAGAAAGTATATACATAAATACATATCAGAAAGGTCCTGTGTCAATGGCGTAACATGGGTAAGAAGGGAAACATAAGAAGGAAATATGTTATGAGGAAGAAAGGATAAAAGTAAGAAGGAAACCAAGTCAAAGCTGCAAGTAATGAGCCTTGACTTGGTTCTTAAAAATATACAAAGAACTGGATAGACGGATAGACTTAGGAAGGGAATTCCAGAGGCGGACAGCAACAACAGTAAAGGATTTTTTGTAGAAGGAGGAGGAGTGTATAGGAGTGCTGAGGATAAGGTTATTTGTGGAACGTAAGGAGCGGTCATGGGTTAAGTGGAGGTAATTGAATCGACTTTTAAGGTAAGGAGGAGAATTGGGATCAAATAGCACGCAGTAGAGAAGTGACAGAATATGAGCATTCCGACGAAGACGAATGGGGAGCCACTTGAGTTTACAAACCTTTATTTGTAAGGTATATTTGTTAGATAATAATAAGTTGAGTCACTCTCAATAATCAAAATCCATTGAAAAGATGCATATGGCATTCTTGGAATTCAAGCCCACAACGGCATCATACTGTTTTAATCTTAATTGCAGTTGCACAGTTAGATCAACTACTAATGATCATAACACCCACTTCTCGATATACACCACAAATCACAAGAATATAATTAAGAAGACATGGTATTCAGGAAATATGACAACACTTTTTAAATTTGTGCAAAATTATATTTTATTTAATGACAAAAAGTTAAAACTAAGTGTTTCATAATATGACTTTCTATTATTTATCAGACCCGCAGTTACCCATCGGATGGTGAGAATTTTGTTTAAAATGTAGCATGCTAATCTCGAAATTATTATAATTTATCCAAACATATATTAAATCAGACAGAATTTGTAACACACAAGTATGTGTAAATACAGAGTGCATGTAAATAAGTAACAAACTGACATTAATTTGTTTACAACTGTATTACAGCCAGTGAAGTTGTTACAAATGGGTTCTTGATGCTAAATACATTTTTTAATCAATCAAGTCATATTAGAAAATGTAATCTAGCTACTTGTAGGTAAATTATACTATTAAGACAAAGTATAATAACGACTAAAAATGAATAAAATTAAAATAAAGCGACATGTCTCGACTACTTTTGTATCACAGTTTGTAGCATTGTTCATTACCCATATCTAGTGATATTGCGTGAAATATAAATGACTAATAACTAAACCTGATTCATAATAGCAATGCAAGCCTTTTGTTTATGCCAAATTGGGCTCCCACTTTTCTTATAAGGAGAGGTACTTCCACTGCAGGAGCCGCACAACTCAACTCACTCCAATGTAAATAATGGTTCACCAAGCATGACCAGTCACAACTTCGAGGGGCTATTTCACACACTTATTCACAAAGCGGAAACTAATCATACACAAAGTCGGATAGGGCAAAGGTAGCCGCGAGATATTAATAGAAACAAATCTACAATCTTATGTGAAAGTTGTCAAATCAAAGTGAATTCGAACCCGATCGACATAATGTATACTTACGGGAAATAAAAAAATAATGACGTCGTGCCCAACAGTAAAGTCCAGGCGAATGTCGCGGGGATGTATCTCGTTTTAAGGTCGCATTTGGGCATATTGTGTCAATTTTAATTCCTTAAAAGCAAATTAACTCGATTTTATTCACTACAGACCAACATGGCCGCGCCTATTAATATGACAGCCAGAAACTGTGTGGCAGTGGCAGTAGCGATGACTTTGACAGATTCCGATTAACCTATTTTCTTTAATTAAATTATGATCTACCCAAAGTATCTTAAAATTATTTTCAAAGTGTTGTTAAGGTTTTTAATTGAATTTTATGTATTAATAGAGGAATATTTAAATTTAAGGCAAATAAGTACAATGTGTTTAATTGGCTACTTGACACTTTTTGGGAAACTGTTTTAATGAATTCATATACGTATTATATATGCCTTGCATTGATCATTTTTTCGAAAAAAGGGCTATTTATTAATAAAAAACATATTTTTATTACGGTAAACGGAACGTTACGCCAAAACAGGCGGTCAAGTGTCATTTCGTAGCGTGACGTCAACACATTGAAAATATAGAAATAAACTTCGACGCTACACATACTTCAGGGGAAATCTTGGGAATTATTTAACTTTTATTAGTACAATTGCAAGAATGTCAAATTACAAGGCGTGTGCAGTGACGATGTGTTCAAGTACGATCGCTAAATATCCTAACAAATTTGCTTATACAAGTTCCTAAACCCAAATCTCATAAACGTTAAAGAACTTGCAGATTCTTATATGTTTAAATCCTCTGTTTGCAAGCAATGACATTTTATACTATCTATGTAAGAGAAGTATTATTGAAAAAAAGGAATAAATTTAGTAACTCTCGAGTGATTCGTCAATTCCAAATCATTGGAACGGGACGTAATCAAAACAAAACAGCAAGTGGAAGTATTCATATATTTAATATATTATATAGATGTCTATGATAAGAATAGAATTATAAGACGTCTATGAGAATTCTATTTTAAGGGCCCATTCTGTAATTAATAGGACACAATTAAAATATTTCATGACTGTGTTATTATTGATGGTGCATGTGCACTGATTAAGTTACAGTACTGTATAATTAAAAATACATGATTTGCTAATATTAGTATTTTATTAACCGATTTCTTTGTTTATTTGGTTTATATGGTTCTATTAGTAAGTACACACAGTAAAACTTTTGTATATATTTATCATATGTTACAGTTACAATAATTACTACAGATCACCTAAGCTAAATTTTTGTGCTGCTTGCGTGTCTGCTTTTCTTCATTACTAAAATTATTTTCCGTAACAAATGAGTTACGTTAGCATAACGAACAATAAGTGGAAGTGAGAAGTGTAGTGTTACCATTTAGATAACGTAGCTTTAAGAAATTATGTAGTAGTAGTAACTAGTTCTGTAAGAAACGCAAGAGCGATCGGTTGTGCTCTCTTTTATTAAATAAATTCTTTTTTAAAAGTTACATCTCCCTACCCGCTACCTAACTGGCGCAGTCGGTAGGATTCGCGATCTGAATAAACGGTTTCCCGTGTAAAATCAGTTATAAACGGACAGTATCTGTGTGTGAACTGGTGACATCGGGGAATCCGCGACGCGAATCCGAAGAAGAACCTCAGCGGGTCCAGACACGCCGATCCAGCTCCAGCTCTTCGGAACTCACGCCATGAAATCGGCAATGCTCGTGGGGTAAGCATTTACTCTGATTACTCCCGAGACTCCTACATTTTACCTCATATAACTAACATTGTTTTAGTGTTTTTGTTATTTGAATTATTTAATTTGTGTTATTTTACTGTGTGTGTGTGTTATTTTTATTGTGTTTTATTGAATTCATTTGTGCTAAAATGGCTCAGGAATCAAAAAATGAAAAAACGGCAATTGATTTTAAAACGTTGTCAATATTATTACCATCGTACGACGGTAATAAAAAAACGTTAGAATTTTTTATTAAAGGAGTAGAAAGTGTCTTAGAAGACATAGAGATCGTGCAAGAATCAGCAGTAGCTAGTATAATTAGAAACAAACTTACGGGTAAAGCGGTAGAGGCGCTTTCCCAAAACAGTGATTTCCGTACGTGGGAAGATATAAAAAACATATTGAAAAACAGATTCGGAGATTTTAGGGACGAGGTGCAACTGGTCCAGGAGTTAATGCAACTCACGAAAGATAGGTTGGGGATAGACCAATTCGCAGAAAAGGTTAGGGATATTGCTTACGCATTAATTAGCTTTGACATCGATAAAAAACAGTTTTATGAAAAAATGGCATTAAATGTGTTTTTAGATCAATTAGATCCTTTAATATCTCTCAGTGTTCGTGTTAGGGGAACAGAACAACTAGAGGCTGCCATAGCCATAGCTAAACAAGAAGAACTAAAACTAAAAAACAGGAAAGTATCGGAGAATAGGATGAGGCAAATAATGCCTCCTAGGCAAAATGTAATCCCTAACAATTATTATAGGTACCCAGTGCCACCGGCAAATTATCAGGCGCAACGTGGCATACCGCCACAGGTCGGTAATAAATATATTCGGCCTCAGGGTGCTGCTCAACCGCGCTTCGCGCAACAAAATTCAAACATCCCGCCGAACATTAAACCGGCGCAGCATAGGTTAAATGTTCAATACAACGAATTAGAAAACGAAACGATAGAATTTGAGCCGGAACCTCAATTATTTTATCCACAGGAAAATGAAGAGGAAAATTTTCTTTTTCCCGAGGAAATAAAAGAAGAAACTTAGTATATGTTAATATTAATAAGAGTAATAAATTGCCGTATATTTACATTAGCGAACTAGGCGGCAGATTTTTATTAGACACCGGAGCTTCGCAGTCTCTTATAAGCCCGGATGTAGCCCGAAACTTAAAGATAAACATGCAGATAAAAGCCGAGACCCATTACATTAAAACGCCGCATGGTATAACAAGGCATAATGAAGTCGCTTATCTGAAATTGCCGAGGATGTTTAGGTGTAATCTAACACATAAGTTTCTTTTGTTTGAGTTTGACAAGGACTTTATCGGACTAATAGGAGTCGACCTATTAGGCTATTTAGGTGCACAAATAGACATGAAAAACATGATCTTAAAAACTGAATCGACAATTATTCCAATCAAAAACGATATTAAATCATACATCACAATCCATCCATACACTGAACAACTAATATCATTAGCTTGCAATTATAGCGAAGGCATCTATGAACTAGAAGAACAAGAAACCGAAAGTGGTTTATTGTTTCCCGCGGCTTTAGTAGCAGTAAAAAGTGGAGTTATTAAGACAACAGTTATAAATAAATCGGAAAATAAAATAAGATTACGGAAAGGTTACCCGGTTAAAATGACATACTTAGATCCGTTATGTGAAGTAAATAATGAACATCCCGTATACACTAATGTAGCATATAGTGACGATTTATTAAAGGCAAATTTAAATCGATTACGGACAGAACATATGAACGAAGAAGAAAAGAGGGACATTAGGAAACTTTGTTTTAATTACAGGGATTTATTTTATTGTGAAGAAATTCCTTTAACTTTTACACACCAGGTTAAACATAAACTTCGATTAACAGATAGTACCCCTATTTTTGTGCGTAATTATAGACAGGCACCACAACAAAAACAGGAAATAGAAAAGCAGGTAGACAATTTGTTACGTCAAAATATTATACAGGAAAGCATATCACCGTGGTCGTGCCCCGTGCATCTAGTGCCAAAGAAAGAAGATGCTTCAGGTGAAAAGAAATGGAGGTTAGTAATAGACTATAGACGCCTTAACGAGAAAACAATAGAAGACAAATACCCATTGCCTAATATTAACGATATTTTAGACAAATTAGGACGTGCACAATACTTTACAACGTTAGACTTAGCATCAGGTTATCATCAAGTCGAAATGGATTCAGCCGATATAGAGAAAACAGCGTTTAGTACGGAAAGAGGCCATTACGAATTTTTAAGGATGCCGTTTGGTTTAAAAAACGCACCTAGCACTTTCCAAAGGTTAATGGATTCAGTTCTTCGAGGACTAGATAATGTACTTACATATTTAGATGATGTAATTATATATTCTACTTCATTAAAACAGCACCTAGATACATGTAGACAAGTTTTCGAGAGATTTAGAATTCATAATTTGAAAATACAATTGAATAAGTCGGAATTTTTGCAGAAACAAGTTAAATTTTTAGGTCATACTCTGACGAATGAAGGTCTTAAACCTAATTCAGATAAAATAGCAGCTGTACAAAAATTTCCACTACCTAAAACGCAGAAGGAAATCAAATCCTTCCTCGGATTGGTAGGGTACTACAGAAAATTTATTAAAGATTTCGCTAAACTAACAAAACCTTTAACTAAATGTCTAAAAAAGAACGCGAAAATGGATATCTCAAAAGAATATGAAGAAGCATTCGAAAAATGTAAGGAAGTCTTAATTAACGCCCCTATTTTGCAATACCCGGACTTCGAAAAACCTTTTATTCTTACTACAGACGCTTCAGACGTTGCGTTAGGCGCAGTACTATCGCAAGGTACGGTAGGCAAGGACAAACCAGTAGCATTCGCCTCGCGTACTCTTTCAGACACGGAACAAAGGTATTCAACGATAGAAAAGGAATTGTTGAGTATAGTATGGGCAGTAAAATACTTTCGTCCGTACTTGTATGGTAGAAGGTTCACAATTTATACAGATCATAGGCCGTTGACGTGGATTATGTCTCTTAAAGACCCTAATTCGAAATTAACTAGATGGCGTTTAAAATTAGCCGAATATGATTATCAAATCATTCATAAAAAAGGGAAAGCAAACACCAATGCAGATGCATTGTCGCGTGTAAAAATTATATACAACAATGAGGTGGAAGCTGAAAATATACCAGGGGAAATTGTAGATTTAATTTTAGATAGGGAACAAGAACTCGAAAATACTACTAGTGTTCAGCCAGGACCATCACAAGTTATAGATACTAATTGGGAAAATATAGATATCGAATCACTATTAGATACATCGGTTATTCCAACAGATAGGACTAAATACGAACGAAATCCATTAAGATTACCGCTATCCCTCACTGATACCCCACATAAGCCAATGGAGCACATATTTATGGACTTATATAGCAGTGGAGGTGTAACATTTTTAACTATAATTGATAATTTTTCCAAATACGCACAAGCCATCCCACTTGCAGCTTCAACTAGTATTCATATAGCAGAAGCTTTGCTTACCTTATTTTCAATAATAGGAGTACCGCATAAAATTACGACAGATTCAGACCCTAAGTTTGACAATGAAGTTATAACTGAAATATGTGCTATGCATAACATAAATATTCACTTCACGACACCATATAATCCGAATTCTAATTCACCAGTAGAAAGGCTTCATTCCACATTAGGCGAAATGATTAGAATACAAAGGATCACGGATAAAAATGAAACAACGAACTTAATGAAGTATGCGATTATAGCATACAATAACTCGGTACACTCCGCTACAGGATTTACTCCCTTCGAATTATTATACGGGCATACGAGTAGTAGAAATCCGCTAGAACTACACTTTCCTAAAGAATTCTACCAAGAATACGTCAATAAACACAAACAAATTATGGGAAATGTGCATAAATTAGTAAGCGATAAACTAGCAAAAGATAAGCAAGCAATAATAGAAAAAGGTAATAAGAATACAGAAATAGCATCGTTTAAAGTAGGCGACAAAGTTTACAAGCAAGTAGCTAAAACGGCTCGCAGCAGTAAATTAGAACCGAAGTATATAGGTCCGTACACGATTGTACGTATACACCCGGAACAAATCGCGGAGATAGTAGGTAAACACGTAAATGCTAAAACAATCAGGGTTCACTTCAGAATGCTGAGACGCCCCGTACATGTTTCAGGAACACCTTCATCTTCATCGCAGCCCTCGGACTCACCGGAGTCACCGCGATTATAGAACCAATCGACAGCCACAATGGTGTATTGGTGCTTAAGGAAGCAATGGTTCGAAACCAGGTGGATACATACCATCTTATTGTGTCATATAACATGTCACGAATACGTGAAATATTCGTAGAAGTATGTAGAGATTATTATACGTTTAATTACAATAATCAAAATATATCTAGCTATAAGGGAAATATAATTAGTAAACATCAAATAGAGTATTTAGTGGGAAACATAGAAAATAAGTTAGTATACTTAGGATTAGAAAGAATAGGATTAGCAGGAGTAAATAGAAGGGCAAAAAGAGGATTAATTGATGGATTAGGCTCTGTAGTTAAAGCAATAACAGGAAATTTAGACCAAGAAGATGCTAGGAGGTTTGAAAGTCAAATAAAAGAGATTAAAAGCTGGTCTGTAGCTAGTGAAAATAAGAACAGGCAAACAGTAGGACTAATGAAAGAATTTATAGCTCAATATAATGATAATTTAAATAAAATTAAGAAAAACCAAGAAAGAATAGAGGTAGCTATAAATGAAATTAAGCACATGCAAGGTTACATTAATGCGGCAGCAATATACAATCAAATCACGGTATGCTTACAGCAAATATATGATAGGTTACTCACCTTAGAGAACGCGGTAACCTTCTCCAACCTGGGTCAACTGCATCCAAGTGTAGTAGATTCAAGTCACCTATTAGAAGAATTAAAAAACATAGAAGGAGAAATAGATTTACAAATTCCGTATAAACCTACGATAGATAACATACACGTTCTAATAAAGTCAATTACCGTCAAAGCCTATAGTACAAATGAATCTCTTAACTTCATATTAGAAATACCGTTAGTAACTAACAAACCTTACTCCTTGCTCCATCTATATGGAATCCCTAATGAAAACAACACGCTCCTTATTCCAAAAAGTCCTTACCTTATCTTGGGAAGTAACGAGTTTGCGTATCCTCGCGAGCAGTGTATACATGTAACAGATTCCGAAGTTATATGCCGACACGTAGAATGGCAGGCCCTGAAGAAGTCAGAAGATTGCATTGCGCAGCTAATTCAACATGAAAAACCGCATAACTGTTCTTATGCAAAGGCAAGCTTTGAAAACAATATAATTCAACAAGTAAAAGAAAATAGTTGGATCGTTGTCCTGAAAAGAGAAGAAGTAATTAAATCCACTTGCGGAAATGATGTCATATATCAACGCAGCAGGGGGGTATCCCTTATTACTGTGAACAATAAATGCAGAGTGAAGATAGCAGAAAGAACACTAACAACGCATCGGCGGTTCCTGAACGTCCAAGAGAGCATCCCGCTACCTAAGACGTATAGCATCCCGAGTAATTTCACAATAAGTGTGAAGTTGGAAGATGTCCCATTGGACAACCTCGAAGACATCCTACAGAAAGCTAAAGAGCTCGAGGAACCTGTCTACATGCCGCCAGTATCATCGAGGCCTAGCTGGTCATCCATCTCCCTCTACATCATCATCATATCAATCAGCGCAGTATTGGTCATCAGGTGGTACTTGACGTACCGCAAGAAGACGTCAGCAGCAGCAGCAGCGCCAGCAGACGTGCAGCAGATACAGCAGCAGCATTCTTCGGCGCGCTTCTCTCTAAAGGGGGGAGGAGTTACGTTAGCATAACGAACAATAAGTGGAAGTGAGAAGTGTAGTGTTACCATTTAGATAACGTAGCTTTAAGAAATTATGTAGTAGTAGTAACTAGTTCTGTAAGAAACGCAAGAGCGATCGGTTGTGCTCTCTTTTATTAAATAAATTCTTTTTTAAAAGTTACATCTCCCTACCCGCTACCTAACTAATGGATATATATTTTTATCACTGTCATTTTCAGAATTAAATTGCAATGCAATAATAGGAACTGTATGGTCACTTTTCTTCCTTCATCTTGTTGGGTAGGTTACGCAAGTAAAGAAGTACTATTTCCCGTGTACTTTACTTTATGTATTTCAGACTGGTGCCCACTTTCGAAACTTTTGGCTCCTCACTTCTTCTAGGCAGGACAGTCATCACATTTCCATTTTCATTGATGTACCTTGTGTTCAGGATAACTTTTACTTTTCATGAAACACAAACTTGCCTTCCTCTTAAACTGCACATACTCTATAACGTCGTCACTATACGATTGTCGGGAAGATCTGTAAATATAAATATAACCAATTAATAACCTTAAAACAATTCACATAAGAATATAAGTATATTTAAAAAAATCTTAATAATCACTTGAAGACAACCTTTCTTCTGTCTGAAGTCAGTTAATAAATGTTTTAATTGTCCGATATGATTAAATATAAATATAAAGAATGTTTTACTTACGTTGTTTATTTGATATTTCCATAGGTTATCTCACGGAAGTTTTTGTATCCATTTTGATTTATTGCACTGCATATATGGAGATTCTTTTTTAAGCAGGTTCACGCTATCAGCTTTAATATAGTATGGCTTCATTTCGGTTCACAACATATTATAAATTCAACCAACTCTAACAGCAAACGATTTAATTATTATTTGTCTTGTTTGGTTTCGATGTAGTGACGCTCCGTTAGGAGTATAGGTGTTCAGTGTAGTGACGTCACATGACATTTGAGGCAGCACTGTCGCCGTTTTGGGATTTAAAATCCACAGATAAAAAATCGAAAATTTCTTTTTAAAAATTAAAATACTTAGAACGTATTAAAAAATAAACGAAATACTGCATAATTTATGTTTACTTATAAGCTATCATATCCAACATATTTTATATTTTATTGTTATAACTGTCAAGTACCCAATTATAACCGGTATTAGCGTTCAATAGAGTTGCCATCAATCGCAATCGTGAATTATTTTATAAAATGTATAGTTAAGGCATAATTTATTATTATTTAGATAATCCATTATTTTAATTGATTTCCACAATAAAAATAACAGCTGATAAAGATGACATATTATGACATGAAATGAATATTTCGAATAGTGCTGCCAGTTGTGTAATTTACCCCAAAAATATTAAAATCGATTAACGAAATTAGCATGTAAATGTTCGCATGGAATATGCTTGTTTACTAGTAAACATAGAAGATTTAAAGTTAAATGACATTTTATTTCTTTTATCAGCTTAAAAACTATCGCTCTGATTTTTTATAGAGTTAACACTTTCTCAATAAAGAGATAACTAATACAGAAAGTTTGTCAACACACGATTTTCTACATAATTATGCAGCTTACTACATAGTTAGTCATTATATTATCAATTATTATTCTTCTTTTTTGTATTTTTAATATTGCTACACTAATACGATACTATAAACTAAATATGTTACAAATACGAATCTTTTTTTAAATATAATATCACTCTTCAATATTTTGCAAGCATTTATCGAATGGGAGAAAATACTATTATGTAGCACTAACATGAATTACGTCAAAATGATATTTTTTTATGATTTTAGCCACGATTATTAAATTTTGTAATCCTTACGGGAAATAGGTTGTACAACACTATTTCAATCGTATTCGTGTGAAATTATATTTGAAAAAAATCCCATTGGCTAAAATATTTTTAATTGTAACCGTCATTGGTTTATGTGGATTCTAGGTAAATTCCAGTTGGCCAATTTCTTTCACACAGTCTCGCGGATAAAAATGGCCGCAGTGTTGTCTTGCAGCTTGAACAGTGCAGTGTTTCATTTTTATCGACTGAAACTTTTGTAATTTTGTGAAGAATTTACAAAATCGTAATTAAACTCCGACGTTGATCGATCTTAAAGTGGTCGTGAAAATGTCGGAAAGCAATAGCCCGAGCATGTTGAGTTATCTAAGACAGTATAGGTTTCAAAGGAACCCAACTCCTGGGACAAGTAGCACAATCATAACACCGTCCTCATCAAATTCTCGTAAGTTTTATTTGTCAATAAATAAGTCATGATATCCGTTTGATGTCCGTTTACGTATTTGAGATTTCACTAAGCACGGTATGGATACCGACCACGTTTGTGACCCTCATTCTGCCACAGTACATATTCAAGGTTTCCATTTTTTATAGTCGCCGGTTTTAATATTTTACCAACCTCTACTTTTATCGTGTCACGCCGTTTCTTAGTTCCACTTACACTGATCGTGAGAAACTTACATCTAACATAATTTCATGGGTGAGCTTTCTCGAGAAACATTACGCAAAAATATGACTGTTTTCACTACCACGTGATACAAATTTTAGTAAATGTCCGTAATATTAAATGAAATGGCGATAAATTTACACGTTACACCTCGTGTTTCAACTATATGTATCAAAATTACGTCACGCGAGCCTTTTGTTGTTACTGCAATATCATAACTTGTGGTGTGGTTGGTATAAATAAACTAGTAAAGTCTAAACTAGTGATAGCTTAGTGGTATGAATCTCAGGGTCCTAGTAGAACGGTCCGAGGTTCGAGTCTCACGGACGCGAACTACGCTATTTCTATGTTAAAAAATATTAGAAGCTAGATACCATTTGCTTTTATGGCAATGTGAGTAAGAGTTACAGTTTGTTAAGTTGTTAGTTTTCCTAAGAGTTTCTTAAAAAAAATAGTGCTCAATGGTGGTGTGAATTCTACCCATTTGTACTTGACAGACATGATAGACTATTGCAAACTATTTTCTCTTTGCATGTGGACAGTTGGACACCCATCCCCAGAAGTGGGGCATAATGAGTCTATGTTTATGATCTAAACTTCTGAACTGAATAAGCATAAAATTGTTGTTTTGGTGTGTTATTGTGTTGTATGAATTCATTAAGATACATTTCAGCAGAGTGTTTCATGTCTTCTCACTTACCTCACTTTATTGTTCTTGATTTTTTATAGATTATAATCTTAACTTTTTATATATTTCCATAAACACTAAATTCTATACAATATATTACTCCTTTCGAATTGTATTGGATAAATTAGATTGATTGGTGCTTTTACAAGTATTTTTGTAAACAAACCAGTTTATCAATTTTTTGCACAATTTTATGTGTTATGTTTCTTCAGGTATGATGTTAATGAAGTATAAGTTTGCAAATATCATAAAAATATACTATTATAAACTAAGTGTTTGAAAGTGTACAGTGTCATATAGTGACAGAGTTTACTAATCTGTTACGATTAATTTTCCTGTTTGTCTGTAAAATCAACAGTATTGTACAAGTAAAATTACCTAGAAAATGGAAAATATACTTTGCTTAATACTTTTATTTCTGATAATTGCTATTAAAAAAATTACCAGAAATGTAATATGATATGTAATATGATATGATATTCATCATATTTTCAAATGAATGTGGTGTAGATGGGATATGCGATTTTTAGAATTTCATCCCCAAAGATTAGACAATAGTGTGCGAAATTATTTCGGCCATTAAAAGCAATGCTATATATCATATATTAAAGCTAAAATTAAAACAGAAAAGGAAACAAGAAATCCATCAGTAACTTCTATATTTATTTCTTGTTAAAAACAGCATCACCAATAAGAATGCCGGCACCAAATGCAGCAAACAGAAACGGTCCAGTTGTGTACAAGAGGATAAGAATCCCAGACTCTGATTCGGATGACTCAGCCTCGCCTGCCAAGAAGCCAGGATTCATTGAACTGACACCTGCTGTAAAGGAAAGAAGATTCAGGAACATGATTGAAATGTTCCCAGATATATCACATATGGTAAGATAGTAAGATAATTATTTAGTGGTTAGGGTAAGACTATTCAGTTTTGATCATAATATAATGAAGGTGGTAGAACCCTTTGTGGTTCGACTCCGGCGGCACCACCGCCACACCTATTTCTACTTAATAACAGCAGTGTTAGGCGCTGCTGTGTTCCGGTTTGAAGGGTGTGGTAAGGGAGACAGACTTTTCCTAGGTGTCCCAGCTTAGTCCAAAGGGGTAGCGGCACATCTGTGGCCGACCTAAGGTAGGAATATCTAATCCTATCTGGGGTTGATTACAGATGTCCATGGGTGGCAGTAGCCATTTACTAGGTGGACTGCATGCTCGTCTGCTACTCCTATATTATAAAAAAAAATGTTACAAAATTTGTAAGAGACAATGTAATTTACCTTTTTTTACTAACTAACAATCATTAAATGAAATGACATCATCAAAATGTACTATGTAGCCTGTAGGATATCACAATATAATTCCAGTTCAGATTTATGAAAATTCTTTTATAAAAAAAAACATTTTCAATTCATAGCTAAAATGAAAAAGTATATTTGCTTTTCAGTTCATAAAAAACACACTACTTAAATACAATTGGAATGAAGAGCGAGCTAGGGATGAGCTTTTGAAGCATGACCCTGAGAGCGATGACAAGCCTAACTCCTCCAGCTTCTTCGGCTCCCGGCCTGGATTCTCTGGACTACCCCGTCAAATTCCCCGAGCTAATGGGAACATAGGGATAGTTAGAGTGACAAGTGGACCAGCAACAAGTAGTAGTAGTAACAGTAATATGATAATAGTCAGGAAACCGCTGTCAGCTAAAGGTGGTCGCGCCCGGAGAGGCAGCAGTGGCAGTGAAGACGATGACTATGGTGTCAGGAAAGGGAAAGATGATAGGGTTTATGATAGGTAAGGTTATTTTAATATAATAAAAAATAATTGTGGATTCACCCAATGACAGTTGCATTGTCTTTTTATTTATAAGATTGACGTAGCATATGGGCTTGTAGCCATTTGACTGAAAGTCGTCACTGCAGCCCATGAATGGATGATTTCATATAGAACAGGAGACATATTTATTTTGTTGTGAAGTCTAAGTGGAATCATGAACAATTCTAGCATCAAATTTATGTATCACGACATAATAATAAATCAATATTCACGTAAAAGTATGACACGCGTCATAACTATGAGATCGTGCAATAGCAAACATAAAAATTTCGTAATGAAGGCATCCAATCCAATTTCAATAAAATGTGAAATGTTAAATGAATTAAATTTCAGTGAGGACTCTGATACAGAAATAACGGATGACCTGATAGGAGACAAGAGGAAGGTGTTTGAATTCCTCAACACCAGCAACATGAATGAGCTATCACTCCTCAGTGGCTGTTCCCAGAAGAAAGCTGAGGCTATCATCGCGCAGAGGCCTTTCAAAGGATGGTTGGATATGGTAAGGTTTACTATCATCACCTTACTACTGACTAGCTAACCCGGCAAACTTTGTACACCTCAAAATCTATTTATCAAATATATTTCATATAAAATATAGCCTATGTTACTCCTGGATAATGTAGCTTTCGAATGGTGAAAGAATTTTTTGAATCGGTCCAGTAGTTTTTGAGCCTATTCATTACAACCAAACAAACAAACAAAGTTTTCCTCTTTATAATATTAGTATATCTATACAAATTTGGTACTGCAGATTTACAGTGTAACCACAATTAGATAATTTTACCATATTATCCTCACTGTCCGCTTCATTTAAAATTATTTAACAGTTAATGTAGTATGAGAAGCCTCCCAATTCTGGATACTTTCATAATAGGTATTGTGACCATGTCGCTGGTAGATTATTATAATCAAATGTACTTGTCACAAAGTGAAATTTCAAGCAAGTTATGAAAACAGATAAAATTTAAGTCTTTCGCATTAAAGTTTAGTTAGTTACCATTACTTCCTTACAATAAAGTGGGATAAACAAATTATTTTCATACATTTCAATGTTTGTACTAACACTTAAACAACAACAAGTTTAATACCAACATTTAACTATTGCTACTAATCAACAGTTAAACGTTTGTAATAGTGGCTAGCACTAATCTTGAGTTTAACTTGACCAATATACATGGGATCTCAATGCAAAGATAAGTGATTTTAATGACAGTAACTTATTTTATTACCCTGAAAAAACTTAGAATTTCTGTATAAAACTAATGTGTGTTGGTTGACTTAAGCTAGTTCATCCTAACTAAATCTTCTCCAACACATTCCAGGTGGAGAAGTTCAATAACAACAAGATGCTGAGCACGGAGCTGCTGAACTCTACGCAGGAACTGCTCAGCACAAGAAACAACATCCAGCGGCTCATGAAGAAGTGCGTGGGGCTCGCGCAGCAACTTGAGTCCGCTGTGGCCGCGGGTGCTGGCCGGTTGAAGCAGCCCGCGACATTGAACCCTGAGTGAGATGCTTTTAAATACTTTTATAGGTCTAGTTATAGATACCAGTTAGCCGGCGGTGCATTGGCGACTCCTCTGGTGTCGCAAATGTCCATAGGCGACGGTGACTGCTTTCCGTCAGGTAGCTCGTGTGCCTTATTGTTAGGTAAAATATACAAAAAAATATATATCAAGTAGTTTCATAGTAAAATTTTTGTGTTAAATTCTATAAGTCTGTGTCGGAACCAAATATACGTTCTTTGTATTTCTAAAAGATTGATTCATTGACTTGACGATGAATGTATGATAGATCAGAGTGAAATATGTATCTAATAACAAACAAATTCTAAATCAGAATCTCTGTTTTATTGGTGCCGTCAGCATAAAAATAAAATTTTGTAAATGCCAGATCTAAAAAATATATATCTTAGATTTATTACTTAAGTATCTGCTTGGTTGGTATAACACCTTTTGAGACAAATCTTCTGCAAGATACGACAGACTTGTATGGCCGCACTATTCTATATAGGTTGTCAATGGATAAATAATAATTAACAGAATTTTTCTATTTTTCAGTTTGAAGCTTGCTCCATACCAACTTGTGGGCTTGAATTGGTTAGCAGTTCTACACAAGCAGGGCGTGTCCGGTATCCTGTCAGATGAGATGGGGCTCGGGAAGACTGTACAAGTGATAGCATTTTTAGCACATTTGAAGGAAACTGGACAATCGAAGAGCACGCATTTGATTGTTGTGCCCGCTTCTACTTTAGGTAAGGACGGAAATTACATTAAATAAGCTGTCATCAGTAGACTACCTTTTATTTAATCATAATATGTTTGCAATTCTGTGATATGATTGCCTTTGAGAAACTGCTGACTACTTCATCGGCACCAAACCATTTATGACAGGAATGTTACCTAAAAGTTGATGACCAATGTATTGTTTCTTTTGGAGGATAAAATAGTGTATTTTATGATACTCTGTTTGCTTTGGTTTTGTATGTTTTGTGTTTCATATTTTGTCCCTTTAAATAAAAACACATCAGCACAAATTGACTGCTACAGGGCAAAGCATTGCTGTATAAAATTTTTTGGCCCTTATTCTTGCTACTAACATACTATACCTGAAAAACATTTAAAGAGTCGATATTATCGATACCACTTCAGGTGCTCATGCGGACTCGAATTGCACAAGGGGATCAAACCCGCATGATAACAAAATCTCCATGGTAAGAGTAACCCTTCAAAATGTTTCTGTACATGCAGATAACTGGAGCAGCGAGCTGTCCCGCTGGTGTCCGTCGCTGCGGGTGAGCAAGTACTACGGCAACCCGGAGGAGCGCCGCCAGCTGCGCATCGAGTACGCGCGCGGCCTCGACCAGATCGACATCGTGCTCACCACGTTAGTATAATCCACATACATATGAACATGACAAAAGACATATTATTGAGTATATAATATTTATTAAGACTCTTAAAGAAAATGCATAGTAGTAACCGACCAAAGAAATTTAGTGAAAGGATTTTTGATAGTTCATATAAGGAGGCGAATAGGATTAGGAAAGTCTGATTGTTTTTTGCTTTATCCAGATTTACAGGCAGGTGCCTTTCACATTAAATCTGCCTATCTATAGTATATTTTCACATAATTATTATAGTAAATGTAATGATTTCCCTACATAATTGAATACTTTCCTTTTCGAAAAATGATCCATCTCACACAAGCTAATAATCAAAGTGTTATGTCATAACTTTCTCTTTAGCATACTATATGCTATGCATGTAATCAAGGCACAAATCCTCATAAAACAAACACAGTGATGGAAAAATTATCGTCATTATTTATTTCAATAGTTACACAATGGTGAGCAGTTGTCCCGAAGAGCGAAAGATGTTCAGAATCACGCCGATGCAGTACGTCATCTATGACGAGGCTCACATGTTGAAGAATATGTCCACACAACGATACGACAATTTGCTCAAAATAAAGGTAAGCTATTAATATCAAAAAGTAATATTATGGTTTTAAATTTTTAATTTAAACAGATTACTTTACTTTCGATTTCAAGTATCTTGACTTGGACAATATTTTTTCGAATGTTAAAACTTTAATTGTGTTCATGCCGCAGCCAAGTGGTTTAATTAGCAGTTTATTTGTCAGAATATAATTTGTGATTTTGTAGTTGTACAAATTAATTTCCATTTCAGTCAAAATACAGACTTCTACTCACTGGCACTCCACTTCAAAACAACCTGTTGGAACTGATGTCGCTTCTATGTTTCGTGATGCCGCATATGTTTTCCGGCAAGAAAGACGATCTCAAGAGCTTATTCCAGAAAAATGCTGTAAGTAGATATGAAAAAGTTTTTTTTTTTTTGTTATATTGGTATAAGAACTATATAATGAACGTGGACTACTGCTTCATCTAAGTTAGTATACTTTTATTGTTGTGGAATGAGGTAGAACCGTTTAGGTATCAGGTATTTGTGATTGAACTCATCTAGAACTTCACATTTGTGATTGTAGGCAGATAGATATGTAGATGCTGTGACCACTAACCCTCAGGTAGACTGCATAATCATTAGCATTTTACATCGATAAAATCATGTTATAATTTGATATATTTCAATTTATTGGTGATTGATTACAGAAATCAAAAACAACAAAGATCACAGAACCGTCCGAGGATGACGTACCGGCGTTCGAACAGAGCCAGATAACGCAGGCCAAGCGCATCATGAAGCCGTTCGTGCTCCGGCGGCTCAAGCGGGATGTACTGCAGGACCTGCCCAGGAAAACCAACCACACGGAGCTATGCCCCATGTCGGAGAGACAGGAGAAGTTGTATAAAGATCTCATTGCTGGGTTCGCGGCTAAGGATGGAACGGTAAGTTATAGTATAAGTTATGTAGAAATCAAAGACAACAAAGATAACAGAGCCGTTCGAGGACGACGTGCCAGCGTTCGAGCAGAGCCAGATAACGCAGGCCAAGCGCATCATGAATTCGCTCGTGTTTCGGCGGCTCAAGTGGGACGTGCTGCAAGACCTGCCCAGGAAGACCAACCACACGGAGCTGTGCCCTATGTTGTAATTTGATCTATTTCAATTTATTGGCAAATGATTACAGAAATCAAAAACAACAAAGATCACTGAACTGTAATATTATAGTTATAGTGTAACTATATTTTTCTGTGGTTCGAAGCAGCAGGAAGATATATGAGATATTCCAACTTACTTCTTAGAGGTATCTACATTTTCTTTGTCAAACTTCAAAGAGGATTAATTTTACTTGGTCTTAATTAAAGTTTATGATGAAATACAGGGTCCTTCATTACTTAGATTTAAAGAACAATTTCTTTGTTTTGTTTGTATTATTATTATTAGTATTATTATTACCATGTATACTTGAAACTGTCAGAATTGTATACATATTTATTACGATAAATAATTCCATCACCCAGATCCACGCAACAACCGAACAGAGCGGCATGTCGATGATGATGGACATGCGCAAGCTCGCGAACCACCCCCTGCTGCTGCGCACGTACTACGACGACGCGCGGCTGCGGCAGCTGGCGCCGCGCCTGGCGCGCGACCCCGCGCACAAGGAGAGCAACGAGCAGTACGTGCTGGAGGACCTCGCCTGCATGTCCGACTTCCAGATACACCAGCTCACGCTGCACCATCACGTGAGTTGACAAACTGACCGGTCACCCTAACTCTACTTGCCGTAGCAGGGTAGATGGCGACCCGGTTTCGTCATGACCACATATATAAGATGACCAGCGAGCAGTATGTGCTTAACGACCCGTCCTGCCTAACTCCCCGATAAATTGCTAATATTGCTGCATTAATTGTTATTTATAGGTGAATCACACCTTTCTATTATTCATAGTAAAATGTTAAAAGTCGCAAAGTACACCAAATCTCCTACCAACCAGATGAACTTTGGGGTATGACCTCTGGGGTTGAAGGATACAGGTTTCAGAAGCCCTACTTGGTAATTTGACAGAATATATATTAGCCCATCATCAATCTCAATTATCACTGCATAGTTTATCTAAATATTTTATCAAAGTACTTCCTTCTTTTTAAAAGTTGTTAAAAAGAAACCAATTATTCTTGATATGTGTCACATGCTACTCATTTTAAATTGTGTTCTAACAAAAATGTGAGAATAAAAGTAGATTTCAATTCCTTACAGTGTATCCACTCATTCAAAGTGCCGGACAGTTTGATAGAGGACTCTGGCAAGTTCCTCAAGCTGGACCAGATGCTGCCAAAGCTGAAGGCGGAGGGCCACCGTGTGCTGGTGTTCAGCCAGTTCACCATGATGCTGGACATCCTGGAGCCCTACATGAAGCTCAGGCGGTACCGCTACCTCAGGCTGGACGGCAGCACCGCTGTTAATGACCGGTGAGTTGTTACAAGGTGTGGACAATCATATGCATCATTATCATTTGTGTTATATAAGTATTATATATCTTATAACATTAAATTGCCAACTGTATATACATCACTTATACTTGAAGGCAAAAGTTGGTAACTTGTGGTTTGACACTGGAGCCACCACCACAGCACCTTATTTCTTCCTCATAACAGCATTGGTAAGAGCTGCTGTGTCTTCATTGAAGGGTATGGTAAGGGAGTCATACTTATGTGAGGTATTCCAACTTATTCCTCAGGGGTATGGCAGTGACCATGTATTGCTTTTTTTTTGTAGCAGCAAGAACTTTATGTTTTATACATTACTCAATTAAAATTGTAATTTTTGTTTATCTGTATGAACCATTATTTCTTTAGGGTACTAACTCTGGAACCTTTCAGGAAAATATCTAAATAAATAAATTATATTTCTATTTCCAGACAAGACTTAATAGACCAGTACAACAACGAGGACATCTTCGTGTTCCTGCTGTCGACGAAGGCCGGCGGGCTCGGCATCAACCTCACGGCCGCCGACACCGTCATCATACACGACATAGACTTCAACCCGTATAACGATAAGCAGGCTGAAGATAGGTCAGTTCATAATTGCTATTAGTCGTACATTCATTGCAGGTTTGGAAGGTATAGATAGAGTATGGCCAAATGGAATGAATGATCCTAAAAGTACCAACGCTACACAATTAAAAAGTGTGTCACTTGAAAGTGTCTTTGAAAGGGTATGGAAGTCTGCAGACTAATGTATCTGTATATGGATGACTATCTTAATTCTGAGGAGTAGCAAACTATCTTTGATCATATTCACGTAGTTACATCTTTATGTCCTTCGAAATATTGAAAAGTGTTCGCCTTAAACCATTACTGTCCCAATGATGGATATGGGTCTCCTCTCATGAAGCGAGGGCTTTAGGCTCTTGCCCAAATCATGCTGGCCAAGTGCTGATTGGTATATTTCACACACATTTGAAAACTCTCAGGCATACGTACAGGTTTCCTTAGATATTTTTGCTTTGAAGCGACTTATAGTAATAAAATACTTTAAATTTACATACATTACTGAGATGTCTTGATAGTTACTGTACAATACTTTGTTATTAAATACTTACCACCTTAATGTCTCATTGATTTTGTTTTACATATCTTTAAGTTGTCAGAATATAATGTAAAATTTTCATTACAGATGCCATCGGATGGGTCAAACCAGGCCGGTGACGATCTACCGGCTATTGAGTGCGGGCACTATTGAGGAAGGCATCTACCAAGTGGCACAGGAGAAACTTAACCTGGAGAAACATGTCACAGGAGCTGATGGTGAGTTTACTTTATATTTTATGAAGGATACATGTAATGTAAAAGAGTAAGTGTATAGTTGTCAAGTGGGCTTAGGAAGCAAAATACATAAAATGATGAATTTTAATAATAAAATGTCATTGATAAATTGAAATCTTTCATTAATTAAATATATTTTTATGTCATCATACATTTTTTTACGCGGACTAAGCCGCGGGTTCTGCTAGTATAGTATATTTATTTCATTTGTGGAGATACTTATATATAGGTACAGTAATTATTCTTATAATTACTTACGACCAGACAGATATCTAAATGACGAATTTAGATTTATATTTCTTTGTGTGAGCGTTTGTGTATTTGCCTATCTGTTTGTTCACGGCACCTGCGACGCAGAGCATCCTAGTGTGTAGAAAACGTGTTTTTATTTTAATAATTACTTCTTTAATTAAATGTCCTTTTGCTTTCAGAAAATGAGCCAACCGAGCAAAAGAACGTCGTGCGACTGCTCTCAGCCGCCCTGGGTCTAACCTCACCCAACAAATGATCAATGCCAACCGACAACATCATTGTCATTGACTAAGATGTGTCGACCCATGACTTGACATTCACCCACTGACAGAGTGAACGGTGAATGATGAAGTGATAAGTGATAGTAATCAGTGTGATAACCAGTTGATGTAAATGTTGTATGTATACCCTGTGAAATTATATGTTAGACTAAGTGACCAAAGTGAGTATTTATTGATGTGGGAGTGATTATGATGATGTAGGAGTGTGGGTGTTTTCCTCCAAGTATTTGAAGGTCGGTAATGCATATGTTTGATTATTATTAAATTTTAGTTAATGGTATACTGCTTTTTGACATAGAAATGGTTTCGACTTTTAAAAAAGTTGCACAGAAAGTGTAATTCTCAATATGATTGTAATTCAGAAAAAAATACTAAATAAATCTTTAAACTTCCCAAAGTCATTGTTAATTTGTGGAACATAAATATCAATCAATAATAAAAATAATAAAAATCAATCAAAAATAAAAGTGTAATCAATAATAAAAGTATAAAGTAATGGTTTATTTTCATATGGTCATTGTTTTCAAAGAACAGAACTTACAACTCTATTTCTGGTCTTCATAAAATTGTACTGTTTCACTTAAATGGATAATTTGTGCAATAGCATTTATATGCTACCTATGTAAATGTCTTAATCAGTGCAATTATTAATAGACCAATAACAATATAATAATCATCTATTCATATCTTTTGCATGGTTCGAATATAATAAGGGTTGTAATCTGATATGTTTATTATTTATTTACTTTATTAATAACAAGAGTATTATGCATTATTATACGGAATGATTAGCAATTGTGCAGTAATTTCGTGTAGATAATAAAATAATAATATAGTTCCTTAATATAAGTAAGTGCTTAGATACAAAATCAGACTGGTAGCAACTTTGGTCTGCAGGATGCATAGTACTAAAGATTCCACTGAATTATAAATATATGAATAAATTGAAATGTATACAGTTATTATAGTGTTCAGAGCTTAAACAATAAAGTTTTCACAAAGTCAGTGTAATAATGTATTTATTGTATACTCATTTTATACAATACACACGTTTATGTAGTGTACAAATTAAAAGTAAGGTTAAATTGAAATAGGATTGAGATTAATACATTGACTGAATTCTATGTTATTAAATTATAATCTGTATAACTTGGTCTGTAGTCCGACACACTTTACTGTGCGCGAGGCGTCTTTCGAAAATATTTATTTGCTGCCAACTACATGACAAATTTTTCAATTTCCCTGTAAAAAGTTGTTAATTTTTGAATTAATTTAATAGAATTATGTTTGTTAAGAAGGTTATTTGTCAATAAAATGAATAATTTTTCGCATTATTATTAGTCACTTGTAATATTATCCTTACTAATATTATAAATCCGAAAGTAACTCTTTCTGTCTGTCTGTCTGTTTGTCTCTTCTTCACGCCTAAACCACTGAACCGATTTTAATGAAATTTTGTACAAAGATAGTCTAAAACCCAAGAAAGGACATAGGATAGTTTTATCCCGGAAATCCCAAGGGAGCTAGGGATGGCGATCTAAAATCAATTAATCAGAGAATCGATCTTTTGGACCAAAAAGTCGATTATTTTAATCGATATTAGTAAGCATTGAATTGTAAACGATGCATTTGATCAAGTGATGATCTTTAGCAAAGTTGTTGTCCATGAGCCCACGAAGGTTTCAGAGTTGGTACGACCAATTTTCGCCAGATGGCGCCACTGTCATTGCAATGAAGGTACGAATTTTCAGTTTTATGCATGTTAGTATGTCACATTATTTTCTTTTAAACGCGGGCGTAGCCGCGGGCAATAACTAGTGCTAAGTATAATAATTAAAAATTTTCCCTTCTTAGGTACTTTTGTCAACCTAGCAAAATTATGATAGCTAGTGGCGCATATGCCACATGCAAAGTTTGTTGGACTACACCTATGTTCAATTGTTCGTGTTGTATATTTGTATAAGCTGACACTGCCTTATAGCAATAATGCCAAGGTTCAATCAAACATAACATTGTATTTTTGTATTATTATTTTCTGGGTTTATAAACATAGCTCCTAATCCTAATTGACATATCCTGGTTGCGTCATTTTTTGTCCCACTGCTGGGCAAGTTTCCCTTCACAATTGGGAGAAGTCTGGGCCAATTCGTCACGCTTATGTAACTCAGAATTCTGGATGTAAAATTGCATATCAACTAAGGGACAATACTTGCGATATGCATCGTCAGATGTCGCGCGAAATAGCATGAAGCAGCCACATCTATCTTGGGTCTTGATTATATCTCATGTCTTCTGATTGTGTTCCTTATTTTTGCCCACTAATAGTGTATAATTTTTGACATACATACATTATACAGAAAAGAAATGCTCAATATAAAAATGAGGCTTCCAATATTTTGACACTCTTCTTAATTTTGTCCCGAATTCAATCCTAAATCATAAAAAAGAAATTAAAATTGTAATTTTAATAAAATTGTAAACAAGTACCCAAAAAAATAAGGAAACCGTAAAATAAAAGGAACTTGAAATGATCTACATATAAAAGTACTTATAGTTTTTCTCTATAAATATTTTTAAGTTGTGACGCTTAAGAATGACAATATCAGAATTTAAGTTGTTTTAAATTTGAAATATGTTATAATATTATAATCAGTTTAATATAGTTCATGCATAATTAATTTCCCTATATATAATTTAAGTGTATGCAATATGTTTGAAAGCTGGTTATCTCATATTCTCTAATAAAAATATACCACCAAAGTAACAATTATTTACTTAGCATGAATTTGTAATGTATTTTTTATTTAAGATATTTATTTAGTTAAATTTTTAGTTATATTTATAGTTTAGTTAACATTCCGAAAATCTATTTACATAATATGTTTGCGCGATCACATTTGTCCAAAACCAACAACTTTTTTAATTTTAATGTTTATATTCTAAGATCTAAAATAGAGTGCCAGTCATTTCCTATTATAAATGTATGCAAAATTACACCACAAAAGTGAAAAACAGTTACATAATTTTATCATATTTCTAAATTGCTCTATATTGATTTAATCAAGATAGTTGGTTTGATTTTTTTTAAAGATTATTAAATGAGCATGCAGGTAAGTGGTCACTATCGTCAATGGACATCAATAAACAGCTCGAAATAGAACAGGATTTCTACCTGAAACCGATAACAGATGCATTGCAACCTCTGAATAAGATGTCTGCCGGCATCCACACCTGTCTTCCAAAACGTAAGAACGCTAGACATGCTTCACATTAATAGTTGTGATGGTGGTACCTCTTGATCGAAACTACCACCTTTTATATTTTGTCATACGTTTTCTTCAGACAATTTCTTCTATTAGCAATAAACTCTTTTTTTTTGTAGATAAGTATTTAAATAATCCATGGCCTATATGGTTGTTACTCGAATTGACAATATATTTGTATGGTACGAATGGATGTGGTCGCATTTACGCAATTTTAGTTATGTTTATTTTTGAAATTAGTTTAATTTTAAATACTGTGTAAGTGTATGAAGAGATCTGGCAATATATTGCGATTTACATTTGAATTAAATACAATTTTGACTTAAAAATAGTACATTACGATACGCGTGGCCAAAGTAGCCTATTTTTGCACGGCGTGAAGTTAGACTGCTAGTGCTAGTGCTAAACGCCGTGCACATAATAGGCTACTTATGTCACAAGTATCGTATACTATTTTATAGCTCGTGTGACATAAACCCGCTTATACTTGTGAAGTAATATTAAAAAATATGATAATTATTTTGAAACTTATAAATGCTTGAAACTAAAAATTATGAATTAAAAAAACAATAAAAATGTGACACAACCAAAACCATTGAAATTTGATGTGAAGAAGTCTTGATTTAGAAAATTTAGTAATTATTCTGCTCTTGTGATAAAGACAAATCTAACACCACACATACGTCGAAATCTATCAAGCCATTTAGGCTACATACAGGCGTCTAGACCAATGACTTTTAATGGAAACTCCACCTAAACGTTTTAAAGAAACATATGATAAGCAATCACATAATGTACTAATACATGACTAATAAGTACTAGTGATACAGTAGAAAATCGATTATCCGGACCTCAGTTATAAATATTCGCGATTATTCGGATTGACAAACGTGAACAAGTAACTTTGTAATAGCCCTTGCAAATCGGCCACATTTTGTGTGACATGTGCATTTAAATTCCGGAAAGTCGCCAAATCGCAACTAAAAGTTACTATAAAAAACAAAAACCCGATTGCTAAAAATATAGCCTATGTTATCTCCACAATTTAGACGAATCCAAAGACACATCATATGTCAAAATTAGTGAAGTCGTTTGAGTTTGCCAAAGAATGAAAAATACATACGTAA
Source organism: Epargyreus clarus (assembly GCF_041222505.1). Lineage (NCBI taxonomy): Eukaryota > Metazoa > Arthropoda > Insecta > Lepidoptera > Hesperiidae > Epargyreus > Epargyreus clarus. Next base: position 13,684,798 of record NW_027332212.1, read on the forward strand.
CAAACATATAGTCGAAAAAGATTACCTTCCTAAATCAGTTTAAATAACTTTTCTTCATGAACTCAATTATCCAAATTTTCGATAATCCGAATGCCACAAATACGACAACAAATAGGTCGCTTAGTCGAGATTCTACTGGAGTAGTATTATGGCTAATTTTGATAATGATTCCTAATTTAAATATCTCCTACTATGGTGTGTAGCGAAAATACACAGTCAAAACAAACAATAAAACTCGATAAAGCCCAACAGTTAGTCTTATAGTGTTGCTCTTGCTTAGTATATACACAATGGCAAAAACATTTATAAATACGTCCAAAATTAGTACATTACAATACGAGGACGAAAAATTTTTTTCTGACAAGTGTGAGTTTGCAGGCCGAGCCGCAGGCGAGGACTGCAATCACACGAGTCAGAAAAACATTTTTCTTCGAGGACTGCAATCACACGAGTCAGAAAAACATTTTTCGTCCTCGTATTGTAATGTACTAATTTTGGACGTCAATTTACGCACGCCGTGATATAAAAAATATTAATATAATTATAGCTTTAAACAAAATACTCATTACTCACTTTTAATTTTTAAATGGCATTTAAAAGTATGAAACGTTCATAGCTATGTTTATTTTTTACAACTGTGAGGGTAGTGTATTAATATTCGTACGGTGTAAAAATCAGCAGAAATGCGTGGCTAAAATGCGGGTTTAGGTCACAGAGTGCTATAAAATATTATGTTGTTGTGGTACCATCAGGGCCGGATTTAGAGGTCTAGAGGCCTTGGGGCAACAAAGGAGTGGAGGTCCCCTGGCCCCAAATTATTTTCCGAATAAAATGAACAATTTTTTCAGTTGAGTTTTTCAATAAATATTTTATTGTGAAACGCAGGTAGATTCTTCTAGTATTCATGTTTGTACAAAGTACTGTAGATAAAGGTAAAACAGCGAAAAAAATATCAAAGGAAAAGATTTTTTTTTACTAGTTTACTAGTCGGAATTTAAAAAAAAACGACGTCTATTGTGGGGGCCCCTCTTTTGTGGAGGCCCCGGGGCTGCCGCCCCGGTTGCCCTCCCTTAAATCCGGTCCTGGGTACCCTTATGTTTCATTGCTGGGCACATTTCTCTTCATAATTGGAGATACTTGAAGCATGAAAAATTGTAAAATAACGTAGTATATATAAGTAGTATTTATATTTTATAGCAAACAATAACTATAATACTAATTCTGTCCCAGAACTGATGATATATATACGATTATAAAAAAAAAACCTTCAAAATTATTTGAGAAACGAAGTTGTATGTATGTATCATTATTAATGTCATGTCTACAGATGTGTCGAATAGACTTACTGTGTATAAAATTATTATTAATATTATCTAGATGTAAGATTTATTATCATGCCTGAATATGTGAACACCGCAGGTCACGGTACATGTTAGTTTTGATATGAGGTTTTATTTCATACGCCCATCCTTATGTTTTGTATACGTTTTAGGTTGAAATTGAATAATAAACGCGCTGACGTGAAATACAAGTTATAAAAATATTTAAGCAACAAACATTAATGAACAAACATGGATTTAAATCTTTAGATATGGCACCACCTAAGAATCTACATTTGTCAATAAGTGAGAGATAGTGATATTTTAAAAGAATAAATTTAATAACAATAGTTGTAATAATTTAGAGGCCCACTAGACGCATACAACGGATTAATGTGATAACTTTATTTAAACATATATTTGACATATTTAACGATTTAAGTCTATGTAATAGTTCAGTATTGATTCAAAGCCAATCGAATATGCTTTCTGTGAATGGAATTGACTTGTATTCCAAATTGTTATGTGGGAACGTATGTTGCATGTATTCGATGTAATTATTATTAGCATTTTGTACTGCGGCTGTAACACCTTTGAGTATTTTAGATATAATATAATTTGACATTGCTGAATACAGAACTGGTTTTGGCCAAAACTTGTCTTTCTTTTTATTTACAATTTCAGTTCATGTGGAAGTTAAAAATCCAGATCGATCGATCGATCGATCGATGGTAATTAGGAGTCTAATAATACTCTATTAGTCCGCATACCTAACATCACATTGTTTACTTAACCCTGCTTCTCAATCGAAGGGTCCGAGGTTTGATTCCCAGGCACGTACCACTGATGCACGCACGGTTGAAAAAAGACTGATGAAAAACCTATATTTCGCCATAGCGATAGACTGGTCTTAATACTTTGAAGACTTTGTTCAGTATAGTATGCTGCATAATAGGTACCATCTTAAAGGTGGTAGAACCCTTTGTGGTTCGACTCCGGCGGCACCACCGCCATACCTATTTCTACCTAATAACAGCAGTGTTAGGCGCTGCTGTGTTCCGGTTTGAAGGGTGTGGTAAGGGAGATAGACTTTTCCGAGGCGTTCCAGCTTAGTCCTCAGGGGTAGCGGCGCATCTGTGGCCGACCTTAGGTAGGAATATCTAATCCTATCTGGGGTTGATTACAGATGTCCATGGGCGGCAGTAGCCACTTACCATCAGGTGGACTGCAGGCTCGTCTGCTACTCTCATATTATAAAAAAAAAAAAACCTAAAAGCTTCATGTAGTAAAAGAAGTCGTCGCTGAGCGAGAGCGGAAGTTTTATTTATAAACAACGCCACCTGGTTCCGGGTGAGTTTTGTGGTATTCCCGAGTATGTCGTAAATTATGCTTACAGTATTTACGGATCTCAGATCATCTTTAATTGAAGCATGGATTATCAAAGTTTTTGATAATAATATTAGTTGCAATGGTGCGTTGGTTGTAAAGAGTAATCGCAATTGAAATTTTAGCTACAATTTTTAATAACGCTAGGCAGGAAAGGTATGCACAGTTTCTAAGTTAAATACGGAAATATAAGTAATAGATAAAACCAATAAGTTGATGACTGCAGTAGACACTCGTGCTTGGTTTTTACTAACTTTTTGCAAAAGTTATTTTAAACCGATGACTGATTTTCCACATATTTCGTTTTCCGTTTGAGTGGCTACCGCTTTTTATTATTTCATGTCGCCCTCAGTGTCAGTCACCGCGAAAGCGTTTCCGGTGTAACACCTAGTGCTGTTTGATGTACTCTTCGTCGTGGGAAACTGTTGCATAAGTTGGGAAGAAAGCTACTGTCCAAGTTACGGTACCGTAAGTGAAGTTGAAGGTAAAAGTGGGTAGAAAGATAACAGTCGAATCGAAATTGACAAGCACAATGTGATTTACAGTTGATCACTGAACAGTTAAAGCAGACCGAATTATTGCGAATCGAAACTCCCCGCTGCGGGCGCACTAACCGTGCAATTGCACGATGTAGAGCAAACATTGATTCATTGCTTCAATGACTGGAGCCGTTTTCCAGCAAGCGGCACTAGCGGCCGGCGCGCTTAGCTTCCTTTCATCACGGAGGCGATGAAACACGGTAAGCAGCGCAGTGGCCGATGTATCGTTGGATAGAAAACTCCTCCACCCAATGGTGCGCGCGCGGCGTCAGTCGGCACACCGCCCGGGCGGGCGCCACACGACCGGAATCTGCGCGAGCGACGGGCGACGCGAACAAAAATAATTTCAGTGAAATAAAACGCGAATCCGCCAACGACCGCTGTAACACGCGAGCGCACGATTCTGGTAAGTGACTATTTATTCGATCCACATCGAAAAACAATCGCGAAAGCATTCCCTAATTAGATCTATTATTAGTGCGGTTAGTATTTTCGGCCGCTGCATCGAGGGAGAGGTTATGCGTTTTACGCGTTTTCCGACTATAGTTTTCACGCGCGTCCGCGGACCCGACGTTGACCTATAAATTCCGGTCTACGACGTAGTTTCGGCGTCTGCGAATTTTACCGACTCAAATGTCGAACGGGCGAAATGAAAGTGCAATTGCATTTGTTCATTCGCGCCTACGCTGGTTCCGACGCGGATTTCTACCGGCTAATTGCTAAGTGGCTAATACAAAATACGATTTCTTTTTGACTGGAAGAGTTTACGATAAAATAAACACGTCGGCCTGAATACCGGTGCAGTTGAACATCATTAGTAGAGCCACCTACTGCATTACTATTTCAGTTTAGATAAAATGTTATTCAAATCTCGTACACGTTACCTATGTATACCTACTTTGTATGAATCAGAAACGATGTTTGATATTTAAATGAACTAAGGTATCATCACTGAATAACGATAAGTATTATTGTAGTAATATTACCCGTGTCATTTTGCAAGTAATGCAAAGCGTAGGCACACATTGTGGCTAGTAGTCTTGACTTGGTTCTTCCTTTAAACATCATCACATAACATCGGAAAATAGTCGGCAGGCAAAATAATAAACAAAATATTACTTTAAAGATTTTATATACATGTACACGCCTATTAATGTTTCAATACAAGCATTATTTTCGTTACGTATCAACTGTATAATTCCTGGGTAGCATTTTTTGCATGTTTAGTGTAGCGAAACCAACTCAAATAGAAATTTTAATTATTTCGTATTATTTAACGCTATATATCTAAGTATCCGATATCTAGCGAACGAAATACGTATTTTACATCAAGGACTAAACTGATAGACTTTAGAAAATAATTAATGTTATCTTGATTGACTTTTTGCGTTATATTTGCAGACTGTAAACGGTGTTATTTGCGTCATTTGCATTTTCACAAAATCTGACACTGTGTGACTAATAGCATGCATTACATATCTATTCATCAAGATAAGAAAGAATCTGAGTTTGGTGCGATTTTTCATGTTTTCATAACGTAAAAAAAACTTTCTGATAATAATTTTACTTGTTGATTTGAAAGTCGTGCTCTGTCGGTAATAAAATGTGCGAAAATTAACGTTGAAATTCGAATTAAAAGCTGTTAAAATTAGCAACACTTCAATAAAGTTATACCGATATAATTTATTATTTATGAATAATAAATATACTTAATTCAGGCTAGTATAAACTTTAGTAATAACATTACAATAAGGATATCTTAAGCTTACATCGTAACATACATGGTAACATTGAACAAAAATATTTATAACAATACTATCTTATCTTACTACAATAACAGTAGTTAGATGGATGTCTGTAATTAATCCCAAATTGGATTGGAATCCCATTTCATGCTGTTACAAAAGCGTCGCTACGTCCGAAGTCTTAAGTTGCAACGATTCGTAAAGTTTTGTCTCACCATACCATGAGAATTAGGTACACGACAGCTCAAGAAAAGTAATTCCTGATCACTTGCTAGGATCGAACTCAGGATTTCAGCATAGCATCTGCTAACACATCGGGTTGCACACCTATGGAGTTTCTTACTCTGCTTCTTCTCCATAGTGAAACACCTTCCGAAGTGGTGGTAGTTTGTCGACTTTGAAAAAGTATCCTATATGAATTAATTTAAAATAAATGAGATTTGAATTTGAATTAGCATAGCAGCATAGGGTTGGTAAGGTGTCCACTGCGCCATTTGTTAATATAAATGCAATTAAAAGTTTAAAGTCCACAAACCAAAAATCACGAAGGCGTGTGTCTTCAGAATTCAATTGCTAACAAAAGTTAGGTAATTCTGCATGTAAGTTCTTGGTTAGCCAACGAGACCTACCGAGTGAACGATAGAGCGAGGTCGTTACCCCTGAATTGAGACTCGGACGTAACACAGGCGGGCAACTTCGCTGGATGTAACCGAATTGGTTCTAGCAAAAAGTTGGCTATATACAACACGCTTAAAAGTCCTGGTTAATCCTTCAGTTTCACGTTTGGTTGCAATTAAGCGGAAGAAAAAAGTATAAAAAAATTAAACAGTAGATAGTAATCTCTCATCTTATTTACAAAAGTTAGAAACTATGGACGCTACGGATACATTTGAAATATGAATATCAGAATCACATTGATCTATAATGTTAAACTTTTAAAAAGGTAACTACTTTTAAAACTTACTAAGACAAATTCTTAAAAGTCTCACTGCTAACGGAATACAATTTAATCGATGTATTCGATACCAACATAAAGATAAAGATAATTTATTTGTTGGTACTGATTAGTTAATTCCAAGTTTACATTATTAAATGTAATTAAATGTATAAACTGCAGTGCATGGACTTAGCAATTACAGGTAATACACATCCGACTATGTTTTTAAAACACCTAAAAGCAACCGGTAAGTTATAACTTCTGTAACGATCATTTCGACTATTTTTCCATAGTAGTTTTAACAATACAATTTACTGAATCAAACGAAATTAAGGATTAGTATATAAATGTATGAAAAAATGTGTATTTACTTTAAAATTAGCCTTTTCCTTTAGTTTGCCATATACGTTCCAGAATTTGATCCTTTGAAGCGACACTATCTGATGATGGAATAGGTAATACAGGGTGTGTTTTTTTTTTTCAAAATGTAAGTACCTACTCGTTCGTTTCCCGGCTGAGCAAATGATGCAGTTTTAGTTTTTATCAAAATCGACCCCGTAACTCTTTTCAGCATTTTCGTTAATCATTATAGTTTCGGATTTGGCCCTGAAGGCCCGTTTGAAAAATTCATCCTGTATACCATAAATATTTTAGCAATTAATAATACTACAAACGGCGATAACTATATTTTTCATAATGTAAAAGTTTGCGATGTAAAGTGCAAGGACAACGTTTATCGTAGCTATGCTGGCGTGCAAATCGTTTAACGTATAGTAGTCCTTATTTTCTGGCTAACGTTGAAGTAAGGTTTATGTTATAGGTAAGCGTAAGTAATAAGATAATATTTTATTTTTCTTGGTAATTGACGGAGGATACCATAGATATATTATAGTAGGATAATATATCTAAGGAGGATACTAATAGATCTGACGTTAATTTAATATTAGGTGAGTGGTCTTTGCAGCACGTGGATAACTCTTACCGAACCCAAAATAACAGAGGATTCTCAGAACTTTAGTTAATCACGTTGCGTTGCTATTCTGAGGACGTTGGAACGCCTCATCCGTGCTTTCTACGAACCAAAATATAGCACAAGAGGTCCGTCAGAATCTAAGTGTAGGTATTGGATCTGTGATTATCTTGCAATACTGCATAATCGTTCGCAATATAAATAATGTACAAAAATATTATAAATATGTATCTTACAATAAGAAAAATCTTAACATAAAGGTATATATCTATAATTTATCCGAGAAGCTTTGTCATCTCTTTGGTATTTCGCATTATCTTACGACCTATGTACCTACACTAGTAAATCCTTCCTCTAATAGTTACGTATTATTTGAATTAGCTTGCTGGTTTTAGTTGAATCATTTAGTAAAATGACTTAAAGACTAAGTAATGTAGTGGTTCCAATGCAATATTATGTTTGGATTATTGAATGGAGTTTGCGTTGGGCGTGCTTGTGGGTTGCAAAAAAGGCGCGAAACGACCGACCATGTTCTGAGCAATACACCTGCGAAGTTGTCACAACATATTCGTGTTATAACGTGCTAATTTAAGATTTGCAATTTATGCACATTGAAAATTGTTATTTGATACTCTTTAAATATTATGCTTGGTTAAAATAAGTAAATTTGGACATTTGGAAACTTGTAGGCAATTTTTTTTTGTAGTTTACCTGATTGTAAGAATGTATTAGTGAATATGTAACTATGTAGTGTCAGGTCGCTTCTTGTATTTAGTAAAAACCCTTTCGTTTTCAAACCGTACTTAACCATTAGACGGCTATGTGAAAGATAATCAGTGTGTCTAAATTGTATGTGTTTTAAAGGAACCGGTTTGCTGAAAACGTGATACCGTATCAACATGCATACTTACTATAGCCTACTTTTTGCGACAGCGAACGTCATGTAGCGACGACTAAATTATCCAGTCCGTTATTTTTAAACGGAAACATGACTCTAATTTTTGACTCTAAATACATTTGTGGACTCTAAATACATTTTTGGAGAACCCTTTGTGGTGCTACTCCGGCGGCACCACCGCCACACCTATTACTGCCTCATAACAGCAGCGTTAAGCGCTGCTGTGTTCTGGTTCGAAAGGTGTGGCAAGTGAGAAATACTTTTCCGCGGCGTTCCAGGTTAGTCCTCAGGGGTAGCGGCGCACCTGTGACCGCCCTCAGGTAGGAATATCTAATCCTATCTGGGGTTGATTTCATTCAGATGTGCACGGGCGGCAGTAGCCACTTACCATCAGATGAACTGCATGCTCGTCTGCTACTCCTATATTATAAAAAAATGGCTCTAAAGGAATTACTAATAGGTACAAGACTGCAACTCTTCATATATCTCACTGTTAGGGGAGCCCTAAAGCGTAATGGTAGAAAGAATTAATTGAAAGATACGGGTTACCGGCCAACCCGTGTCGTGTTCCAATATTTTCAATTAGCCCATCAGGTTTCCGTCCAGACTTATCTTTGTATATATATTGAGATTTATACAGCCGACGGGACTATACGCGCTTCGATAATACATGATTCATATAAACCTAAGAGTAAATTAGATGAAGAATATGACGATACATTTTCACATTATAGTGGCTGAAACCGTTTTTAAGGTATCACCTCATAAATGGGAGAGGACTCGAGTATATACTTTTCTGCATTGCTCTGTTTTGCATTGGTAGAGTAACATCATATTCTTTCCTCTAAACATAAAAAGCACACTTATTATTATAGGCAAGATGTAGGTACCATTTGTATTGTATAAGTTATTCAACATTTTATAAAGTGCTAAATTTATTCGTATTGGATTTTCATCTTTAATCCATTGTGTTCATAAATCTGGTATTTGATTAATTGTCTCAAGTTGCTTTCTGTTCCGGCAAACCGAAGGACAACTTATACTGCTCTATTACATCCATAACACTTATAATTTATTAGTTTCAACAATATAAAAGGCTAATACGTACGCTAGCTACAAGGCTATACGTACTTACCTATATTACATTAATATTACTGATAAACTCTACATTGTTAACCTTGATCATTATCCTTTCAGAAATCAATCTCCACGCCTGCATAATAATTAGATATGTTTTAGCAGTTTCATACAACTTCAAAATTGCAAGTATTTAAACGATGACACATGTTTGACCTATTCTGACATCTAAACATAATCATTTATGACCTCACTGCGGTACGATACAATCATACAACACTCTCCAAAAAAGGGACAAAAAGAGATAAATAAAATTTATAAAGGTGTGGAAAATTCTTGAAGCTATGAGATCAAGCTCTTTAAGTCAATTGCAAAAAAGTTTTTTCAAACTAGCGACGCTACCTACTCCTCTAGTGTTGCAAAGACGACTTTCCTGCCTTCTTTATCGAAATATTGTTTGCGTAAAATAAATTATGACATTATTCTGAGTGCTTTCTTCTTTGGTTGTTAGTTCAATGTTTGTCCAGATTGTATACCTATTAGATATTTTAGAGAGGTATTACGAGAACATAAATATGTACGTGTGTTGTATTACGTCATGTGTAATGTTAAAGTAAATGTTCTGTACTGTCTTTTTTCTCAGATTTTTTGTGTATTTTCCAAGTAATCTACTATCTGAGCTTGGTGACGTATATATTTACACGTTGATTGCGGCAGTGACGTCGACATTTTATGCCGTCTGCCAATTGATCTAAAGAGAGCCCAATTCAATTCATAACTTCAACTCTAGTATGTAACGCCTGGCTCATTGCCAATGTACAATAGGTCAAAAAGAACTCACTCCTTCCCTATTTACAAGACGATCCAAATAGTGTCACGTCAAAGATTACATTAGATAATGTTAAATCAGACAAAACAAAGGCTCGGCTCGTGCCTACTGACCTAGAACCCATGTAGACTTACACGGATGCTGGTACAATAAAAATAATTCCGGTGAAGGATTCTAATCTTTGATGTACAGCAATAAGAATCAACATTAAGTAAGTTTTAATGTGCGCCTGAATCACACAAGTGTGCGTTTGGACGGCTGAGCACACAGTAAACACGGTGATGTCATCCGACTCCGCCCACAATCATTATGATCAGAGTTTTGAAATATTAATGACCAATTTGCCATGGTCTATTGGTGAATGCTAAGGTTTGTGACTTCCTTACCATCCATTGAATCTTTGTTTTGAGCCAAAGTGCGATCTTACGTAAATTAATTTAGCGTTTAAGTATATCATGATTCTAAAATACAATATTATTAAGAAATCAAATATTCCTCACCATTCGAGGTTAAAATATTTCTGTTACCGCCAGAATAATTACATTCGTGAGCATAATTAGTGTAAAGGATATGCATTTACTGCGTGTAAGATGATTTATAAATAAAACAAACGTAAGTATTGAGTGATTTATTACGTAAACATAAGATCACTAAAAATAAAACAAACGTACTCGAATCCGGCAACGCAGAATTTGCAAAAAAGCATGTTGCCCTTTACGACAGTACCAGAATCGAGTTCTGGTCGAAATTTAAGATCGAATCTGTCTGATCGATGCATTCGAGAGGTTAAAAAGGCCTGTCAACGAACTCTCCGAACGTAGTGGTCCATTACTGGCGTTTTTGCGCCATCCAAGCAACGTAATCTTTACACGACGTATCGGTTTTTTGTGCCCTGAAACCGAGCCAGTGTTGCCTACTTCATTATCCCACAATGATGAACCGGTTTTTGTAATATATTAGGAACAGTCACCACTCCAATAAGAATTGTTTCGTATAAGATTTTTGCTCCATTGGTATAATTTTACGTCATATGTTTTGTCTGTGTGCTATTCATACTATAATATTACCAGTCACAGCGATAGTATAATATTTCTTGAACCACAAATGTCAGCGATCCACAAAGAGCACATTTTTTAAGTTTTATCTATACAAATAAATAAAATTCAAGTGAAGAAAGCGTTTTATGTAATTCCAAAATAACATGCATGATAGTAAAATGTAAATAAATAGTATTTTAATGGATTTACTATTATTGTAGTTTGGGAAGCTACTTCAGGAGGCTATTTACTACCTTCATACAGATTTAAAAATCATGTATGTTGCACGGAGCCGCAACTGGAGCAGCGTGGAAGCTCCAAACGTAAGCCCAAGCCGGTTTCCCGTATCTGGTAATAAAAAACTACTACGAATAAACTATATAGTTTCATCCAATAAAAACGGATTGCGCACATCTCGCTAGTGAGTCAGGTTGATGTAATATTTACATGTAGTTTTCCGGCAGAAAACATTAGTCTTCGTTCTATATTAGTTGAAAGGATTCACGAGTGACTACTGAAGATGAAAAGATTCTGCTTCATAGCTCCAGTCTGTGCTAAGAGTTATATGAATGTTGACTTCCTGAGTTGGATGCATGAAATATGGATTAAATATCAGGCACATCAAGTGTGCGTATATGCGTACGTGCTAATTATTATTTGTTTCAATTAAATTGTTAAAAAAATGTGTGCAATTATAAAGGATATCGCCATGATGAGGTTGGGGGCCTTGTGTAGGGGCCCGGAAAGGTTATAAGTATTTTCAAAATGCTAATGTAAGTATGATACGCAACGTAACATTGTTATTAAAAAAATATTTACTGTCATTGTTTATTTTCGGCTATTTTGCTGGTTATTTACCCACTTTAAATTGTAAATGACAGCGTTATAAATAACTAACGGACCCCTTAATCGTGTGTGCCTAGTAGCCCCAGCATTCCCTAAGACGGCTCTAGGCATCATTAGTATTTTACTCGGAAAAAAAATTGAAAGTTTTGATATTCACAATTACTTAATGCGATCTCAGTGTGACTGAGCTAAATGACCATTGTTTGAATCCTTTGGAGGAAATATAAATAACGACTGACACTTAAATATTACTAACAAAAATTAATTTACGGAACACATACGTATTTTACTTACGGTATATTATATCTAAAGATTTTTATAACAGTAGTATTATACGAGACTTCTTACATAACGAGAAAATATTACGACGACTGAAATATTTTCTACTAGCCGCATATCATTCAATGAAAATTGGAAATGTATTAAATTATTACCCTGATCACATCCTCAAGTGTTAGTGAAACCTCGGCAGACGTCTCCAGAGACAGCGACATGCGCGCCCGATAAGCTGGACGTACTGTCCTAGATAATGTCTAGACATCCTAGATATCTAATACATATCTAGATATCCTGTCATTATTAGATACGTATCAATGGTACCTTTCTAGATAAAATTTACGGATAATTTCTATTATAATTATTGTTTTTTTGCTTAAAAAATTACAGCAAGTTGAATGCCTTATAGTCATTTAAATGATTATAATATTTAAAATTTCTGTGATACTATGAGTTATAGATGCAAAAATACCTATAATTGTGGCTGGTAATTATACCTAATTTATTTTATAGATACATGAGCTGTTCTTATTCATTACTGAGGGACCTGTAATCTAACTAATACCTGTAATCAATTTTAGTTAGGGCTTCTACCCTGTTTGTATTGCATCTGCCATTACATGAAAAGAATGTGTCAAAAGTAACTTTATTATGGAATTACGCGAATGCGACAGATTGGCTGATTTGGAAAGTCACAATTTCATTTGATTTTCTTTTTTATTACTCAGTGTAATAATCTAGCACAAAGTCCACCTTATTATAAGCTTACCAGATAAAAGTTACCTGATATTCTACTAAGATATCCTGTTATACCGTCCGGGCCCTGAGGTCGGCCACTGATGTGTTGCGTTGCTCCTCAAGAGACAATATGTTTTGTCTTGTAAGTGTTACACATACATACCGATATATCAGCAAGTCTTTCAAATCATATAACAGAGCAGCGTCTCATTCTGCTATACTGCATTTAATACTGTTATTTTAATTTAATATTATCATAAACTTGACAGGACTTATATAAACTATTGAGTCAGATTTAAATGGCCTTCCAACCACATATGGTAGTGGTTAGTGAAAGAGGGTTAGTGGTCACCACCCACGTTCTTCAAATGTTAGTTAGTGACAGTGTTTGTTGCTTATAATGATCGATTATGGAAACTGGTTTTAAAATATTAATTATGCAATTATATCATTAGACTGGATTTGTTAGAAAAGTTGGGAGATGTAAATTTAGTCCACGCTGACAGTTCAGGATTAGAATCTTTGGCATCCACTTCTATATTTGAAAGTAATGAGCTTGTTTTAGAAGAGTAGAATTAAAATTTGAACGCTTTATATAAACTTGATGCAAAAAAGCCAATGCTACTTCCTACAAAAAAAAAAAAACATTTGTTATAAAACAATAAAAACAGTACTATCACACAATTATTTATTATTAGAAATACAGGTAGTGAAAGTTACATACAATTATTTAATATTGTTGAGTGATATTTATTATTATAATGCAGAAGTAGGAAACGGACCTTGTAATTGGCTACTACCACTCATGGACATCTGTAATAAACCCCAGATAAGATTACATACCTATGAGAGGTCAGCCATTGACTCAGTGCTACCCCTCTGATAAGTCAGAAAGAATCGACAATAAACGTGGAATAAACGTAGATTTTATGCAAATAAGCAACGTAAGTATAGTTTGTCTTTATACATTTTGTGTCGCACAAGTCCTCGACTCACGCCGCTTCTGTTTGGCGGTTAATAAAACAAATTAATTATTTGGTTAAATTTGCTACTTTCCATTTTACATTCTATTAAATGTTATTTTTAAACTAATTTTAGTTGTGATCATTCCTTACTTCTCTTCGTTGTAACAATGAAGTCAGAAATAGTATTTTCGACAGACTTGATACAGCTTCACGAACCTTGATCCAAATTCTGCACTTGTTTACATTTTTCGGCATGAATGGTTGCTTTGTAATTACAATTAGGGTAAGTAGTTTCTAAAATAATCCATTACTAGAATCGTCTGTGGTCTAAATTCAGCCAACATTTTAAGATTGGTTTTTGTGGGGAAATCCTCGTGTTTATGACACCGTAGGTGCTCCTTGCAAAAGATATAAAATATAGTTCTCATTTCCTTTAAGTATATTACGTAAAAAGTAAGTCAATACAAAAGTCAGTATTCCACAGCATACGAGTGAATGATTTGACGCTAGTAGGTACTTAAATTGGAAATCTTAAAAACCCACATGAATTCTGTAAAGACTTTGAAGGTGGTAGAACCGTTTGTGGTTCGACTCCTGCGGCGCCACCGCCACACCTATTTCTAGTTAATTGTATCAGGCGTTACTTTGCGGAAATCCATGCTATTAAGTTAAGATTAAAACTACTTCGCAACAATCCGCTACAAATATGTATGATGGTATATATTTTAAACCATGCAGTATGTACCACCCTCCCTCCCTCAAAGGATGCATGCAGATGCAAAAATTAAAAATATACACCACCATACATACCACCACCAACACGTGTTTCGCTCCAAAACGGAGCATCATCAGGGTAAGTTGACTCTACGACGGTTAATCGCTAAGTGTTACTAAGTGTTACTTAGCGATTAACCGTCGTAGAGTCAACTTACCCTGATGATGCTCCGTTTTGGAGCGAAACACGTGTTGGTGGTGGTATGTATGGTGGTGTATATTTTTAATTTTTGCATCTGCATGCATCCTTTGAGGGAGGGAGGGTGGTACATACTGCATGGTTTAAAATATATACCATCATACATATTTGTAGCGGATTGTTGCGAAGTACACCTATTTCTGCCTAATAACAGCAGTGTTAGGCGCTGCTGTGTTCCGTTTTGAAGGGTGTGGTAAGGTAGACATACTTTTTCGAGGCGTTCCAGCTTGTTCCTCAGAGGTAGCAGCGCATCTGTGGCCGACCTCAGGTAGGACTATCTAATCTGTATCTGGGGTTGATTACAGATGTCTATAGGCGGCAGTAGCCACTTCATAGCGTAGCAATTTTATATCAGTAGAAGCGCTGTTTTATTGTGAACACGTTGATATAGGGTTGTCTGCAAAATGAAAATTATTTTTTCAAAAAATAATTAAAATTATCCTGTACAGGATTTTTTTAGCAAACCCATTTTTAATGTATTACCCAATGTACTAATTTCATTATAAAATGAGTTTCATTCTATTATCAGCTCGGTCCAGTTTGATTTAGCTTCGGATCTTAGACCATATACCCCATAATTTAGATACAAACGTATATGTAGGTACATATACCTACATATACGATGGATCGTTTAACTACGTGTACATCTAATTTAATTGTTATTATATAATATTAAAATACTACAATAAAATACAATATGTAGTTATATATAAATATAAAATAAATATATGATGTACTTATATTTTATCTTTAATTTGATGTTCGTACGCCAATTATAATCTTATGAAATAAATCAGTCGATTATTCACCCAAATAGAAAAATCAATAACTTCTTTGAAAGAAGATCATTAATGTTATGCAATAATTTGTGGACAAAGACTCTTTCGGATTCAGTGTCCCATGAAGGATTGAAATTGTTTAGTCGAGTTATACAACGAATATTATATCAATCAACCCATAAAAGGCAAAAAACCTCTGCTATTTAGGTATTGCTTCGACGGTCAATGGGCAAAGCAAAAAAACAGATTAATTTGTAGCCAGTCTCCAAACTAAAACGATCAAACCTTTATTTAAAACGGGTTTTCCCACGGCAATATGCTCCTAGGTACATGGATTTCATATTTTTATGCAAGAATCCAATTTCTTGTGGTAAAACATAGCCTATGTTTTCTTCCTGTAAAGTCCTTTCATTTGGCGTTTTGGTGCATGCAAATAATAACTTATGAGGAAAAATTTTATAAAATTATCAACAGAGTAATTTTTCTCAATCGTTACCAATGGGAACAATCTCATTGGTTACCAGTGAGAGCAAATCTATTGGTTACCAGTACACACGCATTTTTTATCAGTGAAGACGAAGTAACTTTTATAGCTATAAACAAACTCACGGGATATCAGTAACAATAATACTATGTGGTAACAATTGGGAACACACTCGCGATTTGACAATTTAATCTTATGTATGATTCACTACTGGCTAAATCACAAAGTTACCAGTCGAAGTCACTAACTTAAGTTACAATGTAACAAGTTACCGACCCCTAACCGTGTTGTTTGTTGCAGTGAACCAATACGAGTAAAGTGAACGAGTCTCGAGTGCAGAGATCGACGACGGACGGCGCACAACGAGAGAGCGGTGAGTCAGCAGTCAGCACGATCTTTACGTAAGAACACCACGGGAGCACCTGATGTTAAGTGGTCACTGTCGGTCATGGACATCTGTAATTGAACTCAAATAGGACGGAGTCCTTGCTGACGATCACAGAGGCGATATGATCGTCTTCAAATGTAAATGAAAGTATCGTATAGAATGAGCTTCGTAATAACGCAGAAATGGGTGTAGTGTTCAAGTCGTCTTTTAATTAGATACTACATTTAAAGTTTTTAAAGACTTTTATTACTACGATTACTACTAGCACTACTGGGTATCTATTATTATTTTTGCGTATTCTTCATTATGTGTTAGTTGGGTCGGACACACAATACAACTTCATAAACAACCAAACGGCCCAAATTGAAAATAGATTTTCAAGTTGATAGAACTTGTCGTGCACCAATTCCATTAGCAACCGCTCCGACGTGCACTGTTGTATTCTAATAAGACTGGTGTGGTTAAGACACTTTATAAAGCATCCTTACTCCAGAAAGTAAGCTACACACCTATGGCTGCCTTCAATAGGACAATCTTATTTAGGACTGATACAGATTACATGGGCCACTGGCTCTTTATCATCAGACGGACTGCATGCTTATTTGCTATGTAAGAACACTTCCAATTATATTAAGATATTGTACTTTTAAAATGAGTGGTCGAGATGATAACAATATAACAAGCGATGCATGTCGAGAGAGCGGTGACTCACCGTCACCGTTGCGTTTTGCGGTTAACGAGTTTATGTCATCGCATATCAGCATATGCTTCAATGCACAGCATCTTAGATTAATTGTTATTTTAATTAGTTTTGACACGGCTTTCCTCGCTGTGAAGTTAGTTTCCACTATTTTAGATGTGGAAGACTTGTCCTTGTTGACTTGTTTTTGTATGGCAAAGACTCTAATTTTACGGTTACAGAATATTTTGGAAATTTGAAAACATAAAGGATAAACAAATCCCATAAGTTGGGAAATTACAGCTATTTTGGAATTTAATACTTTCAGGTTTTCTAACATAAATTACTAATATTGTAGGAAGGACATTAGTAGCATTTCAATTCTCTACTTGTAACGAGATACGCGCATACTAATTAAAACTGGGTATGTCAATAATTTCTCTCCTGCAACTTTTAAAATATCACCCAAACTGCCTTTAAAATATTTCTTGCAAAAAATATTCTGTTCTTAGAAATACATTTTTTTCATTTGCAATGGATTTTTCCGACACCCAAAGCTTAGTCATTTTATTCACCTCTCTTACTAGCGCTGTCCGCTCTTACTAGCTAGCGAATGTTATACGTAATTCTGCAATTAATTTTGAAGAAATCATCGCACGGCTGCAACGCACGCGATTACCAATCAGATTTGATAAATGCCTAGAAACCGTTGAAGAATAGCCGCCTAGAGTTGATTGAATGAACGCCATATTTGGATTAAATTGGTATTTTGTATTTAAAACAAGCAAGATGGGCAAAAAAGACTAATTAGCGTCTTTATTACTGTTATTTTAATTCGAAATGGTCTATGTTGTTAGTCATCTGTATTTCTAATGTTATTAGATCGTCTACTTTGTTTATATTTTTAGCTGACTGCTTCGGAAGATGTTTTACTGATGCAGACTGCCAGTAGCTACATGGCTCGCCGGATTTTGAAGTGTCGTTAGATGTATCTTCGTTTCAAAAATATCATACTAATATACCATTTGTTATTACTACTGCTGTAATTTATGGACTAGGTGCCCATAAAGTCCAACATAGAAAACTTACCAAATGAGTAGGTGTGAGACGAATACCTAATTAAATCTTTTCAGTTGAGGCTATTGTATTTATTTTGTAATGATTCACATAATTAAAGATCCATGCCATTCTTTTAACTTGCTTAAATCCAACGGGATTGTTTTAATACTACCTAAAACAATTCTAATTTAGAATCTGTATGATTTATCAATGAAATTATTATAAGTAAGTGCATTTGCAAGAAATTTCACTTTCCTGAACTGAAAGTTTATTATTGTAATTTTATTCATTACTCAGTTCAGCTTTCACTTTTATCATACTGGGGTCGAAATTAAAGCTTATAACTTATCTATATAAATAGAGTCACTGTCCTATTGCTGGGTTCGTCTTTTCTCTCAAAATAACAAGGATTTAAGATAAATGAACAATGATAAAGTGTCTGTTGGTATTTTGTAAAAATATACTTTATTTATTCTTTTGCGCCATCGAGTACAATTTAACTTTTGGACTTAAACTTTTATCTTTTTTGCATCAGGCTAAAGTTGATCTTCTATGGTTTCTATAATTATAATGATTTCAATAATTTGCTTTCCCTGGCCAATGGTTGTTATGGTGGAATTGTTATAAGCTGCTGTAATGTATCATCTATCTACTCTTTAATCCAAAAGACAGCAGTACCTACTATATTAAGTACGGCTTTACGAAACATGACGAGAATATCTGTTGTTTTTAACCAACTTCATATTATAATGTTCCGTAATCAAAGTCACAGGAAATATCTAAGTTAATACAGAAATACCACATTATAGAGCAATGACGGTACAATGCCGTATTAGCGGGCCGGCGTAATCGCTTGTTTCCTTTTTTTGATCACAACGCAATGTTTGCAAACCGGTTCTTGTCAGCGGTCGCCGCCTCCGCTGTATGCTGAAATTGTTGAAAATTTAAAAATGTTTCGAGTTCTTTCGAATGTGAGTTCTCTATGTTGTGTGTAACATGGTGATAATAAGGTGGAAGAACCCTTTGTGGTTCGATTCCGGCGGCACCGCCGCCACACCAATTTCTGTCTTATGATCAAATCAAATCAAATCATTTATGTTGCTTAATATAGGTATACAGTTGTTATATCCTCAAAATTGTCCTCTATATTACACCTCTTAGAGGTATGCAAAATTTTAATTAATACATTTTGTTAATACAGTTATGATAGCAATGTTAAGCGCTGCTGTGTTTTGGTTTGAAGGGTATACTTTTCCGAGGTGTTCAGCTTAGTTCTCAGGAGTAGCGGCGCATCTGTGGCCGACCTCAGGTAGGAATATCTAATTCTATCTGGGGTTGATTGCAGATGTCCATGGGCGGCACTAGCCACTTACCATCGCGTGGACTGCATGCTCGTCTGCTACTCATATATTATATAAAAATATATATGTTGTATTTGGTGTGTATTCCTGCATGTAACTACCTCTATCTCGCAAAGCAGTACTAGCTTTAATCAATAGTTAAATCAACCTTTCTAAAGTTTATGTTCAGTAGTAGACGTTTAAGGGTTTCCGGTGTAATTATTGAACGATGCAGAAACGTGTAGCTTTGGATTCAAAATAAATTAAATAAATATGCATAAGAATTGGTACCTTTGGCATAAACATGCTATCACCTACATAAATGGAAACTATTTGTTATTTGTTATCACAGTACTTGTATTGTTTCAGATTAGGGTTCAAAGAACCCCTTCGACGAAACGATTCGAGTTCGGCGCTAAAGAAGTTGGACTTCGTAGCCCCTCGAAAAACTGCAATCGCTCTGTGACTGTCAGGCACTAAGTTATCTGCACCGCTCTATATCGTATCATTTAACGACTTACACGAAAACCGCCCTCTTTCCGTGGCCACGATAGAGGGCGACACTTATTTAAGATTTATATATGCATATATAAACTGGAGAAGGGATCTCTATGTGACGTCACAATAACTTATTGTGATCTATTTAAATTTAATTAAAGCTTCATTGTTCACGCATTTTAACGTGTAGATATTATTCGTTAGTTAGACTTGTTTTGTACGTATTGAAAAGTTGTAAATAAAAAAAATATTAACACTAAATTGTGTAAACGTAACTATAATACTAGTCATTCATCTAGTGTATTTATTTTTGTAATATTCAATCTAAAATTCAATGTAGAGGTCGTAATATTACTAAAAATATTATTTAAACAACTTAAAGAGTATTAAACTTAAAAGGTATAAATAATCGTGTAATACTTACCAAAGAGCTTGCGTTCGCGAAAGCAAATACCGTCCATTTAGAAAAAGAAAAAAAGTACCATAGACAAAGCAAAGCTAGTGAAGATGCAGGCTCAGATAGGGGTAGGGAACGAGTTGCAAAGGAGCTACAGGATGCAGGACTTCGCGTCGCCTGGAGTCATCATGCGAGAGCGGAGTTTCATACGGCCGCAGTCACACCACAACATGCATCATAACCAGGTAAATCTATGCTTTAAAAAAAAACAAAAATTGCCGCCATTCTGTTTTTGTCGTAATAAGTATTAAGAAACAAAGGATTTGACAGCATACAGCCAAGTTAAGATAGATAAATATATGAGAAAAATAAGTTTAGACAGTAAACAAATATTTATTTGTAAACTATGAACTTAATTGTGAACTGTTTCTTTTTTAGATTGTTTTTTATGACACTTTAAGATCTTATTAGTTGTTGCTGTACGTCAAATGAATAATACTAGATAATGTTTATATTGTTGCTTCCGATGAGTCAAGTCCGTTACTCGATATTCCAATTACACTAATGAATTCTAGTACAATTATTGTACTCATCCAACCGTTTGTACAATGGTTACTTTAGAAAACGTATCAACGTCACCTTTAATATAGAATGGCATTGTAATCGAGACGTGGGTGTTAATGCACAAGCGACACCCACGGCTGAACAACTCGACGTCCTTAGCGCTGTTAGGAAACATTTTAATTAACTTGAATATTATGTACGTTATTACATAAAAGATTTTAGAAAAATCGTAAAGGAAAGAATGATGAATAAATATACTTATCTAGTTTGTATTTACACATTCGTTTTGTGAATGCCGGTTGATTTACATAATATGTGACGAGCAAATTATCATTATAATAATTAGTTATCTGTTTTATATAGAGTTGGTTGCAGATGTCTATGAGCGGTAGTAACACACACACATCCTTAATCATTGCATAGTTTGATACTTTAATCTAAAAATAAGAATATAAAAAAACAGTACTGTCTGCTATTTCGAAATGTCAAGTCTTTTGTTCAAAATTGCCTATCACAATATCATTTAGTTAACTTAACATTGCATAAAGTTTAATTTCAATCCAAACAACTGACCTGATTTGGAGCTTCGTGGAGGCTACGTGGGGAGTCATATTTCATTTCCATTTCCTGAATCGCTAAGAGCTGCGAGCGGAGCGACTTCACATAAATCAGAATCTACCTATAAATTTTCGATCTCCATTTATTTTGGAACTCAGACAAATAAGCAAATAAATCTCTCGAACAAAATATTGAATCATTTCAAATTAAGGTGATATCGTTCAGAAACTCAAATTGTTCGATATGCTATTCGATATTATTAAGTTTAGGCAAAAGGTGAAAAATTTAAAAGTCTAATTTTATATACTTATTAAGTAATTTCAAATTTCATATTTATTACATAATTAAAAGTACTCAATGTCATTTATACGATATTGTGTGGGGCTCTATCTTTTTTATTCGTCACGTATGTATAATTGTATATTTTTTGTTCAAATATTAACCTACACTAATGTATTATAATGCTGCTGGCATCTCCATACTATTTATCACGTTATAATGATTCAATCAATATGTAAAGTGTCAAAATATAAAAATTGTAATTATTATCAATCTCTTGAACAATAATGTTTCGGTATAAGCTTATGATTCTTTAAAATAAAATGAATTAAAATTATGTACTTAACCATAGAAATTACAATTACTGAGTAGATATTTACTCATTTTCTTAAATTCTCTGTATTTTTTACAGTTTTCAAACAATAGCAAACGGCGGAGTATGATTCTGACAAATGCAAAGGGAAAACCTACGCTCGAAATATACAGACCTCCAGGTTAGTTTTTGTTTTATTAATAATCTATTTTAATGTAAATAATTAATTTAATTGCAATAAAAATGTGTCATGTAAATAAAATAAATTAAATTAAATATGTTGATAGTAATAAATCCTTCCGGAAAGCGCTGGCTGCCAAGCGTCACTACGCAAAATTGGCGCCAAATTTAAAAATAAACAAAACATCATATTTGGAACGGGTCGACAGTCGCATGTTTGTGTTCGCGGGTCGCGTTTGTGCTTCTGTTCGTATTTGGTTATGTTGTGATGTCGCGGTGTATCGTGAAGCAATCGGTGTCGGGCGCGGTGGTGGTGGCGCCGCCGGTCGCGGTGCCACCCGCGGTCTCGCCGGTCACCCCGGCACAGACTATGTCTGAATCAGGTGCTTATATACTAGACATACTGTAGAGGTTATCATTGCCATCCGTATTAGGGTAAAAATGATTGGTCATTATCTTATTAGTATCAGTTAATGTAAAAAATGGAATAAGGTATATTTAATAATTATATAATGTCCATTGTTTAGTAATTCCATAGCTGGTAAGTAAGAGAGTTTGTAAACAAGAGCAGTTTGTATAAAAAGTATTTACAATGAAGCAAAGTAGTTAATAATTAGATGTATTTCAAGAAAAGCTATAGTCCTGGCAGTGTCACCTTTCCCTTGTCAAAATGCATTAGTGATGAATACATACTATAAAATTAATAAATATTGTCAACCAAATTAAGAGCCTAGATTCAAAATAAGTAGGTACTTACAAATGATCAATCTTCATTACTTTATCAGTACGAGCAGAAGTCCTTAGCTGGTGTCAGGTTTTATTAAAGGTCGACTGGTAGAGACTATCAGAGCATCAAGTCCACCATTGTACTTACTACTTATTGTATAAAGAGTTTAAGTAAAAAAGTCTATACATTGCATTCTGAAAAATATGTACGTAGATAATCTACCACATTAAGCCCACATTAAGCTTTATTTTATATTGGTTGGATGTGGAGAAATTTCTTTTGTTATCTTACTAAAATACAATTCCAAAAAATAAAGAACGAAAATTATGTTAAAATTACTTATATTAAATTTAATGTTACACCTATTATGACAATTCCATCAATCACGCTCGTCCAATTACTAGGCGTCATCACCTCCCAAAAGTAAAGTTTTGTTCATAGTATGCAACGTTAACCACATAATTAATTAAATTTTCGGCCATTAGCTAAATAGATGCAGTGTAACGATTTGCAGGTAGCTGTAAATCTTTAAGAAAGTTGTTACTCATTTGAGCGAGACGGCGAGGCGTGACCGCATCACGCACGTCCACATCTATCTAGGCTATTCTTTAATGCACTGAAATTGATGGACTATACTATACTCTCTAGTAGTATGAAATTTGGCCTTCAACGGCTAGTTATGGGTCGAATACAAGGTCGGCCATTTTTAGGAATCATGCGTCATCCTTATTCACTTCATTAACTCAATACCGTCTCACTCTTAGACATGGATCTCCTCTGAGAATGAGAAGGGTTTTTATTCATGGCCCACTTTTCTGACTAAGTACAGATGGGTAGAACTGACACACGTTTTGAAAACGGAACGTTCGCGCATGTAGGAACTCAGGTTTTCTTACATCGTTAAATCTTCAATTATTCACATGATTTTGCCAATACAAAGGCGTGAGATTCCCCTTCACCATTCACTTCTTTACCACGTGCGTATTAGAAGCCATTTTTCATATGTTTTATCGTGAAAAGACCATCCAAATATCGAGAAAGCATACGTTAAAAAGCTCAACAACACTTCGAATAGGATTTCAAATAGTTACTTAATGCTTCTCGTTCATAGATACGTCCAGAAATGTAATGAATAATAATGATGAAATTGAAAATGAAACAAAAAATATGGCATCAAATTATATGCAGACTACAGACAATCCAAGTTGAAAGCTGATATTGTTTGCTGCATAAAGTTTATATTCAAAATTGTGTTTTAACCTTACAACTATTTTTGATAGATTAATCCAAAAATAATACTTAAGTAAGTAAGCTCGGTTAATACAAAATCTTATGTAAAACAATTTCATTGCTCCTTTTGATATTTATTTCTAAAACTTTAATTGCGTGTTAAATGCCAAATTGATCTGCGAATTATGTCTCAATACAATTTTAGATATGATATGGTGGACGTTCTTAGTCATCCTCATGACAACATGTATATGATCTCATGTTAGAATTTTTCATAGTAAGCTATGTACTTAGATTTCTTCGTCTCTCTATCGCTCAAAAATACTTTCGTCTAAGACTGCACGATGTTTTAAGGACTCTACTTGTTTATTAAGGTCTATGTATTAGGATAAAAGTAGTCGTAAATAAAATTAGGGGAAAATTAGTAACCAATTTATCAAATTCGTTGAAAATCTACTACTAATGTTGCTTAGTGTTAAAAGCATAGTTTCGTATTATTTCTGCGGTCCTGACTACACTTTCTCTATGCACTCCGGGCAGTACTGAAGTTTCTCTATTATAATGAGTGTGTACAGATACTTCGAAGCTCGATCTAGCTGGCTAGTCAGCTATATTTGTACTTTTACTATATATAATTAATATTAAAATAACTCGTAGGAGAAGTTGTATTCATTGATGTTTTGAATTTTGAAATGTATTTCCAAATATTTTTATAGACTCTAGATTGTAGAGTTTCGTTCTAACTCTGTCGTTACACTCTTTTGTTTACGATTTTTATACCTTCATACTTCTATGTTCAATTCTCATTTATCGGGTGAACTACTTATTATAAAATGTAGGTAGGAAGTGTTTAGGTTAAATAATAATAAAAAGTCAAATAAATATTCATAAAAACTATCTAACCTCAAACGGTGTTTACGTTGTAAGAAGCATACTCGTATATCTGAAATTAACCAACCAACAACAATAACTAACTCAAAGATAATTTAAGTAGATGTTTGTGTAATAAGGATTTACTGGAATGGGTTCGTGCTGTGTTCGTCACCGTCCCTGAATCGCCGACCGTGACAATCGCGATCCGATACGCTTTATCCACGCGACATGTAGCGACTGTCGACCTCTGCGTTTCAGCTTGTTTCTAGACATAACTTTGTTGCTACATAAAACACTCTATTTATGGATTTTACACCTAAATATACCTCTATAATACTGACTTCTTTGTTGTATTGTTAAAATATTATATAGTTAGATAAATTATTGTACACTCTTTATATTAAGTTATAGTAGTCATTTACGTACCTACACTAAAAAGTTATGTTGATTCGGCCAACCCTTTACTATAAAAATGTTAGGCAAAACTACATATTATACAGTCGGTGAAAAATAATAAAAATTCAAATTTTATATGTATCTGTTTAACGCTTAATACCATGAATGTTATGTAAAATTCAAATCTTTGTTAGTTATAAAGTGAAAGATGTGTACACTGTACATACTTAATAATCTGTTTTAGGATAATTAAATTATTGTATTCAATTCTACTGTGCCAAATGTGGTTCTGTTACGCGCAGTAATACGATCGCTATGACCTTATTTTTGATTAACAACACGCACTTGTATAATGTTAAGTAATTACAGCAGACTTAGAACAATTTAAGTTTTATTGTAATATATGATCACTAAAATAGTTATTTAAAAAAAAAGTCTGGCAGTTTAAACCTCCTAAAGTAAAAGTGCTGGAGTCGTATCCCTACTCTCTACAAAAGGAAAGCTAGAAGCTTATTTCACTATTGGTAGGTTGATATTTTGTATTACTATTGTTGTTAGCTGTTAGCAACTTAGAAAATGGTGGCTAAAGGTGATTATAACAGACTTTAAGCATCTATAACCAATCTAAATGAAATTTTAATTCAATTTGTGTTGCTACGCTTAATGAATTTGTCATTCCTCATTGTCTCAATGAGTATGATCCTTCAAACCTGAATAATGAATGAGATACCTTCAAACCAGAATAAATTAGCTTAAATACTAGCTATAAGTCGAAATATGTAAGAGATGAACATTTGAACAACTTCTGTAATATAGAACTATTTATTGGGTTATGGTACACTCTTATATCCTATCCTACATCATATCACATGTCATACAACATCCCTTGAAATTATGCCCTGAATTCACTTTCACGTCATCTATTATGTACAATTTCCATATTCATACACTTATAATTATTAAATATTGTATGTTATTATGTTTCGTATAATAATGATACATTAATTAGAATCGTATTTATTTTAGTAACTAACTGACACTTACTAATTTAGATTCATCAATTAGCTACTACTATAGAATGACTTACATTATTAGTAAATACTTAAATGATGATATTTTAAAATTTCCGACACGATAACATTGTTACAATGAAAAAACATTGTTAAAAGTCTCCTTAGCGCATTTTAAAATAAACAATTCCAACGTCCCTAGATGAGATTAACTCAAGAATATTTTCTCTTATTATTTTGAAAGGAGTTCAGCTGAAGAAAATTATCTCTTGTTATTTTAAAAGTATTGTAGCTACTCTTACAGGATGCACGAGGAATGCGTCCTTGTGCTCCCGAGGTCCTTTACATGGAGTTATTTCGGTCCGCCGCCGACAGCTCAGCGACGGCCGGTCTGTTAACCACCGAAGCTAAATTGCTCGGGTGACTAAGAGCAAATTGCCGTAATCGGTCCGTGGCGCGTCACGCGGGCGGGATGCGCCGGACACGTGCTGGGATGACCTGGAGTCTGTTCTAAAAGACACTTGTTTAATATCCTTAATTCAAATTTTGCAATAGGAATGGCAAAGGACCATGTTAGTATGGGATGAGCTTGGAAGCTGCACTAAAAGGCACTGTTTAATATCCTTATTTCCAATTTTTCAATAGTTGTGGCAAAGGACCAGTGTTAGTATAATAGTCATAGTCACTGTGACAGTAGTTACGTACCTATACGTTCGTATGCTGTAAATTGAGCAGGCTATCGAGCTTTACTGGATGTAATTATTCATTTCCAATAATACTTATATGTTACATAACAAAATCTCTAAAGTATATGAATTTACAAAATTCCATAATTTTATTACTTTCTATAAAGTTAACTCTAACTTTTTAACTTAATTCTGTTTTCTAGTTTTAGCTATTTCAGTATTAGAAATCCGAGCTATGCTATTTAATGATAGGACCTATTTTTTATACTCGTAAGGGTGTGGGTACATTTTAACACAGCAATCCTTCAAACACAATCGTATCATAAAAGTTATGTAAATGCACCTTTAAGCACCATCATTCTATCACTCGCACCGTTCGACGTCACAACACGTCATTTTTCCTCTCTCGCAGCACCTAACACGGCCATTCTAACCTCTGTCCTATCACCTCTTCTCTTGACGACCACCGTTGACCACCAGGTGTCCGCACAGACGGCGTGGCGACCACGGCGCCGGGCTCCGCCGCCACCACGCCGACCACGCCAGCCTCCACCAACAAGCTGAACGTCCACGCCAAGGAGTTCACCATGGCGAAGCCTGCTGATCTGCATAATAGGTGAGTTTGTTTTGTACATAAACTGTAGTCGATGTCGTTGCGGTCCTCTAACGGTTCTGTTTACAGTGTCTGTACGTTATTTTTTGCGACGAATCTGGAACATGTGCAATGAACTTTTCCTTTTTGTTATTCTCGAAGTATACAAATTGTCTAAAAGAAACTTTTAGGGGATGGTAACTGGTAACTACTTTCCATCAAGTAGCTCGATCCATATTATGGCTAAGCTATTTTTTTCTTTTTTTTTCTGGCTCTAGCCTAAGAGCAGGAAGATCACGATTTAGTATTTAAAATAAAGCAAACTTACTTGCACGCATAACTATGCCTGCATTAAAATTAAAAACGAAAAAGTGCTATTTTTTTCTTTTACTAAACGTGCCAGCCCTAATCTTTGGTGCATTTCTGAAAGGAAATGTTAGCGAAAATACAAGGCGCGGTGCATGTTCAAATACAACGAGCAAAGATAAAACATAAGGGAGTCTACCATAAATAGACTACAAACATTTGTTCTAAAATTTATTACTTACCTGTTAGTAATATACTCGTAGTTATTGGATAGTCACTTTTAAACAAAGTTGATCGTTTTAAAATAAAGTTAATGGAATCAATTAATATAGAATGTACGTAAACATTTAGCAACTGCTGAATATAATTCGTTAATCTTGAGGATTAAATTGCCAATTATGAAAATGTTTATTAATTAATCTTAGATCTATTTTCTTCAAGTACCTAGTACCTATAAAATAATACTAATTATCCTCAAATTTTCAGTTTTTCAGCACCCTTATAACTTTTTCTATATCCTATTGTCTTAATAGCTTGATGTCAGTGGTCATTGTTTAAAATCTATAATGGTCTCAAGCAAGCCTATCTGATCACAATGCTCGATGAATACATCACCAAACATGGTCATCCGAGGTCTTTATGACCAGTAGGTATATGATAACCGAATAATAAGAACGAAAAAAATTAATTCTTGCTAAATTTAGATTAGTCGTAATAAAAAACGGGCTCATTTTGTTGCCTAATTAATTTCCATTGGAATCTAACGTTTTAGTTACAGTCATGAAGATAAAAAAATGTAGTTCAAATGTTTACGATAGGTGCTTAATTTTCATTCCAGAACCCTATATTATACTTTTTTAGATAAAAATTAACAGATTAGGTTAGGTTACCCTCTATAACGTATTTTGCATAAAATATAAATAAAATCAGTTTAACTTTTAGCAACATTACCTAACTCTGACAATAAATATAATACTGGTTGCTTAAATAGACATCAAAAACATTTACCTAATTAACAACAATTTACCTAATTACATTTTAATTAAATACATATTTTACACTTAAGTGGATAGTATACAATTGAAAACAGCCTTTCATTTGCGCAGCTTTTACTCACAATGAATGAACGGTAAACAATTACGTATCACAGAATTATAAATATCCGCTGTTAAAGTGTGTCATGTAAAGTTTTGGCGAACACTAGTTTCCGTAATTACGTGATAGTTCATAATCATTTGCCTAGAGATGATACGTGTGGATAAATTCAACTAATTGCATGATTAGTGCGATTTATACCACTCTACATGAAGGAGAAAAATATATAATCATACCTGTGTCTTTTCCATTTGTCATTAAAACGTGAACATAGTGCGCAAAATTCTTGAATGAAGTTTCGGGATTAGTATTCGTCGAAATAATTTTTCATAGCCTGTTAAGCTTTTCGTAGACGGCCTTGTTGAAAAGCTGCGTCGGAGCCGGTAGTGGCGTGTAGTGGCCGACGTCGCTGGCGCCGATCCAATTGAGAGCGAGCAGAAATCTGCGAGATGGTTAATGCTATCCGGTGATGCGGTCGCGTAGGTGCGTAGTATCAATTGTATTGTGAGCGTCGTTTGTTATCACTGTGCTCTCCGCCGCGGGGACGCTAGCACGCGGGCAGCCGAGCGCCGTGACGTGCGCGCGCGCATCCGACACGAACGCGACCAAACAAACACGAACGCATCCGAACGAACGTAAACCGCTAAATCAGCTTTTTCTAACCGTGCTTTATTTATGAGTTATCTATCGACCTATGTAGGAATCGAACCGTAATGCTAGTGAAGTGTAAGCTCGCGTAGTGTTTACTTGGCTGAAACCGAATTCTATTAATAAGTCGCGCTGCTATGAGGTGAAATGGAACGTAATTCAAACGCGAAAGATTGCCATGTTTGCACAGGGATTTTCATACGAATGTTGTAAAATAAGTAATTAGCTGTCGACACCGTAAACATTAGTGAAGGTATTTGTCTAGATACGGAGCGAGAAGTGATAAGTGTGTGCCAAGGTGTAGATTTATGGATGTTTTAAGCATGGTTCGCGGAAGATACTCTACTTCTGACATGTGAGTTACTTATTATTCGTAATTACTGAATCGATTTACATGTTCATTCACTAGAAACATTCTATGTGTAATCCCCCTTGCACCAATTTCAATATCTGGTCTCTATCCTAAGTTACGCATTCACGTAAATGTTTGAGATCTGGAACAATACGTACTACGTTACTTATTTTAAGCTATTCATATAAATCCGTTCTATATTAAGTTAACGCGCGCAAAAGAAGTTAAAAAATCTTAAGGGTAGCCAAGTATTTAGGATCGAGCGACGTTGAGGCTGATAACGATGTCCATAAGATCATAAGGGCTTGCCATTTGCATTAACTATATATAAAGTAAACTGGTACTTAGTCAAAAAGACAGACAATCATAATTACAGTCAATTCTCAATGTTTTGAATATATAAAGTGATGACAAAATATTTTTAAAGTGACCAACTGACACACCGTGCACGCCTACTCTTGCCTTTACATGTCTACGAGTATGTTCTACATGGCGTGTTTACTCACCTCAGGTGTTGACAGGTGGGCCTTGCCATTCGTTTGAAACTGTCATACGATTCACATTTAAATGACCATAAAAAATAAACTGTGTCATTGCACCATTATAACCTTTGTTGTCGTGTTGTTAAAGTGTGTGTTTAGTAGAGGGAAGTTTTTAATAGATAAATTTTAAAGTTAAATCTCGCTGTTTTTGCTCGTTGAAAATACTTCTGCCAAACTGCCGACAAACGTTTCTTTTTTACCCGACTGCCAAGGAAGGGTTATGTTTTTCGCGCGTATCTTGTATGTTTGTCTTTCTTTATTTGATCCGATCTAACAAACGGGTGGATGAATTTCAACAGTTAAGGTGTCATTATATTTGTTTCAATGACCCGAGTGTCCTTAGATAGGTGTTAGTAAAAAAAAAATCAAAATGGCGGATTTTTGGCGCGAAATAGTAACACTTTTAAAAAAAAAAGTTAACCGAACCTATCGAGTAGGGTATCAAATGGAAGGAAATTAAACGGAGATTATAAAAATATATTTGTATATATATAAAACAGTAAGGTGACTGACTGATTGACTAACTAAATGACTTTTTCATTTTTCAGAAATCAACGTACAGCCTAAACCAAGGACCTTACAGTTCTGAAATTTTGCACACAGGTTCTCTATATAGCTTGAATAAGTACTAAGAAAGGCCTTTTCGAAATTCTATCCTTAAGAGGGTAAAAAAGGGGAAAACAGTTTTTTTTAAATCCTTTAATTTTGAAGCAACTACTATAAAATTTTGTATTTGGCTTTCTGGATAGGAACAAAGACGCACTTATTTATCCCCCTCTGAAAAATCAACCCCGTAGAGGGTAAAATAAGGGTTAAAAGTTCATTTGAACAATCGTCGATTTTGAAGCAAACACTATGACATTTTGTATCAGGCTTGTTGGATAAAAATAATGAAATACTACCTCTAACGATGTAAAATAATGACCGAAACTTTGATTTACTGAAGTTATATATTTTATAGATCGTAAATGGTGAATTTTTTCGCGAAATAGTAACACGTTTTAAAAAGTTAACCAAATCTATCGAGTAGGGTGTCAAAATAAAGGAAATTAAGAGGAGATTACACATACATTATATAATATATCTTATATATAAAATTCTCGTGTTAGTTACCGTACTCCTCCGAAAAGGCTTCACCGATTTTCAACAAATTTTATATACATATTCAGTAGATCTGAGAATCGGCCACTATCTATTTTTTTTTACACCTAAGTGATAAGGGTTGTTCGTCCTTAACATTGTTTTATTTATATGGCAACACAACGTTTGCCGGGTCAGCTAGTACATATATACTCGTATATACACATCGAGATGACTGTCTGACCAAATGAGTGAGTTGCTGTGCCAGAGATCAACGCAAAGGGAAACCGCTGAACTTAAGCGTGCTGGAATTTGACACATAGGTTCTTTATATAGCGTAAATGAACACTACGAGGATAAAATAGGATAATATTGTTTGAACATCTTTTGTTTTTGAAGCAGACACCTACTATGAAACTTTGTATTTGGCGTTCTGGATAAAAATAATGAAATGCCTATTTCACTGCGTTTGGAAATTCTACTTCAGCCTTTTTGGTGCAGTCGGGTTTTTGATTTTTTAAATTAATTACTTGTACTATCTATTTATTTACTTAATATTGGTATAATGTTTAAAATAATATACAACCCATTTTCCTTGAGAAGGTATGCCCAGCCAAAGGATTTATTTTCAAGACCAGAATAATTTCCGTCCTTCCTCTCCATCTCTCTATGTGCCAACAAGAGATGTGAAAAGATTGGAGAGTATGACGTTACACTTCTACGAAATAGTAATTTATTTACATACCTAGACCGAGGAGCTAGACCGAAGAGAGTTACTTTCATAAATTGTTTGTTCTACTTCCAATATAACTCTTTGTCTTGTATATTGAGTATTACTAAGTTTGTGGATAATGTAGTGCTAAGGGTATTGTAAGTCATACTCGTATGAGGCATTCAATGTTGTTTTCAAAGTAGCGACGCATCTGTGAATAACAGGTAGGTAGAGGTATTTAGGGAAATTTGTGACAACTGGACATCATAGCTTTCCTGCAAACTTCTTACTTATATTAAATTACGTATTCAAATAGATTTATTACTTTTAGAGATTTTTACTACATCTAATACGAATATGTTTGCGAACTATTCAAAACCTAGTTAGGAAAAAAATAAATCATTAGTAGGTAAAAAAACGTGAAATCTGTGTTAATAGCCTATAGTCTTTTGTCATATTATATGTATTATTCTATAACATGAAACACACAGACAGTACAGTCTTCTCTCAATTGGTGCGCATGCGTCACTCCAGTCACGAGTCGTCGAACCACCGACGATCAGTCATTTGTATTGAAGCTTGGTCGTCGTTAGCACCAAGGTCGATCATATGTCGTTGGAGCGGAAATTATTCGCACCATCTAAGTAGGTATATATAACATTAACGAGGTACGATTAATCGTGTCGTTTTCACTAAATGAGAGTGGGTATCCATTGGAGTACGCCGCTTCTTCTCCATAACGGAACGTCTTCCGAAGTGGTGTAGGTATACTGAACAAAAAGGGTTCTGTAAAGAATCTACTTGGAATGAAATATTTTGATTTTGAATTTAAAAATGAGGTGCTTTTGGGTTTCTTCGCTTTCCTCAGTGCAAATGCCTATCCTAATATGTTATGTTTCATATTACAGGAATTTTCCTCAAATTCCCTGTAAAAATAAATTCTAAATTGATTATGAACACTGGATCGCTTGATCCTTTTCCGTAATTCCGGTCTTTTGATATTATTTATTATAATTATATTTCTATTGTTTACTACAATACTACGAAGAATAGGATGAAAGAATAGGAATAGAATATCTATTGAAATAAACGTGGATGTCTTGTCCAATTTTGTTAAGTAGTTTTTAAAATTACGACCATAACGGATAGAGACAAGCAAATTCACAATTGGAGGCACTGGATAAGGATCAGGACAGCTCAGACATGGAATTTATTTAGAAACTACAGACCATGTAACTCTCAATATCATTAATAAGTATAGATATGTCTCGTATTAATAAGTATAGATTCGTCATCGCCAAGGTCGCGTGGCCGATGGTGGTTGGGCCTTCTTGCGTTGCGGTCGCGGGTGTCTGGTGTCCGGTGTCTGCCCACACGATTGCCCGCTTCACAACAGATTATGTTACCCGACACTGTTGTTGTGTGTCATAATTATATTAATCACGAGCAGAAGCTATCAAGAAAACAAACTTTTTGTGATGTGATATATGAGTAAGCATTATGTAAGTTGTAAAATTAGCATTCAGTATATCTACGCACGAAAAAGTTAGTTTGGACGATACCAAAATTAACCCCAAAAGAAGAGTCAGATTTAATATGAGGATTTTAGGAATATAGCAAAAATGTAAAATCTATTAAGAATTCATACACAATAACAGAAAGTTATGTATTAAATGAATAAACGAAGTCCTCGTAATCTCTTATTAACGATCTAATAAACTCTTAATACCCAGCACATGAGTAAGGACCAATGTCTATTTATAATTTAACTCATCGTTTTATCAATTAGCTACTAATAAGAACGGTAATCTAAGTAGAGGTCAGGAATTTGCAGATGTGAAGAATCATCTTGCTAACAATACACTCTCATTACATATTTTGGTCTCGGCTACCTAGTCGTCGATTTAATACAACTCGGATTAAAAATATTATATTTGAAAAAAAAGAAAACATGAAACGGAAACCAATCCACGAAAATATGAAAAGTGAACAATATCTTCTCATATAAATTTTATAGGTGTTGGCTTTGAAAAATGCTGCTAGTCAGTAAACATCATCTTCCATCAGCCCATCTCATACATACATACATAACATTTATAGCTTAGCTTATCGGTCATCTGAGCAGTCTGCGCGTAATGCCTCTGCACCAGCGGGCATCCGGCAATTTCCACTGCCATCGCAGCTAATATACTGTGAGTCATGTTAGTCTGCGATGTTCGAACCACGCGCACGGGTTGGCTTGTTTTGTTTTGTTTTTGAGGTCAATAGTAGGTATTGCTCTCTTTATGGATGGTGTGAGTATAGATCTAAGCGTCTGATTTAGTCGTGTGTAATGCTAGTCAAGTTTTAAATGTTAAACCGTAAGATAGGTACAATGTTCTACCAGTTTCCAATAAAGTATAATTGCCATCTATGCATTCACTCAGTTTATTAGTAAGTTTATTATTAGTTTATTAGTAGTTAACAAACTGGATAAATGTAATGAAACTACTTAAGTAGTAAAAAATGAATAGTATAAAAATATACACAAAAATAATGGAAAGTGCATGGTACAATTAACTACAATATCAAAAATACTCGTAAATTTGGTTTTTAAACTATTGAAATAGGTTTCCACAAAATAGGTACATACTTGTCACGTGCATGGGGTATGGTCGCTGTGTTCTCTTTAATATTTACAAACAAGTTGTCCGCGCCAACCAATTAAAACTAATAATCTTAATTACGAATGCATTCAGTTGTAAGTTACATAACGACGCGTGGTTTTTGTTTACAAATAATTGTAACTTCAAGGTCGTGTGGCATATCCTCAGTTTTTGTAAACGAAGTAATAGTTTTGATACGGTAGAGTTGGTAGAGATAGATTATGGAGAACTAGATGTGCCTGGGGGGTTACTACCATCTCTTAAAACAATATTATGTTAATCATACATTGAAATTTCCTTAAAACAGGTCGTGGTACGAAACAAAATAATGTTGATGCAATATTAAAATAAAATTTTCCTGAACTATGACGGATTTTAAAAGATAGTGATTCATAGTGTCAAATGAGGTAGGTATTTCATAGTGTCAAATGACGCTAATAGGCTTTATGCTATATATACATATTTAATGTATAGTCAGAGATAGTCTGATAAAACATAATTTGCCCAAAGGGCTGATTTCACTCAGGAGTACAGACCCACGACGCATTCGTAAAAAGTTTGAAAGCATTCGCTGGCGTAGCTGAGTACGTATGTACTACGTAGATGCGTATAGTTTTATTGCATTACATTTGTATTAATGTAGAAACATTTTTTTGTTTAAACGTAAGTATTTATTGCTGATATTTATAAAGTAAGTATCAAGTGCATAAATAAACAAACAGATTTTATTGTTTAGTCGCAAAGTTATTTTAAAGGTGTGTTTTATCAATTTCATCGTTCTTATTAGTGATCGAAGATTTCATCATTATTTAAATGTAATATTGAATAAGTACGAGTATTTTATTACGATTTAAAGTTCGTAGCGACAAGATAAACAGTACGAGTAATTCATCAATATTTACTCGCCCCGCCATTAGTTTTATTTTTATTTTTGTCCGAACCTTGATCGAATCCCCATACGAGTACGTCTGCTCTCTTTAAACCGACGCATTTCTGTTTGGCAACGGGTCTCGGCGATAAAACTGGTATTTCCGCCATTAAACTAAATTATATCAACACGTTTTGCTAAAACAATGTGTTTGTATTGCGAGTGACGGTAACAGTTTCACGTTATTATGAAAAAATAGCCATGAAGAGATGTAAATTTAGGCATTCGTTAGTTCATCGTCAATCCATTAATCTTCCATTGCTGGGCATGGGTCTCCTCTTAGAGCAAGAGTAGTTTTAGACCATAGTACACCGCGCTGACCAAGTGCGATTCGGTAGACTTCATACACCCTTGAGAACTTTATACAAGGTATACAAATATGTATTGAATTAAAAATGATGAATGATTGCAGTCTAAAAAAGTTTTCTAAGGTTTTTTATTGTAATTCAGAAGTCGTTTCAGCTCATCACCATCTAATATAATCAATTAATCAGTGTGGCATGTTATGGAATACTGAGCATTAGCAAGCGTAACCATAAATTTATGGATATTCCAGTGAAATATAACCAAATACAAGGTACTTAATAAAAGGAAAAATAGCGTAAACATAATAATGAAATATATTTGAACGGTGGATTATGTACACTTTAGCTTTAGGTACATAGCAACAATAGCAAAAGTGCGAACAGGACGCGCCACTTGCCCTCAATTTTTACGTCACGCGTTCCAAGCGCACTTGATGCTCGTTGGATTAATGTCTCTACGGACCTCTACATTATACCTGTTGAATGTTGCTGTATATATTATCATTATTTGTAACCTACTGGTACTGGTTTTCTGGTACTTTCTTTCATTCTAATTTAAAGATATTTTGGTATCTATAATAATAAAGAAAGCCACGTAAGTTTTCACATACGTGTGTAATTTGTACAGCTTCAATAATAACGGAGCACAAGCTATAATTAATGAAGAAATTCGTATGAGGACCAAGGTCACCAACATAGCACTGAAGGCTATCAAGTTGAAGTGGCAAGTGGCTGGTCATATGTCGGAGACCGATGAGACCGAGTTTCGAAAAGCCAAGTTTTTATTTGTACGTCTAGTGATGCAGGAATATAATCTGGAGAAAACAAAAAAAATCTAATTTAAATAAAGTTGGAACACCGCGTATCGCCATATTAACTGCGATTGTTTAGGATTGCGCTGGATCGTGAGAGGGCCGATAGTGTGTACCATTCATTGTTTCTCAAAAATATTTGTCTGGAGGTAACCAGAACGTGAGAGTACCTAGATGGCATGTATGGTATGGAACGTAAGGATCTCGTGAATTCATTCAGTTAGATGGCGGTGTAAACGCTCTTGTTAGTTGTAACTAGGTCAGTGGCTATCCCCCTGTTAAGTGACTGTCAACTGCATTCAAAGACTTTGTCACATCTAATCTAGAGTTTAGCAACAAAATGTTAAAGACAGAGATTGTCGACAAAGGTTTCTTGAATCTCTTTTGTATAGATTGCTTGTCCTTTAAGAATACATGTGATCTCTTGCTCACTAAAAGTTGTTTACAGGTACTATTAAAAAAGTAAAGTTTTCTTTGTCCTTACTATTATGAATCTTCAAAGTCAGTAGTCAAGTTTAATGAACAGGTAAAATATTCAACAACACGAAGTATTCCATCATCGCCGAAACGTAACGTTTCCGATTGTGTTGGAGGCGATAATTTGACTACATCGCCGGTGCCGTGCGTCGCGCAGGATCCGATGACCATATCTGCCTGCAGCGTATGTGACGCGCATTCGACCATCGGCTGTATTGTTTGCTCTACTGCCGTTCGCAGTGTTGCTTGGATTTAACGCTGGTTAATGACTAATGAAGTTGCCCTCCACCGCCTGTTATTCATAGTCAATATATTATTTATCCAATATTTGCCTATTATTTTCTGCCTATTACATATTGTCAAAATCTTTGGCTGGCAAGATTTGGGTTGATTGAGTATCTATTAATAACAGGCGTTGTGCTGTAGGTTAAGGATTCGAATAATAGGCATCTCATTCGGAGAGGAAATTCATGCTTTGTAGTGGCACAGAAATAGGTTGATGATGTTATATTACTAGTGACTAGTATTTATTTAGGTATGGATCGCGATTTTTTGGAACCTTATTTTTTATTCTGATGAAGATTTTTTATGGATTCAACTGAATTTACACATTTTGGCTAAAGTATTTTTCAATTTTACATTTAGTATAATATTTTAACGCCCTGAAATGATTACTGCATCACCGTCATAAGTTTTCAAGATAATGTTGCATCTATTAATTTTGTTTCATATGTGCGGCGGTCCCAACAATGGTTGTGGCATCCATTGTTTCGCGTATGAATAAATTAGCGTCGCCGAATGGATAATTAGCTGGTCGACGGGCATACGGATCTGATGTAACGGTTATAATGGCCTGAGGATGGAGTGATGAGCTGATAGTCACCAGGAACTCTCTCGTTATTACCAATTGTTTTAGAAATTAAAATTATCTGGATTAATCTGATTTATGCTGTAGTCAGGCGAGTTGTTTTTAGCATCACTGGTCATAAGTTTTTTTTGTTATAAATTGAAATTGCAAACGGGCAAAAATCCACCGATAAAACATGGTTCCGCCTCCCATGAACAACTCCAACCAAACGTAAATATGAATAATGATCCTATTCAAACTTTATGTAAGATTAAAATGCAGTAGCGTTACTACATGCAATTATGTCCAAATGGAAGGACCTGCTATATCACCAGAATCATATCCCGAAGGTTTCTACGAACTTTTCGTGCTGTTGATCCTTAGGAGTGAAGAAAACAAAAAAGTAATACTGACAATTTCACTTGTATGTTAACAAAATAAATAATTTAATGGAAAACATTTAATGTGGTATAT
Organism: Epargyreus clarus; assembly: GCF_041222505.1. Classification (NCBI taxonomy): domain Eukaryota; kingdom Metazoa; phylum Arthropoda; class Insecta; order Lepidoptera; family Hesperiidae; genus Epargyreus; species Epargyreus clarus. The sequence continues at coordinate 13,723,588 of NW_027332212.1, forward strand.
AATAAGATCTTTTATCAAAATGCAAATCTAGCGTAGATAGTACATACATGCTGTAAACTGCAACAGAGTTGTAAGGATAAAATGACAAGGGGTGTTATGTTACAACTACTCATATGTGTACTTTATCATTGTTAAGTACATATTGGTATATGTTGTTTATTAGGTTATTTGTCAGAGTAACTTTAGAGAATATCAAATTCAAGAAAACATGTCTATAGGCATACAACAGTTATAGACAAAACTCCTTCAAGAATCCACTGTTCTCAATTTAATGATTGTAGCCCCGATAGGTTTAACATGCAAGATGTTTTATTACCTTCAACCTGTGGTTTACTTAGTCATAAAAGGAACCTATTGTTAAAATTATACACTTCTATCTTCGTTAGTCTAGGTACTGCGATGTGAATCAGTCAGTCAGTCAGGACAACTCATATAAGTGTACATTGTAAAAGGGATATACGAATGTTTCCAGGTCGGCGATGGGCGTGGGCTACGCGGGCATGGGGCTGCAGCACTCGCGCTCGGCGGTCCTGCACGCGCAGGTGCCGCCGCACTACCGGCCGGTGGTGCCGCCGCACGCGCTGCTCGCCAGCGCCTCGAGCGGCAACGTACCACACGCTGCGGTATGTTGGTCTTGTTATCTATACGTTACAGACCAGGAGCTCAGGCTTCTCCATGCTCATTGAAGGCTAAGGAAACTCCTTCTCGTAATGGAATCAGCGCTTCTGTAGTAGATTCCATAGAAGAGAATCTCCAATGGACTCTAACGCAATCGGAGCCTATCATAATAATCTTCAATGAACTCTTACATGACTCTTACTACTAAATCTTCGCAGCATAGCATAGCGAGATGATGTTCAAAGTTGTTATCAGAACTCCAGTAGGTTTTGTAAAAGGACAAACATGCATACTTTCGAATCTTGATCTTGCAAGAGCAAAGGAAGGCGAATTGATAGTGCATTTATAGGACGCATCATAAAAGTATCTGTTATTGTTTATAACGTAAATATGATTATAACTCCATATCGTATATTCTCAATTATCAACTCAAGACCGGTTATACAAGTCCACAAGAATCTTTATAAATTGACCAGTACTCCAATCTGGCATCAAAATTTGACACAAATTCATCGTTAAATTTCAGGGTCCCCGCGTTCACTTCAAGCTACAGCCGCAGCAGATGATCACCGAGAAGAAGAAGTCGCCGCCGTCGTCGCTCACGAACGGCAACGGGAAGAGCGTCCGGCCGCAGTCGTTCACGCCGGGCCTCAAGCGCTCCAAGTCGCTGACGTCGGCGGACGCGCTCGCCTGCGGGATGGCCGCGCTCGGCCTGGCCGCCGACGCCGGGGACCTGGGCAACTTCCCTCCAGAGATCCAGGAGTGCATCGATAAGGCTCTCGAAGGTATCTTTCATATGATTGGATGATGGTAGCATGTCATTTCTGACTTTAATAGGCAATTGGTATATTTCGCAATGAGATCCAAAGAGTAGGTACAGAAGACTCTCGTATAAAGAGAACTTTATGGGAGCATAAAGACCTTCATTCAATTCCGTATCGTGAGAATACCTATTCAATCATAACAGATACGAGCTTCTTTGAAATTCAAACTTTGCTTCTTACAACTGCGGTATGCAGCATAGATATTCATAACCACAATACTATTAGCATAGTGTTAGGTATATGTGCATAAATGGTAGAGCAATTGCTCAGATAATTAATATTAATGAGTGGATAAGATTTCTACAACGTTTAAATTCCTGTTTTCCTTCATTTTACTAATAATCGAAATACCAATTGTTTCTGTTATAAGTCCTACTTAAACACATTTGTAATTTGTATTCCAAAATAAACGGTGAGAATAGATTTGATGATAATTTGTTTGAAGAATCTGCGTGTGCGCTGACGTTTTTATTCGGAAGTACGCATTTTGGGCACAAGGTCAACCTGGACAAGTGTAATTATCTTATTTTTGGAACCACGTCGCGGTGCAGGCACTTTCTGCGTTCCATTTCGAGGGACGTAAAACCGAGAGTTACAAAGTTACAAAATAACAAACTTAGTCTATTAGTCTCGAATGCTCGAGACTCTCAACTTTGATACTATAGGACAAAAATATTGAAAATTTCCGTTTGGCCGAATTTGTCTTGTTACTAATGTTGTTGGTAAGAAATGTTAAATTGTTAAGTATTGTATTGTTTTCTGTTTGCATTTAAAAAGCATTATCGTTCTTTCGTTGTAAAATGTCAGTGCAGCATTATGTTTCACGTCCCAACGATTTCGATCCAAATGTAAAATTGTTCATCATTTAGGAAGGTATCCTCGCCCTTTGAGTACAAAAATGTCAATGGTTTGTTTACCCTGGCACGGTGCCAATGCAGTTGCTGTTGTCTTGGTTTATTTTTTTCCATTCTCCAGGGTATTGCTTCATTTATTATAAATTCGTTTTATCACTATTTTAGTCCTTAGAAAACTCGTCTCTGTGATCTACTTCTCGTGCGTCTTCTGATCTAAAATGTGTATTTCGAAAGTAGTAGAAACCTCTGTGATTTGACATTACCACCACACCTATTTCTGATTAATAAACAGTGGTGATAAGCACTGCTGTGTTTTGATTTGAAGGGTGTGGTAAGAGAGATATAAATTTCCGAGATATTCCGGCTATCGGTGCTTTAGTGGCTATTGTTATCTGGGGTTAATTATATAGGTATCCAAGGCGGCAGTAGCCACTTACCATCACGTGGACTGTATGCTCGCCTGCTACTTATATAAAAAACGATTACAGTAATTCCTCTTTTGTTCCTTTATTACTTCATATAAAACTGCCAGATACGGGTGGTAGAACCTTTTGGGGTTCGACTACGACGGCACAACCGTTACAGCTATATCTGCCTCCTAACAGCAATGTTAAGCGTTGCTGTGTTCTGGTTTGAAGGGTGTGATAAGGGAGACATATATTTCCGAGACATTCCAGCTTAGACCTCAGGGGTAGCGGCGCATCTGTGGCCGACCTGAGGCAGGAATATCCTATCTGGGGTTGATTACATGTCCATGGGCGGCAGTAGCCACTTATCACCAGGTGGACTGCTCGTCTGCTACCAATATTATAAGAAAAAAAAAGATAAAAACACCTTTTAAACTAGCTTTAAATCGACCATGTCCAGATCCGAACGAGGTATGCGCCCGTACGCTAATGGACGCGGTGGGTCACCTGGTGTCGCGCGCGGTGGAGTCGCCGCGGTACGCGCTGCCGGCGGCGCGCCGTTGCATCGCCGTGGTGGAGCGCGAGCAGACAGAGACCTTCCTCGAGTCGCTGCTCAACACGTGCCAGCAGTGGTACCACGACAGGGACAAGGTGGGTGGCGGGTGACATGGTGGGGGAGGAAGAGATAGGAGGAGGAAAAGTTTATTATGTAATGTGTAGTAGTGTTTCGAAAATCAATATTTCCCAATCGTCCTTCATATTTGTAACGATTAAAAGGACACATCCGCAGTTGCTTGGCACGCTAGTCTTTCCCAACCGTTCTTTGTTTCTAACTTTTGTAACTTGGAATGTGCAGTTGCTGGGCACGCTGGTGGGCGGCGGGCGGCCGCGGCTGATGGCGTTCCTGTCGTTCCTGCTGGAGATGTACTGCCAGCTGCGGCGGCGCGCCATCCAGCGGCGCGGCGCCAGCGCGCAGCCCGGACACGTGCTGCTCACGCTCATCTGCAAGTGCTGCGAGGACTGCATCCGGCAGCCGGTGCCCTCGGCTAGCGATGTTAGTGTCACCGACCCCCTGGCGATATTTTCACCGCAGATCGATACTTTTTGTGGAATATGTCACGAATACAGTCATGTTGATACACAAAATTCACTGCAAGTAGTCATTCTGCGGCGTGTGTTGATTGTAGTAAATTATTTTTTTAGTTAGAACATTTTCCAAAACTCTCCTAAAGAAGTCAGTTAAATATCCATTTTAGAATCCTCTAAATATGTTATCATTTGATACCAATGCTTAAACTCCGTCATAAATTATATGGATAGTTAAAATTATCTGAAATGCGTCGCTCCTTCTTCTTTTATACCTGTCATCTATCTACACAAATACAATTTTAAGTACACCCTCCCAGGTCCTTTAGTAGAGGAGGGTCTGTCAAATACAAAAAAGGTTGCATTTGATACAATAGTCAATGTCCCCTGATTCCAGACGGAGAACCTGTTCTTCGTGCTCACATACATCGGTCGGGACCTGGAGACGCAGCTGCCGGGCGACCTGGAGCGGCTGCTGACGGCGGTGCGCGACGCGTTCATCAACACGGCGGCCGCGCCCTCCATCCGCCGCACGCTGCTGCAGCTCATCGAGCTGCACGCCTCGCGCTGGCAGCTGCCCGGCTGCGCGGTGCTCTACTACTACCCCTCCTCCAAGTAGAGGGGGTGGGGGTAACCCCCACGCCGCTAGGTGGTGCCCTTCCAGAAGAGCGAGGTAATCTTCTTCTCTCGGTAGTTGTGTTGATTCGTATTGCCCTTCCTCGAAGTAGCATCAGGTAATGTCTGGGTACTACCAGGTAATCATTTGTCGGTATTGCCCATTTCCAAGTATTTATTTCTCTTCTTCGAAGTAACTCTTGTATAACATTTCCAAGTACTTATTTCTCTTCTGCGAGTGGTGGAATTACTTCACCAAGAGTTACTCTTGGTAGTGCGAAGTAAATCCACCACTCGCTTCTACCACAATGTTATTAATGTTTTGCATACCATTGCAGATCGATTTGGTATTTTAAGATTTTCGAGAATTCTGATCATTATAAATAGATTGTAACGCTACTTCTATTAAAATACGTAATAATTTTAAGTTCTTAAGCTTTTATATTTTGACTCATTTCACTTATTCCGTTTTAGTTTTTTTAAATGACGCGAGGAAGGGTAAAACTCTGTTATCGTTAAGCAGTCTTTAGGTTAGAATATTTAGATAGAAATAAAGAACATTAATTTGAAAAATTGTAACTGCTGCACAAAGTTTTTTAATTAACAACATCTCTATATAAATATGCTATTGTTAGCGATATATGAAAAAAAAAATGTATTATTCGACCGTTTATCTATTTTAATGTTTTTCAAAAAGTTGACGCATTTGTAGTGTTTGGTTTCATTTGTTTTTTTTTTCAATTGTGATCTTCATAGTGTTTCGTTAGTTCGTATATCAAAGGTCGATGCAACTTTGTACCGTATTGTAGGCATTAGGCTGTAATAAGCTCGTCCTATCGTGCCTTATAAGGACCCTAGCAACATGGTACTTCTAGTATTGGCGATCGATGTAAATGGCGCAGTTAAATGTTTTTCTGAAGCTAGATGCAGCGATCAAACGCTACACCCTGTACAGTTTGAGTGCCGGTTGCCGCTATTTTTGATCCTTCGATGCAGCAACTAAACGTGAATACGCTATCCTGCAATAACGCAGATACTAAAATTTGCGTTGTCAATACTGCGACAGAGCTGTCTAAAAAATGTGATGCAGCATCGATGCTATCGCCAAAATGCGAATTGCCGATGCTAAAAGTATCACATTTGCTAGAGCCGTAAGTTGCGCGTTTTCACAACTTTCGATCGTCGTTTAAGTTTTTACGAAATTGCAGCGCAATTCAAAAACTTTTGGGCAACACGACCGCGGAAGTGTGAAAACGGTTATGTAAAATAAATAATAAATAATTACTACTTAGCGTTAGGTGGTTAGTAATCTTAATGAGCGAGATATGCCTTGAAAGTATTAAAAGAGTACGTGTATTATAAGTAGTTGACAAACTAACGGTGTACATTACTGTACGTTCATCGCATAGTACTTCGTGCATTGTACCCTTTGTCGCTTCTAATCCTAGGTAGCCGTCCTGTAGGCGTTGCGGTGCGTTCGCACAGACATCCGACAGTAACGGATCTGTCATTGATGTATTTCTGATCCGATTCGTCTTATAATACGATTCGTGGTAAATACAAACGGTCGAAAGGAACTTAATTATGGTGTTATACCGTTAAGTCCCGATTGTTTCGTTATTCATCGGACAGATTCTTATTTTTTCGACCGAATTCGTTTCTGTCGGATGGATTCGTAATTCTGAATTATAAGAGTTTATGAATCACTAAATATATAAAATTACGTATCATGGTGTGAATGCACCGTACATGTATCGCTTTCTTCGTGAACCTTTGCTTTGTTTGGTAGTGTAGGAAGAACGTAGGTCTTACGTGGTAATCGTTGAATAAGTACATCATGGAGAATATTATTACGCGGCTAATAAAAATGTAACTGAATTACGATAATTATTATAAAATCTAATAACCTAGTTGCATAATGGCTGCTTTGATATAATATAAATGTAAGGTATATGCATACATTATCATGATGTTTGACTGAAGTCGTATGAGCATGTTCACGTTGTGCTTGTGATATTATAAATGTAAGTTTCGTAATTCTGAACGTCTCTACTGTCCTAACCAAAGACTGTATCCACTTGGAGATTTCATATAAATTATTAACAAACAAAAAAATATTAATCGTTTGATACATGTTGTTGAAGCTGGACCAAATCGCCTTGTGTTGTGTCGCTCCGCGCTTTACCGGAGTAGTGTGTGTGCGGAGTAGTACACGCGGCCCACTGTTGGCCATGCTAGTAGTGGTCCTTATAAGGCCTGGCTATATTGTTGTCAGTAGGGTGAAATATTCCAATAGAGAATATCTTACAATTGTTAAAAGTTTTGAGGGTCTTGAGGAGAGAACTCCTGTCCTTAATGAAACTTCAGTGACCACTAACCGTCTACTTCTTGACTTAATAGTCTCTCACATTAACATAGCTGGCCTAAAAGAGTTTGATAATAATATTTGACCTTTCATAGTGGTAACAGTGGACCAGCGTGTACTAGATCCTATATGACTTATGTTTCAGCCTGAGATGTAATTCGTCAGTGAATAATTAAGTTCATTTTAGTTTTAGATTTGTGTGATCAATGTATCAAATATAAAGCTAATAAATAATATTTAAGCGTTAGTTAACATTATTTTGGAGAATATTAAAAAGACCATCAACGTTTTGTTTATGCATTAATAGCAATTTAAGGTTATGGTACGTTTGTAGAAAAAATAAAAATACAAAAAAAATGGTGCTAACAAGATATTGGTGTATTGTATATTCCTTTACCGACGGGGGATGCCGTATTCACCCCGTCGCTGTATTTCTGTACCTATTCAAAAGCAATAAAGGTTAAAATTTATATATAATAATATCTATTGTTTTATTTAAACTAACCCTTACCTCATAACAGAATAGTACATTACAATACGAGGACGAAAGTCAGAAAAACATTTTTCGTCCGCGTGTTGTATAAAATTTTATATTACGGGGTCGGAAATGGGGGTTTTGCGCACGCGAATAAAATAAAATAATTCTAAAAAAATAGACATGCACAACGTAAGATGTAATACGTAATCAACACTTTATTTTTGCAAAGGAAAGTCTTTCGCAAGTCGCAGCTCCTTTTGGACACTCGATGCAGCAACTAAGCGCGATGCAGCACATTGTATTGCATGATTGCAGTCACATAAATGCTTGTCGTCGCTCCCGCAACAGAAGAAGCAAGTCGCTATAATGCGATTCAACGTAGACAGATTGCCATAAAAATGCTAAACAAATGTATTTCAAAATTTAAGCAAATATTGAAATTTCGATTGAGTAGTATAATTATATTTTTTAAAATTAAAAAATAAAATAAAGCCACAAAGCAATAAAAAGCTGGTGACTTACCATGAAGTTATCAAATAGGGTACAGGATATAATGTGTGTTGCCTTTTCTGCAAAGAACTTGTTCAAAATTCACTTTCATCGTTTATCAAGCGCGGCAAAAAAGTATACCCTCAACAATCACAGAATTCTATACTTATTTTTTTATATCTGTCGACATTTCTACAATATGTAGTTTACGAAGCATAAAGCACATGAACTCTGCATATGAAGTACATAATAAAAACATAAATAAATACAATAACATTTTTTTAAGTAGCTGTTCGATACTTCATTGAACTAAACTACACTAAACGTCACTAATGACACTTATACATCGGTGATCGACTTACGCTAACTTCATTTCAATAGAGACGTCAGACGACCGAACCGGTAAATAAAATCGATACTATGTATATTCCGAGTATCGATAAGAAACTTTTTGTTATAACTATTCGACATATAAAAATCAATGACAGAAATGAATAAATGTTTAATTTAAAAAATAAGCTATATTATAAAGTTTTTTTGGAACGAAGTTCCTTTTCGCGCATTGCGAAACGCTAGACGCTAGACGGAAAAAATTAAGACCAAAAGTTGTAACGACACTTTTTGCTATAGTTGTAAGCCGTCGTACGGCGTGCGCGTGTTTCTTTGTCTGTCTCTCTCTCTCTCTCTCTCTCATAGAAAGCAAGCCAGTTATTTTCGTTTCGTCTTTCTATTTCACATTGAACAGTGTGGTGTCGCGACGATTATTTTTTTATGATATAATCGAAATTACTCAATCTTAAACGAACGTCAAGTAACAAATATTAAGAGCTTATGACGTTTATTATTTTTTTTTAAATGATTTGCAACTTACCAGCATAATAAAAAGTAATATGAACTTAGAAAATTAATTATTTTTATTAGTGCACTTATTGATCAAACATAATATCAATAAAATAATTCTTGTACATATTATAATATGTTTGACGATATTATACGTTCATAATCATTTTTAAAAGTTAACAGTTTCATAGTTAAAAGACTCAATGAATATATTTAATGTAACTTTATTAAGTTACAAGCATAGGTTACTATACTCTTTGGTTACAAATTTTGAAAGTGTATAGAAGTTCGGAACCGTAAAATGTACCTTTACATTAATAAAATCGATTACATGTATCGATACATTTACGCCTAAGTCACATCAACTTTATTATTCGTGGAGCGGCCCTAGTGTAGCGTATCGCGTTTGATTTGACAGCATGCGGACGTGCCTCGCCCTCGCTTACTTTTGTTAGCACAGCACTTCCATTCTGCGGTAGTTTTGTTATGAGGTGGTCTCGTAGTGTAATGTGACCTGTTGATGAATAAAAATCGCGTTCAGTGTTGTTGTCTGTGATAAAAATGACCTGATCCAGTCGGAATATGTGCTTGGTGTTTATCGAGTGTTAGTGTAAAATGGGTTTGATCACTTCGAGGGAGCCGACAATGCTGGACGGGCCGTCAACCAAGAGTCACCATGTCCGACAGCCGTCGACTAGGAACCGCACGAAGCCGCCCATGCCCGACAGGGATGAGCTGGAGAGTAGATTCATCAAAGTACTGGTAAGTGGATTATCGTGAATTACCGGCATTTTTTGTTTACAAACATAACTAGTGTTTACGTCTTTTCGTACATTCTTCGGCAATATCGATGTTCGGAATTTTAAAGTTTTGTTGCAATCGTAACTGAATTGCTATATAACCGACTTATAATCGCTTTGGTCGCGAAATCCAATATCCTTGGAGTTCGATTCCGTTGTGAACTGCCTTTTGAATCATTTATCTCTCGTAAACGTAATGTGAACTCATGTGCCATACTTAAATGCGAATTAAACTTATTTGTACTCAATATAAAATGTATTAAGCAATTCATAACAGAGCATAAGTAGGTACACTTATCCTTATAGGATACTAAAATACTACTTTCATATTGGATTTTAATATAAACTGGAAATTGTTCTTTGTTTTCTGACAAATAGCAATTTATATATACATATATAATAATATAAATTGCTTTATATATAATATGTGCCTATCATAAGAAAAATAATTATTAGGAGATAAATCACATATTGTTAATTATGATAATTTTATTATTCCATAATAATATGTATTATGTGTTCATATAACAAAATAAAGTTGAGATAAAAAGATATTAAATGAATGGTTAATAATGCTTAAATACCAACCATTCTTATCTAATTTTTTATAACTTAAAGTTGATCATAGTCACTAAGGAAAAATGTTCATTAACACATTAATTTACATTACTTAAATATGTGCTAATAATAAAAAATATACATTTTCCATTTAAATGTTTGTTACATTTCTGTAAGTATTTATATAGAATTAGCTTTTATGGAAGCACAGTTTGTATATTAAAAATAAAAACAAATAGTAAGTTCTCATCCAAATTTAAATATTCATGTCATGAATGGTACACATCTCTGGCATGCAATCGCAAAAAAAGAAATACATACATACATACATACTGCTAATTAATAATTATGATCCTAAAGCAATCAAAAAACAAAGTGGTCAAACTCTTTGTGGTTTATCCCTGGAAGCACCACTGCCACATCTATTTCTGCCAAATAACAGCAGCATTAAGGTCTAATGTTTGACATTTTAAAGTTGTAAGTGAGACATACTTATCTGAGGCATTCCAGATTAATCCTCAGGGGAAACTTTACTACATCTATATATAAAAAAGATCTTGTTAAAATTTCCTGCTCAATTAGTACATGTTTCTTTTAATATGTCTTATTAAAGTTATCTTTCTATACTATATTATGATTTGCATAGTATATGTATGTCCATTTCCTGCACATTCCGATCCTGTTTGGCAAATGACCAAGTTCCTGGGAATGCTGTTATCACTTGAACTGTTCTATATAAATCATTCCCCCACTGACAACGCAGTAAGTTGTTCACTACCAAATGCCTCACTTCCTGTTTTTATCTATTTGTCATGCTTACTGAGTGCTGTCTATCTGTATCTATTAAGATACAAGAATAAGAATGTATAAAGAAATATAAATAATTGTTGATATAGAGTGTGCATTTACAAAATTACTGCTATAGTTACTACGTAATATTAAAAGGTATTATATTATATCAAATATACAACTGCTTTAATACTTCTGGTTTTTTTTAAGTCTAATGAGTATGTCTTCATGTATGTATGGTGATAGATAAAACAATTTGAAAATTGCTTTTGATGGGATATTAAGACATCCAAGAATATTCTTTACGTGAAAATAATGTGTGTGCATGTTGTTGAAACATGGGATTAAATGGGTCACTCTGTATACAAGAGACTTCCTTCCTGCAACTTTATTCTTATATGATAAATTCAGTATTTATAATACCATAATGACAAAGCTTATAGGACAAACATATGGCATGTAGCACAGCATGAAATGATGTATGATAAATAAAAGTTAATGGCCATGTAGCAAAGCTCATCAATAGCTACCAAACAAAAAAAGAACTAATGAATGATTATATAAATAAAAAACCCTATATAAAATAAAAATAAACTTATGTTACTCCCTAAATGTAGATGATTCTAACAACACCATAAGATAAAATCCTTCAAGTCATTTAGGCTATAGGACATACTTACATACAATCATACATCTCCTCATAAAAAAATACTGCAGTCAAATAAAAATAACTTTGGTTAACAAATAAAGCTATAAAATCTACTGTGACGGTTTTGTCATAGTATATTTATAAATAGTCATAAAAATGTATAATTATCAGGGATGTCTTTAATAGTCATTCCTTGAATGAGTAATATTTCTCGTTAAATGACAAATAAGAAGTGATTTATAGTTTTTTCGCAATAAAACATGAATGACATTCATTGCTTATGAAATAGATAATAATATGAATGCTTTATCAAGGTTACAATGTGCAATTCTTATCTGTGACTTGAAAACATTGTAAATATTGTATAGGAAAATTAATTCTGTAAGACTAATGGTACTTACATTGTCTTGCAAACTATCTACTAATTGTAATCTACAATCACAGAAGTTGTACAAACAAGATTTGAACATTAGTGACACCTATAGAACTCAAAAGTATTTTTAGAGATGAAGCAAAAAGACATACATATTCGAAAAATTCACTGATTGAAATTGAATTTGAATTATAATTTAATTTGCATAAATATAGTTGTATTATAGGATAGTTACGCAGTACCTACATCTATAGTTATGTTAAAAAACTTTTTTGTACTCAAAACCTTCCAAAGTTTCATAAACAGGAAACAGACAGGCATTCATGATTTTTTTATACATACATATGTATGTGATAATATTTTGTGTAACAACTAGTATTACAAAATCTACATATCACCAATTAAAGCTATTTTGTAACATTAACCTTATCACTGGGTCAATCTTGTTACAATCATGAGTTTGGTATTCAAATTAATATTGATAACCCATCTCATACTAAGAGGGGACTCGGCCATGGGAATGAAATGGGATCATCATATTAAAGACTAACACAAATGTTTTAATGATTAAGTACTTACCAACATACACTTATGGTATTAATAAAAGAATTAAGTTTTCTTAAAAATTAATGTCCAAAATAGACATACATTGGGTCAAGTTTTAAATTCATGTAAAAAATGTTCAAAGAAAAATTTCGGTTGTAACAACAATACACCGTTATTTTGAGACACATGCTTAAAACATTTGCCTTTTAAATCAACAATTATAAAACCAAATTGAAATAATATAACCACTTATCATATACCATTATATACCTAACTATTTAAATAAGGAAGTATATTATAATAATTGTTATAAGTTGTAACAAATAAATTAACTTTTTACATACTTAAAAATAATGTTTAATATATTTTTTTTTACCGCATCTCAGGTGGTAATTACAGTAACACCTTGATGGAAATGCTTGTGCAATTAATTACGAGGCGGTAAGTAAAGTTATATGCACACTGCCATTAATGACAGGAAAAATGTCATTACACCAAGGCCTTTGGGTACTAATAAGTAAATTACAGTGAGTCGTTGTCTGTGCGTCATTGTCCATTTCTGACCATTTGGTATGAATAGGGTCAGTTGGGGGCCTTGACTCTAATAAGTAGTTATCATGATTAGGACCACTTGAGATGTTTTTTATAAATGGTTCAACTACTGTTAACAGTGTTATCTATGATTTTTAAGTGAATATAATTTCAAAAGGCTTTGGGTTTTGGAGAGTATGTTATGTCATCGGTTGCGGAGATTATCATTAGCTAATTCTAATTTGTTTAAACTTGTCGGAGGATTTATAAACGGCTGAAAAGGATACTAAGGTTGACACTATTTAAGCCACCACTAGACATACTCCTTTTATCAGCGATCGACGATTTAGCTGCTTTTTGTAGCTAGATTCAGCGATCAAAGTTTATATGCCGCACACGTTTAAGCGTCGAAAGCACAAAACTCGGTGCAGTATGAATACAGTCGCTGAAACGGGCTTTTTTGCTACCGCGACCGCATCAAGTCGCCAAAACGTAACGCAGCATCGATTCTATGTTTAAAATGTATAAAAGTACCATAATATAATATGTACTAGGGCCATTCGGTGCTGGTACCATGCATGTGTTCATAACCAAATTAGTAATAAAGATAATATTAAAGAAACAGAGCACATAGATAGAAAAATAACAAATAACCTGATTAATCTCTTAATATCAACGATAAAATTCCCAAAATAATGGAAGCAATAAAATGTATGCAATCCCATTTTCAGATTAGACATACCACATTAACTCAAAGTGATGTTCACAATTTCTACTGGTTTAAAGAAATCGTGAACGTGCACCGCATAAGTGGCATACATTCCCGAGTGGCATTCATATTAGATTCCGTGTAATTCCTGCGATATTCCGACACGGGTATACATCTCTGCATAGGTAGGTATGTTTATGTGCGAGTGCACGGGTATTCTATTAATCTATGCACGGGTGGGGTTGGTTGGGGTGACTATGTTTTTGGGTAGACTGAGAATTTTGACTACTTTTTCAGTTTTATATGTGACATATCTTTTATTGTGAGTAACACTTTTGTATAGATCTATATTGCGATAAGAAACCCGGCTTATAGTAATAATTATATTATCTTTTGAGGACGTTTTTGTTAAAAAGCAAATAGGAGTTATGCAAATTAATAAAGAGTTGCTTTCGTGATGTAAAACAATTTTATCCAATATGTAGTTTATTTTTAGTCTTCGACGATGTTCTATATATCATTTATAGATATACACATGAACCCCCATTTTGTATTTTTCATCAGTTTATTTGGACTTATCTCAAAAACATACTTTTTAGTTTTTACGGTTATTATACATAGAGTTTCTAAATAAATGCGAATATTACCTCCCTTATAAGCAAGCGTAACTCATACTTCATGAATTCGTCATTAATGTGAATAAAATGCAGATAATTTCAATGGTTTCACAGTGTGGTCACAGTCGGACACCGGTCGCGACGGCATTCCTTGTCACCTCGCGAATCCCGCGGTTCCCGCTAGCCGGCTCACAGAGCCATATGAGCTTCATGTCTTAATCCTATAAGGATTAACATAACTACTTATTCACATGTATGTATCTTGGAAAACCGTAACGTGTTCTTAAACAGATTAATTTGATTAAGAACTGAAACTAAGTTCTTGATGCTGACCACAGATGCGTTGCAATTGTATGGTTTTGATTATTATTAGTTTAGGTATTTATTCTCTTTATTATACAGCAGTCACGTGTAACATGAATTTGTGGGTAATTTTCTTAAAAAACAAAAATTTTCTTAACGGTGTGTGAAGTCGACCAATCCGCTATTGGCCAGGGCGGTGGACTGTGGGCTAAACCCTTCTCACCCTGAAGAAAAACTTGTGCCATATTTGTAATTTCTAATAGGCACATAGCTTTGACGTACCTTGGATTTAAACATCGAATCCCTAAATCGAGAGATCCACTTTCAAATACCAGTCTATCACTACTGGAGATATGAAATGATCGCAAATTTTCATATTAAGCTTCGTGGTGAGGTTGGAGTTTTAACTTTATGATAGTAATTAGTACGTTAGTAGAAAAGTTTTACTGCCGGGCGCGGTTGCCGTTTCATCAACATTTCCATTACTCTGCTGTAAATCTATTACAATATGACGCATATCTACTAAACACGCAGGTACTATCCTTTATGCCGTCATTATAAAACCCAGCCCCGGTAAATGAGCGGCGCGCGCTGTAATCACTTTATTACGCACCGCTGTGACAGGTTGATGACATGACGATTTGATCGTATTATATCGACTGCATGTGTGTTCGTTGGAATTATTGCATGTGATGTGCCTTCAATTAATTTGTTTTTGTGAGTTTAGTGCTGGTCGTGCTCAAATTTAGGGATTGCCTTGGTTATCTTATGCCCACTAAACTAACGACAAAGTTCAAATTAAAAAAATATTGCGTATAAAAATTTCTAATTTCAAATTTTCGTAGACAAGAATTGGTCAGGGAAGAAAGGGAATCAGTTACATAGTAAAATATTTTTTTCATATTTGTAAAGAAATCATCGACATACTTACCATAATGAATTTCATTTTCCCCAAAGAAAAGTTTTTTTTTTATATAAATTCATACTGTAGACATTTATGCATATTTATGCTATTTTATTTATTTATTATTTATGAACCTTACATTGATAAGCTAATGATAGAGTAACGGTGCTACAGCATACTCTGCCAGACAACCTATCGGTGGTCAAAAAGCAACGGTTTTGGTGTATAACAGCATAGATAATAAACATTTATTTCTAACTCTAATATCTTAAGATACATTTTCAATATTGTTTTGTTACCTCTGTTGCGTGATTACGCACAAACACTTATTATTTTATTTCTTGTTGTCTCGTGTAATGCAATAAAATTGCAAGTGCACAAGAACGCGGCACGCATCACCCGCGGATAGCTGATTCGCTCCGACACCGCGACAAATCGTTTGCGAGACAATGTTCCGTGCCGTTTGTTCGGTGCACGGATCCGATGTGCAGTTCCTGGAAATGGAGATACTGTGGAGGTGGAAGAAAGTTGGTTATATTTAAAAGGAAGCGATAATGATCTTTGCACGATTTTTACTTGAAGTATTTTGGCTTTGTTTGTAGCTCTGGGAAGTCGCGTATGATCGGCTTTAGATAGGTGTACGTAACTTTGTAACATTTCACTTGACTTCATCAATTGTAATAGAATTCTGTCTACAAGAATTCTAGAAGTTTATCAAAGAGGCGATCACACCACTGAAAACTGTTAAAACGCCCTATATATGTATGTATCAAACACATCCTTTAAACACCATTATAAACGCTTAAAGGCTTTCTACACTCACAGCCCCACACTAGGACTCCTTGTATCGTGGGTGCCATGGATACACACAAAGACAAATACACAAACACGCAGACCCAGAAACAGAAATCTAAATTCATCATTTAGACATCTGTCTGGCCGGGGATGGAACCCGGGACCCTCGGCGCGTCAGACCGGCATGGTAACCGCTCCGCCATGCGGGTCGTCAAATTATGCCGTTCGGATAAAGCACAAAGTGTTTTACATCTACTTTACTCTATAAAAAGCAAGAACAAAGAAAATACGTTGATATCACGTAAATTTAAATTTGCCTAAATGTTTAAAAGGCAAGAAAATCCCTTCTTGGATCAACTATGTAAGGGTACACCATCAATCAAGCAAGCGCAATGCGTTTATTACGTAGAACCAGTAGTATCGATGCATTCACACCTGGAACAACAAACTGCTATACTGAATGTTGACGCAAACTCGTTGCAACATGACAGATCGATTGGATCTGTAGCCACTAGACAATGCTCAGGGCTGGGTTTTTATACAACTGAAGAGGTTTTTACAAATTAATTATCACTTGCTTTGACCGTGATGGAATATGTCAAATTTAGCCTGATAGTTTTGCAAAAATGTTGTCAAAAATGTGCGAAACCTATCCATTCGCTCTTGGAAAATTTGGCAGCCTATGGCTGTAAACTTACTCTGAGAGGAGGCTTATGCCCATCATTGAGAAAACTGGGTAGCTGGTGAAGTTGATAGCTCGATGTAAGCATAATTGCTGGTATAGTGATTTGATAGCTTAATGTAAACAAGGGACTTTTCTTACGAATCAATACAAATTTGATTCGACTCCGTAGTCCAACCTACTCCTGAGAGTAGCTGATGAATTTCAGTTACCAAGTAAATTTTAATTAAAACTGCTCATGAGATTCACACACTCGTTACCTCTAACAATTAAGTATGATCACTTCATATAAGTAGTCAATTAAGATAGTCATCTTGCCACATTCTTCGAACTAGACCACAGCGACATTCGCAAGTTTTTATACAGCACAACGCAGTGGTCTACCACTTTCATTTGGTTGGTCCCAGTCATGTTATATGGTGTTAACGCATCGAGGCTGGAGATATCATCGCATTCCGGTTTGTATGCACAAGTTAACCATGGATACGTACATTGTAACTTGTTGTCATCCGTAGCAGTCGACGGCACTAGATCGATGGGGCTACAGACGAACTCAGGGTTGTTGCAATTGTATTGTAAAGATCGATATGGGTGATTTGATATCAAAAGTTTTAGGAGTTCGACCTAAATTCATTAAAGAAGAGATTCACAATATTTTATGTATGTATATTATAGAATTTCCTTAACTCTTTAGTTTTGTTTTCTCGTTCTTCTAAAGGGGCCCGTTTGGTAATCAAGTCGGATTTTGGGCTTTTGAAGTCTTACTGAGTCAGTCTTATTTTAGAATATGATGGGTCATGGCCGTTGAGCTAATTAAGTGTAATTTTGGTCACCTTAAGTACTATTAAGACGGAAAGCTTTGAAGTACAATATTGTCCCGACCTTATTGAGAGAAATTTTCAATTCAATTCAATTGCATTTTAAATTCAACCTGACTGGTGACCGAGGTTAATGCTTTTCAAATGCATGTATGTGACATATGCACACATATAGTTAAATAGTCGGGTCTTTGTTTTTATATAAATTGCTAGTTACAGAAATCATAATCATGTTCAGCGTTCACACCCATGTTCAGCGGGACTATACCAGCAATTATAGCACGAAGGGGAAAAACGTTGCGGCTAGCAGTATCACCGACGAGCTGCGGACGCGATACGACATGAGTAATGAGTGGTGTTGACGTCGATGTATTGCGACTGGCCGGCCGCGGTGGTGTGCGCCCAGTCGTCACTGATCGATCGTGAGGAGATGCACAGATAGCATGGTGCTTGGTTGAGGGGAAATCAAAAGATACGTTACCTCTGGGAACGTATTTGCATTTGGCAGACATATCGGCAATATGATTACAGAGTTTTGGAGCTTGCAAATACGTCGTGTATCTTAAACATGAATTTTCAACAGCACGTAAAGTTACTACCTTCAGGCAGAAGTCCACGGTCAGGAAAAGCACCATATTTCTTGATATGGTCTTAATTAAAAATATTATGAATAATTATAGAATTCGTGCAGTTTCCTTTTAACGTTTTAACGAAGGATATTCGCAATTTTTACAGTGTACAGAAAATTTAAACATCAAAAGTGCTTTAAAGTTACTTTAATTCCTCATCTCAAAGGAAGGGAGCCGATTTGCATGTCTATAACTAAGCTGATCACCATATAAACTGCGTAAAACTATTCGCTATTTAAGTAACCAGTTAACCAGTCAATGCTCGGTTATTTAACCAGTAAATGCTCGATTTAACGAGCAAGTTCTTAGTTATTTAACCAGCCCTGCCGACCAACGGTATACGAGGGCGACGAGCGTAGGATCGTAGCTGGTTCCCAATAAATTATTTAAGAGCGGCCATGGCTTGCGCGCTAATCGGGTGCCCACTTACTAATGAATCGGTAGTCAATTCAATCGATGTATTTTATGCTGTCCTATTCACGGCAACATGGGGTGGTTGAGGTAAATTGTGGCTTCTTTGTTTCAATATATATTATTATATGTGAAAATAAAAAAAAGAATTAAAATTGATGTTAGAAATAATATAAACCATACCTAATACGAGTATATTTGTGTACGATTCTTTCTCTAGTGTTAAAAACATAAACCATGGGGTTCTTGCGATTTAAAAGAGACTAAACACTACATTCCTTTACAAATTAAAGTCCAAACTATGAAGGTTACTCGTGATTATAGTTAGCAGTAGCAATAGATATTTCCTGACATATTTTACGCAAATACATGCATAATAAAGCAAATAATGTCAATTGCCTATATTTAGAAAATTTAGGGAAAAATGGTTTAGTTTTTGAATCATTATTTCATTAAATGTAAAAAATAGGTTAAATATAAATTAAGCCATTTATTGTTTGAGCTAAAAATACGTATTTCTATTGTATTGTATAATGATTACTTATCGCAACTTCCTGTGGGTGGGTTTGACCTTAAACATTTAAAATTATGTTCCTTCCTCCATCGGTGTTATAATTATTATGTACTTGTATGTTTAAGCTTAACATCTACGTGATTTTGATGATAACTAAGCAAGCAGAAGCAGTGACTACACAGCTTGTATAGACTTTAACCGATCTGAAAATCTAAGTAATGTCGAACGCCGTTGGAAGTTTTATGGGTGACCGATAAATTATATACTCGCTTCCATGTTCTCTGTTGTTATCACTGGATATCAATTGTTGGCACTTCTTGGAGGCCCTATGCGATTTAAAAACCATTAATACGGGTTGGCCACAGCCGTTTCTTTTTCTATCAATTTGCATTGCAAAAAAACAACGATCGCTTAATAGTATAGTTGCTGTCATTTCCACGATTTGTGCAATTTAACATATTACATATTATGTTAAAAAGCCGTCCGTCAACTTTTGCTACAAGGAGGATCAAGGAATACATACATACATTCGCACGAAAAACGTTACTTTCCACAATTGTGTAAAGGCTAAATCAGTGTTACAACGAACAAAGACTTGATGAATCGAGTATCGAGCCCCGCCACTAAAACAAAACAGTGTTAAAGTGTGTAACCCGAGCCGGGACAAGGTCTAATTAGCATTCAGCAAACCAGACGGGGCCGTGTCGAACGCTTCCGCCGGCGAATGCCCAACAATAGGAACTAACGTGCTACAGGAATCAATTAGAGATGCTACGTGAAGGGCACTCTCGTGTTTTAGGACGTTTGAGCAGCATCTGCTTAAAGTTATAGTGGTTGAAACTCAGAACGAAATCTGGGGGTTTGAGGATGCCAGGCTTCGAATTCATGTTACGAGTATAAATTAATTGTCACTTGCTGTAACGGCGAAGGAAATCAATTTGAGAAATTCTACACACCTGAGAGTTCTTTAAAAAAATCCCAGAGGTGTTGAGAAATCTGTTGGCCTCTAACCCTATCATACTAAGAGGAGACCCTGCGGAAGAGGAGTAGATATTTTAACGATGAATTTTGATTTTTATTATCTTGGCCCAGACCTTGGCGAGTGCTTATCTACTGCTCTTTATGTGTGAAACACAATACAGAAATATGTCGATAATTCGAATTTGGATATATTGAGTTCTACATTGTTCAAAAGTGAATAGAGCAAGGATATCAGAATTTTGTTTTGATTCCAGCATGTCCTGTGATATACAAGAAAATAAATAGACTCGTAATAGACTCGAAAAGATTTGGGTCGTAGTACTCTATCAAATAGAGATTCTATTATTGTTAGATGCATATCGCGGAGAGTAGCTGAAATTAATACCACTTTGTCCTCACTGTCCTGCTGTCTCGTATAAAACAAATTATAGAAACCAATTTCGTAAGCTTGTTCTTATTTAAATAGTTATTTATTGAGGTCTGTTACTGTCTACTTACAATACTAAACAAGCTGCTACTAAACCTTTTAGGGCAAACAGTATTGTTCAATGTAAAATTATTCTAATGTGTCGCTCGATCGAACGATTGGAACGGCGTACGCATAGTAGCACTGATGTTATCGTTTTGGATTCGATTCCCGCCTCATGAAATAAGGGAATGGTGGAATTTTGTTATGACTGGTCTGATCTGGTTTGATTCTTTGTTGAAATGCTGTATGAAAATAATAATATTATGTCATAAGTCCATATTTGGAAAAAAAATGTATATCCTCGTGAGACTGCAGTTCTTTGTTATATGACAGAAACACTTATATGGAGACATTTCCATTTAGTCCTCAGATTTAGCAACACATCATTTGGAGTTAGACCTAAGAAATCCAATACTGTTTGGCGTTTATTCATATCATTATATATTTACAGGTTTCCATAATGACAGTGACTACTTACAGTCAAAGAGACCGCATAGTCGTTTCAATTTATTAAAAAGCCCCAAGGCGGTAACGGCGTTTAGGCATTGACTTTGGGCTTATTAAGGGGTGTTTAAGATACGCTATCGATATCCATGAGCTTCAGACACAAGGTAACCGCTACTGGACTATCTATCCACAACAGAATACTACTTCAAACTAAATCAAGATATACGTGCAGTAAACGTATGGACGGAATTCAGTACGTTGTGCCCATAATGTAGGAGTGTGAAGCGTGCAATCAATTACAGTACACTGGCGGCGAGGTCCATGCAAGGTCATAAGTGATTTGATACTGACTCAGCCCGCTCGAGGAAAATCGCTCGTAAATTTGACGTGACACCCGTAGAGCAGCTAGACTGTAGACTGTTGGTACGGATTTGTCACAGTTAGAAATATGAGTTTTCGTGGAACTTGGCTGCAACACTATTGCGTGTATCCATCTATGAAAATATTATTTTTATGCCTTTGGATGGATGGAATGTTATGTAATAGCGATGACGCTATTGTAATTGAAGTCGGAGGTGCTTCTGCCACCCCAATTTTTAACATACAAGCATCAGAATTAAGCGCTGCTGTGTTCTGTTCTATAGGGTGCGGTTTGAAGGGATGCGAAACATACTCATCCGAGGCGTTTCAGTTTAGTCCCCAGGGCTAGCGGCGCTACTGTAGCCGACCTCAGGCCCTACCTGTAATTAATCTTATCCGGAATTCATTACAGCTGTCTAAGGAGGGCAGTAACTACATACCATCAGATGAACTGCAGATTTGTTTGTTATATCATTTTTAAAAAAAATTTAGACCATCTCTATTTCCTATATACTCTGTGGAAACGTATAGAATTACATGTAATATTTTAATAGAGGTATTGCGCAAAATCCTTAGAATAAGCCACATATATCAGTCAATGGGTTCATTGGTTTATTTGTTTATTACGCTAAATATAGTGGACGTAATGATAAAATATTGTTGACTGCAAAATTGTGGCAATGGTAGGTATTGTAGGGTTGTTATGGTATGAAATTGCGGATCTGGTTACAGATTTATTAGAAATATTATATCGGTTTCGGATACGCTTACGGATGTGGAATATTTCGGATTATTAAAATGTTTCGGTTAGGGAAATTTGGTTTTTAAGGAATTTTTAAAATGAAGAAAATACCTGTATGTAAAGATTTGATTTTATTTGTAAAGTATTTGTGTCATTTAGAGTCCGTTTCACCCCAAATTATTTATTAATTTTTTGATCAGCTTCGATTACGATTTCTTATTTATTTTTATTTCGTATATCCGATAGTTTCGGTACGGTTACGGAGCTACATAACATCCCTCGTCGTAATGCGGTATTGCATTTTGGTTCGTCATGTATTATTTAAGTCTTGTTTATGTTGCACCGTTAAAGGAATACATTGGACTTGTAAATGTATGCATTCACTCGGGTAATCTTATGTTAGTGTGATGATTATACGTATGTATGTAAAGACATATACTCGTGTTAATACTCCAGAGGTACCAAGGCCCCACGTAGGTAATAATAATTATAATATTCTTTATTGTACCCAAAAGGAGAACACAAAATAAAACATACACTTTTGGACGATACAAAAGGCGGTCTTATCGCTAAAACAGCGATCTCTTCCAGACAACCTTAGGATGAGGAGTTAAAGAAAGGATGACTTAAAATAATAGGGAGGGTGCAAATAAATGAATTGTTTCAGGACTAATATATAAAATAGGGATATCTGACTTATAACAGCTCGCAGCAACAGTGTTAAGCTGTGATCGGGTTATAAGGGAGGTACACAAATGAAGTTTAACTTAGTCCTCAGTGGCAGTAGCGCACCTGTGGCCTACTTCAGGTCTCAAATCAATCGTTTCTGGGATTTATTACTCGTGCCCATGGGCGGTAGTCACCATTTACCACTAGGCGGACTGCATGCTAATTTTGGTTTTCATAAAAAAAATATATGCATTTACACAGCACTACACTATTTTAACAAGAATTTATAAAGTGTTGTATGATTTAGAGTTTCATTCACCGTTACTTCTCTGTTGCAATAACTCCGCGAAAGTGTGATAGTGATAAGTAGGTGCACTATGCACTCTTTAAAGCGCTGAATACGTGCTCGACTCACTCGAATACATACTGTATATTATGTACTATTTAGTAATAAATATTTTTATATGAAGGTCTTATGTTGTAATTTTAATTAACATAATGGCGCAATGTATCATTTCATTTTATTTTAATGAAGCGATCAGGAAAAAACATTATACATTTTAATTAACATTTCGATTGTACTGAAATTATAATTATTGTATGTTATAACTACGGTTATAATTGTCTGAATAATACAGGAAAACATTTACATACATCGTTTTTGTCGAAATTGAATAAAACGTAATTGCTGCTGAGTAAAGCTACATAGATATTATATATCTTCTTTATATATATTTTTTTTATGTGCGTGTGTATGTCACTGAACTCCTCCTAAACGACTGGATTGATTTTGATGAAATTTGTTGTGTGTGTTCAAGGGGACTTGAGAATGGTTTAGATTCACAATTTAGTCCGTGGGAAAAGGTTTTTTAATTAATTTTTAATTCGTAAGTAGTTGTTGATTTTGAAATGTTTCACATTTGATTCGACAGACCTCGCTTCCATCGCAGTTTCAAATATTCTATCTATTTTTCAAACCCGTAAGTAATAAGGGTTGTTCACCCTTAACATTTTTTTATTTATATGGCAACACAACGTTTGCCGGGTCAGCTAGTAACTAATAAATAACTAACCAAAGAGAGTAACTAAGTAAAACCCAAAAGGGGGATCTTGTTCGACCTCAGGTGGGAATTTCATCTGCAGTTGATTGAAGGTCCATGGGCCAGCCTAGCCACTTACCATCAGGTGGACTGCGTGCTCGTCTGCTACTCATAAAATACTGTCTTTGCACTGTTTCCCTTGTCTCCATTAAAAGGTCTAATCCATAATTGGTTCTAACTTCTAATAATAGAATTGCGGTTTCGCGACCGAAATAAATGTTGCGGTGGTGCCTCCGGAATGATTGTAATAATTGACTTATAAATCTTAGACGTGATGAATTATCAGGTCAGACACAGTCGGATATCGTATGCAATATTAAGCTGTTCTTAATTCTCGTTTTCACTGTGTGAACTGTTTAACGTTTACTACAATGACCTAACCAGACTAATCCTTATCCTTACTAATATTATAAATCCGAAAGTAACTCCGTCTGTCTGTCTGTCTGTATGTCTGGTTGTCTCTTCTTCACGCCTAAACCACTGAACCGATTTTAATGAAATTTTGTACAAAGATAGTCTGACACCCGAGAAAGGACATAGGATAGTTTTTATCCCGGAAATCCCACGGGAACTAGGGATGGCGATCTAAAATCGATTAATCGGGGTCTTTTGGACAAAAAAACATCGATTATTTTAATCGATATTAGTAAGGATTGAATCGTAAACTATGCATTTGATCAAGTGATGATCTTTAGTAAAGTTGTTGTCCATGAGCCCACGAAGATTTCAGAGTTGGTACGACCAATTTTCGCCAGAGTGCGCCACTGTCATTTCAATGAAGGTACGAATTTTCAGTTTCATGTATGTTAGTATGTCACATTATTTTCTTTTAACGGGGGCGAAGACGCGGGCAAAAACTAGTTTGGCATAATTTTGAGATTTATACACATGGTTATTATTTACGATCTGTATTTATACATATTGTATCTGTATTTATACATATTGTATCTGTATTTGTGCCATATGTTTAATTTTTGCTACATTTTTTTTACCGTATACCTCGTTACAAAAAGTTTTTAATATTTTGATCGGTCTGTGGCGGTTGTGTCGATGATGCAATCGTGTCACGTTTTGCCGACTAGCGTGTTCGTTCGCAGTATTGAAAATGCGCGTTTTAGCGACTACATGCACCGCACGCTTGCGACTAACTACATCCGATCGCTTTGAGTGAAGTTATATATAGTACTAAGATTGCCGATCGCAGCGACTAGATTAGCGATTAGCGACTAGATTTATGTTTTCGGTATGAAGCGTATAATAGATGCAGGTAACTTTCAAAAAGCAATGTTGCTAAAAGTAGCTAATATGAGGGAGCTCTTACATCTTTGCTCGCCTGTAACTCATACGTAAGGTCGGGCGTGAAAGCTAGTGTTTGATAACAATGCCGAACGGATGCAATTATTTTTTCCCCCGATCACGGTCAGCCTTCGCTCGGCCTAGACCGTCACGGTGTTGCCCACCTGATTCCAACGCTAATTGTTACGTGAGAACTGTTACTGTTGTTCACTCGTGTTTATGTTTGTTGTGTTGTTACTTTGTATTGTTTAAGTTCCGTAACTTCAGAGATGTATGTGCCTTATCTTAACCCATTGTCGTTGAGATTGTCAGTGATTATCGTTGGTTATAATCAGACATGACGACAACACGACACTGGTGATAAGTAAGCGTTGATCGAAAAGATCAGATGTTGAATTCCATCGACAGAGGTATGTCCGTTCGGGATTGGAATCCGGGTACTTTTACAAGTTGGGTGCACGACACGGGTCGTTGGGTCGGTTTTGTAATACAAATATATCAGAAACACATACAGATTAAAATAACCTCTGAAGACACCGGAGTAGTTACTATTATGTATAGATCTGCTAAATAGAACCAAGGACCCTATATACACAACAGAACAGGGCATTTTTTGATCAAAATTCATTGATAGATGTTTGTGGTCTGCAAGTGGAACTTTGCAAATTCAGCAATGCGGCAATTTTTTCGCATGAGAGTCGATTTATGGCAAAAATGTATTTGATATGCCATGCTCCTATATTCGCTAAATAATATCTATTCGTGTATTGTACTATTTGTATCATATTACGTGATTGATCGTCGATCTGTGCTCGCGGACCGTGAAATTGTGAAAATGACCTCTGGCGGCGGAAAACATAACCCATTTGGGTATTGTGCGAAAACCACGACCAGTTGCGTAACTTGATGGAGATTAGATGGAGGCCTTCTACGCGGATACCATTTTTAAAGTGAAAGTTTTGATGAAAAACTTAATGGAAATTAAATTATATAACTAGTTTATCTGAAAGAGATATGTAGGTACTCGTATATTATACGATTTTTTGTTCTAGAAAAAAACTATTGTTGGTGGATATTGGACGATCTGACGGTTCAAAAATTTAAATATATTATTAATTGTATAAGTAGTGAGTATTTATGTCAAAAGTTATGCTTTACAATGTGCCGTGAGGAATTGTCTTATTTTTTGGTCTGAGATCTTTAATTAAACAAAACATGGAAATAACTGGATTGTCGATATTATTCAAGCTTAAATATTGCTACAGTCTCGAAAATTGGACATTGCTTTGGAATATTCGGCTTCACTATTACAAAAGATTTACGCGGTGTAGCCTGATACGCAAACGTTTCCGGGTTCGATCTTCGGCCATGCTGATATCTAATAGGTATAGGTACTATGTACTGTGTACACACACAAAGTGAAGTATTAGTGTAGAATATGATGCAGCATTACATTTTTAAGTTTTTTGTAATAATTAAACCTAGCGTTAAGCTAAAAATATTTAAAATTAGTCACTATAGTACAAATGTATAGTCTTATTTTAAGGAGAGATATTTTTGAACAGCGCCGTCTCCTAACGCTCACATATAAATATTCGTTCATATAATAATTCAATTGTATCTTAATTTTCGGTCCATTATCTTCAGCTGTGAATCACGGCGGCTTAGTGTTGTGATAAGTTTTATGTGTCCTCTGACACGTAGATAATGCCGATCGCACGCGAGGTCGCTGAACCCTTCTTCGATTCCTTAACAAAAAGTTCTTTCTACTCTAATTCTATATTAAACTAGTAGATTAAGTATTACTGTTTTTGTGTGAAGACTTAAATCCTCGAAGGAATGTTATAATCGCTCTTAGAGAATTGTCACGTTCTCAAGTGTCTTGGGGTACGGAATTAGATTTAAGAAATAGGTGTGTCATTTCCTTCTTAACTAGAGATCTAATGGTGACACTGGGCGACTGTCTTCTTGGGAGTGACCGTTTACATATAAGATCGTGATACATATCCATGACTATTTTCATATGAAAATTTATTAATATTTATTATAAGTATGTATTACTTATACCCCGCGTTTTTATGGATTTAACAGACGAAATAAATTAATTTTAATCTTAAGCAATGTCGGGTGCGCTTGGAAATTTGATGGGTGTCCGCTAATAGCTAAATAACACGGCACGTTAAAACTTCAGTCCTGGTTACTATTACTGATGATATCATTGGATCGCTTAGACGACCTTTTGCGCAGTACCAAATAATTTCCAAATAGTCTAAAATCTAAGCAATCCGCATTGGAGCAGCGTGGTAGTGTACGCCTCAGGCCGGTAAGCCCAGCAGTGGAACATAAATAGGCGATCGTGCCCGCGGTTAGTAAGCTCTTAAAACAAGATTAACAAAGTATTGTAATGGAGTAATTAATTCAGTGTTGGCAATTAACATTCCTAAATGAAAACACCTGTTGGTCTTACGCAGTTGATATTACGTATTTCCATAAAGAATGAATTCCAATGCGGCGACTTGTGTATATGCCTCTCTTTCATGTATGATAGAGAATGGGTGAGAGGTGAATAGAAAATTATAAATGCATAACAATCTTTATTGAAACAAGTCGTACATGGTAAATAAATCATAGCTATAAATAATAAAGGCTCGACAAAAACCTGTTTCAAAAAATGCATAGAGTTTACCGTTTGGAATCATTCGAAAATGTATATTAAGGGAATACGAAGTAAATGTGTTTGATCGACTTGTTTTAAGTTCATATATTTAACTACTCATATTAAGACTGTGTTATACTTACACTACGCATGCATGCATGCTATGTTTGATTGAAGGGTTTTTAAAGCCATGCAATTAGGATCCTTGTCCACTAGTGGGAAAATAAACAGTAGATATAACTTGAAACAGAGATATTTCGCTAAAACTTAATTGAAAAGACTTCGTAGACCGCACAAGAATGAAATATTAGAAAGATACAAAAGAAATGAGAATATAGAGTTTTCACTAGACTTATTTTTGCCATTCTTCTTTTTTATCCGTAGGCAACTTAGAACTTTTCTATGTCCCACTCATTGCTAGGCACGTCTCCCTCTCTATAAATGGCAAATGCCTGCATATTCCACTACAATATAAAATTTAAATCCATCTATATTGTGGAATATAGTTGTATTATACAAACATCTTATGTCTGATACATACTATATTTGGAGTACTAAACTCTACCTTACATAAACAATTAAATAGGCATTAGACTTAAACATACATATGTGTGTGTGACATTAATGAATGACTAGACACTAATGGCTCAAATAATTGGGATCAAGTCACTCAGATATTATAATCTTTTATTTAAGACAATTACATTTTCCGTTAAGTTTCACTGACAATGTCTGATGTCTAATTAATTAGTTAATTAAAAATATTGGCCATTAACTTGTTAGTCTCTCAATTATTTTCAGCACAGCCTCCGCCCATTAATAGTGGTCTATTTATTTTGAATAAGTAGTTAGATATAAACAGTGTTCATTAATCCCCGCGATCTTGGTGCGGGTGTCGGGTTGCATGTGGTCGGCACACGGTTCATTCAACTTGACATGCGTGTTTTTATTTATCTCTTAAAAAAATAAAAATGCTATATGTGAATTGTGTACATATCTACATATACTTATTTACATTTGTCGATACTATATTATACTAAGAAAAGAAATACGTACTCATAGAGTATTCGTTTGTGGAGCGGCTTCCACATAGAAAGGAAAAGAAATGTATTACAGATGGTCTGGCAATGTTAGCATCAACATCATCATTAACCCATCACCGTCCACTGCACTGAAAAAATATTTAAGATAAGAAAAACTCATAACAGTAAAATAGATAATGTTTGAAAAGTTTTACAGGATATAATTTGGCAGAATACTTTTGGCTCGACTCCAAGTGAAGGTCATTTTGAAACTCCCGAGGATTCTTTTCATTCCGTTCAATCCTAATATTTTTTTCTAAAAAAAAGTAGCCTATGTTACTCCTTATAACATCAGTTTACTGCCAATTAAAATCACGTCAAAATCGGCACAGCCGTTTCGGAGATTAGCCAGAACAAACAGGCAGTCAGACAAAATTTTAACAATTGCTTTTTTGTATATTTCGAATGCAATTAGTAAAAAGCTATTATTTTGACATTACAAAGAAACGCTTCAATTTTAAATATTTGTACGGACGTGTTGGGCGTTGGCCTAGTTTTTTTCGTAGAAAGTCGAAACAATGAAGTGAATCAATCAGGCGTTACTCACTCGATAAATTATGGTAATAAAGAGGGGGATCGGGCGAAACGGAATCATAAACTGTGGATGCGGCAAAAAGTGCGGCTCTGTGACTTTTTATGGTTTGCGAACATCTGTGTCAGTTGCAAATGTCAATGTTACGTTACCGCTGCCGTTAGTGATATGTTCGCGGAGACATTAAGGCTGCGGAAAATATGACATTTTTATGCTGATTGAAAGATTACGTTTTGTTTTTGTTATGTGCTGATGTTTGAGAGAAATGGCGTAGAAGTTGGAAGGTACTGAAAAAAACTGTCTATGCATATTGCATTTGCAGTACCAATTTAGATACAGAACCTCTGTGTAGAACTGACAAAGAAGGGCCCTGAACATATTATCCTTTCTAGTTGACATAACGCGAAGGCTAATAGCTCTTCGAGCATGCTAATTGGTGTTCAAAGCCGCCTATGAATTTCTTTAATCGACTCTATATAGTCCTTCCTACCCGAAGTCAACCATCTGTTGCAATTATTTTCAAATTATTTATATTATTATTATTAGCTATTATTATCAAATATGAAGTCATACAGTCGTTGTACAACATTAACTGGGATATTAATATAACAGTAGCCAATTTAAATGTATAAGCTAACAAAAAAGATATATTACCGCGTAGTGATAGTGCACTTGCAATTAATTATGATCGACGTAGGTGGCACGCCTTATTCGTATTTCCTAGAAGGTGTCTATGGCATAAACATGTGAGCTACCTAATTTGTTTATCTGCGTTGTATTTATATATTCTAGTCTAGGGTACATGATAAAGTAAACGAATAGAGTCCTAATGCGAGACAGATATACGAAATCTTGTATTGCCTTCGTCATAAGTACACGCGTTGACATATGCATAGTTAAGTGGCATGTTGCATGCTTTTCATAGTCAATATGCGTCCTGTCTAAACCATTCAGTTACACACACATGTAACGCAATCAAGGTACCTTGTTATATAGTAGAGCTTAGAAAATAAAAGTTATCCTGAAAATCTAGGATAAAATAAAAGATGTAGCAATAAATATATTTTATTGGATATTTACGACATTATTTTTCGCACTACTTCGCTTCGCTGTGCCTAATAACGAGATATATATAAACAGTTCGTTATTTTTCCTTATAATAATAAAGATTTTAATGTGCAGCAGTGATAAAGTTGGAGTACATGTGTGCAGTGAGTGTGTCGCTTATCGTAATGTGAATCTATTTTCGCTTCACGCCGTGCAAGCTTGAGTGGTAGGTGTAGTGTTATAACAGCACCCTTGAACACTTCGGCCCGTTATTTTGTACCAAGGGTATTCCTAAGGTCTATAAAAGTCTATAATAAAATCTGCAAGGTTAAATATAATTATGTATAAGTGAAATAGAAAATATCATAAGTAATAGACGATGTTTCGAATGTTGTTACGAAGTTAATATTTTTTTATTTTGTTTCAGGTAAGATGGCGCTTAACTTTAATATCGCAACGTAACGATTCCTGCCTAACAGCTGTAAGGTAAATTAGTACTATCACAGAATAAATAAAAATAAGTCATTTACGTCCTGCTAGGTGATGTCTAGTTTTCTAGGATTCTTCTTAAGAGTGCTAACAAAATATTTTAATGTTATTTTTTAAATTAACATTATTTTTAAACAATCCTACGATAGTCGACTTAGGTGGCCTAATTTTATGTCTGCTAGTATATTTATATAAACAAATTGCAATCCATATAAAAAGCTGGTGATACTCTCATATAACGACACCGTACAGACGCATATTCAAAATTTTAAGCCAAGACAATTATCCCAAGCGTACAACTAGTAACTAGTTAGTACACAAAATCCTTACACTGGTAGAACTAGTTACTCGCGGTACGGTGAGTGCCCGCCAGCTGACGGCCGGTGACGTCACGCGCACACGCGGCGCCGGCACGCACTATTGTTTATTGTTTTCTTTCTCTGCTAAGTGTGGGCTAATTTTGGTCCAAGACAACCGGGTGCCGTCTAACTGTAAGGCCCAGGATATGAAACTGTTAGGTGACAAGTTCTTTAGAATTCAGGAAGTACTGTTGCCTGGTGTTGCGTTTTAGACTTTAGTTTAAATGTTTTGATTCGAAGAAAAACATGCATAATTTTTGAGGGATCATGCCTTGTTTCATAGAGATACCTTTTCTCCCATAAAGTTATAGTCAGATCTAACAAATTAAAAAGAAAAACAGATCTAACTGATTCAGACACTTCAGCCCCAATCCAAGCCTGTATAAATAACATTTGCCACTTCCAAACCGAGAATTGCCTGTATATAAAATATCTCGAAGCCTATAGTTTTTAGATCAAAGATGAAAAGATCAAAGACCAAAAGTAGTTTTGGTACGTAAATACAAAATTTGGAAATCACAGACAGGCAGGCACTTTAATTTCCTTTATATGTAGCAGATTGTTAATAAACGTAGTGAACCAAGGTTCTCAGCTCTAGACTGCAGCTTCAAATGGCCAATGAACCTTGAGATGTAATCCACACATGTGACGGGCATTTCATTATGTTTTCTTTTGTAAACGCCACACATTTTGATGCTTTAAGCGGGTCTCATTGTTAAATTCGTCGTGTTAAGTTTTAAATGAAGTTTGAAGTAGGGTTTAAATGAAATAAAATTAAAGAATGAGTTTTAAAGGTTAAGTTTTAACTTAACTGCGACAAATTCGAGCTCTAGAAAGAGAACATGAAACAAGAAAATATTATTTTTTGTAATTCTTTTTTACAAACTACTGAATTATTTTTATCTTTTAAAAAGTTCACTTACATATTTTGTTTCATCTCAGATGCAGTGATGTTCACAGTTCACAGGGTGTTCGTAGATGCATGCCCTAAGGTTTGCTTACTTAATAATAATCCCAGCTTGTGGATTTTCTTCGCCACAAAAGCTGGCTGGTCATCAGGATCAGTCACCTTAAGGAGATCGATGATGTCCTGAAGTCCTTTTTCTCCCTTGTCGTCCTTCTTGCGGGAAGGCATAAGTATGCCATATACGAATGAATATAAATAATATATTTGAACATATTTGCCTCATAGTCGATGTTCTTTCTGTTCATAATCATCTCAAGTTGAGCTCACAATGAGAACGCCGTTATCATTTATTTTTCATAATTCCAGCTGACCAGCCATCTCTGACGTCATAGGCACATGTGGCCCGACCCTTTCAATTCTGTATCCCTTCGCCGGCGGCTGGGAACGTTTGAAGTCGTCAAGTTCAAAGCCGTTCCCACTGCGCATGCGCATAACGCTCGCACTCGACTCTATAAACTTGATAAAGTAATTGGATGTTGGAGATGGAGAGAGTTGAATTGTGTTTTTGATGGAATTGTTGCTTTGTTTACAATTTAGACGTAAGTAGACTTTGTTAAACTACTTCATTACTATTCTGCCTCATTGGAAGTGCCCAAGACTAATTCACACGGATTGGTCATCAATACTTCGTTCAATTAATTTCTAGAGATATGAAAAACAAATGTTCAGTAGAAAATGCGTTTATGTCGGTTAAATTCTAATAAACTTAGGAAGTAACTTTTCATCATTCTCATAGGAGTTTTCATAAAATCTAAAGTTTTCGGGTGACAGAAAATTCATTGGTTTATAAGTTGAACTAAATAAGTAGAACAAAAAATTAATAAACAAACAAACGCATTTACAATATTAGATAGACATTTAAAAACATGTGCCGATTGTTCTTTTCTGACACTCGCATACATTATCTAGAAACAAGACTATCTAGTTTACGCTAATTGAGAAGTTTGTACGCAAAAAGTTAAGGGGCCGTGTAAGTAGTTTTAGTAAATTTATCCGTCTGCAAGCTTTGTTATCTAACGCGGGTAAAAAATAAAAGGAAGTTGAGTTTTGCAGAACGTGACTGTCATACAAATGGGAGCTTTTGGTGAATGCAAAATTGTCTGTGTTGTTGCGACGGAACTGTCATGTTTTTCTTTTTATACTTTGAATTAATATTTTTGTTCGTGGGAGAATAGTATTAAATGGTGTGGCCTACCAAAAGTTTCGTGAATTTGAAATATGAAAAGAGTAATTTTAGGCGTTTAGAATTCATTTTTAACAAGCGTATAAATATTCTTGCAGACTTCTCCTTAAAAAGTCTTTGGTTTTGTTTTACAATTCGAAAAATTGGCCAAAATGGGTCCGATATCGTTGTTAAATTTAAGCGAAGTTGAAAGGACAGTTGTTTTATTATAAATACCGATGTGTTGACTGTTTCCGAGCGGCGTTACCGCCATTTCGGTCGCTTTTTTCTTATTCAACATATTCGGTCTGCGGCGCTGTTGTGGCCAGTTACCAAATATGGTGCGGAGAAAAAAGGTGCGACCTTCATGCGATTTCGTAAACAAAACCACAACCGGGTATCATCGGCAGGACTGGTTTCGTACTCATAACGAAAATAACTGGTGCAGCAGGTGATTAATGTTTCATCGGATTTTTTATTAAATATATTTTTAACACGAGCACTCACTCCTACATAGAGATCATCCAATATCGTCGCTTCCACTGGTGTTGAACTTGAAAATATTTTTTGAATGCACCAAATATCTTATTCAGACGTTGATTGCTAAAAAGATGATGTAAATCCTTAAATACGGCTGCCTATGAAATAAATATCTAATTGTTGAAATTAATTTTAGTTTAACTATTTATTAATGCTTTCATAATTTTATGGTTATAATTGGTGTAGTTAATTTTACTTCATTAAATGCAAAGGTAAAAGGAGTTTCTTGCGCCGCTTCTTCTCCATAGCGAAATACCTTCCGAAGCGGTGGTAGTTTGTTGACTTTCAAAAAGTATTCTATATGAATCAATTTTGAATAAATGAGATTTGAATTTGAATTTGAAACAATGTTGTCAATTTACTACCACGAAGAAGCACACATAATGCAATAAATATGAACAAACAGTCAATGACTGTTATTTTTACATTGCTCATAGTACGGTCGTTTAATATCCTTTAAACGGCTATCTACAATCAATGGTTCAGATTTCCCTTAGCGCTATGGTTTTTTTACTGAAATCCCATCGATCCACCCTCGTGCTGGGCGCATTGCGTTATACGCAGTGCAGTGCCCACATTTACTTGTCATTCACTTTGTAACGCAATGGTTACAAAGTAAATCACTTAGCCGATGTTTGTAATAAGAGCGTCGTCTTAATAAGTATTAGTCTAAACTCGAACTTTAATCTTTTTATATCGTTTCCGAAAGTGTTCGTACTGTACCATTAAAATGTCGTAAGATTCTATGGTTATCTGTAGACTTCTACCTGTTATCAGTCAGCTCAGATCACATGTATTATCTTTTATACTTTGTCTTCCTATTCATTTAACTATTTATTTAAGTAAACTTAATCTAAATATTATGTGAAGTACACATTACTGAATTTTTTACTGAATAACAATTTCTTGCCTTTAGCTCAAAGTAAATATTTTTTTCAATTGGAGTTAGCGTAATCACTTAGATTACTATATAACGATACCAGAATTGGTTCCCCTTGCTCTTTTAACCCGACCGTTGCCATATCTGTATTCTTTATAGATGCAGACGATATCTTTATTCCCACTACACTCAAGTAAATTGAATTCCGCTCCGCTGGCCCGGCCCAGACGTCCGTGGCGAACAGTGCGTCTGACGAAGCGAAATTTGATGATGTCTTTCTAGAAACTTATTCGTTTAAGCTGGCAAATATAGAGGGAGAGAGCATGGAAATTTATGTTATGACTGTTTTCGATCTAACAACGGAAATACGTTGAGGACAAATAAGAAACTTAGAGTGGTAGAGAGATATGGAAATTAATATGATGCTTTTCAATCTTACAACGGAAATAGGTTTATGAGAAATTTGGAAAGTCTGAGAGGGCAAAGCGTAGGAGAATAACGAATTTACAGTCCACTAGATAATTGTATGATGGCCATGACTATATTAGCGACAATATACGGATTTCTTTGAATGGATTCATAAAGTACATGTCTAGACTTTACACGGAAACCAATAATGTCGGTGTTATCATAACTGCGGAGCCGGTGGGGATATCACGATGATACAAAACTTTTAGTTTCTGCAGTATTTGTATCAAAACTTCGATACTTTCGTCTTATAACGATAAATATATTTGTATGAATTATACGGTTTACTAAAGATTTCGCAAAAGGAAGTTTATACGAAAATGCATCTGAAAGTTAAAATAACCTAGACAAGCACTATTCTTTTATTAGTATATTAGTCCATAATGCATTATAAAATGGAGATTTTTTTTTATTAATGTGATTAAACGAAATACCGTCCATAAAATCCGTGATGGAAATGTTGTCCACATTCTGATCCGGTCCCTAAGGAAATTAAAGCGTACGTAGGTTTTGTTATAAAACTGCAGAAATACGAGATAATAGAACATCCCACAATACTTTTGTGGAACTACAAAATTCTTTCTAACTATTTCCGTTTAAGTTCCTTAAAAAAACCACACGTTACGTATTGTGACTTTTGATTAATTGGCTTTATATTTGAACCGTACATAATAAAAATCCATAAAAAGTTTACTCTTTCTGTGTACTCAATATTAAATCTTGTTTAAGATGTTGTAACAGTGAATTAATGATTACGCGGTATTGTTCGATTCGATTAATCATAAAATATATTAGTCAAATTAAATATTCCGATTAAATATCACGGTTCACCGGCCGAAGCCTTGATCTTTCCCTTTCAGTAACGACTTCAAGTCCTAAAGGACAAAACCATACCGCGATACAATTCTCACAGGTATCTTTTGACCTTTGATACTCGTGAAATCGGGCCCTCGAATAGGTTATTTCGGTAGTACTGCATTGCAGTGGGTTTCGTCACTGCCATTCTGTTGGTGCCACCACAAAAGCACCCACTCCACGTGAGGTAATTATCATAATCGTTGCGTCAGTTTTCGTGCACATGTTGAATTTGGTAAAATTAGTAGGCACTTCTCTCGGAACACTCCCTGGTAATATACATAATGTACTTTCGAGAAATAGTTGCTACATTTCATTCGGTTTAATTATAACTAAGCCACTTTCATAAATTCTGTATAAGGTTTCAAATTGACAAACTTGATTAAATCAGGGAGAGATTGCTGATTAGTAATTTTGTTAAGAACTTAGGGGTATAACGTGAAGCTAACGTGTTTGGAATTTCAAAAAGCCTTGTTTAGTTACGAGTGAGTTAGAAGGTCACATCCAACATCCACAACGTACAATAAGACATTGATGGAAGGTGAATCGTGAGTTCGCTTTCATGCAACATAATTGCACTATATTATAACTTGCTCAATCATAGTATACCGTGACAAAATCACATTGTTCCATACAAAGGCTTGCAAAATAAAAGCTAACTACATACAACATGTCATCAGTGATATATCGTCACGGCGGTGCGTTCTGCACAATGAAATGGCCTCAACGCTGTCGTAATTGGAAAGCTATATTAAAACAACGTTTGTCCATAGGATCAATAATCGGTATTGTGTGAGCTAGCACTTAAAACCGGATTAGCTTGAACGGTTCGAAGTCAAGGAAATGGACGGTAAATCTAGTCGGTCCATTCATTCCTGATCACATAACTGTTGGGTTTCCTCTTTTATTACTGAAGAACCAGATATGAAAGATTCAAATGAGATGAGATAGATGAAACAAGATAATATGAACGCAGTTCTACAAAAACTACCTGAGAGAAAATATCATCGTAATTAATTAATTCATCTGATTTGACAATTATGAAATAGTTGTGATGATGCTATAATAACACATTTCAAATACGTTTGTCAGAACATAAATTATTGTGTTAATCTAAGACAGACATTGAAACCTGTCTTTATAAAATGTGTACACTAGTATGTTTCAATGGGATATAAATTCCGCAAATATGGCTATTTCTCTAACAAGAAAACTATTGCAGCTCAATACTCTGCTCTAGAAGTGATTGGTCGTAAGCAGGATGTGGTTGCGTTAGGTCGGCCGGCTTAATGCGACATGGTTCTCCGAAGTCAGTCCCCGCTGAACGCTGGAACCGTGTCAAAGTTAAGCGGTTATTGAAATAGATCGCTCTAGGTTCCATTTTGAGCATGATTGATGTTGCACATTAGTTATCGTATGCCGTTTGTGGTGACGTAATTAGACATAGCGTGCTTTTAGTTTGTAAACAGATATCAATATTTCGCGTTTGAAATTTGCGTCCGATCTAGTGTATTGACCCTATTAGTGCTTAAAAATTTCTTGACCAAGTCGTGGTATTATATTTTTCTTAATTTCAATTCTTTTTATGTCCCCCTGCTGAGTCTCTACCCGTAACTGGGGAAGACCGAGAGCGAAAATTGCATTTTACTAAGCATAAAAAATGCCGACGACATTGAAGCCCTTTGGTCAATGAAACTCTTGCACAAAAGGGGCGCATACAGTTAAAAACCCACTATATGACCAATTTGCCGACAATGGTATATTTATGCGGCATTCGTGACGCAACGTGTAAGCATCTGAGTCAACACCTATCGAATAAATAACGATAACTTGGTACTTTGTTCTTAGTATGAACGGGTGGCGCCAGTGTCGATTCATCGGTTCTAATTCCATCGATTGTTTGGTCAGGAGTGACTGACGTTTGGACACGCGCTTCGATACTTAAAGACCACTCTAGTATTTATAGATCAGCTGGTATACTCGTGGCATGGTATTTCGGACTGAAATGTCACGTTCTTTGGGCATATTCTTCTATCTATTAATTAAATCGCCAAAAAATACTTTTTTTCATGTAGTTCTTGGGCAGAAAAAATGATATGGTTGTTTGTGAGAATGTTGAGCTATTAGACTGTAATGGTTATGGTTATGGATAGAGTACTCCAGGCGAATGAATATTGAAACGGAGGATCAGAACTTTAATCTATGAATTCGAGGTTATTTTTCATATTTGTATTATTTCAATGTTATTTGTTTGCCAGGTGAGTTATTCTGTGGACTTGATTGACTGAATGTTTTCAAAAGCAACCGACATTATGTTTACTACAAACGTTATCACTGCATTAATGTGACAATCTCTTTATCCATTCAGATGCATATCTAGTGGTTTCGCTTCAGTAAACACCAGTGAGTCAGTCCCATTGCGAAATATCTCCACGCTCACGGTGGCTTATTCCGCCTTTGTCCCAGACAGCTGATGCATATCGTTTATCAAATTAAATATCTGTTTATGTTGTTTACCATCTCTTATTGATTATTGAACATCTTTGCACAGAGTAAGTTGAGGACAATGTACAGACTCCGTAAAAATCTGGCGAAACTTGTTAAGATTAACTTAGCCCCGTTAGTTCAATTGCACGTTTTATATGGCTAATTCTGCAATAAATTACATGCTTAATGTCAGCGACCGCTGCATCGTTTCAGTTATCTTCTAGATTAATAGATCGTAGTAACTAAAATTGTTGTTCTTAAAAATGTTCTTCTTAATTAGCTTCATAGGTATCCATAATAATGGCTTGTTTTACATACTGATTAATATGATTATGCTCATTAAATTGTCCTGTTTTAAATTATTTTATATTTTAAGTTCGTCTTCATAATTGTAAGAACCCAGTGTATTTTGAGTATTACATGGATATATTTGGTTTTCTTTCATAAAATCTCATGAGTCAGCTTCGTTGCAAAATGCTTCAGCTCGCTTACTACTGTTCACTTCGTCTTTGTCTGAGACAGCTGATGCTTGTCCTACAGACGGTCTGTTTATTATTTAAAGTATACGCATTAGCTGTAATACTGAGAAAGACATAATTTTGTCAAAATGTTTAAGTAGATCACATTAGTGTAGAAACTTTTCCTCCAAGAATCGATTGCTACTATTCAGCAAGTACTACGCTAAGTAGAGTTGTATACACAATATGCTGTTACTTTCCATTAGTTGCACAAAGCAGTTGCCGTATTAGGATCGACACTAGAAAGCATTTTGACGGTAAGTAATTCAGGGTGGGCCATCGAAGCCGGCGGGCGGTCTCTGGGGTAAACGGGCGATTTCTCGCGCGAGTCGTGCGTGTGCGTCGTACGATCGTTCGGCGCTTTGATTCCCCGAAGACGGGAAGGAAGTGGCCGCCGTGCAACGACTGCGCAATGCAATGCGTTTATGGTGTCAAGTGAGAGCGGAATGTTTGTTTGATATGATTTTTAATTAGTTTACGGTTTTAAAGTACCGTTTAGAGATTTGGTGTGGGTTATAACTCAGAAATTTGCTAATCATGGTGCCAAATTAAGAGTTATTAATTCTTTCTCTACTTCAGTCTACCCTACGAGCGTTAAAGACACGATCTACCGACCATCACCGAGATTTGACCGACCGATATTTAAGTTTTATAAGCCCTAGCGAATGGGCATTGTGGCAGGTTACATTGAAGTACGTTTGATGGATATCATGCACGATTTTATTAAAATATTGTTGGTTAATATCATCCATATCAATCGGCGATATTTAGTCGCGATAACGTTCTATTTGAATTCACCCCGCGTCTCTCATCAACATACACGTAGACGTCGTGAATGCGGCGCGGCGCCTGCTTATTTCGAGTGTACCTACTCGCACTACTTTGCAGCACTATGTACTCGCTACTATACTTATACGCACAGATCAAACGACGAATAGAATGGAGACGATAATACTTGTCTTATTTTATCACAAGGAACTGAACCGGTTGGTATATTGACCGTCTCCCCGGAAACAAACACTTAGTGATGCAGTTAAGACTGAATCTATCTTCATAGAATCATCCACTTTTCTAAGATAAAATCTTTAGTGGAAACACTTTTTTCCTATGCTCGTTATTAATAATCAACCCATTCAATGTTTTCCCTACCAAAGATCAACGTTTGTCAATTTTTGTATACGAGAAATTGTCATATAGCTATATTTGGAAGGCAAAAATTGCTTCCTCTGATTTTGGAGATAGTGGAAATCTTATACAATTCATTCTTCATACTTCACTTTTACTTTTTTTTTATAATATAAGAGTAGCAGACGAGTATGCAGTCCACCTGATGGTAAGTGGCTACTGCCGCCCATGGACATCTGTAATCAACCCCAGATAGGATTAGATATTCCTACCTGAGGTCGGCCACAGATGCGCCGCTACCCCTGAGGACTAAGCTGGAACGCCTTGGAAAAGTCTGTCTCCCTTACCACACCCTTCAAACCGGAACACAGCAGCGCTTAACACTGCTGTTATTAGGTAGAAATAGGTGTGGCGGTGGTGCCGCCGGAGTCGAACCACAAAGGGTTCTACCACCTTCAAAACTTACTGTTATGTAATCATTCATTGTTATTTCATAACCTTTGGAAATGTTTTTATTTAATGATAATAAAATTCTTTACATATTTCTACGGTAGTCACTTCTATTTGTTATGATTTCTACGCTTTTTCCATATACAAGCGAGTGCGACTACCGCAGGATGTTTGCTTTTTTCTGTTATCTCCGCTTCAATGGATGCTATTAATAAACGAATTTATTGTTTCGAATGTGCCCGGGTTATGAGGGCGCTTTTAATAGCCGACCCTGTCTCTGTTTTTATGAGGTGACTCCGCTTCTGGTTCAACTTTTACATTTTTGTCCTTACTAAATGTTTTTACGACACCGTCTGCCGAACTTTCATTCAGAATTTGTACGGATTTTAATTGTATTCAATAAACAATATTGTTATTGCTTGTGTTCACTAAGGAGTTTTCTTTGCTATCCATATTAGAGATTGAAATTTTAAAATAAATTCAATTATCATTAGTGTATGATAAGTCGAAAAAAATATTATTAGCTTGAACTGCTTACTGTCCTATTTTTTTATTATTATTTTTTTATTCAATTGTCATTCAATTGATGTCATCTTTTGGCGTTTTAAGTAAACTTCTGAAGCTCAAATCTTCCTACTTCTATTCCTAAAACGAGTTCTTCTGTTTCTAAATCATCTCCATTGTAACACAGTCTCGCTTTGCCCATGCTACTATATGCCGAGTTTTCCTGCCATCTGTTCGTTGAAAGACTTGCATCACAAGGAGCACAATGTTCACTTTGTGGTGCCTTAGTAATGAGCAGAAACTAGGCGTCGTTGCTTTTGCGATATGACACAGGAATTATTGAGTCCTACTTTTGCATGTTTTCTGCATCTGTATGAAATATGATTATGTACGTCGAAATAAATAAATGGTCATACAATAATCTAGTAAATAATGTGTTCTTCACAGAGTTCAATAAAATCAATATTTTTTTCCTATCCATAGCTTTTAACTGACGATGTACGTTATCCGTTATAGTATCCTGATTTATACTGGATTTGTTATCCTTGCAAGTTTTCTGGATTTTACAACCATATCTTTCTTTAGTTTAGTGATTACGATTGTACAAATTAAGACAAATTTAATCATATTTAATGAGTTACGTTTAGATTTTAAAATTGTCTTTGTGCAGTAGTCCCAATCTGTCGCTTTTGCATTGTGCGAAGTCAGTGGCATTTAACCGCTGTTACTCGCATTAAGGCAAAAACCGCACTGCTCTTTGAAGTGTCTCAAAGGAAGCTGGATCTTTTACTGCCTTTCATATTTGGATTGTCTTACGAAATCACGTTTTACCTTGTTATTATCAAATCATGTAAGGCATCATTAATACTATCTGCGACAGAGGAGACAAAGGAGGATCTTATTATTTGTAATAAGCGACCTCTTAACAATCCTCGAGTTTAACCATAAAGGAAGCATTTGATAACTTTTCCAGAGAATCTCTCTATTTCAGTAAACAAACTTTAACGGCCATTATAGACCAAAAGCTACAATTAGAAATAGATTTATCACCCTGCGGAAGCAATCAACGTTGTCTGTTTTAAT
The DNA here is from genome assembly GCF_041222505.1 of Epargyreus clarus. NCBI lineage: Eukaryota > Metazoa > Arthropoda > Insecta > Lepidoptera > Hesperiidae > Epargyreus > Epargyreus clarus. The sequence goes on from NW_027332212.1 coordinate 13,766,060, forward strand.
GACCAGCGTGTATCAGTATCCATGTTCAATTTAACGTTGATGAGTATTATATATCGTACCGTCGATCAATTAAACTTTCTAGCTCCTACTCAAAGACATATATCAGGAAATTTTAGTAATTTCGTCTTAACTGTATACATAGGTATACGGAAGATAAGTGCGGAAGTAATTAACGAGATAGCTATATCAAAATTCAAAATTCAAATTCAAATCTCATTTATTCAAAATTGATTCATATAGAATACTTTTTGAAAGTCAACAAACTACCACCGCTTCGGAAGGTATTTCGCTATGGAGAAGAAGCGGCGCAAGAAACTCCTACAATATTACTCTGGTAGTATTGCGAGTTATATGGATTTCATTTTTGTTGTCTTTCTTTTATGGCTATTTGGTCCAATTTATTTATTTAAGGCATTGCTCTAACAGATTACATGGAAACGACTTCATCAACTAGAAGCTTATCTATCTCACATTATTTACTATGAAGATCTCGCCACATTTTTTAGTTACATAAGTTACATGACAGTGCTTATATAATTCTTGACTGATGCCTTTACTTGAGCACGTCCCGTCTCTTCCAAGTCCGCACTCGAGACAAAGTTATACCATCAAAGGGCTTTAGCCTCAGGCCTAAAAAACTTGCGATAATAAGTAAGGGAGGGGTGATCGTCGGTTAAGATTGAATTGTCGGAGATCAGAAGTATGATAGTGCTTTCAGTTGGTTATTTTTGTAGGAACTTAATGACTAGCTAGCTAGTAAAGAGCCATTTGCTGAAAGAGTCTTATTGAAGGATATAACAATGAATCTTGAAATTGTGTTTGTCAAGGTTTACTGAAATGTAATGGAGTGGATATTCTACTTGACGTTAAATGTTTATAACAGTCCATTGGTCGAAATAAAATCCAGATCTTAATGCTTTAATAAAGGGTCGTAAATATGTATAATACAGTCGAAATTAGCGAGCATTAATGGTCCCTGACACTAAAGACTAAACCCGTTCCACTTGGGCCCTTATAAGTTGTATTGCAATGCGAATGGCGTTTTATCGTTTTCTCAAGTTTAATTGCGCTTAGCTTTGATAAAACCGCCCACGATGTGGGTCAGCCATTGCGGGTTGCGACGATTGCGAGGTCATGGTAGTGTACTTAGATACCTTATCGTGGATTCAGCTAAATTGTGCTTTTGCTGATATTTATTGTGTGGCCAGCCAAATTGATTTATCCGGCCGATAAGTTTTAATTGTCAAAATGTGGATTGATATAAGCTTTAAGTTGCTTATATTTAAAAGAAAAATATACATGTACGCAGAGAATAATTATCAAACGATTATATGGTTTGCTTCTTCGCTCTGGGACACTTAGTTTTCTCATGATATAGTGAGATGGTAAGATTAAATGATGAAAAGGTATTTTTACTGGTCAGGAATAAAATAAAATTATACTTGACTGTAAACTGTGGTGTACAAACTCAAGTTTCCTACTGTAATTTCTTTCCTTAATCATAAAGGTTTAAGAAGTCATCAATTCAACTTTTTATTTATTTAAGTAAAGTTTTCAATTAAACCATACACGATAATGCGTAACGAAAGCAATTCCATTGGATATGTAACTCACATTATTGACATAAACATAAAACCCTCCAAACGCAAAACAAGTGGCGCCAGGAGCCGGCGGCCCGCCTCGCAGGCCACTCCGAGGTGACCCAGTTTCGTCCAGCGCAATTTCATTATCATCGTTTTTGTATTCTTGTTTGTTTACCGCCATCGTCACTCGCATGACTCGCGTGAACGTCAACTTGGGCGACGGCTTCAGCTTTGTTGATTTATGGTCGTTCAACATTATTTTGCATTTTTTGTGTCACATCATTTACATAATTGTCTCTTTGGGTGTGTGTAGGTTCCTCTTTATATTTTCTTTTCACGGTATAAGTACTGCCTGCCACTACAAGTTCTCCGCTACACAAATCCTAAGCACCGTTACATAGGATATTTACTGATTCGCCGATACTTGATCCATTTACATGGATTGTGGTTACACCGAGACAGTGTCGTGCCGAGGCTTATAATGTCAGTGCAAGGACCGCAGTGCATACCGTTCCTATTTATGTATGCATATTAACTTGTGTAACATGTTGAACGAAAGAACTTGGTGATTAAATTTCATCTTGGTAAGTTTTCAAATAAAGAGTTTTAGAAAAAAATGGTATTTTTTATCCTAAGGGTACTCAGTACGAATGCTAATTACATGACTCACGTGAAGCATGTTCATGTTTGTTTTAATACGTTGTCCATGTACAAAAGTGCCTTGTTAGTTGCGTCCTACATTTCCTTTTGGATATTTCAACAAATTTTTCCTTTTTGTTCACGTGTGCGAACTTGTGCATGTTCGCTGTCACTCCCATATGTCACATGTCAACATGAAAAGGTTTTAATTGTGTTTTCGTCCACACTTGTTCTAAATGTTTGTAGTCTTGTATGAAACAATTTTCTATGGGTTCATTTAAAGTGGTTGAACCCTTTGTACTTGGACTCTTGTGTTACCATCATCACCACCATCACCATGCAAATCCCGCCTTTAATACTAATTAGAATAAATGAAACGTGTGGTGGACTGGCAGTGGTAATGCCCGTTTGATAATGCAATTTCACAACGATTCAGTTCACCACAAAACGTAGCAATTGTATCACGAGTTAGATCAAATTTATTTTTATATTTAGTAACATCTGTAAATAATCCAAGTTCTCACAGTTGAAATTAGTTTACGTTGATCTCGAGTTGAACATAACCGCTTGTTGTGACTGAGATTAGCTCGTATAAATAAAACATGAGCTCACGTTCCACCAGATTGATATGATCTCGAGACATGAGTAACGTAATTATGTTACTCATCGCATGCGATTGATTGAGTGGTGCGGGCTATACTCGAGTATCGGAGGTATCTGTGCCCTTTGACTCATCTACAATTAGTTGAGTGTTATCTATTAAGATTTTTATTGGCAATCACAATCGACTAGAAGTATCTATAAAGTTTTTAACTACTTGGATTATAAAGTCGCGTTCGACACCGAATATTAATTTAATTTTCGTATTAATGTTAGATTTTTTTTGTTCTTGATTTTTACCCACTAATCTATAAATCAGAATTTTAATTGATGATTCTAAATACCGATATTGGATCCTAAATGGTAGAAAGAAACATGATGCCAACATATTTAACGTAGAAATTTATTGTAATTAGTCCTTCCCTTAATACTCTTAGGTTAAATCTCCATTAAACCTTGAAATATAAAGAGCAATTTTCAAATGAAGGCAGGATAATGAGGGCGGCTCAGTGGAGCGGGATACAAAAAGCCGTTGCCGTAACGAAGTCCCAGCTGAAAGCTCGGGTTTTCAGCGCCCACTCCACGGGGCGTCAACCCCGCGAGGGATCTTAGTGGTCCAATGTAGGGGAAGGCGCGGGAGCGGGAATGCGGGGACCTTGAGGGTTTTGGGTAACTGATGATGATCTTTTTAATAATGTACTCTTTTTTAACGAGTCTAGGGGTAAAAGGGGACTATGTGTTTTACAAGGCTTTGTCTATTTGTGTTTTAAGATTTTGATGCGATGTTTTCTTTTCTGTAATCAGCTTTTTTTTAGTTAAAGTGCCTTTTAATAAGCTTAATCCATACAATTAGCCATTTCATAACTGTTTGTTTTTGGATTATTTTTTTGTGAAAGAGTTTTATGAATTTACTTAAGTATGTACAATAATATTTACAATTCTTTTTGTTATAATAAAATGTTTTGTTAATCTTCGGTTCGTTTTTAAGCATTTTTACATCGTATAATACACTCTTATCTTGTTCCGTAAAAGGGGAAATTGAATCCAATGCACTCAGGTTGTAATCTAATAAGATTTGCATATATTTAGGTAAGCTTTATCGAATTTCATATATTCATACAAATATTGCTTATAGATATAGCATAGATTTGTTCACCGGTAAGTATAAAATCTCGGCCGTAATGAGTCGAAGCTGTTGAGCTGAAAATTGTTTTCAACCGCACCCTTCATAGTGCTTCAACCCTACGTGGGCTCCCTAAGCGCGTGTACAGAGCAAGTGCGAGCGACCGTACGTGATTCATAAGTGTTATTGCTTTGAATTTTACGTACGAGGTTCCGGGGGTTGCGTGTGGACCTTGGAGGTTTTTCAATTTTTATACAGCTACTCTAGATAGTTATTAACGAAAGTAGCTAATGTCATTAATAGAAACTATCCAGCAAATTCATATTAAGTATTTTTCATTAAACCTGCTTGTTGTTTATTTTTTTGCTTTTAACTAACGTATTTGCTTTTTTTAACATATTAAAATAAGTTTTTTTTTTAACATAGGAGTAGCAGACGAGCATGCAGTCCACCTAATGGTAAGTGGCTACTTCCGCTCATGTACATCTGTAATCAGTCCCAGATAGGATTACATGTTCCTACCTGAGGTCGGCCACAGATTCGCCGATACCCCTGAGGACTAAGCTGGAACGCCTCGGAAAATTCTGTCTCCCTTACCACACCCTACCAACTGAAACACAGCAGCGCCTAATACTACTGTTATTAGGTAGAAATAGGTGTGGCGGTGGTGCCGCCGGAGTCGAACCACAAAGGGTTCTCCCACCTTCGAAAGAAAAGATCACTTATTTTGATATGACGAAGCGTCTAACTTCAATTATATTAAATTCTATACATTAATTAAGATTTTTCAAGAACCTGTAATACACAGAACAATAGACTTTATTAGTAAAGGGTATTTTATCGGGTAAAAAATAAAATAGTGAAAACGTGTTAGACTTGCAAAAATTCAAGATTTCGCTGGTTCTGCTACTTCATCAAGCTCTCAAGTAGTTTTCCCGGGTCGCTCCCCCGCTTTCATCTCCGAAAATATTGGCTGGCGTTACTTACTCAGCAGCGATCAGTGTTCAACTAACCATCGACCATTGTTATCTGGAGGGCTTCTGAAGTAAACTCCACGTCTCTAGTGCACCAATCAACCGGTCTACAGTTCGAGTGGGATTCGTATGTGGTTATGTAAGCTTCCGTTTAAGAGGCGCGTGGGATGTTTTTGTATAAGGGGATAAGGGGGTAAAAAGGCTTATTGTTACGTGTTGATTTGTAAGACTTGTCTAAATAGTTTAGTTTAGTGTTCAAGGTTAACCGTAAGCATGATGATTAACTGAACATTTGCACTTTAATGCAGTTATTTATTTATTTACTCAAAACTTAGATGTAACCTTACAGGCTAACTTAATGCGTTAGTGTAGTGAAAACAAATTAATTAAAATTGATAATTAAATTAAATATTATTTTATGTTGACATTACAATTTCTTTCTTTTTATTTATGTTCATTTATGCAAAAGTATTCGCTTACAAATTAAGTTAAATTTATATTGTTACATTAATGTCATAATAGTGCGTTTGAATAGATTTCTGTAGCAGTCATTGAAGTATGCCGTTAGCGGCGTGAAAGATATAATATTTACAATTTACAATAGCTAATAATAACCTGTTTAAAAACTTCAGAAACGATAACATCGAATGGAATTTATATTGTCTTACTTATTATTACACAAAATCACCGATATAACTTATTAATTGGTAGTTAAATAATTAATACTCCTTAATTATATAACTTATAGATACTTTTAAGACGTTTATATCATGAGAGTTTTTAAGCCCTTTAGTAAATGCATACTCACAAAGCGTTATAAATTACATTAGTCATTCATCCATAATTATAGGGATAATTAATTTTCTTTTCGACACGTAGAAGGGTTCAACACGTTAATTAATTCAGGTAGGCCTTTATTATTAAGGGTTCGACCTTACCACATAATTCAATTAGATAATAATCAAAAGTGTGAATATTATTAATAACTTGAAAGTTTATTACGTTTATAAAATAATGGTATAATACTATGTAACCTTTTAAATATGACAGAACTCCCTTTTTCCATGAAGACACCACCGCCTTACATTTCTCTCCTCTAACAGGAATGTAGCGCTGCTGTGTTAAAAGGTGTCGTAAAACAAATACAGTTTCCTGAGCCACTCCGACATAGTTAAATACTCAGGGGTAGCACCTCATTCATGCCTCACCGTATGTACCACTCCAATCCTCCTCGAGATTGTTTACAGATGTCCATTGCGGGCAGTGGCTTCTTAACCCTTGATGACATGAACTATATGTTCGCTTTCTATGTCTATCAGAAGAATAAGAAGTACGTTAAAATTTACTTACATAATGTGATTTAATTGTTAGTAAGTTGTAGTTTAACAAGTGAAATTAATGAAGTTTCATATGTTTAGAAAATGTTCACCTAGAAATGTATTTACTTTGTATGCAGTTCCTGTTAAATTGTACTTTAGTCAATGTTTACTCACTTAGATCATAGTATAGATCTGTGACCTTAGTAGGTACTTACTTGTACCTACATATAAAGCGTGTAAAACAAAACACTAATTTAAAATATCTATAGTTGTTATTGTAACAGCCTGTTAGGTTCCAGTTAATTTAAATGAATGAAATTCCTTTAACCACTTTTACCACAATTTACTATGATTTAATATATCTATCCGCTTTCAACACTAACCATTTTTCCGAGATTCAAACGGAATCATCCCGTACAATGATTTATTGGAATGTGACGTAAAACGTATGGGAAAAGCAAATTCCCCGTTAGCCTAACACTAACTGTGGAAACTACGTGTTTTTGTTCGAGTTTTTACTGTTAACACATAAACTTGTGTTGGGAATAACTGACGGATAGTTATTGCACCTAATTGTAGGTGATCACGGCAAAAAGTAGCCGTCTGCTAAGGATTGATAACTAATCCAGCACCAAGTAAGTCTTACTTCAAATTAATTACAAAATAAAAAGGGCTTACTAAAAGAGGGGATACTTAAAACGTAAATTCTAATGGTTTCGATACTCTGCAGCTACTAACCTAAGATAAATAATTCGACACGAGACATATATGATGTTTCTGTTGTGTTACGTCAATCAGATAGATTGTTCCTAATAGTTTCATATACAATGATCGCCTGTTAAAATTAATATTTTTTAATTAATATTTTACACAGTAAACGGCCATTTCTAGTTAAGTGTGCTATGGTATTCACGAGTAATTGCATTGTGTTTATATTTTTTTCTCTCTTAATTACTCAGAAAACTAATGACATCTTAGCATCCATTACCTTTAGGCACTAAAACCATTCATATTCTCACATACTCACAGTCTGTATTTGTTTAAACCTTTTGAGCCTTAAATTATTCCAAAACAAAATAGTCCTACTAACGAAACATCACGTTATGTAGACCAATGCACATACACATGTGGCAATTGAGCGACGCTACGTGGGTCCCCATAGATTAGTCACGTTTGTCTGTCTGTTTGCCTATTGTTCCACTAAATGGTCTAATCTACGCTCTATTTGACGTTCCGGCTATTAATATTGCGTAAAAGTACGCGAGCCTGTGACGCTTTGTGGCGCGTGCGGTTGTGTTACTGGTTTAAATAAATGTTGCATGTTTGTGTACATTGTTATTGTATTTTTATGTAAGAGATTTTACAGTATTGACTCTAATACAACAAAGAATAGCATTTATAAATAGCGTCGATATTTTTCTAAGAAATGGGATGCACCTGATGCGGCCCGCCTGATAGTAAATGGCCCCATAGATAGATATGATATATGTGATTGAAATCTTGCTTGAGATCAGCTATAGATGCGTTTCTATCATTGAAGACTAAGTTGAAATGACTCTTGTAAGCGTTTCCGCCTTATCACTTATATCTTTCGAAAAAGAACACAATGATTACTAATGTTATTAGGTAGAAATAAGTTTGGCAATGGAACCTATTGAGTTAAACCACGAAGTGTTCTTAACTGTAAAGAACTAAGTTTTAAGTTGAATTATTCTACCAACACAAATTTAAAGTGTAAATTGTTTCATCAACACCAATGTATCTAGTTATCTAGATACCTAGACCAGGAGGCGTTAATCATTTGTCACCGTTATTATGATTGTCCACCTACACGCACATTTTTGCAAATTGTGTCACACGCTCCCACACACGCGACAAACAGGCACGGAGGTTGTTGCCTCTTATGAACAATTGACACGGACTTTCAAATGTTAAATGAATTTTACGTTCAATTTAGGCAGTCAAATTACGACTGTTTGGTATGAATGTATGTGAATCCTCATCGGATGAAAACAAATTTGATGCAATCCCTTGTGGATTGATGATCCCTTGCACTTCCCAATGGTTTTCACTAGTGACCAATCAGTGTCTGTTATTTTCAGATCAATATCTAGAAGTAGAACTACGGACTTCGATTTCTGGCTGAAACGTGTGAATGCTGACTGAAATAAATGAGGCAGTGAGGACTTAATGATTTTTATACGACCAAGAGCTGCTGTACTTACTTTTTCATGATCATCAGCTACTAAATATATTTTTTAAGTGTCTACTCCCATAAAGATAGTAGATATATTATGTAAAATGTACGACATATTACGAAAAATATTGCAAAAAATAAATTCATACCATTTTTTGCTAGATATTCTTTCAACAACGGTTTGCGCCAATTTGATACTCGACAGGCGCCATTTATTAGTCTGGACCTCTCTGGATCGTATTTCGCGCCGGATTAATTGTTTTACGACCTACTTTACACCCGGCGACTCAATGCAGTGTGCTTCAAATTGTAGAGTAGGCCGTTTGGAAATTGTTCCAGCTACGACTGGTTTCCTGCCGTCGATTGCTGTAAATTCCTCTATTGCTTCCTCTAGTTTGTGGTTATTATACTTGGTACGATCGTAGTTAAAGGCAGGATATATGAGTCCACAACTAACAAAATCTTTCCGACGTCATCGAAGCCACTACCACCTGTCGGAATGAGAGGGGTTCAGGCAACAGTCCACCCCGGCGATCAAGTGCCGATTGGTAGATTTCATACACGCTTGAGAAGTGATATTAAAAGAACTCTTCAGGCATGTTGGTTTTCTCAATATGTTATACTTTACCGTTCCGTTATAGGTTATGATTTATCCATTCATGTAACGGTCAGGGTATTATGCTGATAGTGTAAATACTTTATTTGCTATCCTATGGGTCATTTTGTGGCATATGAGATTGTTGATCAGCTTTATAATCAGCCGTATGATCTATAGCTTTTCCTGTTTTAAGCCTCTTCCGTCAGGGACATCCGGCTTAGGATATCCACCAACTTATCCCATTGCTCTTTAAGATTTAGATCTTCCACGGAAATCTTGAGCTTATCAGATGAAACCATTTCCTTTATAGGTACGATCTCCATTTCCTTATTTATATCTTATCTTAAAATATTAGATGCATACGCTCAAACACCTCGGGCAATCTGATATAATCTGGCACCTGGGGCAACCTGGTCAAAGATTAAGCTGAAGCCGGGGTAAGACTTTTAGCATATTTTGTTTTGGTTTTGAGGATATTTTTTAAATTTGGTTGTCCGTTAGTTGAGTCACGCGGAGACCTCTGAATAGGTCGATTTGTCACGGACCAATTCTTGGGATTCTTCTTGAACTCTAACCGGTCAGGCACGCGGGGTTAAAATGTCGACACATCCTGAATTCCGAAATGATGAAATGTTATGAAAAGTACAGGTAAATGAAGCTTTTAGAGGTAGAAAATTATTGTGATTGGAAAAAAAAAATTAAGTTGTTTGGCTGTATACATGTAAGCTCCCAAATACATATGTGTAAAGTCTTCAAGTCTGCTAGTGGACTAAGGACTGCAGCTTAGGTCCCAAACTTAATTGTGAGAAAAGACACGTGCAGTAGTACGACATCTAAGACGATGATAAAGTGTACGCATCGGAAGTTAGTATCGCTTTAGTCCTATTGACGTCATCTTGTGTCCTTACGAGCTTAAAATAACCATGTTATCAGGATAACATTCTCGACAAGCTACTTGACTGAAAGTGCTCGCTTTTATTTCCTCTGATGAACTTTCTTCTTTCATTAATTCTTTAATGTTTCATTTCATATTTTTTTTAATGTATGGTCGTATGTATACGCCGGACAATTTTTAGGGTTCCGTACCCAAATGATAAAAACGGAACCCTATTGTTAAGACTTCGTTGACTGTCCTCCTGTCCGTCTGTCACAGGGCTCTATCTCTGGAATCGTAAAAGATGGACACTTTAATGAGTACTATTGAAAATAATAAAATGAATAAAAAAACAAGTAAAAAATAATAAATATTTGGTACGGAAGCCTCTATGTGTGTTAGACTCATTCTTGGCGAATTATTGCACTTCATCCTCTTGAACAACTTGGAGATAATATTATACGCAGTATCAATTTTGCATGGGACTTCCCACCCATAATAAACAATGGGTAATTTTAACCAATGTGAGGTATATCGTTTTACTTAAATACATAAATGATCCTTAAATTACACTGGTTTTATTTGGTTCGATTGTAAATAACTAACCTAACAACTAATGCAGCGAAAATATGTTTACCGGTTGACCTTCTAGCCTAAATACATATATATATACGATGATAAAATAAAGTATTTCAGTTAAAACTTTATAATATGACCACCCGTCACCCGTGTACCGGGTGTGAAACAGTGCGTTCCGGGTTCAGTTCTTGCCCAGGCAGATATCTAAGCAATGTTTTAAATTACTGTTCTTGGTAAAATAGATATGGGTTTTGTTTGTTTATTCGTCTTTATGCCCATAGCCCATGTCTATGTGCCCATAGAACTCATGACATAAAAAAGTCCTAAGAGGCTACGTTTAAAGAGGCAGGTATTTATTAATTTTTCATTTATATCAAAATAAATGCGATAGACTACTAGGATAGCATAGCTTATGGGAGTGGATGCCATAGTGGGCGTGTAACGGGGCGACAATCGCGCCATTATGTCCATACTCGGCGGCACGGGCGTCGAACCCGCGACCACATGGTCGGCGTTATCGACGCATCTGCGGTTTCTACTTGTATGTAGCTAGTTATGAGGGAAATTATAAATAATCCTTTTGTGACATAAAATGATTTAAATAGTATCTGCTGTGGGCATAAAAACTTACGACAAGCTTAATGACAATCATTAAATTCTAGACGTTTGGTAAGATATTAAGAATCGTTTATAATTTTATTCGAGTTTTGTAAATTGAGAGTGAAGGTAATATTAGACAGAACGATATATTGATCAAAATAAATAATACTGGTCGCATTGACTATTGGATTCCCAAGACTATCATTATAGTATTCAAGATAGTTTCCCAAAAAATTATCGATATTAACTTTTGTAGACACGACTTTCTTAAATTACATATTCTTTTCTAGTAGATGCATATGCTTTAAAATATAAGACATTGCCGTTGGTTGTTTCCGACCATTTGTAGAAACGTTGCCAAATAAGTAAACCAATGCGAATTATATTAAATGGGCCACCGTTTATCTGATGTTGTCATTTGACTGGTACAACCTTTTATATCTGCGCCTTACTGTTCTTACTGTTATATCTACGTAGAGCCTGTACTTAATATTGAGACAGATATGGTGTCTTAAATGTAAGGATTAGTAGATATAGTGTTGATAGTATATCTGATATCCAAAAGCCAAACTTGGATTCCCTGTGTTGTTGGTGCTATGGACACACAAAGAGACAAATACACAAACACTAAGACCAGGAAACAGAAGTCTACATTCATCAGTTAAATATCTGTCTGGCCAGGGATCGAACCCGGGATCCTCTGCGCGTCAGGCCGGTATGGTGACCGCTTTGCCACGGGGAACCACAGAATAGTATTAGATGAGCCATGTAATGATGAGCCATTAAAAAACTTAATAAAGTCGACACCTAGTCTTCTTTACGTTCTTGACTTCTAAAACATTAAATTATGCATATTAGTCACAATCTACTACCAGATTATAATACAAAGTCTTTCACACTTTGTTGTAGACGCACTTCCTTTTTCCCTACTTTACAAAGACGATAAATATTAGGCGGTGCTTAAATTATATTTTAAATGTAAAGGCTCCTTCACACTTGTACATATTCACTTGTTGGTACCTAAGCTAAGAAAATCCACATAGCCGCGATCAGATACCAACCGATACTTCCGGTCGATTATCTATCCGTAGAAATGAAAATTTTCGTCTCTGCCGTATCTACCTACCTTCGGTGTCTGTGAATGTGAACGGAGCTCAAGGCGTCGGTAATGTATAATGCCACCATTTAGTTTCACGTTGGCCGGGATGTGAACCCGCAGTGACATGTGTGTTGTCGTCCGTGCTTCCGGCGTTTCGAATGACTGTCTGAACTGCTGGCTATACTTACATTACGTACGAAGACTCATATGCAAGTATGAACTAAATGTACGACGTATGGAGCTCTGCTCGAGTTACTAGTAGGTAATTATGTTAATCGTCGCATAGTTTTTCGTTGTTCTTTCTTCCCTATTTCTTCCCTATGATATCGGTCTAGTTGTTTGAAAGGTGTACTTAAAACAATGCTGTCACTAATAGGCATTGTAACTGAATCCTTACGGGTAACAAGGCATTTGTGATCGATTTCAAATTGATCTACTTGTTCTGTATAAAAAAAATCTATGATGTTTCCAATCTATGATGTGGTCCGTCGCTAAAGAATATCAGGATTTGCGATCGATTTCAAATGGGTATCCTTTTTGTCTGTAAATTTTTTTCTATGATGTCTCATAAGTCCGTAGATAGAAGTGAACACTGAATATCATATGGATTGCGAACTCGACGTATTATTGCAGAAACTTAATATTCAGCGACACTTTAGGATAACTGAATTGCATTATGAAACAGTGCATATAACAAAGATATCATTTAGTTCAGTATCTACTGGCAGCATGTGTGCCGCGTCGCGTTAGTTTCCGGCGTCGGCGCGGAACTGTCGCGAATGACAATGTACAGCTTTGTGTGTATCGAGAGCATGGGCAGTGGGCACTGGGTAGTGAGTACTGGGCATCGGGCACTGGTGCGCTTTGTTTGTTGTTCGTTACGCTGGATTAGCGAGCGTGTGTGTATTGTTGGGTTTACGGTTTTTAGTGTTGATTGAGTTCAATCTAGTCCCAATATTGCTAGTGTCGTAGTTAAAGCTGTAACTATCTATTTTGTCTGTCTATCAATCTTATGTATGACTTGTAATTATGAAACATTTTTTGTAACATGGCATGTACAGACTTTTCCGAGGCGTTCCAGCTTAGTCCTCGGGGGTAGCGGCGCATCTGTAGCCGACCTCAGGTAGGAATATTTAATCCTATCTGGGGTTGATTACAGATGTCCATGGGCGGCAGTAGCCACTTACCATCAGGTGTCTGCATGCTCGTCTGCTACTCTTATATTATAAAAAAAAAAAAAACAAAAAAATGTACACTGTACAGGCAGGGATAGCTTAGTGGTTGGTATTCTGCCTGTTAATCGAGGAGTCCGAGGTTCGAATCCCAGTCACACATTTCTGAATTTTGAAGTTATGTTCTGTTATGAATTTTGAAATTGCAGTTATGTATTTTGAAGTTTTGGAAATTACTGATGTAGGTACTTTTAGATCTAAAGATGTGTGAAATATTCCAATTCGAACTTGATTGAAAACCCTCTCACTCGTAAGGAGACTCGTGGAGGTGGACTCTTTGGAACAACAATGCGTTGACGATGAAATAGAAGAAATCGGATAATATAGGTACAACACAAAATAATGTCTTTAAAAGTACCCCTTTCTATTTTTAACTTGTATTTTTAGATGTAAGAGTATAATGTCCGGATGAGGATTGATATAAAAAGTCAGTACTAGTGGGAGGCGGTAATGGGATTGCGTGTCTATCAACATATGGGCACTCCGATGGATTGAAGGAAAGTCAGAGATGTTAATGTTGAAATTAAAGGAATTAAATATCTTATTTCACAATTATGTTGCTTACAATTATAACATCATTATCAACGCAATATTATAAGTAATACTTTAAATCTTTTATGGCAGCCTTGATGAGTCTACAGCTCTACACAGATGGTCTGTAGTTATAACTAATGAAGCATACGGTCTGTCGGTGGTTCAGCTGCAGTTTTGTCAATGTAATTTTGAAGTCTAAATGCAGACCGTAGTGTCTAAAGAGCATCTACTTATCACTACTACAATTTCATGGGTTGTTTTGCGATGGAGACGAAACGGTGAAAGAAACTCCACAACATGCAAAACACATTTCGCTTACTTACAGATTCGTATTTTTTAAATATAGGAGTAATAGACGAGCATGCAGTACACCTGATGGTAAGTGGCTGCCGCCGCCCATAGACATCTGTAATCAACCCCAGATAGGATTAGACATTCCTACCTGAGGTCGGCCACAGATGCGACGCTACCCCTGAGGGCCAAGCTGGAACGCCACACAAAAGTATGTCTCTCTTACCACACTCTTCAGACCGGAACACAGCAGTGCTTAATACTGCTGTGATGAAATAGAAATAGGTGTGGCGGTGGTGCCGCTGGAGCAGAACCTTTAAAATTATTTTATAACAGTATTTTAGCGGGTGTTTACCAAATTCTTTTCACAATTCAAGATTCCACTCATAATTCGACTAAAGTGAATCAAGTGCGCGGTGTACACCGGCTCCGTAGCCGTGGAAGGTAAACAAGTTGATATTATTGAATAATGCCCGGCGCCCGTGGGCTCTCGCTATCTAACCTGTTTACGCTGAGTACGCTTACAGAAATCGACTGAACGTATGCCATGTTTTGTGACAATCATATGCTTGAAAATTTGGATGACTTTTGAAACTTTGGAAGGAGGAATTTTAAGAGGAAAAATAGTTTTCCTTTATCTTTCGAAATCCAAAAGTAAGAGTATTTATCTGTGCTTTTTATACGGTTTTTATTAGTATATCTTATGTATATGTAAATAGCTAGAAATGTATAGGTATTTTAACATAATTTTCACCGATTTTACCAATCAATTTAACCAAATCTTATCTCTAAAAGGCAAAGACAAGAAATGTTAAGAAATAACTATGTAAATAAGGTATTTTCAAAAGTGCAGGTCGCCAGCAAACGATTTATAATTCCTACGTCATTTTAATATATTAAGCCTAGACTAAGATTAATTTTATGCTTAATTTGTGTTTTATTCCGCACTGTAGTATGAGATTACAAATCCGTCTTACCAGGTGTCCTAATGAAATCTATATCATATAGGTACGGTACCAAATATGTGAAACCATAAAAGTTAACTATCATCAGATAATAACCCAACTGAACTTCCACATGACCGGTCTTTATCAATAATGAATAAGAAATACCGTTGTATTTATAAACGGTCCAAGTCGTATTAGCCCAAGAGCCGGTAAGGAATTTAAGAAAGTATTCGATAAGAGTAAACATTGCAACGTAGCACTCTACCTTTTATAATCCATCTATACTGAATTGCTAGCCTACCAGACGACAGTAGTGTGATGATTTACACGTCAACGAATTTTACAAATTGCCGTTTTTGTAAATGAAATTGTTAATAAGGGTTTGATTCTTAAATTATACGTTTCAGTGTATGTCATGACAAAAAAGTGTAAGGCAATTGGCGGTACGACATGCTTACTGTTTACCAGTTCCACGCCGATACGCTATTCCACACTACCAACCTCACAAGCACAACAATACAGCATACGCGATTTTGAATTACATCAAGTAAACTACAACAATATAAACGAAGCAGTCTCCAAAATTTCCTTTCCAGCGCCCTGTCTATTGAACGCATGCGTTGTTGACTAGTAAGCAGAAAATCAAGTTAACATAGCGTGAGCCGGAGTCTCTGCGGGCGCAACACTGGCTAGCCATTACCAGTTCCACGCCGATACACCATTGAGCAATACCAACCTTACCAACAACACAACACAGGTGATTTTGAATCCCCCCAACATAAAGAACCAGTCGGTGTGGGCTTCGCGCTAACGATTAAGATGGATCAATTGCTTGCACATGACGCTCGTACTATCTCGGCTATAAATAATGTATCTGTGTTCGTCTGTTGCTTAATTACGCTCCAACGAAGCTATCTGCGGAAATATAGTCTCAGAGAATGTTTGTACGTTTATAACAAGGTTATTTTGGACATCAGAGTAGATTCCTTCTATTAATAAGTTGTTATTCTTATAAGGATTGGTGTTGAAGATATTTTTGCGTTATTTTATCTAGAACTAAAGTTCCAGATCCATACGAGCCGTATGGTTGAATTAAAATCAAGTAATCGAACGTAAGTCGCAAGTTAAAATAATACATGCATTGCTATATATAAGAATTATGTTGGCATGTTTGAAAATCTGCCCCCTTAAACCAGTCCATATGTTGCATTGGTATTGCCTTATAAGTCAAACATTTTGTCATTATTGTATTAATTTTACTTCCTACATCTAAAATGTCCAAATTTATTTAATTTAATTCTCCTACTCTATCAAGATGGTTGTCCGAACTTCAGCCTTTTGTCAGTGTTACTCGTACCTCAGTATAATTAACGAAGGGTCTTATTTATTCTTAGGCATCGTGCTCGACTTGATTGGGTTTAAAGAGATCTAAGTCAAATGCTTTTGACGTTTAATTAAAGGAAATCGTTGAAACCTTTCATTCCGTGACCGGGAATATTAAGGTCCCGTCGACGATTTCTAAGATGAAATGATTGAAACATTTTACTTCCGAGGCTTCATTTGAGTACTTATACAGTACTCAAATGAAGCCTCACTCTCTGCAAATAAAGAATCTTAAAATGCTAGAATTTATTTACTTATTTATTGGATAATGATAATGTTATATACAGTATAATTTTCGAAACAATAAAACTAAATACTAATTAAACTAAAAATAAAAATCAAATTAGAATAATGCTAGAATTGTAGGTCTTTGCGAGAGTAAATACGCACAAAATAAACTATTAACTGCCAACCACATTGGTAGCACTACATCACGCCTCCATACCAAATCGCAAAATTATCACACAATATTAGATACAGTTTTTGACTATACATAGAATATAGATATAGAAAAGATACCAATGGCCATAATTCGTGGATATTTTAATCACCCGATAGGTCATCAAGCTGGTTTGGAAGAGCTCTTAAATACTGATAAATCGTACGAGGAAGTAAAAAATATAGTTAGGTTAAAATATTGCAAAGCCTAATAGATAAAGTTGAAAGTTGGCCAGCAATCAAGAGGGCACAGAGCCAATACACAACGCCTGATGAACTTGAATTTATACGAGAGTGCATTGCCCGGTTATGCAACACACTACTGCTCCTACTAGCCACGGGATTTGACGGGACTCCAGTCAGAAGGGTTGTTTAGCTTGATAGCCATAGTGCTGGCTAAATAAACTTAGTTACATTTTTAACTTAGTTACATTTGTATAAATTTGAAAACATGGATATTTCTCTGCCATGGTTATTGTTTCAGCGCATGAAATTAATTTCTAACATGCAAGTAACTTCAAAATAACAGATGTTTGGGATTTGTTTAAAACTCTAAAACGGTTTACGCAATAGCAATATGTGAATATATTTGTAGATTTCAATACAGCTTCATTGGGAAAGATGGGTGTGCTAACGAAACTTAGGTGCGTAGAAGAAGTGAAGATTGATTCCTCGAAGCCGTGACTCGGAGACTTGCTTTATTCGTGGAAGGCTTTGAAGAAAATATAATATTTTGTTTATGTTCGTATATTTTACGCGATAGAAACTGGCTATATGCACGCTTACCTACCGTCTATATGATAGTAAGTAATGACTGTATTCAGTGCCATCGAGATTTATTAAGATACGAGAAAAAAGAATATGGGTGATAACTAAAGATCGGTCTTTTTAAAGTAATGTAATCAGCAAGTTAGACAGTTAATCATCAACATAGACACTGGCAATCAAAGATATTAGTAATCTGTAACTTACCCCATACATTGGAACAGGTAACGTAGCTAAAGTTGGCAAGAGGTACATTGTAACCCTAGAGCGTCAATATAAAACACCTCAAAATTGGACCATTTGACTTCATGAATGTATTGATATTAAACATTCCGTATGAAGTACATTCAAAATGTTGTTGCGTGACGTCACAGCGGACATCCTTTGTATTCGCATTGTTGTCTACTCAAATGATATCAACATGTGACATTATAGCATTTGTATATTTTTTGGCATGAAGGAATGTGCTACTGTGGTGAAATCCGTTTACGTTTTGGTCATTGCAATTTATGCTCGTATGTATGGTTTAACCTCTAACGTGTTAGTCTAATCTTTCCCGTCATACGGATTACTCACGCCCAATTTTCGGAATCATTTAACTAGTTTTAAACCTTAAATTTCCTTCCTCATGACTAGCCGTGATGAATGTAACTTTTTGTGCAGTCAATATAATTTGGACTGACAGTACGTCTATCATCCTGTACAGTTTCTGTGCTGGTCATAGACATTCCCTAATTTACGCTAGCCATTGAAGAATTATGCCATCACATTGCGCTTGACTGTAAATGTTAATGACTGTTTTGAATGTTAGTTATGTAAAAAAAAATCGCAGAAAGAGGTGAAATGATTATGTGGAATAATATCGACAACCATTCACCCATTATTATCCAACTACTCAGTACATGTTTCCTCATAAAATAAGCCTACTGCACCTAGTGTAGATTAGTATGTTAAACACATCTCGACGACTTAATAAAGAACTCAGGAATGCAGGGTTTCCTTGCGATAGACCAAGTAATAATTAATTTACATTATGGACCGTTTCAAACTTCATAATCAATTCAAATGTCTTCTTACTTATGCCGCCAATGTTGTCTCATTGTATATTAATTTTTATTAACTGTACTTGTCCAGGCTCTTTAATCCACGGCGATTATAATCTGTCCGTGACATCGGCACACCGTTAGATCGCGATCACGATGTTTTAATGAACTGAGTTTATAGAGCTTCATGAAAAACTTAATTTGACTCGCTAAAAATGCGCAAGTTGTATTTGAATTTAATTTAATAAAAATGTAATTATATTTTTTTTATCGTAAATAATTGGTAGATGAGACATTGAGGGATGCTGGGTGCATTCAAGTCTGGAAGTTACGCCCAGGTACCATTCTCGTATGTGTAAAATATACGCAAAACTGCAATGCATGTCTCTGCGTCATGTAGCAACTATTACAAATAGTGTTTTCGTAAAAGTATCTCATTACCAATATACATATTTTATTGTTTACTTGACAAACCATGTGCACGTGTTGAACCAGTCTTTCTCAAAGTGGATGACAACGATAACGCTCCAGGTAGGCACCTTGAGCCTGCAGGAGGTGCAAAGAACCCAGAGAAAATTAGTGCTGAAGTTTCGAGGTTAAGTTTTTGTTATACATATATCAAATGAGGATCAAACTACAAAACTCGAGCGTATTCTGTTTGACTCATCTGTGAAAATTTTCCGTTTTAAAATTTGGGTGGCGCTAAAAATAATCCATTTCCAAGTGGACGGTCAAAATAACCATGTATCGACCATAGTAAGTTTGAGAACCTCTGTGTCACACTATCCCCGACTCCAACAGTTGCAGAATCAAAACACCATTACCCCACACGAGTGATTACCATTTAAACGACTTTGTAATAAGATTCACGTTTAATTATCACTCTTTATGTAAGGGAGGTCAGCTTACATTGGATACGAATAACACCTTTAAAGGTATGTTGTTATGGTTGATACTCGGTGGTGTGACTGTCACCTTTGACTGGGCGGGCAGTCACGAGGTCTCGGCAGTTATGGCGACCGCCCGTGGAGTTGTGCGGCACTGGTATGCTGAATAGGTTACTTTCTTACCTCAGGATATTAGCCTGAAGATATTGTATGTGAGATCGTGAAATTCAATCTTTACAACAATGTTTCATATTGTCGGGATATGGAAACTTATTAATTTTGATAAAATTGATCAAAAGACGTATATAATTGTACTGAAGCATTTCTATGTTCACTAATGTATTGTCTCAATCTTGGAAACAGAAAAATAAGTGAAAAAGCGTTTGGACATTTCGGCATCGAAAGATTACACAGTTTTATTTTGGAACCGCATACTTAATTGTATTTGTTTGCTAGTCGTTTTTTTGCAACGTTGCTTGTGACGCCAAATGATAGGTGATTGATTTATGCCCGTTGGCCACTTACGAAAAATAGCAGTGGGTACAGTGGAAGTAATTCACAGAACAACAAAAGTAAACATGTATGGTGAAAAGTCCAGAACGTGCCGAGTTGCCATGGAGCCAAACTTCGCCGAAATAGATAGGGGATGGAGTTACCTATTATTATTTATGCTATTTTTGGATTCGA
Source organism: Epargyreus clarus (assembly GCF_041222505.1). Classification (NCBI taxonomy): domain Eukaryota; kingdom Metazoa; phylum Arthropoda; class Insecta; order Lepidoptera; family Hesperiidae; genus Epargyreus; species Epargyreus clarus. Next base: position 13,786,452 of record NW_027332212.1, read on the forward strand.
CGTCTCAGGATTTGGGAACAATTTCGGGAAGTTTCACGTGTGGAGTTTTAATAAATTGTACTCTACTTATTATTACCTATTTTTTTTACTTATAGTATCTAATGTTATTTCGGACATATGTGGTTTAAATGAATCATATCCGTGAGTCATAAAACATATGACATTGAAATAAAAATAATATATGGAAGTCGATAAAATTTGTCGTTACCAAAATATGTGGGAATGGAACGAGTAAATTATGTAAAATTTGTATAATAAATGATAAATATATAGTGTTAATATATAGTGGTAAGATATATATATATATAGATATATATAGTGTTAAGATATAATTTCCTTAAAGAGTACAAGTTATAGCTTCTGAAGATCATAGTTGATATAAAATTAATATGAAACAGTTAAATGGGTGAGCGCTATTGGTTAAATTTTATACACGCTTCCATATTTGAGAGAGAACCTTCAGCTGGTCCCGGTTGTAATCATTGGATCAGAGCGGGCAGTAGAACACTCGAAAAACTTTTGGCGGTTTGAAAACACCTGACACTTAAAGTTTGACGACATTTACTACTGTGGTAACGAGCAACGCGTGGAATACTTTAAACCTTCACAAGCAGTAGGACAGTAATACATATGCAGCTCAACATTACTTCTCTCGGAACTGAAATGGAATCCTTACTCAGTACTAACACATAAAGGCTTCACAGAAAGACAATGTACTTTCGTGAATCAGAGAATTAGCCTTTTTAATATATATTTAGCTGAAAGGCCAAGCTTTCGAGCAATCTCGATTGCGAGTCGTCACGCGACAGGCGACTTCAAGATAGTGAAGTACGCCAGCGCTCGCTCAGAATATCACGCGAGCTCATTTCATTCAATTCAATTTAAGCTTTCCAAAGATATAAAGTTTTAGGTATACCATCTTATGCTTTGCGAGCGATGCTTGGATTAGATTACATGATGATAAGATTTATAACGCGATAATGTGCTGCTATATTTTAGTTAAAGGCATATTATTTTTTTTGTTGATTCCGAGGTCTTCCTCGGAATGCACCGGAGTTCTTCTTAACGCGCTGGCCCTCGCAGTTTCTGCCAAGCCAAGAATTAGATTCGTCACTCACCTTTAGGTGTTTACAGGGTATGCGGCTACACATAGCTTACAATAGCCAGCTATTTCGATACAATTCGAGGTCACAATGTTGCTGCCAGCGAACCCGAGAGCCCCCTGTTAGTCTTCCGTTTCAACAGGAAAGGCATTCTAATCTACTCATCAGAGACCGCAATAATCTGAAATCAATTTCAGATGGAAGTCTTATCTTTTTGGGTTTGATCGCCATTTTCCAGGACCATTTACCGACTCGTTTGTTAATTCGAATCTTTGAAAAAACAAACCAAGTCCGAGAAAAGCTATATATCCTGACAGTTGTTGACTGATAAGACAGGTGTTATCAGTCAATTAATATTATCGTAAGTATTGCAAATCTTTATTGCCGTGTTATCTGGGAGTTAGAATTATTTGCATCCACACCTCCACACTTTAAACAATTTTGAAATAAAAAGTCTACGATGTTCCTTAAAAGTCTATCCTTGGGTCTAAGTTCTCTCCATCAATACAATCCTATCATCAATTAGTTTAAGATAGAAAAAGTTATACCGGCAACCAAAATACTTAAAATTTTATATATTTTAGGCAAAAGACTTAAAATTTTATATATTTAGAACATTCGTAGCGTTTAAATAAACACATGAACACTTCAATCTACTTATTATCTTATAACGCCTCGTATTGCAATTTTTATTGCAACGTTATCTGAGTATTCTATTATACTGCGCGATACGGCGATAGTAACAATTATTTTTTGTGCAGATACTCGCGTTGTTGCTTGTATGTCAATTATTTTTAATGACTCTGTTCGCAATATTGTAATTGTTTGCGAGCTTTCAAATAAATATATTTTATTCAAATAGCACTAACTTAAATACGGAGATGAAGGTGATTAGAATACCTACCTTTGATTTATTTTATTACGTAAATACGTATTCTATTAGTCATCGCAGGAAATAGAAAATATGTGAATAATTTAATGGAATTACCGCTGACCTAGAACTTTGATTATCCAAAGGTCGCGATCCATATTTGAGTTAAATGTAAGCTATTAATAGAATCACAAATTATATTCTTATGATATTGATAATAAATTATGATTCATTATAGTTTTTATTACGAAAATTAATTATTCCATTTCGTTGGGGAGGGAGGGTTGAGGAGGGATCGGATCACTTAACTGAACACCTGATCCTCTAATCCAATTGAATCAGTTCTCTTCAATTTTATAATCGGTTTCACTTTAAAGACATTGAATACCTTACCGTTTATCGGGGAAATTAGTTCATTCACAAACCACAAACGGTTTAGCCCTTCGATCGGATCTTTGAGGCTTCGACTCTGTTGAAGGTCGCGGTCTATATTCGAACTGTTTGATCGTTCGACGCAGATACACAACGTGGGACTGAATCACTCGAGTGTATCTCTGCGATAGTGATGCTATTCTTGTCGATATACTTATTAAAATAATGGCTTACGTCGATAATAACAATTGTTATATTGGCTTCTAAATATATCCTTGAAATGTTTAAAAAATTCTAAATTTATTCTGATTCTTAATCGCTTAATGCCGCGTGGTCTTTCAATATTATTGAAGGCAAAGTTGTAGAAATTGAGCCCTGATTTCACAAGTCCGCAAGGACCCGATTCCGAATTTGGCAGAAAATAAATTTCAGTATCCAAAATTAAACCGAATAATAAGACAATTTAAGTTCGGATGGTGAGACAGTCATTATTTCCAAATGTATTTTTGAGTACACCTATGAGGATTTTTTTTCAAAGGAACACATACGAGTATAAACGTGAACATTTTTCCAATTTGTTTTTTCTAAGTAAAATCACTTTCACTCTTAACGATATTTCTATAATCGTCTCTCGTGTATGTACAGCATTCGTTAGCTACCAATATAATCGCTCTGCATTCATACGCGGCTATGAAATATTTACTCCTAACGATGTGTCGTTAGCGAAACTGCGGTGTTTGTGTGAAAGTAAATAATATAATTGCTTCCTTTCTTCAGCGATCGAGCGTACACATTTTTTGTGCTTCTAGTTTAAAATGTTTAAATGCTTTATGCCTAATGTGAGGATTGACGCAATTTGTCGACTTTTCCCATTAACGTGGTTTAAGAAGAATATTCTATTTCATTTATCATCATTAGTTGTCTCCCCTGCTCAATATATTTTTCTCTCACTTTCCACCTTGTTAGCCGACACCGTCACCTGTAAAAAAAGAATCCTTACCCGTATAATTGTACCCACCCACACTCGTTCTATTTTTGGTTTTCATCTGAATTCATGGTGTCGAGCTCGTTTCTTAACATTGTATTTTTATCTTTTCATTTTACTACATTAAAGGTGCTTATCTTTTTAAACTATTCTCTAGGAAACAGTCTTTTCAGTCTTTAATCGTTCCTCAAAAGTGGCAGATTATTTCATCTTTCATCTCATTGGTTTCAAGATCGACCATAGAATCTGCGGGCTAATGAAACTTGTAATAAATTGAATAAATATCCATTTTAATAGCAACATATGTATGTCTAGTAATTAAAGTACTAGAATTATTACATTTATTTAATGTTACTTTTAGTACTTTACATAAAATATAATAATATGACATTAACCCACTGTTAATGTCATATTCTATCACTGTTACAGTTATGTGTCTAAATAAAAGTAGTAAACATAGCACATGAATAATCTTCAAGGATCTGCTCATGTGTGCCTTTGTAGTGTACTCATAATTATTGTAATTAAACATTTCCATTACATGCAACCATATAAGCATGATGATCTCAATGTAATGTATGCACGGTCTATTACACAACTACACAATGGCTTTTAAATGTACGTACTTAATATTCATATGGCGTATTTCCTCGTTGTTTTTCTGCGTGATTCATCCTCGAGTGACACGACGTGACATTGTCGTTTCGCAAGCGTGCCGGGTGATCCGCTGGCCTCATACATGATCTGCCTGGTAATGATGATCGAGATGAAAACGAAAGGATTTGCCGAAATTGCTGTAATATTGCTAATGTAGGTACAAAGCTGTAGGCACTATGTTACAATGCTGTATGCACTGCGTGCATAATAGGCAGTAAAATTAGACATGTTATTGATTACAGGGATTAAGATTTTGTCTGTCTAAGTGTTATCTAAGCGACATAAATATGTTTATGCTTTTGAAGACTAAGTTGGCTTCGTGCGAAGAACCTGTGTGTCCTCAAGATTAATGTGAATAGGCTTCTTCTTGGGCAAGCGTGTTTCATCCTAGGCTTTATCTTTACTTAATATCAAGTGAGAGTCAAAAAGCGCATGTATCGTAAAGTAAAAACAATAATATTGATCCTTACTACACTAGCCTCAAACAAATACGTAACATTTCTAATTTAGAACTAAATTTATTTTATAAAGGTAGTAAAAAACTATACAATCGATATCGATAAAACAATCCGTACAACACTAATGTGATAAATGATAAATATAGATCTTGTATACCTTACAATTCATTCAGAATGACGCTACCAAAATATAATACGATCGTGAGTCAAAGTGAATCAACGGTCGCACACCACTAATTCTGGTTATGTTTAGTTTTTATAACCGTAATTTATCGATACAGATGTACAACGACACCACGTTTAATTATAGACGGAGTAAATATAGATTTTATGTTTATTTCGTATTTTATTGAGAGCGGCGCCACAGATTTAATGTTTGATTGTGAATGAGTGTTTATATGTGTAACGTAAGTTATTAATATTCAATCTGGATAGTGGCTTTGACTACCAAATCGATCAATGTTTTGCCTAACTAAGACCAAAATTTGCCAATTTCTAATATGAAATAATGGTCAAATGTCGGGCTATCGAAAATTTCTCAACACCTTGTACGTATGCAAGCTGAGATTGTTGGAGCACAGCTGCTCCCCCGGGTATGATCACCTAGCCCAGGGGTCGGCGACCTTTTAAGTCGAAAGAGCCAATTGTAATTTTAATTTCTTTATTTTTCAAAATTAAATCGTATTTCCGTTCGGAACTAAAGCTTCACATCGGACGAGCCGCATGTGGCTCGCGAGCCGCAGGTTGCCGACCCCTGACCTAGCCCAGCAAAGGATCTACCTTTGCCAAATACGAATATTAAAGTTTAAGATTCCATAATTTCTAGAATTCTATCGCGCGGTAGATGTACCTACTATGCTACACGCTTCAACGTCATTCATTACTAAAACCATTTCCGTAAAACTCTTGACCAATAGTGTTTAAACTTTAGACTCTTACCGTGCATTCAGTGCTTTAGTGTTCCCGGCGAACCTGTAACGTAGTGGGGTCGTTAAATCGCCCCGCAGTGAGCCAATCTCATAACTGGTGTCTCTCAATCTTGGCTAATGGTCTTCCTGCCTCGTAAACTGACGCAAAATGCTTGTAAGGCACTGTGCATATAGATTATGTTGTTTTCTTACGGTTAATGTTATGGTTCAATTTATTAAGAGTGGTTAGGAAATGTGGGGTTTCTTTTAGAATATTAAAGTGCGGAGGATGCAGTTCATTTGGTGGTAAACCGCCGCTTCCCCCCCCCCCCCATGGAAATGAAGATCAACTCCAAGTAAGACTGAATACTTGTCTGAAATTCGTAGGATTTATAGTGATAAATCCTACGAATTTCAGAGAGGAGTAGTGACTCCTGCTAGCTTCATATGTAAGTTAGCCCTGCCATTGAATCACAATAACTGATTTACGTTAGAAATAGGTGGTGGCGGTGGTACCTTTCCTGTCGAATTATACTAGGTTGACTGCCTTTTTCACTTCTATTAGAAGATGAAACTCAAAATGTCCTTTTAGTATATTTAGTACTTTTAGAATATGGTGTGTTATTGTGTGAACGTGCCCTTAGTGGTGTTGCTCGAACACCGCCGAGTGCAACTTACCTGCCACATTAATTTTGCTTGGAAACTTAATTAAAATACTAATTATAATTGTAATAACGATTTCTACACTCATAGCCCACACACACAAGGACGAGTGCACAGACATGGAACAGAAATCTAAATTTGTCATTTGGATATCTGTTTACACGGGATTTGAACCCGGAACTCTGTCAAATCGGTAAGATGGTTACTTCTACTACAAGTATGTAGTAAGTAACCGCTATCTTAATAAACCTAATGTTTTTGTCAATTCTTGTTTGGTCCGAAATCTAGAAATATGTTTCACTTAATGTTTTCTACACTCTACGGTTGCAATATGAAAAATTAAACATTTAAGACTAATCCATGCAAATTAACTGTTAACGATAGATAGAATGTTGAAGGTGGTAGAACCCTTTGTGGTTCGACTCCGGCGGCACCACCGCCACACCTATTTCTACCTTTTTTTTTTTCTTGAGGGGGAAACCTTCAAAAGGTACCCGACGACGTGGGAGCGACGCCGGGTTATGTGGGATTTTTACCGCACTAAAACCCCCCCGGTGGCCGTCCTCAACGCTTGTTGGAGAACTCCGGGATCTCCGACGGAACACAACCGGAGCCCTCCAAGCGCGATGCCCCGATCGGGCTCTACCCTGGGGGAGCAGTTTTCGCTCCTCCCACACCATGTAGTGTTTACGACGGTATGCGACTACACATACCGCCGTCCTTCCCGGGGTCGCTAGCTGGACGGTTCGAGCTCCCACTCTTGTCGCCCGCAACCCCGGAAGCCCCCTTTTAGTCGCCAATAACAGCAGTATTAGGCGCTGCTGTGTTCCGGTTTGAAGGGTGTGGTACGGGAGACAGACTTTTCCGAGGCGTTCCAGCTTAGTCCTCAGGGGTAGCGGCGCATCTGTGGCCGACCTCAGGTAGGAATACCTAATCCAATCAATCTGGGGTTGATTACAGATATCCATGGGCGGCAGTAGCCACTTACCATCAGGTGGACTGCATGCTCGTCTGCTACTCTTATATTATAAAAAAATAAAAAATAAGATGGTACTTTAAATTAGAAAGCGGGAGCTGATTATTCACGGAATGTGGACATTTCATAACGTTCGGTCTTGTTCCGACATTAACCATAGCACCATGGTTTTAACACTTCTGTGTATAACTTGGTTCAATCAATATTGTAATTCATAATGACAATTGGGACATACATGGCCAAGAGTCGAATAGAGAATGACGATAAGGATTACCGTGCAGTTTAGTATGTATGTCATTGTTGCCATTATTGCGTACCTATAACTTGCTTCAATAAATATTGTAATCCGAAATGGTAGCATATGTCTAATTTTCTGCAATGTGAGCAAGAAACATAAGAACAATCCTTATTAGAGATCGAAGGAACAATCATACAAATTGATAAAGTTCCCCATTTGCGATTTCAAATTCATAAGCTTTTTGGATTTTCTTATAAGTTTTATATGTACCTAGCTACTGCTGCCCATAGACATCCATAAACAACCCCAGTTAAGATTAAAGTCCCGCCAAAAGTCGATCACAATGTTCCTATAAGGACGGAGTTGGAACGCCTCGTGTAACCATGCTTTCTTTACCACATCCTTCAAAGCGGCTTAGCACTGCTATTATTAAGCAGAAATGAATGTGACGGTGGTGCCACCGGTGTCGTACCACATGGGGATCCACATCATCATTACAAACTTCATTCAAAACATGTTGTATACTATTCCCTACTAGGCTAGATAGGTAGGTAGCTACTCTTAGTACCGTGCACATCAACTTTCTACCAGCATGTTTAATGGAGGTGAACAAAACGCCGATCGAGCGATAGGGAAACAATGCTTTGACCTCCGGCCGCGTCGGTCCCGTGGGTCCCGTCACACTAAACTTTTGCACCGGCGCCTGCGCATCAAGGTCATCGCGAACGCCTCGCATGTAAATAAGAAAGCTTAGCTTGATAGTGATGGCATCAATGGTGGTGGAACTGTGACCCCATCGTTAAATCTAGTTTTTTATAATGAAGGTGTACCAAACGAGCATAGAGTCCACCTTATGGTCAGTGGCTACTGACGCCCATGGACAACTATAATCAACCTAGGATAAGATTATTTGAAACTAAGTTGGAACGTCTCGATTTAAACCGGAACATAACAGTGCTTAATACAGCTGTTATGAGACAAAAATAATAAGGCAGAAATAGATGTGTGTAAATATCGGAAATTTCAAGCATATAAGATTCTCGTGTTTTCATTATTTATTTCAAACACGTACTCAAATAAGGTGGAAAAATTCTAAGGTGTATCTAGGCTCTGAATCCACAGTGTAAGGCCAGAATTGATGTTTCTATAGGCTATCTGCTGCCTATTTGATACATCCTCAAAATTAAGAGAACATGTCATACCACACAAAAGAGGCAGTTACCAATTGGTATTTTAAGAAACTGTGCGTCATCCAAGAAGCGAGCGGGCAGACTCTCATTTGAATGGAGTAGGCGGCACCATTCAAGTAGGTGATCGATTCATACTAATATTTGCAGGTTGTGAGCCGGCACGGGTCGTTCACCTTACGATTCGAGCTGAACAGTTTTTCTCTACGCATGTCTTGTGGGATAAGTCATAGACTTGAGGAGTCTAACTTCCATTGAAATATAGTTTGACAGGAAGCTTAGATGCAATTATGTAGGATTACGTACTGTATGAAAATTGAATATCCATTTTTATACAATTGTGGTAAACTTGGAGCGTTCCCCATCACAATTCTTCTATGTGAATAGGTGGTGAGGGTTGCAGATTATTATTTAATTACTAAGCCATTTCGGATATTTTCAAACAAGCAAGGCGATGCGGTTTGAATCTATTCCTATTTCCTGTTTGGTATCGATATCAACCGGGAAATATGGATGGGAGGGCTTCAAAGTGTGTATGAAATTGAGCCATTCCACGCAACTTCCGATCGCGCCCGATATTGCTCAACTTTTCGGTTAACTGTACAAGCTGCAGGGCTATGCTCAATTCAATACTTATCTACAGCTGATATCAAATTTCGTAAGGGGCCGTAGAGCGGTGCACCTGTTCGTTGCACCTTGCACCCTCTGCATATTTTAACGTCTTCAACCAAAAGTTTGGTCAGCAGTGACTAGTGATGAATACTAGTGAATTTGTAGTGATGGACTTTAGTGCTACTTGGACTTATATCAACGAAGTCTTCAAAACGTGAGACGTGCACCACTCATTAGTTTAATTAGAGTAGCTAATTAATATTTTGCCTACAATCAACATTCGACATTTGACAATTTGTTCAATCTAAAAATTGTCCAATGTTTATCTTTGAAAGGCCAAAATATATTCGTCTGAAGTGATTCAGGATGCTATAAAATGTTGTTAATTAACCGTACTGGTATCATTGTCTTACTTTTTGTATTTGAAAGGCGTACTTATTTATTGTTTTGTCTACTCCTAGTTGAAAATGTTTATAAATGACATAAACTGTAGTAATCATCACAATCAGCTATTATACGTTTGATTTTTCGTCCACTGCCTTGATTTGCCTTTTTGTTTTCCTACATTTAGAACGTGGATACTCGCCACTCTTCTCATATTGTACCATACACGTAACGAAATGTGTGGGATCACGCCTCGGCATCATAATTGAACTCGCCATCTATGCTAATGCGGGCTGCTCCATTACAAGGCACGTATGCTCCTACGCCACTCACCGTTACCCAATAATGGGCCTTAAATCATTAATTAATAAGTGCCACTCATCCTCATAAATAAACAATCGGTGATCACAATTAATGTTGCATGTTCATGTTTTGAAACGTGGCTGACTGTTCTCCAACGTCTGTTAATGTGTGCGCATTAGTTTCTTTCGTCATCCTTAGGGACTTCCCACCTGGCTGCCACGGTAGTAGGGCAAGGAGCATTGAAAATTTTGTATAGGATCTTCAGTTTTAAAAACTGCACTTTATTATTATACATCATTTGTTCCTATTATCATTTAGTTATTTATTTTATAATTATCTCTACCTTTGCTTATTCAATATTCTTTACATTTGCTGTTCATTATCAGTGATGACTTGTGTGTAATAAAACAACTAATCAACACATTAAAATTTGAAGGTGGTAGAACCCTTAATGGTTCGAGTCCGGCACCACCGCGACACTTATTTCTGCGTCATAACAGCAGAGTTAAGCGCTGCTGTGTTCGGGTTTGAAAGGTGTGGTAAGGAACACATACTTTACCGAGGCGTCCCTACTTGGCCGACCTCTGGTAGGAATATCTAATCTTATCGGGGGTTGATTACGGATGTCCAGTACTACCTTACCAGGCGGTAGCTACTTACCATCAGGTGGATTGCATGCTCGTCTGCTACTCCTACATTATAAAAAAAATAGTAATTTCACATACACACGTTTTTTTTATTCTAATTATTTTAAATTCAAAAATAATCTTTTCAAAATTGATTCAAAGAGAATTCATTGAACGTCAACAAACTACCACCGCTTCGGAAGGTTTTTCGCTATGTTAATTTCAATGTTTTTGTAATAATCCCAAGTGTCACAAGCGGAATTTAGTTTATCCCCTACCTTTCATTTCTTGACATTGAGTGAAGGCGTTTAAGGGTGTTACGGTATTACCATGTCGTGCGAGTACTCAATCTTGATTTTCTGTTAATTGATTCTTGTACAGCCATCAGTCAGTTTAATTTGTTTTTTTGCATACTTTTTGCATGCCAGGACGTACATCGCTTTTTGCAGCAAGTAACCGTACATTTTTTAGGCACGTGTTCTACAAAAAGTTATCGTGTAAATGATGATTTGCCATTACGGTTCATTATGTCCCATCTTAGTAACAAGAGTTGCCTCTGTAGTGGTATTCTCGTATATGTAAGTTTTGTTCGTACTTTGCATTAGTAATTTGTAATTGTCTTATGGTGTTCTACAATCTGTTCCTAGGGTGAATTTCTTTGTAGATCTTATCATGTATGTGGTTGCAATTAATGTGTTATTATTATTTTCAAGTAAACAATATAAATTAGGATTTATATTGTTTACGACCGAATTTATGACCAGCTCGTAATATCACAGATATCATAAGAAGGCGTATGAGCTTGGAAAAGAGATTTGTATTTTATTTATTGGAGACTTTTATAAATACAGACTTTTTCTTAGAATTTTGCTATGAACGTGAATCTTGCTTAGAACTGGAAGTGAGAACCGTACGCCAGGGATTATCAGATTTCAAGAAATCCATTCATCGAAGTGTTTCTTGATACTCGCATCAAAGTGGATCCAATAAGCGCAGGGCCAATAAACCGGATTAATTTGTCACTGCCAAGTGCGATTAGACCTCGTTTAGTTTACAAGAGTCGCTTGCCCCCGTCGAGGGAATACTGAACAGGACCGACGAGTTTAGAAAACCCGTCCTGATTAGGGCTGCTGTTTGTCTACTGTCCGCTTTTGTTTTGGTGAGGGAACAATTCGATGTTAGTGTTGCCGTAATCTAACTAGTTATGCAATTTGACCATGTGTATCTTTTTCTTCATTCAGATATAGCTGTTATAATGTCAACGTCACGTTGTCATTGCAAGAAACTAATAATAACATGACTGAATTGACATCTTGACTCGACAAGGCTTAAAGGCTTTTTTTAGGTGCTTTAGGGGAATAATAAAAAACCTGTAATAGTGAGCCATGGAGACTCTAGACATTCTTCAGATGAGGGAGAAACTTGTGTGAGTGGTAGGACAGGACATGCAAAAGTGCGAGCAGAGTCATGCGAAGACCATCAGCAAAATCCATGAGAACTGATTATACAGAACACTACACGTATCGTAACTTATAAGTCTTAAATAGTTTCACAAACGTGATAGTATATATTTACTATTAAATGTCTGCACAATGTCTTTACATACATTACATAATCAATCATCATAATTTGTACCATAGCATGGCGAAATTTTTAAGATCCGTTCTGATCCAAGTAATCCGATCCGACAGTCGAGCGTCGAGAATGAACGATTCAATGTTTCATTTATTACAAATAATCTTATTTACATAATAACAGTTTATATAAACATTTATTTTCACAGCAACAATGTTTACGATAACTGTAGACTGTAGAATGTTTTGCTACCGGAGAGCATGAGACAGCAATTTTCCATAAATTAATGCAATACCGGTAATACAACGCCATTCGCGTTATGTCGTCATGATGCTAAGGCGTGGTAACTTAAGATCTTACAAATGAAATCTTTAAATCAGTAAGCAATTTACTAGGTTTAGCTTTAATGCTTTTTTATGATTCACTACACAAGTATTTCTACAATTGGGAAAGGCTTGAAAAATATTTTTTATGAGTTTGAACTTGTAAAGAAGCATGTAGTCAACCTGATGGTAAATAATGACTGCCTCCTAAGTACATGTGTAATCAAGTTTATGTGTATAAAATTTTACCTGAAACGGATCACAGATTAATTGCCTCTCCTGAGAAATGACATGGCCGGTTCATATGTAAGTTGGCCGACATCCGCCTTTCCACCGATATGCAATAACTGATCCACGCGAGGGAGTTGCGGCTTATCACATCACAATATAAAATCAACGCACAATATATCATCCGAATGATGCGATTATAACGTCATTAGATCGCGTAACAAGTGAGTGTGAGATAGTTTCCGTAATTTTCTTACGAACGTAACGCAATACCGGCAACGTTGCGCGCCCCGCGTAATAATATCGCCGAGATGACGCCGCGATTATGTTACATTCCACACGACGGATGATCTTGAAAGTATGCTTTAAGTAATCCAATTGGTGAATTATGTTTTATTCACGATGTTATATTATGAAACTAGAAATTGAAAGGACAAAAAAGAATCTGCTTAAAAATATTCCCTATATCACTCCCATAATTTAGACGAACCAGCTAAAATTCATTTTGAAATCCGTCAAGCCGGTTACCAACCCTCCGCAGTTGGGTTAAAATGAAAATACTGCTCTTTTTACGACTTAGAGCGGACTTTTCTATCTGTTTTTTAAACAAGGTTTAAATAAATATATTCCCCTGTGTACCGTTGAGAGCCCGATCTAATATTCTTCTTTGTTCTTTATTAAAATAAAATTGCCAGTGGAAAGCACGTCCCCAGCCATAAGATATTGAATAAATTAAAATTAAGAAATATGTATTTGTATACTGAAAATTTATCAAGTTCTCTATGAGTACTAAGCTCTCTATAAGTAAAACTCCTTAATAACTTGTGATGTTTCATTTGCTTTATTTTGTCTGAATACGTTTTACTTAAGACAAAGAAATGACAGACCGTGACATCTTGACAAAGCGACAAAACCTCGAAGATCATTACAACCTAAATACCTCGGTTTCCAATGATACAAATTCATAAATCACGAACCGTGTTTTACCTTTCATCGCCTTATGGGGAGGGCCAGTTAAATCAGTCCCTAAAACGGACATCAAAACCTCGATCTAAGGCTAATCAGACTCGGGGGCACTGGAGAAAGTCAGATGACAATCTGTCGCAGTCGAGGTGGGTGTCCTGGATCAACTCCCTGGTAATTGATCCGGCCCAAGGCATCTTTCTATTCCGATAAATCTACAATCCATTTTTTTTTGGAGTACATCCTGATATTTTGTGACAAACGTTCTACTCGTATCTTAAAATGGAACAACTATAGTAATATGAAATGATGATGATGATGATAGATCAAAGGTCATGCGGTTTGGCGTGACGAGAATTTGATTGTTGGCCAATGTTGATAACTTTGTATTCGACCGATGAAAATAACACTATCATACGAAAACCGCAATCGAGTAGCACTTTTGACCAATATCAGCGTTATCGTTGTATTGTTATTGTTCAAAAATATCATAATTTTACAATTTGTAAGATTTAATTCCATGCAACTTTTATTAACAACCAACATATGTGCTGATGGTGTGTTGATGTTCAACTTTACCTTTCAATTTAGTTTTCTTTTTGGGACACCCGATATGATCGTGCCTGCATCCTAGTTTATTCGCAGATACGAGTTAAGATCTAGAGATATTCAGGGGTGGCCTGGAGCCATAACGAGATATATATTGGCAAAGCCTTTAAAGTGGGCGTCGGAATGAACCTACACACCTTCAAGACGGTAACCCTATGCCGTACCGTTATGGATGTTGTGTTTCACGAAGGCTCGTGGCCTTAGGCACTTTGTGTCTTATTTCTTGGGAATGAAGGGTGTGTAAAGTGGCTTCGTGAGTTGATCCAGCTGTGCCGAGGTGTAGTGCTCGCCGACCAACGTGTCGAGAACTGGTTCGATTGACCGATTCTTGTTTAGATATGCCCGTTCGAATGTATGCGCCTTGTATATGGAAATATTAATGGGTTGATAATGTTGGGAATTTCTGGTGTACACGGTGAATGAATGATTTTAATACAGTTTGGAGTGAATTTTTGTGGTGTGGGTGTTGAAAATTTTTTTATACAGATGCTTACTATGTTATTTGGATGGCCACAGTGTAAATATCACATTTGTAGGAAATTTGAAAAATATTTCTAATGTTTGGTGAATATTCTCTTAAATTTTCTTAAGATGTATCAATAGAGTTTGTAAAAATTACATATGTTAACAAGTTTTAATTTATGCTGTGCATAAACGAACATTATATATCGAGTTGCATCGAAAAAACCAAAACACAATCAGAATTACGACCATACTCACCCGAGGCGTTCGAACTTAGTCCTCAGCGATAGCAACGCATCTGTGGCCGACCCTAGGTATAACTCTTGTTTTATCTGGGCTCTAGTTAAAGTCTACACATGTCCGTCAGCGGCAACAGCCACATACTATATAATCAAGCGGACTATAGTTATACACCTGATGGTATGCGGTTGTTGCCACTCGTTTGCTAATATCATATCATAAAAAACAACTTCCATGAAAAGCATTGCCTGGCAGTCGAGTTCACCTGCAGATTAGAATTATCAGTTAAAAAAATATTGCAACTTGTTGACCTACACATATGAACATGCTATGAAGTTATAACATAAAATGAAAATTGTAAAATATCCAACTGGAATGGATTTGCAATTTAAATATATGTCATATTTTAGTACTGAGTTCAGTTTAGATTCCACTCAATTTTACCTACCATTGTAGTCTCTTCTTAGAATTAATATATAATTAATTCCAATATGTTATTGTTACAATAATAACTATGACTTAACTTGTTTGTTGTTCTGAATAAATTTAATTCATAAACAATAGTCTGTATTCGGGACGTTTCTGTGTATTTATGTCCTAACTCTACTAAGTATGTCGTAAATTTCCATTACAACATTGCCTTATTTATCCAAATGAAGTACCCACAATGTAATTACGGTGTTTTATTTATAATAACCTACTAAAATTGATGATGCGGTGAAAAATGCGCATATTTGGCTTAAAAATAGTTTTCAGTTAAAGAACTCTATAATGTCTTTTTATACAGCATTACCTTGTATAGTCAATTTTGGACAAATTTACAATATTTTTAGTTACATAAAATAAAGATTCTTTCATGAAAGTTGAATTTCGTAGTTAGGATGGTGAGGCTGGCATTGTTATAATTCCATACGATTATATTAAAACCTGATGATGAGTTATTCTCATCAAATTTCTTTACCACGGCACTATTTTCTTCAGGCCTGCTCGATGATCTTGATGTGACTTAAAAACGTTTCGAAGGGTTTCGACAATTCCTAACGTGAAATATAAATTGTTGCAGGCGTCCATGGACCTGCCGCCGGACAAGGCGAAACTGCTGCGGAACTACGACCTGGAGAAGAAATGGGAGATCATCTGCGACCAGGACATGGTCCAGGCGAAGGACTCGCCCGCGCACTACCTCAACAAGCTGCGGACGTACCTCGACCCGAAGGCCTCCAGGAGTCACAGGGTTAGTATCTTGTCATAAAAATGGTATGTTGCATTCATACGTTTGACACTTGCCACAAATTAGAAACGCGTGGACGCGACGCAAGCGCTTGCGACAAATTCTCTTTGATTTGCTAAAATATCGATACTCTGTTGGATGAGCTACAAGTGCTTTCAAACCTACACAAAGAAAGTCAAACGCTCTATCCGCACATTTGATTTTCAACGAATTTTTTTACTTAATATTGGCTTTGGTTTATATGGTATAGTTCGATTGAGTGAGTGTTAAATAGACTGTTCATGTAAGTATATGAATAAGGTACACGAGCACCAACTTAATATGGTCCCTACCCCGCCGCTCAACACCGTTAGGGTTACAAACAATGCACCATACGTCAATGGGGGCATCATAAACATGCATACATACATACATACACGATTGTATAGACAGTGACTGATGGCACACATTTTGATGTACTATATCGTTTATACAGACAGTAACCTAGTCTTTTATTGTGGTAAAGTGAGGGTTACTGTTGCTCGTGTCTAACCTTCGATATTATCAACGATGTCTGTCTTAGACATCCCAGCAGGGATAGCGAGCTAGAGGTTTAAACAGCGGAGTTTGAATGTCGTATCCACGCACCTCACAGTTTTTAAATATATGTGTTTTAAACTTGTTAACGATGACTTACACTCCAGACGAAAAGCTAGTGTTGGTTTAGCAAGCAGATTAATTTCACAGATTAGTCAAGTCGGAGATTTACAATACATGTGTAGTAGCGGCATCAGTGTTCCTACATCTAGATATTACACGAACTAACATGCAACACACAAGTTAAACCATTGGATCTACAAGCATGAAATTTTACACAAAAATTATTTGCATATCGTATTTGAGCACTAACAAAGGATTGCTGGAAATTCATCCCTTAAAAGGGGATAGAAGTTTTAGTAGTCTTTACCTGGCGCCTAAAGTAAACAAACGAATAAAGTGAAACCAGTACCTTAAAGGGGATCAAGTAGCTGCTTATAAGTACGAGTATGTTTGGAAGTATCAGTAATGTAATGCATGATCCCTACCCTGCCGCTTCGCACCGTTAGGGTTACAGACAATGCACCATACGTCAATGGGAGCATCGTACGTATATGGTACATAAACAGTGATGACCCGCATTTTATACCGCTGTATTTTGTCTAGACAGCTCCACTGTTTTATTATAGAAGCAACAAACGAGCATGCAGTCCATATGATGAGATTAATCATACAGAAGGTTGGACACAGATGTGTTGTTACCCTAGAGCAGCGTTTCCCAGCCTTTTTCAGTCCACGGACCTTTAGGAAATCAAGCACAGTTTTCACGGACTCCCTTAATAAAATAAATAGCAAAAAGAACGGATTAGGTATTTATTTTGGTTATTACAGATACAATGTTTTACAGGAGAGCCAGAACAAAATTAACCAATTTATGCATATTTCTTTTTTTTTATAGATTAATAATAGTTTTATTTTTTTAAATTATCATGTGTTTAGATCACATTTTTCTAATAAAACTGGTTTGCTGATTTTTCGTTTTGTGGCCCTTTTGCACTTAATGAGCGATTTATGTATGGTCCAGAGATGACACCGCAGACCCCCATACATATACTCGCGGACCCCCAGGGGTCCGCGGACCACAGGTTGGGAAACTAGGCCCTAGAGGACCAATTTAGAACGCCACGGATAAGTATTTCTCCCTTACCACACTCTTCAAACCGGAACATAGTTGCTCTTAACACAGTAATACTTTGATGTTTATTAACAGCAGTGCTCGAACCATAAAGGGTTCTACCACTCCATAACTCTATAATTTTATCTACGAGATGCCCATCTTACAGTTACAAATTTACATTGAAATTTGATAACCTCCATTCTCATTTCACAAATCAATTATTGTCAAATAGCATATTTATGTTTCAATAAAAATGGCTAGAAATTTTCCCATCACTGCAGCATAGCATATTATTATAATAATTACTTGCGGTAGTAAAACTTTACACGAGTAGTAACAAAAGTTAAATTATGTTTTATAGTACCTGTCTCATATAAAATTACAACTGGAGAGCCAATTCAATTTTTACGTGCTTCTTTACGAGCTGTGGTGTTATAGCTGCTATCATTTTGAAATTGTCTTATAAGGGTACTATCCCATAGGTAATGGTTAATCCAATTTAAGTAATTGGCCTTGGAAAACAATTTTGAACAAGAATGGAGTGGCTATAGATATATTTGAGACACATGTAGAAATCACTTTTTAAAGAAGACCTCAATATCTATTACCATATAGAACTTCCATTACTCTACTTGAAGCCGATTACAGCTGCATTGCCACTGCTGTTGATACTAAGATGGTCATTTGTGGTCCTTTGTGGTTCAACTCCGGCAGCACCACCGCCACACCTATTTCTGCCTCATTGTAGTAGCGTTTAGCGCTGCTGTGTTCTAGTTTGAAGGGTGTGGATAGGGAGACATACTTTTCCTAGGCGTTCCAGCTTGGTCCTCAGGGGTAGCGGCACATCTGTGGCCGACCTCAGGTAGGAATATCTAATCCTATCTGGGGTTGGCTGCAAATGTCCATGGGCGGCAGTAGCCACTTACCATCAGGGGGACTGCATGCTCGTCTCCTACTCCTGTATTATAAAAAATAAGTTCATATGTAAGTCGGTCAGACTTTACACGTTCTACCGAAACCCAAAAATTGTTACACGCTAGAAGTAGGTATAGCAGTAATAGGCGTTGACTCCTCTGACCCTCTATGCATGTATCCACTACGAATATTTTAAAAGTAACTTTCAATAAGGAGTTAAAAATTAGTTACTCGCTTTGAACATCCATAATTGTTATAAAAACCATCGCGTGATCTTAATCACTGGAATACTTAGTTCTTTAGGTCCTTGTCGCAAATACAAGACGATTAATCCACGTCTCGTCCCTTACATACGATGCGATCGCAAATTAAATGGGCTTCATTGTGATTAATGACACGGTGCCGTGGACCGTGGTCTCAGGGTGTGGTGGTGGATGGACTTTTTGGTTTAGCATCCTGTGTGTGTATATTTGCTGCGTTTATTGTCTCGTGTCATTAGCTTCATTGTTAAAGTTCAAGGAGCTTGTAGTGTTGCCAAAGTTGTTCTGTATAACTTAAATATTTTCCTATTGGAATCGACGTTACTTTTATAATCGGACCCATGTTCAATGTTACTACCTGAATAGGTTGAATGAAGGTACATCTATGAAGTCCATGTTATGTCCAAATATATGAAGTCCAGGTTAGCTTGTAGATACGGATAGAAATAAGACAATAAACTTGATTTATGAGTTTTTTTGTTCGCAAACACAATATGTCATCATAATGAGTTTAAGAAAATGGTTTTCGCAAACGCAAATGAGGTATTATTGAACACGGTATCCATAAACGAGCCTACGACATCGACCCGACCTTTCAATTTGTCGTAAGGTGTAAAACGCTCTCAACATGAGTCACTGATTGAAGACGGCGCCGCGCCGTGAGAACCTTGCCTCATGCCAGCTATTGTACCACCCGATTCCAATAATTGTGCCACTGACGATGGATTATTATGTTTTGGAAGTTGTTGTATTTACAAAACATTAGACTGCATGTACTGCATGTCTTTAATAATATTTAATTATCGCTTAAGTATTTTGGTAGACAGTGAAGTATGCTTGAAATGTAAGATTTCGTATACACGAAAGCTGGTTCGAAGAGTGCGTCATATCACTAAGTTAGAGTACTTGAAAGGTAATGGCTCAAATTTGTTTACTTAAATAAACAACCTACCTGTTCTATCCACATAAAAGGCTTCTTCAAAGCCGCACGATAGACAATAATATATGCGGCAGAGATCACAGGAAGTCAATAACGTGAGATACGAATCTCCCAATGTTATCAGGCGATCACGTAACGAGTGTCATCTGATACGCATGAGGTCGCAGTCGTGGGGTCGAGGCGCGTCGCCGCGCGGCTCTTGCGGCCTCAGGCCTCGGGGGTTTGTCGTGTCGCATGGTATAAGCAGAAATAAAAAAAATCCAACTTACACTCATTGCTCCCACACTAAGATTTTTTTATATAATATAGGAGTAGCAGACGAGCATGCAAACCACCTGATGGTAAGTAGCTACTGCCGCTCATGGACATGTGTAAGCTGGAACACCTCGGTAAAAGTATGTCTCCCTTACCACATCATTAAAATCAGAACAAAGTAGCGCTAAACACTGCTGTTATTAGTAGCGGTGGTGCCGCCAGGGTTGGACCACATACGAGTTCTACCACCATCAAAATAAATAAACATTCAACAGCAAGAATATAATTCTTTATTTGTCACTTATTATAGATGTGTGCCTGGACGGTGGTCAGCGGATTTTTTTCGGAGCCAGATCGATACGGTGACCCATGTCAATCAATTTTCATTATAAACTTTTTGTAAAAAAGATCTGGGTTTTCCTCAAACCTGCGAAAAAAATCAAAAGTCGAGACACTTTACATGGGCGCGAAAGGTCCAAGGTCTGTTTGCGCGGCACTTGTAGTGCCTAAGCCGACATTCTGCATTTAACACGAGACAACATTCAACCACCAGATATCATTTTTCCGATAAGAAAAAAAACAAAGGCGTATGTGTCAGAAATCTTAAAGTCTTTAGCATAATCGCTTCCTCTCTTAACTTGAGCCACTCTCAAAACGTGGCGGTTGTATAGATTTCGCTCCAACACACTATAGGAATGCGGACTGTTTAGGATACATCTATCTGATCGGCGTAACGTGCCGTGTTATTTGGTGAGCCATCGTCATCCGCATGTATGATATGCGACCGGCCGTGTCGTGATCGGTTATGATTTATGAGGGGAACAATGAAAGCTTTATACTTTGGGTTTGTCATAACTTGATGTTAAAATAGCGTTATATTATTGACTAAACGTTGATGTCGTGGTTTGTATCAAAGTTTATACAAAGTATTAGATACAAAGTTGAGAAATGTTAGGTGCGTCTCTTGTGCTTGATTTGAATGCGCGTTTCCATACTTCAGAGGGCTATGGAGCTGTCGTTCACGGTTGTTATTTTTTTTTTATATAATATAGGAGTAGCAGACGAGCATGCAGTCCACCTGATGGTAAGTGGCTACTGCCGCCCATGGACATCTGTAATCAACCCCAGATAGGATTAGATATTCCTACCTGAGGTCGGCCACAGATGCGCCGCTACCCCTGAGGACTAAGCTGGAACGCCTCGGAAAAGTATGTCTCCCTTACCACACCCTTCAAACCGGAACACAGCAGCGCCTAACACTGCGGTTATTAGGTAGAAATAGGTGTGGCGGTGGTGCCGCCGGAGTCGAACCACAAAGGGTTCTACCACCTCCAAATTATTGCACTTATTAAAGATGGCTTGACATTGGACATGGGTTGGCCACCAATTTACACTTTTTCACCGATCCATGTTCGAGTATTGTCCTGGAGTATTTTCTAAGATCGAAGTTAGGCAATATTCTTCCTACTATAATTATCTTTGATCAGCAAAACATTGGATAAATTAATTATTAATAATGAACTGTCCATGGGTTGATGTTTCACTTATGATTTATTTTTGAACTCTATCGTATAGTAAAACGTTGATAATCATTTTATTTTTTCAGAAACGAAAAATGGTCGGCGACTCTACATCGACACAAGTTCTCAGGGATTTGGAGATTTCGCTTCGTACCAATCATATAGAGTAAGTTATCAATCCTTTAAATACAACAAGAGTTAAAGTAGAAAAAGTTGAATAGGTTGATTGACATTCATAACAAAGTTCATGGAAAGACACTTACTAGTGTACCAATATGCTGGGACGTTTGCGCGGAAATAACTTTGCCACATTAAAAATGATACGAAAATTATCCAGGTTTGAAATCATGTTAGATATAACTGCTTAGTGCTTACTATCATTACTTGCATTTTTGTGTATTTGTAGCATACATGATATCTTAGCGTAGCAAGAGGTTGAAGGACTACATTATTTGATTACCCCTATATTGCAAAACTCATTATTGTGTAATTACTTAAGTATAGATTACTTTATCTTTCAGATGGGTCCGCGAGTTCCTCAACGAACAGAACCAGGGGCTGGACGTGCTGATCGACTACCTGAGCTTCAGGCTGAGCATGATGCGGCACGAGCAGCGGATAGCGCTCGCCAGGAGCCAGTCCACTGATGGGATCAATCAAGGTAGGGTTTCTGTTTCTGCAAGGTTTTTAGGTTCCAAATTAGAAAATATTTGAGCGAATCAAAAGCCGAAAGAATCACGGTAATTCTGATGGTAAAAGTTGCTTTATAGCAGCAATGTTGGATCCGTTGTGTGCTGATTCGAAAGATGTAATGAAGAAAAGATTGCCCTCCTAGCACCATAGCATCTGTTATAGGATTCGTAAGGATTCCTTCAGCGCGGAGTTAGCTACAGTACGGAGTAGCTACTACTAGCTACATTTCCATTTACAGTACCAATGAGTAATTTCAAATGGTTATTGTCGTATGACCAATCAACTTCAAATAGGATCAGAAGGGCCGATTCGCCCCTGGCCTCCGATCCTGGGGGCCTCCAATCACAGTTGCTAAAAAGGTCATCAGAGCTAAACAATCTATTGAATGTGTATCAGTCAGCTAAAAAACCGTCACCGAATCACAGGCGAACTTCTTACACTGGGGGCCTTCATTTAACTTTCCGTCCTAGGCCTCTGATGACCATAGTCCGCTGCTGCACATATGGTTCTTCTTCTTCTACCACAAAGTACATCATATTCTTCGTTGCCCCCCAGTGAACACAACAACATCGGACTGCAGCGCGCCGACCGAGGGCAGTTCCACCCTGGGCGGGGGCTGGCGGCGGCGCGCGCGCTCCGCGGAGGGCGAGGGCGAGGCGGGCAGCCCGGCGGTCGCGCGCCGCCGCACCCGCCACGCCGCGCGCCTCAACATGGGCGCCTCCACCGACGATATACACGTGTGCATCATGTGCATGCGGGCCATTATGAACAATAAGGTGAGTTGATGTTGTGACATGATGTTCTTGCAGAGATAAGGTTGTTTGTACAGAGAGCAGGATAGTTATGATAAGTTATATGGATTCGGAATGAGAAGGTTATCAGAGTATTATTGATCGTGTTTTGTTTTTATTATAGTAACAGACGAACATGCCGTCCATGATGGTAATTGGCTACTGCCACCCATGGACATCTGTAATCAACCCGAGATAAGATAAGACTTCTAAAAACGGCCACAGACACGTTACTACTCCTGAGGACTAAATTGAAACACCTCATATCACATTTAGCTTACGAAAAAACCTGAGGAAAATGTTAAGTTTTCGCACCAGTCTTTGCAGGATTCCTAAAAATAGTGTGCTTATAAGAAGTGAAAGGGAGTAATGTAAAATAGGGTATAATATTCATTGGTTGCTTATATTAAAAGCAGCAAAAAATATATTTGGCATCTGTAGTTGTGGATAAATTAGGATGTTCTTTGTTTGAAAAAATATTAAATTATGTAACATTTACTGCTTGTTACATATGTAACCACAAAAAATACAATCCCAATGTAATGAAATTCGCATTCGAAAAAAGGGGTTTTCTGAGAAGTGGACTCATTATCAAAGGGACGGCATATAATGTTCTGACGACGACTTAGTCACCAATTGTAATTTCGTATCCATAACTTCCAGTACGGCTTCAACATGGTGATCCAACACCGCGAGGCGATCAACAGCATCGCTCTCTCGTTAGTCCACCACTCGTTGCGCACGAAGGCGCTGGTGCTGGAACTCCTGGCTGCCATCTGCCTGGTGAAGGGTGGCCACCAGATCATCCTCTGCGCGTTCGACAACTTCAAGGAGGTGGTCGGAGAGCCAAGGCGGTTCCACACGTTAATGGAGTACTTTATGAACTATGACTCGTTTCATATTGAGTTTATGGTGAGTTTGTATTTTTTTTTATGTGTAATATAGGCGTGGCAGACGAGCATGCAGTCCATCTGATGGTAAATGGCTACTGCCGGCCATGGACATCTGTAATCAACCCCAGATAGGATTAGATATTCCTACCTGAGGTCGGCTACAGATGCGCCGCTACCCCTGAGGACTAAGCTGGAACGCCTCGGAAAAGTCTGTCTCCCTTACCACACCCTTCAAACCGGAACACAGCAGCGCCTAACACTGCTGTTATTAGGTAGAAATGGTGTGGCGGTGGTGCCGCCGGAGTCGAACCACAAAGGGTTCTACTACCTTCACCTTGTATGTCTCTATCTAAATTGTTATATAAAGACGTTTTGTTTTTTAGTGCTCTAAGGTTGTACGACATAATGCAGTTCAAGAAAGGAACAAAGTAGTGACAGTTATTTTTAGAGAGAATATTTAGTAGTAAACAATTTCTCGTCACTATTTCTGTTATTGTCAAAAACCCCCGCCATTCAATCACGAATGAATGAAATCTATGTATACGGTCTATAGTGAAATCTATGTATAATAGTCTGCAATGAATACTTAGTATTCATTGCAGACTTAGTATTCATTGCAGACTATTAATACTAGGTATTATAGCGTAGGCATAGATACTGCTACTGCTAACTAGAATAGATGTCCCAATAGAGGATGGGTACTTGTATAACAACCTCTGAGGCTTAAGTACAAACGCTTCATACAAAATATTTCTGACATATTATCATTCAAAGTAAAACACAGCAATTACAGAAATAGATTTGACTAATGACCATCAACTGATGAAGAATTTTATTACATTTAAGTGCAAGTAGTATTTTGTAACTACTTCTGACAGAGGATTCATACTTGACAATCATACTTGGGGAGTATCACTTAACTTTCACAGGACTAAATATTTTCTGATTATCGTCCTCAGGTGGCGTGCATGCAATTCGTGAACATAATAGTGCATTCGGTGGAGGACATGAACTTCAGGGTGCACCTGCAGTACGAGTTCACGGCGCTCAAGCTGGACGACTACCTCGAGCGGCTGCGCATGTGCGAGAGCGAGGACCTGCAGGTGAGGGCTCCCAAGGGATCAGATACTGTAATGATTAGGGGTCTTATTTTCTAAATAATATAGGAGTAGGACCTGATGGTAAGGTATGTGTTCTACCACTTCAAAAAGGGGTCTGTGCTACCCGAAACTTTTTGAACGTATAGTTATTTTGGTGCGTTTGAGATTTTTACAATACACTATAAAGTTGGGTACTAAATGTTTTCCAAAAAACGCTACATACAAAATAATTTTAAATATTATATTTCTTAATTATGACATGAGACAAAACAACATTTTAATATGCGTTCGCCATAATCGGTTTTTCATTACTTTATTGCCGATACGGTGCGGTATGTCCCATTCAATACTGAACCGATTCAACTGAACTGAACGAACTGAACGAATCCAATTAATTCATATCTTGCGCTTGTACATATTGATGCACAAATCCATTTATTTATTTTTAGTAGTAGTATTTCCCACACAATGCCTTGCAATAACTTTATTATCTGTGCTCAGGTCCAAATATCCGCGTACCTGGACAACGTGTTCGACGTGGCGGCGCTGATGGAGGACAGCGAGACCAAGACCGCCGCGCTCGAGAAGGTCAACGAACTGGAGGACGAACTTGGTCATGTGAGTGCATTTGCTATTTTGAATTTGACCTATTGTTTGTATATAGTTCTTTGGTGCATAAATGGAAGAGGATAACTTTGAATTTACGACTATCAATCTCAGAAATGGTTAAACAGAATTTATGTTAAAAATATTAAATAAAAAACTCCTAAAGTAAAATAATTTTCAATCTACAAATCAGTTAAGGAACAGAAAATAGTATTATTGTGAAAAAAGCGTGGGGTGCTCCATTTATCAGGTTCGAAAAGCGCCCACACTTTTTCGACAATTATACTATTTACTGTTCCTTAATTGATTCTTAGATTGAAAATTATTTTCTACTTTAGTTGATTTTATCATAAAAGCGTGTTTTTTAGTTTTTTGAACTAAATTTATTTTATTAATTTTTAGTATTTGTTGTTATAGTGACCACCATTATGCATCGTTTGTAAAAAAATCAAGTGTCTATCTATTACGGTTTAAGAGATAAAGCCCAGTGACACACGTACAGACAGCAGAGGGTTTCGTTTTACCCTTTGAGTACGGAATCCTAAAAATCATTCTACAAGAGGGCGTTATAGATATGTTTCAGAAAATTTGAGTTATAGGGAAATAACATTGTTATTTTCTAAACTAAAAAGTAATAATTATTTGCAATCTAGTAACTTGCGATGAACTTTCTCTAAGGCGCTTAAGCAATCTGGCCCTGAAAATTGTTAATCCTGAAGATGTTGATAACGACAATGGTACAAATTTATTAAAATCGTGTATTGTCATTGGTTTTTGATAATTCTTCAAAATTTTGAATTAAACTGAATGTTCAAAGTGGATAGAAATCGGGTTTAAAGATTCCGTTACTCTGTTACGTACATACATACAACCCAAGCTAATAAAAGCGTGTTAAAAACGGCAGATATACGCTAGTTCAGAAACAGCCTAAGTGGACCCAACTTAAAAATGTCTCTGTTGAATCATTAAGATAAATGTTTAGTGCACTTTCCATGTACATAATATCATTTTATTTTAACTCCTGAATTATGTTTCATTTTGTAATTCTTAATAAATCTGTTACCTTTTTGTATTTTAAAGAAATCAATTTCCAGATAAGTATATGTTGATTACTTTCTACTGTGTTCTTTTTAGTTCGTACAAATGTTGGCGTAGCTTCAGTTATATATGTTGTATTTCATGCCAGGCCCACGAGAGGCTAGCGGCGTTGGAGAGGGACGCCATAGCGAAACTGGCCACGCTGGAGTCGGAGCTGGCGCAGGTCCGCCAGGAGCGCGACCAGCTCGCGGAGGCTCGGCGGCAGGTCGTGGAAGAGGTAGGCCACAATTAAAAATTAAAAAGACGCTTCATACACTTACAGGCCCCACACTGGGATTACCTGTGTTGTGGGCGCCATGGACACACAGACGAATACACAAACACCAAGGCCCAGAACAACATCTAAATGAAGAAATAGTCCTTCCGAATCACGCTATCGACGTTTTCTCATCTTTCATAGACTAACTGAGACCGCTCCCCAAGCTTCTTTACCTAGACCGACGGGAGATCTTCCTTTAGAAAAAATCACATTTTAATGCACTTATGACAACAACAGATAACTCATGCCTTATAAATGTAAATGATGGATTCAATAAAATATTAATCATTTGTAGGTTTCGACGCTGCGAAGAGCGCAGCAGGATTCACGAAATAGACAGTCCATGCTTGAATCTAAGGTTCAGGAGCTGGAGTCACTTACCAAGTCATTGCCAAGAGGTGCTTCTAGTAAGTATATTTGTTTGTATCACGATCCTTTGGTAACATCTTTCACACATATTTATGAAACTATGAAAAAAAAATCACTACCTTGTTACTTTCTTCGTGATTTCTGATATGAATGAATGAAAATGAGAATTGGTTAAGTGTCTGATACTAGAAATGTTTTTTAAAAAAAAGGAAAAAAAAATAAACTATAGCGCGCAATTTGTAGCAATAACATCTTGAGTGCATCAAAATCATGTGTAGCTTAATTAAGAATTTGAGATTGATTAATAATTGTATTGTGTATCCATTCCAGTGGGTGCAATATCCTCGCACGCGCTGCCACTGTGCAACGGGACCGCGAACGGGCACGCCTCGCCCTCGCCGACGCACGCGCCGCTCACCAACGGGAACGCCTCCCTACCGAACGGGACGCACTCCCCCTCCCCGCCCTCCACCCTGTCCCCGCCCTCCACGCTGCCCACGCCCCCGCCCCCCGCGCCGCTGCCGCCGCCCCCGCCGCCGCCGCCCTCGCTCGCCCCGCCCCCGCCCGCCCCGCCCGCGCCGCCCGCCCCCGGCCTCATGGCGCCCCCGCACCACACGGACGCGATGACGATCAAGAGGAAGGTGGACACGAAGTACAAGCTGCCCACGCTCAACTGGATCGCGCTGAAACCCAATCAGGTAATGGTCTTACAAACTAATTTCGTCGCTGCTGATAAAATACTTAGTATTTGACTTCTATGGATCGCCATCTCCGTTTAAAAAGAGTAAGAGAAAAAATCTAAATTAATTGGACAAATTAAAAGTATTTATTTTTAACAACCCTTTTCGACTTTTTCATATAAGAACTAACATGACGCTACTTTATGAGGCCCTATCCGCCTCCTATCCACCCTCTTAACAAAGTTACTATGGCCATGCTAATATTAATAAGTCATTATTTGTCTTCAGGTCCGTGGCACAATCTTCAACGAGCTAGACGAGGAGCGTCCGCGGCGTCGGATCAACTTCGCGGAGTTCGAGGAGAAGTTCCGCATCGGCGGCGCCTGCGCGGGCAGCGTGGACGCGTGCGATGCGGACACGCTCGCCTCCTTCCCCAGCAAGCGCTTCCGCAAGCCCGACACCGTGTCGCTGCTGGAGCACACGCGCCTGCGGAACATCGGTGAGTCCCGCCCACACGCTCGCCTCCTTCCCCAGCAAGCGCTTCCGCAAGCCCGACACCGTGTCGCTGCTGGAGCACACGCGCCTGCGGAACATCGGTGAGTCCCGCCCACACGCTCGCCTCCTTCCCCAGCGAGCCCGACACCGTGTCGCTGTAGCCATACTGTAGTGTCGTGTCGTGTCGTGGAAGGAACTCTCCACAAATTTTCAATGAAGCATCATGGTGAAGTACTACATTTCTCCTTCAGTAATATGAAGATACCCATCCATATTTGAATAAACAATAATAGAATACAGATTATTTCTATCTACCTTTTTAAATTTGTTTTTAATTTCCTTCTTAAGCTGAAAAATATATTCAAGGTATTATTTTTTTCACAGCGATATCAAGAAGAAAACTCGACACGCCAGTGGAAAAGGTGATGTCGGCGATAAACAACCTCGACTTGAAGCAACTGCCGCTAGAGAGCGTCGAGATCCTGCAACGGATGGTGCCCACTGAAGCCGAACAGAAGGCCTACAAGGAGTACATGGCCGAGAAGAAGAACATCAACCAACTGACTGAGGAAGACAAGTTCTTGATGCAATTAGCAAAAGTTGAGAGGATATCTGCGAAGTTATCGATCATGAGCTACATGGGCAACTTCTTCGATAACATCCACCTCATAACGCCTCAGATACACGCGATCATCTCGGGCTCGTCGTCAGTCAAATCATCGCAAAAATTACGAAACGTTTTAGAGATTATTCTCGCTTTCGGTAACTACCTGAACAGTAGCAAGCGAGGTCCCGCGTACGGCTTCAAGCTGCAATCTTTAGATACGTTAATGGATACGAAGTCGACGGACAAGCGCGTCTCCCTCCTCCACTACATCGTGGCGACGATCAGACAGAACTTCCCGGAGCTGCTGAACTTCGACACAGAGTTGTTGTACATCGACAAGGCTGCGCAGGGTGAGTGTTACAAATATATGTAGGCATATCATATAATACAATGGAGATACGTATGAAAGAGTTATTACGGGGCGGGTTAGTCTTTTGTCTCGGTGAAAATGAAAGAATTTGAGGTTAAATTTTTTTGTACACACATATTGGACACCGAAATGTTAGACTTTTTATATAAATTTATAAAAGGGAATGAAATGACGGAGGTCAAACTTGACCTCTGTAAACTACAGAGTCACATACATAAGGGAGGTCTATTAAAGTGGATATTACCGGACAAACTAGAACATTAATTTCATTTCGAAAATATTTTAATGTATGGGAGAGGAGGGTGAAGATACGGGATAGTCATATTATGAACTTTTCAGTTTCCAAATCTGATTTGCACATGGCTTAGTTTATTATTGTTCTTAGTTACATGTGTGTGTATGTGTGCGTGTGTGTACTGACGAGTCCTTGCATATGCGTGCGCAGTGTCGCTGGAGAACGTGTTGGCGGACGTGTGCGAGCTGGAGCGCGGCATGGAGGCGGCGCGGCGCGAGGCCGACGCGCGGCCGCACGCGCACGCGCTCGTGCTGCGCGACTTCATGCACAACGCGCTCGACAAGCTGCGCCGCCTGCGCCACGAGGCCAAGCACGCGCAGGTACGGTGTGTGTGCGGCGTGTGTGCGGCGTGCGGCACGGGACGTGCTGCGCGACTTCATGCACAACGCGCTCGACAAGCTGCGCCGCCTGCGCCACGAGGCCAAGCACGCGCAGGTACGGTGTGTGTGCGGCGTGTGTGCGGCGTGCGGCACGGGACGTGCTGCGCGACTTCATGCACAACGCGCTCGACAAGCTGCGCCGCCTGCGCCACGAGGCCAAGCACGCGCAGGTACGGTGTGTGTGCGGCGTGTGTGCGGCGTGCGGCACGGGACGTGCTGCGCGACTTCATGCACAACGCGCTCGACAAGCTGCGCCGCCTGCGCCACGAGGCCAAGCACGCGCAGGTACGGTGTGTGTGCGGCGTGTGTGCGGCGTGCGGCACGGGACGTGCTGCGCGACTTCATGCACAACGCGCTCGACAAGCTGCGCCGCCTGCGCCACGAGGCCAAGCACGCGCAGGTACGGTGTGTGTGCGGCGTGTGTGCGGCGTGCGGCACGGGACGTGCTGCGCGACTTCATGCACAACGCGCTCGACAAGCTGCGCCGCCTGCGCCACGAGGCCAAGCACGCGCAGGTACGGTGTGTGTGCGGCGTGCGGCACGGGACGTGCTGCGCGACTTCATGCACAACGCGCTCGACAAGCTGCGCCGCCTGCGCCACGAGGCCAAGCACGCGCAGGTACGGTGTGTGTGCGGCGTGTGTGCGGCGTGCGGCACGGGACGTGCTGCGCGACTTCATGCACAACGCGCTCGACAAGCTGCGCCGCCTGCGCCACGAGGCCAAGCACGCGCAGGTACGGTGTGTGTGCGGCGTGTGTGCGGCGTGCGGCACGGGACGTGCTGCGCGACTTCATGCACAACGCGCTCGACAAGCTGCGCCGCCTGCGCCACGAGGCCAAGCACGCGCAGGTACGGTGTGTGTGCGGCGTGCGGCACGGGACGTGCTGCGCGACGGGACGGGACGTGCCGGGACGGGACGTGCTGGGACGGCGTGCACGAGGAGTTACACGAAATATAGAAAGACGTTAGTTCAAGCAGGGCTGGATTTGCAGGAGTGCATGCCGAGCTTCCGCCCTAGTAACTAACTAACTAGGAAACCTCTACAATATACATTATAAAAAAAGCTATTTTCGACGGGTTGGCAAATTTATGTATTTTTTTTCAGACTTTTTATAATTTTTATCAACAATACTTACATTTAACTAATTACTACATTGTTAAAATAACATTTATTGGCAATATTTTTTTGAAAGACGTGGCAAAAATAATGTGCGCTTGCTACGTCATTATTTTTTTTTAAATCAAATGCCTAATGCCACTTACTATTTGTGTGTCCACAGGACTCGTTCGCGGAGTGCGTGGAGTACTTCGGCGAGGCGCCGCGCGGCGTCGACGCAAACGCATTCTTCTCGCTGCTCGTGCGATTCACGAGGGCATTCAAGGTACTTGTTGGTGAAATATATAGGTCAGATTTGACCCGTAAAAAGATTTTGGACGATTTTGACACATTATTTTAGGTTGATTTGATTGTATTGAAACTGAGTTGCGTCATCGATGTAGGACTCTGTGTTAAAACTAAATTGTCGGTCGAGTACATATGTCGAGTATAGGTTGATTTAAAAATGTGTATTTAAACTCTAGTTATACATCTATTTACGACTCTCAGGTCAATTTGGACCCATGTGCAATGTTATGTTGGGTTTAGGTTTTACCTGAGAAATGACTATGTCCATAATGTCACACTAAAATTAAAGATTTTGATCTATAGAACGGTGCAATCAATTTTTACAATATTTTAACCTATAATTACACATGAAAGTTTTTTAACAATACATGGCCGACAAATACAATAAAAGCGCCTTTCCTTTCGCATTGACTCCACTACTCTACAAAATTATGTTGCGGGCAGGTTCGAGTTACAGGCGTATTACATCGATGAAGTCTTTATTATTACTGAGCTACTCCTAAGCATAACCTAACTTATATATCTAAGCTTATATTCTTGCGAGATTCTCGCGAGAATGTGGAGCGGGCGTTACACACAGCTAAACACACAACCATAAATGTTCCAGCAAGCGGACGCGGAGAACGAGCAGCGGCGGCGGCTGGAGCAGGCCGCGCACGCCGACCACGACCCCAACCGCGTCAAGATCGTGCAGAAGAAACAACAGGTACCGACACCACACGTAGCCACGCTGTATGTACCACGGCTGTACTTGATAGGTCCGGTGTACGTAGCCACGCTGTATATACAATACATACGACGCATATTCTTGATAGGACCGGTACACATGTATAAAACGTAACATATAAGTAATACTTGTAGGGTTGTCGGTTGACGAAATAGTGGTTGCCGTATGTCACTAGACGGAATAATTTTGTTTACAGATGGATAAAAGTTGATAATTTCACAATAGTGAGAGCAGTGTATTTTTACCATATTTACGAGTATCAACTTGTAGTATGATATTCTTTTTTACACTAAAAAAAAAAGGATTAAAATTATATTTCACTTTTGTCATTACTTATATGAATAAAATTAGAATATTATATTTAGTAATAAAGAATATACATTTTAATAAATAAAATAGTCAATAAATAATGATCAACTAAAGATACTTGAATGATCCCAAAATCATATAAACACATTTATTAATATTCAATTCGATACATATATACTTATACTTAGATGTTATTGTACAGTATATTTTAAAGACTACACATTAAATAGGGTTCCGTTTTTAACCCTTTGGGTACGGAACCCTAAAAATTACCTGTATAATATTGACAGCTGTAAATTATTTGGCTTAGTGGCTCTGTGTACAACGCTTCAATTGGTGAATGGAGTCGTGCGTTTGTCGTAGTTTTTGGTTGCGTTCCGTTGACCTTCCAACAAATGGATGTCGTGTATCGAAAACCAAGATAAAAGAGCTACAAAATCAATGTTGAGTTAAATAATTGTCGAACGAGAGATAGAACTTTTACAATATTGTTTTGAATTAAAAAAAAATAGAAGTCTCTTACAAATCGAAAAGAATTGTATTGTTTATCAAGTTAATTTTTTTATTCTATTTACATATCTACTTGTATAGAGTTGGATCAAAATATTTTTGATTTATTTCTTAATTTATATTTAATCGGTTTTTATAATAATGAGTTTGAACGCTATACGTTAATAGCTAAATAAATCTCTACTCTTGTATATAATATGGATTAGGAACAAATAATTTGGTAATCAAAGGCATCACTGAAAGTATAATTTTTTTCGTAACGTACTCGTATATTCTAGACGTGATGTTCATTTGTCGGAGGGTCAATGTTGCATTATTATTTTTTTATAATCCATAGCATTAAAGAGTATAAACCTATGACTGTTTCATACAGTATTACTTCAAGTAACGTTTGATTGCTTGATTGTTTTGTTAAGATAACTTGTATATAGTGTTGCTAGAGATATCGCTGTGTACTTACGTTTTTTTACTAATTCTCTTTTGATATTATAGTTTATATATTTTTATTTTATTGGTCTGTTAAGAAATACTACACATAAAAAGTTAATAGGTTAAGTTTTTGGTTAGTAAAATTTATAAAAAGTGATAGAACTATCTTGAATTTTTTATATGAGTTTAAAATTTTTACTACACAAAAATAAAAAAATATATATTTAAAATAAATTATTCATATTTTTAACAAGACAAAGAAACACGTGCACAGCAGTGCACGGCCAATTATGTCATTGGTACAAAACTCACATGGTACAAAAATCACATTTCACTTAAAAAAATTTGGCTCATTACTAAAATATTTTATTTTGGTATTTATTTTTTTAATATAATTATATGATTGTGATTTTAGATAATGAATGTAGACGTACATAGGTGACGGTGTCACTTATAACAGTACCACACAACGGTTTGATTCCATTTATTTATATACATTCATTTTATATTATAACACGGTGCTGGTTTATATTTTGGTATTTATTTTTATTAATTTGTGGATATGGCAACTTATCTCTTTAATTTTAATTCAAATATTTTTAGTTAAATTTACATTTTTTGGTTATAAATTGCATTGAAGTAAAATAATTTTGCAGTTAATAAAATTTCCCCGCAACAAAGTGTTGCCACATCCACACCATAGAGTAGAGTAATGGTAGCGTGGTGATGGTAACACCGTGATGACTTTCCTCGCAGAGGTTTAACTACGCGGCGGTCAGTGCGGGCCTGCTGCAGCAGCAACTGGCCCACCTGAGGCAAAGCGTAGAGCACTAGCGACACTAGCGCTAGACTAGTCAGACTAGTCGGCCGCCGGACGTATACGGTCTGGGCGTAAGTCGATCTTGTTCAGGGGGCCTTACGTGTTGCGTGTGTGCGAGTGTTTGTTGTATACTAACTGTGAGTGTGTGCAAGGGGACCGCGATTGGTTGGTTGGTGTATAGTTTGTACGCATTTTTGGTGGGTACAGTGAGCTTATAGCTATTACAAAATACATTTAACACTCTTTTAGTTCTTTAACCTTTCGTTTCAAGAGATTTAATAATCGGGATTAAATATTTTGAAAATAATTATATGATATATTGGTAATCTGGTTTAATTATTCGGTATAGAATAGAAAATTGTTTAAGTATAGAAAAAATATAATATGGATCTTTTTTATTGATTTTCTTGTTGGTAATAACAAGTCAATTTACATTTTTTTAAATACAAATTTTACCTAATAGTCACAATATACCAAAATACTAAAAACACTGTTACTTTAATACACATTCCACACGAGACCACACGAGCTTCTGACTAACGAACTATACACCAACGAACTTGGCCGGCGACACGGGCGCGAGTGACTAATACGGCGACAGCGGCGCGGCGCATGGCGGCCACACGACGGTAGCCTTACACGCTTGGCATGATCACTCGATCACAAGGGACCTGTTTTAGTATATTGACGTGTTGGCTTATTTTGTCAAATACTGATATTTTTTTCGCACATTTAAATGAAATGAGAAGTATTCATATACTCCATAGGTGATAAAGCTCTTTATGACACCACCGCCATATATATTTCTGCTTAATACCAGCAGTGTAGGGTTGCTCTTTTGAAGGATGTGGTGGGATTTCATTAAAACTCTTTCTCATTCTTTAGGAGTAGACATTGATCAGGTAGTAATATGCAGAGTTGATTGCAAACGCCCATGGGCGGTCATGAAAAGTTTTACTCCGTATACATTTTTCCTTAAAATCTTTTCATGAAAATATTATCAAAAATTGGTGAACTATGTAGTTCAAGCCGTAGTTTAAAAATCAGTGTTTATCAAAGTGGGCGATGACGCTTCCTCAGTTTTTCTCCGATCTTTAAAGGCGCTAGAAAATGAAAGAAATTGATTGTAAAAGTGGGCGATGTACGTTTTTTTATTAATATCGTAAACATTAGGAATTAGCGCACAATTACTTGTTGACAATATGCCTGGGAATACTTCAATTGTATTGTCAATTTCATCAACTCATCCGACAGTTCATATCAGTGTTTGACAAATAAGGTCACTAGTCACATGTGCGAAATAGGGCCCGTTCACATCTGACCACTAGGTGCCATGTACGGTGGGCCACACGGCTGTACTAACCTCAATGTTTGACAAACGTATGAATGGATCATACAGCTTTACTCGATTTTACGATATTCTTGGTAAAATATGTGGTTTCTTCGTTATATATTTGGGGGACAGCGGATAAGTACGATAGAAAACTAAAAAAGAAGATAGTTACAATAATTTGTTAATTTTCCATACAAAATTCATTACAATTACTTATTGTACATTACATGAACCCATCCAAACAGGCTCGTGTAATGATAAAATGACCTTTCGTGAATTAATTAAGCATACGCGAGTAACATCTCTATCCAGTTGCTAAAAATCTCTATAATATTTATAAGAAAAAAGTTGAATTTAATTGGCAATGATTAAAAAAAAACCAGGCAACTGTTTGTGCATTCATCTCTTGTTTATAGCTGTTAACATTAACTTTATAAATAAACTCCATTAAGTTTCAAATATGATGAATTTTTAATAACGGAAAACACTTTAAAATTAACCTAGGTAAATATAAAACAACTTATTTACATAATTTACATAGGTATATACGAAAATGAAAAACAAAAATATCAAAACAAAAACACTACCAAACTAAATATGATGAATTTAAGTGTAGGAATATTTGGGTAACTATGGATTTTTAGAACTTGAGGTTGCCCACCGTATTTTAAGTTCACATAGACAAGAATTGTCTATAAAAAGATAGCATCACGAAACTATAGAAAGATTCACATTTTAGAACCCCATAAAATTTAAGGAAGTTTCGCCTAAACAACATATACAATTTTGTCTATAAACTTGAAAAAAATATTTAATCTAAATTCAATATAGTCTTAATTAGTTTAGTACATTTGTATTTACATCATGTCATTGGCCAACGCGCTTCCTAAAATTTTAATAGCATGGATTTTCCCCGTTTGGAGTGGTACAGGATTATGAACTAGAAGATAGGCCTAACACACATCCCACAGATCTTAGTCTAGATAGAAGACACGTATGAAACGAACATCATCTGATAATATTAGTGATGTTTTTTCACGATTGCAGTTAGCATAGTACTTAATAAATTTTGCAATTGTTTTATTTATATCCAATGGTAAGGTCTTTACAATAGGCAAAGTAATGAAATAGACTCCTAGACAATTTTTTATAGTAATATATCAGTGCCGCAGATTATATGTATCGCGGTAAAAATATTAGGCGGAGCTCTTATGCACGATTATGATCATGCGTATTCTACTCTGAGTTTAAATACTGCGTATAAAAATGTTAACTATTAGGTGTCTATTTAAATACTTTGTCTATGTTCTAAATCCGTCACACCGTACAATAATTTAATCTTGTAATGAAACGACCATTCAGGGTGAAATTCTTATTACGTTATAGGCATAAACCCTAATAATTAAAAATATATAACAAATAAGTAGTATTATAATATTAACCAGTTAGTTCACACATTATCTTTAATCCGGGTTAAGATTAATTTACTAACTGGTAGTCTGATATATAATTTGATAAATAGTTACATACTTTTGTGTACAAAATCCGAATTTTCACGACACATAAATGAAAAAAATCGATGAATTAAAAACCATTTTTTCTTTGTTTATAAATATTTGTTTTACGCCACTTCTAATCGTTCTACACTTATATATCTTTTTTGTTATTTTCTTATATTCTGTGTACTTATGTTTCGAACTAAAAATATTACAACCGTGTATTTATATTGTTATAATTTTCTTCCTAACGCTGCACAAATGCATGGAATTAACAGGGCATGTGTTTTACATACTACATTCACTTGTTGCTTCTAATGTAAATATATATTTTAATATTTTTTATTAAATTAAAATATTGATTGCTTGCTATTTCTGCTTTTGCGAGATGTCGCTACTTTTAACTTTGGTCTAGAAAAGCGTGGAAAGTTTGAATCTCGTATTTGCATTTGTAATGTAAGGCTATTTTTCAAATCAGGCTAAATTTTTAGTTAGTTTAATTATACTATTGTTAACGTTAATTAACTTTTGATATATTTTTGTCTGATACTATATTCCTTTCTGTCAGTTTTACATACTAAAAGTTATCTTATATTTTTATGACTTGAAAAATTCGTTTTAAAATAGTTTAGGGATAGAATTGTTTTTTTTTTATTCAGAAATATTTTGTATATGTAAAGTTTGCACAGTAGTAGTTGTATGTAACGTTGTATTTGGCACTATTATGTAGTAAGGCAGTATTATGTAGTATTCTAGCAATCTGCAACACAATATTTTTTTTCAATTTAATTTGATGTTACGTGTAACGTAGGTTATTTTGATTAGTATCTATTTTGCAAAATCTATGCTTTTTGCATGGCCTTTTGCAATATTTGTATTTAGGCTAAGTTAAGGACGAAAGGTAATGTCTACTTTTATTTTATACATTTAATATAATTTAGGATTTTTGAAATTCATTTTGCGGACCTTGATTGTCAAGTGCCACATATTTGTAATTTTTTTCGCATAAACTTCTTATAGGCAGCCATATAGTTAATTTTAGACATATTTATCAAATCTGAAACAATTTAATTCTAGTACTTATATTTATTATTACGATTTACTAGTACTTTCTTCTACTAATAATAATAGAATTTAGTTGATGTAGATATAAACTTATTGCTAACAAATTATTAATTTACGATTGTATCGTTTCCAACGCGTCCAGGAGGCCGTGATCAACGAGCTGAAGACGAAGTCTCAAACTGTGGGCGAGAAGAAGCTGCTCCACCAGGACGAGGTGTACAACGGCGCGCTGGAGGACATCCTGCACGGGCTGCGCAGCGAGCCGTACCGCCGCGCCGACGCCGTGCGCCGCTCGCACCGCCGCCGCATCACCTCGCACCGCCTCTCGCGCGGCCTCGACGACCTGGACGTATGATACCGGGCGCCCGGCGGCAGGCCGGACCACACCCCCCAGGCGCACGCGCACGCGCATACGGAGACGCCGCACGCACACACGCGCACGCATGTACACACGGAGACGCAGCACGCACACACGCGCACGCATGTGCACACGGAGCCGCCGCACGCACACGCGCGCACGCACGCGTACACACAGTCGCCGGTGCGCAACGCCGTGCTCACGATCAACGCGCGCTGCAATGGCAACTCGGTGCCCTATACGATGAAGAAGCGCAAGGACCTCGACATGGTGCACAAGAAGCAGACGATCACCGTGTACAATATAGAGGACAACGTCGACTTCGAAAGGCCTTCGAGGCCGAGAACGTCGGCGTATAAGGTGGTGCCGTGCGACCGCGAGGTGGAGGAGCGATGCGAGCTGATCAAGAATACGTATGACGTCATTAGTAAGTACACGCGGGCCATGTTCGACAAGCAAAACGAAACGGTCGTCTAAGTTGCGTGGGAATGTTCGTGCGTGACGTCACGGTGCACAATCAGACGTTCACATTTAAAATGTAGGAAATAGGGGACTATGTCGGTTCTCCAGTGTATAGTAAAGCGCTAGTGAAACGGAGCGAACATTTACTGAGCCGGCGAAGTGGAGTCGTTGTAACGAAGTATAGAGCAATATTCGACAAGCAAACGAAACGGTCGACTGTGTTGCACGCGTATTGCGCTTGTGTGTTATATAAGTGATAGTGATGCAAGACTGATTTATCGATGCAATAGTTGATTAATAATATACACTTAGTCGTTTTTTCTTATTGTATTTATGCGATTATTACGTCGTTTTTATCAAATCGCGCAGCCTAAAATTAATGATGAACTTTAAAATTGAAATAGCAACCCCTGTACAAGTGCAATACGCGTAGCAGCAATTTTAATACGCCTATTTTTCATTCCAAGTCACTCGCAACGAACGCGATATTTTGCTAAGGACGATTTACAACGTTTTTATTTCTATACAAGAAGCTAAGCTTTACGAGTTTACAAGTGGGACCGTGCAGCCGTCTCGCTCTGGCGCAAAGCAATAAGTGAGATAGAAGTATGGACGTGTCGTGCTCTCTAGGGCCCGTAGTACCGCTAGCAAAGGCCTCTTCGATTTAAACGCACAGTTTTTTACTCAATTTTTTCTATAACCCCCCGAAACGTATTCTTAATTGTAATTTTTACACATTTGTATTGTACTCGTAACACTATAGATGATAAATTGTAACAGTGTCCTTATTAAAACAATTTTACAAATATTACTTAGCCGTTAAGCGTATTGTAGTGTGTTATACACCGCTCAGTAACACGATGTTGCATTATGTTGCGTGTGGCGTTTGCGAGCGGCCTAAGTGCATTTATATGTAGCATTTTGTACCTACCGATAATGTGATAGTTCAAAAGTGATTCCCCCTAATTTTTTGTGTGTTTTTTTTATCTGGCAACATTAAAGACAAGTTTGATTTTTAGCGACCTGATTTTGTATATGTTTCCGATTGTGTAGCGCATTACACTGGTTTTCTGTATAGATGATTTCTGCATTATATAATATTACGTCACATTTCATACTTGTAATTATATTAGGTTTGAATTTTAACATATGTTTCGAAAGGCTCATTTCCTTTGTATTCCAGTTTAATAGCGCGTTTTGTTTTAATTATTTAATAAT
The DNA here is from genome assembly GCF_041222505.1 of Epargyreus clarus. NCBI lineage: Eukaryota > Metazoa > Arthropoda > Insecta > Lepidoptera > Hesperiidae > Epargyreus > Epargyreus clarus. Next base: position 13,826,777 of record NW_027332212.1, read on the forward strand.
TAGCGATAGATAACGATTAATTATTTAATGTAGATGAATGAATAGAGCTGATTTGATTAGATTTATTCTCCATCTTGTGCTGTTTTAATACTTTCGTTTATTTCTGTAAATAATTTGCTCCTTGATTTTGTGTCAATGCCGGTTCGTAACAATGCATATAGAATGTAAATATTGTATTTTTATATTTATATCCGATTACTCGACGCTCGGTGTATCAGCGTATGTTATTGCTATTCACGTATAATATAAATATTATGGCATATAACTTTTGTACTGAATCGGTATTGAGCAAGATTGTGTTTAAAATAAATATGTTAATATAATGTTTAAAAAAATAATATATTATTATTTCTTACATAGTATGCACTGTCGTTACGTTGAATATGTAAATGGGATTTTATTAGGTGCTGTTTATAGGTTTAGGGATATTGCAAAATTGCTGACGTGTATATGAGGAGAGATCTACTCCTAGGAGTGGCAATGCATCAATGATCAGCTTCAGGTACACCCCCGTCCTATATGGAGTCTGTTACGCTCCACATAGAATAGGCATTGCATGCCAGTTATTGCTTCTTCTATCTTATATATAAATGTCTTATTTGTATGTAGGATTATTTATGACAAATTTGAAAAACCAAAGTTACATGTTTGATTTCTCATAGAATAATAAAATTACAACTTTTATGTGGATCACTTAATAACGATTTATCTTAATAAAATCTCATTTACGTATTTCAATGTAAATAAGGGTGCTTTTCGCACATATTACAGTAATATAATGTGTTCGTTTTTATTTAATTTTTAAAGTAATTTTCGAATCGCTTTTGAGAGAGTTCTAAATTTACAGGGTTAGGATGTGCACAAAATGCACAACATTACTGAATTGTTAAAAGACTAATTTGCTTGGTGTTATCTTGTCAGGATAATCGATCTGTTTTCAATGGTTTCTTATGAAGTTACAATTTTAAGTTCCAAAAGTTAATGTGACTAATTCCCAATTATAATCATAAATCATATTTCTTATAATAATATTTACATATGAATGACAAAATGACTGCCTAAGAATCTCATGTCATTATTTATAGTTATAAAATAATCCTTATTAGTTTGCGTTGAGACGTAAGGATTGATTGATAAGATAAACGGCGACACCTTTCTGGCTTCGCGCAGTTGAATGTAACGGCAAATTGCCTGTGTTCGTAAATTGATGAAGTATAACAAACTACCTGTGGGAAACTTCTGGTACGTTACCAATGGTATTGCAGCAGAATTTGGATTTAGGCGAAGATTGATTTGCAATATTTACGTGTAATGTGATCTCTACAATTATAACCGTCAGTGAAGCGAGCCAGGAAGCTGTATTTATGTGTTACGCTCAAGATGGTATCAAATGATACATTACATGCGATTAATGTAATTCAATCGCTCGCAACCTTTAAGTTATAGCAAATAACATCGGAACAATAAAATCGCAAAATATTTTCCAAATCTATATTATGTTTATGCAATATTGTTACAACTTCAGAGTAAATAGAAAGTGTAGTTCAAATTACCATTAAAAGAGTATATTTATGTTTATAATTGGGAAAAGTTAATTTAAGTTTAGTAGAAGTTTATAATAATGTTTTATACTGTATAGTTATTTTGTATGTGATGTGTACATGAGAGTTTTAAAAATTTCGTTCAAATTGCATGTACGCTAGTGTTAGAAACAGTATTCAGTGATGCAATAAACAACATACATTTAATATTTGTTTTATTTTTCAACATACCAAATATTTGTATACAAAAAGTTAATCATAAAAAATAAAATAATAATCAACTATATACAGGTAATACAAGAACTTACACACCAAATTTGTGTCAACTTTTGTGACCATTATAAAAATAATACTTATCTGTATAATTTTGTAAAAGTATAACTTTTTTATTGGAGTACTTTGTACATAGTTATAATATTTAATTTATGAAATTGAAACCAAAGATTTTTTTGTGTGCAATACTTTTTATCCTATTCACAATGGTTTCGACTTCAGCCATGGCTCCCATGCCTGTATCCCCACACATAAGGGTTTTTGCAATTGGTGGTATTTCCTCATGTCCCCATTCCTTCAGTGTTGCTATCTGCTTTGCTGTGATAGGGTGTTCCCACATGCGAGTGTTCATTGCTGGACAGAAGAGGAGGGGTTTGGAAATGTCCCATGCTCTTGTTGTGCATGTGAGGAGATTATCACAGATACCCTGAAAATATATTTAATTAAATTTATTTTTTTAAGTCATTACATAAAAAAATAAATTGCTGCCGTCTTCTATCCTAATTTTATTAAATTAGGATAGAAGACGGCAGCTGTGAAGACTTGAAACGAAATAAGTGTAATTTTTTTTTTAAATAAAACAAGGCACTTCTATGAGAAGGATAGCTAATATTACAAAACAGTATGTGAGAACATGATTACAAATATGGTTGAAGACATTTACCACAATCATTTATGTAGGTACTGAAAATCTTGTGGTCTTACATGATGTGCTGATTTAGTATCTCCAGGTAAATAAACCTTATCACGTTTAGATTACAATTGACCACCTACAACTTCTATTGCTAAAATATCAGGATAAACACTCATATATATTGTCACGAATAATTATACTACTATACTATACTATTGGTACAGGATCCCTAGTATAGTTTTCATCATTTATTACTAACAAGCTGATTTTTCGTGAGTAGCTTCGTTTCGACAAGACGCCCAACATTTTTCCTTACAGCAATGTTGGTAAATGGTAGCTTGATGGGGCAGCAAGGATAAAATATGTTGACCGGACGAATTCTAAAAATTTATTACTAACCAAATTTTTCTTTGTTAATTATCAAGATAATTATTTAAATAACGTGAAAAAATATTTGTCCTACAAAATATAAGGTTTTTATTAAGGCGTCCCCCCTCTCCAACATGTATCATAAACAAGGCCATGAAAAATAATTACTAACCAGCTGATTTTTTTTTTATTGGCTGTCTACCATTTACATAGTCTACCATGCACATTGTCCTACAAATTACATGGTATGTCATCTCGGACCTACGCTGAAAAGATGTTAATTCCGCAGGATTATTTTTTTTATTAGTAACTGTAGGACAAAGGTATCACGTGATAGGATAATATAATTTTTATCTAAATAAAACAATGTCCTACAAAAAAAAGGGTAACTTTTATTAATCCTACAAGATTTGTAATTTAACTATAATATAATATAAATAAACTATAAAATTGGCGGACTGGAATAACGTACTTCGCAATTTGTAGGACAATGTGGGTAGTAAGCTGTGTAAATGTTAGACAGCTAATAAAAAAAAAATCAGCTGGTTAGTAATTATTTTTCATGACCTTGTTTATGATACATGTTGGAGAGGGGGGACGCCTTAATAAAAACCTTATATTTTGTAGGACAAATATTTTTTCACGTTATTTAAATAATTATCTTGATAATTAACAAAGAAAAATTTGGTTAGTAATAAATTTTTAGAATTCGTCCGGTCAACATATTTTATCCTTGCTGCCCCATCAAGCTACCACTTACCAACATTGCTGTAAGGAAAAATGTTGGGCGTCTTGTCGAAACGAAGCTACTCACGAAAAATCAGCTTGTTATTAATAAATGATGAAAACTATACTAGGGATCCTGTACTATATATAATTGTATCGCTAATAAATACCTGAGACATTTTCGCCAGAGTGTTAGCATCGAGTGGTGCAATCACCATCATATCAGCCTGCTTGCCGAGCTCAATGTGCAACACGGGATCCCCTCTCTTATTCCAAGTGCTCCATTCACTCTTATCATCTTGTATAGTTATCGATTCTGGCAGATCAGACTCAAGGAAAAAATGCTTAGCTCGTTCAGTCACTATCACAGCTACGATCTGGGGGTTAAAATACAGTTTATAGGTTTAATTCAGGAAACAATATTTGATTAAAAATATGTGCATATCCAGCCCAGTAGAATTTGTATTTTATATCAATTTAGGACTTAAAATTACAATTTGTAATAGTTCATCGTACTATTTTTTGTGTATCCGAGTTTTTATAATATAGATTTAATAACCTCAAAAACGTAATCTTGTCCGGGAATGTTTGAATCCAAAATAGTTTTTATTAAAAGAGGAAGTTTTATAGACGCCACGCTGCCTGTTGCAGCTATTAAAAGTTTGTATTTAGGTAAATCCATCTTAAATAAGAAATAAAACACAAAACAAAAGTAAATCAGCTGATTGTGTATTGAACTTGTTGTTTACATGACATGACAGTGACTTTACTGATAGCTGTTATCATACAAATGTTCGTTCAAAAATACGTTTAAAAAGTGCAAAAGCATAAAAAGTATTAAATCACAACACGAAGATTTATACAAAGTGCAAGGTCTTTTAAAAGGGCGTATGAATCAATAAAATAAACAGATGTTGTGCGATAATGTCGATATTCAATATTTAACTTTGATTGAGCATTATTCATTCTTGTTATGTATTTTGTTATTGTGACATCATCAAAAGCAGATGAAATTAATTTACAATTATTTCCTTGGGTCATAAATAAAAATAAAATAAAGGAGAGGAAAATCACAATCATCATTTCGTAAAACGGAATGACAATTGTATATGTCGATCCACTGACAGACAAATTTTACTCAGTTGTCACGTGTCAGTCAAGTTAATTGTCACTGTCAAGTACCAAGTACTCGAAATCGCGAATATCAGTCTTTCATTTTTATCGGACGAGTGTGGTGTGTTTAGGGGTTGCTAAAAAGTTTGTTACGATATAATGCCCGCGATTATAAAACTGGATTGTTGATATTTGTGAGTTATTGAGTGTAGAATCATGTTTAGTTAATTAAATTGTGTCAGTGCAGTGTTGTGAAGTTCTTAAAGTTAAGTTTTGTGAAGATGGATGGAAATTCCAAGTACTACGAAGGCTGTGGGCAGGAAGGGCCGATCCGGTGCATATTTCTGTGTGAGTTTCACCCAACGGCTGGCCCGAGAATAACCTGCCAAGTGCCCGAAAACTATATATCAAAAGAAATATTCGATACAGTCAGCCACTACATTATTCCCAAAGTTCAGCTACAAAGGTGCACGCTAACAGTGTAAGTATTCAAACTTTACCTAAATTGTTGACAAACACACAAAAATCATCATTTCGTAACACCTTATAAGATCTGTCAAAGTATTTCTGTATGTCATTATAAGCAGTATTGTAATAAAAATAGGTATCATAATAGTATGCATCGATATTTGAACACAAAAATGTGTTGCGTGATTATGACCTATCTTGTTTACAATTTTAAAAGGTAAACATCTCAATAAATTAACATAAGTTGCTATAATAAAGTTATTTGTTCTCTTTAATTGAACAAACCACATTACTTTATATCAATAACAATTTATATTGTTGTTTAATGTTTTCTAAATGAAGTGTGATCTTAATATTTTTTTATTATTTCCTAAATTTATTTGAGATAACAATTAATCTAAATAGATATCCAATTATGATTATGCTGTGCCATATTATCCTATGAATAAATCCACATATAAAATTATTATATGTATAGTCTTATTAATTATAATAATATGTCTTTAATTTACATTTTAACATATTTAATATTAAATATTATTATTACTTTTACTTATCATAAATCTTTATTGCTTATCATTTTCTTTTGATTCTATAAAAAAATACTCATCATTTAATCCATTGGTGTTATTTTGATATCATTTGGCACTTATACAAAGGATTCATTTTACAATTGTCCTTCTTACAGGACACTACTGGGCTCCAAGATTCTGGGCTTCCCAGTGAGGATAGACAATAAGAAGTATGCCAGAAATGCATACTATTTCAACCTGTGCTTCGTGTGCGATGCCTGGGCAAGAACTGTGCACCTGGAGCCATTGGTCAAGAAACTTACAGAATATTTGGTAAGTTTAGTAATACAAATCAGTAAAATAGAAAATCCCTTATTAGTATTAAGATACAATTTTTGAGAATTATGGAAAGAATATTGATTTAATTATGTTTATATATTTTTCTAAACACAGAGGTAGCAAATAAACTTGCACTCCATTTGATGGTAAGTTCCTACTGCAGCCCATTGACACCTGTGATCAACCCCAGATAAGACTAATTTTCTACATGAGGTTGATCACAGATGTGTTGCTCCCCCTGAGGACTAAGTAGGAATGCCTCAGATAAGTATGTCTTCCTTTCCACATGGCCAAACCAACATTGCAGTAACTAGGCAGAAAGAGGAGTGACGGTGGTGCCTTCTCAGTTGAACCATAGAAGTTCTACCACATTCACATTCATATTGTGGATATTATTCAATTAGTCAATTTTTTTTTTGTTCGTGTAGTTTCGGGACCAGAATAGGGCTACGGTATCCCTTGCCTGTCGTAAGAGGCGACTAAAAGGTGCTTCCGGGGTTGCGGGCGGCAAGAGTGGGAGCTCGAACCGCCCGGACAGTGACCCCGGGAAGGACGGCGGTACGCGTGGTCGCTTACCATCGTATGCACCAGACGGTGTGGCGAGCGCCAAGCTCACCTGGGCGGAGCCCGACGGGGCAACGCGCTAAGAGGACTCCGGTTGCGTTCCTTTGGCGATCCCGGAGTCCTTAACGCAGCGCCGAGGACGGCCACCGGGGGGGGTTTTAGTGCGGTAAGAATCCCACATAACCCTGCGTCGCTCCCACGTCACCGGGTACCTTTTGAAAGTTTCCCCCTCGTAAACAAAAAAAAAGTCAGAATTTTTAGGCTACATTGTGGAAGATCCCTACTAACATTTTAAGGCACTAAAGCAACATATGCTTTTTGTTTCAGTTGTCAATGGAATTAGAAACAGAATGGCTATCAAAACAGTCACTATCGGGCGATGCGAAGGCCTTGAGTGGGCTGATGCGGCAGGTGATGCAGGACATCAACAGTCGGCGCATGTGCACTCTTACCGGTGAGTTATAATTAAAGCGATTATTTTTATAAGCAGCCGTAGCCTCGTGATTGAAATTCGGTGTCTCAATAAGTAGTGATAGGAATTAGACCTCTTAATCGGAGGGTCAGAAGTTAAAACTCCAGGCACCGTAATGTTCAAAATAATGTGTGTATTACGAATTAATTAACTCTGGCTTGAAGAAAAACATTGTAAAAATATACACACCTGAGAGTCCTTTAAATAAAATGTCAAAGGTGTGTGAAGTCTATAAAGTTAGGATTCAAAGATTTATTCATCATCATATAGCTATATACATACGAGTACAAGCAAACTTAATATCGTAAACAGATTAGAGGATTAACTTTACCAGTTCACATTTGGCTAGCGCGGTAGACTACGGCCTAAATCAATCTTACTCTAAAGCCCGTTAGTATTATTATAATCAATCTTATCTATTTGTTGTGTTGCATAAAAAAGATCGATATTACATAATTTCTTCGTACTAGATTGATTATTAATAACGAGCATAAGAGGATACACAGGCCCAGCAATGGGATAATATTAACACGACAACACTGGGTTGACGACAACCGTAGTTTTAATAATACGACCGAACTACTTATAGATTTACGACCAATTATCTATGCTAAACTAATATCCGCCTAACTCGTAATTATTAGCTGACTCCCCCTGTCATTCAAATGCAAATGATTCGGAATGCAACTTGAGCGTGTCTAATAGTATTTGACATGCGGTAGAGTCGAGATCGTACGAGTAGAATAATTGGTAGTGCGAATAGAACTTGCATACTTGAACTTGCACTTTTTATTTTTTTGCAATATAGGAGTAGTAGACGAGCATGCAGTCCACCTGATGGTAAGTGGCTACGGCCGCCTATGGCCATCTGTAACCAACCCGAGGTCGGTCACAGGTGTGCCGCTGCTGGGGACTAAGCTGGATCGCCTGGGAATAGTATGCCTCCCTTACCACAATCTGCAAACCCGAACACAGTGCTTAACACTGCTGTTATTAGGTAGAAATAGGTGTAGCGGTGGTACCGCCGGAATCGAACCACAAAGAGTTCTACCACCTTTTGTTTTGCTATCATAGCAGCCATATAAGTAAAAATGCATTGTGAAAATTTGAACTGACTACCTATTACGGTTCAATAGATAAAGCGAAAAACGCCGTAAATAGTAATTATTTACATGGCGACCGTATGCAATGGCAATTTCTAACTGCAATTATATACCCCTAGAGTGTACAGGGCGTAACATACAGCAAGTCTTTTCGCTAACTCAGAATAAACATCTACGTCTACTAACATCGAACATCTTGTTGTTCGATGTTAGTAGACATCATTCGATGTCTAGCGAGAATTAGATTGCGCAATTACAGAAAATATTGCAGCAAGAGTATCGCTGGCAATATTGTCCACCAATAACTCTTGACAAGATGATATTTTTACAACTCGTTTTCAAGATGTGCGTCGACAATAGCACAAAACATCAAATTCGCAACATTTATTAAATATATCAAAATATTTAGTCACACACGAGTTTAATGTTAATTAAAACGGCTTCTACACTCACTAGAGTTCCCTGAGTCGTGGGTGATATGGACACATACATGGATGAATACAAAAACACACAAATCCAAAACAAAAATCTGAAATCATCATGTAGGTGGGTATATGTCGGGCAGGGAATCGAATCCGGGACCTTTCATGCATCAGTCCGGTATGGTGAGTACTCCGCCACGCAGGTCGCCATTGCACGAGGCATTTTTTATTGCTCTAACATACCAATAAACGTTAAACAATTCTTCACGCGCAGACTATAAATAATCATGGATATTATAGATACCACAAGTAGGCAGTGTAGGCACTAACTTCCGTAAACATCTTGGTCACGTTTTTATTTTAAATTTAACAAGTTAACGAGATGTTTTCTCATTTGATTGAACTATGTAGCAGAAGCTGTGATAGACTACTGGTTAGAAACTCTGCCTCTCGATATTTCAGTTTTACCTATCAGTAAGTAAGTGTGTAAGTTTGTGTGGTAAGGGAGACATACTTTTCCGAGGCATGCCAGCTTGGTCCTCAGATTTAGTAATCTAATTTTATCTGGGCTTAATTTTATCTTAATGTCCATGGGCTGCAGTAGCCACATACTATCAGGTGGACTGCATGCTCGTCTGTTAATCCCATAATATAAGGAAAACAAAACAGATCATTCCTAGATATAAGAACATTAAAATCTAGTCTCTAATAGCAAAACCCGCCAAAATTCCTTCGCTCGTCTCCCAAATTAGCCCGCAAGTACCAAGATTCGCTAACAACGTCGTAAATAAAAGTGAAATGAAAAAATCTTTAGTTCATCAAAAGTGACATCGGCTTCCGTAAACATTTAACACGTTTATGATGTTTGCGAATGAACTCGATCAGCCCCGTGTTTACGTTGTTAGTGTTGTGGAATTTATGATTTCGGATCACGGATCTTGTGGGTGATCAAGCTAATAGTCCTATGATTCTTACGTAATTGTTGTTAATAATAAAATGTATTTACATATCAGATTCAGTAAGAGTTCTACAATTTTTTATTTTTCTTAATCTATAGTGTACCGAATTGAGCGTACGTCGTGATATTTGTATAGTCTTGTTTATGTGTACATATACTCCACTTGTATGTGCTATTCTCAGATGGATATTGTTGTCCATTTATCTACGCTTACAATATTTTTCTATGACTCTACTCCCAATATTTTACATTTCTCTTCATAATTTTATGAGTTTCGCCGCGCGACTGCAGTTAAATTCATCTTTGCATACAGTTTTCGCTGAAAGGCCTGAATATTTTCGGTCTAAAAGTAAAACATGTGACTCACTGCGATCGAAAGATACGAAAGAAATATTCTTGTTTCAAAAATAAGTTCGTTCAATCCAAATAAACGTAAAGGTAGGACACTTTTTTATTAGCAGTCATTTCATAATCAACATACAGAATCAATCTTATGTGTTCGAATGTGTAGTTAAAAGATATTTTTCAATCCGATTTCGAGCGCCATACGGCAGAACATCACTACTTGTTTGTAGAAGAATTGAGATCGCGTCACATGTTTTATACAATCTAAATTTAAAGTGTGTTCCTACTTTTTTATGAGACTCAGAGTAGCCGGCTACTGTAATTTATCTCTGTCTTGTGTAGGCTGAATGTAAATAAATAATATTTTTTTGAGATTGAAGTAGCAAACCAACAGACATTCCACTTGATCGAAAGTAAAAAAGCGATGATTTCTGTACATCGACGTCAACACTCTGGCCAAATGTACATTGAATTACTTTTCACATATTAGATTCCATGAAGTTTGCGGTGAATTTTATAGACTAATTTCCATCCTTTTTGCGATTCCGTCTGAGCAAGTGGTTGAACCCTATTAATACTTATAAAGTTATAATTATTAACAGGATTGATCCCAGAGCATCGCAATGGATAACCAGTATCACTGGCACTGAACCAACATAGATTTAAGTAAATAATACTCAAGTTAATATAATTTGATAGTTGTTTTCAATGTGCGCGGTACTGTGACTTATTGCGTGTTATCATACATTTCTTTTTTTTTAATATGTCGTTGACTTTTCCTCAATCTTTGATAACTCAGAACGAAATTACAATTTCTAAGAAATGTAATAATTCCACGTTATTTCTGTACAAATTAATACATACTAATTAAAAAATAATATTAAAGAACATTGACGCATAACAAATTGGAAATTTAATCTTTCGCAAGAGTAATTCTTTTTTATTTATAATCTTCAATAATTATAAAGAACAAAAGGATGAGGAAAACAAATCAATAAATAAACTTAAAATGACATGTTTACGAAAAATAACACGAGTTTTAAATTTAGCACTCATAAATTCCGTGACACTGATTAGATTTGATATCCTTGTGTAAGGTGAACTCAAATAGAACAAGCGATGCGACAAAATATTTTTCAAAAGGTCAACAGACCCATTAAACTATTAATAAATAGCTCGGTATATTCTCGATAGAAACTTGCAGACAACATACGACGGAATATTCATACAAGAAACGTTGCCGTTGGCCGTTGCTTTATTATCTGTTGCTATGCTCACGCGACCGATTTATGTTGACGCTCGAACTAATCAAAAATAGGCTATAATGCCAAGTAATACAGCAGCACAACAGCGGAGAATGGCGCTTCTTAATTTTGTTACGTGTAAAACAATGGCCGTGCATAGATTGGCGCGCTTTAATCGATCAAAAACATTATACAGCTATTGAATCTGTTATTTCAGTGTGAAAGTGTTGTTTTTGTTTGAGATTCTAGTTTGAATGCGCGAGTAAAAAGAGTCATAATACGATTGAATACAATCGAGATTTTTTATGTTTTCAATCGTTACTCTCGTTATTATAGGCGCGAAGTCGAACATTAGTAAATAGTACATAATATTAGGGCTAAATAAAATCTTTCATAAATTAATTATTAATGTTTCATTTATGTTTGTAAATTTTCAAAATTAAATATTATAATTGACTTAATTAAGCACCGGGAAATAAAACTACTCGTATAATTAAACAACCAAGAAATATAAATTCGGTTGTAAGCAAAGTTATGGATCGTTAAACTTTTTATATTTCATTAGTTATTACTTTATCCGTCAAGGCCTCATTTGTATTAATTTTTAAATTTAGCGAGTATTATAATTAGATTAATTAAGAGAAGTAGGCACTTACACGAAACTAATATTAAGAAAATAATTGAGAAATATAAATTCAATTAAATTTAAGTTATATGTGGTTAAGATTAACCTTAGATATACAAACAATTGAAGGATGTGTCCAAATCTTGTCTAAATTGGTTACCTATTTTAACACGCTTTTATTAGCTTGGGTTGTACGTTTGTATGTATGTATGTAACAGTAACGGAGTCTTTGAGCCCGATTTTTATCCACTTTGAACGTTCAGTTTAATTCAAAATTTTAAAGAATTATCAAAAACCGATGACAATACACGATTTTAATAATTTTGTACCATTGTCCTTATCAACATCCTCAGGATTAACGATTTTCGAGGGGAGAGAAAGCGCCTTATGGAGCGTACAGGCAAAGTTACTAGATTGATTTTTAGCTATGAGAAATAATAATGTTATTTCCCTATAACTCAAATGTATTGCAACATATCTATAATGCCATCTTTTAGAATGATTTTTAGGATTCCGTACTAAAAGGATAAAACGAAACCCTCCGCCGTCTGTTCGTGAGTCACAGGGCTTTATCTCTTAAACCGTAATAGATAGACACTTGATTTTTTTACAGACGATGCATAATGATGATCGCTATAACAACAAATACTATAAATTAATAAAGTAAATATACTTCAAAAAACTAAAAAACACGCTTTTATGATAAAATCAACTAAAAAGTAGAAAATAATTTTCAATCTAGGAATCAATTAAGGAACAGTAAATTGTATAATTGTGGAAAAAGTGTTTGGTGCTTTTCGAAAATTAATAAGTGGAGCACTCCACGCTTTTTTCACAATTATACTATTTACTGTTCCTTAATTGATTCCTAGATTGAAAATTATTTTCTACTTTTTAGTTGATTTTATCATAAAAGCGTGTTTTTTTAGTTTTTTGAACTATATTTATTACTCTAATGTACTATACCCTACCTCTAATGTATGTGTACCCTGAGCAGTGATAGCTTATGGTTAAAACTTGGCCTCTCGCTCGGGTGTCCTAAGTTCGGAACCCTAGTATGTACCTATGATTTTACAAAGTTATGTGCATATTAGAAACGAGCTTTTGCCCGCAGCTTCGCTCGCGTTACGAAGTAATATTTTCATCCCCTATTTTATCCCCTTGGAAGTAGAATTTATCAAAATCCTTTCTTAGCGGATGCCTACGTCATAACATCTACCTGCATGCCAAATTTCAGCCCGAGCCGTCCAGTGGTTTGGGCTGTGCGTTGATAGATCACTATGTCAGTCAGTCACCTTTGAGTTATATATATTTAAATTCATTAAATTTATGATCTCTTTCTATAATAGTATAGAAAAACATCGTGAGAAAACGTAAACGTTATTAGACGTTATTAGAGGATTTTTAGAAAAAGATAAGGTTCTCAAAAGTCTGTTCACACTAATCTCTTTCACTCTGAGAGGAAACCCGTGGCAGCAGGTAGACAAAGAGTTGATGTTACCCTACCCTATCTTATCATGTTACTTTTTACGAAGCCATGCTATACTAAGATTGATGCTTCCAATATATAAAAGTAGGTATACGAACCAAAAAAATATATAAATCGTGAATATATTTTTTCATTCCATTATCCCTAAGCCGTATTAAGGACATGGATACGGGTCCCCGTCGTGCCCAAGACCCTCGCGTGATGTCATTCTGTAAACCCGTTTGTGTTGTCCACTTGGTTGCTGAATGTATATTTACTGAGTGGTTTTGACATTGAAGCACTAAGCATTCTACTATTATTTACTGGTTACATGAGAAATGTCATATTACTCTTCAGTTTATTTTAACGATTGATGTAGCAAACAAATATGAAGTCTGCTTGATGGTATGTTGACCAGCTCTATATAGGACGGGGGAACGTAATATTATTATATACAGGAAGTTGATTACAAATTCGTTGCCATTCCTGAAGACTAATACGATCGCTTCGTTTGTAAATCAGCCAGCATCTACCCCATTCCCCCGAAACCCTGCTTCAGCGTTATATATAGGTGTGGTGGCGGCGGTACCGTCTCAATCAAGCTTTTCTGGTTCTACCACATTTCATTCCCAGACTACCTTAGGTAATATTCCTAAAAATCCTTAGCTGTAGTGGCTAAAGTGCTGAGAAACATTTATATTCTATGTTGCGCTGTCTTATTAACTTTGATTCCGGCATGATGAGAAATTCCAACATCTTTGACAAGAACTTAAAATTCTAATCATACCTGAGTTTGATTATAGAATACAGATGTTAATGGACGAGAGCCGTCGCTTAACTAACAAGTTAACAAATTGTTAAAAAGAACCGACTGTTTATAAAAGTATAGCCTACGTCACACCCACAATTTAGACGAATATAACAACACGTCATATGTTTAAATTCATCAAGCCGTTTAGCCTATAAAGCGTGAAAAATATAAGCATAAATACATTAATATTTACATTTTAAATAAAAATTAAACGCTTAAGTATATAAATTACGCTATTAAATAAACTTCTTGTATGGAATAAATATCAATTTAAATAACACAAGTCACCTGACATCATTGTAGATGTAAACAGTGATTATGTCATTACTTTTCATCAAGATTGAGTTGTTAAACATACTTGACATTAAAATATTGTTTTTATCAAACTTAAACGTGAATTATGAAATTTGATTATTTATTGCAAGAGTCACGTTTGCTCGTTCATCTGAAATGTTATCATACGGTGAAGTTGGAATGAGTGTTATCTGTTACATAATGTGATAAATTATTTGATTAATGTTATAGTCTGATTAGAAATTTGTAATTTTACGAAATGGCCTGTCGGCAAGGCCACATTATTCAAAACTGCAACCCTTTTTATTGCCACGTAAACGAAACGAGGTGATACTGATGTGACACGTAGAAGGTTCGAAATTCAATCTCGGGCCAGAGAGCCTTATAACTGATAATTTGTTCGTTGCTAAGACAAGGCATGGACATCTGTAATCAACCCCAGATAGGATTAGATATTTCTACCTAAGGTCGGCCACAGACGCGCCGCTACCCCTGAGAACTAAGCTGGAATACCTCGGAAAAGTCTGTCTCCCCTACCACACCCTTCAAACCGGAACACAGCAACGAACAGGTTGAAATAGGTGTGGCGGTGGTGCCGCCGGAGTCGAACCACAAAGGGTTCTACCACCTTCAAAATGTTAAGTGATGTTAAGTGGTAACTGTCACCAATTGACACCTGTAAGCAACTCCATTTAGATCTGGGGACTAATATATAGTCGCCTCATATGTAAGTCAGCCATTGTTACCTCTTTCAATTTGTAGTAAGTAGACACTTAACGCGGACATTTTTGCCTGAAGTCATCTAGTTAGTACATGGTTGAATGAAGCACTTGTCAGTGCTTTCTATTCTATTTTGAAAACACTATTCAGAATCTATAGAGCATGCCTAACTAGCCTATAGAAATGTAGTCGTGAGGAGCTCGCTTCGATAATAGATAGGTCTCATTAAGTACACAGATTGAGTTCCATTATCGGCACGTTATTATGTAGATAGTATCTGTTATTAGTCGTACTTATAATAACGTGTTTCAGAAACGTAGTCTTATCAATTTCGTGTTTGATGTTTGGATGTAATAACGGCCCTGTGTTTGGTACCATAGAAGTAGTGAACGAGCGTTTAGTACACCTTATGGTATAATCCGCGCCAAACTGCTAGTCCGCCCCGAATATAGAAACGAGTCGCGTGGCAACAGGTTATTGTAGATATCAGCGGGACGAGGACAATGCGGGACCTCCCGCCACCCGTCCGCTGCTTACTCTTTCCAACGGGTACCTACATAGCTGCGTTAGTGTGCACTTACGTTACGGAGTATATGCTGACTAAACTTGTGCGCAACAACTTCAGAGCGGACTAGAAGTTTGGCGCAGACTATAAGTGGTTACTGCCACTCGGAAACATTTGTAATCGAATCCATGTAGAATAAATTGTACTTGAAGCTAATAACAGTACCCTTACTAGGAGTTTATACGTTTCGACAAATATGACTGTTTTGGTATTTGCTTACGTATTTGCCCATACAAATTCCAATCAGCGCCCCTAGCGGATTGTGTCAGAACTGGGAAATCGTATGGGCCAATACGTAAACAAATACCAAAACAGTCATATTTGTCAAAACGTCAAAACGTAAAAACTCATGGTAAGGGTACAGATGCATTGAAACTCCTTAGGACTATGGTGGTCGCCGGTCGTCGAATACGTTACACCGTCTTTAGCCTCTTTCTCTTAAAACACGCTTTTACTTGAAAACTTAAGAAATAAATAATAGTTTTGTTTTTCCCGTTTGATATAAAGTTATTTTCAACTTTATAGTTCTTATCTATTTTACAGTTAATCAAATCTTGTTTAAAACGACATCCATTATTTATTTAGTTGCTCCAAATTACGAGCACTTTAATGGCTAATGATTCAAACTAAAGAAATAGACAAAAATAAATACCTAAGTTCCTTCGTTCAAAACTAGTTATCAATAATATTATTCGACCGCATTTGAAAAATAATATGACATATGTACATGTAACTGAAAATATGTACAATGGAATGACAGTGGCTTCATCTGTCGAAAGTTGGTCGTACCAAGCTACCAACCTAGAAACTAAGGACTCATGCACAACAACTTTGCTAAAGATCATCACATGATCAAATGCATACTTTACGATTCTTTAAAGGACATATAGCCAAACATTCATTTATATATATATATAGATTCTTAAAAGCGTAGCGTGTAGCGAACTAATGAATAGAATTAAATCGACGTTACTTATCACGTATTGTATTGTATTTAATGCGAATTATTCGCACGAGTAGTCGTATTTATATCAATGTCCGGGTTTCCTTATTTACGATTTTGGGTCACCTGTTGATATTTATTTACATGTTTCAACGACCTTTTACGTTGTTTACAATTTTTTGCTACCATTTTATGTTCTCATACCTTTTTATTTTTCGTATAGTAGGCTAGTAGGTTGTATGCTCGAGATTTCCAATGTTTTGGGGAATTACGTTGGAATATTTAGTTAGTAAACTCTAGAAAACGCATTATACATATAGAAAATATTCTTTGGGATATCGAGGGGTACCATTGCCGATGGCGCATAAACCCTCAGCGGGACAACTAAAACATCTTTCAATTTAGTTAATTAGTACGTCACTCGTGGAAGGTTACTTATTTTATTTAAGTAAAAAGATGGTCCAGCTATTCCAGCTCGAATACGGAAGTACTAGTACTAGTAGTACTACCGTCACTCTTATTTCTCCCTAATAAGTGCAATATTAAGCTACTGTATTCTGTTAAGGTAGAGACGCTATGTAACATTCAGACGCTATGTAAGGCAAGGCAGTATTGTATGTAGGTATTCTGTGGCCGACCTCAGGTTGGACTTCGTAGGACTTATCCTATCTGGGAATTTTATAGATGTCGATCGGCGGTAGTTGCCACTCACAATCTGTACGACTGGATACCCGTTTGCTAACTCTACATATTTATATTTTTGGAGCTGTTCTTATATTTTTAAGGTAAAAAATGTATTTCAAATTTTTGCAATGTTTCAGTTGGCACAACCACGACGCACCTCACTGTGGTGAGGGTGAACACCGATCCGGCGCCCGTGAAGGACCACCAGGTCCCAGTGTTCCTGTACAGCAGGCACTCCTTCGTGGCTGATCAGTGGGACCTCACCACCAATCAGGTAAGTCCTACAGCTTTATTTGTCCAACTGTTGGCTACCGATCCCTTTATTATATCAGGAGTCTCAGTACGTACTCCATCACGCTGGCCAATTGTGGATTGTAGAACTACAAACAAATTTAACAATAATTTGGTAATTTTCAGACTTAATTCTGTTACGTTGTTTTTCTCCGCCGTTAAAGTGACTGATAGTAATTAATTTTTAGACAAACGACTCTGTTTATGTTTTAAATGTTGCGAACATTTTCAAAAGTATTCCAAATTATATTACTTCTTTTGTAGTAAACTTGTTTTTAACGACTTGTTGTTGAAAGATCGTTGACAAAGAGTTGGTATTAAGAGTAGGTATGTAAAGATTTAAAATAATTACTTTATACTTACTATTTAAGCTGTTGTAACACAGATTATGTGTTTATTATTTATGTAAATAACATTGAAATCGCACACAATCTTTACAACATTGTTTATCATGTAATTATCTTTCCGTTGCTTCTAGGTAATCTAAATTCAACATATTTTCCCTATTTACAAGCCGGTCTATATGTCCCGCCGTTTTCCACTGTAAACATGTTTTTGGCACAGTTTTGTATTGCGTGTTTAATTTGTAATCCAGTTTATTTTACGATAATTAATGTCACGGTATAAACTTCCTATAAAGTGGAAAAAATATATGATACGACGTATGCTAGGAAAATCTTAAATGAGAATTTGTTTTTGAAAATTTGTACTATTTATGCAGAATAGTAATTTATTGATTGTTTTCGGCATTTCTACTAGTTTATTAGTATTATTTTACTCATATGGATATGATGGATTTGGTAGGTTTAGGGTGGTTCAAAAGGAGAAAATCACATGCCATAAAAATGCACTATTCTCCACCAATGTAACAATACATGATGAAATACTTTAGTTTTTAATAGTAGCAAGTTCATCACGCGCCCTTAGAAAAATCCTACCTTAAATTTCATTTTTTAAACATTTCAAAATCTATTAAAAAAAAAAAAAAATTAGACTTCTAACAGATGTAGAAACAGCTAGAATAGTTTATTTTAGTTACTTTCATAGCATTATGACTTATGGTATATTGCTATGGGGGTGCTCGTCACACCTAAATGATATATTTATATTGCAAAAGAGAGCTATACGAGCTATCTACAGCTTGCCTCCAAGAGCTTCACTAAAAGAACTATTTAAAGAAATAAATATTCTAACTGTTATATCCCAATACATATATGAAAACCTAATTTATGTAAGGAAAAATATTGTTAAATTTGTAAAACGGTGTGACACGCATAATGTAAATACAAGGAACAAACATAACCTTTCTACACATGTTACTCGTCTCCACAAAATAAGTAATTCTTTTGTGGGTCAATGTATACGTTTTTAACTGCCCATCAAAATCAGAAATTTGTCAATTAATAAATTTAAAGTTATTATCAAAAGCAAACTTAGTCGTAAAGCTTATTATAAAATTTCTGATTATATTAATGATAAAACAGCTTGGGACTGATCAATAACATAATTATTAGTTAATTAAGAAAATGTCAAAGTGTAGCGTATCTTGCTGAACAAACTTCTTTTTTTTTAGATAAATGTAAAACAAGATACTGGAGCTAATGCTTTATTAATTATATGTAAAAATAATGGCATTTAAAAAAAAATAAAAAGAGAATAATTATTTTTAAAATTAAAAAAGACAAACCCACTGAGTTTCTTACCGGATCTTCTCAGTAGAGGTCGCGTTCCAATCCGGTAGTAGTTATTGTAACTGACAATTTGTAAGTGCCGCTGTTGGCCTATACAAATAAATATATTTCATTAAAAAATGTTAAAAGAACATGAAATTATTTGATGTGTTCGATATGTAGAAAAAAATCAACGGGTTGCACTTCGGGAGTGCCGGCAGAAGTGAAAACTTTCGAAACCTAACTTGGATAATAAAATATATTAAATAAAAGATTTAACTGACACACATTGACATATTTTTAACCGACTTCGAAAAAGGTGGAGGTTACTCAATTCGACCGTATATATATATATATTTTTTTTTATGTTTGTTCGGCGATTATTTCGCGATGCCGCGACCGATCGACATGATTCATACACCATTGTATGCGGCTAGTTTCA
Organism: Epargyreus clarus; assembly: GCF_041222505.1. Taxonomy (NCBI): domain Eukaryota; kingdom Metazoa; phylum Arthropoda; class Insecta; order Lepidoptera; family Hesperiidae; genus Epargyreus; species Epargyreus clarus. The sequence goes on from NW_027332212.1 coordinate 13,846,373, forward strand.
CAGGGGGTCCCATTTCGAGGAAATTTGAAAATTTCCGCCAGTTTTCCCGGAAAATTGGAAAAACCCGATTTCATATCAACTTGAATAAGTCGAGTATTTCTTAACCAATTTTAATTTTCTTTTTTTCATATGAAAGGGTGTTTCGTTGCGGTACTTTCCTACCTTAACATTAGTACGCTCTGATGATTAGAATTTAAGTTATGGGGTGGAACTCATCATCACTACCCCTGCTTTTTACATATTTTATGTCAACTTACCTTCTGCCTACTCAATTCTCATGAAACTTAAAATGAACATTGAGTGTCTAGGTTATCATGATATGATGGAAAATTTGACCTTCAACTCTTCAACCCTGATAATGCAGAAGTGCCTCCTGCCTCAACCATACAAGTTAGGCATTTGGAACTTATGGATATTTAATAAAGTCGATAAGTTGAGATATATGATGGAAAATTTGACCTTCCACTCTTCAACTCTGATAATGCAGAGGTGCCTCCTGCCTCAGCCATACAAGTTAGGCATTTGATGCTTATGAATATTCAATAAGGTTGATAAGTAGAGATATATGATGGAAAATTTGACCTTCTACTCTTCAACTCTGATAATGCAGAAGTGCCTCCTGCCTCAACCATACAACTTAGGCATTTGGAGCTTACGAATATATGATAAGGTCTTTGAGTAGAGACATATGATGGAAGATATGACCTTCAATTCTTCAATCCTGATGATGCAGAGGTGCCTCCCATGTAAAGTATATAGATTAGACATTTGTTGTAATGAAGTAGCTAGACAGAGATATATGATGAAAAATTTGACCATCAACTCCTTTTTCTTTTCTTAACTATTGAATTAAGGTAAATTGGACCGGTTCACTCGCAGAGTTTTACCACCTAGTTTGATTTATTTACTTATCTGTTCCTACCTAACCTAGCCAATAATTAGTATCTCATAAAGCTTCGCCTATAGTGTTTCGTATTGAATTGGTTAGGTTAGGTTGGAACATATAAGCCAATATAAAACTAAGCGAGAAGGGTGCGGCAGCGCCCTGCGAGCGGGTGGGTCCAATCCGTATCTATTCAGACCTTACCTTTATTCATGACCACATTTATACAATTTTACATAATATTAATACAAACGTAAGCATATCATCACTAAAAAGGGTGAAAAAAAAATTTTAACAAAAAAATAAAACCGACTTCTATGTCACTACAAATTAAAAAATAATTGAAATAAATGTTGGTTTAGTACATATTTCTGAAGTCGGCGCTCATATTGGACACGCTGTTATCAAACGAAATATATTGAGCGCCGACTTCAGAAATATGTACTAAACCAACATTTATTTCAATTATTTTTTAATTTGTAGTGACATAGAAGTCGGTTTTATTTTTTTGTTAAAATTTTTTTTTTCTATGCTTACACCGGATGACATCTCGACTTTTATAGTTTGCTTTGCCGTCTTACGAATTTTCGATCAGGTCACGTGTCCTGACGCGAGTTTAACATTTTTTTACCCATCACAAAATGTGCATTACGTCGCTAAAGAAGTTTTCACTTCAGAAACTTATGATAATGATAAGTATTGTTATAATATAAGAGTATTTTCAATTGTGTTGGTACAACAGTGTAGATTTGTTAAACAGCTGTTCCAGTCAGGGTTAGCAGAGTTCATTGTTCTTTTTAAATATGTAATATCACCAATACATTATATTTTTGTAGTTTTAAACTGATGTTAATATACTCATATTATTATAAAATATTTATGAATAATAATGAGCGCATTATGAAAGATTTTGGTATTAAAACTGACTCAAAAAGTAAGAAATAAGGGGTTTCAAAATAGTTTAATAATGTAATAACTCTAGTTAATTCTCCATAGTCATTACCTGTTTTTTGCTATTTAAATTTTCTTTTTGTTAGGTGTAGTAAAAAGAAAAAAAAAGTATTACGTCTTCAACGTACGAGTACTTACTTTGTATACAACGTCAATGATGCATATTAGGTACTAACATTTTAATATACTCACAGAAAAGTAAATAAAGGTTTGCTATTTCTTCCATCGGTAATTAATAGTCGAGTATGGCTCGACCGGGGCGGTACCGCCGTCACACTTTTGTATGTGTAAAGCAGTTCTGCGATTCGGTTAACAGATATCTTAATATTTAATATCTGTTAACTTAAATAGTATGACCATATGATGCAATAATGTTAGTCCTCAGAAGTGGGTACGCATCTGTGAATGGGTTTGGGTAGAGCCTGCTTTAAGTAGAGTTTGTTCCAGGTGTCTACGGGCGGCAGTAATTCTAATCTTAAAAAAATAATAAGAAATTGTCTTTACAGTCACATATGTTTCATGTAATTTCTTATATATAAAATTCTGATGTCACAATGTTAGTTACCGTACTCCTCCGAAACGGCTTTACCGATTTTCAACAAATTTTATACGCATATTCAGTAGGTCTGAGAATCGGCTACTATCTATTTTTCATACCCCTAAGTGATAAGGGTTTTCACCCTTAACATTTTTTTATTTATATGGCAACACAACGTTTGCCGGGTCAGCTAGTATATATATGTGGAGATTAATGTTAGAACAACAAAAGTGCCTATAATCATAGTAAATAAGCAAGAGTTGAACAATACAAATTCCTCAACAAATACGAGTATGTATTGAGGTCATGCCAGATTCATATATTTTCTGATAAACGCCCATATACAGTAAAATAATTACTCGTACATTGTGTTCTTTACTTTATTATTATTTATGTATGGATAACAATGATTATATGGAATCCAGAACAATGTGATAACAATGAAATTAATATTCACATACATAGTTCTGTTTTCAAATGGAAAAATTATACAAATTTAGAGATAACACAAAGTAATGGCTGTCGATGATGCGGGTGGCGCAATGGTCACCTGCACGGATGTGGTACGCAGAGAGTACCGGTTTGATCCCCGGCAAAGCAGATAGATAAATGACGAAATTAGATCTATCCTTTTTGTTTTAACTGGAGTTATGAGGGTAAAATTATGTACTCGTTACTGTGTGTCGAAAATTGAACACCGAAACGACAGGTTCAATGACCTTTTATCGTAATACTCGTATATGTATATTTACATGTAAGTAACATAAGCGTGATAACAATCGTTGCAATTAAAATGTATATTTGTAATTATTATTCTCCTTTAATGGAATAAAATATTTTGTTAACTTATCTATTGCTTGTCCCTTTTGCGGCAATTGTTAGGTGAAAGTACATCTCCACATGTGGTTTTATTGTGCAGATGATTTTTTAAAATTCATTACAAGTCTATTTTCATTGTAAGATTGACGTAGTGCCGTCCGCCTGGTGGTGGATGGACTACTGCTATGGACATCTGTAACCGACTCCATTAGTATAAACCAAGGTTCTACCTGAAGCCTATCACAGATACGTTGCCACACTTCTAAGATGGTCATTTCGTCAGTAATTTAGCCGCCTCATACAAAATCGTTTTAGCTGATATGAGTAAAGAAAATCCTTAAATATTTCATATAATAACCCTGATGAGAGGCGAGTCCGACAAGTCCCCTTCCGCATTGCGTCACCTCATACATTTATGACGGATAGACAGACTGTATTAGGCGTTATTTAAATTTATGTCCGCTTACTTTATTATCCTACTGGGACATTTACACCCATGCAATATGTCATGGGGAAACCGCTATAAATAATGGGATAAGCGGATAGAGTGCGAGAAAATTTTATATGGATTATTCAGATTAAAATTCATGAAGAAGTTGACCTAGAAGTGATATATTTTTTGCGAATTACGAATGGCTTACTGGTAGGCTAAGGCTAAGTTTCTTATAACTGGAGGAGGCCTGAAGTTTTATTAAACCATGCTACTGGAGAGAGATTTGTGGCGAAAGGTACAAGTTAATTGCTAACGCTTGTCGGGTATATTCAAATTCATAAGGTCGCCGACACCGTTCAATTACTGCTATTTAATGATAACAAATGACCGGACTGACAGCTTAAAGTACCTTTAGAAACACAGAAACGTGCAAGTTTAGTCACTTGCATTCAATCAACTACCGCTACAATGTTACTATCTTGTAGAGATCTTGAAGATCGAGATAATTTTGAAGAGATGGCTAACCCGCGGCATATGTTTCCGTACCATCATTTTTTTTGTATAATTAGTATTTATTATGCAGCTATAGAAGTAGGTTGATGTATTGTAAAATATTCTATAAAATTCCAAGTGTCTCTATTACGGTTCAAAAAATAGACATGACGGACAGACGGTCAGACAGCGGCTTAGTTACCTATAGGGTCACGTTTTTACACTTTGGACACAGAACCCTAAGAACAACAACAAAAAACTATTGAAAAAATATGAATATTGAAAAAATATAATAATTGTATTTTTCTTAAGAAAGATCTGAAGTCAAACTTTCTGTTTTCCGAATAAGTTAATAATTATTCTACATAATAAGGTCGAAGCCTGTTTTATCTTAGAATACAAATCAGGAGCTAAAGAAATTATTTTCTTTGAAGTTGTTAATAAACACAGAAATTTTCCGAATATAATTAACTTTTGTCACAAAGGAAGACTTCGAAGAATTTGTTTAATATTATATTATATGCTAATAAATTGTGAATTATAATAGGTACTAACGTAGTATATAAGTAATCTGTTACTAACACACATTATATGGATCTTTAGTTGCCTGAAATAAAGAATTTTTATTTTATTTTATTTATTATTACTTTACGTATGTTTTATATCCTCTAATGAATTGAATAGATTGGATTTTTGTGACAGGGACTTCATAATTAATAAATGTTATTTGAAGTCAGTTTTATTAATTTTAGTGGCAGTAATTCAGTTACTATCAGTTTCAAGCCAATTGTATCATTAGTAATTATTAAAACCCTACTGCTTAAAAGTACAGCTCATAGTTACTTCCGCAATCTATATTCAATGACACCTAGCATCATCACCAAGCGTTTCAGCTTAGTAGCGTAACGCTGTTTGTCCACTGCACCGTCACCGAGCCAATACCGATAAATAATTAATGACGGCGCCGAAGTAGCGTACATACATTTACTATAGCAGCTTGTCCACCGAACGTCCGTCACCCGAGCACCGTCATCCCGTAGTAGTGGACAAACAGCGTAAGGGTAGCGGCGCATCTGTGGCCGACCTCAGGTAGGAGTATCTGATCCTATCTGGGATTGATTACAGATGTCCATAGGCAGTAGCTACTTAACGTCAGGTGGACTGCAAGCTCGTCTGCTACGTATAAACTTATATAAAAAAAATGTGCTCGAACAACTTTAAGTAATTCTGTATACGGGTAATAAAAACATACAATGTTTACTAGAATCCAAAATTATTTGTCGTCAGCAATTGATTTTCTTTTATCCGCCGTTCTTATCCTAAATGGGATATTAGCTCTTGACGAAATCAATAAGCAATTAACTCGAGAGTATAGGGTACAAATAATACATAAGTCATTGTTATGAGCTCAGGCGTTGTTAGAACGATGATATGTCCCTATAATCGAACACTAAGTGGACATTCAAAATTAATTAATTGGTCAAGTACGATTCTAACTCGCACACAGTGAGTTCCGTACCACCAAATTTTCAATCATTTTTTTATTTTTAGTATTTTTATTATAATAGTCATCAAATTAAATTCATTGTGAAAAAAATGAACTGTCTTCTATCTACTATGGTTCAATACATAAAGTGAAATTTCAAATGTCTTACTACTACGGTTCCAGAGATAGAGCCATGTGACAGACAGACAGACAACGGAGGCTTAGTAATAGGTTTCCGTTTTTACCGTTTGAGTACGGATTCCTAAACATGAGTGAATTTTAAAACTGCAGGCAGTCATGTAAACTTAATTTGTTTATATTACGATAACATTTAAAGTCCTAGTAATGTCGTTGGCAGCAAATAAGGAAGCGCGCTTAATTGAAACCAGTTCTTTTAAAAACACAGCTAATATGGCGTTGTTTATGTGGTAATCTAGTTAATTATCCTTTGTTTTAGTTTCACTTAAAATAATACAACAGAAATGTTTTTGAACTTAACATGTTTGGTATTGTGCTACAGTTATGATGTAGTTATTAAGTAAGTTGTAGAACCCTTCGTAGAGTGACGCAAGGGTAGAAATGTTTTAGTGTTGGACCGCAATCTAAGTGTTTAAACTTTTTAGATTTCCAATTCTACTTTGTGATGACCATATAAAAAGACGCTTTTTAACTCACATATTAGAATTCACTGTATTGTGTGTCCCATGAACACACACAATAACGAAATCAAACATCCAGACCTAAAACAGATATCCAAACTCATCATTCAGATGTCTGTCTGGCCGTGGAGCGAACCCAGAACCCTTTGTGCATTAGACCGGTACATTGACCGCTTTACCATGCGGTCATCAAATCGACATCTTGCTTGGTCATTACTAAAAACACATAAAAGTAAGCAGTAACTTCTTATTACCCGCTCTAGGTGTGGTGGTAGGCTCGACAAATAGCGTCGGGAAGGACAAGAGTCCCTAAATAAATATACTTAGCTGCCTATTCCTGTAACGCGGTGTTATTGTGGCCTTCAAATATGCTTGATCTATTGCCGCCTATTGCAAATAGACCTATTTGTCAAATAGGCGCTCGTACTTTCAGCTGGTCGGTATTGTCGGTAAAAATGTTTGACGTATTGTTTTGTGGTTTTCTTTCAATTGTTCGGTATTGTTTGGGTGGCCATGAGTCAAATGACATTTGTTTTGTTCTGTTGTCTATTCTTTTGTATGTGTCATTGGTATACTACATATTGATTTGTATCAATTGATGAGGCATTTCTGAAAAGTGTATTCATGCACTACTGCTGTTATTTCTTTACTGCTGAGTACGGGTAATTTTTGTTTATAACATAGGTGTAGCAGACGAGCATGGCTACTGCGGCCTATGCACATCTGTAATCAACCCCAGATAAGATAAGATTTCTATCTGAGGTTTGCCACAGATACGTCGCTACCCCTGAGTACCAAGCTGGAGTGCCACGTAAATGTATCCCCTCATGTATCCCCACACCCCTCAAAAGAAAATGTTAATCACTTGTAAGATATTACTTCACATGTAATCTTAAGTTACGTAAGTAAGTTATAATTGGATCAACATATCTTTTGCTCTTTACGTCGAACGCCAATATAAAAGGGGCGGAAAGCTTTCAGAAAGTTCTCGCTAACATTTCTGAAGACTAATAAGGTGTTAGATGTGATTTTTACGGATCATCTATTGTACCTACTTGAGATTTCTTTCGAGTAGCAATTACGACGAGAACTCTCGTATTTAGTTTGTCGTGTTAAGATCATAACAAGTCTCAATTTTTTTTGTCCCTGTAGTTCCGGGACCAGAATAGGGCTACGGTATCCCCTGCCTGTGGGAGCTCTAACCGCCTGGCTAGCGACCCCGGGATGGTCGGCGGTATGTGTGGTCGCATACCGTCGTGAACACCAGATGGTGTGGTGAGTTTCAAGCTCACCTGGGCGGAGCCCGACGGGGCAACGCGCCAAGTGGACTCTGGTTGCGTTCCGTTGGAGATCCCGGAGTCCTCTACGCAGCGCCGAGGACGGCCACCGGGGGGGTTTTAGTGCGGTAAGAATCCCACATAACCCCGTGCCGCTCCCACGGCATAGAGTACCTTTTGAAGGTTTCCCCCTCGTCAACAAAAAAAAAAGTCTCAATTTTTGCGGGTGGATTTTATTAAGAATCAGAAATATACAATTCTTAAAGTATTAAAAACATGTTTTGTCATGGTTTAAACTACTTTAAACTATATTCATTCTTAATGTCATCAAAATCAATTGAGCCGTGAAAATTCAACTAATCAGCAAAGTTAGGAGGAGTAGATACTTTCACATAATGTTAGTATGGAGTTATGGATTGATAGATTAAAAAATATGGATTTAATGGTATCTTCTATTTAAACAAAGAAGAACAAGAGCGCATTTTAATCATAGTTAATTTTATCATAATAATAAATATTCAATTCACACATATGCGTAACGGAGATAAAGGGTTCATTGACTGCGCGATACACAGATATGTTCGTCTGAAGCGGGTGTGAAAAACATATGACATTGCAAGCATAATATTATTATGTAGCGTAATATATAATAAATTTATAATTATATATTACGCTATTTTTGTATTACGTTCGTCATTGAATTTATTTATTTATATTCAAACTAAATCTTTGGAACAGTCTTATATTATTTATTAGAGTAATTAAAATAAGTTCAATTGAATTAACAAAGGGCACATCCTGTATTACTCTATCAATGAATAGAGTCACTTATAAGGATCAAAATCTGTAAAGTAATATTAAATAAATAAACTAAACGAAATACAAGGAAAGATGGATGTTGTTCTGATATGATACGTGAGTCAAACATATGAGGTCTACGAACTTAGCTTCTAGGTGGAGGGGTTGGAGGTAGGCGTCTTCGACTTCAGATAGAATTTGTCCTGTACAAAATTGATTACAGATTTCCATCACCGTCTAAACATATAAGGTGCACGACCGACTAAAAACTTTTTTTAAGTAAAAAATATCTTTTGCATAAAAAAGTTTCAACACTACTTTTTTATCTTGGGATGGCTTTAGTTTGAACATTAGAATTGCTAATTCAATAACATAATATGTGGTGATGACGTCTGTATGCAAATGGAAAATATCTATACATTTTAGAAATTGAGATCATTTTTGACAGTATTTTATTGTTATGTTGGTTGTCTGTTCATTTTTGGAATTGGGTGTAAACTGCAAAGACAACTTTCTAAATTAATATGCATAGATTAAACTATTTATTTACAGTGAGTTGACTATGTGTGTTTTTGTCAGAATTTGAAGCTCGAACTCTCGTGATTCGATTCCGGTGACACTGCCATTTATTAAAACAATACCCGTGCAGTAAACTTCTGGCACTCACAGTTTTTTTTTTTTATAAAAAATGGGTTTAGCACACAAGCATGCACCGCTTAACGCTTCTGTTATTAGGCAGAAATAAGTGTGCACATGCAGTAAACTCTATTGTTGATGACTGATGAGTAACGTTAGGTTTGGTGTATTCACCACACTTGGAAAATTCTCAAGTTTTTCTTTTTGCCCAGTTCTATGTATGGAACGGGATACCTCCAATACATATTTCAATCTAAGTAAAAAAAAAAAAATTAACAAAAAAATACAACCGACTTCTATGTCACTAAAAAGTAAAAAATAATTGAAATAAATGTTGGTTTAGTACATATTTGAAGTTGTTCCAGCTCGTCTCCATACAATTAAAAAAAGAATTATTAAAATCGGTCCACTAACGGCGGAGTAATTCGTGTACCTACATACATAAAAAAAAAGATACCGGCCGAATTGATAACCACCTCCTTTTTGAAGTTAAAAAGTCCAGAAAATATTAACTGCTACCTTCAGTATTTGAGTAAAATCTAAAGTGAACTCCAGTCCATTCTGGAGAAGGTACAGCGACCAGACCACTTCCCTGGGACATGTTGTTTATTTATTTTCCTTATATTTTTGTTTTATTTTACTTTCTATCTGAATATGTCGCCTCCATGTCGTCATGTATGGGCGTAACTATAGAATAAGCATGACCATACACCTAAAGCACGGTACAAGTACCTGTACCGTGCCCTTAGATAATTAAACCAAAATTTGGTTTAATTATCTAAGACCGTGCCCGAAGCCACAGTGGCATCTCTACATGAATATTGTTCTATGGATGAACTACATTTGAATAGACGTTAGCTAGTTAGCTCAATCTGTCACATTAAAAAAGCGGAACACCTGCGGAACAATGTTTTGCAACGAGACGCAGACTAGACGAACGTAATGATATCGTAGACATAAGGGTCTCTACACACTCAACGACGTGTCATCGGATCGTGACGGCCTGGAGCGTTTCGGGTCGAGAATAGTCGAGATTGAGGTTCTACGTCTATGAAATATTAATATTGTGAATAATATCGCAAATAATTGAATATGCCTTGACCAATACTTGATCGAGTCTTACGGTATTACGTCACTTATAATTATATTGGTGGTAGAACCCTGTGTGGTTCGACTCCGACGGCATCACCGCCACACCTATTTCTGCCTAATAACAGCAGTGTTATGCGCTGCTGTGCTCCGGTTTGAAGTGTGTGGTAAACGAGACATACTTTTCCGAGGCGTTCCAGCTTAGTTCTCAGGGGTAGCGGTGCATCTGTGGCCGACTTCAGGTAGGAATATCTAATCCTATGTGAGGTTGATTACAGATGTTCATGGGCGGCAGTAGCCACTTACCATCAGGTGGACTGCATGCTCGTCTGCTACTCCTATATTATAAAAAACAATCTGGGGTCGATTTGATCTCCATAGGCGGCAGTAATCTCTTACCATCAGGTGTACTGCATACTTGCTATTTCAGTATTTAAAAAAAAAACTCATTCGGTATATGTGAGAAGACCTTAAGGATGATTGATGCGCGGCACAGTAGCTCAGCCCGATAGCCACTAGCCAGACGATTAAATAAAAAATGCCATTAAGAAGCCTACACACGTACCGGTTTAGCCAACGCACATTTAAGACAACAATAATAATTCATGTAGCGTAGTCTTATAGCGTCTATTATATTTTATTGGAAGTATTATAACGTTAATAAATAATAGGTATTACCATATTGTCCCATAACTAACCGTATTACAAAGGTTACTTATGAATATTGTTTATTTTTTTAATTTGCGTTTGATACATTTAGTTAAGAACATATAATATGTTGATCAAAATAAAAGATATACAAATAAAATAACTTTAGGATGTACTATTATTTTTATTATACTAGCTAATTTTTTTGGCACGCTCTAAGGCTGAAACAGCTTCATATATTTTATACACATAAAGTGTCGTTACATTCAATTCAATAACACAAATTACACCGGATACTTACAAAAATTAATGCTTAATTTCTTAAATTTCCTTTCTTTCGCAGTTTTTCTTTGTACATTAACTTATTAAGTCTAACCTGTGTAGTTGCCCTAATGTCTAACTAATCTTAATGTCGCCCTCCTTTACAGGCGCTTAATTAATGTAAATTATCTTATCTATCTGTTATAATCTACAAGTGTTCAGACAAAAAATGTGTGCTCGTAATGTAGATATATTAGTTAAGTTTATGTTACGAGTATATTGAAAGCCGTTGTGTGTAATGCGCCTTTTTCTATATTTTTGATGTTAAGTGAGTTTACTATTTCGTTTTGATTATGGGGAACAAAGGAAGTAATAATCAGATTTTTTAACTATTCCTAATATTTTTATTGTCTTCGCAATAAATATGAAATTATAATATTAAAAATAGGTAAGGCAAAGTCGTGATTTATGTAGTAATACACCGGTGCGGTAAAGACGCCTACGTGTTCTAGAGGATAAATCTAACTTTTGTTTTTTCAAAATTTAGGGTACCTTAAGATGATTTCTTACGTTTACTTCTCCGAAATTTAAAAGAAAATATGTGAGTAGTTAACGGTTGATATGTTTAACGAAAATCTAATCATATTACGTAAAATAAAATTGATTATATTATTATATCTACAATCTAAACATGTTGTAGATTATATAATTTGCATTAATTATATACGTATAAGTTTAGGTACAAAATATAAAAAGTGGTTTGCTCGTAAATGTTAAATGTCATCTAAGTTTATTTTTTTTGTCAGAAGCCGCTATTTTGTTATGCTAACTTTTCCGTTTTATAAAGCCTTATATTTAGTGTAAGATAAAGCTAAGTGAAGTGTCTCCATTATAATAAAACACAGTCAAGTGCGAGTGGTGGAACCTACACAAAGTATATTTATTATACAAACGATAAAATTGTCTTTTAGTATTTTTTTCAATTCGGGATTCTTATAACGAGCCCGATACTCACTTAGCCGATTCCTATAAATTGTTCTTTTACTTTAGATTAGAACTATACTAAAAGCAAAGAAAAACAAAATAAAACTAATATAAATATATCTATTGATTCTCCTGTCTCCGCCATAGTAACAAATAAATAATTATCCTGGAACAATCCCAACCGCCTACTCATTACTGTTCAAAAGGTACATAATATATTGTTTATTTCTTTAAAGGTAGGATAGGGAGAATAGACGAATGAATGGTGTACAAATATATGAGGATCCGTTCTTTTCTAAAAATAGAGCGGATCCTCATATATTCGATTTGCTAAAAAGGAGTTTGTTGGTAATTGATACCTTAGGATGCACCACTGCCGCATATGTTTCGGCTGAATAAATAATAATTGAACGCTGCTGTATTCTGGATTGAAGGGTGTGTTAAGGTAGATATTCTTACCGTTTCAACTTAGTCATCAAGAGTACCAATGCATCTGTGACCGACCTCAGATATGACTCTAATTTTATCTGGTCATCACTATCAGATGGACTCCATGCTCATTAGCTACTTCTATAATAAATAATTATATACCTAATATTGTTACTAGACCCACCTATAGGAATTGAAACAAAAACATCAAATTCGCAAATAAAGGCCGAGAGTACAAGTTTTACAAGTTACTTAGGCCTCAAATTAAATTACTAAGCCTCATTGTATTAACAAGTAACTTTGTTAACTTCATTGTTCGTAACATTACTATTGAAGCGAGTTCTTTCAAAGTCTTTCTCCTAAAGTTTGTTAAACTGTATAACATGAATACAGTTATACAGCGTCAATATTAAATAGTCCGAAGATAAAATAAAACAGATAAGTAGGGATGTGACAAAATTACCGATTTTTAAAATAATAATAGTAGATTTTTAATAAATCGATTATTTTTCACAAATCGTCTATTTATATGACCGAAATAAGAGAGCAATTTTTTTGTACAATTTTCAGCCGTCAATTTTCAGGATCCTTCGACCTTTTTTCATGGGCCAATTCTGAATACAGTTTCAAAAATCTATAATTAGTCGATAATTTTACAGTAATCGATTTATTCGTAAAATACATTCGTCTTGCACTCGATTGCACATCCCTACAGATAAGGCTCGTCCCACGCCGACCTAGAGATAAACGAGGGACCCGAGTGGCCCCTTGCTCTTGTCAAATTAATGGACCCGCGGAGATTGAGGTCACGGCGATGGAATATTATGCAATTGGTGACGACTAATGAGGTTTATTTTCATGAGATTTTCTCTTAAATAGGCCAAGGATTATTGGTAAGTGAGTGTTATTTTAAAACGAGTGGGACTCTATTTCTTTCATAGCTAGAAACGCATAATGGCATGCGCCTCTGCCTGTATGCTTCCATGCCTCTACCTGTATGCTTCCATGCCTCTGCCTGACTAGTAAATCCTGCTCTACCTATCCTTCTGAATTACAGGATTAGAAAGGCGTTATTTAGAGCATTTCAGTGTAAAGTAGGGTGCATTTGTATTTTATAATATAACATGTAGTCAACCCCAGATTAGTCTTGAGCGTCTCTGCTTTACCAATGTTTATTCTAGCACACAGTACCGCTTAACACTTTTGATACCAGAAAGATATAGGTTATGGTGGAGTTCCTCTGCAATCTAACCAAAGAGTGTTCGAACACTTGATTATAGATATATATCCCCATTAGAGCTACCTTTTATATCAGACAATCATCATACAGCTCTGCTTTACAAAGAGGAATTGAGCGAGAAGAATTGATTAAAATTATTTTTTGATGACATGAAACTTCGTTAATAACAATAAAATTTGCATTACATGACACTTGATGCTAAGTTATGTAAGTGGACGTTAATTGACATTCGATGTCGATATATTACGCACCTATATTGGGAGTAGGAAAAAACACACCATAACAATATGAATTAGGTAATGTTAGGAATGGATTACACATCGTTAAAAATAGATGATTTGAGACGTGATAATTTTATTAGCTCGTCTGAATTGTTACGCCAACGTATATTTACGTTCGCTGTTTTTATTTATTAACGTAGTGATTCTAAATATTATCGTTTTTGAAAATACTATTTATAGTGAAGTCTTTAGAGTTCCGTTAGAGTAGCGTCGACCTAGTAGTTTTGAAGCCCGCACAATGAATGTGTATTTAATCATTTTATTGATACCTTCTGTAGGTGATCTGATGGGTAGGGTTTTGATTACGCATAAAATAAATCAAACAAAGAAAAAAATAAATCTCTTACTATTTAAATTTTTTTGGATTGAATCATTATATAAATAATTATTTCATTATCATTTCATGTACTCAATTTCGGGTACACATATCGGGTACTCAAACCATGTAACAAATAGGTAGGGTCTTCTAAGTTCCAAAGGTCGCGATGAAAACGATACAATGTGTGCCGGTCCCCCAAATATGAGATAGGCGTAGGCACAGTGGAATTATTTATTAAAACATACAACGAGTCTCGTCTATTTTCGGCGCACAATGCCTCACGAATTTATTATCTGCTACGAGCCCTTTGAATAATAACCGGACCTTCTAACGGACAATTTTAATAACGAATTTGCGTAGTACTTTGGCGGTCAATGTTTTTAATAAAGTATAAATAATAATTTGACGGTTTATAAGACATAATGATCGGTGAACTCGGTGGCCCAGAGGAAATTATAAACTAGGTTATAGTTAAGTAGGAGTAGGTTTTCTAAGTTTTAAACGCGTAGACATGAGGTAAGCGCTTTCGTGGTACCCGAGATATACCTACATACAAAAGTGTTAATTTCAACTTCTTGTAAACCTACACGCCTGAGAGTTCTAAAAAATCTCTAGTAGCAGCTCTGTTCCCACGTTTAGGGGGTCTCCCAGTATGCATCGTCAGCAAATCTGGTAAAAAGTTTTGCAATATCACCTTTGTTATGATTGCCCCTGCGTTGGGGCTGCCTCATTAGTGGATTATAATAACAAAGACAATATTACGTTACAAAACAATACTCTTAACCTTTGTCTGTATGCGTAATTTCCAATATGGGTTATATTAGAAATTAATGAACCGATTTAGACAAGTCTTTGGGGTAAAGATAGAGAATTTAACGAGGAGTAAAATAGTGTACTTATTGTTTTGGAAATATCTAGCGTACTTGTGTAAAAATCTAAGAACGGATCACGAACATAGATAAACGGGAAACCGAGAACTGAGTAGTTTCACTTATATAATCGATTGCTATCAACGTTTGTTCTACAATCAATTACAACGTTGATTCTGATGTATCAACGTAGAATATATTTAGGATGAATGGCGTTTATGTTGGTTACATAATGTGTGAATTTGTATGCACGAGGTGACGCTGACAAGTGAGTATTTAGTATCTCGATTTTTTTAAATATAAGACTGAATTTACAAACGATCATGTAGTCCACCTAATAGGAATTAGACACTGCCGCTGATGGACTTCTGTAACCAACTCCTTATGGGACAGCGGGACTAACTGAAACTCATAGCGTTGTGTATCGTATGAAAGTCAGCTGGCATCCAAACCTTCCACCGACACGCAAGAACTTCACGTTACAAGTAGGTGAGGCAGTGGTACCTCCCTGATCGTAATCATACTGGTTCTACCACCTTTCAAAGTCACTAAAAAATTGCCACAACCCTTTTTATGTCCCACTATTGAGCAAGGCTACGTATCAATACGGAAATAAAAAAATAATATGAGTATACTCGTATATAGCTTGTTCAATTGTTCACATAAATATTAATTTTCCGTTGAACGTACAGGCAAGGTTACCTTTATACAGGGTGTCCCCTAAGTACCACGAAAAACTTGGGGAGAACATAGGTGAGGGTCTGACCTCTCTGGGAAAAAAAAATTACCTTAGTAAAAGTGTCACCGTTTTTGCACTATCAATTGTTTTAGATTTTTAGAGAAATTCAGCCCTCTTCATCTTCTTTCGTTAACTGCGTATACAAATTTGATGATGCAGTGTTTATTTTTGCTGTTAAATACTATCAGATAGTTGGTCTATTATATTTAAATGTAAATTGGTTAAAAGATGTAAAGGAACCCTGAAAAAAATAGGGATATTTTTAGATTTTATTTTTTTTACTATTTTTCCCTCAACTTTGACTGGTCGCGGTGAATAAAAAATGTACTGGACTATAAGTGTACGTTGCGCCAGAAAATATATCCAGTTAATAGAGATTTCAAAAAGGTACCACACTTACTATTTAAAGTTGAAGAAAAAAAGTTAAGGCTGTTTTTGCATGAAAGGGACTGAAATCAACTAAAACGTAATGATAGAGTTTTTATTTAAATTATGGTTTCTACCGACTCAAAACGTGTCAAGCAGTACTAAATCACATTACTACCTAGTTACACACTTAAAAATATCATTCTTCATTTGTAAAAAAACAATTTAGCAACTAACTAGCAAACAAAGTATTACAATTTATTAAATCAATTTTTACCTACTTTGAACTGTCGTTTCGAAGAGAAACTTCGTACATGTATGTAATTTGAATGACAATACCTTAATTTGACATCTTAAAACAGATCTGATGATGGAGCCAGGATATGGATGGTCTCTTACCAATTTAGCCCAAATGTCTGGTATGGATCTCTTACCAATTTAGCCCAAACTCGAGGGATTTACTCAGAAATGAACCATGCACTTGCTGGCTCCATCATCAGATCAGTTCCAACATGTCAAATTATGGTATTGTCATTCAAATTACATACATGTACGAAGTTTCACTTGAAAACGACAGTTCAAAGTAGGTAAAAAATGACTTAATAAATTGTAATATTTTGTTTGCTAGTTAGTTACTAAATTGTTTTTTTTACAAATGAAGAATGATATTTTTAAGTGTTTAACTAGGTAATAATGTGATTTAGTACTGCTTGACACGTTGTGAGTCGGTAGAAACCGTAATTGAAATAAAAACTCTATCATTAAGTTTTAGTTGGTTTCAGTCCCTTTCATGCAAAAACGGCCTTAACTTTTTTTCTTTAACTTTAAATAGTAAGTGTGGTACCTTTTGAAATCTCTATTAACTGGACATATTTTTTGGCGCAACGTACACTTGTAGTCCAGTAAATTTTTTTTTCACAGCGATGAGTCAAAGTTGAGGGAAAAATAGTAAAAAAAATTAAAATCTAAAAACATCCCTATTTTTTTCATGGTTCCGTTACATCTTTTAACCAATTTACATTTAAATATAATAGACCAACTATCTGATAGTATTTAACAGAAAAAATAAACACTGCATCATCAAATTTGTATACGCAGTTAACGAAAGAAGATGAAGAGGGCTGAATTTCTCAAAGAATCTAAAACAATTGATAGTGCAAAAACGGTGACACTTTTACCAAGGTAATTTTTTTTTCCCAGAGAGGTCAGACCCTCACCTATGTTCTCCCCAAGTTTGTCGTGGTACTTACGGGACACCCTGTATAATGTCTCCATTTGATCTTAATATGTACCGTTTGATACTCGATAATAATAATAAACAATCATGAGCGGCTCCTTTAGATGTTGGGTAATGAGGGAAATAATACCTCTTTACTATGTGAAATAATTAAAGACAGAATTATTTTATTTTTTCTGTCTCTGCTCTATAATGTTTGTAATTTTCCACCGTATAAATTACCAGCGTAATTATGTGCGCCTCATGAGTATATTGTCGTTTAAACAAAAACGTTTACGCAGTAAAGTTCAAAGTTTATTTTTTCAACTAATAGATAATGTGAGGCCTTCGATCACTAATAAGAACTAGATACACAATCAGCGACAAAAAAACGGCGCGACGAAAAGAGCACCCAAATAGACATTTGGGTGCACAAACCTGTCAATGTGATAGCTTATGACAGCTAGCTTATGTCGTAAAAATTTATTGCTTTTGGTAAGCAGTTTTTAACACCTTTAAATAATAGTGATAAGGTTGATTTTGCATTAATTTTAGATTCTGTCGCTTAGAATTTTATAAACACGTTTGACCCCACTTTTGAAGTTCATTTTTGTATGGTATGTGTATCTAGTTCTTATTTGTGATCGAAGTGTGAGGCACAAGAAATACTACCGCTGTGGTCATTTTGAAACTGGATGTAAAGTTTTAAACAGATGTTTTACGATACGTGCGTCGTAATTGGGTCATGTTGTTCTATTATTGTTCTGTTATATTTACGTAACGGCATGATAATTGTAATGTTGTTGATATACTTGCTTTGTTTTTTTTTTATAACAGTGTTGTTAGAGAACTTATGTTTTGTTCTCTGGTCATGTTTTAGGTCTCAAAAAAGATTGCGATGAAACAAAAATAGTGGAAGTTATGAAGATTGATGATGTTTCTAACAATTCTAATATATCATTCAATTAATAATGATTTATTACATACTCGTACATGATAGACACGGGTGGTCTGAAAAAGCTTCAATACGACTTGCTCAATTACACATAGGTACACTCAATTACATTAGTCATGAACTTGTTATTTACTACGCTCTACACAAACTACTAAAAAGTGTTTTATGATATTTCTTTTGTTGCTTTTTTTAAATGATATATTGTGGACAAAAATGTTTTGATTTAAGTGTATGTGTAAAGAAATAAAGTCTACGATAAAAACAAACTAATATCACGCAAGTTTTTTTTATAAGGATGAAGCAGGAGACGAGGGGGCGGGCTACATGCAGGACTAACGCCCATGGATATCCGGAACCAACTCCATATAGGACAGGGGGTTATGTTTGAAGCCAATGACAGATAGGCAACTCCTGTGGACTAAGATGGTCGCCATCCTAATATTAAACATGTGAAAGTGATTTTGTTTGTTTGTTTCCCTCTCACGCCTTAACTTCCAAACCGATTGAAATGAAATTTTGCACACACGTTGTCAGGAGTCTAGAAAAGAACATAATATAACTTTTGTTCCAAACAAGTGCTGTTCCCGAGGGATAGATAAACAACTATTACCATTGACCTCTGACGACGAGCGAAACTGCGTGTAAAAGCTGGTATGTAAATAAATGTTTGCCCGTGAACCTTATGCATAGGTTGCGTTATGTAGTTGTTGGAATACGGTGTATCGGTTAACATTTACCGAGCGCACTGCGAGAATGTATTGAATCAACGTAATTGGCCGTATCGACAGGCTACCTTTGTTTTAAGCGGTGCTGTGGAAGGGTCTTACCCCATTTCTTCGCACTGAACCGGTGAATGAGATTTTTTAAAGCATCGTTTCTCACTTAGTAAGTAGGGTGTGTTGTAACATTTTGATTGTTTGGGCAATTGGAAATAAATCTCTCTTCAAACAACAATAGTTCACCAAGTTTCCACCAAGGCCCTCCTGACACTGAGCTTTGAGTCTCTCTTCGCAGTCTGTTCTATGAAAAGACAAAGCAGATTTCCAAGATATTTGCTAAACTACATTTGATCTAAACCATTAGTCTAATGTATTTGCTGAAGAGAACGATTAATTGAACATATATTTTTTTTATCATTCATTCAGCTCTTTAACTATCAGTAATTTAAATGTATGTTACTTAAGAGCGGCTCAGTGCTGTTAAGTGAAAAGCAACCCTTATTTATCGTGCTGTTTTTTTGTGTTTGCCACAAAAGTAAGCAACGAGCTGTCTTAGCATTAAGTCTCTCTCTGTGTAACGGCGTTTCTTGCTCGTTCATTTTCATTAGCCCTTCTGTGTAGCGGCAAGTGATTGAGGTTGTTTATTTTTGTTTTGTAACCGGTTGCGTTCCTCCGCGATGAAAGCGATGATTCGGCTAAAAAAGCCGCATAGCCGCGATTGAAAAAGTTGGAATTCTTTTTTTTTTGCGTGTTGATTTGTTGCCGATGATAAAATTTAATGTGATATTATGATGATGATATATTAACGTGGACATAAAGTGACTGCGCAAGTGGCGACAGATGTATCATATGTGATAGAATTCATGTTATTTTGAATTTGATTTTTAAAAGTCCTGAAGTGCATTTAATTACACACGTACGATTTTGAATAAACGTATACATACATATAGTTGTAGTCACGTGACGTATAATTGTATAGATTAAATTTGAATTTGTATTACAAAGCTCTCCGCTACCTCCTATGTTTAGACCCATCACATACGCATAGAGGTTCGTATTAACGCACTGACACTAATCAAATTATCACTTGATCTTAGCGAAGAAGTGGTGATGTAGTCTACAGAATGTAACAACGAGGATTTAGTTACCACTTCGTACAAAACTAATGGTTTTCTTCGATAGTTATATTGAAGGTCCTTGAAGTTAGTGTGTATGTGTGATCGAAGTCTTTCCTTACATGCAAACTAAAAACAGCGTTGATGATATCGTCCCAGGCTGATCGTGAGTAGCCGTTATATAAATTTCTCAAATCCAAAAAACAACTACAAAAATCTCTACTATCTTTCTAACTCTACAACTTTTCCCTACATTTTATAAACATACCCAATGATTTGAAAAATATCAGATACGTGATCAAAGTTTGAATTACCGATGCAGAATTTATTTTTAAATATATTTTAATCTCCAAATTCAGTTATTTATTCAGTAATTCAAATAAAATCGCAGAGTTCAACGTCCGCTCCAAAATTTATGAACTCCTCAGCCGAATGTGGATATCTTATCCTCAACTCGGATAAGATTAACGAATGTAAAGAGTATGTAATAATGCAATAACATGCGGTGTGATAGTGATCGTTATCGCCACGCTGTCTCGACGATCTATGTGCTCGATTTACATTTAGATATATAATTACAATGTAACTTATATGTTACAATGTAATTTGGAGGTTGTAGAACCACAGTATAAGTATACATGCTTGCACTGTAGTAGAACCCTTTGTTTGCACTCCAGCGGCACCACGCCACATCTATTTCGTGCTAATAACAGCATTGTTATGCGCCGCTGTTCTGGTTTGAAGAGTGTGGTAAGGGAGACATACATTACATTTTACAGATGTTCCAGCTCAATCTTCACGGGTAGCGGCGCATCTGTGGCCGACCTCAGGTAGGAATGCTAGATAGGCATCATATCTGAGATGGATTACAGTTGTCCATGGGCGACAGTAGCCACTTAGCATCCAAGAATAGGGCTACGGTATCCCCTGCCTGTCGTAAGAGGCGACTAAAAGGGGGCTTCTGGGGTCGTGGGTGGCAAGAGTGGGAGCTCGAACCACTCAGCCAATGGCCCCGGGAAGGACGGCGGTATGTGTGGTCGCATACCGTCGTATGCACCAGACGGTGCGGTGAGCGATAAGCTCACCTGGGCGGAGCCCGACGGGGCAATGCGCTAAGAGGACTCCGGTTGCGTTCCTTTGGAGATCCCGGAGTCCTCTACGCAGCGCTGAGGACGGCCACCGGGGGGGTTTTAGTGCGGTAAGAGTCCCACATAACCCTGTGTCGCTCCCAAGGCATCGGGTACCTTTTGAAGGTTTCCCCCTCGTCAACAAAAAAAAAAAAAAAAAAAAGCCACTTAGCATCAGGTGGATTGCTTGGTCGTCTGCTATTCCTATATAATATAACAAATTGTCTTCTACCAATTATTAAGTGAGTCATCGTTAACCCATTACTGTCCCACTGCCGAACATGGGTCGCCTCTGAAAGTGAGAAGGGTTTAAGCAGCGGTCAGCAATCCGTAGCCTGCGGGCTACGTGTGGCCCGCGACCCTCCTGCCGACTTTTTTGTCGCCAACTGAGCTGAAAAACTGTTTTTAAAACTCTTAAGCGTGCAGGTTTCCTCATCATTTTTAAGAAAAAATTTTTTATTATTTTTGGCATTTGTTTGTTTAATACCACTTAATGGAATTTTATCTGTGCAGTGAAATAAAAAAATATCAAATGTCTTAAAAAGATTAGAGACTGGGATTCAAAAAGTTATTTTTATATCGTCCGAAAGAATTGCAGCAACAGTTATTTATATAAATGATTACTTTGGACCGCTTTGTAGTAGACAATGGAGATTTTATGTAGATTTTAAACACTATTAAGCCAGTTTGCACTGTTAATTTTAAATAATATTTGCGTTTACAATTTTTCTACGAGTCAACTTTTGTTCTGGTCCACGAAATTCTTAAAATATACGTTTTTGAATCGTGGACTGTTTACGTGAGCTATACGAATATTTAAATGAATATTTTCCTATTATTACATACATACATAATCTAAATAATGTATTCTTGCTTATCTACATATACATATGTGTTACATCTGTAACCGTATCTAAACGTCATATGAGCGAGGTCGCTTAATTATAATGAGTTGTGTGTTTTGCTTAACTCCAATAAAGTTTATTAGGTAGGGATAGTTTGTTTTTATTTATTTAAAAGTATCCCGGTTTTCATTAAAGGTAAAATAAAGTGTTAACTACCTATACTGGTTATATCATGTTTGCATTTTCCAATGTAAAAATTCATAAATTTTGATCTTTGGTCAAATGAATGTCGGATGGATTGATTATTATTAACGGGCATAACAAGCGTCGTTAAGGCCAGCACAATGATTTTATACAAAGCTAAATCTTAACACTAGTCATCTAGTCATTTTATTTGCTAAACGCGGGCGATACCGCGAGCTTAACTAGTTAAGTTAAAGATAAGTATTATTTTTAGTTTAAATCATTTTCAAAATATACCTACATTTAAATACATGTAAGTACCGAATGTTTACGTTATGTTCCACCTACGCTACACTCCTAATAATTAAACTCTCCTATTATAAAGAGGCATTCCCTTGAGGACTACAGTTGCACGTTGACATCATTTCCAGCAGAACAAAAATATTTTGAGTGTCACTGACACTGATTCCTAGGTGTCCGGTGTTGTGAGTTGTGACGTATCTCGGTCAGTGCCAGGGACTGAATCATGTTTGGCAGAGCAATGTTACGAGGCCTTACGAATATGTCAGAGAGATCTTCCGCTCACGGGCGATTATTTTGAAATAGATCGACGTTTTTGTTTTGTTTATTTGTACTGATTATGATGATGATGGTGGTAGGATCTTTCGTGGTGATTTCTAGATACTACCGCTATATTTATTTCTGCCTTATAACAATAGGTGTTATGCTTTTATGAACATTCTCCAAGATAGTCTTGAAACCGTAGTACCGAATCTGTGGCGACCTACGGATTACTGACAATTTCAGGAGACAATGGCTACTTAGTCTCATATTGATGGGATTATCATTTGCTAATTTAATTTTATAAAAAATAGTACGCAATGTGCGGCTCCGAAATAAGCATTCTTGTGTAAAACTTCTTGTATGTACATTCCAAACAGTTTTCACTCTCTAAACGGAATGTGGGAATAAATCCCACATTGCTGGGTTGGCAGTGTTGGCTTTATAAATGTCCGCATTCCTGCGACACGTTTGTTTTTTGAAGAACTAGGTATATTTTTATTTACCTATTTTGTTTTTGTTGATCGAATACATTATGGAAAACGTAGTAGGAATTATGAGGAAAATTTAATATTTTGAGAATTCGATTGAATCTTCGTTTAAAAATAAACGAAGTTATATTTACATTGTTTAATCTGAAAATGCTTTAATAAAAATTGAAAAAAAATAGCTGGTAAAAAGCGAGTGGAGTCGTATGAGTAAACACATCTATTAATAAAAACAATGTCATTTACATGTGCAAGTTACTGATAACATAATGACATTATCTCTATCACAGTCAATAGTTTATTATCAGTTTACATGGTTATTCCGTTATCCCTAAAATTAGGCTAAGGATTTCTTTTATCGTTGGCAGCAACATTTTATTCACAACTGGGCCCGGATCTCGCCTAAAAAGGGTCTAGGGTCTTAGAGTATTTTTATTACGCTGCCCCATGACAAATTGGAGCATGAAGGTATTCTTTAGTGACGAGCCCGTGTCGAATGCTTACCAATAGTTCCGAACACCCGGATCTCACAACGGTTAATCAGTGGTAAAAAGTGGGCCAACTGCAAGGTGGGAAAAAGCGTGATTTTTGCAGACCACCTGACGGTGAGTGCTTACGGATTTCGCCCAAGGACATCTTAATTCGATAAGGTTAGAGTCCTACCATAAGTCGTCTACAGGTGCGTTGCTACCCCTCGGGCCCAACTAGGGACGCCTAGGGACACCTATGCCTCCCCCTTTATACTCACAAAGCGAAACACAGCAGCGCTTAACACTACTTTTTTTGGAAGGAATAAGTATGGCGATCCCGCATTCGAAGTCATTCAAAACATCAGTTTAACTATAGTACCTGTGTTCATATCTGTTATAAAAATGTTTATTCAATTTCAAATCTAATACTATGGAACTTAGTTTGTCTCTTCTTTAGGTTCTGTTTCTTCTTTAGGTTTTTCTACAGAAATCTCTGTATTTTAATTTAGCTTGTAACAAAATTTAGCATAACTGGGTCATATTGAGTCCATTGGCCAATAAATTCTAAATTAAATAGGACATTTAGATACCATGTGCTATCGGAAAGTTACCGGCTACGGGCAAACCTGTACCGATTTACATAAGCTCGTAACTATTATCCGTGTCGCCCAGAGAATAAGTAATCATGGCCTTCGATACAATTATCCGTTTGTACCAATTAAACTATGCCTTATCTTTGTTCTATTTTAAGATTTTGTGCGTGTGTGTCTTGTTTATTTATTTGTATGTACATAAAATAATGTAAGTATTGTAACAGTTTTCTTGAAGTATTTTCTGTTTCAATGCTTATACCTATTTTAAATGTACATAACATTTAAAATAAGTAAAATGTTTTTTTTACGGTTTCTTTGACATCATGTATGAAGGTAGCGCGCCTCTGGCAAGGTTATAAAGAAATAGCTTTGGTTTCGAAAATCGGGTGTTTTTATTACACTCAATAATCGTAAAAAAAACTATTAATTCCTAAAACCAATAACAACTATTTATGTTTTTCCATCTACTAAATCTTGTATTTAGAAATTGATTAATGATATAACTTATAGCTCTACTAAATTACCGAATTTATAAATAAGTATACATAACAAACATATTCATAAAGTAAGTCAATACTTTATCGTAGTTTCCTAACACAAAATGAAGGCAATACCAATAAACAATGTGTAAACAAATAAATTTTATTGCATTAAGTAGATGTTAGCTCCGATATCATCACACCCACTCCCAAGCTTACCTCATCATCGCTATAATGCCGATATAAAAATAAACTGGATCTTCTTCACGCTATACGATAGTTCACGATCGCGTCGTACACGTCATCGTAAATATTTTATACGGTATATTGGAATAACACTTGATTTTCAAGTGTACTTAATCTTGTAAATAGCCTACATCGTGCGAGATGTGGAATGAATTTCTTGAAGTATTCCCGGAGCGCTATCCCATGAGATTCTACAATAGAAGTGCAAAAAGAGTTCTTCAAAGCCCGCGATGCATTGGCTTCTCCTCTCGTGCAGCAAGTGTCCATAGGCGACGATGATTACTTTCCAGTAGCACGTCTGCCTTATCGTCAGGTTCAACTATATAAGTTGAAGAATAACCTACACTATCTTGCTTAGGTTGTTTACCAACTCACGATTCGCGCCGGGCTACTGTCGTACAATAGCAGGACGATTGTCCTACTGCACACGAAAAGCTGTGGTTTTGCATTTAAAATTGGGGTTTTTCTTTTTTTTTTTATAATATAGGAGTAACAGACGAGCATGCAGTCCACCTGATGGTAAGTGGCTACTGCCGCCCATGGACCTCTGTGATCAACCCCAGATAGGGTTAGATATTCCTACCTGAGGTCGGCCACAGATGCGCCGCTACCCCTGAGGACTAAGATGGAACGCCTCGGAAAAGTACGTCTCCCTTACCACACCCTTCAAAACGGAACACAGCAGCGCTTAACACTGCTGTTATTAGGCAGAAATAGGTGTGGCGGTGGTGCCGCCGGAGTCGAACCCATGTGTACCCATGGTACGTGGCAATCGCAAGACTGTCGTCCTGCTTACGGACTTGCGACGGACTGCCCACGTTCTAATGTTTAAATGTAGTCATCAATTTTTTAAAAATATCACAAAATTCCAATATATAATTTGTCCGTCAGGTTGATTATCCCTGGCTTTATCTAGCGCATCATAGATAAGGCTGTCCTTAAACAGTGTAATATCTATTTTCAATTGACCATGAACAAGTTGCATAACATTTATTTATGCAACAACCGCTTACATAAGAATATGTAATTAGTTGACATTTGTAACCACGCGTGGTAATGAATTTTATGGCAAGTTAGAACGTGTGTATGAACTACAGTTACTGTAAACTGACCTTGATACTTCGGAACTATTTTTTCGGCTTCTGTGCCTATCCGCTGTTTTTTTTGTGTTAACACAGTGTTATTGTAGTTTTTTTGTTAATCTGTAACAGAGGTCGTAGTAAACGGTGTTACGTTTTAAATAGACACGTGAACTAAGAAGTAAATCAAGTGTGGATGTATAGTGGGCAAAACATCCAATAGATTGAATATTAATAACGGGGTTTTTTGTAACTTATATGCTATTTCATCGCTGGGTACGGATCGCGACTCAAAGTTTAAAGGATTTAGATCACAGCGATGGAGTTATTCTAGGCCGTGGAGTTATTCTTATTATAGGCCCCTCCTCATATGAGGAGAGAGACATAAAATATATTGAAACAGCATTGCTGTTTCATATACCTTGCAGTATACCAAATTTAGTATTTCTGTGAATGTTATCGTAATGAATGGAGTAGGTACTTTTATTGATACTCTGAACGGACTATTGAGCTCCTCGAGAGTTTGCACTGGCTGAAAGAGTACCCTCGAGATCTTATCCCTGATAATCTAAAGAGTATTAAGATTAAATATGTATGAAGGTATATATATTTTGTCGAAATTCTTATAGGATATTCGGGATCGGTTGCTTAAGTCTTCGTGGTTCTACGTATGCTTACGAATGTCACCAATGCTTTACAACAGCAGTTTTAAACGTTACATACTGTTTTAGGTTTGATGGTGGTAGAAACAATAATACGAAGGTAGAGACTCCAATACCAGGCGTTTCAAATATTATGGTATGGTAGAAACTAGAAATGTACCTCTATTAGTAGTCCTATTTGTGATTTCTTGAGTTCTTATGGGGCTGATTCTTATGGGGATGGGTTATATAATTAATGTACCTTTAACACCCGTTATTAAAAATCATTCTGTACAATTATTATCTATCAAAAATTTGTCAATTTCTTGTAGGCAGAAATTATAAAATTGCTACGTTTGGTACCCTTTACGACCCGGTACCACCACACATGCCGCCGTCCTACCCGAGGTTGCTCTCCGGACGGTTCGAAGTCCCACTCTTGCCGCCGGCAACCCCGGAAGCCCTCTTTTAGTCGCCTCTTACGACAGGCAGGGGATACTTTAGCCCTATTCTAACCCAAAACATTTTATACATTGATTAATACGGTCTTAAGTGGACTGAAAAAATCTCATACGAAAGCATGAACTATAAGCTAGCTGCCAATACATAATTACTAAAACATAATATACTTGTTATTGTTTTCCTCCTTGACTAACACGTGTAGGCAGACGCACGGATTGCTGTACTTTATTTATATGCATATGCGGCCGCACTCCGCATGCATTGGCCACGAGGTGACGAGAATAGACGCTAACTAACACTCTAATGATTATTAATTCGATATTCAAATAACTTGTCCGTTTGTCTAGCCAATGAATATTTCTATGCAGATTTTTTTTATAATGTACTATTAAGATGGCGTCCTTGCATTTATAAAATCTTTAAAATATACATGTAACCAAAGAAAATAAATTTTAATTTTTAATATATGATTTTACTTATTTACCTACAGTGTTGTATAAATACGGTCCTTATTATGACCTAGCCGCCATAAAATCGTAAAAAAAATGATATACCTAAATGTGAGCTAATAAATGAATTTTTAATTGTAATTTATGATTTCATCCATAGTTCCATCAACTTTATGATTTCAAAATACATATGTAGGTGAAGTTTTCTAGAATAATAATTATGTTTATTTGCACAATTGATAAACATTATAACTATATATATATTATTGCAGTTTTAAGAATAACCCATTACACGCGCGCACAAGAACACAATTAAATTCGGATACTATTATTATCTAATACTATTAAAGACATTTAGATTCGAATCCGGGACCGCAGGTTTTCGATATGTCAGAACGACATTTAGCAACGAATCCGGTATCGCGAGCCTGTCAATGTGCACAAATACATGGTTACAATACCTATATAATAATTTAGATCGTGACAATGTATACTGATAAATAAAATTGTAGTGTTTGTTTATAATGTAGAATTTACTGTTTTCAACTAAATAAACATGAAAGTGTATATTATGGTACTTATAAAAAAAAATTAAGACTGTCTGTTCTGTCTGTCTGTTTTCCGAGTAATCTCCAAAACGTCAGGACCCACTTTGACGGGACTTTCAATGACAGATAACTTATGTTGTAAAGAGTAAATTAGGTGTTTTTTATTATAAAACAATAATTAAGGTGCCGCTCAAAAACATGAAACCCTTGAACTGTAGCATCGAGTAAATATTCCTGTATTTTTACTTAAATGTGGGTGAAACCGCGGGGCATAGCTCGTAAATAATATGATATGATATTACGGAACTTCGCCAAAGTTAGTAAGCCAAAGTGTATCTTATTATTACTTTAGAATTCCAAATACCTGTGATATGCCTTTAAACACTTCACGATAACGATTTACCTTCGAATGGGTACATATGTATAATACAGAATCCGTGTCACACGTGTCGATGACACGCAGATGTGATCTTATATTAAGATTGAAAAGTGATGAATGGGAAAATACGTATTGAACTTCTGTAAAGAATTTTGTTATTTATGAGGGTTCCGTACCCAAAGAGTAATAATAAATATAGTTCAAAAAACTAAAAAACACGCTTTTATGATAAAATTAACTAAAAAGTAGAAAATCTAAATGAATCTAGGAATCAATTAAGGAACAGTAAATAGTATAATTGTGAAATAAATCTACAAAGTTTGAACGAAATCTGGCCGTTTAAAGTGGGTCAAAATCGCGCCCAAAGAAGTCGGTTACAAACATACAAACAAACATACAAACAAACATACAAACATACAGGTGAAGCTAATAAAAAGCGTGTAAAAACGGAACCCTATTACTAAGCTTTCGCTGTCTGTCCGTCTGTAACAGGGCTCATTTCCTGACCTGTAATAGATAGACACTTGAAAATTTACAGAGTATGTACGATTGTATCCTCGTTAGGTATAATGGTGGCCGCAAAATAAAAAAATAGGTACCAAACATAAAAAAAAATCTTGAAAGTAAATGGGTCTCGCCATACAATATAGGCGTCCAGTACTCCTTTTGCTTATCTGTGGCTATTCTACTGTGTCACTATTAAACAAGATTTTTTTCGTACATATAGGAGTTGTCTAGCAATCAGCATTGGAGCAGCTTGGACCACGGTGCTCCAACATTGATAGAGGATTATTTATTCATCATCAACCCTTTATTGTCCCACTGCTGGGGTTGGGTCTCCTCTCAGAATGAGAAGGATTAAGCCATAGTCCACCGCGCTGGCCAAGTGCGTATTGGTAGACTTAACACATCATTGAGATTTTTTTATATAAATCTCAGGTGTGCAGGTTTCCTTGCGATGTTTTCCTTCGCCGTTTAAGCAAGTGATAATTAACAATACGCTCATTTAACTTTGAAATATCAGAGATGGAGTTTAAACCTTAGACCCCTTGTCGAGAGGCCGAGTTTCGTAACCATTTGGCTATCACTTCTTTCATCTTCTATTTATTCGTATGAAATATTTATTGACGGCGTCTTCCCCTTTTCTGTATCTAAGCATTTTACCTAACTAACAATGACCCATAGACATGGCTATAAAATGAACAGTATACATGACTATAGCATCATATCTCGTTCCCTTAATAACACGTGGACATCTTTGCATATTTGTAGCATGCATATGTCGCATGCACACCGTCCACGACGTGCGGGGAATAGACATTGAAATAACAAGCGCTTTGGGAATTTATTGCTATTCAAATTAACTCTTAATGCTCCATTGTATTGTCTTGTGGACTAGAGGTGTTTTAATTAATAAATCTCAATAAGTCTGCTTATAATTATACGTATGCAGAATGTTAAATCAAATTGTCTGTCTGTCTGTGATCTTGTGATGTTACTAGAACTACATGCTCATAAACTGGCATCAAAATCTAAAAACACGTTTTTTTATATAGTTTGCCTATCGTTACGAGGTTTTACTATTATGTTTTATGTGCATGCCATTTTTTGTGTTCACGCTAGTTTTATTTATTGTTTTATTAAGATCTTAAGCCTTGAGTCCTGATTTTTTATTATTTATTATGATATCCGCTATAATACTTTTTAGAGGTATTCCAGCTTAGTCGTCAGACGTAGCGGCGCATCTGTGGTCGACATCAGGTAGGAATATCTAATCCTATCTGGTGTTGATTACAGATGGCCATGAGCGGCAGTAGTTACTTACCATTAGGTGGACTGCATGCTCGTCTGCTACTCCTATATAATATAAAAAAAATAACATATATTCTGTGCGAATTGCAACCGGTTCTAAAAATACAACGGTTTTGTTTTGACTTAGTAATAAGATTGTCGTACGAAATCCTAAAATACAATACTCACGTACCACCGAAACAAAGTTGTAATGGTAATGAAACAAGTGCTATTGCATTCCGTTACGGTGGCTTACGAAATGCTCACGGTCAATTAGAACATCAACTGTGACCAGGGCCGGATTTGGAGCTGTGGAGATCCTGCGGAAGTATAGGAGCGGAGAATATTGCCGATAAAATTAATTCATCAATGAATTTAATAATAAATGAAGTGTATGTAATTAAAAAAATGCGAAAATGTGTTGACTCATCGAGTTTTGGACAGTTTTTCTCTTGTGGGGCCCCTCACTTGTGGAGGCTCCGGGGCAGGAGCCTTGCCTATACTCCCAAATCCGGCCCTGACTGTGACCTTCTCCAACCTTCACTTCCTCGTCGGAGATCAGCGTGTGGTATTGTAGTTGGTAAATTGGTGGTGTTTGTATTAAATGGATTTTGATTGGTGCCTACTAACTATGGGATCGTCAATAGGAGGCCCGAGCAGGAGGGAGTTGGGATTATATCACGATTCATTATGATAAGGGAATTGGTAGTGTACTGTATACTAAATGTATATTCGACGACCCGCGTGGCGGAGCGGTCGCCATACCGGTCTGAAGTGCAGAGGGTCCCGGGTTCGATACCCGGCCAGACAATTTAGTTTTCTGGGTCTGGGTGTTTGTGTATTTATCTATGTGTGTGTCCATGGCAACCACGACACAGATAATCCTGGTGTGGGGCTGTGAGTGTAGAAAGCGTTTTATTTTTAAATTTTTGATAATTATGTCCCCCTCACCACATCATTCAAACCAGAACAAAGGAGCGTAACATTGCTATTATTAGGCAGAAAGAGGTGTAGCGGTGGAGCTGCCGGAGTCAACTCACAAAGGGTTCTAGCACCTTATGTTAAGTGACTATGAATTAAAAACATGTCCTGGGAAGTTAAAAATGCAGTCTAAAAACAAACTAAGATAACTAACTAAGATATTTTTGGGGTAAAAAGTAACTACATATTTGAAGAGCAATGCTAAAATGGAACATCCTATACATAAATGAAATAATTTATCTAAAGGAATATTTTCCTAAGCAATATGTAAATATATTAAAGTAAACTAATACTAATTTACCTCTATTTGCTTTGTAAATAAGTAAGTTATTTTCAGGCAATTATTCACGACGCACAACTTTGTTTAGGACACGTGTAAGGTACCCGTCCGAGTGATAAGAGATCGCGGATTTAAAAAATATTTTATTATTTGTTACGTGGGTTGGATTTAAAGACATATTTTTTATTTTATTTATTTACAAATTTGTGTACGCAGAAATATAACAAAGAAATAGAACATTAAAAAGAAATGTTTTTACATTACAATTTAAAGTCGTCATCAACCAATGTCGCATTGATAGGCACATGTCTTTCTGAGAGAGGTTTAAGCAGTAGTTAACTACGTTGCCCAAGTGTAGATTTTTGAACATCAGTGACGTCACGCAACTGTGATATTGTTCTATTAAAGAACCTTAAGATATGTAGGTTTCCATGACGTATTGTATCCCTGTTAGATCAAATGGTAATTTATTTCCTTTACGCAGATAATTTCGAAACACCTGCGGTCATGCCTGAGATTGGGAGCTTCGAACTCCAAGATTGAGAAGTCGAATTCCAAATCGATAGGCTACTTATCACTACTTCCCACACTGTAGAATTGCAATTTTATATGTAGTCTTATTTAAATTTCATAAAATGCGTGTACGTCATTTTCACATGAAAACTAATTATATAATCTAATGATTAGATGTATTTTAAAGGTCTGCTTTACACCAAACGTTGTTAAAGTACAAAAGATTACGCATTAATAATTTTATTAATAGCAGTTCGAGAATTAACATCCGTTGCTGCGTAATGTTAGAGGCTATTCCAAAACTATCGGACATGTTAGGTTTATTATAATAATAGATGTTTAACAATAGCAGTAGGTCTTAACAGATTCCATTATGCGGCTCTAATATAGATTGTAAAACTAACAGGTACAATATTATCCTAATATTATAATGGCGAATGTGAGTTTGCTTGCTTGTTTGTTTGTTTGCTTGCTTGCTACACTTTCACGCCTTAACTATATAACCGTCTTGAAATTTTGTACACACGTCAGGGGTCCAGAAAAGGACATAGGGCTTTTCCTGAAGCAAGCATCGTAATATACATATAGATAAAGAAGTTTTTATCTATACCTATGTATATTATGACCGCGAGAAAAGTCGCAATTAAAAGCCTACTAGCATAATGTATGATAAATGTAAACTTGCATCTATGATCGCATAGTCTGTGAGCGGCAAAGACCATTTGATGAAAGGATGAGTCATTTATTTGAAATCACAGTATACATTGAACACTTCATTACATTATTTTTATTCGAAATTATTTTTTACCGCTTTCACCTATGATTTGGAAGCACAGTCATATTATGCGCATTTGCAGTCGAGTGGACCGTACTCGCTTAACAATTGTGTGCAGTCTGTATGTAAATATGGGAACCCTAACGTGTGTTTGAACTAGACAATCGTTATAAGATTGGAAAGCAAAACACATGTTCCAGGTAGGTATTTCATAAAACGGACACAGTAAACAAACTTCAGCGACTTGCCGCAGTTGTCGCCCCACCAACATTTATTAGGATATGATACCTATCTGAGATCGATTGTAGGGCTAAATTGAAACGCCTTATATTGTATGAAATATCTCTATTTGCACTTTTTAAACTAGAACCCCGGTGGTTTTTTTGTAAGGCAAGAATTGATGGGGTGGTGGTTACATATATTTTCGAGAAAATCTCAAAATCGGTGCAGCCGCTTCTAATGCATCATTTGTAGGAATGTCTGGTCTAGATAAAATATAAGCTTTTAAAACAGTTACAAATTATTTAATAGTCTAGATAAAGCATTGTTCTCAGGGTGAGTATAATCTCGTGGTATTCTCCACGTGTAAGATAATGTTTTATGATAAAGTAATCGCTAAGCTTGACCGTGGTTGCAACATGTAACGTCTGCTATCATGTTTCAATCACGGTCTTTAAGCGTGCTAGCGTAGTTGGTAAAGCGATATGCTATACTAGGAGGTTAAAAACCATTGGCTGCAACTTTTTTTGAACATACGGTCGGATGTAGGATCTTTTCCTCAACTTTGAGAGCCTTGGTTACACGATGCAGTTGGTTCTGGTTGTGGGAAAAAGATGTAATTTACTCTAAGGAAAATAACTTTTTCCCAATTAGGTGATAGAACTTCGATAACTTCGTAGTTCGATCGTAGCGCCGTCCTGCCATACATATTCTATCGATGCAAAACTGTTGTGTTGTTTTATCTTAAGATTCTTATAAGGTTCCAGTAACAAACGAGCTATGGACATCTGTGAGGTATAAGGACCACATATAGAAGGTACAGATTCCATCTGAAGCCGATAACGTTTGTGTCTCTACCCTTTAGAACTCAGATGGTCACAACTTATGTAAGTCAGCTGAATTCCACCACCGAAAAGCAGTACAGCTTCACGCTGGAAATGGGTGGGGTGGTGGTAGGTAGGCTAGGTACAAATCCGTTCGACCCATACTTACTGTATCACTTTTAAAAATGTTTTCTAAATTATTTTTATATTTTAAATATATGGGTTTATGATAAACTATACATACATAACATAACATAGGTTTTTAAGTACCTACAATGTAAATACTAACAAAATATGGACTATGTTTGAGTTAAATGGTAATAAATAAATAAATATTAATATATTTTTATCTTTCAGTAATTTAAATGTTAGTACCTACTAAGTGCAACCAATAACAATATAGTTTGACAGATAAATTTAATCAGATTAACATTTGTCCTTATGTCTCAAAGTCAAAAATGTAATACTTTTGGTTGAACAAAAGATTAGTTCAGTGAATAATTTGAACAATCAAAGTAGTATTTTATTCTAATACGATATTCGATATCTAGTTACGATACGTGTATTAATTAAAACATGAAAATGTATGTTGATCTTAAAACTGGAAGAATATTAATTAGTATAATTTCCAGCTGCTCATAAGTTTTTTTTATTAGATGAGTACGTAATACGATATTCGATATTTAGTTAAGATAAGTGTATGAATTAAAACATGAAAATGTATGTTGATCTTAAAATTGGAAGAATATTAATTAGTAAAATTTCCAGCGGCTCATAAGGTTTTTTGTATTAGATAACTACGAGTCAAAATGATTATTATTATATTATTTTTTGCACTGCTCGGCACTCTGCTGCTAGGGTCTTCTTTTGTAATCATATGCGTTTAAAATCATAGTTCACGCTGATCAAGTGGCGATTTGGCGACTACAACTACCGTTGTATTTTTTTTTGGTTTTCTTTTTTTTGCCGTCTCAGATCATAGATCATAGATAATAAAGTTTTTGGGCGACAATTTTTATGTCTACCTATTTCTAAATATTGGTAACCATTGTTAATTTTTATTTATTTATTTATTATTATGTTACACCAACAAAGTATACACCAACAATCGGTAAGGTACACAAAAAGAAATAGGAAACAGTTACAAGTGCAACAGTTACAGTTATAGGTGCAAACTACAATGCAAATAATAGAACAACATAAAATAGTATACATATTAAAATGGAAAGAATTGAATAAAATTGTAAATATTTAAATATAAATTAATGAAATAATTGTAAAATGTTAACAGTTAAATTACTTATAACAATTACAAATTACATGTTTATTATTATTATAAAAATACATTGATTACATAAAAAAATAAACAATCATAAAAGTAATTAAAAATGTAGATTAGAATTATTTCAAAATGTTAATTAGGTTATGCTTAAAATTATACATGCTATTTGAGAAAATATCTATGCTAGTCTTAATGAAGCAATTTCTCACTTACGTATGTCTATTTCGGACGGCGTCGTAAGGCATGAAAGATATCAGTCTTTCAACAGCTAAGCCCTCTGTAAACTATTCCGATCAGAAGAATATTGTAGTATTTTTAAAGAATATTTATAGTTATATTTTGGAACGATTCGAAACTTTGACGGCTGAATATGTTGAAAGATACTGCAATGTGACGTAACTCAAGCTCTACAGTAAATAGGTATATATACTACAAATAATAAGTACCTATCCTAACGTATAGTCATTTGTTTTTATAAGAAAACTAGCTGACCTGGCTAACGTTGTGTTGCCATATAAATAAAAAATGTTAAGGGTGAACACATAGGGGTATGAAAAATAGATACTAGCCCATTCTCAGACATACTGAATATGCATATAAAATTTGGTGAAAATTGGGACATCCGTTTCGGAGGAGTACGGTAACTAACATTGTGATATAAATTTTTTATATATAAGATCATGCATGTGTATGGAGGTTCTATCGCCATCTTTTTCATAGCTTAAAGTGTGACGAGGTAAATATAACTGTAATTCAAATAGTTCTACAGTATGTAGATAGATATCATCAATTGTAGTATTAATTTTAATATATAATTATGTAATTAATCTATAAACACTAACTATTTATTAGGAGAGTAGATAAACCAATATATCATAACAGATAAGCGTAACTACCAGAGGCAACGGATAAATATTTTAATGAGACCTATTGATAACAGATAACATTCAAGTAATAAATTGGCCGGTAGTTAAATCGAGATAACGATGCATTTACTGTCCACATTCCGAACAAATTAATATATTTATGACTTGTACTTATTTATTATAATACTAGTTTCTGCCCGCGGCTTCGCCCGCGTTCAAAAGAAAATAATATGACATACTAACATACATAAAACTGAAAATTCGTACCTTCATTGGAATGACAGTGGCGCCATCTGGCGAAAATTGGTCGTACCAACTCTGAAACCTTCGTGGGCTCAGACAACAACTTTGCTAAAGATCATCAACTTGATCAAATGCATAGTTTACGATTCAATCCTTACTAATATCGATTAAAATATCGAAATATCGATGCTTTAGGTCCAAAAGATCGATACTCCGATTAATCTATCTTAGATCGCCATCCCTAGGTCCCGTGGGATTTCCAGGATAAAAACTATCCTATGTCCTTTCTCGGGTCTCAGACTATCTTTGTACAAAATTTCATTAAAATCGGTTCAGTGGTTTAGGCGTGAAGAAGAGACAACCAGACAGACACACAGAGTTACTTTCGGATTTATAATATTAGTAAGGAGTAAGGATTAGTAAGGATAAGGATCTGTCAGTAAGGAGGTTTTATTCAAGGGATAGGCGAAATAGCCTAAGAATTTTCTTTTATGCTCGCGATCAAGAGCAGACAAGTATTTTTCATAAACTGTATTACGGCTACCGGAAACCAAGGTAGAATGTCATGTGTACCTAAGTTTATCATATGTTCGTTGTTACCTTCGTTAACTAAATAGGAACCCCTCATTTTATATATTTTCTTTGAAAAATAGGTGTTTTTCTTAATATGAATGAATGATCATCTCGGAATCGGAACAGTTAAGAAGCAAAATCATAATTTTATTTTTACTTCGAAAATATCTAAGGATCTTGCATTAAAATAGAAATCCGCGCTCAGAAATAAGAGCGCGTGGATCCGTACGAGGTAACTCTTTATTAAAAATTCAATTGAAAACAGATCAGAGTTTTCGGGAGTAAGATACGGCTCGTCGGCTCATCTCGATCTCACCATGACGACGCTGTATTTTGTTAAAATAATTTATACAGAAATGCTTCATTGTATTTCGAAATCCGATCCTACCTTTCGCTTGCCTTTTACAATTAGGTGGGTATAAGTCGTACCAATGTAGAATGTAATGTAAAATAACGAGTTTATCTTAAAAGGTGGTAGAACCAGAATGATTTGAACAAGGGAGCTACCACCACCACGTCTATTTCAAGCGTGAAGCAGTTCTTGCGTCTCGATGAAAGGTTGTGGATGGTTGTGGCCGGCTGACTTACATGTGAGGCGTAGTCTTGTGTAGTTCGCGAACGAACTAGTTCGGAGGAGCGCTCCCACAGATGAACTACGCGAACTAGATCCCAGATAAGTTTTAGGTTTTAGCGCTCAAACATTTTAATTCGTGCATTCCTTAATCTTGTCACATAATCTACAAAATTCAAATCTACAAATTGATTAAAAAAAAAAATACGTGTGGCACTCGGAGACTGCCGCGGTAAAGCTATTGCATAGCATTTTTTATGCTATGAAAACGCTCAGAAGGAATTCCAGAAATACAATATATTCTTCCATAATCATCAACATTTACGATAAAATAGTGGATAAAGATGTATTAATATACATCTTTATCCACTATTTTATCATATCTCCATTATATAAGACATTGCAAATATCAGCTGACATTTCATAACTCCAAGCAAGACTGAACATTCTAAAATATAAAATAGAAAAGTATTTAATAAGTGACATAAAGTATTAACAACCAGCAATATAAATGGATCAATGCGATGTGCCTGTGACATTTGGCCGAATGTTACAGGTACATCGCATTTTTCATTAATAAATGCACTTTGTTTATTCATATTTAAAACACTTTGTACACAAATTATTTGTACCATAAATCATAATGGCGTTTTGATTTTGTGCTGTCAAGTCTGTCAGTTGTAATTGTACGTTTAAAAATAACAAACACTCTTTTACGTTATTTTATCAATCCAGAATTCAACATAGCTTATGTTGATAAAACATATTATTTGGATAATATGGTAATATAATTTTGAATTTTATAATGGGAATATAAAATATACTTCACGCAATTTTAAGATTTCTGCACGGATTATAAAAAAATGTGTATTACTGCCATCTGTGTTCAAGTTGACGAATTAAGGTTATCAAATAAAATAATAAGGAGTGTAAAATAATACTTTATTCAATTATATCCATATTTTTCTATTGACAGTCAACAACTCGGTTGCCTGGAGACTTGATATCCAACAGTCCTCCACCGCTATTTTCACTTACACCATCAGGGGCGCCGGCAGCATTTGGTCAAGGTGACGGCGCACCAGTATGCCATTTTCAGTTCTGACTTCATAATGGAGTCTACCTAATCTTCGGATGACGACTCCGAACTCCCATTTATCTCTTGGGTTGGTGTAACTGCGGACTTGTACCTTATCACCTTGTCCGAACTCCTGCGTTGGCGGTGCATTGTAATGTAATCTGGATAGTGGGGCGGATTTCTTAAATAAGGCATGCATATAGGTTCTTACCTCTCTGCCGAACATTAACTGATAAGGTGATAACTCTTTTGTATTAGGTGTACGTCTCAAGCGTGCCTTGACAGTTAACAGTTTATCAAATAAACTTCCGCTCTTGCTGATATAAAAGAACATTCAGGTATTAGCCGATTATTTTCTTTTTGTACATTCAAAAATTTTAATTTTAGCTTTGTATATATTTCTTCAAATTCGTACCTGTATTTTATTTCCTCTTCTAAATTTTCTTCTTCTGTAAGCCATTCAATTTTTTCTTGAATCGCGTAGAATTTGTTAAAATTTTCTTGTAAAGAATTCAGTCGTATATTTATTTCTTCAATGTCAATTTTTCTATTCCCGAAATGTAATTTTCGGTTCGTTTCATTAACCCACGTAATGTGGCTCGTATTTCCTTATTGTTTTTTAGTTCATTCGACATCTCGTCGCCAATATCAAATAAAATAATAAGGAATGTAAAATAATACTTTATTCAATTATATCCATATTTTTCTATTGACAGTCAACAACTCGGTTGCCTGGAGACTTGATAGTTGGATATCAAGTCTCCAGGCAACCGAGTTGTTGAAAGGTGTTACTTATTTTCGTTACGGAATTTCTCGATTCGGTCGCCGCGCTCAAAGCCCGCGATAAAAGCTATGCAATAGCTTAAAAACACATCTTTAGCTCATCTTTACATTCTTTCAGTTCATCTGTTCTTCAGTTCCCAAATCCCAACTGTTCGGTAAGCAGCTGGGAGCAAACGATAGAAACGAAACTAAAAGAGCGAACTAGTTGAGCGATCCCAGTCGCGAGCTATTCCGCCCAAGACTAATGAGGCGACTATCTTTGATCACAGGCGTAACAACATATCGGTGACCGGCTTCAGGACAAATTCCTTTTGAACAGAAGTCCATGATCCACAGTGACTACTTACATTAAGTGGACTGAATGTTCGTTTACTATTTCAATGTTATGAAAAATTGTTACTAGTTCTCACATTATACGATACGAGGGGAAAATAATGCCCTTATTTTGGATTAGATACAATCTTTATTGAAGCAAGTTATATTCCTTTCTTGTTATGTCTATTTAATATTCGAGATGGAAAGACTTTATAAAGAAAGAGTTTTAATCAAGTTGATTAAGAAAACGGGCTTCAGAAAATAAAGGTCTAAAAATATTTGCAAGAAATAACAATCTATCTTTTTATAAAATAAAATGTCGGATGCATACTTAATTCTGAGCCCTTAAAAAAACAAATTATTTTTGAATATATTGTTACACAGTAATCACGACGTATACTGTCCAATGGCGTCTACTTCAAAATAAAACTGTGTACTAATCCAAGATTGTATTTTAATAATTACTTCTGTATTTTATAAAAAAATGCCTATAATTTTTTACCCAATTACCATTTGAGGGAACAATATTTTTAGATTGCTTTCCATTGTAAAAGTCAAGAAAAGTAAATCTCATAACTGGACATCAATATCTAACTTGTCGATAGGTTGTTAAATGATTAATTATTATCGATTCATAATCCGACAATTGTTTTTATTTGTTTTCATATTCGGCCGGAATAACAATCGATCAATGTCGAACGATTTGACATTTGACGTGTGGGTGTATGCAGCCCTAATTAGCTTTTTGGTATTTAGGAAGATATAATTATAAAACAGGAGTAGCAGACGAGCATGCAGTCCACCTGATGGTATGTGACTACTGCCGCCCATGGACATCCGTAATCAACCCTAGATAGGATTAGATATTCCTACCTCAGGTCGACCACAGATGCGCCGCTACCCCTGACTAAGTTGAAACGTCTCGGAAAAGTATATCTCGCTTACCACACCCCTCAAACCAGAACACAGCAGCGCTTAACACTGCTGTTATGAGGTAGAAATAGGTGTGGCGATGTCCATATTGACATCAACCGGTGACAGTCGGCGATCGACGCCGTCAGTAGACAATTGTCGCGACCCTCGTCGGCAACTGCTTCGTCGGTCTCGTTACAAACAGTCATACATCTACTAGTTCACAGTCGCTCGTGTGTGGCCTCCCCTAGATTACGCGTAGCTTGTTTTAATAGCAAGGATGTTTGCGGCTTTTCTATATAATTATGTTTATCGCTCAGAAATTATAGAGAATGGACGGAAGGTGAAAATAAATGCCGCCATTTTTATTACAATTTTTATAGAAAGTTGTTATAGGTATCTATTCCGCGGTACGCCTTTCCAATTATATTTTGTTATTAATTTATGTAGACAGATCTATTCCAAACAATATTGAATTTCCAATTATAATCGAAAACAACGCTACAAAGACTTCGTTAGTTTATTATTGTATTGGTAGTACCTAGAAATTATTTATTTTACTAGAAATTTACTTAAATGGTGATTAATTATTTATTAGACACATTTCCTTGAGTAGGTATGATACAATTAGCAAACGAGTATGCTAGTTGTATCAATGTATCATACATTTTCATGTTTTGGAGCAGATTAACTGCTTTTGCCCATGGGATATATGGAAAATGATAATTAATTTGCAATTACGCACATTTTTTTGAAAAATTTGTGACCTAAGGGGGACGGAGTTTCAACCATTATCGAACTGTATGCCTCAACATTCCTGTTATAACGCAGAAATTGGTGTGAAATCATTTAATGGCATTTTCTTAGTACAAATATGATTTGCCAAGCAGTGAAATGACAGCTCATCCGTCATAAGGAAGTATAAACATTTTGGACTTTCGTAAAAGCGCCCACTTGTGTTATTGTTTCTAGAATTAGATATGCCTCACAAAGGTTAGAATGTCGTGCGTAGGTGACGAAGGTTGTATGGGATTTGTATTACCTTTGTTCACGAAACAGAACTAATACTATGTTTCATCTGTTTTTAAATTATCTTTATAAGATAATGTCTGTATGGTATATATGGTATATTATGGTATGGTATGTATGGTATATTGCTTAATAAACGCTTTCTACACTCACAGCCCCACACTAGGAGTCCCTGTATCGCGGGTGCCATGAACACACACAAAGACGAATATACAAACACCCAGATCCAGAAATAGACACCTAAATTCATCATTTAGATATCTGTCTGACCGGGGATCGAACCCGGGACCAACTGCGCGTCAGACTGGTATGTTGACCGCTCCGCCACGCGGGTCATCAAACTATTTTGAAAAGACGCTATAAAACATAGACCTTTGGAAATGTCTAAAACTTCCATATTGACTATAGGGTGATAAACTGCATAAAGTAATAGTGCCTTCAATATGAGTTCGTACGAGAAAATTTCACATAATACTTTTTTTTTACATCTGTGTATATTCTGTATATATTTAATTAAAACTGGTTTCAATGTCCTAACGTTAAACCTAACAGAGGGGTAGAGATTAAATAAAGGGGGTCAGTTTGTATCACGGTAACATATTCCTAAAAAAGGAAAATAAAGTGAAATGAAATATTATCCGATTGTATTTTATTTATTTGCGAAATATCGAAAAATTTAATATTATCGTGCCAATTTTCTAATACGCGGAAAGTTTAAGCCCAATCCCTTTGATATGTGTAAATATTTATAAACAATTTCGGGATATATTTGATTTTGGCGTCAAATATTGACGACGAAGTAAAGTGGATGGAAAGTATACAGTAAGATCCGAAAATGTTTTATAGCAAATATTTGCAAGGATGTTGAGTTTGCCAGAAACAACAAAAGGGTTTAAGCAAATTGTTTGCCGAAGTCGATGTTATTTATAAGAGATACAAAATTATTTGTCACTTGTTTAATTATGAACAAAAACATCTTAAAATATCATTTTAAGTATCACCGCCACACCTATTTCTGCCTAATAACAGCAGTATTAAGCGCTGCTTTGTTCTGGTTTGAAGAGTGTGGTAAGGGAGACATACTTTTCCGAAGCGTTCTACCTTTGTCCTGTCCAGGGATAGTGGCGCATCTGAGGCCGACCTCAGGTAGGATACTAATGTTATCTGTGGTTGATTACAGATGTCCATGGGCGGCAGTAGCCACTTACCATCAGGTGGACTGCATGCTTGTTTGCTACCCCTATATTATAAAAAATAGGTATGTATCCTTCGACCTTTCTATAAGGATATAGTCGATAGTAGTTAGATTTGTATTTAAAGATTTAATGACTAGGAACAGAAGGTATCCACATAGATGTTCGCTTCAAGGGTCAAATAATTACTTGTGAAGTGGGTCACCTCACCTATTTGTAACCGATCGCCATAGAATTTAGGGCATTCTACGTAATGTGCACAAATAAATAGGATTCCAAAAAGTATTTCAGTTACTTAACTCGTAAGTTTTTACAAATATGTTCAACGTCCTTAAATGTATGCTTTTATTATATTTGGTGGTAAGCGTCGTCCATGGTCTACCTTAGGTAAGACTTATCTGGAATTGATTACAGATGTCCATGGGCAGTAGTGACAACTTACCATCAGTTGGCCTGCATGCTCTTTTACTACTGCTACTTATATCATAAATAAGTCTATCCGCCAGCAGTGTGAAGTAAACCGGTCCAATAAGCTTCTCAAAAAAATCTTTGACCAATGGTGTTTATTCTTGTTTATTGGACAAACACTTTCGAAATCAAACTCATAGTTTCTAAGCAAACGTTTGCTAACCGGCTCTCGATCATTGGACGGCTATTTGTATAAGTATATATTTGTGTGTAGGGTTGCCACACGTTCGGGGGTTCTTTATCCCGGCTGTGGAGAGGTTTATGTTTTTCGAACGTATGTATGTATTGCCATACCTCTATGTTTGTCTCATTATTTTCCTCCTCTACGGCTTGACGAGTTTTATGGCATGAGATTTTTTTTGGATTCGACCAAGTTGTGACAGCAACATAGGCGTTATCCTTTTTTTCATTTATACGAATTATGCCTATCTTTATAATATGTGTTGGATATTTAATACCTTTAAAATTAAACTAAAAATATTGTGGTCAGTTATAATACTATTTTTTTTTATTTACATGTCTGGCAACCCTATTGGTACCTTATATGAAGGTACGTGCGTCGTCACGCGGAAGCGCTGGGCTGTTGCTAGCCGCTATTATTAGACAGGCGCCT
Source organism: Epargyreus clarus (assembly GCF_041222505.1). NCBI lineage: Eukaryota > Metazoa > Arthropoda > Insecta > Lepidoptera > Hesperiidae > Epargyreus > Epargyreus clarus. Next base: position 13,890,434 of record NW_027332212.1, read on the forward strand.
GTCGTCAATGTTATATTGAGCTCCCAAATAACAAATTATTCCATCGTGCTAACCCATATTTTAGGAAGGTATGTCTTCTATAAAAGCGGTTATATAACCCGCTTTCTAAGCGCCATTTAATTTTAATTTGATTTTCAAAAAGTTATATTGAGCTCTCAAATAAATTAGTCTGAGTTTTCTGTTTAGATGCGTGGCAACCCTATTTGCCTAACTTTGTGAAACATGGTAACACCCCGCTCATTTTATGCTCTTTTTAGGGTAGATGACTGATATCAAGCAGTTAAATTGAAATAATAATGAGTCTGTTATGTCTGCCTGAATGTGTGCCAACCCTATTTGTATATCTTCCATAAAACATAGTTACACTGCTGCTTCTAAGTGGAATTTTCGGATTATCTTCAAAAAGTTATATTAGAATTTCAAATAAAATGTCAAGTCAGATTTTTCTGGTTAAATGCGTGGCAGCCCTATTAGTATGTCTTCTATATAAGATCTCCACGTCGTAAGGCGGTAACATTGACTTGTTGCTAAGCGCCATTTTTAGGTAGATTTCACTAGGATTAATACGTGTATAACTCGCTTTCACATATTGGGATACAACGGTTTTTTTAACAAGATTGAGCCAGATTTTGTTGCGACTTGTTGACATAATCTTAAAAATCAATTTAAATGAAATATGATATATGAGAAGTAGTTTAGGCGTTACAAGGAAACATGAAGCCACACCTATTTCTGCCTAATAACAGCTGTGTTAAGCGCTGCTGTGTTCTGGTTTGAAGGGTTTAGTAAAGGAGAGATACTTATCCGAGGCATTTCAGCTTAGTCCTCGGCGCCGTATCTGTCGCCGACCTCAGATTGGAATCTAATCTTGTCTGAGGTTGATCACAGATGTGAGATGTCCACGGGCGGCGACATAGTACCATCAGGTGGATTGCTGTGGTAAAAATGTTGCGGTAGAGGTAAACTGAAGCGTATTTTAAGTCTATAAATAATTTGCTATAATGATTCTTCATAGTTGCGATTGTATTACTTATACTTTATTTATATAATTTACTTCATACAAGTTATATCTACTGCTCTACTACAAATTAAACCCTACTTTTTCTCTCCCAACTCATCTTACTTGTTGTCCTAATACCCCCTAATAATGAGGAATTAAGTCCTCAACTCTAAAATTTCGTCAAGTCTTAGCACACCAGTAGGTACTTAACTCATCCGAGGATGGTTTTGCATTCATTTCCATATAAATTATTAGGTTACGTTGTCAAAGTGACATCCCGTTAAGGATGTAATTCGAAAATACCACCAATCTGTAGTAGCTACTACTCTTTTATCTACAACGTCGTTTGCTTTGAAAGGAATTGAAATTATAACGAGTAGCGTAGGTAATGTTTCCAAAACTGAGTATAGGGGATGTTCAGAAAGCTTCCGAAATCCTTTGCAGAATGCAGCAAAACTGCAACTTTTTATGTCCTTTACCAAGAAAGGCATGTAGGGTACTTAGTGATATGAATGCCGATTGTTGAAGAGATGTACGATTTGGCCAATCCATGTACAAATGTTTTTTAACTATTTTATTATAAGGCCTTCGACAAGGTTTAAAGATTATCAAATGATACCACTGGGACAAATGGTTCAACAGTGTCCAAAGTTTTCTAAAATCTGTCCAAAGCATTGAAGCGCGCTTGAAGTTTTTCCACTGCGGCTACTAGCGGTCACCCATCCAACTTCCAACCGCGCCCGGCGTTGCTTAACTTATATAGTCTATTGAGAATCTTAGATCCACATATTCTGGTTAATCTTCGAATGCTGTATTCCTTACCCACAGCAATGGACATACGTCCACACTCGAAAATACAGTGTCATTGTTAATTTTACTTAAAATAATACCAATCGATATTTCACCGTCATTCCAGCTTTCGAGATTATAAATAAATCTCACAGAACAGCGCATGTGGGTCGATGAATCAATATGAATTATGTGATTTAAACGTGTTGTTTATGTGCCGTGCACGGTTGGTTAGGCCGCTGTTGGTGAGTGCAAATTGAACGGGCGCGACAAGCGTGAAGGGGCTTGGGGTTAACGCACACTGGGGATAAATCGAGGAGTCCGAGGTTCAAATCCCAGGCACCTGATGTATGTGAAGCATTTAGCCAATGCAGTTGACTATGACCTAATTATTTTCATTCTGTGAGGAGACCGAATGAAAATTTGTATGCTCTTAATAAAAAAAAAAAATCAATGGGGTGGTGCCTTTCTATTAGCATCTCATAAAAATGAAAATGTTAAGTGACTCCAGTGGCGGATTTAAAAAAAAAAAGGTGTAGGCTGTACAGTTTTTGCCGCCCCTACTTCTCTACAATTGTCATGTTTTAGTTTCCCGTTGACACGGTTCCCGTTTTTTTTTTTGCTCGTCATGACACGTTTAAGGCTGGAACGATTGGGTCCCCAAATTTGCCGCCCCAAAACATATGCCGCCCTAGGCTGAAGCCTACTCAGCCTGCTGGTAAATCCGCCACTGAGTGACTCTGTTTTGCGATGGTAGTGTCTAGGTGTATTGTATTGTATTGTTAATACAATTCTGGGTTAACAATCTATTGTTCATTATCCATATATAGATGGTACATTAACAATAGTGATAGGACTGCCCATTTACAGATAAAAACTTGTAACAGTCATCAGCGAATGACGATTTGACGTCAGTATCTTCTACACTTTTAAATTTATCCTAGGATCCTCTTTGTTTGTCCCTGTAGTTCCGGCACCAGAATAGGGCTACGGTATGCTCTGCCTGTTGTAAGAGGCGATTAAAAGAGGGCTTCCGGGGTTGCGGGTGGCAAGAGTGGGAGCTCGAACCGCCCGGCCAGCGGCCCCGGGAAGGACGGCGGTATGTGTGGTCGCATACCGTCGTGCACATCAGACGGAGTGACGAGCACCACGCTCACCTGGGCGGAGCCCGACGGGGCAACGCGCTAAGAGGACTCCGGTTGCGTTCCTTTGAAGATCCCAGATTCCTCTACGCAGCGCCGAGGACGGCCACTGGGGGGGTTTTAGTGCGGTAAGAATCCCACATAACCCCCTGTCGCTCCCACGGCATAGGGTACTTTTGAAGGTTTCCTCCTCGTAAACAAAAAAAAAGGATCCTCTTTGTTATGGATGCCAAGGACATACACTAGACGCACTCAGTCAACTAGACGAAAAAACGAAATAAGAACAAAATCATAAAGATGTCTGCCTAGATGCATCTAACTCAAAATCCGTTAAGGTGACTAGTTTGCCAGATCACAACAGTTAGTTAATTTAATTTCAACCCCATTTTAAGGCATGGATTTAAATACCCGAAGGTCTGAAGTGTACACACCACGCTTACCAACGCTTGGTATCAGTACCACAGTGCGAAAGGACCCTCGATTTGTGCTTGTGTTCGTTCATGACTTAATGTACAAAACGTGTACACGGTCAGTTAGCTGGTGTAGAGAAGTGCTGGCAAACGGCACCCGAAACATTCACAGTTACATCGGGGATTGATGACTTTATCTACTTTATTTTCTAATAACAGCAGTGTTAAATGATGCTGTGTTCTTGTTTAAAGGGTATGGTAAGGGAGACATACTTTTCCGAGGCATTCCAGTTAAGTTCTCAGGGGTAGTGTCGTCGTATCTGTGGCCGACCTCAGGTAGGAAACTAATATTATGGGATTACAGAAGTCCATGGGCAGCAATAGACATTTACCATTAGGTGCATTAGAATCATGTCGTTTTTGTGACGGTATGTGGCTTCTGTGCCATAGTCTTCAAAGGTGGTAGAACCAGGATAAGTAGATCTGGGCGGTACCTAATGAGCTTTAATTCAATTAAACGTAAAAAATACAAGTGTAACTTAAAAAAATCCTACTACTAATTACCTGCAGCTCTAAAACTATTAAAGCTCGCATCATAACTGCATAAAGTTGCATTAATTCGATATCTAATGATCTATAAAGTCCGTAGTGTGCGTTGAACAAATCGCCGGTCGGTTTAATTACACCTCAGCATGTTACTGACCTGTTGATCACTCGGTCGCGGCTAATAGACCCACTAAGGAGCGAACCGTAGAACTGTAACCGAATAGAGTGCTAATCTTTTATATGCTAAGTAATAAAAATAATATAAATAAATCTTTAATTATTATGTTAGGATCGTATAAAATAAGTTCGTAAGTAAAACTATATCAATCGTTTTTTTTCCGTGTGTACGAGCCAGTATACTAAATTAATCTTTGAATAAAATAAATAGGTTTTTTATACGGATATGTCGGAAATTACTAAAGCGGAATGTCGCTTATAGTTAACATTACGATTTATGTTCAAAGTGAGTTCAGTAAAAACATTCGTATTTACGCTATCTATGTTCCAATCTCAGTTTTTGTAGATATCTCGTTCCTAAGCAGAGTATTGGTTATATAGGTCGCTTACACTCGCATAATTCGCATGAGTTCGAGAGATAAGAGAGTGACAGATACGTATGTGACGATCACAGACCGATTGGTTCAGATTGACAGCTGATTGGTGCGCATAAACACCAAAAAAAACTAGAGAATTATCACAAAAACAAAAACCCTACTGCTATAAAAATTGCCTTTGTAGCTTCTGCAATTTGGACGAATCCAAATACTAAGACATAGTTGTATATGCGCTCGGAAAATATTATCCTCCGCCGGGTCGTGTAGTAATAATTAGGTAAATAGTATTCATAAGCATAATAATCATAATGAAATATGTTTTTGACAATTGTAATGCCAAAACTTACGTCGTACATTAGGAGTCTATTTGGTAATTCATCATGGGTTTGCGTATAGGTTACCAAAATAGGTATTTTATATTATGCCTAGGTCCACTGCATTTTAGGGAAAACAGATTTAAAACGAGCTATTTAGTAATAGTAAAACATTCTAACTAGATTTTAAACAAGGCAATTAACTAATTACAAACCGATATCTGACGCATATTAAAAGTTTTTACTTTTCTTAAAAAAGTATATGAAATAATATTTTATGCAATATTTTATTCAGCTTGCAGTCCACTTGATAACACGTAGCCCTGGCTCATGTGTTACTCTTTAAGGACGAAGTTAGAAAACTTCACTAGGCTGTTGTCTCCCTGCTTGCCTGCTGCTTCCCTTATCCCACTGTTGTTGCAAATGCTACGAGGGGGTCGTATCTGCGGAGTCTGACCACGATGGTTTCACCCCCCTTAAGTTATGAAGTGTCTGCCATGTACTGACAGATGTCTGCAGATGAACTGTATGTTGGTGCTTAAAGTTCTCGTATGTTGTTCCAGATCCTGCCATACATAGATGGATTCAACCACGTGTCGAAGATAGCGGCGCTGACTGACGTGGAGATCAGCCTGGTGCGCGCGTGCGTACAGAACCTGGTCTACTACGGCGTGGTCACGCTGGTGCCCATCTTCCAGTACTGCGCGGTGAGTGGGCCTCAGATAGAGATAGGTGACGCATCGTGACAGTCTGACTTCGGTCTTTAATAATGGAAGCAGCTAACAAGTATGAAACACAGTTAAAAAGTGGTTAAAATATTAAACATGTGCGGTTTATAGTTCGTCATCAATTGGAGGCAATTACGCGTCATAGTGTCTTGTGTCTTCTTCATCAATGTAGTTCAACTACCCATCTCAGCAGTTAAGAACCGATCTTGTCAAGACTACATAACTTTAAGAGTATGGAGCACTATGGTGCTCCAACTTGTATATAAAACGACTGTATTAAAGTATCCACTTAATTATCAATTATGGCCTTTACTTTTCAGGTGTACAGTGCAACGCCCAAGTTAAGGCAGCTTACGAGGTGTGCGGGACTACAGCGGCAGTGCGTTGAGTTTTGTGCGAGATCTCGTAAGTACTGTATGTCAATAAGCTCAGTACAGTTTAGAGTAGAGAGAATTTAGAATACTAAATACTATTAAAGTTCTACAGGTTAACCAGTTAAACGCTAACCATGAAGATTAAGTTTGTTTAAGTGTCTAGATTGAATATATACGATTCTCTCTACGCAAGAAGATAGTAAGTACAGAATATGCCGCTTTCGAATATGCGTTTGTCATGCAATATAGATACGATTTGCTTATTTGTGGAGACGCACGTCGTATACCAAAGACAGATGAGGGAATTTTAATTACCATATGTTTTTTTGCACTCTTGACTAACATTGTAATGTCGCTTATGAGAGGGGATGTGTGTCCCCGCGCGCGAGTATGTAAAGAAATAACGACACAGAATATCCCCTATTGACTGTCGTTTCTATCCGTGTCCGCAGCCCGTCAGTTGCCGAAGGTGAGCGACATATTCCGCATGTACGCGGGCATGACGTACGGCAGCACCGTGCGCGACCTGTGCCGGCGCGTGCGGCCGCAGGAGCTCGCCGTGGACGAGCGCCGCCTGGTGCTGTTCGGCGTGCTCGAGGGGCTCATCCGCCGCGTGTACAAGGTGAGGGGGTCAGGGGGTCGGGGGGTCAGGGGGTAATGTATTTCAGGTGGGAGGAGTACTGATGCAACTAGTTCCGTCAGCTACATATGATTTATTTATAATTTGATACGTCGCTATTGTGAAACAGACATTATTATACAAAACGAATGAGTGAATCTTATTATCTTGACGAGCCAAAACAGCAAACGAGCAAACTGACTACTGTCTACGGACATACAATATAATCGGATAACAATATTAACCAGTTCACAGAAAATCAAGCATAACAAGCTCTTATATTATACTTTTGTACACCTCTACTCCTTTTCCATAATTGTGGAATTCCTTTTGAGAACAATCATAAATTTCCTGGACGAGATCGCTATTTTTGTGAAACGACCTTTCTTGTCTCTACTATCGTCAGGTGGTACACATAATTTTTGTATTGCATTTTCTTGTATTTGCGAATATTAATCAAAATAAATTGTGTCCACAGTACCCAATAACGCTGCACAACGACACGTCGTCGGTCCGCAGCGAGGCCGCGGGGGCGCGCGCGTACAGCGGCCTCGTGTGTCTCGACGAGCTGTGCTGCCAGGGCGGACTGTCCGCCGCACAGTTGGAAGAGCAGCTCGAGAAAGATAGTGACGTTGTGTTCATTGTTAAGTGAGGGGACGAAGGGGTAACGTCATAAAGTGATCACGTGATGGAGTGATTTCGTTTTTATTGTCGTGTGAAGAGGGAAGGGAGTGGGATTGAGTGATGTGATAAAGAACAGTGGTGTTGATTTCGTCGATAATTGTATGGGGGTGAGGGACTGGGACGCGATATGTGACAGTTGAGGTAGAGCGGGAAATGTGACGTTGGACTGTGTTGAAGTGCGGGATGACGGGGGGTGTGACACGATATTTGACAATTGAATTAGAAGGAGAAATGTGTTGGAAATTGGGACTATGTTGAAGTGTACAATAGAGGAAGTAAAACAGGGTGGGGAGTTGTGACCTGAAATGTGACAGCTGTAGTTGCAAGAAAACCTAGAAATGTGATGCAGTTTAGAACTTATAATAAAAGGGGAGGGGGTAAAATGTGACAGATTCGGACTGTAGAGATGCGTTATGTATGAAGCGGAATGTGACATTTAGTTGCATTGTGTTTTGTAATGAGGTTCATTTACATTTAGTAAGCGAAGGGGAAGTCGATAAGACATAACATGGTCTGATAAGGGGATAGAATAACGTCATAACTAATTTAAAACTTAATAAAATAAACTTAAAAGTATTAAATAACCTTTGAAAATGGACGTTGTTGCACTACTGTGAAATAATTGCGGCAAAATAATTAAACGGCAAGGAAGTTATATAAGCCGCGCTTTAACACCACATAACAAACGTAATTATACTACATCTTATATATAAAATTCTCGTGTCACACTGTTAGTTACCATACTCCTCCGAAACGGCTTTACCGATTTTTACCAAATTTTATATGCATATTCAGTAGGTCTGAGAATCGCCTACTATCTATTTTTCATACCCCTAAGTGATAAGGGTTGTTCACTCTTAACATTTTTTTATTTATATGGAAACAACGTTTTCCGGGTCAGCTAGTTTTACTATATTATTATAATGGATACTCACGATATGCGGTTTTTAATTTCTTTAATGCCGATATCGACTCAGTTACATGAGACCACGTTACATAGTAAAATGTCTCAATTCCACCATAATTTTAGTCTAGAATCGTGTAATTATACTATTTATGTTACGCAAAGTTCATTATTTCTCGACCCTTCAAAATTCTCATTTGGGTTACAGAGGTACCCCAGGAGATTTACCAAATATTATTTTCTGTTCAGCAATGTCACGTTGATTCTACCACCCTTTTCCCTTCATTACATTGTTTTTTTGTTGCTAAAGTAGTTTTAGGGCAGCCTGACAATTAATTGTATATTTAAATTTATAAGTACAGTTGACGTTTAACAAAGGTTTTAATATAAAGCGTTGAATTATTATTAATATTCTAAATAAACATTCAGTCTTCTTAAGGGCTCCAGTTAAATGAATAGTAGTGAATCATATTAATATATTGTTAAATTTTATCAAAAAAATATTAGCATTAAGAAATCTGTTGTATCGGACATCGAACTATTATATTATTTGATGTTATATTGTTGTAAGTAGTACTTTTTGTATAATGTAGTGTTGGAAAAGTATTTTAGGGATTGTATTGAATGTGAACTGTAAAAATAATTTTTGATTGTTCTTCAGGTTTTGTTATATTTAGGAGACCATCCAAAAGTAATATTGTCCTTGTAACTCTTTCCAGCCTTTTTTACTATTTCTTATAGTGTCTGATTTGACTTGAAAACTTGAAAAATCATGAATATTTCCTGTGACCTCTTATCGTGTCATATTTATGTGTTGACAGTAAAATGGTTTGGTACATGCAAGTACAAATAGAAGATATATTGAATGATTTTAGGAAACGCATTTAGTAAGGAATTGATTATATTATTATGTTTGCCGAATTTTATTTTACACGAGAAATGTAAACATTATATACCTACGTATGTACGTAATTTATACAAAAATTGTATATACCAATAAAAATATTTATTCGATGTTTAGGATTAGGGAATGTATTGTATCTAAGATAAAATGTAAGATAAAACATATTAATCTAAATGGAACATGTAAAATACTATATACTATCTATGTAAGGTTAAGTTTTGATATTCTTACAATTATTATATACTTCTACGTATATTGGAAGACAGCTAGATATTTAAATCGTATGATTAAGGGTGTCGCACATTAGAAGCTAGTGAATCTACTAACTATTTTAATGTATTTTTCATGGGTCTAGAATTATAATTATATATTATTATCATTATTAATTTTATATCTTTACTATGAAAGGGCTCACGCTTCATTTCAAAATAAAGAGGTTTAAAGCCAAAATATTCCACGTTCGTGTTCTATGTTTGTTGTCAGTTGTCCTTTCTAAAGTTTTTGAGCTCGTTCACTGACGTAAAATTTGATTTTAAAATTCAATAAAACAATACAGATGATTTAAGATTTTATTTTTTTATCTACAGCCATAGAGCGTATTAGACGCCGTGGCGGACAAAAAGTATTCTTCTATACAATGTGGATCTTGATGGATTTCGTACCTTTTAAGGATTTTAACTAAAATAAAACGTATCTGACGATTATAGCTTTCAATGTGTCGACACCATAATATTTCTATAATAGGTACATGAACTCGGTACATAATATTTAGTCTTATTTGAACTATACAACTGTTAAAGTACATATTTTGTTTATAAATCTGCTCAATGTTTTAGTATAAGATATTTTTGTACCACTATACCTGGATTTTTTGAATAGTCTTGACTGAGGTGCTAAGGATTCTTGTTCTGAATATATTAATGTTTTTGAAATATTTACCGAAGGCATACAGAATGTCCCACCGATTATGGTAAAAAAATAGTTAGGATTTTTCGATGGTAAAAATTTATCGATGTAATATTATTAGCGGACATATTTTTAATAACATAGCCAGAACAACGTTTCATTTAATATGAGGTATCAATGATATTGTCACTTTTGCTTATTTTTTTGTATGTATGTATATTCTTGTGTGTTAATTAATTTATTATCATTTGGATATACACCTGTTATTATATTTTATTCACTGTGTAGTCTATAAATAAGGGGGCTTGTAAATGGGCTGTAAAAAGGTCTATCTTACAGATTTTTTTACATAGTTCAGCAATAATGCCACCGATCCTATAGAAGCTTTCCTGTTGCAAATTGCCACAAAATTAGGCCATTTACAAGCCTCCTGATAAACACGTCAAAAAGATCTCACGTAAGAATTACATATTTGATGGAGATCTCCTAAATAGTGTTAAAAATAAAGTGAATTGGTATTCAGTGTTAAAAGACATTAAAATTGAACTTTATTTCTAAAAATATTTTGTATCCATTATAACCGTGAATCTTTTGTAAATATTTTTCTATGCGTATATTTTAATATGCTGTTAACCGGTAGATCCATCCCTAATTGCATATATTTCGGTGGTGATTAACGGCGAAGATTATGAAAATATCACCATCGACCTCTCATTTCTACGATCCCACAACTTTTGGGGGCTCGTCCGGGATCTCGTCATGTGCAGTTTCAATGGTGATTAACGACGAAGATTACGAAAATATCTCCAAGAAAATTGTAAGAAATTTTCTCAATAATTTACGCCGGTTACCAAGCAACGCGTCAACAACGAATGTTTCGGGACGTAGCACACTATACTAGATGAATGCATAGGGTCGTGCTACACTACACCAACCGAATGATTAAATGAAGAAAGTTTTGAAGAGAAAGATATGAAAGACGTATAATTAAATATTTTAATGAAGAAATATTAAAGAAGTAAAGATTAAGAAGTCAAGATGCATTCAAGAAGCCGAACAAGAACTATGTCGCTGAAGAAAGAAAAAGGTGATGTAGAAAGCTTAAAATTCAGTGGGCCACGAATATCCTTTAACGATTTAGAACAGTCTATGATTCCGTTTACTGGTGACGACACGTATCCGATCGCGAACTGGATTGAAGAATTTGAAGATACTGCGAGAATTATGGAGTGGTCTGATATTGAGAAACTTGTGTATGGAAAAAGATTACTTGCCGGTACTGCTAAACTATTTCTCAGATCTACAGGAAGTGTGAAGAATTGGGATACTCTGAAGAAGCTGCTGCAAGAAGAGTTTAGCCCGAAGTTGAACAGCGCTATCATACATAAGAAGCTTGCTTCACGTAAGATGAAGAATGAAGAAACATTTCAACAATATTTTCTTTACATGAAGGAGCTAGCCTTACACGCTGCCCTTGAAGATACAGCCCTAATGGTTTATATTATTGACGGCATTCGTGACAGTGAAACCAACAACTTAAAAGAACTCAGTTCACACAAGGAAGCAAGATATATCCAAAATTTTTAGGACCTTATGAAGTAGTTCAGCAGAAGCGAAATGATAGATACGCGTTAAGAAAAGTTGGTAATTGCGAGAGGTCCCGGGTTCGAATCCCGGACGAGCCCCCAAAAGTTGTGGGATCTCGTCATGTGCAGTTTCGGTGGTGATTAACGGCGAAGATTATGAAAATATCACCATCGACCTCTCATTTCTACGATCCCACATATATATATTTTTACATTTTTAAAATTCATATGCTAATCTACGATTCCATGTATGCCTAATATATATACATATTATTGTGTACTCAATATTGTATGTCCATTGTTTATGCACTTACATGTCTAGTCGCTATTAGTGTAATGCTTGGGTCGCAGCGGCGTAGATTAATAAATGTAATTATGGTTAGGTATAGTCTGGTTCTCCAAGACTTTGATCCCGACCAAACATTAAAAATGCAAGTGACAATTAGTATATTTATACTGGAATGTCTAATTTAATATAAAAACAATTTAAAATTGTAATTATATACGTACATGCTATACGATTTTCCGAAACAAATCTCGCATATAAATCAGTCTAATCATAAGTGGTTTGCATAATCATTATTTTTTTTTGTTAAAATAGCGACGATTATTTGAATTATCATTAATCATAATTAAAATAATGTATTGCTAATGTAATAAATCTATTTTTTTAGTTGAGCTAATTATTCCTGTATATAAAAGATATGTTAAATTTGTTCGCCGAATGTCTTCTTTCAACTAGTCAGAATAAATTTTGTACCTATTTTGAATACCGCACAAATTTGTCAAATACTCGCCAATCACATATTCACTATAAATAATGAATTAATAACACAAAAATAATACGCAGTCAAAATATTACAGGTTACTCTCCAAAGATTATGTAGGAAGTAATAAAAATTATATAAGAAATAATAATGAATATAAGCGAAAATGGCAAAGAAATAAATTTTAAATTATATAAGGCACAATTCGCATTGCATTTCGCTGTGTTACTTCATAAGAACAATTTCAAATCTTTGTGCATATGTGATTTGCAGAGATATATATGTATCTTAAAATCGGTGCATAATGACTAGTTTTTAGTTATTTTTATCTTGTTAAGAGATTATCGCCCAAGTATACTTTAGTTATTGTTTTGATTTAAAAATATAAATAAAAATAAATATAGATTGTTTATGTGAAGTGAGAAGTACATAATGTTTATCATATTATTGTGTTCAATTGACTCATTAAAATATTTTATTGTATACTGAATTTTTATTTACACCTTTTTAAAATCGAAAGTGAATCAAATTCTTAACACGCTTTTTATTTTTTACAAACATACAGGACGTAGGATGGATATATATAGTTCCGAGAAATAAATTTTCGAATCATATCCCATTTGTAAAATCATGATAGGGGTTCCTCCGGATTTCATTTATTCTCGGTAGTTCCAGATTTATATCTTAACTTGAAGAAAACAGAAACTATATTCGAATTATACGGTTAATAAGGGTCATATTCTAAAAAAATAAAATAGTGACAGTTTTCATTAGTGGCATTTAGAAATACGAGAGTAATTTTTAAAAAGCGGACAGTTTTTACGTAACACCAAGAAGTTGAGTTTGCTGGAAATTTAGGAAAATATTACGAGCCAAACATGTTTTTCCATACGATATTAAGTAAGTTTCTAGATCTGAAGTCAACTATCGATATGTATTTATTATTTTTATTTAAATACTCCAGAAAATAATACGTACGTACGCAAGTACAAACACGCTTCTTTCTCATAATGAAACTCCATATTAAGACAGTACCGTTTAATATATCTTATATATCATATAAGTTACAAAATACATAAACAGTATGTAGGTAACAAAACACTTGACTAGCGTTTCAAGAAGAAATAGTTTGTTGTATATTTTGCAGCTTAATTTATCGATGCTTCAGTTTTAATTAAGATTTTTTTAATAATAACACAAATTATATTTTTAAATCAACTCTAGCGAGTAATTGATCCAGGACCATTGTGGTTTTGATTCAATACAAAGAAAAATAATTGCTGAACATGATCAATCTTTAAATAGATATTTTGTACACAAACGCAAAGATATTTTAACATTTAAAACCCAGAAATTAGAACTAGTTTCGCTGTATATCGTCGACCCATTACTGTCCCACTGCTGGGCACGGGTCTCCTCAGAGTGAGCGGGGTTCAGACCATAGTACATTGCGCAGGTCAAGTCCGAATTGGTACACTTCACAAACCCTTAAGTTCTTTTTATTAAAACTCACAGACCTGCAAGTTTCCTCACAATGTTATCCTTCACCGTTTAAGCAAGTTGTAATTAATTTCTAATACGCACATAACTTTAAAAAGCCATCCTGGGATTTGAACCTCGCTCCGTGTATATGACACAAGTTAAAATATATTATTCGCCAAGTGGTCAGTACGCCGGTGCCACGTAAATGATTTGTGAAACAATTTTAGCAAAACACATTTGAATGAAACTAGATTTAATTTATGGTGCGACGTGTACTTATCTGTGCGTTTGTGCCGCCCACGACACAGAACTCTATATAGGGTCTGTGAGAAAAGATTAACACAGCAAATAATAAATAAAATACTAAAAGAATTGCTCAAACGTCAGCCTTATTTCCTTATAAAGTATTCTTGTTTCATTTTTCAAAGTAAGTTTCATAATGAATTGTCAACTGAAGCATCTATAAATTACTAAGAACTATCGTTTCATATAAAATTGTATTGCAGTAGAAATCATTAAGATATAGGCATCTCTCGATGTATCGTCGAAAGAAGTAAATGTACGTTTCACATAGGGGTCATCGATAAATTACGTATAGTTTAATGTTGTGACGTCACACATGTGCAAATTAAAGTTGTTTTAAAATTTAAAGTATAAATTCGCCGGATTTAAATGTTGTTCCGACTCACGGCGTGATTTTTATATATCCTACTTTACGTGACATTAATTGGAAAGATACAATTTTGGAAGCCAGAATAAATATAAATCAAAAATGTGACGTCACGCCCCAACCTAAACCCATTTGGACCCTATAAAGTATTTTATTAATGACCTCTCACGGAATCAATAAAGCTAAGAAATATGTTGACCTTCGTATCACATAAACTGAAGGATTATATTAAGACGATTATAATTACTAACTTACTTGCAAAGATATATGTAGGTATTCTATGACAGTATCATTATTAACTGTACATTAATTTAATAGTATATAATAATGATAAATCACTCGCCGCTGTTTGAGTTAGACGTTGCAAATAATTGGTTAATGTTTTCGTCATAAAATTAACAAATAATAAATACAAAATAATATGATTTTCATAATGATACTGATTAAAATATTATCATTTTCTGATAGTTTTATTGTCCTGTTTTTTTCCAAAAAGTGTCATGTCATGTCTATTCATGACAAAGCAAAGAAAAGAAAATATCGACTAAGGAAATTATTTTGCAGTTTCTGAAATACGGTAAATCAAAATATAATTATCAAAAAATGATAGTATTATGATAATATATAACAAAACAAAAAAAATTAACATCGACACAGGCGGGTTTGAATAACATAAATTCTGGTTATACATTTGGCACGGCTCGTAGAAAATATAACGCCCTCATAATACTATGTAGTTACCATATTGAATGTAAAAATAAATACGCTAATCTATTTATCGTTATGTTGATCCGTGTTTCCTTCGAACAATCATATAATAAGGAGGCTCATTTTTGTTGCTGGCAATCTGGTATAACACGATAAATTATTTAAATAAATTACAGATTCTATCTTGAATAGTTTGACACGTTTTATTCGAGGTAAAAACATCGTTGAAGGATACAAAAGGAAATGTGTCGTATTTCTCAAGTCAAAAATATTTGTGACATATTATATTTACTATCACAAAACAGGCAAGAAGTGGTTACCAGCAACAAGAACACGCAACTGAAACAACCATTTGACTCGACGAGACATAATTAGATCATAATACGATCCGGAGAAACATTTTCACTTATCCTAAAGATTCTCACATGATTATAAATATAAATATTATTGAATATAAATATTATTATGAATATATCGAGAATATTTTATTTAGAGCGAATACTATAAATTTTATAGACCTGACCGGAGGCCTATGAGCGTGACATGGAGCTATGAATTATATTTCGCTACGTAATATAATGTAACTATATAACTCATGTTGGGGTAGTAAAACCCGACATTTCGAACGCCTGACAACCTTTGAGGAACAACGTCTTCTTCGTGTGACAACCACGTTCAGATAAATAGAGCATTCAAATTACAAGGAGCAGGGACATAGGTAAATGTGCTGTATAAAACAGGAAATTACAAGTTTCAAAAATTTTGGGGAAGACCGGGCCGTTGTCGTAGGGGATCTCAAAAAGCTGTCCATGTACATGGATATTCTACAAAGGAAAGAGACAAGGAAATAGCTTTTGGAAAACCTGGCCTTCCGTTCCATCTAAGAAAACATTGACAATTTCTTCGGAAAATTTTGTCAAAATATAGTCAAATGTAGGGTATATCAAAGAACATCAAGAACCATGCTTTCAGTCTAAATAAATTATTCTCGACGCGACTTACACATATATGCGTTCCATACCCAAGTCTAGCCACGCCTAGTTCTGAATTATACCGCTATTGTACAATAAACAGTATTTAAGAAACTTAGCTTATAATACGAAAGGCACAAACTTATTTGGTGTGAATTACAAATAATACTAGGATACGATCGTGTAGTATTTAAATTACATTCGGAAAATATGAATTAGACCTAGAAACAATTTTAATTATTCTTTAATTCATTTAAATTTATTTTAATTTATCAAATTCAATTATTAATGTGCTAAATACAAATGATATTTATTATTTTCCTTATATATCTGATCATATTAAAATTAGAATTATGTCCAAAAATATACAAGATGGTAAATAAATTATTTTCGTATCTTCACTTTAATAATCCTTAAACATTTTTACTACTGTATGATTCGTGTCATCCTTTCACATATAAATAATATTATAGAAATAATATACGAAATAAACAATTCAACAGCTGACAAAAAACGTCATCCAATATTTGCAATGATTTATTAAAAAATCAAAACTTTCTTCTACTTTTATTTCGTCTTAAAGAATGTTATTTGAAACAAATATATAGCAATCTTCTTGTATTTATAAATATTTACCGTACGACATAATTCAGAACCCCATTCACAATTTATCAATCACTATCGAATAGTTTAAACTACGAATATTATGTTCCATACATAAATATACTAGTCCATACATACATATTCCACTACTAAGGAATGAGCTAATACAAAAGTGTACGTGCGATAGGAAAATACGGAAATATATCACTACCATTGATAATGTAATTATATTTAAGTCAACGAAAAAAATAATTGATTCTTGATTCAAATAAAATAAAAAGTCTTTTACAATTAAGTTTACATCCTGGCACATAACATCATTTATTTTTTTGTGTATTTGATTTATGATGAAAAAAGAAAAATAACAAATATTTAAAATAACTAATCGCTTAAATGAAGATAAAAAAATGTGTACAATAACTAATTTAAACATTTAGCACTTGTACATAAAGAAAAGTAACCTTTTTCGTTTATTTATTTATTTTTAATACACATGCCAAAGAAAGAACTTAACTCTAAAGCAATAAAAATAAATTTTCAAATTTCTAATTTAATTTTAGATTGTTAACAGAAAAATCGGAATATATTTTGATTTTGGGTTCATATGAAACAAATTCTACGATTCAATCACACCATATCGATCACAGAAACGCTTACTTAACAAAATTTTTTTTGATAAAAAAAACCCATCATCAACTTCTAACCTAAAGACAATAACTTGCCAGGATGCAACCAAAATCATTGTAATTGTAAAAAAAATATTTGTCTTTCATCGCGGCATTTAATAATCGAATAGAAAAAGATATATATAATGTCAAAAGACGTATTTTTACGACAAACGTTCAATACATTCAAATACGTGTAATTACGTCAAATCTAGAATGCGGCCACTATGATTATCTTAACGGTAAGAGAGATAAATATGATATTAATTATTTATTAATGTATTTGATTAATGTTTGTGTTATTAACAGATTTCCAAGAATTAAATCAGCGATTTGTAGTAGGTACCATTATCTTTTAAATTAAAATAGATTTTAAAGATATTAACTAAATTGTGAATTAGAGAGAAGGGGAGGTATGGAATAGTGGCCAGCAGTAACCAACGGAAACGTGCATGTTAGCCACTAGTGGTCACCCATCAGTGTTGACCGCAATCTACATAAGCAGAGAACTATGTGCCGTATATATAGATATTATTATCCCCCCTACTATTGCTTACAGATATTTATGTTTTCACGTGTCAATTCGTTGAAAGACAATTTCAAAATGATATTTTTTTTGATAAAGTTACCAACACAAACACTAACCGATTTTACTTTATATTATACATATTATAAAAGGTAAAAAATGTATAATAATATAAGTAGGAAGCTCTAATAATGGCATTCAACGGAAAAACTACGAGAAAGTTATAAATTTACAAGAATACTGAAAAATCCTCTGCGCCTCACACTCGTCACAATCACTCGCAATCCATATTTACGACGTAGATTCATAATCAAATAGACTCCCAATTCCATATTACCGGTACATAAGTCAAGTAATTCTTGTGTCATTCATTTGAGTTTTGTTCATGTCCTTGTCACGCGAATATACAAAAAATGTAATTACATTGTTTATCATAACACTTTAAAATTACATGGAAACAGCAACATCTCGTATTGCACATAGAAATAGCGGTTGAATAGTATATTATTTTTTTGGCGTTCAACTTATATGTTATAAGTTGCCATACCAGCATGCACTCTTCCGCTCTTATACACAAACATATTTCGCCTTCTAGGAGTCTATTTGACTACTCCCTCCACGTTCTTAGTAGTTAATTCGAAGGAATATTTTACAGACAACTCTCAACGGTCATCCGGGAACACTAGGAATCATACGTAGGACTCGAAATCGATATTCGATCTCTGGATCGAATGCATCCAGAATCTACGCACTAGCTCTTATTTTACTGAGATCGGGTGCAGTCATCTTTTAATAACGATAAAATTTACAAAATTTCTATGAGGAAGCAAAATTTACAGATTTTTCGAAAAATGCCGATGTTTTCTATATACAAAATTCTGGTAGCAAATTTTATGAAAGTCATTGAAAATAGCTGCATAGCTCTAATTATAAAAAAATATGATATTTTTGAGTATCTACTATTAAGTATCTTAACGCACTACGCCTTAATTACGATTACTACGATATTCAATGTTATTATAAATTTATTATGTATGATTTTATTCTTATGTAAGATATAAGACGAGCCGGTAGAGAAGTTATATGCGAATGCGTACTTTAATATATCTGTCTCAATCACATGGTATAGCTATTTCATTCATACCCATGTGTCACAAAAAATTACAATAAAAACTAACGCGAGGTAGATTTTATGTTCTTTTTTCTAAATTTACTTCATAAGATTATAAGCGGACAATTTTAAACGTCATATTCATAAATAACGAATGTGTTGAGCTATCATTAATATAAATTCCTTATTAACCAACGAAGTTATTCGTAAAGAGTATTAAGGGACGATTCGAACGACATTTTTGTTTACTTTAAAAATGCTATTTCTATTTTGAAAATCCGATATAATTAGTTAATACAAAGTATAACTAGACTATAAAAACCTACAAAAAAATTTACAGTCCAACGCCGCATTCCACTTAACTCCTCTACCGACCGTATATTCGATTAAATATGTGGAGAGAATAAATAAAAATGACCGCACCCGACATAACGTAACGAACGAGATTCGGTCGCACACCGCACACCGCACTTACTGGCTAACACTACTGTCTACTGAGACACGCTGGCTTGTATAGTGACCGCTCAGCCCGTACACATGTCTGAGTGGTCGTCCCACGCTGCCACCTGGTGGAGATAAAGACAATATTTTAGTTATGATAACGTAAAATTAAGCCTTATATGTGAGCTTGATCAAAACCCAGTACATAGGAATATATTGATTTAAAATACTTCATATGCATGAACTTGAATGAATCAACTTTGGAATCATGCAGTCCTGAAAAGGACTGCAAGTTTACTGGCTTCAACGATGCCATTTTATTATACTTACACGCTAAGGCGATGGTGTCTCGGAGTCCTTTACCACTTCCTATTGAGGTATTCCAGGAGCGCAATGACATGTGGCTCTTCAAGAAAGGTGTAAAAAAGATCTCTCCTCCTAAGCTGGCGATAGATTGGCACACCTCTAATGTTGCAAATGTCCAAAGGGGATGGTGGTTGTTTTCCATCAGTTAACCAGTCTTTCCCATCGTTTGGGTATTAATTTTAGAAAAAAATCCTTCACTATATACTAAGGGTTGTCCCTCACCTGGCAGTCGCGGCTGCAGTACCACTGGTTGGCGCAGCCGGCGCACACGAACTGCGCGTCGCGGCGGCGGCAGCCCTGGCACAGCGGCGTGTGGTCCCGGCGCCTAGGGGCGGCACTCACCTGGCAGTCGCGGCTGCAGTACCACTGGTTGGCGCAGCCGGCGCACACGAACTGCGCGTCGCGGCGGCGGCAGCCCTGGCACAGCGGCGTGTGGTCCCGGCGCCTAGGGGCGGCACTCACCTGGCAGTCGCGGCTGCAGTACCACTGGTTGGCGCAGCCGGCGCACACGAACTGCGCGTCGCGGCGGCGGCAGCCCTGGCACAGCGGCGTGTGGTCCCGGCGCCTAGGGGCGGCACTCACCTGGCAGTCGCGGCTGCAGTACCACTGGTTGGCGCAGCCGGCGCACACGAACTGCGCGTCGCGGCGGCGGCAGCCCTGGCACAGCGGCGTGTGGTCCCGGCGCCTAGGGGCGGCACTCACCTGGCAGTCGCGGCTGCAGTACCACTGGTTGGCGCAGCCGGCGCACACGAACTGCGCGTCGCGGCGGCGGCAGCCCTGGCACAGCGGCGTGTCGTCGCCGGCCTCGTCGATGACGAGCCGGCCGCCGCCGCCGCCCGAGCCGGAGCCGGAGCCGCAGCCCGAGCCGCCCGGCGACGCCGCCGCCTCGCCCGCCTCCGCCGTCTCGCCCTCCGAGCCGGGGCTCTCCTCGTCGTCCTGCAATACAGAAATGCAATTAATGACGTATCCAGGATGAACTTTTCAAGTGGGCCCTCATGAACAAATTCGACACTCTTGATTTCGGGATTATCGAAAAATATTGAAAGAATTAAAGACTTTTTTATAATATCGTTCCCTAGCCGAGAATTGAACAAGGTTTGAAAAAATAGGACGTAATGATAAATGACAAAGTAAAGTAAAAAGCTAATTTTAAAGAAAATTTTTATTATTAAATAAAGTATCTCCTACGTAATCATTAATCATGGTATATCTGAAGTATCTATTTTTGAGTATCGAAGAGTCCACCAGTATTTATAATAGAACACATAGCATACGTACCAACTGCACCACTTCCGCCTTCTCGGGCTGGGGGTCGGGGGGCGGCGGCGTCGGCTGCACCGGCGTTATCGTGATCTCACCGCAATTCTGTCAAAATTCATATTAATCACATATAATAATCTCTTATACCAAATTTACTTACACATTGTTTCAATTTTTTCAGTTTCAAGAAGTCACACTTCATTTAAGAATCTAATATCATATAAATGTAACTAAAGAATATATAATTATATTTTCAGACATTTGCTATATTAAAGCATACGCGAAAAAAATTGCAAAACATATGCAGAGATTGTAGTAGTATTTATATATTTCCTAGTAGCAACTAGCAACGCCCGAATATATGCAAATGTGTTTATGCAAATATCATTCGAAAATATTTATATATTTGAAAATATATATGAACTAGTGCATCTATCACTGAGATGACTTGCTAAATGCATCCCGGATAAATGTCTTATGATTATTAAACCCATTTTATCCCGATTTTATGACTATTAGATATGGTAATGAGGTGGCATTCAATTTGGTTGGAAAATGAGTATTGCCATTCTTTTTTCAAAAACATAATAATTATATCGTATATCAATTGTGTCAAAAAGTTTATTTGCTTTGCTTTATAAATAGTTTAAATAAAAAAATAAATAAATACTTTAAAATAATAGATAAAGAACATAAAATAAAATTTCTCGCCCAGCCTTAATACAGGCTGGTGAAGCAAAAACCATTTAAAAAGCAAAAACATTACTTAAAGCTAAATTTTGAATTTGGAATAGATACAGATAATATATAGATCGAGGCCAATGAGCACACCAATTTTTATATTTCGTACATTGAGGTGGTACCTTGGCCTGACCGTAAGTTGGCAACGATGACTGTAGTTTCCGGTCCGGCGACTTGAGCAGTTTAGCCAACGTCGGCGAGTAACACTGAGACGCAGGGCACGCCTGCTGGAATGTTGGCAACACCCATTCAAGCTTAAGTTTACGTGTTTCCAATGTTGGCAGTGCTGTCTCAATGGGGGTGGGATGGGCTGTTTAGTTTTTTTTTTCGAATAAAAAATAAATGTGTGGCAAAATTAATAAAAGCAATATGGGAAACAAAATATTTTAAGATAACTAAGTAATGTAACGTATTCTTAACATAACTAAAAACTATTGTGGCCAGTGTCTCAGACCCTTATTGAATTTTCATAACTTTCATTATTATATATTATCCAAGTAATATTTATTCCGTTAAAAAAGTTGTCACTTCGTCACCTGACTATGCAATGACAATTTAAAACGAAACAGTCAAATGTAAACAAGTTGTCAATTTGCATAATTTAAAAACACATTTTTATTTTTTATCAAAATCGGCCTCGTAACTCCTTTCAGCATTTTTAGCTAATCCTTATAGTTTCGGATTTGGCCTTGAAGG
Organism: Epargyreus clarus; assembly: GCF_041222505.1. Classification (NCBI taxonomy): domain Eukaryota; kingdom Metazoa; phylum Arthropoda; class Insecta; order Lepidoptera; family Hesperiidae; genus Epargyreus; species Epargyreus clarus. The sequence goes on from NW_027332212.1 coordinate 13,912,901, forward strand.
CCCGTTTGAAAAATTCACCCTGTATATTATTATAAAGGTCTGACAAATAATAATAATTATTACTATTTTCAGTTATGTAATGTTCATGATTACTTTAATATTCTTGTAATGCCCATTAGAAGTGGCAAATTAACATGGAGTCAGTTGAGCAGCTGTTGACTTTGACCAATACTATTATACATCGCATGTGACTTAAAATATACTCAATTTAGCATACTTATCCTTCTAATTGGAATACAACAATCCTACAACAGAGTAGGAGTTAGCCGTTAATCAAGTTTTTTTTTATAATAAGCATTTTTTACCCCTTGGCAATTATATAGACAACAGGTATAGTCCGCGTAAAACTGCTAGTCCGCTCTGAATATACAAATTAATCGCGTCGCCATGGCAAATTATATAACTACACGTTGCGAGCAACAACTTCAGAGCGGACTAGCAGTTTGGCGCGGTCAATATAATCATCAATCCTGTTTGGAAGTTTACCTTTAGTTGAACCAATAAATGTTCAGTTGCTACTTCAATTTCATTAAATAAATATTAGTTCTGATAATGATGATAGTGCAGAATTTGTAAGGATTGGATGCTATGGGACATGCAAACATTAAAATCATCAAACAATTATTATGATTTTCATTATACCTAATGATACCAATGCATAACAATGTTATGTTTTATATGGCAATAGACTTGATGCTATTGGATTTACCACTAATCGGCTTAACTGACCGCTTCATTAAGATGTAAGATGGAAGTTACGAATACCCAACTGACAAACCCGACAGAACAAAGCGGTACCTTAGTCAATATCCCGTGTAGGAGCGAGTTCTGCGAATTCTGCGTGTCCTGGCTGCTGGAGACGGGGAGCAGCGAGATCTCCGGGTAGGGGGGTGGGGGCGGGAGCCTCGGGCTGGGGGAGGCGAGTCTCTCCGCGTGTTTCGCCATGTCTTCATTCCTCTCCTGTCTCCGCCTGTTGTCCGGGCGCACGTGCTCCGGCCGGGGCATCTCCATCGGGCGCGGCAGCAGCGGGGCGCCCGCCTGCTGCATGTTCGCGAACTGAACCAGTACGTCCTTAAACGACACGCCGTTCGGTAGCCCGCCCGCTTGGATCTGCTGTAACCGCTCCAACATAGCTTTTTGATTCTGAAACGTTATATATTGTATTTGTATTGTACGTTTATGCTTTTGTGAAAGGTTTATAATGTTTAAAATCTGTATTTTATTGACTTTATATTTTATTCTTATAGATTAGACTTTCGATAAAATTTGAAGTAATGTATACTGTAGAAATTAAATATAACACCTAACCTTTGTAATAGATTTCATTATTTAGGAAGATAAAGCGTAGAAAGTATGTAGATAGTAGTAGTAACGTGCCAACCATAGACATCTATAAATCATCCTAAAAAAAATGATTTTACCACTTAGATCTATCGGGCCGAAATCGAACCCAGAATCGGAAACAGGACAGACCGGATGGCAACAATTATGCCAATCGAATCACCGCCTCTCGATGCAGTATTCTAGATAAGTGTTATTGCAGAGAAAGTTCATTTTCACCGGCGGGTCTCGTCATACGAGCGTAGGTTAGTCGAGCAACTAGTTTTCATTAATCTATATTATCAGTGCCTAGTGTAGTGAATATCTGTCTCCCACGCTTCGGGCACGGGCTTCGACTTCCTTAGAATTTTAAAGGAAAACTTCGTAACAAAACCTACTTAGGAGTCCTTGGTGTTTTTTTTTTTGGCTGTAATCTACTAATACAGATTCGGCAAACGAAATGGTCTTTCCATTTTACAAAACACGAGTCCAACAATAAGCAAAGACATAAACCATGAACCCTTACCCACGCTGGGAAACACGCGTTCAGTTATGTTTGCGCGTGTGTATGTTTTATGTATGTTTTTGTTATATTTGCAGCTGCAGTACATTGCATTGTTGCACCTAAACTATATCATTGCCAGGGCTGGCGCTAATAAAATAAGATTTTGAAAATGATTCTTTAATTTTTTATTGGATACTCCGTTGTACTATTAAGAAGTCTTTTAATTAAATACAAAAGCGCCTCTTATATATAAATTATGATTCGAAAAATTGTGTGTTGATAATTTTTTGACCCTAAACAAATTTTGTCTATAAACCTATCAAACAAAATCAATTAATGTATTTGACAGTGATATTCTAATTCTCGAAACAATAAGTTCTCAAAGGCGAGTAAAGTCTTGGCCAACCTAGTAGATTATGGTATAAAATAAACATTTCTCACTCTGAGAGGAGATCCGTGCCCAGAGCCCACATTGGAGCAGTTTGGTGGAGTACAGAGGATGTTTCCGACCTATCCTATCATAGTTATTTATGGAGGGGAGCTGCATCTAATAAAAATAAAAGGGTTGAGGTCGTGTAATGTATTTCATCACGAAGATTTCCGGGCAAAAAGTTAATAAGGTTATCTTATCTTAGTTCGGGCGCTAGTTTAGGGGCGCCATCGATTTATGATCAGCTGTATGTAGGGTCCATGTCCTTTTTGGATATAATATAACGAGCTATGGACAACGACAAAGTTAGTAGGAATTTGTAGCTTGGCTAATTATGGATTCGCCAATCTATTCTGATAGAACTTTTATACGAAGTTAATGCCTCACATGTAATTGGGAGAATGTAGAGATACTTTAAGTCAAAAAAATACTTCATATTTTTTCATATTGAAAATACTAAACATGTTCACACACATGCTCACCTAATATAAAATGTAACCGAATTGCGAATTTGTACCTGACCCCGAAAAGAACGGAAGTCATACGCAACGTTAATAACTGATGATGCCGGTTGCACCTGAGTTCTCCCTATTATGCGGTTAGAACCCCTGACGTATACTTAATAATAAAAATTAATGGGGGAACCCCATAAATGAGTAGTTCATAACTCTTGGATAACCTAGTCTAGTGCAATTTGAATGTTGATATTGCTAATACATAATCATCATCAACCCATTACTGTCCTACCGCTAGGCACGGGTCTCCTCTCAGAACGAGAAGGATTAGGCCATAGTCCATCGCGCTAGCCAAGCGTATTGGTAAACTTTACATACCTTTGAGTTTTTTTTTTATTCTCTAAGTGTGTCGATATCCTCACGATATTTTCCTTCACCGTTTAAGAAAGTCATATGTAATTTCTAATACGCACGTAACTTTTTGAAAAACTGAAGTGCGTGCCTGGGATTTGAACCGCGCACCCTTCGATCGAGAGGCTGAGTTTCTTAATCACTAGGCTATCATTGATTTAATATATAATGATATTTTATATTAAATTTATTTATAAACCGCAGCCCTACGGCGCGTTAAGAGCTAAATAAACGTAACGATACAGCACAGACGTGCAGCGACGCTGTCAGTACAATTCGGGTCAAGGATCGGTCGCAATTATGAATTCGACTATTGACTTAGTTCCAAGGTCCGCAGGTCGATACGAGTTTATTGGTATACTTGTGATAGCTACTTTATTAATTGGTCGTGTTATTTCTGTGTACGTTTTGCCGTTTTAGAATAGTTAGTCGAGGTTCTGTTACTGTGGGAGCGTCATCGCCATTTTAGTAGTTAATATAGGATCTTTGGTATTAATAATAAGCTAGGAGTAGTAATGCAGTCCATCTGATGATTAGTTATAGGATAAGAGTCCCAACGTAGGTCGGCCATAGATGCGTTCCTAGCCCTGAGCACTGGACTAAGCCCTCTGTTTCTCTTACCACACCCATTACACCAGAACACAGTAGTACCTAACAATGCTGTTATAACGTAAGAATAGGTGTGTTGGTGGTGCCTCCAGAGTAGAAAGAACCGTTAAGGGATCTACCACTTTTTAAATGTACGCCCAAAACCCATAAACTTTTTCACACTCATAGCCCTTGGGTATCCCATTGCCAAGGGCACATATAAATAAATACACACCCTAACACCTTTTTTTTTTTCTCGAGGGGGAAACCTTCAAAAGGTACCCGACGACGTGGGAGCGACGCCGGGTTATGTGAGATTTTTACCGCACTAAAACCCCCAGGTGGCCGTCCTCAACGCTTATTGGAGTACTCCGGGATCTCCGACAGAACACAACCGGAGCCCTCCAAGCGCGATGCCCCGATCGGGTTCTACCCTGGGGGAGCAGTTTTCGCTCCTCCCACACCATGTAGTGTTTACAACGGTATGCGACCACACATACCGCCGTCCTTCCCGTGGTCGCTAGCTGGACGGTTCGAGCTCCCACTCTTGCCGCCCGCAACCCCGGAAGCCCCCTTTTAGTCGCCTCCTACGACAGGCAGGGGATACCGTAGCCCTATTCTAGTCCCGGAACTACAGGGACAACACACCCTAAGACCTAGCAGACAATTAGATATATCATTAAAATGTCTATCTGGCTAAGGATTATGTCTAAAATTAAATAATCTTATAACCACAGTCTCTTCATATGATTACGTCATAATATCATAATAATCTTATGTCGGTATTCTACTTACATACGGATAAAAATACACGATACCTACAATGAAGGTACCAATCATAAAATTCATTATTACACGCCTATTTAACACATTTGGCTAAACTGATTAGGTGACCTTTCATAAAACACTTCATTCACCTAACGCATTTAATAGCTTATGGTAAACGTCGTTTAACCTTGATGTTTTCTATACCTTCTAAATTTCTATTATAACTATAATTAGCTTTACTCATGTTTCGTTCCTGTGGACTTATTTACCAGAACTTCCCAAAATATTAAAATTAAATGCGTCTTATTATTTAGTGCATTTTCTCGATATAATTGCCGATGATTGGAGCTTAAAAAAATGTGCCTTTATTTCGATCGATAGGAGATTACATCCTCTATGTTCGAGTCTGAGATGTGCAAAAGAATCATATTTATTTAAATCGGACCAGTGCCTCCTGAGGTTCCTGAGCTTCCTTCCGGTGGTTATAAACGTAAAAAGGGACAGATAGACATTGCATTTTGTAATAAACTGATAGGATATAAGGAAGACGTAGATGTCAAGGTATAAAATGTAAAATTAAATGTTTCTAATGAAGAGAACTTACACAAATGAGCCGTATTTCGATATTCTCTTATAATGCGAGTCCTATTTAAAATTTGTATGATAATATTAACGAAACTTACCATATCCAAATTGTTAAATAGCATGTTGAGGTTGTTCAAGTTGTTCATGTCCATCTTCGGCGCTATGGGTCTCGGTGTGTTTATCATGTTAGGGTTCACAATAGATCTCATGCGTCTCCCGCGGCGCGGAGTCACCTCCGGATTCCGCTGCCTGTAATCTGCTATTATCGACTTCACATCCTTCGTCGGCCCCTGACGCCCCATTGGCATACCGAAACTCGTCGGAATACCGTTCAAGTCTCTAGGAAACCCTGGAAGAGGCCCTGGCATTAGCATAGGCTGTGGGAACATCGGTTTGGGTAATGGTTGCATATGCGCCGCTTTGTCGTATGGAGGCGGTAGCCCCACCATTGGGTTGTAAGGTCCAGTTACCACCGGCATGACTGGCGGTTGCATCATCGGGTTCATCATCGTGGAGCCCGGCTGCTTTATCGACAATCCAGATATCTCATCACTCTTGTCTATCGCCAGATTCTTCGCTTGGTTCAAGTAGTCGAACGGATCGGTCTTTTCCGCCCCATTCACGTCGGCCGACTTCTCGAACGACAGCACCTGCTTTCGCCTCAGAAGCCTGAGCAGGATTTCCTCTTTAACCTTCTTCAGGTGCAATATATTGTTCCACTCGTGTTCCTTCTTCTGTGCCAATTCACGTAATGTTTGTATTTCAGACAGGAGTTGTTCAGTGTGCCTCTGAATTTCTTCGATGTTATTTTTGGTGGCTGTCTGAATGTAGTCGTTTATCATGATGTCATGCTGCGGGAAAGCCCTCTCCACTTCTTGACAGAGCCTCTTTAAAGGGGAGTCTGTGTCAATGTCTTCACTCGCCCGCCTTCTTGTCGCTTGTTCCTCCTAGAAAACAGAAGAAGCAATTAATTAATGGTATTTTATTCTGACAATAGTGGCAGAATGTCAGTTTTATAAGTTGATTGCTAAATAGTCTCAAGCAGACGTAAGTTTGAGCTGAAGCTTTCAGCAACAAGAAGAACAAACAAAACCAATGAGAGATTCTTTATAAAAAAGATACACCCTGAAAAAAATGACACTCAATTTGGATAAATCTAACATGGTTTATGCTAAAGGCCAGCAAGCTATTTGGCCTGTAAGGCTTGCCAAAGAATGATAAATAAGTAAGTTCCATAAACATAACTCTCCATAGTCAAGTAATAATGAACAACAATGACAAGTCAACGCATTTAATCAAACATATGAATAAGTGGAAAAATTCCGAAGCTAGGAAATTAAAAAATTCAATATTTAAATTAAAAAAATATTAGTGTCAAAATACCTTGGGTACATCACCATTATATGGATGCACAATTGGTTTCGCCTCTGGCTTATCAATCTTTGGCTCTGTACGGGGCACCGGGGTCATGTCAATATCCGGTTCGGGGTCCCGGCTACCGGACGCTTTCACTTCAACAACGGGAAACAAAGGAACTTCTTTCACCGGACTGGTTTCTTTAGACTTCCCGTTTCTCATGGGGGAACTCCGTTTCAGCTCAATCGGGGATGGGTTTCTCTCAGGGGTTTTGACTTTCTCCACCTCTTCTGGGGAAGCTTTAGGTTCAGTTTCCGGCAGATCCACACTTTCTATGTTAGTTTCAACTAACTTATCTGCTTTCTCGTCATCTTTCGGCACATCTGCAAATACACTATGTATTCAGCTAAAAATTTCAGCAGCCACTGAAATTTATAATGTTATAAACTGAGTTATTTTTATTTTCAATGCTTCATGTTTTAAGTTTACTAGTTTTTGCCTAATGCCCAAAATTGAACTATAGTCATTATAAAAAATTATTGATACTTCTTATGCTTAATAATACCTACAATAAAAAAAAGAATATAGACAGACACAACAGGAAAAAGTACAGAAATATTGTCTTTCCTTATACAGGCCACCCAGTGGTTGAAATTAGACTATACTCATAGGATCTCCCAATTTCTTTTCATTAAAAAAACACCAAATTGATAAATAAGCAAAAGAGAAGAATGTTCTGAAATATTTTTCTTAGCCTATTTAAATAGATTTAGATGCAGTGTAAGGAAGAAATATACTAACAGAAAGTTTCCATGTGCATATTATACAAAATACATACAGTTGGTAAGTAGTGAAACAAAGTATTATAACCAAAGTATATTATATTGGCTAATCAAAATAATATTGGAGTTTAATTTTTGCTACTAACAATAACAAAATTATTGCTATCCTTGAGCAATAAATTGAAGTTATTTATAAATGTATATCTTCCTCACCACACCCTCCAAACAAGAACACAGCCTAAAAATTGGAATTTTATAGAAGAATCACAATCAGGTTACAGTTATATTAATTGCTGATCAGATTTTAAAAATACACTAAGATGCAATCATATGTAACATAGACTATTTTGTATTCTGATAAAAAAAGGATTTAATTAGAAATTGTAATCTCTATAACAATAACAATTTTTATGTTAAATTAAGGTCATATTTTCACAACAGACATTTAAAAAGTAGTTGGTAATATATAGTGTTGGTCACCTTTCTCATTCAGTAGTTCCTCCTCGAGCCTCTCATCCAGCTCCTTGTTGAGGGTCTCTACATTCTCATCTTTGGCATTTTCATCACAGCTCCCGACGTTCCCGCTATCCTCCACCTCCGTTTTGACTTCCACGTTCAACGGATCCTTGATAGACCCATCTACATCGTCGATGGACAATGGATCCACCTCATTATCGCAGCCCACCTCCGCCACCGGCGACGCCAACCGGTCTTTCGGACTATCCACTATTTTGATTCCTATATCGTTCATGTTTATTTACATATTTCCGATATATGCACAGTTTTATCACGCCGCGACCACTCACTACCGAACCCCACATATAACCATAATTACTCACTAAGAACCCATGTTTCATTCACTTAAGCACATCCAACACTACATCAACTTAATTAAGAACACGAACGAGCAATTTTATTTAAATTTCTATCTCATATTTGGGCGACTTCACTCGACCACTGCGCGACCAATTGAAGCCGTGAACTCAAGGGTCATTATGACTGATTTGGTAACGGCTATAACCTAAACACTACGGCTCTAACACTACACTTGCAATACAACACATTTGTCACTAATTTATTATCGTGAGTTAGATCTTCGATTATTTTAATAAATGCACTAGCAAAATAAATGCCCGACTGCGAAGGACGCAAAGCAAATCGCACGCAAAACACAGATTATAAAAAATGGCCATGTTGTTTTTTCTATAATGGACAATGGTCTCTGTAGATTCTTGTATATTTGCTATATCACATTTTCATTTATTTTGTTTGATTTTTTGTAACATGGCAAATCGAATTGAACACTAAGAAATATGTTTTTGTTAATATTACGTCGTATCTTTTATGAAATATTATAAACATTTTCAACTCATTATAAATGACATTATCGAATTTTATTAGCTCTTTGAACATCCGGTTAGACAAACCCGGAAATTACGCGTAATAAGTTTGAAGTATTTTCCAACGAAAAATTATAGTACAGTTTGTAATGTATACGGATAAGGTAGACTTTAAGGAGAATTGTATTTCTTTACTATTATAATTATTATTTAACTTTATTAGTATGTATAGAATAAGTTAATTATATCATAATAAATAAATTTAAAATGTCCGCCAAAACTATTAGGTTGGTGAAATTGTAAAATAAGAGGCACCATAATATATTATATCGATATTACAAGTATCGATTATACATTAAAATAACAACATTTACATTTTTAAACAACTTGTGACGTCAATTTATTGAAAAAAAGCGTGTTAAAAAAAGAATTCCGTGACAAAGTTATAACTGTGGGATACTCTATGAACATGGAAATAATAATTAAATATTTATTATTAAAATTATTACATAATTATTCAATACCGTTACATACTCAGAGGAAAATTGATTCTTAGAAAGAACAAATAAAATATACACTGATTCCCTACTCGAAGACTTGAATAAATCTATTCGTCACTACTGATGTCGACTATCGATATTTACGATACCCATCCCCCAGCCCAGGCTGTCGTCGTGGAGGGCACTAGCCGACAGGGACCGCAGAGGCGGCCAAGGGTCGAGGTAACACTACCGCCCACCCCCCGCCCCCGCCACTCCCAGACTCCTATCCCCGTTGCGCGGCCCTTTCGGGCCCTCGGGCTGGACACGCCCGCAGATGTGTTCATCACAGCCGCACAGGCAATCTGCGAGGCAGTGGCCCAGCACCCGGACCTTGTTACGGCCGTGCGTAGGATCGTGTCCGACCTCCTTGGAGTCCAGTGCGGCATCTCTCAGGGTGCTGTACTGGAATCCAGGGGGGATTAAATCCCACCTGAGCGCGCTGCGACGTCTCGCACACGACCAGGACATACATGTCGTGCTCCTGGGCGAGACCAAGCTGCGGCCAGGCCTCGACCTGAAGTTGCCCAACTACCACGTGTATCGGCGAGACGAGACCACACCAGAGGGGCTCCCCTACAGGGGCACCGCGGTGGCGGTCCGTCACGACGTAATGCACGAGGAGTTGTCATTACCGCCCTTTAAGTTTACGCGCTCTATAGGGGTCGCACTTAAAGTGGCGGAAGGAGAGCTGCGTCTCTACGCGGCATATCGCCCGCCAGGTCCCCAATTTGACCCGCAGGACATCCATAACATCTTGGACGGTGGTGCTCCGACCTTGGTGGCTGGTGACCTCAACGCAAAACATCTGGCGTGGGGTTCTAGAGTCATCAGCCCCGCGGGTCGGAAGCTGTACTTAGACGCCGAGGCCAAAGGGTATGAGGTACAGGGGCCCGAGGCTCCCACCCATATCCCCTCGGTTGAGTCCCACCGTCCCGATGTCCTGGACATAGTATTTCACAAGAACCTCCCGTGTCCAGTCCACGTGGAGGTGTTGTATGACCTAGACACACAACACCTGCCCATCTTGGTCACCCTTGGTGTAGGGGCGGCGTGTGTAGAGCCCCCCGGAGCCCGCAGTAAGACGGACTGGGAGAAATTTAAGAACCTTTTAACAGCTATTAAATTCAGCGGCCCTCTCTCCTCACCCGAGGGAATCGAGGCCGCCACCGAGGTATTACAAACCTCTATACAGAATGCCCTGGCGGCCTCGACCACCCAGATCCCTGTGGAGGCGGGTCGCTACTCAACACCTCTCCCAGCTCGTCTGAGCGAGGCCCTCGCTAAAAAGCGTAGACTGCGTGAGCTCTGGGCGCGCACCCGATGCCCCCGGGTCAAGCGTGACCTCAATGCGTTGGCCGAGCGGCTGTCTGTTGAGATGGCGGAGCTGCGAGGTGCCGCCTGGGAGATGAGGATCGACCAGGCGAGCGAGACGCAGACGTCACTTCACCATTTGAACAGACAGCTGACTCGAGCTAAGGTCCCCGTCACCCCCCTCCTAGATGGCGAGGGGCGGCGGGTCCACGCAGCAAAGGACCGCGCGGAGGTGCTTGCGGAGTACATGCAAGTGCAATTCTCACCGCACCCACCCGCACCGTACGTCTCCGCGCACCATGAGCAAGTAGAGGGTAGAGTCAGGGATTTCCTTAGGGGTCCGACTCCGGCACTCGAAGGGATTGAGTTCATCTCTCCCACAGAGGTAAGGAAGGCGGCCTCACGTCTATCCAGGCGTAAGGCTCCAGGCCACGATGGGATCCCTAACATGGCGCTTGGTATGCTGTCCCGAGGGGCCCTGATCGCTCTGACCCGGGTCTACAACGGCATCCTTCGCACCAGCCATTTCCCGACCATCTGGAAACTAGGGAAGGTAATCGTCCTCCCGAAACCGGGGAAAGACCGCCGTCTCCCGGGTAGCTACCGCCCCATAACTCTGCTGTCAACCACAGCCAAGCTGTTTGAGAGGCTGGCGTTGAAACGACTGCGTCCGTTCCTTAATATAAGGGACGAGCAGTTCGGATTCCGCGCTGGCCACTCTACAACGCTACAGCTCACGCGGGTTATCCATCATTTGGCATCCGAGCTTAATTACGGCCGTCACACCGTCGGCGTCTTTCTTGATATAGAGAAGGCGTTCGACCGTGTATGGCACAGTGGGCTCGTGTGCAAAATGATGGATACACCTGCCCCGGCGGGGCTGACACGGTTGATAGCATCGTTTTTAAGTGAGCGGCAGTTCTATATTTCGGTCGAGGACGTCGCCTCAGACCCTAGGCCCATATGTGCGGGGGTGCCGCAGGGCAGCTGCCTCTCGCCGTGGCTCTACTCACTATACACCAACGACGTTCCCACCCTTCGCGGTCACCTGGAGGATTGGGAACGGGACGTTATGCTCGCGTTGTTCGCAGACGACAGTGCGTACTTCGCGTCATCCCGCCGAGCTGAACTAGCTGCCGCCAGGATGCAGCGCCTGCTCGACCTGCTACCTATGTGGCTGGATAAGTGGCGCATGGCTGTCAATGTCGGTAAGACAGTCGCAATACTTTTCAGCCGCAAGCGTATTATGCCGTCGCCGCTACGTCTCCGGGGAACGGAGGTAGCTTGGCAGACTCATGTTAAATACCTAGGATGTAGCATCGATCGCTCGTTGCGTATGACCCCGCAGGTGGAGCACTCGATCCACCAGGCCCGAGTGGCCCGAGCGATGCTCCGACCGGTGCTTACATCCAGGTTACCGTTACGAACGAAACTAGGTATCTACAAGACCTACATTCGTTCCCGACTCACCTACGCGACGCCGGCATGGTACGCGTTGGTCTCTAGGTCGAACCGGCAGCGTCTCCAGGCGCAGCAGAACCTGGCCTTGCGAGCGATCGTGGGGGCTGGTCGCTACGTCAGGAACGACGTGTTGGAGCGCGACCTAAAAATTCAGTCTGTGGAGGAGTTTGTGGTCCGCCTCGCTCGCTCGATGTACGAGCGGGCTGAGGCCGGACCACACTCCCACCTAAAGGGGTTCGCGCCCCTTCACGATCGACCACCTGGGGGGCGGCCGCTCCCGCGGGAGCTCCCGGGGTTGGTTCCTCCCTCCGACCATCAGGAGGGGGACTGCCAGCTTGGTAACTTGACCGAGTCCCGTACCCCCCGCTAAACAGCGGGGTTGGTATAATTTTAATGTTGTCTCATTATATTATAATATTATTTAATAATATTATATTATTATGAAAGAATATTAAAAAATCCGGGGAGTATTCACTCCCTTGAGAATTTGCCCGGGCAAAGAGGGTACCCTCGAGACCCGAATAATCCCTACCCACCCCCATATTGCAAACGCAGACGCGGCATATGAGAGGCCGGTGGGTACGAAGTCCCGTCTTGTCTTGTCAACAGATTATAAAAAATGGCCATGTTGTTTTTTCTATAATGGACAATGGTCTCTGTAGATTCTTGTATATTTGCTATATCACATTTTCATTTATTTTGTTTGATTTTTTGTAACATGGCAAATCGAATTGAACACTAAGAAATATGTTTTTGTTAATATTACGTCGTATCTTTTATGAAATATTATAAACATTTTCAACTCATTATAAATGACATTATCGAATTTTATTAGCTCTTTGAACATCCGGTTAGACAAACCCGGAAATTACGCGTAATAAGTTTGAAGTATTTTCCAACGAAAAATTATAGTACAGTTTGTAATGTATACGGATAAGGTAGACTTTAAGGAGAATTGTATTTCTTTACTATTATAATTATTATTTAACTTTATTAGTATGTATAGAATAAGTTAATTATATCATAATAAATAAATTTAAAATGTCCGCCAAAACTATTAGGTTGGTGAAATTGTAAAATAAGAGGCACCATAATATATTATATCGATATTACAAGTATCGATTATACATTAAAATAACAACATTTACATTTTTAAACAACTTGTGACGTCAATTTATTGAAAAAAAGCGTGTTAAAAAAAGAATTCCGTGACAAAGTTATAACTGTGGGATACTCTATGAACATGGAAATAATAATTAAATATTTATTATTAAAATTATTACATAATTATTCAATACCGTTACATACTCAGAGGAAAATTGATTCTTAGAAAGAACAAATAAAATATACACTGATTCCCTACTCGAAGACTTGAATAAATCTATTCGTCACTACTGATGTCGACTATCGATATTTTTTGACATATTTGACAGTGTTGACGCGGTGACATCACCCGTATTTCTTTATCGATATGTAACGGCACTATAAAATAAAGATGATGAAATGAAAAAGCAAATGGCTGACTAGAAATCGTCGTCTAGAATTCGTATTAAAAGAATCCGATGTAATTACATGAATTATGCGCTACTTATGATCATGATTAGCAAAATAAGACTGCTAAAGCAATAAAGAACTAGAATAATCATATATTAATGGCTGAAAGCCAATCAAAGCTATAAAAAGAAAAGACCATATCTAACCCACTTACGTATTTCGCAAAAATAAAAATCTTCGAGCCTTCGACAGACGCACGTCCGTTTATTGTTAAGGTAAGTCGTTTTTGTTTTCGTTTGTGTATCATTAGCTTATCAGATGCTATGCTGGGGTCATTGCAGTTTTTATGCGCTGCCATATAACACGAAAATTTGCGAGTACTTGGGATTCTAATATTTATATAAAATCTCGCAAATTTTTCATTTACTTCGTATCTTATTACCTTTTTAATGAATATTGTTACATTCATTATCATGTATATTTTTTACGATTTTTGGGTGAACTCTTACATACTTTTATAGATAAAATAATTTGCATATATGATTGTCTCAGCTGATCAGAACGCCTTTCGTTTTTTATTCTAGTTTATGTAATGTGAAGAGTTGCAACCGGGCGGGAGCTCCGCCCCACTCACTATGGAGCGGCATGAGAAGCGGCACAGCAGACACCACAAGGAGAAGCACAAGAAGCGCGCGCACAAGAAATACAGGAGTCACTCTGGCGGTACCCGAGACCAGTCTTACGCTACAGTTAAATCGTCAAAACCCTTAGTGGAGTATTCCGATGTCAGTTCCGAGGATCTGTCGGCCCCGGAGGCTGGCGAGATCGAGAGCGAAGCTAGCTCCATCGGGAGACACATCGCAGACGACCTGGACAGAACCAGGAAGTCACACTCTATACGGACATTCCTTGACAACAAGACGATATCCGTCACCACCTCATCACGCCGCCGCAGTGTTGAGGAATATGCTCTCACCCGTGATTCTTCTTCGGCAGCATCGAGGAAGAGGCGCCCGCTAGAGTATGTGGACCCGGACCCAGAGTTTGATGAGCACTCACGCTACAAAAAGAAGAAAGACAAACGTAAGAAGGACAAAAAGAAGAAAAAGAAGAAGTCCAAGCATCATTCCAGGTCTGCGAGCTTGGAGAGTGTGTCACCCGATGATACTATGCTGATGGGCACACCGGGCAGGCCGCCTAGTCCACAAAGATATTCTCAAGTGCCTATCAGTGAGTGGGAGAAAGTGTCCTCTCCTCTTCGTAATGGGTCTTGCTCGCCTGTGTCGCCGTCTACTCCTCCACTCATGCGACATGAAGTCTCGGAGCTTCGGCACAGGACTCTCATCCATCGGGATCCTCCGCTGCGCAACAATGCAACACCCTACTCTCCACATCGATCTCCAATCATCAGGTGAGATGTTTTTATTTATATCTCTGATTGCATGTTTGTAGTAAAGTAAACATTAAGCTCTAAATTTGTGATGAATGATGGCCTATGCATGTTTATCAATATGCTGCATCATGAAAATATAATGATTGCCAATTAATTCAAGCCATTACTTCATAGTAAAAGTTGAATAACTTGTCTGTAAAGAAGAAAAGTCTGCAGTGGCATAAGTCCAATATCCATAACATTATTCAAATATGTAATATAGATGTGAAAGTAAATAATAAAACAATGTACAAGTTGACAATTTTCACACTTAAATTCATAATTCCTTTTCATTACTTCAGTGTATTTCATTCAATACTTAATATTTGATCAATAGACCGCTGCATAGTAACTATAAACATGTTGGGAATTTCATATTCACTATTTAACATTGGGGTCACTAACCTTTGTACTGGTTCACTTTTGAGATAAACATCTTACCTAGTCCATTTCCTTAGTAAATAAAACTGATGAATAAGATTTTGTGAGTATAATTGATTTTAAAATGTTTGTGTTGTGATATTTTTAATAATTTGTTTATGTGTGTGTGTAGTCTAATAGAACACACATTGTACTTGTTTTGGTTGTAACATTTCTCAATGTTATGCTTAGCAAAGGGGTATTCTAAGCATCTTATGTTTTTATATTACACTATTGATAAATTTTGGTATTCAGGAAATTTTCCCATAAATTGATTACCTCTTCATAATTATATCTCTAGTAGCTATTCTGTTCGATATCCAGGTAATTGTAATTGAAACTTAGCACTTTATGTTCAAGAGACCTGAATATAAGGTGCATAAGGTGAAATAAAAACAGATTACAAACTTAAAATATTAGTTTGTAAACTATAATTCAAGATCAAATTCTATTAAAATTTATAAGAATATTAAAATTCAGTTTCTTTTTTTAAATTTTATTGTCCACTTTAATACATTTACATAGAAATTATGCAGATGCTGCAAATTATTAGCTTTTGCCTTAATTGATAATAAATAAGAAGACAAAAATAATTAATTAATTAATTTTATTTATTATGTTTTTACATATCAACAGATGATAACATAACAAAAAAGTGCCTGATTAGATAAAGCGTTTATATATCTAGTATACAAATAGATAGTTTAAACTGTGTCTTTTAAGTGGTATCCTTGGAACTCCATAACACTAAGTATGGCTTAATTTTGTTCTAGCGATCAGGCTTTTTGACGTGAGCGACAATGGCCCCTTGTTAGCATTAGAGGCCTAAATGTAGATCCCAGCTTCCCAGCAAATTTTGGGGTTATTGAAACTGTTGGAAGCACTTGAATCATATTTTAAACTAACATAGAAACCTATGTTCTACTCAACATCAAATCTCCAGCTCTGTTCAAATAATGATTAGCAGAAGTAATTACTGTGATTTCGATTTTTAAGATAAAAAATAATGTATTTTTAGCAATCAGTTGTAGTAATAAATTTCAAAACTTTAAATTTGAGAACTCTTTGAAATTGATTTTGATGGCCTTTCACCTTAAGTTACATAATCTTTTTCACTCTGGGTTGAAAACTGGCCAGAAAATGTAGTAATGTTTAGATTCTATGTACAATTTGAAAGCAGTGCTGCTAATTAATGATTCTTCATATGTTATTATCATGCATGTGTTATTATTATCATATATTATGTTGATGCTTAAAATAATGCTTTTGTGATTTTATTAACGTGTCATTTTGTGTTCCATGCATACAGTATTGACTTGTGGTGAGTGCATATATTTTTTACAATGTATTTTTAGTTTTTTGGATTCCAAATGGGTTGTCAGCTTAATTATTATAGGTCAGTTTATATACTTAATGTAAATGCACATTAAGTAAATTTGTGCTTAGTACAATAATTCAGTTAGTCATCAATTATTCATGCAGTAAGAGCCTCTTTCTTGTCACGTGGGTTTATATCCATGCGTGTTAGCCATGCATGTACCCATAGGAAGTGAGTGGCTCATATATTATGGACCAGAACTGCACGCGGCTTTTGTTTTTTTTCTGTTTTTTGAAGTTTGGAGGCTTTTACGCTGGGTTCAAAGATATAATGAGATCCTATAGCTGGCGCTATCTTTTTTAATTATTGATCGTATTTATTAAAACATAATTTCAAATATCCAGTACCCCAGCTTGCCACCCACTTTTATTTTTTTTATTTACGAACATAGATTACTTAAGATTACTCACTCCTAATAAGAAAATGTAACCAGTTTTGACAATTGAAATTGTCAATGTCATCTATTTTTGAAAAATATTAAAAAAATGTAGTTTTAGATCATTTACGAATAAATCGATATTTCTCCGCACTTTTACTTCGATTTTGCGTTTTTGCACCACTTAACTGCACAAGTCGGCATTGTTCCTCGTAAATGACACCATGACAGCCATTAAATGGCTGACAGAAATGTCAGCCGTTTAAACCATTTAATAGCTTCTTTCCATAACAAGGCGGTGAGATATCTATATTTATTTATGTTTAAAAATAAGTAGCCTGTCTATCTCTCTAATAAGTATCGGTTCTCTTACATTATGTTTGTTGTCCAGCTGCAGCAGCAGACGGCGGAAGTCGATGACCCCGCACACGCCGGCGGCGCCGCCTTACCACGAGACGGTCACCATCGACTCGGACACGGAGCAGGACTACGAGCGTAGCCGCCGGGACTACTGGCACGAACAGACAAGGATACAGTCGCCCATCATGGTGCCTGGTAGGTTCAGTTAATTCACGAGATGGTCACCATCAACTCGGATACAGAGCAGGACTACGAGCGTAGCCGCCGGGACTACTGGCACGAACAGACAAGGATACAGTCGCCCATCATGGTGCCTGGTAGGTTCAGTTAATTCACGAGATGGTCACCATCAACTCGGACACGGAACGGGACTACGAGCGCGGCCGCCGGGACTACTGGCACGAACAGACAAGGATACAGTCGCCCATCATGGTGCCTGGTAGGTTTAGCTATATATAGGGTGGATTTTTCAAATGGGTCGTCAGGGCGAAATCGGAAACTATGGAAAATATTAAACTATTAGGGAAAATCATGAAAGTTATGAGCATCATTCGTTTTTTTAAATCTTTTTCCCTGTCTGTGAATCGAACGAGTTCATTTCGAAAAATAACACCCCTTATATTATTCCACCATCAGATAGTGTCGTTTATAAGGATCAAATTCTGGTAAGTCATGATAAATGACAAACTAAAGGAAAACTCTCTCTTTTTAAGAAAACTCCTGGCTTACAACACAGAAAACTTTTTTAAATGGATTAAACGATTTACTAGTTTATTTGAAATATACATATGATGAAGCATATACCCTCGTGGCTCATGTAGGTATCATAAACTTAATGTATTTAGATAAAACCGGTCAAACAAAGTCGAAAGCTAGTCATATAAAGTTGATTTTGTTTTTGAGGAATCATGATGTCAATTATTAGTAGTTTGGGAAAACTGCATTGGAAGATTTTAAAAGGAAATTACGCTACTTGGAAATATGAATGTTAAAAATAACGCTAGCAAGCAAATTTAGTCCTTCCCTGAAGTGAATGATAGTCCTGTTTTAAATATTATTCAATAATGATAATGAAATGAGTCACGATAGCATGTGGGTTCGCGATAGGTCACGTTCCAATCCCTTTGAATTGACACGGCAGTTGAGGAAATTAAGGTATGTTATCACAGAATAAACTGTTGACCTTGCGTATATTGCGAATTCAATTGTTAGCAAATTTCTTAGTAAGGTACCTTAATTAAAAAAACAAACTGGAGTCCTCACAAATAAAGGTTTTTATCTATCTCTCCGGAGTGTTTCTTTTTTCGGGATGAGAGGTAGAGTCCGCGCCAAATTTCTAGTCCGCTTTGAAGTTGTTGCACGCAGGGGTAGTCAGAGAGCCAACCACAACCATATACTCCGTAGCACAGTAAGGGCACACTAACGCAGCAATGTATACGTGGGCGAGAGTGGGCAGCGGACAGGTGCATTTCCCGCGCTGTCTTCGTCCCGCTGATATCAACAATTTGCTGTTGCGACACGAATCGCTTTTCGACCACTAACTCACCATCATCATCGATTACCAATAATTTAAAAACGAATGTCTGAAATCAGATTCGCCGATCCACGAGGCGTCCCGCGCGCGCGAGTACAGTCCGCGGCGGGGACACCGTCGGCGGAGCCCCCGTCGGCGGCGCAGTCGCGAGCGGGAGCGCCATCGGGAAGCCAAGACTCATCACAGGTAACGAAATTGTAAACTTTTTAATAATTGATTGGATGGAACGAAGTGAATGTCAATGTTCGCGAGGATTAGGCAAGGATTCGTAGTTATATGCATATTAGAAACGACTTGTTATTTACTTTTGCGGTTATGTAAAATTATATGTAATGTTCTCAAACGTGTGTGCTGCTGCTGTCTACCGATGCATAATATGAATAATGACGTACTGAAGGTATCATTATCCATTGTAATTTGACTACTAGGTATAGGTCTCAATAAGAGGGTAGTAAGCCACCGCAGTGCGTGCGTCCTGCTTCGTATATGTTTTTTAGATTATGTCTAGAAATAAAGTTAAAGTACATTTAATTTTGTGAACAGGTCCCACAGTCGTAGTTCGCTGAAGCGTCGGCGATCTGCTTCGCGCAGTAAACGACGTTCGTCGTCGCCACCGCGACACCGTTCACGGCATGAGTCCACACGGGAGAAACATAGGTAATGTAAAAAAACAGAGCGACGTGAATATATAGCATACTTTTTTTTTTTTTTATAATGTAAGAGAAGCAGACGAGCATGCAGTCCACCTGATGGTAAGTGGCTACTGCCGCCCATGGACATCTGTAATCAACCCCAGATAGGATTAGATATTCCTACCTGAGGTCGGCCACAGATGCGCCGCTACCCCTGAGGACTAAGTTGGAACGCCTCGGAAAAGTCGGAAAATTGTATATGGATAGGACAGGTATGAATATGTTGAGTCTACTCACTTAAACAAATATGTACTTTGTATATTTATATATTTTTTACTCATAATAAGAGTTAGGATTGTTTATTTTATAGGGTGAATAGATAGGTATGTAAACGGGTCTTCTTTACCGTGGACACGCAACTTGTGAATTTTAGATAACTCTTACCAAAGAGGTGGTATGAAAAGTGTGCATTTTCGACTTGTTATCTTATCCACGCCTGGTACGGATATAATAATTGTACAAAAAGTAGTAGTACAAGTGTTTGTTTTTTGATTTTTGATATTTATTAATTTCCTTGCATGCATCATTTCAATGCTTCTCTAAAATTTATTGCCTTCCTATTACAGTTCAATAGTTAGTACTAAAAATGGTGACTAAAACAAATTCCATACTTTATATTAATATTGTTATCGCGTTGCAGGAGCAAACACGAGTCGCCCAGTCCGCCGACAGCTGTCCTGCAGCGGAAGATCGACTTCAAGGAGAAGATCAGCGATACCAGCCTCTTTGCTGAACTCATCAAGGACAAACGCAAGAGAGACAAGGTACACTTTCTTTTTTTTTTTTTCAAAATTTTGATCACACTGCTTTGGTACTTAGATATAATTATCATATATTTTAATAATTTTGTACACCGATAAATACACACGGAATACACAAGATCATTTGTATACTAAAAGCTAACTTTTACTCCGATATTGTAAAAAAAAACTTATTAAAATTACTTACAAAAACATCTAAATAAATACGTCAGTTTTTTAAAGGTACTTATTGGTTCCAAAAATAAATAGTAACAGAAAGGAAAGATATGGCTGAGTAACTTTACTTACAGTCATATAATTTAGTCCTAGTTATTTTTAATATTAAATTAAATCGTATTTCTTAATTGATATCTGCAGAAACTTCAAGAAATCCTAAACCAAAAGGAGGAGGAATCGCAGGGCGCTATATCACTGTCGTCGGCCACCAATCAAGACGTACTCACCATTGATGAGCTGTCCAATGCTACGGGGGATAGCTCTACACAGGTAATTTTCCTTACTCATCGATTTATAATATCACAGTTCTGTTGATTTTGTAGGGATAAACAAAAAGTTAATATTTGACCTTATGCTAGGTCACAGAATGAACAAAATTTGCAAAATGCTACGAATTTTATACATTTGGGTGCATATATACGTTTTTATTGCACAGAATATATTAGTATTATATTCAGATATTGGACCATTTCTTCATACTAGAAATTATCAAATTCCAATCTCTGGTGGGGAAATTTGGATAGATTGAGCATTAGTAACGAGTATTCGACTTTATTCATTAACATATTTATAGGTGAAATTTGATAATAATTAAAACTTAGGTATTGACCTAATACCCTGATATGTGTAATGGCAATTTGGGCTTTCGATAAAAAAATGCGTGTTGCTCATTTGACGGATGCAGTTTACACACTTAAAATACCGATAAACAATAGCACGGTAAACTTAAAATCTGTATACTTGCAGGCGTCAAAGGAAAACGGCGAGAACAAGGAAGCACAACCCGACATAGTGGACATCCCGATGCCCGTGCCAACGCCCGCGTCACAAGATTCCACCGCGTCCCCTCCGGCCGCACCGCCGCCCGCGCCGCTACCGCTTGATGCCCCGCTCGACGCGCCCATGAGCGATCCCCCGGCGGAAACAGCTGATGTGAAGGCGAATGGTGATGCCGATAGCAATAGTAGTGAGGTAAGCTAGTGTGTGGGATGATTCCATTATAGTATCTGTCATACCGATGCTGGTGCCAATGCCCGCGTCGCAGGACTCTACCACGTCACCCCTGGCCCCGCCCGCTCCGCTACCGCTTGATGCCCCGCTCGACGCGCCCATGAGCGATCCCCCGGCGGAAACAGCTGATGTGAAGGCGAATGGTGATGCCGATAGCAATAGTAGTGAGGTAAGTTGGCGTGTGGGATGATTCCATTATAGTATCTGTCATACCGATGCCGGTACCCGCGCCAACGCCCGCGTCGCTACCGCTTGATGCCCCGCTCGACGCGCCCATGAGCGATCCGCCGCAAGAATCAGCTGATGTGAAAGCGAATGGTGATGCCGATAGCAATAGTAGTGAGGTAAGCTAGTGTGTGGGATGATTCCGTTATAGTATCTGTCATACCGATGCTGGTACCCGCGCCGCTACTGCCGCTTGATGCCCCGCTCGACGCGCCCATGAGCGATCCACCGACGGAATCAGCTGATTTGAAGGCGAATGGTGATGCCGATAGCAATAGTAGTAGGTAAGCTGGTGTGTGGGATGATTTCATTATAGTATCTGTCATGGATGAAGGTATACTTGAGAAGAGTTACAACTTAGTTATAAATTAGCATAAAAGTCCTCACTTAACACAAAGAATACGAGAATTTATATTTTCCGAATATTAACACAATATTCCAATCGCAGGCAAAGCCCCTAACTCCACTCACCACGGCACCGTCATCGGCAACCACGTCGTCGGGCAACACACCGGGACTGCCACCGTTGCCTAAGGTAGGCGGCAGCGTAGTGGATGGTGTGTTCCTCAGCAGCCAACAAGCACCACCTCCGAAGCACAAGAGCTTGACCAAGCTCCCCATGCCGCCTAACACACAGGTATAAACGACACTTTATCTCTGGACGCTGGGCGTTGTATCGGTTTTGCGGTTAATGCAAATAGCTAACTTTGTACGCAGTAGTAGTGATTACCGCTCAGCTTCTTAATATTAAGTGGTCACTGCAGCTTAGTTACATACATATGTAAGTATGCTGTAGAATTAAAGTTTATTTTGCTTGTTTGTCCATAATACATCAAACCTTAGTATTATATGGAGTGTTCTGACTTAGTAGTCAGGTGTATGTTTGTGTTAGACCACGAGTGGGACGAATCCTATTTGGAATTGTTTATTTATAAATGCATGCTCGTTTGTTACTTCTATAATGAAGATAGAAAGCGTGTTAATATACTTAAAGTAATAAGTAGATTAATCAACAAATAATCCCTCAGGTGGAGGATCTGAAGACGCTGGCGGGCGACAGTCCGCTGAGCACGCCGTCGCCGAGCCCCGTCAAGAAGCCCAAGCGGACCGGCATCATGAACCTGCCCATGCCGCCCGGTACTTATTCACAAAAATATTCAACACATACTAACATCATACTCATCTTGTATTGTGTATCTAAATACTCATGAGAATAACTTCTCAATCAAAAGCTAAATCCAGTTTTATAGCTCTATTGTCTACTTTCGCCGATATCTATTTAATACAAGGTGCATTGTTACTAAAATATGTATAATATTTAACTAACCTATAATGGGAGCTTGTCTAGTATTAGTTGCATTGTGTTGTGGAACAATGTTTTTATTATTATACCACACATACTCACATCGGTTTAGTGAGATATAATGTTAATATTTTTTTCATAAAGTTTCAACAATTTCTGTATTCCTGAAACAAACAATAAAAACTACGACTAGAAGATACTGGTCTACAACATTTATAAATTTTAAATTCCCGTTAATATTTAGATCAACTATTCTATAACTAAAATTTATACATTTCATATTCCTGTCTATTCGAATCACTAATTTTTATCTCATTTTTATTCTCTCTCATCTCTCTCATTATTTCTTATTAATATTAACTATATTGTCTCCCCAGTAATCCCGGGCTCGGAGGAGCTGAGCGCGGACGAGCTGGACGGCTCGACGCCGCCGCCGACCACGCGCAAGGACCAGTACTCGCAGGTGTTCCCCGCGAGGAAGACCGGCCGGGATAACGTATGTATCCCCACATCCTATCTGACCGATGGCTTTGCTCACAATTCTCGGACCGGCTATACACTTTATGTATGGAGTGGGAGTGATCGAGGTGTTCGTGTGCTGTCGACTGTGAGGTAAGTTACTCATAATAGTCTTAATATATCATGTCAAAGGTTAGGATATCTGTATGAACATTGTATCAATTCAGTGTATCAACATTGCCACACATTTCTATCTAATAGCAACAGAGTAATCTTATGTTTAGCTAATCCAGTAAACTATAAAAACAATAGTAGATAGACACTGTCTTATTTCAGGTTGGTTATAAATGGTAATATTCAAAACTTCACAGGTATTATGTTCTTTCATTTTTAAATATCGCACTATTGCCAGAATGAGAAGGATTTAGGACATCCAGTTATGACAAGTATGGATAAGTAAAATCGTGTGGTAAAAAGTGTGTGGCACTTTGATGTTGAATTAAAGTAACGAGTATTTTATTTAGTTATTAATTTTCACTAGAAATATATATAATTTCGATGTTACAGTCTGGTTCAAAACTGAAGAGGCCTCGAATATTGAAGCGACGCGGCTCAAAGGTGGTCGCTGTCGCCACGCCCACACACCACGCTAAGGACTGGGGCGAGAAGTGTGTGGATGGCTTCCAGGTAAGCTTATCATTCAATTACATACTTGATAAAACCTCTTTAAAAATATTTAACATGTGATAAATATAACGCTATATAACGCTTTGGTACGGAGCTACGTAGAGTATGGTGCTCTGGTATGGTACCCAGTTTATTAGAACAACCTCCAACGCATTGAAAAGGTTCAAAAAAAGTTTATGAATAGACATTCATTAATAGATGGAACACATCGAACTCATAACAGCTATCACAACAGGTTGCGTTATTTCAACTACCTTCCATTATGGAAATGAAAACAGGCTCTTGGTAGTATTTTCTTGTATAAGCTGCTAAATCAAATGATTGACTGTCCTTTCCTCCTGAAGCAACTAAACATTAGTGTACCCAAAGTATCAGCAAGCAAGACTTACCTACTATAGGATTCATAGACCATTTTACACATATCCCAACAAAAATAAATATGCAACAAACTCACCAATGAATCTTATGCAAAAAAAATTTAACTTAATATTTAATAACATTGATATCGATATCTTTGCAGATTCATTAGGTCAATTTAAGAAAAAAATTAACACAGCGTTATTGGACATTTAAACTCTTATACCTTACTTTACCTCTTACTTTTAGTTTTTTTTTTATCACTTCTTAAATAGTTGTTTACTGATTACTTCTCTTTTCTTTGTAAGAATGTTGTGCAAACCTTTAATTTAAGTGCATATAACTAATATTGTGAGTTTTTATTTTTATTTTGTATATTTTTGCATAATATGTACTTAGTTGGTATGCCTGTAATAAATAAATAAATAAATAAAGCTGAAAGGATTATTGTTATTCTAAGTGTTATTACAATGCGTTAGAGAGTAATGTAATGTAATACTTATAACTATGCAGGGCACTTAAAATGTTTTGATAGGAACAGATATTTATTATATTTAGATTAGTATTTGTATGGAAAGATAATAATTAATAATGTAGTCATTGGTAATTATATTCATAAAAATGCAAGATCTGTAAACACAAAGTAACAAAAATAATATTTAAGAAGCATTTTGTTTCGTTTGCATTTATTATTTACAAGATGTCTTTATGGGTAATTTTTTTCTTTGCTTTTTGTTTTCATTGAATTTTATTACGATCTTAAGATTTACACAAGCTCCAAATTTAGAATCGTCTATCGCCTCAGACTTGACCCCACAACCCGGTGGTAAATCTACCTTTGACAATGATGTTCAATAAATAACACCAATAAGTAAATCCTTCACAATTCTAGGTCATAACCCAAATCGGCGAAGGCACGTACGGTCAAGTGTATAAAGCGCGCGACAAGAACACCGGCCAACTAGTGGCCCTCAAGAAGGTCAGGCTGGAGAATGAGAAAGAGGGCTTCCCTATCACCGCTGTGCGAGAGATCAAGATCCTTCGGCAGCTCAACCACAAGAATATTGTTAACCTACGAGAGATTGTTACGGATAAGCAGGATGCTTTGGACTTTAGGAAGGTTGGTTTTGTCTGCTAAATCCTTGGATTAGATGATCCTATGTTGAACAAATTGGTTTATTATAAGCACCTGTTGTTTTCAAAAGATTATAAAAAGGTTAACTTACATATTCTATTGTGGCATATTGCATGTAAGATATGTTTTTGCATATTTGTATTGCAAAACTCACAAAATAATTATGATTGTCACAGAAACAATACTGTACCAACATCAAGCGTGCATACTATTTTTCTTAACCCTTAAAATGTAAATATGATTTTTATAAAAAAATCTATCCTTTTATCAACAAAGGTTTTTGCAATGTTTTAACATTTTTATTATGAATTTTCCTTATATATTGCTAAAATGAAGAATATTATCATGTTGCAATTTAGTGAGTTGATTTTGTAATGTAGTTGACATTATTAAAATTTTTTTATTTCCAGGATAAAGGTTCCTTCTACCTAGTGTTTGAGTACATGGACCACGACCTCATGGGTTTGCTGGAGTCGAAGATGGTGGACTTCACGGAGTCGCACAACGCGTCCATCATGCGCCAGTTGCTGGACGGACTCGCCTACTGCCATCGGAAGAACTTCCTTCATAGGGATATCAAATGCAGTAATATTCTTATGAATAACAAGTATGTATAATGAAGTCATATGATATGGTTACACAGCATGTTAATAAAGGCGTAAATTCGGTTTTATTGTGATTGTCCCACTTTAGGGCACATGTGAGGAGGAGGAATGAGTTTTTAGGTCGTAATCCACCACTTGGTCAAGTATGACTAGAAAAAGTAAAGTTCGAGAATTTTCTATTTTAAATTTTTTCAGTAGTGTTACTTCCCTGACAATCTAGTATCTTACAGATAACTTAGTCAAAATCAAAGTGAATTATTAATAGCACTGTTCCACTTAAAATGGAAATGATTCTTTCTTTTATCTATTATTTAAATTGAAATTGTGAAGTATATTTTACGTGTTGTCCAGGGGCGAAGTGAAGCTCGGCGACTTCGGTCTGGCGCGGCTGTGGTCGGCGGAGGACCGCGCGCGGCCCTACACCAACAAGGTGATCACGCTGTGGTACCGCCCGCCGGAGCTGCTGCTGGGGGAAGAGCGCTATGGGCCCGCTGTGGACGTCTGGTCCATGGGCTGCATACTCGGGGAGCTCTTCCAGAAACATCCTATCTTTCAGGTGAGATTTTGTGGTTACGTGAGGATAATGAACTTTTACAAAAACCAATATCTTAAATCTACACTTTAAACTTAGTAAATGAGACAAGTTTTGCAGAAAACATTAAGAACAAAGTAATTTTAAAAAAATACTTATGCACTGGGAGTATCGATCATTTTATAAGTTTCACTTCTTGCGTCGATAACGTGTTTTTTGGCGTATTTAGCCAAAGAAATATAACTTCTTATGATCCTCTTATGTAATTTGTCTATATGCTGAAACTAAATTTAATAAAATAAGCATTTATTTAAATAAAGCATCTTCAAATTTCAGGCAAGCGTGGAAATGATGCAACTGGAGATGATATCGCGTGTCTGCGGCACTCCCCTCCCTGGAGTAT
Organism: Epargyreus clarus; assembly: GCF_041222505.1. Lineage (NCBI taxonomy): Eukaryota > Metazoa > Arthropoda > Insecta > Lepidoptera > Hesperiidae > Epargyreus > Epargyreus clarus. Next base: position 13,940,135 of record NW_027332212.1, read on the forward strand.
GGCCTAATGTAGTCAATCTGCCGCTGTGGCATACGCTACGCCCCAAACGTTACCACAAGCGGTGTGTTCGGGAACAGTTCGCCTTCATGCCGGCACCTGCGCTCAATCTACTCGATCGGATGTTGGAGCTCGATCCGGACAGGCGAATCACTGCAGAGGAGGCGTTGAAAAGTCCCTGGCTCAAGAATGTTGTGCCTGATCAGTGAGTGTAGTGGTTTATGTTCTATGAGCTTTGTTTATAAAGTCTCCTAATAAATGGACTATATGGAATTAATATGGAATGAATGAATGAATTTAACTTGACATTAATACTCTTAGAGATAATTTTTAATTTTTTTACAAAGTGAATTTTGCATGTGACCATGGGTCTGTTTTGATTGACCTGTATGAACTAATTTTATATATTCAATTATTTCATTACAGAATGCAAGCATTAGAGCTACCCACATGGCAAGATTGCCACGAGCTGTGGTCGAAGCAGCGTCGGCGGCAGCAACGGGAACAGGAACCGCCCAAGAACTCCAAATCGTATGCGTTCCCCAATAACGAGAACTCTGACAGCAAAGACAAGGACTACAAACTAAACGAGTCTTCCAACCAATCTGACGCTAACTTCAAGACAGAGTTGTATAAAACCGAGAGTGGCTTCAAGCCCACAGAACCCAGTCAAGAGGTGGTCGGACAAGGCAAATAGTATTTAGAGTACTATTACTTTGGTAATTACCAAAGATAACCTATAATTTACCTAGCGGTGCTACTGTTTGGGGACTGTGTGATATAGTGTAGACAAATTTACAGTGACCAATGAATAGTGAAATTTACAAGTGCCGTTGATATGTGTTGTGTTGATACTGTTGCGTGTTGGCCTGAATGTGCACGGATTCCAGATGTCTTCAATGATAATAGGTAACTGATGCCTTGTTTAATGATATACTTGTTATTTATTCGTGTATATAACGGCATATTGTTTGTACTTGTTTGTCTTAACTCCAACGTTCGACAGATCTATAATGATTGGCCTGGTATGCACCACTGTGCTCCAGTGAATGGGATCATGATGCGTGAATAAAGTTTTCTGTATATTTTTGTATGAGTTGTGTTTCTGATACGTTGCCCTTGTCTATAGAAATGTAGAGAAATCTATTTTACCCGCCTCCCAATCAACTGAGTCATTGATAGCATATCTATAACACAGTTGTAGTTATCTATTGATCTATAACACAGTTGTAGGTTCTTTAGTGGGCACCCAAATTATGTTTAAATACCTTTAACCATATCATTATTATTCATTAGTAATTCTATTTGTAGTAATATACAATAATGAAGTGTAAGTGTTCTTATAATATATGGAATAATATAAAGCAATATTTCAAGAGTATGTCATGAGTTATCATTGAATTCCTCCGGTTAGGTTTGAAGCAGGAATGTAAGAATATTAATCTATACTTTGTACATGAAACTATTGCATACAAAAAACCATGGTTACAAAAGGTCATAATTTAAATTAAGGATATTATATAAGGTACATAATAAAGCTGAATTTGCCTTTACAATTTGTTATTCAAAATTTGCTTTATCATATTGATAACCAAAGTTAATGAATATTGCGCTTGATGCTAGTTACCGGCAGATTTCGATATTCCAAATTTATGGTTGTAAATATAAAGTTGTAAATACTATTTTACCTGTTTAGACATACGTTTGATAAATAGGGACCGTTTTTGTTATTCAGCAGATGTAGTTTTTTATATAGCAGGAATAATTTAGGGCATTTCTAGAAATAGCAGTACAGTTTGTAATATGGGAATAAATTATCAATTATATCATATGAAGTGCGTATGACTTTTAATTTATCAATTGTTATTGTTGTACAATCGGTTATTAGTGAAATTTATCTAATATCTGTGAATATATACGTTTGAACATATTGGTCCATACGTTTTAAAACTGATATAAAACAAGTTGATTTTTGTGTACAATTTTATGAACAGTCACACAACATAAAAAATTAAGTTAAAATAGAAAAAAAATACTTGCCAAGTTCTTGAATAAAAATAAAAAATAATGTCCATCAAAACACCAGTCACAATTTTAATAGAAATAAATAAATAGAAAAAAATAAAGAAAGAAATCTTTTAATGACCCAAAATAGTAGATTTTGTATCAAACTTAAAATGCTACTGGCATATTAATTTTTTTAATATTTAATTAGTCCTTCTCACCATCCAACAATAATATATTGTTACAGATTTAACTCACACACCACAAGTACAGAAGAATCTGATATGTCCTATATCCTACCTTGTTTCCTTGTGATTTAACTTAATTATTATTTAGTGATAAACTAAAATTCCTAAGGCTTTCGCAACTTATTTTTGCGTAATTGAGGATTGAGTAGATCCGAGTTGTTGCAATAATTAGTAAATGTATATTTGTACATAAATATTACCGTAATTACATCACAAGTTATCTTTGTAAGCTGATAATTGATTATCATGCTGAATTTCCTCAAAGATTTATGTAAGTCTGTATTTATAGGATATTTTAACCTTAGTTCTAGGTCTATGGGGTTAAGATGTTGAGGGAAAAGCATTGAAGACTCCAACAAAATCCATTTAATAGTGAATAGTAACAGATACCCTTATATACTGTAGTTGGTTATATGTAAACCGTTTAAAACGTAATTTTGTATCACTAAGGGCGTACGCTAAAACTTGTTTGCGTCTGACTCCCGATACGTAGCGATGGCGCTCATAAATTTGGAGACTCTAGCACTTGAGCGGGGCCCACGCCGCGTGCGACCGCCGCGTTTGTAAAACCTCGTATGCGCGCACCCCAATTAACGCTGCTCATATTGTTTTTTAACACACGTAAACATGTCAGTTTTAGCAGACGCCCTAAGGCCAAGAAATCCAACCTACAACATTTATATAGGGAAGGAGCAAGCCAGAATACTCCATCTCGCTCTTCCAATTCAGACTAGTGGAGCTTTACACGACATATAGTAAATATTTTGTATGAAATGTCATTTTTTGTAGTATACCCAACGTGTACATATTTTCGTATATTGGCCAAATAATTGATATGTACGCCTAAAATACATATTCAAATATAAGTTTTGTACGATTTCGGTAAGGTACCTGCCCTAATATGGTTAATTAGGAATAAGAAGAGATAGTCATATTTGTATGGCGTCGTCGTAAACGCAAGCAATCCCTGTACAAAACGTTTCTTCCTTGTTTCCTATGTGCCTTATTGACGGCGGGGATTACATAACAATACATAATATGATGATAGCTAACTTATTTGTATGCTAAGAATTTCATTGTAGCAATGTCATGTAATTTGAACTTAAACATGTAACCCGTAATATTTTCCCTACGTCTTAAATTTAAACAAATTATCTTAATCTACATGTTAGGGTTCAATTAAGTCTACAGACATAGAGCGTGTCGGACGCGTACCGTGGCAGACAAAGTATTCTCCTATACAATGTGTGTCGATGTATTTATCTACTGTAACCAAGTCGAAATATTGTATGGAAAAATATGATTTTGTCTTCCCACATTCAATGTTTGTAGATTAAATTGGGCCTTATTCCTAACAATTAGATATTATAGTATAAATTATTATCAACAATTTAAAATTAATTGTCTTTTTTTTATTTATTCATTATTTATCTACTTCTATTATGTTTTAAAATCATTTTTCAGAACCTCTTTCGAATATGTGTAGATGTTACACGTCGTATGTGCCTATTATTGTAATATGTTTATGTTGAATGATTAATGAGTTGAAGGAAGGAAAAAGAATTGTCGTTGTTCTTTTCATCCGAATGAGTTGATGTAAATAGTGTTATCAAAATGACTGCCCCTGCATTTTTAGACCGACGGAATAAGTTTCATTTATTTTTTGGGAGCGAAATTTATAATGAATACTAAATGCGACAATTGAACGTTTAAAATCAAGGAGAATAATTGTGTGGTAGGTATGTTTTTTTAATCAATTGCTATTTTTTATTTTTGTGATGTATCGTGGGCCAAAGACCTTTTTTCGGTAAATTTCGCTTCCAAAACAGTAGCATTTTTGTTAAGGATTCGTAAATACCATTATCGCATGGCACGTGGCTGAAAAGACTAAGTCCTTTGTATTATATAGAATTAAGATGCGATGTGCCCCGTGTCTAATAATCCGGAGTTTAGGAGACTTTGCTTTGTTATTGTGGGTTTGAGCGAATTTTAGTTTTGTATGAACATTGCCAACATTTGTGGTATAAGTTTAAATTAAGGTGTTGCCGTAAATGAAAATTGTATAGTGTATACTGTACTGTAGGTTATTGATTTTATTTAATTCGTATATTTAATTATTCATAATGCTGCGCACTTGTCTATATAGAAGTAAAAGACACATGGACTTGTAAAAAACTTTTTTTATTGTAAGACTGAAAGATAGCGAAGTCCCTGCAACTCTGGATTGTTATAATAGTATAAAATACAATTGTATAAATGTAAGTAACTTTTATAAAAATAAACTACAATGAATTATAATTATGACTTTTATTTTGTATCCTGTTGTATCTTGGTATAAGAAAAACAAATGGTTATCAAAATACGTATATTTAATAGAATGACTACAAAGGAACTGGCTTACAGTAAATAAGGCACTTATTTGCCTGTAGAACTAATTATGGCCGATTTGTCGATTTACATACAAATTAATGTCAAAAATTAATTAATACATATAGTGAAAAAATATTGATGCATGGAAAGACAAATTTAACAAAATCAGAACATCATTTGCTCCAAACAAGTTCTGAGATATTGCAGCGAGCCAGGCTTGGCGCTTTTCCTGTCGTGCGTGCTTACTCCCGCCTGCGTGCCTCTTGTATCGTATGGGTGCTGCCACACTGCTGTTAAAAATGTTTACAAACGTTATTAAAATTTGTCAAGAAACATATGATCACAATGTTAGAAACTATTTTCATGTTAGATGTACTAGATAATGTGAGTAAACATTTCTAAACTAGTTAACAAATTGTAATAGAAAATGTTTGGAAACATTTTTAAACAGCAGTGTGGCAGCACCCTATCGTTTCATATGCACACGCATGATTATATGGCTTACAAAGATAATGCAGCGAGTAAATTCATGTAAAATCATTCGTGTGGAAGTAAACGCGTGACAGGAGGAGCGCCCTTACATTTACATGTGGTTTTAATGTTATTTATAAGTATAACAATATAACAGTCCATTTAAGCATATATATTTTGATAATAGATATTTTTACGATCTGACCAAATAACTATAATAATTATCTATGTGCTAGAACGAATCACACTTTACTTGTACATAAACATTACTGTTTTCTATATATTTATAATTAGGCACCTTCGATTCAGCTTACATATTGTAAAAACAACTAAATGCGTCATTAAATATTTATAAATATATTTTTGGCTGCAGCTTTCAACACTTTGTCTCAAAATTTTATATATTATAATGTTTTTTTGTATTTAGCACAAATTATGATTTGTAGGAATAAAGAAAACTTAGTATTTTTTGCTGAAAAATAATATAATTTATTTATTGACGCATTTTGTTAATGCAATACCTATCTGACTGTATGGCATAATATACTAAGTACTTTGTACGAATAATTGTGAAAACCTATATTTATAATCCTAATCCCATAGATTATTAAAGATACTTCGCCGCCTTGAAATTGTATGAAGCCACAAATGGCTTATTATCGTAAGTTCTTTTTTTGAATTCTTGACAAATAAAAACATTTTTAGAGAAAATTTACGAATAAATAACTAATACTGCGTAATTTACATGAATTTACATAATAAATAAATAATTATTTCAAATATTTTAGGGATATTTTAGCACGGAGACGTGGCAAAACTTTTTTAACCAAGTATTTCAATTCTCAAAACTGGGTACATTCTCTAGTTAGGAGTGAGTAATCTTTACTAATCTATGCCTAATCCTATAAAGATAGAAATTTAGAAATATGAATAGAGTTACAAACATGTAATTTATTACTATTGCAATATCTGTTATATTTAACAATATAAATAAATATATTCTGTAATGATTCGTATAATCATAACGATTTGTATAAAGTGATATAAATATTTTGTTCATGATACAATGTCTGTAAATTATTTAAAATTTTATTTCTATTCAATATAAACGGAATCTTGCGCACAGACATTAAAAAAGAAACTATAACAATATAAATAAGGTGGTAGGTACAAACATTTATCGTGTACTGTAGCAATAAATAGATAACTATATATTAACTGCTCTTATATTAAAATGGTGTTGTGTCGTAGTCGTGTTCATTATGTCTCAATACTGGTCCTTCAGGGAGTTGCCACCTGTGAAAAAAAAAATTATATCAGTTTGTGTTCATAATTGTTCAAACACTTAATTTTATTCTATTTTCTGATGTCTGATAACATCAAACATAATTATGTAGATAGTACTAACCCGGTAAATACGATAAAAAATGTTTTAATGTAAATATGTAGATTGAAATAAGAAATGGCGATATTTGTCATATTTTAGGGTCTCGCTCGTTACTTACAAGTTTACTAATAATGTTCTAAACATCTTGCGTCATCTGCCTTACATAGTATAAGTCAGATAATGCAAGTAACGTGAGTCTAGTTGCTTTATGATCCTAATAACTAACTACATGGGCAATCGGTTTGAAAATCCAGTAGTCATATACTACGTGGCGGACTAAGGTCGTCGGAGGCCCGGAGCCGAATGTAGAATGGAGGCCACAGTGTAAAAAAAATTTACAAAATTACAAATGCGTCATAGACTTATTCGCCGTAAAATACGTATGATTCCGGTGACCTTTTTTTTCGCTAACACATTTCATAGATTGTTAGGTTCTGACAACCTTTTTTAAGCAATTGTATTTGGGGGCCTTCCAGGATCGGGGGACCAGGGCGGATCGCACCTTCCTTGGTCCGCTAAAGCATCTACGTACCTACTACTACGTATTAGTGTTGAAGACTGATTAAATATAAATAAATATTAGTTTGTATACTCACGACGAGTAAGTTGCCACTCTTGGCGCGTTGTATGGCGGGTTGCGTGCCCTTCGTCACCTCGATGGTGCCGCCCTGCTTGCCGTTCACCAGATTGTGTGCGATGCTGGAAAAAATATTGTTTTTGTTAAGTATTGGTAAAAATGAGTCTATGATACTTGACATTTCATTATGAACATACCCGCATTTGGATTTATTTTTTAACTAGCTTTTACTTGCGGCTTCTCTCGCGTTCAATTATTATGGTAACAGCTAAAGATTAACGACGACTACTATCGATTGATGACATCGATTAATTATTTGTTGATTAGCATCTTATTTTATTTTTATTTCTTCCCTCGGCACAGTATTTTTTTCAGATTAAAAATAATAGAAAAAATTCAGGAAAATTTCGTTTATTTCCGGAGTCCCGATGTAGGAAAAAAACATGTTTCTGGGTAGTAATTGTGTGTAAATGGACAAGACAATTGTAATTACTTACGTCCTAGTGTCGACAATTTCGATGATATCCGGTTTCTTGCTGTAGTCCGTCACGATCGTCAGCGCCTCGATGAGGTGTGTCACAGAGATGATCAAGTCACCCTGAACAAAAATTAACATTAAATTCATAATAATTAGCTGGCTGCTAGCTGGAATTATCTAGTGAGTGAAATAATGATTCAAAGGCTTCATTATCTACGTATTTCAAGGTATGATGAAGTGTGATTTATACTTATTTACATTTACATTACATACACATTTAGATTACATGTAGTATCTTAGTTCATTATGTATCCTGACACTTGAGATAATCTACTTATCATTAGTAAACACCTACCATCTTGGCACACAACAACACACGTGGCTGGGTCATCACACCGGTCTGATGCAAGAACGTTCCAGGTTCCATGCCCGACCAGATCAATATCTGAATTAAGATATCTTTTCTGGGTTTAAGTGTTTGTGTACATGCGTGTCCATGGCACGACACATGGATTTATCACACAGAGAATCTTAGTGTGTAGTGTTTTTTTTAATCTTCTATTATTAATCCTAGCTTGCCTCATCTTGTCCTTCTTCAACTCCTGCGGTATCTTAATTCTTAATCAGCACGAGGCTGTCGGTCTCATTAGTGACGACAACCCGCAGCTTGTCGAGTGGCAGGCGGTGCTTCAACCTGTAACTTGACGCGCGGCCGCGTCCACCCATTGCAGCCTTCTTCGCTAAACTGCACATTCGTTCGCTACATCAATATGATATGATCTCTCACCTTGTCCTTCTTCAACTCCTGCGGTATCTTGATGAGCACGAGGCTGTCGGTCTCATTAGTGACGACGACCCGCAGCTTGTCGAGCGGCAGGCGGTGCTTCAGCTTGTAGGTCTTGCGCGCGGCCGCGTCGAGCACGTAGAGCGCGCGGTCGGACGCCAGCAGCGCGCGCTCGCGGGGCTTGTAGCCGCGACGGTCGTACTTCACCGCCTCGCATGAGTACTGGACGAAAGATAAGTAGTTAGTGGTTTGGTAAGTGGCTCATAGTTTTGATCTCTGTATTCTAAATAGACTACCCAAATCTAACGGAGGGTGGGGGTCAAGTAACAAGTAAGCCTAACAAGAATAGTTTAAATCGTTTTATAGTGAAGTCACTTATAAGTGACATTGGAAATTTTCAACTTTTACGCCCTTGGCAAGATTTACTTTGCATGATTTGATTTTTGTGTCGTTATGACAAGATTTGATTTTGTACCTCAAACAACATTAAAATTTTGCGCCGCGAGTTCTATTGTATTATTGTACCTCCAGAGGGTTATTTTAATAAATAAGGTTATCAGTAAAATATCAGTTTTGAATAATTTTTTGAAGCTTCTGTAAAACGAATTCCATGAACTCATGTTATGGAAACTCTACCTCTATGTCTAAGTGACTATCGAATCGTCGAAGTTAATTAATCAATCAATAACAATATTAACCATAACTTGTAATATTGTGTTGAACTTACAATAAGCTGTTCTCCAGTGGGCCAGGACGGTGAGGCCATGAATGTGTTCCTCAGGACTTGATGTTCTGACGTCAGCCTATCCTCCAAGAAGCGCTCCGCTATGCTGCTCGGATAGCTGTTTTTCTTACCTAATGAAAGGGATGCAGATGGAGATCTTTAGAGATAAGTAATGGACCAAGAATACTAGCAACCCATCTGACTTAATATTGTCGTTATTAGGCGTCTACAGCCGAAATAAAATCTTTAATAATATAAAGATAAAGTCTAATACAATGATTTGCCTTTAGATTCCTGAGCATTGCATTGTTGCTATAAAATAGGAATAGATAAGATGACAATGTCTTCAAAAGCTCTTGCATATTATAATGCTTTAATTTTTTTTAATTTATACTAACTTCTCAATGGAAAGAGGTAATAATCAAGACATAAATTTTTAATCTTTGCCGTATTTGCTTGTATACTTTTAATATAGACTTCAATTTACCCTTAAACATCTTCTCAGCGAGCACCTTAAGCTCGAACTGTTTCTTGTCCTGCGGGGAGAGCGCGAGCCGATACTTCCTGGAGAGATGAGCTCTGTGCAGGCGGTGCAGCTCGCGCGACGCCTCCTGGCAGGTGGCGGGGCACGGCGGCCACGTCAGGTCGAGGACTTTGGTCGGCAGCCGCGTGGACAGACGCTTCAGCCAGTGCACCTTCGCGATGCCGAGGAAGCGACGGTTCTCTGGTGTCTCTGGGCCGTTGCGGGTTATGAAGCCTGTCGAAGAATGTTAAGGTTAGAGAAGTGGAATGTAGTGCTAGATGGGCTTGGTTTGGATTTTGATCTATGACGGTTTGGAGTTCGAATTCAACTTAAGACTCTAGTTGGGTACGTTAAGAAACTATTTTCACTTGATTTAAAGGTTAAGGACAAACTTCACGAAGAAATCTACATGCATGAAAAAATGTGATACCTATCGTACCGTATCGCATGTGATATATGCCTACTAGTATTTATATACCATGATGGAATGACCTGAACCTGTCTCGCTCCGGGAGGAGACCTATGTCAAGTTATGGTGGCAGTAATGCTACGATGATGAAACGTGATTAATACTAATAATAACCCTTTCTACCAACATTTTCTAAAGTGATTTGATAAACGTTTCCTACCTTTGATAAACGACCTGATGACGTCAGCGGCCTTTCTCCTGCGATCCCTTAGTCTCTGCGCCAGGAACCGCCTCACCCACTTCTGGATGACGATGGCCGCGGCCCTCATCTTGAGGTACTGCTTCCTTTGCCAGTAGCCTCGCCAGCGGCTCTGGATGATGGTCGCGATGTCGTTCTTCTTGATCTGGTAAGCGTCTTCAGTTTCGAACAGTGTTTTCGGGAAACGGATGAAGATTTTCGTGCTGGAAAGAAATTGGATAAGAATTATGAGTCTTGGTGAAGTCGGTTAAGAATTCGAATTTATTTCTGTTGAAGATTTATTAAATTTATTACTTAGTAAAACGTAGTAAAGTAGTAGTTAGTGGCCTTAAATCGGAAGCTCAATTTTTTAGTTATTCGAGAGTCTAAACAAGCTATACCTAATCAAAATACAGCCCTAGGTCATCTTTAGTATTTCCGCTAAGAAACAGCCTAAGTTTAGCCATTTTCAACTTTAGTTTATATAAGTGACATAAAAATTAAACAACTTATTGTTAAATTTAATTATACAGTAGGTGAAAAAATTAAGTCAGATTGAGATAAACATTTTGAAATAACATATGAACACTATTCGTGTTGTTCATTTGCAATATTTTTATACAATATTGTATACTCACTTGCCCAGCCTGTAATCCTCCCTGTCATAGTTGAGTACTTCGACTAGTTTTTGCACGCCCATTCTCGCTGGGCCCTGGTAGTTGGGCCAGGTCTCCGAGCTCAAGCACTTGTATCTGGGGGATAATTTTTTTTTTAAATATTAAGGCGATTTCTACCAACAAACAATATTCCAAATAATGGGCACTTAAACAAGAAGTAATAGATTTTTAATTCAAAATTTGAATATTAGTATTGTAATGTTTCTTCCGTGGTAGGTAGACCGAAGACTTAAAGAAGCCGCTGGATTCAGAGGGCACGGGGCAGACTATTTCCAACAGTGGACTTTAGATATGCTGATAGATGATTTTCTTTTATTCCTCCAAGTCCAGATTCTATTAATATTCTGCCATAGTTTGTGTTATTTATTGTAGAAATCCACACAGATTTACAGACATTTTGAATGTAATGAATGAAGTAATAATGGTTACCTCTCAAGGAAGGCGTCGTAAGTCCTCCTGTATGCGAAGCCAGCTCGCCGCACGCGCAGATTCTCCATCAGACCGAGATACTTAACTTGATGTGACACTAGCTTGTCATCGAATTGCACTGGAAAAATATTTGAATTTTTAGAGAGATCGGATTTATGTTTCATGAATGTAATGCTTTTATACTCCACATGTGATGGCGCCACCTGTTTTGAATTACGGCGTCTCTCATGCGAAAGTAAGCAAATAACTAGCAGAGTACGGTTAATTCCTCAGACATAAGCTTTTCATCTAACAAACACATCTTCTTTCACCCAAAGTACAACCAATGTATGTTCCATTTCTGAACGGACAAGAGTGTTTCTTCGTTTCTTGGGAATTGGTGAACAAGGTTTAGTTATTATTTGTTTACTTAAGAACATCTTCAGTGACATCAAACCTCCCAGTTCAAACGAATATTAGCGTCTAATAAACATGGGTTTGTTATTAACACTCACTAGGTTGCTTGAAGTCATTTGGCTTGATACACCGGATGTAGGATGGCTCCTTGCTGCTCAGGATCTTGATCAGCTCGTTGAGCGAGTTCTTGAACTGCGTTATCGCTGTCTCTGGACGTTTCTTGCTGGTCAAGTTCAGATCCTGGAATAAAATATATGATAAATAAAAGCCACTGAATTTAAAACAACGGAAGCCAACGGTTTATTTGAAACTATTATATTTTTTGCATATTTTTTGAACTGACTGCCTATTTGGTATTCCGAATTTGAAGGATGTATAAACAAACCTTATGTTGTACTTTAGCAAGCAATTTTATGTTACCAATTTTTGTTCCATCGTGCGTGTGCAACCTATTTCGTCTTTTGCTACATCTAATTAATGTAAATAAGTGCACATAACTTTAGCAGTAAAAAATAGCATTTGAAAAATAAAACTACCTTGAAACAGGACCCTACGATGGCGTTTCCACTGGACGCCATGAGACTTTGGATATCACGGAACAGCAGATCGTTGTTCTTCTCCAAGAAAGTGCTGACGTTGTAGGTCACTTCTCCGGCATAGTGGACCAGGCAGAACTCCTGAAGGATAACGAGAATTCATTTTAAGTAATGAAAGTCAAAGTAAAATTATGTGTGATTGCTTCCTTTATGATCTTTGAGCGAAAGCAAAATTTCGTAAGTTCGTGATTAGTTACTTAGATGGTAGTCTGTCTTCCATGCCCTATTGAATTGTATTTGAATGTACTCACATCTCGCCCCATGGTCTTCTGCGTGCGGATGTCCATCTTGCGGTGCGATTTGTAGTGCTTGTGGCCGTCGAGGTGCTGCGTCAGCTTCTCCAGGAACGACGCGTCGGTGGCGTCGCCCGGCCGCAGGCACTCGTCGTCCAGGATTGCGATTATACCTGGAAGGATTCAAGGATATTTTATGTTTGTTTGGTAGACTCATTCCACACTTTGTGCGTATGGTGTATATGGTTGTTAGACATTGATTAGTATTTGTCATTAAACTACCTTTTATAAATCATCGACTTATTAACCTTACACTGTTGTATTCAATTCTCTAGTAAGATATATTAAAATTTAGGACCTCAGAGGTACGTAAGAATTCGAAATATCTTTCAGGTGGTTTCATGAAGGTGGTACAATCCTTTGTGGTTCGACTCCGGCGGCACCACCGCCACACCTATTTCTACCTAATAACACCAGTGTTAGGCGCTGCTGTGTTCCGGTTTGAAGGGTGTGGTAAGGGAGACAGACTTTTCCGAGGCGTTCCAGCTTAGTCCTCAGGGGTAGCGGCGCATCTGTGGCCGACCTCAGGTAGGAATATCTAATCCTATCTGGGGTTCATTACAGATGTCCATGGGCGGCAGTAGCCACTTACCATCAGGTGGACTGCATGCTCGTCGGCTATTCCTATATTATAAAAAAAAAGGTAGAATTGAATATTGTTTTGATTTTTAGACGTAAACTATCGACTTTTAACACGTTAGCTGCGGAACGCGGCTTAAAACACCTCGTCCATGTCTGGTCGTTATAGCGGTAAGAAAAAACTTTAACTTCTCTGTGGTGCGAGAGGCATAACTTCCGTCTGGTTCAGTGTAGGAGAGTGATAACTATATGTTTGTGATGTGCTACTGATTCCTAGTTCTATGGTACACCAACCTAATGTCGGGTTTGTTAGACCTCGTACCGCACTGAACAAATAATAATGCTAACACAGTGCGGAACGAGGTTGGGAACGCCACGTTTCCCCACGCACCTCGTACCGCACCCCACGCTAGCTTCACGTGGTTAGTGTTGTGCAACGCAGTCGAGGCTGCGTAGCGACGAAGTAGGACCGCTATCTTTATGTTGAAAATTATCATGTCGAAACGTTGCCGAAAAAAGTTGATCATGGAGGAAGATGAAGAAAAACCGGTTGAAAAATCTGAGCCAGAATCAGAATACAGGAAGATATTTCAAAAACAGGTAAGTCACAAATATACTCTGTCTAGGTGAAAGTCCAGTAGTGAGACTTGGCAGGCTAGGCGTATATCTGTATAGTAAGAAATTACATTATAGATAATTACGTTTCCTGTTATGGTTCAAACAAAAGTTAAGTAGTTACATTATTGATATAGGAAACGTAGGCAAAATCGTTACCGAGTATTCCGATTACTCTTTACCCTAATCTACTCGCTCCTACTTTTCAGAATCCACTGCAAAGAAAGCACATCATCTCGATAAGGGTCCAAAGAAGAAGAGATGTGTCGGATGCTACGAAAAACTCCGCACATTCTTGACATGTCGTGAGGCAGACAAAAAAACCAAAAAAAAAATCTCACGGAATGCACTGTTTGCAAAAAACCTTATTGTCTGAAATGTTTCAATGAAAAACATCCATAACTTTTCCCCTTTTTGTATTCATTCTGTCCATAACGTTGATAAATAAAAACAATAAAATAAAATCGATATTTATTTTCCCATCACTAAATTATATGGAAACCTGCCATTTTTCAGTGCGGTCCGAGGTGCATTAGACCCACATTTTATTTTACCCATAGAATCTAAAGTAACGAATTTAACCAAGGGCGGCGGCAGTTTTAGGTTAATCAACTCATTGTTAATAATAATCAAGACAAAAGCCATCGATTTTGTCTTATTTGGCGCCAAAAAAAGGATTTTAGTCTCCTTCGGGCGGTGGGATTTAACACGCCTCGTGCCGCCACAATGTCGGATATAGGACGAGGTTTAAAACAACTCGTAACGCAGTAATGGAAAGTACAGAAAAATCTGTGCCGCAGGGAACGTGTTAAGTTATGTTAATTTTAAAAACTTTATCAAAACAAATCGATTTAAAAACAAAACTATTAAAAAACCTATTCATCAAGAATTTCGCTGTATTGAAATTAATATTACCTCGATGCCTCGCCTCGATGAGGTCGCAAATGACGATGTTGTTGAAGTACTCCACGGGCTCCCACTCGATGCCCTCTCGCAGGTACTCCTCCTGCTCCTGCTTCAGCGTCAGCTGGATGAACAGCTGTTGCAGCTTCTCATTGCAGTAGTTGATGCAGAATTGTTCGAAACTGCACAACGTTACATCGATGCGATTAGAACAAGCATGATCATTTTGAGTATTATGTTTAATACCAATGTTGCTTTGTTTAAGAAAGTGTGATAACATGAGATGTCCCCATTAAATTAAGTACTGGGTAAAATATACCTACTGTCAATTTAAATTTAGAAAGTGAAAATAATCAAAGTCTATAATGTTGCCAAATGGGTAAATGCATTAACTTTTGCAGTCAAATCACCTGTTCTTTGGGAAGATCTCGAATCCATAGATATCGAGGATACCAATCACTGAAGACCAGTTGTCCTTTTCCTTAGGAGCAAGAGACGAGTTCAGTCGTGCCACCAGCCAACTGAAGTGCTTCTCGTAGATGGCTTTGGCGAGGGCGTCTCTGGCGTACTGTGCCTGCTCGATGTCCAAGGGAGTGTTGACGACGTCACCTCTAGCCTCGATGGTACGGCTCGTGAGAGACTCGCGGAGTTTGATTGCGTCCACTCTGAGGAGCTGTGGAAACATTACCGTTTGACTTAAAGTTATTTTATCAACTTCATTGTATAGAAATTAAAGTTTGGTAAATTTGTGTAGAACAAATTTACCTTATTTAATTTAATATTTTGAGTATCGTATCATTTAGGCATTGAGTTGGTACATAGTCTCCGAAACAGCTCAGCCGATTTTAATGCTATTTTGTGTGCGAGAATGGTTGAAATTAGCATGAAAGATTGGATACTTTTGGAAGCGATAGGTGGCTCTTTTATCGCGACATATGTTTTTGTGGCAGGATTAAATATGCCTGGGGTCGCTGGTACTGTAATCATTTTATATAAATATATTTTCATGTATTATATGTTTTAGTGATTATTTATTTATAAATTTCATAGCAGCCTAAAGGAAGTGATACCAAATGTTTCCGAATGAACTGTGGTTAATCGGTTTGATAACTAAGGTCATTGGAATGATAGATAATAATTTTAATTTACGACGCTAACTTTTTTGTAAAGTTATTAGTCATTTATAAATTACATGCATAATCCATTATAGCTTATATAGAGTCTCCATATAGAGTTTATACTACATGAGCGATCTATCGTTTTACAAAAATTATATATCGTAACAATTTTGTAAAGTAATTAATTAACCGACGATTAAAATGCATGCGTTAAGAATTCCAATTTTTTACTTGTTCCGTAACCTACTTCTCGTGAGATAACATCTCCACAATCGTATGCGGTAACGTCGTCCAATACAATGGTCTCCACATCTATAGATACCACTATCAACACAATCGTAAGTGAAGGAGATCGTAAAAGTATTTACATAAGCAATTTAGAACAATGGGCCTAGCGTCGAGCCTTGTAGCACACCGCGCTCCAAAATCTATTCAGACGTACGTTGATGTAAATACAAGACGAGCATTAGCAAAATAATAAACATTGCCGTTTACAAGCGATGGATAGATTAGAAGGTATCTAGTTGTTGTTTATTTTGTACTACGAACAGTTGCTCAATGTCTAATGCATTAGCTAAGATGGTATCCTCACGTCTCTCGCGACTTACGTAATGCCTCAATTAGGTCATATTGTTGAAATTTTGTCATTATTTTTCATTATTTATATTATTTGTAATGGAAGCAGGTTACGTTAATTACGAATGGATATTTTAATGACAAAATGAAACTTTTGTAGGTCTTTACTAATTTTTACCTATTACAATGTTGAACCAATATTGTTCCAATCGCAACCAGGTGTCGTACTAATTTTTGTAACATTTAAATAATATACACCAAGACTATTTTCAAGTTTGGGATGTTTTCTTGTAATACAACGTTGAACTAATTTAACAGTTGAAACTTTAAGTTCTGAAAAGTTCTACTAACTGGTATAGTGTGATCGGATACCATCGCCACACCTATTTCTAGCAAATTTATGGAGTAGTTCTAGCGTTCCTTACTTATTATTTCTAATTTACATTTGTAGATGAATTTTACTTACATCAGCCACATTCCCACTGTTAGCGTCGTGATTAAGGATTTCGGCGTAACCCTTGTCGTTTTGCACGAACTTGACGTTCCCGAGATGCAACACAGATGCGACAATCTCGAACATATCCCTCTGTTCAGCTTCTCCGATTTCGATAACCTTCATCGCCTCTTGTACGATACGGAACTGCTGGGCGTCATTCATCTTCTGGTTCATTGGTCCCTGAGAAAAACATACGCAGATTTAGGTATCATGTGTATCAATTTAATTTTGAGTAAGAAGGGAAATAAGAAAGAAAGAAAGTTGGATAAATAGTTGTTATTACACACATTTTTATTTTCTATTTTCCGTAGTTTGAAAAGGCTTCTAATTGTGACGTTAATGTAAAATTAATGAAGATAATTAATCATATTCCTATTTTCACGGTTGTGTGATAAATTAATTAATTAAATTCAGAATAGAAATCAATGAAATAAATAATAAGGTAACTTACCACATCAGTCGTGTATTTATATACTTCGGGTCTTCCTTGTAGCCTCAAATGCCTCTGCAAGTCTTGGTCTGCTCCCGCCAGCAATTGGTAGAAGATGTGGAAGTTTCTTTCGCCAGACATCTGACTGACAACCCTCGACTTCTCCAGAAGGTAGTTGAGGATGTGACCTCCTTCGGGGGCACCTTCATAGTTGAATTGAATGTCCATATACTTTCCAAATCGACTGGAGTTGTCATTTCTATGAGTTTTGGCGTTTCCAAAAGCTTCCAAAAGCGGGTTGCTTTGTAAAAGTTTGTCTTTAACTGTTTCGACATTGCGAAGGTGGTTCGTACGAGCTGCGATATATTCTAAGACTTTCTTCGATGCTTCAGTCTTACCGGATCCAGACTCGCCTGTGTACGAAAAATGTATGTTATTTCCGTTCTATCTACGAAATAGTTGGTCATCGCATATAATATCTACTAATTATTTATTATATCTTACCTAATTCTAATGGTTATCAGATTAGTATTTGTGTGAAGATTGCCGCGTTATCGACACTTCATTCCAGACGCAACACTTAAGATTGTTATAATATTCACTATTATTAATTTAAAACAAAAAAAAAAAACGTTCGAAGGTACAAATCTTAGTGCTTCGATTTATCTCAAATTAATGTTATATTCGGGCTTCATATTTCAATTTAAAATGTATGGACTGGCTTTCGATAGGTATCCAACGTCTATAGAGTCGACTAGGTCTTTTTGTCTTTTAACATAAATTCGGTATTTACTTTCTGCTTGATAATGGAATAAGTACCTAAATGATTTTGATAAAAAATAAAATAAACCATTACGTTTCTTACCTGAAATTAATATACATTGTTCTCTGTGCTCATATACCAATGATCGGTATGCATTGTCGGCAATAGCAAATCTGTAACAAAATCGAAAACCTATATTAACTATTCATCATCATCATCATCAACAACCCATTACTGTCCCACTGCTGGGCACGGGTCTCCTCTTATAATGAGAAGAATTAGGCCATAGTCCACCGCGCTGGACAAGTGCGTATTGGTAGACTTTACATACCTTTGAGATTTTTTTTTTATAAATCTCTCAGGTATGCAGGTTTCCTCACGATGTTTTCCTTCACCGTTTAGCAAGTGATAATTAATTTCTAATACGCACATAACTTTGAAAAATCAGAGGTGCGTGCCTGGGATTTGAACCTCGGACCCCTCGGTCGAGAGGCCGAGTTTCTTAACCACTAGGCTATCACCTAGTGGTTAAGAAACTTATATTAACTATTATTTTTTTATAATTATAATTTATTATATTTATATTTAAATTAAATATTTATATCATATATTTTTAACAAAAAAATATTAAACCATAAGCTAAGAGCCAAGATAGTAGTGTTCTACCTAATATTTAAAAAAATGGAATTTGTGTTTCACTCTAAGATTATTCTTATTTATAAAAAAACTCTCTTAAATGTCATAACAATCTTGTTAAGTTCTAACAATTCTAATTTTGTTTATCAGAAGTATCGGCGTCAACTCAATAATCAATCGTTATCGAAGGATAACAAGATAATAGAAGATGTTATCAAGATATTAAGGCTGCTAAGTACCGCTCTTCATATAACTAGCTACGGCATGTACCTATAGAGTTATGGACTTGTTTACTACATTTATGTAAACTATAATTTTATCACTCAAAGTTTCGTAAGTGTCCTTATACGTCTGAAAAATTCAAAAGTATATGATATCTTCATCATGTACTTATGCCACATTATTTATTTTCATCTGATTCGCCATGTTTTTTTTATATCCATTATAATTGTGTTACGGTTTTAAAATCCACTTGAATTATATTGGATATTTGTAAACGTCGTATCTAAATCATTGATTGACATTATCGCTGTCTGAAAATTATTGTAGTACAGTACTGTCATTGTATTATTGCAGTACTGTTCAAGTACACGTTAAAATTTTTCAAATCTGAGCAAATGGTCCAATGTTTCATTTTTGTTTTTAAAGTTAGCAGCAAATGTTCGTTCCTATTTTGTAACTTTTACATTATATCATATCAAAAATAAGAAAAATGTACTATAAATAACTCATCATCATCAGCAACCCATTAGTGTCCCACTGCCGGGCACGGGTCTCCTCTCATAATGAGAAGAATTAGGCCATAGTCCACCGCGCTGGCCTAGTGCGTATTGGTAGACTTCACATACCTTTGAGATTTTTTTAATTCACTCAAGTGTGTCGATTTCCTCACGATGTATTCCTTCACCGTTTAGCAAGTGATAATTAATATCACATGTAAATAACACTTCTATCTGTTATAAATGAAGCTTATACTTATTATCTAACTAGAAAATTATTAAATAGTTAAGTTCTACAAGTGCCTACACATTTTTATTCATTCTGATGATACCTAATCATCAACACGCTCCTATTAAGTTGTAAAATGGTGTATAGCTTTGCATGATTAACATATTATCACGCCGATTGCACTGCCCCAAAACTATGGAGAATTTTATCATTACTGACCAATATAATCTGTCTGATAATTTCCGATATTATATCGATTTCAGGTACACATACTATAGTTATAATATTATAGGTACAAGATGGTTATCGAGTTGCATTTAGTCCTTGTCTGCAATTTACATGCGTCGATTAATGATTAATTCTAAAGATATTGTCGAATTTTCCTCAATCTTATTAATAAACAATTAACATGGTGTTGTAATTACTACAATTAGGTTTTATATTTTAACCCCTGTTCTATTCCCTGAATTTGAAATTAATTATTGAATAAGTGTTAATTGCATAAGCTATTTGAATCCGACTTAGTTAAATATTGTTATTAACATTTATAAAAATCTTTACATCACATATTACAATAGTATCTACACAAAGGTATTTATGATCTGTCGTCATAGTATAATTTTATTAATAAAAAACGAAATAACAGTAACACTGTAGGTAGGTACCTACGTATTTCTTATAAAGCAGTAGTTACTGTTCCAGATATTTTTATAGGTACAGGACATATCTATTTTGTATATCGTATATGATAGTTATCAGAGTTTACGTCAACGAGTATCACACTTTTGTAAATATCGCGATATCGTTATTTAATCATTACGTCGTTTTTTGTGGATGAAATCATCAGTGAGTAGGTACCAAAAATGCATTTCATGTGCAAATATTACATTTGAACGATATAAAGTGTAATCCTAGCTTTCCTTTAGTAAATAAATTCTACCATTCATTAAAATAATTTGTGCTCTAATAGTGACGATTGCAACGATTATGTGTCACACTGGAGTCCTTCTTACAATGGGACCTAAACCGTGCTTTTATTTTCGAGGGGAAAACCTTCAAAAGGCAGTGCCGTAGGAGCGACATTGACATTTACCGCACTAAAACCCCCTGGGTGACGGTCCTCGGCGCTTGGTAGAAGACTAATTGGTGAAAGGAGAGATAGATTAATTACCGAATGTCTTAGATCTGGGACCAAGGAAGCTTTCATATAATTTGGTCTTTAGTGTATACCAATCATCTATCCATTTTTTAAATACCTAATTATTACAAATAAATATAGACGGTACTTACACATGGGGAGGAGCTTCGAAGAACGCCTTCTTGTAGTACAACTTGGTCTTCTCTTCTGTGTAGATAGGCAGGTTCTTGTAAGGATTGACGGAGATCAACACATTGCCGATATACGTCTGAGGACAAAAAATATGAGTTGGTTTTATATGTTATTTTTACTGGCTAGTATTGATCACTTTTTCTCTCTTGTTAAAATAGTACCTAAAAGTCAAAAAACTTCTGAGGGCGTTGTTGATATATAACTTTTTAAGGTAGTAGATATTCTCGTGGCTCATCTGCGGCACCACCACCACTATAATAATTTTTGCCTTGTTCTGGTTTAGGAGCAGATACACTTCCACGAAGTATTCCAAGCGCCAATGCTTCAGTTAGACTATCCTATTTGGGGTTGATTAAAGACGTCTATTGGCGGTGACCTACTAGATCAACTGCAAGCTTGTTCGTAATAAAAAGATACTTACATAAATAAGATTCTCATTGAACCGCTTGCGCAGGTTGTCAATGAACGCAGCTTCGGAGCGGAAGTCCTCCAGCAGCACGAAGTCCTGCACGCCGACCCGCTCGCGGTGCTGTAGTGCGTGCTCCATCACGCCCTGCACCGACACCGCACGCAGGACCCTGTGAAAAAATGAGTTTATTAAACGCTGCTCATATTGAATGTGGGTTTCTCACCATATAGGTGACATATGGTTATACTTTTAAAATTAGAGATTGTCTAGCGACCCAAATTTTGATGACATCGATAACTATAATCTATCGCTCAAATAATAGGCATAAAATGCAAATCGCTTACCTCGCTCCTAAATCGTTAACGACACCCCATTTTTTTTAATCCTTCATCACCCTCCTGTACACTTTGAGAAACACCAACATATAGGTACATATATAGACCATAGACAAGTAGCACATGCTAGCAAATATCGGATGATTATTTCGATTGGACTTAAAGAAAGACTGGAACTTCTTGAAGAATACAAAATTCTGCCAATTTGTCGAAACACGGAATGCACTTGTACAATGAAAATCGAACCGATTGCAACAGATGGCGCAAATAAGAATTTTGTTAATCTACATTGTTGTGCGATGTAACTTGAAAAACAAAAAAAAATTGATATTCACATAAAAAGTTGACATTTTCAATAATCTTAAACCTGAGTTTTGACAATTTCATCAAACAAATCACGATATCCCTATTTTGGAACTCCTAAGGAATTATTCGAATAAGGTAAATTAATATCTTCTATATATCTGTTTTATCCTTAATCAACACATAGGCACATTAGGTACTGATGGACAGTACCTAATATGCGTAGAAAAATCGCAACAACCACGAAAAATTACTTTCTACGAAAATTGAAAATCCTCACCGCTGCTTCTCAATCCTGGACAGCAACCAGTGGTAATCGAGACTCTCAACGTCACTGAACCCCATTCCGAATGAACTTTATTTATACACATGAGCTTAACACCAACTCTGAGTAGCGACTGATAATAGTAAGTTGTTAATAATAACGGTAATGAGTGGGAACAGTACACAAAATGTCATTACCAGACCGCCGGATGCGTAATCGCGAAATTTAATGAAATCACAACTTAATTTATATTGTTGTTTAGTTTGTTAACAATAACAAGCATTGCTCCGTAATTAATGTTGTTTATGTTTTGAAAAATATTGTTTAGTGATTTGTGTTTTTGAAAATTAAGAATTGAAAGTTAATTGTTGGCAATTTTGGCAATTATACTAAATATGTGTTAGATGTTTTTATTTAGGTGATCACGTTAATTTTAAACATAAATTCATAAATAGGGCAATGTAAAAAAATCTAGATTATGGGGTTTTTATCTTACGGATAAATGAATATAGGTACACAGTACACATATGGGACGCATATAACAACATACCTATTGTATAGTCTTTTAAATTAATATAAAATCTCATTTCACAAATTTGTTTCGCTGATATAAATTTTTATTGTAGGAATAGAATCAAGTTTTATACCTATATAAATGAATTTGATTACATTTGATTGGAAAGATCTCTTAAGTTTTAGGACATTTTATGTACCTACTAGCTGACCCGGCAAACGTTGTGTTGCCATATAAATAAAAAAATGTGAACAACCCTTATAACTTAGGGGTGAACAACCCTTATCACTTAGGGGTATGAAAAATAGATAGTAGCGGATTCTCCGACCTGAATATGCATATAAAATTTGGTGAAAATCGGTAAAGCCGTTTCGGAGGAGTACGGTAACTAACATTGTGACACAAGCATTTTATATATAAGATATAAAAGGTCGTAAAAGGTATGCTTTTTAATATAGGTAATTAAGTTATTGATTAAGTATGAAGTAATAAATTAAAGATATTACATAATGAAGCTATGATGGAGTAGTACGATCAATGGATCTGTAACTCGTGACTAGGACGATAATAGTTCCTATAACGCTTAGCTCCGGTCAATGTATCCTTATCTTTATTGCAAGATTCACATCACGTTTCTCATGTAGTTACAACGCCCGTTGGTTGAGTCATGCCACTCATGGCAGTTTTGGAAACACGTGTTATGTACCATATACATAACACCAATGATATTTAAAACAATAGATATGTTACCTCTCTCTGTCACTTTACTTGTGGAAGGAATACGTTGTCTCTTTTTTGTCACTTACGTAATCATGGAGGACCAAACACGAAAAATAATCAAAATATTTATTATATTTCTTTCTTCTCATTTACTTGTGATGTGTGATTTCATAAAGCTTGGTTTTTTGTGTCAATTACTACGCCGGGTGAGAGCGACTGGAGTCGATGTACACCAATTGGTGTATTTTGTATGTTTCAAGTTTTGCCCGTTAGTAACGTATCTTAAATTTATATCAATGGATAAGGCACATGAGAACCGTACGACATATGAGAAGTTACATGAAACTTTGAATGGTACGGCTTTACAAGTCTTGGATAGAAACGCAAGAGGAAAGCTCTCGAAAGTTTGTCAACGAGGTTTATAGTAGGTAAGTATTAAGTACCCTTCGTAATATTATATTTCTTCCACGTTTGTATTTGTTTAATTCGAAATTTTGTAAGTTTTAGAGTTTGGACATTGCTTTTACGTTAGTAGAGTCAATCCACAGTCTATTTTACTTTAGTTACCAATCCACTACTATCCCACTGTTGGGCACGGGTCTCGTCAAAAATAGGGTTTTTAGGTCATGGTTCACCGTGCTGGTTATTGAATTGGTAGACTTCACACACCTTTGGGAACTTGTTCAAGGAGCTCTCAGGCATGTAGGTTTAGTCACGATGTTTTCTTTCACCGTTACAGCACGTGATAATTATTTTATAATACAAACAAAATAGCGGTGCGTGCCTGGGTCCCAACCTCGGTCTCGCCGATCTAAAGGTCGAATTTTAACCGTTAGGCTAAGCCATTAGGCATTACTGCCTTTGCATTTCTATGCTAGTCGCTTTCCTAGATGAGCGTAGCCGGGTTTAGTAAATGTTTTAGGCCTCCCCCGGTCTGAGGAGAACCCTGCGGAAGATATAAAAAGGGTTGCAGATACGCTAGAAACTAAAATAAATGTATAAGCTCTAAGTTTTGTTTGCTTGGTCAAAAAGGTTGCAGTGCATTCCCAAATTCCTGCAACGCACGCACTGTATATTACACGATCGTTTTCAGCGTTTCCCCCCCCTATAATTTAATTATCACTGCAGTTAAAGGCATGAGGTTTCGTATGTAAATTCATATTACTTTTAGTATACATAGAAGGCTCACGACAAGATATAAAGACACGATATAGGTAGTCCTACTATAACGTATCGCAGTCTTCTTACAACCGACAAAGTATGCACGGCCGCTGCTGCGAGGAAGGGAACCGTGATATTTTGTGGGAATGTCAACGCGCTGGCATTATCGTAAATACCACGGATATTGTCTACATTCTTTATGAAGACATTACGCTTGCTTGGGTGGATTTGCACGACGCACGTCTATCGTTTTACATAAAGAAAATATGTTAAAGATTTTCACAAATGGTTGTCGTAACAAAGTATTTTAACTTTACTTCCTTAATACTTATGTTGAATAAACGCAAAGATAACGTAATAGTAAAAAAAATGAATACATCTTGTGTTAAATTACCTTGTGTGTATTCTTGTAAATAAATATCAAAATATTTTATTATTATAAAATTATTTACAAAATTATTTTTGAGTGTTGTTGTCCGGCTTAATCTACCAACCCTTCCCTAGATGTTCTATCGTCGAGAAATAGTGACAAAAGAAATTCCATAAGACACCTTCTCCAAAAAAATATCTCTTACAATTTTATAATATACGCGAATGGGTAACTTCAGTACAAAACATACAATAATATTTGTTATTCATTACTTGGGTTCCAATATTGTTTGCAAAATACAGTTTTCTTCCTTAAGACTTCCTTAATAACTCTTATCCTGTTTACAAAGTTTCAATGTATGACGAGGTTTTTAAGAATTTACATATATGAATATTACACAGTATGGGTACAATTACAAAGTAAATATTATGTCTTCCTTAAAAGGCCATTGAAAATACAATAAATAAACAGTATTTATTGACGATTTGTTGGTATAGTGTAATGTACTCCGTGCCCGCAGCGTGGGGACCTTGGGCCTGTATTCGATTCCGGGCCAGGTAAATTACATTGCCATTAAAACGGTACCAAAATAATAAAAACCATTTCAATATTAAGAAAGGATAATTTATTAATTAGAACTTGCTAATTTGTTTCGGATTTTTTTTATACAAAGATATTCACAGAAAGAAATTAGTGTAGGTTTGTCTAAAAATATGAATAATTCCTATTCAATAATTTTAATTAGAAGTTTTATTTGTTGTGTGATAAAAGGTTTTATTTGTGGTGTGGTTGTAGCAAAGTAAAAGTAATCTTCGCTAAAAGTTACACTTATTTACAATTACAATTGCAATTTACAATTACAATTTACAATTATTTAGCAATTATAGACAGACACCTCAATTTTATAAACACTTATGTATATGTATATAGTACCGTGACTATTTTCCTAAACATTCACCATTACTTCCGCGGTGCGTCCTATGTTATGCGTTCTAGATGTAGGGTTGCCAAATCATCAGGAAAACGCGGGATAGTCCCGGAATTTTGTGTACGATCCTGTACGTTTACTCTACTGTTCCGAAATTCCCTATTTCTAGTTCATTCATAAAGTTACCATTAAAAACATATGGTAGAAGTTCTGCTATCAACTTTTACAAGAAGTACACTGTCTGTGTACATATACCAAAGCTCCGATCTGGGAGTAGCAGATCACGACTTGTCCTCAAATACAATCATCTAGCTTTGTTGAAGATCTTTTGCCATATTTCCTATTATCCTTCCAAGTATCCAAATTTAATTTAACTTTATAACTACAAAAATGTTCAGGTTAAATAATTGCCACCATAACCCCCTTAGATTTTAGCTCCGTAGCATTAAAGCATAACTTAGATATTTCTGAACATCCAGGAATTTGGTATATTACTGGCAACCCTCATAGGTGTGATGTCATTGCTGTAATGCATCCGATGCATGCACGACGCGTCACACATCCTTGTTTATCACGTCCGCTTGGCAATGGCACACTAACCCGATTTTAATGTGGTTTGCGCTGACATTATTATATTAAGTACAGTAATTATTTAGTCCTATGTAAATGTGTTTTTTTTCAAGCCTGGGGTGCCAAAATTTACAAAATACCTATGCATAAAAAATGAGGTACAAATGGAATTCTTGTATTGTTTTAGAGAGTTTACAATGTTAACAATTAAGTTTAATAAGAATAAATGCTTACATATGAAAATATAAGCACAAAATAGATTAAGCTACTGATCTATGCACTTTTGTCTGGGGCTTTTTTGTAATATGGAGTAGCAGACGAGCATGCAGTTCATCTGATAGTAAGTGGCTACTGCCGCCGTCTCCCTTACCCCACCCTTCAAAACGGAACACAGCAGCGCCTAACACTGCTGTTATTAGGTAGAAATAGGCGTGGCGGTGGTGCCGCCGGAGTCGAACCACAAAGGGTTCTACCACCTTCAAAAACTTATAGTTACTATAGTGAATAAGTTTTATATACCTCGAATAAGGCTATGGACTTCCCATTAACAAAATATTTTTATTGGTTAGTTAATATGTTTAAATATATATTGGATTAATTTGAATTAATGGGAATATCTATATAGCAAAAATATTCCCAAACTGTAGGAAATAGCGATAAGTCCAAAAATTATATTGGTTTCGCTTAATTGCTTGTATGCAATATTGAGTAAGTACCCTTCCTTTATACTACAGTATGTGATTGTCAATCTAGATAGGCAAGAAGCCGTAAAAGCCACGATAAATCAGCTTCGGGAATGCTTCACTGTACACAGGCCATAAATTACCCGAGAACCAAGCTTAATCCTCTTTGCTCGAAGTATTTTACTGTTTGATTTATTTAGCGTGCGATTAACTTAATACGTTGAATTCATTAATTATTATTACAATTTGGTTGTAAATATTTTGTTACTGATAATTTATGACGTAACATTTTTTTATAATATAGGAGTAGCAGACAATCCACCGGATGGTAAGTGGCTACTGCTGCCCATGGACATGTATAATCAACCCTAGATAGGAATAGATATTCCTACCTGAGGTCGGCCACAGATGCGCCGCTACCCCTGAGGAACTAAGCTAGAACGCCTCAAATGCGAGCAAATCGAAATTTGTACTTATAGGAAATGTCCAATATTTAAATTCAAATGTATTTCATTGTACATTAAGTATTACATTGAAATATAACCAAAACAACAGTGGCGTTAAAGTCAACCAAAAACATATAGGTCTCTGTCCGATAATTTCTGGACATTGAACAAACATTAAAGAAGAGTACAGGACTGTAAAAAAAGAAAACCAATGGAGTATAGAGTAGATGCACATGATTCAAGATTACAGCTTTCGAGAAGGTTAAAGTAAGGACTAATGAAAACAAATTAAAATCAAATTAATTGAAACTTTATTGAAATTAATTCGCCTTCGTTTGTTGGAATTCAACAAACACTGTTTTCCTTATTTTATTTAAAGCAATGATTTTCAAGCCGTGGTCAGCCACTAATTATCGGAGAACTAAATATAGTAATGTTATAATTAAAATTTCAATGGAACGAAACTCATTACTCAAACTATAATTTAATATAATGCCCATACGCTCATATGTTAAAACCTCCTAAGTCGTTTAAGTCGCAGTCCCCGAAAAGAACTTTCATACAGTACATACATACAAAAATACAGAATTACATACACGCGAAAATATAATCTTTCTCTCGTAGTCGGTTAAAAAGGTTGAGAAACACTGCTTTGAAACAATAATGGTAGAGACATTAATAGTAATGAATCAACCCATTCAAGTTCAAGGCGAGCACGCGTAGAAATAAAGTCGTAACGACTCATACGAGTCATAGCCGTAGTAGCTATATGTTTCATCCGGTGTTTCCTATTTCGGTGGCTTGCCGAAAACGACTGCCTGGAGTCAATCACCTTGCCCCGGCGCTGTAAACAGGGTGGCTACCTTGTTTCTGTATCCTGGACATGTCCGGCAGAGTAGCTTTAAAAGAATGTGACAAAGTAATTGCAAAACGAGAGTCTAGGATAGTAGGAGTGACAGCATCCTAAATGTACATATTTTCGATATAATAAATATTTTTCATAATTAAAAAAATACATATGAAATTACGTTATTTTAAGCTTTATAAATGTTAGGTTAATAAATGTTTACACATAGACAAGAATATACATATACAAATCACACATATAATACATATAATATAAAAATACATTACCTTGAAACATTATAAGTAGGTAAAGAATCAGAGTAATAATTTATTCTCTGATTCATACAAGCACATATGGGAGACTTTGATGTATAGTGCAAAATAATATTAGAAATAATACTTAAAATGATCAACGATAAAAAAATATTTAGCAATTTCGAAGACAATACCTTTGCATTATTTTCTATAATGGTTAAAAGAAAAGATAATTACGAAAATAATGTGTAGAGTTTTTGTTTTACGACTTATTTAACAATATTGCCAATAATGCAAGTTAAGCTTTATAAACAGGAATGTCTCTCATATGTCTAAAAATGTGGTATTCCTAATCAGTTCGCTAAATAAAGACAGCCGCACTACTTCATCACGTATTTATTTTGTGGCCACAGCAGGCCCATTTCTGTCATAGGTATACTAATTATATTGTCTATACGACAGTTCAGTGGATCTGGTTACTATCTTGGCAGATTGAAGGTGATAAAACTCTCTGTACTTCGACTTCAGTGGGACCACCGCCAGGCCTATTTCTACCTAATACCTACCTAACACTGCTGTACAGTGTAAAGCGCTTCTGTGTTCTTGTTTGAAGGGCTTGTAAGTAAGACAATATATTTTTCCAGGCATTCCAGCTTTGTTTTCAGGAGTAGCGGCGCATCTATGGCCAACCTCAGGTAGGAATCTAATTTTATCTGGGATGATTACAGATGTCCCTGGGCGGTAGTAGCCACTAACCATCACTTGGACTGCATGCTCCTCTGCTACTCCTATATTAAAAAAACTGAGGCTCTACCTTTAGTCGTTTATGGATGAGGACGACTAACATTGTATCCCTGAGGGTAGGGATACCACTTAAAAATAAATATGCCAAAAGTACTTAATGTTTAGTGATTGATTTGGTTATTGCGAGAAATCAAAAGATTAGAAGTCGTTACAGATTACAAAAGGCTTTGCTTAAATACTCTAAACATTTATCTAAATAGATTAAGTATACTTTACTTTTTTACATAAATTATGTCCGATACCTACTGTCACAACACAAATACCTATAATATCTTCGAGACTTAATAATTCCCCACTATAGTATTTCTTATGGAAATTAGAAACGAGAAATCATGGAAATCAGAAATCGCAAATTACCGATGAACTAAATGACTCATCTCCACAATCCTTACGAGATGCGTAAACAACTTTCGTCCATTAGCAGTAAAGTCAGAGGTGCCTTTAGGGAAATTTATGGGTTCGATAACGATCCGTATGTTGTCTTGTACCCGCTTTCGCTTGCCGATGCGTTATCAATTAAAAAGAAAGGTCACTTTAAAGGTGAATTTTCGGCAACATTATATCACATATTTCTGTGTTTATGACTTCTATAGCAGCAGTGTTCTGACTGTACTTTTTTTATAATATAGATGTAGCAGACGAGCATGCAGTCCACCTGGTGGTAAGTGGCTACTGCCGCCTATGGACATCTGTATTCAACCCCAGATAGGATTAGATATTCCTACCTGAGGTCGGCCACATATGCGCCGCTACCCCTGAGGATTAAGCTGGAACGCCTCGGAAAAGTCTGTCTCCCTTGCCACAAAAATTTAATATATTTAATATCTACACAGGAACATAATTAATTAACAAACAAGTGAAAGTTGTTTCAAATGTTTTGAAGTTAATCTCATTTATGCTTTCATATGTCACTTTATTTTCGGCAAAACAAGTTCGTGATAGCTAAATATCTTTTTATCGTACTTGTAGTAGAAATTAATGAACTCACGTAACACAATCTTTTAAAAGATAAGTAAATATTAAAAGTACTTGGTGATATTTATTTAAGCTTACATTTTTTACCCGACTGCCAAGGACATTGAGGCTTTGTGAGAGTACAATTATAGGTACCCTGTAGTGTGTGAAACTTTTTCTTCTTCTTTTTACAGGATGTAGAAATAGTGTAGTTGAGGCTTTAAAAGGCACTAGTTATCGTTTTTCTATAAGTTTTCCGGCTCGGTACCAAAAAGAGCTTACCGTGTTTTTATTGCTCTATCTATGCTAACCTACAGCATCTCGTTTCAAATGAATGTCTTAGTAAATAAATTCTAAAGTTCTGAACGCAAACAACGACTGCGCCTTAAGCTTAAGATGTCTTGAACGTGTCAATCAAAAAGCTCCGAATTTATAAAGTAATAGTATCCGCCTCCGCTACGGTTTTGGATGGGAGGACGAGTGACAGTTAGTTCGCTGATGAGTAACGACATAGAGTCCTAATGCTAGACATAGGTATATTCTGGTACTTAATCTGTCAATAGTGTGGGAGCCCACGACGCTACGTGTATTAACGTTAGGGATAGAAAACTTTAGATTATTACAATGTTAGAGCGTTATATACTATTTTATTTAGGTTTAAAGAATTTTATTGTCTAAAGAAATAACAAAATTTCACTTATAAGACAAACTTAAGCTAATACAGTAAAATAACTTCAGTAAGCGTGCTTATAAATACATAATGAGTTACTTTAATTAAATTTCAATATTTTTAATGACGTGCGCCAGTGCTTCCTTTATAAATTTATTTATATTTTTATACTCTTTTATAGATTTAGGTTATACTCTTTTATAGATATATTTGCCTCGTTTATTCGAGATAATGTTAGTTGAATACTGCGTAGTTCAGGCTAATCTGTGAAACTAAGTCCTACGTAGGTTTTTAGAAAAAAATAACTACTGAACAAATTTGAAAATTTAATAAAACAGGACCCTTTGCAACCGCATCCATTACCGTTCAATCGACCGCATCCAGTACCATATCAATTGACCGATGAATCGCCAAATAATCGCCATAAAAAGTACGCGATGTTGTTGGATGTTATTAAAATATTAATATAAGAAAATCTATGATGTGTCTATTTCTTTCCTTCCTCTACAAAATTGTACCATATTTGGATAGACATCAAAACTACTTAGAAATGGGCTTTGAATATTTATATCGACACTATTATTATGTTTACGGTTCGACTTGATGTCATCGGTTTATTGATTTCGAGATATGTGTAGTGTGCGAATCGTTTTAGACATATATTGTCAATTTGAAAGTTTATTTGTTTATGAGTTCTGTTTTGCATAAAAAGGAAATTTCAGTTTTATTACCGTATTGACGAAATATACCTAATCAAAATTACATCATTTTTTTTTAAATTCAAAATAGGTTCTTTACAGAGCACTTTTTGAATGTCAATACAACTACCACCACTTCACAAGATGTTCCGTTATGGAGAAGAAGCGGCGAAAGAAACTAAATAACACACATATTTTAAAAAAAATGTCTTTTACAATTTTAAACTTAACCTAATGGTACATGTGGAGCTGGAACTACTTCAGACCACACCGTTTTGTCAGTCAAATAATCACTTAGTTTATAGTACGCTTTTTTACATAACGTTTGTTTAACAACATGTTTAAACTTTTTTTTTCTGTGAGATTCAAAATGTGCTCAGGTATTTTTTTGTAGTAGCGAATACAGTTACCCAGAAAGATCTAGCCACCTTGCATAATATATGTTTAGGAATTGCTAATTTATTACTATTTCTATTCTATTTCTAAAGTTATTAAAAGCAGATTATACATTGACGCGTCTGACGAAGCTCCAGTCTGCCTCGCTGTCGACCGCCGTATGTACAAGTAAAAGTTAGAAAGAAGCGACGTAAAGCACGAACAGTCCTCTACCAGCTCCTGTTCCATTTCCAAAAGAATTGCGGTCCTACCAAGTCGCGTTTGTACGTTCCGTCCTCGCCGCACGTGGCTTCTGTGTGGCCTGCGACTTGGCTTGTCACTTTAACACTTGAATTATTACGTAACAGAATTAGTGGTTGTATGTGACATGCAGCTTACAGGCTTAGCGGTTAAGAGGATTGAGTCCTTTTGATCCTCTAAATCTCCGTCTTGGGAATCTTAAGCCAATTAATAATTAAGAGGTTTTGTAATTATATGTTTTTACCTATTACAAGAATGTTTTTGTTGTCTGTTTGTTTTTTGGTGTGTTTGCATGTCTCTAAGGTCTAGTCGTATGTAATGGCTGATATTTAGATAAAAAATCCAAAAGGAGGTTTTCATGTTTTGCTTTTTAAGGAAAAAATAAATGTGGCATGATGTCACCGCAGTTAAGCCATAACAAGTTCTACCATTTTTCAAATTGCCCATTTTCAAACGTATCCCAATTATATGTGATGGTCGAGTTCAGGGCATTTTTAATAAAATGGAGAATAATTTTACGATTTTTTTTTCACCGTTACAGTATATTAACTAATTTAAGACTTAGTGTAGTTAGTGACTAGATAGAATGGACTGAGTAGTTAAAACTGGAAGTAGCATGGGTTAGTAATAGTTAAAATATTGACATAAAATCGTGAGCGGAAATATTAAGTTCAAATATAAACGAACTTCCTAGAAAGACAACTTTGTAGAGAATGGGTGAAAGTATGGAGTACTAATAGAGAAGATCATTGTTTGCAAACATTATCGGTCGATAGACGGTACTTCTGACTATCGTCATTTTTGCTATATGTGTATGTATGCATGTGTATTAACACGACGCTTGCAAGAATCTTAGAGAGTAAATGTTATTTTAACAATACATTTTACTTATGAAATTATTGACGGAAAACTTAATTTGACTTAACGAAGCGTTGTGCTGTTATCCGCAGTTAATTTATCATATAAAAACCGGAAAACCTCTAAAAACTTGTGTTTAAATCAAATCGGAACCGTAAAAGTTTTATTTCACGAACTTTCAGAAATTCTTTGCTCATAAATCACATGCACGTGTCTATTACACTTTAATTTGAATGACACACAAAAATAGTTTCGATTTATTTCAGTGTAATCAATAAGCTAATTTCCTATATAGGTTACTGTTTGGTAAGTAAGATACGGTTTGACCACAGACAGACTTAGTATTTTTTTCTACGGTTCTTTGTCTATGGTTTTGACTTTTGTATCAACTGACATTTAAAACACCTACTCAGACCGAACCAGTTCGGTGAACGTAACAATAGAAATATTCGTTTTGTTGTTAGAAGGCAGCTGTAACATAATAGTGTGACGGCGGACTCGTTAGGCCCAGGATCGTGTATCGCGGGCCATATGACGCAATGTGACAGCTTCGTCACAAGGTGATAGGTATCTGTACGTTTATGTAGAGTATAAATAAAATTGGAATGGGTCTATGGTTTTTAATTTTATGGATTATAGGAAATCGTTTAAACACTAGAATTATTTAAGGTTAAGTATATTAAACCGTGTTGTACTAGATTTTTTATGATAACTGAGTTTTTTTTAATTCATAATCAGGATAGAGCAGCGCATAACACTGTTATTTTTAAGAAAAAAATATAGTTGGTTGTAGTGCGTCGGGAATTAAACCACGAAGGGGTTTACCACCTTTAAACACATAATGCCTTTATAGATTCACTGCCAAAATATTGACTTAACTGTCAAAACGCGTATCATGTGTTTATGTGACATATGATACTCTAAGCAAGGTCTACCGTTAAGCAGCTTTTCCATGTAAAAGACGAACTGCGGTCCATCTGATAAGTAAGTGGGTAAGTGGTCAAAATAAATCTACATAGCTTTAACAATATTAAGAATCCCAAGTAACTTCACTTGTATAGAAAATACAGTCTGAGGGCTCGAACACAAAACTGCGATGCGACGCGATGCGAATTCGCAACGCAGAAAATTGCGATGCGAATTGCTGCGATGCGATATCGTGCGGCGTAGCGTCTCTCAGGGTGACCAACAACAACAACCACTGTGCGATGCGAATCAATTCGCAAGTTCTTGCGATGCGTCGAGGGAGCTCGCAGATTTTTGCGATGCGACGTCGCATCGCAGTTTTGTGTACGAACCCTGAAGTCGCTTAAAAATGCATTGTAAAATTATTATCTATGCATGACCAACGTGTATATTGCCAACATAGATTAGTAAAGGTTACTCACTCCTAACAAAAAATGTAACAAGTTTTGACAATTGAAATTGTCACTGTCATCTATTTTCGTGTCTGAAAAATATTAAAATATTAAAAAACGTAGTTTTTGGGGCATTTACGAAAGAAACGATATTTTTCCGCAGTTTTTCTTCGATTTCGTGTTTTTGCATCACTTGACTGCACATATCGGTATTGTTCGGTGTAAATTACGCCATGACAACCATTAAACGGCTGACACATTGTCAGCCATTTAAGCCATTTAATGGCTTCTTTCAATTACAAGGCGGTGAGATATCTATACTTATCTATGATTGCCAATGTAATAATTATAGCCTTCGAACTTCAACTAGGGCAGTACCATCACTACGCATAATTCTGATTTATTAAGTAACCAGTTATATACATCACTAGCTGACCCGGCAAACTTTGTACCGCCTCAAAATCTATTGATCAAATATATTTATATAAAATATAGCCTATGTTACTCATGGATAATGTAGCTTTCGAATGGTGAAAGAATTTTTAAAATCGGTCCAGTAGTTTTTGAGCCTAATCATTACAATCAATCAAACAAACAAAGTTTTCCTCTTTATAATATCAGTATAGATAGATTAAGGGATGATTTGTTTAAAGGTTGTGGTAAAGCAGCGACTCTACTTGAAATGAAATGAAATGAAATGAAATATATTTATTTTGTATAGGCCAACGGCGGCACTTACAAATTGTCAGTTACAATATTTTCTTAAACTACTACCGGATCGGAACGCGACCTCTACTGAGAAGATCCGGTAAGAAACTCAGTGGGTTTTTGTTTACTACACATCAAGCACACTGCTTATTTACTACTTATTTTTATTTCATAGAAAATATTACGAGTAATATTACATAAGGATGACGTAAAAAGAGTGTGTTTTCTCAATTTATAGTAACTATTACTATATTTCAAGTGAACACATTTTAAAAATGGAACGTGATACGCAAGGCGTGACCTATCTCTCCATACGGGCGCCTGACGCCATATTAATGTTATGGCAACAAAGAAATATTTTATCTGTTACGGTACTATTATGCGTAAACATGAAGTTTCACAGAGAATAAAGGTTTTTCAAAGGGAGTAATCACGTTTTAATTTACCTATTACACGTGAATAAATTGCGATTAATTGCTAGATATTTTTTGAGTCATAATTAATTATTGATGTAAAATAAATAATACAAGAATGTAATAATAGTCTATACAGCCATTATTAGAATACCACTATCTAATTAAATGCAGTTCAAAACACGATAAGTATTATTTTGTAATATATTATAGTTACATACATAAGTTACCTAATTTCTTATTGATAAAAAACTAACCTCACTGACCCACTTATAGATAAAAAAATATAAGTAGGGTCACTAGATAAAATTTCAATTCTTTCTTTTTTTATCTGTCTAAACAATTTTATTGACCTTATCATATGTTGTAAAATGTTTTGTAATGCCTTAGATTTTAACTGCATTGCATCAAATTGATATTTTAGTGGGCTGATATTAAAAATATAATCTTTTTTAAATAAAATACATATTTTTAGCAACATTAAATAAATAATAAATTAATAATAGTTTATGTTTTTGATAATATACCTAGTTTTAATTACCTAAGTGTATCAAAAATATTTTTATTTGTCGCCCTTAAGCCCTTTTTATGTACAGAAAATAAATGCTTATAAATAACTATGAAAAATTAATTGGTTATATTTTCTGTGCCATCTAGCTTGACGGCTGACCTTAATTGAATTGACGGGTCAAGGTGTTGGGTGAAAAAAGTAATCGGATTATAGTTTATACTTAGCATAGCATTATTAAAATTTGTGATGTAATTACTACATACTGTATTATTTAATTATATTAGGAAATTGATAATATCAAGATGGTTAAAAGAACAGAAATGTAATTCAATAATAAGTACTAAAAAGATAAGGTATACCAAGATGGAAAATAAATCGGAAATATACTGCAGTGTTCAATATTATTATTTTTATCACCAAAATATAGAGCACCTTTTTGACATCTACTTTGCACGAATCATAGATTAGTAAAAATTACTCCCTCCTAAGAAGAAAATGTAACCAGTTTTGACAATTAAAATAGTTGCGTAAAAAAGTTTTGCCACGTCTCCGTGCTAAAATGTCCCTAAAATATTTGAAATAATTATTTATTTATTATGTAAATTACGCAGTATTAGTCATTTATTCATAAATTTTCTCTAAAATGTTTTTATTTGTCAAGAATTCAAAAAAAGAACTTAGATACTAATAAACCGTTTGTGGCTTCATTCAATTTCAAGGCAGCGAAGTATCTTTACTAATCTATGGCACAAATTAATTAAAAAAATCACAATTTCTCTACGGTGTATTATTGCTCGTAAAATGTAATTGTTAAGGAGTCAATTACCCGAAATAGATACTCAAGTGAGTAAGTAAGTCTATATAAGGGTGTACACATCAAATAAGTATATTTTTGTTATCTTAAAAAGCTTGCTAATAGGTAGGTATTTTATTAGATATAATATTGTGAAGCTTTAAAATATCTAAGATAAAATCTATAATTTGTTGTTAATGTAACTATTATGCTACTAAGATATTTTACCGTTCTTATTACGTTTAAAATCAGATTAGCCTAAATGCGCCTACGCACAAAATATTACAATGTCGAATTCGTGATTCAAAATGTCGCGAGCCGGATGTACGGGCTAAGTCATCCTGCGATGTCATGCATCTAAAAATACTTGAAAAAACTTAAGTTGTCTTTGGTCTTTGACGAGTTCTCCTTACGTCATTTTAAAAATGGAATTTCCGACTGACAAGTCTTCAAAGATACGAATCTGTTTTTTCTTTATTTTTCCCGCCAATAAGGTAAATATATTTCCGCGTCTTTTTATGAAAAAAAAGACATTTCCTTGTTTATTGTGGGAAATGTATGATAAATATTTTTATTTTGAATTTAGAATAGTCCAGGAGGAATTGGCGCATGAGTACCGAAAACTATTCCACCTCAATTTTTTTATGCGATCCTCTTTAAATTGTCCTACTGGTGAAATAAATGCATGTTGCCATGGGGCAACCCCGTGCCATATTGTTTAAACTGAAATTGTTTAAACAATTGCAAGGAATTGTTATTTTTCAACCGGACAATTTTTTTTATATTCTTTATTGAAATACGAATAAAAAAAGTCCTATGACTTTTCACGATAAAGTTAATATTTTTAGAGATATGAATTTTTAAAGGTTCGAAAAATCTCAAATTTGGGTACTTTTGACCCATGAAAAATATATTAAAAAAAAAAATATATAAATAATATTTTTTTTTTAATTCTTTATACAATAGTTAATAATATTCTTAATAGAGACTTTTAAAAATTTTATTGTTTATACCTGTTTTATAATTGTTAATTTCACGCGCTCACAAGTATGCGCCGCTTACCTTTAAGTATCGCCGTCTCTCTCTGACTCATGCGCTGCATCGGCCTCTATGTCCTGAATCATTATTTATCATTTATCTTAAAAACTCGAGAGTTTTCGGTACTCATGCGCCAATTCCTCCTGGACTAGAAAGCAAGTTAAGTAGAAAAAATAGAAATCCTTCCTCATTTGAATAAAACAATCGTTTGTTTGTGAGTAATAAGGGCAAAGGTAATAAAAGTTCGCGGTTACCCATTCAGCCGTACATGACCGGTAGCAATGACCGGTACCGATTCACGTAGCGATAGTTTATACACACTCCATATATTATTTCGCGGGAAATATATGACTAAGATCCTTTAGCTTTAACTTGAGCTTAAGTCACCAATTAGAAATGCCTTTTTGTCATAAAATATAGTCATGATTAATGTTTTTAAGCCGTGGTAGATGTGTGATTTTAATTTTGTCCTTATATATCCCAAACTTTAGATCCTTTCATCCATCAACTCATAGGACATAGAATGGGGACGTAGAGTCCTTTAAAAAGGGGGTTTCTTATGTCCCAGCGTTACTTTAGGTATTGGTAGTCACAGCAGCGCCTTATTAATAAAAAAAAAAAAAATAAAACGCTTTCTACACTCACAGCCCCACACTAGGATTCCCTGTGTCGTGGGTGCCATGGACACACACATAGACAAATACACAAACACCCAGACCCAGAAACAGAAATCTAAATTCATCATTTAGATTTCTGTCTGGCCGGGGATCGAACCCGGGACCCTTTGCGCGTCAGACCGGTATGGTGGCCGCTCCGCCACACGGGTCGTCGCATTAAAGGTACCCTTCTTGACTAATTCCTTATTTATCTCCGATATTCGCGGGCAGAAAGGCAGGATGTCAAGCCGCTGTCATAGAATAAGTGGAAGCCATTCGTATTATTCGGGACTAACACCGCAGGGCTTCTTAGCTTGTTTGACATTACCTAAGAACAGGCACCTAGCACCAACAATCGAACTTTTTTCTGCGTCCCGTGTTGGTTAACTTTGTAAATTAATAACTACACAAGCCAGAATTACGAGCTTCAGTTACATAATAATATAGTAAATAGTATAGATGGGTTAAATATTTCACAGCAACAGTGTAGGTCGGTGTAGACAATGAACCAGCAGAAGGTGCGCCCGGGCGCGGTCCGACCCACATTGGTTATGACTGGGGAACCCATGCGAGAGGGAAAACTGCGGATAAATCAAATCAAATCAAATGCTATTCATTCAGACAAGCATGCAGTCCACATGACGGTAAGTGGCTACTGCCGCCCATGGACATCTGTAATCAACTCCACATAGCAACCCCTAAGGACTAAACTGAAACGCCTCTGAAAAATATGTATCCCTTACTACACCCTCAAACCAGAACACAGCAGCACTTAACGCTGCTGATATGAGGCAGAAATAGGTTGGATATACGTATCCGTATGCAGAATCGGTATGGGGACTGTTGCTGTATTGGGTTGAAAATAATGTTATTGAAAATTTAGAAGTACATAAGCAACGTTATTTTCTGTTAACGCATTTCGTTAATTTTTCGCTTATTTCAATACCCGAAAATCTAATTAATGTGTAAATATTTTTGTGTTACATTAAATGTAATCTAAGAAATACATGCAGTTTAAAGTAAGTACAAGTGATTTAAAGGAACCCTACAAAAAGGCGTATGTTTAAATATTTAGAGTAGGTTTAATAATAATAGGTATTTTTTATTATTAAAATACAGTAGGCATCACTGAAAATTGGTACAAAAGATGGACTTGATGATCCATGTAACGTTAGTTGGACACTAATGAGATATTTTATTATTATTAACCACTAACATTGGGACAGTCCCGGCCATATCAAACCGGGGCGTCCCACTAGCTGTGACACTTTCCCCGCTGGATATAATACACTGCGGCATTGCACAGCGGGGTAGGCGCTAACTGAGGTCACGTTTGTACGTAAATATTAATATATAATATCCTCTTCGTCACTTCTAAGTTGTATGTCGGTTTAGAAGTGTCGGGACTTCGCGGGAATTGATAAGAAATGGTACTAAAGGTTTTCTGAATCACGCTATTAAAGTTTTTTAAATATCCTGTATATATACAAGGTCCGAAGAAATAGTCGCAGGCCGCCTCTATACAGGCATGATCACTTAGTCTGGGTGATTTCTCTCTTTGCTAAATTAGAGTCATTACAACAAAGGTAATGGCACTAATTTTGAACGTAAACATCAACATGAAGAAATGAAGCAATGGTGTGATAAGGGAGACATACTATTCCAAGGCATTCCAGCTTAGTCCTCAGGGGTAGCGGCGCATCTATGGCCGACCTAAGGTAGGAATCTGGACTGTTTGGTTGATTGTAGATGACCATGGGCGGCAGTAGCTACTTAACATCACGTGGACTGTATGCTCGTCAGCTACCTCTATATTTATATAAAAAAAAAAAAAAAAACAAAAAAACGTAATAATAAGTACGATTATTAAATCAGGCTACTTAGTAAGTTATCGCTTGACGAAGTGTGGTTTAATTGGCACCGACAGAACGGCCACTTAGAAAACAATTGACCCACATACAACAGATTGCTTAACGCATTACCAATCGGGTACCATAAACAATGTATCAAAAAAGACAAGTGATAGTTGAGGACAAATAATCTAAAAATAAAATAATTTGGTTCGTTTTAGTGTTGGATTTAGTTAACACATTTTAAAGTAAAACTTTCTTAGGAGTAACTCAAGCCTTTTTTTCGTCGAAAAAGTGTTCAATACACATCTTGATTTTTTCTAAATATTGCTTATCTTAGTTTAAAAAATGATTATTGTTTTATCTGTGAACATTATCAGATAAATAAAAAACATAAAAAACATTATAAGATAAATAAAAAAATAACATAAATAAATAGGATACAGCAGGGTACAGTAAAAATAGAAGATAATTAAATCTTAATTTGGATTAAACTTTAGGTGACTGAATTTTTAAGTGAAAATAAATTCCGTTACTATTTCTTTACATAAAAACGGTATTACCAAACGTGGGTTGTATTGTATAGTACAACATTTACTAAACAGTATAATACCGTGTGACGTAACCTGTACCGAATACTATGGAGCAACTTCAAAGAAGCGGTTCTTCGTATGAACATGATAAAGGAGCCGTGAGAAACCTTTTTCCATTGGGAAAAGTCGCAGCATTGTTGCAAATGTAGTGATAGAAGTACTTTATTACAAATGAACTTCCCTATATCATCACGTAATTCGCGGAATATTAATAGCAAAAACATTGACTAAGAATTTCCTGTGATACTGAGAATTTTATAGGAACCAACTATAAGTTTTTGAGTTCCGGTTTTCAAATGATAAAAACGGGACCCCCTATTAGTAAGCCTCCACTGTCTATTCGTCTGGCTGTGTACATAAAATAAAAAAAAATAAAAAAAAAAATGGTGGTACGGAACTTTCCCATACGAGTTCGATTCACTCTTGGCCAATTATTTTATTTTCTGCCTGACAAGTAGTCACTGCATAGACATTTGTAATCAATCACAAATTTGGTTCTACCTAAGGCCAGTCACAGTCGCTACTTATGAAGACTATAATTAGGAAAATGGCGTGTTCTCTACCTACAAGCAAGCAATGACACTGTAGTTCACATAGTTAAACGCACATACGAGTGGCAGTAGCTGACGCCTAATTAGGTAGAGTGGTGTTACTCGCAGTCGAACTACAAAGAGTTCTACCAACCTCAAAGCTTGCTAAGCGTGAATGTTTATTTCTCATCGCTTGCACATGTCTATGATCATT
Source organism: Epargyreus clarus (assembly GCF_041222505.1). NCBI lineage: Eukaryota > Metazoa > Arthropoda > Insecta > Lepidoptera > Hesperiidae > Epargyreus > Epargyreus clarus. Next base: position 13,982,219 of record NW_027332212.1, read on the forward strand.
AGGTTGTAGGAAATAGGACTTATTGTTTACATTAAAGATCGTTGCCATTATTTTTTATTGAAATCTGTTGTGCAAACTTTGCATATTTCCTACGATATAATACTACTCGTTTATGATAGAAATTACTTATATAAGTAGAATTTGATAATTTTTTAATGGCGAAGTAAATCATTATGAGATCTCCTACACTCCTGGAAGTTCCCTAAAAAGTTCGCAAAGGCGTGTGAAATCTACCAATCCGCACATTGCCAATTTGGTGATAACTCACCAAATGAGAAAGGTGGGTGAAAACCTCCTTTCTTATTCTAATAGAAGGTGAGTGTCCAGCAGTGGAACAATAATGAATTGATGATCGTGATGAAGATGATAAAGGTGATGAATTAAAATTTGTTTGTGAAATTGACCTCAGGTGAAATCCACCGCTCTTGGCCAGCGTGGTTAGTCCTAACGTTTCTCAATCTAAAAGGACAGGAGTAGTAGGAACAATAATGGGTTGATTATGATGATGATGATGATTAACATTATTGAAATTTGTAGGTAGCTCGGATAGATGCGATTAAAATTGTTCAAGTACCGTCGCGGTCTGTTCAAATATTGAAGCTGACGATCTCGCTACAATATGCCGATGTAATACAGGCCATTGTTACAATGTTACGCATATTGTAATGTTTGTGTAGCTGACTCCTTCTGACTCACTGTTTGCTGTTTCTGATTAGTGATTGTCGTGGAGTTTTTGTGTAGGTGTTGCTAAGGTTTGCGAGTAGACGTAGCTAGGGACTGGTTACAGAGGCTGAAAGGCCCAGACTGTAATGGAGCTAGTTGCACTCTTAATCTCGTGTTGCATATGTTTACAAGTGACAGTTTATAGGTAGGGTAGGGTAGGGACGCACGTAATGGACGCAGTCCGTTGTCCCTTTAGTTCCGGGGCCAGAAAAGAGCTACGACATCTACTACCTGTCGTAAGAGGCGACTAAAAGGAGGCTTCCGGGGTTACAAGCGGTAAATGTGGGAGCTCAAACCACCCAGTCAGAACTAATTTCTGGATAAAATAGACGATGGTGTGTTTGACCGCCTTGTCGTTACCATCTGAAGGTGATGAGCATAAACGTTCACCAGAGCGGAATCCGAGACCATATTGGCAGGACTCCGGTCGCCTTCTTTGGACGCCTTTCAATGCTAAGCAAAAGATCTCGGAATCCTTTGCTTAAAATTGAGGACGGGCACTAGGAAGTTTATGTTTTCTTTTTTTTATATATATATATATTATATATATATATATATATATATGTATATATATATATAAAATAATAAGATATTTATTAAATATATTTATTAATTATATCATATTAAACCGATATCCAGTAATGTTAGTATTTAGTTGTTAGTTAGTAATGCACATTGTTAAAGTTTGCTGTACTTATCTATAATTAAGATCATGTAATTAAGATCATGTATAATTAAGTAGGTAAAATCCCCTCCTTCTTCGACATCTTCCTCCTCGACAAAAAGGCAAGGTATTCCTAGCTATCCCTTTCACTTCGAGAGGAGACCCGTGACCAGCTGTGAGAATGAAATGTGTTGACGACAGTCGAATGGCGAAGGGTTACATTTCAATTTACTTACATAACTTGGAAAAGTGCATAATTATTACTAAAAAGCGTGTCATAATCGTATTAGCTACGGTAAACTGGATTATGTCAACTGTTATTCAGATAACTTCCTATTTGTACATATTAATGGGTTATTATTATATAAATGTTTAATAACTTGTTTAACATTTATGTCATAAAATATTCTGATCGGAGCTCTGCATAAGTGCATTAATAATTTCGCTTGCGGATAATATATTTGAAATTGCCAAATTAAATACGTACTTACTTATATGAAAGGTCGTTTGGCCAAATGTTATTTAAATATTATATGTTTTTTGTATGGTACTATATGCTAGGTGATGAGATTCATTAGTCTCTAACATTATTTTCTTTTAAAGCACACGTGTTAAAGCACTGATGCGAAGAACAGTGTTACTGTTACCACCTCTCCAACAGCTGCTTCTCTTTAAAGGATGTAACACATACTTAGCTTCCTTAGACAGATCAATTTCAGATAGAACCCCTATTTCTTCTATTTAAATTTGGACAACAGGTAACAAATGTGCAACAGTAATATGACCCTTAAAACCTTTAAGTTCTTAGTAGTATATAAAAGTTATATTTAATAGTATGACTATTGACAGAAAAAATATATCTATACCTAAGTGAAGAAATAAGACTATCATTTGATGGTACGGAGTGAGTCAGGCGCAAACAAGGGGCTAATTGAAAGACACGCGCATCATGCAATATTCATAGGTTTTTAATTTATCCACTGATCCATCGCGAACGAACAACGCGGACCAGTAGACATACAAATAACCTTATTATATACTTGATTTGCTAGAGTTGAAACGAACGTAGAATTACTCTTACTGAGGAGCGTCCGTTAGTCTTAACCTATCTGTGTTCTGTACCCTTACCATGAGCTGTTACGTTTTGATAAATATGACTGTTTTGGTATTTGTTTACGTATTCGCCCATACAATTTCCAATCAGCGCCCCTAGCGGTATTTGTCAAAACGTAAAAACTCATGGTAAGGGTACTTACTGGTTTGAAGGGAGTTGTAAGCGAGACATACTTTTCAGAGACGTTCCAACTTAGTCCTCAGGGGTAGCGGCGCATCTGCGGCTGATTTCAGGTCATATCTAATCATATCTGGGGTTGATTACAGATGTCAATGGGCGGGACTAGCCACTTACCATCAGAAGGACTGCATGCTCGTATGTTAGTCCTATATTATTGAAAAAAACAACTCCTTCACTATTCATGCAGTCAGACTGTGGAATTCGCTTCCACCAAGCATAAGAGTAGAGAAATATATCTACTTTTAAAAAAAGAGTAAAAGACCACTACTTCTCCTTAGCAACATGAATATTAGTTAGTCATTAAATATTATAGTTTTTTTTTGTGTATTTGTATTATAATAATATGTATTACATCTTTATTTTTATATAATTATCTCTATATATGTACTTTTATTTATATTTTAAGTTTCATCCTATGCGGTATTCGGTATTATATGTATGTATTGTATGATTAAAATAAATAATAACATATTTTCATTCAGTCTCGTGCACGCATATCCACCAATTGTTAACCGATCTCCTTTTAAAGGTCTGCTGGAAGATATTTCATTAGGAATAAGCAGTACCTTTGCACTAAATTTTATTTATAAGTCTTTTGTATCAATTATCTTTGTGTGCAAAAATAAATAAATAAATAAAAAAAACTCAGTTCGAACAAAAAGTTGAAACGAAATTTTGCCGAATTTGCCGAAAAATGCCGAATGTGTTAGGAAATAAATTACAAGCACCCAAAACTCTTGACGTCTCTTTAACCAGGAGTTAACCAGAACTCCTCCTTCGTCTTCGAAACTGACCGATATATGTACCATAATATCGGTACGGTATCGGTTTGCCACTAATAAATAACTACAAGTTTGTATCTACACTATCTATACAATATTGTATTAGTAGGTTCTATTTATTCCTACTACAAGGTCGCAAAAAAGCTTTTTCTGTCTGTATATTATTTCAAAAAAATAACTAATTAGTACTTCGAAAGTCGTTTGACACTCAATTATAATACCGATATACCAATTTATATTAGCCTAAATGTAATTTTGGATAGTAGTACAATATATTAGGTACTATATTTTTAATATATTGTCAATTAGCTTAATGTTTGTAATTTGACCTGGGTGTGTACGACCTAAATAATATTATCTAAATACTTTTGTAATTAGTTATTGTCTACTAATAACAATTTCATAAATAGTATTATTTAGGAATGGTTTTTGCTTAGTGTACGAGTCCATTTATTTCATTTATTCAAGTAATACTTTATTTAATTGTGTACTTCCTTAGTAAATGATTATAAATAAATATTAATTATTTAATAAATTACCCGGTAAAGTACTGAATGGGGTATAACAGCGTTTTGTGAAAAATATTTCAAAAGCTGCAGAAAGACACCTTAACCATATTTTGTTTAGTATGAAACTGGCCATGGATACGTTTTTTGATTTTTAATTTTAATTCTCTAATGGATTTTTGATTTTGATTCCTTAAAAATAGTAAATTTTAAAATAATATTATAAATTGTATAATGATTTGTTAGTAATAATATGGGCAATGAAATTCCGCGTATTTCAGTATCAAGATATCTAAAACTGGCTTAATATTTACGAAATGATGTCCAAAAACCAAACGGGGGAACAAGTATCCCCAGTACCTCCCCTATACATCGACATTTTTAGATTTTTCTAACATTGAGCGTAATATCCTATTATAACTGCACAAAGCGCTTCTGTAATCTAGTTTGATCAAGGTGTTAAGAAAGAACCGCATAAACGAGACGTTGCAAGACATAGGGGCGTTATCGGCACTTTGAGAAACACTGCTCTAAACATAACCAACCATATGTCAATAATAATATAAACGACGAACAAAGCTAACAAATGACATCATTAGTTAAAATATAAACCAAGCAAATATGTGATTCACGTGTCCTTTGAATAACATGTCCTTCTAACAGGATTAGTATATAATAGTACATTACGATACGCGTGGCCAAAGTAGCCTATTTTTGCACGGCGTGAAGTTAGCGCCCGAGCGCAGCGAGGGTGCTAAACGCCGTGCACATAATAGGCTACTTATGTCACAAGTATCGTATACTATTTTATAGCACGTGTGACATAAACCCGCTTTTACTTTTGAAGTAATATGAAAAAATACGATAATTATTTTGAAACTTATAAATGATTGAAACTAAAAATTATGAATTAAAAAAACAATAAAAATGTGACACAACCAAAACCATTGAAATTTGATGGGAAGAATTTAGAAAATTGAAAAATTGAAACTTGATTTACAAAATTTAGTAATTATTCTGCTCTTGTCATAAAGACAAAGCTAACACCACACATACGTCGAAATCTATCAAGCCATTTAGGCTACATACAGGTGTCTAGACCAATGACTTATAATGGGAACTCCACCTAAACGTATTAAAGAAACATATGATAAGCAATCACATAATCCTTACTAATATTATAAATCCGAAAGTAACTCTGTCTGTCTGTCTGTCTGGTTGTCTCTTCTTCACGCCTAAACCACTGAACCGATTGTAATGAAATTTTGTACAAAGATAGTCTGAGACCTGAGAAAGGACATAGGATAGTTTTTATCCTGGAAATCCCACGGGAACTAGGGATGGCGATCTAAGACCGATTAATCGGAGAATCGATCTTTTGGACCAAAAAAAATGATATTTCGATATTTTAATCGATATTAGTAAGGATTGAATCGTCAACTATGCATTTGATCAAGTGATGATCTTTAGCAAAGTTGTTGACGTTGTTGTCTATGAGCCCACGAAGGTTTCAGAGTTGGTACGACCAATTTTCGCCAGATGGCGCCACTGTCATTCCAATGAAGGTACGAATTTTCAGTTTTATGTATGTTAGTATGTCATATTATTTTCTTTTAAACGCGGGCGAAGCCGTGGGAACCACTAGTGTACTAATACATGACTAATACTAGTGATACAGTAGAAAATCGATTATCCGGACCTCAGTTATAAATATTCGCGTTTATTCGGATTGACAAACGTGAACAAGTAAATTTGTAATAACCCTTGCAAATCAGCCACATTTTGTGTGACATGTGCATTTAAATTCCGGAAAGTCGCCTAATCGCAGCTAAAAAGTTACTATAAGTTTGCCAAAGTGTGCCAAAAACATATAGGCGAAAAACATTACCTTCCTAAATCGGTTTAAATAGCTTTTCTTCATAAACTCAATTATCCAAATTTTCGATAATCCGAATGCCACAAATACGACAACAAATAGGTCGCTTAGTCGAGATTCTACTAGAGTAGTATTATGGCTAATTTTGATAATGATTCCTAATTTAAATATCTCCTACTATGGTGTGTAGCGAAAATACACAGTCAAAACAAACAATAAAACTCGATAAAGCACAACAGATACTCTTATAGTGATGCTATTGCTTAGTATATAAACAATGGCAAAAACATTTATAAATACGTCCAAAATAAAATATTAACATAATTATAACTTTAAACAAAATACTCATAACTCACTTTTAATTTTTAAATGGCATTTAAAAGTATGAAACGTACATAGCGATGTTTTTTTTTTATAACTATGAGGGTAGTGTATTAATATTCGTATGGTGTAAAAATCGGCTACTTTGGACACAGAAATGCGTGGCTAAAATGCGGGTTTAGGTCACAGAGTGCTATAATAATTATTTTGAGTGGGAATAAGAAGCACTGGGTAATGTGCGGATTAGAAAACTTAACAAAGCTTTAAGAACTTTAGAATTCTCAAGGATCTAGGTTTCCTAATAATGTTTCAGTCAGGAGAAGTGTGCGTGACCTTTAGTGGAAGTAAAGCATGCCCTTGCTTTATTTCCTATTCTAAATTATTATTTACTTCTGGGGGCACCTTAAGCCGACAGTCCCAGTTGTTATCTTATGATAACAGTTATTAAATGGTGTATCTGGAAGATTTAGCGACGAGTTAAAACATGCAGCATAGATAGGCTAACCTAACCCATACCTACTTTTACCCATTGACTTGGCAATCGTACTAAACAATCTAACTTAATGTAATATGTATTACTTGTGAGATACACTGCGTTTTCATTGCATCACATCGAATTACAATTCAAAACATAAAATACTTTTAATATCGTAAGATGTTGTTAGGTTAGCTAATTACCAAATAATTTAAGACAGAAGGTCCTTTAAGTAGGGAACTGCATAAATAAACCAACTTAGAACATGGATCTCACAACTTTTTACGGTAGAAGAAGTAAGTTGTAAGACTTGCTTTTTTACAAATTATGTTTTTAATGGTATATTATATAACATACAAGAGTAAAATCAAATTTCTGACATTCCTACACGATCCACTTCTGAATAATGAAGAGCAAGCCTGTAGCCTAGAATAGTATCAGTGCTTCCGTCACCGGGTCTGTGTCCTTACAGTCTTGAAAGGCTGGAAAATCCTCACCACGACCACTTTCACTTGAACTAGACATTACAAGGATAACATTACCTATTGTTCTATTCCACATAATGGCCAACGTCATGCCTTACGCATTATAGCGCTGACAATAGATTTTGTTCAGAGAAAAATGGGTAAGTATTATGGATGTTGTTAAAATTAAATATTTATATTTTCTTCATAATGTTCAGGTAAATGTATGTATCTGTAAATACAGTAAACATTTACAATTCTTTAAATGGTTTCTTAAAATTCTCGTGTCACAATATTAGTTATCGTACTCCTCCGAAACGGCTTTACCGATTTTCACTAAATTTTATATGCATATTCAGTAGGTCTGAGAATCGGCTACTATCTACTTTTCATACCTAAGTGATAAGGATTGTTCACCCTTAACATTTTTTTATTTATATGGCAACACAACGTTTGCCAGGTCAGCTAGTTTTATATAAAAGCATACTCTCCACATTGGGACTGTAAAGGGTTGATGATGATTTTTGTAAGTTTAAGTATATACGAGCATGCAGTCCACTTTGTGGTGGCAACTGTCGCCCATGGACATCTGTAATCAACTGATAAGATTAGTTTTATCTAAGGTCGACTACAGATGTGTTATACCCCTGAGGACTGGTTAAAATGTCTCGTGTAAATACGTTTTTCTTTAATGCGTCCAAACCAGAAGACAGCAGAGCTTGTACTTCTGTTATAAGATAGAAATAGTTAATTCTCTGGTGGTACTGGAGTCGAAACACAAAAGAAACTAACGTATTGCGTTAAATTAAGTAGTACAAATTTTAGGAAACATTTTGTGTCAAAATTAACCATTAAGGACGCTAGATTTGTTAATTAATGATATGAAACATTACAGGGAAGGATAAAAGTACTTATACATATATACCATGGAAATCATTACAAAATTATTTATGTATCTATTTATAATGGGTTACCATTAACAGATAAATGCGTAAAAACCATGTGAACCTCTTAAACCTTACATCTTACACTAACCTCCTTGACATGATAAAATATATGTCCTCTGACTTTTGCAATCTGAAATGCTAAATTTTCAAATTAATAATTTCCAAATCTATAAAGTGCTTTCACTGGAATATGAACACGTGATTGGTTAGGGGTTGATGGTTATTTTTGGATTCGATAGGTGGGGATATATTCGATGCCTTCGAAGACTACCTTTGAAACTACTTTGAGACTACTTTTGAAGGGTGTGGTAAGGGAGACATACTTTTCGAGGCGTTCCAGCTTAGTCCTCGAGGGTAGCGGCGCATCTGTGGCCGACCTCAGGTACGAATATCTAATCCTATCTAGAGTTGATTACAGGTGTCCATGGGCTCCTATGTAATAAAAAAAATGGTGATTCAGTGGAATAGGTATTATATTAAGGCAATTCCACTATTTATCTAACAGTGAACATCAGAATATACACAAAGTATTTATAATTTATGACACAATTGAACGATAATGTTCATAATAAAATTGTATTATTCATTACATCTTAGTCATTTTCCTATGCAATACCTAATGGGGACTTTTTTGCTAGAAAAGGTCTTCCTGTTTATATAAAGAACTATGTGTATTGTGTATGTTTTGCGGAAGAGGTTTGTGATAAGGAAACACATTCGCGTAGTTAGAATTTTAATGGGAATAGGGGGTAAATTCGACAGACTATTGAAAAAGTTTAGTATTCCGCACTTGACGCATATGGATTATCGATGACCAAAATATTGGTCAATTCTTTGATTATCAACATCACGTAAGACCAAATACCCAAATGCATTTTTTGGAATTTATAGAAAGAAATAAAGTTCTATTTATATCACCAGGCCCACATTTCAATCAATCAATCGGAATCAATTATTTCAATCGGAAGCACAGCATCTGTTAATAATTATATGTAATAGATTTAATTACGCACATTTAATTTTAAAATATGTAACATAAGTCAAAGCGTTAAGCAGGTGAGGCCTGTAAGCTAGTTATTGTGACCAATAAATTATACGAATCGCACTATATAAGGGTTTCTCAAAGTGGGGTACTCGGGCCCTTGGGGTACGTTATTTAATCATAGGGAGTACGCGACAAAATTTACGTAAGGACGGCTGCTTAGCTAACTGGTTCATGTAATCTACATGATGCAGGTTTTTTTATATATGCATAATATAAAAGAAACAACCGATAATACAGTAACGTTAACTGGCTCACAGATTCTCACATGAGGTCGGCCACAGATACGCTACCCCTGAAGACTAAGTTGGAATGCCGTGGAAAACTACGTCTCTCTTTCCAGAAGCTTCAAACCAAAACCCAGCAGCGCTTAACATTCTTGTTATTAGGCCGAAATAAGTGACTGCGGTGCTGCCACAGACGAACACAATCTACCCATCAAATTAAATAACAACATAAGTACATTTATTGCTCTTTGTATTTTTAGGCAATTTTTAAAGGAGTTTGCCATTGCTAGGGGTACGTGGAGTTAAAAATTTGAGAAACACTGTACTATATGAATAGTTTTAATAATAGCAACATGAGGGACAGATATAAATGCGCACGCGCAGCTAAATGCAAATAAGGATATGGGGGAGGAGAGGCCTTCATTAGCCCTAAGCCAACATTTGTGTTTGATACTTATGTTATGTTAGGTGACATGTGGACGGCTTTTAATAGTGTAATGACCGGAAAGGTGGAAGAACTTTCTGATAAAAGAAAAACATAAAAAGATATAAGACATAAGAAGATATCCTTTTTGAGTGATAAAAATAAGTAATCCAATTTGTTATCAAGTCATATTGAATTGTTAGAATTAAAATTATAATAATAGTTTTTAGATGACATGTATATTTGTAAGCCGCTCAGTGGCAGAATAAGCGACTATGTAACAAAAATATGTAACAAGTAACAATTACCTTATTCACAAATAAACTGATTTAATTTGATTTGATTTGAAGAAAAAAAAATCTGTATTCGAAGGTGCTAGAAATCGTAATGGTTTGATTAGAGGCACCTAATACACCAACAACTATGTCTTGACGAAATAAAACGGAGATGTTTTTCAGAGCAGCATCTAAGACTTCTACGCTTTTTGAGTCCATTCAAGATCTTAAAATATTCATAGGTATATTCATGACATTTACTACACTCATAAGACTCATAACATTCCTGAGTCATACTTGACATAGACTCACATACAAGACAAGATAAACACACACACACAACCCAGAGAAAAATATAAATTTTACTAAGATGTTCGTGTGGTGAGGATTGAGTCTAAAATCCTCTACATAGTTATTGCAACGTCGATTCATGTAGTTAGTCGTATCTGGACTCTGTCAAGAACAACGCAGTATCAAAATTCTCAATAACTTCAAAGTAGGATGAGCTTAAAATGTATCCTTCAACAGGAATAACGTTTCACCTTGTCCATAATCCAATAAAAAAATTGGAGCACGTCACATATAAGATTCTTGTTATTGTGACCCAATTTTAAAGTTATTAATGAAACAGCGGGCTTCTAATTTAGAATTGTGTACACTTCGATCTGCTTTCGATGGAAATGTATTTCGTAAAGGGTATAACGAAATAAGATGACTTATAGCGATTGAGGTCGACCACGTTGCCACTTTAAATGAAGGCTAAGTTGAAACGCTTTGACTTCCCTTAATATACCCCTTAAACTAGAACACACCAAAGTTGTATTGCTATTTAAGGTTTTTTGTTATAATATAGGAGTAGCAGACGAGCATGCAGTCCACTTGATTGCAAGTGGCTACTGCCACCCATGGGCACTTGTAATCAACCCCAGATAGGATTAGGTATTCCTACCTGAGGTCTGCCACAGATGGGCCGCTACGCACGAGGACTAAGCTGGAACGCCTCGGAAAAGTATGTCTCCCTTCAAAACGGAACACAGTAGCGCCTAACACTGCTGTTATTAGGTAGAAATAGGTGTGGCGTTGGTGCCGCCGGAGTCGAACCACAAAGGGTTCTACCACCTTCAAAATGTGGAAATGGGTGAGGCAGTGGCGCCTATCGAGACAATAAAACCAAAACATTAAAAAATTTTAACAAAAAAATAAAACCGACTTCTATGTCACTACAAAGTAAAAAATAATTGAAATAAATGTTGGTTTAATACATATTTCTGAAGTTGGCGCTCAATATATTTCGTTTGATAATGGCGTAAACAGCGTGTCTAATATGAGCGCCGACTTCAGAAATATGTATTAAACCAACATTTATTTCAATTATTTTTTACTTTGTAGTGACATAGAAGTCGGTTTTATTTTTTTGTTAAAATTTTTTTTTTCACCTTTTTTAGTGACGATATGCTAACGTTTGTATGAATATTATGTAAAATTGTATAAAGGTGATCATGAATAAAGGTAAGGTCTGAATTCATACGAATTGGACCCACCCGCTCGCAGGGCGCTTCCGCGCCCTACTCGTTTAGTTTTATATTGCCTTATATGTTTCAACTTAATCTAACCAACTCAATACGAAACACTAAAGGCGAGGCTACATGGAATTCTATATTGTTTGCTAGGTTAGGTTGGATCAGAAAAGTAAATAAATCAAACTAGTGGTAAAACTCTGCAAGTGAGTCGGTCCAATTTACCTTAATTCAATAGTTAAGGAAAACTACAGCGTATTAATTAATCATATTTTATATTTATAAGAAGTGATTGTCAAGTTACTGTTGTTTAGGCCAGTAGTGTCCCTGCGTCACTAGGATTGAAGACTTTACGGTCAAAGTTATCAGGGTTAAGACCTTGAATTTTTATCCTATGTGTCTTCTTAGTGACGTTAATACATATATGAAAGCACAAAATGGCTAACTCCTGTGGTTTAACTTTGAAGCACACCAGCATTATCAGAGTGAAAGAGTTGAAGGTCATTTTTATCATTACATGTACCTGCTTAGGACCTGTAAAATATGTGTGGAAGCACGAAATGGCTTATTCATGTGGTTTAGGCTGGAGGTACCTCTGCATCATCAGATCTAAGGAGTTAAAGGTCATTTTTTTCATCATATATCTCTGTCTAGCAACTTCATTACAACAAATGTCTAATCTATATACTTTACATGGGAGGCACCTGTGCATCATCAGGATTGAAGAATTGAAGTTCATATCTTCCATCATATGTCTCTACTTAAAGACCTTATCATATATTCGTAAGCTCCAAATGCCTAACTTATATGGTTTAGGCAGGAGGCACGTCTGCATTATCAGAGTTGAAGAGTTGAAGGCCAAATTTTCCATCATATATCTCTACCTATCAACCTTATTAAATATCCATAAGTTCCAAATGCCTAACTTGTATGGTTGAGGCAGGAGGCACTTCTGCATTACCAGGGTTGAAGAGTTGAAGGTCGAATTTTCCATCATATCATGTTAATCTAGATACTCAATGTTCATTTAAAATTTCATGAGAATTGAGTGGGCAGAAGGAAAGTTGTCATAAAAAATGTAAAAAGCAGGGGTAGTGATGATGAGTTCCACCCCATTACTTAAGTTCTAATCATCAGAGCATACTAATGTTAAGGTAGGAAAGTACCGCAACAAAACACCCTTACATATGAAAAAAAGAAAATTGAAATTGGTTAAGAAATACTCGAGTTATTGAAGTTTATATCGGGAAAGAAAAGAAAGAAATCGGGTTTTTCCAATTTCCCGGGAAAACTGGCGAAAATTTTCAAGTTTCCTCGAAATGGGACCCCCTGTGAAACTAGCCGCATACAATGGTGTATGAATCATGTCGATCGGTCGCGGCATCGTGAAAAAATCGCCGAACAAACATAAAAAAAAAAAATATATACGGTCGAATTGAGTAACCTCCTCCTTTTTGGAAGTCGGTTAAAAACAGGTTGAAATTAAAGTCATTGCTGCATCTAAAGACTAAATTTGAACGTCTCATGTAAATGCCAGCGTTATCACCTTCAAACCAGACAACAGCGCTTAATGCTAAGTCAAATGACAGAGTAAATAAGTCAGAAATAGGTGTGACGATACTCTTAGAACATTTTCATAAAACTAAACTACCAAATGAGAAAGGTTTGCTTATGTTGTGGTAAGTGGTCGCTGTCACCCATATACACAACATGTAATCAACGTCAAGTAAAACAGAGGTTCTATCTACACCTAATCAGAAGCGTCGCCACTTTTGAAGACTAAAATGGTCATACCATACGTAAGACATCCATACTTAATGCAATTGTATAATTAATTAATTATGTACGCACATACTTATCTGTTTTGACATTTGATTCATAAGCTTGATCAAAATTCTTATTTTTGGTGCAAATTACATTTGAGCAGTGACAGTTCACAATATAAAGATAAACTTTTGCGTGTCTCGCTACAATATTAATGATTGTCGGCCCACGAAAGGATCATTTATTATAAGGTTTCTCTGTAGCAGGTTTTATCTGTCTGATGAGTTATGGATCTAAGCATTAGTTAGTTTTATTTGTACTCTTTTTATTAAACTTGGTTACTTTCTTTATAAGTCTGTTTATTTTTTTTAATTCCGTTAATTTTTTTATTTTTTTTTGTTAAGTCCGTTTATTTTTTTACTATGTCGTTAGCTGCTTCGACATAACTAATGCTGCAAACACTTAAATTGTGGACGTCGGCAAAAATTTAAAACCTGGAATTTGTAGACCACTTCCCTTTAGTTGAGTTGAGTATTATGTGTCTATTATGCATGTATTATACATTTTTAAGTGAGTAAGCCTTGTTTTAATTTATAATCTTCGTTTAGACGATTTTTCCCTGTACTTAATGATAACTGAGTTGCAATTTCCGTACATTTTAATGACTTTTGTGAATAAAAGAAATCCGGAGGAACGGAATGAAGGACACAATCACACATGCGTATTTTATCGATAATTAGTCAAATATATTGTCTATGACAGTAATAAGACGCAAGGCGGTAAAACAAGTAAAAACGAAACTTACATAGACATTACTAGTCCCTGGGAGGTAGGTAATTTAAATGTAATTAGGTGAGATTTATGTTTTGTTATAAAACAAGAGATTGTCCATTAAAGATTGTGTAGTAAGTAAATTTGCAAATATCTACTAAATCGATGTTTTAATGACAGTATTAACAAGATAATTATAATTACTGCAGCTTTTGGTAATGGTTTTTGCATTTTTACATTACATTTCAATTAATAGATGTGGTAGACTAAAAAAATCGAAAACACTACGCGTTATATAAAATGAGTTTTTTAAATCATTTTCTGACATAGATAAAATATTTTATAAATTAAAAAGGTGAAAAAATAAGTTATTTTTAAAGTTAGCCACGTTATAAGAAAATTCCTGAAAAAAACAATTGACATATAGAGATAAGTTATAGGAACAAATCGAAGATAATTAACAACAGAAAAACCGTAAATCAATCAATTCGACGAACTCAACTTGGGTGTCATCGACCCGCCGAATTCGCAAAAGCTCGACTCACCTCGCTTATGCCAAAACTCGATTATAATATGTCCACATTCGACAATGCACATTCCGTCAGATGCATCACTTCACGAAAAACCTGCACCAAACTTCTCTGAAACTTGATTATCGATTTTTATTATCAGTTGTTATCTATCACTAAACTATGACGTTACTGGCTGAATGTGTGTTTTGTTAAAAAAAAGATAACTGTCACTGTCACTTTTTGTTCTAATTTTAAATTCGTTAGCGGGAGTTTTCGTTTGAGGAACAACGCGACATGAAGTCACAACAAGCGTTCGCAGTGAACTGGCGAGGCGTCGGAACAGACGCCAGACCGGTCAAGTGAGAGCGTTGTGTCATCGCTTGAGTTCAACGTTTTCCTGTTTGTAACACTGTGTTCCAAACACAGTACAAAAGGTGTAAAGCAGGTGGTATTATAACTTAAGCAAAAGTCGTAAGTACGTTCTGCTTGTCAACCGATTATTAAACTTATATTTTGTTACATGTGATACTATTTCTATCAATTGTTACATGGTTTTAAGTCATTTCAGAATGAAGAATGTAACACACGCGGCGCCACTATAACTTACCGTGTCAAGTTTAAAAACGTAAACTATTCTTCTTATAACAGCGATTACTTACAAATATGTTAATAGAATTCCTTATTCCCTTGTAATAAGCACTGTTGATGATTTTAATTAATCGTCTTGTAAAGTTGACCTCACGTGTAAAAATAATTTCTTTGTTAACACAAATTTAATTGTGCAAGGTCATATTTCGCGAATGGTAATTATTTTTAAGACCTAACGTTTTAAACGTTTTCAAGGTTAATTTAGACACGAAAAATGTTAACTAGCCAGTAACAAGATTAAGACTGTAATAAAAGATTTAATGTAGATTTGCATATATGCCGTGTAAAAAGCAGGTGTCTGAGGTTCAAATCCAGGTACGCACCACCGATTTTTAATAAGGTTATGCCCATATTAGAAATTAATTGAAAGGAAGGAAAGGAAGAAACTTACTGGCCTGAAACTTCTCAAAAAAAGTTCTGAAACTTGTGTGAAGCCAATTAGCACTTGGCCAGCGCGATGAACTATGGCCTAAACAGTTTTCATTCTCAGGGCGAGAGACGTTTAGGTCATAATCCACCAAGCTAGCGAAGTGAGAATTGGCAGATAGGACTTATAAAGAATTCCAAATTCTAAATCTGGACTTCCGAAGCAGAGAGGCAATTTCTTGAGCTCGAAGAAAAACATAGAGATTTTTCTTATAAGTTGAAAGTAGCAAACACTGTCACTGCTGCCTATGATATGTGAACAAACTCTTATAAAACAAACGGGTTGTACCTGAAACTGATCACAACGTTGTCACTCTTGAGGTTGAGGTGATGGTCGCCTCATAAATCTGTCATTCAGCATCCACACCATTCCACCGGAACACAGAACTACTTCACGCTAAAATTAAGTGCCACCGTGTTTTTTATAATATAGGAGTAGCAGACGAGCATGCAGTCCACCTGATGGTAAGTGGCTACTGCCACCATGGACATCTGTAATCAACCCCACATAGGATTATATATTTCTACTTGGGGTCGGCCACAGATACGCCGCTACCCCCGAGGGCTAAGCTGGAACGCCTCGGAGAAATATGTCTCCCTTACATCCTTCAAAACGGAACACAGCAGCGCCTAACACTGCTGTTATTAGGCCGAAATAGGTATGACGGTGGTATCAAAAATCGAATCATACGACTTTTACCATTTTTCAAATGCCTATGTTACTTACCAACATGCTGTAACCGCTTCAAGTAAACATATGGACTTTCAATGCAAAGCATAATTTTTCTAGCACATATAGTTCGTATAGTAAAATAGAATTTTAATGTTATGCAATATCACGCTAAATTCATGTTAATTTCGTTCCAGTTCTTCTATCATTTATGTCATTTTTTGTTTACTTTTTAACAAAATGATGCAAAGATCTTGCATCATGGTATGGAGGGGAAAACAATGAAATCTTTAATTATTAAACGAATTGTGTACCTACTCGTATGTATATTTGTAAAAAAATAATACAGATTATTGTATTAAAGAATAATATAATACTTATTAAAATCAAATGACATTGAAATAATTTGTAAGACTTATGTGGATTATATTCGCATAGATAAAAAAATTCGCTTAATATTTCCGTCGTATTATTTTTTCGCGTTAGTGCACGCGCGTCTTAAAATTTCACTATCATAATTTATATGGGTGATCCAGGGAAGTCTGACCGTGGTACCTTTTTTTTGTTTACGAGGGGGAAATCTTCAAAAGGTACCCGACGACGTGGGAGCGACGTCGGGTTATGTGGGATTTTTATCGCACTAAAACTCCGGGATCTCCGACGGAACACAACCGGAGTCCTTCAAGCGCGATGCCCCGTTCAGGATCTGCCCTGGGGGAGCAGTTTTGGCTTCTCCCACACCATGTAGTGTTTACGGCGGTATGCGACCACACATACCGCCGTCCTTCCCGGGGTCGCTTGCTGGACGGTTCGAGCTCCAACTCTTGCCGCCTGCAACCCCGGAAGCCCCATTTTAGTCGCCTCTTACGACAGGCAGGGGTACCGTAGCCCTATTCTAGTCCCGGGAATACAGGGACAGACCGTGGTACCCCTGCAATACCTATTTCAAGCGTGCAGGAGTTCTGAGTTCCGGCAGAAGGGTGTACATATGAGGCGAACAACGTAGGCCCCAGGACTTGTAATAATACAGTAATACATCTGTGATCGACTTTAGAACCTCTGTTTTATGGAGTTGGTTATAATGGATTTAATGGTCGACGATGATCACTTATCATCAGGTGGATTGCACACTTGTTTGGGGTTGCATTTTAATCAGAAAATATATATGCCGTGTATAAACACTTCTGAATTAAAACAACTTACATAAAATTAGTTTCGATTACCATTCCTCGGCGTATGGTAAATTCTTTCGTGTCGTTACAATTCCACGGCTTCTTTCTGGCTGCTTCTTCGTTTCGTATATACAGTCCACTTAACCTTCTTCGGGACACGATCGTCCTGTCCATCGAAGTGAGGAACATTCGGTTCCTTATTTGTTCTATCGGCCGGAATCGTACATTTGGTCTTTGACCCGAATTCATACATTATTACAGTCCACTGTTATGTTATGTTATGTTATGTAATGTCTAAATATCTTGAACTATTACAAATTACAATAGATGATGACGATGCCTACGTTAAAACAGAAACGTGTTAAATTGCAATTACAAAACAGTGTTCCTTAATTATTTTCATTTGGAGGTGACATTTTAACAAATAGCATGTTGAAAGTTTACTCAATTATAATACGTACACTCGAGTTGGGATTGCACAAAGTGAATGTTTCAAGACTTGATGAAATTACCTCATTAAATGTTTTTCTAACTTACACAAAATAACTCTTTGGAAGATATTTCGTAAGAGAATCACAACAGAGATACTCGTGCAATAGTCAGAATAAAAGAAAATAATGAAATCTGTAATTTATCTAATATTTTTTTATAATAGCAAACCAGCATGCAGTCCACCTGGGGTAAACGAGCACTACTTCCAGGCAACAAGATTAGACCTAAGATCGGCTATAGTAGCGGTGCTACCTCTTTAAATCAGAACATGGCAGCGTTAAACATCGCTGTTATAAGAAATAGCTCTGACAGAGGTGTCTCCGGAGTAAAACCGCAAAGGGGTTAAACACCATCAAACTCTTTAGTAAAACTTAGACCGTGACAAATACTTATGTAATCACTTCACTTTATGTTGCATTGCAATGTAACTAACTGTATACTCTAGTAGCATTCATTTTTAGCTGATAATCAGTTGCACTCGTATTATTAGCCGACATATCAACGAAAAGTCAGTACAATATTACAGTAATTAGTGACATAAAATGACAGTAGTGACAACGATCTGACAATGGCTGTAGACTAATGTTACTACGTCCAGAAATCGTATTTTACTTTTAAAGTTTTAGTGTTTCTGAACGCAATATTGTTTTCTTTTTCTTTATAATTTTTATTAGTTTATTAAGTTCAGAAAATGTCCTAATATGAAATGTTGAACGTAAACTTATTTTAAATATGTCTTATCTTACATAGTTTTACTTCGTAGAATGAAGTTTTCTTCCACAGCACCAGTGAGCAGGGGGTTTGGCAGTTTTATATGCTTATTTTATTTTTGTTCTATATATAATATTATTTTATATTATTATAATTATTTATATCTTGATTATACTCATACTCTTTTACATTATGAATGATTTGGTTGATATTCAGCTAAACGATAGCTTTTACTCTTGTTCATCCACAGACAATAGTTTTGCTAGCGCAGATGACGATTCTTTAGGCACAATACCACTGCATGATCAGATTTCCGCACTATGTCATCCCAATCACCTTAATATAGCACACATAAACGTTCAAAGTGTACCTCGGCACTACTCTGATCTTCTAGCATCCTTCAGCAGCGACCACCTTGATGCACTTCTTATTTCTGAGTCCTTTCTCAAACCTTCACTTCCTTCTGCCCAGTTCGCGTTACCGGGTTTCGATCTCATTCGAAATGATCGTATCGGTAGAGGGTGTGGCGGTGTTGCCATATACCTACGCTCCGCTATTTCCCACAAAGTAGTCAGCGCATCTCCTTCCGAGTACACTCAATCTGCAGAATATTTGTTCATTGAAATATCTGTTAATAAGGTTAAAGTTTTACTATCCGTTTTTTATAGCCCTAATCTTACTGTTGATTACTTTGAACAACTTGATTTAATTCTTAGCGAGCTGTGTCCAATATATGAGCATGTAATACTAATGGGTGATTTCAATACATGCTTACTAAAAAATGACGCCCGCTCTTCTAGACTCACATCACTTTTAAATTCTTTTAATCTTGAACTCCTATCTCTTTCCGCTACTCATACATTCCCTAATTGTACTCCTTCGCTTCTCGATCTAATGATAGTCTCATCCCCGGGCAATGTTGTCAGGCACGGGCAACTCTCTGCCTCGTTTTCCTACCACGATCTTGTCTATCTTTCTTACCGCATTCATTCTCCTAAGCGTAATCCCCATTATCTTCTTCTTCGTAGTTATAAGGGCATCGATCTGGAGGCATTGCGGCATGATGTCGAAATGATGGACTGGTCCCCGGTGTACAATGATTGCAATATTGACGGAAAAGTAAATAGTTTTTCGGCGGCTATCCTTGGACTGTATGATAAGCATGCTCCACTCCGACGTGTCAAGGCTAGGCGTAAACCTGCGCCTTGGATCACTGCTGAAATTAAAGACCTTATGGCACGTCGTGACAGAGCTAAAAGGAGATATAAGAGGTATCCGACAGACCGTAATCTTATGTATTATAAGGTATTACGCAACCGCTGCAATCGTCTGTGTAAAGATGCAAAGAGACGCCATTTCCATGATTCCCTCACCAATAAAAGTACTGCTGAGGTATGGAGATTCCTAAAATCAGTTGGTGTTGGCAAATCTCCCTATGCAGTTTGTAAAGATGTTGATCTAAGCGATTTAAATAATTATTTCTCTCACTCTTTGACAGTTTTGGATCCTTACATCAAATCTCGGACATTACAATCATTGGCAGGTTTGTTAAAACCATCCCATCCTAGTTTTTGCTTTTCTCCAGTCTCAGAGGAAACAGTGAAGAAATCTGTACTTGCCATTACTTCTACTTCTGTTGGGAATGACAATCTGTGCTCAAGGATGATAGTACTGATTCTACCTCTTGTCCTTCCTATACTCACTCATATATTTAACCATTCTTTATCCTCTTGTACTTTTCCAGCAGTGTGGAAACAGGCGCACATTATCCCGTTACCAAAAGTTACTTCTCCTTCTATGCTGTCTCACTATCGACCCATTTCCATCTTACCTTTTCTTTCTAAAGTCCTTGAGCACATTGTTCATGCCCAATTGTTTGCTTTTCTATCCGCTAACAGAATCCTCAACTCATTTCAGTCTGGATTTCGCCAAAGCCATAGCACTGTCACTGCTCTTTTAAAGGTGACAGAAGATATACGCTGGGCTATAGAGAACAAGCAACTAACTCTATTAGTTTTGTTAGATTTTAGTAACGCTTTCTCTTCCGTAGACTTTGAGATACTTTTAGGAATCCTCCGATCCATTAACATTTCTTCAAGCGCCATTTTATGGTTTGATTCATATCTTCGGGGCCGCTCGCAGCGTGTTCGTGTGGAAAATTCCTTTTCAGACTCTTGTCAGCTGCATGCGGGTGTGCCTCAGGGTGGCGTTCTCTCTCCTTTACTTTTTTCGATATTTATTAATTCTGTCACTACTGTAATTTCTTCTAAATATCATCTTTACGCCGACGATTTGCAAGTTTACCAACACTTTCCCGCGGAGCAATGTGACTTAGCCATTACTGCAATCAACGCAAATCTAAGCCGTATTACTGAATGGTCTAACTCCTTTGGTCTTAAGATTAATCCACATAAAACGCAGGCGATCATAATCGGTAGTAGACATGCACGGAGCCTAATAAATTTTTCATCATTAGGCTCAGTAAATTTAGACGGTACCCTTATACCATATAGCGATACAGTCAAAGATCTTGGACTTATAATCAGCTCCACCCTGTCGTGGAATGCTCACGTCAGTGCAGTCAGTAGTAAGGTGCACCATTCATTTCATTCGCTAAAATGCTTACAAGATGTCTTGCCCTTGAAAACTAAAATTTCTCTCGCTCAATCAATAATTCAACCCATTATTGACTATGCTGACACCTGTTACCTGGATGCTACAGAGGAGCTACTTAACAAACTTGAGCGCTTGCAAAACCTATGTATTCGTTTCATCTTTGGACTTCGTAAGTTTGACCATGTCTCACACTTTCGCAAGGAACTCAAGTGGCTCCCAATCCGCTTTCGCAGAAACACTCGTATTTTATGTTTGCTATATAATATCCGTCACAATCCAACGTCTCCATCCTATCTGCGAGAGCGTTTCTCTCTCGCACGTCCTTCTATTGCTCCCTGTAGAACCCATTTAAAGACTCTCCTTAATTTCCCATCACATAGAACCAGTTCCTATTCCAACTCCTTCACTGTTCATGCAGTCAGGTTGTGGAATTCGCTCCCACCAAGTATACGCGAATCTAAAAACATCCACATTTTCAAGAACAGAGTAAAAAATCACTACCTGTCCTTAACAGTATGAGTATTAGAAATATTATGTATCTAAGTATTATATTTATTTATATATGTATATATTACATTATATGTATATATTAATATATATTTATGTTTATGTATTATAATATTAATCATGTTATATATTATTTTGAAGTGCACGCTGTACTACCATCATTTAACCATTCTCCAATCTCAGGTCTGCTGGAAGAAATTTCTTTAGAAATAAGCAGTGCCTTTGCACTAAATTTTAGATATAAGCTCTCTTTTGTATTGTATTTTTGTGTGCATAAATAAATAAATAAATAAATAAATAAATAAATAAATATAATACATTATTTTTATAAAACAGTTTATAAATGCAATCAAATTCAGCATTAGATAATATGTAGAACATTTGCTGAAAAAACAGACATAATTTCAATGAAGCGCAATGCATATGCATGCTGCACTCCATAGTCTACGAAAAAGAAATTTATCTCTTTGTCCCCCTCCTTTAAAGACAAAATATTATCATGGGCAAAAAACGTCTTTTTTCCGGATATTCATTGATCCGAATATCATACATAATTTAAATATTAAATGACTATTAAATATATAGAAGTATCTCTTCTTTGGGAAGTCTGTTAATAAAATACGACCATTAAGCACTAAATGTGCTATAAGTTATCAGAATTTTAGGTACCGATAAAATCATATGTTTGAAGATAAAACTTTATCTGAGACTCGCCCGAGATAAATATTATTACAGTTTTATTCGTATTTATCAATAATGTTATCTTCAGGTGAAATTTTATACATTCCTTAGCAATTTCACCGACATTTCTCTACTATCGATCTAAGTCGCCAGTCAAATTTAAGGATTTTAACGGAGGTCGTACCTAGTGTTAGACTTAGTTAGTCCGACTAAGCTCGTCGGAATTTAAGCTGCAGTAACATAGGAGTCTAAAAAAATTATCTATTTTTAACTAGAGTATAAGCAGTTAAAAAAATATCTAATTTTACTAGCTTGTAAAAATACAAGCCAACTTATAGATATTTAGGGGACCGCCAAATATTTCGAAATAAATTATTATATAGTCTAAAAAAATTATCTAAAAATAGCCTTTAAAAATACAAGGGAACTTGTCGAAAATTAGAGGACCGGAGTTTCGAAAGGTATCAATATACATAATCGTATAATTATTTGTCAAGAATTGTAAAAATATGGCGTGTATTAAATAATAATAAATTAAATAAGAAATTAATACAATTTATATAACTCGATTTAATAAATAGGTTAGTTAAAGTTGCTTAAAACTTCATTTGTTTTAAGTACGATATTATCCTTCAGTGATGATGGTACAAGGTCTACACTTATTTCTACGATCACCGCCAAACAAATCTTCATTATGTTCATAAACACCTTGACCAGCATCATTTGTATTCAAATCAACGGCTTTCCTAAGGCTATACACCTGATTCTCAATCAAAACATGTTCCATTGAAACAAACGGTTAAATTGTTGAAACTTTATTTTATTTATCCCAAACATAGATTAGTAAGGATTACTCACTCCTAATAAGAAAATGTAACCAGTTTTGACATTTGAAATTGACATCTATTTTCGTGTTTGAAAAATTAAAAAAAAAGTTTTTAGATCATTTACGAATGTAACGATATTTCTCCGCATTTTTCCTTCGATTTCGTGTTTTTGTGGCGGTGAAATATCTATACTTATCTATGATCCCAAAGATGAAAATCGTATATTGTTTTAAAGTAGATACTCAAGTTTAGGTTATTTACGAAGATATAAAAAGGAATTTACAAAAATCTCCGCAGCAAAAAAATCTTTATTTATCTAAATCCAGTAATCGATCCCGAAATTCTGTATGATAGTCTTAAGGTATATCAACCATAGATATACTAGTAATAAAGACGTTATTAGTAGTATATCTATGATTGCAACGCATCTTTCTTGTAGAAACCTTTTCTATATGGAATTTGTTGCAGTTGTCGTCGATGGGCAGCAGTACCCACTTACCATCAGGCGGTACTCGTCTTACATTATGAAATTAGAGGAACGAAATATTTTTATGACTCTTGGTTTTCGTTTGACTTCGATATGAATTACTTCGCCATACAATTTCTATACGTAATAAATATTAATTGACAATCAATTTTAAAGTAAATTAAAAACATGTCCAATACTTCTTTATGATCCGTCTTTATGGTTCTTTACAATTAAAGAACAATGCCCTTGTAAGCGAAAACCACTTCTAGGGTACATAATAATTCAAAAATAACTTTAAAGAATGGTCTTTTGTCTTTAACTCTTTAAAGTAAATTATAATAATTTGAGAATATGACCAAAGAAATATTTAGTCTTTTGTAAAAGTCCTTGGCGTGGCAATCTTAAAAACAAAATTTGTTTTCAAACAATTGCATAATTATGTAAATCTGATGACTGTAAATCGGATGTTGATATGGAGCTGATGGAGCCAAATAGTGGCCATAGGGTCTCTGTAATATTGTAATATTAACCCCCAACCCCAACGAGTACGTGCTCAGTCGATTGGTTTTGACAAGGACTCTGATCCTAGACGATATGTAGGATCTGATAATGAAAATAGAAAATTGATATGATATTAAATGACGCTATCCAATCGAGATTGGGTTCGTTTGACTCTTATCGGCGGAATTTGATGATAAAGAGTTAGAAAGTGACGATGAGAACCCCATGTTTAAAGGCCGCAACCCCGTAGAGACTGGGTATCTTATCGACATAAAAGCGTTATATTAATATTTTTGTAAATTAATATTTTTACTTCCAGCGATACCAATTAGCTACCAATGACCATGCCTGACACAATTGCAACTCGTATCAATAAAACGATCAACGACCAGCAAATAAATGGATGTTCAATTAAAATAAATTAGGAGGCATCGTGTTGTGAAACTCTGCAACGCAGCATCAATGTTTACTGATTTACGATATCCAATTAGTAGATATGTTGATGCCCTTTTTTGTTTGTTTAGTCGCTTATATTTTTTATTTAAATTGATGCAGAGATGGTAAGCGGTCAAATCTAGGGACTTAACACACAAACTCGCTCACATGCGTTGCTCTTCCTGAGAATTTTCTCTCCTCATTTGTTAGTATTACTACATTCTATAACTATAACTCTAAACACTTTTGATCTAAAGAACGCTCGGGTGTGTAGGTTCCCTCATGATCTTTTCTTTACCGTTGTAGGTAATGATAATTAAATTAGTGTTGTGTGCATGAGATTAGACCCTCGGACCGCCAGATTGAGAGGAAAAGCTTTAACAACTAGGCTGTCACTGCATCCTTAATACACTTGGTGTGTCAATTCAAAATTCTGAATCATACGAAGACAACGTCCACCGGGCCTTCCCATTCACATCAGATCAATAAATAGATGCAACCGATCAGTAGGTAATCATAGAATGAATCAATTAAGCTTAATTACCGAGGCCATTGGTAACGTTTATAAATAATTTGTCGATGCAATATGCAACAGGTAGACGTGTGGTGTCGATTTAAAATACCATTATTCTCTTTTCGAGGATGCTATGCTTTTACAAGAACCTTGTCCAAGAGGGAGGCGGTAATGGGTTGATAATTATTATCGTCGCAATGTATGTTACCTACGTAAATCACAAATGCAAGCTTCGGTGCTTAAATATATAGATATAGTTATTACTGTCATGATATGGAACCTAGAAAAGGAAAACTACATAGGAGTGTTGATAGATTAATAGAGACGTAGCACTTGTGAACGGTTCCTCCGCGCTATCGCAATTTCGCTAAGACCACGTTCCATGCAAATTCATCAAAATCTTATACATAAAATTCTCGTGTCACAATGTTAGTTCCCGTACTCCTCCGAAACGGCTTTGCTGATTTGCACCAAATTTTATATGCATGTTCAGTAGGTCTAAGAATCGGCTACTACCTATTTTTCATACCCCTAAGTGATAAGGGTCGTTCACCCTTAACATTTTTTTATTTATATGGCAACACAACGTTTGCCGGGTCAGCTAGGTTAGCTATGTATAAACTTTTTTTTTTTTTCATCTTTTTTTTTGTTGACGAGGGGGAAACCTTCAAAACGTACCCTATGCCGTGCGAGCGGCACGGGGTTATGTGGGATTCTTACCGCGCTATAACCCCCCGGTGGCCGTCCTCGGCGCTGGGCAGAGGACTCCGGGATCTCCAACGGAACGCAACCGGAGTCCACTTGGCGCGTTGCCCCGTTGGGCTCCGCCCAGGTGAGCTTGAAAGTCACCACACCATCTGGTGTTCACGACGATATGCGACCACACATACCGCCGTCCATCCCTGGGTTGCTGGCCGGGCGGTTCGAGCTCCCACTCTTACCGTCCACAACCCCGGAAGCCCCTTTTAGTCGCCTCTTACGACAGGCAGGGGATACCGTAGCCCTATTCTGGTCCCGGAACTACAGGGACAATGTATAAACTCTATCTAAAGTCATAACACTTATATTATATAGAGTGGTTTCAGCGACATGTCTTACAGTCTCATTAGGAGTCATATCACGGAACGGTGAAGATGTGCGGAGATAATTATGTCATCGTTGAGATAATTTTACAGCACCATTATAACAATAAGTAGGGTACGAATTAGACTGTTAACGGTAAATTATGTTAACAGGTTTGAATATTTATATATCCTTATTTTTTTATTTTTGTAACTAGCGTCCCACCCTCCAGGATCTGCTATTAAAATGATATTTGATTTTCTAACCTTTAGAACTACGCACCTAGCTTTTTTATTATATAGGAGTAGCAGACGAGCATGCAGTTCATCTGAATGTAAGTGGCTACTGCCGTCCATGGACATCTGTAATCAACCCCAGATTGGATAGATATTCCTACCTGAGGTCGGCCACAGATGCGCCGCTACCCCTGAGGACTATGCTGGAACGCCTCGGA
The DNA here is from genome assembly GCF_041222505.1 of Epargyreus clarus. Taxonomy (NCBI): domain Eukaryota; kingdom Metazoa; phylum Arthropoda; class Insecta; order Lepidoptera; family Hesperiidae; genus Epargyreus; species Epargyreus clarus. Next base: position 14,008,988 of record NW_027332212.1, read on the forward strand.
AAGTAAGTTAAAATAATGTCCATTTTGTGCCTAAATAATAAGTATTTTATTTAGTTATCATTTATCATCTTAAGTCTGTTTTAATTTTAGAAATTAAGGACTTAAAACACTCATAAAGTAAACTAGTAAAGTTTACATTAAACAATGATTACATATTATGTTTGAAAATATATATCGACTGCAATTTCCATAAAACCTTTCATAATTATAATACCTAAAATAGAAACGCCAGTAAATACTTAGAAAACTAATCGATAGACATAAAAGTCGAAAGCATTTATAATATTTCCACGTAAATAATACACTCGATAGATTATGTGTGATAATGGTATCGCGGCAGTTTATTACTTTATTTGCGATAAAATTATTATGTCCCGATAATCGTTTGGTAATTTATTCGATTTGGACATGTTTCAAGGCCTATGCAAAGATTAGGTAGCGTTTTATAACAGGATGTTATAACCGTGGTTCACACGTGAATGCATTGCTTTCAATTAAAGAGCATCGAATTGGCGTCTAAAAAAATATCTAACTTTATCAGATTATTTTTATAAAAATGAGACCTGTGTAATATAGTCTGTATAGTCGACATCATAAATAAGTTCATATTCGTTATGTCTCGAAGAACAACTCGGGGACACGAAAATGTCACGTTTTAGGACAACTTAAATAGCCACGTAGCTTCGATCACTAATAGGCCACATAGTCAGTAAAATTATACATAATAAGAGGAGATTTTCCCTGACAATTAGCAGTGATTTTCTCGTCGACTATAATTCCTTATTGGGACAGCACGCCTGCTACGCCACCGAAATAGTTCCATATATTTATATACATTTTTTACCCAAAATGCAAGCGTATCTCGATTGAAAGTAAAGAAAAAATATCCGCATAAATAAGTATAAAAGTACCATTTCCAACTATAATTCTTACAAAAGTCAAACGTACACCTTTTATAAGTGCATAATAAAAAGAAACAAACATATACAAGGAAGTTGATCTAAACTATGTATGAGCGTTACCGACGCCAAAGTTACTGTGATCAAACAAATGTTAAAAGTCAATATCGGCACAAAAGACATTCCAGTTGCATTGGCAGTGTGTCAAATATCTACGGCGCCGGTTTATCTGTATTAAGTATTTGAGGTCAAATGGTTCACTTGCGAAAATATACAAACATTATAAAGCTTTCTAAGGAACCTGATATAAACTGCACTATCGCCAAATCTACTTCTGTCAAAACCTTACGTTATGTTTATCGGTACAAGACATTTAGGCTCCTTTATTTTGCTGTGTTCATTTTTTTATACAGTCAATACATATTATTTGTACATTTTAATCGACTTTAAAAAGGAGGAGGTTCTATATTAGGCTGTATGTATTTTTTAAATCACACCGATTTATCACGCAATACATTTGATTTGGACTGTGACAGTGCCATTTAGTTTAAAAATTAAATGGAGACATGCGCTGTATTGCTATTCGAATATTTTTGTGTATATTTGTCTGTTTTAAGGGTCTATGTTAGAAATAGTTGGTCCTATTTTTAAAGGAGGTATCATATGCAATTGCGTAAATGTTTATAGCCGTGCACGCAGATACACGTAGGTGGAGTCGCGGGCGGAAAATCATGAGATACATTTGATAGTCCAAGTTCGGTTAAATGCCGCCGATGTCATTTAGCATGAATTGCGTCAATAAACCGATAAACAGCTATCTGAGATAATCACAAATATCATGTTGGGTTTTTTAGCTGTATTTATAGGTAGGTATAATAATTACCTCATTATTTGATGTAATAGACAAAATGGCGCTCTATAATATTAATTTCGGCTTCATATCCCTTTGATCCTGATTAGAAAGTATGAATTGATTTGTTTTTTTTTTAAATAGGCAGAATATGCATGTTTAAAATGGAAAGTAGGAGCATGATGATCTCTACATGATAAAATAGTTGAAACCTTTATTGTTTTCCCCTGCCCAGGTTTCTTCTTAACTTGAGGATGCATACAGCGTATTCTACTACAGTGCTTACATGCTAGTAAAGTTGTTAAAGACGTGTGAAGTCTATCATCTCGCATTTAATCTACAGGAACCTCACATTTTTAACGTGACAATCTACAACGGTACAGCTATATTTTATGAGTCTATTACTGTATTCCTTTCCATGAATTCTTGTCCTTTAAACTCTCACAGCCTTCTGTCACAAAATACTCACGTTTTATTAGGCTCCAGTTGATTGGGTCGCATGTCGCCATTCAGCATCACGGGCTCTGTTTCCCCATTCACTTGCGCACTGTCGGCATTTTCTGCCACTTGCACTGAGTCTTGTTCTGTCATGTTTAGCTTACCGTCCTCACAATATTTGGCACTCTAGTAGAAAAATAATCCGTATTTTTTATCGAATTGCTAGGTTAAGACTACAAAAGAGAACAAATAAAAGGCTTTATTAGCATGGGAAATTGTGAATGAAAACAATTAAAGTAATTTTCTGCGAAATAATTCACATTTTTATTGTATTGGTAAGCGAATTGTTGCAAGTTATAAAGTTATAGTCAATAATTTTCTTCAATATAAAAACATATTTTTTTTTGAATATTTAAATTATTAAGTAAAAAGCGTAGGAGAAATGCTAACTTGTAGTCAATTTCACATTGAACAAAAATACGGACAATTTTTCTTATACTATCGAAATACAATTTTCAAACACGCGTTTTCATAAGTTATCGTCACTTTAACCTTTTAAAATTACACTCTTTATTATTAATTTACCTAATTAATTAAAACATGTTATAACAACGTGTTAAAACTTACAAGGAGTCGGTGCCAAGTGGACGGTATAATTCGATTTATCTGATATGTAATCAAATAATCGTCTCCTCGTATCTTTAATTGCTTGATATAAAATTATATTTCGCGTGCTTGTGTTTTAGAGTTTGATTGGTCCAACGTTGAGTACTTTTGATAATGTGTGCAATAATTATACTTTGAGTTTGAATTAAATAAGTATTTGAATGTAGAACCCTCTGGTTCGACTCTGGCGGCATCACCGCCATACCTATTTCTGCCTCATAATAGCAGTGTTAAGCGATGCTGTGTTCTGGTTTGAAGGGTGTTATGGTAAGGGAGGCGTACCTTTCTGAGGCATTTTAGTTAAGTTCTTAAGAGTCACTTCTTCTGAGGACTAAACTGGAATGCCCCACTGGGCATCTTTGGCCGACCTCAGGTAGGAATTTTATCTTATCTGGGGTTGATTACAGATGTAGATATTACGAATGCATGCTCGTCTGCTACTCTTTGAAGGTTTACATTTTGGGTGCCTTTGCATAATGCTACATACAAACGATACGAACTTTGGCAAAGGGAGATCTCCCGCTGGGCTAGGTGATCATGCCCGGGGAGCGGCCGTGGTCCATCAGTCTCAGTTCGGAGCTTGTATATGCATCATATACAAGTACCGAACCGTATTGTATAACATCTTATGTTTAGAAAACTTCGATAGCGTGATTCAGCAGCGCTATCTCTTGACAAGTAGCGGGAAGTCGCTACAGAACCTTTAACAGTTTTATATTTAATAGGTTTTAAGAAATATGTGTTTAGGGGTTAAATATATTTTTAAAATTGTAATACATAAAAAAACAAACAAATTTACGCAGGTGTAATTATTCGTATGTACAAAATCAGCGTTTATATAAATTTAATACGTAAATAGAGGGTATGTGGCGGCTTGCTTACACAACTTGTGGCGCCACCTTTAAATGCCATATTATTTTGAGATTGTGTAATGTCAATGCTCCACAGTATACATCGGGTCCTAAAATTCTTCGGTCACGTGGCACAACGAGACCCAGACAACTTGGAGAAGGTGATAGTCGTTTGCCAAGTGGCTGGAAAACAGCAGAGGGAGGTCACCGACCCGATAGACAGACGTTGTGAAGGAAATAAGCAACACCACAGTTTACCATTATATGGAATTAACACAAAATCGCATTATATGGTCCATAAACGAAGCTGTTCTTGATGGTCACGACCCTTAGTCATGGGGAATCAACTAAGAAGAAAAGAGGAGGTCAATAAGACATATAAGCTACAATGCAGGCGCAACTACATAGCTTTGAGCCTCAATGATTTTACTCATACCTGTCGATAGTTTCTGATTAACTGTTAAAAATTTTTGTTATAAGTTGATACAAAATAAAATAAATATTTTTATACATTGTAGTGCACTTTATTTATTTAATACATTAAGAATAGTAAAAGCCTCTTAATATTATAGGAAAGTATTCGTCAATGTGAAATTAAAATAATTATTTCCATAACTTTGTAAGGCACTCCATTTTTAATTTCATTTGACAAATAGGAATTTATTTTTTAAAATATAAAAGTTTGTTAAAAAACCACACGGTTCACATGCTTAATCGATACATATTTTAATAAAAAAAAGAAAATTAAGATGGCTGCCCCTAACTGTTATTTAACAGCTGATTGTACATTTCGTATTTACCGTTCTTATTTTATTTTATACGGCACCATCAATTATACAATTAGTGAGCTTTATTATTTAAATAAAATCTTTTAAAGATTACTTATCCGTAGTTCTATCTATTTTTCTTAAGTTTCTTAATTAAATTATTGTTACATTTCAATTAAAATTCAATTTAAGATGGTGGTTTCGTAGATTCATCAGCTGTTTTAGTGACGTGCTCGTCTTCTCTCTGATACAGATAACTGGTTGCCGGTGTTGTTGTGCTTTGGCTGTTGGGTTGGTATGAGTTCTGTTGATATTGGTTCTGTTGTCCGTAACCGTTTTGACGGTTTTGGTCGTAACGGTCGTCGTTGCGGGTTGGTTGCTTGTAGATGCCTTTGTCCGATTGGCTTACTCCACTGGAATTAAAAAAAAGATAAATATCGAAGAACCAACTAAATTACTATAGTTACAATAAAATGATATATAGGACAGAAGTCCAACTAGAGATAGGGAAGCAGATCACAGATGGTTTCCTTATAAGTATATCTTACGAGTTGCAATATCCTTCGAAATAAATAAGATCACCTCTACGCTATTTTCATAATATAGAAATAGTGAAGCTACCGCTTCAGCCTAATATCGACCAGATTTTTATGTAAGCGCCTGAAGTTAACAAATAGCTACAACACAGTTGCAAGATAAACTATCACAAAACCATTGACTTAAAAAATAGATGGAATGTTTATAATAGCACATTATACGTCATTGTAAATGATGTGCCCAACAATAAAGGTTTTCTTACAAAATAGTACTATATAATCACACTTTTTGTCATAAGCAGCCTTATCCATGTGGCACTGATCACTACCAGTAAACTTACGTTTGAATGAGAGATACCTATTCCTTAGAGTGCAGTTATTAAAAACTAATTATAACATAAACAATTATTAAGAAACATAATTTACATAAGAGTATTGCTATATAAGAATTTACGTGATTTTAATGAGGTAAATGTGAACGAATATTTAAATAATATTAGTAGATATTATGGTTCTTTAACAAAGATTGGATTCGTGTACATTTTCAGTATTCGCAAGTACCTACTTCTATCATGTCACTATTTCACTTTACGATACCTTTGATCCCTATACGGCCTCCGTTCCCCCACGTTCCGCCAGCCGCTACCCTGTCCATACCCACTGGCAGGGTACCCGCTCTGTCCGTACCCACCGGTATCCTGTCGGTACCCGCCCGAGTACCCGAGCGAATAATCCGGATCCCTGTAACCAGTGTACCCGAGTGTGTGACAACCGTTTTATTAGGTTGTTTAGGTGTGTTTGTCTAATAGAAGTAGTATTATTGCCTTTCGTTAGTGTAGGTTACATTTAAATATAATGTTTGTGAATTCGTTGCCCGTATATGAAATGATATATCAGTTATTATTAAAAGAGCCAAATATCGTGTCCACCACCACCACTGTTAATTAAATAATATATTTGCTCATGTCAGAAATAAATTGTTCTGTTATATTCGGTTTCCACCACTAACATATGTTTAAAATACATACGTGTAATAAAAAGCATGTTAGGTAGTACCTATCGTGAGATTAAAAAAAATAGAATTAATAATTCTAACGAACTTATAAAACAATAATATTTTTGTTAAAGACTTACCTCTGGTCCCTATATGGCCTTCGCTCTCCCACATTGCGCCAGCCGCTAGCCTGACCGTAGCCCTGTCCATACCCGGCGGCCTGTCCGTACCCCTGCCCATACCCAGCAGCCTGTCCGTACGCGGTAGAGACGTCCTGTCGGTACCCGCCGTCCGAGTACCCGACTGAGCCGCGGTAGTCCACCGGATCTCGGTAGGTGGAGTACCCGCCCGAGTAGCCTGAGCTCTGCCAACCACTGCCTGACTCGGGTCTGGAATTAGCAAGTCCAAATATTTAAATACGTGAATGATTCTTAAGTAAATTGTATTCCTGTTTCAAAGTTAGTGTTTCGCAAGAATAAGTAAGAATTTTAAAATTCAGAATGGTATGTGTATGAAATGTGATGAACTTTAATCTAAATCAGCTTTAATCTAGTCAGGTTAGCGACAAATTGTAAAATTACCTAGAATATTCTGGTCTAGACCAAGCCGAGGTAGCATCAGGGCGGCCGGATGCGAAGTAGTACCCTCGACCGCCCGCATCCCACCCCGCCTGGCCGCGATACGTTTCGTCCCATGGTCTGAAACTTTAAATAATTCCAAGTTTGAGAAACGATATAAAATGTCAAGTGATTTGCATTACCAGAAGGAGCAAACAAGTTTGCAGTGCACCTGATCGTAAATACAACTTTAGATAGGACAAAAGATTCACACTACAGGAGATCAGCCATAGATGCACTGCTAACTTAAGGACTAAGGTAAAATTTCATACATATTTCATTCGTTTGTTATCCGAACATGCAGTAGTGTATTTCTATGTATTTGTTAAGATTATGTTAATGATTATTATAAAAATGAACAGTTAAATATCTGATTACCCTGATAACTACGTGGGAGTAACATAATTTAATTAATTAATACAGTTATTTATTCATTAAATTACATTTTCGTAAACCAAAGTCCGACCAAAACGGGCTTATCTAATCCGCTGTCTGTGAGCGATAAAAAATAAAACAAAAACACATGCTTTGACTTATTAATATGCATTTTAGTTCAGTAACCGGCTCAATCTATCCGTGTTTAAATCTTGGTCAGTGAAAAAAAAGTCTTGTTAAAATATATTAAAATGTACGCAACCGAATTGCACGAATAACGGGTTTTTTCGTTATTCTCCGAATGATATTATACCTATTACTCTTCAATAATTTATTATCTTAACAACCGTAGATCAAACAGATATGAAAAGAGAAGAAAACCCGATATGAGATAATAAAATGAACAATACTTTTTTAAATTATACTCCTTGTATAGAAAAATTGAACATACTGTAGGTATTTTCAGCATGTCAAAAAAATATCGCGCGCCATAAGGATGTTGCATATCGGAGCGGAATCGATATCTAAATTCTTTGCAATTTAAAATATTTCGCAAGATAATAATGATACCTACTAGTCTCTTAAAATAGTTACAAGAATAAAAACAATCTAGATCTAGATGCCACATAAAAAAGTTCATTTGACTGTATATAAACAGTTGTTTGTACTGTGGTTTGTATCTACTGTTAATAGGCTAATGACACATGTTTGAATAAAGAATCTTGTTGCAAATTGGATAATTGTATAGAATTAATGTTGGCATCTCACTGATGATTTATGAGGTGTTTCTATTGTCTTTTAGATGTATGATACAAATTACATACGAAGTTCTCACGTGTTAAAAGTGCCGTTAAGCTACAAAAATGAACTTATCCACGATTGATTTAAATCTTGACTTTCATGGAAGATATTTAAACATTAACGTCAAAGATTTTTAAATATGTGTAATATTCCTAAAAATGAAAACAATGTGATAATTATTCACATCTTTAATCTTAATATGTAAGATATAATAATAAGTATTAAGTTGACTTATATGAAATATTATTTATTAAATAATATAAATACAAATTAAAAAAGTGTACTGGCTACAATTTTATTTACAGAAAAAAAGAAAATGGTTGGCATAGAGTTCATTACACCAAACGTCCATTTTAACAATGGCGGATAATTTTCCGCGTTGGCGGCAAATAGAACTGTCATAGCTCCCGTGTCAAATGTCTACCGTTATGTTACATTGATCTAATTCGCCATATTATTATTATATGGTGAATGAACATGGGAGAATCATGTAATTTGGTGAAAGCGATTATTATGGTCAATGCTATTGATGTATTTGACATAGTGCTTACTGACCTTATTCGTTGGTCATTGACCATAGTTCTAAATCTATGGTCACGAAAGAATGAACTGAATTTTCAATTTTAATACTAAAAATAATATACTACAATTTACAATCATCGTCCTATATTTATTAAATCCGTGATGTTTTTAAGGACAACTAACTTTTCCATTCTACAAATTAACGTTTCTACGAATCCATACTTGAACAGCCTGATAGTATATGTTTTAGATTCCCATTTTTGGACAAAGGCCTTAACTGACACATAAGATTTAACTTATTGCTAAAAGCTTAACTAGATTTTTTATAAATTTTGATAGCATATACATACCTATCATGAGGTCCTCGTCCAACTCCGGGACCGTATCCACCATAATCATCATATCCAGTTCCTCTATCATACCGGTCGTCGTAGGCTGGTCGCCGGTATCCATACCCTTCGTACCTGCCCCCATATCCCTCATCATATCTGTCGTAATATGGCCTCCGTTCTCTGTATGAATCTTCGTAGTACGGCCTATCGTATCTATCTCTGTAAGGATCTCTTAAGAACCTGTCATAGTAATCTGGTCTGTATTTATCTCTATCGTCGTACCTATGCCTGTCTCTGTCTCTCCTACCGCCACTAGGACGGTCTCTGTCTCTATCTTTGTCGTCATAAGGTTTTTTCTTGTCATCGTTGTTATCATCTTCTGTGCCGTTCTTTGGGCTATTCTTTCTGTCAGAATTATATCTTCTGTCATCATCATCATTATCATAGTTCTTGTTTCTATCGTGTCTGTTTCCGTACGTAGGTCTGTTTGGTCGTCGATCGTCATCGTACCTGTCTCGACCTCTATCATCATCTCTATCATCATATCTATCATCTAGACATCGACCACATTTAGATCTATCATCATTAAATCTTCCAGTGCCATATCTTTCATAGTAACTTCTCTCTTGTCTAATAGTTCTATCGTTGTCACTGGGTGTTAGAACAGCGGAGAGAATCGTTTCTTCTCCATTCACTGCAGTAAATTGGACTAGACTAGCTAGAATAGCTGCGATCAAAGGCTGAAACAAACAATGCGAAAATAATTACCAACTGTTATTTAACAAAACAGGTGTTATACATTTTCGTGGTTCATCTGTGGTGGTATCGCGGTCACTCCTATGTCAGTATAAAGTACAAGTACTTAATTAATGGTACCAATTTTGTAATCTGAATAAAGGTACGTTACAAGCATAGATATATTATCCTAATGGTTACAAGTGACTAAAGGCGACTATGTCACCTTAACATCGGTCTATTTAACATCAACATAATCTGAGTCTTACATGTCGTACCAGGTTAATTAAATGTAAATGCAGTTTTTATATAAACTTAGTAATAAAATAGTTTCCATCTGATCATGTCAGATTTCTGCGACATGATAATCCTGAGAAATACAAACAGTAGTCATGTTACATTAGATCGTTAACGATGTACGAGTATCTCATAATAGTGGTTATCTACGTAAGATCTTATCCCGTTTGTTTAACTGTGATACATAATGGAGGTTTTTGCACATTAAACTAATTTACGATTTCGTCATAGCTTATTACTATAAAAAACATCACGTGTCTTACTACTAACAATACTTGATATAGACTGAATTTTATCTACTAATTTTAGTTTTTAAAGTGATTTGTCATTAGAGTTACGAGTTTATACTGCCTAATGGTTTTAATCGATTTTTATAAACATTTAAAAAATATGGCTTTCACACTTGTTTAAATGTTTCTATATTATTTGGTGCACCCTTGATGCCAATAATCATAACACCAGCAATCTGGCGTTGATATCTATGACCGACACCAGAATGTTTTATATTCAAATGGATATTCCTAGCAACACAAACATGTCACATTCTTTAGGTAAACCTAAATAAAAACTCTACGTCGCTGTTATTACAATCAGAAATATAATGTGTAGCGGTAGAGCCATAATGCAACCACATCAAAACTCTTAACTCATTGTAAGAAAGGTTTTATTGACCTAATTCATATGTAGAAAAATTACAGTTACGGACCTACTTATTCACGTATAAAAAACAAGACTACCTTCATACGGCCGTTAAAAGCCACAAAAAATTGCTCACAACATCCGTTGGTCATTAAATCCCAAAATATGTATTATGATTCATCAGCCCAACTTAATTGACCCTACTACGCATGGGTCAAAAAAACTTACAATAGTAATTACACCAAGGTCCGTATTCCGGTTACCGCCATTTTGTTTCACCCCGTGTGACGTCACCCATTGTTTATGGAGGTCGCGTTATAAATGCAATCGTTACGTTAAATATGTATCATTTGCATAACATATTATATTATAACAATTGGTGGTTTTAATGATAATTTGGAATAATTTGATTTATTCTAAGATCCAGGAAGTGTTTTTGATGTTTTTGTGCCGTTATTTTACGATTGTTGTAAGTAGATTCTGCGTAGATGTAGGAGTTATTGAACATAAACTTAACTATATAAATATCATTTAATATTAGAATGTTTTAAAACCACTTATAGTTTAAAATTAACATCTTTTTACCGGCAATTATTAAGTGTTGTAATGATATGCTCAGTGGAAAGTCAAAAGTTAAACTGTAGATTTATGGAACAAGATGAACCAAGTGCCCAGTGTCTTCACACCACACATACTTACCAATATTGTGGAAATATCCCGATTTATAGACGTTCTCACGATGCTTTCCGTCACCGTTAGAACAAATCATTATTAATTTAAAAAGCGCTAACCAAATAAATCGACGCGAGGACGCATCGGTATAACATGTACTAAGGCCCTTAATCGTGGGATACCCAAATGTATACCACCCAGCACACTATACAAGTCAGTATCATGTAATAGCTTTATAATTATCATCAGAACAATGAATGAAAGGTTATGGGATTCGTTTTGTTAATGCTTAAATGCAAGCATAATCACTATGTTGTACGAATTGTACGCGTATCGTGCGCATACTAATCATTATACTGACATTCATTAAATTTAAGCCCAGGATTTTTTATAATATAAGAGTAGCAGACGAGTATGCAGTCCACCTGATGGTAAGTGGTTACTGCCGCCCATGGACATCCGTAATCAACCCAGATAGGATTAGATGTTCCTACCTGAAGTCGGCCACAGATGCGCCGCTACCCCTGAAGACTAGGCTGGAACGCCTCGGAAAAGTATAACTTCCTTACCACCCCACTATACATACATTGATACTAGGCTGTGCTCGTAAGCTGTCATTTTTATTGATATGTAGGGGTAATTATGGGATGTTATTGATTATATGCTGTAAAATTAAAATCTTGAATACATACACAACCTTCTATTAATAAACTGTCGAGAAAGAAAGAGTCATACAGATTGTATACAATAAATGAAATCTGTTTTTATATGAGTTATTATTTCCCATAGCGCGGTTGTCATCATTTAAATTTTGTTATGTGCTACAAATAAAAGTGTCGGAAACATAGAGTAAGTACATTTTACCTCTAAAGACAACCTTTTCTTAGTAAACTGTCAAAAAGATAGAGTCATACAGATTGTATACAATAAATGAAATTTGTTTTTTTTTTTATTTTTATATAAGTAATTATTTCCCATAGCGCACTTGTCATCATTAAAATTTTGTTATGTGCTACAAATAAAAGTGTCAGAAACAAAGAATAAGTAAATTTTACCTCTAAAGACAACCTTTTCTTAGTAAACTGTCACAAAAGATAGATTCATACAGATTCTATACAATAAATGTTTTTTTTTTTTTTATATATAAGTTATTATTTCCCATAGCGCAGTTGTCATCATTAAAATTTTGTTTTGTACTACAAATAAAAGTGTCAGAAACATAGAGTAAGAGCATTTTACCTCTAAACATAACCTTCTCTTAGTAAACTGTCAAAAAAGATAGAGTCATACAGATTCTGTACAATAAATGAAATATGTTTTTTTTTTATATGAGTTATTATTTCCCATAGCGCAGTTGTCATCATTAAAATTTTGTTATGTGCTACAAATAAAAGTGTCAGAAACAAAGAGTAAGTACATTTTACTTCAAAAGAATTAGCTAGAAGTAGTTATTATTTATGGTCTTCATAGGCTTTTATGTGTACAAATAAAAAAACAGTAATTTTATTTATATCATATAGAAAGGAAAACTTTTTAATCTTTAAATATGGTACTTCTACATAGACCTACATCAGTTATTAATTCTATTTATCTAATGACTTGCTTGCCAAAGATTAAACTTTGTCAAATTCAAATGTCAAATATTGATCTTTTTAGGCAAAAAACAGATAGATTGATTATTGATCAGGGGCGCTAATCTACCTTATTTGACCCCACTTTTATGTATGCATGTAAGTAACGGAACCCTTTATGTATGTATGTGTAACGGAATCTTTGTACCTACTCGATTTTTATCCACTTTGAACGGTCTGATTAATTTAAAATTTTGAACAATTATCAAGAACACGATTTAAATATATTTATCCCATTCATCAGGATCGTCAGGAATCAGGATTAACGATTTTCCTTGTGCGATTTCAGCGTAGTTATTAGTTTTTAAACTATAATTATTGTCTTATTCTTCTACACAGATCCTAACTGTACATTCAAGATACAGTGATAGGTAGTCGCAAAAAATTATATCTATTTTTTATAAACTAGTTAGAGATAGCGTCTACTTGAACACTAACGATATCGGAGGATAATCGGCGCGAATAAATTACACCAAGCGAGTTACCTGGTAATGACCTCTCTGTGGTCATTTCCTATAAATTATTGTCACCGTCCAGATAAGATAAGTGCTTTAGGTGGCTTAGGCTATATGAACAGGATACTGTAAGTTATCACTGCTTACTAATTGTTATTATTTAGTAATATTAATTATTAGTTGTGGTTTTACTACCATTTTGGTAACTTTTTCTAAGGTTTTGGAAATTCGTAAACGATGATTCTTTGAAACAGAACGTTTGTAACTCGTATGGATATAAATTGTTTTGGCTTTTAAAATAAAAAAAAGCCTTACTTTATTTTTATGGGTTTAAAGGCGACTTGATTATGTGTTAGCTAAGTATAAGGAAAGCTGAGTGAAAATCATCAGCTCTTGTCTAGGTTTGGTCAGGAGGTTGGAGAGGAGGTCAGGTCAGGTGTTTAATTTTTAAATTTAGTTTTCTTGTATGTACCGGAATACAAGTAATAAACATTGCTGCTGTAAGGCTAAAATGGGTACGGTTGTGCCGCCCCGCATACACTGATAATTAAATCACTTTTTAATAATTTTGGAGAATATAAAATTGTGATTATAAAAAAGAATATAGTAAGCTTGTCTATTGACTTTAAGCATCATGTGTTAACTACCCAAATTATAAATTAAAAGATAATAATTATAATAAGTATACTTATTAAAAAAATCTAGTTAAGTATCAAATAAACCATGCTATTATTTAAATGGCGCCTTTTCTACTGCGAGTATTTTAAATTACTATAAACAAGAATGGCAAAAACTCACCACCATCGCCGCTCGGCCCATCTTGAAATACAGCCTATAAACCGCAACTGCATATAAAGTTCATTATCTTCTACCTACAGTACATTTACTTAGCAGCATAGAAACCAGTTTGCATACCGTTGAACTTAACGCGTAAATTAAAAATAAATTTACATTGTCTATGGTCAACTGTCAAAACTATATGAAAGTATAAAACAAAGAAATTGTATTTTTATTTCGGTTGGGTGCTCCGTGATGCGCAGATGCGTGTAGCGTACTGACCAGCCGCGCATGCGTCCTGCGCTTATAATAATTACGGTAATTGTTGCTTTTTTGTTTGTCCATCCGTCTATCTCTCGAGGGCCACCAGTTTTGAAGGTTACTCATGGTGTATAGTATAGTTTACAATAAATACCTCATTTTATGTCAATAGCAGAGTTTTAGCATTAAAACGGACTCTACGTAGAGCATATCTTACATATTACTATTGTATTGGTAAGATATGCATAATTATATGTTTAAAAATTGACGAGTTACTGAAAAACATGATATTAATTGAATATTTAGCATTGATAAAATAAATTATTTCAAAAATCATTTTCATACATATTTTTGAAAATGAGTTTTTCGACATTTATCTTAAATCAAATACTCACAGCTAAAGAACCAAAAAAAAAGAATAACATGTTAATAAGTTGCTAATTTCCTATTAAAAAAAAAACAAATCATGCAATTATTCGCCGAGTTAAACTATTTATATTTTATATTTTGTTACCGAATTGATCCTACAAGAGGTGAATCATTGGCCCGTATGATCTATGGCAAATCATCCTCTTTATGGTGTAAAACATAGGTATTATATAATAAATTAATAAAACATATTATTGTTACTACTACTTTATTTAGGAGTCAGATCGTACAGTGAGCAAATAGGAAGAGGAAACGCTATTGTTTCACACGACACACCATTCCCATTGTCGTTTTTATGGTGATGATAACGCTATGGGATTAGGTTTTTGCCATGGTAGAGTTGTTTTTTTGTACTACAGGTAATACGGGAAGCTGACTCTCCAGTGCTATTAATATCGGTGCAATAATGTAGTAGTGTGACGTAATAAATGAAGAGACGTGGTGGATTATGAATTTATTTTAGACCAGTGGTTTTTTGAAATTTCGCGCGTGTAGTTAATCGTAACTTTCTGTAACGGTAACGAAAATATTTAGTGCTGCTACACGTACATGTTATACCTCAATAGGTGTAAATAGGTGTAATTTTGAGTCGACAGGAGGTTTCTAGGAGGCTCCGGAGGCTTTTTGAATTCTATTTTGAGCTGATTGGAAATATAAAAAACCGTGCGAGCTAACTTGAGAGTTGCGTAGAATTCGGCAACTCCCATGGAGGAGTTATAATAATACAGGTATATAATAAATAGTTCATTTTTATGTAAGTAAATTGAGCTATACTATTGTGAACAATCTGTTAAAAGTCTACTAAACACCTGATTAGTAGATTATTATATTTCCTGGTTACATTTTCATATTTTACAAACATTTCAAAGTGTCGTCACGCTCTAGTCTCAAGTTTTCACGCATGTTTTCGTAGTCGTAGCTCTACAAAACGTTCTTCTATTTTTTGACTCTAAATTATTAATTATAGATACTATAAACAGTTTCCACTTACTATTGGGTGAAATGTATGTATGAGATAAACATGAAATGCAGTTTCCCATACAACAATGGAAACATGCCTCATCGGAGGTGCGAACCCAAACCGCCGGCACCGGACCGCGTCGTCATTGTGCTTCGGAAACCAACGAACCTTGCAGCGACCGTGTGTAAGATGCGTTAACATATTGTTAACTGGTGTGATATAGTTTATATTTTATAATATACGAGTTAATGCACCTGAGTACACTTGCATGAACTATAACATGGTTCTTCATGTAAAATGAGTGCGTATGAGTATTCGTTTTAGTAAAACATTAAGTAAATCCTTACTAATATTATAAATCCGAAAGTAACTCTGTCTGTCTATCTGTCTGGTTGTCTCTTCTACATGCCTAAACCACTGAACCGATTGTAATGAAATTTTGTACAAAGATAGTCTCAGACCCGAGAACGGACATAGGATAGTTTTTATCCCGGAAATCCCACGGGAACTAGGGATGGCGATCTAAGATCGATTAATCGAAGAATCGATCTTTTGGACCAAAAGCTTCGATTATTTTAATCGATATTAGTAAGGATTGAATCGTGAACTATGCATTTGATCAAGTGATGATCTTTAGCAAAGTTGTTGTCCATGAGCCCAAGAAGGTTCCAGAGTTGGTACGACCAATTTTCGCCAGATGGCGCCACTGTCGTTCCAATAAAGGTACGAATTTTCAGTTTTATGTATGTTAGTATGTCATATTATTTTCGTTTAAACGCGGGCGAAGCCGCGGGCAAAAACTAGTTTAAAATAAACTTCATGTTATAGTTAGATTTTATAGTATTTATACCCTTTATTATTTACGGTTACTAATAAAAAATCTTTCAATTGTACCAGTAACTGAATTAGAATAATTTAAATATTAAATTAGATCATTATGATGAGAAGCATAAAGTTTAACTTGCAATTTTCTTTCTTATTAATTAATTAATAATAATTAATACTATTGTTTTTAAAATGTTATGTTATTAAAATAAACTAAAGTATACTGGTATTTTTCCATTCCAAAAAAAATAATAGAGTTATCTCAAGCTACCTAAAGCCTTAAAGACTGAAACTTGTATATTTATTTATTCTGAAAGTAGATAAAAACAGGGGAAGTATAAATAACAGCAGGATGCTTTTTTTTATTTTTTTTTTATAATATAAGAGTAGCAGACGAGCATGCAGTCCACCTGATGGTAAGTGGCTACTGCAGCCCATGGACATCTGTAAACAACCCCAGATAGGATTAGATATTCCTACCTGAGGTCGGCCACAGGTGCGCCGCTACCCCTGAGGACTAAGCTGGAACGCCTCGGAAAAGTCTGTCTCCCTTACCACACCCTTCAAACCGGAACACAGCAGCGCCTTACACTGCTGTTATTAGGTAGAAATAGGTGTGGCGGTGGTGCCGCCGGAGTCGAACCACAAAGGGTTCTACCACCTTCAAAATGTATGTAGTATCTACATTGTCTTTGAACAATATGTATACTTACGACATCCCGTATTTCGCAATTATTAGAAAAAAATCGTCCTCATTACCGCCATAAACACCATAATTTGTACCTACTTTGTACCCCATGGACATGGGTAACAAATGATGTTCCCCGCCCAAAACTCAAATAAGTGGCAATAGTCTCTTGTCGTTGGTCATTGACATTGAGGTGAATCACGAGGTTATCTATGGTCATTTACTATTTTTTACATAAAAGTTGAAAATCTCCGCATGCAAGAGTACCTATGTCTGCTTGTTATACACACATTTTAATGACACCGAACATATAAAATATGTAGGTATGTGATACAGTACATTCACATGTATGTATCTCTGTAGCAGACGAGCATGCATGCAGTCCACCTGATGGTATGTGGCTACTGCCGCCCATAGACATGTGTAATCAACCCCAGGTAGGATTAGGTAGACCTGAGGTCGGCCACAGATGCGCCGCTACTCCTGAGGACTAAGCTGGAACGCCTTGGCAAAGTATCTCTCCCTTACCACACTCTTCAAACCAAAATACAGCAGGGGTTAACATGCTGTTATGAGGCAGAAGTAAATGTGGTGATGGTGCCGCCGGAGTTGAATCACAAGGGGTTCTACCATCTTCAAGTTGTGCGGGATTACACATAAAATTTATTAAAAGAGTATATAACCATATCTAGACACCTTTTGTCAGATTTTGTTAGTATTTCCATAATAAGGTGCTAAAAATGTAAAAAGTAAACACTATTTAACCTAACTGTACCTATTTGTGGTGCAAAAAAGGACCCCAATCGTGTCCCTATTTCAATTGGAAAGTTCCTTAAATACCATGTAACCTACTTTCTTTTCAGTACTGTGACTATTGAAAAACACAAATACCTTTGTATGCAGTCACATAACTAATCGATTGACATTATGTTAATAGATTATAACGAATTGAAAGCTGCGTCTGATTGACCTATTAATAAAAAGTCACAGCATATTAAAGATGATAGAAGAACCCTTCGTGGTTTGACTCCGGACCACCGGACTGCCACACCTACTTCAGCCTAATAAAAATCACTGTTTTTCATCACTTTAATCGTTGTTTTGTGGAACGTCTGTTTCATTAAGATATACGAGGCGTTCTAAATTTATTTTTATGGATAGAAACTCGTCTGTTGCGGACCTGAAGTAAGACTATCCTACATGAGGTCGATTATGTATGTATGCCAATTACCACCAGGAGGACTGGATACTCCTTTGCTATTTATATAATGTAAAAAATAGTATTTTTTATATGAATTTGGCATCACTGACACCAGTTTTATAGCGGCATGCATATTCTATAAAGGATGAAATCAAATGATGAAAGATAAGGCGGTTTTACGAAAAGCTCTACTATTGTAATACTAAAAATATCTGCCACAAATTATATACAAAACCAAACTATAAAACTTGTCCATTACTTCCATTAGTGAAGGCATTTCATTAAACAAGAATCGGAGGCAATATTGAGGCAATTTGTTATCACAACGGAATCCATTTTTCATTGGACGCTACATTAAGCTCTATGCTTATGTGGGCCAAGTTCGGAAACTATTTTATACTCTGTCCTATTTTTATTTGAAAAAACTAGAGATAATATCATTAACATTGAATAAATCTTATTGTGACCAGATTTGAAGGACGCAATCTGGATTTCTAAATATAAGTTGTGGAAAGCTTATTAAAACCCGCAATTTTTTTTACGTTACGTTACTTTAGTTAAATAGTTCTTCATAAGAAAAATACAAAATTACATTCTGGACGTATTGTATATCTGTAAATTTGTTACCATTTGATAACCGCAGATTAAAAAACATGACGACCCCTGTGGCGGAGCGGTCACCATAACGGTCTGACACGCAGTGAGTTGCGGGTTCGATCTCCGGTCAAATAGATATTTAAATAATGAATTTAGGTTTCTATTGTGGATATTTGTGTTGGCACCTACAGGACTAGAAAAATCCTAGTGTGGGCTATGAGTGTCGAAATCATTATTATTATAATTTATGTACAGACAGAAAATGGATATAACGAAATTATAAGGCCATCAATTTTATTATTTGGCTACGGAATCCTAAAACATGATACACATTTCGAAATCCACTAACTAATAAACGCAAATATTTGTACCAATCGTTGGTCAAACAATCAAGCTTCGACGTAAGCCGTCAATCACGGCTTTGCTTGTCTTGTGTTGGGCCCCAATTGTTTGCACCAATTAATTATTCACGTGGCAACCAGACGTGGGGTGCGAACTAAGGGTGTAACGACCCTGTTGCTGACCGTGCGTGGACATTTCATTATTGATGTAGATACTCGTACAATCAATAATAAAATATGATTTTGATAGAAAATA
The DNA here is from genome assembly GCF_041222505.1 of Epargyreus clarus. NCBI lineage: Eukaryota > Metazoa > Arthropoda > Insecta > Lepidoptera > Hesperiidae > Epargyreus > Epargyreus clarus. Next base: position 14,028,401 of record NW_027332212.1, read on the forward strand.
GACAGAATAAATGTGTAGTCTGATGAAGCATTGCCTGTCAGAGTTATTCGGAATAATCAACACTACAGCTCATCTCTTCTCAAATAAAGGCAGAATAAAGCAAAGTATGTGCAACGTCCACACATATGTATAACGAGCTTTTGCCCGCGGCTTCGCTCGCGTTACGAAGTAATATTTTCGTCCTCTATTTTATCCCCTTGGGGGTACAATTGATCAAAATCCTTTCTTAGCGGATGCGTACGTCATAACATCTGCCTGCATGCCAAATTTCAGCCCGATCCGTCCAGTGGTTTGGGCTGTGCGTTGATAGATCACTATGTCAGTCAGTCACCTTTGAGTTATATATATTTAGATTAGATAGTTTAAAATTCTATAAGTCTCCAACTTTCGTAGAATCGTTACCAATTTCTAAAGCACCGTCGTTGGCTATCTAAAAACAACAGCTGCATGCTGGCTATATACTTTTATCAACAATACAGTAAGTTGAGTCAGCCAAAAATTTACCGCTTGAAAGACTGTAAGCATATAACTATACTTAACTCAAATTTATGCTAAGTTCAAGGACATTCCTTTGTTAGTCATCACCCGGTATCCAAAGCTGTAGTTCTAAGCTCCACAGTCCATATCGCCCCATATAGGTATTTTGTTATAGCTACCTTACGCCCTTCAGACCAGGACATAGCAGCGCTACAAAGCCATGTATAATGTAGAAATAGGTGTATTGGTTCTCATGGGTATTAACAATCTGTGATCAGATCTACAAGGCTATTTGAAGTTGATACGAACTGATTAAGTCATGTAACACCGAAATGGCTGCATCTTTTCTGTGTTCTTCTAATTAAAAATAAAAATACACAGTGCATAATGTATTTTGGTATAAAAATATTTAATTAATTCTGAAGTTCATATGTTATTCAGGCCTTTGTACATGAAGAAGGCATTTGGCGCATGAAGCTACCACTTCATAATGCATGACACTATCCATTATATTCGATTGTTATGGCACACCTTTGATGTATTGAGTTGTTTGTATAATACCATGTTGGTTTCTTAATAGAAAAGTGGGTCTTAAATATGATTATAAATAGATTTTCAAAAGCACAAATTGATTAAAATATATTTTTTCTTTCATATCCTTATCATAAAGTAAAGAAATTAAAAAAATGACACGTATTTTTATGTCATAGGCAAATATTTGTTTGTTTTTTTAGCGTTAATAAAAAACATTTATTATTATATTCCGTCAATCTGTACCCGTGTTAAAAAAATCTTAAATATGCCTGTTATGTACGTTATGTACATAGATTAGTAAAGATACTTCGCTGTCTTGAAATTGAATGAAGCCACAAACGGCTTATTAGTAAGTTCTTTTTTTGAATTCTTGACTACATGTTCTTGACAAATAAAATCATTTTTAGAGAAAATTTACGAATAAATAACTAATACTGCGTAGTTTACATAATGAATAAATAATTATTTCAAATATTTTAGGGACATTTTAGCACGGAGACGTGGCAAAACTTTTTTACGCAGCTATTTCAATTTCTGAAAACTGGGTACATTTTCTTGTTAGGAGTGAGTAATCTTTACTAATCTATGGTTATGTACAGAACTTTAAATTTAACATCATCTTAAATGCTAAGTAAAAATAACTTTGTACTTTATTTTTGACCGAATCCCTAGGGCAATTATACTGAAATTATATCCTACGAGCATAGATTCCTACGAATTACACATTCCAATTTTACTAGAGCGTCTACGCCAATTTGTATTAATAATTATTTCAGAATAGATAAAGGTACGATATTTTTTATTTAATTATTGCTAACCATGGAGCCAAATCACAATATCACTTACTTTCCTTAGATCTTAAGAAATATTTTACATGGTCTATCATTTTACCGTGAGTAAAGATAATATTAACAATTTCAATCTTCCAGAAATTATTATATCTACACACGACAAAAACGACTTCCATCATTGAAATTTACTTTCAACCCCAACACCCTGCTAAATAACGCCTTATCATTGAAAACCCCAATCGTTTTACATACCCTTCGAATAATTCAGTCGACGCTACGCGCGCGTTTCTGACACCCGTTCATGCCGCCATATTGTGAGAAATTCCCGCCTAGAATGTGACAAACGAACAACTATTTAAATATAAACAGCTACAAAACTGCAAAAAATAGTGAAATAATTTTAAGTTAACAGTGAAAATATTGTAAATTAATTTTAAATAATATTAATGCACTTACAATATTATATATTACATTTGCAAGTTCACGTGAAAGACCACAGACAGCGCTTCAATAGAACATCAGTCAGATGTGGATATTTAATATAAAATTATTTTACTATTTAGGTACACTAACAAAGTAATTAGATATGAATACAAAATTAAAACTAATAAACAATCATACTATGTTACTGAAAAGTAAATACGTAATATGTACTTTTTAGTAATTTACAAAAATCATTTAAATAAGTATTCAATTCTTAAAATGTTATTTTGTGAATAATTCAATTGTGATTAAGGTGGTCAGTTCTTAAATAAATCGATTTATATGTATTTAGTTGAGAACTCGAAAACACTTCTTAAGGAAAAGCTTTTATAAATTTAATTTATGCACATACTTAATTATTTACCGAATAATATTTAATTATATACCTAATAATTTTGAGAACTTTATTTCAAGTTTAAAATCCCTGTTCCTTAAACAATTTATTTTTAGTAATTCCCTAAAACATATCATTTTTTTATGTTAAGCATTTATTCGTACTATATTTTAGGAGCTCAAACAACTCTCCATTATTTTACGAGAGTAATAAACGTAGTAATAAAATTAAGCCCGCATTGTATAAGCATTTAGTAAGTGCTAACAGTGTGTTATCATCAAATATAACACCGTTTTGTCATGCAGTTAACTTGTTATCAAACAAGTGTAAAGTTAGGTGCGAATCTGAATTTTTATTTGTTCAATTATAAACGACAGACTTACAAAGTTTCTGTCGTATTGAATATAAATGTACATACTCGTAAAGTTTGCTAAATATTACTTGACGTATTTAGTAGGTAAGTTTTAAAATATTGGAAATTTTGATATACATTGGACGTGCAATGTAGAGTCGCAGTGTTTAAAAATAAAAGGAACATTATAAAAGTTGTAAAAAAGAAATGTGCTCGAAATATTTAAAAATCAAATATGGCCGTATGCTGGAGCCATGGCGTTAAAGAACTTGCAATTGTTCCAACCACTGAAGCACGATATGGTGTACCACCACCGCCAGGCTACTCCCATGAAAGCGCCGCCTACTGCTTTATCGAGAAACATCTCTAAGTCCGCTGAAACCTTGGTAGCCACGACTAGATGTGGTAAGTTTAATTATTCCTATAATAAAAATGTTATTAAATGGTTATTCCTCAAATTACGGTCTTGGACTATCCTTGTTGGCGGCCTAGTCAATAGATAATTACTCAGGAAGATAATATTTGTCTTTTGCATTTAATGCCTTAGTGCCCTACTACTAGTCCTGCGACATCCAAAAAAGAAGGTAGGCCGAATAAAAAATATTTAATAATTTAATCTTCAAATACATACGAATCACACTTACACTACTCTTGTTTTAAGCCTATGTATTTCCTGCTGTAAACGGTAGAGCCTGTGGTGTTATATAGTATTAGTAACTAATTACCTATGTCTATCCACAACATTATTTTCTTTTGGACATTATGGCAGCACACAAAAGTAAGTTGAGTTGTATGTCTTGGTGTGGTCAGGCGACAGCAACATATTGACAAAGTCATATTACATTTACACTAAAAATAATGTTTAACACGTTTCGAAGACTTATTGAGTTTCTCCGTACAGGTAAGGAGCTGAAAGCCCGCAAAGCCAGGAGTACAGAGCAGCCTGGAGCCGGGCTCGTGAAGGGAGGCAGTTCCCTGGGCCTGCCAGCACTTGTGAAGAACTGGGGTCGTGATGACGACAGCATTAAGAGCAGATCTAGACATGGCAGGTATGTCTCAGTTATTTTTTATCGATTATTATTATTTAAGCGATGTTTTATTAAAAAACTTAGGCGATTGTCATTTAATTTAAAAAAAATGCAGAAGTCTTCGCGACTATCTCGTAAAGATTTAAAATATGAAACTGATTTTTTCCTTTAGTACGTAAGCATAAAAAGGTTGATAATTAGGTACATAACTATGTTCTTGAAATTACTGTCTTAAATTATATTTATTGCATAAGTAATAAGTTTTTTTTTATATATAATGTAGGAGTAGCAGACGAGCATGCAGTCCATCTGATGGTAAGTGGCTACTGCCGCCCATGGACATCTGTAATCAACCCCACATAGGATAAGATATTCCTATCTGAGGTCGGCCACAGATGCGCCGCTACCCTTGAGGACTAAGCTGGAAATCCTCGGAAAAGTATGTCTCCCTTACCACACCCTTCAAAACGGAACACAGCAACTCCTAACACTGCTGTTATTAGGCAGAGATAGGTGTGGCGGTGGTGCCGCCGGAGTCGAACCACAAAGGGTTCTACCACCTTTGAAATAATAAGTAATTAATAAGTATACGAGCAATAAAACCTTCCAAGGTGCCAATCATCATCTGTTAAATAGCCCATTTTGTAGACCGCAACAAATACGAGTATTTTTGATTTTGATTTTTGAATGAGTAATCTAAATACCTACGCATCTACTGAAGATCGCTACCAAATCTTAATGTTGTTTATGTCCATAGGTGATAGCTACATAAACATAAGCTCTTTCCGAATAAAACATGAAAACAAATTGTAATACGTGTGCCGTCGAATAAATATTTAACCGGTAATCAGGCCCTTACCGCCCTCACTTACATGTGTCTATCGACACGCGATCTTGCTTGTCTTTTTATTCTAAATAAAAAAATTGCTTTGATGGTGGTAAAAATTATGAAGGTGGTAAGTAGAATATTGTGGTTCGAATCCGGCGGCACCACCGCTATACCTATTTCTGGCTCATGACAGCAGCGTTAAACCTTGCTGTGTTCTGGTTTGAAGGGTGTGGTAAGGGAGACATAATTTTCCGAGGCGTTCCAGCTTAGTCCTCAGGGGTAGCGGCGCATCGGTAGCCGACCTCAGGTAGGAATATTTAATCCTATCTGGGGTTCATTACAGATGTCCATGAGCCGCCGCAACCACTTACCATCAGGTGGACTGTATGCTCGTCTGCTACTCCTATAATAGAAAAATGCCTTGATCTCAAAATAACTGCCATTTCTAGTAATTGATTGCAAAATATAACGGGACTTTTGCATGGAAATAAAAGACGTTACAGGACTGCAAAAAGGCTATTTTTTAATTCAAACATCTGATTAATAATATTTAAACATACTATAATAGATTAAGGATAAAAAAATTGGCAGCAATGTCTGCCTAATAACAGCAAGTTTAAGCATTGTTGTGTTTTGGTTTTAAGGGTGTGGTATAGGAGACAAGCTTAACACGTTCCCTGCGGCACAGATTTTTCTGTACTTTCCATTACTGCGTTACGAGTTGTTTTAAACCTCGTCCTATATCCGACATTGTGGCGGCACGAGGCGTGTTAAATCCCACCGCCCGAAGGAGACTAAAATCCTTTTTTTGGCGCCAAATAAGACAAAATCGACGGCTTTTGTCTTGATTATTATTAACAATGAGTTGATTAACCTAAAACTGCCGCCGCCCTTGGTTAAATTCGTTACTTTAGATTCTATGGGTAAAATAAAATGTGGGTCTAATGCACCTCGGACCGCACTGAAAAATGGCAGGTTTCCATATAATTTAGTGACGGGAAAATAAATATCGATTTTATTTTATTGTTTTTATTTATCAACGTTATGGACAGAATGAATACAAAAAGGGGAAAAGTTATGGATGTTTTTCATTGAAACATTTCAGACAATAAGGTTTTTTGCAAACAGTGCATTCCGTGAGATTTTTTCGTAGCATCCGACACATCTCTTCTTCTTTGGACCCTTATCGAGATGATGTGCTTACTTTGCAGTGGATTCTGAAAAGTAGGAGCGAGTAGATTAGGGTAAAGAGTAATCGGAATACTCGGTAACGATTTTGCCTACGTTTCCTATATCAATAATGTAGCTACTTAACTTTTGTTTGATCCATAACAGGAAACGTAATTATCTATAATGTAATTTCTTACTATACGGATATACGCCTAGCCTGCCAAGTCTCACTACTGGACTTTCACCTAGACAGAGTATATTTGTGACTTACCTGTTTTTGAAATATCTTCCTGTATTCTGATTCTGGCTCAGATTTTTCAACCGGTTTTTCTTCATCTTCCTCCATGATCAACTTTTTTCGGCAACGTTTCGACATGATAATTTTCAACATAAAGACAGCGGTCCTACTTCGTCGCTACGCAGCCTCGACTGCGTTGCACAACACTAACCACGTGAAGCTAGCGTGGGGTGCGGTACGAGGTGCGTGGGGAAACGTGGCGTTCCCAACCTCGTTCCGCACTGTGTTAGCATTATTATTTGTTCAGTGCGGTACGAGGTCTAACAAACCCGACATTAGGTTGGTGTACCATAGAACTAGGAATCAGTAGCACATCACAAACATATAGTTATCACTCTCCTACACTGAACCAGACGGAAGTTATGCCTCTCGCACCACAGAGAAGTTAAAGTTTTTTCTTACCGCTATAACGATCAGACATGGACGAGGTGTTTTAAGCCGCGTTCCGCAGCTAACGTGTTAACCGAGACGTTTCAATCTTCCGTGATAGCAATGTATCTGTGAACGACCTCAAGTAGGGCTCTACTTTTGTCTGGCATTGATAATAAATTACTATAAGCGGTAATGGCCACGTATTATCATGCCAGTTACTACTTCTAATCATAGATTAGTAAAGATTACTCACTCCTAACAAGAAAATGTACCCAGTTTTGATAATTGAAATAGTTCCGTAAAAAAGTTTTGCCACGTCTCCGTGCTAAAATGTCCCTAAAATATTTGAAATAATTATTTATTTATTATGTAAATTACGCAGTATTAGTTATTTATTCGTAATTTTTCTCTAAAAATGTTTTTATTTGTCAAGAATTCAAAAAAAGAACTTACTAATAAGCCGTTTGTGGCTTCATTCAATTCCAAGGCGGCGAAGTATCTTTACTAATCTATGCTTCTAATAAAAAAAAAAGAAAAAACATTGGTAGATACGTGGAAATTCGGAAAATCCTACCAATTATTTTCTATTTTCTAGACGCAAGCATCGATATCGCGTGCGGCAGACCACTCTACGTGGTTATTATGTGATGGATCGGAAAACGCCCCTTACATTCGGTCAAAAGGTTTCATCGCTAATTAAGTTTGGAAATGGGAAATCGATGTGGAGTTTTAAGATGTTTTGATACGATTTAAACTGACATTTATTCAGATTTAAATACATTGAAGCTTGAACGCAGATTTGCAAAGCTGCAAGCTCAAGCTTGCAAGTCCAACATTCGATTCACGTCCGAGTATAGCATCTAATACATATTGACGACGTCTTCTAATCGATCACAGGTACTTTTAGAATTGTGCTGGCGTCACCAATTTGAGCCCCTAAAGCTTATTCTTATAACCTAATTTCAATCTGTTTTTTTTGATGTGAAACATCTATAGCCGCACGTAAAACCGATTTCTGGCGTGGCGACGCATGCCGTGGCGTCGCCACGCTATACGATGGTATATATATACAGTCTATATGCAGTAGTGTGTACGGTGTGGCGACGCGTCGCCATGCGCAATCGAATTCAATAAATAGTCATCGTTATTTGGAAAAAAATCGTAATATTTTATTTTATCATTATGACATATTTAGTTCCTATCACAATATGTTCTTTTCTGCATATTACTTTTACGAAATAATGTCGATGTTTCACATCTGCCAGGCGTCCCGTGACGGCTCACATTTTTTTTTTATATTATTCTAATATTAAACGAGTATACCCATGCTCGTGACCTGTATAAGTTCTGATATAATCCGCTAGGGACGCTGATTGGAAATAGTATGGGCAAATACGTAAACAAATACCAAAACAGTCATATTTGTCACAACGTAAAAACTCATGGTAAGGGTACTGATGGTAATCGGTTACTGTCGCAAATGGACATGTGCTATAGGTACTCTATTGGTACCTGAGGTCAGCCAAAAATGTATTTCTACACCGGAGAACTTACGAGTAGCTAGTATGTCTGCCAGTAAACCACACCCCTCAAACCCAAAATACAGTAGCGCTGAATACGGCTGATAGAAAGTGCAGTGGAGGTAATTTATGTTACTTTGGAAGGTGGTAGAACCTTTTGTAGTTCGACTCCCGCGGCACCACCGCCACACCTATTTCTGCCTAATAACAGCAGTGTTAGGCGCTGCTGTGTTCCGGTTTGAAGGGTGTGGTAAGGCAGACAGACTTTTCCGAGGCGTTCCAGCTCAGTCCACAGGGGTAGCGGCGCATCTGTGGCCGACCTCAGGTAGGAATATCTAATCCTATCTGGGGTTGATTACAGATGTCCATGGGCGGCAGTAGCCACTTACCATCAGGTGGACTGCACGCTCGTCTGCTACTGCTATATTATAAAAAAAACTTACGAGGTTTGGTTACTTCAGTATAAAAACCTATAATCTTACCGCGTTACTTCAGGCTACTAAGTTACTAGTCACTAGTGATTTAATATTGCCCGAATTTACATTATTTCGCCGAATAACAAATTAACGTTTCCGTTTTCGTTGAATCACGTTTCTTTAGAACCGCTTGGAAACTTGGCTTTTTGGTACTACATCGCGTGTTACAATAAGCTGATTAATATTCTAATTGGTTAAGTGTTCTGCCCAATAGTAGCTTTTTAAGTAATGATCGAGAATGCAACGGATGTTAATAATTCACTGCTGCCCATGGACCTTAGATCCTCATCCCATATTGAAGAAGAATGGGAAATCGGTCACAATAAGTTTTTTTTTTTTTTTTTTTTATAATATAAGGGTAGCAGACGAGCATGCAGTCCACCTGATGTGGCTACTGCCGCCCATGGACATCTGTAATCAACCCCAGATAGGATTAGATATTCCTACCTGAGGTCGGCCACAGATGCGCCGCTACCCCTGAGGACTAAGCTGGAACGCCTCGGAAAAGTCTGTCTCCCTTACCAAACCCTTCAAACCGGAACACAGCAGCGCCTAACACTGCTGTTATTAGGTAGAAATAGGTGTGGCGGTGGTGCCGCCGGAGTTGAACCACAAAGGGTTCTACCACCTTTAGTATTTATCGTATTCTTGAAGCATACCAGTGCAACGTACTTGCTACATAATGTATAAGGTAAAAGAGATCTACTAGATGTTACGATTGTACAATGACTGTGATCTCAGACTGTAATCGTATTATTATGTGCAAAATTATGTTATTTTCTATTCTTTCTAATATAAGTAATCTACTATAATTTTCATGTATTTACTTTTTAATACCCGAAAAAATGGCTAAAATTACAGTAATTTAGAACCATATACCTACAGACACTTTAAATTTAAACATTTGTACAGGTAGGTATATCTAACTATAACTTTTTATTCGACTATCATTAGGTTTATAAAACGTCCATTTAAATCCTTGGTACGTACATCTTTTCAAGTATCAAGGCGATGTTTTATTGAAAACCAGTAATGATGTGCCGAGTCGGCCATTTTTGGTATTCGAGTACTTTAGTACTCATATAAAAAAGAATCGAGTCAGTACTCGAGTCCAAAGTATTCACAAAGTACTCGAGTACTTTGCACAACATATAGTCCAATAGCACGGAAGAGCAAAAAAAAAAAACGCCACTCACTACACAAAATTAAACAAGTTTTTACTTGTACGAGTAGTAGTTGTAGTGTACGAGTATCGTCAGTATTCAAGTATTACTGGTACTCGAGTATCACTATTGGTACTCGAGTATGCGAGTTTATGTAAGTACTCGAGTACTGACTCGAGTCGACCTGACTCGGCACATCTCTAAAAACCAGCCTTGATCCAAATCAGGCTAGCCTTTTCAATAAGTTTACTCAAGTATATGTGAAAGGTTTAATGTTCCACAATACGACCAGATTGTATGTTATAATTATTCGAATTAAGTAGATGTGTGAAAACCTTTTATAACATTATTCAATAATATATGGTAAGCCATTGCCGATAGTTTTGTCAAATAAACAATGAATATTATTCAGCTTCATTGCTGTACGCTCAGATAAATAAAAAATCATTGATGGTCCTAAAATCCTAATTATTATCAAGCTTTTATTAACTTGATCTGTATGTATGTATGTAACGGAATCTTTGAACTCGATTTTTACCCGCTTTGAACGGTCCGGCTAATTTAAAATGATGAACAATTATCAAGAACCGATGACAATACACGATTTAAATAATTTTATCCCATTCACCTTATCAGGATCGTCAGGAATCAGAATGAACGATTGTCCTTGTGCGATTTTAGCGTGGTTAATAAATTCAAAATGATTAGATAGACCAAATCAATAAAATATATTTATTGGAAATCCAATTCTGCTGATATTTTTCCACCTTTGGTTTCTTTCTCGCCACTCTGCATACACACTTATTTGCCTTCAAACCTTAAAAGGCATTAGTTTCTTCATTACCTCCCAAATAGAAGGTCATACTTACAATAGGCAAGACTTTGCTATACGGCATGTATAGGTACCTACTATACAATACTTGAAATATACAGCACATTGAAATCCTCAAATTCTATTGAATCTCCTTAACCCTTAAACACTATTGGTCAATGAGTCCGAGGACCTTGACATTTAACAGACGGTAAGTCCACGTTAACGGCTGTCAATCCCATTGAAAGGCGGGAACGTGCTCGAATATTCATTGAAGACAATAAAACCCTATTGTTATGTAGTGACGTTGTGATTAAATAATACATTTCTAGATTAATATTTTTATTTTAGTCTCCAACAACTCATTCATATACAATTAGGTACTAGTAAACGATGTCACATAGCAGTAATAACATTCTATAACGATTGTCTTGTGCAGAACAAATTTTTATCTAACTATTACAGTTTTTTGGAGTATTTTAAAAAAGTGCACATTTAGCGCGCCTGTGTAATATATATTTTATTGTAGCACGTAGTTGCGTGTTCCGATGAAAGGCATAATTTATTTGTAGTATTTATTTTCGCCTGTTCCTCATTGGCTGAGTTAAAATTTTGAAACCATCTCGAACTAACCTACAATTTAATTGTTTCATTTAAATTTTTCGTCTTAATTTGTTTAGCGCACTAACACACATTTACCACGGATGTTGCTATTTACGTAGATAATCTGTCATCGTCCATAAGGGCAATTTTAAAGTTCAACGTATTTATAGGTCACCATGTTGACTCTATGAAATTGCATTTTCCATACCACAATCGTGTCTGACCTTGGGTCGCATAAATGATCAGCAAATCATTCGATCAGTCGATCAAGTATTAAATTCTAATGAAACGTTTATCGCAGTGGAAATTGTTGTAAAGTATAGGGTTTTAAAATATATCACGATGCATTTAAATGCTGGTAAATGTAAAATAGGTATTGAATTCTTTCAGGAGTAGGTAGCTTATGTTAGTCGATTTTGCTACCATGGGCATCTGTAATCAGCTTTGAATAGAACATGAGTTCTATTTGAGCTTACAATACTATCCTTAAGGAGAAAGATAAAGATATTTTAATTTTAGCTAACAGATAATTAACAAGTCTGACTGAGTTCACAAACGTGTTGCTTTTTGTTAAAACTAAGAATGCCTGGATTATGTGCACGTTCTAAATATTTCAAACCACAGAACATACATTACATATATAATATAGAAATACGAGTAGGTGTGGAAATGGTACCTCTATAATCGAAACGTAATCCTGTCATCTTCAAAATTATACTTTTTCTATTAAGATCATCATGATGTTAAATTATTTAATATTATTACAGTGGTAGCAGCAGAGCCGGTAGCGTCGACCGCAGCACTCGTGGTTCCAGCACAACCCTTAATTCTGATGAAGACAATATTAATGTTGTTGTCAGGTAAGTTTAATTTTAAGACAGCACTTACCTAAATTATAGTAGATAAATTTTTACAACTTTAAATATTAGCCTTAAGCATGGCTGTCCTCTGGATTGAAGATAATTTTCATTCCAAATTAGTTCTTAAAAGCAGCAACGCCATTGTAGTCTGCCTCAAATAGGAGACTTAGTGTCACGGTGGGACAGCTGAAATTCCAGAATCCAGAAATACTTCCATTTACCAAACAGGCCTGGGATAAATTCAAAGCTGGTCAAGAAGAAAACTGTTAATAAGATTAAATTAAAAACTTGTTATAAGTTTAATAGATTTTTGTAATGAAATTATTCACTGCATTTTTATTAAATCTCGTATGACTCATACATGGGATTGCTTACAGATGGGTGGTAATGATTTTTGATAATGAATGGTAATGAATGGACTGCATACTCTTTTACTATTTCAATTGCAAAATATTGATTTCGATTAAAATAATGCAAAAATATGGACCATAGTTACAGAACTTACAGGAATCACGTAGGTTCTGTGTCACTGGGTTTAAACTTTAGCAATAACTGTTAATAACGGCCATTAAATACTATGATATGGGCAGGACATAAAAACGCAATAAACCGAATCGTGTCAATGTTAAAAATTCCTCCCTCGCGTTACATGATCGATAACGCTTTTAACAGTTCCATTTTAACACGACACTGGTTTGTTCATAAACAACACTATAAAATAACTTACATGTGATATATAATAGGTACTTATATAGGAACTTTATGAAGTTAGTTTATAATGTGTCCTAAAATGAATTTGCCAGTCTCAAAAAGCGCTACGACTTCGGTCTCTTCAAAAAGGTGCAAATCCAGCCCTCCTTCAATGACGATACATTGGTGATACATCTGCGTCTGATGTTGCAAAGGTCCATAGACAATGTTGGCTAGTTTTCATCAGTTAGCCTACCTTATCACTAGGAGTCTGGTATAGAGAGGGAACCAGGGCATTTGCTAGACACTCCTAACCATGGCTTCTTGCAATTGGGTAGACTCGGAGAATACTCTATCACGGTGCCTGAATCATAATTGATATAGATAATTGTACGACACAACAATTGTTCCTAAGTTTCATGAAAATTGGTTCATTATGTAGTTTACTTTCTCGATCCAATCAATGAATGATAGAAATAGAAGAAAGGAAATACAACTAAATATTACAGAAATAAAATTTACTTACGTAAAAATGATACCCACAGAGTTCGTCCCCTCAACGAGAAGGAGCGTTCTTACCGGGAGAGAGACGTACTGGAGTTCCCCGGGAAAGGCCAGGTGATATGCAACAACACGGCCCCGGGACAGAAGCCGAAGGTGTTCTCCTACAACGTTGTGTTTGAACCAGCAGCTACCCAGGTATGAATCTTAAGTACTCGTAAGTATTTGTCGATTAAAAGTTCCTTGTTTGTGTAGAGATTGTTTACAATTCAAGCATTTGAATAGTAACGCGCATATGCTTTGAAGGAAACTCGTTCTTTTTTGCCACGAATGTGTAAGATGTGGAATGGTCGTCCTCCCAAACTATTTTCGGAGCGCTATCACATGGGGTTCTCCACAAAAGTACAAAGAGATTTGACAATATTTGTTACTCTTCTGGTGTTGCAACTGTCACACAGGACAGACTCTCCTCAGTGTCTAATATACAACAGGTAGCTAGCATAATCACTAGGATAACAGTTAACTACACAAATTTGTCTACAAATAAGTAAAGATGTAGTAGTCTAAATTATAAATACCTGCGAAAAATGAAATTATAACGAAATCACATGAACCTGTTCGAGTTTCAGTTCATTTCAATCAGTTGAAGTACTTATTGTAACAGGAGGATGTGCTGGAGTATTCTGGCGTGAAGCGTCTTCTAGAGATGGCGGTGGAGGGGTTCTCGTGTACGGCCTTCTGCTACGGGCAGACTGGCAGTGGAAAAACCCACACGCTCACTGGACCTCCGGGATTGGTAAGGAAAGTTCCATACGTGATGATGAATGAATGATTGAGGAAAACATCATAGAAACTTCTGTATGAGAGCTCTGAAAGATGTTTGTGGGGTTAGAATGTACTAAGTAGGTACTTGTATTACTGTACGTAAAAATAGGTAAGTCTTTTAATTTATGTTTTAAGTAATTTGAAAAGAAACTTTTGAAATTAAAAGTTTAAAAGAAATTATATCAATAAGTAAGTTGTAACTTTGTATCAAGTTTAAATATTTTAGTATAGAGAGACCTGTTCAGTTCAAGGTATTAGGTAGTGGGTAATATACACGACGAGCTTTTGCCCGCGGCTTCGCTCGCGTTACGAAGTAATTATTTCATCCCCTATTTTATCCCCTTGGGGGTAGAATTGATCAAAATACTTTCTTAGCGGATGCCTACGTCATAACATCTACCTGCATGCCAAATTTCAGCCCGATCCGTCCAGTGGCTTGGGCTGAGCGTTAATAGATCACTATGTCAGTCAGTCACCTTTGAGTTATATATATTTAGATATTAAAGTGATTCTAAAAATAAATATATATATAACTTCATGAGGCATTCCTACTTAGTATTAAAGTGTAGGAAGTAGTTCGCTTATAGAGGCAGTAGTGGCCAATTTGCATCAAGTGGACTGCACTAGCCACTTCCATTATCTACATAAACAAAATGTGTCATAATGACGATGTGGCGCTTGCATTTGTCCTTGGGGACAGTTATCGATTTTCAGACATGTCTGTATGCTTAGGTACGGAATATAATGGGTATACAAAGTGTCATCATTTTCATGGGGTGTTCATTTGCCACGTGTCACGTAACACGTGTGTAGTGAAGGGAAAGTAAATATTTCAGTAGAGTTTAACCTTTAGCAAGGTAGTGCTGGGGTTCGCCATGAGTCCACATTTCAAATCCCATAACACGTTCTTTCAAAGCTATTTACATATTAGAAAGTTATCTGTTTTAATGGTAAAGAACAAAATCGTAATACTCTATTTGGACCGGTTACAAATAATTGCACCAGTATTAAATATTATATTAAAAAGTATTATGTATTATTATTATATTATATAAGTATTAATATTATATTAAAAATTAAATTGGTTACACTTAACATCAATTAAAATGCAGACTTGTTTACCGCTTTTACACAAAATAAAAAGATACCCAAACCAAAGAAGTCAAACCCAACCCACCTGTGTGGAACGGCAAATTTCATACCACCATCATCGTCACATTGGGCTTTGTACAGAATTTGAACCACTCATCCTTATTTACAACTCATTATTGTAACCGCTGCTGAGCTGGCTAGGGCTGGCACTCCCTATTCAATTTTAGAAAGACTTAGTTCATCATCACGTTATCTCACTGCAGATTGGTAATTTAACACACCTTTGAACCATGAATCACTATGCAATGACATTTTTAATTCCGAAAGCAGTGTCCGAGCCATTTCGAATGATAGCGCGACGCTAACGAGCGACGTAACGCTTCACGTCACGCAATGTTTGTGTTATCATTAATGTTACAAAATAATGCTTTACACTAAAATTACGTATTAGAATCATTGTAATAATAGGTATATTACTCGTGAGATACCATGCTGGTGCGTGTGTGCAAGTATCCGAATTTTGGCTAGGAATAGTTTGGGAATAACAAGTTGGTTACTTCAACTACAACTATAATAGCAGTGTTAGGCGCTGCTGTGTTCCGGTTTGAAGGGCTTGGTAAGGGAGACAGACTTTTCCGATGCGTTCCAGCTTAGTCCTCAGGGGTAGCGGCGCATCTGTGGCCGACCTCAGGTAGGAATATCTAATCCTATCTGGGGTTGATTACAGATGTCCATGGGCGGCAGTAGCCACTCACCATCAGGTGGACTGCATGCTCGTCTGTTACTCCTATATTATAAAAAAAAAACTACGCAAAATCCTTTATGCCCTGTAAAATGGATTGGAGCTTAAAGCATATTATGGGGATGAAAAAGATGGCTATATTGTTGGCTTTTTAAATCGGAATATACATGTAAGGGTGACATTAGGGTTAAAGCAATGTTAAGGTTAAAGCATGTTGTAAAGTCGATGTAATGAGACATACGTAGGAACTTGTAAAATGGAGAAGTGGAATGTGGGGATATTTTTTTATTTAAGGGACAAAGAGTTTCATCTTCATCTATATTTTTGCATCCAGAAAACATACATACCTATACCTACAATCGAACGTCTAGGAGACATACCCTACTTATATTCCCTATCTTTACTGCCCAGGTGGAAAGAGGAGCAAGTCCCTACAATCCTGAGCACGGGCTAGTGGTACGCTCCTTCGTGTACCTGTTCAAACTGATCCACGACCGGCCGGACTGCCACTTCATCCTCAAAGCCTCATTCTTAGAAATTTATAATGAAAAGGTCAGTATTGAAACAACAAAAGAACGATATTATTGATGACTTCTGAACTTAGATAATTATCTAAGCTTCTGAAACACACATCGTTTTAGAAGTCGGTATTCTCTGGTATGGTATTCTCTTTTTCTGGTTTTAAAGGTGTGATAATTAAGAAACACTTACTCTAATAATGCTCTCTTAGTCCTACTTCGCATCGCATCTGTCAATCTTACATAGGACTTACAAAGTGTACTGTTTTTCTAATGTCTATGTCTTGTTTTGCTACTTTATGTCCTTAGGCTGGAACTTGTATTACTAGCAATATAAATGCTACAAAACCTATCTTCTAAGTAGGTAGAGAAATATTTGTTTCGTTCGAAAGTAAACCAACATTTTAATGGTTTTATTTTAGGTGATAGATCTTCTGAACCCTGGCAGCTCTCGCAAGCCTCTTCAAGTGAGATGGTCCAAAGAGAGCAGAAGCTTCTACGTCGAGAATCAATTCACAGTGGACTGCGAACAGTTGGATGATCTGTTTGCTGTTTTGGAAGAAGGTAAGTATGCAGATCTCATCCTCTAGACAGTAATTTATATCTAGACAAGCTTTTGCCCGCGGCTTCGCTCGCGTTGCGAAGTAATATTATTAACTAAGACGATTTATACAAACTTTCATCCCCTATTTTATCCCCTTGGGGGTACAATTGATTAAAATCCTTTCTTAGCGGATGCCTACGTGATAACATCTACCTGCATGCCAAATTTCAGCCCGATCCGTCCAGTGGTTTGGGCTGTGCGTTGATAGACCACCTTTGAGTTATATATATTTAGATTAGAAGATAACTATCGTGGATACTTCCAAATTTACAAGGAACAAATTATTTACACGAAATAATGCACTGTAGAACAGATAAAATAAGTATGTACTATATATAATCTTGTAAAAAATATTAATAATAATAATAACCGATAAACTTAAGAATAACAGATAATGTAAAACGACTTCATTAATTTTCTTAATAAACTGGTAATCAAAACCATCATCAACTTTCTAGACCTCTCCCGTTTTATCAAGGTGTAACTAAATATATGCAAAAAAATAGACTAACATATTATAATGCTTATGATGTGTTTTCATTGAGAATTCAGGTCACATGGTTAAATCTAAAAAAAGTTCTACTATTATCTCTAAGAGTCTTTTTCAACTAAAAATTAATATTGAGTACAGTCCGCGTAAAACTGCTAGTCCGCTCTGAATATAGAAATGAATCGCGTCGCCATAACAAATCGTATGACCTGCACGGAACAACTTCATCGCGGACTAGGAGTTTGGCGAAACCTCGTACGCACCAGACGGTGTGGCGAGCGTCAAGCTCCCCTGGGCAGAGCCCGACGTGGCAACGCGCTAAGAGGACTCCGGTTGCGTTCCTTTGGGAATCCCGGAGCCCTCTACGCAGCGCCGAGGACGGCCACCGGGGGTGTTTTAGTGCGGAGTTAGGCGATAACTATACACAGACACACTACACCCCCAGGTATGCGCAACCGCGCAGTAGGTGCGCACGCGATGAACGCACACTCCTCCCGCTCACACACACTACTCTGCGTGCGTGTGCGTAGAGATATCCGCACTGACGGTGACGTCACGTGTTCTACTCACGGCAAGATCAACTTCGTGGACCTGGCTGGTAGCGAGATGACCAAGCGAACGAATAGCACCGGGAAAACGTTGGAAGAAGCGAATAATATTAACAGGAGTTTAATGGTTTTGGGTAAAGCTTAGTTTTAGTAATTCGCTCTTACCGATGATCCATTTGATGGAGCAGTGACATAACCGGTCGTTTTTTGATTATAGAAGTAACAACGAACAATCATGGCCCATGGACATCTTTAGCAATCTGAGATAAGATTGTTTTGTACCTCAGGTCAGCCACAGATGCGTTGGTACTCTAAGGGCTAAGTTAAAAAGCCTTGGAAAAGTATGTCTCCCTTCAAACCAGAGCACAGCAGCATTTAACACTGCTGTTACTAGTCAGAAATAGGTGGGGCGATAGTGCCGCCGGAGTCGAATCAAAAAAGGTTCTCCCACCTTCCTCGCCACCCTCGATATTTGCTGATCGAAGCTCGTCATAGTAAGAAGCTCGTGCTATGGGAAAGATTGAAAAATTCCCCTAAAGTAAAGTAAAAGTACATACCATGATCATTGCCTTTTAAACATTTTAAACCAGCTCAAACTCTAAACAGTCTACCAATTCAAAGGTCACATTGGACTCATCTAACCTTGTCCATAATTACTATTTTCGTGTTACAGGTTACTGTATAGCACAATTGAGCGATGGCAGGAAACGTGGCCACATACCGTATCGAGACAGCAAGCTGACAAAACTGTTGGCGGACAGTCTTGCAGGAAACGGTGTCACGCTCATGGTAAGATTGTTCCATCATGTTTCACTTATATCATCTCAATTACTTTTACTTTAAGTGAATGTCGCTCATGGACTCATTCCACCACAGATAGAACCGAGGTGGAAAAGGGGTCTAGCGCTATCCTAGGAGCAATTCTCTAGTTAGAAAGCTTGTTTTTGGCAGGCTTTTATCGATTTCGAAAAAGGAAGAGCTTCTATGTTCAGCTGAATGTATTTTTCGGTGTAAAACTCTCCCGTTATCGGTTATCGAAATAGATTAGACGACAAGATGTTCTCGACATAGAATAAAAGTTAAATTATCCATAATATTGAAATATATTTTTTTTTTTCAGATCGCTTGTATAGCTCCGACAAGATCAAATCTGAGCGAGACCATCAACACGCTTCGATATGCTGCGCGAGCAAAGAAAATTAAATCGAAACCCATTGTAAAAATGGTAAGAGAATTGCAGAATATACTTACAACATAATGCACTTGGATCTATATTTTCAAACGCACCAAAAAAGTAAAAGTATAATTTCAAACCAAAAACACACTTCATCTTCATTATTAAAAATCCCATCTGAACTAACTGGAAGATTGATTGCATGATTGTGAAACTATCTTTCATTATTTTTTCAGGACGCAAGAGACGCGTTGATATTAAGTTTGAAGAGAGAGGTGGAAGCCTTACAAGCTGAGAACCATCACTTGAGAACAGCTCTACACGTGCAGACGGACATCAGCGTGGATGCTTATAGTATGTAACAATTTACCACCACAACCCTATGTTAATTTCATTTTAAACGTGTTAAACGTTGCTAACGTATTGTTATCAACGCCCACTGGCCACTGGCCCACTTCTGAGTGCAGGTTTCCTTGAGGAATATTACGGGTTTAAACTTTAACAGTGAAAGCCTTGACATAATTCTCATGTATCACGAGATAACAATACTTCCTTAACTTACGAAATCATGTACTGGTAAAACTTCGTTCCAGACCAAAGAAAAGGCACTCCATCAATCGAAACGAACAAACTGTACCAGCTGCCGCAACCAGAACTGGTGGAGCTGGTCCAACTGCACATGGAGGAGAACTCAGCGTTACGTCAAGAGAACAGCGAACTGTTCGTCGTGAGAGACCAGCTGCTAAGAGACCAGGAGTTATTGAGCCGGGAGAACGAGAGGTTGCTGAAGAAGTTGGAGGATGTTAACTCGTAAGTATGTAAACGATACAGGAATTGACACTTAATAGTGGATTCGAATTATGAATATTAATTTTAAGTTAAACAATAAATAAGTTACTCTTCTCTAAACCAGTACAAGCTTTCCTTCTGGAAAATCTTTTAATTTTAGGACATAACGGATGGTTGAAAGTTAAGTCGTAAATTTAATACCAAGTAGCAATTAACATGGAAATTAAAAACATCCTTATATAAGAACTGTTATAATACCTACTTCCGTTAAGAAGTTCAGCCACTTACCATAAGGTGGACTGCATGCTTGTCTGCTACTCCTTTATTACAAAAAAAGAGATTACCTCTATGGCTTAAATTGATTTTGACGATAATGAAACTGCTGTTCAATCTTTCAATCAGAGTTTTATGCAATGATACTGTTTTTCACCCCTTGCACTGTTTTACCCCATACAATAAATAAAATTTTAATCGTCTTCCTAGGACTATATTTGGATTAAACTGAAGTGCTTACAGCCGATTGAGGTTCGTTGGTTTATCAGTAATGTTGCATGAGTGACCACGAACTATTTGCACATGCTTGAAAAATAAAAATATAAATAAAAAATGTATATAATTAAACATGTTCATAAATGAGTTTGTCTATGGTTTTTAAATGCTTGTCACGATAAAATATTCATATTGTTATCTGTTTGAATAATCTTCATCGAAAGTAAAATGGAATAACCCATAATAATTAAATTAAAATAAACGTTAATATCACTCACTGAATGCAACACGCGTGCAATAATAATATTATAATATAAATGAAAACTTAAAAAAAAAGTCCCTATAAGCTTTAATTTAGATACATTTATCCAGATCTAGAATTGTTACCGCTATAGGAATGATTAATTCCTAGAAAACGCTATTTCTGTAGAATCTGAATCTTCCATTGTATCTGATTTTTTGATTATCTATTTGATTAAATTTTTATTTTCCAGAGTATGCATCAGATCGCCTATCATTCCCGCACGCTCAACATTCTCAGATGTTACCGAACCGAACATTTGGAGGAATCCAAATAGTTCTGCTAACAGCATTATCAGTGGAGGCAGTTAAAATGTATCTATAACATAGTTACATGATATTGTATATAAGTATATTAAAACATTGTAAGTGTAGAGAGAAGGTATTGTGGTATATATTTTCTTCAAATTTATTAAATTTTAATCTTAGGTGTCATATATCAATAGAAGCATAGTTGATACTAAAATTATTCTAAACAATGAAAGCCTTACAATAAAATAAATAAATAAAAGAACTATGAAATAAAATTCTTAATTTGATGTGTGCTTTTATGGTTTCAGGCATTCTGTAGAATAAAAATAAGTTATGCCATTTTAAACGAATAATGCCTCCTATAAAATACATCAATTTTTTAAAAACATATTCACATAAATTTATGTATATTTTAAATGACAGACATGGTCCTATGACATGGAAAAATGGTCATAAGACTCTTTGCTGCCATATAAGTCTTACACATAGACTTTATGTTTATATACAGTGCTACTATGAGCTTGTGACGTCACACACATTTATTAGAAAATCCTTAAGAAAAATTACTTATTTTGCTTCTTATTTATCAAGGAATCTCAATATATATTAATGTTGAACCCTATTATCATATATAAACATTATATTCCCATAGTTATGTGATTTGATGACAATAAAGTGTTTAAATAAATGCTTATTGCCAGTATGTACCTATTTTTGTTAAAAAATAAAATGCTATTGTGTGTATATTTTTTATGTAAAGTAGTGGTTCTCCATAATGCAGAGATAAGAGCGCAATAAATTTAAAATATGAAATGAAATATAGTTTTATTTATTAAACATATTTCTTACATAACTTTTGTGTCTTAATTTTTACAGCTACTTTTAATGTGAGTTTAAAATGAATGTAACTAACTTTCAGTATTATTTTTAAACTTTTTTTATTTTTTACATGATGAAAAAGTAAAACATAATATTGGAAATTTAAGACATTATTTTTTGAGCAATAACTAAATGCTTAGCTAAAGCTTTATATTTGGATAAAATAATGAATGAAACAATACATTTGCCATCTTAAAAGTATTAATTACTGAATATTATATTGCATATCAGATTTTTAACATTGTAAACCACCACTCACACCACAAGTTAAAGTTTCATACACAAACTATTTTGTATTAAATCAATCACAGTCTTATATTGAGATTTATTTCTAATGTCTTCGGAAACCATATTTCTTTCTCTCGTAGAACAGATCTGTCTTTGAACTACCCAGGTTGACAATCTTCGGACATCCATCCCTCTGGAAGGAGAATTTAGATGATTTAATAAAAGCAAAGAAATAAATAAGCTAGAAAATCAATATATTCTGTTTTAATTTTTGAATGCCCAGCGACTTGTATACATGTCCCGAAACAAAAAATGTCCTAATCGGCCCATGGACATGCATACATATCCAAATTTAGCGCCTTGGTATTTGGCTTATTTTAAATTATCTACATATTATTTGTGGCCAAAAATACTTTTAATATATAGTATGTGAACCTATTTTACCGATACAACATATTCCTTCACGTCACTAGTACAAAAAAATAAAATTATGACATTTCTATTCACTGACTTCTCGGTGTCAAGTGAAAAGTTTGGTAAGGCGCGCTCGGGCATCCTCGGCTGAGTTCGGCTGGACTGGTAAAAGTTAATAGATTTTAGAACTTGGGAAAGTTTTCATGTATATTTGTAAGAAAATGGGATCCATGTGATGTTAAGCAAAGTACCCCAAAAGTCACTCCCATCTAAAGACATTTATTAAAACAATTTTAAATAAAATAGAACTGGTTCAACATTTATCAAACCAGAATAATTTAGTGCAAATATTGTTCAATGGCAAAAATAAACAATGAGCGCTAGCAAGGTCTCTGTGACTGCCCCGAGGTAGGACTCTAATTCCATCTGAGGTTGATTACAAATGTTAAAGGCAGCGGCAACCACTTACGATCAGGTGGACTGCATACTTATTTGTGATGGACTACTTCAATAAAGAAACAAAAACAGAGTCATAAAACGGGTCCTAAGATACACTTACATCCTTCTCTTGAACGGTACACTCCTTGCAGTAATATGCGTCAGAGACGCCGGGCCCGCCGCAAATCACACACCGGCCTTGGTATGATCCATAGTTGCACTCATCACAGATACGCACCAGCGTACACGGGCGCACGTATGAGTCGCATATCACACACTTGCCGTCGCATTTCTCACATAAACGACCGATAGCTGTGAAAACAAAAAATCAAAAATGTCGAAAACATTGTTTACTTTATGTCAAGTTATTTACGATTTTAAATGTATCTTACCGACGCCAGGTTGCTTCCGGCAGAAAATAAGATCTGGATGATGCTTTGCCATTTTCTGTGATAGTTAGATTTTGTAAATTACGATAATACACGCAATAGTTTAAAAACATAAACGCCTAACTAACCTAAAAATCAATCAGTCTGCTGTCATAAATGTTTGATTAAATTTCATTTGTGACTTGACATTTCTTATTTTTTACTATAATATTATTATAGGGACTAAACTAGGAGCAAAGAGTATAGTAACATACATAGACTATTATAGGAGAAATACTTGGATTTCCTCTAAGAGGCTACTTGACTCTTTGATTTTTTTCAGAAGATAATAATCATATTAAAAACTTTACTACATGGCCCCTGGGTAAAAGCTAATGAATATTAAATAAAATAAGGTATTATGACAGTATCATTGGAAAATCATCGTCACACATTTTGAATCTGTTACTGTACTTCTGTTTATTTTTCGTCAATTTTGAGTTTGACATTTTGAAGTCAAACTGTCACGTGCACGTGTATTTCTGATATTTTATTTCGTCTAATGAATTACAATATTTTAAACAATGAGCGCAGATAGTGAAAACGGTAATAGTGACGATGAAAGTGTATCAGCAGAGGAAGAACAAGAAATAGAAAAGGAAAATGGCGCGGAACAAGAACAGGAAGAGGAAACAGTAACATTTAAGGATTTGGTGTGTTTACCTATTTACTTAATTTCCAACTCTAGTTATACATTAACATTCTCTCTCCCTCATAAAACATTAACTTGAAATATAATCAATACCAATAAATAAGGTTACAGGTTAAGTTCATTGTTATTGTTCACTAAATGTTGGCAAAGGAATGAAAGCATGTATGCTAAAGTACATGGTTATATCAAATTATTGTACATAACCTACTTTCCTACTCCTTGACACTCATAGACAACATAATATATTATTTAAAAATGAAATTTTGGTAAAACTTTACGACCCATCGAATTTGATGTTGAATTTTAAATAAAGCATTTTTCTCTCAGGGTGTAGTCGATGTTCTATGCGAGGCGTGTGCAGAATTAAAATGGAAGAACCCATCAAAGATCCAAAAGGAATCAATACCAGTGGCATTACAAGGAAAAGACATAATCGGGCTAGCAGAGACAGGGTCGGGCAAAACTGGTGCATTCGCCTTGCCAATATTACAAGCATTGCTGGAAAACCCACAGAGATACTTTGCTCTTGTTCTCACACCAACGAGAGAATTGGCGTTCCAGATATCTGAACAGTTTGAAGCACTTGGTAAGATTCACATTACCCTCATGGTATTTTGTTAACATAGAATATGAAATCAGAAGAATAAACTTTTTATATCTGAACTCTCTTTGTTGTGGGTGCCATAGACACAAAAAGCTTCCTATA
Source organism: Epargyreus clarus (assembly GCF_041222505.1). NCBI lineage: Eukaryota > Metazoa > Arthropoda > Insecta > Lepidoptera > Hesperiidae > Epargyreus > Epargyreus clarus. Next base: position 14,053,261 of record NW_027332212.1, read on the forward strand.
AAAACATACAGACACAGAACAGATGAGTAAATTTGTCATTTAGTTATCTGCTTGGCTAGGAAGCACACTTTAATCTCTCTGAATGTGATATGTATATTCCTGTCATTTATTTTCCTATGCCTTAGTTGTCACAAAGTTTTAGTTTGTTACAAAAACAACAAAAGTACACACAGAAGTCGTATTTTATTATTAAGATTCAGGCAGATATTAGCCAGCGATCACACCTGAAGCATTATGCCTCACTAAATTGGTATATATATATTTTCTTTCGGATAGGTGCGAGCATGAAACATCATGCCTCACCAAATTGATATATCTTTTCTTTCAAATAGGTGCAAGCATAGGTGTAAAATGTGCAGTGATAGTGGGTGGTATGGACATGGTGGCGCAGGCTCTGATGCTGTCCAAGAAGCCACACATCATCATCGCCACACCAGGCAGACTGGTGGATCATTTAGAGAACACCAAGGGGTTCAATTTGAAGGCTTTGAAATACTTGGTGAGTAAATTTATTTTATCGCAATTTGCTTTTTCAATCTAAAATTATGTAAATCTAACTATGTCTGTTTGAAGAGGTGTGTAAATATTCTTATTTTTCAAAGTTATGTGCATGTTATAAATTAAGTATCACTAAACGGCGAAGGAAAACATCTTGAGGAAACCTGCATAACTGAGAGATTTATAAAAATAAATAAACTCAAAAATATGTGAAGTCTACCAATATGCACTTGGCCACTGCGGTGGACTATGGCCTAATCCTACTTTTTATGAGAGGAGACTCTTGCCCAGCAGTGAGACAGTAATGGATTGCTGAGCATGTATAAATATTCATCTATGCCTTATAACAGCAGTTTTTGGTATTCAGTGTCTTTTTATATTCACAGTTGATGGGTTGGGGTTTGAATCTCACCTCTTATTTTCATTACCAACCTAACCTCATTCATTCTGATAGTTGACTGATGCTCAGCAGTGGAATAATAGTAGGTAGAGGACCGACAACAGGCGGGATGCAAGTGTGTAACATTATTACGATTAAAAGCATGAGGACAAGTACACAAATAGAAACCCAGTTACAAATTGTCTACTACAAAGCATGTTATTTAATTATGAACAGGTTATGGACGAAGCTGACCGCATCCTCAACATGGACTTCGAGGTGGAAGTGGACAAGATCCTTCGTGTGATACCACGCGAGCGCCGCACATATCTCTTCTCGGCCACTATGACCAAGAAAGTGCAAAAACTACAACGGGCGTCACTGCAAGACCCTGTCAAAGTGGAAGTGTCGACAAAGTATCAGACTGTGGATACTCTGCAGCAGTACTATCTGTTCATACCGGTTAAATATAAGGTTAGTAAGCAAATACACTAATTTTGTAAACTTGTGGGATATATATGCAAGTAAAAGTAGTAGAGAATGACTATATAAGCAGTTATACTCTTCGGGCATAACACTTTGTGTTGTCGTAAGTTTCAATTGTAAGTGATTTACTAAGTTAACTAATGTCGGTTGTGGTCAGTAGTTGGATGGGTAAATACTATTGGCTATGTGTGCAATTTAAAATATTTTATAAGTAAATACTTGTATTATACAATGTTATGGGATGAATATATTACTTTATATTCTGTTTGTACGGGATGATATGTTCGCCCAGCGAAAAAAACCCACTATAAATTAAAAAAAAAAACTATGGGCACTTATTTCCAAATACTGACATTTAAAATTGCTTTGTCAGCAGAATCACTGAGTTCACCAATGAACTCTGACCTAATCTATGCCCATTTTGAAAAAATCGGATCTAATCTGTCGGACATGACAATCAATAGAAACAGCATGTTACATTTCATATCTCAACTCCCCCAGTAGTAGCGTAAAGAGGGTTGCACCCAACCACATATTATATAACCACAATGTATTAACAGTAATTGTTTTTCTATACAGGACGTACATCTAGTGCACATCTTAAACGAGCTAACAGGCAGCACGTTCATCGTGTTCGTGTCGACATGCGCCGGTGCGTTGCGTGTGGCGCTACTACTGAGAGCTCTCGGTGTTCCCGCGGTGCCGCTCCACGGACAGATGTCGCAACAGAAGCGGCTCGCTGCACTCAACAAGTTCAAGAGCAAGAGTCGCTCGGTGTTGATTTGTACCGATGTTGCATCGCGGTAAGTGTCTTATTTCGTAGAAGGGGATTTTCGTTGAGGGGTCTGATTCGTGATAACACCAATAATTACTGATATTTTACTTATGTAATACCAGAATAAGCCCTAGTTGAAGTTCCAAAGTAGACACATTTGCAGCAATCTAAGTGTCGTAAGTTCAAGACTTATTTAGTTTACGAAAAAAATTTTCATGCATCTCTCGATGCTCCATGCTTCTTTAAAAAGAGGTTGCTTGTCATTGAAATTACCTTTTACATTAAAGAAAATATATGATGTAGAATGGAGCCAAGGCAATCAATATCAAATTGTAGTTATGGATCAATATTATTTATTTATTTTATTTTAATTTAAAGTGGGATTTTTCGCTGGACGAACACATCATCCCGTACAAACAGACTATTAAGCAATTCATCTCATAACATTATGTATGTTTTAAAAGATTTTAAATTGCGCACATACGGAGTTTCTTTCGCCACTTCCTCTCCATAACGAACCACTTTCCAAAGCGGTAGTATCTTGTTGATGTTCGAAAAAAAATTAATATGAATCTATTTGAATCAATATTAATTATCTTGCTCTTAACTATTTAACAACTACTAACTAGTTCATTTTCTAGTAGTTCATGTTTTGGTCATAAAATACTAATTACGAACCATATTCCCGCAGAGGTCTGGACATTCCGCACGTGGACGTGGTCATCAATCTGGATATCCCCCTCCACAGTAAGGACTACATACATCGCGTGGGCCGCACCGCGCGCGCTGGAAGAGCTGGGAAGTCTATCACCTTTGTTACTCAGGTAACTTAGCAGAACATAGTCCTCAGGAGTAGCTACATATCTGTGGACAACCTCAAGTAGGAATATAGTCTTATCTGGGGTTGATTACAGACTTCCATGGGCGACAATAACTGCTTGTCATCGGAAGGACCATTTTTAACTTCAATATCTTATTATGTTACTTAGTTAACAACAGTTTTCACATTTAGTTATTTTACCTACATAGCATGACAGTCTTTGTTTCATATAAAAAGTCAACTTTAGACAGAAAGTCACGAATTGTGGCATAATTACATTTTTTTATAACAGTATGATGTGGAGCTGTATCAACGCATAGAGCAGCTCATCGGTAAACAGCTGCCTTTGTACAAGACAGAAGAGAGTGAAGTCATGGTGCTGCAAGAGAGGGTGGCTGAGGCGCAGCGGTTGACTAAAATTGTAAGATGATCTTAATGTAAATCTTTATGGAATTATTTTTTTGTATAATCCGATAAGTTTTTCGGAATATAACGAAAAACAGCAGGCACCATATCTATTTGTTAGCAAAGGAGCAGAGTTTCAAAGAATAACTTGAAAAGCATAATTAAGAATCCTGTTGTGTGTCAATATAGTGGGATTTTTCAATGTAGTTAAAAAACTTTAAACTCTTAAGATCTGTTGTAATAATGTAATCTATTTCATAGGAAATGAAAGAGTTAGAAGACAAGAAGGGCGCTAAGGGCAAGAAGCGCGGCGCGGAGTCCGACGACGACACTGAGGAAGCGGCGGGAGTGCGGCGCCGGATAGGCAAAGGCAAGCGCGGCGGGAAGAGGAAACGATGAAATATACTTATTTTCTAAAATATTGTTTCTTTTTTTAAGTTACAATGTTAATCTGTATTTATTTCGAAAATTAAACTGATTACTTATTGATTATTGAAAAAAGTTCTAAATCTTTCTGAAAAGTACACAAGTATTGAAATTGTATAATAATATGCGACTTGATTATACATAAAACATAACATTAAAACTGATAGGCAGATTAGGAGGAATCTAAGGTAGGAAAGGAGTGCGTTAAAAATAAATTTAGCTGTCATGCCATACTGATATTGGTATTCTGAAAAATCGATATTGTCAATGATTTTTTAATAATCATTATACATTTAAAACACACGGTTTAACTATTTTTATATTTTTTTATAAATTGGTTACTACTTGAAGTTATCGAAGATTTCGTATTGTTCCGATGACGTACACAGTAAAGTGTTGTGACATTAGATTACATTAGATTCGAACACTTATTTACGTAAGATATCGATGTTTTTAAAATCGATCATCCCTGAATAGCAGCGTTGTTCGAATTCAACAATGATATCAAATCGGTATTGAAGACATTTTATTGTCAACGTGACATTGACGTAGAAATATCTGTTCATTGTTGTGACTTATAAAAAATATTATTTGCAAATTCATTCAAGTCATTGATTTGTGATATAAGGAAGAAAGAGTTAATAGTTACAAGTTTCGCGTAACGTACGTAATGTATAACATAGCTTAATAGTTAAATGATTAAAACTTTTACCTCTCTATTACATTTGAGGTTATAAGTGCAGTGAAACCATGGAGTTTCCTACCCTTGGTGAACATTGCCAGTACGAGAACTGTAACCAGACAGACTTCCTGCCTCTACAATGCAAGTGCGGGAAGGTATTCTGCCGAGTTCACTTCAATGATCACTGTCTTTCTGGCCAGTGCGAATTGGCGCCAAAACCTCGGGAATTTGAACTGAAAAATGATGATCAGATATTCCGGTGCTCTTCTAATGGATGCAGGAAGGGCAATCTCCATGAAATGCTGTGCAATAAGTGTAATAAGCATTATTGTATTGAGCACAGATTCCATCCGTAAGTATTTAGATATATTTTTTTTAAGATATTTACTTTTACAATATTCCATCATCTATCTCGAGTTGACTAACTGAATGATAAAGGTTGACCAAATGTTTTTGACTAAGCTGCTTTTTTATTTAAGAGGTAATAAAACAAATGAAAAATATTTGTTAAATTAAATCATATTGCAATTAAGTTGTGTTTTACTTTAAACAATTTCTGTGTAACTTTTGTTTTTGTCATATTTTACCATGTATTTTAATTTTTTCATATTTTTTTATTATATATTTTGATTTGTTTGTATATTTTTCCTAAGGTCATGTCCAGAAATAGATGATGAAACAATGGCAGCTAAAATAGAGCAATTTGAAGCACCACGAAGACAGTTTCAAGAAGCTAATAAATATTTACAAGAAAAGGTAAGATATATTAATATCCTAATTTTTAATATACTGAGACATAAGAGAGTCATGTAAGCCATGAAATTCTAGAATTTGGAGCCTAACTTAACATAAATGGTGATTGTTAGTTATCTGATAGTAAGTATTAACCTATTAATCCTTTTACATTTTTGAAAATCAATATGGATGCAAATAAATTTATGTTCATAGAAATTGATATACAAAAAATTGTAACACGTGAAAGTAGACATTATATAGGGTTTTCCATGATATTCTTCCAGATTACTGAGAACATCAGAAAGGCATTACAGTCCTCAGCGAAAGTGAAGACAGCTTCAAAAATCCACTTAATGAGAATAAAGCAAAAGGCATTAGGACTGAAAAGTGTCGCTGCATCACAGAGAGTGTATTTCGCTATCAAAAAACCCATAAATATGGAACCAAAACATGTTAAAATTGTCCAAGACATAGATAACATAAATATTATTGAATCTGTAACTTTGGACCCCGATTTGAAAGACACTGTGCCAGTCTTTGTATGTTCTAAATGGAGTCTCGGGAGAGCTATCGATTCTATTTGTGATACATGTAATATTAAAAATGATAATAACAAAATGGGTGACATAAAACTGAGACTTTTTAGACAGTTGGATGGATATTGTATCAGTCCATTAAAAATGGAGGTTATTATAGAAGAATTAATAGCCAAAGAGATCTTACTGGAAGGTGATAAGTTGGTTATAGAGTATATTTCTACTGATGTTATAAATAAGTTGGATGATAATACTCATATTTTCTTAAGTTGATATTTAAGTATATTGAAAAATAAATCATATGAAATTAAAAGATCTATTTTTTTAAATCCTTGTAACAGATAAGGTCAGAATTGGTGGTATAATAGTCTATGTATGTGCGAGAAAATTATTTTTCTAAAAATTAAAAGGTGGTTGAATTTTATGTTATTCAATCGCATCGGTACCATTATCCTACCTATTTGTTCTCATGGCTATGAAGTCTGCACACCTGATCCCTAGCTACACATAAAAAAAGCAAGTTTTTAGTAAGACCTACCACATTTATTGAGGAATCTCAATGTTTATTTTAGATATTCATGGACTGCAATAGTCACTTAACTTTAAGCATACGGCACAGCATTGCTGTTTTAAAGAAAACTCGGAAATAATTTATGAAATTAAAACACCAGCATAATAAATAATTGTATAATAATATCAGTAGTAATTACACCTAGAACAATTAAAGCAAGGCCTCTCCGTTCTCCTTCGTGACCTGTGATTGTGATCTGTGGTAGTCGACTAGCGGCAGCAGCGGCGCGGGGGCGGAGGGGTTGGTGTGTGCGGTGGGAGGGGGGGTCGCTGCCAACTTGTACTTCTCTACCAACCAGTTACACTTCCCTGTCCTCGCTATCAGCGTAATAAGATCTCTACGGTACTGCTTCGTCAAGATCGCGTATAGGAATGGATTCGCGCACGCGTTGAGTGGGTAGAAGAACACGAGTAACACTTTCCCGTGGCTTACGTCCACTAACGGCACTCCTGCTAACGCTGTCGCCCCAAAAAACGCTACGGGCGCCCAACATAGTAGATCCGTCCCGATCAGGAGAGCCATTTTATTCGCGATGCGTCTCTCGGCCGCCGCCGCAGCACCTCTCCCTCCATACTTCTCCCCGCCGCCTCCAAGAGATCTGTATATTTGCACGTAGCATACCACTATCGTCACCCAAGCTACCGCATTCGTTAAAAACAGCGAGCCCTGGTACACAGCAACACCAACGCTCTCGCTCTCGACTGGCAAGCATATGGAAGTTGAAGAGTAATCCGAAACGCCAGCCAATGGCAACCCAGCCATTAAAATTGAAAATAGCCACCCGCCAATCATAATCTTAGCAGCCGCCGTTAGTGAAATCCGTCTCTCTAGATAAATCGCATAGGTTATCGCAAACCAGCGTTCTAACGTGACTATGGTGAGAGTAAATACCGACAGCTGTCCTGAGAATACTGATAGGAATCCGGCGATCTTGCAGCCAACGCCGTACTGCCAATCATAGGCATAATTGAAGAATTCGCCGTAGGATCTTAGATCTACCACGGCTAGCATAAAAAGATATAATCCTGTGCAGAGGTCCGAGAATGCTAGATGGCACATGAGGAATCTTGGGACGGTCAACTCAGTGTGGTTGGTGAGTAGGACTAACAGAACGGCGATGTTTCCGACCACGGCGGCCGCGACGACGAACCACACGCTAGCCCGGAGCCACGACCAGCCCATGACATCCTCGCAAGGATTTAAAGCGTTTGATCTCGGGGTGCACTCCACTTTTCTTGGACTGGAGAGAAATAAATGCATCATAAGTGTTAAGGTATAGTAACAGAAAATCCTACTTTCTTGTTTCTAAATAATGTTGTCAAAGAAATTTGCTTTTGTCCTAGATAAGAACGGAATTAGGTTTCCTCATCCTTAGACCCGCATTGAATTCTTCGAAGTGTGTAAGTACTACAAGAAACGTTCAAAGATAGTCCTTAGAGATAACAATTAACGCATTGTGATGCACTTGAAATATCTATCGTAATAGTAGACTGCGAAAACCACTTCATATGGGGCGAACTGGAAAGTTTTAGCGCCAGTTTTCTAAACATATTACCTACTAGCTGAACCGGCAAACTTTGTACCGCCTAAAAATCTATTTATCAAATGTATTTCATATGAAATATAGCCTATGTTACTCGTGGTTAATGTAGCTTTCGAATGGTAAAAGATTTTTTAAAATCGGTCCCGTAGTTTTTGAGCCTATTCATTACAATCAAACAAATAAACAAAGGTTTCCTCTTTATAATATTAGTATAGAAGTATCATTTTCTTATAGTATAACATAAAATAGTTACTTCAAACTAAAGTTTCCACATTCGTAAGCGACTCCCTGGATGGAAGTATTGTTGACGGGTGCGTGGAAGTCTCCTTGGTCGTCGTATTCGAAGCTGCCCGTATCTGAGAAGTAATCATCGTTTGCCACAGAATCATATTCCTCGCTTGTCGTAGCTGTGGAGTCGTCATCTAGTACCCTAAAATCGAAAGAGAATGATAAAATTCAGTTGGTTCTATAAAAGGCACCTGTGCTTAAAATATAATGGTAGAAAATATTCATTATCTTTAAAAAATTATTGATTTTTTATCCACAGCTTTAGCGGACTCTATTAGTCTACTCAAAAACCTCAATTAATTTATTAAGGTATCTCCTTCATATTCTTAAAAAATCTTATTTTACTAATAACTTACTGAGTGTTTGCCAATAGTATAGGACTCAAACGCTCCATAGCCCTTCGTTTTCTGGTCAACGCTGTTGTCTTTTGATTTCCATGGCCGCATCTCTGTAATAATTTTTAATAATTAATTTCTTTCTTATGTAGCTACTGTACCTACATACCAACAAATATTACATTTGCTATTTAATCAATTGAACTACATAAAATACCATACCTGTGCCATTATTGCCTTCTGTGTTTCGTATAACGCATGTCTGGCGGGATTGTGGCGTTCGGGAAACGCAAATGCGCAGCAATGGAAGTGATGGGTCAGGTACGCTCTTTCTAATTGCTAAAATAACACAGAAATAAATATTTTGTCGAAATCAGGAACATTATATAGTGTTTCAGTATTTTATTAGGTTCTTAAAAGGTCATCGAATAGTATGATATATAGAAGCGGCAGGTAGCGGTCCTAAGATACTTCCTTGAGATATACCAATCTATGAACATTATAAAATTATTTTTCATTTATTATATGTCGTTATATACGAAAACAATATGAATTATATTTTATTACTTATTTAAAAAAAGTTTAAGCAATTATTTTTAAATTGTTGGTCATTTACCTGAAATTCATATATCGATGGTATGTATTTTAATGTTGGAGTCTTTTCAATTCTAAGCACCTCCAACTTTTCCAAACCCTTCGTTGGAATAGAAGTGATAGACGTGTCGCTCAAATCTCTAAAAATTAAATATAGACAATTTATACCTTGGTATTCAGTAAAACATATCATTTCATTGAATACTGAAATAACTTACAACTGTCGAAGTAAAAGATTTCCCGCGAAAGCCAATGGATCTAACTTTCTTAACTTTGTGTTTCCTCGAAAACTCCTGAAAAGTAATTTACATTTTATTTAATTAAACCTTAAATAAAATTACATGCTTAGATTTATATTTAAATATTAAATATTAATATATTTAAATAAAGTATTTAGTTAAGGAATTAAGAAATAGGTTATAGTGACGACCACATAAGATAAAGTAATTTTAAAAACAAGGCGTTTAATGAAGTTACCGATCTGTCTAACTCAAAATCAACTTTGTATCCCAAAAATATATTCGGCACTTCGACTTAACAATTACGTACAAAATTAATGTAAAATACAAACGTACAATTTTGATATCTGAGCATTTTTAAACGCGTGCGGCGGCACTTCTTCTATTAAGTTGTAGTTCAAGGATCTGTAATAAGGAAATGATTGTATTAAGCCTTCAAAACCCAGTTGATCATTAAACATCAGCAGTTATCGTTAAAAAGCAATAGACAACTAAACAATATAGGTAGTAACTGAAACCAAAATAAGTAAAAAAATAACATAAATTCAATAATTTTTGAGCAAATAAATTTTGAGTAAAATGATAGCTTGACAAAGGAGTCAGTTTCAAAACGTAGCACACTATTTAGACAAATCTAATAACGTCTATATATTATGTTAAAATCCGTCAAACAGTTTGGGCTGCAGAGCGTGCCAGAAAATACATACATACATACACTCGAAAAAGTTTACACTGTCGAGTAAGAAATAAAGATAAAAATAAAAACCACACGGTATAAAGAAAATAAACAAAAAGTAAATAGCACAAAGTGTATATACCTAGTGACTTACACTTGATCAGCGCGGACGCCTCGCAGCGCGTGCGCAGGGATGCGCTTTATGTGGTTACCCTCCAGATCACTGTTGGAAATAAATTGTTGATTAAAAGATCTATTACTGATAACTGAATTTATTATTCATAAATTAATTGATTATTCATAATCATCATTATTAATAATTTGATTTATAATTGATAATTGGATTCATTATTAACGACTGGATTCATGATAAATCAATGGATAAATAATGGATCGATGTTAGTAGCTGCTATCGTATGTAACAGTGGCGACCTCCCGCTACTCGTCAAGAGATGGCGCCACGAGTATTCTGAATCACGCTATCGAAGTTTTCTAAACATCTGGCATATATACAAGTTCCAAACGGAGACTGCCGGAGCACGGCCGCTCCCCGGGCATATCACCTAGCCCGGCGGGAGATATCCCTTCGCTAAATAACCATTCAAAATAAGAAAACAAAGGCTATAATGCAATCTTTACAAAAGTCACTTCAATATCTACATAACATATGATTAAGAAAATAAATATTGTAAAATTTCCAGGCTTTCGAGGCTTAACAACGATTAATTTTTTAAGTAATGGGAACGCTGACTCACTATCAAATTACGATACTTATGAACAACGTATCTATGTATCTCGACAAATACAAATAAGAGAATTACAAAAATCAACAGTAAATAATTTCCTGAACTCGTGACGTGATAAGCAAGTGAGTCACAATTATGGTTATCATTTTATGTGAACTAATCGGAACGATGGGTGAAACTTCCTTCAAACCATAACATAACATTATCGAGGACCTATGTTATACGGTAATTAGCTTTATTTTTTACAGGTGCAACAAACAGTATGGTTATGGTGAAGCAGTTCTGGGTTCGCTGGAAGAGTGATTGCCGGCTGACATATGATCATCTCATGACATGACTTATGATCTTCAAATAGAAGCTGTTTTATATGAAGTTGGTCACAAGATACTTTAGCGACAGTGATCACTTTATCACAATATTAAAAAAGAAGCGTTTTTCGACTTACACGGCTTGAAGATAAGAAAGCGATGCGTTACTCTTGCTGCTGTCATGTACGTGGCTCAGTAATGGCACCTCCAATAGTCCTGATGTCGTTATCATACTGCAAATAATCCTTATTTCCTGAATCGTATTTTATATGAACGATGCGTTATTTATTTATTTATAATTCTTGCTTTGAAGATAGGGCCTGAGGGGCAGCTATCATGGCGTCCACCTCATGACGTATTTTGGCAACCCAAAAAAAAAGTCGTCATGATTTTCTATCTTGATTTATTCGTTCTAGGAAAAGTCCCGGAGGTGTAAACTTCAAATATTGCCAGAGATGGAAATTTTGACAATTGTACTCATGAGCATACCTTCGATTCATACTTACTTGCTTGTGACAAAGTACCTATGTTTCCACCACGTGATACATATTTTTGACTTTGTTTTTACTAATCACCGTAAAAACTTAACATCAGGTATTCATTAATAATCATGGGTAATACAAATGATACATAAGCGCTTTAAATGCATTTTTTAAAGGAAATAGCAAAAATAAAAGATAAATTAAATAATAATAATATATGGACATACATACGTACAATGTGCGCAGTTCTGGCAACGAGGGCAGCGGCGGTATACGCCGCAACATCGGCGCTTGCGTTATAAACCTAAATAAGAGAAAAATACATTAAAAAGGTACTTTAAGAAAATGTATTGTGGGCTTGTGGGCAACTTTCTGAAACTCGATAAGAGATGGCGCCACGTAACCCTGACTCACGATAACGATGTTTTCTAAACACCTTGCGTTAGACTAGTAAAGCAAAGCCGGGTAGTAGCTAGTTAGAGTTAGAGGTAATATTGGCAATTTTAGGCCCTGCTTCGTGAGAGCTATCTTGGCATTTACGCCTTACCGAAACGTAAGAACTGCTTTACGCTATCAATAAATAAGTGTAGCGGTAGAACTGCTCGGTCGAACCATACTAATTCTGTGAAATTTAACATATGACACGTAAAAACCGTACGTAACTTAATATGTAACGTACGTTTCGAACACGCTCGCGGAAATCCGTAATGGCTTATTTAAACTCATTTACATTTCAGTAACATATTTATTTGCACAGATTTATCTGATTCAACCATTTTATCCAACATTAGTTGCTATGCAAATGACCCGTAATTGGGCGGGCTGTACGTCACCATATTAATCACAATACTCTTGTGTAAATTAGGGGTTTTTAGATATCGCTTGTTTTTCAACGTTATCGTTGTAGGAGTATTAACGGCTTTGTCTTTATGGTCCTGTATTTATGGCATTAAACTGCAAATAAAAAACTAATTATTATTTTGACTTCGTTACTGATATCAAGGAGGAAGTTGGAATCAATAATATTAATTTTCTTCAAAATATATAACCGAATTGTAATTGTACGATATTTTTTTCATGATATAGGAGAAGCAAACGACCTTATAGTCAAACTGATGGCAAGTGGATATTGCGGTCCATGGATATCTATAATAACCCGTAAGACAAGAGCTGCTACCTGCTACCACTGAGGACTATATGGGAACGCTTCGCAAAAGTCTTCTTACCTCATCCTTCAAACAAGAATACATCAGAGCTTAACACTGCTGTTATTCGGCAGTCATATCTACTTTAATAGTATTACTGATTTAATAATTTTCATGAGTACGTAACTTTTTTCCAATATATAAAATACAGAATACGCATAATATATTATTTCCTCATTTGTGTATGTACCTATGTAAGTAGTATGTGGTTTTGGCCGACATCTTTATTTTATAAGTTTAATTTATTATTTCATTTTATTTATTTTTATTTAATTTTAATTTAATTAGATAGAAGATTTATAATGTTAATGTTTCTTTGAAAAATAAATTATATTACTTGAGGTAAAAAAGTAGTACTTACAAGGATTTGAGATTAGGCATCTTGCTCAGATCTTCGACAACTATGTGTTCTAACTTAGGCGCATCTATGATTGACCTGAAACAAAAAAAAAATTAATATTTACATAATGTTATATATAAAATTCTCGTGTCACAATGTTAGTTACCGTACTCCTCCGAAACGGCTTTACCGATTTTCACCAAATTTTATATGCAAATTCAGTAGGTCTGAGAATCGGCTACTATCAATTTTTCATACCCCTAAGTGATAAGGGTTGTTCACCCTTAACATTTTTTTATTTATATGGCAACATTTACTTACAATTACTAGCTGGGTCAGCTAGTAATTGTAAGTAACTGGGGTTCGAACCTATTATAGAACGCTCGACGCATCAGATCTTTATGAAAACCTTTCCGCTCCGAGTGTTGAATTAGACTTATGACGGAGATCCAGACATACACAAATTAAATAAAAATGTAAGATAGATGGGCTCAGGAATTGTCTATTAACGATATAACATTTCCTTCCATTAGACGCCATTAGCGTTTTGATCTGTGTCACTCACCCATAGACATATTTAGAGCATAGTGTGTTCACTAATGTATTCTGTAAAATATTATGAGTTCAAATCACGATACATTTGCTTCGTTTGTTTGTTGACTTAACTCTTGTTTTGGAAACATTGAAACTCATCGTTTAAAACGCTAATTTCAAACCATAGTATCAGAATTCTTAATATTATACATACCTAGTTCATGTCATCTCTACCTCGAAAGTGCGACACCACCGGCGCTGTTAACTAATTTAAACAAATTTAATATTTCATGCTGTTTCATCTTTCGAGACTTTAAAGTGTTAATAACATAATGGGTATAAAAATTGGAGCGTGTCAGTTCTCACTCACACATAAATTTAAAATTTGATAAATTTTTGGTGTACCTATCGTTTATTTGAACTAATAATAAATCCTACGTCTCTCCCAAAGATTACACGAATCAAACATCACATTGGTAATATCTGTTTGGGCTGCAGGGCGTGTGAAGGAATCACACTGACATGCGTACTCTCGAAAAATATTACTTATATACTTTTCTCTCTCCGAATTTAGATAAAACGTATGTACCTATTTAACATATTTTTGTTGAAAACACTGAAAGCATAATGTCACAACGTTCAACGTTCAACACACTTACAAATGTTCCACATGGTGCAAGTGGTGTCCCGCGGCGTGTATCGCGCGCGCCGTCAGCTTGGTGATGTTGGTGTGGTGGAAGATCACCGAGCCGCTGCCAGTGCCACTCGCCTCGGTTCTCATCGGCCGCGGTACTGTGGACAATGAGGATATTAACACATAGGTAGGTGTTGAATACGAGGTGTGCTTCACTATTTCGCTTGTGTTATGGCGGTAGCTTCCGTTCTCCATGTTTTTCGCCTATGCTAAAGAGGGAACCGAACCCCCGAAATCTCCTGCCCGCCTGTATTAAAAACAGTGTTTCATATAAATCATAGCGACATGTTATAAAGCCTAAAATATGTTTTTATTCAATGATTTTCTTAAATCTTTCGATGCCCGGTTAAAGTCTAATGATGCAGTTTTACTTCTTGATCACAATTTGCCTCATAACTCCTTTCAGCATTTTTCGTTAATCCCTATAGCTTTAGAGTTAGCTCAAGTTAGTTCAAGCTCATTTGAAAAATTCACCGTAGTTATATCACTATATACTATGGGAATATATTACAAAAATGATATATTTTAGCAGTTTCCAGTTAATCCCACTGAATGATCGCATGTCATTGTATCAATGTTTGTAAGTCGAACATTTCTTTTTGCAAACTGAAATTCATTCTTACATTAAGTGCATAATAAAAGTGATTCACGGACACGTTAATACGCTCCAAAACTATATCACGTAGGTGGTTCAATAATAGTTTAAAAATAACTTCTCAAGTACGCATTCCTAGCAATACTAAGATTTAGTGCAAAATAGAAATGTATGTAAATCATACTCAAAAATAATTCATACTGAGTGAATCAAAAGGTGGAAGAACTGTTGCCACATCTATTTCTGCCTAATAGCAGCAGTGTTAGGTGCTGCTGTGTCCTGGTTTACAGGGTGTGCTTAGGGAGACACACTTGTCCGAAACGTTCTTTCTTAGTCCTTTCTTAGTACTTTCGTAGTAGGTAGGAATGTCTAATCCTATCTGGGGTCGATTACAGATGTCCATGGCATGGGCATTTTACCATCAAGTGGACTACTCGTTTGCTTATGTAGTACCCATAAATATAGTAATTAAACTTAAACATGGTATTAAAGTATTATATTAACAAACATCCGGACGCCCGAACATCCGGACGCCCGAACATCCGGACGCCCGAACATCCGGACGCCTTCAATACGCACATGATAAGGGCGCTACTTAATATAAAACCTATTGTAAAACAATTAATTTGGTTCACAATGAAGAATACTTGTATTGTTTATCATGTCTTACGTATGCAAATGTAGATCTTAATCTATTTGATTAATGTAATTATGAAAGTATATTTGCTTAGTTGTAGCGTCTAGAAGCATATACCGTCTGCTTAGCTTAGATCATTTAGCATTGTAAATTCCTTGAGATAAGTGAGATAAGCCTATCTAAGAAGTTATTCTACCTCATAATTCAGATCCAAATGGCATTTACTCAACATTGAAAATTATAGAGTATAATTAGAAAGGTTATGGGGCGACCGATGGGTACCACCTATATAGGTTACTGTACTCTTTAGGTACCACCAACCCTAGCATCGCAATATAGCGTGAAACAGTACTTGCGTTGTCCAGGGCCAGCTTAATCACCAGGATTGGCAACGAGCATCTAACGACGCCTTCAGAAAGTTACTATTCTATATAGAGTTGGTTGTACTTAGATGTCCATAGACCGCAATGACTTACCATCAGGCGGACTGCATGCTCGCTTGCTTCTTCAATGTGATAAAAAAATGTTGATAAAAATCATATTTTTTTCTTCTCTATTGTTGTTCAAATGTGATTTGTTAATTCTTGTGAAAAACTTTACATTGTTGAAATTCGCGTTGTCATTGAGGCACATTGTGATAGCCTAGTGGTTAAGAAACTCGGCCTCTCGATAGAAGGGTCCGAGGTTCAAATCCCAGGCACGCACCTCTGATTTTTCAAAGTAAAGTGCGTATTAGAAATTAATTATCACTTGCTAAACGGTGAAGGAAAACATCGTGAGGAAACCTGCAGACCTGAGAGATATATAAAAAAATCCCAAAGATATGTGAAGTCTACCAATACGTACTTGGCCAGCGCGGTGGACTATGGCCTAATCCTTCTCATTATGAGAGGAGACCGGTGCTCAATGGAACAGTAATGAGTTGTTGATGATGATGATGTGTTGTCATTTGAAAATTCTAGATATTACTTCACGAATATCAATTTAAGAATACCAACCTTAATAGTCTCCGAAACGAGGTGTAACGTTTTAATTTTATTGACGCCGTAAAACTGAACTTCAAAGGAATTTTTATCATCGTGTCGTGAACAGTTTAATGGCCACTGCGAGAACTAGATACTTACATCGGTCTACCTTTGGGATGTTCTTTACAAATCTTACAAATAATTTTAAATGTTTTTTGAAATTTTTAAATAACATTTTTTTAAATATTAGCTACGTGTCCAAACACCATAGCAGGCGCACAAACTAAAAGGTTTCATTAATTTTCATTACGTCACATTTTTTTTATTAATTCATTAGTTTTAATAATATTATATATGTTAAGTGTCCATACGTTTTACTCTATTTTTAGGGAAAAATAACATAACGAACACTGACAAAAACCTTTAACGGGGAAAATATGCTTGCTTGTATGTATAAATATGCTATTTAGCATCAACTCCGCCTTTTGTACCACATTGTTTTTAATATGGTCAATAAAGAGTAAATAAATAAAAAAAGAAATAAATATAAAGACTAGAAATAAAGGGAATCGAACCTATAATCCTTTACGACTTAGAGCAATCCGAGGGTCGTCAAAAAGGATAATCAGCTACATAGTATCAAAACTATTTTGTACATATTTTTTTATTTGCCATCTGTAAGCGCGAGCCAATGTACAAGCTAGTATCGAAATAATAACGTAAAACATACATTGGTAATAAAGTCTGAAATAATATCTTTATCTGCGCGGAAGTTAAGATTAACGAATGAAGTTAGTTGAAGATCAGAGCTTTGATCATGTACCTACTGTTCAGAATACAAATAAACATAATTTTATTATTAACTTCATAATAATAATTATTTTTATTGTTTACTAACATACTAATTTCTGTAAATAATACCAATTTGTACATTGATGAATAAATCATCACAGATGTGGAATAAATTGTGACGCTGGGGAGGTCTTGAGCATTCCACCGCGTGGCTCCAGAAAACCTTCATCAATCATCATCATCAACAACCCATTACTGTCCCACTGCTGGGCACGGGTCTCCTCTCAGAATGAGAAGGATTAGGTCATAGTCCACCGCGTTGGCCAAGTGCGTATTTGTAGACTTTACATACCTTTGAGATTTTTTTATAAATCTCTCAGGTATGCAGGTTTCGTCATGATGTTTTCCTTTACCATTTAGCAAGTGATAATTAATTTCTAATACACACATACCTTTGAAAAATCAGAGGTGCGTGCCTGGGATTTGAACCTCGGACCCCTCGATCGAGAGGCCGAGTTTCTTAACCACTAGGCTCCAGAAAACCTTAGTAAACAAAAACTTTAAATCATCCCTACGAGATGGCAATGAGTTAAAACATTACCCTCCTCCAAAAATCACAATAAAGCTCTCTTTCAATACTAAGAAAGTCTTGAAAAATCTCTCTGCTACATACCTCGAAAAAATAATGATAAACCGCTTACTATAAATTAACATTCCTTTGACGATGTTTGTCTCTCCACACAATACCATACTTATTATTAATCATCAATATATTATAATATAACATAACAAAAACGCAAAAATAACATAAACGCAACGTAACGTAATAACGAAAGTAAGTAACTTAGGCATGTGTATGCCTAAGTTACTTACTTTCGTTATTACTTACTTGATTAGAATACAGAAACAATTCATCAATATTTGATCAAATTAACTACGATATACATATCGGATATACGGCTAGAGAAGCGTGGACATGAGTTGTAATAATAAATTGGTCAATAACCGGCGAGATAATAATATGATAAGGCCAATAAATAATTCAATTTGTCCGATAGCACGGCGGATACGTGGGGATAGACTAGCTTCTATATGCGTTCCTAGTAACTGCGGTACTAGGAATGTAATATTAAGTGATAACTACTAACTACTATAGTGTATAGAGTAACTTGAATATGTTTGAATGATTCGAGGAAATTTTTAGAAAGAGTCACGTGGTCTTGAAAAAATAATGAGCTGGAAAAAAGTTGTCAAGATTGTTCTAACCAAGCAAAACAAAATCATGGCAACGGCCGTAAATTTGCTTTAAATGAAAGACAGTACTTACACTATTAGGTATTACTTATAAACACAAGTGTAAATTTATTAATTACTTATAATTTTATATTTTAAAATAATTTTGAGATAAATTACCTGTCGTCTAACTTTGTCGTCTAGGCCCCTCTTCAAATTATCATTTTTAAGCTTTATTCATTCCTAATTCATCTATAGAATGTATTGTGATTAAAAATAGATGGACATTAAGTATTGTTTGTATTAGCCATGCGGTAAAATCGCACATTACGAAATATGGAGCCCATATCACCAAGTTAACGAGGTGTTAGAACAAACTTTATTCAGGTGAAGTGTCAATTAAAAACATTGTTATCATCTACGTATATAGTCAGCCACGGCGATCGTGATAACAAGTGGCTTAGTACTTTCTTTTAATTATTTAGGTCGGCGAGCATTCCACTCTTAGTACTGATGGAACCACTTAAGGGAATTGAAGATGAGTGTATTTCTATGTACATGTAAGATAGTAATCGTATATACGAGTACCTATATATTATCTAGTTTAATAATCTTAGCATTAAATACGACATTTCTCAAAAATAAGTAATAAAAATAGACAAATGGCCACATTTGCCTTTTTTCTGCAGCTTTTCTTATGTTTAGTCGCTTGAACGTGATGTATGTGATATATATATATATATATGTATGCTAGCCTTGGGACTAAATTGTAACGCTTATTATTGCTATTAGTCGTCAGGGGTAGCGGCGCATCTGTGGTCACTTACCATCAGGTGGAGTGCATGCTTGTCCCATCATCATCATAATCATCATCAACCCATTACTGTCCCACTGCTGGACACGGCTCTCCTCTCATAATAAGAAGGATTAGGCCATAGTCCACCGCGCTGGCCAAGTGCGTATTGGTAGACTTCACCTTTGAGATTTTTTTATAAATCTCTCAGGTTTCTTTTCTTTCTTTGTATGTTTCCTCACGATGTTTTCCTTCACCGTTTAGCAAGTGATAATTAATTTCAAATACGCACATCATTTTGAAAAATCAAAGCGTGCCTGGGATTTGAACCTCGGACACATCGATCGAGAGGCGAGTTTCTTAATCACTAGGCTATTATGCTTGTCTGCTAATTTTCATACAAAAATCTGTTTTGTCGTTATATTACGCTTAAATTGCGCGATGGTAAGGAAGATCAAATTATTATTTATAAATAGCTGCGTATCCTTTCTGATAAGCAATATTATGATTAAATTAATATTAATTAAATGTGGACGATAAGGGACAGGTGTGTCATGATAAGTCCTTATTTAATTATTGTTGAATATTTATTTTGGCAGATAAAATATGATTCATTCAGTAAATATTTCATTGCTCTTCAGTCGCAATACACTGGAATAAATTGTATTTAGTTTACTTTCGTATACCTACTTACAACTTTAATAAGATGACTAAAAATATATTATAATCATAGTCATTAAAAAGTTTAAAAAATCAAATGAAAAAAGTTCTTAATTGGACTAAGACGTAGCTAATGCTTTAACAGTTTAACTGGAGACCTGTGCCCAGCAGTAGGCCTATGGGCGCTTTGTATGATCTGCAAAAATTAAAACTATATCATTCCAGGGGGATTTTTTCTAATTGTGAGGTCATTATAATGCTCAGATTTTTTTGTATGACAACAGAACAAAATGGAACATTGCAGCTGTTTTTCTAAGAAAGAAGCAGCGTCGTTAGTAGTAGTAGTAGTAGTAACATTTTATATAAATACTAGTTTTTACCCGCGGCTTTGCTCGCGATCGTAAGTTTTTATCTAACTTTTTTTCGGGATAGAAGATACCCTACTATCCTTTTCTAAACCCAAGAAAACGTGTGTACAAAATGTCATGACAATCGGCTATGTAAATAATGTGGGAAAGTGTAACAAACATACAAACTCAGATTCGCATTTATAATATTAATTGGGACAGGTATATACGGAAAGCTATTGAAAAACAAACAAACAA
This sequence comes from Epargyreus clarus, assembly GCF_041222505.1. Lineage (NCBI taxonomy): Eukaryota > Metazoa > Arthropoda > Insecta > Lepidoptera > Hesperiidae > Epargyreus > Epargyreus clarus. The sequence goes on from NW_027332212.1 coordinate 14,073,838, forward strand.
TAGGTGTTCCTGTTAGCTACGCTGCAACGTGTACGGTCATTATTGCTATTTGTATTCTACTTGCAAAGATGCAATGTTGACACACTAATATTTACTCATTTTGCAGACGAAGTACTGCCTTGGAGTAATTTTCCTCCTGAAATTGTACCATTATGAGAATGCATGCTATAATTAAGATATTTTTCCATCTGATGGGGATTTTCAGAGTATATTTTCTATTTAGATAAAGGTTTTTTATATATTAACTAGTGGTGCCCGCGGCTTCGCCCGCATTTTAAAGAAATAATATGACATACATAAAACGGAAAATTTGTACCTGCATTAGAATGACAGTGGTGCCATCTGTCTAAAATTGGTCTTACCAACTCCCAAACCCTCGAAGGCTCTTGGACAACAACTTTGCTAAAGATCAACACTTGATCAAATGCATAGTTTCCGATTCTATAACTACTTACGAATTAAAAATTAATTAAAAAAACCTTTTCCCACGGACTTAATTGTGAATCTAAACCATTCTCAAGTCCCCTTGAACACACACAAAAATTTAATCAAAATCAGTCCAGTCGTTTAGGAGGTAGCTCAGTGACATACACACGCACATAAGAAATATATATATATTAACATAAAGAAAATTGTTTCAACTGATTTGTTTTGCGGCCATATCTACCTATAATACTATAACTATTTAGTTGATATTAAGGTCTGTTGTAGTAGTTTATATGGATAATAAATGGAATATAATCGATGTAACATTAAAATAAATCCTAGAAATTAATAATCTCTTGTTTGACGATAACGGAAATCATCATGAGGAAAGATACACACATGAGTTTTCCCCACTCCTACTTGAAACCAGCAGTGGGACAGTGATGGGTGACGGCGAAATACAACCTGAATTTTGTTAAATACCTATTATAAGTCTTCCGTCAATTCAACAATTACACACATTCCACAGTAATAAACTCCGCGTCCGTCTGTCTGTTTGAAATAGACTTTACACAAACAATAATAACAGTCAAAAAGTATTTTCTAAATAAAACCTATGTAATCGTACGCAGACTAAACAAGCGAATTGAAATCAAATGCATGAGTAACTTCTTGTTGCTTAAACACGGTAGCAAATTTGAAAAAGTGTGTTATGATCTTGTCTTCTGTAACACAGTTTTGGAATGTAAATATACAACGAAATAAGAGTAAAGCAGTACTCGGCAACTATTAGCCTAGTGTGACCACGTCCTAAGGGGATCCTCGTCTAAGTCCTCCGGGATCTCCAAAGGAACGCAACCGGAGTCCTCTTAGCGCGTTGCCCCGTCGGGCTCCGCCCAGGTGAGCTTGGCGCTCGCCACACCGTCTGTTGCGTACGACGGTATGCGACCACACATACCGCCGTCCTTCCCGAGGTCGCTGGCTGGGCGGTTCGAGCTCCCACTCTTGCCACCCGCAACCCCGGTAGCCCCCTTTTAGTCGCCTCTTACGACAGGCAGGGGATACCGTAGCCCTGTTCTGGTCCCGAAACTACAGGGACAACGGAGAAACGCTCCCGCCTTATATGCAACGTGTCTAGTGTCAGCGATTGGAGTTTTGGTGATTCAATCGATGGTGTATTATGCTTTAACGATATGACGTCGGTTTAAAAACGTGCGTTTTTACATTAAGGTGTTGCATCGAGCGTATAAAAGTAGCTACAACCAGCGAACGCAGGGTATAAAGCAGCTAAATCGTCCATGCTTAAAGTACCAAGTCTGTTGGTGCGCTTAATATAAAATAAAGCTATAATTGGCATGAGGTTGTTAAAATAGTACAAAACAGAGATTACTGCTAAGTTGTCCGGCTTTGGTATTATTTGCATACCACAAAACAGCAAGGTCAAATGAAAGAGTAGTTATAAAAATTTGGTTTATGAAAATAATTACGCATTTCGCTAAACAACACAAAAATTATAATCTACAATCTAAGGCATTAAAACACGATATCTTTAATATAATCTATACAACTTAGCCTAACATTGCCCTACAAACCTGTAAAGATTATTTATGACCGCCACAAACAAAAATGAGCCACAAAAGTTTGACAATAACTGGCATTTATTTATTCCTTACCAATGTATATTATAAGGAAGGTAAGAGCGAATGTTGAATGAATATTTTCGTAGAGTTTTTCTTGTGTGCATTCAAAGAAATTGCGCTACAAACCTGTAAAAAATATTTATGATCGCCCCAAAAAAACAAATTCTAAATGAGAAATATCCCATTGTCACGTCGCAATTGCCTTAATTGCTTGTTGTCCTAGACTCCTTACAATGAGCCAAAAAGTTTGACAATAAATGGCATTTATTTATTCCATACTAAGGTATGTTATTAGGAAGGTAAGAGCGAGTGTTGAATGAATATTTTCGTGGAGTTTTTCTTGTGTGCATTGTTCATCACTATCAACCCATTACTGTCCCACTGCTGTATACGGGTCTCCTCTCAGAATGAGACGGATTAGGCCATAGTCCACCGCGCTGGCCAAGTGCGTATTGATAGACTTCATATAACTTTGAAAACTTTTTTCGTTTTAGATTTCTCAGGTATGCAGCTTTCCTCTCGATGTTTTCCTTCATCGCTTAAGCAAGTGATAATATCTAATACGCATTTAGTTTTGAAAAATCAGAGATGGGTGCCTGGGATTTGAACCTCGGACCCCTCGAAAGACCGAGTTTCTTAACCACTAGGCTATCATTATCGAATTATTCCATACTAATTAACCGACTTCATAAAGGAGGTGGTTATCAATTCGGCCGGTATATATTTGTTTTTATATTATAAGTACGTAAGAGCGAATGTCGCTTGAATGTTTCCGTGGAGTTTTTCTTGTGTGCATTGTACGTGTCATGAAAACTCGGATCGTGACTACGCCCGAGCCATATTGACATATCCATTTAGTGGTACGTGACACAGTCATTACTTGTTGCTTCTTGGGTGGAGCTACATAAAGCAAATGGAATAGAACTGTGTACTTATACGATTCTGGATTTCTTTTTCAGGAATTGTAGGAAAGTTTGAATTAGTGGATGTTCCTGGTCGAAAAGGTGCAGACGGTATGATATTTCTATTGGTATAAGAACTTTATAATGTTTATTTGATTTTTTAAATAAAAAGAAAACGTGTTTATGTAATGGAACCTAGTACGATAAGGCAAACAGGCTTAAATACATATGAGGCGACAATCATAGTCCATAATAGTTATAAGGCTTATGGACGGTAGAGTTCACTAACCATCAGGTGAACTGTATGCTCATTTGCTTCTTAAATCTCATATAAAAGATGAACTCAAAAAACCTTATTTATCTATTCGTTTTGATTCGCAACGATGTTGCTTCAAAAGTAAACAATTTTATTTTGACACGTAATTTGTATTGGCTATAAAAAGTAACGGAAGTATAACTCCACCATTCCACGTTTCCAGTTAGCTTTATATCTTGTTTATGCAAACAGTATTCATCTGCTTTGATATTATTTTTATTAGAATGACAAGCAGATAAACGAAGTAACTCCCAACGTTTGTACGAAGAGTAATAAACAGAGCAATTTGTAAGAAACTGACAAGCGGCAATGTTTATAAAATTATAGAGTAATTAATAGTCTAATCAAACTGATAAATATTTTAGAGACTACCCTTTTTTGCACGAGGGGGAAACCTTCAAAAGGTACCCGGTGCCGTGGGAGCGACGATATATACTTTTTATATCATTGCAAACCATGAGATTCTTCGTAAGGTTGGAGTAGGTAACGCCTGGGAACCCCCCAAGTTGGAGTGCGCTTTGTCGTGGTGGGGGGGCTCAGAAGCCCGTTGCAATCCAGTAGCGGGTGAAGCTAAAGCGCCAGTGGCGGTTGGGATACACTGCGTCTGTCCCGTATCGGGTGGCAGCGCTATCTCTTTAGGTAGTTGTGGTTCTTTCCATAATGGAGGCATCGGCGTAGGACAAGGGTCCTATGTCAAAAACACCATTAAACCTCGAGGTGAGCCACCTCAAAGATGAGCGGATGGAGTAGCTCCAGCTCCATCCCGAACCGAAACGGGCCCGGACGTGGGCAAACGCCGTCGGGATCGCGGACGAGTGCTATTAGCATACCCGTCCCGACAAAAGGCGTCCAAAGGAACACCGTGGGGTTTTAGCCGGTAGGAGTCCGGCATATCCTGTCCCCCCGCAGCTGAGAGGAACCCATGAAGGGGTTCCCCACGAAAAAAAAGAAAGAAAAAGGTAACGCCCGGGAACGCACCACTGTTATTTCAGAGTGTGTTTTAAAAAATAATTAATTAATTATCACTTACTTAAATGGTGAAGATAAACATCGTGAAAAGTACAAGCTATGTGCCTGAGAATTAAAAAAAAAACTCAATAGTGTGTGAAATCTCCCAATGCGCACTTGGCGCCACTCGTTTAGCGCGGTAAACTATGGCCTAAACCTCTCTAAGAGGAGATTCATGCCCAACAGTAGGACAGTAATAGGTCGACGACGAAACCTTATCTATAAAGTTGTTCAGGCCAAATTAATTCAGTGTGTATATAACCTCTGCCTATAGACTCTACAATCTACACCGAAAATCAGCTGTAGCCTCAGAATTTTGTTTTTACGATTGCAACGGAGGTAAAAAGCGATACTAACAGACAAATTAAACGAATCAGCAAATATGTACGATTAAAATGTCGTTAAATTAATTTATAAGCGATAAATCGGACCACGATGAACACCCGGAGTTGAGATTGGGTGTACTATCGTAAATATTGAGATCTGTGTTTATCAGTAAGAGTTTTAAAGTTCAATTTACCGGCTATGTTGTAACTTCTGCTCTTGTTTTATTAGACGGATAAACAGTCAAATGTACTTCAAGATGTCTGCATAGTTTAAGAAAAAAGTTCGCGGAACAAAAATGATTCATATGCAATGCGCGTTAATGAAATAAATAAATGCGCGTAAATTGTCATTAATGTACAAAAAGGAATAAAATCTTTATATTCCTCAAAGGATTTTTAGTATTACTTCCGCAATACATTTTGATCCAAAGCGCAAGGTCTCAACACGTTTTAAAAAAATATCTTTAAAATGGGAAAACTTCCGTGTCAAATTGTATAAGTTTAGTACATAGATATATTATCTTAGTATAATATATCTATGGTTTAGTAGCATCTACAGAAGTATATTATATATATATAGTTAGTATATATATATATAGTTAGTATCTACAGAAGTATATTAAAAGAGTAGTAATGGATATAAAAAAAATGTGAGCCGTCACGGGACGCCTGGCAGATGTGAAACATCGACATTATTTTGTAAAAGAAATATGCAGAAAATAACATATTGTGATAAGAACTAAATATGTCATAATGATAAAATAAAATATTACGATTTTTTTCCAGATAACGATGACTATTTATTGAATAAACATTTATTTTCATTAAATACAAAAAAATACGAATTTATTTCAAAAGACTGTATATATATACCACGGCCACGGCATGCGTCGCCACGCCAGAAATCGGTTTTACGTGCGGCTATAGATGTTTCACATCAAAAGACAAAGATGCGTTAGGTTTTCACATGACCTCATCTTAAATTGAGTAGTAAATATTACGACTTCGGCTTCGAAATCATTATTACGCGAATTGGGAAAATGGTGGAGGCGTAATTTTTATATGCCTAGCTGTAGGTATATTTTATTTTATTATTTATTTTATAAGGTACGTCTAAAATATGAAAATATCATTAGGAAAAGCGCGTTGATTAGAGGTATCCTACCCGAGGTCGGCAACTGATTTGTTGCTACCTCTGAGGACTAAGTAGGAACTCCTTGGTTAAAGTATGTATCTTTACCTCTTCAAATTAAAACACAACGGCGCTTAACACTGCTGTTATTAGGCAGAAATAGGTGTGGCGGTGGTGCTTCCAGAGTCGAATTGCAAAGTGTGAACTTTACTAATCTTTATAATAATAATTTAATACTAATCTTTATAAATAAATATAATAATAATTTCTATAATAACGCTTTTTAATGCCAGGGCATCATTTAGCAATCAAGCTCTTTATTACCAGGACTATTTCCGATACCAGGAGCCTTCAACACAATACGTTGTAATGACCAATTCGTTTTATTTCTCCGATAAAAGGGCGTTTTATTTACGAGAAATGTTTACGTTTTCCTCTTGCCGGGATGGGTCACGCCAAATATAGCTGGATAAATAAATGATGTGTGCTTATGGACTCGCAGGATGTCGGCCTCATTAGAGTTGTTGACTGATTCCACAAGGCTAATGGAGGGATAGATGGACAATCTCGGCTTACCACGATTGGACCGTTTGCATCGCAACCAATTTGATTCAGCCTTGTTTTTCCCAAGTTAATAATTAAATTGAAGTAAATAATAACTTACTTAACTATTACAGAAATTATGATAATGGAGTCTACAAATGCATTGCCCTAAAAGTTTGTAATTTCAACTTTTAAAACAGTTGTCCTGTGACAAAAATAGTTGTAGCGATGGTGCCACCACGTTCCAATAACGAAGGGTTCTGTCGCATTTGTAGTGCTTAAGTGGAAGTACTTAAATACTTTACAATATTTTTCAATTATGCACCTTGTCAGCGTGATATAATAGGAATAATATTTGAAGATAACTCAACTTAGGTTCCCTGGACGTCCCTGACTCTCGGTAGAGTCGGACGGATCGGCACAATCGTTATTACAGTCGTGGCTAAAAATAATTGTGTTGTTGTTTCACTACTTTATTAGACAATTATTGCTCAGTTTGAAATTATCAGGGATCGTCGGCTCGAAAATTAATGATGTGAGATAAATGTGAAAATATTTGGGCTATTATTTTATTTATTTATTTATTTTATTTTACAAATTTGTGTACACAGAACATAACAAAGAAATAGAGTATTAAAAAGAAATGTAGTACAAAGGACTACTTATTCCAACCTGGAATTTCTTCCAGCAGCCCCTATGGTCAGAAAAATTGTATGAAAGGCAAATAAAGTGTGCACAAAATAGATAAGTAGGATAGATATCATATACATATACATATATACAATTATATATATGTATATATGTATATGTATTAATGGCTATAATATGGCTATTAGTCTTAAAAAAGTAACTAGGTAAATGATGTGATGATAACTTTTATTAAGAATTCGAAAAGAGCACATTTCCTGTTTATTTCAATGCGAAGTCCTGTTTAATTGGAAATACATAGATTAGTGAAGATACTTCGCCGCCTTGAAATTGAATGAAGCCACAAACGGCTTATTAGTAAGTTCTTTTATTGAATTCTTGACAAATAAAAACATTTTTAGAGAAAATTTACAAATAAATAACTAATACTGCGTAATTTACATAATTAATAAATTATTATTTCAAATATTTTAGGGACATTTTAGCACGGAGACGTGGCAAAACTTTTTACGCAACTATTTCAATTCTCAAAACTGGGTACATTTTCTTGTTAGGAGTGAGTAATCTTTACTTATCTATGTGGAAATACAAAAAAATATTTCCGAAATAATTAAATTAGTAGTCTGTGTTGATTAACGAATATATATTAAAATCAAGGTTAAGGTACCGTACTGTCGAATTTTATAAATTGTACAATGATGTACCAACGTTGCAGAAAGCATTCTTCTAAAAATAGATACATGTATTTATTATCTGTGGTATTATAAGTGTTATCTGTACAATTTACGATATCAACATACTGGAAGACATTTATTTCAGTGTAAAGCCGAATAAATAAGATTATAATATTACGAGATAATCTCTACTCCTTATCTACTTCGAGAAAGCCAAGTGCAAAACAACAGATTGCATGTGTAAATATTGATGTTTTATGTAATCTAAGTAGCAAGCCATTATCGATGTACTCACTTATGCCATTTCATGAAAAGAAAAAAAACAAATGTTTATTTTTTTATATAATTTTATCTTTTTTTTACATTTATTTTGTAACATTGCATACTTTTTGTAAGTAAAAAAAATTAAGAAAAAATGCAACTAGCCTAAAAATCCTAATAAAATTCTAGGCAAAATTATAACTTAAACTGAATTATAATTTAAGTAATATATTAGTATTTTTCATTAATATAAAGGGTATAGACACTCAGTATACCATTGGGTAGGGCTGTTATTTATTCTGTGGTACTAGGCTAATTTATCTGCGCGACGAGTCATAAATAACAAAGCGCGGGAAAAGAAATACCAACAAAAGCTCATGTCTTTTATTGCGTTTTATCACGTTTTATCGACGTACGTGTACAAATACAAAATAATATTATTATTATATCGTTGTTAAGTGACTTTGGTTTAATTATATTAAAGGTAATTAAAAGTACTTATCTGACTAAGATAAGATGAAGATTATGAATGTACAAATGAAAGCTGTATCCGAGTGAAATTCTGAAGAAAAACAAAAATAGGTAGGTGTAATATCATAAGTACAAAAACAAAAATACTTTCGCTCAATAAAAATTGCGATCACGAATCCGATGTCGAACCAAGAATACTACGATCTACCAAACCGCTCTTGATCAACACAGTGTACGACGGCCTAAAACCCTTTGAAGGCCTTTTGAAGGTGGTAGAACCCTTTGTGGTTCGACTCCGACGGCACCACAGCTACACCTATTTCTACCTAATAACAGCAGTGTTAGGCGCTGCTGTGTTCCGTTTTAAAGGGTGTGGTAAGGGAGACAGACTTTTCCGAGGCGTTCCAGCTTAGTCCTCAGGGGTAGCGGCACATCTGTGGTCGACCACAGGTAAGAATATCTAATCCTATCTGGGGTTGATTACAAATTTCCATGGGCGGCAGTAGCCACTTACCATCAGGACTGCATGCTCTTCTGCTACTGCTATATTATAAACCCTTTGACGTACGAGACCAGTGGGATAGTATGTTGACGACGCACCTACGATGACTTATAAACCGAGAAATAGCAATAACAGCTTAAGGAATACTCCACGTGAACTAAATCCGGGTATAGTGTAGTGTATAAACTTCTAATTTCAACGCTAACAATGTATGCAAATAGTATCGAGGTCACAAGTACCTAGAGATGGTCAATACGATTTATTACGAGGTTTTGTCCGTTAAAATCTATGTATCAAGCAGGGTTCGGCAATATGTGAACAATATGTACTTACTCAAATTCGTTTCCAAGAAGCGAAAGGTATAGATCTGACTTATTACGTATTTTTTATAATATAAACATAGCAAACAATCACGCCGTCCATCTAATGGTAAGTGGCTGCAACCCATGGACATCTGTAATCAATCCCAGATAAGATATCAGTTCTATCTGAGGTCAACCACAGGTAAGGCTACTTCTGAGGACTAAGTTGGGGAGCATCGGATTTCTATGTCATCCTTACCACACCCTTCCTAAAGAGCCCAGCAACGCTGTAAATTTAATATTAGTCAGAAATAGCTGTGACATATTTCCAGAATCGAACTATAAAAGGGTCTATATATTATATTACCTAAAGTGGAGTACGTAGTACTGTTAAAGTTAAAAATTCGTACCTAATAATTATGCTTTTCATGCGCATAGCCCATGACATTGAAAACAAATGCATATAAAGTTTTTTTGCATTATCTATCTTCTTATCTATATATATATATTATATATTATATATATATATATATATATATATATATATATATATATATATATATAAGAGATTTCCACGTATATAGTCACTCATCACGATATCTCTGGAACCATTAGAGCTAGGGACTTGAAATTTGGTAGGAATATTCTTTTCACGGAGTAGAGGTCAGCTAAGAACGGATTTTACGAAATTCCACCCCCAAGAGGGGTTGCGGGGGTGTTAATTAAAAAAAAATCACATTTTAAAACTACAGCTCTTATAGGTATGAAACTTAGTCAGGATATTCTTTTTGGCATGTTTGAATTTACTAAAAACTAATTTTATGATATTCCACCCCCAGAGGGGAGTGCGGGGGCGTTGAAAATTAAAAAAAATTTATCTTCCAATCTATCGCTTTTAAAACTCTGAAACTTGACCAAAAAATTTTATGAAATATAGCTTCATTTTATAACGTAGATGCGCACTAAGAACGGATTTTTTGATATTCCACTGTTAAGGGGGTTAAATGGGGGTTGGAAGTTAATATGAAAGTCCGTCAGTTTTAAAGCAAACTAGATGAAAATTGGTATTTAGCTTTCTGATTTAAAGTAATAAAAATCTAATCTAAGGGTTTTTCCAAAATCAACCCTAAAGGTGGTTAAATAGGGGTTGACAGGTTATTTTAAATTTTGCCATTTTGGAAGCCAGTACTATGAAAGTTAGCCATTGCTTTGCTGGTTAGATATAAAATAACTTTAGTTCTACCGTTTTTGGAAAATCAACCCCTATGTGGGTTAAATAAGGGTTGTAACTTTGTATAGAATTCCCCCAGTTTTGATGTAAACGCTATCAAAATCGGTATTTAGGTTTTCGATAATTAAATACCTATTTCACCATTTTTGGAAAATCAACCCTTAAGTTGGTAAAATAAGGGTTAACAGCTTATTTTAAAATTTGCCAATTTGAAAGCCAGCACTATGTAAGTTAGCCATTGGCTCACTGGTTAGATACAGTGGAACTTTAATTCTACCGTTTAGAAAATGAACCCTTATTTGGGTTAAATAAGGGTTGTAAGTATGTATGAGACTCCCCCAGTTTTGATGTAAACTGTATAAAAATCGGTATCTGGGTTTCGATAGAAAATAATTAATCATCTATTTCATTGTTTTTGGAAAATCATCCCTTAGTTCGTTAAATGGGGGTTGGAATTTTATTTCAAACTCCGTTAATTCGGAAGCAAGGACTATAAAAACTTGCATTTGGCTTTCCTGTTGGAAATAATAGAACTTTTTTAACACCATTTATGGAAAATCTATCCTCAAGAGGGTAAAATAGGGGTTGTAAGTTTGTATGAAAGTCCACCAGTTTTGAAGTAAACTGTATAAAAATCGGTATTTGGGTTTTCGATAGAAAATAATTAAACACTTATTTCATTTTTTTTTGGAAAATCATCCCTTAAGGTCGTTAATTGGGGGTTGGAATTTTATTCCAAACTCCGTTAATTCGGAAGCAAGGACTCTAAAAACTTGCATTTGGCTTTCCTGTTAGAAATAATAGAACTTTTTAACACCATTTATGGAAAATCTACCCTCAAGAGGGTAAAATAGGGGTTGTAAGTTTGTATGAAAGTCCTCCAGTTTTAATGTAAACTGTATAAAAATCGGTATTTGGGTTTTCGATAGAAAATAATTAAACACCTATACCATTATTTTTGGAAAATCATCCCTTAAGGTCGTTAAATGGGGGTTGGAATTTTATTTCAAACTCCGTTAATTCGGGAGCGACCACTATGAAAAATTATCATTACAATCAATGAAGCATCGGTTTTTTTTAGATATTTAGATCAACCCTTAAGACTGCTATAGAAGGGTGTATGCATTATGCCTTTCTGTTTACACATCTGTTTCAGCATTTTAGCAACTCAACAATCAACCACCATTAGGGTACTATTTTTTTTTTATACTATAGAAGTAGAAGACGAGCATGCAGTCCACCTGATGGTAAGTGGCTACTGCCGCCCATGGACATCTGTAATCAACCCCAGATAGGATTAGATATTCCTACCTGAGGTCAGCCACAGATGCGCCGCTACCCCTGAGGACTAAGTTGGAACGCCTCGGAAAAGTCTGTCTCCCTTACCACACCCTTAAAAACGGAACACAGCAGCGCCTAACACTGCTGTTATTAGGTAGAAATAGGTGTGGCGGTGGTGCCGCCGGAGTCGAACCACAAAGGGTTCTACCACCTTTAGAAACCTATAAGTAAAGGAAGATTCTTTAAAAACCGTTGTTGAAGTTACTTCCTTTGGCGTGTCTGGAAAAAGAACAGAGTGCAGAGAGGTTTAGTGTAGGGTGAAATTCCACGGGCCATCGTAACATATATTTTTAACATGGGAATGTATTACGCGTGTTGAAGTGCACATCGACGGTTTTTTAGGGTTCCGTACATAAAGGATAAAAACGGAACTCTATTACTAAGACTTCACTGTCTGTCCGTCTGTCCGTGTGTCACAGGGCTCTATCTCTGGAACCGTAATAGATAGACATTTGAAATTCTTACAGAGGATGCATAACGGTGGCCGCTATAACAACAAATACTAAAAATAAAAAAGTTGAAAACAAAAAGGGGTCCCCATACAACAAACTGCTATTCGATATTTTTCCAACTAACTTTTAAACCGTTAGAGGTAGACAGTTGAAATTTTCACAAAATGTGTAAATAAAAATTTTAGTTGTATGGAATGCTCAAGGTGCGGGTTGGACTTGCACTTGGTAAATTATTAGTAACGCGCAGACCCGCGGGCCACAAGGAAAAGTCGCGGGCCATACACCACCCGTGGCTTGCCGGCTTGCCTGTCGGCTTGCCGACCGCAGGTGTTGAATTAGCTTTCAGAAATTTGATGATAAAGTATTTATTGATACATATGTACATAGGAATGTTTTTGAAATTCTACTAAGGAGGTAAAAGAAGTGTTATATGTATATATACGGGAATCTTTTAGGTTCGAAGTTAGAAACGTAAAATTTCAGATAACGTCTATTCAGACAAATACACGACAACGTGGACGGGTGCAAATTTCATATATGATAATGCGTAATTTTGGTATACTGATTAGGTACATCGCAACTACTTTGGACACACTGCGTGCCAACATTTTGTCCTGCCGTGGGGTATGGTTGTGGTTATGCGTGGATTAGTGATGGTTATGTGATAGATACATAGACCTTGGATTAAAATTTTTGGGCTAGAACAGGGCTACAGTATCCCCTGCCTGTCGTACGAGACTAAAGGGGGACTTCGGGAGTTGCGGGCAGCAAGAATGGGAGCTCTAACCGCCCAGCCAGCTACCCTGGAAAGAACCACTGTATGTAAGGCCGCATATAACATGGACGGTTCCTATGGAATAGAGTAAATAATAATTATTGTGTCCTACATGAAACTTATATTTTAAAGAAAGTTTCATTACAGTCCACTAATTAGAATTTTAGTGTATGTTTCTGAAGAAAGCTTGACCAATTTAGTTACACAGTGAAGAAAAAAAGCTGTTATTAATTAAATATTAATGCTATTTTATCGTTAAAATTGTTAAAGGTACAAATTTACGATTACAGTTACGAGTATTTGTCTGTTATATCTTTTTTTTTTTACGCGGGCGAAGCCGCGGGTTCTGCTAGTGTTTATATATAAGGTAGGTTCGAATTTCTACATGAGGGCAGTCACTCCTAAATACTAATTTGAAACTGTATCTCCCTTAGTACATCCTTCAAAGCAGAACATACCAATGCTTGACACTGTTATATTGCAAACTAACTGTACCCATGATTGATGTGTGGAAGAACCATGAAAACTTCTTCCGCCTTCAAACACATAGGTACGTTTTAGACGTACCCAAAGACCTTGACGAGATACTATGGCAACATAGATCTGCAAATAAATCTATATTTTTATTTGTTACTGTAAAAGCATCTCCGAAGGAGTGCGTCTGATAGTAAAACATTCAGTTTTATGTATTCGGATCGCCATAAAATTGTACAGTTGGACGAATAAATAACACAGCCTTTAATTTACGACTGTAGGTACATCGTTTGCTTTCCATTCTCAATTTGTTCCGTCTGACTTTGTAGGGAGCGCGACTCAATTAACGCATATTTTAGATTAAATATCATAGAATGTGTGTTTTATAAGAATTGCCGATTACGACTTGCGAAGTTGCAAGGTTACGAAGATTTTTTTACATGATTGGAGTAGCAAACGAGGTTGTAGTCCTGATGGTATTTGGTCATTATCATTCATTGACATGTAAAAATGTAATACAGATATCAAACGGTGATTCTACCTAAAGCCGATCACAGATGCGTTGGTATCCCGAAGGACGATGGTTGTCCTATATGTAAATCAATTGCATATAATTGTAGTAATCCAGATATCCAGAGACTCTTTTATCTTTTACCAGCAAAAACGTAAATGATAGCTCAGTATCAAGTATGTGTTCTTTTATTGCTGAACATTTTTGTAAAACTTGAATTTGAGATATTTCACCACGCCGGACAGTCGCCCATCTCCTGGATTTAATCCCATTCCAAATCCAATCCCGCGTTTACTAGATCTTTAATCAATGGCTATGACGAAGGGTTGGCTACAATATGGCAGGGTTGCCTGTGATTAGTGGACAGCTTGACGTCTGACGTCATATCCGCAACAATTTCATAATATCAATTTAGATAACGCACACAGTGACATGTGACTGACAACTTTTTTCAACCGTTTAATATCATAATAAAATGAAGGGACTCGGCACGTTAAATTGTTTTTGTACATATGGAACGTGCGTAACGCATCACCAAATAAAAACGAAGTCAATGAAGTACAAAACAAACAAACCACAAAATGTGTTAACGTTGAAAACATTGTTGTTTCCGTTCACAGTTCAAAGGAGTCCAAGCCGTTTAGATGTAGCGGGTCTCATGACTATGACGTCACGGGCAAAATTAGTTTTCCAGTGTATTTGAGCTTTAACTGACTTTACACAATGCATTACGTCAAAGTAAGTGCTTTAGAGCGTAAACAAAACACACGAGGGAGGGAAAGTGAGTTATTTTCAAATACAATGATCGTTACGGCATTTATTCTGTATACTCTACAGGATGTAAGGTATCTCCCATATATATATATTATAATATAGGAGTAGCAGACGAGCATGTAGTCCACCTGATGGTAAGTGGCTACTGCCGCCCATGGACATCTGTAATCAGCCCAGATAGGGGGGCGTTCAAGTATTACGTAACGCAATTTGGGGGGAGGGGGGGTCTTGTAAAACGTTACGATGCGTTACAGGGGCGGGAGGGGGTCTTTCTTAATACACATTACGTAACATTTTTAATAAAAAAATAGAGAATTAAAACTCCTAAATTGGCAACCCTTTTCATTTACGTTTTACGGGGAATCCCTTGAATGAGCGGGTTCAGCCGAACTGAGTCCCGAGTATTCTGAGTTAGACTAAGTATAGTACAGTATAGCAGTATATATGCTTTGACTATACTTAAACTAACTTAGAATACTCAGGACACCTAGTTCGGCTGAACACGCCCAAGGATAAAAACTATAACATAACTTTTTAGCGAGTTTAGGGTAAAAATTGACACTTGAGTGTTACGTAACGTTTAGAGAGGGGGAGGGGGGGGTATAGAAAAACGTTACGGTGCGTTACAAGGGGGGGAGGGGGGGTCAAAAATCTTCAAAAATTGCGTTACGTAATACTTGAACGGCCCCTAGGATTAGAATTTCCTATCTGAGGTCGGCCACAGATACGCCTCTACCCCTGAGGACTAAGCTAGAATGCGTCGGAAAAGTATGTCTTCCTTACCACACCCTACAAAACGAACACAGCAGCGGCTAACACTGCTGTTGGTAACCATATCTTAATCTGCCGCGCTCGAGTCACTCCAGAAATCCCCTCTTGGGCTCCTCTATTATTATGTTGTATTCCGTACCACAGGGTATACCTATCACTCATTTAGAAAGCCAATATTTTGAGAAAATTGCTTTTCATTAAACGCACTAAAGCACGATCTAAATGCGTAGTTGCGTACGTACCTTTGAAATAATATTATGAGAATTATTTTTAGCAAAAATCCAACGACAGTGCTAAGTCCAATTTGTCAAATATTATACGACCGGTAGAAATCCTGCTTATTTTATTATGCCTATAAAATAGTAATAAAACACTACTTTTATAAATGGTGGATTTTAGAATATTATGTCGAATAGAATTAGAAACTTTGTGAGTGAAAGTTGCTAACGATGAGTTTGTCGAACAATTTTAAAATTTATAAATATGTTTCTAAGGTACTAAAATGTAGGTTTCTAAATTCAGCTACTTAAATTGCGTATCTCCAAAATAGAAAACGGGAAAACACCTCTACAAAACTAGGGAGCTAGTGATAACGGTAAAATACATGAAGTTAAAAATCGGATTTGTTTGAAAGAAAAAATATACACGTACGCATATACCTTATGTAAACCACCTTTTAAGTGTCTATTGTATATCTATTTGCTTCCCAAATGTTATTTACAAATTACTTCATCACCAAGCCGTAACGTACAATCGCGCCGTATGTTTGTTCATACAAGACTGGCCGAGCTTTTGCAACTACATGCAAGGTTATATTGAATTTACAGAGAAATCTTTATTTTCGATAATACTCTATGTTACTCCTATGATTCCCTTGTTCTGCCCGTGTTGAATGAGGGAATTAGGGAACTTCGGGTACTGGCAGCAGTAGGGCTGAATTTAGGGGAGGGCTACTGCCTCGGGGCCTCCGCAAAATCTTTATTCCCTCTACTTCTCTATTCGGCGTTGTTTACAAAATCACAGATGCTCGTGAAAGGCAATGCTTTTCGAAATTGACAATAACTAAAAATCTTAGAAAAAACAACAAAATCAAACGTACACATCAACTTATTTAAATATGCTCCAACAATTTAAATATTCCATGAATAATATTTATAACGGTGCTAATACTATTATCACATGTTACAACACAACCTTGTACGGTAAATTTAGAAAGCGCTAATTGATCACTGATAAGACATGCTCGATCCTTTGATGTTAACAGGAACACATCGTTGGTAATCAGTTATCAGAAGCGTGCAATGCCCCGTAATGTATGTAAGTTTTAATGGAATTACAAAGTTATGCTATGTCGGTCGCGGAGTAGTATGGAATGCCAGTGGCTTTTTTATAATATAGGAGTAACAGACGAGCATGCAGTTAACCTGCATACAGCTACCTGCATACACCAGAAGTGGTTACTGCCGCCCATGGACATCTGTAATCAACCCCAGGATAGGATTAGATATTCCTACCTGAGGTCGGGAACAGATGCGCCGCTACCCCTGAGGACTAACACACACCCTTCAAAACGGAACACAGCAGCGCCTAACACTGCTGTTATTAGGTAGAAATAGGTGTGGCGGTGGTGCCGCCGGAGTCGTACCACAAAGGGTTCTACCTTCAAAATTAATATATATAAAACGATGACATGCATCGAAGAGTACTTTATACCATTGGTCGTTTTTATAGCAGTTAATTTAAATGGCCCCTATCGCCCATGGACATTATGTAATCAATCCTAGATAATTTTGAAGTCTTACCTGAGGTCATCACAGATGCGTTGACCAAAGACTAAGTTGGAAAGCCTCGATTAAGTGTGTCTTTCTTACCAACATTATAAAGTAACACAACATCGCTTATCTCCGCTGTACCTTCTAATTTTTATCATTGTATAGAGTTCTGATTGTTATGATTGGATGCATATTTAAATTATTATAATTTTATAAAAGTATACTTTGAACTATACTATATGAAAGTAAAATTAATATTTATTGGTATGTATACTACATGTATACATATGTACATGTATACTAGTCACCATGATAGTTGTATGCATATATAATGAATTAGATATTATGATTAGGAAACGGAAATCACTACATAAACGTGTTTTTAAATGTCAAAACAATCGCCACTTGTGACTCATCCAATCCTTGCAATTTGTAGGTGTTATAAAGTAGTAATATTCAATGACAAATAATTAAATATTCAGATTAAAAACGACCTCAAATGAATTTGTTTAGTCTTCGTAAGCAATGATATATTAATGTTCGTCAATACCTAAATAAAATTTTCATTAACAACTCAGTAGCAATTTCGACTGGTGTTTTTAATATGATTTTTTATTTTATTTTTAAATTAGACTCTTACTCTAAACGGTATGTGATTAAATTTACTATACCTATCTGTGATCTATGTAATCTGTAGTGGAAAATACTTATACATTATACAAACATTCACACAAATGATGTACATATTCAGATATATGCTATATCTGAATATGTACATCATTTGAATGTTACTTGGCCGAGGATCAAACACTGGACATTCTTGCAAATGCATGTCATCCTACAGACTTCTGAAACACAGATTTTGCTAATATAAATAAAAACTGTATTAAGTAAATTTTAAAAATATATGCAGAGGTCAAGTGCTAACCGTAGTTACCTAATTCGATTTCAAACATGGTCATGATTTACCTCTGCAAGTTTGTCGGACAATAGAGTTGATTGTTTCCCAATCGTCGATCACGCGAATGTCGTCGATATTTCAACATTTGAATAGATTAGCATAATTGATTCAGTAAATACAAAAGTTTCATAAACACCCGCATTTACAATGATTTGCGATAACAAATGCGGGTCTAGGCGCCATTATCGATGGTAAACTTACGTCTATACATATTGATAGAATCGTGGTGTCTGTCTGTACTGGGATATCGGTTATTCATTACTGTCAGTAGATTGATTTATAACATACAGAAAATACTGTATATGCATGACTTACCAGAAGAATATAAGTAGAATGAAAGTGTCAATTCGTGTTATGGCAAAGATTCTACAAATTTCACTTAAGTCCTCAATAGCAACAACACTAGCATTTGGATCAGACCTCAGAACATACTATAATCGTATTTGACGTAGAGATAAATAAGATGTTCATACCATTTACCATCAGATCGGCTCCACCGATGCTTCAAATACTATTTATACTATATCTCTCGTATATAATTCGGAATGTCCGGTCTACGCAGAGATTTGCAAAGTAATATTTTCGTAGCATTATAATGAATTTACTCACGCAGTTATTTTCAGATTATTGACTACCAATGTTACTTACTGTAATGCTCCCAATCTTGAAAAGTTTCTGCCCAAACCGATTGAGTACTTTTTAAAATAATTTCAATAGATAAGCAGTCAAATTAATTTAAATAACGGTAGAAAATGGAAGCTAATTATTTTAACTTAAGCTATAAGAAGATTGCAACTATGCATACAAGAATATTTATGTAGTACTTTTGTATTTATGTATAACACTAACATTGATTTTATTGTAGACAAGGATAGATCAGTTCTGAATCGGCCCTGTCAGCTACAATTAGTTCTAGTTGCACCTAGATATGATCATAGACGTCATCACCAACAATATTTAAATATGTACCTACGACAAATACACTTTACAAACTAAATTTAACCTTATGAAAAAAATATGCCCAGTATCTCATAATGTTCTTAATCTACCAACCCATAAGACGTCCTAATCCCAAGTGTAAGACTATTGAGGAGTATACACAGTCACCTATTTCACAAGTAGATCGGGCAGTAATATCAGATTTTTGTTTTATTAGGAAGATTTTTGTCGTTGTTAATGTCATATCAATTTACAGTTCTACGAAGCACTAATGAAACGATTTAGAAGTCAAAACCAAAAACGAAAATATAGAGAGAAAATAAAAAGTTAAAATAAATACTCATTTAAGCTTAACGCCCACCCAACCCGCTCATATTCTGATAAAAAGCCAGCAGTGGAACAGTAATAAATTCTGATAAAACAGATATGTGGAGATGACTAAATTAAAGAAGCACATAATTCCAATAATAAATCACGATATGATGGAAATATTTATTTGGAATGTCCGCCAATTAAATGATTGTTTGTCTTTCCAGACCGCACGCTGTTATCTTGAGTCACTGCCAAATCAACGATACGGAATGATAGATGCTAATTTAATACGAAAATCTTACAGGGAATTAAGTATTTATGTAATTAAAATAACTGTACTTTAAGCGTAACTTTAACAGATCTACGAGGTTAGGCCACTTTGGACGGTGGGAAATTTGATGGTTGATCTTAAACAACTTTAAAGTTAAACTTTTTACGGTGGGAAATGGTTGATCCCTAGTGAGTTTTAATACTTGTAATGTCAGCTTCCATGCTTCAGAGGTCTCATGAAGCCATCGATCCTAATTGATATCTTGTCGTTTAACATTATCGAAATCCTAATGAGAAGGAAAACCACTGTCACTCTCTATTAATAGTCTCATAGGTATGTACCGCTTGTATATTATGGATGAATGAAATGCACTGTACAATGTACATAACTTACCTAACTTTTTTGGCTTGCGTATGTGTTTCTACAAAGAGCGGTCAGCATTTAGTTGGCTGACAACTAGTAGCAAGCTATAATAAGTGTTTTATTACTTCGATATATATGTGTCGTGGATATCGATATATTTATTTGATAAGATTGCTAATTTTATTATCTGTACCTCAGGTAGACGCCGTGACGTCACTTTTATTTAAAAATAGTGCGCCATGCGGACAGTCGTATTCGAGAATGAGGGTAGTTTACCGTGAGATACGGACCCGGTCACATCTCCAATGCGAAACTGTCGGTTTACCTAATAACGCATTTGCTATATACTTAACCGACTGACTATGATAACTTATTTTATTGTTACTGAATTACTGACTGACGCGTCCCTTTGATGTCCTAAGCGTGTTTTCCCCGATATATGGATATATTCTGGAGTCTTTCCTAATTATTTTATAAGGTCATAGATCTTAAACTTTGCTAAGTTGTTCAAGGTACTATGTAAAGCAGACTTTGTGATTTCATTTACATAGACTCAGTTATATCGGCCTCTTATTATCTGTTGGACCGATGTCCGCTTATTTTATGAATGACATAAAAAACATTTAAATCAACGACGACTTAGCCGTCAAAAAAACAAAACTACTCTATAAAAATTTTACGATTGTCTATTTTATAATAAAACTGACTTGTTTGATATGTAAATGTACAACATTTTTGTATTTTTACCACTTGTTAAATCAGATTGACATACCAGATTGTAAATTGTAAAATAATTTCATTTGCTTCAAAAATCTACAGATTTAAACGTATTTTGAATCAAACTGGCTAATAAAAGTTTATCATGACAGAAAACATCAATTAAATTAAAACTATACTTAGTTATATGAATATCTCTACTAGCTCTATGACCGGCATAGATATCCGATATCTGTTTATCTAATTAGTATACAGGGTGAATTTTTAAAACAGGCCTTCAGGGCCAAATCCGCAACTATAAGGATTAGCGAAAAATGCTGAAAGGAGTTACGAGGCCGATTTTGATAAAAACTAAAACTGCATCATTACTTTTTTAAAATAACTTTTTCCCTAGCCGGGAATCGAACGAGTTCATTTTGAAAAAAAATGCACCCGCTATATTATTTCACTATCTGACAGTGTTGCTTATAAGGATTAAAATCTGGAAAGTAATGATAAATGAAAAACTAAAGGAAAAGCCTCAATTTTAAGAAAATACATATTTTTTCATATTAATTTGGCAGTTAAATTCCCGCCCTTCTTTAATTTAAACATTTCGTGTATTAACATTTTTTTTGGCTCAATGTTACTAATCATTCGAAATGAACGTTTTGTTTCCCAATAATTTATATTTTTATGTTCAACTTAGCTTAGGACCATTAAAATAGATTTACTTGCTATGGGCGGAGTTTCGTTTAATACGGATGTAAAGTTGACAATTTGCGCGAATTACTTTTTAGAGTCAAATCCGAGTGATTATTAAAAAAAGAGATATGGAAAATCATATTTAATGTTGAAACGAAGTTGTAAACAACAAACAATAAGAATTTACTATTTAATCAGTTACCTATTTTCATTAAAAAATAAAGGCTAAAAACGGCGGTAACTTATTTGCCAAACTATTACTATCTCATACTAAGCCGTATGTCATAGTCATAACATCGAATAATTAGTTGATTAACCAACAAATTCTTCAATGGTATGACTTATGTCTGTTTCTAAAGAATTATACATAAATCATTTGTTATGTATAATCCTTAAGGTTTAGTATGCCAATGTATGGAAAAATACGTATTTTCTTCAAAATTTTCCTTTTCCTTTAATTTGTCACATAACATTACTTCCCAGAATTTGATCCTTATAAGCGACACTATCAGATAGTGGAATAATATAGAGGTGTAATTTTTTTCAAAATGAACTCGTTCGATTCCCGGCTAAGGAAAAAAATATTTTAAAAAAGTAATGATGCAGTTTTAGTTTTTATCATAATCGGCCTCGTAACTCCTTTCACCATTTTTCGCTAATCCTTATAGTTTAGGATTTGGCCCTGAAGGCCCGTTTGAAAAATTCATCCTGTATATTGATATTATAACTACATATATATCTAATGCCGGTTTACGATACCGTATTGATAATATGTTTATTTACGTATTCTACTCCAGCTCTATTATTATAAAGTGGTTAAGTAATCCTTAAATCTTGTCGGAAACCAGGCAGATTAATGCTCATTATTAATAATTAATCTATCTTGATAGAGTAACAACAGGCCTAAAGCTTCGGCCACAGATGTGTTGGTATCCCTGAAGACTACACTTGATTAAACATAGCAGCGCTTAACACTGCTGTTTGAAGGCAAAAGTAGGTATGCTTCCGAAGTTGAACTACAAACAGCTCTACCATTTTCAAATTGGCATACAGAGATGCATGCAACTGGAAATACAGGTCACGGCTAATGCACACACATAACATATTTATTTATATTTATATTTTCCGCTAGAATAGATAGGTTTGCTGGTTAATGTTTGAGCGTTTCAACTAACAAGAATAGCGGATAGAGACTAATTTTAACCGACAAGTGACGAGATGCGTATGCATGCACATGCAAACGCATCGAATATTCACTACGAAAGAATGTGGCTTCACAAAGAGACGGCGAGCTTTTTGGTTCATTTTTGAAATTTTATTACATGTATTCTTAGTGTTTTTAACTTTCTGTATATTATATTTATTTGGACTTAATTCAGACTAAAGTTTCACGCGCTAGACACGTTTATGATTTTCTCTACAATCTCGGGCTTACGGTATCCCCTGTCTGTCGTAAGGCGTCTAAAAAGGGGCTGCGGGCGGTAAAAGTGAGAACTCGAATCTAGCCAGCGAACTCGGCAAGTTCGACGGTATGTGTGGTCGACGCTTTGTGTGGTGTCGACTTAAGCACACGAAGGTAAGATGAATGATCACCTGGAGAGCCCCTACGGAAGGACCCAGGAGAGATTTTCAAACCATTAGTCCATACTAGAAATGTAGTGTATATCTATAAATAAAATACCTATTTATGAAAGTCATTTATATATAGATACATATTGACCATACATGGGATAAAAGCGACAGAAAACACGACGGCGCCAATTTGGTGGGCTTCGAAATTGGATGTAAACAGCACCGCGGCGCTTCCCCGCCCAATTAGCAGTTTACTTTACAAGGAGGGTAAATATTATGTAGAGCGCTATATACAACTAAATACCTTTACGTTCAAAATATATTTTGATTAAATTGGGTTTAATACCTACATACTTACAAATTTTGAAAATTTTGTAGGTGGTAGAACCCTTCGTGGTTCGACTCCGGCGGCACCACCGCCACACTTATTTCTGCCTCAAAACAGCAGTATTAAGCGCTGCTGTGTTCTGGTTTGAAGGGTGTGGTAAGGGAGACATACTTTTCCTAGGCGTTCCAGCTTAGTCCTGAGGAGTAGCGGCGCATCTGTGGCCGACCTCAGGTAGGAATATCTAATCCTATCTGGGGTTGATTACAGAGGTCCCTCGGCGACAGTAGCCATTTACCATCAGGTGGACGGCATGCTCGTCTGCTACTCCAATATTATAAAAAAAATGACGAAATTACAGCCGATTACACCGCTTTACGTACACTTAGCATTTTTTTGCTAGTTAGTTTTAAAGCTTCAGCGGATAAAGTAGCGAACTAAAACACTTAACAATTGAAGCAAAGATTATGCTATATACGCCGTAAATATGTTACTTTAAATTGAGTAATAGTTTTATTTTAAGTGCAACAGAACAATATTTTCGAACATTACTGTACTGTATTAAGTTATTATTGTCACATCATGTAGTTTATTTAGATTTAAAAACACAATTTTACGATATACCTATTTTTTCTACAATTTTCGTCAGTGATCATAGCAACTGCGCAGGCTTTTCTATTATCGCTTGGCGGCAACTTGTGGGGCGTTATCTTTAAATTATTGATGCAGTAATCCGTCACTCACGCTGTGTCAACAAGAATTTATAACAAGAATACGCAAACCAACGCAAAAATGGGTATTGCGCACTTCATAACAAACCGGTTATTTCCCGAGGTCTCAACCGTGTTCCTTCTGAAATAATAATTCTTCTTATAGAAAAAACAGATGAGAAATAAGTGCGGAGTATTCGATTCTTCGCTCAGAAAAAATTTCACCTCATTCAGATATCGGGAAGTAGGTCCAATTTAAATGGTGGGATTTGACCCGAACATACGAGTACACTGCTAGTTAATAAAATTTTTCTAAAAATAATTGAACTTACTGAAATTGTTAAACTTAACCGCAAGTAAGAACCTTAGCGCCGTTCAAAATAAAAAAGGTACCCCAAAATGCGAACAGTATGGATTTATTTTAAAATATATGGATCTTATTTAAAAGTAGTTACTTCAATCCACATTAAATCGAATAGTAGAGTATGAATTTGAAAGGATTCTTGATCTCCTTATTAACATTGTATAAAACGAAATATTCTGGGTTAACTGATTGATACCTAAACGTGTTCACATTTTATATGGTATGGTAACTAAGTGAAAGTAGATTATAAACGATTTCTATACACTCATATTAGAACCCTACATGGGGTACCCTGCGTTATGGTTGACATGAACACATATAACGATAAATATAAAAACAAAACAACAATCGTCAACTTTTTACTGTCCCAATGCAGGCAATTATTCTCCTTTTAGAGGGAAGTGTAGACCATGTTTCACAGCGCTGACCTAGTGAAGATTGGTAGACTTTTCATAGGCTTAAAAAGGTTTAAGAACTCTAAGGCGGTGTAAGGTTTCTTAACTATTTTCCTTCACTATTTTAAAAATTTGCCCATGCCTGACTCCTGACTCATATGATGAGCAACAACAGGACACCACATTCCTGGGAATGTATTTCACTCCTAGTCACAAACATTTAAAGCCAAATATAATAAAACTCGAAGAAATTAAAACAAAACTACAAAAGATTTTTTCTAAATCTTCCGTATAGGATTGAATCGTAAACTTGCATAATATTGCATAAGATATGGCGCCACGTGGATCCGGTAGTCAAATAATCGATAACAAAGGCACATGATAATCTATTTCTGTTCGTATCTTTGTAATTATTTAATCTGTTATCTATTGGATTAATTTAATCTAAATTTAAAACAAGGCCGTACGATAACGGCTGTTAGTGGATAATTGCCGATACATTCTAGAATTTTGTTAGTAGGTACTACCTTTGTACTATTGTAAGTATTTCTTACACAAATAAATAAAGTAGAAGCGTTTCTTTGTAATATCTAAGTTATATTTTTACTCAGAACATAAGAAAGTAAGTATATTTTAAATCTCATAAGCAAGTGAACTGATTTTGACACAACTTTTAATGGTATAGAGCTGATTTTATAAAGAAATATTAGATACATTTTATTTTAGAAATTAATTAGGGCTCTCTGAGAAAAAATTAAAGCCTATAAAATCCGTCCATCCGAGTGTTTTTACCGAATGCATCCCTATCTACGCAGCTCCGGACTCGATGCTAATGTTACTTTTTTAATGTTGAAGGTATAACATTTTTGTTATCACATATCTGTATGGTATGTTATATTTTTTAAACGCAGATATAACCACGAAGCACACTTAGTCTTAAATAAATCAAATGTTATTCGACTGGACTTAAATATGAATTAATTAAAGTTCAGTATACATTTCTTCCGGTAGACAACAGATTTTTAGGGTTCAACCAAACCAAAGTTTGCTAACAGAAACCTCTGACCAAGGCACTAATGTTCGTCTATGTGATATACTAGCTGACCCGGCAAATTTTGTACCGCCTCAAAATCTATTTATCACATATATTTCATATAAAATATAGCCTATGTTACTCGTTGGAAATGTAGCTTCCAAATGGTAAAAGAATTTTTAAAATCGGTCCAGTATTTTTTGAGCCTATTCATTACAACCAAACAAACAAACAAAGTTTTCCTCTTTATAATATAAGTGTAGATTTCTTAAACCCTAAAACGGTTCAATATGTGTTTACTGTTGCCGCTATAACAACAAATATTTTAAAAAATAAACATAAACTAAATAGAGAACAGTTTTTTAGGGTTCTCTTATTGTTGCTCGATCTTAATAATTGCAATAGAGTACAGACATCAAACGTTGGTACGGAACCCTTCGAGTGCGAGTCCAAAATGCACTTGGCTTTTTCTGTTTTCAATATAGAATAAAAAGGTTATTCATTACTTACACGAGTTTCTCAAACTGGTATTAATTTGTTATTGTGACTTAATCAATTATGCGTTATATTATTCATGCTTATAATTATTACTTGATTTGTCTAGAACTACACCTGTATTAGTATTAATATATTTATACATAGTATGAGCATAGTTGATGATAGAATACCAGATCTAATATAACTATTTTTATAATGTTTTGAAAGGTGATAGAATCAGTATGGTGTGATTGGAACCCATCGAAAATTCCCAATTCTTCAAAAAAGCCTTATTAGTTGTACACCTTTTTTTATAATATAAGAGTAGCGGACGAGCATGCAGTTCACCTATGCATAGTAAGTGGCTATTGCCGCCCATGGACATCTGTAATCAACCCCAGATAGGATTAGATATTCCTACCTGAGGTCGGTCACAGATGCGCCGCTACTCCTGAGGTCTAAGCTGGAACGCCTCGGAAAAGTCTGTCTGCCTTACCACACCCTTCAAAACGGAACACACCAGCGCTTAAGACTGCTGTTATTAGGTAGAAATAGGTGTGGCGGTGGTGCCGCCGGAGTCGAACCAGAAAGGGTTCTACCACCTTCAAAATATTATTTTACTAAATATTCATCCATAATAAAATATAATTACAACTAACTATTTATATTAATCTGTATTCGAGCATTAATTAAATAATAAAATCACTATAAATACCTATCTGGTATATATCTAAAATCTATGGACTTAACGTGAGTAGACATTCACTTTAAACATTAAAATACCATTTTTTTATTTAGATCTATTTACGAGAAAATAAAAGCAGTGATAGCCTAGTGGTAGAAACTCGGCCTCTCGGTTGAGAGGTTCGAGGTTCATCCCAGGCACCTCTGATTTTTCTAAAATTATGTGCTTATTAGAAATTAATTATCACTTGCTAAAACGGTGAAGGAAAACATCGTGAGGAAACCTGCATATATGACAGATATATAAAAAAATCTCAAAAGTATGTGAAGTCTACCAATTCGCACTTGGCCAGCACGGTGGACTATGGCCTAATCCTTCTCATTATGAGAAGAGACCCGTGCCCAGCAGTGGGACAATAAGGGGTTGATGATGACGAGTGAAAGCAGATAAAGAAGTGACTTTAATTGTATGGGTATGCATGGCTTAATTGTATGGTTTATATAAAATTGTTTATTTACATGCAGCATATAAGGTGTATGACTAATAAGAGAAGAATTTATCATAAACAAAGCAAGGTACGATTAGATACGTCTTGTAAATAATAAAAGTTAATGATATTATTTTTATCTTTTTTAACTAAGTATAAACCTAACTAAGTAACCGGTTGCAAAAATAACGTTACTGTTGTTGAATTTTTATTTGTTTAAATATTAAATGAATTTGTATTTGTTGTTTTTTTATGTTTTATATAATAGGCAATAGGCGAAAAAATAAGAAGAACATAATCTTAGTTATTATGTAGAGTCTGCGAAAAAAATAAGTCTTACTTAGCATAACCAGACTTGAACCCCTCCCAAGATAAAATGCTATTTTTAATTTTATAATACAGCAGTATCAAATAAGTTTAACGAGCATGCAATCCACCCAATGCACGTTCGCCCATTTGTGTCTGTAATCAACCCCAGATATGATAACTGTGCTACCGGAGGACAGCCGCATGCGTCCTACCACTGAAGAATAAGTTGGAGTGTCTCGGTAAGTACCTACCTATGTCTCTCTTATCACACCATTCAAAGCGAAACACAACAGGGCTTAACCATGCTGTTATTAGGCAGAAATAGTTGTGGCGATGGTGCCTCCGGAATCACAAAGGGTTGTACCTTCATATCATGATTTAACATCAAGATTATATGTTAATCGTATTTAATTCTATGACGTCATAAAAGTATTTAATTATTATTATCATCATTATATCTCTCAGTTTTCGGAGCTGTGACTCACTTTCGACGTCAATAGCCATTGTTTGTGCCAATCAAGTGGAGTACGTAGTGATCGATTAGGTTCAAGTTACCGTATAAATACCTCAACAATAAATATTTTTTTAGCAAGTATCGCATCCGCATTTACTTGATATTCCCATTCAGCCCTACAACATCATAAGAACATCAACCATTACTATTATGCTACTGAGCAAAAGAACTGTCATACGAGAAAGAGAATTAGGAGTATGCTAGAAATGCTTTGTAGCTTCGTAGACTTTACATACCTATGGGAACTTTACAAAGAGACATGTACATAGGTTTGTAGATGTTTTGTCCCTGTAGTCCCGGGACTAAATAGGGCTACGGTACCCCTGCCTGTCGTAAAAGGCGACTAAAAGGGGGCTTCCGGGATTGCGGGCGGCAAAAGTGGGAGCTCGAACCGTCCAACAAGCAACCCCGGGAAGGACGGCGGTGTGGGTAGGGGCATCGCGCTCGGAGGACTCCGGTTGTGTTCCATCGGAGATCCCGGAGTTCTTCACCAAGCGTTGAGGACGGCCACCGGGGGGGTTTTATAGCGGTAAAAATCCCACATAACCCGGCGTCGCTCCCACGTCGTCGGGTACCTTTTGAAGCTTTCCCCCTGTTTAAATAAAAAATACGGTGCCTACACTCGTAGCCGCACATTAGGATATTTCCCGTATAGTGCCGTGGACACATAAAAATCAATACAAAAACACCCAGACGCAGAACCAAAATCTAAATTAAACTTTTATTTAATATTTATACGCTCGGGGATCAAACCCCGAACCGCGTGTCGGACCGGTATATTGACCGGTCCGCTCTACGTGCCGTCGGCGTTCTTTACAATGTTTTTGAACACTAGAGGTTTCCAATGGACTCACATAGTTTGACAGTGATATTTAAATTTCGTAAAAGTAGGCTACAATCGACTAACTAATATTTTTAATACAATCTTGTCGTAGGTATAACTCGCTTCCTAAGTAAAAGAGAGCGTGATTACGACAAAGAATTCCGGACTTATTTAAATTCAAATTCAATTCAAACATGTTTTATTGTAAACCATAAAAGTAACCGTACATAACGAAAAGAACAATAGTAGTGACTCGTAATTAAAGAGCTGTCGATAGCGTTACGATTTTATCCGGACATCCCTTAAATAGTAAACATGAGAAAATGGAAGAAAATAATAAGTAAAATTGAAAAACATAGATAATTATTATTTAGGTATTGCTGAAAATAATCTGCTAAAACTCTCATAAACTTCTTAAACCTGAACGTTTCAAGTAAGTTAAGTAGGTATATTCGGAAAATTAAAAAAAATAAGTATTGAACTTTCAGGACTTTTCAGTATTTTTAAAGTACCAAAATTGATTACGTGTAATCAGTCAATGTAATTTATGTGATAAAGGTTTATGTACCTAAATAAATAAATTCAAAATATCTTTCGTCATTTAATCTTAAGCTTTTAAGAAATTTAACAGTAGTCGTTAAAATTGTGAGTACAACAGTTTTCATTTCATACATTGAAGTATATGTAACTTCTTATTATTGAAAACATTATATATAAGTACTTACCCAAAACCAGTAGGTACGCGACCGAAATGTAATATTTCCATAATCCTTGCATTTTAATAACACACAGACAAAAACAAGTTATTTAATGACTTGCATTGTTTATTTTTTGAGTTTTAACCGTTTTGCAGTTTGTAGTTTTCTCACTAAATCCATTTTTTAAATAATCCAAATATGTTTATTTTATACGTATCACACTTTCACCTTAGCTTAAAATTACATTTTATTTATCTATTATTCCAACATCAAATACTTATTAACGTAAATATTAAAGTTTGACCATAAACAGTTAAGTCACGACCAATTAGTATAAATTCATAACGTTAATTGTTAAAAAGCACATCACTTCACTATCAGTATTCCAATTTATTACACAAAACAAAATTCAATATACAGTCAATTTGAATTCACGCATACGATATTTTCTTCACGACTCTATGTCACGCGTGTTTCCCCTGCAAGCTGTCAACCGCAACTGAAGTATGGAAAACGGAAAATGTTTCAAAACTTTTCATTGACATGTTTAGAACATCCAATAAGGATTCTCAGAAATGTTATAGTTTATTTATTAGTGTTTTCACACAATTTATATATCGATACTAAGTTGAGTTGTTTTGTTATGTTGCATTGTTTCAGATGGACGTGATAAATTAGAGATAAAATGTTTTACGGCGCCGTAATCTGTTTATTGATTCTTAAGTACAGTGAATTTTATTGTCCTACAAATTGAAGTGCTATCTGTAAATATAACAAAGAAATTTCAAAGACGGTGTCTTAAATGTTTTACAGTTTGTACACCTTAGTAGTGATATGAGCACGCTGGAATTAAGTGTAAATAGGAATTATGGATAAGCAACTCTTAATTCATATAGCCCCCTAGTCACATTTGAAATATATGTAAAATACCACACTTATACTACAAAATGTGTATTTATTTCGCATGGTAACGTTAACATTTTTAAAAATTTCCGGTATGGCCTTAGATAA
The DNA here is from genome assembly GCF_041222505.1 of Epargyreus clarus. Lineage (NCBI taxonomy): Eukaryota > Metazoa > Arthropoda > Insecta > Lepidoptera > Hesperiidae > Epargyreus > Epargyreus clarus. The sequence goes on from NW_027332212.1 coordinate 14,104,740, forward strand.
TTAAATGTTGATATATAACGATTTTTCTGAATATTAGTCAAAGAGAAAAGATTTCAACAGCCTTTATTTTTTAAACCGATTTTCCCTTTCTCTGCTTCATTGCATAGTCGAATTTTAGATTGTTAAAAAAAAGAAAACATATATTTTCCTTCAATATTCGTTATGGTAGAATTTTGACCACCTAAATAATCCTTGAGCGAGTAATTTATTGTAAGATGTGTAAGAGCGTAAATTAATAAATATAAACACCTTATTATCACTAAATAATGACTCGTATGTCGTTAAACATAATTATAATTATTCAACATCACAAGCAACAAACTGGTTACCTCGTGAACGATTTGCAAGTCGTATAAATTAATTATAATTTATCATAATGGAATACAATAAAAATTAACTGTGTACTAGAACTATGTATCCACAACTACCTATATGTAATAGAGTTATTGATTACTAGCTGACCCGGAAAACGTTGTGTTGCCATATAAATAAAAAAATGTTAAGAGTGAACAACCCTTATCACTTAGGGGGATGAAAAATAGATGTTGGCCGATTCTCATAGATACCGGATAAGCACAAAAAATTTCATCAAAATCGGTCAAGCCGTTTCGGAGGAGTATGGCAACGAAAACTGTGACACGAGAATTTTATATATTAGATTAAATCACTCGATACGTTAGTTTAAATTGGAGTAAGCATATATGTAAAAAAGTTTTAGTAGGCATTTTAGAACCTACATATTTATTATTTATGTATTTATCTGTTAATATTTTTCTAAATCCAATCTTAAAAAGAACTATGTAGCAGGGAAGCAGTGTCTATTTACAGTCCTAGCAAACATGCTGCTTTAGTATCGGCAATTCGCGTTTTGCCGATGGTATCTATGTGCCTGCTGGCAACTTGCTGAATTCGTTCGCAATATTGAAACGCGTTTTAGTTACTGCATCGTTATTCGCGTTTCAATACTAATTCCAGCATTCGAAAGTATCTACGACCGGAACTCAAACATTTGCGGGATGTAACGTTTAATCGCTACATCTAGCTTCCGAAAACCCGTCATCTATCACCGATGCTAAAAGTAGCATATCTGCTTCCCTTTATCTTCATAGAAGCAAAGGCGTACTTACTGTTGTATTTGGGTATGGAGTGAGTAATAAAGTGTAACCTATATAAAGTATCATATAAGAAATCCAAATATGCCTACATCTTACAACAAACAAATTTACCGCGTCTCTGAAGCCCGACAACGCTAATGAAGATTTGTCTGGCGGTCAGACATCAAAGAAGCAAATATACGTGTGTGGTATTGCGGAACCCTATGTTTTGGGCTTTTGGGACAAACTATTTTTGTGATACCAATCTACGTATGTGCTTATTTTGTAGTTACAAAATATACGCATTTGTAACAACTCATAATAATATCCTCTGATATAATATCCTTTGAAGTCTTAATGTTTAGTGGTTTGAAATTCGGCTTATCACCCTATTTCTTTCACCTTTCACCTTTGATTGTTATCAATATATCTATGTAGATACCCTACAAATATTTATATTGAAAAAACAAATTTGAAAAAAAGTATCTTAAAAGACTAAGACCTAAGTACATCCTACATGTCTGAGGGTTCTATAAAAGTGTGTGAAGTTTCTTCCTCTTGAGGTAGGTATTCCCGGCTATCCCAAGCTATGGCATGAGTCTTCAAGTGCTCTTTAAAATTCAAGAAGAGCTCTCCTTCAAACGGCAGTGCAATAGCGTCTCCTATTTTATTTCAAATGTCGATAGGCAACGGTAACTGTTTTTATCAGGTAGCCTTAACGTTAGGTATAACTTGGTTACAACTATAAAAAAAAGTTTACAATCCGGATTTAACCAGTATGGTGTACTATAACTTTTATTTTTACTTATTTATAAGTGGAGATTCGTGTTCAGAAGTAGAACAATAGCCGCTCGATGATAAATATCCACAATCATTCAAGTAAAATATTTCTACACTTTACTTTTAGCGCAAGTATTCTAGACGAAAGATATTCCGGGTGAAAGAACAATGTTTACGTGTAAAAATAAAATTATTTATGGCACATAAAAATCGCTATATCCGCGCGCCTACAAATCATCATTGAAAACCGTTATTAGAATATAGACGTGGAGTAAGTTTACGTTATGACTAGGGCTTTGGATGCTCTCCAAAACTATCATCTATATACGACAGTCAACTTTGGTCCCGCTGTTCTTGTACTACTTTCGTCCTGCTTAACTATTTTAATGCTATATGTTATGGAGTAAAATCAAACTAGTCCGATTTTCACGTAGGAACTTAAACTTGAAATACATTAAAAATCGCAATTAATCAAATTAATCAATTTATCGCAATTAATCAAAGTATTCACCTACCTAATATCTTCTATTTCTAAATAATAGTAACGGACTCCATAATTAATTGACGGGTTGTTTAACATATTTATTAATTTGTAAGTAATTTATTTCTATTTGATGATTTTTCATTTAAATTTATGTATCTAATCTCTACCCATATATACCTAATTATCATCAAGTAGCTCAGTTGGCAAAGTATTCGGATATTGTTATCTAAGTTCTATATCACATTAAAATTTCAAGATTTCTTTGTCATTTAATATTAATTGTTCAAAGTATTGTCTGACACTCATATGGAAAAACAAAAAGAATATCATTTGTTTATTCCTACAAATAATTGTGCAATCATGATTGATGGGTAACAAATTATGTGCATTATCTGCTAATCATTGACTAATTATATTATTGATAACAATAAGACAGGAAATGGAGCGTCACATTCCAAAATATTTACAAGAAGAGCAGCGAGAAATGCTAGTCATATCAGTTTTAGAGCGATGGAATTTTTTATCGATATCATGGCAATCCTTGCATATTTTCCGATCCATTCATAGTTTATGTTTACTACAGGAAATTGAGCTTTCTCTTTATTTTACAAAATCAAGTTGTTTTTCGAATTTTACAGAGCTTGAGTGCGTCAAGACGGTGAAGATTGAATGATGCAGTAATAAATTGCCTAGCATCTATCTGCCCAGGAGTCTATTTGAACACCTCATTCCACAAAAGTTTAATCTGTTATAATTTTTCAGCACGTGCATCAAAACGGAAAAGAGTGCGCTCTACTATCAGTTGAAACAACAAACATTTTGTTTATAGCTCTAATCATATCAAATAATTTGTTAAGCCGTTTACTTATAAGTATCGGGAAAATTACACCAATGTCAAGTAGACATTCAAAATTATAGTTTTAATGTTTTTATCCCTCGTCATGTACTATTAATTAGTGATAGTCTATAATGAATCTCTACATCCACTCAGGAGTTAATTAAGTATTTGCTTTATATCCGTGAATTCGTGAGCTGGTGAAGTCTACATTCTACCTTCGACCAGCTTTGTAGCAGCTCTTATTGTGAGACCCTTGCCCATCAGTTTAATAATAATGGTATTAGTTTAAAATGCATACCTCCTTTTATATTTTCAGGGCATCAAAACAAATCTATTGGACTCTTGCACTAAACATGATATGCATGAGTTGTTAGTGCCATAAATAACATTGTTTTTTGCAAATCTGATAACTATCGGATTAGCGTTTATCAAACCACTAATGTTTGTCGAATTCCTTTGTTGTAGCGTACCTACTAATAGCTATTATTGTTATACGGCTATAAATATGTTATTTACAATTATTTACGACTAGATTAGGAATGTATATGATATGAGTGTGACAATTATTTTCGTTCTATGTATTACAAGGAATCACGATAGAATTGTTGGAGAATTTGGTCTATTTATAAAGGTGGTCGAACCCAGTTATGTTGAGAAGTCTGTTTTCTACTTCCATGACATGACATATATACATTCACATATCTCTTGCCTACTCCTCTGTACTGGCAGATTAGATCTCTACCAGCCGTCGAACACAGGTTCGACCTGTTCTATCTGAGGTCGAACCTGTGTTCGTTTCTTTCTTTCTTTTTCATCTGTATTTAGTCTAGATGTCTAGATGTATTTACTCATGTTCTAAATGAAATCAACAAGACTGTCGGCCGTATTAATAAGAAACAATAGGTACAGGAACGAGTGTCTATCTTCCATTTCCAAGGGTGGTTTTTTGTTGTTGTCATGGGATTAATTCGTATACCTAAATGTATAAACGTCTCATGATTACACGATCGAGCTAATAGGTCATAAAATTGTAATATTTTATAAATTTTATTTCGACAGGTGTTATTTACTTTTACAACTATAATATATAATAAATTGGTTAATTTATAGTGTTGTTGTGTATTAAATGCTCACTAAGCTTTTATTGTATTTTTAATACTATACTTAGTATTTTTTTCATTTATGTACTTAGGTATTGATAACATTTACCAACACAGATGCAAAAATATCCGACAAAAACAAAAACTTTTTTTCAGTAACAAAAAGGTATGAGTGAATTTCACTTTGCATTCTATTGTTAACCTTATAGTCCATTGAAATGTTACATTTTTTAGGCCTTAGTGTGCATTTGTCAGAGGACGCAATTTTATTTTTTTAATGTGTAGGGGGGGTCAGTATAAGCTTAAGTTCAAGTTTGTGGGATCGGCACCCTTGTCCCCCGGCCGCCATCTTGGAAAATGGGGTGCAAAGGGTTTTCGCGCTGTATCTCGTAAACTAGTTACCCTACAGAAAATTTAATCAAACATAAAATGTAGCAAATTAAATTTCCTACAATTTTATTTCTATTACTTTTTATCGTCAAGTGACCAACAAAAAAGTTATAAACAAAAATAAATGAAAATTTTGTAACAAATTTCCTTTTGGAGGTTATAACTTTTTTTCAGTTCATTTTACAATAAAATGACATCACAGCAATTTTGTAGAGGGGTTTTCAACGAACAATTTCCTCTATATAATTGTTTCATTTTATTTATTTATCTAGGTTTTACAGCGCTCCAAACTTGAACGGATTCTCGAATGCTCATAGGGATGCAATAATAACTAAAAATTAGGCTTACTTTTCTATCTATATTTTTTTTATTCATACAATTTATTATGATCTTAACATTCCTATGCTATTATTAAACTATGTTTGACCCTTTTACCTATTACATATGCCTCCTGAAGACTGCTCTATCAGAGGTGGATTTTACTTTCGACCAGGCTGAATCGGATGCAGATGCAGTCATCGTCCGTTGTGCGCTTGCTGCATCACAGTCATATGATTCGGTGACAATCATAGCAGAAGACATCGACATCCTTGTGTTGCTGACGGCATTAGGAAGGAATCAAACAAATGTATTTTTTTTAAAACCTTCAAAAGGGCGTACGTCCGAACAATTGTACTGTCCTTCAAGTTTTAAATATGACGACGTAATAGCTGAGAATTTACTGTTTCTCCATGCCTTCTCAGGATGCGACACAACGTCAGCAGCGTATAACATGGGCAAAGTCAAATTTATAAAAATTTTTCAGAAGCATCCAGAGTTAGCAAGTGGAACTAAATTATTTATGAGTGAGAAAGTCGAGTCATCGTTACTCAGTGTTGTTGGCGAACGTTTTTTCGTCTCTTTATATGGCGGAAATAAAGACGATACTCTAAACACTCTGCGATACAAACGATTTGCTAAGACAGTGACAAAAAATGCATTTAATCTCTCTTCACTTCCTCCAACACAAGATGCAGCCCGTTTCCACAGTTTCCGAGTGTATCACCAGATTCAGTTATGGCTCGGTAAATATTGTGATCCAGAAGAATGGGGCTGGAAAAAGCATGGAAAATTTTGGATGCCAATCCAAGCTTCCAAGCCTCCAGCACCCCCCGAGCTTATGAAATTAATCTTTTGCAGATGCAAAGGAAATTGTGGAAGTGCGTGCGGTTGCCGAAAAGCAGGCCTTAAATGTTCACCAGTTTGCCTCCATTGTGGTGGTGAAAGCTGCAGCAACATCGTGGACATATCAACATTACTTGAAGAAAATGAATTAGAAGATGAATTACCGACAATGACGCCAATACCAACTCCCATTATACTACAAAAATTCACCTCGGATACTGATTCAGATTTTTTCTCGCAGCCTGGACCATCGAAGAGAATGTAAAAATAATAACTAATAGACATTTTTCAATATATAATAATAAATAACATTATTTTATCTAGAAATTGCCCGTGGATTATCATAGGTGGTGGGTAAAAGGGTCAAACATAGTTTAATAATAGCATAGGAATGTTAAGATCATAATAAATTGTATGAATAAAAAAAATATAGATAGAAAAGTAAGCCTAATTTTTAGTTTTTATTGCATCCCTATGAGCATTCGAGAATCCGTTCAAGTTTGGAGCGCTGTAAAACCTAGATAAATAAATAAAATGAAACAATTATATAGAGGAAATTGTTCGTTGAAAAACCCTCTACAAAATTGCTGTGATGTCATTTTATTGTAAAATGAACTGAAAAAAAGTTATAACCTCCAAAAGGAAATTTGTTACAAAATTTTCATTTATTTTTGTTTATAACTTTTTTGTTGGTCACTTGACGATAAAAAGTAATAGAAATAAAATTGTAGGAAATTTAATTTGCTACATTTTATGTTTGATTAAATTTTCTGTAGGGTAACTAGTTTACGAGATACAGCGCGAAAACCCTTTGCACCCCCTTTTCCAAGATGGCGGCCGGGGGACAAGGGTGCCGACCCCACAAACTTGAACTTAAGCTTCTACTGACCCCCCCTACACATTAAAAAAATAAAATTGCGTCCTCTGACAAATGCATACCCAAATGTAACTTTTCAATGGACTATTAAGGTAAATTACCTTTAGGTGAAAGTACTTCATAAATGTATTATTTACAACTGCTTACAAGAATCATCATTACCTCATCGCTGTTCAAGTAAACGCAGTACAATATACGTCACGAAATCGCAAAAAAGGTTTCCAATACCTGCGAAATTTCGCATGTGCAGACTACAAATCCTAAAGAATGATTATTTACCAAGAATCTATGATTGCAGTATCCTTAAGTTTTAATACAGTGACTGAACCATTTTTAAATGCCTCATTATTAAACGGACATATTTAAAGTTCTTCAGATCCATGAAATTCTTTTTATTGCTTAGAAGTATTCGAGTATCGTTTTTTAGCATCTCTGAGTAGATTAAGACTTTTGTACCTACGTTTTCTAGCGTGATTCTGTCGGCGTTTATAATGTTTTTGTTGATAGAGTCACGGTTGTAGAATATTTGGGACTTTTTAATAAAAGACATATGTAACCAATTCCATATAGGACAGGCATTCTACCTGAAGCCGATTGTAGAGGCGCCGCCACTTTTGAGGGCTAAGATGATCGCTTTATATACCTGTAAGTCACTTAGCTTCACCATCCTTTTACCAAAAGGCAACTGCAACTCAAGATTTCTGTAAAACAAAAATGAAAGACTCCATTAAAAGTAATTAATTCATGTAATGTTGAAACATAAATAAACACGCAACACTTTTATGTAAGTTCCTCATACTTTGGCAGCATAGATGGCATGTGTAGATTTTATCAAGCAATCTTTGTTACGATTATAAGGCAGAATTTAGCGTTGATACTACGTACAAGTTACAGCGCAAATGAAACCTAACACAGTGTTTGCCGAACGGTGCCTAATTGAGAATCAATGTTGATAACGACGTAGGCGTATGTTGCTTTCCTCTACATTTAATAGACAATTTCTGTAATGACTGTAAGGTCATTAGATAAGGGATAAAAACAGCTTAATCTTAAGAATGTAGAGTCACTGAAATATAAGAGACATCACAATTTTATCTCTTGGTACCGTATAGCTCATGATATCTATTGTCGTGTTATGCATTAGGACTCTTTTTTTTTTTTTGTTAACGAGGGGGAAACCTTCAAAAGGTACCCGGTGCCGTGGGAGCGACACAGGGTTATGTGGGACTCTTACCGCACTAAAACCCCCCCGGTGGCCGTCCTCGGCGCTGCGTAGAGGACTTCGGGATCTCCAAAGAAATGCAACTGGAGTCCTCTTAGCGCTGTGCCCCGTCGGGCTCCGCCCAGGTGAGCTCGATGCTCACCACACCGTCTGATGTGCACGACGGTATGTGACCACACTCCTTCCCGGGGTCGCTGTCCGGGCGGTTTGAGCTCCCACTCTTGCCGTCCGCAACCCCGGAAGCCCCCTTTTAGTCGCCTCTTACGACAGGCAGAGGATACCGTAGCCCTATTCTGGTCCCGGAACTACAGGGACATATGCATTAGGACTAGCAAAGACTCAAGTCCAACTGACAATAAGTGTTCACAGCCTTCTATTAACACCTTTATCGTAATCTTCGAAACCTCTAAATAATGCAGTCAGGTTGTGGAATTCGCTCCCTCCAAATATACGCGACTCTAAAAACATCCATATCTTCAAGAAAAGAGTAAAAAATCACTACCTGTCCTTAACCGTATGAGTATGAAAATATTATGTATCTAAGTATTAAATGTATATGTATATTTTATGTGTATTTTATTACTTTATATATATATGTATATTTATGTTCATATATTATAATATTATTCACGTTATATATTATGTTAAAAGTGCACGCTTACCAGGTGTTAACCAATTTCCAATCTCAGGTCTGCTGGAAGAAATTTCTTTAGAAATAAGCAGTGCCTTTGCACTAAATTTTAGATATAGCTCTCTTTTATGTTGTATTTTTGTGTGCATAAATTAATAAATAAAAAATAAATAAATAAATCATATGACACTTACCTGATACGGTCACAGACCCCAGTGAATGAAGTTGTATCGTTGTAACGCCTGGTTTTTTTGTAACCATACCACACTTTTCAAATTAGATTTTGTAAGACATCTTTAACACGACTGTTATACTCGTATAGGGAGGCGAAAAATTAATCATCCAATTTTGTTTTTGAATAACTTTTGTACTGAATCAAAAAGTTACTTGCTTTTTAAGTTGATGAAACGGGCGCGAATGTGCGTCAATGCTGGTGGAAAACACTTGACAGATATCATATTTTCCAATTATCAAAAAAAAAAATAAAGGTCCAAGTAAAGATTATTTACGCAAAATCACTTTTTTTATTTCGTACAAAAATTATTCAAAAACAAAATTAGATGATTAATTTTGCGCCACCGCACCCAAAAACCACCTTATTTATTTCAGGCTATTATTATATTGTCCAATTAAGATCTTGGCCCGCAACATCCCACGACGTAGATTAATTGCTTGTCATGTCATGACGCAATGAAGAGCAAACATGGGGCGCTTATAAAACATCACTTTCATACATTTCAGTATCACCAAAAATATGGAGATTCTCGTAAAATTGCTGTCGTTCACGAGCAAGCGGTCTTGACATGTTGTCGTTAAGATTGACAGTTACGCTGGTCGTAGGGTAGAGCGAGAGGGTCGCGGGTGGAAAGAGTGGGAGCTCGAACCTCCCGGTAAGCGATCCCGGGAAGGGCGGCGGTATGTATGGCCGCATACCGTCGCATACACTAGATAGTTTAGCGAGTTTTATGCTTACCAGGGTAGAGTCCGACGGGGCAAGATACTTAGAGGACTTCGGTTGCGCTCCTTTGGAGATCCCGGAGTCACCGGGGGGAGGGTATAGTGAGAGGGACGGTCGCTATAAGGCAACTAAGGTCAAATGGTCAGTGAAAAAGCCCTGCCATATCTGCCTTGGAAATTTAAACATAAACTCAGCTCATCATCATCACTTCAGCCTTTATCATTCCACTGCTAGACATAGGCCTCTCCTAAGGTGTGCCACAACACTCGGTCCTCCGCTGTTCACATCCAGCCACTACCACCAGCCCTCTGAAGGTCGTCGGTCCAGCGTGCCGGAGGGCGTCCTACACTCCGCCTGCCGATTCGCTGTTCGAGAACTCGCCTGCCCCATCGGCCATCAGTATAGCTATTTAAATGAAATTAAATTGAATTTTGAAAATTAAGTAATTGTAATAAACCCTTATAATTCTGTCAAAAGCGTCAAATTTTTCAAAGTAACGAGCGTATTTAAACGTAATTATTACTTGTTTTAACGGCGAAGGAACATACCAAAGAAACATGCATGTATGAGAGATCTTAAAAAAAATCTCGAAAGTATGTGAAATCTACCAATACGCACTTGGTCACTACGGTGGACTATGGCTTAATCCTTCTCATTCTTAGAAAAAACCCGTGCCCAGCATTGGGACAGTAATAGTTCAAGTGCGGCGCTGGCTGGCGCTGGTTACCAGTGCAGGTAAATTGCGTTGTTTCATTACTTTTTGATATAATATGGGAGTAGCAGACGAACATGCAATCCACCTGATGGTAAGTGGCTACTGCCGCCCATGGACATCTGTAATCAACCCCAGATAGGATTAGATATTCCTACCTGAAGTCGACCACAGATGCGCCGCTCCCCTGAGGACTAAGGAACGCCTCGGAAAACTATGTCTCCCTTACCACACCCTTCAAAGCAGAACACAGCAGCGCTTAACACTACTGTTATGAGGCAGAAATGGGTGTGACGGTGGTGCCGCTGGAGTCAAACCACATAGGGTTCTACCACCTTGTAAAATTAAAATCGTATTATTCTCAACGACAATTACCGATAGAGTTACTATTTGAATGTTACTCGAATGTATAGATTTTTTTTTCATTGTAAGATATTAATGTATGTACTTAATTGTGGATACCTTGACTGTAGGTCAATACACCTACAGCTTTTCGTACTTATTCATACTGCACACATTGCCGTGTGTGTGTGTATGTAAGAGTTTACTCTACGTGTGATAATTACATGCGCAAATTATTAAAAATATCAAAGACGAGCTTTTGCCCGCGGCTTCGCTCGCGTTACGAAGTAATATTTTCAGCCCCTATTTTATACCCTTGGGGGTAGAATTGATCAAAATCCTTTCTTAACGAATGCCTACGTCATAACATCTACCTGCATGCCAAATTTCTGCCCGATCCGTCCAGTGGTTTAGGCTGTGCGTTGATAGATCACTATGTCAGTGAGTCACCTTTGTGTTATATATATTTAGATAATATGGTTTGTGTGGTGGTTTAGATATTACATCGATTCCCACAGTGAACTGAATAATGATGTTCGCTTCTTCTCCATGACACGAAAACTTGTGAAGGGATGTTTATAGATATTTAAGATTTAATTATGTATCTATCTGTGATGTACATAGATCATAGAAGGAAAAATAAAACAAATTAAATAATAGAAGCCACCAATATACATACTCTGTAAAAATTTTAAGTACCTATCTATAACAGTTCGTAAGATAGAGCCCTGTGACAGACGGACAGTGTCAAGGGTGGCTTAGTAATAGGATTCCGGTTTTACCCTTTGGGTAGGTACAGAACCCTTGTCCCTGTAGTTCCGAGACTAGAATAGGGCTACGGTATCCCCTGCCTGTCGTAGGAGGCGACTAAAAGGGGGCTTCCGGGGTTGCGGGCGGCAAGAGTGGGAGCTCGAACCGTCCAGCAAGCGACCCCGGGAAGGACGGCGGTATGTGTGGTCACATACCGTCGTAAACACTACATGGTGTGGGAGCGAAAACTGCTCCCCCAAGGTAGAGCGTGTTGGGCATCGCGCTTGGAGGGCTCCGGTTGTGTTCCGTTGGAGATCCCGGAGTTCTCCAACAAGCGTTGAGGACGGTCATCGGGGGGGTTTTAGTGCGGTAAAAATCCCACATAACCCGGCGTCGCTCCCACGTCGTCGGGTACCTTTTGAAGGTTTCCCCCTCGAGAAAAAAAAAGGTACAGAACCCTAAAAATGACCGACTTTGACTCAAAATATTTTAGATTTAATTTAATTAAGCTATGTTTGTAAGTACCATGATATTTATACAACATCAACTAGACACTACGACTATGGACTAATGTTCAATTCTGTGTGCGTTCAACCTAACACGCGAAGTGAGAGTCTAAAAGCGTAGTCACGTTTGTCGATGTGTTAAACTGTCCGTATTTGCAGACCTTCGACCATTTGCGACAATTTCGTTAACACCACAAAGTTACCTTAACTAAGTAGGTATTTACCGATTTAAGCACCATAATAATATGATTTGTATTGTTGGTTTATTATTTATAGGGGAAAAAAATAATTGGAGATATTACCAGTACCTAGACTTATTACTTGATGAAGCAATTCTTTCGTTTCGGTAGAAGATTGTGGATGTCAACTGATTTACCCACATATGAAGTGACTGCGGTAGTCCTTAGGAGTCAAAACGCATCGGTAATTTCAGGTAGAACCCATGTTCTATGTAGAGTTAGTTCAAAATGGTATGGATATCCGACGCTGGAAAATATCTTGGTAAAACTTACATTACACTCATATACATTACTTACGTAGGTATATTACAGCATTCTAAAACAAAAATAAAAATCGAACTCACCATAAAACATTATTTATATTTGCATTATACCTACGAGTACTTATACAATCTATTTTTTTCATAATTCTTACATATTTTGAAAACTTAAATTTGTTTTCTTTTTGTCTGCATTAAAATAGGAAATTAATCAACCTTATGTACTAAAAAAGCGAATATACCCAACAAGATAGATAGCTAAGCAAATCACTATTCGATAATAACCTTGGTGGGTTGATGTAACGCCATTGAGGCATAAATCAAGACATTTATTAGCGATCGTAAATTATCTATTTTATTAAAACAGAGCGAAGCATAGGTACTCCGCTATAGATTAGGTAGCCGCAAAAACAAACACTTGAGATCTATAACATTCCTTTAATGTAGGAAAACGAAATGAATATGGTTTTAGGGTTTTATAGCCAAAGGGTTAAAAGTTAAAAACCCTATCATAAAGTTTCCGACATCTCTCCGTCAGCTACAGGCCTCTACATCTAAAACCGTAATAGATAGACACTTGAGTATTTTGTATTACTTAATAAATTCAATATAATGCCATGAGGCCCCCAGTTTAAGATAAAGTGACCTAATTTTACAAGCTTTTGCAGTTGTTGGAAATTTGAAACCATTTGGAGGCCCTGGAGGGGCGGGAGGGAGGAGAGGATGGTTACAATATATTAATCTTCCAGTAGTTCCTATCATCCCATACAAGAAACTTGTAATTTTATGACAGTACGAAACACGCCGTGTTTCAGATCAATTCGCACGTAACGACATTTAAGAAAATCCCTATATCTTTTCATGTTTAGTATTTAAAAGTTACACACTTTTTAAACGATGTTCTAATAGAAATAAAGTAAATAAGTAAACAATATGTATTATAGATGAAATAAAGACGTAAGCAGTCCTTATATATATATATTATATATCTCAATAATTATCCTAGCCGTATATTATAGTAAGCAATTTCGATAATGTTGCTTAAAAGAAGCAATAAAAAGGACAATGGCGTGCGTACCTACAATAACTATGTATCAACAATGAAGTCATTTGAATCTTTACGATTGTAGTATCTATGGTGCTGTAATTATGATTCGAGGGGTCATAAATAAAGCAAATGGGCTACACGAAGGCCGTGTAGGCACCCCTTAATGACAGTGGCCAAATGTGATAGAGTAGCGGTCACCATACTAGTTTGACGTGCAGAGGGTCCTTGTTCGATCCCCAGCACAGTAAAAATCCAAACGACACGCATTCTTGTCCCATGGAATCTGTTAAAAGTAAGGACTTAGTTCATAAGTTTAAAATCTATATTTGAATAAATTGCGCCACCTTTTAATTAGGAACTACATTTATCGTAAATAGTCTCAGTAAAGCCTGGCGGCAATTCTCACCACTCAGCTCCCCTCTCGCTCGTTCTCAATAGCGAGTTTAATATTCGAACGAGAACCACAAGTAAGTAATTGTAAGTTTTTTAAAAGGCGCGATTTTGTACATTCATAATTTTACATTCTTAGTTAAAACATAAAACATAGGTACTAGCTTAAACATATAGTTACTAGAACGTCAAAAGCGATATTTAATATGAAAATCGTTACTTCCACCCCAATTAACCACGCTTGAGCCGTTAAGCGGGTACAGTAAAACGGCTATATAACGGTATTAACGATGCTATCGTAAACAAGTCCTTAAACCGTTACAAAGCAAATATCGTTACAAAGGATTAAGTACCGTTTAAAATACACAGTAGTACGGTAAAATAACACCTCAGTGCTACTAAAATTGTAATAGTAGGTAAAATTGACATGTGAAGCCTGCCTAAAAACATTGTAGCATGTATTGACTAAGTAGGTATCGAATAACTAATTGCTTTCTAAGTTTTAAAAATATAACGCACCCAACAAGATAAATCTAAGTTTTGACAACTGGATGAAGAATATTTAAATAATATCCGTAATAGGTAAGTTGCTAATAACTTATCAATTACGGATTACGGCTAATAGAGGTAAATCGTGTTAATGTCGTATGTTTAATACATTGAAATCATAATAAAATGTGTTACTTTGCAGCATTGATAAAATACATCAGTTTTGTTTTGCAGAATGTATTTAGGTAGCTACATCATTATCACTTATCATTATAACATAAATAATAATTGGAATCGTAAATTGCGAATCGCGTCATAAAAAAATGGATTAAGTGCCCTCTAGAATATAGGTCCGCTAAAACCTCTAGCATTTCTAGCAATAGCTGAATTGGAATAACGCCATCTATTGGCTATTTCCGAAACTAAAATTATGCCACCTAGCGCATATAGACTAAAGATGATTTTGTTACAAAGAAATTACCGCCGTATGAAATAAAATTCGAGAAACATAGTAGTCATCAATTGATTTAGGGCGAAAATATCATATTTTCTTTAAATAAAATGAAATAATATTTGTTTTGTTATCAAAGTAGGGCATAATCTCTATACCAATTGTCATTTTGTTACCATTTTGTCTATGCTTTGCTCTATTATTTTGCGCCTGCGCACTTGATTGATGGTCTACGCGACATACCTAAAATCATTTTGTGGAAAATTTGAAGTTTGTTGTTTTAGTGACAACTTATTCATAATTATTTATGAAAGCTTCGTGCTAATTACCATTCCAGGCGCGAGACAGGTTGATTCTGTGGTCGTCGGCCTGGATGCGTTCAGTCACTAACAGTTCGAGCGGTGTACGGTAGCCATCTTGGATTCGAACAAAGCTTCAGATGTGTAGTTTGTCTGTTTATCAATAATTTTTGTGCATTTTACTGTAAATAGTTTGTATGTTTAGGATATGTACGGAACGTTCGTCCACATGTGTAAATAGCTATGGCTGCGACAAGGAAATTACAAGGTAATTCGTAACGTTATCAGGTTAGAGATTGATTGACCCCAACCTATGTAGATACGTGTTCTAGAGTTCTATTGTCCATCAGTGGAGACCTCTGGCTGAGAGTCGATAGCGCTGCTCGCATCGCAGCTGTAAACATAGTGAAACATCAAAGTCGACGATAATTCGGCGGTGTTGACAGCGCGATTGCGAGATGCTACGTGCTTATACTCGTGAGTTTTTCCGACAAGAGCATAATAACGTGATTATTGTCCGATTCGTAACTGCAATACATCGATCTTGTTATAAATCCGTGGTGTATACGCGTGCTAAGTGTAGATTGGGGTGTTTAATCGTTAGTTGCACTCACGGTGCATATTGCAAGTGACATATTGTGCAGTGCTATGGTTTTTGCAGGTGAAATAGACAGGTGTTTAAAAAAGGTAACGGAAGGCGTGGAGACGTTCGAGGACATCTGGCAGAAGGTACACAATGCGACGAACAGTAATCAGAAAGAAAAGTATGAAGCGGATCTCAAGAAGGAGATTAAGAAGCTCCAGAGGCTACGTGATCAGATCAAGTCGTGGATCGCCTCCGGGGAGATTAAGGATAAGAGTACACTTTTAGATTATAGGAAACTAATAGAAACGGTGAGTGTCATTTCATTATCACTTTATAACCTAAATTCTACTTGTCTCAATACAAACATATTAGTACTGTGTAACTAGACAATTATAGTTCAAAAGATAGTCTTTCTTATATCAATATGCTATGCTGGAATGCTGTTCTTGATGTATAGCTACAAGGCATCCTTATTTACACCATACAAACTAACATATTTTGGTAAACAATGTCTGTTAAAACTCCTTATGGTACCATAAGGAGTTTTATAATCTTTGCAAATGGTTACTGGATTCCTAATTACTTTCTAATAAGTATTTATAACAAAAACATAACCAAAAAAATATTATATAGATTTTTTTTTTCTGCTGAATAAAAATAAATTTATAATGCTATCTACATTCATACCCTACACTAAGGACTTTATTGTGTTGTGGGTGCTATGCAAAACATAAACCCAGATGCACAACTAAATGTTAAATTCATGATATATCTGTCAGGCTAGGGATCGAACCCACAATCCTCTATGTGTGGTCGGTATGGTGCTATTATTTGCCATGCGGGTTGTCTCTATTCAGTGAAAACAACAGATCTAGTCCATTTCATGTAAGATTTCTCTTTTATGTGCTACCATTATTATATAAATAGGGAAAGAGAAAAATTTCAGTGTCTTTTAATCATAACTGTAACTGATATTCTTTTTATATTGTGGCTACAGACAAATATTCGTTTTATTAATATAAAAATGAATAAACTTTCTATAATAATTATAATTGAATTTCGACTACTATGCGTAAATTAGTTACAGATGTGCATGAGCGGTGATGACCATTTATCATTGAGTGTAGGCGATATAGGCTTTGTTTATTTGCTTCTATTAAATAATAGCCTAAAATTGTATAATGTAGATTCATTTATCTCGATATTTAGTTTTTGTGCTACCAATAATTTTTACTTAATGATAGAATTACACATGTAAAATTGCCCTATGTATTTTTCATGTTATATTTCTATATAGAAAGTTTAGTACTACTTGCTTTTTCTACATTTTGATTAGCTGAATAGAATCATAAAACAATAATCATATTATGTTGATTTCTAAATTTTATATTTGATGTATTAAAATAGTATCAGTACCAATCAATGCACATGTTCCTACCATTATTGTTTAAAATTATGTTTCATATCATTATCCTATGGTTTCAGGCAAATCCGTATTTTTTTATAATTCTAACTTCATTGCACTTCAAAAACCCTTATCTCAATGCTCTATTTTCATCAACATTTTTACTGAATTCACACAACTTTTACTATGAGCTGTTATCTTAATGCGGTTAAGATAAACATTGACCGGCTCAAATGATTTGTATATTACGATTCTTAATTAACCGTTACACTATAAAATGTATGAACAGATTGCTGTTATTCAACCTTATTATTCACCTCAATGTATAAACAATTTATCAGAACCAGTATAAAAATATGTCATTACAAAACCCAAGTAGGTTTTCAATTGTATCTCTTTAACACAGAAACCAAACTGATTTAAATTCATTGCAGCGTACAATCGTATGAGCAAATGTATATCTTTGAAAATCTTTTAAATGTTTCGAAGAATTGACTGACCTTTCCTGTACTCCTTTATCACTAAATAAATTATATATATTATTATTCTAAAGATAAACCGGTACACCAGTATTTCCCACTATATATATTTATTTAAGGATTATGTTTATCTGTGCAAACAAATCAAATATCAAGATATGAACATATTATCAGGAAATGTAAAATGCAATATGTGGAATTCTGTCACATTATAGTATTCTGTTAGTATTTAAAACTAATTATCAGTAAAACTCCTATTTCGTAGCCTCATTTTTATTTTGTACATAAGATTCGGAGGACACTGCCCAAACAATGACCAGTAAAATACTAAAAGGTCATCAGTACACCTGATAAACAATGTTACTATACTCATAAATAGTAAATTAAAAATCTACTTAATGTGCAGCAACGCCACTTAAAGGTGGTCCCATGCCCATAATTGAGAAATTTTAACAAATAACACGTACCTATCTGTATAAGTTTTCACCTTATATGGTATATGGTGTTAACCATTTTATATTAACAGTCTGTTACAAACAAATAAAACTCACAAATTGTTCTTACATTAATTTTATAATTTTATGGACATAATAGAAATAGTATCAATCATAATAATCATGATATGTAACAGGTGATTTATAGTGTTATTCTGCCATATTCATGACATAATTAAATTAACTTACAATAAGTAGCTTTATCACACACTATACTTATTTATAAACTGCTGATAATGCCGGAATAATAGCACATTTCATTGATGATTTATGAATAGGATTAATTGCACAATTAAGTCTTTTTGTTTCAATAAAAACAGCATTTGCATAACATTCGCGCGTTCTATTATTTATATGGTAATTGTTACTGTTGTGTTAATCTGCACTAATATTATAAAGAGGAATACTTTGTTTGTTTGTTTGGTTGTAATGAATAGGCTCAAAAAGTACTGGACCGATTTTAAAAATTCTTTCACCATTCGAAAGCTACATTATCCACGAGTAACATAGGCTATATTTTATATGAAATATATTTGATAAATAGATTTTGAGGCGGTACAAAGTTTGCTGGGTCAGCTAGTGCACAATAAAGTACGAATTAACTTTAAATATAGAAAAGTCATACAAACATAACACAAAACAAAATAACTGTAATGATACCAAACCATATTCTCATTATCATATCTAATTTGACTCCAATAAAAGACTTCATCAAATTTTCTGTTATAAAATGCATTCTTAATTTTGAAACATTGAAGGTTTTTATCACATTTTTATTGTACAACAATAAAATCGCAAGTTTTTCCTGTATCAATTATGGAAATATGAATTCTTTGAGGATCTTATTTTTAATTTTTAAATAGTCTTAAAGTCACCTGCTATTTCATATTAATTGCTTTTTACACATATTATTTATTTTTGCCTGTGATATTTTTATGTATAACTTCATTTGAATGCTAAATTGAATTCCATATCGTCTATTTAGGTTAAATAAATTTTACGACAAAATAAAAATAGCAACTCAGAATAAAAATAAATGTTGTGTGAGTAAGGTGCCTTGTAAAATGTCGTGCGTACTAAAATATCGTGTCTTGTCATATGTCGTGGCTAGTGAAATGTCGATAGGTGACTTCGGCCACCTGGAGGCTGACAACTTGGTATTTGTAAACACTCCAATTAATAGCTATTTGTCGCTTCTATAATCGTTAAAATGCCACATTACCACGACAAAATAAATGTTTTTGTTTTTAAATACACTAATTATAAGTAAGACAACTATAGAGTTTATTTTGCCAGTTTTTTTACTACAATGAGTTCAATGATATTAAATGTATTTTTGTGTACGACAAAAATAATGTCACGCTATAAATGCAATGCCATCGAAGTGTGAATGTTCGCTGTCTTATACATGAGGCTACCGTCCTCAGGAGTGGCAAAGCATCTGACCGGCATCAGGTAGAACATGTTCTGTATTGGAGTTGACCACAGGTGTCCATTGGCGGCAATTCCTACTTACCAACAGGTGGTCTGCAAGATACTTTGCTGCTCCAATCTTATAAAAATACAAGTCATTAATGTAAAAAAAAAATTTTTGCTACATTAAAACATTTTGTTAACCACACGTCTCCATTGTTCCAGCAAATGGAAAGGTTTAAAGTAGTTGAACGAGAGACAAAAACTAAGGCATACTCGAAAGAGGGGCTCGGCGCGGCGCAGAAGCTGGACCCCGCGCAGAAGGAGCGCGACGAGATGTCCTCATGGCTCATAACGTCTATTGACGCGCTTAATTTACAAGTAAGTCTGTGTTTTCCTAGAGATATAATCAACTTTACTATTTTTAATGTTGTATGGATAAGCTTAGGTATATTTGTCTGAGGCTTATGGGGTAGGTTGTAACACCCTTGTATAGAAAATGATAATATATATAGAGCATCTGGTCTATCTTGTAGAGTGATTTACTTTAATGTAGAAAAAATACACTTAAATGTAAAAAAAAGAATTTACAAGATATTCTTGGAAAAAGTCGTAAACCAAAGCATAGCAATTAATCAAAAGATTAGACTCGATAGATACAGAAAATAATTAACGCAATAGCGAAAAAAATACACAAATAGTTATTTTTATTCGTTTTATATAATTTTCCCGCGCAGCCTATACGCATGATACTGAATAATGACTGTTAGGATGTTACCACAAACACGCCGGATTGATCAAGTCGATAGATAACCATATAATGTGGCATGAGATCGATAGATATGAGGGGCAAAAGGAAATATAAAATTCAATTATAAAACAAGATCAGCTAGATGTGGCAGCTTCCTTTGTAGCAACATTTTTGCATGAGATGCCTCTCGATCCGACGCATCCAAAGATGAATGCGACGTAGGCAGAGCATTATCAATTACGTTAATAGTCTTGAATGGATTCGCTACTAACGCAAACTCGTAAGACCAATCAGACGCCGGTGAGATTTAACTGTATTACAATAGGTAGCAATTTTTTGCTTTGATTCACTTGCGTTTAACCATTGTCGTGCCATCACAAAGGAGTCGTGGAAAGATCGATAATGGTGTGGGTCCAACACAATTAAAAGGGTGTTACTACATGCAACCTGCCTCATAATCTTTTTTTGCATTCAAACCATTGTTAATGACAGGTGTATTCTCAGTAAATATGACACTATTCTATGGATTTCTTTGAAATAAAAATGTTATTTGTGTCGTTGTTATTTATAAATAATTGTGATTTTGATAGTTTCTGACCTATTGCACTTTATCGTTTTATTTTATGTTCAATATAAACATTTCTTTCATTAGGCAAAAGTAACGGTAAGATATTGTAACCAGCACTTTTAGTACTATCAACTCACATGAAACTTCCCCTTAAAAATTCAAGTCACATGTGTGCTCTTGTTTGTAACTAGTAATATAAAGAACAATTGTTGCTCCAATTACAGATCGACTTATTCGAGTCAGAAGTGGAGTCACTGTTAGTGGGTAAGAAGAAACGGCTGGACAAGGAGAAACAGGACCGGATGGAGGAGTTAAAGCTTAAGCTGGAGAAGCACAGGTTCCACATAAAGAAGCTCGAGACACTCCTACGGATGCTCGACAACATGTCAGTTGAAGTGGAACAGGTAAGCAACAAATACATGTTCAATGACGTCGATGTAATGCAACAGCTTTGATTGGGTTTGGGGTACGATTAGACTTGTCTGTAAGCCTAGTAGCTATGGGCGATACAGAGTTAAATGCTGTGTCCTTATTTGGGCTGGGGTCTTGTCAAATTGAAGCTACTAGCTGAATAAACTTCAGAGCAAGCGACTGGCTTGGGTCAATGGTTTCTTGTTTCCTTGAAGCTTATATGTTAATGTTGATATTTTAATTGTTTAATCATGATTCTGTTTATTTAACATGTTGCATAAATATAAACAAATTATTATTACAGATTTATGTGTCATATCACACAGCTCTGAATTTTATATGTTGATTTTATTAGTGAATTTTTAATTTGAATAATTAGTTGATATGATTTCTAATGTTGTTTATAGTATAATTAATTGATATTATTTCTTGGGCTTACTTGCACTTATCGTGTAAATATAATTGAGTGACTATATGAGAATGTTTCTTACGTTTATTTTTACGCAACCGTACAGTCGAACCATATTGGCAATGTAAGTACAATCAATTACTAGATATTTGTTTATTTAACCATCCCTTATTAGATGAATGTATATTATGAATACCGTTAAACACCTCAAAATAACCAAAAAGATGTTGCATTATTTACTTATGAATAAGTCGAATACGCGTCCCCATTGCTCCGAACACTTACAGTTGTCCATACAAATGAAAAAGTTGTACTTTCCGCAGATAAAGAGAATAAAGGAGGACGTGGAGTACTACATAGTGTCGTCACTGGAGCCCGGCTACGAGGACAACGACACGATATACGACGACATCAACGGGCTGGACGAGATCGAGCTCAGCGGCGTCGGCCTGCCCTCCTCCGCCACCACCGACAGCAACAACAGCAACGACTCGCCCGGCTCGCCCACCAGCATGCTTTCAGGTCAGACGCCTCACACGTACTCTATACTACTATAAGACTCGACTAAATTAAAATGTAGGCGTACTAAATGACAATATGACGATAATATAGATGTATGGTTACAACAGCCATTTGTGTAGCAATAACAGTTATTTTATATTATTATAATGGAAGTAAATAATTATTAAGTATGCAATCCTCTTGATATTAATTAGCCATTGTCCCTCATGGCAACCTGTTATCGACCCTAATTAATACTAAAATTTGAAGTCTATCTCAGACGTAGTGCAGTTTTCGATGACTTTTTCAGAATAGTTGATTTTAGTACATCTACTACCTTTTTAAAGTATTACATACGACAGTCGTTAATGGCAGAAATGGGTAACTTGCTAATAACACTACATTGTTGTTCCTCAAAAGTCTACCAGAAGAAACAAAAAGTAATATTTCTCCAATTGAAAACTGTTTCTCATCTTTCCAGGAACAAGTCCAATAATGTCGCCAGCGTTAGACGCTCACAACCACTCAACAGACTCAATAGACGTCGATAAAAAGAAAAAAGACGACATCATAACGAAAGTAAGTACACCGCACCATTATCCATGCCAGTACATAACATTACACCCCTATGTAATCATCATTAACTTCAATTTTATTCTGTCAATGGTAAAGTTGTAGTTTGTGGAGTATTGATTTGGAATCTATATTTTTTTTTATTATTACTATTATTACTCTTGTCGATTATTTTTATTGTCACAGCGGTTAGTTTTGGGTTGTGGGTTGCTGATGCTAATTTTATTTTGATGTCAATTTTAATATTGTAGATTGGTAATAGAATATATTTTTAAACCAAATTTAAAATGATTCTGAAATTATGACCAGTCTTGCTGCCATATTAGATTCGAGTTACTTTTTCACGTGATGATAGATTTCTTTTCATAATTTAACCTTGTCTATAATACTGAAATGTATAATGCGAACTAGTTTGACAAATAAAGTGTTGCCAGGTGTGAATTAAATATGATAATTTTATGGTAAATGTCGAAATAATTTCATTACAGTTATGTTTTTGGGAAAGTCATTTGAATAAAATTAAAAATACAAGACGTACTGTGGCAACATTTGCGCACATTAATCTGTCAAACTAGTTTGCCAAATTATGCGTTTGGTTAAAGATTAGTATTATTATTACAAAATATTAGTATAACCAACAGAATAAAAAAGTAATTGTAGGCACAAAGTGTGAGGAATAATCTGGTCATTTAAAGGTGGGTAACCATTAAAACCCCGCCTTTGTTAAATATTCTCTAACAGAAAATAGTGCTTTACATGCATTTTCAAACTATACTGTTACTATTTTCGAATGAACATATTCAATGTAATATAACGTACAAATGTTAGTTGGTGTGTAAGTTGGCAACCCAAAACCAACCGCTATTATGTTGTGCTGACGATGTGCCGTTGTGTTTCAGCCGGTCAAACCGCTGCCGCTGCGCGCGGTGACCTGCGGCGTGGTCAGTAGTAGCCCGTCTAACGTTAGTTCCTTGCTCAATAACTCCGCCGCATCCGTCAATAGGTCAGTCCCGATATGACTGTTTGTATCCGAAACGCCGGCTCTACAGCTATTTTTCTTATTTTCGTTTTGATGTTATATCAAGTTTTATATATTTTTTTTGGTTGTTTTTCTCTGTGATTCCTGGTTTTGACTGTTCGAGAAATTTAAAACTGATGTATTTTAAAGTAGGCGATTTTGTGAGCATCAAATTGCCCACAAATCGACCTGTCGTAATATTATTTTATTTTTGGTATAATTTCTAGTAGCTCAGGTACTAGAATATATAGACCAGGAGTTATTAAAGGATTAATTTTCCATAGTAAATTTATATTGATTGTAAAAATAATTTTGCTGTGTTAAACGATAAATTGAAAAATATGCAGCAATATGTAATTTGAATATGTAACATTATTTTGTTTGTAATAATGGTTTTGAAATATGCATATGAATTACAATCAATTACTTTTAAAAGTTGAATATGTTTAAAAAGTGTTACATAATTTCTTCAAATTGATTTTCATAATTAGGTTTTTCCAAGTAATTTTCAAAAGTATATATTGAAAATAGCGAATAGGGCCGGCGCTGTATAAAAGTCCCATTTCTTTTTTTATTTTGTTACTTTCGTCCGGCTGAGAACAATTTTCTTATATATCATTATGTTTATATATGTAGTACTTGAATAACAAACTCACATTATCCGTACTTGTATCTTTAACCTATATACGTAAGTATCGGTATATAAGATCCCATTGTTCTCGGCCCCGCTCAGTAGTAGACTCAAAAAGAAATTACTTCAAATGAGAATAACGAGTGAGACTTACTTCTAACTGCTTTTCTTTTTATTCTCATTTCATTGCATGCTCATCTTTCATTATCATTGTCATTTTTTGAATGGTATAATCTCGAAAGCTTGCGTTTAAATCTAACTGTGTCTCAATAAGTCCTCGGTAAACACGCTTCGTGTCGTAGATTTAGTGTAAAATGACATCTATTATATGCTAAAATTATATTCTATTCTTTTTGTTTTTCATCCGGCTCAAAGGACCATTTTAATTACACAAAATTTTGTATAATATAAAATTTATGGTCAAATTTAATTTATTTATCGAAACGACTGCTGTTACTTATATTGTTACTTTCTGAAGATAAAATATAAACGTAGTTTTTATGCAAAGTGAAATGGATACTAAGCCTTAGATTTATGTATGCAATTTCGAGGTTAAATCTATTCACTTTACCAGAATCACAGTACAAGCCATCAGTTTATACAAGGTCAAATAAAGGTTTTATCCTATAACAAACATCATGATTAGATGAACCTTTATGCTGAAAAAATAAGGTTTCGTAAAATGCTTAGCGCTAAACTTTTATTTCCGAGTAATTAATTTTTTTTTATAACAAATACGTTATTTGAATGAAATACGCTACGCATTATGCGAAATCTATTAATATTTAATATTTGAGTTGAAAGTAGGTAGGCCCGATCCACGCTATTGAGCCAGTCATTGTCGCGTCGAGTGTTACTCTGGTCACATATTTAAAGACAAACAGTTCTCATACTAATTGTTTTACTTAGAAATTACCAGAGTGAAAACAATCATTTTTCTCTGAGGGTTTTGGGGTTCAATTCTAAATGGCAAAAAACTATTGGTCATTGATCTGGGTATGTGCAGTGAAATATATTGCCTGTGGAAACTACAACCATACAACATTTTCAGTTGTTGTTTAATGGTTTGATCCATGTATTTTTTGTCTTTATTCGAATCTCATAAGAAATCATATATTTCATTTTGTCAGGTTGTCTTGCAACATTACTTCGTTATTTTTTTATAAATTACAAGCTAGAGACCAGCCGTAATACAATCTATTTTATTACGCTTCTAAAACCTAGATCAGGACTGATCGAATCCTGAAACCCTCATTGAACGCGACCCGACCCGAATCGCAATCGTCAACGACCGGTTTCCTCCACCCGGCCGTTATCGATTGCGAGTTGTGACGTCACGATAGTGGGATCGGGCAACCTGGTGGCCTGTGACCCGGTACCGGACGCGACCAAGTGGATTGTAGTCCGGTACCGGGCGCGACCTCGCACCCCGTATTCCGGTACCGGGCATGACCTAGTGGCCGATGGCCGGTACCGGGCGTGTCCTAGAAGCTCGTGGCCCGGTACCGGACGGGAGCTGACAGCTTGTAGCCGATATCGGGTGCGAGCTGACGCCTTGTCGCTCGGTACCGGGCGCAACCCAGTAGCTTGTGACCCGGTACCGGACGCGTCCTGGTAGCTCGTAGCCTGGTACCGGACGCGAGTTGACGGCTTGTAGCTCAGTACCGGGCACAACCTGAGGGTCCGTAGCCCGGTACCGAGCGCGAGCTGATGGCTTGTGGCCCGATACCGGGTGCGAGCGGGTCTGTGGCCCGTTGCGGGCGCGGTGTGGTGCGGTGTGTGAGCGCGTGTTGTCCGGCAGCGCGAGCAGCGGCGCGTCGCGCGGCGCGTGCACGCCGAGCAAGCCGCCCGCGCCCAGCCCGCCGCACCTGCTGCACAACGCGCTCGGTGAGTATTATTGTATTACCTAAGTTACACTGAAAACTCACGAAACGTTTCTCTTCTACTGGTTTATTTCTAGTCTAACGAGGTCAAAGTTACGTGCGGTTTCGTAGTGGCTGCGGTTACGGAAGGGCTCGCAAATTGGGCGAAACGTGGTGGCAAATCTGAAAAGGAAAATAAATCGATAAGTTGCCTACCATCACAGCGAAAATGGTAGACAATCGCACATATTGTAGTAATAAATTGACAAAAAGAATTTACTTACATATTTGATTTCTGTGCGTATTGCCGTTTCGCGCCAGCTCACGCAGACAGAAGATAAACGCTCCGTGAGTTCTAAGCCTAAAGCGTTTGCTTGTTAGGGCTACTTTCAAATTAGGCGATTTGAGTCTGACAGTTTTTTATACAAAATCATGTATATATTGAAATATTGAAACATAACACATAACTGGTTAATTAGTTGCAATATTTGTTAATCACAAAGTACAAAATATGAACGTTGATTCAAGTGGATTCGCAAAAAAATACCTGAAGAAAATAAATACAAAATATAAAGGTCCAAAACGTGAGATCCGTCAGAGCAAATCCAAAATGTATTAAAAATAAAAGATTAAAAAATGAAACAAAGATAAATGTGTCTAAATAGCACAACATAGAATAGAACAACAAAATACATGTTTAAATATACCATATTATTACCAAACTTACTACAAAACATCAGAGAAATTCTAATTCAGGACATACGAACACGGCACCTCAGATACCCAAACACAGACTAACGATAAAGTACAAAAAGAAAACAACGCGATTATCGTACGGGGGATTGTTTACAAAACAAGCGGTTTATCCGAGTGAATGGAGCGACATACGCCCACGCCGTTAACCTCAGCTGGCGCCGCGCCAACATTCGTAGCGCGCGTCGAACCGCCGCCTCGCTGGCACTCGCCCAACGCGATGACACAGCGACTCAGCGTCCACTCAGTCGCTAACCAACCGTCCCGAACTAAACAACAACAAAAAATCAAGTAATCATAAAAAAAACAATGCTTTCCCCCGCGAATGCCGGATAAATATGGACGATGGTAAAGCTGTGTGCGGTGTGCATGCGTTTGAAGTGTTGCCGGTGTGTGAGCGGGCGGTACGTTAACGTCGTTTTGTAGTACGTTGCCGATGCGTAGTAATTCACGGTTGGACTCGTGAAGTTTAATGACGGTTATGCAATTTGAAAACAACGGAGCCCGGAGGTGGTTTTGTGTATATTACTAATAAGTTGTTCCAAATATTATTGGAGATGGTAGCGATTTCTCCCGGGCTTTAGTCACGTGGGGAGTGATGTGGCAGTGCAGTGGGTACGTCGTGCGTTGACGTGTGACGGATATATCTCGATCACTCAACGGAAGGAGGGATTTGCATTAAAATAAATAATCGTACAAAAAGACATCGAACAAAGAGAGGCGCCTTTTGTGTATTATATTTAGTAGCTTATTATGCTTGTATGTATTAAAACTTTAATGATTCTAATATATGAGAAATGCACATATAATAGGTACATTTCGAATGAAATTGTAAAAAGTTGGTTTAAAGGGCATATTTAAATAGTATCACTATTAATTACGTACTTCTTAATTTCTTTTACAAAAAGATTTTCATCAATTTTAGGATAATTTCCGAATGTAGGAAAGTTTTTATAAATTACCTCGAATTGGGCCGAATGTTAGAGCTTAATTTTTCAAAAAGTGATTTTTAAAAAGTAAACTTGTTTTCCTCAAATGAATAAAATCATTACCAATCATTCTTTTATGAAAGTCGTGACCTAAAGGAACATTTATATCCTACATTTGTTATTACATTCTACGATATTGTTTTTGTTCCAACAAAATCAGTAGCCAAGCAAAATATCAGAAAATTGCGGCTAATGTATCTATATATTAGGAGATATTTGAATATAGTATAAACTATTTTATCTTACATTGGTAATTCATAATAAATCTAATAAATCTTTAACTATCAAAGAGCGAAATTTGACAATATGTTAGTAGGCAAGATATTGCGAATTTCAAATTTTGTTGATAAACGAAATACTGCATAGACTGATTATTATTAATAACAGACATTAGTCATACTAATCCGTGATTCAGTGTCAATGACACGCCTACGTTGTACAGATCATACTAGAGTTTAGGCAGAGGCAAAACTGGGTTATTGCCGGAATAAAATAAAACGATTTGGGTAATGTTAACGCTATAAAAAAGAAAAACAGGTTAAGTACTACAGTTGCAGGCAGAGTTAGTGGTGCTTTATCATCAGCGGTGTGATAGGTAGCTAAGCTATGGATGAATTTCAAATCCACCATTAAGATTTTTATATGTTCACTAAACGAGAATCTATTTTCATTTAATGAAATTTTGTTTAATTATATTCATGCAATGGAAAAGGATTTAACACTCATTCATAGTTTGACTATCTCGCAAATCTGTGGTGGAAAGGCATACTTATACATCGATTTTCATATTATTATAGCCACATAAGATCGATTATAAGAAGAAAAGAACGAATCAACATAAGAACTAAGTGACAAATGTACATTAAAATTGTCATGAATGAAAGTTAAACTGGATAAGTTTCATGCGGCCAGACGTCACGCATATCAGATAGATACGTTCAGCACTTCTTCTGAATATATAAAATGAAAACCTTGGCAGGCACACTACTACGTATCTAAATATCAGGGATAGGTTCTCCTTCTTTTTGTAAATGATCTGTAAAAATCTATTTTTTGTTATGGCAACAATTTAAAAAGTGATCGTAGGTTTTGGCATCGTATCATTAAAGCCTCATTAAACATAAGCACAACAATTTAATTTTTGCACCTTCGCTTTGGAATAAAACTCCATCCTAAAAATTCTTATAATACAGTTTACTCGAGTTTGGGTGCTAAAGGAACTCCCTTTTATTTAAAATTATTAAAAATGCAAAATATACTGTACAAAAATAGTTAAAAAATTACAACATTTCGTCAATATTTGCACTTTATATTGGTTTAATTCACTTACTCTGTACAAGTTTACTCTGTGCATTGTAGTACGCGAATGAGTCAACAGTACATTGAACTAACGATCCACATCTATATATAGATAAATATGTGTTTGTATGTCAAAGATACATTTGTAATAACACGAGTTAATGTATGAATGCATTGTCGATATTCTTACTAATAAGTGTGACGCATGATTTATTTTAATACTGAGTTGCTTTTTTCTCTTATTATAATATTCGAAATTAGTCTTTAAAATGCATACATGCAGTGACACTAAAAATATAAATAAGCCATTACCAATATTAAAGGAACATCCTAATATATAATGGATTAAGTTTGCTTAACCCTGAAGACCCGGGTTCATATACGATCAGGATTTTTCAAAATAATATGCGTGAATTTTCTATATTGCTTACTAATATTCGTGAAAGCCACTCAAAGCCAGTAAAACATATTTCATAATAATATATTGTATAATAGACCTAATACTATAGGTAAACTATATGTCAGTCCTAAAAATCAGAGTCCTTATGGCGGTCATAGATAATTTTTATTAAGCTTTTATGGAGACTGACCAACCCCAAAAATGGGACATAAAAAGTGTTGCATCCAAACTTTAATGCATAGCTTTGATTAACATTTTTTCTAACACAATTAGCCTCTATATATAAAATTTGTGTATGTGGTAATTTTTGCAGACGTAGTGGAAAATGGCCCGGTGTCGAGTACGCCCGTGCTCACGGCCGTGCACCTACCGCCACCCACACAACCTATTCCTGTAAGTATATCAGTGTTTTTAATTAATAGTATAGTCATAATAATCCAATCTCTGTATCTCATTATAAGTAAACTAAATAATTTTATGAGAAATAAATTTATTTAAACCTAATTAGCAATATTACAAAAATATTACTCCTCAGAATATAAAAAAGATCCAGCATACCAACCAGCAACCTACATTTACTTCCGTTATAATATTCAATATATGTATTGATTTACCTATCATAGATATACGACAATTATATGCATACTTGAAATTGTTAAATTTCGATCTTTGGCAGGTAAAACTCCGATAGATTGATTATCAATAATGGCCGTTAATCTGTACTATATGTAATACGTATATTTACTAATAAAATACTTTATAGGTACATACTTATTATTACTATTTGATATAAAGTATGTTGCTTATTTATTGTTATTCAATTTTAAAAGAAAACATACCGACGACGAATTGGCAATAACTCCTAACTCAAAAAACTTTACATAAGGAGAAACGCTACTTTAAATAAGAAGAAACGGTACTTTAAAAGGACATAGAACGTATTGCTACACTTTAATATTTTCTTAAGGACGACCCGTGATACGTCATTTTAAGTCCAAATATGCAAAAATCGCTTTTTCGAAAAAAAATTGAGATACGAGCTACTTCATCGTCGCAAAAAATTGCATCGAGCAAAAATTGAGCTACTTCATCGTCGATACATAAATATATTATACTATCTCTATGTTATAATTAACATAGTGATAAGAACAATATTCTAGCTAAATACCTTTAACTAAATCTATAAATAGATACGCGGAAACAGTCATGCTTTTGTTATTAATATCATTGCGAATGGATGCGTGATCCGATATTTATCTATACTGGCCACTTGAGTGTCAGTTCTATTGAAATGTGCTAGTATCCTTTCGTATATCGTATAGTGTTCGTTTTGTAATTTGATAGTTTATTTGGTATTTGTAATATTAAATTTCATTTTGAGTGCGGTTAATGTCAATTAAGGTAGGTGTTTATTTTGATTATTATCGATTCTTGTAATAATTTTATAATTAGGTTATCGTTATTGATATGTCATATCGTTGTGAATAGCAATTTATAGTTCATAACTTTTAAGAAGCGTTATTTAACATAACAAAATATAATTAATATTTTTATCGACCTATATGTTGGAATTAGCTTATTATACATAAAGCTGAATAATGGTTCGTAAACGTGCTTAGTTGTATGATAGTAGAGCACACAATTCCCGACTAGATTTTGTAAACTTAAGAGAGTTTTAACAAGAAATTTAATAAGCTAGATTTAACTATAAATCATCTACGGACTTAAGAGATTTTGTAAAGAACTAAATGTCCGTGCAAAAGTTTCACAATACGCTTAAATTCACTGAAACATTAACCCTACAAAGGTCATGAGCGCCCTTAGTTTAATTAGAATTTTTGGTCCTGGCAAAATTTGAATTTGGTGTACCCGTAACCTTTAAGAAATGTTATATTTATTCGAATTATGAAGACTTATGCGAGGTCACAAAAATCGTACCCGTGTGTCCCCAGCAATCGATTTTTAGTTCGGTTCGTACCCACAACGCCGTCTAAACAAGTGCATAAATTCCAGTTGCAACGTCAAACTAAGCGTCTGTCCTAGCAACAACACCGCCTTAACACAGTATAAGGATCTATACTGTACACATACTTATACTGTGTAATACATACTTATACCGTGGCCGTAAATAACACATAAATTCCAGTTGCAAACGTCAAAAAGCTCGTCCTCGACGGCGCTGTCGGCGGCGATAGCGGCGAGCGCGGGCGAGGCGGCGTGCGCGTCCCCGCTGCCGGTGAACGGGCCCGCGCCGCCGCACTCCGCCCCGCCGCACTCCGCTCCGCCGCACTCCGCGCCGCCGCACTCCGCACCGCCGCACGCCGCGCCGCCGCAGCACGCGCCGCACACGCAACACGCGCCGCACACGCAACAACACCATATTGTCAATAAGTGAGTATTGTACGTTGCGGACTGTGGAGTTTTTGCTTTTTTTTTTTAATTGACATCCTGTGTTGCCTGGACTTGGATTAGGCGTTTATACGTTCTTTAGCAATACATTAATTGAGGACAAATTAAGTGAAATTTATTTTAGGAAGAATACTAAATGTTGATAGTTGCTAAATGATTTATTACGTTATAATGAATTTGGTAGAAAGAAATTTTCCAATGTAATAGATTGATTACCTAATAATGACCAGTGGTAGTGAACAAGTGTTACTGTAACAAATATTATTTTGTTATTAATATAAAAATATGAAACCTTAACAATTTTTGAGATATTAAAAAAAGAAGTGAAAAGGGCTTATACCTATTATTTGAAAGTGTAGTACCGCAAATGTGAAAAAATATATGAGGATTGTGTATGGTTTTAAACTGAATAATACAAAAATTAAATGGACAACTCTCTTTCCCTCTCCTCTCTCTTTCTTTATTTTCCCTTCAGATCGTCTGAAATTATAATTGGTTCATCAATACATCTCTCAATATGTTGATATTAGCTTGCATTAACGTTTGTCCCCCCCCAGTGGCAGGGTGAGCGAAACGCCGAGCACGCCGTCGCTGGGCGCGGCGGCGGGCGGCACGGCGTCGCTGAAGAGCATGGCGCAGGAGGCCGTGCAGCGCGCGGGGCTCGACCCCGCACACCACCAGGTCACAATTGTTGGTGATATTCAGCTCGTATTCACAACGTCACGCACACTAACCTATCACTGCATGATTGAATTATCCTTTTTTTTTATAATACGGGAGTAGCAGACGAGCATGCATTAAGATTGAGACTGTCGAGGAGTTTGTGGTCCACCTTGCACACTCAATGTATGAGCGGGAGGCCGTACCATACTCCCATTTAAAGGGGTTCGCGCCCCTACACGATCGACCACCTGGGGGGCGTCCGCTCCCGCGGGAACTCCCTGGTGACCTCCGATCAGGAGGCCGACCGTCCGGCTCGGTAATGACGCATAAGTACCGAATGACCCACTTAACCCACTTTGGAATAATATATATTTTATTTTTTTTTTCATTATTCTATAATGTTTTAAATAACATTATATTATTATGAATAAATATCAAAAATCCGGGGGGCATTTAACGACCGAGAATCTGCCCGGGGAAAGAGGGGAGACTCGAGATCCGAAAATCCATACCCACCGCCCTTATGTTAACATTGCCTTAGTATATGAGAGTCCCGGAAGGCATGACGTCCCACTTCATGTCAAGTCAAACAAGCATGCAGTACACCTGATGGTAAGTGGCTACTACCGCTCAAAGACATCTTTAATCAACTCCAGATAGGATTAGATTTGCCTACCTAAGGTCGGCCACAAATACGCCGCTACCCTCTAGCTTCCGTTATTTTAATCACTATTATCATAGTACCAGACAATCTCAAATGATGTATTAAACATCAGAGCATCACCATTTTTAGTGAAAAACGTATTTTAAAAGATACCACTGCTATCATATTTGTAGCTATTAGTATATTTATATGGCCTGCACTAGGAATAGTCCGCGCTAAACTGCTAGTTCGCTTTGAATATAGAAACGAGTAGCGTCGCAATAGCAAATTGTAGATATTAAACCCCCTCCCCCTCTCCGCTGCCCGCTCTCGCCGAGGGTACATAGCGGCGTTAGTGTGCCATTACGTTGCTTCGGAGTATATGCTCGTAGTTTTGTTCGACCATATTGCCTGTCTGACTACACCTGCACGCAACAACTTCAGAGCGGCCTAGCAATTGGGGCAACTATACTACATTAAATAAACTTAATCTCTAATACTAATGTTGACAAAATGTAGTAACAACGATCGATATGTCCGCAGTTGTCGAGGCGAGGCGTGGCGATGTCGCAGGCGCACATCCCTCCCTTACTCGGCGTCGCGCCCTTAGGGCCCCAGCCGCTCAACAGTGTAAGTATATAATTACTATTAATTATATAGTTTCTCACAATCATATGCTCGTTACTAAGAAATTGATATAATCGGCCTAATTCAGTCAATATGTTGATATTTATGATAAAATTAAATTAAACCTCATTTTGTCGTTAAAATTAACTAAAATACATGAATGAATGGTTCAAATAAATGGTCCCATACAAAATAGATTGATTTATAGGAGAATTCGACAAACTAATTTAACATTCTAAAGTAGTGACGTTTTATATTGCGACAACTTGTAACTGCACATTTTATTAAACATTCATAATTGACATATTTAAGGAAAATTAAAGGTACCGTTCATAACATTTTTATAGCACGCACAATTACTTATCTATGTGTGTTCTCATGTTATTGATATTGTACTGTAGCTCGTGTTTTCCCCTGCAGGACAACCAAGTGCAGTTCCAGATGATGGAGTCGTCGTTCTACCACATGCCGCACCCGTCCGACTCGGAGCGGACGCGCGTATACCTGCCGCGCAACATCTGCCAGACGCCGCTCTACTACAACCAGGTACGTGCAACTGTGGATAACACATTCCCATATAACTATAGTCTGATTCATAATTAGGTGTCCAAAATGTAAACAAAGAAATGTCACTGTCAAAATTAACAAGGAAAAAAAACTTTAACAAACTCAACAAAAAACGAAAAATTTAACTATTATACACAATTTAACAAATGCGCTATTAAAATAAGAAAACATTCGAGTTCGATCACAGTCACGAAAATGAATAACATCAACTACAAAACTAAAAAATGACGGCACAAGAAATGTTTTGGAATCCGATTGTGTTACCATTCATCATCATCATCATCATCAACAACCCATTACTGTCCCGATGCTGGGCACGGGTCTCCTCTCATAATGAGAAGGATTAGGCCATAGTCCACCGCGCTGGCCAAGTGCGTATTGGTAGACTTCACATACCTTTGATTTTTTTTTTATAAATCTCAGGTATGCAGGTTTCCTCACGATGTTTTCCTTCACCGTTTAGCAAGTGATAATTAATTTCTAATACGCACATAAATTTGAAAAATCAGAGTTGTGTTACCATTATCACATTTTAATTTTCTACCATCAATCTTGTTTTTTATTATTACTACTGTATGGAATGAAATTGAGGTGATATAAATAATAAAAAATGTAAATTAATTTTAATTTATTTAGATTATTATTTTACTATTGTTGTATTACTTTAATATCGTCAAAAATAAGAAACTACCATTTGAAACATATTTTCTTGATAGGTCAACACCTTTGTTTACATTTTGGACACCTAATTATGAATCAGACTATAGATATGTGCAATTCGCGATAGCACGTACCCAGAGCGTTTGGCGAACGGACATCTCCCGAGATTCGTAAACGATCATGTTTGGCGAAAAGACGAGCTACGACAGTCTCAGTTCGGTGTTGTTATTTATACGAGATATTTAGAGAACTTCGATAGCGTGATTCAGAAATGTTAGTGATATCGTGAGTTGCTGTAGGTCGCCACTATTGTACACTTTTTCGATGCCCCACGCTTATATTTCCGGTGAGAACTTCGGCTTAACTAAGTATGCAGGGTAAATTTTTTAATAGGCGTGGATAGCCAAAATTGAAATTTTGAAATTCGTATTGCTTATAAACATACACATAAAACATTTTTAAGAACAAGTTACTTAATATATATTTATATTTTTAAATTTTATTCGAACTATTATCTACATTCTATAACGTAACCTTACAATGGTAGGTGCTGTTACCCCACTCGGACTCTGTGGAGTTCTTCCAGCGGTTGTCGACGGAGACGCTGTTCTTCGTGTTCTACTACATGGAGGGCACGAAAGCGCAATACCTCGCCGCCAAGGCGCTCAAGAAGCAGAGCTGGCGGTTCCACACCAAGTACATGATGTGGTTCCAGAGGCACGAGGAGCCCAAGGTCATCAATGAGGAGTATGAACAGGTAATAATGATTGTCATAGTGGTGATGGTGATAGAAAGAAAAGAATAGGCTTTCATCATTTACTTGAGAATCCTAAGTTACTAGGAGTAGTAGTTTTTACTATAATTATTAACGTTAAATTGATTAAAAAAAAATTCTCATGTAATAAGCTTATTGGTAATTTTTACTTTGATCTAATATCGATTAGACTTTAATAACATATTTCTTTTAAATATAGGGGTAAGAAAGGAATACTACCCCTGAGGATTAACTTGGAACTTGTAATGTCCTTTCCATTACCCAATAATACTAAACTTATGATTTTAGGTATAACATGCTTAATATTTTCTTTCACCATTTTCCAGGGCACATACATTTACTTCGACTACGAGAAGTGGGGCCAGCGGAAAAAGGAGGGCTTCACGTTCGAGTACAAGTACTTAGAGGACCGCGACCTGAACTGAGGCCCGCGCCGCGCCGCCGCCGCCCGAATTCTCTGTCATTCCGTTACGAGTATTATATTTATGGATTGTGAGCAGTTCGTCTAATCTCTGTGATGATTACCGAGCGAGCGCCGCGTGCACTGCGGCCGGCGGCCGTGCGGCCCGGCTGCGGTCCGGCTGCGGCCCGGCTGCGGTCCGGCTGCGGTCCGGCTGCGGTCCGGCTGCGGTCCGGCTGCGGCCCGCGGGCCTCGCGAGCGCGTCGCTTCCGCCGCCGGACCGCGAGGGATCTTTTGTAAAATAATTTCACTCTTCCGGCAGCCGTGCCGTTGTACAGTGGGAAAGGTGACGAATTTGCGGGCGAACGAAAATGCGAAAGATATCATGTGATGCAATAAGTATAGTGCGGCCCCGTGGGTCGGTATTTAAAACATTGTGATATCGATTTAGGGTCCCGGTGCGTGCTCGGATGCGACGTGACAACTTTCGACTTTATTGGACTTGTTGTACGATAGATGTAGTGTCAGTAAAATCATGTCGTTATAGAATCTCATTTGTAGGGAACGATTGCCTAATGCAGACTGTGTTTCGAGTGAAAACTCATAAAGCATG
This sequence comes from Epargyreus clarus, assembly GCF_041222505.1. Classification (NCBI taxonomy): domain Eukaryota; kingdom Metazoa; phylum Arthropoda; class Insecta; order Lepidoptera; family Hesperiidae; genus Epargyreus; species Epargyreus clarus. Next base: position 14,141,663 of record NW_027332212.1, read on the forward strand.
TATCGATTGGCCCCGAATCCAGGTGCCTTTTAACGCAATGTACCGCCTACTTTAAGCTATATGTAAGGGCCGAGTAGACCGGCCCCCGTTTCTATCTTATCTTTATAGACCACCGAAGCTAGCAGCAGAATCGAATGACCATAATTGTAAAGTGTTAGGGTAGTAAATGTTATATGCCAATATTGATGCCTACAGAAATGCCGCAGGTGGAACGCAAATTATTTTTGTACGTGAGCCGATAAGAGTCCAATAAATTTTTATGCTAGTCATACGAACGCAGCAGCGTTAAGTGATTAATGATGTCACAATCGGTTTATCGATTCGAGAACGCTCCGGGCGATTTGTTTTAACTTGTTTGTAGCGAATGGACTAGTTTGGAATTATTTTAAGAGCTGACTCGCGCGTACCCTCGTAGGTCGAGCAATGTTTAAAATTGTTCATTCGAACGTCGACGTGTTCGTTTTGGACGACAATTGGGTGAATAATTTTGACGTAACTTATGTAACGAAAAGTTTACGCACTTAAGACTGTTTTGTGGTGTAGATGCTGAAACAAAAATGGCTTGCAAGGTGTAAATGTGACGTACCTGATAAAAAAAAATATGGACTGTGGCGATGTGATGTGTCGATGTATTGGTTTTTGTGTCCGGTCTAAAGTACCTACAGGTTGCAACCTTGCACACATCCACAACGCGGATGTATGGACTTTAAGTCACGCAGTGCAAGATTACAATCTCACTTGTATCCTCGTCAATTAAAGAAAATCAATTATTGGGTGGTTCATATATTGTTGCTATTGCAAATCTGTACTCGTGAATTTACAACATACTAGACTGTAAGTGTATTCCAACTTTTTAAATATAAGAAAAAATACCAAAAATATGTCATTTTTGTATTAACTCGGGGCGATACGGATACACGCGGTACTTTACATTGGATGTAACAAAGATTAGAGATTTGCATTCGAGTGCGAGCGGTACGCGCGAGGCGGGCCCTAACCATAGCTAAGGATCTCCAGTGTGTTTCTGTGTGTCGAATACCCTTTCACCTCCTGCAGCTGGACTTCGATTCAGTTCATTTCATTCACTATTTATTTACATGTATGTATGTATGTATGATTTGTACAGGTTTTATTCGAGCGAGCCGCGCTCGCCGGCCGCCCGGCGACACAATCGTCTCCAAGAGAACGCCCGCGGCGGCCGACGGGCGCGACTGACCAATGTCAATAGATATTCGACAATATTGTACATTTCCTTTTTTAAGTGCATTTGAACCAAATTCAAGAAATTATGTAAGCTCGTACGCGATCACTGCCAAGGCAACCGGCGCATCGGGGCGGCCGCACGCATCGTACTTACTCTGTTGTGATATGTGACATGTGGGCCACGCGAGGTGAAAGAGTATCCCGCGGCCCTCCGGCGGGCGGCGGGGCGGGGAGGGCTGAGGCGCGCGATCTCGTTAATTCCGTGCATGGTGTTGATAGTTTTCATTTTTGTAAAAAGTTAACGTACGAGATGAAATGTGGTAAATAATAATTTAAAAAATTATCTGTACAGTTCTATTTGTATAGAAGTAATAAATAACGATTAAAAGATTTAAAACAATGTTGTGATTTCTTCTTGACGCTCGGCTGTCGAGCGCGCGGCCCCTATACGGGGCGGCGCGGGTTCGCATTTTTTCTTATTTATTTTTTTTGGAGACGTGACTGTTTAATTTGTAGAATAAACTGTAAGTAAGCATTAAAACGCCTTGTTTGTTTGGAGTACGCTCATCCGTATCTTATTAGCTTTAGATATATATTTTACAAAGAAAAGAGTATTCATCTGCCAGTCTAGTCATATTCTCCTCTATTTTTGTTTGTTCCGATATTAAATTGACAGTTAAAAAATAACACATTTCTATAATATATTTATTGCAGTAAAAACAAGTAAATAAGAGGTATTCATTAACTCTGTTATCAGACAGTAAAAACTAATATTTATAGCAAGAATATTTACTCCGTTTAACATCAATTGAGACGACAAACACTAGCTTTCGAAACTACAGAAAGCGTCTATTGACATATGACGTATCGTTTACACAAAAATGTACACATAGATCTATTAAATAGAATACATCAAAATACATCATACATTCATTATTCATTGATCGAAAACAACTAAATTGTTCCGTTGAACGACTGCGGTCATAGTCATTCTTAGGGTGTTTTTATTTTCATTGGCAGATATGATAATCATAATATTTAAACGATTTTATGGGAGCGTTGTATCCCCATAAAATCGTTTTAATAAAATAAAAAGCATGTAACACAATATTATACTAATGCATGTGTGCGTACAAATCACGACACTCAAAATTCACGTCTGATTTGTTAATAATACATGGAAGTTCATTTTTATTTGTACCACATTTTTGAAATAAAAAGCTTCAAATGTAAATTCAGCGTGTTGTAATCGGCCAATGAAAATGCTCTAATTTCCAAATAAAAGTGAGTAAATAAATAAATTTGTGAATTTTATGATCATTAAATAGTACAGGCATATCTTCTCCATTACACAAGAATGTTGCATAGCAACAAAATAAATGGATAGTTTTAATATGAATAAGATTTTCTTATAATTATGTACAATTTAAGAAAGAAGACTATATCCGAAACACGAAAGGAAAATCATTTCTCATAACCCATATTTACATTAAAACACATTTAAATTCGAAAATTCAACCTACCGATTGTTAAACTTGTGATTTTAAAACATCTATACACTTATGTAAATGGTAAATGCTCTAACCTTAACATTACCTACACATTACATAAATATTAAAAGTTAAAGTTTTGTGATTGGGATTTTACGAATTATAAACCGAGCCTGTATGTACAGGTAAACAAGAAAACTAGCAAAATATTAATTCGACTGTCAAATGCATTTATAGATACCTATAGTCGTCACAATATAATAGGCCCATTTTGACACACGCCATCGCTAGGCTCTAAGCATGTGACATACAAATCGATAACCAAAGAAACCGATTTTTACGACAAATCGTTTACAACCCAACCACACATGGTATTGTATAAATTACTTAATATTTTGTAAACAGAATATTTATTCTATATTTTTCTAAATCATCTAAATATACAATAAAAAGAAGAAAAGAAAACAAATTCTAGTGTACTTATTTTTTTTAATTTAATCATTTTTAGAAGATTAAATAAAGCATCGCTCGTAAAGTGTATTTTTTTTTTGTTTTATCCTTCATTAAGAAGCAGTCTTGATTATTGTATTATTGTTATGATGAAAAAGGCATAAATAATTAGTTATTGGTAATTCTAAGTTTAGATTATTTGAAAGTTAATCGATTATGGTTTCTTCCGAACACTTTGAAGCCGCAAGCTCTAACCGTCACGTAGTCGTAATCTGCCTACTAAAAAGTTAGTTAAAGACATTAATGACATTGGGATGGCATGTGTCAGAATGGGGCTATTAAATTGTGACAACTATAATATGGAAAAATAAGATAATTTTTTCGCAAAAGCATTTTATAAAAAAGTACAAAATATTTGAGAAGGTTTTATGAGAGCTTGAAGCAGCGAACTTAATAATGCTAATTCTGGTAAACTTTTAACAATAGATCGTTTTAGGCATATTCCAATTTGGACGTCAAGATCATTTATAATCGAAAAAAATGTTATTAATCGCAAAGGATTTCACCATTCCGACAATTACTTCGTCGTATTTTAATGTCGTAAAGGGTAGTGGAACTTTACATACATTATTATTTTCTTTTTTATATAATATTGGAGTAGTAAACGAGCATGCAGTTTACATGGGCGGCAGTAGCCACTTACCATCAGGTGGACTGCATGCTCGTCTGCTACTCCTATATTATAAAAAAAAAAAAAAACCTGATGGTATCTACTGCCGCCCATGAACATCTGTAATCAAGCCCAGATAAGATCAGATTCCTATCCGATGTCGGACACGGATGCACCGCTACCCCTGAAGACTATGCTGGAACACCTCGCAAAAGTATGTTTCTGTTACCCAATTTGTACGGTTTTACATTACATGAGTTTCAAAGTCTCTATAGCTCGTTCTAATTTCACGATCTCTCCGTGGGACGTGGCCATTTTCTCTGTGTTCATCTTTTGCACGTCAATTGGTACTTTTGTGGCGTAGTCTTCGGCATCCATCGCCTGCTGCAACTTACTTATCGTTTGTGTTAACGTATCCTTCTTCTTCTCTAATTTCGCGATCTCTTTCTGGGGATCGATAAGACCCTGAAAAAAAGAAAAAAGTTAATCAATTCTCACAGTTTTTAGAGGTGAAACCACTTTAAAAAGACGACAATTCTAATAATGTAATTCATTCTGAAGTTTAATTTTCATAATAATCTATCCCGCACAGCCAGTACTGCATTTTTAGTAAATGTGTCATACCTATTTCAAATATTTAGGTCACAGACCTATTTACGTACACTACTAAACACGTAAAACGTCACAAACCCTACCTTCAGAACAAGATGCACTTCGATCTTATCCGAGATGGTGAGTATAGCGCAGCCGGGTTCCGGCGGACCTTCCTGCAGTTCGCTGGCGGCCAGCGCCTGTAGATCTCTGAACAGGTCTTTCAAGGCCTCCTGTTCGCTCGTCACCACGTGCACGGCGGTCCGTTGCCGGGCGCTCAGACCGTACTCCGCGCGCGTGGAGCGGATGCCGTGCACCATCTTCAGCACTGTGTCCACTTGGGACTCTAGCTCTTCGTCGCGCCACGGCGTGTCGGCTTCCTGAATGTCAACAATTGTAGATACGTTGTTATTGAGTACTAGAACTACCAAAATAATAAACGTACGTTATTACATATAAAGCTAGTAATTTATAGGCAAAGAAATAAATATAAAGAATTTCCTCAGTCTATTATTTGGAGAGCGGTTGATCTCCACTAATACTGATTGTTCCAAAATGAATTTGAAGAAAATTTGCATGCAAAAAGTTGTTAACTTCGATAGCCGTGGCTTCGAGACTCAGAGTAATAGTAGCGCCATCTCTTGACGACTTACAATCAACACATGTCTTATAGAAGTGGAAAATAATTAAACGCTAATTTTAGTTCTTCGAAATGACAGACATTCTAAGACTATTATTATTAGCAAGTCACACAACTCACAGTAGGATAACTGGCGACGCATATAGAGGGGCAGGAGGTGTCCTCGCGCGGCAGCCGCTGGTACAGCTCCTCGGTGAGGAAGGGCATGAAGGGGCTGAGCAGCTTGAGCCCGTACTCCAGCGCCGTGTACAGCGTACGACGCGCGGCCGACTTCTCTCCTTCGGTACCTTGCGCGAACACCGGCTTTAGGTATTCCTAGAAATACAGTATTTAATTATGTATACGCTACATAACAAAACCCATCCGGTTAAAAACTTAGACAAAAACTTCAAACTAAAGAAACAGAAGACTTTTTTAATTATACGATGCTCAGTAACACGTAGAAAATTTTCGTTGATAACATATTAATATTTTAAATAAAGTACCAAGCTAAAGAATATTGTGAATAAAGTAGTCCATTGGCATCAGTAACTGTTATAAGACATTAAAAAGACAGTAATTGAAAAATCACCAAAAACAAAAAATATTTTAATACCGCATCTTAATTTTTTTGATATGATCATTAAATATTTAAAACATTAAGCATCCAACTCCAGGAGAGTCCAGAGTGAACCATAAGGTATCTAACGAACATGTGTCTAACGAACGAACTTTGTTTAAATTAGGAAAGATTTCCTTGGAATATCTCAGTATCTAACAGAGATATTCATAGTTAATATGAATGCTATCCTCACCAAGTACACATCGCACAGGTCGTACAGCCACAGGTTGTAGCAGTGCGTAGTGGCGGAGGGGAAGTCGTACAGCTGGAAGCCGGTGTTCACGCGCTGAGCCGCTAGCGACACGCGGGACAGCATCCAACGGTCCAGCGGGCGCAGGTCTGTTGGGAGCGCCGGGGGATGCACCTGGAATTATGTTGAAAAATGATTCAACTAACAGCAAAAAAAGTATGTTTGGTTTAAGAAACTTCACATACTACAAGCTCAATTGAAAGAATCACTACTATTTAGTGATATTTACATCATCTTAATAATGAAATATTGTATAACCATAAAATTAGAAATAGTCATCCCTGCTATTCAGTGGAGGAATAAAAAAATACATAAAAATATCATGCCACTTGTTATCGAGCCGAACAACAGAGCAAAATACCGATATCTTAAATAAAAATAGTTTTATTTCACGAATACTTTCATCTAACATGTAACTTTTCAGTCAAATTCTGATCTCGAACATAGTGTGGTAGGAAGGTTACCTTGTAAACGGTGTCCTTAGGGAAGTACATCAGCGCGAACTTGGTGGCGTTCCACAGCTTGTTGCAGAAGAACCGGTAGCCCTGCACGCGCAGGATGTCTAGATTCAAGTCCCGGCCCTGCGTCATAGCGCAAAGGCCAAACCTAGAAAACATATTGTTACATGAAGTTTGGTAATAAATTAAAGACAAAATGTCTGAAGGCAAATATAATTGTATATAGACATCAAAATACGATGTTGATACAATGCTATAAATTAAAATAATGATGTCATCAATGAAACATTTTCATTTGGACCCTTTTATTACAAATAAACAAAATCTGGAGATATGTGAAAGAATTAAAGATAACAATATTCATTTGCTGAAAAAAATTTATCATATTCTTGTAGACATTTTTATACAAGATTATGTTCGTTTGAGAGAAAGGACTTCTAATATATTTACTTCGGATAATAATATTCACATGGCACAGTTCAATGAAGATGAAGCTTTCATAACGAAGTTTAGTCTACTCGCTAAGCGGAGGCAACTATGTTAATATCGTTTTACGGGCAAATTGTATCCAGCAATAAAGCCAAATACGCACAACACACTCACCTCAACGCATCAGTCCCACACTCCGGTATGCCATTCGGGTAGTCCTGCTTCTGTCCCTGCTCGGCCTTCTCGATCTCGCGCGGGTCCAGGTTCGAGTCCCGCAGGCCGGCGTGAAGCTGGGCCAGCGATACTCCGCGCACCACGTCCACGGGGTCCACCACGTTGCCCAGCGACTTGGACATCTTACGACCGTGGGCGTCGCGGACTATCGGGTGCAGGTATATCTCCCTGAGAAAAATTATAAAGATATTACTAAGTGAATGTAAAAAATAAGAAACATTTGTTAGAAACCTGAATCATAAATATCAAAAGTTTTCATAACACTAGCATAATATTATGTTACGTAAATATTGATATATAATTTAATTGTAATTTTACTCTTCATCCGCTTTTATTCACTTTACTTGTATTAGCCTTTTTTTCTCTCACAATATTTCGAAGAATGTTCTATCTTAATATTATGGGAAGACATAAAAAAAAAAATACGCCAATATTCATTGTTACGAATAAAAATAGTCTTAAAACAGTGAAATATAAGAGTAACATACTTGAATGGTAGTTTCCCAAGAAGGCGCTGCCCGAAGAACACCATTCTTGCCACCCAGAAGAACAGGATATCATGTCCTGTTTCCAGCAGTGTGCCCGGGTAGAACGCCTGGAATTCAAAGTGCAGGTTGAATTGACACACACAAGGCTCACCTTACACGATATCTGAGTATGTAAATTTTAAGGTAGTAGAACTTTTGTAAGTAGATTCCAGAGTAGACCACGTCTATTTCTGACTCGTAATAGCAGTGTTAAGCGCGGCTGTATTTGTAAGGGAGAACTAAAACCGAGATACGATTTCAGCTTTGTAATCAGGGGTAGCGGCGTGTCCAACCTCAGGTAAAATCTAATCCTATCTAGGGTTGATCACAGATGTTCGGGCGACAGTACCCACTTACCACCCATGTTCGTCCGCTACTCGTGTATTATAAAAATGCAAAGTCAATTATATGTATTTTAACTAAATATAAAGTAACAAATGAGAATGCAGTGACATCTATAATAAACACTCAAAATTGATTATCAATCCATCCAACCCAACATCCAACCAATTAATGTTGGTCACAGATGTTTTGCTATCTCTCGACGACTTAAGATATTTTTAATCTGTCAATTAATTAGTTAAATAATTAGTGTAATTAGTTTGCATATCTTGCATTAGAGCTCCATAACTGACCCGCAGATCGTCAGTATTATCCGGCCATCCGAATATAGAGAAGGGGAAGAGTCCAGACGAGAACCAAGTGTCCAACACATCTTCGTCCCTTGTTAGTGAGATCTTATCAGCCGACATCTTGAACCGCTGCTCCGCCTTCAGCAGCGCCTCGGCCGGCGAGTGGGCGGACACCCACAGCTCTTCGTCGCTCTAGAACCAATACAAGTTTGGTATTGAAATGTGTCAATAATCTATTGTTAGAAATGATGGTAAGGGTAAGAAACTTTAATTGTCAAATGCGGGTATTAACTAAAAGTGGGCGTATAAAAGGGCACTGTACCCAGTGCCTTTTTTTTTTTTTTTTTTTGTTTACGAGGGGGAAACCTTCAAAAGGTACCCGGTGCCGTGGGAGCGACACAGGGTTATGTGGGATTTTTACCGCACTAAAACCCCCCCGGTGGCCTTCCTCTACGTTGCCAAGAGGACTCCGGGATCTCCTACGGAACGCAACCGGAGACCTCTGAACGCGTCGCCCCTTCGGGCTCCACCCAGGTAAGCTCCAGGACTCGCCACACCGTCTGGTGTTTACGACGGTATGCGACCACACACACCGCCGTCCTTCCCGGAGTTGCTTACCGGGCGGCTCGACCTCCCAATCTTGCCACCCGCAACCCCGGAAGCCCCCTTTTAGTCGCCTCTTACGACAGGCAGGGGATACCGTAGCCCTATTCTAGTCCCGGGACTACAGGGACACCGCGCCGGGAGGCGCTATCTGCGCCTTCGGCGCCTCCTTCTCCGCGCGGGATCGGTGCGCTCCCTGGCCCGTTCGGCGTCCTCCTTGGTGAGCATAACGCGCTCGCAGAATGCAACCACGCTATCCCACGCCTCGCCAGAACGGACCATTGCCGCGACGACAGCCTCCGGGGAGAGGTCTGGTCCTATCCGTTGCACCAGGATCCGCCGCTCGGACTGCCACGCTGGACAGTGCTCGAGCGTGTGCTGCGCGGAATCCTGGGCATGCCCGCAGTGGTGGCACTGCGCTGTCGCTTCCCTGCCTATTCTATGCAGATACTCACCGAAGCAGCCATGTCCGGTGAGCATCTGTGTCAGCCGGTAGGTGACGCATTTCCTCCTTTTGAGCCATGCTCGGAAGTTGGGCAGTACTGCACGGACTACACGTTGGCGTGCGCCCCGTGGCTCCTGTAGCCGCTCACGCCAGCGTCTTAACGCGCGCCAGCTGGCTCTCGTCCGAAGCATTTTAACCGTCTGAGGATCAGCCCTCTGGCGGAGACCGCGGATCTTAAAGAAGATCTCTGCGGTCATATCCGCCAGAATGTCCAGGGGCGGGAACCGCCCCAGGAGTGTAGCCGCCTCGTACGATATTGTACGGTACCCACGCGCGACTCTGATCGCGATCAAACGCTGCGCGGCATTCAATTTGGCCGCGCGGCGCCGGCAGCCCGACAGTCTTTGCGACCATACGGGTGCACCGTAGAGCGCGACAGAGTGCACGACACCTGCGTAGAGGCGACGGACTTCCTCCTTCGGTCCCCCGAGATTAGGCAGCAGTCTATGCAACGCACCCGCTACCTTATGAATCCGGGGGACGAGACGGCTAAAATGCTCGTCGAAATTCCAGCGGCTATCCAACACTAGCCCGAGATACTTTAAGTATCTGCCCACTTCAATGACTGCGTCACCTACCCGCACTGACATGCAGGGTGGTCTCACATTCGGCCTTAGGCCGTGGAACCATAACGCCTCGGTCTTGCTCGATGCTATGCGAAGACCCAAGGCGTTTATTTGGTCAACAACGCGTGCCACTCCCAGTTCGGCTAACCTCGCCGTCCTTTCATAGGACTCTCCCTCCGCCAGGACCAAGGTGTCGTCTGCGTAGCAAACGATGGTGACTCCTACAGGAAGCGCTGTGCGCAGCACTATATCGTATGCGAGGTTCCAAAGCAGTGGCCCTAATACTGACCCCTGCGGAACTCCGCACACGACGCCCCTTTCATGGACTCTTCCGTATCGGCCCGGATAGATGACGTTCCTGTCCGACAGATAGGCCGCCAAAACGTTTCGCAAATAGGGAGGCACCTGATGATGTACGAGGGCCTCCCTTATCGCTTTCCAGGGCAGAGAGTTAAAGGCATTAACTATGTCAAGACTTATTGCCAAGACTACTCTGCCTCTGGAAAAAGCCCTCTCCGTGAGCGCTCGGACGCGAAGAACGGCGTCTATTGTCGAGCGCCCAACGCGGAAACCAAACTGATTGTCGGACAGGTCCGGGCCAATGCACGATAGATGTCTGCTGACGCGAACGGCAATTATCCGCTCGAAGATCTTTCCTGCCTCATTCAGCAGACATATCGGCCTGTAGGACGCTGGTGAGTCCATGGGGCGACCCGCCTTGTGCAGGAGCACCATCTTCGCTACCCTCCATTGCGCAGGGAACTTCCCAAAACGAAGGCAGTTGGTAAAGAGGCGCCGCAATCTTTCCCCCAACACGGGCAACGCAACTACCCAAGCCTGACCTGGGATTCCGTCTGGGCCTGGGGCAGTGTTTTTCGCGGCCAGCCGTTTTACCGCCCACTCCAGCTCAGCCTCGGTAACATTGTGCGTCTCTGACCACACAGACGGGACCAATACTCCGTTCACGGCATCAGGGCCATCCGAAGGGCAAGGAAACAGGTTTTCCATGACTTCTGCGACAAAGTCGGGATCGAGGGTCTCTGTCAACGGCGGAACCCGTGGGCGCAGCTTGCCTAACACCATTCTATACGGGCGTCCCCACGGGTCCCTGTCCAGACCATCCAATAGTCCCGACCAACTTCGAGACTTGCTGTCCGAGATAGCAGCCTGAAGTGCCACAGTCGAGTCACGGTACTCCCTGTACCTTTGCTCCTTCTCTTCGGCACTAGTGGTCCGACGCCTGCGGGCGCGGGTATACCTGCGTCTGGCTTGCAGGCAAGCCGTACGCAGCTGCACAATATGTTCGGACCACCAGTATACCGGCGCCCTTTTGCCGGATCGAATCCGCGGCATGGCAGCACTGTACCCAGTGCCTACTGGGTACAGTGCTACTGGGTAGTTATTTTCCGATCTTTGTAAAGAACGTTACTCTGCCAGTTTTGTGGCTCATTTCTGTTCAATTGTTTCTGTTAATTTATTTTGGAAAGTTAAGGTTCTCGGCTTATAAAAAGTTGGTTTTTAAATAATATCCTTACGAGGTTTTTAACACTATATATTTATATTTTATTTCGTGAGTCATTGATTTATTTGACATTAATTTCATTTTCAGGATTTGATTTTATTTTCAACTGGTAAATTACCGAAATGTCACTGTCATACTATACCTACAAAATTAATATATCAATAGTCTTTTCCCTGTGATCCATGACTACATTACTTAAAAGATAGTAACAATATCGAGTGGACCTTAAAAAATCTGTAAAATAGGAATCATTAACCAATGAAATCTTCTGCAAGTAATTTTTGGATATTTTTGATCATATCAAGTAAACTATTTTTGTTAAATTTCTTTCTGTTAAGTTTCTTTTGAGAATATCAACAATACATATACATATTAATTAAATTATTTTTTGTTTCATACATACAATATAATACTTAAGTAACATGCAAGAACTAACAATTAATTCGTGTTTGTTAAAAGTAATGAATGTTGATGAAGTATATTAAAAATATAATTTGATTTTGACACATGCAACGGACTTGTATGAAATTGAAAATACTGTATCAAATCTACATTTATTAAAAAACATATTAAAGAAGAATTATAAATATGCTTATAATTGCTGTCAATATTTTGAAAAAAAAAAGAAAATAGCTGTAACATCTACTAACCTCAATAGGTTTGCTACCTATATCGTGCTTAACTTCAAAATTAATTTAAAAATATGTAACACTTTCTACTTTCTAGGGATTGTACTCGTATGAATGATAGTTATATGTCACATAAATTATAAAATAGATATGAAATGTAACTAATAATAAAAAATATTTACTTTCCTTATTACGTGATCATAAATAGAAATGCTACATGCCCTATCAATCATCATTCATCAACTCTATTGAAATGTGCGGGTCAATTCTATTTAGATCATGCAACTCGATCGAGAATGAATAGTGAATTGAGTTCAATTGAATAATAGAACTTCTATTTAAGTGAACAAATTGTGTTCTTAGAGCAATATAAAATAATAAAATTACGACTAAATACAATAGTTCTTTAAGCGTGCGAATACATGGTAATTGTCATTGCCACACGAATAATTTATTATTTTAAAATATTATTATATATAAATCAAATTTTATTTAAAGTATCTATTTACATAATTATTTTTGAACGTCGATAATTACCGCCGCTTCACAAGGCGTTTCATTTATAACGATGTGATAAAAATCGGAAATAATCCGAATATACTTATGTGATCATGGTCATGATAAAAAGTGCATATAAAACGGGACAAGGGTTATAATATCGATCTATACTATACGAAACATACTAAAGCACGGCAACAAAAAATAAAGGTGGAGGCAATCTCGTTCTCGTCACGAATTTCGGATGTTTCCAGACATTGACCTACCAATAGCCGGACGTCGGGTTGTGTATAAGTGTATATAAGTGTCGGAGAGTGCAACAACATGATAAATGTGTAACAATTGCCCGTTAATTGTCATTTAGCCGATTCTGACTGATCACCAACTGAGCACTTTTTGTAAAATAAATCGTAAAAATTACGATGCATAACTGAAACATAATATGTTATTTTTTCTTTACCGTTATCATTGTGTTGATTTGAAATGAAATATAATAAACACATATGCACTAATAAACAATGCAAATGAAATTTAGTCATGTTGTTTTAGCAGCTGTGTTAAAAGTTTTATATTAAGACACTTTATTTAAGAAATATTAATCTCAACACAAAGTTGCTTAGCAACGAAACTGTTGAAAAGCAACTTCATATATTATGCCAATTAGGAAATGGTTTTTCTCCGCGAATTAATTAATAAACCCGACATCCTCCAAGTAGGTCAACGCCTAACCGACTAGCAAGCGCAACAGAACGTAACACAGCACGGTGCAGCAGAGGGGCGGGGTGTAGGGTCCGTACGTACGGCGCGGGGGGCGGGGCGGTGGGCGGGGCCGCGCGGGCGGGGGCGGGGCTTGCGGCGACCCGAGCGCGAGTAGCGGCGGCGCGGCGCGCTCGGCTCCAGCTCCTTATCACCCACAACCATGTTATACCATCACCATACAACCACATTCGCAACAGCCTATACTAATTTGTAACTATATTTTTAGGAATTAAATGGTGATATACCATAGCTCAGCGACGGATTTTTAACAAGTCGTTAACTTCTATGGTATGAAGCACCTCAGTATTTTTTTTGTTAAACTAAGGTGTTTACAATTTTATATTAAACACACAAATTAAAAAAAAAGACCCAATTTTACTTAATATTAATATAAAATTATCTTACTGTAAAAATACAGTCTGAAAAGTACATCATGACATTAAGTTCATTTTCCTTTAAAATACCACTATTTATCAATAAAAACAAATAGATTTTCTCTCAAATATCCGAAAACCATAACCACAATAAACCATTAATTTTAAATACAAAAATAATATTAAGTCTCTGTAAACTCACTTCGACCTCAAGTAGCTTAACACGATAAGCGGGTATGCGGTGTCCCCACCAGAGTTGTCGCGAGATGCACCAGTCGCGGATGCCCTCCATCCAGTGGTACCAGGTCTTCTCGTGGACATCGGGCACTATGCGCAGAGCACCAGAACGCACTGCGGTTATAGCGTCCGCTGCCATGCTCCCGCATCTTATGTACCTGAAGACAGGCGAAAGGTAAATTAAAATTTACATTAAATAAAAAAAAATTTTTTAGCGCCTTTTTTTTCGTATTATTTAAAAAAAAGTATTTTATTTCAATTAAATTTAATTTCTTTGAATGAGTTTTTTTACGGAGGCTAGTCTCATTATGTTTTTGTATGTACTTAGTTACTACATATCTTTTTTCTATTTTAAATGATGAAGAGTTTACTTAGTTGGTCAAAATTTCATCTCTTTCATTTCAGTTCAGTTTCAGTTTCAAAAATATTTTTGCTTTATGTTAGGTACTTAGTTTCTGAGTTATTGACATTAGAAAACTAACTTTTTTTTATAATATAGAAGTAGCAGACGAGCATGCAGTCCACCTGTTTGTAAGTGGCTACTGCCGCCCATGGACATTTGTAATCAACCCCAGACAGGATTAGATATTCCTACCTGAGGTCGGACACACATGTGCCGTTGTCCCTGAGGACCAAGCCGGAACGCCTGGAAAAAGTATGTCTCCCTTACCACACCCTTCAAACCGGAACACAGCAGCGCCTAACACTGCTGTTATTAGACAGAAATAGGTGTGGCGGTGGTGCCGCCGGAGTTGAACCACAAAGGGTTCTACCACCTTAGACTTAACTTAACTTACGCTTATTATTAAAAATCTATAGCTGTTCGTAACATTATTATTGTATTCACAACGTTCACTGTTATATGCAATACTAACCATTGTGGTTTAAGCATGGGTTCCACGACATCCTTGGAGCGGCTGCAGCGCGGCACCACCATGGCGTGGTCGCGGCTCTCGCGGTAGCGGCCCAGCCGCTGCAGCGCCAGCGACACCTCGCGACGCGCATCGAAACGCTTCAGACCCTGGGATACAGTAAGATGCATTTAAGTATTATGCATAGATTCCCGAGTTCGATCCCTAGTCAGACGACTATAAGTACTTTTAGAATTTTGTAATTTTAAAGTTTTTTGACATATATGCAAAGTTGTGGCTTTGAACTCCAACCAAAAAAATATCTTAATTATGAATTTAGATTTTTGTGCTGGTTTAAAACGACATGGAAAACCTAGTATGGGATTATGAAAAAAAAATTAAAAAAATGTCATTTTGAAGAACTTTGTATATTTAACTGCGGTAGCACTATAGTATGGATTGAAAATAGCGGTCTAGCATTAACTTACTAGCATAGTTACTGCCGTTTATGAACAAATCTGCACATCGCCAAATAAAAATTTAAGGCCTGACCCAAAATGCTCTGTTCTCCCTAGAGACTAAGTTAGAAAGTCCCATTATCTGATATACGTCTCTGTCTTAGCACAATCTTCAAATTAGACTACAAAAACACTAACCTACTATTATAACTTACAAATAACTGTCTAAACTATGAACATCTACAAAAAATCTTGTAAACAAATCCAGAAATTGTATAAATAGTGTAAATGGACTAACCGCGAAGGGCCCGCAGTTGTCGAGCAGCTTGCCCTCGTCGTCGAAGATGGTGATGAAGGGCAGCTCGTGCCGCTTGCCGATCTCGTAGTCGTTGGGGTCGTGCGCCGGGGTTATCTTCACCGCACCTACACATACATGGTTTGTATAGATATCTAATGAGAGATTCTGGTTCTATCCCCGGTTAGGTAAACGTGAACATATCTTTCTGAATGTTTGTTGGTTTGATTTAAATGTAAGGAAATTAAATGTTTTTATTGGTGTAGCATTAATAAATTCTCCTTTGCATTTTGTTATTCTTCTCGGTGTGTGCGTTTTTAATTAAAAATAAAAAACTCCTGTAGTTTTTTTATTCTTTATAGATAACTCATAAGATTAAATACAATAGCTCATATGCAGTGTTCTATTTTTAACTGATGTAAAATAGGAGGAGCTTCTATACTCGGCTATATTTGTATTTTATTTTATTAAGAACACATACAGTGCTTTAAACAAAGTTACTTACAAAATTTACAAATTTCGCAGTATAGGTGCGTCGATATTATCAATACTGTGAGAGTAATAAGCAACCAGTGCAAGATAAGTTACCTGTTCCAAAGTTCATGTCCACATAGTCATCAGCTATGACTGGCATCTTCCTGTTCAGTATGGGATGCGTCAAATATTTCCCCACTAGGTGTTTATACCTGTAAGTTGATGCAATGTTAATTACACTTACTTAAGATAGTTTTTTTTTCGTAAGCATATTTTGCGAAACAGAAACTGTTTCAGCGTAACTGCGATACATGCAACTCGGTCAATATATAGGCAATAAAAAAAAATTAAAACTCGTATAACAAGTCCCCGTAACATACTAAAATGTTTGTAACATTTTAATGTAGTCATTGTCAAAATATTTATTCTAAAATAATGTTATAGGAATCACTTTTAGAAAATCAATTAATTTACATTATATTCAATTACGATAATATTAACAGACAAAAAATCAAAGCCTACAATATCAATAGGATAATTGCCTAACTTGAACTTCAAAGTACATTTTAATATTAAAAAAAAAGGCAACTACAATAAATTTTTAAGCTGAGCTACGAGCAAATGTTAATAAAATTAAGTGTACCTCTCATCCTTGGGGTTGACAGCCACGGCCACGTCGCCCAGCATGGTCTCGATGCGCGTGGTGGCCACCACCAGCTCCTCGTCGCTGTCCACCGCGCGGTACGAGAACAGCACCAGCACACCGAACTCCACCTGGTGTTGGGTAATTAGAATTGGACTTAGTAAGTAATGTGAAGTAGTGGATAATGTTTAGACGCTTTCTACACTCAAAGCCCCACACTAGGATTCCCTCTGTTGTGTATGCCATGGACACACACAAAGACGAATAATGAAACACCCAGACCCAGAACAGATATCCAAATTAATTATTCAGATATCTGTCTGGCCGGGAATCGAACCCGGAACCCTTTGCGTGTCAGACCGGTATGGTGACCGCTCTGCCACGCGGGTCGACATAACGTCATAACGCGCTTAAATACATCCAAGCTAATGTGCTACAATGGCATCCATTGTCATTTCCTCAAGCTACAGAGAAAATGTTGAAGATACCATATTATGTGTAAATATTAAGAACTTTAACCCCACAAGTGATATATTTTACAGCTTTTGACATATTTCATCAAGATTCATATGAATTGCTACAACACTAATTTTTAAAGAATAACCTTTTATTCCTAAATGAAGTATAGGTCCCAAAATTCATTTATTACCAAAAGTACAAAAATGATTTTGTACATTCACAGGCATAAATGAAACCATATAGGTTTTCTTAAGGTATGTAATCATTGCTACGTGTAAAATTCCATAACCCATTCTTAATAGGATTGGAAGCCATGAAAACTGTCACAAAATTTGAGCTCCTTATGTACTTAATTTTGATGCATATACATCATTCTTACCTTCTGTTCATACCCCGGAATAGACAGCATAGTACGACCGGGCAGCTCAACCTTATCCACCTCGATGTCCGAGATAGCACTCTTCAGCGCACACGACCAGTTGACCAACCGGTTGGCGCGGTAGATGTCACCAGCGTCGTGCAGTCGGATAAACGCTTCATTGACCGCCCGACACATTATCGGATCCATAGTGAACCGCTCGCGCGACCAGTCGACCGACGAGCCGAGGGAACGGAGCTGCTCGGAGATTCTGCCGCCTTTCCTGTTGAAATAATTTATTGTTATTATAGTTAAAAGTATGATATTAGGCGTTAATTTACTTTTGTTTTAAACTCATATCAAACGAATTTGCTAACACTTAACGATGGATTGTTGGGGCCATTTGAGATGAAGAAACTTAATTTAAGAAATATTCATAGGTTATTCAAGACCTCTACTGCTAAAACTTAAACCTTCGCTTGGAGGCTGAACTTTACGCCTGAGAACTAAGCTGGCACGCCTCGGAAAATGCCTATGTCTCTCTTACCACACCCTTGAAACCAGAACACAGCAGCTATTAACACAGCCTTAACTTAACTCTGTTATGAGGCCGATTTAGGTATGACGGTGCCACCTGGGAAGTAGAAGCACGGAAAGTTCTACCACCTTTATAAATCTTTCTCCTCGCACTCTCTTCAAAGTTTGTTATCAGGCCACTTACTCTTCCTTCCACTGCCAAACGCGCTTGATGAACTCCTCGCGGCCCAGGTCGTGTCTCGTGAGCTGCTCCTCACGCCAAATCTTCTTTTCCACTACCACCTGGGTAGCAATGCCAGCGTGGTCGCAGCCGGGGTTCCAAAGAGTTGTGCGACCATTCATCCTACAATGGACACAACATCTTTATATACACTTATATTTTACACATACATAATCTACACTTATATAATTACTTTTTCTCCAGGCACTCAAATTATATGTTCTTTCTCTTTAAAAATTCATGACTTAAAATGTTATAATAACATAGTTCGAATACATTTGAAATCATCTGGTATAATATCCATCAGCAATGCATCCATTGGATAAAAAGTGTTATATTATGTAAAGGAAATGAAGGTTAAAACTTAATCATATCAATATTGATAAAATAATTCTATTGAAATTAAAAATAGTAATGAGGAAAAGTTCATTATTTGCCTTAAGTCTTTTCCCCAAAGGTTATATTTAACAATACATAACTGATTTCAAAATTACTTCAAATAAAAAATCATTGTCACATAAATAGTAAGAACACCTACCTATGCCATCTAGTGATAGCATCCTCAACAGCATTTGTGAGAGCATGTCCGAGATGTAGTGTGCCGGTAACATTGGGTGGTGGGATTACCATCACAAACTTGCCTTTTGGATTTTCCTCCAGTACCGATTTCCTCTACAAAAACATTAAAATGTTGTTAATTTTAACTTATATTATAAATTCGAAAGTGAGTTTGTATGTTGTATGATGAAATTTTTTATACATATTGTCAGGGGTCAAGAAAAGACTGTAGGATACACTTTATCCCGAAAACCTTATAATACCGTCTTATAAGTACCCCCAACAGCATAGGCAAGGAATAAAAATTTCTTCAAAGTAGTTTTTTTTTTTGTCAGACTAAATTCAGTTATCATTTATTCCTGACACTCTCTTTAACAATTCACCTGTGACTCAACTTTGACTAGACTAATACCCAGACCAGCGCTGACCTTTTTTTTTACTGACTCTTACTACTACTAGTACTGTTTTTGCATACCTTCTTTAACAAAGCTATATTGGGTATATAGCTTTGTTACACAAATACATACATGAACTTACCCCATACTCAGGCTTAAAGAAGCCCTGCTTCTCCCACCAAGCATACCAGGCTGCCTCCACAAACTTGGGGCTGTAAGCATCCGGCATGGGACCTGAAATATCCTTCTTCTCCCCCGGGGCAGTAGTTGCTGTGTATACTGCACTCTCTTTCACTTCTTTTACCTTTTTCTGAAATTTATATATAACATTATTAATTTGGTGTAAAATTAATAATCATATCTGGATTTGCTACTTGGGCTTTAGGAGCTACAGATCTGTGGGTTGTGTAGATTGTAATTGATCTACAAAGTTAAGAAACAGTGGGTAAAAACCCATTGTATTGGTGTCAAAAAGTAGTAAGTTTTAATGTTCTCACATTTTTTTTTTTAAATATGTAGTATAGCGAAGCGAGCATGCAGTCCACCCGATGGTAAGTGGCTCCTGCCGCCCATGGACATCTGTAATCGACTCTAAATAGGATTCGATATTGGTGCAGGAGGTCGGCCACAGATGCGCTGTTACCCATAAGGACTAAGCTGTAAAGCCTCAGAAAAGTATGTCTCCGTTACCAAACCCTTCAAACCAGAACACAGCAGCACTTAACACTGCTGTTAAGCAGTGGTGCCGGCGGAGTTGAACCACAAAGGCTTTTACAACCTTCAACAGGGAGATAGCTATGCCGTTAACATTGAAAAATGGTTATTGAACATTATCAGATCTCATGTAAGGATGTGGAAGCATATGACACAGGTTAGACACTCTATACCTTTCTCTAGCAATCTGCAGTGCTGTAGAGTACACTGTAAAGTTGTAGGAAGACACATGTGCAACATTAAGACATAAATATTACTGCGGCCACACATACATAACATATGGAGAATCAGAATTTAGTTTTACAATTATGCATTAAACAAATTAGAACTATATTTAGGTTCAGAAGTATGTATGCCAGTATGTATGCATACTGGAACGAATTCTTAAGAGCAGCAGGTATAACCATTACATTTATTATTCTCAGTATCGCAGGTAATCTACGTGATGCAATGTCCTGAACAATGCACGTAATATTCCTTTCACTTGCGCACCAAATAATTTATCTGAACCGAAAAAGAGTATCTATGTGATAAAAATAAGTATAGTTTATTTCGCGCTATAAATTAATAAGAATAATATACAACCTCAGGCTTATCTTTCTGTCCAGCTGGCGCGGTGCTCTTCTTGTCCAACTTGGCTTTCAATTTCTCCAGTTTAGCGGCTTTTTTAGCTTCCTTCTCCAGCTGCTTCGCGGATTTCTCCTGCGGCTGATCCCCAGCGTCATTTTGCGGTTCCGTGTCAGTCATTGTGTCGTAAAACTATTATTTCTATTTATTTAGCCACAATAACCACATCTGCACGAACGTGTTGCTTTGAGAACGCGAATTCGTGACAAATGGTTGACAAACGCACCGCTCTAAAAAGACTGTCAATCTGTTGACATTAGGGATGTGCATTTCAAAGCTGCAACAGTTCATATTCGTTATAACGAGCACCTATTATGAAAAATATGTAATATAATAGATGTTTTGCCAGGACTTTAAATATTGAATCGTTTCTTTCAAACTAAATTATTAACAGGATGTATATAAAGAACTGACAAGGTTCTGTGTAATTTACGTAAAATGTATTCGAAAACTATTTTGCTTTATATTTCGTGATAATATGACGACTAATTTGAGAACCGCGTGACGGAGCGGTTTGAAGCGCAAAGGGTCCTGGGTTCGATCCCCGGCCAGATAGATATCTATGATGAATTTAGGTTTTTGGGTCTGGGTGTTTGTGTGTGTGTATGTGTGTGTATCTATAGCACCCACAATACAAGGAATCCTGGTGTGGAACTGTGATTGGAGAAAGCGTTAAACGTTAATAACATAAGAACAATATTTTTGTAAGAAGTTGGTCATAATGTATTTTAACCACATAATTATGTATTATAAAAGTTTCTTACCTTTCATTACGATACTTTATTAAGTTTTCTTACGATACGATACGCTCAAATACATGATAATGAAACGATACGAAGATATTTTCGCGGTACATAAATGCTCATAATACTCATAAATGGTTTATTAATTAATTTCAATAAACGAATGGTTAGTGATATATATTTATAACGGTTATCGTATTAGTAACGAAAACAGATATGTTATATATTTGAATCATTCAATGTCGTACTGTCGATTTTAGCGATACTCTGTGGCATAACTTTTTTGACAAGTAAGGCAAAGGAATATAAAATTTATTTCTATATAAATAATAATTATTAAATTATTAAAACGTTTACAAAATTACACCGCATAAATTAAATATAAATATTTTTTTTAGTTTTAAATTATTAGTCATTATATTGAATATAATATTTTCGTACAAATTTTCCCGGCATAAATAGCGTCATGCTGGGCATTTGACGAATCGACTGACTGGTGACTGCACCGCACGCCATTTTGTTTTTAACTCTTGGCTTGATAGCATTGAAGAGAGCTCGTGCGATTTTTATTTGAGTTTAACTGTTTATAATTAGATTGATTAGTGCTAATCCCTTTGTTTTTGTTGTTTAAATTGTATTAGTCGTCATGTCGGATCGAGAGGTACTATATTTAACTGCGCAATTGGCGTTCGCGCCTCGCCTCGTGTTCGTTGCTATTTCGCCGGGGCTCCACACTGACGATTGTATTGGTCGGGTTTCAGAGGAGTCGTTCGAGGACTCGTAACGGGTCGCAGGAGCCCGTTCCAAAGCCACCGACGATGTCTCGGGGACACAGCCGCAGCCGGTCTCGGACGCCGCCCCCGCCAAAAGCGGCCAGCAGGAAATATAGGAGCCCGTAAGTGTTTTCCTCATGAAACGTATCATTTTCGGTAATGTGAGTAGTTTGATGTACATTGGTAGCGTATAAGTTAGATTACTTCCGTGGTTTTCGCGATTATTGGCATAACCTCGCTGTCAAGGAAACGGTTGCGCAATGATGCGATTTACATACCTACAAAAAAACACGTGAATGTTGTCCATAATATCTTTTTATGCCGAACAAAATATTTTTTGTGGCAATAAATATTTGAATTTATATAAACTATCAACATAGATGCAGCACTTCGTTCTAGATTTATAACATAATACTTGAAATGCTTTCTGCAAAATGAAAACAATGCCTAATTTTCGTTTTGTCTATGTACTGTGACCATGTATCTTCCTGAATTATTCACGTTGTTATGTGCAACTTTTTGTAATTTAGTCATGATGACTACACAATCTTGAATTTGTTAACTTGAAAATCTATTCTATACATGGGTAATCCGGTCATTATTAAGAGTTAGTCCACTGATTCCCAATTATTTAGACCCTACTAAGTATTGAGGATTTATAAGGAAACTATTTCGAATATCTATTTAATGTTATCAAGTAGCTGGTTTGTGGGGTAACATCAAAATTTATCCTCTAACATAGTTTTCCTACTCTTGAGGAAAAAATTACCATATTTCATGATCGAAAAATAGATTGAGTCACTGAGCTCAATTGATAGTTTCATGTATTTTTAAAATTATTTGACTAAAAATACTACCATAATAAAGTTAGTCGAATTTTGTTTCATAGTAAATATATTTAATTCATAAGGTTCAAGCAATATGTATACCTAAAATTCAAAGGAAATGCTCAATTTCATTGTATTTTAATACAAAAGGGCATTTAAAAATGTATGATATACAAGAATTTTAATTTGGTGTAGATTTTTACGTTTTAATTTAAATATTAAATGATGTACAATGTCAGTTAAGTTAACCTTGTGCAGTCACAAATATTTAAATAACATGTAATTAACTATAAAGTCTCTTTTTGTATCAAATGTAATATATTGATACTTTCAAGGTAATCCCTCATTAAGTCAATTTTACTGGAGAGTCATTTTAAACTGAGATATTTAAAATAAAAAAAAACTTGACCCAAACATACAGGGCAAGTTAAATAAATTGTTGGATTTAAATGATTTGAAATAGAAATACTTTCAATCCAACATTTAGATGAGTCTTTAATTTCTGTATTAAAATATTTTAATTATAAATTAGGCTCTTGTTAAGTTTACTCATGTTGGTTAGTAAGGATTGTCTGTCAAGTGTAAATATTAGTTAACAATATGTTAAAACTCTATACCATTATTTAAAAAAAAAACGAAATGATATTATGCCAATAACCGAATTTAATTAGCGATATGTTTATGGAATATGTATGACTAATATGATTATGGTTGTCGAGTATACAATTGCTAACATTATTTGGTCAATATTACCGTTTGTTTGTGGTAGCAACAGCTTTATCAATAAATTTTATGAGTGTTTTCTTTGATAAGGAAATTTATACCTACTGAAATGGTTAGCTATAGTACTGAAATTGTGGTTTATATTGAGGATTTTAATTAATGTATGTAGATTTTTGAAACAACAATGTAATTATATTCTGTAGATTAAAGTAGTTAATTAATAGCTCTAAAATTTGTATTCTGTAGTTCTTAATAGATATTAAATGTAGGTAATGGATTATATTATAGCTAATATTTTTTTTTTGTTAATACCGTCTTAGTTTGATTATGATGGATTTGTATTATTGCCATTAATGTTATTAAGTTCAAAAAATATGTTAACAAAACAATGATAAGTATTGATTATGAAAAGAGGAAAATTAACAATTTTAACATAATTAATACAGTTTCTTAATTTGCTGTGAAATAACAATTTTGAATTTAATTTAATTTCGTAGCTGGATTCAGTCTGAAAAAGTATAGTAGAAGCACTGAAGTACAGTTTTGTCTATAGTATAACATGTATATTGCATCAACTACTGCATCATGTTGCTAAGTTTAAAAGGCTCTTGTCCTAATTTCCCTTGGAACGAGTGTGCTAAATTGTGTTTCCATGGAGATGTTAAAGTTGTTTTCACAGTCACTACAATAAAATTTATCTTGTTTAACATAGTTTCTTGGTATTACTTAGAATTATCTTAGCTGTTATGCAAGATACATAATTACAGATAAACAACTTGAATTTATTCATCCTTAATAATTTATGTGCTATATGCTAAAATTAATGCAATTAACAGTAGGTCAATATACTGGACGTTCTTGAACAAGCCAACTATACTATAGAATATATTGAGTTTGAAATTCCAGAACAGTTATACTATTGCAATATATAATATTTAAGCAATGATGATAAGTGATAACTTATACAAAATTGTAACAAGTTTGCATGTTAGTATGTACCTGTGTAAGTTTGTACTGAAATTGTGGGTTATCATAAGTTATTCAGTTTCCTTTCCAGTCCCA
Source organism: Epargyreus clarus (assembly GCF_041222505.1). Lineage (NCBI taxonomy): Eukaryota > Metazoa > Arthropoda > Insecta > Lepidoptera > Hesperiidae > Epargyreus > Epargyreus clarus. The sequence goes on from NW_027332212.1 coordinate 14,166,248, forward strand.
TAAACAACGACCATCCAGGAAACATCCAGACAGACGACCGACAGTGCAACATCCACTACGACCAACTACAACAACAAACATAAAATAGTTGATAATCCGTGTGCATGCTAACACTAATGGCACTGACACTAGGTCGTCCTCCAGGTCGCGGTCGCGGTCGGGCTCGCCGCGGCGCGGGTACCGCTACTCGCGCTACTCCCGCAGCCGCTCGCGCTCGTACTCGCCCCGCGGCTCCTACCGCCGCTCGCACTCGCACAGCCCGATGTCCTCGCGCCGTAGACACCTCAGCGATCGGGTAACGTACCCCTTTTCAATTGTAGGTATCAGGTATGTTAGGTAGGTAGGTGAGACTGTAGTTTTACAGTTGGTATTGGTCACTTTAGCGACGAGTATGATAAATAAAATGGTATTTTTCTCACAACTTTAGGAGGTCTGAAGTATACTTCGCCACAAGACTTCAATGTAAATTGGTGTATGCCTTAGTATTTGAGTAGGTATACAATATACATAAGCAGTATATGTATATAAAAAGGGTATAATGTAAATGTAGATACATTGCTAGTTTTCACTTATAACATAGTAATTACATACTGGAAAATATAGTATGTTTATGACTGGGTCATATTGTAATTTATCACTATCATGTTGATTGTATTTTAATAGAATGTTCGTATTACATGTTCGTGCATATATAGTGCTTAATTAATTTCCTTCATGGAGTGTAATTATACTAATGTGTAATAAATATTTTGTGTTATTACATGATATATTAATAGAAGTACAGGTAAAGTATTGATCTAAATTAATTTTAATAATTATAGTAGTACAGTAATTTGTTTCACTTACGAATATTGTGTTAAAAATTATTTCTTAAAGCTAAATATCAAACTTCTTTCCGAAATGTTTGTATAAAAATAGCAATAATAATGTAATAAATAATTTTCAAAAACAAATCTATGAAGAATCTACTCGGTACGAAAATATTTTGATTTCGTTTTATTAAGGCAGAAATAGGTTAGGCAGATGGCATTGCGCCAGATAAACTGACTATGTTTATTCTGATAAAAATGTTTATTTTAAGATTACAACTTCGCATTCTACAAATACAATTACATTGTATTTTTAAAGTGTACGTTATTTTTAAGTGACAATCATATTGGCAGAGAACAGCATCTTAAGGAAATGGTTGATTTTGTTTTTATTTGCCATTCTCAACAGGAGAACCCTACCCCGTCCCGGTGCCTCGGGGTGTTTGGTCTCAGCCTGTACACCACTGAACAGCAGATAAACCACATTTTCTCTAAATACGGACCCGTCGACAAAGTGCAAGTTGTTATTGACGCTAAGGTAAAGAAAATAATGGTCTTACAAGACTAATCTCATGTTCACAGATCAACCGCAGAATGTACTAATGATTGATGCCATATTAACCCATTGTATTTCTCTAGTTCCCATTAATACAGGTATATTCAGGTAGGTATCAGGTAGATTAGTATTAAATTTATCTTATTGTTTTATTTATATTCATTACTTGTTTGAATAATACCATTAACCATTTTAACTATTATTATATCAAAATGCTGCCTTTTGTAACTTTATTCAGGTGAGTAGAATTTTTTGTCATTAGCGATTTTAAGTTCAATGTTAAAACATTACCCAATCTCATAGTTAATGTATTTGATCGATTTTCTGTTTCTATGACGTATTCGCAATCGACCTCATGCAGTGCTATCTAGGTCATTCCCATGGAAACCATAAAATGTTCATATAAACATGTTGAATTAATAATGACATACTTCAAGGACATGTTACTGGATATATTATATTAATCGTCTTAGTGCCTATGGATATAAGTTCAACAAGGCCAAAGGCAAATTGAAGTATCTTTCACTTTCAAATTTTTATAAATGAACACTTAAACTATTCTTTAAATACCTAGATCCTGTATTGGACCTAGTAACTTGTAAAATAATTTTGATTAATATCTCGTTCTCGTGAAAATATATCTTCTTAATATATAAAATAATTTATAATTAATATAGTTTCTTTTATGAAAGCCCTCACCAGAAACAATATATTAGCAACATATTCCAGACGGGCCGATCGAGGGGTTTCTGCTTCGTTTACTTCGAGTCCCAGGACGACGCGAAGGTGGCTAAGAACGAGTGCACCGGCATGGAGATAGACGGGCGCCGCATCCGCGTGGACTACTCCATCACGCAGCGCGCACACACACCCACGCCCGGCATTTATATGGGGAAACCGACGTGAGTCTGGGAAATTTAATACTTAAGAATCGTTATTTCAAGATTTAACTTACTGAATACTGGATAACTTGATGATTAATTAGTAACGTAATCTATATTTTTTTAACTTAGGGTAGTTGAAAATAAAGGGGCAGAAATACATTATTGTCTTCCGAACAATTTGCAGTAAGAAGTCATAAGGAAAGCGCGCAATTAGACTGTATTCAATGTTATTTATAGATTATTTCATTTTTGAAAAAGGCATAAGGTAACAAACCCATACTACGTGACCCGTTCAGAGGGGGTTAAAAGAGTTGGTTAAGAAATCTGTTTTATTAAACCTGCTGTGTTCTGGTTTGAAGAATGTAGTTAGGGAGACATACTTTTCCGACGCGATTCCATCCTCTTTCTTTAGGGATAGCGACGCATCTGAGGCCGAATTTAGGCAAGGATCCCATCTTATTTGGAGTTTCTTATAGATACTAAGCATCAAATGAACTGCATGCTCGTCTGCTATTCCTACATTATATTTAAACAATAAAATATGTTGCTCATTACCAACAGTTACTATCTAGCCACGCATTATGTTAGTTCGGTGTCGTGGTTTGCAGCTGTTGCAGATTAACTAAAAGTAGATTTAGAGTAATCTTGCTCGGAGTTAAGTCAGCTTACTAAAGGCCTACTTTTACATTTTCATAAATTACCTCTATGAAAGATTGTTTGTAATTTTATGGGTTGCTTAATTTTTGTAATTGTTATTTTTAGGGTAAGTAGCAGAGGAGACAACGGTTACGACAGACGCCGTGACAGGGAGTAAGTATTTAAGATATTTATAATTTTATTTTGTAAGTCATAATATATCTAAGCCTACAATTAAGTATGTAGTTATCATTTGCAAACACTATACTGTGTGGCGAAATATAATTATTTTTCAGTGGCCGTGAAGTTGTAAAATCTTTTATTTCAATTATATATTACATATACACATACTGCTATTGAGCCCCGATTTGTTTTCAAATGAATAACGATTTAATTTTACGCAACAATAACAGGCATAATTTTAACATGTTTTCCAAGTGTGGAACATAGTAGATATTTCAATTTTAGACTGTTCTGCATTGATAAATTATACGTTTCGGAAATCAGAGTGGTGCGAATTGGATATGAAACCAGACTACCAGTGTTCAATGCACCAAGCTGTCAAAGTTAGCAGCATCTATACATGTTATTGACTGTGAAATGTTCCCCCGAGCGTACACCAAGCTGTCAAAGTTAACTGCATTCCGTGCACTTTATTGACTCTGATATTTTCTTTGCAGCGACTACTACTACCGCGGCGGCGGCGGCGGCGGCGGCGGGTACCGCGAGCGCGACTACTACCAGCGCGGCTACCGGCACCGCTCGCCCTCGCCGCACTACCGCCGCTCGCGCCGCTACGAGCGCGAGCGCTCCTACTCGCCGCGTGAGTACCGCCCCTCACCGCCTCCGCCCCACCACTCCGCCCACGCGCGCTACGCCGCGAGGAGACACTAGTGGAACATTACCAAATAGCGTCTATGTTTGTCTATGCCGCGTGACGTCACCGCGCCAGCCGCCCGACGCGCCCCGCTCACGTCTTAGGTGTACTGTGTTTGCGGACCTCAAAGTCAATAGGGTAACTGGGTATTGATTGATGCCGTACTGAAACGTTTTTTTTGTGTTCTCACGCCCAAATTGTATTGTTTACGACTTGTGTTTATATTCGCATCCTGCTGATATCTGTAAAACTACTTTAAGCTAACTTACTTGTAAGCGTTTTTAATTTAAGTGACCAGAGCTTTTACATAATTAAATCTGTTTGATAGTGATCTTAACACAAAACCAACCGTAGATCTATTGTAAAACAGATTTTTCTAAATGTTCCACTATTGTTTCCAACACTTATTAATACACAAAATTATATATGAGATATCATCCCAATTTATAATATTAACCGAAACAATGTGCAATTTTGATGTCATTTCATAAGTCCATAAAAATAAAATGACAATAATTTTTAAGAACACATCTACATAGTTACCAAATTCCTCTATATTCATCTCTAACTAAATTAGAAATAATATATTTTAAGCAATAATGAAGTCAAGATGAAGTCTAATGGAAAAATGTTATTGAGTATCACAGCATTTATGTGTGTTATTTTCAATAATCATAAATTTTATATGGTTCATAAAGTTGTAATACTTACAATTTAATTATGGATTAGATGATACTGTTCATATGAATATTATCCATATTTCTTTGAACACTAAGGGGTTATTAAATTCAAAGTATTATGTTGGCATCATAGTGGTTTGCTTGCTTGTGATGTAGGGTTTTCTGAACTATGTTTCAATTTTTTTTTTTGTAGTTTAGTAGATTCTTATTTTGTTCCGATGTTTACGTAAGCAGGGGAGGAGTGGAAGACCTTTTTTTTCTGGCAAGGGGAGTGGGGGGTTGATTAAGCGATTTCTAAATTTCACAGTGTACTTAAATGCCCCTTAATCACACAAAACAATTCTGAGTCATTTCAAATTAGGACTATAGTATGGTTACAATTACACATTACAATCGACTAACTTACTTGATCAGGAATAGGTTTATCCACAAATTACATATAAACAATTTTAATAAGACTGGTAATTAGAGGCTCTCCTAAGGTTCACATACTAGGTTGTGAAGTATAGGTCACATACACAATTACACATGAAACATTTATAATAAAAAGAAAATCGCAAAATAGTATTTAGGAACACGTTTGCATGGCTATTGTAAGACACTCCGTTATTGACAAATGAATAGATATGAAAACAGAGCTAAAATAGCTACTGAAAACACTATACAAAATTCATTGTAATTTGCTATCAGTGCACAAGGATTACTTCATGAAGGAATTAAATACGTATGGAGTAAAAGTAGCGGACAACAGTTATACGAAAATTTATTTGGGCGCGTGGTTCGCGCTTTTTAACAGCAGTGATCTTGTAAGGCCCTCTTTATATCTACAAACATTGTGTCAGATACAGGCAGTGTCAGGAAAAATCATATGTTTCTATACAATATTTTGACAAGCACGACTCGTGTCTTCGAGGCTGTGTTACGGTACATATAATTATAGTTTAAAAACCAAAAACGACGCTAAAATCTCACAAGGAAAATCGTGAATCTTCATTTCTGACGATCCTGATGAGGAGAATGGGATAAAATGATTGAAACCGTGTAATGTCATCGGTTCTTGATAATTGTTCGAAGTGTAAAAATTGAGTTCAAAGATTTCGTTATTTACATACATATCACGCTAATAAAAGCGGGGTAATAAATACGTCAATATACATTGTATATGAGAAATCTAATTTGACTGTCGCGGCACGTGTCTGGCACGCTCTGTCTGTAGTTAATTATGGTGCATTTATGTCTACAGATTAAGTACGTATCAGGTACGGTCTGCGGCTAAACAAAATCATTTCATTTTATAAAATATGTATGAACGGATTCAGAAAAATGTGATTTTGTCTGGCGCGATGTATTGAACGTTTGTAGATATAATTGGGGCTTTTTTGCGTCAAACAACACTATGTCCTTCGTCTTGTATTAGAACAGTTGGTGATAAAAATGTTTGTATATTTAACAAAATATCATAATGCTATTGAAATAGCCGTGACGGTGACAAATATAAATATTTGAACACTTGCTTGAAAATGGACGAAAATATATTTGGATTTGGATACATTGTCGCTCACAGCTATTTAAATATCTACAAATGGGATGATGGGCGACATTGTGGACACAGTATTGTATTCGCGAATGGACTTAGCCCAAGTGTGGCAGGCTATACAATCATTATTACGTAAATGTATTGTTTGCACTAACGAATTTTTGATGGCAAAGTGCAAATGTGTGACTAAACATCACCACCTACATGCTCAAATATAATATATACCACACACAATTGTGTATGTAGTTGCGCATATGACGCGTCAATCGCGCACGCACTCACTTTCACACACACATACACCACACACGCACATCAAAGTTACTCCATACATTGGATACAAACTATTAAATTTGTCTAGTATAACGTCAACACGTGTTAACTACATTTGCCTCCCGACTATTAATACTGTACTATAATAGAACACTAGTAAAGTTTATATTAAGTCAAGCACATTGTGAGTAATTTCGTATATGTCGAAAATGTCCCCCAGTAATATGTATTGAAATATTTATTGTATTAAAATACATATTATAACATATTCATATTTAGTTTATCTTTAATGACATCAATGTTACTACGTTAAATTTTGTTCAATTTATTATGTAAAAGTTACATTTGCAATTCTGTCAATGTTTAATATTCTCTTTCATCCAATACAAGGTGCAAAGTAAATAGTTATACAAATTCTACAAATGTCTACTTGTCGAATATTTACATTGTAAAATAAATAATCTCATTATTGAGTTTTTCATTTTTATAATATAAATGCGAATGTAATAATTATTTTTCAAGTTTTATATGTTAATTTAAAAATGGCTCATGCTATTCTCTCAATTTATGGATCCTAAAGGTTAAATATTGTGATATACTATAGAAATCTCCAATTTAACTTTATTGGGTTTGGATAAATTGACAGAAAAGCTTATATTATGTTAATAATGTTATATTTTCATGCTACGCTGTGATCACCATTCATCTTTGAACACCATGGTTACTTCCCTCTTTGACTTTGCAGGTCGTTATTAGTAAGTTCGTGACGCTGAGGTCCACTTCAGATTTAGCATAGATTTTGATACACCACACCCTCCTAAATGTCTGCCGGCTTCCTATGCATTTAAACTGTACCTGTACAAGCCGGCTAAGTCTGCAGGATAATGATTTGTTATTGTAAGGCCGGCTCGCGACGCCCCAAGGCGGGCGGGCCGGTGTTCGGAGTCAAGAAATTTGTTTTATGTTTAACTTTAGACGTGATACGAAAAGGGTCTAGATTGTAAGTTAGTCTGTAACCGCCTCCGGGCTTAGTTTGCCTTAGGATGTAAAGTTAGTTAATAAAAGATTTAACACTAAGTCTAATATTAATTTTGTTTGTTTGAAAAGGTATTGAAACAAGAAGTAAAGGATGAAGTTCCTTGAAAAACTAACTGTGTTGAAGTATTGAAAATGTTTGATTGAAAAGTCCTTTCGAAATGGCGGTAACCGAAATCCCGGACCGGCCGGTGGCGCCGGAGAGAAAATGTCGGTGTCGAAGCGAAGTTGTTCCGAACTGAACTCTTGTCGCGCAAAGAATATGATCGAGTTACGGCTTGTAGGGAGCTCAGAAGCCCAACTGCGTCAAGACTCAAGAGAGAAGTCGCACGTCTAGATCATATTCTTTACAATCCGACTTTCCGCTCCGAACACTGCGAGTGTTCAAACAGTCCCGTAGCACGAATTCTGACGGTGGTCGTTATGCATTTTAACAGATTCACACATGCTATATTTATATATTTTTATTTCTATATATCAGATACATGATCTGGTGACATCGTATTTCTTAATTTAGTGTAGATTTGTGTTGTGAGCGACTTGTTAATAAATGATAGTTTTGTAAAGTCATCACGATTATTCTTCATTCATTTTTTTTGTATCCCACCTTCTTTATCCATGTTTATCCTCTCTTATATCAATAATAATATCGATATAATAAATTAGTTGCTTTTTTGAATCAACATGTGGCATTAATTGAAGTCTCAAGTATTCAAATTTAGTTATTTTGTACTAATTCTAGTAATTGTCACCTTACTGTATTGAACTTTTGCTGTACTATTGTAGTCTTATATATATATATAATTAGTATGTTGGTATCGTATATTAATATATATTTAAAAATATTGAATTTTTGACTTATTTATTGGGGTATATTTATCATTACATAAGTATACAATTAACAAAAATCTCACTATCTGGTTTTATTAAAATTCTTAACAATCTAGCATGTATAATCATATAAATAAACACCATCCACGTGTCGAATTGGCACTCCTAGTATGGCAAGACATTACATACCAGTGGAATGAGAAAACAAATATAAAAAATAATGATTCAACAATAACATTTTCAATACAAAACAAAAATATTGCAATAATGAAAAAATACAATCATTTATAAATAGCTTATTTGCTTTGGACGAGCTTCGGAATGATTAGACTGATTTGTACATAGTTTGCAGCTGCACGCATTATGGAATGTTAGGAGACTAAATGCAACAATAATACTGCGATGTAAATACACAATCATTACATACAACACCTCGGTCGAGCTAGGCACGACAAGTGAAATAAAAGTGAGAATTCAAGGCGTAGCAGATGGGCTTAGAGAAAGAACAGACGTCTGTCTTGTTAAATCCGTACGTTATTACGTTAGATCGCTTCATCAACTTCGTTTCGACTTTTCGACAGTTTAGCATTTTCATATAACATATGTCCACTCTACACCTCAAACTAAGCACCCTTATTGTTCACAAACAACAATATGAAAGTATTTAAATAAATCAAAATATTTATATTATAAGAGGTAATGAATTAATGTTTAATAAAATGATAACTAATACGTAGTCTAAATACAATATTCAACAAAATACAATTCTCATATTTATATGTGCAATACATAAAATATTAAACATTTGAAAATAATATCTGAATGGCAAGATTGAGCAAACTAGCTAATGTCTCTATGTGGCCGAAACTTACAAGCTAATGGCAAGAATGCAGTGAGCAGAGAAGATTTACTGCACACATATAATATAGCAATTTCGTTGGACTAATATCAGTTGGCAGTTCGGCAAAATATTCCAAAATGGATGGAAACTTCGGGCTAGGTTGAGGTTTCTAAGTTTGCCTTCGATAGATCTATATTATGCTATAATTGACCACGTTTGCAAATTTAGTGTAGATTTAAAAAATACGATGTTTTCAGCCTTGAAATCGTAAGAAAGTTTGTTATATAAAACTAATTTTGGCCAAAAATTAAGTTGCACATTTAAAATTTCCAGTTTCATATAGTATCGTCTACTGGTTTGAGATTGAAGGCAATTCTCAAATGGCAAACTAAGAAATCCAACCTAATATAAGCGCATTATTGGCCTTTGAACAGAGATTGGCGCGGCATTCTGTATAGACTAGCTTTGCTATATAATTTGGTTTGGAGAGATACAAGATATGTCGTAAACCTGTAAACTTTACTACGGACTAAGTAGGAAATGGCCAGATTTGTGATCTAATACTAAGAAAGAGGTAATGAAATAATTGTTTTGCTTATGATCTATTGACAAATAATCTTATTGAGAAGCTTTCTTTATGAAATCTTTTCATGTTATTAAATTTGAATTATTTTAGGTCTAAAAAATACGGGAAGCATTTTACTGTTTGCAAATATTGAAGTCCGTTTTCCTATAATTATCAATACGGTCTATTGTCAGTAAACTGGCTAAGTAAGCAGATTTGAATCCAGAGATGTTTTTATACAATACACGACTTCAATAATTTAGCACTAGGTCGCCAAGATGCAATAGTTTTTATAAAAAACGTCCGATGAACTTGAGGTGGAAACAAAATACGATACAAAGGTACTCTTCGTGAAGTGGTAAAGGCCTTAACAGACATGTTACTTTAAGCATCTGCGAACGACGACTCCGCGCTGTAAAACACCTGTTGCGGCATTTGGCGATATAAGAATATCACTTCTCCGATTCTGTTCGAACGCATTTGCAAAGTGAGATGCCAGCAGACTTAAATGGCATATTCGATACCGCATTCGATCGCAGCAAGTCGCCAAAACGAGATACAGTATCGATGCAATTACCTACGCCGAATTGCCGATGCTAAAAATAGCAAGTCTCTTAACGCCGCAATACTTGTCAATAAATCATTATCTTTGGACATACTTACAGTAAACACTACGAGCGTAATTGCCTTTGATAAACTACTACTAGAAAATTCTATTATTTGGTTATAACACACTATTTTTACTAGGAATCGAAAATAGTAATTAGAATGATAAATGTATAGAAGAAATATTAGGGAATAACATAAAAGTTCACTATTTGAGATTTTAAAAAATAGATTAATATCTAAATCTAAAATATCTATTCCGTTTCATAAACTAAGCAAACCAATTCCCTTTGGTTCATAGGACAGCGTCAAGTTTTTGTTTTACGTAAACATAAAAATTATACTTATTATGTAATTTTACGTAAGTTGTGATGTCTTTTAACGTAAAGATTTGCGTATATTACAAACGTTACAGTTTAATCTTAATTCATATATTGATTTGCACAAAAGTATTATTAAGGTGAGACAATTGTGTGAAATAATGTTACGATACCATTTAAAATAATTTACATTTGATTTAATTGAAATTCAAGATAAGAAAATGAAGAATAAAGCAAAAATCTCAATTAGAATGTAGAAACTTCAACGTGTGTACAGCCCCCTGAGCCATATTTGATATCCGTTATCAAAAACTTGTAACATTTTAACATTCATTGTAAAAATGCAATGACGGGATAACATGCGCAAATCTTACGTTCAACGCAACATTTGTACGTTGTGGTAAAAATATGTAATAACAATTTACTTATTTTTGTTGCACACTACAAATAATCAATTATTTCGATATTGATAAGTCGTAAAGTACTTTCAACTCCGATTTACGACAGGTCCTCATAACAATAACAAGAATATTCAACCATTGACTGCCGATTATGTTGCACGACATTGACGATTTCGCATGACGTACGTACAAAGTGGTCGCTGCTCATCCAATGTACCTTCTCAGTATACCTATGAAAAAAAAAGAAAATAATTATAATTGTAACATTATATCTATATGTTGAATGGATACAGTGTAGTCATAAGATATATCATGCAATTATTTGTTTTGGTAGTACATATTTGCAAATGATGCATACAAGGGTAACAAAGCATTTATCTTAGTAGGACCTTTAGAAATACATTTATTAAAATAACGTAACAGCGTAAATACTGCTATTATAAGCTGAGAAACTTATAGTAGTTATTTTTGTCTAATAAAAGCAGTGTTCTGCAATAGCAATGGTCTTTAGATGCTAAACGATAATACGTTCTGCAGTTGGTTTTAGTCTAAACTCTAAACTGATCACAACCTTGGTCATGTCGCAATGGCCGCCGTAGCGGTCAACCGCTGTAGCAACCGCTTCAGGCGGCTGGCCGCTGAAACGAACCGCCTAGGCGGCGAACCGCTAGTGTAACAGCGCTTATTGTCACCTGTGCGCGGCTAGAGCAGCAGCGTGGAGTGGTCGCGGTGCAGGCGGCGGCGGGCGCGCAGCGGCGCGGCGGCGAGCAGGTCGGAGGGCGGCGGCGGGCCGGGCGGCCGCGCGCCGCTCTCCTGGTAGTACACCTCCGCGCCGCCGCACGCCGCGCCCAGCACCACGCTCTCGTCGCTTCTGAGAACACCGGAGTTAACATATGAGTCTTGCATCGTTTGACTAGTGATAAACGAAAATGTTTTCTTTTTCCAATTTAGAATATAGGATTCCTTGTCGTGGGTGGATACCATAAACGCTCACAACTCCTAGCCTAAAATGCCTACTTATTTCGATATTTTCTTACGCTTTGATGGAGTCTGGAATCTTGAGCACTCTAGGATACACAGTCACATATCAGTCGACCAGTTTTATCTACTAATTATAAAATAAATAAAAATAATTTATTTAAATGTTATATATAGGTAAAATTTAATGTTTATACAGTGTGTAAAGTTGTATTTCTTTTTAAAGTTAACGATATAATAAAGCAATATAGCGTATGTCCTATACTAGTTAGATAGAAAATACCAGCTGCCGCCTATCATGGTTATTTTCTGACAACAGTGGACTTACTGATACATAGCAGGCCTCTAAGGAATATATCATATCTAAAAGTCCTAAATTATAACAAGTTACATTACCACATAAAACAAGAATACCCTAAAAGTCCAACATCAAAACTTACCTCAGAATAAACTCCTCCAACTGCGGATCCTCGGCGAACTCGTTGTGTATGAGGCCCATGGCGGCGATGTCGAGCGCGGGCCAGGCGCCGCCGCGGCGCACGGTGCCCCAGTCGGGGTCCAGCGTGAGGTGGCTGTAGTCCGCCGCCTCGCCCGTCGCCAGTGTGGCCGCGCACTGCTGCTCCACGCCGCCGAGCGCGTTTAGCGATGTTTCCCACTTACAACGAATAGAACGTTAAGTATGTATGCAATGGGACTATTAAATGTATTAGGAATGTAGCAAACTTCGAGATTTGATGATTTGAGAAGCAAAGTTTAAAAAAATCTCTGTCCGATTACAAAAAGCAGACCAATTGCCTTTTTCATAGCTAAGGCTACTCTCAATTACTCTAAATGGCAAACAAAAAATCTATAACACTTTTTGTAGTTTAGGATTCCGCAGACAAGACAAGACCTAAGACCGCGGACTAAGAACGGCGGAGGCCCAGGGCGGTAAGTTGAATGGAGGCCCCCAGTCTAAAAAGTTCGCCTGCGATTCCGTGACCTCTTTTTTTTCGCTGACTTATACACATTTCATAGATTGATTGATTCTGACGACCTTTTTTTTTAGCTCTGTTTGATCGGAGGCCCAGGGCGGACCGCCCCTTAAGCCCCCTTAAGCCGCTAATATAGCGTGTAGCTAAGGGCCCCGTATATCTGTATGCCTGCACGCTCTACACGCCATGAAGATACAAATAGTTACTCTTACAGGTCTAAATTTAACTTTAAACGTCTGTTCCCAAAACTCACCAATTGATTAATAATTTCCGCGTCATTAGCAGCATCTGTGTCTAGCAACGCTAACAGCGCCATGTTATGCAGCCCGCTGACGAACAGCGCGCACTTCACCGCGTTCGCCGCGTAGTCGGGCAACGCGTCTATATCGCAGTCTGACTCCGCGTCCGAATCCGAATCGCTGCTCGATTCTTGCCGGGGCTTCGTTCTGAAAGTATCATTGTATTACTAAATTATGATCATACGTATATTGTGGTCGAATACTCCTCTCAGGATCTTTTTTGAAGCCTGTTAAATATAGTTTACTTTCATCCAAAAGGTATATAAACTATTTATAGCAACAAAATAAAGTTATTGTTATTCTTGAACTTGAAATATAATCAGAATCAATTAAAGATAATCAGGTGGTATAAGCATGATAGAGCTTAGTTGATTAGACTACAATGATGCTGCTGTTCCCATATTAATCATTTGGATATAACGAGTATGGTAAGATTTTAATTAATTCGTGATCAATTTCAGTAAAAATTTCGTACCATTTTGAGATTTCTGTCCATTTACTCCTAAATAGCTTATTTAACGGTTTTGGGTTTTTTTTTGGTTTTAGTACAAGATTCGGTCCCATATACCACTACATTAGTCACAACCACTCTCTAATATTATTTATAAACACTCACCTTTCAGAAAACGTGACTTGTCTCTCTGTAGCCGGCGTGAGAAACTCCCTTATCTCTAGCGGCGTCATAACTCTACTGCTGTACCCGCTCGACTTATCCGAGAACGCTAGATGACTCAACTTCTCCATCAGCGGAGTCAACTGTACACCTGTCAGCCTCTTCTTAAAGCCTACGGATTCTGAGTCAGACCCGAATTGTGAATCTGTACTCTCAGATAGCGATTTTAAAGGTAACGATAAAGATTTACGCCTGGATTGGTCTGTGTTTATTGTCTTAGTGGAATCTTTTGCTATTTTCTTCGGCGTCCGTTGTGGTGACTTCGCCATTTCTGAATCGAAGTCCTCAAACTTATTCAACTCGCACAACTTCAAATTAAAATTAAACATATTGTCTTCCTTTGAATCTTTCTTTATACCAGAGTAATACTGTTCGAGATACTGATTGAAAAGCGATTCAGAGATGGCGACACCGTCGTTTCTGAACACTGGAAATAATGGGTCGTTTATGGTCAACGTTGTTGTCTTTTGTTCCGGCGATGGCGTTGCATCTTCGTCTAATTTGGACCGTCGGAGTTTAAGCTTCGAGGACGCTCTCGATGAGATCTTTCTGAACGTCTCCTGCAAATCTGTAACACTCGCTAGCTTACGCAAAGGTTCCGGTTTGTTTACAAAGTGTTCTGCTAAGCAGTTACCGTCCAAAAGGTGTTTGTTGTCCCGTTTTTCGTGATCGGCATTCACAGTACCATTAGTATTCTCTATATTTTTCAGCACATCTGGTTCTGGTTCCGTTTTCTCTTCTTGATTATCAGGATTTTGGCAAATAGAGAGCATGTTGCCGTGTAGCCGCTTGTACTCTATCATCGGGGTGGAGCAGACACTTGTTTGGCCCGTGAAGACTTTCTCGTTTTCTTTCGAATCTTCTTCATCGAGTGACTTCTGTGTTTTGAAGCTTAGGGATAGTTTATTAGGCCTCGGTCTGGGCTTGTTCGTAAAGGGGACTACATCGGGCATGCTGGGTTTCTTTTCTCCAGTGGACTCCTTATTCGGTGGGGATATCATCGTGTGATCTTCTTCGGGAACGGCGGTGAATAGCAGCGACTTGTCCCTCTTCATACCGGACTGTGGGAGGTCGCGCGCTTTTTCTCTTTCCGCTTCTTGCATCTGAAATTGGCATAGTGTGACAAAAAATATATATAAATCGGAAATTCGTATACAAGGATAAAATGACAAACAAAATTATATACTCGTAAGTACACATAATGAAAGATATTATGTTTCTTAAACAAAAACAAACAAAACATTGTTTCTATATTATAATGCTACATGTAAATGGAACATTTGCAATATATGTTACACAGCTTACCACAATTTATAAATAAGTTTGTAAGAGTTATAATAGTATATATATTTATGAAGGTGGTAGAACCATTTGCGATTCGACTCCGGCAGCACCACCGCCACACCTATTTCTGTCCCATAACAGCAGTGTTAAGGCCTGCTGTGTTCTGGTTTGAAGGGTGTGGTAAGGGAGACATACTTTTCCGAGGCGTTCCAGCTTAGTCCTCAGGGGTAGCGGCGCATTCCATATGTCCATGTGCGGCAGTAGCCACTTACCATCAGGTGGTCTGCGTACTCGTCTGCTACTCCTATAATATAAAAAAAGTCATTTAAACAGTAATTAGGTTAAAAACAGCAATACCAACCTTCTTAAACTTAGCGATCATTTCCTCCCCGTTCCTGTTAAACTCCTGCAGCTTCTCCGACTGCCGCTTCAGTTGGTTGTAGGTCTTCTTACCGACGTACACTACCAACAGTTGCGCGCCGAGGGGCAGCGGCGTGTCGGTGTGCAGGGTCTCCGCGGGGGACTTTATCCGGTAGGGGTCCACTACCGTCAGGTATGAGGTCAGACTTGGAGTCAGTTGGGTTGCGATTATTCTGTTCATATAAGAATGGTTTAGAGTCCGAACTATAAACGCATTTTTATCATACTAAAAACCTGCTTGTTCTATAGTGGATGGTAAAAATCCGAACCAGTATGAATGGTATGTCTATACTAATCTATTATACATACAACCAATCTTACTAAATAATGGCGCTAAATTACTTAGACTAAATTTACAATTAAACAAATTTTACAGAGAATGACAAAAAATTAAAGCATAAAATAAAAAAAATAAAAAACACTGTTAACATATAAAAAATGCATTAATTAATTTATACATTGATAAAATAATTAAATAAGACTACTATGATGAAAAAGAATACTAGAATATTAAATGACTAAATACAATACGTTATTTATAACATTTCTAATAATTATGCCTAAAACTTACTTGTTATTATATAAGACCACGCCGCCTAACACTCCCTTATTTTTGCGACAATGCTCCAAAATTTGCATTGACTCCATGTATATTGATGTGGCACTCTGCAATATGGAATTGAGAGTTAGTCGATGATTTAAAATTAGCATACAATTTATACATTATCGTAAAACAGACGACATGAGAAACTTAAATTGTCGATCCGCGTTATAGAGCGATTATAATTAGGTATATTATGATCTAACACGCAGAGAGATCCGGGTTCAAATCCCAGTTAGGTTAGGTTCGAAGACATCAAAATAATTAATTTATGTATTGAGAGAGAGAGAGAGAGAGAGAGAGAAATAGATTTATATATTGAGTCACACCAGCCCAATTTGAACACTGCATTTTGATATTTCATTGAATAAAAATTCAACAGATTAGGTTCATTCAGAGTTCATGTTACTTCAACTTTTATATCTAACATTTTGCTGTACAAATTTTCGTTAAGCCAAACACAATTCTGCTAGTCATTAAATACACAAATTTATATGAACATTTCCAAACTAAACATGTTTCTCCCTCAACCCAACAGGGAATTGAACGCGGTTCCCGCTCACATTAGCCTAATTAGTTGCGTCGGTAATCCAGCCAATAAATTGTAATGAAGGGATGTCTCGTTGATATGCACACTAATTAATTGATTGATGATCAACAAGGGACGTGACGTCTATTGTTTTGTTGATCAACAAGTCTGTTAGTTTGTTGGGACTATTTTTAAACTTTTAGTATACATTTTGTCCGCGCAATCGCAAGTGTTTTCGTAGGTCTGTAGGAAGCCACTAAAGGGTTGAATCCGATTAGAAGTATGTATTTGTCATTTGTTTTATGGGTATGTATATTTTTATATCGAAGAGGGGATTTCTAAAATCGAATGAATACCTAATTAATCTATAAGTATAAATGAATGAGTCTAAGTAGAGATATAGTAATGAATGGCTATTATTACAGATTGCCTTGCAATTATTTAGTTTCAGCATTTTATTAAGAAAGCCTCAAAATAAAAACCATAATAATATCAACGAAAACAATTGCAACAAACCTAAATAACAAACTCTCGACTCCTACCTGCCTTACCTATATTTGATTTAGTTTACGATAAGATACACAGTGTAAATAAACACTTACAGTTATCATAAGTAAAACCGACAAGTTAAACACATTTTGATTGCAAACATTAACACATTTGAGAGATAACGACTCCGTAAATAAATAATTATTACACATAATGGACATCTCGGATGTGTCTGCCATATTTCAATAATTTATTAATATACGCTTGGCGCCAAAGGAATTACGATTTGTAAATATAAAGTACATTTGCATATTTTGATAGGAAATTGGAAATGAAAGTTACTTAAGCCACGAATGAATATATTCATGATGCCATGTCAGTCATATGCAGGGTCGATCCGGCTCGCAGGACCAAAATTTGCCTCGTAGGATGCCAACAAACTTATTAGTTATTATCCTCCAATGTATTATTTTTCTTCATGTCCAATTAAAATAAATAGCTATATCCAAATAAATATGTTAGAATTTTGTCGATCTGGCTTGCAGGACCTAATTTCTCCTCCTAATTTTTCAACATTGTTCGGTAACTTGTAACCGTCGCAATTCACACTTCTTCTTTGAGATTTATAACAAACTCCCCTTACCTTAGGAAGATTTAACATTGGAACCCGTTGGAATATATGACACCCGTACTGCAACACTGGGAGGTAGGTCTCGAATATTTGGTAAAGCTTCTCTGCTAGACGTCGCTGGTCTTCCATGCTAGCCGCTAAGGACTGTAGGTCTCCGTGGTACACCCTGATCATCGATGTCAGGAGGTTAGCGCGATTCTTTAGCACCCAGTCCGGTATGTTTCTGTCGCTGCCTATGGCCTGGGAATAATTGCATTATTTTGATAGTAGTTAGAAAAACTAAGTTATTATTATAATTTCGAAGGCAGCAAAGAAAAAACGGTTTTCTACAAATTCAGTACTTGTAGATTGATGTATTTCTATATAATCTATTTATTTTATCTTTGGATATATTTAAAAAATATTATGCGGATACAATAAATACAAAATATTTATTGCAAATGGATTAAATTTGATAGCTGTTATTGATATTTTAGTAAATGGTATTTTCAAGTATTCAAAATTACAATACATTCAGAAACTTTTAGATCACTTGTCTTTAAATCGACATACCGATAACACAAAGTAAGAATTAATTAATAATATTATTATCGTAGGAAAAAATGTATATGACTAATAATAATAAGGTGCTACGTTTCTCTCACCAGCACATATCTCCCGTACTCCCGTATGATGAACTTCCCGCTTTGCAGAGTGATGGCAACGGGCTGGGATATCAGTGATTTGATGCAGTGTGCTGTTCCTACCACCTGGAAGAAAACTATCGGTTAGCTTTTACGCTACTAAGACTGCTAAGGCTATATTTTTTCTGTTCTAGTTGTTTAAGGGACTTATATGATTTCTTTCATTAATCTTTAAGATTCTGCTGAAAGATAGTAAGACTCTCGTAAACACAGAGGTTTTGCTATAGTCATTGACTTATCATCACGAGGTATTACGAACAAAAAAATAATATAAAAGACCATAGAATTAAAAAGGGAAAGACCGTATAAGTATATACCGTATTAGTTTTCATGTGGAATGGGGAAGTATTTATTTCTGGACCCTTCCCCTTAGCATAGGCAAGATAAAAATAAGCTTTAGAAGGTTATTTTTTTTGCCAACGCACTTGTGTATTTTGTATGTATTTTTTAAACATTTTTTCTTCAAAAGTAGCACAATTTACGGATTTTATGGCTAACTAGCTGTGCCCCGCGGTTTCACCGACGTTAAAAAGAAAACCGTGGGGCACAGCTACTTTTAAAATATAAGTAGCCTAAGTTACTCCTTATTACATCAGCTACCTGCCAATAAAAGTCCCGTCAAAATCGGTCCAGCCATTTCAGAGATTAGCCAGGACAAACAGACCGACAGACAGACAAAAATTGTAAAAAATGTTATTTTGGTGTATGTACCATATGTATATTCATATGCATGTAGTAAAAAGAGGTTATTACAATATTAAAAACAGACACTCCAATTTTATTTATATCTATAGATTATAGATTTATCCCTTTGCGACAATCTTGACATACGACACGAGTTAGCGTTTCCCACATTAATCTTAATGCTAAGCTTGTTGACTCGAAGCCGGCTTCTGTTCAAGGTTAATCTCGTCAGCCAGCGGTCAAGGACTGGCAGAAATCTGATCTGCTTACATGTATCAAATTGCATTATAGGCAATGTTGTGATGTAGCTAGTCGTAACTTATACATTGTATACAGTTACGTCAGAATAAAACTATGTGTTGATAATTTAAAATAATATGTATCTTCTAAACGCCTGTTTGAATGTCACTGAATCGATTTCTTTTACACAATATAACTAGTTTTATATTAACTTGATTACGAGTATTTTGTTTTGCATCTAACTATTTTAAATTTATTTAAAAATCACTAGTCATTTAAAACATATATGTTTTATATATTGCCGGTTATTATCGACTCATGTAAGAACAGCGTTGTAAATAAAGACTGACATGGGCCTAGCTATACCAGTGTATAAGAAATGAGAAAAAACAGTAGGAAATAGGTACAATAACTATTTTTTTTAGATGAGTGATGAGACCATTTATTTTCGCTGACGTGGCATTTTTTTTTATAATATAGGTGTAGCAGACGAGCATGCAGTCTACCTGATGGTAAGTGGCTACTGCCGCCCATGGACATCTGAAATCAACCCCAGATAGAATTATATTCCTACCTAGGTCGGCCACAGATGCCCCGCTACCTCTGAGGACTAAGCTGGAACGCCTCGGAAAAGTCTGTCTCCCTTACCACACCCGGAACACAGCAGCGCCTAACACTGCTGTTATTAGGTAGAAATAGGTGTGGCGTTGGTGCCGCCGGAGTCGAACCACAAAAGGTTCTACCACCTTTGAATCGATCAAGAATAGAGATGGGCAAAGAACCCGGTTTAAACCCTGTGCAGGGTTTAACCCCAATAAATACCCGTTTATTTCCTCCCACTGGGTATTTATTTGGGTGTTTATAAAATGAGTTAATAAAATCTACACAAAGCTTTTAAAATAGTTCAAATGTTTATTTAATAGATATACTATAGGTTTTTACTGTATTTCTAATGTTTTTTACATTTTTAAATATTACATTTTTAGGGGTTCATCTATTTTTATTATCTTTTTAATTATTATTTGTTTGACGAAACAAATAGCGCACAACTAAAACAAATAAATAGTATACGACTATTGCACAGGTGGTGTGGGAATATGGGCATATAATGTAAAATGTAAGTCTTACGTAATATCTTAATAATTATAGCTTTAAGAAAAAAAATATAAACATTATTTTATAGAAAATTTTAAGTGCTTACGTAAGTGGTACTTTTCGATAAAATTTACCGTTTTCGAGAAAAATCCAGAACCCCGAAAATTTTGACGTTTGACCCCAAATAAGTGCCGACACACACATCGATGAGGACTTTTGGAACTTTACTTGTGATGGTAAACCCAAGGTGTCTACGGAAATTTAGCTTTATGTTATTTGATTACTATTTTTATGTCTAAATTGACCGGACTATAAAAACTCCTCTATCAAAATGTTTCAATGTTATTTTCTGTAAATTAAGTAGAAAAAAGTTAAAAAAAAGTCTTCCCAAAGTTTAATCTATTATTGTTATTATCTTTGTTATTTTTGGTTTAACGACAAAAAGTTATAGAACTAAAATTATAGGTAAATCAATTTGAAACCATAATTGTTCTTACTAAATTTCTGTGCGACAAATAGTTTGCCTAGTAGAGCGTAAAAACGCTTTGTGCCCCTTTTTTCAAGATGGCGGCCGAGGGACAACATTTGATACTCCACAAATTAGGACTGTACACTAAGCCCTTTACACTAATCATTGACATCCATAAAATAAAATTGGGTCTTCGAAAATTGCAACCCAAATGTAACACATCCGAATGGACTATAACAGCGTAGTTAAATGAAATATGTGCTTTTAGAGTGCATATTTAGTGAATTGTTTACAATATTATTTTAAAAATGATATTACACGAAGAAAATAAAAATATGAATGACAATAGTTTACACCCGCTGTTTGGGTGTTTATTTGGGTTTAAACCCTATTTCACCCAAAATACCCGGTTTAAACCCGTATCCACCCATTGGGTTTAAACCCTCTGCCCATCTCTAATCAAGAATCATGAATCATGAGGGGTCATTGAGTTTCCTTATCAAGCACACCGATCGTACACAAACGTTTTGTTAAAGTATGATAAGCTATTATAAGGGCCGAAAAATTTTATATAACTTTAGAATTATCTATAAATTGTATTCCTAAGCTAGTAGGTAAGGAAATTTGTACCTACTGTTTTAATATTAAGTCTACGATAAGTATATGTTTCATTTAAAAACATATTAAAGCTACATGATTGTAAAGTTTATACAATCTCATTTGGCAAAAGTGGACTATAATATTAATTCTTCCTCCTAAAAGAAAACACGCGCCTATCATTGGGAATCCATTTAGGGATTTCATTAAAAAAATTAAATTTTTAATCAGTAGGTACAGGATTTTTGTACATAAATATTTTTTAAAGCGGAAAGAGATTACATTTTGACGCTTGAGGTTCGAATGCAGTGATATTCTAATGTCTAAACATACAACTTTATGAATACAAGTTTCTGTTTATAGCTAAATTCGAATAAATTAAAACCAAAAGAAAACATCTACTTAAAAATGTGCATATTTTACTGCACTAGCCGTCGATAACCATAGACGTAGTAACTATATAGACTCACTAAACAGGTCTTCTTCATTCACGGCAAAGGCATGCTTATCCGAGTGAATTAGAAAGGAGCTCTTTCAAATCGCGATAAATGTATTAACAGTGACTAGCGAATTTAATAAAAAATATGACCAATTTAGCCTGCAACTTCAATCATACGATTTTCTCCAGCGCCTATTTTACCCTAACTCATCTTACAAAACCTGTTTGGAGTCTATTCCTTTCGTTTTTATTGACAGTAGATAGTTACAAAACTGTAATGGATGAACTGGCCCCTACAAGTTTCCTAATAGCTTTCCACATTGTTGATCAACTTGCTGGAATGTGTGGGGTCATGCTAAACCACTAAAGGTTAGAAACTCTGTTCATTTTACGTCGTAAATTTTAGATCTATCAAAATGTATCAACATATTCGAATTTTAGCTTTAGCATGATGTTGATGTTTTTTTTATTCCATAGGTTCCGGTTCGAATCCCAAGCACGCCTATGATTTTTTTTAATTATGTACGTCTTAAAAAATATTTTTTTGTTCATTAAATCATATTATTTAGGATATGCCAGAAATGTTTTATAACACCCTCGAGATTATGTGAAATCTATTACTCCATATGTGGCTTTAAGGCAGACTTAGCTTAGCAATAGCCTTAACTTTTCTCATTTTAGGGAGATCTGTGCCCAATAAAATAGGGTTCTTGATTTTTGAAGGTGATAGAATCCTTCGTGGTTTGACTCCAGTGGCACCACCGCCACACCTATTTCTGCCTCATAACAGTAGTATTAAATGCTGCTGTATTCTGGTTTAAAGGATGTGGTAAGGGAGACATACTTTTCTGAGGCATTCCAGCTTAGTCCTCAGGAGTAGTGGCACATCTGTGGCCAACCTCAGGTAGGAATATCAAATCCTATCTGGGGTTAATTACAGATGTCCATAGGCGCCAGTAGCCACTTACCATCAGGTGGACTGCATGCTCACCTCCTACTAACATAATATAAATAAAAATTCACAAAAAGCAGAGCACTGTATTTTGAATAGAGAGGTACAAGATGAAAGCTATTTCTAGAGTGAAGTTCTGTTTATTTGGAAGAGTGTGGATGTCCGGTGACTTTCATATTAGGTGACCATCTTAATCGTGTATCAATGGTAGCCTGAGTAGCAATGCATGTTTGATCAAATGTAGAATTTTTTTTTATATAGAATTGGTCACATATTCGTGGGTGGTAATGACCACTGACCATCAGGTGGACTACATGCTCATCTGCTACTCTTATATTATAAAAAAAAATTAACTAACCTGCCCAGCAAGAGCGTGCCTCTGTGTATCGGAGACCCATCCAGGATGGAAGTAGAGCACCGCATCAGCTGGATCATCCTCTTCTGACACACAGCATAGTGTGTCGTACACAAACACTATCATCATTTCCCTGAAAGAACAGAATTATATTAAGACATAATATATGATACTAGTTTTTGCCCGCGGCTTCGCCTGCGTTTAAAAGAAAATAATATAACATACTAACATACATAAAACTGAAAATTCATACCTCCAACTTTGCTAAAGATCATCACTTGAACAAATGCATAGTTTACGATTCAATCCTTACTAATCAATTAAAATTTCATTAAAATCGGTTTAGTGATTTGGGCATAAAGAAGAGACAACCAGACAGACAGACAGACAGAGTTACTTTTGGATTTATAATATTAGTAAGGATTAATACAATAAGTCGCTTTCGAATGGTGGAAGGACAAGTACAGTGTGACCGGGGAGGCACCACCACACTTATTTGTAGCTTCTTAGTGTGAAGCAGTTCTTATGTTTGCATTTTTTATGGTGCATAACTGTTTGACTTCTATAATGAACATGTTAACCTGTACGAGTGGCAATGCACCTGTAATTCTTGGTACTTGTGACAGATAGAGCTGCTGTTCTATATAAAGTTTGTTACAGATGTCTATACACAATAGTGACCATTACCAGTTAATTATACAACAGGTAAAGGATCTGCATAGATAGGGCTGTTACCAAAATTACCAAAAAGGCTGTATGTCTATTTTCTATTTTTAAATCAGTTTTTTAATATTAATTAAGGAGTAACTTATATACCACATAACGGCTAGATGTCTCAAGTTCATTTATAAAATATTTGTGTACTCCTGAACTAGAGAAGTTTGAACCAATTCCCACTCCAGGGAGAATTTACATTAAAAATACTTACACCTTAATAGGAAATTGGTATCAACAAACACAATGTTTTGAAATTTTGACAATAATAATAAATTTCATTTGATTGATACTAACTCGTTTAGTATGAATTTTTATTTGACAGGGGATAATTACTATCTACCTAGATTTTATAAAAGACGGATAGCTGTTGTGCTAGAATTTTATTTTGACATTTCTGCCAAAAACTTGGCAACCAAACCTGCTTCTATTGAGCAGAATAATAATTTAAAATTATTGACATCCAATAATTTAAATTTGACATTGGAAAATTTAAATTAAATGATAGGACAACAGAGTGCACCTCTGGCAAATTATTTAATTTACAACCATTGTCAAATAGTAATTCATTTAATAACATTGACATATCAATAAATAATTATGTAAGTAATTCATATGAATATAATAATAATAAGCAAATTAAGAGACATATTTCAAATAAATGTCTTCATATGGGTAAACTTAGTAATAATAAAACTAGCAATAAAAAGTTTTCATCTCTAAAAATATTGCACCAGAATATCCAGGGTTTTTCAAGTAAGGAGCTGGAACTGGAGTTATTTTTAGAGAGTAACAATTATGATATAATTTGTTTAACAGAGCACTGGTTAAAACAAGGTGAAACACAAATAAACTATATAAATCACTTTATTGCTAGTTCGTTCAGCCGTGAGTCAGCTATCCATGGTGGCTCATTAATAATAACTCGTAAAGGTTTAAAATCAAGAGAACGCTTGGATATAGTGGGGCTCTCGGTTGAACGTGTTATTGAATTATCATGTGTCGAGCTGGATAGCCTTATTGTGGTTAGCGTGTATAGGCCCCCTAACATAGAAACATTTTCTAGATTTGAAGGTGTAATGGAAAATGTTTTGGATATTATTTGCAAATGTAAGAAATATGTTGTTGTTTGTGGTGATTTTAATGTGAATATTTTAGAAAACACCACATTGAAAGTAAAATTACTTTCCTTATTTAGATCATATAACTTAGAATATAGTTTTTTTGAGCCAACCAGGGTGACTTCATCCTCTGCTACTTGCATTGATAACATTTTCTGTAACTACTCTGTAGTTGAAAAATCTATAATAAATCATATTAAATCTGATCACAAGGGGCAGTCTGTCCATATCCAATACAACATATCCAAGGAAGGGAACATAAAGTTTCTTCATAGACCAATTACAAGTCACCGTTTATTAAAATATAATAAAGTGCTACTAAATAAGTTGTCAGTTCTGAACCATAGCACTTGTGTTAATAATTTATATTCTGCATTTTTCTCCACAGTGCACACAGAGTTTAAAAAAATATTTTCTGAAGTTAGGTATGAAAAGAGTACTAGACTTAGTTTTTGTGAATGGGCTACTAAAGGTATTCGTCTAAGTAGAAGTAAACTTTTCGAGCTTTATAGTGAAAGAGAGAATAACTGTAGCCCTCACTTCAATGAATATGTTCGTAAATATTCTAAAATATTTAAATCAGTTTGTATGACAGCTAAATCTAAGTTCATACATAATAAAATAAAAAATGCTGATAATAAAATTAAAACAATTTGGAAAATAATTAATGCCGAAACACGAACTTGTAGATTAAGTATCAGTAAAGTATCTCTTACTACTGAACGTGGTCAGATTACCTCAGATAAAGAAATTGCACAAGAATTTGAAACTTTTTTCTCGAATATACCATTTAATACTACTAAATTTTTAAAATCATCCCCAATTAAAGCAGTGACCATCCTTAAAGAGAATTTAAGTCAGTGTCACATTAAATTTAAATTTAGACATATTTTAATTAATGACATATTAAAAGCTTTTAAAGAATTAACTGTTAAAAATACAGAGGACATTTGGGGAATGTCAGTAAAAGTTTGTACATCAATCATTAAAACTTTAGCTCCCTACTTAGTCACTATTTTTAATATGTGTGTTGATCAGGGCTGTTTCCCTGATTTAATGAAACATAGCAAAATAATTCCATTGTTTAAGGCAGGTGATACTAAAGATCCCAACAATTATAGACCCATCTCAGTACTGCCTGTTCTAAGTAAAATTTTTGAAAAGATCCTCTTACACCAAATGTTGCTTCATTTTAAACTAAATAATCTTTTACATCAAAAGCAATTTGGCTTTACTAAAGGCCGTTCTACCACAGATGCTGGTGTTCAATTGCTGCGACATATTTTTGATTGTTGGGAACAAGCACATGATGCTATAGGTATTTTTTGTGACTTGTCTAAAGCTTTTGATTGTGTTGATCATAAAACCTTATTGTTAAAATTACATTATTATGGTATTCAGGGAAATTCTCTAAAGTTGATAAATTCTTATTTAAACAATAGAGTCCAACGAGTGCAAGTAAATGGAGCATTATCAGCAGGTTCTAATATTAAAATAGGTGTACCTCAGGGCTCCATCCTAGGTCCGTTTCTATTTTTAGTTTATATAAATGATTTGCCAAATGTAGTAAAGGATTTATCTGAGGTTGTTTTGTTTGCTGATGACACTTCCTTGGTGTTTAGAGTAAAACGACAATCACAGGATATGAACGATATTAATGAAACTCTTTGTTGGATTCAGAACTGGTTTGATGCAAACAACCTACTCTTAAATTCTAATAAAACTAAATGTATTAAATTTATGCTACCAAATGTAAGGAGTACGGGGATGAATGTCGCTCTAAATGGTGAGACTTTGCAATTCGTCAATGAAACTGTTTTCTTGGGGATTACCATTGATTCTAAACTCCAGTGGGGTCCCCACATCTCTGCTTTGTCCAGCAGACTTAGTACTGCAGCTTTTGCAGTCAGAAGAATTAGACAGTTAACAGACATACCCACTGCCAGACTTGTCTATTTCAGTTACTTTCACAGCATTATGTCTTATGGCATTCTACTGTGGGGCAGTGCTGCTGACATAGACTCTATATTTACTATTCAAAAAAGAGCAATAAGGTCAATATATAGTCTGCGGCGTGGTGAGTCCCTAAGAGAACTGTTTCCCACTATTAATATATTGACGGTGCATAGTCAATACATTTATGAAAATATTATGTATGTAAGAAAACACACTGATATGTTTGAAAAAAATAGTAACCACCATAACTTTAATACCAGAAATAGAAATAAATTAGCAATTCCTAAACATAGATTATGTAAGGTGGCTAGATCTTTCGTGGGCAACTGTATTCGCTACTACAATAAAATACCCGACCACATTTTGAATCTCACAGAAAAAAAGTTTAAACATGTCGTTAAACTAACGCTATGTAAAAAAGCGTACTATAAAGTAAGTGATTATTTGACTGACAAAACGGTGTGGTCTGAATTAGCTCCAGCTCCACATGTACCATTACGTTAAGTTAACATTGTCAAAAACATTTTTTTTAAAAAGATGTGTGTTATGGAGTTTCTTTCGCCGCTTCTTCTCCATAACGAAACACCTTGTGAAGTGGTGGTAGTTGCTTTGACTTTCAAAAAGTGATCTGTAAAGAACCTATTTTGAATAAAAATTTTTGATTTGATTTGATTTGATTTGACAAGTTGGAGGAACTGTATAAATATTGTGCAGGTTCATTATTATGAATTAATTATTATCTTTTTTTAATATTTTAACATATTAATGTTATATCAAAAAACATTTATTGGGAAAAATATATCAATTCAATACAGCGTTTTTGATGTGTGAATAAATTAATATTTTAATACTTCATTATACATTAGCGAGTTGCGATTAAGTGTTTACGTTCTAGTGATAAAATTACATTACTACCATTTAAATTTAATTATTTATTATAGCTATTTTAATAACTATTTCATGCAATCACTGTAAAAATGGTATCAATAATTATGGCGAGCAGATAATTTGCTTCATCAGCAATCGATAAATTTATATAATTATAAAGTAAACAATATTAAATTAGTGGGATATACGAAAACACGTAACTTATTTTGGGAAATAGACAATTTTAGGAATATTTAGTTTCCAATAAGAATGATGAAACAGTCATGGTTGCGTTGCTCTTCAAATTATATAAAAACTAATCCACCGTGTCTAGATTTCATTCTATTAAGCTTACATCCTATCCACTTACTTGGCCATTTTGAGATATCCTTACAGTTCACTTCACTTAATCTTCAAATAATTCATAACATATCACGAAATTGGTTGAGGTATTCTATTTAAAAATCGATCAAAATGCGCGCATTATTTCAATATTATTACAAATAATCATCTAAACGACCTCCTTTCGGCAAGTACTATCGCACTAATCGCACACAACCACAGATTTTCACTAAATGACAAGCGACCTGACAACACCGGCGTTGCGACGCAACACTAGGGATATCCGATAATTTCAACGTAATAATTGATTTATCGAAAAGTGTTCGATTGTTGCAAACCAATATATTACTTTCAATCCTATCTGAATGCTAACGCCTCAGACAAGTATATCTCCCCTACTTCACCCTACAAAGTGGAACACAGTAGCGCATAACACTGCTGTTTTTAGGCAAAAATAATAATTTGCAGACTTTCATTTACATTCATATCTCATTTGTTTATGATATCTATGTAATTACTCATCATTTTCAACATTTTTTTTAATTTAGATAATATTTATATACATACTATACGGTATAATATCATTATAATATAAATAATATATTAATATGATAAATTATAATATAACCCAAAAAAATCGATGTTGAAAATATCGATGTTTATAAATAACTAAGCGCTAGCAAGAGCACTATGAGATAGCGCTAGCAAGAGCGCTGTTGTAGCTATAGTGTTGCTAGATTAAGGTTTCTAAATACCATTGAATTGATTTTGAGACATCTTTAATCGAGAACTGCCAGGGATTAATGCAACGTTATTGTACATTTTGCTAAGTGCTAACTTAAGTGTGATTATTTTGCCTTAAAAGACGTTTAGACTCATATAAACGATCGAACTTAATATCCTACTAAATGGTCGCATTTATGAATATCCCATTTTTTATCTAACTACCTATAAATCACGTGAAATACTTAAAATAACATAATGTTATAAGTCATTGATAGAGATCTTCAATGGTCCAGTTTTACAACTATAAATAATAAAGTATCCTTATAACAGGGAAAGTCTCTGAATCTTGGCACCACATTATCCATAGACAATAAATAAAACTGTCAATCTAACATCAAATTTAATGACGTCCTATTATGATTAATATTTAATAATATTTCATTTCACATATTTTACTATTTAATTAAGCTGTATATTATTAGTTTTTGCAAATAATAATCATTATAATATGAGCATACCAAATAGCAAAGATATTTACACATACTTATACCAACTTATTGGAAACGAATTAGTAGTTTGTTTAGTTGACACTACATAGGATAGATGGCGCTACAATGTTTGTTAGGTCTGCTAAACAATGGACTGATTTACTCGTATTAGTTATCAAAATTCAATTCTGTCTTATTTTGTATTCCATTCTATTATCTACTCAGTGGCGGATTTAAAAAAAAATTAAGGTCTAGACTGAACAGTTTTTGCCGCCCCTGCTTCTACAATTGGCATGTACAGTGGCGAATTAAAAAAAAAAAAGGTTTATGCCGCCCCTGCTTTTACAATTTACGGCTTATGACACGGTTCTCTTTTTATTTGCTTGCCGCGCCCGCGTACGGTTCCCGTTTATTTTTTTGCTCGTCACGCTAGTTCATGAAATCATGACACATTTAAGGCATGAATGAAATAGCTTTTTAATTAGCAAAAAAAAACATTCGGTCCCCAAATTTGCCGCCCCAAAAATCTCCCTAGGCTGAAGCCTACTCAGCCTGCTGGTAAATCCGCCACTGTTTCTACTATGTAAAGATTGGTAATAAGTGTTTGACGTGGCATTGAGGTCACCGGTTGCGGTAAGCTTCTTCAACCGAATATTATTATCCAATGAATTTTACGAAATATTTTAATAGAATTAAGGTCAATAGAGTAGATACTTTGATTGATATAAATCCTTAGGCCTTACATTGCAACTATGTATTGATCGAATGGGCACAGTGTTAAAGAATTATTTAAGGTTTAATATCAGAATGTGCGAAGTAGTTCCAAGTTCTAGACAACCTCGCACATGAAGTATTTCATACCGCTCAATTTCTCTAATATATTTTTTCGCCTATAGAATAGAAATATAATTATGTTTTGTGGACACTTCAAAAATTGTCTTCACATTACGTTTCTTAACTGAATGAACTTAAAAACGCCTACAATAACTTCTTATTATTGTAAAAAAAACAATCCAGATCCAAGAGATAGGGACTTTACTGTGCTTTAGCTTAGGTATGGGTACCCTCTTGTAAGTAGGTATAAGGTGTTTTTGTTTTTGGCATTCGTTATTATAGCACCTATAGTACAGCATAGTATTACCGCAAATATAGGTAGGTATAGTCCTCGCCAAAATGCTAATCCGCTCTAAAGTTGTTGCAAGCAGATGTAGTCATACAATTTGCTATGGCGATGGGATTATTTCTATATTCAGAGCGGACTAGCAGTTTTACGCGGACTATATATAGGTACGTTTAAATACCTTGACTCATGACACCGAATCGAAAATAGTAGTAATACATATGACGACGCGGCCCTCTTTGCCCCACGCTATAAATACCATCTGATCTGTTTTCCAAAAAAAAAGTTTAGTTAGAAAAGTTGTAGGTAAGTTTTATTTTATTTAAAATTAACTTTTCCCTTTGATAAGTAAAATTTTACTGATCTCAGCTTTTTTCTTTTAATTTTTACTTTACATCCACAACGATATGTAATCTATCATTTAGATCCCTGCTTGGCCGGAGCAAAATATTTAAAAAAACCCAATAGGTTAGGTAATAGACATTAGACAGCAAACGTCGCCGGAGGGCATAGACTAGTCGATTATTTTCACATTCTCCAGCCGAGCTGTAATCGACCACGGACATCCGGTTCCGTTGCGCACGTTTTGAAGCGCGGCCGCCGACAGAGACGTCTATGGAATTTAAATTGTTTCCACGGTAAAAGGGGTGAATTTAATAGAAAAATAAAATGTAGGTACAAATTATACGCAGTTGGTAGGTAGATGATTTCTTTCGTAACTGCATTAACAAATTGTATTTACGTCAATATTTTCATAATGAGTAGTATTTCGTAATTGGAAAAATGGACACATTAATAATATTTATAGATATGACCAATAAAATGAGAACCTATTAAGGTTTAGGTTAGGTTAGGTTAGTTAGTTGAATTACGTAAACAAATTTTAAGTCCTTTAACTGTTTCAGCCCTTTTTATCTCCCTTGAAAGGGCTTTTTCACTTTAAATGTGGGAGGCCTAATGTGAACTCTATCGCCGCATCTAATACAAATATAGAGACTGAAAAGTTTTGAAACGCCATTAATGCCTTCGGCTAGGTTAAACGATTGCAATAAATTCACAAAAATGGGAATCGTTGGCTATCTGTGTCCTCCGAATGATTTTTTATGAATAAGTATAATAGAAAATATACTAAGATGTATATAACATAAATACTTAATGAGAATTTCAAGGTTATTATTACCTGAATAGTTCGCTATAATGCGTAATAGTATTATAATAGGTATTGTTTTCTATCGTTATTGAATCGAGTAAAGGTTCAGTGACTTTTCAAGAATTTATCATTCATTCACAATGCGGATCACGTAGGAGGTAACGCGTTGAAAAGTGTCTTAATCTTTCCATCACTACCACTGACACATTGCTTTGCCTACTGTTTTCTTCAGAAAAAAATAAATAATAGTATATTCATAGATTAGTAAAGATACTTCGCCGCCTTGAAATTGAATGAAGCCACAAACGGCTTATTAGTAAGTTCTTTTTTTGAATTCTTGACAAATAAAAACATTTTTAGAGAAAATTTACGAATAAATAACTAATACTGCGTAATTTACATAATAAATAAATAATTATTTCAAATATTTTAGGGACATTTTAGCACGGAGACGTGGCAAAACTTTTTTACGCAACTATTTCAATTCTCAAAACTGGGTACATTTTCTTGTTAGGAGTGAGTAATCTGTACTAATCTATGAGTATATTATGTACGAGTAGTAATTCGTTAAATAAATTTAGAATAATTCTTAGTATATATTTTTTATATTTCTTTATGTGCAATAATTTATCTATGATATAGGTAATTGATAATTTATCTATGATATAGGTAAATATTTAGCCATTATTATGTTGTTTGTTCACTTAAATCAAACTCATAGCCTTCTAATACTG
This sequence comes from Epargyreus clarus, assembly GCF_041222505.1. Classification (NCBI taxonomy): domain Eukaryota; kingdom Metazoa; phylum Arthropoda; class Insecta; order Lepidoptera; family Hesperiidae; genus Epargyreus; species Epargyreus clarus. The sequence continues at coordinate 14,198,706 of NW_027332212.1, forward strand.
TATACCTACTATGTTACATAAGTGGTTCTAATTCTTCAGGCCTGTTTCCTGTTTATACTTGCCTACCCATGGGTTGATGTTTCTTTGTATTAATTTGGTCTCGCAAAGCCATAAATCTTTGACTATATATTTCAGACCACATTTTGAAAGCACTGATATTGTACCAACAGATACACATTTGTTTCAAATTGTATAATAATAAACTTTGCCAAAATATCACACACAGTAAAACATTTTAACCCATTGAGTTACAATATAAATTTGCGTGAGTTTATTTTATTCTGCTTTGAGTAAGAAAATAAACTTGACATATCACACGGATCACCATAGAATAGTAATGTAGTAATGAAAGTGTTTTGAATGAATGAGGAATGAGTGAGATGAGTGAAATTAACAACTTGTTTTGTCTATTTATGAACGGCGCCATGTTCTAGTGGCAATTTTATAAGCTTCTAACATAGATAAGTAAAGATACTTCTTCGCCTTGAAATTGAATGAAGCCACAAACGGCTTATTATCGTAAGTTCTTTTATATCACGGCGTGCGTAAATTGACGTTTTACGCACGCTTCGCGTGCGCAAAACCCCCATTTCCGACCCCGTAATATAAAATTTTATACAACACGCGGACGAAAAATGTTTTTCTGACTCGTGTGATTGCAGTCCTCGCCTGCAATTTTTTCCGTCCGTCCAAAAAATTTTTCGTCCTCGTATTGTAATGTACTATTTTTTAATTCTTGACAAATAAAAACATTTTTAGACAAAATTTACGAATTAATAACTAATACAGCGTAATTTACATGAATTTACATAATAAATAAATAATTATTTCAAATATTTTAGGGATATTTTAGCACGGAGACGTGGCAAAACTTTTTTACGCAAGTATTTCAATTCTCAAAACTGGGTACATTTTCTTGTTAGGAGTAATCTTTACTAATCTATGGCTCCTAAAGGTAAGTATTATTATACCTGTTGAGTTGCTACTTGATTTACTTGTTCTATTAATATTTTTTCAGACAGCAATGTTATTTTACCTATGGGTTTAGAAAGAAAACTTACTTGTATTATTTCGCCAAAATACTTAAATTTTGATACCCCACATAATATACCCACTTATATTGTACATAGAAATAAGTTATAGAAATAACATTTTTCAGACACAACATTATCTTCGCCTTCGCCTAGTTTTATTATAATAAAATCAAACAACATAATACAAAAGAAAATCATGTCAAAAATATAAAATAAAACATTAAAAAACTAATTTTAGTCGCATATTTAATTAGAACTGTTATTAATTTGAGCTGTTTCCCATCTATATGTCAGTAGCCAATATTCATTATAACGATGTTTATTATAAGTCACATCCAAACATCTCTAAATTCTCTAGAGTCACTTTTAATCAATATCTTTGGCTTATGCAATATTTGCTTAAACATCCGAGTCGGTAGCAAGAATTGCATAAACGGGTAACTGAATTAAACACTACATAATAGATACAAACGGTTCAAGAGGTCTCCTGCCCCAAGTTTTTACCCAGAAGTCAATAAACTCGCGTTGCGTTGAAATTTAAAAGATACGAATTGGTCGCAGTGCATCAGTAACGCGAAATACCGTTTCTTAAGGTACAATCAAATAGAAAATATTTATTATTGAAGAATACATAAAACTAATGAATACACGAGTTTATCTATTTAATATACCTACGAATGCAGAACATGTATTAATACATGACATTTATTAACGTCTAAATTAACGAATATATAAAATTGACGAATGTATAAAAATTAAAAATACATAAATCATTATGGGTCGTAATGCATAACTCTGTGTTCTACCTCTACCTTCAAATGGTTTATGTTTAGCTTATCTTATTCTTTTTAATCTAATAGATGAGAAGATTAATTAAATTTAGGCCACAAGCTTCTTACAGACGAGAATTAAACAAAGTGCAACACCACGTCCTTAATATATTACCTAAGAGTATCTATAATAGACACAGTTCAAGATTTGTGTTATAATCATAGATTAGTATCTATGGTTATTATTATAACATGTGCCTATAGTAGATCTTTTCAGCACACAGATAAAATAACAGAAATAAACTTTTCATTTTATGCATGGTTGTACAATTGCATTATGAGGAAATTCCATTGCCGTTCGAGGATAGGCGCAATAATCGCTAAAAAGGGTTATTTATGTTACGTTATCGTTTGATCCATTGCTGGGGAATTGTAGCATGTGACTTCTATTATTAGTAATGCGAGGGCAACATAGTGGTCATATTCTCTTTGGAGGGCAACTGAACAACTCCTTAAGTTTTACCTAACTACTCAATTTTTTAAAATTATTGTTGAAAAGTAGGTCTGTACAGTGAACTCCGACCACCCCATTTAAGTAGCAGTAAGCAGCTGTGTTACAGCTTCAGGCCTAGTAAGGGAGCACTAGCTGAAATATAATAAAATATTACTTTATTAAATTTAAAATACTTTTTTGTTTTGCTAGTTAAGTTAGTCAAAATGCCATAAGCTAATGAAAATTGGTAACAATGTAAAATAAATACACAAACGTTGCCTAATAAAGTTATAGAATTCTCAAGAATATAGGTATAGTTGGATAGAAACAAAAATAATTGCTATTTAACGTCCGAAAAGTATACATTATAGTCGACACCGCCATTCTCTTAGTAAAGCCACTTACAAACTCACGCAATGCTACGATTTCATGTTATTTTCATCACTCTAGTTTACAATTTAAGGCAATTTTAGTAAACTGGCAGTTTTAGAACGTATAACTTCGAATTAGTGCATACAATTGTGGTAATGTCACACAGGAACTATAAAAACAATCTCAAACATAATTCTACAATGTTTTGTTTTTAAGAAATTTATCATTAGCGGATCTACAAGTACCAGCTCAAGAATTTCCTAAAACCTAAAAGGATAATAGGTACATTTGTTTAGAAAGCGTTAAATTCCAGAAATAGGAGCACATTGTTTTTTCTCGAATGTAGTATACTTAATAATAGGGATGCTTACACAGTGATATTATAGAATATTACATAGGTAATTTGAGGTCACTGCTTAAATATTACAACCCATTAACTTTCCACGTCTAAATACGAGCCTTCCCCAGCTAATTGAAGGGAGGTATCCGAACTATATTACATTATCAACATACTATACCATACGTGACACGATACTATCGACGACCTAAAATTGGTCACTACTAAGATCGGTCCTGTACCCTTAGTATGAGTTTTTACGTTATTACAAAAATGACTGTTTTTATTTTTGTCTACGTATTTCCCATACATTTCCATTGCTGATTGGAAATGTATGGGCATATACGAGTATGTAAACAAATACAAAGACAGTCATTTTTGTAAAAACTCATACTGGTTATCATAATACGTGCAGTTGATTCTATTGTATATTCTCAGAAGTATCAACAGCCTGCTGCCATGGAAGTTTTTGTAAGAATTTGTCAATTCAATCAAATATCATTGCACAGTCAAAAGTATAGCGAGGCCATAAGAAATCGTATCGTGTATAGGTTTTATTAATTACATATTCTAGCCTTCAGCGTGTTCTAGATTGTGCGAGACCGGACCATACAAAAACTTCATGTATAGAATGTAGCACTGTACGCTTACCACGCCCTATGTTCACGTGTCGCGAAGTGGTATTTAGGCCTAGCCCTAATACGTTCTAGCTGCACTGGCGACTGGCATCGGAAATTTTCGGAAGCATGGATCTGAAGTACGATTTCGAAGCTATGAAGCACAAATGTTACGTATTTTTATATCTGTCAGTAGGTATGGAGAATGTTTAAAGTTATTTTATATCGTTCTAAAAATTCTACTGTAATTGTATTTAATTGTACCTGTACTTATTTATTCAACATATTTCTTGCTTGTGTACATGTGTGCTTGTGTACATAATTATTTAGAAATTTTGGGTCTAAATATTCAAAAATAAGTATTTATGAAACTATTACTATATCTTACTAAAATGGTTTGGTTTATTACATTTAAATTTAGTTATTTTTTAAGAAAACTACCCGTAAGGTAGTTTTCTTAAAAAGTTTAGTAAGATCGAAATTAGCCCTATAAAAAATTGTACATCAAAATTATCCCTTTAGAAATAGAATTAGTATATTTCTTGCAAATATTTATTTAACCTGATATATATAGCTCATCAATATAGACACCTATCTATATTTATTCAGTAGGTATACGAAAAATAAGCGAATATTTTATGTGAAATCTCACCGGTCGATACTTATTAACGCTGTCCTTCATACAAAAGATTTCAACGCGTGCTAACGGCTGTAAAGTTGTTAAAACTACCAATTTACCTCACAACGTATTTTTATCGTTAACTATTAATTAAGTAGGTACTTAAATATGCATTACATACTTCTTAACTACATGGATTATTCAATTAGCTAAAGGTTAGGATAAAAAGGAATTTTGCAATTTTAAGACGTCTTTTTTTGAAATGTGTCTGGTCACAATATTTTATAGACATTATTACTTTATATGCCATTATGTACCTTAATATCAATTGATTCAGACAAAACAGTTTAATTTTCAACACAATTTTCTTTATTGGTAGCCATTGCAGACGTGTAATATCATTCATTTTGGAAAAAATATGAATGCGATCGTATTTTGATCGTACACTGAGCGAGTACTTACTAGTATTTTGGGGTTTTTCAGTAACATCTATAATAAATAATAACGGTAGTGGGCAAGTGATAGTATCAAAACTTAGTTTGTATTATTCGTTGTGTAAATCAGTTAGATTTCTGGTTTGGTCACGAGCTAAGTCGGCTAAGTTCAGACATTTACTAACTTTCATAGTAACTTTCTCGTTTCGTGACTAGAAATAGAACTATTGGTGTATTGCACTATGCAATACACTTGACACTTGATGCAAAATTAGACCATAAATCATTATCACCATTATTAAGACCAGATTAGTACCATATACATTAAACTTATTTCGTACGTTTTATTTTTTTCCAGTCCCAGTCAATTACATTGATTACTTCTTAAACTTTGTGTTTTAACCGTTCCTTGACATAATCGTATTAAAAAATTGATTTATTTGAACATCTTGGCATTCAACGTTCTCTCTTTTTTGACCTTTATATTGTATTCTGGGCTTGGCACGATTAGGATTTCGACCCGACCCAATCGGAATGCCCAAAAATTGCAAAAGCAATATATTGTCACGGAAACCGAAATTCTCGCGAGTTACATCGGCAGGTTACGTAAATCTTTATGCTTAATTACAAGTCGCATACAACGTAAGGTCGTAGAAAGTGAATCGACTCGTGTGAACCGTCAAAAAAACCCCGCCATCTTGGTAGTCTGTGGCGCGCTGTCCGCGCGAGTCGACGTTTCCCGCCGAAACGCACATTCGAATTGCAACCGCGTAGCTATCTGTCACTTAACTTTTTTACACGCGCGTGCATACAGCCAGTGTCAACTCGATTAAAGGTTTCAAAGTGTAATCGATACAACTAACTCGTGATACTGTGAATGATGTGATAAAACAGTTGTGTTCGATTAAAGGAAAGGAAACTTTTAAAGGATTTTTTGTTGATGTAAACTGAAGTTTTTAAGTGATGGGGGATATTGAAAGGAGGAAGTTCTATTTACATCTGAAAATGGTAAGATTTGAAATTTAATTACATAGACAATTTAAATATAAGTTTAAAAGTTTTAAGTATTCATTTAAAATTAATTATCTGTGTGAATTTGAAGGCATAGAGTTTTCCTTATGCATGTTTAAAGGTGTATCGTAACCATACGTAATATTAACATAACTTTTACTCAAGGCTGAAAGTAGGTATTTGCTTCGTATCCGGATTGTGGTTAAATAACAAACTGGTTGATAACTCTAATCGATACATAATCGAGACGGTTCTGTTTTAAATTTCTCCAATCGATTAGTGCTTCCTATATTGATGCAATTTAACATCGATAATTGTGATCGTGATATTTTTTTATATCTTATTTTATAATATTTTTATAGATAGGCATATATCGCCTTTGATGAGGAAATATCTTTGAATTAATTTATTAATTATTATTTCCTTGTTACAAACTCAGCTAAAGTTACCTAATCATCAATCCTAGAACAGTGTTGCTCTAGGATTGATGATTAGGCACAAATATTTAAGACTCTTAATTCTCTAGAAAAATGTTAGGGAAAAAATGTTAGGGAAAAGTTTTGGTTGTCTTCTTTTGCGTAAATTGCTGACCTAATTTTTAATAGTATTGTACCTCCACATTGAAATAGCGAGTCGGAGTATGTTTCATACCCTCAATTCTGGGGAGAGATCCGTGTCCAATAATATTATTAATAATCCTAATATTATTCACCGACCATAGAAAAAATTGCAGTCCAACAAAGCTGTCGGCGTAGATAAATATATTCAAGAAAGAATACCCACAGTAATCTTATAAGCGTCGGTCTCGCTTTGCGACACACTCTGATAATTGCGAAATATGCAAGCATCATCACGCAGCGTGTCATATCATGTACGTTACAAAATGTTTCCGATTTGGAAAAATGTTTGCAAAATATATGTATGAACTCTTCTCTAAAGGTTCTTGTATATATTTACTGACTCTCGACTTTACTCGCATTAAAATATCTCCCGTAATAGAACACTGAATAAGATACATTACCAATTTTTATCTTTTAAATAGATATTATGTGAATTTGGAAAATATATCTGTATTGTAAAAGGAATTCGGAACGGTTGCTATATTTTGGTTAAAGAGATGTGGTAAGGGTCTTACCGCGTGTGGAATGCCCATCTCTTACAGTAAGGGGGAGACTTACACGAGACATTCCAAGTTAGTTCTCAGGTTTATGCATCCGTGGTTGGGATCAGATGGGACTGTTGTTCTATTTGGTATTGATTATCGAGATCTAGCACTTATTTAGCTAGACTGTTTAGATTTCATAAAAAATACAGAGAGACAGTTAAATTTTATTGATATCTATTGCCATTCGTTGGAGGCTTTTGAAATACGCTGGTATTTACAAACGTTATACGCAGTTGCGGTCATATTTTAGGAGGGATTATGTGAACTGATGGCGAAAATAACATTAGAAGTGTTGTTTAAGCAACTTCTGATAAATCGACTCGATTTATTTATTTATTTATTTATTTATACATTGTATACAATATTTTGTATATAAAATATTATTGATTAGGTAGTCTACTAAAGGTGACAAGACGATTGATAGTTGAAGAGTAAGCTTGCGTGACTATTACTTTGTTTGATCGTGTATATTGGTGTTCACAGTTTAGTTAGGTGATCACTCATTATTACGTAACCTATTATTTATTTTTATTAGGAAATTTAAAGGAGGTACGCTTTTGTGGGTGACTGTAGCGAAAGCTACGGTACATTTTCTGCCCCATGGAAGAAGTTTAGTGTTCGTCGGGGCAACGTATATACGACATACCTATAGATACATCGAGTTAATTATAAATCATGACACACTTAACGACTTAAACACAAAAATACTAACAGATTTTTTATTTGAAAGCAATTTTCAACGAGTATGTCTCTCCGCAACGGGAAATGGCCATGTAGTTTCATCACTAGTAACTTGAAAATGGTTCTTGCCAAGAACAATATAAGTACTATAAGTAGTTCGATAAGTATTATTGAATATAAAACCCATAGACCTGTATCTAAAAAAAACATTACTTTGATTGAATGAATAAAAATAGCTCATGCTTGCAAAAAATTGTCAAAGTATCTACGCGCTATATTTTTTTCGGTAATATTGTATTGCTGTGTAGTGGTTATTGTTTTGTACCAAAATATTACTGGACAAAGACAAGACATTTTGAAATACTAAGTACTGCTAAGAAAATATCAAATGCCATTGTATGATTTATTCATTTTTAAGTGCGCAAGATGTATTAAACATCACTTTACCATAAGCTTCGATGATTTATTTAATTTTAAATTAGTTCCAGTGTATATTCAAATAAAATACGAATTTCAATGATAATGTCAGTTCTACGTAATTATATATACGTCATTAAGTTATGCCTACATTTTTAAATAATTTATGACCGTCAGTTATCTGTATATGACCTGATTAACGTTGACATTCTGTAACGCCTTGACCCAATCTATTACTAATTATGGCAAGAATGTAAACGACTAATTTCAATAATCGTATAATTATAAAGTTAATTAACTAAAGACGTTTCCAAGTAGTTCTAACATAGAAAACAGGAACGTTTTTGAAGTAGTTTGACGTCATTCGGTTATTTAATGGTCTCATATTTCATATAAATACTCGTAATAATAATAATATTCTATGAGTCCCCATGTATTGACGAGTTATATTAGTCTACACAACATATATAACGAGATTATTATGTGTAGGTAACTGGTAATTAAACTTGATTCCATATTTTAACGACAATCATCAAGTAACCAATTATTACATTGTCTTATTGTGAGTAGGCAATCTCAAATTTTGTAAAGATTAGATGACTACTCTAACATATAAATAGACATACTTTTTGACGTAATATTGGTAGGGACATCTACAGATGTTTTAAGATTTAAGGCACCAATCAGATTAAAAAGTCCATCAGCATGCAAAATCCTGAATTCGATAAATATGTAATGTGCAATACTATAACAATAAAATTCATACGGGTAGTACACTTCGCGAGACGTCCTTGGCTGCGCCTGCGCACAATCCCCGCTCTTCGACGCAGCTCTTCGAGAGCTGCACGCTTAGGCATTTATCTATCATGACTAAGATGTTAAATGATAGATTGTTTAGTAAAATAATATTTTGTTAACCTATTGATCTTTTGTAGAGGTCTACATTTAAACATTAGCATTTGTAACAAATAAAATGTATTTCTGGAAGAACTTTATCATAATATAAAAAGAACTTGTCTTTACTGTTACAGACCCTTTATCAGTGATTATTTGTGTAGATAACTATACTTTCTTTTAATTTATAACAAATACTTTTCGGCTTATTTTTCATCCGTAGGTTAATCTTTTGATCTCAGATCCAAGTTAAGGTTTATCATTAAGACCCGCGGTCTTCAATAGATATGCAGTGATCATTTATCATCAGATGGACACACCCATCTGCTACTTTCAGATCATAAAAGCAAAACAAAGACCTAACTCCCTAAGTATGTGTGTGTTACCTCGTTAACAGAATAAAGAAAAACAAGTAGACGCCGAACGAAAGCTAATTGAACAAAAGAGTAAGTAATTCATCTCTATTGTACTAATGTGAGCAAGAAGTGAGAGTTACTACACAAGAAGTGGTTTGTTGTAACGAGGCAACGCTGCCATATATTAGAGTTCAACGCGTTCAACGCTACGGCTCGAGGACTTAATACTTCTAGTAAGGTTTACTATACATTTTGTTCATTTATTACTAAAAGTTAGTATTTATTTGATAGGCATATTGTGTTGTATATGTACATAAATTTATAGCCTCGTGAATAAATTATTTTAAATAAAAATGTTTTAGTATTTTCTTATAGGTACCATGTAATTTAATATAAGTACATACTTAACTACATTTTTTTTTAATATTTCCGTGACCTAAAAACGTAGGTATAAAGTAACCAGCCGAATTTTGAACTAGGAGTGATTTGTAGGGGGTCGAATAAAAAATGCTAACAGTACCAAATGAGAGGACATGTAAATCTCAAGAGGGTGTTTCAAAAATAATTTTGGTTTAGTTCTCAAATAAAAAGTTAAAAAAATATCAGAATAAAGACGAAAATGGACCATCTCCTCATCTCCCCTTATCTCCAAAACTACAGCGACATTATGCTACATGTTGACATTATGGTACATTTTACATATTTTCTCTGTCAAAATATACTTCAATTATTATTTATAATAAGAAATACACGGTCAGTGTGCCAACAGAATAATAAATTGGCACAGTTGCTTTTGTTACAGCATGCAAGTATCTTTCATAAGTTTTGTAATTCTATTGTGTCGGTGACCAACTGTATTAGATGTTTGCTTTTGTAAGCGGTATTTATCGTAATCCGTTCTGTCATGGTACAGAAGCTGCGAATTATAAAATGTTGGTGGGCATAGACGGATCTTACGATAAGGATTGTTCAATCAGACAGCATCCCAACTGCGTGGCGACGCGATTTAAATTTGTTGGTTTTGCTCGAATTTTCACGAAATTGCGACGGTTTGATTTGAATAAGAATCAAACGTTTATAATTCAATTAGATTGGTTTCTCACCTTCCCTCTGTTAAATTATATAAGACATAAAAATATACCCCTTCAATGTGAAGGTGGTAGAACCCTTTGTGGTTCGACTCCGGCTGCACCACTGCGGCACCGCCACACTTATTTCTGCCTCATAACAGAAGCGCTAAGCGCTGCTGTGTTCTGGTTTGAAGGGTGTTAAGGGAGACATACTTTTCCGAGGCGTTCCAGCTTAATCCTCACGGATAGTGGCGCATCTGTGGCCGATCTCAGGAAGGAATATCTAATCCAATCTGGGGTTGATTACAGATGTCCATGGGCGGCAGTAGCCATTTACCATCAGGTGGACTGAATGCTCGTCTTTTACTTCTATATTATAAAAAAAATTATCTGTTGCTCTAACGTTTCACCGTGTAATGCCGTGATTCTAATGTTACTTATAGTCTCTGCTCAAAAAGCCATGACAAAAATTATTTGCTACTTGAAAAGATGGTGTGTATAGATCATAAGTGTATCTATGTGATCCTATGTTCCAATAACTACCTTTAAACAAAGCATTCTCAATATGAGAATGTTTACGAAACTAACAGATCACACAGTTCTCGTTTTTTGTCAGTGACTTGCAAGTTACCTTATGATGTTTTCCTGCGCTATACCAGTTTCATGTTGCAATCAAAGAAATGTTTCTAAGAATTTTATTGTACACCAATAGCTAGTTTAACGCGTGTTGTTCTGTACTTAGGAACGATAAGTTTTGATTTCTAAAATATAACTAAAATGTTTTATAACTAGAATTTGGAACTAGTTGTAGAATGGAACCTTCGTTAATATAATAAACAAAAAAAAACAGGTGTTGTTTTCCGTTTGTTACTAGATATACATACTAGATACTAGATCTTAAATTTCTGCAAAAACATTATTCTATAAAAAATATCATAGTCAACACCTAATTTTCATATTATTAACAGCAGTTGTTTATCAATAATAGTGTGGACTCCTCTTACAGTATCCATGACATGAGAAAGTCCTGCTCATCTATAGCAATAACAAGCTTAAGCCTTAGATTCCAACATGATCAGGGTGCGGTAAACCTTAATTTATACCAACACATTATACTTCTGTGCAATGTAGTACGAACCGTGTATAACTGCGTGCAGGTTTTCGAGCACAGAATGTTTAAGTGATAATAATGATAACGACTGTGCATTGGCTATATCTAGAAAGGCGTCGCTGTCAAGGTGGTCAGCAATGTCAACTGGTCGTCGCATTGTCGCTAAGGAATTCGCAGACGAGGCAAGCCACTGCCGGATTGTTTATGCGACCCAAACAACTCGTTACTTGGACTCGGGAAGCCTAAAAATAATTTTTAAACGCGACGCATCGAGTATGGCACGCACTTTCGAAGGTTGGCGACTTACATGAGATATTGCCACTTCCTATCGTGCCTTATTAACTTTTTAGTCGACCGCAGGGGGTAATGGTTTTCGAGCGTATGTACGTAACTATGTACATATATCTCGTTGGCACGCCCTGCAACCCCAACAGCTTGAAGGATTTTAACATATGATGTGCCGTTTGAACCGTCTAATTTGAGGGAATTAATATTAATGTATAAAATTTTTTAAGCATTTTTATTTTACCGTAGGAAAGCCTGCATTATTTATCATTTATATCTTTTGATTTTGGAATGTGTATTGAAACAAAGGGAGACGAGGTATTTTAAGGTAGACTTAACCTGGTAAGTACGAGGCGGTATAATCTAGTTTCAAAGGTGAATAATAAGTAGTTTGTATTTATAGGATACTACAGGAATAATATAATATCATACAGATACATTTATTTTTAAGACAATTAAATGACAAGTAAAAATCTTCTAAAAATGTACATACATGCCACCCTAACACTTATTTATAAATATATATATCAAAATCAACAAATTCAACTAGTGTGATACGGGATCGACAAAATGTACAACTGGTTTAATATTACGTTTCAACCTGGCGTTCTCCATCGGCGTGCTTGGACCGGTAACCTGTGGACTAACAGCCAACGGACTTGAAATTTAAACAGTCTGATGGCTTGATGAGAGAGTCACTTCCCTTGATCCTGCACTCGTCCCATTCATCAGAGTCCAGCTCCTCAATTTCCGAATCTGTTTCAATGTCCTCATAGTTGCCTATCCCTATCCTATCTGGAGTTGTCGATTTCCATGCGCGGCAGTGGCTACTTACCATCTAGTGGCAGCATATTTGACTGCTACCTCCATATTTTATAACAGATGTTAAGATCTTTATTTTTTGCGGCATACCATTTGAATTATTGGTCATTAAATATCACCGAAAAATAACCAGTTTCGAAATGTTTAAGGAAAATATTGTGTTGTTTAATCAATAAGGAGACAGATAACCTTGAATGACTATTGTAATAAACAAATAAATTGCAGGTGATTTATATTTAACATTATAAATGGTTTTAATTCCCTTCATCGTCTCCTACGACAACGAATGAAAGAGAGTTACACTAGACCTATTTTCTTGCTAAATTTTGCTGTGTATTCAATAATGTTTTATCTATGTTTTCTTCAATTTAAGTAGTGGTTGGTTCACAATACTGACGTAACAGCATGGTAGATCTTTTCGTTAGATGAAATCGTAGCAGGTGGTCGATGTGATAACAAAAAATGCCAGATATAGAAATGTATAATTGATTATATTTGTATAAACTGAGAACTAGAATGTAGAGAAATTCTTACATTTCACGAAAGGTTCATTGTAACAAAATAGCTGTTATTTAAAAATTTCTACGGTTTTGTAAGCTTAATATCGTTCATTCCATGTATTAATTAATGACGTAATAGTTATGGAATAATGCAAGATATGGAAAAATAAACTAGATAAAACTGAGAAGATATTATTATAAGTATATTTAATTATCGTTATTGGTTTAGAAGTGTTAGAGTCGCTATAATCGAACCACAGGAGGTCTTCAACTTTTTAATATCATTATATAAGCATTTCACAAGACAAAACTTGCTTTTTAAAATAAAGAACAATGTTTCAGTGTTAACATTATTCTTCTTAGTTCTTTTTATTAATTAAAACTTAAAATTATTACTTCTTAATCTAACTCAAAGGTGACTGACTGACATAGTGGTCTATCAACGCACAGCCCAAACCACTGGATGGATCGGGCTGAAATTTGGCATGCAGGTAGACGTTATGACGTAGGCATCCGCTAAGAAAGGTTTTTGATCAATTCTACCTCCAAGGGGTAAAAGTAAGGGATAAAATAAAATAGGGGATGGTAAGGGATAGAAGGTAAGGGATAAAATAGGGGATGAAAATATTACTTCGTAACGCGAGCGAAGCCGCGGGCAAAAGCTCGTCCTCTATATACTCGTACTTCTAGATTGGATAATGTGTAGCCTTATTACGTCAACGATGGTGCTAATGGCTAAACAGGTGTTGGTCATTTGTTAATTCGTTCTCAAACACGGCTTTCTACGCAAACTTCCTTCCTCGTGCGCTTACTCGTGGGATATTCAATGAATATCTTTGCAAAAAATTTAAACGGATGTATTCATGTTTATTTAAAAACCAGCTTATTCGTTAAAATTTTTATGACATAAATCAATAATATAAATTTATGTTTATAGTTTTAACGAATGCAGAGCTGTAAATTTGATTAAGTTTATAAAATGGCTGGCGACAGGATGGAAAGTAAAGTAACGAGAAGGAATGTATGTGTGCATGCATGCAATGCATTCATAGTTTTCTTTTGTTTTAATTTGTAACAGTTAAGTAATTGTCTGTCAAACCTTAATTGATTTTTACGGGTATTTCAAACTAGGCCATCTAAATTCATAATTTAGATGTGTCTTAGATGGGAAACGAACCCGGAACTACGCATCGAACTGGCATGGCGATTGCCCCATCACGTAGGTCATTATACAAATAGTTACAAACATCTTAATGTGAAGGACACACCTCTTACAAGCGTGACCACAAACCGCTTTAGCTAAGTAAACATATCTAAAAACAAAGACATTTTCAATTAACACCTGTAATTCAATTTACGTTATGTGCGAGCTTACGATAACGTCGCGGGAGCTTTAAGCCGTTCCGCTTCCTTTACCCGACCTCAGTACAATGGCGAGTAGCTCCGACCATGGAGCCTTCTAACAGATAAGTGCAACAATGGACAATGTACGCTATGAGAACGCGTTAATGATGGACCTTGCGAACCGGTAGTGTGACCGCTCTATGATATCACATCAGACGGGACCTTTGATAACTAAAATAGAAAAATACTTTACCGTCTTGAACGGAGCCGCAATTCACAGTCTTGAATGGAGCAAAAGGATGATTTTATCATTTATTTTTGAATTCTTAACAAATAAAAATTATTTTTAGAGAATATTTACGTATGAATAACTAATATTTCGCAATTTACGTAATAAATATATACATAAGTATTTCAAACATTTTAGGGACATTTTAGAATGGAGACGTGGCAAAACTTTATTTACGCAACAATTCAATTCTCAAAACTGCTTACACTTTCTTGTTAGGAGTGATCAATCTATGTATTTTACTCATCTAAGGTTCGGACAAATAGTTTTATGACAAAAGAGGATATAGATTAGTTGAGGTAACATTAAGGTCGTTGCTAGACAGAATACATGCAAGGAATTATAATAGATGCGTCCTATTTGACCTATTACTAATGTAACATTTAGTTACTCGCTGAGCACAGACGATTTTGTGCTAATATGTATTTATGTACGTTACTCAGATTATGCGTTTATATTCGTGCACAGAATTTTCATACTTCTTATTATTTGGCAAGTTATCCATCGTATTGCTCGTGATTATCTAAATAACACTTACGAGATTTTGTGTCTTATGGGATAGCATAGCACATCTTATTTTCTAGCTTAGCGTAGGTTCGTAGTTTAGCATCTGATTCACAAACAGCTTAGCTTAGCACATCTCTGGTGGTTTATATGTTTATAGTAACTGAAGAATGCATACAAGGAGAAGATTGGACCGATTCACATAATATGATATAGCGTGTAGCGCTACCGTACAGGCATGTGTAAGGCGTACTTATATAAATCATCAGGGGCAGCAGCGTTGCGGACTGCATACGACACTGACACTTACCGCACTAATTGCCACATAAATCACAATGGGCTTAAACACGTATTCATACGATAAGGTCCTATCAACTAGCAATCGCGCAATCTTTCTACGGACGACTACTGGTCCCATCTGCATCGTAGGCTGCAATGTATGCAAATGAACAACCAATTTGCTCAACAGCATACATATTTAGTGTGGGCTCAAGGACTACGCGTGTTAACGTTTGTTTGTACTGTAATGACTAGGGGTGTCACCTTTATTGAAAAAAAAAACAATATTGCAAAAACCATAGATTAGTAAAGATACCTCGCCGCCTTGAAATTGAATGAAGCCACAAATGGCTTATTATCGTAAGTTCTTTTTTTGAATTCTTGACAAATAAAAACATTTTTAGAGAAAATTTACGAATAAATAACTAATACTGCGTAATTGACATGAATTTACATAATAAATAAATAATTATTTTAAATATTTTAGGGATATTTTGGCACGGAGACGTGGCAAAACGTTTTTACGCAAGTATTTCAATTCTCAAAACTGGGTACATTTTCTAGTTAGGAGTGAGTAATCTTTACTAATCTATGGCAAAAACATAAATATTTTACGAAAAAATATACTACATACATATTCTTCTTCGACCGGCTGTAATATAGATAAGAGTAAGACTACATCTTTATCTTTTTGCCGACCTATTTTGAACTATTGGAATGCATTGCACATTAAGTGATTGCGGAAGAGGGCCACAAGATTGAATTGCGGGTACTTTGTCGTAGTAAAATCTAAATATATATAACTCAAAGGTGACTGACTGACATAGTGATCTATCAACGCACAGCCCAAACCACTGGATGGATCGGACTGAAATTTGGCATGCATGTAGATGTTATGACGTTGGCATCCGCTAATAAAGGATTTTGATCAGTTCTACCCCAAGGGGATAAAATAGGGGATGAAAATATTACTTCGTAACGCGAGCAAAGCCGCGGGCAAAAACTCGTACTATATATTATCGTTTGGGTGGCAACCCTAAACAAAACTCCTAATTACGTATTGTGCTGCAAGATTGGAAGATATGAGCCATTCAGTTTTGACCACTCTATGGGAACTTCACTTAGTTTGATTGAATGTGTTTTGAGGTATTCGAAGGTAAAGTATTGTAGGACACGCAGGAAGCCAGTGGAAAACGTGAATGACAATGGATAATGCAAAATACTCGAGTTTTGCCTTACCCTTAGCATGAGCTTTTTTGTTTTTATAAAATGACTGTTTTAGTATTTGTTTCCGTATGTCCCATACATTTCCAATCAGTTCTGATATAGTCCGCTAGGGGCGCTTATTGGAAATGTGTGGGAAAATACGTAAGCAAATACAAAAACAGTCATTTTTGGAAAAAAGTAAAAACCCATTCTAAAGGTACTGTAAGCGATAAAAAATAAATATAACCTTTATCGTCCTGTTTCTTCGCTATCTGATGTCCAGCTGATGGTAAGTGGCTACTGCCGCCCATGGACATCTGTAATCAACCCCAGATAGGATTAGATATTCCTACCGGAGGTCGGCCAAAGATGCGCTGTTACCCCTGAGGACTAAGCTGGAACGCCTCGGAAAAGTCTGTCTTCCTTACCACACCCTTCAAACTGGAACACCGCAGAGCCTAACACTGCTGTTATTAGGTAGAAATAGGTGTGGCGGTGGTGCCGCCGGAGTCGAACCACAAAGGGTTCTGCCACCTTCAAACGACGACGACTGAAACTTTACGGACTGTTTCTCGCTGCTTTAATAACTTATTATATTACTTTTAACATTTTTCCCTTGACTATGTGTCTATTATAAATAATACGATAGAGTTAAATACACACATATCCGCGTAAAGGTACAAATCAGACGTTGCCCACATTACACTCCAGCGTTACATAAGCCAGTGTGTAATATTGACTCGTATTAAATAACGTATTTCGTAACCGTCAGTATACTAGTGTTTAAACAAAAATGCGATTCACCTAATTACTGGACGCTCGTTATAAAAATATTTTATTTAATTCTATAATTTTGATATTTTAGTCAATAAATAACATAGAAGAATTTGATTTCATTTTATATTTAAAACATGATATTAAATACTAATCAAAATAAATTAAACTATATACAAATAATTAAAGTACACAAACATAGTGCCTAGAACACTGGCATATATATAATTTTTTGTGCGAAATAGCTGCCAGCCCTCTGGTCACCCGATGCGAGGATAAGTCTAAAAGTAGAAGTAGAAGTCTAAAAGTTGTAGTAGTGTGCATAGAAGTAGTAAAATCGGCTTCTCGATCTGGAGGATCCAAGGCTTGAGTCTCAAGCACACAATACGGATTTTATTCGAAGTTATGTGTGTATAAAAAAATATTATCACTTATTTTCGGTAAAGGAAAGTCTCGTGAGGAAACCTACATGCCTAAGATTTTAATGAAAAAGTTCCTAAAGCTGTTGGAAGTCTACCAATCCGCACATGGACCGCGTTTGCAAATTAATTCCATAAATTAACTAAGTAATAGCTCTATAACGATAGCACTTTAGTTACAAGTGAATCATGGAAACCTAAAACAGATACGAAGTGGCTTAAATTCTATTTGTGAGATATTATCGCAAACCTTTCGCGCACTAAACGTTTCACAACCGGCTCTACTTGGCCGAAAATCGGTTAAACTTTGTGAAGGGAGCTAAGCAAAACAGATCAGATCGGGACCAACTAGTTATCTTGCTAACAAGAGTCAATATTTCATCGCGCAGTCTACACGTAGACTTTTCCCACGCAAAGCTTCGTTTGATCAAACTCGTTTTATAAGGGATGTGTATGTACTATAGGAGCATAATGAAACGTCTGTAAATCTACGGACTTTCTACTACAAATGCAAATAGTTTCAGTATATTATAGTCCGCGTAAAACTGCATGCCCGCTCTGAATATAGAAATGAATCGCGTCGCCATAGTAAATTGTATGACTACACCTGCTCCCAACAACTTTATAGCGGACTAGCAGTCTGGCGCAGACTATATTATTGTTTCACCTACGTCCTCTGACCTAAGATTCGAACTCTGTATATGATTAGTTATTAATTATAGCAGTGTTTATTTAATACCATATAAACGGCGCATTTGCTGTTTGCATTGCGTAATAAATTGTTGAAATATTTTTATTGTATTCAATGTCAGGCAAATATAATTTGTTTTTAATTCACTTCAATTAACACTAGTTAATTAACTAGAATAATATCATATATATTGGTTATATTTTGCTTAATAATCAAACATGAAGTAGTTATTATGCAGTTAGGTTGCCTCGTAACCACAATGCCTAGGTTTTAGCCAGATTGCCTACAAACCACGTTATTACGGTACCGTAATATTAGGTACGGTTTGTATTTTACGCCATTTTAAAGTGGTTTAATTTATTCTCACTGTTATAAAACGTTGAAGTTTTAGTGAAAGTGTAATTGGAATTGCTAAATTAAGTGTTTTATGAATAAATGCTACGTGAACGTTAATTTTGTTAATATTTGAATTAAAAACGCGCTAAGTAATGCGACAAAGAAATAAATAAATACAATACTCTTTAGGCTGTGTTCTAGTTTTCAAGTTTGTACTTAATAATTTCGTAAAGTACTTCTTATGGTATAGAAATAAGTAAAATTGTTCTTTTAAAAATTCTGTTTGGTTTCTGTGTTCTAGTTTTAAAGACTATGAATAAAGCAATTCCTACGTGAATTTAAATTTAATTTTGAACCTGTAAGCCCTTTTAGGGAGTGTCATATGATACATTTTTATATCCGTATGTATATGTATATATGTACGTCATGCACGTAATATAGAGTTTAATAGAGCTCTTCAAAACTAGATATGATGATGATTCCTCCAATGTTGCAAATGTCAGAGCATCTAAGAATACTTTCCATTTCGTGGTTATAAAGTAGACAGTCTTATCACTTTTCAAAATATAAATAATGGATCCTATGTACTACCATGACCATAGTTTTACTCATATGTGGACTAGCGCGCTATATTACTTATGTATTCGTAGGCACCTGTATGCTTCTAATAAATTAGCTAGCAAACGGTAGATCACTTGAACTAGTTTCTGGTATAGAATGTAACTTAAAGGGAACTTATTTTACGACAACCTTTTGAAGAGACTAGTTCGTTGACATTCGAGACAGTTTTGTGTCAAAGTAATAAATAATGTTCTTGGAATTACTCGATATATAGTTAATGAACTCTATTTAATTTTACACATAGCTTCATCAGGACTATCAGTATAAATACCCAAATCAGACAATAATATATAAAGATGCTTTAAAAATATATTTTCTTAAATATGGCCGTTTTACTTTACTTTGTCATATATCTTTACTTGACACAGCTTAGCCAACCCACTCGCAATATTATTTTTAACACACTAACTTTGTTGTAAAATAGTTTTCATCTATTAAACGCATGTATAGGTGGTAGTAATTTAATATCAGTATTATCCATTATCTAAAAGCCTATCAATAGTGCCCTCAGAAAGAGAAAAATCGTTTGTATCATCGTCTCATTATTTTTTTTTTCAATATTTTCTTTATCATTGTAACATTACCCTGAATTCGTTCTAAAATATTAAGAAATAATAACAAAGAATTTTCATTAGAGTTACGTCATTAAAGATTATGCCATCAAAAACAATGCTTGTAAAAAGATCCAAGTCTCGCCATTCAGTTCTTCTACCGTAAAAAGTTTTGAGATCTATGTAAAACCAAGCCGGTAAATGTATGCAGTCCCTACTTAAGGGACCTTCTGTCTTAAGGTATTATCTCACTATCTAACCTAACAACATCTCATGGGACCATACCAATATTAAAAATCTTTTATGTTCTAAATAAATTAACGTGGCAATCGTACTGCAAGTCACATTGTGTTTTCATCTTATCATATCGCATCACACAGGTAACATTAGTACGATTGCCACGTCGATTTATTTAGAACATAAAAGATTTTTAATATTGGTATGGTCCCATGAGATGTTGTTAGGTTAGATAGTGAGATAATACCTTAAGACAGAAGGTCCCTTAAGTAGGGACTGCATACATTTACCGGCTTGGTTTTACATAGATCTCAAAACTTTTTACGGTAGAAGAACTGAATGGCGAGACTTGGATCTTTTTACAAGCATTGTTTTTGATGGCATCTCATTCCTTTTTGTAGATATTTCTACTCTTTTCCTTTCCGGTACCTTCTACTAGTTGAATCTCAACAACAGATTTTTTAAAGCCAATTAAATTTTTGTAGTTAGTCTTTGTAGTTATGTAAATAATCTTGCCATTCATCATCACTTTCATTCGAACATGACAATAAATTAAATCAAAAAAAGTTACTATTTTGACAACTGAAATTATTCCCATTGTCCTCAGGAAAAAACATCTCTACTGATTGTGATTTATTTATTTATTTATTTATAGTGATTTAACGTGTCTTCGTATTAAATAATCGACATCCCTTACTTTCTTCTGAATATCCGACAAAAATCATTGGTAATCTTTCACTGACTTCGTCGGACTCCGGTTTTTTATATAAACCACAGTATTTACTGCTCTTGCTCAAATTCGGTTCAATTTATAATATACTTCTGACTTCTGAAATGAAATTAAATGAAATGTTTATTTAATAATGATAACATTCGTTTTAAACTTCTCGCATTTACAATAATAGTTCTGTTAGCTGTTTCAACCACAACAATTTGTTTAGGGGTATATAGCATCGCCTTCTGATGTAGAATTCCATTTGTTGATAAGAAAATATTGAAAGCTCTATTACAAAATTTCGTTCATCCATCTGATCTCATACCTACATTTGTTCGACTTGCTAGTTCCCATTTCAACACTTTATATTTTTGAAATTTCGTAAATACTCACTCTTATATTTGAGAAAATAAACATGTGTCATTCGTGAATAATAGTCGATAAATAATAACATGTACCTTGAACCGTTGAGTGAAGTAGCTTCCATGGGACCACATGAATCTGTATGTACGATCTCCAGTATATCGTTCGTTCGCGTTCAGAGGTTTGGAAATGGTTTCTTACTAGTCGTCATATCCGTCGTAATGTTCACATCATCAAGCCCGGTCATAATATTCTTATATTCCGGATTAATATGGGCTAGTCTTCTATGCCAATATTTATTTGACATTGTCAAATATCATATCGGTGATTTGACAAATTGTTTAAATTTATATATACCATGTACGTTGTGGCCAGTTGCGATGATGTTATCCATAGAGTTACTAATAGTGCAACCGTTTTTCAAGAAATTAACAGTAAATCCTTTTTCAATAAGTTTACTCACCGCTAACAAATTCATACTAAAATTATTAGTCTGCATTTGTCTTTTGCATTCAACTGTAGTTATTTTTAGAATTATTATTTGCAGAGTATATTAATAATACATATTTTCAGCTAGACTATATTTTTATTCACTTCTATTTAAAACTTAACTCACCGTACAATATAATTTTATATATAGCTATTATAGATTACAAATAATTTATATTAAAAAGGTTTCTTATAATAGTTTCCACGTTTTTTCCGGGTAGGTATTACCACAAAATAAAAACTAACAGAAGTCAATCTTCATACAAAGTGGGCTGGAGTAACGCACACATAGACACCACTTACCGACTAGTTATCTCGGGGGGACTCGACTCGACTCGTCAGTTCATTTTTACACGCATTTGTAACTGTTTTGTGCAAGCAATGGAGCAAAAAAATACCCTAATTGTGCAATGGACGGTTGTTTAAATTCAACATTAAACTGTGGATTTTCGTTTTTTTTATAGCTATCAATTATCAAGCCACTAGGAGCTGATATTTTTGGTGATCATGGCAAGAATATGTTATAAAGTGGCTATCTAAGCTCGATTTATATAACAGTTTCCTATTTCGAATCACTTGAAATGAATATAACTAAATTTTTGTAATATTGCGTTGAAATGTTAGGTACCTAATATTACGTAAGTTGAAAACATGATTTTTTGTTCGTATATATATTGGTTTGTCTTTAATGCCATTTGGTAGGTTTAGGTCTAAAACGGATAGGGCAAAAGGAATTGTGTAATTAGGGTAATCCTTTTAGAAGTTATTAGGGATTTTCCATTGTGAACATTGTAAATTTTTATATGTAAGCTTATTTTCATAGACATTTATTTATGCGCAATAAGGCCGAAATTTGCCTAAACACTTGTTTCCTTGGAAACAAACTTATTATTATTTTATAATACGGTGACAGTTGCTTTACCTCACGACAGTTATTGTATTTTGTGTATGTTGCCGTTAGATTGTAGAATACGTTAGCATACACATTAACTAGGCAGTCTTAAGATTAGCTAGAAAATATGCAGATTAACTATGTAGTTAAAATTTGAAACATCTTTTCAGACTTGTTCTTAGGACTAAAACACATGCCTTTTTACGACACGACGACGTAGTGTGATACATAGCGACATCGTGCCGCAAAGCGATATTGTTTCGTGAAAATATACAAAGTTTGTCGTAAATTCATGACACGACGACGCATCATAGCATGCATGGGTCGACGTCAAGGGGTAAAAATTGATACAATCTTCGTTTTGTACTTTAGGTAATGGACAAGCTAATCTGCGTTTTAACTGATTTAGGCACATTAGCCGTAACATCTAGTTTTCTTCTTATGACATTTGTCAGAAATTCGGAATGTTTTTGATATTATATAACTTTTTAGGGTTCCATACCCAAAGAGTAAAAACGGAACCCTATTTCTAAGCTGTCCGTTTGTCTGTCTGACATAGAGCTCTATTTCTGGATCCTTAATAGATAGAAACTTAAATTTTTTTACGGCATATTTATAATGGTGGCCGCTTTAACAACAAGTAATAAAAGTAAAAAGAAAAACTTTCAAATAAAGGAGAGTTGCCATACAAAGACCTTCTTTTTCTTTATGAAGAGGAGGAAACCTTCAAAAGGTACTCAACGACGTGGGAGTGACGCCGGGTTATGTGGGACTTTAGCCGCACTAAAATCCTTCGGTGGCCGTCCTCAACGTTTGTCGGAGAACTCCGGGATCTCCGACTGAACGCAACCGAAGTCCTCTAAGCGCGATGCCTCGATCGAGCTCTGCGTTGGGAGAACAGTTTTCGCTCCTCCTAAACTATCCGGTGTTTTTTTTTTTTTTTATAATGTAAGAGTAGCAGACGAGCATGCAGTCCACCTGATGGTAAGTGGCTACTGCCGCCCATGGACATCTGTAATCAACCCCAGATAAGATAAAATATTCCTACCTGAGGTCGGCCACGGATGCGCCGCTACCCCTGAGGACTAAGCTGAAACGCCTCGGAAAAGTCTGTCTCCCTTACCACACCCTTCAACCGGAACACAGCAACTCCTAACACTGCTGTTATTAGGTAGAAATAGGTGTGGCGTTGGTGCCACCGGAGTCGAACCACAAAGGGTTCTATCACCTTCAAACACTTTGTTCACGACGGTATGCGACTACACATACCGCCGTCCTTCCCGCGGACACTTATTGGACGGTTCGAGCTCCCTCTTGCCACTCCCAACTCCGGAAGCCCCCTTTTAGTCGCTTTTTACGACAGGCACGGGATATCGAAGCCCTTTTTTAGTCCAGGAACTACAGGGACAAATATATAAGGACCTGCTATTTTTTGGCGTTTTTCATTTTATCTATTGAACCGTAATAGATGTTACAGTTGAAATGTTCACAATGCATTATATGGCTGCTATAATATCAATTAGTAAAAATAAAAATAAAATAAACAAATGTTTTTGTGGTACGGAACCCTCAGTGTACGAGTTCGATTCGCACTTCACCCATTATTTGAATTGAATTTAAATTGAAGTTGGAATTGAAAACGTCTTTTGTCTCGAGAATAAAAACAATTGACGTCGCCTATAATAGTAGGGGAGCCCAAGACGGGATTTCGAGAGTGACTCGAACGCGGCAGATTAAGATATGGGAGATACCTTACATCCTATAGAGTATCTTAAACTATCCATTTGGGGGGTTCAACCAGGGAAGTCCATCAGACTATTAATAAAAAAATGTATTATCTATAGTAGCTTAATTACATTCTGAAAACAATAAATTTATAATCTGATGATTTGAGGGCGGCGTTAGGGAGTAATAAGGTTGCAAAAAAATCTATACCTGGACATACTCGAGTGCGGTAATTTTTTTAATATAAAGGAAATAATGCTAGAAAATATGCACTATCTGATAGCGCCATTTATTAGCTTGGATCCCTGGAAAGTAATGGTGTATAACAAACTAAAGGAAAAGGCAAATTTTATGGAAAATACATTATTCTTCATACATTCTCATTCTATTTTTTTTTCAAATCGTCAGTATAGAAAACCCCTCCACTAAATCGTCAGATGAAGGGTTATGATAAGTAAAACATCAGTTGGAATTTCCTGTATAATAATCTTATCCTGTATAATAATCTTCGAAGAGTCACTGACAGTCTTTCGAATCGAATCGTCAGTTTTTCGAATGGGCGACTCATCTGAGGTAGCTTCATATCCCCTTTGAAAATCTAATGCGCTGGTTACTTTTTTTTCCATTTTTACCTCTCGTATGACTATCCCAAACCAGCAGATAAACATATTTCCGGCATCAGAGATATATACTCTATCACTAACCTGCCGCGCCTTGAGTATGTCTGACTCTGCTTTTAACATCTTTCGAATCATCTAGACACTATTCCCACGGTGAATCGAAAAATATCACACAACCTTTTCTTCACTCTAACGTGTAATCTACACAATCGTATAGGACCTATCGGCGCTCGAGTTTCTACCCATTTAACATCATCGGCTCCCCTACTACTCTTACATTTCGCGGACAGAAACACAGATTCATTAACGGCAAATGTAACTTTGTCATCCTATATAACTTATATAGGATACAAAGTTATTTAATGTAGTTGGTGTATCTAGATAACTGGACAGAAATTGCAAAATATTTTAGTTTTCCCATGAGTTATATACTAAACACTAATTGTATTCTCAATTTCAACCTTCTATGTCTGCTAGAAGTGCCTTAAAGTTTTGATGATCGGTCAGTCAGTCAGTGAGTGAGTGACAAAATTACGAACTTTGACTACTTGTAATTCTTAAACTACTGGTTCAAATTTAATGAAATTTGAAATATACCGTGTCTACACAATGCTTGCTTGGCTCCTGAAAATTCAAGCTTCTAGCTTCATATGCAACGAAGTTACAGGGGGTCGAAAATGGGCCGAATTGCTTCGAGAAAAGTATGCTACGGCCGTGCCGCTTTTTTTGGCTTTGGCTCGACTTGGCGGAGGCACTGCCGTGCCTCCAGATATTTAGTCTCTAATCTTAAAACAATACCATCTTTATACAGAAGAAAGATTACGTTTTGACAAACAAATATTACGTATTAAGATTGGATCATCGTAGCCACTATTACATAAAACGTGAAATTTCTCTCCAAAGTTGTGTGTTGAAAGTAAATCCCTCGGTAATACCCTCGGAGTAAATCGAGATGATAATCTGCCTATTAATGCACACCGAAGTAGGCTGCTGAGCAGGCTCTTTCACGCCAAAGAATTCATATTTTAAGTATCTTTGGTTAATATCAAATACGGATTTACTTAATACTGTGTTATGTGTATCTCGTGTACAGAATACAAAAATAAGGAGTACTAAAGTTACAGACATATTATAAAAAAAACCGACTGCTTAATAACTCATGCAATTTACATGAATCCATCGATACCTCAGATGTTAAAAGCCAAGAAGCCAATTTGGCTGCATGACGTACTAAAAAATAAGACATGCGTGCATTAATATATGCATTAATATATGCGTGCATACGTTTAAAAATATTACTTTATGCAGTTGGGCTAAAAAAAATGCAAATTCATTATTTAGATGTCTACCAGGTCTGTTACCGAACTCTTTGTGTATCAGACCGATTACAATATGAGGCACTGTATTAAAATAATACACTTGTTCAAACTGATTAAATACATATCTGACTTATCTACGCTGCTCTTAGTTAGTATGATAAAAATAAACACTGGTGAAAGCTAAAGTTAATTGCATAATATGTACATAACGATAATAAAACGATTTGCCGAAAATTTTGTTTAAAAAATCTGAAATATAATTTACTGTAATTTGCTATACCAAATAATTATATTATATAACCATTGTAATGCTCAAGTGCATTAAATATTGAGTTAAAATTATAGAAAGTAAATGGATAAGGTAAATATTAATTAAATACCGACGGGCCATTTCGTGGTAAGCGTTTAACGTCGCGTAACTTTTTAAAGTTCTTTTCCCATTTTTGATAGCAAATTAAGATTTAACGATACTTATCTATGTAAGTATATCAGTTGTCATATACGTACGTCCGTATGCATGTACAAATAAAAGATAATAAATCGAGATTACTTCAGTATACGTCAGCATATGTATTTTTATTCTGTAAACCTATTATGTTTCAAAATAACTCAGTTAATCTATTTTTTATTCAAATGTATACTCTAATTCGAATTATACAACCTATAATGAATTTTACAAGCGTTCAATCCTAGCAAAATATATACATCAAATGCGAAGAATCCGGAAATATTTAATATTCTCAATATTTGCGAGGTTAATCGATAATTAATATTAATTAACAATTTGCATCGACAATATCGAAACCAGGTTGTTACCGACCCAATGAACAGCTGAATACAGAATCAGGTCGAACCTTGACATATGAGGATGAGGCGTATTTCGTATTCAAATACATTTACGTAAATTACACACTGGTCTTTTCTAATTATACTTTGTCATACCATTTTATAGCCGCTGTTGGTAATAAGCACTGAATTTTAGATGCATTTTATAGGTAGTGGCTGCAATCCTTTTAACGTACCTCATTTAAGCACGTGTCGCTCTTCACAACTGTAAGAGGTCAAAACATGATTTTGAATATTACATCACGCTACTCTATAAGGTTCGGAGGAAAATAGTAGGTAACGTTAGCAATAATTTATTGTAATCAATCTTAACCAAGCTTTGGCTACTAAAATGAAATTTGACAATTGATATCTTAAAGAATTGTCAAATTGCGAACTTTAGAAATCAAGTATTCTTTATTGTACCTTAAGTATGATTTGCATTTTGGGCAGTTTAAATCCAGGGCTGGTTTGAAACATAATCAGCGATTACAATTTAAAGTGCTTAATGGCTTTATGTGCTTTACAAAGCACGGAAGCGCGCCAACATGTTTCGCTACTAGCGGTCACCCATCTAATTCACGACCACGCCCAATGTTCCTAACTTTTCAGATCGGTTGTGGTGTACATAAATCTGAAGTAAAAATGCTTTGAAAATATAGTAGTAAATACTGTTCTTTTAAAGCGTTTATCAGGTTTAAACTCCAAATATTAGGGTCGGAAACCTTGACGTTAAAATTAATTAACAATTCCTTTAATGGTAAGGGAAAACATTGAAAATTGTTGTTTACTGGTAGAATGTAAGA
This sequence comes from Epargyreus clarus, assembly GCF_041222505.1. Classification (NCBI taxonomy): domain Eukaryota; kingdom Metazoa; phylum Arthropoda; class Insecta; order Lepidoptera; family Hesperiidae; genus Epargyreus; species Epargyreus clarus. The sequence continues at coordinate 14,226,699 of NW_027332212.1, forward strand.
CCAAATGCGATTAAGCGCTAACTTAAAAACACTTTCCTTTCTAAAAGCTAAAATAGATTCGAGGCAATAAAGCTTTCGCTGAAGTTACGAAACAACTTTTGCTTTATCTACCTTATTGAGGTTATTTCTCAAATATTCAGGCTTGAAACTATTTTAAACATAGGATTGTACTTAATAGTTCTCAAAAGGAATAAGCAAAAGTGATAATTGCCCGCTCATAAATAACTGTATCTAATAATAAGATCCCGTTTGAATTCGGTGACAGACGCATTGCTCCCTATCAGATCTAAGTTCGAATGTCTTGTGGACGAGTAGAGGCAACGGAGAGCCGTTAACACACCCTTCAAACCTGTACCCTTAGTACGTTACGTTTACTAAATCCATTAATCTGTTCCGTTTCAGTAGAATGAGTTGTCGAAAGCGCACCACTGAGTAAACGTAACAATAAGTAAGTGCTCAAGTGACGATGAACTTTTGTCTCCCTCACATGTTTGCAAAAAAGGGAGATAAAACATAAAGCGCCATTTTGTCATTAATGTTACTGACACTATAGTTTTTATACAAACCGCTAGGGGCGCTGATTGAAATACGTAAACGTATATGGGCAAATACGTAAACAAATACCAAAACAGTAATATTTGTCAAAACATAAAAACTCATGGTAAGGGCACAGCACACGCTACCAAGCAGTAACGGTACCGATGCCACTAGAGTAAACCATTAAATGTTCTACTTTAATGCCTTTAACTATTGATATTAGTAACAATTCATAAGCCCACAATGATTGTTTATAATGATAATATCTGGCTGTCTGAATAATGACCTTCTTTAAATAATTATTTTATGACACAAGTAAAACTTTGTAACTTTACATTTAATAACTACATAATTAATACTCATTCATTAACGCAATCAGTGTTTATAATCTTTATGAGCATTTAGCGATAGAAAACTTTTATAGCTCATCAGAAAATGATAAAATCTGATTATAATCAAGTTAATAAATACTGCAGTACAGTCCCACGCACTTCGAAGCCACCATTGACCTAGAAAGCTGGTTTAGTCAAGTGCACATGATTTGACCCGCGTAATGTATTCATGCGTCTTTACATGAACAAGTACAATGTTGCTTAGCAGCTTTTATACATGAAGGTAAGCCGCGGGACGTGTGAGGCTATGGATTTATTATGAACGTATTTTTATATGAATCCATTTAATAAATGTAATATTGTCAGATAACAGCTTAAACAGGTGAATCTAGAAACTTGATACTTTACACAGAATTTTCTTATGTAACTCATCTAAAGCAAACAGGAAAAATTCTCGAAAAAATGATTTTTAAAAAGCTAGATTAGCTTACGTATAAATTGAAAGCTTTTAAAATAGGTTTTCTAGTGTAGCTTTCCTAAACTAAACTGAAAATGTGAGTGTATTTATTTACTACTTAACGTACAGTTGTAAAGATTCGTAGAGTTTTATTTCAAGAAAATTTAAAGTTCAGTCATATAATTTTACTCACTGCGACTTCGACCTAATTCGTAAAAAGTAACTGGCATTTGATTAAGAAAGAAATAAAACGGAACCCACAATGAAAATAATAGTTTGTCATCATTATTTACAACAATATTTGGTTACGTTGCATAATAAGTAAGAATGCAACCCACGTTGCAGTGCGTTAGCCTTAAAATACCGCACAGATTACAAATAAATCGATACATATCAAGAAGCGCGGGAAAGTACGACGTGATTGTTGTACGGTATCGGATCTTTCACTTTCTACCCGAATTTTGCGACACTAACCATTGTTTTGCTCGATTTCTATTTAGCTAAAGATACAGCTAAATAGTTTTGATTACGATCGATCGCTTTACTTTTTAGTGAGTTTTTTTGATTTTGTGTGATAATATTTTAGGAAGGTATCGAGTCTGAAAGTAATTGTGTTTAATATGTCTATGTTATTTTTTTAAAAGGCTTTTACAAAAGCGCAAGTAGAACTTTTCTTGAAAGCTCGCTATGAATTGGCGACTCAGGTGTGCAAATGTCTAGATGACGGTGACTACTTTCCATCGGATAGTTGATATGACTTATTGCCGGGTCTAATTTAATAAAACAGCTCTAATGAGTCTTTGAGATTACCTTTTACATGTTTTATGTAAACAGGGAAGGTATAGATCTTATTGTCCCAAAATGTCCCGATGAAAAATCTATCAACGTTTTTGCAGCTTAAACTAATTACTTTTTGACAACTCCGAAGCGCATAAGCACTGTCGACTGGCCTCTAGTCTTCATATTAATATTAAATAAGTAGTATAATAATTCATTTATTCAAATGTTGTACATATGTATGTGTAAGAATGCGAGTTATTTGTAATTAATAGCAATTAGCTTAATTGCTTGATATCTTACACTCATCTGTAGCATCTCTTGCCAAATTTGGCTCATCGCGCATAGCATGGCCTTAACTGGCGTTGAAACATTTGGAATGTAGTGCGTAACTTTTGTTTTTAAAACAGTTGCACGGTTGCGTTCTTCCGCTTTATAGACATTGTTCCAGTCATTGGTTAATGATTTAATCTACCGGCACTATAATGACTTATCTATTGTGGAATTCACTATGTAAGAAATGCTAAATATTTTTAATATCAAACGTGATCATCAAATGAAAATTTTGATCAGAAAGATTTCGTAAATTAATATCTTTATCTGGTATGATTTTTTTATATCATATGAACCATCTTTACAGTCCTAAATACTGGCTTATATTATATTCAAAATATAAACAGTAAAAATTGTTAAATAAAATAAAATGTGTTTAATTTCCATATTTTATAGTCAATTCACAGAGAAATTAAAAAAAAAGATCGTTCTCGTTTAGTTATAAATTAGACCTTTGATTGATGCATTTTACAAATCAACGCTGGGTTCCACCCTGCGCAAGTGGAATTTTAGTAAACAAGTCATTAATTGGCCTCCGGAATGATGAAATAAATGCAATTGTATTTTGCTTCAACTTTTTATATTATTTTTAAAGTTGTTTATGCACAGTTCGTATTTTATCTTGTTTGCCTATCTTAGGCTGTAAATCTACGAAGCGCGCTCGGATTCTATTTTATCTGTGGTTTATTTTTATCTGTTCTTTGGCTTCGAATTTTGTTTACTCTTTTTGTAAGCTAGATATTTGCTTGGCTAGGGTAATACGATACCAACTTTTACTTTTACCAATATTATTTTTCTTTTTTATACTGAAACGCGATCCGTGTTGGCGAAATTTAAATAAAATTATGAGCGAGCTTATTTGCGTCATAATTATGTATATTTTATTACATAACGATGATTAAACGCCTTTCTATCTAGTAGTATTAAAATACACCCATAAAAGATCTAAGACAATCACTTGACCACTTGGCAACTTGAATAGATACTTACGGAGTGACCATGTAATGTAATATTGATTGTATTCGTACGTACTCGTATGTATGCCTGTTTGCCTCCTTCACGAATAAATTAATAGTCAATTCTGTACTTAGTTCATACAAATTATCAATTAAAATATTTCGTTGCTAACAATAATATACATACCAAGTATGATAAATTGAAGGCTTGATGAAAATTAGTAGCCTAAGTTATTTTTTAAACTTAGGTAATTATATCTATCTAGTAGGCTATGGTGATCCGTTAAAAGTCAAAGTCGTGCTAACCTGTGGCATTTAGAACTAACTATTAGGTATCTGAGGTCTATTACAAATGTCATGTTTTTGCTGACTATGCGCAAATTTTCTGATGTCATAGGAAAAATGATTGATAAAGTTTTTTATACCTTAGTGAGTTTTTATCGCCCGTTTTTTCATAATCGTTATATGTAATGTTTAGCTTGCCAGAGATGGAAAGACAATATCTGTCTACCACAAATTGTAAAATTGCTACCTTAGCAAAGCAAGCAAAAATTGAATAGATTACTTTTCTTACTAAATATCTAATCAATACCTTATTGCGTGATTAAATTTAGTTTCTGGCGTAAGTAAACATGAAAATAAACACATATGCTTCATAATACATATTGTTCTGTTTCACAAAAACGTTCAAAAAGATATGAGACCCGTGATATACGTTTTCTTCTTATCACATATTTCTTCAGTCTGATTTATTGTTCCGATGTTGCCATAACTTGAAAAGTCAGCGCCTACATGCTTATTTTTCAACTGTTTTTAACAGACTGCAGATAGACAGGGTAATAATTTTCAAGAGTATCTATGTGTCTCATTCTTTGGCACGCTTTACAGGACAAACGGCTTGACGGATTTTAAAATCCCTTATTCCTCTTGGTTTAAACTAAGAGGTGTCGTTGTCATATAAGTTGTGAGCATAGATTACTAAAGTTACTTCGCCGCCTTGAAATTGAATGAAACCTCAAACGGCTGATTTGTAAGTTATTTTTTGAATTTTTGACAAATAAAAAAGATTTTTTAAGGAAATTTACGAATAAATAACTAATACTGCGTAATTTACATAATAAATAAATAAGTACTTCAAATATTTTAGGGACATTTTAGCACGGAGACATGGCAAAACTTTTTTAAAATTACCACTGATAATTACATTGTTGTAGTAATTTTCATATTACATTGATAACTGGTTAAATCAAAGACCACCTAATACTTATTTTCCATACACTAGTGACTATGTTTCACGTCAGAATATATCAGAATTAATTTCCCTTTTAATATGCTAATTCTGTACCTACCTCACCTACGAATTTGCCTATTGAGCGTTAGGTCATCGCCGATTTAAATGCTTAAGTTGTAAATAATGATAATACACTTAAAGCATATGTAATAAGGCGTAAAATCAAAAAGGTTTTATACTGAACAGTATGCGGCCTTTGACAAGGTCGAGAGTTGAATTTTTGAGCTAACAACTTTGACATTTCGAAAACTGGTCGTCTGCTTGCCAAATGATTTGAGTTGGGGAATTTGGTCACTCGTAACACGGATATCTCGTATGTTTTAGTTCCTCGTAAAAAAGGCGTTGAAAAAGTCGTTAGCCGGCTGCCGAGGATGTTTTTTGAACGTGTCTGTATGTATGTATCTCTCACACCCTGTAACCCAAACGGTTTGATGAATAACATATAAAGTACCATAGAATTGTGGGAGTGACATAGGTATATTAAAGCAGTTGGATTTTTTTGTTAAAATAATACTTTACTTTTTAGCAAATCCGTTGAGTTCTTTGCCGGATCTTTCCGGTTATGGCCATATTATAAAAATATTGTAACTAATAATTTTTAGAAGCCTGCGTAGAATAAAAAATAAATACCTACATTTCATTTTGTTCCCAAAGTCAAGGCAGTAATGGGTTGATGATGAAAGAAAAATAATATAAATAACAAAGCAATGTTGTAATTGTAATTTCTTTATAGATCGGTTCTGTAGATCAATTCTTATTCCATCGAATAAGTAACTCGATTGCGTCTATTACTTACGATAAGAACTTTTTGATGAGCTTGGATAGATACGCTACCAATCAGATTACAAACCGAATCAAGATAGATAGGATCTTGTCTCACTGTCAAGTAGCTATGAGCCAAAGATATATTTCTTTTTTTTATAATATAGGAGTAGCAGACGAGCATGCAGTCCACCTGGTGGTAAGTGGCTACTGCCGCCCATGGACATCTGCAATCAACCCCAGATAGGATTAGATATTCCTACCTGAGGTCGGCCACAGATGCGCCGCTACCCCTGAGGACTAAGCTGAAACGCCTCGGAAAAGTCTGTCTCCCTTACCACACCCTTCAAACCGGAACACAGCAGTGCCTAACACTGATGTTATTAGGTGGAAATAGGTGTGGTGGTGGTGCCGCCGGAGTCGAACCCCAAAGGGTTCTACCACCTTCGAAGATAAAATTAAGTAGAGTAGTTGGTAGAGCTTAAATAACACTTTTATTTTACAGTATATCGTATTGTGTGCATTTCTATGTACCTGTAGTTATCCGTTTTTTTCAATTATTGCAAAGGTACTAGCACTACTAAGTAGTGTTACTTCCACAAAACACTAAAATAAATAGCTCATAGTGCTAAAATCATCTAATATAAGCCTCATAAAACCAAAAAAAAAGTTTGTAATATTTTAAAATAATACAGCAATCTTAGCATAGAATTACGTATTTTATGTGGTATAGTATATGTACCTATTTAATAGGAATCCGCCGGATGCGTAGTTAACATTATGCAATGTTGTTTTTACAACATTAAAGGTTAGATGGGTTTACTTGGTAAATTTGGTCAAGGTTTCTTTTGCTAAAGATAGTACAAAACTATAAACATAAACAAAAACTGTATAAAAAGTGTCTAATGGAAATCTAGATTATTTTAGCCAAAATATGCACAAATGGACCATTGTCTTTTTTAAGTCTTAATACCGTCTCATTCTTTAGCACACCAATTTCTGCCTAATAACAATAGTGTTAAGCGCTGCTGTCTTGTGGTACGGGAGACATACTTTTTTGAGGTGTTCCAGCTTAGTCCTTAGGGTTAGCAACGCATCTGTGGCCGACTTCAGTTAGAAAACTATCTTATCTGGGGTTGATTACACAAATCTATGGGCGACAGAAGCCACTTACCATCAGGTGGACTACATGTTCGTCTGCTACTCTATATTATAAAAAAGCGAGAACATATTTTATCGCTTTTCGTTCGTGGTTGAATAAATCTGATTGCATTTCTCATAACAGAATGCAACAGTCATCGTCGTAAACGAACAATGAATAGGAAAACGATGATTATGCAAAACTACGAATTGTATTACGGAGAAAGCATCGCTTTTCATTATATGCTTAAAACAATGTTAGATGCATTGTCATGAATAACATCTCATCAAGTATTTACTGTACCACTACTGGGCGTGGTCCTCCAGGCAGACAGATACAAATAAGTTGAGCAGCATAGTTTAACAGACTACACATACCACTTAGAACTTTTTTATTTTTAGTGGCATGCAAGTTTCCTAACACAGATTGGCTTACCGCTTAACATGTAATAATGATTACTTAATTGGTACCTACATCATTATAAATAATTAGATGTGTGTTGCCAGCGAATGAACCCGAAATTCATATCAATAGGATATCAGTATGTACCATATTGTATAACGGATCTCTGTAATGAGAGGCCGAAAGTATTTATATTTAGTTCATGCATACATTTGTTGTATGATACTTGTTACATTTTTCTATGTTTATTAATAAGAAATAGATAATATTTTTACTGAAGTAGAAATTTTAAAAGGTTAATTCATACACCGTAATCTCATACGAAGACTTTAAAACCACGGTTATTCTTCTTAAGTAATCTTAATGGATGTGTTGAAGTAATTAGAATAATTTTATTGTCCAATTATAAATGAAAAAGCGTGTTTAAGCAGAATATATGGTTACGGTTAAGTATCTACTCATAAAGGTAAAACAGTTTTATTGCAGTATTTAAGTACAGCTCTGCAATAAGAAACTACTAGAGAAAGTCGGTACTTGGTGACTTAATATGTCATTAGTAACTTGCGTCTACGAATGACTTATACAAAGTACGAAATATTGTGTGATTGGGATAAGTTCGATATAGATATAAGTATGTCAATAAGCATACTCAGTCTGTAACAAAGTTGATCCCTGTATATTATTAAATTTGTCTTATTATACTCTTAAAATCCGATGATATCGAACATACGCACTAAAGATATGTAAAATCAAAATAATAATATTGTATTCTACTTACTATTCATTTCATATGTCAGATAATAATATATACAGGTGGTAGAACCTTTGTGGTTCGACTCCGGTGGCACCACTGCCACACCTATTTCTACCTAATAACAGCAGTGTTAGACGCTGCTGTTCCGTTTTGAAGGGTGTGGTAAGGGAGACATACTTTTCCGAGGCGTTCCAGCTTAGTCCTCAGGGGTAGCGGCGCATCTGTGGCCGACCTCAGGTAGGAATATGTCCATGAGCGGCAGTAGCCACTTACCATCAGGTGGACTGCTTGCTCGTCTGCTACTCCTATATTATAAAAAAATACGGATTACAGAATAGTTTCGTGTTCCACGTTACGCAGGACAACAGGCAAATAGCATTGGATAATTATTAAACCTTGTCGGCATATTTTAAGCGGTTTGGAAATATCGCGGAATAGCTACTAACCAAATCTTTCATCAATCCACGTTAGAACAGCGTGGTGGAGTTTTCTAGTTAATAAAACAGAGGAATATATAAAATGACTTAGAGACTAATACATGTTTGTTGAAATTATACAATTTAAAGTACTAACAAAATATGGGCTATGTCTGAATAAAATGGAAATAAACAAATAAAATAAATAAAATTTGTTACGATACACAATAAATACAAAACAATGAAAATAAAAATCCTCTTTTAGTATAGACGTAAAAATAATAAAAAATCAGTAATTAACAATGATAGGCTTGATCAACTGAAGTTAAAGAAAGTTAGCCTTTTCCTTTGCTTTGGCTATTTTTAGTATTTTTACTGTGAACAGTTGATTGAATTAGTGAATTGTTTGACATGGTTGGCTGGCTGGCCGGTTGTGGTCAATGTTGCATGCTCCAGCGGTCGGCTAATTAAACGAACGCTAGGACAGGACAGACCAAATTACTGTATATATGTATGTTTATGATAAATTGTGTGAAATATATTGGCCTATTGCTTGTACTCTTGTGTTGCTATTTTTGAGCATTATCAAGAACTATTTTAATTTAGTTTTTTATTTTATAAAATTACAGTAGGAAACGGGTACCACTTTTCGTCAGATGGACTGCTTCCATCTGACAGTATTGACTATCAAAGGAAATCTGTAGTTAATCTACGTAGATTTGGAATTATACCTATGGTCCGTCACAGATGTGACGTTATCCCTGAGGAATACGTTGGAATGTCTCATGTAAGCGTCTTCTTTTTAACCTTGTCTTCAAACCAGAATACCGTAGCGCTTAAGACTGCTGTTGGAAGGCAGAAATAGTGGCGGTAGTGGTAGAATTGAACTACGACGAGTTCTTAAAGGTTTTAAATTAAGGCTATCGCATGCCAACGAACTAACAACTAATGAATCTAATTATTATTGTTCGATTTAATCGTCCAAATTGCCCCCAATATCCTTACATAACAGTAATCGGGTGTATTATGTGTTTATTTGGTTATTATGATATGTTCCCGCGGCGGTCGTCCGGAACGGAACATTTCGCAACAGTGCGGAATCCGCTTTCACGCGCCAACACCTCGCTGAGGTCATCTGCGTAGCTGAATGTAGATAATATATGTTGTCTATGCTCTATGGTCACTAAGCTTTTTTTATTGGGTCTTGATATCAAGATCTAGGATTCCTGCGTTTTAACTTAGTTTCTTTTTTTCGATTTGTAGCCTACTTTTAATAGTCCTTTTCGCTCATTTTTTTTACATAAGTACCTACCTACTTAATTTTGCAGTATAGGATAGTCTGTTTCTTCATATTTTTTTTGTATTTTTTTCAAATTAAAATAACAATATATTCACACAACTGTGTTTTTTAACTTTTAAGTTTATATTATTTTTAAATTAAAAATAGACATCCAACATTTTTGTAAGTTTACAAAGAATTTAAAGTAGCTTGTTTTTTTCTGTAAATGTACTCAATATATGGTTTTGGTTAATATTATGTAACACCGATCCGTCTTCAAGGGCTGTGGTTACACTGGTTACAAGCCCGCAAGCGTTGCGTTATAAATTAACGTTCTAACGTGAATGAGTGAAATGCGTTAAACTGATTGACGCGCGTTGCAATCTACACACGCCTTTGTAATACTTGCAATTTCTAAAGGAGGTTACTCACAATGCTATGTATAACTTAGTATTTATAGTCGTTATTATAAGTATTTTAAAAATAAAAAAAAATGCTTTCCACATAAAATCTTCCTACTGCGTTATGAGTGCACTGACAACGGCACACACACAACGACGCAATGCACACAAAGACGAGTATGAAGCATATTCAAAGTCTTAAGATTGCGTAATAAATTTGACATTTATAGGATACTGGCGATTACTAAAACTTAGACCATCTTGAAGTTGAAGACTGAAGCAGTCTGCTTGTTAAATTTTATGGTAGTGGAGAACCCTTTGTAGTTCGACGGCGGCACCACCGCCACACGTATTTCTGCCAATAACAGTAGTATTAAGCACTGCTGTGTTCTGGTTTGAAGGATGTGGTAGGGATACATATTTTTCCGATGCGTTCCAGCTTACTTCCACTTACTATCAGGTAAACTGCATGGTCGTATGCTACTCCTATATTATGAAAAAAAACGATATTTTACCAATTGGCAACTATGTATATTGTAGTTGTCATTACAATGTTACCAAATCTCCGGTTTGCCGTTTAAAAGGCAAGTTATTTAGCCTAAAGCGATATAAGCTCTAGACATTGTTACTAGAAAGTGATTCAATAGTTATGTAAGTTTGAGTTTTTTTTTGAGTACACGAGTAGGTAAGACTCAATATATAGATAATTAATATTTATAATTTCTAAATTTGGTAACGGATACAAAGAAAGTGAAAACAATTACTGTTCGTAGATTGCCAAATTAAAAATTAAATTGATAATAAAAATGCATTTTAATATAATAATTAAGATAATTAGTGACGTAATAATCTTTTCGGCTGCTGAATGTGCGTCGTGATGATGATTTGACCGACCCCAAATAGGACAGAAATTGCATCAAGAGTATTATGACGGTCGTATCTGACTCCAAATATTATAATATGAATTATTATACGTCCGTTATCAATATTCAACCTATTGCATACGATTAACTATATAGTTGTGTATTATTGTTATGTTCTATTGAAGTGTGCAATAAAGAATATTCTATCTATCTATCCAAATTTTGACTACCTACTATCGAATAAAATTTGTTAATTTTTAGTAAGCGAAGTTGTTGATATTTTGTAGGCAAAACATTGGATAGATAGATTATTAATAACGGGAGATAGCTGATTACAGATGTTGTTAAAATAATGGCAATACAATTCTGTTACAACAGAACCATAGACAATTCCGTTCTACCACCATAAAGTAAATACACTCTATTCTCTATGGTCCCTCGTTGCCGTATACTATGTTATTAAAGTATTAAATTATTCAATCGCTACATAACACTGTTACGCGGATACCTGTTTGGTCAAGCCATGAAGTTATAGGTAAATATGGAGAACACACTTCGAATACCTACTTGAAGCAAAACCTATGTATCACCATCTCGCTCTCTGTGGGCAGACCCTCTCTGTCTAAGTAGGGTAACCTTTATTTATTTTGGCACATAGGGCCAATGTTGCCACATTACCGAATCCTTAAGAAATGGGATTATAATTCGTTGAATTGCCAACCCAGATATGCATACGTGACCTACGATTTTGGGATTTTCAATTGAACTAATCATAGTTCAAGTATTTATTTAAAGGTAAATTATTTGACAGTGTTTAATAGAGTTGCGCAAAATGTATCACTAAAGTGAAAAGAGTGATATATATCTTTTGAACTCAGTGATATATATCACTCTTTTAGCTCAATAGCTCACTTTAGCTCAGTAGCTCTGTAAAGATACGCGACATTTTATATCAGTATATCAGAGAATCAGATCAAAATGTTTTGACAACATTTTTGATTCCTATAATTAATACAAAACTGGCAAGAAATTATATATGAATTATCACAGCCAACGCTATTTGTATATCCCGGTTTCCATGTTCTTAGCAATAAAATATTTTAATTTAGTGTTTAATACGTAACCGTAACTGTTATATATCTCAATCAACGCATTTGACTCGAATCAGGCTCACTACTCACTCTCAGTCAGTCGCTCATTTGACTCATCGCTCACTCGCGAGCTAGTATAACACTGTTGAGTTGAAGAAGATCTTATATCCGGAATCGTTTGAATCTATGAACTAAACCATGTGATGCGGATATAAAGATATAATTCATATCCGTCGGAGTTGATGAGTGATTAGCTCTTTGGTGAAGATATATATCTTTTATATCACTCACTCGCGAGCTACACAATTCTAGTGTTTAACTTCTGGTTAGGCTAGTGTGGTGACTAATTCTAAGAATTTTCTAGGAGATTTAAAGAAGAAGATAGCAATACTACACTAGAAAGAGAGGTCGGCCCACAGAAAGCGGGATGGAGATACGTAGGTATTTGCCTCAAGATTTTGTTCTAAGTGTGGCCTCCATATTTACCTATAACTTCATGGGTCAAGCAACAGTTAGCCGATTGACTGGGAACGTTGGCAGCCATGAATGAAGCGTCACAGATTAAATAATCAATCAATTAATATAATCTGTGCGTATGTGGATAATTGGGAATGATATAGAGCTGTTTATTTTACTTGGGCTTTGAGGAAAAAGTAGACTTTATTTTTTTTTTTTATTTTATTTGAACAAAGAAAAGTAGACGATACATATTAAGTAATACACTGAAAATAAAAATGATCATTTATTAAACTGTGCACGACATTACTATATTATTGATAAATATGTTGTAGGTATGTTTTACTTCATCCATATTTAGGTACAGTAAAATATCATGCTATATAAGTAATCGAGTATATTTTTATTTAATTGGGTGTTGTTATTTCAACAGTTCTAATTAAACTAAAGACCTTGTCCAACGCCACTTAACAACTATTTTTGAGGCTCTAATTGTATATATTTATATATCATTATGTTATTATCTATCAAATTATTTGGTGTGTTGCATAAAAGTACCATTATAAAATCATCGAGGCTTGCATCACTTGCACTAAACATGCTATTGCATTGCAACTGACCGGCATGTTGTCAGACAATACGAGTAAATTTAAACTTAATTCATTTGAAATAGAGCCGCGTATCGCATTTGTTAAGGCAGTTCCGTACTGTTGCAAGTAATAGTGTCACCTAAATCCGTATATGAATGTTGCCGTTTACAATATAGTGTTGCTATACTTGGAAGTTCGAATAAGCCCTCGCCAAATAAATTATTTGGATATGTAGGTGAAGATATCCTTTCGATGACCTTGAAAATAGTTCTTTATAGACCTTGAAAACTGTATTATTGTTATAAATATATAAATTCAGATTATTATGTTGATAAGAATTTGACAATAACTAAATACTGAATAAGTATTTTTCCTTATATAATAGCGTCGAAAATTTTCCTTATATTGTCAGATTTTTTCAATGTTGTCTATGATGAAATATAACTACACCAAAAATTCTACGATCAATAAATTTAAATCCTTATTATGAACCTTAAGGTACCAGCCCCAATAATAAGAGGTACAACAATTTTAAATTTTAATTATCACCAATAAACGAATATGTGACTGGCTATTAAGGCCGTCTTTAAACAAAACAAGATGTTTTTTAATCTGTCAAATTTTGAAAATGGAAAGTGCACCTGACATCTCGTCCGACTCCGCCTACTTACGTCAGCACCTTCCTCCGATACCACTTTCTACACACGTAACTATTTGTTTGGTCAATGCCCGAACTAATATTAATATGTACTTGAGCAGGTGTATGATATACTATGGTCAGCAGGCAATATCACAACAGATAAAACAAATATTTTTGTAATAATCTAAGTTTTGATCCAAATAAAAAAAAAATGAAATTAAATCTAAAACCTTAGATTAGTAAAGATACTTCGCCGCCTTGAAATTGAATGAAGCCACAAACAGCTTATTAGTAAGTTCTTTTTTGAATTATTGACAAATAAAAACATTTTTAGAGAAAATTTACGAATAAATAACTAATACTGCGTAATTAACATAATCTATATATATAAAAGTGAAAAGATACTCACGTTCAAAACGTATTAATCAAGGTTTTGACTAAACTACTGAAGCTACAATCATGAAATTTGAAATATAACTTTATTTTATAATGTAGATGCGCACTAAGAACGGATTTTTTGATATTCCACCGTTAAGGGGGTTAAATGGGGGTTGAAAGTTAGTATGAAAGTCCGTCAGTTTTAAAGCAAATTGGATTAAAATTGGTATTTAGGTTTCTAATTTAAAGTAATAAAAATCTAATCTGAGGGTTTTTCCAAAATCAACCCTAAAGGTGGTTAAATAGGGGTTGACAGCTTATTTTAAATTTTTCCATTTTGGAAGCCAGCACTATGAAAGTTAGCCATTACTTTACTGGTTAGATATAATAGAACTTTAGTTCTACCGTTTTTGGAAAATCAACCCCTATGTGGGTAAAATAAGGGTTGTAAGTTTGTATGGAATTCCCCCAGTTATGATGTTAACTCTATGAAAATCGGTATTTGGGTTTTCGATTAAAAATAATTAAACACCTACTTCACCATTTTTGGAAAATCAACCCTTAAATTGGTAAACTAGGGTTGACAGCTTATTTTAAAATTTTCCAATTTGAAAGCCAGCACTACGAAAGTTAGTCATTGCTTTACTGATTAGATATAGTGGAACTTTAATTATACCGTTTTTGGAAAATCAACCATTATATGGGTTCAATAAGGGTTGTAAGTTTGTATGAAAGTCCCCCAGTTTTGATGTAAACTGTATGAAAATCGGTATTTGGGTTTTCGAGAGAAAATAATTAAACACCTATTTCATTATTTTTGGAAAGTCAACCCTTAAGTTGGTAAAATAAGGGTTGAGAGCTTATTTTAAAATTTGCCAATTTGGAAGCTAGCACTACGAAAGTTAGTCATTGCCTTACTGGTTAGATATAGTGGAACTTTAATTCTACCGTCTTTGGAAAATCAACCCTAATGTGGGTTAAATAGGGGTTGAAAGTTTGTTGGGAAGTCCGCAGATTTTGAAACAAAGTCTATGAAAATTGGTATTCAGCTTTTTGATTGAAAATAATAGAACACCTATTTTACCATTTTTGGAAAATCAACCCTTAAGGACGTTTAATAGGGGATGGAACTTTATTTTAAAAACCGTTAATTTGGAATCAAGGACTGTAAAAAATGGTAATTGGCTTTCTGGTTGGGAATGATAGAATATTTTTAACACCATTTATGGAAAATCTACCCTTAAGAGGGTATAATAGGGGTAGAAACTTCGTTTAGAAGTCCGCAGATTTTGAAGCAAAGTCTATGAAAATTGGTATTTTGCTTTCTGGTTGTAAATAATATATCACTTATTTTTCTATTTTTTGAAAATCAACCCTTAAGGTCTTAAAATAGGGGTTGGAACTTTATTTTATAATCCGTTAATTTGGAAGCAACCACTATGAAAAATTATCATTAGACTCAATAAAGCATCTGAGTCACTGTTTTTTTTTAGATCAACCCTTAGGACGACTATAAAAGGGTGTATGCATTATGCCTTTCTGTTTACACATCTGTTTCAGCATTTTTAGCAACTCAACAATCAACCCCATTAGGGTACTATTAGTAAAGAAAGTTTCTTTAAAAACCATTATTGAAGTTACTTCCTTTGGCGTGTCTGAAAAAAAGAACATAGAAGAAAAAAGCAGAGAAGTTTAGTGTAGGGCGAAATTCCACGGGCCGATGTAATATATATTTTTAACATGGGAATGTATTGCGCGTGCTGAAGTGCAGAACAGCGGTTTTTTAAGGTTCCGTACCTAAAGGATAAAAACGGAACCCTATTACTAAGACTTCGCTGTTTGTCCTTCTGTCCGTGTGTCACAGGGCTCTATCTCTGGAACTGTAATAAATAGACATTTGAAATTCTTACAGAGGATGCACAACTGTGGCCGCTATAACAACAAATAATAAAAATAAAAAAAGTTGAAAACAAAATGGGGTCCCCATACAACACAAACTGCTATTCCATATTTTTCCAACTAACTTTTGAACCGTTAAAGGTAGACAGTTCAAATTTTCACAATGTGTGTACTTCAATGGCTGCTGCAATATTAAATACTAGAAATTAAAAAAATGAAAATTTTGGTTATACGGACTCTCCAGGTGCGGGTTTGACTTGCACTTGGCCAATTATTAGTAACGCGCAGACCCGCGGGCCACAAGGGAAAGTCGCGGGCCACACACCACCCGTGGGTGTCGGGTTGCCGACCGTTGGTGTTGAATATTATCTTTCAGAAATTTGCTGATAAAGTATCTATTGATGCATATGTACATAGGAATGTTTTTGAAATTCTACTAAGGAGGTAAAAGAGGTGTTATATGTATGTATACGGGAATCTTTTAGGTTCGAAGTTAGAAACGTGATTTTTCAGAAAACGTCTATTCAGACAAATACACGACAACGTTGAAGGGGTGCAAATTTCATATATGAGAATGCGTAAGTTTATTCAATTTAGCTACATTTTGGTATACTGATTAGGTACATCGGTACATGTACAATTGTACATGTACATTAGGTACATGGTAACTACTTTGGACACACTGCGTGCCAACATTTTGTCCTGCCGTGGGGTATGGTTGTGGTTATGCGTGGATTAGTAATGGTGATGTGGTAGACACATAGACTTTGGATTAAAATTTTGGGCTAGAACAGGGCTACAGTATCCCCGGCCTGTAGTACGAGACTAAAGGGGGACTTCTGTAGTTGCGGGCGGCATGAATGGGAGTTCTAACCGCCCAGCCAGAGACCCTGGAAAGAACCGCTGTATGTAAGGCCCCATATAACATGGAGGGTTCCTATGGAATAGTGTAAATAATAATTATTGTATCCTACATGAAACTTATATTTTAAAGAAAACATTCATTACAGTCCACTAATTAGAGTTTTTGTGTATGTTTCTACAGAAAGCTTGACCAATTTAGGTACACAGTGACGACAAAAAAAAAGCTTTTATTAATTAAATATTAATGCTACTTTATGGTTAAAATTGTTAGGTACAAATTTACGATTACAGTTATTTGTATGTCATATAATATTGTTTTACGCGGGCGAAGCCGCGGGTTCTGCTAGTAAATAAATAATTATTTCAAATACTTTAGGGACATTTTAGCACGGAGACGTGGAAAAACTCTTTTACGCAACTATTTCAATTCTCAAAACTGGGTACATTTTCTTGTTAGGAGTGAGTAATCTTTACTAATCTATGTCTAAAACAAAAACTCTTGTTAGTTTCCTAAATTTCTACAAAAGATGACAGTGCAGGTATCCTTAATCGTGATGTCGATATTATCTAAAAATCTAATGTTTATTAGAGGCTTTTGGGTAATTTTATGTATGATTGTTTCTCGGTAAGATGACTATTGGTACTTACTTTAATGTTGTGTAGTGTGGAGACCTTCATGGTTTTATTTCAGAGGCACTTTGTATCAGGTGGGTTGCAAGCTTGTTTGATACTTCTATAATATAAAAATCCTGAAATCATTTTACAGCAGAACTACTGACATTTTAAGTTTCTCTAACAGATGGTTTTCTAAATCACGCTATCAATATTTTTCTAAAATCTAGTGTTTAGTACAGATTGATAAGAGATATTTATTTTCTATTGCTGGTATCTTAGGTCTCAAACTAATTCAATCTTTAGTGGTAGCAACATATCTGTACCACGTAATGCTATTTAAAGCCAAGTATACAGAACAAATAATTGATACAATTCTTTTGTTCCAAATGGAAATTAATAGGCATTGTTGAAAATAACAATCAATACGAGGAATGTTCGTAAGATACTTATACGGTATTAAAATCCATTGTTATAGCTGCCTCTAAATGAATTTGAACTATGCATTTACCATTCAGTTAAATACAAACACAGAGGCTGTATCACGGCAGTTATTTATTGGGACATTGTTATTGTTTATAACAACCTACTACAAGTTGTTATATTTTATGGAATTTCAAAGTATTTTATTAAGGGGGTAGAGCTGTTTGCTTTTCTACTGCCTGTTCCTGCCTTATAACACTAAGCTTTTGTCCAACAGAGAGTTTTTAGGGCGAATGATAGTCTCGAATCAACTGTAAAAATAATAAATGCATATTGATATTTTTAAAGTCGTGCTTTGAAGTGAATTATT
This sequence comes from Epargyreus clarus, assembly GCF_041222505.1. Taxonomy (NCBI): domain Eukaryota; kingdom Metazoa; phylum Arthropoda; class Insecta; order Lepidoptera; family Hesperiidae; genus Epargyreus; species Epargyreus clarus. The sequence goes on from NW_027332212.1 coordinate 14,244,723, forward strand.
CGTTATCGACTGTATTATAATACTTGTATTGTATTTATATTTTTTATATAAAAAACCTCTATGACTTACTAATCTTATTATTGCCTTATGTATTACAGGTAAGTTCCCGCACTCTACCCAGTGGTAACTACAGATTTTAGTCGCACTCGACAAGCGGCCTGTTCGTTAAGTATTAACCTTTTGGCTTTTTTTGACTATGTTTTAATTTACAACACAATCATTATACTTGCTTTCAGTGTATATAATAGGTATTTTAATTAAATAAAAGTCATGAGCTTAAAACATTTTGAAGGTGGTTTTGTGGTTCGGCTTTGTGGTTCGACTTCGGCAACACCACCGCCACACCTATTTCTGCCTTATAACAGTAGCGTTAAGCGCTGCTGTGTTCTGGTTTGAAGGGTGTGGTAAGGGAGACATAGTTTTCCGAGGCGTTCCAGCTTAGTCCTCAGGGGTAGCGGCGCATCTGCCGACCTCCGGTACGACTATCGATTCTTATTTGGAGTCGATTACAGATGTCCACGGGCGGCAGAAGCCACTTAACATCAGGTGGACTGCATGCACGTCTGCTACTCCATATTATAAAAAAAAACATTACAAATGTGTGCCTAGGATGCATGACAGACTGGCACAATACTTATATTATTGCTTAACACGAACCTACTTACACTTCATTCCTTTCGAATGTCGCACAAAGAACATTTTCACACTAATTATTATATGTCAGATACATTTTGTCGCAGACCTCTAAATTTTTGCGAAATATTTGCGCCATAGCAATAGCAATCTAGGCAGTGGAGATATAATAATAAACTAGAAGTAGGTACTTACGTAGAGCGGACCGGAAACTCTAATTTATCGGCCCGGTTACTTTACTGCAATGCAACTCTATACCGCTATGTAGTATTACTACAATGTATGTATGACTGTACGTGTCGTGTATGCTTCACATGACGACCCGCGTGGCGGAGCGGCCACCATACCGGTCTGACGCGCAGAGGGTCCCGGGTTCGATCCCCGGCCAGACAGATATCTAAATGATGAATTTAGATTTCTGTTTCTGGGTCTGGGTGTTTGTGTATTTGTCTATGTGTGTGTTCATGGCACCCACGACACAGGGAATCCTAGTGTGGGGCTGTGAGTGTAGAAAGCGTTTATTATTATTATGAGTGTCTATTCTATTCCCAATATAAAAATACAAAGTTTTCGAAGTGTTATTTTTGAGGGCCTAGGTAATAAGTGTACATCGTCCCTGTAGTTCCGGTAGCAGAGTAAGGCTACGGTATGATCTGCCTATCGTAAGAGGCGATTAAAAGGGGACTGCCGGGGTTGGGAGGGCTAGAGTGGGTGGAGCTCGACGGGGCAACGCGCTAAGAGGACTCCGGCTGCGTTCCTTTGGAATTCCCAGTCTTCTACGCAGCACCGAGGACGGCCACCGGGGGGTGTTTCATCATGCACAGTACACACTCACAATATTTCATTGAATTCGGTTTAGCGGTTTCGCAGCTTTGCGTGTATGAACAGAGCGATATAATATACTCATTACTCGTATTTTAATATACACTTGTATTAAAATTTGCATAAAATAGAACTTATGCACATGTATATCTAGTGGCTGTAATAATGTCATAAGCACATAGCTTCCAATATGCATTGTAATTACTTAATTATTAATATAATATGTATGAATTGTTAAACCATTAAGAATAATAACTTGATTATAAACTAGATCCATTACAAAGCTTTTTGCACGACATAATTGACACATTCTTAAGTTGAGACTTAAGCATATTGTCTAATATGACCTGTTTCTGTGATTTCAAGACCGTTTCTATCAATATTAGATGTATATAATAGAACTCCATACCTATTTCTGCCTAATAACAGCAGTGTTAAGCGGTTTGAAGGGTGTGGTAAGGGAGACATACTTTTCTGAGGCGTTCCAGCTTAGTCCACAGAGGTAGCGCCGCATCTGTGGCCGACCTCAGGTGGAATATGTAATCCTATCTGGGGTTGATAACAAACGTCCATAGGCGGCAGTAGCCACTTACCATCCGGTGGACTGCATGCTCGTCTGCTTCTCCTATATTATAAAAATAAGAGTCTCAAAATATTGCAATCCATGATTCAGGCTAATAAAGTCATGAATTGATTAAACAATTATTCGCGTTCCAATTTTCAATCGTAACGAAAGGCACGGTTGCAACAATTACTATCATAATAATTTTAAGATTACCGCGCTACCGAGTGATCGTCATTGTCTGTGATCACGAATATTTAGAGATGTGAAAAAAGAATCGATTTTTATAATAATCGATTATTTTTCTACCATACTCGATTTTATTAATCGGTAACAGAAATGATTACAAATGATTATTTCTTAACATAATGGATTAGGTACTCGATTAATTTTATTTTAACGCACGCTCCATGCGCCAAATTTCCGGAACTATAGACAACCTTTTTACTTCGGACAATTTTAAATTCAGTTTATAAAACCGATTATTAATCTATTTTTGCACAATGATAGATTTATTTTGAAGAAAGAAAAATCGATTTTCACTCGTTTTCACATCCCTCAGAATATTATACAAACCAGCTCTATTATCAACGAAAACTCAACTCTATGTACTTTGTAAAGACGTCGTATTCTTAAAATTCGTTTTAAAATAACGATTTTAATGAATGAGAATGCGTGCGAATGCATTGAGCAACGTGTTGCAATTCTGTTTGCATTGTACACCATTGTGTGTGCGGTGTATTTTGAAATTAACGAATAATTGTCTCAAATAGAGTTTTATGTCATACGCTATTCGTTAGCGTTTGAGAAATGTTTTTAAATAAATGGATCGCGGTAGAAGTTAGTGGCGGTCTAATGCCCGTAATTAATATTTAATCTATTAAAATGTTGCGTACTAAAGATAGAAATATTACAATATTCGGTATGTAGAAATTATCAAACATCTATCCTTGGCAGGCAAAACATAATCATAATAATATCTTCATAATAATGAAGGACGATCCCTACTATATAATCACTGAACCTATGAACTAAAACTTCACTGTTACTGTATTCTACTATAGTATGTTTTATGTCATAAAAGACTAAAGGAACAATCAATATAATGTAAAGCGTCTTAGAAGCGTCTCATAGCAATTCCTGCTTGAAGTTGATCGTAGTTGTGCCCTTAAGGTCTGAGTTTCATCTCTACACTTCAAACTATAACGTAGAGATCTATGGCCATTACTACTCGACTGTAATCTATATCTCATTGTTTGGTACGCCCTACTGCTCAAATGGGTACACGTATTTTAACATATAAGTTGTCGATATATTCGTCTAAATTGCAGTATTAACCAAAGGTAAATTACTTTTAATTATTAAGCAGTCGAGTTTTAATGTCATGATCACTTCAGCCTTTACCTCTCCACTGTTTGACGTAGGCCTCCCTCAAGGTGCGTCATACTTAGTCCTTCGCAACTCTCATTCACGCTCTATTGCAAGCCTTCTTAATATTGTTGATCCAGCGAACCGAAGGGCGCTCTACACTCCGTCTGCCGGTGGTGGTGGTCGAGTTTAGATATAATTTCTAATATTAATTGCTTCAATGTATCAAGTTATGGAATGTTATTGTATGGCATAGGAACCTGCAATTAACCCAAGTACCGAAACACACGAAAGCTATAATTTGCCCATTATTTCGTGGACAAGGTCGCTTTAACATTCCACTGGTCAGGGGCACCCATCTGTATGTAGATCGAGTACTATTTGATACTACCAAACACGTACTACCCGACATTGTAATAAATAGATGTACGTGTTTCCGTGGTTTTTACACATTTGCATACCTTATTTAGTTTGCACTTGAAAATATTTGTAAAGGGTATCGCCACCAAACAGAATGTTTGTAGGTGATTACAACTAGGGTTTGTTAAAGATGGTTAAAGGCAGCGATAACCTTTTTTTTCGTTAACGAGGGGGAAACCTTCAAAAGGTACCCGGTGCCGTGGGAGCGACACAGGGTTATGTGGGGCTCTTACCGCACTAAAACCCCTCCGGTGGCCATCCTCGGCGCTGCGTAGAGGGACTCCGGGATCTCCAACGGAACGCAACTGGAGTCCTCTTAGCGCTGTGCCCCGTCGGGCTTAGCCCAGGTAAGCTTGGCTCTCACTACACCGTCTGGTGTGCATGACGGTATGCGACACATATGAGCGGGCGGTATGAGCTCCCACTCTTGCCGTCCGCAATCCCGGAAGCCCCCTTTTAGTCGCCTCTTACGACAGGTAGAGGATAGCGTAGCCCTATTCTGGTCCCGGAACTACAGGGACAAAAGGCAGCGATAACCTAGGAGTTAAGGAACTCGACCTCTTGAACGAAGTGTCCCAGGCCTCCTCTGTTTTTTCAGTCTTCTGCGTTTTAAAAAATAATTATCAATTGCTTAAACGAGGAATAAAATCATCATGAGGAAACTAGTATACTTGTAAGACCTAGAAAAATAGTTTTCAAAAGTATGTTAAGTCCTAGGTGAAAATTAGGGTCCTAGGTGAGGTTGCCCGCAAATGTATTACTGCCCTTGAGGACTAGATTGAAACGCCTCTTTTAATACCTTATTTTTTTCCTTCAACAACAGAGCTTAAACTTTTTTTATAAAGATGAAAAAGGTTTAGTGTTGATGCCTACTAATTCCCACCATGACTGGTTCTACCATATGTAAGATGTACCTAATTAAATTAAAACTAACGAAAATGTAATTATAATAAAAATAACTATACAGTTTAGTCTCCAGTTAACAGTTCATTAAACCTCCAGTTTATAAACATGAAACCACGGCATCAAACTGAAAGCGAGAGTTCTACTTAACCTCCGTAAGCTACCGGTGTATCTCTATAGTACATGGTAATAAAAGTGAGAGTGCCGGAACCTGTAGAGCTCAGGTGGACTGGTCGTAGGGTTGCCAGTTCCGGAAACTTATTAATGCTAATAATTAGGTTGTATATACGGAAGTATATTAGCATAATTACTAATTTATAACGGACAATGTTACGAAATATATGTTATATTGTAGATCAAAATATTTAATATGTAAACCAGGCCATAAATTTTGATCACGAGTTTGATCATTTATTAATTGAAAAACATATTTTTTGTGAAATAAAAACATTTCAAAATAGATACACCAGGATAGAGATTATTATATATAATTGTTAATATAATATAATAATTGTTAATAAACAGAAAAATATTTATGTAATAAATTACATAACAAATTAAATAATAGTGCATCGCCGTTTTTAAGAAGACAAATGAAATTTATGAAAGGTGAAATTATACTAGACGTTTAAAATATAGGTACAAAATCCATAACATACAACGAATTACATGAACAAGTTATCATATATACATGTACTATTACTAAAATACGAAAACATGTATTTTAGTACCTAAAAATGTTATTTGACAGCCCTGCGTATACTGACCAATGACTTAACAAAGTTGTATACGGAAAACGTGCAGAGTGTTGCTATAATCATCTTATATGTTACTTATTAGATCTTAAATGAAAGCGTTTTATATTATTCATATTAAGAAACGTTTTTTTTTTCAAATTATATATATTGTCATACGAGCGTCATGTCATTACGCTCGTAAGAGCGATTTGATAAGTACTATCGGTAGGACAATGCAAAAAGGTACGTTTAAACAAAATTCATTATACATAAATCAGTAACATTCATCATCATCATCACTGCTGGGTGCGGGTCTCCTCCCAGAACGACTTCACATACCTTTGAGATCATAAAAAATATAAATCTCTCAGGTATGCAGGTTTCCTCACGATGTTTTCCTTCGCCGTTTAGCAAGTGATAATTTAATTTCTAATACGCACATAATCATTTTATAAATCAGAGGCGCGTGCCTGGGATTTGAACCTCGCACCTCTCGATCGAAAGGCCGAGTTTCTTAACCACTAGGCTATCACTGCTACGTAACATTATTTACGTATAAGTAAATATAAAGAAGGTCATATTCGAAATATGCAATATAAGTACTCCTAAATTGGTACTCAAAAGATAGAGTGGTACTCAAAAGATTGTGACGCAAGTACCAAATAAGTGTACATATCTACTAAAGTATTGCTCACTTGTGTAGTCTTCATAGAAGTTTATCACTCACTTTGCTTCCTTTACAAGTTTAATAACTAAAGTTAAGTTTATCTGTGTTTTTCTGTGCTACCAACGTTAATGAGAAGACTTTCCTCATAACGACTTTAGACTGTTCCTACTTGAATTACTAAAAAAACTACACTCACGAACTCACACTGTCCGTCGTAAAACCAAGAGTCATTCTCCAAAAACATGTCACAAACATACGAGTAGCTTCACAATGTCGAATAGGACATTTGTCGCTATTTCAAATCATGACCAATACCGAAGTTATTTCTGATGACTGAACAGTACCTGCACATACATACAATAGTAAAAGGATCTCCAGTGCAAGGTCACAGACACGATCTAGTTCACAAACGATATTATATGTACATTTTAAGGCGGTTATTGGGTTGGCGGTAACCGGAGACATCGGAATGTTCACCTTTGGATCGGTTTCTCGATTACTGAACCGAAAAACAGATGTTGCACTTGTTACATAAAGGATTAATTATAAGTGCTTGATATGGATATGATAAGGACATGTGTAGTTTATTAGTAGTCTAGTTTTCTTAAAATATGACTCTACTGGAATACACTGCTCGTGATGGATATACTTTTGGTTCTAGATTTAATAGTTAGTCTCATGTACCTTACGACTTTGACCCGTGGCAAAACTGTCACCAAACATATCTGACGTTGAGGGTTCCGGGTTCGATTCTAGGCATGGCAGACATGTTAAAGATGAATTTAGACCTGTTCTAGGCCTGATGTTTGTGTATGTTCCTGAAACTCTCGACTTAGGCCATCGGATATATTGTTATAAGGATATAAATGCAGAAAAGTCATCAAATTCTCTAAATGTTAATCTTAGAATTTTATTCCTGAAGGTCATACCTTGCCGGAGACCGGCAATTTAATAGTAAAGTTATAGTTAAATGGGTTCTACAAATAAATATAAAAATTATTGTCTCAATCAGGATTAGTTTGACCTATATTGATAATTGCGTAAGATTGTCAATAAATTCTAATAATGTAATAAATTAAATGAAATAACATTAAAATAAATGTTACATGTAAATCAGTTTAGAACCGATTTTTATCGACTTTCAATTAAAACCCGGTGATAAATATAAACTGTTTCTATGAGGCAATGTGCTAAAATTTCACAATTGAGATATTTAGAATAGTCTTTTGCGAAATCTCTTGTGTGATGAAAACTACATCTGTTATTCTTACACAATACTAATATTATGTATTTATTTTATTTGCAGTAAAGTAGATATTGGTCTGGTATTGAATGGTTTAACAGTAGCTTTACCTATTGTACTTAGGAAATGCTTATATTTATTGCTTATTTGTTAAAAATTAAGGAACCACAATATCGCTTTGCAAAGGACCTGTAATGATATATGTTTGTGTGAAATAAATAAATAAATAAATAAATTTTGTTCATTGATTTCATAGTAAATCTATGAATTCGACAAAGTTTTGTTTAACCGTTCTTACGAAAGAGAAAAAAAGTACATCCGAAATTTTCTTATTTAAAAGAATTGTGGAATATTTAAACATGTATTACATTGTTTCTTGATGCTATTATATGTTTAACGAGATATAAAATTATTTCAATTCTTATCCGAGTTGTAAAACTCCCTTCAAGAGCAAGTAACCTTTAAAATTCCAATAAAAAACTAATTCTATTTAAGAACTGAATGACTAGATCTACTATTCTAAGATGTGTTCTTATGAAAATAAAACACGCAAAAAGCACAAAGCTAGTTAATCCAGACTTGAAATTAACATCTTTCTCATAATCAGTAAGAACAGACAGACAATACCACACGTCGTGTCTAACGTTATCACGCGATGTGTCGACACAAATAACCTTTTATGTTAACCTTTGAAAAATGAACAGCGATTTGAGCTAATCCATCACGCGATATACTGTTACGATGGTTCTTTTGTTGGCTGCCAAACTAAAGTTTTACAGACTTTAACAATACACAATATATAATTTAAGCTTGTCTTTAAACGCATATTATGTTTATGTTTAAACAATTTATTCTCAATAAAAAAAAGACAATGTCACTTACATGAGAATAGTAACAAACAGTAATATAAAAATATGTATTATATCATATTATGTTTATTTTTAACCATGGGAAGAGACCTGTGTCTAGTGTCACTACACTAGTGTGTAGTTGTGTAGTAGTGTAGTGTAGGGTTGTGTGGAGCATTACTGATACGTCCCTATGAAAACAAAATACCCGTTTGCTTAATAATATAGTCTATATCCATGGGACAGAAAAAACAAGTATCAATGCCAGAATTTAGATGAATTCAAATATCAAAATCCGTCAAGTCGTTTACTCTGCAGGACATACGGTCGATAAACATTACCTATAAAACAATAATATTTTTGATCTTAATTTAATATTATCGACTGACAAACAAATGTTTTAAGTTTTGAAATCCGAAATGGTTTTCAAATCTCAATAATTTCATAAAATTCAAAGTTATAGTCATGTATTTCATATAACAGATGTTGTAGCAGATAAAAATACATGACGTATTACGGTTAAAACTAAAATACTGACTTACGTTCTTAAATGTTCAAGTAGTCAATGTAGAGTTCGTGCAACAAGGTTCTACAGTAGTCAAGTGTCACGTTGCAAGTAATCACAAGTGTCGCAATTACTTCCGTAACTTTGCTACGGACTTTGTCAACAAACTTATATGTAGTTGGTAGTATGATTGAATAAATGGAGCATTGAAGATTGTTGTTACAGACCACCTTGTGCGTGGCGGCTCTTATTTTGATGTGAAACATCTATAGCCGCACGTAAAACCGATTTCTGGCGTGGCGACGCATGCCGTGGCGACTATACGATGTACCACGCTATACGATAGTATATATATACAGTCTATATGCAGTAGTGTGTACGGTGTGGCGACGCGTCGCCATGCGCAAAAATCGTAATATTTTATTTTATCATTATGACATATTTAGTTCCTATCACAATATGTTCTTTTCTGCATATTACTTTTACAAAATAATGTCGATGTTTCACATCCGCCAGGCGTCCCGTGACGGCTCACATTGTTTTTTTTTTGTTTATATGGGTAATGTTTTGGAGGTTATAAATATGGTTTTTGTAGCTCCCTCTAAGGGTGTACTCGTAAATCTCATTAAAATCGTTCCGATCATATGTATATTATATCAGGTCATAGGAACACAAAAATATAAATGATTTATTTTGTTATTTCATAATGTGCAATTAAGACAACTTAGAAATTAGCGGTCAGTTTGAAACCATAAACATACAAAACAATTGTTTTTAATTAGTTTATTTATGAATCTTTATAAGTAAACCACAATAGTCACAATGATTAGAATTTATTTTATTATATCTCTCTAGGTTTTGTACATCATTCCCCCTCATTTCAAGTCCCTTTGTTATTATTTTTTTATATCATACACACAAGAAACTGTTTGACATGTATTAAGTTTTATATAAAAGAAAACAATATCATACAGTAGTTTCTTTTGCAGACTTATTTTATTACTGAGTACTGCGCTGTATAACTACTTCATAATTCTATGCAACTTAAATTATGGAGTGGTCGCTAGTCATTTCACTAAGGAAACGGTAAGGTTCCGTAACCGTAATACTTATAATGTAAAGGTGGATATTGACATGACCACTCCATTAAAGTTCGATTTTATAAGTATACCTACGTATATATTACAAATACTAGTAATGTAACATAACATACACGTATTATGTCTCTTAGCCCGACAAAGTGTTTTTTTATAATTTTACATTAAATAATATTAGTTATAATTTATGAAACACTTAAGATCAGTCGAAAATCATCATCATCAACCCGTTACAGTCTCTCTGCTGGGCGAACCGGGCGTACCAGTAAGAAGAACCCGTAGGTTCTTCTTTCAATTAGAATGATAAGGCTATTTCCCACCGCGCTGACCAAGTACGTAGTAGACTTCACATATCTTTGACAATGTTTTTGTATTTTAAAATCTCTCAGGTATGCAGTATTCCCTACAATATTTTCCTTTTATTTAGGCAAGCGATGGGAAGTAAAGGTCTAATCTATTTCTACCTTAACGATAAATTCCGAACGCAAGGATTTATAAAATAATCGCTGACTAGTCGCGTGTCGCAATGTATCGCTATTCAGTTGTGGTGTTCTGCAACTAGCATTTGCAATTAGAGCGAGTGGCGACTGTGCTTAATGTAAACTCATTTATCTTACTTGCCTTATCTATGAAGTCAAATGACTGTGGACATGAAGTGTGGATATTCATTAATTAACTTTTTAAGGAATTGAAGTAGCAGACTAGCATGTAATCTGCCTGATAGCAGGTAGCTACTGTCGTCACAGAGGCGTTGCTTCTTCTAAGGACTAAATTGAAACGCTTCGAAAAAGTATGTTTCCCTTACTATACCAAGACAGCACGAACATTGCAGTTATTAGACAGAAAAAGTGTGGGGTTAGTGCCTCTGGTGCGAGCGGCGATCTGAGATAGGACTCTTATCTGGATTTTGGGTAATATCCATATATCCAGAATACTAATACAGATACAGATATACGTCACTAGTCACTTCCGATCCGATGGACTGCATACTCATTTTCTACTTTAATACACTAAAATTATTCCTCAATGACTTTTTTGCATAATAAAAGACTCAATAACAACTCCATTATTTTTCTAACAATCCATTCCATAGAACTCTCCTTATTCTCTAAACAAGATATCCTTCTTTTTTATATTTCCCGCTAGATAGCTACTCATCAGATACAAAGTAACACAAAGTAGCTACAAATAAATAGACCTTAGTTATTAACAAAAATAATTTAAAAAGGATTGTAATGAAAATATACCTTTACACTTCTATGGTAGGTATATATAAAAATTAAGATGCATGTCTTATAGACAGAAATACAAGCAGAATAAGCATATCATGAAGAAATTCCACAATCGCGTGACAGTAAGTGGAGCGGGGTGGCGCAACGTGGTTGCACATCCGCGCCGCTCTACCGAGATCGCTCTCAGACCGATATTGACAATTCCTATTGATGTATCATGATAGGCGATATAACATGCACGTGATGATAAAATTACTTGAAACATCTGTACGAATAAACAACGATTTTTTAAATAATTTAAATGATGCAATGATAAGTACACACACACACCTTGAACAGAAATACAGATGGGTTGTTATCTCTAAAGACGAAGAGAGAACGCCACATCATTGAAACTGTAATAGAGCAGCGCTTAACACTGCTATTATTTGGCAGAAATAAGTAGTACTAAAATATGACGTATAAATATAAAATTAAACTATTAGGTATTTTTGAAAATAATTTTATCGGTTTTATAACAAAGGTGTTCTTATATGTTTTCCAGCAACATATAATTTTCCTAATAGATGACTTCTGAATTTTGGAGCTTATAAAAGTTATAAAAACGTTACTATTTATTAAATATTTAACAAGTTTTTACCAACAAACGACTGGAAATAATTTACGTACATATTCAAAAAGGACAAAAAATAGTCAAAGCCATTTAAGAACAAGTTTAACCACTGAATGACTCTCAGGAATTCAATATACATTAATATATTATTGCGTCGTGTACAACATATGAATATATTATTTAATTTAAATTTATACATATGTAATTATAAAATTTAAGTGCTAATATTGTCAGCCTGTTGTACTGTCCCACTTCTGGGCACTGAATTTCTCTCACAGTAAGAAGAGTTTAGTTAAGAGTTCAACGGGCGGACTAAATGCCGATTAGAAGACTTCACACAACTTTCAGAAGTTTTTTTAAGAGACTCTTAGGTGAATGTTACTTCATTCATACTGTCATTTGCCGTTTAAACAAGTACATTTATTTTAACAAGTAATAATCCAGTGAGAATTATATGAAATTTAAGTGCTACGGCTCCACCAATTGCAAAAGCAATCCGTGTTAGGCTGAAGGTTCTTAAAATATTTAATAAATAGGATGTCATTCCTTTTATGTATCTGTTTCTCAAATACAAACAAATGCTTATATCTTTATTTGAAGCCGAGTATGTTTTGATTAGCATATCATACCAAAAATAAAAGTAGTGTATTGGCTAGCTTGTACACTCACGAGCATAAATAATGTCATAACTGACTATAATATTTTTATCTCTTCATTATTACTATATTATTCCTGAGAGATTCCTGGGAGATTTATAAAATAATACTCGAATATCTCAAAGATATGTGAAGTCTACCAATACGAACTTGGCCAGCGCGGTGGACTATGGCCTAATACTTCTCAGTGTGAGAGGAGAGCCGTGCCCAGCAGTGGGACAGCAATGGGTTGATGATGATATTATTCCTTAATGACTTCAAAAAGTATATAATATATCTAAGTGCCAGTAAGAAATATCGACATTAAATAATTGTTTTACACGTGCAAATAAAGGTGGATTTTGTATAGATTTAAAAAAATATTTTTATTAAATTCCTGACAGTATATTACCTAATCGACTAACATATGTAATATTAGGGGCAAGAAAATGAGATATAACTTAAAAAATATACCAATATAAAGTCATTAAAGTTATAATATAGTCATTCCTATAGATCTACACTTTTTTACGACAATCCAATTATGTAAGATAACATTTATGCACCTGATTGTACGTTATGAATATCAGCATACCAGAGCGATGACAAATTAAGTAATGGTCAGTCAGTATATACAGATATCTTAATATACAGGATATACTAATATTAGTCAATATCCTTCGATGATTCACAGAGTGGTATCATAACATAATCTAAATGGGCTTGTTTTCGCAAAGCGGGTTCCATAAATGTGCGTCCTATCGCCATAATTGCTAGTAGATATAAATCTCCACAAATGTTTTAAGTATTATTATATTGGGATAGCATATTGTTGTATTTTAGTCTTTTCAATTTTTAAATGTATTAGTAAAACTATCGTCGTTATGCTTTCATGTCAATTCCACTTCATATAGGTACAATATGAAGAACAGAGTTTTACAATGAGAATTATTATATTTTTTACAGTCGATCGCACTCCCTACACGCCAGTCTTAGCTAGCTTTGTACACAATAGGAAGTTGAAGGTAGTACGGAAGACGATACTGGATACTTATCCGTGATGTTCCAATTTAGTCCTCAGAGATAGCAACAATATATCAGGGATATATGTGGGCTTTATCTTATCTGGCGTTTACAGATTGTCAGTTGGACAACATGCCCGTGTGCTACCTCAGTATTATAAAAAAGGTCTCCGGGATACCATGCGTTAGGGAGCTAATATCTGTTACGTAAAGTGTAGTGTAAGAACATTTTATACATGTTTCTACAAATATTTCTGATGCACTATAGACCTATACGTTTTCAAACGATGTTTTCCTACATCTTTAAACCAAGCCGAGCTTTTTATGATATACGGGACTGCAAAAAATTCTAACTCCGAATAGAATGCAATGATTCGAATCTTCAATTCGAATTATAAAAACTTCGATCTTTAGGAGACGGAACTCGTACAGGGCTATTATTATTGTGTGAAAAGTGAAACTGTAAGCTGCGATACTGTAATGGTTGAAACTTGGCCTCTAAATTCATTGGGACCGAGGTTCGAATCCCAGATACCTCTGAGTTTTCAAACTTAATTGTAATATACAAATTAATTATCACTTTGCTTTAACGGCGAAAAAACATCGTGAGAAAACCTGCATACCCGAGAGACCTTTTTAAAAAAGTGTTTTCAAAGGTAAGTAAGGTCTACCAATACGAACTTAGGCAGCTAATCCTTCTCATTCTGAGAGGAGATCCCTGCCCAGCAGTGGGACAGTAACCGATTGACGACGACGAAAAATGAAACTGGTCGCTTCTTACTGTTCATTGAGTAGATTTTGTGACCAAAATGACCAAATGCGTGGAATTTCAGATTAATTTTAATTTACCAATGCTTGCTTATCCATTTAAGGGTACCTCAAAAGGCGTTACAAAAACAAGATTAACTTACGACGTCCAACCGTGAGATGTTCCTATGTTTGGTTGTACGGTCCAGTTCAACTGGTATGCCACAGATAACATTTAAGATAGAAGTGGCATTTTGGTTGCGCGAAGTAAATAGTTTATTTTGACTGAGACAATTTATTTGTTAACTGATATAAATGAACATTTTTCTTTTTATAACTAGCTTTAAAAAAGGAAAATAATGTAAAGTGCAAATATCGTGCATACATTTTACATTTAGCACTTAAAACATTATTTTTACACATAAATTAGCTAAGTAGGTATAGTCCGCGCCAAACTGCTATTCCGCTCTGAAGTTGTTGCGAGCTGGTGTAGTCATACAATTTACTATGGCGACTAGATTCATTTCTGTATTCAGAGTGGACTACTATACTATATAGCTTATTTGAAAATTAAATTTGATCGGAGTGTCATTTAAACGAATTTTAACGGAACTTTCACTAATTCACTATTCCCCGGGAAGCAATAAAACTGTATCTAATATTATGGAAGCCGCGTCTAATCCATACTTACGCCTGTGGCCCGTCGGTCACATGTACATATATGTAGTTTGACTAGTTTACATATGGTGTTCCGCAGTCCAGCAATTTCACTTCGTTTCCTAGGTACATGGTAGTGCGAGAGAGATAGAGATAACTTCCCGCGGAGGTGAAGTTGCTTGGTATTTCAGATTTAGTGAAGCAATGCCTTCCTTATTGCGTGTAAAAGGAAAAGGCTCTTAGTGTAGTTATTTTAATATTTATAGTGTCGCGAGCCTCAGATATGAATTTATTTATGTTATTAAATGTCCTTGTGTTTTATATATCTATACTAAACTCGGCCGCGCCTTGCTGTGGCTTAACTTGAAATAAAGATTCTCTTAAGTAGAAAAAATACGTTGTCTAAAACTTAAAGAGAATAATATCGATTACTTTGCAAACTTTGCGGACAAAGACATACGGGATAATGGTATATTTAATTGGCAATGTGCGTGACGCAATTTTCACCATACCGGTTATATATAGCAGAATTCCGGGTTCGATCCCCAATAATGTAAACGATAAATTTATATTTTTTCTCGCTTGTAATATGTTGTGTTTTCGTCTTTACGTCTTTACGTGTTTATAATACCCACAACTTGTTAAACGTAGATCGAAGTCAAATATAAATAATAAAAAAGAACCTTACAAGAAGTTTAAAAACTTTGTGTCGAACTCAACTGTAACCCAGTAAATGCATAACACAGTATGAAGTATTGACAAGTATTACGTTTTTACTGAATTCAAACAAGGCCGGAGTATATCACTAGTGTTGCATAACCACGATATTGTTGGCCTAAATACGATTCTGTACCCATAAGGCTATAAAAAGAGGAATCTGTGCGTTCGTGCGTACTCCACAGAAAGTGAAAAGTGACTTTCGTTGCAGATAATAGGAGTAAAGCCTGCTAGCGTTGTCAGCATGAAAGTCAAGTTTATGTTAGGCAACCAAACGCCAATTTGGGATCACCACGGGAGTCACGTACTACATGTTCACTTCTGTTTCTGCCAAATAATAGTGTTAAGTGTAAAGCGCTGTTGTGTTATGTTCTGAAGGATGTGGTAAGGGAGATATACTTTGTACTCAGGGTAGCAGTGCATCTAGCATCTAGGATATCACAGATAGGAATCACATCTTATCGGGGGTTGATTACAGATGTTTATAGGTGGCAGTAGTCACTTAGCCAAGTTCGTATTGGTAGACATACCTTTATAAAGCCTTTTTAAAGCTATCTTTAGAAGATTTCCTCACGATGTTTTACCTTCACCGTTAAAGCAAGTGATAATGATTTTTTTAATGGTTTCAACGTAGGTATGTGATACAAAACCCCAATAATAGACTACTTTATTGCTTCATAACAAAAAAAAGTTAAGAACATCGTAAGTATCCAGGAATTGAACCGACACACAAACGACATCTTACATAACATGACTTGATGTATGTTAAGTAGAACCCATAAGGCCTTACGTAGACAGATTTTATTTGTAGAAAAAACAGACCAGTGATTTAGGATCGGGGAATTAAGAATTTCCATTACCGTAATGTCTCACTACGATAGGATAAGCTACATTGCATTAAGTGATATAGCTTCGGTTTAAAATAGTTTGGCGTAGAAGAAAAAAACGCTTTAGTTCAACCATCGAGTATACAGCGCAGCGGCTGGTAAGTGAACACTTCCGTACATGGAAATCTGTAATTAATCCCGGATAAGATTAAAGTCCATCCCGAGATCGGCCATAGATGCGTTGGTACCCATATTAACTAGGTTGGAATCATAATCATAATAACAGCAGTGTTAGGCGCTTATGTGTTCCGGTTTGAAAGGTGTGGTAAGGGAAACAGACTTTTCCGAGGCGTTCCAGCTTAGTCCTCAGGGGTAGCAGCGCATCTGTGGTCCTCAGGTAGGAATATCTAATCCTATCTGGGGTTGATTACAGATGTCCATGGGCGGCAGTAGCCACTTACCATCAGGTGGACATGCTCGTCTGCTACTCCTATAATATAAAAAAAGCAAAAAAAAAAAATAGACACAAAATTTCAGATATTATTAAATTTTGTATTATTAATTTAATACATCTCGTATGCATGAAAAATTCGCCTAATTTTATGCTAAAAAATACCAGAGGTATCGTAACATATTGTGGCAATGTTTACAAACACTCGAAAGTCAAATATTCAGTCAGTCCGTTAATGGCGCTAATTTAATAGACAATTTTTTTTTGTCGATATAATACGTCGCTGTAAAAATTTCACAATCTAAAATACTTGAATCAAGGAGCCGTCTCAAAATATTTGACATTTCTGTAAAGGCTTTTTTTCTTTTAACTGAAACTTTAAAATTGTTACTTATGCAACTTTGACAGATTGTAATGTTGATATTGATTGATATTGATATTTATTGTAAGGTTGACATAGTAAAAGAATAAAATTACTTATCTCTTGAAACAATTTACAACTTTATTTTTCCCGCGCAAAATACAACTCAAACGTCAAGACTGTTCTTTTTCTTTTTTATGCTAACTCATACAATCCTACCTGCCAGTGATTTTATAAATAAAAACCTAATATTATAAAATAACATTTCATGAAAAAAACACAAAGTTAATTAAAATAATACTAATAATAAAATAATCTGAATAGATTTCTAACAATAGAAAGAAGTTTTATTAAGTCTTTAATATCGCATCGCTACTCATTACTTGCTATCAGTAATACCAGAACCTTAGAATATCCTACAATATTTACGTTTGCAAAACGAATTCTTAAGCCCTATGTTTACAGTTTTTAAATCGGTTTTTACGCGGAGGTTTCAAATTTTATTGCATTTCTTTACCATTTAAGTGAACTTGTACATATTGTGCTAATTAGTGAACAGTCGTTAAGGTTTTTACGTTAAAGCATTAGACACTAATTTTTCTAGGAATTAAAGTTATGCAAAGTACTGGAAATTCTTTTTTATTTACTTGTTTTGATCTATCTACAGTCGCATTACTTTATCCTTAACTAGCTGACCCGGCAAACTTTGTACCGCCTTAAAATCTATTTATCAAATATATTTCATATAAAATATAGCCTATGTTACTCGTGGATAATGTAGCTTTCGAATGGTGAAAGAATTTTTAAAATCGGTCCAGTAGTTTTTGAGCCTATTCATTACAACCAAACAAATAAACAAAGTTTTCCTCTTTATAATATTAGATAAAGTGGACATTAGGCAATTTAGGCATATCTGACGCATCACGCTGTCCCACTGTTGGGTATAGAATCTGGCTCTACCACTTGCTTAGAGTGAGATGGTAAAATTGCTGCACATTTCAAAACACTTATGTTTCCCTCTTTTTAAGTGACAAGTGAAACCTTGTGTTATGTAGACTTTATTATTTATCTCGATTTTCTTATAGCCGATAAAATATTATAAAATAATAATAATATAATAAACAAATTTAATCCAACAAAATAATAATCTCTCAATTCAAACCAGAGTTTTGGCATTCGGTTATCAGTATATTTTTAAATGTCAATTCTCGTCTTATTGTTAAGATCCTTATTTATGATTCAAATAACCGTTTAACCAGGAAAAAATACTACCTTTTAACAATAATAGTACTTTTAGTAATAACATATAATTTAGTAATAGATAACAAGATAATAAGAATTTAAGTGACTTTAAATTACAGTAGCAACCGACGTGAATATTACGTGACGATTGTATAACGTTAAGTAGAACCTAGTGCCACAATTGTAGGTAATGTTATGTTACATCTGAAACTGAGGCTGGGTCACACAGACCGCAAATGTCGACGAAATAATAGTTTCTATTGTAGCGGTTTGGTGTTTACGTATAAAGTTTATTTTTATTTAATTTTAAAATAAGTCTTTGTGCAAAATAACAGCAACCATAAATATTGTAACGAAAATTAATTGTATATATACACGGTAACATATAAATTGATATCTATGATTATTATATAATCTACATCTTTCGTGGGCAACTGTATTCGCTACTACAATAAAATACCCGACCACATTTTGAATCTCACAGAAAAAAAGTTTAAACATGTCGTTAAACTAACGCTATGTAAAAAAGCGTACTATAAAGTAAATGATTATTTGACTGACAAAACGGTGTGGTCTGAATTAGCTCCAGCTCCACATGTACCATTACGTTAACATTGTCAAAAACATTTTTTTTAAAAGATGTGTGTTATGGAGTTCCTTCGCCGCTTCTTCTCCATAACGAAACACCTTGTGAAGTGGTGGTAGTTGCTTTGACATTCAAAAAGTGATCTGTAAAGAACCTATTTTGAATAAAAAAATTTGATTTGATTTGATTTGATACAAACTGCAACAGATGCACAATAACTCAATCTTAAATCTTATCAGACAAGATTTAACTTTTATACATCATAATCTATTAACTCTCTATGTAAGTCATGTGCTATCTATTCTTTATCGGTTACGGCACTTTGTTGTAACGTTATGTAAAACAGTGATGTGGTTATGTCGGTAAACAAAACATCAATCATATGTTGTGTACGGGAAAATATAGGTTCTGTTAAGACATTGCAAGTGCGTACTGTATATATTTTTGTCTTTATTTGGTGTTTTTCTTACTCTATGAGATAGATTAGTAAAGATTACTCACTCCTAATAAAAATATGTAACCAGTTTTGACAGTTGAAATTGTCACTGTCATCTCTTTTCGTGTTTGAAAAATATTTTTTAAAAATGTAGTTTTTAGATCATTTACGAATGAAACGATATTTCTCCGCACTTTTTCTTCGATTTCGTGTTTTTGCGCCACTAAACAGCACATGTTGGCATTGTTCCGCGTAAATTACACCATGACAGCCATTAAATGGCTGACACATTTGTCAGCCGTTTAAGACATTTAATGGCTTCCTACAATTACAAAGCGGTGAATCTTTACTTATCTATTCTCTATCGTTACTTTAAATAGAAATCGCGTAATTGATTTCTACAGAATCATTTTAATCAACTCGTAATATACGGTATTTAAACATTTTTTATAGAAATTAAATAGATCAGAAAAAAAACAATTTTAGGACTAAGGGCTTGCATAAAAATTATTGCTTTTACGAGTAACTATTTTTGCGTTCAATATAAACACTGACACCTATAAATTAAGAACGATATTATTTTCATAACCTGAATAACTTGTTCCTAATTATATTTTCTTTCTCATCGCTCAATTTACGAACGTTTTTTGAAACTAAAACAACTTCGCGTGCTTAATTAGACTAGATTTTCTTCACCGTGACTAATTGGACCCAGAAATGAACTTAGCACTAATTAGGCTTAGCATTTGGCTTACCTAATCGGTAAACAATTGCTCAACTTTGTGTTACAGTCATATCCCACTGATTCATGTATAAATCACATAATTGTTGGTTGTTACAATTCACATTTAAATACGTATTCTATTTTTATATTATTGTAATATTTAGTCATGCCTCGAGTTATGAAATGTCATCTGATTGAAATGACCTTTGAAAAGTAAATGTTATAAATTAGTGGATAAATAAGTATTATTGTAAATGCATCCACATTGTAGAAGAATATATTTATTAAATCCCTATATAGTATTTATGAAATCCCTTCGGAGGATTTTAACATTTGTTTAAAATATACGGGAGCTAATAAACAAGCGACAGTTTATGTCGCCAATCGTCGCTGACGGTACTAACTACTGCCGCCTGCCGTCGGCGACTATTGTTTGTCTACCGATTGTCGTTGTTTGTCGTCAAGCCTCGAGAGGGACTGTCGTTGTTTAGTTGTCACCTGTACGCTTACCATGAGTTTTTACGTTTTGACGAATATTACTGTTTTAGTATTTGTTTACGTATTTGGACATACAATTTCCAATCAGCGCCCCTAGCGGATAGTATCAGAACTATAGTGACAGTAACGTAACATTAAATGTCTAAATTGACAAAATGGCGCTTTATGTTTTGTCTCTCTTTTTTGCGAACATGAGCGGTAGACAAAAAGACTTGAGCACTTACTTATTGTTACGTTTACTCAGTCTACTGAAGCAAACGGAACAGAAAAATGGATTGAGTAAACGTAACGTAAAATTGTGGGATGTTTTGAAAACTCATGGTAAGGGTACTGTAGTCACCAACCGCCTACCACGTGTCACGCTTGCTGTCGCTTATGTGATATCTCCCTTAAAACTATTTTTTTAACAATACGGATAACCCGTAGTGTTTGCTGCAACCCTTTTTGACTGTTGCCTACAGGTCCTGCTCCAATGCGGATTTTAAATCGCACGTACGACAAGGTTTAGGTATGAGTTGTTAAACTTTTATGAAAACATTAAGCAGTTACAATTTAATCATAATAAGACTGACGGCTTAACTTAACCTTCAAAACATGAACTATGATTGTGAAAGCATAATTTATTTATATACAATTACCTATAAATATTAAATTAGTAAATTTTCCATTGCTCTATTTCTCTACAGTCACTGAATATTCATAGCACGCTCAGTTATGAAACAGTTAGTTTTCCGATTGTCAAGTATAACGGCGGTGGTGCCTGCTTTGGTCAAATGGCCCGTTCTGAGCCGTCTCCTGAATATTGAAAGGAATGCTTCATGTTCCGAACGGTACTGCCTTTGTTTTGTTTTGTTTCATAAGTTGCATACTTGAAAGTTATGACTTATGGGTATAGCTGTTTGAGTTGATAATTAACTAATAATAAGAATGCGAATGTGAATTTGTTTCTTGGCACTTTCAAGCTTTAACCACATAACCGATTGACATGAAATTTTGAATACACACTTACTGTCACTTTTAATACATTTAGAAAAAGAAAAATGACACCTTTTATCCCAATAAAAGTAGCGTTCCCGATATAAGGAGCACTAGGCTATTGTTTAGAAACTGTCTCCAGGTCGGAGATTCGAGGTACAAAACTCGAATTCGAATAAAATTATTGTAAAATGTAACTTATTAATTTACATTTGTTCAATTTTGCTACATTGTAGCTTGACCTAACCTTTATACGCGCTATCACACGATAAGAAGGTCAATATAAATGGACCTCGTTTCTGTAGCAAATATTTCACAATTTAGTTCAATCGGAGTCAAAAGTACGTGTCTATATAGGCAAAAATATTACATTTAGGTATGTAAAATTGAAATATACAAGCACCCTTAAAAGCACAGCATATTCTGTGTCAGTCCAGCTCGCCGGGTGATGCAACGCCATTGCACATACCAATGCGATACGTAATCGATTGACACAAACCCGTCCGCTATTGAGCCAAGAGCTCTGTGCGGTTGATTTTAAATATTATATACTATATAGAAGTATGTTCTATATATGTGC
Organism: Epargyreus clarus; assembly: GCF_041222505.1. Classification (NCBI taxonomy): domain Eukaryota; kingdom Metazoa; phylum Arthropoda; class Insecta; order Lepidoptera; family Hesperiidae; genus Epargyreus; species Epargyreus clarus. The sequence continues at coordinate 14,266,831 of NW_027332212.1, forward strand.
TATTTAGTTATAGCCTAGTGGTTGAACTTGGGCCTTTCAATGGGTCGTGCGTCCAGACCACACCTCTGATTATTTCAAAGTTTGCGTATTACAAATTAGTTATCACTTGCTGTAAAGCCGAAGGAAAATATCACAAGGAAATTGAATTAAAAGAGAATTTTCAAGGGTATGTAAAATAAAGTTTTTACAGTCTATCCTCAGTCTGGGATAATTAACGTTCTAAACCCACACAAAAACAAATAAATTAAGCCCAGACCCAGAACAGAAAACTAAATTTATTAATTGGATGCATATTTTTAATAAATAAATAGTAAATTAAGCGTGATCGTGACTCAACGTGAAGCTATAGTTAAAAAGCTTAAAAAAACGAAAGACATCCGAAAAATAAATCATTTATAAGTTGTTAAATACTTTTAGTTCTTAATGTCAACGTTATATTAATCACTCTTATCTTGATTTCGACTAGTTTTAATATCTATTGTTTGTTTAATGATTTTGTTATAACATGAGTATCTTTGTTCACAGGAGAGCACAGTATGGCTGTCGCTACTGCTGGCTGTCATCGCATTCGTCACTCCAGGTAAGACAAACAAGGAAAAATATTTAAAAAAACGCTATTCGAAGACAGCTGAGCCATGTTTTAAAGTCTTAAAAAAGTTACTTCAACCGATTTCAGAGAACAGAACAAAAGGGTTTTTACTTTTTATTTCGACAAATATTTATTGCGTATGTTTCAAAATATCCTCGACATTCATTCGTATGATTCATTGGCGATATGTTTTTCAAATTATTATTTTCGTTTTTTTGATCTTTAATAGGTTGATTATTTTAATGCAGTCTATAATCAACCCATTTAATTGGACGCCACTTGCCACTGTTCTCCAGATGACATTTAATTTAATTTTAATCATAAAAAAACTTATTGTTTAATATACGAGTAAAATATATATTATTTATTGATAATTGGATACTCATATATCCATCAGCAAAACGATCATGACTCAGTAAGCGTTGAACAAATAAAGAAGGTATGCAAATACATAGATCTTTACAAAATACATTCTTCAACACAATGGTATCTATGATTTATCTCGGAACTTTGCATAGCATCTCGACCTACAATCCGAGCAAAGAATGCCAGAATCTGCACACAAGCTACAGCAAATGAAAACAAATCGTGAACACCCATTTTGGAATGTCGCTAAAAATAAATATCACGAAACGGATAAATATCGTACGCTACGTGTGGACAAAGAGGCTTACATCCGTACGTAGGCCACAGAATAAGTTACGAAGAATGAACAGAGCTTAAATCACTGGGTTATAATATTAATCAAAGGTTAGAACCCATAAACATAGGTTAGACTCCATAAACATACTGGCGTTAATCTTATCTGTTTTGGTTTGTAGAATATGGTAAGGAAGAAACATTTAAACGTGACATTTTAGCTTATTATTTATGGGTAGTAACTTATCTGTGGCCATATTTCAACGCCACGGGTGGTAGTAGACTGTTTGATTAAAATAAAACGGAAGTTATTCTACTACATCTTAAAAATTAAAGCAAATTAACACCAATGTTTTTTCCAATCAATTTTTGAGTTAGTTTTTAGTACATTTGTGATTGTGAGTTTGTAATACTGTTTATTGTTAAATAACTATATCTTTGTAAATTTGTCCTTTTTAAAATACTTATTGTTAATTTAATTATGTATCCATTTGAAAATCAAATAATTTCTTAAAGTTGTATCTGATATGGAAAGGTAAATTATTTTAATTGTAATCATTATTGTTAACCCCATTCCTGTTGTAAGTTCTCTGTAGTATTCCTACTCTACGACAAAAGCGTTTCAGAGGCCAACGCTCGACCGTAGCACAGGCGTTCCTTCACAATGGCTCATTGTCTGAGATTCACTGCGCCTGCGCATGAAATATACAAATAAAACATACACCAACCACAAGGAAAGTTGCCTTTTTTGCGAACTTTTAATGGCATGTTCACGTTCGTTATACACTTTTCTTTAGATTTCTCACGGATAGGAAATTTCTATTTCAATACATTCAAATGATAGATGGATATATCTGAATTGGGAAAAAAGATGATAGTTTGTATTTAAATTGCAGACAGTTTCAATCAATTTCTTTGTAAAGAATAGTTGGATACTTACGAAGTGAAAAAACTTTAAAATTAAATCAAAATATGGGTAAAGTAATGATTCAAATAATACTTACACACTCTTAAACAGAAACTAACATCCACATTTTGAGTAAAAACTGCGTTTAAATAGGTGTCATGGTCGCTATAATTAATCTGGACCTTTAGTATGAGTTTTTACAAAAATGACTGTTTTTGTATTTGTTTACGTATTTCCCATACAGTTCCAATCAGTTCTTATACAATTCGCTAGAGGTGCTGATTGGAAATGTATGGGTAAATACGTAAACAAATACAAAAACAATCATTTTTTGTAAAAACGTCAAAACTCATACTAAGGGTACTGTTAACAATACTCGTAAAATTTCCTTTTCGTTTCCTCCCGTCGTGAATCTGACCTTATCGGCCATTACTTATTTGCAAATACATTTTAATGTTAAATATTATAACGGAAACAAGTATTGGAGACCTTTAAGCCATTTCTTTACAGCCCATATTAAAAAAAAAAAAGTATTAATGTCGTAATCTTGCAAACTACAACATCTTATTTCTGCTTTATAACATCAGTGCCTAACGCTCTTGTGTTCTGGTTTGTAAGGACAAATACTCCTGAAATGACCACTTACCGCCATGTTACCTGAATCCTGAATAATTTTGCAAAATCTATATGCTATTTTATTTTTACCCAATTGTGGAGGGTAAAAATAATATAATTCTTCGAGCGTACGTATGTCTCATTAATTGGTACGCCCTACAGTCTAAAGGCTTGACAGATTTTACTATATGATGTCATTGGATCCAGGTCAAAATTCAAAATAATGGGAGTGACATAAAATATATTTTGAATAGTTGAGGTTTTTGTTTTTATCACAATTATTGGTTGTAACTCTAAAAGAAAATAAGAAGAAATAAATACCTTTATAACTCAAGGCATAGGTATGCGAGGCATTATAAAGATTCTCACAGGGAAGAGCTAGTTTCCTTTCATGAGCTGTTGGCCTTTAGATGTCAACGCGGGTTCATGGGCGCTACCATTTGCGCTCGTGTGCCTACGAAATAACTATAAAAAGTTCCTCATTCAAGTATTTAGTAGGCTTCGAGACATTTATTTTTATGTCTTTGGAATAACAAAGAATTTACTTTGTTAGAAATTGATTACTAAAACACACGTTAGCAATTGTAAAGCCAGTTGTAAAGACAAATAACAATTTTATTATTAAAATCATGTTTTCCAATTGTGAACAAAAGACTTCAACGCGCGCTAACTTACAATTATTTTTACTATTGCATGTTGATGCAATTTGAAACATAATAAAAGTGGTGGCAGGATATACTTTGATAAGTAGCCCAAAAAGCAATGATAATCTAGTGATTTGAAATTTGGCCCCTCAATGGGGGATCTGATTGAGGGGAGGAGTTTGATTTGTAGTTATCGGCGTTTAAGAAATTAATGTTCACTTGCTTAAACGATAAAGGAAAACACGCCAGAAAAATAAATCTCGAAGGTGTGTGGGGTCTACAAATCCGCACTTGACCAACGTGGTGGGCAATGGCCTAAACCTGTCTCACTCCTAGAAGGAATCCGTGCCCAATGGGTCGAAGACGAAGAGTAGGCATTACGAGCCAGTAATACATTACACACATACACACTGAAAAATAGTTTAAATAATACTAATACTCGTTTTCTTCCCACTGTAAACAGTTTAATTTTTTTTTTTTTTTTTTTTTTTTATATTTGAACCTGACGATAAAGCAGACGTGCTACCTGATGGAAAGTAGTTAACGTCGCCTATGAACATTTGCAACACCAGAGGAGTCGCCAATGCATCGCCGGCTTTGAAGGAGAGCTCTTTTTGCACCTTTTTTGAAGAGCCCCATGTCATAGCGCTCCGGGAATACCTCGGGAGGAAGCTCATTCCACATCTTACACGTCCGTGGCAAGAACGTCCGTGCAAACCGAACCGTGGAGGACCGCCACGAGTCCAGTTGGTGTGGATGGAACTTCATCCTTCGGCGAGTGGTGCGATGGAGGAATGGTGACGTAGGCACCAGGTCAAATAGTTCCTCGGAACACTCACCATTATAAAGCCGGTAGAACACGCAGAGGGAACCTATGTCCCTCCGTAAACTTAAAGGTTCTAGCCGATCGGAGATCCTCGGATCGTTGACGATTCGTATTGCGCGTTTCTGCACGGAGTCAAGTGGGTTAAGTTGGTATTGGGGCGCCCCTGCCCAGAGATGTGAGCAGTACTCCATGTGGGGTCTTACTTGCGCCTTATAAAGCAGAAGCAGTTGCCCCGCAGTGAAGTACTGCTTCGCTCTGTTCAAGACGCCCAGCTTTCTTGACGCCAACTTCGCCTTAACGTCCAAATGACCCCGGTACTGCACATCACACGATATGTCAACTCCTAGGATCCCTATACTTTTATTAATGGTGAGTGGAATTCCTTGGAACCGTGGCGCTATGACGAATGGGGTTTTTTTAGCGGTAAACGCGCAGACTTGTGTCTTCGTAGGATTGAACTCAACAAGGTTAAGTCGACCCCATGTCGAGACTTGCTCCAGAGAGTCCTCGATTTCAGACACAAGTCGGTTTCTACTTTCCTCCACGAGAGTCCGAGAGGTATTTGCACGGCCTGTGTACACAGCATCTCCCGTACTATCATCTGCATAGCAATGAATGCTGCCAGTTTTTTGCAACATGTCATTGATATGCAGAATGAATAGTGTGGGAGAGAGGACAGAGCCCTGAGGGACGCCGGCGTTAACAGGCTTTGTGTCTGAGCAGCACCCGTCAACTACGACTTTGATTTGCCGCTCAGACAGAAAACTGGCTGTCCATGTGCACAACCTCTCGGGAAGACCGTAAGATGGAAGCTTCGCGAGAAGGGCCCTATGCCAGACCCGGTCAAAAGCCTTTGCGATATCCAGGCTAACCGCCAACGCCTCACCATTGCTCTCAACGGCTTGCGCCCACCGGTGTGTGAGGTACACCAGAAGATCACCAGCTGAGCGGCCCTTGCGGAAACCATATTGGTGATCGCTGATCAGCTGGCGATCCTCGAGGTACCTCAGAAGCTGGGTATTAACCACACGCTCCATTACCTTTGAGAGCAGGGAGGTTATCGCAATAGGCCTGTAATTAGCCGGGTCACTGCGGTCACCCTTCTTGGGAATCGGGTGAACGAGGGCTACCTTCCACGAAGACGGTACTTGACCTGTGGTATAGGAAAGTGAGAATAAGCGCGTTAAGACGGGAGTCAACTCGGGAGCACACGTCCTCAGCACCACTGCGGGGATTTCATCCGGCCCACTCGACTTCTTGACATCAAGGGACAATAGAGCTCGCCTGACAGCTTTCTGCGTAAAGCGTATATTAGGCATAGAGCCCTCACACCGCGGGATGGTCGGCGGTGTGGCCCCCTTGTCATCGAGAGTCGAGTTTGAGGCAAAGAGGGTGCCCAGAAGATCGGCTTTCCCCTTTGCCGTGTGGGCCAGAGAATCGTCTGATTTCCGCAGGGGCGGTAGTGAGGAGCGACAGAAATTACCCTCGACAGCTTTGGCCAGCGACCAGAAGGCTCGACTCCCGGAGGGGTAACCAAGTAGTCGCTCGCCAATTCTGCCAATGTGCCTAGACTTCGCCTTGGCCATATACTTCTTTGCTGAACGGGAGGCAGCGTTAAGTGCGGTTCGTAGCTCGGAGGTCTTAGGATCCTTGCACGCGTGCGCTGATGCCCAAGCTTGGTAGACCTCTTGCTTATGACGTGATGCCTTAGCGCAAGGCCTATCAAACCAGGGCTGACTCCGCCCGCCGACAGACACGACCGAGTTTGGAATGAAGCATTCCATGCCCTGTCGTATGACGTCGGCCACAGAGTCAGCGCACGTGCTAGGATCACCCGAGACGAAGCATATCTGTCTCCACGGGTACGAGGCCAGGAATTCCCGGAACCCGTCCCAATCTGCTGAACTGTAGTGCCAAACTTGTCGCTTCCCCGGAGGTCGAGCCCCCGTGGGACGCGACGAGGGCACAGAAGAACTTACCAAGCAATGGTCAGAAGATCCAAGAGGAGCCTTGACCATCACTTGGTAGTCATCGGGATGGTTGGTCAGCAGAAGGTCCAGCAAAGACGCAGTATGGGTCTCTATATCAGGTACCCTAGTATGACCGGGTACGACCTGGGAGAGCCCATATGCCAAGGAGAAGTCATACGCAGTTCTTCCGGCGAAGTCCGAGATTCGGGAGCCTAGCCATTCAATATGGTGGGCATTAAAGTCTCCCAGAATCACCAACTCCGCCGAAGGACACTGCTGCAGCATTTTGTCAGTTCCCCACTGGACGTGCTCGAATAGTCGAGTTGTCTCAACATCTCCGCTGTAGGACCTATATAGGCACGCGTAGACGCGGGTCTGCCCCCCAATATCCACGCGCACCCACAACAAGGATAGGTCCTTGTCTTCAAGGCAGCTGAGACGGCGGCAGCAGATATCACTCCGAACATACACACATACCCCGGCTCGACGCCTAAAGGCATGTTCTAAACTGTAGCCGGGGTAATCTAAATACGATGTATCGCCCGAGGGTGATATCTGCGTCTCCGTCAAAAAGAGGAAAGCCGGCTTTGCCGTCTCAAGGTGGTGATGGACGGCATCAAGATTGGAATGAAGCCCCCTGATGTTGCACATGTCCACAGTAAGTGTGGAGGAGGTTGCCGCTGAGTACACTTTTCTCTTATTATGCCTTTTCATGATGGTGGTTAAAAAAAAAAGAGGAGGAATTAGAAAGGATTTGCGATGCTCCTTCGACGCCCCACGGGACAAGGTGCGGGTCTCGTAGCGCCGTACTCTCAGTGGTAATGTGGGATGCTGGCGCGGGGGACGGAAGGGCCCCCGGTCCCCCCCGTGCACGATTGCCCGGCTCCACTCCGGTCTCTTACTCCGGCAGAACAATCGTGCAACGGGATTTTTCACCGGTTGGCGGGACAGCCTCCCGGGCCAGAGGTTAATTAAGTGTTACCCGGGTTCGGGTCCCCAACTAACCGGCGGGCGGCCAGCGAAAAAACCGTTTCACCGGGTCTCCCTGGCCCCCGCGCCAATACACCACGCCTCCGGGAGCAACGACACCTAGAAGAACCCACCGGACCCGAAAGATACGCCGTCGGAAGCACCACAGAGGATGGGAGGGGAGGATAAAGGGAAGAACTGGCTCCCAGGCGCACTACCGAAACACGACGGATCGTTAATGGCGGTAGACTTCGGCCTGAGGGTGGTAGCTAGCCAGGCAGATCCCACGAAGAGATCTTACCACCAAGCGGGACACCTTTAGGAATTACGCCAGGCAGTGTCAGACCCAGCAACCAGTGGGACCGTCGCAGTAAGATGTTAAATGCCCGAGAAGACGCTGCTGCCCATCGACCCGGTAAATACCCTTAGTCGCCTTCTACGACACCCACGGGCAGGCATGGGGTGGTCTATTCGCCGCCGGAGCCACACGGCAAAGCAGTTTAAATAATATTAATACTCGTATTCTTCCCACTGTAAACAGGTTAAATAATACTAATACTCGTATTCTTCCCACTGTAAACAGTTTAAATAATACTAATACTTCTATTCCAGCGTTATCGAGTTCACCGCGTGTGGTGTGCTACTACACCAACTGGTCGGTGTACCGGCCCGGCACGGCCAGGTTCAACCCCCAGAACATCAACCCCTACCTGTGCACCCACCTCGTGTACGCCTTCGGAGGGTTCACTAAGGACAACTCGCTGAAACCCTTCGACAAGTACCAGGATATTGAGAAAGGTATGTTTTTTTCAGGGAATCTTTAAGATTATAGCTTTGTCTGCAAGTTTAGTTCCTGACATTTTTCAACTAAAATGAAAATAATATTGGTCATATAATCAGGACATGAATCTAAGATTACTTATAGATACACAAAAACATAGATAATATACGTTATAACAAAAAAATATACATTATACATAGCAACACTATAAATTTTCCAACCTATTTCACCAAATGTCTCTCTTCATATATAAGGCTGACTTACACATGAGGTAACTATCTTAGCCTTCAGGAGTGTCGACGCATCTGTAATCGTTTAGGTAAAAGCCCAGTTCTATATAAAATTGTACACAGATGTCCATGGGTGGCTATAGCCGTTTACCACCAGGTGGAATGAATGCTTGTTTGCTATTTTAATCATCCAAAAATCCAAAAAAAAACATTTCATGAGCCATGTTGATCCGGATGTACGGATAACATTAAACTGTGATTCATACCGCGTTAACCTTTACTAAACAATACCCAGCTCTGTAACATAAAATTACAGACACTTCGATTATTAATTAGGTAATTACAATGAATATAATGATCAATTTAACCGAGTTTCCAAAAACTAATGACACGCGGAAGGAAATAGTCTGTCAGTTAAAAGGATATTACTTATTTATGATAAATAATAATTGCAACGTAATTTACTTTAATACATGAAGGGAAAGAAGGCGAAGTATAATAAAAAATACTTACCAATGTATTAAAGAGATTTTATCTACACTAATATTATAAGGAGGAATTTTGTTTGTTTGGTTGTAATGAATAGGCATAAAAACTACAGGACCGATTTTAAAAATTCTTTCACCATTCGTAAGCTACATTATCCACGAGTAACATAGGTTATATTTTATATTAAATATATTTGATAAATATATAATATAAAATAGCGGTACAAAGTTTGCCGGGTCAGCTAGTCTCTCATATACGATTGAAGTAGCGATTAAGAATGCAGTCCCACTGATGATATGTGGTATCTGCCGCCCAAGGTCATCTATAACTAAGCCACATAGAACAGATGGTTTACGTCGCCACTCTTGAGAACAAGGATGCTGGTAAGAAACCACATATGTAAGTCATCAAGTTCTCAAAGATATACGATGAACTAAAGATTCTATAGTGACTTCTTTTTCTTTCTTTGGGAACCTTCCTGTGAAATTAATACCCTGTCAATTTTGTATAGTTATAACTGTTATATTTCTTTGACCAGGTCTGTGACAAATCATAAATAAAATCTTTTCAGGTGGATATGCCAAGTTCACGGGGCTGAAGACCTACAACAAGAACCTGAAGACGATGCTGGCCATCGGAGGCTGGAACGAAGGCTCCACCCGCTTCTCTCCCATGGTAGCGTCCCGGGATCGCCGGAAGGAATTTGTCAGGAATGCGATTAAGGTTGATTTGCGTTTTAACCTGCTATTTCAATGTTGCAGTTTGTTAACTATCCATTTGTAAGGATTCACCCAGTACAGCTATTATTATGTCAATCTGCTAAGTAAAATTTGCAAGGTTCCAAGGTATTTTGGGGAAAATTATAAATATTAAATGATTTACATTGAGTAATATTGTAGTCATAGCTTAGTGAATGAAAATTGGACTTTCAATCATGGGAGCCGAGGTTCGAATATCGTGCATGCACCTCTGATTTATCGAAATTATATGACTTAATTACCAACTGGTTTAAAGGAAAATATAGTGACAAAGTCTGAGAGTAATCTTAAAAACCGCCTGATAAAAAAGAACTGAAGGTGTGTGAAGATGACCAACTCGTGCATAGCAGTAGAAATATCTTCTTCTTCTTCTTCTTCTTCTTCAGCCCTTTGTCACCCACTGCTGGATGTAGGCCTTCTCACTCGACTTCCACAAGTCCCGATCTCGCGCTGTCCTCATCCAGCCTCTTCCCACCACTCGTATGATGTCATCGGTCCATCTGGCTGGTTGTCTGCCGACGTTTCTGTGGCCCGTCCGTGGTCCATTCTGTGACCTTGAGAGTCCATCTTTCCACCGGTAGACGGCTTAGGTTCATGGAAATATATCGACGATATAAAACAACATTTTAGAAGTTAAGGTTAGAATGTCTCCCATTCAAATATATATCATTAATATCATGTCCACTAAACTTTACATACGTCATATTGATAAATATCACTTTCCTATTATTTCGTTTTGTGTTAGACATTATTAAAGTAATTACAAATCGATATTCAATGACGGTTTATTTGCAACGTAACATGCTATGTCCGCAATCTGTACTCTTCCTATGACCGTCCCAACACTTTCTCCAATTATTTTATGTTATTATACACACGTGCGACTGTGATTATAGCATGTCTTCCGTTTCTGAAAAATAATATCCATAATACAATCTGATGAAAGAGACGAAATAAAAATGTAAGATTCACATTTATTGATTTAAAATTAAATGATACAATATCCTGTTTGCGTACGTTCATCTATTCAATATTTAGATTGATTTAAATATTATCGTTGCTTTTCGGCAAGAAAAGTTGCTATAATAATTAAAACGTTTTATTTAATTACCCAAGTCTGTTGAACTAGCAAGGAATGAATAAGGTATTTAGAGGACATACCTTTATATCGTCATTCACGTAAATAAATAAAGTTTTCGTACTCTTTATAGAACTAGATTAAGTCATTTTGAATAATAATTCGAGTCATTTAAACTCTTATTATATGATTTAATACTCTCCTACTCTACCTACGAATATTAGAACACTGAGCAAAACGTCTTCTACTTTTATAATTGGACACTACTTTCCTTACTACATCTTTATTTTAATATTTCTCTTTTTCTACCGACAGTTCCTCAGACAAAACCACTTCGACGGCCTCGACCTCGACTGGGAGTACCCCGCGTTCCGGGACGGTGGCAAGCCCAAAGACCGGGAGAACTACGCGAAGCTGGTGAAGGAACTACGCGAGGAGTTCGAGCGGGAGTCCGAGAAGACCGGCAAGCCCAGGCTGCTGCTCACGATGGCGGTGCCGGCCGGCATCGAGTACATCCAGAAGGGATTTGATGTGGAGACGCTGAATCGGTAACAATTCTTCTTCTTTTTGCAAATTTCAGGTTATATTAAGTTTATCCTGTCGATCCATTTCTTGTCTGTTTATTTTACTTCTTGATACATCATGTAGCCTGCTTTTTGTTAAGTTATGATAAACAATTCTTCTTTGTGAAGACATGAAAATGCAAAATAATCTTCAATATAATTGGATTTCTATTTGAGATTAATCATAGGGTTGTCGCTGAAAATTAAGTTGTTAAGTGTCATGTTAGTATACCCCTTTTATTTTTAATATTAAAGTTGATAATTTTGCGGTCGAAAAGTTTAAATCTATACTGATCATTTTGACGTAAGTTTCAAAAATACGATTATTAATACGCCGCAAGTTATTTATCAAATAACAAGAGACAGATTTGGCAACGTTATTAGTTTATACATATAATAGTACATAATAATAAATAAATTTATTCTGCCGTATTGTTGTACAATTATGTGAACTTTCGGTCCTCTTCAGCTTAACCTTCAGAAAATAGCAATAGCTAGCCAATTTCTAATTCAGGGCGCGATATAGAAAATTGCACATACATTTAACACAATTAGGAGACCTTTAGCCCAAGATCATGCCAACAGTACATGAAACCACGTAGCTTCAACGTAAACATGCCGATGTCAAGCATATGTTTGCGAAATTACACATGCCCAATAGGAGCGTCACATTCGTTACCTAATTTCCTAATTCAATGTCAAATTGCCTAAGACAGTCGAATGGTGCAAAATGTAAGCGACGAGCGGAATCGGTAATTACTTCTATTATTATGTGTTAAACATGTTTGTAAAAAACAAATATAAATGTAATCGTGCAATTATTACACTAATTTTAAATCATTTTCAAAAAAGAACTGCGAGTATCTGGTTTTATTTTAATATTGTTGATACAGGATAATGTTATTGGCTGTACGAAAAAATATATAGACCTATCATTTATTGTTTCCAGTATACAGATTTCATGCGTTACACAATATGTACCTAATATTATACACCGGTTATTATAAAAAATCATTTATTGATTGAATGAGGTGAATTTATCGGTGATAAAAACTATAACATTTTATAGTAATAATTGGTGTAATACTCATTCATTCATAAATTCGTTATAATATACGAATACTTAATAGTTAACTCGTAGCAGTAAACCGCAAAACACCTAAAAAGTGCAAATAACTACTGTTTTCGTATTGCTTTATACGAGGAATAAAATCCTGACTACAACCTCCTGAAGCATGCAACTAAAATGTTCCTTACAAAGCGTAAATTATTATTTTTCGATTTTTAACGCTATAAGTTTTTAGCTTGTGTCAATAAATTAACGCCAGGGGTCGTGAGCGTCGTAGGAATGTCGCACGAAATCGAAACCGGAATGTTAATATGATTTGCTGTACACTTAACACAGCTAATATTGACACCCACTTAGTTAACTATTTTTACACCTTTCTGATCACAATTAGGTTACGTGACGTAAGAAAATCGGTTATTATAAGTAAGCATCCGTTTTGTGTAATCGGTTTACATGTGCGTATGATTTCTCTTTGCAAATAAATTGTAAAAGTTTTAACATTTGAAGAGAATAATGGTAAAATTAAGTTTATTTTAAACAGAATAAAGTGAAAAAATAAAGGTTTTTCCCTTATTTTTAAGAAAATGGCATTGACCACTTAATTTTGTTAGCGTTTTGTCAAAAATAAAGTAGAAATACATATGATCACTAATTTTTAACGGAAAAGGAAAACATCCCAAGGAAACTTTTGGTAGTTTTCAAAGATTTGTAACTTCTAAGTCAGGCAAGGGATTTAAGTCCGTGAGCAATAGTTCCCATCGGGTGGACGAAGTCCTTTGAATACTATTATCTAAAAAAAATCAACGATGACACAAGAAAAAATATCCATAATGTTCAATAAACAAATATTGTATGTATGTCACGCACGTAACGCGTTACATACGTCCAAGTTGGAACACCGTGGATTCACCTAAACCGTTGGTTTCGCCATGCGTGCATACATTACGTGATGCGAGCGATCATAAGTGTTAGCCTGATTGCGATGTCGTAACAGCTTGAATCCGAGACAATGGCCGGCTAGGGATGGGGTTCTTTGCACATATATCAATTTGACTCGAATTGTGTAGAATCAATGCAAACAAAAATCTATAAGGTTAAATATATGCAAGATCGATTTTTCTATATTATTCGGAAATTGTTTAAAAAATATGTTGATTTCGCTGAATCCATTTTTTATGTATTTTATTAACCACCCTGGGAATACTTGGCCAAAATGAAAAAGTCACCTAAAATAATTTGAGCAACAAACAATCTACTATAAGGTCTTTCGTTCTCATTATAGCCATATTAAAAAAGAAATTGCATCAAAAAGAATAGAATGTCCTGTCATGCCGCTTAATGCTTTACATCTGTTAAATTTGAATCTTCAATTATTCGATTAATGACATGATGACACAAGATCGTTATCAATTGTTATGTTGCAATTTTTTAATATCGATTAATAATCGAGTCTTCAATTAAACAATCAGATTGCCATCCCTAGCCGTAGCGTTGCACACAATGGCGAAGGGATCCCTGCAGGGTGACAATGCAACGATATTGCAATCGTCCGAAGGTTGATAGCGATCCTGATTGCTGAAGGTTAAGTGACACAACTAGTTGCGTGGTCATACGCGTGGTGTAGAATGAGGTGTTACATGTCTCAGGTATGGTGCTAGAATGCTTTATTATTTAGCAGTGACCTTACATTAATTGACAGTGTGTTAAGGTACTTATACGGGAAATGCATTAAATTGCTATTAAAATGATTTATTACACAATGCAAGTTTAATATAAGGATACGGATAAACTAGGATATAAATATAAACTAGGTTCGAACTCGTAATAATTTCTGTCTTGACACATCCGTTAATCCAAAAATCAAGAACAGGAATCACTAAAGGATGATATGTGTCTAGTTCAAAGATTCTTATCTATATAGGGGTAAATGTTGTATATATTGTATAAACATGCGTTGATGTTACATGCTATATGGAACACTATGTTAAGGACATAGGTATACAAATATATAACTGTGTCAATATTCATTCATGTGAAAAGGGGGGATGCACGCAGACGACTCTGGCCAAAGCTTGTTGAATCCCTATCCCATTATCTTTTGTTCCGTACAACATAGACAGTTGGCCACCCTATTCACTTAAATTAAGCAAAGAAATCATTTTTCTCGACCGCGACGCCTAACGCTCTAGTTAACCCGCGTTCGGTAACCGGCCTTATATGAACGTGTTGTAACTTGGAAGATTACACTTAATTATTGTTTAGAAAAGATAGATTTTATCTATCTATACTAATTGAATGCTGTTGTTTGAGTGGTTAATGAACTATATTATGATGTGATAGATAGGGTAATGTGATTAAAGGGAGGTAGAACCCTTATGGTTTCATTCCGAAGGCACCGCCTATTTTTGCATAATAATAAAAGTGTGAAGCGCTGCTATGTTGAAAAGTTATGTGCAGCTTTTCAACATAGTCCTTAGGATTATTAATGCTCTCTGAAATAATAATAAAACATAATGACATAACGGATGAGAGTGATTATTTACACAAGACATTTCCAATTAGTCTTCACGTATAATTTTAATTCTATTTGTAGGATTATTTATATTACCATGTATGCCAACAGTCACCACTGACTACTCAGCATGAGATGGGCTGCATGCTTGCTCGCCGCTTCAAGTTTATCCAAAACATATTAATTAGTTCAAGTAATAATATAAGTATTATCTTTCCCTTCATTCTGCCTGACTAAAACAATGCAACGAATCAATTTACCCCCCTTGTTATAAAACCAAAGAACTGCCAAGATCTTAATAGGCCTGTCTTCATACGGACAATACGTTGTCGCAACATGAATTTATACTAAACTATTGTTTAGAATAAGACGTTTTTCATCATATTCCACTTAAGTATTCCACAGACGCATTATGCACAACATTTTTGATGTCGCAAAATGTTTTTGTCATGGTGTTTATGTCTCGCATTTTATGGCAGTTATTTACAATTTTTGATGGACTTAATGATAACTGCTATTTTACTAACTGCACATAAAGCACGTAGGCTACAGAGGATGGCTTCCGAAATGGAACTTATTTTATCGTATTGGGCTAGGAGTTTGATACTTAATATCCGCCTAAAACTGCTAGTCCGCTCTGAATACGGATGGATGAAATTTACGTTAGGAATCAGGTATTCTCTTTATTTTTTGTTATCGCCCTTATGTGAATTTACTAATTTGAGAACAATACCGGTACATTAGAATACCTAATATGGTAATATTGTAAATTATATATAAAGTTACTAGTGGTGCCCGCGGCTTCGCCCGCATTTTAAAGAAATGATATGACATACATAAAACAGAAAATTTGTACCTTCATTGGAATGACAGTGGCGCCATCTTGGACAAAAGTGGGTTCTTGAACAAAAACTTAGCTAAAGATCGTCACTTGATCAAATGCAAAGTTTCCGATTCTATAAAACTGCGATGGTAGCGAAGTCTGTCGAACCCAATGTGAAACATTCCAAAATCAACAACTACTTACGAATTAAAATTAATTAAAAAAACCTTTTCCCACGGACTAAATTGTGAGTCTAAACCATTCTCAAGTCCCCTTGAACACACACAACAAATTTCATCAAAATCAGTCTAGTCGTTTAGGAGGAGTTCAGTGACATACACACGCACATAAGAAATATATATATAAAGATTTATGATATAAAGATTTATGATATATAAAGATTTATGATATAGGTATAGAAAAAAACTGACTATCGAACGAGATATGCGTTGTCTCAGGTATGTTTACAGTTTAATAAAAAAATTCATCAATCAACCGATTCACTTTATTAAATACAACATGGTCGATAATTTAAACGAGCTTATTGGCTGCCCTTGACTTTTACTGAAACACTACGTAGGGTTGCCACACACGGGAAGTTAGTTGAATATGTATGACTATTTTTTGTCATATCTTAAAACTTACGTCATAACTAGAGGCCTAAGCTGGAACGCCTCGGAAAAGTATGTCTCACTTACCACACCCTTCAAACCAGAACACAGCAGCGCTTAACACTACTGTTAATAGGCAGAAATAGGTGGTAGAAACCACAAAGGGTTCTACCACCTTCAAAATATGGAATAAGTTCAAAAATATGTAAGAGATTTAATTTAAACATTGATAATAATTTTAAGGATGCAAAACTTTTTGCATCCTTAAAAAAAAAGGTATATCCCGTTTTTAAGTCAAAATCTATTTTATTTTGAACTCGCCAGCCCTACTTGCATGGCGACAATAATAATTCGCAGTAGCTATTAGGTACCACGTAGTAATTTAAGACGTATTATCAGAAGCGTGGGTTGTTATTGCTTGCCGTGTTTGGTCCTGAACACCACCCACACGTAACGCATCATTAAACATCACATCAGCTTCGCCCAAATTAGTAATAATTGATAGTTCCGGGCCCCAAGAATGTCGTAGATAGGTTTACCTTATGGTAACGTAGTAGGCATTAGTATGAACTCGGCAATTTTTTTTACAAATTCATAATTCATAATTCTTTATTTGCAAAGTTGAAGTAGTATGTAGTCCAACTTATGTGAGTGGTCTCACCGCCCATGGACATCTGTAACCCTAATAGTATAGGATTAACCCTAAATAGGCATGAAGCCCTACTTAAGATTGGTCACAGTTTTGCAGCCCCTGGAGAAAAATACTTTACAAAGGTGTCTCTTGCTTTCCACAACCGTCAAACAGCACAACTGCTCTTGGCACTGCTATCATTAGGGAACAATGGATGAGCATACTGTTGCTCCCACAGGCCTGAGTACCTTCCGAAAGTCGCATCATGAATTAATCTACCTCCTAATTTCTAAGTCATCCATATCCAAAAGTCATTTATAAAAAAACGGTAATCGCATTTTCTAGGAACTAAGTTATTTGCGTAAATAGAAACTTTAGTTGTATTGATTTTATTTCAGGTACTTAGATTGGATGAACCTGCTAACGTACGACTACCACTCCGCGTTCGAGCCGGCGGTGAACCACCACGCACCACTGTACCCGCTCGAAGAGCCCAACGAATACAGCGTGGACAATGAACTAAATATCGTAAGTAATTTTCGAAAATTAAGTAATAATATGAAAAAAAATTGTAAACGGCTTTTGAGGCAGGCAGCGTGTTAGTTTATCTTTAGTTATCTATTATTAGTTGCCTATCCGCTTTCTAATAGAGTCATCGTAATTGCATGCATATTTTATTGTAAGCATAAACTAAAAAGTGAAAGATTAAATAATTATATTTAAATCCGTAAACGTAAATTTTACTTTCTTGATTTTTAATGAATATAAATGTCCTTCTTCAATTATGATTTATTATGTTAAAACAAGGATAATAAATTTATAACTAAATAACAAGAAAATAATTATAGCTAAAAATATATACAAATTTACCTACAATATATACAATCAAGTGTAAAAAGAGAAAATCATAATTAAAATAGTGTCGTTTAGTTTGTTAAAACATAGTTCGGTGTTCATACATTCCTTTTTTCTGTGGTTATGGCATTGGCAACAATTTTAATCAAGTCTACACTGTCTATATTAATGAAAATATCATTAGTATATACAGTTTAATTTAAAATAACACTTATTTATAAATAATTTGTTACTTCCAGGATTACACAATCAAGTTTTACCTGGAGAACGGTGCGGATCGTGACAAGTTGGTGCTGGGTATACCAACGTATGGCCGATCCTACACCTTGTTCAACCCAGATGCTGTGGAGATCGGCTCTCCCGCTGACGGGCCAGGAGAACAGGGAGACGCTACTAGGGAGAAAGGATATCTAGCTTATTATGAGGTGAGTCCTTTGGATTGTAATAAACTTAGAGCGGATTTGGTTAATTGATTAAGAGGTTCGTTTGAAGGTCTAAGCACTTATGCTATTTTTTGTGTGTGTTTGTAAGTTGTGGCGGTGTTAAGGATTAAAAAAATGTTATTTATAATAACAGTCTAGTTATGTTTCAAGAACATAATAAAATCTCATATTCTCACACTACCGACTTTTACAGATTTTCATAACATTTCCAGCAAGTAAAGTCGATACATCTGATCTTACATAAACTTTTTTCCTAAAACTAATTCTTATCTACCTTTCAATACCCCATTCTCGAAAACCGAATAACCAAGATTAAGCATATAACTTTTGACCTAATGCCGAACCTCTATTATTTCACAGATCTGCGAAGCCCTCAAACCGAAAAACAAGAAGCGAAGCGTAGACTCCGAGGAGGATTCAGAGGAGGACTCCGAAGAGGAGGACGAGGAGTGGACGGTGATGCACCCGAACCCCAGCGCCATGGGTCCCGTGGCGTTCCGCGGCAACCAGTGGGTCGGCTACGATGACGTCGAGATCGTCAAGAAGAAGGCTGAATATGTCGCTGAAAACGGACTTGGAGGTAAAATACAAGATAAAAATGGAAATACTAAAAGTCTAAACAGTTATTTTTTGTATATTTATTCTGAAGTAAGTAGTCAAGCAGAATGTCATAAAAGAGCATAATTTACTTTAATGGCCATTCTTTGTTATGTTCTTAAAGGTTTGTCGAGTCTACCAACTAATATGGTCCACTGTGACGTTTAGGTTTAAGCTTATTTTCTTTTTGAAATAGGCTCTAATCTAGTAGTAGAATAAGTATTAATGTCGATGATTTCAAAGATAGTTAATCGTGATTTACTTTTCTTATACTGAAAACTCTCAAATAACACGGACTAATACAAATATTTAATATCTATTTTGCAATTTTTCTATTGAATACAATAATCAATAAACCACAATAAGTTAATAACACAATTGACCGACACAGAACCTATAATTATTGAAAATCTATTTACCTAACAACAATTGGCTTGCAACATTAATCCTAATAATCTAGACTGATTCTAGATTGAGTGATCAAATAATGATTTTGTAACAGATTTTACTTTTCCACAAAAACACAAATTATTGTGTTTTTTTTATCGAATCATTGGCTAACTGTTCTTAATAATTTTCTCAGGTATCATGTTCTGGTCCATCGACAATGACGACTTCCGCGGTAACTGCCACGAGAAGCCTTATCCACTCATCGAAGCTGCCAAGGAAGCTTACATCGTGAAGCTTGGGTAAGTTCTCAATTTTTAGTTCCAGATCCTATTTGCCTAAAGTGCTAGTAGAGTACTACTAGAATATAAGATTATTTTTATTATATAGCAGTAGCAGAGGAGCATGCAGTCCACCTGATGGTAAGTGGCTACAGCCGCCCGTGGACATCTGTAATCTAACCCAGATAGGATTAGATATTCCTATCTGAGATCGGCCACAGATGTGGCGCTGCCACTGAGTTAGTCCTCAGTCAGATACGTTTTAAAACCAGCCGTAGACAATTAAGAAGGTTGACACAGGCGAAGCAGATTTTATTTGTCGCAGCAGTTAAGAGTTCTTCCTTGAGTAATGTAGTGCCACCCTAAAACATTTCACAACTTACTGAGGACTACGGTAGCCACTGACCAGTTAGCATCAGACGATAAATAAACAAATTATCTCGGGGCACGGCAGTGCTACGCCAAGTCCAGCAAAAAACGACACTGCCGTACCATTTTTTTCTCGTCTCATATTGTGATCGAAGCAATTGATCCATGAATATTGTGATTCCAGCTCCACAGACAATGCGATAGTGACAGACAAGCCACGTGCAAGACCTTCGAGCTCCGGCAGACGGAAGAGCAAACCACGCTCCACCACCACCACTACCACCACAACGACCACCACTACGCCAAAACCTACCACTGCTGTCAAGTACGGTCTTATTATTCTTATTTGTTTCTGAATTTCATGTAGATACGATCCTAATACCGGCTTTAACTTATCGAGGGAAGTCCCAAATAATGTAGTGTAAAATATATTTTTTTTAGTTTATAATTATTCATTAAATTTGCCAATAAGTTTAATCGATGACCCTGGTGGCAGAGCGGTCTCCCTAGCGGAAACTGAAACAAAGGCTTTTGGGTTTGATTCCCGGCTAGACAGATATCTAAATTTAGATATCTGGCATTTATCTGGGTGTTTGTATAATAGGTGTTTGTATATTTGCAAAGACGCAAAAACTTGGTACCTACTCGTAACACAAAAAGTCTAGGTATAGAAAGCGTTAGTGTAATTGAAAACTATTTCTTTACATGCATTAATATTCCAGAAGCAACAAACGAAAGAGTTCTTCAGCGCTGAGTTCCACCCCCGCGTGGAACATCAACACGCCGGAACCACCGACCACACCCGACCCTGGATCAGGTAAACTAAATTTATAAGAACATGTTATTTCAGCCATGGGTACTAGGTAGTACCTACCTGGTTTGACGTGGAACGACACCACCACAACATTTTCTCCAGGTAACATCGGTATACAAATTCGGTGTTCTGATTTGAAGGATGTAATAGAATAGAAATAAGAATATCGACACGACACAATCTGTCGTCACATGTTGGTCTACATACATTCTACTTACCTGATTTTAAGTCAGGAATGTGGAACAAGGCAGTCGCCCAAGCCAGACAGGATAGGAAGTTTCCATAAAATTCGTCACTAAAGTAAAGGTGAAATTGAGTCTTTTAAAACTTGCTTTTTACATGCTTAACCCTGCATGGTTTGATTGCAGCGGAAAAAAAGATATTTAACTTACTTGACTTGGCTTAACTTGGCTTAGCTTGGTTTATTAAAACTACTCCACCTTTTTTTGGCAGATTTCAAGTGTACTGATGAAGGGTTCTTCCAACATCCTCGTGACTGCAAGAAGTATTTCTGGTGTCTTGACTCTGGACCTTCCAACCTTGGCATCGTCGCTCATCAGTTCACTTGTCCATCTGGTGAGATATAAAATGAAATATTTGCATTTATTTTGCACTTACAACATTTTATCAGTTACATTCACTTATATTTTTTCTTATACTGTTACTGGATCCGTTAATGTGATAGACCATAATTTCATTCACTTTTTTATAGCTAAAGCTCTCGGGACTTCGTCAATATTTAAAATATTTCATAACTGAAAGTTTCCCTCGGGTCCCTCGTATTATATCTTACTCGTTGATAAAATTTCAGGAATTTGTAAGACAAGAATCTTGAACAGTAGTACTACCTAATAAAATTTAATCAATCGCAAATGCATTGCTATCTCTTCAATTGTATTTATTATTCTTTTCCTTATTTTTAATCATTATTCTAATCACTTCGTTCCTTCACATTATTAATCTTATATATTTTCTTTTGATTCTATATCGCAGTAAGTCAGCATTACGACGATATTATGACGATTACAAAATATATGACTTTTTTAACAACACCCCTTCCTTCCAGGTCTGTTTTTCAACAAAGCCGCAGATTCTTGTGACTTTGCCCGCAATGTTCTCTGCAAGAAGACAGCGGTGACCACTAAGCCCACAACACGGGCCACCACCAAGGCCACCACGACCAAGGCCACCGTCACCACGACCACCACGACCACTACAACGACAACCAGACGCCCGATCAGACTCACCTCCAGGAGCTCTCTGCTGTTCAGAACTACTACCACCACTACTCCGGTACCTGAGGTAAGAATAGAGAAGTTTTTTGTTAAACATCACCCCTTCTTATTTTCACATCTCTATTGCGTAATCGTACTGAATATCTTCACTGTATTCGTCGACAAATGATCTATATTTCGGTTACGAGCAGATGTCTTTACCAGGAATAAATATACTTTAGACCACGTACTTTAGACTTATTAAATAAATAATTGAAAATATTTTTTAAAAATAGGTTATGGATGAGAGTGAAGAAGATGAAGAAGAGACTGTTCCAGAAGACACTTCTGATGTGGACGCAGAAGACCCTAAAGTCATCAAGGAGTTGATTGATCTCATTAAGAAAGTCGGTAAGTTGAAATAAATGGACTAGATTAAGGATTAAATATGGATGGCAAGGAAGACACAAAATTATACAAATTTTATAATATTTGTTGATTTTTCCTCATTTCATTTTATTTCAATAGTTGAGTAAAAGGGCGAAATTAATAATTTAATATGGATTAATAGTAGTAATTATTAGTTTTTTTCTCCGATATCAAAGTCATTCAGTACCCTTACCATGAGTTTTTACGTTTTGACAAATATTACTGTTTTGGTATTTGTTTACGTATTTGCCCATACAATTTCCAATCAGCGCCCCTAGCGGATTGTGTCAGAACTTGGAACAGATAAAGGTACAGATTCTGCTACTCGCAGAATATGTTAAGTACTACTAAACCCGCTTTCAATCAACATGATAAAGTATAATTGAACTAAATACCCGAAATCATATTGAATTAAAATATTGTATTCAAGGTAAGTAGATTATTTATAGTTTTTTAAACGTGAATAATACGTGATTATAATAAGAATCAGTAATATGGTTTGTATAGAAGCGAAATAAACATACGTTTTAAAAAAAACTCTTTCTATAAAGGTGGTGTAGAGCAGCTGGAGAAACAGTTGCATCTGTCAGAGACATCGCCAAGTACAGGCGGAGTCACCGTCTCTACCACGCCGTCATCCTTCAACAAGAGACTCTACCAAAAAGTACTTGAACGAACTCGTGGAAAGAGCAGGTGAGATATCACGAATATATCTATTACATTCATATGTAGGAAATACTAAAACAGTTTCTCTTTTAAAAGAAGTTTGGAAGAAAGAGATGTAAGGGAATTCGAAAAAAGATAACGAATTTACATACCATTAGCTTATTAAATATATTTTCTTACACCAGGTAAATATGTATTTGATATTTAACAAACACTATTGTAACTAAATGTTATGAACGATTAGCAGATATGAAAGTGTATAAGTTATATATATTTTATAATATATGATTGGATGTTTGTTTCAGTAGGTTCGGAAACAACGCTAACAGCATTGAAGGGAACGCTCAGAACAGCAGGCGCGCTCCTCAGAACGCCGGCCTGCAGCCCGCCGCCGACAAGGATAGGCTGCTGAGAAAAGACAGGCCACAGTAAGAGATTTTTTATGACTTTTATTGTATTATAATAATAATTTTTGTCACCATGTGAACGAATGAGTTCAAACAATAATTAAGGTTTAATAAATTAACCGTTTATAAGATGGTTATATCCGGTAGTCTATTTACTTTTTTGTACGATTATATGATTTAGAATACACTAGAGTGTAAGTACACATTGCGAGTTACTCGTAATGTAACTCGTAATGTAACAGCAACAACGGGGCATGCTTGCGTTATTAGTAAAAAAAATCTAAGTAAATTTGTTTTTTGCATGTGTCCTATGTGGAAGAGTTATCCTTACTGCCTAGTTTAAAATATATGTCATCGTGCATATTATTGCGAAGTAATTTTGACCCTAACTTTATAGAATCGATTTTCACAAAACAACGCCTGATACTTTATTAACTTCGTAAAGAAACTTTAATCATACAATCTACATACTTTCACAATACACGTAACGCCAAAGTGAATCTACAGGCCACTCCATATTTGACCAGGTACACAACAATCAACCGCTCCCGGCCATCAACAACAACCCAAGAGCCAGTGGAGTCAGCGGAGAGCGAGGAGGAGCCCGAGCCGCAGGAGGTGCCGCAGACGCGCGCGAGAGCTGCGGAGCGCGAGCTGAGCGTAGCCACCACCGCCAAGCCGCTGCAGTACGTCAACATCCGCCGCGGCAGGCCGACGTTAGCTGATGCTGATGAGAATGCTTCTAGGTAACTTGATTCTTTTATTTTTAATTTGTTATTTGTAATGAGGGATTTTTTTAAGATTGAAGAAATTGGCACTTATAAAATTTGCTTATCGTTTTGACAATGGATAAAAGCAATGGTAATAACCCTTACGAACTTATAATTATATTTAAGTGAGTGGCTATAACAATAATGATAAGGACAGTAATGTTAATGCAATGATTCCTAATGGTGGTAACACGTATGGTTATAATAGTAACAACGCTTAAGATGACAATGGTGATATTGAAGATGATAATAAAGATTTGAACGCTGAGGATAACACTTATTTATGACGATATCGAAAATGATGTCAATATCTTAGATAAAAAATATTATGATACTAATGAATATAAAATTGATGGTGACCTCAACTCAATATATACCTGTACTTATGTTTTTACGATATTTATTTATTTTCAGAAATGCTTTGTTCGAACGTGTGGAACCTTTCTCGGCAGTATCCGAAACAGCTAACACCCTGGAAATAGCGAGCGCCAAACGCGAAAGTATTCCGGAGTACGTAACGATTAGGAGAAGCAGGCCCACCACGGAGGAAACAACCACTGTGAAGTAAGTTTACCAGACTTTTGCAATTTACAAAAAAAAAAAATTTAAATTTATCCTTGGTTTTTAGAAATCTTTGACGGTAGTAAACATAAATGTTCATTTCCTTTTTAGATACCAACATGCAGAACACGAAGAAGAGTCACAAGAAACAGCGTTAGAAAGAGAGATATCGTCTCCGTCCACTCAGTCACAATATACTTCAATCGTTCGAACTAGATCCACGACTTTACCACCACCAGAAGAGCCGAGTAGCCCCGAACCCACTACCATTCTCTCGGTTCAAATATCTTCACTGTTGAACTCTCAGAATTCCGCGGAGGTAGAAGCTCCCGCGCCCGAGACGACGCCAGCTCCAACTGAGCCGGAACCAACAACTACACCGAGTACAACAATTTCTACAACGACAACAACAACAACTCCAACACCAACGACAGCTGCGTCCTCCAGTCTCTCCACTCGCCGAAACCTTTTACGTCGACGAGGCTCCACCATCACTACCTCCACATCAACGACAGCGCCGGTATCTTCAACTCAGGTGAGTTCTAGGAATTATTCATTTGTGCGTCGCCGTCGCCCTCTTTCACAATCCAACGAAATACCCTCTGACTCTGCAGAATCTGTAGATACTTCTAGGAACGTAAGGTCTACGACACCTGATAGTCGTGAAGTAGATAGTGATAAGGCCGATAAGAACCGTGTAACTTTGAGGAGGTTTAGAAGTAGATTCCAAACTTCTCGAACCGACGACTCTGTACCCGCTGCAGCTGTTTCCAGAGGTCAGTTTAGGTCTCAGCCTGATACAGATGAATTGATTTCGCTTACACCTATAGACGTTGAACTTCCTCAATTTATTCCTAGAGAAAGTCTGAATGAAAGAAACGATAAACGTGTACGTGGCAGAACGTCTACAACTGTGGCGGATTCAGAAGTAGAAGATAGTGAGGGATCAGCTGCCACTATTGATGAAAGACGCCCGAGTATACTCCCAAGAGGAAGAAATAAGTTTTTGACGTACACAGCTACCGAAGCTCTACGTCAGGCGACTGTTACAGAATCACCTAGAAATCAACGTCGACAAGTGTTTACTAGGTTTACTCCACGTCCTTTCGCAAGAGTTTCTACAACGACAACAACAGTCGCACCAGAAGATGAGTCCGAAGAGAGTGCAGAACAAGTAGTCACCCAGCGGACTCCACCCCGTTTACCTTTTGGTAGAGTGCGACCTTCACCGGCTTCAAGGCCAGTTATACAGCCCAGAAAGTTACCGTTCCCCTCTCGACTGACAACTACTACACAACAAACGCTTACTTCAGAAATTGACGAAAAAGACGACGATAAGGACGATGACATAACACTTTCGGAAAGTGCTATTGAAGAAAAAGAACACGAAGAAGACTTAGAAAATGGGGACGAACAACCTAAACGTCGTGTAGTTCTTAAAAAGATTGTATCACCTGATAGAACGATTTCAGATAATATTGCAACTACTGAATTAACTAATGATGATAGTGGTAAAAGGAAATTCAGAGTTATAAGACGACGGCCGACTTCAACTTCACCAGCTACTGAAGCGGTTGAATTTACGACAGAAGCCATCACGTCATTGGCACCAAGAATTCGTAAAATCATTCGTAAGAAATTAAAACCAGCAGATGGTGAAACCGAAAATGTAGCTAAGACTATAAGCTCACTTAATGCTGGTTTCAAACTTTCTACTACTGAAAGTGAATCTAACTATGGGGAAAGAACTAAGACTACCCTAATATCGACAACAACAACTGAAAAAATTGATGAGACATTGGACGAAGCTTCAATTTTGGACATTGAGTTAAATAAAGAAAAGAAAACTGAAGAAGTTTCGCCAGCAGAAAATAAAGACGTAGAACAACCAAATATTGATAATACCAATAGTAATGTTGATGAAGATTCCCCGAAGGTACAAGTTGATGAACAGGACGATAAAGTCGTGAATGAGGAAGAGAAATCAGGTACGGATAGTAAGCCTGAAATTGTTTTAGAAACAGATGAAAAAACTTTAGACTTATCGGACAATAAGGAGGCAAACCAAAATGGAACCGAAATCAGCCAAATAACAAATGACAATCAAGACAATGTTTCTGAGGTTAAAGAAAATATTACTGATACTTTAGTTTCAAATCCACTGAAAGAAAAATCTGTTTCAATTAAAGAAGAAACCACTGAGAATAAGCAAGAAGAAGTGGCTTTAGACAATCAAGAAACGAATTCAGAAGATAAAGAAACATCTGAGAATGAAGAAGCTAGCCCTAAACCGATTACAGAGTCTGATGAAACTCCTACCGAAACAACTACCCCCACCACTAGTACAACTCAACTGACTTCATCAACTGCTCGAACACGATTACCTTATCGACCACCTAAAAGACTATTTACATCAACTACGGAGTCCTCACTGCCATCTAGTAGTCGAACTTTCAGTCGTAAGTATAATCCTGGAGTTTACACAAGTCCAGCCACAGTGGACAGACCTGATTCTTTCAGACCGACGGTTACAAGAAGGCCTTTGTTTTCAAAAACATTTACAAGAAAACCGTTTACCACAGCTAGAACGACGCAAAAATTTGAAGACGAAGACTATTCGGATGAAGAACTTCTAGACGAAGAACCGGAACCAGAAAATCCGTTTGTTTTTGTACCACCTAGTCAACTATTTACAAGAAAACCTGATTCAGCTGAAGATGATGTAATTGAGGAAGAATATAGTGAAGATTTAGGAGAAGAAGCACCAGAAGAAGAGATCTTTGAGGAAGAACCACCAGAAGCACCAGAAAGACCTCAAAGTAGATTTACACCTTCTACAAGGAAACCGCTTTTTAAACCTAGAGTTGTTAATTCCAATACATTCAGGACATCTACTACCACTACAGAGCTACCCAGACGCCAATTTGGTAGTAATCAAAACAAAACAGTCATTTTTAACAGGTTTTCAAGCAACAAACCGGTAAATGATACCAAGAAAAGGGTTCAAAACGTTCCTATTGGATATGGTGCACCTAAACCATCAATAAGTACGTATTTGAAAAACTCGACGACGGATCAAAATAATGAAAACAACGAAGAAACAGAAGAAGAAGTGATCACAACGACGGAAGCGTCTGTAATTGAAAATGAAACTACTGTAATAGATGATGACAATGACTACCTAACAATGACTGAATCAGTTACAACGTTATCAGATAACACGGATACACCTGTTTATGTGCCTACAACGAATGCGATAGACATTGGAAAATTTGAAATGGAAGTTGATAACAGTACAAATGATTATTTGGAAGTTTCAGATAGCACTACAAATTACCCTACTACGCAATATGTAACATTTAATACTCAGACTGAAATTGATTCAGAAGCTAGGAGTACGGTTACACACGTAACTAATACTATAAAAAGCACTGAACCCACTACTCAGGCCGTACCAGAAACGACGACGATTACTCCCACAGCTTCACCTATAGTAAAAACACAATTTAACAAACTATTTTCTATAAGTAGAGTAGTTGAAGTTTCGTCAAAATTAGACAAACATCGCTTAAATAAAAATAATGAAACTACTCTAATAGAAGAGGGAAAAGTTATGGTGGAGAAAAAACCTAGAGTTGATAAAATTGGTGAAGTAAGC
The DNA here is from genome assembly GCF_041222505.1 of Epargyreus clarus. Taxonomy (NCBI): domain Eukaryota; kingdom Metazoa; phylum Arthropoda; class Insecta; order Lepidoptera; family Hesperiidae; genus Epargyreus; species Epargyreus clarus. The sequence goes on from NW_027332212.1 coordinate 14,294,986, forward strand.
CGGTTCAGTCTTATAAAAATATTCGAAGATGAAATACCTATATATTTAACTAAACTTGGGCATGTGTATCCTGTAGACAATCCTCCAGATAACCCAATTCGTATTGATGAAGCAAGAAATGCTAGAGCACTTGTAAATTATGATTATCCTAAAGAAAATTTAGTAGCATCAGAAAGTATGAATGAAGCCTACAGACATATTAACAAAGTTGCGGTCGATTCGAAAAAGTCAATTCCTGTAGATTATGTTGAAGACGATGATTTCTTAAGTTACGTCAATGATGACAAGAAGTCAAGTAAATCAGAAGAAGACCAAGCTTATTTCGCCCCGTGGCAATTTATTCCAGCTGCGTTTGAAAATGATCAAAATAAAAACATAAAAACGGCAAATACATTTGAAGGTGTGACACCACGTGTGACTAATCCATCCACATTACCATTAGAAGGTTTATTTAAAACGGACAATCCAATAAAGGCAAGAAAAGTTAGCGATGATAAAGGAAACCAGCCATTTGTTGTGTATTCCGCGCCAGTATCAACACAGAAAGAGGAAGCAAATATTGTAAAATTACACATAATTAAACCGGAAACTAGCCGAAGTATTATTACTTTTGCGAAAGGTCAAGAATTTCTTGGAGCTACCGTGACAGCCGAGAGTGAAGTCAAATACCCAATTAATATAACTGTTTTGCCGCAATCAACTGAAACAACAACTCCTTCAACGACTACCACCACAACAACAACGACAACGACTACGTCTACTATGACAACTGTGAACTCAAGTCCTATTATTGAGCTTCTAACGACTCAAGCCACAACAGTTGTGACCACCCCATCGACTGAACCAACAGTTACCGATGCATTTACAACTGATGCTCCATTTACAACAGACACCATCCTTGATGAAACAACAACAACCAAAATAAATCCATTAGACAATAAAAGATCAAAATTCCCATTTCCGAGACGTCCAATAATAAAGTCAAATTTTACAAGACCCACCTCCACTCCTAGACCTGCGAAAAAACTAAACGCCACATTGAATTCTAATTCTAATCAGAAACCCAAGACATCTGGATTTAACCCAAACAAATCTCGATTTTCCGCGAACCGAGCCCAAAACGTCCCGATAGACATCAAGAAAAAGTCTAACACGACCAAATTTCCAAAAAGTTACACAACAGAGACACCAAAATCGACAACAGAAAGAAAACTATTCGTAAAACCTATCAGGCCGAGTTTTAGACCGTCTTTCGTTCCGAGAAAAAATACAACGCCGTCGTTAAAAATAAATGAAGAGACATAAGTTTAGCAAATAGATTTAGTATTCGGTTGCCAATGATTAGACCCCGTACTGGCCATAAAGACCCGATCGACTGATATTATTGTATAAAATATTTAAAGTATGTAGAACCAGAGCGCATATTTCGTTGGATCTTTATGCAATGAAACATACACATTTACCCGATTACAATTTTTTGAAAATAAATCATTGTACGAAAATTAGCTTACATAATGCACTTTATTGGAAAAAATATATTTGTATGTTGTATTTTACTAGATGTTTTGTACAAGAATTATCGATTTCCATTTTCAAAATGTCCAATATCAAGAAATGGTATTCGGGTAGAATTTGCAATATCTTATTTAATTTGACGAGATTTCTTGTATATATAGAAACGTCTCACCAGTTTCATTGTAGTCATGTTAGAGATTCATAGCTTTAACTTAGGTATTTATAGGTTTCTGTGGAAGTTATTTCGTACCAAAAAATGTATATTATTTTATGTTAGTTCGTTTTGGTATAACGATGGCTTTCATTTACAAATTGTCATAGGTTATGATTAGTATAGATTTATTTAAAGTTCATATTTTACTAATACTCTTTAGTTTTAGTAACGTTACCATGTCTTATGTACATAGGTTGGTTAATATCGGGCAAAATGTATTGTTGTGAATCAACTTGTATTGTATAGAAATAAATAAAAAGATTGTAATAAAATGTTAGTGGATATATTTTTATTATTTTCGTGCGATCATTTGCGTATTTTCGTGACCGGAGAAACCTGAATTCCTTGCGTGACTTAATAAGAAATATAATTCCGGATTTTATTGGTTTACTGGACTCAATGGAAAGGTAAGTGGAATTTCTATAAACATTTTGTTTTATATCAGTATTGTCTATTGCAAAAATAGATAGTATTTCAATATTTTTCACTGTAGGTAATAACTTCTTTAAGTTGAGTGATTTTTAGGTGAAAGTTATGCATGTCAGTGACGCGAATCAATAAAATAATAGCATAGCTATGACTGTGAATCCATGATGATGACGTGTTGCGAATAAAAACCTGTCACTACTGCAGTGAAAGTTTTTTATTAATAAATGATGAAACTTTACATTTTGAATTATGATACTTCAGTGTACATGAAAATTTAAACAGCCCTATATTGCTTTATTCCATAGTTTCCATATAACACTTACGTAAAAAACTTATGGTAGACTTATGGTAAAATTAAAATAACTTAACTTTCGTTATAATAACGAAGATCTTACGATTATAAACAAACTGACCAATTAATCAACAATTAACTATTGTGCGCTGTTTTATTGGCTGTTCACACGATAGATGAGAGTTATTCAAGAGAGTCAATTCAAAGTTTTCGCAACAATAGGCATAAATAAACTATTGTTAGTCATCAAAGAGTTTTTGCTATATTGTTTCTCAGCACTCGTGGTAAACGGTAAACATTTCTAATTAAGTTCGGATTTTCATAGGTCGTACTTAATGTACGTTAACATACAACATAAATATTAATATAAAAAACCTTTTTCTTGTGAAAAAATACCGTCTCTGCGTTTTGCAATAAATTAAGGATTAATCATTTACCAATTTATCAGTATATATTCAAAACATTTGACAAGTTTCAACGCAAATTTAAGCATTTATTAGATGCCATTAATTTTCGTGGCTTTGGATAATATTCTGTTATTAATTAATAAGTTTTTCATACATGTGAATGTGTGCGTAAAATTATTTTAAGAAATAAATAAATCTACAACCACAGTAGTAATAGTGACAGTGAGTAGTAACAGTGAAAAATAAAAGTATGAAATTTTGAAATTTAAAATTTAAAGAAAATTGTACATCGTGATAGGTCAATAAAATACTTTAGTCTTTTAACCACTCTTTATTTATTCAGACACATTTATTTAATAGGAACATAATCAAATCGATCTAACTGTGACTATAACACCGTTGGTGAGCAATTTATCTAGGCATTGACCCACATATGGTGACCATATACGGACTCTATTTAAAGTTTTGGAACCCGTTGCCCTTCTCTTTATAGTACGCTTATAATTAATATACATACCTTCATTCACTTGTATTAGTACTTACTACTATTCCTTTTACATTTACATCTTAAATAGGTTCTTACTGCTTGCAGAGTTGATTCAACTGATTTTCTGTTCCTTAATAAAATGATAAAAGTCCATACAAAAGCTTCATTCACAGTTTTAACTCTAGCTCATTAAAAAACAACTATAATTATATTTTATAATTAACAACCATGGCCATTATAATATTGTAATTATAGCAATCATTTATACTCGTAATAAAGCTTGAGGTTACACAATTTAAAATATACTATACAACCAAACAACAAACTATAAAACTCATTAGTTTTCGAAATCTCAAATACCTTCTACAAATATTCCTCGTTAATAAACTTATAAAAGTATAGACAGATTTTATACTTCTAAATTTATTATTATTATTACTATTATAATATAAACATGTCTGTAATAAAATTTATTACCAGCCATGATTCAAAAGGGATACTATAATTTTATTAAGTCGATTAATAAAGAATTCTGTGCGCATAGTCCGAGCAAGGCAAACTGCTGTTGCATCGTTAAGGTTACTTGTAAATGGTTTAATTGTCGTGTAACCTAGAGGATATTTATAAATAATGAATAATATTCGACATACATACCGTGCATGCTTGTATAATACGCGCAATTGTCACCAAACCGGTCAGTACCATAGGTATGAGTGTTTACGTTTATTTCTCTTACATTTCCCTTACATTTCATTTTCTCTTACATTTCAGTTCTGATACAGTTCGCTAGGGGCGCTGATTACCCATAGGTACATTTCCAATCAGTTCTGATACAGTTCGCTAGGGGCGCTAATTTCTCATTTTTGTAAAAACAAAAAATCTCATACATAATCGCTTCGATTCTCGGTCAGGTAAACGAATATGTATCTTATCCAAGGCGGTCACTACACGGGGTTAGTAGTGTAAGACTCGCAACTCAAAATGTTTTGATCTGGCCCTATACGCGTGCATTTACGCGTGCCGTTTTTATCGAAAACATTATCTTAGTAATATATCGATTATCGATCTAAACCTCTCGTGAAATATACATGAAGTTTAGATTCGATATAAAGTAACAAACAGCATTATTATAAAACAAAAACCCGACTGCTTCAATAATTAATGTAACAGGAAGTAATGTAGCTTATGACATTCCCACAATTAAGGCGAATGTTAAAATCCCTTAAGACGTTTAAGGTGTAGGGCGTGCGAAAAATAAGACATACATACATGCACTCGAATATCATTCTAAATACGACTATATATCCCCGAGCCGAGAATAACATTATCTAACACATTACGGAATCGCTTTATCAAGATCTAAAAAAGTGCAAACGATCAAAAGACAATAACGACGCTTCATTCTTGATGTTTTATTGCACAAAACAAGCAATTAACGATAATTTGAACATCTTCTGAACCACGAGTCAATTTGTCAGACCATTAAACGTTTTTCATCAGAACGACGCTTGCACAATAACATTTGTTGCAATCATGACGGATGTGCTTTGCATGGGCAGTGTTCCGTTCATTGTGGTTCCGTGAAGCTTAGTTTTTATATACATAGGTGTTATATAAATCTCGAGTGTCACTATGTCCGTATATGTCGATCAGAATGCACTCAATCGATTCAATTAAGTTTTACGTGTGTTAATTCGAATCAAATCAAATCAAATCACTTTATTGCGGAAAACCTAATCAAAGCTTAAACCTATCAAAACAGGTGTAATATTACGCAATATCCGCTGTATTCCGGCCACATGGACATACATTATATATTAGTTCCCATAACATTCGTTCATATAAATAATGAGTTCTCTTTTGTGGTTTTAGAAACTTTATTTTCATTAACAATTACAAACCTTTCATTGACTTCAAAAATAGGAGAGGTCCTAGGTAGGTAGAATATCTGGAGACCATCAGTGTCGTCTAAATTATTTTGTGACAGGACGATTGCTTTTAATCCATAGTTCTAAATTATTCCTTGATGACGTATTGGATTTTCTTATAATATAAATAATTCATAGACTGTTTTGAAATAATTTAATGATTACGACATTGAACACATGACCACAATACCCTTTATATGTATATCTGAATGCGTCATGAAACTTAAATGATTTCATTGTTAAACTATGTGAAGTCGTGTAAGACCTATGTTTTATTTGTAAACTGTAGTAATTATAGATGAATTCCGTGACACAGCTACAAATGTGATTTTTAATTATAAAAATAATTATATTCCACCGTATCACAATAAACGGACAAAAAGTATTGAATCACCTTCTTCAAAAGTTCTAAATTATCACATTACGGCAAATTTTAAATAATCAATATTATATTACGAGTATATTTATGTACCTACCTAGCAGTAATATTTATATTATTATACTTGCGGCACGTAAGAAAATCAAGGTTGAAAATATATTGAATCACGTATTCCTATTCCATGATCGGAAAATTGTGTACGCTCTATGAGTAGCTATGATTGTAGCGTTTGAAATTGGATTTCGTACAATTATATTGAAATATAATCTTCACAACCAACTAAATTAAACTATTCCCATCCATCAGCCCTTTGAGGTCCACTGGATACTCTGGCCTACTCTAATTGACGCCATTCCAAGTCATCTGCATTCTGAACCCAAATATTTCCAATCTCAACTATTCTCAACAATTGTTTAAATTTAATTGTAATAATTGCCACCGCGATCGAACGATGAACAATATGGCTACAGTTTCGTCATATCGAAGAGTCATAAATAAAACCAATATTTCGTTTTTACCAAAGTCTAAAGTAACTTGTGATTTATAAAATCATCGTAATCTTTTTGCGACTGTACACTTTTTAGTTTTCGGATTCATAGCTGGAGACTTATGAAACTGTACAAGAAGTTTGAAGAAAATATGTCAGACAGTTTTTACTGATCGAATAAATAAACCAAGAAACGTTTCGTTTTATAATCTAGAAAAGTGTTGCAAAACTAGGTACAGCCTGTTACATTCTGTTGCATATTTATGTCATCTTACAGAGTACGACTATTAAGCAGTTATTACAGTGTAACTACATACGTTAAACTTTATACTCGTTTTTAACTTACTTAAAGCTGAATACTTCACATATTATTTCTTGAGTTTATTTGAAAACATTGTAACTATACTATAGTATAGTTACAATGGTACAATGGTATTTAGTGTTTATAAACACTAAATGAGTAAAGATTACTCATTCCTAACAAGAAAATGTAACCAGTTTTGACAATTGAAATTGTCACTGTCATACATGTATAATGTATAATCGTGTATAATGTAGTTTTTAGAGCATTTATATTTCGCCGCCCTTTTTATTCAATTTCGATTTGTTTTTCCAGCACTTAACTGCACATGTCGGCATTGTTCCGCGTAAATTACACCATGACAGCCATAAATGGCTGACACATTTGTCATCCGTTTAAGCCATAAGGCTTCCTTCAATTACAAGGCGGTGAGATATCTATACTTATATATGTATAAACATAACAACTATTTGATCATCCATGTCGGAGAATAAAATTTCTTATGTGTATACCTATGTGAAGTATATAAAACAAACATAGGTGTACCTACTCTTAATAAACAGTTTTAATACGTTATTAGGACTTAGCTACACATCCGTTATTTAAGGCTCTATTTAAATCAAAAGAGAGTTGTTTCCTGAAGTTTTTGCTAACGTTGACTATATAATGACTAGCTTTTTTTTAATTTCAAACTATTAAATAATTAAAATGATTCTCCAACATTAACAATTCTATAAAAACATAGAGAAATTTGTGATATTCGCCTTCTTTACAATTTAAGTATCTAATAGAATGCTGTCTTTCCTAGACCGCCACTTTTCGTGGAAAACGAACCGTGAAGTTTTAATAGTAATACGTTATGTAATAACTAGATCACATTACTTACGTTTACCTTATGTAATAATACGAGTATATAGCTAACTGAAGACTTTCAAGCATTTAACATGTAAATTCTGAACATGATACTCATCTTCGCAATATTACGTCTTTTATTTTGCATTTTTACGCCACAAGTCTTGTGAGACTTTACAGACATTTCTCGCTATTATTTATGAAATGAGGCACTACAGACTAAGTAAAACTTTTCACTTAAAAGTGCAAGATAATATTGATAAAAATGTAATTTACTGTAGGTAATCTTTTATTCTTACTTAAAATATTACATTTTTTCTATTTTTCCTATTTTTCTATTATTGACTAGTTGACTTATTAATACGCTTTTTTTTCTATTTTTCTATTATTCACTAGTTGACTAAAGTCATGTTTGTAAATTGACTATGGCATTTTGAATGTTTGCCTATTAGAAACATATTTTATCAGTTGAAAATAATATAATATTATCAATTACGTAAACTACGTTATAACTCGGATTAACTTGATTAAGAACACAGTTTTCATTAATCAAAACATTAAATTAATGAAATCCGGTAAATATTTAGTTAGTAACGGTTTTCATATAAGTATTATGTAATGTTTACAACATAGCCCTGTGTACTAACGTAATTTACTCATTAAATATGTATTTAGGTGCGTAAGATGCATCTGCGTTGCGTTGCGACCCACTTGTAGGCCAGTTGCGGCTCGAACACCGCAAAACTACTGAAATACGAAGCTGTAGGATCGTTCATTTATGTTACTTAATAGTCTTAATCTTCTCAATGGTTGTTTTGAAAAATATTTCTGCTGAGTACCAGATTTTTATTCCTTTTATTTTAAAACTCATATTTTACTAACAATGACATTGATTAAAGTTGCACAAACTTTGATTTGATTTCTTTTTACAACGATAATAAAGTTTACTATAGTAAGTTTTTTTACCCAAGGTTGAAATAATTTTATTTACAAGCTCACTTACAAAAGAAGACCTCTAATTAATAATTATACGATTGATTAGTTTACAATAAAATTAAATTGCCGTAGAAAAATAAATTAACATGGTTATAGATTTTTCAAAAATTTGGTGTATTTTATTTATTAGATTAATATTTGATTACTGTTAATGTTACTAGTTAAGTTCATAAATAACTAAGTTACTTCGTATCTAATAAAAGTTAGGGCCCTTCCTTGCAAACAGTGCATACAGTTTCATTACTACGATGACTCTATATAGGTTCAAAAAATTGAAAAACTAGTAATAAAAAAATATTTGCATTTCAAAACTTATTTGATTAAGACAAAAGTGTGAAGGGAATTTGTGTAGAAATAAAAAGCAGGAATAGTGTTATTTTATTTTACAATTTCAACTAAAAACGCTTATGGACTACCGATTTAACAATTCAATCAAAAATCTTTGACGCGTCCTTTGCTGTTGCTACTCCAGTTGGTGTAAAAACCTGAAACAAAGAAAACTAATGTTCATATTTTCGGAGAAAAGGGGTTATGATATAATTTACAAAAAAAAACTTATATTATATGTAAGGTAACTATAAAGTCATACATTTGTACAACTTAAATTATATTTTAGTATTTATTTATTGCAATTGACGACCCGCGTAGCTGAGCGGTCACCGGTATACCGGTCTGACAAAGGGTCCCGGGTTCGATCCCCGGCCAGACAGATATCTAAATGATGAATTTAGCTTTCTGTTACTGGGTCTGGGTGTTAGTGTATTTGTCTATGTGTGTGTCCATGACACCCGCGGCGCAAGGAATCCTAGTGTGGGGCTTTAAGTGTAGAAAGCGTATATTTATTTATTTATTGCATTGTTCTATTCGATACTATACTATACGAGATTTAAAGTCATAAATAATATAATATTTCCTGTCATTCCTACTTTATAATATGGCGAAATATCTTTTTCAAACTTTAACTTTGATAATAAAGTAAAAGTATTTACTGACAGATATAGACTTTCTCATTCATAATATTAGCTTGTAATGTTTATAAAGTCTAAGTCTAAGTCTCTCTCATAAAACTAAGTTCAATGACCTTGCATCTTAGAAGTACCCAAACGGCAGAGTAGTTTACATAAATAATCTAGCCAATACAAAAAACAATATTGACTGCAGCATCTGCGGAGAAAACGGCTTTCTCCGATCGCTAGTTTCTCTTATCTAACTGTGGGCGTTACTGTGATCCGTTACGTCATTTGATTAATTTGTCCAGTTGACAGCTATCCACAGATTAAACTATACACATAACATACGCATTTTTTTCTAAATTATAACTAAGATTCTTGCATGGTTTTCGTTTAAATTGTTTCGATTGTGTACGTTTCGATTTTATAAATCTAATGAATAATTTATTTTTTGCGGAAATTTAAATGTACTATTATCTATTAAAATTAATTTTGAATTTCACAGGGGATATTCTTAAAAAATATTTTTCAAACTAAGATGAAACCAGTGCTACACAGTATGTTTCATTCCTTTAATATTAAATATCACCACAAATATAAATAGTTTTACGAATACTTCAATAATGCATAATTATGTGTGGTTCGCAGGGAAATATAAATTACAAAAAAGAAAACTACCAACTGGCTAAGCTTTAGAATTCTGTCATAATATATTACCTACATTAAAAATTATGATTCATATCAATTAAAACAGGTTCTACCTGCAGCATTCCTACGCTAACATGTATACATCTCAATTTATGTTATCTGTGGCACTTTATTGACGTTGTAGTTATCTGTGCAATGCATAATGTGCTGACTCACTTATCATGGGCGGGGCGCTTGTAACGCCTTAACATTTAAAAAGTATTAATATATTATAGTGATAAGTAATAGACATAACTTACTATTTATTATCTAGTCTAGATTAACAATAAATCATAAAGTTCAAGGCAATTTAATTTAAACATTACACATACAAATATCTTTTCAAAATTACATTTCCGATTCAATGTATAATAATATCATTAATATAGCCACAGTTAATAAAAACGTTACGAATTATTATTTATTTGTCTCTCAGTGCATACATCACTGCTATTTAACAGATATAGAAGCAGACAGGTGCTTCCACCATGTAATTATTAAAAAAACTTAACAAAATAATAATTAGGATGATTGAACTTCTTTTGAATGTGCCTTTGGTTAAAAAAAAAACATGATATTCCATTGTATAATCTGTGTGATCAATGGAACTTGGAAGGTTCATGACTCAGGTGTAGGTAGGGCTAACTGTAAGCTATACATTACGTAACGTCTACAGGGAAACAATGCTTGTGGTAAATGGTAATAGGTATTTGTGTGACTTAAGTACATACAATACGACCTTTGTACGGACGATGAATAAGCGGATACCCCGATCATATTTTAAAATGTACTTCTTAAGGCACCTTAGTGATTTGATTAGTAATACGATATTAAGTAGTTTTTGACCTCTTGTTTCATTTTTGTAATGTTTGTATAGGAGTAGGTTTAAAGAATTACTCAAAATTTACGCTTTACATACGACATATTAACGCTGCATATTTTTATCTTATTAATTATTAGGTATAAGATATTTATAGATTTAAATATCATTAAATTCTAAATTAAAAATATTTTACATCAAATATTATAGATGGACAAACAAGGTAAAGAAATTCGTTTGCACAATTTACATAATCAGCATATATCTCCAAGTCAAATAAATCTTGTGTAAATAAAACTACTCTCGACAAAACTAGTTTCGTACCAACAACTTCGTTTTGTCTATGATCTCATACTTGAAATTTGGGCAAACGTAGGCGACAGAAAAGGACATAAAGGTACAATAATTATGCATAGATTAGTAAAGATTACTCACTCCTAACGAGAAAATGTACCCAGTTTTGAGAATTGAAATAGGTGCGTAAAAAAGTTTTGCCACGTCTCCGTGCTAAAATGTTCCTAAAATATTTGAAATACTTATTTATTTATTATGTAACTTATGCAGTATTAGTTATTTATTCGTATTGTCTCTAAAAATATTTTTATTTGTCAAGAATTCAAAAAAAGAACTTACTATAATAAGCCTTTTGCGGCTTCATTCAATTTCAAGGCGGCGACGTATCTTTACTAATCTATGTAATTATGGTACAATTTTGTATCCGGTTAACAAATATGGCGATTAACATTATTGTAGGTTTAATTTCCTTACCTTAAACTAAAAATAGCTTGCACTTGTTAAGCGCCTTGTTCCGGTGCAAAAATAAACTATACTTTATTTTAAGTTATAAAGTGTTCATAACAGAGATGTAGAGTAAGTGTAAAAAGATAATATAAAGAAGGATGACTGCATTTATGTAACGCCTTATTGCCAGTAATTGTTGATTTAAACATCATTTAAAGACAGTTCTCATATTTTTACTGTTATATTCCGTAAAACTTTGAGTGTGTTACGGGAGAATATCTACAAAAGGGCAAAATATGTAAATATTCCTACATAACATTTACAAACTATTTTAGAACTAAACAACAACAAAACAAACAACAACAACAAAAATAAAATTAGACTTTGACCATGTACCTACCTACTTAACCTATGAAATACGTATTTGTTTTTTAAATATATCTACTTGCAAATTAAAAAGGACAAACCAAACATAAAAGTAAAAAGAAAATAAAGACTATGCAATCTAAGTACATCGTTAGATAACTCTTTTTTAAAGATTTTCCTGTTAAATTTTACATCTTTGCAAATTAAATGAATGATGTACAAATATAAGCTTTTATATAATAGTTAGCTATTACGTTTATGAATATTTACTTAACGAATAAGGAAACATTGTTTTACGAGAACAATAGTGTAACTGCTCTACTAACCTACACCAACATTCATATAAATAAAAACTAGGTAGATTATATTTAAAATTATCTTAAGACCAGTGTATAAAATTGTATACGATTCTGTACCATTGAATAAAAATACATATCCTAAAAAATTAAATGCCTTAAAAATAATTTGTCATAATTTCTGTTTGTTATTAATACGCGACAAATTATATAGTGTAGCCCCGTGGTGTTCCCAAATCCAATCCTAATATTTTAAGCTGCAATAAAATATTTTTTATTTAAAAAATATTTTTTATAATCTATGTATGTTGCCACAAATTTCAATCTCCCTCTGACCATCTGGCTGATGACATCCGACCAAATAAAGATGATTGCACAACCATTTACCTTGAATAAAATATCGTGATGTATGGAAAAGCGATGCTAAGTATATTAGATTGGTCTTTCACAAACAATAAACTAGAATATATTATACTTCAACACAGTAGTGTTTGAATATATGAATGGTAAATTAGCGTAGCAGATGTTTGAGTTATGCCAACATAATTCTAAACTTTTCCAAAATTTGATATAAAGTAGGCACTTAAACAGTACATAAATACAATTTACGAGTACATACATACATGTTGTTGTACATCCATTATTATGTTTATTAACATACATGTACTTTCTATTCTTGATGTTGTGTACATCCATTACTTCATTTAAAATTTCTTATCTTGTTTCAAACACAGTAATCGACATTATTTAGGTACTACTGGTGATTATTTAAAAAAAAAAGCTCATAAAAGTTTGTTAAATATCTTATAAAGTACTATCTTACTATAGTTCTATCAAGTCCTTACCTACACCTACGATGATAGTAAAATTACAAATCCAACTTATTACGTCGTCGACGGGCGACAACTCCATAATTGGTCAATGATATAACATTCGCGGCTACCTACTGATTAGTAATGAGTAATGATAGAACTACGGAAATAATATTATTAAGTGAAAGCTCATTAGGAAACCCGGTGCGTTCCGAAGATTACGAAACTCAACGGCATGCGGATTATGCAAATACTTTCAAGATCAAAGCAAATATCGCATAACTAACTGGTTGGTTAGAAACTGGTATTTTGTTTGTCACTTGTCAAAGTTGCCCTAAGGCTGTTTGGTTGAGAGGACGCGTATTTGACAGATAACAAATAAGTGCGATGTTATGTTTGACATATGGGTCTGAAAAGGAATACATTACTCAATATGCCAATAATTATGTATTTCCTTCGATCACTAATAAAAACTAGTGATCGAAGATTTTCTCCTCATTGTATTTCGTTTATTCCCCTGAATTATGGGTACCAGGAACCCACAAATAAGTAGGTAAACACATAAACAATCCCGATAATGATTATTAATCTGAAATCATCATTTAATTTTTTTCTTGTCGACGATAAAACCCGAAACTCTACATACACTTAACACTAGCAATTCGTCGAATTGACTACTATGTATTTTTAAGAACATAAATTCCTCATCTATTATCGATGTTTAATCTTCAGGCCTTTTTATGCCAGTAAATAAATTACAAACTGTATAAGCAAGCAGAAAAAATTATTGTATAATTTTTTTTTATTAAAAAGTACTAAAATTACCGATATTTATTTATCGACAACAAAAATACATGCTGATTCAATTTTTTATTTATTTAACCTATAATGACATGGCCGCTACACAACATATGATCAGGAGATTCCGGATCTCTATTACGCGCCAAAACAAAATGGCGGCTATAAATCATTGTACAATCAAGCATCCAGTAGCCCAGACCAGTAAATGGTAATTGAGCACAAACGGAGCCAAGGCCCACCACGTGTGGACTCAGTGTCGACATACGCGTGACTATCCTATTACGTGGTTTTTGAACGAGCCACTTATTCGAAACATGTAATCTGTGCTAACTTCTTATTTGGCTGTGAACTTCGATTACTTAAAGCTGGTATAAAAAAGTTAAGGCAAATGTACAATTTGGGGTTCCGCGCCCAAACCATAGATTAGTAGCCCAAACGGTAAAAACGTAACCCTATTAGGTACTAAGCATCCACTGTCCGTTCAACATCGAAAAGTAGCATTTTCTTGTATGGCAACCCTCATTTATTTTCAACTTTTATTATTTTTGCTGTCATAGTGACCACCCTTACGCGTACTCTGTAAAATTTTCAAGTATCTACTATCTATTACGGTTCAGGAGATAGAGTCCTGTGACAGACGGATGGGTTCCGTTTTTACCTAATCCCAAAAATAATAGTGGTCCCACTTGATCACCTAAATATATATAACAATACCTGAGTATGTACGCAGTTAAATTATTTAACATATAAATTATTCATCTTCAACATTGACAAAGGCGTGGGCTAAGTCGCTTTTCAACATGCCATGTATTATTTGAATATGATAATACGTTACACGCAAAAACTACCTACTACATACGTGCCATTAACGACTTGGATTCTTTATTAGTTTTTTGTAGTGTTACTTATACGGCGAATTATATTTGACTACTAAACCTACTACCCAAGATACTACGAGTATGTAAAATTCTACTGTCAACAATTTGTATCGTGATCGTAATAAACTTTAACATTTGGGAATATGAATTAACGTATAATATGAACATAGATAAAACTTTATGATTTTAAGTAGCACTAGAGTTCACAAATTCTGTTTTGTATATAAATCAAAATACAAATGTAAATGTTTTGTATTAGTTTGTTTTGCTTTCATTGGTTTTTTATATTCAACTGTTTCCCTTACAAAACTAGAAAGCTAATATTGTATGTAGTAATAAAAATAGTTTACAATGATTTGCCTTGGAAACCATTTTTTATTACTAAGAATTAAGGAAAGTATATCATAGGAAATATATTCATATGCTATGTAATCATATAGGTACAATATTTGTATTAACGTGTACACACTTCAATATTTATAGTGTACACACTTCAAGAGTTTCCATTTGAAACTGACATCGTAATAAAATATTATTTTCCCCATTCACCTATTAAACTTTAAAAGATTCATATTTTGAGCGTATCCATAGCATAAGACGCAATATCAACAAATTCTTGTACTACAAACAAAAAACTATATACCGCAGCGCATCTTAAGATTCCACAAACGGCACAAGCTCGTAAAATTGTTATTCTGCGGCCGGAGTGACCTTTAACTCGATGCAGTGCAGCCAATGATCCTAGTCCGGTCACGTAGTACATTTACAAACTAAGTACTTTTGTACTACTATTTATTCTGTGGTTTTGCACAGATAACGTAATAGGCACACGTTGCTCAATTAGGTGTACTTTTTCTAGGTTTGGTAAGTGCGGTAATCATTTGAAAATTACAACTTAAAAACATTGATTATTTTATAGAAAAGCTACCTATATTAATATACATAATATATCATAATGTGTTTAACATTTGCAAATTTTATGAAAAGTAAACATTGATTTTTATCGTCATAAATCGATAAAACTGTAAATAAGGTTCGAGTATTTTCCTTTCTATAACAGTTACAGTCGATATCCATAAACTTAAAGTAGAATATTCAACCCAATCATTATTAAATTAAATGTCTGATAATATAGGAGTTGTCTACTGCCTGTCATTTACAAAATTTATAACATAACTAATATTGGCAGACAAGCCGATCTTTTGTAAGATTCAGAATGAATTATTTATTATTAAAACAGGTTTACAATCAAGTCAATTACAAGAAAGTTTTACTATACGTACTAGTATAGTTACATAAGTCCATATGAGTAAAGAAATTTATTTTTTATGCTAATATAATGGCTTTTATAAATGGAAATTGCATAATACTGTAAAACAAGTCCGTATGTAACATTGCAATTATAACGGATTTAAACGATATTGGTGAACCTGTTATAATTAAATAACAGTTATTTTGTAATAATAATAACCGATATAGCAAACACATATTTCAATATACATCAACAAAACAACAATCGAAACAATTTGATAATTAATCAATGTACAAAGACACGATTAAAACACACAAGTTAATTATAATTTAGTATTTAAAATTCGCCCTATATATTTATTTCAATGTAACCACCAATCAATTCTACCAAGATTAAAAAGACTTATGCTCAACAACTACTTATAATCTACTCATCTCGATCAACATAACATCGTCTGAAAACTCTACAAACTTATACGCAAATACGACTTATATGCAAACACGATACGATGCTCCCTTCCGAAATGTTATTAGTTTTCTTTTTAATTTCTTTTATAAGTAATGATTGTATTTAACGTTTGAAGGAATCACTGCAAAACGCCTACCACGAAAAGTAAATAGGTTAAGAATTCTAAATGAAGTTAGTCACAGCTTAAAAACGCAAGTTCGAACGCCGCAATGACATATCGTTTGATCTCTAAAACCATAACTATTACTACGAATCACTGCTACTACAAAGAAGATATGTAGCTGCCGTAAGGAACTGAAACCAAAAAGCTAACCTATATATTTAGCCGGATTATATTACACACGTGACTGTAGTAATTAAGCTCCCACTGATATAGAGCTTCCTTACAAGATCACAGCGAAGCGTCTGGTTCGCCTTGAGCTCGCATAGCGCAATACCTCGCCTCGTGTTACGCTACCTACGCAGTCCTACCACCCAGGCTTCCTATGTTTTTGTATACCTCACCTTGAATAGATTTACTATGTATGGCATGTAAATATCTAATCAACGTTCCGAACATAAGTATAAGTATAATAAGGATATTGTAACCTTTGCAAATGCCGTGCATTCTTACTGCAATATTGTGCACAAAAAAACATAATACGTATCAACCTCAAAGTCGCATTTGAAATATGTAGCTATGTGGAGTTGTTTACTCACAAGAACACAATATTATTTATAGATTAAATCAAGGATAAGTTGAATCAAACTTTTGAGAATTCGTCTCAAATAAACTAGTTTCTTTTAATTGAAGAGACATGCACTTGAAGTATTAAATAACTATTTTCCCCATAATTTGGGAAGTGCGGTTATTTCCAACGTAATAACTTCGAGCTGACATAACACTAGTTCCCAGAAGCGATAATCGTATATATTTAAGTAAGAAAATTAACGCCAAAACAACTTTTTACCCATAATTTGGCAATGCTGGTAATTTGTAACGTCCTGTTACCTCGGGCTGATGTAACGTGATCCACATTTAGATTGGTTCCACACGAAACCTGTATGAAACACGTTTCATTGATAGTGGAATGTAAGCAAGTTTGTAATTTTTTTGTAAGTTTAAAAGCGGCAAAGAGTTGTAATATTGTTAAACAAATAACAATGTAAGTGTTATATCATGAAATTGACTTGGAATTGTACATAATTAAAATAGATAATCTGTTAATATGTTTCGTAGATAGTGCTACGGAACCAGGTGGAATCACAAGTGGACTGCCGATGACAAATCTATACTAATATTATAAAGAGGAAAACTTTGTTTGTTTGTTTGATTGTAATGAATAGGCTCAAAAACAACTGGACCGATTTTAAAAATTCTTTCACCATTCGAAAGCTACATTATCCACGAGTAACATAGGCTATATTTTATATGAAATATATTTGATAAATAGATTTTGATTTTACGGTACAAAGTTTACCGGGTTAGCTAGTATAAAATAAAATCAAATGTACTTATATCGTGAAACACGTTTATAAAAGTCTTGTCTACGGCTAATTTCAGAAGGAGCCTCGCTTTGCTATATTTCTAATGAAAAAAACCCCTTCTAGTGACGGGTTTTACTTATCTCGAAATAGAAAACTTCAAGCTGAACCGTCACATAGACGGTTTTGTATTCCAGTTGCGGAAAATAAAGACTTAAATTTTAGTTCTAAATCTGTGTTTACGAACGAAGTACATGACACCCACAATAGAAACGTTTAAGTTTAAAAATATTTTTCTTTTCACATGCACTTAGCATCAATCAGAATGCTTTATCGATCTTCAACACGCATTTTTACGCTAGTGATAATAGTACACATTGGGGTCAGTGTTACTGTGGCGCAACATGATTGGTTATGGCAATTGGTGGCCAGTATGTAATGTTATGGCCTAGCAATTATGTCCGCGTTGTGATGCCCTAGTTAGTTCAAAACGGAATGCGCAGTTTTCCGCAACTTCATATATAACATGTCAACGTTACGCTTTCGATTTTTAAATGTAATGTTTATGTGACCGGTTACATTTTTACTGTTTTTTACCACGGAATAGTTACAATTAAATATTTTTGTTTTAAATTATTTGTTATATTCAATACAATTAAAATACAAACATTGCAGAATGTAGAGGCATTTTTCATTCTCTTACTAGATTTATAAAAATCAAAATCGTTAGAACATTTTCTTCATATGTCAACTCGAAATTGCATAAGATAAGTGAACTATATTTAAGAAAGATATGATAAATATGCAATCAGTGTAAGTTATTATTAGATGGATGGTGTTTTTAAACTTAATCCAATTATGACTATAGTAGATCAATTAAAGCCTTTCATTTTTTTTTTTGGAAATCAATTTATACAAATGGACAGACAAACTTGGTTTATACTACATATTAATCTTTTAAAATACGAACAATAACTGAAATTAATTATGTATACAGTGACAAGTGTAAAGTATGCCGTTCAGACCACTCATCTCAATGCCGCACGTGAATAAAATTGATACAATTCATTAATTATCATAATTTAGACTTTAATTAGCTCTGAAAGTGTCCTTGTACACTTTCGCCCTCATACATTGCATGCATGCAAAGTTTTATAGAAACTTCACTACTATACTATTTATGAGCATAAAATATGTTTTAAAATATATAATATATGTTCTCCATAACGAAACACCTTGAGAAGTGGTGGTAGTTGTATTGACAATCATAAAGTGCTCTGTAAAGAACCTATTTTGAATAAAAAAAAAAATTGATGTTGATTTGATTATTACTGACAAACAGTGCACAGCGTCATTTTAAAATAGTTTGTATAAAATATATAAGTATTACGAATAAAAAATCAAAAATTCTTTCCTTAAGCGAGTATATAATATTATGGATGAAGTTGTAAACTATTAAATCATAAATAGTAGAAGATACAACTTAGAAGGAATTAAATATATCAAAAATATAGTAGGTATGTACACTTATGTAGTATGTGTATATTAAGAACATTATAATGTATCACAATGTTACGGCGTTACGGATATTTAAATACCTAATTAACCATGGTACGCGACCGTTACACCCTTATTCGTTTCGTTCCTTCGTTTGTTATTTCAAATCACTGTACTCCCCTTAAAAAAATACTACTTTTTTTTAATAAGCCCCCGATGTATTGGAGTACATATTTCTTCATGATGGGTTTGTTATAATATGAATATACAAATTTGCTTAAAAATCTTAGCATACGCGCAAATAAGTATATGTTACTTTCAATGTTTATAAAAAAACAACTTAAATCTACCTAACTTTGAATAAAATCTGTAGTTGCATTTTCGCTATGCGTAAATAAATATATTTACTGTGAATTGGGTCAAATTACATTAAATTTATCAAAACAAAAACCAAACGGTCCCAAAGAACTCGGCGCAGTTATTTGGGACCGTTTGGTAGGCTTGGGACTTAGGCTCATTACTGTGTGTAATGCATGGTGTGTCAGGTGTGACCTGACACACCATGCAAAAACATTTAATTTAAATGAACAAGCTACCCACAACTGCCGTTTATAATGTAATTTATAATAACAGTAAAAAGCTATCGCGTAATAGATTAGAATAGTTATTCAATTTACGTAACATGACGTGCAAGCAAATGAGTTTAATTTATTTTGTTTATCATTCAAATATTCCATTTGATAGTTTTATTTACCATCGTATCGTTATTTTAAATTTAAATGAGGAAAAAATGGCATTTAAATTTAAATAAAGAAGGAGTAAAAATATTTGTATTCTTACACTTCGTTTTCGGCGTGACTTCATTCATTTCTACGGAATATTTTTAGATACATAAGTTTTCTGTTAATTAAAACAACAAAAGCAAACGGTACATAAGGCCGACAAAAATGCAGTATTTATATTTTGAATGAATTTACATTTTACTATAAAAGTTGTCCTCTTAAGAATCCTATAAATGGTAGACTTATTTTAAGTTATTTATGTTAGCACCATTACGCAATTTGTAGTTCATCCCACGTACGAGTATCTTAGGTAGCCTAACCGCAGGTTAACCGCGGCCTCACGATACCGCAAATATCTTTAAACTCACAAACTATAATCTCTTTACATGTAGTTACGGTAAACGTTTGCCGCCACAATGTGATATTTTATTTTAGATAATTGTATATTTTTACCATCATTTAATAATAAAAACCTATTTTTTGTCTATGATCATAGACTTTTTAAATTGTCTTTTTTTTCAAGTTATTATTTTTTATCTTGTACTTACCTACATTTATGGAGATTTATAGTTTTAAAAGCAAACACATTACGAAACATTTTATGCAAATATGTTTGTATTAAAATTAAAATATTAATATTTACAAATTAAATAATTTACATGTATTGTATGAGTGGTTACATTATGCTAATTTTATATTGTATGTATAATTAATATTGTTATGTAAATTAATATAGGTACTTAGTGAACATAGAGCATTATAATAAAATAATTGTAGAGTCAGGAATTTAATTTTGAAACACAAATTTACCATGTATTGATCACATACTTGTCTATGTTACGACTACTTAAATTATTATAAAAATACTAACCGGGTTTGTTTGTCAACAGGCCGTAAAGGAGCGCAGACCATTCTTCCGTCGTACGAAAGCCACAGCGCCTCCTGACGCAGCCGAATCGGAAACAGCCACAGATGCCATAGAGACAACCACAAACAAGTTCACAAGGCGCGGCAATTCGAAATTCAAGACCCCGAAGGATGAGAAAGATGCCGCGCCCGAGAAAACGCGGGAAGCTGGTGAAATTGAAACTCGAACGCGGCAGCCATCTTTGTTCGGCAGCGCGGCGCGCAGTGAGCGACCAACGCGCAATTTTGTTCGCCGCCGGCCTGGAGGGGCAAATTGTGAGTCCGGTTTTCCTTTCCCAACGCTTACAGCATTATCTCGAGAATGTACATGACATTCTCGCTTCTATACACAGCGTTTACCTCACAATTTTATCTATAATAGCGTGCACATTTTCTATAGTATGTTGGTACTTGTGTCGACTGGTAGAGGTCGCGTAGGTTCTCTGCGGTCGGAGTCGTATCGAAAGCTGCGGCGCAATTGACTTGATGCAGATTTTCCTCTAATTGAATGTTTTCTCTAAAGGTCTAAGATGCGCGTATATTGCAATCTCGGAATAGTTATGCACTCTTACTTAGTATAATTATCAAATGTAATGTTAAGCTCTCTCGAACTTTATAGATAAAATTATCCCGAAAATCTCAAATATGCTGCCTTATAAGCTTCATTTAAAAATAATAAGGTTCTGGTATACAAAAATGTATGTGTGTTACATGTATTCCTATATTATAAGAATATATGTAGTATATATTAGAATATATTAGAATGTATGGAGTATATGCAAGAGTTGTGCGTAGAACTTTTTATGATTGAACTGCAAGAGACTTCAGCGCAACATCTAAATCTGCCTTATAAAAGTAATGTGGTAGGCTACATAGCTATATACGTATAAAAAACAACAAGAAATGAGTAATCAAAACTTGACCGTATCTGCGTTTAATACAATCCACTATAATGCTATATAGAGAGCCACATACATACTTAAGTATATATTGGTATGGTTATAGATGGCTATTGGCAAAGGTATTACAAAAAAATTACAAAATGGCCATGACAGTGTTTACCATCATTTTGGTTTTGGTCATCTTTTTGTCACAACGCCCAACCGGCTGACGAAACATACAAATATGATCATTAATCCAAGGCACTTATTGCTAAAATTGCGTAAACTTTGAAGTAAACATGCTGGATACTCCTATAGAAGTACCAAGACCTCTACGGAGGTCGACCGCGTCCAGTTTTATCAATGAACGCAAATAACTGGAACTTGTTTTGATGACCGCTCCTAGATTCTCATCCTGTGCGTTTTCTCTCTAAAAATACACACTCGATACTATGCTGAGTTATATATAGGTTGGCAGACTTTAATCATTTAAAAAATTGTAAATTCTTGCTGACTTTGTCATATAGAAGACCATTTCGGTTTTTAAAGCAACGAGTCTGTGATCAGCTTAAGATGGACAGTTTTTCTATACTGAGGTGGTCACAGCTCCATGGAAAGAATAAACACTTGCTATTAGATAGGAATCTTATATAAAAGAACCACTACATTTTCACCACTCACGATCAAACTAAAAACATATATACATTTGATATCTTAATAGCGATCTGAGGAGTCTGACCTGCCAGGTGACCTCTCTTTAGTAAAGATCACGATAAGATTCACAATCGGATTAACGAACAGTGGTTATGGTTAAGAATTTCACAAGTTCTACCACCCACATACCTTCCTTTGTAGATACGGAAAGTGGGCGGCAGTCGTTAGCGACTTGGGATGAGCAATAATATTTAAGTTACGTATTCGAACCTACTCGTATTCATGGTATAAAAATTAATATAATATTACACTACAGCAATACCCCGACTTTCTCTACCCCGACTTACGCGAATTCGGAGTTACGCGATTTTCAAATCGTCGTCGATTCTCCTATGGTTTGAGTGTCCCGAAATTCCTGATTATAAAAAATAAGCTTACTAACCCTACAATTATTCATGTAAACATTTGGATTTGTTGCGCGAAGTCAACGCATTCGAAATCATACCATACGATGGTATGTACATCATACCCCGACTTACGCGGTTATCACTCGGCCCCACCAATCATGTAAGTTCAAGGTATTACTGTACTCTACATTATAAGGGACTCTTCGGAACAATACAGTTTTACTATTCGTCATTGAATTAAAATTGTACTTTATGCTCCTACTAAAAGATTGAAGAAAGAAGTAAGACTTCTTGTAGAGTGAGCAGTGTGAAGCATTTCGAAAGGCGAAATGATGATGGTAATTGATGGAACGAGCCATTGTTTGTGTTAGCGGCTCCAATCAAAGTGACCATGAAAATCCTGTATTTGCATGTAATTGATGTGTTTCATGCTACTGAGTTGATGTTGTGAGAATGATGTATTGTTTTGTAACCGCTCCTCGTTTTACTTAATGTTCCGTTGGAGAATCTAAGCGATTTGTGTATTAAGGTTAAATTAATAGATTTTTTATACATAGCAATGGGAAACGTACATGCAATCACAGTCCCTAAAAAGGTTACAAAGTTATTTTTTACTTATTAAAGTATATAAAAATATGATTAAATTAATATATGAAACTTTGTACCGAAATTATCCACATAAAAGTTTTAATAACAGCAATCAAGTTCCAAGAATGTTCTCGGAATGCGCATATTTTCCTTTAAATTATTACGAAAATACTTGATATATCAGACGTATGCGTGGTTTGGAGAAGTATTCATAGTTGTAATCCAATTGCCATGGTCACGTATGTGCTAATCGGTGGCAATAATGCAATCGCACGAATTGCTAAACGTTCGATACATGTTAACGGTCAGCTCGCGTGAGAACATTGTGGAGAGAATTTGGTCGAAAACAACGAAATAACGCGATACATAAATCTGTATAATAAATGCTAATTTGATTTGAACAAATACTTACATTTATCTAGCATAGTACATTCCGGATGAGGAATATGATAATTTATTTATTTATAAATATTAAATCGACATTTTCAGGAAAAATGTAAACAAATTATATTCATGATAAGATATTTAGCAAAATTTGATGTTTTCACACCATCTTATATTTTTTGTTAGGATACATTTTTGTATCTAAAAGTGATTTAAATAAATTGTTAAATAATAAGATGCTCTACACTTTTGTAAAGACATTACTTAGAAATTATTATACAATTAGGTGATTTTATATAAGAAGCACTCTACACTACAAGGGACTCTACAATTACACACATTTATTTATGTTAGTATAGATTTATGCAGATAGATCAGGATGATCGTCTGTTACTTCACATTCATAAAAATATTTTACAAATAATTTTCTTGAGTTTAGTATTTTTATCCAAAGTATTTTTCCCAACATATCTTATAAATAAGCGCGTAGGAAATTCCCTAGCTATCATTAATTTATTCAACATGACATTTATTGACATTTTTGTCTCTACATTATGTAAATTATAATTCCGCAGAAACGGATGTAATTTGTTATTATGTCTACAGGATGTATTCTAATCGACATATTTTCAACGATCCTTTACCTTTATTTGGATTTATCATTATTTTGTTATTTTTTTCTTTAATTTGATATAACTATGAGAAGTTATACTTCTTTAGCGTGACGAAGATAATGTGCCTAGACATTTATGATATGAAAATGGTCACGCATGTAATAACCTGTTCGTTGACAAAATTGAATACTATCTCTATTAAATTTTTAAGGCCTAAAGAAAGATGTAAACTTTTGTTTTTAAATGAGCCCGGAGGAGTGGGTCTTAGAGCAATGACCACTTAACCCTGTCGCTTTCACGTGCCAATCCGTGGGGTTTCTCATCTTTTTCTTCTAACGCGCCATAAACCCATATATAATACTAGCTGACTCGGCGAACTTTGCACCGCCTCAAAATTTATTTATCAAATATATATATATACATATACAACATATAAAATATAGCCTATGTTACTCGTGGATAATGTAGCTTTCGAATGGTGAAAGAATTTTTAAAATCGGTCCAGTAGTTTTTGAGCCTATTTATTACAATCAAACAAACAAACAAAGTTTTCCTCTTTATAATATTAATAATAATATAGATAATAAAATAATATATTAAAAAATCACCAATTACGTTCAACTTGGCTCGCCTTTACCTATACAAATACGTCTTAAAGTGTTATAAATTTTCCCATATACATTTCTCTATAGATAATTTTATTCATAACTTCATTAGCTCTTCACACCATATCCAAGAACAATGGTTATGCAACAAGTGGCAGTGAAAACTGAACTAGAACTTTCTCTCATGAACAAAGCATTCAAGCGATGGGGCACCATACTGTGATTGGTTGCTACTAGCTTCCGACCGCGGATATACGCGTGATTGCACGCTATTTTTTAAGTTTTACCTAGAAACCTAATAACTTAAAATAGTAACAAAATATCCAATATTACTATTAAACCAATCATGATTAACTAAATTTAATAACTTATGCAAATAGAGAGAGTAAATTTCTTATTACGTCACTCCTTCGTTAATCGCTAGCGTTTAGTAATCTTGACAAACAATCAAACATTGTTATTAAAAAAACGTTTAGCTAATCAACAATAAATATTTAATAGACTTACATAAGTTTATATGAAATACGACACAACATTGAAAATACATTTCTTAAATATTAAACTTTTGGAAAACCTAGACAATTAATTACCAAGAATATGGAATTCATTTTTAATCCAAAATCAAATAAAGTGTAATAACTTCATTGATTATTTCTAAAGCTAATCACAACGCTAGCCTGGTATTTCCATGCCAATCTAGCCACAGGTAGCCTACGACCACCTGTTACACCGTTTTCGCGGAGAGATGAGTGAAAGCAGCCGGTCAAGTGTAACGGACGCCCACTTTCGACACCTTTATGTAATGTTAGATAATATGCAGCCGTTCAGGTACTTATATGTTCACGTTTTAAGGTAATATGTGTCATTAAGTTGTCATAGGCCAGTGGTGTGAAATTTGACGACGTATTTTAAGAGTTCGTGTTTTGAAACCCAATCTTTATTTTATGCGAAGTTATATGGGTATTTGAAATAAACCTTATTTCTTGTATTAATATTACTAATATATTACAATTAAGTAGTATTTATTATTACGTGCTTAAATGAAAAAAGAAGAATATCGTCAAAAAATAATTCTCTATGTACTTTAAAAGTACTACATAAGTATGGTCCACGTACATACATACATACTTATACAATAATAATATTATAAATCCGAAAGTAACTCTCTCTGTCTGTCTGTTTGTCTCTTCTTCACGCCTAAACCACTGAACCGATTTTAATTTTGTACAAAGATAGTCTGAGACCCGAGACAGGACATAGGATAGTTTTAATCCCGGAAATCCCACGGGAACTAGGGATGGCGGTCCAAGATCGAGTAATCGGAGAATCGATATTATGGATTTTAAGGATTTATTAAGGTATATTATTAGTAAGGATTTAATCGCATATTAGTAAGGATTTAATCGTAAACTATGCATTTGATCAAGTGATGATCTTTAGCAAAGTTGTTGTCCATGAGCCCACGAAGGTTTCAGAGTTGGTACGACCAATTTTCGCCAGATGGCGACACTGTCATTCCAATGAAGGTACGAATTTTCAGTTTTTTGTATGTTAGTATGTCATATTATCATCTTTTAAACGCGGGCGAAGCGGGCAAACACTAGTTCTCTATAATATTACTCTAGAAATCGTAGCGCGTCGTAGCACTTAGCTGTGAACGAATAGCGATCAACATCGAGTATGTACAAATAGAGAAATCTACATCGTCCGAACTGCGTGCTTGTCGCCAAACGAGCCAGCATCCGTGGGAACTATTTGAAGACGGTCATTAATTGATTGAGTAAACCAGCTCCATTAAATAAATGCCTTTTAGGTACAAAATACATTCAATTTCTTTGTTTGCTACGAGTAGAATACTTTAAGTTTATAGATTTGCTTAATAGGGTACATATTTGTTAGTGCTAACTTACTGTAAGGTCAGATTTATTATTATACTTTAATGCGTTATTTCAATATTATAAAAATAAATCAAATTAGAAATAGTTTAAAACCTTTCACTCGAAAAATAATACTGGCCACATATTTAATTGGCCGTAATTGTGCCGTAACGTTATATTTGTAATTAAAAAAAGGAACAAAATGGGAAAATGGCGGGAAACGGCAAATGCCAAGGACGATGTATGTGGAGGTCTTGGAATTAATTAAAAATAGCTAGCTGGATTCAAGTCTTTCATTGGAGATGTAAGGGGAACATTACTATGTAATAAATTGAAGACATGTCATGTAGATAAATGTTCTGATAGATTTATACGTACACTTCATATTGTATATAGATAATGCAATAATTTATGTTATGTAACTATTCTCGTCGACAGATAACATAGATTGTAGAATTAAATATCGTTTATACAGTATAATTAACAACGTTATTTAATTTATTTAATTCTTAAAAGTATAAATAGAAAAATATTGAGAACGGTTATTTATTACTCTTGTAATAGAAATTAAATTTATTTCAACATAGTTCTTTTCTATAAGAAAACTACGTCTGAAATGGGACTGGTACTCAAGCAACAAATAAAAAATTAAAATTATAAGTAGATTGCCTTTTGTTTTTTTTTTTTTTTTTTTTCTCGAGGGGGAACCTTCAAAAGGTACCCGACGACGTGGGAGCGACGCCGGGTTATGTGGGATTTTTACCGCACTAAAACCCCCCCGGTGGCCGTCCTCAACGCTTGTTGGAGAACTCCGGGATCTCCGACGGAACACAACCGGAGCCCTCCAAGCGCGATGCCCCGATCGGGCTCTACCCTGGAGGAGCAGTTTTCGCTCCTCCCACACCATGTAGTGTTTACGACGGTATGCGACCACAAATACCGCCGTCCTTCCCGGGGTCGCTAGCTGGACGGTTCGAGCTCCCACTCTTGCCGCCCGCAACCCCGGAAGCCCCCTTTTAGTCGCCTCCTACGACAGGCAGGGGATACCGTAGCCCTATTCTAGTCCCGGAACTACAGGGACAAATAAGTAGATTGCCTATGAACTCTATTGTGTCATATATTATTATATACTATATTATTTTATAAAACCATACTTTTTCTGTTCTACCCTCTTCTTGACTTAATTATTTAATATAAGTTATGACTTATGTTCGATATACCGACACAAACGATATGGAGATTTATTATTCTTGTACAATAATAATGTTGCGTCGGTTAAAATGTCTTCTAAGATAGAGCGTTGTTGTTAAATGATCTTATGATTGGAGAAATCTAAATCGTTAGCGGCGTTCTTGTCATCATTATCCGTGGGAAGATCAACGAATTCACATCTGATTGTGGTGACGTAATGCTCCATCAAATCGCCTTTTTAAACGATTTTATTACCCCATTAGTACATGCCATCTAGATCAATGGCCAAGCGATTTAAAGTTAACGATTTTGATGGTGGGTTTCTTTTGAGAGCTTTGATGATTATTATGCCTTAATCGGCGTCGTAGCTAGGATCATGAGAGATCTTGGCACCATTTGAATTTTGAATCCTTGACATAATTCGAAGGTTTTTCCACACCACCCATAACTTTATCTATAAAAAACATTATACCAATCAATCAAGTTTGGAAATCTTGACGATCTGCTTCAAAAAATACCATCCATAATTTACATACAGAAATGAAGTATGAAATACAGTCGATTGTGATAAATATTTAAACATACATTTATCAATTTGTCAAAAGCTACTGTTTCAATTGAATTGAAGGTGTCTAAGAGTAACATCAATCATCAGGTGCTATTACGAAACTAGTGATAATAGCCCAATCAGTTAGCTTGACGGACAAATGTGCGAGTGAGAATCGAGTTTAGTATTTGGCTAATGAGGCTAATTACAGTACACAATGATTAATTTGCTCCATATCTTCAATCACATTTCACAACTTTCGATAAGTACAAACTTACTCGAATACTTGGAAGTTAAAATGCTGCAACAAAGAAAGGAAAATGTATTTATATCACGGCGTGCGTAAATTGACGTTTTACGCACGCTTCGCGTGCGCAAAACCCCCATTTCCGACCCCGTAATATAAAATTTTATACAACACGCGGACGAAAAATGTTTTTCTGACTCGTGTGATTGCAGTCCTCGCCTGCGGCTCGGCCTGCAAACTCACACTTGTCAGAAAAAAATTTTTCGTCCTCGTATCGTAATGTACTATTTCATATATACCTAATACCAATATGTATTTTCTATAAAAATAAATAAATAAAAACTGCGAAATATATTACTTTATACATTTTTTGGTCAAACATTAAGTACCTATCATGTTTTATATGACACTCGATTTAATATTGCATTTGTATAGTACGTTGCATCATAAAAATTTTAGCCAAAACGCTAAAATGCATTTATTCTGACCACATCTTATTCCGAATGATGAAACATGATAATGTTTACACATCGCTGAGAATGCAACACGACAAAAATAACGAAAATGATACAAGGATTTACTATGTTATTGAATTTAAAAACCAGTCTCTTATATTATTGGAATTTTATTGACGTTAAAATATGTTTTGTTTCTGACGCAAATTTCTTACTCGATATAATCAGAATTTGATCAAACTCAAGCTAATAACTACGCCTGTTAATTAACTGCTAGGTTTATAATTAAACTAAACCTAACCTAACCTAACTAACATAAACCTAACGTAATCCATTTGTCAAATAAAAATAAAAAAACGATAAATAAATATTTAAAGAGGCTTCAAAAGCCTTACATAACCAGATATCTTCTAGTGAATATATTTAAGTATGTTTATTAAATACTTAGTTGAAATCCATATTAAAATATTGAGCAAAAAAAATATTCTACTTTTCTACTGTAGATTTTAAAATATGTAACAAACTTACCCATTCAAAACCTCATCTTCACTCGATCGCATGATAGTAAAGCGTCATTTTAGCTATTGTGTTTTCTCAGTAGAAAATTCGCGGAAAAAATGCCTCTGTTACAACAAGAGCGTGAGAATCACGCAATAATAGGGCTGAGTACAGTTACAAAACGGGTCATACTCCCACGGCACTAATTTGACACGATACTAAATTGTCATATTTATTGCTGACATTGCATCTTTTTGTTACGTTACGTATGTTTTACCTATATGCCTTAGGAAACACTATACACTGGTTACTTAAATGAGTGTCGATCTTAGCGTGGCGGACAGTATACATACAGTTCGATCCCGTTAAAGGTATCGAAAACTAGTAATGTTGTGCGTCTCAATATTTGTATACTTACTTATCTTGCTTTACAATATTGATAAATTTTCTAAACATTTCGAATATATTAGATTATTATAGATACATTTCGGTAACATTGTAGATTGGTATACATTGTCTACTTAAATCATTAATGATGACAGGTATTGATAATATGCGATATAATCTGATACGTTTATTCATGCCCTCAACTCGTTTACACACCAAAATAAAAGGAAATATTCTTACATTTGATACGAGAATTGGCAATGATATATATAAATAAAAAATACTGGTACATTGTTCGCACAGTGATCGCTACGAGGATCAAAATGATTATATCCGGCTATTATAGTCCACAAACAAAGGAATGTGTAATTGGATTATGATATCATCACAGAGCTTATAACTGGCGCCAATACTGAAAACAATATATCAAGTTAAGAAATACCGACAATATTAAGTACAGGTGGTTATTTTCATAGGTTATTGCAAAGTTTTTGATAGAACAAGCTAACGGTTGTGGCTCAGGTTACAGATTCAAATACTTTATTTTTATATCTTCATATATATTACAATATATTCTGAAGCTATGTATTCGTAATCCTTGTTCTCCTAAATCCTTTTTGTCCTTTGTGTTTATTGAAGATTTTCTTTCATTTTGATGGTATTCCAAAATAGTTTTTTAACCGCAGTTGATCCCGCTATGCAGATATTTTGTTTTTAGAGCAGATTTTTCTTTTATATTATGCGATCATTTATATAGTACTAGGCCAAATAATAAATAAACAATAATTTGTATAGAATATTATATGATAAGAAATACAAGTTGCTCAATTACAAAAACCTCTTCATTAATAAAATTATAGGTAGGTACAATTAATTCATTGACTTTTCTGTCATCAACGCGTCCATAACGAAGATACAGGCGCTTCAAGATATTTTTAAGATCGAATAAGGTGTAGATAAGTTTTTCCTGTGTGATAAGTAACGTCCTTTATTGCCACTAGATTCAAATAAAAACTTAATATTACGAACTATAAAAACTTAACTTCGATAGTTGTTCTAGCCAAATAAGCCGGTCTCGCCCAGTCGCCACCCATCCACTAGAAACCTATGAGACCGCTTTCTATCCAGTACTTTAGCTACTTTTTAGTAGTGTGGTAGTTGTAAATAGGTACCAGATATTTCTATATAACAGATATGCAGTATGTATGATGAAAGTTGCCGTGCCATGGGTTTGAAAAAAAAATCAATAGTCGTAGCGTCAATCCTTCGCATAATTTATAAGTATACTGATATACGCTTCCACCCAAAGGTTTCTTTTATTAGTTCTGATTATAATAAGAATATAGGTTTTCTGAAAGAAATTAAAAAAAAAAATATTTTTTTAATTAGAGAATACTATAGCAAACCAAACATGCCTATAGGAATATAGAGGTTGTGTGGTGCTGTTACCGTTAGATCTTGAACAAAAATATAAAAAAAATTAGGTCTTATGACAGTCACTCATATTATTTAAAATAATTCTATACAGCGACTACCACTTATCATTTACCAAAATTTAATAAAAAACATTTTGTTATAGCAACACTACCCAGACCTCCATCGGCGTCGTCACCAATAGCGGCGGTAACTCGCAGACCGTTCCGAGTGGCGAGCCGCCGTCGCCCGGTGTCCACGACGCTCACCACCTCCACCACCACCACCACTACCACCACACAGGCCACGGTAGACGAACTAGCGAGTGAGGAACTGTTGCAAGACATCGTTGATATAGGGGATACCGGTAAGACATTTCCTGTTTTAAAATAATCATGTTGTTCAGTAATATTTCTTTTAAGGTCATGTTGGCATTCAAATCCGAATATGTTACAATAAATTTAATATACCTTATATTTTATCCTGGTACGAGGCTTTAAAAGTCGCCAACAAAGCTCTCTTTGAAGATGAGCAACGAAATGAAGAAGATGGCAACTTCTCGTTTATTTCAAGCGTCCACAGAAATCTTCTATAGCTTAGAGGTGTTTGACAAAAAAATGTAATTCTATGTCTTGACCCGTATAATTCTAAATTCAATGTAAAGTTTTTATTATAAAATATTACACATAATACATAGGAACACTGTGCTTTGACGACGACTCACCATTTTCCTTAAATATTTCATTTTCATCTGCATGGTTTAGAACAATCTGTTCACGGGATAGGTAATTTCACAGATGCGATCGAAGATCCCACATTGACAACTCGCGCTCCACCACGAAACACTGCGAAGGTTCAACGTCGCCCGTTGGTGTCCCTCAAGGATGAAGACCAGAACCCGTCAGCTACCAACGAAGATGAGAGGAAGAGACAGAGCAAGAAATATAGCGCCACCTTCAAGCAAAACCAATTGGATCAAGCGTTGAGGCAAAAGGAGGATGAAACCACAGACGCTACTACGGAAGGAAGAACTACTGTTGAAGGTAGGTCAGAGGAAGTAACAGGATAGTTTCTTACGAGGAATACTAAACTACTAGATGATTTGATCATTTTCATATATATAAATTATACGCGTACCTAAAAAATTAACAGATATTGCATTCTCCAATTAGCTAGCGTAATATCGAAAAGTATATTAATTCAAAATCTGTCTTGGGCTAAAATCTCGGACGGATTAACGTAATTAATGAACTACGGAAAATTTGTAGGTAGATAACGCAATAAAAAATGTTACCAACTTATATTAATAATATGAATTTAAATCTGTCAAATAATTGCATCTATTTTAGGCCATAAATGTTTCAAAATTGATAATGATTTTTGTTTATGCAGATATAAGCGCAGAAACCGCCGTAGCTTTAGCCGCCCATCAGCTCTTAGCGGCACCAATCCCTATCATACAGGATTACGATGAAAACGTCAAGCCAACCAAGAAGACCACGCCCGTCCAAACCACCGTCGAATACAAATTCACCAGCCCCGAATACACTGACGATTACAAAGTACCGACTTACACCGAAGAATACACAAATACACCGTCTTACACCAACACTGGTTACAGCCAAACTGGTACAGGCTACACCGGTCCAAACTCGAACGGTCCTACAACGTACAGCACGGACATATTTGCCAAAGTTTCTAGACCAGGTTATTCGACGAACTTGATCAATCCAACGATATCCGGGCCACAGAGCGTAGGTGTGGATGGCTCGACAGCTAGGTACACTCAAACTGACACGAATGGGCCAACGACATACGAATACACGACCAGGGGACGGCCAGGGTACTCAGCGAATTTGATAACTCCAACAGCATCGGGAGTAACGATAAATGTAGGGGAAGAAGTGACGGGACGGTATACCGTAGCCGCTGATACCGCTCCGCCGACTTTCCCAACCCTATTCACGGGAAAAGTATCGAAACCTTCAGGATTCTCAGCCACACCTGCGACCCAAACGCTGAGAGAACGGTCGACGGTTCGATACCAGGTTTCTAGCGAAAAACTAGCTCCTACAGTGCGGTACCAGAACTCCAATGGGCCCATACCAGTCCCAGTGGACTTCGGGTATTCGACGGACGCGTACAGCCCTAGTCAAGAACCTTCGTACTTCACTCGGGAGTACCTCCTGGAATCGCCAGTAACTAAAGCTTACGACGGTAAGAACATTTGCATTAACTGTTATCTTTCCCCTTCTAGAATTTTAAGAATCATTTAATGTTCAGTTGCTAATACAAAATTCCTGTGTGACACACATGGATTTTGTATTAGCTTTCAACGTTTTAAAGTAGATGACATATGATGATTGTGTTATCTTTGTAAATGGACACAAGTTACTTACGCTTTCCATCTGGAAAAGTGGCACTAATACCATGCACATATAAAGACCTCTCAACATTGCTAAATTGAATTAATCGCTCGTAGACGATCCACCAAATTCAGAATTAACAAACAACTGATGAATTTATTTCATTTCACAATTTTTACAATTTTATTTCATACCATAAAAATACATAACATACTCGTACATTGTAGGAATGTTTTGTTTTCCAATAGATACGTGTTGAACTTTACATAATTTTACAGAGATCTATAAAATTTAATTAAATAGTTACATGTGATGTGTTTTGTTGTGCATGCCAAAACAACTTTCATTTTACATAACGAATTATTTCAGAGATTCAACTTTTACTTTGAACAACTTTTAAAAAGGAAATTGAATCCATATAATACATACATAGATTTACATATGCCATACACGGGCTATGTAGAGCAGCTTTATTAATCTAAAATAATGTTTACATTAATAATGTTAGATGTTAATTAACTACTATACAAACATAATATAAACATAGAAAATTAACAGGCAGAAGTAAAAAACAAAATATGTAAAATTCTAAAATAATCGTTAAAAATGTTCAATAAAATACCTACTACATCTAAACAAAAAAGAGTTGAAATCTAGTCCTAATAGTAATTTAATCAATATTTATTTCAATAACATGATAGCATAAAATTATTTCTACACTTGATTTATAATTGCCTGCTTTTGTAAAATCAATACATATTTTACCTTGTTGTATACAATTTTCATAACTCTAAAAGTTTTCACGGGATTAAACCATCGATCACATTTTATTGACCAAAATATAACGGACAATACACTTGACAACTGACACTCCGTAACAATTATGTCGGAATTCTCGACCTTATGTATTAATAACTTCCCCATTCCTTTTACACTTACCTTACTGACCTTTAGGAATGAAGATTATTATTGTTCCACTTTACCTTCTGAGTAGTTATTGTCATCGCAATTACGTGTTATTGAGTTACCAGCGAGAATGTAATCATTTTTATAGATACCGTTCAATGAGAAATACCGATCAATTGTACCAGTTATAATAAAACACGTTTTTTCACTAAATGTTGCCTAATAAAATGTTCGAAGATTATGAAAATATTTGTTGATTTGGTATTACCTAACGATACTGATCATTAAACACGACATTAAATTGTATCCTACAAAAACAAGTAGTTAAAGGAACACCCATCTGGAAACAAATACCCCAGTAATAATATACTATGATTGATGATTTGTTAAATCTACCTGGCATCATATTTCTACTTTTTTTTCTACCAATATCTAATAACTCAAGTCCCTAAATTTCTTTTATAACCGGTGCTTCATAACATCATAAGCAATACGATAAATACAATTCTCTATTTTCCAGATGAATACCAATACCTTTCCCCGATAACGACACCACAAACAACAACAACAACGACAACAACAAAACCACCCAAGAAGAAGACAGTTTTCCGTAAGATTTCCACCACCCTCCGGCCGACGACCGCAGCCGCCCCTGAGACCACAACTACCCCTAAACCCCGAAGGGTAACCACGAGGAAACCCTTCGACAAAATCCAGAAGGTCCAGAAGATTCTGGTGAAGGAAGAAAACAAGACTTACAGGCCGATAGCCAATTATGATTATTATGACGACAGCAACGAAAAGATGGTCGGCAAATACGAAGAGGGGACCAAAGTGGTACTACATGGAAAAGGTTAGTAACAGTAGAAAATTTTGCACTGAGGTATATATGAGGCTGTCAGAACCAGAGTAGCCTAACTACAAAAAACTATTTACAATATGGAGAAAACTAAGTGTATAGTCCGCTCTGAAGTTGTTGCGAGGAGGTGTAGTCATACAATTTACTATG
Organism: Epargyreus clarus; assembly: GCF_041222505.1. NCBI lineage: Eukaryota > Metazoa > Arthropoda > Insecta > Lepidoptera > Hesperiidae > Epargyreus > Epargyreus clarus. The sequence continues at coordinate 14,331,022 of NW_027332212.1, forward strand.
ACGACGCGATTTCTATATTCAGAACGGACTAGCAGTTTTACGCGGACTATACAACATTTTTAAATTAAGAAAATACAGATAAGTTAAAAAAAAATACAATGCAGTTAGGCCACTCTGGTTCTAGCAGCCCCATATATTCTTAAACAAAAGTCTTAACATGCAAGTAATTGCAGAGTGAAAAAACATAGTAGTTTTGTTGTCTTTTGAGTAAAATTTCCAGTTATCTATTTGCTTAACAAAAGTAAATTACATAAGTACGAGCTTCAGTTTCAGTGAAAAAAATAATTACATGTCAATTGTTTTGTTCTGAGCTTGATTGTAAAGAGTAATTTTACAAGTGATCTATTTGTCTGTGTTTTTATATCTGACCTTGCTTTAAAAATACTGATTTATTTCCAGACTCAATCGAATGTCTAGACATCGGCAACTTCCCGCATCCAACATCTTGTAAGAAGTTTATCTCGTGCGCGCGGATTGAAAACGGATCTCTGCTCGGCTGGGAGTACATCTGTCCTAAAGGTCTCTCCTTCGACCCCGTGGGGGGCATCTGCAACTGGTCCGCGGGGCTAGGGTGTGATGAGAAGGACCTATGATCTGGTCACTCGGGACTTAAGTGACCTATTCGTGTCTGACTGATGAGGTTAGGTGTAGATGGCTGGGGTCTTTTTTATAAACTAGCACAATCAATTGTTAATATAGCACAAACAAATTTAGAATCACAGTATTTCAACGTGAAAATTATAGTATTTAAAGTTATAGATTTAATAGAAGCATCTATAATTTTAATGCACAATGTGGGTAGATAAAATGTGTGCGTACCCTTAATTGTTAGAAAAGAGAATTTATGTACACAAATAATACTACAATGCATGGAGAATTTTATGATTTGTCTGTATCTATGGTTTTATGAATACTCTTACTTAAGTATTAGAAAAGCTTCCAGTCATCACAAAGATCTAGCCACATTAAATTTAAATTCAAAATTGCCTTAATTGGTAAAAATGTGATGTGATATTTGCTCCTTTATACCTATGGAGCGAAATTAATCCAGTTTTAAAAGTATCACTAATTCATACTTCCTTAACTATATATCGACATTTTAAATATTAAATTTTGTGATATATTTTTATCAACTATACTGGATCTGGTAATGATATAAAAAATCAACAAAGGTGACAATAATTTTCGAGTGCATCGAAAAATATGTAGATATCCATAAGATAGCAATACTCATTTTTTATTTATTTTAAATCATTTTCTATTGTTCTAAGTCAGAAGATACAATTTAATTATTTCCTCTAATATAATTTCATAATCCTTACATTATTTTATTATGTACATTTCTCGTTTATAATCTGTATTTTATGATTAATTAACCTATTTTTAATCTATTAGTGTATGGATTTCACTGCCAATTTTTTATTTATGTACTTTTCGTATGTACCTACAGTGGAATAAGGCAAACATAATGTAACTATAATGTTATTAAATGAATTATGCGCGTCAGTAAAACGCCATTTTAATTGGTTACTAGTAAAATAGGAAAATTATTTCGAAATGTGCCTTAATTATTTTACAATTCTAGTTTTTAAGATTATTTTATATGATTAGACGAATAAAGATTTTTATTATAAATATTACTTTCTTTATTTACGCAGTTTGATACTTCACTATTCTTCACATAAACTTAATGTAAAAAATCTGCTCGCAAAATTTCAATATCTTTAAAAAAAATTCTTTCCCAGCTTTACACTAATTATTCACACTAAAACATACATTATTTATAATGCAGAATTAATAAATAAAAAACAGAAAGTGCGTTCCACATTTATTTACAAAGTCCTCTTACTAATATTCACATATCCTATACCGACGCAAGTCATTTTCACCTTCTGTGTGGGAGCCTGGTCTTCGTCATCTGACGCCTCGTCGTCTGACTCTGACCTGAGCACTTCTAGTTTGAACATCACTCCGAAGAACTCCTTCAAGTGCTGAAGGAATCTGATCGTGTAGTCTGATAAAGGGCCCACCTGAGAGAAACAGACGGAATAAATAATTAATAATAGGTGTCGACATTGTCATTTGTAATAAAAAATGCAATAAAACAAACTCAGGCCAAACTTACCACCACCAAGATATTTAGTATTTTTTAGTTCGAAGGTGGTAGAACCCTTTGTGGTTCGACTTCGACGGTACCACCGCCACACCTATCTACCTAATAACAGCAGTGTTAGGCGCTGCTGTGTTCCGGTTTGAAGAGTATGGTAAGGGAGACAGGCTTTTCCGTATCTGTGGCTGACCTCAGGTAGGAATATCTAATCCTATCTGGGGTTGATTACAGATGTCCATGGGCGGCAGTAGCCACTTACCATCAGGTGGACTGTATGCTGTATGTATGGTCTGCTACTCCTATATTATAATATATAATTTTTATCAAAAATTTAACAATTTTTTTTTATTTTATTAAATCAAATGTTAGATTTTTTAGCTATAATGTACGATCAACATTGTACATTTTGCACTACGACGTGAAAATGTCTGTTCTATCCGATTGATGCTAATATTCATTTCTTTTTGTGTTAATTTTATTATTGTAAGTCACTTTTAATTTTTTGTTAATAAATCTGTGACACAATGTTATTGTTAGTTCAATGGTAGATAAAAGTGTACTCACAACACATTCGCTGACATCCTTCTGCCCCAGCGCCATCCATAGCGCTAACAACCACTGGAAGGCGGAGTCCACAGCGCCAGCACGATGCACCTCATCCAGCAAACGCAGTGCGCATTGTCGACCTAAGTCTTCGGGCAGGGAGGTCTCGCCTGACCCCGCTTCTAATGATTTCTGATTGTAAAAGATGAAATAATTAAGATTGTAAGTACGATAAACTACAAAGACTTACAACATCAGGAAATATTGTAGCATTTCGTAGTATCGATTGAAGATTTGCGATGAAAATTCGTGCGATAGAAACGGCGCTCTGAAAATGCGAAGGTAGCATATCCGAAGGTAATCGTAGTTGATAGACTTTATGTACAAATCAATATATGGTATTTATGGTCCAATGTTATAAAATAAATTTACCTGAAAATTGCTAACCTATTAATTCAAATAAAAATATGAGGTAAGATAATTGTAATGTATATAACCACCTCCTTTTTGAAGTCGGTTAAAATAATACAATGAACCAAAAATGTGTCCCAACATTAGGAAAATAAATATGAAGGATGTTTTATAAATATTTTTTAATTTAGTACTTACTGCTTCTGCACAATAGAATGTCTTCTCATTAGTTTCCGCCACTAAGCTGATGCCGAACCCAGGACTCTTGCCCGCGTTGGGGCCGCGACACTGATCCGTATTTATGTACACATCGGGAAGGAACTTTAACATTACCTGTAAATAAAAATCTTAATAAATATTTGATTGTAACTTATATAATTCACCAATGGAGATCATTTGGATGAATATATGGAGAGTTTTTCAATGGTTAAATCTGTAAGTATAGGTTCTTGAAGCCAATTTTTATTAAAAAGCAAAATTTACATACATTTGCTTAAATTCAAATAAAACCTATTTTCCGAGCAACAAAATCCTGTTATGACTAAGTATTAAATACAACGAACAAATTTTGAATATCAATGAAGATTGACTATTTCGTTTAATAGTAATTAGGTTCTTTTTTAGAAAAAATCTATTTTATTTTTGTTACTTTGTTATGTACATTTGTGTCAATACATAGCCAGATGCCTCTTAAAAGTTTAACACATTTGAATAAGCAAAGAAAATTATGCATTATATGCTGTCTTCCTATCCTACAAAAACAAATATACCTAATAATAGCACGCCTCCTTTTGCGTAAAGGGTTAAAACTAATGTCAGATATACAGTCTTGTATTGATATTATATAAACTCACTCCCTTAGCAGCATCAACGACACGATTGGCCATAGTAGGCGAGACCCGGAGCGCGTACACGACCCCCCGGATTCGCTTCACCAGCCCCCACTTGCTCCACTGCAGCGGCCGCAGGTGTCGCCGCACGGGACATTTGAACACCACCTCACCACCGCCAAGTGGTGGGGCTCCTATTAAAATAGATCAATTTGTTGGTTAATTGTATCAGGCGTTACTTTGCTATTAAAGCATGGATTTCCGCAAAGTAAAGGTAAGATTAAAAATACTTCGCAACAATGTGCTACAAATATGTATAATGGTATATATTTTAAACCATGCAGTATGTACCATCCTCCCTCCCGCAAAGGATGCGTGCAGATGCAAAAATTTAAAATATACACCACCATCCATACCACCACCAACACATGTTTCGCTCTAAAACAGAGCATCATCATCTGGGTAAGTTGACTCTACGACGGTAAATCGTTAAGTCTACTTAATCAATTTGTAAAACATATGGGTGATAACTGATACCTATACTGGGGGTTTCTCCCTAAGGTTTGGAGAAAATCTTAACTTTTAAAATGTATTCATTTTTAAGGTTTTAAAGTTATGAGGGTGTTTATTAAATTGTTTGTAAATACAGTAAAACCCGTTTTAGACGATTTCGTAGGGACCCAACCAAAAACGCGTCTTAAGCGAGAAAACGTATTAAGCGGGATAAGGAAAATAAACAATACTAGTATTATGCATTATGTTCTAATTTAATATACCTAAATACATAGTGTAAGGATCTTGATCCATCGGTTGTAATTTGCTTGTCGCATTTGGAGGTAAACACGCTTGATATTCTTTAGTTCAACACCTTTCGGATGAGCGGGACAATTGTCAATGAATAGAATTAGGCGTCTAGTTTTAAATCTGGAAGTGTTCATCCAAAGATTTTAACCAGTTGATGAAACGAATGCCGGGCCGGTCGAGATTGTGCATCATAAGTTACAGGGAACAATCTTACGTTTTTAAAGCATCGTGGATTTTTAGCCTTACCAATAACTAGCAAATGTAACTTTTCTGGCCCATCAGAATTGGCACAGCCAGAATAGTCAGTCGCTCTATATTTGCTTTACCACCATCGAGCGTTCGTTGGGCCAGTTAGGAATTAGGCGTATTAAACGGGATGACGGAGCGTATTAAGCGTTAAGAAATGTATGAAAACATGTCTCAAAATGCAGGGACTGGCGTAAAATGGCGTATTATGCGAGAAATCGTATTAAGCGTGATCGTATTACGGGGCTGTCCAATAATCATGTGTATGTGTATATCACGTGTACTTATTTTTAGCAATCACTATTTTTAATAACAAAGCACTGTGCCAACCACTGACTTGCAAGATGCTTATACAGTTATTGGTGTTGAAGAAAGTCTTGCTAATCCGTGGTCCGAAAATATTGTACATTAAATAATGTTCATGAACTAGTACAAAAAACTTTTTCGCATTTCTTTCATTATTTTTATGTCAGTCAAAAACAAACTGCAACCTTTCTGTCTACCTCTGAACGTTATTATAGTAGTCTTTAATTTTCTATAATAAAATTGGATGATACTTATACCAGTATTCTTTTATAAATAAAAAAAATGATTCTTTGCAGGTACGAAAAAATACACGTGATATAGGGGGGAGGGGGGAGGGGTAGTCTTAAACATCACCACGTATCAAGGGGGAGGGGGGGTCAAAAAATGCCAAAAATAACATCACGTGTTTAATGGATGGCCCCTAAGCGGGTTCTACTGTATTAAGCATCACTGCAACATGTTACTAACATACTTTAAATCTTACAAATTAAGCCCAAATTCTACAAATCCAGAAGTTTCACATAATCAATTAAAAAATGAGCCTATGGTTTCACATGGCAGAGCATACGTCAAAGCTAAAGGCACCTCATCTGATGTTAGACTAGAATCAATAGATAAAGCTAAAAAAAATAAGAAAAACGATTCAATTCCATAATTGAAATAATGTAATATACTTCAGTAAATTATGTTAATTACATATTATAATACCTAATTTACTTTAGAATAATACGAGTATATATAGTTTCGTTTTGAATATTATTAATGTAGTTAGGTTTTATGAATAAAAATAGTTTTACTACATACTAATATTTTGATGTCTAAACGCCTGTATAATTAAAGGAGCAAATTCGAAATTAAATCATTATTTGTTTATAAGCATATATTATACAGGCGTTTAGACGTCGAAGTAGTTAAACCGTAATATTTTTTAATCCTTAAAAGTTATTGTATCGCATAGTTAAAGCATCGTATTGGACTTCTCCAATATAATGCATATGAAGGTAGTAATTTGGTAGCAACTATTGACTGAAAAAAAACTCGATTCATTTACGTTTCTTCTCACTGGATAGGTGACCGGCCAGCCTGATGTCAGAATGGTTGGTCACCTTAAAAAGTACTTTAGTTTTTTTTTAATCGAAGGTAGCAATTAATTAATGATTAGTAGCAACTTTTAATAATTATTTCAATGTAAAATATGGGTAGTGACCGGCCATTCTGACGGTCACCAAATATAGATAGAGGGAGGCTTATGCTTTTACAAATAGATCTATATTGCCTACCTCTTCTGACAACTTTGAGGTCCAGTCCATCATCAACAAGGATGAACTTCAGCAGTATCGGCAGAGCAGCTGCCTTCACCTTGTCCACAGACACGTCCAGGTCATGATGCGTCACCCCCTGCAGCACAGCATTCAGAGGCTCCTTGCAGAACGGACCCAGAGCTAATAACACTTCTAGGTAGTAACCTGGAATAAATCAATATAGTTGGTAAACAAAAACTTGAATTATGAAGTGGTGGAGCAATACTACAAGTAAAACTTGAATAAGTGTAAATCTGTGATACTTCGGACTGATAAATATGAAATATTTTAATTCTAATTTAAGTTGGTTTGTGATGTCCATCAGTGGAAATTAGTAGTTAACATCAGGAAATGGATTAATTTCATTTAGTGCAGTTAAATCAAGATACTTTATTCATCGTTTCACTCTGCATTATTACTTAAAATGTATAGTAATGTAATGGTAACTAACCTATGCCCCGTTGTGTGCTGCAACTGTGGGTAACCTGACCACCGATCAGGATCCCGGGCTGGAAGTACAGCGACGTACCGGTCTCACTTAACTCCACGCGCGTTCCGTTCGTAATCTTATCCAGTAGGCGAATTAAATTCACTTCGTATTCCCGCAAGCCAGGATCATCGTGTGTATTCCGGATTTCTTCCACCCTTATTGCTCGCCCGCTTAGCGTTGATAGAAGCAACCTCTGGCGGAGGAGATTACTTCCTTTGTACACGAGCACATCTTTGTCTATTGTCACAGGCATTTGAGTTATTTAATTACGATTAAACTTAAATTCAATAACACGTGGAGTTGTGGATTATTTATATACAAACAAGTGTCAAAGTCAAATTGACGTAAATATCATGTGGGAATGGTGAGAAGTTATAAAAATGATTTTCATTATTTGTGAAATTTCTATAATTTTACAATGTTCTGTATTTTTCTAATATTATTAATGGAAGATAAAGACTATCATTGAATCTTGAAGGTCAGAAATGACTAAAGATACATATTAAAAAACGTGAGTACATGTTTCTAAACTGATGTATTTAGCAAATAGAATATAAATACGTTTTAGTATTTGACTGTCAATGTCAATTGTCATCGTCTTGTCATTACTTGTCAAGTTCACGTTTCGCTAAATTTTAATGTCTTTAACCAATACTACGCGATTTTTCTTAAATATACAATACTACTTTTTATTTTATATACTACTCATGGTATAATTGTTGGTTATAAAGCAATGAAGGTATCAATAGGCGATGTTGTGCTACCAGGCGACTTCTCGGATGAGATTGTGGCCGCCGGAGAAAAGGGGAAAGTGATCCTGGGGCCTGGACTTCGCAAAGAACCTGACGCTGTCTATGTCACGAAGGCTGGTGTATTGAGAAAACGTAATCCCAACACATACTGGATAGACAGTTATCAGAAAAGGTATATACCATCGAGAGGCGAAAACGTCATCGGTGTAGTAACTCAAAAGTCGGGAGACAATTTTCGCGTAGATATTGGAGGTAGCTGCCCTGCAACCATATCGTATCTCTCATTCGAAGGCGCTACAAAGAAGAACAGACCGGAAGTACAAACAGGCGACGTTTTATATGCTAAAGTATTAGTGGCGGGAAAAGACATGGAGCCCGAACTTCTGTGCGTAGATTCCCGCGGGCTTAAAGGACGGTTGGGTGTTCTGACAGATGGCTTCTTATTTAAATGCTCACTGAATCTTATCAGAAAGATATTGAACCCAAACTGTCAACTTCTAAACTCGCTGAAAAATGAGTGGCCCTTTGAAATGGCTGCTGGCATGAATGGAAGAATCTGGATTAAAGCTAAGTCTTCAAGGGAGACATTAGCATTAGGTAATGCCATACTTGGTGCAGAATTCTTGAGCAATGAGGAAATTAAGAGTATGTGCACAAATATAGCTACCATACTTGCTGGACATGTGTCATAGCAATGTGTTTTTAAAATAAGAGGTATATGGACTCAATACATGAATTGGAAAAATACTTTTTTATTTTTAAACTACCCCTAGAAATTATGTGTGAAAAAATCCTTTGGCAAGTACTAAAGTACTTAATTGTGGTAAAACACAACTGATTATTTCTTTTTTAAGGTTTTATTAGGAATATTAAACCAACCAAAGGCTGAAATAACTTTGATAAATAATACATTTTTGTACCCAAGGAATTATTAATAAAACACCATAAAATAACAGTGATTGAAGATTTATTTTGGCAAATGCAACTAACCTAGTCCTTAAAAATCTCATACATATGTAAAACTACAACTGACTTACACATCTAGCCACAGACCTATACTCCAGCTATAAGATTTCATTGCGTTGCTCATGCTCATGAATAGCAAATATTCGGTAAAATTTTCTGTTGACTGATAACAGTGTTTATTATAAAATGATATTAAAATCTTCATACCAGGAATTGGTAATTTACAATTACTAGTCACATATAATCCTGAAATAATGTATTCAAAGCGCTTTTGAACTAAACCTAATTTTGTCAAGCACTTTGCAAGTAATCCGCATTTGAAATTATCTTACCTCTATGTTCTGATCTGAAATCTGGGATCAATAAATTTCAATATTAACTTGGAAATTGGTTATCAGAATAACTGATAGTTTTACCTATGTTAACACTGAAATGTTACAACCATTAACAGCAATGTTAATCCTCCTGATTGACTAAGAAGTGCTATTCTGTAAAATAACTATACATATTCGAATTTTGTTATTTCCCAGCCACGGCTGTTCTGACAACTAAAATTAAGTGTTATAGTATATAAAAACCAGTGTAACTCTGTTTACTAAGCTACCACTATGCCATTCGCAGAATACATTATAGTGCATCTCATCCCCACATTCGAAACGGCGGCGCCACCTTCGCTGACGTAAAGAACGAGAATTTATTATTATTTATATTTCCTGAACAGATTCAGTTTTCGAGATTATGAAGTCACAGAATAGCACTTCACATTGAGGTTTTATACAAAGTACATTGAGTACTTCTACTAAATGAGGAGTCATTGACCATGCAGTATGCTGTGGATGAAATTATGAAGACCATTTCTTCTCTCAAATCGAAAGCAGTTGGCTATGACAATGTGGGCAGAGCAATGATGTTTTCTCTGCTAGAGCAATGATGCAGTATATTTTATGTATATTATAATAATAGTTTAGTTTTCTCATAGCTAGGTGTAGAATCTGAGCCCCTGACTGAATCCAAATAAATATTATATTATACAATTTCACAAAACAAGGTTCGCCACTCACACTATATACAAATACTGTGGCGTCACACCGGAAACTCGATTATCATATACAACAACTAATTATCCATTTAATAGGAGTTCAGTGACCAGAATAAAATTTCGTGTATTATTTAATAATAATTTAGTAAATAATAAAATAACAATGTAACTGTTATCAGTTATATTCTATTAGACATAAAATGAATGTGTGACCAGGTTTTTTTTTATATTTTTTTAAGTTTATAATAATGAAAATTATTTTTGATTTTTCAACTGAATCTGCATTATTTTGATTAAGTAAAATTAATATTATTCGAAAATATCTTTGCTGTGTTGTTTTTGATGTTTCACTGAAATAAACCGTTAAACAAATTCTTGCCAATAGTATTATTTCCGAAAATTGCCAGTAATAAGATAAATAAGTAATTTTGGAATAAAATTTGAGAATATTTGACATTGGTCAACCAACTAATACAATTTTCAAAATGAATCAGTTGAAATATCAATATTAAATGGGAAAAACGACAAGCCTCATAATACATCATAAAAAGTGGGAAATTTCAAAACAACATACAAACATACATACTAGTCCTGCAGACTATATACTTGTGACACACATTTCCGTCATGTTTCAAATAATATATCGAAAGAAATCTAAAAGTATTTTTAAACAGTCCTTTAAAAAAAACTTATGGGCGAGTGAAGAATACCAATCCCCACATCGCTAGAGTGGCAGACAATGGCGTTAACCACTCTTACCTGTGCCCAGCAGTGGGATAGTAATAATTTGACGCCGATAAATACTATGAAACATTACTTCGACATATATTTTTTTATTCATTTTCTTTTTATAGTATCGTAACGTAAACATGTTTTTATATGAAATTAAAAAAATATATTTTATACAGTATCAATAATTAGTTAAAAGATTGCAGGACTAATACTACATGCAATTTAAGTATCAAAGTTCTAAAACTCCAATGCACTACTTGAAAAGGAATGTTCCATTATTTACAAACACTCGAAACATTTACAATGGCCGCCATCTTGTTCCCTCTCGTCGACAAGATGGCGACAAATTTACATTCCTATACATTTATCGATATTCGCAGACTGTACAGTTTTTAATCTATTTCAGTCACTGTGTCGATATTTACATTTTAAGGTCATTGACGTATTATATTAATAAAAGTTATCGATATCTGGGAACTGTAAGCTGTAGTATTAAAAGTGTTAACTCTTAGCCTAGTATAAGTCTGAATCTTCAAACGTCGAGGTCATTGATCTTTATTATTCATCTTTATTTATCTTTTATAAATTCGATATCGCGGTACGGGCGTGCACTTGAATGTATGCTTCGCCATTCCACCAGCTCACAACTCACCTAAGTGCGAAATTGTAACTACATTATACGTCATACCCTGAACGTTATGACATAGGACTTTTAAAGGAGTTAATTATATAATTACTTGTAACTTAATTTTGAATCCCTTACCAATTCCTAAATGTTAAAAATAACAGTGACTACTTATCAACAAGAGATCTCTAAGACTGTTTTAACAAATGACAGACTTAAATGGGTTTTATATATCTTCTTTTTTTGTTATTTTAACAATAAAAACCAATGCCCCCGACGCACACATCACAGCATATCGTAACACTATACAATATTTACATATTTATCTATTAATAATTTTATTCAACAACACAGTCAACTTCCCATAAGTTCAATTTTTTAAAATACGAAAATATAATTTAATTTATCAAATAAGAGATCAAGACCTGCTCACAATAGTCATAATACAATTAAGTTTACATTAAACGTTACGAAGCGATCGTACTTTATATTTAGTTACAAACTATTTATGTTACACTAAGTAGCGAAAACCCGTTTGTTATATGAAAAAATATAACAATTATAATTCTAAATATAATATTGCGCGTACTGGGTAGACTGGTTTAGTACTAATGTTGGTTTAATTCTTTTTTTTGCAATAATTTACTAATTATATAATAATTGAAATATTGTCATACTAAACTTACAATAAAGAATATCCTGAAAGTAAATGATTTTATAAGTGTCAATTGCAGGCCATCTGTGACCAACTTCAAATACAGATAGGAGTCCTACATGAAGTCAATCATAGATGAGTTACTACAAATAAGTTGAAGATTTATTGCATCACATATATCTATTTTGTACAGAATTAGCGAATGAATGATATTACAGGTGGAATGCATCACCTGTAATATCAACCCATCCATATAATCAACCCCACATAAATTGAAGACCTACCTGAAATCGGCCACATATGTGCCAATACTACTAAGAAATAAGTTGGAACGCAACATATTAGTATGTCCCTTACCACACCAGTTGTTATTAACCCTGCTTTATACGGTACAAATAAATATGGTACTACCACAGTACAGCCACATAGCTGTGCCTTAAACCTGGGTTGTAATATTAGAATTATACTGCTAATTTAAAATTAATATAACATCGATATTAGCACTAAAGCACACAGTCTACCCAGTCCGTCACAACAGCGTTAGTATTGACATTTTGGAAACTATAACTAGTATAGTGACAAATTCAAAACCGCTAATACATATTTACATCGATAATGTTTTTTTGTTGACCTTACAAATGTCGACAGTCTTTCGTGTTGAGGCGAGCGGTGGCCCACAGAATTCGGCTCACAAGTAATTCAGTAATCCGATTATGAGTTTTTTGGAAATGCATTTATTTATTATTGCAATGTATGATACTCATATAGCTAAATTGTTTTCTACTACGGTAAGCAAAACAGTTTTATACAAATTATATTCAGATGGTTGCAATTTTATAGGTTCAAGTAAAATGGAAAATTTTAAAACTTAATGAGCCCCGTCAAGTTTGAACATTTCCCAATTATCATTACTTTTTTTCTTAGAAAAGATTTAAAATTCGTCTATTTGTAAATAACGTAAAGGGTTTTGTAAACTGAAAGTAGATACAAGCATTTACGTCCAGTTCAGAATTACGCTGTCTGAAGCAAGTTCATGTACGTTCAAGTTCATGTACGCAATTTTTGAGCCATTATTATAATACCAAAGATTGTGCCTATTTTGGATTTTAAGATAACATTTAATAATTTAGAACACCATTTACGTGGGCGTTTTCGTGGCATATTCGTATAGTTACGGTTCAGTAAGGGCCACCGCTCATGAGGTTACTTTCTTGCAAGCGTGGCCAAGCGTCCTACACGCACGCCACTCTATGCATACTCGGTGCTCGGTCTCAGAAGACGGAGTCGGCGGAGCGCGAGAGGTGCACGGGGTGCGAGGGCGAGCGCGCGAGGCGCTTGCGCGGCAGCTTCTCCAGCGTGGACAGCAGGTGCGGGAAGTCCGGCCGCTCGCTCCAGCGGTACGACCAGCACAGCATCAGGATGTCCTGACCATATTAAAAGGATCATACACATTAACATGAGACGAGTAATTTTTTTACTAAAATATAGAAATGTAACGGTTATAATGTAACTAAAAATATGTCTATTTTTCTTCAGTTGAAACTTGTAACAATCATGGTCAAAATTATTTTCGAAAGCTGATTGAATACTATCTGTAAATATCCATAATTTAAATTTTAACAATCACGCTAATGAATAATGAAACTTAAAATAACGAAAACTCCATCCAAATTGAATCAGTAGTTTCTGAGTAAATCGCGGACATACAAGTTTACATACATACATATTGCATACTCCTTTTTTGAAGCCAATTAAAAAAACGCATGTTAAGAAAACAAATACTAGACAAAATATGAATTTTAATAAAATTTTCGCAATCTTAATAGAATTCTTGAATATAAGATTCATATGATGTAAATGACATTATAATTAAATTAATCATGGTAAATAGAATAATATATTATTTTCATACCTTGATATCCCTAGACGCTTGCATGTTCGCCAGCGACTGCTTCACGCCCTTGCCCACCTGCCAGATTATAGCCTCTGGTGGCTGCCCCTTGAAGGGATACTCCCCGCACAGCAACTCGTACCACACCGTTCTATAAGCAATACAAAACTTAATACATAATTTACACATGTTTTGCACACAGATGCACGCGCGCATCGAAAGAAAAGCGCGTGTATATGTATTTTCTTATTTCAAGAGTCTTCAAAATTAGAGATGTAGGAAATGAGCAGTCTAATTGATGGTAAGTTGCCAATGCCTCCCATGATCATCTTTAATCAACTCCTTCTATCTGGAGTCGTAACAAAAGTCGGCCAGGTGTGCTACTCCTGAGGACTAAATTGTAAGTGCCTTATATAATTTCTCCTCATTACTAAACTCACTTTACTAACTCTTAAAAAAAGGAACACAGCAGCAACATTCGTTTTAAAGTAAAAAAAAAGGTGTAGCGGTGATGTCTCCAGAGTCTTACTATACAGGTTTCTACCACCTTCAAAATAATGATGATGACAATAATGAAATTGATAATAATGATGAGGAGAGTAATAACAGTGATGATGAATATCATACCCGAAAGCGTAAACATCGGTGGCCTTCGAGAAGGGTAGATGCAGCGAGGCGTGCGGGCGCAGCGCGCGGACCACCTCGGGCGCCAGGTAGCACAGCCAGCCCGGCGGGATGCCCAGGCTGTCACCGCGAGCACTGGAACAACACCACTCACTTATAAACTTGCCTCCTATGTCGGATTGGGTGAGTTGCTATGTTGATTCAGGCGTAATAAATAATACAAATTACATCAAATTGTGTCCAGGGCCAAGGCCAAATAAGTGAATATTCACTGAGTTTACGTACAAAATAACCTATTCTCTGTGGAATTATATTATTGTACTATATTACATTTCTCACCCACGAATAAACAGTTCAGTGGCCATTTTGTCTAAAGACAGTATAGCCATATTAAATCATATAGTAAGTGGCTTCGGCCGTTCTAATTAGATCATAAAATAAATATCTCAAAACCTATATGTTCCAAGTGTCCATATAGTTTTTGGAGTAGTACTATCCTACATCTAGAGAGAAACTTAATTTAATAATAGGTACCTCTAATATTATAGGCATCAACTAACCTCAGGAGGCTTATTACGTAAATCTGAAATTCCAAAAAAATATATAATAAGTATGTACTACACAAAATAAGATACCAAAATAAACTTACTTGTTACCAAAACAAAGCTTGGTGACACTGAAGAGGCCAAAGTCCGTGATGACCACCTTGCCGTTCTCCAGGAATATGTTCTTCGTCTTCAGGTCCTTGTGGATGATACCCCGCGCGTGCAGGTAGCCCATACCCTGAAATATTTATAATATTACGGAATCTTCTTTATTTACTTACACTTATCCAAAAAAACTTATCTATAAAATGATGTTTTCAGCAACGCAAATTTAGCATTATTATAAATCACTTAAGGTGGTAGAACCCTTTGTGGTTCGGTTCCTGTGGCACCACCGTCACACCGAATTCTGCCACATAACAGCAGCGAAGCGCTGCTGTTATGTGGCAGAATATACACGACATACTTTTCCATATTTTTCCGAGACGTTCCGGCTTAGTCCTCGGGGGTAGCGGCGCATCTATGGCCGACCTCAGATATCAATATCTTATTCTATATGTCCATGGGCGGCAGTAGCCACTTACCATCAGGTGGACTGCATGCTGGTCTGCTAAAAAAATCTAATGTGTATTCCACCCACCTGTGATATCTGCTGCGCGACTATGACGCTCTTGTTCGCGGTGAACTTGTCCTTGCGCAGGTGGATGTGTGTGTAGAGCGTCATGCCCTTGCAGAGCGAGGTGACGATCGCGAGCCGCGGCGGCTTCATGCACGCGCCCATGAACAGCACGAGGTTCTCGTGGCGGGTCTTGCGGAACGTCGCCACCTGGGGGACGTGAAAATGGTGTCAATAAAAGGTTCACGGAATTATTTAACTTCACTTCTCCATGTAGCGGATAGGCGTAGACGGCGCGACATCATCCAAAAGAAAATAACTCCATCATGTGGGGATCACGACCCTCAGTAATGAGGAATACGACGCGACGGCCCTTGGTCTCCTACGCGCATAAAGGGGGATTATCGTCAACTTACCTATACACGCTAAAGGTACACCTGTGTCCAGCAGTAGGAGAAAAATCTATAATTGATAATGACGTTGATAATGATGACAATGATGCTAATCATGATGATAACGATTGTGATAAAGAATATGATTGCTATGAAGATGATGACAATTAAGATGATGAACTTGACGATTATGTTATCAGCTGCCGCGGTACACGGTGCCGAACACCTGCCGTCTCACCGCCGGCGGGCACGTGTCGTACCTCGTGCTTGAAGGTGTCGAGCGGCGCGCAGTGGTCCGGGTGCGCGTGCACGTGCAGCAGCTTCACCGCGACGGCGCCGTGCCAGCTGCCGCGGTGCACGGTGCCGAACACCTGCCGTCTCACCGCCGGCGGGCACGTGTCGTACCTCGTGCTTGAAGGTGTCGAGCGGCGCGCAGTGGTCCGGGTGCGCGTGCACGTGCAGCAGCTTCACCGCGACGGCGCCGTGCCAGCTGCCGCGGTACACGGTGCCGAACCGCCCGGCGCCTATCACCTCGAACAGCTTCAGCTCGTCGTACGGTATGTCCCACTCCTTCATGGACAGCTGAGGAGATAAATGAAAATTGAATACATATAGGATGTCTAGAACTTGTAAGGGAACATACAACGTGAACCATTTTGGCCACTTTGGTCTTCAAAACGATACGTTTTGACACATATACGGAAGAAGGAAGGCTCATATCTTCATCACATAGTCCAGTCCGTCCACACTAGGTACGTTTCCTTAACTTAATCTTAAACATGTCTTGTCAAATTAACAAGATCATTTTAGTATTAGAAATTCTGATTAAATCTTGATTTTAATTTATAAAATACGTCACAGCTATCATAATTTACAAAAGCTGATGACTTGACATATTTTGTGCCCACCTTCCCCCACACAAGTATGGGTGACTAATACAATAACTAGGAAGAGTTGCTACCCAAGCAAGAGAACTAAATTTCAATGACTCATGTAAGTATTAATCATGTACCCATTACTTACATTTGACAGTAATATTTTGTAAGAAAATATGAAAAATAGTTTTTCGAAGTAAACATGGAAAAAATCAAATAATAATAAAATTGAACGAAATAAAATATTAAAAACACGCACTTCCTCAAACAACCTCCTTCGATGTAGAAAAGTACTCATTGTCACTGTTTAAATTAATTTCGACACAAATATATCACCACACAAAAATAATAAGTGTTAATTCCGCCACAAAAATCATTTTATCAAAAATTTAAAAATATTTCGCCAAGTATACACATAGTCCACTTTTTACAAAGATTACTATGTTAAGTACAAAAGAAAACTAATCGTTTAAGTACTACGAAGGGCAGTAGCGACCGAGTAATTAAGTCAAAGGGAGAGCGAGTGAATGAACGTTTTATTAGTGTTCGTCATCACGTTTACAAACAAATAAAAACGTCCGTCGGTGCTAATGAATGAACTACTGTTGTCTCTTCGTTTATAGACGAGACTGCACTAGTTGTTGCTACTGTTTTCATATTAAAAGTTGGTGTTTGTGCATTCGAATTAAAAAAAAAGAAAACTGATGACTTCGAAAAATATTTCGCTACGTGGTAGTTTAGGGAAATCACTAAATCGTGTGTATGATATGCATACATAATTGTATGTACGTTGTTAATATAATCCTTGAATATACTTAAACATATGTACAAAATTACAATAAGTTATTTTTATTATCTACGACGTAAAAACCATGTAAAGATGTTGGTGTTTAAAAAAAAAAAAACATTCTTTTAAATCGAAATATAAAGGCGAGTCTGTTTGTTTGTCCTTACTTTAGACGAACTAAACAACTAATTCTGTATGTGATTGATAGCATATATTTATGAGATGGGCTATTTATTAAACAAATATATTTATTTAAACGTACGTGTGTACTATAATAATAATAACCTACATCATAAAAAAATAGTTTGGCAAAAAACTATTAAAAGACATTTAATCGTAAAGTCCTGGTTAATTAGCTAACTAGCGTTTATATAAATAGCACATGTGAATCACAGAGTCATCACGCTATGTTATCTGACAGTGTCGCGACCGGATGCTGCGAGGGCGTACCGATACGCGCGTTACATTGCGAAACTTATGTGATCATTGCATTTAAGTTACTTGCCAATTTTCAATGTATATAACACGCTTTGTTGAAAATGTTGTTCGTGTTAGAGTATTAATGAAGTGATTAATTGAGGCGTTGTTGGTTCAAGTTATTATTAAACAGACATAAGTATATCATATTTTGTTAACTTCTTCTTATGTGTATTATTTGTAACGTTTTATGATATAAAACATACCTATAGCTATACGTAAACAATTATAAAGTTCACACTGGACATTTTATATTCACAATTTATAATCATATCAGTAGTACTAAGGGCCGCAGCAGATACTTTTAAAATTGGTGATCCCAAAAAAAAAATTAAAAATATATGATAACGTATGCTACGGTAGTAGTATATGAAAAATAAATTGTAACATTTATAATTCACGATTTGTAAGTGCTACTGTAGGCCTATAAAAATAAATATATTTCATTTCATTTTAAATGTTATATTGTCGATTGTCTCTTGTAAATACGAGATATCAGGCTCCGTCGGGACTGCGAAAGAGTGTTACTAGCGCAGGAATAACGTGGGGTTTTAGCCGATAGGAGTCCGGCATATCCACTAAGCTGCCCCCCCCCCCCCCGCACTTAGAGGAACCCATGACGGGTTTCCCCACGAAAAAAAAGGCCGTGTCAGTCTTTAAGGTCGCTTATATAAACGAACCCACTCTGTCCTATCCAGCTTCAATATTTTTCATGACAATGTAGTAACGACTTTTTAATATTTCTACAATAGCTAGTAGTAGTAGTAGTAGTAGTAGCAGTAGCAGTAGCAGTAGTAGCAGTAGTAGCAGTAGTATTAGTAGTAGTACGAGTATGTATACTGACGCTGTTCTGTCGCGGCCAGCGCGAGTCGTGCGCGCCGAGCTCCAGCGAGTCCGCGCGCGGCGCGCCCGCGCCCTCGCCGCCCGCGCTGCTCAGCGACACGCGCCGGGAACGCTCTGCGTGCACATATAAACATACTACGTTTAAGATAGCCTTTTAGTAAACTAGGTAGATTGTAGAGTTAGATAGTAGTGGTAGCACACAGCAGATAGTATAGTTAGATAATTTCAACGTAGGCAGATCGTATCGTTAGATAGTAGAGGCAGAAAGAAAAAAAGTATAGTGAGATAAACATTTAAAGATTTCATTGACACAGTAAACATTTTCACAATTTGTACATTCGTAAACAACTGCAATAGTAAGAATGGTGTCGCAGCCGATTACGCCCCCTTTGAACACGAAGGAAATTTGTTCCAAAAGCTATACAATATGGATAATTATAATTTAGGTAAATATTCTATTACATGTACATATTATATTTCTAGTAAATTAATTATATATTAATAGATAGTAGTAGTTTCATCTTTCTACACTGGTTATTAAATATCGTATAGTTACATAGTACAAGCGATTAACAGGCGATTATTGATATCCTACCATCAATATAACTATATTACTATATAACTATACTTAACAAGATTAAATTAACTATGTCTAATGCTAGTTTATAGTTTATTACTCTTAATTAGCTCTTCTCGCTACAATTTAACACACTTACCGCTCTTCATGCTGGAGGACATTTCGTCCTTGCCGTCGGGCGCGACCCTCGCCGGCGACTGTATCACCAGCGTGTGGTTCGGACTGGACACCGGCGTTTTCACTTCTGACAACAACAACTACATTTTAATTCTCGTACTTTTTTATTCTTTGGAATGTAACTGTAAAATTAAATTATTTGTAGTAGAATTTATAATAACTTACAATTACAGCATAATTTGTGTATAGAATATGTATTTTATCAATATGGGTAGTATTAAAATGTTTGTACCTATCTATTAAAAATTGAAGTTATTTTAAAATTATCCTCTTCTAAAAAAAATGTGTGTGTGTCAGCTACGACGCACGATTGGAGTTTACTCCTTACGAATGATAATTATGATATATATCGAATAGAAAAAAGGGTAGGTAAATGAACGCATCTGCTAAAATGATAAGAGAAACAAACATATATCTGTAATTATTCGGATTATTTATATTACTTCAATAATGCGTATTACATAAAGTATGTTACAAAATAATATAAAATAGCACCATCTAGTGGCAAGTTTTATAAATTGTAAGTTTGCAAGTTTATCAATCTATGTATTTTGGTTCCAAATATTATAATGGTAACTTAATATAATTGTTTATATTAAAGTAAATTTTAATATAATATAATTATTTATATTTAAAACAATGTTAAACGTTTTATAACTTAAAACTTAATAATAATAATTTCTTTGCCATCTATAAAATATCCTTGTTGCAATTTACGGATGAAATTTATATGAGACTCAATAAACATGTTATTATATGTAATTTGGATTGTTTCTGAATGTTTTATAATTCTAGAATTCATTTAAAACGTATTGCTAATTTTATATAACTTATTTTGAACATAATTCATTAGCAATAATTCTGTAATAAATATTAAATAAAACTGTTTTGATTTTGCCCGTTTATCGTTGATAGATGGTGCTGATCAATAATGCATCCATTTTTATAAGTTAAATTAATATATCAGTAAGTTACAAAAGCCTCTTTATGTTAAAAACTTATTTTGCTAATATTATATCTTATTCAATTGCTTACTGATTTTATATGTTACTCTTCTTTAAAAACGTTCATAAAAGATTGTTAATCATATTATGGCGCCAATGTTCATATTTTTCAGTGTTTATAAATGATCAAACCTATAACTTAATTTATGCAAAAATGTAAACAAATTAGTTAATGACGTTTTAATGTTTTATATATTGCTAATTATTTTTATTGTAATAATTACTTTCATATGGGATTTGAACTTACTGTATTTTAAATTAATAAAAGCACTCTTGATTCATATTTTGGTTACCGTTACGCCTCAACTTTTCGTGTTACACTTGATTTTACTCCTCATAAAATTTCCGTACCGGGCCTTATAACTCAAATCGTTTCTTAAGGAGTAAACTCCAAAAATTAATTTATCATTACTTCCCTCAATTCTTACAAATGAGACTATCCTATGATTGACAATCACAGGGTGTTGTTTTTTTTTTTCAAAATAACCTCGCTCGATATAAGGGTATAAAAAAATATCTTTAAAAAATCTAATAATGTAAGTCTGTGCAGCTCTCGTAACCCCTTTCAGAAAATTTTGCTTACCTTTAAGGTACCGGAATTCGTCATCCACATACAATTGAAAAATTTACCTGTATATAAATATCGATACCGACATACAGAGACACCGATACACAAACCCGGGAACTGGAACAGCAGACGACGCCGTCGCTGTTGCACGGCGACAGTCCGCCTGCAGCCGCCCCGGCGCCCTGCAAGCGTGGCCACGTACCCGGGAAGTGGAACTGCTGCTTGGCGGGCGGCAGGTGCGCCACGTGCGGCGGGTGGTGCGCCAGGTGGTGCGGCTGCGGCGTGGCGGGCGGCAGCGCGGGCGACGACGGCGTCGAGCTGTTGCACGACGACGTGTTCGACGAGGAGTCCGGACCGCCCTGTGCACGAACAATGTCTTGGGTTAGTAGTATAGATATAGTAGTAGCAATGTAGATATAGAAAGCGTCGTCGTCAACCCATTAACATCCTGCTGCTAGATAAAGGCCTCCTCTGAGAGTGAAAATGGTTTAGGCTGTAGACCACCACGCTAACCATGTGCGAATTGAGACTTTGAGATGTTTTAAAAATAAACTCTATGGTGTACAGTGTCATCAACTTTTCTAAAAGTAACCTTGGACGTTTTTTCTATATGTCTAGAATTTAATTTGATTATAAACAAATTATCACTCAAGGGGCACAACACTAGTTAAAGTGGCGCCAATTAGTGGAGGCATTTGTCCAGCAGTGGATCTTAAGGCTGATGGAAGGATGGATTCGTAATCAGCAGCCCATGCTCACTGCTGCGGGGCGTATCTGTGCGTAGTGGAGCGGCCAGCCGCAACAAGCGGCGCTCGCTGACCGCGCGCGTAACACCCGAAGATTCTTGAGCAAACATTCGTAGCATACAGTAATAATAGTAGTATTTATAGTGTAGTGTATGTAGTAATAATGGTGTGAGTGTAATCTCATATGCAGTAACACAAGTTATATGTTATATTAATTTTTTTCCGACTATTTCATTGCAACGTCATGTTTGAAAAAAAAATGAAATTTAAATTTTTATTCAAATTAATAAAATGAGTTAAAACAGTGAATAGTACATTCGAAAAACGAGGAGATGCACCTCAGGGGTACTAAAGCATCTGTGTCCCACCTCAGGTAGGACTCTAATCTTATTTGGGGTGGATTATAGATGTCCAAGGATGGCGGTAGCCACTTACCATCCGGTATTTTAGCATACCGCTTACTACATACAGCATACTATACCATACATACATACATACAGCATACTATACCATAGTGGCCAGCATGTTTGTTTGCAATTAAAAAAAAAAATGCCAACAACAGTAAGTTTGATACAACTGCTTGGATTATTTATAAAACTATACATTGGGGAAACTGGGGACACTTGATCCTTACGGGAGACTTGGTACACTGGATTTACAGAGCTTCTGTGAACACTATATGATTTTAGTGTGGCAACATTGGTTATCTATGATAAGTTATAACTTTCTAAACTTGGTACTCTTGTCCAATTTGATATTTAAGCAGATGGTGGATGATTGTGTGTTTCGTGTCGCAGGAAAATATTTTTCGTAAGTTTTCATTTTGATTAAATAATTGGTTAGTAAACTTATTTTGGGTAAATAACACTTTTACACTATTCATTATCTATGTTTTTAAACGTCTGTTTCATAGAATAGTGTTAATGGTAGTCGATTTTTTTACAATATCTTTTTATAACCACAGTACAGCTAGGGTACACTTGGTACACTTTCTTATGGGAGATATGATCCCCCCGCATCAAGCATCCACTAATGTTTATTTTTGAATAATTTCAGGGTTCAAAGAAGGTGCAGGAAAAAAATATCAACCATAAGATTCTGTGATAATAAGAACATTAAGTAATGTTAGCTGAAAACATAGTTACTCGTATATGTGATTTATCAAAACAGTGGATATGTTGTTGTTGTTGTTTCTATTTTATCTACTAACCAAATAAATCAATGATAAATCAATTTTAACATATTTTTTTTCATTATGGTATTATTGGCTGAATGACACATAAAGACCGGTAATAGAATGATGCCTAAAAAAAAAAAAGAAGAAAAAAAAGAGAAGCGACCAAGTGCGCAGTTTAGGAGTCTTTTTCGCCAGCAAGCCCTGCAGAGAGCGGAAGTTCTGCCCGTTTGACTAGCTAAATTACCTAAACTCTGATAATTATTTAAAATTAGTGTTTAAATTCATATTTGTCAATTTCTTTACCTTTAATATTTAGTTAGTTGTTTTCATTTTTGTATTTTTGTTGACAAAATCAAACAGTAATTTACTTGTGTAAACGTGATTCTTTTGTTTTTATCCTTTTCCCATTTCTGGTCTCTAAGAGTATCATATGAAAATATAGGAGACCTTTTTCCCTCAGGATCAAGTGTTCCATAGGGGGGGGGGGGGGGGGGGATCATGTCAGACATATATATGGGAGATATGATATCATTCCCTTTATAAAGTTTTCGTGGGCTGGTTACAAAATTTATATACCGATATCTTTAGCTTTTATACTTAGTATAGCCAATGAAATTCCACGTATTTTAGTACCAATATATCTAAAATCGGATCAATATTTACCAAATAGTGGTCAAAAAACAAAAGGGGGGATCAAGTGTCCCCAGTTTCCCATATAGTATCAAAAGGGTGAAAATATATAAAACCGTGTACACTCACGGTGTAGGGGTGCGCGGCGTGCGCGGGGTGCGGGGCGGCGGGCACGCGCGCGCGCCGCTTCGGCGTCAGCGACGAGAAGAACCCGGCGCGGGAGCTCACCGAGCCCGTGTAGTAACCGCCTGGGCAGAACGAATTTAATATCAATTAACATTAATTTAACAATTTGAGCAGTGATAGTGCAGTTTCATTGGAATGGGGAGGCAGCGTCACGCAGTCCGGTGGAAGGATGTTAATACCAGCTGATTTACTGATTTAAAGGTTGTAGAACCTTTTTCAGCCTAATAACAGTAGTGATGAGCGCTGCTGTGTTCTGGTTTGAAGGCTGTGGTAAAGGAGACATACTTTTCCGAGGCGTTCCAGCTCAGTTCTCAGGGGGTAGCAGAGCATCTGTGGCCAACCTCAGGTAAGAATCTAATTGAGTCAGTAGAAACCTGGGATTGATTACAGATGTCTGAGCGGCAGTATCTACTAACCATCGTGTGAACTGCATGCTCGTCTGCTACTCCTATATTATAAAATAAACACATACCGTCTTTGTGAAACTTTTCTTTGAAAGCCACCACAAACTCTGGAGGTAGACCGCACGAAGGAGGAACTTTACTTTCACAATCCCTGCAAAAAAGAAACACAAAAATGATATTTTTTTTAATATAAATTAACTTTGCTAAATAAAAGCACCAATATATACAAAAAAAATTACATGCTATGTATAGCAAACATATTTACTAGTCTAACTTCTAGTCCGCTCTGAAGTTACGCGCAGGTGTAGTCAGAGAGCCAATACGGTCGAATACACTCCATAATATACTCCATAGCAACAGTAACGCCACACTAACGCAACTATGTCCCCGCGGGCGAGAGCGTGCAGCAGATGGTGCCGTCCCGCTAATATCTACAATTTGCTATTGCGACGCGACTCGTTAATATAGTCAATCGTAGGTATGTAGGATTGGCACTTGACACCCACCTGTGACACTTGAACTTGCACTCCTTGCACTTGAGCCCGGAGCCGAACAGCATCTGCTTGTCGCAGTAGTCGCACGTAGCGATCATGTTGAAGGTCTTCGTGAAGCGGTGCGCGATGTCGTGCGCCATGCATCGTCCGCCGTACGTGGGCGTGCGTGGCGACCGCGGAGCGCCCCCGCCCGGGGCGGAGCCCTGCACCGCGTTGTAGTGGAGGTGTTGGTTGTGCTGTGAAAATTAGAAGAACTTAACAAATGGGTAAATTTTTTAAACAATATGCGAAAGTGAAGTACTCTAACATACTTACTTAACATACTACATAATGTACTTTTACTATAAGTCAAAATCTAGAATTTGCCCCATAAATTAAAAGGCACAATTTAATCGTTTTTCTAAAACGTACATAACACAAATAATAACATTATATTTAGTATATCATTAAAATGAACACGAAATACTCGAATCTTATTAAGGTACGTTCTACTAACGTCGTCGACCTACTATCACATTTTTTAGTACATCGATCGAACATATTTAAGTAAGTATAGTCCGCGCCAATCTGTTAGTCCCCTCCGAATATAAGAACGAGTTGCGTCGCAATTGCAAATTGCAGATATTAGCGGGGTAAGACAGCGCGGGACCCTCCTGGCACCTGTCCGCTGCCCGCTCTCGCCCACGGTACATAGCTGCGTTAGTGTGCCCTTACTTTACGAAGTATATGCTAACTAAACCTGCGCGCAACTCTACGGAGCGGACTGGCAATTTGGCGCGGAGTGTACATCTTAAATTACTTTTACACTATATGATGCTCTACTTACGACATTGTTATGATGGACTCGTTGCGGCGTGTGGTCGGGCTCGGGTTCCCGGGGAGATGCGGGCGGACTGCCCTCCGCTACTACTGACGATTGACTATTATCACTGAAACGTTATAACAAAACGAACACATGTTAAATTCAAATTATAATTTATATTGCTGAAAAGAACAATTATAAGAAAATAAAATAATTGTTAAATTATTTTCTTGTTACTGTATACCAAGCTATACTGAAAATTAAGTTGGCTGAATGGAAATTACGATTATTGCCAAATTTGCCATAGATAACCAAGATGATAAGGGTCAGTAGCGGAAAGCAATAAGGGATAGCAAAAGACAAAGTTTTTAGAATATATATATTTTTTTCTAGCATATTTTTTGCGAAATTGTATAACACGATATGGTATTGATAATATTTAGTCTGCCTCTGGCAAATTACTATTTTAAAATAATACGTAATTGCACGACTAGACATGAGATTACTGAGTGAGTCTGTACTGCAAATGACTATTTTTATAACACTTTTTTTGAACTTAGACACAAAGTCCGTTAGTATGTTTCATACCTAAGATCCGAAGCGTCTGGCCTAACTGAAAGCTGAGACTCGTGCGAACGGGACTTTGTTAGAGCGGCGGGCGCGGGCAGGTGCGCCGCCTGCTTGCGCTTCGACACCGGCGTCGTGGGGGACTTGCCGCCTGGAATATGGTGCAAACATTTAATATTTTACTTAAATTTAATTAAATAAATTAATTAATAATACTGTAATAGAATTTTACACTCGTAGCCCCACAATACGTACTTCTAATTTGGTAGTGTGAGACAATTTGTAACAAGACATCCGTTGAATGGACACAAAAATACAGAGTAAAGTACAATATTTAATTATTAATCAGTTTGATTGCCTAGCCGCTGATCGAATCCAGAATTATTTGCGTGTCAAATTAATATTATAAGCAAGACTTTTCTAACTTATCATGAAATATCGTTTCTGATACGTTTATGATAGCAAAAGACAAGAGATTTGATCCTAAGAGATGTAGCATTAACATGTAGGGTTATTTTGTACTCCAGTCCCCAAAAAAAATCATTACAGCAAATCTTTTTTACCTCGAGGGTAACAAGGCAACCATGATAACATTCAAGCACAATTTTTGAAATCATCCCCACTGCAAGTCAATAACATCCCGCATTATAATATAAAAAAAAACATAATAACGGCGTACATAATATACCTTTCTTATGGTTCCGCTCGTCGCGGTTCCGTGGTGAGCCGCGCGCGTGCCGCTCCCACGAGTCCCAGTACAGCGGCAGCTCCGCCGCGCCCTCACCGCGCGCCAACGCCTCTGCGACGATACATCGTATGTCATTTACACACAGAATAACAATAAAAATGTCTTACGAATACATTTTAGCTTCAATGTATTGCAAAGATAGGTCTTAAAGTATTCTTAGTTAGTACTTAAAGTATTCCTGTTAGCGTAACTTCGTAACAAATTACAATTTAAACTTTCGCTTTCATACAGACATGCATGTATTTTATTCAATTACTTTGTATTTTTTTCATATATCCTGCTCATGTTACCCTTGTGGCATTTTTTAGTATAGGTATGTGATGAACTGGCCATGGGTGGTTAAATAGGCAACAAAATTTAAGCACTGGTGCAATTTCGTTTCACAAGGTTGTCACTTTTAGTACTAGTTGTTACATAGGACTCATAAGTCATAACAGATAATTATGTATTTGGAATTTATCACTTAGTTATCTATCTCATCAAGGATCGAATCTTGACCACATATGTACATGCGTATATGTGATCACTGAGATATGTCGATTGTGCAAGGTCAAAAAACAAAAAATATAAAACCCACCTGTATAGGACCTCAGTCGCTGCATCGCCCGGCACAGGCGGCGGACCTCCTCGTCGCGCGCGCCCGCCAGCAGCGCGCGCAGCTCGTGCTCCGCGCGCTCCCGGAGCGCCTCCAGCGTCGCCACGCGGGAACATATCGCCTGCAATCATATTAATATTGTATGATTTTAGACTAAAACTAGCTGACCTGGCTAACGTTGTGTTGCCATATAAATAAAAAAATGTTAAGGGTGCACAACGCTTATCACTTAGGGGCATGAAAGATAGATAGGAGCCGATTCTCAGCCCTACTGAATATGCATATAAAATTTGGTGAAAATCGGTAAAGCCGTTTCGGCGGAGTACTGTAACTAACATTGTGACACGAGAATTTTATATATGTATAAGATTATCGCGGAATTGAGACATTTTATTATGGGTGCTCATGATATGCGTTTTTAAATTTATTTAAAACATTGTAGTGATGACCACTACTAACTAGTCTGACAATAAGGCAGGCCTAGAACCTCTAGCGGACTAAAGAGGGGCTGAAGGGGCGGTACACACCGGGCGCTCGATCCTAACTGCTAACTAGCAAAAAAAAAGGTCATCAGAACCAATCAATCTGGGAAATGCGTATAAGTCAGCGAATCAAAAGCTCGCCGACATCATACGTATTTGTCGGTGAATAAGTCTTAAGACATTTGTAATTTTGTAAAATCAAATATACTTTTAAACACTGGGGTCCTCCCCATTCAAGTTTCCCGCCCCGGGCCTCCGACGACCTTAGTGCGAACGTACTACATTATGTATCACGCTGTTCTTATACAAGTTAGTTATTGGGCAGTGGGAGTGAGAACGCACGAAGCGATTTTCAGTCGCCTCTGCACGCGTCGCCGATAGTTATTTTAATTTAAAACCCACGAGACTGCGATTTTCCTACATCTTCATACTCTACACGAGTTGCGGCTCCGCAACTGCGCATGGATGGTGATGGATATTTTTCGGACGCTTTTGGAAAAGAAGATTTGATTGAAAATATATATTTTCGAAGTAAAGTTTTTTCTTTCCTTCTTACATCGACGATGCACGTCATTAAATAAATACATAGATTATAAATATCCTCACGTCTATAGCGTCCTGACTGAGCCCGACGACCCTGAGCCATAGCGCGAGGCACGGCACGTCGCCGAGCTCCCGCTGCAGTTCCTCGCCGAACCGCGCCTTAATCACCAGCTGACGGGAGAAGTGCTTCACCAACTTGCCCTGGAAATATCAACAAAGTTAGCTATGTATGTTGTTTTTACCTCCAAAATGCAAAGTATTTTTTAATATTACACCGAAGAATATGAATAGTTGACTACAGCAAATTCATGTCCAGTTATTTGATGCTCTTTGAAATATGACCCCTTCAAAGCAATATTGTCTTAATATTTTTCATAAAAAATATATATTCCTTAAATAATAGGAGATATTTTTTTTATAATATAGGAGTAGCAGACGAGCATGCAGACCACTTGATGCTAACTGGCTACTGCCGCCCATGGACATTTGTAATCAACCCCAGATAGGAATAGATATTCCTATCTGAAGACGGCCACAGATGTGCCACTACTTCTGAGGACTGAGCTGGAATGCCTCGGAAAGGTATGTCTCCCTTCAACCCAGAACACAGCAGTGCTTAACACTACCGTTGTTAAGCAGAAATATGTGTTGACAAATATTATAACTCCCATACACAATACTAATCAGACAGACATACGCTATAAATACAAGCACAGCATGAGTCATTTGCAAACAGCTCTATTGATCTCTGAGTGGCTAATTGTTTTATTACTGTCGCCTGATTATAGGATTGATTTGTTAGTAAACACTCAACTACTCACTGATTTATCTGCAATGGAATGTTGCATACAGTATGAGTTATTTGTGACATTGTGTAGATTTCTTTAGTGATATAGATGGAGCAAACAAGCATTCAGCCAACTGATCACTGTTCCATGACTAGGTTAGAGTGCTAATTGATATGGTCCATATATGCATTGTCACCACTGAAGACTAAGATAGAATGCCTCCAAGTCTGTGTTTCTTACCATACCCTTCAAACTAGAACAGCAACTCTCAAAACTTGAATTAGGCAAGCATATGTGTGGCCATGGTGTCTCCAAAGTCCACCCACAAAGTGTTCTACACCTTCCAAATCTCTCTTTCTCATTGATAATAAATAAAAAAATAAACTTGACTATGATCATAAATTTATAAACAAACTGAAAGCTATGATAAAAAGCAAAACCCCATCCTTTTATAGAGTGTGACACCATTGCCAAATATGGGAAGTGTGAATAAGCACTTGACTATTGCCTGCATACCTCAATTACCATTGAATTGGTGGACCCTGCCCATAATAATTTCATAGTAGGTTTTCCTTTAAATTATTTAGTACTACATTTATAATTTACTGACCTATAAAAACATCCTTGTTGTTATAACAAATATTTTTTACAATAAGGAAAGAATAACATCACAAATACATTATATATGATAAGTTTAAACAGTTATATAAATACAAACAAACAAAATTTTCCTCTACAACTCTGTCAGGCAAGTTGGTGTGACATAACAAGATAAATATTACGTACAATGCAGATGAAGATATCTTATCAGTGCCAGCCACTGTCCTACTTTATGTAATTTGTCGTCAAACCATTGCTTTCCCACTGCTGGGCACGGGTCTTCTCTCAGTGAAAAATTCATAGATTTCACATAGTTTAAAAGACTTTTTTAAAAAGTCTAAGGATTTCCTCACAATGTTTTCTTCTGCATTAAAGCAAGTGATAACTGATTATATTTTAATACACATAACTTTCAAAAAAGTTTATATAATTACAGAAATTTTAGAACAGGCCTGCCCACTACAAACCATAGAAAAAATTTTAGAGTAAGTTTTAGAGTAGAAACTTTTGTTCTTCTGAATCAAATGTTTTAGGCTTTATTGATTTAGAAAATAATGGTAGCTATTTTCCAAATTTTAAGAGAGAAACTATAAAGTTAAGCAAACTACTCTTCCCTTATGTACTGCTGAAAAATCCCAAGTAACCATTATTGAAATTTGATCTTTCCATCTTGCTATACTCATAAGAAAACAATTATTTCTTTAGTTAGTATAAATAGTTAAAACTTGTCTTAACTTTTCATAAAGCTTTTGATAGACTATTCTTTAGTATTGCATAAAAAAGAAATTGACACATTCCAGCAAAATTGGAGGATAATATTCTAATTTGCTGTTTCCATATAAAGATGCTTTGCATATCTTAACCATTTGTTTGTTTCTTATAAAAAGCAGTCAACTAGTGTCAAAGGGATAAAAATAATGGACATAGAAGTCCTCTTATGTTAATGACTTGGATTAATACTCCCTTTTCCATAGGATTTTTGAGGATACTATTAGTCACACTAATAAATCAAGAGTTTGGTTAGTTATAAATGTAAAAACTTCACATCAGATGGCCCATGTACCTTTCTGCTATTTCTACTTAAGTAGAAATATATGTGAAGTATAACATATATGTAAGTATGTGAAGTGAAACATATATGTGAAGTTATATGAAAAAAGTTACTCAGGCTTGTTATTTCAATGTGTGATTAACTTACAGTTACTAAGCTATATATACCAGGACCCCAGGAGTAAATGAAAATAATTTATCATATTATATAACAAAAACATAATTTAGTTAAACTCAGTGGCAGGACAAACTTAGTATGCTTGTTAGAAGGAATTAAGACACAAATAGAATGGTATAATAGTAAGAATCCAAAACATATGTTGTTCAAACTATGCTTTACTAGCAGTATAGAATATAGTTGTAAGTTTCTTATAAAAAAATTGTAGAATTCTAAATTCACAGTTTGTGTGTAATGTAACTGTGACTTATTATAAATTAAGTCAATGATTCTATAAATTTATAAAACATTTCAACAAGGCATGATATTGACGTTTAGGTAGCTCGAAATGATTTAAAACTAAAATCTAGATCAGCATGCAACAGTCAGGTCCCACATACGATTACATCGTATCGTAAATTCGTAATACTGACCAGTGCGGCGTCAAGGCGACTGCGCGCTACTCACTTTCTACAACGGCAATGAACTATTTACCGACATCCTTGAGCCCAGCAGTCCTTGAGAGACGGGCCTTGCTAAATCAAGGGCATACTATCTGTTACCAAACATCTACGCCGCTGAAACACCCACCCCTGAGCCCTTACCTCCAATGTCCTGATCTCCTGCTGCGTCAGCTCGGCGCTCGTAGAGCACTGGGTCCTCAAACCCTCGAGTCTATCCGCCGAAACGTCGATCATCGATTGAATGGTCTCTATCATCTGAATTGCATCACGGGCTCTCTTTATTTCGTATTCGCTGTCTGCATCCATT
Source organism: Epargyreus clarus (assembly GCF_041222505.1). Taxonomy (NCBI): domain Eukaryota; kingdom Metazoa; phylum Arthropoda; class Insecta; order Lepidoptera; family Hesperiidae; genus Epargyreus; species Epargyreus clarus. The sequence goes on from NW_027332212.1 coordinate 14,362,948, forward strand.
ACAAATATCACAGTACTGTACGCAATCCGCTAATCACTACTTATAGGTAAAAAACACTTTATTCATTATAAAAAATGAATATGAATATACAAAACATTGCAGGTGTTGTATTGCCGATACAGCGGCCATGTCCGAAGAAAATCTATATTTTTGTCTTTGCCTCTGCAATGTCGGATCATTGGAATGAAAGCCGGATCCCATTATAATGCCTTGCACACACATTTTTCAATGTTACTTTTAACGCTAATCTTAACACATAAAAGAAAAATCACATTGCCTTAGTTACGTAGTTATTTTTAAAGTATTTTGTAAAACTCTACACTATAATCAGTATATTATAAGGTTATAAAATATTTATATTTAAATACTGGCAACATTTCATCGTGAGTCTATGGTTTTTAAAAATATTTTTTATATGGCAATGAAAATAAATCTGACATTTGTGACATTTGAATTTGGACTATTTGGTATTTCTATATTTTTTAGTCTATGACATGTATCAATGAAGTGCGGACGTTTGTTGTGAGATTTGTTTCCTATTATTTCGCCTTCCGTCGTTAAAATTAATTCTGTGTAATGTAAATGACTAGTTAGGGAAAATCTTTTTTACTTTACTGCTAGGTAGGGTGTGTGGATTTTTTCTTAGAGTCTAGATGTAGAAATATTAGAATGTTTCTCGAGCGTATATTGGTGCCTCTGTTCTGCCTTGGAGTAGAAGGTGAATATTTTTTGTACATTATAAACAGAGCTTATACTGTGGGGATATATGTTTGTGTGTTTACATTGTATAATTCCTGTTGTCAGTTTTTCTTCGGGCGGTAGGAGAGGAGGTAGAGATTCGTGAAGTTGCCGCTGACAAGGGCACGAACGTAACCATCCCTTGTGGTGGGCTCCTCACTCTCCCTTCCCCTAATGTCCAGTGGGTACACAGGGGAAACCGAACACACCACGAAGTATTGGTAAGTTTTTTTTTTAATTAATTTAACAGTAGTAGCAATGTTTACTTGGGCACTTTTAGAGTCAAGGTCTTTTTTTTTCTTATCGCGTAACAGTACAAGTAAATTAAATTTATACTGCTCGATAAAACGACTTTGTACATTTATATTGATTTAGTATAAAATTATTTCCTATTAGAATCGGTTAGAAACATTTATCAGAAATCATTGTCGTAAGAAAAAAATCCGTTTAAAATCAGTGACTTGTAAAGTACAGTGAAACAAATTAATTATTTTAATGATGTAAATAAATTTCAATATACACATAATGTTTGACTAATTACATGGATTTTATATTACCGAAACGTTTATTAACTCAATTAAAAACCAATAAAATTATTTTAACTACTTTTATTACTAATTTAATGTTAATTATAATGTCAGTTTAATGTTAATCAACGAATTAAATAAAATAAATATAAGTTCATCTAATTTATGTTACATGTATAATTATTACTGTCTTTAAAAATTACGTAGATTTGGTTTGTTTGTTAATTTATCGATATTTATCTTCTTTTAAAGTACGTAACAACATTTATAAAAATGTACAATTTATAATTTATTTTACCGTATCAATTTACAGTTAAAATATGATTTTTTATAAGCATTAACTTCAAACAAACAATCATTCATTTTATAGTTATTATATAATGCAGTTAAGCAACCGATAAAAGTTGTAGTAAATGGAGCTAACAGACGTCCATAAATATAAAATATATATTTTATGGGTATGTTATTTATTCATTCACTAGCTTATTGAATTTTATAGCCCATATGGCAAAGTATCCTTATCCCTGTCTTCCACAGGTTCTCAGGTTCAAATCCATATGATTAATATACATACGTATTATATACCTATACTATGCGTGTTGTTTATTATATAAGCACACGCCCCACCTGATGTAAAATAATAACTAAAATATTTGGACACAATGACATGTAACTCCCTCCTTCCCTAAAAAACGTCATATTGGCTCATCATACTGTTTACCAAAAGGCAACAACAACAGCACTTTTATAAAGCTGATAGTGTAGCAGTACTGCTTTCGTGTCGAACCTAGACTCTAGACAGGTAGGCCCTAGAGGGTGCGTCTGGGCATGGCACGCGCAGAAAATCCATGCGGTTACACTTACAGACAAGACACGCATAGAGATGGGCAGAGGGTTTAAACCCATCGGGAATAAACCGGGTTTTTACCCGGTCGTTGGGAAGAAATAGGGTTTAAACCCGAAAATGGGTTTTTATTCGGGTATTTACTATTTTCATGCATTAGATAAAACCCGGTTTAAACCCAGTACTGGGTTTAAACCGGGTGTTTTGCCCATCTCTAGACACGCATAATTTATAGAATTACTCTAAAATCCTGCAAACAAACCCTATGCGTTTTTGCGATAACATAATACATGAATATGACATTTGTAGATTCGCTAATTTTGCGTAAATATCCGTTCGGATCTTAAAAAAAATAACCTGTTGGTTAGCAAACACAATAATTATAACATTTATAACGTTAAGTTTTACAGTTCCCATTAATTTGCCTTAGGACTTATTAAACGAATCATGTTTTCATGACGCTAAAAACTTATAAGCTTATGACGTGATATAATTGAGAACACTTTAAAAATAACATTTGTAATGAATGCAAACATGGTGGGTACAAATGATTTCACATGATATTTGCACAGGCGGTTCACTTGCAATTTTATTAGTGATACGAAACAAATAACAATAGGTTACAAAAACCTGTTTGCGGCGAAGACACACTTGTATAAACAATGATGGTATTTACTGAACGCTACGCGTGTTACACTCTAGCGTCTCGTATTTTTATTTTAAACTTTCGATATAAATAGAGAAGTGTTGTAATAGCAAGAATTGTGACTGCTTAAATATATAACCTTATCACTCCCACGTTTTCAAACCAATGAAATCTTGTGTTAAAATCCGTCAGGGCGTTTGGATTGCAGGGCACGCCAAAAAAGCATACATAAATTCATATTTTATACATACTTACGCTCGAATCTTCTCTTACATTACCGTCTGCAGTCGAATCAAAAGACTATTCTTGAGTATGACGTGTAATATAGAAGTATCAGAAGAGCATGCGACGATTGGTTACGGCCACCCATGAACGTGTTTTTCGAACCCCACATAGGAATGGGCTAATATCTAGTATCAGCTACATTTGCGTTCTTACCCCTAAAGACAAAGTAAAGTATGTAAAAATCATCTCTTACTATCCCATCCAAACTAGAACATAATACACAACACCTAGCCACTTGAAATTGCGTTTGCAAAAACAAAAAACAAATAATTAAATAGTAAAATGTGATAAAAAGTTTGAAATTACTATAAAACGAGTAAAACTCTCGAAATGATATTTTAGTGCCGTCATATATATAGCGTCGCGTGCACATAATACAATTATTTCCTTAATACCAATAAAACTGCATAAATGCGATATAATTTATACACGTGGGAGGGAGGGCTCGATACGAATCGGTTTAATAGTAGAGTATTAATATAAACCGCCGTACCCGAGTGGCAGAACGGTTACGTCACCCGTTTGATACGCAAAGGGTTCCAGGTTCGCTTCCCGGCCAGACATATGTGAATCTAGGTTTTTGTCTATGTGGGATGACGGTTGCCACTGCCTAGGAAAACCTATGGAAAAAGTGTGTGAGTATGTGGATGGGGCTAAGTCATTTGTAAGCATTGTATTGTCTGTCTCCTCGACTAATAAACCCCAATTTTTGTCCAATCTACTTTAACGTGAGTACATCTGGAAATAAGCGTTACTCGAAAACTTGAAAATGTACTGAAGAAATATATGAAGTTGAATAGGAAAAGTACGAAGTGTCAAGTAGATAGAATCGACTTATTTAAGTTGCTATGACGGACGAAAGGCCTGGCAACCACCTTAAACTACATATACAAATATATACGTGTGCTAAAACACCGCGCGTGAGGCTGTCTATATATACTCCTTAATACAGGCTTTTTTACCCGACTGCGTAAGATAATGTTTTTAAGCGTATATATTATACACCGGGCTAAACTGCTAGTCCGCTCTGAAGTTGTTGCGAGCAGGTGTAGTCATACAATTTGCTATGGCGACGCGATTCATTTCTATATTCAGAGCGGACTAGCAGTTTTATACCTATGTCTCATTCTTTTGGCGCTCAGTGTCTCTAAAGTATCACATATTAATACATCAGCTATATTTAATAGTAAATGTGTAGTCTGCTTACCCTCATCACTTACTAAGTATGGTATTTATAAGTGCAACGTCTCGACGTCTCCCTATTAAATATTCACTCTCAAGTTGCAATACAATACAGCCTGCTTTCCACGATGTCGAGATTAAACCTAAGATTAAGCTATTTTACAATCATCCTTTAATTATGTCTTTGCGATAGATTAGAATTTTTACAATAGATAAGCATATGTCCAGAACCAGAGCTCACCATTTATTTACTATATTCAAGTGGCAAAGGAGCGTCCAGTCCACCTCATGATTAGTGGCTACTGCCCATGGACATTATCAACCCCAGATAAGATTCCAGTCCTACCTGAGGTCAGTTACAGATGCGTTAGAACTAATGATGTGCCGAGTCGGCCATTTTTGGTATTCGAGTACTTTAGTACTCATATAAAAAAGAATCGAGTCAGTACTCAAGTCCAAAGTATTCACAAAGTACTCGAGTACTTTGCACAACATACAGTCCAATAGCACGGAAGAGCAAAAAAAAAACGCCACTCACTACACAAAATTAAACAAGTTTTTACTTGTACGACTAGTAGGTGTAGTGTACGAGTATCGTCAGTATTCGAGTATTACTGGTACTCGAGTATCACTATTAGTACTCGAGTATGCGACCTGACTCGGCACATCTCTAGTTAGAACTGAGAACTAAGTTGGAACGCCTCGGATAAGTATGTCTCCCTTACCATACCATACAAATCGGAACACAGCAGCGTTTCACACTGCTGTAAATAGGATGAAATAGCTACTCCTATATTATAAAAAACTCGCAGAAGATAATAGAAATTGTGTTTCTTCGCATGTCCACTAATTTGGGACGCCTTTTGTATTTAAATTAAAATTAACAACAAAACAACCAACAAAGCACAACAATGGTTTTGTAAGAATCGCTTAAAACATGATTACACAGAATATTAAATCATTTTCGACCTTTCCTTTATTAAAAGTTAAAGAAAAAACAAAGCCAAAGTTCATTTATAACTAAATTAAAGATGGAAGCTTTTTATAAGTTGGAAAGCGGAAAATGTAGCGAGGAGTAAGGCTGCTAATAAATTAGTTATGTTTCGCGTTTTTGTTAATTAAATATCTAACGTTGCCTCGAATAATAAAGAATATTTAAGAACGAGAAGAAGAAGATAGGTGGTTATTATGTACCGTTTATGAGGTCTATTACTTCTCGTGATAAACCTCAAAACAAATAAAAATACAGGCGTACTTAACACTGCTGTTATAGGGCTGAAATAGATTGAGCTGTGGTATCAGCGTCGAACCAATAATTTGCCAAATTCAACATGTTACAAGATTAGGCGATATTCGAAAACCAATGGCAATGAAATTGCAATGAAACTAATAAGAATAGGTAGTATGCTGTTGACGCTTGTATTACTAATTGACCGATCTCTTCATTTGGCAGGACAGTAGCTATACATATTTCTTTAGCATAAACTGTTAACAATCACGTTGAAAAAAGCTAACATCGATACAATTACAAATTATAAATCTCTGCTTGTGTTTTCATAGTAGCTCTACTACTATTTTGTAATGTAATGTGAACACTTGCAGTAAACCGAATCATAAATGTTGTTAAGATATTTTCTGTTTGTTTATATGTCTGCTCCATGTCAATATTTCACCGCCCTTAATAACAATCAATCTATCAGTTGTTTTGTTTGCTAAAGACCGACATTTAATAATTCATACTAGAACTTGTACAATTTCAATCTTTGGTATTTCAATATTTGAGTAGATCGAATAATAAAAACGGGCGTATTATCATCATCAACCCATAAATACTGTCCCACTACCGGGCAGGGGTCTCCTCTCAGAATGAGAAAGATCAGGCCATAGTCCACCGCGCTGGCCAAGTGCGTATTGGTAGACTTCACATACCTTTGAGATTTTTTTTTAATCTCTCAGGTGTACAGGTTTCCTCACGATGTTTTCCTTCACCGTTTAAGCAAATGATAATTAATTTCTAATATGCACATAAATTTGAAAATCAGAGATGCGTGCCTGGAATTTGAACCTCGGACCCCTCGATCGAGAGGCCGCGTTTCTTAACCACTAGGCTATCACTGCTACTAAAAACGGGCGTATGCAGATCTTGAATTCTCATTGAGTGACGTGACACACTTTTACAACATCGTGTTACTTATTTAAAAAATAGGAAGAACTATTTGGTCAGCTTAAAACCATTGTCATTATAAAACTTTAAAAAACTTATATTTATACGACTCGTCTGTGAACAGTCGTAAAATGAATTGGTCGATGTCTTAATTTGGCGGAATAGCGTCTATTTATAGCTCGCTCGCAGATGCTGTGTTGGCTATCTGATTGTTCTGACTAATGATACGTTATGGAATGTTGCAATTCATTGTACTGATACTTGATATTTACTCAAAGATTGCCATATAATTTTCCCTATTTTAAAACTTATTAAAATTCTTACTGTCATTTGTAAAATATTTCTATTGTTTTTAGAGCTAAATCTAGCGATAAGGTAGATGGGCTACCTGATGAGAGAAGTCATCGTCGCCTATAAACATTTGTAACATCATCGCGAATGGATCGCCCGCTTTGGATGAGAGCTCTTTGCACCTTTATCTCTTATGTCAGAGCGCATGTTATTTCTGTTAATATCTCTAACTTCATTTTCCTAATGCATTTAGAAAAAGCTTTAGAAAACACCTTCCATAACGAGTAAGTAATAAATTGTTTAAATTAAATTCTTCCCAAATGATCACAAATTCTCACCGTCATTTATATTGAAAATCTAATTCACTTAACTTTCCAATAACACTCCAATCCTTCTTTCCCAAATAGAGAATGTTCTTCACGTATCGTCTGGATGCTGTCACAATCGATACTAAGTAGATTAGGTAGTCTTCGTTCCCTGATCTGCGATAGGATGAGGTTTCTCGTTTTGTAGCGTTTACACAGATATTACTACGTATTCGATAATTTTATAATGTCTTGGCTAGGACTCTGTGGTTTCATAGATGTTTAGATGAGAAATTAAGGTATTGATATTTCTTCATAATAAACCATTATTATTCATTATTATTACTGTATGGAACGAAATTGAGTTAATATAAATATTAAAAATGTGAACAATTAATAAGTATTATGCGTATGTGTCGTTTTTAGGCGTAAGCTTTGATCATTTATGAATCTTTGTCTATGTTCAATAAATTACTATCACCTTTACCCTGTTCTATCTACATTTACGCTCTGTATGACTTTTACGAAGGATTTGATATTTGTCGCATTTAAAAATACAAAAAAAAAATTCTAAATATCCATGGTTCAGTACTCCTGTTCAAATAATTTCAGCCGGTATTTAAGACTGACCTTGAATACTAAAGTGTGTAAATAATAGAAGCACAAATATCCAGTTCTTTTAAAATATCAAACAGTCTCTGCAATTATTTGTACAGATTTCAAACAGTTGGCGTAATTTAATAAAATATAGATTTTGGTTTTATTTGTCCATAAAACCATATTCTACAAATTCAAGAAAGGTATGACTACAACTATTCTAAATGACTAAATTTTAAAACAATACTGTCCTTGTCCAAGCTCCCGCCAAAATGGATATAAAATAGATTAAGTGATGGCACTCGGGGAATTTGATACGGGACGGAAGGAAGGCCGGATAAATCTTTTTATATCGTCCCATCACCTATAGGAATATTTGAGTAAGTTACCGAGTGAAAGTATGGGTTTTATTTTTTCATCGTCCCTATAGTGACCTACCGCTGGGCTGATTCTCCTTATGTGATTCATATGCGAGCCACGAACGAACAAAGATAATTTCGAATTCCCAGAACCGTTTCAGAGCAGCTTTAAATTCCTGCGTGGAATATGGGAATATTATACCATTATATATACGAATAAATCGGTTATATTTCGTATTCGTCTAAGAAAAACCTTTCATTGGATAAAAATTAATGGTTCGCCGTTATTGGATTTAGAATAACATTACAAAACTAATCAAGCATTGTCAACCAAAGCAAACGTGTATGAACAATTTCATGTCATTTGGTTTGGGGTTAACTGCTTTAAAATTCAGTTGCAAGATTTGACTTTCTTATGCATACAAACTAACTAACCAAGTTAAAAGCTTGTTATAATTACTGAACAGTCAAATTGAATATTACAATACGTTGTTTAATCAATACTTATTCTGTAAGGAAAATACCTTATATAGAATATAGATGCTATTTTCTCGTGGTCGTATGTCTTCACTAAATTATAGATCCCTAGACAATTGAAATAGACAAACACATTCAGCCCGATTTTCTGAAAACCTATCCGAAGCATATTTCAGTGTATTGTTTCTCCAAATATCTTCCCGTCATGTTTCGCTATTATCCCCTCAATGACCCTAACGCTAAGATTTATGAGCTCTTCATAAAATTTTAGCACCAATTGCCCCTGATGTCTGGGTATCCGTTGATTGTCTCCATTCAAGTGACGCTTATCTCGGGCTTGTGGTCGGTAAACTTCGTCCTTGTATTGCATTTGCTGTGGTCATATAGGATAAAATAGTCCATTGTTTACTTTTAGAATTTGATCCAGTTAACCACAGACTGCTAACCATTCGAGCTATGCTATTTTATCTAAATATATTACTTTAGTCTTGAACGTCTGCGTCACTTTAATCAGACATTCCTAAAGATTTTTTATATAATAAAGGAGTAACAATCGAGTATGCAGTCCACCAGACCGTAAGTGGCTACTGCTGCCCATGGATAATCAACCCCAGATAAGATTATATTCCTACCTGAAATCGTCTACAGCTGCGCCGCTACCTCTGTCCCTTACTATACAAATTTATTTGAAGACTATTGATTATTACACAATCGAATACTATTTATGTATTGAAGAGTAACTTCGTGATTTTCCACCATCGCCAAATCTATTTATGTTTTATGGGAGCACTTCACGCAGTCATACTTTGATTGAAGGTTGTGATAAGACATGCTGACTCATATGAGGCATTCATACTTACTCCTTAATACTATTTGGGAACGACTTCATATTAAACTCCAGATCTATATGGAATTGGTTATAAATATCCATGAGAGGCCGTGTCAACCTAATCATACAGACTAAAATATCTTCGGCTGCTTCTATTATTTTCAGATTTCACGAAACGTTTTCAATTCTATTTTGCTGGTTAAAATTATGGATTGTAAAGTATTGATGGATTGTAAAGTTTATAACATGGTTCAATAGTTATGTCATCTGCATTAGTATTGTCGTAGTGGTAAATGCAGTGGTCAGGTGACCTGACTGCTTGTTTGTTCACTATTAGTTTCCATCAAACCAATTCACAATAGACACTTTGTAAGGTTGTTATGCAAATAAAGAGAAATTGATTGATAAATACTTGCAGCATTAGCGCTGTACTCTAACCCGTTACATTACATGAGTTTAACATATTTCTTGATATTTATTCTTACATTGCTGAACACTAGTAACAAATCTTTGCAATCGAATCCAGTAGTCGATATTTTACATTTGCATTTAGAATTAAAATTTATTTTTACACACAATCTAACGTTAAAATGGAATTAGGGTTTTGTTATTGTGCATGGATGCATCTGAACTTCCAAATTGGCAATTTTCATATTGAAGACAAATATTTCTATTTACTTTTTATACATTCCCTTTTTCATAAGGACTATAGCAATATGTTCTTACAGTTAATAACATTTCGAATGTATAAGAAACCAGGGAAATTATATACAATAGCTAAAACGGTGGTTTAAGCGTGTACGAGCATGAATAAAAAGATATTCAAACGCTCCACATTGTGGAGACACGTTAAGATATAAAACATTGCTTCTCTGTGTGGTTATTTTTACGTCTGTAGTTTGAAGGTGCCCATGCTTTGTCTCAGCAAGACAATCCCGGAGCTCCAACACTAAGGTAGAGCTCTCGGAACGGTGTTATTGTTTCCGTTCAAACAAGATGAGCGTGGAAATTGCACGCCGAGATGGAATCTTGTGATGCAACTGGACGACTCTAAAAGATTGGATCGGTGGGGTGCAATCGAATTGGATTTGATTGTAGTCTCACACTTGGAAGAAGGTTGTTCCTATTTTGGAAAGGTGTCACGTGTTAAATCCGACTTTCTTGCTGTTGCTGTTTTAAAAATGTCTTTTAAGTCTCACCGTTAGGAGATGGGTCTTTCTGTTTTTAACTGTCCTATCAGAGTATTGCGTACTTTTGACATATGTTAAATTTTCTTGAAAATGTCATCCTTGGCAGATGATTGTTTTTGTATTTGAAACTCTTCTTACATGGTGTTAAATATTTCTTACAATTTGAATATCTTACAAATTGAAGTCTTATCCTTGGCAGAAGGTTACATCGTTTTCTAAAATGCCTCACACGGTCATAAATGCTCCTAATATACCTTGAATATGTTCACCTTCGCATCAACGAAAGTAGCCAATTATTATTCGCCGCTGAACAAAGGCTTCTCCATTCGAGTGTACTCATGAGCCGCTCCACTAAGAGACTGTAAATTGAACGAGTTCGTTTTTATCAGTGACAATGAGGCGCCCTCGTGCGGTTGGGTTATCTGCCACTCCAAGGGTAATGTCACTGTTCTGGACGTCTATAACTTGTGGGCTTTCGATTTCCTAATGTGGCCCTGAAAATCTAAAACTAGAGATGTTTTATTGACTTATACTAATATTTTTTTTATAATATACGAGTAGCAGACGAGCATGCAGTCCAGCTGGTGGTAAGTGGCTTTGCCGCCCATTGACATCTGTAATCAACCCTAGATAGGATTAGATATTCCTACCTGAGGTCGGTGACAGATGCACCGCTACCCCTGAGGACTAAGCTGGGACGCCTCGAAAAAGTATGTGTCCCTTACCACACCCTTCAAAACAGAACACAGCAGCACTTAACACTGCTGTTATGAGGCAGAAATAGGTGTGGCGGTGGTGCCGCCGGAGTCGAACCACAAAGGGTTCTACCACCTTTCAGACTACTATTTTATAATTGTTATTCCTTTCAAACCAAGACAGCCTTTGTGGTTAACGTTGAAACGTAACGTTTCTGAAGTTTTCAAACAGTTTGAAACGCCATCGGAACCGCAGATAACGTCAAACTTTGTGACACAGCGAAACGCTATATATCTCGTTACTGATTTACTGGCAGTAATAAGCAAGTGTCGTAGCGAACTGTTGCTTGTCTGCGATATCGAACTTTGAGAACAATTTCGAACATTCATGATAAGTTATGACACTTAATAAATCGGTCAGCAATATTCGTACTGTAATGGTGACACAAACTGGATATTTTACCAAGCTTTTATTAGCTTGACCTGTGTGTGTGTATGTAATGGAATTTTTGAACTCTATTTTACCCACTTTGAACGGTCCGATTAATTTCGGTTTGTCAAGAACCGATGACAATACACGATTTTAATAATTTTTCTCATTCCCGTCATTTCATTCTCCTCATCAGAATCGTCAGGAATCAGGATTAACGATTATCCATGTGTGATTTTAGCGTGTTTGTTAGTTTTTAAACTATAATTATTTGTTTTATAGAACTAATGCAGCTAAGAGTCCTACAAGAGTAGAGACTTTGTGGAGTAGGTGGTAGTAATATATTCATTAAGATATATTCAGGTATATTAAGGTATATTCAGTAAGAGTTTTTGGTGTTGTAGTATGTATAAGTACGGCTGTTCCTCAGGTAATATTGATGAGGTTCCACTAACATAGGTCAAATCAAATTCTACATGATTTTTTATAAATATTCTGCGATGTATATGATAATATTCATGTGACTGAATGACGCTTTATTTCAAATATACAACCTGAGATGAAAATTTTATGATTAAACTGAAACATTTACAATATCATTACAAAAACTTTCACAACAACATTTTATCATAACTCTAATTATTAAGTATCATTTATTACATAAAATACCACACCTAAATGACATAATTTGGATCCGTAAAGCTTAAGGTACATTTAAATCAGGGTATAAGCATCCACAAGAGACCCTTGGCAATTTGGAATCCAAACGAAAACGGACCACTAATTATTTCGGAGGGAATTTTGGGTACTACATTAGGGCTCGACAAGGACAAAACTGCGATGCGACGCGATGCGAATTCGCAACGCAGAAAATTGCGATGCGAATTGCTGCGATGCGATATCGTGCGGCGTAGCGTCTCTCAGGGTGACCTACAACAACAACCACTGTGCGATGCGAATCAATTCGCAAGTTCTTGCGATGCGTCGAGGGAGCTCGCAGATTTTTGCGATGCGACGTCGCATCGCAGTTTTGTGTACGAACCCTTAATTAATGCTATCCCAACTTTGTTTAGTGAAATAATAAGTTTTCTCTTGAATCTTGTCTGCGCCGAGGGCTCTCATCGCAGTAGGTAGGGAATCTATTTTGGAAATTGAATCTTGATAAAGAAAATATTATTATAATAAAAGCTCTGAATTGTGATAGTTTATTGGTGTATTAAATATTCCTTTGCTAGGAGTACCGGAAGAATTTATGATATTTAGGGTTCTGTGCCCAAAAGGTAAAACAGGTAAACGACTGTCGCAGGGCTTTATTCTTGAACAGTTAGATAGAAGCTTGTTTTTTTACGGACTGTAGGTATATTAACTTTCTAACACCGTTTGGTGCGTACGACGGTATGCGACCACACATACCGCCGTCCTTCCCGGGGTAGCATACTGGACGGTTCGAGCTCCCACTCTTGCCGCCCGTAACCCCGAAAGCCCCTTTTAGTCGCCTCTTACGACAGGCAGGGGATACCGTAGCCCTATTCTGGTCCCGAAACTACAGGGACAGATAGGTATATTAACTATGGCCGCTTTAACAAAAACTAAAATGATACAACTTGGTAGTACCTACTCCGTGTGTAACTTGGAATCGCATTTGGTCATAAAATCATTTTGAATCTAACAGAAGACCAAAGCCGAGCAGTGGGACAATAATGGGTGCATGATATAAGACAATGTATGTATTTTTGAAAAAATATTTCCGACACGATGTAACGTACTAAAATGTGCGAATTTTCAGTTTAATCGGAACGAATGATCTATTTCCCATTTATAAGTACATCTATCTGCGCATCTAAATATATATTTACAATGATTCGAAGTTTTCACAAAGCGTCTATATAAAAATATTTACACATTTACTACATAACAAGCTCAAAATTGAATAAAATGATCCCCGTCATAGAGGGGTTGTTTAATAAATAATGCATTTATGTAAATTTGCTTGGTATCGTACTCATATACCACTCGTATCTTGGAGGGGTATGGAGCCAGGAGACCCGTCGGCTTGCCATCAATAAAACAATTAACGTTTTAAAGTTCAAGGTTCGATACCTGCAGCATCATTTACATAATTTCTTCCTGAAGACTTTGTCATATCACGCATGCAGTTGCTCACACGCGTGCTATTCATGTCCTATCGTTTCATACATACTTTTCCTGTGATGTGAGTCACAAGTACGCAGGACTGAGACCGCAGCGAGTTCAATCACTCGTTTGGATGAGTTATGCGTGACATGAAAGAGGTCCTTATAAGATTCGTACTTGCGCTGTGTATTGGTGCAAAAGATGTTAATAGATAGATATACTCGTATCATTCCTACCTCATTTTCTCCACCGATCTGTTTTGGTTTATGATATATTCCAAATTAATATTTCAAAGCTACTCGTATGTGTGGATACTACGATATCTGCTACGAGGCCTACGAGTGACCACGTACCGTAATAGATTTCGATACCACTTCGATATTATCATCAGATATCATACTTATAGTGTGTAGCCGGCCTAACGTATAAGTAGTATTCCATCATGCTCGTTTAACTCCCTATAATCTCTACATCAATGGGACGGATTATTACTGAACTAGAATATGCACAGTATTGCACAACTACACTCTTTTGTTCTTCGCATGTAATCATCGATACCACAAAACAACATGTTGTTACAGTGCATTGTGTTTTCACTATTAAAAAGAACGTCGGGATTAATCATGCTATGATTTGACGGCTGACGTTTAAAGGTGGTAGAACCCTTTGTGGTTCGACTCCGGCGGCATCACCGCCACACCTATTTCTACCTAATAACAGCAGTGTTAGGCGCTGCTGTGTTCCGTTTTGAAGGGTGTGGTAAGGGAGACAGACTTTTCCGAGGTGTTCCAGCTTAGTCCTCAGGAGTAGCGGCGTATCTGTGGCTGACCTCAGGTAGTCATCTAATCCTATCTGGGGTTGATTACAGATGTCCATGGGCGGCAGTAGCCACTTACCATCAGGTGGACTGCATGCTCGTCTGCTACTCCTATATTATAAAAAAAAATGTTGAGAAGTTTCGTTATTACCTAAGATACCCGTATTAATTTTCCGGGTTCAATCCTTAGTATAGCTATAGATACCGCTATGGCACGTTATTAATAAGCAATCAATCCAACTTTTGCCTACCAAAGATTGAAAGACAATTTCTGATATTATGCAGAAAATAGAGATCCTAGGGGGCATTTAGAACCCTCTGTTGTTTTTAACCTCCAAACATTTTTCCATCTAAACATGCAGTATTAAATTCTGCTGTTTGAGGGTTGTAGTAAGGGATACTTATCCGAACACAACGTCAGAATGTAGAAATGAGTCTGAATATAGAAATGAGTAGCGCGCCATAGCAAACTGTATGACTACACCTGCTCGCAACAACTTCAGAGCGGACTAGCAGTTTGACGCGGACTACATCTCTCTTAACTTCTCCTCCCGCCTTAGTCCTCAAGGGTGTTCTGATCTTGTTTGGGGTGGGTTATAATAGATGTCCATGAGCGGCAGTGGCCTACCATCAGATGGCTATTTGCTACTTCTATCTTTATATATACAGGGTTACTGATAACTCGATACATTCCCTTGGAGGGGTAAAAGTAGAGCTTATTTGCAATAGGTTTTGTCATTAAGTACCCTAGCCGATAGTGATTTGTTTTTGCGATATTCAAGTTTTTGTGTTTTTATTTCTAAGTACCGATTTCAGGCAAAAAATAAAATGCTCCTAAGTGAATGTCCTATTTTGATCCTATTTTTGTGCATAATCTTATACCTAACATCGCAACACTTCCTTAAAATGACAATACGCTGTAGTAGTACCCTTAAACTTTACGTTATGGAGGTCAATTTGTTAGAGTTCAATAAAAAAACCCTTTTTATTTCCACTTCAGAGTGAATTAGCAACACGCAGGATGCAGCGCTTGCTGGACCTGCTCCCAGAGTGGCTGGACAAGTGGCGCATGGCCGTCAACGTCGGTAAGACGGTCGCGACACTTTTCAGCCGCAGGCGTACTATGCCGCCGCCGCTACGTTTCCGTGATCGGGAAGTAGCTTGGCAGCCCACAGTTAGGTACTTGGGATGTCACATTGATCGCTCGCTGCACATGCATCGCTGCGCATGAGGCCTCAGGTGGACCACGTGATCCGACAGGCCCGTGCTGCACGAGCGATGCTCCGACCAGTGCTGGCATCTCATCTACCGACCCGTACTAAACTAAGGGTGTACAAGTTGTACGTCCGATCACGCCTAACTTACGCGGCGCCAGCATGGTATGCTCTGGTGTCAGAGTCCAACCGTAAACGTCTCCGTGCCGTGCAGAGCCAGGCCCTGCGAACGATCGTGAGGGCGGGCCGCTATGTTCGGAACGACGTGTTGGAGCGCGACCTCAAGGTTCCGACCTTGGACAGGTTTGTGGCCAGGTTGGCACATCGTATGTACGCATGCGCCGACAATGGGCCACATGCCCATCTGAGAGGCTTCGCGCCGCCTCCACGCTCGACCCCCCGACGGTCGCCCGCTCCCTCGTGAGCTCGAGGGGCAGGTGTCCTCCGACCATCTGGAGGACTGAAAATCTGCACACGCAGCCTAGCACAGGTCACGCAGAGGACCGACTGCTGCACCGCTGCCTCACGGCAGCCCACAACACCGGTGGGCAGTGTTACCCACTGAGGAGATTGCCCGGGCAAGGAGGGATCCCTCGAGGCCCGCAGACCCTGCGCCAAGCGGCGAAATCACGCCGCGGCATAGGACGACCGCTTTCGTTCATTCGTTCGTAGGAAGTGTTGCGATGTTAGGTATAAGATTATGCACAAAAATAGGATCAAAATAGGACATTCACTTAGGAGCATTTTATTTTTTGCCTGATCTCGGTACTTAGAAATAAAAACACAAAAACTTGAATATCTCAAAAACAAACCACTATCGGCTAGGGTACTTAATGACAAAACCTATTGCAAATGAGCTCTACTTTTACCCCTCCAAGGGAATGTATCGAATTATCAGTAACCCTGTATATATTTCTTATGTGCGTGTGTATGTCACGGAACTCCTCCTAAACGACTGGACTGATTTTGATGAAATTTGTTGTGTGTGTTCACGGGGACTTGAGAATGGTTTAGATTCACAATTTAGTCCGTGGGAAAAGGTTTCTTTAATTCATTTTTAATTCGTAAATAGTTATAGAATCGGAAACTATGCATTTGATCAAGTGATGATCTTTAGCAAAGTTGTTGTCAAAGAGCCCACGAGGGTTTGGGAGTTGGTAAGACCAATTTTTGACAGATGGCACCACTGTCATTCCAATGCGGGTACAAATTATCCGTTTTATGTATGTCATATTATTTCTTTAAAATGCGGGCGAAGCCGCGGGCACCACTAGTATTAATTTAAAAAAGAAGCGTCGCATGCGCACTTTCTGCGAGGATGTGACCCGCTGACCGCTGACGTCACAATGGGCGGCAGTTGTCACGCAAGGTCGCACGCTAGGGAGACAGCTCACACGAACAGATTGCTCTGTTGTTGTACAAGGGTCTCTGTGCTTGTGTTATAGTGCGTTCTGTATATATGCGAAATGAGGCCACCAAATGGTTTAGTGAGTAAGAAACTCACATAATTCAACTTTTGCTCCTAAAATGGTCGGGTACCTTTTGAAGATTTCCTCCAGAACTAAAAAAGGTAATATGAAGGGAAATTACACTTGTTTGGGTTATAATTTTGAGGACTATATCATACATATGCATTTTCAAAAAAAAATAAGTTGATTTTAATCTAATTACAAAAAATATATGGTGGGTATTTCCATAGGATATTTAAAGAACTTGCTAATGATACCAAAAAGAAACCTTGAATGTGAGTCCCACAAAAAGTTTATGAAGAAGTCGTTGCTATAAGTTTTTGCATTAATTATGCACTTTAAACCAGTAGGTATCGTATTGTGGATGTGCATAGCGTAATTTGTGCAAGCTATGTATGCATACACATCTCATATTTATAACGTTTGTCATGTATCATTTATTCGTAAAACTATGATTTTTTTGTCAGAATATTTTATTGCGTTAATTTGGATATTTTCGCTAATGAGTCATTTGTAGAAATAATACTCATACTATTCGACAGAATCTCATTACATTTCGATAGAATTAAGGTAAGGAATACCTTTCTTAATTTCCAGCATATTTTTGAGATCAACATTAGGGAAGGCATATTTTTGTTAATGTACGGTATATTGGGTGGGGCAAATTGTTACCCAAGCTGCCTTACAGGTTATACATCCCACAATTGGGCACGGGTCTCTCCTTACAGCCTTACAAGTTATACATTCCACAACTAAGCACGTGTCTCTTAACCCTTGAAGTTCAATGAAGAATGTAGCATAATCCACGTCGCTTCAATGCGGATTGGTAGAGGATCGCACCTAAAAAATTAAGATTAATATTAAATGTGCCTTAAAAAGTTAATTAGCCAGCGCTCAGTGCTATCGTATAATTGGACTCGCCTAAACTTACGCCGCGGCCCAATTAGCTGAATTAAGACTTAATCCGCCGACTACTGGCCGGCGATGTTTTACCCGCTTTATAGAATACTTAGCAACGTCTAATTTTTAGGTTTTGTATAATCTATGATGAAAGTGGTAGAATCCTTTGTAGTTCGACTCCGGTGGCACCACCACCGCACCTATTTCTGCCTCGTAACAGCAGTGTTTAATAAGAGAGACATACTTTTCCGAGGCATTCCAGCTTGGTCCTCAGGAGTATCAGCGCATCTGTGGCCGACCTCGGGTAGGAATATCTAATCCTATTTCGGGGTTGATTACAGATTTCCCTGGGCGGCAGTAGCCACTTACCATCAGATGGACTGCATGCTCGTCTGCTACTCCCATATTTTAAAAAGAAAATCTAGATTTTGACCTGACGGACAAAGGAATTATGTGTCACATATACAAAAAGGTTTACAAAATAGTCTTTCATCAAAAGATTTTATAACTGACCAGTATTTTTTGGGTTTGAGAACTTTATACAAAATATCCCTAGACAGTATTGATGTGTGTACATATCCTGTGTCGTACTTTACTCTACGGGTTACTTTGTATATCGTAAAATGTTAAAGTTTCTGCTACGTCTTTCTATATACCGAACAAATCTAGGCTCACTTTTCCTAGCATTTCGAAAAATTTTTGAGTATGAAAATGCTTTTAATATCCCTCCATCACGCATTCCCGGGGACGGAGATTCCACGAAAACATTTAGGTCACGCTCCAAGTTGTGACAAGTTTTAAATTGGAACCGTTTGTTTGAATTATGTTATTGTATTGTGCTGGATAGTTGGCAATCGTGGAGCTGGGACTCGGATCAATAGGCAACCTGCATTATTAAAGCCAAGAGAGGAAGCAGTATCGTAATGAAGAGGAGTAATATTTTTTTCTATGATATGGGAGTAGCGGCGAGCATTCAGTCCACCTGATAGTAAGTGGCTACTGCCGCCCTTAAACATCTGTAATCAACCTCAGATAGGATTATTCCCACCTGGAGTCGGCCACAGGTGCGTCGCTGCCCCTAAGGACTAAGCTGGAACGCCTCGGAAAAGTATATCTCCCTTACCACACCCTTCAAACCAGAACACAGCAGCGCTCAACGCTGCTGTTATGGGGCAGAAATAGGTGTGGCGGTGGTGCCACAAAGGGTTCCACCACCATTATATTTCTAATACTGTTTAATAATAATCTCCTACTATACAATATTAATAGATGAACGACGTGCAATCATGCTCAGGAAAATATATGTTTTCACAGGGACAAATCACATGCACACTTTCTATACTCGTAGCCCCACACTACGATTTTCAGACTCAGAACAATTTATCATTCAGATATCGCCTAGTCAGGGACCGAACCTGGAACCCACTGCGTTGTGGTGACAACTCCGGCACGTGGTTCAACTGCATAATGACGTACAAACAAGGGATTTTCATTTCGAAAAATTAATCGCGTAACGAATTCAAAAGCTTCCTGAAAATCTAGTAGAACTTTTCAAAAAAGCTTTTCGTTTAAACACGACAAAATTACTATCGGAAACTTGAAACATAGTTTTAAGATATTTGACAAACCGTACAGAGCTTTAAGTTCAAATCAAATTTGTTGTGGAACGTGGGTACAAACATAATATTTTGAGTACAACATATTCCCGCCACAGGTGGCCATACAATTCCCAAAATAATATATTACACGAACAACAGATTGGCATAAAGTTCCTAGCAAAATTTAGAGGAGCAAGCATCGTTAATCCAATAATTATCTTAATTGTCTTAAAGGCAGAACAATCAACAATTTTCTTTTATTTGTGTCTGCCCAGTTAACTGCGAAAATGCAGTAAGTCGACCTCGACGATACTGAACCGAACTGGTATGAACTGTCAACTCAATTGGAGATAATCAACGTGCTCGGACCGACGTCTGTCCCTGTCCTTCTAGTAAAGAGAGAGCAGGATAGAGCTGGCCAAATTCAACGCACGTCGCAAAGTGAGCAGTTTTTGTGTGGATATGGACCATTATTTTATTCAGCAATCTTCCTATAGTTAGGACTATTCCATTCGGCTTATATCGTTAATAAATTGCAAACGAGGTGATGACAGGGTTTCCTGGACTAAACTATGCTGAAACGAATGTTATATTTTTTTTATAAAATAAGAGTAGTAGACGTGCTCGTTTGCATGCTGCAGTCCACCTGGTGGTAAGTTCCTACTGCCGCCCATATACCTCTGTAATCAACCCCAGAGAAGAATTAATTCCAACCTTAGGTTGCCCACAAATGCGCAGCTACTCCTGAGGAATAAGCTGGAATGCCTCGAATAAGTATGTCTACCTTACCACACCCTTCAACCAGAACACGACGGACAGCAGTGTTTATCACTGCTAGTTAATTGTTAATTTTAAGATACATTGGTTCAAAGTTAGCATTTGTGGTATTTGGTTACTGCACCGAATATACCTTACTCCCGGATTACAAATATCTGTAGAACCATCCATCTATTTGTGTCTAAGTATTTGCGGTCAGGTGAACTGCAAACCTGAAGCATTATTTAATGTATTTTAGGCAGTTGTATTTACAAATATCGATTACAACCGAATATTCGCACTTGCATTTCTTAAGTAATAATAGGTTTGGGATCTAAAACAAATACTGTTATAGTCCACGCAAAACTGCTAGTCCACTCTGAAGTTGTTTCGCGCAGGTGTAGTCATACAATTTGCTACGGCGACGCGATTCATTTCTTTATTCAGAGTGGACTAGTAGTTTTACGCGGACTATACACGTATAACGAAAACTCTACAAAACCTTACAAAAGTACACTGACAAATTGTGCAACGTAACAAACTTATTGTAAAGTATTTTATGTGATTAGTTGCTGAAGGGCTTCGGTAGTACATTTGTAAGCAACATTCAACATCAAAAAACCTTCGTATTAAACATGGTACGACAGAACAGAAAAAAATGTCGAAGTGTGAAGTTCTTTAATGAAGAGTTTTAAAAAATATAATTCGTTTTTAATTCCATTCACTGTTTCTAAGTTTATTTCTCCCTAATTGTGAACATTCAGCTTATTATATACATTTCTGCCATGTACACGGTGCACTGCTGATATAGCAGTACACTACAAATCTAGATAATGTTTCCATTAAATCACGAACACGAGGAGTATATCATGTGAATCGACCATTACTTTATTAGTTAGACGATTGATAATGATAATGACCAATAACATTTCATTACCTAACATCTGATGAATTAATGATAATCATCATGCTTATCAAATCTATTGTTCACTTTATTTAGTAGACATAAAAATTCCCTTATGTTAGCCACAATTCTATGCCGATTTCATTTAGCTACTACCACTATATTCACTTTTTCAAGGTTTACTATCCCTTCGTTAGAAAAAAAAACATCATCGATATGTCAACTGTGTCAGCAATTTCACTCGTGCTCCCACTGAGGACTGATCGGATCTGAGGACTTTATTTCTCTTGGCTGGTCCATGATATTTAACCGCTGAGTACATTAAGAGTACCTAACTCTCCGTAGTTAGACTATAACTACTATGCTATCAGTGTCATTTCTATTTCTATTTTGTTTCAGTGAGGTTTAAATTCCCTCTTTGAATACTTCCATTCCGAGAAAATCGACCGAACTGATCCCAAGATAAGCCCTTTGAGGGAGACAGATTCAAATTCAAAATAATCAAAAAGAGATTTGATACCTTACTAAGACCACTTATATCTCTCCTTTTTTAAGCTTATAAAAGATCAGTTATTTTCAAATTACAGTCCAATTTAATGTATTTGTATATATATTGTTATTCCACGCGTCATTACACCACTGGGATGTAGATCATTGTGTTGATGGACCATTAGCCCATCAGATTGGCCCAGCGGTAATGATGAGATACGTTTCAATGTCGAATGACAACAATGTTTCTGATTTTAATGATCATTATTATACTCTATGATATATTATATATATCATACAAACTTCTTTTTTTTTAGATAAATGTAAAGCAAGATACTGGAGCTAATGCTTTATTAATTATATGTAAACATAATGGCATTTAAAAAAAAAAAATATTAAAAAGAGAATAATTATTTTTAAAATTAAAAAAAGACAAACCCACTGAGTTTCTTACCGGATCTTCTCAGTAGAGGTCGCGTTCCGATCCGGTAGTAGTTTAAGAAAATATTGTAACTGACAATTTGTAAGTGCCGCCGTTGGCCTATACAAAATAAATATATTTCATTTCATTTCATTTCATTTCATTTCATTTCATTTCATAGAGTATAATAATGATCTATATGATATAATATTATATAATATATATAAACTAACTTAGCCCAAGTACATAACGCTGTGTCTATACGGGTTTCAGATAAAAAACGGATATGGTAAAGAACCTTAAGGTGGGTACAGACTGTTGTAACGTAACATGCAATGTAACATTAAAGGAGCATTTTATGAGTGTGAGCGCAGCGCGCGCACGAACTAAGCATGTACCCACTGCATCATGCATCTGCATCATGCATCTGTTTCCAGCATGATCGCGGCGAACATAAATCAGTCGGTCTAGAACACCGAAAAGAATGAATCGTGACGACCAAATATTAGCGACGATGATTCTGAAAAAACGGACAAATGCCTGATCCAGGCGCGCACGAGTTAAAATGTTCTGTTCGCGCGCGTAGTGTGCACGGTTCGTGCGTGTAACACGTCTACACTATGGGAACTCTGTTACATTGCATGTTACGTTACAGCAGTCTGTAGTAGTCTGTACCCGCCTTTAGCCATTAAAATCATATGCTTTTTCTTTAAAAGCATGTCCTCCTACTATCAATATCTCCTATCTTCTCCACTAACTCCTACACGCAATTGTGTTGTATACAGTATGCATTTATAAACATTAACAAAACATACGGAAATTATGTTAAACATTTTATGTTACCTATATCATCATCATCATCATCAACCCATTATTGTCCCACTGCTGGGCACGAGTCTCCTCTCATAATGAGAAGGATTAGGCCATAGTCCACCGCGCTGGCCAAGTGCGTGTTGGTAGACTTCACATACCTTCGAAAACTTTTTTTTTTTTTTTTAAGAATTCTCGGGTATGCAGGTTTCCTCACGATGTTTTCCTTCACCGTTTTAAGCAAGTGATAATTAACTTCTAATACGCACATAACTTTGTTAAATCAGAGGTGCGTGCCTGGGATTTGAACCTCGGACCTCTCGATCAAGAGGCCGCGTTTCTTAACCACTAGGCTATCACTGCTTAACGTTACGTAACGTAACGTTACCTATATGCAATGCTACAATGCTGAAAATAGATAGAATAACCTGATGTTTGGTGTACAGAGGAACCATTAAATCAGTGATGTGCTGCTATTGAGCTTAAGGTTCATATTTCCACCGTGCGCCTGGTCCGAATATATACGACTTGCAAGGATGCAAGGATATATATGCATAGGATCTATGAAAGGATAGGAATCCTTTCATAGATATAGTCCGCGCCAAACTGCAAGTCCGCTCAGAAGTTGTTGCGCAAAACTAAAAGCATATATTATTCCGTAGCAACGTAAGGGCATACTAACGCAGCTATGTATCCGTGGGCGAGAGCGGGCAGCGGACAGGTGCCGGGAGGGTCACGCGCTGTCTTCGTTTCCCTACTACAATTTGCTATTCGACGCGATTCATTTCTATATTCAGAGCGGACTAGCACTTTGGCGCGGACTATACCAGGGTCTCAATTAGTACGCGGACAAATACCCTCGTGATAGGAAAAATCCCCTCAGGGATATAACCATGTAATAACTATTATCTGAGATACTAATTTGTTTACTTTAATCTAAGATTCTAAGAAGCAACGAATCTATTAAGATGCATAATGCACTAAAATCTAATACATGACAATCTGCCAGTGATTCTAAAAATAGACTAGGAAACTGAAATAGTTTATAGAAAACACGATTTATAAGAACAAGGATACATTGTTGGTTTAATAACTTAATAATAATCAACTGCACTCATGAGAATATGAATGAATATACGCATCAAAGGAGATCGGTGGCCATAATCATCATGATTCCATTACTTTTCGAGTTATTGCTATAAAAATGCAAGAGGAAATACCGAAGCACAAACAATCTCAAAGAAAATAAGAAGGGATTGGTTGAAATCCACGAGTATCACACTTAACCCACATTTATTTTATTTTTCAACTAAGTTACTCTTAAAACGAACACAACTTACGAATAATATTAAATCAACAAGCAATATTTTATAAATATTATCTATTGGATGTTCACTTGAAAGTTTCCAAATAAATTCTTGTACATCTCACACTTCGCATGAAGCTTTAATATGTACAGTCACGAGCATAAATATATGACTATGGGCACATGACTATTTTTGCTAATGTGCCCATAGTTATATATTTATGCTCGTGACTGTACATAATAGTATTTATGTATTCACACTTCTTTATAAATTAATTTCTAGAGGAGAAGTAAAATTGTCTACCGGTTAGAAATCAGTAACCCTTAATATGAGTTTTTACGTTTTTACAAAAATGACTGTTTTTGTATTTGTTTACGTATTTGCCACTTGCAATCAGCGCCCCTAGCGGACTATATCACAACTGATTGGAAATGTATGGGAAATATGTAAACAAATACAAAAACAGTCATTTTTGTAAAAACTTAAAAGCTTATACTAAGGGTACATATTACGTGACATTTAACTCACTGAAAACATCTCGGAAGCTAAAAAGGCATGTGTGTAGATCTATGTATGTGCGCTCTAGAGTTTTATAAGTCACACAAACGTTCTTATCTTTATATTTATTCGGGTTCAAACAACTCAATTCGCCTTACATCTTTTGACAACAACTCGCGGCCTCTAAGACCACTTCTCCATGGGACCCTCCCCGATCACTCCAAACCCCACACTTATGTATTGTGATGTGAAGAGAGACGACCTTCAATGCCTATGCCTATATATTTATGTCAGTATACTATAAATACTTACATTTTTTTACATCACGAATTATCTGTCTATCTTCCGAAGGTTTTGATTCTTTATGGCCACTCGGCTTATAAACCCACCTGAATATATTAAAGCCTTATATTGAAGAATGAAATACTGCGATTTATAGACTAGACGAATATCTTTATATTAAATTAGGATTAAAACTACTTTGCAACAATCCGCAACTAATATATACTACCCTGGTGGTGGTATGTATGGTGGTATCGGTGGTGTGTACTTTGTGGGAGGGTGGATGGTACATACTGAATGGTTTAACATATATACCATCATACATATGTAGCGGATTGTTGCGAAGTACTTTTTATCTTAACTAATAGCATGGATTTCCGCAAAGTAACGCCTGATGCAATTAACTATATTTACAACATTTATTATTTACGCTACACATCACAATATTTCAGCTCTCAGAATGCACCTATGATGCATCTACTCTATATTCTTACATGCATCACTCCACTTTAAACGTCACTTTAAAATCACTTTAAACGTTAAAACGACAATGACAAAATATGTCGTGTTTAATGTTGCGTGCAGCATTCCGTCTGGAATTTTCTACAATTTAACTTCATTCATGCGGATATAAAAATGGCAGACGTCAAGATAGCCACTTTGAAAATAAAAACAGAAAGTATAAATGTTTCCACGTCGGGGGAAAGTTTACTTTTATATGACTTTCAGATCAAACGGCAGCTCTATTCGATTACAGCCAGTAAACTTAATGTAGTTTAAAAGACAAATACTTTGCGAATAAAATAGCCATTTAGGTTACATTTCAGTTTATTCCAGTGAGGACTAATGTTGTAAACGTTATCAAAGTTTGTCGGGACAGCACTTAACAAACAGAGTTATACGTGCCAATGCTATGGAGCCTTAATAAATTTGGTAGTGTTACAAAAATCAAATCCTACCTTTCCTTTCTTTCTTTATCCCTACCTAAATTGATAAAAAAATAAAATCAGTTACAATCCGGCTTATATATTCTCTATTTATTCAATATATATATCAATATATATTTCAATATATTTCACCAAGATACTAAAATACCAGACAGCCGTTAGCTTAACCTTTTCCCACCCTACATTGACCGTGAAGAAATTATTCATAAATAGATATACCAAGTTGCTCATAGTGCGTATAGAATAATCGATTGCCTTGGCATTAATGGTTCCGTGGATAATTAATCCAGCAGGCACCCACGCCACCCTTCCAGGCTTCCTGTGGGTAAGGCAGGAATAAATCAAATGTCGTGACCATTCATTACCATTCCCTAACTCCTTTAATTCCACCCAACAGCTGCCGCTAAAGTTCATAACGATTGTAGTTTCTCTCGTATATTTAAAAATTTGAAGTAACTTTTCAAATAACTTCGTTTCGTGAGCTACGGTAATTATGCTCTGCAATGCTTTGAAGTATATTTCTCTTTATGATCGTCTCATTATGAACGTTTTGGTAGATAGCAAATGAATTCATCAAATATACAAAGCTTTATGTTGAAAAGCTCTATATGAAAAGCTTTATATGATTTTTCACATTTAGTTTAAGAAATTTCAGATTTATGGAACACATTTTTCATTACTGGATATTTTAAAATTTTAGGTAGAGTTATTTAAAAAAGAAACAATAGTAACTCAAGTAAAGTATATAGAAAATTGTATATATTATAATGTTTTTGACTGTAAGTATGCATTTGTAAGTAATTTATCACTGAAATATGTTCTACGAACATGCTTTACGCTTGTTTGTAATAATAATAAATCTATCTTAACTTAATGAAAATAAAGATACATGCCAAATTTCAACTCAATCAAATACTGAGAAGTGGGTGAAATGTAGCTTGCAAGATTACATTACAAACACCGGCACAGGTGACTCTAAGTAAAAACTTGTAATAAATGGAAAAAATATATCGGTTACTACAAATGTGCGTTATTTAATACAGTCACTGAAGCAATACAAAGTATTCGTCATTAGATAACTTAAGCCTACAGTTAAACCGCAGGCGTTGCGGTCTAGAGTCGTGAAACGCTACGAGCAATGACCTGATTACACACCCTGACCTCAGGGATCCAGTGTGAACATGACTTAATTAGCCGCCACTGCCGCCTTGTTACACTTTGATTGTCTCAAGGCAATTGTATTAATTTTCATACAAGGTAGATAACATTTTTGGTACTACTTTTAGGGTTCCGTACTAATCCGTACCCAAAGGGTAACGCAGAACCCTATTACTGAGCCTCCGCTGTCTGTCCATCTGTACGCCTGTCACATAGCTCTGTCTCTTAAACCGCAATAGATAGACACTTGCAATTATTACAGAATATGTATAATGGTAGCCACTATAACAACAAATACTAAGAACAAAAACTTAAGTCTGAAACTAACGCTAAGTGTTGCGGCCTAGACTCGTGAAACGATACGAGCAATGACCTGATTACACATCCTGACCTCAGGGATCCAGTGTGGACATGACTTAATTAGCCGCCACTGCCGCCTTGTTACACTTTGATTGTCTCAAGGCAATTGTGTTAAGTCCTTGTATGAAATTTCATAGAACATAGATATCACGTCCGGTTACGTTTTAAATTTGAAATTATGTAAATTCTCTATTAAACATTGTTTACATTTCTTGTCCTTTTATTTTCTGTTATTGTTCAGTATTAAATTAACTATTTCCTTCCTGTCTGCTACTACTGTTAACTTTATGAATCACATCGATGTTTTCAAAATATCCTACGTGTACGTAAGCTCTGAACTAAATTTATACCTCCCTTCTAACATGATTGCGTGAGAGACGTTACCATCATGACAATTGGAACATTGAAGAATTTTGATTTATAATTCAAACAAGAATTAATATATCTTCCATCAATACTAACGGATAATACATTTATAGATACGCTCGTTATTAATAAACAATCTATTCCTTTTTTTGCTTACCAAAGATCGACTTTTGACAATTTCTAGGAAGCAGTATTGTCAAATGTCTATGATTAAGGGCGGGCGAAAGTATAACTATAATACTGAAAGAAAATAATATTACATAATGTTCCTACAATACTGTACTTGTAGACTATTCAGAAGCATTTACAGCTTGGCCGATGACCCGATTATTAATTGCAAGTAAAATCCAGTGTGATCAAGCAGCAAGGAGAGAACTCTTGCGCATACTGGACTGATAAATAGATGGAAATCAATCGTCATAATGGTGTGTGATGTAACAATTAATGTATTGGTTGATTTGAAAGTTAGGTTCTTGTTTGCGATATTATGGTCATGACAATCTCATGTTCAATGCCGAGTTGTCATTATTTTGGATTCTAAAAGAATTAGAAACGGCGATTGATAATAATAGTGCTATTTAAGGCTATTTTATTAATAGAATATTTAATAATAGAAGATTCCCGACTAACTGGATTTTAATTAAATTTAAAAAGAAATGGGACTGCATTTTAAAGCAAGACTAATGAAAACTCTATTATTGTTAAAATGTAATATTACTGTTTGATAATTAAAATTTCTTAAAATTTTTCAACGTTATGTACGTGTATGTATATAAGCAATGCGAAGGGATTGGACGTAAAACTTGTCAGAACCGATGAGCATCGGTTCGACCACTTACCACAAGCGGTTTTCGCGCTAAGAGCTCTCAGCCCTACAGAGTTAAGCAGTATTTAACGTTCAGGCTGAAAAGTTTCTTATTATAAAGCTAGGCCATTGTAAGTCCACGATCATTCAAAGCATACACCACTGACTCTTATGAGTAGAATTTTGTCGACACTTTTTATGGTCGCAACTTGCATTTTTGTTTCTTTTCGCTTTTACTGCACGTATTTTGTGTCTCGTTTCGGTTTTAGGGTTTCGTACCCAAACGGAAAAAACGGAACCCTATTAGTAATCCCTGCTCTCTGTCGGTCTGTCCCTGTCACAGTGCTCTATTGAAACGTAATATATAGAGACTTGATTTGTTACACAGTATAACGGTAGTCGGTATAACAATGAATACAAAAAATAAAAAATAAAACTTGAAAATTTAGGAGTATATATTCAGCATTATTCGCTTTATCTATCCATCCATTATAGGTAGACAGTTCAAATTTTCACAATGGATTTACTTCTATAGCTGCTATAGTCACAAATATAAAAAAATATTTTAATATTTGGCGATACGGAACTCTCAATGTGCGAGTTCGACTCTCACTTTGCCAATTATTTCGCTTTTGTAGGAGTATGACGATTAAGATCGAGCACGGAACTGAAGGGTTAAATGCGACTTTACAAAAAAATCTTTTGAGCCTCAAACGGAAATGGTGTTCAAAGAAAATTATGTTGCAAAAATCTTGTTATCAAACAAAAGCTTCTGTAACGTTTTTTTACATAATTATCGTCGTTAAAAAGTCGCAACTTAACATTCTCGACCTTTAATTAATTCGTGAATAATAGGACACTTAAAGGCTTAAAAATAGTATAAAACTTCCGTGAATAGATATTGTACTTTCCGATTCTGTTACAAATTTTATAATTTCCCTAATTGACGTCAAGTATTCCGTCTTCCTCTAGAGTTGCTCATAAACAATACTGTCCCACTGCTGGACATGCGTCTCCTCTCAGAGTGAGAGAAGGTAAGGTAATAGTCCACCGTGCCGGTCAAGTGTGGTTTAGACTTCATCGTAAAAACATTTAAAAGCTACAGATATAGCTCACAAGAATAAGTAGACCGAGTCTATTAAGACGTTCATAAAAGCCTAGAACTAGAAAAGACGAAGAAAAGGAAAGACTACACAAATTGCGTCCTACATAAGTATAATTTGACGTGTCTCCGAGCCCTACATTCCTTGTGAACGAACGATGCTCTTTTGTGCAGGAGCGCTGAATTTCACCCAACCAACCACTATTATGTTGCATTTTGCATTGCGCCCTAGAGCAACCTCTATTTACAATGTTGTATTATACGGAATGTATGAAAACTTTTATTCATAAAATAACTTCTGAGGTAATTTTAAGTTTTGCCAATTTTTATGGTTTATGTTGGCTTATTAAAAATAGTTTCCAACTAGAGATGTTTCTGTTAAATAGAGGAACCTCGCGGCGGAGTAGTCACCATACCAGTATGACGGATCGGAACCCTCTGTTCCGGATTCGATTCCCGCCAGACAGATATATCTGTATATGAATAATGTAATAATGAAATATAAATGATGATAAATATTTCTGTTCTGGATCTGGGTGGTTGTGTATTCGTCTGTATTTGTGTCCATGGTACCCACGTCACAGGGAATCCACTAGAATTCTCTGTGTCGTGTGTGTGTGTTTCCTCTCTACACTCACAGCCCTATATTGTGTGAGTGTAGAAAGTGTCTTTAAATATTTTTTAATAAATGCGTATTTATTAGCTTGACCTGTATGTATGTAACGCAATCTTATAACTCGATCTTTCCCCTTTTTGAACGGTCCGATTAATTTAACAATTTGAAGAATTATCAAGAACCGATGACAATACACCTCTCTTTCTCTCGTTCTCCTCTTTAGAATCGTCAGGATTAACGATCTACCTTAGGCGATTTTAGCGTGGTGTTTAGTTTTTAAACTATAATTATCTTCTCTGTTCATTAAATGTTTTAACCGTTTAAAGTAAAAATATACTTTTATTCAACTTATGTGAAGACGAATAAAAACGAAGCAGATAAATTTAAGGTAGCATACCTGGTACTTCGTAAAGATGTCTACATAAGTTCTGGTTAGTTGTATCAGGTAGATAAATATCGAAAGTTGGCAGTAGCCTTGGGACGGCATTCCTGACGGTTCCTCGTGTCGTGCTGCCTACGTCAGCGGTGACGTAGACCTACGTAAATGTAAACAGTAGAAAGGCTTTAATTACATTTATAAAGAGCTTCCGTTCTCGACCGGCCCTTTCCGTTTACCCAATGCCCTTATTTTTTTCTTTTGAAAATGTTTTAGTATGCCAGTGTTGGGAAGACAATGTCTACTTTTTTTAGGTTTTAAAATTTGAAATAATTCATGCGTTGATTTGAAAAATTATTCCAACTTTGCATAGGATTTAAAGAAACCCTTTGTACTTGTACTCCACAGGCATGACCGTCTTGCTGACCTACTTAATAATAACAGTTTGTAGGATGATAAAAAATATGAGTGATGTGGGTGGTAATAAAGTAAATACCTTACCGTATTTAGGTTAGCTTTAATCTGATTAATTTAATTATTTAGTGGGTAGTCAACAAATGTGTATCACATTTATTTTTGAGACCGGTGACCACTTGTCTGGTGGGCTGCGTAAGAATGCATATTAAACGAATATATTGTACCTCTGATAGTTTCAATTACATAAGTATTAAGACAAATGAATGGCAAGCGCATGTACGACAATACGCAGTTTGAATTAACCGACGTTTCCTAGCTTCTATTTCCGAAGTGGCTGTGAATGACAAGACATGCAACATTGACGTCACTGAGTCAGTGTAGATTAATGGTAACGAACTGTAATGATAGGTGTTCATATGAACATAATAATGACATGCACCGCGTGTTGTTGTTACAATGTATAATACTAACGAGTGCGAGTACTCGTATGTGCGTAATGATTTTTTTTATGTTGGATCCAAATGAAATCATTGGATCTTGAAAATATGGTAGACGGTAGTCAAGATCATAAAAAGTGGTTTGGGATTATATTTGGTCTGTAACAGTTTACAATAAATAGGAATGCCAGGAACAAACGGGCTCAAACTTAGGAATGAAAAAAGACTTAAAGAAGAAATAACAATAATATAAATCACACACTCCGGTGCCGTTCAGCCTTGTAAGACTCACATATAACCTGCGTTGTGGAACCCTACGTATTCTGAGAATAAATTCATACCCGGCAGTGGAGCAGTAAAAACATAAAGATTATTATTTGTTGTGCCTATGAAATTAAAACAAGTAGCAGATGATGATGAAGTGATTCAAAGTAGAAGGAATGTACAAATGTCGAATCAAGGTAAGCAAAGAAACTAAAAAATCTATCAAACAGACCTCTACATAACGAATGGACTGATAAAAAGAAAATCAGGACCTTTCAAAATGTACTATCTCCGCGGGCAGAGAGCCAAGAGTCGTTCACCCCCACCTTAATGCAGAAAAATCTCTTTAAGCACCTTCCATTTACATAATAAATCTATTCACTCCATAAATTACGCTTTACATAAAAACACAAAACGATTTTATACTCGAGCGTAACTGAAATACTCGCCGCCTAAAGAAGTTTGCTGATGACGAAAAATAAAACCTCCCCTAATGGCCAAATATTACACAGCATTTTCGATACGTTTCCAC
Organism: Epargyreus clarus; assembly: GCF_041222505.1. Lineage (NCBI taxonomy): Eukaryota > Metazoa > Arthropoda > Insecta > Lepidoptera > Hesperiidae > Epargyreus > Epargyreus clarus. The sequence continues at coordinate 14,395,485 of NW_027332212.1, forward strand.
CCGCTTTCGCTGAGACGAGATATTAAATTTGGTGTTCGAACCCCCTGAGCGGAAAAGAGATCGTAAACGCCTAACGTCTGGGTGATAGATGTATCTCGCCAGCCAGTCAAGGGCATACGAGTACCTTTACAAATAAGGAAGTATACGGCATTACGAGCAAGCGGGCGAGTGATTATTCCAAACTCGATGGAATTTTTATGGTGCAAACGGTAAACGTAATCTTGAAATGATGTGTCATTTACGCTTACGATGACGCTTTTAAATCATGACTTAAGTTGCAGATCTTAGAAGAATATTATAAGAAAAGCCCTTGAAGCAAACTAACCTGAGCCGAAAATTTTATAAATATGAGCTCACGCCATCCAACGATCTCGAAGAATCGAATACTCGAATGCAGGGTTCAACTTATTATCATAATAACATCGACTTGCAATGCTGTGATCCATCCTGGAAGATGTATAATTCATCGGCATATAAATTGAAATTTGGCACATAAATAGCGTTTAAATTCGTTTACCAACAAAAATAACTACGTTGCAAACAAATATTCCATAGGGATCATAGTTTATGTACCTACATGAACTTTTAGCTGCAACATGAAAACTCTATGCAAGCGCACGGCTATTCTCGGAGAAGTTGCGGAAATAAAGTATGAAACTCTCAAGAACTTTGGACATTACACTTTGCAGCACCTTTATAAGATTTAGACGAAGTGAGCGCGCTACGTGTAGCGCGTATAAATTATAAATCTTTTGAACTTTTCTAATAAAGTCAAAATTGTATTTTATAGACTTGGGCCACGTGGGAATTTTCGTGGGTACCGCTATGATTCCAAACGGTAGAAAACCACGAAAGTAGGAAAACGACAAAAATGACATCTTATATTTGATTCCACTTATCCATGAAAGCATGTGAATTATAAAAAGAGGCTTTTAATTTCTGACTTCGACTAGAGGCATGCTATACTAAATTCTTTGTGAGGTCATCATTACGCCGCTGTTATATCATCAATTTTTGAAGCACCGTGAAAGGTCCTAAAATTAAATGTCTCTATTGTATAATATCACGATGTTACTTGCTTTATCATAACTATCAGCTTTTATAATCACCTTTATAATTGGCCCCTTATCCTTCATATTTTTATTCTACAGTATCAGCAGCAATAGGGAACATCAGTATTTCTACCGTCGCACAATTTATATGATAAACACGATACCGCGAGGAATACGTCTCAATATTCAATTTGAAAGCTCCCTCCGACTTGTTTTCAATTCTATCGTGTGTCGATGACATTAAAGTGGGCTGTCTTCAAGAGGACCCGGGGTGCGTGTGTCGTTGACGTGACAGCGCCATTAGAACCACAATAGACCTGGAAGTGTTTAATTATTTTTATCTATCAATATTGATGAAAAACCGTCTTATTTCATACGAAATCCAATGACTATGTTTGAAAGAAGGTTTTGATTGTTGTAAAAAGTACCACACTCTATGATATAGTAGAAAAGTCACCAATGTCCATCATACTTATTTGTTGCTGCCAGATTTCCATATGCTTTCTTGTTTCTCTCTCCTCCTCCAATCTTGCTAATGCAAATATCATTATTTCAATCAATGGAATCAATAGTAGTAGTGGTAGTAGTAGTATAAGTTTATTCTGTGTTCTGTTTAAATTATTTTCTGTTTGTACCGAACAGATTGGACTAAAATGTCTCAATATCGTCTCCTAAACTTAGTGTTTATTTTGTCGCTTGTTTTCTATAAAGTCTCGTGAGTGTTCAAGATCGCATTATCTACAATCCGCCCTCTTTGGCTCTGAATAAATCTCGTTTGCACTCTGGAATAGATTGGATCAGCTCTAGTGCCTTCTATTTCGTGATTGGATTTATCTTGCACCCTTTTAAATTTGTTTAAGTAGTTTTTATATACTAATGACGATACAATCCAGCTTACGTTTTCCTTTCCTTCCGTTTGGTTTTCAATTCTGTATTTGTTTGATCCATTCTTTAATATAATGAAAGACCTCCACTCGGATTCGTCAAGGCAGATAAGTGTGAAATCTTCCTTAAATCTTTTTTTAAACACACTATCACACACATCCTATTTTGGTCATTATTTCGATGACGAATATTGAATTCCTTATTATTAATAATATCTGTGTACTCGTTTTATTTTTCCTTTTCTCTGTGATGTTTAACATCCACATCTTGTTATTTTTTAATCAACGAAAACAGAAAACATGTCAATGCTGAAGTACATTTTGTATCCTTTTCTACTTACTTTTGAGTGTTCTATGTTGTGCTTATTTCTCAGTTGTTGATAGTTGCATGTCTAGGACTTTTTCCAGTTTCATAGGTTTTTCATCAGTAGTGTTGTCTGGTGTACTATAAGATCGGCTAGACCAATTGCACTCACGTGTCATCTCATCCACTTGAAACGCATCGGAACCTATTGTCTCACCGTGGGATAATGTCTCCCCTGCAATTTGTCACTATAGATTTGACACTCCCGATTCGTCTGCAGACAATGCATCAGACCGCATCCAATCTCGAAGGGTGCGTACAGACGAGTGGCTAGACACCACCCCCATGTACGTGACTCACGTGCGTCCAATCTTTTAATATTCAACTTCCAACCACCTAAGGATTTCACTTTTATGCTTGCTGGTTACAGAACTTTCTATTGTAGACAGGAGTATACGAGAACGTATAAGAGTACTATATTTCTGTAATATGTGCATGGGTATTTGCTACAATTCTTATGACTTCGTCTTTCAGTTCCTTTATTTATGATTGAAATATAAACTTAAACGCTATCGCATCCGAATATTTAGGAATCCGTACATTCCGTACAGAAGTTGTCCTTACGTTTAAAACTTTTGTATCTTAGGCTTTACGCTGTATCTTTAGAATCTTAATAAGTAGTTGCTAAAAATAAAAATTTAAATAACCCTTCCTGGGCAGTCGGGTAAAAAGGTTTATTAAGTCCTCGCTTCCGTTTTCCACTCAATGAGCACTTGACCAATTTTTCTTTCACCTTATATTTTAAACATCGATGCCTAAGATTACTGTACAAATTAATGAAATCACCATATTTTCTATAAATTGAATCAAATTCAAATAGATCTTCGTCATATATGTTTATTTAACCATAAAATTGAAATCGTGTAATTAAAACAGATTTGCCACCCCCAGTTTGGTAACGAGGTTCTCGTATTTACTTTAAAAGATAAACAGTGAGTCATTCCGGTGTAGGGTGAGGGGCGGGCGGAGAGCGGAGGGCGGGCAGACGGCGCCCTTGCGCGTGATTCACGCGTCTAATGTGCTTCAAAGTTATGGGCTGCAGCGTCGCTATGTGGGAAAAGTCATTACACCTACGTAATTTTATGATTCTATTTTGGAAATTGTTTTGTAAATTAACCTTTAGGTAGTTCTATGTACTGTACCACGCCGTTTCTAGTAAATATTCGAGTACGCATGAAGATATTCTTTGTGTACAATGCATGCAACAAGTCAATGTGTTTGTTGTATTTATGAATATAATAATAGTTATAATATTGAGTAGGTTTTCAGAATATGGAATAGAATAGTTTCTTTAATACACGTAGCGTAACTGTGGGATGATTTAGTGACGTTTGACATGACCAATCTATTTTGGAACAGCGTGGTGGTGCATAGCCCAGGCCTTTCCCGGTTATGATAAGAGACCCGTACCCATCAGTACTACGAATAGAATTCCAGTACATTTCCCTGCCGATTCCGAACATTTTTATAGAAGATTTCTTATAACTTTAACTTTAAATATAAGTGTCTTAATTAGCATATTGCTGGCTTGCTGGTAAGTAAATAAGATAAGTAAGTTTTATAACTTAACCTTTATTTGCAAAATTATATTGAAACTAAATTATGTAACCTAAATTAATTGGAGTCTTACTTAATAATGGGCAATGAAGATGAATGCGAGAGAAACGGCCAATATAATCAAATTATTCCTCATCCCTAATTCTTCAACATGCCTCAAGTTTAGTTCCCCTAGTTTGCTCCCTTCTATGACACTCGAGGGATGCGAAGGGTTTGCCCTATTCTTTGCAGAGAGCTATAATAGGGCTCTTAATTAGGTCCAAACCAGAGATACTGACAATTTAATGAAAAACAACGGCACAAAACTTGCTTTAAACATTTATATTAGGTACTTTGATACTCTAAGATTAACTAGTCCCAGTGTAACTTTAGCTGATGCTTGGAATAAGCGTTTTTATTAATAAGGTTTACATATTACTGTAATAATATATACTTAATCAACATATTCTTCATCAATATTTTTGAATGTATGTGCGGTAGAAGCCACGCGCGGTTACTAGTCTAAAAAACATTGTTGCGTGTTGGTCTATGGAATTTTTATTGAAAGCATTAAGATTGCATTATAAATCGTGTCAAGCACGTGATTCTTAATGGAAAATTTCATTTCATTATTTTCAAAGAAATTTGTAACAATGCGCCGTTTCGAAAAGCTTACTTTACTCCAAATATAGAATAACCTGTTTTTGTCCGTTTGGACAATAACCCATATATTTTCTTTAACCTATGCTTAGCGTGGAGGACTATGCTCCAATCGGGGTGAATTTTTAATACGTGCAACGGAAGTGTACCAATAGTCATCCATACTAGTACGAGAAGAGACACTCCTATGGGTGACAAAATCGCCCTCACAATTAATGAAAGAGTATGTTAAGTGTGATTTCATACACCCTTGAAGGTACTAGTAGGCCTATTATTATATCCTCCTGAACATTAAAACAAATCGCCTTCCCTTAGGATTGAAATTCAAACCACTAGGGTGAGGGGCTAAAATCACCGATGTTATCCCACACGGTAGATGTTATTTAAACTAACATAATATACTATTATTGCACTAAAATCTGACATTACATCAACGAGAATAAATACGTCGTTACACAAATAACTATTTAATGGCGCGTTTAGAACCATACTCGTTAAAATACCATTAGACGCTAACACGACTTTTTATAACGTCGAGATCAAATGCGACATCAACAGAATCCACAGAACCCCTGATATCAGCTATCAAAAGAAAAGACAACGTTGAAATTGGATAAGCCATTATAAAAACACGCCGATGGCATACATAATACAGTGTAGAATTTCTGCCATGTATGTTGTTTGTGTCCTGGAAGTAAGTGAACTTTGGAAGAACTTAGATTTTAGTAGGTGATAAATGGCATACAAACAGTCAAAATGGAAATATCAAGAAAATTAGGATATTAGGATTTGTAAAAAACAGAGGAACATGCATTTGAGGAAGGTCCGAAAATCCAGCAGTTTTATCAGCTTATATACATGTGTACACCAATAGGCCGTAGTGTTTCAGATTATTTGTATTCCAAGAAGTTATCAAAATGTATTTAGATAACTTTCTGGTTCAGAGAGGTTGCATGCTTTGAGTATAGAGAACGTTTACTTGTAATTTAATTAAATTCAAATCTATTAGTTTGTGCCAAAGGTGTAGCGTTCAATATGCTATGTAACAGGTGTTGCGTTCAGTCCAATCTAATGTTGTGTTGGATTTCAATCTGATATGCCGAAACAACACAGCAATATATGCGAATATATATTTAAGACTCTATAAATATCTATACTAATATTATAAAGAAGAAAACTTTGTTTGTTTGATTGTAATGAATAGGCTCAAAAACTACTGGACCGATTTTAAAAATTCTTTCACCATTCGAAAGCTACATTATCCACGAGTAACATAGGTTATATTTTATAATAATATGAAATATTTGATAAATTGATTTTGAGCGGTACAAAGTTTGCCGGGTCAGCTAGTATAAGATATAGTAGGAAGCTACTTACTTACCACTTTTAATGACAAAATCATACTAGTTCCCATACGTTTCTTTGCCGTCCGTGATAGTTTTGGCACATTTGTAAAATTCGTCTGATTACATATTTGATTTGATTTTAAAATGTAAAGTCACGTATGCAATAGTGTGATATGAGCATCCTGAATAGATGAACCGTAGTGAATGGATGCTCATAACTCACCACATACCATAGTGATAATCAACCCCACATAGGATTAAGTGCTTGGCCCCAGATGCGTTGCTATGCCTGAATTGGGGTTAAATATCTCGCAAATCTCTCTCTCACATGCATCTGCTCTCAGCAAAACATGTTAAAAATGCCTCCTTCAAAGTATAGCTCAAAATTTACATAAGACTGATGTATGTGAACCATTTATGGGTAGCTATTGGGATTGGTTTGTTAGAAGCCAGTGACCAAGGTAACGCAATGCGACACTGATGTACTGTACCGCTTCGTCACTGTCAGCGTTACCTTTATAAATTGCTACGCCGGAGCTACGCCGTGCGGTGCCGAACTAACACGTTGTTTCATGAAGTTGGTTAAGGCTCGCCGCCCATTGGCTACTATCACCTGAGCAACACCAGCTGCGAACACTTTAGCGCTACCACCCATTAGTAATAATTAATGTATCTAATTTCTGCCAATTTGCCCAGAAGGCCGCCAGCGTAAAGGTTGAACAATGATGATTTGAGGTTTGAAGACTTGTTAAATGATTAGTGTTATTTAGTTTTTTTACATATTATTTTATTCTACTGACTGAATGATGATATTTTTTTCTTTTATCTTCTAAGGCTAAGATTTTACGTGTTTATCTTCGCTACACAATCGCTCGTTTAATGTGTCGCTACACATATCCATAATCTTACAGAAAAGGTACGCGCGTAAAATGCTTTTTTGTTTTGATAAAATATATTTATTTTGGAAACTCTTACAATTTGTAGGTTACAATAATAATTTCGGTTATCTACTACGCTTTGCTACCGGGTTGCAACATGACCTCACCTAAGAAGATTATTTTATTTAAATAGTTCAAATTAAGAAGTTTTCGATGGAATTTAGGTTAGCAAATAATTGCTTCTTATACGACAATATACCTTATAGGAGAGAAATGTATATGAGAATTACATAAACAATTCTGATTATTATAGTAACGTCGTTGTCTTCAGACCTTTGGATGCATTGTCATCATTCTATCGGTTTGGTAAGACAAATTAGTACCAACCCTTTTATTTAACGCCTCGCACGTGTAGGGCTGTAAACGGTTTATGGGGAGACCGTTATGGGATTACTCGGGTAGAAGGCGTTGACCAGGGCAACGCAATGCGACACTCTCGTCCAATATTGCATTTAATGGTGACTCGGCATTACCTGTAAGAGCCAATCGAAGTGTGAAGTTTTGAGCATGATTGATTGTGATACTTCCTTATTGTAATCTGACATTAAAGGAGTCTCTACGGAAATTTAATGACAAAATTTTAGTAAATTTATTTCGAAGATTTGTGAATTAATTTCAGATGTTCTTTGCCTCCTCACTTAGACGTGAACTCATACAGAAAGATAAAGATATTTTATCAAAAATACCTGCAACTGTATCAATAACTATAGTCATGTAGAAAAGCAATTATGTCCAAAATTTGTTGAGTTATATCCAATAATAAACGAAAAGGTAACATAACAAAAAGATTTAAGCCATTTAGTTACACCATAAAGATAAATTGCTTAATTAATCTTGACACTTGACGCAATATAGTTTCCTGTTGTTAATATTTGAAACAAAAAATGAAACGACAGATGCCATTGTGGTTATGAAACATCAAGTATCTGTGTTCAATGTTCATCAAAGCGCACAAAAAATGTATGAGAATCTCGGCTGGAAGCAGCTAACAATGGTGCGTCCGGAACAGACCCAGAGCAAAGAACGAAGACTAAAGCGACATCGCAATTACCGGTACAGTTTCTTTGTGGTTTTCGAGCAGTTAGCCCCGGATTGTGGGGTTTTGTGATAGCTAAGTCAGCTTTCATTGTTTCACTGTTGGAAGTGTTGGGTCGATTCAGATTATTTTTTGTTGTCTGAAAATTCTGTGTATACGGATTGTGACATGTGCGGTGTTCCGTGTTATGTACATGTATGAAGGTTTTCCATAGATTATTCTACTGTGGTAGATCATCCTCCAGGCCTTCGCCACTGAGAGGTATCACGAGGAGGAGAGGAATATCTTGTAACAATTTTTAAGATTTCTTGACGCTCAATTGTTTACGTGGATCACTCAAAGATAATTAATAAAGGATGAATAAAAATACGATACCAGTAAGGATAATGATAAACGGTTACTTATACTCTGGCAACAATGAACACAAAAAGTATAACTCGCTAACGACGGCGAGACAATCACGTGCGCGTCGGCGATTCTCTTTTTTTGCGTACAGTACAATAAGTCTGGATTGGATATATAGGATGTACAGTGTGATAAAAAATTACATAAATTTATATAATGAGAGTATTAAAAATACTTTTTTAATCCTAGTCAAGTTATTACATTTCTTGAGTAGCAGATCAGAAATTGAATTCTTCACATTTCCTTCATCGACAAAGATAATTGATTTCTAACTCAAACTACGTACGATTTCAAATACTAAAAGTGAAAATCTTGATAAAAATATAATGGAAAATTGAATAATCATGAAAAACGCTAAATCCCCCGGATTTCATAAAAATATTACTTACTTGAGATGTTACAATAAAAACCTCATATGGATAAAGATATGGAAAAAATATTGCGCCATAACATTCCTGATAACCGGACACGGCGAGGGATTCTCGGAAAGAGATTTAAAGGGATGGGGTTGCGAAATTGGGGAACCGTTTCCTTGAAGCTTTGAATGCTGATCGATTAGGGAAACTCGTAGGAAAAGAAATGCGTGTATTTACTTACGAGTATGTGCGTGAGAAGTTATATTTCTTTGGCGTCACAAAAATAAAGAGTATTTACGCGCAAAAACTGAAATCATCATCAAATAACAATAAATATTGTTAATATTATTATGGTATAATGCTCATCAATCATGGGAGTATCATACCTAAAAATAATATATTGAATATATTTAAATATTAATATTTATATATTGAATATATTTTAAAATTGCGCCATTTACCTACCAGCCAACTTTATTGAGACTCTATTAGCTGGCGGTTTTTTGATTTTTTTATGAAACTCTTATTATTTTTTCCTAGCAGTCCTGGGCTATCGCCCAGTGGTTAAGAAACTCGGCCTCTCGATCGAGGGGTCCGAGGTTCAAATCCCAGGCACGCACCTCTGATTTCTCGAATTTATGTGCGTATTAGAAATTAATTATCACTTGCTAAAAGGGTGAAAGAAAACATCGTGAGAAAACCTGCATACCTGAGAGATTTATTTAAAAAAAATTCAAAGGTATGTGAAGTCTATCAAAACGCAATTGGCCAGCGCGGTGGATTATGGCCTAATCCTTGTCATTCTTAGAGGAGACCCGTGCCCAGCAGTGGGACAATAATGGGTTGATGATGATGATGTTGATGATTATTTTTTCGAAACGCTTTAAAAGAAGTATAACTTCTATGATATTTTTAAGATATCAGGACTATGAACTGATTGTAGAAACACCCCGTCGCGTTGCTGCACGCCCGACCACTTTCATTACTTCAATTTATAACAATTTAACCCTTATTGGCTTTTAGGAAATTGAATTAGCTTGGCGTGCTTTGTTTTTATATTCATTATACACGATACTATGACTATAAAACGATACTGTTATACGGAGAGCTTATGGTCGATGATTAAATGTTTATATTGTGATGAGCTCATATTTTACAAAAAATGATATACTAAAGCGGACGATTCCAGCAATAGCGTAGTACTGATGTGTTCTGGTTTAAAAAGTGTAGTAAGACAAATTCTTAGCCCTCGGAGGTAGTAAGTATAAGCAACGCATTTAAGGGTTAACTACGACAACGTTAAGTACGACTATTGTTATAGGTATATGGAAATAAATATAAACAGTAGTAAATACTTTGCATTAAGTAGATCGCAAGCTCGTTTAGTACTTCAATAACAAAGAAAATGGCTGTGACAGACGGACACAGACACATGAGTTATCCTATAAGAGTTCAGTTTTTTGTTTTGTCATCGAACCCTTAGAAAATGAAACCTTGTATCATAGGACTTATTTCTGCTCAATTTCATTTAATAGCGAAGGTCTTTAAATCGTTCCAACCCAGGCCGTTGCAGTGAATCGATTGTAACGAATCTGAAATGCACGAAATTGAATCGTGAAGTATGCTCGATTTTCACATGCATAATGCACGGTCACGACTTCACGAGAATTGATGGAGTTATTGGGTCGCGGTGAATATGCAGCGGTCGTAATAAATTTAACGTATTATAATCTGCGAGGATTCAATTTGTATTTGATAATGCTGATTACAAATAACCATGAATTTTAGTGAAATTCAAAACTGTGTATAAAATTAATAATGGCCCGAATTTTACTACTATGATACACTAGACTACTCTATTTTTTACTAATAAGAGTAGATATATATATAGGAAAAGAATACAGCTGTTTTTGTTATTTAAAACTCTTTGTTCAATAGCATATCTGTAGAAACCTCCAAACTAAGTGATAAGTGATAAGATCGCCTATTGAATATACCTTGTCTACTACTTACTATTATAATTGTATTTTGGTTTGCAATAAAGGTTTTTACTGTATTGTATAAAACGACCAAAATACCAAACCAAGCCAAAATAATAGTACTTGTTTGAATACCCATTGAGTAGCATACTTTTGAATAATACGAAAATACTTGTCCGGAGTTGTTCCGAAGTTACAATAAGCAAAGGTCAGAGCCTACTTTGACATTGTACGCTCGTGAAAAACTTATATAATGTAGGGATAATCCATTGGTTATATCCAAAGGTGAACCCGGTCATTATCCTTGAGGATATCTAATCAGGTGATATAGCGTTTATGATTTAATTGCGGGGTACCAACGCCACACTTATATCTACTAACAACAACAGTGTTAAGTGTTACTGTGTTCTAGTGTAAAGGTAAAGAAATTTATATACGAGACATTACCATTTAATAGGTTATTGGGTAATACCATTTCAAGGTTAGGTTAGGTTAGGTTAGCCTTTGTACCTGACATCATGCAGAACTACTAACGGATGTACTTCACGCAAATTTAGTACTTAAATTTTCAAAAATGTAAGTCTCAAGAACCCGCGTGGCGACGCGCTCATAACACCGGTCTGAAGCGCAGATCTTTCCGATTCACAGATTCAGGTTTAGATTTCTGTTATGGGTATGGGTGTTTTTGTGTTCGTCTCTGTATGTATCAATGGCACCCATGCCACAGGGTATTCTATTGTGGAGTTGTGATTATAAAAGCAGGTATAGCCTAGTGGTTAAGAAACTCGGCCTCTCGATCGATGGGTCTGAGGTTTAAATCCCAGACACCGCACCTCTAATTTTTCAAAGTTATGTGCGTATTAGAAATTAATTATCACTTACTAAACGGTGAAGGAAAACATCGTGAGGAAACCTGCATACCTGAAAGATTTAAAAAAAAATCTCAAAGGTATGTAAAGTCTACCAAAACGCAATTGGCCAGCGCGCTGGACTATGGCCTAATCCTTCTTATTATGAGACCCGTGCCCAGCAGTGGGTTGATGATATATAATATAATAGTTGTGATTGTAAAAGCGTCTATAATCGTCTACGAGTATCATTAATACTTCGTATCGTAACAAACATTCTAACAACGCAAGATGTATGGAAACCCATTCGCTGGCGACTATTACGAGTACCATTAGGACGTGAGGTTGTGGGACAAATTGAAACGTGGAGCAGGTACGCGTGTTCCAATCTCATATGCATATGCACGGTCGCAATTGTCACGAATATACGAGTATCGATTGGGTTGGTATCTCGCTGGGAAATGTAGCCTTTTCATGCAGCACATTCGAATTTCCTTTCAAACCGTAGTGTTGTGAGGTTATTATGCTTGAAATGACAGTTACAATAAGTTTAAGTCACGGTTAGAGGTTAATCATTTAGGGTTTCCGTACCCAAAGGGCAAAAACGGAACCCTATTACTCACCCTGTCACAGGGCTCTATCTTCTGAACAGTGCCCAACAAAGGCACCTTGTTCAGAGGACTCGGCTAGCGTTCCTATGGAAATCCCGAAGTCTTTTACCTAGCGCTGATGACGACCACCAGAGAGTTTTAGTAGTCAATTCTTACATACCATGATCATGTCCCCTAAAAGATTAGATCTTTTGAAAATTTCCTCTAAATATAAAAAGAAGCATCAAATGCTCCATGTGCTTCCTGTAAAGTATACTAGCATGAATAACTTGCATATGCATTACGCACGGTCACGGCTTCGACAGAAATGTCGGGTTTATATGACGCCAGTATGACAAATCATTATCATGAATACTAAATTTAGAAATGGGAAAAACCTCGGATACTATCTCTTGAGAACTAAATTGCAACGCCATATTATGTAATGTGATTTTGCTTTATTTATCGGACTTTTCAAATCAGGGGGGTGGGTTACTACCATCTCTTAAAACAATATTTTTACTTTTTTGCAGGAAATTTAACTTTTTAAGCATAATATGACAATTTCAGTTGGTTTTATACAATGGATAAGGGAAAAATTAATAAGGGTTTTGTTCAACTGTGTATGACGGAATATTTTACTGTTATTAGGAGGAAATAAAACTTTCCTGAACTATCATGGTTTTTAAAAGATGGTGGAAGGCCGCCAGAAACAATGGCAGATAAAAGTGCGACCACTCTCTGCGATCGAATATTGAAAGGGTTTTATCCACCCTTAGAACACTTGTCGCTTTTGAGTGATAATGCATCTATTTTATTTATATTTGATGACAGTTTTAATACAATGTCCTTTGCCTATCACTTCGCCCTATAATAACCTCGTGGGCATTTGAAGCTTAAATTCTCCCGTTTTTTACTAGCAGACTTATGTCAACCAAGCATTATAAATGGAGTTTCTGGGTCGCGATGAAGTTCCTAGTCTGTACACAACTGAAAGAATTAAATTAACAAATTGAGAATTAATTTTAATGGTAAAAGTTATTTGCTAATAACCTGTGTGATATGAAGAGGGTGCCAAGGGAAATCGTTGCCCAGGCAAATATATGTATAAATATAATTTAGTTTTATGTACTTGGTCTGTGACGTAATAAAGCTTCATAATTTGCCTGCCTCACCTTTGCCTTATAGCAACAGTGTTACTATAAGTCGTTTATGTAGCTTCTGTTTTACGGTCGTTACGGTGTTGTAAAGGTGAGATATACGCAGTGTTTCCTCACTCCTATTATTATATCGATATACGATATTCAACTCAATTTAATTAGCACTCATGTTCTATTTGAAATCACAGATGTCTACTCATAAGAACATTCAACAAAAAAAATTGGTGTGAGACCCCATTTTTATGCACGTTCCATACCTGTCAGGCTTAATTTACTTGTATTTGTACGGTGGTGTTACGGTAGAAATAAATACATAATAATAATAGACATTTTATAAGAAATTACTATTTTATTTACAATTCTTGGTCTGTAAATCTAAATTACCCCCAAAATAGTAAAGGGTAGCAATTCATGTAAAGTAAAAATCACTGAAACCTAAAGATTTAACAATCCCTAACAGTTATTACGTTGCAAATATTGAAGGTGGTAGAACCCTTTGTGGTTCGACTCCGGCGGCACCACCGCCACACCTATTTCTACCTAATAACAGCAGTGTTAGGCGCTGCTGTGTTCCGGTTTGAAGGGTGTGGTAAGGGAGACAGACTTTTCCGAGGCGTTCCAGCTTAGTCCTCAGGGGTAGCGGCGCATCTGTGGCCGACCTCAGGTAGGAATATCTAATCCTATCTGGGGTTGATTACAGATGTCCATGGGCAGCAGTAACCACTTACCATCAGGTGGACTGCATGCTCGTCTGCTACTCTTATATTATAAAAAAAAAGCTTTTTTTCATAACAATTTGTAGACAAATAATCAGCAACTTCATGTTAAGTGTAAATTACAAATACAAATGATTACAAAATTAATTTCGAATTTGCTTCAATACTGTAGGTATGGCACAAAGTGAATAATTCTCTACTCTTGCCCCCATTAGGGGCAGTTTAAACAAAAACCTTTTAGTATAATGGTTACAGTATAACGCGTTTAAACAATCATGATACTTTAACTCTCGCTTTATTGGCCGCTGTTGTTTATTCGAGGTAAGCGAGGGAAATCTCGCTGTAATATTATGGAGGGTAAGAATTTAATTAGGTTTGAAACCTGTAGCTTATTTTAGACCTGAAAAAAAGTGGAGAATTTATGAAATAATTGGTCAAGTGCGAGTCGAACACGGACGTACAAGAAATAGAGCCCTGTGACAAACGGGCAAACAGACAACGAAGGCTTAGTTCCGGCTTAGATTGGGTTCCGTTATTACCTTTTGTACGGGATCTTAAAACGAAAAATGAAAGCCTCATTACTTTTTTTTATTAGCTGGTGTTAAACTTTTCCACGTCTTTTTGGAACTTAACCTTAGGTTAGATAGACAGGCAACTTGGCGAAAAGTAGTCATCTAGTCACCGTCTACTGGACTTGTAAAATAAACATACCTTAAGGGTCGCCAGCGTCGGTTTCAAGGAGAACTCTTTTTTTACCTTTTTTGGAGAAACATCTTTGTTATAATACTCGTAGCAGTGTCACGCTACTATTTTTTATATTATTATTTTGGTTGGACAGTAGTGAATATGGAAATAATTAAGTCGAGGCATCTTAACTAATTCCCGTTTTTAACAATCAATATATCCATTGGTAAATATCAAAATTTGAAAATTTCTCCCAAATACAAATGTTACTTCCCACTTCTTTGGTAGACAAAATTTGTATAAGTTGATTGTTAATAATCTGCAAATAAATAAATCAATTAAAATACAGTTTAATTTAAGTTTAAGTTTATTTTATTTCCATTATTACTACAATCCATTAGTACTTGCTACAATTAATACCCTTTCGACTATTAACAAAATATATACAAATTATTTAAACCGACCAAAACAGTATTCGGAATCTATTCCCATAAAAGACTAATAAAATAAAGTTCATCCTTATCAAACGGTTTCAACAGTCAGGGTCAATTGGGTCATCTCGTCTAATGGGCCAACACCTCGCGCGAGTCAAGCAGCCTAATATTGATCGCTAGTCAAGGTTCCCTGCAAGGCCTCGGTCTATGTCTACCCGGTACATCTAGATCTAAACAGAGTTTAGTTTTTTTTTTACAATGTAGGAGTAGCAGACGAGCATGCAGTCCACCTACCAAGTGGCTATTTAAAAGGCTACTGCCGCAAATAGACATCTGTAATCAAACTTAAATAGGATTAGATATTGCTACCTGAGGTAGGCCACATAAGCGCCGCTATCCCTGCTTAGTCCTAAGCTGAAACGTCTCGGAAAAGTAAGTCTCCCTCACCAAACCATTCAAACTAGAACACATCAGCGCTTAACACTGATGTTATAGGTGTGCCGCCGTTGTCTTACGACAAAGGGTTCTACCACCTTCAAGTAGGAAGCGCGTAGATAAAGTAGCGTAGATAAAGACGCTTTCTACAGTCTAGCCCCATGCTATGATACTGTGTCATGAATGCCATGAACACACGCAAAGATAATTAGACACGAATATCTACTAAAGAAATTGAAACTCCTCATCTTTTCTTTCCGCATATTATTGTCTGCCTGGCCAGGGATCGAATCCGGAACTCTCATTATCTCAGACCACGCCGCCACTAGTTGTCAATATATAGCAGTAGTGGATGTTCCTCTAATTTAATACAATTGGCGTACTAATTCATTGTCAGAACAATGTTTCGCGACGTCTTCGAAAACAAACAACCAGTTTTATTGATCGCCTTTCAAGGTTTTGTCGCAAGACCTCGGTCTATAGCCCAATATTACAGAGATTTACATGTTGATAAGCGTATTACTCGTATAGTTTTTACAGAATACAATTGTAACACGAATAGTATACAGCAATCCAAAATTCATAGAAGATTCAAACATATAAAAAATCCATTATTTTGCTAAAGAAATAAAGATGATCAGCTTTCTGAATAGCATTGCCTACTAAATAACTAGTTGACTGCTGATTTACATGTAAAATATACGAAATAAACTTTCGAATTATTATTATTATTTTTAAATAATCTACCCCTACGATCATAAGGTATACGGGCTACCTGATGGAAAGTAAACACTATCGCCCTTGGTATGTACAATACTATAGCAGCCACTAACATATTGTACTCAGGCGTTGAAGAATAGTTCTTTTTGCACCTTTTACAAAGAGCTCCAGTCGTACTCCAAAAACGTTGTAGCGTTATAAATATTCAAGAGGAGGTACGCTCTACATCTTCTTCATTCGTAGTACGAGAGAACTAAAATAATAAACGCTTTCTACACTCACAGCCCCACACTAGGATTCCCTGTGTCGTGGGCGCCATGGACACACACATAGACAAATACACAAACACCCAGACCCAGAAACAGAAGTCTAAATTCATCATTTAGATATCTGTCTGGCCGGGGATCGAATCCGGGAACATTTGCGCGTCAGACAGGTATGGCGACCGCTCCGCCACGCGGGTCGTCAAAATTCTCAAAACAAGTCTAGTTTAGTTCATGTCTGGCGTACACGAAGTTGTTGAACCTGCCAAAAACATGATGTGATTCGGATGACACACTTATCCGAGGTGATCCAACTTAGTTCTCAGGATAGCAACGGATTTGAGATCGACCCCAATTAGGAATCTAATCTTATCTTATCTTGATCACAGGTGTCCATGAACAGCAGTAGCCGTTTACCATCTGGTGAACTGCATGCTCGTTTGCTACTAAAATCCAATGTTTATTGCTAAGTTAACAATGAGTTTCGTTGTTCCAGATGGACGGCACCTTATTTCTCATGAACGTGAACGTAGACGACGAGGGTCTGTACGAGTGCTCCGTGGAGAACGAGACAGCGTACATCGACAGGGTCAATCTCACAGTCAGGAGTGAGTAGAAACAGTGTTGTTCTTTCTGTCTCTATGCAAACGTGGTAGAAGTCTTCGTGGTTCGACTGCAAAGGCACCGCCACATCTGATTCTATTTATAATTACGGTAAAACATATCACTACACAATACACCTGCTTTGCTAACTTAGATTGCTCTACTCTTCATCATCAACTCATTACTGTCCCACTGCTGGGCACGGGTCTCCTCTCATAATGAATAGGATTAGGCCATAGTCCACCGCGCTGACCAAGTGCGTATTGGTAGACTTCACATACATCTGAGATTTTTTTTTATTAATCTCTCAGGTATGCAGGTTTCCTCACGATGTTTTCCTTCACCGTTTAGCAAGTGATAATTAATTTCTAATACGCACATACGAGTAACTTTGAATAATCAGAGGTGCGTGCCTGGGATTTGAACCTCGGACCCCTCGATCGAGAGGCCGAGTTTCTTAACCCTAGTGGTTAAGAAACTCGGCCATCTCTACTCTTATCAATAAAAAATACCAAGGGAACGTAAGAATAAGTTGGTCCTAACTCTTCTACAACGTAGATCAAACTTCCAAACATACAACA
This sequence comes from Epargyreus clarus, assembly GCF_041222505.1. NCBI lineage: Eukaryota > Metazoa > Arthropoda > Insecta > Lepidoptera > Hesperiidae > Epargyreus > Epargyreus clarus. The sequence goes on from NW_027332212.1 coordinate 14,413,075, forward strand.
AAAACTTATAATAAAATGATTAATTACATTACTGAATAGATTAGCAAAGGTAAAGTAACGTTTCTTACGCAAGGCTCAGTGTAAAACAAAGGATTAGTTAATCTGCACTGTTATATGGTATCTGCCTTAAACGCTTTGTCCGCATGAATTCCGATAAGTAACGGATGATGCCGTCCACTAATTGAGTTATCGCAGTGATCAATTAACACTTAAATTAAACTTAAACATATCCTTGGTAAATAATATTTTTTTATTCAAAAGTAAAATTAAACTTATACGCCTCTGTTACATATACGTTTTGCATCTAAATATGTAACAGACTTAATAAAACTTAAGTTATAAATTATGAATATATAATTTTAAGAAAATCCCGGTAGAAATCACCCAGTCATTTTCAGTACAATCACAGGCACGTAAATTTTAGGTAAAAAAAAAATTGGTCGCAGAAAAAACGGTCCTTGTAGTAGAATATTTTATGAATTATCGATGGCATCCCGTGAAATTGTCGATATTTTTTCAAGTCGATCGGATGTATTTGCTTTCGACTTTAACATCAATATCTATCTAATTCTTTCTTTTTTATTATTATATTGTAGTGCCACTACGAAATAAATGTTTATTTCTTTCTTTCTTTTTATGTATTTAAAAATTTGCGTCCCTAATTGGAGCCATGCATACATTTTACGTAAAATATAAAATTGACCTCCTCACTTCCGATTACATTGCGGTGTTTTATCGGAAAAAATAATAGGGTGCGGATAAAATCTTCGCAGCGTAATTCTACTTAATTGCCTGAGGGGTCGAGAACATAATCGGTGTAGATTACAATCAAAATTAAAAACAACATGACATGGATCTTTTCCCATGCTAGACACGCGTTTAACGCCTTTTGTCTGAATAATATTGTGGCTATAATAGCTATAATAGCCATATTATTTATAAGTCTTAGAAATGGATTGTCAAAAAACGAATACTACGCTTCATTGCCATGCTACTTTCTTACAGGAATGCTCATAATTTACTATCCCTTTCGTTTGATTGAACTCATTGTTTAAAAGTTCTGTTTGTGTCAGTGACGTAATCGGAGCATAGCCTGTTCCGATTTCTCGTCCGTGATCACCATGACGTCAGTACAGAACACGGATTCTACCCGAATCTGATTGCGCTGAATGAGCAGACCGCTCATAAGTATGTGACAACCGGCATCCATACACTTCCACCAAAGCAGAAAAACTGCTTCACGCTAAAATGTGTGGAAATGTGCCACGGTATGGCAGTGGTACCTCCCCATTGGAACCTTCAGACCACCTTTCAGACCTTCCAATGTTCCTAACTTCCGTTGCATAATAACACACTCCCACTAGTATTGTATATAAACGCCGGTAGGTACCTCACGTATGTACGTTGCATACAATCAATGTCCCATTTAATTACATCATTACGTCGGGCCAGGGTCGACTCCATGTGATGACTCTATTGCCTATAACGGTTATATGCGGAAAATCGTTTTTCATTTTCCACTTCATTTCGTATATTCGATTTGTAGCTCTCATTTGCTTTGCAATTAAATGGCTGCAACGTTCAACTCCAAACGTCCAATTCTATGTTCCACTGCTGGGCACGGATCGTTAATTGGGAAAGACTGAAGCATACTCCATCATCATCATCAACCCATTATTGTCCTACTGCTGGGCACGGGTTTCCTCATAATGAGAAGGGTTTAGGCCATACTCCACCACATTGACCTAAATACTAATTGGTGGACTTCACGTAAATTTGACAGTCGTTTATACAGGACGTTTAGGCAAGTGATAATTAAATCTAGCATGCTGCACCAGCGCGATGTGATATTGAAGTCATGTGCATGTCATAATTAAGTTTTGACGATACTCTACAAAGTGTGATTAAAAATATAGAAATAAGCATTTTTAGGTTATTTTTATGCTTTTTAGGGTTTCGTACCCAAAGGGTAAAAACGGAACCCTATTACCAAGACTTCGCTATCTGTCCGTCTGTCACAGGGCTCTATATCTGGAACCCTAACAGATATACACTTGTTTTTTTTACAGAGGAAGCATAACGGTGGCCGCTATAACAAACAAATACTAAAAATAAAATAAAGTTGAATATTAAAGGGGAGACCCCCTTTAATATTCAACATATTATACCGGTTTGTTGTATAACAAATCGGTATTTTTCGACATTTTCAACTTTTAAACCGTACTAGGAAGACAGTTGAAATTTTTAAATTCTGTTTACTACTAAAACTGCTATTATAATAAATACAAATAAGAAAAAATATATTTTAATATGGCTATTTTATAAAAACAAGTAAAATATACTGAACATTTGGCGGTACGAAAGCCTCCATGTGCGAGCTCGACTCGTACTTAAAGGGTTATCGTAAACACGACCTGATTCTCGCGTTTTATGTAAAAGCAATTAACTATACAACCCTTAAAGAGCCCTTCGACAACATACAATTATTATGGGTGGATGGAAGACTAAAATAGAAGTGAACTTGGCAACTGGTATCGAGCGAAATAATAGTGTATATTATGCAGATTTACTACAGTCTACCAATACGCACTTGGCCAGCGCGGTGGACTATGGCCTAATCCTTCTCATTCTGAGAGGAGACCCGTGCCCACCAGGACAATAATGGGTTGATGATGATGACGATGATGACACAAATTGTGATGCAGTACGTAATGCAAATCACGCGGATTGCGTGCACTAGAAAGAAACATCTCGAATGAGCTCATGCTGTTGTATAACACTAAACAGACTAGGTCCAAATTGCATGTAATTTGCAAATTATATAGCAAAAGTACTATTACGATAGTACCTACTATAGGTGTTGGAATTGGTTGAGGTAAAGATGACCACCGGTGTAGATGCACTATTTTATGGCACATCTTACTCCTTAGATTAACTTTTTTAAATGATAGTGATAGCAGACGAGCATGCAGACCACCTGATGGTAAGTGGCTACTGCCGCCCATGAAAGCTAATCAACCCCTGATAGAATTAGATGTTCCTACCTGAGGTCGGCCACAGATGCGCCGCTACCCCTGAGGACTAAGCTGGAACGCCTTGGAAAAGTATTTTTCCCTAACACAACCTTCAAACCATAACCAGCAGCACCCAACACTACTGTTATTAGGTATTAGACTGTTATTAGATTGCGACCACTGTAACTATGGCATTTTTATAGTACATCTTAACTCGCTTAGTATGGGTTAGCTTCGTGACATACTGTTTACCTACCTCGCTCATCACTAGTGGAAATGCACCCTAATGGAGTCATTAAGCGGCATTAAATAATTTTGTACTATACATCGTTTACAATATTGTGCCAGCAACGCGACAGAGACGATATGTGCAGAAGCACGAAGGCCGCGTAATCACTGTCATTATCCTCCAACCATCCGACCAGTGTGCACAGACCTCTAGGTGCATTAGTAAAACGCATAGACTATGGAACCGTATAGATGTAACCGAGGTATTCAAAAAGTAGTGTTAAAAGTAGATGCCGAAATAGCTCCTTAAAACGAGGTGGTGTGTTGGCGAAAATGCAGAGTCTATGCCATAAATGAAAGAAACGAATAGACATACTCAAGTTATTCCCAGAACGCTATCAAGTAGGTCTCTACAAAACGCGTACAATAAGCTCTTTGTTGCTGGCAACTGGTAGTTTTTTACAAGTCTATATGAGATAATAATTATTTTCCATCGGATTGTGTGTCCGCCTTGTCGCTTTTGTAGAAAATTCAAAGCACTTTAATAATACCATATTATTGTATCGTCATCTAACGTCCGTTATTAATACTTAATTTATCCAAAATTCGTACTAAAGATTATAATTGGACAATATATAATATCTGAGATTGAATGCAATTACATAATTCCAAGTTTAAATTAAGTACAAATCGTTAAAACTTCGTTTGCAAGACCCGAAACGAAGTACGAGCAAAGCAAATTAATTTTTTAAAGCTTTTAAAAACTAACGTAAAAACTACATCCGTCTAGGTAGGAGCCGTTATGTCTATTTACGGTAGTCGAGGATCCACTACATCTATCTTATTAATGACCACCATGTAATTGACGGCACCGCAGACCGCATCCATATTTTACCTAAAGGTGATTTGTTTGTTTACTGGCGAATTTGAAGCTGGGAACATAGATAAATGAGCTGAATGTATTTGAGCAGTTGTAGTTTATTGCTTTAGGGAAAATAGCGAAATAGTTTATTTCTTTCCCAATTAAGGTATTATTAAGATAAGGTGCATGGTTACAACATTATAAATATCTGAAACCATACGGGGAGCTTTAGTGGGAGCCTGGTGACTATTGTAGGTAAGAAATATCTGAAAGGCTAGATACTTTTCAGCAGGTTTTATAAGTTTTCTAGCTATAAATTCTCTTTTACCTTGCAATTTTCCTTTCGTAAAATGATAAAGTCCACCACGCAAGTCTCATATACGAGTATATCGTTTGTTTAACGATTGGTCCGATGTATTTTTTATTAACCGGCGTACCATTATAATTCTTCAAATTCAAATCTTACAAAGTCAAATTATTTTGATTCGAGATAACACATAAATATTTACATGTTGTAAAACCGACGTTGGATAATATTTACAATATTGTCGTAATCGCTAATATGAATTACTTAATATAAACCACAATAATTAAATGTTACATTACAAATCGAGTTTCCACACGTTCCAGCCGGCAGCTAACCAGTTTTACCGTTCACAAGTAAAAATCAATCAATCAGAGTATGCAAATAATAGGGAAGTGTCTGTTTGTAGAAATAAAATTACGGCTTTTTTGCTAATTTCACATAATAACCTTATATGATAATTATATAAAAAACATTTTTTTTGTCCCTCTGCATATCTGCATTCTCGAAAACGGCTGGACTGATTTTAACAAGAATTTCACTGACAGTCACCTGATCTTGTTAGGAGCAACTTACCCTACTTTTTATAGGGTTCCGTGCAAAAAATAAAACCGTTCAATCTTCCAAGTATTTACACTTATAAACGTGAATGAAGCCGCAGGGCACAGCTCGCAAAACATATATTGATCTGGCCGTCGCCGGTGCAAGAATTGATTGGCGATGTGACAATTGGTCATAATTACGAGCTATCCGAGTCACGTGTAGGGTGCACGGCTTTTTGTTTGAACAGATGGTATCTACATATTAATACGTGAATTGAAAATGGTAGTACATTGTTTTTGCAGTAAAAACAGGGGAACGAAAACAAGTTATGCTAAAGATACTGGCCTTCACCTTTGCAAAGGTTGCCCGTAGCTGATGTAGACTATAAAATGACTATTAATTAGATTGCAGTACACCACATATGAAATGAAATGAAACGAAATGAAATATATTTTATTGTGTATTGGCCAACGGCGGCACTTACAAATTGTCAGTTACAATATTTTCTTAAACTAATACCGGATCGGAACGCGACATCCACTGAGTAGATCTGGTAAGAAACTCAAGTGGGTTTGTCTTTTTTTTAACAATAATTATTCTCTATATGTACTCACCACCCACAGACATCTTTAGCAAACTCCAAACAGACTCTTCTACCTGACTCACCTCAAGGCCTACCTGAGATCATCAAAAATGCGTTTCTGTCCCTGAGGTAGTTCTCAAGAAGTTTGAATACCTCATATTAGACGTCTCTACATTACCACATCTTTCAAATTAGAACACAACACCTGTACACCGCTAAAGTAGAAATTGATGTTGCGGTGATCCCGACTTAATGGAACCACGAAATTCTCTCACCTAAACAATTTCAATAAAGTCTGAGTATTTTTTTATCTTATATATAAAATTCTCGTGTCACAATGTTAGTTCCCATTCTCCTCCGAAACGGCTTTACCGATTTTCACCAAATTTTATATACGTATTCAGTAGGTCTGAGAATCGCCTACTACCTATTTTTCATACCCCTAAGTGATAAGGGTTGTTCACCATTATTTTTTTTTATTTATATGGCAACAATGTCTGCCGGGTCAGCTAGTATATAAATTATATAGGAGTAGCAGACGAGCATGCAGTCCACCTGATGATAAGTGGTTACTGCCGCTAAAGGACACATGTAATCAAGCTTAGATGGCCCAGGAGGATAGGATAGGAACGCGTCGGAATAGTATGTCTCCCTTACCTCACTCTTCAAACCAGAACACACAGCGCTTAACACTGCTGTTAATAGGCAGAAATAGGTGTGTGTGAGTATTTTTGAAAGCAAATAAAAGCAGATGACAAAAACGTCGTATTTACATAACAAACATGTACAGACGGCCATCGGTGCGATGTGTCTCCGTCTGGTTTTAGGATCGATAGGAATTCATTAGCTAAAACAACCCGAGCCTGTATTTGAACGGCCATTACGCAATTTACCTAAGCCTTTTTTGTAATCGCGACAGACACAAACACGGGATCCTTTGATAACTGTAGCTACACACGTACAACATCCATAGGAATAGGAAGGGATAGGATAGGTACACTTGAATTCAAAAAATATAAATACAAGACAATTGTATGATGTACTTTAAACAAAATAAAATAAATATGAGATTGCACTTAGCACTTATTTACACTGTCAACCCAACCAACGCCGTTTCTTTAGTTAAATAAAATTTAAGCTTAGTGAAAATATTAACGACTACGAAACTTAGAATTATCAAATACATGAGATTTTACAATTGGCAGTATAACTAAACAGTACCCGTGTTGATGGTCCTGGCGCAAGGAAACATAAGATTCAGCAATTATTTTATAATGCCAAAACTTGTCACAGTGTTGACTCAGTGTACATTAAAAGCGGGAACTAAAGTCATAAACACGTTCAATTTCCTAAAGTTTGTTGCATTTAATTTATTGTATAATAAACAGCGTACTAAAACCCTCGTGTGAAAGTGCTAATGCAAGTGAACATTAGATTCATCAATTATTTTGTAGTGTCAAGACTTCACCCAGTATAGTCTCAGTAAACGTTAAAAGCGATTCGAAAGCACAGGACGTAAACAGTTTTGGATACAATACATTTACAATCAGTTCTGATACAGTCCGCTAGGGGCGCTAATTGGAAATGTATGGGCAAATACGTAAACAAATACAAAAACAGTAATTTTTGTAAAAACGGAAAAACTCATACTAAGGGGACTGGTCTGTGGATTCAAATTTGGAAAGGTTACATTTAATTGTGTTCCATAAAACTGTGAATTAAACCGCGTTTGAAAGTACTAATATAAGTTAACATACGATTCAGTAATTATTTAATAGTGTCTTAACACGGTATCGATTCAGTGAACGTAAAAACCAATTCGAGAGCACAGTGCGCGAACAACACGTTCAAATTCTGAGAGGTTGTTGCAATTAATTTGGTTGAACAACCTGTTTCCTGCCAGCATTAGAACGTCCTGTTAACGCAACTAAACACGCGAATGGGACGGCAATTAATTCACGCTGCCAACCTCCAGTGTCGACAGTTGGCAAACGTTATGGATTTCGGGGAACAGGCTGTTGAACAACACGTTCAAACTCATCGAGCCTGTCGCAACTTGCAATTGATTTGAAGCACAACGTGTGCTGGTAAGACGTTCTGTGGGTTGGAAATTAATTACCGCTGCCAAGAACAACGTTGCGCAAACATACATAACGATCCTTACATGTGAATCACCGTTAAATTCGTAGTAATACGAGTAGTCATCATCATATTGTAGAGTAGAGATCATATTGAGTTGGAGTAAATATTGCTGCGTATGAAAACTTAATTTTCACTTGTTTTAACTGTAAGGGAAAAGATCGTGAAACCTGCACGTCTGAGAAATTTATTAATAAATCTCAAAGGTATATGAAATCAACCAATACGAACTTGGCCAGCGCGTTGGACTATGATAAGCCAAGGATTAGGATCCTTCTAATTCTAAAAGGAGACTTGTGCCCAGTAGTAATTGGTTTACAACAAAATGTTGCTTATTTTGTTGTTAGTTGAAGTTAGATAAAGTTTATACCTACTTGTTTTGTGTTGCAAAAATATGTATAGATTGTAGAGGTCGTTAGAATTCATTAGCTGAAACAACGGGCCCGCATCCGGTCGTCCTGTTTACGTACTCGTAACTGAACACGGGAATGGGGCGCGGTAATTACTACGCTGCCGAACTCACGGTGCCGACACTCAGGAAATAACATTAGCGATTGTGGAACTTAGGACGCTGAACATGTTCGAACTCATAGAGCATGTTGCAACTCATTTCGAGTTTTTTTAATTATTTTTTTACGCCCTACAGCTAACGGATTTTAACATTTGAGATGTCATTGGACTTTTAAACACTTGAGTTACGTTTTTTTATAATATTTATCTGATGCTGTTACTCTAAGTGATTTGACTTACTTTATCAAATGTAGCATATATAATACAATAAATGAGACTGAAACATGATAAAACATAAAATTTTATTTTACTTAGCACGGCATGTATTGCGTCTTTAGTTTTTATGTAATTATAATAATATGAGTATGAATAAAATTTATTTAATAACCCAAACAATGACTTCATATCACACATGGCAAAAACTGTCACGTGTACACAATCATGTGTGTACAATACAGTCTAGGAGTTAAAAGACACCTGAATAACCACATAACAAATACATCCATTATTATTTTAACTTTGGATAGGGTCAATGTTGTGTTTCAGACACATTAATGTTGAATGATTGTTGTTTATTGTGAAAATGTTATTTTATGATGACATTAAAGAAAATGTTGGTTGGTAATCTAACTTTTGATTAAATATTGGTGGTGTAGTTTGACGTCACAGTCTACGAAACGTTTTCAAATTGTCGTAATTACGTAAACTAATTCCGTTTAAATTAATTCCATCTCTTTTTGTTTTTGTTCACGACGTACAGGTTTTTGACAGGCTTTCACGGCAAAGGCGATTCATTATTTTTAGTTATAATGTAAAGACAATAATATTGTCAAGTATTTAAAGCTTTACTTACATCTTATAGGTATATAAAATTCTCGTGTCACAATGTTAGTTACCGTCCTCCGAAACGGCTTTACCGATTTTCACCGAATTTTATATGGATATTCAGTAGGTCTGAGAATCGGTTACTATCTATTTTCATACCCCTAAGTGATAAGGGTTGTTCACCCTTAACAATTTTTTTACTTTTATACTTACGCAGTAAACAATAGTTTATTTTTTTGCTCGTAACCGACCGATTTGCGTAGTTACCTACGTTCTAGTTATAAGGCAAATAATAAGGCGTGTAAGTGTCGTTTTGTAATGGTAGTTTAGCTCTACAAAATATTTTTGCAATTCTAAAAGCGCTTTACACGCCTAGTGGTGGACTGTTAAGAATCACTGACATGTATTTCCTGTAGTAGTGTGATACTAATTTACGTAATAGTAAAGTTTATATTTTAAAACGAATTATAACTTAAAAAACATAGTTACAAATTTAGTTTTTCACTAAGGTGTTATAGAGGGCGATTGAGATATAAATAGCCATGGCGCCTTTTTCACAGCAATCTTTATTTATTGTTAATTGTAACTGGGAATTTTTAATTTCTACAAACTTTAATTATACTTTTATCTCGACTCTGAAAAGTCTTACTCTCTGAAGGAATAAAAAAGTAGTAATATTAGTTACCATTTTTTATAGGTATTTGAAAAATAAATATTTATCAAAAAGTAGGTACTTGTCAGGCACTAGTCTCGTTATCATAATTTATAAACGCTAATGGATGAATGACATACAAATATTGTACATGTTATTATGTAACTTGTCTACGAAAGTTTACATGTAACATTCAACTGACGTTGCCTTGATATATAGAAATAATTCAAATAATGGACAGCTCTCAAATAAACGTTTGTTTCAAATGTAAATACTAAATATTATTGCAATGATTCAGTTATATGTTTAATATGCATGTTTCATTGGTGAAACTTATTTACATATTATATTTGTGTAGGTATCTTTATGACTAATTGTCAATTTGCAATCGACTAATTTGCGAACTCTTATAGTTTGAAAAGTAGATACGTAACAATTTAATAATGTTAATGGGGTCTCGTGTTGAGGATTCAAGCTCTTCTTGTGATTGGATATAAATTACTGAAGACATATTATTAATAAATTAATAAATTTTATTACAAGGACTATTAATGTTCAATTTTTTTTTTATAATATACGAGTAGCAGACGAGCATGCAGTCCACCTGATGGTATGTGGCTACTGCCGCCCATGGACATCTATAATCAACCCCAGATAGGATTAGATATTCCTACCTGAGGTCGGCCTCAGATGCGCCGCTACCCCTGAGGACTAAGCTGGAACGCCTCGGAAAAATCTTGTCTCCCTTACCACACCCTTCAAAACGGAACACAGCAGCGCCCAAACACTGCTGTTATTAGGTAGAAATAGGTGTGGCGGTGGTGCCGCCGGAGTCGGACCACAAAGGGTTCTACCACCGTCTCTTTTTGTGATAGGATATAAAATACTCAAGACATATTATTGATAAATTTATACATTTTATTACAAGGAATATTAATGTTCAATTACATTCATATTTATCTGGATTCAAAATTCAACTAATTAACATAACACCGTTTGCACTTAATTTTCCACCATGCCATCGTACCACGGAAATAATGACGTCGTTACTAAAATAGGTTAGAATTGATTATTACTAATAAGCGTATATTAGAAGAATAGTATAAGTATACCTACAACCTTGCTACATCCTTCAAATAAGAACACCTAAGATTTACATCATTGTTACATAAGTGCCACTGATGCCTTCGCATAATTCGTACACCTTCAAAACCTGGATCTTTATATTAATTTATTTACTCAGCAGCACCTATTTAATACTCTCAAAATTCAATACCAAAATCTAATATCTAACATAAATTCTTTGTCGACAGCCGAACCGCCTCCGCTAGTGAATGTGACGGTGCACGCGTCAACAATCCTGGCGCTGATCCTGTGGAACGTGGGTGGTGACGGCGGCCACCCCATCATAGACTTCACGGCGCAGTACCGCTCCGCAGCGCCGGTCAACGGCTCCCTGGAGCCCTGGCGGCCGATCAGCCCCAACCACATTAGTCCTAACTCGGTAAGATTGGGTGCCGGAAACGACTACTTTGGTAATTAAAATGACAGGTGACAAATTACCCTGGAGAAGCTCACCTGGGCGGAGCCCGAAGGGGCAACGCGCTAAGAGGACTCCGGTTGCGTTCCTTTAGAGATCCCGGAGCCCTCTACGCAGCGCCGAGGACGGCCACCGGGCTTTCGAAGGTTTCCCCCTCGAAAACAAAAAAAAAATGGTGACAAGTTACCCACAGTGGCTCGGCAATAGTAATGGTGAAAGTTCTTCGCATTTAATGTAGATATGATTTTAGAGACTGTAATGCGAATATAAGATGCTTTGACTTCAAATGAATCAAACGACAGTCGAATTTTGATTTGAATAAAATAATTGTAGCTTAAAATCCGTATTAGTTTGTATACAAGCTGTTTTTTGGAAAACTGATATCTTGGGCTAAACAGGAATGAGCGTTGGATAATGCTTACGTAACACTTTCTATACTCACTGTCCTATACCGAAATCCCTGTGTCTGGGAGTAACAAAAACTAGTATATAAGCACTGGTCACAGAATAGCCATTTAAATTAATCAAATAAATGTCAGCCTCGCCGGGATTCAAACAGGGGTCTCTGCGTGTAAGACCAGAATCACGCTCGCGCTATGTGAATCATGGAATCGCCGTCATAAATACGAGTATCTGACTATCATTCTGATGTTAAATTTAGTACACGATGTAGAGCTTTTGGATATAAAACTGTTATTTACAGCCTGTAACTGACCTTTCGTGGTCAGTCCGAAAATAGGTAAGGAATTTCGGATTATAGTATTTTCTATCTTTGAATGTTTGGATATTTCATATTTGATCGATATAGATTTGATCATTCATAAAATGCATATTTTGTCATTTTTTTCCGAATAGCAAACGAGCATATATTCCAACTGATAATAAGTAGTCACTGTTGTCCATAGAAATGTATTAGATGCTTTCATCCACAGATGCATTGCTAACCCTGTGGACTAAGTAGGAATGACTCGTGTAAGTGTCTCATACTATCACACTTTACCGGCGGAACCACTGCTAATGCGTCTTTCTGTCTAATAACAGCAATGTTAAGCGCTGCTGTGTACTTGAAGGATGTGCTAAGGTAGTCATATTTTCCGAAGCATTCGTAATCCTCAGGAGTAGCGTCGCGTCTGTTGCCGACCTCAGGTAGGAATGTAATCTTATCTGGGGTTGAGTACAGATTTCCCTTGGCGGCAATAGGCACTTACCATTACATGAACTGCATGCTCGTCTGCTATTCCTAAATTATAAAAAGACACTTTTCAAACAACTTCACAGCAACATCTTGCTGATAATAAGCAGTAACGGCTGTGGCGGTGGCGTCTCCGGAGTTGAATCACGTTTGGTTCTAACGCGTAATAACATCATCTAAGTTAGACTAAAGAAACCCGCTTGTACGTTTCCAGCGGCAGATAGACGTGTATCACTTGGAGCCGAACGCGTCGTACTGGTTCCGCGTGTGGGCGACCAACGTGCTGGGACCGGGGCCGCCCGTGGAGGTGCTCGCCACCACGCTCTTCACTGACCAGGAGGCAGGTGGGTGGTGCCAGGCGTGGCGAACTTTTGTTACTCGACAAGGTGGGCCACGGGATTGTAGTGGTATCGAAATTTTCTAAACTAGTGCAGCACAGACGATTCCCAGGCAGAGATCACTTGGCGAGAAATTTGCCAAACAAGGTACAGGGTTGCTGGTGGATAAATTAGTTAGGTGTAAATAAAAAATAAGAAGTGATGCCAATCATAATGACCAGATAGGTGAAGAATTGTTAATTTGGGTGACATAAAAATGCCTCACTAAATCGTACATTTTGGGATACTACCAGGTAAGTACATCGATGACATGTACTGTAAGATCGAGTTAATTTCAAATAACTAAATTATGCTCATTAGCACCACTATTTCCCTGCAAAAAACTTTGTAGCGAATATGATTATTAGCTATTTATGGCACTGATCTTATTGTCGTCCTGTAGCATTAGTTCCTGATCTAATTTCGCTGTACAGTCAACACTCGCAAACACCTAACAAAAAAATGCAAGTATTATGACAAACATTTGCATTGTGCTTGCGTATCTAATCCACATGTCCAACATGTCCACAGAGCTGTACAAGCACTTCCTGGAGGGCGCCGAAACCTTCGACACGCGCACGTGGCTCGCCGCCGTGTGCGTAGTGATGGGCACGCTCGCCGTATTAGCGGCGGGCACGTGCGCGGTGCTCTGCCGCGAGTGGCGCCGCCCAGGTGAGCCCGCGCCCAACCCCTAGCGGACGCACCCCACACGACTGCCGCGCCTGTACTTCCTGTTCAACTGATGTTAGGTTAGGTTAGGCGGTCGGTCCAGTCGAATGGGGTTTGTGTGTCGTGGTAGCTCGAAAGTGCGTTAATTCGGTCGGAATCTAGTAATGGATTTTAAATATAGTACACGTAGGTCGATAGGTTGTATCGATTAAATGAATCGATGTTGATAAGTGTGTGTAGCGAGAGAGAATATATCAACATCGATTTTGTCGATAAATTAATCGATTGATATGGTTGTAGAAATGTAGATCATTGCAATTATCTTTCGATATCGATTAAAACTGATTGATCGTTGGAAAACGTATCGATAGTTCAATAGATTGTTAATGATTATCGTTAAATATCGCTTAAAATAGGTGATCGATAATTCATTCGAAAACGAATCAATCGATTGATTTTATTTTTGAGAACCAATGGAATCAATATCGTATCTATTGTACTACAATAGATATTATTATTTAGGTGATTTTAGGTTGTATGGTAGCGTCATTCGGATTGGTAATACATTATATATTGCTTGATATTAGAAAGATAAAATGTAGGACCTTTAGATCGTATTATGTAACACTCGAATATAAACGTGAACGTTCGACAAAGGAACAAAAATTAACATAGAATAAAGCCAAAACCGTATTATTACTGCCTCATTTTACTACCAAATGAAAATTCATTCTTTGGCTCATGAATAATAAAAATAAATCTTGTATTAGGTAAATGATAACTTTGAATTTTTCGATATGATTCAAAAATCCGAACACCACTAAGCCACACTCAAAACCGTGAAAGTTTTGATGAAACGAACAATGAAAGGAATATATTTCCTGCCAATTTTGCCATATTTGACAATTACTTCATACTAAAAGTCAATTTTCCATCTCGATAGGCAAAACTAGGATAGATTGAGTATTAATAAAGTTAGATTATTTATCATTTGAACGGGTGGCGTGGTGCCACAAGATAGTTTAAGCAACAGTTTGTCTTAAGATAACAGTTAGAGCACACTCGCCCGTTTCAAGTACTGCTTAGTGTTTCTCAGTAGCTCCTCATCTCTAGTGTTTTAGTAATCTATTCCTTAGTGTTCGAGTGTATTCTTATGTGACATGTCATTTGACTGTCAAAGTGACACCTGTCAAGAGTTGAGGTTGAGGGCAGAATTGTCGATTATCGATCGATTTAATTAATCGTAAAAAATGTTTGATCATATGCAGCTAAACAAGAATGAGGTTTTAACTTTTTATAAAAAATATTGATTGCGACAATAAAATATTGGGCAGTTATCAATTTGAACAAAATCTGTCAGTACGTACTGAACAAATATATTCCAATTAATAAGTTCTGAAGAGTAAGTTAAATAGTAATTAAATGCAACAATTGTAGTTATTATTATTAACATAGAATACCTAATACATTCCTATCATAATAAAAACATATTTAAGCATAATATATCGAGTAATACTAGAATATAAATATGAAAAAATATTCTTTCAAATTATAATAATTTTAACGCGCTAAATCCAGCTAAGAATTAGAAAATTAGGGTTAGATTTAAAAAATAATAATTAAAAATTATAGTGATATGATAAATTTGTTGTAGTGCCAATTCGATTTGGGTTGCTAGTTGCGAAAATTCTTCCATTTACATAATTAGGGGTAGTAGATTTTTTTATAAAATTAAAAATTTTATTATTAGCTTTTAATGATGGGACCGAAGGTGCTATGCGTTGATATTCTTATAGACTCTATATTAATGGTGTTAAAAATTACCAAAAAAAAAACAAATGGTTAATTCGCTTTACATATTTCATCTTCGCTGTATCGCTTAGCATTTAACATTAAGGATATTATAGGGTCAGGCCATGGTAAAGATGTCTAGAGATATGGGGAGAGAAAAATATTTTTAGTGGTTGAACTAAAATACAACAGTTTTCTACTATTCAATTTGTATATTGTTACCTTGTGCAAATTGCAAAACAAACTTCTCTCGTGATATTAAAAAATGTTATTAGGTTTGTCGAATCTATAATGTATATTCCGACATCCGCTATCTATCTTTATATGCGATCACCGTACTTCGTGACAATCTATTTTAGAAGTATACAATCATTGCTTCTAAAGTGGTATATCGTATGCTTTCTATTGCAATATGAGTAGTCCAATATGTAATGATTAATGAATAACTTACATATGTAATGAATAATTACAATATTTGTATTTAGAATTTGCTATATATTGTAATTATTACATTTCATTAAGGTACTTTCATAATACATAATTAAAAATAAATAACTACGAGTACGTTTTGGAAAATTTAAATGAATCTCTAGACACTTTTGTATTGGCCTGCTAAGTTTTATTATAAAGACATTTATTATAGGTTACGGACCAAAACAATATATAATGTCAATTAAGGTTTAGGGCGATTCGACCGAGAAGCAATCTTTATAGTACAATCTCAATATACACGCAGATATAATCTTTGTTATATTAGGCTTAAGGAATATTATCGTATGGCTTAGCCGTATATAGTTTATTATTATTATATAGCTTGAAAGTTTTATCTACTTGCCGATAAGGAATTAAAAAATAGGTTATATTAATTTAGAGATGGTAGTTTAGAAGATTCTTTGGTCATTGATAAATTGCTTGCTTAAGTTAGTAATGGAGACATTTCACTAAATTTGGGTAATTAAAAATACACGTATTTAGCGATTTTAAAAATACCAATGGTAGTTGAAAACGTTTCTAACATCATTGGCTATAAAACCATGTATGGAAAATTTACTAAATAATCTTTATGCAGAAGAGTAATTAAATATTTTGTTGACTTGCTGAAAATAATTTCTGGTATGTTTCAAGTAGCCTTTATTAGATAATAATAGAATTGTCTATAATCTATAATTTTACTAAGAACATTATATAATCAGCTGGCACTAAGAATTATGCATAAGTTATATAAATAAGAAGTTCAATTAAATAATAATTTTAATAGTATTTCTAAATTAATTATGAAGCGTTTCTTTTAAAATATAAATGATAAATTTCTAGAGTAAGATTAGCTTAAAGTTTCAAACAATTAATTAATGTAGTGTTTCTTATTATCTCAGTATAGATTTTATCTCAGTAGTATACGAGAATATCTTGCCAAGTTAATAGTTTATTTAAAAATATGATAAATACAGATAATATTACTTTGGTTTATAGGAACCATAATCAAAGTTTCTTTTAGAACCTCAACTAAAGAACAATTCAATTTGTATACTTAATCTAATAAATACATGAACGGACTTTACGTGTAAAATGTATTTAAAACTCACTTAACAGTGCCTTCAACATCTTTGACTTGAATTTATAAAGTTTATAAATAAATTCAAATGCTAAACCTATATACCTCGCCACTCTATGGCCGATAAAATATATGATATATACAAGCTACAAGAATATTTCTAATTGTAAAACAAGAAATATACCCCTAATTTCCTTACAAACAATACTTTTCTTGATAAGGAGTTGAATCATTTATTATCAATATGATCTTGGATAAAAGAAAAATATGCCAAAAAAGCTTAGCTAGTTAACTTTTAAGCTCAAGCCTTTATAAACAATAATTCTATTCTTATGACTATAGGACCACTTCTCATATTCGGACCACTTTTAGTAAAAGCTTAGTCCGGTAGCTTATTCTACTGCACACTTATATTATAGTATCTTGTATTAAATTGTCATTATCTCTGAACTATATATAAGTAATTAGATGAGTTATAAAAAATAATACTATGCTATTGTTTAAGTTACCTTATGTAACCTTAGTACTTTGAATATAAAATCTCTAGGAATTATAAAATAAAGACTAGAACCAAAACACTAAATAAGCATACGCACAGTTTGATTATGTTAGGCTTTACACAAATTGAAATAATTGTGAAGAAACGGAATAACATGAAAAATATACTACATCCCAATCTATTTGCGGGCCTTCCCATTCGCTAATAATCGATAGTACTGATTTTGAGCCTGAAGGATTTCCATAAATAATTTTCATTAAGTTATATATGAAGGTGGTAGAACCCTTTGTGGTTCGACACCTATTTCTATCTCATAACAGCAGTGTTAGGCGCTGCTGTGTTCCGGTTTGAAGGGTGTGGTAAGGGAGACAGACTTTTCCGAGGCATTCCAGCTTAGTCCTCAGGGGTAGCAGCGCATCTGTGGCTGACCTCAGTTAGGAATATCTAATCCTATCTGGGGTTGATTACAGATGTCCATGGGCGGCAGTAGCCACTTACCATCAGGTGGACTGCATGCTCGTCTGCTCCTCCTATATATATATATATATATATATATATATATATATATATATATATATATATATATATATATATATATATGTGTGTGTGTGTGTCACATCGTGGTGCAGGCAGAGTAACATCAACATGATGCATGAGCTGAGAGATTCGGGTCCGATTCCCGGCAAAAGTAAATATTTGTGTGGCGCAGAGATGTCTGTTTCAAACCCTAATGGGTTTCTAGTGAATTTCTAAGAATGATGACCAATGACCATATTGAGTAATATTAAGCCCATCTTTTTACAATGTAATTAAAGTTGAATTCTAATCATAATCATAGTCTAGTGATAAATAGTTTTTAGATTTCCCTAGATCACCATCAGCGGAAATGCTTGGCGTAGTGCTATGAAGCATTTTAATATACCACATAGTTCAAAATTTTAAGCGATTATTATTATAGATTTAAGACAACTTTCTATTTTAGGCGCATCTAAAATTTTTGAAATTATTTTAAAACAGCTATAAATATACGTACCGTTCATAAAAAAGTTCTTTTACAGTACATTTTTATGGACGGTAACTACCAGCTGTTTACGTACAAAGATGCAAGTGGCGCCATCTTTTGAAAATTTTATTGAAAATAACAGAAGCTCGCTCCTGTAACTCGATTTTACGCAGCTTATTTTCATTCATGATAATTCTGCTTCGCTTTCATAATTTTAGAATAAACGTAGCGTACAGCAGCGAGATTCTCCAATTTGTTCGAATCTATCCGCATGACTCGCATCTTCCCGAGGTCTGATTTTTATACGCTGTATTTTACTCATTTTTATTCATTCGAATTTTTCTTCTTTCCCTTCTATCGCACTGGCTTGGAACGCACGCTTGGACTGCGGGGCTGCACACTAACAAACAAATACACATATACACGGTGATGGTATGTATTAACCTAACCTAACCCCGAATCCATCCTAAACTAACCAAAAACAGAGAACGGTGACGAGCAAGATGTTATAGAATTAGTGCCTAACATTATCCTGAATCCCGGGTTCATGGAGTCGGATCCCGTTCGACCCCGGGAGCGCGAGGCGTCCATCATCAAGTGCAGCGAGTGCCCCGGGCCGGGCAAGCCCCGGCGTGTCTGATTCTCGTCTCTACTCAACCTAAGAATATTCTATCTCACTGATTCCGGATTGTTGTCATGACTATAATGAACTTTAGTCGTAAATTTAAAGCGAATGTTGTGATTATTTCTTGTGTTAGTTTCGTTTTGGTAGACACAGTTGAAGAAACTTACAAAACAAACCATTTTAATGTCAGAACACATTTTTATTGTACTAAATGTTTCATTTTAATACACTATATTAACAGTTCAGAGTTACGAAAGCAATATGTAATGTTTTATTTTATTTATTTTAAACTTTAAAATATCACAATTAGTTTATTTAAATAAGCTTCAATTTTGTCTTCCAAACGAATACGACCACTGAAATATCAACTCAATTATTTTTCTACGGATTGTAATTAGGCTTTTGCCTTGCGCTTGACAAAATAATCATACAAAATGTAAGCATTTTAAAGGTGCCACATATTGTACGCTTACTACTAATTTGAACATGGTCAAAAACTTTGATATTATTGATATACTTTATTTTGTTGTGCAACAATAATATGACTTAAATGTGTCTCACACTTTAGACACTTTGAAATAAAAACGTTGTGACGGTTTACTTAAATCAATTTGTTTGGAAATATTACTAGATTGCAATAACTTTTGGAAAACTGACTTTCCATTAAAAATATGAACGTATATGGCCTTAATTGTTAGTAAGCATGCAATATGTTAGTTCAGATATTATATCGAAAATAAAATGGCCCAAGGGTAATGGCGGACATATCATCAGTGCTATGTAAAGATTATTTTTGTCATTGAATTGGAGTGATAGAATATTCTATGGATTGTATGATACCTATTAAATAGCTAATGCGCTTCATGCGATTTAAAAAATGTACGGCCAAATTATTTTTCCAAAATCATCTCACCATAAAATTGATTTATCTATTTTTTAACATAAAGACATAACATATCTTGAATGGTTGTTTTTTGTGGCAAAATTAAAAATAAAGTGTTGTTATGCACAATTAATATTTAAGACTGTAATAATCTGTAAATATGTGGCAGTGTTTTTACCGTTTGACTCGACAAAGATATCAGTATTTTTAGATGCAATGGAAGAAGGTGCATTACCTAAATAAAAAGAAATTTTGGAAAAATAATTTGCCAATCAGATAGCTTGTACCTTACCACTAAGAGAGAGATTTTTTTAGTACTGTAAGCGTTTCGTATTAAAATAGTGTTGAGGTTGCCATTTTAGAAAAAAATAACTGTAGTGTTACCAGCTATTTAGTTCAAAATAGTTTCAACACGAACTGAAGCTTGCATTTACTTTTGATAAAAATGTATACATAGTTATAGCATAGATATGTAATACAATTGTTTTCCCCTCTGGCAGCCCCAACGTCCCTGTGTGACGTAAATTTTGAAAAATATTGCTTACCGTTTTAAAATAAAATTGTTAATGTTGCTAGTTGTAATAATGATTATGGTAAATGGTAAATTTAATTGTGTATTTTTTGCAATATTTATTATATATATTTTTGTAACGGATCTCATGTAATTAGTAGTGTAGATTATGAAAACAAAAAAGAAACTGTAATTCTTTCGTTGTTATTTTTTAATGTGATTTTTACACTGTGATTTTTCCTTCCATAGTATGGTCTCTTGGTTAGTAACGAAATCATTGGGAATTATTATACGAAGATATGTATGTATATAAATATATTAATTATAGGTAATTGGAGACTGTTGCTACGTTGCACAGGTGGTGTATATGCAGTAGTGTAATATATGTAGTCCTATTTGTCAATGACAGCTTCGACTAACACACCGCTTCGTACCTGTGTGGTCAGCATCAGAACACTGCTTTTAAATTGATAACTAAAGCCTATTGTAGTGTTACCAGATGACAATATGGTAGTGGATATTCATATACATAAATTCATGTTGAATTGATAGTTTTCGTGACACTAGAAGGCAATGATGCACGAAAATATATTGAGCGGGTTCTTGTTCTGATTTGTCATGACTGACCAGGTGTACTCTATACGCACGATATCCGAAGTTTCGTCCGAAATTTCGAATCATTATGACAAAATTATTTTCGGATGGATCCGAAACTTCGTTGACTAATTTGTTACATAGACCTTGCAGATTCATGTAACATAGAATTATACAAGTATTATGTGCTCTTCAAAGAAATTTACTTGTTAGTCATTTTGCGTTAGTCATGACTTATTAATAATAAGACCCGTATTAGGTAAGTATTACGAATGAGATTTAAAAGTTGTTGTCGGTTGTAGAGTGGTTTATTTTTATACGCAACGTGTAAGCATATCAGGGGAGCCTTAGAAACTAAAGAGATTATAATATGAAATATATTGAAATATAAATATATGTATAAAAATCTGAAATCTTCCTTCCCCTTTCCAAGCTCGCATTGTTAGGACAAATGTAAGAATATTTGCAGGACAAAAGGTTTAGTTAGTTACATCACGATTCTTCGGACAATAATTATGACAAGTTAAATCAGCTCACATGCTACTTAGCGTTCCCAATGACCGTCATCCTTAACTTGAGGTAGACATAAAACCGTGGATACAATGGTCGATAAGTGGAACGTGCCCTTCACAGTAAAATTTGTCGGTTCCGTTGTTAAAATGTAGATTAAAAAATCATTGTTAAATTTTGAGTAACTGTCAATTATAGTTCACGTCTTGTTCTAACGATGCGAACTACCCTGCGACTTCCTCCTTCCGAAGCCTCATTGCCTTTCTGTGTATTCACTACCTATCTCTGTAGCTGTGTATTATGTTGTCTTCTATGTATTCGTAGGCCTACCGGCTGGTGGTGTTTGAATTATGATTGTGTATGTTATATTTGATTTGTTATAGCAAGTTTTATTTAGTATTAATTTGTTAAATTATAATTGAATTAGTTTGGTTTGCAAAACCTTATTGTAAAGTTCGCTTACTTGTATTACTTTTTGGTATGTAAATTAAGAATACTATGCGCAAAAAATTATGCTCCTAAACATAAAATATCATTTACTATCATATAATATTGGGGTTAATCATTTGCATGTGATAAGAGTTCTACGAACCATCTGATTCCAAGACTTTTGTTACCTTAGTTGACCATAGATGGCACTACAAAAGTATACTTTATTGTACATTTCTTAGTAGAAATAATCATGGAGACTTTATTATTATCAGACAAATACAACAATTTAAACACTGCCAGCCGTGGGCTCCAAAAAACTGATATTCCTAATCGCGTTGTGCTTGCGAAACGAATAGTTTAAGAGATGTATGTATATGTATATATATATGTATATATCTGCAATTATCGTTAACTGTCCGTCTGTCGCAGCTCGTGCTATCGTGTCAATTACGTGTTCGTCTGTCCGTGCTCTAGTGCTTCTACCGCTACAGTTGCTGCACTTTATATGTATATATATTTCTTGTATGCGGACTATGTTGATGTCGTTTTGGGCGTTGGTGATAAGAATAAAAGCCACAAAATAGTTCATGACACAATGAAATACGTATGTATGATTTAAAAAGTAAAAATTTCAAACACGTTATTCACAGCATTTAACCGCACTCCTAGTCCATAGGGATACATGGGATCTAAATTGATTTTGTATCGTTCCGAAATATGTACAATAGTCCTTTAATGGAAACACGAATAGCACCGCTTTGCATAACTATAACATTTTATGTAACTACTAGCTGACCCGGCAAACGTTGTGTTGCCATATGAATAAAAAAATGTTAAGGGTGAACGACCCTTATCACTTAGGGATATGAAAAATAGATACTGAATATGCATATAAAATTTGGTGAAAATCGGTAAAGCCGTTTCGGAGAAGTACGGTATCTAACATTGAGACACGAGAATTTTATATATAAGATAACGTTCTATAA
Organism: Epargyreus clarus; assembly: GCF_041222505.1. Lineage (NCBI taxonomy): Eukaryota > Metazoa > Arthropoda > Insecta > Lepidoptera > Hesperiidae > Epargyreus > Epargyreus clarus. Next base: position 14,435,899 of record NW_027332212.1, read on the forward strand.
TTTCTTGCACGATCAATGGTTACATAAGTAACAGTTAGTGGCTTAAGTGAAAAATATTTAAAAGATTATGCATAATTATATTTCAATAAACATAAAGATCCTGTATATTATAATATTACCAAGTAATCCAAAACGACATTGACATCTGCTAATCATCACATATATTCTAAGACACGATTAACTATAAGACGTAGTATATATGTATAACATAAGGTTATTTTTGTATGAAACGACACTAACTTTGGGGTAGCGTAGTCGCATGTTGAAATGTTCACGAATGGTCAAGACTGTTGATCGTTTTGTCTCTTCCCTATTATAATAAATTAATTAACTTCTTTTATATGAGAACTATCTTTAAAGTTATTTGAAATGTACAAAGATACTACTGTTTACTAACGAATGTGTTATAAAGTGACGACCGCTGTATATGTTTTTCGCTCACACGTTATAGAGATTGAGCGAGAGGTAAATACAAATGTTGCCATTTTGAAATACAATTCTTATTGGGTTAAGTGTGGTGAAAAGTATTCATTAAAGTAAACTAAGTGAAGTGGATATTAAATTTGTCTGGATCATTAAATGGATTACAGTCAACAATCTTGATATTGAAATTGGCTTATGTTTTTGGCATTTTATACTTAGCGGGTACTGTTTTCATTGGAAATGGGTGCCGCTGAGTATTTATATTTATGTGTCAATGTATCATGATCGACTGTGGCAAGTAATTTGTATTAATACTTATGTATGTATGTTAATTTTCCCTTAAAAACAATTTAAAAAATCCCTTAAAATTTAGTACTCATATTAAAAACGATTAATTAAAGTTTAAAATTTCTAAATTATATTCTTAGTTTAACGCACATTGACGGAATGGTCGAAAAGTTCCGAATCTAGTTTTTTGGACCCGTTACAAGCCATGAAAGATAAGAAACCTTTGAAATTAATATATTTCCTTTTATTCGTGTATTTTTGAAACACCTTTTTTATATGTGTTGTTTATTTTTTTTTCTTAACTCGTTTTTTTCATAATTACTTGCCACTTTCGATACAAAATAGTGCACGTTGAAAACTACAGCTAAATTAATTAAATGAATGGTTAGTGTGTAAGATTTGTTCGTGTAGACATTTTGTACGCTAGCGTAGTGGTTCGGCGAGTAGCGAGAGTCAAGACTGGTGAGGGGTGACTCGACTGGATCAGGTACTGCATGCAGGTATACCATACCTTACAATTAACACATTATTTAAACTAACCTTTTACAATTAAAAATCTAAAGTTGCCACATTTCATTCACGAGTTAAAAATAAAAAACAAATGATAGATAAATAATGTTGCCACTTTGGATTAAAAATATTGTAACGTTGCACATAAAATTGGCTATGTTAAATGACGCTTTCTTCACTGCTCTTAAATTTACCTGTGGGTAACGAAAATCTAAATCTATCGTTCAGATCTGCTTGGTTATATACAGGTATAGTGATACCGATCAAACACGCAGATTTCATAGTATTTCCAATTACAAATTCAGGTAAATGTGTATGTTTTCTAAAAAGTTTCAAAGTTTGTTACCAAACAGAGTTATAATGAAGCGCTTTGCATGTTTCTTATTATTATTACCACAATAACCACTTTGATGAAACTTTGTACAAAAATAGTGCCACCTTGTATTCTTAACTTTGCATGCATCACAGAGCTTTCGTATTATCTTTCTTAACGTCAACACTATTTATTTAAAGTGCTCTAAAGTCAGTATATTTGTATATTTAACTATATTTGAGTAAAGCACACGGGAGTGACCCACTGCCACACCTATTTCTAAATCAGTTTAAGGATCAGAGGCGCGTTACAATGTAAAGAAGTATAAAAGTCATGTTATTCCGTCTCTTACAACTTTTCTATGCCTCCTTCAGTAAGTAATTATGAGCAATGAAATACTAAAATCGACATATACGAGTAAAAGAAAAGCAATATATGCATTCCAATTTATTTATTACTAATAAATGCAATATTTATTCTAAGGAAATAATAATTTACATAATAACGTTAAGTGTCTTAAACTTGGAACATTAGTACATTTTGTACGAATATATCACTTATTTTGTCATTTGTCTGATTCATATCAACATCACTTTGCTGTATGTAAACACAGTAAATATCTGACTAAATTATGTGTAATGTTAAAACTTAACGCTCCTTTCAATTTTTGCGAGGCATCTTACAACTAAATTTGAATATCAATCTATGGGACGACCATAACGTGGCGGCTCTATACCATATTGTACCAACACAATATGTATATGGCTTGCTTACAAGCACCAATTACAATATGATGACTTTGTGCAAACATATTTCTTAGAGATCACGACGTATTTGTAGCCGGGTTGACCATACAGCACGCATAGATTATATTTGAAATTTGTTGTTGAATATTGCTAAGTGATGTTGATATGACAGCAGACAGCAATATGGTGATGACCTTCAATTCAGTTATTACTCACATTTAAGGGGAAGATAAAAATGATACAAAATCGTCACGCATCCAAAGAAACGTCTAGTTTCACTATGATCTTGTGAAGAACGTTTTACTTTATATTAAAGTAATAATATATTTTAGGTTAAGGTCGCCTTTTTATAAGCACGTCCATGAATTAGGGCAGCGAATGTTTATTATTATTTTGCCAATGTATTTCTAATCGCTAAGTGTATGTTACCAAGATATTTTATTGATTGGCAATATTTTTCTATCGTATAAGTATTTTAAGGCTAGTGTAAAGACTTGACCGGAATTGTAAGGCAGAATAGATTGCGTGCGTTTGCCTACTTCTCTGTATTAAAAAAATGTTTTTTCGCGGTTCGACACATCATCTGTAGCGTTTTAAAAATAAGTGATATAATATTTTAATGAAAGAGTAAACACTTCATCTAATCATTTTGAATATGGAATAAAAAAGAAATTATTGATAAAGCTTTTCGTGTCATGGCTGAAATTATAATATTTGACATGTTAAGAATAACGAATATTTTTTAAAAGCAACCCTGTAAAAATTTATGGTCCACATAATGTTGCCATTCTTAAAATTAAACTTATAATTCAGTAAAAACAACGAGAAGAGGCTTTATTTATTCCAATCTTTCTGTCCTTCTGGTCGCCCCTGTAACCTAAGTTAGTGTTATACAATATCCGGCAGTACGCAACCGTAGACGGAACCAAACGCTTTATATGTTCAACCTTACTATGGAATATAGATAGAGAATGCATCATAGCACCATAATGATAAGTTGCTTTGTTCACTGCAATACTGCGTATAAAATTTTCACACTTGCAAATCAACCTATGTCAAAATATGTTGCAAATGATTGTATTCATAGTAAAATTTATATTGATAATCATAAGCGTTTGATGAAAAACACATTATGCATCTGTACACCTCAAAATAAAATGTTATCTGTACTGCCAATGTTGCCAGTTTTTTAATATATTTTAGCTAAATTATAAGCTATTGTAAATTATAATAACCGCATATTGCAGCGAACAAAATAAATCGAAGTGTTCCAACAAACGCGGTTCCTGGTTATTTCTGGCGGGAATAGGGAATATGCACATTTTTATTTTATTATTTTAAACCACTTATCACATCGTTTTAACATAGTAAAAAATATAAACAATTTTATTAGTGATTGAAATATTTTTTTAAAAATTATTTAAAGTATCAATAAAATTTGACACATTTGAACGCCGCCATTTTACGCGCTCTTTGAATGACGTCACGTAGCGTGATTTGTATTAATATTGATGATAACTGTATGCACATAAAGATATTATTAAACATTTTCAGGTTTCATCGTTATTTACATCATGGGAAAGGCTAAATAACCCCTTTATAAATATTTCCTGGACTTAATGTGCAAAACCAGTACTATAAACTATAAATACATTATATAGTGTTTTTTTTTTTGCAAAAGATGAGAAAATACGAAAAATGTGGTGCAAGATTATAGGAAACAGATATAGTATCTCCAAAATCGCATTAACATTTGTATTTACTGTAACAAACAATAATTTTAGGTAAATGATTTTAAAATATTGCATTGATCATCTACTTCGTTAGGTACTTATCGACTTCTACAACAAATACTATCATTTGAAACACACAAAATGCATTATAATCTATTATAATATTATAAAGATAGGTGATTGGTTGAAGGTGGTAGTACCCTCTGTGGTTCGACTGCGGAGGCACTACCGCCACACCTATTTCTACCTAATAACAGCAGTGTTAGGTGATACTGTGTTCCGGTTTGAAGGGTGTGGTAGGAGACAGACTTTTCCGAGGCGTTCCAGCTTAGTTCTCAGGGGTAGCGGCGCATCTGTGGCCGACCTTAGGTGGGAATATCTAATCCTATCTGGGGTTGATTACATATGTCCATGGGCGGACTATATGCTCGTCTGCTACTCCTATATTATAAAAAAAAAATATTAACATAATAAGTTATGATCAGTTAAATATTTCCAAATTGACCTAGATGCATAAAAACCAGTTTATTAATTTTGCTTATTTTAGGTAAATAGTCCGATTGTGCTTTGACAAAACTACTTTCAATCATTGTTCTTGATTATTCCTAATAATACTATGTAGAAAAATCGCACTAGGTAATAAATAACACTGTAGGAATATAGACAAAAACAATTTTTCTCTCAAACAGTTTGAATATCGACGCCGATAAACATCGTAACACGCTATGTGACGTTATTTTTCGATTCGACCAATGGGAATGCGTTTTGCAAATTTGAATTTCGCGCGCATAATATACGATTTTTGATTAAAGTTTTAAACAATTTAACACGAAATAAAGAAAGAATAATGGTTTAGATGTAATTTCAGGACCGTAATGTACCGAGGAAAAAAATAACAAGCAAATCTAAATCACATGCATATTCCCTATTCTATATTTTTTATTTAAAAAAATCGGAAATGTTATAGATAATATAGGATAGGCCAACTTGAAGTAATAAATATAAAATGCATGTTGTTTCATTTTTTATATCAACGTATGTTTTATACATGTGCAGAAAATCATATTATTTATGTGGCGGTAAATTTAAGTGTCGTATTTTTCTGTTATAAGTCACTTTTCATTTAATTAACCATTGCTTTTTAACAAGACGATAAATGATTTTCAGAGTCATTTGCATATTTTCTTCTAGTTGGTCGATCCTTTATAATGTTTGATATGTATAGTATAACAGACTGAATATTGTGATTCAATCCAAAAAATAATGTTACACGAATTTGTTCGTTTATTTTTATATTGTATGAGTTTATCGTATGAGCTCGTGAATCTCACGGCAATTCCAAAAATATAGTATATGTGCAATAATGTTTATTTTGTATTGTTTTTAGTTTGCCAGCAATATAGTGTGTATAGTTGGTATATTGGTTAACTTGAAAATGCCATTATAAGTGGTATATGTTGAAAAGTATACAAATGCCTATGTGAAAGTGGACTACATAATAAAATTTTAGCGCTAACTTATACATAACGCACACCCTAAGGTCTAAAGTAATGATATTTAGCACATACATTCTTTGACATAGGTAAATAGCAAGAAAGATCCATTAAATTATGTCGAAAACGTAAAATAATACGATAACTATAAGACTTTACAATCTGTGTACTTAAATACACTATATTGCTGACAATTAAGTATTATAAATTAATTATATGAATGTGAGTTAAAACATTGTGATGCGCAAGCTGCAATAAAGTTAAACCGTTGTTGTGATGTTGGAAATCATTCCCATTAAACTACATTTTACACAATATATTTGTTTTATTTTTCTTACATATCCTTAAATACTGAAATTATAATAATTTGTTATCTCTTATAACTAAGATTAAGTTTAAATAAGAAAATGACTGCTTAAAATACAGCCTATGTCACTCTCATAATTTAGACGAATCCAACGACATCCCGTACGTAAATGGTTTACCGAAGACCGAAACCTACACAAACATTTCTGTGGAGAGAAACAATCAAATAACATTACACGCAGTCACATAAAAAGAATAAAAATGATAGTCGTTTCATAAACTTCATGAAATGGAAATTAATTAAGAATTATCTGGGGAATATAATATGTAAAGTAACTTTAAGTCAGCCTATCGCAAACGTCTATTTATTAACGTGGCTCAATTGCTTGAACCTACTTTAGTGTCGTGATAAGTAAATAGTTTTGAAAGCTCAATTTATTTCTTCTTAATCTTATTCAGTACTGCTATCCAGATCGGTGTCCTGAAAATAAATCAAAAACATGAAATAATAATAAGTAAATAACATAATAATAAAATAGTAATAGTTAATGATTTGAGACATGTTTTGACATAGATACATGTAAATTGTAGTCGATTTTAAAGTAAAAGATAAACTGGTGTAGGTATCCTTTTTGCAGATGTGATAAAGCACGGCTTTTCGCCGTAATTACTCCTCTATGGCAGAAACGTAAATCGTTACAACTTATCATCAGGTTTTCATACCTTTAAATCAAGCTCCTGTAAAGCGTCCTCTAACGCCAATGCGCCAGGATCCTCTGGCGTAAACACGCGACACTCTTCTTCGAAGAACCTCTCCATCTTCAGCCGCAGCTCCTCGTTGTAGCGGTGCCGGCGGACTTCAGGCTCCGTGACCGGCGTCACTTCTGATGATGTGTTCTGGAAACTAAAAGTAACTATCCGTGGCTCCACTGCAGTGCCATCTCTGCTTATTAGTATAAGTTCTATACTATCTGCGGTGAGGTAAATGAGGCGTTAAAATTAATCATAATAAAATCAATCTGGATTTCCGAATTTCTGTGTATATTAAACAGTAACAATAGTTTGTCAAAGTTTCAAGTAAGAATGTGATAAGATGCAGAAACTTGCTCTTAGCAACGCTATGTAATGAACCTTATGTAGAATTGCAATCTTATTTTACGTTCGTCACAGATGTCCATGGACGGCAGTAACCGGTGGCTATCAGATAGACTGCATGCTTGCCTGCATGCATAAAAAGGAACACCTAGGAACCTATAATAGAGACTAACAACTAAACTTTCTATTCGACTTGCTATTCCAGCAATGTGTGTTGCCAGTGATGACCTACGGTCCTTTACTGTAGGCCTAGTTCGAAAGCTCAGAGTCGCTCAGCGTGCTATGGCCAGAGCTATGCTTGGTATTTCGCTACGAGACATGATTCGTAATGATGAAATCCGTAGACGAACTAAGCTTACCGACATAGCTCTCAAAATTAGCAGGCTGAAGTGGCAATGGGCCGGCCACATCGCTCGGAGGACCGATAACCGATGGGGAAGAAAGGTCCTCGAGTGGCGACCACGTGTAGGCAAACGAAGTTCAGACCGCCCCCCAACCAGGTGGACCGACGACCTGAAGAAGACGGCGGGAAACCGATGGATTCAAAGGGCACGGGACCGGTTGGAGTGGCGCCAATTAGGGGAGGCCTATGTCCAGTAGTGGACCTCAAAAGGCTGATGGATGGATGGAACTAAACTTATTTTAACAAACCTGTTGAGAGAATCTAAATATTCTCGAGGGAAGGCGTCCAGAGCGGCGCGCATCTGCACCCAGGGATCGCTAAAACTTCTGCTCTTAAGCTGAAAAGATGAAATAAAATAGGTTTATTTGGATAAAGAAAAGTTCTTTCAGTTCACTTAAATAAATCTGGTTCACATAAAAATGTGTAGGCAAGTCCGCCTGAGTCTACTAATAGGGAGCTGAGTAGGAGCAGACTGAAATGGCGATGATATTGTTTATAAGAGACATTGATGCAGTATCTGACTAGAATATTAAATACCCATTCATGCATCCTTCAAAGTACATTTATAAGATGTTAGGTACCGTGGTAAAAGTCGTTACTACATACGAACCTATGGACCTTTAGATTACATGATCAGTCGCATGTAACCCTCCAGTAAAATCCAGGTCAAATTGAACCGTGACTCATGGAAAGACAAGATTAAAATATATTATTTATAGCTACTGAGAAGCATGATTCATATTTTTGTCGTATTTTCGTAGTTCACGCTTTACGTAATTGAAAGGTCGAATTATTTATAATTTTACTGCGGTCTCCGCAGCCACAACACTTTACCTGTATCTGAGGTCAGGGGTCGGCCATAGATTGGGTCGGCAACCAATTTCACGTGAGGCGGGGATGATTAAAATGAATCAATTAATGTGTTAAGAATTTAAAAAGACATAGTTTATTTACTTTTAACGTAAAAGTAGGTAATTCCCAAAGATAATGGATACCTTTTGTTGGTGAATTCATAAGTAGTCCGTGATGGTTAATAAAATTGAAAATGTATGACTTAGTTCTAGTTACATAGGTCAACAATATACTAATAATGTTTATTAATTATTGTCCACTTATCTAGCTACAATCATATCTAAGAAAATAATAATAAATTAACTATTTCATGACCAAACAATGGTAAAATATCAGATTATTATAATAGGGCTTGCACCTCCAATTTTTCATAGTTATATGCATATTACAAATTAAATATCACTTGTTTTAATGCTACTCACCCTTCTATACCTCTCATAATCGATCTCCGAGTCGGTCATAGCGCGGGAGAGCGCCAAGCTGGAGTCGGTGCTGACCGTGTTCACCTCGTACACCAACTCGTCCACACTGACCGAGGGCAGGCTGTCACTTCTTGTTAGAGACTCCTCGGGTTCCGCCCACACGTACGGCGTCACTGATATATCCTCAGGGATCTCCAGCTCGTTGACCAGCTGTGATCGGGTCTTAGGTACCGTTTCCAGGACAGATTGGAACATGTACATATTGTAGTATTTTTGTCAATGTCGCTAAATGTAATTTTTATTTTCAAACTGCTTGAATATTTCTTAACTATTCAATTGTGTGTTGATTGAATTTTCGCTTCTGCTGATTACATTTTTCATGTATAGTACAAACACGGGAATTTTATACTTTTTAAAACAAACGTTTAAATATATTGAATAGACAAAACGGCCATTTATTTAATAAAATTGTTTCTGTGCGGATAAATTATTAAAAATAATCAATAATGAACTCGTGACCTGAACCTTCCCACGAAAGAGATAAAGACACCGTTTGACTCCTACCAGAGGTCCGAGAAAGCGCATTAATCATATATTCTTTTAGTTTCGTATTACCAATGCACTCTAGAGGCTTTATACTTTACGAAGCTACGAGTGTAAGGTCACGTTCACTTACCGAATGTGTGCTGGTTGCCAGTCTGACGCGGCATTATGGAAGCATTGCTTGGTCGATACAACGTGAGGGGGCCCACGCAACGGCCCGCGGTGATATAAAACATTCTTCTAGAAACTGGTCTGAATGTTCCAATATTTGTCTTTGTCAATATGTCATACAAATGTACGGGCTACTGTATGTTAAGAAATAGTCTAATCGTGGTATAGATACCTACCTATCTACTTTAAAATTTGGGACTTCTTAACAAAACTTTAAATTTTATACGAATAATTATTAAGTTGCATAAATATTTAAAATATTAGGTTGTATTAATATTTTAAGGTTGATAGAGCCCTTTGTATTTCGACTATGGAGGCACCAGTGCCACACCTATGTATGCTCACTTAATAATACCAGTGTTAAGCGCTACTATGTTCTGGTTTGAAAGGTAAGGTCCTCAGGGGTAACAACGCATTGACATCATCAAGTAGGATTCTTATCATATGTACAGTTGATTACAGACTGATTTTATCATAAAAGCGTGTTTTTTAGTTTTCTAAACTATAATTATTTATTAATTTTTAGTATTTGTTGTTATAGCGACCACCATTATGCATCGTTTGTAAAAAAATCAAGAGCCTATCTATTACGATTTAAGAGATAAAGCCCAATGACACACGAACAGACCGCAGAGGGTTTCGTTTTAACCTTTGAGTACGGAATCCTAAAAATCATTCTACAAGAGGGCATCATAGATATGTTTCAGAACATTTGAGTTATACGGAAATAACATTATTATTTTCTAAACTAAAAATCACGCTATAACAATTACGCCTATTGAAACTAAAAAGCAATAATTATTTGCAATCTAAACTTGCGATGAACTTTGCTGAAGGTGCTTGAAAAATCTCGCCTCGAAAATCGTTAATCCTGAGGATGTTTATAAGGACAATGGTACAAAATTATTAAAATCGTGTATTGTCATCGGTTTTTGATAATTCTTCAAAATTTTGAATTAAACTGAACGTTCAAAGTGGATAGAAATCGGGTTCAAAGATTCCGTTACTCTGTTACGTACATACATACATACCTACATACATACATACAACCCAAGCTAATAAAAGCTTGTTAAAAAAGACTAATATTCTATAACATTACTACAAAACTAAACATAAGCTGTATTTAGATACGCGCCCATAGAACCATTCGACAAGTTTACCCAAACATTTATAACATAGCACAATTTGAGTAACTAATACTGTGTTGAAACCGAAACAAACACCCATTGTTCCGTTTCGTAGAATATGCCTATATCATGGAAAACTAGGAACAAAGCCCTAACATGCGATACTTCGAACAACGTTACAGCGTTAGTGTAAATATAATCTACTGTAGGATATTGTATCAGTAGGAACAACAACAGAGTTCTGGTCTTTAACTGGACACCTAGTCTGCCAAAAGATTCAGAAAATCCTTAAAACTGAAACTGTTTTTACGATGCCAACTTTGCTATAATATATGTTTGTGTAATATTGTTCGGTACGGTATGTAATCAGTTGGTTTATTTCGCTTTGATCACCCGGCACATGATCGACCAAAGTAATGAGTGGAATATGATCACCCAGGTGATCTAAGTGGAATGGACATATCATTTAACTGCACGACTTAGGATAATTTTTTTTAATTACTTAATTTTTAATTTTAATTGTGCTAACAAGGTACGCCTAAAGATTAAACATTTAGGATTATTATCAAGGAAAGGTACGTAATCTGGTTTCCTTATTTGTAAGCAGCGCCAACCCTGATGCGGGTAAGAAATAGTGCTCTAGGCGCCAGATGTTAAGGAGTGCCAGAAAGCTGAATGGTGGGCGATAGAGAAATATTTTCATTAGTATCTTACAATCTGATATAACATACGTGAAGTATTATTGATTTTTATGTATGAAAGATGGAGTAGGTAGGCTACATAAATATTTGTGACTGCAGAAATATTTTAAGATCTACCGTGTGTTCAAGCCTAACGATTAGCTATACTGATAGCACAAGCCGCTCTACCTACATGTACATTTACATATAGATGAAAATCGTACGATCGTGCACAACCGTTGGCAAGAGACGGGGCCGCTCCCTATTCTAATTGTATTTACTTCATTACTTTCGCCAAGACTGCGATCATTTCTTTAATGAATAGATTATGTATTGGATATTACACGTAACACAAAGATGCATACATAAATAAAAACATGGCATATTTTGGTGCCCCGCCCATTTCTAAATTAGTCAGCATCTCATTTAAATTCTTGGGTGATTCTTAAACTAACATTGTAGTGTTATAGTAGATTCCCTTTAATAATCACGCGGGCACGGGTGAATCAAAAACACCCTTGCCTATATTAATGTATACCCGGTCGACAATTGCACTCAAAATCATGCTAAATATCATGCTAAATATAGGTATATAAGAAGGGACATCTTATTTATTACGTAAATACGTAGAATTGAAAACAACATTAGAATATTGTATCTATAGGTGATAAATTAGAAATTATAATAACATATAAAGAAATGATTTATTATAAGCATACTTAGAGTTTCTTGAAATAAGGAGGAGACAAATAGATCATCAAAGACCGATTATACCTAGGTATACCTAACTTCCTAGGTTTATAGAATTATCAATTAAGGATTGCTTGAAAACATGTCCAGAATCTGCGCAGTTGGATCACAATGGATTTGTAATCGAACGGAGGAATAGAGATTCGAGTGTGATCTAAAAATAGTTGTCTACAATATTTTACAATCAATCATCTTGCAAATATTCTTGTATTTTTAGCCGCAGACGAAAGTTCAGTGGCACGTGTCCTTTAACGTAGTCATTATCATTATTAAAGAAGATAAGTTTTTAAAACAAAACTAATTTATTTCCTAAAAAAAAAAAATAAGGTAGTACTTAAAAATCGGTAAAAATATCCGATTACCGCCATACAAAAATTTGTGTAAACTGAAATGATGTACCTACTTCATAAGCGCATGTAATTATAATTTCAAAAAAGACGTTATTAAAAAAAAATTTTTTCCCGCTTCGTCTGCATAAATGAGAAACCTTGCAAACCTTTCGTAGGATTGATGATCAAAAGAATTCTTTAATTTACTTCCCTTGAACAGTTATAATTAAAATATTTTGATTCGGATTGCCGGGGGACTACCTTTAAAAAATCTTGCGGAAAACAAATGAATCTTCCTGAAATTGATATGGATTTTCTTTTCTCTCTCTTAATTTATTATTCGTTAATTCCTACATCTGTTACAACTTTTTTTTATTTCAATGGCTAAAATCGCGTTATTTTTTGAAATCGGTTATTCACAAAGTATAATACTTTGTGAATAACCGATTTCAAAAAATAACGTCATTCACCGATTTCATTGGTAACAAAAAGACAAGTTTCTAAAATATGAGTCGTCTCTAGGCTATCTTATAGTATTCTCATTTCATATGAACAGACCCAACCCGACGTTTCTCCCGAATCATCGTACAACAATTAATCCATTGCACGGGAACATCAAACAGACATAGAGACAGACCGGCGGATTCCGGACATTGTGGCAGCGTGCACGCGAGGGGGAAGCTGTGACGTATACGTCGTTAAGAATGGCAATCTGCCCAAAATCCGATCAGTCCCATCCGCGTTCTCCGTCGAGCTCGTCGTGGCTAGCGCTCCCGAGCTGTGCGCTACGTTTTGTGTTTTGCAATCGTCTGTGCACTCGAGACGAGATCGCTCCTACCAATCATTCACGCTATTACCGCGAACTGCGCAGCACTGTACGTAGCGCGTACGCAAGAGCGAGACTTCGTGTCTCCTATCTCACTGGACGGTTTACCATAAATTTCCACAAAATCAGCTGATAGCGGTGATTGTTGAGTGTCGACTCTACAGTCGAGAGTCGCTCGCTCCGTTCGTCGCCCAGTCATGCCGTGATAGCGCCCGCAGATGGACGCATCGAACGGGCCGTCGCTGCGTTTACGCGGCGGCGTCAACAGTTACAGTGACAGTAAAAAACATGAGTTAAACTTGTGCACCAGTGTGATGTCTCCGGAGACGCAGCGGCTGCTGCCGCCCACCTCCGAGACGATCATGACGAAGCCGTTCCCTATAAGAGGTAAATCATAATTTGGTCCTCAGAGCGACTAAAATAACACTCGTATGCGCGTTGACATGCGTCCGTTGCATTCCTAGCCTGTTCCCGCGACTCGTGGAAATCTCGGAACCGTGGATACAAAACGGTGATCTCGATAAGTGATGTAGGAAATGTATAACGTGATCGGTAAATATACTGCGCTCAGAGGACCAGTAATTTTAATTGGTCCTTTGTGGCCGGATATTTTTTTCTAGTTTCCTTTAATCTTATATTTTTAATTTTTTTCATCGAATAATTAAAATTCGTTTCGATAGTTTCTTCGATTGCTGACAATGAGCAATTATCTACAATCAGCCGTCGATCAGCAGACACTTACTAAACAGTGTCACCGCTGTTTACAAGAGAGGTCAATGTCAAAGTACGCCACACGCTCACGTGTAGGTAGCCTATAACATCGTAATGCAATTAGGAAGCCAATAAAATTTTGTTACAAAATGATACGACGTTGGAGCTGTATTCTTACTGTATATATTCTGCGTATAGTATTGTTAGGTAAATACTTTTAGGAATAATTTATAACGTGTTACTTAAATTGTAATTTAATTGAATAAATATACTTACAATGCTGCATATAATTTGACGTTTTAAAAATGTAATTATAAATTACAATCATTGTTTTAAATATCAAATCGCGTTGAAAATTTTAATTAAACGAAACAATATAATGTACAGATATCAATTAACATTTTTTTTAAATAAGTTATTTAATTTATTGACAATAGTTATATGATAGTTAGACTTACATTTTAAACGTATAGCAACTTTAGAAACATATAGGTACTGTGGCAATTTATGTATATCAATGTTTTCATTTAAAATTATCGTCAATAAAGCGAGGTACGTCACTATATTTACATATTTTTTACATAAGCGATTACTTTTTACATTTTTTCTCAATACACAACGTTTTAATATTAATATAACAATGTTAACAAAAACATTTTGTTTATCTGTTTACATGACGTAAGTATCTCATAAAAATAAAATGTATGCATTCCTACATGCTTAATACTCATATCTATTAGAAGAAACAGTTTATATTTCGAGCAAATATGCTCATAAGCGAGCATCGATACAAATTTTGAAAATCGAATCAATTTTAAAAATGTTTTTTATTCTTACACATTACATAACCGCCTGTTATACGTTTTAAATATTTAGGTTATAATAATCTTATAAAAAAATGAAAAGCCTTATAACTTCCTTTAAGAAGTAAACCTTCCTTTCATGATCTTCCTCACAATGTTTTCCTTCAACGTAAAAGTAAGTTATAACCATTTTCTAAAACACATACATTTAAAAAAATAGAGGTGTGATTCGAACCGAGCTCTCGATTGGGAGGCTGCGTTTCAACCAATAAGCTATCACTTCTTATCCAACCTTCCTTTATTGGTAGACAATAGGTACGATTCGAAGTAGGGTATCAATTACGTTAAATTAATTGATGTGTGCGCGCACACTGCAATTGTCTGTTGACGTCCCGTTGGGACATTGCATGAGTGCCGGGTAATTGAAACCTATCGACTCAATCAAACAATATAACATTATTTATTACAAGCGATCCAACGATAGCTTTATAACTTGTTGTGATAACTAATCATGAGTAATAAAATTGATACACGGTATCTATTCTGTATAATACAGTTGTTTATATAGTAGCGATATCATTTTTTGTTTTGTTTTAAGTAAAAGAGTTTTAGTTTTCGCACATTTAAAAAATATCCTATTATTATTTAACTTATTATAAATGCTATATTTAACATATAACATGCAAATACTGTAAATTGAAATGTTTTAAAATTATCATTTACTTGTATTATTAACAAAATAAAAATTCAGATCAAATCTTTGTTTATATTAAATCACACTTTTAAAATACGTAAGTACGTAATTATATACATTTTTAATCAGTAGTAGGGGTTCTCACGAGAAATTACGACATAAAAGTTCAATGTAAACGTTGCATAACACCATCCACTGCAAGTAAGAGCAATGCAATCGGATTGAGAGAACTGTAGAGCAAATAGGACTGTTTGCGAACTCTTGTGATACTTTTATACGAGAAAATCTATTTTTAGACTGTATCCAACTGTTAAATTGTAATGGGAAAACTGAAGTAGAGTAGGGAATAAAAGTAAGGCACCAATTAAAGTGCTTAATATTTTTAAGAACTGCTTTTATTGCACGCTTACTTTTTTATCAAACGCTTGGTTAACCATATTTAATAACATTTGGAATATTGAAATTCATAAAGGTGAAGAATGAAATAAATGAGCTTAAAAATTAATTTGGCTTAATAATTATGTCACACCGGATAAAGTTCATTTACTTTTATTTCATTTTAGTATTTTATTATAATTTTTATTATGTTAAAGACGTACCTATCGTCATCAACAACAACCAATTACTGTCCCACTGTTGGGCACGGGTCTCCTCTTAGACTGAGAAGGATTAGGCCATAGTCCACCGCGCTGGCCAAGTGCGTATTGGTAGACTTCACATACTTTTGAGATTTTTTTATATATCTCTCAGGTATGCAGGTTTCCTCACAATGTTTTCCCTCACCGTATACGAGTATTAACATATTGAGTGCCTCAATATTTTCATGCAGTGATTATAAAAGTTTTGACGAAAGTTTCAACATTCCAAAACGTTTAATAAATGAAGTTATCTACTTTAAATATTTTTAATCATGTTGAGATTTTTAAATTGTAAACAAAGAGAATAATTAATCATTTTATAATAAATAGTGAAGATAATAAACTGGAAGTCATCTTAGTTCACAAAACGGCTTAGTATCTTATGAACATCAATTGGAAACAAAATATGATTTGTGGTATCACTTTATTACAATAAATAAATAGAAATTAAATTAAAGATACAATATTGCATAAGTATTATTGGGTAAGATAATAATCTTTATGTAAAGCTCATCTCTATCTCTTAAAATGTGACAAATATTTTTAAGATCTTGAAATAATAAAAGTATGCAGGGATTTTTTAAGGTAAATATAATTGCAACCAACATTTAATCATACTAATCATAGTAACATAATGTATACAAAATATTTAAATTAAAGGATCTCTCAGTTTTTACAAGATAATAAAGCGCTTCCTTGAAGCTTATGTAAATTATTATTTGAAATAGTAAATTATAAACACACGTTTCCTAAAAAAACCTGACAAATCATTTATTTATTTATTTATTTAATACATACATAGGCTTAAAACTAACATTATCATGTGCTTATTCATACCTTAAAATCTAAATAAACGTCTACTCGGTTGGAGCCATAAGCAATAATAGTATCAATGTATGACGGTATACAAGAGACGAAAGATAAATGATATAGATACTACACGTATCTATTACTAATTATTCTGCAGTTAAACTTGAAACACTATCATTACAACAGCCAGCGAAGCATTCAGTCGTGACTCTACATCATTCGCTAAAATGCATTTCAAACATTAATCTAGAAAAAATGTATTAACTATGAATGCAACGTTTTTTTATGTTTATATCTTCATCTTCTTACATCTTCTTTTAATATTTTGGCGTAGCAGTCGAGCTTGCAGCCCATCTGATGGGAAATGGCTATTATCGCCTATGGACATCTGTAATCAACCCCAGATAAGATTAAATTCTCACCCCAGGTCAGCCACAGATGCGCCGCTCCTTGAGCAGTTGAACAGTTTTGAAGTGTAAGGCTGAGACCGCACTGCGATTAAACGCACGCGTTTAACCGCAAGACTGAAACCGCTAAAATATAAAACATATTGCTTTCTATACAAGTGCACGCACTAGTGACTTTTTCAGTCGACTGATTTATTGTTACATTTTGACCGCGGCTTGTTTAAAGCGCGGTTTTTTGTCTCCCATAGCAATTGTACGGTGGGGCATTGATATAAACTAAAGATATGTTACTAGTGGGTAAAACATGAAATATACAAAATACACCAATTGGAGTGAATCGACTCCAGCCGCTCTCGCGCGGCGTAGTAACTGACACGTATGTATGTCACTGTATACGTTTAACGTCATTATTTTAGTCTTCTAAGCCTCAAAATGCCTTCTTGGGAAATGCTTAAATGTACAAATTATGCAAAAAAATACCCAAGATTCATGGAATCACATTTCACAAGTAAATGAGGAGAAATCATTATATCTTGATTGTTTTTCGTGCTTGGTCCGCTATAATTACGTAACTGACAAAATAGAGATAACGTATTCCTTCCACAAGTAGTAATAGAGAAGCAAAATTTACGTACATATTTACGTATGAATGAATGAGTTACTTTCGGGTAAGCAAAAAGAAAAACGTGTATTTGTGTGTTTAGTGTAACACTTATTTGTGTTGTTTTGTGGGCAGGTAACATACCTATAGTTTTAAATATCATTGGTTTTTTATTCAGTCTCTAACCCCACAACACGTGCTGTTCGCCTGAAATCTATGATGAGACTGAAATAAAATTAAGCCAAAAGAAAACCGCAGTGCGTGTTCGTATGCGTTTTGGCGTTTTCAGCTTTTTTTATTCAGTCTGCGTTTAATCGCAGTGCGGTCTCAGCCTAACACTAACAAAATTTATAAATGAAGCAAATGCAAGTGCATATTTTAAATACCATTTTTATCGGAACCAGCATACGGATGGTAATTATGTTTACGCCGCAAAGTATAAAAATATATCAATTCTAGGAAGTACAAATAAGTTCATACTTTAGTTCTTGTCATATCCGCGAACAATAACAAAATATGTAAATAAATACAAGAATCTGTCGACCCGCTCTTAACAAATAAAATGCTTGCCTAAGACATCATGAATAAGCGGGCTTCGAGGGAAATGATAGGCTGTTTACTTAGGGTTGCTATTATTATATTATATTCTTCGACTAAATTGTTTCGAAATAAATAGTACATTGTACTCGCCTTTTATTTCTGATCAATTGCCAAGTTAGAGACTCCTGATTTCATGTAGGTAGGTAGCGTACTGAGTTTACCATATAAAAAATACAGACAGATACATAATATGGCTGAATAAAACAGGACGGAGGACTATTTGAAAAGGAGGATGTTCTATATCTCCTGCCTGATACCTGCTTTCTCGGAGACGGTAAATATTTATGAAAATGTGCTTCTTAATGTTTGTCACAGTGTCACCAATATTCAAAGATCTGTTGATTTTTAATTTCTTACACCGTCTACCGGTTTTAACGTCGATAGCCCTATACCGATCCTAAGCTAGACAGACATCAAACAACTTTGACTCGCCGGAACTCGGCCAAGGCCTTTCCTATTCGAACCGAGCTCATAACTCCATCTTGACTCAGCTTTATCTCTCGAGACATTCTTGTCATTCAAGTTCAACAAGTTGTCTTCAAGGGTTGTTTGTTTTGGGTCAACACAACAAAGACAGAATGTCTAGCGTTTGCAGAAGTTAATCGTTCGAATATAACTCGTCATCATCAACATATTTTGTTGTTGTAGTGGCCACAAAACTTCTTTCAAAACGAAAGGTTTAAGCCATATAGGCTATGGCTATATACTATGGCTATAAACCGAGTGCGAATTGGTACACATTTGAGACTTTTATTCCATAGGCCTCCTTGCGCTACTTATCTTCGCCGTAAAAGCATGTGAATGCTAACACTTCCAATGCGCACATGACTTGGAAAAACAGAGCGTCCCTAATATTTAAATTCCTGGCCCTAGGCGTGTTAGACCGAATTTCAAACCAAGCCAATAAGCTTGCAAAAAAATCGCTGCTTCACCTTATACCATAAAAACAACGTAGTTTAAACCGATATTTCAATTCTCATGGCTAATTTCACAAATGTGGTTTTTCTTGCAATATTGATAAGAAAATCAATATTATTGACACACCAAAACAAATCATCATAAAGCCGATATTCACGTTTATAAATACGTAGCTTCGATTTAACGCTTATAAACAATAGATTAAATTCCACAATCGGCTAATAAACGTACATATGTTATCAAACGCTACATGCTAAGAATCGGCGGAATTCCCTGCTAATGACGCTAAACCAGTTAGTGAATGCCGTAAAATGGAAGACACGAACATCACACGTGATACCGAAAACGCGTCACGATTTTTCTCACATGTTATGGGTATCAATTTGCGTGTGACGTGTTGCATGACGCCGTCCAGCGGTAATTTTAACAGACAATAAAAATTATTTACATATTTTATGACAACAAGATTGAATGAATTATTTATCTGTGGTGTTATAGCAAAAATAATGATGAGACGTTATATTGCAAAAGAGTCGACTGGAAATGGTAGGGCTCTATAAAAGTTGAGTGCAAAGGGCGCCTAACCCCAATGTCATTTTGTTTTTTAACCGACTTCAAAAAAGGAGTAATTACTCAATTCGACCGTATATGTTTTTTTTTACGTTTTTTCAGCGATTTTTTCGCGATGCCGCGACCGATCGACATGATTCAAACACCATTGTATGCGGCTAGTTTCACAGGGGGTCCCATGTCGAGGAAATTTGATTTTTTTTCTTATTCATCTCAGAATACCCATAATATCAAGTAGGTGCAGAAACCATAATTGATCCGCCTTCTTGCAGCGTTCGCCTTATGCATTGTTATAAAAACTAAAGGTGTATGCCAAATTTCGACTCAACCGAATTGTACACCGAAAAATGGGTGGAATACTTTCAAGATTTGACCCTCCTATACATACTAACTAAAAACAAGTTAAATAAACCGTTGTAAAAAACGACGTGTTTAGTTAAGCGTTAGAATATTTTCTTAAGGCCAGAAGGAACTTCTCAAGGGGCAGTCATTAGGGTCGGCCTTCAGACATCTTTTTAGGTATTTTTCGTCATATAATGAGGCAGCAAATCATAAGTGGGCAAGCCGCCAAGTTATATCTTATACATAATAAATCTGTATCGAAAGTTTGTACCGTAAATAGCATACAGAATATTACATGAAGGGATTTTTCATATTTATCTGTGAGAGCATCGGCCGCAATGACCTCATATGTCTGCATTCTCATTTGCTATGTCATGAAATTTTAAAATCTGAAATACTACTCAACTAAATTGGATATTATAAACCTATAAAAATAAAATAATAACAAAAAAGCAATTTAGAATGTTTGTATACCTCTTTTGGGTGGGCATGTAGGAAAAAAAAATTAGAGAGATTTTTTACCAAACTGGTAGATAAAAAAAACAGCACTTAGTGCCCACTAAAGTTATTGGACACCATGTATTGCAAGTGTTACCGAAAAATTAATATATGGTACAATATTTTACGTTCCACTATTTTTCGTTACAACAACAATAAACGACACACAACTACGCAGTTTTAAGTAAATCAATGCATAAATATTGTACTATAGAACAAATATGTATCAATAACACCTTACCTATGGCTTTGAAATAACATGGTTTTATAAGGACTTTATCATTAAAACAACTTTTAATACTCGCAATGGGCCCACATTACGACATTATTACAGTAGAGCAATTTGCGTTGCACAAGAATGACGCATAGCAATACAATCCGTAAATATGGGTGTTAAACACCACAGTAATATAAATACAGTTTATATGCTGGCATGCATATTATTACATATTATATTATTTTATGTATTTATCGCTATTTGTATGTTAACGGCTAAATGCAACAAGTACTGCTTAGGTGTACTGCATCGATATACAGAATTTACGATGAATCAAAGAGATTAAAATAAAATAATTGCAAATATAAATAGTTGAATATATTTGCAATTGATTCAATATACGTAATCAATAGACCGCGATAGATTATTCGGAAGCAATTAAAGAGATGTGCCATTAAAATTTTAGATCAAGATTAATGTTCCTAGCTATTTAACCGCAGTAAAAATTTGATAGGCGCAATATTAAATTAATGAACCACAGGAAGTTACGGATTTTCCTTTTCATTATTCCACATGACACATACTTAGAACATTATTAGACTACGAGGCAACTGGATATCGGTTATACTGGCACCTTTTTTTAATTCACAATAACTTTCGATTTTTCACTGAGCTTTCATAAGGCTAGGATCTACAACGGTATAAAACCAAGTTGTTTTTAAACAAACAAAGATTGTATGATGGAATCTAAAACCTTCCATTCTTCTTGATTATTTTATGTGTTCAAATATATTTATTTTTTTCAAAGATCTCAAATTTTAATGAATGATCTGTAACCGGTTAGTTTGGTAACAGGCCAGCGTATAACGTCTCATTAAGTAAATGCAGCGCCCTTGACCGGCAGACCGAATATATCGCACAGCAAACAGTATCCTCAGTAGGAGGTTTTACGTTTACTCGAAAACGTTCACCGTTTACGTTTTTGGACATACAGCGCCCCCGTGGACCGTATCGGAACTAAATTTTCGTAGTTTTAAAAAAACTGAATAGTCAATTGTTACTAATTGACATTTAATTTTACAAATACAAATACAATGCATTTTTTTATTTATTTATTTATACATTTTTAATTTAATATTGATAGTGTTATTGTTCCGTGTTTTAAACTTGTACTGTGGAATTTTAGTTCCGATAAGGTCCACGGGGCCGCTATGTGAGCAAAAACGTAACCGGTAAACGTTTTCGAGCAAACATAAAAACTCATACTAAGGGTACAGAGCACTTTCGTATCACATGCCGCGAAGACTCGGGTATTTTAGTACTTTTTAATTTAATCCTCGCCACCTCGGAGTGCGGTGGGCACTTCACGCCGCGCTCGCGTGCTCGACCGCCGACCACTGAGATAACCGCCGACCAAGTGGACTACGAACGCCCCCGGATTCTGCTGTTACATTTTAAGTTTTTATGAGTGTAATAAACAAGTGAAAAGACAAATTATACTGAGATGTTACTCCATAATTTGTATACTTATTTTGTGCTGATGTCACACCTATTCTGTTTTATAGCAGCAGTATAATGTTTTTTTTTAAACTCTATTCCTTCACGAATTATTCCAAACAGTCATGGATGTGTACATCGGAATTCTGTTGGATTTCTTCCTATTTGCATTATGATCATTATTGATTTATCCACTGTCACAGCTAGGGGTTAACTGTAGGGGTAAGAACCAGGGGCGCAGACATCGAGGGGAATACTCACAGACCCCGTGAGAGCAATTGTCTATTAGGAATAAGAATACAGCAACATCAAAAAGAATCGTATAATTTATCGCAAATTTTAATGTTGGTCCAGTGTTTATTTGTCGAGCTATGTCTGGCGTATTGAACCAATATAAGCAATGTAACTGGAAATCTCTAGCCAGTATTAGATTACATAAACACATAGATAATGGAACAACATCGGAAAGACGATACGGTATCAGGTGGCCATGACTATGACACTGCCAACAACCTCGTGCCGTCCACGTTATGTGCTTACCGTAAATCTCTACTATGACTAACAATAAACGAGTACTTATATGTACTTGACACTGAATTGCTACTAGCACTTAACAATAACATACTTTATCCATTATAAGACACCGAAACCTGAAAGTACAATATGAGAGACCCCTATCCTGAAATCTTCAATCTTCATTAAAACATAAAAATTATTAACGCGTAGGTAATTTCCCTGAATAATTTTGTTCATCATAGGTTCAATTTGATAAGCATTAATGCATCATATTGTATTTGTAAAATGACTAAACCTTTGTTATTTGTTATAACAAACAAACGTATATAAGGTGAGTTGGGGTAACATCGTAAAAAGGAAAAGGCCGTAAAATTATATTTAATCGCGTTGCAAACTTTTTTTTTGATCTTTTAACATGCATAAAAGGGAACTCCCCCGCTTCGTTCTAAAGTCAGTCTAACGTTCGTATCGAATCGTTGTGTGTGAAACGAGATTGTATGGAAACGAACTTTTCTAACGCAATTTTGAGATCGATCTTTACCCATTATAAATAACTTTACACTCGTATTACTAATAGACGAAGCGTAAATGTAAAAGTAAATCCATTTTTGGCTATAACTTTTGTATTAAGTATTAGATATCATAGAAAAAAATAAATTGTAAATGAATCAAAACGTCTACAAGCATATGCAAAAGACATTACATTTCAAATCCAAGGTAAACAGTACACGACACAACACAAGGTTTACAGAAACTACTAGCAATGAAACGAAATATAACAGCATATACAATCGAAACTCAAAAAATGCGTCTATGCGTCATTCCTACACCTGGCAAATTTTGATGAATGAGCCACAGCCGCAGACAATATTGCCGGTTTACAAGATAACAAACATTATCGCTATGTAGATTCTATCAAACGTTTAATACAGGCGGACAAACATATTACTAAGATAACGATAAGCGTCTGAGAAGTGAGAACCGGTCGTATTTCGCGCGACATTAACACTCCACGGACGAAATTGTCACGTGATAACGAAATTGACCTGATTTCAATTCCATCTGTTCTATGTTTGCATTTAATATGAATATTATAGTAGTAGACATACTTTTCTGTGCGTGTATCGGTTTTCGAAGACAGTTGTTTGTTCATAATCGATTTTTCGTTTTTTTTTTTAAACTTTTACGTTAAGTTTTATAATAGCTAGGTACTACGATTTTAATAAAAACATGTTATGCTATTTGTCGATAAAACGAATAATTTTAATATAATTATTAGAGATTCGTAAATAAAGGAAATATTTATAAATATAGTCCTTAAATGTGCCACTTCTTGATATGATGAAATCAGCAGCAGCAGCAGTTTATTATCATCTGCATATTAAGTTTTCTGACTATAATGTTGTCACTTGTTCATCACAATAAACAAAAAAAATAATTGGAGAAACGCATTGAATATTAATAATAGTTAAAAATACATAAAGAGACTAAAGTTTAATTAATATAAAACAATAATGTTATAAGTTACCTCTACTAGATATCGAGCATTATCGCTACTGTGAATTCCATCAAGAATGCTTAATAGACAAGCGGACAAACACATTATCATTATCTACAGATAATACCTACAGCAGCTGACGTTTCATCAATGACGAACTGCTGTCACGATGTTGACACAACGCGGACGAACTCGTCACGTGATAACGAAATTGACTCTGTTCTACTTCATTCATTAAAATTCATCTAGTTTAGTTGTGGTTAATTTGGTAATATTTCGTTTTGGATAATAACAATATCATTCTGAATATTGAATATCAATACAAAATAAAAAAATCGAATTATACTTACTCGAACGAATATTATTTTAATAAGTAGGTATATCGAATTATTTACGGAGAACCTAAATACTCAGTTACTTGCGTCTGTTTGTATGTAAACTTTAAAAGAAAGTGTGATATTACCTACTCTACAATATTTCCAACAAATGTATGTAGAGCTCCTGCAAAAAGCTAGTCTCTAACTTAGTACAGAATACAGATAAAATAGCTTTTTGACTAATTGCCAACCATTCCGCCGTAAGAAATTACTATTACACAAAATAAATGCGTTCCATTAACTAATGACTTTCTACTATTTTAATGTGCAGACCAAAGTACACAAGAAAAATCAAAATAAGAAAAAACTAATTTTGGTGTAGGCCGCATAGCGTGTTCTGTGTTATTGAAAGAATTTGAGGGCAGAATAAATTAGAAATAGGATTAATGCGCTCTTTGTTCTAAGTCCTTGGCCTATTGTTCCATTAATCGATCTGCACCAGTCGTCAATGAATAAAAATGTAATCTAGATTTTAATGAGTCTAGCTAGGCTGGCAACCACCCAAACAAAACTAATATTTTAATTGTAAACAATGTAAGTAATTGCTCAATAAATTATCTTAACACGATTATTTATTATTATATAACAATTCAAATTAACGGACACAATTCGATAAACTACATAGATTAAGAAATGTTTATTTATACATTTCCACGTACGCAAACTTAATCTTGTTTTATCAAGTGCGGTCACACACGTGATGAGTGATCAGTGTTAACTTTCACGTTATTTCAAGTGATATTACTTTAATTGTTATTGTATTTGGTACTTCGGTACTTTAGCAGTATTGTCTATTATCATTCATATATCAGTCGTTCAACCCACTACAGATTAAAAATGACTAATAATTATAACACTTCGAGCTCCAAGAAAAAAAACATGTCAATACTTCTTACTTGGGGGATAGCTACGTAACTAACTACGCATTGACCGCAGATTGGGTTTCTTTTTTTATTTGGATTAAACGCTAACTCTACCTATCCCCCCCCCCTATCCCCCTACCCCTTAAACAAACTTTAATAATATTGAATTTCCTGTGAAGGGTGCCGACTTAGAGATTTTTTTGCTATGGTCAACAAACAATATAGGAACTTTTTTATGGTGAGAATCAGCTTGGAGTTCGGTTCGAAAGATGAACATAAGTTTCATGCATGCATATATTTTGGCACCCAATTGGCCCTGATTTTTAAATACACTTAGGTACCAACAGGCATAAGAAGATACAATGAAATAACATTACTTACATTTATTTATAAACACTTTTAAGTTTGTTACTTTTATATTTTAAGTTTCAGCTTTATATTTTCAATTTTATTAATGCAATGAGATGCATTCATAAATAACAATATTCAATTTTTTGATAAATGGTTTAGTACTCGTATGTTTAAATAGCTATTAGGAAAGAGAGTTATTTTGACACATTAATTTAGATTTAATTATTTTTGTATAATTCTTATTTAAAGCTTTAGTCGATATAATAACCACAAAGCTAGTCTATATGGTTACATTGTAAATACGATAATGGTAAATGTAACGGTTTGTTAATTAATAATATTTTTATTGCAACTAAGACCCCGCGATAATACACGATTGCAGCTCATGCTTCTGTTGCCAGGTTTACTTTTTATCTTTATTACTTACCTTGAAATGTTAATTTTGCATTATCCGCGTACATGTGTTACTTAAAGCAGTGGAATACAAAGATGTTAAAAATAAAATCCCTTAAATTATCTACATAACCGATATTGCTGGAGATATAGGCCATCTGATAGTGATTCTTGACTCTATGGCATACTCTTGGCATCGGCGATTTGCGTTTTGGCGTTTGCATAATTGAGTATCGACTCAATTTTGTTTGGGGAATTGTTGCGTTTAGTCCCGATCGATAACCCATTTTAAACGACTGTATTAGAGATGTATCGCGATTTTCGCTTTGTGTTGCATCGAGTGCACACAGCTACTCAAAATATTCGCGTGTAACACATTTGTACAAAAAATAATCTATAAACAGGTGTAATTTCGACCCGAATGTTTACATAGATAAGACATTTCCATCTGTAATCAACGCCAGATAGGATTAGATATTCCTACTTGAGGTCGGCCACAGATGCGCCCCTACACCTAAGGACCAAGCTGAAAGCCCTCGGAAAAGTATGTCTCCCTTACCACACCCTTCAAAACAAAACACAGCAGTGGTTAACACTGCATTTTTGAGACAGAAACAGGTGTGGCGGTGGTGCCGCCGGAGTCGAACCACAAAGTGTTCTACCACCTTCTATAAAATGATAATTTGTTTATTATATTATACATATTATATTGATAAAATCTAAATTGGTGTTATTTAAATATTACATTTTATTTGCAAATTCATCACGATAAATAAAAGATGTAGGTAAGCGATAATGATGACGTTAATTAATTTGAGAGGCTTATTACCTTAACAAATTGTTATTTTTTTATAAAGATATCTAATGACCTATATTTAATTCGTATTTTTATTTCGCTTTCAGTTTGTCTTTCAATTCTTAAGACGTCACCAACCATACTTTAAATTTTTATATCATTAATTTATTTAAAAAAATATTTCCACATTGAGTAACTGGAAACGTAACTCTAATGTAAGTTATAAGAAAAATATGGTAAAGGTAAAAAATAAGTAGATCAATGAATTCATTACTCGTAAACGATAAGAGGAAAATCATTGTCATTATACAATTACTCGTTATTAAAAATTCTCTACATTTTTAGCTCAGAATTTGGATAAAGTTAATCTTACGTAAAATCTTTCTTGGTTTTTTTTTTTTTTTATATAATATAAGAGTAGCAGACGAGCATGCAGTCCACCTGATGGTAAGTGGCTACTGCCGCCCATGGACATCTTTAATCAACCCCAGATAGGATTAGGTATTCCTACCTGAGGTCGCCCACAGATGCGCTGCTACCCCTGAGGACTAAGCTGGAACGCCTCGGAAAAGTCTGTCTCCCTTACCACACCCTTCAAACCGGAACACAGCAGCGCCTAACACTGCTGTTATTAGGTAGAAATAGGTGTGGCGGTGGTGCCGCCGGAGTCGAACCACAAAGGGTTCTACCACCTTCAAAATTTTACAATACAATAGGGTTTTACAATGTATGTACCTTATTAGATAATTTCTAGAGTTAACGTAGTAACATCTATAAATATTACATTTTAAACAAAGTTTTTATCAAACAATACATAAAACATTGTAATCTTCGTGCACAAGTGTGCAATATTATGGTTACTTTACGAAGGCAAATAATAGGTATTTAATTTATTGACTCATAAACCGTGGTAGGTACGTGCATGTCCTCATGATTAGGTGACTAATAAAACAATAAATATATTACTTCTCCTACCGTAATACGTGTATAATTGTATTTTAGTTATAAATAAATAAAAATATTATCAATGGACCTTAAATCACTTATCTATTTTTTGCATGCACACACATAACATTAGACCATCGCGCTGACAAAGTGCGAATTGGTGAAGTTCACAAACTCTTGACAAGTGTTTTTATACAACCCAAAACACCTAAATAAATAAATCGTTTGTTAGGTAACAGTCACAAAGTCAACTAACTACGATGAAGCTCTGTTTGAGGACGAAACACGTGTTGGTGGTGGTATAAACGTATGTTTATTTTGCATGCGCATGTATGTAGGAGAAAGATATATAAATGCGTCATATTTAAAAATATATTTCATGCTAAATGTTACACTTACTTAACTTATATGTTAGTCACTCATTTTCAGCAAAATAACGTTGATACTATTAATAAAGTATATCGTTGAGAGTCAATAAAGCTAATAATTAATTTATTAAGACCATAATTCTACTCATTAAAGTTTATGTAAACAGGGATATAGTTTAATAAAAATCCATATAAGTTTTTTAACTATATTTCGGTAGAAACGTTTGCCTGGCCTTTCAAGGATACAAAAATCGTTTCAGGCTTCCTACGTCATCAGCCCAAATTATACTTCGATAATTATAAAACGATAATCTTATTTATTTAAATTATAGTATAGTGACGACACTGACGACAAACGAGTAACAAATACACATAAATGTAGCAACCAACAAAAGTCCCTGTCACTTTAGTCCGTGCGTCAGTGACTTTGTCTACTAAACGCGAGTGAAACGCGCCGTGCTAATCGATTGTCGACATATTGTAGTTGTGAGATAAATACCACTTCTTATTTTTTGGTAGTAATCTTCTGCTAATAAAAACAACAAACACGGATTCAAATCCAACCGAAGACAATTTGGAAAAGAATAAAAAATTACAAATAATTGTTTGAAAGAAAAAAATTTTTTTTTTAATTTATTTTTAAGCCATATCTTTTTTACTTTTTCACATAGCTTTTATACAACCAATGTTATTTAAATATATTAATAAATAATCATAATTATTACATTTAATCTCTATGCATAGGCTTACAGTCTCTTCATCATATTATAAAGACATTAAGTATGTAGAGTAGTAAGACGAATAGTAATAATTATTTCAATGTTAGAAAGCTCCATTAGTACACATAGGTCTGAAGATATTTAATTGGTGAAATCGCAACTACCTGTTAGTACCTCGTGTTCTTATTTATAACTTGCAATCATTCGCCATGGAGCGTTTAGCGCTCTATGCTGTTCACGCTCTTTTATATAACGTCTGTAGAATAAGATATGACCACAAGGAATTTATACCATACCGTTTTTATTTTATACTACTATTGCAACTAAACCTGTCTAGTCATTTAAACGAAGTATTTCTGTTTTTTTTCGGTAATGTAGGGGTAATATCGGAGCTGGGTCAAATCGTACGATAAAAATTTTAAACGTTGCATTTTCATGTAGTTAATAGTATCTTATACGTAGATATACCTTTCCTTATGTTCCAGCTTAAACGATAATAGATAATCCTAAAAGCTAATTTATATCAGACAGGCGCAGCAGAGCGTGACCCAGTTTAGTTTTTGATAAAATTTATTAAGATTACTCGATACAGATAACCGATAAACAAATTCGCACATGACATTCGACGATAACTCTAAAACATGAGATAAATCTTCCTATACACCTACCATGGTTTATAATATGTTGTTGGAGCCCTTTAGAGCTAGAGCACTTTGAAACTTTGCACCCACAATCGGGGTTTCAAAATCCGAATCACAGGCGTTTTAGAAATTAATTATCACTTCTTTTTAACGGTGATTAAATATCACGAGAAACATACAAGCATGAGAGGTATATAAAAGTTCCTAAAAGTGTGTAAATACATAACAGGTCGTATTTGACCAATGTGATATGGAGAAGGGACCCGTGGCCTGAAGTGTCCCCGTAAGTGGTTGACAAAAACAACTTAACATGGCCAAATAATTTGCACTTCCCGTGGAAGGTTATTTTGCCATTAAGCATTTACGTCTGATATAACAATTTAGGGGCATCGTATGGAAATATGCAATTTGCAAAATGGCTGTAATTCGAAGGAAGCGTCTCCAATTTATCGGTCCACTCGTATCCAGTTAAACCCAAAGATACCAGTGAAGTCCCGCATCACAGGAGAGAGCGGCGTGGGCGCAGTAGTTAGCTCGGCGCGAAACAACGTGTAGGTTGCAATTTCCTATATGACACATGGATGCACTCATCGCTGGATGTGATTTAATAAGTTAGTTGTCCGGCTTTACTAAAGTGATTTGTTGTCTCTTTAAAATATTTAACCTTTTTAGGGTACATTACATCAGACATAGCGTGTGTCAGACACGTGGTATGCCAGACAAAATAGCATTTTCTGTATTTAAGTAGTTTGATGAATATATTAATTATTATATCTACCTCATGGTTGTCAAATGTTACTTAACTATATAATAAAAAAAAATTGGCTACAGCTTATATATAGGATAAAAAAATTAAGTCTGGCCATGACCCGTGTGACACTTTTCATGACTATAGCCTGACACTTTTCATGATATAAACGGGGCCTGAATTTCAATTAAACGGTACTAAAGATTGATGAAGAAGATACTCGTATACCGTAGAAAAAAAAACGTTTTTCATCACTATTTAGTGCGATTTGTAAAAAGCTTCATAGTATAAATAAATAAGCTGAATAAGGATTAGCAAGCTTCTTAATGCAATAACAGTATCAAACATAAAAGTAAACGTCTTGGTTCCACTAAAAACCTGCATACCTACAAACATCCTGCGGAAGCTGGTAACATAAGAAACTTGACACACAATATATTAAAAGAATCACAGAATAAGTATGTTCCTTTTATTTTATAATAAACACCAGTATTGCATAAATCAATTACACTGGAGATTCATTAAAAAGCGGCGGAAAATACCAAAGAATATAAAAATATAATAATTGTTCATACTTAAACCAATTTATTATCTAATGAGCAATGCAATGTATGCAATTTATTTATAAATATTGTTAAACATAAACTTATTTTTCTATCTCAACATTAGTTTATTTATAAAAGCAACAAAACACGCAACGAAAGCTTTTGCATTTATACCTACGTATGTAATATAAAATTAAATTAAAGAGCCTTCAGTGTAATGATATAATTACATTAATTAGTTAATTACCCGGTTACATCCATAGTCTAGGATATTAAAGTAGTGCAGTATCAAGTTCCAAAGTGGGTCGAATGTGAAACATTAACCACGTTCGCTAAAGCCGTTGGTAAGTCAGGGTACCTCCACGTTAATGATAATGACACCGGAGACGCATGAGACAGGAAAATATCATTATTTCTCCAGTATTTTTCCTCATTATTTTTCACGTTTTTGCAGTAAAAATATTAAATGAACATATTACTGTGTACCTACATTGTACATACTTATCGACTAATCATTTAATTGATTCACGTTTTTTCTATAATTTGCTACTTATGTGCAGGCGGTAATGGGCCTATCAACGTTTAATTATTATTATTAATTAAATGCCAGATATTATTAAGCTTCCGTGGGAAAATTGTACGAGTGAACGGCATAAAATTATAAATAACAGAGTTTCTTTCGGAACAGAACCTTAAAAATACTTTAATAAGATTCCCGGCCTTGCCTCGCTGAGTCATGTAGTTTTTCTTTCATACCTGCGATGGCCTGATGTGTTTATAATAGTTTTATACTAAAGGTTAACTATTCGATCGCGCCACTCTATGGCTACCTACCGTATTGTACAAGCGCTTAGTCTAAATGCTTATGACATAACAAAAGTTTTATAAATCTTTGAGAAGAAGTGTTAAATATATTTTTATTATTTTTCAGTTGCAGGTTACATTACTTATAATTATCTCATTAAACATTGAATATTAGCTACATATTTACAAGTTCCTATAAATACTCGTATACACCATAGATCATAATAAAAATTACGTGGACAGTGGATTGATACCTCTACAAAGTTTATCAATAAAAGCTAAGCATAACACTGTTGCATGCCGCAAAATATTAGTATTGTACGTCAAACTAATCTGTGTTATTGAATATAATCTTGAATAGGTATACACATATCAGGGACTATAATTACACACGTCGAAAGGTTATCACAGTGTAAATATTTTGCCTACATATTCACATAAAAATCATGACGGGTTCATTGCGGTTCCCAACCCATCTCTACAGTCCAGTCTAATGAATACGTAACATTGAAATACCTATCAAAATGTAAAACTTCCTAGCAAGGGTTGACTGATAAAGTTGTGTTAAAGCAAAATTTCAAATTCTTAATATAATAATATGTTACTTACTACATAGATGCTCTAGGTACCTATATAAGTAGGTATTACCAATGTTGAGTGGATCAATAGCTAGGTCAATATATAAAGCTTATTTTAATAGCCTTAAATCCAAGCAGATGAAATTGTAGGAGGTATTTATTTGCTGAAAGTAAAACCCTTCTGTGCGATTTTACTTTTAACATGCTTTTTACCGCGTACTTAAGTACGTTGATTTCATTTTTTCGCAAAAATACACATATTCTATAAATAAATAATAATTTCATACTTAAGTATCCTAGAACCTAGAAACCTGCATACCTGAGAGATTAATAAAAAAAGTCTAAGAGATATGTGAAGTCTAACTTGCAACTTAATTTGCACTTGGCCAGCGCGTCCCGTGCCCAGCAGTGGGACAATAATGGGTTGATGATAATAAAATACATTTGCATTGTTATTCATATTGAGGTGGTTAATTTTAGGTAAATAACGTCTGTCAGGTTATAGTTATATTTACTACTTATTTATACGATTGATCTTCTAAGTAACTTGATAAGTACGTTGATAAGTATGTAGTTTGATTGGTGGAAAATGGAAATGTTACCGGTTATCACAGGGCAACGCAAATTATAATTGCAAAGGTTATCATAAGCGTACTGTTGACAGCGCAGCTTAGATACACATAAACATTATATAGCAATTACTTATAAGCTCTATAATATTATATTTTTATTAAAAAATGGAATAAGAGATTTGAAAAATAGTGAAAAGATCAATAAATGCACTACTCGATTTAATGGATTAAAGTATTTTAGGGTACAGTTAAATTATTTATTTCGGACATCCCCTTAGCATATTCTCGTTAACCCTATACTTGGCAGAGAATTTTATCCTAAAAAAATTATACTTTTGCTACTTCCCTGCGTTAATTGAGTTATAAGGATATTAGGAAAAATAAAATAAAAAATCTCTGAATTTCAGTTTTCAGAATATAGTATGTGTCTTTAAGTGCACACTGCCAGGTTCACGAGAAAAAAATATGTGTCTTTAAATGCACACCGCCAAGTACTCACTAAACTAAGAAATAATTAAAAAATATAAAAAATATCATACATTTTGAAAATACTAAAGATAAAAGTCTCGGAAGTTATGACATGTCAACAAGTTTTGAGATATTTTTGTTGAGTTGAGAGATTAGAAGACCTCCTCCCAAAAAAACACAGTTCCCACATAAAGCGACTCGAAACTTTTTGAGTGGCAATAATTTTTGTTTACCGCTGTTCCCATGACGAAACAGCAACCAGTAATTACAATCGAAGATGTCCAGGATCTGTGAGGACAATACTAACAATGGCCTATCGCATTTGTACACTATAAAGCGACTTGTCTGTTTAGACCTGCATCCATGTTTCCGTTAGAATGTTGTATTAAATTTGAGCATATGATTGGACTTTATTCCACTTGTTTGAAGGATGTGGTAAGAAGATACTTTTCT
The DNA here is from genome assembly GCF_041222505.1 of Epargyreus clarus. NCBI lineage: Eukaryota > Metazoa > Arthropoda > Insecta > Lepidoptera > Hesperiidae > Epargyreus > Epargyreus clarus. The sequence continues at coordinate 14,469,850 of NW_027332212.1, forward strand.
GAGGCATTCCAGCTTAGTCTTCAGGGCTAGTGGCGCATCTATAGCCGACCTCAAGTGGGAATTTGGTCTTATCTCGGATTGATATTGCAGATGTTCTGGTATCATCATTATTGGAGTTGTTTACACTTTTGACAGAAGACGCTATTGACTGGACAGGACTTGAGTTCAGGGACGTCTTTATGAGACCTAGACACCTGGAATTCATCTTTCTAGGGATTTGCTGGATTCTACATCCGATTTAATTACGCAATTTAGGCACCAAAGCTAGAATTTTTCAGCCTCCAGTCATCTGAAAAAAATATTGCAAGCTAAGGACTGGGAATTTAGTGGAAACGGGGAAATATTAATTTCAGTCATGAATTATAAAAAAAAAAAACTCTTTCTGAACTTTGTTCACCCAACCCCCTGCCTTGTGTGCAGAACCTTAGTATATAGTAGCAAAGTTGGCAGTGTGCATTTAAAGACACAATATTGACAAACAGTAATATTGTATGTCGTTGGCAGTGTGCATTTTAATGCACACATAACAAAAGTCATGAATTACTATATATTCAAAACATTATATCTCAAAAAAAAATCACCAAAACATTGCATAAAGCTTGCAGAAAGTAAGATTATATAAATTTCGTACATATAACTTAATTTCATTCAGATAAAATAAGATTCTTAGAGAGCGTTGCGCAGGCGCTGAATGACGGCTTGCTATTTTGTTTACCATTTACAATGTGTGAACGAGACAGATATTGATTTCATTTTCTGTCATAAAGAAACTTTTGCTAATTCGCTTTCAGTTATTATTAGTAAGATTCGATGTCGCATTATCCGAAAAAAAAAATCTGATTCTAATGTGCATTTAAGTGCACAATGTCAAGTATAGGGTTAACATAATCTAGCTATTTTTTTTTTATTTTCCCCTGACGCTGACTGCGCCAGGGGAAAATAAAATGCAATAGGGCGCTATTGCATTAAACAACGATAAAAATAAAAATTGATCATTTAGTGGTACAGAACTCTACTGGTATAAATTCGACTCGCCCTTGGTTGTCTTGGTCAATATATTTTTAAAGTTTTAGGGAACGAAATAAAAAAAAATAGTTAAAGCAGCAATATAATGTGAAGAGGTAACGACTCGTATCAATTCTAAATAACGTATCAAATATCATATTCAAATCGAAATAACATTTATTCCAAGCGTTCATTGAAATAACATATATTATGACAAACACTTTATTTAAATAATGTTAATGTTTTTATTATAAGTGTAACTAAAAGAACCCTGTACAAATTAATAGTCTTTATCAAAGTTAAGACAGTAAATGAAATTGAGATGTCTTAAAACAATAATGACGGCTGTATAACATGAATTCCTTTGCCTCAGAATTGTCCAGTAAAACTACAAAACAGATTGATTTATTGGCAGTTGGCACAATCTGACAGTCGCGAATTGGTCCTTGCGAAGTAGAGATAGCAATGCTAGACCGGTTATTTAAATACGTAAAATATTAGTAATATTATAGTATAACATAGTTTCACGCGTGTTAATAGTGACTAGTTATCATGGACACGGACGAGAATCGCGCAGAAGGCTGGAAATATTTAAATAAGCAATTTTTCGGTGATGGTCAGTATATATTCTTAGATTTTGTGTTTTTAGGAGAAAGTCATGTTTTATAATATAGAAGTTCTTATCAAGGACATGTTATAGTATTAATTATTCGTCTTATGAGATATGAGTTATGTGGTATTTATTATATGTTCTAAAAATAAAGTGGACATAATGTATGGAATGTATCTTTGCCATAGATAAGGTGTTGAAATTCAATCTTTGATTCGTGGCTTCGTGACTTCGCAATAGCGCCTTGTTATTACAATATTAATTAGTCGAGTAATAAGTCGTTCATAATGGGAATATATCATGTGATCTATTAACAAATATGTAGAAATTGCTAATTAAACCCCGAGTTAGAGGTTGGATTTGGTTCTAAACATAATAAATAAAGAAATATAACACTTGTTGTTTTTCATGACCACTCAGATCAAGAGAAGAGAAATAAGTATAAGAAGAGAAGTAAGTAAACATACCATCAGCAAATATTTAGATGTAACTCACATTAACTGCGACAAAATAATCTATTACTAAACCAAATCCTATTGATATGCCCAAAAAAGTGGAATAATGTCGTGCAAGTGGCAATAACCCGTTCTCCATACTCAGTTTATGTAATCTTTAGTAAGTATCTTGAGTGAAAATAGAATACAATAATGTTTCTTGAGCCCTTCAAGTTTTCCTAGTCTGGGATCGGACTTATGGTATTTTAAAGCATATTTATTGGCCAATAATTTAATCCAAGTATAATAGATATCACAAAAAAACACTATTTTTACTTTACGTTTACTGTATTCCTCCAAACAGTGATAGCATAGTAGTTGAAAATGGGCCTCAATTGGGAGAGGTGAAGTTTGAGTCTGATTCTTCAAAAAATAATTATCATTTGTTATAACTGTTGAAGAAAACATCATGAGGAAACTTTAATTATTGGAATATACAATATTGACGACCCGGCGTGGTGGAGTGGTCACCATACCGGTCCGACGCGCAGAGGATCCTGGGTTTGATCCCCGGCCAGACAGAAATCTAAATGATGAATTTAGGTTTCTGTTTCTGGATCTGGGTGTTTGTGTATTTGTCACTGTGTGTGTCCATGGCACCCACGACACAGGGAACCCTAGTGTGGGGCTGTGAGTGTAGAAGGCGTAAAGCATACATACAAAGATCACATTACAATTCGTGGAGCAAAAATAAGCCTAATGTAATATAAACTTTGGCCCCATATATTGGGAGATTGGGATTTGAATCCCATGTATGTGTCACTGATTTTATTATGTGCATATTCAAAAATATTATGAAGCTTTTAAAAGTTTTCTAACAACATAGATTTTGCCACAACCAGTATTGGAAAGCAGATTCTTGCTCAACAGAGGGATGTTAATGTTTAAATTCAACATTGATTTTTTATATTGATCATGCACCTAAGTTAAGATCTTACAATTGAATACATAAATTTGTGGCCAAATCCTGCTAAAGCAGTTGCAATTTAATTTTTTAATACTAATGATTTTTCACAAAATAATATCAATATACTTATCATAATGATACATTTGTAATTTTTAACTGATTTCAAAAAAGAAGGTTTTGTATTTAATGGCTATGGTTACGTAAACTTGTATGTCTGCGATTTTCTCTGAAACTACAGATCCAATTGAGACGGAGTTTTGGAAATTCAAAAGCACATCTCATCAGAAAGGTTTTAGTATAAACTACATAAGGGACTTTTGAAAGGCTTCCTGGAAAATTGGGAAAACCTGATTTCATATAATCTTGAAAATCTCAAGTCTTTTTAGACCAATTTAAATTTTCTTTTTTTTATTTAATAAATAATGTGGTTAATACAAATACAAGTTTTTAATACAAAGTTATATCATAAATTATGGTTGTTTGCAGGTGAACGGTCTAACTATGTGAACATTCCTCACGTGATAGCCATGGTGGGGCTGCCGGCGCGCGGCAAGACCTACATCTCCAAGAAGCTGTCGCGGTACCTCAACTGGATTGGCATCAATACTAGGGGTGAGTAATGCTTTATTATTGAACATAATTTGTTTTGATACACCAATTTAGAAGGCCACAAGGATTGAGGAAGTAACCAATAAAAGCCGAATATTTCATGATTTTTTCACTTGACTAACGCTGAATAGACCTTATTAATAAGCAATCTATCCAAATTCGACAGTTAGGTTTTCATTGTCCAATTTCCATCTTTTATAGCCTATAGTCGGGCCATTACGAACGTGCAGCCCGAGTCATAAATCATTTTTATCGGATCTCTCGTTCACACTTATAGGAATAGGGCATATGGGAACTCACGCTCGCACTTCTAGTGTTGTGCGTAACAACAAACGGATTTGTCGATAGTCAATAGCAGGTAATTAAGAAAAGGTTGAGGAAATAATGCAAAACATTTTTAGGATGTATTTTAAAACGTCTTTTAATAACATCCATATTTATATTTTTGCATTATTACATCAGTCATCAAATACCTAAATAGAAAGCGTCCTTTAAATACAGCTACCTGCGTCCGAGCGGCTTCATCGATATCGAGTTGTGCGGCATTGCACATTCCTTTGACGTCATCATTTATGACTCGGGCTGCACGTTCGTAATGGCCCGACTATAGTTGGTTACTATGTTGATCTAATACTTGATACTGATGGACTTCTAAATACTTGGAATTGGGTGGTCAAATAATGATTCTATAAAAATGTGATTTATACATAAATTTATATATTGATAATGTGGTGACGGTAAAGTTCTTACACATTACTTTCTAACCATAAATTTAGACATAAATTAAGGTTAAAGCAAACTGTTTAATATATGTGTACCACAGTGATAACCATGACCTAATTGGAAAAGTTAAAAAATGTCCTAATGTAAATTTTATGAAGCAATTCATTACAGAAAATTGATAATTATGCAAATTCTAATAGGTAATTCACTTTATATTAGGTAGTATCAGAAACGTGTTTTAAAATGACTATAGTATGAACATTTTCTTTTATATTGTTACCGATGTTGAAAATATTGGAATGTATGATTTCTAGTTACCAAATTATTAGAGGACTGCTTTGTATTTTCACTCTGAGAGGAGACATAGGCCCAGTAGTGGGACAGGAATAGTTGTCGACACTCTTGCGGGAAACATATGTAGAGCATGCCATTTACTTACCATATTTTTGAATTTTTTTTGCTTTATCCTTTTGTTGAGTCTTGGGTTAATTGAGTTATACGTTGTTTAATACAATATGGCTGAACCGATTTAAATGACATTTTTAATAGTACGGGAATTCATAACTGGTAATACCTACCACAAATAACAGAACTTGCTAAAATTTAAAAAACATTACGCGGACGACGTCGCGGCCAAAGGCTAGTCTAGTAAAAATAGCATAGAGAAATTGTGCAGAAATGATGGCATAATGTTGTGTGCGAAAGATAGGTGGAAGTTGCAATTTTGGAGGCCTGCCAGCCGCCTTGACCCTGAGCTTGAGTGCTGTCAGTGCCATCACCCGCCGAACTCATTTGTTTGTTTATCTCTACAATGTGATAACGATCGTTAGGATATTAGCAGTCTGGGAGAAAAGTAATCTAGGTTAGATAATGTCTTTATCCGAATCCTGCGTTGCTTAAAATTTTCGATTATTTGTGTTTTATACCAGCTGATGTTAATGGTCATTGCTGCCCTACGATATTTGAAAAAGACTTACTTTTGCGTCTTAACATGATATCGATTATAAATGCATTGTTGACCCTGGAAATTACAGCACAAAAAGGACAAGTCCTATATCCAACCAGAGAGTTATAGAACCCTTCGTAGTTTCCGGGGGAAAACCACCACTCCTTTTAAAACTTTAAATATTTTTTTCTTAAATACTGATTTGTTCTGCTTCAAATTGTTCTAAAGTAACATTTATAAGACGCATTCTAACTTGAACGTCAGGTACAAAGTATCTTTAGTCCACTTTAGGTAAGACTTCAATCATATAATTTAGTACTAGAATTTAAGAAAAATAATACTAATGGAGCGTCCTACCTTCCAGTATTCAATCTGGGCGAGTACAGGCGGCACGCGACCACCGCGTACACGAGCCACGAGTTCTTCCGCGCGGACAACAAGGAGGCGATGGCGATCCGGCAGCAGTGCGCGCTGGACGCGCTGCAGGACGTCTGCGAGTGGCTCGTGAAGGGCGGGGAGGTGGCGGTGAGCACATGTCCTATAACTGGTTTCTCTTCCTAACCTGATGCTTAGAGTGTATTTCACAATACTCGTCCGATGCGGTATGGCAGAGGGAGCTAAGGGTTAGCGTAAAACTAGTAACACGTATGAGATATTTTCAAATCGCCCATATAGCTCTCGGGGAGGGCTTCACGACTGCTATCTATTGTACAAATCGGGAGTGGCAGCTTTACGTATCTTCTGAAGCACAGAAGTACGCATTAAATTTTCACTACAGACGGCCACCCATCCAACTTCCAACCGTGGTGACGTTGCTTAACTTTGTAGTTCGTAGTATTATATAGTTGGCTATATATATGTTAATAATAATAATGTTCTATGTACATAACTTTTTGTAGGTTGACAAAAGCTAAGCGGCTCTTAGAAAGGAATTGCCGACAAGATTACTATTACCCCTACCAAAAATCGATGTACTTCAACCAAATGTAAATAAGTTGTAAATCATAAATAGCAATTTATGTTTAATACGCACTAAGAGGATTGTGTATATATATTTTAATATATTTATTGCTAAATTTGTGAAATACTGGAACATGGAAATATTAAATTTCCAACATGGATTGAGCAACTAATACTTTCTACAATCAGTCCTCATTGGTGTTGTGTGGAGTTGGAATAAACGTCAGACCTTCAGTTAAGAGATGGGACCCTTGCCCAGCAAAGAGACTTTATAAAAGTTGCAGTCAATAGTAATGAAGAAAATATAATAAAACTTTTACTATTATAAAAATACATCCATAAAAAAATCATAACAGTCTATGCCAGGGAATGCGCCAAAACCGATGCTGTCACCCAGTTATCAGTCGCAGAATCATACTTTTAAATCTTAACGAACATCTGCCAAAGAGAAGACTAAAATATTATAACAATTTTTAGTACGATAAAATCTTTCATCGTAAGTTCTCTTTAAAATAGTGTGGCGTCTGTTAATTATTGGTTTTGTTAAATTTGAATGTGTATTTTGACCGACCTATTAAGAAAGTCAAGAATTAGTCTTCTATTGTAGATAGAATTGCTTTGTGCTACAAAAATGGTAAAACTGTTTGAAGTTCCACTCTAGTAGCATCTCCACCAATTCTATTTCTAACTTATATAAGTAGGTACTAGCTGACCCGGCAAACGTTGTGTTGCCATATAAATAAAATACGTGTGGCACTCGGAGAGTGCCGCGGTAAAGCTATTGCATAGTATTTTTTATCAACTTATGCAAATTGCAAGCGTGATATTTCAAAAAGTCATTAACCCGTCAACTGGCGTGTGCGCCCCGGGGCGCACAGATCGCTACTAAAAAGTATCACCGCTGTGCCGGTCGGAGTGGGGGGTGTTAGGTTTTTTCGTTACGCAATTTCTGGATTAGGTCTCCACGCTCAAGGCCCGCGATAGAAGCTATGCAATAGCTTAAAAATATTAAGGGTGAACAACCCTTATCACTTAGGGGTATGAAAAATAGATAGTAGCCGTAGTAGACCTACTGAAAATGCATATAAAATTTGGTGAAAATCGGTAAAGCCGTTAAAGTGGCTTAACTATAGGGTGGCAGGAGTGACAAAATGCCACGGGCTAGGCCCGAGAGGCTGCTAACTCAAAAGTGACCAAAAAAATGTGTATAAATCAGCGAAAAAAATATCATCAGGACCAATCAATTATTAGAGTACGTACGTGAGTTAAAAATTCTTAGGCCCCATGTAATGAATTTGCCAGGGCACTCCTATGGTGTAGTTACGCCACTGAAATGTAGTAAGGCAAATAAACTTCTACGAGGTGTTCGAACTAAGCCTTTGTAAACAGGGCCGTACTGAAAACCAGTCGCCGGAGTCTGTTATATCTCACAGACATCGGCAGATACTGAGTGCAACCATTTTTGCTGCTATACTATATCATTTATGTTTACGTGTTTTTTTATTTCATTGTATCGCTCCTATTATTATTATGTTCTTTTTGTATTAATGTCTAATATGTTGTGACTTGTATACCATGTAAAATAAATGTTTTTTATTCTATTTCTATTCTAAATTGTAAAAAAACTTTACACATCCAGGTGTTCGACGCGACCAATTCGACGAGGGAGCGGCGGCGCATGATCCGCGACATCGTGGTGCACCAGATGGGCTTCAAGCTGTTCTTCGTGGAGTCCATCTGCGACGACCCACGGATCATCGAGCAGAATATTATGGTATGTGTGTTGAATTATCTGTTTGTTTTATCGGTTTATTAGGAATAGTATAGTTTTGAGTAATTATTATTAACAATTAACCAAAATTAGGTATGCAAATTTAATGTAACTTTATCTATATTTCAATTGTTATGTTATTACTAAGAAATTCAATCTTAGTGTTCTTGAATCACAATGAGGAATAGCACAGCCCCGCGTTAACGTATGTAGACTGTAATTGACCTAAAACATAAGCAAGATCAGGAATGCTCGGTACCTGAGCAGGTGACCGCTAATGGCCAAATTTCATGCAAGCTTCCGTTTTGGATCCCTCATTCAATCATCGGCCCCTTATTGTCATTAGACTTTCAATTACCTACTTCTTACCTTACTTACTTCTTACCCTCCTCATCTTTACTAATTACCGCCTTGTTCGATATAATTAATCACGTCTCGACTTTTACAATTGTCCATAGGAAGTGAAAGTGAGCAGTCCAGACTACACGAACATACAGAACACGGACAACGTTCTAAACGACTTCCTACTGCGTATCGAGCATTACAAGGAGAAGTACGAGCCGCTCGACGAAGCCCTCGAGTCGGAGTACAGCTTTATGAAGATATACGACACGGGGGAGAAGGTGGTGGTGCACAAACACGAGGGACATATACAGAGCCGGATCGTGTACTACCTGATGAATATACATATTGTGCCGAGGACTATATACCTTACGAGGGTAAGAATGTATGCTATATACACGTTACCGAGTGTATAGCTCGCTTAGCGTTTTTCTTACTCACAGACTGATTTTATATCTTGATGCCCAGTTACAAACCTTAGACTTCAATTTTGTAAGTATTTTTGTAGGCCTTTAAAAAAAATATTTCGTTTTTTTTGAAGAATAGTTCTGGTAAACTCTTTTTGGTAGAAAAAAAATCAAGTCCACATCTGTAGATTTTAAACTTTTTCTATGCCCCTGTTACTTGACTATTTGATCACAGGGTTTGATTTTTCATCACACAGAAGACTAACGTCATGTCAATAAAATCTTGTGTTGTGCGTTAAAATTTAGTAAAATAACTAAAAAAAAGACTGAAATAATAACGCTTAATAACGCTTTCTACGCTCACAGCCCCACACTAGGATTCCCTGTATCGTGGGTGCCATGGACAGACACAGAGACAAATACACAAACACCCAGACCCAGAAACAGAAACCTGTCTGGCCGGGGATCGAACCCGGGACCCTCTGTGCGTCAGACCGGTATGGTGACCGCTCCGCTACGCGGGTCGTCAATTTGTCTGTGATGTCGACAAAACTCATAATTATATAACCTATGTCACAACTGTAATTGGTTCAATGATGTCGACAGCACGGCGAGAGCATGCACAACCTGGTCGGGCGGATCGGCGGCGACAGCGAGCTGTCCCCGCGCGGCAAGCAGTACGCGGGCTCGCTGGCGCAGTACATCGAGCAGCAGAGCATCCCCGGCCTGCGCGTGTGGAGCTCCTGGATGCGGCGCGCCATACAGACCGTCAAGGACGTGAGAGCGCCGCAGGAGCGGTGGAAGGCGCTCAACGAGATCGATGCGGTCAGTGCTCGTGGTGGTAGCGGTGGTGGTGGGTGTGGTGGTAGTGGCAGGGCGTGTAGAGCTTGTGGATGAGACGTGCCATACAGACGGTCAAGGACCTGCATCTTGTGGGAGAGCGAAACTATTAAGAGGGGGATTGGAGGCGAAATAATCTACACAGACTACTCACTTAGTAGGCGATATTGGACTATTAGTAATAATGGTAGTAATAGCTAGTAGTGATAGTAGAATTAAATTAATGAAACATAGCTATTAGCTCCTCATGAAGCTTAATATTTAAATATTTAGGTATTTTTTTTATAAAAAATAACTTCCCTTGAATCTTACTAATCGATGTGGTGAATGATGACTTCATGCTAAAAAAATATATTAAAAAAGTAATGTTTACTATAATCCGACTCGACGAACCAACGAAATGTCCAAACAGTCTAATTCGCGAATTTTAATAGTACCCTTTATTATAACAGGGCATCTGCGAGGAGATGACGTACGCGGAGATCCAGCAGAAGTACCCGTCGGACTTCAACGCGCGCGACGCGAACAAGTTCGCGTACCGGTACCCGCGCGGGGAGAGCTACGAGGACCTGGTGGCGCGCCTGGAGCCCGTCATCATGGAGCTGGAGCGCCAGGGCAACGTGCTGGTCGTCTCCCACCAGGCGGTCATGCGCTGTCTGCTCGCCTACTTCCTGGACAAGTCCGCTGGTGAGTCTACCACTGGTTACCACACAAGCTATAGATGGGCCGATTTTAATTAATATTGAACTGCATTAGTAGGATGACGGTAGATTGAGATGCAAAATTTAGAAAATAATAAAGGTAGTTGGATAATATTTGATTAGAGCGTTTGACCTTATATCATGTTAATTTAACAGACTAAATTAGTTATGATTCTGTGTCTAATTTACAGGTTCATTTTAAACTTTCAGTTTAATTAATTTTGATGTTGAATCTAATCTATATTTGTATACATTTATTAAGTTTATTTGTAGATACATAAAGTAAGTCACAGTCATTAACAAATTTATATTTTCGGTATATGAACAATTTGGTATACCGAAAATTTGAATAATTCCACCTTACACTAAGTCGATCCAGCAAGTTAAACATCTGAAGTATTGTATTACACATCTTATACTAACACCCTCTCGCCATGTTCCGGTGGTTGTTGCAGAGGAGCTGCCGTACCTGCACGTGCCGCTGCACACGGTGATCAAGCTGACGCCGGTCGCGTACGGCTGCCGCGAGGAGCACATCAAGCTGTCCGTGCCCGCCGTCGACACGCACCGCCCCAAGCCACTCGTGAGTACACCGCGCACACACACACACACACACACACACACACACACACACATACACACTTAAACACATAGGCTCACTTGAAGATGTAAGATACACATACATATAGTCTGATTCATAATTAGGTGTCCAAAATGTAAACAAAGAAATGTTACTGTCATAATTAACAAGAAACAAAAACTTTTACAAACTCAACAAAAAACGAAAACTTTACAATTATCCACAATTTAAAAAACGCGCTTTGAAAACGATAATACATTCCAGTTTGATTACCATCACGAAAATGAATAAAATCAGCTACGAAACTTAAAAATGACGGCACAAGAAATGTTTTGGGTTCCGATTATGTTACCATTATCACATTTTAATTTTCTACCATAAACCTTGTTTTTTATTATTATAACTGTATGGAACGAAATTGAGGCAATATAAATATTAGAAAATGTGAACTGATCTTAATTTATTTAGATTATTATTTTATTACTGTTGTAATAATTTAATATCGTCAAAAACAAGAAACTACCATTTGCAACGTATTTTCTTGATAGGTCACCTTTGTTTACATTTTGGACACCTAATTATGAATCAGACTATAGATACACATAGTAGTCCTCTACGCAGCGTCAAGGACGGCCACCAGATGGGTTTTAGTGCGGTAAGAGTCTCACATAACCCTGTGTCACTCCCACGGCATCGGGTACGTTTGAAGGTTTTCCCCCTCGTGAACAAAAAAAGTAATAAATAAAAAAGATACACATAGTAATTAAGTAAGAGGTGGATAAACAAATGTGTACACACATGTATACAATTATGCATTCGATCACATACATGGAGAAGTAAAGCATCAAAAATACACATATAGGTATTAATGTCTAAGAAATGTTGATGTATTGAAAAACATTTTCTACAAATATGCAATGTAATATAAACATATTTTTACAACTTAAAAAAAAACACTAATCACGTAACTAAGAATATATTTTTTTAAAATATTTAATTACATCAGTACGGTTTTCAACATTATACTTTGTAGTATTGTAAAACATTTATTTATATTATTTACTGTATGTTGACACAATAAGGTGCATTTATAGAAAACAAGTTTTCCAAGAGCTTAATTAATTTATATACATTTTATTGTATTAGCAAGAAATCTCTAAAAGTCAACTTTTATATAAATTATATAAATGCACCTATTTTACTCTCATCTTTTTTTCAACAGCTCAGATACTTCCGCTAAAATGGAATTTGGTTTTTTATTTCCTACTTACTTTTATTATTCTAATTTAGTGTGTATTAGAATTTATTCAAAAATTATAATTAAGTGGCGATCCCAAAATTGACAATCTCAATTATTCCTGACAGGACGACGAAGATGAGGCCTCGTCACACGAAAACGTATGCAAATTGTGAATGTGACCACCCGTTACATGTCGTTGGCAATCTGACTACTGACCGCTTACAACTGACATAACAAACAACTTTCAATTAATAATACTTTGCGAACCCGCTTGTGGGCTGTGCACGTGGAGAATGAACTTCAATGTGACATAGAATGAATCTAAAAGCGCTAGGTCCAGTAGTAGCCCTTGGAGCCCTTTGTGATGGTACACTATTTCTACCTAATAACAGTAGAGTTTAGCGCTACTATTTTGTTTTGAAGGCTGTTGTAGTGCAGACATACTTTTACTAGGCGTTCCAGCTTTGTCTTCAAGGGTAGCGGCACATCTGTACCCAACCTCAGGTAGGAGTGTAATCCTATTCGGGGTTGATTACAAATGGGCGACATTAGCCACATACCATCAGGTAGACTGCATGCTCGTCTGCTTCATAGGTAGTATGGGAGAGACATAGTCATATTTAATACTCAGGATCTAATCTAATCTAGGGTTGATAACTGATGCCTTTCAGTGGCAGTGGGCATTTACCATCACAAGGACTCCTTGCTACTTCTGTATTATAGGAAAATAAAATGTGGGTGACAACTATTGGGGAGGTCTGGAGCTCTCACCACGTTGCTCCAATGTGAGATAATGTTACAAAATCCTGCAAATATGTTGGTAAATAGCAATAAGGTCTCAAAAAGTAACAGTATTACTATTACTATAAGAAATATATGGGTTTAGTATTTGATTGTCACTTGAAGTTCCTTTCCTATCGACACAGCTTACGTCTCTATCTGCCCCTCCCTCTTTTGGCTCAAAACCCGCTTCATGGCTTAATTTTTTCAAAATTTTTCGGTGTATTATTAATTGATTAAATTTTTTATATGACTGTTTTTGAGTGTTTTTTTACAATCCTAATAATTTTATGTATATATTTTTTTTAATCAAAATTATGATAATTATGATATTTATGGAAGGGGCACTTATTGTTATTATAAAAAGAATATAAGTTTGGAACACAACGTTTGACATAACTATGTATTCTATTTTACAGATATATATTTTACATTTAATTTAAATTGGTTGAAGTGGCAATATTTTGTTTACTTTATAAATTTAATGTAATATTTATTGAGTCATGTTGCCAACAACATATTATAAGGGACTGTGGTCGTTATTTTACGATAGTCTAGAGATACCATAAGCATGAGTACAGTCGTTCATATGTCATGACGAAGAAGAAAATTTGACTTTCCAAAGTTAAGTTCAATTTTCATTCGTGGTGGAGGAGTTGTGCGTTCTGTATATATGGGTTCACGCTTCATTAAATATCTGACCGAAGAGTAACTGGCCAAAATCATAGCTAATATTATATATTTTTCATTTCTGCAGTTGTAATGGAACACTCATTTTATATATTATGTTTTACCTTTGAAAAAATTGTTTTATTTTTTCAAAAATGGTTTACTCAATAAATGACAAAACGGTTCAAAAAGAAAAAAAAGAAGTTGGTCAAACTTCGGTCAGATTTATAAATTTTACAAAAGTAAGTCAGCAATTGTTGCTTTTGAACTACATATTTATGTACTTTTATATAGGTGGGGGTAAATATTATTTTATTTATCTATAACTCCATTTGAAGGCAACTTAAAATTGCTATCAGTGCTATAAATTGTACATATCCAATACAGCTTATAGAACAAATAGCAAAATATTTTAATTTAGAAACTAGCAATGTCATTGCGTATTTCTACCTCACCGCCCTTTTATTAAACTTCTGATGTCATATATTCACCTCAAGCTTTTGGAGTACCATTCAAAGAATAGTGTAATTCATTAATCTTATATATAAAATTCTCATGTCACAATGTTAGTTACCGTAGGTACTCCTCCGAAACGGCTTTATCGATTTTCAGCAAATTTTATATGCATATTCAGTAGGTCTGAGAATCTGCTACTATCTATTTTTCATATCCTTAAGTGATAATAGTTGTTCACCCAAACATTTTTTTATTTATATGGCAACACAACGTTTGCCAGGTCAGCTAGTATTATATGAAATATTCAAATTTAATTACATATAACCCTACATCCTGTGAAAAACAAACTAGCAATGCTTATACCCGCATATTCGTCTGTGCTCGACGAGTATTTAAATGTTACATGAATATTTTTGTTCGGGCTTTGGTACAATTGGTATATCTTCTTTCAACATATACAAAATAGATGTAAATATATTGAAACAAGTGATACTATGCTTTTTTACAATTTGGTTATGTCTTCGGTTTATTTCTTGGTGGTCAGGGCTGTTGGGTATTGTTTTGATGTATTTGTGTTTTGTGCGAAAGTAGTATTTTAAAATCTAACAGGTCTTTTTATTAAATATATTTTGAGTTACAGCTAGTGACCAAAATAATTTATAATAATTTTTAAAATGCTTCTTTGTTTAAAACAAAACGTTTTAAACATTATAACTTATTTTAAAATGGACCTTTTATAAAAAAAGATTACAATTATTCCCTTATTTCACAGCCTACACGACGAATAAAAATTGATCGCCATCAGTGATAACAGAATTATTATATAGAATAGTTTTACTATGTTGTTTTTCTGTTCTCATTGTTTGGGCCCTTTTCCCTTAGTAAAGGCTACCTAAGTTATATCCGCCTATGCTATATTCATATCTATATATTATGACGTGATCTATAATGTTGCCAACATATTTCATGTTAGTCAGAACAAGGGGAAGAGCAGAAGAAATCGCTTCTAACATAGTTGATTTTATCATTTCGTAAATCGTTCGTGTGTTCATTTATAGTAACGTTTTGTTTAATGCTTACTTAAATTGAGTTCGCATCGAGTTGAGTTCAGTGTGCTTTATATTATTTACTGGGGCATCTTATATTTAACATTTGAGGTTCATACAATAAATAGAATATGATTTTATATAAAATATACTAATATTTATCTATTACAATACTTATATGAATTTACTTGCAAAATCAAATACATTTATGCAGAACGATAACCAAGTTACCATGGCATTAAAGAAGCCAAAATATATCATGTAATATACACATAGTGCATGCTGTCTACTGAAAGACTGGAGTTTGTCCTGGACGCAGTCCGTGCGTGTAGATATACATATTTAAAACAAATTTTGAGAGCGTGTCAGCCAAGTTGTCTGTAGGCTATATGGTGCCTCCAGCTTTTTTTTTTATAAAGTAACGTTATAGATCACGTTCCGTTATAATAAATACTCCGTTTTTCCTTTCAATTAAGAAAAACACCATTTCCCTAATGCTTTAAAATATGTTTATTTATTTATATCCAATATCCTAACACTTTTTATGCTTAAATTATTTTCCTAGGTGATACCAGCTCCGCCTATAAAGCCGGTCGTGCCTCCTGTCCTCAACGGGGAAGCGAACGGGGAACCGACAGAGGAAAATCACTAACAACGTAACACAATAGGAGTTATTATTATATACAAGCTTGTTATTTAATTTAAATAAAATATAGTTGATTATATCGATGAGCGAGTACGAACGATCTGGTCAGAATCGATTTTTATATAAAAAATATTGTTTTTGTTAGTAGGTAAATTATAAAGATTTACGTGTTTTGTTTTTAAATTATTTATAAATGAATAGTGACATGATTATATTTTTTAATAAATTTCAAAATTAATTTCCACTTATTAACTAATTAAGTGAAGTCTCGAGATATTTTCAAATAAAAATATGTAAATTCAAAATATGTAATTTCAAAAATATGTTATACTGGATATCTTTAGCATTAAAAATGTTTTCGAGTTTGTGGTATAACATTGAAAATTAAGCTATCATCTGTAATGATAATAATAAAATATGCTAATGATATAATCGAATGACTAAAGTCGAATAGTTGTTGACATTTTCAATAACACGCGCTCTTTGCAATATTCATTATAATAAGAGCTATGTAATAAATATTTGGGAATCTATGAATAAATATAAATAGGCAAAAAAACTTTTTCATTAAAAGTTTGTGCACTTTCCTCTAATCTTTGTCAGTGGAATTTTTCATTTGTTTTTGTTTGGTAGCTATTGACGAGCTTTATTGTAATCTATAAAAAATAAGGTAAAATTAGTCATTATAAGCATATTTTGTCTATCAGTTAAAGTACCCATTTTTAATGTAATAATTTTGTCAGATCGTTCGTAATCTCCCACGGTAACCTAGAACATGACCAATGGATGATGGGAATCGCGTGGTGGCATAAGCTGACTGCTTACGGTCTGTGAGTCGACGAATTTGAGACTGAGATAAGTGAGTTTAGACTTTTAAGTCAACATACAGTGTCATGAGGGGAAATATCAAGCATACAAACATTATATGAAATGAAATTTCATCGCATCTTGTCGTAAGGAGTGCGCGGTCGCACGGTCCGCAGTGACGGTCGGTACGGGCAACACTGGCTTGGTTAATATTGACAGTTTTAATCATTTGTTTTTGTTTTTTTACGGCTTCTGAATAGTAATACAATTCTATGACGTCCTGTAGATTATTGGTAAATTAAATTTAGTACTCGTAATTCGTTTCAAAATGGAATGTAGCTCCAAAATGGCGATTATGTTTTTTGCTCATAAAGAAAGAGACAAAGAAAGAAAAAGAAAACAAATACTGGCAGTATTTAGAATTACAACCTTAAATGAAACAAGTTATATTACTTTGCTAAATACAGCTTCAATGAAGAGTAAAACTTGTATGTATATTTTATTCCAGCACGAAATTCAAATATTTTTTCTATCAAAGCACCAAGCCAGTTTTGCCAGTATAATAAAAACATGTGATTTAAGAATTTTTATTTTATATGCCTATTGCGATCAATGTGTGTAAAGCCATCAAATTGCAAACTTTCAATGTAAATTTGTATAAAATTCTTTAAATATATGTCAGGGTTATATAATATCACTTAATATTGTATACAACGTATATTCTATCGTTAGTGACTTGATAATGATTATAAAATTTTAGAAAAAAATGTTATTCGATCTATTGTATCGTGGTGGATCTATGATACTTGATTATATAAAACTAAATTAGTCAAACGCTGTGCGTTTATTAATATGTTATATAATGGTATAGTTATACATATAATATGTGTCGTAAACATTACTAAATTAGGTAGGTACCTTTTCAATTTTGTAGGATAGTAGGAAGGAATAAATTCGACTTTGTAACGAGTGACAACAAAACTTGGGTGGTTATTATTGTATTTATTTTATTTTTTTAATTATTTTTTTATTATTTTATTTATTTAATCGAGCCAAAGGCTAGTGCGTAAGTCATATTGATATATGACGTATCTCCAAAGCTTATTTTATTTTATATCAATGTCTTCATAGAAGACAGGGTCACAGCACACGTTAGACAAAACTTATTTAAATGCTTTTGAAAAAGATTGAATTCGTGCAACAACGTACTAAAATATCTACGTTTTTAGTAATTAGATTCATCAAGTATTTGGAATTTGTATAGTATAACATGTGCTATGACCCTAATTCAGCAATATACAGGACCGTGCGACTGCGCACTTATATATTTTTATAATCTATCTCGTTTTGTCTATTCTCCTGTCACTATCATATTGATATGAATATATAACTATACAGACTATTAAGGATTTTTACAAAGTGGCTATACGTTAATGTAAATGTAAATGTTAATGTAAATGTAAATGTAAAAATGTTGTAATTGTTAATTTAATTTTTAAATTATAAGTTTATTGTAAGCGGGCCTGGTCGTTTTATTTTATAACCCATTCCACAATAATAAAATACTATGGACAATAAATTAAAAAAGTTTCTTACAATCGTAGCCCCACACTAGGATTTCCTGTATCAGGGCTGTTATGAACAATTGGACACAGAGACAAATACACAAACACCCAAAACCAGAAAAAGGAACCCAAATTCATAATTTAGATAATAATATGTGTCTGGCCGGGTATCGAATCCGAAACCCTCTACGCGTCAGACTGGTTTGTGTCCGCCCCGTCACGCGGGTCAATTGGGTACTTGACAGTTATAACAATAAAATATGAAATATATCCAGTATGATAGCTTATAAGTAAACATAAATTATGCAGTATTTAGTTTAATTTTTAATACGTTCTAAGTATTTTAATTTTTTAAAAGAAATTTTCGATTTTTTATCTGTGGATTTTAAATCCCAAAACGGCGACAGTGCTGCCTTAAATGTCAGGTGACGTCACTACATGCATAATAAACAAGACAAATAAAAATGATATCGTTTGCTGTTAGAGTTGGTTGAATTTATGTTGTGAACCGAAATGAATCCACAGTATATTAAAGCTGATAGCGTGAATCTGCTTAAAGAAGATATACAATGCAATAAATAAAAATGAATACAAAAACTTCCGTGAAATAACCTATGGAAATCACAAACAAACAACGTAAGTAAAATATTCTTTATATTTACATTTAATCATTTCGGACAGTTAAAACATTTCTTAACCGATTTCCGATAGAAGAAAGGTTGTCTTTAAGTGATTATCAAGCATTTTAAACTATACTTATATTCTTATGTGAACTGCTCTAAGGTTATTTATTGGTTATATTTATATTTTCAGATCTTCGCGACACTCGTATAGTAACGACGCTATAGGGTATGTGCAGTTTAAGAGGCAGGCAAGTTTGTATTTCATGAAAAGTAAAAGTTGTCCTGAATACAAGGTACATCAAAAGTCATGCTCAGTGTCCATGACTGTATATGAAAAACAAAGTATTATTAAATGTGATGACTGTCCTGCCTCCCAAGGATGCAGCAAACATGATTTAATGTGGAGTCATAGAAAGTGAGGAACCAAAAGTTTCAAAGCTGGTCAGCACTCTGAAGTACATAAAGAAATGGGAAATAGTAGTTCTTTACTTGAGTAACAAGATGAAGGAAGGAAAAAGACCATACAGTTGCTGTTATTGCACTACAGATTTCTCAAAATGACAATGATAAAAATTATATATCTAGTTGTTACAGAAAATAATTTAAAAAATGAAGAAAGTACACACTCAAGCAGCACAAAAATTCAGCTTCAATATACAAGAAAATAACAGCTTCAAAATGCTTTGAGGTTATCTGTAGTAAATATTGTAAATGTAACATATAATGATTAATATATACAAAAGTTCTATGGTGTGTACTCAATAATATACCCATATAAACCTAACAAACAAAGCAGTCGGTTAATAAAAGATTAAAATTAGCAAATCATGTATTTTTAATTATACAGTCCTGTAAGTTAATCCGTGCACAAGTAATAATAACTCAGTCATCGAAATAGTTTGTTTCTTATTAATTACAGAATGAGGCCTTAAAATAGAGAATTCTCGTAGACGTCTTTTAATTCATTTATTCTATTCTTAACTAATACTATTCTAACTCTATTCTTATTGTAGACATCTTTATAATATATGAATACTTTAACATGCTGTTTTGTTCTGATTACATCCGGGTTTGATGATTTAGAGTAAGTGTATAGGAATCACTCCTTATTCTTTTTTCTCATTAATACTTCTATTATATGTTTGAATCCTCTGTCTGCAAGTTCTTTTAATGTTTATGAGATTTCGGTTTAGGAACGTGTATAAGCAAATTTGTTAGGATATTTAGCGATCGTACTTGTACACATCGTCACTGCACACGTCTTATAACTTGTCATTTATTTCAATTTTAGTTATAAAAGCTAAATAACTCCCTATTTTCTTCCGAGCGTTGTTTGTTTACAGTATAATGACGTTTCGCCACAAAATGACACTTGACCGCCTGATTTAACGCGACGTTCCGTTCACCGTACAGAAACTTTGTTTTTTATTAATAAATAGCCCTTTTTTCGAAAAAGTGATCAATGAAAGGCATATATAATACGTATACTAATTCATTACAACACTTTCCTAAAAAGTGTCAAGTAGCCAATTACTTGGATGAATGTTTTTTTTTTGCTCAAGTTGTGGCTCAAGTTTTATTAGCTCATTTTTTTAAGTTATCTCACAATTTACCATTTTAATGGCGTATAAGCAAAATATTACGAGATCTTAATTCAGTCATAAAATTATCAAAAGGAACACAATAACTTTTACATATTAAGATTCAAACACCTACAACAATTTTACAACATAACGTTAACTTACGAGAGATTATCTTTCAAAACGAGAACTACACGAGGCCTACACAATACCTACTTAAACAGGGGATTAATTGATGAATGTAATATGGCAGTGCCATTTGCCGAAGAAGTTAAAATGTTATATTTTAATTTCTTGCTCTCTCACAATGTGGCGCCACTATCTACGTGCGACGCATATTGCTTTTGAATAGATCATTGTTCTTCATTGTAACAAACAGTTTACAAGTAATTCTTAAACAGAATATCTACAATAAAACAAATTGTCATTACAAGTATAAATACGTACCATATAACACTCACAGGCGTTGTTTCGAACACATTCTATTCTCATTTATAATGATCCTCACACGATTAAATGCGAGTAATCTAGCATGTGCTATCTAAATTTGTATTGTTAAATGTCATTAAGATACATAAATAGAGACAGAACTAGTAAATGGCCTGGAAATTAATGGAAAGTGCCAATTCTTTCTGGATCGTTATTTAAATACCGAATACAAATCATTTTAAATCACTATAGTTCGTCAAATTTAGTACAAAAGAGTACCAAACAGTACAATACAATGACGTACAATGGTATGAATGTGTATTGTATTAAAATTTACATCTCTTAAAACAATATTATCTATCATATTTTTACTTTTATTTGCAGGAAAATTAACTTTTTAAGCAAAATATGTTAATTTCAGTTGGTTTTATACAATGGGTAAGCGAAAAAATAATAAGGGTTTAAGTTTATTCAATTGTGTATGACGATAATTTACAGTTTTAAGGAGGAAATAAAACTTTCCTGAACTATGATGGTTTTTAAAAGATAGTGGTAGGCCCCCAGGCTACAGATTCTAGGTAAGTGGAAGTATTTAACCGGACAATTCCAAAGTATTATGTTTGCAAATAAATCATTTCATATAGGTACGTACAAATAGATAGTATGCATACGTTACATTTATTAAATATTCCCCATGTCTTAACATCGAGTAGAGTACAGCTGGCCGCTAAAATATTTAACATGAAAATGCAATCGATACTAACCCAGGCGAATGCTGTGAATTATGCACGCAGGGGTTAATTAATGTTAACTGGCTTACTACTAATACTGCGTAATACTATGTCACTACAGATTATGGAATTTAAACAAAGGAAAATGAGTCATGGTAAATTATTTAATTTGAAGTTTATGTGCTTGGACTATTTATATCCGATGTTTATCGTGATTATTACTGTCCCAATGCTGTGTAACGAATTTATGTCCTAATCTCGTCTTTATTGAAAACACTCTAGACAGATAAGTAAAAATAAAACCGTTGTATAACGAGAATCTTTTCATTAAGTCCGAGTGTCCCACAGCTGGGCAATGGTTTCTTCTCGTTTAGGATTATATCTCTAGAGCTATATATTGGAAATTTGGAACATAGGTACCGTACTACATATCTAGATCTAACGTGCAATGGGTGATTTTGATTTCAAAGTGACTCCCATGCTCTTTTTATGTACCTACATGTGCATGCATATTATATTTTATTTTTGTAAGGATTTTGCTGTATGCATAGGATTTTGATGGAATTTCACCAAGGTAGAAAACTATACAATCAATGGAAGAAAAAAGTATCACACTGCATATAATTCACGACAAAAAGGCTAGAAATATAAAAACCGAGCGCGAATGCAATACGCACGTGTACGTAATCTCGTTCATTAAGACTCATACTTATACTTACGTATATAACAACACGTAACATAACTATAGACACTATAGTATGGAGTCTATACGGGGCTATAATAGAGAATGGCAAATATAGCGTACACACGAGTTACATAGAGACTTTATTTGCTGTTTATTTGAGAGTTGGAGTAACTTTAGTGATAATAGTTTCAGACAAGAATTCTTTTTTAGTAAAATTACACAAACAAATGTAGATACTCCTCTTTTCTGTACATAGAACTACGCAGCTACGCTAGCATTTTGAGAACTCCATCAACCCGGCCTTGAGTTGTGCCCCATATGTCTGTATGAAAAGCCGACTTACCACACTTGTACTTGTAGATACAGGCACGTGCGTAGATTATATGTGTGTAGGCGTCTATCCGTCTATACAAAAACCGGCTAAGCCCGAGTCAATATAATATGTCTGAGTTAAGTAGGTATTGTCAGGTAAGCAAAAAATATGTTTGTGCTAAGTAGACGTACTCGTTGCCATGAGGGCACAGCTACATAGCGGTCGTTATACTTATTAAGGTGCAGAGTATTTCGGGCAAACTTAGTAGTTATATTCTTTTTGATTTCGGGTTCAACCTCGGCCAAGTAGACAATAACGAAAATAAGATGTCAGTACCGGGATTAAAGATTGTGAACTCGTATATGTCTGAATCGTAATGCTATTTTTCTATATTGTTTTCTTGTCGTCTCATAAAACCATTCTTTAAAGTATAGATAATAGTGCTACAATGGCCTTTGGTGACACAGTTTTACTTTAATTTCGTCTCCAGCCTCGTTCGCACGCAACCGGTCTGACATCCGACGCGGAGCGGACAAACGGTGTCTCCTTCGTTCATAGTACACCTACGCTACGTGTACTATTACGTAAAAATACAAAGACAAGGTTTTCACAGGGCATACGAAGCCCATCTGATTTTTCCCGAACGTATAATTTTGTCTGAAGTAGGTAGATCAAAGACGCGTTGCTAACACGAGGAATAAATTGGAACGCCTACGCGTACTTAAATTTGCCTAAATGTGTTACCATGACTGGATTTTAAAGCACGAGCATCTCCCTCGCGAAATAAAAAAAATACAAATGCCTTTTTGCTAGGCGACATGGAAATCCATCACATGGCTCGACCATAAATGACTGTACGGGGTGTACCTGGTTGCATCTACATTTAATTGGATTATAGCAGTGGTTAGCAACTAACATTTAAAGGGTGGAAGTACTTTTTCATCAAATGAGAACAAATGGGTCTAATTGCCTTTCACGACCTTATGACGATGTCCCATTATCAACATAGTGTCATAATCGTACTGCATGTCTCACAACTAAGTACGGCCTTAGGCCATTATACACCATCAAGTGCTTTAGAAAATTCTAGAAAACATTTTTTTTTATAATATAAGAGTAGCAGACGAGCATGCAGTCCACCTGATGGTAAGTGGCTACTGCCTCCCATGGACATCTGTAATCAACCCCAGATAGGATTAGATATTCCTACCTGAGGTCGGCCACAGATGCGCCGCTACCCCTGGGGACTAAGCTGGAACGCCTCGGAAAAGTCTGTCTCCCTTACCACACCCTTCAAACCGGAACACAGTAGCGCCTAACACTGCTGTTATTAGGTAGAAATAGGTGGGGCGATGGTGCTGCCGGAGTCGAACCACAAAGGGTTCTACCACCTTCAAATAACATAACATAAAGACGTTAGGCCGTTTAGAAGTTGTGCAACGCTCACAGTGAAATATAATTTCTCTTTGCCGTAATATCGTGTTATTTCCATCTGTTTTAAAAAATAAAGTAATATATTAACAAAGGAGAGTAAGAGTACTTATTTAATTGATTCCTGCAACTAATACTTAGTACATCTACACGTCTACCTAACATGATATTTGTGCAAAATAGACGAATAGTAACTAGTAATACAATTTTACCTGTTGGAAATAGAGGGAATGAATTTAGCTGTCGTTAGGAACAGTGAATAAAACGGAGCGGGTTGAAACCCACCTACCGACGTATCGATTGGGCCGTCAGAGCCGATGTTCCTTTTTTAGCACCCCGCGAGAGCTTTCAGCGTAATTTCCCAACAAAAATGGAATGCATTTTGTTAGAGGCACGATGTTGAATCCATACATACTTATAACGATATTGTATCGTTATGCCTACATTTGATTTGAAAAGCACATAGACAAGGCATAGATTAGTACTAATCTAGGAAAGAAGGTACCAATATCTAATCCAATGTGGGGTTAATTATAGATGTCTATGGGCGGCAGTAGCCACTTACCATTAGGTGGACTGCGTGCCCGTCGGCTACTCCTATGTTACGAGCATAAAAAAATACAAGCAATGTATGACATTTATCCAATGCAATTTTTTGCATGCGTAATAAATCAAGACTAGAATCTTATTTGACGTTGGTTACAGATGTCCTTGGCCCTTGGACTGGAGTGGACACTTACTATCAGATGAATACATAGACTAAATTACATGCTCGTTTGCTATTTCAATTTTCTAAGTGCAACAGCAAAAATATATTCTAGTCGGTTGAGTTATTATTTAGTCGGTTGAAAAATGTTATTTTACAGTATAATTACTTGGGATATGAGGACGGTTTAATTTATTATACACTTGGTAGGTAGCTAAGTATCACATGCCTAATTAGAACCGCAATCTAGAGCTCTCTTTGGTAGGGACATGGTAATTAAATTTTATGTACAACATAATTACATGCACATACTTGATAATATTCAAAGGAACATGGTTAGATACCCTAGTAAGGGACTATTTCTCTTTGTAGGTACTTGCTTATCCAAGTATGTGTATTGTACTGTACAAAGTACATTAGTATGTGCTATTTGAACAACATATAACCGTGATGCACGATTGATTGCTATTAATTCGTGTTACGTTAATAGGTAACGCTGGGGGAAACGTAGGGAGAGCGGGTGGCCACCCGCTGGTCTCGACGACCGGGGTAGTTCGGCTACCAATAACAACGATTCAATTTATGTTCGAGTATTGATATTTTATTTCCACTCCGCCTGTGAGTTATGAAAGGTTATACCTATAACGTATATTGCTGTGCTGTTTCCGTACTTTGAATTGCGCTCTGTCCAGCAAATTACTCATGCAGCATACTATTCTATTTGTATCGTACATAGATTAGTAAAGATTACTCACTCCTAACAAGAAAATGTACCCAGTTTGAGAATTGAAATAGTTGCGTAAAAAAGTTTTGAAACGTCTCCGTGCTAAAATGTCCCTAAAATATTTGAAATTATTATTATACATTATTTAATTATCATGTAAATTACGCAGTATTAGTTATTTATTCGTAAATTTTCTCTAAAAATGTTTTTATTTGTCAAGAATTCAAAAAAAGAACTTACTATAATAAGCCATTTGCGGCTTCATTCAATTTCAAGGCGGCAAAGTATCCTTACTAATCTATGGTATCGTACAAGAACTACTTAAATGTATATGCTACTATATACAATATGTAGATTTGTAAGTACCAAACCTAATATTACGGTTTGTAGCAGACTTGGCTGAATGAATGAATATTGTCAGTACCCTAATTGTATATAGGTAATATAATGATAGCATTAACAATAATTGATTCCATTTTTAAGTCGCAGAAAGTTGACCTTCAATACTATATCACTCGGCAACCGGAATAATAGTTTGGCGCCAAGTATTAGACTAGGCGCCAAATTGAGATGACGATTTAAAAACAGACTAATATGATCAGCCTATAGATTCAGTATGAAATGTACATACAAAAATAGCTTAGGGCATATTCCAACTGCTTCGAACATCATATTCCTATACTTCAACAAGTCTTTCTGAGATATAAAAAAATATTATTGACATTATTAGGATGCATTAATCTAATAAATTCTTCTTATTTTATTACTGTTAGCTTAATTGAAGTAAAGTAAATAATAATTATGCGATTTCTGGTACTAAGTACAATATTCATTAAATATTAACATTTTATATTATGACTGCATATTTTGACAGTTGCAAGATATAAATGTACCCATAAAGACCTCGAGTCTTCATTGGAAAGTTTCATCAAAATTGATTCAGCCGTTTCTAAGTTTAATCATCATTTGTAATACATAAATTTAAATAAATAATAATTATTAATAATTATTTTTTTTAACTATTAAATTAATCTCAAACCAAGAATTGATAGTAGGTGCTCTAATAACAAAACAAATAGTAACTTCATATAATTTTTTATATTGTATATGTACACTGTAGAGTAGCTGAAAGTTGTTCCGCAGTTTTGTATATTGGTTTTATAGAAATATATAAAATTGCATTTATTCAGGTGACCTACATCGCTCTCGTAACAGAATAAACAGGTCGGGTGCGGCTAGCTCGCTATCTAGGTAGCGGGCTGACGTCCACTTCGCACATATACATTTAACATACATGAGTAATCGATAAAGTACGTATAGGTAGATGCCATGTGTGCCTATCTCACGCGCTTTCGTGTCGTATTCATGCCCCGTTCGTTCGTCCATTTACTAAGAATGAAGCGGTTTAAATTTACACATTTAATTTTACTAATGTATTAATACAGATCATATATAAGTTTACTATGATTAATCAAGGTACTTTAGATGAATAATTAAAAATAAAATAATAAATAAGTAAATAAACGAACAAAGAAACAATTTATCGATTGCCACATCGATTTAGACCATAGATCCCCGGCACGTATGTTGTCTATAGATCTCAGCTGTCAGTGACATTTCGTCTTTTGGTGGAATCGTATTGTTGTATTGTATTTAGAAATGTGATGTGATGTGAATTTTGCACAATTTTGGCCTTCGAAATAACGTACTTATGTAACGATTTATGTTTGAGACCACGAGGATGTTAAGGCTACACGTTAATGGATAAATAAAGGCTAAATGAGTAGGATTTTGGTGTCTAATCGTAATTGGTCAAAAATATTTTTTTATTCGTAACGATGGTCTCGACTTTGCATCTTCAAGAAAAATATAACAAAAGTACGTCACATTTTGAAAATCCGTACAACGGTCGTAAAGACTGTACACATAATTACGAATGTGTTTTCTTTTTACAGTTCGAAAAAACTTCTGCTTCTATTTGAATATTCCTGAACCTGGACTAGCTAGGTCTATTTCTCAACGACTTCAGGATATGGGATTGGTAAGTTGATTACGTATTTTTGCCGCGAAAATCATATTTTAACTTTAGATCTATACAATAGACGTAGCAATTTTTGGTTATGTATGTATAAAATAATGAGCACAAATCAGAAAACCCGCTAAAAGTTAACGTAACTCATTATTATTATGACATTCTTAATTTGGTAGCATTATTTACGTTCTGTTTTAAGACACACTAATTTTTTTTAAGTTACTATCGTTTACATGTTTAAAGAAATC
Organism: Epargyreus clarus; assembly: GCF_041222505.1. NCBI lineage: Eukaryota > Metazoa > Arthropoda > Insecta > Lepidoptera > Hesperiidae > Epargyreus > Epargyreus clarus. The sequence goes on from NW_027332212.1 coordinate 14,497,456, forward strand.
ATATTATTGGGCTCATTTTAAATAAAATACGCATTAAAAGTACCTAATTCACATTGAAATCTACATAAAAAATTAAGCTATAAAGCCTTATATATGAAAAATAAATTTGGTTTTTAAATTTTTATACTGACAATATGGAATGGAACGTACATGAATAAACCGACCAATAGAATTCATTCGCCCTTCCATGCGACCGCAGCGCCGCCAGTGAGTGAGACACAAACTAATGCAAAATATCTCCATCTTGTGTGACAGATTTGTGTTTGTTGTTACTTTTTCGATTTTACTTAGAAATTATATATAAATGATAATGAAAAGTATTAAATTCAACTCGTAACTAATCAAACATTACGTACTGTATTCATAAACGTGAACATTTCAAGTGTAAATTGTGATTCGTGGTAATTCTAGCAGTGACGAAGTGCCCGTCTCAGTGACTAGTATATAGTTACTTATTTTTGTGATAAGCGGCGCGCGGGGGCCTCGCGGACGGCTTTTGTGTAAGTATATACGCCGCCCGTTACCCACACGTGCGGGCTGGCACATCCATCGAGTCAGAATTGTTTAGAAAACAGTTTAAAACATAGTTGTCCGACGGCCAGTTGGGCGCGCGTAGCTTGCGTTCGATTTTAGGTCATCTTTTGTATGCTCGCGTTAGAGCCGCCGCCGCAACGCGAAATGCAACGGGCCGAGGCCGCGCGCCGCGTTCGATCACGCTGCGCTGCACTATATCCATTTAAGAGTCGTTTGAAATGTAGTTTTCTTTGGCCTACGCGTGTGTATGCTTAATTTTTGACAGTTGATATTGCCGTCTTAACGTCAAGGGGATGTCGTACTTAAGAGGAAGTCATTAGAGTCGAAATTGGGATGTTGTTCGGGGGGTAGTGTTATTTTTTTGCGCGGGACGGTTGGCGCGAGTCGTCGGTGCGATGCCTCGGGCCGGCGGCGTCTGCTCGCGGCCGCCACTCGCGGCCCGTATTTCGAGGAAAATTCTACGAGTGTGCGGTGTGGTCGTGTTGGCCGGCTCGGAATCGCGATCGCGCGCTTCTAATAAACGACTTCCTAGCAACAATCAGTCCGATTGTCGTAGCGAAGCCCTCGGTCAGTTTGCCGCGTCCACTAGAACCGCGGTGGTTGCATCATGCGCTCCACGTATCGCGGCGATATTGCACCCGTATTGCTGACTTTCACATTGTCCTCGTCGATGTACACCCGTTTTACGATACCCACTGACAGTTCCAATTAGAGTTGCCAGTAGACGAATTTGATTGGTAATTTGTTTTAATTTTTTTCTACTGGCAACTTAACTGATTACTAATAACATTAATTCTATTTTAAAACATTAGTACATAAATATAAAATACTTTTTGACATTAAGACATACTAATGTATATAATTGTGAGGGTAGTTACATGATATTAATAAAAAATACTTACACAATTATGCTTCTCTTGTTCAATGTTTTGTCATTGTATAGAAATAGCTAGTTACATATTTATATTTAGCAACCCGAATCTCTCACTGAGTTCTTTTTGTTATGGTAATAGGACATGGTATGGACAGTTACCACACACTTAATTTACATTCATGTAGGACTGTATGTATCAATTAACAATAATTTATCGGACCATACACTTCACCTAAAATCTCTTAAGACATGTAATTTATTTGTAAGTACTTGTATAAGTGCAACATTATTCATTTGTATTTAAACTGATAAATATAAAATAAAATAGAATTTTTCTAAAAAATATAATATAAATAATAATATAATATAAATAATATAATATAAATGTCAATAATTAATTTTCAATCGAGATCTATGACGGGCTTGTATTACTAAAGGGTCATTTAAATAATTATAAAACTATATCACGCTATATAACACTTCTCAAAGACGCATGATCTAAAAATATCAACATAAGAGAAATACTATTTATAAAATTAATTATTCATTTCACTTTATTCATTATTAGATTTCATATCACTAAATATAGGATTACTATTCGGAATAATATTATTTTGTAAATCTAACATTTATTCTCCAAATTGACATTTATACTTTTTAAGTATGTGTGTGCCTATGACAATTAATTTATTGGAGTGTTATATGACTTTTCAAAATTTTTGTGACATGACAAGTACCTATTAATAATTTATAATAAATTGAATCTATAATAAATTGAATTGAATGTAAATCAAATGTATGTAATTAATTACATTAATGCATTAGTGAAATCATAGGTATCTCATTTTCACAGATATGTCTCATAATAGGTACATTGAATATGACCTTAACCATATAAGGGATAATTACTGTGTAACATAGTAGTCACATAGAAATGAAGTTTAATTTTGTTTTCTATACATTTTCTGTGGGTTATATTAGGTAGCGCTATAAAGTTTTATATGCACTTTTAACATGGATTATATGGAAATACCTAATAAATGTGACCCGATGTCATTCACATTCAGACATGGTAATAATAGAACAGGTAATAAATTTTATGTTAGACGCGTAGAAAAGTGTTGTGTGTTGTGCTTTGTTTGAATTCAAATATTATATAAATTCATGTTTACTTTATAGTAGCTCTAATTTGTTCTGAGTAGCCCACGGTTATGTAGATTGTCACATTATCTCTGAAGAACCTGTATTACGGCAGGAATCCTATTCAGTTAATTGATATAGTTTAAAAATATGTTGGATAGAAATATTATTTGTTAATTCCTGAATAATTTATAATTACCAAGAATAAAATGTTTTCAAACTGCAAAAACGGCATTACATTGCCTAACAATGTCATTTCAGTGAATTTAGCTATTGTTTATTTGAAAGCAGTTGTAAAATGCCTACAAATCATTAACAATCTTGTAAAATCAACTAATTAATCTTATTTAAGTAAACGAAAATAAAAGTATGCATTGCATCCGCAATTGAGTTGTGCCATATTATATTTTGAATTTGTTATAAAATATGTAAATAGGCAGAAGGGACAACTTATCTCAAATAAATTGGTTACCGTTGGTCACAGTCCATTGCTTAACCTGACTACTAACATGAAATGGTTACTTCTATGATTCCATTGGACATCAGGTAAACAGTCTATTCGCAGCATAAAAAATATATTCTTGATTTTTTCTAGTTTCTACCATTATCTTTTGTGAAAGATGAACCATGTATAACATTATAAAGTCTGCCCCGATCTTCAAGTCCGCTCTGAAGTTGTTGCGCGCAGGTTTAGTTAGCATATACTCTGTAACGTCCTTGGGCACACTAACGCAGCTATGTATGGGCGAGAGCGGACAGCGAACGGGTGCCGGGGAGGTCCCATGCTGTCTTCGTCCCGCTAATATCTACAATTTGCTATTGCGACGCGACTTGTTTCTATATTCGGAGCGGACTAGCAGTTTGGCGCAGACTATACCACACAAACTAATCATAATATATTTGTGTGTGCAGCGCGAGGAGCTGTGCCTGTCGTCGCGCGTGACGCACGTGGTCGGCGGTGGCGGTGGGGCGGCGGCGTCGCGATGCGCCCGTGACGCGGCCCGCGCCCGCGCCGATGCCATGCTCGAGCGGCTGCGCGCCCAGCCGCCGCAGCCCGCGTACGTGCACCTCACCGTGCAAAAGGTACATGCGACACCCGTTCGGACCGAGGTTGTTGGTTGGGTTTGCTATGTGTTGGGTGGCTTACAAAACAAAGTAGAGAAATGTAAGAAAAGCAGGGACCGAGGTTGTTGGGTGGCTTATAAACCAAGCTACAGAAATCTTAGAAAAGTAATAGTCACTTCACAGTGCAAAAGGTACAAGCAATGCCCGTTGGGACCGAGGTTGTTGGGTTTGCTGTGGTGTGTGGCTCAATTAATGCTTCTAAACTAATTTAGAATATAATAGAATAGAAACCAGGTTGCTTAAAAATATAGGCTCTTACTATCAAAATTTAGACGAATCCAATAAATGCATAGTAGAGCGTAATCATTACCCTCCACAGTGGAATAAAAATTTAAATTTAAATGCACTTGAAAGTAGAACTTTCCCATTTTTTTTTTTTTAATATATGATTATTCATAGTATGGACTACAACCAACTTTGTTGATACAAATAGTGTCGTTTATCATATTTCATTTGTATAACATCTTATTGAAATATTATAACATGCACATACATAAAAATTAAATAATATACTGCTGTGATATTAAAAAATTCACTGATTTCAAAATCTTGTACCTCTATACATTAAACAAAATGGTTTTGCTTTTCTCTTCCTTAATTTGCATGTGCAACACCAAATACAGATGAATTTTAAAAATCATAGCACATGTATAATATAACTCATAATATTGTAAGTTAGCTAATATTCTACAATGTTAATTGACAACCTGATTTATTTTGTGTCATTCGAATTTGGAACTAAGTATCACTTTGTAATTTAACTTTGTTAAATAAAAATAATTTAGGGCATGACTCATGAAAAGGCGCATCAAAACAATAAACAAAATGCTGATTTAAATTAAAATATCAACTTGTATCTGACACTCACATAATGCATAATTTTATATTAACAATACTAACTGAGTAATCAAAAGTAATTTTGCCCAATGTATACTTGTTCACAGCAATTTAGTCGATCTAATGAAAATATTTGTAATATGGTTCAATAACATTTGCTAACTTGGTTATGGTACACTTTTCCTTTAAATGATTTTGCATGTATTTCAAATTGTGAAATCGAATTGAATGTACGTTTGGAACTAATCGTAAAATCGCCTACTGCTCAGATTTTATTTTTAACATAAGCTTAAGCCCCCCGCACACTTACGACCGCGACTGCCATGGACCTTGTGGTCTTATTAATATTTTAATATAGATTTTGTGACCATAACAAAACTAAAGGTGAAAACAATCGTAGTCGCGGTCGCCAGGTGTGCGGCGGCACATAAACTTTCTACTAACTATAAAACTAATACCTATCCTTTCTTCGCATTTTATATTATATATTCTTACCGCATATTCATTAATCTTTCAGGCTATAAGTCTATTGGATAAACTGTATGACACATTCTTCACGGCACCGCGTAAAGCGCATGTCAACCTCTTCAGTAAACATTTTATCAAGATTGAATTTTTGGACAAGTATGGACCACCATTGTACAAACATTTTACTTCTTAATCTTAATCTAAAGTCCACGATTAACATAAATTTCCTTCATTACAGGTTGTGCCGGCCGGTTTTCAAGGAGTTTGATGAATGGCCTCAGATATCCCTAGAGCCTGACCCTCCTAAAGAGAAAAAAGAAAAGAAGGATTCATCCGATTATCAAATAGTTAACACAATTTCACAAAACAAACAAACTAATAATCAAAAGTAAGTAATATTAACAGTGTTTTTCTCTTGCATTAATTTTTGTGTATTTATTTTGTTTTCTAATTGAATGGTTTTGTTTTAGAATGACGAGAAGAAGTAGGCCTCGAATTAAAGACAGAGAGGAGAAGGAGCAAAAAGCGGGGTACTGTGAGATGTGCAACGCGGACTATACCGACGCCTCGCTGCACCGCCGCTCGCCGCACCACCTGGCCTTCGTCCGGGACCACACCAACTTCCTGGCGCTCGACTCCCTCATAGGCTCTAGTGGAGACGTCGCCACATTCTTAGATAAAGCTACACCTGTTAATGGTGAAAGGAGATCCTTAAGAAAATTATGTAATGGTGACGCGGAACCAAAAAGTCGACGATCCAAGCGATCACAGTCCCCAGATTCGACTGTCAACGGCAACCAAAGCCCTAGACGCAATGGCGCTTTGGAGGACGAGAGAAAACATAACACGAGGTGTAGTAAAAAATCCAGTGAGTCTCAGATATCAGAAGACCGTCAGTATTACAAGGTCGTCGGGGTGAGCACGAAACTAAGATCGAGCGGTGGATTTACGACCAAAAGAAAGGACTCCTTACCGACATGTAATGGAACAAAACCGTTAGTAGTTAAATTTAGAAAAGTAAGACGGTCTGAATTGTCTGTATTGAGCGATGAAGCCGAACAGTTTATGTTTCCTAAGCGCGCCAGTTCGACGAGCTCTACGTCTTCCGACGAAGATGATGAAAAAGACGAACCGCTCCCGAAACGGAAAACCCCGCCGCAGCCCCCGCCCACCACCATCTCCATGGAGAGGCAGAGACTCGCAAGGCCAATAGCGTTAAAAGAGGAGTCGTCGGAAGAAGACAGCTGGCCTGAAGACAAGAGGAGACGGAAACGACGAGCACCGGCGGTTGCCAAAAGAGCAAGAAGAATGCCTTGCAGAGCATCCGCGACTGCCGTCCAGCCTCCTGCTAGAACCCCTGAACCCATAAAGGATCCAACCCCGCCACCAGACGCCGAAGTAAGTCCATTAAGAGAGGATAATGCTGAAAAGTGTTTAAAATGGGAAGATGGCAGGCTAAAATACACTCCGGCCGTAGAACAACTAGAGTTCGCTTTTGAGTCCATCCCTCACAGTGAACCCTGGTTTGAAACATTCAAACGCCAAGACCAAGATAAAGTGGTCACAAAAAATGTGCCGAAGTATTTTGGTAAGATTAAATAAATTCTTTAAATTAACTTGTATACTTTAGTTATTGATGTAATTTTTAATTAATTTTATTTTATCTTGTTACAGCACTGTACTCAAAGTCGCCAAAGTTACCCTATGAAATTGGTCAGTTACCACCCTTAAAGCCAAATTGCTGCCCCTTAAGTGACCTAGTTCGTCCTAGGGACGAAAAACCGGGACCATCGCGTTCCTATGGAACGAGAGGAATGAAAAAACAAAAGATTAGAAAACGAACTGCTGCCGTCATAGCCTTGGATGCTCATCCTAGAAAATCTCCAAGAGAACATGCATCTACTTTAGCTATTCTCGGCTCTGCTGGGCTTCTCCATAGACGAAAGCACGCCGACGACACAAAATCCACCGCCTCCGAAGATACCATTAGCGACACCCAGAGTAATTTAAAAGTAGAGCCAGTTCTTTCCGAAACTCAGGAAGCTTCGGAAAGATTGCAACAGTTCCTATCTGAAGTGTTCGAAGACGCTGCCGAATTCGACATGTCCGACGAATTGGTCGGAGGTGAAACGGCACTAATGCCGTCCATTAACGTTCCCGACGTGTCGAGTTTAGTTTCGGAGTGCGAAGACTGTGATATTATTCGGAACGAAATAAACCAGGGTACAATCAGGCAGAGAGGGCGACGCGGTAGGTTTAAGAAGAAGAATAGGACAGGCTGGCCTAGTAAAAGAAAGCAGAAGAAAAGTTCCCGCGCCAATAGCACAGATCTTGAACATAAGGCCGACAGCAGTCTAGATAGATCGTCCGCGGAGCCGCCCGACGACGAGGGCCCGGAGACCGCCAGCGAGGACGATCCGAACCTATCCGAGGCGGAAGGGGACGACACGCTCAAGGACGAGGACTCGCAGGATAGCACAATCAACAACACCATAATCATCGAGAACGCGGAGGAGCTCTCCCTGTCGAAGTGCGAGTCTCCGGTCGCGGAGGAGGCGCGGCCGACGCTGCGCTCCGAGAGCAAGCCGGTGCAGTTCGACCTGAAGGTGGTGCTGCACGACAACGTGCAGGAGAAGCTGGCGGCGAAGCGCGCGGCGGCGGCGAGCGCGCGCGCCTCGCGCTCGTCCGGCTCCGAGGAGGAGCGCTCGGAGCGCGGCGGGCCGCGGCGGCGCGCGCTGGCGGCGCTGGGCGGCGGCTGGCTGCAGCCCGTGGTGCGCGTGGCGCGCGTCGACCCCGGCCGCCGCCTGCGCTCCGCCGCCCGCGCGCGCACCAACCGCTTCAGGTAGCGCGCGCGCCCGCCGTGGTCCGCCCTCCGCGAACTCTCCTTCTGAGCCCATGGACGCTTCCCGCGCCGTGCGGTCCCCTGTGCGGTTAATTGCTCCAGTTCAAATATTCCTTGTGCCGTCTTCCTACACTTTATATGTCTGTTTGTAGTGATCTCAATGTGTATTCAGATTCCGGTTGCGGGTCGTCGATCATCTTTACCTAATTTCGTCGTCGCGAATATATCGAATAATTTATTGTACTTCAATAGTGTGCAGTTTTCCTGCTGATTTAAAAATTATTAAAAGCGACCAACTTTAATAGACAATCTCGATACAATACTATACCTAAATGAAATGGACTTTATCCAGATTTAAATAGTTTTGTAGTTTAATCGGCGACCTGCAATTTTTGACTTCTATTTGTAGTTGTACAGAATGATCAATGTTACAAAGAACAAATCTCATATTAGATGCACAAATTCTTAAACACCCGATATGAAGGCAAGAAACTGTTTCACTGTATATATTCTGATATCGGACCTAAAAATGTTTTTCTTATGTTATTTTGTATTTATTATTAAGTAGTATTAAGTTTTGGCTCTGTGCAAAACCTAGTGTTTGTTAATGTTGTACTAATCGCCAAAGTAATTTTGTAACATCAAATTCGGATCCCAAAATTATTTAAAATTGTAACATTCGTTATAACTTCAAGTAATAAAAAATCTTATTCTAAACTACATATGTGCGCTCAATATTTCAAGAACATCGAGTTAGCACGTTAATGAAGATTGTTAATACTACCATGTATTTAATCTCTTGTATTTAATTTGTATAATAATTTATTTTTGTACATTTTGATATTTGTCGAGTGAACAAAGTGTACATTTGATAGTTTAAATTTTTCTTGGAAGACCTACTTCTCTGTGAATGATTGAAGTTTTGCAGTATTTAATTTAAAACAACTCGAGGCTCATTTGTAGTCAAGTGACGCTGTAAATACTTGTAATATATCTGAATATTTTGTTGGACTCTTAGAGTGAATGCGGGCACTGTTTGGTGCATTTGGCCGCGCCGAGCTTAGTTTGTACATAAATTAATTAATGTTTTTCGTATGTATGCTTAGAGTATGTTTTCTTTATGACGGATGGAAGTTGTTACATGTGAAGTTTCATCTGAAAGTTGTATAAAAATAAAAGCATGATTATCAGAAATCTTGTCTTATTTTTACTAACAAATGTTGACATTTTACATTATTTTCCCTTTGCAATATTTCTACTGAACAAGTATTAAGATTCAACTTTTTACATTAATCATGATAAACTTTTCTGCAAGTCACTATTTTAAATTTCTAACAATAAAATCATAGAATGTGCATTTTTAGGCATACTAAACAACTTTTTACATTAATCATGATAAACTTTTCTGCAAATCACTATTTTAAATTTCTAACAATAAAATCATAGAATGTGCATTTTTAGGCATACTAAACAATAGTATCGTTATAATTAACAAAGTAAATGTTTAGGTTTGACAGAACTGGTTGGTGATCAAGGATATACTATGGATGTAGTGGTGCTGTAAATCCATATTGAAATGAAATGAATATATTTATTTTGTATAGCCCAACGGTGGCATTTACAAATTGTCAGGTACAATATTTTTTCTTAAACTACTACTGGATTGGAATGTGACCTCAACTGAGAAGATCCAGTAAGAAACTTAGTGGGTTAGTCTTTTTTTTTTAAATAAATGTTACTCTTTTTCTTTTTTTTAAATGCTATTTTTTAAATATAATTAAAGCATAGCTAGCTAGCTCCAATATCTTCTAGTAGCTCCAGTATATGACTATGAAATTAGAGTTTTTCTAAATAGCTGTCATGGCAATAAAAAAAATAATTTCATTAAGGTTTGACAATATTTATTGGATGGCTTTATATCCCATTGCAGGGCATGAGTCCCCCACATCTAAGGATGCCTGAAACTACTTCCCACTATGCTACTCCAGAAGATTGGTAGAAAAGCCCTGTTAATTTTTTAATATATTATGTAGTCCCAAGTTAAAAAAATAAATGGGATAATTTAAATTAATGGGATATCAGAATTAATAAAGCCTGATCTCAATTTAATCATCTTTATTGGGTTGTTAACAGATTAGATATTGACCAAATGAAAAGCAATTGATCTAGTCTAACAGGCGTATAATCAATAAAAACAATTTACACTTTATACAATCCACAGATGTTTCGCCATGTTCAGTGTACTTCCTTATAAAGAATAACAAGTAAATTAAATCGGAACTAGATACTAAGCTCAAGGCATCCTTAACCAATTGTTTACTATTAATCGGTCTATTGTTTTTTGTACAGCCCTTCTTTGGTTACAGGTTGCCAAGATTATTAAAACGAATTTATTCATAGACATCCTCCTTGTCTGCAATGTACTGCACTATATCTTTTGGCCGGACCAGCCTCTCTGCGTCTCCATCAGGAATTTCAAAACCAAATTCATCTTCCATTGCCATTATTACTTCCACATGATCCAGGGAATCCAGCCCCAAATCATTAATGAAGTGAGACTCCAGGGTGAGCTGAAAAGAGACATTATGCACATTTATTAATCAGTTTTTAGCAGTAGTAACAAACATAGGATTTCAAAGAGTTTGTAAAATCTCAGAGTGATCCTGTTTTCTATTTCAATACAAACACACTTTATAGATTGCCAGATACATAATGAAGACCTACATTAGATCACAGTAAAAAGTCTAGCATAATTTAGAAGAGGTTTCCAAACAAGTTTCCAGTTTGTTTTTAAATCTGCAGTAGGACATGAATCTGGCAACCCTACATATATTGCAATGAAGTTGAGCTACCTTATCAGGCGAAATTTTGTCATAAAGTTGAAGAACTAGGAGCACTCTGGATCGAACAAGCTCTAGTGTGAGCGGGGGGGCGTTGCTGTACTTGCGGACACTGGCCACCAGGCTCTGTAACAAATTAAATAAAATAAATGCTTTGTACCTGAGAGGCACTCAGTTTGTCGTATGCCCTGCACACTTTCATCACGCGTTCCTCTATCTGCTGCGGAGTGACCTTCGACTTGGGGCCCGTCGAGTACACTCGCGTACGCACCAAACGTACCTAAACAGTTTTTAGCATCACTGTACACATTTGTTATGCAATAACGTTGAGGTTATGTTTCCATCATCAGCCTTAAGTTATTACTTAAACTTACAATTTACTGACACATAGTTAGAATGGAAAATGCATTGTGAACATGCGATTGGACGTAGTATTGCGAATATCAGTTTGCTTATCGATTAGCAGTCTTACCCCATTTTGTGGCCGCTCGTTGCAGTAAAGGCTAGTGATATTTTTTATGACATGGTACTTTTGTTGCACGGCTACAGTAGACAATCTGCATACCACCGGTGCTTTATATGTCGTGGATTTTCGTAATAATCCATTGAGTGCACTTCGAACAAGATTCGCAGCAGCCATTTTTCGGCCTTCAATATTTTATTTTACATAGACAAAGAGACGTAGAGAGTAGAGACAATAGAGACTAGAGAGTACTAATTTACTAAAAGCGCGAGCACTACTTCATGCATATCGATAATCAGTATTCCAGATTACACTAGAGTTTTAATATCGATGTAGCTTTATCCGATTTTAATATTCATCAATGTTAGGAATATTTTCCATTCATGCGTTCTGATTCTGAATAGGACAGGCGCAATTGTTAGCATAATAATGTTAACTTATTAACAATTTTCTGTCAAGTGAACTAAAAAACATAAATTCATTTTTCCCTCTGCTCCTGTAAGATTGTTGTCGTAAACGCATTACTATCTCTCTATTGAGATACAAGTATCCTCTCAGGTCAGAAACCCACTAGTTTCTATAACTGCTATATGTCTTAAAGCTCTAAATAGCTGAGAATTGTGTAAATGTGTGAAAATTCATTTTTCAGATCGATAATTGTCCTTTATCGATGTTAACATTGATGTTAATATTATTGATTTTTCTACGTCGATTCCCTACTGCCGTACCCGTGTGTACAAAGACATTTTTTTTAAGAAATAAGTTACCTAGTATTACTAGTTACCTAGTTTGTTTCATACATTATTAACTAGCAAAGTAACTACGATACTTTAAAATGATTGATCTATAATACACTTACGACTTAAAAAAAATATTTAAGAAAATATGTGGCAATTTTAAAACTAATGGTAAAGTATAGTAACATTCAGCGTAAAAAAATCAAATTATGACGTTCCATAAACTTAAAAAACGTCACTGTCAAATTTGTCAATCGTATTACTGTCAAATTCATTTTTGTTTTGTGCGGACGTATGTAGGAAATGAATTTATTGTTTTCGGGATACAGTAAAGGCGATCGTTGAAATGGGTAATGCTGACACGAAGTTGAACTTTCGGAAGGCGGTTGTGCAGCTTACTTCGAAGTCGCAGGTGGGTGGATGGACATTTGTACTGTTAATATGTTGGCTGATTATTGATTAAAGTTTGTTTTAGCCCATCGATTCGAGTGATGATGCATTCTGGGACCAATTCTGGTCGGAGAGCGTGACGAACGTGCAAGATGTGTTTGCGCTGGTCCCCGGGGCGGAGATCCGCGCGCTCCGGGAGGAGTCGCCGAACAATCTGGCGATGCTTGTGTACAAGGCCGTTGAAAAGTTGGTCAAGACTGTCGACAGCAGCTGTAGGACGCAGCGCGAACAACAGACCGGTAGGTGTTAGTTAGAACGCTAATATTTTAGTAGAGATTTCATAATGTTTTATTTGTGCTATTTGTTGGAATAGCAATTGTAAGATTTTTAATACTATGAGGTCACAGATCTGATTTAGTATTAAAAGTATGCCAATAGTTAATAACATAACAAATACCACTTCCTCCAAAAGTACTGCTAATGTCTGCTAAGATTTGCTGAAGTCTCTTAGCATTAAATTGGTACTGTAGCTGTCTAGTCCTATGTTCTAGTCGCACAGAAATAACTGTGTCACAAGAACACTAACTAACACAGAAATATTTGTATGATAAATATTTAAACTAATGCAGTAGTGCTCCATTCTTTCATAAGCCAGTAACTGGTGTGGCAGTGATATGGTATATGGTAGTTGAACCTTAAAAAAAATCCTCTTTATGTATGTTGTAGTTGCTGTAACTACATTGAATACAATCTACATTGAATAAATTATTCATTGAATGGTAATTTTATAAATAACTATGTTATGAACTTATTTGGAATTTTGCATGTAAATTAATTTTACAGATGAATTTCCAATTTATTTGTATGTATCATAGAGGCATGACTCAAAATAACAAAAGATTCACATAATCCGAAGTCATTTTCCTACTAGTGCTTACTAAGCAGAATTTTATATTATATAGCATGGATATTATTTTGCAATAAGAGTTTTTACAATAAAATAGAGTATGAAAAATGAATATTTGATTTAGTTTGGTTACAGACATTTAATCACTTTATAGTATACCATACAAAGTGTATTATATTTTTTAATGATTTTTATGCCTAAATACCCACCTATTATGGATAGATAAAAAATAACTATTTTACATAATATAGATAATGACTAGCTGCAAATAAATTAGTAGATTGATGAGCATAACAAATTAGCAAAGATATCCATTGCACATACTATTACTAGTTAGCCTTAGTCTGCATAGGAGCTTTGTGATATTCCTCTAAGGCTCTCCAATTATTGGTGAGAGACCAGTGCTCTGCAATGGAACAGGGTAGCTAATCACTAATGAAATAATTATGTATTTTATCACTATTTACAAAAGTGAAACCAATTCTTTCCAAATTATTTTCCAGCCTTAAACTGTGCCCGTCTCCTAACAAGAGTGTTGCCATACATGCTAGAGGATCCAGAGTGGCACAGCTACTTCTGGTCTTCCCTGCCAGCAGCTGCTGTGGAGAATGAGTCAGTGCCCCTCGCACAATCTCTTATTAATGCTGTTTGTGTAAGTATGTCTTGCCTTTTGTTTAAACATTTGAAATTATAATTTTATAAACTGATATCCTTATTTACCCAATAGAATAAATTAAGAACACCTGTTACTAGTTATTTGCCTATATGAATTATTCTTGATATTGACTAATATTGACTGTTCTGGTATACATAGAGAGCCATAAAAGGTAATTTAACCATGCCACCATTGTTTGGCATCAATCTGTATAAATCTTTAAAATTTGTTGAAAAATATTTAGAACATAACTATATTTTGTTAAAAAGTGTACCTTATTCTAATACACTACTGTTCCAATAAAGAATGCATAGAATTATATAATTCATTTTGCTAAATTTGACTTCCATTAAGTATTAATCTTGTACATTTTTGAAGTCACCAAAGTCATTAATTAATTCTTTTGTAAAAACAAGAGATAAGTCCCTTTTATGCATAAAGATTATTGAAGAATAAAAATAAAATATATGATTTAAATACCACATTAATAAACTTTGTATAATATACACACCACAAAATAATATTTTTTTATAACTTTGTATAATATAAAAAATATAATTTTGTGGTAACATTTTATTAAATCCCCAGGACCTCCTGTTTTGTCCGGACTTCACAGTAGCAAGTACTAAGAGATCAGGGCCGGTGAGTATTGATTATATGATAGTAGTGTTTAATCTTATTTGTTCATCAATACATTTGTTTGGAGGTGCAGTATGGGGAACTTACATTTATGTAGAACCAGTGAGAAATACACACATATGCATAAGTATGATATGCGCGTGTATGTGCGCTCGATTATTCTACAAAGTTAAGCAACATCAGATGAGGTCGGAAGTTAGATGGGCAACCACTAGTTGCTGAACAAGTCATGTGCGCTGCCGTGGTTAGACGTTCAGGTACCATGTGTTATAATAGGATAGCTGTTGTTAGACCTCAACTTAGGTCTTATGAGGAGGATGAAAACATCTAACACAGTTTGGCCACCAATAAGAGTACTTTATTAGTACTATTATTCTCTACTAATACACATTGTAGCAACAAGGCAGAGTTTATTTTCAACTTTCTTTTCTTCTATTCAACTTCCATTGTGGAGAGGGACTCATGCCATAGTAGGACCTTAGATAAATAAAGATATCAGAGAGTAGGACATGAAAAGCAGTTGCACCCAGTAGGGAATGCCATGTGATTGCAACCCTAATAATAATATTTCGCATTCATTTTCAGCTTATTATATAATAGTAAATATTGTATGATAACATAAGTATGTATTAAGTGGTTGGTCACTACAGCTTGCAGCTTAGTCTAAATAATAGTTATAGCAAGATAAGATAAAAACTACTTGGGGGAAATATTGGTGTTAAAATTTGTACGAATCGGAAGCAGACTTGCCGCTTCTTGTCAAGAGAAATCGAATATGCGGCACATCACACTAGTGATACTATTTATTAATCTGTGCTAGTGATGTGTGTGTATGTAGGTACTAACCTGCTGTTTATAATTGAGTATCCAGAAGATATATTATAGTTAGGCCAAAAAGTGATGAATATGTTATCTTAATCGGATATCTATGTGCGGTTTTATAACAGCACCGACGGATTTTGGTCCTAGGTCTCTGGTACTGAGAGATTTTTAAAATTTTACAAGCTTGAAAAATTAAGTCATTTTCTTAGACTGGAGGCCTCATTCAAATTTTCCTCCCTGGGCTTCCGACGAGCTTAGTCCGCCACTGCGTATACGTCTATCAGACGTATGTCACCCAGGAGCAAGTAGAAGTGTCGGCCCTGGACAGCTGCGAGTGCATCTAGTAAAGTCCGCGCCAAACTCCTAGTCCGCTTTGAACATAGAAATGAGACGATGTAGCAAATTGTAGATATTAGCGGGATAAAGATACCGCGGGACCCCTCAGCCACCCGTCCGCTGCCCTTACGTATATGCTAACTAAACCTGCGCGCAACAACTTCAGAATGGATTAGAAGTCTGGCGTGAACTATATCCATCAACCGTGTGTTACCTGTCACCCCAGGAGCGAGCAGAGGAACTCTCCTCCCTGGACAGCTGCGAGTACATCTGGGCGGGCGGGGTCGGCTTCGCGCGCTCGCCGGCGCGCTGCGCGGCGCACGAGGCGGCGCGCGCGGAGCTGCTGCGGCTGCTGCTCACCTGCTTCAGCGAGACCATCTACCGCCCCGCGCACCACGCCGCCACGCATCACAACAAGTGGATCGCGTTAGTATACTAAAGTTCTCGAAAGTGGTAGAACGCTTTGTGGTTTGACTCCGATCGCACGATAGGAATAGCAGACGAGCATGCAGTCCACCTGATGGTAGGTGGCTTCTATCACCCATGGAAATCTGAAACTAACTCCAGATAAGATTAGTTCCCTAACTAAGGTCGGCATTAGATGTGACCCTGAGAACTAGGCTGAGAAGCCTCGAAAAAGTATGTCTCAATAACCACACCCTTGAAACCAAAACAGCAGCGCTTATCACTGCTATTATAAGGTAGAAATAGGTGTGATGGTGGTGCTGCCGAAGCCGAATCACAGAGGGTTCTACCAAATTCAAATTATCAATAATATAATTTTATCACTTGTTATTAAATATATTTCATAAAGGTCTTTTCATTATTAACTTTTAAATTGAATTTGGACTCAATAATAATCAGTATTTCTTTCTTTCAGATATCTAACCAGTCCAGATAACAGACATGCGCTACCCTTATTCACATCTCTCCTCAACACAGTGTGTTCATATGATCCCGTGGGACTTGGCTTGCCGTATAACCATCTGTTGTTTGCAGACACCCTTGAACCCTTGGTTGAGGTGAGTTCATTTTTTTAAATAAACAGTCATACATTTCATACAAATCATACATTCGAAAAAATTAAGATGAACAAATAAATGCCATAAACTTTACCTTGAAGCCATATAATTTACCTTGAAATATTATCATATATTTTTACCAATTAAAATGTAGAAACGATAATGAAATAATATTTATTATTTGCAGGTAGCGCTACAAATTCTGATCGTCACGTTAGATCATGACACAAGCAATGCTGTTAATGAAGACTCAGATGAGGTTAGAAGATATGTATAATGATTAGTTCTTCCTGAAGTTACACTAGAATTTCTTGAGTGTAGGCGCCATGCACAGACACAAAGATGAATACATAAATATCCAGAACTAGATCCAGGACAGAAATCTAAATATATCATTCAGATATTTGGAACCATTTCCTGAATAGGGATTGAATTAGGGATTGAACCCATTCCGTGTTGGTCAGTAATAGGACCACTTCACATGAATCGTCATTCATTAAGTCTTTCTTCAGATACCGTCTACCTCTGCTTTTCTGCAATCAGATTTCAAATCCATTCATTCAATGAATTAAACTCGTATTATCTCTCACAGAGTCTCCCGGACAACCTGTTCATCAACTACCTGTCCCGCATCCACCGCGACGAGGACTTCCAGCTGGTGCTGCGCGGCGTGACGCGGCTGCTGAACAACCCGCTGGCGCAGACCTACCTGCCCAACTCCGCCAAGAAGGTGGCGCTGCACCAGGAGCTGCTCGTGCTGTTCTGGAAGATGTGCGACTACAACAAGGTAGGCTGCGTGGGGGTGAGGAGTTCTAGAAGGTTCCAGGAGTTGAATATAATACGAGAAATAAGTGTCAATGCAAGTATTTATTAGTTGCATATATTAATTTATGCAACTAATAAATTCCTACTATTTTGAGGACTCACGTTTGATAAAGTTTTATTCTTTAAATCAAATGAGACATTTTGGAAAACACGAACTTCGAAAATCCAAAAATATGTTTATCTCTTGTTCATTCAGTTATAAGTGTGTGTGTGTATCGTGTTATTTAAAGATGTTCATTTGTTTGCAGAAATTCATGTACTATGTACTGAAGAGCAGCGACGTTTTGGAAGTACTGGTGCCTATTTTATACCACTTGAACGACTCCCGAGCTGATCAGTGTAAGTGTGATGAGGTCGAGAATAGCCTCAAGCAATTAATTAATTATTATGTTTATGTCTATTTGACTGTCTGTATGATTGATCCTACAGGTTAATTTTAAAAAGTACTAAAACTATTTGGATTTCACTTTCACTTACATCTTACGTAAAACCTTAATTTATCTACACCTGATGTGACCACTCTCTCAAATAACTTATGTTTCATTTGCTACTTCCCTTCCATATGCTAATTTCTATTTAATATGGCTTAAATATAAACTTATACCACCAGCTCGAGTGGGCCTCATGCACATCGGGGTGTTCATCCTGCTCCTGCTGTCAGGGGAGCGCAACTTCGGCGTCCGGCTGAACAAGCCGTACGCGGCCGCCGTGCCCATGGACATCCCGGTGTTTACGGGCACGCACGCGGACCTGCTGGTGGTGGTGTTCCACAAGGTCATCACCACCGGCCACCAGCGTCTGCAGCCGCTGTTCGACTGTCTCCTCACCATCCTGGTCAATGGTGAGTTGTGTGTACCCTAAGGTCCATACCTTGCTTGCGCTAGAAGAAGAGTAGGATATAAACTCGGCCTGTCTTAGTCAGGGAGTTTGAGATTCAAAGCCCAGATACGTATCGTAATTATCACTTGCTATAACAATAAAGGCATTGTTTCTAACAACATGTTTGAGAGATTTTAAAGAATAAAATGTGTGACCACTTGCACACGGCCAGAGCAGTGGACTGTGACATAATCCTTCTCACTGTAAGAATAGGCCCATGCACATTAAAGCAACAAATCCACTTAATCCACGACGGGAGACGCTTATACGAGGCGTCCAACTTGGTCTTCAAGGTAACATCAAAATTAGTTATTTATGTTAAAATAGTAGACTGTGCATACATTACTTTTTTATAAACAAATAAATGCTGACAAAAATGGTCTTTTAGAACTTCATTATCACACTTTACTTTAGTCAAATTGACAGGAATAATCAGAAAAATCGTGCATATACCATATAAGGTATGATATTAAACCCTATGCCATGTTCCAGTGTCTCCCTACCTGAAGACGCTGTCGATGGTGGCGTCCACCAAGCTGCTGCACCTGCTGGAGGCGTTCAGCACGCCGTGGTTCCTGTTCTCGCGGCCGCAGAACCACCACCTCGTGTTCTTCCTGCTCGAGATGTTCAACAACATCATACAGTATCAGTTTGATGGTGAGAGATTGCGGTTTAAAATAATTACTTCTAAGAAGTAGTCATCACTGGCTATGGTGCTGAACTTCGTAATAAAAAAATGTAAGCTTTTTCGAAAATTGTAATATCGAACAAACATGCAGTTCACCTGTTGGTCAGTGACCACTGCCGCCCATGGTCCAACTGTAACTAAATCCAAATAGAACCGGAGTTCTATGTGGAGCTGATCACAGAAAGCGTTTCCACTTATGAAGAGTAAGAAGATCAGTTACTCTAGAAATAGGTTTGGAGGTGGAACTTCCTCAGTCGATCCTTACTGATTGTATCTTATTTTTTACCTTTAAACATTTTTTGTATGTCTTAGGCAACTCCAACTTGGTGTACACGATAATCCGCAAGCGGGCCGTGTTCCACGGGCTGGCCAACCTGCCGCACGAGCGGGCCGCCATCGCGCGCTCGCTGGCCGCCGCGCAGGGCAAGGGCCGCCCCGCCGGCGCCAAGGTGCTGCCCAGGTACCGACTTAGTCATAAGGGGTAGCAACGTAGCTGTGGCCGACCTCAAGGAGGAAACTGTACACTTGACGGCTTGTAAAAAGTTGTCACCACAGACGTGGCTGAGGCTGTCGCTTTAAAAAGGTATTAATATCTTAGAAATATACATTTCTGGATATGAATCCTAATATGATCTGGGAATTCGGTTCCCCGATATATTGATGATCATATTGGAATAATTCTAAATTTTTAATTCAAACCATATTTTGAAACATAAGTATTAATACAGACGTGTGTTGTTCGTCTTCGAATATCCGCAGATAAATGAGATGTGTAATAGTAAAATGATCGAATTGTCTTTAGGTCCCGCAGCGCGGAGTCGCTGGCGGAGGCGGCGATGGAGGGCTCGCGGCCGGCGCAGCCCGCGGAGCCGGGTACGCTCAACCCCACGCTGCCCGACACGCCCGGTAACTATCGCTAGCCCATACACACCCCACATATATACGCGGAGCCGGGTACGCTCAACCCCACGCTGCCCGACACGCCCGGTAACTATCGCTAGCCCATACACACCCCACATATATACGCGGAGCCGGGTACGCTCAACCCCACGCTGCCCGACACGCCCGGTAACTATCGCTAGCCCATACACACCCCACATATATACGCGGAGCCGGGTACGCTCAACCCCACGCTGCCCGACACGCCCGGTAACTATCGCTAGCCCATACACACCCCACATATATACGCGGAGCCGGGTACGCTCAACCCCACGCTGCCCGACACGCCCGGTAACTATCGCTAGCCCATACACACCCCACATATATACGCGGAGCCGGGTACGCTCAACCCCACGCTGCCCGACACGCCCGGTAACTATCGCTAGCCCATACACACCCCACATATATACGCGGAGCCGGGTACGCTCAACCCCACGCTGCCCGACACGCCCGGTAACTATCGCTAGCCCATACACACCCCACATATATACGCGGAGCCGGGTACGCTCAACCCCACGCTGCCCGACACGCCCGGTAACTATCGCTAGCCCATACACACCCCACATATATACGCGGAGCCGGGTACGCTCAACCCCACGCTGCCCGACACGCCCGGTAACTATCGCTAGCCCATACACACCCCACATATATACGCGGAGCCGGGTACGCTCAACCCCACGCTGCCCGACACGCCCGGTAACTATCGCTAGCCCATACACACCCCACATATATACGCGGAGCCGGGTACGCTCAACCCCACGCTGCCCGACACGCCCGGTAACTATCGCTAGCCCATACACACCCCACATATATACGCGGAGCCGGGTACGCTCAACCCCACGCTGCCCGACACGCCCGGTAACTATCGCTAGCCCATACACACCCCACATATATACGCGGAGCCGGGTACGCTCAACCCCACGCTGCCCGACACGCCCGGTAACTATCGCTAGCCCATACACACCCCACATATATACGCGGAGCCGGGTACGCTCAACCCCACGCTGCCCGACACGCCCGGTAACTATCGCTAGCCCATACACACCCCACATATATACGCGGAGCCGGGTACGCTCAACCCCACGCTGCCCGACACGCCCGGTAACTATCGCTAGCCCATACACACCCCACATATATACGCGGAGCCGGGTACGCTCAACCCCACGCTGCCCGACACGCCCGGTAACTATCGCTAGCCCATACACACCCCACATATATACGCGGAGCCGGGTACGCTCAACCCCACGCTGCCCGACACGCCCGGTAACTATCGCTAGCCCATACACACCCCACATATATACGCGGAGCCGGGTACGCTCAACCCCACGCTGCCCGACACGCCCGGTAACTATCGCTAGCCCATACACACCCCACATATATACGCGGAGCCGGGTACGCTCAACCCCACGCTGCCCGACACGCCCGGTAACTATCGCTAGCCCATACACACCCCACATATATACGCGGAGCCGGGTACGCTCAACCCCACGCTGCCCGACACGCCCGGTAACTATCGCTAGCCCATACACATCCCATACCCCACACCCGACACCCGACACATGTAGAGTCCGCGCCAAACTGCTAGTGCATTCTGAAGTCGTTGCGAGCAGGTGTTGTCATACAATTTGCTATGGCGACGCTATTCATTTCTATATTTAGAGCGGACTAGCAGTTTTACGCGGACTAACCCTCGCAGCTATACAGGTATATTATAAAGCTCGTTTTAAATTAAAAAATAAACACATGTAACATACATATACTCTGTATTTACATAGTATACGCGCATTGAAACTCATTTTATATAATAAAAAAATATGTGTATAATATGGCTACAATTAAGTAACGTATTTTCGACACATTTGCTAGTAACCTTAACTCATTGTAACATAATTTTATACCTGTAGTTATTGTAGATATTATTGTAAAATTAGTAATTATACTTTTAATTTAATTGTTTCTGGATTTTATGTTCACTTTTCTTGATTTAAGTGTAATTGAATATGCCTTTGACTAATTAAAAATCTTAATCATTTACAAAATTAATCCTTTCGCTTATTATGTAAGCATAAATCCTTAGCAGTAAAACATATAGAGGTGTTATCCATCCGTTTTGTTATTTTGTAAACTGCAATTTTTCTCATAGAAATGAATTTTTGTAACATATAATTAAAATATGTTTAATAAGCTACATTAATTTCGTAATAGACAACCACATAAATATATTGTTTAAGATCCTTTTTATTATACGAACTAATAGCACATAATTAAATTTATAAAGATTGAATGTAACTTGTAACTTTTGTGCAGCTATCGGTGCGATGACTGAACGAGAGTCTGCACATCCGCCGGCGCGTGAGCAGCTGCTGCCGCGCCGCAGCGGCGACGGCGAGGACTGCCCCGACCGCGCGACACAGGAGCCCGCCGTCACGCATGTATGTATGCTGTGCACGACGCGTGACGTCACGCACGTGCACACACGTTATGAACACGACCACCCGCCGGCGAGGACTGCCCCGACCGCGCGACACAGGAGCCCGCCGTCACGCATGTATGTATGCTGTGCACGACGCGTGACGTAAAGCACGTGCACATACGTTATGAACATATATTTCTCATCGTATACGTTACCTCACACCGATGCGCACGAGAACGCAATACATATTAAAAGGTAACAAATGGAGGTTCGAATGACAATAACATTTGGCAAAGGTCGATATGACGTGCTGTATTAATAAGAGGTACAGCACGCCATCAGATGTGAGTATACTGTACACTAATAAACAATGAAGCTGTCAATCACGTGAGTTACGTCACAATTCGTGACGTTATGTACTTGAATACACTTTGTATACTGTGATACAGGTATATATACAGTGGCAAGTTATAAATGCTTTTAAATACGAAAACACAACGATAAGTTTTAAGATTATAGTCTATGATTGTTCCCTCAATTTTGTTGAATCAATATTAAAAACGGCAATCTCTTATATTAAAAACGGTCAAGTCATTTGAGCTGTAAGTTTGCCAAAGAAGCCATACATACACCAATACGCTCTAAAAACATTATATTCTCTGGTAAAAAAAGTAAAATGTCGTGTGGTTTCAGACTAACAGCCTCCGCGTGACGGAGGAGCCGGAAGCGGACGCGGAGGCGGAGGGCGGCGCGGGGGCGGAGGGCGGCGCGGGGGCGGAGGGCGAGGGCTGGCGGCCGTCGGGCGAGTGGGTGGCGGCGTGGCGCGCGCGGCTGCCGCTGCAGACCATCATGCGCCTGCTGCAGGTGCTCGTGCCGCAGGTCGAGAAGATCTGCATCGACAAGTGAGTGCCACGTACTACGGAACTTATTGGAACTGTCGAGATGAAATTTTAAAGGTACAACATACAACCACAGTATAAGTATACTATACAGTATTCTATCTTCATACAAACGCACGGAACGCCCGTTATGCCTACACGCCTCGATGTCGGTATTCACTCGGTATGCGAACAGGCGCAAATGTGATGAGCGCTTGGTGTGAAGGTTTTTAGGCAGTGCTTTTTTATTTAAACAATTATATAGCGTCTGTACTAGTAGATATCATATTTTTTTAAAAGATTGGCATTTAGATTTTTTACCGAGCAAAATATGTACCTGGATTCATAAATAAATAAATGGATAGGACATAGGAAAATGACATACCAATGATAATTTAGCAAAAGCTATTCTCGTTGAACATGAACAAATTATAACTAAACTTTTCAAACCTACTTATTTGAAACTTATTTATTTAATAAATTTACACCCTTCCACAGAATCGCAATTATTGTTTCACCTTATAATTAAATAATCATTATTGCTTCAAAAAAAATATGTTCATTTAGTTTAACATTTTATTTATGTGTGTGATACAGAGGTTTGACGGACGAGTCGGAGATCCTGCGGTTCCTGCAGCACGGCACGCTGGTGGGGCTGCTGCCGGTGCCGCACCCCATCCTCATCCGCAAGTACCAGGCCAACGCCGGCACCGCCGCCTGGTTCCGCACCTACATGTGGGGCGTCATCTACATACGGTAATTACTCCGTAAACAATGCACACGCATTAACTAAAATATTCTGAGTTATTTCTTCATAAGCTAGTTGCTTACATACCGTAAAAATTAAAATTATTGCTTTTTCTATTTCTTATGTGCGTTCAGAAAAATAACTAATAAAAGATTACAATTGAATAAAGACCAGCTGCTAGCAAGTTGAGCTTTTTGATATATATGGAAGTATTTTTATCTATGGAGATAAACATACGTCAATATATTTTTCGTCTAATAATAAAAGGACTCCGTATGTCTTTAATAAAACTTTGGATTGAATATCAAGATGCTCAACAATGCTCAGCGTATATCGGTGGAATTTTATACAGAAAAACTTTGTAAAATTTAAATAACCAGTTAACAACACTCAATAATAGTACAATATTGTCGATTCGAATGTACAATTATGAATTTATAATTTTACAGAAACGTGGACCCTCCAATCTGGTACGACACAGACGTGAAGCTGTTCGAGATACAGCGGGTATGATCCCACTGCGCCCCCTACCCGTAGCACTGTACAATACCATTAGCATACAACTTTACGTGTTCGTACATTCTGTTCACTTTGACCTACCGACTTGTGGACGTCGGATTGCTACGAAAAAATGTCCAGAGCTAAATTGGTACAAATTCAATGGCGTCCATTTGAGACGCCATAGACACAAAACGACTACAGTTCCATCTTCAACGCAGAAATTGTACAAAACTCTCTTTTCAAAATTGAAATTAAAATGTAGGTACCTCTAATTTACTATATTCCAATGTACCTCATAAAGTTTATAATTAAGCGGTTTGGTTAAAACATTATATTGGTTAAGATAAAACATAATATATACCATTGAGTATTTTCGTCATCACAATCTTATATTAAACTAGTGGTGCCCGCGGCTTCGCCCGCTTTTTAAAGAAATAATATGACATACATAAAACGGAAAATTTGTACCTGCATTGGAATGACAGTGGTGACATCTGTCGAAAATTGGTCTTACCAACTCCCAAACCCTCGTGCGCTTTTGGACAACAACATTGCTTAAGATCATCACTTGATCAAATGCATAGTTTCCGATTCTATAACTACTTACGAATTAAAAATACCTTTTCCCACGGACTAAATTGTAAATCTAAACCATTCTCAAGTCCCCTTGAACACACACAACAAATTTCACCAAAATCAGTCCAGTCGTTTAGGAGGAATTCAGTGACATACACACGCACATAAGAAATATATATATATATAAAGATATGGTTATGTCTGGCTATGACATATTGAATCAAGATGCCGAAGAAAATGTGTTCGTACTTTTTTCGTGCATTTAGTATTAGACCCGACGTCCGCTAGTTATTAAGTCAATGTAAATCACCCTTTAAAATCTCCCCTTAGTTAATAAACCAACTTGAACCACTTTAGTCATTTTTATCTTCGATTTAAGATTTACACTTTGTTTTACGTAATTTCCTCATAGGATATTGTTTGTGAAAGAGAAACAGATTTTATTTTTATTTTAACTACCTATGACTAGATTTAAAATTATTTAAATTATCTACTGACTCGTATTGCAGCTCTCGTTCTTATTAATATTTTGTTAGCAAATTTATGAAGGCTATTTTGATTAATAAGTAATAATATTTAATATTACATAGCGTACATTTTACCTTTGTTGTCGATTTAAGGACGCTGCCATACCCATACAAATGAAAATACTTATAAAATTGATCAACTTGTTCGCTAATGAATGGTGTGGTTTCTTGTTAATCAATATAAAATAGTATAATATAAGTCTAAATAAAATACCGAATGCATGTATTTTTACCCAAAGTAACTTGCATTACAAGTATCAACTACTTAGCTTACTTAGCAGTCGATTGCTGATCTCGTGATGTCCAGGCGTGGCAGCATCCTTACATGAGTTAGTTACCTTGTGTATGGATAACCTTAATGTCTTAATTTATGGCGATACTTTAACAGTAGTACTTTTACTATAATAAAAAACCCTGCAAAAGAAAAACGTTTGGTACAAAGTCCCTACGCTCATAGTATATATTATTATATTGAATGAAGTAACTAAATATACAAAATTTAAATATTTTACACAAACGACAGTATGTCAACCAATATTTACTGATGAAATTAAATATTTTTTCATATTGAGCGGTTTCCATCTTATTTAATACAAATACACTTTTATAGGGAAATTGTATCCCTTCGGTAAAAGTATGAAAAAATAATATGAACATTTAATACAATAGTACATTACAATACGAGGACGAAAATTTTTTTTCTGACAAGTGTGAGTTTGCAGGCCGAGCCGCAGGCGAGGACTGCAATCACACGAGTCAGAAAAACATTTTTCGTCCGCGTGTTGTATAAAATTTTATATTACGGGGTCGGAAATGGGGGTTTTGCGCACGCGAAGCGTGCGTAAAACGTCAATTTACGCACGCCGTGATATAAAGAAAGATTTAGTTTATAATAATGATTATATAGTAATAATTTACCGTAAACACGGTTACCGCTAAATACTGATTACTTTAGCGTGTAAAACCCTTTTTATTTATGCGCATTTTTAACTGTATAAAGCATATTTTTTGCGTGTGATATTGTGCTTGCTTTATCATTTTTATGACTTTTTAAGTAATCTAATCATGTAGATTGGATTTTAAAATCGACTTTTTATATTTATGTAATAAATGAAATAGTATATTTGAAAGAACTTAACTTTTATACAGAAAATTTTCGTTTATCAATTTTACTGTATTTATAAAATTTATTTAAGCACTATTTGAAAAAAAAGAAACATAAATGAAACAATTTATTACAAGTATATAATCGCATGTTAAATATAGAAATATGTATTTCTATTTAATACTATCAAATATATTGTCTGTTTTAAACCACTATGCCTAGTCATTTTTGTAATGATGGTCTGTTACTTGGTTTGTTTGTAAGCTCTAAATCTGCATTTACTGAGGATTTTAATGTATGTAAATTAATTTTCTTGTGTATCTTTGTGATCTAACTACTTATTGATTAAAGGTCTGAATTCTGCAGCTAAATATGGCCTTAGTTTTCCGCTAGTGAATATTGAATTGAAATATATTTTTCATGAAAATTAGTATAAAATGGATCTCGCGAATGTGAAGTTTATATGAACGCTGATAAATATATATTGGAAGAAAATATTTTTATAGCGTCATTTGCATACTTTCATTTTTGTATTATCGACATTCCAATTTGGTTTTGACTAAATTACCCAGCACTCGTCACGCCGTGCACCAAGTAACGTAAGTTATTGTGTTGATAGTTAATGTAATTTAGAATTTATCTATTTATTTTACGTTATCTCTAATGTACTTATTGTTATCGATTTGAAATATATGAAAATATGAGCTTGGATTTTGGACTTTTATTTTATATTATAAAACAATATGAAAAGGGAAAGAAGAAAAAAGTAGATATGACTTGATCCTTTGCACTATTTTTTGCCAAGCCAATTTCCATTTATTGAAAATTCTGGTTCCCAATTCATCGAAAACGTTGCGAGAAAAAAGGTTTATCAAATAAAATTTCAAGTTAACATTCCTTTTGACGTTATTGTTATATGATTTTAGCGAATATTTTTCATTGAAAATATTCCCACAATTTTTATTAATACGATAGAGCTTTGGACAAATTAGACATAATATAGACAGATTTGTCATGTTTTTCGTCGAAATAATTGCTGGAAAAGAAAAACAATACAACACATTTATACATTTATTTCAAGCCTCCATTACAATAACAAACCAATCTGTCCCCTCTAAGGTCCGATACAAAAATAACATTTCATTGTAGACCAATGCATAAACAAACAAACATTCACTAAAATGACTAGATTTGTATAAATACATTCATTTATCTATATTGAATATCTACTTATCACATAAAATAAATTATAATATTAATGTCAAAGTAAAGAGATATGCAATTAAAGTAAAAATAAAAGCATTTTGAGATCACAAGTTTACAAAATATAAATTTGTTTAACTTATTGTAATTTAACATAAGTACATGGCTGGCTGCAACCCTTTTTAACCGACTTCTTTTATACCACTGCTGGGTATGGGTCTCCTCAATGGGGGAGACCTATATATTATGTATACAAATTATATTTAAATTATATTAAACAATTTCCTTACATTGTTTTCACTCCTTACAATACAATCTAATCTAATCACTGGACAACATTCTATTTTATCTAGACTACAAACAATACATGAAAGAACACTTTAATCCATCTTTACTCTTCAGTAAATATATATACTACTACTGAGTCTATAGGGCTGGTCAATATAATTGGCACAATTTGAGCTCCTATTCGTAGTTACCAAATTATATAATGTTTAGATTAGATTGAATGCATAAAATTGAAGTTATAATATGGATCCATGATCACCATATAAGAAAAACTTTGGTATACAAAAAATTGAAGAGATTCAACAAGTATAATATGATGTTACACTTTTCATTTCCAGTCATATATTTTAATTATTTATCAAATAAATATTTGCCAATACTCTTATTTTTGTTTTTACAACTTGTTCATTAATTTCCCTTTGAATCTGCAATTCATTCCCAAAAAAAAAAAAAAAATTTGACAACTTAATTGCAATACTTAAAAATGTTTTATTATTGAGACTCATAATAGTATCGCAAATAATTTAACAAATAATGCAAAATAGCTTAGAGAACAAAATTAATCTGATGTATCATGAGATATTTTATGGTATGAACTGTTTTTAAGTATATTTAAAATGTTCTTTAATATATCATTCAACACATGAAACACAATTATACAGTAGGTTTTCCATAAATTTAACATCAAATATTTATACAAAACGATGTCTATATCGAAAATTATGTATTGAACACTGAATTTACTCATATATCATTGTTACGAACATCGAACACGTCACGCAGCGCGGCAGTTCAAGCTTTTAAAAATATAGCTTATACCGACAGAATGACTAAAAGAAATACTAATAGCAGTATTGTGCAAAACTAAGGGCGTCCGCTAAAATGGCGCGAGTGTACTCTCATATCATTATTGAAAAATCATATGACCAACGCTCATGATGTGCAAGTATCAAAAGGGATTGTATTTATTTCTCCATTAACTTATTGTAATTTTAATATTTGTTACTGGTATCACCAAATAGTTGAGCGTTGTCCGGGGCGCAGTCCCCACAAATTTAGCCCCGCGCAAATTTTAGCGTACGCTCTAAGATGGTAGTGTTTTTAAAATCACAGACAGATACTTCCAACGTTATAATTGTAAAGACATTAACAATTTATTCAAAATGCAAAATCTAAGTATTAATATAAACAAACTAGCTATTTGTGCGCAAGAAATAGGTAAGTATATTAGTGTTATATGTCATCTATATAGTATTCAAATTATTAGGCGCAATGGTACCAAAATATACTTAGAATACATTACATCAAGTATAGTAAGCGACATTACACTACAAATAAAATTTCTACCAAAATATTGTAGAGTTTTATAGATTGCTATTATAAGAAAAATATGACTGTTATTTATTTCCAATTTTGACTCAATTGCTATATATGTTTGATAACAACAAGCATTAAAATTCCATGCAAATTGTCATAGCCCAATTATTGTTTTATTTGAATCCAAAAAACACCAACAACTACTCTAAACATTTGTCTGCTAGTTTTTTCTGACTAATATATGCTATATAACTCAGTTTTACACTGTAGTGTGTGTAGGAAAAAAAAAATTAAATCGTGTTTTTCATTTTTTTTTTTTTCAATAACCCGTGGAGGTGTAGTGTGTGTAGGACTCATAGTTATATAAGTTAGGTTAAGCTTAGTATTAAGATAGTAACAATAAAGTCATCAAACAATTAAGACGCCTCTTCAATACATAAGAGCCTGCGACATCATTACAACACTTTCATATATTACTATCAGTATCAATCAACTTGCTTAAGAACACTTGCTACTTTATATTATTCATCTACGGCAGGTGACACCCTGTTGATACACCAATCACAATAAAATATCTACCTAATACCATATTTATCCAACATAGTGCAAATTGTGGTTATTAATATCATGGGGTTTACAATTATTGGCTTAATAATCCATTTCTGGCTCAAAACTCACATAAAATATTCTAGACACCTATTTACAATTTTGTATCCTATGAGAACATTGAACATTTAGTTTTAAGCACTTTACACGAAATATCAATGTAATCATAAAAATGCTAATATATAAATTAACTAGCAATAAGTGTAATCTTTGACTGGTTTTAATTTTATTGATATTAAATTATAAGATATTTGATGATATTAACATACATTATTTTTTTCATTGACTTTTAGACACATTCCTTCCTGTTTTGTAGTTAAACAGATTTTTAATAACATTCTTAGGCCTGTTATGCAATGGAATCACTTATGCAATTCATTGAAATTGTATAATTGCTGTGGTTACAAGAAGAGGGAACTATGGAAGAAAAATAAAGTTCTTAAAAAATTACATACAATCTTATTAGAACTAGAATTCAGTCATTAAAATTGTATGAAAATCTACATATAAAAAAATGTCACTGCAACAAATCAATATTCAATACCATTTTGTTCCCGATCAAGATGAGTGATTTACATTTAACTATCGTAATTTATAATGCACATATGTTATAAATTAGTGCCTAAATAAGTCAAATATTTTACACACATTAAGCAAATGTTTAAACATTAAATTTTGAAACACTCGCATTGAACAATGTGTAAAGTTGGGAACATACTGTTGAAACAAATGCTTCGTCAGATAGTTTAGCATTTGTATAATATGTTTCCACCTTAATTTACACAAACCACTTGCACTTCACACTTTCACTTAGTAGTGTATGCAATAATCCACACATAGTAAATCACATTTCACTGTTTTCATTAATCATTCAGATAGATACACTTGTCACTATGTCACCTTCACTGTGCTCACTGTTTATTCAGATACACTCGTCACTATGTCACTCAGAGGTTCAAGTGTAGCCGGCCACCAGTATCATATGGGTGTTATATGATGAACTCGGTGGCGGGCAGCGCGGGCTGCTAGCTGAGCGCGCTGTAGGCGGGCGGCGGCGCGGCGGCGCGCAGCGGCGAGCGCGCGGGCAGCAGCACCGCGATGTGGTAGGGCGGCGGCGCCTCCGCCCCGCTGCCCCCCGCGCTGCCGCTGTGCTCCGACGTCTGCAGCAACGTCGCTAGGGAGATGTCGTCCGACGGCTCCGAGGATGGCTGTAAACAAGTTCAATTTATGTTTAAATCTCACGTTTCGCACTTCGCGCGTCATGCGACCACATCATGTCTAATAGAGCTTACACACAAATCAGTGTCATATCACACTGTTGAATAGTCCATACGGTGTGAACATAATGCAAGGCTACACACAAGTAGTGGTGCGGCGCACATTGGAGGACACGGTCCGGCGCGGGGCGAGCGCAACACAGCGCAGTGTGTACACAGTGCGGCACTCACCGGCGCGGGGTCCTGCGGGCGCGCCGCGTCGCGGTCGGCGGCGGCGCGGCGCGCGGTGGAGGACACGCGTTCCGGGGCGGCGAGCGGCGCGGGGCGCGCGCGGCACAGCGACAGCGCGCAGCCGACGCCGCACACGCACGCCACGGCCGCGCACACCACGCCCGCCTCGCCGCCGCGCGCCTCCGTCTCGCGGGACACCTGCACACGACACTCATATTTTATTGTCTGATGGAATTGTAATAAAAATGAGTACATAGTCCATCTTATGGTGTACAGAATGTATGTGTGCATCTACTTGCGATAATAACTTCAGCATAACTAACTTCAATAAATAAACAAGCATAACAACTATGTGATAACCATTTAAAGAATTAGAAAAAAAAGTTCCTAATAAGTATCTATTAAAGTATTATAATGCGATTTGAAGGTGGTAGAACCCTTTGTGGTTCGACTCCGGCGGCACCACCGCCACACCTATTTCTACCTAATAACAGCAGTGTTAGGCGCTGCTGTGTTCCGGTTTGAAGGGTGTGGTAAGGGAGACAGACTTTTCCGAGGCGTTCCAGCTTAGTCCTCAGGGGTAGCGGCGCATCTGTGGCCGACCTCAGGTAGGAATATCTAATCCTATCTGGGGTTGATTACAGATGTCCATGGGCGGCAGTAGCCACTTACCATCAGGTGGACTGCATGCTCGTCTGCTACTCTTATATTATATAAAAAAAAAAAAAAAAAAAAAAAAATGTATGTAACATAAATTCTCAACATACTAACCTGCCTATCAAAGTAATACTTAGCACCCGCTAGGAACACAGTAGCCAGCGCGAAGGACACCAGCATCCCGAACTTGAGGTGCGGCGCCATCATCGGCGAGTGGTGTATGCCGAGCGCGGCGGTGCGCAGCAGCGTGTCGGGCGTGACGCTGCGCGCCGCGGCGAGGCTCGCGATGGTCGGCTGCGGCGGCTCCGGCGGCACCTCCACATACAGGCTCGGCTCCTCCTGCCGCCGGGACGAGTGCACAGCTGGCATTGGAGGCGGCCTGAGGATTACAAGTGAAACAATCGGTTGCTATTGTCGTAATTACTATTACTATTTGCAAGTTATTGTCTTGATACCAAAATGTGGTGAACTTAGTTATATTTTCCTATCTAAGTTCATATATTTATAGGCAGGTAGTTTTAAATAGCTGTATGAATTTAGATAAGTGCAAAATATGACCATTTTACAGGGTTGCGTAGACCACTTTTTAACTCATGAGTATTTGCAATAAAAAGAGTAGTAAGACTTAAATAAGAAAACAATAAAGGAACTTGTAAACGAAACATTATGAAATTTAATGTCAATAAATAATCTGCAACAGTTTTTAATTTTTATGCCCTATGTATCCCACACATTTCAGATTTAACATTGATCCAATGCTGATTGGTGGCAGCATTATCAATTAAAAAATGTATAAAGGTAATGAACCAGTGATCCTGTGAATTTGCTAACTCACCCATAGTGTCTGTGCACCCTGGGACGTCGCGGCGCACACTCTGCGGGCGCCAGGCGGTGCGGCATGCCCTTGCGGCCCGCGTACACCCGCCCGCGCGACCGCCCCACGCCCACGCCTGGGTCATAAGCTGTTCTTTCATAAGGATATAAGTATTTCGACACTTATAGCGGGCTATATCAATGCACATAACATTATTCTAAATACTACATAAGTAAACAATAGTATTTATTAACTTACAGTATAGGTTTTTAAGCTTATTTCACCCCCCCCCCCCCCTTTAAATGCCTCAGTATATTACCTGACCCCTTCAATACACAGGGTATTAAAGGCCTGTAGAGCCAGCAAGACTGGGGCTTTATTGCCCACTTACAGCAAGTCTTGGCATCAGTCATGTAATGTGTTCAGGGTTCAATTCTAATCGGACAAGAATTTAAATATATTTTTTTTTCCAAGATTTGGATGGTTTATGTAATCAAGATAACATCTTTACCCAAAATGTGACCAAATTATTAGAGTTACAAAATTAAAAAAAAAACACCAACAATACCAAGGTTGTGTCATCAAACTACATTTAAGAATTAAACCCATTAAATTCATTTCTTTAATCATAAGAAAATATTATCAGTCATTGTTTCTAAATATTAATTTAGGGAATTATGTGTACTTAAAACAATTAGTGAGGAGTGTTTATTAAGTGCAAGCTGTATTACTATTGCTACAGGAATAACAATACTTAACAATAGAGCAAATTGAATATCCACTTTATTTATTTTATTGATTTGTTTCATTGAAATTCACTTTATTATTAGATCTTTACATTCCTATCCTTTAATGACGTGCTAAAAATCGAAAAATGTGTATAGTATACCAGCAGATAGAGACGAGGGTACACGGTGGCGGCCCGTGTAGGCACACTGGCTCCTCTTGTCTATCCAGAAATGCATCGTAGCGCCAATCCAAGCACCACACGAAATTTGCGAATCCTACAGAATATTTCTCAGCATTTTTCTCGAAATCTGAAAATTACATCCACAATTATATGTCTAATTTATTTGAAATTTTAAATAATATAAAGAAACCACTTACCTCATGCAATTTATTCGAAAGTTTAATTTTCACTGAATATGAAATTATATATTTTTTCAACTAAAAACACTTTAATAATAATTTTATATAATTTTAAAATATTCGCACTACGATGCTATAGGATGCTAAATATTAAGTACAAGTTCCTAGCGTCATATTTTAATTATTTTACAATTTTTGCACAATACAAAATTCACAAATTGACTTCACTTGACGACTTGACAGCCATTGCTGATTTGCTGATTGGTGAATTTGGTGATGGGCGCTGGGCGGGGTGCACACTGCACGAAGCAAAACAAACGGAGCTACCAACCTTAGGGGATGATTTTAATAAATCAATAATTCAAATAATTTTATGTTCGTCCGTACTTTTCGTCCTAACTCCTAATAATTTTAATAGTCTGCAGCTTAAATTTGAATAATATGAGAAAATCTTCTCATCGTTTTCATTTAATTTACGTTTTGACAGTACTAATTGAATGGAACAATAAAAAACTCCTAAGTTGTGATGATACTATAATTACTGTAAAATAATTGGTAAATAAAAGCGTATACCAGTAAAACTATAACGTATGTTGTTTGAACTAATATTCCCCTTAATAAGTTCAATTTAATCAAAATTTTATTCACAAATTTAAAATTTACCGCCTTTAATCCTGTAAGTCTTCTCTAGTGTTGTAGACATTTCCGGAACTTTCGATATTTTGCGTTCAAAAATGTCCCAATTGGTTTTCTTAAGATAATTAAAAAAATTATATCACTTTTTATTAATTAAACATTGTACGTTACATGTAACATTCGTTACATATTGTTTATTTTATTTACAGCGTAGTGTAATAAAATATAGAATATTGTTACATTGCTTATGGTAAGACATCTGTATGGTTTCTAAACGACATGTTAGAAGATATAAAATACGCAACTGCCATTTTCGAGTTGCCAAAGTGAAACTTGACTTTGCTTTGTCGTGTACTGGCTGACCGTCTGTTTATTAAATTTCGCTATCTTTGAGCGTTTCCGAGCTCCATATTTCTCCATATAAGTAATCGCTGCTCCTGCGATTAAATGTACTGTTCACAGATAGACGAGATAGAGGAGTTAAGATCAATTTGGACTTGGAATAGGCACACATCGCGCGCGGTTGTTGTGCTAGTGGGGCTGGCGTGTTTCTTCTGGTCAAAATGCTGGCTGCACCCGTCATGTCTACTAGCGATGCTAAGAGACAGCCGGAGCCGTTTTGCCAATGTTGGCATCAGAGAGCGCCGGTACCTTGGCAGCAACTAGATCCTTGCAACTGCGGGGAGATCCTTGGATCTGGTGAGTACATGTAAAATAATTATGCATTTTTAAAAAGATGACTTGTTCGTGTATGATATTTTTGTTGTGCGTATTTATTGACTCTGTACTGTTAAATTTGTTTTTCATGTGAAGGTGTAAATATTGTTTTATTTTTAAAACAATCATCATCAATATAGAGGTTGCTTTGTGAGTCAGTCAGCGGCTATTGCCGCCCATTGACATCTGTAATCAAACCCAGATAGGATTAGATATCCCTACCTGAGCTCAGGCACAGATGTGCCGCTACCCCTGACGACTAAACTGGAACACCTCGGAAAAGTATGTCTCCCTTAATAATAATAATAGCCCTTTATTTCCGAATTTTACATTTTTTCGTAATACATTACTTATTATACTATTTTCACAAAATGTCTCTCAACTCGGTGTGCCTTTCGGCATAGGCCTCCTCCAACTCCTTCCATTGCTGTCTATCTTTAGCTACTCTTAGCCAGAGGGGACCCAAGGTTAATTTTAGTTCGTCCTCCCATCTCCTTGTTTTTCGACCTCTTGTCCTAAATCCGTCCCGTGGGTACCAGACTGTCACCTGCTTGCACCACTTCTCTATTCCGCAACGGAGCATGTGCCCTGTCCATCGCCACTTCATACGGTCGATATGTAGTAGAATGTCTGTCAGTTCTGTTCTTTGTCTGATGTCCTCATTCTTGACTCTGTCCTTCAGCCTCAACCCCAGCATGCTCCTCTCCATGGCTCTTTGACACCTGGCTAGTTTGTCCCTTTGACATTTATTTAAAGCCCAGGTTTCGCAGCCGTATGTTATGCAGGGGAGAATACAGATGTCGAAGGTCTTTTTCTTTATCTTGATACCTATTTCTTTGCTCTTCATGATTTCTTTTAATCCCCAAAATGATTTCCATCCAGCGGCAATTCTTTTATCAAGTTCTTTATACATTTGGTCTGTGGGTGATACAATCTGGCCTAAATACACATACTCCTTTACATATTCAAGTTTCTGCCCATGTCTCCCTTACCACACCCTTTATACCAGAACACAGCATCACTTAACACAGCTATTATTAGATAGAAATAGATGTGACGGTGGTGCTGCCGGACTGGAACCACAAATTATTCTACCAGCTACAAAATATTTCTTATTGAATAAATATATTAAACCTAGCAATAAAATACGATCAGGTATTTTATTGTAGAAGAAGAATGTAACAATATAAATTTTCATACTGTTATTTAAAATTTTAATTCTGGAGAATTTGTAATGATAACAACTAATTGTTACCAGACTGTGAATGGACATGGGACGAACCAGCGATCAGTGGCCCCGGCTGGCTAGCGCTAAGCGAAGACAAGCGCCAGGTCACCTTCCACCCCTTCTACAGTGCTGGCACCGCCGTCATCAAAGGAGATACCCCCTTCCTGCTCAATACTCACTATTATTGGGAGGTGAAAATTCTAACTGAGGCTTATGGGACTGATATTGTAAGTAAAAATTTTGTTTGTTTATATGTGAATTTATATAGGAAATTTGTATGTAGGACTTATTATTTCTAGCAAACAATTATTTTATTTTATAATATAAAGAAAGAAAGAAAGAAACATTTATTTCATAGTGGCACTACAATATAATAATAAAAAAAGAAAATATAGGAGTAGCAGACGAGCATGCAGTACATCTGATGAGTAAATGAGTAATGTTGCCCATGGATATCTGTAATCATCCTTAGATAAGATGCCTACCTGAGGTTCAACCACAGATGTGCTATTACTCCTTAGAACTAAGTTAGAATGCCTCTTCAAAGTATGTCTTCCTTACCACACTCTTCTTACAAGCACAAAACAGTGTTTGACACTCTTGTCATTAGGCAGAAATAGGTGTAGCAGTGAAGCCTCCATAGTTAAACCACAGAGGGTTCTACCACCTTCTAAAGCACCTTGTCCACTGATTCTTTTTCTTTGTATTTACTTATTCATTATATTGTAAATTTATCTTGTATCTTGTAAATTTATCTGGAACTCGGAAAATGTTACAAAGTGATACATTCGCACAAATAATGGTATTATCATCACATGCTTCCACCTGTTGGTTGGTTGTTTGTTTCGACCCTATAGGCATTACGTTACTTATGTTACAGACCAATATAACTACGTAGATTATTCGCCAATAATTTACAAGTCATCCACATACTACCTCAACAACATCGAAAGTGTTTGTATCCTCATTACATTGCGATTAATGACACATTCGCAAGCAATACAATGAAGTCGCGAGACGTGACGCCGCGCCGGCGCTCACATACTTGATGTTGGCAAAGTGCCCCAGTGTCAATGCTACTTGTTGAGGCAGTTGCTAAATGAAAAGCTCGCTGAACTGCACTGATTCATTGTTATTGTGTAACAAACTGAACTTGAAACTGCAGATTGACTGAAAGTAAACTATTATTAATAATATTTGTGATCGAGTTAAATCTCGTGACCTAGGTTTTTGTGCATTACTCTAATTAAAGTTGTATAGTCCGCGCCAAACTGCTAGTCCGTTCTGAATATAGAAATGAGTCGCGTCGCCATAGCAAATTGTATGATTATACCTGGTCGCAACAACTTCAGAGCGGACTAGCAGTTTGGCGCGGATTATAATACCCTTCGTATTTCAACTTCGGTGGCGCTCACGCTATTGTCTGTGGCCGAATTCAGGAAGGACTGGAATCCTATTTGTGGTTGATTACAAACGTAGATGACCGCATTCTCGTTTGCTACCAAAAATCATTTCATACACGAAATTATTAAATTATTTTAGTACCAGGATATAGGTATCAACCACATTCCATTGCATTGTTTTAAAAAGATATTTTCGGTACAATTGTTTAATGTTTTGTTATCTTATGTTTTTACAATAATAAAAAAAATGCAGATCTATAAATTTTATTTATTGTTTATCTGTACACATAGATAACAAATTGTATTTTTCCGTAATTGCGCCCCAAATAAATCTTAGCGTACGAATTGAGTTTAATTAACAGAGAAAGCGACCAAATAATTATCGAAAACTTGCCCTGGTTATAACATAAAATACTATTTGGTGTCATCGTTACAGTTAACAAGTTATCAAGACAATCAGTTCTTAATTAGTCCGTGGAAATACGAATATTCTTATTTTAACTGAACCATTTTCATCTGAAACTGAAGTTCTTAATTTATCGTGTGTAATTTTTAAAATAATTAAGTACGTCTCGTCCGTTTGAAATAATTGTATCTAGATTCATTCAAAACGAAATGAAAAACATGGAATTGTCATCTTTATTTTAATAATTCGAAAGCGCGCGTAACCAAATCACATGATATAGGCTAGGCGGAGAACACCGAAACGTTTCTCTAGGAGTGATATCAGATGCGTCAAACAAAATGTAGTGGTTGGAGATCTAGGGGTGATTACAGATGTCGAAAGACGGCAGTAGCCACTTACTACCAGGTGGACTGCATGCTCAATATACCCTAAATTTGAAAATGCCGATGTAAAAAAAGTCTTACTCATTAATATCGAGAAAAAAAGCTAGAATATTTGTTGAGTATAGTCCGCATAAAACTGCCAGTCTGCTCTGAATTTAGAAATAAATTGCGTCACCATAGCAAATTGTATGACTACACCTGCTCGCAACAACTTCAGAGCGGACTAGCAGTTTGGCGATAACTATACTACTTTTACATAAAAGACGGACTGCCCTTTTCTTCGGTTACAGTAATAATAATAATTCCATTAATACTTCTAATACTATAATACGTTAATACTTCTCCACTAGCTTACAAAGCCTTTATCAGGTTTATTAGTCTACATTGATTATTTCTATTAACCTTTGTCAATTGTTGTTTGTCTGTTAATTTGTCATAACATTGAGATCGATAAGGACTAAGGATTAGGTCAGTCCAAAGACCTCTACATATATGAAGTTATAGATAAGAATGATATACATATGCGATGCAACTAGTTTGTGCAGGCGTATTTGGTACTAATTCTATATATTTAAATATATTATAATAAAAATACTAGTTTGCTACTTGTATATTATTTATAAAAAAAAACACGTGAAACGGTTGCGGTACTTATTATGTGATAACAGAGGTTAAACCTCCTTCGAGGTCTTACGGTTGGAAATATCAGACTCAATTTGGACTGTCAGGTGTTCTGTCCGTCCTATCGATAGCTTTCCATCAACCCACTTCAATGCAGCCTACACTCCAAGCTCCTCTGTGTCACGCAGAGACTTGTGTCTGAATCCGTCATGCCCAGGTTTTGTACATATAACTATTGGTCGATTACACCAAGCACCGTTGTCCGCAGATCATCGGCATGGGCACGAGCAAGTTGGACATCACAAGCGCCCGTTTCCTTTTCACCTCCCTGCTGGGTAAGAACGGCGAGTCGTACGGGCTCTCGTACACCGGGGTCCTGCGTCACAACGACCAGGAGGTACCGGAGTCTGTGGGCTTCT
This sequence comes from Epargyreus clarus, assembly GCF_041222505.1. Taxonomy (NCBI): domain Eukaryota; kingdom Metazoa; phylum Arthropoda; class Insecta; order Lepidoptera; family Hesperiidae; genus Epargyreus; species Epargyreus clarus. Next base: position 14,537,401 of record NW_027332212.1, read on the forward strand.
GCCGCGGGACCATCGTCGGCGTGCGCGTCGACATGTGGCGCGGCACCCTCGAGTACTACTTGAACAGGCAACCGCAGGGTAAGTTTAACATTAATATTTAAATTATTTTTTTCACGGTACTCAATGTTAATTGTAAATGAAATCTTCTATAACATTTTGTCGGTATAGCAATATTAACTTGTATTTAGTTTCAGCATGAGGGCAAGATATTGATTTGAACAAGGATATTTTAATCGGGGATGGTAAAATACTATCATACGTAATTGACTTACGACATTTCGCAACATCGGGCGCGGCTGGGAGTCGGGTGGGAAACCTCTCAATATAAATTTGTTTAAAAAACTTTTACAGGAGAGTCGGAGTTCTCATTTAAGAGGGAATCCTTGGAAGTCAGTCACGGGTTTTTTATATAATCTGGGTGACATTAGGTCGACTGCAAGTTTGTTTTATACTTCAAACTTATAAAAAAATAGTTGGCAATCTGTATTCGGAATATATTCTTCTCATTTCGCAGGAATCTATCTTTTGAATCCGTTACTCGAGTTGATCAAATCATAAATTATTAATTTAAGAGATGAAGCGGATTACTTCTGTTTTATAAGTAAGTTTTACGTCTTTATAGTGCCATTTCTTGTGATAGTATTCCTCTCCAATGGAGTACGTCATACGAGTGTTAGTTATTGCGTAACTACTCCGGAACCTGTGTTATCGGTGTCGTAAACACGCGATAAGGCTAATGCGGTTAAAGTTTAAAAGGCCGATTACGGATCTGGTATGAACCGTCAGCGCTTGTTACTTGGGATAACTAATCTATGCTCTAGTTTTGTCTAATGTTGTATAGTAATTTGCAAACGAATAATTTTACTGTACTCTTATTACTTTGTCACTGTTGAACGATTTAAATAAACGAAAAACTAGGATCATAAAATAGGTTAGGTTTTAGATTGGACCTGCGGTCCCGACAAGAGGCGTTTATAGAAACGCTGTGTTTTAGCCGGTAAGAGTCCGGCATATCCTCTCTTCCCCGCGGCCATGCTGGATTTCTCCACGTAATAATTATAGTTCAAAAAACTAAAAAACACGCTTTTATGCTCCATTTATCAGGTTCGAAAAGCACCCCACACTTTTTCCACAATTATACTATTTACTGTTCCTTAATTGATTCTTAGATTGAAAATTATTTTCTACTTTTTAGTTGATTTTATCATAAAAGCGTGTTTTTTAGTTTTTTGAACTATAATTATTTCTTAATTTTTAGTATTTCTCATTATAGCGACCACCATTATTCATCGTTTGTAAAAAAATCAAGTTTCTATCTATTACGATTTAAGAGATAAAGCCCAACGACAGACGAACAGACCGCAGAGGGTTTCATTTTAACCTTTGAGTACGGAATCCTAAAAATCATTCTACAAGAGGGCATTATAGATATGTTTCAGAACATTTGAGTTATAGGGAAATAACATTATTATTTTCTAAACTAAAAATCACAATGTAAAAGTTACGCCTATTAAAACTAAATAGCAATAATTATTTGCAATCTAAAGTTGCGATGAACTTTGCTGAAGGTGCTTGAACAATCTCGCCTCGAAAATCGTTAATCCTGAGAATGTTGATAAGGACAATGGTACAAAATTATTAATGTTTAAAATATTGAATTGTCATCGGTCCTTAATAAGTATGCCAAATTTCGAGTTAATCCGACGTTTTGAAGGGGATTAAAATCATGTTCAAAGATTCCGTTACATACTAACATACCAACATACATACGTCTGAAGCTAATAAAAGCGTGTTAAAAAAGGGTTCTTTCTGATTGAAATAAATCACGAGTTTTTATTATCGCTGTTTTTATTGTTTTTTGTTTGAGATGATGATCTTAACTTCAAATTAATTACTGCTTTGTAGGGCCGAAAATGCATAATAATATCGACTCAAATTTTCCCAAGGTGACATACAAGAGTAAAAATAAAATCCTATTCAATCGAACCATTCTGTTCTATAGATATATCTTTAGATCTCCCAGCGCGATCCACTGGTGAACAATGAATAACAAAAGGCTGTGTGGGTACGTAAGGTGAGCCAAGAAAAATGTCGGATTGAGTACTAGACTGATCACTTACTATGAACGTTAGAAAACTTCAGTTTTTATATTTCTGACAGACTCCCTGTTTTTGGTTAATATAGCCAATCATTTGCATAGTATAATCAACATCGGTGGGCCATATTCGATCATGCATAATGTGTGTGGTGTGATGATATCTACAGAGAGGCTAAATATTTCTAAGTATCTAGTACCTACCGTCTAGGAACAGTATATTTGTTCTTAGATAGACAATAATTCTTGTTAAATAACCCTCTTAATTATTTCATTAGTATTTAATCTCAAGGATTATAAATAGTCTAACAATGTTTGCGCATTTTATATGCAACAATGTCTGAAGACTAGAACTATTTGTGGCTTGACTACTGACGCAATTTTAATATACATATTACAGGAGTTTTAATAAAACTAGTGTTCTGTGTTTAGCTACAGTTCCGTGGGGAAGTAAATATTTGAGGAAGTAATATTTATAACTTATGGATATAATAAAATTGTCAAAACTGACTATACAAATGTTATTCCTGTAATGGCCTACTAAGGCCAGCTAAGACAATGAAAACTTACCAACAGCGTCAAGCGTATTTTATGACTGTTTGCTTCTGTTTTAATATATTTTTAGTTTGATAAACAGAGTACTTGATGGAGTACTTCCCTTTGGATTTCCCTAAATTATGGGAAAAACCATGCCCAACATACTTAATCCTTACTAATATTATAAATCCGAAAGTAACTCTGTCTGTCTGTCTGTCTGGTTGTCTCTTCTTCACGCCCAAACCACTGAACCGATTTTAATGAAATTTTGTACAAAGATAGTCTGAGACCCGAAAAAGGACAAAGGATAGTTTTTATCCCGGAATTCCCACGGGAACTAGGCGATCTAAGATCGATTAATTAGAGAATCGATCTTTTGGACCCAAAAAATTGATTATTTTAATCGATATTAGTAAGGATTGAGTCGTAAACTATGAATTTGATCAAGTGATGATCTTTAGCAAAGTTGAAGGTACGAATTTTCAGTTTTATGTATGTTAGTATATTATATTATTTTCTTTTAAACGCGGGCGAAGCCGCGGGCAAAAACTAGTGATTTATGAAACATTCATACATTACATAACACGTCGAATTGATAACCGGGTTATTGAAAACCCCGGCAGGAGCGTACCACCTACACAGTGTAGTTGTACAGGTCTAGATACACCTTCCCTCACACTCTAGCCAGACTGCAAGCGATCGATATGCGCATGGCAATTGCAACTGTCTAGCATGTAACCTATTTGTGTAGGAAGCTATTGCGAAGCTTTGCCCGCGGCTCGGCGATGTAGCGATTTATGTATGTACTTCTGTATTCCTGCTTGGGTTATCTACTGTGGTGTTTTTTTTTTTATAATATAGGAGTAGCAGACGAGCATGCAGTCCACCTGATGGTAAGTGGCTACCGCCGCCCATGGACATCTGTAATTAATTCCAAATAAGATTATATTCCTACCTGCGGTTGGCAACAGATGCGCCGCTACCCCTGAGACTAAGTTGGAATGCCTCGGAAAAGTATGTCTCCCTGGCCACACCCTTCAAACCTGAACTCAGCAGGACTTATACTGCTATTATTAAGTAGAAATAGGTGTGGCGGTTGTGCCGCCGGAGTCCACCACATAGGGTCTACCACCTTCGACGACGGCCACGGCTAGTAATTATTCCTGCCTTATAACAAACAGCAGGATAGGGCTGCTGAGTTCTAGTTTATATACTTACAGAAGGTGTTCTTTAGTTCTCAGGGGCAAGTCATCCGCCGCATAAGCAAATCAACACAAATGTTATTAACACTATTCGTTTTTTATTTGGAAATAAGTCAAATAAGCAGCTCTTAGTCACGTGATACCAAATTTTAAAGTGTGTTTGTGAAATTTGGCCCTCTATGCTAATCTTTGCTCTTTTGCAAAACGAATTAAAAAACCTTTTGTAAATAAAATATGGAATAGAGTATGGAGTCACATAATTATATTGTAAATTTTGATTTATTTTTAAATCGGAACGGAGGAGATCAGACACGAATTGTTGGTCATTGCCATACCAGAATATGAGCTAGTCTCCAGGCAGCGCCCCACAAGGGTATTCTCATTACCAAAATGTTGGTCATTTCATAGAAGCGTTAAGTAATCACTTTATCGTAATGGCCCCGTAGTGAGAGGGTCATTGACCTGATAAACGTTTAATAGAAACTAGTTATTAGTGGATAGAATATTTTTTTTATTATATTAGTTATCTCATTTTTTTAATATTGAAGTACCCTAGCATGCAGTCCATCTGATGCTAAATGACAAGTTTATCTCCCTTACCACACCCTTCAAAGTCAAAGCAGCGCTTAACACTGCTGTTGCAAGCCAGAAATAGGCATGGCGGTGGTGCCTCCATACCCCAGAGTCGAACCACAGAGGGTTCTCTACCCCCTTTTCACGCATAACTCTCTTGATTTTAGTTTATATCTGCAAGTATAATTTGCAGGTGCCTGGGCAGGTCAATTCCTATGTAGCCTAGAGTGTAATACAATACGTAATCGATACGCGCATGGCAAGTGCAGCTCTGTCCTATGCAATAATATTATTTAATAGGAAGGACGAGCGCTGCCCGGGCTGTAAGAAACTATGTTAATTAAAATTATGTATCCAATATAGGGCGCGCTTGGGTGTGGCTCCGTCTGGTTACACCTCTGTAATATATTGCGTTATTTTACCACGCTTTTATTAACTTATTTATGTATCTGAGTATGTAACTGAAAACGATATGAATCGAGTACAAGCAACTCGATTTTTACCCACTTCGAACAGTCAAATTAATTTAAAATATTGAACAAAAACTGATGACAATACACGATTTTAACAATTTTATCCCATTCCTCTCATCAGGGTCGTCAGGACTAACTATTTCTTTGTGCCATTTTAGCGAGGTGTTATTTTTAAAACTATAATTATTTATATTGATTAACCATAAAAGCGTAGTTTATAAAGCCAATACTTATTAAATGGATTGTGACATTATGACATTTGTAAAATATATGTTTTATTAAAATGAGAACCGTTTGCCGTTGATTACAGAAGTGTTAGTGGTTCTTATTTTTACCCTGGTCTGGTGGTAAATGATTAGTTCTTTAGTTTTCAATAGGATCGCGTTTGTGACGAAAATGTAAACTAAGACACATGTAAAAGTATTTAAATTTGTTTATAGCGTTTTTTGTCAGAATTTTCTATAATATCCGATTGATTATTATGTGTTGCGACTTACAATACATAACTTTTAACCTACATACATCTGTAGAGAAACAAGAAACATTTTCGTCGAACCTAACCGTTTACGATTGGACAAAAGATAAAGAGTTTACTGTTATTATTCTTAGAAAACTATTTCATTTGCTAGTCACATCGTGGGGTAATAATTAATAGATCCGCCATCTCCAGGCGGCCGTAATATTGGATTAAGAATGGCGTCACTACGATAATCATGCATTGTCATAAAAACCTAACGTGAATGCACAAGTTAGGTTCAACGTATTGGGGTTAACCGATTTAAAATTCAATTGCAGTTCTCACATACCTACCTACAAAGATACATACTAACAAAGAAAGTAAAATACGAGTTTGGAACTAGTCAGTGTTATAAAACCAAAAACTAGATTGCTTTTAATTATAGTATATATTGCATTCACGAATAATCCAAATCCAACGATACCTCATAAGTTAAAATCTGTGAAGCTGTTTGGGCTGAAGGCACGTCAACACATACACACATACATACGCTCTAAAATATTGTAATGAATTGAAATGAAATATATTTATTTTGTATAGGCCAACGGCGGCACTTACAAATTGTCAGTTACAATATTTTTTTCCAAAACTACCTGATCGCTTTGTCTTTTTTTTAATAATAATTATTACTCTTTTCTTCTTTTTTTAAATTGCCATTAGTTTTTACATATAATAAAGCTAGTGCTCCAGTATATTTCTTTATATTTATCTAAAAAAAAGTTTGTTCAGCAAGATACGCTACACTTTAACATGTTCTTAATTAAGTAGTATTTGTTTATTGATCAGTCCCAAGCTGTTTTATCCTATTAGCAAACTGTATACTCAACAGTCTAGCCAAAACTGTCGAACCTCGAGAGTGCTACCATCTATCAATTAATTCGTTTTCGGCGTACGATCCCTCACGGCAAACAAATGTATCTATACGTGTCATCGTGATAGGTAGCCCAGGTCAGCCGCAGCCCAGATGTAGCTAGCATTATAATATATAGGCTATATGCAAGCGATCGATATGCGCATGGCAATTGCAGGCCGGTAGCGTCCAGCCAAAGTTTGATGGACTATTACGTCTATACCGGCTTGTCTATTAATGTGGGATCGGACAGCTGTTTCGAGAAATGATGCGGGTTTTTCCGGTTGATTTTTAACTCGATATGTTTGCTTTTTTGTACCTCATTGTGACAACTAATGTCCAAAATATTATTTTATACTTATAAATTAGTATTGAAGTATTTGAAGGTGGTAGAACCCTTTGTGAAGGTGGTAGAACCCTTTGTGGTTCGACTCCGGCGGCACCACCGTCACACCTATTTCTACCTAATAACAGCAGTGTTAGGCGCTGCTGTGTTCCGGTTTGAAGGGTGTGGTAAGGGAGACATACTTTTTAGGGGCGTTCCAGCTTAGTCCTCAGGGGAAGCGGCGCATCAGTGGCCGACCTCAGGTAAGAATATTTAATCCTATCTGGGGTTGATTACAAATGTCCATGGGCGGCAGTAGCCACTTACCATCAGGTGGACTGCATGCTCGTCTGCTACTCTTATATTATATTAAAAAAAAAAAAAAAAAAAAAATAGTATTTACCTATAGGTAAACATAGATAGATGTAAGTAGGTACAGACGTCTTCCTTTGTTTCCTGGTAAATTTGCTTCTAAGATTAGATCATATAATTATTTTACTGTTTGGTTCGCAATTATAGGTTAAGTATCTGTATTCTGTAGGTATGTACGTGAGCTTAAAGTTTTATAATGTAAATATCATGTACGTAATGCCATTCTCTATTCAAAGAGGATTGTCTCCGAATTTTAATGAAAAGGTGGTGTTAGGCGCTGCTTTGTTCTGATTTGAAGATAATAGGGGAGGATCACTCATTCTTTCAGTGAGGCATTTGAGCTTATTTCTTAGGGTTAGCAAAGGAGGTATCTGTAGCTAACCTTAGGTAGGACCTCCTATTTGTGGTGATATGATGGATTGTATATTCCTTTGGTACTCTTGATTAATAAAAATCAAATACAAAATAGTTAATATAATAGTTTATATTTTTTAACGTTTATCGGGTGGTCTCAATACATACCTAAGTTCTATGTTGAATTCTGAAAAAATAGTTTTTCCTTTTTATAGGTGCGTTCCATTTAAGACCCGCAAAGCCTGTAAAACTTTTTGTATCATTACACCCATCGCCCCTATTCCTCGCGAGCGATCGCTCAACTCGATGTTCGCAACCACGCCTATTGTGCTGAAATAATATCAGCGTCTATTTAAGAAATTAAGATATACAATATTCATTGATCGGGTTGCTACAAATTTACGTCATAATATTGGCTAGACGCTGCCATAGGCAGACACTAAATAAATTAAATTTGGTTGTAAATTACATCATTACAGTTTTTGGGGTAGAAGAACTGCGTTGCGAGAGTTACGTTTTTGTAACTTATGTGTTTAATGGAATCTAACATAACATCGCCTGCAGGTATATCGTTCTACAACCTGCGTCGCCACAAGGTGCTGTACCCGATGATCAGCTCGACCGCGGCGCAGTCGTCGGTGCGGCTGGTGTACGCGGGCTCGTGGCGCGGCTCGCTGCTGGTGGACGCGCTCAAGATCCTCGCCAGTAGCGTCAGCCCCAAGAAACGCCTGGAACTGCCCCCCGGACTCATGTTCACCTCCACCTCGCAGTTCTGGCTCACGCTGCCCACTGATGGTTAGTATATACAAAGAAAAAAATGCTTTCTACACTCACAGCCCCACACTAAGATACCGTGTGTTATATTTCAGTTTAAACGTCTTAGCTAACTTTTTTCGACAATCACGCATGGAGAGGAAATATATAAACGAAAAATATTCTTCAAATGGTATATGGTAATGTTGTACAATTCTCAGTGGTACGCCTCTGGCGGCACCACCGCCACACTTATTTCTACTTAACAGCAGTGTTAAGCGCTTTTGTGTTCTGGTTTGAAGGGTGTGGTGAGGGAGACATACTTTTCCAATGCCATGCATCCGGTGCATGCCAACTGTCGTCGCCGTCAGGTGGGCATCTTGATCGTTTTAGTTGACCGGCTAAATGTATCCCGTCACGTGCTAAGCAGAGGTCAAGATAGCCATATCTAGACGTTTATCTGCTTTCACTCGACCGACTTTAATTAACTAATGAAAGGAAATTAAAGTCAAAACATGAGTATTTAAATTGAAGGAAATTTATTAAAATTTATTATTAAGGCGTGTTGCGAAACAAGGAAAAAACAATTTTTAGGGATCCATACTCAAAAGGAAAACGGAACGGAACTTTTTTTTATCCGCGTTTGTCGCTTTATTTACTGAACCGTAATAGTTATACTATTCAATTTATTACAATGCCCTTACATCTATGGCTGCTTCGATACTAAAAATAAAATATAAATGAAAATTTTGTGGTACGGAACCCTCCGTGGAATTTGGCAAATTATTCTAAGTCATTCACAATTCTTATTTTTTAGCAATCGATTTGAATAACTTTTAATATTTGAGAACACTGTTTCACAGTTCCGTTAGGATCGAACATTGAATTTTAGGCATAAGTTTAAATGTTTATACCTACTTAGATAAATGTAAGAAACATGTGAGGGCTTCTTTCCTATTATTTGGAAGAAAGCACATATAGTTCCTATACACAAAAAAGGTCTTAAATCATCAATCGAGAACTATCGTCCCATTTCGATTTTAAATGTGCTCAGTAAATTATGCGAAAGAGTTGTCCATTCTCATATATATCCTTTAATTTCCAATTCGATTCCGACAGAACAACATGGTTTTATTACGAACCGATCAACAGCTACTAATTTGGGAGTTTTTGCAGACTATGTACTGAATAATATTGATGGTGGATCGCAAGTAGACGCAATATATACAGATTTTGAAAAGGCTTTTGACCGCGTTGACCACAACATACTCCTACGAAAATTAAATGAATTAGGTATCCATGGCAATTTATTAAGATGGCTGGAGTCGTACCTACGCAATCGCTCCCAAGCAGTAGTTGTTGGAGGTTCTCGTTCCGATTTTATTCAGATCCCTTCTGGTGTACCACAAGGTTCCATTCTGGGTCCGCTTCTGTATGCTACATACTTATATGACATAAGTGGATGCTTGAAACATGCACGCTTCCTTATGTATGCAGATGATACTAAAGTTTTCATGAAAATTAAAAGCCTTACTGATTGTATTAATCTTCAGGCCGACCTAAATAGGCTAACTCATTATTATGCTGAAAATCTAATTGATATAAATAAATGCTCCTTCGTTTCATTTACTAGAAAAAATAAACCAATAATTTATTATTACTCACTAAATAATGTTAATCTAACCAAATTGAATACTGTTACAGATTTGGGCGTTAAAATGGACTCTAAACTAACTTTTTCGGAGCATATAGACACAATATTAAATAGAGCATACAAAAATCTAGGATTTGTGTTGCGAGTTAGTACCCCTTTTTCGGACATAGAATGTTTACGAATACTATATTTTTCATTTGTAAGAACTATTCTTGAATACTGTAGCGTAGTATGGAATCCTCACTATATAACCTACATTCAAAACCTGGAGAAATTACAGCAAAAATTTTTAAAGCATCTACACTTTCGACATTCTAAACAATGCATAGATTATGAAGATTCCTGCTTTAATTACAATATTATGTCACTTCAAGGGAGGCGAACTCTAATCGACATGTTATACCTACATGGGATATGTAATAGTAAAATTGATTGTGTTGAGTTAGCGTCGAAGACCTTGTCTTTCTGTGTCCCTAAATTAAGAACTAGACAAACAGCTTTATTTGCTACTGCTCAAAAACGTACTAACTATGCGCAGAATTCTATCGTTAACAGGTTACATAGAAACTATAATAAGATGTTTAATAAAATTGATATTTTTTACAATAGTAGGACTTCATTCAAACATGAAGTAATAAAAGAAATCAATAGGAATAAATAGGTAATAATTACAATTTAGCATCAATGAAGCATTATTTATTATTTACAAAAATATATCTATTATACTTTATATTTTGTTATTACATATAATATATAATTTATATAGACAATCAATATGTATAAAACAAATTAAGGTATATTTTATTCTTGGTATTTACTATTGTATTATGTGTTATTACTTATATAATTACGTTAAAAATAAAAATATGCACATTCACATACGCACATATACACGTACACACACACATGCACACATGCACGCACACACACACACACACACACACACACACACACACATACACACACATCTTTCTAATATTACTTAGTGTTGCAGTGCAATTAAATGTTTAGTCCGTAAAATGTAAATCCGTAATTGGCTAATTAGCTTAACATAGAAGTATTATATCTATATTATTTAAGTAGCTGTGGATTTTGTTGAATAAATAAAATAAAATAAAAATGTACTTCCCGTTTTTAACATACTAATAGTTCAGTAATATTTAGGTGACCTCTGTGCCGGTCGATAGCTGTTGCTATAACAACATTGTTTTGTCTCGTCACCAATTTTTTTTATTATATTTATAGCAATGGCTAGTTAACGTAATAATACTACATCGTTGCGTGTAAAATATTTTTAGTTAGTATTTTTGTATGATTAAGTCAGTTAATATAAACATTACAAACACAAATTCATCATATAGCTTAGTTATTCCAGAAATATATGTATTTTTATGTAAAGTAGAAAGTGGGTAAAGAGCCATGGGTGCATTGTCTCCTCTCAATCTGAGCTTGGCTTGGCCGAACTAGTTATATATAGCACGAATAAGTATTATTTAAAACGTGGTAGAATGGTAGAACTCGGATACGACAGCGGAGGTGCCATCGCCACATCTATTTCTAGCGGGTGCCGGCTGACTTTCATATGAAAAGATAGTCTAATCCTCATGAGTGAACCATGTTCTACATGTAGTTAATAACAAATGCCCATCATTGTTATAAAAACACAAACCCGACTGCTTAAAATTATAGCCTACTAGCTGACCCGGCAAACTTTACCGCCTCAAAATCTATTTATCAAATATATTTCACATAAAATATAGCCTATGTTACTCGCAGATAATGTAGCTTTCAAATGGTTAAAGAATTTTTAAAATCGGTCCAGTACTTTTGAGCCTATTCATTACAACCAAACAAGCAAAGTTTTCCGCTTTATAATATTAGTGTACATATTACTGGCACGATTTAGTCGAATCTAAAGAAACCTCATTTGTTTAAATACGCCAAGCCGTTTGGGCAGAAGGGTATGCCAAAGAATGAGACTTAAATAGATATGCTCAACAACATTACCTTCCACAATCACGTAATATATCAATGGCGGTTATGCTTACGTAAACAAACAACACACAGTTCATTGTTCTAAGATATCTAAATAAATATCTACTCGTGTTTTCCAGGCCAGGTCAAAGAGGAACCCAAACCACCGGCCCCCAAGGAGTCTGCCAGATCCTACTACACGGTAAGTGGCACCCGACCACAGACGTGGTTAGACACCATAGACATCGAGTACATGATATTAGAACTATTTGAGTATCACGTATTATATATTGAACTAATTTCCAATTTTGCAAACATATTGTAAATTCCTCGAAATGCTGGTAAATACTTACAAGGGTTTGAAATTTGTGGTTACTAGTGGAGGTCTGGTCCCCCACCCTCGCCCTCCTTATATACGCCCGTAGCTGTAGTCTCATCTTAGTTTTTTTTCGGGATTCTTTCGGGAGTTCTAGTCCGCCAACTAGCACTAAACGGGCTAGCACTAAACTAAAACAGGCGAAAAAGTATATTATTCATTAAAAAAAATTAAGAGCCATTTTTAAATTTAAAAATATGTGACATAAATTAAACAATAATACTCAAATAGTTTCAATATCTAGTAGGAACACAGTAACAATCTAACAACCTTAGTTTTGCATTGATTTAGCATCTAACGTAAATCCATTAAGAATTAACATGCACAGTAGGTACACACGTCATAACTCATAACCATTGCATGGAGGTTTTCAAGGATATATCTAATTGTAGATTTGAAGTAGTGCCTGTCGGTTCTCGGGTTTTGTCATCTTACATATTATGTTATCGCAAATTGGTTATACATATTAAAAAAAAATCTTCGAAAAAGATTATTCAAAATTTGTGCTAGATTTGTGTACTCTATATTTACTCTACTAAGTTTCGTTATATTTATTCGCGTCGCCAGGGTTGGAAGTCGTTCCCTTCTAGGAATTAATCAGCAAAGACACGTTATATTATGAAAAATCTGATTTAGCCCACTTTACCCCCTCCCCTTAAATCGTACAGGCCCGGCACGTTTGCAATAAACAACATGCCTCGCACTATTGCAATAATCTCCTTAACAAAGAACTTTGTATAATCATTTTTACTTGAATGTAAATAACATAATTTATTCCCTTTGTTGACTATGACACTATATGACTACACTCGAACACTGAGGGTAAGGCATACGGAGCTATTAGAATAATGAGAAAAAAGTCATTCACGTCAATAATTTCCACGTTAAATAAATACGTCAATGGTTTATATATTTATAATTATATACGTTTTCTTTTTATATAGTTTATTATATGAAGAACACGTTTTTAATTGTACTAAGATATATAAAAGAGGTAAATGCTTGTTTTCATGCCTGTAATATTATTTTAATAATGATTAAAAGTATTATATACAGGGTGATTTTTTTAGATAGGCCTTCAGGGTGAAATCTGAAACTATAAGGATTAGCAAAAAAAGCTTTTTCCTTGGAAATCGAACGAGTTAATTTTGAAATAAAATACACCCTGTATATTATTCCACTATGTGATAGTGCCGCTTATAAAAATGCGGTGAAGTAATGTTATGTAATAAATTAAAGGAAAAGGAAATTTGAAGAAAATACATAGTTTTTACCAAAATCGGCTTCATAACTCCTTTCAGCATTTTTCGCTAATCTTCATAGTTTCGGATTTAGCCCTGAAGGCCTATTTGAAAAATTCACCTTGTATACCGTATAAACTCAAAAACCGTTGTAAAACCTAATTTGCGTATACATTTTGGTTTTATCTGGACGCTGCGTAGGCCTGCCGGTGCAGAACCCGCGGCTGCGCGTCCGCCCGCGCGTGGCGCATGCAGGAGCACCCGCGCTTCCCGCTGGCGCCTAACGCCGTGCCGCGAAACGCATAATATAATAATATCACAAACACCTCCACTGGTGTCAATGGTTGCCACTTAAACAAATGTCAAGTAGAAATAACGGAGTAATGACTTAAGTGAAGTGTCAATTGAAGGCTTTGTATCGGTCACCGCTCATGAGTAAGAAGCAGGGTAGTCAGTAATATAATAAATTCATGACAGCCCAATGACTAAAACAAGACACTTGTTTAAAAAAAAACTTCAAATAATAAACTGTTCGTAAAATTTTCGGAGAATAGAATTTAATATCCCCATTACCAGTGTCAGGATATTTGCTAGTTTAGTTTAGTAAATATCTAATATTGATAATATAATAACTATTTGTGCATAATTCTGATGGTAAAATTGTTTTTGGATTGAGAAGGATGTCACACGGCAGATAGTTATACGTTCTACTTGATGTTTGTTGTTATTTATTACTATTATTAATTAAGAGCCCATCCGTACGTACGCATCACCGAAGTTTTCTTGTATCGTATATTCCGATAAGGCTTTTACTGAACTGAATGAGTAGCTAGTATAAAGCTGCAGTAAGCAGTGAATGAATTGAAAAGTCTTTTGACAGATGACATGATGACAGATCATTCAGTGTTGCAATTTTATTGACGTGTCATTGAATGGGGAAATTAAAACATGTTATTTGAAATTACTTAAATCCAATACCAATCTTTGAAATTAATTAAATGCGTTATCATCTGTAACAAGCTATTACAGAGTTAAACATTTTCACAATTGAAAAGGTAAACTATTAAAGTCCAAATTAATGATAGGCACATTTTAAAGAATACGTACAATTCTGAATATTTCCTATATTACAATGATTACTACCTTTCCCCGTGACATCGTTCTTTAAAAAGCTTTGTGGTAATATACTGAATTATAAATGCCTGTGTTGTTATGGAGTTTCTTGCGCCGTTTCTTCTCCATAACCAGAACACATTTCGAAGCGGTGGTAGTGTTACACATTTAATAAGTATACTTTATATTGTATGTACATGTATGACGTATGTGTTATTGAACTGATGCTTTACGCACGGGCTCTGGTTGACTATGTTTTCACGTATTACTCCGATTCATATTATTATACTTAAGTCTCCTGTAGAAATGCCTTCGCGTGTTTATCGACGTCGAAGCCTTAATCAATGAAGATTTTTATCTTAATATTGATAAAGTTTGTGGTGATCGCGCAAAGTAAAATGTTTTTAGCACCTTTTAAAAGGATTTCTGACGAAAACTGCGAGGGTTTACGTCCAGGATTGTCTTGCAGTTGAATATCCTACATACGTGTAAATAATTGGCTTTGAAGTTGCCAGCTTTGGCTACATAATAAATTTACAAGCACGCACACAGGTCCAACGTTCTTCATTATCTAAACCCTAAACTATATTTTCGGACGGACAATCAGTAAGCGCTTGAAATTCAGAAATATACGACAATGATGAAATGACCATTGGATTTCCATTAGTTAACGTGTAAGGAAAGTATCTCTTGATAGGAATGCGCGATCAACTTTCATTCGGCGTCGATAGATTGCGAGTCCCCTAGATACGGTACCTATTATGTCGTGTTCACTTTTATCAAAGACGCGTTTATTACTTCTACAAGGCGTCGTCATGTCATTATTAATACAGCCTTTTGTGACTTGCGATTTGAATAAAACAATTCCAGGACTGACGGATTTTTGAATGAAATCTTAAAACTATTAATTAACACATCATTTTCATCACAAAAATCGCTCGTGACAAAAGGCTGTGACTCTACTCTAAGATATATTATTGGATGTCTTTCTTTTAAGTTAGGTATTCTTACTACCATAATTATATTCTCACGGTGTAGTAGCACTTTCTTGTCACTATATGCATTTCAGGAAACATTTATATTTATCCCTTGACTACCTAGACATAATATGGATTGTACAATTTCTAACATAAAAAGTATAGCAGTTATCCTGCAAATATGCTATAACAAATCTTAGTGTCACTTAGTATGGGAAATTTAATTAAGCACTAAAATAAAGCCTTTATTTTAGTGCTTAATTAAATTTCAGTGCTTAATAAAATCAGTTAGAGCACAATCAATTATTAGACAAATCAGTAACGAACCACTGCTATACTTTATCGGTGTAGTTACTGCGTTTCACCGAGCACAGCAGTATTTCTTGAAATGCAAATAGACTATGTGAACACTACATTATCCGTATACATATTTATATATTATAGTATTTATATAAACCTATATATTAACTTAGCGTTATCGAAAGGCACTAATTTTGCGCATAAATTATATTAAGTCGAATGCCCCATTTAATGGCTAAATTAATAATTTATTTTATTCGGTGTTTGTATTCTACTGCTTTAATTTAAAAAAATCTTATCCACACTGTCTTTTGGTGATCTTTTCTGACGATTCTATGGATGTATATTTATCGAGTAATGTTTTAATTATAATTTTCGTATACGAATATTATAAGACTATTTCACAGTCGTTTAAGACTAACGTTTTATATAGTTTTCGAAAGTATTCGATCTAGTCAATAGGTTTAAGTTACTTCGTTATCTGTATACTATTTACTTTATCTATTCAATCTAAGCTATATACTAATCCACTTAATAAATAAATACTATTGACTGAAGACAAATCTAGAATTGAAATTTTAGATATTTTTCGCGTAACTTCTGAATGCATCTAAAATTCAGAAAAAAAAAACAAAATTGTATTTTACGAATTAACCAATTAAATATAAGTATATATTTGGTATGTTGTGTTAATGCATTTGATGTAATTTGCATGGTGTATTTTTCACTAACCCATTGTCGGTAATGGTAAAACTATTGAACCTGCTCCATAACAATCAATGATTCAGTTAGATAAGTAACATTATGTATGAATTTGTTTTGTGCCTTGTATGTTGTGTCCAAATTGTAATAATGCAGGCCTTTATGATGACTACTTCGGTAGTGGACGCAATCCTTCTGTGGGAATTAGTATTCTATATAATAATAAGAAAATACTATAGCTAGCACACAGTGGCACCTACTAGTCATTCATTGTCATGGGAGATTGACATACAGAAAAACATATAATTTGGGCTGCCATCTGATTGGGTTCATATTTTTAAATCATTAAACATATGTCTTGCTCACTAAAGTTTTAGTTATGCCATATTGATATTGTACTGGCATTCCCAAAACTGTTTGATATAATCTTCAGATACTAAACTGGTGATAAATACGTATGTACAAGATTATTCATTCATCATCGTTCATCATTATGGCCAGTAGAAATTTAGTCTGTTGAACGTTATAAATTTCGATTTTAATAATATACCTACGTTTTGGGAATAAAAAAAATTAATTTGAATGAGCTCTTCCAACTAGCAATTTTAATTTTCAGATGGCAGCCCTGACAATGGGATACAGGCCAATGCCAAGGCCTAGGTGTATGTAGGGAGGGAGCAGTCATTAGAATTTAAAAAATGTCTTAAAATGTCGCTATTAACAAGACTACTTCTTATTCGCTTGAATTAGTTTGATCTCGTGATATTTATTAACCCGCTTTTGTTAAATATAATAATAGTTACTTTTTGGAAATAAAACAGAAAAATCTTTGGATCTATAGAAGTCAATCACGACGAGCACGTGTTGTCGTTCAAGATCCTATCTCTCTTGTTTTCTTCAAGCTCTTTGCTCCCCAGCAGGCCGCATCATGCCTGAAGTGCCGGCACTGGCAGATGGTGCCGCGCTCCAGTGGAAACGCACAGAGCCAACGATGACATGACACGTGACGTAACAGACCTAGATAGCAATCACCAACTCGTAACTAGTGATGGACATAGACTGAATGAACTGAGTCGCAATGGCCTGATGACGTCACTACATCAAGTTCAGACTGTATTTAAAATATCATTGCGAGATCTAAAAACTATCGCCAAATAGATTTGACAATTAATTCTATTTCTTGTTGGTGTTATAATTTATCAATATATATTTTGAATATTTTTTACTATTTGGAAAGGCGACAACTTAATCTAATTTAGTTTTATTTTTATGATCTCTTTTGAGTTGACATTCATTGATGTATTGTGGTTGCGAATAAGTTGAAGGTATTTATTTTAAGTTTTAGGATTTCAATATATTCTTAGACAAATGAATTATAGACAAAAATATATATATATTCTTAGTTTTAAGTCTTTTTGTAATTAGAATTCGCTGTAAAGACTGTGAAATAGTTTTGGGTAATGTAGTTCTTTCTTATATATTAAATTCTGTGATATGTAAAATGTTTTTCATTTCTTAAACCATTTGTTTGTTTTGATTTAATGATATAATTTGAATATAACACACGCTAATAAAAATTCTTGCAGCAAACCCGTCACAACTACACTATGAATGAAAATAAATCTTCCTACAAAATATACATTTATTTGGAACTTTAAAACTTTAGAAATATTACATTATTATTACATCATAACAAAATCTGTAGAAATAATGCGTTTTCTAATCATTATAATATCTTTGAATGATTCACAGGTATGTTTTTTCTTCAAAATTTCTGTAATTCCACATTGTTCATGTTGTTCTTGTAAAATTCATTCCACAAAACTCGAGAACCACATGCGTAGTATATTTTTATATGTTCATTTAGATCGATTTGTATATTTTACTTTCCTTCAACTTGTATTGCTAGCTATCATTAACAAACTAATATTTGCTACTGGCTTCATAAAGCTATTCCCACATTTTTATGTAAATGTATAGTCTACTTGTATAATATGTCCTATTTCCTTATTAAGGTTTAAATCTACTTGCAATAAATAAAATTAAAAAGATCTTTATTAAGTCAATAAGATTATATAATGATCTTCCTAATAAAGTTATTTTACTAATTTACTTATTACGTGTAGTATTTGTGTCATAGTATCGTTGCCTTTCAATTGGGAAGATTGAGGTTCTAATACTGGCCACATACCCCTAATTTTTCAAATATATTTACGTTATAGAAATTAATAATTACTTGCTATAAAAGCTACGAAAAGTATACAGAGAAAAACTTACATGGCACTTTTTAAAAATGTGGGTGTATAAAGTCTACCAAATCGTACTTGGCAAACGCGGTGGACTATAAGTACCTACTGGTGGACTATGACCCAAACTTCTTACTCTGAGATGACATCTGTGCCCAGCAATGGGACGGTAAATGATTAATGACGAATTCCCTTTGGGGTATCTACTGCCAATCATAAAAAAATATATATAACATAGGTCTGAATAATGAGTGGATTTAGAAATGAATTAGAGATTTTTTACAGCTAAACGAGGTTATGCCCAGCGAGTACATGAACGGCTACTACGTGGACAACGTGCTGCGGGACTACCGCGTCGTCGTGTGGCAACCCTGAAATTACATAGTATAATAAAAAAAGTATAAAAACATTTTCTCTATCAATTACGTAAAGAATATTAGCTTTAGGTAGTAAGTTTTAATTTTTATAATTATCAAATGGTAATAGATGCGTTTAAATTTTACGGCGGCCAGGCGAAAAATTATTCTGTTATTGAATGTTCGAATGAACTGATTTAGTTCAGATCATTTCCAATGAGAGTGTTTTTTGACTGGAGGTTGTATTTTAATAGACTAGATATTTTTATGTTTACTTTACGTATATTATTACGTTTTTTCCTGAATATACAGTTTCCACTAGACGTAGGTATGCGTACAAGCTTTAGTATAAATAATAATCATAATCATAATAATCATACTATAAGTTACAAAATTAAGGTTTATATGTTGAATGAAATTTATAAAATTCTGCAAGTTAGAACAAACGATGGTCGAGCCGGGTGTAGGTATACAGTTTCGTAACTTAGTACAAAATTAGGTACTTATTAGGTTTTTTATTGTTAGGACATATTTCGTCAAATTAGATGTAATTTAGGTAGGACCACGAAAATCTTTAAACAGCGATATCTTTTGAATGGAATAGATAACCGGTTAAAATATTACAGAATAGGTATATTTATTAGTGGGTCGGATAAGAAAAAAACATCTCTATCCTAAAAACAATAATAAAGTGTCAAACTTTTGTGATTCTAGAGCAAAATCCAATACAACTACTACTGTTAGAGTGTTAATCGGACTCACGCAAAATACAATTATTATAAGAAGATATAGGAATACATACCTCATATAATGTGGTACGGAATTTTTGTGCATGAATGCATGAGTCCGATTTCCACTCGACGGATCTTACTATATTAGAGTGAAATTATTTCCCTATATTAAGTGTATCATCTATGGAAATTATTGTATACATGTGAAATAGCGTGCATTATTTTGATATATTTTTAAGTTATAACGATTTAGTGCTTAAGTATATTTTATACTTCATTTACATATACTAGGATAGCAATCGTATACTTTAATTATAATACTTTAAGGTCGAATAAACGTCTAAATTCTTAAAATTGGTTGTTTATATTTATTACCTATATCCATAGCCTAAATCGTAATTCCTGTACCTAAGTACCTCTACCTATACCGAAAGGAATGGTCATTAATTTGTACAGCTCTGCTACAGATACATTGCTACCACTAAGGACTACGTTGGGACGCCTCGTAAAAGTGTCTCGTTTTCTCCCGTATCCTTTCAAACCGAAATGCAGGAGCGTTTACTACTGCTATTATTAGGAGGAATTATAGTGGGCGGGAAATTTGAAATCCAAAGACTGCAATTTTATGAAAAAAATTATGTATACGAAAATATAGATGGTTATTAATGTGACTGTCACTTGACATTGGCAAAATGGTCATAAGACCGAGAAGCCATCGCAAAAACAAAAAAAAAATGTGACTGTCAGTGTCAGTCACAACTAGAGACGGCCCAAGGAGTAACGTGCGTCGGCCATTCGGACTGGATTCGACATTCACTCAGTCAGTTGTACATTTTTATATGTTGAATCTATAAAGAATTCGGCTCCCCGCCCATAGCGAGTGGTGCAATCATCTCTTCTCTATCTCTAATATTATAAAGAGGAAAACTTTGTTTGTTTGTTTGGTTGTAATGAATAGGCTCAAAAACTACTAGACCGATTTTAAAAATTCTTTCACTATTCGAAAGCTACATTATCCACGAGTAACATAGACTATATTTTATATAATGTATATTTGATAAATAGATTTTGAGGCGGTACAAAGTTTGCCGGGTCTGCTAGTAAACATATAAATGATAAACATTGATGTAATATTTATCACCTTAACGTAGTATTTAAACGTTTTTAATTATATCGTGAAAAACGTTTTATAAACCTCTTAGTATTGGTATAGGCGTTTTGAACGTAAAAAAGATAAATATGAATTAAACAAAAAGATTGATAAATCAGGTTCGATCTGATACGTTTTTATACGGATGCGGGTCTGTTCAGCCTGTCCAGACCCCATCTCTAGGTCAGTGTCACAGCTGTCAGTGACGATTTTGGTGACGTTTCATCGCTTGGAGTCGACTGTACTGAGTACTGTCGAAGTACAACTTCGGTACATAAATATATTACGTAGCAGTTAAAAATATTCCGAGCCGGTGAATAATTGCTGTCAACTACAAATAAAACTTTAAGACTTCAGATTGATCAGTGAAAGTGCCACTACTGTTATAGGAAACGGTTCTTTTTAAGACTTCCTACATTCAAGAAGATGGCCTACAAAGTAAGTACTCATATAACTCATAGTACCCATAATTTGGAGTAATCGAAGGGCGGCGCCAGATGACGTCAGGGTGAAGTAATTAGGGCGATGGGCGGGAACTACAGCCTTGACCAGACAATGCAGAAAAAATATACCATTGAGTAATAAAAAAAACATTTTGATTTAACACTGCTACCAAATGCGTGTCATTGGCGCCGTTGATAAATTCATGGGAAAATAATATTCATTATTTGTAATACTTGTTATGTTAATGTAAACGTATTGTGCTATATAAATATACCAGTTTATGTATCTTTCTATTTATAGTAGAAGCATTACATTTAATTATCCTATTTATCACATAAAGAATTGAACCAAGTTAAGAAATATAAAATATATGAAAAGAGTAAACAGAAGAGGATGTAATGAACTAAATACAGAAGTATTGTCACAGACTTACATTTACTTTCTATATGAATATTATAAGTACATGATTCCTAGACCACAGTGACTAATGTTCCAACATTTGTAAGACAATTTTTACATGTATTATATTGATATACTTCATCTTTTATAACTTTAAAGAAATCAAATCTCATAATTACATTTAATTATAATTTTTAAATTATACATAAATTCCTTAGCGTGAACCTACTGTGGTGGGAGTGCCCAACTTCAATGCTGCGGAAGATGCAGCGACCCTCCGTGGAGCCATGAAGGGCTTCGGCACGGACGAGCAGACCATCATTGACATCCTGACCACTCGCTCCAACATCCAGCGGCAGGCCATTGCTGAGGCTTTCACTCATGAGTATGGGAGGGTAAGTTTCCTAAATATATAATTTATATGGAACTGGACCCTGATTTTAGGAATCTAGGTGACCATTTATTAATCTCAGTGACCCTTTATTAATTTATTAGAGAAATATAAATGCCTATTGGATTCACAATATTAGGGCTTTTATAGTATTTCCTTTCAGAAAATTATCTATAAACAGGACAATTTATGAAACATGAGAAAGATTCAATAAAAAAATAATTTGTATAATTAGATGTTTAAATTTCTATTATGGATACTTGTAAAAGAAGAGGAGCGAATGTAATTTAAAAAATATATTCATATAGATAACTTTAGTTAAGTCATAGACGACATTTCAATTTTTTTGTTTTGAGCAGTCATCATCTCAAGGTAGATAACTTGCTAGTTCAACAGGGAAGTGAGTCATGTTATGGCATGATAATGCTGCTACACAATATTTATGAATACACAACCATGGTAATTATGCTCTGTAATGGTTTATTACTCATCCATCATGCTACATAGTGGAACCTTGATAAAAACTCAAATGGATTTTTCTCTAAAAGGTCTTGGTAGAGAATATTGTAGTCTTGTTTTAAACTTTAAGTTGTTGTAGTAACTAAGTAAAATATTTCATGTTACATAGTATTTATCTTGTGACATTTGTTCAAACATTGACATAACCTTTCTGATTTATATGACCAAGTTTATCATAGTGAATCTTAACAGATATATTATAATATGTGCTATATGTGAATAATTATAATTATATTATTTATTTTATAAATCGTCATTTCATTATTCTTTAATCATATAGAAATTATATGACAACCCGCGTGGCGGAGCGGTCACCATATCGGTCTGACGCGCAGAGGGTCCCGGGTTCGAACCCCGGCCAGACAGAAATCTGAATGATGAATTTAGATTTCTGGGTCTGGGTGTTTGTGTATTTGTCTCTGTGTGTGTCCATGGCACCCACGATACAGGGAATCCTAGTGTGGGGCTGTGAGTGTAGAAAGCGTTAAAGCTTTATATATTGTTATTATATACATATAAGTTGGAAGTACCTATATCATTGTGTTTATAATCCAAAATATAATTTTAATTTACCATTGACCACCAAAGGGTTTGAGAGTCAGCAAACTACTATAAATAAATATCTAAATATGAGATCATATAAAAAAGTGAAAAAAACAGTGTTTGAATACAAGTCCATTCAAATGTTTGCATAGCCACGTCTTACAAACCACAACACAGTAACTTTACACTGTTATAGTTCGCGCCTATCTGCTAGTCCGCTATGAATTTGTTGCGAGCAGAGGTAGTCATACAATTTGCTAGCTATTCAGAGCAGATTAGCAGTTTTACGCAGACTAAATAAGACAAACAGATGTGGCCTTTAACGGTAACAAAGTGTCGTACCACCTTTCTTCTAACAGGACATAATCGAAGACCTGAAGTCGGAGCTGGGCGGCCACTTCGAGGACGTGATAGTGGCGCTGATGCGTCCGCCCGCGGAGTACCTGTGCAAGGAGCTGCACCACTGCATGGAGGGGCTCGGCACCGACGAACACGTGCTGGTCGAGATCCTCTGCACGCGCACCAAGCCCGAGATCGCGGAGATTGTGGAGACTTATGAGAGATGTGAGTTTAGCTTATGTAAAAACATTTACCAATTATTGCTATCCTAGGGATACTGCAGTAGAGCCAATAAATAGTGGCTTTGTTAACTCTTCATGTTAAAGAACGTGATTTATAGTTGGGTCTACAATAATTTACTATTCATGGTTACTATTAACAATTTCTGTTCTTAATTATTGCGTAACAGTAAAAATGCAAGAAAAGTATAAAAAAATGTGATTTAAATTACTTGTATTTAACAAATACGCCGGGCCGACGAGAAGTCTAAAACCACCGGTTACTCATGAATTCTATTTAAATTGTTTAAATTATAAAAAGTCGGTATGGTTTCAAAATTCTGTTTATTATTTGTATTTGTATTTCTTACACACAGTGTACAACCGGCCGCTGGCCGAGCACATGTGCTCGGAGACGTCGGGCGACTTCCGCCGCCTGCTCACACTCATCGTAACCGTACGTTACTTATGCACATCACTATTTTGTCACACATTTTCATCACACTTGTATTTTATACTTAAAATGTAAACCAAGTATAGTACTCGCCAAACTAATAGTCCGCTCTGAAGTTGTTGCGAGCAGGTGTAGTCGTACAATTTGCTATGGCGACGCGATTCATTTCTATATTTAGAGCGGACTAGCAGTTTTACGGGGACTATATCTTATTTCTTAAAAGTTAAGTTTAACATTTTGAATTTTACAACTAAATTAAAATATTAAATATCGAAAGAAATAATTTACTCATTCACTAAAAAACAGTTGAAACTTAACAGTTTTGTGTGCATCGTAGAATTCATTTGTAACTAATTATAACAAATAAGAGGAATGCTTTTGCTGTTTATTTTCTTAGCATATTAATAATTTACAAATACAATCAGAGATAACCCGATTTGAAGACTAATTTATTATAAAGATTAGTATGCATCTTAATCAAGTTCAAATAATAATAATATTAATATTTGTTGAGTGTGTGAGCCTTGTGGATAATGGTGTAACTGTTTACATTAACTAACATAATTTACACATAATATTCTGAAAAATCTTAAAATTTTAATCACAAATAATTAATTAAAAGAAGCCAAATGAACTCAAACATAATGTGACTGTTGTATCACTATGAAAAGATTTACCTTAATTACAAACAACAATAAATACAGACTAATTATTTCAATGCTTTATCTGCTTATTAAATAAAATAAAGCACAGCAAACCTTTACTTTCGCTTGTGCTAAAGATCTTATGGCCTTGGATGAGTTCAACATGTCCTCTAGTAGACTATTTGTATCCACATTTTTATATTTTTTATTAACACATTTTTTGGAGTTATCGATTGTATTTTAATAACCTAAATATGTCAATTTTAAATTATATACAACATAGTATTTTAAATTCATATTTTTGTAGTTCAGTAAAGCTATGTAATGTAAACCTTAAGAGAAAAGAAAGACTATTTTACTGTAAAATAACTAGGATTTCAACAAACCCGGGTATTATAAGGACTATAGTTGAATTCCTCCAAGCGTTGCAAAGAGCATGGTTACCCTGGTTGAGTGTAGTCTGCCCATCAGGGGGCTCGGGATGAAGAGGCTGGCGGGGACCACGCCCGGGCGGTGGAGGCCGCGCAACAACTGTACGACGCTGGAGAGGCCAAGTGGGGTACCGACGAGGAGATATTCAATAAGGTAATATTATGAAACAGGTAATGAATATTGTCTATATATGGTACTCAGTGACGATATACCAGGTATAACTCCTCTCACTCTGAGAGAGGACCCGTGTTCATCAGTGGCATGGTAAAGGGTTGATGTCAATACAAATTGGCTGTGTATAATAGAACTAAAATTGTCTGTAGATCAACTTGACAATATTCGAACTCAAACTTGTGTATACAGCTGTTTCAGTTTAATTAAAATAATTATGTGTCGAGTCACTTTGTTATTATAGACTAAACAAAATAAAATTTAAAAGAGTACTTATACCTACTACAAATATGTAGTGCATTTGAATGGCTCACCTGGAATATCACTTGGAATCAAAGAGAATTCCAGGATTTCGTACAATTGTCTAAAAGCAACGCAGTAAGCGTTTTGTAGTTGCCAGAAATCCAACATAACCTAATATTGGGCTTTAAAAGATTTTTCCTGTAAACAAATAAACATACAAATGGTATGTTGACTGTTTAGATTCTGGCCCACGAGAGCTTTACCCAGCTGCGTCTGATCTTCGAGGAGTACAAGAACATCTCTGGCCGCACCATCGAGCAAGCTATCAAGGCAGAGATCGGCGGCGAGCTGGCCGACGCGCTCTCCGCCATCGGTATGTATTATAATACTCCGGAACTACTACAATACTAAAGTTGTTAGTTCCGTAAAACATAGTAATGACATTTACGTCGAATTTAATTTAAATCTAGTGTTAAATCCACTTTCAATTTAAATTTATTATATGTTGAAATTAAAATTTTACGCTATTTATTTCAATTTACAACCAAATACTGAAAATGTATGATGCATGCATTTTTTATTGATTATTATTAATTGCATTATAATTAATTAGCAGAAAAATAAACCAGGAATATAAAAATATATAGGAATATAAAATATAAAAGTTTAGGTATTACACACGCGAACATAAAATTCTTTTCATTATAAAGCATTACTCAGAGGAAACATTTAAGTGAGATCGACATGGTAACGAGAGGCGGTATTATCAATTGCGTTCACTTGTCGCGATTCTTTGTCTCGCAGGAAACCGCCAATTGACCTACGTTGCTTTTTACAAACTGTTTTTTGATACAAGTTATGAAGCAATGACTTGTAATTGAACGTATTTTTTAATGTCTTCTTTTATCTCATTTCTATTGCCTAATGTAAAAATATGTCATAAATTTATTCATTATACAGGGTGAATTTTTCAAATAGGCCTACAGGGCTAAATCCGAAACTATAAGGATTAGCGACAAATGCTGAAAGGAGTTACGAGGCCGATTTTTTTAAAAGCTAAAACTGCATCATTCGTTTTTTTAAAATATCTTTTTTCTTAGACGGGAATCGAACGAGTTCATTTTGAAAAAAAAAATACACTCTTTGTTTTACCATTACCTGATAGTGTCGCTTATAAGGTTCAAATTCTGGGAAGTAATGATAAATGAGAAACTGAAGGAAAAGCCTCGATTTTATATTTTTTATAATTACCGAAAATACTAATATATTATGTAGTCGTATTCAGTATTACTTGAATTTATTAAATATAAAAATGTAATTAGGATTATTGTATTTACACCTACACTGGGGCTTATAAAAAGTACATAGTATCATCAAGTTAATTGGGGGATAACATTGACATGTGCCAACTCCCGTGGGCCGCTTCTAACCATTGTATTCCAGTGGAGTGCGTGCAGAACCCAGCGGCGTGGTTCGCGACACGACTCCGCGCGGCCATGCAGGGGCTCGGCACCGACGACCGCACGCTCATCCGCATCGTGGTCAGCCGCTCCGAGGCCGACCTCGCCGCCGTCAAGCGGGAGTACGAGCGGCTTTACGATAAGACGCTGGAAAGCGAGATCAGGGTATGTAGCTAGTAACCTCCCCGTACGTCTTGCAGTGGAGTGCGTGGAGAACGCCCCGGCGTGGTTCGCTCAGAGGCTCCGCGCGGCCATGCAGGGCGCCGGCACGGACGACGCGGCCATAGTGCGCATCGTCGCCACGCGCGCGGAGATCGACCTCGGCGACATCAAGCGCGAGTACGAGCGCATCTACGACAAGACGCTCCGCAGCGAGCTGGAGGTTAGTGGGTGTGCTCGCTAGCAGGTGGTACCCGTGGTGTAACGTTGGTCCGCTTAGATTTGTGTACCGTGAGTAGAGGAGACTCATTTTAGGAAAATAGTTAATTTTAACACGTCCTGTAGATTTTTCTTATTTTTTCTATTTTTATTTTTTAAGGTTCGTCTTATATTTATATTTGATGATTATACTGAAAGATTTGATGATCCATAATGAAATTACAATACACAATAGAAACTAAATTGTGGCCTATTTATCCATGAAAATAAAATTGCAAACGAAACAAACTATTTTTAATATAATAAATCTAATTAGACACCTTATTTTATGCATCCATTCAAATTGAATACTTTATTACGTTATAAAGCATTATTTTAGTTATAACATTGAAATTAATTTTATTTTGATTGACATTAAATTCTTTATCCATTATTATCAGTATGTCAAATGAAGCACTAACCACACAGAAGCGACGTAAGGCGCTCTAACTCAACGCAAAATATACAAAGATGACATGACATAGTTACCTATCTATACACCATTACCGCTTTTATATATTGTATGAAACTAGGCCAGGGAAGGCTTACATCCGCGCCTCACGTCACTTCTGTTTGGTTCGCATTAATAATCTCATATTTGCACTTACAACTTATAAAGTAATCATAATTTTAGTATGCTGATTATAAATTTATTAAGGCTTCACAAATACCACGGCATACTTGCATAGCACGTCACACAGGCATGAAGTTCAAGCTTTTTCTCTATGCATTACACAGCATGGAAATAGCTTCAAAACTAAAATTTTGCTTGGGGACTCTGTACAAAGTATTTACGAATAAAAAAAATATATTATTATTAATTGGTGTGTTAGTTGGTGTTCAATAGATAGCTATTTCTATGTTGTAGTAATGTTATTTTTATTAATCACATCTCTCATGCAACTTGTCCGGTGTCGGGATTTGAACAGGAGGTGAGGTTACTTGTTCTTATTTATCTTTATTTATTTATAATATTACAGTATGTTTGAAAAAATTGTTTGTTTTTGGGACGGGGTGAGATAATTAATGAATTTATTGAAATGTCAATGTGGCTATTTATCAATATTCGAAAGTATGTTTTATTTAATGTAAGATGTCTCTAATTATAAGTGTTATGATGCTTCAATCAAAATATTTATTTTAAATTTTGGGATGGGGAGAAATAATTAATGAATTTACTGAAATGTTAATGTTGCTATTATCAAAATGTGAACGAATATTTTTCTAATGTCTCTAATTATAAGCGTTACAATGCTTTAATCAAAATATTTATTTATTTTAAATATGACATGTATCGTATTACAATTCTATTCTATCGCATTGTTCGGTGAATAACACACGATAAGCTATGCAATGCTTCACAATACTAATGTTGCCGCGTTTGTCCGCCGCATGCTATTCGCCCCCGGGTAACGCTGTGTTCGCGGCCGGCAGCAGGGCGAGACCTCCGGAGACTACAAGCGCGCGCTCGTGGCGCTGCTCGGGCCCGCGTAGGAGCCCCCGGAGCACCCGCGAGGCCGGAGCCCCCGGAGCCTGCACCCTCGGAGCCCGCCGCCCCGCACCGAGCTTCGTCCGTCGTGAGCAGCTTATGAATGTTAGCTATAAGTTGAATGTCTACTGTATGCCTGTTTCATTTTGTTGTGATGGTTTTTGATAAATGTATTAGTTTGAATGTAGGGCCCTGTTTAAGGACAACGAATCTACTTATCATTATCTCAGTGTGGATGACATGTATGTCCGTTTAACTGATTTGTCGTCAATTAATGGGGCGTCATCCTACTTAAATTCAATCTCGAATATTATTATTACATTTATAGGCTAAATATTAGCGAATTGAATCTGTACAAGACATTCACACAGCTTACAGGCATCTATTTACACTTTGTGTA
Source organism: Epargyreus clarus (assembly GCF_041222505.1). NCBI lineage: Eukaryota > Metazoa > Arthropoda > Insecta > Lepidoptera > Hesperiidae > Epargyreus > Epargyreus clarus. The sequence continues at coordinate 14,566,835 of NW_027332212.1, forward strand.
TTATTTTGTGCGATTTCTTTAAATTCTGTTTTAATAAAACAAAAGTCCTATTAATAAAAACAATTCCTACACAGCATTGGCTGCAAACAGTGCCTTTTGAGAAGAATCTTTATTCAATTTTATTGTCTATTAAAATTGTATATTTATATGATAATTATAACTTGATAAATGATTATAAAACTATTTATTAGGACACAGTTCTAAAAGAGTATTTTGCATTCCAATTATATTTTTCCCAGATTATTAGATTTCATGTGTGCTTGTGTCAGAGTATTTTATTAAGCTTTAACTTGTATTTATTACAATTTATTTTTATTAAATGGTAGAAAAACAATGATGTTTTAATTGATTTATTCCTTGGCCCAATACTGTAATATTTTTGTGTAATAATAACAGACCATTCCCTTCCCTATTTATAAATAAAACCAATAAAAACATTGTCACTCTGCATGAGAAAATATATTCAGATTTTTTCTAATACGCCTTAAGAAATTAACTTCAATAAAATAATCCAAAATATGCGAACAACAGTATTTATTCAGATATGTTTTCCGTTTCATACATAATATTCACAAAGTAAACACTGGCAACATTGGCGAGAAATAAATATGTACACGGTGCCGCCGCCGGTCATTGCACTTCATACAATTAAACTAAATATATCTAAAGCGACGAAAATTGAAAAATACAACTAATAAATTTTATACATGTTTCATAATATAAAGAAAATCACTTAAAAAGAGGAACATAATAAGCTCTAAGGCAATAGCTAAGTCTAATCGAGCTACAAAGTCGAGTGCTAAGCATTTTACAACGTAATAAGGGACATCAAACTGCTCTAAATTTTGATCATGCAAATATAAGTGATAGAAAAAGAATGATTTCTTGCAATTGGATATTTAAACGTTTAGTAATTTTGTTTTGAAATTGTCTATTAGTAACAAGCTCTATGAACCGTCCGTCAGGCCAGTGGTAAAGTCATAAACTGTAAAGAATCTACTATGTAATATAAATTTACAATTTAAGATTTAAATACTAGTAATGAGAATAAATTGTGCAATTTCTTCTAATCTCTCTCGATTTACGCACGATAAATACATACATACTCTTTTTTTAATATTGTTTTAAATAGCAAATTTGAAAAACTAAACTCTGCTTATGATAATGTAACATTTTTTTTAAATATATATTCGTGTTTATTTTGATTATTTCATTTTAGTGTTTCAAAGAACAAACTCGGAGCTTCTTATTTACCGCTAAAGTAATCTAAACAATCTGAGATACGTTTTACTTTATTGCTACGACGATATACTGACGATTATTTTAACATTATTCAAAGAACTCGAATGCCTGCCTCTATCACAAGACGTAGACACAAGCTCTTAAATATCATATCACTAAACGAACTGGTTAAATACAATATATATATATAAATAAATCATCTCAACGCTTGCTTCCGATACTATTTGTGCTTCGTGTGCAAGTTAATTTGTTTTTAAGAGAAATAATATAAAGGGATAAACAAACGTGTCAAGCATAATTCGGGTTGATTATCCATCCCATATCGCAAGCAAGCGTCCGGTCACACGAAATGGCAGTTAGTCCGAACACCACACGGACGCGAAGTCGCTCTAAATTAACTAATTCATCGACAACACACTACTCGCAAACACCTACCTCATGCATTGCGTGATACATATTCGCGAAACTAGAATAGAATTTCTTACTTACAAAATACATATCTAATATTAATTCTGCAATCAGTTTTCTAAGGGCACATTTAGATCATAACGGTTTACGAAGAGAACGTTTTGAACGATTTTTACATTAAAATTTCTAATAACACGCTAGAGTCGATTAAAAAAGGAGGTTTGAAAAAGATTTACACAAAATTTAAGTTAAATAGGTTGACGTCAGAAGATGGAGGCGTAGATTTGTTTAGTAAAACGAGGAGAGAGTCGGCTTGCGGCCTGCTGACGCGGGGGTTCAGTCGTTGGGCGCGAAGAACTTGGCCTGTAGCTCCTCCAGCGGCATCACCTGCTCCGAGCCCAGCGCCGGCTGCTGCTCCGCCTTCGACTGTTCTCGCAGTTCTGTAACCACGTGTAAATTATTTATTCACTATAGCATATTACGATAGAAATAGAAAACGAACAACACTTGATGATACATACATGTATTACATAGCAACTGACATACAAAGCAACTGTCCCCCATATAAGATTATTCTGCAGTCAATCCCAGATAAGATTAGAATCCTATCTTAGGTCGGTCGGAGTAACTTAGAATGTCTCACATAAATATGTCACCCTTACTACACCTTACAAGCACTGCTTAACACTTGTTACGAGGCAAAATGCTCCGAAGGCACACCTACCCTTCGGAGTCGACCCTCAAAGAATTCTACCACCTTCAAATATCATGCTAATTAAAAAATATCTTATTATTGTACTAGAACGTAACAAGCTAGTGTGGGTTTGTAATGTTTGATAATACTGGAATTCTCGTAACATACCGTGCCAGTGTTGTAGCAGCGCGTTATAATAGTCGGCGCGGTCGTGCCGCTTGAGCTGCGTGAACACGTGCATGAGGCCGCGGTAGTCGTACTCCAGCCCCGAGTACCGCTCGCCGAACAGCTTCAGGCTGATGGCGATGGAGCGCAGGTAGAGCAGCTCGGCGTCGCGGTGCATGTGCATGTGGTAGTTGTAGAGCGACGCGAGGTGGCCCACGCTCAGCCCCACCTCGTAGTCCTCAGCGCCGAGGAGTTCCTCCTTTATCGCTATCGCTTTCAGGTGCATCATCTCGGCGTCCTGCGATGATGTTATATAGAATTTAGTGTAAAACTACCTTCTGTTCGAAAATTATTTCACATTGAATTTAGATGTACATTTTAGGGCAAGGAAAGTTAAAATAAACTGGCTTCCCTAGTACAAAAAAAAAACTTTATATGTTCTCTGACTATGGGTTAAATGATATATAAGGTTTAGCACATTACCACATTTTACATATGCTTTATTTTTATCTTCTTTATATATTAAATTCAAATATATTTTACATAACAGCAATAAAACATGCAAAAAATAGTAAACGGTCACTAGTCATTACTGACAACATCTATATTAAACTCCAGATAAGATTGAAGCAGGCTTGAGATCCTATCCTACGTCGCTTCACCTAAGTAGAGTTCTGCCACTTAAATGGCACTTAACGACATTATTAAATTTGACACTTAAAGTTTTCTGAGCGAAATAATAGAGCGAAAGGGGGATGAGGGATGGGGGTATACCTGGAACTTCTGCATGCTCTGGTAGAGGCGGCCGAGGTTCCCGTAGTGCTTGGCGGTCTGCACGTTCTTCTCGCCGAACGCCATCATGGACAGCGCCAGCGCCGCCTTGTGCAGCGCCTCCGACTCCTCCAGCAGGCTCGGCTCTGTTACAACGACCATTGCTATTTATTTATTTTTTTATAATATAGGAATACCAGACAAGCATGCAGTTCTGATGCAGACCGGGCTACTGCCACCCATGGACATCTATAATCACCCCCAGATAGGGTTAGATATTCCTACCTGAGGTCGGCCACAGATACGCCGCTACCCCTGAGAACTAAGCTTTAACTTTTCCGAGGCGTTTCTTCGAAAAAGTATGTCTCCCTTACCACACTCTTCAAAACGGAACACAGCTTTTATACTATTCATGTGTAATACGAAGTACATAGAACAGTGACAGTCCAAAGGTCTAAATTTCTGTTAAAAACTTGGCTTCTCAGACAGAGGATCTAAGGTTTAAATCCCAGGCATGCTACTCTGATTTTTCATAAATTATGTGTGTTAGAAATGAACTATATAATTTGTTTAAACCGTAAGAAAACATGATGAAAAAAGACCGAACGGCTTAAACAAAAAAATCGAAGGTGTTTGAATTCTGTCAAATACACTGGTGGACTGCAGCTTAAATTCCTCTTTAGAAGTATGAAGGTAGGATTTCGATTATTTGCATGACAATTGATGCTCAGCGGTGTGTATTACCACTCATGTCCTGTCCGGCGGGCGTGTCGAGCGCGATCTCCTCCAGGATGAGGGCCTTGACGCGTTTCGCAGACGCCAGCAGCAGGTGGTCCGGCGGGACCAGGTTCTAAAGGAAAAAAACGATTTGTTTTTAAATAGTTCACAAGTTGAAAAACATAACATTTATGCATTGTGCATATAAGTATTATATTATTATGTAATCTTTAAAAAAATGAACTGTTACATAGTCCTAAAAAAGAGATTTAGTGTTTTATTTACATCACAAAACCTATTAAAGCAAGGAAAGTTTGAAAAATATTATGGAAGAATAGATATTTTACTAAATTTATATCCAATCTAGAATTTATTATTATTACACACATATAATAACGCTTGACTATATTAATCATACAGCTATCTGTATCAGCTGTATCAGCTATCGGTATAGGCAACCGGATAGCCTAGGTAGGTCATAGGCGGTAGACCAGGTCCTCCTGCCCGTGGCCACGTGCAGCTGGTGCGGAGCGGAGCTCCGGGGCCCGTTACCTCAATGATCCTGATGGCGCGCTCGGCGTGGTCGCGCGCCTTGTAGAAGCGGCCGGAGGAGTACTCCAGCACGTACAGCGCGTAGGCCAGGTCCTCCTGCGCCGTGGCCACGTGCAGGCTGCTGCGACCGAACACGCGACGCAGTGTCGATAGGGCCTCCTGAAAAACGGAACAAACATATTTATTGAATAAAAAATAAAGTCTCCAAAAAGCCAATAATGTAAATATTTTCGCAGCTGATCGTGTCATAAGACAGCATCGTTCATAAGTGTTATTTTTTATTTAAGAACATATTTCAAAGTTGCCGTTGGTACCAGCCCGGTACCGACAAACTATGTGTACTATATCACATGTATGATTATATCAGCTGTTTATGTTGGCGTATGTGTCCCTTATCGAAGTGCATGGCAGTGTTCTATATGGGTAACGCTTAACCATGCATGTAACCACTTGCTTGTGTGTCTGTCTGCGTGTGTCCTGTACGTACCTCATACACGGCGACGCTGTGCGTGATGGAGTCGATGTTGAGCAGGTAGAAGCCGTAGTCGAGCAGCGCGGCGGCGTAGCGCGGGTGCTTGGGCCCGAAGGCGCGGCGGGCGAGCGCGACGGCCTGGCGCACCAGCAGCCCCGCGCCGCCGAACCGCCGCTTCACCACGCACGCCTTGCCGCACGCGCGGAGCACCTCGATCGTTATCCTGTTACAACGATACAAGTGTTATGCGTACGATATTACTGATAAAAATGAGAATATATATTCTTTTTAAGTTTGAAGTATCAAAGTACACAGTCAATTTAATAGTAATTGATCAATGTTTGCCATGAACATCTGTTACCAATTTCATATAGAACAGCTTCACCTGAGGTCATCACAGAGGTATTATAATAGCTCATGATCATGAGAGAGGACAACCACCTCATATTTAAGTTACCCAGCATCGACACTCTTCGACTAAAACGCAAAAGTGCTTCACGCTAAAAGTGGGTGTGACGGTGGTATTTCTAGCGTGGAGCAGTTTTTGTATTTCGATTAATGGATTTGACTGTCAGCTGACTTACATATTTAAGGGGACCATCGCAGTACTCAAGAATAGCAACCCAAGTCCTCGGACAGTAGTGACCACTTACCATCAGGTTGCATAGCAAACATCTATTACTTCAATATTAAATACCATAGATCATGGCCCTAATCACGTAATCGATACATTGTAGACTTACTTGGCGGGCGTGTCCGGTGTGAGCATAGCCAACGCCTGCATACTCCAGGCGTGCGCGGCGCTGTAGTCGCATCGCACAAAGAACAGCGCGCTGAACTCCTTGCACAGCCGCGCCAGCAGCGCCGACATACCCCACTCGCCCTCCGCTCGCACCCCGCCCGTCGTGATACCCCCCTCGCTACCGCTACCGCTAGCCAGCTGCACGCTACCCGCCTCGGTCTCAACACTACCGGCATCTGCACACCCGCTACCCGCGTCCCCTTCCACACTACCGATCTCTGCGTGCACCCGACCTATCTCCCCCCTCACGCCCGCCTCCCCCCTCGCGTCCTGCCCCCGGTCCTCTTCAGTCTCGTCGCCGGAGCCGTCAGTCTCACTGTCAGCATCGGTATCGGTGGCCGCGTCTTGTCTACCACTCGTGCTTGCATCCGTTTTGTCAACGTCGGACTTGGAGGCCTCGTCTGGCTCTTCGCTGGGGGGTTTTTCCAATCTGTAATTAATAATATTGAAAAAATATTTAATGATTACAATTTATCAAACCATAAATAACCAGTCAGTTTGTGTGAACGAATAAAATTTACATAGTAAAAATGATGTACATGAATTCTGTGTCATTATCTACACATGTAAATAAAATCGGAGTATCTGTTTTTAATATTGAAATAACCGTTTTTTACTACATGCATATGGATTGCATTTTTAACGCGGGTACTTAACTACTGTAACTTATTTAACTACTAGTAAAATACTATAATTATGCTCACGGATGAAACCAAAGTTCCCGTTGCTTGATTTATTCATGAATTATACTATACTAACTAGGACCAGATCTGTTGTGATCAATATTAATATTATTCACTCATTCTTGTCCCATGGCTGAGCTTAGAAGGAGAAGGAATGTCTCTTATACAACTAACCTGTATGTTGTGTGTCAAGTTTTAACTATTTTTAGCACAATCAAGAAACAAAAACAGCAATTGACAATTTTCTTATAGTTACATAAATACCTACAAAATTTATTAAAATTCAACTTTAAAATTTGCTATTAAATTAAAAAGAATTCTTATGAACATATTACACTCCGCGAGACAAGAACTTTATCCCTAGACGTAGGAGCAATGTTATACTACACCAACCTGTCACAATAAGCATGCGTATCGTCTCCAGTCTGCAGCGCGGCGTCCCGCGACTTGGCCGCGGCGATGATCCCGCTGGGCAGGCGGGCGGGCGCGCCCTCCTTCAGCCCGAGCAGCCGCAGCGCCAGCGAGTACGTCTCCGCCGCCGCCGGGAAGCAGCAGTACGCCGACTGGGTGTTCAGCAACCTGATGTGTGCACGAGGGTTTAGACAAGGGACCAGTGGGAGTTGCGTGTGAATATGATGGGTGCACGAATAGCGTAATAAATGTAACGTATTTACGGGACAGCCAATAAATCCGGATATTATATTGTTGGAGGGTTGTCGAATAAAAATCAAGAATGGGTATAAAAGGCGGTGCGAGCACGACGGTCGGGCATTATTATTCAAGACTTTGTGCGGAGCGGACCTCTTGTCAATTTTCATTAGGAATCTATTTTTGTTGAATCTTTGATTGTTATTGTTTTAATTACATAATTCATATGAAATATAGTTTAGGTTATTTACCACGTGTATTTTTTTTAAATAAAAACCGCTTCTGATAGCTAATATCAGAAGTGGGATAGAACACTACTCACTTTAAACGATTGTTTATTCTTGTATGAGTGTCCGTAAAGCACAAAGTTGCGATTAATTATCATTGGTAAGATCTTTTTGTGTTGTTGTGCTTCTTTGTGTCAAGGTGTTTCGAAGCAGGTAGAAAATGGGTCGATCTCGATCTCGCGAACGACGTCATACCTCCGGCACCCGCCGCTCACGCAGCAAGCGTTCTGCGACCTATCGTTCAAGCAGTTCCAACAGGGGGTACACCCCTCCGGTAACAGGACGACATCTTACTCGTAGTCCTAGCCGTAGCCGAAGTCGTGAACGTCATGGTAGACGTCACATGCGCCGTGACCGCCGTTATCACAGTCGCAGCAGCCGCGATCGTAGCTGGAGTCGTGACTACAGTCGGAGTCGTAGCCGCGACCATTATCGCCGTGATCGCAGCCGGCGGAACGACAATCGTGAGTTTAGTGGTCGCGAATCGTGGCACACTATTATGTCTCGTCTTCAGGCTTTGGAGTCACAGGCGCTTGCTCCACATTTACCAGACCAATTAGCCTCTGCTGAGCCGTCCTACGCGAACGGAACTGAACAGATTGTCGAAGCGATTCAATCCTTGAAATCGGTAAGTACGCATAGCTACTATGTGTCAAATTTTGACCCTAACATACACGACGTGGATTCGTGGTTTGAAGAAGTTGATAGGGCCAAGGTTGCAAATCGGTGGGATGCACGCGAGTGTCTTGCTCGCGTCGGTAAGTGCTTGAAAGGTGACGCAAGGTCGTGGTTGGACGAGTGGGTCACCAATGACCGCTCGAGCAAACATTTTGTATGAGGTAATGTCTACAAATTCTAACAGTTTTCTTACTTATGTGGAATATGCGCGCAGGACATTACTTCGATTGTTAAGGGTCTTAGTGATGACTTGGTTACTGACATTGTGTTGCGAGGGGTTATGGATCCTCAGGTTAAAGCAGCGGCTATAAACGCAAATTAATCTCGTAGGTTACTTGGCTACTTCCTGGAAACCAGTAAATTAAGATGCACGTGTCATGCGCTGTCCGTTTGCGCAACATAGTAGCAGCAAAATGTCAGTTACCAAGCAATGGACTCAGGTATCTGGGATTAGTGCAAAATGTCATTTATGTGGTGAGTTAGGACACAAGCAGTTGCAGTGTCCTAACAAGCCGAAACCTGCCACCGCCGGGTCCGCATCCGAGGCGGTTCCGAAATTGACCACCGCTAAGATCGATCGCTCTATTCCTTGTGCCTATCGTAAAAAACTAGGCCATCACATACGTGATTGCTTAGCAAAGCAGCGTTTGAATTCAGTTCCAGGTGGTGACTGATTGTAATGTCTTAAAATCCACCCAAAATAAAAAAAAAGAGACTTGTTACCGCGTGTGGCAAGATGGTGGATTTACCTACAGGATTTTAATTTCACCATTCTTTACCGAAAGGGCACCATGGTGCCACACGCGGTAACAAGTCTCTTTTTTTTTATTTTGGGTGGATTTTAAGACATTACAATCAGTCACCACCTGGAACTGAATTCAAACGCTGAAACCTATGTAATTTTAACAATATAAAACGCCCACGTAATTGGGTTTATATTTCTCAAGCAGGTAAAGAGGAGACTCAAACTATAATTTGATCATTTGAACAAGGTGAATTGGACGCGTCAAGGTATGAAAAACATAATGACATATTGTATTACCGGTATTCACGGATTGGTGTAGAGCCGAGGCTCCTTTGCTACATACCGAATCGTTTGAGCCTCCTCCGTATCTTTTATGGTGAGCATAGCCATATAGGCAGATAAGGTAGTGAACCTAATTTTAAGGTATTTTTGGTTACCTAGTCTTAGGAAGTTTGTTCCTTCTAAGTATTTAACATGTATCGCCCACAAGCATATACCTAAAGCACCTTTACAGCTTATCACATCAATGGACAGGTTTGAAGTCTCCTTTGAAACCTTACATGTAGATGTCCTAGGGTTTCTTCCAGTGTCTAAGGGTTACGGGTTTGTTTTGCTTGTGATGGATGCATTTACAAAATATTGTTTGCTGACATCCTTATGTCGCCAAGATGTTGATGAATTGAAACTACTGTTCTGTACACCTAAGTTAGTTGTGTCAGATAGAGTACGTCTGTTCAAATCGATGGGCTTCACTTCGTGGATGAAGATCCTTGGTGTACAGCTTTATTACATTACTTCTGAAATGGATCAAGCAAACGGGCAGGTGGAACGCTACATCCGTACAGTCCTGAACATGCTTCGCATCGCTGTAAACCATCGAAAGGCTAAGCGGGCCGAAGAATTGTTTCAATTACAACTCATTATAAACTTGATGAAGCAGAAAACTACGCAGACTTGTGCTTTGAACCTCTTGACTGGCCCTGTAATCCGAAGTTTGGTGCGAGATGTCGCATTGAATTCAACTACAAGCAACCGGGAAGCGAGACGGAAGATGCTCAGACATAGGACGGCCGAACGGTTGAAAAGCACTGAAAGCCTCCTCGTGATTTCTAGTATGGTGACGTGGTGTTTGTTGTCAAGTTTGCCCAATCTTTGGCTAAACTGTATCCTAGCATGCGTGGACCTTATATAGTAGAAAATGCTCTTTCTAACCACCGATATGAGTTAAAGTGTCTTGGTGGGTTTTATGGAAAGTCCACTTATGCAGCTGCCCAATATATGGTTCCATGGAAAAGTGAATGGACCCCTGAGACGTGTGAAATGTTTTTTGAAGGTGTGTGGTCACCCTTTCAGTACCTATGTCGGTACCTTGATTTGTTTCTTTAAAAAGCTTTTCGCATGGCGAAGAGTCGTTGGGGGAGTACATACTCCTTTTCCCCCAACGTGAAAGCTTTTCGCGTTGCGAAGAGTCATCGGGGGAGTACATACTCCTTTTCCCCCGATGTGAAAGCTTTTCGCGTGGCGAAGAGTCGTTGGGGGAGTACATACTCCTTTTCCCCCAACGTGAAAGCTTTTCGCGTTGCGAAGAGTCGTCGGGGGAGTACATACTCCTTTTCCCCCGATGTGAAAGCTTTCCGTGTAACGGAGAGTCGCTAGGGGGTTTCATGCGCCTTGCCCCCTGGTGTGAAAGCTTTTCGCGTGGCGAAGAGTCGTTGGGGGAGTACATACTCCTTTTCCCCCAACGTGAAAGCTTTCCGTGTTACGGAGAGTCGCTAGAGGGTTTCATGCGCCTTGCCCTCTGGTGTAAAGTTATTTCCTCGGTAGGGCCCATACCGAGGAACCTATGAATGGCAGGCAGGATTTTGATAATCATGCCTATGTCACATAAGAATTATGCATGTTTCTAGATGTTTAACTTGGGTTTGTTACAAAAACCTTAAGTTAAACGATCTGGTCACTATTTCCTTCTTTTATTGTTTACTTATAAGAAAAATAATGGTAAACGTATTAGTTAGTGTACTCAACTACACAAATTAATATGTGTAGGACTTTGTTCATAAGTAAAGTTCACTCTGCGGGTGCATATGAAACATACCCTAGCGAATACTGTGTTTTGCTTTGTATGCTCGGACGCTGTCTTGGAGTCGCTCAGACATGTGGTCCTGGAGCTGTGTACAACTGTACACGCAGAGTGAAGCCACGCACACCTGTGATGAGTCACGGTGTGTGTGTCGTTTGTGTTACAAACATTTTCTGTGTTTTATTGTTATTAGTTTGGGTTGGAACAACCTTTTATGGGTACTGATTCACACATGCAAAGTTATGTCTCATTCGGGGACGGGAACTGCCCCGGGTGATTGGTGCTCGTATCTGTTTGTTTTATATCCGCTGTGTTTAGACATTTCTATATGTCCAATTGTATCGACTTTAAGAATAAAGTGGTCTGCATAGAGGTGGGCATCTTTATGCTTTACTTCCTATGCTTTGTGGAAAGGCTGAGGCGAATTCGGCCGGATTTTGCTTCTCTTACCGCATAAGCGATGTGTTGCTAATGGTCATTGTATCGGTGAGCATTGGGAACACAGCGTGCTAATTTGTTAGAACGTTTTCTAAACGGGCTAACCATTGTAAAAGTGTCGTGCTTGTGTCTTGCGCAGTTTGCGACATATGCAGTATGTACGACATTCATCTTTATTTTGTCTTCTCGTGCCTATCTTTGTTCTATCCTTTTTCAAAATTTCATATTGAATTACTTATTGCTGATGCTTGAGTGCACGCTTGCATCTGTAATGAGGGTTCTGAATTAAGGTTTCTAATTACCTTCTCAAAAACAAAGATCTGAGGACATTACACACAAATAAGTATGAAACCTTAAATGTGTCTGCTCAATTACAGAAGGTGAACAATCTAATCCTCTGAATACACGAGACATGCCGCAGTTGGGTGATGAGGCAGTTGAGGACGCCTCGCCAACAGAAACAGCCGTATTACCGAATCAAAAGTTTGACATTGAAGACGACGCTACCTTGTCTAGCCGTGGCAACAGCTCCGTCTGCTACTTCAGTCAGGACAATCAATGCACCTGTGCCTGTAATGCACTCGTATGAGGCAGTACCTGGACCTACGAGGCGTCTACAGGTGCATGAGAAGAGTGTGTCGAGGACGCCACACTGTCAGGAGAGGCCGTGTTGGAGGGTTGTCGAATAAAAATCAAGAATGGGTGTAAAAGGCGGTGCGAGCACGACGGTCGGGCATTATTATTCAAGACTTTGTGCGGAGCGGACCTCTTGTCAATTTTCATTAGGAATCTATTTTTGTTGAATCTTTGATTGTTATTGTTTTAATTACATAATTCATATGAAATATAGTTTAGGTTATTTACCACGTGTATTTTTTTTTAATAAAAACCGCTTCTGATAGGTAATAATATAATATCGGAGTAGCAGACAAGCATGCAGTCTACCTGATGGTAAGTGGCTACTGTCGACCATGAACATCTTTAATCAACTCCAGATAGGATGAGATATTCCTACCTGAGGTCGACCACAGATACGCCGCTACCCCTGAGGACTAAGCTGGAACGCCTCGGTACGTCTCCCTTACCACACCCGTCAAACCAGAACACAGCAGCGTTTAACACTACTGCTATGAGGCAGAAGTAGGTGTGGCGGTGGTACCGCCGGAATCGAACCACACAGAGTTCTACCAGATTTAGGTGCATGAATCGCTTAATAGGTATAACTATATTAAGTTACAGCCAAAGTAATAAATCCGGATATTATATATAACATCCAGCCATTATGTACCATAGATTAGTAAAGATTACTCACTCCTAACAAGAAAATGTACCCAGTTTTGAGAATTGAAATAGTTGCGAAAAAAAGTTTTGCCACGCCTCCGTGCTAAAATCCCTAAAATATTTGAAATAATTATTTATTTATTACGTAAATTACGCAGTATTCGTAGTATAGTTACTTATTCGTAAATTTTCTCTAAAAATGTTTTTATTTATCAAGAATTCAAAAAAAGAACTTACTAAAATAAGCCGTTTGTGGCTTCATTCAATTTCAAAGCGGCGAAGTATCTTTACTAATCTATGTTATGTACATTAACTACTCAATATATTAGAGTGATAATTGACACGGAATTAATTAAATTAACCAGCTCTTTTATATGTATAATATCTTCGAAGACTTGGATAAAGTAATAAAACAAATATAGCATGATTATACCGCTTAATATAGCATGATTAGACCGCTTATTTATATTTTAAGTAGGTTAGGTACATACTGAATTTATACGATTTGGATCCACCAGTTCGTAGGGCGCTGCAGCGCCCTGCGCGCTTAAAATAAATGTTTTCTTTTAAGTTACAACCTTACCTATAGAATTTCATATGACATTGGTTAGGTTAGGTTTTAACATAAAAGAAAATAGTTTTAATTGCATCCGTGCGATAGTGGAACGGTTTCTATGATAGTCAAAAATTGTAGAAGGCATAGCATACGCCCTCTCACTTTTCTTATACTGCTCGGTGATTTATTTTTCAACCCTTATCAGGTATTTTTACCAATATATAGTAACAAAGACATTTATTGGGACCGACAATTTAACATATCGTCTAACACATAAAAGCGCACAACAATGTATTCTTCAGCAGACGTCAAACCAAGTCCCGAGTACGCCGGCGATCGCTTAACTGTATCGATCAGGGATCATCCATAAATGCCATGTAGCACTCTCACCTGTGACAGCACTCGAGCGTGAGGCGGATGTAGTGCGTGGTCTGCGGCCGCGACTGGCAGATGTCGCGCACGCGCAGCAGCACGCGCTCCGCGTCCGCGTACCAACCGGCCTCGTTCAGGAAACCACCTGGAAACCGACAGTCATAAGCATTTTAATAACATTATTTTATTTGAAGGTGGTAGAACCCTTTGTGACGCCGGTCACGGTGAAGGCAGTCACCAAGCAGGTCTTATTTGGCACACATTCAGATGCAGATCACCTGAGGTCTGATAAACCCTTGTCGAAAGGGTGTGGTAAGGTAGACATTCTTTCCAGAGGCATTCCAGCTTAGTCCTCATGGGTAGCGGCAAACCTGTGGCTGACCTCAGGCAGGAATTGTAATCCTATCTGGGATTGATTAAAGATGTTCATGGGCGGCAGTAGCAGCTTACCATCTGGTGGACTGCATGCTCATCTGCTACTCCTATATTATAAAAAAATACAAGACTGATTCCATTCAGTTTTTTATAACTTCCTATGCAAAACATAGTCTAAACAAGGTCTAAACAACATATTAAAAAAATCTAAAGGTATGTGAAGTCTACCAATCCGCACTTGGTCAGCGCAGGGACTATGGCGTTAGCCTTCTCATAATGAGAGGATACCTGGGGCCCGTAGTGGTACAGTAATGGATTTATCACTTGGATGGATTTATTATTTGGAGGATCACTGACCTAATCTCAAGCCCAGGTTTATTAGCGAGTCCTTGGAGTGTGTGGCGGCATCGCAGCGCGCCAGGTACGCGCACGACAGCTCCGTCGACAGCTTCGACCCATGCTCGATCACGGCCTGCGTAAGAATACATTCGAATTTTAGTTTAGTACGGTAAAAAGCCCACATAACCCGGCGTCGCTCCTACGTCGTCGGGTACCTTCTGAAGATTTCCCTCTCGTAACAAAAAAAAGGTACATGAATACCTAGTGTTGTACTATAAAACTTAAAGCTTTAGAAACAGACATTATCTACGAGTAATTATTGGATGCTTCCGTAATCCTCCACAACAAAGCCGTTTACACACACACACTACGCAGCCGTAACAAATCTTCTCGGAATGAAGTATAGATAGATAGCCCATATCTTTTTTCATCGTAGATCAAAAAATCACACTTTATTCATTTTCTAGAAGATACTTTGCCTACTTACACGATTTGATACGTATATTACTAATACACAACAAAAAGCTAATACACAACAAAAAGTATGTACTTAATGATAAAAACTACGAGACTATGTAATCTTGATATTAATTAAATTATCATAGACAAAAAGCTGCATTAACATTTCCGAATATCATACAATACTAAGTACCTAACTAGTACCTATCAACATCTGCAGAGAAAAAACTTAAGTAAGTAAATAAAAAACTCAGTTCACCTCTGTCTATCTATTTATGTAATCTCAACCATAATCCACGATAAAAATAAAACGTTTTACATACAAATTAAGAATATATACAATTTAAGAATATTTGGCACAAAGTTAACAGGCGATGTCAAAAAAATTAATAATGTTAATAATGATGAACAAGACGTGTTATATTTTATTCATACATGGCAAACTTTAATTTTAAGTTTAAAGCTAAAAAATTTCGTTACGACGTCGTTATTATGACAATGTTCATATGGGAGCAACATTGATGCGGAATGCAAACATAGTAAAAATATTAGTATTATGTCTGTAAATAAATACATTGTACGTGTAATGCGTCTATCAACATGCCACATGCAACTTTGTTAAATCAGTTTATGGCCTAGATTACACATATTGGCATTTCTGATTTATACGAATACCTATTTTAGATGAAGATTTTTCGTACGAATCCAGTCTATCTGATATGTGGGCATCTCCGCCTGCATATTTGCAATCAACTCCAAATATTATTGAATTTCTACCTGAGGGGACATAGATAGGCTGCCACCCTCGGAGACACGTTAGGTAGAGTCTTCCTTACCATACCTTTTAAACTAGAACACAGCAGAGGTTGACACTACTGTTAGTAGGTAGAAATAGGATATTGATAAATAATTTAACATGAGATTCTACCACAGCAGTTGGAACTCAAGGAAATAAACTATTTGAGATTCGTGCGCTTGCCGCGTCCGCCTCTTGCCGGTACCGAAGTACTGACTCGAGTTGACCGGTGGGTTGCAATTTGCAATGACACATTTATTACAAAAGTGCACGACAGATAGGATATAGATAGAATTGATTCTCCACATCGAACCACGAAGAGATTTACCATCTTCCAATAAATATGATAGCTAAAAGAGAAATATCTACGTTATCGATACATGACAAGTAATGCTTTCAGCACAGGACAAGTACACTTAATAAATTCAAATTCATCATCATCTACATTCGTCTGACCGAGGAATCGAAGCCGGGATCCCACTGTTTGTCAGCGCGTTATGTTGCTAGCTTCGTCACGCGAGCTTCAAAGTGACGGAACTCAACACAATGACATAACAAGTGTATAATAGAAGACGAAACCATGCGCACACACAAACATTATGACGCAGGGTTATTGTTTTTCTTATTGGACATATGTAAATAGAACCTGATTTACATAAGGGTAATATAAATAAAACAAAGCCATTGTAAAATGATTTTACATTTTCTCCACTTGATTATTTGTTATGCATACTAATATTTACCATTTATATAATATTATCTATTATCTTTTGGATTTATTTTTCCATACAAAATTATTTGCATCACAAATATTTTTCATGATATAGAAGTAGCAAATAAGCATGCAATCCACCTAAGTAAATGCTTACTGCCGCTCATGGACATCTCTAATCAATCCGAAATAACATTAAGACTCCAACCTGAGGTCGGCCACAGACGCGTTGCTATCCATAAGAACCAAGTTAGAACACTTTGTGTAAGTATAATATGCCTTTAAACCGGAACACAGTAGCGTTTGATACTACTGTTACTACCACCAAAGACATCCTATCCCTAATTCTAATATGAAACACAGGGATGCAAATCCACATGTCGACCGAAACCACTGGCAGCATTAATAAATAAAGTAAAATGTACCATTTTAGGTAAAAAAAGAGTATTAAAGTCACTTTAACACATTCGAGGTTAAGGTAACCTAAGTTATATAATAGCAGAATAAATTAATTTAAATTTTACAAACAATCTCAAAGTTAATTAGCGGTGATTGATGTCAACACTTACGCTATACTAGCCTTCCACCCGCGGCCTTGCCAGCTTTTATGAATAACACTAAAATATTTTTTTGTCATTTCAAAGCCAATGACGTAATGTGATTATGATAAAATAAAACTCAAAAACTACATATTGTTATTTGCTTATTCTCAAATAGTGAAAACTGCATCGAAATTGGATTTTCGTTTTGTAAAAACAATTGTTAGACGAAACTATGTCGTGAAAAAAATGATTCATATTTACAACATTATTCTACGAAGAGTGAAAATTGCATCAAATTATAGGTGGTAGCACCCTTTGTGGTTTGACTCCGGCGGCACCACCGCCACACCTATTTCTACCTAATAACAGCAGTGTTAGGCGCTGCTGTGTTCCGGTTTGTAGGGTGTGGTAAGGGAGACAGACTTTTCCGAGGCGTTCCAGCTTAGTCCTCAGGGGTAGTGGCGCATCTGTGGCCGACCTCAGGTAGGAATATCTAATCCTATCTGGGATTGATTACAGATGTCCATGGGCGGCCACCGATAGCCACTTACTATCAGGTGGACTGCTTGCTCGTCTGCTACTCCTATATTATTAAAAAAAACTCTCGGTCTAGCAGCAAGTGTAAAAGAGTCGTTGTGCCTTAAGCATTATAACAAAAGCCTTATTGTAATCTGCTTTGAAATGTGTATCAGGCAAAGATACTCACACGAGAAGTTCGACCTTACTTCTCTGGGGTATAATTACATGTGTTCTAAATTCAGACCGGACTCCTATCTATATGTCAATTTCAATAGTCAAACTACATTCTCCTTTGGTACATCGATTTTATAAAAAGAAAAACAGATTTTGGGGCAGTTCAATCTACTTAGTATTCATATAATCCAAAAATACGGTCAATGTTACGTCAAAGTTAAAAGCAAGTTACATTTACAATTATTAATTACCCCAAAAAAACCTTGCACCAAACAAAGAACACTTTAAGCACTAAACAGAGTTTAATATTAGAGATTTAATTCGCTACTTAAACGCACCGCAGGTAATTATCGCGTACTCGGCGCTTACGACTTTTCGAGTGGAGCTGACCTGATTCTCTGTAGGTCAATTGCGTTCTTGACTTTGGTACTGGTTCCCTACATTTTTAGAGTTCCGTACCCATAGGGTGAAAACGTAACCCTATTACAAAGTCTCCGCTGTCTGTCCGTCTGTCTGTCTGTCACAGTGCTCTATCTTTGGAACCGTAATAGATAGATACTTGAAATTTTAAGAGAGTAAGTATAACGATGGCCGCTATAACAACAAACACGATCGACGTAAAAGAAACCGCTATTTTTCGACGTTTCGTTTTATCTATTGAACCGTAGTAAACAGACAGTTCTAACTTTAACAATGCATTTACTTCAATGACTGCTATAAAACAAATTAATTCTAAAAATTAAAAAATAATATAAAAATATTGGTGGTACGGAACCATCCGTCGCACTTGGTCAATAATTACCAGTACTTCAAATTACCGAGGACGCGGAGTGTCAACGTTATCTCTTGCTCCAAGGTAAGATGCGCTGCCCGAAGCACGTCATTACTTATGTAGAGCAATAATGTATTACATGTAGTGAGCCCTGCGAGTGTAGGTACTCTCAAGGGTCTAGTGTTTATTGAATAAATCGTGACAATACTTTCTACTTTTCTATTTTCTATCTAATGACATTAAAGTCATCAATCATCAACAACCCACTGCTGGGCACGGGTCTCTTCTCACAATGAGAAGGATTAGGCCATAGTCCACCGCGCTGGCCAAGTGCGTATTGGTAGACTTTACATACCTTTGAGATTTTTTTTTATAAATCTCTCAGGTATACAGGTTTCCTCACGATGTTTTCCTTCACCGTTTAGCAAGTGATAATTAATTTCTAATACGCACATAACTTTTTGATAAATCAGAGGTGCGTGCCTGGGATTTGATCCTTGGACCCCTCGATCGAGAGGCCGAGTTTCTTAACCACTAGGCTATCACTGCTTTTCAGTATTAAAGACATACATTAAACAGACATTAAAGTATCAGACGTTTATGCAATCCATCTAAAGGTGTGGCCGCTTAAATACTTTATACCTTTACTTAGATTAGCACGTAATACTTTATACCTGGTAAACATAAAGTTCTGTATTCTACGCTTAAACGTCCCCTAAATGTCTTGAGCGTCGGGACGGGCATAATAATAATAAAACGAAAATAATCTATATTTACGTAACATTGAGATTCACTTAATAAACACAAACTTAAGCAGCAGTTATTATGTTAATTTTATTCATTGTACCATACAAAATACATACATACATTAAACATACAAACATTTCGACCTTAACCATTTAATTACACATCCACTACGTACTACTACTTTAATACTTAATAATTAATTACACAAAAAGTCTTAACATCATAATTGCATGAGATTAAACAATAGAGTAGTTGCATAAGAATTGATTGCAAAATATTGTCTATTTGGTTATGTTTTATTATGGTTATATTTAATGAACAATGCCATTGATATGTAACGGAATAGACTCCTAACGATAAAACAGTGTTATTGGTAATCAATAATTTGTTAGATATACGCAAAAAAATGATTCCAAAAAACGTGTTAAAATACGTATCCCTATCAGCGAATACTAATAGTCAAAAGCACTTAAAACATTTATCAAATTTTCATATCATACATTCATTCTTACCAATCTTATGACCTTATAACCTAAAGTAACCGAACCCTTTTCATACTTGCCTGAGACGCAGTTTCAACAGTTGATTAAGTAATAACGTTTATGTCACAATAGTGATTATTTACAGTAGATTAATAGTACATTAATGAGACTTACCTGGAAACATTGTAGCAACCTTAGTAGAGAGCCAGCGGAGCGCAGCAGCTTCTCGAACGTGTCCAGCTCCGACAGCTCCGCTCCCAGTATACACAGCCTCTTCTCCAATAGCATCTGCGAACAAGAAGAAATCATTTTATTATGGTTATTCTATTATTTATTTGGGAATGAATTGTTATCTAAAAATGTTTTCTGTGTCATTCAACACAAGAAATAAAGAAGAACCTCTCGTATAGGGGTAGCACAAATTTATCATTTTTTTTATCTACGTATATATTAATCTTGTAGTTCATTTTATGATCTAAAAACAAACTAGTCTGCTGCTACTCTTATTATATAAAAATGGTCGTACAAACAAATTGATTACTATTATAGCTCTCATTTGAAGTAAATACGACGATACAAAAATAACCCAAGCCCAATTAATCATACAATTTGGCTAAATTATGTTCTCTATTCACTAGTCACTATGTTACGCATAGTGGAAATTCCCGAATATAAAACTGATTCTAGCAACATCTAATAGTTTATTAGTGGAAGTCACACAGGGAAAATACGAGAACAAACGATTTAAAACTTATTTATTATGCTATTAATATATCCGGTATTTTTTATAATTAAGGGAGTAAGTTAATAAAGATTGGAATTTTGATAATGCTAATAATGATTATTATACCATGATTACCATTTAACTACTAAACATAGATAGATATGTGTGTGCGTGATTGCGTATAAATACACGAAACAGTCTGCCATTTGTGTCTTCTTTCAATTACAAGGCAGTGAGATATCTTCACTAATCTATGCTAATAAAAGTCAGCTTTAACATTGGTAGGTACTTTAAGGCAGAAATGTGACAGTAGTATTTGCCGTCGAGAAACGAAGATTCTTTTTTAATTGACTAAATTAAATAATCATATAATTCCTTCATTTCATTTCAGTTTCAAGTGAACTAAAGCTTTACTTTGGTGTAAAACTGCAAAAAAAAAATCTAACATCCTGTTGGTTGCTCAACTTAGTAAAATCAAGTTATGTTAATGTGACGGTAAGAACTACAAGCAATAGACACAAACATTATGCCAGCTGGTAGGGTAGTCGGTGTGTAGTGGTAAGACACAACACACATACCAACGCGGTGGTGGCTGATCGGTTTGTGTGGCAAGGGACAACATACTAGGATACTTATCCAAGGCGATCCAATTTCTCAGAGGTAGCAAAGCATTTGCGGTCCTTAAGTACTCGTAGTATTCTAATCCTATCTGTTGATTACAGATGTTCATGGGCGGCAGTACTTCTATACTATGTAAAAAGCTGCATTATAGTAATTACGTAACTCTACAACCCTACATATTAACCCTAAATATACAGAATTCACGTCCTGTAAAGTATAATATTATAGTACAGTAGTAGTATTTAGAACTTCGTACTCGTATATAGCTGAAATAAAAATTAAATTGTTCATACACAATACAAGTTCCTAATTATAATATTAGAGAGGAGGAGAACTTATACGGATTTCTTATTCTTAAAAATTATGAAATCAAATATGTTGATGACATTTTCTCAATATGTTTATAATATTGTTAAATAACTAATAACGTAATCTACATATTCAACCCATTTAATAAAGAATAGAGATTTATTATACAAACACCGGACTGTTTAAAAACATAGTCTATGTTACTAGCGCAAATTGAAATGAATCCAACTACACCACATATGTTAAAAATTTTAACTTAAAATCCGTCAAGCCATCGTGCCAAGAAATGAGACATACTCGTACATGACGCTTGAACAACATTACCCTCCGCATTCGGGTATAGTCTGCGTAAAACTTCTAGTCCGATCTGAATATGGAAATGAATCGCGCTACCATAACAAATTGTATGACTACACCTGCTTGCAACAACTTCAGAGCGGAGTAGCAGTTTGGCGCGGACTATACGCAGACATTAACAACTAAGAAGGCAGAAGAAACCGCGGGTAACAGCTAATATTGCATTTCCGCTTTCGCTATCACTCCTGACATACACCAAGTTATAGGACATTGGCCTCTGCGGTTCGATAAATGCAATGGCGTTGTACACATTGCAACCGGGGATCATGTTATGATGAGAAGTTATGTGATGGTGGAGCATGTTATGATATGAAGTTATGTGATATCGGAGCGGCGTGGCGGAAACAACTCCATATTACAAGCAACAGATGAGGGGGTATAAAGGGAAAGATGCCTTATTCACGTAAATACTTCGGTATTTGTGATTACCTGCTAAGGTTTAGAAGGCTGTACGACTTTGTATATAAAGAGCATATTATCTTTGAATTATGATGGATATATTCTTGGATCTATTTTTTTGTGTTGTGGTTTTTCTAGCTATACCTAAAATTTGGAAAACCCATCAAATTATAGCAATTTTATTCCACATACTTGTGAACAAAACTAGCGTTCCGAGTAACGTCCATTACATAACATTCAATTAACCCCCATTTATACACTTTAGGGCTTTAGGGGATAAACGCATCATTTTAGTGCTTACTTAACGTAGATATAGATCTCTTATATAATTGTCTGCTTCTGGAACCGGTCTGGGTTTTTTTTTTATAATATAGGAGTAGCAGACGAGCATGCAGTACACCTGATGGTAAGTGGCTACTGCCGCCCATGGACATCTGTAATCAACCCCAGATAAGACTAGATATTTCTACCTGAGGTCGGCCACAGATGCGCCGCTAACCCTGAGGACTAAGCTGGAACGCCTCGGAAAAGTCTGTCTCCCTTACCACACCCTTCAAACCGGAACACAGCAGTGCCTAACACTGCTGTTATTAGGTAGAAATAGGTGTGGCGGTGGTGCCGCCGGAGTTGAACCTCAAAGGGTTCTACCACCTTCAAACCGCGTTACCCATTGTCTCTCAGACTGTTAAGTTTTATTAAGTCGATAGATGTGTGTGTTTATGTATTAATTATAAGTATTGCGTAAATATGATGAGAAGCATGATTACGATATTTGTTGTATTATAATCGCATCACTTTTCCCTGTAATTAATTACCTACTTAGAAGAAAGCGAACGTAAATTGCAAGTAGGTATGGTATACAAACTCGCCAGGTATAACACAAGAAATATTCCTGACTGACATAATTACCTTCTATTTTTCAATATTTATCGTCGAATAATTAGGGCATATACATATATATTTTACTTCATGTGTAGGTACATAGTAGATAGGTAATGTTAGCTACATAGTAATGCTAGTAGAGGCTAACCCGTCGTCGTATGCTACTTCATGTTAAAAAAATATCTTTATTCTTAGGACATGATGGAAAAAAGGGCAACCACTATGATTTGTTATTTCCCTAAATTAGAATTGTACGAGAGACCGACACTGGAATAGGAATACGGTAGAACAGAATAAAATCGTCATTTGTAAGAAGTTAATCAATGCTGTAACGGACGAAGCCATACAGAAAGTGAGTAAACATCACATAGCCAAAAATATTCGCGCCCACGCAACAAACTCGTAGCCAAGATTAGATTATAGATACACAATTGTATGTAAACACGAATTAAAGTCTTATACTCATCAGCCTAGAAATGGACAATACATCTGAATTTTGAAAATGAAAAGCAAATAATCAACGACAAAAGTTAAAAAAATATATTATATACGCGACGAATAGATAACCTCTCTTCTTTGGGAAGTCGCTTATAAATAACTGTCGATAATCTTTGATTATTATATTTTATTCGTCAAAATATATTTTGTTTTATGCAAATAAATAACTTGCTTAATTTTACTTTGACTTTGAAACAATAAAGTCGAAACATTTTGTTATTTCCCAAAATCGAAAAACATGAAATAATGACATCTCTGACCTGACATGACTGACCCTGAGAGTCCATAAAATTTGCAACAACAAATATAAGATCTCAAACTTATCAGTAGGTACTTGACCATATAGTACTATTAAAAGGACTAAAAGTCCTTTTAATAGTACTTAAGATTATAAATGCAACATGTAGTATTAATTGATTTAATTTAATAAATGTAATTTGACAATTACCTGTTAATTGTATGTCCTGTTAATTGCATAGAGGGCGCTGACCGACGTCGCTACATACTAGGCAAACAACGGCGCCTACGGGGTTACGAGTGTGCACGGTCAATTTAACTGAACAGTGCGCACTGAACGCAGACATGGCGCCGTAATAACACCGTCAGCGTTAAACACCTCCTTACTGCTCGCTGACACGAAATAAATGAAAACGCAAAGCGTATTGTTAACAAAATGCTAGACGCGTTTGTTTATTATATGTATTATTATGTTTATAAATCTATGGTATATGTATTTCATTATGGTTCATGAGTTCCAGTCCTGAGTTGTCGAAAAGTCTAAATGCGATTTTATGACAAATGCTCTTCTAAGCTCATCCATATTTTATTTGCTACGTTCGACGTATGACAAATAGTAAAAAAATGTCTTAACGGCTAAATAGATTTTGACAAGGATCTTCCGGAGGCACGTATTTTCCAGCAAGTATCACTACTAAGGGCTTTATCCAAAATAAATATAATTCTAACACAAAATCCCTTACACAGGGGCCGTAAACTCTCGTAAAAATATAAATAAAACATAATATTCTTCGTAAAATACAAATGGACGCGTTATTTTCTTAAGACCATGACCTCGGCAAGCGAGCGAGCTAATTTCGCGCATGCGTGCAGATCACACAGCACCCGTCTATTTATAATCCGCGTCGCATCACGAGCCATGAGAATGTTTGGGGAAAAAATATGCCGACGCAAACCATACGTAACCGCGGGTCGGTTACGTCAGCAACCGAGTTGACGGTGCAGCGTGGTAGATTAAATGGTTCTGGTTTTCCTAAAATGCTGTGTTTTTCCTAAAATGGTGCTTTAATGGATTGAGTTGGCTGTCACATGGTGAAGTGCTAAGGGGTTGTTTGTCTTATCTAATGCGTAGAGTCCTACCTGAGGACGACCACATTTGCCTTGCTACACCTGAGGATCAAGATGAAATATGACTACCCGCGTGACGGAGCGTTCACCATACTGGTCTGACGCGCTTTGTGTTCCGGGTTTTTATCCCCGGCCAGACAAATATCTGAATGATGAACTTAGATATCAGTTCTGGGTCTGGGTGTTTGTGTGTTCATCTTTGTGGGTGTCCATGGCACCCACGATACAGGGAATCCTAGTGTGGGGCGGTGAGTGTAGAAAGCGTTTAAATGTCTTGTATGAGTATGTCTCCTGTACCACAACCCCCAAACCACAACACTGTTGTTATAAGGCAAAAATTGGTGTGGCGGTGGTGCTTCCAAAGTCAAACCACAAAAAGTTCTACAATCTTACTATATTTGTAATTCAATAAAAATATAACATTAATAAATTTCCTCCTAAAACGAATAAAAACCAGTTTGTATATTTTAAAAATATATATTTTGCTTCCTGTCGTGTAGGTCTGAAATATTACCGCGTTGTAAAACCGCAACAGGATCGGGTAATATGAGTATGAAAGTTCAGGGAAGGAAGCCCCATAAGCGCTTATACACTAGAATAGGGGTTTTAAAGTAAAGAAATATAATGTTGCTAAGGATGAATAACCCCTATATTCAATACTAGCTGACCCGGCAAACTTTGTACCGCCTCAAAATCAAATTATATTCATAAAATATAGGTTATGCCTATGTTACTCGTAGATAATGTAGCTTTCGAATGGTGAAAGAATTTTTAAAATCGGTTCAGTAGCTTTTGAGCATATTCATTACAACCAAACAAACAAACAAAGTTTTCCTCTATAATATTAGTATAGATATATAAAATAATACTCGTATGTTAAACACATATTCTTTGTTTAGAAATTCAAATTACAATAAATTAATTGCACATTTTTGTAATATCGTATCCAGGGATAAGACACCCTATCACCAAGTCTCCGCCATCTGTCCGCCTGTCACTGGTTATTCTAAAAACGGTAATAGAAAAAAAAGATAAAAATAAAAGGGGGCATCCATGCTGTCTATAGAAAACACTGATGTTTCGCGGTTTTTCTCGGTCTATCTATTAAGATTATTAATCTTTTGGACCGTGATAGTAATATTTTAAATTTACCTTCATCTCCTCTGGGAGGGAAGAATCCCTTAAAGTGAGAGTTCGACTCAAAACAGCAACACGCACAACCTATAATTCTATTTTAAAAACACATTACATAGAATGTAGTGGAAAAAATAAAGATTATTTTAAATGCCGGTACTTCAAAACAGCGAGTTCAACCGCCGTTTAATCCTATGACTGTAAAGTGTCAAGGATCTCTACAGTTCTATGACCTGATTTAAATATTTTATATTTTCACACAAGTTTCCGAGAACAAAACGCTCTTTACCGTTTTGTTCGTTTCTACGCTTGTGAAACCCTATGCAAACAGACAAACAAACAAAGGAATTTAAATCAGTTTAAACATGAAGCTTAACATAAGTTTCTTTTGAAATCAAAGCCGTATACTTTCATTTTATATGGCTGCCATAGTTTTTATGTGACACAACTGAGCACAAGGCAAGTTGAGAACCACGCTGCTCGAATGTGGATTAGATGATTAAGGCATGGCTTATTCTAACCTACACGAGATGTTCTCCAATCCTCCCATGAGGCCTCTAAAGGTTCAACGACTATTCAACTATAACGACTCGTGTTCACTAAAGCACGGAAGCGTGCACGAATATTAACCACAAACGGTCACCCATCTAATCGCAACCCGCGACCGACGTAGCTCAACTTCGTAGATCGGTTACTGTCTTACGATGCACACAAGCCGCGGGCTACGCGCTCCAATCGTTCGTACAGTTGCACGCATGTGGTAGGTAGCAGCCGCCAGGGTCGGGTAATGGTGTCACAGCGCACCAATGCCACCGGCCCCCTGCGAGATGCATTGCATCGCATGCCGCCATTCAGCGGGCTAGGGATGGCAATTCTTTCTGAAATATATCGATTATTTCTAAATCGATATTTTCTGTCCATGTCTGGAGAATCGATCCACAAAAAAAAGTCTCAAAAATCCATCTTCGAAATATTTTATGCTTTTGGAAATTATTAGCAAGTTACTCGTCCGAAAAAAATACGCGACGAATATATAACCTCTCTTCCTTCGGGAAGTCGGTTAAAAATGAACAATACGAGAAATGTAGCAAAATTATATTTATGATTTGAAAACAAAAAGTAAAATAATTGCAATTGAGAAAATCTAATTTCGATCTTTGGTAGGCAAAAATTGAATTGATTGATTATCAATTACGGGCGATAGACTCATTGCTTAGTATTGATAAACAATCGAAAATAGGTTCATCCAAAAAATCGATTCTTCGTTTGATCGATCTCAGATATCAGCCCTACGATGCGCAGATGGCATACATTGATTGCACGATGACACCTCACTTCGTAACGCCACGCGATCAATGGACTAGCGTTTCATGTGTGCATTTGCATATCTAAACATCTATACAGGTAAATAAATGTATTTGTAATTTGAAAATAAGCTAAAGTTAAGCTTAATTAAAAAAGTCAAAAATCTATTAGAACTATGAAGAGCTTCATCTTTAGGCACTAGTTACTAGGAATAATATATATAAAAGGAAATGAGCCTAATTACATACATTATTACGCGCAGTTTTAATTTACCCACTTCGAACGGGCCGATTAATTTAAAGTTTTGAACAATTATCAAGAACCGATGACAATACACGATTTTATCCCATTCTCTTCATCAGGATCGTCAGGAATCAGGATTAACGATTTTTCTTGTGCGATTTTGCGTGATTTTTAGTTTTTAAACTATGTATAATTATTTTGTGGTATAACATAAACATTACTGGCGGCTTTTTCATTGCTCCAGAGCCTCCGGACCTCCCAAAATCGGCGTTAAAATTGAATATCTTAATTTTAAGTCTATTAAAATTTTATATGTATATGGTAAAAATTCCTAGCAAGATACTTTCAAATATTTTTGAAGTAAAATGTCGTTTTTGTCACTCTCTAAAAATTCATATTTTAGAGTCAAACAGAAATTCGCGCCTAAATTAGTACATTATTTCCAATAAACGTTTAACACCGGCAATTTAAAGCCACAAAGCTTTTAATTTATTGTAATATTATTATAATAAGGAATAACATAGTTAAATATATCAAACAGGTTCTCATTTTATTTATTCCTACA
The DNA here is from genome assembly GCF_041222505.1 of Epargyreus clarus. Classification (NCBI taxonomy): domain Eukaryota; kingdom Metazoa; phylum Arthropoda; class Insecta; order Lepidoptera; family Hesperiidae; genus Epargyreus; species Epargyreus clarus. The sequence goes on from NW_027332212.1 coordinate 14,594,745, forward strand.
AACTAACGACCCCGCAAGGTCGCACATATTTTATTTTGACTTATATTTATTTTATGATTTTTATTACTATATAAATATTGATTTACTATTTATCACATTGTACATCAATACATCATGAAGGCCTTATGTTATATGTTACAGCAGTTCGAGCAGATTAATTTGTAATCCTTCCGAAATGTTCTGCCCGAAGCCCACAAAGGCTTTCGTGGAAACAGTTGTATTTGGTAGCACACGTTGTTAGTGTCAAAACGTCGTACAAATACCCTGAGTGCCCCTGACTATTCTCTTTTGGACTTTGTTCCTCGTAGATGTCCTATACCTAGTATGTTCCTAGTGGTTACACTTTCCTAGTAGTATATTACTATCAGAAAATAGTAGAGATGAATAGGACAGTATAGTAAACTCATGACACCTTACGAAGGTATGTTTTGTTGAAAACGTTTTACTCTTTAATTTATTAAGTTAGGATTAAAACTACTTCGCAACAATCCGCTACAAATATGTATGATGGTATATATTTTAAACCATGCAGTATGTACCACCCTCCCTCCCTCAAGGGATGCGTGCAGATGCAAAATATTGGTGTATATTTTTAATATTTTGCATCTACACGCATCCTTTGAGGGAGGGAGGGTGGTACATGGTTTAAAATATATACATACCATCATACATATTTGTAGCGGATCGTTACGAAGTAGTTTTAATCTTAACTTAATAGCATGGATTTCCGCAAAGTAACGCCTGATGCAATTAACTATCTCTTTAATTTGGACAACCTAAGAATGGTTACCAATTGAAACTAGTAGCGTATGCTGCTTAGTCTGCCTACCATTCGTAATAGTGTAAGGATGTCAATAAATCTATGGCTAGCGGATGGCTATGGACATAGAAAGTTACCAGCCGGTGGTTATATAACCAGGTAATGGGCACATTGGAGCAGGCGACGTGGGCTCAGCGGCGGCCAGCGCGCAAGGTCGCGCCGCTCGCCTAGTTTCCCCATACCTTTAGTCTGAGTATTTGTTCCACTAGGTAACTGTATACCGAATTGGTTGTTCAATAGTTTATTAGTACTAGGTAGTTAGGTAGGCAGGCATACTTTGATTGCTAAATGATAAGTTTCGAATTAGTGGAAACTTGTATGTAACAGCGTCAAATAAAATGACGTTTATCATCTCCATTTCATGAAACACGTGAAAAACAGAATGCAAAAAATAGTACCTATTGGCTATTACCTAATTAGTATCAATTTAAACTTTTATTTTTAAGACCCGCGATCTAATTAGGCAATAATTAAGGCACGTGCGTATTATATGTATACAATGTTCTCAAAGATATATCAACTGTACAATTTACCAACTCACATTTGACCACTGTTTTACAGCCTTCAACCTTTTCGTTCTGGTTGAATTCCGTTCAACAGGTCATCGTGATGATGGACATATAAGGGGAAGAGCAGTCTGGACAACCTATAAAATAAGCGAGCCACGAAACATCAAAAACAGAAGGAATTTTTCACCATGTATTCCGCGTATTTCAACCTTTAGTCACTATGTATTCCAAACATAGCCCCTTTAGCATATCGCCGATTTCAGAAACAAGCTGACCCTTTTTTCCCGATACCATAGCTACGCCTATAACGATGGCCAACCCCATCCATTAACAGAAACCATACAAATCCCAACACTCAGCCACGAGCCCAGCGCAAGGTCGCGCCGTTCGCCAAGTTTCTCCTCACGCTTTGTTTGTTTATTTCTGTCCGGTAGCCAAGCGCCGAGCCGTACCCAACGCCCAAATTGATTATACAATTGTATATGCGACCAATATTGTCTATTTATAACCGGACAACGCTCTAAACGATTGTAATTTAGCGCGGTGATGTGGTGTTAATTGTTTTGTATATTGCTTATGTATCTATGCGGATGTTTCATAATAAAGAGTTGTCTCCTGTGGCGAATCACATGCTAAACGCTAATTGGTCAAAATATGTGTGGATCCTCAAGTGTGTGTCTTTTGTAGAAAAAATAAGGTTTCTACATTTCTATTCACACTATAACATATTGTAATAAGCGTTAATACTTTGAAGGACTTTCAGTAGGTCAAAGAATCAGGCCCTAAAATCGAGATGGGTTAGTTAAAGTATCTTTTTAGTACAGTAAGAGCGAGTAAAGACCTCTATTTTTTTTTTAATTTCGGATAAGATAGCTTCATCTTTGTTTTGCGACGCAATTAGCTCATTCTGGCAACAGTATTAGTACTGGTCCGAGCTGATAAGTCCGAATTCTACAAAAAAATATATAATACTAAAACAAATTCAAGTCTCATATTTTTTCCATTGAATATTTTTCATTGGCAAGGTATGAATAGTTGCACCTTACTCATCGTGACGAAACTGCAATATATCAGCGATCTCTCTGTCCTCCATCAACTAAATGTCAAAATGTTATCAGGAAAAAAATGATATATTATGTTGAATTTAACGTTTAAAGTTACGTTATCACTCTCACGTTTCGTCTCGCGTCCCACACAAACACTTTCACTGTAAGAATCGGTATTAGCCATGACGCCCATGACCGGTCACCTTGCCCAACCGTTACCGGCGCGGGTCAACGCACTTTTTGATACAATTTCTTCACAACGCGATGTTTCCTCACGGCTGTCTCTGTTTTTGTTAGCATATCAATGTGCTGATTAAACATAAACACACTTAGCCCGCAATAAACCTTGACCTCAACTTGCCCAACCGTTACCGCCGGTCAACGCACTTTGAATAACCATTTCTTAACGAATCTCGCTACTGAATTACCTCACCCTTGCGATACTTTAGTATTTTCACAAACATGCAAATTTGGATTAATCATACGCATGAGTATAATCTGCAACAATCCTTGAATGTAATTTATCTCAATTGGTAGCAATGGGTCAACGCACTTTCTGATAGCATCTACATTGTCATAAAACTGTGTTTCCCAACGTTTGCAGTAAATGAAAATTGCACTACATGCCGTATTGCATGCATTGTACCGTAACAATTGATTCGTAACACGTACTTCCACCGCGCATTATCTGCAATAAGCCTTGACCGGCAATTTTGCCCAATCTTTGCTTGACAGTTCAACGCACTTTCCGATAAGATTTCCTTATTGCCTATCCAGTGATTTCCTCCAGCTTCTGTTAGTTTTAGCGATATACATGTAAAGTTGCATGATTATATGCGCTGTTACGGAACGGTCACCGTCCAAATTTTACCATGTTCCATTTGCAACAATGTATGTGTTTACATAATTAATTTACTTTTTTGTTTCAAGTTTGTGTTAACCTGTTTTTGTCTACATATCCACGAGCTGCATCTGTTATATGCAACTGTTATAGATGCCATTATAATAGGATGTAAATCCCATTTGTATTGAAATTTATTTCTTTGTAGAGACGTGGTATTTGATTATGAATTATTTTAATGACCTGTATATTAAACCGACATTTAAAAATAGTTTACTTTTCCTACAAATAAAACCGTCGTATATTGTTATTATTAAAGATTGAACATATCTAGAATTGGGCATTACAAAATAACGAGCGTACCGTCGCCCGCGTCTGGGAGGCTGCCATTCTAATGATCGCTCGCCTTGAGACAGGTGTCTGTAATAACCTGACACACTGGCTCCACGTGACGAATTATTAAGGTTTAACAAAAATCTAGGAATTTATGTATAATTATTTTATTTAATTCCGTGCCAATTAATAGTACATGCAAACTCGAACAATATGAATATCAATCCATATTTTATTCAAAGTTATTTTAGAAAATTCATTTTAAACTACAATAACCAACCAACCAACCAACCAAGAACCTCTCTGCAGTGTATTTAGTTTGTAGCGAAAAATATGTGACTAAGACACAATAGTCATTAGTGGCATCATTCCCAGTTTCCAGTTTCATTCACAAGCACAGTTCAAATTGAGCAATACCAAAGACTCCCAGTGATATGAACAAAATGCGTCTACCCGCGATATAACAATCGAACTCACCTGCTCACGTCTTTATTCTCACTTCTCTTCGCTGTACGCATATCCGTGAGTCACTCTATGGGCTCACTGAAAATCAGCGCCGTGGTGCAACTCACCGTGGCATTAATGCTGAGTGAGTGCCTTTTCCGTATGCAATGTATACATACAAGCATAGGGATATATTGTAACTTACCTAAATAACTATTGTATTTTTATTCTGCTGTGTTGTTTTAGTATGTATCAAGAGTTTTATATGTACCTATATCCCATTCTTTTGTAATTAACTTAAGTAACTTGTAATTGATATGTGTGTGTGTGTACAATGCATTACGTAATAAAGTTATTTCATTTAATTTCAGTTTCACAAGATGTACGAACGTAAAAAATAATACCTATCATAACAATGTTTTTATTTATTTAAGTAGTCATAAAATAATCCTTTTTATATTTGGCGACTATTTAAAATAGATTGTACCAATACAATAGACAAACTATTTCTTTCTTAGCAAACCTTTTTTGCTCTTTTACAGTGACGTGGCCCTTTTATTGTCATTGTCAAACGAGAATTCAAAAGTTAGATCTAAAATTCTATAACCGTAGCCTCAACTACTTTGGGGGTTATTTTCCGAGCACTAAAATCGATTGAGCGACGTTGATGCCGTAAACACATCATAGCAAGATTGATATTACGATGCTTACAAACGATAACATAGCGATTAGGATTATCCTCGTCAGGGCTACTTGTTGCTCGGTTGACATAAACTATTCGCAAGCGTCGTGAACCAAATTTATTGATGATTAAACGTAAATTGAAACCAAACGTAATTTACCGAAGTAGACATGAATTGTGATAAAATAACACGAAACTCACATTCCACAGTGCGCCCAATATTCGTAAAATATATAACAATATATCTTCAAAATGTAACATTTATACATAAATAAAAATTACATACGACGATAGGAAAACATCACCTTCCACTCATTTAAAACCTTTCTTCAGAGATATCCTGAGCCCTGCGATATGGCTCTACATATACGGAGTTAAGTTTATAAGCGATATAACTATACCAGAAGCCCCCCACAAGGAGGCAAAGTTTGCAAACTATTGACGCGTCTGGTAAGGTAACCCCTTTAGCTTATTACAGTCCTGTTCCTTAGCTATGGATATGACATACTTTAGCGTAAGAAAATTATAGGACATGAACCTTACTTATCTATTGCGCATGCAGTAAAGGAAGTGTAGTCAGTAGTTTACATAATAATCTATTGCATTACGTCATACAATTAAAAACGATATCAATACATTTTTTAATGTAAACAACTAACAAGCATTAACAATTAATAAATGTAATATTTTCATCAAAAATCAGCCTTTGAGGTTTGAGTATTCCGTAGTAGGTACAAGCATTTTTTTATTAAAGTAATTTGTTTTCGTATTCTTCTCAAATATCCTTTCATTTGATGAAATTCCTTTCATAAAAAAAAAATTGGTCCGCCATCCTGGAGCGACCATCGAGTTGGGTTTTGAACGATGTCACCAATCTAACTATGCATTGACATTCAAGCCAAAGGTGTATTTCAGCTCGACAGTACAAAGTTCAAGTAATAAATCTTAAAAGTTATCGGATAGAGGAATTTCTATTTTGTTAATTTTTTACTGATTTACTAGTAGTACCTGTGGCAACCCTATCTGTCGATTGTATCGGCATATTCCGTGCGAACGTGATCCACATATTATATCATAGCATGTAGGCACGTTACCACATGGATCACAGTTCTAGATTTTGAAGGTGGTAGAACTCTACGTGATTCGAATGCAACACTATCAATACCCTTTTGTGCCACTGCCTGGATATGGTGGGACGTAGGGAAGCTACGGGTCAGTGATCATTTAGAGCCGAATGTTTTAAAACCTCCCATAAGACTTTTGGTGTGGTTTAATAACAGCTATATAATAGTGCCTCTCCATAAAGCCTGCGAAGCGGCGGTGGACGATACAGAAGATGAGCTTTGGACTAGACGGTGAACTAAAACATCGTAGCCAAACCTGCATTCCAGAGTTCATAAAAAAGTTCTTAAGGATTTGCGAAGTCTACGAGTTCGCGTTTGGCAATGTGCACTATGTGGCCTAACCCTTTCTGACTTTAAGAGGAGAACTGTGCGCAGCTGTGGGAGTAATGGGTAGAGTACGACATAATAGATATCACTAGGCTTTCATGAGTTTGAAGTAACATCACCATCAGACAGAGTACGTATATTTACAAAGACAGATACAGTACAATAATCGCCGGCGTGTTTTGTATGTAAATGTTACGACGCGAGCATTGTTATGTAGTATTTAGGTCTTACGACATTTATAGCTCTTTGTTGATCCACAGTCTAGATCAGTCTGTTACCTCGTTATCTGTTGATCTGAGAGAATGTTATGTACTTTGAATTGAATGATGGATGATTTGAAACATATGACGTCTTTCCACACTTTCATGCTGATCAATAATACTATACCTATTGTCATTATATACAGAGTAAAAGTTTCAAACTATCTCTAAGCGTTGCCTCACGCGAAGACATTTTGCGTCCATTCATTAAGGCACTTCATGAACGCGCGTTTTTGAATGAATTTTGTAATAAAACTTAAGTCTGTCGTCTAATTCGCACATGGCTGGCGTGATAGACTATAGCCTAAGCCTTTTTCTTTGGAATAGGAGACCCATGCTCAGCGTTGAGACACTAACAGATTGATTCTGATAAAGCTCTTGCCCACCAGTTTATTTCGCTTTTATAACTGCTCCAAGTACAATATTACAAATAGGAAGCATCAAATTTTGAAAACATTACATCAGGCTGTGATTTAACTAGTTCTGAAGTTATAGAACTAGTTCTATGTGCACACTACACAAAGGGCGTGCACAGACTGACCGGCCGTAGTTCTCAATGGGGTCGCGCTCCAATGATAAGGGTTACGTCACTTTATCGTGACCCGTTTCGTATCGCGATAGGTACCATTCAACTTCCTCCTCTATCGTGACATGTCAATGACATGACAGAATCGAACGTGAAACGTGTCGAACAGCGTTTGTTGGACACTTCCGACCTTGATGTCGTGCTCCTTTCCTTATTTTTTGTTTATCAAATTGAGGTAGCGACAAGCATACCTAGCTTGGTTACCGTCGCCTAAAGAGATATTGGTTGACGACGTTGGTCCATTGTTGTCAGACTGGAGGTAATAGGTCTCCTTTCAGAGTCAGAAGGGTAAGGCCGTGGTCTACCGCGCTGGCGAACTGCGAGTTGGTAGATTTCACACATCTTTGGGATTTTTTAAGAACTGTCGGACGTAAGTTTTCTTACGGTGTTTTTCTTCATCGATATAGCAAGTGATCATTAATTTCTAATAGGCATATAACTGAAAAATCAGATACATGTGTGTGACTCGAACCTCCGATACCTCGACTGAGAAACCCAATCCATTCGCCGCTGAATGTATGTACCAAACAGAAATAAAGTCCTTCTTGAGATCGGCCGCAGATGCGTTGTGTAGACGAGACATACGTCTCGTGTGAACCCTTTGAACCATAAGCCATAGCAACTTAATTCTGCTTAGAGCCGGCAAAGCGTTGCCCCTATCAAGCGAGAAGGTCTTAGCTTAGCTCGCATAACTACAACTGCATACACAACTTACTTAGCTTCCCGTTTAGTTTACATAGCTTTAATGAAATGCTCTCTACCCAATAAAATACTGTTCAAACAATGTTCCGGGTATTGCAACTGACGTCAGTTAGCAAATAATTGAATGAAAAGGAATGCACGTTGTTAAACGTTTAGCGAAGGTCATTGTCCTTTCTCTGCAACAGTTTTGAGTTATATTAGATATTAAATCTTTGTCATCGACCTTTAAGTTTTATTTTAACTCCTCATGATTTAGACAACTCAAATTTAACAAATAGACGTTTTTCGTCCTTGGAAATAATAAAGATTTCTAAAAGTGGAGAATATTGCAAGGAGTAACATGTAGGAATTTCGGATTTTGACTTTAAATATTACAATTTGAAGACACTGTTTTAATATAAACAATCTCAAGCAGATATAATGTACAATTATATACGTACTGATAACTTGTCAATGTCATCTCAATTTGTTGATAAATATACCAATTGAGAGCGGCAATTGGTCCAATATCCCAATTCCCAGGTTCCTTGACAACGGGCACATGTCGATACCATTACACGAACCTTTTTTATACGCTACATACTATCAAATGAGCTTGACAATTTTTTGTATAATAGAAATTGAAAAAAAAATGATCTTTGCAGGCAAAAATGGGTACATTTATTAATTATTAATAACAGGGTTTCCAAGGATAGGTCACATTTAAGAGTTCTTATACAATAGATATCGGTTTTATCCTCAATCCCGATATGTACTAGCATGCAATAAAATAAATATGATTCTTATTTAAATTATTTCCATGTAACATTTAAAGACAGCTATTATTACTTGCTATTCACTTAATAAAAACCAGACCATTACTTAGAAATTATAATTAATTCGGGCATGTAACATTTTGCAGGAGGCGTTATACATAAAAATCCATCATTATAAGAATATTTAATTTCGGTGATTTGTGCAGTAATGTTGTAACTTTCTTATATTTTTTTTATAGAATTTTAGAAAAGGATTTTATTTATTGCTTAAAAACACATAAAAGTAATTTAATACTATAAGAACTTCAACTAAAGTTATAAATTTTAGAAATTCTACATTATTTGAGGCATGTACATGTATTGACATTCAAAAAGCGCTCTGTGAAGAACCTATTTTGAATAAAAAAATCGATTTGATTTGATTTGAAGTTTGAATGATACCAAACATCTTAGCGCCGAGTACCACCACGAGTGATCACTAGCGTTTAGCGTTAACCGGGCGATGCGTGCGACCGGCGTCGCCCGCGGCCGCCGCGCCGCAACGCGGTCACCCGGTGGCCCGGTTGCACACTTGCGAGCTTGCGACGCTGAGACAACCGCCGTGTTTGCACTAGCTAAGCTTCTATATTTTTTGTCAATTGAACCGTGTGAAATGTGTCAGGAATAGACAAACGTTCATCATTAATCACTCTATCAGATTTTAGCCTACGGAAGATCAAAATTTGACAATTTGATTGGCTTAAATTATCAAATGTCAATATTTAATAAGCAAAACATTAGATCGATTTATCAATAATTACGCGCGTGCAGTTTGAATTGAAACATACTTAATTGGGATAATTATTAACTGAACGGATCATTATAATTAAAACCGCCAACATGCATAAATTAACAAACGTAGATGGCTAGATGCAGATACAAAAGATGTTTTTATCATTAACAATTAGGTACTAACAATTGATGCCATATTACATTTAACGTAATTGACGCTAACTTCAAAGATTGTACAAATCAATATAAGTATGGCATAAGACACAAATAATACCAACACACATTGCAACGACAATGCATACTTAAGCATCTTTAATAGCAGGCAATTCGCACTCATATCCGTATGACACCTTTAGAAAATCAGTTGTCACGTAGGCGAAGCGGTTGTGTAGGGACCTTTAGTAAATCAGCTGTCATAGATGCGGCGAAATAGTTGGTAGGTACATAAACAATCGAGAGGTTAAGCGACGCGTAAACAATTTCGCAACCAGCCGTTTGCTAGTAAATTCTCGGTAGGGCTGTGTCACTAATGTACTGTTCTATTTGAAACATTTTCATATTATACCTGAGTGGAGATTAATTTTACATTTCATTATCAATCTGATTAAACGTTAATGTTTATGTTACACATTCCATTTAATCTCATGTCTAATCGATTATAGTCCCACTGTTGGACGTGGGACCCTCACAAAATAACCTCACACAATAAGAGGTTAAGTTCAGACTCCACTACACTGGCAAAGTGTGGATGAATAGATTTCACATGCCTTTGAGGACTCTGTGGCGATATACCTGTAGGAAACCTCCGTAGGCTTTGTTACGATGTCTCCCTTCTCGTTGAAAAATGTAATAATTAATTCGAATACGAATTCGAATTAGATACTAAAAAGCTCATACAAAATTTATCATTAAGTAGGCTTCGAGGTCTACTAATCTACAACCTAGGAATTAGCACAACCCTAGAACAGGTATGCAGGCGACAGCGAAATATGTCTTCCAACTACAAATTAATACATGCCACGGGGCCACGACTCTCTCGCTTATGTAACCCGGCCGGTTAGTGCTCTATGGCGCGCCGGGCCGGGCCCCACGGCACACATTCGGAATAAAAAGCTAAGAAACGCGAAGTTTCTAGTTACTTTGTTGCAAGCGCGGATTTATTGCTTCTTGGTAGAACTCAATCGGCTTCGAAACGTTTGGTGGATGGATTGTTTGTCTACGGTTGAAAGTTTCTGCGCTGGTAACAGCTTTGAGTCTGAGTTTGTGTGTGAAGCATTTTCTGTAGAACTGTTAGACGTTAAAAGTACACTGTTGTTTTGCCGTACGCATTGCACATGGTCTGTAATAGCACTAACGTTTTAAGTCCACTGTTAGATATGGCTCCCAATTTTATAAGGATGCATATGATAATGACTTTTTACTGGGCTGTGTGTGGTCATGACTATAGTTAATGAATAACTTTGGCTCTTCTTCTAGATGTTATGTACAATCTCTCCTACGCACCAGCGGTTAACCGCGAGAGCAGATAACCGCGCGGCTAGCCGCTTTTCCACTTTAATATGCAACAGCTTGTTTTTGTTCGCACTTAACCGCGACAAATGAAGAAGAGATGCTAGCTGCGCGGCTAGCCCCCTCCGCGGTTAACCCCTAGTCAGTAGGAGGGGTTGGGCCATTGACGATCAATCTACCCAATGGTTACCTACCTACCAAACAGAAATTGTGGCATAGATTTATTAATTAATAACGGGCATTAACATTTGGCGCAATGCTAAATTGGTGTGACGGTGGTTTCTCCGGACTCGAATAACAAAGAGCTCTAAGTACTATATTCACTTAACGAAATGAAACTTAACGAATAAACTATTCTTAATTTCCATCCACTTATCCATAAATCCTTTAACTAAGGGTATAATATCAAACACCTCCGTTAATTTAATAGGCGAGCTTAAAAAGATACTGGTTGATTTAACCTAGTTTTGGATTACTGGAGCACATGAAAATGATCGACAGTAATTACTGCCAACCTATATTTACGCAGACAAGAGTTAAATTACGGCTAAATATATTCAGAATAGATAGGCCGTAATAATACGATATGTTCCTAAACACTAATAAATTATTCAACGCCAGTTTCCTTAATTATATATCGTCGGTTTGGTTATATACAAGTGTACCTTGTAACTGTAAGGGCTGAAGAGTTCAATTAAGAATACAGCAGCCTTAAAGATTGCTGTTTTATACGAAGAAGGTGATATGAAGATACCGCAGTAAAAATTAAATATTTGACTTTGAACACTATTTATCCAGCGTCTGCGTTACATTGTAATCGACTCCCTATAGGAAAGATGTTATAGATATATTCGTAGTGTATAATATATGTTTAATATCGACTTTTCTTGAAAAATGGCAAAAGTTAAAGGGGGGGTCTTCAAGAAACCGCTACATTTCGGTTTATATTTTATGTAATACGTAGACACTTTAAATTTCCATAATACATGTACTTCTATAACTGCTATAATAAGAAATACTAAAAAATAGGAGATACGGAACCATAAGTGTGACAGCTTGACTCACACTAAGACTTGGTCAATTTTATTATGTATGATACATGTTGTGTGTACTTCCTTGTAATCCTTTTTATTCTGAGAGGAGGCCAGTGGCAAGCAGTGGGACAGTAATGGGTTGACGACGACTACATGTTGTGTACATTCTTGTTAATTTAGGCCTGCTAACTAGTTTAAATACGCAAGATAAACATCAAGAGGGTTACGTCCCTAATCTCGCCGCGCAAACAGTTACGGCATTAGCATTAAATCATTGGCGGGTTGCGGCGCGGTGAGCAGGTACTAAACCCACAACTAATGTCAATACAATTGTAACTGTAACGGGTGTCGGCAGAGCTAGATGCAGGCTCGTTATCTCGCCGTATCCGATTGTAAGTGTAATGGGCTACTAGACTCGTTTCTGTGTCAAGTGTTTGAAAACTGCGTAATTGGTTATATTTTAACTAGTATTTTGGTTTATATGAAACTAGATTTTACCCGCGGATTCGCTCGTGGTTAGAGATTTTTATCTATGCTTCGGGAATGATACTCTTTTTCGGTATAAAAGGTCCCCTGTTTTCTTTTGAAAACCTCTGAAAACGTGTGTACCAAATTTCATGCCAATCGTTTTTGTAGATGAAGCGTGAAAGTGTAGCAAGCAAACAAACACACATTCGGCTTTATAATATTAGTTAGGTTTACGAAGTTAGGTGTCAGTAGGTTTTTTTTTTATAATACAGGAGAACCAAACGAAAATACAGACGCAAGATAAACATCAAGAGGGTTACGTCCGTAATCTCGCCGCGCAAACAGTTACGGCATTAGCATTAAATCATTGGCGGGTTGCGGCGCGGTGAGCAGGTACTAAACCCACAACTACTCGTAATGTCAATACAATTGTAACTGTAACGGGTGTCGGCAGAGCTAGATGCTGGCTCGTTATCTCGCCGTATCCGATTGTAAGTGTAATGGGCTACTAGACTCGTTTCTGTGTCAAGTGTTTGAAAACTGCGTATTTGGTTATATTTTAACTAGTATTTTGGTTTATATGAAACTAGATTTTACCCGCGGATTCGCTTGAGGTCAGAGATTTTTATCTATGCTTCGGGAATGATACTCATTTTCGATATAAAAGGTCCCCTGTTTCCTTTTGAAAACCTCTGAAAACGTGTGGACGAAATTTCATGGCAATCGGTTTTGTAGATGAAGCGTGAAAGTGTAGCAAGCAAACAAACACACATTCGGCTTTATAATATTAGTAAGGTTTACGAAGTTAGGTGTCAGTAACTTTCTTTTTATAACACAGGAGTAGCAAACGAAAATACAGACGCAAGATAAACATCAAGAGGGTTACGTCCCTAATCTCGCCGCGCAAACAGTTACGGCATTAGCATTAAATCATTGGCGGGTTGCGGCGCGGTGAGCAGGTACTAAACCCACAACTAATGTCAATACAATTGTAACTGTGACGGGTGTCGGCAGAGCTAGATGCAGGCTCGTTATCTCGCCGTATCCGATTGTAAGTGTAATGGGCTACTAGACTCGTTTCTGTGTCAAGTGTTTGAAAACTGTTTACTTGGTTAGATTTTAACAAGTAATGTGTTTTGTATGATAGTCATTAGTTATGTTATAACATAGAAGTGGCAAACGAACGGGTAGTCTGCCTGATCGTAAATGGTCCCTGTTGCTTCGGGACATCATTATTAGGTACATGATGTCGTGAAGCAGCACGTTAAATAGGATTTAAGTGCTATCTGAAGTGACACTTTGTTCGAAAACCTAAAGCCTAAGTAGGAGCTAGTTAGCATTATCAGACGGACAGATAAGAAGACGACAGAGGCTAAGTACCAAGTAGGGGTACCAAATAGGATTGGCTTTACCCTTTGGATACGGAACCCTAAAAATATCAAACTTATCCATTATTAACCACAAGTATCCACTATTGGATGTTATATATCTAAAACGTACTTAAACAAGCATAAACAAGATTGTGGGGTGCCGTAACAATGTAACAGTAACAGAAACAATACATTCAATTGCCATTCAATAAATACAGTTGCAACGAGCACTGGAAAATCACGAGCGAAATCCATAGAACTATTGTGATTACGTTTGTTCTGAATTTAGTAAATAAGCTTAGTAGTAGCAAATTTAATTCGCTACTAAATCGCTCAAATAGACTTAGCTTATTAAATCTTTTATATTGATTCTGATGTGCGCATATTTAAACGGCTTGTGTAGATCGTATGTATAATGTTAAAGAATGTTGGGCGCAGTTGTTATTATTGGACAGCTGCAGTTTGTAGGATAAGGGAAATATACTTTTTTAGAACTTAATCTTCGGTGGTACTAACGTATCTGTTGGCTACCTCAGGTGGAAGTTATCTTATGTAGGATTGGTGACAGATGGCCGTGGACGTCCAATGTCCATGTCACACCCGTACCGGTAGTTGTTGATGGCACTCCTCTCGAAGTTGTTGACGAGTACAATTACCTGGGACAAACGATCCGGATGGGTAAGTCCAACTTTGAGAGGGAGGTCACTCGAAGAATCCAACTCGGCTGGGCTGCGTTCGGGAAATTACGGAGTATCTTCTCGTCCAAAATTCCTCAGTGCCTGAAGTCGAAATTATTCGAGCAATGTGTGTTGCCAGTGATGACCTACGGCGCCGAAACGTGGTCCTTTACTGTAGGCCTAGTTCGAAAGCTCAGAGTCGCTCAGCGTGCTATGGAGAGGGCTATGCTTGGTATTTCGCTACGAGACATGATTCGCAATGATGAAATCCGTAGACGAACTAAGCTTACCGACATAGCTCTCAAAATTAGCAGGCTGAAGTGGCAATGGGCCGGCCACATCGCTCGGAGGACCGATAACCGGTGGGGAAGGAAGGTCCTCGAGTGGCGACCACGCGTAGGTAAAAGGAGTACAGGCCGCCCCCCGACCAGGTGGACTGACGACCTAAAGAAGACCGCGGGAAACCGTTGGCTTCAAAGGGCACGGGACCGGTTGGAGTGGCGCCAATTAGGGGAGGCCTATGTCCAGCAGTGGACCTCAAAAGGCTGATGGATGGATGGATGGATGGCCGTGGACGTTAGTAGACTCTTACCATCATGTGGACTGCATGCTCGTATGCTAATTACATTACCTTTTCGGGGGCCTTATGTTCTCTATATAATCTTTAATTAATCCCACTGCAGGGCATTGACATTCCTGTTTCCAAAAGCTGTGGAGAATAAACCGGGTTCAATGCGGGTTGATAGAGGATAATAAAATCAACAAACCCAAATTCTAATATTACCAACTACATGAATTGTAGGTTTTAATACAAATCAAAGACCAAACCAATGCGTTTACAATCACTACAAGCATAATCCCTTTATTAGTTTCCTACAGCGAGTGCGATAAACACCGATAACAAGCTTATAACAATCTCGTGGAATGCACACTATACAACTGAACAATTAAGTGAACACGGCAAACAATTGCTACAAATCTATATGTAAGGCAATATGCCTATAACGATTACACGTTCTGAATCCCTAATTTTTTTTTTTTTGTGAATGTTAAGCATCCTTAAACACATTATGCATCCACGAACTAGCGCTAGTGGATACCTACTAATAATGCTTATTAATAATCGATCTATCAAATTTTTACTTTTTTCTGGAAAAAAATGTAGGTAGGTAATGGAAAAGAATATTCCAAAGGTAGTACTTAAATGTAAAAAAAATCCTTCTCATCCGAGAGGAGACCCGTGCTCAGCAGTGCGATAGTAAAGGGTCGATAATGATGATGATTGGAAAAGAAAATCCGACTTTGAATAAAAACATTAATTACTATTACTTAATGTATAAAAGTCTACTGAAGCGAAGTCGCGGACGGTAGCTAGTACATACGTAACATAGAATGACTCACACACGCAGTTGTAATCTTGGTAACTGTGCAGGCAGTGTTACAGACGATCTAGAAATTCTAGAATGTTTAACGATGTAGCAAGATTGACATTAAAACCGTGTTCCAGATTCAGCTTACTGAAACATTTGGAATATTTTTCAGCTTACATTTAATAGGTACAAATGTTTGTTTGTTTTAAATTTCAACATTTTTGAAAACCAAATTTATGAACTGCATAATAATATATTTTACTTATAATAATAGTAATAGTTTAATTCTTTACAAAAGAAATAAATGGCTGTGACAGACGAACGGACAGACATGGATCATGTTCCTGTAAGAGTTGAGATTTTTTTTGGAAGCACCCTAAAAAGTGGTTTGAAAAACCAACTTGAAAAAATTCCTACAACATTTATCCTGTATCCTGGTTTCCCTACAAAATAACAACACAACAACAAGTGTTGTTAAAGCGGCACCTGAAGGAGAGGGTGGACGTGCCGGAGTGGCCGTCACGCGAAAACATTTGCATTTTGTTTACATATGACACAAATATGATGTTTGAACCTGTATGCATGATGTTTATATATAAAATCCCGCTTGTGTATGTTTGTATCCGCAGAACTATAAAAGTAGTCAATTTGACTTGACATTTTTGCACAAGGTTGCATTTGGCATGTTTTTAAATAAAACAATCCACGACAATGGCTGCCTGAACCCCAGAAAAGCGCGACTGGGTTGCGACAGTAAAATATAAAACCTATAAATATTAACTTGTATTGTTTCTTACGCATGTGTGTATAAATCTTGTGAAGTTGTGGAGGAGTTCACCAGACTAGATCCGTTACCTGAAACGAAAAAATGTTTATTAGATTTTTATTAGACTAGAAACTAGAACTAAGTCTCCTCTCAAAATGAGAGAAGTTTGGGTCATAGTCCACCGCGCCCGACAACTGCGGATTTATAAAATTCACACAACATTGAGATTTTTTTAAGAAATCTTAGGCACACTGTTCCCTTACGATGTTTTCTTTCACCGTTTAAGCTAGTGATAAATAATCAATGTCTAATGAGCAAATAAATTAACGGGAGAGATGTGTCTGGGATTCCAACTTCGGCTCCCCCGATGTACATTTTTGTCTTGTCTAATAAACAAAATTAAATAATCCTAAGAAATATCCATCCCTGATCTAGGCATGGCTATTGTGCCTATATACCGTCTAAACATACGTCTTCACCAAAGAATGTTATCACAATGTATGTACTAATTAATATTTACAAACGGCTGCAATTAAACGCGGCAATGGTTATCTGCTTCACTTCCTGTTCCTGTTCCATTATTTGATACGTCAATATTATGTTATCAATAAATTGTGAGCACACAATATTATTGATAAACTATTTTCTTCCCGCGACTTCGTTCGTGTTGAGGACACTAATATAATTATGTAAAGCATAAATTATTTACATAAATAAAAATCACAAATCACAGCACAGCCTACTCGCTCAACTATTGATTTGTCCCATAATATTTTTAAGCTAAATATCCAAAATTTTTAGTATTTTTTTAATGTTTTGGGTTACATACATTTACAATTATCCTTACGCTAGTTTAGTTTATTTTACACTTATTTTTTGCTAGAATTTAGTTAGTTTATTTAACAAGAATTTAAGGTTTCGAAGTTATCATAAGAAAGAAAGGACATACGTACATATAATCCGCCATTTAAATAGATAGAATGTTTATATTTACTTAGGGCAATTTTTTTTTACCATAAGCCATAATTTCATGGTTCTTGTTTGCCTGAGTACATAATTCCGACTCTACAAGGATCATCATTGCAATAATTTCGGCAAATAAACTCATAAGATGACCTAGATTTTTGTGACTTTTCCAAAAAATCTGAAGCCATTCTTATTTGTTTTAGTATACCCAATTAGCCATTTTTGTTGTAGTACCTACACTATTTTATGTGCTTTTGTGTAGTTCTTCTTATGCAGAGAAAGGCCAGTGCCCGGCGGAGAGCTACAAACGAATTGCAGTGGAGCTAATTGGGCTAAACCGCTTCATGCACTGTTACTTACATAACGTTATTTGATTTCACATTTTAACTTTTACTTTGAAACTCCTATTTCTTATCCTGCAGCGTTATTAAGAGCCGAGCTCGTGATAATCACCGGTAATGGCGTGTAATTCTAGCTCATTGCTAGTAAAAGAGGAAGAAAAGTGACGTAATATAATTTCCTTCCGCAGCTTAAGTTTTGATGTCTGGATAACTCACTTAGTTCGTGGCTTAAATAACATTAAGCTTTAAATCAATTTTGGTTTCAAAGTTGAGTAAACCTATTATAATTTTTCGTGTAAAGAACTAGCAGAGGCAAAGTTATATGCAGTATTCAAATTAGAATTTTGCTAGTTAGAATACACAGTAGTACGCCATTTCTTATAATTCTTAAAAGCTAATAATGTAATATTTGTTTCTATAATTCTCGCACATTTTAAGGGGACACACTAGGTAGACTAAGGAATTTGTGGGAAAACGACCGACAACAGTGCATTTTATATTTCAGGTGGTCAAAGTATAAAATGTAATAAAACATATCGCCGGCCTTGCTGCGAGCTATGTTCACTTGTAATATAATTATACGAAATTCATCAGAGTCTAGAGAACTGTAAATTTTACCCTTTATCTAAAATCACAGCAACAGGCATCAAATTATGGCATCGCAAGGCACGAAGTATGTATTTACACAAAACATTCATGATATAAATTAATAAGACACTCGATGCAATGACAATCAACCTACCACTCAAACCGAACCGGCGATCAGGGGTCGAACCGGTCGACCCCTGATCGCAGTCCCGTGACTCGTTGCGAGCTTAATCATCAACATGAGACTGGTGACGTACACAAGACTGATCAGTGATTATTAAAATTTACACATAATACACCCTTCGTCACCCTTAGTCATAAAACATGGATCCTTAAGCATTGTATTTAAAGGTTCTTTGATTGCGATGCAATGATGTTATTGAATTTCAAGGGTACACACTTAATTTGGCATATTCTAAAGTTAGTCTTCAAGGGTACAAAATATTTTTTTATTTTATAAGTACCCCTGCGGTTTGGTATGAAGAGTCTGGCAAGACTTACAGGATGCATCCTATCTTAGTGTCTATCAACACATCTCTGGCAGATCTTAGAACATTTCAACTGATATTCCATTTGAAATGAGATAATCATTTCACCGATCAGATTAACTGTATTGTCTTAAGTATTCACATCCTATTTATCCATTGTCACAAATCAACTCAAACTTATCTTACAATTTAAATCTTTGTAAACACGTGACCATACGTGTGAAGTGAACGTAGCACGTTTGCCACTTTATTCACACAAGAAAAGTAAAGGTTAAATGAAGCCATTTTATTCTCCCATTATTCTTCATAATGGTCTCCATTGACATGGAAATAGAATCGTAAATCGTACCTCGCGTCGCCGTGCAACTATGTTGGAAGTACTTTACAGCAGTCCTGACCATTAATCGAACCTTAGTTGAGGCAGGTCAGTTTAGTTAAGCCAAT
The DNA here is from genome assembly GCF_041222505.1 of Epargyreus clarus. Taxonomy (NCBI): domain Eukaryota; kingdom Metazoa; phylum Arthropoda; class Insecta; order Lepidoptera; family Hesperiidae; genus Epargyreus; species Epargyreus clarus. Next base: position 14,613,966 of record NW_027332212.1, read on the forward strand.
AAATAATAGTGAACACACATAGAACTAAAGGTACGGTTACAGGTTGTTAGCTCGATCTTTTGTGTCTCTGAGTGTATAATATGTAGATTCGCAAACTTATAATATAGAACTACAGAGAATAGGTTTTCAAAAGTTTAGCTGCAGTGAATAACTTCCAAAATTGGATCCCCAAAAAAAAAAATAAATAAGCACACGTGTTCTACAGCAATTTTATTGAATCGGTAATAAAATAAGGTAATTAAGAATCAAGGAAATACAGGTTACACAGACACTAAATGACATAATTATGTACATATTGAATGATTATTTCGTTAATTTGGTACAGAAACAAGGCTCCATATAAAAATTGTTAATAAACGAAGAGGAATAAAGCTTTTAATTATCACAGAAAAATGTTATGTTATCCTTGACATCTAGTCCCAACGTAGTGCATTGATTATAATTATATCATACGCGTCGTTTCAATGTTTTTTAATTTTAAATTAAATACTTAGCAAGCATTGGCTACCCTCCTAGTGCTGCTAGGATACTCGGGCAAAAAGGTATTTTGATATCCTATATTTTGACAATTATCAAAATATTTATAAAAACATTTTTTTACAAAAAAGTAGATAGGCGACTGAACCAACACAAACGAAAGCAAGCCACGAACAAACTTTAAAACATACAAATTACAACGGAATGTCCAAAGGAAAGTGTTCAAAAAGTAGAAAGCGCGGCGTTGCTCAACGTTTAATCACATATTAGTGATAAATGGCAAATCTGTCGTGTTAACGGGCGCGAGCCGTGAGCCCGACGGCGCAGTAGTAGTGTAGAAAGGTCGCGTTTACGTAAGCGGCGAAAGTGAAACGACGCGCGCTCAGGAACGTCTTAAGGCGAAGATTAGATTGAGCTTTGAAGATATTTTTATTTAAAAGGGCCTAAACAGCCTTAAGATGGTAGATGTATTGCAGCTGATAACAACATGACACATAACAGTAACAGAAGTCTCACTAATAGAAGTCACATCTGAAGTTGAACATACATTAGATACTTTATTGTATCTAAGGAGTAAGTCGGAGCTTCTAATTTCAGGAACTACAATGAATTCGTGGATTAAATACACTATCAATCGATAATTATATACACGATAATTTATTAAGAAAAGTTGGAGGCTAATATAATCAAGGAAAAAATCATCATGGGGGAGGTAGCGTCATGTTTTGAAATTTCTATTATAAAAAATACTTTCCGTTTCAAGGATTTAACTTTAGCTAAACTTCAACGTATACTAACAATAAAAAAACTAACCGTTATCATAAGGAATCTAATGTATTTGGTCATTAGGACAATACAACACACCAAAGTGGAAAATATTTTTCAAATGCAAATTATCTAATACATCACAAACGGCCACAAACACATGGTGTTGGTGAAATTTTGCCTTGAAAAGCGAAAGGTCCGCGTCAGAGCGGGCAGAACCAGTTCAAATCGAATCTACCGAATGAAAGTGGCTTTGGGATGACTTTAGACCTGAACTAGCGTGATATTGAATAATTTGATGGCATACACATCCCGTAAAAAGGTTGAGGAAAAGTTGTAATGACGAATATTATGACGCTGATTGATTTAATTTACTCTGGAATGCAGTAGACGGGCTTGCAGTCTAATAGTTCTTATATGGCACTGCAGCTCATAAATACATAACCCCCAATAGATAAAACAAGAAATTGTTTTTTGTTCGGACCTCAAATTCAGAGATGATCAAAATTAATCTCAGGTTTAGCTACATCCCTGAGGTCTCATTGAAACTAAAATAAGTCTCAGTTAATAAGATCGTGTAAATACCACGCTTAAAGAGCAAAAGGACCATCCTTTGGCTTGAAAATAGATCACATCGGATCGATTTACAAAGACTAATTGAAATAGACAGACCTAAACTATTAAATGATTCACCAGTACAATGATATTTTTTGTAAGTTCAAATTAAGACAGACATATGGACACTTTAAACATGCAATGGTGGTGAAATTCACCTTGAAAAGCGAAAGGCCCGCGTCACTGAGCATAACCAGTTCACATTGAATATACAAAGGAAAGTTTCGTTATGAAGATGTAATTGAAATAACTATTCAAGATTATTATGAATTGAAATTGAAATGTTTTGAAATATGTTTTGCTAGTGAAATTCACCTTGAAAGACGAAAAGACCAACCAGTTACGCGTAACAACAACAAAAAGTTACGAAAACGCAAAACAAGTTAGCAACCAGTGAAAAATGAAAGTGGCTTTGAAGATGTTTCAACACATACAGGCTTTATAAATCTTAGATAAAGGCAGATGGCCCAGCATAAGTGTTTCTGGTGAATCTACCTTGAAAAGCGAAAGGAATACGTATACTACTTACAAGTATAAAATACCAGCGAACCACCCATCATTCCGACAATACAGTCTTATTGTCGTGGGAGTCATTGTTTAAGTTCGGCTCCATCAAAGTTTTACTTTCTAATTGTCCTTTGAAACAAGCTTTATGTATAAACAATTGTCATCCAGAGGTTACATGGACTATTCTCGTCATTAGCAGTAGTCTTCTCCGCTTCTGCGTGATATTCTATTAAGCGTAAAGTAGATGCTCAATTTTCTTTCAGGTTTGACTTACAACAGACTGAAATTTAACTCCAAGAAAATGTAGTATTTTACTTTTGAGGCCACTTTATTCTAAGATTGTGTTAGAGCATTCCGCTAGCTCCGTAATTCGTGTGTCATCTAATAATGTAACAATTACTGCACGATCATATTACACATTTCCAGAGATTAGGTACAAGTACGTTGTTAGTTGGGATTACTACCAAGCTTGTTAAAGAGTTATCCACATAGCGACAAACTTTGTATGCTTCCTAAACATCCAGTGTCTTCTACTGTACGGTTCAGCAAAAATCCATTTTTACAGAAAATATGCAAAACAAATCGAATAACAACATTACCACGTGGGTGCTGGTGAAATTCGCCTTGAAAAGCGAAAGGCCTTTATCACATACCTGCACAGTAGCAGCGAACTAGTTCAAGTCGACTGGAGGAAAGTGCCTTCAAACGGCGAGGACTTCGTCACAGACACGCCCACTGTCATTGTTCTACATCGGCCGCAATACGAAAGTTGGCTTTCTAGATATTGAAAGGGCTAATTTATAGGCTGTTTATGAACTTGTTCTATGAAGTTACTAATTATGCCGTCGTACTACCAGTTAAACGAGCGTGCGTGTGGTCTGCTAACATCTGGTCCGAAAAATGTAACCACACCACTTACGCGAGAAGTAAGCAAAGAGTAGTTCCTAAGTGCAGACTTTATTGGAGATTTGGATAATAAAGGATTTCTAAGGATTGGCGTTACAGATCCTTTATGAGCATAGAAATATTTCCCAGTCCTTCACTTTCAGAAGGGACCGGTACCTATTGCTAAACCCACTTTAAAAAAATCGGCAGCTGGGAAGTGTACCGTGTATTATCCCAGTTAGTGGATTCAAGCCAAAGTTTGAATAGTCCTGCAGTAGTGGATCAATATAAAACCCGGTCAGCAAAACTAGTCAAGTGGTATTGCAGTTTTTATTGGCTGAAACTTTTTCAATATTCCTACCAATAAAAAGCGTTTTCATAGTATGTTCAATAGTAAAAACTCGTTGTAGAGTACGAACAACATAGTCCGCAAATGGCAAGTTACAAGTAAACAAAATAAAAATACAATAAAACTTGTAAATAATAAGCAAGTGGAAAATTTTGATAAATTTAAATGTAAAGTTATGACAATTATTCTTTTATTTTTCACATAAAAATATTATATAGATCCCATAGCCATAACTACATAAAATCTAAGTGTATGTGTCTATTTTCGAGGACGGAAGAATAATGAACAATGTACCATATGAACCATCTTATTCACATTGTTCACGAATTCAAAAGTATTTTATATAGATGATTCACACAACCTGATGTAATGTATTAAAATTAACTGATTTCATACAAATCATGTGTATAAATGAGCTCATACCTATCACTTGTTTTATTGTCAGCACATATGAATGTCATGTCATGAGTTTTTATTCCTTGTCACTTAAGGCAGCTCACATATTTTGCACCTAATTAATATTAACAAGTGACAACTTGATTTTCTAGTATATATTGATACGCCACTTAAAGTTTGTATGAAAAATGGTTGGCATTCAAAACATTTACAATAATAATACAAACATACAAATATATTTAAAACAGCTGTCTGTTTAAGTTCGTTTCGGATCATAGTTATATTTATTGGTGGATACTTAGTCTCAAAGAGGATATTTTACCCGACTGTGCGATGCAAAGTAGGGTAATATATTTTCAGTGAATTGCACGTATGTACAAATGGTAGCGCAGAGAAAGACGACTTTTCAAGTCATAGAAATTACACATATTCAAGTGAAATTACATTATAGAAAGACATTTTTAATTTTTATTTAAAAGACATAATACATATACAAATATAACTAATACGTCATCATTCCAAATAGGTACCTTTATCAGTCCATGAAAACTAGAATGGTGTGAGCAAAAACAAGAAAAGCAAAAACAAATACTGACTGCCGTGTGTGAGATCAGCCTTTAATTTATGAATGGTGATAACCGTTTTATAAGTTTAATGGTGACTCATTGAGCGCAGTTAGCGAAGGACAGAGACATGCAGTTTATATCTGTTCACTAACTGTATCAGAATTTGCAGTTTCTTATCGTGTATCTCACTTACTCTATTTTATCATGATTTAGCAGTTTATATCGTAATATAAACTGTTAACTTGTTAAAACAAGACCTCGATTGCCACCTTCAAATACTTTTTTATGATGTAAAATCATTTGTGCAAAATTTTCTTAGACCTATTGCTGTGTCTATGAACTCTCCGTGTTTAGTAAATATTTTTGTTAAATTTAATAAGAAACTAGATGTTGACCTGACATTTGAATTTTGACCTTACTTTTAGTAAGTAAGTAAGTAAGTCAATATCAAAGTAGTAAAATTGAATTTGAATCTGAAATCAGATCTTTATTTGTTAAATTAACACGTTTATGTACGAAGTGGTCCAGCAAATACTTAATTTATGTGTTTTTTAAACTTATAAATAATTATAGTTAAAAAACTAAAAATCACTCTATCGGTCAAGGAAAATCCCATCGCGATGAAGAGGATGGGACAAAATTATTAAATACGTGTATTGTCATCGGTTCTTGATAAGTGTTCAACATTTTAAATTAATTTGACCGTTCAAAATGAGCAAAAATCTTTCTTAAAGATTCCGTTACATACAAGTCAAGCTAATAAAAGTGTGGTACAAAGGAGAGATTTTGTTTGTCTTTTCCAGTCAGTTACTAGTAACAATGATAAAACAACCAATAGTCAAACAGAGATAGGCTTCAATATAAAGTTACATTAACCTTCGAACTGCAGTGTTTACAAAAAAAATATATTATGTCTCGCATACTAGCCTTGACAAAGAATTCAAATGTGTTTGACTACGAACTGGCAATATTTAGTTAGTTTTACGACTATAAACCTTGTTCAAACTGTGAAGTATGTTGTTAGTGTAGAAGATTCTATCTTTTCCTATTTAACTGTCTCTGTTCAGTCATATATGCAGACGATTGCGAATTAATATCTCATATTAGAAATAATTCCCAAACTCTACACAGGATATCTAGAAGAGAGTTTTTAAGCAGAGCAATTAAATTTGGCTATAAGATTAAATGACTTATTGTTTATATTTTAATTATTTTTATTGTATAAAATAATATTAAAAACTATTTGTAAAATACCTAAGGCTGTATAAGGACAATGTGGCAGCAATGTCTGCCGTAGTTTAGTAGACACGATGTCGACCCAAATGCAAGTCGCCTGACAAAAACTAACCATTCACAAAATCATTATGGCTAATAGCGATTAGTTGACTTATTGTTTATAATTTAATTATTTTTATCGTATGAAATAATATTATAAACTATTTGTTAAATACCTAAGGCTGTTTAAGGACAATGTGGCAACAATGTCTGCCGCAGTTTAGTAGACACGACGTCAACCCAAATGCAACTCTTCAAAAAACTATCCGTTCACAAAATCATTGCACGGTTATTTCACGCCCTGTCACCTACAAGGATTCAAAGGTGATATATTTTGCGTTTGTATTGTTCGTCGGTTTGTAAAAACGACATGCCAAAGTCTGTTGACAATGATTATGAAAAACGCGAAAATCGAACTAAACCTTAAAAAATGTGGCAACATCCCGTTTCCATTATGTTCTGCCATGTAAAGGAAAGGTTTTGGATAGTGTTCTAGGTAAGGATTGACGTTAAAATATCTTAACGATGGAATTAGATTTGGTCTGAGCATTTGTGTTTATAGAACCCTGGGTATACTCGGACCTATATTCGGAAAGCCAATGAAAAAATACATCAACTTGATAAAAACGAATACCAAGTTACAATCCTTCAAGTGAATTATATTTATATTGTAAACGCCTACGCCTACAAAGGTTCATATAACTTTTAAATGACCTATAAGTTAAATTGTTTTTATACGCCTAAAAATATTTTCTTCTTCTATACCATTTTGAAGTTGAAATCCTACACAATGAACTAAAGCAGAGCGCTTCCCTCAGGAATGGATGTTAATTTTACCCCAAAAAGAGAAGTGGAAGCAACTCAAAAAATATGTCAGAATGGTAAGTGCGGTCTGCTTCCGTGAAAAATAAAAACGGTTTCAAATTTCATGCAAATCTTTAGTAGGTACGCAAAGTGCTTTACTTTCCTTTTATGGACATACAGAAATAGAAGAGAATGGACATTACACTAAGTAAGTGGTCACTCCACTATATAACTATCCCAGACTATACAGGATTTTCATACGAATCCTATTTGATATATTTTTTTCAGAAAAAAATAAACGCACAGGTACATACTGCCATACCGATCTATCCTACAGAAAGTTCCAGGTTCGATTACTAGATAGGCAAACATCAATTGACGAATTTAGATTTATGTTTTTGATCTGGATGGTCAAGTGCTTGTGTTTAATGGTTTTCACAGTATCCTAGTAGAGAGGCTTGACTGTAGAAAGCGTCAATTTCAAATCGAACCAAACACAACTATCGAGTCATTATGTGTGTAGCCATGTAATCATTAATAAATTATTTATAACAACATTAAAACTTACACAATCAAAGTTGTTTTTGTCAACAAATTTCATAAATCATGACGCACACACACGATTAGAATTATTGCATCACAGTAAAAGTTTCTTGTTTATATGATGTCAACTCACATTCAACAAATCAATTTGCATTTTAAGATGGTATCATGAAGAACTACGACTATAGTAGATGAACATGACCATTCATTCTACACGCCAATATTGATTATTGGTAAAATTTATACCAACATATTTAAGATTTTAAAGGCGTGTTTTTCTTGACGATAGAGAAAATTCCGCGATAATTAAAAAAGTAGCACCATTGTTTTTAGTGTTTTACTTTAGGCAATCATCAGAATAAGGGGAGTTTAGTCACTGCGCTGACTACCCATAGCAATGGTAGACACTACTCACTCTTCAGAGACATGGTTTTCTTCACTTCCATATTTTAAAAATGCCTTAGGTTCGGGACCTGAGACCACCGATTGAGAGGCCGAATCTCTAACCACTAGGCTATCTGCTGCAAATTTCTGCTGCGAGACATATTTAGACTTAAGACCAAAGCGTAAACAAACACACTCCAACATAAAAATACAATTTACAGATCACCCACGTACATCAAAACTACACTTACTTTTAGCAACATGCCCGCGCATTGGTAACATCAATACTTTCTTTCGGCGTTACCCAAGCGATAGTGGACCTTACAGCTAAAGGCATAACAGTTCGTGTGATATAATTACAAAATGTCTGCGGCGGAGGCCGGTTCGCCTTCACCTAAAAATGCTAATCGCTCGTAGCGGTACCGACCGAGACGGCAGACTTCTAACGGTAAAGGACCGGTCACTTTACACGAGGCACCCGCACCGAACGAAATCTTCGCAAAAAACACTTTGTACGCGCATCTTTTCGTTCGTAAAGCCTGGTTTACAAGTGCCTAGAGTTGTTTTTTTTTGTGAAATTGTAGTAGGTTACGAGCACTATCGAGTAATTTAACGTAACACGTGTGGTCAAAACTAAATACAATCCATCCTCTCCCTCTTATCTGAAACACCGTTTTTCGTATACACGGCCTTCTCTGGCACCCTGTAGATCTCATCTGAAATCCCTTCTTAATTATCCTTCCCACAAAACTTCTTTCTACTCCCGCTCCTTTTCCGTCCATGCAGTTTGATTATGGAATTCACTACCGCCCCATATTCGTCTCTCTAACAATATCTCTTTGTTCAAAAGAAAAGTAAAAGAGCACTATTTATCTCTGTCATAATTAAGTATATATGTGTATGTTTATATTATGTGTATATATTATTGTATATATTTTGTGTATGTATTTGTATATATTTATATGTCTATGATATATATCTTTCCTTATCCATTTTGTGCACATTATATTTGCTATCATATAAATTTTCCGACCATAAGGGCTGCTGGAAGAAATTTCAGTTTGGAATAAGTAGTCCTCTGTACTATATTTCTTTATAATGCTCTTTATTTTATTATGTTTCTGTGTACACAAATAAATAAATAAATAAATACAATTGGAGGCCTATTTGAGGATTGCCAGAGATGTTGCTACGTTTTAGGGCTAGTTGGTACGCCTTGCTAAGTGTTTCTTCCTTACCGCTTCAGTCAAAAATTTAATATTCTTGCATACCCATCAAATTAGAACCAAGAAAAGTTATTTGAGTTTGATTTTTAAATACCTAATGAGGCTGCAAGACTTTCCATGTCCTATAACTCGAGTCTCTCCTCAAACTGGTGCAGTCCTAGAGCGTAGTCTTTCTTCTTTTTAGTAATACATATTACCTTTTTATTATCGTTACTATAAGTTTTCCAAATATAAATGAATACAGAATAAGACAGAAGCTGAGATCCAACATCCAAAACAGACACTCATTCAAGGAAAACAAATCGTAAACAAAAACTCAAGTCACTCAGACTCTACGGAAATTTTCTGACTAAGTAACAAGGACTATTTACTTCGCGTTTCAAAGTTCAAACATATATTTTTTAGTTATTTGAAAGTACTTGATCGCGTGACTGTAACAACAGGCTAAACCGAGAGATCTTATCTAATGACATTGACAATTATAACTAGTTTATTTATTGTTACAGTTTAGATTAGTAGTACGAAATCTAAAAACTTATCGAAAATAAGAAAACCACACAATTCTACACGTAAACAACCTTAATAGGATCGCCTGTTTTAACGGTGTTGCGAACAGAATATATTTCTTTGTTTGTTAGTACACAAATATCCAAATACAGGACAGAAACCTGAACTCATAATTGTGATGGCTTTTTGGCCGGGAAACAATGGATTAGTTATCCTTCCCTATAACGATTTATTCTAGGTATGGCCAAAAACGTGCCAAGTGAGCCATATTATCAGTTAATTTTACCATTAAACTTACATTAAACGGATTAGTTAATCATTAAGTGTCAACAACAGAGACTGTCTGGCAACTGTCATACTACCATTAAAAAATCACATACAATACTAAAATAATCCTACCAAACAACACCCTGTAGTGTACCAAAAACAAGCAATGAACTTGCATCTTTCAAGTCACGGCAAACAGGCGTGTCCGCGCCGTGGTCCACCGGTCCCCCAGCCCACCTTGTTTGGGCGATAAGATAGCGCCTAGCTGAGCCCAATGCCGTGCAGCGTGACAGAGGCGTGGTGCTGACGTCAACACGTGAAAACTCACCTGTTATTCAATTGTTGCTGATAAAATATGCAATGAAACCGTATATTGATGTGCAATCAGTATATAAATGCGATAAATATATCTATTTTGTCATTAACGAAAATTATGATAAACAATAACATTCATACTTTTAAACTTTCACGCAGACAGCAAATGATCTTGAAATCTACTTGATTATTTTCCCTGCAAATGATAGACATTTATAAACTATCTTCAAGGGTTCAGGTGACTAAGTTGGTGCCATGTCATGATGCGTCGTTATTTTCAAAAACACAACGAACATTACTTACCCAGAAATCGCGATAACGGTGGTTCTGCTATTGAAGCGAGAAGCCTCAAGGGGTCGTAATCAACACAATCGAATGGAACGATCCACCATTTCACCACCACGTAAATCTTCAATTTTCTTTTTGTCAATGAAATAAAGGAATTATATTTTTCTATTTATATAAGTCAATTAAGTTTTACTTCATAATTAGAGGATGGTGAGATCATCCGACACTAAGGTCTACTTTGGTCGTCTTCATAACAAACACTTGCCCCTGCTAATTCAAAGCAAAGAACCCATTTTCGCTCAGCAAACTCCCAAGTAGGTCACTTGTAACATGTTTACCGAAAGATATAATCTCAACGCAGATATTTCTCGGTCCATCAAATATATCGACAGATAGGTGCTAAGATCGCTAAGTACACATCAAAGCTCATGTAAATTAGCGTCCAATTACTGCAATATATAAACCGCCGTTACTCCAAGGATAGTGTGGGCGTATTGGATTGAGTGCATAACAGTAATAAACCCACACCAACTTTATCCTTGTAACGAAGATGTATTATTCACTCTGATATCGCGAGGAATACCGAACGTATTTACTTATAGGTACATTACATTATAATATTTTGGAAATGTAAATTCTGAAAAATGGTTGATAAGCAAATTACCGAATGACTTCTTTTTGCCGTTTATTACCCGACTGCCAAGGAAGGGTTATGTTTTTCGCGCGTATCTTGTATGTTTGTCTTTCTTTATTTGATCCGATCTAACAAACGGCTGGATGAATTTCAACAGTTAAGGTGTCATTATATTTGTCTCAATGACCCGAGTGTCCTTAGATAGGTGTTAGTAATAAAAAAACAAAATGGCGGATTTTTGGCGCGAAATAGTAACACATTTAAAAAAAAAAGTTAGCCGAACCTATCGAGTAGGGTATCAAATGAAAGGAAATTAAACGAAGATTATAAAAACATATTTGTATATATATAAAACAGCAAGGTGACTGACTGACTGGCTAACTAAATGACTTTTTCATTTTTCAGAAATCAACGTACAGCCTAAACCAAGGACCTTACACTTCTGAAATTTTGCACATAGGTTCTCTATATAGCGTGAATAAGTACTAAGAAAGACCTTTGGAAATTCTACCCTAAGGAGGGTAAAATAGGGTAAAACAGTTTTTTTGAAATCCTTTAATTTTGAAGCAACTACTATAAAATTTTGTATTTGGCTTTCTGGATAGGAACAAGGACGCACTTATTTATCGCCCTCCGAAAAATCAACCCCGTAGAGGGTAAAATAAGGGCTTAAAGTTCATTTGAACAATCGTCAATTTTGAAGCAAACACTATGAAATTTTGCATCAGGCTTGTTAGATAAAAATAATGAAATTCTACCTCTAACGAGGTAAAATAATGACCGAAACTTTAATTTACTGAAGTTATATATTTTATAGACCGTAAATGGTGGATTTTTTCGCGAAATACGAGTAGTAACACGTTTTAAAAAAAGTTAACCAAACCTATCGAGTAGGGTGTCAAAATACAGGAAATTAAGAGGAGATTACACATACGTTATACGTTATACGTTATATCTTATATATAAAATTCTCGTGTTAGTTACCGTACTCCTCCGTAACGGCTTCACCGAATTTCACCTAATTTTATATACATATTCAGTAGGTCTGAGAATCGGCCACTATCTATATGTTTTTACCCCTAAGTGATAAGGGTAAGTAATGTTCACCCTTAAATTTTTTTTATTTATTTGGCAACACAACGTTTGTAGGGTCAGCTAATACATATATACTCGTATATACACATCAAGATGACTGTCTGACTAAATGAGTGAGTTGCGGTACCAGAGATCGACGCAAATGGAAACCGCTGAACTTAAGCGTGCTACGAGGATAAAATAGGATAACATCTTTTGTTTTTGAAGCAGACACCTACTATGAAACTTTGTATGTGGCTTTCTGGATAAAAATAACGAAATGCCTATTTCACTACTTTTGGAAATTATACTTCAGCCTTTTTGGTGCAGTCGGGTTTTTGATTTTTTTAATTAATTACTTGTTACTTTTTATGGTGTAAAGCAGCGGTTGTCAATTTTTTTTTAGCAACACGGGGCATATAGTAACTCGCGGCCGCGGTAGGTAATGGGGGCCCGCTTTGAGATGTAGTGTTTAAAATTCTGAGGATAAAATAGACCGCCGAGAAGGTACTACAAATCCTCAGTCTCTAAAATATGACGGCGAAAAAAAACGTAGGATGGTCCGGCAATGAGAACCTCTAGGAAGATTCACGGCCCGCAAGGTGGTGGTTGCAGCCCACATGTGTTTTAATAGAAGTCAAAGTTTGAAAATTCGCCAGTATGCGAATAATTTGAATAAATTTTACGCACACAATGGCATAAGAATGTTTGCAAATATTTGTCCACACCAATCACTTTCTATATGACGATGTGACAACCGTAACGATAATTTGGTTAACATTACAGTCAAAATTGAAAGTTAAACACTATAGATCCCATTACGATCGTACCAAAGTGTATACCATCAAATGACGCACGTACTGTAAATTGCTAATCGAAAGTGGCACTACCACGACCAAATTGAACTTAAAAAAACTTTCTACAAAATCGTTTAATGATTGACTACTTAAATACAAATTGATACTTGTAATTGAAAAACGACATGTAAGGGGTCCGCAGACGTGCGTTGAGCATTAACCCTCCACCATCTAGCTGCTTTTCGAAAGTTAGATGCAGTGATCAAGATAACATAAGCTCCATAAGCTCTTACGTAGTTTTTCGATATAGAAAGATTAGTCATAATAATGCAAGTCTACAAAACAGAAGAAGAACAGGAAAAACAGGACAAAATCGTTCAATTACTATCTTCAATACACACATAATTAAGAAACACGAAATGTAAGTCAGCTTTATGTTTCAGACTTCAAAGATGACTAATAAACAGAACTTAAAAAAACATTTTACAAAATTGTTTAATGCAGCGACATCCTCATCAATCCTTCAATACATTAGCTGCCAGCAAGCGTAATTAAATTGAGAAACACGAAATCTAAGCCAGCCTCTACGCAAATTAGCTCCTGCGTAAGTCGAGTTATTCTATTTCAATATTCATAAGTTCAATGTACGACACTTCAAAGGCGACTGTTAGTGCGTCTAAGTTTACATCAGCACGCCCTAGATCTAGATTCGTCGGACATTCGATAGAATTGGACACTGGCACGTAAACTGATCTCGGTTCGACACACTGAACAAATTACACGCAAAAAGGACACTTTACACGTGACGGCTTATATTTTAAACATGAGACGACGCCCGCGGCGTTGCAAATAAGTGCTAAAAATATTTGTATTCCAAATTCGAATCGATGGAACGCGGCAGTTTATCGTTAAATAATCGAAGTTAATTCTTTATAGGCAACGACGTACCATCGATGACCCCAACTACAGTTGACAGGCAATCAATTTAATAAGAAACTTCCGTATATTATTTTAATGGCTTGTCTTATAAGGAAAGATACGACCCCCACGTCGTTTTGACGTATTAAAATATGTTATTATTTATTATCGGGTTTATTGTTTAAATAAATAACAATAAATAAATATCTTACTTATCTTACTTATGGTCATGGTCTGTCACGCCAACCAAATACCTACGGTTTGGTAGACATCACACATCTTTAAGAATATTACTAAGACCTGTTTGTCTAATAACTTCTACACTTTCCTTTCACCGATAGTAAATATGCCTAAACTTTTATAAGCCTACGATTTTGTATTATTTAAACTTAATGTGTTACCAGACAGAGACGTTAACCAGACACTTGATCAAGGGTAACAGGAAAATGTTAAAAACAATTTACAGATAACAAACACACAAAAGCGGCATGATATTTGGTACAACAAATTTGTGTTAGCATATATGTGTAATTAAGTGACAGGTTATATGTATCTTTGATCCTGTTTATAATGTACGATACTGCTTCCTGATTTATTTACATTCTATTAATATACGATTATAAACTCTCTTTATGTAATAATCATTTGAAATTATACCTCTTACGTTGTGGACCCAAGGTTCGTCTCCGGGACTCCGAGCCTTTCCTGTGACCCATTGATATCTATAGACAACGTCAAAAGTGATATAACTAATTCTATCACAAGTATAAATGGCCCTGATGATGTCACCCTGTGGCCGAACTTAGTCCTGAGAACGTTGGAACGTCTGCACCAAATCACCATTGTATAGTACAGCTTTAACCAGAGAAAAATATCGTTTAATTTAACAAAGCTGTTATAAGGCAGTGAGTGAGTAGTACCATCGGAGTTGATTCACGATGGGTTTAACCACATTCAATTCGTTTCTAAGCTACAAGGAATGAGTAAACGATTCTGGATAAGAGACAAAACTTTCACGTAATAGCACAGGGAAATGGGGGCCGAATGCTCAGTCGATCAATCAGTATTCCGAACGCATAGGCACTTTCGATACGCGGGCCCGCTCGCATTGTAAGTGCGCTCTGGCCCCTTTCACGAAATCGGAGAAAAATAATGCACGCTGGTGACTTCACTTGAGTGACTCTAATTGAGGTCGAATCGTGAACGCAGGGCATTTTGTTTAGTGAATAACAACTGGACATGACGAGACATTCAACTATATAGTAATAAGTTATAGCAAACTTGACATGTGGAAGAAAAGTGTCTTGCGCGATTTATTACCCATTTGTAATGAGGATTTCTGAAATATGAATGTATATGTCAAACGTCAAACCGAGATCGTGTTACTGTAAAGATGTATGAAAATCTTTACATTGCTCTATAACCTTATATTTATCTCTTTTGTCGTAACAGAGTCGTAGTCGTATCGTAAAAAATGGCCCCAAATTCCTCAGTTCCATATTACTGTTTGTGATTTGTGTCAAAACGTCCAAGGATTTTGAGTTGGATACAAGGACAGAACAGCACTCGTATTAGTGAACAACAACAATCATAATCAAGGACAATTTAAGAGCAATGACGGACTGAATCAAATAATACTACGCCCACTCCCACGGGCCGGTCGAGAACTTTCTTAATTGAATATACCTCGATACGTAATTTATAAACGAATAGAATAGGTCGTGCTCATGACTAACTGTTGCAATATGTTGTTCGCATTGCCCCTTCTCGTTCATTCGTTTCTTTTAAGTTTATATTCTGAAGTGTTATTCGTGTACAACCAGTCTAAATAAATAAATAAATGTTCCGTTCGCTTGTGTTATACAAAGAACAAATATATTTATATTTTTTTTATTTTAATGAGAAGTTGGGTTACATTAAATTCCTACTTACTTGAGTTCTCTTACTATAAACTAACCTCACCTACCCATTTTCTAAATACTGGTCCACACCAAACTGCTAGTCCGCTCCGAATATAGAAACAATTCGCGTCGCAATAGCAAATTGCAGATATTAGCAGGACGAAGACAGAGCTCTCGCCCACGGGTACAAAGCGCAGTTAGTGTACTCTTGGCCCCTTAGGTTACGGAGTATATGCTAACTAAACCTGCGCAACAACTTCAGAGTGCTAGAAGTTTGGCGCAGACTATACCCGGAAAACGAAAATTACGCCCCATATTACTCTCAGACACTACACACCGAATAATGTTCATTAACATTAAGTGTGTAAACGGGTGTGATTCCAGAAGATCAGCTACAATGGATGTGTCGAGACGGTTTAATGGTTTGATTGATGCAACAAAGGCTCGCGCTCAGACGATTGTTGGCCAATAAAGTTCTCGGTCAACCGACGCGTCGGGACTGCTAAACTTTAAACACTTTCTGGACTGCATGAATCAACAAAGCGAGAAAAATAACAGAATATGATGTACGCTTGAGCATACACATGCTAATGAATTTAATAATATCAAATACCCTTTGCCGGTGTTGAAACCTAAAACAAGTGTCCTAAAGATCTTCCACTGTAAGGCACGCGTGGACAGCATATAATGTAAGAATTCGAAGGGCTAAATCTATGGTGGTGGTACAAAGGTGGTAGAACCTTTTGTGGTTCGACTCCAGCGGCACCACCGCCACACCTATTTCTACCTAATAACAGCAGTGTTAGGCGCTGCTGTGTTCCGGTTTGAAGGGTGTGGTAAGGGAGACATACTTTTCCGAGGCGTTCCAGCTTAGTCCTCAGCGGTAGCGGCGCATCTGTGGCCGACCTCCGGTAGGAATATCTAATTTTATCTGGGGTTGATTACAGATGTCCATGGGCGGCAGTAGCCACTTACCCCATCAGGTGTACTGCATGCTCGTCTGCTACTCCTATATTATAAAAAAAAATGTATAGCGCTGGCTATGTTAGGCTATGTGCTGGCTAATTGTTTAAAGAAGTATACGTGACCAAACAGTACAGTACATATAAAAGTTAATCACAATTATTTATTAGATTACTCTCAATAGGTATATACTTACAAATCAAGCTTACTTTTAGAAAAATATCAAAAACACCTCTATCACGGTGCATTGAACTTAAATGATATTTAAAATATTCATTAACACGAATAATTTAACAAGTTCAAAACGAGCGATTTTTTGTCTGACAGAATAGCAAATGAACGTGCAGCCCACACGATAGTAAGTAGTCAGTGCCGATAGATATCGGTAACCAATTACTAACTGCTGCTCTTAAGCACTAAGTGGAATGTCTTAAAACTAGAACATAGTAGTTCTAAGTTGGCAGTAATAGGAGTTATGGTCACCTTCAGCAAAATAGACCACATTTGTTATGAGTTTAAATTTCTAGACCAGTGCAGATATTTTTGTAAGGAAAATCAATAAAAATAACAACAAAGTAGTTGGAAAGGGTTGGAAATACAGCACAACTATCGGGAAAACTAAAGGACAATGCCCATGAAAGTATAGACCGCCGTCCAGAATTGCATCAAATTGAAACTTGTTGTGGACGATGTATAATTAACCAAATACTACTACCAATAATTATTCTTTAGATCAGCACCCGGGTTCTGAAGTTATTTACCGAAATGTTACATAACCTTAAAATCGAAAATATCCGACGATAGATTGATGGTCGATTTTAACTGATAGTAGGTACCTATAATGTGGTTCAACTAACATATTCCATTTACTTTTAAAGGTAGTAGGAAAAAAAACCTAAAATAATCCTAAAAACCTAAAATAATGAATTCCGAGTATAAAATACCGCCATTTTAATTTTTAAGAACAACAATCAACATTTCGTCTTATTTTATCTTAAATGGAACCCCCTTATTCAAAGAAACTATTCTGATCGACAAACTATGTAAAAAATAAAAAAATAATTTTAATATTACTTTCATTTTGATGCATGAGAAAAATCATTAGTCAAAGCACTAATAGATCTTATTGAATTCCGAGTATAAAATTCCGCCATTTTAATTTTTAAGATCAACAATCAACATTTCGTCTTATTTTATCTTAAATGGAATCCCCTGTTCAAAGAAACGATTTTGATCGACAAATTATGTAAAAAAATCAAAAAATAATTTCAATATTACTTTCATTTTGACGCATGAGAAAAATCAGTACCAAGAATGGGCATTCTCCTTTAACTCGATCCCCGGTACGAGATTGAAATGGGGTTGAATTTTATAGGTGGAAATAATTTTCCAAAATCTTTATATTTTCTACGCTTTCGAACAGTTTTCGTGAAGTTATTGTTTTTTGACATTTTTTGTCTTTTTACAGTTATCTGCAATATTATTTTAGTCTATTTAACTGTCATTTCAACTCAATAATAAAATAAAAGTGCTACAGAAATCGCATCGTATTTATGACATTTGTAACAATTCTGATATCTGAAGTAGCTTTTATTGTCTGAAGGATTATACTGCCAAGGCTTCATATGGAGAGCCACTTTGAAAGGGCCACTAATTTATCAAACTGTCTTGAATATCGAATGGACACTCGGTTTAGCTTAAATTTGTTCATATAACAATACTTTATAATTAGTTTGCACTAAGTACTTAACATTATAAAGACCTGTCTTGTGTGTGCTGGTTGATTTGATTTTAATAAAATTATGAAAGGAATTCATATATGAGGCACTTCAAACATTAATAATAACTGAAAATATATGAAAATCGAACACTGAACAATTGGGACGTTTTGCACGCATAGCCTATAGATGTATTTGTGTTGTAGACGATATCGTCTAGACACACAGAGACACCTACACAAACACCAAGACCCAAATGAGCCATTTACATTCATTATTATGTGCCTGCCTGGGAATTGAACCCGGAATCCTACATATCGACTGATACGGACAGTAATCAAGCAATTTGCACTACAATACACATATTCCACAAGCTACAACTGCCTATTTAAAGTCGACTAACAAAACAATGAACGCGGGGAGCGGGCCGCGCGCTAATGTGTTTATTAGTTTGCGAAGTCAGTAAACTCATAAAAGTTATGACACACCATTCGATACATTGTCCACTGTGGAGGAAAACGGTAGGTTTGGCCTCGTTTCGCTTGTTTACCGTCTTATTTGACTATCGCTCAGGGGTATCATGACAAGATTCGTTCATAAATACGAATCAATTTAATTAATTGAATGGTTGATTTTCATTAGTTTTTAACTTTATACCTGGACCAATATCTTGATTTTACAGTTAAAAATATCACGATGTATCCTTTTAATATCATAATACGTATTCTTTATAATATTCTCATAGGTACTTCAGTCTACCTGTCGCTAAGCTATGCCAATAGCTCTATGCTCTGAAACCTTAATCTGAGCTCATTTTTTTATGTGCGCATTGTTTGAAAGTGGTAAAACCCATTATAGTTTTTCTGCCTAACAACAACAAAAGGGTTAAGCTCTGCTGTGTTCCGGTGTAGAGGGTGTGGTAACATGTAAATTTAACTTAATTAAATTTAATTTTTTAATTAAAAAAAAAAAACAAGAAAAGAGTGCAGTCCCATAAACATATTATATTTTAAATTCTTCTTTTATCCAAAATTGCATAAAAAACAAACTACCTCATATGATACGGAATTTTGTCATGAACATATTATTTCATTGTGTTTTTTGCTAGATTGTTAGTCATCGGTTGTTGTCCTTGTATAGGTAGTGTTTCATACTTCGGAAAGCGTATTAAGCAATCGCCCGATAGTTACTCGTATCAATAGGTTATGTAGAGATACTGATAGTGTATCTAGCATTCAAACTATGTAGTATTCATTTTTAGCTTGGGTGCAGATTCGAAAACATTTATACAGAGAGTTTTAGAGAAATAAACACATTCCACAGACTTTACAGTGATCTAAATTTGTATTGCTATGCGGTATAGTTGCAATGAGATTATAGAACACAACATGTACAATAAAGTACATAATAGGTTTAGTTATAGATATTAATCGTGAGGAGGCCTGAGACCTGAGAGATTTATAAATAATAATAAAAAATATCTCAATGGTATGTGAAGTCTACCAATGCGCACTTAGCCAGCATAGTGGACTATAACTTAATCCTTCTCATTCTGAGAGGAGACCCGTGCCTAGCAGTGGGACAATAATTGAGCTAATAGAAATTAATTATGAAGAAGGAACAGTATTAATGTTATTTTTAACTTATATTTTTGTAAAGGGTATAATTGTGTACAGCACCAGTGAACAAAATGTAGCGTGCGCTACGTTATAATTATATAATAGTACGTAGATATTATCACTAAAGATAATTTTCGTGTAGGGCAAATAAGACACATGTCTGTATTGTTTATTTGTCAATACAATTCGGAATAGACGCTGATATTTAATTATCATCTGTATTCTTATTAGCTGTTACCGAATCGACTAGAAGTGATGAATATGTTTACAGTACAAGATTTTCCATCCAAACCTTCGATTGCGACTTAGAGTAGAAGGTCAGTGGAAACCGAGTAACCGACGGATGCATTACGTAAACATTACCGATACTTATCAATAGAACTTTCTAGAACGGATTTTTAGAAAGTAATAGTTTGTATGCGTAAGGGCGTCTCTCCCTAGCCTCTCATACACAAGTAAGTGCTAATACGGTAAGGGCTAATTTGTACAGTTACACGCGTGAAGGCGTCGTGTAATGTTGCGATGTCGTGCCGCGGAAATTTACGACAAGCATTGCAAAAAATCACGACATCGTGAAAATTGTGATACGATATGGATTATTTGTATAGGTTTTTTAATAAACGTAAAGAGGACTTTACAGAAAATACAGGCATTTCCTAGTTGGCACAAATATCGGCAATTTACTTGAATGTGGAAAAGTTTAAATACAGATGTCACATTACTTTTTGTTTTATTTACCAGTTATAAACATGAAATCCTACGTGAAGAACTTTACGAAAGGAAAATTATTTACGGTATGTAATAAAATATGCAATATTAATTATATTTTTCTGCGAAGTTAATTTAATGCCTTTTCATGGGCAGTGCCTTATCGGAATGCATAAATCGTTATGCTCGTAATATAACAATAATGCGAATATATATATTTTTTGCGACATATTTTCCCGTACATTTTCTACTTCTATATTTTCTATATAATTTATAAACCTCGACTTTTCAATGCTACTTGTGTGGTAAAAAATATTTACCACACAAATCACATCGTGAAGAAATACATGAACAACTTTACGTACTGGAGGATTCTTGAAAAAATGTTTTATAAGGTGTGTTACTCTACCCATGTACTAAAAATGTTCATAATATATTCTTCTTAATCTGAAAGAAGATCCGTGCCCAGCAGTGAAACAATAATAGAGAACGGAATTCACATATCTAACAGATTCACGTAAATTTCTGGAAATTGTACAATCAAACGTGTAAATTACATATCGCCGCACGCAAATACGATGTTGCATCAACTGAGATAAAACGAGATTAGACAAGCTGTAGGTATGTTCCGGTTTGCGGCTAAACTCTGTACAAACAATATTTATTCGTCAATAAGTCTTGTAAGGAAAAGGGTACTGAAGAAAATAGTAGAACTGAAAAAAAATGTGAAAAATTAAGCAATCTAAGGTTGCAAATTATAATACAATCAATTTGTGCTGATATTCCACTGATGATAATTTTTATACAAAGATTTATGTTAGACAAACAGCCAGCTTTCAAATTTGACTTTTTGAGAATGTGTTAAAACTGAAAGACTTTTTGAGGGAACGACAAGATGTGGGTTTCCTCACATTTTTCATTTATCACTGGAAATGACAGCAATCCCAATTATGTAAAAATATAAATTGGAGGTTTTATAACCATAGGTCCCCCGCCTTAGAACTACTGTGTCATGTATGCCACAAAATATAGATTCAAAGTTAAAACTATGTTTTCCTGTGCCATACCAGCTCATAGAGCGATATGGTGACCGCCGTATTAATTACTTAGAGTCCAATATGAGCTGTTCATAAGAAAAACATCCAAGTACGAGAAAGTGCGTTTAAATGGAAACGTAAGTAAAGTTTTCCTTTAAAAATGATCATAACAAAAATGTGAAGGTTTTACGATGCCTAACCTTATAGGTGTAATAAACAATGCTGAAAGACGCCAGGATTACTGTACTTTTTCTTAGTTAATGTTTTATTCAGCTGTGTGATGATTTTTACGGTATGCAACGTATCCAAATTCTGTCCCTTACTGTCTTAAAACAATAATAACATTAAATAATGATTTTTATTTAGTCCGTTAGATAGGAATGGGGGTCTATGACAGTGGAACTTAGCTAGCGGGTTGTGATTTTGAAGCCGAGGACGAGGTATAAATCCCTCATAACTCGGTGTCTTTCCTAAGGCAATTGGTCTACACAAAATCAATAAACATACTAATTAGTTTCAAGTCAAAAAAATGTTTGGACACCTCTGCTTTAAAACTTTAATGTAAAAACAAAACTCAAGCAAAGTGTGTTTGATATAATTATTGGTTTATTTTATAAATGTCCATGGGTGGTAGTGAACGCTTAATATCAGACGAGCTGCACGCTCGCATACCGTATGTACCATACAAGTACATACATTATTTCAACAACAAACAAAAGTCTATCTATTAAAAACATGTTACGAAACATTTCACCTTTATATTTTCAACCGAAATCATAATAACATGTACGTATGTGTGCGATACATGACGTATGCATGTGTGAACGTTATACAACCGCTATCGGCCGCTCACAGCTGACGGCTGACAAACACATTGTTGATAAACCATTCGCTCGTATAGTCCGACAAACTTATATGTGCGTGTGGCGTTTTTTGGAAACTCATATGTTGTCAGCTTCATAATCGACTTTTCAATTTCCCCAGATAAAACGTTTTTCATTTATCGTTCATTTAATAAACTTACAACGTTAAAAACTAGAACTTATGTTATTTGTGAATGAAAATTACATTTTTTTAATTACTATTAGAGATTCGTAATAATATATTACATATTGAAAAAAATGTCATTAATTGTTTCCGCTTCTTACGTATTTTTGACAACCTAGCAACATTATGATGGTCAGTGGCGCCCCTGCGACACGCACCGAAGTTTGTCGGCCTACCTAATACCTATCCAATTATTCCAATTTGTTGTCAAATTCCAACGCGGTTACATTTTTATGTTTTGCATACTACAGGGCAAAATTATCATGTTTTGACGTTCGTTTTAATTACTTGTTCGTTTAATGTTCAATTCAAGTATCGGAAAGTACATGGTTACAATTTAAGGGATAATGTTATTGGAATAAAGTATTGAATTTTAAGATGTATTTATTCCGTAGTTTATAATGCCGTAAAATAATTAAATGATTTAATAAATTCTATCCCTTTTTAACATTTCAATATTTTTGGACAGCCATGTATATATTTTTATCTATGTATAGGTTGGTACTGATGCTTAAGAACAAGGGTTATTTTTAGGTTAGCTCGATTTTGAAATGTAAAACCTTGTTAAATGGACATAATCGTCCTTACTAAAATCTTTGGCAAGCTATGGTATTCTTGTTACCAGGCGATCAGCACAGGCAAACTTTATTTATGTTACTAAGCACATCAGTAAAGATATTCTGGGGGGAGAGTGGGTAAACACATTGATCGTAAATGCGGAGGTAAATAATGCTCGTATAGTGAATACGAATATATTATTTTTAATGACTTTCGGAGTCATAAAATAAATCGAGCTACGATTCGCAATAAATACATATTGAATGCATAAAGCTATCTTTATTAGTTCACAATAGTATTGATAAACCAAGGATAAATATATACCTACTCATAATAAAAATATGAATGTGTTAAAACAATGGCAATTCAAAATACATGCTATTTTTATACTGAATACTCATTGATTTACACACAGCAGTATAATCGAACAATCGTGCTGTAATCGTGCTGTATATAATGTAATGACGAATTTAGAATTACATTTAAGACGATAATATTCATATGTACGTAAATATACCGATTTGCGCTACATAATGAAAGTGAAGATTGTTATTTTTCTACGCTATAACGATCGCGATATTGGCATAAGCGTGTTCCATGCGTATGTGCACAGTCAATAACATCTTACTAGGGTGAGTACGTGGGTAGGACAGGTGGCGGCCAACCACACAAAGGCTGACATTCCACCTGTTTATTCCTTTGCTTAACACAGAAATTCGAAAAACACAATCCCATATGTTATTTAATGATCTTTCGCAACAATTAACGATGATTAGACTGTGACTAATAGGCTTCGATAGTCGATGCAGCTGAAACAGTGAAAGTGTCGAAGTGATTGACTTAAAATTCTTACGGCTATGGACCGCGTGACCATGAACCTACATGCTCATCCGAATACTACTCGCTGCGATCCCAGCCACCCCGTGTGTCGTCACCGATAACCAGAACATCGCGAAACAGATAACACACCACAAATAAGTAACGGTGCATTTTCGTCGAGACTGTTTTTGTAGATAATGATGTATAAGCTCCGACAAAACTCACCTTGTAATACACATCCATGAGGACGGTGTCCGGCAGGTAATGCAAATCATTTCGCTCGCACTTACATTTCTGCAGATAGTTCACTAAATTTGTCAAACACAGTTCATATAGATTATCGGGTATTTTCTTCACGCGCACCGACGACGACGCGTCAGCCATTTTGGCGAGGTAAAATAAAACTCGTTTCATTTTGGCCGATGCTTTGACAGCTCGATTCGATTCGCACGAAGTTCAGGCCGCTAAGCGCGATATCATTGGTTACTCTGTTGATCTGATTCAACTCTATTGGTCTATTAGATTTTAGACTCTTTCTAAAAGGAATTAACAGAAACTCTAGTGGCTGTTTCTGTCACACGCAATCGTCATGTGATATTAAGCAAAACAAGGGATGAAGAAAAGAGATAAATATATAACTCCATTTTATATTCGAGTTACGTTAATGATTGGGTGGTGACTAGAATAGTGTCAGCTGACGGCCGGGCGCGGGAAATTTAGAAGCGAAATGAATGTGTCACGTCAATTTATAGGGGCGCGTAATCATCCTCCGTGATTACTTACAAATGCTTTACTATCTTAATGATAAACTTCACGCGCACATGGGAGTGATAAAATACAAGGTGTTCCTTTTTCTCTTACCAAATTAGTTAATAATATTTCAAGTCGGTATTTCATTTAGTTCACAAAAGCTGTGTCAGGTGACGAGTTTTTTTATTATTTACAAAATATAGTAACCCACGTATAAAACGTTAACATTTTTTTTAATTTAATATTTAAAACTGTATAATGACGTATATTTATACTCATCTGAAAGAACGTTTCAACAAAGAAATAAACAAGATACTACTGATTTTTGTTCACTTGGTTACAGATTTTTACACGTAGCGTCATAATAATGTGAAGAATATGAACTGTACGAGTACAGGTGATCAAGGAAATAATAAAAATAAGGGCTTTATAAAATAAACACTCTAAACACTTGTTCTCAGTGAACTAGTGATAGTGAGAATATACATACTCAGCAGTTATGGTATAGGTTTTCTTATTTGACCTATCATTTCGTCCACCTTTTAGATAAATTTATATTACAAACAATCATATTATGTAATAATTTCAAATTAACGCATAATCTAAATATATATAACTCAAAGGTGACTGACTGACATAGTGATCTATCAACGCACAGCCCAAACTACTGGACAAATCGGGCTGAAATTTGGCCTGCAGGTAGATGTGATAACGTAGGCATCCGCTAAGAAAGGATTTTTATCAATTCTACCCCCAAGGGGATAAAATAGGGGATGAAAATATTACTTCGTAACGTGAGCGAAGCCGCGGGCAAAAGCTCGTAAGTAATAAACAGACAGATACGATATTACTAATTTTATAGTATATATGAGATTCAGAATGGCCTTATCAAACCAAACACTAACCACTACCGCATTTCGTGCACCTTTGCGTCATATTAAATGGAGTGATAGTGAGATAAACAAAGGAATGTCCGTAAGGCGCTATTTATGTAATAAGCATCGTTAATTTTTTATTACTAGTATGGTAAAAAACTAAGCTATTTTTGTTGCAGTTATATTTCATTATGAATTATGTCTCTTTTTTAGACGCAATATTTTGATTTTAGAGAAAGTAGCGATAATATTGATACGTAAGTGAGTTTCTATTCCAAAAACTACTTCAGAAATATTTGCGTATATTGAATTATTATAAGTTTTCATTTGAGTTGATGAACTTCACGATAAGAATCCATCAATTTAAAGTACTGAAGCCTCACCACGGTTACGCTACAAGAAAGAAAAACAGGGCGGGAAAATGACTTGCGCTTTCCCGCGAACAAGCCGTTTCCACATTTACTACGTAATGCACAGGCTTGTTTTGGAATTTGAAAAAGGACCGTCATTTTAAAAATATATGAACGCTTATTTTTACCAAAGCATTCCAAAAAATAACTAGGAACCAAACTTGCCATTTTTTACTCAATATTTTATGTAAATAGGCGATTTGTGTACTTTAATCAGGAAATTAGGGATGTATACCAGGGATTTCAAATTTGTAATACGTAAATTAAAACAGCCTGTTTCATCGAACATCATTTATTATATTGAGAACTAAACACAATTAACACTAACAGATAAAACAAGAACACATCATTGTGTAATAAACTAAACTAATCACTTTAAAGCTTGCCTAAGCAAAATAAATGCTTTGTCCTTCTCAACCATTCCACTCATTTTACGTAACATTTAAATTCGCAAATCCTGTGGAACCCTAACTTTTTTGATAAAATTAATATTTTAAGTTTAGTAATGCCTTGTATATAAATATCGTTAAAAACTGCAAAGAATATTTTGTAACTGACGAAATTTTGCCGAACATTGAAGTATAAATTGACAAAGTTTGAAATTAAAAATAACAAATTCCGAGCATATATTAATTGAAATATTTTATTATGGCACGAAATTTACAATTCTTCGAAAACATATTTACTATTTTTAATAATTATTTGTTATTGCTAGTTTTTTTTTTAATATTATTAAACTACAAATATTCTTCTTCAATCTGTCGCGGGCTCCACAGGTCCGATCCGTCCAAATCCTCTCAACCCTACTTGCCGATGGTAAATTTGGACATGGTCTCGAGTAGGTTGATGTAGGCGGCGTGCTCGTAAGCGGTGCTGAAGTCCGACAGCTTCTGTACAAACTCGTTGCCGATGCCTTTCTCTTCCAGCAGGTTCATCAGCAGGTCGTAGAGGTACTGCAATCGGAAATAGAAATTTTAATTTAATTTTTATTTTAAGTGATTACTGATATTTAATTTTTTGTCAATTTATCAAATTTTTAACTGTATAAATTTATATATGTATTTGGTGTAGAAATGTAAATTATTATGCATTTAAATAAGATAGTTCTAACTAACAAGCATCATTTTCAAATAAAATTTTAATAAAACAATTAAAATCTATCAACTTTAGCAAAATAAAATGTAAAAAAAACACCGCAAATCGTAAAAATAAACAATGAAAAACCTATAAACAATTATTTATTTATATGAATACATTTTGTATTGAATACGGAATAAACATTAATGTTTATTCCGTATTCAATAAAATATGTCGCATTTCAATGAATACTCTTCATATGGTATGAAGAATAAACTTCACCTCCACGCTTTCAATATTCCCCATTTCTGGCACTCGAATACTACGTGTATTATAGAATCAAGTGTGGCGAAATAAATGGGGTAAAATTTCAAATTATGATTTTCGGGATTTGAACCTCGACCCATACGAATGACAGGTACGATATGTAGATATAAACCAAAAGGCTATGGTGACTATTGGATTAGTGGCGAATTTATGGTATAGCTCTATCTTATAGTTATTTTTAATTTTTTATCCATTATAAGCAAGGAATCAGAAACTTTGCAAGATTAGGTTAAGTTCTCTTTACGTAATAGGCTAGCCGGGATCAGATTTTTTTTATTAGCTGCTTTTTATTATGTACTTTAATAATGCAGTATGATAAAATTAAAAAAAAAGTTCTCTAGCTATTATTCAATATAATTCATTCAAACGATCCTAATTCCAACTCTTGTAATGATCACAAAAATGATATTATGGACGATAACTCTAATTTTGAATTCAAATCTTTTAATTGAAAAAAAAGAATAGATTATACAAACCCCATCAAGAACGTCGCCAGCGACGGCATATACTTTGTCGGACCACTCTCCCTTGTACAGAGTTACTTCATCAATGCCAAAGATATCATCTGGAATCAAAAACATCACAGTTTTTTTACATGTTTCAATAGAAATATATTACATATTTAAATTATATTTACTTTAATCAACATTTTAATATCTTCTATTATCTACATTCATTTGTATTAAATTGTTTATCAGATGATTCATATTTGTCAATATTTAGTTTGGCTAAACGAAAAATAACTAAAGCTGTAAATGTATTGCATAGTAACTGAATACTAACTGTATTCATCGGTCGTGCTTGGTGGTGGATCCTGAAGGAAGGAGCAAGTGAAGCCCAGCGTGGAGTCGCCCCTGATGATGTCCACCTCGAACTGGGGCTTTGACCGCATCTCCGCAAACTCCTGCTTCTCTTGCTGAACATCACCTTCTCCCATATCATCAGAGTCTACTGTGTGATTCACATTGAATGTGATTTTTATTCTGTAATTATGAAAAGAACACATTTATAGAATATAATCTAGAACATTTCTAGTTTGTGAATTATTTAATCACTTAATCACCATTTAAACTTTGTGTAATCAATTTATAAATTATTCATTCTTATTGAAAGATTTTAGTAATTTCATTGATATAAATAAGAATCACAACTTTTTGTAGTATTTTCCATAATTTTATGTTGGCAGTACCAATATTACATAAATAAGTAATTGGCAAATCTTATAGTCAGTATAGTCCGCGTAAAACTATTAGTCTGCGCTGAATATAGACATGAATCGCACTGCCATAGCAAATTGTATGACTACACCTGCTCGCAACAACTTCAAGCACATAGTTTGGTATGGACTATACTTGTGTTAGTATTATGAGTCCATAAGTTAAATTCTTACACTTCATCCTTGAGTTGTTTAGTTAATACAACTTCAGCACCGTCACCCTGCACCTTAAATCCGTCAAGTTCAGTAGGAATAGCTTTAACCTTCTGTGCTTTGCGCTCAGCCACAATCTCTTCTGTCAGGAATTCAACAAGTTCTCGTTCACCTATTAAAATAGAGAGATTTTAAACAAATTAACATTTTTGCTTGTTCTTATAAGATGAAGACTATTTTGACATTTACAATATATTTTATATTCTACTATTTCAGAAATCTTTTCCAACTTTCAGCATAATTAGTTCAATCATTTCAGTTTTTGTAACTGATATGTATAAGAATTTTAGATACGGAATATTCATACTAAAAATTTTATTAAGATAAGTAAAAACAATTTATCTACAGTTCATTATCTTAATAGTAAATAAAAGTAGTAGGCATTAACATAGCTTATTTAAAATTTTGTCTGATACTTGTATGCAGTGAGAAGACACAAGTCTTTACCCTGGATGTGAATATCATTTACTGTACCCTGCATTTGGCGCTGAGTTACCTATGCTAGGTAACCCAGTGTGGCAAAGGATACAGGGAAAAAAAAACTTATACGTAGATATAATATTCTACATACATTAAATTACACCCATTTTCTATATAATCATACCTTAGTTTGATTTACTTTTGCCTAGTAAATAATAACTTAAAAGTGTTTTTTTGCTATTTCTGTCTATTTAAATGGCAAATATCTAAGGTTAGAACTGTGAATTTTGTGAATAATTAAATTGTGAAAAAAGACTACAGATTATCAAGCCAATTGACTCAACCAATGATAGCCTATTCATGACCTGTATAAGTAATACTGATACTTTACCATATTTTGCAGTATGCTGAAATGATAATTCTATTAGTAAGCAAGTAATTGTTTCATACTACTTAGATACATGGTTTTCAAATAAGCAATACTTATACAAATAAGTTAATTTACTTTCTGAGTTACTACTACATTGATTGGTAAAACATAACTGAATATAAAGTAAACACATTCTTATAGGAATTAGGAACGCAGGTAAGGGGTAAAGGAAAGGACTGGCTATGGGAAAAAGGACTCACCGAGGGGCTTGGGAGTAGCAGACTGCTCATCTTGTTGATCTGCGTGAAATTGTTATATTAATGCATGCAAACTTACTGAAACCTTTATTTATAACTTACACTCTGTGAACAAATCTAGATCACAGTGCAGATTGCTGAATTAACTCTCAGAATTTTAAATATTCTTATGGTGTCAGGGAATCCCAGGTTTTTATAGGAAGCAGCTAACCTTACCTAACTGTTGTGGTATGCAAGTCAACTAGTGATTTATTAATAGTATTGTTTAAGTATTATTTTCGTACATTTTATATACTAGCTTCAAGTTATGTTCAAATTAATTAATTAATATAATAAATGTGAATTTGAAAACCTTATCTTTCTCTAATAATTCTACTGATAATTGTTCCGGATTGGTTTAATAATAGAGGAGATACGTATTTTATTTATGATAGGAGGTGTTTTAGAAAAGATTCTGGAGGGGTAAAAGGAGTTTAGCAGTAACTGTTGCATGGTGCAATACATAACCTCCAAAATCACGTAACCAAGACGCTACCTTTCGTGTGCATGGCTTTGAGTCCACAGCCGCAGCTGCACGTGTTGGAATGGTTGTGGAGCAGGCTGGAGCCCGCGGACGTGCTGTCCAGCCTTTTGGAGCAGCTCATGTGCCATATCCCCCTGGTGAAGTCACGTTTCACGGGGGCTTGGGTCCGGGATACCAGGGCACCAGTCAATCCGGAATTTTTAACGCAGGTTTGTATTACGCGGTGCGCTGTTCGTACTAAGCCGCTCATTTTGAATTATTAACTATAAAAATTAGATACTTTTATTTGAAATTTGTCAAGAAATCGAATTGGAGTAATTTCGACCCTGCGACCGGCTCAAAAAATTGCTAATTGCCAGTTACGAATTATTTTTGAATGTTTGAAATTGCCACTTCTAAATTGGAAGAAAAATATCTATTTCTTGATATTCATTAAATATACCCCTAATTCATCATGATTATATTAGTAAAAATAATATTACATGCGTATAATAATTTATATTCAAAATTTAACATTACCACAAAAGTTTGTACTACAGATGGCAGAAACTTTTGGAAGTTTCGCAGTCGCTGTGTACACTGTGGTATGTTGCCCTGCATGTCAACGTCACTCTATCATTCTGTCATTTACACGTGTTTATAAAGTATATCGACACTTGTTCGATATTTTAATATTTAGAAAATGGGTAAAAAAAGGAAGTTCGTTGCCACTGAAACCAAGTTAAAACCATCTCTGCCTGTAGAAGTTATCACAGAAGATGTCACAAACCATCCATTATGTCTTCACGGTCCGACGTTGTTATTTTCTACGGAAAAAGGCCGGTATTTCGCGTGCGCCTCGTGCAGGAATAAGAAGGATTGTACAGTACACATTGACGAGGAGGATTGGCAGAAGGAAGGCGTAAAGAAACGAAATGAAAAGTACTACAGTTTGATTCCTAAGATCGACAAAGTGAGTGCATGGAAAAACTTTAATGAGGTTAGTAAAGTTAAGCTTCAAAAAATATTCTGACGACGTGTAGTGTACCACTGTTGTAGTGTTTCAGTGCTAACCTAATGTGTTGATATAGATGTATTGAGTAGCTGTGAATCATGATAAAATTCTGTAATTGCACTGCATTACCATCACCAATTTTTTTCATACATTTTGGTAGTAATATAGTACTCATATTTTAAAAAAAATTATATTCATGACCCAAATTCAGTATTTTGAATGTAAAATAAAGCACAAATATTCTATGCAACTTAATAAATCCTAATTTCCAGGTGAAATCTCGCCATGCAACCGACAGAGCATACTGCAATACCTGTCAGGAGTTGTACATAATATCACAGAGTAAGAAGCATCTTAAAGACCACAGAGTCATAATGTCCCTCAGTGATGAACAGCTCACGTCTCCATCTTCATGGCTGCCACCCTTGGAGAATGACCAGCAAGAGGCCCAGTATATATTTGCGAAGAAAGCAGTCAGCACTGTTTTGGGGATTCTAAAAAATAATAATATTAGGTATGAATTTTCTTCATTAATTGCTGGAATATTATAAATATTGTCCATGAAAAACTTGTAATTGGTATTTAAACAATACCTAGGTTTGTCAGTTTAAGGAATTGTTTTAATTTGGATACAATGGATGAAATTTTTAGAATAAAACGCTTTTGCTTAATAATAGTAGTCTCCATTATAGATATGTTGTGGTGGGAAGGGCATGGTAAGAAAACACTTACATGAGGTACCTGAGGAGTAACGATGATTAGCTATTTTTACCCTTTCAAGTCTATTTAGAGTAATTTACAGATATTCATATGTAGAGTCTGCTTATCAGATAGATATAAGACCAATTTACAAAAATGAAGGTACTATTTCTTATTAACATTTTTTTTCCAGAAATATCCTCTGCATTGGCACACCGTCAGTTCACGAAGCAGCCCAGGCACACCCAGACTATGAGTCCTTGTTACTAGATTATGACACAAGGCACAGACTCTTCAACCCACCAAACAAGTACTTATGGTACAACATGTTCAATAACTACTTGTTCAGTGGAAATGAGGATGAGAAGGTTCTTAAGAAGTTTTTCAAGAGTTCTAAGTGAGTGGATATTATGCTACTAGCTCAAATAAGTTTGGTTTTTATATTGCTTGTCACAGCCACAAAACTTCATGCCACAAACAGTATAATAATAGCAGCTGCATTCTGTCTGTTTTTTTTTATGTAGACTAATTTGTTTATGTCTCTAATTTTACAATATTTACAATAATCTAGTTTGCTATGTTACTTATAACATTCAAATTGTTTTACTTTCTAGGGATAAAGGTCTGTGTATTGTAATGGATCCACCTTTCGGAGGTCGTGTGGAGCCACTGATCCAAACAATAAAAGACCTTTCAGCTGCATACAATGTTTTGTATGAGGGGGAAAACAAGATACTACCTGTGATATGGGCATTCCCTTACTTCTCTGAGCCATACATAAGCAACTTGTTACCAGAAATCAAGATGCATGATTATCAGGTTAGTTTATTGTTGTGTAGATAAAATCATATACTCTCTAAATTAAATAGGAAGGAAGTACAAAAAAAATGATAATTATGTCTTAAGTTTGCCTAACTACAACTGTTACCTAAAGAACGCCTTCGGACTAGATTTCATATATTTTCAAAATAATTAGCAAATTAATCATTCACAAAATTCATTATTTAAAATTGGTTTGTACTTTTACTTGAACAGCCAACGTAACATACCCATAAAAGTATTTAATTAACATTTATTTCCATTTCAGGTTGAATATCAAAACCATAAGAAATTCACGACCGCTAAAGGTGGTCGTAAACTAGGATCACCAGTTCGCTTCTTCACCAACCTGCCTCTAGCAACCATAGACCTCTCTAATGACAGTAGCTACAAGCTTTGCGACAAGTGCAAGTATTGGGTCTCAGTGACCAATACACATTGCACCAAATGCAAAGCATGCACAAGCAAGAATGGCATGACGTATAAACATTGCAATGTGTGTAAAAGATGTGTGAAGCCGACATATGTACATTGTGAAACTTGCGGGAGATGCTGTCAGGAGAAGGGACATGTGTGTGGTGTTGTTGTGGAATCACAGGTAAATAATATTATTATTTTTACTATACCTGCCCTATAACTTCAGATTATCACAAAACTGCAACCTGCCCCTGATAATACATAATATTTGCAACTTTAATAAACCATGAAGTTTAAACTAGTTTTCTGAATTATATTATTAAATTTAACTGTGATGTTGTGGTACATATTTTATTAAACATACTGTTATATTTTACAGTCCTGCTACAACTGTAACGAGAAAGGCCACAGAAAATCAGAGTGCCCTCAACTTCAAAACAGTGGGAAGAAGAAAAAATACAAAGGATAAATGTTAATTTTAATATATTATAAATAAATCATACAATCAGCACACAATTGTTTTAATATACATTGATTCTGCAATTAATTCTTATTAGCTATTTAATTTATATATAAAAGTAATGTTCATGCCTGATCTACACAATGGTGTAAAGTGGCTAGCAGGTTAGCAGCCAATTTTGTTCGCAACTAGTGTGTAAAATCATAAAAATTAAAAAGTTTTTATTTTGATACAAATAGAGCTAAAAGTACATTAATTAGTTAAATATTGGACAATCAATATGTTGAAAATTGTGCAAACCAGGTATAAATAAATGTAGCATGTTATAAATTCCATAAATAGGTTAATTACATTTATTCCAAATCATTTAAATAAATAAATCTACCTTACAATTATTGTACTTAATAAAATCGGTTCATGATTAATATATCTAAACAATCAACAATAATCTAAAACATAAAAATAGTTTAAAAAAATCAATTCACCTACATCAAGTTTTCTAACTGTCATCTTAAATGTTAAGCCTGGATCACATGGCGCTGAAAAAAAAAAGAATGTCTGTTACAACCTTTAGGTCTTCATATTTCGTGTTGAACCTCTTGTGAACAGAAAGAAAAATAAAATAAACAAATTATTGAACAGCAATCTACTCAAATATTAAAATTTGTTAATTTCCAGTACCATCTGTTATTGATACCTGATTAGGTATCAATCTATACAATTTTTCGTCTGACAAAGATCAATACATATTTAACGATTACTGCCTTCTGGAAGTTGTCTTATTTCGGTCTTTAGTAGGCCAAACATTTGATAAGTTGAAGATTTATAACTGGCGTAAGTTACTAATTATATCTAGAACACGAATCTATAAATAATCCTTGGATCAAGGAACATTGTATTGTTACAATATTTGACTACCTGTGTGGTTCAGCGTTCACCATACTGGTCTGACGCACAGAGGGTCCCGGGTTTGATTCCCGGTCAGACAGATTTCTAAATGATGAATTTAGGTTTCTGGGTCTGAATGTTTCTGTTTTGTCTCTGTGTGTCTCCATAGCACCCACGATACAGGGAATTCTATTGTAGGGCTGTGAGTGTAGAAAGAGTTTACATATTAGTTTGTGATACTCACTTAACGTTGATTTCGTTGAGCAGTCTCTGTGCGGCGGCGTAGCGAGCCTCGACGCGAGCGGCGCGCCGCAGCCAGGCGCCGCGCACGCCCGCCCAGCGCGCCGCGTGCCCCTCCAGCAGCTGCGCGCGGCTCGGGGGCACCGCCTCGCGCTGGAGACACCGTATGTTTTATAACCGTCAGAGAGGGACAAAGGGAGCCGAGCTTTCCTCCCTTAATTCGAAATTATGTACTTAAGGCAATCCATGACATTACATTCCATTCACATTTAAAAAAATCCAACTGGAATAGTGTGGGATACGAAAGTGGGCGTCCTACTCTGTGGCCTGTGGGCCTCCAGGAGGGGGTACGGGCCTCGAGGTGTCCCTCTTTACCCGGGCAATTCTCAAGGGGTCTATACTGCCCCTGGTGAATTATGGAATAAATAGTTGGGGTTGGTACACACCAACCCCAACTATTTTTACTTACTTTGCTCTGCCCGTAGTGGGGTTGACGGACTCCCCTTGGTGGTCAAGGGGTCCCTCAGTAAATAGCACAATTGTAAATAATAGTTGCCTTACATAGTTGAGATTGATATTATCCTTATTGCGCTTCAGTTGCTCTGGTATCAACTCTGGTATCCTGGAGATAGGGGGACCTTCAGGCCCAGGCAGTTCCACACTGTCTTCAGTCTGTTCTGGTGGGTCTGATCTTCTGCTGTAATTTAAATGTACAACTACTATTAAGATTGCCAGTGCCCACTACATAATTCATTTTATTAATTCACCAATATCAGTCTGAAATCATATACTATAATTGAGGGTTTAACAAATTATGATGACCTCCCACAAATCGACAAAAGATGGTGCCACATGGTGTTGAATCACTCTAAATAGAGATTTTGAAAAGCGTGCATCTCACTCTGCCAAAATACTATAAATTACTTTTAAATACATAATTAGTTTGAATTTCTTTCTAATAACAGATGAATTTTATGTGTTATGGAAATCACAAAAGTGGCACAAAAAAAATCATATCACATTGTCTATGTACTATCAAAGTATTATTGAACAATAAGGTATCAAAAAATAAACAGTACTCTCACCCAAATTCTTTATAGTTAGCTTTAGGTTGATTGGTGATCCAGGCTCTGCAGATGGGGTACAGAGGAGAATCCTCACTGAATTGTGACAGGTCCACACTCCGGTCAAACAGCTTCAATACATAGGATTGCCGCGGCGGGGACGATGCTCTGTTGTATCTGTCCTCATCTTCTGATGTGTAGTCTTTTCTAATAAATGAAAAAGAGAACATAATTTTCATTAAGAAATTAAGTAAAATGCTGGCTATATCAATAGTACGTAATATAAATCTAAATTAAGTATGTAATACAAAAAATTAAAAAAAAACTATGTTTATTTGTACATATTTTTTCAACAGTTAGGTAATTATAATAATAACTTAAGGAATACCCACTTATCATTCATATTATTTTGTTAAGAAATTTATCATAACTGTGATCAAGTGTATCACTTAATATAGGACTGTGATATAAATGGGTCGTAAAATTATTCATGTAATCTGTAGAGTAAATATCTTTACTAAAACCTTTTTTAAATGGAGATATATTTTTTTAATTTTTTTTTGGATAAAGCAGAAATGGAGTTCTAAGGTGTATATTTATATATGTATGAAAAAGATAAAGCGAACCTTTCTCTTTTGATAGGACTTTGTTCAATAGAAGCATCAGATTCCTCGGCAGCTGGCTCCAGAACATCCAACAAAGCACCTTTTAGTCTCCCTCGGGGCGTGGACACTTCTATCTCTATTTCCACTGCTGTAAAATAACAATGAAAACAAACATAGTTTTTTGTCAAAAATGCAAATCAGCCAGCATCCACATCTCAAACGCAGAATAGCTTCATGCTAGAATTAGACGTGGCGGTGGTCCAGCTCCCTGGTTGAACAAAATTGGCGCTAACACTTTTCGTACGGGTTCTTCTGTATACTGCTATATTATGAGCTGTAGACACAGACATATATATACTTGTGGCTGTAAGCTTATTAGGTAAATACAAAAAAATAACGAAAATACTTACATTTTGCACTATCAGCTTCCTTGTCCCATTTAGCAACATCTTGTTCCTTATCTTTGTTTAATTTTGCGGCATCTTGTGCCTTGTTTGCGTTCGATTGATTCAATTTAGCTTTACTCTTCACGGGAGTTAATCTCCTTCGTTTAGGCATTGTTACTTATAAAATTATAAGAGCTTTATAAAAGTTTGTATGCAAATTTACAAAAACCATTCAAAATTTCAAAACAGAAAACAGCTAAATAATTCAGTCAAAATGACAATACTGACAATTCTAATCATAATTTATCTTCTATACAATGTGTTTCTCTTTGACGTATTCTATACAAACACAGTCTATGGTTAAAGTGTGCCATTCATTGGATATTTGGTCAAGTAATATTGTCTATGAACTCATTCGATTTTATTACGAATTATTAAATACTTCTGAATAAGCTTGTGCCAAAACAGGATAGGATTGTGCTATATACACTGTATGAAGCAATTCACAAGAAAATACACCATGAGCCATTTGTTGTCTGTGTATGGAATATTGTTTATGGTAGTATATTTGAGTGGTATTTATTTGATTTATCGTTCACGTTCAAGCACTTCAATCATTCAGCCATTCAGTTTTATGAACTTAAATGTCAAAATAATATAGTTGTTGGACTGCTGTCATAATCGGTTGCTTTTGCACGAAAATAGCCTAAGTGTAGTAAAATAGCAAGACTTGGTACATGTTGAAATAACAAAGGGACTACGCTAGAGTCCACGAGCGAGGATGGCCACAACAGCGTACGAACACGACGCCGACGGTGAGACATAGTGTTGAGCATCTGAACGCAGTCCCTTGCTTTCAGTTTTTTGTTTATTCATAAATTAAACATGCATTAAAACGGTGGCAGTGTAACCGATTAATTAATGTTTTCACCGTTGAATGGGAAAAAAGTGTGCAATCTGTGAAAGTGCGGTGATGCAGTAATTAAAATTACACTCGATGTGCGTAGCGTAACGGAATAGCGAATATCGGAATTTGTTGAACATACTTATATATAATATAATCGTAATGAATAAGGTAGAAATTTATAGGACTTATTGTTTCTCATGCCATTCCATTTATAATCCTAAGCGATAGAAATATATTTATAGCAAAGTTCATGGACTGCATTGATCAATTATCATCAAATGGATGGCATGCTCATTTGCTATTTGTACATTATAACATTTGTTTTTATTTATATCAGGGGTTCCCAATCTTTTGTAACCCGCGGCGCAGTTACAAGTTTAATATTCTTTCACGGCGCCCTGTGCCCTGTCCTAGCTAACTATTTGAAGAAGACAGTTGAAAGAAATAGGTAACTACAATAATAGTAGTTACCTTAGGTTGATCGAAACGAATTTAAAACACCACAATATAAAATTGTACAATACGTTATTATAAAATAATTTAAACGGAAAACAACAAGAAAGACTTGAGAAAAAACAAAAATTAAATTCGATATTTATTCAGTCAAATCAATGTGAAGGGTGAGCTAAGTGATCTCCGCGTAGTTTTTCAAAGCGGGGAATATCACTTGACACTGCTATTCTCATTTCTTGCTCCACATTGATCCGATATTTGTTCTTTACCACAGCTACATCTGAAAACCCAACTTCACATAGATATGATGTTGCAAACGGAATGAATTTTTTTAATGCTTTGGATGTTAAATTTGGATATTCATTTTGAATCGATAACCAAAACGCCAATATCTGTGGTGTCCAATGATTAGAGGATCGACTCACGGCGCCCCTCTTTACTTTCTAAGGCGCACCAGGGCGCCGCGGCGCACACTTTGGGAACCCCTGATTTATATACTTGTTTATTATTTTTATAAACAATATTATTTCAGGGTCCAAGTTCATTCCGGCGACACAGAGGCCCGATGGCACTTGGCGTAAACCGCGGCGCGTGAGAGACGGGTATGTACCCCAAGAAGAGGTCCCGCTGTATGAGAGCAAGGGAAAACAATTTGCTGCCCGTCAGAACACCGGGTTGCCAGTGGGCCTCACTCCGGAGATTGTGGCCGAGGCACAGAAACAGCGGAAAGGCAACACACAAGGTGTGCCTGGTATGATCAATAATGTGGAAAAAAAGAAAAAGAAGAAGAAGTCAGGTGGGTTTTTATATTTTTAAGCAAATGTAATTAAATATGTGTGTTGGATGTATGATTATGAAAAGATTACCTTAACATACATGACTGACTAAGTTATAGTGTCTCAATGGTCAAGACTCTTTTTGTAACCAGTGATAATTTTGGAGATCAAATTAGATTAAAAGAATTTAAACATACATTCTTAATTTTTACAGGTGTCGATGAAGCAGCAGAAAAACTTGCTAAATGTGAAATAATTGAACCCACCTTCTCTAGTCCTCCATCACAACCTTCAAATAATGTCGCCTCCACTCAGGCGGACCCTATCAAGAGATTGAAAAATTTGCGCAAAAAACTAAGAGAAATTGAAACACTCGAAGAAAAAATCAAAACAGGTGTACTTAAAACCCCAGACAAGGAGCAGAAGGATAAAATCTCAAAGAAACACGACATACTTAATGAAATTAACATTTTAGAGAAAAGTAGTGAATAAGTTAAGCCAAATTCAATTATATTGTAAGATATTATTAGAATCAACTTTTATTTTAATTTTATTGCATTATGTGAAGATGCATGCGTGATGTTTCCTTACATTTATATTATTAAACATTATTTACAAGTGAACTTCGTGTTTTTTGTGAGAACCATACTATATATGCTGAAAAAATGATGTTCATAATTTAGGACTATAATTTTTTGGTTTTTTTGTTTGGACAGTTTTCATTTTAAGTAATGACTACTTTTGTTTTGTACATAATTAAAATTATTATATTTATATATATTATAATTATAAAATTATTATATTTATATATAATAATTATTCATTAATAATTGATGTGAATACACTACATAAGCTATTATCAACAGATTGTTGTTATAAAGTAGTAGCCTAGAAGTCATTGATAAGAAAGCCCAGATATAAGTAGCACTTAATTAAAGTGGCAAATTAATATCAATTCAATATTATGTGGTTATAAAATCAATCACAGTTACTATTTTAAGATAAATACATCTTAACGATCACAAATAAAAAACTAAACAAATATATAATGCAGCATATTTCTAGGTGTTTTGTGGAGCATCACATACATTTTTGTATAATTACGTTTTTCATACTAATTAATTAGTACTGATTTTATTTTCTATTTATAAATGTTAATATGCAATACGTAAATTAGACTGATACAATAGATAACATCCTTTTGTCAATGATAATATTATAATTAGTATTATATTGGCACAATAATAACATGTAGTTTTTAAGCCTTAGATACTTTGCGGCATACATTTATAAAGGATTACTAATGAATATACATAGGGCCTAGTCGGTTACAATTTGGTTTCCTCAAGGCAAGGATACAAGTAAAAAGAAATACAGTATGTATTTAATTTTTATATATTCAAAGAACTCTATACATATTGGAAATGTGTAATAATTATACACATTTTAAGCTATTATGATAGAAAATTTTCATTATAAAATTATATTAAAATTGTCTAACAAAAAGTTGCAATAATGCATTCTACTCATACTTTCAAATATTAACATTTTCCATTTTTACACGTGGCAATATTAAACTGACATGAGAAAAAAATCAATGTATACCTTGATTCAATAATTGTTGTAATCCAAAATTCAAGAACTGCAGAACAATAAAATAGTTAGCCATTGGATTGACATCTTCATTGAAACAAGTTATACATGCCTTATCCAATATATACCTAACTATTCTCAAGATTACATTAAGGAAACAGGTTTGAAATTAATTCAATCATTAATAAAGGTAACATTTCCTGTTCCAAATGAGATATTTAAAGTTACATCATTCGAAAACTGCCTACTGCCTTTACTGGCAATGTCATTGAGATTTTTAAGTTATTACTTTATAAAAACACAAAATTAAATTATTTCTAAAGTTTTATTTAATCATATAACATATTCTTGTACTTATGATAAGCTGAGATTTTAATATAAAATTATGCAATTATCATGAAATAGTATTGTACTTGCATATTGCCAATTATGAATGCAGTAAATATTTAAGAAACATTTATCATAGTCCATAACTCATGTAGGTAAAGGAAAACATAAAAATATAGCAGCCACTATTTTTTGGCAAATATTCACATTGATTCATACAGATCTTTTTTTGTAAACATACTATACTTATATGAATGATGTATTCGACAATAATTCATACCTACATAACACATGAAACTTATTTATATATACATTTTAATATATTATGCTTGTGCATGGTGATTCTGTGAGGTTTATGCAGCTTCAAACTGATCTGAAAAAATAAAATATAGCAGTCATTACACTTACTTTTAACAATTATGATAATTTAATACACTCATGACTTCCATAAATCAGGGGTGCATGCCTGCCTATAAGCATTAAAAAGTATTATACATTACAATTTACAATCTTATATGTAAATTTCTCATGGCGCAATGTTAATTACTG
Source organism: Epargyreus clarus (assembly GCF_041222505.1). NCBI lineage: Eukaryota > Metazoa > Arthropoda > Insecta > Lepidoptera > Hesperiidae > Epargyreus > Epargyreus clarus. The sequence goes on from NW_027332212.1 coordinate 14,655,543, forward strand.
TACTCCTCCGAAACGGCTTTACTGATTTTTACCAAATTTTTTATGCATATTCAGTAGGTCTGAGAATCGGCTACTATCTATTTTTCATTTTCATACCCCTAAGTGATAAGGGTTGACCACTCTTCGCATTTTTTTATTTATATGGCAAATATTGTGCTTGCCGGGTCAGCTAGTCTCATATAAAATATTTAATGTCACAAAGGAAGTCAGAAATTACCTAGGGACATGATTGATTGATTGGCATAGGTGATGATTTAAAGCAATTAACAAAAGAAATGTTTAGTAACATTAAATCAACGAAAAGCTTAAAAGTAACGTGTTCAGTTTGTTTAAAGTAAATAAAAAGTGATATTTGACCACCTGCGTTGACTGAACTATAAGTATATGCAATTTTTTGAACCATATAGGTAAACCACACTCGCCGAAAGTCGCACAAGTTTAAAATATTTGTATTCAGAATTTTAGAACCGGGGTAACCGACAGAATTGTATATAGCTCTATGGCACTCACCAGTATCTCATATGAACTCGTTTCTCGCTTTCTGCCTCGCGTAATTGCCCAGACAGGCCAGTATTCCTACGACAGCTATTCCAACACCCAAAACTGTTGCTAAAAAGTCTCCAAAATCATATCCTTGCGACGCTTCCACGTTGCTGATGGCTAGCAACGCAAATATCAGGGTGCACAGTTTTAAATACATTTTGCGCAGTAATATTATTTGTTTGACGATAAATACAATGCAATGGGAATGTGGAAATGAGTATCGTCAGCTATTGTTGTCGTACCAATGTATCAATTACTCAAAAATGTTGACACTTGACAGTGTTGACTGTTGACTGTCAGTTGCAAATGTGCGACGTCAACCTGACGTTATGAAAGTAGCATCGCTGACGATAGTAACGTACCGTTCTACAACGTATAATCTGATTCATAATTAGGTGTCCAAAATGTAAACAAAGGTGTTGACCTATCAAGAAAATACGTTAGAAATGGTAGTTTTTATTTTTGTCGATATTTAAGTAATACAACAATAATAAAATAATAATCTAAATAAATTAAGATTAATTCACGTTTTCTAATATTTATATCACCTCAATTTCGTTTCATACTGTAATAATAATAAAAAACAAAGTTTATGGTAGAAAATTAAAATGTGATAATGGTAACACAATCGGAATCCAAGACTTCTTGTGCTGTCATTTTTAGTTTCGTAACTGATATTATTCATTTACGTGATTGTGATCAAACTCTAATGTTTTCTCGTTTACATAATGCGTTTGTTAAATTGTGTATATTTGTTAAATTTTCGTTTTTTGTTGAGTTTGTTAAAGTTTGTGTTTCTTGTTAATTTTGACAGTGACATTTCTTTGTTTACATTTTGGACACCTAATTATGAATCAGACTATAGATAGGCTTTATAAAAAAAAAACCTTTATTTGATTCATAGTTCGTTCACATAATATCGATATATTCATTCGACACTTTCTGTTATAAGTGCATGCTCGTGTTAAGAATATAGGATTAAAAGGTGTATTGTTACACATTGATTACTTTGTTTATTAGAGCATTCGGAGCTCTTTTTAGCATACGTGAGACAAAAAAATTAAACAGGGGCCCCTAAAGAGTATAGTAACCTATACAATAAGGGGCCCTTTTTCGGAAGTTACCAAATTTATCGGAAGTAGTTTTAATCCACCTTATACTTAGTATATACTGATAATTTTTTAAAGGCTAGCCGATTTTTTTCAAATGGCTTTGGTGTTCCCTATGGTTAATTATAATTTATAGCCCCTAATGAACTTGTAGAAATATAACTTGAGTTCATATTTTCAGCAATTGACAGAAGTCTGCGAAATGAATGGTTGAAATAACAGGAATTCGTTTAATTCTATGCACGAATATACATAGATAGTAAGACTATCTATCTATATTCTAGTAGGACTAGTATACTAAACTAGTAGTAGTCCAAATGCTTGCGAGAAATACAGATCCACTAGTTTACAATTTCCCCACAGAACGGCTATAGCTATACTCCTAAATTTTCCCAATCCTTGCTGAAGGAGTTCGAATATATGATCCCTAACCTAACTTAACCTAACATTCGTCGACAAAAAACAAAATGGGACCTCTTAATTTTTTCTCGTCTATGCTAAGAAGGGAGTTCGGATGAGCTACCTCAACCCCCACCTCCATGTATATATGCCCATGCCATGTTTATTATATTATATTGTATTTGATTTAATTAATTTATAACATACTTGTCTGGCGAATGACGGATTGACGGACCGAATAGAGGCATACCGAATACCAATCATACCATAGTCCAGTAGACCAATTGTTTGGCATTCATGCCATTTATTTAATGACATTTCGACTTCGTTAGTTGGTTCGTTGGTTGAAGTTGGTTGTCTATCGATATTTTGGTGTATGCCGAAAAAATATATAGCAAATTCATTTCATTTCGTTTAAAAATAAACATCTCTGTTCTACACTAACGAAACTAGACGAGAAACTAAATATACCGTTTCTTTAGACTGATGTAGATGGAGTGTTGTGCGCTAACCTTATAATTGTTATGATCGTCTTCTAGTTAAGTGTTATTGTGGTCAAAATATAGTTTTAGGGGTTCACAATGAGTTATAATTCGGGTGGAAGTGGCGGCAAAGGTTTCGGCTTCGCGGGGTTCACAATGCCGAAGCGCAACCCGTCGAATATATCGCTTCACGCGGTGCCTCCGCCCTCGACCCCTATGCACGCAGTGCCGCCGCCGGCCAGCGGGCTCTCGAAGCAGGGCTACTCCACTATGAGCGCGATCACACAGAACGCTGTCACGGGCAACTTTGGCTCCCTCGGGAAGAAGAGGGCTAAAACAGAGGATGAGTGAGTGTTTCTTAAATTCTAGTTGGACAAATTACAGGACGTATGTCTAGCATTAGGTGTGGAAAAAAACAGTTAAAACATTATTGGCAGGAAAGCAGGAATACATATTTCTCTATGGTTGTATAATTTTCTATTCATGATAGAAGGTTGTTCTTATTTTGATATTAAATCCTGATCAAACTAAACTGCTCCATTTTTAGCCTTTTAACTGATAAGTTCAGTTTGTGTACGTAAGTAAAAAGATAGTATTATTCTTATCGTTCCAGATATTTTGATGATGATGATGAGCCACCCACACCAGCTCTAGCGTACATCCCTGCTCCCGGCAGTCCCACTAATGCAAAAGCCTCCAGTTCCAGAGTAAGAAATTCATAATATATCTGAGTTTTTAGTTTTTCTCACACTAACACACCTTTCTATTCTGAAAGGGAATTAGAAGAAATATTTAAAAAATCTTTTACTTTGAAAAAAATTATGATTAAATATATATTTTTAGTTGGTATTAAGTATGAAAATGAAAAATGTTGTACCAATGTAATAATCTATTTTTTATAGAATTTTTGTCCTTATTTTGCGTTGGTAATGTTAACACACATGCCTTTATGACTATCAGACATCAATTTTAATCATTAGTATCGAAAATCAAGAAGATGCACATTGTTTACCTGCTAATCTTTTGTGTTTTAACAATATTCTCAAGTTGCAACATGCTTAATATTTCCAGGCTAATGAAGATGATGAAGAGGATCCCCTGGATGCGTACATGGCTGGTCTGGAGCAGCAGGCTGCCAAGGACCTGGTGGCCAGTAAGGAGAACGAGGCCAGTGGCAAGGGTGATAGTGGAAGGGGGACCAGAGGAGATATTGATGAAATGGATGATGAGGAGAGTTATTATAAGTGAGTTGATATCTCTTCATAGAGATAAACATTGGTTTCTATATTCAAAGTGCCACATTATGTTTCCTTATTTGGTCACACATATTCTTTAGCTGTAGTATTTTTTTTTATAATATAGGAGTAGCAGACGAGCATGCAGTCCACCTGATGGTAAGTGGCTACTACCGCCCATGGACATCTGTAATCAACCCCAGGTAGGATTACATATTCCTACCTGAGGTCGGCCACAGATGCGCCGCTACCCCTGGGGACTAAGCTGGAATGCCTTGGAAGAGTATGTCTCCCTTACCACACCCTTTAAAACGGAACACAGCAGCTCCTAACACTGCTGTTACTAGGCAGAAACAGGTGTGGCGGTGGTGCCGCCGGAGTCGAACGACAAAGGGCTATACCACCTTCTAGTAGTTGCAATTCTTGAATTGATTTTACATAGAACTGCAGTTCTGTAAGACATTGGGTATTGACAACTAATATACATTTTAACAACTTATATACAGCATCGACAATAAGCTTTAAAAATATTTTACTATTATGTTTTAATTTTCATTTCTTTTTTTAATCTCATAGATATATGGAAGACAATCCGTTAACAACAGCTGATGATGGATCAGATGTGGAAATTGAATATGACGAGGATGGAAACCCAATACCTCCACCCAAAAAGAAGTTCATAGATCCCCTGCCACCTATAGACCATTCAGAGATAACATATGAACCCTTTGAGAAGAACTTTTACACACCACATGAGGAAATTGAGAAGTTGACTGCACAGCAGGTTGACGATTTGAAAAAGCATCTAGGTGTCAAGGTATAAATAAATTCACTTATTTATGTAGAATAAATATAATTATATTCTTATATAGGTTTAAAATTTGGTTGTGAATTTACCAAAATTCCTCTCTTACATAATGATTCAATTCTCCTTCTCTCAGTGTGAGACACATGTCTGATTTTTGTCTGATGTCTGATCTTCTATTATTTATTTGAATAGATAAATTGTGTGCTGGCTGTGGTATATGCATTGTCAGATGACCGCAAGCTGATGAAACCCAGATGTGCATGTTATACAAAATAATACTAATTATAGTGAGATCAAACATTAATATTTATTTGAAATTACATGAGGTTACCTGTACTGGTACATGGAAGTAGATGAATTTGCCTTAAATGAAATGAAACTTGTTATTATGATATACCTATTTACAAACAATATTCTCTAACTTAAACTGTCCAGGCTAGTCTACTAGTTTTGGAAGAATTATAAATTCCAAGACTTAATTTCCAGATCTCAGGCCCGGATCCACCTCGTCCCGTGACCAGCTTCGCTCACCTCGGCTTCGACGAGCAGCTGATGAAGGCGATACGCAAGTCGGAGTACACGCAGCCGACGCCCATACAGGCCGCCGGCGTGCCCGCCGCTCTTTCGGGGAGGGATCTTATAGGTGTGGTTCCCGAAAATAATATCCCGTTGCCTTTAAAGAGCCGATATACAATATTGGGATGTTTGGCTTTGGACCCTACATTTTTTACGGAATTTATTTAATTTTTTACTGGAACCCAATTATTGTTGACCCGAAATGCATGTGCGGATTTTGTATGAGTTCGATAGTGATCGTTGATGCGTTTTCGTGTGTTTAGCAGTCGTTTAGCTATCTGTCCAAATTATTAACACTGAATCCATGATGTTAAAGTATGTCGCTGGACTTTATAGTGGAAAGTAAATATCCAACATGGGTTAGCCACAAAATATAAAATAAAAATGGGTAAGGTTTAACAACCACCAAATATTTGTTGGATAAATCACACAATATAAGGTGAAAAATAATATAATTTGAAAACCTTATGAACATATAACTTCGAAGGTGGTAGAACCCTTTGTGATTCGACTCCGGCGGTACCACCGCCACACCTATTTCTACCTAATAACAGCAGTGTTAGACGCTGCTGTGTTCCGTTTTGAAGGGTGTGGTAAGGGAGACATACTTTTCCGAGGCGTTCCAGGTTAGTCCTCAGGGGTAGCGGCGCATCTGTGGCCGACCTCAGGTAGGAATATCTGATCCTATCTGGGGTTGATTACAGATGTCCATGGGCAGCAGTAGCCACTTACCATCAGGTGGACTGCATGCTCGTCTCCTACTCCTATATTATAACAAACAAAAAAATATATATTTAACTCTATGAATGTCTCCAGGTATCGCTCGCACGGGGTCCGGTAAGACCGCGGCGTTCCTTTGGCCGCTGCTCGTGCACATCATGGACCAGAAGGAGCTGGCGCCCGGGGATGGACCCATTGGGCTCATTCTCGCACCCACTCGGGAGCTTGCACAACAGGTATGGTAAATATTTATAGTTATAAATAATAATCCTAGAGTGTCCTATGGTCAATTGGTTCATAATTATGGTTAATAGATAGATTTCCTAAAATCTTAATTCGACTATCTTGTATGTATGTGCTATGTAAGGTGTTTAGAAAACTCTGGCATCATGATTTAGGTTAAGTTGTAACCCCATGTCTTATAGGGTACTAAAGGTCGGACCAGATTCAGCGAAAAATCGTAGGTAATAGAAGTAGACTGTAGTATAATGTTAAGTGGTCAGTGCTGTGTATGGATAAGTTGAACGATTTTTAATATATTATTTTTGTTTGTTAAGTGGATCACTATCTATTACTGTCTTTCAAATACAAGTTAGAATTCTCATTATGAACCACAAGGTATAGCGATTTTATAGTCGCAGTTTTACTAAGTTAAAAATATATGTCTGTTTCAGATTTATATGGAAGCAAAGAGGTTTGGCAAAGTTTATAACATAAGGTGCATCTGCGCGTATGGTGGCGGTTCAAAGTGGGAACAAACGAAGGCCTTAGAAGGTATTCTTTACTTATACGTCTTTTGAAGATTTATTTCAAGATGTTCCAAATATCTAAAAAAAATAGGGTATTTTAGCATGAATTGTTTTTTTTTTACGGTATATTAGTATCAATATTTAATAACATTAGAGTACTGTAGTGTGTCTTTTATCGTTAAAGTTTAATATAATGACAATTTTTCTTATCATCATATTCTAAAAATTAATTAGGGTCATAAAAACTTTAGTAATCACAAATAAAATAGTATCGGAAACATTATATGTAAAGAAGAAAAATATTTAAACTAGCTGACCCGGCAAACATTGTGTTGCCATATAAATAAAAAAAAAATGAAGGGTGAACAACCCTTATCACTTAGGGGTATGAAAAATAGTTAGTAGCCGATTCTCAGACCTACTGAATATGCATATAAAATTTGGTGAAAATCGGTAAAGACGTTTCGGAGGAGTACGGTAACTAACATTGTGACATGAGAATTTTAAATATAAGATTGGCTTCGTATTGTAGGTGGCGGTGCAGAGATAGTGGTGGGCACGCCGGGCCGCATCATCGACCTGATCAAGAGCAAGGCCACGACCCTCAACCGGGTCACCTACCTCGTGCTGGACGAAGCTGATCGCATGTTCGACATGGGCTTTGGTGAGCATGATAATTACATAAATATGTTCCGAGAAGGTTTTTTGCGCGTGTGCCAGGGGCTACACTGGCCATCATAATGTTGCTATAGTCCGATTCATAATTAGGTGTCCAAAATGTAAACAAAGGTGTTGACCTATCAAGAAAATATGTGTCAAATGGCAGTTTCTTATTTTTGACAATATTAAATTAATACATCGATAATAAAATAATAATCTAAATAAATTAAAATAAATTCACATTTTCCAATATTTACATTAACTCAATTTCATTTCATACAGTAATAATAATAAAAAAACAAGATTTATGAGAGAAAATTAAATTGTGATAATGGTCACACAATCGGCATCCAACACATTTTTTGTGCCGCCATTTTTAAGTGTCGTAGTTGATATTATTCATTTTTGTGATCGTGATCGAACTCGAATTTTTTCTAGTTTTCTTAGCGCGTTTTTTTTTAATTGTGTGCAGTTATTAAGTTTTTGTTTTAAGTTGAATTTTGTGAAATTTTTCGTTTCTTGTTAATTTGTTAAGGTTAACAATACCTGTAATCGAATTTTGACAATGACATTTCTTTGTTTACATTTTGGACACCTAATTATGAATCAGACTATAGCTGACAAACCTACTTAATATGTAATAAAATTTAACAAGGATATTTCAATTTAAATAAAGTATAAAAATAAACAATTTTTAAAATATTATTACGAAAAATGATTTTATTAGCAAAAAACATAAGACCTAGTTTTTAAGATCGTAATTTCATTAAACGAACGTAAACATTAACCTTTTTCTCTGGAGAAATTGCAACATCACTCACGAAGTTGGCAACAAATTACTGTTTGAGAAAACCGCCACGCGCACACAAAAGTTTTTCTGATTATTGACATGTTAAAGTTAATTCAATAATAAAAAGTAAAAATAAATTAATTTTTATTATATTAAAAATAATTATCTAGGACACTACGCTTTTTTACATACAAAACGACAACTTAAACAAGATTACTCACTTTTTATACCAACTACTATTTATTTAAGTTATAATTTGTGATTTTAGACTAAATAAAGGCAATAAACAAATTTAAAAACGCTAATCGTGAGTACCCGTTTCATAATCAAATAAGTCATAATTGTTTGAGTTGTCTTCCAATCAAATAATTAATTATTATAAACAAAAAAAACGTGTTCAAAGAGATAATCCAAAAAGTTCATACTCGCAAAAAGTCTTAAATTATGAAGTAACACATAAAAAACACAGTTAAATTAAGAATGTCCTCCTTATTTTTAAATTTTCAAGTTTTAAAAAGATAAGTTTATTCAGTATGCATTAGGATGTGTACGTAAAATTCAACAGATTTCATAAGAGCAGAGTGGCGCAGTGGAAGCGTGCTGGGCCCATAACCCAGAGGTCCGTGGATCGAAACCACGCTCTGCTATTTCTCTGTGCTTATTTTTTATTGTATTTAATGAAAAATATGAAAATTTAATATGATTGAAAACAATTTTTCAATATAATAATATATTTTACTTCTATAAAGTTTTTTTTCGTGCGATGATATTCGTGAATACGTTATCAAAATTGACGATTTAAACACCATTTTAAAGCTTATATTTTCTAGTTTTACGAAAATTCTTTTGTGAATAAATGTCTTTAACCAGAAAATTCACCGTACATAGTTTAAAATAAAGATTTTGTTTTCGTTACAAAAATGTCTTTAACCAGAAAATTCACCGTACATAGTTTAAAATAGAGATTTTGTTTTCGTTACAAAAAGGTATAATAATGTTTTTCGTTAAACACAGTAACGCCATCTATTGATAACTTGTTGATATGTAGGAGACGCCATTTATTAACAATCTGTTCTAATTAATATGCCAGTGGCCGACTGTGGATATCATCGTAAATAAAATTAGAGGATAATAACAAAGAAATAAATAATCTTCACATTATATATTATTAAGTACATGCTAAGTTTGCAAGCAATATTCCGAGAATGGAAATATCAATATTTATATAATTATGTTTATTAGTTCTATTTAATATATTTATATCTCTACTGTACATCAGTGATGTAATTGACATAATTTAAGGAAAAATAAAAACCTGATCACATAGAAACTCAATAAAAAGCTTGTTTGGTGAATGATCAACATTTTTAAACTGAAATGTTACGTATAAGCAAAGTTATTGGATTTTCGGGGTTTCTATTGTGTCTACAGCCCTGTGCCTTTAAGGCATAGGGTCGAAATATTGATATGGAGACTATGACAAATCGAAAAATAAATATCGATATTGAAAATTTTATATATTTTAAATGAGGCTGATAGAACCAGAGTGGTCTCACTGCATTTTAATGATTTTTGACCTATCTGTATTTTCATAATTTAATATGTTGTATAGTTCGCGTAAAACTGCTAGTCCGCTCTGAATATAGAAATGAATCGCGTCGCCATTGTAAATTGTATAACCACACCTCCTCGCAACAACTTCAGAGCGGATTATAAAGTTTTACTTTTCTCTATATTGTAAATCTTTTTTTGTATTTAGGTTACTCTGGTTCTAACAGCCTCATATAGCAATGGGTCTAGGTCGTGAAGTCGAGTTGAGACATTAGCTAATTCCCTCCGTGTGTCGACAGAGCCGCAGGTGCGTTCGATCTGCGCGCACGTGCGGCCCGAGCGGCAGGCGCTGCTGTTCTCGGCGACGTTCCCGCGGCGCGTGGAGCGGCTGGCGCGCGACGCGCTGCACGACCCCGTGCGCGTGCAGCACGGCGCCGCGGGGGAGGCCTCGCACCTCGTCTCGCAGCACGTGAGGTGAGCCCGCCCCGCCCCGCACCGCCCCGCACCGCGCGCGACGCGCTGCACGACCCCGTGCGCGTGCAGCACGGCGCCGCGGGGGAGGCCTCGCACCTCGTCTCGCAGCACGTGAGGTGAGCCCGCCCCGCCCCGCACCGCCCCGCACCGCGCGCGACGCGCTGCACGACCCCGTGCGCGTGCAGCACGGCGCCGCGGGGGAGGCCTCGCACCTCGTCTCGCAGCACGTGAGGTGAGCCCGCCCCGCCCCGCACCGCCCCGCACCGCGCGCGACGCGCTGCACGACCCCGTGCGCGTGCAGCACGGCGCCGCGGGGGAGGCCTCGCACCTCGTCTCGCAGCACGTGAGGTGAGCCCGCCCCGCCCCGCACCGCCCCGCACCGCGCGCGACGCGCTGCACGACCCCGTGCGCGTGCAGCACGGCGCCGCGGGGGAGGCCTCGCACCTCGTCTCGCAGCACGTGAGGTGAGCCCGCCCCGCCCCGCCCCGCATCGCACCGCACCGCCCCGCACCGCCCCGCAATGCGCGCACGCCGTCCTAGCGGCAGGCGCTCTCAGACCTGGGGAATGAAATGGACCTGGAAGCTGAAAATGACAGCAGTGCAAAAAAAAAAAAATTACATCGCCTATTTTACATACTTTTTGACATACGCATCTATTTGCAACCATGCGGTCTGTATCAATTGTCTTTTTCATAACTATGGATCTTATGTTTCGGCCTCACGTATAAAAGCTTTGAAAATCGCTCACCCATTCTCTTTGCTTTGTATGTTTTATCATATTGTACCTTATATAAGTATCAACAACCTCACAAGTTTTACATGCATCAATAATCTATTATTTCTTTTGCAGAATATTCAACAAGCCTGATGAAAAATGGTCATGGCTACTCAAAAACTTGGTGGAGTTCCTATCGGCAGGCAGTATATTGATATTTGTGACGAAAAAGGTAAACAAATATTATATTTTATTTGCAATCAAATTGTATGGATTTAGAATTGTTTAGATGTAAGTTAACAATGCAGTGATAGCTTAGTGATTAAGAAACTCGGCTTGATCGAGGGGTCCGAGGTTCAAATCCCAGGCACACACCTCTGATTTTTCGAAATTAAATATAGGAGTAGCAGACGAGCATGCAGTCCATTATTAAGATTTAGCCCCAGATAGGATTAGATATTCCTACCTAAGGTCGGCCACAGATGCGCCACTACCCCTGAGGACTAAGCTGGAACGCCTCGGAAAAGTATGTCTCCCTTACCACACCCTTCTAAACGGAACACAGCAGCGCCTAACACTGCTGTTATTAGGCAGAAGTAGGTGTGGCGGTGGTGCCGCCGGAGTCGAACCACAAGAGGTTCTACCACCTTGAAAAATATTTTAGACTATCCTTGATGTTGCCAGCTGGAAGCGGAGCAGACGGCAGCGAACCTGGGCGTGCAGCAGTACGACGCTCTGCTGTTGCACGGCGACATGGACCAGGCAGACCGCAACAAGGTCATCACGGCGTTCAAGCGGCACGAGAACAGCATCCTCGTTGCTACTGACGTCGCAGGTCTGTTTGTAGCCAGCAGCGGGAATGAGCGTTTGGTTGATTGATAAAATGTATAAGATTGAGTCGTCTAGTCGTATTGAGTCCGCGCCAAACTGCAACTTCAAAGCGTTGAAGTTGTTGCGCAAGCATATATTCCATAGCAACGTAAGGGTATACCAACGCAGCTATGCACCCGTGGGTGAGAGCGTTCAGCGGAGGGTGCCTTGTCTGTACTAGCAGTTTGGAGTGGACTATACCATGTTACTTACTATCTATAAACTTAAGCAACGATGGGTGTGGTCAGGATTTGGATGGGGCCGCTAAGTATAATGTCATGTGCGCTTTAATACTTTAGAGGGTACGTTCAATTTTAAATCTTGATTGTAATGAACAATCATTCTATGCAATAGCAAATCATACTAGGAAACCATGTTTGAAATATCTGTCAGTTTTTTACTCCTAATCCGTTTTGCCATCATTTTTGTTGTATTTTTATGATGGAGTTACTTTAACAATTGCTTATATCCTTGCAGCCCGAGGCCTGGACATTCCGCACATCCGCACGGTGATCAACTACACGGTGGCGCGCGACATCGACACTCACACGCACCGCGTCGGTCGTACCGGACGAGCCGGTGTACGGGGACACGCGTACACCCTGCTCTCGCGCGACACCGACCGCGAGTTCGCCGGACACCTGCTGCGGAACCTGGAGGGCGTGCAGCAGGTACCTATAGACCGCGCCAAACTTCTAGTCCGCTCTGAAGTTGCTGCGCGCAGGTTTAGTTAGCATATACTCCGTAATGTCAGGGCACACTAATGTAGCTATGTATCCGTGGGCGAGAGCGGTCAGCGGAGGGTGCGGGGGGGGGGTACCGCGCTGTCTTCGTCGCGCTAATATCTACAATTTGCTATTGCCTACCGACTATACGTTGCAAAGACTAAACTGATAGGCAGTATGTCGCGACTCCGCCTGCTTGGTGATGGTAAGTAAACAAAGACTCCCTCGCTGGCAATTGCCAATACGTCACGTATGCAGCCAGGAAGTGGTGACATTACCAAGGCGTTGAAACAGAACGGTGTCGAAGGAACAGAGTGCGGGTGGAAAGCAAAACATGCTCTACATATTATGCTGGAGAACTTTGTCAAAGGGCTTACTGGAATAAATAATTGTGTCTTATAAATTTAATAATTTAATAAATAAATTATAATAATTTCAGGAAGTGCCAGAAGAGCTAATGCAACTGGCGATGCAGTCCTCATGGTTCCGCAAGTCGCGATTTAAGAAGGGCAAAGGAAAGAACTTGAACATCGGAGGCTGCGGACTCGGGTGAGGAGTCTTTTATACTTTATTTTAGACATATAACATTGCTTGTATTTTTTGTCTGTCTTATTGTTGAAAGAAAATTCTAGGGATAGATTAAAACTTACCTTGAATATAAAAAAAAATAGAGTTTTATTTAATATGCATTGTGTGTCGTCTATCACGATTGCATGATAAACAGCGCACAACAAAAAAAAATGAGAAAACCTTGAAGCGTATTTTACCAATTTTACTCTGGAGTTTTCTCTTCATTACGAGCATTTAGAAAACATTATTTTCATGGAATTAGAAAATGAAAGCTAAGAAAGAAAAAAACAAAATATGCATTAAATAATGTTGTGTGTGTCCCTGATTACGTATTTTCGTGCTTGCGTGTGTACTTGCGTGCGTGTGTGCGTATGTGTGTGTCAGTGCGCATGTGAGTATCTCGCAGTGTTAACATGTGCTGTGTGTGTGTGTAGATACAAGGAGCGTCCGGGGCTGCCGCCGGCGGTGGAGGAGCCGGCGGTGGAGCGCGCGGCGGGCCCCGCCACCGACCGCCTCGCCTCGCTCAAGCAGGCCTTCCGGACTCAGTATAACCAGGTGCGTTTTCATATCGGTCGTTCTAGAAAGTTTAGGTAGCGAACGGGGACAGTTTGCCTGACGGTAAGTGTCAGCTACTGTCCATGGAGTTATGGAATAGGCTTAAATATGACTATTATCATTATAATGCTACAAATGTATTACTTACCCCTGTGGTATAAGTTGGAAAACCTCATATAAGTGTATTTTCCTTACTATCCAAATTCATATCAGAACACAACAGCACTATAGCCTGGGAACCCATTGAGTAAGTTTTTAGTCGCAACTCCACGCGATTGCAAGATTGCTATATTTTTTTTCAAAACCGTAGTTTTGTGTGTTACCCGCTGGTACAAAAGAAACCACAGAAAACTGTGCACACGTGTATATTATGGGGTTGATTACAGATGTCCATGGGCGGCAGTAGCCATTTACCATCAGGTGGACTGCTACTCCTATATTATAAAAAAAAAATTAGCCTAACACAAGAATGTTACAAAAGAATGTAGAAATAATACGAAAACATTTGTCCCCCAGTTCACAGCATCCACGGACCACTCATGGGAGCAGACCCGGCCGGCCCTGCAGCCCGGGGTCAACGCCCCGGCCGCGCCCGCGCCCGAGCGCACGCGCCGCGGCGGCAAGCGCAGCCGCTGGGAGTAGCCGCTGCTGGGCTTATGTAGGGGAGAAGCTGAATAGACTTGGAATGCTACGACAGTTTTGTAACGCTGTGGAGGGTTTTACTGCGGCTTAAAGGATTGACGGATCTTAACATAAGGGGTATCGTTGGATACTTCTAAATTGTCGGAGCAACGTAGACTATTGCTAAGTCAGGACTTAGCTTTTATACAAATACTGGTTTGAGTCTATCTCATACTACAGCTCAAATGCCTAGACAGCTTTTATCATATGAGGTGTTGTTGAATTCGTCTAAATTATGAACTACAATTTCAAGAAGTCATTTTGAGTGTATGTATGTATGTCTCATACTTTGGCATGCCCTACAGCTGAAACGGCTTGACGGACCTCATATGTTAAACATATGAGGTTAAATTGGATTTGTCTGACTCACGTTAATAACATGAACCACATTATTTTCCTTCAGTTATTTATTTATAAGCAAGCGGTTTTCATTTTCATAATAATTTATGATCTCGTATTAACGAATTAAATGAGAACTATCATTTGCAATAAAAGGTTACAAACGTTAATAATAATATCCAAATACACTAATTATTAATCAGGGTTACACAGTACATATTTCAATAATAGTGACACATGATACATGTAATATAAATAGGAACGTCGTTATAAAATAATTTTCCATAATGAAGTATGCAACTAAACAAAGGCAAAAAATATCATTCGATACATACAAGCACACCAATAAACAGACTAATAAATATTTGTGGCCTTACACAATTTCTACATTTTCACACATACTTTTTTACATATATGTATCACACAAAAAACGTGTCTTGTATTAAGAGTCTATTTGGTTACTTCGTCTATGTTAGGATAAGGAATAACTATTATCTCGCAATAAGTACTACTTAACCCAGGGGTTCCCAAACTGTGCGCCGCGGCGCCCTGGTGCGCCGTAGAAAGTAAAGAGGGGCGCCGTGAGTCGATCCTCTAATCATTGGACAACACAAATATTGGCGTTTTGGTCATTGATTCAAAATGAATATCCAAATTTAACATCCAAAGCATTAAAAAATTTCATTCCGTTTGCAACATCATATCTATGTGAAGCTGGGTTTTCAGGTGTAGCAGTGATAAAGAACAAATATCGCTAAGGATCAATGTGGAGCAAGAAATAGAATAGCAGTGTCAAGTCATATTCCCTTGATTGAAATTAACCGCTTTGAAAAACTGTGCGGAGATCACTTAGCTCACCCTTCACATTGATTTGACTGAATAAATATCGTATTTTATTTTTGTTATCCTCAAGTCTTTCTTCTTGTTTTCCGTTTAAATTCTTTTATAATAACGTATTGTACAATTTCATATTGTGCTGTTTTAAATTTCGTTTCGATCAACCTAAGGTAACTACTGTTATTGTAGTTACCTATTTCTTTCGACTGTCTTCTTCAAATAGTTAGCTAGGACAGAGCACAGGGCGCCGTGAAAGAATATTAAACTTGTAACTGCGCCGCGGGTTACAAAAGATTGGGAACCCCTGACTTAACCTGTTGGAAGTGACACGGTCGAATGCATTAAGCCCCTTATACACTAGACGACATGAAGTATTATGTACCTAAGACATATGTAGGTGAGTAAAATATACTCGGAACATGCATATAAGGCTTGCGAAATTAATGGTGTTAAAAATACAGGACAGTTATGAAACGTATTTTCAATACACCAAAATGAATTTGGACTAAAATTATAATGATTTAAATAAAGTATTTTGTCTACAATAACTACTACCTAAACTTAGGTAAACTCAAGGCGAAGTCGACTTCAAAACCGAACTTGGAATTTGGAATTGAATTTGGAAATAGAAAATGTACTGGAAAATTGTTGGGTACGTCAAAGTGGGTTACGATTACTGGGTTAGTGGGCAAGAATATTATTGAAATAGAAAATAGCATATAAAAGTTTATATAGATGTATTCCAGTACTAAGCTGCGCCCTCTATCGTAAAATGTTTGTAGCGTTATTTTCATAACAGATTTATATCTTAGATTTAAATAAAATTTCTAAATTTACATCCGATCTTGTACAAATTTTGGTCCTACCTTTGCGTAAATAGCGTCTGTGGTTTTATTATCATAAATAGAAAAAAAATGAAAAAATAGTAATTCAAACGTATACAGCACCATCTATCGATCTGAAGAAACAATGCTTAATCCCGCATGGTGCTTACCTAACTTTTGAACCGGTTTTGTCTAAATTATTATGCAGAACTTTAGTATAGTATGAGATTCAACGATTGGTTCGTACGTATAACTGTTTTTTTTAGTCAAAACACATTTTATGTATATAATATTAATAAAGACATACAGTACTCCCAATTTGTCTATGAACTATCCATAGAAACATTTTAAAAAATCTTCTAAAGCAGAACATTATTAATTTATGATCAAAACAATTTAAATATATTATTTACCGTTTTAAAACTACATATAAATTGCGGTGCAGTGCAAAAATAGAAATTATAATTTAATTCATTTATTATTTATAATTACATATCTCCAATATCGTTTCGTAGATAAATGATAATAAAAAAAAATATATATATATTTCTATTAATAAAAAAACATCTGCGATCTTAGCTTCATGAATTATGTCATAATTATTGTCTGTAAAAAGTTTTTTTAATTAAAACATGGTCGTAGGTATCGAACAGTCGGATCTCAACGTTTATTGGTGACACTGCGCACAATGGCTAAAAATAAACTTTAATTTTAAATTCTAACATGACTTCTACTTAGCTAGCACTTAAAAGACAGTGCGAATTTTAAAAGCAAATATTTAGCAATAATTGTCGAAAGAAATATATTATTATAATCAGAAGTTTATTATAATATCAGTAGATTTTACGTAGTATTATTGTAAATGATTCATTTATATAATCATTTTAAGCAATGTGTGTAGGTACGCCAAATATATCCCAAAAATAGTGTTTGTCGTATAATCTTCAATCTTATAATTATAAATATTTAAATAATGTTATTTTGTATTATACTTGCCCATGTATTTTTAATAATCTGATTGTTTAATTCTATGTTTTGTGTTCGGATGAAAAAATATATAATAATACAATAATGGAAAAAAATCATACAGAAATTACAAATATACACGAGTGTCATATGTATACGCTCTAACTATAACATACCAGGAATTATGGCTAAATTCTGCTGTATTATATGAGATATACCTTTTTGTGATATGATTATGAGATATGTAGACGTATTTTCTTTAGTCTTCCTGTTTTAATTATCATTACAACGTAGGGTTTCTGTGGGTACTGTTATGAATATCTATAAACAAAGAACTTAATTCTGGCATTGACAGCAGAGGTTAACTAATAATGTAATGCTCAAAATGTGGATAGGTATCTACCTATTTAACCTCAAATTTAGTTTAGTCCCAAAAATTGAGTGTAAAAATGTATGCCAACATATTATTTAAAGACTGACATGTTTTTGGTCTTACCCTTGAATGGTAAGCTACCAAGCAAGCTTTCCAAATGTGGTTGTTACCAGTGTTTTGCCTTAGTTTAAACTGCCCTATAATATTAAAGGTTTATGCAACCAATTTGACATAAAATTAGATAAATTTAAACTTAGAATTAAACAATTAGGCAATAATTATTAGCAAACTGTAGGCAATAACAACATACTATAATGTATTGTGAGTATTGTGTCTACATGTTATGGAGGTGTTCGACTAGTGCGACTGGCCGGTTGTAGTCTTGTGCAGACTGTGTGGATGGTTGCCTGTTATGTAAATAGCAATAAACGTGTTAAAGCAATCGTGTTGTTGTTTTATTTATATTTGTACCCAATAGTTAATAAATTTTAACCGATATGTCTAATCAATATCGGTGTTATCCAAGAAAAGGTTTACATCTACTATAAAATTAACTTCATGTAAAAAGCTTATTATATTGTGAATCAGTACTTAAATGATAAATCCGCATGGTATGACAACTCCAGCTCCAACATCAATAATGATTAATTATATGTACCACTATGTAAAATCGTATATTAACTCTACTCTTTAAAAAATATATGCAAATAAGCACACGTATGGAGTTTCTTGCGCCGCTTCTTCTCCATAGCGAAACACCTGTGGTAGTTGGTTTTTTTTAAAGTATTCTATATGAATCAATTTTGAATAAATGAGATTTTGAATTTTGAATTGAATTTAATCAATAGTCAATTGAAGCGCGTGTAGCTTAGTGGCTTGTGTAAATCTCCATCTCCACTGATCTACAAAATCGTCGGGTTATGCAACGTCGATTGCAGTAAGAAGTTGAATGGGTGACCGTTACTGACAAAATTGCATGGCATCCGAGGGCACGGTCCGCCCCTGATCCTGGGGGGCCAAAAAACACAGTTGCAAAAAAAGTCGTCGAAAACTTTTTACACTTTTGGGGCCTCCATGTCACTTTCCGCCCCGGGCCCCCGACGACAATATGTTTCGTATTAAAAGAGGAACATAAGGGCTAAGAATGCTAACTTATAAAGTAAGATTATTAATATATATTCACACGTATAAGTATGTATATGTTATAATAGACGAAACACGAGTAAGTAGATATATGGCGCAGAGGGGTGGTGTTAAGCGCTCAAGTTTTAATTTATTCCGCTAACTGCCGCCTGGCACGAGATCGTTGATTGCGAGGTGCCTCTAATCTACTATTTGCACTAATATCTTTACTATCTTAATGTGAACGTTCGACCTAAATTCGTGTATAGGGTAAAACTAAATGCTTTAAAATAACTTACTGTCTGTAAGTATCGTTTGGGAATTTCTAATTGCGTATTTTTACTTTTGTAATTTATATATTTAAACTAAAATAGGTACGTTAATTAGATTTACCTAAACAATTTTATGTCGGCTTTATGAGTACAAGGGTGAGAGAAGGTGAACTCTATGTGTTTCGACTCCGGCAGCAATAATGCTGCGCCTATTTTTGCCTAATAATAGCAGTGTAAGGGCTATCCGAGGCGGTCCAACTTAGTCCTCAAGGGTAGCAACGAATCCTTTTTCCATTGATGGCGGCAGTAGCCACTTACTATCAGAGGGAATGCATGCTCGTTTGCTCCTTTATTAGTACAAAAAAATCATTTTGTACTTATATCCTTCCGTATTTTTCCTTTTATCTTACGTTACCTATCGGTATTCTAGTGTTGAAGTTACCATTCGTTTTTCGTCCAATTGTTACAGGGACCGGGAACGACGCGGGCCGAGTGAAATTAATGAATTCGCTTTGTACCTAGTTGCTTTCCAGTGACCTACATTGTACTAAAATGTTATTTTACTATTCTACTTAAGCTAAACGGAGTAAATGCCGCCTACGAACTATGAGTTTACTTTTGAAGTAAACTTAGTAGGTACATTAAACATTTAACAGCTGTATAATGAACATACTCGTACACATGCTCACAATAGACTTCAGTCGTTGCCGTTTTACTTCAAACAAAAAACGATCTACTTTAGTCTACGACTAGATACTAGATAATTTTGACGATTAAATTTGGACGCGTATGGTTTTTCTGTCGTACATAAATCAGATCACAGTAGTGTGGAAACTGATGGATTCATTATGTTATCCTATAAGAACTATGGGAATGACGTGATGAATCCTGGGATATTTTTACCAATACCAAATAGAATATATAAAACTTATCTCCATAGGTTATAGATAACCATAGGTAGATCTCAGATGTTACTTCATGTTTAAAATGCTTTTCCACACCTTTCTACCCAGAACACGTCAGCTTTAAACCGTTGTTATTAGGCTAAATAGAAAATACGTGTTCAGTGTGTACAGTCGAACTATGAAGAATCCTTTCGCTTAAATACATTTTTACTGCTAGTAAAATACTAAAAAATGCTAAATTTATTTTTTTTTTATTAAAAATCACTCACTTAACTTTTAAGACAGGAAGTCAAAATTAGGATTTAATTTGATTTGTTTACACTAAGACCTATACAGCTTACTACATCATCTCGGGAGATAAGACCGTCCTATTAGCTTATATTAACAAGGTTGCACTTAATCCGATAATCGTTTCATAGATTAGTGTCTCGAGTTACCTGTGAACTGTTTACCTATAGGCATAGATTAGTACCTATAGGTAAAATAGGCTGTCCATTCATATGTAGGTAGGTTTAGTGTAAAGCATGTGTCTTATCTTAGAGGTCATCTAATTTCCGTGTTACCAAAATATTTTAATATTAAATTTGTTAAGATTGGAATCAGGGGCAGAAATATATACAGTAAATAATATATTAATAATAATTAAACATGACTAGATAATAATAAATAGGTATGTTCTATAAATTACAATAACGCTACAAAAAAAATCTATACCTACTTATAGTCCACGATAGAGCAATGTAAATTATTTCATTTGTATGCCCGTCTGTCCGGGATTGAACCTTTGAACTTTTGCAATATAAAATCTTTTAAAAGTAAATACTCGTTTTATACAATGTTATGGGATGAATGTATTGTTTTATATTTTGTTTGTACGGGATGATATGTTCGCTCAGCGAAAAAATCCCATCATAAATAAAAAAAAAAAAAACAGAAACTCTCACCGTGTCAGACCAGTGAGGTAAATTTTGTGGGACATGGGTAAACTAAAGGTAGGTTGCCTGACTGCTATTTACGTACCTACCTGAGTTATAATGTTGACCTATGAGAAATGCTAACCGTCCAAAGTATTTCCTGTGCTATAATCGGCATCTATATACGTAATCAAAGAAATAGCACGGTATTATAGTAATAAGCCTTATTATATTAATACTTATAGGTAAATGTCTAATGGACGATTAGATGAGTAGTTATTGTGTTAGTAATGAAACATCTGCTTTAATCGTTTCTTATAACAATGGCTTAAAGATATATTATTTTCAAGGTTCTTATAAGGTTTTGTGTTGACTGGATTAGGTACCT
This sequence comes from Epargyreus clarus, assembly GCF_041222505.1. NCBI lineage: Eukaryota > Metazoa > Arthropoda > Insecta > Lepidoptera > Hesperiidae > Epargyreus > Epargyreus clarus. The sequence goes on from NW_027332212.1 coordinate 14,676,695, forward strand.
ATGTATACCTAAATAAATGCATTGATATGTAAAAATTCTAATGTTGCAAGTTAACACAATTTGAATTAAGATGCATGTAAAACGGATACTGCCACCGAGTAGGTATATAATATAATCCTGTCAATTAATAATTAAACTTTCCTCTTTATAATATTAGTATAGATACATACAAGCAAACTTAATATCGTAAACAGCTGCTATAGTTACAAAACTGTGCTGCAGCTATTTACGCCCACCTTCGGACACAAGAGAAGTACATATAAGTAATTGGTCTGGTTACATATTTTTTACATACGCAGGCATAGATACGTTGTAAGTGAATATTTTTATTATATACTCGTATCTACTTAGATACATATGATGCTTACAAAGCGAACAGCCCTGCATGTCTCCTACATATTAAGTAGGGCGTCCCAATCCAATCCTAATAGCTTTTTAATCTGGATCGGTGGCAGGCTGAGCACTGTCTGGCATTCAAGATAAAGATTGGTGATAAGCGAACTATGCCGCTTAGCGTGCCGAATAATTGCTTGTTTACTTTAATGTCCTTTGTTTAATAGGTTTTACTCTAGTTTTAGTAAATGAGGTATCGACTTGAAGGATGGGTTCTAATTTGTCCCTTATATGTTGCGACTAGTGAGGCATCTGTGGGTAAGTTACGCGTATTTGAGTTTTATTGTTTTTTATCGTAAATCCTACTGCAACCTATGCACATCTGTAATTAACCCCAGATAATGATTACATTCCTACCTTTGGCCGCCCACAGATATATTGTTACCCTTGTGAACTTGTTGAAACTATGTTCTACCACGTTCTACCATATTTTCCCTTTAAATGAGAACACAGTAGCGCTTATCACTGCTGTTTTTGGGGAGAATTAAATGAGGCTGTGGTACTGTAAACGCCCGTAACTAATAAATATGTAAATCAATTATACTAATATACCTATATTTAATATATTCCTGAATTCGTGCTTAAAACATAAAATATTTCGGAAAACAGATAGTGTTTAGTACAGCGATAATGGCATAACTATACCTACTGGTGTGCCAAATAATGGCCCCCGATAAACTTCGTGTTGAGTGTAAAGCACAAAAGTTATAAAGATAAGTCTTATACATAACTAACATACCTACTGGTATCTACTGGTATGTTAGTGACGTTTAAGGTACGTTACTTATGTGTAAGATTATGTATAGGTATCTATCTAAAATACTTGTTGTTTTCGAGTAAAATAGATATCTTAGGTTTTTTTTTTTTATAATAATAAGAGTAGCAGACGAGCATGCAGTCCACCTGATGGTAAGTGGCTACTGCCGCCCATGGACATTTGTAATCAACCCCAGATAGGATTAGATATTCATACCTGAGGTCGGCCACAGATGCGCCGCTACCCCTGAGGACTAAACTGGAACGCCTCCGAAAAGTATGTCTCCCTTACCACACCCTTCAAACCGGAACACAACAGCGCCTAACACTGCTGTTATTAGGTAGAAATAGGTGTGGCGGTGGTGCCGCCGGAGTCGAACCACAAAGGGTTCTACCACCTTTACCTACCTACCACTTACTATACAGGCAACTGAAAGATTGGCAAGACTAAAGTCAACAGTTTTTTGCTACTGACTACGGGTATCCTAAAAATTATAATAAGAAATTAAAATTTATTATAAGAAGTTCCTGTTGCACAATTTTTTCTCCAAAATTAGTGAGTATCTGCTTATTTTTCTACACAGATATGGAATAACCCGGAAAAATAATAGTTCATAGAGAAAATAAGAAAAAAGACAAATAGGAAAACATTAAAATTACTTTGTAGTGAAAATTAGGCATATATAACAGTTTAGAAAATGGCACTTATAACCTAAGAATAGATAAGCATTATAGAGTTAGTGCGTAATTTATACGGATTCTTACTTTTGCCGCATAAATAATTTATTTGAATGTAGCCAGTAAATAATCAGTACACTGAGTGTAACAGACAATGGTCTCGCGAGTCGTAAACGCTACTTCCGCCTGCCTCATTGCTTTCAAAGTAAAACATTCAGAAGTTAAACAACGTACAAATAGGCAATTCTTAACTTAAAGTTATAATAATTATATTCTATTTATTTTGTATATTACGATAATGTCAAGAATATAAAAAAAATATCTAAAAAATAAAAGAAAAACACTTTATAGATATTAGATATATTTATAATCAGTAAGTTTTCATTAGGATTTTCCAAAAAAAAGGTAACATGAACAATGTTTTTAGTTTTAACCATAAAGATGAAAATAAAAATTATGAAAATTTTATGTATCCTAATAAAAATATATGGTTTGCATAAAATATGTTTACAATAACCTTCGCTAATGCTTAAACGCTACTAATGTTAAATGAATATTGAATACTTATAAATATATAATGGCAGAGGTTATTTTGTATGTCGTTAAACTACTGGCCCTATAGTGGCTATGTTGCCGGCATGTGAACGAAAAACAACACTTGTTTTCGCGCTTTGAGCGATGGCTGCACGGGTTGGGTGCCATTGCCTTTGAGTTGAATTAAAAAATAAATTTATTTTACGCGGGAAACATGCTTTTTGCATATTGAAATATGGCGTTTTAATTTTATGATTTTTGTTATTGTTTTATTTGTGTTGTAATGCAGTATTTGGATTATTAAGATAAAGGTAAGTGTTATTTTTCTTAAAGTTTACTTTTAATGCATTAGTTGTTAATATATTATTATTTATTTTATATTGTTATTTTAAGAATCTGCATCTATACGATAAAATAAAAAAAAAAAAAACTTATATACTGTTCGGTATCTGGAGCTATTCGCAATAGCGATTTGAGGATGACTGATACTTACCTATCACTACTAATGGTATAATGTTTTTGCAATAGAGAAGAAATACAAGACATGCAATAGAGAAGAGAGCAAAACATAAAATTCAGTACTATGCATCTCATAAATATTTTTCAATGTCTTAAATTTTAAATCGACAAAACTTTACTTTTACATAAAATAGCCATCCAAAGTTATCCAGAGCTGTACAGAGTTTGGCGATATTGCCATAATTTCACCAGCGCCAACGGAATACGGAGCGATTCTGAGGAAATTTATAACATAACTTAACCCATCAGAATACGATATTCATTGCTAATGCCGGCAACCATTTGTTGTTTATGACCAGTTCATTTGATTAGCAAAACATGTTTGGAATAAAATATGTAATTATTATAGTTATAGGTAACATTTTATATGTATTCTGTGTAGTTGGGTCTGCTGCAACCTTTGAAGTAGAGCTCTTCATCATTCTACTTTAGCAGTAACTCCACCACACCTATATCTGCCTTATATAACGGGTGTCTAACGCTGCTTTGATCTACTTTAAAGGTTTTGCAAATGAGTTATACGAAGTATTTCAACTTAGTCGTTAAGAGTAGTTACGTACGTAGGGTAGGAGTTTAATTCAGTTTAGGGTTAATGCAGCGTGCAACGGTGAGTACATTGTGCTACCCCTCATTATTAAAAAAAGTCTCACTCCTGGGCACGGGTCTCTCTTCATATTTAAATCTTATGGCATAGCTGGTGAATGCTTGAAGAATTTACAAATGCTCCAACGCAAATTAGAGGCAGTTGGTAGAGTATCCTCATAAAATTATAATCAATCTTGTTATCTTATGAAGGTTGAACAAAGCAGTCATCATATTCGAAGTCTTCTTTCATAAAACGTAATTCAAACAATAATAAAAACAGTAAATCACAAATGTAAATAAAAACACACAAAAACTATAATTACGTAAGTCAGTTGTTCTCAAATTAGGCGCGTCACAGTCGAGTGCTCAGCGACCTTCCGCTCGAGAGCGACAATACGCCACAAATTACTAGTCATTCATTATACGTTAATGTACGGTTTTATGGAATTTTTGTCAGCATTTAGGATCGTCAGTCTCGTAACTATAGACCAACGGTTTTATCTATATAAAAATGTGATACCTATAACATTTCACACTATTGATTCTAGTGGAAATGTATAATGGGATCTCATAACCATAGGTAATCGTTGTTAATATCTATAATAGGTATCTACTCTTGGGTGCGATATCCTAAGAAAATTAAATTGAAGTGAAGACGTCTCTGATATCTTATTTATTACCATATATTTAATTTGGAATATTTTTATTTAAAAATACGTGCAAGACCATAAGGTAATGCGGGTGGAGTGATACCACAAAAAATCGGTGCCATATAAGATTCGAAACCTGTAAAATGTAAAAAAGTCTGTAATCCAAATCAATTATGGATATTACGCTTAATTAAATTCTTCTCATTCTATAAAATAATTATTACCTACTTCTATTATTTACTTTACTCTTCAATCCTGAAAACCGCACCAACTGGAGTTACTAAAAGAACGTAGCCCCGTGTATATATGAATATTTCTCTACTTTCATTGTTTTAAGTACATTTGGTATGAGATGTGCAAATGTTTTTTGCATTTAAATTGCATAACATTTTAAATTTGATTTCAATCACTCCAATGGCATTGGACTGACATGGGGACTATGTGGGTGACTATCAGTTTCTCATGGACCAGTGTAGTTTATTTTTATCTTTCAGTAAATAACTGTAAAGTGCGTTGTTATATTCACAGTTATATAAAGTAACCATTTTATTATAATGGTAAAATTGTCACGTTTTCATAATATACTTTTGTTATGTAAAATTCATTAACGCGGCAATCACGAGGTTTTATTATAATATACTCCATATAAGAAGTAACCTTGTTTTTGTAAAGTTTGATCTAATTCTGAGATATATTTTTTGCAAAAATTAGAACTAAATTATTTAATATAGAAAAACGAATAAATAATTTGTGGTGTCAAATTTAGTAACAAAGTTACCTTATATTGCTTCTCGTACCTCTGAGGACTAAGTTGGAACATCTCGTGTAAATGGATGACTTTTAAACCAGAACACAGCAGCGCTTCATATTTTGGTTATAAGGCAGAAAAAGATATGACGGTGGTGCCTCCGGAGACGAACCACAACGGTTTCTACCTCATTTAACAATGATTTGATGTGAATTGATCGCAATACCACTGGCAGTTACCAATACACATTGGATTGTCTGCATGTGTGCTATTTTTTGAATAAATTCTTTAAAATACTTTGTAGGAAAAATCTGATCTGATGGAACACAATTCTAGCGATTTTTGAGTAAAGTCAATAAGAGATCACCCCACGGTCATCTGTGCGCATGACCGGAGGCACATAATGCGTTTCCGGCGGAAGCACAACAATCGCCATTTTGATTTGATCTGATATTGTCCGCTCGCGCTCACCGTAGATAATCAATATCTGTTTATACCTATCTGATTGTGATGGTAGGTAATAGCTGTAACGCTGGCCTTCGTGCAAGCAATGATGTAATGATGAATGATGATGGCTGTGTGAATGTAATTTATGTCAAAAACTTAATTGAAGTGTCTGTGATTTCAAAATAACGACCATTTTGAAGTATATGTGATTATTTGTACAATACATTCACACCTTTTGCATTCTAACTATGGGATCCTATACTCGTTGTTTGTTTTCGGCCAGTGCGCAGTGGTTATTCGATGAAGGGGTGATCCGGATTCTTTCGACCCAGATCTTAATGCTTAAAACCCAATATACTTCAATAGTTATTTAAAAAAACATATCATACACTTAAGTCCGTTTGGAATACCCATCTTGAAATTTATGGTTAAGCTCACAGACCTATATCTAAAAATACAGGCCTGTGGTTAAGCTGTTCGATTTGGTCAATGAATAACTTTGCTAGAAGTCGCTGCTGCTCATAGTTTGAAATTATTTTTTAAGTCGCGTTCTGGGTCAGAGAACTCAGAGGAAGATAAAGTCATTTAAAAATATAGCATATACTTACCTAAATAATGTAATTTTATGAAATTTTATCAAAATTCATATAAAGTGATACTTCCGATTCTGATACTTTTATAGTGATACCTGACGGACGTCATGTAAATTTAACACAATATACAGTGTTGACAGTAAAATTTTATAGAGTCCATATGTATGCACGATGTGGGTTCTATAAAATTTTACAGTTTCCGAACATCATCAGCAAGTTTTCTATTCACAGCAATGGGGTCAGGTGCATCGGCGTTAGCAGGCGAGACTCCAGGGGCGGACCTGAGGTTACCGAGCGCAGGTCTACGGTTCACCGTTAGCCAGCTACGGGCTCTGAATTCATATGTCGATACGTTGTATGAAGAAGACCAAAAAGGTGATTTTATAAAATTTATGACTTGCAAATTTTTGCGAATTTTCTAAGTTTATATGCTCACTTGCACCTGTTGTTGACAAGATTTTCAATTAAACTGGAGCTTGTAATTATGCCTAGCTAGCCTAGTAAATCGAGCCGCGAATGAATCGTGGTGCATTATGTGAAAACTACAAGTAGATTAACTGTGCGTTTGCTTTTTAACAATTAGTTAAATAAGTATTTTGTGGGAATATAGGTAATTAGAGCTAAGAACATTGCATATAACTGTAGGTAAATTATACAACATGATTTCGCAGGGCGACTGTCCACGGAGACAGAGTGCGCAGTAGAATGCCTCGTGCAACGTATCGTCGATGGCGCTGGGCAAAGAGACCCTAGGTTTCGATGTTGCCATCTCATAGCTCTACATCGGGGAAAGAGGGTGAGTTTATTAGACTGAAAATGCAAAAAAAGCATATACTCCTCGTGTTGGCAAGTAGTCCCCACTTTCCATACACCATAGACATTTTTTATCAACCGCGGACAGGATTGAGGTCCTTCCTTGGTATATGTGTCGTCTAAGAGTATTTTTCTTATAAAACACTTCAATTTACAACACAGCAATGTTTGACACTATTGTTATGACTTATGAGGCATGGATAAGTTAAGCGGTGATGCCTTTGGAGTTGAACCACAGAAAGTTTCTACCACCGTAAGGTATAGGGGTATACTTGGTATATTCCTACTGTTCCTCAGTTACCTCCTCTATTATCATTCCGTAAGTAATCGCTCAATTACTTCAAACATAATTTCAAGATGCGTTCCCGTTCCCTGGAGTACCTAGTAACATTGGACTCGCTACCAACTCTGAACGCGGACAGAGAGGATTGCCACCTGCAGGACGGGCCGGTCGGCTACGGGAAGATCAGGCTGTCCGGCCGCGAGGCGGACAAGTGGGCTGAGTTTCTTACACCTTCTGGCTATTTGTGTAGGTGAGATAACTGAAAATAGTTTATTAAGTAATGATATCGTCACAGGAAAGGCTAAAAGGTTAACACGCAAGTAAGTTTCTTTGCATATTAGATTTTAGCCATTCCAGTGACGATATGTTTGTAAAGTTTTATGTAAGTAACCGTTAAATTGTATGATATAACGTACTTTTAAATAATTAAAAGTATACACGTGCGGTTGTGTGACCTTAGCAAAATGGTCTTTAATTTTGATAGTAACATTGAATTAATAAGACAATATACATCAGTAATAATACAAGTTAGGTAAGTATGATTTAAAATAAAATCATAATACAACTTTTAGCGCAAAATTGCATTAAGCAATTTTCCGATTTTAATAAAAAATACGCCATTCTATCCTGGTGACTTCGATGTTACTATGTATTCAAAAATTTCGCACGACAAAGTAGCTTGTTATACAGGTAACTACTGCTACGGCCGCCCAGGTACACTGTATTCAACACTATATGAGATGCTATGTGAGGTCGACCAATGATGCGGTGACTTGAGGACTAAGTTCGATCACCTTGGATAAGTATGTCTTCCTAATGAAAGCTGATGTGATAGCGAGATGTATGTGCAGGGACAAAGTGGTGGAGCGCTGGGTGGAGCTGATAGCCCGCGGGGCAGCAGCTCGTGGTGGAGGCGCCTCCAGGGCGGTCTCCCCGTCAGCACACCCTCACTCGCGTCCACACACATACTGCTATCTGGAACGTAGTAAGTGACTTCTACCATCTGGTAGGACCCAGACCCTCACTCCAGCGGATACCATATCCATAGCACAAACACTTCAAGTTTTCTATTCACGTTCACATTACAGTGTACCCATTTGTTTACTTGGTATGTTTTCGTAGCATTCACAACATCCTACAAGTTAAGAATGTGTAAAGTATTTAAGTAGTAATCATTTCTTTATTACTAGCCCATTGTTTGGGCAATGTTAAAAGGACATCTATGTCCGTTTAGTACGGGAAATACTCTCACAGTAATGTAATAATTTATCCATATGAAGTATATAAATAACAGAAGTATCTACGAACTATCTATGAAGTATCTATGAACATGACCTACTCCTACGATATTAAGTGTTAATTTTCACTGAGTGACATAAAAAAATAAGATTTAACCTAACTAACTTACTTAAGTGGCACTATAAGTATACAGTTTTGCAAAAGAATTTCCTATGTAATGTAAAAAAATATTTTTGAGAACTAAACTAAAACTAAAAGAAAAATAAAGAATGAAAAGGTATAACAATAATCCGATTCAACTATAAACTGAACATGAAAGTCACGTGTAACAGTGTGAATCGGAACGGCACTTCTCTGAAATTTTAACAACTACCCGCCGTCGACACGTACGTGTTGGGAAACTTCAGGAAGTTCGTTAGTTCGCGGCTTATCTCGTGCTCTAAATCTCCTCTAAGTTGATTTGCTCAAAGAACGAAGAAGTGGATTGTTCAAAGAAGTTTCATTTTTAAATAAACACTATGATACTGTTAAATAGGTATTTAATAACCTACTAGGCTAAGCTATAATATTAACCTAGGCTTTCTTTAATCATAGTCCCACAGTAAGATGTCTTGTTTCGCGGGTGTCACATGAAAAGACGAATACACAAACACACTCAGAACAGAAATGTAAATTAATCACTTGGATATCTGTTTGACCGGGGATTGAACTCAGATCAGAACCCACTGCCTGTCTGAACGGTATGGTGGTCGCGCCGCCACGCGGGTCTTAAATTTTATCATTCTGATCTAAGTCATAAGTATGATTTTTCCCTATTTTCATATCATTTTGCTAAATTCCAATTAAAAGTCTATACTTGTATTATGAGGGAATGACGACTAATGTTTTTCTATCGTTCAACGTGTAATTTACGTATTTAATCTAGCGTACTTAATAAAATTAATTTAATTGTTAGGTATATTTTAGCGGTATAATGTAGCAGTGTAATCATATACTACCAGTATATATTGTTCAATGAAAAACAGCGGAAACACATAAAATAGTAAAAATAATTTATAACTGTTAATTTTAAAAGACATAATTACTTGCATCCACCAAATTACCAAATTAAGTGGTTAGCGCTATTTCCCGATTGTTGTAATAATGTTAATATACTATTGGTTTTTGTGGTTTTAATTAACTGAAAATTAAAAATAATTTTCAGTCAAAATTACTTAATACCTACCATTTGGTAAATGCTCTTAGTTTTTATTGTCAAATAGTAGTAAGTAGCAAGTGGTAGTAATAAGTAATTTTGGCTGAAAATTACTGAATTGAATTATCTTTCAGTTCATCAATGGTATCCTGTAACGGCTGTAGTTAATTTTCTTATTTCTAAATATGAGTTTGATCATAAATATTAAATCCAAAAGTGACTAGCGTCGGAGGCACCACATTTTCGGGTGTGGATATGAAATTTACTACAAAATGTGAGGATTTCTGACGTTATTATTCGAACTATTAAATGATACACATAGACTACGATCCCATGTATTATTTTTAAACTTATAAAAGTCACCAATGTTGTGTTCAGGTAATTTTTGTCCAAAATCCATAAGTAATGGAATTACACAATGTAAGACATTAATTTCCGCACATTTACTATACAATTGGCTAATAGAGAAAACCCATAAATTCGACAGGCGAATGGGCTCGTAAATGTGGTTTATTGTCGAGGGTTCTTTGTCATTCACTTGATGCTGTTGTCAGACTAGATTTGCCAAACATTCTATTATTCGTTATGTGTGCTAAGTTTGCAGAATTTAGCATCTTGCTTATCCAAATTACATTTTCACGGTTTCAATAGTTACGAGTATTTCTGATATTAATTTTGAGCAGGGAGTAGCAATAGCATTTAGTGATATAATTTGCTTTCCATGATTTTGATCAGGGTGCAAACAAGACGTTTTTTTGTTCAAATTCATGTAAAGTCTAATAATTAGCTCTATACTAGCGCATATTAGCATTGGCTTAAACGCTTAGAATTTTTGAAGCTTGAACCAGTTTCAAGAAACTTTTTTGACTCTGGAACGACTCTCGTCTACTCCACTTCATTCTAAGAGAAAATTTGTAAGATAGGTTATAATGAATAAAATGTGCCGTTACATACTTAATTAGTGAAACAGAATTTCTGTTTCGAAGAAAGAAAATAAAGATTCGCGTACATATCCGTATCTGCGGATTTCGTCAACAAATATCCGTAACGGGTCCTTATTCACAGATATACATTTGTAACGATCCGACATAGTAGCTTTATGATTGATAGATACATAATGTGCCAAGATCAGAACACTGTACAGTTATTGTCGATTGGCTATAACATGTTACCTATTCTATCGTCCAGCGGCCCCGCACTGTGCGTCGGAGCGTCGGCTGGCCATAGTGGAGGGCGCGGCGTGGGTGCTGGTGCGCGCGGGCGCGGGCGAGGCGGAGGCGCGGCTGCTGCTGGGCGCGCGCGCGGCGGGCTGCTCCGCCGCCGCGTACACCTGCCGCGTGCCGCTCACGCACCCCGCCGCGCTGCTGCACTACACCGCCGCGCAGGCCGTGAGAGCTTTTAACCTTTAGCATCACCACATTCAGTTGAAGCTGATAGAACCACTGGTGGGACTCCGGCGACACCTCCACCATACCTATTTCTGCCTAATGGCAGTGTTAGCGGTGCTGTGTTCTGCTTTGAAGGTAACGGAAACATACTTTTCCGAGGCGTTCCAGCTTACTCCTCAGGGGTAGCAACTGATAGATTGAATTCGAATACGTCCCAGCTTTCCTAAACTCAAGAAGGAGCGTTACCTAATGAAAGTTGGTGAGAGAAAAACATTTTCCATTCTAATACTCTTTAGCTTCTTCACACTGAATAATGAAGCGACGTCTGAAGATAGTGGTTTACAAATTTATTGAATACGTCAAAATTTCCGAAATAATTTCTATTTCAATAAGCCGTCAGCAAATACTCATAAATATTGGACAATTTCCATTAATTCCTACTAAAATATACATTCAGAGCGAAAATCTGTTATTATTTATAATTATTTTACTCCCCTTGGTTCGTTCACTCACTTGGTTTTCTAAGAGCTTCGAGGCCAACATCAAGTCAATCTTACGATATTTTCGATATTCACGACAATAAAACTACATTTGGGAGATTATAATTTTATCTACATTGCTATTTCCAATTATTATATTCAGTTGTTAAAAAACTATTTAACTTATATTCCAGGGTTACTATGCAGTTGCCGTGGGTCCACCGTCCTCCATAGTATGTGCAGAGCGAGCTGCCACGTGGCAACTGTGGCACCCTTCGCTAGAGGCCAGCTTGGACGCTCACTGTTCTGATGTATCCAGTGTGGCCAGGATAGCTGGAGCTCTGAATACGTTGATCGATAAGATGAGAGAGGGGTGTTATCAGGTAGGAATTGTTAAAATATTTTTTCGACCATTTTTGTTACAGACAAGTTTTTGCCTTATTGTGGAGAGATAAGAGAATTACCAAGAAAAACTTAATGTTGAAGTTCCTGATAAAGATCCCTAAAAGACTAGATTTCAGCTTTTCAGTAATTCGTAATTTCTATTCGTATTCGTATTATCATAAGGCATTTTACCACGCTTTTATTAGGTTGAGTATGTAACGGAATCTTAGAACTCAATTGTCACGACGAACGTGTTACGAAGTAGACGTGTTATTGCAGTTTTTAAGATAAATTAAAATTAAAGAAGTGTTAAATTAGTATTTCCCTATATTGTGTTATATCATTGTGTTCAGCTTTTAAAAAGGAAAGTAACTGTAATTGTTTATTGACTAGAACGTGAGTGGATATATGTGAATTAACGATAAATAGTTTTAAAATATTCCATGGACGAAGCATAAACGGTTAAACAAACAAAGGATTGAACTTTGAACCCATTTAACATTACGCTCATTACCAGGGAATAATGAAGAAAAGACGACCTGGGGGACGAGAATAATGTTACAATGCGAGTAAAAAAGCAGCGTTCCAAATCAGATAGTAATGACTCCAATCTAACAGAAGACCGACTACGTAAATTAATAAAACAGGATATGACCGAAACTATTACACATCTCGTCACCGAGCAATTAGCTAATCTTAACCATCAAATATCTGGATTTCAAGAGTCGTTATCTTTTATCAATAAACAATATGATTCGCTTTTACAGACAGTAAGTGAGAAAAATGAGATAATCAACAATCTAGTAACAAAAAACGAATACCTTACATCACAGGTTCATAATTTAACGGAAAGGTTGGGCCAGGTCGAGCAGAGCATGCGCTCTACCAACATAGAAATTAGCGGCCTACCCGAACATAAATTGGAAAACTTAACCAGCACAATTGTTCAACTTGGTAATATAGTTGATAATCCCATTGCCGACACCGATATAATGCACGTGACACGAATCGCGAAGATCAATAAAGAGAGCAACCGACCACGGTCCGTGATTGTGAAACTACGCAGTCAACGACGTCGCGATGAATTACTGGCTGCAGTATCGAGATTTAATAAGAAAAATCGCGATAAGAAACTTAACTCGGAATATCTTGGTCTTGGTGGGCGTTGCGTACCTGTATTTGTCTCCGAGCATCTAACGCTTACAAACAAACGCCTTCATGCAATAGCTCGTTCAAAAGCTAGGGAAGCTGGTTTCAAATTTGTTTGGATACGAGATGGTAGAATCTTTGTGAGAAGGAACGAACAATGCCACGCTATTTACATAAAGGACGAGGAAAGCTTACAATTAATTGTTTAGTTTAGATTAAAGACCCTATTTTTTTTCCTCTTTTCTCTTTGTGTGTGTATCTGTATTATTACCTAAAAAATGTCTGTGTGTATTTATTACCAAAATGTGCGAGGCTTAAGGACCAAAACGGAGGACGTTCTTAAAAACATTCTAATGAATAACTACAATGTAATCGTACTCACCGAAACATGGCTCAACAGCAACATAGAGAATAGAGAGTTCATCGATAATCGTTATACCGTGTACAGAAGGGATCGGTTGTGCTCAGTTAGTTCTAAGAAGGATGGAGGAGGTGTTATGATCGCTGTATCAAAACACATTCGGTCATCTAGGTTCGTTGAATGGGAGAGTAATACAGAAGACCTATGGATTTCACTTGATGTGAAAGTTAACAATACTGTCAACAAGATATTTATATGTGTTGTATACATACCCCCACCCGTCAGCTTAGAAACTCTGTCTAGTTTTTTAGAACATACCAGCGATATTTTGAGCAAAACTGAGCAAGTAGTAATATTAGGCGACTTCAACTTAAGTTTTATTCATTGGTCGCGTAACGCAAGCAGCGCCTCTTGTAGCCCATCAAACTATAACTCCAAGCTAGGTTTGTCACTCATTGATTTTATGTCCCTTAATAACCTGTGTCAAATGAACGATGTACTTAATGAGGACAATAGAATATTAGACCTTGTTCTCACAGATAATAGTAGCCTAGAAGTTGTAAAATCAATTGATACTATTAGTAAACTTGATCATAAGCACCCTCCCTTGTTAATCACCATATCATGCCAAGCACGCCATTTTCTTAACCCAGTCATAACGCCAAAACACAACTATTTTAAAGCAGATTACGGTAAAATTTTAGCACACTTGAAGGGCATAAATTGGTCATTAGAGTTAAGTTGCTGTCGAAATGTAAACGATATGACATCTTTGTTTTACCAAACTCTAAATAATATAGTAGATAAATATATACCAGTATCAAAACCCAAAAATAAGAAATTCCCCCCGTGGTTTACCAACTCTCTAATAAAGTTACTCTCTGAGAAAAACAAAAAAAGAAAAAAATATTTAAAATACAAAAATCCTCGCGACAGACTAGAATTTGAATTATTACGCGACCGAAGTCAAAAATTAACCGATCAATGTCTTTACACCTATAAGAAACAAATTGAGAGTAACATTCAAAAAAATCCAAAGCGCTTTTGGCGATTTATCAAAGACAGACGGCGCGGCGACTCTACCATACCAACTGAAATGTTCTACGCCAACTATACCGCGAAGACCGGGCCGCATATAGTGGAAATGTTTGCCAATCATTTTGCGTCGGCGTTTAACAAAACATCATTAATTAACTTACCCGACTATATACCTAACGATTCATCCTGCATAAGCAGAATGAAATTTAGCGAACTAGACGTACTACGTGCTATTAAAAAGCTTGATGAATCCAAAGGTGCAGGTCCAGATGGAATTCCACCAGTCTTTATAAAACGTTGTGGTTCGGGTATTGCTTTACCATTAACCATAATTTTCAATCGCTCCTTAAAAGACGGAGTATTTCCCGATATCTTTAAACAAGCCAAAATTCTGCCCATTTTTAAAAAAGGCGATAGTAAAGATATGAAAAACTACCGCCCTATTTCAATACTCTCATGCATCTCGAAACTCTTCGAATCTTTGGTTTGTCCTATAATCACACGCCACTTAGACGTTATCATCTCCGAACATCAACACGGTTTTAGGAAGGGGCGCTCTGTCCAAACTAACCTAGCAAACTTTACCTCTTATCTTAGTAAAGAAGTGGATAGAGGCCAGCAAGTTGACGCTATCTATATGGATTTTTCTAGCGCCTTTGACAAAGTTAGTCATTTGCACCTTATAGGCAAGTTAAATAGGTATGGGGTGAGTGGATCCTTATTAGAGTGGTTTAGATCTTACCTAGCAAAAAGACTACAGTTTGTGGTACTTAACGGCCATAAGTCACACGAATATTTTGCCGATTCAGGGGTTCCTCAAGGGTCTCACTTAGGCCCCATCCTTTTTCTAGCATTTATAAACGATATTACTTCTGTCATTCTGAACTCTAGATACTCTCTTTTTGCTGATGACCTAAAAATATACAGGACAGTTACATCAATTAACGATGCCAACCTTATCCAAAGTGACCTCGATAGAATCAATGAATGGTGCAATGCGAACAATATGACAATAAATACTAAAAAAACCTATCATATAAAATTTACCCGAAAAGTAAACAATATATCAGCGACGTACAAACTAAACACTGACAAATTAACGGAAGTAAGTGAGATCCGCGACTTGGGCATAATAATGGACAAACAATTAAGATTTAAAGCACACCTTGATTCAACCGTTAGGCAAGCAGCAAAAATGTTAGGGTTCCTGAAAAGAAATACAAAAGAATTTATACTACCTAAAACCAAAATAATATTATATAACGCACTGGTCAGAAGTAAACTCGAATATGCATCAGTAATTTGGAATCCCCAATATGAAACTCATTCTCAGCGAATCGAAGCTTTACAACGTTCGTTTACAAGACACCTAGCTTTCCATTCAACTGGAGTCTCCCATATGGCCACTTACGACCTTCGACTAAAGCACTTCGGAATGATGTCGCTCTATAATCGCCGTTTATTGCTTGATGTGTGTTTCCTTAAAAAGCTTTTGTCTGGTGATTTAGTCTCCAATAATCTGCTTAGCAACATAAGTCTTAACATCCCTTACAGATATCCGCGTAATTACATTAAGAATATCTTTTATATTCCCAGGAGCAGGACAAATATCCTCAAAAACTCTCCGATTTCTCGCGTATGCGCTGAGTACAACCGATTATCATCTAAGAACATAAATATTGATATTTTTCACGACACTATACTCAACTTTAAAAAGAGGCTCATCTCTCTTCTCTGTCCTGAGTAAGCCATACGTATTTTATTTTTTCATATGTATGTACTTAATATATGTTTATTACTTTTTTTTTCAATAACATGTCTCAAATTTGGCGATTGTTGTACACTCCAGTAAGTGGCATGCATACTGGCCTATATCTTGTGAATGTTACTTATATGAATGTTTGTATGTTATGCTGTTGTTGTGTCTAAAATAAATAAAATAAAAAAATAAAAATAAAAACTCTATTTTGATCCACTTTGAACGGTCCGATTAATTGAAAACTTTGAAGAATTATCAACAACCGATGACAATACATGATTTTAATAATTTTGTCCCGTTATCTCCATCAGAATCGTCAGGATTTTCTTATGCGATTTTAGCGTGGTTTTTAGTTTTTAAACTATAATTATTATTTGTATAAATTAAATAATTTGGACCTTTTTAATTTAAAATCAATTGGGCTTGAAGTTTCAAATTAGTAGTTTTATAAATTGTGTTAATTTTAAAACAGGAGAAACAAGCTTTGAATTAAATACTTATTTTAGTTTTATCTATTTCAATAAATTATTTTACAAAAGATTGATAATTTATAAAGTTTCTTAATAACTAAAACTGTTTGTTTCCAGGGCTCAATAAGCTTGCTGAGTCGTTACGCCGCGAGCTGTGCGCTCCGCAAACGACTGGACCGTTGCGCGGTGTACCAACTTTCTTCAGCAAGATGCTGCGTTTCTGCACACGCTTCGCATCATCTACTATTGGTTTTAGATTCGTATGTTTGAAATTATTTTAAAATTTTGTAGGTTTTTGGGTAAATGGAAGTGGAATTTCGAGATGCAGTCTTCATATGTAAAGTGCTTCTGAGGCTTAGAGTCATCAATAATCAACAAGATTATAACTTTAACGATCAAAACCATAATCCGAATGATCGAACCATATTCATTAAAGACGTGCGACTTGGTTCAGTTGGTATAATAAATATTGTAATTCAAAATGCGGCATTTCTATTCACCTTTTTGCTGTTTACGTAAAACGTGTGAAGAAGGAAAGTGCACAAAAGCTACAGTGTTCAGTTACAATCTTTATTGAATTGATTTATCAGTACTATCATTGAAGATTGAAGAATAAAAAAAAATACGTAAAGTTACATAATTATCCTGGGGATATTTTCTGAAGCATCAAGTTTATATTTGATTTTTGGCAGGCTTCTACACATGTGTGAGCGTGGCGGTCCGGCAGGGTACATATATCCTTTAGAGAGAGGATCATATGTGCGTCGGGGAGCCAGGGACACGGACTGGAGCGCTGATGCTAATTGTTTGAGGAGCTGTCTGCTCATGCTGCATAAAGTTACTGGTGAATATTGAATATGGGAATAAGTAATGATGTTTCTTGAACACAAGAAGACTTTTATGTTATTGAGAGTAAAAAAGATTTGTTACCTTATTCAGAATGCTTTTTAATGACAAATAGTCGCCAGCGTCAATGGTTGGATTTTATGAAAAGTAAGAATCACTATGCAACAGTGACGAAAGCTGGAGATAATTGACGATAGTTGACGACGATACTCGACAACAATTAGAGATAGTCGGGGACGGTTATCAATATAAACTGTAGTTCGTGTATTACTAGCCTTTCTGTTTTGTGTAATAGTTTTTGAAGAATCAGCCTTTGAATTGATTATTCTTTAAATTTAGACGATAGCTGTGTTATGAAAAATAACTCAACAAGACAAGTAATATTTTAAGCTTTTTTAGGTACCGAAGAAATTTTACCAACGCCATCAGAATCGTTAGAAATAGCGCTGTTCTCGCGATGGGAGAGCTTGAACAGAGAATCAAGGGCGTCTTCAGGCCCCACACCCAAATACACAAAGCGACAATTACGATACTTGTGGCGAGTGGCGAGCGAGCTCGTCAAGTGTAAGCGGATGGTTGTTTATGTGAGTAGCGGTTAGAAAAAGCGTTTTATAGTGCTAACTTTGTTTTTGTTGCGAGTTCTTAACTTGTCTAGTTCGTATGTTTGTAAGAGTCAATTTTTGCAAATGAGTTTTAAAGTTAACCCCGAACTAATTTAGCTGTAATTTTACATGTGTCTTTTGGATGTCAATGCATTAGAGTAGCTGAGAGACAGCATTTTAATTCCATGGGTAGGCAATAATTGTTCCATTATCATAGGGGGATGGTCTACGATGGTGAACCAGTTATTTTTATGTGGTTTTCTGAGAATAATATAAAAAACCTGTTTTTTTTAAACTATTTTTCTGATTTCATTAGTGATTTAGTAAGGATCTATCTAATCTCTATAGGACATAAAATAATAAGTTCACCAAACAGTTCATAAGCTTTCCAAGAAACAATAATGTCCTAAGTTTATTTTCTCTACCAGGAAAATCACAGTATCTTCCGCGCGAACCTCATACAAGCTACTTCCCTGAACCAGGAGTCTATCGAGGAGTTGGTCCACATCTTAGCCATCATGCTGGATCAAGCCCGCGACTTATACTTAAACAACTACCAAACTAGGACTATGGGTGAATTTGATCGAGAACTATCCACTTACAGGTAAAATATTATGACATTTTTAACATTACATTTTTATGTTCATGTTTCGAGTTATTTTATAGAAAGTGGGCACAGAATCTCTAATCATAATCATAATGTACTTTGAAGATTTTGTTGGAAAAATTTAAATGTCCACTGAAATTTGTAAAGTTCTTGATTTTCCATCTCGTTCTTGTTCTCCAGATCCAAGAAATGGAACAAACTGAAAGACTATTATGACGCATCATCAGCTTGCCTCATCGACGCAGTCCGTAGGGACCCCGACCTTCGCCGGGAAGACCTGAAGGACGAGACCAACGTCATGAAGAACATCCTCGGCTGGCTCTACAAGGGCGCTAAGGATGATCGGAAGTACCTTGGACCAGTCCTGAAACCCTTTCTAGAATCCCTATTCACAACTTCCTTGGAGAATGCTTGGTTTTTAGAAGACTTTGATGCGAGGAAATGCGAGAATGAGTTCGAAGGTTTACGAGAGTTTTGTATGGGGGTTCATGAGGGGAATATTGAGCCGTGTATGGGTTTGCTGGATTCCGCGAAGAAGTTTGCTTGGGCTAAGGCCATGGTGGACTTAGTGGACCGATATCGACATTATGGTGAGTATTATCAGATAACTCTATAATTTAAGGGATGGGTAATGGAGTTCAGGACTTTTATACATTTTGCATACAGTAATTGAAGGCCTCTCATACACTTTCATGCATTTTGCTACCTATATATTTCTTGAACATAATAACTTTATACACTGGTTGTCTTCATTTATAGGCATTTTATTTTAAGCAACTTTGAGAGGTAAAAACATGTGGAAGCTTTTTTATTTAAAAAAAAAGAAAAAGTAAAGAAAACACATGTATCACCTTCATCTACTCATGTCTCCAATCTTCTATCTTATTTAGTCAAATTGTTGTTCATATTTATCAAAATTGAAATATGATTCAAGTTGAAATTTAAGATATCGATCTCCATATCTTGACAGTATGACAGTCAAATAAAGTTCTTGGAAAAATCCCCGTAGATCAAAGTTTGTCGGTGTTACGGCGGGCGGAATACGTTAACATTTTAATACGACCACTCTAACCTGACCTCTGGAGAGAGCTTTCCAAAAGGTTAATATTAAAGGGTGGTTTGAGGTTGGAGGTCAAAGGGATTGGCTGGATTTAATGCTGATTCTTAGCTCGCAGATGAAGATGTTCAATAAATGGATTTAAACATTTTGGAATGTATGATTGGAATTTATTCGTGTTCAATATTGTTTCTTTTTATCTTGAATTATATCAAAGTTTATTTATTGAAATTGTTTGGGTAGGACATAGATTAGTATAGAAATCTCACTGTCTTGTAATTGAAGGAAACCATTAAATGGCTTAAAAGGCTAACATTTCTGTCAGCCATTTAATGACTGTCATGGTGTAATTTACGCGGAACAATGCCGACATGCGCAGGTAGGTGGTGCAAAAACACGAAATCGAAGAAAAAGAGCGGAGAAATATCGTTTCATTCGTAAATGATCTATTTTCATTCGTAAATTATTTTCAAATACGAATGGATGACAGTGACAATTTCAATTGTGGAAACTGGTTACATTTTCTTGTAATCTCTAATGTAGTAAGAGTAAGAGAGTAGTAAGAGAGTAATCTCTAATTATCTATGGGGCAGTAGTAGAGATTTACTGATGAAAATAAGGTTTGTTTTTACTAAAGAGCCATCGCAAAGAATTCAAAATCTAAATCAAAACCTTTAACATCTTTTCATTATTGTAAAGCGAAAACTAGCACTTGCAAAATTTTCATCTCGTATTCTAAATTAATGTATTTAAACACAGGTTGCAAATAACGACTGTCTATCTATGTCTCATAATTAAACTAGTTTCTCAAACATACTTTCGTATAGTTCTATTAAACGAAGTACTTACGTCGACAATATTGTTTGAGTGAGTAAGTAGGAAACTGCGGTGAGTTTAAAATCTCCTCTAAGACCGCGATTCCCTATCTTGTTCCCGTCTTCCCGTTTGAAGAAGGTTTTGGGTCTTAGCAACCGGAACAAGGGAATATTTGATCAGTATGTTTATTATTTAGTTCTGTGCGGTTAGTACACTAAACGAACACAGAACACATAACGTAAATAATATAAAACTATAATGGAATTTATTAAAATTAACATTTTTTTAAGTACATAATGCTTATCTTTGAGCACCTTGAATTATGTATAATATGATTCTCATTCCTTTTCTTGAAATGGTCGGTCAAGGTATTAACATTATTCTTTTATAAAGCATTTTGAGGTGAATTGCGTGTTATAGACGTTTCCTAATTGGCACCATAGCAACAATTTGGCATTTAATGGTTTCTACTCTCTTCAGATCATCGGTCCACCTGCCCAAGATGGACGGTGTTACTTTTTCTTAAATACAGCCACTTATTACATTTACAAAAATAATATCACTATTAAGTATGTATATCTAAGGCTCTTTTCGTAACGTTACATTTCCTCACGATAGATATCTCCTAAAAATAATTGGCAATAGAATAAACATAATGTTTAATATAGCAGCGAGTATATTGCCTGGTTCTTGTAAAACAGAAGCAACGAAATAATATACATAATGTACAACAAATACATTAGAATTGCGTCCCGCGCATCCCCCAAGGCTGAGCACAATTACCGGGAACTTGGCAAACTTCGCCGACCTTTTAAAGGAGGTAACTTGGAGTTTCTGAGTAATATTGACGGATGTGTTGTACGAGTTTTGAACTAAATACTTCATGTATTTGATTCACAACGTTTCCTTGATCCTCTGCTTTGTTGGTTCTGAAAAAAATCTTTATATATTGGCTAGGTTTTGAGATCATACGTTTGAAAATTCACTCAATTTGGTATTTTTAATATCTGAAAAATTAAAATTCAGTTTAATGCATTGAGTACGATATCACACTAAATCATAGAAAATAATAATATGTGAGTTGACGTTGAATTATTTCATATGTTTCGATTGCTATCTTTGTATTTTCACGTATATTTGTAGATTCGTGATCAGTAGTACTATACTGCTATCGACTGTATTTAATGTACACGACTCAAATCTACTAAATAAATTAAACATTTGGTATTTTATACCTTAAACACTTTCCAAATCCCTCAAATTCCTTGGTAGGTCAAACATAAATAAATCTATTTGAAAATGGAGCTTGTTGGGTTATATCAAAAGATTTATTTAGTGGCAATACATTGGAAGGGAATTTCAAACGATTGCACGGTTCGGTGGCGGCGGAGAGCCCTCCAGCTGTTGCTATTGCTGGCTCACTTTTATTAATCCCGTCAATATTGGAGTTTACAAAAATCGAGTGTTATCGAAATAAAACGAAGGTACTATAACTACAGAATGAGTTTTAGTTTAGTTCGTAATAGTATATCTTGCACTGACAATATTTTTTCCATGTAGTTATTTTCTTTTTCTTGTTAATTAGAGCAAGGCTTGGGATTATATTTGTGTCTTTGGGAGATGATAGATTGAAACGATATATATTTGGAGCAATATTTTACTCGAAGAGAACAAGATAACAAGATGCTCAAAAATATGTAATAACTGAGTTTTGTGATAAATATTTTGATTTGAAAATCAGATGAGATCATTTATTTAGTTTTGAAATTAGGAGAGCTAATAACATATTTTTCTGACCAACTCAAAGTAGGCATACTTAGCACTTCCTTGAAAGACAACTACTCAGCTGCTATCTACTCTAATCTACTCAAAAACATGTTATGTTTGTTCCATAGACAAACTAAAACGTGTTCATAGACACCCACACCAAGAAGAAAATAAAATTGAGTTTACATTCATACCTGTACTCTTAGTATACGTTTTTACGTTTTTACAAAAATGACCGTTCTTGTTTTTGTTTACGTATTTCCCATACATTTCCAATCAGTTCTGATACAGTCCGCTAGGGACGCTGAACGTACGTTGGAAATGTATTTGCCCATACCTTTCCAACGTAAACAAATACGAAACAGTCATTTTTGTAAAAATGTAAAAACTCATACTAAGGGTACCGCTCAGGGACCGCAACTGAAACCAACAGCATCTTACCGATATGGTGCCCACTTCACACTCACTTCTCAACATAGAATAACTACTTTCAACAATAGAGACGACAATAACAGACCAGACGACAAGTCTACGCATTTTTCCAGAATGGGTATTTTATGTAATGGAATTAATGTTGAGTGACAAATATGTTAATGTAATCGCTGGTCTTTGCGAGGCATTTTTCGTGAGCGAGCATCAATGTAATAATGTGATACGACAGGATTTTGAATACTGGACGCATTTTAGTAGGAAAAAATTAAGCGTTTAAATATTAACGGTTCAGAAATGTAATCTTATTAAAGGACTTATTGGGGGTCGACTGCGGTGTTGAACTTTTCCTGAAACTTTGTGATAATGTTTTGCACGTCTTTTGCTTGATGGGGTAAGCGGACCTTTAGAAAGTATTGCAACATCTTGGAAGATACATGGACCCATTTCCACTCTTAGTATCTGCAACCGCAAGATACCTTTTTTAGCTTCCTGATATGATGGGAAGGGGATACCGTAGCTCGTATTCCAGGTCCGATCCATCCGGACAATAGTTCTGAATATTTATAACAACTAAACCTACTTCATTGGTTTCGTTATTCTAGATATACAGACTATGATTAAGTCAATCTTTCCAGATTTCCGCATAGTGTTCCCGACGGGTGAGGGTCTAGCAGTGTCGTTCCCAGTGAAGCTACCCTCTCGCCGCGAGCACAGCTCTGCGAGGATCCTGACACTGAGTCGCCGGGACAAGGCCGAGGCGAAGCTGAGACTGGCCAGGAGGTGTGTGCTCGGCGCTTTCAACTCTGCGCTGGTTGGGCGACGGTGAGTTAGAGATATGTTATATGTTGTGATTTATAGATATGTCATAGGCTTAGATAAAATAATTTTCTACAGGTATAGGTTCGCTTTAGTTCGTTTAGGGAATAATTGTCAAAAAATATTCCTTAATGCTCGTTTATAATGTACGGACGGAGTAAATTTACCACAGGATTTTGTGATAAATTTACTCGTATTTCTTGTAGATTCTTTAGTTTACGCTGTTATTGTTTCTCAGTCTATGCTTTTAGACTAACTGTCTTAAGATGTAGGTTGTCAGTGTGATCCTACACCACAGTGGTACAACTATTTCTGATGTAGTTTATTGGACCGATCTATGTATTGGATTTTTGATGGAACTTCAATATTTTTTTAAATTAATAAAATACTTATCTTATTCTTAGCAAAGCTGTAGATTATATATTTTTGTTTGTATAGCTTAACAGGCTTTACAGATTTATTACAAAATAAAAATATAAATTTACCCTTATTATTAATTCTTGAAAGAAAATTACACTTTGTTAACATTATTACAACACAGTTCCTTAAAAACATTGTCATCACAAGTCTCTGTGGGGACTTGTTATCTTCAATCATAAAAGACTTCCGAGCCCCGAAGCGAAGTCTCACATACTTGTGAATATATTTACATTTAAATGTGTGATTACAATATAATTTACAACATTCCAAATAGGTATATAATTTCTTTTATTTGTTTGATATACAGGGTTACTGGAAATTCGATACATTCCCTTGGAGGGGTAAAAGTAGAGCTCATTTGCAACAGGTTTTGTCATTAAGTACCCTAGCCGATAGTGATTTGTTATTGAGATATTCAAGTTTATGTGTTTTTATTTCTCAGTACCGATTTCAGGCAAAAAATAAAATGCTCCTAAGTGAATGTCCTATTTTGATCCTATTTTTGTGCATAATCTTATACCTAACATCGCAACACATTCTTAAAATGACAATACGCGGTCGTAGTACTCTTAAACTTTACGTTATGGAGGTCAATTTGCTTCCACGCCCTTCAAACCGTAATACAGCAGCGTTTAATTCTGCTGTTATGAGGCAGAAGTTGGTGTGGTGGTGGTGTCGCTGTAGTTTCACAATAGAAGGTTCTACCACCTTCAAAAACTGAAGAAAATATAAGCTGTAGGAGATACTCCAGACCTTAGACCTTGTTTATTTCTACATTATATGCTGCAGTATTCTCCTGAAAGTAGTTTCTTAGACTTCCCTTTTTCATTATCTATTAAGCTAAGTGACATTTATAACCTATCACCATTCAGTGCACGGATCGTGTACAGTTTCCAGCACTTGGCCGCGACATTAATCGCGCGACGCTCGTTTTATTATCGTCTGCACCGATCCCATAAATAACGCTCACTGAAAATCTTTTATCCTGCTTCATGCGTACGGATAGCAGAAATCACGGTACCATACTATAGGATTATATACGATACGGTTTTCTATATTATTTTTTTCTGTTAATATGTTGAAATTAAATATTAAAATGTATAATTTAGGTAATGTAATTATGTTTTTAGCTTGTTATATTCCTAAAAATAAAACTGAATTTTGAGCTAACTGAAGTGAATTTTGAGTAGCAAAAGAATATGCAATCCACCATGTAAGTGGCCATTGCGCCAATTTCCGACCTTGGACATTAGTTATGTATCTACCCCAAAGATGTTTGGAAGATCTCTAAACACTAAGTTAGAATGTCTTGTAAGTGTCTCTAACTTTCCACACACATTTTAGATACACGTATTTCCAAAGTAAAAAATGATGGGTTTTCCTCAAAAACTTACTAGAAATTACCAATCACGTCGGGTAAAAACATTCATTGTATTGTTCAAACGCCTGTTAATTCGTAGTCAAATTAATCGCTCACGTTTCCTTATCGTCGATAGGGTCAAATAAATTGCGACGACTTAGCAATCTGTTATCGATCTGGACCGCGATTGGATAAAACAAGTCACGTTCTCGGAAAACGAATGCTGAAAGATATTTTCCATTTCGCCCGTCTTTATATTCAGTGTTATAATTAACAAAAATATTTAGGTATAAACATCTATTTCTGCCTAACAACAGCAGTGTTTATTTATTTATATTGGGAAACAAACAATTAATACTATATAACATAGATAAATGGTCATAGATAGAAACAGAGGAATGATTACGGTTTCCTCTTTCACATTTTTCACAAATCAGATTATAAATACCATTTCCCATCAGTAAACGACCTTTCAACTTTTGAGATTTAGCTATAGAAGATATATGGATAATACTGAATTACCGTCAATACTCAACGGAGAGAAATCCGATAAGTTACAGAAGTGCGATCCATTATCTAGACAACTGGTAAAACAAGTCATGGTCTTTTAGCCGTCTAATAATTTTCCGTCTTATGATTTACGTCGGAATATCCCATCCGATTATTCTACGTGACTAGCTCTGAAATATCATTTTAACGACCTTTATAAGGTACAATAGTCAGTCATTTATAATGTGATTAACTGTTGCTGAGTAGTCTTTGTTGAGTGAGTAATGATTTTATCATGAATACGAAGACTTAACAGCTTTTTATGGTAGGAAAATAATGCAGGGGGGAAGTATCTAAATTTTATATATCCATGATTGTCTCAAAATAACTTTAACCTTCAAATAAGACTGATTACTCGATTATATAAAAAAAATGTTGCTAAACAGTATGGAGAAATCATAATTTAAGTTGTGCATCAAGAAGTCTTTACCATTTACTGAATTCATTGTTACAGTCCGAAGCCAATTACTCGGCACGAAAGTACGGATGAAATTCTCACGAGTGTTAAAAATGGCAACTACTGGAGAAACAATACCAAGCCTGACATCATTCCTGCCACCTCCGTCCAGGACATATCTACCCTAGATATGCCAAAAGTCAGGCGAAGATCGCGAAGGAATAGACCTGCAACTTCTTATGGCTTTCCAGAAATTTCCATCACAAGCCAATCAGATTCGAAGACGATAAGGCGGAAGTATCATACGTTGAAGAGCTTGGTGTATACTGAACCGGTGGAGAGTATCAAGGAGTTGAGAGAGAGGCCCCGGTCAGCTGGTTCTACCGTGAGGAACAAGGAAGCGTTGAGTAGACCGAGTATCCTGGAGACTTTGGATTTTATTAACAGTGTCAAAGATGCTTTGTGTGGTAAGTACCAACTACTGAATTGTTACCCAATAATGCTTTGATTTCGTTGAAGTATTTGTTTCGGAATCCTGACGTCACCAATTTTTCTCTTCTATAATATGTTTTTTCATTATTGTTAATTTCTAATTACGTTGAAGCGGTTTTTACGTAATATTAATAGCGAAGCTGATAAGCCTGCCCAATATTAAGTGATCACTCATTCTATAACGACGCCAAATAGTGTAGCGGTCTT
This sequence comes from Epargyreus clarus, assembly GCF_041222505.1. Classification (NCBI taxonomy): domain Eukaryota; kingdom Metazoa; phylum Arthropoda; class Insecta; order Lepidoptera; family Hesperiidae; genus Epargyreus; species Epargyreus clarus. Next base: position 14,703,524 of record NW_027332212.1, read on the forward strand.
GTCTTAACTTTTTCTCAAGTGAGTTTGTCCTTCTGAAAACTTGTGCGAACGTATTGTATAATATGTGTTTTTCTTAAACCTTGGGAACAATACTTATATTATTCCTCAAAACCATAGCATTCTTCTTCAGACAAACACAGGGTAGCTTATGGAAATGTTCTACTTCACCAGTGGACGAGTCAGGAGCATCAGACGTGGAAGACGGGACGTGGTGTGCGGAGGACGAGTGGCTGGTGGGGCAGACCGCGCCACTGAACCTACTGGCCGCTCGCTCTGGAGCACACACTCTACATTTAGCCCTGGGCGATTTGGTCCTAGCGCTGTTACATCGAGGGAAGTTTACTGTGAGTTATATGTCTGTCTATAATCTTTTGTCGACGTAAGTTTGATGTAAAAAGAGGCAGTTGACTACTCATAAAAGATGGAAAAAGCTGAATGATCAAGCTGAAATGTCGTTACATAGTTGATCAGCGAGCATCTTATACAACTTCTCTTTGATTGAATTCTGTTATTTGTATGCGATATATTCACATACTACAGCTACAGGAAGTATTCTAAACAATGCTGGAAAAAGTTGAACTGATTTTATTGGGCTTATCGATATAGACTACTTTTAGTCCCAATTATTTTATAGACATTTAATCATCACCTTGACTAATTTCCCAGATACTCCAAGAGTTATGTTCCTGGCTCGGCGATGCTAGTGAGGGTGCGCTGTTTGCTTTGCATCGCCTGGCGAGGGCTGCGAGATCCAGGAGTAGTGAAAGGTCCACCAAGTAAGTTTTGATTTACTAATAAAAAATAGGTACATTAATAACTAAAAATGATTGCTTGAAAAGAATTTAGTAAACTTAAATAACGGCATAACTAAACGTTTATACATATTGTTACTCTTTCAGCTCCTGGAAACTTCCAGAAGCAGAAGGAGTGGAGAAGGAATCCCCTCAGAAGTACAGGCCGAGGCCTGTGGACTACACGTCGGGAGATGAAGCCCCACAGCCGCCACCGCTACCACGTCATATTAATAAAGATAGACAGGTGAGCAGGGTTTAGACAGAAATTAAATAAAAGTAATTAAGTAGTATATCTTTTTTTTGCGGAACAATGTACCTATGAAACTAGTGTATTGTTATTGTATCGTATATTTACGTATGATATAGTATCGTAACGCGTCAAAGGATAAATCTTATATTCTATAATTATTGTCAATATCCGATAAAATATGACTTAATTTTAAAATATCTTCATTATTTACAGACAACACTAAAACACGAGTACATGCCATCGAAACGGCTACAAGAGTTAGAGCAACACCTAACCCACTTGGAGCAAGTGAAATCCCGGCTAACCTTGAGCCAAAACCTCAACCAACCTCTGAACGACTGCACGGGGATCATCAACCCCATCTACGACATCAAGATGCCCAGGGACAAGTTCAGCGTCAAACGGACCAAATCCTTGGGCAGGACTTTCAGTTCCAGGAACCTAGGTCTGGAGATTACCAGGTATAACATAACTCTAGGCCATAAGACTGGGAAGAAAACCAATGACGTGGTCACAGCGATGACGAATACTTCAGGACAAACTGGCTTGGATCTGAAGAGTAATTTCTTCCAGAGGTACAGTACTGACAACGTTGTTGGTGACTCCTACAAGATTAGCAGAGTTACCATAGATTGATTAGGTGCATTGTTCCTAAGATCCGATCGAAGACTAGCGATGACAATTGAGGAAAATCAGGTTCGGACCTCAAGAGCAAATTCTTCCGGAGACAAAACTGATAACGTTGTTGGTGACTCCTACGTAAAACGGACCAAGTGTTTAGGCAGGACCTTCAGTTCTAGAAACCTAGGTCTGGAGATTACCAGGTATAACATAACCCTTGGTCATAAGACTGGGAAGAAGACCAATGACGTGGTCACAGCGATGACGAATACGTCAGGACAAACTGGCTTGGATCTAAAGAGTAATTTCTTCCAGAGGTATAGTACTGATAACGTTGTTGGTGACTCCTACAAGATTAGCAGAGTTACCATAGATTGATTAGGTGCGTTGTTCCTAAGATCCGATCGAAGACTAGCGATGACTATTCAGGACAATCAGGTTCGGTCCTAAACAGCAACTTCTTCCAGAGACAAAATTGATAACGTTGTTGGTGAATCCTACGTAAAACGGACCAAGTGTTTAGGCAGGACCTTCAGTTCTAGAAACCTAGGTCTGGAGATTACCAGGTATAACATAACCCTAGGTCATAAGACCGGGAAAAAGACGAAAGATGTGGTCACAGCGATGACGGATATATCAGGACAAACTGGGTTGGATCTAAAGTAATTTCTTCCAGAGGTACAGTACTGACAACGTTGTTGGTGACTCCTACAAGATTAGCAGAGTTACCATAGATTGATTAGGTGCATTGTTCCTAAGATCCGATCGAAGACTAGCGATGACAATTCAGGACAATCAGGCTTGGTACTGAAGAGTAACTTCTTCCAGAGACATTACTGGCAACGTTTCATGTAGCACTCACCAACTGACTGCTACATGAAACGGACAATCTTTAGGCAGGACCTTCAGTTCCAGAAACTTAGGTCTGAAGATTACATACGTCATAAGACCGGGAAAAAGACGAAAGATGTGGTCACAGCGATAACGGATATATCAGGACAAACTGGGTTGGATCTAAAGTAATTTCTTCCACAGGTACAGCACTGACAATGTTGTTGGTGAGTCCTACAAGATTAGAGAGTTACCATAGATTGATTAGTTACCTGCATTATAAGATCGATTTAAAGACAAGCGATGACTAATAATTAAGAACAAAAAGTACCCTTACCAGGAGTTTTTACGTTTTGACAAATATGACTGTTTTGGTATTTGTTTACGTATTTGCCCATACAATTTCCAATCAGCGGCCCTAGCGGATTGTGTCAGAACTTGGAAATAGTATGGGCCATCTGACGAACAATTTGTTCTAGGTGTATAGTACTAACGTTGTTGTTAATTCCTACAGAATTTGTCGATCTGTTATAAATAAAATATTTTGGAACATAACGCTAGGTAAAATAACAATGATGTGGTCACAGCGTATACTGGTTTGGACCTGAAGAGCAACTTCCAGAAATACAGTATGACAACGGGGTTGGTGACTCCTACAAAGATTAGCAGTTATCATGGATTTATTATTGTTGATTTTTCCATTATCAATATTCTATCATGAGATATAGAAATTGCAAATTTTGATATTTATTTAATGTCCTAAATGTTTATGTACTTTCCCTCTTAATCAATGTAATCTTTTTTTTTTTTTTTTTTTTTTTTTTTTTTTTTGTTTACGAGGGGGAAACCTTCAAAAGGTACCCGACGACGTGGGAGCGACGCCGGGTTATGTGGGATTTTTACCGCACTAAAACCCCCCCGGTGGTCGTCCTCAACGCTTGTTGGAGAACTCCGGGATCTCCGAGGGAACACAACCGGAGTCCTCCAAGCGCAATGCCCCGATCGGGCTCTACCCTGGGGGAGCACTTTTGGCTCCTCCCACACCATCTGGTGTTTACGACGGTATGCGACCACACATACCGTCGTCCTTCCCGGGGTTGCTTGCTGGACGGTCCGAGCTCCCACTCTTGCCACCCGCAACCCCGGAAGCCCCCTTTTAGTCGCCTCTTACGACAGGCAGGGGATACCGTAGCCCTATTCTACTCCCGAGACTACAGGGACAAAATCAATGTAATCTGTCTATCTGTTTCGACTGGTAAGATACATGCATTTAAATTAATCCCCATCGTATCGTATATCGATCGTAGCATCTGGTTCAAGGTATGACAAAATCTTTTTATACTTAATATTCAACGGATTAAGGCAAGAAACTCGATCTCTAAAGCCCGCTCCACATCCTCGAGAAACTCGCGAGAACGCGAGAAAAGCACGAGAAACGAACGTGGAGCCAATACGAAGCGAGTGTGGAGCGGGCTTAACAACTTACAAGACGAAACATATCATTGAAGCTTCCCTGAGGATTAAATTTGATCGATTCATTTGTAAGTATATTTTATGTTGACTAATTTTATACACTCCTTTGCAAAAAAAACGGGCGGGTTTGATTTTTTAACATTATTGGTAATAATTTAGTTCTTCAGAGGTTTTAATAGCCAAACTATGTTACTGGCACTTAATAAAGAGTCTGGGTATGAAAAAAAGTTCATTCCAAATTCAAAACTTTTGTTTTTTAAATTATTAATCCCTTTTTCATTTTGTGACACTTTTCGCGGGTTTGCGGTTAAAAGGTTATCAAGCAACTAAAAGTAACTTTTCGTTATTTTTAGTACAACAATTTATGTTTATCGCATAATTCTGCCTTATTGTGACTTAAAACAGATATCTTTGTGTCTATCGTAATGGCAGAAAAAGCAATGAGAGCTAGTAAAATTATAGCGCTGCTGGAAGAGGGGTGTAGCCAATGTTACGTCTCACAGCGGTTAAACGTGAGTCGTTCAACCGTACAAAGAACCTGGACTCGATACCAAGAGACAGGTTCCGTTCAGAGAAGGCAAGGTTCTGGGAGAAAACGTTGCACACAGCCGCGAGACGATCGCTTTTTAGTGACTCAGGCGCTGAGGAACCGCAAATGCAGTTACATAGACCTCAAAAGAAACCTTGAAGAGGTACGAGGAGCACAAGTTAGCCTATGGACTGTGAGGAGAAGACTTTTAGCTGCTGATATACGTAGTCGACGACCAGCGCGGGCCCCCAAGTTACTCCGTGAGCACCGGATTGCGCGGTTGAGGTTCGCTAGAAATTGCCTATCTTGGACACCAGGTAACTGGAGTAGCGTACTCTTCTCCGATGAGGCTCGAATTTGTCTGCATGGTGAGGACCGACGTCGGCGAGTGTTACGAAGACCAGGGGAACGCTATGCCGATGTGTGTTTTGAAGAAATCACCCCTTATGGTGGAGGGTCCGTTATGTTTTGGGCGGGCGTAACTTCCAACTATCGTACCGAGATAGTATTCATAGAAAATGGCTCACTAAATGCGCATAGGTACATAACAGAAATCCTTTCTCAAAATGCACAACCCGCACTGACTGTAATTGGTGAAGATGCCATTTACATGGACGATAATGCTCGGGCCCACCGTTCTGGCGACGTAGATGCTTATATGCAAGAGGTCGGTATTCGTCGTTTGGATTGGCCAGCGCGGAGCCCCGACCTTAACCCCATTGAGCATGTTTGGGACCTCCTAAAAAGGCGAGTACGATCTGTCCAACCACCTCCACAAAACATCAGAGAGCTTAAACGTGTAATCTCGACTGAGTGGGAACACATTCCACAGGACACCATCAAAAGCCTGGTGGGAAGCATGCCAAGACGATTACATGCCGTAATCGCTGCAAGAGGAGGTCATACTCGTTATTAATTTTTATTTTTTAATGTCTCTTTTATTAAAATACCATAAAAATACTCGTAGTCTTAATTTCATTATACCCATAAAAATGTCCATTTTAACACGGCTCTCTGTTTACATTGACTAAAACACCGATACCAGGATAAAAGTGTTAAAAAACTAGATTCTCATTGATAATAAGAAATTTCTAGTCATCCAAGCTAATGACATACTAAAAATATAATAATATTTACCCATAGAAAAGCTAAGGTAAAGTGTGTGTGTAAGGTGCCCGTTTTTTTTGCAAAGGAGTTTATATTGGTATAATCGTATGTGTTGTTTCGAAAATTATAACACGTTAGTTGGTCACTGATCTCGATGGAAAAATGCAGCAGCAGATAAGCGACCATTACTAATCAATCTATCTAATAATTTACTTACCAAAAATGGACATTTGACTATTTCTTTGTATTTATTGTGTGCCTATTTTGCAATAGGTATAATCTTGTATATTATGTTGGTCTTACCATGCTCTTCAAATCTCAGGCACGCACCTCTGATTTTCAAATTTATGTGCGTATTAGAAATTAATTATCGCTTGCTTAAACGGTGAAGGAAAACATCGTGAGGAAACCTGCATACCTGAGAGATATATAAAAAAAAATCTCAAAGGTATGTGAAGTCTACCAATACGAACTTGTTCAGTGCGGTGGACTATGGCCTAATCCTTCTCATTCTGAGAGGAGACCCGTGCCCAGCAGTGGGACACAGTAATGGGTTGATGATGATACCATGCTCTTCAAATCACACTACATAATTACAGTCGAACCAAGAAAGGCCTTGTCGTGATTTGATGTGAGCCGTTATTTATAAAACTATTTTCTAATAACTAACCAAATTAATAGTACAAAATCATGTTTGTGTACCATAATGAAATGTATTCTAGTGGAATAGTAATGTTTATTGTTATATTTTATTATATCACGGTTGTTAATTGTAGGCAATTGTACTTATAGTTGTGTGGAGCAAAATAAACAAACTAACAATACACATATTGTTTTCATTTATAACTTATCTGTAGACTGTTTAAGTGTTTCTGTGTGTATTTGTATTTTTAATAGTTCTATCAAAGATACGAAAGATGTACTCCTAAACGAAAGGTAAAAGTAAATTACCAAACTGTATTTTCTGAATGGTTTGAGCCTTTGCTGCAAGTTTCGATTTGTATTATGTCGACAAATCGATAGGTGCATCGAAACTATAGTTGATTAAAGTCTGTTGGTAATTCTTGAATCAATCTTAACTACAGATGTTAGCCAATTTTGCATACACGAGTTTGAAATTAACCACTTTTCTAGGCAATAATTATCAAATTTCCAACGATAGTAATTAAATATTTGTTAAGATTTTTTATGGACGTCAAATAAGGAAGATTGTACTGAATTTTAATTTAAAAGAAAACGACTTTCTTTCATTTCCAAGAAAATCATATCAAACGACTTTCTTTAAAAACTGAGGAAATATTAATGGAAAATAAACAAACGAGAGCGCCTTAGGTGGAAATCTGGGAAATGGGAAGGAGTGGATGGCATAAAATAAAATCCTAGTGAAGAGAAAACCATCCCACAAAATACAAAGAAAACGTTTTGACCTAAATGTTCTGAAATATGACGTTACACTGTATCTCATCCATTACGTAGAGTAAAGTATAAAGAAATCCAAAATTAAGACTAAAAGCGAACCTCTTTACTTAAACGTTTCGATACTAAAGTAATGAAAGATTTTCATTACAAAGTTAGGAAGGAAAACGGACTGTATTATTAGGTTCACTAAATAATTCATACCGTTTGCGATTTATCGCTTATTTATGTAGATAGCCGTCAATGGTGTTTTATGGGCGGGTCCGAAGGGTTTAAATGATACAGGCAACATATAGGTAAATTATTATTTATGGTAGGACACCTGAAAATATATTTATGAGCTTAGTGCTCGGGTTGAGTTTTGTTTGTAAATATTTTGCTCTAAATAAGGTTTGGAAGTTAATTAACCCTTTTTTAATGGAGGAGGAAAGGACTATAAGATAATATAAGAGTTCTTTATAGTTTATAGGCTAAAAGAAGAGATCAGTTCCCAGCAATGAAATGGTAATGATCATGATAGTAAAAGTATGTTGAAACTTTCAAGATTAGGTAGCAGTAATCCAAGAATTTGCCATTTTATGAATTCTGTCAAATTGATGGTTGAATTATTTTCTACAACTCTCAGTTTAGAGAGATATAAATTATATAAATTTAGTAGTTATCTGCAAGAAGAGATTAAAGTCAGTAGGTCAGTCAGTTCCCTTGCAATCATAGAAGTAAATGGTAAAGACCTTGAAATATGAAGAAACACATGTGTTCCACGAGTATCTGTGAGTGCGACGTTATAATATCCGATGTATCACACATCGCTCGAGTGGCAGTTTCATCTGGAATGATCTGTTATCATTAGTTAACGACATAAAAGCCATTGTGTCGACCAATTTGCCAATATCGCTAACATGCATATATGTCAGGATGAGCGATATTAACACGTCACACCTATGTGGAGTGGAAAATTTGTTATTCGTGTCCTCTGGATAATCTGTTATTGAGAATGAATGGACCATACACGCGGATATAACATTGTTGGGGCAATCAGTCAAGGTCGGGATGAATAAGCTTTTGAATAGATTTTTGTTTATGTTTTTTCGTCTACGTAGTTGAATGTTTACCGATTTGTTACTCATTTGTGTGATATAGTGTTGAACGGTATGTGATTTATTTGATTATATTTGGCCAGTGATGTTCGTTTACTTGTCTAACTAATTCTTAAATGAAGTAGGGTGCCTACAGCAGATGCGTTGGTATATCTGAGGATTGACTCGGCAAGCTTCTTGTAAGTCTGTCATTTCACTGTTCGAACCACTAGTGATCATGAGTCATTTATTGATTTTGTCGTGAGTATCTAATGCTTAAGATTTAATGAAGTTCCAAAACACAATCATAATGATGTCGAATATTGATGTAAATATAATAAACAAGAATTTGCTACATTATCTAACTTGATGAAATAAGACATCTATTGTTATCATCGTTAATACGAAGCTTGAATATTAACGATATCGCATTTTTATATTAGTACTTTAAAATAATAAGTCACTCATTTGATTACTACAGTTCAAACATAGATGCAGTGGGGATGTCAGGTGGGGATGATATCATAGCGACGCTCGAGTTAACAGAGAGCGACATTCTGGTCGGAGACTTCAGCAAGAACAGTTTAATAACGGGAATAGTTATAATACCTCTAATCACTAGTGTGTACCTACTTACGTGTAATTGTAATATCTTTACTCTGTACCGTATATGTGACAATATTTATACATGACTACCTTCAAGAAGGCTTCGATCACACTATTAATTAAATTAATTAAAGATACCTCCTATATAATGCAACAATAATGAAATAACGGAACAAAAAAAATCACATCGTGTTTTAAGAACCCCAGTGCACTAATGTCAATAACCTCGCGCATTGTTTGGTGAGCAATTTGCCAAGACAGCAACGCCAAGATGGCTTGGCGTATGCCAAGGTCGTAGTATTTTAGCGTGAAGTTTTGTTGGTACATGATATAAATGACAAATCTTTGCCGGATATTCACTTACAAGCGACGCGTCGGGGTCCAATTTGCCAATTCGTGCAAGGTCGGGCGAGGAGTGTTTATCTGTTAGGTGCAAACTACGTTCATATAGAATGTGCTGAGTTCTTCTTAACATGCAATTTACTCATAGAAGTGTTGTTCCACGCTACTGGGAACTTGTATAAATGTGTTGTGTTTATGGGCAACTTGACCTAAATATTAGTACTAGTTTTATTTCAAAGCAGTTATGTACATTTTTAAAGTATTAATTTAGCTTCTATTTGGAATACTGATTTCGTCAAGCTGTCCATCAGGAAAGTAGAATATGGAACTCTTTGTCTACTCCTTTTTACGTAGTTTGGAGATTTTGAGTTTTTGTACATTCTTTGACTCCAAGAAGGATAAATAATTAGGTGTCTACTTTAACCGCTGTGCGTTACATTACCACTATATTTCACAACTTAAACTGTGTACCGATTTTTGAGCCAAGGCGCCCTGGTTTTAAAATGACTGAAAACTGAATTGCTAGTACAGACTAGAATTAAATTCAATTAAACTCCAAACAACGTACGAAGCCAGTAGTTGCGAGCGTGTAAAGTTTTAGTGGAATTTCAGGCATGCCCTGACTTAACTTGGTCGCGTTGAATATTTTAGCCGCTTAATTAATAGCTATTTCCATGATAACAGAGTTAACGAAACGTATAATTGAAGATATTATGCGCGATACTTAATTGTGGAAGTGTGAATTAAAATTGGTTGAAACAAAACGTATGTGTATGACGTCATCTATTACTAAGGTAATGTAAAAATGTACCCTATTTTCATCTACAGACATTGAGTATGTTGGACATGTGCAGTGGTAGAATATAAGTATTCTCCTACACGATGGCGTAACGTACGAGTATTGATGTCTACCGTAACTTTAAAAATATCGTATTGAAATTATGTCTGCCACGTCCCGTGTCTGATACGTTCAATGTCTGTAGACATAATTGGTGATTGATAATATAGGCAAAACATGAGCAACAATGTAAATAACAGCAGTAAAAGTGTGGCACAATCTTCATAAGTAAATTGTATAGTGAAAGTGATTATTAAATGAATATATGAATGTATAGCTAAAGTACCCTATCGACAAAGAAAATAACGTGTTAATACCTCACCTAGCTGCAAACGTTTTATCGCTTTTCCGTATTTAATCTGGCATCGAGTTTAATCATATTTCCTGTACCGGATTCTGGAGTAGACGATAAAAAAACAAGCTTTATCAGACAGGAGATTGCGCGAAGCCTCCGAAGCTTCTGACGTACATGATATGAGATTATAATACATGGACTATTTTTACTTGTTCGTTGCTTATATTTTACGTAATATTAGCGTTTGTCCGCGACTTCGTCTACGTGGTGGTCAATATTATATGTTGTAAACCGTAAGTGTGTATAACAAATCAACCACAACTTTGCTCTGTATTAAAAAGAGGAGGAATTTTAAATAAAAAATAAAGAATTATTTCAGTAATCTAAGGATTGTTTTCTATTTACAAAAACTAAACTCTTTATAATAGCAGTATAGCCGTATTGGTAAAATGAATAAAAAATAAAATACTATTCTCCGTAATCTTACTACTGGCTGGAAATACTTCAATAAGTACCTTCATACAGATAAGTAAGTAAATAAGCAAGTAGTGCACCAAACGTATGTGTGAGACTCTCTAGCAACTAATATCATATACGAGTAACATTAGAGTACTTCATCGTAAGAAGTATTGCCGAAGATGATAATAGAATTTCCGTCCTAGTTCCCATAACTTTTGGACCAGAATACAGTTATTCTGTTATTATTTCTGAACGTGATACGAATACTAGGTATAAACTGTAACTACTACATATTTTATATAACATAGATTTAATATAAAGCAAATAATTTTACCTCTAGACATCTCAGATTATTGTTTAAGATTGCAAAAAGAAATATCATAATTTGATTTAATTGCCTAAACCTCATATGATTAAGACGAACACTTAAGATTCAAATCTACATACCCACATACCGTGGCAAGATAATAGCATAATTGTATTAATTACGCCATCACTCCGCTGTTACAGGTAGGGCGAATTCATAATTGAATTGCTAATTCGTAGCTCGTAGCACGTCTACGAACTATGCGTAGCACTCTATGTTAATATTATAGCACTTGGTGGGGAAATTTTGTTACAACTTTCTTTTATATATTTCGTTGGCAGATTATATGATTTGTCATAATATGTAAAATATCCTCTTAAAAGCGTTGACGATTTGTAATATGCTGACAGGAAATTGAAACCTTCTTATGTAAGAGCGTAACATTAACATATGTTAGCGTAGAGTAAAGTCTCTTTTACCTAGAATAATCTTTTTTAACACGCTTTTATTAGCTTGCATTAGGGTTGTATGTATGTATGTATGTAACTAAGTAACGGAATCTTTGAACGTGATTTCTATCCACTTTGAACGTTCAGTTTAATTCAAAATTTTGAAGAATTATCAAAAACCGATGACAATGCACGATTTTAATAATTTTGTACCATTGTCCCAATCAACGTCCTCAGGATAAACGATTTTTGAGGCGAGATTGTTCGAGCGCCATAGAGAAAGTTCATCGAAAAGTTACTAGATTGAAACAATTATTGCTTTTTTAGTTCTGTTATAACGCGATTTTTAGTTTTAAAAATAATAATGTTATTATCTTTGATAACGGATAAGGGACGGGGTAACTTCAAAGGGTACTTCTACTTGTGTAAGCTATACTGGTTCTACGACAAAATTATCAATCGGAAATGCTCGTTTTTCCTTAATATTTCATTGAGCGTGATAATACAGCTGGCTTGATTGGGCACGACTTCCATTGAAGAAACGTTCCCATAAAATATACGGATAAATGCCTTCCGCGTAAATCCTTTAGGGGCCTTTCAAACGTACTCGTTGGTGATTTGAAAGGAATGCTTTGTGTGTTAGAAGGCAATAAATTTTATTCGTAGATTTTTTTTTATTTTCCTGCTTAATTCCGTATACAGTTTACATATATCATACGTACATCATAATATGTTACTTGTCATGTATATTATAATACATAGCTTTATGATAAGACAGAATACTAACACCATGAGAATCACTTGGTATTAAAGGCTTTAAGCAGGTATCTAGGAATGATTGCTAGGATTGTTAGGAATGGGTATATAAATATAAAAATTAGTATCTGGAAAATTTCTATTTTCCCATTTTCCTACAAAGCTTAAACTCAAAGTTTTGTATTTCTATAATATAGGAGTAGCAGACGTACATACATTCCACCTGATGGTAAGAGGATGCTGCTGCCCATGGACATCTGAAATCAATCCCAGATAGGATAAGATATTCCTACGTGAGGTCAGCCACAGATGCGCCGCTACCCCTGAGGACTAAGCTGGAACGCCTCGGAAAATATGTCTTCCTTACCACACCCTTAAAACCAGAACACAGAAAGGTTTAACACTGCTGTTATCAGGCAGTAATAGGGGTGGCGGTGGTGCCGTCGCAGTCGAACCACAAAGGGTTCTACATCCTTTATGAGTATTGCTGGTATGCACTGGAATAGTGTTACAAGAATAACGTACAAGTATATCTAACTTGACAAATTTTGTTTTATTGTGAGATAAGATGCTGCAGTTACGCTACTTATTTTATCAACTGAACTGCATTCATCAACACATTAACGGCCAATTGAAACCGGTTTAAATTACTCTGCACTCGAGCGTCGAAGGTCGCTAGGTGTCGTGGTAATTTTTATGCACTGTCAGAGGGTTGCCGGCCTGGCAACACATACTTCGATATTAGTTTTATTTTAATTAGTAAGCATTGTTATATTGACAGTTTTATGATACAAACTAAAGTCGACCGTGTTACTCGTAGTTGAGTTCGAAACAGACGATGGCATTTTCAAAATATGTACATTATTGTACATAGTAGTAGAAATCAATTTTGATTTATGGCAAACGCGAAAAAAGAGCGTGAAGAAATCTGAATTCTTCAGTGACTTTTTTTTTTATTAATTGTGTGTGTGAGAAATCTAACAAGCTGGTTCTCCCTGAAGAGAACTGTGCCTCGATGTGGTGAAATGGTTTTAGATGCAATTGGGTAATATTTCTCAACCCTGAAAGTTTATCAATGTTCTCGAACGTTCTACGTTCGTACCAACGGGAAGATGCGCGCGGGAAACGCTTCATAAAGATAATATATTGAATAATTTCCACTATTATAGTGATATTACTGAATATAATATTATGTTTCTCGTGTCAATCATATATCGCGTCGTGGGATTAACATTTTTTAATATGCTAAAATTGAAAATAATCTAACTCTTCATTTAACTGTTTGTATAGTGGGGGTCTCCAAGACTAATTTTACTACATTATTTAAACAAGAAGTACCTAAACTATTAGCCAATAATAATGTGTTGTATACAAGACATTCCAACTTTCCCTTGAGTACAAGTAACTCTCTAATCCTCTACTACATCCAGTACAACAACATACCATTCCATCATAAGAATTAGCCGTGATATTGTGCCATCTGAGCCAGCTGGAACCTTGACGCCGGGATGAATTATGCATCCTCACTGCTTGAACTTGACATCGCATCATTCGTGCGAATGTTTGTGATGCCTGCTGTGAGATCATGTTTCTTGATGTTTCTTGAGCTTTTGAAAGCTGATGATTTTGAGTATACTGATAGTAATATTGTAGTTAAATATACATATTATAGGTCGTAACGGTGGACTTCAATATGAGGGGACCATTTAGTCCTGAGGAATGGCAACGTATCTGTGATAGACTTGAGGTATACCCACTAATTTATATGTTGGTAACAGACAGTGACTACTTATCATCGGGTGGACTGCAAATATTTTACTTAGTTAAACATGTGTTATAGATTTTTTTACAAATGTGACACACCTTTTGAAATCTACAAGGAGTAGAAAGAAATATATTTTTATATGTAGAACCCAACAGACTTGATCAGTTAAATGCCCAAATAAGTATCCATGGCTACGTTGTCAATTAAAACTTTGTTCCGGCTACATCTAAATTCCGATGGCGTTGAGCTTAACCACACAACGTGCGCTACTTCCTTTTAATTCTGTATAATGAAGACTAGAGTCTGTCTCTTTTGGGCATTCAGCTTGTTTTATTATGATGTTTCTTTAGATAATCGGTATAGATAAAAAGCCTTCATTTTCAATACATTAAAAGTGTTTTTGTATTTTTTTTATAATGTAGGAGTAGCAGACGAGCATGCAGTCCACCTGAAGGTAAGTGGCTATTGACGCCCATGGACATCTGTAATCAACCCCAGATAAGATTAGATATCCCTACCTGAGGTCGTCCACAGATGCGCCGCTACCCCTGAGGACTAAGCTGGAAAAAGTATGTCTCCCTTACCACACCCTTCAAAACGGAACACAGCAGCGCCTAACACTGCTGTTATTAGGCAGAAATAGGTGTGGCGGTGGTGTCGCCGGAACCACAAAGGGTTCTACCACTTTCTATTTAATTATGAATAAGTGTTTTTGTATTTAATCTATTCTAGTATAGTGATCGTTTACTTCAGGCACATTAGAGCCGAACACTTGTTGGTAAATTTTGCACAATCTACGAACTAGCTAATAAAATAAACGGCATCGGAAATAATGTATTTAATTCCTGTTCCAAAGTTATCAGGAAAACAAACGAATCTTTATTATTTGGGATGGCTTCTATTTTATGAAAAACTCTATCTCTTATGAAAATACTATTTGTGGTTGATTACTATTGTCCAAGAGTGGCGGTGGCTACTTATTATTAAGTAGAAAGCATGCTCGATTGCTAAACTCATAAAGAATGTAATTATCACATTAAGTAACTTAAAAACTTGTAACAGATTAAGCTAGATTAAGAACTAGCCACTGGTAAGTTTACTGTACTTTGTTTATATTAAAAGATAAGGTACTCAACGGCTCTATCAAGAAAAATTACGTGTAAAGACGCCAAATAACACCCAGAGAACAAAACTATTGGATAGACTCATCTTTTTTTAAAATCCGTACGTGCCTAGACAACAAATTGAGTGGATTATATGCACTTACTTTCGACTGTAGTGTCATCTCTGTTACACGTACGAAACTAGTGTTCCTGTCTCGCTCACAGTTTTCTCAGTTCACGCGTGCGCACTGAGGATTTTCCTGAAACATGGTCGATGCTCGAAGCTACGTAGAGGGAATGATCTTTGTGAATTTTGGGAACAATAAAACTTGTTATAGTTTTATTGTAAATAAAATTGTAAAAAATATAATTATTTAAAAGTTATTACAACTGTAGTTATGTTATGAGAACGCAACAGAGATATCAGTAGACACAATTTCAATAGTAAATTAATCAAAGGTCGCGATCGTTACAATGATTTATTAATTTAAACATTCTGAGTGCAATCGCGAAGTCGTCATACCAGTGTAAGGTCTGGACGTGCTAAGAAATTATCTAATTTATAACAATAGTTACGCAAGAGGGGAGGCGCAGTATACGTAGCTTCGAACGGCGGACGGGCGAGAGTCAGCCTCCGGAGCCCGTGGGATCTCCCGGGCCGTGACACGACGTTCCTACACATTAAAATCCCGGATTTCACACGAGAAATCCATAGAACAACCTAAATAAAATAAATAAGTGGTTAAATTAACAATAATGACATACCGAATATTCCTGGCTGTCAAATTTGAAATTGGAACTTGTATCTTTTTAATTCGAGACCCGGCTAGTGTATAAAGATTTGTTACTAAGACGTGTGTGCTTTTTAGTCTGAATTTTAGTGCGAAAGATGTTTCGTGAGCGATTTTGATATATCTCACTAAAATTACATTTTGGAAACTGTGATCTCTGTGTTCGCGTGAAACAATGAAGTTAAAGGTAAGTTTATTTTATTCTATAATATTATAAGGCCTACATGTTTCAACACATGTAATTATTGTTAATATGATATTATATTAGAAAGATGTCATTAAATTATTATTTGAAAAAAGTAAAATAATCTTTACTGGCAGCAAACAGTGGCATTAAATTTATTTAAATAAAATAAAAAGCTTTATATTTTCTTTTTCAAATTAAAGTAAACGGACCTTTCTGATAATTGCTTCGTAAAATGTCTGCAATATTCAATGTTAGTGACGGCTATTCAGTTACATGACGGTAAAATGTCAAATGGTATGAGGGTATGCTAATAATAAGGGCTTAAATTTTTGCATATCCACAGGTAACGTGAGACGTCCCTTGCTTTTTGAATAAATTTAATTAGCAAACGAGTGTAGCAAGCAGTCCACCCGAGGGTGGCCACTATAGCCCATAGATATCTATGATCATGCCCAGATAGGCTTAGATTTCTATCACACGTAGGCTACAGATAAGTTACTACCCTGGAGCATAGATTAGTAAAGATTACTCACTCCTAACACGAAAATGTACCCAGTTTTGAGAATTGAAATAGTTGCGTAAAAAAGTTTTGCCACGTCTCCGTGCTAAAATGTCCCTAAAAAAATTGAAATAATTATTTATTTATTATGTAAATTACGCAGTATTAGTTATTTATTCGTAAATTTTCTCTAAAAATGTTTTCATTTGTCAAGAATTCAAAAAAAGAACTTACTAATAAGCCGCGTGTGACTTCATTCAATTTCAAGGCGGCGAAGTATCTTTACTAATCTATGACCTGGAGGACTAACTTGGAATGCCTTATATAATTGTATCTTTCTTCCTTTTTAAACACGATCATAGCAATGCCTTACACTGCTGTTATACAATGGAAATAGGCGGAGTTACACGTGGGGTTCCAACATTATCCTCAAGTATTAGTAACATATTTGTTGCCGATTTCATAATATGACTTCAGTCCAATTTGGAGTTGATTATTGGTCTGTTAATGGCCATTGTGCATGAACGAATATTAATTCTATTTAATATATAAAAATGAATGAAAAATCACTGTTTATTAAGACGCTTTTATTAGCTTGGGTTGTATGTATGTATGCATGTATGTAGGTATGTATGTAAGTAACAAGTAACGGAATCTTTGAACCCGATTTCTATCCACTTTTAACGTTCAGTTTAATTGAAAATTTTGAAGAATTATCAAAAACCGATGACAATACACGATTTTAATAAATTTGTACCATTGTCCTTATCAACGTCCTCAGGATTAACGATTTTCGAGGCGAGATTGTTCAAGCGCCTTAGAGAAGGTTCATCGCAAGTTACTAGATTGCAAATAATTATTGCTTTTTAGTTTCAATAACTGTTATAGCGTGATTTTTTGTTTAGAAAATAATAATGTTATTTCCCTATAACTCAAATGGTTTGAAACATATCTATAATGCCCTCTTGTAGAATGATTTTTAGGATTTCGTACTCAAAGGTTAAAACGAAACCCTCCGCTGTCTGTTCGTGTGTCACTGGGCTTTACCTCTTAAACCGTAATAAATAGACACTTGATTTTTTACAAACGATGCATAATGGTGGTCGCTATAACAACAAATACTAAATTAATAAAATAAATATAGTTCAAAAAACTAAAAAACACGCTTTTATGATAAAATCAACTAAAAAGTAGAAAATAATTTTCAATCTAAGAATCAATTAAGGAACAGTAAATAGTATAATTGTGGAAAAAGCGTGGGGTGCTCCATTTATCAGGTTCTAAAAGCGTGTTTTTTAGTTTTTTGAACTATATTTATTTGTTTCCTGAATAGGGAATCTGTCGCCATTACTTTACTATTTGCTAATAGCTCAACTTTCCGAACGAGTAACTTTAAGTTCCCCGGAAGCAATTAACCGACTAATGCTTTGTTTGATGTTCCGGCTCCCCGGCAACGTTCAGAACCCTCCATTGACACCTCACCAGCACAGCAGACTTGTTCATAGCGCCTGTACTAAATATTAGTTAGTGGTGATGCTTCACACTATTAATGTCTATAAGTAATATGCGCATACAAAAAGATCAGTATACGAATACTTACAATCAATACAAAAATTAAACAGGTAGGTATATGACTTAAGCATCTGTCTGGCCGAGGATCTACACGTGGCATATTGAAATGGTAACCTTGTACAACGTGGTAAGCTATATTGATAAGTGAATGAAAATGAAAATCTTCTATACTCTTGCATATACAGGATGAGAAACAAATGGGCCTTCAGGGCCGAAAATAAAAGCGAAACTACAAGGATTATCGAAAAATATTGAGTTACGAGGCCGATTTTGATAAAAAGTAAAACTACATCATTCGATGTTTTTTTATCTATTTCTCTAGCCGGGTAATCAAACGAGTTCATTTTGAAAAAAAAAACACCTGTATTACTCCATTATCGGATAGTGTCGGTAATTAGGATCAAATTTTGGTAAGTAATGATATGTGATAAACGAAAGGAAAATACTCATTTTGAAGAAAATACAATTTGGGTACAAATTAATTTATAAAGTAACTAATAGTACTAAATTTTGATAATCCTGGCATTAAGTCTAGATAGATTTATTGAATAAAGAGTCTTAATTTAATTCCTTAAGGTAGCAGAGCTTTTATAAGCGAGTTGAGGTAGAAGTACTGTTAATTTTAAAATATTCACGAGTATAAAGTATAACTTATAACAACAAGTAACCTTATTTGTTTTTAAATATACTAAGAAATAAGAGCACAAAGTAGTGCACTGTAAGGAAAGTCGATTGCTTAAGTGATTTGCGTAAGCAGCTCATTTCAGCGCACTCTCGATTGAGACTCTTAGTAGGAGGGTAGAGAGTCGAGATTTTGTGTAACCATTGTAAATCTCGTTAATAGAACAAAAACCGAATTAAGATCTACATTACAATCTTCTGTTCACTATTTGTAATATATCATTTGTGAAAAGTGTGGACACGTAACTTGAATGGAGAAGAAACATCATGAAACAATTCAATAGCTAGATCTTTTCAAATAATACTGATTTGGAGAAAGTAGAGAAGGATATTTCAATAGGTTTATATACTAAGTCTAAATTTTAGAATTTAGAATTTCAGAATTTTCAGTTTTCTCACAATTGCTTTTCGTATGAGAATTCTAAGAAAATTGCAAATAATTTATGCATAATCCAATTTTGTTTCTCTACTATCTCTACTGCAGCGAGAAGTTTAATCTAGCATTTATCAACGCTACATTCACTTTCAAATCTTAATATTTTTAAATATGTACTTATAGTCTGATTCATAATTAGGTGTCCAAAATGTAAACAAAGAAATGTCATTCTCAAAATACGATCACAGGTATTGTAACTTAACAAGAAACAAATACTTTAACAAACTCAACAAATAACGAAAACCTTAACAACTACACACAATTTAACTAACGCGCTATGAAATCGAGAAAACATTCGAGTTCAACCACGATCACTAAAAAGAATAACTTGGGCTACAATACTTAAAAATGGCGGCACAAAAAATATTTTAGATCCCGATTGTGTTACCATTATCATATTTTAATTTTCTACTATAAAACTTGATTTCTTTTTATTAATATTTTATACAACGAAATTCAGCTGATATTTGAAAATGTAAGTTGATCCTAATTTATTTAAATTATTATTTTATTATCGTTACCTTAATATCGTCAAAAATAAGAAACTACCATTTGAAACATATTTTCTTGATAGGTCAACACCTTTGTTTACATTTTGGACACCCAATTATGAAATAGATTATAGATATTGAAAAGTATGTCTCCTTAACGACACCTTTCAAACTAGAACACAGCAGCGCTTAACATTGCTGTTATTAGGCAGATATAGACCGCAAATAGTTATACCACATTCAAAAAAGACAAAAAGTAAGAATTATGATTGTATATAAAGAACGATGATGAGGAAAATGCCCATGCGAAGAACCTAAATTTATACCAGATAAATATAAAAGGGAGTAGAGAACTGGAGAGGAAAAGAGGGAATTACAGAATTAAAACACCCAACTGGCACAATTTAGACGAATCTAACGTCACCTCACTAGTTAAAATCCGTCGAGCCGTTTGGGCTGCAATGTGTGCTAAGAAGACAACCATAAATACATACGTATATGCGTTCGAAACATATTACCCTTTGCACTCTGGCAAAAAGTAATAAACGCGGTGGATAGAACTATTAGGTAATTCCGGTGTCAGACGGCGCGATTGCTCCAATTCCCACGCCATGATAATTTCTATTTAAATCGCGATACAAATGCATCCGATTGCTAGCGCGACCAATAAAGCTTAGGGTTGACGTTTTAGAAATAAAATACGATTTTTTAATCAAAAAAATATATTTCTTTTTAATATTTGTTGAAACGTAGAGGTATTAAAATAAAACGACTTTTGCAAGAAAATAAATTTCCTTAATTTATTACAAGGTTATTTTTTATCCTTTAAGCTTAGAAATTTGATAGCAACAAAAAGTAGAGTAACTATTATGCTTAGATTTTATCTACCAAGTCAAATAATCCCCGACAATATGGTATATGACATTGTGGTAAAGCTCTCTATAGATTGATCGCGGCAGTATTCGTGTTATTGTGTTGTGGTTTAAAGTCCGTGCCAAGTAACTACGAGGTACTAACTTAGTTATTAGGGATATCAACGGAACTGTGACTAACCTCAACTTTGATCTATGATATTTGTGGTTGGTCGTAGAAATAGATAAGGCAGTAAATTCAGGCGGAAGAAGTTTAGAAAGACGGCAGGCCATTTTGAGAAGCCTCTCAGTGATGCTTTGTGATTTCATCCAATGCTCTATTATCCAAGACTAAACAAATTACTAGCTATTGTAAAAAATGTGCTAGGCATGTGACGATAACAGAATATGTGTAACGGAATATAACAGAATTACGCAAAATTAAAATGATTAAGAAGTTCATAAAGCTCGTCATTCAAATTAAGGAGATTCGATTTTTTTTTATAATACAGGAGTAGCAGACGAGCATAAGTGTGGCGGTGGTGCCGCCGGAGTCGAACCACAAAGGGTTACAAACCACCTTTTTCATGTTTCGGTTTAGTTCAGAAAATTAGTCCAGTAACTTCTATACCATTAAGTAAAGAGTATTTTGTGAAATTGATCATCAGAATAATCTCAAGCTAATATTGTAACGCCGCGACAGCCCTGCCTTGATTGAAACGGGGCTTGCGCCGCATCGTGAGTGGAATAATCGATCTATCACGTATTAAGTACTTTATGAGTGTCGCTCTGGAACTATATTTCCGCGTTTCGACACTTTCTAACGTTTTGCGTATTTTAATTCATTTATCAAATTCGGCGGTTTTCGTTTGTGTTGTGTATATGGTGTTTTGATGTGAAATATCTATTGGTGCGCCTTATGGGTACTTCGTATGCCGTGACGGCAAGTAGCATGACGATTTCTTATGCCGTCATGAGCCCTCTAATGTGTTTGACTCACGTACTGTACACTTTGTTTCCAATGTGTGTGAGTATTGTGTGTATTTTTAACGATACTCTATGTTTTTATCATATCTAATTATTCCTTTTTGTTTTAATAGTTTCCATAATATTTCACGTCCATCAGGCGTTTAATAACAGCCATATTTTTCCATGTGATGTTTTTACTGCATAGAACCTCTGCAATAACACCAACCACTAGTTGTTGAAAATAGATCGAAATGCCGTGTTGTGGTTTCATGGGTGTTGCGGTTAAATGTATTTTATCGAATGTTTTTAACGAACACAAAGTACTACATGCTATAAGGCAGAAGTATGTAACTAAATACTTTTACCTTTTTTGAAGGTCCTTTGTGGTTTGACTCCGGTGGCACCACCACCACACCTAGTTCTGCATTATAACAGCAGTGTTAAGCGCTGCTGTATTGCAGTTTGAAAGGTATGGTAAGGGAGACATAATTTTCCGAGGCGTTCCAGCTTAGTCCTCAGGAATAGCGCCGCGTCTGTGGCCGACCTCAGGTAGGAATATCTAGTCATATTTGGGGTTGATTATAGATGTCCAAGGCGGCAGTAGCCATTTACCATCAGATGGACTATATTATAAAAAAATACGAAACCACAAATAATACTTTTAACTTGAAATTGTATGAGTTTAATTTAACAGTTTCGTTGGAAGAAAGTTAAGGCCTGTGTTAGTAAGAAAGGTGTGATTTAAGGCCGTAGTTTCTTTGGATGCGTCATAAATATGTGAGTAGGGTTGCTCTGTAGCGAGCATAACTATGTAGGTTTGCTGGGATATTTTTGTATTCTACGAAATCTATGTATGTTCAAGAGGTTCATTCCAACTTTTTATACTAATCTTTATCGCTCATCATTATGAGAACGGTGTTGCCATAACGGTAATATAATTTTCATTTGACTACAGTACCCTTACCATGAGTTTTTAAAACATCCCACAATTTTACGTTACGTTTATTCAATCCATTATTTTGTTCCGTTTGCTTCAGTAGACTGAGAAAAGGTAACAATAAGTAAGTGCTCAAGTCTTTTTGTCTGCCTCACATGTTCGCAAAAAAGAGCGACAAAACATAAAGCGCCATTTTTTCAATTTAGCATTTAATGTTACGTTACTGACACTATAGTTCTAATACAATCCGCTAGGGGCACTGATTGGAATTTGTATGGGCAAATACGTAAACAAATACCACAACAGTCATATTTGTCAAAACGTAAAAACTCATGGTAAGGGTATCTTTTTTTTTGTTGACGAGGGGGAAACCTTCAAAAGGTACCCGACGCCATGGGAGTGACCCCGGGTTATGTGGGATTTTTACCGCACTAAAACCCTCCAGGTGGCCGTCCTCAGCGTTTGGTGGAGAACTCCGGGATCTCCAACGGAACACGACCGGAGACGGAACACAACCGGAGATGGTAAGGGTACCTACAGATGTTAATGTTTATCGGGCATATGTACCTACTCATATTTATGGTTCATTCATTGGCACACTCTGACTAAACCTCTTGACAGATTTAAACATAATTAAGACGTATCGTTACACTTTTCATTATTGTATTTATATATTTAAAAAAAATCAGCCTGACGACTATAATATATAATGTTAATTTCTCAAAACTGATAATTATTACCTTGAATAAAGGATTATGCCGGTTCTAAAATATAACGGTACATTTTATTTTGATTAAATTCTAGCATTTCACCCAACCTCTGTGAACAAATTAATATTACTTTAAAAATAGCCGGTTTACAAACATACATAATGTAATATTACTTTAAACCATATCCAGTTTACCAACACAAAGTATACGCTATTACACAAGAAAGCCTCTTCAAGACCGGGCCAAAGCCTGGAAATATGAAAAGTGCATATTACGTTGTGAAATAAAAAGATGCACGTTGCACAGAGTCCCACATTTGCAAATGAAATTCTTAAACAAGCGTTGTAAAATGTATAATATAAAATTTCCACGTATTCATATTGCGGGGGTACATGTTATATTAAAACACTCATTGTATTTTATATTACGAGTATAACGTTATAATCCATGGTTCACTTTGAAAATTACTTTTTTATAAAACGTAATAGGTGACCCGGAAAACGTTGTGTTTCCATATGAATAAAAAAATGTTAAGGGTGAACAACCCTTATCACTTAGGGGTATGAAAAATAGATAGTAGCCGATTCTCAGACCTACTGAATATGCATATAAAATTTGGTGAAAATTGGTAAAGCCGTTTCGGAGTAGAACGGTAACTAAAATTGTGACACGAGAATTTTATATACAAGATTTATGTATACAAGATTTCCTATACAAGACCCTTCTCATTCTGAGAGGAGACCCGTGCCCAGCAGTGGGACAGTAATGGGTTGATGATGATGATGATACAAGATTTCGTAGCATCATCCACAGTAAACCTACATGTCAGAGTTCCTAAAAAAGTTCTCAAAGGTATGTAGAGTTTACCAATTCACATTTATTCTATGTACGAACTATGTATGATCTATGGTCTAAACTCTCACTCTGAGAGGAGATCCGTGCTCACCAGTGGGACAAAATGTGTTGACAACGACAAACCTCAAACTTTAAGCTGTAATAAAGTGGCTGGCAAATAAAGTTGTGAGCTGGAATTAGTGTTGAATTCCGTATTTTGTTTGGAAGCTGAATGTTATATCCCAACAGTAACAAGTTTGGACTGCGGCTGTCATGCATGCAACCCGTTTGTGATATTCCGTAAACCATGTTACAAATTTGTTAATCTCGTTATGTCAGCTTCAAACAAAATTTGCCGGGTCGTTTGTTTTTGTAATGTTATTATATTTTCATTGTACTAGATTTTGGTTGTTGTTATAATAAAACAACCTGTTATGGATTATGACATTTAGTATTTTTGTAGTTAATGCTACCTAGCGGTCTTGTTGATGCTCTCAGAAGAGAAGGATTAGGCCATAAACCACCGCGCTGATGAGAATTGGTAAACTTCACATATCTTTCAAAACTTTTTTAAGATTTCTCAGGTAAGTAGGTTTCGTCGCGGTATTTTCCTTCACCGTTTAAGCAAGTAATAATTAATATCATAATGACATATCCGTGGTGCCCTGGGATTTGAACTTCGGATTCCTCGATCAAGAGGCCGAGTTTCTTACTTCACTAGGCTATCATTGCTTTTTTAATAATGCACACTTCATGATGTTCTTTCTGACAATTTTGATAGTGCACATTTGATTTACAATAAGTTACAGCTTTGAGCTTTCAGTAAAGTGACTATATTCGCACAATCGGAGTATTAACTCAATTCGTGCTTTGAATCGATATGCATGCAACGGCTAATCTAATACGTTGGAACATATGGCCTACATTGCCAGATCGATGACGGATGCTGCCACGTTGGCATCTAGCTGTGAATTATGTCGCTTGTTTGAATCATTGAATTATCTGCAATTATATGTAACGGGTACTCGAGATATGCGGTTTTAATTTCTTTATTGCCGATATTTTATCTATTGCATGGATGTGGTCACGAATCGTGAATATCCGTGAAATATTAGGATGTCTCAATTCCGCGATAATATTAGTTTAAAATTATATATCTACAACTATCTTTAGATAACGTTAAGTATATAAGCATTCGTTTAGAAACTCTGCCTCTCATATCCAGGGGTCTCAGGTTCAAATCCGAGGCACCTCTGATTTTTCAAAGTTATGTGCGTATTAGAAATTAATTATCAATTGCTTGAACGGCGAAGGAAAATATTTCAAGGAAAAAATACTAAAGAGTGCGTTAAGTCTACTAATTCATACTTGGCCAGCGCAATTGAATATAGTTTAAAACCCTCTTTAAGTGGAAACCCGGGCGTAGTAGTGGGACAGTAATGGGATGATGACTACTGTAATGATTACTGTATTGAAGGTGGTAGAACCCTTTGTGGTTCGGCTCCGGCGGCATCACCGCCACACCTATTTCTGCCTAAATACAGCAGTGTTAGGCGTTGCTTTGTTCCGTTTTGAAGAGTGTGGTAAGGGTGACATACTTTTCCGAGGCGTTCCAGCTTAATCCTCAGGGGTAGCGGTGCATCTGTGGCCGACCTCAGGTAGGAATGTCTAATCCTTTCTGTGGTTGATTACAGATGTCCATGGGCGGCAGTAGCTACTTACCATCAGGTGGACTGCATGCTCGTCTGCTACTCCTATATTATAAAAAAATACAACTAATTTGTTACTATAACTGCATTAGGATCGAACCCAGAACCTATGCGTGTTCGATCGCTGAAGCAACTAATTGTTGTTCAAGAACGCAAACAACATGAAAACTACATTAATTGTCGTAAATATAACTTGTGACATATTGGTTCACCATTACCAATAGTTAGGGGATATTAAGATCCGTTCCATCTTCATATAAACGGGCTTTGAGGGCCGTTAACCCATTGATAAATGGTTTAACCCTATGTCGAAGTTTAATGAAGCGCTCTATTGTGTTTCTGGTTGGTAGAGCTCTCCGAATTATTGTGTGCATAATATGCTTATATGATTATTATAATTCAAGTAGGGGAACCTGTTGAACCTAGGCCAGTTTTTTAGATATGTATTTTTTATTGTGATTTGCTGTACACCACACAAATCAGTTTTACATATTTTGAAAGGTCAATTATTTGGCTACTCACTAAAAAAATATCAGAAATGTATTTGTTACACTTACATATAATATTAGAAGTTAAAAAAAATGGGAATTAAGGCCAAGGTACAACAAACCCTATGTACCTGGGCCAGTACCATGTTGTACCTAGGACACATTAAGAATTTGGAGGTAATTTAAATAAATTACTAACTTTTCTCAACAAAATCGTTTTATTGGCTCTATTCATATATTTAACAAAACAAATAAGAAATTTTAAACAAATTCAAAATAATATTTATAGCTTTTTGACACAAAATCAACTAAACAAAAGGAACTAACTTTTAATCACTTTATTGTCACATATTACAAATCAATCTTACCTTAAAAATTAAAGAAAATAAAATATATAAACAATTAACTTTATAAATTTTCTATTAACTTTCTAATCAGTCATTAGGACTAGCTTTTATTAGAATGCTATCAATGTAAAAATATATTATTCAGCCTTGAGCATTTAGAAGTAATCCCAGTACTTTTGTATCTCTGGAACATGGTAAATTTCTCTGTTCTTATTAACTTTTTGCGGGATTTTAATTTTTTCTATAATGTCACTTATAGGATACAGATTCAAATCCTCTTTTTCAGGCCATTTCCAGTTTTTAAGCGATTTTTGCATAGATTTCAGTAATACACCCTCTTCAGACATTGATTCTACCTTTCCTACAAAATAGGAACCTTCATATATAAATATGACATAGTCTCCAATATTGTAATTTTCTTTATTAACTTGTTCGACCTGTAGATTTTCATCCTCGCTGTTATTGTCGGAGGCACCTTCAGATGTGTCACTCGTTGAATAGTTGGTAGAATCTTCACTAGTTTCTGTTTCGGATAGAATTCTTCTTTTGATCTTTTTTGCTTTAATTAATCTGTTTTTATTCATTAACCTATTTTTTCCCGAAAGATTTGTGAACCCTGGTTGATTAAATTTAGTTGAAATCTGTTTTTTAGTCTTTATATTTTCAATTTCTTGCTTTTCTGGTGTATCGGTCAAAACTCTGGATCTTCCTTTTTGTCTCCCCTTTCGTGTTTCTTTACGAGGTTCGGCTTTTGGGTGAGGGCGTATTATAGCTGGCGATATCAACGTGTCTGATTTTTCGTATACAACTTCGAACCCTGAAGAAGTTGGCTGACTAACAGGCACCTGATCATTTCTGATGGGTGATTTTTCAGCAAGTGGACGATCAGAATAGGATGCAGGCATAAAATCAGCATCTGTGTAGATGTTTTCATTCAAAGGGTGGAAACCAGTTGAACTAAAACCTTTGCAAATATTATTTGGTGTGAAAGCAAGGGGAAAAGCTTTTCCTACTAAGCCAGCAATATCATATATAGTTAATGGTTTTCCCACATGACCTGGAGACATTAGTAACACGTTAGCCGCTGTATTAAAATAAGACTTGAAAGGCCCAAAAACCGACTTATCTACTGGTTGCATATGATGACTAGTATGTGGATGTAAAGTAATAAGCTTCACACCATTATCTTTGGCCATTTGTATTGCGGGTACTGAAATATGACTTTCATGATTGTCCATTATGAGAATAACAGGTCGTTCTTTGGTAGGCTTTACATAATTGATAAAATGCTGGAGGAATCTCACAAACATGGACTCATTTGACCAACCGGAAGGATTGGCGCCTCCAATACTGCCTTCAGGAGCCCCGGTTAGCATAAAATCCTTAAAGTTTACACGAGGGAATATCAGCATGGGTGGGATAAAACCACCTCCTGCATTAATAGCCGCTATCATTGTAACCGTCGTTCCTCTTTCAGCACTAGTCATTGACCCAACTTGCTTCGCGCCAAGAGGTGCTAATATCTTTGGAGGAACATGGACAGTGGATAATCCAGTTTCATCTAAATTCCAGATATCTGTCGCTTTTATGTCAGAGGGACATTGAGAAAGGACTTTCTTAAAATTGTCGAACGTTAAACTAACAGTATGTTTTTTAAACGCCGAAGAGCGAGCCAAACTAGTAGCTTCAGGCTTTCTCAAAGACAATTCGTTTTGGTATCGCTTCCTAAATAATCGCAGCCAATAATTTCCGGCCATTTTGTTTGTATCCCAGCTCTTGGGGTATTTTTTTCCATTCGCTTTTGCAAATTGATAAGCAAGTATTTTCACGTCTTTTAGAGTCAATCCAAATTGCAAGTGTGCTGCGTCTTTAATATAGTCAACTAGACTTTGCTCTTCAGTGTGATCAAAAACTTGATTAACTGCAAGATTTTCGTGTAACCTGCTTACATCCTCACCTATTTCCAAGCAGTGCTTTAAATGACGACGCAAAGTGGTTCTTGGTAGCCCAAAATGTTTGGAAGCACCGAAAGTGGAGAATTTCTTCTCCTTAATCATTTTAATGGCATTTGTCAGATCATTCATATTAATAAGCGTTCTTTTCTTCTTTTCTTTACTTCTAGGCATGATTTCTGAAATAATAAATTTATTTCATTTGGAATATATTACATGAATGTGAAATAATTTAATTAAATATTTCGAAGTCCTAGGTACAACATTCAGGTTGTACCTTGGCCACTGACCAAGGAACAACTGATCGTCAGTGACCGAGGTACAACACTACTCCCACTTCAACAAAACAGTGGAATTTAAATAGTTTTGAGGTTACTTATCTCGTAAGATTTTTATTGTTTTAACGCTTGTTAAACAAAAGAACCCATAGCATATATAAAGTAACTGACTATTATAAAACTTTTAAAACTATCAGACTTTAAAATACATTAGAAATACTTACTTTTTCACCAACAAAACTTTTTAACGTCGATATCACCAAACACCGGCTTAATGGCCGTATGTGACTAACTTCACATTGAATAGTTGGTAGTGCTGTACCGAATACCATAGACAGTAGAATTTATTATTGCGCGAATATTTGAAACGAGTCCAGTGGCCTAGGTACACATAGTGCCAAGGTTCAACAGGTTCCCCTATATTATATGCTACTAGCAAACGTTGTGTTACCTGTATATAAATAAAAAAACGTTAAGGGGGAACAATCCTCATCACTTAGGGGTATGAAAAATAGATAGTAGCCAATTCTCAGACCTACTGAATATGCATATAAAATTAGGTGAAAATCGGTAAAGCCGTTTCGGAGGAGTATGGTAATTAACACTGTGACACGAGAATTTTATATATAAGATGTATTTTATCTGTCATATAAAAAAACAGTAATAGCCTAGTCGTTTTAAAAGTTATTTTAATCACAGTCCAAGGTTCGAATCTCAGGCGTGCACTTGATTTTTCGAAATTATGCGAAATTAATAAATTGCATTGACAGTCTCGTAAGGAAACCTACACTGACAGTTTTTAAAAAAGTTTTCAAAGATGTTCTCAAATGCTGTCGAGATTAAATTTAAAAAAAAACATATGATTTTCATATAAAAAAAAATATCCCGCTTTTTACTGCATCTTTGGATTGTTTGAGTTTTGACATATGTTTCAGAACTTATTATCAATTGCATTACCAATAATCGGTAGTCGTAAATGACATTTTTCTCCCCATGTCCTTTCTATTGTCACTATAGACGTAACTACTCGTACTTATATTTGCTACCCACACCGACCCACACGAGTACAAGTAACTAGAACAGACATGCAAATTCATCTACATGTCTGAGTGGAGTGCTATTCTGCAAGTTTATAATCTCGAAAGCTGTGTCCGCGGTGAAATATCAAATTCGTATTCTTTAAACGTTGAGAATAGCGCCGCGTTGTGTGGAGATGAGATGAACAGGTGTGTGTGGGGAATTTTGACGTTATATGTATGGATTCTATAAGCGTGTTCAGTACTCTTACCATGAGTTTTCAAAACATCCCACAATTTTACGTTACGTTTACTCAATTCATTATTTTCTTCCGTTTGCTTCAGTAGACTGAGCAAACTTAACAATAAGTAAGTGCTCAAGTCTTTTTGTCTGCCTCATAAAGCGCCTTTTTGTCAATTTAGACATTTAATGTTACGTTACTGACACTAAAGTTCTGATACAATCTGCTAGGGGCGCTGATTGGAACTTGTATGGGCAAATACGTAAACAAATACCAAAACAGTCATATTTGTCAAAACGTAAACTCATGGTAAGGGTACTGTTAATAGGTAGGTAGGGTATTTTTTATAATATGGAAGTATTAAAAGAACATGCAGTTCGCCTGATGGTAAATGGCCATTGCCACCCATGTACATTTGTATTCGACCTTAGATAAGATTAGAGCCCTATATATGGTCAGCTAAAGATGTATTTCTTTTCCTGAGGACTAAGTTGGAACGCCTTGAATAAATATTTCTTTTTGGTTTAGGAGTGGTAAAGTACAAAAACCTACTTTTTTTTTTTTTTTTTAATTTTACCATCTTTTGTCCCAAATATAGTTCGGAGTCCTGGTTTACATTTTTCCTTTAATATCATTTATCACTTTTCAACATTAATTCATTTCCATTTAAGCAAGTAGGTTATAAAGTGACGTGCCAACTTAGTTTTCAAGGGTACCAATGCATATGTGGCCGGTCTCTAGCATGACTTTCATGTTATCGGGGATGATTACAGATAGGTACATATGAAGAGCAGGCTCTTATCATCAGGTGGCCTGCATTCTCGTTTTCAACTAACTTATTATGAAAATCCTTATCCCCTAAGCCTGTTGAACGCAATTTCATTTCATTTGCCATATTTTAGACAACCTAAACATGCGAATTGAGATTAGAAATGCGAATTGACTCCGCAACTTTGTGTATGTTATCATCTTCTTACTAGGTTATGGTTACCACTGCCCAAATGGTAACGTAAACGTTATAAATACGATGTATGCATGAAGCCAGGTACACCGCTGTTATGGCTGCTCCTAATCGCGAGTATTTGCATGGTAACGCAGTTATATGAATAATTTTGCAATATTTGCCTACAATACAATTAAATGAGTATATAATACAAATGCTTAGTTATACGGCGAATATATTTTGAATTTAAAAAAAATACAGCCCGCTTAGTATCTTCCTAACTTGAGTTGTGTTCCTTTATCAAATTTAATTTAAATCGAAAAGTTAGCGTTCTTATTCACCAATGGTTACACGATTACTTTAACTTCGATAACATTTCTTTAAGATCGAAAATAAATCAATTAAGTAAGTTTGAGAAATTACATTTGTGCTTATCGCACAATCATTAAAATTTACTCGTAGAGTTGGATTCCGGGATCTCAAACTCTACGTAGTCCTCTACGCAGCGTCGAGGACGGCCACCGGGGGAGTTTTAGTGCGGTAAGAGTCACACATAACTCTGTGTTGCTCCCACGACATCGGGTACCTTTTGCAGGTTTCCCCCTCGTAAACAAAAAAAAAAAGAGTTAGTAAAATGATATCTTATACCTAAGAATCCTGGTACTGTATAAAAAGATACAAACTGTGTGAAAACGTTTTGGCTGCGACAAATGTGATATTCGCCCTAGCGTCAGGTCACAGGGGTCGTCACACACGACCTGATTTAGTCATTTAGTGACAAAAATACTGCCTGTCCCAGATACGCTCAATTTAACGTCGAGTTATCCTGTTTTTTGCCAGCTGGTTTTAGTAGATGTGGGACCTTTTCTAAATTTATTTAAGTACTAGTCGTGCCCGCGGCTTCACCCTCGTTTTAAAAAAAATAACATGACATACAACATACAACTGTAAATTTGTATCTTCACTGGAATGACCACAAAACAAAACAAATATAGGTTTGCGGGAATAACAGTGGTGACATCTGTCGAAAATTGATGGTACCAACTCAAAAACCTTCGTGGGCCCGTACACAACAATTTTGCCAAAGATCATCACATGATCGTTTACCATTCTATAAAGGACATAGAGACAAACATTAATCATATATAGGTAGAGTTTTTTTAGTAAACGGTCTGACCGCAATCACGATGAAAAGGACAATGGGGTTTAAAAAAGGACAAGTTTGCTAAGGTAAAGTCTATTGACCCTTGTCTTGGAAGTGTCCAAGTAATAGCCCTCAGGAAACATATGACATTGCCCGTGCCTTTTTAAATAATAAGAACAAAATCATTAATATCAATTAAATTGTATGAAGGAAAATGCATGCAATATAAAATTTTGTATATTTTTGTGCGAAAAATAATAATGTCTTTGTTGAAGGTGATTAAAACATTCGTTTTTTAATATTTTTCACGCGATATATTTTCATACACTTATTAATATAATGTAATATATCGTATATTATTGTAATTATTGTTATTATATCGTATATCGTATATAATATAAATAATTATATAAACTAAAATGTATTAAAAACGAAATATTTTTTTTGTGAAAAATAATAATCTCTTTGTTGAAGGCATTAAAAACATTTTTCGCTTTTTCACATTTTTCACGCGATATATTTTCCTTATCCATATAACCGTGTATCACTTGCGTTATCTTTGCGATAACAGACTAAAAATACCCATAATGGACACCTGATGCTTGTTTTTTATTGCACGACTCATGATGCGAAGCATCAGAGAGTGCTTTAGGAATGAAAAAAATTTTTCGCTTCATTTTGGCGGCTATTTTTATTATTATAGCCTTGATAGTTCACGGAATCAAGATATTTTGCATACTATTGTCGAGATAATTTAATGGAGATTAATTCCATACTTTTTAAAAATTGATTTACTGCAATAGAATTGGAAAAAAACACCAAAATAGGTCAAAAAAAAATCCTGTCCGTCATGTGTGAAACCTGAAAACACTGTAACTTGTAAAAAAATCCATCATTTGAGTTAATTTTTTTTTTTAAATTTTAATCGACGATTGTAGGTCACTGAATGCGAATGATTAATTAATTCAGTGTCGTTCAATTGCAATTAATAAAAAACGAAAACTACAAGACTGTATTTCTATAGATATTATGTACATTTATTCCACCAGGGGCGCTTGTGCAGTACCTTCTTCCTAGTACAGCTGTTTTTCGGCAATTAATTTTGAACGACTTAAGTTTTTTTTTTTTTTTTTTTTATATTTCATAATTAAATGAGCATTATGAGTCGTGCACTTTTGGATTTTCCAAACTTTTAATATATTGTAGGAAATAGGCGTTACTAACACTTTTAAAGGTGGTAGAACCCTTTGTGGTTAGACTCCGGCGGTACCACCGACACACCTATTAAGACTAGTGTTAAGCGCCGCTGTGTTCTGGTTTGAAGGGTGTAATAAGGGAGACATACTTTTCTGAGGTGTTCTCAGTCCTCAGAGGCACCAGCGCATCTCTTGTCGACCTCAGGTAGGAATATCTAATCGTGATGATGGTGACGTAAGTCAGCTGATTTTAAGTTGTTACTAAGAATAGTCACTGCTTAATTTTAAAAGTAATTATTCTATTATTTGATATTATATTTTCATATTTAATTTCAGTTTACATTTTCAAGCGAATATCACAGATTGGATGGTAATGCGTGGAATGGAATGTGTTTTGCCAAAATTCCTTAGTGCCTGAATACTATTTGAGCAATGTGCATTGCCTATGTTGACATAGAAACAATTCTTTTACTGTAGGCCTTCTCCAAAATACCAGTAATTCTTGTCTTAGAGTTATGCTTGCTATGTACTTAGGCGACAGAAATCAGAAGGATAAAATCTTTAGTTTACACCATAGATTATTAAAGATTACTCACTCCTAACAAGAAAATGTACCCAGTTTTGAGAATTGAAATAGTTGCGTAAAAAAGTTTTGCCACGTCTCCATGCTAAAATGTCCCTAAAATATTGGTAATAATTATTTATTTATTATGTAAATTACGTAGTATTATTTATTTATTCGTAAATTTTCTCTAAAAATGTTTTTATTTGTCAAGAATTCAAAAAAAGAACTTACTAATAAGCCGTTCGTGGCCTCATTCAATTTCAAGGCGGCGAAGTATCTTTACTAATCTATGGTTTAAACGAACAAAGTTTATCGATATAGTTTTGAGAAAGGGTTGGCTGAAATAGTAATGCAATGGATTTTGACAAACCACGTGGCGGAGCGGTCACCATACTGGTCTCACACGTAATGGGTTTTAGGTTCGATCTCCGGCTAGGCAGATATTTTAATGATGAGTTTAGATTTATTTTTCGGGTCTGGGTGATTGTGCATTCATCTTTGTGTGTGTCCATGGTATCTAGATGAGGCTGTAAGTATGGAAAGCGTAATATAACTTGGAGGGTAAGGGAACATTACTACTCAGGAATAGGTAAGTACTTGGTTGTGGTGATTGAAGAATCTCACTCTTCAGTTTCTTAGACTCTTTATAGTTCTCTTTTTCTTTTATAGTTAGACTCTTCAGTCTAACTATAAAGACTTTTCGGGTTACATTACTCTCATCGGCGACTGAATCTCGTATCGTGGCTATAAAATTCCCATTCCTTTATATTTGAAGCGTCGAATAAAATAAAAGGGCCTTGGATTTTTTATATTGTTTAGACGCTTCGTTTGCACAAGAGTACTTTTATTAAGTGAAGTGTGGATTTGGTTCGATTAAGCAACAAAATTTCAATTTTCTCCGGGAATTCAATTTACGCAACAGCCTCCTAAATGAAGTCGCTGTTTGTTATTGAGTACGAATTGGAGTTTCCTTAACCGCTTCAAAGAACCTTAATTTTTATAAGAATACACCGTATATTTTCGAGGTCGACGTCGCCAACCATTTTTGTCTTATTGAGCGATGTGTAATATTGTTGTTTAAGTTTTATAGGTTGTAAAAAATGTTATAGAATGACGCCGTTATACACATACATCAAAGACCTTTTAACTATATGTCAAAGTTGTAAGCAGTAGACCGGTGATCGGGAGAAAAAATGACCACGAGTTATGACCATTTGGTACTAAATCGTTATGTAATATATAGAAACAGAAATCTATCTGAAATAGTATCAGTGTGAAGCGGATTGAAAGTTTTTGTAAAGCATTTAACACATCAAAGTTATTAAAGCATAAGCATAAATAATAACATAGGTAAAATATACGACGCGTTTATGTTTTAATTTTAATATGTTTAGTGGTTAATCTTAAATATATATAACTCAAAGGTGACTGACTGACATAGTGATCTATTAACGCACAGCTCAAACCACTGGATGGATCGGGCTGAAATTTGGCATGTAGGTAGATGTTGTGCAGTAGGCATCCGCTAAGAAAGGATTTTTTATCAATTCTACCCCCAAGGGGATAGAATAGGGGATGAAATTATTACTTCATAACGCGAGCGAAGCCGCGGGAAAAAGCTCGTATTGAATATGGACCGAGGATGTAATGAGCTAAAAAACGAATATATTTATGGTATCACTGTATCAAAGGCATACAGTAAAGGCAAGCAATCAAAACTCGACCCAAAAATAAAAAAAATAAAATGAGGTTTAGTACACTAATCCCAGAATCACTAAACTAAATAGCCAAATTTGTTAATTTATAATATCAACCCCTTTTACATATTTATTATAATAAAATATGCTATATTGTCGTCTTTATATAATATATTGCTATAATAATGGCATAGATAAAATACGATAGATATAGATAAAAATGTAGCACCTTTTTGTCATTTAATATCGGGGGAGAACATTAATAACGGCGTATTCATAATGTCCGTGACATTAATAATGATTGTGGTCAGGGTAAAAATAACGGAAGGGGAATGTGACACACGGAAAGAGAGGAGGAATAAATGGGACTTAAATAATTTTATTTGAGATAATTTCCCGTATTTTTTTTACGATATAATTGTACTTAAGAATGTCTATCTAGTAAGGATCATTGCACACTTATGATCAATATGATCATGTATATTCAAATCGAAATACAACCGGAATTTTATATAACACGAGCTTTTGCCCGCGGCTACGCGCGCTCGCTGATCAAAATCCTTTCTTAGCGGATGCCTACGTCATAACATCTACCTGCATGCCAAATTTCAGCCAGATCCGTCCAGTGGTTTGGGCTGTGCGTTGATAGATCACTATGTCAGTCGGTCACCTTTGAGTTATATATATTTAGATCGGAATTTTATATTACATTGGTCATAAAAAATTTCGTCATTTAAAAAAATTTCATCGAAGGCTTTTGTGTGGCAAATTTTGTAATTTTCATGTTTCCAAATATTTTTATTGATAAATTAGCTGGTCAGTAGGTACTTATACAAAATAATGCGTGTGTCTAAGTATGTACGCCCGGAAGAAGTTATACTTCTTTAAGGTTTCGTCATATCATACCTAATAATATATTTAAAAGTTATCTACACTTATATTATAAAGAGGAAAACTTTGTTTGTTTGTTTGGTTGTAATGAATAGGCTCAAAAACCGACCGATTTTAAAAAAATATTTCACCATTCGAAAGCTACATTATCCACGAGTAACATAGGCTATATTTTATATGAAGTATATATATTTGATAAATAGATTGAGGTGGTACAAAATTTGCCGGGTCAGCTAGTATTCTATATAACCCTTCGCCTTACATTATATTCTAACCGATCTGGTCTGGATCTGGACCGACCTGGTCTCGATTTTAGACGTTGGTTTTAAAAAAAACACTCTCATATTTTTTTCAACACGCTTAACGAAGACTAACTTCAAAACTTAGTTGACAAACAAAATACAACTGTTTACTTGTTTATTTAATCATAGATATCAAGATGAAATACGCTCATATGTAGAATGAATTTAGAATTTAATAAAATTTCTTGAAACGCTAAAATGCCCTCACCATCTTCCACAATCCACATACTCATTAACTTCAAAAACAGTGCATCTAAAGTTACACGCACGCTGATTTTAGAGGACTTGCAGTGCGTGGAAAAAGATTTTAAATTTCAGTCCTCAAAAGAAAATGAGTAGGGTTCCTTGAAGATACTATATTGAGGGGTTCTCTGAACTTTGAATTCCTTAATTAATACTGCTGCTTACGAATAAATTAAATAGTAATAAGAGAGTTCGTATATTTTTTAAGTTTAAAAATATAGTTAACAGTAGCTGCCATATTAGCGTAATAGGAAAATACTCAAAAATGGTCGATATTTTGAAATCACAGAAAACTACTTTTACATTAAAATTTTCGTACTACATTATATTTTACTTATTATTCTGCTTCTAAAAAATCTCAATTCAATTGTATTTTTTTAATATTTGCTGTAAAATGTTTCCAGTGATTACACTTTGTCATCGTTTTAATTAGCAAAGCTTTTAAGAGAAACTTATTGCCCAATATACCTAGTATATATACAATACACATTACTATAGATTGAATTCCTCATCAACCAACTGTACCTTCAACCACAGGATTATTTGTACAAACATTGTTGTATTTGCGAAATGGTAGATTGTCTCAAAGGAAATTATATTGTGAACACTAATACCGTCTTTACAGAGTCGATAAACACTCATGTTATATACAACTAGCATGTATAAAATATTCAATTCTTGGTAGTGATGTAGTGTATTAGTCAAACAGTCTTATGTAAACTCAATCAATCACGTGGAAGTTTCAGCCAAAGAAAATTTAGGTATGTATTTATTTACAAGTAGCTGACCCGGCAAACTATGTACCGCCTCAAAATAAATTTATCAAATATATTTTATATAAAATATAGCCTATGTTACTCGTGGATAATGTAGCTTTCGAATGGTGAAAGAAATTTTAAAATCGGTGTTTGTTCTTGTTCTGTACTTAGTTCAAAATTGGTCCTATCATTTCGCAACCAACCATAGACATTTACAATAAATTGAAATCTGTTGAGCGATTTCGGGGATAGGATTCGATTAGAACTAAGCTGGAATGCCTTGGAAAAGTATGTCTCCCTTACCACACCCGTCGAAGTAGAACAGCAGCGCTGAACACTGCTGTTATGAGGCAGAAATAGGCGATGGTGCCGCCGGAGTCGAACAACAAAGAGTTCTACCTTACAGAACTTGTATTACAACAAAATATTCATTTTTATCGTCCACTAGTTTTTGCCCGCGGCTTCGCCCGCGTTTAAAAGAAATTAATATGACATACTTACATACATAAAACTGAAAACTATCCTATGTCCTTTCTCGGGTCTCAGACTATCTTTGTACAAAATTTCATTAAAATCGGTTCAGTGGTTTAGGCGTGGAGAAGAGACAACCAGACAGACAGACAGAGTTACTTTCGGATTTATAATATTAGTAAGGATTTGAACCTTACATTTTCCCACCCTATTAAATCTGTGACAAGTAGCGAACTTCAAACAGACATTGGAATCATACGGTTCATTTGCTAACAATTAGTCGTACAAGCAAGATGTGGAGTTTGCCAATTCAATTTAATTGCGCTTCAAAGGAAGTTCAAACGTCTCCATTCGCTCGTATCAACATCAATTACCGTATCCTGAGTTCCTATTAGATGTTGTAGGTTTCATCTTGTACACAGCAATCTGAGGGTCCGACGTTCGAATCCCAGGAAATCCTTGAAGTCTTACGGTCTTATTCATAAAAAGTTATAGAACACTTATAACGTTGCTATAGTACGATTGTTAAAAAGTGTTATTCATAAACGCATTTTAGGCACTAAACCGTTCTATAAACCTTCTATAACTTATAGAGGCCAGAACCCTACTATAACAGTGCTATAAGGCAAAGATGGCCGACTCTCAACAGCTGATTCGTGATTACTAACCTAATTTGACAATACGTTTTTAATAAATTATGTCAATGTCCATTTTGTATACAAACTTGAAATAATTTATTTTAATATCCGATAAATAACATTATTATATCACTATTTTAAATTACAATGCAAATTTTACAAAGCTTAGATATTATTAAAAATCTAGAAAACCGTCCACTTCGAAGAACATTGCACCAAAGAGTTATCAGTTTTCTTTAAACGACGATCGACTTTCGGAAGCGTTATCGCTTTAATAAATCGACAGTAAATTTTATAATTGATCTCGTACGTAATGATCGTAAATTAGATCGCAGAAGTCCTGGTACACCTTCTGAAATACAGGGTTTACTGCCATAAAATATTGCGAATGTTTACAAAACGAAACTTAATTGAATTTAACTTTATATAATTATATGAATATTACATAAAACATTAATATCCAACCAATTTTTACTCCTTTATCTTTTAACAACGTTTGCTCCACATCCCATTTTAACAAATAAAATATTTATAAATTCGCGGTATTTACAAATACAATGACACTGACATGTTATTTGGTTTTATCGACAACCCATTGACAAGAATGTCAAGACAGAATATTTTTTAGTACGAAATAATGTCATTTAATGATGTTTATCTATGGATATTCGTCAATTTGTTCGCCGAACTTCACTATAATGGCAACATTTTCATTTATAGTTGACTTTAGCGACACATTAGTTATAGAAGGTTTATGGAACGTTTATGAATAAGCAATTTTATAGAACGTTTTATAAGCTTATTGAACACTTTAACTAATGAGTGCTTAAAACCTTCTATAAGCATTTTTTATGAATAAGACCGTTAATGTATTAGAATTTAATTCCCAACACTTCTTACTGGAGGTGATTTCTAATTATAAGAGTACTTATAATGATGAAAACACCCGAACCTGACAGGAGAGCCTATAATTATCTTACGTCAGGAAACCCTGCATGGGTTCCGCTCAAACGCGTGAGCAGCGGAGGCTATACCGGATTCCTAATGGTTAAAATACCACAGTGTTCCTTTAGACGTCCTTTGTAGAAACTTCGGTTACGCTAATAGCACTCGTCCGTGGTCATGTCGGCTATGTCCAAAAATGAGTGAGTTTAACGATTCACGCTTGACCGGCATGTTGGCTATATTCTAAACCACTCTCACTCTGAGTGGACACTTCCACCCAGCATTGGGATACAAAAGGTTGACGGGAACGACGAGATAAATAGATGTATTGTAGGGATTTTTAAATCTCAGACGGACAAATCAATTTGATTTATATATAAGGTAAGGTACGCATTGCTAGCAGTGTGTAAAGAAATTCTTTCGTAGAATCTCATGTAATTTGTTCGTTCAAACGGTACATATACTTCGGATGTTGAGCATATTTCCAGATATCTTTGCAGATACGTGTGTGCGTTCATGTGGATAGAGTTATAAGATTGTGTTGAATATCTTCACGGTAAAAAGCATACTTCATATTGCTACTTGTGGAAGTATGTTTTATAAAAACATAAAACAGCGTTTTGTCAGTTTTAACATAAAATGTAATAACAGTTTACATTGTAAAGAATAAGGTTTTCCAGCTGATTACAATTAAAAAAAAAACGATAATACTTAGATCGATACTCCATATTGCAGTGGCCAATAGAGAGTAGAACATTTTTCAAATCACAGAACTAACAAAACGAGTATGCAGTGGTAAGTGGTAAAGGTTTTTCATGAATATCTATAATCAATCTCAGCATTACCTATAGTCTTAAGTGAGGTCGGTCACAGATGCAGATCAGTCATAGCACGACTGAGGACTAAGTTGGTACGATATGTACAATTGTACATCTACCTTACTGCACATGTAATCTTAAATGGGGATTGTAATCTTTGAAAATGTCAACCCAAAAAAGCTCCACCAAATTGCCTCAAAGGTGTCGCTGAGCCACTCTCTTCCTCTGAAACGTAGCTGGAATATCCCATGTACTTTTATTGAATTTCCACCAAAATTGAGGATAAAAGGTCAGAAATGCTCCTACAGTTAATTGCGATGGTAGTAAAACACGAACTAGTTTCTTGATGGTTTAATTGCCCGCGGTTGTTTGCTGAGAGTTGTATTATGATGTAAATTGAGGTTATGCGCTGTAAAACGGGGCCATCATAACTAGAAAAGGAAAATCTGAAATGAAATTAGATGCGGTGACTGAGAATAGGATATGAGATGAGAAATTCGTAGGTAAAGAAAAGTAGGTCAGGAAAGGTAAGGAAAGGTAAAAGGTAATTTTGGATTTGATTCGGGTGTTGAGCAAGAAAAACGCCGAAAAACAGCGTTTATGGCGACACCTATTTATTTTCAAGGTATTTTTTATTTTTTGTATTTGTTGCTTTAGCAGCCCACGTTGTACTTACTATGTAAGAAAATCGATTGTCTATCTATTACAGTTCAGGAAATAGAGCCCTGTGACAGACAGACAAACAGACAGCCAGCATAGGTTTGGTAATAGGATTCCGTTTTTACCATCTGAATACGACATCCTAAAAAGATGATCAAAAATAATAGCATTAAGTACCATTGTAATATTAGTCTTATTGTTTTAAGTTAGTATACAAGTATTTGAAGGTGGTAGAACCCTTTGTGGTTCGACTCCGGCGGCACCACCGCCACACCTATTTCTACCTAATAACAGCAGTATTAGGAGCTGCTGTGTTCCGGTTTGAAGGGTGTGGTAAGGGAGACAGACTTTTCCGAGGCGTTCCAGCTTAGTCCTCAGGGGTAGCGGCGCATCTGTGGCCAATCTCAGGTACGAATATCTTATCCTATCTGGGGTTGGTTACAGATGTCCATGGGCGGCGGTAGCCACACATCAGGTGGACTGCATACTCGTCTGCTACTCCTGTATTATAAAAAAAAGTATTAATTCAAGTACATACTAATACAATACAAATTATTGATGACTATAATTTAAATTACTATTTATCAAACAGTCAAAGTTTCGTCTTATTTCGAAATCAGTTGGACTTTGCTAAAACAAAAGTTTCGTTATATACAAGTAAGTTTTGGAAAGGATGAGAAAGTTTCAAGGAAAATCTCGGATTTTCCTTATTTCCTCGTGAAAACTGAAAGCTGTGTTTATTCAGACTGTTTCAGCTTTGTGCATGTTAGAGTATTTACACTAAAGTAGTATTTGATGAAAAGTTACACGATCTATCTGTCTAACTATTTGTAATTTTGCTCAGATTTTAATAATTATAATAAATATACATTAATGAGGCTTTTTAAATAAATTATTAGGGTTCTGCATCTAAAGGGTAAAAATTGAATCCTAATACTTTACGCCGTATGCCAGTCTGCCACAGGGCTTTATCTTTTAAACCGTAGTGGATACTTGATTTTTTACAAAATATCTTATATATAAAATTCTCGTGTCACAATGTTAGTTACCATACTCCTCCAAAACGGCTTTACCGATTTGCACCAAATTTTATATGCATATTCCGTAGGTCTGAGAATCGGTTACTATCTATTTTTCATACACTGCAGGCTGATAAAGGCATTAGTTAAAATAAACCGGCCAATAACAATACGTGAGATCGGCCAGAGTTTAAATTTATGGAAATAAACCGTTTATGACCACTTGAAAGGCCTGGATTTAAGCTTGAAGTTCGATATACGAGTCCCCCGATTTCTCACGATGAAAAATTTGCGTCGTCGCGTCGACGTCTATGATCTGCTCCCGAAACGTCACGAAAATGATCCATTTTTGAAGCAAATAAGTTACTCTACCACACCTACCATATTCTCCAGATCTGGCGCCTTCCGATTATTATTTTTTCCGATCACTGCAATATTTTTTGGACAGTAAAACCTTTACTTGAAATAAAGAGGTCAAAAATCACCTGCAACAGTTTTTTGCAAGAATCGACCAAACAAATGAAGGACGTGGAATCACGCTCCTACCAGAAAGATGGTTTAAGGTGTTGGGCCAAAATGGCGAATATATAATTTTATAAAATATTTATTCATTATAAGAAAATTGTCTTTCATTTTCACAAAAATAAACGAAATGACTTTCCGAACAACCCAATATTTACTGTTATCTTATATTTTCCAAAACAAACAAAACAATATGATTAACATTTCTCAGAAGTAATATTAAGTCGTATGTTCGTAATAAATATAGCGTGAAGGTCGGGAAGGGTCCTTCGCCCTTTCGAGTAACGAGCTTCCGGTGAAACAGATTAAAGGGAATATTGGTGCTAGCTCTGTTCGGATTACAAGATTAATATGTAAGAGTACTTGGGTATTTAAAGGGCAAATCCCTTGTTCTTACTGTGTGATGTTTAGTAAATACTTCCATTTGGTAAATGTCTTAGTGTAGAGAGTGGTCGTATATTTTTGCTCCGAGTTTTTCGAGTATATGTGTGTTTGTATATCTCATTATTTGACATGTTCTTTATCCTATAACGAGTTGACGGATTTTAATATATGAGAAATCTTTGGATTCGTTTAAATTCGCGGAGTGACATATGCTAAAAGCAGTCGTATTCTTTTTAAGAATAGTAGCCTGGTATAACCCGCGTAAAACTGATAGTTCGCTCTGAATATAGAAATGAATCGTGTCGCCATAGCAAATCGTATGACTACACCTGCTAGCAGTTTGGCGCGCGCTATAACATTATTATTACGCACACTTTTGATTTGTACAGATCTCATACAATCACAGAGTTATGAAACGTTATGCGAACGGCAGCGGGATGAGTGACCATTAGTGGTCATATTTCTTTTGCTTTTCCGTATTTCGAAGGTCCGGTGAAGTCGGTTGTTTCACTATAGCAGTCCCTCCACACATACTCATTACTTAAACGTGGTAGCGTATGCGTCCAACTTACGCCTGTTATTAGAGATCCCTGTGCCCAGCAGTGGGCTATATAAGGGTTCTAGTCAAAGAAGCACAGTGTACTAACTTTGACCTTTTTTTGATGTGAAACATCTATAGCCGCACGTAAAAAAGATTTCTGGCGTGGCGACGATTACCTTTAACTACATAGACAAATGTTCTATAAGGGACAGAGCTATTAGAACAATGTGATAAAAAAAGACAACTAGTGTTTGACCTTGCGTTTCAAGTGTACGCAAACGTAAATATTGACCATGGAATATAGTGACCAATGATTACTTCAGTCAAAACGGGACATCGATTTTTTTATGTCAAATACTTTTTACTTGAAAAAATATAGTTAGAAATAATAAAAAACACGCTTTTATGATAAAATTAACTAAAAAGTAGAAAATAATTTTCAATCTAGGAATCATTTAAGGAAAAGTAAATAGTATAATTGTGCAAAAAATGTGGGGCGCTTTATGAAAACTGATAAATGGAGCACCCCATGTTTTTTTCACAATTATAATATTTACTGTTACTTAATTGACAATGGCAACGGTTCATTTCGGAGACAACGGCACGAAGCATCGAAAAAAGGGACTGTCCCGTTAAAAACGGGACGTATGGACGTATATTTCTCATTGATACTCATGCTTGTCAAAGACAATGAAATAATGGAACAGAAGGTAAAAAATGTCCAGAACTGTCGATAATAGTTTTAGTACATCGTTTACGTAGAAATGTTATAGTACAGTTTAACTAAATAAATTATTATTATATAAATATATAATTTGATGAAAGAATGTATCTATACAGATGTATCGACTGGTTTAAAATATACGATTTAAAAATTGTTTATATTTATTATCGTAT
Organism: Epargyreus clarus; assembly: GCF_041222505.1. Lineage (NCBI taxonomy): Eukaryota > Metazoa > Arthropoda > Insecta > Lepidoptera > Hesperiidae > Epargyreus > Epargyreus clarus. The sequence goes on from NW_027332212.1 coordinate 14,748,165, forward strand.
ATTAGTAAAGATTACTCACTCCTAACAAGAAAATGTACCCAGTTTTGAGAATTGAAATAGTTGCGTAAAAAAGTTTTGCCACGTCTCCGTGCTAAAATGTCCCTAAAATATTTGAAATAATTATTTATCTATTATGTAAATTACGCAGTATTAGTTATTTATTTGTAAATTTTCTCTAAAAATGTTTTTATTTGTCAAGAATTAAAAAAAACTTACTAATAAGCCGTTTGTGGCTTCATTCAATTTCAAGGCGGCGAAGTATCTTTACTAATTTATGTTTATTATTTTCAGTTTTATTACACACGACCATTAATTGCAAAGTTGTGTACATTTTATAAATGTACTAGCTGACCCAGCAAACATTGTGTTGCCATATAAATAAAAAAAATGTTAAGGGTGAACAACCCTTATCACTTAAGAGATATGAAAAATAGATAGATAGTAGCCAATTCTCAGACTTACTGAATATGCATATAAATTTTGATGAAAATCAGTAAGAGCGTTTCGCAGGAGTACAGTAACTAACATCGTGACATGCGAATTTTATATAATCTTACCGTGGTCTTTTTGAGGATTAATTTCTGGCTATACAAAGATTGTTTATTAAATTATGTTTAGGTTAATTTATTCAATTAAAGAAATTTTAAAATACCGTATACTATCCTATATAAATTTTATGGTAATATTTTTTATTATTTACCACAGATATCGAAGAAAATTTAGAGATTAGGATACAGAATTTCCCATATATCGATTTTATTTTATTAAAATAAACTATAAAAAGTTATATTTTGACTAAAACACACTAATATAAAAATTAAGCAGTGGGATCTTAAACTATAACATACACGTATGAACATCGTGAGCTTCAATAAAATGTCACTTCTGTTCTGTTGATCTATGGTCATAGATCAATGAAAATTTTTTCATTGATCTATGACAGTTCAATTCAATCAATGAAAGTTTTTGTCAATGAAAGTGATAAAGACGCAAAATGCATGGTCATGCATTTTGCGTCTTTATCACTTTCATTGACAAAAACATACTTTGTCTCTTTCTGGTTACTCATGTAATCATGGCGGATCGAACACGAAAAATAAACAAAATTTAATAATTTCTCTTCATTTACGTGTGATAGGTGATTCCATGAATCTTGTTTCTTTTTCGAGCATAATTTTTGCATTTATGCATTGCACAAGAAGGCATTTTGAGGCTTACAATTCAAAATAATGACGTTTAACGTGTTCAGTGACATTCGTGTGTATTACTACGCCGCGCGAGAGCGACTGGAGTCGTTTTAACTCGTTTTACACCACTTGACGTATTTTGTATGTTTTAAGTATTGCCCGCTTATTTTTCTGATAATAAAATGTCTGACCGTGATAATTTAGAGAGTGAAAGTGATCAGCCTTCTGCAAAGAAAGCAAAATCACACTATGACACACCATCAAGTCATCAGTAAGTTAATTATTTTTTTATAATTAAAGTATGCATTTATCTGTGCATTAAGCACGCGTATATTTGGTGTGTTTTGAGCGCCAGCAAATGTAAAATCTACTATCTTGGTAGATTAAAATTCACATAAAAATCATTGCATACAATGTTTTTAAATTATTAATTAATTTTAATGTCATTCTTCTCAGAGAATAAATTTATTAAGACTGACAGAATTGTATTTCAAAATCAGCTGATGGCGTGCAGCGCACGAAAGTTTTTTCTTATTTGTTATAAATATGAACATTAAAAAATTAATTAATTTTTCTAATCATAGTGGCATTTATTGTGAAACATTCATTATTGATACTTATAATTTACGATTTTAGTAATATATTGAAATAACTAGCTAAGATTCTTGAGTTTACTAATATATTGGAGCCAATTTATTTTTTTCTGTATATTTTAATAACATATTTTTTATAAATATTTCAGAACCCAACAATCATCACAGGGGTCACAAAATATTATTATTGAAACTGGACGTCACCAAGATCAGTTAAACACAAGACATACTATTAATGTTATGTAAGATTTTGTAAATCTAATAGTACCAGAATATATTGAAATAGTCATCGTTATCTGGAAAAAAATCGTAATATTTTATTTTATCATTATGACATATTTAGTTCCTATCACAATATGTTCTTTTTTGCATATTACTTTTACAAAATAATGTCGATGTTTCACATCTGCCAGGCGTCCCGTGACGACTCACATTTTTTTTTACATGGATGTAGATACCTTTATCTTACCTGAGAGACTCGGGACTGTTTGAATCATAATATAATCTCTCTGAATCCAACCCTTTTCTATATCCGCTCCCTGGATTAAGCATTCTCTTTGAACGTTTACATATTATTTATGTTTACTCAAGCCTTTACTTTCTTCGATAGTAGTGGTATAGATATAAAACATAGTAGGTATAACAGATCGTCAGTCAATAAAAATCGGTTTGGTTTTTATAGGTAATAGAATTGTGTGGTTTGATTCCGGAATCGCCACCATCACACCAATTTCTGCGTTATAATAGCATTGCTGTGTGGCTTTTTGAAGGGTGTGGTAAGGGAGACATTTATTCGAGGCGTTTTAAGTTAGTTCTAAGAAGTAACAATGCATCTGTGGCCAATCAAGTAGGAATCTAATGTTAACTGTGCTGATTATAAGCGTCCATGGGCGGCAGTAGCCATTTACCATTGGGTAAACTGCAAGCTTGTTTGCTGATTCAATATTATTAAGGAATCCATCTAGAAATTCAGCTGTACATTAATCAAGTTGTCAATTTGAACTTATTTGTTAATATGGACACATATGTGAATGGGCATATTCAGGCATTTAATAATACGTAAGTAAATAACCTCCATTGATAAAATAAATAAACCTCCATTAAAAATTACTTTTTGTCAAACAATGAAATGGGTTTGTGGTTAAATTATTCTTTTGCTGTTTTAGATCCAACCCGGATCTAAAACAGCAAAAAAATGTTTCCACTGTAACAAATAGTGCTTTTGTGAAATAAATGCTTCAATTTAAAAGTCCGCTGTGTATCGGAAACTAATCAATTGGATTAATTACACCCATCCAATTCCCGCCTGTCGGTTGGGAAGGAAAAATAAATAATGGATAGAAAATTGTTAATGTTTTGTGAGTAATTGTATTATACTTTTGAAAGTTTGGCAATAATGTAGTTATTGTTATAATTGTAAAGTGGAATAAGGTATTTTAAAACGAAATCCGAAAGTTAATAGATACTAAACTGACTCAAAATATTATTAGTGAATATTACTAGTAAGAATAATAGTCCACCTGCCGCCCATGGACATCTGTAATCAATTCCAGATAGGATTAGAATGTAGTAGTCGCCTTGAGGTCAATTGTAGTCGACTTGACGAGGTGTTAGAGCTTAGTCCTCCAGGGTAGGGGCGCATCTCCCTACCCTAAATATGTCTCTCTTACCACACCAAACCAGAGCACAGCAGCGCTTAATACTACTGTTAATAGGCAGAAATATGTGTGGCGTTGGAGCCGCCGGAGTTGAACCAGAAAGGGTTCTACCGCGTTCAAAATGGTATTAGACACCGTATCATTGTAAGTCACTCGAACAATCTCTATTTTGTAGCCATAAATAAATGAGATTACCCAAGAGGCTTTTCATCACAATCCAATATTAAAACCGGAGAATCATGTTTTAGTTATTTATAACATTCGCGCGAACAAAGCTCGTGAAATGACGATAAATGAACGTATTACAAATATGATAGCCACATGATTAATGGCAGGGTATCCGCGGTCAATGGAAGCACAAATAATAACAAATATCGGGAAATAAAACAAACAAGATCGATTGATAGCACTTTATGGATAGTAATGTGGAAGTAGTTTTGCTATCAAACATTAGAATGTTGATGGGAAGTTTAAGTATTTTTGTGGTTTTATCTGCAGGAGTCATGCCACATGAGATATAAAGGAAATTGTTGGCCAGTTATATGTTTTAAAACAGTCTCAAGAAAATATACCCAATTTAAATGATGAACCGGCAAACGTTGTGTTGCCATATAATTGAAAATAAGTTAAGGGTCAACAACCCTTATCACTTAGGGGTATGAATAATAGATAGTAACCGATTCTCAGACCTACTGAATACGCATACAAAATTTGGTGAAAGTCGGTAAAGCCGTTTCGGAAGAGTACGGTAACGGTACGGTAACATTGTGACACGAGAATTTTATATATAAAATTTTAGTTTGTAACACGTGGGCAATTGTGCATATCTTTTAAGAGATAAAAATTGGTAGCAAGTAAAAGGTAGGCTACTGGTCAGGTTTAGAGAGTGCAGAAAATCAGAGGTTTATATAAGAGGCATTTTAATTTAGTCTTCAGAGATAGCGCCGCCTTCAGATATCCATAGATGCTCCTTAACACCAGGTGGCTTACATATTTACATTGAAAGGAAATGAAATATATTTATTTTGTATTGACATACAGAGGCACTTACATATTTTCAGTTACAATATTTTTCTTAAACTACTGGATCAGAACTACATTCGTTTCTCATATTGAAAAAGAAACTGTAAAGCTAAGAAGTGTAGAAATTAAATACTGAAAAATTATTATAGGCTTCGAGAAATCAAAGGCGTCCTCGACTGCACTCGATCGGCGATTTTCTCGAGGGGTTGGGGGTCGTTATCTGTCACTTGCACCCCTCTCGGAGGTAGCGATAACCTTTGAACTGTAATGCTTATATCGTTAAAGGATTGCTTTTATTGGTATTTAGAAATTTATCTGATAATACGCTTCTACACTATTGCATACAATTAACCTATATAGTTGTGTACTATTGTTATGATCTATGGAAGTGTGCAATAAAGAATATCTATCTATCTATCTATCTATCTATCTACACTCGCCATTCACTTGCATTTTCGTACTTATAAGGTTTTTAATATTTACGAATATATTCTGATCGTTCTAGAGGTAAATAGCTGTCCCGTGAATTTTCTTTCGCATGAAAGTTTATCGAGTTTAAGTTCCACAGTTTTGATATGAGTGATAAAATAGATATGTGAAGTAAGAAAATTGATAGTATGCATTGATGTACTACTAAGTTCTAATTAGTAGTTATCAATAATAGTATGATATATATTAACGCACTGCAAAGAAGACAATTTCCACCCATTATTTTCTATTTATCCTATAAACAATTTCGGCGTTTAATCTTAAAAATACTGGAACATAAATAATATTATTAGACTATCACTCTCGAATGATGAAAATTACATAATGATGATGACGAAACATAATGATTTATTTATTTATTTATTACAGACATACCAACTAAGTACATATTAAGCAAAAATATACAAAATAAAAATAAAAACTCACAATATTACAGTTATATGCACTTAAATTAAAGGTTTGCACAACATTCTTACAAAGAAAAGAGAAGTAATCAGTAAACAACTATTTAAGAAGTGATAAAATAAAACTAAAACTAAAAACTAAAAAAAACTAAAACAACTAAAAAACTAAAAAAACTAAAAAAAAACTAAAAACTAAAAACTAAAAAAACTAAAAAAAACTAAAAAAACTAAAAAAAAAAACTAAAATGATGCTTTAAAATACAAAATTCTGATCAAACAGATATTACTCACGATAGTACGAGTAGCTATAACAAAAAGTTAAAAAGAAATGGACCCGTTGCCATCACGCAGATGCTTGTAAAATAAGAATTTGAAAGTGCTTCGAAAAACCGCGCTCACGGTTTCCATTGTACGATTTTTCAAAAGTTCCGATGAAATCCGCCGCTGGAAGTAAGCCAAATAAAACCGACATAGTGCTATGAAATCAAATTTTGTTTTCGGAGTTCGTACCTGGCGAATAAAAGTTATATTGGGTTTTACTGTTATGCCGCTTACAAAGGGCTGAGCCACCGTCAATTTAAATGAAATTGGATAACTGTTGGTATATTTAAATTAGAGTCTAATCGGATTTATGAGATTTTTAAGCATTCTTGAAATAAAATACATTTATTTATGAGAATTTTGAGAAGGTCTTAAATTAAAATTCTTAAAATTGTTCTGTGAACTTACTTACTTAACGTACTTTGAATCAAAAAAAATTACATTAATGACAAAACCGTTTCATTTTTTCTACTTTACTCGTAGACGCGATGTAGCGCTGTTGTGTTCTGATTTAAACTTGAACCAATTGATTTAAATTTTAGAGAAAGCTACACTTTACTTGGTAGATGAAGAGTCGTATTTTACTGTTAACGTTGAATGTCGAGGTAAGGAGAACCAAATTATTTCCAACATTTACCTTAGGAATAAGAATAAGATAGGAAATAGGAATAGGGATAAGATCTGTAGCCACCAATTTGGGGCCAAACAAATATACTAAGTTAGGATTAAAACTAAAAACGTATATACGATTACTTTTAATGCTTCCCCTTTCGACTTTTAAAAAGTATTTAAAAATATACACGACTTTTCAGCCACAAGGTGCAAGTAAATATTCGGTTCTATTTGAAAGTTCCAATCAGTTTTGCCTCACGCCGCAGCCCCTTTTTTATTTCGGAAAATATTTTCTACATTTTAGAGGCGTCAGAGGGAATAGACGAGGTTAAAAAGAGGCAATATTGTTTTGTGAAATTGATGTAATAAATGAGCCAGTCCAGAATCCAGCTGATAGTAAGTGCTGCCCATGGATATATGCAATCAGCCCCAAATAGCACTGCTGTGTTCCGATTTCAAGGGTAGAGACACTTATACTATGAAGGTGGTAGACCCTTTGTGGTTCGACTCCGGCGGCACCACCGCCACACCTATTCCTGCCTCATAACAGCAGTGTTAGGCGCTGCTGTGTTCCGTTTTGAAGTGTGGTAAGGAAGACATACTTTTCCGAGGCGTTCCAGCTTAGTCCTCAGGGGTAGTTACGCATCTATGGCGGACCTCAGGTAGGAATATCTAATCCTATCTGGGGTTCATTACAGATGTCCATGGGCGGCAGTAGCCACTTACCATCAGGTGGACCATCTCGTCTGCTACTCCCATATTATTAAAAAAAAAACTTATCATAGGCGTTCCAATTCAGCCCTCGGGGGTAGTAGCGATCTGTGGCTTACCTCAGGTAGAACGTTTTTCTTACCTGGAGTCGATTACAGATATCCATGGGTGACAATAGTCACACCATCAGTACCCTTACCATGAGTTTTTACGTTTTGACAAATATAACTGTTTTGGTATTTGTTTACGTATTAAAACGTAATTACGTAAAAACTCATGGTAAGGGTACAGGACTGCACGCTCGTTTCTTACTATAACTACTACTACTACTGCTACTACTACTACTACTATATTATAATATAAAGTTTAGAACCAGAACACCTCTTAATTGCTAGAAATAGCTTGTGAAGTTCTACCACATATGCTGTAACCACGATATTAGTAACGGATTGTATCATATCCGTTTAAAACGTTACATAAAAACTTGCGATTCCACAAATAAGAAGATATCTGTCCGTTCCACGTCAGGACGGTTCGCGAGCGGGAAGCTGACGTGAAATTGGATTAGTTTTATCTGGAAAATGTTAGTGTAAATCACTATCAATACCGTTTGGTTCGTTTTTCTCTAGCCTTCCGGTTTTCTGCTTCGTAAAACGAGCGCTATAAAATCTAGGTGTTTTCTTTTATGGATATAAGTAAAGAGCTCTTGGGTTTGGGTAGAGTCACTAGCATGTATATTTTTGAATCAATTTAGATTTACTTAGCATCTGAAATTTAAAGAAATGTAAGTTTTTAAAGGGTAAATAAAGGGGTGATTAAATGTAAAGGTAATTTAGAGGGGCTTAAGTAAATAAATATTACTGGCACTGTAACCGGATCGAAATACGGTTTGCATTGCAATTTGTAAAGATATGTACAATATTACACATCTTTGTTTCTGGTAGGTGTGTTTGAAATACAGAATAGTTGACTTTTAGATAATAAAATATGTGGCAACGCAAAATTTATAGGTGTGAAGAATTATTTTTTATATGAAAATTCTGCATCCAACCAGCTCAGCTTCGCACATTTCCTTTTTGTTTTATGTCGGAAAAATCCAAAATTTTTAGAATACTCTCAGGTACGGCGAGGAAAATATTGACGGCAATATAACGGTGACAGATTGCCGAGGCTTTGAATGGAGCTTTCATATGACGTAGTGAAAAGCTCGCTGTTGCGTCATCGCTAAGGCAACTTCAAGCCATGATTTATATATCAAATTTATTAAACTAAAGCTTTATCCCCGTCCCAAACATCGTTTCATGTAGGATTTGCTGTCAGTTTTGTACAATACCACAGGACTGTAAACTTTTAAATAAATCTTAATAAAAACATTAACATAAAACAATTCACAAAACAATGTAAACGGTTTACCCAACTTAAAATAAAGTTTTAAAATCTGTGCTATCGTTCTGAACAGGCGAAGTTTATAAACTTTGAACATCAAAAAAATTAAAGCGAGATGGCCTCTTTTCTACAAACTCAGTTTAAATCAGATTACTGCAAACTTCGATAGTTAATAGTTTACTTTGTTCGCAGGTCGGCGCCGGAGCCCCGGAGTGAAGGAATGAGAATAAAATGAGAATTTCCGAGAACGCTTGAGTCTAATTAACTAGCTATGAAACTTTATTCAGCATAAAAATGACGAACGTCAAATTAAAACTCATGTTCTTCCTCTTGAACTCACTTCTCTCCGCTGATATAGTACAAGCTCGACCGTACTCCGGCGGCAATGTGACTGACATCATTATGGACTTTTCTAATAGCACGTTTAGCATACCCGTTAATCCTAATTCAGATACACTAATAGTTGCTAGTGAAGAAGAGACAATTGAAGAAATGAATAAAAATTCGGACACTCAAATGGAGGCTATAGTCAACGCCGAGCAAGATAGGGACGAGGCGCTGTCAAAGAAGAATATGAAAGAGCAGACAAGCGTACTGGGCATCGCTAAAGACGACGCGATAGCTTTCGAGAAGCAGTTAAACATATCAAGCCCACTTCTGGACCAGATGATGGATTCGGAGTCAGATCGTGAAGAAAATCTAACTGATATACTTTTCAAATCGGATTCTGAGTTTGTGGAACCACCACGCTTCGAATTCCTAATTGCTGGTAAAATTAACGAGAGTGATGTAGCGAATCGGAACTTAACTAAAGACAATGGATTTAGTGATAATAATTTAGACAAGGTGGATAGGAACACTAGTGATGTGCTGAGGAAAGTGGACTATGTAGAGTTGGTGGAGGTTTTGAAGCCGTCGAAAATTAACGAGAACAAAAGTGCTTATAACCTGGGGAATATTACGGGGCACGAGGTGGACAACGACCTGGCGCCGGACACAAGTGAGTATAATCGGGTAAAAAGAAAGGTAAACAGGTAAAACCGTGTATTTTAACCATTTTGGGTGTGAATTAATAAGATTTTACCTCATTCTAATTTGTTTTTTAGTTGGTGAATTTCTTTATGGTTTGACTGTTGAGACACCACCGTCATATGTATTCAGTCTTATAACAGCAGTGATATATAGTAGTAGATATATAGTGGTGGAAAAATGATGTTCAGTACCCTTATGTATGGGCAATACGTAAACAAATACAAAAACAGTCATTTTTGTAAAAACGTAAAAACTCATACTAAGGGTACAGGCAGAGAGACTTAAGTGACGTTTTCAATTTAGCCTTCAGAAATAAATTTGAATAATAAGGTAGGATTTCGATCCTGTTTAGGGTTGATCAGGATCACAAGTCTTCATGAACTGAAGTTAGTCACTCCTTCTTACTATCAGAAATAAGAAATGTCAATCACAAAATCACCAGGTTAACCATATTAGTTATCCATTACGTAAAACTGTATAACATCACTTAACGGTTGGAACTTTGAACTTCAGCTTGGTAACTCACGTAGTTCAGCAAACATAACCATGGTTATACTGTTACGGACTAAACTAAATTAAATGGAGTTAGGAAGTTTCCCTCTCATGCGGGCTCCGAGCTCCATTGTGACCGCAGTTTTACCCACTCTAACATTTTAATGGAATATTCTCGAAAACCGTTTAGTGGGAAGCTAAAAGCGATTATTTTAGCATTTGAATGCGGCGAAATTGTTCCTTGAGCTCCACTTCTGCTCAAAATGTTTCATTTTCTTTTATTCTACATGCAAATTAAGTTTAAAATATGGAAGTGAATGAAAATTATTTTTTGTAATGTTTTCACGTGTTATGAAAATGGATTTGACGTTTTATGCTTTCATTTAGTCTAGAAATTAATATGTTGTCCTAAGACTAAGTATCTGAACTGAAAATTATCTGATTATTCCATACACAGACTTCCACGGGAGTAGCCACTTACCGTCATGTGGACTGCATGGTGCTCTGTTACATCTACTCGTATTAAAATAAAAAATAAAAATTACGCTAAGAACTTTTATGCTGATTAATCATTTAAACATAGTTTAAAAGTGTCGGTGTTTTGGTTTCTTGGTTACTAAAATGGTTAGTGTAAATGTTACATACATTTACACAAACCATTTTAGTTGCCAAAGGTGGCAAAGCATCAGTGATCGATCTCAGGTAGAAATCCAATGAAAACTTTATAAAAAAGTTTCTTGCCCATACTTGAGTACATTCCATGCTAACGGGAAATCTACAGAGGTATTAGAAGCGAGTAAACACAAATTCCGGACATTTCGGAAACCGAATGACATTGCGGACTCCGGAATGTTTTTATACCCCCGAGTTCCGATTAATCGGTCCTTACAATCCCATTACGGTACCCCGATCAAATTAATACCGGCACCATTCCATTCCGTTCTCCGAATTTAACAAATGTGTTGAATCTTCAATATCAAATGATTGTTGTGATGACCAACAGTTTACACAGTTACATTGCTAATGATATATTATTTATTAGGATATTTTTAATAATATACAGGGTGAATTTTTCAAATAGGCTTTCAGAACCAATCTGAAACTACGTATATGGAATAGCAAACAATGCTGAAAGGAGTTACGAATTATGATTGGGCCCTGAAGGCCCATTTGAAAAATTCACGCTGTATATTCATTTTATTATAAAAAACACATGATCTAAGAAATCGTTACGTATGTTGATTTGGTCAAATTCAGATACAGTATTGAAGTTTAATATACACAAGAATCACAATTCGAAAATGGTTGAGACAGTATGCAATTGCTGCCTAAAGATTAAGTTCCTGCCTGTTCATGAAGTTCAGCAGCAATCAAAAAGCTGTGAAACCTCTGTCTGCTCTTGTAGACCTTGTTGCCTTCAGTTCCAGGGAGGATTTTTGATCTCTGTAACTAGATTTCTCTGGCAAATTGATAAATTTTATATCTGAAATTCTGGCTGACATAAGTTAAAGACATTGTATGTACGAATAAAAACTTCTGTCTCTTTAGTATAAGTCCAATGGCGTTATACTATGTAGATAATTATTCCAAGAAAAAAATCCGACTACTCAAAAATACACCCTATATCACTCCCACTATTCAGACGAATCCAACGACATCTCATATGTTAAAATTCGTCAAGGTATTTCGACTGCAGGAGTGCCAAAGAATGTGGAGGACATACTTACACTCAAAGAACATTACCCTCAGTTATGTAAAGTGTATGTATTTTACGGAATATGATTCTTATTTGTAAATGTATACCAGAGAATATTTACACGTTGTTTGAGGATAAAAATCTTCCCTAACTCGTTTCAAATCCGCACAGGCTAAATTCTCAATTCTACCCCGCGTCCCTTTTTGATAAATTAACGTCTCTGTGTGCGCCTGGAACGGTTGAATTTGTATGCAATCCCTCGGGAACACCTTTCATCGTCCACTGAATTGAGTTGTTTTTGGTACAAATGTGAACGGTAGCGGACAAGTTTCAGAAATAATTACTATATAGAACTCGTGGAATGAGAAGGGTTTAGACATAGATTTAGGTTTTTTCGCTACACTTCAGAGGATATTTGAGAAAATTCAAGAAATTAATCTTTATTTTCTATTGTTTCAAGTTCTGTTAAAAATAATGTGACTTGTAATAAATTTTAATCGAAAAATCCAAAATGTCTGCTTTTGTTTGCCTATAACGTCTTTATTCCGGATACCATTCCTTATTAAAACAGGTCATAAATATTAATATAATACCGGTAGTAGCTGTTGGGGGTTTCTTGTAGACTGTATTAAATTAACAGTTACGAAAAGTTTGGAGGCCGAAATTTATTTCTTTTATTTTGATTTTAATGGTGGCGAGCGGAAGAGACGCCCTCAGTGTTGCCACATAATAAACATTATTGTATAAAAAATCACTGACAGCTGAGTGGTTAAAAGAAACTCGGCCGTTTAATCGAGGGATTCGAGGTTTAAATCCCAGTCACCTCTGACTTTCCAAAGTTATGTGCGTATTTAAAATGAACTATCACTTGCTTAAAACGGTGAAGGAAAACATCGTCAGGAAATCTACACACCTGCGAGAACTTAAAAAAAAGTTTTCAAAGGTATGTGAAGTCTACCAATACGCACTTGGCCAGCGCGGTAGACTATGGCCTAACCCTTCTTATTCTGAGAGGAGACCGGTGCCCAGCAGTGGGACAGTATATTTGATGATGATACATTATTGTTGGGTTGCCAACAGTAACGTTCCCTATAAGCCCGGTTTTATTACGTGACCCGCTAAATCTTGTGTGTTACGCCACACGGCGTGTACACGCAGCTTTGATTGGTCAATAATAATGAATAAGGGTACATTTCCCTAAGCGTTCACACCGGACAAAGCGGTGAACAAGCGGGAAATTCATTCGGCTTTACACAATAGAGTCATTTAACTGGCGTATGGTTACAAATAACTGTATGTTGTGTTCACTGAATTTTAAGGCCTTTAAATATAACTCGGTGAGGAAGAACAATAAAGACAATGTAATGAAATGTTGTGTTATGACACAGACACACCTAAATTCGTAGATATCTGCTAATCAAACCTGGATCTTTTTGCATATAGAATGGTATGTCTTTAAAGAAACGAAAGTAACGAGCAAGCAGTGCAAGTATGAGCATTAAAATGTTGTCATGCTGCTCATAGACTTATTTAATTAATCTTGAAAAATTCTACCTGAGATCGGTCATAGTCATCTTGCTACACTTTACTTCATTGTCTCGTGTAAGTTACGAAAATCTACCTTATCATATACCTACTCCTAACCAGAAAGTTCACTGCTATTATAAGACTGACAGCATTTGTATAATCTGTAAAAATGTATAGTGCAATTAATATAACAACATTTATATAAATGTACAGCGACTAACGTCCACTGTTGTTATAGACAATATCTGTATAAGTTTAAGCAACTTGTATAAAATGTATAATTGTAAGCGAGCCCCGCGTATACCGTTGGCATGTGACCTGTCGTAGTTCTCTCCGTGTTCTCAGGATTCTCAGATCTGCAGACGCTGTTTCTGGCTTGCTTCATCACGCTGCTGATGCTGTTTGCTGTCTTCCTCATCATGCTGCTTGTGGGGTGAGTTGGCTTTGTTTTCTGAGTTAGTTAGTAATTGGTAGATTATTGTCCGATCACTGAGGTACTACAGCTATACTTAAGAATGTTTTATGATGACAGTGTTAAGAGATACTTATCTGCGTTCCAACTTAGTCGTCAGAAGTAAAGAAATCGAATCTCTAAAACACATATGAGGTACATAGGGCGGCAGTGACCACTTACCATCCGGTGGACTGCATGCTCTTATGTTGTTTCTATCTTATAAAAGGTAACACTATTGGAAAGCAGTTCTTGTGTTGGAATGACGTGACGTAACAATATAAGGCGACCAACTTAGTCCACGGAAGTGGCAACTCAACTATGATCGGCTTCAAGTAGAACCTCTGTTTTTTATTTCGATACAAATGTAAATGAGTGGCAGTGATAACGTACCATCAGATGGACTGCATGCTTATTGTTATTTCAATCTCATAAAATCTACAAACTTACATCAAACCGTCCTGTAAAAAGTAAGGTTGCTATAAAAGAGACAGCAATAAAATTTTCAACGGCTTTATCAATTCCTTTTTCAATCGAAAACCCGACGTATCACAGGCAGTGTCCATTAGCCTCCCAAAATTGTATTTGTCACGACAATATCAATCGACAAAGGGTTGGAACCCGAACCGATACGACACTGCAACCCTGATTCAGCCCCTGATTGAATTATCTGAGCTCCTACCTGATAGCGAGACGAGTAACGAAATAGACTCCAGAAAGACATTTTTTATATTGAATCAGTTAAAAAGATGTGGACATTGAATAGTCTAAGTTCTAACTTTCGTCTTCAGGGAATCAACGTAAATTTATAAGGAAAAATCGTAGATACATACTAAATGTCTTTTTCTATAAGAAAGTTTTGAATATCAATTCATGAACAAATATAATATTGAAATTATTTTATAAACCCCTTGTATTCTGTGAAATATTTACTCTTTATTTTTTTATTGATTTACTCTTTATTGACCATGTTAAAAACAGTGTGGTGCAAAAGGCGGACTTAATGCTCATTTATACCTATATGTCATTTTGCACAGGATTTTTAAAGATGTATCAGGTTAATTATGATATATCGGGGTTTTTGTTAAAAAAATGAAATTAAGTTAGCATCAAGACGATATGACAATAAAATGAAATAGAAGTTACATGTGAACAGTGAACTTGATCGTAACTCTTCACAGGCAAGCAATTTAGTGCCTGATTGAATCATGCATGCTGTCTGCCGCGGCCATTGCTCGGCTTTGTGTAGCAGGCGCAAGGGATCTTTGTGAAAATGTTTTGTCCAAATTCGTCGCTGATATTCCTACTATGGCTGTTAGTCTTATGTAAAAAGTTGATAATTTTTTTTTACTTTTTAAGATTGAATGCTCACTTGGCATTCAATATGACAGTAGCAAACGAGTGGCCCACTTGATAGTAAGCTGCAGCGCAGATTCCTGTTACGAACTCTATATAACAGGAGCCATAAATGAAGCAGACTTCCACGGCTGATGATGAAACCGGTCACATATATTGTCTCTCCTGGGGACTAAGATAATCTTTAATATGATTTAGTTAGCATCAACATTCTCGCACTGGAAGGCAAGAACTGCTTTAAGTTATAAATAATTGTGGCAGAGTTACCTCCCAGGTATAAGGTAACTGGTTCTACCACCTTTTAAATAAGATTAAATTAATATTACTTCCGAACTTATAACATTTATCTCGTACTTAAAGAGCATAGTGTAATATATTCCAAGCTTCCCTAGTTTCATAATCCCACCAAGTAAAGGAAAACATACAGATAATATTCACGTATAAAGATACTATAAGTATCATACGAGGATATAAGGAAAAGAAAAGGGAGACACTAAAATCCAATAACTTCGGGGTTCATTCACAAGTGATAGCACCCAGGGGCCTTCTGCGTCACGGGTTGTCAACGTTCAGCTTTAATCCCTCGGGATAGAATTGAATTTGAAATACGTCTTACGGGATATGGGAACGTGTAAAACATGACACAAAGCACTTTAGAGAATGTGACTTGATAAAATGCTGATAAATAAAAAACGTCAATCGTCCCACTACTGGGTATGTATCCTTTTAAAGTAAGAGGTACGTAGGCCATAGTCTAGCTGCATGAGTTTGGATTGGCTGACTTCACACTTTTTTGAGAATAATTAAAGCTACTCTTCTTCGCAATTAAATATAGCGATAATTAAATTCTAATACGCAAATAACTTGTATGTTTTTTTTTTATCTTACTATAGGCTTGCGTTTGGCTGGAACGTTACCTGATGTTAAGTGAGATGCAGCCTTGGGTAAAACACGCTTGCCTATTCACCTTTGACTTGAAAAAGACGTAGCCTATTCACCTTTGACTTGTACAATCCCAGGTCGTATGTATCGGGAAATAACGAAGGCGGGAGTGTGTTCCATTCTTTGGCGGTTCGGAGCAGGAATAAGTTGCTAAAACGCTTAGTCCGCACAAGAGGAATATCAACCAAATATGTAATTGAATTATTAGATTGAGAGGCCGAATTTTAGTAATTGCACCAATCTATTTTGACAATTAAGTATCAATTATGGTGATCGTAAATGAAAACATCGATAGGAACCCTAAATAAATTCTAAAAAATCTCAAATTAGTTTATCAGTCGGTATTTAGCCAATGTGATTATGCCCAAAGTGAAACCCTTTCTATTCCAAAAGGAAACCGCTCTTAGTGAAACAATAAGGTTAGAACATAAATAATATCAAACTATGCGGCAAATGGGGTACATTTTCCAAAACACTTTGTGTCACGACATTCACCCTGAAGGTACGTCACAGTAATGGAAATCCAATTCAGCTGTCGGGTAGAGCTGGGTATTGATTGCTGCGGATACCCCGGGGTGTTGTACCAGAGACAATGGAATGAACTTGTGTTATTGGATTTGATACTGTTTTTTTTACGAATATGTTCGTAGGCGCTTGTTCACTGGTAATTGGTATGGATTGGGAGTTCGAGTATATTCGTGATTTATACAGGTACTGGTTTTAGTTAGAGATTTTGCACCTGTAAATCATACCGTTAAATATTTAATGTAAATTATAAACATAAGTATTTTTTATTTTCTTATGATTGATTTTCGATAAAGCCTGAGCCATGGAAGAATAAGACTTAAGAAATCTTTTGTCTAAATTTCAAGCTTTTAATTAAATCAAACATCTTTATTTGCTAAAATAAGGTACTTTAGTTTGTCTTATAAGGTTCTTTAGTAGTTTAGGCTCTCCGATGATGGTCAGTGGACAAGCCTTTTTACTACCCTTGTATTATATTTATTGATACTTGGAATATACATGTTACACGAATAAGAAAAATAATGATATGTATGACAGAGCGGATTCTTAAAGTTGTTGGTGACTAACTTAATTAAAAATTAACTTAAACATATTTTATGATTTACTTGTAAAATATTCATCCAAAAAGCAGTTAATTACTCGTAGATGGCAGCCTCTTAAGCTCGTAGACATCTAAATGTAATGTCTGTCTGGCCGAGAATCGAAGCTGGAACCCTCTATTATCAGAGTCATAAACGCAAATCAAGTCCAAGTAATTTTGCTACAATTGTAATAATATTCAAATCGACAATTTGTTTTTACGACGGACAATATTAAATAACAAATATACTCGGAAGGATTAAGAAGACTCATCTCATTTTGTTATCATTGTTAAAATACTTTCCATTCTGAATTAATGGCTAAATATGTAATTGTATTCCATACAATTTTCTTGGACAAGTTTGGTCAATTTTTTATGTAATACAGAAGTAGTAGACGAGGGTGCAGTTCACCATGCATGGGCATCTGTAATCAATCCTAGATAAGTTTATCTATCTGAAGTCCAGTAGCAGTATGTGATAGGCTAGTGGCTTCTTGATCGATGGGTCCTAGGTTCAGTACCCTTACCAGGAGTTTTTACGTTTCGACAAATATGACTGTTTTGGTATTTGTTTACGTATTGGCCCATATGATTTCCTAGTTCTGACACAATCCGCTAGGGGCGGATGATTGGAATTTGTATGGGCAAATACGTAAACAAATACCAAAACAGTCATATGTGTCGATACGTAAAAACTCCTGGTAAGGGTACAGATCCCAGGCACGTTCTAATTTTTCAAAGTTATGTGCGAATATATATTAATTATCACTTGCTTAAACGGTGAAGAAAAACAATGTGAGGAAACCGGCACTAGGCCAGCGCGGTGGACTATGGCCTAATCCTTCTCATTCTGAGAGGAGACCCGTGCCCAGCAGTGGGACAGTAACGGGTTGATGATGATGACCTAAAGTCCGACAAGGGAATTGCTACCCCTGAAGACTACGTTGGAATGCTTCAGAAGTTTCCCTTGCATACCCTTTAAACCAAAACAGCAGCGGATAAAACTGGCGTTATTAGGCAGAAATATTCGTGGCTGTGATGCCTTCGGAGTTCACCACAAAGGCTTCTAAAAATATTTCCAATAGACTTTATTAAATATCCAGTATACCCGAACTTTATCAGAGTATTATGCCTAAAATAGGCGACCCGGATGACCTTTACATAATTTAGCGAGCAACCTCACGTGTGGCTTCTTACAATCGGCCCTCGGTGGCCACCCTAAAGTCAACCCGACCGAGAATATCGGGAATAAAGAGCAACCGCTTCTTATTATTCAATATTAACTTTCCGGCCCGTGAGTTCAGCCCTTACTCAATTTTGAAGCGATCCACTTTGACGATTTCGCTCTGTTAGGTTATAAGACTATTTTCGGGTTTCGGTAGCCCGGAGTTTAAGGATGTTTAGTATGTGGTATGATTGGAAAATGTAGGTTATTAAGTATTGCCTAGTAGGGTGATAGTTGCGTGTCTCTAACGATCCCGTGGTGGAGTGGTCTGACACGCAGACTGGTCCGAGTTCATTTAACTAGGACCAGGATTTAGGTCCAGGACCCCAACAGACACTTAACTGTTTGTGACATTACACTTATTACGTTTAATTTATGGTGCTCTTTTACGTCATATTTATCTCATCATATAGAAGTAGATTAAAAGAGAGACTGAATTTCAAGTCGATAGACTGTTAGTTAATATATCGTATTTCGGAGATTTTAATATAGGTATTACATTTTATTATCCATCAGATTTTTTTCAGTTTTGTGAAAACTTTTCATGTATCCCAAAAGTTTCCACCGTTTTAAAATGAATAATGAATACTGTTCTCGCTATTAAAGGTGCGATTTACAAAATATACAGCGAATGCAAATGCGTTTTTTCATGAAATTTATTCGACAATTATCTTGATATCTTTTAAAATTGTTTCACTATTTCTGTCAACGGAATCTTATATAAAACTGTAAGAAGAAAGTTTTAAATGCGACCTACATACACTGATATTGAGTTTAAAACATTTTAAGAGCTACAGAAACTTTTCCGAATATGACGGCGCGATGTAGATTCTGAAATCTGTCCAAGTTTTTTTAAATAGTTGTAATCGAGGTTTTTGGTAAATTTTCTGTAATTTATGTATCTGTATAATCCTACTGCGATGACATTACTAACATATTTATTTTGTTCCATAAGTATTAGAATTTTGAAGGGTATGGTATTAAGGTAGTCGTCATATTATTTGATCTAAGGATTTTATTATGGTATCATATTATCAAAAATATCGCTTTGTGGATTATCATGAAAGTAGAAATAACTGAAACATGAGGTGACCATCTTAATCTTAAAGTGACAATACATCTTTATTCGGTTTTAGGCAGAACATCTACATGGAGTTAAATATATATGTTCACTACTATGTTCACTATTTGATTCATATAAAAAAGAAAATAATGCTAATACATTTGCGACTGGTATTATTACAAAAATGCTTTAAGAATAATAGAGTCATCAGATTTAACATCTTATGGTTTATATGAATATGATACGGTTATGTTTCGACTTGAGATATTCTCGAGCAACCATCTTTACAGACAACAGAAACATGAGACATTACGCATAAAAGCCTTTTTGCCTCATGGAATGGAATCTTATTATTTGGTAACATATCAATTTATATCGTTTCAAATATGTGTAATAGATATTTCATCCAAGTCTGTCAAATATGTTTGTTATCTATCCATTACTGTATCAATTCTGGACATGGATTTCGTCTCAGTTAGAAGGGCTTAGGTCATAGCCCCTCACTCTTTCAGATTGGCAGATTTTACACGACTTTTAGATTTTTTTTAACTCTGGCGATGTTCTACTACGTACGTAATTAAAAAATAAAACGCCTCTTGCCTCGCCCAAAATTCGAACGTATGACTCTCAGAACGATAGGGCGAGTTTCTAACAGTTAGTCTATAATTGGTTGGACCCACCGAGTTTAGCTAGTAATTTAACCTTTTCTGGGGTTGACAACTGTAGTTAGCCCCAGATAAAATTCGATTAATACCTGAGGTCGTCTTCAGGTACCATTGACTAAGTTGGAACGCTTGTTGTGACCTCCGTAACCACATCCTTCAAACCTAACAAAGTACCGTTTAACACTGCTGTTATTATCAGAAATATGTGTGGCGGTAGTGTCTTTGTACTCGTAGCACAGAAGGTTCTTTGTTGCAAATATGGTGCCTAAATAAACAACTTAGTATAGCTACTCGAAGGCAGTCATAATAGTTCTTCGCTTGTATAACTCTTGGAAGCTGTCCAAGTAGAGCTGACGAGATAAGTGCGTGTAATTGTTTGGGAAAATATTGCGATTGGAGGATAGGAGAAATGAAGGATAGGGTAGCTTTTAACTGAAGCTGGTGGAATTGTCGGTTTTAAAAGTCAGGATTTCGCCAACAAACTCACATATTCGTTTTTTTATAGTATAGGAGTAGCAGACGAACATGCAGTCCCCCCTGATGGTAAGTGGCTACTGCCGCCCATGGACATCTGTAATCAACTCCAGATAGGATTAGATATTCCTACCTGAGGTCGGCCGCAGATGCGCCGCTACCTCTGAGGACTAAGCTGGAACGCCTCGAAAAATTATGTCTCCCTTACCACACATTTGAAAATGGAACACATCAGCGCCTAACACTGCTGTTATTAGGCAGAAATAGGTGTGGCGGTGGTGCCGCCGGAGTCCACCACTAAGGGTTCTACCACCTTAAAGCGACTAACTTGCCTCGTTAGTCGTATGTAGGTACGCAAGAGTAAAATCTTAATTTTTGAATTAATTATTTTGATAATTCAATTTAAACTACTTTTCTCTAATCGACTGAGCTGTTGTATATATTTTTGGTTTGATAGTAATGCATGATTTGGTTACTAGTGACATTACGCTAAATTCAATATGGTGGACATCCCAAGATGGCGATTCAATCGTTATTATGCACCCCCATAATATGGAAGCTAAATGAAAAGATTATCCCAGAATAGTTTGAAAAAGCTTGTTTGTATTTTTTTATGTAACATATTATTTTTAAATATCAAATATTGTCTATCAATAAATATTGAGTGAAGTTGTTTGTGTGACGGCGTGTAGGTTTTCATAAGCCTTTATTACCCGCGTCCCGGTAAAAGCAAAAGCCTTCCATTGGTTTAATATAAAACAACCAAAGATACCACCGTTGTGTATCTTTCGGATATCTTTTCAACTAGTAGACAGATCCGTGTGCAATAAGGGGCTTGACTATATAATCTAGGTCTGTATATGTTCGTAACTTATCTGTACCATTACCATGAGTTTTTACGTTTTGACGAATATGACTTTTGGTATTCGTTTACGTATTTGTCCATACAAATTCCAATTAGCGCCCCTAGCGGATTGTATCAGAACTATAGTCTCAGTAACGTAACATTAAATGTCTGAATTGACAAAATGGCGCTTTATGTTTTGTATCTCTTTTTTGTGAACATGTGAGGCAGACAAAAAGACTTGAGCACTTACTTATTGTTACGTTTACTCAACCTACTGAAGCAAACGGAACAGAATAATGGATTGAGTAAACGTAACGTAAAATTGGGGGATGTTAGAAAACTCATGGTAAGGGTACTGTTGTAGTTTTTGCTTTCTTGCCCGTGCAGCGATAAAAGTGTGAATATTTTCAGGTGTGTCTACCGACGGTACTGCAGGAGCCCCAGCGTCTCCACGGACTCCGAGAGCAGCGACAAGCAGGACGGCAACCATCAGCAGGTCAGTCACAGTTTTCTTACTTCTTGGTGTAAACAGGCCATCACGTATATTCGAAATAACTTGCATTAAGTCTACATAGGCTTGTGGTGTTACAGGTTTTGGATATTTAATGTACAATTTTAAATATGATTTACATATCCTGGGGTCAGGCAGAGTAATGTAAATTATTGTTGACGCATTTCAATATAGTATTAGTCCTCTATTTATGGACTATAATTATGTAGGATGCCATCATGCCTATTGGCTAAAGTAATGAACGGTTTTATAGGTCTTAAGTATTTGGATGATGTTAAGTAGAAAACGAGTGAGCACTTCCACTACTGCCGTCCATGGATATCTGAAATTAGATGAAGATTAGATAAGATTCCTGCCTGAAGTCGCCCACAGATGCGTTGCTCCCGCTAAGGACTAAGTAAGAACGCGCCGAAAAAGTATGACTCCCTTACCAGACCCTTAAATCGGAACACAGCAGCACTTAACACAACTGTTATTAGGCAGAAAAGGTGTAGCGTTGGTGCCACCGGCGAAGAACCACGAAAGATTCTACCACTTTCAAAATAAAACCTATTCGTAACTATAAAAGTAAAAGTTTTTTCTTAATTAAAATGCAACGTTGAAGTTGGACATACTTTAAAAACAAATTTTATAAAAACCTCATTAGTGAGCCAGCTGCGGACAGCGCACATCTGTACACGACACAAGTGTCCCGGATCTTATTCTAAGACACCTTTCACGTAAAGGGATTATATTTTGAATAAAATATTTTAACCGTACAAGTCAGTCATATAATTCATATGCCCTTTCGCAAAGCACATACTTCGCAAAAGGACGAGGTTATATGTGCATCCTGTATGTTTTAATAATGTCATTATTTTTTTCTCAAAAGCACTGATAGTCTCGGCCTCTTGATCGAGAGGTACGAGGTTCAAATCCCAGGCACGCACCTCTGATTTTTAGAAATAAATTGTGCGTTTTAGAAATAAATTGCCACTTGCTTGAAACGCCGAATGAAAATACTGCATCGTGAGAAAATACTGCATACTACTGTTTGAGAAATTAAAAAAAAACGTTTTCAAAGGTATGCGAAGTTTATCAATACGCACTTAGCCAGCGCGGTGGACTATGGCCTAATCCTTCTCATTCTGAGAGGGACCAGCAGTGGACAGTAATGGGTCGATGATGATTTTTAACCGACTTCAAAAAGGAGGTGGTTATCAATTCGGGCGGTATTTTTTTTTTCTAAGTTAATTTAATGTTTCTTAAATTTGTCTAAGTGAGCTATTAATGTAAATCTAAAGTAGCTCGTCTATCTTATTGTTAATTTTAGCTGTGAAAAAAATATAAAACTAGCATGCCCACTGAAGAGCCTCTGGTTCAATCTAAATCAATCATAGATGAGTTGCCGTTCCTGAAGACTAACATGGTCGCCTAATATGAAAGTTACCCAGCATCACGCTAGAAATAGGTGTGGCTAGAAATCGAGTTCCTCGCCTCGCGTTTTCTAAAGACGAATATCGTCATTATTTTATTGTTCTTTGTCCTAAGAGATTAGTATGGATTGCGCTTACGTTAACCTTTTGTCGTTTTGTACTTGTAAGTGTCTAATGTACCTAACATGCAAGTTTAAAGACCCTAAAAATATTCCAAAAAACAATCATTGCATACATCGTTGGCCGGACTGCATTTTTGGGCGCAAGTTCTAGAGAGCGCGCGTGCGTCTCGCTCTCTCGTTCGCGTTAGAGCGGGACGGGGGAGGTGCGCTTGACCTATGCGCTTGCACCGACCGATTTTGGCAGTTCGTATGTGTGGACGAGTGCGGCTTCGTGTACGGTGGGGCACATTGTTTCTACGATGGGCGGTAAAATACATTTATTATATATTTTTAGTAGCTGACCCGGCAAACGTTCCCATATAAATAAAAAAAAATGTTAAGGGTGATCAACACTTAGGGGTATGAACATAGATAGAAGCCGATTCTCAGACCTACTGAATATGCATATAACATTTGGTGAAAATCGGTAAAGCCGTTTCGGAGGAGTATGGTAACTAACATTGTGACTCGAGAATTTTATTTTTAAGATAATAAGAGTAACAGACGTGCATAAAGCCCGTCTGATGGCAAGTGGCTACAGCCGCCGATGGATATCTGTAATCTACCCCAGATAGGATTAGATTCCTACCTGAAATCGGCCACAGATGCGGCGCTAACCCTGAGGATTTAGTTAGAATACTGAATTGTATGATATGCCGTTAGAATTGAAATTTAATGACACAGGCTGTGTCTAAAAGATCTGATTGTTGTTTTTTCATGTAATTAAATGAGAATTATTGTCAATTTATGAAGCACAAGAGATTAATAATGAAGCTCGCATAATTATAAGTTTATTAATTGCCGATATCGGCATCGTTATGCTTGGAAAACAGCCAAATTAAAAGAAACGTGTTTCAGAAGTTCACGATTTTAATTTTCAGGTTCATGAATAATTTAAGTTTAAAAATGAAAAAGTAGAATTCATTTATAAATTAAAAAGGGATGATTTTTTAAATATCTGTACTATGATTTTTAAGAACTCTCGGGTTTGTAGGTCCTTTACGACGATAAAGATTTCCTCTACTGTTAAAGCAAGTGATAATGAATTTCTAATACGTCTATATAAGTTATAAAAATCTCTCATTAAGATGCAGAGTTTAAACTACTTGGCTCGCAGAGCTTGTAAGCAGTGTTTTTTAGCCTATTTAGTATAGCTTTAACCTATATTCATGTTCAGGTAATACTCGGTTCTAGAGCTTTTCGTTTTAGGATACATTTATATACATCACATACATACATTTCTATAGGGATTTTAAAAACAAAAATTAAAAAAAAAAATTTACCTACTACCCAAAATTGGACTTACTATGAAAATGGAAGGTTCCCAATAATAAATTCTGAAACATAAAATCTTGTTATTTTCATCGTTATAACTTGTTTCATAATTACGAAGTTTGTTACGTAATTGGTTGTCTATATAATTTTCACAAACAAATTATAATTGGGGATGGTAGTGGTAATCGTATATCGTTAGTCCATAATTACGTACCGAGGCGCCGAGAGTAATGCGACGGCTGACTTTAATTAAAGTAATTAAAAACAACCCTTCATAGATAGGGTTGAAGCGTTGGCTGCGTTTGTTTTGCGTTAGAGAGATGGGGATCAGTTTTGCAAATATATGTACTATTGGGCATAAACTTTGGTAAGGGACACATACTTTTCTAAGGCATTCCAGCTTAGTCTTTAGGGGTAACGACGCATCTGTGACCGACCTGAGGTAGGACTAATCTTATCTGAGGTTCATTACAGATGTCCATGGATGGGCAGTAGCTACTT
Source organism: Epargyreus clarus (assembly GCF_041222505.1). NCBI lineage: Eukaryota > Metazoa > Arthropoda > Insecta > Lepidoptera > Hesperiidae > Epargyreus > Epargyreus clarus. Next base: position 14,773,287 of record NW_027332212.1, read on the forward strand.
ACAATCAGGTGGACTGCATTTTTTTTATTATATAGGAGTAGCATACAAGCATGTAGTCCTCCTGATGTTAAGTGGCTACTGCCGCCCATGGACGTCTGTAATCAACCCCAGATAGGATTAGATGTTCCTACCTGAGGTCGGCCACAGATGCGCCGCTACCCCTGAGGACTAGGAACCCCTCGGAAAAGTATGTCTCTCTTACCACACGCTTCAAAACAGAACACAGCAGCGCCTAATGCTGCTGTTATTAGGTAGAAATAGGTGTGGTGGTGGTGCTGCCAGACTCGAACCACTAAGGATTCTACCACCTTTAAAATGCTCGTCTGTCACGCCTATTATATTGACTCTATGCGACTATTCTATATTGAAAATATGTGCTGATCTTATAAATTACTTCGGACACATTGCTAACCGAGTTAGGCTTAAATTTAAATAAGATTTATGTATAGATCCTTCGAGAAATATGGGCTCTATCTGACAGTATTGTAATTAAAGGCTGGCCTGTGGGTGGGTTATTATTCATTCTCCCTTAATTAGTCTCTCAATCATTTAAGGATGTAACTAGTTTGTTTGTGTGAAGAAATGTTAATAATATTAATTATTTAATATACATTCCTTCATATGATGACAGAACGTGTAGGTATTATAAAATAAAAAAAAGGTTGCTTAAAAATATATCAATTTAGATGAATCCAACGACATGTCAAATATTAAAAGACGTCAAGACGTTAATACCATTTGTTTGAAAAACTGAATTCGGGTAAAATACTCGTTAATAAAAAGCTATTAGAAATAATGTTAAAACATGGCTTTCATTTGTTAAATAAATTGTTATGCTAAGAAAAATATGTCCGAGGACCAATTATACCCAAGAAAGTCAAGAACATCTTAAGCCCTGTAGAAACACCGTGGTCCACTGTACTCGAACCTATACGTACAGTGTTCCTATCCTCTAGTACTTAAAATAATGATTGCCTTCACCCGACACGCACACACCGTCACACACCACTACATGTACACGAACTAACACAGACATGTTTATGCGTTAGTGAGTAAAGTGCACTCGAGGGATGAGAGTGCGATTTTTAGATTTGTGAATTTAAAATACAAATTTAAAATTTTGACAAAAAATAAAGAGGCATAAAATGTAAGGCATAATAAAACAAAATTCTGTTAGAGTAGAAAAAAATAAGTTTAAAGTCAGAAAAATTATGGATCCTTTTCATTTTGAGAGGAAACACGTGCTATAGATGGGTTTATGATACAATATGTTTTATCTAATTATTATAAAACCAAAATACATAAATGGACAGCTTAAACATATAACCTATTTCACTTCTACTCTTTACATGAATTCAACGACATCTCATAATTTAAAATCCGTTACAGCCGTACGTTTGGTTTATGGGGGTGCCTAAGAATGAGATATACAAACACATAATTATACATACGCTTGAAAAAACATTACCTTCCGCAGTTGTATAAACTTAACAAATATTTGATCATAATAGAAATACTTAAATATGATGAAGTACAAGGTGGTAGAACCTTTTGTGGTTCGACTCCGGCGGCACCACTGCCACACCTATTTCTGCCTTATAACAGCAGCGTTAAGGGCTGCTGTGTTCTGGTTTGAAGGGTGTGGTAAGGGAGACATACTTTTAGGAGGCGTTCCAGCTTAGTCCACAGGGGTGGCGGCGCATCTGTGGCCGACCTCAGGTAGGAATATCTAATCCTATCCCACGGACATCTGTAAACAACCCCAGGTTGATTACAGATGTGTTTACTGCCGCCCACGGACAAACTTACCATCAGGTGGACTGCACGCTCGTCTGCTACCCCTATATTATAAAAAAAAACCTAAATATGAAAAACCTTTACAAAACGTTACCATTTTTAAACGTACAATTACGTGTTACGAATATTTTACAATTTGAATACGAATACGAATGAAATAGAGCTAATTTCAACAGAAATTCGGATTGTACATTCTACAGAGGGTTCACGAGAAAATGTGGTTAAGTCTGTAGTAAGCTACTTTCATGTATTATTTATTAATGTACCTACTTCAAAGGTCGGTTATAACATTCGGGTTATTTCAGCTACGTTGTATGATGTTAATATTGCTTTTAAGTAGCCTGATTATATTATACTAAGTATGTAGTACAAGCGATGCTTGACATAAAGTGTATTTAGGTACTGAAATTAAGTTATATAGGTTTAAAACGTAGGATAAGTATTAAAATTGGGTTAAGGAGTAATTTAGTTAGTAGCAGAGTATTGGTGAAACAGCTACGATCTTCAGTAGCTTAGATTTAATCATTATTTATTTGAGGGATAAAATATCACACTTATTTTCAGATCTCTAAGATTGTTTTAATATTTATTTAAGTAATCTTAAAATCATTAACACTAAACTTATTGTTATTCACCTAAATCGTTATTATATTTTTCACTATTAAAAATGGAATTTTACAAAATAAACTTATTGTCAAAACATTAATGTTCCATTGCTGGACACAGGATTTGCTCTAGGCAATAATTCAACGCGCTAGTCAAGTGAAAAGTGGTAGATTTCATACACCTTTGAAAAAATACGTTTTTTAAATCACAAGACAAAGTGCTCATTACAAAATACTAATGAAATGAACCAACAAAGGGACACGCACACTTATTCATCGCACGGGGTGTACACCACAAATTATTGCCAAAATTTCCCTTTGCCCTTCTTGCGCGTGTGTGAGTCTGTTCAGTAAGCTAGTGTGAGTGCAAGCCGGTTCGTAAAGTACATTTAGGGTACCTACAGTGTTAGCTATTTATGGATAGGTATAGGGTTCGAATTTTTGGAGCGCCGCTTACGAAGTTAACTCCCAAGTGTACTTTGTACTGTATAACACGTATGTAAGTTTTATGTTGTCCTTATTTAACACGGCTCTGTTAGCGCTTTAATTAATTGGTACTTAATGCGATTGGTAAAATGAGTAGCTACTTTTAATTAATACTGACACAAGTGTTGTTTTATTTGTGTGTAATAAATATGTAAATTGAATTTAGTGAATAAATAAGTAGAATAATAATCATCGTTAAGTCTTTACTGTCCCACTGTTGGGCACGGGTCTTCTCGCATAGTGGGGGAGTTTTAGGCTTTAGTACACCACCCTGGCCACTAACTTAGTCTTTAGAGGTAGAAACGCATCTGTGGCCGACCTCATATAGGACTTATCTTATTATTATTATTATTTTGTAATATAAGAGTAGCAGACGAGCATGCAGTCCACCTGATGGTAAGTGGTTACTGCCGCCCGTGGACAATCCCAGACAGGATTAGATACTCCTACCTGAGGCCGGCCACAGACGCGCCGCTACCCCCGAGGACTAAACTGGAACGCCTCGGAAAAGTGTGTCTCCCTTACCACACCCTTCAAACCGGAACACAGCAGCGCCTAAAACTGCTGTTATTAGGTAGAAATAGGTGTGTCGGTGGTGCCGCCGGAGTCGAACTACAAAGCGTTCTACCTTTGAATTTGAAATTGATTACCGATCCTTGGGAGGCAGTGGCCACTTACCGTAAGATGGATCGCATGATTGTTTGTAACTTTTATCTTTTAGAAAATAATTTATTTCAGCATCGAACAATCAGGTACGCGCTTGATAATATCCAATCCTAAGTCCAATTCTACAATGTTAGATACATGGTAAGGAACTTTACCACTAGACTCTCAATTAATTCAAATTAATATTACGTCATATTTATATATTTTTAAAATAAATTAAATCTTTGACTGAGACGAAATTAATATTACGTCATATTTCTAAAATGTATTTACATTTTTAAAATAAATTAAATCTTTGACTGAGACGAAAATCATCGTAGAAATATAATTTAATACCAGAAACTAATTTGGTTATTCATTAATTCCATATTTGAGCCGTAATTTCCATGTCCAGGACAGACGAGCCACAACTCGTCGTCTATATTCAGAACACGAACTGGAGCGGAACCTATTAGAGCAATTTGCTCGTCTGCCTGTCCGTTTGTAACCCGTGAACTACTGGAGCGATTGAGATCCTCATTCATAAGTTCTATAATATATAAAAAACTTCACGCTTTATTTTTAAGTACGCTTATTCAGCGTAAGCGGTTGGATTTTAAATACTAACGCACGTTATTAATATTCAATCTCTCCATTTTTTGCTTACCAAAGATCGACATTTGATAATGTCTAGTATGAATAAATTGTTAAACACCGATCATAGGCAAAATATTAAATCGATCAATTATTAATAATGGACTCAAGTTACTAGTCTTTCTGTGTACTCATTACTATTATTTCGCGTATATCATGTTTTTGAAATTTAAATACATGTTACATTAATTTTTTTAAACTAAATAATTTAAATATTCGACTCAGACGAAAATCATAGTGTACCTAAGTGAATACCAGAAACTAATTTGGTTATTCATTAATTTCATATTTGAGCCGTAATATCCATGTCCGGGACAGACGAGCCGCAACTCGTCGTCTGTATTCAGAACACGAACTGGAGCGGAACCTATTAGAGCAATTTGCTCGTCTGCCTGTCTGTCTGTAACCTGGGAACTACAGGAGCGGTTGAGCTCCTCATTCATAACTACTGGGCCTCATAATGTTTATGTTATCTGTATCAAAATTCAATATGTTTATTTGAAGTTTGTTTATGTAAGTAGTTGTGTTACTATTTTTGGTTAATTGTTATAATCCATCCCGATGATAATTTATCGCTGTCGTTCATGAATGTCTGTAACCTACACTGTAATGTAGAACATGGCATATAGCAACACTATAAAACATGGAACATAGAAATTTAAGCCGATAAGTATTAAAACCCTTGCTTTATATAATATGTAAGTTAGATCATCCATACGTTTCGACCGAAAACCAAGAACTGCTTCACGCCAGAAATAGAAATATGTATGGTGGTGGTCGCCGTCGAACGATACCAATTCTACAAACTTTCAAAGATTGGGAGTATGGTAATTTTTATCTCTATTGTCATGAAGCAACACAAGTTAGTCTTGGATAGCAACCATCTGTGATGTAGAAGTCTTATCATTTCTGAAGTTGAGTTCTGTTCTGGATCTGGGTGCAATTTATTCATCTTACTCGTATATATGAAATTATCGTGTCACAATGTTAGTTACCGTACTCCTCCGAAACGGCTTTACCGATTTTCACCAAATTTTATATGCATATTCAGTAGGTCTGAGAATCGGCTACTATCTATTTTTCATACCCCTAAGTGATAAGGGTATTCCTTACATTACCTTACCCTTAACATTTTTGTATTTATATGGCAACACAACGTTTGCCGGGTCAGCTAGTATGTCTATAAAATCCACAACTTTCTACTATAGGACTATGAATGTGAAAATCATTTCATTTTCAGTTTGTCATAAAAACTTTTAAACATAACATAATATTTATAATCACGGTTTTAATTACGAAAAAGTACAACATTATAACTGACGAGTGCTTAACCCATATTCGCAATAACTCTTGTTCCAATTCGAGTGAATTTACATTTGCAATCATTCGGAACATTCAGTGCATTGCTGTTTTCATATTGAAAAAGGCTGAAGTACGATACAAGTATAGGCTGTGTTTTATACCTTTATTTTATAGAAGTATCGGTTTGTTGTAAACATTTTATTGATATAGTAGCATTTACGTTTTAAAATTAAGTTATGTTTTTACGTAATTTAAGTAGCAAAAAGTATTTATATTTATTTACTCTTTATTGACCATGTTAAAACATTGTGGGGCAAAAGGCGGACTTATTGCTAAATAGCATTTTCTCCCAGTCAACCTTAGGGACGTGCAGAAAAATTGAAGGCGGTACAACTATAGTAACAAAAAAAAAATAATAATAAATAAGAAATAAAATAAAATGGAAAAAAAAGGGAGAAAGGAGAACATGAAAAAAGAAAGAATGTGAGAAAGAAAGACAAAAAAAGAAATAAGATGTAAGTATGTTGTCCATCTGATAATAAGTAATCGCTGCTGCATATGTATGCAACTGTAATTGTCTTTGCAGATTTCAATGTAGTATGTAAGATAAAAAATAAGTTTAGTCATGTTTTGTATTTTTTTACTCTTAAATTTTTATTAGGATTCTTTTCTAAATTGATTGTCTTATTTATTATTAACTAGTTTTATAACCGTGCAGTTTGTTTATTTATTTTATCTATTTGCAATTGTACTGTGTGTTGCAATATTCCTGAAGTATTTTCTTTCTTTCTTTTTTCAATGTCCATGGGTCGCAGTGAGTACTTATAATCAGGTGGATTTTACGCAAGTGTTAGAAAAATATTCAAATTACTAATAATTATAGTATTATTTTAATTGATTATTTTGTGTTATTTTTATAATAATATGTGCCATATAGTCATTGGCTGGTACGATTGAATAAGTTAGCATTAAAAAGAAAAATAACGCTGTTGACGGTAGAGTCGTATTTCGCGCGGGAATAAGAAAAAAGTTGTAAATTGGATCAAGAAATAGTTTTATTCTATTACAAGTTTGCCAGTAAAATAAAAGAACAAAAGTCCGTCTTGCCACGTATTAGTGGCAGTATGCAGGTCAGCCCCGGTCTACCACCAGTAAATTCGAACATCCATAAACGTTACAGCATTTATGGTTTTGGGAATGGAGTCCAGGGCTTGAACTGAATGCAGTTAAATATAACCAAACCGCAGTGGGGTTATACTCGTGTTACACTGTGTGACGGTAAGCGAGTAACGAGCTAAAGTGAAGATACAACTATCGTCATCATTATTTTGTAGTAAAATTGGTTTAGCTTTAAATGATTATTTTAGATTGTTAGCTGTCAGGTGAACTGCATCTATACTCGCAGCCTTATTTTAGGATTTATTGCGTCGTGGGTACATGGACATACGCAACGAATACACAAATATCAAAACTTAGAACGAAAATCTAAATTTATTATTTAGATACGTCTGGCCGAGATTTGAACCTTGAAAAACTGCCTGTCAGATCGGTAGTGTGAACGTGTGGCCACGTTAGTTATCGTTTTATAGTTGAATCTAACGATAAAGCAGACGTGCTACTTGATAGAAAGTAGTCAACATCGCCTATGGACATTTGCAACAGAGGAGTCGCCAGTGCATCGCCGGCTTTGAAGGAGAGCTCTTTTTGTAACTTTATTCAAGAGCCCCATGTCATAGCGCCCTATGTCATATTAAAGTAACGGTTCATTTAGGCAAGATATTTTACCTCTATTCGCTAGGCAGCTAGCTAGCTAGCAAGTACCCTAAATTTTGCGGTTGTCGAAATGCATTCGTTCCGTCATAACCTCATAACGGAATAATAATGAAGACCTTACATTTTTTCTACATTGCAGCCGATGGAATAATTTTCCGGTATAATATTCTGATTTTACGGAAATATCGAACAACCTTGACCTTGTAAACCTTCACAAAAGCTCTGTATTGCAAGTCAAATACGTTTTTTAAGTTAAGACCAATACATACCAAGCAGTGCCAGATAATATAAAAACAAGGTTAAATTGTGGCCATCGCCACACCTTTTTCTACCTATAAGCAGCATTATAGCACTATGTATTCTCGTTTGTAAAGGTAGATTTACTTTTTCGAGGAATTTTAACTTACTTCTTTACTGTAGCAACGCATTTGCAATCGATTCGTAGTAGGGATACTTATTATATAGAGCTAGTTTTATCTAAAAGTATATCTAGTATACTACATATCTAACTATACTATACTAGATATCTATCTATAAAATATTCACTACCGTCAGTGAATATTTCATAATCACATAATGGAGACAACTCAGGCAATTGCATGCTCGTTTATGGCTTTTATTAAAACTTTTTGCTATAAATTTGCTTTTTGCTAACAATATATTTTTCCTACTTTTTCAGAATAGATAAATATAAAATATTTCTCTATTCTAAAAAAGTAGTGAGCAATACAATTATTGTCTTGTAATTGTAGTAACAGTTGCGTAGATCAACACCTACGCATAATCGTAGTCTACGCCTCTACGATCTACGACTACGCATAGACTATGTTAGACTACGGCAATTATTAATCGTAGACGTGCTACGAGATTTTGTCTAGCCGTTAATAAACGCTTTCTACACTCACAGCCCCACACTAGGATTCCCTGTATCGTGGGTGCCATGGACACACACATAGACAAATAGACAAACACCAGACCAGAAACAGAAATCTAAATTCATCATTTAGATATCCGTCTGGCCGGGGATCGAACCCGGGACCCTCTGCGTGTCAGATCGGTATGGTGACCGCTCCGCCACGCGGGTCGTCGTCGTCATAGTTTACTACGTTTTTGTAGTATGACTACTACTTGAAATAAAAGATACAAAACCAAATGTGTTTTGGTGCATGATGATTCATAAAAAAATCTGTCGTACATTCGCGAAAAATGTTAAATTTATGGAAAGCAGTTTTAATATTAAACGTCTTTTCATAATTAAAAGCTCGTATAATAATTTATTGAGTATGTATTTTTTTCTCGAGTTTCCTCTATAATTACAATTTGTGATTATGGTTTGTGTGATAGTTATAGTTAGTGAAGAGCAATAAATATAAATTCGTATTATTCTGTGTATCAAACCATACATATTGAAAAAACAACAAGTTTTGTGATGAGGATCGATTTTTATTTTGTATTTCCATTTTGTTATAGCTTTGTTACATAATATTCTCCGTATTACTTGTCCGTTCTGAATAGTATACTGTTGGTATAAATACTCCGTTGCTTTTGTCAGTTGCCAGACTAATCTTTTGCCGTTATGTACTTAAACTTGTTTGAATCTTTTATGTACGTTTAACAGTCCTGGGTTTTCATAAAACAATACTTAAAATTCCTCTATTCAAGCCCGCACACTAAAAATTAAAATACAAAAAAATAACTGTACTAAGAGTTTCGAGAACTAACAAATGGATGATTCAAATTTTCTTTTAACAAATGAAAACAAATTCTTTTCAAGTGTATCTCTTTTCGAATCATTTGCGCATTGTCTCGGGCGCAGTCCCAACGAATATTCGGCAAACATAATGCATAGCCTATAAAGTACGATTTAAGCGATATTCGCCTTAATGTTCGTACGAATAAGCCCTAAGGTGTAGTTAGAGGGGTGTAAAATCAATTGTACTGATACAGCATCTTTGTTACTCGTCGTTTGTTCACCTAACGGTAATTCTGGTTTGGAAAGCTATGTAGAATGAGGTTTTGTATTGAGATATATAGAGATATGGCTCAAGACGAATACTTTCAATACCGGAGGTGCGAAATTGTTTTTTTATAACACGTGATGTACACTGTCTTCTGTGATATTAATAAAATTCCGTGATTTTATTACTCGGGCTTACGTATTGCAAAATAATAAACAAAGAAAAGAGTGTTTAGTCATTTTTTCGTAATGATAGTCTAGTAGTTCAAACTTGTCCTCTCGATCTTAGTTCGAGGTTTAAATACCTAGGCACGTACCTAAGTTTTATACTTTATGTGCGTATTAGAAATACATTATCGGGTCTTAACGTGAAGGAAAAAATCGTGAAGAAACATGAACGCCTGCGAGTTTTTTTTAATTCTCATAGGTTTGTGAAGTCTATCAATTCTCACTTGGACAGCGCGGTGCACTATGGTTCAAACTCTGACTCTGAGAGGACAGCTATGCCCAGCAGTGGTACAATATCCATTATTGTTCTATTGGGCACAAGTACAGGTTGATGACGTCATAGTTAAATGATTTACAGTTTCCATCTATGTATTTGTATATGAATCTTTGTGTGTATCAAGGATATTTATGTATAAGGATAGCGTTATGGAACTCTAGTAAGGCAGTAGGCAGTCTAGTAAGTTATTATACGTACTTATGAACAACCTTAAGCTCTTATTCGGTATAAATGCATGAGTGTATTTAAATAAAAATACACGCAACCTTCTGTAAGGGTTTCCGTTTAAAATCTGCTATAAATATATTTGGAACAATAAGCAGCTTATGTCACATCATATAGGGCTCTAGGTAGAGTCCTTGATGATAAGTGGAAATGTGCCTTTATAGGTATAAAGGCACATTTTATGAATCAATTTCAAAAAGCAAGTTTCCAAAATTATCCTATGAAACAACGAATATTCGAAAATATTTTCTAAGTAGATTATTTAAAAAATATAATTAAGCTTCAATAATAGCCCTTTAGAAACGTGTTTCTTTTATAAAACAAACATAATGATATTGGTAATATGATTACTAAACATCATTTTGCAATATTATTTTACTGCTAGATTTTTACGTAGGAGCTATCACCATCATACTTTGATCATTTCGCAAATAATTTGTTTTATGATAAGGTTTTTAAAATTATTACAAAATGAGTTTTGATCTTTTATTGTTATAAATAAGATAATTGCAGTAAAATAGAAATACACTTGAAGAACTAACTCTTTGTGGTTCGATCGCCGACACCACCGTCACACCTATTTCTTGCTAATAATAACAGTGTTCTGGTTTGAAGGGCGTGTTAGGGAGACATACTTTTCCGAGGCGTTCTAACTTAGTCCTCAGAGATAGCAGCGCATCTTGGTCTACTTCAGGTAAGAATTACAAATCCTATCTAGGATTGATTACATATATCCATGGGCGGCAGTAGCCGCTTACCATCAGTTAGACAGCGTGCTCGTCTGCTACTTATATTATAAAAAAAAATAATTAAATTTACACGCAAAGAACAATAAATCAAGTCACTTGTCATAAGACAAATCGGTGGTCATACAAGTTACTCAATTTAGTATCGACTTGACGTAAAGCTCAACTTTCTAGTGTTCACCAATACCCATTACATAAGCTTAAACGATATAGGGCCGCTTGTGTCTTTAACACTATGACACGGACGGGGTCGATTTGACCATATTGTAACATTTTATGAAGTGAAGTAGTAGAAGTCGTTATCATCAACACATTACAGTTTCACTGCTGGGCACGGGGCCTCTCAGAATGTGAAGGATTAGTTCATAGTCCACCGCGCTGGCCAAGTGCGTATAGGTAGACTTAAGATACCTTCGAGTTTTATTTTATAAATCTCTCAGGTGTGCAGGCTTCCTCACTACGTTTTCATTTACCGTTAAAACAAGTGATAATTAATTTCTAATATGCACATAACTTTGAAAAATCAAAGGCTTGCCTGGGATTTCAACTTTGACACAGTAGTAGTGAAGTAGTCAACAGGTACTTAATGCACTTAAAGTGAAGTAGTCATTAGATCTATAGTCGACTCACAATAGGTAAGGATTTCAATCTCAAGTAGATTGTAAATAAGTTGGAAAGTATCATCTAAGTGTATGAGTTTTACCTCATTATTACTATGTGGTATTGTCGTAGTACTCAAGAATCGTCGTTCATGAGATCAAACTCAAGAATTCTACCTTATTATTACAGAATATTTACCATGCGATATTTTACAATTTACATTATAAATTTCATTATCGTTTGTACGAAATTTAAATATCCTTTCTGCTGAATTTTTACTTACGGTTAGGTAAATGAAAAAAATATTTAATCTAAAAATAACGTTGGTTATTTCTTTGCGCTAACAGTATTTTGCATATTGACAATAAAACAACATTCACAACGATGCCAAAAATTCAATTTTTTCCGTGCGGGTCAATACGACCCCACACCACCAATGAACATGTTCCTCTTGTGTTAAATACGTAGGTACATAAGAACTTAAATCTATCTTAACTCTCGCAACTTCGGAGAAACGGGTGTGGCGCTTTCTCTCGTTAGCGTCAAGGTTCGGGCCGCTCTAACAAGAATATATTGGGAGTGAGATAGCGAAAACTGTTTATTACGGTCACAGTTCGGTACGAAGCGCTGTATGGAAAGTTGGATGTTTTGAGGGAAGAGACTTTTCGTGTTCCGAATGTCGTTATTTCGCACCAAACTTGGTATATATTCGTATGTATGGCACCGAACTTGGTATATTTGTATGTCTATTTTATGTTTTTGTGTGTCAATGTATACTGGGAGGGTTAATTGTTTTTTGTCTATAGAATGATAATGTATTTATAACGTATACAGGTGGAACGATAATTGTTGTTGAAAAAAAAAATTAAATAAATCATCAGTAAAATCCTGTATGGTTCGACTCAGGCGGCACCATCGCCACACCTATTTCTGTCTAATAACAGAAATGTTAGGCGCTGCTGTGTTTTAGTTTGATATGTGTGGTAAGGCAGATATAGGTACTTTTCGAGGCATTCCAGCTTAGTCCTCAGGGGTAGCGCCGCACCTGTCGTCGTTATTAGTGGGAATGTCTTGTCTTGGATAGTAACTGGCCCATGGACTTCTTCAAACAACAAGAAGTCCATGGGCCAGTTACTATCAGGTGGAACTGCAAGATAGTTTGCACCGGAATTTCTTGTGTAACTAAATTTTATTAAATTAATCTAAATTTTGCTAAATCTTATTGAATGGTTTGGTTTGGCGGATTTGACACATCCACAGCTACCGCGCACTTCTCTGTCAGAAAGAATTTCCGAAATAAAACTATATCGTAGGCGAAAGCGCGCAAGTTCAAAAATTAAGCTAAAAATAATTCCGGTCACTGCTTTAGGCATATCAAGAGGCTTAATATATTCAATAAAAAGCGTGTTTTTTGACATGAGCCGCGGGGCACTTAAATTGTGATCGATCGGTCAAGTCGGTCATCGCTCAACGACTTTCAGAGAACATTTCATGTTAAAGTTCGGTAAGGAATAAGGATGGATAATCCATGGGTTTTCTTTTTATTTCACGGATATCTAATCTTTAGCACCACTTTTCTGGTAGAGCAAGTGATGATTTTCTAATACTAAGATTTGAACCCGGATATTTAGCATGGTGGCATTCATACCACTTCACTGTAAGCTATAGAATAATATAACATGTACTAAGTATAAAATAAAATCCTCACTTTTTGTGAATGTTATGCGCAAATCTCATCAAGACCGGCTCATTTAATATTGGCTTATACCTACGGAAAAAAATGAAGAAAATATTAATTTTACTTCAAGTCATCAAATTTTTCATTTTCATTTTCGTATCTCCTCTTAAAATGAAGGAATAATCGAGAACTCTAATGCTACTTATGATTAACGAGCTTTTGCCCGCGGCTTCGCTCGCGTTACGAAGTAATATTTTCATCCCCTATTTTATCCTCTTGGGGGTAGAATTGATCAAAATCCTTTCTTAGCGGATGCCTACGTCATAACATCTACCTGCATGCCAAATTTCAGCCCGATCCGTCCAGTGGTTTGGGCTGTGCGTTGATAGATCACTACGTCAGTCAGTCACCTTTGAGTTATATATATTTAGATAAATACAGTCTATGTATGATTATATTGATTAGTGTCTGCTCTTCAATAATATGAACATTCTCGAGGGAATATAACGGATGTTGAACATTGACAAATTTCCGGTTGCGGATATTACTTAGATCTGAAACTTAGGTTCAGTAGAGTCTCGAAGCATCAGTTAATATGGTATACTCCTAACAGACTATAATTCTTGCTGTGGATTTTGTGTAATAAAAAAACTAACTTTAATACTGCCTAGGATGTTATAGCTGTAGATTAACGCCTGTTATTAATAACATATCCAGTGTTTCGTGTACCAAAGATTACAATTTGACAATATCTGTCCGCTAAAAATTGCCAAATTTTGAATGTACTAAATTGCAATTATATGCCTAAGACCATCTCTGTCTCGCTTGCCACAACCTTAAAATCAGAACACAGCAACGCTTAACACTGCTGCACTAGGCAGAAATGGGTGTGGCGGTGGTGTCGCCATTATACTACAGAGGGTTTTACCACCTTTAAAATGATGTTTAAAATGATGAGGCTGATCGAACCCAAAACCCATTGCCTGTCAGATCGGTCCAGACCACACCACCACGATAGTCAGTCATCATTTGTCGCACCGGAAACGCAGATATAAAACATAAAACAGATAATCAAAAAGTATGTTTTAAACTATTGTCGTATAAGGAAACTTGAGGTACCAACAGTGGGCTCGGTAATAACTCAACAAGTGCAAGTAATGGCCACATTACACGTAATGACGCGCAATCAACGCAAAGTTTAGCCGAATTGCCGCCAAATGGGACCTAATTTCCAGGCTTTCTCAGTACTGAGTTGTGTCGTTGTTTTGAGGTACGAAAGGTGCATGTAGTTGGTAAGTTGGTCGATGTGTGAACCCTAAATACAGTTGAACTATTCAGAACAGATGTGGTGTTGCTTCTGAAGGCTAAGTTCCTGATGTCTCGTGCTAATTTGTTCTTCGATTGGCTAATATTTGTCTGAATTAAAGAAGTATCATAGATTGAAGGTGGTAGAACCCTTTGTGATTCGACTCCGGCGGCACCACCGCCGCACCTATTTCTACCTAATAACACCAGTGTTAGGCGCTGCTGTGTTCCGGTTTGAAGGGTGTGGTGAGTGAGACAGAGAGTAAGTGAGACATACATTTTCCGAGGCGTTCCAGCTTAGTCCTCAGGGGTAGCGGCGCATCTGTGGCTGACCTCAGGTAGGAATATCTAATCCTGTCTGGGGTTGATTACAGATGTCCATGGGCGGCAGTAGCCACTTACCATCAGGTGGACTGCTTGCTCGTCTGCTACTCCTATACTATAAAAAAACAAGCATGCGGATCACCCAACGTAAAGGGGCCACAGTCACCGTAGACTATAACTAAGTACAGATACAAAATGAGTCTTAGATGAGGTCATCCGAAGATCTGTTTTTATCTCGGATGACTAAATGGGAACACCACGTATAAGTGTGTCCCCTTACTGTAGTAAGGGTGTGTCCTTCAAAATAAGAACACAACAGTAATTAACGTCATTTTAAAGCAAAAATTTTTAACAAAAAATACAACCGACTTCTATGACACTACAAAGTAAAAAATAATTGAAATAAATGTTGGTTTAGTACATATTTGTGAAGTCGGCGCTCAATATATTTAGTTGGATAACGATGTAAACAGCGTGTCTAATATGAGCGCCGACCATATCTAACCATATTTAAATGGGACCAATTTCCAGCTCGTCCCTACACAATAAAAAAAGAATTATTAAAATCGGTCCACTAACGGCGGAGTAATTCATGTACATACATAAAAAAAAAAAAACAGATACCGGCCGAATTGATAACCACCTCCTTTTTGAAGTCGGTTAAAAAATAGGGCTACCGGGGTCGAACTACCGATAGGCCATAAGATAGTAGTCTCTAAGCTTTATAAAGGGATTGCTTCGTTTGAATCCTTAAGAAATAGACCGGGATAAAAATATAAAGGGGCGATTATCATGTGGCAAGAATTCTTTTTTGTGTACATACAGTATGTATATGATAGAATTTGAGTTTATATTTTCATCGGGCGAAATAAAAGAGAAGTAAACACATAAATATTATTATTTTTCCGAGTAAGTTTTATGAGTAAGATCAGGTTAATAGAGAAAGTTAGTAATTTACTGATGTGCGGTTTTCTTTGGCAAGGGAAAATAATAAATATTACTCAGAAAAAATAAAGTTAACCTCAGTAACCTATGTTAATGTTAACTTTTTATCTTTAAATAATAAAAAGTGGTAATATAAAGACGGCTGAACCTTGAGTTCATAATCAACTCTTTTATTTATTTATTTTTCATATACCTATAAGATGGTACTAAGGTGGATGAGGCTCTGCAGGCTGCTGGCTGACAATAAAGATAGGTTTTTATATATTTTACCTTTTTATATTTTATTGTATATTTATAAGAAAATATATATCACTTCTGACTACTAAGAAAAGAAAGGAACGTTGTTTTTCTCCGAGTGCCTTAAAACTATATTAAAACTCGATTTTTCGATAAGGCCTTCGCCCTTTAGGACGCTGCGAGCCCCCGGAGCCCTACAGTGGACTTAATTCTATGAAAAATCTCTACCAGTCAACCATGAGGACAAGCAGAGATCAGCGAGGACGGTATTAATAGAACTATATTGCTCTATTTCAGATATGTATTTATTATTTTGATAAATGATACTAGTTTTTAAAGTTTGTTAAAACAACTATACTTAGTCGTGACAAGGACTTTTGATCCTGTCGTTTTCATGTGACGCTGGCACGTGAACGCTCACATGTTATATTTGTAACGTTTAATTTCATTTTATTAAATTTATGTTAAGTACTAAAGATCCGCTAAGAAATATTACATCCGATTTGAGAACCTATTTTTGACGTCCATTAAAAATTTAGAATTACATAAGTTAAAACGTAGGTTGTTTTAAGGAAAACACACGGCATGGAATATTTGTGTTCATGTAACGGCCAAAGAGTTTACGACTAATATAATACGATGATAATATCACTCGTAAAGTTTTAACTTAACGTTTTATTATCAAGTTTTCTAGAGAAACTTTCATTAGACATGTGGTATTCGTAAAAACACTAAAACAGTTGGAAAGTGGGGCACAACCTTTACGTATGTTTTATTTTCCTTCCTCGTTTATAGTCGTGTTTTCTTTTTTCTTTGTTTCATATTTGCCTTCTGCGTCTCTTATTTACAATTATTATTAAAACGCTCAGAAGGCATTCCAGAAATACAATATATTCTCCCATAATCAACATATACAATAACACATACATCTTTATCCACTAATATGTCACATTTCCATTACAAAAGACATTGCAAAAATCAGTTGGGATTTTTTTTTTTTTTTATAATATGAGAGTAGCAGACGAGAATGCAGTCCACCTGATGGTAAGTGGCTACTGCCGCCCATGGACATCTGTAATCAACCCCAGATAGGATTAGATATTCCTACCTGAGGTCGGCCACAGATGCGCCGCTACCCCTGAGGACTAAGCTGGAACGCCTCGGAAAAGTCTATCTCCCTTACCACACCCTTCAAACCGGAACACAACAGCGCCTAACACTGCTGTTATTAGGTAGAAAAAGGTGTGGCGGTGATGCCGCCGGAGTCGAACCACAAAGGGTTCTACCACCTTCAGAATAACAAAAAACAAGACTGAATATTCTAAAAATATAAAAAATAGAATAAGTATTTAAATGTGATGTAAATTATCAACAATCAGCAACTGTGGCCTGTACCCTTACCATGAGTTATTACGTTTTGACAAATATGACTGTTTTGGTATTTGTTTACGCATTGGCCCATACAATTTCCAAGTTCTAACACATCCGCTAGGGGCGCTGATTGGAAATTATATGAGCAAATACGTAAACAAATACCAAAACAGTCATATTTGTCGAAACGTAAAAACTCATGGTAAGGGTACTGTACAGTACAGTATACGTATTTCCTATACATTTTCAGTCAATTCTGATACAGTCCGATAGGGGCGCTGATTGCAAATGTATGGGCAAATACGTAAACAAATACACAAACATTCATTTTTGTAAAATGAATCAGTGTGATGTGACTGTACACTAAGTATTAAATTGGAGTTAGTCTATGAGTTGGCCATGAGTACCGTTGATTAATAAAGTTCTTGGACTAAGTTGGAACGCTCGGGCTGTGACATGTCACACAGGCTTGTATTATTTATTCTACGTAAGCAGTTTGGTAGCAGTGATAGTCTAGTGGTTAAGAAACTAGGTCTCTTGATCGAGGGGTCCGAGGTTCAAATCCCACGCACCTATGATTTTTCAAAACTTTAATGCGTATTAGATATTAATGATCAATTGCTTAAACGGGGAAGGAAAACATCGTGAGGAAACCAGCATACCTGAGAAGTCTTAAAAAATGATGAAGATGAAGCAGTTTGGTGGTACAGTGGAAGGGTGTGGCTGCGGGCTACCTTATATATGATACGATAATCTCAGCCCTCAAGTGTCATACCATCTTTGATCGGCTTCACGTAGAACCTTACGATGAAGTAGAAGGCATGCCAACATCTGATATACATGTATATTGATCAACTTAATATAGCTCATTTACTAATTGAGATTGATTATATTATGGAAAGGCGACAATAACAACATTTTTGCATATCGATACCTTAATTCGCAAATCAGTAAACTCCACTTTTTTTCGAAATGTTTTTGCACGACTCATGATGCGAAGCATCAGAGAGTGCTTTACGATCGAAAAATTTTTTTCGCTTCATTTTGGCGGCTATTTTTATTATTATAGCCTTGATAGTTCACGGAATCAAGATATTTTGCATACTATTGTCGAGATAATTTAATGGAGATTAATTCCATACTTTTTAAAAATTGATTTACTGCAATAGAATTGGAAAAAACACCAAAATAGGTCAAAAAAAAATCCTGTCCGTCATGTGTGAAACCTGAAAACACTGTAACTTGTGAAAAAATCCATCATTTGAGTTAATTTTTTTTTCTAAAAATTCTAATCGACGATTGTAGGTCACTGAATGCGAATGATTAATTAATTCAGTGTCGTTTAATTGCAATTAATAAAAAAACGAAAACTACAAGACTGTATATCTATAGATATTATGTACATTTATTCCACCAGGGGCGCTTGTGCAGTACCTTCTTCCTACTACAGCTGTTTTTTCGGCAATTAATTTTGAACGACTTAAGTTTTTTTTTTTTTTTTTATATTTCATAATTAAATGAGCATTATGAGTCGTGCACTTTTGGATTTTCCAAACTTTATTTTTTATTTATTTTGATTTTGTTCAACGCCATTTATTATTTAAATAAATAAAAAAAAAACATTTTCACAAAAAGTGGAGTTGTCTGATTTGCGAATTAAGGTATCGATATGTACTACGTGTCAGTTTACTACTTACAGTATACCATCTTATCTTAGCATCAGTTCATTTTTTATGTAAAAGAGGAATTCGTTAAATTCCTGCATCATTATTTGCCATCCATACTTTAATAGGCTTCATTCTATAACGTCAAAGATCGTAATTAACAGTTTTCGAAAATTCCGCACCAGTAGCACTACCATGAGTTTACAAAAGTATTACTCATACATTTATTTTACGCAGTCGCTAGGACTGCGTAAAATAAATGTATGAAAAATTGTACAGCGCCTCTCGTGGTTACTCGTAGAAGTAAAATCCGTAGTGGCGTAACTCGATACGTAAAAAACCTATCGAAATCAAATCGCTAGCGAATGTCATTATGATCTATTGTCATACAAATTCGGTCCCATGAGTCATTAATTTGACAGACGTTGTCAAGAAATACCGTAACGATAGTAGTTATGTTATTCACTAGCAAAATGACAATAGTTTTCTACTTACAATTTCTATAGTGGCGTTTCTATGCCAACTCATGGTAGTGCTACTGACCCGAGAAAATACCTTAATCTTTAACCTGCCGCGAGTTTAAACAAAGTTCATTCGAAAGTAGCGCGTTAAGGTGTAGTTTATTGAGAGTATATTCTTGATTGACCTTATTAATATAAAAATACAGATATTTTACGAATTTTAGGTACACATTTACATTTTTTAAATTTTGTGTAGTTTTTACATGTGTGTTAAAAATAACATAATAAAGAAGTACCTTTTTTTTAACGAAGGGAACCTTCAAAAGGTATCCGACGACGTGGGAGCGACGTCGAGTTATATGGGATTTTTAAAACAAAGAAGTACCTGTAACTAAAATACATTTACTACAAACTAATATAGTTGTAACCCGCGACTATAGATTAGTAAAGATTACTCACGCCTAACAAGAAAATGTAACCAGTTTTGACAATTGAAATTATCACTGTCATCTTTACGTGTTTGAATATAAAAAAATGTAGTTTTTAGATCATTTACGAATGAAACGATATTTCTCTGCACTTTTTCTGTGATTTCGTGTTTTTGCAACACTTAAATGCGCATGTCGGCATTGTTCTGGCCAAATTACACCATGACAGCCATTAAATGGCTGACACAAGTGTCAGCCGTTTAAGCCATTTAATGGCTTCCTTCAATTACAAGGCGGTGAGATATCTATACTTATCTATGCCTGCGACTTCGTAGGGAATAGTACAAAACAATTCAAATATTTATCCCATATTAAACGGCCTGAAGTATGATATGAAATACCACCAATACTTTGTTTTTGGGCATCTATATCATAAAATAAACTTTTGGTCAAATTTCATGGTTCTAGCTTTAATAGTTTAGTTTCTGCGATGATAAGTCAGAAGTAAGTAATCCTTTGCCCCATAGATTTTACGTTCATTCTACATATCGCTACCCTTAACCCTATCCTGTGTAACTCTTACCGTCATTAGTGTCATAGACCGGTCGTACACCGACTCGTATAAATAAAGTACATGACCCCTGTCATTTCCACAGATCAATTTAAAAATCATTTTTCATTGTCGACATTATACTGTGTATATTCATATGAGATTAGTACATGTTGTAAAGACATACTTGTAGCTATATGTTTATTTTTTATTAATATGAATTGATCCACAAATTCAATTTAATTAAGATTTTTTCTTCTTCTGCAGAAGATAGTTATATCCTCTCATCGGGTTGATTAGAACATAATAAATCGGCGATTTAATACTCTCCTACAAGTACTAAGACTGAAATCTTCCCAAAAAGTGCATAAAATCACTTGCGATGATGTATGTCAAAAGATATACAAGAATAAAAGTAAAGTTCTGATATTCCTGCTGTTGTACACGTGAACAATGAGGAATATAAACCTGCGTAACATCAATATTTAGGTGGTAGAACCCTTTGTGGTTCGACTCCGGCGGCACCACCGCCACACCTATTTCTACCTAATAACAGCAGGGTTAAGCGCTGCTGTGTTCCGGTTTGATGGGCGTGGTAAGGGAGACTTTTTCGAGGCGTTCCAGCTTAGTCCTCAGGGGTAGCAGCGCATCTGTGGCCGACCTCAGGTAGGAATATCTAATCCTATCTGGGGTTGATTACAGATGTCCATGGGCGGCAGTAGCCACTTATCATCAGGTGGACTGCATGCTCGTCTGCTACTCTTATATTATAAAAAAAATATTGAGGATTAATAACACGATTTTTTTAATATGGACATATTAAAGTTTACTTCTGTAAACTACTTATCTATGTTGTAAACTGTATGTGTTTATTTCTGTATAATTACTAACTGTAAGTAGTAGCAACATAAAATTGTTATAATATCAAGTTTAATATTCCCTTCAGAATTTTAAAAGTAGGTACATAGTTCTTTTACAGAAAAGATATTTCTATATCGCTCAAAGTAAAGACTGTACCAAGAGGTAAGTCAACAGACTATTGCGACGAGCTACGACTATTGTCTCTGAGAAAAACGACGATCGGGCTACGGATTTTTCATCAAAAAGTCATCTCGATTGCACAAAACTCGGATTGGACTCGGAAAAATCTTTTACTTTATATTAAATGTTTTTATATTCTGTGAAATTAATATATTGTGAATAAAACTTTATCTTGAATCTGTGAAACAGGGCCACACGACCACAGATACATAACGTAGCGAAATTTAAAATCATGGTATCGATATACGGACAGCCAAGAATAAAAAATATTTTTCAATTATTAATTTTGTGTAAATTTAAAAAAGGAAAGTATAAATTTGTAAAGACATAATAAACAGGTAATTATTTTGACATTATGTTATTTATCAGCGACTACATTCGGCAAAGATAATGAACGCATTCAGCCTTTTGTTAAATAATAACGTAAAATTCATTTTGTTACAATTGAAAATGACCCAGAATTTGTTGACATTTAAATTAAACAGTAAGTACTACAGCACAATTGTTACTTGTGAATTTTCTTCCGCGCGTTCACTTGTAATTATGTCACGGCGGAACTGCCACGGCGGCCATTTTGAATGTAAATTATTAACATTTGTAAGAAAACGCGGGAAGGCGTAGACATTGTGTTTTGCCTGTAAAATAATTGTTTTAAATGGTTCTAATTTTCGTTTGGTTTTGTGTTTGGTATGAAATCCCAAAAATTATAATAATTTAAATATTTGACAATGTATAAAGACGGAAAAAATAAGCCAAGGTAAGGGATTTCTGCATTAGCTGTGTTTTAGTTAATAAAAATATAGATATTGTATGTACTGGGTTGTACATATATTATACTAGCTCAATCAAGTTTAAATCCTAACCTAAAGTTCTTCAAGTATTCAGTTCTATTTATAGAAATGTAAACAAAGTAAATTCTTCTAAAATATCATATTACATTTTACATATTAACCATTTAAGAATTTTATTATTTTGATGTGTTTTAAAATGTTTCATTAAATAAATTTAGTAGCTCAACTAACATCGTCTACGACCTACGAGAGCAATGCTACGACATTACATTACATTTTGATTACATTTTACATTTATGTGACACATTACAAAACAAAAAAATACACAAAAAGAAATAGGCACTTAAGTATTTCGTCATTACAATGAAATGAACCAATTGTTTTCTCGTAAAAACTGTTGCAAACTGGGGATAAATTGCATTCCTCTCGCACGAAATACCATAACTCTATTCGTATATGTAACAGGCGGAGTTATGTGCGCAAAAAAAGCTCTAAGTCATCAAAAACTCATAAAAGAATTCGGCGGCGGGCGCGGGCGACTCCCGCGCAGCGCTGCGCTGCCAAAAATCTAGTCAAACTGGCTCGTATAGTGCAACGCACTGCGCGACGAATTCAAGCCCGCACATGGATGGTGTGGAGATGAATTTTCAAAAACCTTTTTGTTTTTAAGTTTTAGTTAGTAGTTTTGCGATTTTGATGAGTTTATTGTCTTTGCTTAATTTTGGTATTTTACTCACATATGTGCACTGGTAAGGTCAGGTAAAAAAAAATATTATAATATTTTTTGGTTTTTCGTTAGATGTGGCTCTTTGGTTAAAGTAATCATATGGTTTTTAGAAAAACTAATTACTAACTATTGAAATTATTATAAGTGTAAAAAGTATTCCGAGCTTTGACTAAACATTCATACTCGTACCTTTACTCAAATTATTAGCTTTTTAAAAATACATTTAGCTTATAAAAATAACAAGCAATTTCTTAAAGAAAATGTAGGTTCAGTTATTTTATTCTTTTAGCAAAATAAAAGTGAAACTTCTCGTAAAATATGGGAGTAAAAAGCTAACAGAATCTTGAGCAAGATTTGTGGCTTCCAGGATTATAATTTCAAGCGCGGAAAAGTATTTAATGCGGCGCGTAAAGTTTGCGGCCGTTGGGTGTGGAGCTTCGGAAAATATAGCTGAAGTTCTTTGTTTTTTCAAAGTACTTAGCCTTTGCTCGTGTACCACAAAGCGGCGGTTAGGGTGCCCTTACATACATGTGTGAAGGACTGCTTGATTTTCATTTAATTAAATTTCGTTCATTGAAAATTGTATTGATAGATTTGACACACATTCATAACTTTGAATTTTTTGTCCTTAGGTTGTTGACTATAGATAACTATTGGTAGCTTTTGTGGCTTTGAAATATACATAACATTGTGTATTTTCTGTTACATAAGAAACGTTCGATTATTCTAGTTTATAAACGGCTTAAAATATAAATAAACAAAAATTGTGCGACTCATAAATATCGATGGTTTGTCCATCGTTACTCTATATTTATCAATTACCTATCATATTATTCTTAAGTAACTCTTTCAATATTTAGTCGTATTTTAAAATTACAATTAATGTTTATTGTAACAATTCTGTAGCTTAAGCTCTGTTTTATTAACTTCGGAGATATTTCCTACAAAAGATAGAATTTTAGAATTTCTAAATAAATCATTATCTCTGTGCTGAAAAGTAGTGATACTTAAGAAATTCTCTCTTATATCTTACTTTAATGGTTGTTTTAAAACATTTAGTACTTAGATAAGGAATGAGAATAAACTTTCCTAGAACTTAGTCGCCGTTTTATTTTGTACCTTAGTGGATGAAGAGTGCCTTTTTGAAATGTTTTCATAGTTAAAGGACCGGATCATAACAATTTATTATTTTATTTGGTCTCTGTTCATTTTTATCGTATTTTTATGCTAGAAACTCAGCTGTTCCTTAAATCGAGGTCACGTTCTTAACCTTTACATTCTGTTTTTCATATGCTTTTAATTCACCTAGCGTGATGAAGTTTGAACACACACTCCCCCTTCAATTACTTATCGGGGTAGGTATGTCAAAAGATAAGTAACAAGTTTCATTATTATTCATAGGTCACTGTAAGTTAATATCTCCAAGTAAATAAAATACGATTGTTCTATGTATATGGTATGTTCCAAAATGGCATAAAACTTTTATCTACATTGACAATCACAACAATACCACAGTTTAAAGTGTTAACTAAGATAATGTGCTTTATCTGTGGCGAACAATAAGATTCTAGTGCAGTATGCGAATCCGAAAATTACTGATGTTCTAAATAGTTGTTTCTAGCTAATAACTTTTTTATTTAAAAAATTACCGTAATATTTCGTAGCACTTTGGATAGCTAGTGAAATAGGGCTATTATTTTAATCATTTGTACGACACATTCCATACATCCTTTATACGCAAATTCACTCTGAAGTGGAAATAAAAAGGGTTTTTTTATTTAACTCTAGCAAATTGACCTCCATAACGTAAAGTTTAAGGGTACTACTACAGCGTATTGTCATTTTAAGGAAGTGTTGCGATGTTAGGTATAAGATTATGCACAAAAATAGGATCAAAATAGGACATTCACTTAGGAGCATTTTATTTTTTGCCTGAAATCGGTACTTAGAAATAAAAACACAAAAACTTGAATATCTCAAAAACAAATCACTATCGGCTAGGGTACTTAATGACAAAACCTATTGCAAATGAGCTCTACTTTTACCCCTCCAAGGGAATGTATCGAATTATCAGTAACCCTGTGTATATTTACCTTTTCTACAGAGCTCATACAGCCTACGCAAAAAATGCATAATATGTTAATGCATAATGTCTACTCGTATTAATATAAATATATCCACGTTTTTATGCTTAATTTACTAGTATATACATTTTAGTATAATTTTAGAATTAATCTAGAATAACAAGATATATTAAAATAATAGATACTTAGGTATGACTATAATTTCAACTCTCATATAGATTAATCAATGTATGATTTGTTTAAATTAACATCTTTCAAATCAACATAAAAGTTAAATACTGTAAACAAAAAAATATTTTCACAGCGAGATATATAAAAAAATAATTTTGCCGGCTCCACGGATTGCGCTGTTTCGTCGTTAGATAGAGGTACATCGAGAGTAGGTGCATCTAAAAAGTGCAACGCGATTGCAGGAGGCTGCGAGCGGAGGGCGAAAAAAAATAAAAGATGGCCGAAAATCGCGCGGGCGTCGACCGGCCAACGACCCCGGACAAGTTAGACCTGGGTTGGTCCTAGGTTTCATGTGGTTAACAAAGGTATTTGGGGAAGGTGACGTGTGTGGATGGTGTGTCATTTGTAAATGTTTGTTTTTATGTGTTAGGTTGGAAAAAAGGAATTTTCAACTTAAGAAATAATGTTCGAGAAATGAAAAAAAGAATGTCTCCATTAAAATTGTTTCTAAATTAACTACTCTACGTACTTTTTATACATGGACAGTATAAAATATAGATAAATATGGTGCTGATATTGTAATTCCATTAATTATATTTATGTTATATTTTCTGCACATCCTTAAGGTTGACTGGCAGAAGATGCTACTTAGCATTAAGTCTGCCTATTCTACCACTTGTTTTTATTGGTCAATAAAGTGTATTAAAAAATAGAAAACTATGTAGGCTCTTATTATTTTTTTTAGCAAAAAAAAATATTTTGTTTTATTGTAGATTCATTTATTGGTTATCATTAGGTACGTTTATCGTGCAAGTATAGTTATGATAGGACAGCGCAGGCTTAGGTAGCGATTGCCCGCATTCAGATTTTATTCTAGGCGGGCGGGAGTGTTTGAACATAGGCCATTCTTGTCAATGTGTGGACGTTGTCTATAAATAACTAGAATAGCGAAACAACCCTTCGTGGTCCCTTGCGGCGGCTCCACTATTCCATATATTTCTTTCTAGCTTATAACAACAGTATCAACGCTAGGCTATGCTTATACATTCCAATTTAGTTCTCAAGGGTATCAATGCATTAATGACCCTCGGAAATGTTAGGAAAGTTTTGAAGGTGGTAGAACCCTTTGTGGTTCGACTACGGCAGCACCTATTTTGGTATTCTGGTTTGAAGGATGTCGTAAGAGTTTTCCTAGGCGTTCCAGTTTAATTCTCAGGCGTAGCGGCGCATCTGTGGCCAACCTCAGGTAGGATCCTATCTGGGGTTCATTACCGATGTCCATGGGCGGCAGTAGCCATTTACTATCAGGTGGATTGCATGCTCGTCGGCTACTCCTATATTATTAAAAAAAGCTATTTTTGTAACCACTTTACTATAAGCGTTGCTTCCCTGCTACTTTCGTAAAAAAAAACAAAAACATTTTCGTTCTCAAAACTTCGTTATTTGACCCCACTGCATCGGATATTATTAGCTTAGCGTTTGCGTAGGCGCAGGTTCTCGGAAAATAAATAAAAAGACTAAACCCGAACTCTGTCAAGTGTCAACCACAATGTCGAGAGCAGTAATACCCTTAAAAGGAGTTTTGACTGCCACTTCAAGATCCAATGGTTTAGAATATAGCCGTGTTGTGTAACCAGTTTAGGCTTTATGTTTCTGGTAATAGATATGAATCAATTTGTTTTGGAAGAGGTTTCTTGCGTGCGGAACTGCAAGGGTTTTCAATATGTGTGTGTAGGAAAATTGGTTTTACTTTTTTGAGAATTACAATAAAATCCGGTGTTACAAAGGAACAAAATTGACGGTTGCTGATACACGGTTACATATTTCCAAATAAGCTATTGTTCAATTTGTAATTTGTAATTTTTTTGTAATTAATCATATAGCACAATTCTCCTCTTAGGGTGAAAGAGGTTTAGGCTATTATCCATCTAATTGGTCAAATGAGAATTGGCAGACTTCACACACCCTTAAGGTTATATCTTTAAAGAACTCCGGTTTATCTCTACGCCTCATTTTCACAAAGAAAAATTGTTGAAAAACATGGATCTGTAATGAACGTGTAGGCAATACATTTTGAAATAACTATATTATTGGCTTAATATCTTTAAAGTTATTGATAACGAGTTCATCAAATATCCGACCAATAGTTTTTTTTTAATAAAAAAAAAACTTTTCCAGTATTCAAATTAACCTTAAACTTAGATGGAACAATAAAAAATAATAACTTGCTTAGTCACGTGGGCGGAGGTGAACGATTCGTCAACGGGGATCATTATCGAGAGGAGCTCAGCAATAGAGCCTTATCTTTGTGTGATGCATTAGTCATTATGCAGATTGTGGTAGGGTTACCACTGAGTATGTATAAAGAGTATAAAAAAGTATATTTATTTATTTCCATTTTATTCAGACATAGTCCATATTTTGTAAGTATAGTGAAATGAAATGAAATAAAATATTTTTTTTTGTATAGGCCAACGACGGCACTTACAAATTGTCAGGTACAATATTTTTCTTAAACTACTACCGGATCGGAACGCGAGTGTTAGTTAATAGTATAGAGTTTCTATATTGTAGATGGTTTTAATAGGTGGTAGAGCTTTTGTGGTTCGACTCGGTAGGCATCACTGCTACACCCATTACTGTCTTATGACAACAGTGTCAAGTGCTGCTGTTTTAGTTTGATGGACGTGGTATGGGACATACACTTATGTAACACATTGAAAATTAGACGAGCTTACCTGTAAGCGAAGTCTGATTAAAATTTTATGAATGGTGATCTGAAATATAATTGAGAATTACAATGTAGTATCCTTCTTCCCACTCGTCGGCATCGCGATTGTTTAGCCTTTTAAAAACAAAAAAAGTTTTAAGACCACTGACACTGCGTATGACAGTGACACTATATTGACAGCTACCTCACTTAATTTAGAGTCTATCATTTCCAACTTAGTCTCCTTGATAATATGCATGCTGTCTATATCTAGGAGACTCTTTTGTTCTTATTGTTGCAGTATGGGTTTTGATTTTGGGAGGGTGGGTAATTATATTTCAGATCACCATTCATAAAATTTTAATCAGACTTCGCTTACAGGTAAGCTCGTCTAATTTTCAATTTTATTTCATGGTGATCTGAAATATAATTGAGAATTACAATGTAGATGTTTAGAGACAACTGCAACAATGGAACATGTAATTAAATTAAAGATTTATTACCATACATATATATTATTATATGGATTTAATTACATTGCTGAATATTTATTCGTTCTGCATCATATGGATGAGATGTTGTGAAATCCATAGTGCTTAGTGAGATTTATTCTCAATAATAAAAAAAAATATATATAAAAATACAATATGAAAATATCATATTAATAAGAATTTTTTCTCTTAATTAGGTATAATTATAAAATATACATAATTATTAGGATTGCTAACTGAATATTTGCTCTTACTGTATAATATGCATGAAATGTTCTGAAACACATAGTACTAAGTGAGATTCCCTCTGAATTAGATGAAATAATATTCAGTGCAATAGTAATGCAATATTTTTCTCTAAATATATTATTACTAAAATTGGCCAACAATAATAATAATAGTAATATTGTTATTTAGTCAGTATTAATAATTATTCAATTCAAGCTTTTGCACCTTGCAAAAGATAAATACATACAAGGTCGAAAATATGTTTTCTACCCTCCATAGTATGTCATAATTATGTGTAGAATGAATTACTTGGTCAATTTTATTGATACAAATAATACTATTTCCTTTGCTATATAGCAATATATGTATAAATATGTTTCATATGTGATGTGCATTATATAATAATGTACTTTTATATAATACTATACTTATATGTACCAGTAGGTATATTGTATGTATTCCAATATTATTAAAATAGGAAGCCATCCCATGTTGAATATTAAGGAATTAATACCATTATTTATTGACAAATTATGATTGGGTATTTGATTTGATCTTGGGATGATATATGCCCCATGTGAGATAAATTTATATTTTATGTTGTAGGTATACCCGGTATAATATTGGGTGTTATACCTTCTTTGTTTCTTTATATTAGTGTGCATGTTCAGGAGGGACATGATCATTCTTAGATCAGTGAAATATTTTAGTTTTATATGACTTCCTGTTTTTGTAGGTATGTATCGGATTTGCAAAAGTTACTTATACTTTTTGCTGTACCATGCTTATGCATGCCCTCTGTAAAGTTACATATCTATATGGTTGGTTGGAAAGCTTACGATGTGTTTCCTTTTGAAATCCAATCTGACTTTCCATCTAACATCTTTTCCTAAAAATGTGTGTAACTATCAGTTATATGTATGTAAAAGTTGATATCAGTTTTCATAGCAGTATTTATGTATATGATTATTTCAAACCCCATTCATGACTAGACCAGAAAAGCTTATCTTTACTCAAAAGTATTTATGCTGGGCATTCCCAGGATTAATTCAGTTTTAATAAGTCAAATATTTTATAACTTCCATGGGGTTCTGGCTTACTTAGCCTGTAATGATTACTAACACAACTGGTTCTAGTTACAGCTCTGACAGTGATAAATTATAAAGTTATTACCCACATTTTTCTCCATCTTAATTCTTTAAGAAAAGGAAAGTAAATAAATCTTCTATATATAATAATTATAATAATAATTTATATATATAATATAGTTTTCTTTGTTCCAGGCAAGATGTCTGCCATGTGTGTCCTATATAGTAACGTTCATCACACATAGGAATTCCTATTAATTCTAGGGATGCTAGATTTACATTTGAAAATTGATTGGACATGCAGCTTACTTTCTTTGTTTTATGTTTTATAAGAGCATCTCGGTATACACACTAGGCATAAAAGACCCAAAGAAGATATCATATTAATGGCTGGCCATTCACATGATATAATAATATTGTTATTACTTTTATATCATTAATGTGTCACATATTACCATGGTGGACATTATTAAATTTCATTATGAAATGATAACAATTTCAGTTTTAGTGTAACTAACATAGACATTATGAAGACTTAAGTGCAATAGCAATTCTCATATTATGCTTGTCTTTATTCCAGGATTAATGGGCTGCTGTGTTATTTGTTGACCTGATGACTGGTGTATGATGCATGTTTCTATATAAACCCGGTGTTGCTAAAGGAAATGTTTAAGCAACAATATAAATAATATATTATTATTTGATTGCATTTTGTAATGTTGGGAGTACCAGGCTTCTGTTGTAGAACATTACATAGGTACTACCAATCTTTAGTCAATTTTTTCATGATGATCAACCTCATATTTTAAGCAGTTATGTACAGTAAAAGTGAAAAATATGTGCAGATATTTAATAGTTAACCGTATGTTTGTGGACTGAACTTCCAAACCTTTAATTATTACTGTATTTATTCCTATTGAGTCACTGAAAGATAAGTGTAACGAAATCCAAAATGTTAATTTTGTATAAATTCTCACATTTGTACATAAAGTTCACTCTTGACATTCACATATTTGCATTTATGTCACATATGCCACATAAATAAGTAATACTAAACAAGGTTTTTGAATTATTTACAAGTATGGACATTTATTATTGTGCACATTTGTATTGTTATAGTATTGCAGGTATTGTTATAGTACCTGGCCTTAGAATAAATCATAAAGGTATTTGTGTCCAAAGACAACTCCAGACTTCTGGATTGATTATCACAGTAAACCAGCGTATTAAATAGATAATTTAAAAACTTCAATTCAAGTTACATCTATATATAATAGAGTTATATATATTATGTAAGCTCAATGACTTTAAGTAGGTACTCTGTACCAGTAGTTAAGTAGTGCATTATAGTTCTGATTGTACTCCTTGATACAAATCTCCTTAGAATAATACCTTAATAATACGAGTATTTCCTGAAATCCGCAATATCTTGAAATACACCTAATCTGGATGTTAGGATATTCATATACCTAGCCCACAAGATATCAAATCAAACAGCTTTATATAGCTGGTAACTGATTAAATTTTATTATACATAATTTGTATATATGTGAGTAAGAGGTACTACAATATAACCCATGTAATATTGTTTACTTTGAGCCATGTATAGGTACCTGTTACTTGCTTATAAAACAGCTGAAATTGAGTAGGAACTATAGAGTATCCATAACAAATCAATGAACTCTGCTCAATTGTGTTGAGGTATTAACACAGAATGCTACTATCAAAGCTAGGACTTCAGACGCTGGATCCAATATATGAGATACTTATAGTATTCTTTCTTCATGTGACTAAAAATATATTGGACAGATATGTGTAAGTATCAATAAGCCGGAGTCTTGTTTGCTTAATCATTGTCCTCCTGAGGTGGTTCTTTTGAGAGAGCATGCCTTCTGTTCTATTTCAGGTTAACATGAAACAGTTGTCATGTATATACACCAGTGTGTATGTGATAATGTGAAGAGCACATCTATTACCATTTGAGATCGAGCATTGGATTAACTAGTATACAAAAATAATTTTGTCATCAATGTTGTAAGATTTTTATCTTATGCCATATATTAAATTTTAATATCATATAACACAATTGCTTTGTGTGGAACGACCAATCTCAACGAATTTCAAATTTGGCAACGGGGTGCTGCATAAAACATTTATGTCACAAATGTCTATTTTAGACATTGTTTTCTGATAAGATAGCTAGTCTTCTATCATTTGTAATGCAGCTAAGTGAGTTTCAATGTCTTCAGTATGATTCCGTTACATGAGCTCATGAGCATCATGCTGTGCGGTGAATCCTGATAAGATTCTTATATGCACGGGGTTATATTTGTTGTGGGTTAGCGCACCAGCAATGTGATGATTCCTATTTTCTGTTCTCCACCATGTATTGCACATATTTTTATCGTGTGTATTGTGGTGGAGCATAAATTACCTATTATGACCTTTATAGGTAGCACTAGTTAAAGTGTTATTCTGAGAAGAGCATCAAAATGTACCAGGTTGATTTCCTCAGTTCTCATTGGAATATGTCATTCATCCAGTTGCTTCACACATACCTCCCAATTTTAGAGAACTCTGATGATATTATTGTATTCACTCGTTGTCCCAGTATGTTGACATAATATTTTCCATTTCTGTTAGGACACTGTTTTGTCATATAGTTACAAATATGTTTTGCTGTTTGCAATAACTCCATGAATGATTCCTGAAATTATAGCTGGTTCTGAAAATTATTTTGTCAGAGTTGGTATAACAGGGTTGGCATAACCTTGTGATGTAGCAGCTCTAGCTTGGTGCTTATAAATCATTCATGCTTTATACTGTGTATTGTTAGTGCAATAGCTAGTGATGGAAGCATTCAAGCCATTTGCCACATATAAATGTTAACGCAGGTATCTCGTACTCAATGGCGAATGAGTGAAACGTTTAGTGTCAACAAAGTAACACTTGGAGTATCTCGTACTCGACGGTTCTGATGCTTTGTATATTCGACCACTTGCCACATAGAAATGTTAGCGCGAGTATCTCGTACTCAATGGCGAATGAGTGAAACATTTAGTGTCAACCAAGTAACACTTGGAGTATCTCGTACTCGATGGTTCTGATGCTTTGTATATTCGACCACTTGCCACATAGAAATGTTAGCGCGAGTATCTCGTACTCAATGGCGAATGAGTGAACCGTTTAGTGTCAACAAAGTAACACTAGGAGTATCTCGTACTCGACGGTTGTGACTCTTTGAATATTCGAACATTTGTCACATATAAATGTTAGGGCCAGCATCTCGTGCTTAATGGTGAACATGGGAACCATTTAGTGTCGACAAAGCGACGCTACGAGTATCTCGTACTCGGGTGGGTGGTACTCGTGGCTCGGGTGCATTTTATATTTGGACCATTAATTGCTAAATTATATGCATAAAAATGCAAGCATCTTACGGTTAATGGCGAATATGAACACCGTTTGGTGTCTGTAACGTGCAAGAGCGAGATTGGCGTACGTGAATAGTTTTGAAGTTGTAGATACGAGAAAGTTTTTCAAACAATATAGTTTCTTTCTGAGCATATGTTAGTTATTTAGGCATTTTTATAGTTGTGCACACATAACTGTAAAAAATGAATACATTATTTTCTTACATACCTGGTAAGTGATTTGTACATAACCTATGAACCGGTGATCCAATCCGAGGAATTGCTTCGTAAATTCTTGCTACTGCGACCACAACTACGCGGACGTGATTCTTCATTCCTAGTTTCCATTTTTTCACTAGTTTTGCTTCACTATACACGTTTAACAAAAATTTGAAAAAATAATATCACGATGCCTTGGAAGCGCGAAAAAGAAGTGAGGTAGCTGTCAATATAGTGTCACTGTCATACGCAGTGTCAGTGGTCTTAAAACTTTTTTTGTTTTTAAAAGGCTAAACAATCGCGATGCCGACGAGTGGGAAGAAGGATACTACATTGTAATTCTCAATTATATTTCAGATCACCATGAAATAAAATTCTAATTTATCAACTGTGGCCGACTTCAGATTGCACTCTTAACGAATCTGAGGTTGATAATAAATGTTCATGAGCGGCAGTAACCAGTTAACATGAATTGCATGTTTATTTCCGATTTTTTTATTTTAAATGCGGAATTAAATCAATAAACATTTCTGGGATGGTTATATTTTTTACTTTTTCTCTATTTTTTCTTTTTTGTCTTTTTTTTGTTTTTATTTCTTCTTTTTTCAGAGGACGTAATAGTTTGTGTTGTGACGCATATGTTTTCTATTCCCTACAATTGGTTCGTTTAAAATATGAAAAATATCTTAAGTTGCATTATAAGTAATTTTCTCCAAATTATTGTACCATTAGTACTTCAGTAATTAAAATAGCAAAGCATAAATAAAGCACACATTTTGAGACACATTTGAACCCTATTTATAATAAATATCAACAAAGTTATGTACTTATAAAGGAAAGGTTATTAACATTTTTAGAACATTTACTTTAACGATATTAATTTGCATACCAAAAGCGGCTGTGTTAGTACCATTAGTTTAATAATATACAGTCGGCTCCAGTAGTAGATGAGCAGATCAAATAAACATTTTTTTTCATGATATAGGAGTAGTAGACGAGCATGCGGTCCACCTGATGGTAAATGGGTACTGCCACCCATGGATATCTGTAATCAATCCCAAATAAGATTAGATATTTCTACCTGAGGTCGGACACCGCTACCCCTGAGGACTAAGGTGGAACGCCTCGGAAAAGTATGTCTCCCTTATCACGCCTTTCAAACCAGAACACAGCAGTGTTTAACACTGTTGTTATGGGAAGGGTTCTGCCACCTTCAGATATCGTAATGTGTTAAGTAAAATTAGGTGAACACTAAGGCTGGCCATACATGGACTGCTCGAGTAGTTACCCCGTTATCAACATACACGAACCGCTCTTGCAGTCAGAGTCAACAGCTTGAAGCTGCTATTAATAACTCATTGAGCAGTTAAGCTAACTGCTCGAGGAATTCAATTTCATAAATCAGTAGCATCATGGATTTTGAAGAAGTAGCACTTCTGCTGCTTTTGCTCATACGACGACGACGGCGGCGCAGAAATAGAAAATTGTGGGTTCATCCAATATTGGAAACACGAAACTATAATGGAGAATTTAATCACTTGTTTTTGGAACTAAGACATGACGAAGAAAAGTTTTTTAATTATTTTACAATGTCAATCTCATCTTTTGACGAATTGTCAAAATACTCAAAGAATACTCAAAGAAAAAATTAAACGTGAAGAAACGGGCTGAGGTAACTGCGCGAGAGCAGTCCACTCCTCGAGCAGTCAGTGTATGGCTGGCGACTGCTTGACCGCAAGATGAAAAATCACCGTGCTGCCAACCGCCTCAAGCAGTTGCAACTGCTCGAGCGGTTCGTGTATGTACGTACTTACAAGCCTGAAGTTCACTATGCAGTCGCAGCTTGAAGCATTCGATACTGGCTGCTCCAAGCTACTCGTGTATGGCCGGCCTTATGCTTCAAAAGTAGCTGAACACCGTATATGCAAAATATCTAACGTCACTAATATGATATGCTACTGTTCAGGTATTTATGAAACTTTAAGACGTTCATCTAATTATGTAGTTCAGCTACTTATGAACGCTTTTGAAGTCATCTGTTCATCTACTTTTGGAGCTGACTGTACATACCGTTTTGTGGGCAGTTTGTTAATATGTCACTTACCCGAAATAACCGTTATAGGATTTGAAAGGAAAATCATTTATTTTAGTGATATTTTCTTGGAATGAGTATATTAGATTGAGTTCAATATGAGTAATGGTTACTACGTTATTGTATTTTTAAACAAAAACATTTGAAGGTGGTAAAAATCTTTGTGCTACCGCTCTGAAGGCCCCAACGCTACACATATTTCTGCCTTATTTTAGCAGTGTTCCGGTTTAAAGTTTATTGGGGAATACATACTTATCCAAGTCGTTTTAACTTACGCCCGTTATTAATAACCAATCTGTCCAGTTATTATTTACCAAAGATTGAAATTTGAAAAAATGTAGTATGAAGTAATTTTCAATTTATCGATCATTGGTAGATAAAATATTAAATATAAAATACTACCTGACCCGGCAAACTTTGTACCGCCTCAAAATCTAATCAAATCTTTATCAAATATATTTCATATAAAATATAGCCTATGTTACTCGTGGATAATGTAGCTTTCGAATGGTAAAATAATTTTTAAAATCGGTCCAGTAGTTTTTGAATGAATAGGCATTACAACCAAACATGCAAACAAAGTTTTCCTTTTTATAATATTAGTGAAGATATAATAGGCGTTAGTCTTCAGGGGTAGAAACACATCTGTGGCATTTCTCAATTTGATTACAGATGTTTGGGCTGCGGTTGCCACTTACTATCAAGTAGGCTGTAGCATACAGTTTGCTACTTCTATAAAACTTACAGGAAATATAAAACTTTTATTATTCATGTTAAAATGCATTAAGTAAAAATGTATGTATGTAAATTGCACTTTGTGTGTTTTATTATTAATGTTAAAATGCATAAAGTTAAAATGTTTTGTTTTATTAATTTACAGCTGAAGACATCCACGGATGACGTCCACGTCGACGGTACTGTGGACCGGGACGCTCCTCCAGCCAACGGGTCCATCTTCACCATGACACTGAAGAATAACCATTTGATTGTGGAAACCGAGGAGAGAAATGTAAGTAGAATAGAATTTTGTGCTGTTAGGCTCATTAAAAATATTTCTTTATATTCTTCTAAACTCAATTCAACTTGGTTCATTATCATTGCTGCTCCACCTTCTAACAAGTAAGAATTGTCGCGTCGATTCTTCTCTTCCTTCTTTATAACATTTGTTTGTATATTGTTGGTATTAAAGTCACACATCAAAGTATCAGGCTTACAATTTAACTTAACGACGTACTAGCAGTATTGAAATTTCTAGTTGGTAAAAATAGGTTCTACGAGTAGGTGCCCTTTGACTTCGTAAATACTTTATTTTATTACTGTACATAAAAATGCTTAACTTACATTCCAGGATATCACGAAGAATGGACGTGAAACAAAGATGAAGTATTCTCCTGACAATGACGGCATATTTGTAGTCGAGGTGCAGCAATCAGCTGCTTACAGACCTAACAATAAGGCCATACACAACTCACCACCTCACGACCCACAAATATCTACAAACCAAGCGCTTATTCACCGTGTCCCAGAGGAGATAGAAAAGAAAATCATAGAAGAAGACAGTGAAAGAAGTAGCATGAAGTTCGATAAGCAAGCTTTGGCCCTTTCGAGCACAGGGCTATCAATTTCAGATCTCAGCATGTCTTCGATCGGCTCTCATAATGTCAGCTATTCTTACAGTAGCCAAATGGGATACGAGCAGGGTCCCTTCGGATATCCTATATATGCAGGATACAACGTATCTAAGGAGGATGTGGGTGACGGAATAATACACGATAATTCCCAGGAACCACTTATCGGGAAAACTCCAACTGATCCCGACAGACCTGTAATCACTGCAGCTATTTTCAAACAAGACTCCATTATAGGTAATGATATTCTTCAAGGACCTGGGTATTGCATTGAAGGTTCTAGCGATGGTCCCTTACTTTCTGATATGCAAGCACGAGAGTACAGTCTCCAGCATATACGTGACCAGAGGGACAGGAAAATGGAGAACGGCGTGGCTGTACCCATAACTGACAAAGTAGATCATTCGACGAAAAGCTTTAGCAGAGCAGATAGTTTGCCGTTACGGTTAGAAGATGACGTGGGTTCAGTCGATGTTAAGGCAATGGAGACGATCAACGAAGATGTACCTTCGAAGGATAATCTCAAAGGTAAGAGAGCATCTCTTCCCGTAATACGAACGGATATGTACGAATCTGTGAAAGAGGTTATTCAAACTGGATCGCCGAAGTTTGAGAAGTTAAGGAATGAGATGTCGCCAGGGGAGAGTAGCTATGATAGTCCACCAATGATCACAATCACGGAAGAGAGTGAATCTGGGAAATCTGACAGCACCAGTTAATTTGTGGATATCTCAATTTTATTGTACATAGTAAGTAAATGTGATTTGGGAAGATTAGGGGGGTTAGGCGGGTTTTAAATATGGTGCCAGAATTTAAAAACGGTACAGTATTATCAGTTATCGAGTTATCAGTATTAACGATATCAGTATTATTTATGTAGCTTAAATAAAATTTATTTTTATTCCTATGTATATGTTGCCAATGTCTTCAGGACTTGTACTTTGGATCTGGCATCAATTTGACTATTAGCGATAATTTTGTAAAGTTTCCTTAGTCAAGTAGTTAACGATAATGCTAAGCTTCGTTGTAAGTTCTGTTGTCTGTCGTTTCGTTCAAGTTTATTGTTGTTGTCTAGATATTCTAATGTAGTTCTACTTATGTGTTTAACGTTGGTCTTTTTTATCTCTATTACTGTAGGATTTAGGTAGATATCGTATATGTGATGCTTGCCAACTTTACTATTTAAAATTTTGTGTTTATCCATTTGAATGTTTGTAACGCCATCTATTGTCGATCTGAGAAAGTAGAAGTAGTAGGAGTTTGTTAAAAAGTGCATTGCATTTTTCTAGGAGATACTACGTGAACGATTTAACATTGATTGTTTGTCCAAAAATATTTGTGACAAAAGTAATTTTGACGGCTAAAAGCTGTAATTTATGTGTTTGACAATGTATTATTTTTGTCATAATTCCTCAAAATTACAGAAGTTGGCAAGCATTTTTTCTTTCACCTTAAACTTAGAACCGGCGGTGATTAACAATTGCTGTCGGTGGTTATAGACTATACAATTCGATTTAT
Source organism: Epargyreus clarus (assembly GCF_041222505.1). NCBI lineage: Eukaryota > Metazoa > Arthropoda > Insecta > Lepidoptera > Hesperiidae > Epargyreus > Epargyreus clarus. Next base: position 14,811,746 of record NW_027332212.1, read on the forward strand.
TTTAACACTAATGTGTTCAAAGACGAAATAATCTCGAAATGTGCACTTTTTAAGATTTAAATGGTAACAAATAGCCAATTAATTTTCGTAGTCAACTCCAAATGAATTATAGGTACATGAAGTTGTTCAAAGATAGATTTGATCTGAAGATGAAGTTGGAATAGCTTGACCCCTAACCTTTTTAATTGTATTTTTAGTTATTAACAGTAAATTGTAGGAGTGTTAAATTTGAGAGAATTCAGATAGGTCTACTATAAATCGAATTGTATTTTTAATAATCAAGACATTAATTGTTTAATCAACGGAAGAAAACTCGTAGATATCGTAAGCTGAATGAGTCATTGCTGTGAGTCTAGAGCAAGCTTTGAGTGGAATTTATATCATGTTCCTAGTAAGTAAGTCGTTTTAGGGCCTACGTGACATACCTTTTCAATACTCTACTTATATTGTAACATCTAATGTCATCCAATTACAAGTGGATGGTACTTGTTTTTTGTAGATTTTTTCATGTAACAACAGGAAAATATCTAGAAACAATGATATTTTATTGTAATTAGGCCAGTGTTATTTTTAAGCAAAGGTGGGAGTGCGAATTCATCCTGTTTTTGGTTAAAATACTTCCTGTCTTACGAAGAGCGGATGGCTATTAAATTATTTTTTATTAAATTTTGATGACCTCACAATTTTCTTTACCAAAATAAAATTATTTTGTATTTAGAGTCTGTATGTAAATTTTAAAAGTCCACCTATAAACAGGTGGTTCGTTTTTCGAAAAAAAAAAAAAAACGGGGAAAGCCAAGTATTTCATAAAAGATATTTATAAATAAGTACATGTAGCTAAAGATCTTTAAGACGATACGTTTTTAAGAAGTTATTCACTTGTAATGGATGGAATCAGTAATTAATCATCTTTGTTCACCAAGAAAGATCTATTCAAACCAACGAAAAAGAAATCAGTAGTAAGGTTTTTTAAAATTCATCCCCTAAAGGGTTAGAAGGATAAAACTTGTAATGAAGTCGGTTAAAAAGGAACTGTAGCCTTTAGACATAAATATCAAATAACTTACCGATTTATTTTTTGGAATATATACTTCATGCATTTTCAAGTGTATCATTTTTCGAACTTCAGCAAAATTGTCAATTATTATCTCGAATTCTCTTATGGTCTATCTATCTATTTATCTATAATCTATTTTTTATTCTTTTCATTATATTGGTTTGATTAGATCTACCAATTTAATAAAACTGTCATCCATCATCACTTATTTCGAATATATTAACATATGAGTAAATCTTCTTGTAAATATTCAAATTATCGAATCTATTTCATAGTGTCGTGGCCAAAATAGAATTAGTTTAGTATTAAGGACCTATTTGAATGGTTAACAATAATTGTAATTGCTTATACATTACAAGTTAAATATTACTCTCATACCCTATTAAAATACGTAATAATGTATTCAATTTTGAAGCAAGTGAGCATTAAAATGGATTTCGAATTACATCCCCTGAAGGGGTACTCAAACTCAAACATTGCAATACTCAGCTAAATATATTAAGTTAACTCTTAATGTTCAAATAATTTTGAACTACTTATGGTCTAAGATCCCAGTTTTTAGAAAGAATAAATCATATTCTGGATTGAAATTTGTTAGTCAACCCATTTGCAATATACTTTTTGACGTATTTAATTTGATATAAAAAACGTTTCATCCATTAAGTAGCTCGGCGCATTAATGATAATTAAAATCGATACGAGGGCTTCAGGCTCGAAATTATGAAATTAGAATAATTGTTAACCCTTCAATATACGATTACACCAATTTCGCTATAGCGTATTAAAATTTATGATAATTAATTTGTTATGTTTATAATAAAGTTATGGTAAATTATGTGGCGAGGAACATGAGGTTGGGCGCTTGTAATGTACAAATATATTAATTTATTTATTATATAATGCATAATAAATATATTTTATAATAATTATTAAAACATTCATTTTCATTTCGTATTTTTCATCTTACTTAAATTAAATAAATAATAGATGGTATTTTTTCTATACTTTCGTTTATTAAATTTAATGACTATTTTCTAGTATGTACCTATTGATTGTTTTATATACATAAGCCCTTTAGAAGTACCTTCATAATAGGAACAGGCTTTTCCTAAGTTTGTTCTTTGTTTTATTAATAAATAATTCACAAATCTAATATTTTACTTTATATGTAAAAGATAATTGTAATGATATAATGAATCTATGTATGTATGTGCATTTATTAAATTACTTTCGCCCAATCTCCTTAAAAGTAATAAAGGCCAATTATGAATATTTTATTCGATCTTACGTTAATAATTTATTATAATAAGTAAAATATAGCTTTAAAGCTTATATAATTTAATTTTCAAAAATCCAAAGAGTTTTCCGTTCGAAATAGCGTTGATTTTGAATTGCCGTCCTAAATTAAAATGTGCCAAGCAAAAAGAAAGAAAAAACTATGTCTAAATGTCTAAATATTATTATAAATTCTCTATCGGTGTTTGTACAGTGCAACTGATTTTGTTTTTCGAAAAATTTCGATTTAGGTATAATTAATTATGGGTAATAAAGATTCTATGATTACGATTTATTTTATTCGCATGAGTTTGATTTGTGTTTACTTTTGTAAGTAAAGTAATTTGCGGATTGCATCTGAGTTTTATTTTAAACCCTTATCATACTCTCATTGCAAAGTAGATATATCTTAAATTTAAAGGTGTTTTAGGACATGTGATTACTACTTTTTGAACACCTGTGAAAACCTTTAATAACAATAGTCTTGTTCAACCAGAATTACAGATGTATGTATCATCTCTGAGGAATTACACTTAGTTGGATAAAGTCAACATTTCTATGTTCTAGACATTATATTTCAAAACAGAATAGAGTAGTGACACTCTCATCATCATCATCAACCCTTTATTGTCCCACTACTGGGCACGGGCATCCTTTCAGAATGAGAAGGATTATGCCATAGTCCACCGCGCTGGCCAAGTGCGTATTGGTGGACTTCACATCCCTTTGAGATTTTTTATTTTAATAAACTCTTAGGAATGCAGGTTTCCTCACGATGTTTTCCTTCACCGTTTTAGCAAGTGATAATTAATTTCTAAAAGTGAAACTCTACTTAAAATAAAAAACGGCGAACATTATACTGGTATAACTTTCGGGTTAAATCTCTATCCTGTCGGACATACTCGTAATATAAATAAATAAAAACATGTAAAATTTGATTTAGATTCCGATTTTTATAGCATAATTTGTAGATTAATAAAGTCAAAGATCTTTGAAGATAATTGGGTAATCTTAAGAAAATTATCCACTGATACCCTCACGGCTCCCCCTAGTGTGGTAGATTATTATCACTAAATTCTTAAGCTCTCCTCGAAGGACAATGCCATAGTAATTTATTAACAAAGGTGTAAAAACTTCCTTGAAAGTTCCTAAAATCGCTTTTCTACTATTATTCACTAGATGGCGTGCATGTCGATTTAAACAACGCCCTCTCTGGGGTGGTTGAAGTACTAAATTGTTTAAAGCCACATCAGATCGGGAAAGCTTTTTTATGAGCTCATCTAGTACGACTTTTATCAACCTAACATCGTTTAAAGTTTCATAGAAATTCACTAGATGGCATTATTTCTTAATAATTTGAACTATTTATTATAATAAAATGAAATATGATAGTGAGTTTCTTATTATTATATAAAAACGTGTATTTTTAACATTATTACGATAGTTATGCAAATGTTGATTAATTTGAAATAGTTCATCGTACTTTTAGAGTAACTAATATCGTAAAGACACTTACAATGCCGTAATTAGAAAATAATCGAAAAAACGGGCTAATTATGAAAACTGCTGTACCCTGATGGGACTAACACGAAAGTTCTTAAAACTTCTCGTTCTTTATGAATATTATTAAGTATGCCGATCAAATTAACTTTATTTTAAATAGTTGTTACAATAATAAATACAACAAAAACATTATAATAATTAAAATAATAACAATGAAATAATATCACCATATTTTAAATTAAATATAAAAAGCTCATCTTAATTGCTGTCCTTAGAAAAAATATCTTTTATCAGTCTATTGGGCACCTACGCTTACGTTTTCCCATACCTATGCATACCTACTCGTATATCTAATAGCCCCTACCATCAAATAACCCATAGACAACTCAAATACTTTAGACGATTTCGTCACCAAATGGACTTAAGAAAATGTAGACTTTAATTTCCTAATTATTCTTTTTTTTCTTATCTTCTTATTAAATGTTTACACTCTTTCAAATTTCTGTTTCTTTGGAATTTTTAAAAACTTATTTTATTCATTCGTAATCTAAAAGTTGTCAATAGTCTGTAGAAAATTACGTAAATGAAAGATATAATAATGAAAGTACAATAAAGTTAGGCTGAAAGGCAAAAATCCAAGGCCGTAAAACACCATTTAAAAAAAAAACGTAAATGAAATTAAATAATTTGGAAGAGAGAACACGCGTAATATCAGAGTTCTAAGTTTATACTAAGTAGATACCTACTATCTAGATTTTGACGTGACAACGTCTTAAATTAGGTTGCGGCTGGGAGTCACTTATGAAAAAGTGTAACGCCCGGTAACGTTACGATGAGTCACCGAACGAGAGAGAGGCCCGCCGAATGCCTTGCGTCTCTCTCCCACTCAACTATGATCGGTCTGCCGCGCGCGCAGCACTAGAGAATTAGGCGCATTGAATCGGCGCATGCTTGTGTCTCTGTCTTTGTCTTTCTCGAACGTTCTTGGCTTTGGAAAAACAAGAAAGCGTCACAATACAAGTTCACACGTGTGGTTAAAGTATCGTCAGCTGTGTCTGTAGTGAAAATATGGAGTGCTTAGATTCGTCATTTATCATTTACAACAACTACAACAATAAAGGTAAATAATTGTACACTGATATTTCATTATCGTAAACTATGATTGATTGATTAATTGTTAGATTGACACAAAAGTTGAGAAACTGAGTTTATAGGTTATGTCATACTATTGATAAATGTTGATAGTGTTAAGTAAATTATTAGTTTAAAATTAATTAATAAATTAATTATTATTTTACAAATTTCTTTTGAAAAATGCAACCATTCCATCAGTATTTTCATATGACGTTGTCACGTTCAACTATCGTCAGTAAACCGACTTTACAGACAACCGATTTTTTTTCTGTTCCGTACCTACTATAATAAAATTATACTTTTCCATACAATATTTTGACAGGTAATGCTAGATATAAATACGCCATATTACAGTACATCTTGTCTACCAAGGTCATAGATTAGTAAAGATACTTCGCCGCCTTGAAATTGAATGAAGCCACAAACGGCTTATTAGCAAGTTCTTTTTTTTTTAATTCTTGACAAATAAAAACATTTTTAAAGATAATTTACGAATAAATTACTAATACTGCGTAATTTACATAATAAATAAATAATTATTTCAAATATTTTAGGGACATCTTAGCACGGAGACGTGGCAAAACTTTTTTACGCATCTATTTTAATTCTCAAAACTGGGTACATTTTCTTGTTAGGAGTGAGCAATCTTAACTAATCTATGGTCATATCATAGTGAATAGTTCCATACTTAGTCATAATGATATCTCAGTGTAAATGACGCAACACACTCTCAACTTGCAAATAAAGGCGTGGAACTACCCTCATCTCCGCTATTGATTCACTGCGGATAATTGAGTACACGCGTGTCTCCCCCTCATTTGATTACAAGGGAAAAAGCGACGAAAAATCGAGAGGATGCAGTAATCGCCCGTCGCTATAGCAACCGATATTAACGGGGGGAAGCGGTGGCCACCCGTCTGTGGCGTGGAGACTTGTCCGGGTTTGTGTTCGGATTTTTAATTAGTGTTTATTTGTAATATGTGTTTTTGTGTTTGTGTGTGTGTCTGAAGATTGTGTTTGTGTTATGCTTGTGGATTTGTCAGGTTTCAAGTTTTTGCTATAAGGGTAAGTATGTGTATTTTAAAAGTATATATAGTGGAAAATATGGTAGGTCATTGCAAGTTAATGTCAGATTGGGGTTCTTTCATTTCTTTGTTTATTTTATCGTGTATTGTGTTTAAATAATTACGTTTCATAAAAAGCAGTTATCACAGGCTGCTTTGCTTTTTGTTAAGATTGCATTTGAACTGAACATAATCTTCTGTGATTGGTGAAATCCTGTGAGTCATTTCAAATGCATAAAAAATTGCTTAAATGAGTGCGTCTCATGAAATTGCACCGAGACTACAAATGATGTCTAAAAAAATATTTTATTAATTCTGCTCCTAACGGCTAAATAGTGGATGGGAGCTTATAAATATAAATATAATTCGTTAAGTTACTGCGCTTGAAAACTTGAAGCTTGTTGTTTTAAAGGTGGTAGAACCCTTTACGGTTCGACTCCGACGGCACCACCGCCACACCTATTTCTACCTAATAACAGCAGTGTTAGGCGCTGCTGTGTTCAGGTTTGAAGGGTGTGGTAAGGGAGACAGACTTTTCGGAGGCGTTCCAGCTTAGTCCTCAGGGGTAGCGGCGCATCTGTGGCCGACCTCAGATAAGAATATCTAATCCTATCTGGGGTTGATTATAAATGTCCATGGGCGGCAGTAGCCACTTACCATCAGGTGAACTGCATGCTCGTCTGCTACTCCTATATTATAAAAAAAAAACTAGTTGCTAATGATTTGTAAACCACCTCGGTTATCGAGATTTTTTTTAAAACAAAACAGACAAAACTTAATAAGAACTTCTTGTCAGCCTATGATTTTAAAATATCTGCGCTAGGTATTTGTATGATATTACTATCATTTCTTACGATTACTTAGCCATTAATGCAACATCATGTAACCTAACCTAAAATTAAAACAACATACCTACTTAGTTCACCAATTCCCTACTTTACGTAATGATGTCCGTCCCAAAAACATGGTCACGTGACGTGTAACACATAAATAGATTCGCGCATTATACATCCGATTCCACACGCACCCCTGCCCCCACATTTTTGTGCCGCGCTAAAAAGCCTAAAACCACCCTCAGCCCAGTTTAAACAACCCCCTCTCATGCAGATTAGCTAAAACTACGCATTTTTTACCCCACTCCATCGGGGGTGCTTTTTTCTCATTTCGCTCTTCTAACTACCGAAATGTGTGCCGTGGGAGGGTTCGGGTATGCTACGGAAAAGTTGAGTTTTAAATATGTCCAAAGGCTCGCATTAAAATGGTTTACGAAATACAAATCATTAGTGGAACCCTTTTCGGTTTGTCCGCGCGCTGAATATTTTTACGAGTTCTCTGTAATGTTTCAGGTTTAGGCGTTTGCGGGTTAAATGTGGACTGATGTGAGGGTTTTGGAGATGCTTCAACATCTTTATAAAATGTAAGCTTTTTTGTTTAATGTTGATAGAGCGTCTTCGTTCAGAATTTCTCAATGTGAACGAAGACCCTTCTGCACGACTATGCTGATTGAATTTCTGTAAGTTATATATCATCAAGTACTTTTAGGTATGTAGGTTTTTTCTTTAACATCAAATTAAGGTTAATGAGGCGATTTTTCATATGATCATTATATGAAAAATAACAATATAATGTCAGGGATTCAAACCTGAGACATTTGTTATCAGCGTCGAAGGTCTTAAATGTATACTATAAGGTTATTTTAGCTACTATAAAATTCAAGATAAATATAGTTGTACAAATAACTCCTATAAAAATTGATTGAGTTTAGTGACGATTTGGCTTTATTCGAGACTTCATTAATTTCGAGAAAAATGCTAAGGGTCCTTATCCAATATTAAGGGAGATTGCAGGGCTATTTTTTGGCAGAGTTACGCAGCTCTTTATCTCATAATATCAAATGAGTTGTGGAGATTTAATGAGATAAAGTAATATTTAAGTTCAAGACTGGAAAATAGTCGGAGTAATTATTTTATGATCATGACTTTCGTTTCAAAGAACCTTTCATTATAGTTGTTGCTGCAATTCCGTTTTGAAGGGTGTGGTAATGGAGACATACTGTTCCGAGGCGTTCCAGCTTAGTCCTCAGGGGTAGCGGCGCATCTATGGCCGACCTCAGGTAGGAATATCTAATCCTATCTGTGGTTGATTACAGATGTCCATGGGCGGCAGTAGCTTACCATCAGGTGAACTGCATGCTCGTCTGCTACTCCTATATTATAAAAAAAATCTTAAAGTTGCCAAAATTGATTTTTTCATTATTTTTGAACACCATTAAGTAACGAAGGGTGAACTTAATGTCTGATGGCATTTCTGACACCACTCGCTTAATTATCAACCGTAATAAAATAAGAATAGCTATGATCGGAATGTTTTAGCACCTTTGATTTTAGATGAATTTGCAATAGTTTTAACAATAAATACTTATAGTGCGCGTAAAACTGCTTGTCCGCTCTGAATATAGAAAATCGCGTCGCCATAGCAAATTGTATGATTACACCTGCTCGCAACAACTAGAATACTAGCAGTTTGGCGCGGACTATACCAAATTGAACCCCTTTAAAACCCTTTTGAACGAGAGTCAGTATAATATACTTCAATGCTTGTTGTTGTATTAAGTTTGAGTTATAGAAATGTTTATATTAACAACATTACGATTTTTGTTGTTTATACTCAAAACAATTTCATGTTGCTAACGAATTTAAAAAAAGAATAACATACTCTCCATTTTCTCTCCCTTGTTCTTTCACCAATTTCTTCTCCAAGTGTCATCTAAAATAGTCAAAAGAAATGTAATAGCTACATATTCTGCCAGTTTTATTTTTAAAACAAGTTTTTATATTTCGAGTGTAAAAATCAATAAGTAGCCGTAAGGTACACTAAACTGAAGCACGTATAATTTTATCAGCAACATCAACCGGGATAGCCTTAAACAATGAGTTACAACCTCCGCATGCGCGGGTCGGAAGGGCGTTATTATTTCTCGATTTATTAGTTCAACCCGAAAATCCCTCTAATTCCTACAGGAGCGCTATGTATGCGTTTTATTTCTAAAACGATTTTAGATAGGGGTCGGCACGGACAGCGCGGTGGTCCAATCATGAGTTTCGAGCGGATGAGGGCCGTGTAACGCTATTTTGTTCAAGTGAGATGTCTCACTCTTTTATATTAAAAAAATCTCTCCCTCTAGCTTTCGCCTTCGCCCTGTGAAATGTAATTGAAAAATGCTAGAGAAAATATTTATATCATTTAAAAGACAATATCTTAGTAATAAAGCATTGAACAAACTACTGCTTAAAAATAATAAGCTCGGTGTGAAAACTTCATATTTTTTGTCCTGGTATTTTTAATCTCCAAATAGAAATATGTGTAGGTATTCATGTGAGTAAATGCCATTTGCATTTTGAATACAAGCAGGTATATGAGACCCCATTGCGCCTTCTCTAATACGGTCCCATTGATATTTGATGTTACTTCAAAGTACGTGTTTCTGCGCTATAACATAGACATAGAATAAAGAAATTATATGTTTACTATAAATGAAAAAAAAAACCGAACCAAATATTTAGCTGTTACCACCAAATAGAGCAAAATATTGAATATTGGAGGAAAGTTATTAGAAATTACTCATTTTATGCCACATAGAAACAATAACCAGAAAAAGAATGAATTTAGGACCAGCCTTTTAGAATACATGCATCTATGTTACATATAATCGCTCTCCTTAGCTTAAGCCTTAACCATTTGTCGTAAAAGAAGAAATGCATTTCAGTGACCGCTTAACATCCAGTGAAATACATGTCGACATTTGCTACTTTTCTATACGATCTAAATCTAACCCGCTTACGCTCGTACCTTGGGCCGATGGTCTGCGGCTCAATATGTTGGAGTCGATGTCGCCCCGAGGCGTCGTTACAAGCGGCAATAATGTTTTTTTCGACATTCCTCCAACGATCTATCGTAAGTGAATCTATAAGCACAAGAGGGCTCTGTTGTTGTAGAATAAAATAATAATCGAAGCGAGTAGCGGTCCTCGAGGAAAAATAACTGGAAATATCCGGAAAATAACTAGTGATTTCACATTCAGGCAGCAACAGGTTATATTTCTGAGAAAACTTGCGAGGGGTAAGCGGGAGTAAAATGTCTTTGAACGTATTTTATACGTACGAGATGTTCGAGATTTTGTCATATTTGTATGTCGTCATGTCGCTTGGTAAGGGATGTTTTCGACATATTTATGTGATCACGATGTTAAATGCGTGGAAATCTCTATGATTTTTCTGAGGAAGAGGTGACTGGTGAGGAGGAGACTACTGTCCACATCTATCTTTTACAACAGTACCAAGTGCTGCTGTGTTCTGGTTTGAATAAAGTGTTAGTGGAGGATTCGTTCACATTTACGTGGCGTTCCATCTTAGTCATCAGTGGTAATAATGATCTAGTGAGTACAGGGAGAAGTACAAACATATACAAAACTGATGACAAATATTTCTAGGCTGCAGAGGCCACTTACTATCCAGTAGACTATATGTTCTTTGTTACTTAAATTTTAATTTTATAAAAATTGGGTCAACATATCAGCATATAAAAATTGATTAGTATATTCTTAGATACATCCGTTAAAATATAAATATTTCCGGGTTAGAAATCCGGGGTGTATTGTAATCATTATGACAGGCCTATTACTGTCCCACGGGTGGGTATATGAAGGGTTGGAGGGTTAAAGCCACTCACGACACAGAGATTTTTGGAATGTAAAATATAAATCAGTTTTATTGATCGAATTTTAAATAGTCAGACTATTTTTTATGTCACTTGTTTGTTTGTTGACGACCCGCGCAGAGGGTCCCGGGTTCAATTCCCGGCCAGACAGATTTCTAAATGATGAATTTACATTTCTGTTTCTGGGTCTGGGTGTTTGTGTATTTGTCTCTGTGTGTGTCCATAGTACCCATGATACAGGGAATCCTAGTGTGGGGCTGTGAGTGTAGAAAGCGTTTAAAGCGTTTATTTTTACCTATACCAGCACATCACTAGTAAATGCTGCGTCTTTTATTAGTCACAAAAAGTTATTGTTTAGTTAAAAAAATAAATTATTGTCCTAAAAAAAACTGTAACAAAAAGCCGATTAAAAGCGTTTGGCATTTACACGCTAATATATTCAAAGTCCAGAATTACACACAGGAGTTACAAAACTGATGATTACTAAGGTCCACAAGGTCCGCAAGTATAAAATGTTTAGTCCGACACATAATGAGCGGGCACAGTACATGTTTATGTAAATAGAAGACGATACATATAAAGTAGGGAGGTGGAGGCCTAACTTTTCACTTTAAAGGGGTTTTTTCGATGGACCGGTGAGGGTGGCCCCCTGGGGGGTAGGGCCGCGGTCGCCCGAACAAATACGTGAAAGTACGGACGGCGCTAATTCGATTCTCTGTACATAATACAAGTCTACGTAATATGTAATGATTCGCCCGCTATGTCTATGTACGAATGGTTGTCTGTTTGTTTGTAAAATTGTTTTGAACTTGAGTTTATTAAAATGCATTAATTCGTTATTTTTTAAGAAATGTATGTTCCAATCAGCTATACTCATATTTTATCCTAACTCGTACTTTTAGAGATTGAGTGTTGACACTAAGTACATGGTTATTTTGAAGAAATATAAGTTGTAAACAGGTATGTTATACAGTTGGCGATCAGAGGTCACTGCCCATGAATGATCTCAAAGATTGAAGTTAGTTACAATTGTGTTATGAAGAACGAAGTTCGATCGCATCCTGGATATTAACCACACCCTATAAACGAAAACATAGCAGCGCTTAACACTCACTCTTAGAAAAGAAGTACCTATGGTTGTAGTGTGGTACATTCGCATTTTATTTTAGAGTAATTCTTTTTTTTAGGTAACGCTCCAATATCACTGCTTTCCTTGGATATGGGAGGTCATGGCAGTTATCAAATTCCTAGATGTTGCACATCGTCGAGAACTCAGGTATGTCCTTCTTTGATGTATCTTGAAATGAAATTGTATGATTTTAGGTCTGTGGTTTATCCGTAATATTTTTTTTAACTCTAGTGTGCTTTGAGTGCCGTACGCTCCTTTACCGACCGGTCAGCCATGATGCACGATGATGCACCACGAAAAGGTCCTCCCGTGACCTCCCGATAAAATATATAATAATATTTATATTACGTCCCGTGACGAGTTTCGAGTAACTACTATCTGGTTTATAACTAATTTTGAATTCACCATTTTATTTATATTATTATTTCGACCAGTCCGAAATACTGTACAGAAATATTGTATTCCAGTTCGGATCTCTAGTATACGAGTCAATTAATACTGCTAAGCTATGCTAATAACCGCCCATAAATACATAGGGTACTTACAGTTCTTCTTCTTAGTCGTTCCTTTATGGCTGAATTTCGTGCCTGCTTTGGAAGTATTTATGCAGGTGTGCTACATATCCAGCCAGTGTGCTCGGTCGTCTGCTTTTTTTACGCACTCCTTAATAGACATCTTGGTGAGGCCTTTGATCTGGTCAGAGACCACTTATTTGGTGGTCTTCCCCGAGGTCTTTTTCCCTCCACTTTCCCAACTACCATGATTTTCTCTAAGCAGTCATCTCCCCGGCGTGCTATATGACCAAACTAGGACAGAATTCTTTGGAGGCAGGTGGTTGATAGCCTTGTTTGTACTTTCAGTTCTTTTCAGTTAATACTGAGAAGTTGGTTCATTTTGCTGTCCATGGTATATGAAGCATTCTCTGCCAGGACCACATTTCTTACTTACAGCTAGTAAATTCTATAATGGGAGTCGGGTGCTAAAGTAGTATGTGGGCACGAAATGCTAGCCTCACATTTGTTATAGCGAAAGTTTTTGGGCTTCACGACTAGAATTGGATACGTTCTAGGAATCGGCTAATGGCCTGTAGTTACTATTTCCCAGTGTTATATTACAGGTTACCATCTTTGATCAGTAAAATAAAAAGATACTTCACCTTGAAATTGGATGAAGCCACACAAGACTGATTTGTTAGCTATTTTTTGAGATCTTGACAATTAAAAACGTTTTAAGAGAGAATGTATTTGTAAATAACCAATAGTTTACGTAGTAAATAAATATTTCAAGCAATTAAGGGTCATTTTAGCACGGAGACGTGGCAAAACATAATTGTGGGTACACGACTTATTTATCTATTGTAATCAATGTCAATGTAATTTATATAAGTTTATACTACGTTGGTGAACCTTTAATAAATAAATAAATAAAACTTTATTTACTCAACAATTTCATTTCTCAATACTGGTTACACTTTCTTGTTAGGAGTGATGTATCTATGTATTTTAGATATCTAAGGTTACCATTTAGTAAGCGGTGTATTGATATAGGTGGACTTGGTAAAAGTAAATTTAGTTATTTTGCCTAATTTAGGGGTGGTTTGTTTTAGCGGTTATGAACTTAAGTTAAATACGAATGAAGTAAAGCATAATAGATTTATTTATTTAGTTAACAGAATTATTCTAATAGTGTTAGAATTATTCTATTCGCGATTCGAGGTAGGCACCACCGTCACACCTATTTCTGTCGGTATTAAGGCTGTTGTGTTCTGGTTTAAAGTGTATGGAGTTTGAATAGTATGGGGTTTGCAGGTGGTAGTACCATTTGTGGTTCGACTCCGACGGCACCACAGCCACACCTATATGGCCTAATAACAGCATAGGCGTTGCTGTGTTCCGTTTTGAAGGGTGTGGTAAGGGAGGCATACTTTTCCGAGGCATTCCAGGTTAGTCCTCAGGGGTAGCGGCGCATCTGTGGCCGACCTCAGGTAGGAATATGTAATCTTATCCGGGTTTGATTACAGATGTCCATGGGCGGCAGTAGCCACTTACCATCAGGTGGACTGCATGCACGTCTGCTACTCCTATATTATAAAAAAAATGGAGGAGACACTTATAATATGAGGTGTTCCAAAGTTAATTGCCTGTAATGCCTACTTCATACCATACAAATTGTTTATGTTTTAAACATGCATATAAGAATAATAAAAAAAAATTAACTATCTAAAGCCAAACAAATAAAGATTTCTTGTGTTATGGAACCTAAGAAAGTATAAAAAGATAAGTATAAACAATCCCGAACATACAGAACAAGCATCTAAATTCATCTTTACTTGCCTTGTCTTTACTTCATAACAGCATTGTTAAGCGCTGCTTGGTTTTGGTTAAAAGAATGTGGTAAGGGACACATATTTATCCGAAATATTGCTAGCTGATGTTATCTGGGGTTGATAACGGATGTCCATGGGTGGCAGTAGACACTTACCATCAGGTGGACTGCATACTCGTCGGTTACTTCAATATTATAAAATAATGGTTATTTGGATGGTCGGGGTCGATTTGAGAACCCTTGGCAAAGCCGGCATGATGACAAATACGCCACGTGTGCAAAATTTCAAAAATAACCGCCGTAACTCTACCAGCTCAAGTGAGCCGGAATAACGCGGAAGTGTCTAAAACTACCATTTTTTGGGGATGGAACCCTCATAAGCTTTAGTTTTTACGGATTAGAAGCCCTTATGTGGAATGGGTACTTGTTTCTGAGAACCGGCCCGTCCTATAGGGCGCGGGGTCATCGGCCTAGGCGCAACCGAAATTCGAAAGCGCTAAAAAAGTTTTCAAAATGGCTGCCCGGACCTGTTACTGTGTAACATTACTCTATGCCAGGTTTTGATCGCCACGGAGGTAATTAAATTTAGGATTTTATTTCATTAGTTTTAAAATTAAAATGTAGATTCCAGATTTGTTATGGTAACGTCTTATAGAGGGTCGATTTGATTGGTCGATTTTTCAGATTTTTTATGGTTACGTAAAGGGTCAATTTGATTGGTATTTACGACTGTTAATTTGTTGTTAATTCTTAGGTAGAATTATTTGCGGTATAACTTTTATTTCCAAGGCCAGTGTAGTTATTTACAACAAACCTCAGGATTCTCATAAGATTTCTGAACAAATCAGAATTCTTAGTTGATTTCGTTATATCGGTTTTTCTTTTTGCCAAACTGCGGAGGGTAATGTTTTTCTAGCGTATGTTAGTCTTCTTATTCTTTGGCACGTACAGCAGGCACTGTAGATCAAACAGGTTGATAGATTTTGATATTTTATTTGTCGTTGGATTTGTCTAAATTGTGGGTGGGTAACAATTTTGTTTTTCATAATAAATTTTACGTAAAATACGTAAAACATTATTATATAAAGAGTCTTTTTGCATGCATGGACATTATCCAATCTTAGAAACGATAGGATTTTTATCATTGTGAAACGCACATATTTCCAAAAACTAATTTGGAACATTTTATTTTTGTAATATCGAGCACAAATTCGGTGATGTTGCGAACCCCTGGCGGTCCTACTCCTTAGAACAAGTTGCATTTCACCCGGCACTAACACATACACATATACCCACGATATGCACGAGCGCGTTTGTGTGGGTACTCACTAAGTTGGACCCCAGATTTGCCTGGATTATTATCTAAAGCTAGATTTTTTATATAATATTAGACTAGCAGACGAGCTCGCAGTGCACCTGATGCTAAGTGGCTACTGCCGATGATAGAACTCTTTGATCAACTCCAGATAAGATTAGATTCTTACCTGAGTTTGGGCACAGATGCGTCACTACCCCCGGGGACTAAGCTGGAACGCCTCGGAAATGTGTGTCCCCCTTTCCACACCCTTCAAACCAGAACACAGCAACGCTTAACACTGCTATTATTAGGCAGAAAAAATAGGACTATTATTCATTCAAGTAAGAAATAAATTGTCACTTTCTTTAATAAAGGCGTGAGTAATTATGAGTATTAAGGTTTCGCCATTCAGGTAACGCCATCTAGTTTGCATCCTGAGGATTATTAAATCTTGTATCAGGAAAAGCACTATCTAATTTTCCTAATAAAAATCGTACTTGTGACAAGTGATTGTCTATTAAAACTTATAAAAATCTGTTATTATTACAAGCACAGGCTTGTAGCGCCCGTAATAATAATTGATCTATCCATTGTTTTGCCTTAAAATCAACATTTCACAATTCCTTCATAAGATCATTGTTACCGCAATTTTTAATATATTGATTGTGAAGGAACTTTTATTCGAAATTAGGGTGTGGTAAGGGAGATACACTTTTCCGAGGCGTTCCAGTTTAGTCCACAGGGGTAGCAGCGCACTGTGGTCGACCTCAGGTAGGAATATCTAATCCTATCTGGGGTTAATTACAGATGTTCATGGGCGGCACTTACCAGCAGGTGTACTGCATGCTAGTCTGCTACTCCCATATCATAAAAAATTTGGTCTCTTTTTCAAAATTAGTCCAACCAGACAAGCAAGTTAGCTCATTTGTATAGATTAGCGCACCTGCAGTTCAAGGATCGAATTCGGGGCTAGTTGGGACCGGTTCCGCCACCCCATTGCCATGCGAGCGAAGTGCTTATAGCTCAGTGGATAGGTGGGTTCAAAATAAATAGCTATGTTGAGCAACGCGCAATAATGTATTTATGTTTAATAACTATTTCTTCAACTGTAGTTATTAAGTTTGAAAACGGCTTTAGAGGTATTATGTAAAAATAATTAACATGTGACTAAAATTAAATTTTTTAATTCTTGTAATTGTGCCGTTTTTATTTTTCCGCTACAAAACTAAAAAAAATGTTTTTGAACTTTTGTCTGTTTGTTTGTTTGTTGGTAAAGCTAATTTAATATGACAATTTTATCGACCACATTTAAGACAAGCATGGACATTCTTTTTATACAAATAATGCCTAAGTTTCATGCTAATAATTGCCAAATATCATAATACATTTATTAGATTTTAAATACATTTGTCAATATACAGGGTGAATCTCCATAAAGTGCACATATTGAAACAGGTAAAATTAAACCGCATTTTGTCGACAAAAAAAATATTAAAAAAAAATATTTTTTTTTAAAAAAAGTGCTTTTTTGCACTAATCTGATTTTTTTTCATCTAATCTTTTTCAATCAATCAATTAATCTTTTTTTTTTTCATGGATCAGTAAGGCCTATAATTGGCATTCATTGTAATTTTTGTTTGAACATGATAACTCTTTTAGTTCAAAAGTTATAGCGATTTATTTACTTTAGGTGCACAATTCCAAAAAAAAAACTTCAAAAGGTCGTAAAACCCAAAAAAAACTTTTTTCATAATTTTTTTTGTCGACAAAATGCGGTTTAATTTTACCTGTTTCAATATGTGCACTTTATGGAGATTCACCCTGTATATAATATTTTCTACGAAAAAACTATAATTTTTTCACTCAGATTTTTCTAAAAATAAACCTAAAGTTCTCTTTTTAATTACTAGGTTCGTGTAAGTCTTGCGTCACCCCCAAGTGTAACTCGGCGGTCCTTTGAAGGGCAGGAGGGCAATGTGTAAGGGTTAGGGGCTGTCACGTGGTAATCGATAACTTAGCCTTGTTACGAGTATTAGGTGGAATGCAAGGGCATTCGCTACTTTATAGTTTTATAAAAAGGGTATTTTTTATTTTATTTATAAGTATGTAGATATGTATTATTAGCTGACCCGGCAAACGTTGTGTTGTCATATAAATAAAAAAATGTTAAGGGTGAACAACTCTTATGACTTAGGGGTATGAAAAATAAATAGTAGCCGATTCTCAGACCTACTGAATATGCATATAAAATTTGGTGAAAATCGGTAAAGCCGTTTCGGAGGAGTACGTTAACCATAGATATAGGATGTCAAAGATATACAATGTCAGTTTAAATGCATTACTAAATTTGATATGTGTCATCATCATCATCAACCCATTCCTGTCCCACTACTGGGCACGGGTCTCCTCTCAGAATGAGAAGGATTAGGCCTTAGTCCACCGCGCTGGCCAAGTGCGTCTTGGTAGACTTCACATACCTTTAAGATTTTTTTTTTATAAATCTCTCAGGTATGCAGGTTTCCTCACGATGTTTTGATATGTGTATGTGTGCGTAATAGTGTTGTTACCTTCATTCTTTTTATCAATTGACATCGAGTATTAATTTGATGAGCTTGGCGTGGCGACGTAGCTTTCGTATCCAAATTATTACACAAATTAATAAAATATTATATATTTAGAGATGATTATTTATTAATATTACGAAACAAGTATTATGAAATATAAATTAATACGACAACTTCTTGGTATACAACATTTTTCTTCAAAATGTTTGTTACATATTACCAAGTCCGAGTCCTTTCTGGCTGATTTATTATTCTTATCCACTTTTCACATACCTCCCTTGATCGACGTGGTATCCTTGAAAAAATTTATGTGATACAAATATTATTCGGGTTATTGTAACGTAAAAATCCAGACTATGTAAATTCCGTTCCAATACGTCAACAAAATTTACTTTTCTACTATTTTTGTTTTACGTTTATTCAATTTTTGTGATGCATGAGATGATCTTTATTATTATATCATGACACATTATCGATATAATATGACGTCACCATTTTGTCAGACCCGTAAATAAATAATTTCCTTATTGTATTTATTTTGGTAATTTTACATCTAGCTATGAATTATATGTATTTATAACAATATAAATGAATATAAAATTATAACAACTATGCATGAAACCTGACTATCCACAATAACTTTTGAATTATTTAATTGTGTTTCGTTATGTCAAAAAAGCTACAATTGATTATTATTAAATATTTTAAAAAGGCATCTTTAGTCTGTATAAAATAAAGAAATTTGTAAGATTGTTCTACTTAACATTATTGTTATTGTATAACATTTGTGTACCTTTATTATATTAAATAAAGTTATTTTAAAAACAAACAATGCATGAAACCAATTAATATGAAATTTGACCAAATATTGCTTAAAACCCTCGAGAAAAAAATCGTATTTACCTGTGAATCGTATACTTCTGTGGATTATTTTTCCTTGTAACGGTGCACTTGACAATAGAGCAAAACACCATAGAAACAAAAAATCAGCAATATATTAATAGTAGTAATTATTTGGTAAAATATCAAAACGCGTCGTAGTCGGGGGAGCGTAAGTCCGCCTATTCGAAGAGAAATTGACATGCCATGACTTTTCTTGGCATCTCTTTCTCTCTAGTAGATTGACTATATAGATTGACATGTCTTTCTCATGCTTTGCTGGTCTTTAGCGTAGCGAAAAAAATCTAAATCTATGACGGAACTAATATTGTGACACGAGAATTTTATATATAAGATGTATGTCACATGCTTTGGGCGTTCTACAGCCCAAATTCTTGATTTCGTATTTTAATGTATAAGCTGTCGTTGGATTCCTCTAAATTATGGGAGTATGATATACGCTATATTTTAAAACAGTTGGGTTTTTTTGTGTTTATTATACATCAAATAGTACTATGTAAAACTCCATGATATGAAAAATAGTAAAAATACATTCATAATATAAAGGGCATAAAAAGGCTAACCTACTGCTGAGTTCCTTGCAGAATTTTCAGACAATTACTCGTGAAGTCTACGTCCAATATATATACAGCAGCAGCGAAAAACTAACCCTTTCTTGGCACTATAAAAAAAAGCTTTACTTTACTATGATACGGGTAAGGGAACATATTAAAATGTCTTAATTCATTAACATGATAAAATTAGTCTGAAATCATACAGCGCTATATAATTTTAAACTTTTTTTTTTATAATATAAGAGTAGCAGACGAGCATGCAGTCCACCTGATGGTAAGTGGCTACTGCCGCCCATGGACATCTGTAATCAACCCCAGATAGGATTAGATATTCCTACCTGAGGTCGGCCACAGATGCGCCGCTACCCCTAAGGACTAAGCTGGAACGCCTCGGAAAAGTGTGTCTCCCTTACCACACCCTTCAAACCGGAACACAGCAGCGCCTAACACTGCTGTTATTAGGTAGAAATAGATGTGGCGGTGGTGCCGCCGGAGTCGAACCACAAAGGGTTCTACCACCTTCAAAACTAATATTGTAACAGGCAAAAAGGGTTTTATAATTAAATAAATCAAAATGGGTACTTAATTGTTATAATATAAGTAAACAATAACACTGTATTTTCACAAAATATCATTTAGATTTAGAAAAAAATTACAAAGACATTTCCAAAAACCAACTTTCAAATCATATATTAGTTCGTAGCGCTGTACAGTCGTAAAATGATAAGTGCGAATACTTGTTTCTCAAGATATAAATATTTAACTAACTTACGGTCTAAATACTGTTTGTGAGAAATTTCACTTCAATTTTTCTTCTACTTAAGCCTGGCGATAGGCAAGGCTGATTGAAAGCAGTCACCGTCGCCTATGGACATTTGCAACACCAGAGGAGCTGCCAATGCATCGTTGGTTTTAGAGGACAGCTCTTTTTGCACCTTTTTTCAATGTTTATATTAAATATTTCTATTCGTTTCTTTCTGCATACTGTCCACTAGATGGTAAAACAATTACGAGTGTAAATCACTCCATCACCTAATCCACATAATCCTAATCACGAGGCCATAGTCCACTTCGTTGCTCAAGTGCAGATCGGTACATTTCACACAATTCTAAGAACTTTTTTGCAAAACAATAATTACACTAAGTGACAATTAATTTCTAATACGGAGACATCTTTAAGTGTTTCATTCGAACCTGGGACATCCAAGGTGACCGAATTTACAAGACAGTTCTTCAATCAGTACCCTTACCGGGAGTTTTTACGTTTCGACAAATATGACTGTTTTGGTATTTGTTTACGTATTGGCCCATACGATTTCCTAGTTCTGACACAATCCGCTAGGGGCGCTGATTGGAATTTGTATGGGCAAATACGTAAACAAATACCAAAACAGTCATATTTATCGAAACGTAAAAACTCCTGGTAAGGGTACAGTACCGTTACCATAAAGTTTCAAAACATGCCACAATTTTACGTTACGTTTACTCAATCCATTATTCTGTTCCGTTTGCTTCAGTAGGCTGAGTAAACGTAACAATAAGTAAGTGCTCAAGTTTTGTCTGCCTCACATGTTCGTAAAAAAGAGAGACAAAACATAAAACGCTATTTTGTCATGTTAGACATTTAATGTTGCGTTACTGACACTATAGTTCTGATACAATCCACTAGGGACGCTGATTGGAATTTGTATGGGCAATTACATAAAGAAATATGTAAACAGTCATATTTGTCAAAACGTAAAAACTCGTGGTAAGGATACTGAACTCTAATTAAATGTGGAGTTGCTTACTGACTTCTCAGGTGGACTGCATGTTCGTTTTCTACCTTTATTTAAATGAAACTAGACATTTGCATATCGAAATCAGTTTCAATCGGAATCAGTATACGGAGAGACAGGTGTTATGTATAATTATAATAAGTATAAGTACCTTCAGTATAATACAAAGTATAATAAGAGGATGTTATTTGTATATTTCCAAAAAAATCAAAAGTGAACATTCCATTCAATTAGCTTAACACAAGTAAAGTATTTTGAAAATGAAACCTGCAGGTGACATAAGAACAGAGTAACCCCACCCCGTTACACCTTGGTGGGTCCTGTGGGTTTTGTTATAATATCAAAAGTTTTTTTTTTCTTTTTTTCAGTAGAAAACTTTAATACAATATGTAACTTATTTTTAAAATTAAGTGTGTTAACAATTTTTTTTGGAATAGAAGAAACGCACAAATATTTTATTATTTTTAAACTTATGTATTTAGTAATTAAGCAGGTAGTCTAACTCGTGATAAATGGCCAATGCACATAAAGATATTTATATATTATATATTAATCAATTGTTAATAGAACTAATATTTAAAATCGTAAATACCCCTAAGGATGAACTTGAAATACCTTGTACAAGTGTCTCACTCCCTTACTGACACGTTATATCGATTGACACTGCTGTTATAAGACAGAAATAAGCAAATATGGCGATGGTGCCATCGAAGTCGAACCACAAGGATTCTAACACCACAAGCTTTTAACTAGAACGTTATATCACTTAACACTGCTGTTATAAACCAGAAAAAAACAAGTATGGCGGTGGTGTCACCGGAGTCGAACCACGTAGGATTCTAACACCTTTATTGTATTTCTTTAAAAGTTGATGTACCTCAATTTCATTCTACAAGAGGATGTTCTTATCTCAATATCGTGTTACGTTAGATTTCAAGATAAGAAAAATTTAAGTATCTCAGTTTTTATCTCTAAAATATTTCTCAACGCCAACTTTTACTAAAAATACTTACAATATCTTTCATTAAAAAATAACTGAGTAACGTCATTAATCATAAAATTGACTAATTAGCCCCGGCTACACGCTCACATACCTACGCAGCGTAAAACAAATCGTTCTTAGCTTGTTTAAGAAATCCCTAAAAATATCATCGACTCAAGTATTCTACTTATTCAATTTGAATACTTTGAAATTCTTGGTATCTGCCAACGGATTCGAATAAAGAGGTTTGAATATGGAACACCCGATAGCCTATAAAGTTCTTCAGCCTTTCTTTATGCAACGATAAGTAAGTTTTGTACTCTTTTTCGCCTTCCGAATTTAAAATTTCGATGCGAGCGCACTCGCGGCAAAAGATAGTCGGTAATATATAATTATACCCACCAATTTTTCTACGCACTTTCGCGTCCGCACACATCGATAGTGGACCGCGTGTGCGCACGTGACCGCAACGCACACTCGCCCACAACCAATAAATAGATTGAACTAAACGGTGAAATTTAAAAAAGGAACAAAACGGGCGGATCGCATTGGCGCACACAACAACACTAATGCAACCCAATCATTAACTCTCGATAATGGAAAAGTTGCTTCGTTCAGAAATTATAAGGTTTAATTTCGAACGTCGAATTTGTATTGTAGACCTAGCATGTTAACACGTAATGCATGCGTGGGAATGACGATCACGCACACGAGTATGTAATTTTTGATTATAGGAACACCGAATTTTCCTTTTTGTGTGCGTGAACCGTTGAAACGGTGTGGGTGTTTAAATGCATTCGTTGATCGTGTGCATCGGCGAACGGCTAATGTGTTGCGTGTGATTTATTTGTGTGCGTATTTTTGTCGTTCGCATGATGGATTCGCGTGTTTGTATTGGTGTCTTTTTTCTTTTTTTGCGAGCGGACAGGCACACAAGCCTCGTGAAAAAATAATTTTAACTGGCACAGTGCAGAGCATGTTTAATTTTTGAGCTCTCTGTCCCGCGCGAAATGGGACGTCATTACTTTTTAAATTACAAATGTCGTCGGTTTTGTATTTCCATTTTGTGTTTATTATATTTTTTCTTTAATTCGCATTGTTTGTCCATTGTTCGGCTTCCTTACAGCTGAATACTCTTAATCAGGTGCTCAATAGCTTCTACGTTCAATGAAATGCTTTAGTTTGTAAGCGTTAGAATTTAAAAAGCTGAGAAATCTTATTTACGAGTTCCTGTGTCAAGAATATGTCCACAACCAGTTCTTAATAGAATAGGAACCTGAAGTTGCTTACGGATGTATTGTTTCAGTTGCAAACTAAGTCGGAGTTTTCTTTTATTTGTTAAGACTGAAGTAGCTTACTAATACGACATAGAAAAGAGGTTTCATCTTAAGTTGATCACATGATTATGAGTTGCCACTCATAGATTACGATGGTCGCCTTATTATGTAAGTCAACCGGCATCCACAGAAATAGATGTGCTTAAGTAATGACTTATAGTAAAAACGCTACTTTTTTTTTATAATATGAGAGTAGCAGACGAGCATGCAGTCCACCTGATGGTAAGTGGCTACTGCCGCCCATGGACATCTGTAATCAACCCCAGATAGGATTAGATATTCCTACCTAAGGTCGGCCACAGATGCGCCGCTACCCCTGAGGACTAAGCTGGAACGCCTCGGAAAAGTCTATCTACCTTACCACACCCTTCAAACCGGAACACAGCAGCGCCTAACACTGCTGTTATTAGGTAGAAATAGGTGTGGCGGTGGTGCCGCCGGAGTCGAACCACAAAGGGTTCTACCACCTTTAAAACTAGTTACGTTGTTTCTATTGTAAGCGCTCTTTTAAGTAACAGTCCTAACTATAAAGTTCCTGTATCATAAATTTTACCAAAAGACTTTCATTGTAGGTAATGTAAAATCGATACTGGTGCTTAATAAGGCACTTTAAAGTCTTTCCAGTCTTTTAGAAGGTGATTGGCTTACACACTTAAGAAGTCTTGAAGATGCGTTGGCTATGGGGTATAGTATAGCAATCCATACGATGTATGCTTCTTCGATGAGAGAACGCTTCTTAGAAGCCTTCTTCAATGAAGTATGTTTTCGATCAGTGTCGTTGAAACACTTTACCTTCGTGTTATGTGTGGAATAGTGGATTGAATACACCATCAACAATTAATTATATGTACCACTTTGTAAAATTATATATTTACTTTTTAAAAGATGCAAATTCACATGTATGGAGTTTCTTTCGCCGCTTCACAAACAAAACACCTTTTTTTTTATAATATAAGGGTAGCAGACGAGCATGCAGTCCACCTGATGGTAAGTGGCTACTGCCGCCCATGTACATCTGTAATCAACCCCAGATAGGATTAGATATTCCTACCTGAGGTCGGCCACAGATGCGCCGCTACCCCTGAGGACTAAGCTGGAACGCCTCGGAAAAGTCTGTCTCCCTTACCACACCCTTCAAACCGGAACACAGCAGCGCCTAACACTGCTGTTATTAGGTAGAAATAGGTGTGGCGGTGGTGCCGCCGGAGTCGAACCACAAAGGGTTCTACCACCTTCAATACACCTTCTGAAGTGATGGTTTGTCGTCGTTCAAAGTGTTCTATATGAATCAATTTTGAATAAATGAGATTTGAATTTGGGTTAGCAAGCATTCTACTGGATGGTCAATGGATACTGTCGTCAATATCTGTAATCAACCTCAGATAAGATCGATTCTGAAGTCGGCCAGAAATGCGTCACCAGGACTAAGTTGCAGCAACGTTTAACAATACTGTAATTAGGCAGAAAAGGTATGGATTCTTCTTTGAAGCCTCCTTAAGGCAAGTGTCCTTTCAATAGTACTGTCATTGTGATCACGTTTACCTTAGGATGATGACTGGTCAGTAGAATAGTAGATTTTACACTTAAAGATCATAAATGTTCTGGAATTATTCTTATTTTATGAAATTTTACCAATTCGCATTTGATGATGTGAATTGCTAGAGTTCCATAAAAACTAATTGGAATTGGTAGAATGTAAAAAAAAATGCGAATTGGTAGAACGAGACGAACTTTAGTATTAACCTTCTTCTTGAAAGGAAGCCTATGCCTAATAGTGGGATAATAGCTATACTAGCAATACCGACAGTTCACCTAGCACTTTTTTCGGCACGAAGTTGGAACAGATGTGTTACTGCATTAGAAAACTAAGATGGGACGCTTCATGTATCCATCTATCCTTCAAGTCATAATACAACAGCGCTACTCTCTATTTATAAGGCAGATATAGGAGTGACGGTGATTTTACAAAAAAAGCCTGGATTTCATAAGATGGTAATCTTAAGAAATGTTATCTTTTTTAAAACATTAGCGAATCTGATTTAAACTAAAATATTTAGTTACCCAGTTGGGTGACATGGGTACCTATAGTATTAATGTTGACTTAGGTTCAGCCGAGACCTGATTTCATATGCAATGTTACCCGGCCGGCCTGCATAGATGATTATGCGTTTAGTATGCGGTGTATAGATAGCAGAAAAATATATATTATTACATAATATTTATCTTAAATGTTAGTTATGTTAAAAGAAATAGTATATTTATATTAGAGATACCAATAAACTATAAGTAAGTGTTTATAATTAAAAAGCAGTTATTTTCTTTTATGCATAGTTGAATATTGAGAACTATTATTTTTATAAAAATTGAAGTATTTAACGAATATGCAGGATCTGATTGTAAGTGGCCAGTGACCTGCATATATAGAAGTAGCAAACGTGCATACAGTCCATCCGATGGTAAATGGCAACTGCTCATGGAGATCTGTAATCAACCCTAGATAAGACTATTTGAATCAATTTTGAATAAATTAGATTTGAATTTGAACGAGTATGCAGTCTACTAGATGGTAAATGGATAGTGCCGTCAATACTGATGGTGGTAGAACCCTTTGTGGTTCGACTCCGGCGGCACCACCGCTACACCTATTTCTACCTAATAACAGCATTGTTAGTCGCCGCTGTGTTCCGGTTTGATGGGTATGGTAGGTATGGGTTTGAATGGTAAGGGAGACAGACTTTTCCGAGGTGTTCCAGCGTAGTCCTCAGGGATAGTGGCGCATCTGTGGCTGACCACAGGTAGGAATATCTAAGCCTATCTGGGGTTGATTACAGATGTCCGTGGGCGGCAGTAACCACTTACCATCAGGTGGACTGCATGCTCGTCTGCTACTCCTATATTATAAAAAAAAAACATGCGCTGCTCCCCCTGACGGCTAAGTCGCATAAGTATGTCTCCCTTACAATACAAAAGATGTATTGTACTCCTAAAGTGTGTTATAGGTACATTGATGCCTCTGATGTTTAAATCGAAAATTCTCGAATCATGTCTGTACTTTACCACATCCTTCAATTCAAAACACTACAGCGCTTAATATTGTTGAAAGAAAACGTATGTAGGTTTAGATGGGACGTAGTCCAACTAACTTTATGAGTTTCCTATGAAATTATTTAATAGTTTAGAATAATTGCAATTTTTAAAACATTGAGGCCTAAATGTCAATGCCCGTCGGCTTTTAACATTGGTGTAAAGTCAAATTAAAGTTTCAGTAATTATTCAGTGTAGGCTTTAAGGGAGCTTACAGATTGTTAGTTATATTTGTTTCTTAGTCTCCTACCGTATCGTAATAGGACCTAAACTGAAATGAAATGAAATGAAATGAAATGAAATATATATTTATTTTGTATAGGCCAACGGCGGCACTTACAAATTGTCAGTTACAATATTTTCTTAAACTACTACCCGATCGGAACGCGACCTCTACTGAGAAGATCCGGTAAGAAACTCAGTGGGTTTGCCTTTTTTAATTTTAAAAATAATTATTCTCTTTTTAATTTTTTTTTAAATGCCATTATTTTTACATATAATTAATAAAGCATTAGCTCCAGTATCTTGCTTTACATTTATCTGAGACGATCTGTACCCTTAGTATGAGCCTTTTTTTAATGACTGTTGTCGTATTTGTTTACGTATTTCCCATACATTTCCAATCAGTTTGATACAGTTCGCTAGGGGCGCTGATTGGGCAAATGCAAAAGCAGTTTTGTAAAAACGTAAGAACTCATACTAAGACTTCAGAACACAGCAGCGTCAAGATCTTAGTTATCTTAAGTTATAATCTTATCCTATCTGGGGTTGACAGAAGACCATGGGCGGCTGTAGACACTTACCATAAGGTGGACTGCTTACTCTGCTAATCGTATATTATAACAGTTTAAATAAACATATTTCGATTGTTATTTGGATCGAATTTTTTGCAGTTAGTACTTCTAAGCATACGTAGGTGTGGACGGGCGTTGCTCCCTCCTCCTCTCCACATCCCCTCTACGGAACTGATAATGTGAAGCCGTTGAATGTCATCTAAAAACATGTTAATGACCTAAGTCTGCTTTAGCTTTGATGCAACGAAACGTGTGCTTATTACGAATGAGAGATGAAACTTTGGTTATAGTTGTTTTGAAGGTGGGAGAACCTTTGTTGTTCGATTCTGGTGGCACTAGCGGTACACCTATTTCAGCCTAATAATAAGGAATGCATCAAAGATGAAACTTTTTTTTGTTTGTTGTTTTAAAGGTTAAACCCTTTGTGGTTCGACTCCGGCGGCACCACCGCCACACCTATTTCTACCTAATAACAACAGTGTTAAGCGCTGCTGTGTTCCGGTTTGAAGGGTGTGGTAAGGGAGACAGACTTCCGAGGCGTTCCAGCTTAGTCCTCAGGGGTAGCGGCGCATCTGTGGCCGACCTCAGGTAGGAATATCTAATCCTATCTGGGGTTGATTACAAATGTCCATGGGCGGCAGTAGCCACTTACCATCAGGTGGACTGCATGCTCGTCTGCTACTCTTATATTATAAAAAAAAAG
Source organism: Epargyreus clarus (assembly GCF_041222505.1). Taxonomy (NCBI): domain Eukaryota; kingdom Metazoa; phylum Arthropoda; class Insecta; order Lepidoptera; family Hesperiidae; genus Epargyreus; species Epargyreus clarus. The sequence continues at coordinate 14,839,942 of NW_027332212.1, forward strand.
GTGGGAGAAACCTTTGTTGTTCGATTCCGGCATTATCGACACAATTATTTTTGCCTGATAGGAGTGTGTATTACTAATAATGTTAAGCGCTGCTATTTTCGGGTTTAAAGGGCGTGTGTGGGTCTAATTTGAACGCATCTTGCCGATCTCAGATATGAATCTACTCTCATAGGTGTTGATTACAGATGTACGGTAGTAGCCGCTTACTCTGGTGGACTGCTGGTTTACCACTCCTATATTATAGAGGACTAACATTGCTATTATGAAGCAGAAATAGGTGTGGCGACGGTACCTCTGGTCAAACCTTGAAAATAATTCTACCACCTTTAAAATGATTCTTATCTGCATACTTTAAACGTGGTTCGTAAGAAAGTACACACATATTTTGAGCAAAATTATGGTATAATTGGGACTGTTTAACGTAGTTCAGACATCGCTAATATTACCGTGTAGTTCATCTGTCGACGGTTTTTTGGGGGAACTTTATATTACGTTTTCGAGGGCCACTGAACGCTCTATTTGGCTGATATTAAGCGTATGAGTGATAGCTAGTGGTATTTCAGAACATGCGGTGCCTATGTTTTGAATCCAATGCCCTTTTAAACCTTTGGTAAGTGAAAATGAGTATCAGGAATTGTCACTTGTTATAATGGCGAAGGAAATGATCGTGAGCGACATTTGTGGTAGACTTCGGCCAATGGGCGGCAGTGATCACTTGCCATCAGTTACTTACTTAACTTATTTAATTTGATCATTTAACAAAATTAACTTATTTAATTTGATCATTTGGATTAAAATAAAACAAAAAATAAAAGAACAAAAATGTTAATATGGGTACGTTTAAAGGTAGTAGAACCCTCTGTGGTACGATTTGGCGACACCACCTCTACACCTATTTCTGCCTAATAATATCAGTGTTAAGTGCTGCTATATTATGGTCTGAACGGCGTGGTGAGGGACACTTACTTATCCGAGGCGTTCCAAGTCAGTCCTCAGGGATAGTATCAGACTCTCCTTTACCACATTCTGTAAACCGGATACCAAAAGGGCTTAACATATATGTTATAGGGCCGAAATAGATGTAGAGTTGGGGCTCTAGAGTCAAACCATGGAGAGATCTACCAGTCTAAAACCACCTGTTAGTTATCATTGGGCATAGAGTAGGCTGTATTCCGCTTTTCTATTTTAAAATAAACTAAAATACTCAATAAGAATAGGGTAAAATATAAAGAAATCGTTCTTCAAAAAGTCACCAAAAGTCACCCTTAGCAACCCTCACAGAACCCCATAAGTGAACCAATAACAAATAACATAAAACAACGAAGAAACCGCCGGTATTTATTTTCCACCCCCACGCTCAAAGGAAAAGATTATCCCTTCGTCTCACTAGTTCCATATGATTTTCTTCCCATAAGCACACATGCGTACCCCATGTGTGTACACGCGTGCACAGGTGTGCGAGACACTATCCCATCGCTCTGTAGTTGGTGTACGGTTAGCAAAGGAAATTAGTTTTTTAGTTTTCGATTTAGGAATAATTGTTTTGTGTGTTCTCTTTATGACAGTGTAAACTGTTTAAATGTTAACTAAACAATGTAATATTGTTACGGATATATAAAATAAAGTCTAGTCGAAGGATGTGCGAAGATATTCATATTATTTCATGACGTTTGATGTACTTCAGTACTCTATTTGTCCATTAGTAGTTTGTTGTACATTTTTGGTAATGAATATATTTTAATTTTATATTTATAACTACAAATAGAGTTGGTGGTTGGATACGACACCGGCAATGACGTCAATGGAAGCATATTTCATAATTTTAAGAAATTTGTCGTTGCCAGCGCTGATTTCAGCAACATTACACGCATAATTTTCCATGTATGAGGATGCTAGTTGACATAAATTTCAACTTTCACTTGCTTATTTGTTAGTTATTATATTTTCTGTCGTTTTATTCGCTAAGAAATTCTATTAGTAAAAGTGCTAAGTGCCCCTGCAAAATAGACTTTATAAGGCGGGAGTTTAGTCGGGCTATTAATCTGTATGAGATTCGGCTGATACTGAATCGTTGCAATTTGCACAATTGATTACTTCTTCACACTAATTAAAGATCAAACTATTTAATGTTTTGTGTCAAACCAATCTACTAATTTAAAGTTTTATACCATAATGTACTAAAGATTCACATTTGAAAATCTAAATATTGAAAATTACCAACTTTCGATCATTGGTAAGTAATTATTTGACAATTGTTTAAAATAATGATCGATAGACATTACAAGCATATCTTCACAAACCGATAGATTTAGATGAATTAGGCCTTAGAGAATAGTTTGCTGCTAACCATACACGACAGTGGTGTGCGCGCTAGACGCCGCCTAGACGCGCTGACCCACTGCCCGGCGACCTTGCTTTCTTATGTTGTTTCCCCGTCTCTCTCCCACGAGCCTTTCGTTCGTGCGTGCTCTATTGATAGCAAGCAAGGTCACTCGGACCATAGCTGAAGGGTGACGGCGACTTATAAGACGTTAGTAAGTCGTAAGTAGCGCGGCGTGACTTATACGGTTGGAGGAATTGGGTTTCAATTTGCATTTGATTATGTGTCATGTTTGAAAATGGAAGCTTATAAGTCAAAGTTTAACGTTGTTTAAGCCTCGTAGTTGCATGTAGGTCTTCAAAGTTTAAATGTTTTAGCCATGTTGTTACTTACATGGTTTAGTATTTGAGGTGTGTAAGAATTTTGAAAACGCCTGCAAAATGGTGGACAGATTTGAAACATTCAAATTTTGGCCACCATTTCTCTTCATTTCACTTCACTCCATCGTCAGTATTGTCTCGCATTATTGGCACAAATATTTCTGATTTGTTACAACAGTTTCCCTACTTCTGCTCTGATCGTAACGTTGCTTATGAGGCGTTCCACCTCACTCTAAGATGGGACACAGTCTTAGATACACAAGTAGATTTTTACGATTGCTAATTCGGACAGACGGAAAGAAAAAAGATCTCACAACCTATTTCTGTTCTAAATGAACTCTGCTGTTTTAAAAAATAAATAGAATGGAAAAGTAGAACGGGGTAGTAGTAGTGCTGATAGATCACAATCATCCTTATCCTTACTTCCTTACTAATATTATAAATCCGAAAGTAACTCTGTCTGTCTGTCTGTCTGTCTGTCTGGTTGTCTTTTCTTCACGCCTAAACCACTAAACCGATTTTAATGAAATTTTGTACAAAGATAGTCTGAGAGCCGAGAAAGGACATAGGATAGTTTTTATCCCGGAAATCCCACGGGAACTAGGGATGGCGATCTAAGATCGATTAATCGGAGAATCGATCTGTTGGACCAAAAAAATCGATTATTTTAATCGATATTAGTTTGAATCGTAAACTTTGCATTTGATCAAGTGATGATCTTTAGCATTGTTGCTGTCCATGTTGTTTGTTGTTGTCCATGAGCCCACGAAGGTTCCCACGAATTTTCAGTTTTATGTATGTTAGTATGTCATATTATTTTCTTTTAAACGCGGGCGAAGCCGCGGGCAAAAACTAGTAGTATCTATTTATAACGATAAAACACGTATTGTTTTGCGTCAAATCATTCCATTCCATCCCCAAGGTCATGTTTGCGTTATACGGGGGTAAAACGTGTTCTATGACGTTTTAGTTACCCCTTATTACTCTGTAAAGGCGATGTCAGCTGTCGATTGTTGTTTAACTACTTTAAACACAAATGCTTCTATATTATAATTTTTTTTTGTTTGTATAAAGTACCAAGTGACTGATAGGTACTTTATATTAACACGTTTAGTGCTGTAAGTATCAAAAATAAGCGATCGTGTAGGTTACCCAGGTGCGGCGTCGATAACCTCTGTCTGTCCCATCTTGCGGGGACCATAAAACCCACAATTTTTAACATCTGAAAGAGACAAATATATGGTTGGACGTGATTTCTCAAACACTATTTGAAAATACTGTTTTAAATAAACGAATCATTTTTAATACTAACGCACTAGATAAAAAAATAATTACTCCAGTGCGGTACGTATCAGCTTTTATAGTTTTACTTCAGCGCTATACGTATCAATTATGATACGTACCGCGATTTTATGTGGGTGAATAAAAAATAGTGCAGTGCAAAACGATAATTACTTCTGACTAGACCTGTTGTGTGCTAATTTCATATATTAACAAAATGAAACGATCACGTAGAATATTAGAACGTGTGTTTGAAGAAAATGAAAAAGCAGATTCGGCTTCTGCTTTAAGTTCTAAGGAGTCTGGGCTGCTTTGACTACCCTATTTTCAAAAATTAAAATTTTAGAAAATAGGGTAGTCAGAGCAGCCCAGATCCATGTTCCCGAAATTTTAGAAAATAATCCGGGCCCTTCATACCACAGTCTAGTACCGGCAAATGTATCACTGTTTTAGAAAATGCTAAATTTAACAGTCAAATTGGGGTAGCTAGTCGCTCGGATTCTTTTAGCGATATTTCTGTATCGAGCCTAGTACCACCATTTAAAAAAGCATTGTTCAAGGCCTTACCAGAAAGAAATTTAAAGATCAAAAAGTGGACGAAGCGAAAGGTAAAAAAATACATACATTTGATAAACGACAAAAACGAAGACGATGTGTTTTGTGTTATCAAGAATTTAAAAAAAAGTATGACAAGCCGGAATGCAGAGCAAAAGGCCAAACAAGTAAATACCATTTGTGTAGAATGTGAAAAACCAATGTGCCTTAATTGTTTTAATAAATTTCACCAAAATATTGACGTCGCCTAAGTTTTTTTTTCAAATATACCTTTTTATAAATACAAATAATGTAACTTTGTTTTATCTTTTTCATTAAATCGATAGTCGATATGTGCATCATTTTGATTCCCTATTCATTCATCGATAAAGTTTAAATAAGTGCGGTACGAATTATATTTAATACGTAACTTTGATACCTAATAATTCAGAAATTACGCTTAAGAACCTTGTGCTATGAAAATGATATATTGTATGGATCAATAACATTCTATTTTTGCAGTTTAAACACCAAAAAATATATGTTTCATTAAAAAAATAGCTTACAAAGGAAGGTATAGTTACGTATTGAAAATGATACGTGACGTACGATCGGCAAGTCTTTAACGAATCAAATTTGATACTTACCGCATTTATGGATAGTTTTAGATATTAAGACACGCATTGAACGTGTTAATTACGATCTAGCCAAATTTATGACTAATGAGTAATTCTACGCTAACTTAAACTGCTAAATAATCATATGGTGAAGGTGGCGTCCTCTGACACTGCACTTCTTTGTTTTAACACATAAGGGAGTAGACACATTGTTCTTGTGTTCTATAATGTTCACTTATCACTATTTCACTAACACTACACTGTGTCATGTCACAAGCTCAAAGGGTTTAGTCCGTTTATATTATAAGAATGAAGAATGTAGAATCAATATTACTGTATGATTAATTAATCTTGAAGACGATTTCTCATCGTCATATGGTGCACGGTTTAGTAGCATGATGTAGTATTATTTAAGTATATTTTACGAAAATATACTTGTGTATAACACACATCATTATGTTGTTAATTAAGCCGTAATTAAATTCAATTTGTTGTACTTTGGTAGCAGTAATATTTAAGTAAACTTTACGAAAATATACTTGAACGTTACATGAACACACAACATTGATATTAGTAAAGCTTTATGGAAAAAGAGAAGTTGGGGCCAATCATTATCATTATCTTGATTTGATTGTAGCCTGCTAGGTACGAGTCTCCTCTTACATTGAGGAGGATTAGGCAAAGTACACGGCGCTGGACAAGTGTAGCCTCATGATGTTTTCTTTACCTATAAAGCAAGTTATAAATATGCAAAGTACAAAACTAGTTATTGCGTTTCTTATTAAGTTTATAGGAAGTTGAATATCTACACCTACATCCTCGAGAACCATATAGGGACGTAGGGAAGTGCTATGAAAACGAATCCTCTGTTGTTCATATGTGCGACTCTATGAGAGATCTATCAACATATATGAAAGCTTTTTACGTAAATTATCTCTCGTGACATAAATTATTTAAGTCGGGGGTTTTAAAATTATTTTATCAGTTTTCAATAACATTTCAAATTGTTTAATTTTGTTTTTTGTATTCAAATTAAAATCTAAAATAAATATTATACCTAAACTTTCCGTTGTAATTGAAATGTAACTCGAATTTTTAACATAACAAAATAAAAATATTTTTAATAAAAATTCTCACGTCACCCCTTTCCAAAAATATCTTAAGTTGTCGAGATACTCGCCAGACAGTATTGTTATCTAACTAGACTGTCTAACATAACAATAACAAACGGTAACAAAGGTTAACATAACAATCCTATTGGAGACAGGTTTTGGATCTACTTCCGGTTCCGGGTGTCTAGACGTCATTGTTCGGTTGACGTCATTGTTGACCTAAGGGTCGATTGGGGTGTCATAGAAATAGTTTATATAATTTTAAGAAACGGACTAGACTCCTTTGTAGCTTTGGCTATACACTGTTATGGATGTAGTAAGGGATGTATCAGCTGTAAGTGAGCATTGCCGCTCATGGTTTTTTATTATAATATAGGAGTAGCAGAGGAGCATGCAGTCCACATGACGGTAAGTGGTTACTGCTACTGTTATTAGGCAGAAATAGGTGTGGCGGTGGTGCCGCCGGAGTCGAACCACCAAGGGTTCTACTACCTTCAAAAGTAAAAAGTAAAGTATGGTAAGTAACTCTATAGTAGGAGTTGCGTTATAGCTATGTGCATGAATACATGCATACCTATACATTTTTGTATCTATTCCTTTTTTGTAAATTTGTACAAGAAAATGCTCTCCACATAATAGTAAGTAGTAATTGTTGCCCATGGATGTTTGTGACTTCGGCTTCATGCATAAGTCAGCCAGCATCCACGCATTTCTATGGATATGCAAAACTGGTTCACGCTACAAATAAATGGGGTGATGCTTTCCCTGTCAAACCACTCTGGGTATGTTATTTTGAGATGATAATAATGCATTATTTGAAACCTATATCAACTATCCATTGATGGGTAGCTGATAGAAGCTGATAACCCTTTCTGTCCTTTGTTACACAAAAGCCGCTCCTAATCTGCACCAAAGTTAACCAGAACCACATAAAGCGTTTTCCTATCAGTCCAACTGATTGCAGGACATCCTGCACTCCTGTCAAGCGAAATTATAAAACTGCGCGCCCATTTTACTCCTCATTTTAAAAAGCGTCAATCTATGCAAAATATCCACAACATATTGATTTTAACTGAAACGCGTGGGCATGGAGCAACCTAGCTACCTTAGTATAGATAGCAATCAAGGCGACGAGAAGCAGACGTCACAGAATGGCAGCGCCAGCGACGATCTAAGCCGTCCGCCCGATAAATGCCGGGTGAACGACCCACGTTACATATTTAGAAAAAAATATTTGGCAAATGCTCAGTGCAATGCACTTTACACTCGGGTGCAGGGAAATGGATCGTCTTTGTAGTGAAAAAATGTAAGGAATTTCTGACTTTGTGTGGTTTGAACGATTTGATTTGATGTGCATTTTTGTAATGAACGTAGGTGTCATTTCTACACATGTTCCTTCCTTATAGCTTATTTTCTTCCTTAAAAGAGGTTAAACGGCAATGTTTTTAGACGTGGTAAGACGTTCTAATTTTGTTCTTATGAATAGCAATGCAAATGTATTACTCTAATCCTAGGCATCTCTATCCTTAGGTATGGCTCTCATCCTGTATAGGTTCATAAACGCTTAAGGTTTTATGCGGACGCATAGTCCCAAAATTTCTTGTGTCATGATTGCCATGGATCTTGCGAAGTGGCAGTAGATATATTGACGTTCAAAAAGAGTTCTGTAACGAATCTATAAAAGTTTGAGTAAAATATTTGTGACTTTGACTTACCTATACACAACTACAAGTACACAAATACCCAGACCCAGAAAATAAATCAAATTAATCACTAAGATATCCGTCTGATCTTGATCGAATCTCTGTGTCAGACCGGTGTGGTGACCGCTCCGCCACCGGTCGTCAAACATCTGTAATATATACTAATATTATAAAGAGGAAAACTTTGTTTGTTTGTTTGGTTGTAATGAATAGGCTCAAAAACTACTGGACCGATTTAAAAAATTATTTCACCATTCGAAAGCTACATTATCCACGAATAACATAGGCTATGTTTTATGTGAAATATATTTGATAAATAGATTTTCAGGCGGTACAAAGTTTGCCGGGTCAGCTAGTCTGTAATAAGTAATATGGAGCATGTATGGAGCCTTTGTGTATGGGCGACATTGACATTTTACTATCAACGCAGCAATCGAGCAAGCATCTAGAGCATATCTACTGAATACAAAAAATATTCCAGCTTGATTTAATAACTTCCCTTACGAGTGCAGTTTTCACGGCCGACAGTGTACACACAGTGCGAAGCTCCCGTAGAGATGAGGTTCAACAGACTTAACTCACGCGCACGTCGTCGGTGCGAACTCATCTACCCTAGAATGAGTTTGTAATGTTCTGTAATTGCGTATTGTTGGTTACACGCTAAACGTGCTAATGAGATGTGCGATGAGTTTGGTCTAGCGTTGCAACTCATTGGAGATGAGTTTGTGTTTGAAAATTGCGTTTGTTTCAACTCTAGCGCAATGTTTTGTTACAACTTTCGCTGGCGTGCATTTGAGTTATGCTTGTTATTTTTCTATGTAGAATAATGTAAATAATGATGTAGTTTTCAATATCAAGCCTTTTAGTGTAGCAGACGAACATGCAGTCTGTCTGATTGTAAGAGGGTACTGCTACTTATGAAAATATATTATAATTAAGCTCAGATAAGATTTGAATCCTACTGTAGGTTGGCCACAAATGCGCCGCTACCCTGATGACTTAGCTGGGAATGCCTCGGATGGGTATGTCTCTCATACCACATCTTTTAAGCCAGAACACAGCAGCGCTTAACACTGCTTTAATTAGGCAGAAATCGGTGAGGAGGTGGTGCTTCCAGAATCGAAACAAAGGGTTCTACCACCTTCAATATTATTTGTAGAATTATTTCTTAAAAATCTCGCGTCACGTCAGACTTTTAATTATCTATATAACTTTTAAGTATATATAACACCCTTTTTTGTACACCCTACGTCAAATTGAACGTACTAAAGTATTTATATATATCTTTGAATTGTACTCACAAACCTAAAATCGGAGAGGTCGAATATAAAGTGACACTGAAGGTCGTTTTAGGTATAGTACGAATAAACAGAGATTATCATATTTTTTCTTTCTTCATGCAGTTTTACTGTCCTTGATTTTTAAAGTTTTGTTCAAACTCCGACGTTGTTATATTATAAATGTTAAGTATACTCGAATTAATTCGTAAAAGTATTTAATAATGTGTGTTTAGTGTATTTCTAAAAGTTATTTTTACAAGTGACTTAAACGTAATTTGGTCAATGGTTACAATTTATTAAAAAAAACAACAAGAAATAGTTTTAAATAAACGTATTATGTCTTAAGGTGGACAGCTTTCTTTCCCACTGCGGGGCCCGGTTTCCTCTCAGAGTGAGGTGAGACCATAGTCCACAGTGCATGCCAAGTGCGAATTCACACACTCTTAAATTTTTTTTTGTAAGAAAATCGTAAGCGTGTGGATTTTTTAATATGTTTTCTTTTACCGTTGTATATTTAATTTATTTTCTGATACGCAAATAACTTAGAAAAAACGGAGATGTGTGTCGGGGATTCGAACCTAGGTCTTCCCGATTGAAAGGCCGTTTCTATCACTACTAGTTGTAGCCCTTGTAACACAAACACAAAATTTATTTTTCCGTGTAAATAATGTTACTGGGAATCTGAAAAAGATTTTAAATGTAGATTTTTGACTTACAAAGCATCCAACTGTCAAGTAAGGCAAGGACACTGAAGACAGACCGAAAACTATGCTAATTCGAATCCTCCACTGACTTGAGTCTGTAAATATTTTGGTTTATTTTTTACGTGACGTCTGTTACAGGATTAAATTTAACAAATAATGGATATTTTAATGTTGAAGTATTTTTCAAGAAATGGACTTTATGTGGAAATTGCCAGAAGAGGACTGTTATTTTTTTTTTATTTTTTTTTTCGGTAGATATCTATGAGATTTCTACAGATGATCAGTAAAATCAAAATCAAGTCTCTTTGTGATCCGTACTAGGACACCTACAGAAGTATATTAGGGCTGTTAATAGCCGAGACTACAAAACTTAATATTACAATAATGTGAAACATACAATTATAGAAAGTTTTGAATACGAGAAATATTTTTATGATAACACACTCCTTACTTATTAAAACTTAGGATATTATTACAAATTTAAGTTCGAAAAAAGGAAGTGGGAATGGAACCTACACCTCCAGTTTGAAACACTGACATGAAACGACCCACCTCCTTTTCTACACTGTTGTTCAAATTATTGTACAGTCAGCTTCATTAGTAGATGAGCAGATCAAAATTCCAAAAATACCTATACACTCAAACGTTCATAAGTAGCTAAAAAGCCCTAGCATCATAAATAGATCAACATCGTAGTGTCAAAATTAGATGAACACTAACGCGTCAAAATAGCTAGACAATATGTGTAAAATGGCAAACGTTACCTTTTTTTATAATATAGGAGTAGCAGACAAGCATGCAGTCCACCTGATAGTAAGTGGCTACTGCGGCCCATGGACAACTGTAATCAACCCCAGATAGGATTAGATATTCCTACCTGAGGTTGGCCACAGATGCGCCGCTACCCCTGAGGACTAAGCTGGAACGCCTCCGAAAAGTCTGTCTCCCTTACCACACCCTTCAAACCAGAACACAGCAGCGCCTATCACTGCTGTTATTAGGTAGAAATAGGTGTGGCGGTGGTGCCGCCGGAGTCGAACCGCAAAGGGTTCTACCACCTTTAGGTATTTTTGAAACCTTAATCTGTTCATCTACTTTTGGAGCTGGCTCTACATAGCTCGCTTAAACATTATCGTTGTGCCACAGTATAATCGCTATAACACTTAGCGCCCTCCTCACGGTTCGTCTATTGTTTCCCAAGACAGATGTATGTTCTGCGTTTTTGTGATTTTGTCACCCGAAGGTCATCTACGAGCTGAATGATAATGGCTCCGTGGGACCCTCGGTTAGATTTCGATATCTTTACGCGATTGCTTGAGGTGTGCTGAGAATAAAATTAATACTAATTTGTTGGGATTAACGTGGATTTTGTCAAATAAAGTTAATATCCAGTTGGTCTCTAATATGTTATGCTTGTGTTCAAGGTGGTAGTTGTTATGGTAGTGACAGCTTTGTGGTTAGAAACTCGTGTTATTCGGGGGTTCCAAAGTTCAAATTCCAAGCACGCATCTCTGATTTTTCAAAGTTATGTGCATGTTAGAAATTAATTATCATTTGTTTAATCGGCGAAGGAAAACATCGTGAGGAAACTTGCGAGCCTGAGGTTCCCACTTTTTTACATAACTACAAAAAAACCTAATGAAAACAAAAAAAACTACTCTTTAAAAATGTCTATACTGCGTATTTCACTCGTATAAATTAGAAGAATCCACTGACACCTCATTAAAATCCATCAAGTTGTTTGATTTAGAGCGCATGTCAAAGAATGAGACATAAAAAAATTAAAATATGGAAGGTAATGTTAGAAAACCATTCCCCTCCACAGTCGGCTTAAATCATCTTAATCTTAGCGATATAAACGTACATTAGCGATATAATCGTACTAGCATTGTGCGACCCATCCCGGTCACGGCCGGTCGGTCGTTACACTTCTAACATTAGCTCAAATAGTCAATAATCAACATTGTTTTATGTACACGAAGTATGTTATGTAGAAGGTGGTAGAACCCTTTGTGGTTCTACTCCGGCGGCACCACCTATTTCTGCCTAATAACAGCAGTGTTAAGCGCTGCTGTGTTCCGTATTGAAGGGTGTGGTAAGGGAGACATACTTTTCCGAGGCGTTCCAGCTTAGTCCTCAGGGGTAGCGGCGCATCTGTGGCCGACCTCAGGTAGGAATATGCCAGATATGCCAAATATGCCACCTCAGGTAGGCAGTAGCCACTTACCATCAGGTGGACTGCATGCTCGTCTGCTACTCCTATATTATAAAAAAAAAATGTACATAGCAGCCACCATCATACATATCTTGTAAAAGTTGTACGTTTCTATCTATTATATTATTCGTTTTTACCCTTACACGGAATCCTAAAAAATAAGCATCATCTTAATCTTAGCACAATAAACATACTTTATTGTACTATATTAAAGTGTATGGTATTGTGACGTCATACATATCTTCTTATATATAAAATTCTCGTGTCAAAATGTTAGTTACGTAGTTACTCCTCCGAAACGGCTTTACCGATTTTCACCAAAATTTATATTCAGTAGTTCTGAGAATCGGCTACTATTTATTTTTCGTACCCCTAAGTGATAAGGGGTTTCACCCTTAATATTTTTTTATTTATATGGCAACACAACGTTTGCCGGGTCAGCTAGTATTTTTATATAATATAGGAGTATCAGACGAGCATGCAGTCCAACTGATGGTAAGTGGCAGATAGGATTAGTTTCCTACCTGGGATCGGCCATATGCACCACTACTCGGAAAAGTATGTGTTTTACCACACCCTTCAAACCAGAACACAGCAGCGTGGTACACTGGTGTTATGAGGCAGAAGTAGGTGTCGATGGAGCCACCGGAGTCAAACCACAAAGGGTTCTACCACCTTCATATACACTGATCTCACTAGCATTGTGCGGAAGGTAATGTTAGATGTACATTCCCTTCCACAGTCGACTTAAAACATCTTAATCTTAGCGATATAAACGTACATTGTAATTAATTGTATTGTATTGTGCCGTGATATCCATGGATCTCAATACTAGCTTTGTGCGACCCATCCTCACGGCCAGTCGTTAAAATTCTAATATTAGATCAAATAGTCAGTAAACAATGTTTGAAGGTGGTAGAAACCTTTGTGGTTCGACACCGGCGGCACCACCGCCACTCCTATTGCTACCAAATAATGTTAAACGCTGCCGATATGTGACCGAATACAGATTGGACTATCATTCTATTTGAGGTGGACAACATATGTTCATGTGCGGCAGTAGCCACTTACCATCAGGTGGTCTGCTTGAAGCTGGAACGCCTCTGAAAAGTATGTCTCCCTTACCACATACTTCAAATCAGAACATAGCAGCGTGTAACACTGGTGTTATGAGGCAGAAGTAGGTGTCGGTGGAGCCGCCAGAGTCAAATCACAAAGGGTTCTACCTTCATATCCATCGATCTCACTAGTATTATGCGCACCATCCTCGGTCACGGCCGGTCGTTAAAATTCTAACATTAGCTCAAATAGTCAGTAAACAACGTAGTTCAATCATTTATACGTTTAATGTGAATTGAAATAAGGTGTGACGTCAGACTAAATTGCTTTGTTTTGAAAGTCCTTTTTATAATATAGAAGTAGGAGGAGTATGTATGTATGTTGTATGTATGTATGTATGTATGTGTGTATGTCCAATGTCCATGGGCGGCAGTAGCTAGCTATTATCAGGTGGACTGCATGCATGTCTGATACTTTATTGTTATATTAAAATAAATAAGCATACAGTCCACTTGGTAAATAGCTTTCATCGCCCATAAACATGATGTTGGTCACAGACAGGTCTTAAGGAATGTCGTGGTCTCTGGACACAGGAATGGGGGGCCTTTGGTGAATGAATAGAAGTCAACAGAAAACAACATTTCAATTTATAACTGTTGAATAATATTAGCATGACATGTAAGTGAATATATTGGCTTTTCGGGGCCCCTCGTGTGTCGGGGGCCCTGTGAATAGAAGTCAACAGAAAACAACATTTCAGTTTATAACTGTTGAATAATATTAGCGTGACATGTAAGTGAATATATTGACTTTTCGTGACCCCTCGTGTGTCGGGGGCCCTGGGCACAGGCTCCCTATGCCCTTAGGGCAAAGACGGAATAGCTTACGATGTCCATAGCTTGCCATTTTTCTACATCTGCTTTAAAAAACCGTGCCTTTAATTTTTTTTATTGTTAAATCTTAGAATTAGACTTTAATGGTTTTAAACTTAGAATGTTTCAGTTTTATTGATAAATCTTACGATGCACTTACACGGCGAGATCTGCGCGTCGGAGCTACTAAACAAGCATCTTGAAACCAAGGTCCGCGGGTCAGGGCCGGCCGGCCGTTACCCTTCTAACATTAGGTAGGATAGCAATTTATAGTCATTTATACGATACTAACATTTGACATTGCACTGACCGATCGGTTTATATAGCATGACGCGAACTGTGTTGTGTGATGACGACATGTCGTGGGGTGTAAAATAGAAAGAAAAAATATATGGTTTTTTCATTTTAAAGTTTTCGTTTCGATTTGGATGTTTTTTATAAAACTAAGATGTATTTTTTTCTCATCTTTTTCGTTTGTTCGAATTTGTTAAAAAAAAACTAATGTCAAAATCTCCATATTTAAATTTACCTATATCTATTATCAATTAAAGTTATACTTAAGTTTAATAATGACTAAAAATAATTGTTATTTAAAAACGTAGAAATTCTTTAATAATAAAATGAATGTATTTTATGAATAAAAATAAAGTAACAAACAATCAAGTGAAACATTATTATTCCTATTATTATTTAATAAAACGTAAGTGAAACATTTAAAAATTTACCACCAAAAATATATTTATTAAAAAAATGTTAATTGTAATTATAAAAATATAAAATACGTTAAACATTTTACAATAAAAATGTACATTTTATACATAACATCATTTATAACGGTAAATATAATACACAACAATCCCTACATTTCCCACTGGCTTCAGCGTATTTCCGCGATAGACATCGCCTTGGGAATGTTGACGACCCCAGCCTTGAACCGTCTCGGAAAATAGCACCAACGGTGTCGGAGCCCTGGAATTGCCCCGAACAAGTCTAGGTTTTTAGGTTAAATTTTTAGTGAAGACTAGATATTGGATTTATTTGAATTTGGAATAGTACATTGCGCTACTATGGAGTCTACGACTCTATGTATTCTAATTTTTAGTTTAAAAAAAATGTGTTTATTGAGTTTCTTTCACTGCTTCTTCTTCAAAACGAAATCGAACGAAACCTTGCGAAGTGGTAGTAGATTATTTATTATTATTTTTATAAATAATTCTGTAAGAATCTATTTGAATAACATATTTTCACTCATTTGCTCATAACTGCAATCATTATAAAGAAAAAAAACATAACTTATACTTAACTACAGGAAAATATAAATAATACCAATGCATTTTTATAAATTCCATTTTTAAATTAATTAAAATAAGTCTCACAATATAACACACACATCCCAACAACAATGTCACATATCTATTATGTACACAACAAAGATACAACAACTATGTTTCAAAAACATTTCCGACAGTGATAGACGTCGCCTTGGAAATGTTGACGAACCCTCGCCTTGAACCTACGCTTCTCGGAACTTAGCGCCAATTGTGCCGCAACCCTGGAAATTTATTCCACGATGATATTTGTTTCTCATTTATCGGGTTTTACTGGTAATATCCAGATATCTTTGTTGACTTATTGTTGAATGCTTTCTAAATTCAAATTAGTGTTGCTTTATTTAATAGAAATTGTCGGAAACAACATAATCATAACAATAACAAAATAAATAAACGTAACGTTTTTAATAAAATAAAAAAATTACCTAAAAAATAGGAAATCACAACAAAAAATGATTAATAAGTCTTATTATTAAAGTTACTTAATTTTTAGAATCAGAGAATCCAATCTTTTTTAAGTTCGCGCTACAATGTAAGACATTTTTATAGTTTTTATTTCTTCATCGCCTGGGCCCCTTATCATTTAATTTATTTAGCCGACTGCTATAAAACTAATCTTGCGAAAAATAAATTAATCAACTAGTGGCTCGCATTTGAATGAAAATTACAGTTTTTTACAGATCGACTCGACAAAGTATTTATCCTCCCACCCTATTCCTTATTATTTTAAACAGACACAAATTTACAAGTGAATCAAATCATAAATATGTAGATTTATTATAGCAAACTGACAAATTAGTTCTTTCTTACTCTAATTGTATAAGAGAAACAAGGACAGATGCTCGATTGTCATGATACGCAATACGCATAGCCTAAATATGAGTCAGCCTAGACCTCGCGACCTACCTCAACGCAATATAAGTTCCCAAACTAGTTTGTTTTTTACCAATTTAGTCGTTTATCGGCCTCGTATTTCGAAGTCATTTTTGCTCACTTCTTCACGCCTTTTAGCATTGTAATTTTGAGAATATTTTTTGAGTTATTGCTTTTTAACAAGAATAAACTATTCTAAACTAATACTATGAAATGTATTTATAGCTGTGTACATGCTGTATACTTTAATTTTCTTGAAAAATATGTGACAATTTACAGATTCTGTCTATAAATTAAATTTAAATTTCCAATTACAACGTTATTATGAAATAAATAAATGTTTATATTTTATTTCCTTTAAAATAATGGAATTTAATCTTACGAATTAAATTTAGAAATGGAATTGAATTTAAAAATATTATAATTCCATAAGTAATAGATTTTATATAAATAAGTACTATTATACAAATAAGGCTATTTTTACGATAGGTAAAGTAATTATGTTCAATAAAATTTAATTATTTGCTTCATATAATTAAATTACTTAACTATACTAAAATTTCGGTACAAACTCTCTCAGGTTCTTCCTAGCAGCTGTTTGTACCAGCTGTTTGTACTACTAAATGCGTGAGGTCATTTCTGCGTCTCTGTCTACCCAGTGAAATGTGATAGAGACGACACTACTCTAATACTACCTAAGTCTTAGCTTTGATTGAAGTAGCTAATTTTGATGCAGCTGTGAGTATTAAGGCAATATCTACATCTCTGTCTTAGCAATGAAATAGGATAGAGACGACACTACTCTTATACTACCTAAGTTTTAGCTTAGGTTGAAGGAGTAAACGACGAGCCACTCGATGAAAAATGGTAACTGCCTCCCTCGGACATCTTTAATCAACCCCAGATAAGATTACAGTCCTACTTAAGATCGGCCGCAGATGCGTGCTACTCCTGACTGAGTTAGAGTTGTAAAAATAATAGGATTCCGTTTTTACCCATTGGGAAATTTAGGGTTCTTTAGAGACTTTATCTGACTCCAAATACCTAATGTCCGATATTTATAAATAAAAAATGCTATCCATATTTTTCCTGAAAAAATCCTGAAAGACATGATAGATTAATTTAAAAAAACGAAGATGAGTCAGGCACGCTACAAACTGACCTCCACAACCTTCTTCTAGCGATCATTGAACTGCTTGTCACAAGGTTACACGATTGGTGACGTCAGACATTAAAAAAAAAACAAAATTATTGTCCGCATTGACATAATAAATGGACGTCGTGTCTAACTACCACAGGTCGATACACAATATTGTAAGTCCGATAAATATATCGGATGCCTATATTTTTAGGGTTCCGTAGTCAAAGGGAAAAACAGAACCCTAAAAATAACGTAACTAAGCCTCCGCTGTCAGTCCGTCTGTCACAGGGCTCTATCTCTGGAACCGTAATAGAGAGACACTTGATTTTTTACAGAATAATATGTATATTGGTGGCCGCTATAGCAACTTATACTGAAAAAATAATCTCCAAAATAAATGGGGAGCGCCATACAAAAAACCGTTATAGTTCCTTGTTTCTCGCTTTATTCAGTAAACTTCTATTGCGGCTATTATAACAAATACTGCGATGAAAAAAAAATTGGTGGTACGGAACCCTCGGTGTGTGAGTTCGACTCGCACTTTGCCAATTATTAGTCTAAACGAGCTGTGCCTTCAGGGTTTACGTGCGTTTAAAAGTGTAAATACTGTGAAGATGTCATGGGATTTATTTTTATGCGCGGCTGTCTTATTCTTTTTCTAAAACAAAATATAACCTAAATATATATAACATCCTTTAACAGTTGTCCCGTCCTGACAGACAGAACGATAGAAGACGGATAGACAAATATATTTCTAATAAAAGTTATTTTTTTTTTATTTATGTATTTAATTATTACAAAATCCACAGCTCTTAAAATCATACAAATACATTTCTTATATAGTATTTCTTACAGCCAATTACGGATTTACATTTTTTTAAAGAACTCATGACAGCACGAATAAGTAAGTTTTATAAATAGGTATTAATATATATAAATACAGGTATAAATATATAATGAATTTCAAAGGTATATTTCAATTGTACGTTTACTTAGTCACTCATATGGAGATTATTAAGGACTTTATGTACCTCTTTTTTTAAACTTTTTTTTGTTAAAAATATCATATATTATATACTTTTATAAGTATGCAGTTAGTATACAGCTGTTAGTTATTATGCAATTACAAACAGAAACTTAAATTTAATTTATTTGTCTGTTGTTAGGACAAACGACAGTTAATTTGCCAATGTAGCACTTTTTAGCCTTGTAGCATTTAACCCTGATGTTTCCAAATGAAGCCATAGTTCGTTCAATGGTTTAACTGTGTTTAATAATAAATGAAATTGAAATGAGTTGTGAAATGGAATAACATAACATAATACTTATTTTCATAATGTATAACACGTTCATATAAGCGCTATTAATTACAATAACAGTTTTAGTTTTAATCGGTGTTAACATTGTTTTACTATCAAACAGTTAAGGTCACTAATTTATAGAAATTAGTAATCTATATTGCAATATAATAATTACTGAATGTGATTGAACCCTTTGTGGTTCGACTCCGACGGCATCTTCGCCACACCTATTGCTGCCTACAGCAGCAATGTTCTCTGCTGTATTCCGCTTTGAAGGGTGTAAGGGAGGCCTTATCTGAGGCGTTATAATTTAGTCCTCAATGGTAGCATCTGTGGCTAACTGTATGTAGGAATCTAGTTATATCTGGGGTTGATAAAAGATGTCCATGGGTTGCACTATGACTTGACAATTATGTGGACTGCATGTATCTTAGGTACTAGGGAGAGGCAAAGCATCCGTGATTACCTTCAGCTAGAACTCCTGGTCTATATGTATGTTACAGATATCCATGGATGGCATTTACTTCTTATCATCAAGTGGATTGCATACTCGCTTGCTTTTTTATAGTTAGGAGTAGTAGACGAGCATGCAGCTGATGATAAGGGGCATCCATGAACATCTGTAATCAATCCCGGATAGGATTGGATATTCCTATCTGGCCACAAATGCGCCGTTACCCCTGAGGACTAAGCTGGAACGTCTCGGGAAAGTATGTCTTCCTTACCACACCCTTCAAACCAGAATACGGCAGCGCTTAACACTGTTGTTATGTGGTGCTGGCAGAAATAGGTGAGGCGGTGGTGACGCCGGAGTCGGACCACAAAGGGTTCTACCACCTTCAAAACTTGCTTTTTACATCTGAAGATCGACCCGGGCTAGTTGTAACATTTTAATTAAATATTTTTTTTTATAAGATATATTTTTTTTATTTTTCTTTTATCTTTTTTTATTCTCGTCGTGTTTTCGCTTGTTGAATTAATTTTAATTATTGCCATTAGTTTTAATAAATTAATTAAATAAATATTTGTAATTTAGCGAAGTTAATTATAAATGATATTATAATGTTAGGTCCGGAACAATGACCGCTAGATTGAAGGTCACATGATTAGCTCACCGGATATTGTGGCATTTAATCTTATTTCTGCAATAATTTTATACCTATACTAATAAATACAATTGAATTGTTTGTGTTAGTTACAAATATTTTTAACTTGTATTATATTTAGTTTAAGGATATTTTAGGTCATAAATTGTTTTGAAAATGGTTCAATGTTTAAATAAGTGCTAACGTTTTAGTATCGTGGCTTACCTAAGATGTATTTGACAAACGCGAAATTTATAATGAAGACCTTGGGGCCTACCACTGACTTTTAAAAACCATCATAGTTCAGGAAAGTTTTATTTCAATATTGCATCGAAATTAATTATTTATAAATTTAATCGAAATATGGTACGAAATTTCGATGTATGATTAAAATAATATTGTTTTTAGAGATGGTAGTAACCCCACTGCGCGGCGTAGCGGTTTCGTTTTGTCATGTAATGGGTTCCTGGTTTGATCCTCGGCTATACTGATATGAAGACTAAATGCAGCTATTTTATGATGGTTCAAGTTCAAAACAAAACTTAAAAACTTAAGTTTTGTCAATAAAATTGAATGTATTTTATCTCATTAGTGTCAAAAATGTAAAAAAAAAAAATCTTGAAGGTACCGTGAAGTCTACCAATACGCACTTGGCCAGCGCGGTGGCCTATGGCCTAATCCTTCTCATTCTGAGAGGAGACCCGTGCCTAGCAGTGGGACAGTAATGGGTTGATGATGATATCTCATTAATGTCACACCACCTGTATATTCATTCTGTAAAATAAAATGTCTATATACTTAATCTATACGAAAATCTGATTTGAAAAATCCCTTCGGAAGGTGACAACTTAACCATTCAATGTTTATAGCGGGAATCACAATAAACTAGACCCGGACGTTCAACCCTTCGCCCTCATCCTTTTATCCGTTTGTCATGATCGGGGATCTTACAATAAGGGACGATTTTCCGTAAAGAAGTAATAAAATACAATAGCAATGCAACTCTTTTGTGTGAATTCATGTTAAACAGGGTTATATCCGATCTTGATATGATCGTCTATATGTCTATATGCCTTTTTTAATTTAAAGTAATACGTACATGGATATAGAGACCATCGATTAGTGGTAAGAGATCACTGCAGCCTTTGGACGTCTGCAATCAATTTCAAACTCTCTTGCCAAAAACGACGGTAGTACATCTAGAGTCGAACCACGTAGGTTCTTGTGAAACTAACTTCACTCAATAAGTATAACTAACTTCTTATCTAATCCTAAAAATTCTAGGTCTATGAATCTAACTATGTCGTGCCGGGTACAGTTACGGGCGGTGTGCTGTGGCATGGCGCCGCTCGCTGCGGCGGGGATGGCGGTGGGACGTATTTAGGAATATTTAAATTAAAAAAATATATCGCCTTTGCCTTGAAACGAGTGCGTTCTTAGCTCAAGATATAATTCAGTCAAGAATAGGGGCGCACCCACTTAACCAAAAAAGAAGAGCGCCAATACAAGAAGAGATATTTTGTCAAAATATTGTACAGGAAAAATTACTTTGTCTGATACGGTCGGTGTCTGTACCTTTAATGCCTGTAGATGTAATTTTCAGCAGTAAGGTCCGTAACCTATTTATCATCACGCGTACACGGCGCTTGTCTGAATCGTCTTAATTGATTCGTTAATTGAATGAAACTCGATACTACAAGTATACAGTTCGTCAAATCATACGGAGCTCGTATCTTTGGAAGGCGAATTGAAATGTAACCCCAAATACAAGTATCTACACAGACATTTAGTTTATAGGGCACCCGTTGATTTTTTTAATTATATAGGAGCAGTCGAGCATGCAGTCCACCTAATGTTAACTGGCTACTGCCGCCCATGGACATCTGTAATCCGCAGATAGGGTTAGATATTCCCACCTGAGGTCGGCCACAGATGCGCCGTTACCACACCCTTCAAACCAGAATACAGCAGCGCTTAATACAGCTGTTATGAGGTAGAAATTGGTGTGGCGATGGTGCCGCCGGAATTGAACCACAAAGGGTTCTACCTTCCAAATGATACCGATGTCGATGCTGATACGCAAAACTGCTTCACGTTTATAACGTATCACGTAAAATTAGTATGGTGATGGTACCTCCCTAGTCGAACCATACTGGCTCTACCTTTAAAATTGTTTACATTGATTTCTTAAAAGTTGTCTTATTTAAGACGTGTGATACAATGAAAGAAAGAAAGAAGAAACATTTATTCGGATAATTGCAACACAAATGATATACTATAATAGAAAGGGACAAAAACAAATAAAAATAACATAAAACAAAAGAAAAAATAAATAAAACAACAGCAAAAGGACAATAAAATGTACATTCAATTATTACAATAATATGTGATGCAACGACCACGAAAAAGGACAAACTCAGCATGATCACCGTCATTTTTGTTAAATTAAAGTCCGGAATAGACCGATTTAGGAGGAGAGCTTTTATGAACCTTTTAATTTTTAATATTTGTACATAACTTCAATAGCGTGATTCAGAAATGTGTGGCGCCATCTACTGATGAATTGCGTAATATTACTACAGATCGAATAGATCTGTTAATTTTCAATCACATCCCACAACGGAAAGCCTAACCCAGCCCAAACAGGTTTTTCATCTCTAAATCAAAATTTAAAGGGTAATAAATATAAAAATACATTATAACTATTTGTTGAAATCGGTTGACTCATCTTGTCAAAACAGTACGAAGGATGTTATTTTACTTTTAAGGCATAATGGGGTCCCTTATCAAGTATTTAAAGCGGCAAAAACGTGTATTAGGACGTGCACACACACACACAAAAAGCAGCGATAGCCTAGTGGTTAAGAATCTAAGCCTCTTGATCGACGGGTCCGAGGTTCAAATCCTAGGCACATACCTAATTTTTCAAAGTAATGTGCGTATTAGAAATTAATTATCACTTGTTTCAACGGTAAGAAAAACATCGTGTAGAAACCAGAGAAATTAAAAAACAAGGTGTCTAAGGTATGAGAATTGAACTTGAAGGTGGTAGAGCCCTTTGCGGTTCGACTCCTGCGGCACAACCGCCCCATTTATTCTGCCTACTAACAGTAGTCTTAAGCGCTGCTGTGTTCTGGTTTGAAGGGTGTGGTGAGGGAGGATACTTTTCCGAGAATCGAGAATCCCTAATCCTTCTTATTCTGAGAGGACCCGAGCAAAGCAGTGGACAGTAATGGGTTGATGATGTAAACTACGCGATAAAGCACGACGCGGCTATCCCTTAAAGCTTCATTTTAACCGACTCCCCAAAGAAGAGAGGTTATCTATGCGACGCGTATTATATTATGTATTTTCTTAAAAATGAGGCTTTTAGTTTACTTTGTCCTATAATTTTCTTTCCCAGAATTTGATCCTTATAAGCGACACTATCCAATAGTGAAATAATATAGGATGTTTTTTTTTCAACATGAACTCGTTCGATTCCCGTCTAGGGAAAAATATTTTAAATTAAAGAACGAATGTTCTTTTAGCTTTTATTAAAATAGGCCTTATAACCCCTTCAGCATTCGCTAATCCTTATACGAGTAGTTTCGGATTTGACCCTGAAGGCTTATTTGAAAAATTCACCATGTATATTTAAAAACGCTACGTGTAACTGCACAGTGCGTGCTGGCTTAATGCCTACACTAACCGACAAGTCAGTGATCTAATCAAATAACCTTCAGAACTAGCGGTCAGTGGCACTGCGCGGATAGGACAGTTTAGGTACACTAAATTATGCGATACGACCCGTAGCACTACCATGAGTTTACAAAAGTATTACTCGCTAGCGACTGCGTAAAATAAATGTATGAAAAATTGTACAGCGCCTCTGGTGGTTACTCGTAGAACTAAAATCCGTAGTGACGTAACTCGATACGTAAAAAACCTATCGAAATCAAATCGCTAGCTAATGTCATTATGATCTATTGCCATACAAATTCGGTCCCATGAGTCATTAATTTGACAGACGTTGTCAAGAAATACCGTAACGATAGTAGTTATGTTATTCACTAGCAAAACGACAATAGTTTTCTATTTACCATTTCTATAGTGGCGTTTCTATGCCAACTCATGGTAATGCTACCGAGCGGCGTTTAGTTAGTGTGTATGGCATATATCGTATAGCCTATGTTAATTGATATATGGAGTAATATACCTCTATTCGACGATGTTTTTGATAAAGGGAGGAAATAACTACAAAGCTGTTTCTGTTTCATTGGAAACAGAGGACGTGTCCGTGTTACAGGGCCAGAATAGAGCCACTAAAAAAATCTTCTTCATGTATAGCTGTTATTTTGTCGAGTTAGATAATATTGAGTGTCATTTCGAAAAGATTTGTCCACCGATTGTCGTTGCTGTAGGAACAAAGCCCTATGATAAAAATGTATAGCTATCAAGAAGGGTTAATTACAAATAAAAGGGGGGATACTTTCGAAAGGTACCCGACGACGTGGGAGGACAATAAAACCCCCCCGGTGGTCGTCCTCAACGCTTGATGGAAAACTCCGGGATCTCCGACGGAACGCAACCGGAGTCTTCCAAGCGCGATGCCCCGATCGCGCTCTGCCATGGGGGAGCAGTTTTCGCTCCTCCCACACCATCTGGTGTTCACGACGGTATGCGAACACACATACCGCCGTCCTTCCCGGGGTCGCTGGCCGGGCTGTTCGAGCTCCCACTCTTGCCGCCCGCAACCCTGGAAGCCCCCTTTTAGTCGCCTCTTACGAAAGGCAGGGGATACCGTAGCCCTATTCTAGTCCCGGAACTACAGGGACAGCGTAGACTTACAATGGATTTACCAATACCATGCTACGAGGCAGAAATAGGTGTAGCGGTGGGGCGAAGGAGTGGAACCACAGAAACTTCTAGCACCTTCAAAACATAAAACATTGTAGGTATTTTTGTAATATAAATATATTACGAACTATTGTATAATAGGTACTATAGTTAACGCTTAATGTGTCATTGTATTACAATTAGTATAAGTAAAACAGTTGCAGCGAATGATCTAATCTAATAACCTCCACGTTTGGAGGTCGCCTGCATAGAATTTAAAAATAGTTATCCAATGTTAGAGTGTCACTTAAAATAAATGTTTTACTCTTAGTAATGACTTATACACACCTATAGCCATATGTTGATAGATCAGTGATAGACACTTCGTTTTTTTATCTAATTTAAGAACCAGAGACCAAATATAAGGCGCTTAAAAATTTTCTTAGTTACTTGTGCAAAAGGAATGTTTAAGGATGGAAAATATAGAAAAAAAAACTTATAGACTTCTGAGATATATTGTTCCTCTTCTGATATCTATTATCTGTAGTATCATTTCACAATTGATATATATTTGTCAGTATATAAACCGATTTCATTTTAATAAGTTAACAGTGACATAATAATTAAATAACGCATTTAGTATGATGCCAAAGACAAAGACTCTTAAAAAAATCATTTTATTTCTAATACGCACATAATCTACAAAGATGCATAATGCGTCAAATGTACCCGAGTACGCTTAGTCATCATAGTAAACATAGACACAACCTACCGCAACGAGACTGGACCTAATCGCGCGACCTTCAAACTAGCGGTCATTTCTGCCATTTTATTTCTAATACGCACATAATCTACAAATATGCATAATGCTTCAAATGTACCCGAGTACGCTTAGTCATCATAGTAAACATAGACGCAACCTACCGCAACGAAACTGGACCTAATCCGCGACCTTCAAACTAGCGGTCATTTCTGCCATTTTATTTCTAATACCCACATAATCTACAAAGATGCACATTGCTTCTAATGTACCCGAGTACGCTTAGTCATCATAGTAATCATAGACACAACGTACAGTAACGAGACTGGACCTAATCGCGCGACCTTCAAGCTAGCGGTCATTGCTGCCATTTTATTTCTAATACCCACATAATCTACAAAGATGCATAATGCTTCAAATGTACCCGAGTACGCTTAGTCATCATAGTAAACATAGACACAACCTACCGCAACGAAACTGGACCTAATCGCGCGACCTTCAATTAAAACTAGCGGTCATTGCTCCACTGCGCGACTATTTAGAACTAATGGGCAATAACATGTTTATTTTACTTTTTTATATAGAAGTAGCAAACGAGTATGCTGTCCACCTGATGGTAAATGGTTACTGCCGTTAATTGTCATCTCTAATCGAGTAATATTAGTGATATTAGTGGAAACTTTACTGATATGTGAACTAGCTATATAACCTATCTTTAAGTATCATATTGTATTGTATGTTTCCTAAATAAAAATAAAATAAAAAAAATAAAAATAAAAAAAAGTAATAAAGGTGTTAAAACCGCCACACCTATTTCTGATTAGTTTCATCAGATCAGTTTTATGCGCTATTCTGTTGGGATTTGAAGGGTGTGGTAAGGCAGACTCACTTTTCCTGAGTAACGGTGGCCACCTGAGGTTTGCCAGGAATCGAATCACAGATGCCCATGAGCGTCAGTAGCCACTTACCTTCAAATGGACTGCACGCTCGTCTGCTACTCCTGTATTATATAAAAAAATAACATTGAGGAGTCCTATCTGTGGTTGCTCGCAGATGCGCTGATAGCTGCAGCGAAGCAAC
The DNA here is from genome assembly GCF_041222505.1 of Epargyreus clarus. Taxonomy (NCBI): domain Eukaryota; kingdom Metazoa; phylum Arthropoda; class Insecta; order Lepidoptera; family Hesperiidae; genus Epargyreus; species Epargyreus clarus. The sequence continues at coordinate 14,866,408 of NW_027332212.1, forward strand.
TGGATCATAAAAAGTTTTATCCACTTTAGTTGTTAAACTTCGTATCAAATCTTTCGGTTAAACGGTCAAATCTTAGTAAACGGCTTCTAACTGTGGTAAAAGCCTTCTAGCTGCAGTTATCAATGGTCATCATCATCATTGTCATCGATTCATCACCGATGCTTCAAATAAATTACAATTTTGATCGGTTAAATTTCGATTCTTATTGATATCCTAACGCTGACTATTACGAACCATTACGTTATATTACTATTGACTCATACTAGTAGCACTGTTAGCTATTTGTAGCGCGAATAGACCTACCTCAACGCGGTCTAATCGTGACCTTCAATGTAGCGGTCGTTGCTCTACACAACTATTACGTACACTATGAATTATTAAACAGAATACGCGGCGCCTGGTTTTTAGAACTAGACTCACACATGCATGCAGATTTGTTTTAGGCGTTACATTAAGTATTTGGGATGTAGTTTATGATAAAATTAAGGAATTTTTTGTACATGGACTATAAAAACTACGTTAAATATGGCAGGATTAATAAACTGAGGCCTTAGAAATGCAATTGATCTCTAGGAATAACTTGAAAAAGTCAACAAAAGAAATGTCTCGTCCAGGTGGAGGACTCCGGTCGCGTTCCGTTGGAGATCCCGGAGTCCTCTACACAGCGTTGAGGATGGCCACCGGGGGGTTATAGTGCGGTAAGAGTCCCACATAACGATGTGTCGCTACCACGGCACCGGGTACCCTTTGAAGGTTTCAAACAAAAAATTATAGTGTAGTAGTAGTTCGTGTTAGATTTGTAAACATGTACACCTACCGCAATAAGACTGGATCTAATCGCACGACCTTCAGTCTAGCGGTCGTCGCTCTATTGCGCGACTATGCAAACCTAATAAACAATAACATGTTTATTTATATTTAAGTAGCTAATGAGCATGCTGTCCGCCTGATTTCGTTTATAATATAGGAGTAACAGACGTGCATACAGTCCATATGATGGTAGGTGGCTACTGCACCCCATGAACATCTGTGATCAACCCCAGATAGATTAGATTTCTACCTGCAGTCGGCCTAAGATGCGCTGCTACCTACCAGATCTAAGCTGGCATGCCTCCGGAAAGTAACTATTTACTGCCACCCATAGACATTTTTTTATAATATAAGAGTAGCAGACGAGCATGCAGTCCACCTGATGGTAAGTGGCTACTGCCACCCATGGACATCTGTAATCAACCCCAGATAGGATTAGATATTCCTACCTGAGGTCGGCCACAGATGCGCCGCTACCCCTGAGGACTAAGCTGGAACGACTCGGAAAAGTATGTCTCCCTTACCACACCCTTCAAACCGGATCACAGCAGCGCCTAACACTGCTGTTATTAGGCAGAATTAGATGTGGCGGTGGTGCCGCCGGAGTCGAACCACAAAGGGTTCTACCATCTTCCAACATCTGTAACCAACTCCATATACAATACGGGTTCTGAGGGAAGCAGCTCACACTCCCGAGCATTAAGAGTGTTGCCTAATATGTAAGTCAGCTGGTCTCCAAAATCGCAGCTAAAGCAAGTAATTTTATCTCTAATTCAATCAATTCAAATCCCTTATCTATTTGGCTTGTTGAGCCATACTCGTAGTAAACATAGTCAAATATGTTCGTTCCTATTTGAAGAGTTCTCAGGGGTAGCAAAGAATCTGTAGCCTACCTCAGATAGGAATCTAGTCTTATCTAGGATTGATTACAAATGTCCAGGCGGCCGTAGCCACTGATCATCATGTGGACATGCAGTTTATTTCCATTTTCTTTTTCTATATTAAGAAATTCTATATAAGAATATACTATGCTTATTATAAATCGACACTAACATACTATTCGTGTGAGTAGTGTTTAGTCTAATATTTTCGTAAACATAGACACAACCTACCGTAACAAGACTGGACCTAATCGCGCGACCTTCAATCTACCGGTCGTTGCTCCACTGCGCGACTATTGCAGAACTACTGAACAATAAGTCCTAAGTCCTGCTTTATTTCTAGTATATAAATGGACCTATTACGTGTCTTTGTTTGTAATATTTATTAGGACCTATTAATACGTGCAAAGCCTCCGTAATGGTGTATGATGTTTATTAGTCCATTTCGCCTAGCCTACAAAAGTAGGTATGCTATATAGGTTGTAAAGTCATTACCGCACTACTCCTTTTGTACAATAGATATAACAATGTATGATCAGGTCAGGCCGCATGGTTTGTTGTTATTGTAAAAAAAAATAGAAATGATTTTCAAAAATTGCATCCTTTAACAAAATAATTCAATGTGATCACTATAGATTAGTAAAGATACTTCGCCGCCTTGAAATTGAATAAAGCCAAACAGCTTATTAGTAAGTTCTTTTTTTTTAATTCTTGACAAATAAAAACGTTTTTAGAGAAAGTTTACGAATAAATAACTAATTCTGCATAATTTATATAATAAATAAATAATTATTTCAAATATTTTAGGGGCCTTTTAGCACGGAGACGTAGCAAAACTTTTTTACGTAACTATTTCAATTCTCAAAACTGGGTACATTTTCTTGTGAGGAGTGAGTAATCTTTACTTATCTATGGTGATCACTGAATGTGTATGACATACTAAAATTAGATTTAGCTTTTAAATCATATTTATATATTTTAGTCTTTTTACTTTATATTTGGACATTTTTATCGTTAATTTTCTTAATTCAATTTATTATTTTTTTTAATTCTCGTATTCAATCCTAAAACTGGCAATACCAATTAAAACGAATAAAGATTATAAAATAGACAACAAAAACAAAACATGACCTGGGTATTGTTAGCCTAACCTAGACCTAGACCTAACCTGACGCAACTTCCGTCCCCACTGACCTCCAGTCTAGCGGTCGTTGCCCGGTCTGACTAACACATTGTTAGTTAGAACCGTGTATTGAATAGATATGCAAATTATTTAGGTTTATGGCTGTCTATTTGAATATTAAATAAATATTACATTAATGTAAATAATAATATTTTAATATTTAAGATTAGTGCAATGTTATTGTCACTAAACTAATAGATTCACGACCAAAACGTATAAAATGTTATTATTTTTTCCTTACATTTATTTATTTAATAAGGCATACCAACTGAGTACATACATAAAATGATCTAATATTTATATAGCAATAAGAAAAAGTTTTGAATATGCATTTAGATTATAGGTTTGCACATTAGAAATAAGTTATATTAAAATCAGACGCGCTAACGTCCTAACGAAAAAGAAAATCTTACAATAAAATTTATTTACGTTTTACAAATTCGATATACTACAAACTATATTAGATCAGACATCTAAAGATATAGTGGATAATGCAAAAAAAAATACTTAATGTAATATTAAGTAATAATGCTATCGAGATTTTTTTCTTGAATTTTCCTATTGTTTCAGAAAATAGGCCAATATCAACATTCTGAAACAGTTATACTATAACGTTTCATGGCTCGTGTATTGGCTTTACATTGCTCTTTGTATGTTCTTTATCTTTACTCAGAACATTGATTACAAGATTTAAATCTTCGACCAAAATTTTAACCATATTTTTATACATACGTTTATAGTTATGTACGATACTAATATATAAAGAAATATTTTCCATATACCTTATTTATTAGAAACACCAGGGTGTGGATGTCGGCTGACTTATTTAAGAGGACATCATCTTTATCCTCAGGGGTGACAACGCTACTTCGATCTGCTTTAAGATGAAATTGCTTATAGAGGTGGAATGCTCAATTGCAATTACAAAAAATGTGTTATTTGTAAACCACATCCAATCCAACTTTATTACTATACATATAAAACCAACTATACTGATATAGAGGGGATATTCCACCCGTAAATAAATTTGGCCAAAATCACAATCAGCTAGAATGAGCGGTTTCATCGGAAAACAAAATGCAAATTTCTATTTACGTTCACTAGTTGCATGAAGTCAATGAAACCGCCGCATGACGCTCGGTAAAAATCTGGGTGCATCGTACTTCACACACGCTTACTATTAATATGCTTTACACATACATACATACCTATATGTTAGAAGCAGTGATGGGCAAGAGGTATAAAATTTCGCGATGAAAATTTGGAATTTATTAGGGTCTGATTTTCCCTACCCAATTCTTCAAATTTTCGAAGTTACAAGAACAGGTGTTAAAACGCTCAGAACGGATTTTAAAAATACCATATATTTTCCACAATAATCAACATATCCACTAATCCACTAATTTACAATTGCTACATAAAACACATTGCAAAAATCAGACACACAAAGTCGAATACACAGACATCCAGACCAAAAACAGATATTTAAATCATCATTCAGATATCTGCTTGACCGGGGATCGAACTTGGAACCAATTGCACGTGAAACACAAAAACCCCTCGTTACAACAATAAATAAAATATAGAAGATATTAGAATAAGTTTACATTATAACAATTATTTTTTCTGTTCAAAACTAACTCAATTTAGGTATTTCATATTTACAAAATTCTAACTATAAATCTATATACAATATATACAAAAATATAATTTAAACAAAAAAAGAAACAATAAAGCTTAAGGATTATTATTTATTTTGAATATCAAATTTCTAGAAAAAACACGCAAGCAAAACAACATTGCAACACAATTTTCTAGAATGACGCATACAACGAACTCAAACGTGATATACATAGAATAATGTCTGTTTGTCCGTCCGCCTAGACAAGGTTAAATAATGTTAGAACAATTTGGGGTATTATTGGCTTGTCATTGTGGTTAAGAAGGTCAGTACACGAATAGTGTAGAATCGTTAGACATAGCACAAAACTGGCGCTGTTTTCAAAACATCTGAAAGTTTCAAGTGGTTTTTATTTCAGTCAATGTTATCTAGGATGTCTTAGCTGAGGTGACTTGTCAACGTTTACGAGTCTAGATTGAATTAGTGACTATGTGATTGAATTAGTACTTTAGAATATTAAACAATTAATTTATTTACGTAATGTATGTGCAGTGCTTCAGTCTTTGAATCGAGGGGTCGCAGGTTCGAAACCAAACGTCGCGACACGACACCAAGATTTTAAAAAAATATCAATTGATTAAAAGGTAAAGCAAATTATCTTAAGAAACCTACATATGAGTGATAAAAAAGCTTCGCATAGATGTGTGTGTCTTAGTTCGCTTGTGGTAGAATCTATACACATTGAGAACATTTTAATTTTTCAAGAACTCTAAGACGTGTAGGTTTCCTCATGATGTTTCCCTTCTGGTAAAGTGACAATTAATTTGTAATATGTACCTACCTAAGTTTACTTTTGTTGTTATAGGTACTTAATATCTAATAGAATCATAATTTTGAAAAATCTGCCAAGCCTGCCTGGGATTCAAACTCGACACCTTCCGATTGTGTTCAAATTTCGAACCACTAGCTGTGTCGTAAAATTAATACTCAATTGAACAATTTTCGCCTAATTCTGTACATGCAACAACGTTCACGAGTTTCCCGACCCGGCATGTGTGATTGAACTCACACGTAGATCGTAATATTTAGAGGCCCCATGTGCAATGAACTGAGTGCTAACAACCCGTATGATTATGTTATTTAAAACACCCAACTGTTAAAAGCTTTTCCTGAATATGGTTACTTCATTTGTTTTATTTGTCGTTTTTGGTCAGATGGTTTGATTCTGGTATCAGTGCCTAGACATTTTTTGTCTAAAAACGCGATAAGAGATGTTCTGGTTTTACGTGATAAGAGAGGCATTGATACGAGGCGTTACAACTTAGTCGTCCAGGGTAGCAACGCATTTGTGGTCTACGATAGATAGGATTGTTATGCTATCTATGGTTGATTTTCAATTGTGATGAGTAGATTTTCATTTTCGACGGTGACCACTTACCATCGAGCGGACTACATGCTCGTTTGCTACTTTATTTTATAAAAAAATATCTGTGAGAACATTATCGAGAACAGTAATGAAGATTTTCATTAATAATAAATTACACTTAGAACGGTTGATTCTTAATACAACAGCTTAAAATGTAGTTACGGTAAATTCAAAATATTTTTAACTTTTATAGGCACAAATTGGCTGCAGGCTCAATATTTTTATACCCTACTGCTCAGGGCCCACAAGTAAGGGACATCTAATGCGTACTGAAGGTGATAGAGCCCTTTCTAGTTCGACTCCGGAGTCACCAGCGCCGCACCTACTTTTTCCTAATAATAAAAGTGTCAAGCCCCGTTGTATTCTAGTTTGAAAGGTGTATAATGGATACTTACTAATCTGAGACGTTCCAACTTTTACCTCAGGGGTAGCAGCGAATCTGTGACAGACCTCAGATAGGACTCTTATCTTACTTGAGGTAAACCTCAAGATATCCATCTTACAGATATCCATGGGCGGCAGCAGCAACCAATAATTAGGTGAACTGTATGCTCGTTATACTATATACTTGTGCTTTTTCACTTGTGCAAATGCTTTTAAACGTTAAAAGTGTTAGCTCAAAGTTACAAGATAATGTAATGGCAAGCACAAAAATAGAAACAAAAATCGTAACCCAACTAAAACCTAAAACAAACGTCAGTATAGAACGTTTTTCAAATTAATTTCATGGAGCAAAAAGACATGGTCCCTAAAACCAAATGTCCCAAACAAAAGGTGTCTACGAACCTGCGCCGGCGCAGTGCGGCTGTGTGCGTTGCCACAGAGTGACGGAAAATGTATAGAAAGGCCTTTTGGCCTTTGGTATTTCGTACAACCTATTAGCTTATTAGTTGAAAGTAAGTTAGCCTATTATTAGTTGAAAGTGGTAGAACCCTTTGTGGTTCGACTCCGGCGGCACCACCGCCACAACTATTTCTGCCTAATAACAGCAGTATTAGGCGCTGCTGTGTTCCGTTTTGAAGGGTGTGGTAAGGGAGACATACTTTTCCGAGGCGTTCCAGCTTAGTCCTCAGGGGCAGCGGCGCATCTGTGGCCGACCTCAGGTAGGAATATCTACTCCTATCTGCGGTTGATTGCATTGATCTTGGGCGGCAGTAGCCACTTACCATCAGGTGGACTGCATGCTCGTCTGCTACACCTATCTTATAAAAAAATAGCCCTCCATTATTTTGACATTTGAGACAATTCCAGATAAGTTGGGACTATTGTGCTACTTTTAAGTAACTTCAAAAAGCAAGGATCTTTTATTATCAGAAATATTGTATTTATTATAATATGTAGTTTCTATTTAGACTTTTTCTTATACCTTATTAGCTTTAAAGTATTTATTATTTAGTATGCTTAATGCATCACTTTTACAATTGTCAAGTTTCAACTTCAATCATAATGGTTAACATAAGAACAGTAACAAGCACCTTTTAGTGGAATTAGAGTAATAAATACATTGTATACGTTGAAAATTTCATACAACTTTGCACTCAGGACCTTATCAAAATTCTTTTAGAGCTCTGACCCGTCTGCGGGCAGATTTCAATTCTATGGCAACATTGCTGTAGTTATACGTTGGATCGTCCTTTTTCTAACAAGGGCGAGCGGCCGACAACCCTACGCCATCGATCTAATGCGCACACGCATGCATACGTCTCTACGGCTCTTTGTATGGGACTTGTTTCGCGATTAGCTCGCTACAGGGCGTTTTTAAATTTGGAATTACTGTTTTATTGCGTCATCTTGTCTATGGTTTGTTAGCGGCCATTCTAATAATGTCAATTTAGGAAAAAAATACGAAATAGACAATTGGTAGATCTATAGTTAATGTTTAAAGTACTTGCGAAAATATAATTGAGTTAATATTCATAAATTATCATATTTTTGTTTATGGTATAAAGTTGGCTGCCATATTTTTATCAAAACAAAAAAGAAATATAAGGAAAAATTAACAAATTGTATGTACATCTATACATGTTAATTTTTTGCACAGTTCAAAGTACTTGTTGGGAAAAAATAACTTTGATTTAAGACTTGACCGATGTGACTTTAAAATAATAGAATAAAGATTCCGTTCAAGAAATAAAACATGAAATAAATATATTTAATTTGTTCATGTATAAATTTATTATGAAGTTAAATAATTTATAAATGTATGAAGTAAACAATATATACATTTTTTTTAGAAGTCTCGACTCAGATGTAGGCGAATCGGTAGTAATAATGGCGTTCACGGGCTTACACCAAGTGAAATATTATTATTAAGATTATTATTGGCTGAATAATAGATTAGTAAAGATACTTCGCCGCCTTGAAATTGAATGAAGCCACAAACGGTTTATTAGTAAGTTCTTTTTTTGAATTTTTGACAAATAAAAACATTTTTAGAGAAGATTTACGAATAAATTACTAATACCTACTGCGTAATTTACATACAAAATAAATAATTATATCAAATATTTTAGGGACATTTTAGCACGGAGACGTGGCAAAACTTTTTTACGCAACTATTGCAATTCTCGAAACTGGGTACATTTTCTTGTTAGGAGTGAGTAATCTTTACTAATCTATGGACTGAACACATGCATTATACTTGACAAAGAAGCTTATTTACAAATTGACACATCATAGGATTTAGCGGGAAAAAATTTAATTAAAAAATATAATGCAATTCCCAAATGGAACACTTAAAAACAATTTTTGGGTAATAGCACATTTTTGTCACTAAAATTACATTAAAAGTTTTAAAAGCAAAAAGCACAGCATATTCCCCTTTGCCTAATAAATTTTGTCTTATGTTTTCTAAAAATAAAAACAACAATTATGCTTATTTTAACACCTAAAATGTTTTAGGCATAGTAATTATAACTTTTTTAGACCGCCATAGAGTTATAATTATTTAATATTTATCATCTCTAAAAACCGACTGAAATAAATAATTATGTCGTAATTTTATGAAAATAAACACAAGATTTATGAAACAGAATTAAATGTTTTTATAAAAATTAAATTTGAGGGTTGCAAAATGCATTAGCAATATTAGCATTTAAGATGTTCAATAAGTTTTAATGACTGCTATCCACTAATAATTATCTTACCGCCCTAGAACATCGGTAACCAGTTTTGTATAGAGCAGTCCTATCTGAAATCGATCACAGATGCGTCTCCTAGGGGCACCTTAAACTGCCAATTCCCTTTAACTTATCTTTCAAATCAAAATATAACAGCTCTGATGCAGTTAAGATGGTAGAACTTTTGTAGTTCGATTCCTAAGTCACCACCGCCACATTTATATCTGCTTATACCAGCAGAGTCAAGCGCTGCTGTGTTTTGCTTCGAAGGGTGTGGTTGCGTATTAGTCAGAGGCGTTCCAATGTAGCTTTCAGGGGTAGCATTCTGTGGCCAACCTCAGCTAATCTATACAAATATTATAAAGAGGAAAACTTTGTTTGTTTGATTGTAATAAATAGGCTCAAAAACTACGGTACCGATTTGAAAAATTGTTTCACCATTCGAAAGCTACATTATCTACGAGTAACATAGGCTATATTTTATATGAAATATATTTGATAAATAGATTTTGAGTCGGTACAAAGTTTGCCGGGTCAGCTAATAATATATATGGCAATGGCCACTTACCATCAGATAGATTGTATGCTCGTTTGATACTTCAATATAATAAAAAAATACTACGAAAAAATATATTTATTTTGTATAGGCCTACAAGAGCACTTATAAATTGTCAGTTGCAATATTTTACCGGATCGGAACACTACTGTTATTCCAAAAATATACACACTACCCCCACGTCTTTACACCCTAAATATTAATATTCCTACCTTTCTATTTTCTGTCACAACTTTTTAGTAGCCTACTTTCCACAGAATTAAGCAATATTTCAAGCATGTTCAAACTATTTACAAATTTACGCGTAAATATCGCTCGCACTAAAAAATAACCTATTTTTCGAAAACACTTTACCATTTTCCGGGGCACTAACTTTGCAATACGGTTAAGGGTATGTAAACATGTAATTGTGAAAGTACAAAGCTACGTTGGTAACTTTTATTTGTATTTATTGTTGTTGATGGTGGATGGTTAAAATCATAATAAAATTAACAATATATACGTGAAATGTTTCAAAATTATTTTCAATTCTAATTAAGCTTGAACTTTATCATTATAGAATGTAGGCAATTACGCATTCTTTTAAAAATATCTTAAGATATTATTCTTATAAGTAATCTCAAAAATACATTCTTTTTAATTCCCCATTTTTTTTAATTTGAAAAGACTTACCATTTTTTTCAAATTACTTACTTACTAGCATCATAACAAAACAAAAATCTTAACTTTTTTAAATACTGAATTTTTTAAAATTAAAATCTCAAATGTTTGAAAACTACTAAACCAATTTTGTCGAAACACGAGGATTTTTGAGATCTTCAAATAGTACATAACAACTTATATAGCTTTATTTATAGTATACTGACCTTATCTGTGTCACAACAAAAACATAGAGATGACCATGTCATCGAATAAATATTATTTGATATTTAATATCGACTGATATCAGTCGACTATCATCCTGTATCAGTCGTCCTTCCTCACTATCTTCCTGCGGGCTCGGTCAGGGCTGGATAGTTTCAAAGGGCCGTTTTTGTCCTATTTTTGGGGCACCTGTGGTCCTGACGACCTTTTCCGCTCTTTTTACTTCAGTTTTATACTTGAACCTTTTTTAAGCGTCCTAATTAGTAAAAGGTCATAAATAATGTTCGGGCCGCTTGTTCAGTAGAGGAGGTATTTTTATAAAGCTTTAGAAAATTGTACCTATTTTTTATTATATTCATCTTTCCCTTTGATTTTATGAAAGAAAGCGTTAAATCTTAACGGGAAAACGTGTGTGCTTTTACCCGATGATAAGTGGTTATTTGAACCATTAGATATTTCTGAATCAATCTTAAATACCTATAGGATTTTAAAATATTAGTTGCGACAAAGATTTGGACTAAGTAGGGGCGCAGGAACGCATAGTCTAATATCCTCAATAGCGTTTATTGTCCGATTTAAAAGGTATGGTAAGAGACACGTACTTATCCGAGGCGAAGTTGTCCTAAAGGGTAGCAACGCATCTGAGGCCGACCTTAGATTGGAGGACTATAAATTTATTTAGGGCTGATTATAAGTACATGAGTAGCCACTTACCATCAGGTAGACTGCATGCTAGCTTGCTACTTCTATATTATTAACAAAGAGGTTATTAGGCAGAAAAATATACATGCCATTGGCACATAAAACGACACCAACCACTTAGAGTTCTACCACGTTTAAAATATATTAAATAGTTTTCTTATCACTTTAAGTATAACAATATTTAAAAATATTTTTATACATACTATTTATATACTTTCATAATTATAATACAACGATAAATCACATATACAAGTAGGTAAAATTTCTATAAATTCCTTATCATTAGTTATAAGTATCTAGTCTATTTTTTCCTAGCTCCGTTTTGTCTCATAAACTGAGTTTTTTAGTGTGTTCAACAATGATTCTGCGCATAATATCTATTGCGCATGAAAATAACATTATAAATAGCCTGAGAGTTACCAATATACGGATAATTATAAAAATAAAAGTGTATTACCCCATTTATATGATTGTAGCAGCCACGAGCATGTAACCTGATGGTTAGTGGTCACTGCCGCCCATTGGTGTTTGTAACCAACTTCCTATATAACAAATGTTCTATCTGAAGTTGATCACACATACCTTGCTATTCCTGAAGTCTAAGTAAGTGTCATATGTAAGTAACGGTATTGCACCCTACCACCGAAACGCAAGAATTGCTTCAAATTTAGGTGCTTGTATAGTAGATAATGTTTTATAAACATCTAGAAGCTTCCATCAAACAACACCGTAGAAGCATGGTGGAGCATGCGTCACACTACTTTAAATATTCACTTCATCTGGTGTATTGCAAGCTTCAATCTTAAAAAAATATAAAATATTTTCACGATGTTTCATAGTTGAAGAAAATGATAACTAACTTCAAATACGCACATATCTCCAAAAAAATGTATGTGTGGATTTGAACCCCAGACCTCCAGCGGTAATCCCACTGAGCCATCACGATACTTCAATAAAAATAAATGCATCACCATAATATATTCAGATCGCCTCGCTCGACAAATAAACATAACTAACTAACATAGATGGCTTTGAATTGTTCATAGGTCACCTAGAAGACGTGGGAAGGTGCTTGCTCCCAACCGATATAATAGTCCCCGATGTACTCCTTCCGTTGACAAATCTAATTGACTCACGAATCTAATGTCCAATGAAAATAGTAGAATGGGACCGAGTGGAGAGAATTGTCATTCGATTCAAATTTAAAGGACAATCGACGTAATTGTTCCAAAGATGAATTCGATCGCGTGTCGACAGTTTAAAAAATAAACTTATTTAAAATACGAACGAACCACGCAGTATGTGTACAAGAAACGTTCACATCCGGAAGTTTACAATATGCCCGCGGAAAACTCTTTCTTTTTTCGGATTCAAAAACAGAATTTGACGTTTTTAAATGCGCCCGCGCCGAAACGGCCAAACAACGGAACGCTCGATAACCAAACACAGCTTCTGTTGCCGGAGCGATGCTGAACGTCAAAACGGATCCTTTTAGCGAAATTAGTCAGAGTTCCCGAAAAACTCGGCCGTCGACCCCTCAGGGCAACACCTAAATATTTTAGTCTCGAAAAAAATCTGCATGTTTACATAACACGCCGAAATTTTAAAGAAACAGCTCCGAAGGGCCACGCGGACGCACACATGCAGAAATTTCGTCGGTGCCGCCTGTGTGAGTGACACACACACGGAGAAGACATAAAAATGCCCAATCGGTACATGTCGCACCACTACAATGAAGGGACGCCGTAAGTCGCATACAAGTGCATAATTCGGCCGAGATGCAAAAAAAAATATTTGGCAATGCGGCCCCTACGCGCCCGCCAGTCGCCCGCCCGACAGGGTTAGGTTAGGTTAGATTTTTTGGCTCAAAACGCTCGTTGGAGATTTTTTGAAAAGTATTTTATGTCTACATCACTAGGAAAAGGCGTCCTTCCTGCCAGCTTTATTAGCGCGCCAGTTCGTCGCAATTTTTTGAATAATAAAGATCTCCGACCGCGTCGGCCAACTCTAGTCGGATTCCAATTTGATTTTGAGTCGGTCTAATAGATAAATAATATCATTTTATTTTTATTTTCATATTTTTTTCAAAAATTTTCGCAACGAGCGTTTTGTTCTAAAACGTGGGGACGGGCGAAGTATTTTTAAATCTGCCATTTTTCAGACATTTACGATGATGGCATAAATTATAACAAATAAAGTATTCAAGATATTTTTCTTTTTGATTTTACAAAGACTGTAGCAGTGCCTGGTGTCGTGTTGTGATTTATTTTATTACGATTATTTAGAATTTTTGGTTGGACATTTGTGTTTTTCGGTTGATTTTATTTGGTGAGTACGTTTTATTTTCTTTATTTTCAGTTCTGCATGCATTTTGTTTTATTGTTTAGTTATGTTATTGTCACTTTATTTTACACCGACGATTCTATAAGTATCATTTTGCCGCGTATTTATCACAAAGATATTTGAAGCCGTTTTTAAAGTTTATAATCCGACACAGCGTAAATCAGTTTTTATACAGAAGTAACACACAGTATAAATTTTTAAAATATATTTTCGAAAAGCGGGCTAGACATTAGACACAAGGACACGTCGTCCAGTGACGTCAGCGTCACTAGGAACTGGCGAGAAAGGCCGCCATTTTGCTTTTGTTTTTTTCGCAAAGCCTATAAAGTGCGCGGGCGCACCCCGCCTCGATGCAATGCGATCATTTAATAATCGAAATGAAATATTAAATAGACGTATCCCTTTTCAACTAACTCAATAATGTTACTTTTTAAGAGTCTAAATTTTTGAATTTATTGCGGTGTGAAGAGTATTATTAAATAGATTTATTGAATTATTTTTATAAAGAGATCTTTGTGTGTAATGTGTATGATCTTTATTTTGATTATAGTTATCATAAATACTAAACTTAATTAAACAACTAAGTTTATTATTGAATAAGATGCATTTATGAGAAGTTGAATAAACTATTAATTTATTCTCGTTTTGGGGTAACCGAGTTTTGTTGCAAATGGCGTACATGTCCTTTGAAGGGTAATAAATATTAACTAAGTAAGTATAATGAATATAGTGAGTTGATGTTCATTCGACGATTTCTGGTGACTTAATATTCGACTATTAATCGAAATTTGCTCTGTTATCATTATTAAGGTTAATTTTGAGGTTTCTATTTATAACACTCAATGACTGATTACCAAGTAAAAATGAAAGAATATTGTCAAACATACAAAAGAGAGAATATACCAAATATTTTTGTCAATATTCAATGTAGATAGATGATAATAATTTTAATATTAAATTTCCTATTTTAATAGACCTTATACTGGTGGAATCATAGTAAATAGTCCATGCAAACGTTTTGTAGAGCATCACTTGAGATAACTATAATACGTAGCAACGTATTTAGAATTCAAGAGAAAGTTTTTCCCATTTAAAAGTTATTTAAAAAAACTGTATACACTACATATAATAATTACACTATCTAATATAATTCTGTTTCTTTATTGTCAAGTCGCGCGTTTTAACTCTACAGGGAATTCTAGGATAGGGATTTGAGTACGAGAAGTTATCGTTCTGAGGTATTTATAACATCTTTCCATGCTACTAAAAAAACATTGCTTTTTAAACTTTTTAGCATACAAAAATGCAGTCCACCTGATGGTTAGTGGTCACTGCAGCTAAACTTCTATGATTAACTTCAAACATGATTATAATCTAGTTCAGACATGAATGGATTGCTGTTTCTTAGAACTAAGTTGGCATGTAGGTAAGTATATTTCTCATATCCAGAATACAACAACACTTTACTTTGCTGTTATAAGGAATAGATAAGGCGGCGGCCCTTTAGCAGATGAACTACAAAGTTCTACTGACTTTAGAAATCAAGCTGGCAATGCATTATCTCCTGTAGTGTTATTCAAAGGCTGGTATATTACTACATATTAGTTTTAGCTTTTAAAAAGTCAATTCTAATGTAATTAAATTTTCTGCGTTTATTAAAAAATAAAACGAAATGTAAAAATCTTTAAATGTAGTGTTTTACTAATTCAGTGTGTTTCATTTACTTTAGCCAAAGTAAAACACTTTCTAAATTTCACGCAATAAAACGAAAACGCAGGAAAGTTTGCATTTTGCATTCGTGTGTGCATTCTGCAAACATTGTTTGCACATAGAACATTTGCACAGTTGATTTTTAAAGTATAACGCTTGGCGATCGTGTACTACCTTTTTATAATATAGGAGTAGCAGACGAGCATGCAGTCCACCTGATGATAAGTGGCTACTGCCGCTCATGGACAACTGTAGTCAACTTCAGATAAGATTAGATATTCCCTACCTGAGGTCGGTCACAGATGCGCCGCTACCCCTGAGGACTAAGCTAGAACGCCTCGAAAAGTTGGTCACTGCTGTGCATGAACATCTGTAATCAACTCAATATAGGAATGGCCTTTTACCTCAGTTTTGAACGTGTCTACTAAGTTGAAATTCTTGTCTGTCTGCCACCTCATATCTCTTCCTTAACATATCCTTTAAACCAGATCCTAACAGCACTTAACGTGGCTGTTATTAGACAAAAATAGATGTAGCTGTGGAGCCTTCAGAGTGGAACCAAGTGTGCTTGCTACCTTTACAATTATACACTTTCATGCGTATATACAAAAATAAGGAAAGTATTATGTATTCGGGAATCTACTTTTGTCTACATTATTTCCAATATATTAAGAGATCTAAATAAGATTCCTACATTAGTCTTGCATCTACAAACTAAGTTGGTACGCCAGGTCAGAATGCTTCTCTCCTTTAGTACACCGGCCAAACAAAGCACATACAGTGGCGATGGCACCTCTGGCGTCTTATCACGAATGTCTACCAACTTCAGACCTTCAAAAAGTTCAAACTCTACCGATAGAGTCTTGAGATATATCAGTACGCTTAGTATGAGGTTTTATGTTTTGACAAAAATGACTGTTGTTGTTTACGTATTTCCCATATATTTCCAATCAGTTCTGATACAATCCGCAAGGGGTGCTGATTGGAAATGTATGGGCGAATACGTAAACAAATACCAAAACAGCAATGTTTGTAAAAACGTAAAAACTCATACTAAGGGTACTGGGCGTATCCTGCGCTTCTGTACCTGATTTACATTAGAGTAAGCAGACTTAGATCCACGGGCCCGATACGAGGTTAACCACCTCTTCAAAATTAACATGAATAGGACATAAAGGTTAATAATCTCTAAGACATCCTTCGGATACAAAAAAACATTAACATTGCTTATTTAAAGTACTCAGATTTAAGTATAAGTTACTCGTACATCAAAAAGTATGGTAATTTAAAATGGCGGTGTTTATAAAAAGATATAAGTATTTATCAAGCTATTCTAATGGTATGGTAGTCTAATGGTTGATACGAGGTCTCCCAGTACAGAGATCTGCGGTTCAAACTCAGACTGATTTTTCAAAGTTATGTGCGTATCTTCGATCAACAATACCAATCGAAGGTGCGTATTGTAAATTCATTGTCACTAGTTTTATCCTGCATGCATACATGAGATAATTAAAAAAAGTCAAGGGTATGTGAACTACCAATTGGCCAGCGTGGCGGAGTGTGGCCTAATCTTTATCTACCTTTATGGTGGTAGAACCCTTTGTGGTTTGACTCCGGCAGCACCACCGCCACACCTATTTCTACCTAGTAACAGCAGTGTTAGGCGCTGCTGTGTTCCAGTTTGAAGGGTGTGGTAAGGGAGACAGACTTTTCCGAGGCGTTCCAGCTTAGTCCTCAGGGGTAGCGGCGCATCTGTGGCTGACCTCAGGTAGGAATATCTAATACTATCTGGGGTTGATTACAGATGTCCATGGGCAGCAGTAGCCACTTACCATAAGGTGGACTGCGTGGTCGTCTGCTACTCTTATATTATAAAAAAAATACCTAAGATGAGACCCACACCCCGCATCGCTCAGCAATGGATTAATGATGGAAAAGCGCCTACTTTTAATTATTTTTTATCCAAGCGAGTTATAGATGCACTTTATCAAAGATATATCTTAACTCTAGGATATCTATGATAATTTTTATCCAAGCGAGTTATAGATGCACTTTATCAAAGATATATCTTAACTCTAGGATATCTATGATTACCTCATCGTATGTACCATAGACATACACAAACACTTGAAGGAAGTAGAACTCTTTGTGGTTCAACTAGCGGCATCACCGCCACACATATTTCTTCCTATTAACAGTAGTGTTAAACACAGTTGTGTACTGATTTGAGTATGTGGTAAGGAAGACGTACTTTTTCGAGGCGTTCCAGCTTAGTCCTCAGGTAGCAAAGCATCTGTGGACCACCTCAAGTAGGAGTTTAATCTTATGTGTGGTTGATTACAGATGTCCATAACGATTCAGATGATCCATGATTAAATTTGATGACTAGAGTAGTAAATAGAAGTGCAATATGCAGATTACAGATAATTTTCGTAAATATTTCCATATCCTAAATATATATAACTCAAAGGTGACTGACTGACGTAGTGATCTATCTACGCACAGCCCAAATCACTGGACGGATCGGGCTGAAATTTGGCATGCAGGTAGATGTTATGACGTAGGCATCCGCTAAGAAAGGATTTTGGTCAATTCTTCCCCCAAGGGGATAAAATAGGGGATAAAATAAGGGATAAAAAATTTACTTCATAACGCGCGTGAAGCCGCGGGCTAAAGCTCGTACTTAATATATTTCATTTTTCGATTTTCTACACCAACTCCATCCTAAACTAACGACTTTGGATACACAGAGACGGTTCTTCCTATCTGTACATTTCGTACTCAAAAGTTGCAGTACTAATCATAGGCATGAATAGCATGGAAAGCCAGTTTTCTAGCACAAATAAAAATACCTTAAGTTTACGTAAAGCTTCTAAGAGCACCCTTATGAGCTTTTTCAAAGCAAATAATGTAGGACTTCGAGTATTTTGAGCGATAGAATAGTAATATTCAGATATTATAAATAAAACTGAAATTAAAGTGTCTTTTTAAATTTTCAAAATAACTAACACCTAAAATTATTATGAACTTAATTTATTTTTCGTCCCATAAGATAAACCTGAAAACGGCTGAACTAATTTTCACAGAACTTTTAACCAAAGTGAAAATATTTGCTTGCGTAAAAATTAAAAGTAATACTACCGAAATAAAAAGATGGTACAATTAATATAAGATTGATACTTAATTGGATAAATAATAAGAAATTTCATCGAATGCGAATCGAACAGTTAACATCAGCTTTGGCTTACATTTTTAGAAATCTGTAAGAACATAACCTACATGCATCTCAAAACGTAGTAACATGTGAATGATTTGCCGTCTTTATCACACGTCGACAACCGAGACACGCTGTGTAACCGAGTCGACCAATATGATGCAAATACCTACAGGATTCGCGACACTGTGTCGAGCACGATCCCTGTTGGAAAACAGTGGCCTAAAGAGTGATAGGTGTATAGTAATCTCCTTTTGATTTGCAAAGACGTGCGTTCTTAACACAAAGAGTTATAGTGTATTATAGTTTGTGCGCGCCAATGATGTTTTTCTTCGTTTTATGGAACGCTTCCTACGTTCCGATCGTTGATGTACATTCTTGTGATTGTATGTAGTTTTTAAGTGTCCTAGAATATTTGAGTACGTGTCTCTTAATACACGGGTCTTATATTGTTATCCCTTACAAAATAAAATACGAGTATATTTATCATATCAATATTCCATCCACTTAGAGTTATCTATATAAAAAGCCAAAATAAAAAGGAATTAACCTTGGCATATTTCATTCAGATATTTTTAAGGTTGAACAAAGATGTACCTGAATTAATAAATGCTTTATTTTTATTTCAATTCTAATACTTACCTACATTTAAAATTATATATATTTATACTGTAAAAGGGTGTCTAGGTACTAATATAAGATAGCTACTAATATAAGAGCTACTAATAATATAAGATAGCTACTATAATAAGAGATATAGCTACTAATATAAGATGACTTTCTCACTTGATGCCTTTGCCTACTGCTCTTGAGGACTGAATTACGATTACCAACTCTGCCCTCTGGTGACGTATTGAAAATCTTAGATATATAATATTTCGTATCAATTACAGATGTACATAGGTGACAGTAGTAGCCTCTTTCTTAAACAGACGGACTACATATTCATTTTCTACTATATCTTATATATAAAATCCTAGTGTCACAATGTTAGTTACCGTACTCATCCGAAACGGCTTTACCGATTTTCACCAAATTTTATATGCATACTCAGTAGGTCTGAGAATCGGCTACTATCTATTTTTCATATCCCTAAGTGATAAAGATTGTTCACCCTTAACATTTTTTTATTTATATGGCAACACAACGTTTGTCGGGTCAGCTAGTAATATATAAACATCTCCATTACACAAGCAATATACTCCAAACTGAAACTCATTATATAAGTAAGATAAGTCATACAAAAGACGTTTAAGTGCACAAGGTGTTCGGTTCGATTCTAGCTGGTATCGTGCGATAAATCTATGGATGCTTCCGTAATGCTACACGCACGGCGAGGTCGCCCGGTGCTGCATTCTCTAC
Organism: Epargyreus clarus; assembly: GCF_041222505.1. Taxonomy (NCBI): domain Eukaryota; kingdom Metazoa; phylum Arthropoda; class Insecta; order Lepidoptera; family Hesperiidae; genus Epargyreus; species Epargyreus clarus. The sequence goes on from NW_027332212.1 coordinate 14,886,199, forward strand.
ACGCATAAACGTGGGCTAGCTGGCCCACTGTTGGGCAAAAAAATTTTTTATAGAAATACAATTGTGAAGTGTACGGCTGTAGAGTAGAGATGGTGGTAGAGTGTCGGTACGTAGTCTCACGTTTGAAAAATATGATTGGTAGGTACTTAGTCGAATGGGTACAAAAATGGACAGACAAAATTGTATGCAAGTTTCTAAGTATATTTTTATAAATAGTTTTTTATGATATAAATTATGAATTTTCTATTTAGAAATAAATACTTGTCCACTAATTATAATTTAAATCATCTTATTTAATGATTACAATATTATTTCATATTTGAGTGATACTTACGTTTACAGAACCAACACAATATTGATTTATATGTATTGGTTGATAAATTGTAGTTATATACATTTTAAATTCAAGTAAAATTTCAATTGCGGCTTAACAAAAGAGTTCTTCATTTTTACCCATTTGAACTGTTAACAAAATAAATAAATCGATGTATTATCGGAGAAGTCAGCATCTCTATAAACGCACTCTTTTAACATATTTCCGGTGATAATGAGTTATTATACGTAGTTATGGAGTTCTTTATAAAATCGTATACAGTAATTGGATAAAAAAGAACATCATGGAAGATTTTAAGTACCCATTGAGGTATAAGTAAACCTGTTTTAGTACTACTACTACTACTAGCTAGCGTCCCGGCTTCGCTTGTGACGGAAACTGAATCTTCCCGGAAACTGAATTGTACAGATGTTGCCCTAAGGATACGCAAAGTTTCATTAAAATTGGCTCAGCTGTGAAGTACGTACTGTCTTTTTTAGTAAACCACTAACTTATTATAAAGAAAAATGTCAATATTGCTAAACTAGATGGCGCTGCACGTATTTAAATAAATAATTTACAAATCGATACCTTAATTCGCAAATCAGTCAACTCCATTTTTTGTCAAAATGTTTTTTTTTTTTATTTATTTTGATTTCGTTCAACGCCATTTATTATCAAAATAAACACGAAAATCATTTTGACAAAAAGTAGAGTTGGCTGATTTGCGAATTAATGTATCGAAATGTATCTCGGCTTATATATTAATAATATTTGAGATAGCCTTAATAAATAATTCAATAAAATATATTATTACTATAGTGTAAAATAAAAACGCAGGAAAACCTAATGTTGAGCAATTACATTAAACGCAATGTTCATTTAAAATTTTTATACATTTTAAATAAGCCTTAAACTAAAATTTGAATACAGATAATACCTGATCGGCGCCGTTTTTCCCGCCATTTTTATCTATATAAAGCTCACGCACACCAACGTACTACAGCGTACACATTTAAAGCGTCACGTAAACGCACACACGCATAAAAAGGAATCATAATTTCACTTTTTTATAATTTTCAGATGATATAGAATCTACATACGTATTATATATACGTAATTAAGCTTATAAAAATAATATTTGCGCGCCAAAATGGTAAAATAAGACACTTGTATCTTAGGACACATTTCATCAGAGCTTTGTACCTTATTATGGCAAATAAAGATGTTTGATTTAATTACATTTTATATTGTTTTTGTATAATTAATGTAAGCTTTTTCAGAGCTTTTGCTCAACATTGGGACAGTTGATCGATGATTAAAACAAAAGTATAGCGCCTCTACGTTATTAAAAATGAGCTTGAACTTTTATTCGCGAGCTTAACATAAAAGGAGCAGCGAAGCCTCCGTTTTCTACAAGTCCGCCTTGAACCTTCAAGAGAACTTTTTATCTATTCATTGGTACTACCGGAATTGCAAGGCTTCTGTGAAGACCACTTTAATACTATTTACAACGATATATTAATAATGTTTTCTTTTATAAGTTCTTTATTAAACAACAAAGCTTTATTTTCATGAAACCTATATACGTAAATGATGTTTTAACTTTATTTAAATATAATAGGCTTCATTTTTTTTTCGAGTAATATAGGACTAGCAGACGAGCATGCAGTCCACCTGATGGTAAGTGGCTACTGCCGCCCGTAGACATCCGTATTCAACCCCAGATAGGATTACATATTTCTACCTGAGTTCGGCCACAGTTGCGGCGCTACCCCTGAGGACTAAGCTGGAACGCCTTGAATATGTATGTCTCCCTTACTACGTACTTCAGCTTAACTTTTTAACTTCGATGACAACGTAATGTAATATTGAAAAATGGAACATAGGTACGAATAAAAAATTTAAGATTCCAAAAAAACATAAAAAATCACTAGATTCTGTCTAAAAATAACTAAGTACAAATTAAAGAAAGTAATTATAATAAATGATCATGTTATGTGCACAATTTATAGTAAGGGCGATAGAGTGGCGTGCTCGAAGCAACATGGACACCGACTGTGCGTGGTTCCGGGTTCAGTTCTCGGCGGGGACAAATGTCTTTGTAGTCCGCATGACAATAAATCAACTCTACTCAGGCTATTTTATTTTGATACAGTGTACAAAATTCAAATTATATGATAAATGCGTAAAGGGCAAAAAAATACTAATAATTTATTCATATTATACCTATTTCTTCTTTAGCACTACATTGATTGTGAAATAAAAAAATCTGAAAAAAAAAAGAATAAATAATAAACTCATCTCACCTACATTTTATTCGCAAATTATGTTATCTCAATGTAAATAAGAAATAAAACCGATCGGCCATTACAATAACCAGAATTTCCTGTAGATGCGTCGAGCCGGAAACGAACATACGGTCGAAATTAATTTTGCCGCGAAGATTCGCCCGGAACCAGAGAGAAAATAATTGATTATCTGTATTCTGTATATCACGTTTTAATCCATACAAATAAATAACTGAAGTGTCTGTTCGTAATGTCTGACTTTTTCTTTACTTAATCAAAAATTTTAAGTTTTACGTTACTTTTTCAAAAAATTTAAGGGTTGCTAGTTCATTGCTTTTAAATGTAAATAATTTAGTTCTTAAATTCACTAATTAATTTCCAAATATCGAAAATGTTTTGATATTTGCAAATATGTAGTAGTAGTGTAATATGTATTTAATGTAGCATATAGGTATATTGTAAATAAAAATAAAATATTCTGGGTTAAAAAATGTGTGTTGAGTGAGGCATACACGTCGTACGGCTTGTTTCGTATCTCACTAAAGCTCAGGAATCTGTGACGTCAAACCTATGATTTTAAATAGTTCCACGTATTTTATTAAAAAAAAATCCTTCTCATAGGAATGCAACTCAATTTCCGTAAATACATAATACTGTAGACCTTAATACAAGAATTTATCCTTTTTCTCAGAAGAATTCAATGATATTATTTCATCATCATCATCAGCAACCCATTACTGTCCCACTGCTGGGCACGGGTCTCCTCTCATAATGAGAAGGATTAGGCCATAGTCCACCGCGCTGGCCAAGCGTGTATTGGTAGACTTCACATACCTTTTAATTTTTTTTTTAATAAATCTCTCAGGTATGCAGGTTTCCTCACGATGCTTCCTCCTGATGATGATCCTTCACCGTTTAGCAAGTGATAATTAATTTCTAATACGCACATAACTTTGAAAAATCAGAGGTGCGTACCTGGGATTTGAACCTCGGACCCCTCGATCGAGAGGCCGAGTTTCTTAACCACTAGGTATCACTCCGCATGATATTATTTACGATGCAATAATTATGCATACTGATATTAACATCAACTCAATTGATTTACCTTTTTCTGTTTTACCTCTTAATATTTTAATCAAGCTTATTTTTAATCATTTCTTAAGGTCTTTTCATAGCATTGTCAATTTCTGACAGTAATTAAAGGTAACTTGCGCACCGTTTTCTAAAGCGTAGGGCCTTGGGCTAAGCACGCATAAGGGAGCCATAAGGAAAAGTATGCGCATCGCCACTTGTGTCTGCTTACTCATTGTAGACAACCTTGAGATCGCACCGGGCCGGTTAGCGCACGGACACACTGCGTGCAAGTAGACGATAGTGGCGCCATGCACTAATAGGTGAATTTCAAATGGCATTTATACTTTGAGTTCTAGAAAGTTCTATTTAATGGTAACTAATTCACATTGATTCGCTGTAAAAATAGCATAAGGAACTTTATACATGTGCGATTTTTGAGATTGTCTGATATCGATATGACTTTATCGGGTGAAATAATAGTAATACTAGTAATAAACTATTATTACTATTATCACAATATAGTCGGTACGCGGCAAACTAACAAAATATTTTACATAAGTTTTCCGAGGAAAACAATAGAGAATAATAGAACATAATAACATTGACGCCTATTTGTTTTATTTTATTGCCGGATATATAAAAGACGTTTCAATTTACTAAAAATTCTAAATCATAGGAAATGTTCAGTCTAATCTCTTTTGTTCTCATCAAATGATTCATAGATCGATGTAAGAAGAATCTAGGATCTATATCATTATTAATATTCTGTCATAAGATACTATTTATCGGATCAAAGCGTCCGGCCGTCAAGCTCGAGAGTAGTAACGCAGTGTGGCTGCGCCCTAACGCGTTGTGTGCTTTACACTAATGTACCGAGTATTGCTTCGAGGTCAGTCGCTACTCGCTCTGCAAAACAAAAAGTCCTATCAATAACGCTCGAGACGTTTCCTTTGCTCTGCTAGGGCACTCGTTCGAAACTGATTTCAAAATTTTAACCTAAGTTAGTTAGTAACCTAGTTAATTAATTAGTTAGTTATCTAGTTAACAAAGGTGAATCTTCACTAGTTAATTTTGTTCCTTAGCCCAATTAAACAAAGATATATTATTAGAATTAAGCGCTAAATTATGAAGACGCGCCAAAATCTAACTTATTATTTCTTGCTGATTTTGACAATAAAAAACTAAAGAAATATCGGATCAAAGTGTCCAGCTGTAAGCCTGAGCGTCGTAACGCAGTGTGGATGCGCCCTAACGAGTTGTTTACACTAATGCACCGAGTATTTCTTCGAGGTCAGTCGCTACCCGCTCTGCAAAACAAAAAGTCCTATCAATAACGCTCGAGATGTTTTCATTGCTTTGCTAGGACACTCGTTCAAAGCTGATTTTGACGTTTTAACCTAAGTTAGTCCGTTAGTTAGTAAGTTAGTTATTTAATAAAGGTTCATTACTTAGTTTTGCTTTTAAATATTAACCTTATTTAGTTAGTTAACAAAGGTTCAATAGTTACTTTTGTTTTAAAATTTTAACCTAAGTTAGTTATTTAGTAAGCAACTAGCTTACTAGTTAGTTAGTTAGTTAACAGATGTAAAATTATCTTCAGTAGATAGTTTTTTAACTTAGATCAATGAAACAAAGGTATATTATAAGACTCAAGCTCTAAATCGTGATGCCATGCCATAATGGTACTTATTATTTCTTGTTGATCTTTGACAATAAAAGATTGAAGAAATGTCGGATATAAACGGTCCCGCTGTCAAGTTCGAGCGTCGTAAAGCTGAGAGTAGTAACGCAGTGTGGATGCGCCCTAACGCGTTGTGTGCTTTACACTAATGTACCGAGTATTGCTTCGAGGTCAGTCGCTACTCGCTCTGCAAAACAAAAAGTCCTATCAATAACGCTCGTGGCGTTTCCTTTGCTCTGCTAGGGCACTCGTTCAAAACTGATTTTGGATTGAACATTAGGTTAGGTTAGTTAAACAAGGGTTTATTAATTAGTTTTCTGATTTAGACCAATTACGCAAATGTATATTAAAGGCACATATTGTATTTGTGTCCCTCGGAGTTTTTTTTAGTGAAATATATATTATTATAGTTTTCGAAAGCTTCTTATTGTATGGTCTTACAAATAAACAAATAACAAATCGTATGCAAGACAGTCCGATAAAAAATCCAGTACAATACAATTGTTATTCTGTCAAAACAACTTTATGAATATATTTATTTTTTATTTTCTGAAATTTTATTAAATTATGTAACGAGAATGCAGTACACCTAAAAATAGATAAGCACGTTCGTAAAGACATCTGTATACAACCCGAATCCGAATCCTTAATCAATCTAGATACTTCAATCCTCCAGGATTCAATGCAGACTAAGTTGTAACGTCTCTTAGACTTACTACATCCTTCAAATCTCACACAGCAGCAACTATAACACTTAACAAATATAACACTTAACACCTATATTATATTATATAGCTATAAAGTTCTTTTTCATAATATAGGAGTAGCAGACGAGCATACAGTCCACCTGATGGTAAGTGGCTACTGCCGCCCATGGGCATCTGTAATCAACCCCAGATAGGATTACATATTCCTACCTAAGGTCAGCCACAGATGCGCCGCTACCCCTGAGGACTAAGCTGGAACGCCTCGGAAAAGTCCGCCCTTCAAACCGGAACACAGCAGCGCCTAACACTGCTGTTATTAGGTAGAAGTAGTGTGGCGGTGGTGCCGCCGGGGTCGAACCACAAAGGGTTCTACCAACTTCAAATTAGTTAGTTAGTATTCAACATACACATGAATCACATCGCGTACCAGTCTAGGCACTATTGTCACGTAACACTATTGTGAAGGTTTGTCAACCCGCTTATCAGATGACTGCTTGCAAATTTTGGGTCACCCTAACATGTTATTGTTAGTTATTGGTTATGGACCTTTAGAATGAATATCAAAGAGATTTGATTTCTCATTTGTCTATTAATAAAACTAAATATCTTACTAATAAAGTACTGATTGGTTAATTAATAAAGCATTGAAACAACGCACCGCTAACATTTCTGTCTACAAATATTATTAATTTCGCAGGAATTCTTTATATAACTTAACGAGTACTAAAAACGAATTTTCGAAAAATACTCTAAGGAAGATACGTAATAAAAATCGCGAGTGGGTAAAAACAAAGGCTTATTATGAAGATTGAACAGTTTGCATGCTGACTGGCTTACAGCACGCTGTTAAGCTTGGACTGCATGCTGATAAGTTCAGCTTGCATGCTGACATCTTTGATTTGATGCTCATCTATTATAGACTGCCCCGGACAAGTGGACCTAATCAAAAAGGAATTATATTCTCTTAAATAGTTGTGCAATGTACACAGGATCCACATAATATAATACCAGTAAAGTGTATTATACATTTTCATAATGCATAGCATTACGTGTGTGTAGAGTCGAGTAATACGCAGTTTTAGAATTAATTCAACCACAGCAATAATAAACAAGACGACGGAAAAGTTATTTAAAACCAGTTTCAAACAGTGCGTGCATAAAATATTGTTTTTATTTAGTCAAACCGAACGTAAACTGCACCTTTGCAAATTAAATAGATAGACCGAGCGCTTCCGGGTAAAAAACTAAAAGGCGATCTACACACTATAAATAACAAACACGGAGTCACAAGGATACGGTAGGGATGGCGATCTGAGATCAATTAATCGAAGAGTCGATCTTTTGGACCGAAAAATCGATTATTTTCATCGATTTAGTAATAGATGGATTCAGTGAGTTCGGTTAATCGATCATCATCCTAGAAAAGCGAAAGTCGTTCTTTTTGAAATTGATTGAATATTAACAAATGTGATATAGATATTTTTTGCTGACGGATTCGTTTCTTAGTGCTTATATGATCCTGATGATCTTTTTTGGCCCTTTTTAGCTGAAAAGATCGATATTTTTTTACTATCTTCGCCCTTTATAGCTGAAAAGATCGAATATCCATTGGAGTATCGATTCTTTGGGCCTTGATTTGTGAATCGATTTATCACACTATTCGAATAGATTCAACAGTCGATATTTTTCGGTTTCGCCATCCCTAGATACGGGGAGGGGCGTTTCGAAAGTGCGTCGCCTTGACCCCGATCTGCGCCGGCGCATGGACTATTATATCGTTTTTTTTCTCAATGGTCATTTTGAGGCTAACAGCGGCCAGGAATTTGTTGATTCCGTCTTTCTTTTTTGGATTTTTAATGCATTTTCGGAGTGATAGCGTGATAGGTGTAAGCAGATTGGATCAGTTGGTTTTAATAATTAATAAATACGGAAATATAAGTAAATCTTTAATATTTGAAAACAACTAAACATACGGGGTCCCAGTTTAATCTTTAAGGACTTTATTGTAATTTCGTTTTAAGGAGTATGATCGACTTTAGGTGGTATTCTATTTTTATCTCAATATCTAATAGTATTTGGTATCATGCTCCTTATTATAAGAGGGAATCTTCTGAATGCTCTTATCTTTATTACATTATTAAAATAATAAAATGTGTAATAAATACTGAAAAGACCGTTATTTTATGTAAGATTGAAGTATCAAACGAATATCATCATCAACCCATTATTGTCACACTGCTGGGCACGGGTCTCCTCTCATAATGAGAAGGATTAGGCCATAGTCCACCGCACTGACCAAGTGCATATTGGTAGACTTCAGTGTGCAGGTTTCCTCACGATGTTTTCATTCACCGTTTTAGAAAGTGATATTTAATTTCTAATACGCACATAATTTCGAAAAATCAGAGGTGCGTGCCTGGGATTTGAACCTCGAACCAACCTAAAGCCGATCCCTGCCACTATTGAGGACTTTCAGCACCACCGCCACCCCTATTTCTACACCATAACAGCAGTGTTGAGCGCGGCTGTGTTCTGGTTTAAAGGGTGTGGTAAGGGAAACATACTTTTCAGAGGCGTTCTAGCTTAGTCCTCAGGGGTAACGGCGCATCTGTGGCCGACCTCAGGTAGGAATATCTAATCCTATCTGGGGTTGATTACAGATGTCCATGGGCGGCAGTAGCCACTTACCATCAGGTGGACTGCATGCTCGTCTGCTACTCCTATACTATAAAAAAAAACTAAGAACGTTTCTTCATAAGTCAGTCTGCATTGACAGTCTTCTACAGAAACTTATGGTCGTAAGAAAATAGTATGGTGATGGTACTTTTCCGACCGAACTACATACATATTGACTCTACCACATCCACCACCAATTTGCTAAGAGCAACGTTGCCAGGCCTCCAGTCGTGCCAGACTCATGCCCAGTAGTGGGATACAGTTACCTACGTATTTTACGTCAATACTAAAAAGTAAAACGTTGGCAAAATAACCAAGTCTGCTAAATATGGCGTAAAACTGTGAATAGAAAGTAGCGGATCTTTTCACGCGGAATTGAGAGCGAAATTTTACTTCTAAATAAACTTTTGAGTTCAGTTTAGTGCAGCGGTTCTCAACCTCTTTTTGGTTGGATCACTTTTATATCACTCTTCTTCGTAGGAACCACGTTTTATAATATAGGAGTAGCAGACGAGCATGCAGTCCACCTGGTAGTAAGTGGCTACTGCTCTACCTATGGACATCTGTAATCAACTTCAGATAGGATTAGACATTCCTGCTTGAGTTCTGCCACAGATACGCCGCTACCCATGAGGACTAAGCTGGAACGCCTCGGAAAAGTATCAAACCAGAACACAGCAACTTGACACTATTGTTAATGGACAGGAATAGGTCTGGCGGTGATGCAGCCGGAGTCGAACCAAAGAGGTCTACCACCTTCATTTTCAATAATATTGTAGGATAAACTTTTGTAATTTTAATCTCCTTCACTAGGCTATCTTAGATATAATATTGTTACTCAAAGTTACGCGCAAACCATCAATACTGCTCACCGCCCGGTGAATTTAAAATCGTTCGCGGATCATATTTAGGCTTCTATATGAGTATGGACCACTGGGGGTCCACGGATCACTGGTTGAGAACCCCTGCTTTAGTGCATTCAGGTTATTGCGTTGCTATGTTGCGAATCTATATGATCTGTGGACTATATTCTTTTTATGGCTGTAAATGAACGTGCCGTATATTTGAAGGTAAGTGGCTACTGCTTCCCATAGACTGTAGTCAACCCCAAGTGAGATTGAGATAAGGTCGGTCACAGATGCGTTGGTACCCCTGAGGACTAAGTTGGAACCCCTAGAATAAGTATCTTTTTCTTACTACACCAGCGCTGAACACCACTGTTATTCAGCAGAAATATATGGCAATGGTTTTTACAAAGCCGAACAAAAGTTCCTACCTTTTAAAATATAGTTTTTTTTTATAATGTAAGAGTACCAAACGAGCATGCAGTCTACCTGATGGTAAGTGGTTACTGCCGCCCATGGACATCTGTAATCAACCCCAGATAAGATAAGATATTCCTACCTAAGGTCGGCCACTGATGCGCCGCTACCCCTGAGGACTAAGCTGGAACGCCTCGGAAAAGTCTCTCTCCCTTACCACACCCTTCAAACCGGAACACAGCAGCGCCTAACACTGCTGTTATTAGGTAGAAATAGGTGTGGCGGTGGTGCCGCCGGAGTCGAACCACAAAGGGTTCTACCACCTTCAAATGGGTTACAAATGGGTTGCCACTTTTGAGGACTAAGATGGTCACAATATGTAAATAAACCGTAAATTTGGTATGTCACCTCTGATTCCATTTTAATGTATATGTTTTGTATATTATTCAAGAATATTTCATATTGTAATATGTACCCTTAAATATTTCAAAGTGAAATTTTAGAACATTTCATAGAATTAATAACTTCAGGGCAATGTTTAATTAATTTAAGTCCTACTTGTAATTATATAATAAAACTGCGCATTTAATTTACGTCGACGATACATTAACCTCCCTGCCGGGGTGGCATTCTTCCGATGACGAGGGTAGTTCTAATTTATCGTGGGACTTAATTACTGTAGTTACGCGTCATATTACCATTTTAGCTTTTACGCGTTTTTTAGCTGGAAAGGAGAATGCCCATTCTTGGTACTGATTTTTCTCATGCGTCAAAATGAAAGTAATATTAAAATTATTTTTTGATTTTTTTACATAATTTGTCGATCAGAATAGTTTCTTTGTACAGGGGATTCCATTTAAGATAAAATAAGACGAAACGTTGATTGTTGTTCTTAAAAATTAAAATGGCGGAATTTTATACTCGGAATTCAATAAGATCTATTAGTGTTTTGACTAATGATTTTTCTCATGCATCAAAATGAAAGTAATATTAAAATAATTTTTTGATTTTTTTATATAGTTTGTCGATCAGAATAGTTTCTTTGAACAAGGGGGTTCCATTTAAGATAAAATAAGACGAAATGTTGATTGTTGTTTTATGGTTGTTCTTAAAAATTAAAATGGCGGTATTTTATACACGGAATTCATTATTTTAGGGTTTTAGGATTATTTTAGGTTTTTTTACCTATTACCTTTAAAAGTAAATGGAATATGTTAATCGAACTACATTATAGGTACCTACTATCAGTTAAAACCGACCATCAATCTATCGTCGGATATTTTCGATTTTGGGGTTATGTAACATTTCGGTAAATAACTTCAGAATCCGGGTGCTGATCTAAAAAATAATTATTGGTGGTAGTATTTGGTTAATTATACATCGTCCACAACAAGTTTCAATTTGATGCTACTCTGGACGGCGGTCCATACTTTCATGGGCATTGTCCTTTAGCTTTTACTAGTTTTTAAAATTTAACAAGTATGATGCTTAGTGGTTACTGATGTTTGTTGATTGTTACAATTTTAAGGGTAGAGCCCTTCATGTTTCGACTGAGGCATCACCTCAGATCTTTATACCGAATAAAAACAGTGTTATAGGGTGTTTTTTTCTGATTGAAGGGAATAACAATAGTATTAAGGGCTGCTGTGTTCTGGTTTAAAGGGTTTTAAGGGAGATATATTAATTTGAGGCGTTTCAAGTACTCGAGGGTAGCAGCGCATATGCCAATCTCAGGTACAAATCTTATACTATTTGGGCTCGATAAATGTCCAGTAGCAATTGCCACTTATCATCAGGTAATATAGAAAGCAAAGAGAATTAAGGTTTAAATGATATCGGCCGATTATTACTCCTAAAACAATTAGAACATCTCGTATTAGCATCTCTACACCCCCCTTCAAACACAGCATAACTTAACATCGTCATAACCAATACGTGTGGCAATGACGCTAGTACCAAGAAGGGCTTTAATGGTAAGTAGGTGTAATATAAATAGCAAGCCACACATTTCTAATATTAAATTAACATATGTTCCATCCGCTGTTCTGGTATGACGTCAAATGGTTGAGCGTGGGTACTAATGCGTCATCACAGTCACTTTCTATTAGCGAAGACCCATCACTGAACAACCCTTCATTCATAAAATAATCATTTCATAACGTTCTAATTTTAAATTACAATAGAATGTACTAATTTATTTTTGTAAGGATTTTTGTTCGACAATACTTTTGTCGCATTTACGTAGATGATGAATAAAAAAGAAACGTAATTATATTTTATCTGTACTTACACTTTTATTAAATTAGGTTGTAACGTTTATTATTTTTGTAAGATTATAGTTATTATTAAAGTATCAAAACTAGAATAAAATTTTAGTTTATCTATTTGTGTATTGTTAAACGAATTTTGAGGGCATTTTAAAAGAAACTACATATTAAGTACACTATGCACGTGAGTGCATATTATTTAAATATAAATATAATATTATGAAAAACGTAATCAAAATTGTGTTTTGCGTTCAATCTTAGGGAAAAATATATTAAAGTAAGTACAAGCTGTAACCTTGAAAAATGCAATTGTACCTTCGTAAGTACAAACAATAAATCATTGTACGTATTACGACCTTAATGACGCTATTAAATTTCAATATTTAAATCCTAAAACCTACCTAACTGGTATATGGAAATTTATTTCTGTGTGTTTTTTCAATATATTTTGTATTTAATTTTCTATAAAGGACAATGCCCACGCCGATGTAAATTTTTTGTTTGTCTTAACTTGTTTTTCTTTAAGATTAATAATATATGCACAAAATATTTTACTCTTGAAATACGCAGCTCCTTATACTAATTAAACAGGGTTTAGTTCTTTTGCAGGATATTTCATAACGTTGTTTATGAGTATAAATGAGTATAATAAGAAATACATTAAATTATTTAGATAAATAAATATCTAGATTACATAATTTTAGCCTAATGCTCACTGTAAAATGGGAAACTAAAGTTACGAAAACTAAAAAACTGTGACTACTTTGAATACGTAGAGTAAGTGTTTATTTAAGTGACGAAGAATTACAATATTATACTACTAATCTATGTATTATACATAAATATTATTAAATATATTTATAATTATACATTATTTAATTAGAACAGAACATCACTACTTTCAATTACGAGTATCATTAAGATTGAAAATCATCATGGCGGCCAAAGGAAAAACCGAACGCAGGCATTATTCACCGAACGCACCTAACGAACTCTTTAAAGAATATCTCGTTACCGCTCCCTAATTACGACGAAATAATACATGAAACGGCCACCATTGTTTGTCCGAAAAAAATTGTTTAAACACAACCTCAAAAACTCAAATGCAATTAAAAAAAGACTTCCCGCGAAAAATGACGACGCAAGATGGCCGCCCTATTTAGATCCTGCCTTCTATTGGCGCGCTAGCTTTAAATTTAAAAATGGAATGCACTGTCCTTGGCGAGCGAGGTTCGTTGACCTTCCGATGCATTTTGGCGGTTTCGACGCAGAATCGAATAGTCGCAACTGCGTTGTGTTCTGCTAATGGGTTTTAGGCCATTTTCCGTTCGCTTAGAGCGTTTTGTTGCGTCGTTGCGTCAAGCGAGGCGTCAAGACTGGTTTGTGCTCATTGTCGAATGAATTTAGACTTTCGCTGTATCAAGTAAGATTTAATATCGCAATAGAGGTTAATTTGGCCTTAATGTTAGCATTATACTAATTTAGTTCTTACTCATTTGAGATAGAGTTGTAAGTCAGTTCCTTGTATTGTAAATGGCGAATGAAGTCTTATCATACCCACTGAAGGTGAGCTAGACGGAGAGGACTTTTTTATTTTGAAGGAAACGTTTTAATATTTATAAACTTTTTGAACTCGTTGAATAGTTGTGTACTAACTGACAACTCTTTTGAATTTCGTAGGAATCCTTTGAATTCTGAATCGCGGACCGCTCCGCGCCTAACAAACCAATTTCAAGTCTTACCCTCGACTGAATGAGTGTTATTTTAGCATTTCTTTGTAAATGCATCAACTTCGTGTTTTATTCGCATAATCACAATATAGGATAATGTTTGTAAGAAATAATATCATCTGAATATTTTTGTTAAAACCTCTATTTATCGATTTAAATGTATGGGATTGTCATTATGAAGTGTTTTAGTTGTAACAAATTTTGTGTCCCACTTCTGAGGATTAGTCCTCATAGGTAGAGTAAGCCTAGCCTAGACCATACTCTACCCTACTCTAGCCACAACTTATAGATAAAGAAAGATGTAATTAGTACCAAAGCCTCCGACAATATTTAATGATTGCTATCCAATGATAACAAATAGGGCCGACTGCTTAACGTACCCTATGCCTAGCCTAGCCTGGAAGATGCTTGAAATCTTTACACAACAGTCACCCATTCAACCTGACACTGCTTAACTTCGTAAATCAGTTTCAATTTAAATGAAACGAAAACTAACTAAAACTAAAACTAAACTAAGCTAAGCTAAACTAAACTAAACTAAACTAAAACTAAAACTTTTCTTGACAGTAAGAAAACGCCATTATCCTTAAGTAAAAAAAGATAGGCATAAAAAATAAGAGTATGCGTGATGTGCATAATGATATATTACATGACCTAGGCTAGGCAAAAGATAAGTATCGAAGGCGCTACTAAATAATTTGAAATACTATTCTAAAACCTGTTTCGACGCTACGACGCATGAGTCACGTTGACGCATAGACGCTGACCTACCCAACTGAAATAGACTTACGATACGACACACGATACGAGCACGACTCAATATAGTTACAAAAAATATCGTAAATTATTCCACTAAAACTTGTTTAGACGCTATGACGCGTGAGTCATACTGACGCATAGACGCTGACCTAGCCAATTGAAATAAAGTTACAATACGAACACTACTTTTTACTAGATACAAAAATATTGTAGAATATTTCTCATAAACCTGTTTACACGCTACGACGCGTGAGTGATGTTGATGCGTAGACGCTGACCTAGCCAATTGAAATAGAGTTACGATACGATACAAATCAAATCAAATCAAAATATAGCATATCAAAGCACCATCATTATAATACAGATTGATAATGTGATTTTTGAATTATCAAAAATGCCGGTATAATCTTTTGCATGTGTTATTTATACAAAACTGGGGTTGCAGTGTCTACTAAACACTAAAATTCATTTAATTTCATTTCATATATGAAAGCTGGTAGAACCTGTAGGGGCGACCGGGGAGGTACCACCGCTACACCTATTTCTAGCGTGCATCAGTTATATATTTCGGGTAAAGGGTGTAGTTGCCAGCTGACTAACATAACCGATCATTTTACGGTGTGTGATCGGCTTCAAAACATGAGTTTTCAAAACATCCCACAATTTTACGTTACGTTTATTCAATCCAATATTCTGTAGACTGAGTAAACGTAACAATATGTAAGTGCTCGAGTGACAATGAGCTTTTTGTCTCCCTCACATGTTCGCAAAAAAGAGAGACAAAACATAAAGCTCCAGTTTGTTAATTTAGACATTTAATGTTACGTTACTGACCTACTACCTGGGATTTGAACCAAGGACCTCTAGTGTAAGAGGCCGAGACACTCAGAGCCTACTTCATTAGGCTATTACTGTTTCTTACTCTACTTCAAGTTTCAATAAATTAGCCTCTACAAATTAGTCTCTACATAAGATGGAATCTGTAGACTCTACCTCACGGCTTAATTACTGAGAAACAATTTTAATTAATCTCTATGAACGACTCAATGTAGATCCCGTTTTGAGTAGGTTGGTAGTATTGGTGGTAAAATAGATAAGCTTTTTGTCATATAGGAGTAGCAGACGAGCATGCAGTCCACCTGATTCTGATACAATCCGTTAGGGGCGCTGATTTGAAATTGTATGGGCAAATACGTAAACAAATACCAAAACAGTCATATTTGTGAAAATGTAAAGTAAACGTAATGTATGTACTCATGGTAAGGGTACAGATGGACTACATGCTCGTCTTGCTATCATAACCACTTAACATTAGGCTGACTGCAATTTCATTTTGACCATCAATCTTAAGAATAAAAATCCAAATATTAAACAGTCTATCGAATTATAGTTATAAAATTCCATTATATACCACATGAGTCAATATGACGCATAGACGCATGACCTAGCCAACTAAAATAGTGTTGGTAAAACTATCGCCCACTGTGGACCGATTCTGAGAAATAAAGCTATAGCCACATATGTGCGGTTAACGGTGACGTCATGGTTTAACTATTTTACTGTAGTTTCTTTTTGTGCTATTTTTAATTCTTTGAATGGTTTGTTAGAGTGTCTATTTATTTAGTGTAAGGATAAATTACTTTGACAGTATGGTCGATGTGTTCATCTTTAGTCTGACAGGTAGAGGGTTTTGAGTTCGAATCCCGGTTAGAAATCTAAATGAATGACAATACAAAAAAATCTACTCATAATTATTTCCATGTAGTCATTAAAATGTATATTGTATTAAATCATTTTGTAGGAATTTGTGTAAGTGCACATTTTTTTAAGAGCCCCATGTCGTATCAATGTAATTCTGTAAAAAACGAAGGAAATCTAATACTAGCGAATTTCAGTATAATTTACGAAATTCCTTGTGTTTTATAGCGTTAGTGTTAATTTTCAGATTGAAATACTAACTAAATCCAAAAATAGCCAGTACTTGTCTCTGAGTGATTTACAATATTTACGTGCAGTGTGCGCGCGCCCGAAGCGAAGCCTAACATTACGAAAATAAACCAACTAGCCGAACTGAATTTAGTGTGGGCAACGACTCCGTAGGGATGTGCCGTGGATGTTGTGCTCGATAGTTTTTCAGCAGTTTTATCGATATATTACATACTGTCACATGTAGATTATTAGATATTTGAGCTTATAACAGAGATAACGAATTAGGCTATAAACCTGTAATGTTCGATGTAAGAATTATGAATAAATAAATAAGAAGAATCTTTGAATCAGTAAAGAAATAAAAAGGAAATAACATTAGAGTTATATATACAAGATTACGTTGCAGCTTGAAAATATAATATTTAAGTAATTGTTACAGCCCAGAAATCACCATAAAAGCTTGGGTTCGACTCCCAGCTAAGTAAAACTAAATAAATTTTAATGTCGACTTTGTACATGCGTACGCAAAGACTGTAGAAGAAAAAAACAAATAATGTAGAATCATTGGTTATAACTACGAAACCATATAAGTAACATACACAATTTTTTCCATGCTGTTACAACAACAAAAGTACAATAAATTCACAGTATCGGATTATGTAGGTATTCATATAAAGTACGTTTAAAATACATATCAAACCTAGATAACTATTTGAACAGGAAACTTGTTGTAAAAATAACCTTTGATAAAAAAACTACATTTAGTTTAAACTATAGCGCAGCAATTTGCTAAGTGATGTGCTTTAGTCTACCGACAATAACTGGTTACGTTTCCTGTTATAAACATTTGTAGTTAGTAGACATTAATATATTTTTGTAGTAGATAATCATATCTGAACACAGAGTAATGTTAAATTGTAAATTGAACAAAGCATTTACGTACAAACACCTACAATGAATAAAAATATACAAAAATATGCAATTAACCTAAAACTGCTTGATTTAATTATATGATAATGTAATTGTTAACGATTCTGAAACTAAACTGAAGATATGAATAATTGAATAGAGTCAGTAAGTCACTATTCAATTTATTAGCTGCGAAATACTTTAAATGAGACTGTGACATGCATGAGTTGCATGTTATGCTAAAATTAAATCAAGTTAGCCTTGGAACAAACGATATAATGTTATTGACTGCTATTATAATGGTAAGAATAATACTTAGCGAACCTAACATTGAACGTGTTTTTGTCTGTTTACGATTTATTTAAGTTTGCAACATATGAAATGCTTACCGAATTTTGTTTATCTCTTTTTATGTACTTCAAGCAAGTTTTTATTATCTGCAAGTAATAAAACCTTGCTAAGAAATAAATAAGCATACATTAAAAGTGCATGCACGATAAAATTGATATGCTTAGACGGTGCATGCAATAAAATTCGCGCCGTCGAAGCGATTTCCTCTTTGCAATTTATTCGTGTTACAGTGTGTGGGGTGTAGGGTCTAACATCAAATTTCAACGTCAGTCGGATCACGTCATAAAGCTTATCTTGTTAAACATCATCGTAAAGCCGAAATTAGCATGTGTAACATAGTGTGGCCAGGAAACGATCGCGTCTCCATGCCACTCATATTTATAAGCCAAGCATCCATTAGCATGCACCCGCCGTGCACCGCTAATTCAACGCCGGATTCGGCGGACACTGAATACTATTCGAAGTAAACAAATTTCGGTATTTACATAGTACTCGTATAATTTAAGAGTTCAACGGACTACCCAAATGCTTTATTCAAAAGTAGTAAACATTTAAATTGTTAATAACCGTATGACTTAGTCTGGGCATAATTGAATTGGGTACATAGATCGTTATATGGCTTTATTGAGCAACGCTACATCCTGTGAATGTTAATATTTTAATGCTTATAACAATGAATGAGAATACTTAATTTTATTTTTGAAGAATAGCCACTTAAGCTTGATTTTCATAAGTAGAACACATTTATAAAGTACTTTATAATCCTAGTTTGTAATAATAATTAACGCTTAAGATATAGTTATTAAATATAATATATAATGAAGCGCAACCAAATCGCTGTTATTCACTGTTAAATAACAGGTATCGGTGTTATCGTTAAAACAGGTGGAAACTATCGACAGATAATCCCATGTATCGATAGACGCATCCGACTATCGACGCACTAGTATTTCTAATTTCACGGCCGCGCAGTGTGTGCTAGTGTGCGTGACCTTGCCGCGCGGGCGTTTCGGCGGTCATTCACCCCGGTGCACTCCATGCCTTGACTTTGGATACTATTTATATCTATGTGTTCCTCTATGCTCCATGTGTGCGTGTGTAGGCTGACCAAATCATGTAGGATTGTAAATCACTAACATTAATATTAGGATAAGTTTCTATATAACGTGGTGGTATTGGTTTCATGTTTATTTTGGCAATGTTTAAAAACACATAACGTGCATGCGTATACGCTGTTGTATATGTGTGCATGTAGGTGGATAATTTGTGAAGCATATAATTTTTCTAAGAATTAATAGATGTTCTAATCATTTTGTTTGGGTAGGTTTATGTATGTATCGTATATCTGTGTCTAGTTCCCATACTCATGTGTGAGTACAGCCTGACTAAATGATATAAAATAACAAACATAGGAAGGTAATATATCAACTTATTTATGTGGACTGTTTGTTTTGGGTGCTATTAACATTCATATATAGCCTATTTGCGTTTGTGTGTAGGCTGATCAAATGATTAGTAAAACAGTGGAAAATTTATAGTTTCTACGGAATGAAGGTCCATAAACTTAGTTTTCGTATCATTAAAGTACTTAAATTGACTGATGTGATGTCGTACATGTGTGAGTGAGAAGGTGTTTGTATGTATATTATGTCTAGTGTTACATACAACCAGTATATCTGGATCCATGGTTGTTTTATTTGTCAACCAAGATTCGGAAGAAAATTGTTTTCTTTCTTTGTCAGATTGGTTTAGTGATGTGAAATCGTAACATATCGATTACCGATACGAATATCGATGTTATTTGAGAGTGCTTTACTTTCCTTTTGTTGCATAGACGTTTAAAAAATAGTCTACTGTAGGTGATTATTTCACGTTTACTAAAAGTACTACAATTTTTATTTACGATTTTTTTTTCATAGTAGAAATAGCAAACAGGCAAGTATTTAACTTGATGGTAAGCGGGTATTGCCGTCAATGGATAACTTGTAGCATTTCCAGATAGGATTAGAGTTCTACCTAAGATCGGCCATTACGCACCCGAGCTCCCGTACTTCTTTCAAGCAGCACAACACACACATACACACACACACAGCACACACACACACACACACACACACACACACACACCCACACACACACACACACACAGCTCACACACACACACACACACACACACACACAGTACAGCAGAGGCAGCCACTTAAGGCAAAAATATATGTGGAGGTGATGCCTCCGAAATTAAAACACGAAGAGTTCTATCACCTACCTCTACATACATCTAGGTATCTAGATGTATGTAGAGGTAATTCATTGTAAAAAGATACAACTTGATACAAAACCTATTCCTTTTTCATAATCGGTAAAAATAATCACCAAAGTCTTATAAGGACAAATAAGTCAGTAAATAACTGCGTAGTAAGCGTTATCAAATTGCATCACATTTAAATTAATTAGTTCATTCGAGTAATTAATTAGTTACCATTTAATTAGTAGATATCTTACGATGGGTAGCATTTGACGTACCTAGGCAAACTTTTTGAGGACCTTCCATCATAAACTTATTGCTGTCCTACTGCTGGGCACTGTACCCTTACCATGAGTTTTTACGTTTGTTTTGGTATTTGTTTACGTATTGGCCCATACGATTTCCAAGATCCGCTAGGGGCGCTGATTGGAAATTTCCACGTTCAGAGGACTCCGGATGCGTTCCGTTGGAGATCCCGGAGTCCTCTTCGCAGCGCTGAGGATGGCCACCGGGGGGGTTTTAGTGCGGTAAACATCCCACATAACCCCGTGTCGCACCCATGACACTGGGTGCCATTTGAAGGCTTCGCCGTCGTTAAAAAAAAGTATCTAAGTAAACTAAACTAAGGTACTTTACCATCAGGTGGATAGCTCGTTTGCTACTTCAATTAAAAATACACTAAAAAACTTGTTTATTCAATTAATTGGTGACAAGTTAATTAGCGGTTATCGTACTTAGTCGACGGTGACTTTGACGTACCTAGTTGAAACTAACTACATTATAAAGTTTTGTGTAAATGGAAAATTCCAAAGTTCAAGACATTTAAAATTGTTTTGCACCATTTTTATCATCTGTATGGAAGTACAAGGTCTTAGAATCTATAGTTTGACAAGGGTACCATTGTAATCATCATCAACAACCCCTTAGTGTACCACTGCTGGGCACGGGTCTCCTCTCAAAATGAGAAGGATTAGGCCATAGTCCACCGCGCTGGCCAAGTGCGTATTGGTAATCTTCACATGCCTTAGAAAAAATTTTTTTTTCATAAATCTCTCAGGTATGCAGGTTTCCTCACGATGTTTTCCTTCACCGTTTAGCAAGTGATAATCAATTTCTAATAGGCACATATCTTTGAAAAATCAGAGTTGCGTGCCTGGGATTTGAACCTCGGACCCCTCGGTCGAGAGGTCGAGTTTCTTAACCACTAGGTTATCACTGCTATTATTAAAAGAAAACAACGTAAAGAAAACGAGTCTACATTCATGACGACCCGCGTTGCGGAGCGGCCACCATACCGGTCTGACGCGAAAAGGGTCCCGGGTTCGATCCCCGGCCAGACAGATGTCTAAAATTCTAAATGATGAATTTAGATTTCTGTTTCTGGGTCTAGGTGTTTGTGTATTTGTCTATGTGTGTGTCCATGGCACCCACGACACAGGGAATCCTAGTGTGGGGCTGTGAGTGTAGAAAGCGTTTATTATTATTTATTATTATTATTCATATGAGTTTTCTAAAAATAGCTTCTTAAAGGAAAAGCCTAGCTTTAGTATATTTGTAAAATTAGAAGCATATTAAGACCTGATTTATCCCCTAACATTATAGCAAACTATTGTGCAACATTCTTGCTGGTTCTTCATAATAATCTGTAAAACATTCAAAAACTGTCTGGAATCCGTTCACTAACTTGCTTGAATATTCTTTCATAACATTGATAGTGATGCGCTCTTTGTACCGTCTTACTTAAAAAGTCTTCAATCGATTAATAATCGATACAATTGTTTCTTATTAGCGTCCACACAACCATTTCTTACATAGGCATGACACACACATCACTAACGTGGTCTAACACCACACTAACACGTCGCAATACGTGTCCTATAACTTATACAATGCATCGATGTGTGCGTCTATCCTTCCTTGACCTAGAGCGGCGACTATCGTCTCTAGGTCAGGAGCACTACACACTACACGTCTCGTCTAGCAAACGAGACCTCCCTCCCCGCCTTGGCAGCGTTAGTTTCTCATAAACGCGGGGGTTAGTGAATAGATTTCCAGGGGTCTTTGCTTTCTGGACGCGTGATAGTCGACTGTCTCGTCCAGTTTGGAATGAGCTCCCCCGCGTCTTTAGTGCTGCACTGTTTAGGTGGGATACGGGGGGATTGAATAGGTTTGCACGGATCAGATTAGTTTGGACGTGTGGCTAGCCGACTAGACGAGTCGTAGACGGCCGGATCACGCAATCTTGGTAATGGCGGGCAGCAAGTGTTTGGGTCGAGGTAACGTATTTCATTAAAGTTTCACATTAATTTCAGATTACGGTTGGGGTTGGATGCGTGTAGGGGTTGATTGGGGTGTCGATGGCTTAAGTGGCATGTTCAAGTTATATGAGGTTCCGGATTGTTTAAATTAAGTTATAAGTGCGGTGGAACTCATCTTGTATGCGTGTTATTATTGTTAGGGCTATGTCTGCGATACTCAAAATGTAGAGTATGAGTATGTTGTAACATTTTTAAGATTTGAAAGCCATTTTAAGTAATAAATGTATTATTTTTTGTTATTTTATGAGCAGAAAACGTCTTACATGAATTTCGGATTAGGTAGCCGTAGGTACCTCGCATATTCACCTTCCCTGATTCTTAAGGGTTGTCGACGCCATATTTCTTCTGAGTACGTTACGTTTCGTTCTATTTTTAAACGTCTTTTTGCTCGTCTAATACAAGACAAAGGTTTTCAAATGTGCCTACCCCATTAGCGCCCCCTACATTTCTAAGCCTTTCTAAGCCTTTCTTTTGCATTTCTTCCCCTTTTTCTTGAAATATATGAAAGATGTTAGATATGACTGTCTCGCTATGTACTTCTTCTCTTTTATTCTTTTTAAAAGTACTTAACACCACCCTTACAGAATTCTTAGGGGAAATTTTAATTATGATTTCTGTCTCTATATGAGTTCATGAGTACTTTAACGAAAACATGATAATTAAGACGATAATATGTAAATGTAGAATATATGTTATTTGTTTATTCTTAACATTAAACACAAATGAGCATAATTCCCGCTTCAATTTATTCGATGGCAAATAGCAAATCATACAAAACGAGATCGTATTATACGTATTGCAACAAAATATTTAATATCAACTAGAATAAAGACGTCACCAGTGTAAGAAATGTAATATCTAATAATTGTAACCTATAAAAGGTAAAAATTTATTTAAATTGTCGAAAATAATATTCTAAATACAAATTCCTACAATGCAAATTTTAAATTACATTTTTAAAATAAACAATCATAAATAATCCGATAAATATAAAAGTTAGTATTAATCTACGTAGCACGCACACTACTATAGATTAAACACACAAGTGTACACATAGAAAGGTTTCGATATTTGAAATATGAGTTCTATGAAAAGTTGGAATGCGTTCGGGATTAGCGCGCAGTTTGCAATTGAAATATTTATCATCTGTGGTCACTCTTGTCTGCTTTTGTCTTTGGTATGCTAATATTTTGCGACTATTGGGCTATGTTGTTTTAATCTACCGTGTTCAAATATTTATTTTATGAATAGATATTTATTATTATTATTATATTTTCAATGATTCAATTAGCTTTGAACATTGAACAAGTCATTGTAAACTTAATCGTAGTGTGGCTTAGGGGCAAATTCTATTATGTAAAGGATTTCTGGTTCAAACTTGATTAGGCAGTTATCTATATTATGCATTTCGATATCTTCTGAATATTTAATATTTGCACATCTAATTTTATTGCATGCATAAGATACTAAAACAAGTAGTCACAGGGAATTCTACTGTGCGTCGATAGCTTAATATATGACGTCACATTTATGGTATTCTTTCATCAGTCACAAAGATGTCCTTGGTAACAAAAATCTTACAGCCTACTACATGAGTACTATAAAATTCACAAGCGTCTATCTTAAGCAGTGCAATCCTGTTCTTCGACCCTCTGCCCTTCGCGTCTAGCTCAACAAGTCCTTAAGGACCCTCGACTCTTTTTATGAAACAACCAGCCAACTACGTTGACCCCTCGAGCTCCATACAAAACCCCTCATCCGTGCACTTTTATAAGAAACTCAGGGACGCGGCGTCTCAACTTATGCTGGACGAATCGAAAATACTTCTCAAGGGATAAGAGACCCGTTCAACCGATGTTCAAGAACGCAAGTTCTAAGTTTTGTTACATATCTCAGATCTCAGCTTAAAGCGATGCTTACTCTGCCTAAGCTTCAGACAATACTGGCCACTTATAAAACACTTTACTGTGTAAGAACTTTTCGGTGAGAATACACTTTTCAAAGGCTCCACAGACTCAAAATTCGCATCAATGCCATGATTTATTTGGATTTATATCACAAAGCTCCAATGCATTATTGAAAACAAAAGCATTAATCCATTTTAAATAGCGAACGTCGCCGCCATTCCGAATGCAAATTGAAAAAAAAATGCATCCTCATTCGAATTACGAATTGAAAAATCGCAATCGGTCTGAATAAAACTTCATTTCAAATTTCGAATTCTGTTTAAAAAACATTCGCTAATTATTGAACGCAGCGCGTCTATGTACTGTCCAGCCTATTTACGGTGGTCCGTGAAGTAATGTATGTATTGGTTTTAAATTGTACACGATTATGTGCTTTAATCTGTTTGTGGAGAGCGTAAAATTGCGTGGATAATTTGGACAGATGTTACACATTACGTCGCCTACCGTACATACTTTCGCGTACATAATGTGTGAATGTGTGTGTTATATAAAGAAAAAGGGTGTTTTTGTCTATCTGCCAAATAAAAATGAGGGCGTAATGTCCGGTTGCACGGGTCGTTTATCGTGTTCGCCTGACAGCAAAGCGTAATAAGGATATTTTTTCCATTTTTCTTTTTTTTCATACTATATTTTTTATTTCGTTTAAAATACCAAAAAAGTAGTTTAAAACTTTATGATGCGCTTTTACTTCTAAAAAAAAAGAAATAATCAAATTAAATACGACATAGATAACTTTTTAGCTTCATAAAGAAATTACGTAATATTCACAAACTAATTACTTTAATTCTAGGCTAATTATATACAATACGAAAAGAGATCAACACATTTAATCTATTGTGTAACTTAGTAAGTGTAAAACGGTTTCACAAAAACACATTTATTCGCTAATTTCAATAAACAGGACTAATTTTGATGCCGATAAAGACGTAGGTACATTAAGTTCATAACGCGACAACTTTCTATCTTGTAATTAATGTATCGCTATACCTTGCACCTGCGTACGAGCATAACAATAAAAATAAATGATCATTTTTACACTATATAAAGTATATTTTTCGTTAATATATTAACCTGTTATTTTTTATACGTATTTTAGTAGCATGTCGGTTTCTGATATAATATTTAGTTACCTATATGTTTATTATAACCAATATGTTGTACTTTAGGCTTATACGTAACAGTTGGTTATAGTTATGACGTTGGTAATCAACGTTGTTTGAAAACTTTGAGTAGTATAAAAACTTCCTCTATTTGACTTGGGCACTAATTTATACATGTGCAACAAAGGAAGATACTGGAATGTTCTAGAACTTTCCTTTCTTCATGTGACGTTTATAACGGCACATTGAGTCCTACGGGATAAATATACATACGTGAAGAGCTGCAACTTAGTCATGAAATATGAAAACGATATATTTCTTTGGCTTTGGGTTCTGTTGTCCTATATTATTTATAGGTTGATACATACATGTATAGGTACATCAACCGGATATAGGGTTGCCCAAGAAAGCGTCATTGCTGCACTGGATTTTATTCCTAAGACGGCTCCTGTAGATTATATACAACACAACTGCCTTACCAAAGTAGGTGAAATCAAGTCTTAGAATAAACTGATTTCATTCAGCAATTAAGTCGTATACGGCAGAGCTCTGTAACCGAAGAAGATAGAGATCTGGACGTTTTGTAATTACAGCCATGTTTATGTTCCGCACAGATCGTAAACCCGAACTCAGGTCGATTACCGGTGTCGTTTCACTGCTGTTAGGATTTTGGGGATTTCGAGAAAACTTGATTTTTAAATTCTATCAATACAAGTTTTTGTTTATATTTTGTAGATACACTAAAAATTGTAGATGGTACCTATTCATTTTATTATAGAATTGAGAGCTACTTGAGGCTGGTCACATTCAGGAACGTTATCTTAGCAAGAATAGTGAAATCAATCCTTTCAATTTAACCAAAGTATAGCGGAATTCGTTTTTTTAAATTGTTTTTATAGCACATTACCTTTATTTCAAGACATGCACCTTTATTCAAGACAAAAATGCTGTAAAAAGTTATAAAAATGTATTTATATTTAAATTATTTCGATTTATATTTAAATAAACTTATTTAGGAAGACGTATGAATACACTAAATTACTACTGCAGCTGTGTAACATGTTTCAGTAAGCAACCTTCAACAAAACAAAGGTTGCACAAGGTCCATTGCCACTCTCGGTAAAGATTTAATAGCTTGTGCTTTTAACTTGTCTGCAATCATTCATAAATGTGCTATCGTAGGCACGGTTTTGCTTTGTTGCAGAAAACAGGTTGCATAGAATGCTCCACTCGACTCTTTCTTAAAATTATGTATTTTGGGTATTGTGTTAACGAAATGTATGCTTTTAATTAAGTATATTGTAGAACTAGCTATTGCAAAGATTCTCTTGTGCGTTTTGGAAAAGAAAAGCGTCCGCTTGCCAAGTCATCACAAATTTCAGCGTCTGGATAGAATATTTGACTTAGTTTGTGTGCATTTGCAAACGTTAGTAACATAGTTTTGTTCAATCCACATATTTGTAGAGGTATGGAGTTTGTGGCAAACACCAAGCGCACGAATGCGGCATAAAATCAAAACCCAAATACCTTTGTTAAATGATTTATCGCTTCTGTCATTACTGTAATTCACGTGTTCTTATTTTAAATTTATGTCTAATATAAATTAAAACAAGAACATAAAAATAAAATAAGGAAGCGCAAATCGTACTTACACGGTTTTCGCAACGGAGCGGCTGACATTCGAAATTTAAATGAAGTAGCTATCGCAATTAGTGCGCGCACACATGCACACGCGTTGGTACACGTCACGCACACGAGCGCGCAAATAAAAATGTAGTGATCAAAAATGTGTGAAAGAATGACACGCACACATGGACAGCTCGCCACAATTCAATATCGCTTGTCATTGGCTGTAGCGTCCGCATACTATGAACAAATTAAAATACCTGTTATAAATTAGTTTTAAACTCTTTTTATTACTATTTGTTGTTTCTGGTATTATTATGCTGTTAATGGCGCTGCTTTAATCATTATTAAGACATAATCTCACTTGAACAGTAATTTTATTTTTTATATATTACGCATTTGTGTTGCATACGCGGTATTTGTATATTTCGTACGTATTCAGTCCAAAGTCAGAACATAAATAAAGATAAGAAAAGCTCTTTAAATAGCTACAATATTATTACCACATTTAAGTTCGAAATACATAACTTAACATGCCAGGCGTACATACTTAATAAATCATGAAAATAAAATATGTAATAAACGTCTTTTTTCACTACTTATATAACAAACAACTTATACTACTATACTTATTTTTACAAATCATTACTTTTAATCACACATTAAAACATTTCTGCGCACCATACAGCAATAATACAACCTGTAACACACTATCGCAGCGCACACATCGACGTATGTGCGTTACGCCGGCACGGCCATGTGCTGTATTTGGGTCAGTTGCAGAAATAAACGCATCGTCGTCCGTTTGTAAGTGGGGTGTAAGTTAGAACGATTTGGGCTTAGCTGTTTTTAGCGGTAAAATGTATTGAGTTTTATTTTGTTTTACTTAAAAATGAATCTTGAATTTTGTAGAAGATGATATTCATCGCAGGATGATATTTATGCAGATTTTGTAGTGGTGTCTTCGTGATACGACTCTGGTACTACTGCCACATGTACTTCTGCCCCATTATAATAGCGTTAAGGACAGCTGTGTTCTGGGCGTGGTAAGAGAGGCAAAACTGTTTCGACTTAGTCCTTAGGAGTAGCCATCCTAGATGTGGCCTTAATCGAGAGATTTGAGATTTATTTTAGATGTCCATGGATTGTACTGGCCAACTATCATGAGGTGGATTCCATGTTCGTTTGTTACTGTACAGGATACTTAGCTTCAGACCTGTAACAAATGTATAATACAGATACCACACGCATAGAACTTATAAATTGCTTAATATATTTAGATATATGTGCCGATATTTATTTCTATGCTTTCCATATTGTCAAATGCACTATAACAGACAAGGCTAGTATTAATATTTTTTTGACATTACGTCGTCAGGATATCATTTAAAATATAATCGAAGCCAAAACTTTGTAACAATGAACGAATGAAACCAGATTTAATATTTAAAATGTGCATAAGTATGAAAATTACACTTATTATTTCACTCCAAAATAGGGTATGTGTAATCGCTTTCCTTGGCTCATTATCATCTGTTTGACCTCTGCTGGTATAATCACTAATATTACCACTTAAAATGTCAGACAGCCTGTAAATTGCAATTATTTCTTCAATGTAATGCCGTCCTCATATTTTTTGACATTCAAATGTTCAAAAATGGAATCTGACACTACGTCGACAGTAACTTAATTTACTTTAATATCGGAAACTTTTGCGCTAACGGATTTCAAAACCGAATAACATTCTGCGTGCATCCAATCGTTTTTATACGAAATATCTTAAATCGATACAATTTTTATTCACATTGCATCATGTTCGGTTTTAGTTCTATTGCGGTTTAAAAATACCGCCGTCTTTACCAAATATTACATGATAATTAAAAACGACCAAATACCAATTAGTATGCAAAACACGTAATTTAGATAAGCAATATTTCGGCAGTCGTTACCTTTAATTCTTTTATACAAGGCTAAGCTGTAAAAATATTTTCGATAATATTGGAACGGTTAACAAATCCTTGAAGATCAATCAAACGTATTGTGCGTAAACATCTATTATACTTTAATTAAAGGTTTATGTGACCTCTCGCATTAAAAGTGAGTTTTTATTCAAGCGTTATGTTATTCAGCGGTGAATAAAAGACAAAGGTCGGCGAGAACAGGTTCCTTGTTGGCAATCGATTTTATGCAATGAATATCGATTCATTACTTGCGGTTATTGGTGAAATTTTCGTGTAAATGGCATCATTAAGTGCCAGTGTTGTTGGAGTTTTATAGCAAGCCCAATAACCTTTGTGGACTTCTTGTCCCGATGCGATACTTTGTTATAGTATTTAATGTGCAGATTCCGGCGTTTAATTTGTATGGATTACGTATTTTATCTATATAGATAATTTAAGGAAATGAAATTAAAAACATTATTTTCGTTCAATCTTAACCAGTTTTTTTCATAACGTGTGATTTTTAAACCATATTTATTTTAATTTTTGCATTGACGTTCAAAATGAATGAAACATTGATTCTATTTTTTTTACTCTGGAAGAAGGTGTCTCTCAACTATGGATACAATAATAACTATAAGACTAAGACTTAAATACTTCTCAACTTATATAATACAAGGTTTTCAAATGCAGAATCAAGTATATTTATATAACTGAAAACATAATTTTTTACTTTGCCTTCATGTCAAGTAAAATTTCACTATTATTCACATTTTCACCAGCATAAACACCATCTGACTTCTAATAGGCAATTTCCGCTACATATACAAACCACGAAACATCTCAATGCAAAACACAGAAGATATTCGGCTTTTTCTCACGAGCAAATAAAATAAAACAATCCTAGAACCGGTCCTGCCGGCTAGACGCGCCTGATCGTCGATTTTTAATGCGTGCTCGCGAGCGCTGCATTTTTGGCAATAGGGCGCGGAGACATCTAGTGTGGAGAGGGCTTTTGTTTTTTTATTCCTTAAGTTACGTGCAGTAAACTTAAGTTGAATTTCGAATCATTTGTTCTTCTGCGTTATGATAAATATTGTGCTATAATTTTGTCGCAGGTAATTTTGTTAATAGAACGCGGAGATGTGTAGTATGGAGAGGGCATTTGTATTTTTTTCTTAAGTTACGTACAGTCAAATTAAATTGAATTTCGAATTACTATTTCTTCTGCTTTAATAAAATATGTTGTGCTAGGAATGTCATTGTCGTAGATAATTTCCTACCAGTACGTAATAACAGTTTTTCGTGTGCTAAAAAAATAACAGGTTATTTATGGCAGTTAGCTGTAACATAATTTTCGGTGCTAACAAATAGCTTTTTATGTACGAAGTAACCTAAATTCGGATATGACGAGACATACGTTCTCAATGTACAAGGGCTTGGCGTATGGTCTTTATGTACTTGGGTGTAAGGACGAGAATGTGTGTGTTGTGTGTTCTGTTGAGATGCAATCGGTGCAGTCGAACAATGAATCGAAGACTGACCCGAATTCACTTTACATCTGTAACTGGGTCGGTGTTAGGGTTGCCACAACAAATAAATGAATTGAATTTAACGTAAACTTTTTCAAATATAATTGAAACAATTGAACTCTGACAATGTCATCAATACTGACAATATAACAAACAGTAAATAAAGCAACAGTAGTTGTAGATTTTATTATTTAATTTTACTTAAAATTGGCAGAGAAGTAAAAATCTTTATGTTTGAGATTAACACGGTATGAAAGTGTAATATTGTGTGAAATAAGATAATAAATATTTTTCGGTAAAGTGACAACCCTACATCCTCTTTGAATTGACTTGAGATTTAGGCCGAAACGAATAGGGGTCGGGTAATGACTGCAAATGTAGTTACTGAGGGTGTCTGGTGATACTCATATTATTACATACAAATTTGGCATCAAATCAGCATGAAACCCTAACATTGTATGCAATCTATGCGCAGGCGCATTACCACTGGAATTAGGTTTCGTCTATCCTAGAAAACGTAACTATCTATTGTAAAAATAAAAAAGGTAAAAAGTAGCTGTGCAAAAATAGACGATATAGCAGAATTATTTAATCTGTTATATTATTTTTCGTTATTTAACTAAAACTAAAATACTAAAACAATATCTAAATAATACTAAAATAATATAAACGCTTTCTACACTCACAACCCCACACTAGGATTTCCTATGTCGTGGGTGCCATGGACACACACGTAGACAAATACACACACAGAACCAGAAACAGAAATCTAAATTCATCATTTAGACATCTGTCTGGCCGGGGATCGAACCCGGGACCTTTTGCGCGTCAGACCGGTATGGTGACCGCTCCGCCACGCGGTCGTCTTCGATATCTAACCTTAATATAATTTAAACATAGCAGTTTTTACAAATCCTATACAAAAGTCGTTGTTTACTTGAGTATTGTTATTTATTTTTGTTATATGCTATTTTATCTACCTGAAACTCTATACATCTTCCAAAATGCTGAAAAATACAAAATTTTCAGGAAAATAACTTGTCATAACAAGGCAGTAAAGAGAGAATGTCTAATTTCTAGACTTTAATTCCCTGAATAAATACTGAGTTCCACAAAAAGTAAGATTGACGATTAAGTCTTGACTTAGGGACGAAAAGTTTTCTCATTATAATCGTCACAAAGTGTCTACCTATCATAACTTCAAATTACTACGCTTAACAACATTTTAGAAACTTACAGTGTATACCTTAGGTTAATATAGTTGAATAGAAATAAAATGGGTTTTATTACATAGTCGCTATATATATGAGTAGTAAATAAAGAAATTAATTGTAAAACGCAATTGAATTTTTCCTTGATATTATTCCCTCCTTTCTAATATGGCTGATATTAGTTGATATCTTTTCAAAAATTACTACTGTTTTAAAAGTAAGGTATTCACTGTTTAAAACAACAAAAAAAATAATATCCATAAATTTAATAATTGGATAAAATTATTACAATAATTACTCGTTAAATACTAGTGGCATATAATTTTTGAAAGTGTAAGGCAAAAGGCTGAAAAAGCGTTCCAACGTAGTCCTTAGCTCAACGCTGATAAAATACTCTTTAAATGAACCACCATGTCACCACCATAAGACATATGCCCCTAAAACAGGAATACTATTTCCACAAACTTAAATTGTACAACAACAAATTCTCGGTAAGATCAAACCTACTACAAATATAGATTCCATTTTTATTGCAGCACTTCTTTCAATAAAATACATTTAACTTAAATGTTGTTATAGCATTTATTGTATTGTAAAATCCTTAACCAGTACTGACATTTTATTACAAAACCGCCTCATATTATCAGCTAATAAATGACTCGTAAAAATATCGGAGAGAATTCACTTCCAATTTGATAATTTAAAGGAAATCTGACACTTCCTTAATATATGCACTTGTCTATATAGATTTTGTTCGAGTATTTCTGCGTAGTTTCAAATTTATTTACGCACTAGCTTTAGTACGTAGCTCCGCCCGCATGGCCTTAGTTTCTACAGTAAAAAGTATCCTATAAGTTAATCCAGGTTATAAACTGTCTGTGTACTAAATTTCATCGCAAAATGATCAGTAGTTTTTGCGTGAAAGTGTAACTATCATCGACCCATTCTCAAAAAATGTCTCATTCAAAACTTATAAAGTAACGTAGCTAGTAAGATTGAGGATTTTTATATATTTTTTTTAATTTTCCTGCGTATCATTCGTAAATGTTTTGTGTGAACCAATTTTGAGAAGATTTTGATGTAAATACTTTGCTGCAACAAAGAATATTTACACTCAGAAAACAAAGGAACTTTGCATACAATAAAAAAAAAGGTTATTAGATTTATAAAGTCGTTTCAACTTAGTTCTCAACCATGTTAAGATCACTTTTGTGTCTATTAAGCTATACCGTTTTTAACCACGAGTACTATTTTACTTTCTAGTATCTTCTGACTTGAAGCTTACTCCACGCTAGTTAGATGTAGACTGGGTTATTAAGAGTTGAGTCTATGGTAACATTGGTAACTTATCAATAACATAAAAAGAAATGCATCAAGACAACCAACTTTCCAAACTCAGTAGGTAATTTATACTTTTTTCTCTTCATTGCATTGCATCACTCCGTACATGCAACGTGACCTCGATACGCACACATGTAAACACACACAGGCGGTACCGATGTGTGCGTGCCGATGCGTACACACGCGAATACATTGACGCGTGTATACAGGATGTTTTGATTTGAAACAAATCATGAGATGATTATTTTTAGTTTTTTTTTTGCATATCTTTTTTTTATACAATTAATATGACGTAGGTGAATATCAAAAAGGGCTATAATAAATAGCATTGGTAGCCATATTTTCAATAATTTGTAAGAAAATACTACCTAAGTAAATGTAATTATGGATTTTTGTAAAAAAAAATACAATAATCAAACAACGTTAGATCGTAGCTTTTCTATTTTTTTGTTATCCAACTCTAGGTTATCTACCCCTGAGCAATATAGTGTAGGTAATGTTTTAAAAATGAAGGATAAATATGTCATATATATATAGAATAGGTATGCCACTCTTCCACAATTGCAACGACATCTTATGTGGTAAGCTCCGTCAAGACAGTTGGACTGTAGGGCATACCAGACAATGAGATAAACACTCAAAAACATTACCTTCCGCAGTATTATAAAAAAAAACAAATAAATTATGAAAAGCAACACTTCCGCAACACGCTGTATACAGCACCGTACCAATACAAATAAACACAAAATTTCCTCTCTCATCTGATCGGCTCATAATAAAATGTGGCTTTTTTATCACTATATACTTTTTTCTATGTACTTTAATCTCTATATACCGTACATGGCGGCTCTCATTTCGCTCCGTAATAACATTGGGCGGTGCAATTTTTGTTTGTTCATTGTAAATGAGTATACAGGGTGATTGATATATGTTAATTTGTTTAAACAAAGAAATATGTAACTTTTGTTATGAGAGATTATGATTGTGGGGTATTTTAATGATGATGTTAAGTGGTAAGTGGCGTATGGACATCTGTAACTCCTAGTCCAAGATAGGATTAGAGCTCTACCTACGATTGGCTTTGCTTTGCTATCCCTGAGGACTAAGTTAGTACGTTATATAAGTATCTCTTCTTCACCATACGTAAGCAGAATACTAGGGCTTGAAGGTGGTGTCTCCGACAACAACCTAAAATGGGTTCTATCTTCATAAATCTAAGCCTAGCCTAGCCTTCAGTACTAGACACGTTACTTTCATTACCCGTTTCTTAATAGGTAATAGTTTTATACTGATTTTCATGCTTTCGTAACTATTTTGGTATTATTTTATATAATTTGTTTCAATAATGAAGCTTTCCAAAATGACGCGTTTCTAATGCGTATTTTTATATTACAATGCTTATTGGAACAAGTTAGCACCGTTACTGGTTTTATCGGAGATCCCCAATGAGCTGAGATGGCGAGTTATCATAACATTTCTGATAAGATTCTCGATCTTATAAAAAAAATAAGCTAGGTTTGTAGTTAGTTAACGCGACAGACAGACAATTAACTTGTAGTATCGATCTTATTACTTGTACTTGTAGTACTTCGATAACATACAAAATTATTTTCTTTGTTTTAACCTAACCAAAATGATTCGCTATTATAAAAATTTAAAATCTAATTATAAAATAGTGCTTATTTTCTATCAATATCTTAATAACCCATTCTTTCAAATCATGAATTGATTAAACTATATTGAGAAAAGGAACGGAATTCCATAATTTACAAAGGTCTTCTTAATATTCCGGAGTTCTGTCAAAAACACATAGGGAACTTTCAAAATAAGAACTTGTATTCCTAATTCACAAATTTAGAAGGTAATAATATGTTAGTTGGCACATATATATGTATTCCTCTTAGATATCTATCATCAATAAAGGACTCCATATCCAATATTTTCAAAAAACGTTTGTACCTCATTAGCAACATAGATAAAATATACGTCCACGACATCAAAAAGACGAAAGCAACGCCGTGGCGCGAAACTAGCGAACACTCAATCACGGCATCGGGTTTTTTGTTCGGCCATTTTAAATGCCGCCGTCCATTACATATTTACGTGCATTTGCGGTGGCACTTTGTTCCATTCGTAAATTTGTTCTATCCTAGAGGCCTATCCTGGAGTCCTGGAAACTGAAAATTCGAACGAAATTACGGAAATTTGCTACGAAATCCGAAAAAAATTTGCTATTCTGTTTTGTATTTGACGAAAAAATGTTAAGTCACTTGACCGTAGAGTGATCTTAAAGTATAGAACGAGCCTTTTCAGGTACGAACAGTAGGCTTAGGTGAGAACACTATCACTATGTATATAGGGCGAACAGACTTACTTTAAGTTCTAGTGAAATTAGCTAAATTCTTTATTTTTTTATTAATTATCGTAATTCTGGTGAAATTTCTTCTGAAAACTAGTTTCAATACATTTCATAGGTTACATATAATAGATTCGTAGCCCTCTGCCTACGATTCGTAGCAAGGTACACTCTATGCTAATATATATTCTAAAAAACCTGTGAAAATTTAGCTTTATAGTTCGGTTGACTTTGAAGTTCTACTGATAGTTTTCAAATTATTGTAAGATTAAAGTAGTCCAACGAATAGTGGGTCACAGCCGCCCATGGACATTTTTAATTAACTCTATCTAACCAAGATATAGATTCGCCGCAACCCCTCAGAACTCATTGGAATGCCTTAGAAAAGTATCTCTCTTACCAACCTCCAAACCAGAACACAGCAGCGCTTAACACTGCTGTTATTAGGCAGACATAATGTGGCAGTGGTACCGCCAGATTCGAACAGGTTCTACCATCCAAACTTTCGGACGCATCCGAAACTTCGACAACGGTTGTAGTAGGCCCACTGGAACGCTGAAAGCTAATTTGCATCTCTGATGGGTTCAGTGACTCCAGCCTTTTATTTTTACGCCTCTGATTGATTAAAATACTTAATTGAAACGCTAAATCCATTCCGTTTCGATGTAACAACGGCTTTATTAATTTTACGCTAGGTTCCCCGTATCGGCTGATGGTATCGTCGTCACGTACATTTTAGTCACAATTTCATTCTAGTTAATAAACTGAAAAAACTAAACAGAAATTAATCGTGTAGATAAGTTGTTACAAAACTTAGTTTTAAATTTAAAAGCATTCAAAAATACGAAAGGTGTACTCTGTCTATTGAAAGTCTATTAATAATATGAATATATACGTGTTTTTGTAATGTGTGGTAGGGAAATTGTATGGTATTCCTACTCAAAGATAGCAATATATCTTAGGCGGAAATCAGGTAGGAATCTAATCTTTTTTGGGGTTGATTACATGTCAAAGGGCGGCATTGGCCACTTACCACGTGGATTCCATGCTGATATGCTATGATATATATTCTATACTATACTATACTATACTATATATACTATATGCTGTGATATGTATTCTATACTATGTAATACATAAGTGTTATAATGTAAGATATTTAGTCTTCAGGTATGGCAATGTTTCTACCGACTTTGAATATAACTTATCCTTTGAATATAACTTGGGGTTGATTACAAACCATGGGAGACAGTGGCGACTCATCAAGTGACTAGTTATATGCGAGAACTTTAAATAAATAAGTTTCAAACATTCAAAACAAAGTTTTCCATTTAATAATTGAATTTGTTTAGCGGTTGAATGGAGGAAGCAAAAAGGAAATTAGTTTTCCTGACGCTGGCTAGGGCGGCGCGATAGACACTACATTTAGCTGGAATAACTTGAAATAATGTAAGTTACAGTTTTAGATCCTTTGACAGAGAACAAAAAATACCTATAATCATTTAAAATGTTTGATTAAATCTCTTTAAAAGATTTACTTTAAACCATTTTAAGATAAGCTTTTACTTATTAGAAAAAAACACTCGCAAGGAGTGTTTTAAAATATATACATATAATAATATTTAAGTAAACTACTCTTATTAGAATTGGCGATATTGTCAATAGTGAACCTTAATAAAATTAAGGCCTTGTAGTTACCAAGATTACCGTTTAAGACCTCTTTTTATATGGCTGACTTACATATTAGTGACAAGTAGTGACAACGCACCTATGAATGACTTTCGATGATCGATTATTTTTATAGGAGTAGCAGACGAGCATGTCCACTTGATTTGTAAGTGGCTACTGCCGCCCATGGACATCTGTAATCAACCCCAGATAGGATTACATATTCCTACAGTCGGTCACAGACGCGCCGCTACCGTTGACGACTAAGCTGGAACGCCTCGCTAATGTATGTCTTCCTTACTTCCCCTTCAAACCAGAATATAGCAGCGTTTAACACTGCTGTTATGAGGTAGAAATAGGTGTGGTGATGGTGCTTCCGGAGTCGAACCACAAAGGGTTATACCACCTTCGACACTGCTGTTGTAAGGCAGAAATATGTGTGGCGGTTCTATATGCAATTATTACTGACACGTATGGGCGGCAGTGACCATCAGGTGGTCTCCGAGCTCATTTACTACTCCAATGTTATAAAATGCTATTTTTGTAGAATAACATATAAAAACTTTGTTAAAACTAAGCGTAATTACTTATTTTTTGTTAACATAAAAAATATTTGCACTTTAAGTTTCAAGCAATATAATTTAAATAACCTTCATAACAAATTTAATTACCATTTGTAAGGTTTTGTGCGTCACTTTAATGTTACAAGTAAGTCTATAAATTGACTTCCTTACTACTTATTTTTAGGCATAAAACAAGGTTAAAACTTGAAAGACGCTTCGTGGTTCGATTGCGTAGGCACCACCGCTACACCCATTCCAGCGTAATAATAGTAGTGTTTAGTGCTGCTGTGTTCTGTACCATTACCATGAATTTTTACGTTTTGACAAATATGACTATTTTGGTATTTGTTTACGTATTTGCCCATACAAATTCCAATCAGCGCCCCTAGCGGATTGTATCTTTTTATTTATTTATTTTATTGTGTAAAGCATTTAGTACAATAGATTGACCTACAATACATACAGTTCAATTAAATGCTACCTTTACAGGTGTTACACATGTCAAACTTAAATAAAATGTTAGGATTAATAATAATAAGTATCAGAATTATAGTGTCAGTAACGTAACATTAAATGTCTAAATTGACAAAATGGCGCTTTATGTTTTATCTGTCTTTTTTGCGAAGATGTGAGGCAGACAAAAATACTTGAGCACTTACTTATTGTTACGTTTACTCAGTCTACTGAAGCAAACGGAACAGAATAATGTATTGAATAAACGTAACGTAAAATTGTGGGAAGTTTTGAAAATTCATGGTAAGGGTATACTGGCTTGTTGGGTGTGGTAAAACCGTGTCGTCTTTACCACACCCAACCCACAATATATAAGGCATTCCAACTTAGTCTGCAGAGTTAGTAATCTGTAGTCGTTCTCAGGTACTCTAATCCTATTTGAGATTGATTATAGATATCCATAGACGCATTTGTCACTTTTCTTCAGATGGTATGGTCGTTTGTCACCTCCATAATTTATACTAATGCGTATTCTTAAACTAGAGCCTTATACATATATAGAGCCTTATACTTATATAGAGCCTTATACAACTTTTGAAGATCGTAGCAGTTCTAGAAAGTAAAGCAACATCAGACTTTTGTACCTCGGTGGGCGCCTTAAGCCGTGATTCGTTGTTAATATCATGGAATAACTCTTGTTAAACATTGAGAGCCTTTTGAATTGTTTGAAATCTGTTAGACCATGGCTGAATAATTTTCTTTTCTCGACCAATCGACATTGGAACAGCATGGTAAAGAAGGCTCCAGACGTCTCTCAGTTGTGTAAAGTGCACAGCAGTAGGACGTAAGGAAAACAGTGAAATCTTGCTCCTAATTGTGATAAGTTTTTGCTCATTATTACCTTTAATCCGTATTGTTTTAATTAAATAAGAAGCAAAGCCACGCTTGCACAAAACAAAAACCGAACACATGTCCGAAAACCTTTTAAAAAATAAACGGTGTCGGCGCGCGGGCAATTTGAAAATAGAACTCTCACTCTCATCGGCCATTCGCCTTTTTTCTTTTTTTATTCACGGCCTGCACGATAGAAATAGTGACGTATTTTCCAACCTACGCTTTCACTGGTCGCAAAGCAAATAAAGATCGGAAAAACGCGGTTGGATTTTTTCGCCCGACATTTTTCAGGGCTATTGATTTTTTTGTTTTATTTTTGTTGTAATTTCATACGCGTTTAGTGGCACGCCACGTTTATCGGGGGCCGGATGTTTTGAACTGTATTTTAGTGGGCGATGATTTTTTAACTGGCCGGTTCTAACAATGACACATGCGCATTGTTTGGTATGTTTTTGAGTGGATGCGTTTATTGTTTGATGTTTTTTTATCGTATCTATTTCGGTAATTGACTTAACGTATGATGTTTCTGTGTTATGAAAGGTAACTTTTTAGTTTACTTAATTTCATCTTCATACCATTAACTGTCACACTGCTGGGCATGGGTCTTCTCTCTAAACGAGAAAGATTAGACCACAGTCCAACGCGCTAGCCAAGTGCATAGTGGTAGATTTCACATACCTTACTATTTAGATTTCTAGCCGGTATGCAGGTATCCTCACGATTTTCCTTCATCGTTCAAGCAAGTGACAATTAATTTCTAATACGAACATAACTGAAAAATCAAAGGTATTAGAACCTTTGAACCCTTCGATCAAGAAACTGAGTTTCGTAACTACTGTTTTCAATAGTAACTAGGCAATAACTTAATGTTTATTTCTACAGCAATAACGGATTAACCTAACATTATAAATAATGAATTTAACGCCTTCTACACTCACACTACTTCAAGTTAGGATCATTGTGTCATGGGTGTTATTGATACAGAGAGTACACATCCACACCCAGCACAAAGTCAACCCAGAAAGTTTGTGAGTCAGACTGGTAAAATGACGAAATGATTTTCATCGAAATACTGATCTTATGAAACCAATCTTATTATTAACAATTTATTTTGAGCATATTATCCCATGGACAATTACGTGTATGTATCTTAAATTTAAGTTACTTTTTTGATTAGTGCACTGATAGTCCAATTATTCCATTGTTCCTCTGGGGATCCGGGTTCGAACCGATGGCACCTCTATATTTTCGAAGCTATTATATATTAATTATTACTATTATAAATCTTTTGTGACAAAAATCTTTCAGAAATGTATATGTTGTAATCATTTTTTTTTTCTCAGAAGTTAGTTAAAAATAGGTAATAAATATCTTAAACGTGTATCATTTAAATGTGACGTAAGAATACGTGACGGTGGTATCAATATATAGCTAAAAGTGATTACGCCAAGCAGCATCGCTACACTTATTCCTGCCTAATTACAGCATCCTCAAGTACTGTTATGTTCCGGTTTTGGGTGGACACATACTTATTCGAGCTTTCCGAGTTCATATAGAACTCTAATCTTAGGTCGGATTGATTACAGACGTCCATAGGCGGCAATTACCACTTACCATCAAATGGATTAAAACGACCTCACATATTACTCTAATCTTGTCTTAGTGAATGTTGATTTCAAATGTCCATAAGCAACCACTTACCATCAGGTGGTGTACGATACCTACATCTATATCATAAAAACTACAGAACCACACAAATCCTAAGCCCCAACCGCTTAGCTGATTACTCTCTAGTTCGAATCCGTAGCTATTTCCGCCAAAAATCACATAACTCAAGCACGCGAACGAGAATCTGCTCCAACATTTAGGTTAAAATATAAGCATCTTGCATAAGAAAACGTTGGGGTGGCACACCCCTCCGTATCTCCGTTTTTAGTATTTTAGTAAGTTCGGGGAGAAATTACCCCCAAGGGGTGCGAGGGGGTAGGGGGTAAGATGTTGATGTTTCTTAGTTTTATATTACTGGTGTACTTTATTGCTTATTTGTGTTAGTGTGTGTCTCATTCTACGTGTGAGTTAGTTTTACGGACGCTAAGCTCCTATGCAGATGTGTTTTATGAATACCGGTTCCTAGTGGCCCCATGCCACCCTTTTTATAGATCTCTTTTAGCATCGCCATTATGTTTTTAAGGTTAGATGCTGCCGCCTCTGATTTTTCCGATCGTATTTTTTGATGATTCGCCGCCAGTTCTGGAGTCGGTGAATCAGGGACTAAGCACACTAATTCAGCTGGATTCTCTATTGTCTATGGATCTGCATTGAAAGATTATCGCGGCCCTTCCCCGTTTAATTATCTACGCCATTGTAGTTTCTAAAAATCATTAGTTTGTTCGTTATGGAGCTTTTATCGGAGATTCGGACAGTGAAATTAGGTTGGTGAGCTTCCCTTTGTTTCATTCAATCCAACGTGCTTTAAATTGGTTACCTTATCTCATTTTAATGATTGTTTATTTGAGATATGTAGTTTATATCATTAGGAATAAACGAATATATTACTTCCATAGCTGAAAACAACTAGTTACATCATTATTATAGTCAATTCACTTTTTTCTAACTACAAGGGACCGACTAGGCTAGGCTTAGGACATAGTCCGTCACTCAGGTTATATGTAATTAAACTTTACATAGGTACATTGCCGAGCTTTCTTAGGAAGGTACAACAATGCAGGTTTCAATGAAAGCAATGTAGCATAATATAAACACATAATTCTGGAAAAAAGGTCAAAATCCACTTCAGTGAAATCCAAATTAATAATTTAAATGTCTGCCAAGAATCAAAACCAAATCATTTATAACCCTTATACCATTTAATCAAAAAGTAATAAAAAGTCATTCCTATAAGGCTTCCTATTTTATATGCAACGTCACTGCTGTCAGTCTCAAATCATATACTACCTGTATAAATCCAACAAATAATCTCTAGATAGTCAGCGTTCGATTTTTAAGTAAAATGTCCCAGCATCTCCGTACAGATAATAATTCCACACATTCCCTTTCATAACATGGGCTCGCACGCATTACATTACTAATTCAGAGGGTCTTTATCAAATAAGTCAGGGACATGACACGCTGTTTTGAATCCTTGCTACGCGCTTTGCATTTCTGATAACAATGGGCACCATCTTGATATGATGAAGTTAAGTAGAGTATATAGTGGATTGGAATTGGACGTGTCATCTCTCTGTAGTGGTGCACTCTAGACAGAGTGGTGGTTGGTGGTGGTTTGAAGGTGGTAGAACCCTTTGTGATTCGACTCCGGCGGCACCACCGCCACACCTATTTCTACCTAATAACAGCAGTGTTAGGCGCTGCTGTGTTCCGGTTTGAAGGGTGTGGTAAGGGAGACAGACTTTTCCGAGGCGTTCCAGCTTAGTCCTCATGGGTAGCGGCGCATCTGTGGCCGACCTCAGGTAGGAATATCTGACACTGCTGTTATTAAATATAAATTGGCGTAGCGATGATGCCTCCAGAATCATTTTCAGTTGAAAACATGAATTTATTAATGTATTATAATTTAAAAATTAAATCGGTGTTTTTTGCAAATCATTACATAGGTTTGTGATAGTTATGATACTTCATATTTTTTATTCCAAGAAAAGGATGTTTAATTCTAAGCTGAAGAGCGTTAAAATCACTCAAGACGTACCAACTTAGTCCTAATGGGACAACGCACCTGTGGTCGACCTAAATCAGAACTTCGATTCTTTTTTGAGTTGACTGCAGAAGTCTATAAGTTGCAGTGATCATTTATCAGGTAGCCTACATTTATTTTCATTTATTCAATAAAAAAGACTTACAAAAGAACAAAATTTAAAATCTGCTAAACTGTAGACCAGTTTGTCGGCAGTACACATTTAGTTCTCATTATCATCATATTTGGTCCTCATTTATATTTAGGAACATACTTACATTTACTATGATACGAGTATATCAAGTTTTACTCACAATTACTTACAATTATCTTACGCCAACAGATCTATACTAATATTATAAAGAGGAAAACTTTGTTTGATTGTAATGAATAGGCTCAAAAACTATGGGACCGATTTTAAAAATTCTTTCACCATTCGAAAGCTACATTATCCACGAGTAACATAGGCTATATTTTATATGAAATATATTTGACAAATAGATTTTGAGGCGGTACAAAGTTTGCCGGGTCAGCTAATATCTTATACAAAGTTATAAGAGATATTTTTATAAATATTTACTTTAAATATCAGTGATGTTGCTTTGCTTATCTGCTACGTCAATATCTTAAAAAAACAATTATTACTCCTCAACGAATGTATGAAGTATATATTTTAACTCAAATATTTTAGGTAGAGATATAAAGATGATGAAGTTACATAAAAAACAAGATGTAATCTAAGTATTATCTTCCTTGTTAATTCAGGTAATAATTTAAACTAACAGGTGAAGGACTGTTCTTTCATTGTTTATAAATAGGTAGATATTTAATAAGCGAAACAGGTTTATAATGGCCGTATACTACTTTTTAATTACTCAAAAGATTGTATAAAGTTTGTTATTTGACTTGTTGTTACTGACATTACAAAGATCTATTTGTATCTTTGTTTGTTATCATCAATCCATTATTATCCCACGCTGGGCACTCCTCTCTTCTGAATGAGAAGGATTAGGCCGTAGTCCATCGCGGCCAAGTGCGTATTGGTAGACTTCACATACCTTTGAAAACATTTTTCGATCTCTTCGGTAAGCAGGTTTCCTTACGACGTTTTTCCTCACGGGATAGCTATAGATAGCTAGATCCAAAGCAAGTGATAACTTCTAATACACATATAACTTTGAAAAATCAGGAGCGCGTTGCCTGGGATTCGCACCTTGACCCGTCGTGAGGTTGAGTTATCACTGCTACAACTGTCTTACTACAACGGTAACGTTATAATGTGCTCATTTTTAGCCAATTATGGAGAGTAATGTTCTGCGAGAGTATGTATGTCTCATTCTATGGCACGCACTGCAGCCCGTCCTGACGGATTTCAACATATGAGGTGTCGTTCGATTCGTCTATATTGTGAGAGTAACATAAGCTATATTTTTGATTTTATAACAATTTTCTAGTTTTTTATAATATAGGAGTAGCAGACGAGCATACAGTCCACCTGATGGTAAGTGGCTACTGCCGCCCATGGACATCTGTAATCAACCCCAGATAGGATTACATATGCCTACCGAGGTCGGCCACAGATGCGCCGCTACCCCTGAGGACTAAGCTGGAATGCCGCGAAAAAGTATGTCTCCCGTACCACACCTTTCAAATCAAAACACAGCAGCGTCTAACACTGCTGTTATGAGATAGAAATAGGTGTGGCGGTTGTGCCGGAGTCGAACCACAAAGGGTTCTACCACCTCATGAAGTTTATGGTAGTGTATAA
Organism: Epargyreus clarus; assembly: GCF_041222505.1. NCBI lineage: Eukaryota > Metazoa > Arthropoda > Insecta > Lepidoptera > Hesperiidae > Epargyreus > Epargyreus clarus. Next base: position 14,930,821 of record NW_027332212.1, read on the forward strand.
ATTCGGAAGGAATAAAGAGGAACAAGAAATGAAAGAAGGTACGTCAATTTCCAAAGGCCGAGGTCGTCCTGACCCATATTACGGAGATTTATCGGCGATTATTTCATGACTTAACGACATTTAACCCCGAGGAATTCTAAGTCAACTTTAGAAGCTTCATCTTTGTAAATAAACAGACTTTCGTCGTATTACGATTAAGATTTTTCAGTTTCTTTTCAGGCGTTTTTATATAAATCTTCGATATATTTCGATCGGAATTTTTGTTATGCATTAAGTAACGAATCGTACTTATTAGAACGCCGCGTGCTCTAAGGTTGTCATACCGGTATAACACGAGAGTTCCAGGTTCAATCCCTGGCCGAGTAAACATCTTAATGATGAGTTTAGATTTCTATTCTTGGTTTAAATGCTTGTGTATTCGCCAAGTACATGTTTGATTTCTATTTCAATTGCATAAACCCTTCACCATTATCTTCTGAAGACTCATGATTTGCGTTTAGCAGTCATTTGTAAAGAGGGACATGATACACCATATTGTAATAAAATGTATACAATACGTAACGGGACATATATAAGGATTTTATTCTAAACAATCTTGGATTTTAAAATATCTTGGAGGTTAGAATCGCCTATTTAGAAAATAAGAATAGAAATTTTATCACAAAGCAGCGTTACAAAATAGGGCGAGGTGAAAAAAAATCCAATTAATAACTTAATCCTGCAAAGAGAAATAAAAATATCCGCCTCTACGGAAGCAGCATTAGCAAAGTTGGCCATAAATTGCGATAATGCAGCACAGCTTCCCCTTACACAAATACACTATTATGAGAAAAATAACATTTATTTATGGTTCGCTCCAAAAGGCGTAACATTTTACACCGAACGCAATACTATATCACCTATATCTATATTTATATCTACGTATTACGTAATGGGAAGTGTCCCAAAAATTATACAACCCTCCGTTCCATATACACGGAGAAACATCAAAAACTCTAATCAAAACATTACGACACCCCCACCCTAAAACTTTACCCCCCGTCAATATTCTTAGTAGAATATAATCAATTCTTAGAGAGAAAGAAACAGTCTCCGTGTATTGATAAATGAGCGCTCCCTTCATATTTCCGCGTTGCCCCCCCAGTGGGGGTTTTAAAGCCCCCCCAGGGGGGGTCGTCTTAGGAACGTGCAAGATAGTAAGCAGTAGGGCTGGGGCTAATGAACTTTCGAGTTTTTAGGGTGCTTCTTATAAGACGTTGAGTGTAGTTGCGACAAGGGATAAATGCGCCCCGTCTTCCGAATTTTAATGGAGGATGCTTAGTTTTAACCCTCCCTGATAAGAAAGGCTCGAGACTTTGAAAGTATTGGAGATAAAATTATTGCGGGGTCGCATGCTAAATATTCAAGTACGGGTTTCATTTTGTTTTAAGATTTCTCTAAACTTTAATTTGAATGTGGTAGAACCATAGATAAGTATAGATATCTCACTGCTTTGTAATTGAAGGAAGCCATTTAATGGCTGTCGTGGTGTAATTTACGCGGATCACGGCCGACATGCGCAGTTAAGTGGTGCAAAAACACGAAATCGAAGAAGAAGTGCGGAAAAATATCGTTGTAAATCTAAAAAATACATTTTTGTAATCTTTTTCAAACACGAAAATAGATGACAGTGACAATTTCAATTGTCTAAACTGGTCACATTTTCTTGTTAGGAGTAATCTTTACTAATCTATGGGTAGAACGTAATATAGTTCGTAACGTTAGGTAGCACTACCACACCTAATTCGTGAAGCAGTTCTTGCGTGTCAGTAGAAGGGCGTGGAGGCCCACTGACCCACATATGAGGCGATCATCTTCGTCCTTACGTGTAGCATCGCATCGATAATCGGCTTCAGGAAGAACACCTGTTCTATATGGCGGCACTGACCACTTACAATCAGGTGTCCTGAGGAGCTATAAAATACGTATATTTATTCATTGGTTTACTATCATTTAAATTTAATAAATTAAACTTTTCTTACAATTAAGGTTATCATTATACATTTACATATTATTAAAGTATACGACAATTTCAAATTGAAATAAGAAAGCAGCTTTAATGACTAAAAAGAAAAATAAGAAACAGAACAAACTGTTTTCTTCGTTTGTTATTTAGATAATAATTTCATAGCAAAGATATCATTTAATGTTTTTAAATGTTAATTTTATTAAATAAATAATTCAATATCAACATAATTATGTAGAATATTGTTATATTTGTTACAAGTTATAAATTATAGTGTCATGATTATATGTGAATTTCATACTAATTCTAACTGAATCACAACACTGATGAAATTAGATCAAGTAAAGTAAAGAAAACAAAGTAGGAATCACATCACAAAATAATTACACCAACAGTCTTAAGAATTACCAGTAAAATCATTCAGAAACCCTAAACTTTTAAATTTTCAAGAAAATAAAACAAAATTATTAATTAAGGAAGCATCATTAGCTGGTACGTATGCACAACCCTGCTACGAGGCCTACGCCCGTAGCACGTAGTCCGCTACGGCGTAGGCGCTAGTGCACCCCCTGTTACACAACTTTTTACTAAGAACCGCGCGAAATGAGTGGATAAAACATAGGTAGCTTCACTCTTGTACTTTTTATTATTTTTACCTTTTATTTTAAGTTTACGCTGAACTTTTTTGGAAAAAGCTCTTATTCTGATGAATGGGCCACGTAAAACCAAATACGCACGGTCTCGTACGTAGCTACGTATTCTGAAATGAAAAGGATTCGGTGAATGTAATTTTTATAATGCTAAGCAAAAGTTGCCTAGTTCTCTATGAATGCATAAAGCTTTTCATATAATCATTTCCGCGTTATTAATACGCATAAAACATAGCTACCTAAGAACTAAATTGTGTATGAAATTGTGCATTTAAATGTGATGCATGAATGCTGTATGTTAAACCAAAATGGTATTTTTTTGTTAAAAGTAACTAGAAACTGAAGTTATTTTGACTAAGTACGTTTTAAAAATAAATAAAAGCTATTACTAGAACCTGAACAAACTTTTGTAACATAATTTCTAAAAAAATAAATAAATTGTTTGCTTACAAGACATCCTACACGATACTCTTAAATAAAATAATCTAATTTAGGAATAAAAACAGCATAACACAGGATCGGAATAAAAACAAACTTTAAAGACGTCTATTGCAACGCGTCTTCATATAAAACCCATCCAATCTCCAGAATAAAACCTTACCCCCGTCGGAATCGAACCGCAGCCCGGCGGAGCGCCAACCGCCCGGCCGCAGCGCCCCCGCGGCGTTCTTATTTTAAACAACTACGCTTATAATACATCCCGTTTCGCGACTAAATATCAGCGAATGTAGCGCTGTACTGCGATCGGACATTCTTGGTGCGCGCTAAGACTTTTGATTTATTACGTTGAAAATTGTACAATTGGAAAAAATATTTAGTATTTTGAAAATAACTCAATTGTATTACGCAGATTTTACAGCTTTCGAAAAAGGAAGAGATTCTGTGTTTGTGTTGTGTCGTATTTTTTTCTTTTATTGTTGTTTCAATCTTTTGTCTTCAACTCAACCTGTACTTTATTATTACGTTTATGTTGTGATAGATAATTTTTTTATATTTTTTATGTATACATTTTATTTATAGATTTAAAATTAAATACTAAAAGTATTTTGTTTATCAAAGTGACTACTAAGTGAAGTAGATAGATTATTCATTAATGTCATGATATTTAGAAAAATACTAATTGTTTAAGTATATTAAAAAAGTTAGTATGTTATGTATGTTTAAGGCATATGAATTTTACCATTGTAATCATGATTTAACTAGTTTTTATCACATTGTATTATAGGTACTCATTGCATCCAAGCAGATAGAAGCAAGACATAAATAAAAACCTACTTATCTAACTTATGAGGCTAACTTTTTCTTAAATAAACACCACCCGGAAATGAAACGAACTTACAAACATTCATTCTGTAAATACATATTTATTTACCAAACACATTCAACACCAAACCAAAGTTGTTACATAAAATTGTTATACGAAGTACCCAATCAAAGCATATCGTGGATCAAGTTCGAACGAGCGCCGTACTTCCGCGTGGCGTATTTACAAGTATTGTAAGTATAGAATTATATATTTTATAACACCCCCGTCCACCCCCGCGCAAACTAAGTCTTTGCGCATCTTTCTATCCCCACCTTTTTGCCTTCTTCTTTTAAAACCACCCGTCGTATGAACCCCTTTCCCCTTATTCGACTAATTTCGGGGTACGACTGGAGAATTATTTCTTGAGAGTAGCGTGTCGAAGAAATTTGCACTTTAAACTCGAGTAGTAAAGTTTAAACGGGGTTAAGACACTCACACAGTCTTGGGACTGTATCTTTTTACTTCGAAAACTAATTCGGAATTAGAAGACGGAAATAAGTGCGCTCAGGGCCTAATGAGAAAGCAACTCTATCTTGGTAGTGTAGAGTCGAATATTGTTGAACGGAGGTAGTAAAATTAGAACCGTTTCGTCAAAAATATGAAATTAAAATCTTCATACTAGCGAAAGAAGTTTTAGCATCTTTGTTTTAGAGTGAGACGGGCGAGGCTGCATTAGTCCCGCTCTAACGCAGGGGGAGGGGTGGGTAGTTTGGAGCAAAAAGCCTTGGTTCCTTGATCAATGTGAGGCGCATTCAGAATTAATCATAACTGGGTATTTTCAGTCTATTCCAGTTGGGCGGAGGGGGGTATCGGATTCGTATTCTTAATGAAAATACGGCTCTTCCTGTTTACATTTCGTAATAAATTGTTTTACTCCGATGTTTGCGACGTAACGATAATAAGAATACGGATTTTCTTAGCAGCTGATGCCTTATTCTTTCGTTTTGTGTAGCGTTGCATAGTCTTCTTTTCCACTTAAACTGTAGGTCATAAAAATCTTACAAGAAACAAAGTCACAAAAAGATGTCTCGCCTAGTCTTCTATGAAAGAACTTTTATAGATGAACAAGCTACAGAGAAGTGTTTAAATTCATTACCTTGATGTCCATTTCCGGTATAAAACAAACCCTTCGGAAGAAAAACACATTATTAATATGTTCAATTCAATTATTCGTACTAGGGTCATGAGCAAATTCCTTTGGTTGTAATCTTGATACTTTCAATTAGTAACAAAGCAACCTCAGTCAAGCAGGGGTAGTGTAATTCTTCGGGGTCTAATGTAACACATGCAAGACTGTTGCATGAAAGCTTCATATAAGCTTTACCACATCCACAAATAATTAACTTTTTCGATACTCATAGCTACAGATATATACATAGATTTTTCTTATTTCATAGGTATTACGGATACACACCAAGACACAAACACGCAGTCCGTACTAGAAATCTAAATACATCTTAAGATATCTGTCTGGCCGGTGATTGAATCCTCACGTGTCAGACCGATTCGGCAACCGCTCCACTTCGCAAGATGTCTCATACCACTAAAATCACAGCATAATAAAATAAAATAAATATTATGTTTGTTGTATGTAAATATGTCCAAATGTAATACCGTCATAAGCATTACTTAAAGCAATATTTCATACACATCTTAATATTTAAAATCTATATATATTAAAATCAATTGCTGTTCGTTAGTCTCGCTAAAACTCGAGAAATAATAATTTGGCTAATTTTAGTTAAGAATAATTTGTTGGAGTCCAGGGAAGGTTTAAAAGGTGAACAAATATGAAATACGAGCTTTTGCCCGCGGCTTCGCTCGCGTTACAAAGTAATATTTTCATCCCCTATTTTATCCCCTTGGGGGTAGAATTGTTCAAAATCCTTTCTTAGCGGATGCCTTCGTCATAACATCTACCTGCATGCCTAATTTCAGCCCGATCCGGCCAGTGGTTTGGGCTGTAAGTTGATAGATCACTATGTCAGTCAGTCACCTTTGAGTTATATATATTTAGATATTTCATAAATAGATTCTGAGGCGGTACAAAGTTTGCCGGGTCAGCTAGTAACGAATATAAAAATCTTACACAATATGAAAAGGCTTCATGTAATAGTCAAAGTGTTACATAACACGAAAAGGTTGTGCAGGAGGAGGGTCGAGTCCTGTAATCAATTTTATTATCTTTGAACGTAGTATCTTAACATCTAAGCCGAAATAAAGTGTTTAACAGTATTTGTAACCGATATCAATTAGCTGTACACCAGTGATTTTCAAAGTGTGAGTCTGACCCCCTGGGGGCTCACAAGGGGCCTACAAGAGCAATTCTGTGATACCTTCTTCAGTACCCCAAACTTAAAAAATGCGTAATAGCAAAAGATATTTTAGTATGAAAAATTTTGAAAAAGACGTTTATTCATGTTATTTATGTAAAAGTGATGTTATACGTGTCACTCAGAATTCACGTTACATGCATTTAATCATACATTTAGTTTTTTATAAGCATATGTGATATGTTTTGAATTCGAGCATAACTTGATATATAAGCAAAAACAGCAAGACAAATCATCATAAGATAATACACAAAAGGTACAGATTAAAAAAATGGGTATAAAATCATCAAAAGTTTCCAAGGCAGTACCTTATATACATACTAGCTGACAGGGCAAACGTTGTGTTGACATATAAATAATAAAATGTTAAGGGTGAACAACTCTTATCACTTAGGGGTATGAAAAATAGATAGTAGCCGATTCTCAGACCTACTGAATATGCATATAAAATTAGGTGAAAATCGGTAAAGCCGTTTCGGGGGAGTACGGTGACTAACATTGTGACACGAGAATTTTATATATAACATAATAATAAAGTAAATAACTTCTAAGAAACGACTGCTAAATACTAAATATGAGATAAAAACTCGTTAACTTCAAATTTTAAAAATCACAGCCATAGTCTTAACATAATATCTAACATCATAATTGTCTGGAAGTATGTTTGTAGAACAATTTTTTGGCAGATGTAATGAAGAATAGGGGTGGTTTGGCTTCAACGCGCTATAACATTAGTCTTCAAAGCGGAATAGCTCCCCTTCAACATTCGTATTAGTAAGCATTGTTCAACTAAAAGTTATGAAACATACCCATTTATTTATTTGTGAGCTCTTGTGACGGGACATTTTTAAATATTTATTGGATTCGTAATAATACAAAAGTTGAAGTAGAGTCAATCGTGGTTTGACTTTGATGGCACTAGCGTCACACATATTTCTCCCTCATAACAGCAGTGTTAAGCGCTGCTGTGTTCTGGTTTGAATGGTGTAGTAAGGGACACATACTTTTCCGAGGCATTCCAGTTTAGACCTCAGGAGTAGCGGCGCATCCATGGCCGACCTCAGCTAGGAATATCTAATCCTATCTGGGGTTGATTACAGATGTCCATGGGCGGCAGTAGCCACTTACCACCAGGTGCACTGTATGTTCGTCTGCTACTCCTATATTATTAAAAAACACAGAAAAGTTAAACGTAGAGTCAATCATGTTCGACTCCGGTGGTAGTAGCGTCATACCTATTTCTACCCTATAACAGTTATGCTAAGCTGTGTTGTTTGAAAGGTATGGTAAATTAGTCAGGGGTAGCACCTGTGGCCGACTTTATGTAGGATGCAAATTCTATCTGGAGTTGATAATCGATATATATAATAATAATAATAATAACTTTATTGACACAAAAATTGTAAGTACATTTCAGAAGTTTGAAGCCTCTGGTTCCTGAGTTAGTCGAAACTGTTTTTCAGGAACCAGCGTCTTCTCCCATTATAGAATAATATATCACTTGCATAAACAGACATTGAAACGAAAATAATAAATATGTTTGTGAATACTAGTGAATAATTTTGTGTGTGTGTGTGTGTGTGTGTGTGTGTGTATGGGTGATAGTGGCCATTTACAACCACGTATATGTTGTGCGAATGATAGAAAATAAATTTGGGGTAAGTATTAAGTAGATAGAACCCCTTTTATTATTAAATACAACAAACCATCTCACAGTCACTGTTACCACGCCCGTCAAATTGAAAATTAATTAAAATTTCGAACACTGTTTTGTCTTCCTAGGAATAAATTTCTTTCAGGACTTTATAAAATTACTGAGTATAGATTCATTTATTGATATTATTATACGTTAAACAAACAATAGCAAGTAATATAACAAGTGTACAGAAATAATAATATAACAAAATTTCAAAAAAAATCAATGATATTACACGTAGAAATAAACATTGTTATTATTAATTAAGGAAGAAGAACAAAGCAAGAAACAATTAAAATTCGTTAAATTTTGTTTGATAAATAATTAAGGAAGTAAACATAATTCTCTCACACAATACTAAGATATAATTGTTTACCTGGACTTTATTATAATATGTAATGATTATGCTACAATATATTTTTGAAGGTAGGATACTTTGTGGTTCGATTCTGGAGGCACCACCGCCACACTTATTTCAGCCTAATAACTGCAGTGTTCTGGCTTGAAGGGTGCAAGGGAGACATACTTATCCGAGGACTTTAAACGCATTGCTATTCCTGAGGACTATCTCAGGGGTAGCATGCGTTTGTGCTCGACCTCATGTAGAAATTTAATCTTCTATAAAATCTGCGGTTGATTATAGATTTCCACAGACAACGGGAAAAGTAAAATTATACCTAGATAAATGTAATATTAAGAAATAGTCAATTAAAAAAGTACTATTTATTGTATATGAATTTTATTGTACTAGAATTATATCGATAGCCGAGTAAGTTGTCGATATATTACAGTTTAAACATCACTAAATTAATGTTTGTGATGTTACACAGAAGCATAACTTCAAAAACAAACGCTATCTCTATTATCTTACCGCAACGACATTTGCTCTACAAATTCGTCAATAGATCGACTCTACAAAGGGGCGATTTCCACTCAAATAGACGCGGAAATGAATATGCCGTCTCTATCTAGAGACGCAGGAAGTACGACATACCAGAATAGTATGTTTTCGTAAAATAATTGTTTTTTATTCGACTACGAGGGTAATGTTTTACTAGCTTATATAATTATTTACATGTATTTTATTTTGTATCTATTTTATTCTTTGCCACGCCCTATAGCTAAATCATTTGACGGTTTTAAACTTACGAGGTGTCGTAGAATTCATCTGTATTGTGGGAATGACAGGTCATATTCTTAAGCTGGGATTTTGTTTTTTATGACAATACTATTAATTTCTTTGTTCATCGACTTTATAAATAGTATTGATTCTACTTAAATACTTATGGGATATTTTCCATAAAAAGTAATATTATTTATGCATATTAAATTAATTAATGAATTATGACGTAGTGAAACACAATGTTTTTACTCTAACCCATAGATGTATTACCTATGTCATTGCTTTAATCATAAACTTACGAACAAAAAGCTTCACGTTGTTTTACATACTGTCAATTCTATAAATATTGATCTACAATTACACAAACTATTAAGAAGTCTATTGCTATCAAAATAAGATTACGGCAAAAAATGTCGTATGTTGTCTATACTAATATTATAAAGAGGAATACTGATATAAAATAATTAGTTTCGGATAGCAATAATCTTTAATTAGTCACTCTATGAGCGTAGGAAGAATTTCTTGTCAGATGATGCAAGAAATTGATTTTGTGTGTCCAGAAATATCACAGGAAATTCGCCATTTTATTATAGCAAGAATAGGTTCACATATATATGTGATATTCAGATATTATTCAAATATGCTATAGTTATTTATATTTAGTTATTAGATTATATATCATATACATAAATTTCGCGTGTCACAATGTTAGTTACCGTACTCCTCCGAAACGGCTTTACCGATTTTCACCAAATTTTATATGCATTTTCAATAGGTCTGAGAATCGGCTACTATCTATTTTTCATACCCATAAGTGATAGGGGTTGTTCACCCTTAACATTTTTTTATATGGCAACACAACGTTTGTCGGGTCAGCTAGTAGTGTATAAAAGTTATTAAGAAAAAGCTTGTAAGTTCAAAGGTGCTTTGTTTTTTCCAAAAACAACATTCGCTGTGAGACCTTTTAATTTCTTTTAAATCCGAAGACCTATTTTCTAACTTATTTATATCCAATCTAATCTAATCTAATCTAATTGTTAGAAATATAAACAATCAATATTTGTGAAATAAAGACTAACTGTCATTTATTCTAATCCATGGCATAATATGCTTGTAAAATAATTTCAAAATTACGGTTTTGTACATTAAAGTTTATTACTAACTGCTATGGTTAACCTAAAAAGAATTACTTATGTTCTTTCAAATACACGCTGAAATTAATATTCTATCTCGGTGTCCTGACATAAATAAGAATTGCCATATTTCAACATTGTAATTTACTACTAGAAATACTATACTCTTTATAACGACAGTAGCTTCGCTCATGGCTTTACTTCCCTTTAAAAAATAAGAATTAAACATAAATGAATATTAATTATTATCGATTAGGTAGGTATTATGCAAAAAATATCGAGACATTACAAAAATATTTATTGAAACTGTTAACCCTCTACGAAGAATAGGCCTATCTTAAAACGCGTCATTTTTGCGTACCTACACTACCTTTATAAGTATGTAGGTATGTGATAATTTTCCTGTACAACACCATTTAATACTCATAACAATTTATTTTATTCCAACTGCGAGAATACAGAAGTTAAATAACATTATTGAACGATTAAAACACTACCAGTTAATCCATAAAGCGAATATAAAAACCTCATTGAGATAAATATTTATAAAGAAACAAAGAAATCGCATTCAACGAGCTGAGCTGAGAAAATCGAGATGGCATACAGCGGTCTTCCGAACGGTTAACGCCTTACAAAAAGATCATAGCCTTTTCACAATATGCAACATTTGCGTTGCTATGAGGAAAGCTGCAGGCACTTATGTGCAATTGAAATGATCTACGTATCTTTCATTGCTTTATTGTCTATTGATATAAATAAACTTAATTATTGTTTTAATAAGTCATTATATGCCTACTCATCTATATAGTTAAATTAAATAATAGTTAGTACAACATAAAATAATTTTCCTTACTTTTCAATACTATACTACTACTACTCTTTAATTTAAACTACTAATTTAAACTTATTTAATTATTAGAAAATATTACTTCGGCAAACTAGACTTTCCATAAATTAAATTTTGGGAAACGGTAAATATAAATAAGCAAAGTTACAAAAGAATACATCCTTGCCTGACCTAAAGCTAAGTGATTAATACAATTATTTAATTAAATTCTTATCTCTCATAGTCTAGCCGTCTCCACAAATTCCTGTGGAAAATCAGAACAATTCATTCCTAAACTTAGGCACTATAATCTTAGCTTACTCTAAAAACAAGTATAGGTATGAAGGCAATAAACTCAATGAAATTGTTCAAAATAAATATTAATGTAAATTATATCAACATTAATACACCTAACCAAACTTAATTCAAATTCAATTAAAGTAATAAATAACTGTACCCCAAATCCTTTCAGTAGTTTCGCTTTGATCTTATTTAATTAAAAACTTAGCGTGAAAAACAATACGATCGGTGCCGGCCGCTCTAAACAAAACCTAAGCCCTCTAAAAGCGAGCAAAGCGACCCCGGCCGGTGCGCCTGCCGAAAAAAAATACAAAATAAACGCACAAGTACGTATACTCGTAATCTAACCCGCGGCGTCACATCGCAGCCTCCCAAAAACCCGTACCTACCTACTCGTATATTCATTTCCGTTTCGTTAATACCGCATACTTTTAACTGTCTAACTAGGTGGGAGGGGGCCCCCGACCCCCTGCCCCACGCCACTACTTACACGCGGTAGGCGCAACTTTTATAATACTACGTACTCGGGCGCTTTTTAACGAACCCCCCTCGAGGGGTCGCCACCTGCCACGCATACCGAAAAATACGCAAAACGGGAGGTTGGGGGCCCGCTGTACCCCCCCGGTTAGAAGTGGCCGTATTTTGCGTATTTTTAAATTATTCTCCACATGCGGGTGTTTGTGATGTTTAGTTCGAATTTTTTTCCTCTCTGTATTCGCATTATCTGTGGTGGCCGCGATGAATGTTGTACACAATCCTCGTGGAACTTCCGCGCTCCGCCATTTTACAAATATTTAAGCATTTTTACAAGCAATTTTTTAATCCCTCGCGCGAACTGTGAAGCTTTTGTCCAAGAAACTAAAATTCTATCTCAAAACATAAAATTTAAAGAGCACTCCATTATAAAAATTAAAAATGTTCTACATAATATATTGTTAGTATTAAAATAATGATTTATTTTATAATAGGATTATTTTGTGTTTATTATGTCCCAGATCTTTCATATTTAATCTCTATCTAATTACGTAATTAATAATATTAAGATTCCAATCTTTATTCAATTAAAAATAATTACATTAATAATAACATTTACGACTGTGAAATTGATGTGTATAATCTGTATTTTACATAAAATTTGTATACATTATCCTTATAACAATTCAAAGTAAAATAATCTATAAAATGATTATCGTCTACTCATTTATTTCCAATTACAAATAACAATATTAATAAAAATTGAATTACAAAACTTCAATTATCTTTCATACAATCTTAAAACCTTCAAAACTATGCATAGCCGAGATGATTGTAATAGAAACAATCCGCCCGCCCACGAGACGTCCGCCCTGGGCTTCAGTAAATTCAGATTGAAGGATCCATTAAAAGCTATTTGCAGTTATATTCCGGAAAAGTTTTATTAAGAAACGGACATTTGGAACAAGAAATATTTTAGTATTGCAGAGGTTTCATATTACATCTTTGTATTCAATGATATCTAATTATTGTAAGATGTACATACAAGTAAACATATGTATATCATCATCATCATCAGCAACCCATTACTGTCCCACTGCTGGGCACGGGCTTCCGCTCATGATGAGAAGGTTATGCCATAGTCCACCGCGCTGGCCAAGTAGACTTCACATACCTTTGAGTTTATTTTTTTTATAAATCTCTCAGGTATGCAGGTTTCCTCACGATGTTTTTCTTCACCGTTTAGCAAGTGATAATTAATTTCTAATACGCACATAACTTTGAAAAATCAGAGGTACGTGCCTGGAATTTGAACCTCGTACCCCTCGATCGAGAGGTCGAGTTTCTTAACCACTAGGCTATCATTGCTGTATATATTTATATGTAGTTATTTAATTAAAACCAATTCTGTAGACACACTATTACAAAGTTCGTTTTGTAAGTGTATTCACACATACTTTAAAAAATGGTAGATACCATTATGGTTCGACTCCGGAGACACTACCACCGTCCCACATATTTCGGGCTTATAACAGCGCTGCTGTGTTCTGCTTTGAAGATTGTTAGGGACACATACTTATTCGAGGCGTTCCAACTTAGTCCTCAGGGATAGCAACGTGTCTGTGACCAACCTCGGGTAGGAATCTAATCTTATTAGAGGTTTACTACAGATGAGTCGCAGCAGCCTCCTACAATCATGTGGGCTACATGGTCCTTTGCTCCTTGAATATAATTTGAGAAAATTATAAAAAAAAAATTTTTTTTATAAAATTCACGTGATATTACTATGCACTTCACTGAGTAAAAAAATAAGTCCAAATCTATGAAAGATACAATACAACTTAAAACTCTTTATACTACAAAACATCTAACTTTATAAGAAAACGAATAAAATATTGCATCAAGTGTTAGTCGCTTGAATCGGCTTCAGTATTCGTAAACTTTTATAAGATGGTGGAATTTTGCAGTAGAATTCTTTACACAACGTCAATGAGCGCGAAAGGATTTATGAAACTTCACCCCCTAGCAGCTAAATAGGGGATGATAGCATTTATTACTACAATTAGTAGCTATATTTTAAGTAGGTAATAAATGAGTTACCCCTGAGGACTAAGTTTACAATAATAACTATTCAAAATAGATAAGCAAAGATAGATAGAGATTCTTTATATTATTATATCGTAGCTTAGATGAGTGAGTAAAATACACAGATCACTCCTAACAAGAAAGTGGAATCAGTTTTATGAATTGAAATTGTTCCGTAAATAAAGAGTAGCCACGTCTGCGTTATAAAATGTCCCTAAAATGTTTGAAATTCTTATTTCTTTATTACGTACATAGACTTAGTTATTTATACACATTTTTTTTCCTAAAATGTTTTTTTTTTGTCAAGAATTCAAACAATAAATGATTTAATCATCCTTTTGTAGCTTCATTAAATTTCAAGGCGGTAAAGTATCTTTTGATTATAACTATCAAAGTATCGTAAATATACCTACAAAGAAGGATTTAATGTTATTTAGAGAGTAGTCGTTACATAAACGAAAGCTGTAGAAACCTAACATGAAATTGGAAACAAAAGGCAGTTAGATACCGAAATAAATCTTGCAAAATGCCCTACAAAGAGTAGTCGCGATAAACGAATCAAGTGCAGTCCCGAACGCGACTCATTGCCACCCGTCTAAACCCACCCTAACTAATCTATTTGTATACTACACACGTTCTATAAACATCTATAGTTTATCTACAACAGTAGTTTCTGTAGATTTTATTAAGAGCCTGTTTCAAAACATAATTATAATACCTACTTAACAAATTTTCCTTTTCCTTTAATTTGTCACATAACATTGCTTCCCAGAATTTGATCCTTATGAGCGATACTATCAGATAGTGGAATAATATAGAGAGTGTATTCTTTTTAAATGAACTCGTTCGATTCCCGGCTAGGGAAAATATATTTTAAAAAAGTAATGATGCAATTTTAGTTGTTATTTATTTATTTATTACATTAAAGATATACATTGGTTCACAATTGAAAAGTATATATAAATCCTATGTAGGATCCTTCGGAGTATTTGTCACTTAGTTCCCCATGGAAAATAGGAAAATCTCTATAAGAAAACTGATCTGATAGTATTGCAAACGTCGTGTTAAAGAAAAGTGAAGGTGAGGGCGGGATTTCCGTCATGTTCGCCTGACAGCCGCCGCATTTCCTTAACAACCTTATTTTCATATTCTTGGGAACTGTTTCCATTGACACCATATGGTTACTTTTATCAAAATCTGAATAGTTGATATCATGTTACATGCTGTGAAAAAACTATAAATGCGCATGTGGGTCTTTTATAATGCGGATGAAAGTTTTTATATTTTTTAATTTTCTCAAATAATTGAAGTTAAGTACAAGTTTCAAATACTTTATTAACTTTACAGCCTACCAGATAATTTTAAAACAATCCTAGATAAAATAAACTCACAAAATGAAGTAAACAGTAACAAAGAAATAATCATAAATAATAACATAAACTAGTACGCAATAATACGACATGGAACTAACGGGAAAACACGACAAGGGCGTTATTAGCCGGCCTGTGGAAATGTGACAGATGCTAAAATCAACAAGCTTACGGCGTGAAATCTAGAATACTGTAGAATGCTCCAATTAGTTTAGAATAAATGTCGTTAGCCAGTTTTAAAAATTAAATACGTGTGATTTATTTGCAATGTTATGAAAAGGATGTCCTTTTAATTTTTTGTTATAATAGTTTTACACATACAAAAGGTGGTAGAACACTTTATAGTTTACCTCCGGAAACGCCACCACCACAGCTAATTCTGCAGCATATAACATCAGTGTTATACGGTCTTCGGTTCCGCTTTGAAGAGTGTGGCAAGGGAGACAAACAAGCGAGGCGTTCCAAACTTGTCCTTAAGAGTTGCGACGCGTCTGTGGCTAACCTCAGAGTGGGATACAATCTTAACTGAGGTTGATTACAGATTTGGGCGATAACAATGACTTACGATTAAGTGAAATGCAACCTCATTTGCTACTTCCATCATATAAAAACACCTTAATATCAAAAACTAAGCAAACGTTATCACACATACCAAATAAAATCCCACATCTCCTCAAATAAACTTATAAGTACGTTATAATGCGACATAGAACGACCGGGAAAACACGACAAAGGCGTTATTAGCCGGCCTGTGGAAACGGGCACAGCTCTGTTGCAATGTGACAGATGCTAAAATCAACAAGCTTGCGGCGTGAAATCCGCTTTGAGCCGTTTAGAATATAGTGTGCGCCAGTTAGTTTAGAATAAATGTGTTAAATGTCGTGTGATTTGTTTGTTATGTTATAAAAAGTACGGCCTTTTAGTTCTTTGTTATAAGAGCCTCATAGATACAGCGATGGTAGAACTCTTTGTGGTTGTCTGGCGGTATTTCCGCTACACCTATTTCTGCCTAATTGCAGTTAACACTGCTGTGTTGGTTGGCTGGTTTAAAGGGTCTGGACTTCCGATATAGTAACCAGTTCGGTCGGACCAGTGAAGGTATGCAAACCTTCTGAAACGCAGAAAAGCTTCACACTACTAAATTTAGAAGGTAGAAGGTAGTTAGGTTCTGTGTTTAGACTCCGGCGGCACCACCACCATACCGATTTCTGCCTAATAACAGCAGTGTTAAGCGCTGCTTTGTTCAGACTTAAAGGGTGTGGTAAGGGAGATGTTTTTCCGAAGTATTCCAGCAGTTCCTCAGGGGTAGAAAAAAACACTAGAAATAAATGCGACGGTGGTACCACCCACCTCGTTAGCACATAGCACAGATACGTATATTAAAATAATACATGGTAATTTGGCTCCGTTGTATAATTTACGACGCTATAAATATTTCGTTTCGATATTCCAATGGAACAATGTGTGACGGCTCCTAATTCTGTGACCGAGATACCGTTTGACCCAATTTCCATCGAAGGAAAAGAGCGAAATCTTTACAATGTGTGTTTCCTCAAATTTATTATGAATGTACTACTTAATTCGATGTAATTTTGTTTATTGAAAACGTAACTTGAAATGAAATGGTTTTGAATAGGGTCGTCAGTGAACAGGAAATGAAATTTAAAAAGCCTCTTGATTGGATATGGATTTTGAAACAAATATTAGTGATTTCTAGGTAAATAAAAAGGCCAAGTGCGAGTCGGACTCGCGTACCGAGGGTTCAGTATATTTACGTTATCCGCATTTTTTTCTTTATTTGTGCTCGGTATTAGACGTTGCTTCGCACCAAATTTGAAGATTCTGAGTTCACGGAAAGTACCCTGTAGGTTTTGATTCTCTTAGGAATTTCAAAAATTAGCGACATAAACGGCTGTATCTTTTGATTGCGTTAGCTTAGAAGTTTGAATTTTTCAAAGCTCCAAGGGACAGTAAATATGAGTATTTGATATAAATTTCAGCTTCATACTTCCCCACTTTCCTGAGAAAAATAGTCTTTACTGACGCACGGACGGACGGACAACAAAGTGTCCAAGGGTGTCAAAGGGTTCCGTTTTTTCCTTTTGAGGTACGAGAACCCTAAAAATTAATAGTGAATTCGGAGTGATTCTGAGAATAGCTTTCAAATATAGTTTAATTAAAAACTGTCATTTTGAGTATACGAAAAACTTACTTTGACGTCAATGTTCAATATACATACATGATTATCAAAGAAGATTGTTTTCTAGTAAACCTATTCATCACATTAATGGGACTTATTCGGGTGTTTTTTTCTTTTTTCATTTTTAGGTTAAATTTTAATGTTAGAAGATTATCTAATAGTTATCCCTATATCTTATGACGCATGCCGCGTTAGTCATGACGGCTCCTCAGAAAGTCTCGGTTACTATTCCCGTCCAGCAGAGTCAACTAAGAAACAGTTCTAGGTATTTTTTGCAAATATGATAAAACGGGATACCCTTTCATAATATATATCTATATGCAAATCTGACTAAAGCACACGCTATAGTTAAATACATTTAGTCATAAGTACCAATCAGCAGAACGTACCTACTACAAACATAAAGCAGCAAACTTCCAAAAATATCGAAAATCCAACAAAAAACGTAATTACAGCGCACATTACCCGTTTAAATTAAGAGTTACTTATGAAAAAGCGTACACAGCGGCGTATCCCCCACAAAGACAGTAGCCCCCACCCCCGAATTACCATCCCAAAAAATCCAATACCGATCGCTGTGCATATGTAAAAAACCAATTCTATATTAACTTGATCACATTTAACATATACGCCGTGTATGTGTGTGGTGATGTAGGCGTCACATAGGGGGTGATTAAAAATCATGACATGCGCAGAGTAATTTAAAAACTACCGGAGGCCGGGTTAATTTTTAAGTATTGATCAAAAATTGCGTATATGTGCCCGTGTGCTTATGTCGGGAGGGTGGCGTGGGGGCGCGCGGTTCGTGCGTGAATTAGATTTTTTCTGTCGGAAATTTGTCATTAGAAAGTTCTATTGTACTGATATTTCGACTCCGTGGGCCCGTTTCGAAATTAGCTCGTAGGGTTATGCCTACGTTCAGTTAACAAGGTTTTCTGGCATGTTTGATATGGTAATCGCGTTGGAAAAATTTGTACAATCACTTGTTATGTTGACTTATTATACTGCTTTGTCTCGTACTGTTCGTAATGATAATGTTGAAGGTTTCTTGGTTCAATTTTAGAGGTACTGCTGTCATACCTATCTTGTATGTAGCGCCTCTAGTTTGAAGGGTGTGGTAAGGGAGAGACAGTTAAACGAGGCGTTCCAATTTAGTCCTCAAAGGAAGCAATGTCAACAACCTTAGATAGAATTGTATTCCATATAGGAATACAATTATAGTTGATTATAGATGTCCATGAGCGGCAGTTGTCACTTACCATCAGATGAACTGTATGTTTATCGTGAAGGGATGACAAAAATATGGTTATAAATACAACTATTAAACAAATAAATAATGAAAGGAAATTCGAGATTGGTCAACCTAAAAAATATTCTGCGATCGCAAAAGTCAATCTTAAGATTGTTTGTAGAGTTTCCTCATAAAATGATAACAATGTAATCTTATGATATTGTTAATATAGAAGCATGAATTTTCGCTTTTCTTACTGAAGCTTCGGAGTTCGAATCCTAGACATCAAATCCTTTAAGTCAGTCAATGATAGTAAGTGAAGATTATTTTAAGAAGACAATAATTACAAGTCACCGTTTACACCAATTACAAGTCACCGTTTATTAAAATATAATAAAGTGCTACTAAATAAGTTGTCAGTTCTGAACCATAGTACTTGTGTTAATAATTTATATTCTGCATTTTTCTCCACAGTGCACACAGAGTTTAAAAAAATATTTTCTGAAGTTAGGTATGAAAAGAGTACTAGACTTAGTTTTTGTGAATGGGCTACTAAAGGTATTCGTCTAAGTAGAAGTAAACTTTTCGAGCTTTATAGTGAAAGAGAGAATAACTGTAGCCCTCACTTCAATGAATATGTTCGTAAATATTCTAAAATATTTAAATCAGTTTGTATGACAGCTAAATCTAAGTTCATACATAATAAAATAAAAAATGCTGATAATAAAATTAAAACAATTTGGAAAATAATTAATGCCGAAACACGAACTTGTAGATTAAGTATCAGTAAAGTATCTCTTACTACTGAACGTGGTCAGATTACCTCAGATAAAGAAATTGCACAAGAATTTGAAACTTTTTTCTCGAATATACCATTTAATACTACTAAATTTTTAAAATCATCCCCAATTAAAGCAGTGACCATCCTTAAAGAGAATTTAAGTCAGTGTCACATTAAATTTAAATTTAGACATATTTTAATTAAAAATACAGAGGACATTTGGGGAATGTCAGTAAAAGTTTGTACATCAATCATTAAAACTTTAGCTCCCTACTTAGTCACTATTTTTAATATGTGTGTTGATCAGGGCTGTTTCCCTGATTTAATGAAACATAGCAAAATAATTCCATTGTTTAAGGCAGGTGATACTAAAGATCCCAACAATTATAGACCCATCTCAGTACTGCCTGTTCTAAGTAAAATTTTTGAAAAGATCCTCTTACACCAAATGTTGCTTCATTTTAAACTAAATAATTTTTTACATCAAAAGCAATTTGGCTTTACTAAAGGCCGTTCTACCACAGATGCTGGTGTTCAATTGCTGCGACATATTTTTGATTGTTGGGAACAAGCACATGATGCTATAGGTATTTTTTGTGACTTGTCTAAAGCTTTTGATTGTGTTGATCATAAAACCTTATTGTTAAAATTACAATATTATGGTATTCAGGGAAATTCTCTAAAGTTGATAAATTCTTATTTAAACAATAGAGTCCAACGAGTGCAAGTAAATGGAGCATTATCAGCAGGTTCTAATATTAAAATAGGTGTACCTCAGGGCTCCATCCTAGGTCCGTTTCTATTTTTAGTTTATATAAATGATTTGCCAAATGTAGTAAAGGATTTATCTGAGGTTGTTTTGTTTGCTGATGACACTTCCTTGGTGTTTAGAGTAAAACGACAATCACAGGATATGAATGATATTAATGAAACTCTTTGTTGGATTCAGAACTGGTTTGATGCAAACAACCTACTCTTAAATTCTAATAAAACTAAATGTATTAAATTTACGCTACCAAATGTAAGGAGTACGGGGATGAATGTCGCTCTAAATGGTGAGACTTTGCAATTCGTCAATGAAACTGTTTTCTTGGGGATTACCATTGATTCTAAACTCCAGTGGGGTCCCCACATCTCTGCTTTGTCCAGCAGACTTAGTACTGCAGCTTTTGCAGTCAGAAGAATTAGACAGTTAACAGACATACCCACTGCCAGACTTGTCTATTTCAGTTACTTTCACAGCATTATGTCTTATGGCATTCTACTGTGGGGCAGTGCTGCTGACATAGACTCTATATTTACTATTCAAAAAAGAGCAATAAGGTCAATATATAGTCTGCGGCATGGTGACTCCCTGAGAGAACTGTTTCCCACTATTAATATATTGACGGTGCATAGTCAATACATTTATGAAAATATTATGTATGTAAGAAAACACACTGATATGTTTGAAAAAAATAGTAACCACCATAACTTTAATACCAGAAATAGAAATAAATTAGCAATTCCTAAACATAGATTATGTAAGGTGGCTAGATCTTTCGTGGGCAACTGTATTCGCTACTACAATAAAATACCCGACCACATTTTGAATCTCACAGAAAAAAAGTTTAAACATGTCGTTAAACTAACGCTATGTAAAAAAGCGTACTATAAAGTAAGTGATTATTTGACTGACAAAACGGTGTGGTCTGAATTAGCTCCAGCTCCACATGTACCATTACGTTAAGGTAACATTGTCAAAAACATTTTTTTTTAAAAAGATGTGTGTTATGGAGTTTCTTTCGCCGCTTCTTCTCCATAACGAAACACCTTGTGAAGTGGTGGTAGTTGCTTTGACTTTCAAAAAGTGATCTGTAAAGAACCTATTTTGAATAAAAAATTTTGATTTGATTTGATTTGATTTAATTTTGGATTTTTAAGTAACATTTTTCATCACATTCAAACATCACTCAAAAATAATCTAATACACTAAAGCAATCTAGTCAGAAGTATCAACATAACTAAGATAAGCTTATAAATTAATTATTTGAAGCTAATATATACCTGAGTGGTATACCACTATTAACATTCCTGTCTTGTATAGCGTCATTGTAATGTTTCTTTATTCCAGTATATGTTTCCAGCTTAAGAAAATGAAGACTTCATGTATAATTTACTTATACGAGACCACTAGCTTAACTATCCATATAACAGCAAACTAGTATTTCATATATATGTGACGTAACAATAGATTGTTTAATTACACCTTCTTTTAAAAAACCTTCTATCCAATATTTCCCTACCAAAGATATAAAGCAAACATCGTTAAATCTTTACTAAGAGAGAATTCAAAACTCGTCTTAAGATGCAAGATAACAATATATCATAAAATAAAATTACAGCAACACATAGCATAAAAATAGTTGCATGAAACACAAAACTAGAAATATCATTCGGTGGAGTACCAAAAAATACGCGAGCTAATTACCAAAACCGAAACAATACATTATTGCCAGCATCCAGTACAATGTCAGCATTCTTCCAAAAAGCCCCAAAAAAGCCATTCAACCCCTTTCATGTCTCGTCGTACCTAAGCCTTTTGTCATATCCCAGTATCTCATTGTCTCAGCACCGAGTACGGACTGAATGCCACTGGATGAAACAAATTCTTTCAAAATATCTTAATGCTGTAAAACATTGGATGTAGTTTTTTCTACTTTGATGTCAAAGAATGGATATCTTTCCCGTTCATGTAGCTTGAGAAGTAAATCAGAAACAGATTTGGTGATAGAAGTCTTTGTGGTTCGACTCCGGCTATACCACCGCCATACTTATTTCAGCCTCTTAATAGCAGAGTTAAACGCTGGTGATCTCTGGTTTAAAGGGTGTGGTAAGGGAGACGTATTTTTCGGAGGCGTTCCCGCTTAGTCCGCAGGGGTAGCGGCGTATCTGTGGCAATCTCGGGTTGGAATATAACCCTATTTCAGGTAGATTGAAGTTGGCCATATACAGCAGTAGCCAGGTGGATTGCATACTCGTCTACTACTATACTGTATAAAAAAATTAAAAAAGCTAGTAGAATAACTGGGATTCATACTCATTTCTATCGTAAAGCAGTTCTTGTTCAGAAAGATGTGGAAGCCATCTGACTTACATATGATGCAACTATATTAGTCCTTAAAAGCGTTAGATGTGCTGAAGAATGGGATATACATACATACGTTTAAAAAACATTACCCTCTGCACTTAGGTAAAAACATACACTCAAATATAAGTGTAACAATGACAAAACATTACTTTACTAACCATCACTAGTACTGCCGTATACAAAGATTGATTTAAAGCCAACATGTACTTCCCACTTTGATCTCGCCCTCCATGCCCTCACAGACCCTCTTTGATAACTATCACTCCCTCTATCGCACAATAGCGATACAGCTGTAGTGGCTACTTAGTTCCGGTGAGAGGAAATAGTGCAATAAGCTGTGAAGTTGCTAGTTCTCTGTTTTACATCTCATTTAATTGGAATAGGATTAAAAATTCTAGAAGTTTCCAACTAGGATTTATTGTATTATAGACGTGTATATTAGAGCTAAGAGAAATTACTATAAATAGGTATACAAACAGCTGAACAGGAATTTAAATTTATTAAGGTTCAGTCGGGAATCCAATCTAGAACCCTCTGCGTATAATTGATATCATACACTGGCGATAGAGTTATTTTATTTATAGTACGAATACTTTAAAACCAGAATGTAATTTTATGAAAATTACTTGTAATATTCACACAAGTAATTTTCATAAAATTGCATATGCTTATTTGATTGACACTGTTTCTCTTTTTCTCAACCATTATTACCCAGAATAAGAAGTATTGAGGTCATAATCCACGAAAGCCAAGTGTAAATTTGTAGATATATTTTTCCGACTGTTCACACAATTTCTTCACACTCCTTTGTGGATTTTTTTAAAGAACTTTCAGGCATGTCCCTATACGATGTTTTCTTTAACGTTATAGCAAGTAATAATTAGTTTAAAGTAAAGATCTAACTACAGGGAGACATTAAAAATTAATATAAAGAAAATCGTGCAATTCGGTAATTTATAATGATTGCTAAATTATTCCATATTTGTAATATTCACATCCTTTTAGTCACCCTTAATAGATTTAGATTTTTACAAGTTAATGTATTAAAATACAATTTGTATCAAGAACTTTTAAAATCCATTCATTTGTAATATAAGTAAACCAAAAATCTCTATTACATTTTTGAATTGAAAATGAAACTACAAGTAAATCTACAAATCTAAGCGTTTGACCACCCTCTGTTTACACGTCGGCGACAGACCCTCCAAAGCTACGATATCTATCGCTATTCATAACATAATGCCACTATGAGTAGGTTAGTTGTGAAATAATCTATGTGACGATATGATTAGGAGAAAAGTTCACAATATTTCGAGTTTAGAAGGCACTGATTTTAGTTTTCACTGATGGCACTGATGTTAGTTACTTGATTTTAGTCTCTCTTTAGCTTTTATCATAGTCGTAAGGCATGGCCCTTGACCCTTTCAATTTCATTAATAGACATATTCCATAATAAATGATACTACAACAAGTCTTGTCAATCCATTAGTGTCTTCTTCTGGTTCTTTTTCCACTTGGTTGGGGATGACCCGTGCTTCTCTTGTGTAGACATGATCATCACAAACCCTTAAATCTCCACGAACATTGAATCTCAAACCGACATAGCTTATGCCATATGAACTTATTTCGTAACAATACTTAAGAACAATAACTATTCCCTATCGTGATTCATATAACCCGCCGTTTATGTTTAGCGTTCCTTATTGCTTCCGCTATAGCTTGTTCCTGATTATTTTAACTGTAATCCATTTAACAAAATATCAATTATCTTAACGTAATGTAATGGAAGAGTATAATGAGATATATTTTTACATTTTCCTTACCAAAATCAAAATGGCGACAAACACAATTGGGCGACACATTAAATAAAAATGTTAAAAATAAACATTAATACCTCATTTCCGGTGCGTCTAAACCTGATAAAGGATCGATGAGTGCCGAATTTAGGAGCGAAAGGGACAACAATATTGGTATTATTTAGCGTTGATATAATTTTATGAATCGTCCTCTCTCGGCTCCAAACATAATTATGGAGGTACAATGAAAATATTTGTTTTTGCGTAGGCGCTCTACGTCGTAGTACTACGCTACGAGCTACGTCTTACCGTTCCTTCGTAGGTCGTTAACGCGCCCAGTCACTGAACAAGGCTTGAATATAAATAGCCTTACAATTATTATTAGCCAAATACAAGTAATTGTGATTGAGCACTTTTTAACGCTGATATAATGAGCGCGGTTTGATTTATGTTTTTTTTTTAATTTTGTTATAAATAAGTCAGTTTTCTAATTGCTATTTATAGTTTGTATTGTGATTAGGTAAACGAAATATGTATGTAATTAAACATATAATAGTTGTAATAATGAATATTAGTCTTAATTATTTATATTTTATGAAAAATCAAATTATATTTTTTCAGTTTGATAAATTTTTATCTTCTCGTCTAATGAACATAAAAAATATTTTTTGTTTTGATTTTTTCTAAAACTAAATTACATAGATTACTATACGCCCATAATGATGGTTAAAGATCATTTATTCTCAAAAGAATTGGTTACAATTCAATAATTAATCTAAAAATTAAGCCATATATTCAAATGGCATGGAACTTAACTTTTGTCCAATTATATCTTAACTTAAACAAAATATATTACTACATTACTTTAATTACCTTATTTTGTTGTTAAATACTGTATAATTGATTTTGTATTGAAATACTGTGTAATTTTTCGAGTAATCAGCACTGTAAGACAAGCAAGCACATACTTATGTTTGTTAACCCATTTTACAACAAATTGGAATATGCCTCATAAGTGAGCAACAATAATTCAAGCGTGCATGCATTTCCGAAAACTTTTCATTAAGCACGCCGTTTTTAAGGTTTTTAACCGCTGAAAAGGCTGCTTCCAGATTTCGACTCGTAAAGTACCTGTATCTAGCATGCGGGCTTACAGTAAGCCCGCGTGTGGACAAACCCGAGTATCCGCCAACAAAAGAGCGGGGCATAAAATTTAATAATTACACAAACCATGAGCATAGTTGTGCGAGTGTAATGACGAAAAAAAAGTGTATCGCACTCTTCGCAGGGAGCATCGCCCCACACCACCGCGAAATTTTTCGCCCCCACGTCCGCGTTCGTTTAGCGAGATTCGATCCCGCAATCAGGGGGGAAGGGGGGGCATTTTTTGGCCTCCCCTCCCCCCACACCGTAAATTGAAGCATATAATTTTTATTACGGCGCTGTCGTGTGAGTTCCCCGGCGAGTTGTCAAAATGCGATACGAAGCCGATTCCCCGTTTTTATCTTAGTTTCCTCGCAATCCCTGAAAGCCTAGACGGAAGAAGGAAAAGGAATAATTAAAAAGCTACACTTGAGCCTATCCGCAGACTCGCCAGACTGAACAAAAGAATGCACGAAACATTTAATGGGGAATTGAAGCAACACTTCATTATTGCTTCAATTGCGATAATTAGCTGCTAACACGTGCCGTGCTTCAGTCCTGTTGGAATTAATGAGATGTAACTTAATCTCTGTTCGATTGAAATAAGAAATTGCCATACAGAAAACTAAAAAAGAAACTTACCTCATTTTTTTGTTTTAAGTGACTAAAGTTGCAAACATACTATCTGTTTTCTTTTATAATATAGCAATAGCATATAATATAGGAATAGACGAGCATGCAGTCCACCTGGTCTTAAGTAGTCACTGTCACCCATGGATATCTATAACCGACTCCAGATAGACCAGGTTTTACAAAAACAGGATCTATAACCTGATGCCGATCACAGATACGTTGCCATTTTTGAGGACTAGGATAGTCACCTAATTTGCAGGTATTTGCTTAATGCAATACATAAAATTAATTGAACACATTTCCAAGAATTATAAAATTAACAACTAGGCTTTAATGGGTTTTATGAAAGTAAGCACATAAATAATGAATTACGAATTTATCTTATTACCACTAAATATTATTATCATATAAGTAACAATAAACTACAGTAAGAAATAATTAATTAAAACCTCTATAACATTTAAATCTATATACCTATAAGTTATTATAAAATCCTGCTATAACTAAATCAGATCCTATTTTGACTTAAGTTCTTATTTTAGTACAAAAGTATTAAGAAATTTACTTTTAAAGTATGTAAGAATGTTTTATCAGATACTTTGAATACGAAATTAAATTTGAATTTGATATTAGAAAACTGTGAGTGTGCGATATGTTTGTCATTCTCTAATGTAACACACAAACACTAAAATGTGTAAAGCAACCGCGGAATCTCTTACTTACTAACATTCATTATTAATAAGCTATCTCTCGGGCGTAAATTAAACAACAAACGTCAATTAACATTATATTTCATGATATGACACATATTTTTTCCCTTAAATAAAATATTAGAAAAAATACATGAAATATGTCACAAATCTCATTGTAAGTGACGTCATAGGACATTAACGAAAGTGGGCTGTAATATAAGTAGGTTAATCTTAATGACAGACAGTGTGGTATAACTACAATACAATCATCCTTGTATTAACATAATCTAAATTATATTTATAACAATATTTTCTACTCTTTACCTGTTTTTCAGTTATATATATCTTTTTAATTATAATATGAAACGTTTTTAATAAGTAATAGGTCATTTTTATGATAGTTTTCCATTTTTGAAGTTAAAAACAGGAATTTTAATTAAGTATTATATTTAAATGTCTGAAAGAGCAACAACTATGTTTTAAAATGAAATCCGCGTTTATTTCAGTATGTATAGCTATAGAAATACATTTACTAACATACATATAACTAAAACGCTATATTCGAATCTGGTATTAAAAAAACTGCTTTAAATTCATTCAAAAATATTAATTACGTGCTATCGACCGAAAATTAACTTAACAAATATGATATTTAAACCACCAAAACCAATATCCACGTATCGAAATCAAGTTAAAAGTACGCTACCCCGGAGGCTGTCCGCAGTTTATCGCCCTTGGACATCAAAAATTTACCCTCTTTACACCTAAGGGATGAAATTCTGCACAATCCACCCATAATTGATGGCCGAAATGTGCAAGACCTTAAGATCCTTCCGATTTGTGGCCGCCGCGTTTTGGTTCTTACCACAATAATGGAGGTGTGTTGATGGTAATTATACATTTTAAAGGTATATAGAAATGTGTGAATGATCAGACGTTTGTGTGGTAAGGGAGATATACTTTTCCGAGGCATTCCAGCTTAGTCCTCAGGGGTGGTGGCGCATCTGTGGTCGACCTCAGAGGAAACTAACCACATCTAGGATTGATTACAGATCCATGGGCGGCAGTAACCACTTACCATCAGGTGGACTGCATACTCATCTGCTACTTCTATATTATAAAAAAAATACAGACGAGAAAATCATTTTGCCCTCAGGAATGGCAAGACATCTGTAATCGGCTTCAGGTAGATAATAGGCCTATTCTATACGCAGTTGGTTACATACAGTTGGTTGGTTCATGGGCGGCAATGACCACTTACTAACAGATGAACTTGTTTCTGTTTTTTTTATTTACAATTATAATAACTGAATACATAACATTTTAAGTAATAAAATGGACTATAAATTAAAAAAGGACTTATTTACAAAATATACAAGAAAACTATAAATAAAATAAGCCATCTAAAATTGCCGTGTGAGGCATGGTTCCCAAAACGCTGGCGGCGTTTCCTTGCCGCCCTTGTTTCTTATAATATCATCAATAATCGTAATACTTGCTTAAATAAGCAAACTTAAATAATATAGATCGGTTTTTGGCTCATTGCTATTGTGTTATTTGAAAAAAATCTTGTTTCAATAGATACTTACAAAATAGATCATTAAGCGTTCTTTCAAAATATTAATGCATCCTATAAATCACTTATGTCATTATAACTTATGTGATTTATTTACCACTGTCCACAGAAAAAACCGCGATAAATCAGTCCCTAAAAACAACGTATATGAAAACGGCTATCAACAAAACCTCGCAAAAAAATCAAAACAATATGAAAACGGCTCGCATCACTCAACCAGTTGCGGCTGTTAGCTGCAAATCGACAAAAAACACTAAACCGATCACTAAATCCACTATCGGTACCAGCTTCAACTGAATTTTTTCACTTTCCACCCCGAAAATAGCAGTAACAAATTCGATAACAGTTTTTTTAGACGGCGATCTCTAAATTTTGCGAATGGCCGCGCTGCAAGCCCGAAAAAATATTCCATTCATCTATTCGTACGATGAAAAAAAAGTGGTAAAAAATCTTCGCACTCTCACTTTTCGTGTCGCTCAAATAAAAATCCGAACCGTTTTTAATCTATTTCAGCGTGCGTTAAAAACTCTTTTTTTTTCAAGGTCGCCGATGTTCGCATAGTTTGTTTACTATTCCCGAATAGGACGATCCATTGACATTTTTTTTGTGGTTAGAGAGCGCTGTTTGCACAAATAACAAATCCGATTTTATTTAGATAGCACTCCAGTGCGTGTTTTCGAAATCCTTTTGTTCAAACACAATATGTTTGTTTTGTTTTCTGGCGACTGTTTGTGTCAAGGCCACACCTTTGATGAGCCATTGACCATATACTGGCTACGCACGTGAAAGTAACGGTGGAGGAATATGTTTTAAGAAAATCTATGTACGCCAAGTTATGGTTCGGCGACGAAGGAATATAAATGATTTTACCTGGTGCGAACATCCGTAATCGACTTTGAATAAGACTAGATTTCTTTCTCGATTTGGACATCATTCAAAATCATTTCCCTCCTTAAGATCTAAGCAAAATCGCATTATAAATGTTTATATCTATCACTCCCTTCAAACCACAACACACTTAACACTACTATACGAAAAAAATCCCATAAAATCGCCAAGGGCTGTACCTTTGTTTTTGTTATATCTCCTATTTTCATCTGCCACTACAGAGTATTAACATGTAAAGTAGTACATAGTACCTTTAACTGCGGAGTATATTTTATATCCTATCAGGTTGATTGGTAGAGTTCACTTTATTGCCAATAAACTTTCACTTATTTCGAACCAAATAATACCTTTGTTTATATTACTTTGAATAGATTTGTTTTATGAAAAGCCTTCGGTGTTGCAGTCCAATTGATGGTAAGGAGGTCGTAATTGTATGTTGCTACAACTTAAACATTGTATGTCTCTGTCTGTCACAGTATTTAAACCAGAACACAACAGCACTAACCTATTTCTGCCTAATAACAGCAATGTTCAGCGCTGTTGTGTTCTGGTTTAAAGGTATGATAAGACATACTTATCCGAGGCATACCAGCTTAGTCCTAAGGGGTAGCATCTCTGGCCAATTTGGGGTTGATTACAGATGTCCATGGACAAAAGTAGCCACTCACTATCAGGTGGACTGCACAAGTCTACACTCCTGTTATAAGAGTACTGTTTTTACATCAGATTAAAGTACCGAACAGTGCACCTGATGGTGAGTGGTCATTCACGCCGATTAACAGATGTCCACTTCGTACATATAGAACACGGGTTCTACCCCATTACAGATCCGTTGCCACTTCCGAGGACTAAGTTGATTACTTTATATATACGTCAGCCAATATCCACACCTTTCTACCGAAATAAGAATTGCATCACGTTTCTCTGAGGAATCCTGATTCTACCACCGATAAAACGTCCTCAATGGAAGCAGTCGTGACCACATAACATCAGTTACACTTTAAACTACCAATTCGCACGTGACTAGCTTGGTAGACTATGGTCTAATCCGTGCCCAGCAGTGGGATAATAGAATTAATAAGTTGATAATGATGACACTTTAAACTCAATCACTACTTCTAATTATAAAAAAATACAAATGAATTCATAAAATAAAATGTCCGCATAAAAACTATTTGCATAAACACAGTTAAACATAGACGCCGGGCCTCCGGAATTATAAGATTTAGACGCCAGCTTGGAGCCCGACAGGACCATTTAATATATAGAACCAGTCTAGTACTTTTAACGTGTACTTAGACATGCTCGCTTTAGTTCGGGTCAGCTGGACCTAATTTTTTTATTTAACGCACTAGAAGCGTTTTACGGTATTATAGTCCGCGTAAAACTGCTAGTCCGCTCGAGTATAGAAATGGCGTCGCCATAGCAAATTGTATGACTACACCTGCTCGCAACAACTTCAGAGCGGACTAGGAGTTTGGCGCGGACTATACATCTTTTAGTTATTCAATTTAATTGCAATAGAATAGATATAATAGAATGAATATAGCAGTGATCTCGCTTATTTAATGTAATAAGTGCTGAAATGTTCTAATTTATAGGATGTAGTAATGTGACAGGCATAGTGGTTGACACTCATAACTTATTCCGGTCCGAGGTTCAAATATCAAGCATTCATCACAGATTTTTCAATGTTTTCTTTTTATAATATAGGAGTAGCAGACGATCATGCAGTCCACCTGATGGTTAGTGGCTACTGCCGCCCATATACATCTATAATCAACCCCAGATAAGTTAGAGTTCAGATGTGCCGCTGCCCCTGAGGACTAAGCGGGAACGCCTCGGAAAAGTGTGTCTCTTTTACCACATCTTTCAAATCAGAAGAAAGCAGCGGTTAACACTACTATCATTAGGCTTCTGCCTTATGAGTGTGGCGGTGGTGCCAGAGTAGAATCACAGACCTTCAAATATATGATTATAGATATTCTGGGTGACAGACACCATTTAAGATGAACTCTGCTCGTTTACTTGAAGTTAAAAGAAAGAATTATATCCTGGTGATAGCCTAGTGGTTAAGAAACGATCGAAGGGTCCGAGGTTCAAATCCCAGGCACGCACCTCTAATTTTTCGAAGTTATGTGCGTATTAGAAATTAATTATCACTTGCTAAACGGTGAAGGAAAACATCGTGAGGGAACCTGCATACCTGAGAGATTTATAAAAAAAAAATCTCAAAGGTATGTGAAGTCTACCAATACACACTTGGCCAGCGCAGTGGACTATGGCCTAATCCTTCTCATTCTGAGAGGAGACCCGTGCCCAGCAGTGGGACAGTAATGGGTTGATGATGATGATGATGAAAAGAAAGAATTACTTATAAAGATTACCCCAGTTGTTTCCGAGAAGGCTTTTAATAGATACAGGAATTGAATAAACTTATTTCCAGAAATAGAAACGTATTTGGAATTGATTACAAGTATATTATACTACCTACTTTGAGGGTAGAAGCCAAAGGAAACAGAGCCACGCCTATTTCCACCTAATAACAACAGTGTTAAGTGGTATGAGATACTTTGCCGAGGCGTTCCAGCTTAGTCCTCATGGGTACCGAAGCATCTGTAGCCGACCTAAGATAGGGATCTAATGTAATCTGGGGTTGATTACAGATGTCCATGAGTGGCAGTAGCCACTTAACTACTACATTATGGACTGCTTGATAGTTCTTATTATAAAAAAGAAGCTCCTGTTTTTCACTATGTGACATATAAATAAACGATATCAAAATAACATGACGCATAATAATAAGTACACATAATAACTTATAATCAACTCATTACGGACAACCGGATATCCGTGTCACGGAGGCCGGCGACCATTCCTGTCACAAATCATTCGCCCTGATTAATTCTTAGGGAAAACCTCCCAAACGGAAAAACACACGAAACGTATGGAGACAATATGAAGACTCTGCGAACGTTGAAAGTGGAATTTAAATATGTAAGGAATTAGGAGAAGGGGTCGTGGGGTGGTGGGGTGCGGGAGCGAGAGGGGCCGGTTTTTCAAAAACTAGAAAGAGATGAACACGCTTAGTATCGCGATCTGAGCGTTGCTGCTTCCCGGTGGTACTGCGCGGGGGTTAGACGGATATGTCTTAAGATTTCGTTAATTAGTATTAAACTACAATAGCATTATGTGATGTTAAAATATTTTATTTACTAGAAGAGAAAAGTATTCAAAGTGCAGATGCCCTGCTTTTGGCAAATAAAAACGTTACTTTGTTATTATTTTTGTTGATAGCCTGTTTTATGTTTAAAGAAATTGGTTATTAATTTCTTTAGTAGGAAGGGTTCTTTTATCTTGTAAATCCTTTATATTTTAACGTATATATTAACGTTGTAGATAAATAACATTTTTTTTGGTATTATTTTTTAATAATATTCTTGAAAGTATTGAACCAAGAACTGATTGAAATACATTTCCTGTTTGTACTTCTATGTTTTCTTTTCAGTTTGATCTAGTCTGTGTCGCAATTTAAATAGCCATACCTTAAAGTAATTTTCAAGAAATATAATGAGATCACCTGGACCATGTGCTACGGGCAGCATACGACGAGCTGTTGCCTTACCCATCTGCAAAAAAATTTAACTCCACAAAAAACAAAAGTGACAAATCTTAAGATATCAGAATCTCGCGACCCGTGCCACCGTGTGTGGCCCACGCACGCGCCGTAATGAGCGCGCGCGGGGGAGGTAGTTAGACAATTTTACAACTGCGCCGCTCCGTTTTTTGGGAGACTCGCGTCGCTAGGTGTGCTCACAAAGACTAAGTAGCGTCAAGACGGCATGTCTGGAGGAACGTTAATGCCTACGTGCTTAGAAGGAATGAAATTTCTAAGGGCGTCTGTTGAAACTGGCGCGTGTGGCTGCGTAGTTGTTTTTATAAATAGTATGAGCAACACGATAACTGCGTACGCGCGTGGCGTGTTTTAATTCGCAGAGCGTGCGGCAAGAGTACAGCGCGATCAACCGTGGCGTTTTATATAATATAGGAGTAGCTGACGAGCAGTCCATCGAGAGAGTCATGACGAGATGGTAACTGACTACTGCGTCCCTGGGGCATCTGTGATCAAATCCAGATAAGATTACATTCCTACTTGGAGTCGGCCACAGCACGCACGTACTCCTGAAGACTTAACAAATTTTTGCTTAGCTTGGCTCGGAATTTGACAATTTAGGTAGGCAAAAATTAGATGAATTGATTATTATTTTAAGCATAAGCATAGGCCATCAGGGGTAACAATGGCTATCAAGGAAAAGTTTTGAACAGATCAAAAGTATTAAAGTATTCGAATTTTATGTACTTACTAATAAAATAATAACGGTGATATAAATAAAAACCAACAATAATTTATTTTAACTTATTCAATGTTCGTAACATTTGTATAGTCATGTATCGTTACGATTCCTCATTAGCAATCGATCAAGCGACCCACACTTCTGTGCTCCCATACTCTTTGCGCACTCCTGTAGGTGAATACAAATTTGCATATGTCGAAATAATTTAGGGGGTACCCCCCATATTAGGTACACACACACACGCGTTAATATGTGTTCGTATTGGCAACTAAGAACAAGAAAATTGCGTAGACGTAGGGGAAGAGGAAAAATGCCATACGACTTTCTTAGATGGTGGAATTTTAGCTTTATTGATCATTTCCTGGTTTCCCCCACTCCCCCGCGTTAATCGTAAGATATGCTCTGTGAGGGTTTTAGATGAGTGTGCATTTGTGATTTAAATTGAATATTTGTTGTTATGTTATTTGTAGAATGAGATAAAGTCTTAGAACATTCTCGCTACGAAGTAATTAGTTCAATTAAGCGTAGGATCTACATCATTTTTAAATTGTTGTTGAGTAAACAGTTATTTAATATGTTTGATAGCCATTCAGAATAATCTTTAACATATCCATTTGAACGATGGAGTTTGGATAAAAATGGATTGTGAAGACCTTTTAGTATTAATGTAGAAATACTAATTGCATAAAACAAATAGTGATAGTCTAGTGGTTTGAAACGCGCCGTCACATCTGGAGTCCGAGCTTCTAATCCGACGCACCTCTCATTTTTCGCAATTATGTTCGTAATAGAAATTAATAATCAGTTGCTTTTACGATTAAGGAAGACATCTTGAGGAAACCTACCCGCCAGAGAGTTCTTCAATAAACCTACGAGAGACCCATGACCAACAGTGGGACATATTTGTCTCATTGTACCGTCCAAAGTTTCTATCTTTAAAAACCTTTAAAAACCACCAAATTCCTAAAAAAATATTAAAATACAAAGCAAATAAAAAATAGTTACAATATTCGTATGTTCAAGTTTTCTTTATTATATCAGTTGTAACTTCAATGTACCCAACTTTTGTATAAAACTAAATATACATTGGTTCCACGTTAAGAAGCGAGTCAAACAATCGTCCCCTGCAACGGCTGTCGTCCACAATAGACACTTGAAGTTCTCCTAGTCACACTTATATTTATCGAAGGCCTATTGCCGTGGAATTTTTTGAATCCTCTTTTTACGGTATTGATATTTTGAATTTTGAAATTGGAATAGTCGTCAAATAGAGCAGGGAGTATGCAGTCCATCTGATGGTAAGTGGCTACTACCGCTCATGACCATGTGTAATCAATCCCAGATAAGTTGAGATTCCCACCTGAAGTCGACCACAGATGCGCCGCAACACCTGAGGACTAAGCTAAAACGCCTCGGAAAAACATATCTCTCTTCCCACACACTTAAGTTCTTAAAAAAATCACCGGTGCGTAATTGCTGCCAATTAACACTTAGTCAGAAATCATCATCATCATCAACTCAATACTGTTCCCCTGCTGGGAACGGGTCTCCTGTCTGAATAAGAAGGATTAGGCCATAGTCCACCGCGCTGGCCTAGTGCGTATAGGTATACTTCATATACCGTTCAGATTTTTTTCTATAAATCTCTTAAGGATGTAGGTTTCTTCACGATGTTTTCCTTTACCGTTTAAGCAAGTTATAATAAATTGTTAATACGCA
The DNA here is from genome assembly GCF_041222505.1 of Epargyreus clarus. Taxonomy (NCBI): domain Eukaryota; kingdom Metazoa; phylum Arthropoda; class Insecta; order Lepidoptera; family Hesperiidae; genus Epargyreus; species Epargyreus clarus. The sequence continues at coordinate 14,966,266 of NW_027332212.1, forward strand.
CATAACTTTAAATAATTAAAGGTGCCTGGGATTTGAACCTCGGACCCCTCGACCAAGAGGTTGAGTCTCTTAACCACTAGGCCATCACTTGCATCACTAGCCAGACAGGTAAAAGGTTAATGGGTAAACTATGACCTAACCCTTCTCACTCTAAGTGAACACCAAACAACGCGATTAGACTTATTTAAAAAAAATACTTCAGTAAATTCCTGAAACAATAAACCCATTTCAAGCTGTTCAATTACGTAATTAGAAAAGTTAATATGAAAGTCATGAGACAGTAAATATATTTACAGCCAACCCTCACCCCTTCAGGCTCGTAGAACCTTCAAATGGCGAGGCAGATCTAGCTCAAATCGCTTCGCGCTCGTTAAAACCTAAAATTGGACCTAAGATTGGTCTTATTTCATAAGATATTGTACCTACTCGAAGTATTCGAGGGAAAGTTTTGGAGCAAAATAATGTAGAAGGATTTTTATAGCAGAAATTAAGTATTAAATAGCTACTGTTCTATAAAATTGGGTAGAAACCGATTTGGAAGTCCATCTGATGGTAAGTCACTGCCGCCAGTGGACATCTGTAATAAACCCCAGATTAGATTTGATTCCTCTGAGGTCGGCCACAGATGCGCCGCTATCCCTGAAGACTAAGCTGGAACGCCTTAGAAAAGGATATCTACCTTAATCAGAGTAACCATATAGACAGGTTGCACCTAATGCCGTAATTGCGTCACCACCCTTAAGGACTAAGATGTAAGTCAATTAGTACCTATACCCTACTGAAACGCAGAACCGCGTTAAGCTAGAAATGGGTACCTTTCCGGTAAAGTCATACTGGTTTTCAACCTAAAATCTAGCACGTGAAACAAATAAATAATTTAGAAATAATTATAATTTAAAGGTAAATTAAAATTATTTAAAGGTGGTAGAACCCTTTGTGGTTCGACTCCGGCGGCACCACCGCCACACCTATTTCTACCAAATAACAGCAGTGTTGGGCGCTCCTGTGTTCCTGCGTAGACTTTTCCGAGGAATTCCAGCTTAGTCCTCAGGGGTAGTGGCGTATCTGTGGCCGACCTCAGGTAGGAATATCTAATCCTAGCTGGGGTTGATTACAGATGTCCATGGGCCGTCAGGTGGACATATCACTTACCATCAGGTGGATTGCATGCTCGTCTGCTACTCCTATATTATAAAAAAATATATATTATAATATATTATTTATATAATTCTATCTCTGTCATTGTAACTAAATTCTAAGAATAGCCTAACCTAAAACTAAATAAAATACATTATGGTTGTTAATATAGGTGCGTATATTTATATAACTCAAACAACGACGTGTTTCTTAAAATTAAACATTACGTATAGGTTATAAAATTTACAATATTGTCTCGATAACTATTCTCAGACGATATTCAGCAAGTCTTAGTTGAAACAGATGTTCGTATCTAATGGAGCTGCTAAATACAATGTTTGCACAAGTGGCATATTCGCACATAGTTTGCTTGAACACCTAGACGTCGTTCTAGAGCTGGCAGCCTTGGACACAGTTTGATTTTCTTTCAAACTAGAGCAATATTGTGTTTTTTTTTATAATATAGCACTAGCAGACGAGCAGTCCCCTGATGATAAGTGGCTAATAACGCTCATGGGCATCTGTAATCAACCCCAGATACCATTACATTCCTATCTGAGGTCGGCCACAGATGCGGCTACACCTGAGGGCTAAGCTGGAACGCCTCAGACAAATATGTCTCCCTTCAAACCAGAACATAGCAGCGCTTAACATTGGTGTTATTAGGTAGAAATAGGTGTGGCGGTGGTGTCGCTGGAGTCGAACCACAAAGGATTCTACCACCTTCAACTACAGCTGCGCTGCTAAAAGGCGGTAGTAGATATGAAACCGCCACAGTGAAACTACGATAAAATTGTACCTTTTCATATTATAAGAACATACATAGATAATATTCACACATATATCACTATATTGAATTAAGATAATATTCTCTGTATGTGCTGTTTTCTGTAATGTGTCGGTTGCCACCGAAGAAAAGTCTACTAACTATCAATTCTTATTGGTTTCAGATTAAGCGGTGGATTGAAATCGGCCAAGGTAAGAAACTTCGTCATTTTTTGTAAAACCTTGTTGTTTTTAAAAACTGTGCATCTTATTGTAAATTATGAAAAAAAATAATATTATGTACTAATTAGAAGGAAATACAGTTATACTGGTATTATACAAGTGTGGTGTACTTCTCGGAGGCATTCCAACTTAGCCCTCAGGGATAGTGTCTGTAACAAAACTGATGTCCTCGTGTTATCTAGGGTTACGAATGCCCATGGGCAGTACCCACTTACCATCAGGTGGACTGCATGCTCGTCTGCTACTCTAATATTTTAAAAAAATATACCTACAAGTGTAGTTTAATTATTTTCATGTACTTTAATAATCAAAATCAAAAATCAAATCATTTTTTTTATTCCAAATAGGTTGCAGGGTAGTTTTTGAATGTCATTATATCTTATAATAACATTAACAAACAATGAAATCTATAATATGCAGATGTTAATAGGCACTACTTTTGATTTACCTTATCTAAAAGCGCGGAATACGTTACCAAATTCCGGTTATAATTAACTCAACCACCAACAACTAAAAATAACCAAAATAATTCAACAACAACAATTAACACTTAAAACAGAAAGTGGTAGAACCCTTTGTGGTTCGATTCCGGCGGCACCACCGCCACATCTATTTCTACCTAATAACAGCAGTGTTAGGCGCTGCTGTGTTCCGGTTTGAAGGGTGTGGTAAGGGAGACAGACTTTACGAGTTTTACTTTTTACGTTTTTTTTAGTTTTACGAACTTTACGACTTTACGATCTTACAAGATCGCATCTTATAATATAAACACCCTCTACTTCGCTCCACGCTTCTCGCTTAAAAAATATAACCAATTGATGAATCCATCAACATTACTTATCATTATTTCCTCAGTGAATATCTCTTAATACAAATCCTTTGTGTGCAATCTCTCGATCTCAATACATTAAATTGATTGACAATGTTCATTGTGCAAGCCGCTTAAGCCTCGTATGCAACGTTCATAATCACTATAAAATAATACTAAAGGGGGGTTGGGAGGTGGCTCCGAGGGGCATAATAAATTCATTTGCTAGTTTTTCCAATAATTCCGCGATTGGTGGAAAAATGCCTGCTTTTCATATCGAATTGGGTGTGCCATCCTTTTATCTCTTTTTATCATTTGGGTTCGTGTATTATATGTTTTATGTCTGCGTATTTTTGGGGTCCGCGCCGAATTACGAAGCCCTGTGGACTGGTTATTAGTGGGTACCCGTATAGAGGTTTGTAGCTGATTAATTAATACGTTGTCGTATTGGTCTGTTTCATATCACCCTCTTGAATATTTCGCGACATGCATAGATGTATTTTTTGTTCCATCTTTTGATACTGTTTTATTATTCTTTCTTTAAAAATTATATCTAATTAGGAATTATTTATTGTTTTTTTGTTTTAAATATCTATATGGATTTTGGTTTGAATGGTTATGGAAATCTATGACAAAGTAATTGTGAAACTTACATGCCTGAGAGTTCTCTCAGTTGGCCTGCGTCCTAAGCCCTTCTCGTTCTAAATGGGACCTTTGCCCAGCAGTGGTACAAACATGAATAGATGATGATGATGATGACTAAATCGAATCAGCCTATGTTACAGAATAGAATTGACATCGTAACAATACCTTTCTATATTTTGCTAACAGTTACATATTTATTACTTACTAAACTAAACTAATTAAACTATTTAAACTTATAGTAAGTTTGTTACAAAACTATTCAAACTAAACTTACAGTAACTTCATAAAACATCGTAAAATAAGTGATACAAGGTAAATTGAACAGATAAATATAATACAAGGAGGGGATCTACGAGCTCGGGGCAACGACGTAAGCCGCATAAATCTACTTCAATAAATAAAACGCCTTACGTATGTTTAGTTGATAGGAGTCTATAAGTTTATTCGTCTTTATAAAATATCATTTTATAAGAACCTGGCATGTTTAACAGTGATAACTTAGTGGTTGAAGCTTAGTCTTTCAATCGGAGGACCTGAGGTTGGAAAAAGACACATACCTCTGAATTCTTTTAAGTTATTTGCGTTTTAGAAATGAATTGTCACTACAGTAACGGCGAAGGAAAACATAGAGAGTAGAGTAGAGTAGAGTAGTTTGAGACTACTTTAAAGTTAAAAAGTGAGAAGTCTACCAATTATTTGCTCTTGCAGCGCGCGGTGGAACTAATCTTTCTTCTTCTGAGATGAGACCCGTGCCTAACAGTGGGACAGAAATAGATTGTTGACGATGACATATTTGTTCATAACTTAATTGAAAGTATTATAAATGTAGTGAACTAATTTGGTTTGATTGTATTTTTTTTATAAAACTAAAGTAGCAAACGAGCATACATTCCACGTTAGGTATGTGGTCACTGCAGCCCATCTGCAACCAACTCCATATACAACAGGCATTTTACATAAAGCTTATCAATTATGCGAAGCTACTTCCGAGGGCTGTGGTGGTCGCCATCAGAAATGCTTAATTTATTTCTTGCAGTACATAAGTACACGATAAGTGTGGCGCGGGGGTCCGGGTTAACTCCCCAGACAAACAGACATCTAAATAATATTGTCTTTACAAGGTACCCAGGATACAAGAAAGAAGTATAAGAAAGTAGAAGGCATTTTATAGTTCTACCTATTTAGTTACTTATTCGGTGGTAGAACCCTCTGTGGCGGACCCATGGCTGACCTCATGTAGGAATCTAATCTAATCTGGGGTTGATTACAGATGTCCATGGGCGGCAGTAGCCACTTACCATCAGATGGACTGCATGCTCGTCTGCTACTTTATATTATAAATAAAACTTAATGTTCATTGTAGACAAAAAATAACTAAATAACACCTGAGGTCCATTACACATAAAATTATTCATCCCTGAGACCCAAGTGACGTCACAGTTCTCGGCAATTTTTCGTAATATGCTTCTTTGCACAGCGTTTATCCAATGACCGTTTGGGCTTCTTTTTTAAAGACGCGAATGAGTTGCACATTGCTACTAATTTTAGGGTAAGTCTTGCTTATTATAAGCAGCGGTAACTTAGTGGTTAAGACACTCGGCTTCACAGTGGAGGGGTCCAAGTTTCAAATCCCAGCCACGCCATCTCTAATTTTTCAAAGTTGGTATTGGTAATTAATTAGCACTTGCTTAAAGACATCGTAAGGAAACCTGAAAGCCTGAGAATTCGAAAAATAAATTCTACTTTTTTTTGTTTTACATAAATAGTTGTAATAACGTCACGATTTTTCGGATATTTTTATAATGTTCAATTGAGAATATGTTCAAATATTGTATCTGTGGACCTGTTGTAAATTTTGCACAATAACCAAAGTGCTTTTGTTTTAAAAGTAATTATTTAAAGTAATTGCGGTAATGTTCTCATATTCATTGGTAAAAATGTTTGATTTAATTTCATTAATTGATCATTACTCTGAATAAATGTAACATTAACGTATGTATAAAATAACACAATTTTAATTAAAATTTAATATTGTTACAATAACAGTTCGGTAGAATCTATTGTGGTACTTCGTAGGCACTACTGTCACTTATTTCGCCATAAAAGCTGTGTAGTGCTGCTGTGTTCTGTTTAAAAGTATGTGCTAAGAACTGACCCTCGTGTCTATAAAGCATTCCATTTTAGTCCTGTAATAACGCATCTTTAATCGACTTTAAGTAAGACGTAGCACTTTTAAGGATTGATTACAGTTTCATTATCGACAGTGGTTATATACAATCAGGTAGTCTAAAAACTCACTTGGCAATTTGATATCATAAGAAAATATTAATTTCACATTTCCTACTGTAATCTCATTATTCCTGAAAGACTACTGTGTATAATAAAAGATTCAATAACAACTTCATTATTTATTTTCTCTCTCCATTCTATGAAATCTTATTCTGTAAAACATATAATATCGTTTCTTTTTATATAGTTTCCCGCTACATTCCAACTCACTAGCATTTAATAGACATACATTTTAATACCATAAAAGTATTGTAATAGATATACCCTTACACTACTTAAGTTTAAGCCCTAAACAGTACCCTTACCAGGAGTTTTTACGTTTCGACAAATATGACTGTTTTGGTATTTGTTTACGTATTTGCCCATACAAATTCCAATCAGCGCCCCTAGCGGATTGTGTCAGAACTAGGAAATCGTATGGGCCAATACGTAAACAAATACCAAAACAGTCATATTTGTCGAAACGTAAAAACTCCTGGTAAGGTTACAGTACGTAGTAATACGTAGCTCGCTTTACTAGTTTCACGGAAGTTACGACGTAGCCGCGTAGCACTACGCCAATAAAAGAAACTAAATGCCTAATCAAAAACAAACATGCCGTGACTCCAACCAATAGGATTGTCATCGCAAATCATCCCATACCGTAACCGTATAGCCGGAAAAACGAAAAAAACCAACAGTATTGTTTCTACTAATAAAAAGTTCTAATAAACATGCAACTAAGCTACGGGCTTCCGGGCAAATAAAACATAAAAATATATCCTATTTTCATAGGGCGAGGGAGGCCCCCTCGAGGGGGTGGGGGCCCCCATCTGCGCAAAAACCCAAAAACATCGAAATGAAAATGAGTGTAGCAGGGAGGAGGGAGACTGTGTTGGTAATTCATTTTTAACATTAAGCCTGTGTGAGTTTTTAAAGTACAGTCGATCGCATTATGCTAATGTGTAGTTTTGGTGAAAATTTTGGACAAAATTATTTTTTTATAAGATTGGAGTGGCGAATGAGCTGCTGTCTACGTGATGGTGAATTGTCACTACTGTCTTTAGACATCTGTAATCAACATCATCTACCTAGACTATCTATAGTTTCTACCCAAATTAGTATTACAAATGGTCCACTTTAACAGATGGTGGACTCATATGCAAATCAGGTAGCATTCTTACCATTCCACCGACACGCAAGAATTATTTCACGCTAGAAATAGGTACATCAATGGTACCAACCACGTGAAATGGTACTGACTCTACCACTTTTGAATCGATTCTCTCACCGATATCGATGCTATATTTAGTCTTTAAGTGTTGAACGTAACTAATGTAGACTAATTAACATTATTCAATTGGTAATGAGTCAATATTTTATCAGTCGGTAGCCTAAGCATAAATATCAATGTATATTACTCAATACATGGAATTTAATTACCTTGAATACTAAAATTAATATATTACACATACTCTTAACTCGCTTAACATAATAATTGAATTGTTTAAGGTTTTAGATTTAACCGGTTTTTCTTGACATAGATAACTTTTTATTTTTATAACAATTATGTGTACTTTATATGACTTAAGAGTGGGCAGTGATGACCATCCATTGCCAGAGATGCCACAAAATTAAAGTTATTGAGTGATTCTTATTGAATTAGCTAATCGGACACGCAGAGGTTTCAGGATTCCCGGTCAAGTAGACATTTTTAATGACGATGATAGATTTCCGTTTTAGGTCTAGATGTTTGTGTTACCGTCAGGTCTAGATGTTATTACTCTGTGTCCATGACACCCATGATACTACTGAATACTATATCTTAAAGCGTCATTTACATAAGTACCTTATGTATATTCTTTAACTAAGATATTATTTATACAAATCCATAGTTGCGTTTATACTAGCAATTCAATTTAACTTTAATAGAGTTTAGTTTGGAAATAGTTAAAGTTTCGGTTTACGACTTAAAGGAATTCGGGAGGTTATTTCAAATTATTGTCTCAACGAAATGGATTGCTATTTTATATTCTAGCTCACTTTATAATCTATCTTTGGAAAGCCTAAATTCTTTTGGTGCCTATTAGGTTACTTAATTTAGAAATAACTAAGTGTTACTATTCAAGGAATACGTTTCCTATAATGAAACATGATTTGAAGTTACCAAAAGAGAAGTTGACTAATTTAATTAGTAAAAAGTGATCCCAAATTTTTTCTAATACGAATGTTTAGCTCGAGTGTACGGGGTGCGAGCTCGCATTGTGCGCCCCACACACACCTACACGCACTAGCGTGAACATAAAACGCAATTTTGTATTAGATTTAATTTGAGTCGCACACAGGCGCCCGTTAGATGAGTGTGCGTGCGGAAGTGTACCGCTTCCTACGCATAAATTGATTACGATCGTCGACGAAAAGAGAAATTTGCATACACGTGGTGGATTTCTCTTTTTCGGGGTATAAGAAAAAAATTATCAATCCGTCTCCCGTTGATCGCATTAATTTCCCGTCGACTTCGTGTAGTCGACAGTCGACGGGGCACGGGGCGCGCGCTCGGCCGCCCGGGAGAGTTTGAGCGCTAAGACATAAGTTCGGGCGTGTGTGGTTCCCAAGACGTCGGGAGGTGCATGCGTGATAGTTTGCGGGCATAGTGCAGGTGCAGGGCGGCGGTCGGTGCAGTAGAGGCGCGGCCTCGCGCCGCGGCGCCGCTCCGCCGAGTGAGCGCCCGATTTAAAAACTATACGAACGAACCCGCGCAGCGAGAACCGTAATACCACCCCCCGCGTAATGATTTTTTGGCGATGAATTTATATTCGCGCGCGAGCGGTGCCACTTTTTCGACCCCCCCACCGACCCACCCCCCGCTCATTAACGCAACCCAGATATGCAATTCTGATCTTTGACGAGGAGGCTGTAGTGTCGGCGGGCGCCTCGCCGGGAGAGGTGCCCCGTTTTGTTTTTTCCCGCCCGGCTTCATTATTGATGGCATCGGGACGGTAATGCGGAAGCATGTGTGAACGTTTCATTACAAAAGGTGGACGCGGCTCGTGTTAATATTGCAGACCGGCCGGACCCGACCGGACGGGTGGACGCTTCCGAAAAAAAAAACAATTAAAAATTAACAATAAATTAAATACTTAGCTGCAATTATTCCGTAATAGGGTTCGGTCTTCAAAATTTTCCAAGTTTTGCAATAGAGCGTCCGCGCGGAACTATACGGCGCGTCGGAAAAGTTTCGGTGAAGTTCGCTAAAGTTTCTGGCACGTGTGTGGACAGCGGCGTGACGGATCGGCCACACTGTTGATACTATTTTATCGGACAATCCTTCCTTTTCGGGATTCTCGGGGAAAATTCAGTCGCGTAGCCACCGGAGTATTTTGTCAACACCGCTTGTTTATATCGTTCCTAGTGATCTTTTACCGGACATTGACTCGCAGTGACTTTGAAGTTTGTTGACTATTCGTTGAACTTTTCCGCTGCAGTTCTACGGTGCTACGGCCGGACGAAGGTAAGTGGTTATTTAATAAATACTACAGCAAAACTCACTACATTAACACTTCACAAAATTACACAGCTCCTTAGTTAAAGGACAATAATTTACGAATGGTGCAATAATGTCATTTACACAATAATTTAATTTATGCACATTAAAAATTACTTACTTTATGTTTAAATCAGTTAAATTGCGTAATTAAAAATTCAAAGTGTAAGATAAGAAATGTTATATACATTTCGTAAGTAAAATTACTTTAATTAAATACGATGCATTAATTTTCGTGATAAAATTGCAAACGCACATTTCACGGAAGTTTAAGAATATAATGACAAATATAACTAACATAGTGCCGAAAACTTTACGACAAAAATTCGCAATATTCCCGCTAAAACGTGTTTTTAATCTGATTTTAATTACGTTGACTCAACAATTACTATTTTTAAAATAATAATAAATTAAAAAATACACCGCCAAAAAATTCCATACAAAAACTATTAGCAATAATTCTATTTAAGATATCGTCCGTCTCCGAACTTGATTTAATTGTCCACTATCTGGGTTTGTGATAACTTTTATCATTGACTATTATCATGCTAATCGCAGAAGGGTGAAGGTACCTTGCAAGTGCGTTCTGAGCTCGCGCTTATACTTTTTGCATAAATAATTACTTTATTTAAATGTTATAAGATGTGCATCTCGACCGTTAACCTATAAGGACCCTTTAATATCTTATAGAGCTCGCTAATCGTTAGTAGCTAATAACAAACGTTTGAACGTGTGGTTGTGTCGATTTGTTTCGGATTATAACATGTCATATATGTTACAAGTGTGTACTTTAATGTATTGTTGCTTAATACATTTTTTCGATTACAAATCTAAAATATATACATTATATTGTAAGTTTAAAAATATAACCGATAATTTATTTGTATTATATAGGAATATTTTAATATTTAAATCTTTATTAAACTGCGTAATGAATAGCAAATTCATTAATAATATTACGTCTTACGAGTCGCGTCTATTTGAAAATTATATTTACATTTCATGATAAAATAGGCTAAATATTAATAATAAACGTTTTACTAATAACAAAAACTAAGAATACTGAGAAATGAAACATTCTATTTCGTTAATAAAATTAGTTATTAAAATATCTATCTATATTAAACTCAATTTTTAAGTGCATCATAAAATACATCGGACTATTTCCACTTACTCCTTTTTCTTCTACAAATACTCGTCTTTATATTATGTTAAGTATAAATAACTTCGTTTTATTTTAAAACTCTCAAACTCCCTTAAACATAGCTAATCAAAATTACTTCGATTGAACCACGCATCACCCCCACACACACAACTGCACATAAAATTCTAATCGAATTTATTACAGGTCTGATGTATATACCCCGCAGATGAATCGTGCGTCTTCGTTTTTAACTATACATTATTTTATTTAAATATGTAAATTATAGTCATAATCTTGTATTGCATACAATAGATTTTGTACATAAAAATAAATAAAATTTTAGTTCATGAATATGCAAATTTCTATCTTAGAGTATCTACAATACTAAAGAAAAGCCAAAATCAAAATTTTCTTGTTCTCACCTTTACTTTTTTTGTTAAAACTATTTATATTTTATTAACTACTTAAAACATAATGTTATAATATACATAATGTTATAAACATGTACATAAAAGTATTGGAATAAGGATTATGTAGTATAGAATAGTTGATACATAAACATGCGTAATATTTATTTACAAAGACTACCTAAAATTGCCGCCAAAGGTTAAATTAAAAAACTAAGTCCGAATAAATGGCATCAAAACTCATATTTACAACAGAAAATCATATTAGCTACATCTTTCATTATATTGTAATAATTGTTTAAGTTAAGAAACGAACTCGTAATTATTTGCAAAGAAAGATAAATAAAAACGGGAATTAAAATAGATAAAAGGGATGTAAAGTGTATTGTCGATCAAAGGGCGTAAATGTAATGTAACGTGTGCGCTACGTACGAAGGGATCGTTGCAGCGCCGAGGTCTGCCAGCTTGCAGCGTTCCTGCAAGCTCCCCTGTCTGCTATTGTGTCGCTAGATTCCGTTTTTAGAGCAGGTTTGCTCTTTATGTTTGATTTTAGAACTTTCGAACTTTGACCGTTTCGATGGATGAGCCGTTTCTTTGTGAAGCATATCAATTGAATTAAATGGGATTTTTTGTTGATACTATTTGATATGTATTTGTAATGATACTTTCGTATTCGTTTATAAAAGTAAATGTTACCTATAAGTTAACATTATGTTCAGTTAAGATTGACACAAAAATAGTTTTCTAAAAGTTAACGTACTCTTTATTAAACATTACGTATTTAATACTGAGAAAGTTTTCGAATTCATTATTACCAGCCGCCTAATACGTAATCAATCGAATCGTAAAACAAATCTCTTGTACCGGTATACCGGAGCTAAACGAGTCAGAAATCGAAAGTTCGTAATCAAGCGAAAACAATAAAAGGAGCTGCAAAACATCCACCCGCTAATCTCATCGGGTCCAGACGGCCATCGATTCGGCGCATCTATCTACTCGCAGTCGCACCGAACCCAGACTAGGAAAAAGTAAAAAACGGTGACAGACTCATTCCGTCCGACGTCTCAGTTCTAATCGCGCCCCCACACGCACGCGCGGCTTTTTAATTGCATCCCCCACCCCCTCCCCGGAAAAAAGGGCCACGATGGATTAGCATACAGCCTCGGCGCGAGAAACGAGCGCACCCCTTCAGTTTTTACGCGCTTCCTCCCGCCATATTTTTTCGCGGCATATTTTCAGCGGAGGGGGGGCGCCGTGCGTGCGCGCCGCAGTCGGCGAGGGCCGGCGACCGCGCGATGTGCATACACAGCGCCGCTCACACCGACCACCCATATTGCACTCACGCGGCAAACGGCTCGCCAATTGACATTTTTATTAATTTTATGTGAAGTGTTGTGTGTGACGGATTGTTGGTTTTGTCCGAAAAATATTGGTGAGTGTATTTTTTTTCTAGACTAGTTATCGGGCATGACGTTAGAACTAGCAAAATTCGGTGATAGCTGGGAGCAAGGTCGCGGCTTGATGATAATATTATTTGCACAAAAATATGTGTTAGACTGTCGCGGATAACCTCGTTTTAGGACAACGCGGACCGTTGTCTGTTTCTTACATTTCATTATTGCTATAAGTACCTATTTGCAAATGATTAGATTGTTCATTATTGCAAATTATCGCAAAAAAATGTTTTTTTTAAGATTCAAAAGATTTGGCGCGAAGACAGTTAATCTTGCTCCGGACATAAAAGTTTTTACGCCGTTCGAAATAACAGTTATCAAAATCAAAATCTACTCGAAATAAATTAAATCCATTTCTTCAACATTCAAATCTTTTTAATTTCATAAAATATTTAATTTTAAATAAATTATATATTTCATTTAAGTTAACAACGTTTAAAGTTAAACTTTTAAAGTTAAAAGATTTATCAATATAAATCCTTTCAAATTATACAGTGAATAATACTACATACTACTAATAGTACATACTGAATAATACTACTATACTATTAAGTAGGTACATTTAGTTTGATAAGCTAATCATTAAAAAAACTGAATCTGCTTGTTTATTAATTACTAAAGTTACAAATTTAATTTATATTTGCCATATACCAAATAAGCTCTTAATACTTATCTAATGAGTGAGTTATAAACTCAATTCAAAAGCTTCTAAAACCTTTTTACAACTTAAAAAAGAGTAACTTGACATAGAATCTGCAGCTTTTAAAAAAAGCGTATAATTTCAAATTGACTCGTTAGTTTGAACACGCGTCACTAGAAATGTACGCATTTTCTACTTCAAAAGTATTCGAATCAGTGCTTTTTAGAGCGAAGTAAGGGGTACAATTAATAAAAATATAGTTACTAAGTATTACTTAGCTTTAATGAGAATAATAAATAACTTAAAACGAAGTTTTGTAGGCATCCAGTTTAATAAGAGTTGAGTTAGATATGCCCTATGCTTAAGAATTTATTGAAGGCGTAGTATTATCAAGATTGCATTGACTGCATATAAAGAATTATTCTTTTTCCTTATAATATCGTTATCCAAATGTATGACGTGTTGTACTAAAAATACTAAAAATTCATTAAGGCAATAATAATTTCGATTTGCCTAGACTTTATCTAAATAAGTTTTAACTGTAATAAGGAAAATTATACTTTTATATCATATGTAATCATATAATTTTTAAAAATATTCTTAACGTTTCCATTTAAAATGTATATATCTTTTTAATTACTTAAAATTAACATACAATGATGAATATACTATAAATACTATAAATGGAATAAAGACAGCGATAAAACGTTACATATCTAAAACATAGGTATTTGTGTTGTACAATTCTAAAATTTAGGGATTTTTTTATTATCATAACGATATAACTATTATAGATGAATCAATCAGCTTTAAAAACATTAACGATTGTAAAATTTGTTACAGAACATTGCAGATAATTCTTCCTCATTTAAAAAATTACAATTACAACATAAGTAAATTATGTGATATAATTTTAATTGAATTTAAATTTAAATTTGATATCTCTGTGGTCTTCGATATCTATTGAAATAATTGAAGTTTACGTGTAGGAATAGGACCTATTTATAATTTTAAATAGAGTTAAAATATTTTACTTATTATTTTAAATTAATTTTATTTTCTACAATTTTAGTTTATGTAATTTATGTATAATTATTACAAATCTAAATCAAGACCTCGTTTTAGTAATGTATTGAATATTATAGCATTGAAATAAAAAAAGCTAATTTAGTATTTTTGAGAAATAAAGAAAAGAAGGTTACAGATTTTTATATCTTACACAAATTTTGATTTTATATAAATTTAAAGCGTGTTAATGTAACTAATTTTTAAACTCTATATTAAAATATTATTTCAAGATCATAAAGTTGAAGATCACGTTAGAACTTATTAGTTTTCACATTAGGTGAGTTTCGTAGAAGCCGTAGCTCGTAGAGTCTCGGCAGTAATAGAGTGAAATACAAATAGATTTCACTTTTGAGCCGTTTAGCATAGATCTCTTATACTAAATTCCTATCATTACTATTCCTATTAATACTCACTTATATTTGATGAAGTCTTAAGCTCTAAGGTTTTAAGCATATTATTTCTCTTTCATAAAGATAGCATATAGGTATAATGCATACATACTAAAACAATAAAAAAAGTTCATTTGTAAAACTTTTACTGCTTACATATTCACACGTATTTAATTATAATGAACTTAGAATTAATCGAGTGTATTTCATAAACATGTATTTTTTCAACATTAAAATTTTCTTAAGGGCTTATGCTTTCGGCTCCCACGTGCGCGTATTAGGAATTTCTTATGAAAAGAAGCTTATTAATATTTTAAAGACCCCTTTATTTTGGACCACGATAGCGTATTTATTTTTATTTTTACCCCACTGCGGAAGGTAATGTTTTTGGAACGTCCGTGCCTATCTATGTCTCGTTCTTTGGCATGCCCTCCAACTGTAAAGACTTTACGGATATTAACGGATGAAGTGTCGTTGGATTCGTCTAAATTGTGACTAACATAGGCTATAATTTTAATTAGTCGGGTTTTTTTTTTATAATAATCACTAGTTATATATTTCCTCATATCTTATACCTATATAAAATTCTCGTATCACAATGTTAGATACCGTACTCCTCCGAAACGGCTTTGCCGATTTTCATCAAATTTTATATGCATATTCAGTAGGTCTGAGAATCGGTTACTATCTATTTTTCATACCCCTAAGTGATAAGGGTTGTTCACCTTTAACATTTTTTTATTTATATGGCAACACAACGTTTGCCGGGTCAGCTAATTATTTTATATACTATTGAAGCCGATTATTATTTAAATGGGTAATGTTTGATATAGCCAGTTGACCATAAAATTATGTTTAAATAGACGCATCTTACCTAAAGTCCTTGTTTTAGTCATAGCTAACGGATTTTCCTTAAAAATAATCTATTGTACAGTTATGTACTATATATAGTACTTAATTTGTTTTAATGATTGCAATAATATTTGCAAAATTTTTAATATGTGTTAAAAGACGCCTTTTTAAATCCCTCTCCTGGGCAAAAAGTGGCAAAAGGTGGAATGCCAGGAGCATGTACCACTTCACACCAATGTAGATTTTTGGAGGGAGGTACATAATACTGACCAGCCCGAGGGGGATGTTTCTAAACCGCCCAAAACGCCTTCAATAGTTTAGTTACTGTTTTCAAACTGTAACTAACAGGTTCAGTACCCAAAACGTTACCATCTAAACACAGGAACGCGCACATTTTTTGCATCAGCGGCCCCCCATTCAACTTCTGACGCTCAGCGTTGCTTAACTTTGACTGTAATCACGTAATTATACGTGTTTCTTTGTCTGCAACGTCATCGTCGTCAAAATCATCGTCGTAAACCCATTACTGTCCCAATGCTGTGCACGGGTTTATCTCAGAATAAGTAGAGTTTAGCCCACTACGCTAGCCAATAGAACTACCTTCTTTTACATAACTCATAGTGATGAAAGTTTAAGGTTAATTAATTTCTTATTCACACATAACTTCAAGAAATCATCGCGTGGCTGCAAATCTAGATTTCATTAAAATGTACTGATAGAGTATATTAAAATTATTACAATTTTAAGCCAAAAGTATTTTTTTAATTGTATAAACCGTAATAATTCCTCTAATTGTATCTATGAACCATTTCCCTATATTTCGTATGAATTGTTTTCCAAATAAATAAACTCATATGTTCCGTGAGCTTGATAGATGGCGTTGTAAAATTATATTCGGAATCCACGCGCAGTCACAGGCACAACTAGTATGATAAATTTTCATTAAAACTCCGCAGACACTTGATTCGTGAGTGTACTAGCTAGACGAACCGTCATAACAGGATAGAGGCTCGAAAAACTCTAAATAGCCTGTGTTGACTAATTGTAGTGCAGCGCTAATTAGATTTTCAATAATAATAAACTAGCGAACAATATTGTTATAGATGTAACTTTAACTTTCTTCAATGATATTTTAAAGTGCGAGCAACATTGAAGGTAGAACCCTTTGTGGTTCGACTCCGGCGGCACCACCGCTACACCTATTTCTGCCTCATAACAACAGTCATAAGCTCTGGTGTATTCTGGTTTGAAGGAAATGGCAGACATACTTTTCCGAGGCGTTCCAACTTAGTCCTCAGGGGTAGCAGCGCATCTGTGGCCGACTTCAAATAGAAATATCTAATCCTATCTGCGGTTGATAGCAGATGTCAGGATCAGGCGGACTGCACGCTCCTCCGCTGCTATATTAAATAAAAAAGCTGACCTTAGTCCTCAAAAATGGCAACGCATCTGTGATCCTCCTTAGGCACTCCTCTGTTCTTTGTGGAGTTAGTTATGTCCATGGGCTGTGTAACAACAGGTGAACTGCATGCGTTTTACATTTTCCCCCGTTTATCGAGAAACTGCTATTTCGGACTTACCGGTTTATATCATTTATTAGCAATAAATAATAATATTATTATACTATTGACTTACCACGAAATAATTAACGGAAGGAAATTACATATCCCATTTTAGTTATAGATATAAACAAACTGTTTCTCGGTAACTTAATTATGGTTAAATATAGTTTAAATTATTATATAATTATTTGTTACCGATCATTTAAATACCTTGTTATGCAATTGACCTAATAACATATATAAGCACAATCTATTTATACTATTGAGGCAGAGGATAGTCAAATTATCCGACTAAATTAGGATTCTTCGCGAAATAAAATTATTTTCGAGCTAACAGTTTTACAATATGTTGTACTACAATCTAAAATTATACTGTTTTTTATCTGACCGAAATCAAACCCTGGACCGTCTAATATGACTATAAAAATAAAAAAAAAAAAAAAAAAAAAAAAAATAAAAAAAAAAAAAAAAAAAAATAAAAAAAAAAAAAATGTGTCGTGTGTTCTATTCTAAGTATTACTGATTATACGAAAATACTTAAAAATCAATATTTTGGATGAAATAAAAAGGTAATTAAAATCAAGCGTTTTCGTACTGTTTAAAAAATTCCTTTCATTGATAATCATATCATGAGTCCGAAAAGAAGAGTGGTCGGCCGTATTAGGGTGTCCGCCATATTGGATTTAAAATGACGTCAGTATCATGCATTGTTATTCAAACATGTATGCAAAATTTCATCTCAATTGCTTAGAGTTCGCGGGTTTAAATTATGTCACACTCTCACATACGAACTAACAAAGCAAGTTATATAAAAGCGTGTAATAATAAAACATATAAATGACCCCGTCCCGTGAGAATTGCATGAATTGTGTAAGACATGGCAGGCGGCTAAAGGTCTGAGAAATCCGTAATAGGAGGCCTCCTCCGGTGGTCCTAATCGTATGGATTCATAGAAAGCGCTTGAATCCACGGAATCAGTTGTCAAGACTATCGTATGAAGTGCTTCCTTCTTAAAGATTGCACATAATATCTTCGAGAATGATTAGTCAATCAATTGATTACCTATGTTTGCAAAATGAAAATATTGGCAAATGGTTAGTTTCTATGTAAATATGTTGTGTGTTTAAAATATCTATAAAAGGTAACTGATGGGAGGCAAAAGACATTGGTAGATTTTTGTTATTTTTTTCGTAAAAAAATGACATGCAATTTAAAAAATATAAAGACATAGAAATTCCTTTAAAAAGGAAGAAAAAATTAACTCGCTAAATTACTCTTATAAAATACTAATTAACAAAAAAGACAAAAACAATATCAAAACTCAAATGAACTTACACTATTAAAGTCTATTAAAAACTGAATAAGCTTTATAAAAGACAAAGGAGACAGATGCGGAACATTTCTTTCCCAAGCTGTCATTCAACTATCAGTTTTATAGTATGTTACCGTACACATTTTACGGGTATGCTAGTTTCACATTCTCTATTCCACACTTCGTGGGTCTGTCTGGGCCCTCGAGTGACGCACGTACTTGTTCGTATGAATCGTTTTCATTTGCTCAATCAACCCTCGATACGTATTGCATGCCTCTTTCGTGCTTCTACTAATTTCTAAAAGCAATAGTTGTCTGATATCAAAAGCATTGAATTAACTCATAAAGAAAATATGACAAAAAATATTACGACTAAAATTCTAGCAATAAAACCAAAATATAGAACGCGATTTTTTTATTACTTCATTAATTAATTTAAAAATATATCCGTAAAAACGTTTATCACGTACGAATAAATCAGGGTTATATATAAAATCGATATAATGTCTAACTTCATCCACGTATTCATCAGTTCTTAAATTTTAAGGACATTCATTAAAATATTGTAGTTGTTTTACTTTTAATTTGGGGTACAATAAAAAGTTTTGTATTACATTGTATTGTACATCCCCTGAAAAGTATAGCCATAGTTTACGCTTAACTTTGCCAAAGATGTCTTCCGGAATAATTCCTTAAAAAATCGACTTGCAAAAGTATAACTCCAAATACCACATACGTTATGTGGCAAAATAAACATAAACTCTTATTAACTAAAACTGAACCTTTCTTATAATTAACTAAACAATTAAACAGAACGATGTGTTAGCATTTGTAATAGCATCAACCTGATTGTGTCATCTCATGTGTATTATGGTCTCTAAGGTACAGTAAGAAGGTTTTATTCCGCTCGGCGTAGTAGTATAGTAGGGACTTAGGGTGTCTTTAGACGTATCCGGACCTTTTCACGTTCGGAAGAGAACTTTTAAAGCAAGTGTGAGCAGCGTTACCCCAAGAAATGAAATTAATTCGCATACTATAAACATCACTAAAGTTTCTGTTAAAAACAATGATACTATCAGTAACTACTAAAATGTATACACCTATTAGATAGAAATGAACAAGGTAATAATATTATTTACAATAATGTTTCTGTTTTCAAAATTAAAATAAGATTTGGAACAGACTATTTATATTTTGCGTTAAGTATATTACACGACGTTTTTTTCATATAAAATAAGTTTATTTAATATATAAAATAACTTGTCACCGACAAGCCTTTTGGGGGTAAAAAATATAACATAAATTGACGAACTTTCAAAATATGGATGAATGAAATTTAATTATATTGTTAATGATAATGTGTCAAGAAATTGCGGCCGTACCACACACACACCGCCGTACACAAGATGATCGATTTTTAGCCAACTTCCTAAAGAAGAGAGGTTATCTATTCGACGTGTACATTTTTATAGACACAGAATCAATGATATATTAGAACTCAGAAACAAATCCGTGCCCGGGCATGTGTGGCGACACCCTTCGCGATCCACCTAATATTATAATGCAATTGTTTTTGGAAATGAAACAATTGTTGCCGCGTAAGCATTTTCGTTTCACTGAATGAATACTACGTGGTTTCGTCTTAACGTTGCATGAAACATCGTTGCGGTCACGTTGTCAAATCTTATTGTTATTTATGTCTTTGTTCGAGATTGAGCTCGACTTAGATTGTATTAGTCACTGATTTTGTTTTGATAAACACTTTTGGGGTTTTTTTTTTATTAAAATGATGTAATATGTCGTTTGTTCTACTCTAAACAATATTCAAGTCTTGTAGTTTTAATGGCATCAGATATTTTAAGATCATTGCTGTCTATATACCTACCTGTGTGGAACTCCTAATAATAAAAACTTGTAATAATAGAGAAGGATTGGTGTCACTACTTAAGACTAAGTTGGTAGATTTTATGAAAATTAGTATAAATCAGACAAGAACCATCATATCAGGAAAATTCCTACTTCCTATTTCTATGTATATCAAAAAACCGATTATTTTATCAAAAGGATATGATATATTGTTTGTTCTACTCTAAAAAATAAAAAATAAGATATTTAAAGATCATTGCTGCCTATATATCTGTGGAACTTCTAATAATAAAAACTTGTAATAATAGAGAAGGATTGGTGTCACTACTTAGGACTAAGTTGAGAAACTATGTAAATTAGTTCAGCTTTACATCACAAAAAAACATAATTATTTTCAAAATCCTTGCTTTTTCTATATCAAAAAATCGAAGTTATGTATCGTCAAATATAAACATCGTAGTTTCCGCTGTAAATACCAATATACTAATTACGGGGTTGTTTATTGTTTCGCGACTCATAGATATTTTGTTTATCGTGTTTACCTTTCAGCGTCCGCCGAAACTACAATAATTGTAGAATGGACGCTGAATAGTATGAAAAAATGACTTTTTTACAATATAGGAATAGCAATGCAGTCCACCTGATGGTAGGTGGCTGCTGCCCATAGACATCCGTAAGCAACCTCAGATATGATTAGATGCCTCCTTGAAGTCGGCCAAAGATGCGGTGTTTTCAGGACTAAGCTGGTATGCCTCGGAAAAATATCTTCCTTGCCACACCCTTTAAACTCTGCTGCTATTAGGGAAAAGTAGGTATGGCGGTGATGTCGCCGGAGTCTAATCCAGCATACCATTGCAAATTGAGTCTTCTTATTAGACAAAGTCGAGAAATCTCAGTTTAACTCTCCATCTCTTCCGATTTTAAATTAAGTGATAAGAAATTGTAATACGTATATCGAAAAATGTGCAACCACGATAAAACGACTCGTTAATTTGAGAAAGAAACTCACTTTTTTTAGTCTAAACTAAATAAATATCAAAATAAGAATTTCTTTTAGTCTGTTTTTTTTTTAATTAAAATATTATACAAAGCATTATAACAATGAAATATACGTTACGAAATATTCCTTATCATTTTTGCGTAAGACAATCCTAGAGGTCAATATCACGGTTTAGCTTCATACTCGTAAGGCGCACGGCAGTGCTCTGGCCAAGTTCGTAATATTTAAAACAATCTTTATCATAAATTATCTTTGTGTAAAATTTGCAACTTATAAAAACGGTAAATAAATAGATTTATTATTGTGGTTATATTATTAGATTACTTTTTGAATGTAATAGGATTGTATATCAGGTTTTGCTGTCAGAATGATTCTATTCACTTTCGTTTTATCTTCAGCCTCAAAATCGTTTGTTATGAACGGTAAAGAAAGGAAGTAGGCCATCACAATTCCCATTCCTAGACTATCAGTAGTCAAATACGAACTAGGCTTATCGTATGAAATTTAATCTAGCATAATTCGGCACACGCTATCTCGCGATATTTCATATTCGCAATCTCCTGCAACATTGATAACTAGCCCTGCCCTAGGTTAGTGATGTGACGCGCATATCGACACTTTATAAAAATAAATTCATTCCATCGAACTTGGGGAAACTGATTTTATATTTTCTGTGTTATGTACATGTATTTTCTTTACATAAATATTCCTCCTAGCAACGATATATAAACAAATAAATAATTTATCGATCGATAATAAGTGCACTTAATCCATAAATTACAATCAAAAAACTAGCTAAGATTTAGATTTGCGAACTAATCATGAAATTCGTTGTCCTTCAACCGTCCTTACACCAGATAACGTTATCAATCTAATCATAGAACTCTAAATAAATTCGCTATTAATTTTATCGATGCATTCTATCATTCTTAATCTTGCAATGTAGCAGACTGACATTTGTTTATCATTTGATAACTTGCTGCAATTTAATACCTTCGATAGTAGGTATAATCGATGATTTTTATAAAATGTATTTTTGTATTTAGACTATCTGAGATATCGTAGGGGTTTCCTTATCAACGATAAGTGTTTAATTTTTATTACCTAAATTATGTAATCATGTATATGCATAAATCAATAACATAATTTAAGTAAAAGCGATTAAATCGTATTATGCATGTATCAACAATATATTCAGTTTTTGCCGATTTTAGATTATCGTTGTGATTTGACGTTGGATGGTCAATGTCTTTACTAATTTTCAATAATTAACCTCAGATACGATGGAACTACCGCTTAACTTACGATCAACCAAAGATATATGTGTAGAAATTCGTGCTTTTATTATTCAGTAGTATCACGTGACTAACAAAAAAAGAAATCAAAAAGAGCTATTTTAATTTAATAAGTAAATTATAAACCCCTACAACTGAAGATGTCCTAGATGCTCCAATGCGAAAGGTATTTTTTTTCAGGGAATCTCTTAGTGGTTTGACTACGGCTATACCCTTTCATACCTATTGCTGTTTTACAGGAAAAATGTTCCAAAAAATTGACCATCAGCATTTAAAATCAGATCAATTACGTGACATTTTCTATATTTAAGGGACAAAAAATATATAGTATGAAAATCAAATCTTTAAATTAAAACAATAATATTACCCACTCAAATATCGACAAAGGCTAGCACATCCCTAGCTCCGGTGCAACTCTTATCGCGTTTTTAATACTCCACATAAATATTAGCGAGGCAAACATAGACGAATGTGTCTATCTACAAATTTGCAATCTTTGTAATATAAACACATGTACACTTATCGCTAGACTGGTCCGCGCACGCGGCGTTGCTTGCGCTTATACGACATTATACGTTGACGCGAAGTAACTTGTTATTTTTAAGGACGGACGGTAATGTTTTTTGAGTATGTCTAATTCTTTGACATGCTCTACAACCCAAACGGCGTTACTGATTTTAATATAAGAGGATTGGTGGAATTCGTCTAAATTTTTAGAGTGACATTGGCAATATTTTTAAAGAATCCAGTTTTTTGTTTTTATAGTAAGACTGCAGGAAGTGCCAAATATTACATACGCTTGAAACATTACCCTCTGCAAACGAGTAAAAACAAATTTTAACGGATGTCCTACAATGAATGGTTGTCACCGAGAATCCAAAAACAACTAATCTCACTGAGGATATCTTATTAGTTACTAGCTGACTAGCAAACGTTGTGTTACCATATAAATAAAAAAATGTTAAGGGTGAACAACCCTTATAACTTAGGGGTATGAAAAATAGATAGTAGCCGATTCTAGGACCTACTGAATATGCATAAAAAATTTGGTGAAAATCGGTAAAACCATTACGGGGAGTACGGTAACTAACATAGTGACACGAGAATTTTATATATAAGATTACATACACCCCATGGTCAGTAACCGGGCCCATCATTAGACCAGCTGAGTAATATTCAATTTTTTCATAAAAATCTGAGTTATATTAGTTAGTTAGTTTTTAAAATATTAAAAAAATAAGTCGTAAAACTTAACCCATACAAACTAACTTAGTACCTAAAAAAAGTTTATTATAAAATATTTTTACAAACACAGTTCACGTATGATTCTATAACAGTAAAGATAGATAGATATCTGTGTAACCAATCCTGTGTGTACAGTGACTATACCCAGTAAGTATAGGTGATTGACCTTAAAAAAATATAGAGATCATTATTCTCTACAAAGCGTTGTCTTTTAGAATCATATTACGTGTATGTACATTTTTAATAATATTAAAGTCGCACTCAAGCATGCAGTCCACATAATAAGTGGCTACTGCTGCCCATGAACATAAGTACAACCCTAGAATAATTATAGTTTAAAAACTAAAAACCACGCTAAAATCGCACAAGGAAAATCGTTAATCCTGATTCCTGACGATCCTGATGAGGTGAATGGGATAAAATTATTTAAATTGACATCGGTCCTTGATAATTGTTCAAAATGTTACATTAATCGGACCGTTCAAAGTGAATAAAAATCGAGCTCTAAAATTCCGTTTCATATATACATACAGGTCAAGCTAATAAAAGCGTGGTAAAAAAATAGATTTCCACCTGAGTTTGGAAACAAACGCGTAACTTCACGTAACGACTAAGTTAGAATCCCTCGGACTAGTTTGTCTCCCTTACACCCTTCAAACCAGAACACAGTGTTAAGCGATGCTGAGACACCCACTTTTCTTAAGCGTTCCAGCTTCGTTCTCAGGGGTAGCAAGGCATATGTGGCCGAACTCAGGTAGTATTCCAATCTTATGGTGTTTATTGATAATATTGGCTGCCTTAAAAATTTAACAATGAAAGGTGACGAATTAAATATATGTATCAACGAAAATATCTATTCAATAATTATAGTTCAAAAAACTAAAAAACACGCTTTTATGATAAAATCAACTAAAAAGGATTTAAGACAGAACAGAACAACTAAGACTAGATAGACTAGACAACTAAGAAGAATTGATTCTTAGATTGAAAATTATTTTCTCCTTTTTAGTTGATTTTATCATAAAAGCGTGTTTTTTAGTTTTTTGAACTATAATTATTTATTAATTTTTAGTATTTCTCGTTATAGCGACCACCATTATTCATCGTTTGTAAAAAAATCAAGTGTCTATTTATTACGATTTAAGAGATAAAGCCCAACGACAGACGAACAGACCGCAGAGGGTTTCGTTTTAACCTTTGAGTACGGAATCCTAAAAATCATTCTACAAGAGGGCATTATAGATATGTTTCAGAAAATTTGAGTTATAGGGAAATAACATTATTATTTTCTAAACTAAAAATCACGATATAAAAGTTACTCCTATTGAAACTAAACAGCAATAATTATTTGCAATCTAAAGTTGCGATGAACTTTGCTGAAGGTGTTTGAAAAATCTCGCCTCGAAAATCGTTAATCCAGAGGATGTTGATAAGAACAATGGTACAAAACTATTAATATTTAAAATATTGAATTGTCATCGGTCCTTAATAAGTATGCCAAATTTCGAGTTAATCCGACGTTTTGAAGGGGGTTAAAATCATGTTGAAAGATTCCGTTACATACTAACATACCAACATACATACGTCTGAAGCTAATAAAAGCGTGTTAAAAACGAGTCTAACTATTGAGTAATTTAGACACCTAATTTAAAAGAATAGTATAAATTGCTCTAAAATGCATTTAAAACTAATCGGCTATAAGGAAAGTCAACCACAAAACTCATGAACATATAACTATAGCATATCTATCAATTCTACATTAAACCTAAAAATAGATGTAGGTACTAAATTATAAAAATATGTTTTTGAGTCAATTATTAATACCACATTAGTTAAATAAATAATAACGGTTAAATTATTTTTTTAATTGACTTGGCAAACGATAAATGCGTTCTACATGATGGAAGCCAGTCACCATCGCCTATGGATATTTGCAACACCATAGGAGTCGCCAATGCAATGGTTTGACGAAGAGCTGTTTCGCACCTTTCTTGAAGAGCCCCATGTCATAGCGCTCAGGGAGGCCCATTTCACATTTTGTACATACGCGGAAAAAATGACCGTGCAAGCTTAGACACATAGACTTATATGATTGCTTATACAAGACAATTACGGATGTCCATGGACGGCAATAGCCTCAATATTAGGTAGACTGCTCGTTTGCTAATTCTACATTACAAAAAAAATACAAAGAAAAAAGCTTCTACATAATATGTCACTTTTACCTTATAAAAAATTCTTATATAAAATTCTCGTGTCACAATGTTAGTTACCGTACTCCTCCGAAACGGCTTTACTGATTTTCACCAAATTTTATATGCATATTATGTAGGTCAGAGAATCGGCTACTATTTTTCCTACCCCTAAGTGATAAGGGTTGTTCACCTTTAAAAAATTTTTTTTATTTATATGGCAACACAACGTTTACCGGGTCAGCTAGTAATAAAATAAAGACCAAGAAACATTGTTAGGATATTTTCTACTAACTCCTAAACCGATTTAGATAAAATTTCAATGAAAATACTAAAAAGATTTGCAAATACTTATTTCGCTTCAAATTGTGTTTATGATTCCATTGCAACCTAAAATAGATTATCTAAATAAATTTAATTCTACTAATCATAATTACGTGGTGATTATGGGGAGAACTATAATTAAATTACTAACTGATATACATTTTCGGTTTTCCCATTCAATTCGACATTCAGTAGATATGTTTGTTATAAAAGCTAATATAGTTTTATAGCTCAAACATATATATAGGTAATAGCAACGAAGCCGCAAGAAAAAACTAGTTATCACGAATGTCAATGTCCGGGTCAAAAAACCCTCAGAGGATACAAGGAAGAAATAATCGTTTATCTATTCGGTTTACATAATAAACTATTATGTGGAATTAATTGCTTCACAGGACACTGACTCACGGGACGACGACGTGACGGTGACGTAGCGACCACGACTAGAGCGACGACTTTTAAAAAAACAAATGGTCGTCGTCGTAAACCCATAATTTTCCCACTGAGCACGGGTCTCCCCTCAGAGACGCGGGCCAAATGTGAATTAGGAGACTTCACAAAATTTTGAGAACCAGATTTTAAAAATCTTAGGCATGTATTTTTTTCACGATGTTTTCCTTCACCGTAATGATATATCTGAAAAAATTCAAAGTCGTTTATTTACAAATAAGAACCGAAATGAGTTCTTTTTTGTCATATAAGTGGTAAGTGTCTACTGCCGCCCAATATCTGTGATCAACCCCAGATAAGATTAAAGTCCTATTTGATGTCGACTACAGTTGCGCTTTACCCCTGAGGACTAAGTTAGAACGGATAAGTACTCGTATGTCTCTCTTAGCGTTCAAAACAGAACACAGAAACGCTTAGAACTATTGTTACTAGCTAACTAATAGAACTAAAAACTAGAAAATAAATCAATCATAATGAATCGCCTCAAAATAAAATTATTTATATAATTATTTATATATACAATTAATTATATATTAAATAACCTAATTATATAATTTAAAAACCAAATTAAGAGATAGGAAATAATAAGGAAATATGGGGAAAAGCCCAAATTCAAACACAGGAAAATATGTGTATGCTCGAATTAACTTCTGTACATGCAGAAAAAGGGTTTTCCCTTAACAATCAAATGCATAATAATATTAAGGTGCGCCGGGGCTTTTGTAACTACGAGACATAAATAACTAATTAAATTATATACCTTTTAACATAATTTTGTTAACAACGCCTATACGTGTTTGATTCTATCAATAGTTTACTTTAAGTTATGGACAAAGTTACGTTTGCCCCGCCAAAAACTTAAAATGGGGTAATTGCAACTTACAGGTAAATGGCCTTTTTTAATAGGACTTTTGCCATACATTTCATTTAAAATTCTTGTTTATATTTAAAAATATTTTAGACTAACAAAACTATAGTAGCACTAAAATCTTGATAATGTTTGAAAAACTATCAAATAGAGTACCCATTCACTAGTTCAACAAAAATAGTTCCATTTACCCATATGAGGCAATTGCAACTATTTCTACTTGCATCATAAAATCTTATTACTGCCTAAACAAACAGCATTAGTCATATTAAATTATAGTAATATCTGATTTATTGAAACACTTAAGTCACATATTTCGAGTACATGTGACATTCAAAGTTTCACCACGCTTTTATTAGCTAGACCTGTATCTATGTAACGGAATCTTTGAACTCGATTTTTACCCACTTTGAACGGTCCTGATTAATTTAAAAATTTTAAAAATTATCAAGAAACCATGACAATACACGATTAAAATGATTTTATCTCATTCACCTCATCAGGATCGTCAGGAATCACGGATTAACGATTTTCCTTGTGCGATTTTAGCGTGGTTTTTAGTTTTTAAACTAAAATTATTATTGTCACAATACCCCCGGTGTGAAAATCGTTAATTAATTAATTCAATTCAAACTAATCAAGTTATAATTTATTAATATCTATATTTTAGGTGGTTCGATATATTACATAATAATTATTAATAACTATTATTCCTTGGAAGTCGGGTAAATAATCTAATACGAATATTTTAACTGTTGTTAGTAATCCTGTTTTTTACTATTGTTTTGTTTAGTAGCTATAACGAGCTTTAGGGACGATCGAGATTTTTGAACTAAACGTTCTATTTTTTTATTTCGATTGAACTGAATTTTGCATTTTAGAACTTGTTTGTGTGTTTTTGACGACATTCAGTTAAAAAGTAAACTTAGAAAGAAACAAACTACTTATATACAAAATTAATTCTAATCGTCCAGCAATTCCGAGTATTACATAAACAACTATGTAGATAGCATGACCTTATATTTCTTGAAAAATGTTCTAAGAGCGAGTCTTGTTCTAAACTAATAAACGATAGGAACACAGCTACTTTTATTGTTTGAGTTTTGCAAAGGATAATGTACTTTGTATAGTACGTTAGCCTCAGAAAAATACTGTAGTTATTACATAGCGTAACTAACTTGTACGAATCAGTGGTATAACTCTTAGAATTGATAAATTTCGTTTATATTTTATGTTTAAATTGCAAGTGAAACTTTTGTGGAAAGACGTATTGTGGAGGTTTTGGCTTGTTTCTTCTACAATAACAAAACGCCTTGCAAAGTGGTAGATTATTATTGACGTTCAAAAGTAATTCTTTATAAATATCTACTTATAATAACATATATAGATGGTTTGTATTATATGACATATTTAGACTTGAGAAAAAATTGAAATTTTTTTTATGTATGAGATATAAATATTAATGTACAATGTATTATGTACCTACGATTATATTATTAGAATGTTAGTTACTTGTTTGATTTTATTGGAATAAACCAGAAAACTATAAGAGGAGGTCCCACGATGGACCTTAATGTACCAGGCGAACATAAGCTCATAGAGGCGTTACTTGTAGGCGTTTCAGATTCAGCATTATAATTCCCAAGGTTAGTTACTTAGCCCGGAAACACGTAGGACGTATTCTCTATACATTATTTCCGTAAACACCAGGTATATGGGCGCGGGTCGACCAATGGGAACGAAGGTCAAATTTTAAATGGCCAATCGCAGCCGGCGTTGTGGAATTCGAACTATGTAGGCTCGATTTGAAAGTGAAAGTTGGCCAATGGTGTGTCTAGTTTGCACGTAGTTGTGTCGTGTGTGGACGTATGTAAATAGGAGTTGGGTATGTGTGCGTTGTGAATGAAGCTTTCGTTAAGGCTCCACGTAATTACGGATAGTGGTTTCAGCACACCCTATTGAGTTCAAACGACTCGGCATTGTCAAAGATTACCGTTATTGTGCTTCTAAGCACTTTTTCACGGTTTTCCTTTCAACGGCACTAAGCTTCGAGATTTAGGGCATTAAAAGTGTTTTCTGTCTCAATACAAACATTAAAAAGTTACAAATTATTGACATAAAAATATAAATAATATATATTTTTTTCATTTGAGTAAAAGTAAACATATGCTACAAACAAATCTCATGTCCATTACTATGACAAAGAAAAAAGTAATTTTTATTAAAGAAATAAAAGAAATAACTAATTTAACTATTTTCGACGTATCTGTACTTATTCAGAGGTAGAGTTCTACCCCAAAGGTCTACGCATTGCTTGTAAGAGCTCTTTTCATGGCGACTCTATTGTAAAGTGTAGAGCCAAGTTCTTTCCAACAAGTCATGTCAAGTAACTTTTATTATTTTTTTAAAAAGGTGAATTTTGTGTAGTATTGTATTTACCTTTATATTTTTGTTTACAGATTTGAAACAAACGGGGGTAGTAAGCGGACAGTTGCAAACGCAAAGGTAAGCAAAATCTACGTAATAAATTTCAAACTTCTAGTGAGACCTAATAAAACTGTTATAATCGTAATTAGGGTTCCGTACAGAAAAATAAGAAAAGAATAAATATAAATCTTCATTCATAAGTTAGTCTGTATGTGTACATAATCATATTACGAAAAAAATGAACGTACTCTCTGATAAATATTTTTTGTGAGTAAATAACAAAATTATTTAATAGTCGAATATATAACTCCCATTGACCTACCCCCACTCACCCTTTGCCAAAAAAACACTTTTTAGCTTTTTGTCTACTTGCATCAAGTAGAACTCGCTATACAAATTTTGATCAAACTTTCCGCAATAAACAGGCTACAAATCCTGCGTATTTAAACTAAACGTATTTTCAAAAACCGAGCGAGCCGCACGCCGTGACGCGTTACACATAAATCAAGTTTTAATCTGTAAACTTAAGCTATCAGTTATTTATAAACTACACCTATAGCGCTCTACTCTAATAAACGAAACTAATTGTTATTATTAAGTGACATTGAATTCATTTATAATTATCGGTCGCTGCGACTCCATCTTAATCGCCTCGAGCAGCAACAACGTCAATCAATAGATATTTTTATGAACCTATTATACAAAGCATAATTAAGTTCTGATAACTGGTAGGTAGGTCATGCCTGATAGCACTGACATGAGCTAGATAAAGCCTAAGTTTTAAGTTATTTTTCTGATAACGCCACAATATTTTAGTGTTATAAAGTGTTTGGCGGCGTAGAAGATTTAATTTACATATTAATAAACGCTTTGCACGAAGATTGTTGGGACGCCCACGCCGTGTCACGTGTCACTGAATTTGTAATAGAAAATAATAGGATAATAATAAGATGTTCGTGTGTTTGTTTGGCAATTATAAACTTATAATAAGTCACTGTATTCTTGGTATAAAAATTGTTGGTACTGGGAATTTATAGATTTCGACAACGTTTAAGCGACCAATGAAAGTGGGTAATGGCAACTTTTTTTAAATGTTCATGTTGTTTTAATTGGCCGATATATGACGCTAAATAACTTCTATACTAATAACTTTTAGGTTATTTAAGGGTATGGTAATGGAGGTATATAAAATGTAATAAAATTTTACCACATAGGTAACTCACTGATATATATATATATATATATATTTATATTATAAGAGTAGCAGACGAGCATACAGTCCATCGGATTGTAAATGGCATCTGCCGTCCATGGACATCTGTAATCAACCCCAGATGGGATTAGATATTCCTACCTGAGGTCGGGCACAGATGCGCCGCTACCCCTGAGGACTAAGCTGGAACGCCTCGGAAAAGTGTACATAATCATGCATTAAGCAGTTCTTGCGTTGCTTGGAAAGGTATGGTTGCTAGTGACTTTCAGAATGAGGCGATTATCTTAGTCCTCAGTGATGGCGACGCAACATTGATTAACTTCAGTACCCTTAGAATGAGATTTACGTTTTTACAAAAACGTCTGTTTTTGTATTTGTCTACGTATTTGAAAGAAAGAAAGAAAGAAAGAATCATATTTCTCATACATCAGTTCTGATACAGTCCGCTAGGGGCACTGATTGGAAATGTATGAGTAAATACGTAAACAAATACGAAAACAGTCATTTTTGTAAAAACGTATAAACTCATACTAAGGGTATAACTAGGCAAAACCCCTATTCTGTATGAAGTGGAATAGGTACACATGTCCATCATAGGCGGCAGTGGCCTCTTACCATCAGATAGATCGCATGCTCCTATGTTACCAGAATTTTAATAAAAAAAATATTTTATCAAAGTTATGCGGATAAAGAGTACAGTACAGTAATTTCGAATTTTTAATGTAAGTTTTGGGTTGCATTATTTTTTATTATTTTCCCATTTTTTTATTATTGCAAACTATAAATTTGCATACAAATATTGAGCACTATAGTTCACTAGTAGGTAATGTACGATTGGAACCAAATTGTACATGTGACAATTAAATTGTTTACTCAATAAATGGAACAAATTTGCGAAACCATCTGTGCAATTGTAATTGTCCTTGAAGTCTGCAATAGACAGGTAGAAAAATAAGGTTGCAAATTTTGAGAATATTTCAATCTTAGTTTTACGGTAATATTATTCTAAAATTTTACAAATAATCTTTGTTTTGCCGATGTAAAATAGAGAATTTTAAGGTGGTAAAACCCTTTGTGGTACGACTTCGGCGGCACCACAGCCACACCTATTTCTACCTAATAACAGCAGTGTTAGGCGCTGCTGTGTTCCGGTTTGTAGGGTGTGGTAAGGGAGACAGACTTTTCCGAGGCGTTCCAGCTTAGTCCTCAGGGGTAGCGCCGCATCTGTGGCCGACCTCAGGTAGGAATATCTAATCCTATCTGGGGTTGATTACAGATATCCATGGACGGCAGTAGCTACTTACCATCAGGTGGACTGCATGCTCCTCTGCTACTTTTATATTATAAAAAAAAGACGTGGATCATGATTAGCTATCCTAAAACCATCATTGATCCCTTCATACTTTAGGCAGTTTCCCTGATCACATTTTCAGACCAGTTTAATCCCTTTACCACCCTTTCCTGTCTTTTAAATATTTTTGAAAGATTCAACTACGAAAACTTATTGCCAATTTCAGTAATCTCAATTTATTTCCAAGATGTCTGAAAGAGATATGGTATTTCCCTTCGTAAATGAAATAGTTGATAATTTATCTATAATTTAATTACTTTTAGAAAACTCGCAGTATCTTTCCCTACACAACTTGTTGTTCAGGCTAAGACTTAGCCTTAGTAGACTCTATGGAGAGTGATCTCTATATTGTGAAACGGCTACAATGTTTCATGCAATATTTTGGAAAATTGTAATATTTTAGTCTTTGAAATATTGTGTAACATTAAATTTCATAATATTCCATTGATTAATTTTAATAAATTATTTTTTGGAAATCAGACAACTTTACAAGGGATTAGAACCGCATACACCTTATCCTTTAGAATATAAATGTGTTTATAAATACTTATTATATTATTATTCCGAATGCACTGCAAATTCGCTAAAACCGTCGTCAAATCCCACAAAATATTAGCTCGAACAAATAATTTACGACATAAAATAAAACTAGAAATTCAGCGACCTAAACTATACGCCCGATAAGATATCAGGTAGCCTAGGTCTTTGATAAAACGCTAAATTTACAAAAATACAGATAAGAGCGGGCTATCGGCCGTGGCTTCCCGCTTCGTCTAACTCCATTATTAATATTCGTTGGATATATTTAACGTGCTCTTGCTGTTTATTTATCGTATTTTGTGGGATTCACTTGTTAATAACTACTTGATCAGAGAATAGTGTGCAGTATGCTTTAAGTCTTGAGAAAAATGAAATCGAAGCCCAGATTTGGGACAAAACGAACTAATGTTATTTATATGTATGGTTATTCATAAGAAAACGCGCGCGGTGTCGCCCGCGTACACCGCTTTTGACGGAAAGCCCTAGTCTAGAAAGGAGGAAAATGTCAGTGCAAAATGTAGCCTTTGTGTTTGGTTTAGAAGTTGTCGTGATTTCACTACCGAGCCAAACAATTATAAGCATAACATTATCTACTATAACACCCAAATAAATGGGTAGGCAACTTTACATATAGCAACAAAACTATCTGTAACGAGTGGACATCAAAAAAACTTGGATTCGATTTTCGACCTGACGCCGCTGACACACTTTACTCTGTATCACGCTAGATATGTAATAGATTTTACTTACTTAAACGAGTTATGTAACATATGTCCCATATAATAAAATATATTAGCTAGACGTGTACATATTATGCTGCACCTACAATGATAACTTTATAAAAATACTGTTTTCAGAACGAATTTGCAGTCTTATCAGTGCAATTTCATGAAAACTATTTCATGATTAAAGGCAAGCCAGTCATCTGTTATGATAGTAGAACTAATACCCTTAATCATAGTTTCTAAATTGTTATCTATATCGGAGTGCTGATAAAATAAAAAATCGGCCAAGCGTTACACGTGTGGATTCTGTGGTTCCGTATACTGAAATGTACGAGAATTACTTAAAAAGGTTTTAAAGGTGGTGGAACCCTAGGTGGCACTTCGAACGAAGCACTAGCTCCATAACTATTTCTGCGTAGTAACAGAAATTTCCGACGTTAAAGTGGTGTGGCATTGAAGAGATATAAGGCTTTATAACTTAATCCTTAAGGATAGCCATACACCTATAACACCAGGCGAAACAAATTATCGACCACAGGTCTCAAATTCTTTCTGAAATCAATTAAAGTTTTCCATAGTTGCTATCGAGATTTCCATTTCCATAGTTTGCTCAACTTAAAAAAAACTTAATTTAAATATTTCACACACCCCCAACTCCATTTAGAAGTGTTTATGACCTTCTAATAGCTGAATATATTTTCATTAAATAGCTAATAACATCCTTGATTTGGTCGCCCTTCAAACAAGATGAGCTAAATCAAAAAGGTTAATCTCTTACAAATATACACATCATACATATAAAACCCCGGGTTTTACAACGAGGATAAAATGCATTAGTTTTAAAAATTGTCTCTAATATTAAAATAGTAATAACAAAATGTTAAAGCATTTATCTGGTGTTTAGTGGCATATTGTACAAGATTTAATTAAAGGTCGAAACAATGAGAGTGATTACACTATCACTATGACTCTGTTATGATTTAATGTAATCTAATAAAACCACTCTAGTTCAAATCTCTTTCGTAAAATCTATGTTTGTGTTGATGAAAACAATAAATACTTTAAGAGCATACGATAAAGCCATCTTAAAAATTAAGGATTAGGATTAAGCATGAAAGACTCTCCCTTACAATAAGCTTTCAACCAGAAACTTAACACTGTTGTAAAAAGCCAAATATAGGTGTAGCGGTGGAGCTCTCCGAGAAGAACCACGAAAAAATTATACCTTTAATAAATAATTCCTAATAACAAAAAGTTATTTATACATAAATATTTAGTAAATACCTACTTAAGAGAGCTCTGGAATGTTTCGGCTTTCACGCAAAAATAGATAGAGATATGTTTGGGTTAAAAGAAGCCTACGTTAGTCCCACTAAAGTTCTCTATTTGAAAGAAAGACCGCCAAAATCGGGTCAACAGCTTCCAAAATTAGCCCCTAAAGACGGACAGTAAATTAAAACGAATTTTTATACTCATTTAAGTATAACCTAACAAAAAGGAAGTTCTCAATTTTACGTAATGTTTTTTTTTTTGTTTTCGTAAGTATTTAAGTTCAAAAATGATAAATATTTGGTATTGCGGATTCTTTATTTCATAAAGACTGTTTAAATTAGTATTTTTATCACGGAATGACTTTAAATACTTAATGCTTGAGTACAATATTTCGTTCCTCATTTCATCCCATCACGGAATAATTATGAAACTAAAATAGCCTATGTTTTATAGCAACGAAAGCGTTAGTGACAGACAACAAAGAGATTTACTTTGCATTATACTTACTTATAGTGATATTTCTCATACAATTATAGTTATACTTCTTTTGGTACGTTTGTGACAGGAATGTGATTTTAGTGTGAGACGAAATTGGGCACGCCAATGTAACACATTTTTATAGCGCGGTTTAAAGTTTAGCGCGCGGATGTAACACATAAATTTGTGATATCTTTTTGTTTGATAGCTTGCACAAAGTCTAACTTCTTAGGACACCCGCTTTTTACGTGCATTGATTTATAAATTCGTGTGGACTTTAGATACGCAATTTATACCTACCGATCGCCAAAATTTTGCGATATCTATACAATAGCAATATAATGCATCAGATATTGCACGTATATTATATAACGTTATCATTTCTATGCACGGGTGACGGACATGTCATTGTAGCTTTTATCTTTCGTAGATACAGTTCATTTTTGCGTGTATTTGTCGTAAAAAAATCATTCGACCTACTCCTTAAATATATATTTTACAGCAAACAGATAAGCAATTTTCGATCTCTTGACTAATAAAATATGGTTTCTAGTATCTTGCGTCTAATTTATACAATACATAAAGGTTAATGCGAAACTGTTGCTAGAACTGTGCTAGGGGTGTTAAATAGGCAAAAAACCCTTTGAAATGAGACAAAGATGGATGGTCTAAAACTTTAAATGGGACAAAACGGCCATTTTGGAATAGATGTTTGTTTAGATTATCCATCAGTGTATAGTATAAGGTGGAGCGGGAATTTTGATGTATTATTTTTTTTTATATTTTTGATTCATTTAAAGAGATGACAATGATCAGATCAGGTGACTGAAATATCACTGATTGATAATTGAAAAATGTTATTTATAATTAACCACAGATAAAAATAATTATAACAAATAAGTTTGTACTTTATCGAAATTACTTATACAATTAGATATTTATACACAACCCAGATTATGTCATGTTAATCATGACATATTCTGAGTTTAAACTTATTCATGGCTTTTATGTAGGTTATGTAAGTTTTATTTAATAATAACCAAATTATTTCTTAACTTATTATGAAATTCTATAACGAACAAGCTCAACACAATTGACGGTTAAAATCAATTAAAAATAGTAACCATAAAAACAGTAATACATTATTTATATTACAAATTAAATTTAATCACAAGCCTTATCTATGACCAATCACGGGATAGCTCAGTTTAGGTCACAATTCGTCAATATGCTATCAGTTCAAGGACATCGAACGACAATGAACTCTACATTTTCCTCGACTATTTTAATCTAAAAGTCTGGCCGGGAATTGAACCGGGGACCTCGATCCTACACAGCAAGACTATTCATCAGGTGAGTCGTGAATTGACACAGTTAATAAATGTGTGCGGTATATTTTTTTTATTGTACTGTTGGGGAAAGACCTCACGTCACACTGGGCGAGGCCTAAAGCATACCCCACCACGCTGCTCTCGTAATCTTAATTATTTTGAAAAATTTTGTACCCCTTAGGACCAACACCAACCCAGTCAGATAAGCAGATATTTTCCTCTTTTATCACATAATCTAACCCGAACACTGCAGCGCTTATATTTATTATAAGGCATATTGTGTGCCGGAGTAGAACCGTAATATATTAGACCAACATTAAACTGACTTTATTTCATTAGAAGGTACTTGAAGTTTCTGTATTTTTAAATTATTTGTATCTCCGCTCCGCCTATACCTTACACCAGAGTGTCAAAGGGTGCCTATCTTTTCAAATGTACTGAATAGCAAAGAATTTGCAATGCGGCGTGTCACTCTTTATTCTAGATTCGCCAATGCCTGGTGTGAACTATGAATTATTACATTTGTATGTAAACCATATGATATTCATCTTTTACAAAAACATTCAATAGCTTATAACGACATATTTAAATTGTCGTTGATAAGTAACCATAGATATTTGTATGGATATTTTCTGATGCACTGTCGGAGCGCCATAACGTAAAAAGTTATCAGAAACAACTTTTTTGCTGTATTTAAACTTCGATAATAGTAAAACTAAGCACTAGTTTAATGGTTGAGGCATTCTCCAATCAATCTTATTAACTCTTCTTTAAAGTATAATATTTTTGGCATAAATATATTTATCTATACTAATATTATAAAGATGAAAACTTTGTTTGTTTGTTTTATTGTAATGAATAGGCTCAAAAACTACTGGATTTTAAAAATTCTTTCACCATTCGAAAGCTACATTATCCACGAGTAACATAGGCTATATTTTATATGTAATATATTTGATAAATAGATTTTGAGGCGGTACAAAGTTTGCCGGGTCAGCTAGTAAAATATACATAGGTCGCCATGTTTGCGAAATATTCTCAGACGATGACTGGCTTCTATTATATTTTATATACACTGATAGATCATGCTAAGTGGTGTAAGTTAGAATTCCTTTTTCAATTCTCACTTTGGATCTCACAGAAAAAAGTATATAAAAAGTTACATAAAATGTTACTGGAGATATATTTTTTTTAATCTTTGACGTTGGCATAGCCTTTTGACCTATTTTGATAATAAAATTCGCATGATATATGAGAACATAGAAGAAACTTTTAGTTTTTGTAAACTGACTTCCTGTATGTCTATATATTGGCAATAAACACTGTATGTTTAGTTTAAATAAAGCAATTTAACTGACTAGATAACTATCATAATAATAGAAAACCCCATTGCTTAAAAGCATAGCTTATGTCACTCCTATAATTTAGACGTATTCGACACCTAATATGTTAAAAATTTAAAATCCTTCAAGTCGTTTGGATTGCAGCGCGTGTGAATAAAAAAGACACACATGCATACTCCGAATCAAATCAAATCAAATCAAATTTTTTTATTCAAAATAGGTTCTTTACAGATCACTTTTTGAATGTCAAAGCAACTACCACCACTTCACAAGGTGTTTCGTTATGGAGAAGAAGCGGCGAAAGAAACTCCATAACACACATCTTTTAAAAAAAATGTTTTTGACAATGTTAACTTAACGTAATGGTACATGTGGAGCTGGAGCTAATTCAGACCACACCGTTTTGTCAGTCAAATAATCACTTACTTTATAGTACGCTTTTTTACATAGCGTTAGTTTAACGACATGTTTAAACTTTTTTTCTGTGAGATTCAAAATGTGGTCGGGTATTTTATTGTAGTAGCGAATACAGTTGCCCACGAAAGATCTAGCCACCTTACATAATCTATGTTTAGGAATTGCTAATTTATTTCTATTTCTGGTATTAAAGTTATGGTGGTTACTATTTTTTTCAAACATATCAGTGTGTTTTCTTACATACATAATATTTTCATAAATGTATTGACTATGCACCGTCAATATATTAATAGTGGGAAACAGTTCTCTTAGGGACTCACCACGCCGCAGACTATATATTGACCTTATTGCTCTTTTTTGAATAGTAAATATAGAGTCTATGTCAGCAGCACTGCCCCACAGTAGAATGCCATAAGACATAATGCTGTGAAAGTAACTGAAATAGACAAGTCTGGCAGTGGGTATGTCTGTTAACTGTCTAATTCTTCTGACTGCAAAAGCTGCAGTACTAAGTCTGCTGGACAAAGCAGAGATGTGGGGACCCCACTGGAGTTTAGAATCAATGGTAATCCCCAAGAAAACAGTTTCATTGACGAATTGCAAAGTCTCACCATTTAGAGCGACATTCATCCCCGTACTCCTTACATTTGGTAGCATAAATTTAATACATTTAGTTTTATTAGAATTTAAGAGTAGGTTGTTTGCATCAAACCAGTTCTGAATCCAGCAAAGAGTTTCATTAATATCTTTCATATCCTGTGATTGTCGTTTTACTCTAAACACCAAGGAAGTGTCATCAGCAAACAAAACAACCTCAGATAAATCCTTTACTACATTTGGCAAATCATTTATATAAACTAAAAATAGAAACGGACCTAGGATGGAGCCCTGAGGTACACCTATTTTAATATTAGAACCTGCTGATAATGCTCCATTTACTTGCACTCGTTGGACTCTATTGTTTAAATAAGAATTTATCAACTTTAGAGAATTTCCCTGAATACCATAATATTGTAATTTTAACAATAAGGTTTTATGATCAACACAATCAAAAGCTTTAGACAAGTCACAAAAAATACCTATAGCATCATGTGCTTGTTCCCAACAATCAAAAATATGTCGCAGCAATTGAACACCAGCATCTGTGGTAGAACGGCCTTTAGTAAAGCCAAATTGCTTTTGATGTAAAAGATTATTTCGTTTAAAATGAAGCAACATTTGATGTAAGAGGATCTTTTCAAAAATTTTACTTAGAACAGGCAGTACTGAGATGGGTCTATAATTGTTGGGATCTTTAGTATCACCTGCCTTAAACAATGGAATTATTTTGCTATGTTTCATTAAATCAGGGAAACAGCCCTGATCAACACACATATTAAAAATTACTCTTTTGACGCTAAGGGGGAAAATTAGTTATTTCGTCTCTAACCAAGCTAATATTTCGCGTATAATAATATAAACAATACAATAAGAGGATAATTCCAGTGATTGGGAAACCCATCCGTAAAATTTATTTAGGTACAAGGTATTCCACTGTTATCTCGCGTATTTCTAAATTTAGCTCTGGTGTTTATGTTTTGACGCTATTTATGTCCTTAACTACGCTTAAGAAGCAGTGATAGCCTAATGTTTAAGAAACTCGGCCTCTCGATCGGCGAGTCCGAAGTTCAAATCCCAGGCACACACCTCTGAATTTTCAAAGTTATGTGCGTATGTGAAATTAATTATCACTTGCTAAACGGTGAAGTAAAACATCGTGAGGAAACCTGCATACCTAAGACATTTATAAAAAAAAAATCTCAAAGGTATGTGAAGTCTACCAATACGCACTTGGCCAGCGCGGTGGACTATGGCCTAATCCTTCTCATTATGAGAGGAGACCCGTGCCCAGCAGTGGGCCACTTGATGGGTTGATGATGATGATGTCCTTAACTATTTCTTACTATTGTTTCCCGGTTTTAGTCTACAGCAATGTATCCTGCGGAATAGGATTCTCCTATTCCCTTTTGACAGAAAACTCCTGTATTAAAATCAAAGATATTAAAACTAAATAATCCTTACAGATACAAAAAATATTATTTTGTTAATAACTAAAATGTACGACAGCAAGAAGAATATCAAAGCAAGTTTTCTTTATCTGTCGTGTCTAAAGGCTAACCGAGCGCGCTGCATCTGCTGTATATATTATTTATCTACACCTCTACACTATAATAAAATAAAAAACATAAGATTGGAGTAACAAAAGGACTTATAGTCACTCAATCGTGCATGGTTACTGCCGCCTTGGACATCTATAACCAATCCATAATAATATAGAACAGGTTACACCTGAAGCCGATTATGGTCTCCTCTTATGTAAGTCACCTGGCATCCATACTTTTCCGAGGCGTTCCAGCTTAGTCCTCCGGGGTTTGCGGCGCATCTGTGGCCAACCTCAGGTAGGACTATCTATCTGGGGTTGATTACGGATGTCCATGGGCGGCAGTAGCCACTTACCATCAGGTGGACAGCATGCTCGTCTGCTACTCCTATTTTATAAAAAAATATTTACAATAAATGACTAAGCAATCTAATCAGTACAGATCCTGCTTTCAAGCAAGCCTTGCAGCCCTAATCTGTAACGTAATTTCTGACATACCTAAGAGATAATTCGAATACGTAACCAATACCTAGTACCTATTCATATAACATACCGTCTTGTAACCCGAGATCCCGTTGTTACAGCTAAAGTGAGCCAATCGGCCACTGGGCCGTATTGTCTACGATTTGTTTGAAAACTTAGCGAACACAATTATTCCTACGCGTTGACTTTTCTTAAGCCGCGAGAATAGAGTTCAACTTGCACGGAAGAATGGAAAAATGGGAAAGAATCCGCGAAATGCATTAGTAGAAGCCGGTTTAGAAATGACAAGCAAAACAGCGTAACTGTTCTAAGAACTCCGGAGTGACATCTTAAACCTTAAGCCGGACTATTTCCTTATTACCTGTAGTTAACTTACCCTGATGAGGATCCAAGTATTGGTAGTAATACGTATGGTATATGTTTTTTACATGTATATTGTACCCATATATACAGTGAGTACCTACTATGTTTGAAGAAGAACAGTACGTACTGCAAGACATAAAAAAATACCATTGTATTACTGCGAAGGAAATCTTGTCATATAT
Organism: Epargyreus clarus; assembly: GCF_041222505.1. Classification (NCBI taxonomy): domain Eukaryota; kingdom Metazoa; phylum Arthropoda; class Insecta; order Lepidoptera; family Hesperiidae; genus Epargyreus; species Epargyreus clarus. The sequence goes on from NW_027332212.1 coordinate 15,008,008, forward strand.
TTTATCATCAATTTCCTAAAAGTAATACCCGATAATATTAACTACAAATAATTAATTTGATCAAACAAGCAGAGAGCTACTCAAAGTTGATGATTAAACACAAGATCACAAGTTTACCTACTTATGGTAAAAAAAAATCCACTGCTACCTATGCACTCGGATTCCCTGCTTTGCGAGTGCCGTAGACAAGGGCAAGTATTCACGAAATCCAAATTCGAAGTTTAGTTGTCCGTCTGGCCGAAGATCGATTCTGAAAACCTTTGGGCGGGTCGCCAATATCACCTACCTACATAATTATTATGAATTATTAATTTTATGTAAAACAAACTACATCGGTTTATGTACCTGCAATCTGATTAGCATTCAAGTATATAATACGAATTAGCAAGAATAAATAATTTGTCAAAATTGATAGAACTCTTCATGCTTTACATATAAGCGCTAAATTATCACTTGCAGATTAAAGTTCTCATTGAAAAAAAACGATTAATCTAAATAGAATATTATTGCTTTATATTATTGCTAATACCCAAAACGACTTGGTTTTCGACAACACCGTTACGATGAAAGCAGCAAAGGGGTTCCAAAAATAATTAAACAGCTAACAAAAGGCAGCACGTTTAGGCAAACCCTAAAACTTTCGGCATTTGTCATTATACAAGTTTTAAAAAGTTTTCACGACAAAGTTCGCAAAAAACAGAACCCATACAACGAAAACAATAGGTTTTTATTAGAAATCCACGACAATACATTTCCTTTGTCGTATAAAAATTGTTTTAAACAAAAACAGTAAGCGAACTTTACTAGGCTTGAGACGGTCTTACATCTGAGTAGCTTACGTAAAACTTCAGTTGTTCTTGTAAATGTTATACGAAAATACACTGAACATATTTACCCCCGTTATTAATACGCAGTTTATTCAAATGTGGCCAAAAGCATTGGATAATTTCTAATATGAAGCAATTGTCAAATTTCAATGTTTATTAGGTAAAACATTACATAGATTGATTATAAACAGACGGTAGACGTTGCATAGGTAATTACGATAACATATCTGAAATGAAACTAAGTTTATTGGAAAGTACTTACCCCAATGTAAAAATACGTGCATCTTTAAATTATGAAATACACGAAAACATTTATGTCATATTGACAATTATTTATTGTACGCGGCACCATTAAAACACAATGTTGTAATTAACACAAAAATTAAGTATCGTATGCACCTAATAACATTATTAAACTTCAAGATTTCTTCCTAGTAGCGACATCTTTTATGCCTGCTATGCAATGTATCTAATAGGTAACGCCATCTATCACTGAGTCCTACAGCTAAAGGTAAGTTTCGAAGTAGAACATATCCCCACATGTACCAACCACCAATACTTTCGTAAATATGATAGAAAGTGAAAAAAATACAATGAGGTAAAAATCTTTAATGCAAGCCGAATAATTATAAATTTATAGGTAAATAGTACGCAATACTTATAAAAGGCCGCGACACATTAAAGCGTTGAAGTGCCCCACCTTTAACATCAGCGATGCAACCCTTTTTTCACGGTCTTTCTTTGGAGGCCCTTTGTCGGGACTGCGTACGTTAATAGCTCTAGTCCGCGGTCCTGACGGCGTTTGCCCACGTCTGTGCCCATCTCTATTTGTCATCCCAAAAAAGATCGTCAGAACCAATCAATGAAAGAAATCTAGAAATGCCTATTTGTCGGCGATAAAAAGAATCCTGAGTACTGGATGACACGAAAAACCAGTGAAACAGGGGATTAAAACAGGGATAGGTTCAGCGGCGTGTTGCGTGGAACGATATTTTGTTGTTGTTGCCTATTGCGTTGCGCCCTCAATTAACGCGTTACTGGTCAAAACCTACTTGCGCTATCTAAAGGATATTAGGACAACCTCCAATCAACTTCACGGGACTGGCATTGGCATCCTTACTATTATAATATGGCGACAAACAAACAATTACTGTAAAAACACGATACAAAAATCGGGTCACACAGATAACAAAGCTTCTTGCACAGACGTTGTTTGCGATCGGTTTGAATTATTGTGCATTTGCCCCATTTTTCTGCCATTACCGCTATCACTATTATGCTGGCTTGATAAAGTGAATGATCATTCTATTTAAGGATATATCGACTAGTTTTCTGCTTCTGACTCACGTTAAAAGAATAAATGTATTAAAAATTATGTGAAACGTTTTACCCCATTTGTAATAAGTAGTTTTATAATCATTCTATGTAGATACAATTAAATTACGATTAAAGCTTCAGAAATCTTCAGAAATCTTCAGAAGACACAAAACTCGGTTGCACACACTTACATCAAACACTTTTATTTCATATACAAACATTTATGACAAAAGTTTTGTATAACTACTGACGACTTCTTAAAAATATACTCGTAACCTATATCATTCCCGTACTTCAGATAAGCCCGACGATACCTCATATGTTGAAATCCCTCACCATGTTTAGGTTGCAAGGAGTGCAAATACCCACACACTATTGTGTATATCAACTAGTACTGTTAGTTTGTCATAGGTACTATAGGTTATTTTACTAAACTTTAATCCCGCAAGATAAAATTACCCACAAATATTCTAATAACATTTCTCTCCGCAGCTCATCACGGACACATGACTCCCTAAGCACGCGCGAGATTCAGACAACATGGTGGACACACAGCACTTCTGTTTGCGGTGGAACAACTACCAGAGCAGCATCACCAGCGCCTTCGAGAACCTTCGTGATGACGAGGACTTCGTCGACGTCACGCTCGCCTGTGACGGGAAAAGCCTCAAAGCCCATAGAGTGGTCTTATCAGCCTGTAGCCCTTACTTCCGAGAGCTACTAAAAGTGAGTAGAATTATGTTTATTACGGCCGTAACAAAATAGTGCACCGATAATTAATGTTCTGGTGGTTGCATCTATGTTGCATCACGTTCACGACTTCGGTTGCAGTAACAAAACGCGCATTTTAGCGAATATTAGTCATGCGCGTTTAGTTGCTGCATGGAGCGTCCTCTAGGTACTTACTCTGCAACCGGTACACGAACGTGTGCGGTGTGCAGCGTTTGATCTAAATCGTCGATCGCCGATGAGAAAGTAGCATGTCTGCTGCGGCCCTTACTTATACTTCTGTAAATCTACATAGTAGTTCTGTCGCTACGTCGCAAAACATCTTCCGAAGCAGTGATCCTACTTGATGCTTAAAACGAGGTTTCTCTACGAGTATAAAATTGAAATAAATTCAATAATAATTTAAGTATATTTTATTTTTGAAAATGCGTTTTTTTTTAAAGAACCAATTTTTTCATTTGATTTTTGTTTTAAGTTTTGTTCAAAAAAACTTTAACATAAAATTTGACACAAAAATAGTAAGACTAACCTATATCAGAATTAATAGTTATTATTATCCCCAAAGAATATATAATAAATATAAAAAAAATTGTCGCAATGGAAGGTATGTCAGGTGTGGGGTTCGAACCCACGCTCCCTCTCGGGAACCAGATCTTGAATCTGGCGCCTTAGACCACTCGGCCAACCTGACTTGTGGGAATGGAAGCAAATTTCTCTATATATCCAACGAACGAACTGTACTTCATACATTATTTATAATTGTGTAATGTTCACAGTATGAAGAATCGATTTCACAATCGAATGTTTAGCAGTTAGCACTCCAGTTTGGTATAAATTATGCATCAACATAAATGGTATTAATAATAATTTGAATCAGTGATAAGAATAATGAAATTTTTTCATCGGAAGTTGTAAAATGCCTGTAGATACCTCTATGTGCTAATAATAAACTAATTTCAATGTAGGAACTCATTAGGTACAGATGCTGCGCTTTTTATTAACTTTTTGGTAATGACATACATATACCTATACCTATTTCATATTTCTGATAATACAAACAGACCGATTCTAAGAATCCATATTTAGAGAATCGATAATGAAAAATTGATATAATAAAATAATACCTAGAAATGTAAAAATTTACTTTTATGAAAATAATTTCTAATTTGTCGCTTCTTCTCCATAACCAGAATACCGTGCGAAGCGGTGGTAAAATATTGTCATTCGAAAAATATTCTATAACGAATTTACTTTGAGGAAAATACCTATTACCTACAGTTTTAAAACTTTCTAGAAGTGAGGCCGAGATGCGTACATATGCACGCTTGAGTGCGTCACCATGCATGTAAACATAAGTAGCTAAACTAGGTATGTTTCACTACACTGGTATATTAATCTGAAGGTGGCAGAACTCTTTGTAGTTCCACTCCGGCGGCACCACCACCACTATTTCTGAATCATAACAGTAGCGTTAAGCGCTGCTGTGTTCTGGTTTGAAGGATGTGGTAAGGGAGGGACATACTTCTTCGAGGCGTTCCAGCTAGTTCTCAGGGGCAGCGGCGCACCTGGGGTTGATTACAGATGTCCATGGGCGGCAGTAGCCACTTACCATCAGGTGGACTGCATGCTCGTCTGCTACTCCTATAATATAAAAAAGAACTATTAAGGACATTTCGGGTTTGAGGTCACACAGTATACTACATCTTTACATAATTAATATTGTGTACAAATTAAAATTCAGTCGTGTATTTTTCAAAATTTTAACAAACATACAATTTTTTTTACATAAAACATCTTTCCCAACAGTCAACGCCATGCAAGCACCCAGTGATAGTACTCCAGGATGTGGCGTTCACGGACCTGCACGCGCTGGTGGAGTTCATCTACCACGGCGAGGTCAACGTGCACCAGCGGTCGCTCTCGTCCTTCCTCAAGACCGCTGAAGTGCTCCGCGTGTCCGGCCTCACGCAAAACGACGATGCTCAAGGGGTAAGATTTCATCATCAACCCACTATTGTCCCACTGCTGGGAACGCGTGTCTTCTCATAATGATGATTAGGCCATACTCCACCGCGCTGGTCAAATGTGTATTGGTGGTCACATATCTTTCAGTTTTTTCCTTATAAATCTCTCAGGTATGCAGGTTTCCTCACGATGTTTCCATCACCGTTTAAGCAATGGAAAATTAATTTCTAATACGCATATAATTTTGAAAAATCAGAGGTTTGAACTGGGGTTACCTGGGGTTTGAACCTCGGACTCACAATCGAAAAGCCGAGTTTCTTAACCACTAAGCTATCACTGCTAAGGCAATTTTTAAGCAATTTTTAAGACACAGGTTTTCGTTTACTACGACGGCACCAACGCTACGACTGTAGTCTACTTTACAGACTATTAAGTGGTTTTACATTTAAGATCCATGTTTTCCACTCTCACGGATCTCAGATTTGGCAGCTAGGACCCTAAAATATGTCTTAAGTAAAGTGTGGTGAAACGCCATGCATCATTGACATTCAAATTGGGATCTTTCAGAGGTTAGCATATGCACTTTTCTTGTAGAGTCTATCATTTACCTAAGTATGATGTAAGTGTTTGTGTCTGTATAAAATAGTTCAAAACCCTCCATATTTATTTTGGTAGTCACAATAACATTTTAAAACGCGAAAAAAACTTTTATTATATTTATCAAAGAATTTTCTAGTATTACCTATATCAGTAAAATATATCAACATAAAGCCACGCCTACATAAATATTGGATTAATTATGGTGCACTTGTCTAGGCCAATCAGAATGCAGTTTGTGCCAATTAGCGAGCAATCTAATCGACGTGCAGAATTCAAACCCCATATCGCAGAATCGCAGCAATTTCGCAAACTTATTCATATAAAAATCAGTACCTATTACGATTTAATTTATTATATTCAATTATTTCGTCAAAAAACTCATAAATGTAGAATATACCCCGATGAGGTAAAATCATAAAATTCAGTTAATTTAATAAATGCGGGTTTTTTATAATAAAATGCATGCACCTCATAAGATGTTTGTTGCATATAGAGCTCTATACCTTTAGGGTACTTTACCACTGTGTGAAGTAGCTAGCTAGTAGGTTTGGATGTGTGTCAACAGGATTGCTTGATTCTGATTGCACGAAATTTCTTCGAATAAAAATATATAAATAAATAAATCGACTGAGACACATTCATAACTTGGCTTCGCACATCTAGTGTACCTTATATTATTGTTACAGAATAGTTAGGTTACGTTAGGTTGATCAGCGGTTGAATATTGAACGGTTAAGCGGTTGATACAACCGCTTAACCGATAGTTATCACTAATAATCATTATGCGTATTATTTCATTCAGTATGTATTTATAATAAACGTACAACGTCGTATTAAATGATGATTTAGTTTTGGGTTTTATCTTTGAAATCTAAGTAGGAAACGAACATACAGCCCACCGGCTGTTGTTAGATACCATAACATCTATAATCAACCGCAAAGACGATGAAAGTCAGCCACAGGAATGGCTACCATGAAAAACTAAATTAAAATTCCTCGTGAATGTGAACTTTAGCACAGCCTTTAAAACTTCAAGAGTACAGAAACGCTTAGCTGGTGCTATAGGTTCGACTCCAGTGAAACCCTTGTGCTACCACTTTATGATATACACACAAAATATAGGTAATTCCCAATAAAAAAAACACGTTAACTTATCTAATTTTCACAAGTCTTTAACTTACTTTTAAAAATACATTAGTTAAATCGAGTTCCTTGGATAAAGAAACTTACTTAATAGCTAAGTCTAGACAATTAACTATTTCGTTAGATAAGTGCATGTTTAGTATGCAAACTGAGACGTGTACCGAGGAACATTGCATTTCCAAAACCTCGCTTGATTAAGAAATACAAAGATATACAAGGCACCTGTACAAATAATTTTTTACCTCAACTTATATAAATATGCAGCGTAGAAACTTTTATAATTGTTGACAACTTACAGCCTTGTAATATGTAGGTACCTTAGTGTATTTAATCTCATGAAAATTGCATACCTACTTTTTACCATATGTTAATAATTTATACAGTGATACTCTTTACTTTGTTATACTAATATAGAATAGTTTTAATTGAACTGAGTATTGAAGATTTTAATTTTATACTGACACTGCACCGTCGCGCCACCAATGGTAGCAACCTGTACGATATCCCAGGCAAAATTTTACCAGTTATAAGTACAATGAAAACTAATTAAGTGTTGTCCACAGCCGCTAGTGCAGAGCATCGCGCGCGCCGCCGCCGCGGCCGCTTCGTCGCCGCACACACCGCCGCACCCGGTGCACACGCCGCACACGCCGCACACGCCCAACTACAACGAGAAGCTGGAGGAGGCTCTGCTCAACCACCCTCCACCCATGATGCGGCGCATCCCGCTGCCGCCGCGCCGCATGAGCCGCTCCGCCGACAACTCTCCCGACGTCATCAAGCGCACCCGCCACGACAACAACAACGACCAACCCCAGATCCACGACTTCTCCACCAAGAACCACTCGATGAACAACTCGCGCGCGCACACCGAACAGGGCAACAACGGCAACGGCATCTCCAACAGCAGCTCCTCGCCCTCGCCCCGCCTCATGGAGGAGGTCAAGAACGAGCCTTTGGATATGATCTGCCCCTCCAACCCGGACATTGACAGGAGCACCGACGACACGCCGCCGCACCCCCATCATAGAGCACTTGTGAGTTTTAAGACATATCTATTACAATTAAAAATCATAATCTTAAACTAAACTGACATCAAATTCAGCCTCCAATTTTGAAGTTTCGGATTCGATAAACATGAACCTGTAATTCAAAGTTATATAACGCGTTACAATTTAATGACCACTTGGTCACTGCCATAATGATGTACGATGATATCATGAAAAAAGTTACATAAATACCTGGCAGCCCTCCATAATAAGGAGAACAATGGAGTCCAAAGTCTGCAAACTTGCAAACTTCGGCGTGGTCTATCACCCAAACCCATCATTATTAGAAAAGTCCCCTGAAGAAGAGCCACCAGTAACACAGGACTGGGTTGATAATGAGTACATATTTAAAAATACTATCTAAACCATGCCTAGGTCGTAAATAATATATATTTATCTTCACACTGAAATTTAAATTATTTTAACATAAACATTTTACTGTAATATTACCAAAATATCACATTCAAAAACAGAAAAACTTAATCTCCAGTCTACTACCAATTCGTGAGTCTGACAACGCTACATTAAGTGCTTAACGGAATTAGTAATACGATTCAGTTAGACAGTTGATAATGAAGAACCTTGGCATTGAGATTTACCGAGTATTAGCCCCGTCTATCGTACTAGAATTTGTACCCGGAACCTCTCGCCTCGGATGTCAGGTTACATTATATTGTTAAGTATCAAGTTCGTGTGATCAGACTAATCTATGGTATGACAATCATCGATTCGCCATACACTATACTTATGGTTCGAATGTCGAGCTCGAATAAAGAGCGGTGATAAAAATCAATTCATCGATTTCCCCATATTTCGCTATGTGCCAGTAAAATATATAAACTAAATCTCAATTAATGGTTAACTGTTATAGTTTTCACGTAGGTAGTTACAAGCTTCCTTGCGATATTTTCCTTCACTGTTAAATAAAGTGATAGGTAATTAATTTCTCAGAAATGCATGTCTGGAAATCGAATATCGGACTCTCAATTCAGAGGCCACATCTGTCACATCTTCTTATAATAATATAATATACAATAAATCTTCAATTTCAACATGCTAAAATATTTTCAAATACTCGTAATGCTCCGGAAAACGAAAAATGTAATGAAGTAGTAAAATAACTGCCGCAATATATTTAATTGGTTTTCGTACCAACGAGACCTCGGTAAGCGTCCTTATCAAAACATTCTTATAAAAATAGAAATCTCGTTATTACAAAGTTAGATTGGAATACTAACTTTCATAGTTGACGGGCCCGAGTTTGTTTTTAATTCATTTATCACGATCAGAGATGACTCTGTCTTATTTACAAGAAACTTTCGAAACTTGTCTTTACCTTTCTTACTAATAAACCCGACTTAAATGTATTTTATAGAGATTTATTATCTACCTTCTTTGCTTACAAGGGTAGTTGCGGTTTTCAACAATTAGTAGTAAATTAAAATGTTACGAATATACCACGTACAAATGTAAAATGCAAAAAAAAAAAAGAAGGAAACATAGAAACGAAACTGTCAAATGTTAAAATATCTCTACTAAAGAAACTATTCGTACTTTGTCATAGATAAAATACTCTTGAATATGTGACTATAATGCCTATTTTTTGTCTGCCTCAGGGAGGCGGCCCGCCATCTCGCGGCAGCTCTGCCGACGCCGACGACCGCACCCCGCCGCCGCAGCTGCCGCCCTCGCCGTTCATCCCGCCACCCGATGCCAAACTCTTCCCACCCTCTACCCCGCACTACACTAACTTCAATATATCGGCGCTGGCTGAACACTCTGCTTTAGCTGGTAACTGCAACTTTTGTGTGTTGTGTTTTTGACTTGTTTGAAGTGATGCTATACGGAGGGAAACAATATTAGGGTAATTACAATCAGATCAGATGACGACATTATTAAAATCAAAGATAAAAAACTATTGCTACTTAAGTGGAAAACTCTTAGAATTAACTGAATGAGTTTTAAATAATTGAAAGGGAAACTAAAAAGGAAAAAATACAGAATTGCATTTAAATGCAAAAATAATGTACTTTTCTCAACGCCCACTTGTTTGGTGCATTGAATGCATAAGAGCTATTATCTGCTGTTTCCAGGTCTGCCGAGCCCGCTGGCACCCGATGGCATGGCGAGCACCTCTCAAGGTTAGTTATAGCTTGTCTAGCAAACAAGTTTATTTTATGCATTACCTACATATATTGAAACAAACGATATTTTTAATGCACTGTCTGTCGTATGCCACCATCACCGCTTCCTCTCTGCTCTGTCATTATTAGGTTTATATATCATTATTAGGTTTTATATTTTTACAAAATGTATGAGGCAATTATCACGTGACATATAATATTCTATAATATATGTATTCTAATTATGATATCTCCTCCTAACCTCTGTATATGACTTCATTTTGTGCTCTGTGTTCTGTATTGAATATTAATGTTAGCTTTTTGTGTTCTGGTTCGATGGACGCGCGTGGGTACAATCTGTTTTCATTCTTCAGACTTTAGACCGTTCTGTTAAATGAGATTATGATTGATCATTGAACCAAAACGCAACGTGGCGTGCATGTTTAATGTATTGTAACTATAGTTTAATGTACTCTATACAAAGAAGACATTGCAATTTGCTAGCTTGTTTCTAGATGTGCCTTGAAAAATACGCTAGGAAACTCCCTCGTCCCGTGTCTCCTATTTCAGTTTATTTTCTTATCTCCGCAATTTAATTTTCCTTCCTTATTTTGATTATTTCTTTATTTTTATTTACTCCGAATCATAAAACTAAAATCCATATCATGCATTAAACATTGCGCTGTTTAATTGGCTATAAATAAACAAAAAAATATATTTTTTCAAAATTTTAACCCGAAATTTAAAAAATGTTCCACGAAACAAATTCGATTTAGAAGAAATTCCAATCCGAGTGTCATTTACTTTTGTCGAAACGTCGGATCCCATGAATCATTCATGTTTCTAAAAACAGTATCGCATTACCCTTAATCATTGTCTTGAGAAATAACGCTGGGGACGTACACGACCGGACAATGGAATTTTAGTAATGGTTACGTGGTGTCAGTTTATTTAAAAAAGAGCGATTTCATTGAAGAATACTAACACTTTTGTTCGAGAAATTTGAGAATGCACTCGCCGATCGCGTCTCGAGATTGTTATGAAACCGGCCGGTACACCTATCACCTCATCGCTGAGCTTAACTAAGCCATAGGTCGAATAGGAAACAGTAAAATCAGCATTGCGTTACTAATACCGCTTATATCCGGCGCGTCGGATGGCTATCATCAAACAGTACAGGGGGGTGGCGGTGCTTGGAAGTAAAGAGAGGCTACGATAGTGAGTGCATTAAAAGTGCGTTCGGAAGCTTCGATGGGGCTAACTGCTTGTGTTGTGACCAGGTGGCGCCCGCACCCCCCAGGAAGATTACCGATGCGAGCCCTGTAACAAGAGTCTGTCTTCCCTGACCCGGCTCAAACGGCATATCCAAAACGTTCACATGCGGCCCTCCAGGGAGCCAGTCTGTAACATTTGCCGACGGGTGTACTCCAGCCTGAATAGTCTCAGAAACCACAAGTCGATCTACCACCGCAAGCAGCAACCGCCCTCCGCCGGCCAGGGCCCCTTCTACCCCGTCAATTGACGCCCGACGAAACAGTTGCCATATACGTTGCCATTCGAAGAATCAAAGCTGCCATCCTAACCACCTAAAACGCCATAGTCTTGCCCGTAGACCTTTGTTAAGTTTAAAAATTGTAACGCGATATGTTCCTAACATTTGTACATAGCATAGTTTTACGTGTACTTTGCATGCGCATCGCCAGACTCTATTATATTATGTATGTATAATGTATCGTTACTAAACTGTATGCTTCGTAAGCGTGGGCCGTTCGTACAAAATTCACTCGGCTCGAGTACCGACGGCGCATCGCTTACACAGATCTCGCCTTTCTGGAACCAATTGGAACATGTATGATCGGTACACGCATAACCACCAACGTTCTTTTTTGAAAGAAGCGCATTAGTCAAATTAAATTTTAAATTGATTCACGTTAAATTGCCTCTACAACCCAGGTTCAAAATTGCCACTCGAATTTAACTTAGCGGCACTGAATTGTGCCAATTGGTTCCTTCAAAATGGGACCTGTTGGATGCGAGCGGTCGCTGTGGTGTTGGTATGCCCTTTTCCCTGGGGGTTAGGGGTGTCTCCGTTGACTAATGCGCTAATGTTGGTTGTTATGTGTGGCGCAGTGGGCCCCTTGGGGGCGGGTCACCGATGCGAGGTGTGCGGGAAGCTGCTGTCGACGCGGCTGACGCTCAAGAGGCATACGGAGCAGCAGCACCTGCAGCCGCTGCATTCGGCGCGCTGCAGCCTCTGCCACAAGGTGTTCCGCACGCTCAACTCGCTCAACAACCATAAGAGCATCTACCACCGGCGCCAGCGCGGCCTGCCGCAGCAGACGCAGCCGCAGAACCTCACCACCAGCCCCGACACTAAGATCGCTCCGCCGCACCACAACATCGACTTCTACAAGTTCAAAGATCAGTTCAATGTCTAAATTATATCGACTATCTTACCTTACCTTTGATTTCTCTATATTTTATTCTATCGTATAGTAGATGATTTATATTTTTATCTCTGAACCGAGATTTCATATACCTAGTTATTTTGTGAGACTTATTTATATTATTCTTTTGTCACTTTTTAGACTTTAAACTTGTAAAGTGAATGTTCGTGCACGGATTGACCACGACGGTTGCTATGACCGTGATCGTATCAACCGATATGTTTTAAACCGAACCATGGCAATTCGACATTCCAATGGATACTAGGGAGGGCGATATTGGTCCAATGTATATTCGAGCCATCAACACGCCCGTAAGTGCAATACATACTGCGGTAAATGACGATTCCTGAATTTTTACACTATGTTAAATGTGTGACAATAAGGCGAAGAGAAATTAATATTTTGAGAAAAAGAGAAAAATCTTGGTGCTGTAAATTTATATATTAGGCTTAAATTTATAAAAAGGAACAGTGTTCGTTATAAGTAACAAAAGAGGCATATTGTTTTCAATGTTGTGTTCATTTTCGGCGTTTTGCAATTTTATTTATTCTGTATTTTTACCTCCATGATCTCACACTTAGATATTTATACGAGATTACTAAAAATCTATTTAAAAAATAAATAAAATTTATATGATATATAATTGGCTTATGAGGCTTTTCAAATTTATTATTTTATTTAGGTGTTTTGTTCAATCACTGTAAGACTGAAATGATCAGAGAAATAGCACCAATAGAAACAGAAGAAACAGATTTCAGTTACAATGTACCACCCGCAGACGCACTGTCACCACATACAACAGATACTCCAGGAACCACCCAACCACGACATAAGACAACAGTTCAACATACCCATAACAGTAATCAACAACTACAATAATATAAATACATACATACAATACTATACCAATACTTACCATATTACTATTGCTTATTTTCAAGTCGACATCATAACTTTATCTAGTCGACTTTTTGTATCATTTCGTTTCGTATCTTATTTTTTTCGTTTCCGTTATTATGACAGGTTATTAAGGTTATCAATGCACAATAACGCATTTGTTAGTGAATCGCAAGGTGCCATTTTAAGCGAATCAATGTGGCTATTTAATTATATTTTAGTTTAATCAGATTTTTAGTTACTATCAGAACGTAAGTTTTTATCACTGTCTTGTGTTCGTTTCTATTTTTTTTTTATGATTTTAAATATTTTCGTCGAATTCTCTATCTAATTCGACATCGTTTTTTTTCTTTTTATTTTTTGTTCGTTTACATTCTGTACATTGAATTACAATTTTGTTGCCGTTTTTTTACTAAACTGTAATTACACACATTATTATTATAAATATTAAATACATAATAGGTAATATACTATTAAATCTTAATAATTCTCAGTGTTAAATGTTCCTAAATTTGAACAGTGAATTTTTTAATCGCAACTATTTCAAATGCAACTTTTTGCTTGCCATGCGTAGTCGTAACAATTATGATAGATTATTTTCGTTTAGGCAGAAATCGGTAATAATATTTTACGCGTAGTCTAGATTCAGCATCTCATTCTCCATCCCTCGTTTGCTTTACTATAATACTCTTAATGTTAACGTAATTGTGTATTCGTGTAATACGATTCATCGTTTACATATGTGTGTAATAATATTTAATTACCTATGTAATATGTGGAAAAAATAGCAATTCGTCTCGTAGTGTAGATGTGTAACAGTACAGTAATTCTTAATAATTTCGACTCCATGTGTCTCTGAATCTAGACTTATCGGGTTCGTTTACTGCATCTTTAATCTATGACAATTCTAGTTCAATGATACATCACTATTTTCCAGTCGACGGACGTCGTCGTATTCAATATTGTTATTTTACTTTTTGTAGATGTAAGAAATTCTTATCTAAGTGTAAATGTAAACACATAATTTATTGTAACGATATACACACTAAGTAATTATTAGTGCCTGCTTTACATAATTGTTTTTTATTCGGGAAAAGACATATTTTGCGTAACTTCTAAAAATTTAGGAGTAGTGTTTGGAACACTTACTATTTACCTAGAAGGTAATCGACGCTATGATATACTTTAAATAACAAGTATGAGAGGCTTCCTAAAGTAAATTTAATGCTATTCGTTATAAGATTATGTTGTTATTACTAGATGCATAACGCTTAGCCATTACTATTTGTTTAGTTATTGTAAGCTTTATTACGATAATTTGGAACTAATTGGAAGACTAGTGATTTGGTGCTAAATTGGAACAATGTTCGTGCTAAAAGGTGAAAAAAAAATGTTTAGGAAAATCGAAAACGGAATCAAAATTTTTAAACATTTCGCAACATTCCGAGTGAGAGGAAGAAAAAATGTTAAGTTTTTATTTGCAACAAATTGCAAGAAATTGAACGTAAGACGTAGGATTGTTGTTTTTTGTCTAGTAATTTAGTAATAGTTTTTATTGTTAATTTGGGTTTGGGAATTAAGTTAGTTGACTATTTAGATGTAAGATTTATCTGAATTCATAGCGGTAATAGCATCTATATGTTTAATTTACTATTACAGGGATGTGCTGCTGAGTGTGGCAGTTCGGTAATAATTTGGTCGATCGTAGCTCTAGGAGAAAGATCTTAAGAATTTTATTTTACGAAAATAATAATCTGGTTCGAAAATTTTTTGGCAAAATCTAATAAGCGCTATAGACTGATTAGACTAAGTACGCGTTTCAATTGTACACTATTAGGCGTATTTTCTAGATTAAAATTGTACAATTATTTACTAAATTATTGATAATTTTATACAAAAATTAACAAGTCAGAAGCGTGGATCGTTTCGGTATTTTAAAAAAACTAAATTATTTTGTGATTCGAGGATCTTTTTTTGGAAATATAATTTGGTAGTTGCTAAGTTTTGGGGATCTCAAAAGAAATCTATAAGGTCTCTGTGGGTTTTATGGGCGAAAACTACACCGTGTTCTAAGGAGCAGAACACATCCCTGTCAAACTACATTAGTTAGGATCTTAGCAAGTTTAAGACTGTTTCTGTGACCTGTTTAAGTTTTTATCCTTCTAACGTGTTAAGGTATTTTTTTTTCATACCTACTCGTACCGCAAGAGGCGTGACGACTTTAATCGATGTGTTCTTAATGTTCTTATACTTCTTGTTGGCATTTTTACTTATTTTATAAGGAATCTAAATTAATTTATTGGTTGTTGTATTGAAATTTTATTTTTTTCTTTTTAAATTATTGTTCTATCCTTGAATCTAGATGTTTTTGTTGATAATTGGCACTAGTGTAATGCAGTCCATTAGATGTTTAAAATGTGACAAAAATGTGCCAAAAATGTTATTTTTATGGTTTTGTCTTCCATTAAATGCTCTTTGTAATAAGAGATTATTTACACGATTGGCTAATTAATATTTCCTATGTACTAATACTTACATGTCGAAATAGATTAATGATTAATGGGCTGCACGTCTCCGTATAACCGTAGATATCAAACTGATTTGCATCACATATAATATGTATAATAGTTCTTTTCCTTCCTTACTTTAAAATTAGAGAACTTGACGTAACTACTCATAAAGTGTAATTGTAATCGTTAAACTGAACTTCATAAATCCTAATATTGATGATAATGGCGTTTTTAATAAAAACAAATATACAAAAGTCGTTAGTTTTATTCATGTCCCGCCCGACACTCGTCCGTTGTCGCCAGACACTACCCCGACACCGCGACACCCCGACACCAGCCTCGTACTGTCCACAGCTTGTAGCTCTGTTTGTCAGTTTGTGCCTTGTTTTCTTTAAGTATGCTTGTCATATCGTTTCCGGCTAGTATCTTTTCCCGCAAGTCTGCATGTATGTTCTAACACCTCATCGGCCACCGTAGCTTCGCCATCATTTATATTTATTTTCTTTAATTTTCTATTTATTTTTATATTTTCAATCACTTTTTTTTCATTCCTTTATCAAGTTTTCATTTCGAAGAGACTTACGTTACTATGCAACTTAGAAAAGATATCAGCTAGGTGATTCCGTATTATTTTGTTTTATCGCGTACGGGGACCACCCCCACATTTGTTTTGTTTTTCGATTTGTTTGCAGGTAAAAAGTTATTCTCCTGCACGCTATGCGCGAAAGTATTGTGCTCAAAGGCCTCGCTGAAACGGCATATCGCCGACAAGCACGCCGAGAGGCAGGAGGAGTACAGGTGCACCATATGCGAGCGGGTGTACTGCTCGCGAAACTCCCTGATGACCCATATATACACCTACCACAAGTCCAGGCCAGGGGAGACAGACCAAATCCGGTTTTTTTAGTGACTACTCGGGCGGAGTTGGCGCGGCGTGCGGCAGAACTCGTCTTGCAAAGAGAACCATCAGGCCGACCCTCGCTCGTCAGCCGATCGTAACATCGCTCACCCAGGTTAGAAACTGTTTATAGACAACAACACGTAGGACACATGACCGCTGAGATCATTAATGATGTTTTCTCACACGATAGATCAGTTAGGAAATTAAGGGTCCCCCTTTTAGTTACGTTTCTGTTTTATTTTTTTGTTTTTTTCTAAATTTTAGTTTAATTCTTATTTTGATTTCCTATTTAAACCTTTAGCCGAAGGCCCCCTCCCATCGGGTTTCGCAGTTTTGACGTTGTTGTGTTGCTTGGAGCATGCTTCTATCATTTTTGTTATCACGTGTTTCTGTGTCATTGTGGTTGAAAGAATTTCCTAAGATTTTGAATATATGAGAACTCGTGATTACTGTGTAGTTAGTCAATGTGTACAGTGCATATTATTAGTATTATACCTAATATTATTAACCTCATACATTCTACGTATTATAAAAGGCTAATAGATAATTGTAACCTGAAAGACTGCATTTCAACTTCTATAATTGTCGCTTAGTGTCTTGAATGCCGCCAGCTAACTACAGTCGCTCACCGGTCGTTCTCGACGAACAATAAATCATTTTTTCAATTTCCAGCTGTACCGCCCCTCCGCATGCCCCCGCCGACCGCCGGCGGCATCAACGAGCCGCAAGAGTGTCCCTACTGCCGCAGGACATTCTCTTGTTACTATTCCTTGAAACGACACTTCCAAGACAAGCACGAGCAGTCCGACACTCTGTACGTGTGCGAGTTCTGTCACCGAAGGTACAGGACCAAGAACTCGCTCACCACGCACAAGAGTCTGCAGCACCGGGGCTCCAGCGGCATGCTGAAGCGGCTGCTCAAGACCTCCGCGTTGCACAGCGCGCTGGCCCCCTCCCCGCACCACCTGTTCGACCTGGGCGCCGGCGACCACGGCCCGCAGCTGCCGCCGGGCCTCCAATGACCACAAACTATGGCTTGAATCGGTGGTAACGCGCCACGCTTCGATTGCGCTCGACCCGACGGCCGAGCGTACTCGAATCGGGGCAAATGGGCTCGGACGCGATAGGGATAGCATATATGTGCAATATACGGACAATGCCAAAACTATGCAGGACTATGCCGCATATATATGGTAAATTGTGTATTATAATGGTAGTAAAATATTGACGTTAGTTTTAAAATTACGTGAACAGTATTGTCGCACGCGACTTATAGAAGTCGTCTAGTGTACGCTTCGACGATCGGACTTCGTTCGGCGGCCGGGCGAGCGCCGCGAGGTTGCGGGCACTTCTAGGTGCCTACGATGTTCAACCAGTGTTCAAATTGACAATGTAATTCAGAGCAATACTAAAGTATTCATATTTCTAGTACTGCCAAATTATGCCAACTAATTCTAAAGAGTAATACATTTTTTAAAAATCACTTTTCGATAAATGTCTAGTGTCAAATTAGATTCGGTAACTGTACAAAATTGAACGTACAAATTTTAACAGTAATTTAAAAGATTGAAGAAAATATTTTTTAAAGAAACTTTTTTCGGATCGCCAAATCTAAATTTTTAAAGATACAGATTATTTAGGGATTAATTACAAAAAATTAGATTTAAAAATAAAAAAAAATGTTGATGTTGAGTAAAAATTAAAGACTTCTTAGAATCTGATTTTGAAAGTACAAAAGATAACGTCTGATCGAAGAATAAGTGTATTTATTCTATGTGCGTTTTGGCTTCAGTAATGATAATGATATATAAAATAATGATTACGATCAATGTATAAGTAGCCGTGCCTTCGTTCGTCTTCATGCCATTATTTGGGTTGGTTTGAGTGAATTTCCGAACTGAGAGGAGCTGGCGAGCCTGGCGAAAGAGTAGAGTGAAGAACGGGGGCGGTGGGGCGACGATAGGGATGCAAATTCGTGAAATTATACAAATATCGATATTTATACCGAACGCTTAATATATCGATACACGTATAATATCGAAAATTTGTCGCGATATTATCGATATATCGACAGTTTAATAAATATTAATGTAGGACTTTTGTCACCCAAAGTTCAAAGATTGTTAATTTTGACGACATTTATTTTTTCAGACTAAGGCTGAGACCGCACTGCGATTAAACGCAGACTGAATAAAAAAAGCTGAAAACGCCAAAACGCATACGAACACGCACTGCGGTTTTCTTTTGGCTTAATTTTATTTCAGTCTCATCATAGATTTCAGGCGAACAGCACGTGTTGTGGGGTTAGAGACTGAATAAAAAACCAATGATATTTAAAACTATAGATATGTTACCTGCCCACAAAACAACACAAATAAGTGTTACACTAAACACACAAATACACGTTTTTCTTTTTGCTTACCCGAAAGTAACTCATTCATTCATACGTAAATATGTACGTAAATTTTGCTTCTCTATTACTACTTGTGGAAGGAATACGTTATCTCTATTTTGTCAGTTACGTAATTATAGCGGACCAAGCACGAAAAACAATCAAGATATAATGATTTCTCCTCATTTACTTGTGAAATGTGATTCCATGAATCTTGGGTATTTTTTTGCATAATTTGTACATTTAAGCATTGCCCAAGAAGGCATTTTGAGGCTTAGAAGACTAAAATAATGACGTTAAACGTATACAGTGACATACATACGTGTCAGTTACTACGCCGCCGCGAGAGCGGCTGGAGTCGATTCACTCCAATTGGTGTATTTTGTATATTTCATGTTTTACCCACTAGTAACATATCTTTAGTTTATATCAATGCCCCACCATACAATTACTATGGGAGACAAAAAACCGCGCTTTAAACAAGCCGCGGTCAAAATGTAACAATAAATCAGTCGACTGAAAAAGTCACTAGTGCGTGCACTTGTATAGAAAGCAATATGTTTTATATTTTAGCGGTTTCAGTCTTGCGGTTAAACGCGTGCGTTTAATCGCAGTGCGGTCTCAGCCTTAGTCCTATCAATACATAAAACATTTTTTTTACATCAATACTTTAGTTTTTTATTGATATAAATATCGATATTTCGGGTTCGATATTATCGATATTTCGATATAATATGTTTGCATCCCCGCGAGGTGCGCGGGCCGCGGGCGCCGGTCCCCGCATACAGGGTCAGAGAGGCGGGCGCCGCGCCGGGCCCGGGCCGTGGGTCTTCGAAAAGCAGCAAACTGTTCGACGATCGTATACGTACATGATTTCAAATCATGAAACAAAATCATTTCTCCTGTATAAAATTACGTAGATGTTAGGTATTCATTAATATAATTATATTTAATCTGTATCCATTTTCGGATTTCTCTCTATGAGTGTATAGTGGTTTCTTATTTAAATGTCGACCAACGTAGCGGACGTCTCGTTATTGAAAATTTATTAGATTATTATTATTATATTATTCTCAAAATTAAAAGTCTTAGGAACGACCATAAGATGGCTGCAGATTGTAAAAATATTTTATTTACTTATATTATAGGAAATTACTTGAATACCGCATTTGGCTGAATAATTCAAGATATACATATCTATTCAGGGTGTACATTGAGAATCATTGTAATCGTAATGTCATGAATCAACAATTAAACAGTTAAGTGACAACCCTACATATCACAGAACAAATATCTATAGACAAGGTAACGCTACACAGGAAGAAAGTAGTTTAACACCGTGATATTTCGCAAAGCCAAAGAAAACGAAATGGGTATAACTTTTTGCCAAGTTGCTTATTATATTTCTTCTAGAGTAAACGAGAGTTTTCTAAAATAAAATCAAAGTATGCGTATCAAAGTTAATACGCATGAGAAGTTATACTTCTTTGACGTCACTAGACGTTTTAACGATACTGCAGTTTATTATAATTGTTATTTTAACCTCATATTCAAATAAGAATAATTTTACGAATAAAACACATATATTTGTAAGTACTTCCTCAGAACCTCCCTTCTACCGTGCCTACTTTAAAAATCTCCGTAAATTAAAAAAAAAACACTCTTATCTAAAAAAAACTGTTATCCTTTTTCTAATAACGCCTAAAGAAGTGTAACTTCAAAACAATCCATGCGTCAAAAAATTCGTGCCATATCTATAAATGTAACCTGTAAAATAAACAACTTTTTGGACTCAATGGTTATCATATCAATCACTAGAAGTGAAACTACATTTAAGCTGGCAACACTCGAACAATGCAAACGTACATCCAACAATGCAATTTAGCCAACATAAGCTTTCTAGACACTGAAAGTTATTTTTGCATTTATTTTTCCAATGATAAATAAGCTAACACTGAATAAGATTAAATATAAGTTTTATCGTATTATAGATTTCTTTTCGGAATGTTGCATATTCGTACTTTGTGATAATGAGTTTTTAAAACGTTATTTGGTATAATTCCGAATATATTTTAAAGTAAGTTTCTTTTATTCAGCTTAACTTAATTAGATGTTATTAGTTGGACGGTATAGGGCTTTCTTTTGCTCGGTTGATTTTATCATAAGGTCGTGGTTAGATTCTCCCGGGTTTTTTAAAACGCGTACCTCCATTTTTCGTAATACCTCATATGATTTGTTTTTCTTATTTTAATTTTTATTACAACGTTATACTTGGCCGTTTGTTTATATTCCGATGGAGTGGAATGTTATCATCGGTTCGGAAATCTTCATAGTATCATTTTAGGGAGCTTAGAAGAGAAAAGCAAGCGGGTAGTTTGAATTGTAAATATGTTATAAGTTAGTAATTAATACATAATGAAGTATCGTGGCATCATTCGGGAATAAAGCCTCGTGATATTATTAACTAAATAGTAAATAGATAAAATCATTAATGGAAAGGATTTTTATATATTCTACTAATGGATTTATTAATAGTGAAACTTAGACTTAGTCTTTCCGTAACGTTTTAGTGTTTGCGTTTATTGTTTTCGCTGTGCAATTATTTCGGGCTCGGCTGCTCGGCAAAGCTTGTTGTTAACCGCTTCGTTATAAACATTCGGATTATTTTCCCACCAATTTTGTTCGTTGTTTGGATTTTTTCTAAATTGTAATTCTAAATTTGATCTCAGTTGACAGCTGCGAATTACATCAATTTTCGGAGACAGCCGTTGGTGATTGTTGTTAGGCATAGGTTATCGCGTTAAGTTTGGATAAGTGTCGGCAAAAATTGGGTTCGATCGCAGCTAAAAATTCAAAAATAAAAATATAAACGCAAAATTGCACTAGTGTCCACTAGTATCCCAAAAATTAACAAAGCTACGGCGAAACAATAAGTTATTTTATATTTTGCAATGTATACCAAAATACTGCATTTTTTAAATAGTAAGTTTTTAAGTGAGAAATCTTTTTTATAAATTACAGCATCGTCTGGAATAATTAACGAGTTATATTCTTTTCGCTTTTTCGCAAGATAATTTATTTTAAGTTACTAAAGAAATACTTACGTTTAAATAAACCGACTGTGTTACTAAGTAAGGTAATGCACAAAATAATCAGCAACGGGATGCCTTCGTAACAGTACAACTATTACAATAGCCTACAGTAAGTAAATATTATAAGAAAATATACTTTAAAATAACAGTATGGGGTCACGTTTCGCTATAGTTCAGGTTCACAAGAGTTGCGGGTATTAGGAGATCCGCCATCTTGTATAATTTTCCCTCCATTAAGTACTATTAATGTTATACATATCTGAATACATTTAATACCTTTTTGTTTCAAACACTATACTTGGATGTACCTGGTAATGCTGTCATCATACTGTCATTTAATTGTTATCTATATTGTTTATCTGTTGCAAACTGATACCCAGTTATTTTTTTTAAACCAGATGAAATATAAACTGCCAGTAGGTTTTGATGTAACGTTTTCATTAAATTAGCTTGTGAATGCAATTAATACGTCATGATAGTTTTAACAAATCGAAATAATATATTTTTGCCACATAAGTAAGAATATAGGCAATATAGCACAGAATAAATTCGATAAAATATTTTACTACATCAAATTGCTCCGTATAAACGTAAACATTATACTGCGTTTAAAATCTAATATTAAACATTATCTACAATTTACATGTTCACAAAACGATTCACAAATGAATTTTGCTTTTTAATCTAAGTATTACCTCCAATAATATTAAGTATTACCTCCATTAAATCGTTTAATTTAATATAAAATACTTATTGTAGCAAGTGGCTCGTTCATACCTCTCGCGCCGAGATCAGGTTGAATATTTTCTCCGATAAAGAAACATGTATACGGGGTAGGGTAAGTTTTAACGGACGAAATATTCGAACTGCGGCGTCCTTCATGAGGGTAGTTGACGATCCGCTAACTTTAACCAGGACGAGTCAATATACGTGATTTATATTTATCAAATACAATAATTATAGGTATTGTCGGACTAAAGTTAATCAGTTGTTACATAGTTCTTCCCATACACACATTATTTTTGTTATCCATATCCATATTTAAAATGCAATAGTTTATCGTCGACGTTTTACTTTTTGACTGTTATTTTTTGTAATGGCCAAAAATTAAAATCCAGACTACCTCAGTTCACAATAGTTAATTATATAAAATAATTTTAATTGCTCGACCGGAGAAGCGAAGCCATTTTAAAGAATAAATCGACTACATTTGAACCTAGTATACTGAAGATAAAAATCACACCGACTTTAAATTTTTGTTCGCGTTTATCCCGTAATTAATGAATATTTATAGAATATAAATCATTTGTTGAATATATACACCATTTTTACATATACTCTATGTATTTTTGTAACTTCCACGTTCCTTGTTGAATTTTTGTAGCTTGAAAAGTCGATGGAATTTCTATCTGAAGTCGAGTGTATAAAGTAAGTCATTAAGAATAAGTCGTTATATTCTTAAGTCAATAGCTTTAATATTTACAGTATCTTCCACTTAAATGTAATTATTATAAATACAGTTATAGCAATAGTTCCCATCTGCCACAATACCTCAGTAAATATAACTATCATATATACTTGTAATTTAAGTATAGCAGATTATCCCTTACAACAGTATTTTTTCAGTTTTAAACGTTGTTATTCAGATTCAGTTGTCAAACCATGTCACAAATTTACATCCACTGAATCAGTACCTAAGAATGTACATACGAGTAAAACTTACGAACCAAATATTTTATAAACTCAACAGAATAATATCTAGGTACTAGTCACATGTAAAATATCCAAAAAACTACTTCATCACTTTACTTTTTCATTTATGAATCGCTGTTTTTCAAATAAATGTTCCAGTTCCATATTTATACTCAGATTATCTATAAAAATAATATTTTCTAAGTCGTTCTATGTGATTGTTACCTTATAAATATTCACAAATCTGCTAATCCCTTTATACTAGTTACATAAATCATAGTTCCGTAACTCAAAGTGCACTTACGTCTTTTATATAAGAAGTATTATAACTACGTAGTTCATCCGCCTCTCTGGTCGAGCAATGTTCGTTGATAGCCAGTTTTTTGCAGTAACTATATTAAAAAGTATTTACAATATACCCAAATATGACAAACAATATATTGCTATAAGTAACTTTTTATCTACAGATGGAAGTAAGGCAGTGGCCCAATTCGGCGGGAGGCGACTGGGACGCGTCTTGTTTGTTAGTCTTAGGATGCGCCTGCGCTATTCAATGCCGTATTGCATTCAAAATATCGCCCAGGCCACCGCCGCCCAGTCACTTCCAGCTGAATTGCTCCACTGTTACTTGTTATGCTTGGGTGAAACATTTTATACACAGAAATATTTTTTTATGAAAACAATTTATATGTCAATGTTAATTAAGTGGCAATTCTAATTTTAACTGCACTATATTTTTGCTGACACGATTAGGTTAGGTTTTTTCTTTTTTTTCGTAATTTAATGTATGCACGATCTGCGTTTTTATTAGTATCGATTTTTTTTCTTTTCTTTTTTAAGGTTTTCTCGTCTTAAGTGATACGTACCCTCGATTCATTATGAAAACATACACATTTTATTAATTTATTGTATTTTTATAGTAAACAAACGTTAAAATCGAGCGTATGTGACATTTACGGCCGTTTTATATGCCTATCTAATATTGTGTTAATATTATGTGAAAGTTATAGTTTGCCATCGTTGTCAAAGAGGAAAAATATGTTTTAAATACATTTAGTTAATGAGTTTTGTTATACTTTTAATGTTCGGAACAGAGGGATAGGGTTGTAAAAAATGTTTAATAGTATTGTGTATCGATGAATAAGGATAGATGTGGGGGGACCGTACGTAAGCGGCCCTATAGAATGTTAGGGCTCCTCTTGAAATTGTTGTAAGTTTAACATCTTCAGTCAAGACACTTAAAGTACTATTGTTGTAGATTGTATGAAAGTCGACTATAACGAATTTGAAGTGTTTCATAATCATTGAAATCGTGAAATTGATACTTTGAAAAAATACAGTTTCACACTTCGCCAAATTATTCATTGTAAGATATACATACCGATATATATAGGTTCCATTAAAACTTCATTGAAACAATTTCACCGTTTTATACGTTCGATTATAACAAATTTTATTCTACACTATAAACAAACATATTTTATTGAAATAAATTTATACAAAACCAATTTTACCCGCCAATTTCACGTATTAGATTTTGACAGAAAGGTTACGTTCAGAAATATAGCATGGTCTCAACTATAATCACAAATACTAAACTTATTTTTTATTGCAGATTATTTTTATTGTTTTCTTTTTTTCACGATTTCAGTGATGATGTTATGGAAGTGTCTTTACTTGTTTTGATGTTGTTGATATATGTGATTAAGGAATCAACTCGGGTTGCGTAGTAAGTACATATCAAAAGTCGGGTGAACTAGTACTCTAAGTATCTTTGAATCTGACATGCAGTGATTTATAATTACTTGCAAATGGGTTGTTTTAAGCGGTCCTTAAGGTTCCATTCGAAATCTGCGTTTTGAATTGTCATGGGAAATAATATAACAGTTGGATGTAATAAAAGTATAAAAATTAATAAACTCGCAGTGATTCCATTGATATTGTGTTTTTATTTATTTCTATTCCCACTATCCTGTGTTTATTTGAACAGGCTTTTAATGAAATACAGGTAAATATTATCAATTTATCATATACCTAAGCGGCATACTATGAATTATATTTTCTATGAGTTAATTTACATTAAGCATTCTTTATAATTATTATTTTTTCATCATAATCGTTTCAACTGTTTCATTAATTTTTATTTTATTTTAATGTAGAAGTATCCTATTGTATATTATTAGATATATTATAACAAATACGAAGATACCAGCAATGCAAACAGATGACAGTGTAAGTTAAGAATGTAATAGCGAAGCTTTAGCAATCTGCACGTAAGATTTATTTAATTTTCAGTTGAAAATTATTATTTTATTTTAAATTAAATAAATATTTAAGACTACCAGAAAACGGTTAAAGATAAATGGCCTGATTTAGATCCATACACGCAAACTGATTATGCAAATCATCAGGTGGTTCTGGTACTGATTTTGCAAAATATATAACTTTATGTGGTTCTATTATTCATATATTTATATTACTATAAAAATAAAGCGTTGTACACCATCATAAATTTATAAATTACAATGCCATCTATGCGTTATGTTGCTAAATAGTACGACATCCACTTAAGTGCTGCCGTTTTATACAGGCAGCAGAACGCATACAAATAATCCTATTTTGTCGTATTTTTTGCAAGTGATATATGAACTTTTGTCTGATTATATATGAGACAAAATCATTTAGTAAAAAGTAATATTATTATTAGTCTTACTTTCTATGACATGCAATAAACATTTTAATTTGCTATTTAAAATATAAACTTCCGAACGATACCTGTAATGCCAACATTGACAGCAAATATGTCATGTGTCAAATAATAATGGCTGTCAAATGGTATTTGAATTGAAATCAACAATGGCACGTGTGTATTTATAGTTTTTTCCACTATATTTTCGCAGTATTAAGAATAATGGACGCATACGATATTTTTAAAAAACTAACTAAAGGACTAAAATTCAAGGATAAAGTTTTAGGCATTAAAAACAATGTAAGTATGCAGTTCTAACCTATATGATACAAGAATATTAAGAAAAACATTGGAAAGAAATGATAATTATTTGCTCGTTCAGCCTTTAACAAATCAGTATGCTGTCTTATTATTTTATAAGCGTCAACTGCCTCATGGACAACTGTAATAAACCCCAGATAAGATTAAATTCTCATCTGAAATTGCTCACAAATGCGCCGGTATCCCTGAGGGCTAAGCTGTAATGCCTCGTGAAAGTATGTGTCCCTTACCAAACACTTCAAACCAGAATACAGCGGCTCTTAACACTTGTAATTAAGTGTGGAGGTGGTGCTACCAGAGTCCCACCATGGAGGACTCTACCATCTTTAAACTTCAATGTCTTCGACTACTAGGTACTTTATAAGACAGTATGGCAATGGTATTAACATCAATAACATGTAATTTTTGTGGTAAATGGTTATTCTATTTACAGGAGCTAACCCCAAAAGTAAAGAAAGAGACAGAAGTAAAAACAGATATTAAAACAGAGGACATAAAAGGGGAGGCTGAGGCTAATGTATTGTCTCACTCAGAATCTGAAGTAGAGAGTGGGACAGATAATGAGCTACAGTTAGTAGAAGGCGTCAAAGTTGGAGAGAAGAAAAAAAAGAAGAATAAAGAAAAACCAGAGGACTTAAAAAAGAAACTTGAATTAGAGGAGGTAATTTACACTGTAAATTTAAAAATTAATTGGTTTTTCAAATTTTTATATACTTTATATTCATCGATCATGTAAAAAATCATCGATCAACCACCCATAGACATGATCAGTGATGTGTTATCAATCCTGAGGACTGAGATTGTCAACCTGAAGACATCATTATATATTAGTTAGCTGGAACCCACATCCTTAGCATTAGGTCGACTGCTCTGTTTATTTTCTACTTCAATGTTATAAAAAAGAAATATTTAAATAACATTTTAGACTAACGCTAATTTTAGTCCGCTCTGTATATAGAAACGAGTCGCGTCGCAACAAGAAATCGTAGATATTAGCGGGACGAAGACGGCGCGGTACACCCCCGGCACCCTCCGCTGTCCGCTCTCGCCCATAGCTGCGTTAATGTGCCCTTACCATTGCTACGGAGTTGCTTGTAGTTGTGTTCGCCCACATTGGCTCTTGACTACACCTGTAACAACTTAAGAGCGGATTAGAAGTTTGGTGCAGACTGTAGAAAATGTGAAACTTACTTGAATAAACATTGTAATCACAAACCACATATATAAAATAACACATACTTATCTTGTTCTCTCTCTATCCAGCAAAATCGTTTCCGCAACGAACATGGCATTAAAGCAGTGGGCCGGCACATACCCAGCGCTCTGAAGGACTTCTCCGACCTGGTCGCCAGGTACAATGTGCCCCAGGCTTTAGTTGACACTGTGAGAGAGTGTGGGTATGATGAACCCACACCAGTGCAACGGCAAGCTTTGCCTTGCATGTTGGAGGTATGTTGAATCTAATTTATGTTTTTGTATTAACTAGCATTACATACTGTAATTGACATCTAATTTGCATGGCCAAAGGGGGCGAAACTGAAAGTCAGTAAAGAAACTCGTCTTCACAACCTTAAAAGGGCTCAACTGTACTCAATGTTTCAATGGCATTTAGTGCATGGAAGTTTGGATCAGTGGCCAAGGATTTGCATAAGCAGGCCTAAATAATACCTACAAACAACTAAACTTTAAGGTTATATAATTGTCTTGTCGGAAATAAAAGATGTCATGTACATCTGTACCATTACATTATAGTTTAAAAAAATATTACACCCAATCATATTATTGCAACACACATGCTCAAGAACGGTTAGTATGTCATACAATAATTTCAGTATAGTGAAAATAGACAATGCTATGTATATTACAAGTTATAATTTTACTATTTATATAGAGTTATCATACATTTTCACAGGACCGTCAAATCTTTGCCTGTGCACCGACCGGCTCAGGCAAGACAGCGGCTTTCCTGCTCCCTCTGCTACACTCTCTGGGTGCTCCGCAAGGCGGACCCAGAGCCCTGATTCTCTGCCCCACGCGGGAACTGGCGCACCAGATATACAGGGAGGCGTTGCGGCTCAGTGCCTCAACGCAACTCCGGTGTACAGTCGTTAGGAACATCAAGGAAAGCAAAGTGAAGGAGCGGGAGTCTACTATTAAGAAAAGTGGTATGTTAATTAGTAACCTCATTATATTTTATGAATGTGCTACACAGTGCAGATTGATAGATTATGTATATCCACATGAAGTTTACATAGAACACTAAGATATTTATGTTTTCTCAAAATATTATAGTGTACATAATTATAGTTATTATTTCGAATTTCGAAGTCATAGGAATAAATTTTATAGCTTTCTTTGTATGTCTAGAATTACTGTATATCATCATAACAGCTGGACAACTGATAGAACTTTACAAAGAATAATAGTTTATTTTTACACTCGAAATATTTTTTCAGATATTGTGATCAGCACGCCTAACCGCCTGTGCTATCTGCTCAACCGTGATGATGTCAAGATTAGTTTAGATAAGTAAGTAACTACTTAATTGTAGTGCCCCTTGGTAAGAAGCCTTATGTGCTATTTTTACAAAGCTCTTATTTAACTTGTCTCGTTTAAATGTATGTATGTGAGGGTTAAATCCTCCGAGTTTTAAGTCAGTTAACCTCAGCTGAATAACCTGTACTTTTAGAAACACTTTTGGTTCGGATAATGCAAAATTAGCATTGTGACGTCATTCTAAATCCAATATGCCACTCCTAGATGGCGGACGCATTATTTTTTATGCACCCCTATAAAGTGTTTTCTGAGAAGAATATGAATAACAAAACCCCATTAAATAGGATCAGTACTTTTGAGGGTATTTTAACCACATAGAGCGCGTATTCTAGCGCCGCGCTAGGGCGTTAGCGCTAGAAGTGAATCCTGACGCCGCTGAGTTGTATTATACTGAGTTACTATAGTCCGATTCATAATTAGGTGTCCAAAATGTAAACAAAGGTGTTGACCTACCAAGAAAATATATTTAAAATGGTAGTTTCTTATTTTTGACAATATGAAATTAATACAACGATAATAAAATAATAATCTAAATAAATTAAAAACAATTCACATTTTCCAATATTTATATTAACTTAATTTTGTTCCATACAGTAATAATCATAAAAAAAGGTTTATGGTAGAAAATTAAAATGTGATAATGGTAACACAATCAGAATCCAAAACATTTCTTGTGCAGTCATTTTTAAGTTTCGTAGCTGATATTATTCATTTTCGTGATTGTGATCAAACTCAATATTTATTAGTTTTTATAGCGCGTATGTTAAATTGTGTATAGTTGTTAAAGTTTTCGTTTTTTGTTGAATTTGTTAAAGGTTTTGTGTCTTTTTAATTTTGACAGTGTAATTTCTTTGTTTACATTTTGGACATCTAATTATGATTCAGACTGTAGTCAGCGGTCACACAGAGCGCGTACGCGTATGCGCGTTCTCGTACGCGTGCACGTACTTTTTCCCATACATTGACGCTTGTACGCAAATCTGTAAAAAAATACAACGTCCGGTGACAAGAACGCCGAGCGCCGCGACAAGCGTACGAGTACGCGTTTTGTGACCGCTCAGTAGTAACTCAGTTTGCTATTTAGCATTAAGTCCGCCTTTTGTACCACATTGTTTTTAACATGGTCAATAAAGAGTAAATAAATAAAAATAAAAACACGACTAGCTGTCGCCTAGCGCGGCGCTAAAATACGCGTTCCGTTTGGCCGGGTCTTTAGAGAAAGTAACAGACATACATACAAACATACACGCACACAGCAGTTGAATACAGAATCTCATCTTGTGAACTCGCTAAAAATCTTGGTTTTAAAATTTTTTCTTAATATACATTTGTTTATTTGCTTTATTTTTCTTTTGTGTTTATGCCTTCCTCATCAGAGTACGATGGCTAGTCATCGACGAGGCGGACAAGCTATTCGAAGGCTCCGAGGACGAGGGTTCAACGTTCAGGCAGCAGCTCGGCGTGGTGATGGCTGCTTGCAGCGGTAGACGCCTGATCGCGATGTTCAGCGCCACGCACACACCTGTGGTCGCGAAGTGGTGCCGGCATAATATGCGGGGGCTTATTAATATTACAGTGGGGCAGAGGTGAGTCATACATTTTGATAAGTAAACTTCAGCTGTGATAGCCTAGTGGTTAAGAAACGCGGCCTCTCGATCGAGAGGTCCGAGGTTCAAATCCTAGGCACGCACCTCTGATTTTCAAATTTATGTGCGTACTCAAACGGTAAAGGAAAACATCGTGAGGAAACCTGCATACCTGAGAGATTTATAAAAAAAAATCGGTTGTCTGTAAAGTCGGTTTACTGACGATAGTTGAACGTGACAACGTCATATGAAAATACTGATGGAATGGTTGCATTTTTCAAAAGAAATTTGTAAAATAATAATTAATTAATTAATTAATTTTAAACTAATAATTTACTTAACACTATCAACATTTATCAATAGTATGACATAACCTATAAACTCAGTTTCTCAACTTTTGTGTCAATCTAACAATTAATCAATCAATCATAGTTTACGATAATGAAATATCAGTGTACAATTATTTACCTTTATTGTTGTAGTTGTTGTAAATGATAAATGACGAATCTAAGCACTCCATATTTTCACTACAGACACAGCTGACGATACTTTAACCACACGTGTGAACTTGTATTGTGACGCTTTCTTGTTTTTCCAACGCCAAGAACGTTCGAGAAAGACAAAGACAGAGACACAAGCATGCACCGATTCAATGCGCCTAATTCTCTAGTGCTGCGCGCGCGGCAGACCGATCATAGTTGAGTGGGAGAGAGACGCAAGGCATTCGGCGGGCCTCTCTCTCGTTCGGTGACTCATCGTAACGTTACCGGGCGTTACACTTTTTCATAAGTGACTCCCAGCCGCAACCTAATTTAAGACGTTGTCACGTCAAAAAAATCTCAAAGGTATGTGAAGTCTACCAATACGCACTAGGCCAGCGCGGTGGACTATGGCCTAATCCTTCTCACTCTGAGAGGAGACCCGTGCCCAGCAGTGGGACAGCAATGGGTTGATGATGATGATGATGATGAAGTTAACTTCAGTAGCACCATGGGAACAGATGATCACTATATCTATACTAATATTATAAAGAGGAAAACTTTGTTTGTTTGTTTAATTGTAATGAATAGGCTCAAAAACTACTGGACCGATTTTAAAAATTCTTTCACCATACGAAAGCTACATTATCCACGAGTAACATAGGCTATATTTTATATGAAATATATTTGATAAATAGATTTTGAGGCGGTACCAAGTTTGCCGGGTCAGCTAGTATGTAATATAAGTCGGCTGACTATCCATCACCCTATTACAAACGCAAAGATTGATTCATGCTAGAAATAGACGTAGCTGTGATACCTCTCCGCTAAAACCATCCTTTTTTACTTTTCTAAAGTACAATGCATAGTAATGGGTTGACTCAGTAGAATATTTTGACCCAAAATATCATTTTCTATAACATATTAGCTTAGTAAAGTATTACTCCCTCCCTACGCGGTGGGTGGGACCGAGCGATAACCGCGTAAGTCGAATTCGTAAGTCAGGGTAGGATGTCGCACATAACTGACATCGTAAGGTATAATTTCGCATATAACTATGTGCTACTCCGCGCAACAAATGCGAACGTTTACATTAATTGAGCAATGGTGTGGGAGCAGTAGTCGGTCCTTGCATGTCGCTGAAACAAAAAACGAATCGACGAGATTTTAAAATCGCGTAACCCCGGGTTAGCGTAAATCGGGGTAGCGTAGATCGAGGTGTTACTGTATAATAAATCGTGTTTGAAATCTTGACAAAATAATTAAATACATTCCAGGAACGCTGCAACACACCTAGTGGAGCAGGAGCTGATGTACTGTGGGAATGAGAATGGGAAACTGGTGGCTTTCAGACAACTCGTGCAGAACGGACTCAAACCACCCGTCCTAGGTATAAAACCTTGTCCCTGTTGTTTCGGGAATAGAATAGGGCTACGGTATCCCCTGCCTGTCGTAAGAGGCGACTAAAAGGGGGCTTCCGGGGTTGCGGGCGGCAAGAGTGGGAGCTCGAACCGTCCAGAAAGCGACCCCGGGAAGGACAACGGTATGTGCGGTCGCATACCGTCGTAAACACCAGATGGTGTGGGAGGAGCCAAAAGTGCTCCCCCAGGGCAGAGCCCGATCGAGGCATTGCGCTTGGAGGACTCCGGTTGTGTTCCCTCGGAGATCCCGGAGTTCTCCAACAAGCGTTGAGGACGGCCACCGGGGGGGGTTTTAGTGCGGTAAAAGTCCCACATAACCCGGCGTCGCTCCCACGTCGTCGGGTACCTTTTGAAGGTTTCCCCCTCGTAAACAAAAAAAAAAGGTATAAAACCTTAGCTTCAATGATGTGTTTTCTATTTTGCATCTGGATTTTAAAGATAATTTTTAAAGGGTTTCTTGGGACACATTTCAATAGTCTATAAGTATTAAAAATTATTCCGCAGGGTTCATAGATCCAGTAGTTGACAGTATTTTACTTTTACCAAATTTTACAATGGGTTCGAATTTTCGGATGCCCATAGTTTTATAAATGTAATAAAACAAAAGGTAAGAATTTTTCAGTTGTCACAAAGGTTTTTTTTTATCATTTTCAGTATTCGTGCAAAGTAAGGATCGCGCGAAACAACTGTTCAAGGAGTTGATCTACGACGGCATCAATGTTGACGTCATACACGCAGACAGGACGCAAGCGCAGGTAACACACAATTCATGGACCTTTTAATATATTCCACTAAATAAATCTTACGGAAATAATACTATACTGCATTTTAGAAGGCGATAGAACCAGTGGCGGATTTACCAGCAGGCTGAGTAGGCTTCAGCCTAGGGCGGCAGATTTTTGGGGCGGCAAATTTGGGGACCGAATTTATTTATTTTTTTGCTACCTCATAGAAATCAAAAAGATTTTTGCATGACGGTTTTCTGGTCTTTTGATGCCTTACAGATAGAAGTCTGCAACAAATGTTGCCGATGACTTTGTTTTTTCACTTGTCATTGCATATTCCGAGAGTAGCAGACTTCCATATTCTGTTATTTTATGTGGAATTTTAACGAAACTTTGGATTAAAAAAAAATGTAAGACATGACAATTGTAGAAGCAGGGGCGGCAAAAACTGTACAGCCTAGACCTTAATTTTTTAAAATCCGCCACTGGATAGAACCCTTTGTGGTTCGACTCCGGCGGCACCATCGTCATACCTATTTCTGCCTATTAACAGTAATGTCAAGCGTTGCTGTGTTCTGTTTTCAGGGTGTGGTAAAGGAGATATACTTATCCACGGCGTTAACTTAGTTCTAAGGAGTAGAGGCGCATCTATGGCCGACCTCGGGTAGGAATCTAATCCTATCTGGGGTTGATTAAATGTCCATGGACGGCAGTAGCCACTTACCATCAGGTGGACTGCATGCTCGTCTGCTACTCCTACATTATATAAAAAAAGAAAACAGTTGCTCAAAGCATTTCAACTTAGTCCTTAAGAGCAGCAACTCATGGCTTTGACTGGGATGGGACATTAGGCGTACTGTTATTGTTCGTTCATTGCTCGTTTAATTCTAAATTAACTAACCTGCTGCTACTCCTATATTATAAAAAAAATGTTTGCAGCGTGACAACGTGGTGCGCAGTTTCCGCGTGGGGCGCATCTGGGTGCTGATCTGCACGGAGCTGCTGGGGCGGGGGATGGACTTCCGCGGCGTCAACCTCGTGGTCAACTACGACTTCCCGCCCTCCGCTATCGCTTATATACACAGGTGGGACTTTATGACGTTTCTCAATACTCTAAAGCCTGCTCCACATTCTCGCGAGAACGCAAGAAAAACCCGATTCGTATGGGCTCCACGTTCTCGTTTCTCATGCTTTTCTCGCGAGAATGTGGAGTGGGCTTAATAGTCTACATACTTTTCCGTGGCGTTCCAGCGTAGTGCTCACGCGTCTGTGGCCGACGTGAGGTAAGAATCTATCTGGGGTTGATTACAGGTGCCCATGAGCGGCGTTAGCCACTTACCATCATGGTACCAGGTGGACTGCATGCTCGTCAGCTATTCGTATATTATTATAAAAAATGGCATTTAAAAGCCTTCACCTAAGAAATGTATCATTATTTAATTGGCTTATGCCAAAGTTATCATTTAAAAAGTCTTGAGATTGGCACCAATAAATTTTAGAACATGCAAGTACAAAATTTACATGTTTACCGAATAATCAATTCTAGTTTACATTGTTTATTTAAAATGTTTTAAACTCGTGGTCATCGAATGGATGGCTTTGTACGTTGATTTGCGTAGGTACATTTTTGTCATCTGAAGCATCCAAATTTGTGTATGGATTTCAGAAATCTTCCTAAATAAAAATAAAATGTAAACTTTTACAACATATTGTTGACGATTAGCATAAATAATTATGTTTTTATTTTTTATTTTTAATAACAATTTAATTGGTTTGTAGGATCGGCAGAGCGGGTCGCGCGGGGCAGAAGGGGCGCGCGATAACCTTCTTCACACAAGACGATGTCGTTAATCTCAGAAGGTAGGTAAATATGCACCATAGTGGTTATAAAATTTAATTCTTCTTTTTGCTCTGGATGTCCGCGGTTCGACGTTCAATTATGCGTTCCTTTTGGAAATAATATAGATATTTGAAATTAATAATTATTGCCCTTAATGTTGAAGTTTATAAAGGTCCATAAAAATCTTAATGTTAACTAAAATAATTTGAAGATCAATGATACGCTTGTTCAGACTTTTGACACAAACATTTTTCATACAAGAAATAACAACGCCATCTATTTTAAGACGAAAACTCAAGAGACTCGCGGAGTCTCGGGTTGGCCCTTAAATTAATATTGAAGGGCCAACGCACTGTGGCCATTAGTAACGTTCGTTAGCCAGGTCCTTACGCGATAATTTAAAAATCATTGACTGCACTTAGCCGTGCCGGTGGACTATGAAAGATTAGCGGAAAAGTTTGTAAATTTCATTTGGTATTCCAGCATAGCGGCAGTAATGAAGCAGTCCGGCTGCGAAGTCCCCGCCTACGCTCTACAATTGAAACAGAACACGGCGCGCCGCCGCCGCCGCGGGGCGAAGGCTCCGCGCAGAGATGATATCTCCACTGTGCTGGGGAAACGACCTGATAAGTACGATACTCTTATTCTACCGCATACAAGAAAAAAGTCTAATTCTATATTATTCGTATCGGAATATTTCGAACGATATATTTTAATTCCTATTTTTTTTATTTTTAATTGACAAAATAACACAACAGTTTTTAACAATGCTGTTATTAGACAGAAGTAGGAGTGGCGGTAGTGCCTTCGGAGACGAAACACAGTTGTCAGTATCGGCTGTAATTAATTTTTCACACTTGTGTGAAAACTTCTTGTGAAACTTCTTAGTTTATTTCATATTTTTTGTTTTTTTTTTAGGAGAAAACTAGAAGATGGTCAAGTAACAAAAGATGATGAAAAGAAAGATACTGAAGTAGTGAAAAATGCGAAAAATAAGAAACTTAGGAAAATTCAAAACGGCGATGTCAAAAAAGGCAAAAGTAATGAACAGAAAATGGTAAATAATAAAAAGGGTAAAGCTAAGGAAAAGAAAAAGATTGGGAAAAAAGGCATAGCGGATAAGAAAAAAATAAATAAGAAGCGAAAAAAGAAAGCATTTGTGAAACCTAATGTATGATAACTTAATAATTATATTTCCAAAAAATAAAATACTAAAAAAACTTTTTCTTTTTATAATCCAACATAAAATTTAAAAATTTGTAATATCAGTTATTTTCACAGCTGGTATTATATGTGGAAAAACTGTCACAATAAGGTTTATAACTCACGGAGCGTTTTTCTTTCTAAGTAGCGAATTCATAAATACAGTCTTTAATTGTGAATGTATAAAAATATAGTCCTTAGGTTGGATAGAATTGCCGCATACCGTTCGGTATGGAAACTAACGCCCGGTTATACCCCTAGCTCACCTGCCACCCTTATAATAATAGGACTAAATAATTAGGAGTGGTAATAAAAAACTTTTTAATAACAAAACTCTTTACTCATCTCTGTGGCATGATTTTCCAAAACGCGTACAAAATATACAGTCTTCAATGCAAATTATATACAAAAATAGCGATTTCACAACATACACAAATTTTCATACATTTTTAACAGCTACATTTACAAGCTTAGCTTTGGGCCAACAAGAATTTATGGCACTAATTTACATGACTAATATTATTTTGATTTTGATAATAAATATACAGCAGAAGCCTCAAAATTTACGATTTTTCATTTTGTATATTTTATAAAAATAAATCTATTATCTATAATATTGATCCTTAATTAATTATATAATTATTAAGCCTCTTTGCTTTTACAGTTTTCCGTAAATCTTATAATTAAAGTTATTTAAGGCCTCACGATTTGTTATTTCCAAATTTGAAACATAAAAATAACAAAAAGTGAAGGTAGTTTTTGGCTTATTATTTAATTAAATCTACAAAATAGTCCTGTTTTACTCTAATCTATTGTATTATGTGCTACCCCAGTCTTCTCCGACTAAACTAAAAGAAAAGAAATTATGAAGATATTTATATTAGTTACCCATTTCTTTGTGAGACTTAGAAATACATTTTTAGGACAAATTTTGGAAATTCCGTCCGTAATTTCAAGTCCGAAGACTATCTTAAACATAACACCTTATATATACACAGATATACACAGTTACCTTATACACCTTAGATATACACAGTTTAAGCATTTTAGCTGTGCTCCTAGCTTTACATGCTGTCTTGTGCTAACATTCATATAGAAAGGAACAGATCCATGGACTACTAAGTAATGATGTCAAAGAGATTATATATAGAGCTATAGAGTGGACTTTGAAATGTTTATATAAACGTATCATCACACTTCAGATTGACACAATCTCGTATTAATCAACGATTGAAATATGACAGATCGACTTACTATTTTTTTATAATAATCTATAATCAACTCCAGATAGGATTAGATATTCCTACCTGAGGTCGGCCACCGATGCGGCGCTACCCCTGAGGACTAAGCTGGAACACCTCGGACAAGTATGTCCCTTCAAACCACAACACAGAAGCGCTTAATACTGCTGTTATAAGGTAGAAATAGGTGTGGCGGTGGTGCCGCCGAAGTCGAACCACAAAGGGTTCTACCAGCTTCTTCTACCGATTGTACTAACGTAGATAACACTTCCTGCCCAATCCAATCTATTGCTATATATAAATGTCTTTGCAGTGTCTTTAAAATCAGAAAAACACCAAATATGAATGAATCATTCACACAACCAATCACAAGGGAGACGAGGCATCTTATTCGCGGGCCAGGGCAGGTAGCCCGCGGTCTTGAACACCCAGTAGTCGTACGAGACCTTGCTGATGAGGAGCACGAGGATGAGCACCTCCAAGCCAATGATGTAGTAGATGTAGTCGGTCCAGTCGCGAGGTGTGTGGCACACCTTAAACTCCACCAGGTCGACCACGGCACCCATGTTGTCCTGGCACTCGAGATTCTTGTAATCGGGGATGTTTTTGAAGTTTTCTAGCAGCCACGGCTGGAATAAGACAAGTTGTCAGTTACAAGAGCATATTTTTTGTAGGAAGCTCGTCTCTAAATGTATGCTTATTTAATACGGGAAAGGCAGATAAGAGGACAATTAAGAGAAAGACGACTATTCATGCGTCTGGGTAATAAAATTGAGATAAAATTAACGGTTTATGACTACGGCTATATCATTAATTAATTAATTAGAATTGTGGCTATATCCTGCAAATCGTCAGTAGATGGCGCCACACAATGCCGGATTAAGGAATAAAAGTTTTCTGAACAACTTGGTAAAAGCTCTGAATTGCGATCTCGTGGGAAAACTCTTTTGAACGTAATATTATTGCAAATAAGAAATCAGAATCTAAATGTACTTAGGGTTCGAGAATGAAACTCCAGAATCTAACAATAATTCTTAATATTATAGATTACCTTTAAAACTTTCTCAGTGTTGCAATCACAGTGTATGAAGTTGCCGGCGATGGAAAACGTGGTGTAGGGGCCCGTCGTGTCGAACTTGTTCGATAACACGTACGTGTGGATCTAAAATTATAAGGAGAATAATATATTTCTCATATTTCTAACTACCGTAAAAACAGTAATAATCTAGTAATATAAAATATTTTTCTTCCCATAACTATCTCAAATGGTAATAAGGCTATATTGCGTATTGCAATTCCGCAAAGTTTGTTACAATTGTGTGGGAAATCTACTAATTCAAACTTGAACAGATTAGTGCTACAGCGCCGAAGTCGGACTGTAAAGAGGTGTCAAGATACGAGGGATGAATCCATTCCTATCCTGTATCATTGCATGTTCTTTGAACTATTCGTTTACTAGATTACTGACTAACAATCACTATTTTTTTCCTAAAACGACACATTACCGTGTCCCCGAAATTCAGATTCTTCAGGATACAAAAAACATATATTTTATTCACGACATATATTTTAAGGCCGGCGATGCATTGACGACTCCTCTGGTGTTGCATAGGCGATGGTAACTGCTTTCCACTAGGTACAAAAACATACAAAAATACATAAAATATAAAAATACATATAAAAATATACATATCACAAAACTCACAGTCTTAAGCTTGTTGTGGCTGATGGAGAAGAGCATGAAGTTGTCGATGAACTTGGTGCCCTCCAGCTCCACGATGTTGGCGATGTCGTTGTAGTCCACGATCAGCTGCCGCAGGTGCTCGTAGCTGGGGTCGTCGCCTACCGCTTGCAACGATGTTATCTACACAAAATAAAACTTATTGAGCCTTGATTTCATACAATAATCTTATGTTGCTGGTACTACATTCTACGTCCAGAAACGTAACGAACTGCGTATAGAACAAAGGATTTATCTACACTTTGTAGAGAGACTAGGGTTCGATCGAAAAGGGTTTGACCAGATCTACTTACGTTTCGCTGAAAAGTTGTCGATACTTACTGACTTATGTGGCGATCTTAGCCTTCAAGAGCAGCAAAACATTTGTAATCGGCTATAGATATAAAATATTTTATAACAAATTCACCATATCCTATGATGGTCTGCACGCTCGTCTGCTATTTCAAACTAATGAGCAAGTTAGTGCAACTCACGTTATTGTACGACACGTTCAGCTTGACGGTGTTAGTGGGCAGGTTGGTGGGCATCTCGCGCAGGCGGCGGCGCGAGCAGTCCACGGCGACCAGGTTGGTGACCTCGTCGCCGAGCAGCTCCAGCCGGTCCGGCACACGTGCAGGTCACGTGCCTATGCAACTCACGTTATTGTACGACACGTTCAGCTTGACGGTGTTAGTGGGCAGGTTGGTGGGCATCTCGCGCAGGCGGCGGCGCGAGCAGTCCACGGCGACCAGGTTGGTGACCTCGTCGCCGAGCAGCTCCAGCCGGTCCGGCACACGTGCAGGTCACGTGCCTATGCAACTCACGTTATTGTACGACACGTTCAGCTTGACGGTGTTAGTGGGCAGGTTGGTGGGCATCTCGCGCAGGCGGCGGCGCGAGCAGTCCACGGCGACCAGGTTGGTGACCTCGTCGCCGAGCAGCTCCAGCCGGTCCGGCACGCACGTGCAGTTCACGTTCGACGGCTTTATGTTGCGGCAGCTCGCGTTCAACTGCAGATGTAGAAAAATAATCGTTTTTTGTCAATCGATATTTTTTAAGTTGTCAAATTTCAGGAGCTTTTGTTCGCCGATTTTAAATTTAATTTTAAAAATCGATTATTATTAGATTATTTGTACAATAACCGATTGATTAATAAATCGATTCATTTTGATAAAATAAAAAGTCGAAGTGAATCGTGTTTTTTTACTCGGTCTCACAAACCCATAAATGAACCTGAATGATCGTGGTTCGACTACGATGGCACCGCCATCACACCTATTTGTGTTTTGAAGTTCCTATTTCTGAAGTGTAGTTGTGTTCTGGTTTGAAGGATATAAATTGAATCTTCAACATCAGAAATAAATCTATTCTTATCTACGGTTCATAACAGATGTCGATTAGTGACAATTACCTTAAAATCAAGTAGACTGCATACTCGTATGCTACTTCTACATTATTATAAAAAAATAAGGTATGTATGTAAAATTAAGTCTTACCTCCTTCTGGACTCGAAGGTGGTCAATCTGCACGATCTTGACGTCCTTGAACCAGTTGAAGAGCAGGTCGAGCGCGCAGAATGTCTTCTCGTAGTTGATGAAGTACACCAGAGGACTGTTGTTGGTCTCCATCGCGCGTTGGAAGTGCTTGCAGGGCATGTAATTGTTGCCTGGAAAGTTGAAATAAGTGTCAATGTACCTTACTGATTACTTTGAAAGGTACAACTAGTATGAGTCGATTGGGGAGTTACCGTTACACCTATCTACATGTTAGTCCTTAGGAGTAGCAACGCATCTGTGATCGGCTTCAAGTAGAGATTAGAATCCCTATTATATACAGGGTGAATTTTCCAATCCAATGATAATCCAAAATGTACTTTTGAAGACCTCCTTATAACATCAGCTAACTGCCAGACTCCCGTCAAAATTGATTGAGCCGTTTCCGAGAGGATCCAACAGACAGAAAGACAAAAATCATACGCTTTAGTAAAAAACATTTGACATTACATTGACAAGAACAGACACTTAATTTTTTTTGTATGGAGTATATGTACAAGATAAGATAAGTCACCTGATAGATCCACGGAGATCTTCCGATTACTCTGCACTAAACTCAGCGGGAACTCGGTCAGGTTGTTAGCAGAGGCGTCCAGGATGGTGAGGTTGTAGAGGTACGCGAAGGGCCGCTGGATGGACGGCTGCGCGCTGCTCAGGTTGTTGTTGGAGATGTTCAGACACGCCACCGACGAGTGCTTCGGGAACTGTCCTGGAAGCGACAACAGGAGTATTCATGAGAGGAACTATTGGTAATCTGTTGTTCACCGCGCTATTTACCCGAGTGTGGAAGATTAAAGTTTTTCGAACGTTTGTATGAATGTTTGTATGACTGTATGTCTCATATTTGGACAACTAGAATGGGTTATAATATAAGTATTAGAGTCGTCTAAATTGTCGGAGTAATAGAAATAACATAAGCTAAATCACTTTTTTCGAATGAATTATTTTTAAACAGTTGGTTTGTTTTTTAATATTTAAACTACTTTGGACTACCTAATCCATACAAATGAACGTAACACTTAAGTATATTATACCGAATACCAGAAAATAGTAAGGATTATCAAAAACCGTCTCTTTAACCGTGCTTTGTCTGTCAATCAGTATTACAGTTTTAATCGCAATAAATGCACTGTGCATTTTTCCGAGTATATCGTATGCCATACTTACTGCTTCCATTAGTACTTCCCTCTTCATCTACATCCTTGGCTTTAGCATGTAGAAAAATATACAAGAATTAAAAAAGATAATTTGATTTTGCCAGAACTGTGAACTTAAGTTTTTCTATTTTAAGATAATTTTAATGTCACCTGCTTTATTATCGGATAACAATGATGATGATTATTACGATGATATCAATGGTGATGATGATAAAGACGGTACTAACATTGGCGATGATGATGACGACAGTGCCGGTGTAGATAATGGTTACGATAACAATTGTGATGATGTTAATTCAAACGGTGCCAGTGATGACTATAACGATGGGGGCGACAATCACAGTGAAGACATCAACAACTTTTATGATGATATAAGCAGTGGCAATAATGACAATAGTGGCAATAATGACAATGATCAGAGCATAAAATCCTTTCCATGAACTGACCAACAATCTTGCCGATGCTGCCGTCGGTGAGCGCCATGGAGACGAGCCGGCGGAAGGTGCTCTGCGAGA
This sequence comes from Epargyreus clarus, assembly GCF_041222505.1. Lineage (NCBI taxonomy): Eukaryota > Metazoa > Arthropoda > Insecta > Lepidoptera > Hesperiidae > Epargyreus > Epargyreus clarus. The sequence continues at coordinate 15,050,698 of NW_027332212.1, forward strand.
CGTCCAGCTCGTCGATACTCGCGTTCAGCACGTGGAGGTTCGTCGTGTTTTGTGTCACTGGAAATGGAACAGATTAGTTTTAGTTGAAGTAAAGTGATGAGAGAAAACAAGTAAGCTACGATGTTAAATGACCATTGCAAGTATTGCAGCGTAAAATTAAAATACAAATTGAGTATATACAACAGCAACTTACTCCTTAACACAAGATATTTAGCTTTCTTATAATATAGGAGTAGCAGACGAGCATAGCTGGGCACCGTTAATCAAATAGTTAACTTCGTTAATCGTTAATCCGCTACAAAAAAAGTTAGCTTCGTTAAGCGTTAAAGCGTTACATTTCGGAAGAATTAACGCAAGTTAACGTTAATCGTTAATCCGTTAATATGTGTAAAATTGCATTTTTATATCGTTGCGTTAGTGAACTTATACAACTTGTTGGTTTAGGTTCTGGAAGTTAACAGGTTAGGAATAAAACAAAATACTTGTATAATTCAAATGTGTAATTTAATCGTCGGGCATAAGGTGCATATTCCCCTTCATGAACATTAACGTGTTGAAGTTCTCGTCTGAAAGCGATCAGTAACGCGCCTCCCGGCACTTGTCATTCGTTTCATACTTATCTGAACCTGTTTTTCGCGCCGCGCCGCGGTGCCGTGCGGTAAATAGTAGGCATTAGATTAACGATTAACGGGCTTCTGCATATTAACGGAAGTTAACGTGTCCGTTAACATTTTTAAAAGTTAACTTAAAAGTTAATTCGTTAATCAAAATGTTAACTTAGTTAATTAACGATTAACGGATTAACGAGTTAATGCCCAGCTATGCAGACGAGCATGCAGTCTACCTGATGGTAAATGCTACTGCCGCCAATGGACTCTGTAATCAACCTCAGATAATATAGATGCCTACCTGAGGTCGGCCACAGATGCGCCACTACCTAAGGACTAAGCTGGAATGTTTCGGAAAAGTATGTCGTCGAACGTTAGTGAGTTCTACCACTTTCAAACTTCACAGAACCAATCCTTTCCTCCCCCCTACCCTCTACCCTCCTTAACATTCAAAAAGTAAAATTTCTTCCTCGGACTTTTGCATGCTAAGGACCTAAAAATAGACCAATATATGAAGTAATTATATAATGACATTAATTAATGACACACTCATAAGTCATACACATATATCATACACAATAATATACCCATAGATATCAGAGATATATTATCCTACTGACTAGTATATCTATGAATATAACAGTGTGAGGAAACCAGCGTAATATTTATGTTAAAACATCTTACTTACTATTATTAACAACAAAACAGATCTGTTCAATTGTAACAATGCAGTCCATTTACACCCACCACACAACAATAAAGTTAGTCGCGAGGTATCATAAAATCTATTTATATACTCTACAAAAAACAGTACATATAAATGAGTTCCTTGTATCAAAGCGATCAATTTGCGAGTATTTTATTTATTTATGATTAGAAGGTGCCGAAAATAAATAGGCTTTATATTAGAAACTGTAAAAGAGCACGCGTCGAACTGATGGTTAGGTTAGGTAAGTGCAACTACCGCTAATGGTCATCTACAGTAAATCTCAGATAGGATAGGAGGTCCTAACCGAGGTTGGTACCAGATATACCTATTGTTTTACCACCTTTAAGGACTAAGTTGGAACGCCTGGTACAATTATTATTCCTTTATCATATCCTTCAAACAGCACACAGCTTCACAGCAGCATTTAAAATATATGAGACGTTGATTTCTCCTAAGTAATAAAAAAAAGTAAAAGGTTTTACTATCATCATCATCGGGTCATCAACATTGACTTTAATTTCTTGAATCTGTCTGTCTACAACAGTACCTCCCATCGTTTACAGTTGTAGATGGAACAAGATAATACTCCCCAAGGCCGTGTCTTATAAGTCTATATATAGCTTAACGAATGCTATATAGAATTACAATTAAAAGTCATGAAAGAGACCAATAATAACGTTATAAGGCATCCAACAATACAGCAATAAACTCTCATTATTGCCAAAAGCGTTGTTAATTATTATATTTAAGACCAAAAACAAATATTCTGAAACTCGTTTATTATTGGAAAACCACTACAAAACGACACAGCTAATTTTATTATTTTTATTGTGGAACATTTAGAATGAAAGTATTTACTAGTTCTTTAAAATTATTTATCTAGTTTCATTAAAATTATTTATTTAGTTTATCCTTATTGAGTAGGTGTAAAATACTAAGTGCATACATTATACTTTATTTCAAGATTTTAAATGCTCATTCTTTACAAGCAGTATAAGTACCTAGATGATCTTATGAGTAGGTGTATAAATAATTATTTTTGCTAAACTTCCTCATAAGATTAATGACTGGCATATCAAATAAGATCCATCTCCACACCTGAAGCGGGCATTGTCAACTTCTAAAGAACACGGTTATCTTAATATGTATATAAAAATGAATGTTTGTCTGTATGTCGTAAACTCATTTGATCATGTGTTGATCTTTAGCAAAGTAGTTGTGCAGGAGCCCACGAAGGTTTCTGAGTTGGTACGACCAATTTTGAACAGATGGCGCCACCATATAGCTTCCCTATACCTTTATAGCGGATTTAATTTTCACGCTGTCAAAAAAGTCAAAAATTAATACTACTGAACCTTTTCCACAAAAATAAGTAGTTTTCAAACACGTTAACTGTTTGTTATTAATTACTTGCACAAGTGTCAATTATCTAATAATAACCAGTATTTTATGGTCATCATTTACTAGCAGTAAGTACGTTGTATAATTTCAGAATTATGTCTAGAATTGTCACAGTTTTATCTACACTGCGCAGTGACATCCACGCATGCCAACAACATCCCGCTATAAATAAATAACCACACAAAGACAGACATCCAAACAGAATTCATGGAAAGATGTCACATGTTTTAACGTAAATTGGGTGACTATCAGGGCCGGATTTAGAGGTCAAGAAGCCTTGGGCAACAAAGGAGTGAAGACCCCCTGGCACAAATTATTTTCCGAATAAAATGAATATTTTTTTCAGTTGAGTTTTTCAATAAATATGTGAAACGCAGGTAAATTCTTCTAGTATTCATGTTTGTACAAAGTACTGTAGATAAAGGTAAAACAGCGAAAAAAAATATCAAAGGAAAAGATTTATATTTTTTTTACTAGTGTTTACTAGTCGGAATTAAAAAAAAATCCGACGTCTCTATTGTGGAGAGCCCTCTTTTGTGGAGGCCCCGGGGCTGCCGCCCCGGTTGCCCTCCCTTAAATCCGGCCCTGGTTACTATATTTGTGTTGTTTGTTATCGAATTTATTACGAGTATAGTAATTTTGGCAATTTCATCATACTTGCCTATACAGGGGGAAATTTTTAATAATACTCTGCATATTATTAATACATCCATAATTATAATTTAATGCAAATATCCGGGTTTAGTTACGGAAATTTCGTTATCAAACTACTTATAACTCTGTGAGATATTCCACGGGCTTTGTTTTTCATTATTCATAATAGAATTGAGCAGAAATATCAAATTTATGTAGACCTACAAATCCGACCCTGCTATCAACTTAAAATTACTTATCGTCATCAACCCATAATTGTGCTACTGTTGGGCACGGGTCTCCTCTCAGAATGAGAAGGATTAGGCTATAGTCCACCGCGCTGGTCAAGTGCGTATTGGTAGACTTCACATAGGTACCTCTGAGATTTTTTATATAAATCTCTCAGATATGCAGGTTTCCTCACGATGAAACGCACATAACTTTGAAAAATCAGAGGTTTCGTGCCTAGGATTTGAACCTCGGACACCGTCGTCCGAGTTTCTGAACCATTGGAACCCTATCACTGCTTTTTTACTTATCGTTTGTTTAAAATGTAAACTCGGAAACGTGCTAAAGAGCATTACAATGTTACATGCCTTGCATGCTAGTTGCACAGACGTGAAACATAACACTACTATTATTTTATGCGTTGGCAGAAAATAAATACGAATAAGTATCAAGCGTAACTCCTCATACACGCGCTCTAAGTGCTATTTATAGACACGATTTACATATAAACAAAGTTTATTACTCATAGTCAATTCATGCTTTATTACAAGTTACAAGATTAGTTTGTTGTTTTCATGGCTAATTAGGCAGTAAATCGAATTTGCGCCGCATGCGCCTCTGACAGCTGGACAAAAGAGTAAGGGTTTTTTAGGAAGTGCAGTAACATTTCTAGATGTTAGAACTCTTTGACAACAGCACTGTTAAGAGCTACTGTGTTATGGTTTCAAAGGTGTGGTAAGGGAGACATGCTTTTCCGAGGCGTTATAGCTTAGTCCCCAGGATAGCGATGCATCTGTAGCCGAATAGGAATTTAACTTTATCTGGGGTTGATTATAGACGTTCATGTTCGACAGTAGCCACTTACCAACAGGTGAACTACATGCTCGTCTGCTACTCCTATTTTATAAAAATAAAATCTCACCAAAGATCTGCAAGGACTCCTTCAAGCGAAAGCTGTCGACGTCACAGCAGAAGACTGACGCCGGGTCTATCTTGGCGCACTTATGACCATCCGTGGGGCAGTGCTCCCGGGACATGTGGAAGCACTTGCCCATCTTCAGCTCCTGTTTGGGCGGTTCTGGTTTCTCAGGCTTTTCTGTTGACGGCGGCTGGAATATTGAACTTGAAGTTTAGTTAGATCCAGAATGTCCTACGTCCTTAGTTAGCGGACAATAACATGTTATTCTCACTTATGAGTGTACCAATGTAATACTACTTATGATAAACATATAATGTAATCTTTCTGATAAATAAAGGCAGACTTCTAAACGAAGTTTCATTATTTATACGGGTCCCGTAAACTTAAGACATTATGAACTTAAAGCAAATTAAAAGCAACATGAAATAGATTTTACCGTGATTAATAAGAGTAATATAATTCTTTGGATAAATGTGAGTCGAACTCGCACTCGGAGAGTTCCGTACCTCAAAAATTAAAGTGTATGTTTATTACGTTTCAAGCATAAATATAGGATGTTCGCAAAAAAAGTCTATGAATTCATGTAATAGAGCCCTGTGACATATAGACAGACAGATGAGAAAGAAAGGCTTAGCAAAAGGGTATCAGTCTCTCTACGGAATCCTAAAAACGTGCATCCTATGCAGAGCCGGGCGCGGTTTCTCCTACGTAATGACACGTAATGATCCCTAATTAAAATGGGAAATGGACATACCTCCACACTCTTGTACCGGTCGGTTTCCTCCATCCTCGTCTCGATGTACGGAACATGCAGCGAAAGATACGCCACTAAGCACCATAATATTATCTGGGGGCAAAGAAATTATAAATTAACTCAGTAGTCAATGTACACAATTATCGTAGAAAAAGGAAGGTATGTCAGTTGTCTTAGTTTCCCACTTCTGTGCCTGTGCACATCTCCTCCTCCTCCTCACTGTCTCCTCTGAAAGCGATATACGGTGTACTACGGCCTAACCGTAGTACACCGCGTTGGCCAAGCGCGGATTGGATTCACACACTTTTAAGGTTTTTCTTGGACACCTCTCAGGCATGTAGTTTTCACGATGATTTTTTAGCGTTAAAACAAATTAATTTTTAATTTTCATTACGCCTTAAAATAAAATGCACGTGCCTGGGCTCCGAAACCCTGGACCCCGTGTGTGAAAGCCCGAATGTTCGACGAATTTAAATTATTTTAATTAATTTGTGTTATTTTCATGATGTGTTATTTTTATAATGATGAGATATCATTTCTAATATAGTCAATGGCTGATACCCTTGTATGTATAATTTAAAAAAAAGAACAAAAAGAACGCTCTTGACGTTTCAGTTGTATATTGCACGGGAATAATAAAAGTTGTAAATTGGATCATGATATAGTTTTATTCTTTCAGTTGCAGCATTAGATTATCGCTGCTGCTTCTTAAAACATGAACGGTCAAAACCTTGTAGGCATCTCAACTCATCCCAACTTCCGCGAGATCGTTCAGCGCTGTTTAGCTACTTGCCGCAGGACGCCGCCGCCAATTATCCAATATTGGACTTCCTTTCTTCACGGACAGCGAACGTGGTATTTTAAGTTTTATCTCCGTTTTAGTCCATTTTGTAATGAAGGAGTCGAAAATACTAGCGACGTGGCGGAGTTATCGCGATACCGATTTGAGATTCAAAGGGCTCCATGTCCGACCCTCAACCCAGCAAGTATCGGAATGATACATTTTGATTTTCGTTTTTAGTATATATTTGTTTGTTATATAGTATATATAATCGTCGTGTTTGTCCATGGCACCCACGACACCGTGTGTCATCCCTATGCACAGTGCAGAAAATTCAATTTTCGTTCGTCGCCTTAAAAATCGTCCTTTTAAATATTCCATTCAATCCAATATAATTGACTGTGCTGTGGCATTGACATTTTAGTCAAATAGTAAAAGGATATTACAGTAATCAGCGAGGATACATATCTCTAATAAAATTATAAATAGAGTCAAGATTAAATTATTACGATACCCCTGGTCTGGCTCAAGTTCTTACGCTCAATTATTATTCTTTTTTAAAATAGGAGCATGCAGTTCACCTGATTGGTAAGTGACTACTGCCGCCCATGGACATTTATAATTAACCCTAGATAGGATTAGATATTCCTACCTAAGCTCGACTACATATGCGCCGATACCCCTGAGGACTAAGCTGGAATGCCTCGGATAAGTATGTCTCCATTACCACACCCTTCAAACCAGAACACAGTAGCGCTTAACACTGCTGTTTTCTTACAGGCCGCTAAGCCCTGTACTATAATTAGCAAGTAAGGTCAAGATCAAACACAAAAATTTGAACTTGAGACCGCACGAGGTGTAGACAATTTGGCAACAATCGTACATAGCACAGGTGTGACGTAGCTCGCTAGTTTATAAAGATAATGTACACGGCGCCTGAAAAGTATTAACGTATAGTAAATGAGAGAACATTTTTGCCGCGTACGTTCATTTTTGCCGCGTACGTGCAAAATGTGGAATGAACTTCCTCCTGAGGTATTCCCTCAGGACTATGACATGGGGCTCTTCAAGAGGGGTGTAAAAAGAGCTCTCCTTCAAAGCCGGCGATGCATTGGCGACTCCTCTGGTGTTGCAAATGTCCATAGGCGACGGTGACTGCTTTCCATCAGGCAACCCGTCTGCCTTATCGTTAGGTTACATATAAAAAAAAAAAAAAAAAAATCTAATATTTTACTCAACTGTTACGTCGACAAATAAATTTTAGTTTAGTACATATTTCTGAAGTCTGCGCTCATATTGGACACGCTGTTTACGCCGTTATCCAACGAAATATATTGAGCGCCGACTTCAGAACTATGTACTAAAACAAAACTTCTTTGACTTATTTTTTTTAACATATAAATCGTCGTTGGATCCGCCTAAATTATGGGAGAAACATACGGGCAGACTGGCTATATTTTTAAGATCTATATAACTAATGTAGCACAAGAATCTGTCCTGCATTAGATGTCTATTATTTGGCAAGGAACATTTCGCACTCGATGAACAAGAAAACAGTTCTGTCCATGCTGCCAAGTGAGTATTTCTAAAAATATATACATATTTTCAATATATTATAATATTTGAGAAAGGTTTAAGATAAGGTAGAGAACACAGGCTTGTTTGTACAATAAAGGTCTGTGGTAGAAAATGAGATTTGGAAGTATAAGTTAGGATGAGATGTTTTTATAGATTGTAGTAGCAAATCCGCTCCCAGTCTGTAATCATCCAAAATATATTGAAAACTTGAGATCGACTACAAATTACTTCTGACAATTCAGTGAAAATGACAATGCATACCTTACTACACCACTAAAATCAGAACACAGCAATCTTTAACACTTCAGTTGTAAAGTAGAATAGTGGAGCACCTGTGTTTGAACTACCAAAATTTTCATAATAATGTACTTCTAATTTATATAAAACTGCAACTGCAAAAGCAGTGATAGCCTAGTGGTTAAGAAACTCGGCCTCTCGATCGAGGGGTCCGAGGTTCAAATCCCAGGCACGCACCTCTGATTTTTCAAAGTTATGTGCGTATTAGAAATTAATTATCACTTGCTAAACGGTGAAGGAAAACATCGTGAGGAAACCTGCATACCTGAGAGATTTATAAAAAAAAAGAAATATCTCAAAGGTATGTGAAGTCTACCAATACGCACTTGGCCAGCGCGGTAGACTATGGCCTAATCCATGCTGAGAGGAGACCCGTGCCAGCAGTGGAACAATAATGGGTTGTTGGTGAATTTATATACACGTCTGGAAATCATAAGCTATGGATATTAGTACCCACTTAGGTACCTAGCGTTTTTTATTGTTATGACGAAGCGATATTATCACCGGAACACACGACGGGCTGTCCCCAGGCTATCTGCTGATAGTGATGCGAATAACATAGGATATTACAGCAAATATTGGCTGATAGCTTATCGGTTATTGCTTTGACACTGAGTATCGCGTATTTTATGGAGATTGCGAAGATAAACATATGTACAGACGACCGAGATTAATGTTATCCATAGTTTGAAGGTGGTAGAACCCTTTGTGGTTCGATTCTGGCGGCGGCACCGCCACACCTATTTCTGCCTAATAACAGCAGTGTTAGGCGCTACTGTGTTCCGGTTTGAAGGGTGTGGTAAGGGAGACAGACCTTTCCGAGGCGTTCCAGCTTAGTCCTCAGGGGCAGCAGCGCATCTGTGGCCGACCGCAGGTAGGAATATCTAATCCTATATGGGGTTGATTACAGATGTCCATGGGCGGCAGTAGCTTACCACTTACCATCAGGTGGACTGCATGCTCGTCTGCTACTCCTATATTATAAAAAAAAAGTTAATACCTACTTCCTTTGGGAAATAAGATCTTTTTTTTATGAAAATGTAGTAGAAAATGATCATCCAGTCGACCTGACGGTAAGTCGGTAGTGACGCCCGTGAACATCTGATCAGCCCCAGATAGCAGTAGAGGGCGTTACGATGATCAGACGCCTGGGATAAATAATGTTTCCCTTACTACAACTTTCAAAGCGGAACACAGCAGCGCTTAACACCTGTTAATTAAGCAGAAGTGTGACAATGGTGCCTCCAGAGTCGAATCACAAAGGTCTATAACCTTCAATATACAGACAAACCTAAAAAAAATCAAGTCATGTGCAATTTATCTTAAACAAAGAAGTAGTTCACAAGTTTTTATATTATTTTTTATTACATTTTAATTTAATGTTTTGTTTTAAGTTATTCTCTAAGTTACACTCATCTGTTTATGGAAAAATAACCTGATTCATCACTCGATCACACGATTTTCAAATATAACTAGTGCTCGTAGAATCTGTATGACGTGTGCTAACCGCAGGCCAGTCTCTAACTGGTACATAACTATTAACAATTCTCAGAATTTAAAATACAATTTATTAATAACGTTTAGTGGTACCGCCCGCCGTACCAAACAAGGGTTATTTAATTTTGTGCAGAATCCGAACATTTAGGATGTCTGTATGGTACAAATATAGATAAGTAAAGATTACTCACTCCTAACAAGAAAATGTACCCAGTTTTGAGAATTGAAATAGTTGCGTAAAAAAGTTTTGCCACGTCTCCGTGCTAAAATGTCCCTAAAATATTTGAAATAATTATTTATTTATCATGTAAATTACGCAGTATTAGTTATTAATTCGTAAATTTTCTCTAAAAATGTTTTTATTTGTCAAGAATTAAAAAAAGAACTTACTAATAAGCCGTTTGTGCCTTCATTCAATTTCAAGGCGGTGAAGTATCTCTACTTATCTATGGGTACAAAATAGTGTATTCATATTTTGCAAAATTATTTCTTTGTGCACAAGTCCCATAGAAATTGATTCATCGCGTTACAAGAAAAACCTGTACAAAGAAAGGAAAAAAACAGTATTGTTTTTGATTTACTAAAATAAAGTTAGCATATAACTTTATTAAACATTTTATGTTTGAATCTCTATAAAGCATCATAGGTTTTCAAATAAATTGGAAAATTATAGACTAAGGCAAAGTTTAAGGCACGTTAATTGTGGATCATTCGACCATCGTGCATAATGCTGCATAGTAAATCTAATGTATCAAATAAAATTAAGGGTCGGCATGATAAGTACCTACGTATGTTCGCGATAGTGCGAAAGCCTATATTCAAACTGGCCAGAGCAATTCCGCTTTACTATTAAGATAGGTTCTATGCCTAAATATAAAATCTAATAAGAACTTAAATAACTTGAAACGTAAATTCTAATAATACAAAAATATACCTACATAACGCCGAAATTTTAGAGGCTTTTGCTACAATTCATCTTTATAAATTACAATGAACGGAACGGGACAGAGCAAAAAACAAGTCATGCAATAAGAAATACGCAAAACAAGTCACCGCGAATAAAACAGAAACCTAGCCCTCTTTTTAATTTATATTATTTATTAAAATTTAAATCAATACTTATATTATTTTTCTGTTACAGACTAAACTGACATAACATTTGCTATTTACGACGTTGAAACAGATAACGGCCAGATTGGTGCAAACAGACCGCAGCCTTGCCTGCTATTTGAGCACAGATAAGAAATAAGTCTGTGGCTTATTTTGTTCTATTTATAAAACAACTGACTACTAACAAGTGTGAAAAAAATACAATTAGTCCTGCATTTGCAAATCTTTATTCAATAAAAAATAATTAAACATTTTTCTTTGTACATAGGCGTATGGTCTACGGTGCCTATACGAATTATTTAAAAATCGGTTACATACATATTCATACTACATTGAATCAAGATATATATCAAAATTAGCATGATTTATATTTCATAAAACAATATGGAAGCTAAAATATCCGAAGAAAACACAAACAAACTGTTTAATAAACCATGACCGTATGGTCTGCGGTGCCTATATACTTTGTACTATGTACTTTGGTAAATGATTTAAGAAGTAAAATCGGATAAATATTGTTAAAATATCAAAATAATATGGAACAAAATCCAGAGTTTATTTAAATTATTATAGATAACTCTGAAATTGATGTATCCGGAGAAAAAACAATTACATATTATGTTTATTTATGAATGTTTTCCATAATGGTTGATCTCGCCTTTTGTTCTTTCTATTCATCACTTATAACCATGACATTTTCAGATCAATGTCGTCTCTTTTCGGATCTCGAAATAATGAAATTTATTTTATGGTTCAGTCGTCATAATTTCGTGTAAAATTGGTCAATTTAAGACACGCCTGGTTTTTAGACTTTTATGGAATATGTAAAAAAATCTTGCGCATCAAAAATGTAGTAACATAATTTTCTATATACATAAGGCCTACAGGTGTTTACGTAAGGCATCGTACGATTATATGGTTACTTTAACATTACTTGTGCCTTAATGCTGACTGTGGGCATTAATTAACTATAAGTCATATGGTTTAGAACCAGTCCGTGCGGAAATTGCAGGGACACCATTTCCTCAGCTGTCTCTATACCAGGTATACACGCTCTTTTACGGCTTACAGTCAATATAAAAATACTCGTGCCTCTAAAAATAACACCGTCATTCTTGAATCTTAGATATTAGCACAACACTATTGCTCTATTTCTATAGCACTCTTTGCGAAAGTCATTGACATTCTAAGACTTTAATTTGTGCCAATGACAACCACATTTCCTCTTCGGAAATATTCGGACAGAACAAAAAGAGCTGGCCGGTCTACCTAGAGATCTGACAGATTGATTTTCCGGCATTATTATTTAATGCTACCAATGCTGTTGACGTGATTATTATGTACCATTCGACCCAATTTCAAAATTAAGCAATTTTTGGCGAAGTAAATGTTGCGTGATTTTTCTAAATGTTTTTAATATCTTTCTAGACTTGGTTCAGATGTACCTCTTTATCCTTACCTATAATAAAATATTTTTTTGAATATTTTATCACCACGGTATTCTGTCACACGCTAATAAGGAATCTGTATAGGGCACTGTATAAGACTGTATAGGGCATTATAGTGATTTAAAATCCCATTACTAATACTTTAATATGTTGTTATGATGGCCCATTAGCATGCCACTCTAGCTTCTATTTTTATAACTCATATGAATTTCGGTAACGTACTTAAGTATATACGGAATCTTTCATAATCAGTTAAATCAACCGTAAAAAACTAATTAGTTACAAGAACCAATTCTAACAAAGCACGTTCTATTGTTTTCGTATAAGTACTCTTTATTATTTAAATGCAAATTTGCTTATACACAAAACATAAACGATATGTTTTATGTCTGTCCGTATATTGGTGTATTTACCTAGTTGTATTCGTATTTGATTTTTTTTTATTTCAAATATTCATGCAGTGCGTACCATGTTCAATTCCAAAAGATCACAAACCCTTCAAACGTACAAACTACTTTAAACTTAAATGACCATAGGCAACCTTAATTACCATAAGATTGTCCACACGCATTAACTGTGTAAACACACTGTGTACAGTAAACACACTGTGTACGTGTGTGTACTGTACACAGAACATAAAAGTGTACACGTCAAAGAACAATCGAGGGTTGGTCCGCGGCAAACAGTGGCCTGAATAGGTAATAACTTTACCACGGAGGGGGCACTTTAGTACCGAGTGGCATTTGCCACTCCCTGTGTGCACATCAAGTGAATACTATGACGAAAGTTGTTTTGCGACTACTTTTCTTGACAAGTAGCTATTTCTTGAACGTTATGTGTTTTATTTACCTTAATCTTGTCTATGTACTTATGAAAAGTAACAAATAGGAGCGCATTTTACTTATTAAGTGTTCACTTTCACTTTTCGCGATTGGAAATCCTATCTTAGGCCTATCTTAGCAATTTATAAAGTCATTGAGTTGAATGAACACATAGGCCAGTAGGTCTTTAACGTGATTCAAATTACCTAACTTTCTCTTTTTAACTAACAAAAACGCCAATCGTTTCAGCTGTAACCTCATTTGATTCGTGGTTTAGAACACGTCCTTATAATAACTAATAGAATAATAGATACTATTTCTTGATCAAATTTCCATTTTTTTATTCCTGCGCAAAATACAACTCAAACGTCAAGAGCCGTTCTTTTTTATGCTAACTCATACAATCGTACCTGCCAGTAATTATATAAACAAGATCTTAATATTATAAAAATTACACGTCATGAAAATAATACAAAATAATAAAATAAAATAATACTAATATAATAATAAAATAATTTGTATAGATTTCTAACATAACATACTTAATATATGTACGTATTGTCTATGCTCAAGGTCCAAATTATGTTTTGTCCATGTCAAAGAACAATAGCAGTCAGAAATAAACAGTGGCCCGAATAGGCATTAATTTATCACAGCGGGGGCCGTTACCACGATCGAATGAGCTATTTGCAGCTCGCCCTGTTTGCTCAATTTGTACCAAATGATATTCTTTTCTTCAGTACATTTTTTCTCCTTAATTTACTGTAGAAAATTGTACATTACTAATGAAAAATATCTATTGAAAAAACATATGTTTATATTCTACCATTTTTAATAATACTAATGCAATAACTAAATCCACAGTATGCTAATCAGTGGTATAACTAATTTTAAAGTGAATCACTGAAAACTGATGAATGGGTTGCACTGATTTCAACAAGTTTCCCAGTTTTCGAAAATTACATTTTTCTAAATACACATATTTATGTTGTGTTACTCTTAAAACTGAAATTATTTACAAAAGTAACGCTACTCCGATAAATTGACACAAAATACATCCAATACATAATCATTATGTTTCTTAAAATATAATTGGTAAGTATTACTACTGTGTTTTAACTTACTACTTACTACTGTGTTTTGTTGTGTTTGTGTTTTACTGTGTTTTTGTGTGTGTTACTGTGTTTTAAGGAAAACTTAACAAAACTATTACGTGTCTCTTAAAAGATGCGTTCATTACGTTTATAAGGAAACTTCCATGTACCGATTAATCCAATAATACTTAGAAATATGAAATTGACATATTAATGTGTTCCACTCGCACGTATGCCAGTTGAATAAAAATATACTCACGTTAGTCGACCGGCCTATGACGTAGTGACTCACTGGCTTATACTCGAATTAAATTATAAAAATGCTCATAGGCTAAGCTCATATTTAAGCTTTTTTATGGTACAAAAAATGTGTCGTGGATTTGTACAAAGACGGATACTTTGATTTATTGTAACAACTTTCTCCGTGGAGAAGAAGGTGAAAAAAAACACAAAGTATAGTCAAGTGAAACAAAAATATAACGCATTAAATTTTTAGATACATATACGGGTAAAAGCAGTTTTTATTAATTGTAATTTGCTTCCTCTTTTATACTAGGTATATCATAGACCTTCAATTGGTTTAAAAATATACTTCCCATTACGTTTATTTCAACCGATTACAATCATGTATCTAACTCATTTAATCTAAACACAATACCACACCACTTCATTACAAACTTTTTGCGTGGTCGCTAAACAAAAGAATGCATGAATATGAACAAACTGTAGTTTTGTGGTACTAAATAATAGTCTACACATTGTAACATTGTTACAATGTACTGTAACAATAAAACACACGTAAATGACTTACATCTTCTTATCTCTACTTACAGTTGTAATGCCCATTACATGTGTAAAAAATAATATCACCAAAATATACGTCCATACACAAATATACGACATAAGTAATATCTACACGAGAAAAGGTTAGTACGGCCATATCGCTTTATTGCTCGACTTGGCGGGGGCACTCCTGTGCCCCCTGATAAAGGTTATTCTCAATTTTTATACAGTAGGCTAGTAGCACAATTTAATGTATTCAAAATCATAATTCATTCCAATAGGCAATTAATTAGATGGGCAGGAGGGTAGACATTAGCATTTTTCAAGAAGTTTCATACCTTATTATTTTTTTAAACACTACAGTTATTAAAGGCATGGCCCGCTTCACTAAATGATATATCCGAAGTAGTAGTAACATTTCATTACTAAGTTTTTGCTGAATAACTTCCCTATTTAACATAGCAATAACTGTGTATCTTCAAAAACAATCTTCAAAAGTTTCAATCTTTAGTTTGTACGATAAATACAATGATTCTGACCGCCTCAAATATGTAATTCACTTATGGGCCGAAAAGTTTCAAATAATTACGGATTGGACAGAAATGCAAATGAGACACGAAAGGATTAGGACAGGTTTTTGTTCGGTCGAGCCGACACAGTTATTCACGCGTGTTTATTATTAAAAAAAAGGTAATATCATTACTTATTAACACTTTAATAACCGTAACTGAAACTATCCGAAACTATCGTATAATCCGAAATAATTCTATATCCGTAACTCAGCTTAAATGTCTACTTTACGATACCGCGTGTATATTTCCAGATTGACCAACTTACTGTTTGTCTTTAATAAATTAGACTTACGAAGCGCGCCGCAATTAATTAAATAAAGCCCAGAGGGAAGTGGCTCAATCGAATTACATTTGACCGTCGCGATGACGGGTTAATTCGATTGAACGGAGACGAGGCGCCAAGTCGATTCATTTCTTATTAAGTAAACTTATAAGAATGCGAATGTGAGTTTGTTTGTTTGTTTGCTACTCTTTCACAATTTAACTATATAACCGATTGTCATTAATTTGCACACGTTGTCAGGGGTTTAGGAAAGAACATAGGGTACTTTTTATCCCGAAAAAAAACGTACGCAAGGGATAGATAAAAACTCAGACAGTGAGTGAAGCCCTGGGTACAAACTAGTCATTTTATAACTGAAAATTAAACTTAGTGCTGCTGGTCACCGGAACCTTTGTTGTTTGACTCCGGAGACACCCGGCCACATCTAGTTCTGCCTGATAACCATGGGCGCTGTTGGGCTCCGGTTTGAAGGGTGTGTGGTACGGGAGACATACTTCTCCGAAGCCTTCCAACTTAGTCCTTAAGTGTAGCAACGCTCCTTCAACATGGGTTTCCCGTCCTCTACAGATGATCAGTCCCAGATGAACTGATGACCTGCGGAGTCTGTCCTACGAATGTGGCCAGCACGTTGCCACTTCACCTTGCTAATTTTGAGAGCAATGTTTATAAATATTGTCTGTTTATAAATCGTTTTAATAATACAATACTAGTTAAACATGATTACAGGAAAAATGATTTCCAAGTATTCTCGTAACCATATAATTCTATTCATTATATCTATGCCCAATGTGTTACTTATATGTAAAAGCGAAATAATATATTCAAACGCGATTTAATTACGTATTTAAATAAACGTGTATATGGTTGATATGGATAGTTGACAATGTATAGTGGATATGATAACTTCTGCATTTATCTAAGGGCTCACACACACTAGTATTTTTTTAGGGTAGACTTTTTTTTGCCGCCCATGGACATATGTAATCAACCCCAGATAGGATAACATATACCTACCTGAGGCCACAGATGCCCCGCTACCCCTGAGGACTAAGCTGGAACGCTTCGGAAAAGTATGTCTCCCTTCCTACACCCTTCAAACCAAAACACAGCAGGACTTAACGCTGCTGTTATAAGGCAAAAATAGGTGTGGCGGTGGTGCCGCCGGAGTCGAACCACATAGGGTTCTACTACCTTCTAGTTACGTTACACTGATTTAGCCTCGGTAGACACTTCTCACTAAACACCCCAGAGAACTAAGTTAGAGAAAGCATTGTTAGTGACTCAATTACCATGCTCATCAAACCAAAACGTAGCAATTAACACTGCTGTTATAACTCAAACAAGTGTGACAATATTGTCTTCGTTGTCAAACCATGTAGGGTTGCCATCTTTATACTTCATACTCAAAATTAAGAGAATATTACATTATTATATCGGTGGACGTGAGTATTACAAGGAAAACTACACAATTGATAGCTTATGTTTAAAGAAAAGTCCTCTTGCTCTGAGGAGACTCGTGCCCAGCGGTGACACAGTAACGGCTGACGATGACAATATTTATTTCAATATATTGCACATACGAGTACATTACCTACACATGACAGTTCCTTATCTTAAGGCATATTTACTTAAAAACAGACCAGAGAACAAAAAATCATTCCCGCAATGTAGGTACTTTTAACATGCAACAAACATGATAAGGTGATGACGATGTTTGCACACTCTGATTGGCGTTACAACAGTTTATATTTATCTGCTGCTCCATTAATGTATTAAGTTAATTAGCATAGCAATAACGAACCTATTATGGAAGATTTTCTTCTATTAATAACCCCTCGTGTAGCTTAATGTCTGGTCTTCTGGTATTTTGCATAACCGAGCTGTTTGCATCGGATTTAAATGCATTTGCATATGCATGGAAATATGTGACATTGCGTACATAAATAACAATTTTATAGGTAATTTTAGGGTACCGTATATCTGCAAGAACCTTTGTAGTATGTAGTTCTTGTCGCTTCGTCCGTCCATCTATTACAATTATTACAATCTACTTTCTTCGAATCTTCTTCGGGTATAAGACGTTGAAATTTAGTATAAGTTATGTTATAGTATAAGTGTTCAGAATGAGGTGTATTAATAACAAGTGTATAACCAAAATAAAATAATTCTAAATTTAAAAATAATCGTGGAAGTAATTAGGTAATACAAATAAATGTAAAGCTACACTGAGATTGCAGGAAAACCTCATCGAAAATCCCAATATTTAAACCACGTAAAATATCACAGTAGGTACGGAAACCATTTTACAAAATTCCGCCAGCTACATTTTCATGTCATACTAACAAAATAGTATTGTAAAAGTACAAGTTGACCAAGTCTAACATTATTTGAATGCTTGGTATTTGTAAAATCAACTGCAAATTGCAACATTATATGAATGCTTGGCTAAAAGCTACTTCAAATACCTTTGTTCGTATATACTCTATGGTCTTATTGTGAATTCTGTCACGTAGCAAAATACCAAGCATAGCTCTCCAGTTTCCATAGCACGAACCGTAGGAACTTTGTTACTAACAATATACTTAACATTGTATAAACACCGAAACATAATTGTAGCAGAAAATAGTTATAATCAACATTGGATTCTACGAGTTTCGAACTGATTCATAAGAGTTTCTACATCGTTTCTTGCAGGCGAGGTTCCAAGGGGGGTTGGTTACCGAGGTCATGACGATCCCAAAATCCGCCGAGTCCGACCCGCACTTGGTCAGTTTTTCTTTTCGTGGGGATAGATTTCTCTGCATACATTTATCTCTGCCGCGGGTGTAACGGAGAGGATATGCTGGACTTTACAATAAATACTCAAATATACTTTTCAAACGCTTTAGAAGGTGGGTGGGGATTAAGAGTGCTGCAGGACTTCTGCTTTACGGTCAACAAAAAGAAAGGAGCTGAGCTGACTGCCAATCTACTTGCAGAGGCACTACAACCACATGAAGATCGTTTCTTGCTCCTGCGGGTTTTGTGATGAGAAAAATAATATTTCTAGGAGAAACTAAAAAAAATATTGTATAACTCTACATAATTTAATTTTAATTAAATTTAAATGTAGGTATAGTACTTAACCATAATTTAATTTCATACATATTCTTCTGTATCGCTTTAACAGTATTTTCCTTCATTTTGACTGAAATTGCGGTATTCTACATCAAGGAAGACAAGTTCCTTATCAGCAGGAGATTACTGAAATTCTTTTTATAGCCTTTTAAAACAAAAAGCAAACTATTTTAATAAAACAATATACATCTACACGTTGTAGCTTAATTGTTGTTTTCAAGATAGCTGATAACGACAAGCCACCAATTAGTAAGATAATGGCGTCTATCCAATTCAAATTATTTGAATCTAATTATCATACTAATGTGGTTAGGCAGTTCATCGATTACATAAATGTTTATTTAACTGTTATCTCACATCTGTTGCATCAACGTGTGTGATTGATGCAAAGTAACAATTTAAAAAGAACCCAGGCACCTGTGTTTTTCAAATTATTGACTTATTTTTATTTTTTAGCGTGAAGTAGTGTGTGTTTTTGACAGAGTGTGGATGCAGCCTGGCTTACCTACATATGAGGCGACCATGCTTGGAAATTGCTACGTATCCAAGTTTGGTTTCAGATGGAATTCCTATTCTATTTGGAGTTGGTTACCGGAGTCCATGATCATAAAAATACATAAGTATGAGTATAAAACTATCACTTTTAACGGAGTTACAAAGTTAAATAAATAAACTAACTACTAGTTGAAAGTTTAATTTGAAAAAGTAGCTCTTATGTGTTTGAAATTTAACATGACTGATCCAGGTTAGCTAACTTAGAAGACTATGGCCTAAGTGCATCCTTTTTCACTTTAAGTGTAGATATCTAGTAAGGGACAGAGACTTGCTGTAAAGTATATAGTTAAAAGTTATACCACATACGACGAAGAAACCCTTCTAATATTCATACTAAAGTACTTCGAAGGAATAACTTATGTAGTCGTGTATAAAATTGCAATTAGTTATGAATATATTGGTGTAAGTCTTATATACATTTACATTTACATGTATAAAATTCTCGTGTCACAATGTTAGTTACCGTACTCCTCCGAAACGGATTTACGGATTCCAAAAAATTTATATGCATACTCAGTAGGTCTGAGAATCGGCTACTATCTATTTTTCATACCCCTAAGTGATAAGGGTTGTTCACCCTTAACATTTTTTTTATTTATATGGCAACAACGTTTGCCAGGTCAGCTAGTATGTAAATAAGATAGTTAATACAATAATATATAGTTTATAGAAGCATAATTTAAAAACATATTTTATAGACTTAACTATTACTAATAATTTGATTTAGCTTGTATTGACTTATATTATATTTGACTTAGGTATACCTCAATATTGACAAATGCTAAAACGATTAAACTTTTATATAATGATAATGAATGAATATTATAAGTAATTAATAATATATGTATACTAACACATTGGACTACATTTACTAACGAATTAGGCATTCCTGTAATGTTAGTGAATATGATGTAATAATAAATAAATAAATAAATAAATAAAATAAATAAATTAATAACGTTCTAACTAAATTATGCTATCCTTGTCACTTAATTCTAAACAATAGGTACTCTTTGTTTTACAGCTAATTGTCGTTTGAATTTAGTTCTATTTGAATACTTTTAAACATAATTAATGTCTTAAATAGCCACATCATTTCCAAGCCAATTGATGTTGACTCATATTTCCAAAGTATAATATAAATATAAGTTAGTAAAAATCAATAAATCTGAGATAATGTCAGTGTGAAGATGCATGAAAGTCTAATCAGGTGGATCAAAACATTCAAGTATCTATGTAACCGAATTCCCAAAATAACGAATTTATCTATTTGTCCCATACATATTTTTTTCTTTTTTCGCCTTTCAAAGTCTGTAAAAATCTTGACAATATCAGTTTTCTAGCCTGACCTTTATTTAATCTGTGCCTTCAAGGACCTTATTTGTAACATTCGGACATTGTAAACAGGCCCTTAGCTTAAATTACACGTCAAGTACATTCCGTACCTTTTTTTTTTTTTTTTGTTGACGAGGGGGAAACCTTCAAAAGGTACCCGATGCCTTGGGAGCGACACGGGGTTATGTGGGACTCTTACCGCACTAAAACCCCCCCGGTGGCCGTCCTCAGCGCTGCGTAGAGGACTCCGGGATCTCCAAAGGAACGCAACCGGAGTCCTCTTAGCGCATTGCCCCGTCGGGCTCCGCCCAGGTGAGCTTATCGCTCACCGCACCGTCTGGTGCATACGACGGTATGCGACCACACATACCGCCGTCCTTCCCGGGGCCGTTGGCTGGGTGGTTCGAGCTCCCACTCTTGCCACCCACGACCCCAGAAGCCCCCTTTTAGTCGCCTCTTACGACAGGCAGGGGATACCGTAGCCCTATTCTTGTCCCGGAACTACAGAAGTACATTCCGTACCTACAAATTACACCATTAACTTTGTACTTATTCGTACCTACCAATTACGTTTTTTTTTTTATAATATAGGAGTAGCAGACGAGTATGCAGTCCACCTGATGGTAAGTGGCTACTGCCGCCCATGGACATCTGTAATCAATCCCAGACAGGATTAGATATTCCTGTCTGAGGTCGGCCATAGATGCGCCGCTACCCCTGAGGACTAAGCTGGAACGCCTCGGAAAAGTATGTCTCCCTTACCACACCCTTCAAACAAAACACAGCAGCGCCTAACACTGCTGTTATTAGGTAGAAATAGGTGTGGCGGTGGTGCCGCCGGAGTCGAACCACAATGGGTTCTACCACCTTCAAAATTACGTACCATTTATCTTGTTACCATGTAACATACTTAAATCCAAAACAATGGCTGACAATGGCATTTAGCTGTACAAAAACAAGGCGCGATCATTGATATAATAACTAAAGATACGTTACTAGGGGGCAAAACTTGAAACATACAAAAGCAACCAATTGGTGTTTGTCGACTACAGTCACTATCGCGCGGCGTAGTAGTTCACACGTATATCACTATACACGTCAAACGTCATTATTTTAGTCTTCTAAGCCTCAAACTGCCTTCTTGCGCAATGTACAAATTATGCGCAAAAATTAAACAAGCTTTATGGAAGCACATTTTGTTCATTTTACTGGTTTGATCCGCCATGATAACGTAACTAACAAGAACGAGACAACGTATTCCTAAAGTGACAGAGAAGCAAAGTTTACGTATGAATGAGACTTGAAACGCAATGTCAAACACTAGTTGACTTTTTTATCATATTGTTCTAATAGATCTGTCTATTATAGAGTATTTGTCTATTTGTAATGCTAGTAATACGTAAGTAAAATGAAAAACGTGCACGTGTGTCAATGCGCTCGCGGTTCTTTCACTTTTTTGTGTTGTTTAGTAGGCATGTAACGTATCTATAGTTTTAATATATCATTGGGCGCGAATAACATTTGGCCGGTGAGTCGACCGTTACTCATCTGTACGTTAAATCACTAACTTACGCATAATGAACACATGGCACACATACAGTACCCACTACTGATGCTACGCTACAAGTGTTTTGAGGACATTTTTTATATTGTAGCGAGTATTTTTACTTACTATCCGCCTAGATTGAATAGGGTTGTCATCTCATTAGACGAAATATATTATTTCTTTTAAAACATTGCAAAAACATTTTATAAGAAATTTAGGAAAATATATAGTGGGTTATAAACCTATAGTATAGTATAGTTATATAGTAAGTACATTTAGTTCACGCCGACTCATTTATTCAGATAATCTTTTTTTCCGCCCACTCACTAAACAGAGGCTAATAAGACACACTTTATTATATTTATGAATTTGCTTTTATATTTACGAACTTTTTTCGCCAACAGGTTTTTAAATATTGAAATACGGGTAATGCTATATATTTAAAAAGGGAGTGGCCAACTTTTTTCTTGCAACCCATGGACATCTGTAATCAAAACCAAATAGGATAGAAGTCTTACGGGAATTCTCCTCCTGAATATGTTATTTATGAGGACTACATGAGAGTGCCTCAAGATTCTTTGCATAGTTTGCTTTACCGAATATATGAACTGAGAACTTGTTATAACGCAAAATAAGTACGTACATTTGCAAACAAAGAAATGATGAGTAAACCATATAGGAGGGAGTAAAAATATCTGCTTTATTTTTGTCTGTGACGTGTTCAAACTGCAAGGTTTTTTTATAGAGTGGTTCGACCCGCATGTAATTGCACGGAATGTGCGGTTTCATCTATACAATACTCCCATCCTTACTAATATTATAAATCCGAAAGTAACATTGTCTGTCTGTCTGTCTGTCTGGTTGTCTCTTCTTCACGCCTAAACCACTGAACCGATTTGAATGAAATTTTGTACAAAGATAGTCTGAGATCTGAGAAAGGACAGGATAGTTTTTATCCCGGAAATCCCTCGGGAACTAGGGATGGCGATCTAAGATCGATTAATCGGAGAATCGATCTTTTGGATCAAAAAAATCTATTATTTTCATATCATAATCGATTATATGTCATATTATTTTCTTATAAACGCGGGCGAAGCCGCGGGCAAAAACTAGTACAATTATAAGAAGGTAGAGCCCTCCAACGCACAACCGCCACACCTATGTCTGCCTAATAACAGCAGTGTTCTTATTTGAAGAGTTCCAACTTAGTCCTCAGGGATAGCAACGCACCTGTTGTCCACCGCAGTGGGTAGTAGTAGCCACTTTCACTACATTTCAAGCTTAAACCTATTAGATATGCATATTAAATAATAACTAGCTGACCCGGCAAACGCTGTGTTGCCATATAAATAAAAAAATGTTAAGTGAACAACCCTTATCACTTAGGGGTATGAAAAAAAATAGTAGCCGATTCTCAGACCTACTGAATATGCATATAAAATTTGGTGAAAATCGGTAAAGCCTTTAGGTAACTGGGAGGAGTACGGTAACTAACATTGTGACACGAGAAATTTATATATAAGAATATATGAGTCGCTAAAACTCAAATTCAAGCAAATAATAAACTGATTGGTATAAATAAACCAAGCTAAAAACTAGTAAACCTATTTTATCTAAAAATACGTGAAACGATTTAAATTGTGAATATCATCATTACCAACAGACTTTACAAAAGATAAATATACGTTTATCTTATATTTTTAAATGCGTCCTTACGTTAACCGCTAACCTACACTTGTATGTACGTAGCATGTTCCATATGTTTATTCAATAAAAAACTTGCATATTTGCATATTAATACTACTGATTTATTCTCGATAAACTTAAAAACACGAAAAGTAGCATTTCAAACATAAAGAGATATATTCACCTCTGTTTATGTCATCTAGCAGCTATACTATGGGATTATCCGATTTACTTCAAGACATCTGGAATCATTACATGACCCAAAAAACATGTTGACTAATTCACATCTTCGTAATGTTTGTTTGTGCTTAGTAATATTTATTCTAAGTGTGATATACTGTATTAGTGCAGACTAATGGAAATATTATCTCTCATAGAGACATTATAAAACCGTTTATAATATGTGTTATTAATATTATATTATTATTTAATTTGGTTATATTTGGATGTTGGATACAATTATTGATGCACAAACCAACTGGTATGAACTATGAAGTTTGGCATAAACCCTTTGATTACCTATTTAATTAATCTGAGCATAGACTTTAAAATCCTTGGCACCTCTAATTTTTTACCGAAGTGGGTATTAAAAGTATTTATATATTAAGTCATCATTTTCGCTAGACAAATATCATTAATAGAACAGGCGTGCCTGAGAGTTCTGCAAAATGTTATTAAAATTACGTCAAATCAGCACTAAATCAATCTTCATGATTGTGAGCACATAAAATACGATATAATGAATTAAACATACAGAAAGGACAATCTAATACCTACTACAAAATGAATTTAAAGCAGACAATAAGCGAAATCATACAAAATACTTCATACAACCTGGTTTAGTTAGTAATAGTATTGTACCTTTGTACCTTTCTATATTCTATTTCTACGAGTATATCTATAAAAGTTACAATAATGTGGACGACAAAATACACTGAAGTCATCGAGTGCCAAAATAAATAAATGATCGCAGTCATGGTATGTTTTAGCTTATTAATTATTGTGAACTAATAAGTATATTCTAAACAACGTATGTCAATTAGCGTTAAGAAATAAAGGTATTCTATAATACGCTGTTCCGTTACGATAATTATTTGTGTCCAATGCGTTAAATGTGGTGCTAATGGCGTCTATTTTTAGATAATTTTAGACGCAAACATAATCATTGCATCACTTGTCTCACGCTCGCTTTGTTTATGTGTTGTATGTACATATTTTAAATGTAATAATGTAAATAGTTTTTCTGTATTTTAGTCTGTCCGTGCTATGATTACAGAACCTATAGATTTTAAGGGGAGTTTCACGAAAACAGAGATTATTATGAATATTAAAATCGTTGAAAAAGACGATTCGCATGGCGGAATGTCACCATACTGGTCTGACGCGCAGAGGGTTCCGCGTTCGATCCCCGGCAGGCAGATATCTAACTGATGAATTTAGATTTCTGGGCCTGGGTGTTTATTATAGATAATAAGATACGACACTGCACAGAATATATTTTAGTGTGGGGTTGAGTATCTTTTTTTAACGTTTTTAAAATTTTACTCGTGCGCGAGGGTACACACGGCCTGAGGTCCTGGAAGCTTCATTTAAATAATAAAAGCGTGTTAAAAATCGTAAGTAAATGTTATGTATGCACTTAAGAAATTGATACACAAATTCAACATATGAACTATAACTTCAATTATGGATTAATATTAATCATATTAATTATTGGCCTTGGCATGTTAAATGACCGTATTGTATTTGCGCCAATATTTGACAATCACTCAACCATAATTATCTTTACGTATTACACCAGCAGTACCTACATCCTTGGTACAAAGTATTTAGTATGACATTGTGTTCTAACGTTGCTATGCGGGTGCAGGGCCGCTTATTTAAAGTATAAAATTCTTCGCCAGAAACAGGTATGGGTAAATTGCTTTGTTACAAGTGGTGTTCTTATAATATAAAGCAACCAAGCATGGCAGTCCACCTGTTGATTCGTGACCCTAGATAGGATTGGAGTCCTAGCTGGCTTCCTAAACGTTGGCATATACGAGACCCTTACGGACTAAATTGGCTCGTATAAGTGTCGTATAAGGATACCAGGATACAACAGCGTCCAACACTGTTGTAATGAGGCAGAAATAGATATGATTATAATGTTGTCGAACTACGAAGACTTCTGTCTAGTTTTCCTTCCAACCATGTATTCATTCTATGTCGTCAGTGGTTTAACACGGGGAGTAACTAGTTCCTCTTTTTGGCAAAGCCTTAGCGACAGTGGGTTTCTATAGGTTGACGATGTTTTTTTTTTATAATATAGGAGTAGCAGACGAGCATGCAATCCACCTGATGGTAAGTGGCCACTGCCGCCCATGGACATCTGTAATCAACCCCAGATAGGATTAGATATTCCTACCTGAGGTCGGCCACAGATGCGCCGCTACCCCTGAGGACGAAACTGGAACGTCTCGGATAAGTTTGTCTCCCACACCCTTCAAAACGGAACACATCAGCGCCTAACACTGCTGTTACTAGGCAGAAATAGGCTGGCGGTGGTGCCGCCGGGTTCAAAGGGTTCACAAAGGGTTCTACCACCTTCAAAATTGTTATGTGGCTATGCCGCCAGATCATCTGAAGAACACATACAACTCCGTTGCAGTCATATATGCATCGTATATACAATACAGAGATCTGAAGACTAAGTCAAAGTTGAAAGGAAGACTCCATTTGTAGGGGGAAAAGGGAGCCGAATAATTGCAAAGGCAGCAAAATTGGTTCCTTTCATTATGTAATAACAATATTACAGGCCTGTATTTGTTATATGGTCTCTTAAATTGTATGGTGTCCTTTAAGGACGACAAAGATTGTTTTTACTCAGAGCGACTAAATAGTTAGCGATGCTTGAATGTAACGCTCGGAACTTGCATACGTTATCAGTGTTATCACTTTCAGATCATTGGAGAATGAGCACCAATTTTATAAAACAGAAACAGTAGTAAGTTTGTGACGAAAATGTAATGCAGTACATTTTGCTAGATTTGCGTATCATGGTTACTCATGTAGACAATTTTTACTTGTCACTGTTAATCATGCTTAGACATACATCAATGTTCTACGAAAAGATAAGACTTCGTTGAAATCTCACAAAATAATCAATATTTGTTTTAAAAAATATAGATCTAAAAAATATGGAAATCTTTATCTTGCTAAAAGTAAACAAATGTGTTGTTGGTCTGTTTGTATCCATCAAAGCGGCTTCTTGTGCAACGAAGACCATTACAAATGTGGATACATTCAAATAGTGCTGCTATACTTTTGGATTTTGTCGGATTTTGTCATAAATATTGGAATGCAACCAAACAACACTACTCCCTAAAGAGATACAAAAATATGCATCCTTAAGACTCGATAGGGCCAAAAACGTAAACGAATATCTCCCTACACTACACTATGGAGAACGATTAACATAAGGGTTTGTCCTGATCGGACGCATCAAAATCACTTTTGAAACTTTTTTTTATTTTGAATAGTTTTTGACTTTCGTATTCCAAGATATTAACCAATATGAAGTTTGAACGATTCTACTAAATTCAAGGTAGTCAATGGTTCAATTTGATACTGACAGCTATTTTAACATCAAGTTAGTATGCAAATGACCCTGTCTATAATAATATCGTTTGAAACGTTTTACCACTTTATTTTTTGTATTTACCTACCAATACATATTAATTAATAAGGGTTTTTAAAGTGTCAGGTGATTAAAACCTTTTACAATCCGTTTGGAAATTGTGGGTAGGAACTGTTGTTATACACGATTTTATAACTTGGTTCATTAACCTCATTAATAATTTTCCGACAGTACAGTAACCCTACATTATAGGGACAAGATCAAAAATTGTATTCGCGGACACAAAAATACCTACACATCTTCATCGCTGGGTTCGAGCCAGGTCTTTGTATCAGAAAGCTCAGTTAAAACACTTTCTACCAGAAAAAAAATCTTATGAAATCAAACATTTTTTTGTGAAATTTATTCCTAACTTTGAATTCCTTAGTAAGCTTCTTGGAACAATGACGATAAATTAAGGAAAATGAACACAAATATCCCAAGAAACATGTCAAAACAATTTATTGTCACTGAATCTTAATTTATTAGTGATATAAAAATAAAAAATATACTTACGTCAGTATAGCAACATCGAGCTTTTGCCATTTTTGCATCCGATCCGATAAAATAACTTAATCACACTGGCACTTACAACACTAGAAAACATAAACTATGCATAACTTTCGAAGTCTATCGGAATCTAATAAATGCATTCGCGCGCCTCCGACGGCGCTGCGGGCACAAGCGCATCATTTTACGATAACTCGACAAAAAACTCACATCACCTCACGAATACATAAAACTACACGATTTCTGTTAATTTTCGTCAACTCACGGAACAACTGAACGACACAGCGACTCCTACTTGGCAAAACACAAAAGTGAATAGTTTTACCACCGCCGATGCGTGTATCTACAACCATATACCTACAACGAGCCAACATGACGTGCGAGACAAGGACAGAGCACGGTTATCAAACGCATGCACCGTAGTACACTTACTAACGACAGGGATGGAAGTATTGCGCTCGATTCCCACCACGGTATCCGGTATTCCCGTTCGAGAATTTTTGTATTTTGTGTATTGAGATCGAGATATTCGAGATGAAGTTGCGTGCGATAACGACCGCCAGTGGTCAACGGATGACCTCTATAGGAGTAGATTACAGACAATTATAAAAATAACATACAGAATAATGTACCGTACTTGAGTTAAATCAACCGACATTTAAAACGAAAGGATTTACAGGTAATTACCTACACAACTACCGCTAAGTCGAAAATGTACTAACTATTAAGTATGAGAATAGCTACCCCGTTATAAATAAAGTAAGGTGGCATCTACATTGGCCTGCTATTTCTATAAATTTTATAAAGACTTGTAAAGTTAAGACACAAAAAGGAAAAGGGCTGATATATATTTTTAAGCATATTGGTAGACCCACAAAGACATAACTTCGTATCATCCTTATACCAGTTATTTTCCTGTACATTATAAGAAGGTACAAGATAAATTGTCATCTGGGGGTTAGGTTAGTACGTAGGTTACGAACTGCCTACCCCAAACGTCACTTGTTTACCTAGGTATAATTTTATTATCGGTATAATTTATAACTACTTACGTATTGTGTTTTATCTATTTCATTGGTATATTATAGAAGTAGCAAACAATAATGTAGCATACCTAATGGTAGCTGGCTTCTGCCGCCCATCTATAATCAACCCAAGATAGGATGGTAGTCATACTTGAAGTCGGCTACAGATGCGTCACTAAACAAGGACTAACTTGTAACGCCTCGGACAAGTACTTATATTATATTATGTATTCCTTATCACACTTTTGTTCAAAATGAAAATCAAAATAACAGAAGAAAATGCGGTTATATTAGGATCAGTATTCCGGGTAACCACACTTTTCCTGTCCGATGAATTCTCTATCATTTACGAGATGGACCTACTTATATAGATTAAAGCTTCCATTAAAGAACAAAGATAGTAATTCAACTGCGAGAGTATCAGTAGCACACTTATATTGCTGTCCAAAGCTTGATAACATATTTTTAATACTTGGTCCCTGCCGTCCATATACAACTGTAAACTATGCAAGTATGCATATTCGACCATTGGTTCGACGTGGTCAGTCACAAATTCGTTGTTCCTTCTATTAAGTTACATATATGCAACCACGCATGTCCTAATTAACACAATCTTCAAATAACACAGTAGGTACTTAGCACCTCACTGGTTCGAACGGGCAGACCACAACCGTATCTATATTCAGTGTCAAATATTTCTGGTGTCGATGGTGTGGATGCCGGGATTTACATATGATTTCCTCCTTAAGCCTCCGGAGGCTCAGGAGTGGCAATGTATTTGTAATCGACAGATGTGATTGCGCGGAAGTGACCACTTTCCATCAGGTAGACTGCATGCTCGTTTACATTACATACTAAAAATATAAATGTCCTGCGTAATAGATTAGTCTATTTAGGTTTTACTTACCTAATACATATCTTAGAAATGTTCTATCGCCTGTTCATAAATAACCGAACAAGCATTATGTGCAGTTTCACTCGTACGATAAATTGCTAAAATGTGTATAACAGGCGCTATTGCATAAACTGACTCCTTTTTTCCCTCGTTCTCTTCGTTTCCACTGAGACTATATACGTGGAAACCTCTTTAGACAACTCATATGTTGGATAGACTTAATAGCTTTAGAAACGTATAAAACAATCTTAGATATAACATGACCTCTTATTGAAATTATAACGAATTAAGTAAAGATTGCATCTTGACGTGCATCTGTTTTGAACTCGAGAAGTCGAGATTAATTATTCAAAGATGATAATGATAGAATTTATCATAAATAATTTGTTTTAAATAAATTCAAAATCTTCATTGAAATTTTGTTCTGGGCAATTAAAGTAGGTAATAATCGGTCGGCTGTTGAACAATTTGAACATACTCGTTCTCGTTGCTTCGGCTTAGTAACAGAGCTTAGGTATACTTCTTCGTAACTGCACCTATGCAGATGTATAAGTTCACAGGGAAAGCAATGTTTCCCTTTGAAGATTGAGAGACCCTCCCATTAAACTCTTCTCTGTCGTCACTAGAAATGACTTCCACGACCCGAGAGGGAGTGATACTTTAAGATTCTATTTCGTGTCCTCGTTTATGAAGAAATATCGTAAATAATAATTGAATTTTATCATTTAACACAAATACCGTTTGCGTACTAATTATTGGCGTGCGTTCTGATTTCATGGTGCTGCGCGCAACTTACGAGGAGGCAGTAGTTAAGTTTATCAACATTGATAAAACCGCGGCGATCGGTTATGTGGGTCGCCGGCACTCGTGTATGCTGCCTTTTGCGGTTCGAAAAGCAATAACGCCTTTTCGTGAAATGGCCAGGTTGAGAACTTCAGGCTAGTTAAAGATGTCACTTAGTTAGAATGTTAAACAACTTATCCCTTAAAACACGATATAGAGCCAACGGGGACAAGGAGTTAGACCTTTTGGGAATTGCTCGGCCCCAGAATAGAATGCTGGTTTTCATCGATACGTTATTTATATGAGGTTTATGGACTTCACATGGTGTCTCAAACATACTACCTACAAGTTGACTAAAATGTCAAATAGTTGCTGCTGATGTTGCTGTGCTATCCATTAGCCTCCGCTCACACAAAAAAAAACAGGCTTCAGTGAAGAGAAATGTAGAAAAAATATTGACGTAACTTTTAGGAAAGTCTCTGCAAGTTATAGTCCGCTCCAAACTGCTGGTCCATTGTATACATTCCCTCGATATTTTTCTCCCTATTAATTCATTTGTAGTACTTATGTTCATTTCTTCATAAAACAAGAGGTGCGCATGCTTGGGATACAAACTACCATAAAAGCTTAACTGAGAAAAGTTCTGTATAAAAAGCTAATTGAAATACTTTTCGGAGCGGCTAACCTGTCAAAACAAAGTCACTCTTAGGGAGACAAAAGTTAAAACATCCGATTAAAGTAGTGGTAGCGCAACAATTACAAGATTGTATATCGTAAGTCAGGCATTTGAATCAGTAGCCATAGGTAGGCATAGTACAAAGGAAATTTAAAAATTTGACATTTCATATAAAAAACGATAACGCACTCCAGCTGCCACATCGCCCATGTAATAGTAGAAAAGTCCTTACAATTGTTACTGAAAACACTTGCGCAAACACCATTAGTTTTTCATACGGTAGTGTCGACCCGGCGCGCGCGCGCTCCTTACGTCTTCGGAGACGGATTTTTAAATATTTCGGATTTGGATGATGACCTGGGGCGATGGGCGACCCGAGCGGATGAGCAAACTGTCCCTATACTAGTTTGTTCGCCCCGGCTCGTGTCGCCTTGCGCCGCACAACGACGATGCAACGTACACGTGACTATATGTGATTGGTTCCGATGGCGGCTTTCTTCTAGATGTGAGACCACGTTTTTGATTTTGCCTTTAATTTTAATACTTGGTATATTTTCCGCTACTTTCTTTGCATTCTTCATCTTTTAATCTCCTTTCCAATGATGTTTGTTTTACTAAAATATCTGTCCACGAATCTCAAACACTAATACCTACTTAACACGTACCTACGTAGGTATAACTTAAAGCATGGGATTGTACCTTCCACGTTTTGTTTCTTCTACTGGATGGACCTAGCACATAAATCCTTCGTCAAAGATAGTTTCACTGCTTTCATATAGCATGGTTTACAGAGATGCAGTAGGTAGGTATAATTCGGAAGTCTTAATATAATAACACAACAGTTGTACCTATAGCGATGCTGTGGTATTTTCCTTTTTACAAAAGCCGATGTAAGTTATAAGAGAATTTCTGCAATTAAAATGCTAGGCATATAATATGGCTTTGAAATTGGAGCAGATGTCTCTTTTGTTTGCTCTGACTAATTATCGTCTGAACTTCATTTTCGCATAAGTTTTTCCGGTATATTCCTTTTTGGTAACTATCGTTACATGGTATCGTGGTAGCGTCCCCAAAATAATAAAGATTTACAGGGAACTTAGTCCTACTAAGGACTTGCTTGCAGGTATTAAGGTTGCTTTTTTTTATAATATAGAAGTAGCAGACGAGCATGCAGTCCACCTGATGATAAGTGGCTACTGCCGCCCATGAACATTTGTAATCAACCCCAGATAGGATTACATATTCCTACCTGAGGTCGGCCACACATGCGCCGCTACCCCTGAGGACTAAGCTGAAACGCCTCGAAAAAGTATGTCTCCCTTGCCACACCCTTCAAACCGGAACACAGCAGCTCCTAACACTGCTGTTATTAGGCAGAAATAAGTGTGGCGTGGTGCCGCCAGAGTCGAACCACAAAGGGTTCTTCCACCTGCATTAACCGTTTACCTACATGCTTAGTAGTAGGTATACTCTTTTAATGGAATAATTTATATTTCTTATCATCACCATTTAAATTAAAAGTACAAACTAAAAGCAACAATAAATATGAAAATGTGGTGGAAAGTTATATATTTAATCATTTTCAACATGTCAAATTTTATGGTCCGGCTAGGCTGCCATCAATGCCATTTAAGTAGCTATTTATGAGCTATAGCAGAAGTTTTCACTCTGCCAAATTCTGATATGGATTGATCGATGGTACTGATTTTTTTAAGAATGGTTACAGCATAATCAGCATTAAATTATCTACGATACAGGCAAATCAGCCTAGTGTACCAAACTATTGTTGTAAAGGACAATGCCCATGAAAGTATGGACCGCCGTCCAGAGTTGCATCAAATTGAAACTTGTTGTGGACGATGTATAATTAACCAAATACTACCACCAATAATTATTTTTTAGATCGGCATCCGGGTTCTGAAGTGATTTACCGAAATGTTACATAACCTCAAAATCGAAAATATCCGACGATAGATTGAAGGTCGGTTTTAACTGATAGTAGGTACCTATAATGTAGTTCGATTAACATATTCCATTTACTTTTAAAGGTAGTAGGTACAAAAACCTAAAATAATCCTAAAAACCTAAATTAATGAATTCCGAGTATAAAATACCGCCATTTTAATTTTTAAGAACAACAATCAACATTTCGTCTTATTTTATCTTCAATGGAATCCCCTGTTCAAAGAAACTATTCTGATCGACAAACTATGTAAAAAAATCAAAAAATAATTTTAATATTACTTTCATTTTGTCGCATGAGAATAATCATTAGTCAAAACACTAATAGATCTTATTGAATTCCGGGTATAAGTGACCGCCATTTTAATTTTTAAGAACAACAATCAACATTTCGTCTTATTTTATCTTAAATGGAATCCCCTGTTCAAAGAAACTATTCTGATCGTGAAATTATGTAAAAAATTCAAAAAATAATTTTAATATTACTTTCATTTTGACGCATGAGAAAAATCAGTACCAAGAATGGGCATTCTCCTTTAACAATTTTGAAATATATTTCCTTGAATTTGTCTTCTTGGTCTCGTTATACGAACATGTCCATAAACAATTAAATAAAATAAAATGTAAAATCTTCAACACACAGAGATGTTGTGTCCGTCTCGCCAAATTTACAGTCCACTTAACACTTTAACCTGACATTTTCGGATCCTTTTCTCACGTAAAGGTCGCGACAAATATTATGTATGTCTATACTTTTTTTTCTCGAGGGGGAAACCTTCTAAAGGTACCCGGTACCGTGGGAGCGACACAGGGTTATGTGGGATTTTTACCGTACTAAAACCTCCCAGGTTATCGCCGTCGGCGCTGCGTGGAGGACTCCGGGATCTCCAAGGGAACACCAGGTGAGATTGATAGGTGTGTGGTGACGTTGTCACTACACACACGTCACGATACACATACTGCCGTCCTTCCCAGGGTGGCTGGCCGGGCGGTTCGAGCTCCCACTCTTGCCACCCGCATCCCGAAAATCTCTTTTAGTCGCCTCCTATGACAGGCAGGGGATACCGTAGCCCTATTCTGGTCCCGGAACTACAGAGACAAAACTATCGACGTATCAAGGTGCAGAACCTCCGCATTTGCTCCTTTATCATTATATTCAAGTGGTACGTGTGATCTCTTTCCTCCGCCATAGAGCAAATGTAATCTTCTGGTTTGAAGAGTGGATAGCAAAGACATTTAAACGTTTCAAACGAGGAGCACCAACTTAATACGCAGTGTGGTATTACATCTATGGTCCATGTGTTTTTGTCTTCTCTCTGAAACAATTGTATCTAATAAAAATAGTATTAAGCGCTGCTGTATTCTAGTTTGAAGGGAGTGCTATATTCTATCAACCATTAGTATCGACTGACTATGACATAGTTAAGGCTTTTGATAGATATTAACATTGTAGTTCCTAAACAAAAAACGGTATTATTACACCATGATCATGTTTAGAATTTTAAATCCTTAGTAAAATGCCCTTTTAAACATGCACATGACACGTTACGTCCAAAAGATAAACTTGGCATCGATAGATATTACCTGTAACTGCCTACCCTAAAGACATATGCCTTACCTATTAAAAATACCTCAATTTTAAATCTCGCAGGTACGAGTATATCTGTCTACTTAATTTTTTGCTTGATCAAACAATAATTAGGTTCCCAATCACAATTTATATCCTTTGTCTCATAATTTTTAATCTGTCCCCGCGTGGCGGCGCGTCGTAAAAACATATTTCCATGGCGGAAAATTGTCCGCCGCTTATCGTCGTCATAAAAGATTCCAACTACGAAAAGAAACCATTCGTTTAGTAATAAATCCGTTGGTTGGCGATTTGAGCGCGGCTAATCAAAACGGTGGGCGATGGCTGTTGTGAAACGGGGTCCCTTATCGAGCTTTCGGCTTTAATGTTTTATGAAATTGGTTACGGTTTTGTCGTAAACAATCTGTATGATTGCGAAACTGGATAAAATTCGAAACTGCCATTGTTAGTTTCTAATACAATACCTATACCTGTAAATGTTACCTTCATAGATTTTCATACATACTTTTACATACATGTAGGGATGTTCCTACCGCTTCAGAGTAAACAGAGTCTACCCTTCCATGAAAAATCCATTCCATCCCGCATCCCCTTTCCATGAAATCAAAAGGAGCAAAGAGACACGCTATCAGCGTGCAACTGCTGCACAAGTCCTCAACGTCACCAACTGCAAAATCCATTGACCCATGATGTCAAAAAGCTAACCCTGAAAGTTCCATGTTAGAAAGACATGGAACTTTCAGGGATGGTGGGATGGATGGATGGATGGGGATGGAACTATGAAATATTTAATAACTTCATAACATATATAACAAAGGGAACCATTCGAGATTATATTGTCTGAATCAGATAAGACACAATCTAGAAAGAATCCAGAAAGATCTAGATGAAAATTGTGAATCATATGCCTTAAAAGGTATTGTTTTAAATCGTATGTTAGTTACGATAAATCTATAATCACCACTTACTTTGTTACAGTGATAGTAATAAAAGACAGATGTAATTGATTTAGATTTTTATTTTAATAGTCAATAAATTCTACTAATGTGTATTAGTTTCTTTCTTAACATAGGTATACCTATTATAAATAACATTTCATAGGACCAACTCCGTTCTTAAGATAGGTTCATAGTTTTATTATTTGAGATTAGGTACATTAAATCTATTCATAAATTGCTCATACGCTCACAACACTAAAGAAATTGAAAGATGCGAGTGTTTAAAATGCTCATAGGAAGTTTCTCGCACGGTGCTGAACATAGCATGGTTTAGAAACAGGATAGTGCTTCAATGCACGGAATTTTGCATAAAGGTTTAGGTTTAAAAAGTAGGTACGATAGATTGAATTAGATTAAAGTAAATAGTGGAATATCTGGAATAAATGCCGTAGAATGCCAGGCCCTTATGCCTTTTTAAGCTTATTAGTAAACGAGTATGTACTCTACTTAACAAAATGCCAATGAGCATACTCCATTGCCAAATGCCAGTGTACCAGATATCAGACAAGGGCGTAGCTGCGTTACAATGCAAAGTGTCAACTTAATTCCTTCTATATTGCATTCATGGTTCCAAGCATTCTTAACTATGCTATTCTCGTGCGATTGTGTGAAGAACACTATGTAAATACTTACTTTTTAAACGGAAGAACGGAAACCAAAGATATTGTACGCTTAAATTAACAGCTGGGCTGGATTTCAGCCGCCATTACTGTTCAAAGGAATTTCATGCATACAGTAGACCATTAGAGTTTGTACACACTGCGCTGCACGCACGTGTCATCAATTATTATTATTAATAACATACATTATTTGCGTAACGAATTTTAAAATAATAACCTCGATTGCAGTATGTAATCTGTTATAGAGTGACATCTTTAAAATTCAATACTAATAAATAGCTATAAAAGAGGAAATGATTCAAAATCATATTTGCGACGAAGGCAACAACAATCTATATAATGACGTCATAGGTATATATATATATATATATATATATATATATATATATATAAATAATATCAGAACGGCCTTTCTCTGTTATTTAATTATGCTATAGACTCAATTTGGTAACAAAATGAGAGAACTCATGAGAGATTTGAGCATGAAATCTACATTTCCATTATCTTAATATTATTTATAGATTCATGCATATTATACAAACACTTTTATTTTCCATTATTGATCTTAGTGGCATACATGAGACAAAAGATATATTTTCGACTTATACGAAGCCAACGAAATTTTTGACAGCCAAAAATATTAAATTCCGATCGGTATAACTTTCAAATAAAATGATTATGATATTTGTTGTGAAATAAAAAATAATGTGCATGGAAAAAAAAAAACTGGTCAACAAATTGGTCTGCAAATTCTCCTACTAAACATAAAACAGAGTATTATTTTATGGTTGGTAATACTCTCTCAATGGAGATTTGGAATGTTTCAAGAAACAGCAGACTAAGAATTTTCTGAACGAGAACGATAAAAACAGGACAATGATATCCACCGAGTAAATCCCCAAGCAAATTCCGCCACCAAACGTTACAGCTACCTTAACAAGCTACTTTTAAAATATTCACAAAAAATTACACTAGTACTATTTAATCTTAAGAGAATAAACGCATAATACAATTTAATACCTAATCAAAACAATGAATTAAGATAAACATAGATACATGAAAGTAAAATGTAAATACTTGGTACTAAGAATTATAGGTACCTTATTCATATGGTCTACATTTATCATTATTAACATTGAAATTTTGCACAATAACAATATAATGACAATAATCTGTATAATTTAATATTGACTAATATTTATTATTGAAGATGGACATTTTTTTTCAATTCTTTGGCAGCGTATAAGCATTGGCCATTTATATTTATTAGAGTATTTTAACAATAACTACACTACATCTCGAATACATCTAACAAGCTATTTACAACATTATAGATTTTTTTGGAAAAATATGCGCTTTCTCTGTTCTACAACATTGGCAGAATTGTGTGTATGTACATCCTCAAATATTGAGATACTTCCTTTACGCCCAATACGTAATCTGTGGCATTCATTTGCGCGGGAAACAATATGACAGCTGAAAATAATAATTTCTTGCGACTATAAAAGGTAAGCGTAAAAAATATAAAATATTATAATTAATTTAATTTTGTAATGTTTACTTATTTTATGGTAGTTGTTAAATAAGTATTTTCGCGTAAAAATTAAATTCATTAAGAGCATACACATTGCCCGCGCAGACGATATGCGATCTGACAAAAACTAGAAACACACACTATTCAATAATTTGTTATTCTTCCATTAATTTTTAATAAAATAAATGTGTGCTCTAGTTTTTTCCAACACCGGGAACCAACAATCGTGTTAAAAATATAGAATACAAAATACATACCAGACTTACAATAATAATTGTGTATTTATTTTATTGTATTATCACTTAAATGTAAGTAAACGTGGTATTATATACACAAATGGTATTTCCAACCGGCCCCCGGTCTAAGAATACATCTTTCTTTACACGACTTTGTACCCAACGCTTTTGTAATCACTTACCGTAATAACCGCGAGACATTTTTGTATATATATTAGAATTTTGTTACATTTACAACAGAGATTCTTTTTTTTTAGCATTGTTAAAATTATTCGCAGAACATTCAATTCCTTCATTATAATAAAACTTATCTTTGTAAATACATTTGAGTACAAAATTAGTGTTAAAAGTTTGTAAATTGTTGTAACACGAAATTGACATGTAGCAAAACTATGAAATTAACGAAAGCTTATTATTTGTAATGACTATTTTACTTAGCAACAAGGTAGGCATAATTATTGTGTAAAAAGGGTTCCACCCATTCTTCGAGTAACTTTAACAATCCTTCATAACTTACAGCTACCTATTAATATAATTCGCTACTTAATCAAAAATAGACTTTACGCTAGAAGCATACGTTTTATATTTGCATTACTCTATTGAGCGGCGACATAATATTTTATTACTATGATAACATTGTATAAATTCCATTACGTAGGAATACGACGGAACACGATTACCGATTGACAGCAATAATTAGGAAGGATAATATATAATATATATATTTTTCTATCTCATTTAAGCCACATAAGTACCTAATGATTCGACCTTTACGTTCAGTATTTAAGTCATCATCTTTGTCCTATGTATGCAAAATATTGCTTGCATATATTTTGTCCTGCAACGTTGCCAGACATGGCGAGCAATGTTGCCGAAAAATAAAGCAACCTCGCCAGCAATTGCAACCTGAGTTAAAATCGAATCGAATAGAAAGGCTAAATGTTTCCTAAATCTCAGATCAGTATTTTTTAAATGCCATTGTAATTATTGATTTATAGTTAGATATAATTAATGTGTCTATTGAACATAAATACGTCGTGCGGAAAGCTTGATTCTACTTGAATCACTACTTGCCACGTGCAGATTAGAAACGGTGTAGCGTAACAACAAAATAGGACGACGGAGGCATTATTCAATGGTATTACATACGTTATAAGCGAGTAGCGAGGGGAGTTTTATGGAGGAATTACCGGATACAACCCCTGATCTTAAAATTTTAAAAATTGTATAAACAATATTTTTCGTAATTTTCTCAAATAAACTGATTTGAATTCAGATGCATATATTTTTCTCGCACATATAGACGAACGAAATAACGCAGCAAATTAAATCAAAGCTTGTAAAAAGCCTCAAAATTCTATACCCTTTCAGTTTGTACGCTCCATAATATCTTTAGACTACATTCTTCTGGTCCGAAAACAAAGTAATTCTAATATGATTATGATGAAATACACGTAGCTATTGGAGAATTAGGTAGTGCTCCCTAAATATTACGTGTTACCAATGTGACTTCTTACTAAGACTTATGATCGCTTGGTCGTCTGGTCATGTCGAATATCGCCAGTTTAATTTTCTTTAAAAGTTCACATCGATATTCCTAATATATTATTTATATTAATATTTTACTAATATTGCTGTCATCGGACACATGCTTCACATAATATTACTAGAGATATCAAAGATTAGATATCTCAATAACTCATAATAAATACCTTTTCTACAGTGCAAAATACTGTAATTCCTCTCGTATATTTTGAGCCCTGACTTCATAATTCCCAAGAGATATTTTACATACTTCGTCAGGTTTATGACGTAGCCGATAGATCATAT
Organism: Epargyreus clarus; assembly: GCF_041222505.1. Classification (NCBI taxonomy): domain Eukaryota; kingdom Metazoa; phylum Arthropoda; class Insecta; order Lepidoptera; family Hesperiidae; genus Epargyreus; species Epargyreus clarus. The sequence goes on from NW_027332212.1 coordinate 15,090,768, forward strand.
CCACGGCTGCCATTGACAATCCTTTATTTCGTCTACAAGTTGTCCATAGAATTGCGTGAGCTCATTACTTATAAACTCTCCCACACACTGATATTTTCAATGTTCTGGGTGCCACAGAAACGCACACAAGCACGCCCCGGACCCAGAGCCAATATCTTAATTTCCTATACATTTAGTACCAGTTAATAATGATACCATATTTTCTAGTACATTTTCTACATTTACGTATGATACATCCTTACCATACAAACTTTCAAATATTTTTTGATCCAACATACGAAGTCAAAAATTGTTGTTGAATTTCCTAATTTGGCTTTTGTAAAGTATTCCATTTTATAATTTTAAATTTAGCAATTCTTTGGCATTTTTTTAATAAACTTTTAAAAAAGGAGCATGTATTGTACCAGTCAAACATAATCAGTAATATTGATTTGCATACTACAGTATACTAGGTCGTCAGTTTACGGAACTCGTAAATCAATTCCTCTTTAGGCATTTTAGCAAGCTAGCTAGTCGCTAGTTTCTAAATAAGTCAATTATTCATATACAATAGACCTTTCTAACAAAAGGCCAGTAGATGATATAGTCGATTCAATAATGAATAAATCTTGCAATAGTATACAATACCGGGTCCACATCTATGTACTAAAATGTAAAGCGTGTACTATAGTCATTGTAATTGCTTTTATCTAACATTTAAGTTAACAATGTGTCCTTAAACATATTATTATATTTTTTTATATTTTAATATACTTTGCATATATTCTTAAGTAAAGCAGAGATGGAGATTGACACTACTTTACATTTGCATGTCAATGGAAAACTGATTCAAACGTGAGTATGCATTATTAATCCGCATCATTATCATTGATATCTAGTTTCGATGACAGGTATGACGTCATGAGTCGTTAGTCACAGGACCTAACCCACACAAGCATGACCGATGAGAAGGGAACTTTATTCACATAGGTTCAGAGTCAGTTTCTCCACCGGCACTAGCCCCCGCGCGGGCTAGGAGTGGGGCGCGGGCTCCAATCACCGCGAGGGGCACGAGCTGCCCGCAGACTTGCCGCTGAGGCACGAGAACCCGCTGGTGCCGGACTGCAGGCTCGACATGGAGCCCCTGACAACAGTTTATTATGTATAGGCCATTTGAGATCATCTAACTACCGATCGAATTAAAGTTTCCGGTTTTTGAGCAACAAAGCGAAAAATAAGTAATAAATTATGTGTCAGTTTGGAATTTGATCGAACTCCAGATTGGGAATGAATAATTGTGTCTATTATAACTAAGTAAATGCTATGTAAAAGTAATATATATATAAATAGCATCTTTTAAACCAAAACGTGTGCATATACAATAAACAGTCTATTGAGTTGCCTAAGAAATGATGTGTGAACCGATGTAAGTATACATATGTCTTTAATTAAAGCTTTTATACAACGCTTTGCTTTGTTTTCAAACAATCTTGATATTGATGATTTATATGATTTAAAAACTTAAAGAACTTTAACAACTTTACTCTCCCGGCTTGACATTACGTTCAGGTTTCAATCCCTAACCAGAATAATATAAAAGAATAATAAATGATTAATTTAGATTTGCGTTCTGGGTCTGAATGTTTGTGTATTTGTTCATTGTGTTTGTGTGTGTCTGTGGCACCCACAAAAGGAAAATCCTAGTGTGAGGCTATGAGCATAGAAAGCGTTATTTAATATATTATCAGCGTTAGCCAATAGTAAAAATATTATGTATTGACTCCTACATTACTACTCGTATTATAAACAGTAGTAGTGACGTGTGTAAGTGCAGTTCACCTGTAGTGGTGGCTGGCGAGCGTCTCGTGGAAGTAGACGAGCTGAGCGGCGCGCGGCGCGCTGTCGGGCAGCTCGCAGCGCCACTGCAGCACGTAGCTGCCGCGCTCCGCCATCACGTGCGAGCCCTACGCAACAAACTCTCGTTTAATTTCACGTGGACTTGTACACAGAATTTCACGTACATACGCAAAAGAAGTACAGGACGCCCCCCGTTCAGGTGGACTGATGATGACCTGAAGTGGACGGTGGGTAACCGTTGGATTCACACGACTCAAGACCAGTCGGAGTGGTGCAGATTATGGGAGGCCTATGTCCAGCTGTGGACTCTTAAAGGATGGATGATGGATGACGCATACGGATGCAAAAACGTATTCCTTAGGAACGTACGTACACTGATAAAAGTCAGAGTACGTACGTTCCTAATTCTAATAAATATGTACGCAGTTAGCCTTTTTTATAATATAATAGTAGCAGACGAGCACGCAGTCTACTTAATGGTAAGTAGCTTCTACCACCTATTGACATTTGTAATCAACCTGAGATAATATTAGATTCCTAAATCAAATCAAATCAAATTTATTTGTGAAATGTGATTAGATTTCTACTACAGATTTGCCACGGATGCACCGCTGCACCTAAGGACTAAGCTAGAATGCCTTGAAAACTATGTTTCCCTTTGCACACCCTTTAAACCACAACACGGCAACGCTTAAACCTGTTGTTATTAGGCAGAAATAGGTGAGACGGCGGTGCCACCGGAGTCCAATCACTGAGAGTTGTACCACCTTTAGCCTACATCCACGTGGTCAACGTACATATACCCAAGAATGGACGAGAAACTACAAGTATTTTAGATTAAAATCTAAACCTTCATTATTACAAATTTATCGCCAAATGGACATTGATTTACGAAAACAAAGAATATCTCTGTATCTCTATTATAATCTTTCGGTAAGGGTTCTTTACGGGGTTAGTCACTACATGAAGGGAGCCACCATGCATCTAAACATGCAAAAAGTTTACTATACTTCATAATCATGTTTCAGGATACAAATAACGTCTTTGTCTTTTAACCTTTATTGAACGTGAAACCTCTCGGTAAGTGTGTACCTGTATGCTCTCCCCGTCGTGGCAGACGAGCGTGGGCTCGACGCGGTGGTAGTGGCGTTCCTCGCCGCCGCGCTCCAGCACCGAGCGGCCCTCCTCGCCCGCCGCGCCGCACGCCGCTGTGACCGACACACTCAAATAACTGTACGTACTTAGTGTTTGCATATAAAGGATAATTGCTAAGACAATGAACCAATTTTAATGTTGCATGGCGAGTAAAACCGCAACAGAAAAATAATAACAATCTAAAAAAGAATTTTGTTATTTCATATATAATAAATAAAATAAATAACAAAACGAATGTTAAGTGCAATGTTTAATCATAGATTATTAAAATTTTGGCTTCCATTACACTCCATCCATTAGTAGAGACCAATTTAACTGGACCTATATATTTTGTCAGACTTACATCGAAAAAATTTCCACAAAGCATAATGGCGCATGATATCTTTGATATTTTTTTTAGGAAAAAAAATTAGATATCGTTTAAGTACACAACTTTTAATATCGAAAAAAATACACATAATTACTAAAAAGAAACAAAACCAATAAGAAAAGAAAAAATTGAGCATAACTTCTAGATATATGAATATTTTTCTGTCTCTAACATCGACTTCATGTGTACATTTCACTCTTCTACAACAACTTTATTTAACTATACTTTGTAGCAACATACCGGCAGCGTCAGGTATGTCGAGGTCCTGCTCGCTGCGGTAGACGGTGAAGGCGATGTCGTGTCGCAGCACGTCGAAGTCCCACGTCAGCACGCTCTGGGGGTCACGGTTGGCCACCACTACTTCATGCACCTGAGTTTAAAAAGAAACCGTTATAATACTTACTTTTCGATTATATTTTTACAGGCCTTTTTTCTGGATGTGGCAAGTGGCAACATCAAGGGACGAAACTCGCTATTTAATCACTAGAGTTTGCAAGTGAATGTGTCTTAAATATAGTTCATAAGTACCATTCAGAGTATTGTAAATGTTATCCTGTTATTGACGGACGACCCGTTTATGAATGGAGGACAAAAGATCACAATAAGAAACTTAGTTTTAATTTATTGTCGGAGTTATGGCATAGTCTATAATTATGTTATTCATTAATATGTAATTTCTATAGATATAACAGGTAGTGTTTACCAGGTGGCCGACCTACCTGTCCCTTGGTGAGACTGACGGAGCGGTAAATGCTGTCTTCACTAAGCGGGTCTCCATCACGCTCCGTGAAGGCGCCGCTCACGTACAGGTTCTTGGGTACCAGTCCACCCTCATGCACGAAACTCTGCACCAAAATGAACAAAATTAATAGAGATTTCCACAAAATACATTTTTAATTATGTGCTCGCTGGCTTAAGGTTACATAAACAGAGATTGAAAAATACATTGACGTGATATTAGATGCACGTGTGAAACGAATAGCATTTGCGTAACATTTAAGACACTTACAAATTGCTATTATTTGAATGTGATTTATCATTGAGAGAAAACAAATACAGTAATAAATATAATCTAAAAATGTTTGACAAATGAACTGTAAAGAATAGTATACAAATATATCCGTACTGAAGACAAAAGAAACGTAAGAAAAAATGTAAAAGTTAACAGAAGTAAAGAAAAAAACTTAACGTATTTAGAATAAAAAGTACGTTTAGTTACCTGGCTGTTCGAATATATTATCACATCCAAATGGCAAAGGAAGTGGTGAAATAAACTATATCTATAAACACTATTCTATTTTGCTATTTTTATTTAATAGACATACAATAAAAATTTATTAAGTAAGCAATTTTTTTCTTTCTTTCAATTTTGTATCACGTTTATGACATAATATGAACGGAATGTTACCTTCATTTCATATTCATTTTTTCTTATGGCATCAAAATAATATGCGAAAGGCCGTTATGACACTTTAATTCACTTCTTATTCGATTACATCAAACAACCAGGTACCAGTAGGTACAAATATTTTACGACAGTAATAACTAGCAACGATAGACAAACAAGTCGGCACAATAGCATATTGATCAGGCACAATGTGTCCACATGTGCACTGAAGCTAAACGATTATATATCTACGCATACTTCATCGTAATAGACGCGAGGCACGTTCAACAACACCTCTAATACATCCGACTGCCGCAAATGTGAGGAAACATAACAGAAAATAAATAAAAATATATTTTGAATGCAACAAAACAAAAACAGGATTCTATAATTAAATAAAAATAATGTAAGATATACCTACTTAGTAGCTTTTATAAATATTTCTTATTTTAAAACATATTATTCCATTCAAAAACCTTATTATAAAAAGTTTCTTTAATTACACTTTTTTGTATATTAAATTCAAGTTGAACAGAAAGTCAGGGCAATAACCACATTATGTTTTAATTACCCTTTGAACAAATATGTTTTTATGTTCTATATTAAAAATATTTAACAAAAAAGTATTAAAGAACTTAAATAAAATAAATAGTATAGGACCAAAAGTCATACCTTGCAAGGTCCACCAAGAAAATCAGGGATGAGATCTTTAGGAATGTAGTCAAGAAGACCACCTGGTTGCAGATAGTCCTTGCCACCGTAGAACAAGAATTTGCTTCTAGTATTCTCATCTGAAATTATAAATCAATTTTAAGTGACCATGGAATTGTAATACGAAACAAGGCTTCATGTTAACTAAACGTGTCTTTAATATATTCTACGATTATATTTAATTAACTAATAACTAATTAATTACGGATTTGATTTAAAAACATATAATGTAATTTATATTAATTTAATAATTACTTTTTTAAATGCAGCTGTTGTTTTATTTTTAATTGATAAAATATTTGAGCTTTATGAAACAAGTCTTTTTCTTCCTGCAGATTTCATATACATAATTTTGATTCTTAAGCAAATCGTTCCATATAACTACTCGACTAATCTATCGAGACATTCGACCCATACCTATACCTAATCGATCCATATAATTATTAGATTTTTTGATATTTCATTGGATTTAATTTAGTTTTGTAATTCATGTAAATATAATAAATTAATAATATATAATTATATCGGAGAATTGTAACTGATTAAGGTATTAGGTGAAGTACACGAACACATTAGGCAAGCCTATAATGTTAGATGTAAGATGTTAGAAGTAAAATCACTTAGGGGTATGAAAAATAGAAAGTAGCCGATTCTCAGACTTACTGCATATGCATATGAAATTTGGTGAAAATCGGTAAAGCCGTTTCGGAGGTGTATGGTAACTAACATTGTAACACGAGAATTTTATATATAAAACATTTAGTAAATGCGCCGAGTTTAAAACTAACCGATAAAAGTGCTGACAATAGTCCACAATATGGGGAAGACACGTGGCGCTCTCACAATGAGCACACGTCCCATGGTCTCCGGGTAGTTGGCCTCCACGATCTGTATGATGCGCAGCAGCGCGCGCACGCCGGGCCGCCACAGGTGCCGCATGTTCAGCCCGTCCAGGTCCACCAGCAGGCACCACGCCTGCACCGCCCGCTCGGACGCCCGAGTTGCTTCCTCTAACAGCTTCAGACCCTCTTCGCATACATGCAGCGTCTACCGTAACGACATTTGTACTTAATTTGGTTATTATGGTAGAAGGTAGTCCTTCTAGGTAGAGTAGTCTTTACGCATATATAAATGTAGACTTCGCGCCACACTACTAGTCCGCTCTGAATATAGAAACGAGTTGCATCGCAACAGCAAATGTAGGCTACATTATGTAGGTATTAGCGGGACGAAGACAGCGAGGGACCCCCCCCCCGCCCCCCTCCCCGGAACCTGCCCGCCGCCCGCTCGTCCGTGAGTACATATAATAGCTACGTTAATATTTGCCTTGACTATTGCAAAAGAGTATATGCTTATAGTTGTGTTCAACTTCAAAACGGACTAGAAGTTTGGCGGGGACTATACTATACATTGAAATATGTATTAAGATCAGTGAAAACTTAATTACGCTTAAGTAGCATATTGGGTATTCAATCCACCAGTTAGATAGCCAACGCAAGTCATGCCCCGACCATCATTAAATCCATATGCAGCTGGAATGGTTCGTGAAGTTGACCATGAATATACATACTATCACCGATAAGCAATGGGCAGTGGATTGGAGATGCCACACTGGTTTCATAAATTGCATGTTGGCTCGTACTGCCATTAATAAATAATCTTTAAATAGCCTTAATTATACATGTACTTATCCATTAATTATAACCTATTTTGCATAAATAAAAATAATAAACATTGTAACATTTACATGTAGTGTTTTACCGATAAGATTAAATATTTTCTATTAATATTGTTACCTACTCCGTGCAATTTTCAACCGATCTTCACGTACAATATATTAAAAAACATTATATTTACTACTTGGTTATTACAAGCCAAACGATATATCGATAATATTAAATACGTACCAATTTCAAAAGACCGTCTTCGCCAATAGATTTGAGTAAACCCTTTACGTCCATCTGACCAAGCCTGAGGATGTACAGCGGACGCTCGTCTGAAACAGCAAAAAAAGTACTGAGAATAAAAATTTAATGCAAAAAAGCCGCTGAAAAACCAAGATCAAATTCACGCGAACAACTTCGAACAAAGTTTAACATCGTCAAGATAATAGTAAAAAGTTGTAATTGAATTAAATATTCTAGAAGTTTTGTTAATTTAAAATGGTAGACTTTTTACTTTGCATATAAATTTTGCATTCAGCGTTTCCTGTGTTAATATTTTATCTTATCATCAAACTGAGAATGAGCATCCTCCTCAAACTTGTCACGTTAACCGAATAAATAGAAATAATAGAAATTTTGTAGGTTATATATACAGGGTGAATTTTTAAAACGGGCCTTCAGGGCCAAATCCGAAACTATAAGGATTAGCGAAAAATGCTGAAAGGAGTTACGAGGCTGATTTTGATAAAAACTGAAACTGCATCATTACTTTTTTAAAATAACTTTTTCCTTAGCCGGGAATCGAACGAGTTCATTTTGAAAAAATATGCACCCTCTATATTATTCCACTATCTGATAGTGTTGCTTATAAGGATCAAAATCTGGAAAGTAATGATAAATGAAAAACTAAAGGAAAAGCCTCAATTTTAAGAAAATACATATTTTTTCATATTAATTTGGCAGTTAAGTTCCCGCCATTCATTAATTTAAACATTTCGTGTATTAACATTTTTTTTGGCTCAATGTTTCTAATCATTCGAAATGGACGTTTTGTTTCCCAATAATTTATATTTTTATGTCCGACTTAACTAAGGTTATTTTTAGGACCATTAAAATAGATTTACTTGCTATGGGCGGAGTTTCGTTTAATAATGATGTAAAGTTGACAATTTGCGAGAATTACTTTTTAGAGTCAAATCCGAGTGATTACTAAATAAATAATAAAGGAATCTTCAAGAGAGGAAGTGCATTAGTGCATTTTGAAGGTGGTAGAAGCCTTTGTGGTTCGACTCCGGTGGCACCACCGTCACACCTATTTCTGCCTAATAACAGCAGTGTTAGGCGCTGCTGTGTTCCGTTTTGAGGGAAATACTTTTCCGAGGCGTTCCGGCTTGGTCCTCAGGTAGCGGCGCATGTGTGGCCGACCTCAGGTAGGAATATCTAATCCTATCTGGAGTTGATTACAGATGTCTATGGACGGCAGTAGGTGGACCATCAGGTGGACTGCATGCTCGCCTGCTACTCCTATATTACAAAACAAAAAAAAAACAAAACAGCGCTTTACACAACAGTTATTACATCGAACCAAGTAGATTTTAACCACTTTAATTTTATTTCTGCTTATACATACATTTCGTTTCTTAAACCTTTTTCAAAACGATAAAACACGAAGTAAAATATACGCTACCGCACAATAATGACGACTTACGTTATATTTGTTTACGTTCCAGATTTCCAGGTAATGTTATTACAGACCTAATCCGCTATTAGGCTCCAAAATTTCATGGTTCTCATGATTTATTGTCGCTGAAGTTATTATTGTTATGGCTTTTTCAACTGGAATAGTTTTTGGTCACGCAAGGTATGATAATCGAGTTTTTTCGCGTGCCTCAAAATTGTAATGTAATGTTGGTGAATATATCGATTTAATGCATTAATATACAAAGTAGAGTGTGTGTACGGATGTATGAATGATAGCTGACGTAAGGTTGAAATCCAAACTCATCTGGGGTTGATTTCAAAATATTCAGGAGGGGCAGTAACCATTTACCATTATGTGCCATAGTAGACTACATGCTTTTCTGCTATTTCTATATTATAAAATAAGCAACACATATATAAACCACGATTTTAAATGTTTAAGATGCGAGTTTACAAAGTTGTTACTAGATGGAGTTTTCTGTTTATGTATATCGTATGTTTGTAGATACTTTTTTCTTGTAATTTTTACGTGGTTCTCAATTTACAAAAATGTTCTTAGTGATATGATTCTAACTTTAAAATACTATATTTTATACGAATACACTTCGACACGAAGCAATGTAACTTTTTCGATGAAATTTTTTTTTTTATTTGCTTATAAACCTGCTGATGAACACTTCAGGCTTTCCCTGATTATAGCGTGGGACACGTGTCCAGCAGTGGGATATACAAATGAGTTGTAACCATACAAGAATTTCTTTTAATATTATAAAATACTTAAATATCAACTTCAAAATTTTATCAAGATATTTTCTGAAAAAAACATATTTAGATGTAGGAGCCGTATTTTATATTTAAAATGTACCCCGCAAATCTGACAGCTTGATGTACTTTAATCCAAATTCGCGCAAAGAGAATTCTCATTTTAAAATCTAATTTCGGGGACGTGTCACAGATAAAAATAACGGAATACGTCGCGATGATCTTACTGCATATTTGAATAGCGCACGTGTGGAATATTATTACACTGTCTGCGTTATGAAGTTTGACACTTTATTTTCCACACTCTTTTTTATATAGCAACCGGCCACAGTTAAATTTGTTGGAAGTTTTTTTAATACTCGTATATGAGAGTAGCAGACAAGCATGCAGTCCTAATGATAAGTGGGTACTGCCACCCATGGACATCTGTAATCAACTCCAGATAGGATAAGGTATTCTTACGTGAGGTCGGCCACACACCCCGCCTGCTACTCCTGAAGACTAAACTGGAATGCCTCGAAAAAGTACATCACTCCTGTATCATAAAAACGGTTAACGACAAAATTTCAATTCAACACTATATTAAAGTAAAATCAACGCTTTTTACATTTAAGACAAGTAATTAATTTAAAAAATCAAAAACCCGACTGCACCAAAAAGGCTGAAGTAGAATTTCCAAAAGCAGTGAAATAGGCATTACATTATTTTTATCCAGAAAGCCAAATACAAAGTTTCATAGTAGGTGTCTGCTTCAAAAACAAAAGATGTTCAAACAATATATCCTATTTTATCCTCGTAGTGTTCATTTACGCTAAAGAACCTATGTGTAAAATTCCAGCACGCTTAAGTTCAGCGGTTTCCCCTTGCGTTGATCTCTGGCACAGCAACTCTCTCATTTAGTCAGACAGTCATCTCGATGTGTATATACGAGTATATACGTACTAGCTGACCCGGCAAACGTTGTGTTGCCATATAAATAAAAAAATGTTAATGATGAACAACCCTTATCACTTAGGTGTAAAAAAAATAGATAGTGGCCGATTCTCAGACCTACTGAATATGTATATAAAATTCGGTGAAAATCGGTGAAGCCGTTTCGGAGGAGTACGGTCACTAACACGAGAATTTTATATATAAGATATATTATATAATGTATGTGTAATCTCCTCTTAATTTCCTTTATTTTGACACCCTACTCGATAGGTTTTGTTAACTTTTTTAAAACGTGTTACTATTTCGCGAAAAAATTCACCATTTACGGTCTATAAAATATATAACTTCAGTAAATCAAAGTTTCGGTCATTATTTTACCTCGTTAGAGGTAGCATTTCATTATTTTTATCCAACAAGCCTGATACAAAATGTCATAGTGTTTGCTTCAAAATTGACGATAGTTCAAATGAACTTTTAACCATTATTTTACCCTCTACGGGGTTGATTTTTCGGAGGGAGATAAATAAGTGCGTCCTTGTTCCTATCCAGAAAGCCAAATACAAAATTTTATAGTAGTTGCTTCAAAATTAAAGGATTTCAAAAAAACTGGTTTCCCCTATTTTACCCTCTTAAGGTTAGAATTTCCAAAAGGCCTTTCTTAGTACTTATTCAAGCTATATAGAGAACCTGTGTGCAAAATTTCAGAACTGTAAAGTCCTTGGTTTAGGCTGTACGTTGATTTCTTAAAAATGAAAAAGTCATTTAGTTATTCAGTCAGTCAGTCACCTTACTGTTTTATATATATACAAATATGTTTTTATAATCTCCGTTTAATTTCCTTTCATTTGATACCCTACTCGATCGGTTCGGTAAACTTTTTTTTTAAATGTGTTACTATTTCGCGCCAAAAATCCGCCATTTTGATTTTTTTTTACTAACACCTATCTAAGGACACTCGGGTTATTGAGACAAATATAATGACACTTTAACTGTTGAAATTCATCCAGCCGTTTGTTAGATCGGATCAAATAAAGAAAGACAAACATACAAGATACGCGCGAAAAACATAACCCTTCCTTGGCAGTCGGGTAAAAAAGAGATATAGAAAATCATACTTAACGTTGGAACGAAAACGGCGATAACTTATTTGCCAAACTATTACTTTCTCATACTAAGCCGTATGTCATAGTCATAACATCGAATAATAAGTTGATTAACCAACAAATTCTTCAATGGTATGACTTATGTCTGTTTCTAAAGAATTATACATAAATCATTTGTTATGTATAATCCTTAAGGATTAGTATGCCAATGTATGGAAAAATTCGTATTTTCTTAAAAAAATCCTTTTCCTTTAATTTGTCACATAACATTACTTCCCAGAATTTGATCCTTATAAGCGACACTATCAGATAGTGGAATAATATATAGGTGTCATTTTTTTCAAAATAAACTCGTTCGATTCCCGGCTAAGGAAAAAAATATTTTAAAAAACTAATGATGCAGTTTTAGTTTTTATCAAAATCGGCCTCGTAACCCCTTTCAACATTTTTCGCTAATCCTTATAGTTTCGGATTTGGCCCTGAAGGCCCGTTTTAAAAATTCACCCTGTATACTTAAAAGGACCAAGAATATTTTTAAACGAGCAGACGAGCATGGATTCGGCCTGGCATTAAGTGGTTACTGCCGTTACATCATAAATAAAGAAGATTATCTTGCAGAGAATGATGGTTGCGGTGCTTTGCTTCCTTAAATTGACGACTCAGTAAAGTCTTAGGAACCTTGAAAATAGCAGCAATACTCCTGTTATAACGCAGAAAGAGTTTTGGCAGCGTTTTGAGTTAGTAAACAGTCTCATGGTTATGCGAAGTTTACCAATTCGCACTTGGCCAGCGCAGTGGACTATGGCCTAAAACACCTAAGTCACCTCAAAATTAATTAGTGTTGGAGTATAATGAGGGTATGGTATACCTTTGTCATGATGATGCCAGCCGCCCGGGAAGTACTGCTTGACGACGTCGGGCGTCTCGTACTCGGAGAGGATGCGGTCCACCTGGTGCTTCTTGCGCCACAGCAGCGACTGCGAGAGCATCTCGCGTGCCTTCTCCACGTTGAAGTCCCGTGCTCGTAGGAAACGGAGCAACGTCGTGTCGCTCGGCACCTGAATATTAGATTTTTTTAAATATAGAAGTAGCATACCTGTAATTAACCCCAGATAAGATTAAATTTCTACCTAAGATCAGTCACAAATGCGTTGCTATATCTTTTTTTTTTTTTTTGGGTAGGTGGCCGGGTGGTTCGAGCTCCCACTCTTGCCGCCCGCAACTCCGGAAGCCCCCTTTTAGTCGCCTCTTACGACAGGCAGGGGATACCGTAGCCCTATTCTTGCCCCGAAACTACAGGGACAGCGTTGCTGAGGAGTAAGTTGCAACGCCTTTACATTTGAAAAGTTCAATTTCCACATTAAATTTAGATTACGTTTGTTTAATAATTTTCTTGTATTGTTAATTCATTACATTTCAACACAAATAAATTAAGAGTTTTAATTAAATTATCATGTTTTAATGTACTAAAATTTAATTACGAACTGATAGGGAACTGATTTCCTCAATATATTTATTGCAATCCTTTTTAAGTTATTAATATAACCTCCAAGTTTTACCGACTACTATTCAAGTTTTTTGTACCTACCCACGTACGTAACCAATAACGAGATATATCAGGATATCAAAAAAATCAAGACAAAAAATAACTCGCTTACTTCAGATACTTGTTTTGAGGAAAATAATAAATTAATATTTAGGCTGACCGCCCATTGCTATGCTAGCCAGTGGCCCATCATTTGAGCGATAGTTTCTTAGGCTACCTTGTCAATTAAGCTACTGAACAGTTGCTTAGATGGCAGCTCGTGCGTCCAATTTGTTTTTTAAGCAACCGGCGAGCGATACACATTTGACTTTATTCGAAAAAATCTGCATCTAAGCATCTGTATAAACTTCTAAATAGTAGCTGAGTCCGAGAAACTTTTGAGATGTTACCTTACGCGTTAACCGTTGCTTAATAGTAATCATCTACCAGTTGCTCAAGCTATAATAGCTAATGGGCGGTCAGCCTTACGAGTGTCAGTAAAATGACCTCGCAAATCAACGGAAACGTCTGGCTCATAGCTTTAATCTCTTCTAATAAGAAGTGCGTTGTTGCCCCAATGATAAAAACTTCATTTTTTGGCGGCTCTTTCTGCGCCACATTATGACTGTTTGTATAAAATTGTCAGGAAATGCCTGTAATACAAGGTTATGATAACAGCATAATCTACATTTGCGTAAATGATTTTATTATTTTTACCACGTTCAGTTTTCGCTTCAAAGGACCTTACCTTGCCTTTCTGAAGGTCAGCGATCCACTTCCTCAGCTGCAGTAGCCTGGACTCCTGCATTGGGGTCAGCTCTCCCAGATACCGCTTGATATACTCGCTGTCCAGAGTGTATTGATCTATAACAACATGGGATAAATTAATATTTATTATCACTAAATTTCCAGTGGTACCTACTATAAATGTGTTACATTATTTCACGCACGCACGCACACAGGCTCGCAAGCAAGTAAACACACTCGCGCAAATACAAATATAAGAATAATATTAATGATAACTAATTGTACCTTGATACAAGATACCATAACAAACAGTAAGATTCGCGTTATATAAGTAATAGATTTTTATGAACGCCATAATATTTTGTACATTATGGCGTTTGTCATAATAGTTTGTACCCATTCTTTACTGCTGTTTCATAAAATAACAGCAATACGTACGTATAACAGCAATACGATAAAAATGTATTTCCTTGAAAAAGGATAAATGAATTGACAGGAAATTCTAAGGGAAGCTGTGATCTGACCGTGACTCAGTGCGAAGAGAGCGTGAGGGATAGAGAGGAGACGGGGGGAGTGTTGGAAACTGCATTAGGTAATACCGAGATTAGGAATTACTGAAGCACTTCATAATATTGTATGCTGCCTTCTACACGGCCTCCGCCCGCGTCTCTTTGCAAATGTATTACTTTTGATTTAAAATAAAACTCTGCTTATGTCACCTAAACTATTAAAAATCAGAGAAAGAACCGTATCAGTGGACACTCTATTATGTAATATATGCTCACGATACGCGGTTTAGCCATTTCCAAAGTGTCATTTCATCATTTCACACAAACGAAAACAGTTATAAGAAAACTTTGTTTAAGATTCGCGTACCTACCTAAATGAGATATGATACAAAATTAGGTATAGGTATAGGGGTACTTTAATTCCATGTGTGCACGAAGACCTGTACAAGTAAATCATTTATTTCTTTAATCCCAAATAATCAAAGAAACTTAAGGTCAAGCTTAAATATAAAAGCTTTAAAAACATCAAACCTTACAGCCCTAAATCTGCGGAATAAATGTAAGTAATATTTAAAAGCTGTGCAAAAATACAGCTAAGAGGAAAGGCAAAGGAATATTCTGATCTGACCTTGACCCAGAGGGCGGCGGGCGGTCTGCAGGGATTGTAGAAATATCGTCGTCTCAGAGATTAGATTTATTGGAGCATACCAGCCATTTTTTTGTTTTAGGCGGCATATTTCTATCGGTATTATCCCTAGGCATCCCACAAATTTTGATAATAATTTAATAGCTAAAATTAGGGATTGTATTAATTTTGTTAGAAAGACATACGCTTTTAAATAAACACGTATTTGTATGTATTTTATGAATTCCACAAAATCGTTTGTATGACAAACTCTTGAACCTTTGAAACTTTGTACTCTTGAAAAGTGTCATAAAATTTACAGATAAAGTTTTTATATACAGATACGAGAAGTAGGTAAAATGAATGCAGAGCACAGAACATACTACTCTCTTGCGAGAGATGCAGTGTGCTGCAAAAAAAAATAAAAATATGTCATTTCTTAATGTCCCCATATATTCCGTATCAGAAATTAAAAATATTTTCAGTTTGGTCAAACAATTCTCGTATTATATAAGAAAGAAACAAAAAAACCTACAGCTACTGAAAGATTTATCTCCTATTTGAATAAATGATTGCCTGCAAGTCTTTGTAGACTTTCTGAATGAATGGGAGGCGTGGGAAGCTCCCGGGAGCGGCAGGATGTTTGTCGAGAAAATTGCACTTACGCTCGGAAATCTTGGAGCGCATTTAACTGGAACACTGAATAGAGTGCTCCATTTAACAAAGGTTGTTATTTTCACTGTTTGAACATTGAAAAAAATGTCTATAGCCCGAACAAGAGTCCGTGCTTTTCATTGTTGTTCTGTTCACTATGCAGTGCAATTTATACAATTTATTCTTATTAGGTTTATTTAATTTATTTCAGACATCGCAATAAATCCATTACTATCATGTAACTTAAGGGTTTCACGATATTTTCCTTAATCATCAAAGTATGCGCGATACCAATTTATTTTTTCACCCACACATAACATTTTCAGAGGCTGCAATCTTATGTATTAATACGATATCGTCATATTCTTTAAACACACACACAGAGGTTTCGATTTATCTACGAGTATCTAATTTAAATGTAGTTTAATTAAAATAAATACCTACTTAATATTCATGGCTCATGAATATTAAGTAGGAGTAAATCTTTATTTTACTACTAAAATTCTATCTGACATAATGACAATACATCGGCGGCACTGTCTGACCTACCCCACTAATAGAGGGCGCTCTCATTGTACTTACTATTTTAGTTCTGAAATAAAAAGTCCAATGAATACTGTCGCCTACTAGGCCTACCACAGCTAAAAGCAGCAATCTACCTGCAGTGCGTTTATCGCAGTGATTCAGATCCACCGCAATGTTAACACAAGTTCAAGGCGAGAAGGCTCCATTTGCATTGTTTCATGGAACGTTTAATGCGGTATTGCGACAAGGTTCCTTTCCTCGCTCCGAGCGGGAGACTGGGAGATAGATAGAACCTTGTGCACGTAACGGGGAGGGTCAAGGCTGGCGGGAACGGGGTCACTGGCAAACGCAGGAGATGGCTGTAAATATCTGTAGGGCGCTGAAAATGTGAAGTATGGCCGTGTCGCCCGTGTCAGCTGAGTCCCTTGTCTAACAAGGCCCTTGTAACAAAAGACTCAATGTCAAGTTAGAGTGGATCAACTTAATTATAAACGGATAAAAATAGCAGTTTTTTTTGCTAAAAATATTCTATGCCTTTATGACATACTTTCTAAATTTTAGAAATTGTACCTCTGTATTATGATTAAAAATCCACCTTATCAAAAAATTATGTATTTTTATTATGCGGTCACGTTATTTTTGAACAAATTTTAAATTTAGAAGATCAACATATTGTAATTTTATACTCGTACCACCTAAAAATAAACTTCATCTTCATACATGCAAAGGACATGTAAAATAAACACGAACATCCCGTATTTATTTTACATTCAAGATGTCCCCACACTCGCGTAGCAATGAGTATAAAACTTGTTTAAAAGCATTTGTTTACATTCCTTAAAAGTTTTCAGAACATTTTTGTGTTTATACACTACTGTAAAACTACTTAATAATAAAAACTAGTTTCTTGGTCCGTACGTGAAATTGTAATATTAAAATAAACTCAAACATTTATGATAGAATATAGTGCATCTATCAACTGCGTCTAACGACAATATTGTCGTTGAAATAGAACTTAACTGTTTCGTCTGTGATGGTGTTGTCAAAAAAAGCGCGAATTGTGAAAATATTATTATTAAAATAATGCAGAACGTACGTTCATTCAATATTTATTAGTATTTAAGTGCATGTATAAAGATGTTATTTAAATTGCCGATGTTATGTCTGGGTTCATAGAAAGTATTTTAAACCCATGCATCTCACTAACGATGCTTCAAAAATTAGGACACAAAAATAAACTGAAGATCATCAAAGCAAGTTAATTCGAAATTTCAGATAGCTATTATGATGGTTCACACTTCACACCTAGTAGACATTCTTAAATCCAATACTTTGTGTTAAAGCTATTATCCCGGCTAATGGGTGTCTACATTACAAGGATCGTCGACGTTATCACAAATAGCTACACTTTCGCTAAGTCTTAAGTGGTTTGACCTAATGTCCTAGACTGTACGACAAGTAACATGTTTGCAAGATCAGATATCTAAGCAAATAGGATAGGTGTTACCCGAGACTTGCTGCTAATTGCTATATCCTAGGGCTAAATTGAAATAGAACTAGTTACCGTGTATGGATATAGTCTTGTACGCTTAGCGTGGAATTGGCGTAGTGAAGTATTTGTAATTTGTGTACGGTGTACATAGACTAGTAAAGATTACTCACGCCTAACAAGAAAATGTACCCAGTTTTGAGAATTGAAATAGTTGCGTAAAAAAGTTTTGCCACGTCTCCATGCTAAAATGTCCCTAAAATATTTGAAATAATTATTTATTTATTACGTAAATTACGTAATTATTACGTAAATTAGTTATTTATTCGTAAATTTTCTCTAAAAATTATTTTATTTGTCAAGGATTCAAAAAAAGAACTTACTAAAATAAGCCATTTGTGGCTTCATTCAATTTCAAGGCGGCGAAGTATCTTTACTAATCTATGACGGTGTATAATAAGAATCTATCGTGAAGGTCTTTCTATCTATAGCAAATTAAATATTAGAAATTAAAGTAAAAAAAAAATTAAGTGTGTTTTTATTGATGCGTTAGGGAAAAATTAAGAGCGATTTTTTTGCAAATCGACACCATAGATCGTAATTCCGTACTCTATGCCATCTACTATGAAAGGGTAAGTAAATTTTGATTTACGAGGCACTTAAGTCTTGCGAGTCACTTGATGCGAGTCGCTTTACTTTATGTACTAATGTGGAATAAACTTATAGGAAGTAAATATTATGGTTCTTAATTATTGTTTTAATAATAATTATTGTCCAAATGCAAGTCGAACTAGTACACGGAGGGTTCCGTACTACCAACTTTTTCATATATATTTTTAGTATTTGTTATTATAGCAGCCACTGAAGTAAATACATTTTAAAATTTGAACTGCCTTTCTATTCCGGTTCAATATATAAAGCGAAAAACGTCGAGAAATATTGGTTTCTCGTATAGCGACCTCCAGTTATTTTCAACTTTTTTTTATTCCTAATATTTGTTGTTATAGCGGCCACCATGATGCATCCTCTTTAAAAATTTCAAGCATATCTATTACGGTTCCGGAGATAGACCCCTGTGACAGACGGACAGACAGCGAAGTCTTAGTAAAAGGGTTCCGTTTTTACCCATTGGGTACGGAACCCTAAAAAGAGAATATCATATTATCTCTTGATTTATGTTACAATTACTTTGAAATTAATATAATCTTGACATAAGTATAGGACTTTTCTTATTTGCACGTGCAAAACGTACCGTTTAATTCCATGAATTTCAAACAAATAATTCCGATGAAAATTATGAATAGTACTTTCTAGAACTCCACAATAAAATACCCTCGTGTAATTAATGTAATTTGTGACAGCTCGTGTTAAATTAATACCGCGGAGCGACGTAACGCCCACGCTCCTTCTAATCCATCGTGAGTCGATGGTTTCTACGTATTATTCAGAAAAACATTTTTATAGCAAAAACCTCCTAGTCATTTACTTCTGTGTAAGTAATAAAAAGTGTAGCCCAGGTAAGTTCATTGTGTTATTTTTGTAGCAAAAACTTCGTGTGTTTTCCAATCCTCCTAGAAGGACGAAGTTCTTAGAGACGAAAGACTTTTACGAGAGCTTCGCGAAGAGAGGTGAAAGCCAGAGCGCTGAGCCATCAAGTACTTAGTAAACTGTAGTTTGTTTCAAAAGTGTACTTTTAATTTCCTTTCTGAATACACTGTACCTACTGTACACGGGTGTTTTTAGCATAGCTGAACACAATATTGTCATTGCCAAAATGTCATACTAAAATTAACTATGTTAAGTATCTAATAAGTAAGTACATTATTTTGTCTTTTTGACGTCACTAACGAGACGCCTGCGTGACAAATCGAATGGAGAAAAGGTCATCTGAATTTTTACAGACGCCATAAGTTTCAATCATAACTTAACTATTCGTTTTAGTTCCAGTAGCTTTTCTTTATAAACTATTTTCTTTAAAATCCTCTTATCAATCATTTTGTCTTAGGTACATTCTACATTTTACCCCGCAAAACTTTTGCGCGTATCTGAATAAATTCTTCAATGTTACTGATCCCTAAAAATAATCACCAACCCTTAAACTTAAGTAAAGTCTGGCAATTGTGCCAGCGCTTTATCACACTTACGTAATACCAAGTGCGTGGGTAACTGTGACGCGTGGGCGTCCTATTATACTTATGTACGTATCCAGTGAGAATTTAAATCACTACGCGGCCAGTGAAGATCGCACAATGCAGCATTGCGACAATCATTTGAATATACAGTATTGATTTCCGGTCTTCACTCATATATATACTATCATGTATATCATGAATATCTATGATTTCTTGAATATTTGAGCTTTCATTATCTTCACTCAAACTAGTATGATTTGTCCATAAATGAGGCTGGGCACGGACCACCATCACATGAATTAGAACTTTATAAAGTTCCAATAAAGTTTAACATAACGCTACTGCCCTACTTTCCACTTTAGTCATGCTGACGAAATGCATTACGATCTTTGAGAATTGTGGAAGCCCCTCAGAAAAAATGTTAAATTGTGACGTTTTCGTTTACATTCGTTAAATTATAATACTACGTGCTTTCAGCAATTCCAAGGTGCCTTTAATTCGAACCAAAGTCTTGAATGTCAAGCTATTACGCGTATCTATCCCTTCTCTACGTGTGGGTATAAAACAAAAAAAAAAACTTGAAACACATCTACATGAATGCACTAAAAATCTATAATTGAGGCATGTGTAACACGTTCAAAATAATTTTAGTTATATTCTTGTGGCACCTTCAACACATCTCTATAACACGGAAATTTAATAAATTAAGATAATCTATTCTACGTTCTCTTATTAAAAAGAAACACAAGCCGTTCAACCTGTATTTAAAATTCAAAAAGGCAAAAATGATTTACAACTTCATAGACTAGCTTACGTATTTGTTTTATAATCACTTCACACCGTACAGTCGTCAAATGCAAATAACTGAATAAAGCGGTACAAGTTTTACACGTAATTAAGACATTTGCATAAACATTTACATTAATACTTTACAACTCTGTTTTGCTAGTTCACCAATGCCAAGGACGTCATATTTGACGTTACTGGACGGTCGAGTTGTGGCAACCAAATTCCATAATGTAGCTCCAATTTTGTTGACTGGCTAATTAATAGATATTGATTTTTACGTTCCTAAATATAGTCATTTGCTAAGCTTGCGGAAGCTAAGTGATAACTATAATCTGAAATATGCGCAAAAAATAATATTCGCAAAGGAATCATAGAAGTCCTTTGCGAATTTGGCCAAAGATGTGTCGGCATCTTTGAGTTAAAGTACTAAGTTCGAACGTCACGTGTGCCAGTGCATTTGCCTTATCCACCGTGGTACCACATAGGTAATAAAAATGTATTTTCTTTTATGGTGGTGCCGTCTATTGACGCATAAAACCTTAACATTTCTCGTTATAAGATAACACGAATATACAGAACGTCTACAAAGCTAAGATTAGCTCCTATACCTACATTTACATTACACTAATAATCACATATCACCCAAACTGTTAAACCTATGACTCAACTTGAGTCACAACTCACAATCCTGTCACTCGAATAAAGTTAGCGTTAGCTCAAACCTCCCTAAATCATTTAAGCAAAGTTTTAATGAATCTCCGTGCGACAATGTCAAGCATGTAACGTGACGTCACCGGGAATCCGGCAAGTGACTGCGAACCGAGTAAACAACGCCAGTAGCAGTAAAACTTCGTGCTGACACTAGTTCATAATAACTGGGATTTACTATTATTAACGTTAAACTTCTCAGTTGCAATATAGAAGTACCAAATGAGTTTGAATCCACTTGATTGTAGGTAAGGGCCCACTTTCGTCCTTCGACATCTGTTCAACTCAGGTAATTGGAATCAGACGTTGGTCACAGATGGATTGCTATCCCTGAGGGGACTTGACACTACTATTACTAGACAGACATAGGTGTACCAGTGTGTGTTAAAAAAAGTTCTTAAAGACGTGTGAAAAACTGATCTCAATCTGCGAGGAGACCCAGGAATAATAAAGGCAAATCTACGACAACGAAGAAGATTCGCCTGTGATTCGCCGAGTCGAACCACGACAAGTTCTATTTTTTTAAATTTAAAATAGATTCTATACAGAGCATTTTTTGAATGTCAATACAACTATTTTATCCTCATAAACTCCGAGGAGTAAATCGTAATCCAGAACAAGTTTAGATGAACGTTCCGCCAATGTCAAGGACGTCGTAACATTTGACGTCAGCGGGAAAACGCTGCCAACGTAAATATTATTCAGACAGCTCCAGCTTATGAACCTGCCGTAGATACTCACAAAAATATCCACTACTGAAATAACATCTAACAAATGGCTACTGTTTTACCTTTACCGAGATTACAAGGTTATGACGAAATTTTCATTTCATATTTTTTCATTAAAATAATATTTAACAAAAATTTTTGACATTACAAACAAAGTTTTAATGACACAGGTTTCGCGTATGTGAAATGTTTGACGTCAGCGAAACGAAATCAAAGTAAATATTAGCCAGATAAAAGATCCACTTACGTAAAACGACTGAATGGTATCAAAAAGTATCATATTGCGAACATATTTCCAAACGATGAAAAATTTACAAAAGAATATTAATGTACGCCATTAAACACGAAGGAGTTCTGGAAGCCCTTTATCCTCGCTCAAGGCCAGTAAAAATCGGTTCACATTTTCCAAGATTATCTTAGAGCCTTAAACAGATACTTTACAAAACTTTGTTTTTGTTTAAATATATTTCGATAGTTCACAGACAGACAAGCTTGCAGCTAATATGAAATACAATTACACATGTTTGAAATACGGTTATGAAATGTTATAATCTACAGCCGCCCACGGACACTCGTTCCCGGACATTTATCGCAACTCTCCGTTATAACAAGATACATTTATTTAGATTTATCGGCTATTCCTCCATATGATGTGAATAATTTAAACCAAAATTGTGTAATGTGTTTTTGAGAAAAGTTGGATTATTAATTTTTTTTAATGCGTAATCTCCGACTTCCACTATACTTTTAAGTCATTACAGTTATTTATTACGATTTACCTTATGTAACCTCAATTTTTCGTTTAATCTTCTTCTACTGTTAGACTACATAGAACAAACTACAAAAGAAAATGTAAAATAAAAATGCATATAAATTTATTATTTTACACTTATCTACCGTCCATCGCGGCGTTGGAACAAGAACGACAAGGGCGTCGACAGGATTACGACTAGGAGGACAGCACAAGCGAGCACCACCACCAAGTTGTCCCATCTCGTGACGAACTCCCCCATGGTGCCCGCCTGCCTAGTCCCTGAGGGGCAATAGCATGGCTTGTATTCTAGATCTCGCACGTTCACTGAATCTCGGGCCATGTCTGGACTAGAGCGAGTCGCTTTCTTTTTTTTTTCTTCCTTCTTTGACTTCACGTCGAAGGAAGACTCGCCGGGTTGCTTGTACCACTTGGTTGACGTTTGTTTCGTTTTAGGATCGGAGGGCAGGTGAAGCACGGACTCTCCGGGCTTGTTTTTGCGCTGTAGACTGTTCAATATTCCAGACTTCACTGGCTCTATAATATTCAACTTGGACATAGAAAATATATTCCTATGGGACGCATCAGGGCTCAATTCCCGGGTGGCGGATTTACTGCGGATGTTTAGGTTTTTGCGGGAGGATTTGGATAGGTTTTGGGTGCTCCATCTGGTAGGATACTCCGATTGGGATGGACCTGGAGATGGAAGGAAAGGCATGTTAATAATGATGTACAGGAATAAGGTTAAATTGTTAATAGATTGGTTAGTTGTATTTAGATTAAATTAAATAGGATAGGAAAGGATAGTAATAAGTAGCTACCAGGTAGACATTTTAAGTATGTCGATATCATTGAATACCTACTAAAAACATCAGTAAACTCTACCTAAATAGGATCTATGTTAACACACCTTGAAAACGAATTTACAACCTAAAAGCTATTACCTATGCCTTAAAACCTAGACATAGAACATAACTATGTGTACAATGTACATATGTAAAAGACAACGGCCGTAGAATTTAATAACAATCATTAACAATGCCACGATATTCAAATTACTAAAACTTAAACAGTCGACAAAGCCACGAGTAACTAAAACTTCACGATAATATGGAAGTGACATTGAAACGGCATTATACTAAGAAAACTAAAGGACGCCGGCTCGGAGAACAAGGGGCGATCCTCTGAATTATTGATGTCGTGAAAGTCAAACAGCATTGCCAGTGTAACTAAAATCGGATCAGTGGCCATATTGTTCGACGAATGTAAACAAACACTGTTGTTGTACGGCGACAGAATAATGCCGAGATAACATGAGTTAAGGTTAAGATTGTAACAATTTGAAAACATAGAATAGGGAACTAGTTTTACGACGTTTTGTATCTCGTAGTAGCAAAGTTTTATGAGCTGCACTCATGATTTAGTCAAATGAATTCTAAGAAACATTCATAGGTTGTAATAACATAGATTCATTTGATTTCTAATATGCTTGTAATTTTTACCTTAAGTCTAAATTTTCGACAGATGAAAGATGATGAAAATATGGATAGAAGTGGTCAAATAGACTTGCAGTATCAATAAACTCCTAATGACTTAAGTTTATATGTTTTTAATATCATGCAAAAGACGTATGACCTAAACCTAGTTTTCATTATGAAATAACAGGTAAACGTACAGATAACACACATTTTACATACTTATATAAAAGTAATACTTGGAGAGAATACATTAAGGCTCTATTAGGTCACCTCATAGCACCTAACAACTGTACTAAGCAATCATTACGCCAAGGTATTCCGTTTGCGCCAACCTAATTTCGCTATCGGTGATAATAATTAGCTCACTGCATGCGCAATTAGCGCAGATCCCCGCGGCCCGTTACGTTACATAACTAATCCGTTTGCGAGCCCGCCGGTACCCAAGTGGCATAACACATGCCTTCACATCATACCGTTTACTGTATGAATTTATAATGACTGGGCTATATATGCGTGAATGTATTCAATTAAACGGATTGCAAGTGGAATTAGTTACATACTAAAAATACAAGCGGATAATAAATTCTTGCTTTTGGTTAATAAAAATTTCATGATTGTCAGTAGAACCTGTATTCAAGTCAACTGGGCGAAGTAACACCTATTATCCACCCTAAATCGAGTTTTATGTGTCAAAGGTGTGATTGAATTAGTTCTCAACCGTAGAAACTTTTGAATTAGATTTGTAAAAGATTATGCGAATAGGATTGCGGTACTTATGTATGTGATATTATGACCAGCTCCCTTTCTTATATCCATCGCTGGTCGCATCTCTCTCCTCAAAAGTGTAAGAAGCATGGATCATACTCAACCACATTACTCCAATACAAATATATTTTAATTTATGTTATTTTATTTTAACAACAACCAATGAAAATTTGGTTTCGAATAAACGTAACATAACAATAAGTGTTTTCACTTTCACCTTTGGCGGTATCAAAACACATAACAACCGAGTGAAGTCACGAAGGCGGGCTAGTTAATGAGTCGATGAGCAGTGTATCAGACAAGGGCTTGTCGGAAGTGCGCGTCATCGTTCGGTATGCGCGATCGGCTGCCACTGTATTTACGACACGGAAGCATGCACTTCCGGGTGCACTGAGACAAAGGGGTATGAGGATTGGAAGCTAAGACAGGCTTTGTATATTATATATTTTCGTATGTCTTATTAGCTCGTAATTTAGATACAGCATAGACTGGTACTCATCAACAACCCATTACTGTCCCACTGCTGGGCACGGGTCTCCTTTCATGATCAATGAGAAGAAGTAGGCCATAGTCCACCGCGCTGGCCAAGTATTGGTAGATTTCACATACCTTTGAGATTTTTTTTTCTCTCAGGTATGCAGGTATTCCTCACGATGTTTTCCTTCACCGTTTAGCATGTGATCATTAATTTCTAATACGCACATAACTTTGAAAAATCAGAGCGTGCTTCGGATTCGAACCTCGGACCCCTCGATCGAAAGGCCGAGTTTCTTAACCACTAGGCTATCACTGCTATGGTCCGGAATATAAAAATGTTGTTGTGTAATGTGCTGCCCTCGTCATTTTACTAATAATACACCTCCCCCAGTTGAACGTAAGGCCTCACATGGGACATAATAAAGGTCGTAGCTATTACCGTTATGGTATGGTACGTACATATTATTATGACCTAATCGTTTAACTAAGTAACCAGTGATATGTAAATAAATCTTTTATTTTTCCTTGTTTTGTGTTATATTCTTGTTCTATATACATACTATATTCACAATATTTCGCCTTAGAAAAGTCAGTTGAGAAAATGTGATGTTTTAAAATGTTCATTAGCTCACAAATGGCAACAGAAAAAAATTATAATTAAAAGCAGCCCTCAGCAGAGTACACAAGGACAGTAAATATTAACCTAAGGGTGTATGAGGGATGTTTGAAAATTAACCCCCGTCCCCCGAGCACCCCAAACAGAGCCGACGCTTACATCATGCAAATGGCCCTTAAGAATTCAAAACGCAGAGAGATTGCCTGTGCGGCATCCGTGACAGCCAGCAGGGAGAATTAGCAGGATTACCGGGAGCGCTGAGATTCCACAAAAATAAACTCTTTTGATTATTTTGCGTAAAATATGACTTTGTAAAGTAACGCCGTTTGGTCCTTTCTATTACTCTGAAAATTATACCGTGAAAAGTATTTTGCACGTCAAAGTGAAAAATATACTTATAAAGTATATTTTCACGTTTTTCGTTTATTTTTTGTGAACGTGGATATTGTTTAATTTGCGAAAATTCTGAAAATGTGCTTCCGAAAGCGCTAAGCATAGTATTTAACAGCTTACTATTGGTAGGTTGTGTTAGACTTTAATAAATCAAATACATAAGTTGTTTTACCGAGGTATTAACAAAGATATTCTACACTATTGATCACCTAAAATTTTCCTACAGAAATAAAAATTTGCTTTACGAGTTAACCTTAAGTTTTATTACTCTCGACGACACTATAAGTTCTCTAGCTTTACCTAAAATTCATTAAAACACTATACTGAAAACAAAATTAAAAACGTGTTTATTAGAAATTTTGATATAATTGTATCTAATGTGTGAATAACATATGAGTAGTGAGAGGTTTGTTTTGGAAGAGCTCATTTGGCAACATTTAACACATGATACCAACGATTTGGCAAGCGAAAATGTACAAATGATTCTATGTTACATGGAATATAAGATTACATTTTGGCCTTTTATTTGGGCCTTTCTTTTAATGTGCTAGTAGTTGTATGTGTCGGGGAATCTTTATGGAAGACCTCTTTTATATTATTTTATGTAATAGAAGTAATTTGTACTGTCCGCGTAATATTAAATGGCCAATGTTCTTAGGCACATCTGTGGCTAACTGTAACGAAAAGTCGAATACTAAGATCACATTTACCCAAGCCCAAAATACTTGCCACGGCGGTGCCGCACAGGCAACCCACCAAATGTCGCTTTTAAATGATAATTGTCTATTATTACTTTTATAAGCGTCTCGTAGTTCTCGACGTGGAATTTGCTTAAACGTCTTTTTTTACGAAACTGAAGTCACACACAATACAATTCACAAACATGATCATTGTCGCCTAAGAATTTCTGTAATAATCACCAAATACCTAGCCTGAACCTAAACACAATTGTTATGATATCAATTTAGACATTGCACTACTACCAACGTATCACTAAAAAGACCCTCCTCATCTAAAACATCAACGCTTTGCCATCTGCTGTGGATAAGGAAGAAATAGAGATGGGTATGTACGGTATAGTCCACGCCAAAGTGCTAGTTCGCTCTGAAGTTATTGCGCACTACTACAACTAACTACAAGCTAACATTCCATAGCAACGTAAGGGCATACTAACGCAGCTATGTAACTGTGGGCGAGAGCTGGCAACTGACGGGTGCCGGAAGGGGTCTCGCGCTGTCTTCGTCCCGCTAATATCTACAATTTGCGATTTGACGCGACTTGTTTCTATATTCCAAGCGGACTAACAGTTTGGCGCTGACTATGCCATCAAAGACATACGATAAAGCATCATTTTCCTTATAACAATCCACCGACCTGGCTGCGAGTGGCGGCGCGTCTCGGCGACCGGGCGCGGCGACAGCGGCTCGGTGCCGCGCGAGACGACGCGGCGCAGCTCGCGGTTGGCGGCCGGCTCGTGCGCGCTCCACGGCCGCAGCTCCGTCACGCCCTCCGCGTGCACCTCGCTCATGAACGACTCGATCAGCTCCTTGCCTGCACGCAACGAAAATATATATTTTATTTTTACTTAAGATCTAAAACTTTTACAAGACGCAGTGACCCCTATTTGTAGGAAAGCCTATATTAATAATGCCGCCGAACTCTTTCATCTAGCAATGAATAAAAAGGAATACTTTACGAGTTGGAGAGGTATCAGAAGAAGAAGTGTTGGAGTGGTGGCGTCTCATGGGGCTCGAGATATAAATCCTAGGCATCTCTGAATTTTCAAAGTTACATATTATGTGTGTATTAAAATTAATTATCCCTTGATTTAGCTACGAAGAAAAATATCGAGAGGAAACCTTGACACGTGTGAGAACTCTGAATTCTGTCCGTGCTTAGGTGTGTGTGTGTGTGTGTGTGTGTGTATGCACTTGTGCAAAAATACCTCTTCAAATAGCTTTAGTACTTTTGAAAATATGTCTGTACAGAAAACTCAAGTCACACAAACACATCAAAACCAGTTTTTTTTTATATTCTGCTATAATAAAATAGGCTAACAAATATAGACCATTTCTATTGCGAACTTGAAACAGACGTATCAATTTATAATAATTTAATTGTACCTAGTGGAAACGAAATAAATTACAGGTATGTAGGTGCCTAGGTACCTACGGAAAATTTCTGTCATGATTAATGTAACCGTTCAATTTGTAACAATTGTATGGTAATGGTATAGCGCCACAGCACTGCTCCACCAATTTCTATCTTATGGTCATGTAGTGTAGAGTTAAAGGCGTTTCAGTGTGAAGAAACAATACTTATATACATAGGTTCGTAATAACCGCGTATGAAATTGATGGATTGGTTATGTATTCGAGTATTTTATATTGAGTTTTTACACGACCACGAGGGGGTAATATTTTCAAGGGCATGACTTATGGTTGGCACACCTCACAGCCTCACAGATTGATTTAATACACGAGGTATCAAATCAATTGACGTCTAAAATGTGGATATGACAGGCTACATTAATTCCCTTTTTATTTAAATAGTTATTTTAAAACACCGACTGTGTTTTGTTTCTATAATGATTACTATTATAAAGTGTATGAAATCAAGCCACAGTTAAAAATACACGTTGTCTATTAATATTTTATTTATGTTAGTTGTACACAACTTCACGCAAAAGTGTTTCTTTGTGGTTGAAGGACGAATACTTGGCGAAAACCAGATTGCCCGCGAAACAGACTTTTATTAACGTACATTGAGTAATGATTAGCTAGTACGCATAGCTCCGTACGTAGAAAAAGTTTAGTAGTCGATAATAATTTATCATCAACACATTACCGACTCACTACCGGCCACAAATTTCCTGGAAATAAATCTTCGCTTATTTTTAAGAACAATGGAGAACTCCGTGATAACCCATGGTACCTGTTATAAATGATAATTCATTTCTTTACGTACAAAACTACGGAAAAGCAAAGAAAACTAAATTGGAACCCGAACACGTCGTATAAGTGTTACCTCTTAAGACACCCAGTAAACCAGAATGAAGCAGCTCTTAACACTGTTATTGTACCGCCTGAAAACTAAATTGGAACACCTCGTATGTGTATCTGCTTTACCACACCTTTCAAACGAAAATATAACTAAGCTCGAAACTTAACAAGCTTTGTTATGCAGAAATAATAGCTCATATTTCACACATTAATATTTAGCACAGTATAATTATTATAATGATATACAGCAATAAACACTATCTCGATATATAATCATATATTTGGCACCGTACTCAAAGAAACTTCACATTATCATACGAATAAATTATATCCATATTAAATGCTGTTTTTTGTTTGAAAAGATTTGTATGAAGTAGTTAGTAGATTGTATTTCCAACAATAATTATAAATAGTGTGTTTTATAAGACTATTTAATTAAATATACAACACATTAATTTTATTTATGCCATCAAAGAAAAATGTTTTTACATTTTTCTTTTTTATTCAGATGAGTAACATTATAATTACCTATTTACTTGAATTAATTAACAAAAAAGCTTGTTCACAAAGTGAATTTATTTAATTTAAAAGCACATTAATGTTATTTAGGAGATAACATTTTGAATAAGAAATAAGTAACGACTAAATCATATTTATAAATCATAAGTGATATAGCATATTTTAGAGAGAGAGAGAGAGAGAACGAGATAATCAAGTAGTATCATACAGAGGCCGAAAACAAAGATTAATGTAGATACTGAAAGTTCTTGGCAGGTTAACCAGAGCCCAAACCTGGAGGTCCATTTTGTACATTTGTCAACGAATTTTCCCACTCATCCCAAACTTCATCGTTTTGTCCATTTACATAATAAAACGATGAAACAAATATGAATTCATTTAACGTGCTGGAAGAATAGATGGTAGATCACTTTGTGGACTGCCGCTACATTTATTTATGCCTTATATCTGCTGTGTCAAAACCTCCTATTGTTTGTTTCGAAAAGTATGGTACGAAATAAACACTGATACTAAGCGATCCAACTTAGCATCAAAAGTAACAACACATTTATGGCTGTCTTCAGGAAAATCTGATCGGCAATCCTATCTGTGGTTGATTACTAATGTCTATAGGCGACAGTGGCTACTTACTCTCAGATGGAATGCATGCTCATCTGATACTTCTTTGACATAAAATAAACCTTTTTTTTATAATATAAGAGTAGCAGACGAACATGCAGTCCACCTGATGGTAAGTGGCTACTGCCGCCCATGGACATCTGTAATCAACCCCAGATAGCATTAGATATTCCTACCTGAGGTCGGCCACAGACGCGCCGTTACCCCTGAGGACTAAGCTTGAACGCCTCGGAAGTCTGTCTCCCTTACCACACCCTTCAAACCGGAACACAGTAGCGCCTAACACAGCTGTTATTAGGAAGAAATAGGTGTGGCGGTGGTGCCGCCGGAGTCGAACCACAAAGGGTTCTACCACCTTCAAAAAACCTTCTTGGAACTTAGAATTTCGTGCTCATCCAAACTAGTCAGGGCCAGTTCTGGATATAACTCCGATTATTTAAAGAATCATTTTTCTAAAATTTCTCCCCCATTTGGGAAAATATCAAAGACATTCCGATTTACGTACCCTTAGCAATGTTTGCAGCGTACTGCTTCATTGCGATCTTTTCGACCGTGCTCTCCAGCCCAAAGAAGTTCTTCACGTCGAGCAGCGCGCTCTGCTCGAAGCACGTCCAGTCCGAGTTCTCTGGGTGCACCTGTGTACAAAAAATTACACTATATAACTAATTACTATTTTATTTATTATTGTATCTAAACAGAAGTTTTTCAGGGTTCCGTACCCAAAGGGTAAATCCGAACTCTATTGCCAAGCCTCCGCCATCTGTCCGTCTGTCAAGGAGCTCTGTCTCCTGAACTATTTACGGTTACAATATACAAAATTATTATTAAGATAGACAGTTGAAATTTTTACATTTTTTTGTATATCCGCTATAACAACAAATACGTCATAAAGTTCATATAAGGTAACATATAAGTTAAAGGTAAATATTGAAGTTAAAATACAAAATTGTCCAAGTTTATGTCGGTAACAGTTGAACTTTGGCGGGGAATTTAACAAGAATGTCTTTGAAGAGTGACATAAGCTACTTACACTCCCGAGTTCTCGAGAGTATTTAAGTGTTGCTAGCCGAAAATAGAAATAACTTAATGTTAACAACATGACTGCTAAATTTTACCGATTTATGCGAAATAACAAACAACATTGTTAATACTTTAGTTAAACAGTAAAAAGCAATATTTTCAAAGAGCACACGTGTGTTAGTATTAGTACAATCAATAATTCCATTTACATTGTAAGCAATGAATGCAAAATTTTCGCTTTGAAACATAAAACATAAATATGAAATCGCTTACATCATCGTTAATACTTTAGTTAAATATAGTCCATTGAAAAGTTACATTTGGGTATGCATTTGTCAGAGGACGCAATTTTATTTTTTTAATGTGTAGGGGGGGTCAGTAGAAGCTTAAGTTCAAGTTTGTGGGGTCGGCACCCTTGTCCCCCGGCCGCCATCTTGGAAAAGGGGGTGCAAAGGGTTTTCGCGCTGTATCTCGTAAACTAGTTACCCTACAGAAAATTTAATCAAACATAAAATGTAGCAAATTAAATTTCCTACAATTTTATTTCTATTAATTTTATCGTCAAGTGACCAACAAAAAAGTTATAAACAAAAATAAATGAAAATTTTGTAACAAATTTCCTTTTGGAGGTTATAACTTTTTATCAGTTTATTGTACAATAAAATGACATCACAGCAATTTTGTAGAGGGTTTTTCAACGAACAATTTCCTCTATATAATTGTTTCATTTTATTTATTTATCTAGGTTTTACAGCGCTCCAAACTTGAACGGATTCTCGAATGCTCATAGGGATGCAATAAAAACTAAAAATTAGGCTTACTTTTCTATCTATTTTTTTTTATTCATACAATTTATTATGATCTTAACATTCCTATGCTATTATTAAACTATGTTTGACCCTTTTACCCACCACCTATGAGGTAATCCACGGGCAATTTCTAGACAAAATAATGTTATTTATTATTATATATTGAAAAATGTCTATCAGTTATTATTTTTTCATTCTCTTCGATGGTCCAGGCTGAGAGAAAAAATCTGAATCAGTATCCGAGGTGAATTTTTGTAGTATAATGGGAGTTGGTATTGGCGTCATTGTCGGTAATTCATCTTCTAATTCATTTTCTTCAAGTAATGTTGATATGTCCACGATGTTGCTGCAGCTTTCACCACCACAAGGGAGGCAAAATGGTGAACATTTAAGGCCTGCTTTTCGGCAACCGCACGCACTTCCACAATTTCCTTTGCATCTACAAAAGATTAATTTCATAAGCTCGGGGGGTGCTGGAGGCTTGGAAGCTTGGATTGGCATCCAAAATTTTCCATGCTTTTTCCAGCCCCATTCTTCTGGATCACAATATTTACCGAGCCATAACTGAATCTGGTGATACACTGGGAAACTGTGGAAACGGGCTGCATCTTGTGTTGGAGGAAGTGAAGAGAGATTAAATGCATTTTTTGTCTCTGTCTTAGCAAATCGTTTGTATCGCAGAGTGTCTAGAGTATCGTCTTTATTTCCGCCATATAAAGAGACGAAAAAACGTTCGCCAACAACACTGAGTAACGATGACTCGACTTTCTCACTCATAAATAATTTAGTTCCACTTGCTAACTCTGGATGCTTCTGCAAAATTTTTATAAATTTGACTTTGCCCATGTTATACGCTGCTGACGTTGTGTCGCATCCTGAAAATCCGGTTGCCGAAAAGCAGGCCTTAAATGTTCACCAGTTTGCCTCCATTGTGGTGGTAAAAGCTGCAGCAACATCGTGGACATATCAACATTACTTGAAGAAAATGAATTAGAAGATGAATTACCGACAATAACGCCAATACCAACTCCCATTATACTACAAAAATTCACCTCGGATACTGATTCAGATTTTTTCTCGCAGCCTGGACCATCGAAGAGAATGAAAAAATAATAACTGATAGACATTTTTCAATATATAATAATAAATAACATTATTTTGTCTAGAAATTGCCCGTGGATTACCTCATAGGTGGTGGGTAAAAGGGTCAAACATAGTTTAATAATAGCATAGGAATGTTAAGATCATAATAAATTGTATGAATAAAAAAAATATAGATAGAAAAGTAAGCCTAATTTTTAGTTTTTATTGCATCCCTATGAGCATTCGAGAATCCGTTCAAGTTTGGAGCGCTGTAAAACCTAGATAAATAAATAAAATGAAACAATTATATAGAGGAAATTGTTCGTTGAAAAACCCTCTACAAAATTGCTGTGATGTCATTTTATTGTAAAATAAACTGATAAAAAGTTATAACCTCCAAAAGGAAATTTGTTACAAAATTTTCATTTATTTTTGTTTATAACTTTTTTGTTGGTCACTTGACGATAAAATTAATAGAAATAAAATTGTAGGAAATTTAATTTGCTACATTTTATGTTTGATTAAATTTTCTGTAGGGTAACTAGTTTACGAGATACAGCGCGAAAACCCTTTGCACCCCCTTTTCCAAGATGGCGGCCGGGGGACAAGGGTGCCGACCCCACAAACTTGAACTTAAGCTTCTACTGACCCCCCCTACACATTAAAAAAATAAAATTGCGTCCTCTGACAAATGCACACTAAGGCCTAAAAAATGTAACATTTTAATGGACTAATAGTAAAATGCAATATTTTCAAAGGACACACGTGTATTACTGCAATCAATAATTCCTTTTACATTGTAAGCATTGACAGAGTAATTCGCTAAGTACGAGTCGAACTCGCACATGAAGGCTTCCGTACCACGTACTATATGTTTTATTGTTCTTATTTGTATTTATTATAAAAGCAGTGACAGTAAACGGATTGTAAAAAATTCAATTGTCTTCCTTTTGAAATGAACTTGAAAAATACCGGTTTGTTGTATAGAGGCCCCCTTTAATATTAAACTTTTTTTTTATTTTTAATATTTCTTATTATAGCGGTCACCGTCATGCATCTTCTGTAAAAAAATCAAGTACGAGTATCTATCTATTACTGTTCCCGAGATAGAGCCCTGTGACAGACGGACAGACGAACAGACAACGAAGTCTTAATCTTAACGGTAATTGTTCGATTCACCATACGGCTTAGTTCCCGTGTAGTCTTCGTGAATATTTCAAAAGCAATTAATATAATGTATGCATTCATACCGATGGTTTCTTCCCAGTGCATAATTAAAGCTACACGTGTATTAAGTACGTATGACAAGGACAAAGGCAATATGAAAATGTTCAAGTATAGCCGACAATTAATTTCAGAAAATATAAAACTTGTAAATTTCAGAAAACTATTTCATATCTGAAGCGTGTTTAGTTGCTAGTTTAGACATCACCCGATCTATAAATTTAGGTAAAGCGACTGAAAGTTGAATGGGTGGCCACCAACACGCTTGGCAGCAGTGTGGTAGTGTACGGTCCAGGCCTCTCAACGACGAGAGGCCTGTGAAAGCAATGAGCAAAGGTTCTGCGGCGGGTCTCTTTATGAGAATGTCGAGATTTTGTACTAGAAGATATTATATCCACAAATCTGTATATGGACGTCTACGTGTGGTTCGTCTTTGGTCTGTGCTAAGAAAATTACACAGTCAATAGGACCAATCGATACTAATTAATACCTATATACCTGGTCTGTGCTACGAAAATTCCATAACACAGTCAATAGGACCAATCGATACTAATTAATACCTATATACCTACATAAGTGACAATGCAAATATTTCCGCCAATACATTACAGGATGAAATATGTTTGCATAGAGAATCGTGCAATAAGCAATTACATTAAACTTAGATGCAAAAGATGTACCACATAAAACATAATATACTATTCATTATTATTACTTGTATTCTTGATCCATTAACTACGACGTTATACTCCTATGCTAAATGAACATACGGGTTATAATAATTATAAACCACGATTACCTATAACTATAGAATTCCTATACAATAGCATGCGATGTCAAGGTTATGTGTTGTGTTGCTTATGTCGTTTTCGAACTGAGATAAACGACAAAAGCATTACGAGTATCTGATTACACTTATCGAGTAATAGATTGAGTTGTTTTTTATTGTAATTAAAACCTCATAATGAAATCGACCGCGCAAACGGATTTCACTTTGGTTTGATAAGATGTGACAAAGTCGAAATTAGTTAAGCAATTTCTTTAATAAAATTCCTTTACCACCTCAATTTTGGGTAAGCACAAAATGCAGTCTTGGGTCATAGAAAACATCGAGTAAAAGCTGTTAAACGTGCTTTTATGTATTTTATAGAGAACATTAAAACATCTTTTTCTTATTATATTCTCCTTCGGCATTAAAGCAACAGATGTGAATATGATAATAAAGCCCACAGAGCTTCGAAATATTACAAGTTCAGTCAGCGATTCGAATACCTACTTAACTTATTAATATAACCCGACAAATCTGACATAGCTCACGAACCCAGGGAATTTTCAGGCCTTTCCGAAGTCGAAGATATACGATAGTTGGCCGACGATAGTTGGAAGACAGACCTTTTTGAAAAGTAGCTAAAACAATATTTTCCTTTGACAGCTAAAGGAACATTACTACCGAATAATTTTGATTAAGTACAGAATATAAATCTCCTACAGAACGTATTATTTGATCATCCACCTATATTGGCACGAGGTGGAAAATAATGAGAATATTTTGATCAAAGCACTTCCAAATATCGGGCCAATTACTTTACCTTAATATAGCAATTAATTTTACTGGGAAAGCGATGTAGTAGGGCGAGCCCGAAGAGGCTC
This sequence comes from Epargyreus clarus, assembly GCF_041222505.1. NCBI lineage: Eukaryota > Metazoa > Arthropoda > Insecta > Lepidoptera > Hesperiidae > Epargyreus > Epargyreus clarus. The sequence continues at coordinate 15,127,226 of NW_027332212.1, forward strand.
AAAGGTTATAAGGTGAAAGACATTGGCTACGATTTATTATGTCTGTTTCTATCGTAATAGACATTTTGACAACATAACAATAATTGCTTGTTAGACAACTCAATTGACTTCTAAGTATGAAAAGTACTTAATAAAAGTGTGTGATACTTTATACAGTTTCGTACCTAAAGGGCGAAAACGGTACTGTATGCATTAACTGTTAGTCTGTCTGTCCGTCTGTCACGGAGCTCTAGTTCTATCTCTTCAATATAATAGTTAGGCACTTGATTTTTACAGTGTGTATTACTATGATCGCTATATGAAATACCAGTAATAAAAAGGGGCGTTCCCATACAAGTAGCCGGCAATTTTCGGCGTTTTTCGGCCTGGGCGCCAAATTTCAACTCGAACTTGAACAATCCTTTTTGTAATGAGAAGGAACCGTCGTCGTTAGATATCTGTTAATGACTCCAAATTGAACACAACGATTAATACACGTCATTATGGAACACGATGAAAAAGTTTTAGCAGTAGTAAAATAATGTGTGGAAAAAACTCTTGGTCTCAATAAATTATTCATTTCGAAATTTTCTTATATTAAAATTATAATTCCATCTATGTAAAATATATTACCTATATGAAAACTGTACAAGTATTATACTTTACCGTTTTACGCAATAAGGATCATGACTAAATAAAAACGAAATAATGGACGGGACGTTAATATTAGATGAGTAAAATTATAATTTACCAAGCATTTCCACTCCAATTGCTTAATTCCCACGGAAAAGCCATTACTCTATAGAAAAACTGAATAATTTATCACAAAACATATTTCATAGAAAACGTACCGATGCATAATAAATTTTACAGGAATTTTATTTTAAAATACATATAAATACGTTTTCATGGGTTTTATAAAGTTAATACTCGTACAACATTTCACGCACACACAAGTATACAACAGAGAGAGAGAGAATAGAGTAGGTATGATTTTTTTTTAATTCAATCTGAGATTGAAGCTGGAACCATCTGTCATATATTAATGTTAAATAGTAGCTATAGCTATGACCACGCTGTTACGGGAGTTAAGAATAACCAATTCAAACTCTACGTAGTACAAATTCTTCGAAAAGTTGAATTATAGCTTTGATAAACTTTGTTAAAGCGAAGCTCAGAAAAAGCTCCAACTTCCACCTTAGTTACCGAAGCTTTTCAATTCTCGGAAGTTAGTTTTAAACTATCGAATAAAGAAATTGAAAACTAACATGAATTGGATTTTGCAGAATTCAATATTGCCCGTACACTAAATGGAAGTATCGTGATAAAAGTAAGTGGGATTTGAACGGGATTATTTTATATCAAACAGATATTTCAAGTTTGATTTTTACCGATTTCGAAAAAGGGGGAGGTTCGACGGTGTCTATGTTTTTTTGTGGTATAAATAATAATTGCTATTGTAGAAGCAAGATTAAAGTCGTAACTTTGCTACGCCTAAACGCTAAAGTGGACTGAATAATTGGCCCCTTACCACCGCTGCAAATCATATTAAAGCATCACAACGTACTGTTAAAGTATATCCAGAGAGTTCTACCACCGTCAAAACTAAAGAGACGCGAATATTCCATTTATTTTACGATCATCGAAGTATTCGGTTGGTATTTAGGTAGTTTACGATAGAATCTCAAAATTTCGTCTTAATAAGCGCAGGCAGCTCGATTTGTAAACATTTACGCAAACACCGGTCTGATGCCAGACGGTTAGTTTTGTAACCTGGCCCGCTCGCCATACGAGTTGCACAAAGATTTTAATTTCGATACACACTCACTTATTACCTATCATGTATCAATATTTTTAGATATTAATAAAATTGTATTTAAAGATCTGTTTCTACCCGATAATATCCCAACCGCACCCGTGTTTTACCAAATGTTAAGCAGAAACTTACAATATATTTTACAGGGGTAAACTTTCAATCGATCTCAGTCCAGCCGTTCTAACATTAACTCGTTTATTCATTAAAGCGTACTTTGTTGTGTTAGCCATATTATTATTATAAAAATATGAAAATGTCTGTTATTTTGATACGTGTAATTTACTCAATTTATTGGTATATAAGCTGGCTATGATGGCATGGATATTGTCCGCATGCGGGGCACGTCCGCAAGCAATGCCGAATGCCGCATAAAAATCCCCCAAAAACACGCAGTCGGTTCGTGTATTTAAAGAAAAGCCACATTACGAAAATGAAAGTCAAATATCAAATCTGCATCAGGTAATACCTACTTAGGGTTGCCACCCGCTCTTTAATATATTTTTTGTGTTGTACCCATATTTCATATTCAATATTGTACCATATTATACTATAGTACTTAAGATACTATATTTTCGTCGATATTTAAGTATCGTGGTGCTCTCCCGAAATGCGAATAGCTGTAGTAGGCGAAAAAATAGATAATTAGGAGCATAATCTAGGTTGTCTTAGTCTTGTCCCTGTAGTTCCAGGGCTAGAATAGGGCTACGGTATCCCCTGCCTGTCGTAAGAGGCGGCTAAAAGGGGGCTTCCGGGGTTGCCGGCGGCAAGAGTGGGAGCTCGAACCGTCCGGAAAGCAACCCCGGGAAGAACGGCGGCATGTGTGGTTGCATGCCGCCGTTTTCAGCGCTTGTTGGAGAACTCCGGGATCTCCAACAAGCGCTGAGTTAGGCCACCGAGGGGGTTTTAGTGCAGTAACCCGGCGTCGGGTCCTTTTGAAGGTTTCCCCCTCGAAAACAAAAAAAAAATGTCTTAGTCTTGAATCAAGTGATTTGGCGAAAAATAAATGTATATGTATAGTAAAAAAAACGCAATATCTTTGTTTTCTAGAAAATTTAAAATGTATTTCATTTTCCTAAAAAAAAAGGTGGCAGCCCCACGGATACTCAGCGAAATCAAATTTAAACAACGAGTGAACGTCAAATCGTAATCTGTATTCAATTTCCACTTAGCGTGAAGTTTTTTCTCCGGAACAATAACGGGGCTTTGCGAAGAGGCAACAACGTATTTGAGTTTATTTAAAGCTTAAATTTTGCATTCCGAAAATCTCGAGTCACATTGAACTTTTACTGCGCGTTACTAAGCGTATTTATGAGCCGGAAATTTCTGTGAATCCCTCGTTCAAATCAATTCAAAGTAGCTTTCCATTGCATTGCGTCATGAATTCAAGAACACAAACACGAATCGTTACAAAATCTCATAATAGTCTGTGTACGTTATTTAGCTCACATTTGATTTAAATTATAACATTCATTCCTATTGCCTCGTCGTCATATCAACATCATCCTCAACCCATTATTGTCCCGGGTTGCTGGGCACGGGTCTCCTCTCAAAGTGAGAAGGATTAGGCCACAGTCCACCGTGCTGGCCAAGTGCGTATTGGTAGACTTCACATACTTTTGAGATAAATATTTTTTTAATAAACCTCTCAGTTTTCCTCGTGATGTTTTCCTTCAACGTTTAAGCAAATGATAATTAATATTTAATACGCATATAATTTTGAAAAATCAGAGGTGCGTGCCTGGGATTTAAACCTCGGAACCCTAGATCGAGAAACCGATTTTCTTAACCACTAGGCTTTCACTGCTGCGTCGTCATATATGTATGTAATTCCATGAAATATGTATGAATTTTACCACTTTACTCATCTAAGATAATATAACTGATTTTTATCTCAGAAAATGTGCTCCTTCAATTGAGTGCACCGTAAATTTAAATTAAACGTCAACATCCAATCATTCTATATAACAAGCGCTTGTTATCAGATCGTTTTCGATCTCCAGGGGTTTATTCGAATTTATGACCCTTGCGACAAACAATTCCATTAAAATTGGCAATCAAGCTAGAGGACTTTACGTTCACATTCGTAATGGACCGTATAGAATATGATTGAAAGGGGATAGAGCCAGTATAGTGTGCCCGGGGCGATATCACCGCTACATCTATTTCTAGCACAAATCAGTTTTGTTTCAATTGAAGGGTACGAGACTAAAATCTTAGTCCTCTGGAATGGCAACGGATCTGTGATCGACAGAACCTGATCCATACCTCCAAAAGGTCGCTGTTTGGGCGGTTCGAGCTCCCACTCCTGCCACCCGCAACCCCGGAAGCCCCCATTTAGTCGCCTCTTACCACAGGCAGGGGATACCGTAGCCCTATTCTGATAATATGGAGCTGGTTATGGGCGGTAAAGTCCACTTACGATAAGGTGGACTGCAAGCTCGTTTGCCACTTCTATCGTAAAAACATCTACATCCACGCATCATGTATATAAAAGTACCATATCACATAGAATCGCTGCTATTTTATGAAAAGTAAGCCATACCAAAGTAGTGATTAATTAGTTTATTTAATCAAATACGGCGATCTGAGCAAGTGCTGAAAAGCGTCGTGTAGTACGCATGAATTGATAAATAATTAATTGATCGCTCCATCGCGCAGCGAAAACCAATTAGTATTGATTGATCGTAATAGAATTATTTTTTCAAGTAAAGGAATTAGCACACGAACACGCTATCCGAAGCTAGCGCTCATGGAACTTGGCCTCAATTGAGAGTCTCACCAGAAACCTAATTTCCATTACGACGAGTCCTCCCTTATAAAATCAGTAGAAATAAAACACTTAAAAATTGCCACTTACATAATATTTACATTTCTCGACGACTCCGACCCTGGAGGCGAAAGTCTCGTTCGTGGCCTCGATCTCCAGGAAGCGGGCCTTCAGGTCCAGATGGTTCTTTTGGATGAAGTAGATGTAGTCAACACCGATCATCTGCAAAGAAAAAAGCTAATGAAATGCAAGTCTTAACAAAAATAGACTATTTATGATCTATACGATCTTTTTGTCGTCGTAAACCCGTTACTATCCTACATATGGGTACGGGTCTCCTTTCCGGGTGAGGGCGTTTTAGACTAAGCACATCGCGTTATAAGTCAACTATAGATTGGAAGACTACACACACACACCTTTTTATTTTCGAATATTTTCAATGGGATATGAACCTCAGAACTCCCAATTTAGTGGCTCGATAAAATTTCTAATCAGCAGTCTATCACCACCTTTAATGCAGTACATAGATATAAATATAAAACCTCACAAATCTAACTCTCAAAGTGTGTAAAGCTGAACATTTTCATATAAGGCTTAACATGGCGGAGTGCGGAAAATAGTTGAAATTCCCGCGTCTATCAGCCGAGTGACGAGGGTTGGTGTTTCCTCCGGATTGATGGAGGAATGTTACGTCCACTTTCACAACTATTCGTGAATACAACGTTATGGAATCCGTGTTAACTTTCCACGGTACATTCATCACGAATATTTCATTAAGTAATTTGTTATGCATAAAGACGGAAAATTCATGAAATATCAACTTCTATTTTCTTTTCCTACAATTTCGAGGTAGCCAAATATCAGATGAAATGCGTACCTGTTACTACATCTTTTTAATACACAAGTATCGTAAATAACAAACATACAGTCCACCCTATATAAGGTAAGTATCATTGTCATTCATGAATCGTAATCAACTCCACATAGGATTGAAGTTTTATCAAATGTCGGTCACAAACGCGTTGCTTACCCTGAGGAGTAAGTTGATCCTTTTATAAGAGTTTTTCTTATTAGACCTTTCAAACCACAACAGCGTTTAACACCTTTCATATTCGGCAGAAATAAGGCGGCTATTATATTCAACTATATGAGTTTTACTTATAAGATATTAAATACAGATGCTTTATATATAGGAAGCTGGCAAGCTAAGGAAAATCTTATACCAGATTGAAGTCATCACCTTCTTTAGGAGGTACGGCGCCTCCACGTTAAGTTGGCACCGGCGCGTGGTGTCCCGCTGCGAGTCGTCCGCAGACCAGCTGTCCTCCGTGATCACGCAATCGATCACCACAGGAATTTGCGGACAGTTCGGAAACCGTCTCTCGTATGCCTGTAAAAGAGAAACAGCATTGCAACGCAATCACAAGAAACAAATCAACGTGATACACAAAAATGTAGCAGTCTGAAAAATAGGTTTTATTTACTTTAGTATCTAATCTTTTCTAGGTTTCCTTTTTAAAATGTAATCCAGCGTGGTCATGGCGGTCGTACGTTTTTGTACACACATGTCAGTAGATACATGTCATATGTAGAGAGCATCCGCAAAACCAGTTTGAACCAGAAAAATAAAGGCACATTTTTCTGTAAAACTAGGTCAAATGGCAAAAGACACGAACCATAAACGACTGTGCAAGACCGTACAAGTTTTCCCAGCGATATTCCCAATTCATCGAAACATAAAAAGGATATTGCCCAGCATTTAATTCCCGGGAATAAATGGTCTTTGCGAACGAAAGATTGCGCGAATGTATGTCATCGAATTTCGGCTAGGGCAAAATTACTGGGGATAATAAATTACTTTGAGCCAACAATGTAGCGATAACCTAAAAATGCCGCGAGTTAATGTGTCAAAAGTAATGCTTTAAGTAATAACCCATGTAGATATTTATCGTTCTCGTAATGCCAAATTGTTTCTGTAGATCTCGGGCGCGTTCACCTTTAAATGATTTGCCCTTTAAACGGGGTGTGTTATATCGCTGACACAAAAATAGTCTCCACCTACAGGTCTTTGTTCCCACACTTCCCACATGAATAATGCTCTCTAGTCGCACACAACAAAGCAATTTTCTGTTTTTAGCAAACTTATCTACAAATGAACACGATATTTTTTTTCGTAGAATTTCCACCAGTTTCCCTTTACGTTAATATTTAACACATTTTCATTTTCTATTTCATTGAAACATTACGTTACATATAATTTGCAGGTACTAGAAAATTAACGTCAATGAATACATCGTTCGAAGAGGAAAACCCCACAAGATTTATACCAAGCCAACCATATCATTCTCACTTCAATGTCACGTGACAGTACGTGTTAATTGGTATGTAAGGATCTTATGTATAGTCAACTATTTAACCTGTCACACACAAGGCTTCAGTAACTTCATACATGAACCGAAAATAATGTGGCCTCTAATCCAATTTACGCAGATAGCATCTGAACTATTCCGCCTGCCGAAGAACAGGCAGGAATGCAAGAAACTGATAACCTTCATTAGTTGGCGAGGTATCGCAAAAAGTCCACTTTATTCAACATTTTTAAAACAAATCGCATGCCTTTATTCAGAATTTAACCCATCTGTTAAATTTAAGGCGACATAACTATCTGTGGTTGGGTTGCGACAGGACCACTGTCATTTTTTGTCACCACTGTCACTTGTCATTGCCAGTCAAGACTACTTAGATTCACAAATAGGATTGGTCTATTAACTTCAGAGTGCCTACGTCAAACCTTTGATGTGTCATGAATGGCATGTAACGGTACTACAGGAAAACTTTCAGGGCTAAAATAATTGAACGGTAGTGATGATACTGTGGAAAACGCGTAGTCATTACACATGTAGGACACTAATAAACTATCTATTTTCTAACACAGGATGAACGGTATCGCAATCCTAAAAGAACTATACGATAAAAAATATGACGATCTTTTTGATAGAAAAAAATAGCGTTAATACCATATCTATAACACCTGTAAGAACAGAGAGACTTAATCGGCTAAATATTTTGTATAGTTTACAAGATTTTTTTTACTAACATTGAATAATTAGTTATTTTAACATTTAATATAAAAAAAATGAAAAATAGTTTTCTAAAATATCGTCAAAACGAAAATAGCATGCAAACATCAATTGATATTGATATCTATTTAAACACTCGCTCCGTTTATTTAAAGCACATAATATAATTAAATAATGAATTCTAGTCATGTTATCAATTGTATTTATTTGCTTGTAAAATTAACAATAGTTTCTCTTGTTTTTCCACACCAAAATCACCTAATTTATTTTTAGTTGTAAAACAACTCAATTATGATTGACAGATCATAAATAGTGAATGATTCTTGTTTTTACTTTCGCAAAACTTTTTATACACTTCCAAAAACACGGAAACGGTCGCTATCCAAGGAATTTACTGTCCAATGTCATGTGTTCCAATTTTATGTATGAATTGAAGTATAATGCCACGATTCTTTATTCTCCACAAAAACAACTTTTACCTATGGATTACTGGCGATCAATCATGTCCTTCCTTGGATCGTCCATCGGTCATCTTGATGGAAACTTTATAGCTTAGCGAAAAAATGGATCGTTGGGAATGATGTTTCTTTTTTTAACATAGCGATGAAGCAGCTGACGGCAGTGATAGCCTTGTGGTTAATAAACTCGGCCTCTCGATCGAGGGGTCCGAGGTTCAAATCCCAGGCACGCACCTCTGATTTTTCAAAAAAAGTTATGTGTGTATTAGAATTTAATTATCACTTGCTAAACGGTGAAGGAAAACATCGTGAGGAAACCTGCATACCTGAAAGATTTATAAAAAATAATCTTAAAGGTATGCGAAGTCTACCAATACGCACTTGGCCAGCGCGGTGGACTATAGCCTAATCCTTCTCATTATGAGAGGAGACTCGTGCCCAGCAGTGGGACAGTAATGGGTTGTTGATGATGATGATGATGATGATGATGATGATGATGAAGCAGTCCGCCTATCTGATGCAAAACAGTCACCGTCACCTATGGACATTTGCAATACCAGAGGAGTTGCCATAGCGTCTTCGGCTCTGCAGATAAGTTATTTTTGTACCCTTCAGAATTCTTCTTGAAAAGCCTCATTACAATAATTACATATTTAACAGATCGAGCAAGCCCCACTGTATGTGGCAACGCCGTCAATGGCAGCCTTGGCGCGCTCCGCCAGCGAACGGATATGAAATCGGCCATATTGCGCCACTAAGTAAGGGCATACGAGGCATTACCAATTTTTTATCAGACATTCTATAACGTAGGAAAATGTAGGTGAGTCATCTAGTTGTGAATGGCGTCTAATATTAAAAATTTCTAATCGAGAACGGGTTTTCTTCCTTGAAGACGTTCAATAGTAATAAATGGTCCATCTAAATAATTTCCGCTAGATGAACCACGGAAACAGCTTTTTTACCTTTTTTCCTAAGGTAGAGTTTGCCGGCCTATTTTTACCAACTTTGCTCTAGGTAACTCACGTGCCTATACCTGCCTTGTTTATGACTGAACGTGTTACTATATTACTCTGCGCATGAATAAATTGAACACTAATTGAAAGTGCTATACGAACACCAAATATTAGCATATTGATAAAGAGAGTTATACCGTGGTAATAACATAAAGGAAAGAGGACATAACCAATATGTGTACATATAAACGTTCATCTACGTTTCAATTGAATGTTTAATGTACAATGTTACCTTTATACATTGGCAAGTATTGAAGGTAGAATTCTTTCGAGGTTTGACAAGGCATCATTAGCGTCATAATATTTCTGCGTGATAACAGCAGTATTTGGATTTGGGCTCTTGTCCTTTATGATGAAGGCTTATCTTCGTATAGCTCAGGGGTAATAACGGATCTACAGTTAGATTTATTTTATTTATTTATCCTATAGTACTCCTGCTATATTTATAATTCATTGCAGAGGTACATGAGCATGGTAGCGATGACTTCATCTCAGGAATGTAAGGCAATTGTTTTAAGTCCAGTTACCCAAAAAATAACCTCTAAATGCTGGGTACTTCGCCCTCGTAACAAACGTACATTTAACCCGACACGATTAACCTCATTTATGAAACAATTCGGATGCCGAACGCCTACTTCCGTCGTTACTTTCAATTTAATATCCGATTCGATTTCTACGGCCAAGTTTGGATAAGACCGATAGACCATGATATTTTGACATTGTCTTGAGCTGTGTGGAATTCAAAATTATTGAACCAAATAATCATACCCATTCTTATCCCAATTTCAAGACAATTTTAGCATTTAACTTAGTTAGATTTTGTTCACTTTGACCAATGCTGGCAAAGCCCTCCATGAACTAGTGAATCACTGATTGGTATAAATGCAAATAGAATATTACCTTATTACATCATTTTGCACTACTCTCAATATTACTTATGGACTAATAAGTTGCACATACGATTAAGACTATTGACTAAGCATAAAATAAAAACATAGTAACACTGTTAAGTTAATAACGGAAGCTATTAAGCTCAGCAAATCGCATTTATTTGGGAACACACTATTATTGAGGCCGTCAATGTACGTAATCTTTATAGACGTAGATATGATAGCTCATTTATTATACATTAAAATATCCAATGTAATCTAAATTCATCCGTACTAAACTGAGTACGAAAGAAAACTACGAAGAGGGCCATAAAACATGCGCAAACAAATAAGAAACATTCCATCCATTCCAAACAAGAATATTGTTAAGAAAGTAACCCGACGGCCTCTCAAAAGGGAATATTGTTGCTCTTAGGGATCTATAACAAACATTGAAACAACAAGAATCTCAATATCCAAGACACAAAGTGCTGACAATGGAAAAGGGGTCAAACGTTGAAGAATAAGGCGTTTGTTCCACCTCCGAGGTAAAAATCACTTGTTGGACACATAAAAATATTGCGTTGGCGTGGAAGCAATCAATTTAATTTCCATCAGTTAGCGCATACAAAAGAACAACAAGCAATAAGCTATGATAAAAATATTTTCTCTAGAGATACAATTGCTATCAATAAAATCAATTTCCTAGCCTCGGATACAGAAATATAAACGTAACTAGTTTACCCATATATTACAGCCGTTAATACATTCATTTATATTGGTTATTAATTTTAATGATAGATGATGTGGAATGTAGGCACGGGCATACGTTTAATCGATCGTAATGGAACACGCGCAAGGAACGACGAACATACAATTTATTCCAAACCTAACTCGTAGAAAACTGTTCTTACTGGCAATCCCGTTCATCGATTACCAATAGCAAGACCCTTGAGGGCTTAAGGGATGTCTAATTCTACATTTTTGTAACCTTCAAAGGCTTTTATCGACGACGGCCAGGATCGTGTTCTTCGGGCCTTGTGTTTTGAGGCCGTATAGTATTATTGTAAAAATTGTATCATCACAAGGAGAAGAAACCCTGAATATTAAACAAGAAAAAAACATAAGAAACGAATGATAGAGCAGGGTACACATGTGAGTAAACAAAGTATGTTGAAACAATTGCCTACGTTCCCAAAAAAAATGGGGTTAGATAAGGATGACCTAAAAATATTAAAATATACCTTGAAAAGTTCGAGTAATACTTACTAGTTCTTGAAGGGTATGACCAATTATTCACCGCAAAATTTTCTTCCCCAACTTTCATAATTACTGTTAAAGTCGGTCACAGAGGCGTACTACCCCTGCTGACTTAATTGGCCCGTCCGTCATAAACCGTTTCGAATGATTTTCCAATCCAGTGAAGAATACAAAAAAAGCTTAAAAATTGTTGAGTTTTTTTACAAGCGTGTTCAAACAGAACTATTGTTATAATGGTCCTGAGGGAGGGAAATCATTCGATTAATCGGATAAAATCATTCTATTTTATCATGTTGATGGATGTCTAGTAGCTACGAATCTAATGGATAATCACTCAACATCCAGAGAGGGTTACATGAGAGAGAATAATTATGACGAGATTAAAATAGTTCAACAAATAAGTAAAGTAATTAAAACCAATAATAATATCGAATATTAACATGAGTATAACACTCAGTTGAATATTGCAAGAACGACTCACGAATCGATTACTACCAGAGTTCATAATCACTTAATCATTATCAAGAATTTTATAATATAATTGTTTTGTTGAATAAAAAATACAGTAACTGGTATAACCTCGTTGGCCTTGAGAGAAATCTAGTACTCCTTCGATGTCGGAAAACATTGCTTTAAGAAGTACTCAGCATTATGTAATGAATTCCAATAACTATTGATTAGCGACAACCTGGCGATTAAGTATAAATAAAATTGTCTCATTTATCTCCAGATAAATAAGAGTAAATAGACTTTTGTGAGGCAGGGCGTTAATACAAATCTTCATATATAACTACTATACGGCCATATTTTCATTACAATAGTTTCCTTTATTATTTTATGTTAATAAAAGTCTCATATCAAATCAAATTCAAATCAGACATAATAATAACAACTGATTTGATTTGATTTAAAAGTCTATCTAATTGGCTACTTGACACTTTTTGGGAAACTGTTTTAATGAATTCATATACGTATTATATATGCCTTTCATTGATCATTTTTTCGAAAAAGGGCTATTTATTAATAAAAAACATATTTTTATTACGGTAAACGGAACGTTACGCCAAAACAGGCGGTCAAGTGTCATTTCGTAGCGTGACGTCAACACATTGAAAATATAGAAATAAACTTCGACGTTACACATACTTCAGGTTTCGATGTGATCGACAGGTTTCGATGTAGTGACGTCACATGACATTTGAGGCAGCACTGTCGCCGTTTTGGGATTTAAAATCCACAGATAAAAAATCGAAAATTTCTTTTTAAAAATTAAAATACTTAGAACATATTAAAAAATAAACGAAATACTGCATAATTTATGTTTACTTATAAGCTATCATATCCAACATATTTCATATTTTATTGTTATAACTGTCAAGTACCCAATTGGTGGGGAGTAGCGATCTAGCGGGAAACTATATAAAAAGATATAAGCATATTATATTGTTTAGAGAATAAAATGTCAAAGAATTAATTGTCAGAGAAAAAAAATGGAGCTGTTATTGAATTCTTATTATATAAAATAGTCTTTCACAAATAATCAGTTTAGACTAGCTAATACTCGACGAAAACTATCTTAGACTAATATATGTCCCTGGAAGTTTGTCAACAGAACCTGGATCACGTGCTATTAATCAGCTCCAGTGCTCACTGAATGAAGACTCGAGCATCAAAAGACCAACTTTTCCTTATGACGCATCTCCGATACTGCTACCGCGGGATCAAAGTTGAAAAGTGGATTTATATCTTTGAAGATATTTTAAAGTCCTTATCATCTATCTTCAAGTTAGATTACTTTGTTACTTTACGACCTTGTTTTCCAGATGAATTTGGAATCAATTCAGAAGACATTTTACCATTTTCAGATGTCTTTCCTTAAGGAAAACGTAAACAATTTGTGAATTTATTCCCCAAATTTATTATGCAAAACCAAGTACCTACATATTTGCTTCGTCCTAAAACTTAAGAGGATCTAGTGTCACGCGAATAGCTTTGCGAGCTGAAAATATATCCGGAATCTCCGGATATCTCCGGAAAGACGTACTTGTGGGTTTTTGTAAAAAAAGAAAGAGAAAAGAATAAAAGCAAAAAAATATTGCCATTGCTTCAACCAGCTGCGACAAAAATATTTTTTCTTCTTGCACGATACTACAAGTGAAAAATATTTATTGTCAGTCATAGTACCATTCTACAATGTTAATATAGGCAATACTCTAGTTGACTGCCATTGCTTCAACCAGAGACGACAATATGATTTTTTCTTTCAATAAATTTTTGCACGATACTCCAGTAGTACAAAAAGCTCAAGCTGCCTTTATACCGCTATCTTTGGGCTTTTTAAGCTTAGGTCAAACTCACATTGTATTTAACATTTCACTTATTATATTGTTACCTTGTATTAACATATGAGTTATCGTTGGATTCGTCTAAATAGTGAGAGTGACGTAGGCATTTTTAAGTAGTCAGGATTTTTGTATTTCATAGTTATTGCTAGTTATCTTTAGTATTCACGATATTTAAAGCTCTAGAAGTAAACTCAGCGACTTGTCTTACCAGCTTACAAGAAACTCAATACTGTACGGCTTTACTCCCTAAATTAGCTTAAGTCGAGTGCAAATCTGCTTTGACTGAGCGCTTAAGTGGATCAAATGACACACGACTTTCATCCACGACACGTTTTTAGTCATTGCTATAGACATCTACTAGTCTACTAATAAAGGTCTCTTAGTTTTTGAATTATAAGCTGAAGTAAACAACAATGTTATACTAACTATTATACATATAAACAAAACCCGTGCATTTAAAAATAGATTAACTGAAAATAAAATGTGACCTATGACCACAATTTAGACGAGATCTACTATAACTCATATGCTAGAATCCGTAAGACATGAGAGATATGAGAGATACATTCACACACTTGAAATATTACCTTCGTAGATAGATAATTATTAATATTGAGTTATGAGAGAACTTAGCACCCGTATTTAATTAAGATTCCGATTCCGTCTGCGATTTGGAAACGGTTGAAGTGATACCAACTAATGTTATTAATTGCAGAAGTTTATATAGTGTCTACAATGTAAATCAATTTAACATTTAACGGCATTGGTTAATACAAATTGCAGAAGTTCATATAATATCTTCAATATGAATGAATTTCACAATTAACCGAATTGGTCAATTATTTCGACTAAATTATCACTATCTATTTAATATTCAATTTGAACATGACCAAACTTTAATAGTAAATTAGGAAAATCGCTAATACTGATACTATTTGAATCGTATATTGTCATCGGTTCTTGATAATTATTTTTTTTTATTCATCGGAGCATTAAAAGTGGGTAAAAATAAAGTGTAAAGATTCCGTTACATACATACGGGTCAAGCTAAAAAAAACGTGGTAATTACGACTGATAATTCAAACAATCTGAGTTTGCATTCGTCATCAGTCATCACTGATCCTGACCCTAAATATAGTTCATAACCATATCCTCCTCCTGACTCCTGGGATTTTTAGATGTTCAAAGCATAAATTTGTGCAAATGAAATGTGCGGAAATCTGATTTAGAGGAAACCACGACAGTATAAAGTGCATAAACGTGGTCATTGATGGCAGCTATTACATGAACGTTGACATTCACTGACGCGGCATTACGGCCACAATGTAATGAGATCAATGTAGCCATAAACTTGAACGATGTTTATTTTTATTATCTTCCCTTAGAAGTAGTCTCCCGGGTGTATTGCCTAACGATTATGTTTGTTAAACAAAGTAGTTTAATATGATGAAGATATTAAACACAAAAATTTTACTCCACTTACGTCATAGAATAAAATAAATCGATCATGAATATTCGTGTGGGGGTAGAAGGCGACGGGGTGTAAAATTAATCGATGTGCGAACATCGGCATTTGCATTATTATTTCTGCATATAGAAAGGTCGCCTAAAGAGTAGACGGGTAGACAGCGTTCGATGTGCCGACCTGACCTCAATTGCTAAAATAATCCCCCCAAACTGCTTCCAAAGGTATTCCCGACACTAGGAATATATGAACGTATAACATTGATATACGACTTTGTCCCTTGCGAAATAGGAAATGGATATAACGTTTGGCAGTTGCTGAAAGCTTTTTATTGAAAATATTTTTAGAAAACCCAGTAATTTAGGTAAATGATTAAGTTATGTACCTAAATCTACATTATTAAGGGCTTTATATTCTAAATGTACACTTTTGCTCTTATTGTACCAAATAAAATGGTATGATAAGTTAAAAACCAAAAATTCCTATATCATTATTTAATATTAAGAAAACTAGTACAGAAGTAAGCTAAAGTGCTAGAGATACAAACATCTAAAATATAACACAATGACGTAAGTCTTTTCCGTCCAAGGTTAATAGAAGGAAAGCAATCTTTACAATACAATATAAACAGTACAATTTCTTGTGGTTTTACTGCCTACAAAAATGCATGAACAAATTCATGTTGTAATAAAGGAAGGAAAACACGCAGTGGGAGGGAAAACACATCCTACTCCAATCTAATGATCGTTCAATTAATGCTAATGTGGAAACTGAATGCACGTGTGAACACACACTTGTTGAGCAATAACAAATCTATTAAACTGAACATGATATTAAAATATCAGTAGATGAGATAATTGTTTCACATAAAGTAGATGAAAGCTAATTAATATTTCCTCCTCATATTATATATTCATTCTCCTATCGATGAAATTATTAATGAATATACTGATGATGAGTTAAACTATAGTTTGTAGTATACCGAACTTGTAAAACAAAGTGATTTTTATTGTATCATTTTTTTTCGTAAGTACTACGGTAGCGCGTCTAATTTTGATATAACTTTTTCCTAATGTTGTGCAAACCTTTAAAAGTGCATATATAAAACGTTTTCTGTTTGTTTAGTTGGTATGCTTTATTAAATGAATAATAAATAAATATAATTATATCGATTGCAAACAAATCTATTTCTTTAAACTTAGAAGACATTAATCATTTGAGGTAATAAAATTGTTAAAGTTGCAAATTTAGCAACAAACATTTCAGTACAGAAATTGTTACAATTTTACAACGAAAATAAATCGTGCTCAAATAATAAAATTTAATTTTAAATATACATAGTTTCTTTTCGTATCTATGTATAAACAACGTAACATACATTATAGCCAAACTATTATCTATGACCCCAACATTTGATCCGCCCGAACCCGGATACACGAACATCCCGAACAGAGTTCGTGACTTCGTGTATCGCTTAAAACACCATCTATAAACATGATATACTATAGATATGAAGGAAGCATGTAATAAAAACTGTAATTTTCTTCTTTTCGAAAAAAGATATTTGTAAAAAAAGATCCATTTATCTTAACAGACACTGAACTTCTGTCCTCGTGTTACTCGTGTCACCGAAAAACATATATTTCTATACAATATTTTGACAGGCATGGTCCGTGTCTACGCTGTCACGGAAACTATATATACCTTCACATTGTATACAATGATATTATTTTGTCCACAGACCTGTATTGTACATAAATTTTGTCTGTCTTATGTCTAAAACGTACGATGTCTGCAGATAGATATGCACCATCTATCGCTTTCAATTGGCCCCAAAAGCTTCCTAACTTTTATTATAACTTACACTTTGAAGCGATATTAATTACTATTCTATATAAAAAACCTATAAAATTATGTGTGTCAAGACTGCCAACGTCAGTTCAATTTATCGCGATTGGCAAACGCAAATCTTATACGGATCGCAGGAAGTACTGTCGGAAGCGATACAAGATTAGATTTATGTGCAAAATTTACAGCTTATGCGACGGCGAATCGAGTTATCGCGATTGGAACGCGAAGTACTGCAGAAAGTCTAGTCTATCTAATTAGGTCTACGATCTATCTACCTGAAATTCTAAAGCGTATTGTTTCCACAATAACACGCGACTTAACTCAAAAAAGCAACTACTCAGAAAATTACTGAGAAATCACATTTAGCGTTTTGTATTCTTTTCCAAAACGCAAATAAAACCTATAAGTTTACTTTATAATATTTTTAGGAATGAAAACAAAGTTGGTATGCCGCGGATCACTACGTCTCGCTTACCGTACTCCTCAAAGCGGAACACAGCAGCGCTGAACACTGCTTCTATAGATGTGGAGTAAATGCCTGGGATGTCGAATTACAAAGGGTTCTACCTTCTTGGGTTTCACTCTCTTAGGAACTATTGATTCCTATCTTCAGGGCTATTATTAATGATTCCGCAAGCACTTGATAAAAGCAAGGCACTTGACATGTGACCCGCGCCGTATCAAATACTTGCGCCAATTTTATCATATTTGCAAATTAATACTCGTCGACTGTAGTTTCCGGATATTTGCTAATTGATCACTCCGTCAATTAATGTAACGTTGCAGATAGTTATTTCAAAGATACAACATTTCTAATTTTGTTGTATGCTGAATATATTAATTTACTCTTCCACCTCACTTCTTTCGCCAATTGATATTTGCAACACAAAAGGAGTAGGCAATGCATCGCCGCTTTGGAAAGCTTTGATGCACTTTTTTGAAGACGCCCATGGGATAGCGCCCCGCGAATGCCTCAGGAGGACATTCCTCTTACATGTTCATTTAACTAGAATGATAAAGATGATGTATCCACAATAACTAATAACCTTAACTTCATCAAAATTAGATCGGTAGTTTTTGAGAAAAGCGCATTAGCTGTATATTAATACAAACTTTCATACAAACATACATACATACATAGCGGTTGAATACAGAACGTCATTTTTTAAAGTTTGTAAATAACTACTAACAGCAAACAATGAATACAAACAAAATCCACATCGCTAACCGCCTGTCAATTTCAATCGACAACGCATACAGATTCCGCCTCCCGCCATCATGTATTTCCTATTAACGATCCATTTGTAGTTGCGGTTTGCGGCGACCCACGCTTTCAGGCCCCCATTCATTATGTGGAGCGGGACCTATATATTATACGAACAAATAACATGTTAGATGTTTACATACGGTTTCGCTCCCATACATAAAACGTATACGCACGAAGACCAAAAATTGTAAAATACCAAATGGTATGATACAGATTTTGGACAATGTATACTATTTCAGGATTCAATAGAAAAACAGTTATACATTACTGTTAAAATTTGGGGCGAATACGATGCAAAATAGTTTTTTTTTTATACTATAAGAGTAGCAGACGAGCTTGCAGTCCACCTGATGGTAAGTGGCTACTGCCACCCATGGACGTCTGTAATCAACCCCAGATAGGATTAGATATTCCTACCTGAGGTCGGCCACAGATGCGCCGCTACCCCTAAAGACTAAGCTGGAACGCCTCAGAAAAGTCTGTCTCCCTTACCACACCCTTCAAACCGGAACACAGCAGCGGCTAACACTGCTGTTATTAGGTAGAAATAGGTGTGGCGGTGGTGCCGCCGGAGTCGAACCACAAAGGGTTCTACCACCTGCATAATATAATATAAGTTATAAATAAGTAGTGATGATGAAACTATGAGAAAGAAGATTGACAGATCAGGCACATTATTTGCAGAGTAATATATTTTTGATGAAGTTTAATGTATCCCTCAATTATAAATGACTCGAAAGATAATAAATTTATATTCTTCCGAATGTGTCCCATATTTTTCGTTTACATTATTTTCTACTTTCCAATCCGTTACAACGTGGTATATTTATTTTAGTTGACGAGTTATTTTTCCTTTCATTTTCAGTCTATAGCAAGATTTGTTCCAAGTTTAACTAACGCCTACTAAAAATGGGTAGCAGTTATTTTGACATACGAGACACTTCAATTTCTTTGTTCGAGTGTTGTTCAATTGTAACACAATTTTACCAGCATGTAGTTACAGCATCGTACGGTGTAAGCCACATTACGTGGACTCTTCGTGACAAGCGGTCGTAACGGAGCCTGGTTAGATCGCATCGCTATACAGGGTTACTGCTTCACACGTGCCCCGACGTTCACCAGACAAGTTAATTAACTAAACACTAGTTATTGGGTTCTATGAACCATACGTTACAATGTTTGTGGAAAACGCTACATCGGTAATCAATGTTAGAAGAAATATCAAATTTCAACAGAAACTCATGATTTTTTCAAATCAAATCAAATCAATTTTTTTTAATTCAAAATAGGTTCTTTACAGAGCACTTTTTGAATGTCAAAATACCACCACTTCACAAGGTGTTTCGTTATGGAGAAGAAGCGGCGAAAGAAACTCCATAACACATCTTTTAAAAAAAATGGATTTTACAATGTTAAACTTAACCTAATGGTGCATGTGGAGCTGGAACTACTTCAGACCACACCGTTTTGTCAGTCAAATAATCACTTAGTTTATAGTACGCTTTTTTACATAGCGTTTATTTAACGACATGTTTGAACTTTTTTCTGTGAGATTCAAAATGTGTTCGGGTATTTTATTGTAGTAGCGAATACAGTTACCCATGAAAGATCTAGCCACCTTGCATAATCTATGTTTAGGAATTGCTAATTTTTTTCTATTTCTAGTATTAAAGTTATGGTGGTTACTATTTTTTTCAAACATATCAGTATGTTTTCTTATATACATAATATTTTCATAGATGTATTGACTATGTACCGTCAATATGTTAATAGTGGGAAACAGTTCTCTCAGGGACTCACCACGTCGCAGACTATATATTGACCTTATTGCTCTTTTTTGAATAGTAAATATGTCTATGTCAGCAGCACTACCCCACAGCAGAATGCCATAAGACATAATGCTGTGAAAGTAACTGAAATAGACAAGCCTGGCAGTGGGAATGTCTGTTAACTGTCTAATTCTTCTGACTGCAAAAGCTGCAGTACTAAGTCTGCTGGACAGAGCAGAGATGTGAGGACCCCACTGGAGTTTAGAATCAATGGTTATCCCCAAGAAAACAGTTTCATTGACAGATTGCAAAGTCTCACCATTTTGAGCGACATTCATCCCCATACTCCTTACATTTGGTAGCATAAATTTAATACATTTAGTTTTATTAGAATTTAGGAGTAGGTTATTTGTTTCTTGCCGCAAATAATTATCTTTTCTTTCAATAGATATTTCAATAACTTTTAAAAGATCAGAACAGCATTTTACAAATCGTGCGTGGTATCATGTAATTGATAACATATAATAATTCTACTTTGCAAAAGTCCAGATCGACTCGAATGTTGCAAACTTACCTAAAAAATTAAACAATATCTACTAAACTCTTGCACAATAGTATCAAAATCGCTAATCAATCTTATGTTAAATCAGCGTATCATGCATTAGAATTCTCGCTTAGAAATTATTTACGATAATCAAAGTTTAAGGAACATACCAAACAGCTTGCAACAAATATACAGGCTCTTGTATATACAAAACATACCACATTCCTACAATAGGTGTAGTAGAACTAGAAGCAGTGTAACATTGGGTATGGTACATACGAGTGGTTGCGCAAACCGCCAATTAAACCGCCGATGGATCGGTTGTTGCAAACACGATTATGACCG
The DNA here is from genome assembly GCF_041222505.1 of Epargyreus clarus. Lineage (NCBI taxonomy): Eukaryota > Metazoa > Arthropoda > Insecta > Lepidoptera > Hesperiidae > Epargyreus > Epargyreus clarus. Next base: position 15,148,054 of record NW_027332212.1, read on the forward strand.
CAAACGGCACTGTGGCCTGCCAGCATACCTTGAGATACTATCAGAATTATCGTGCAATATTATGATTGCATCGGCAAATTGTTTGACCTTCAGTATAACTGATAGATTTCACAAGTAGCTTACACATAGAATTGATAAATAAATACTAAAATGTGTGTCTTAAAGGTTTTTCAAAGACAGGTTGTGTAGATGTTAAGAGATTGGTTGTTGCGTATAGTTATACGAAGCGTTCCAAATTAGTCTATAGGGCAGAAACGACCTTATCACTCTGCTGGCACTCCAATCCAATTTTGGAATTGTAGCTAATGCTGGCACTAACAGATTTTTATTTTATAGACTTCAAAAAATAAAGGAAATAAAAAAAAAGGAAGTTTGGTTGTAAGTATTTTTTTGCAAATTACGTTGACCAAAACAATATTACTTTACTAACCCCTTCGATGCAAATCTACTTTTCGCTTGAAATAAACAACCAAATGTAACAGTATACATGTAATACAAATTAAAACTACAGTACCTAGAGATACACCCCGTCCTGACACTCCTGACTCACTTGTACCCGATAATTAAAATGTAAATGATCTCCAACATCCTCATCTATACAACGCCCATTAAACCGTAGCACACACAATAATCTAAGTGATATAAATATACATATTGCCTATATCCTGTACCATGAGTTGTTAGTTTGTGGTCTTCTTAGAGGTTGAAACTCGGTCTTTCCGACGCCCCCCGACGGAAGTTCAAATTCTAGACACACACACCTTTGATTTTTCACAGCTATGTGCGTCTCAGAAACTAATGATTCCTAGCTATAGTGTTAAGACAATATCGTGAGGAAACTTAAACGCCTGACATTTTTTTTTAATTTCTCAAAGGTGTGTGAAGTCTACCAAAATGGCACTTGGCCAGCGAGGTGGCCTAGACCCGTCTGACACGGGTACCCATCAGTGGGACAGTAATGGGTTGATGACGGGTCGGATTGCTGCCGCCGTCAACAGAGCAGTTATGGGACACACCGGCCATTATTTTTGATGCTAGTTGACTACACGAGAACGTACGGGAGCGATCCGTCACACGTACGTTAGTAGGGAACGGTAGTGATCACGTGTGTTCCAAATTCGTGCGAGGGACCATGTATTATGGCAAACTTTAGGAAAGATGTCCAAAATGCTGATTATCAAGAGAACATCTCGAGTCTCAATCAACGCCCCTCAGTAATAATCACTTTATTCAATGATTTGAACCAAAGATCGACATTTGACAATTACTTCACACTAGACATTGTTATTTTTCGATGTTTGGTAGGCAAAACATTAGATAGATTGATTATTAATAAGGCGTTAATCGCATCTGGTATCCGCCGACATTCAACTCGAGATAACAATGACGTCGCGTAGTTAGATGATTTGGATGAAACAACTCCATATTGGTTTGCAAAGCTAAAGTTTTAATCTAGACATCTAAATGATTCAGATATCCGCTTTAATGCGGATGGGTGACATAAAACATCCTACTGTTCGGCTGTGACAGTAGAAAGTAAGCGTTTAGACTAGTCTAGTCTTCAGTAAACCAGTTAGAAAGTTTCCATAATAAACAAATCAATCTTGTCTTATAAAACAATGAAACACAATACCAAATTCCTTGTTTTTAACGCCACAGTCTTATCTACAACATTGAAGTTGATGCGAATGTGATGTTACAGTATTCCTAAACAATGAAATCACAGCTGTCAAGATGTCTACAGAGAATCACGAGGTAAATAAACAATCAAAGAGCGACCCGTGTTTTGGCAACACTTCTCTGTTATAACAAACAAGCATTTGCTCCTATAAATTTACTAATATCTATAAAATAAACAGTTTATACAGTAAGGGCTTTTTTGTTTACGAGGAGGAAACCTTCAAAGGGTACCCGGTGCCGTGGGAGCGACGCAGGATTATGTGGGATTCTTATCGTACTAAAACCTCCACGGTGGCCGTCCTCGGCGCTGCGTAGAAGGCTCCGAGATCTCCAAAGGAACGCAACCGGAGTTCTCTTGGCACGTTGCCTATCAAGGGCCTATCACGCGGGTTTGTGCCTGCCTGCAATTCAGGTCCTCATGCGTGCCACTTATATTCTAATGGTTCATAAATATTTTCATGGCATTAACTCATACGCACACGCAAACGTGAAAAGATTGCAGCGTTTTGTTTCACGCCTGCGGGTATGACACGCACGCGGTTATAAACCCTCGTGGAAAGAGAAACGTCATAAGTCCCTCTCAAATCAGGATGCTCAATGTTATGGGATCCATTAGTCATATCATCTACAAATACACAGTTTCGCTTCACCGCTGCGGTGCCAAAACACCTTTCTATATATGTTTTGATTTGACAAGTACAACGACTTTTATGAACCGCTTCAACTTATGAGTACTCCACAACAAATATGGCACCTGCATTCTTACATGCATGTCAGTAACATAACATGTCTTCCGTTAACATAATAATATAATTAAGCCATTTAACAATCAATGGATATTATTTTTATCTTTTTACTATATACACATAAACAATGATTCTAGATAACAGAATCTTTAAAGATTTGCTTAATTTATAGTACTACAGCATTATAATATAAATCTACAGTATCTACACCCACATTACAACCGTTGTCGTCACACATTCATGCGTATCTCAATTGATTGATAAGAGTTGCGTACGCGCATCCACGTCAATTAACTGTTATTTGATAGCTCAATTAGGAGATACTTGAGCACAAACGCTAAATTACGTACATTCCATTACTAATTCTTGGTATTTATATTTTTATAATGCTTTAAAGAAACTTTAAATGTTACTTTAATTAGAAAAAAATACTAGTAGTGTATTAATATTAGATTTATTAATTTTATGCACTTCTCGGAGTCTATAATTTGTAATTTATATCGTTTTCTTCGGGTGATTTATAGGTAAAGCACTATTGTTGACTGACACCTATGCTAGTCATTAAATTCCCTTATGTTCCCATTTTTAAGGTGAAATAAGGCAATAAAAACAATAATTTAGTAATGGACCAATAGAAACATTAACAAGAAAGTCTCTTTGATAAAAGATGTTTGTCCAACACGATCACATCGATAAATATTTATATTTTATAATTTTTATATTTCCCACGAACAAAACAGAAATGTTTTGGATGTATTGCAAACAAGTTTCAATTCAGCAGATGGTGTATGTTTAGGATGATTTACTCGTGTGCACTATTTCGACAACACATGCACATTTACAATGTAGGTACTTACATGTAACCTAATTTACACGATTAATTCATGCTTAGCAAAATCAAATATCTCTATTTTTCCATACTCATCAAAACTTAGTGACTTACCAATAGAAACTTTAAGAGTCAAGTTTATTCGTTAAAATAGTGAAAAAAATAAGATTAAATTAATTAAAACTGATTAGTTTCTAACACATTCTTCAATTTTTGAATTATACAAACAGTCAAAGGCATTACTGTAATAAATCCATCTAGACTAATAAATAGATTTAAAATGTCAGTCTGGTATTTAGAAATTACTTTCACTTTCTAAGCTTAAAAGCTTATTTGCACAATAATAAACTCTTGATTAAATTTTCCGTCGGTGATTAATATAATTTTAAACGGAGACAACTTTGACGCAATTATACAAAATTCTACAATCTGCAATATGCTTCTCTGAAATATTATTTTACTCTAGAAAATACATCAGACTTTTAAGTAAAAAAAATCACACAAGGTTCACAAAGTTGCCTACAGGCAGACATTTACCTATATCTTTACAATGTACATAAAAGTCGACGACTTTTCTAATATTCGGTCAGAAATATTATGTATGCAATTTTGCCGATCAGCCGGCAGCTTGATGTGGCAATATTAGCTTGACATGGCAATATCGAGCGCAATCGGTAGTGATCAAGCTCGACTCGACGATCAAAGCCCCGCTCAAGAGTCTCCAGTCATCTGTAGACACCTCGCTACCATAACATCTATGCACTATGATCTCCCCTTACACTACAACCAGACGTTTTAATCCCTTCGTAGATATGGTCTGATTATGATAAAAAAACGTCGTTCGATATCAGATATTCGTATTTGTACATTTATTTTAAGGCGTCCGAAGTAGTCCGAATTTAATACGAAACTTCCCAGTAGTACAAAGATCACTTAACCCATTTGACACGCAAAAATTTTCGGGTTCAATTCGAGGCCAAGGAAATATCTAAATATAAATTGTGTTCTGGATCTGGGTATTCTTATCTTTGTTTTTGTCCATGGAACCGCCGACACATAATTCCTTAAATGTGCATACGGCTACGCTTATTACCTCTGATACCGCTTATAGCTCGTAGCTTACTCTCAAATCTTTACACACAAAGATAAACCAATCCACATACATATAACTAGACAAGCAAAGGCGAAGTGTTACAGTGATCTCGTGAGCGGGACCGGTCCACGAACCGGTCGCAGACGCACGTTGGACCTTCGCACAAGTGCTTAAGCAAACGATTAGCCAAACTATACTTGAATACATACTAGGACGCAAATAAGAGTTCTTCATGTGCAACGACGGTTTTTAAAACTTATTATGTGTACTGCTCACTTTAGGAGTCTATTATTTTTCTAACCCCAAAACTTTCTAACGGCAATATGGAGTAAAACAATCAAATAAACCATAACAGTAAGATCGAAATATTTAGTGTTTAAGATTATATTTAATTTAGTTTAAAATATTATAAAAACAAGAATTGAGCACTGCTTCCTTAATGAAAATCCCCAAGTTAACTCTCGACCCTTCCGTATGTAGTCCTCCCACCCACAAGGGATTTACGCATACTTTAAAAAAAAAATTAACGAAAAAATACAACCGACTTCTATGTCACTACAAAGTAAAAAATAATTCAAATAAATGTTGGTTTAGTATATATTTCTGAAGTCGGCGCTCTATATATTTCGTTGGATAACGATGTTAACAGCGTGTCTAATATGAGCGCCTTCGTCTCTACACAATAAAAATAGAATTATTAAAATCGGTTCACTAACAGCGGAGTAATTCGTGTACATACATAAAAAAAAGATACCGGCCGAATTGATAACCACCTCCTTTTTGAAGTCGGTTAATAAAAAAATATAGAAACTATATGGCTAAGGGTAACTGACACTGCACATTTTTGCTTACCATGTGCTTATGTTGAGGAAGGAAAATAAGAAATATAGACAAAATTTAACGACGTTACGCGTCGTATAAACCGCTGGTATTGATTGCCCTTTGTGTAATAAAATGATTGAAGGTGGAAGGACCCTTTGTGAATAAACTTCGGGAACGCAACCGTCACAAATATTTCAGCTTAAGAGCAGTATTAAGCTCTGCTGCGTTCTGGTTTCCAGGTGTTGATAAGGGAGGGACACATTTCGAAGTCGTTCCAACTGAGTATTAAGAAAGATGAAGCAGCAACTCATTTGTGGCCGACTTCAGGTAGGACTCTGATGTCGATTACAGATATCCTTGGACGGCAGATACCATCAGGTGGACTGTATGATCATTTGCTACTTTTAATTATTATAACAAAACAAAACGAAGGTAAGACGTCGCAGCAAGTCACGTAAACAACAACCGCTAATATATTGGTTAAAGGTCAGTTTTCCAATAAATAAACATCACAATGAGGTAACAAACAATGACTGTCGGAAAATTCTAGTGCATAATTGAACACGATTGAAAATTACAATTCATTCGCATTAATATTGACGGAATCATTGAATAGTTTAAATACCCATTTATGTTAGATATTTAAACTTTGGAGTAAATTACTTTAATTATTTTTACTGTTTTGGGTCCTACGACCAATACCTACTGAAATTTAAATTGTTTACAATGTTTACTGTCATCGCACCTAGACCAATTAAGTTAACGAAATGAACGAGTAATATAGTCGTGGAAAATTTAATAGTTAGTAGGTACTAAATCTGCCCGAAAAAAGATGGCGACTTCTGCACTCATCCACACACTAGAATTCCCTGTGTCGTGGATGCCATGGATACACACACAGGCGAATACACAAGTACCCAGATTCAGAAATCTAAATTTATCATTAAGATCCGTCTGGCCGAGAATCGAACCCGGGACCCTCTGCGCGTGAGACCGGCGGTGACCGCTCAGCCACACGAGTCTAAAATTAGGCGAAATGATTTAAAGTTCTTACAATACTCATAAAATGTCAAATAAACCAAAATGCGTTATATATTTATCTTTGGAATTTAAATTATTTTATACAAAACAAATTACAATATATTGATTTCTACCAGTATTTCGCCATTATTTATATTGCTGAATATATATATATGAGTAAGGCCGTCGATTTTGCAAGCAATAATCAATCGGCATCGACAGGTAAACGGAAACTTTTACCGTTCGCCCGACCTCCAAAATATCTGACAATGGTTTCTAACTACTGTTTTTAGCTAGGCATATCTACAGCCGTTTTATTAGGTTACTTACTTTATTAACGATATAGACTAAGTCTGTGAGTGAAAAATAGAAACGTATTTAGGTATAAAATAAGTAACTATTATAAGCAATGATTGCCTGAGGGTATGATAATTTGGATGTAGTGTGGGTCCCAGGTCTTTAAATTCGATTTTTTAAGTCATGTTATAAATTATCACTGAATTAATATAACATTATATTAAAACAAACAAATGGTTTGATAATTTGAATCATAATAACGTCACTAGAAACAATGTCACTTCCACAGTGGAACCACTTCCAGTGACGACAATATTTTATTTATGAGTCCTTAGCCTGCTGTCTCCAAAAAGGCAAAAATATTCTCAATAGTCTATAGCCCTATTAATACTACGACTATATCGTATTTAGAAACGAAAAATAGCAGCGAAATCAACGTCTACTTCAGCGAATCCAGTCCTCACTCAATTTGGGGATAAGTCTTTGAAAATCCCTGAATAGGATGAAAGATTCCAGCCAACCGTAATCTTAAGATACATTGTATAAAGAACTATTCATAAGACGTACCGAATAAACGTTTTATTTGTAGAAAAACACGTGTAGCCCGTGAAGCGAGAGATGTGCCGGAAATGGGGAGAAGCAGAGGATCCCATGCTCCAGTGCGTCCCTTAATGACGAGAAAATACGTTCTACCATATTTGTACCACACAAAAAAATTGGCGAAGTGCGATTCGAACTCACACACAGAGGGATCCGTACAGTTGATTTTTTTTATTTGTAGTATTTGTTATCACAGCAACTTTTTACATTACATTTATTTTTTAGAAATTTGTTTTATTAATATGCATATACCGAATTTTTTTACGGATGTTGTAATAATAACTTTCAGACAATATTAAATGTAACATTGTAGTTGACCATTCACTTTGTGTCTTTTATACTCATTTTAGATGATTTCCTAAAAAAGTTTTCGATAAAATTCTCAAAAAATTAAATCTAGATAAATATCGAACTCCATTTAAAATAATATTTGATATTGTTAATAACAAAATGTCCTCAAAATGCTACATACCTAATATAAAGACCTGTCATTTAAAATTATAATACTTACAAATAAGTAGATCGTTTTACTTTACTTACCTAGTAGTTGCGTGAAACGTAAACCGCGTTACGCAAGTTACCGGCAAACCATTGGCAATATCCTCTCTGGTATAATCCTAGGATAATTGTGACGAATTACGCATTTTGCAAAGAATTGCATTCGCCAACTAGTTTTCAAGAATGTGCGCACGAATTACTTACATAAATACTTAGTAATTTATTAGCGGATTTTTTTGATGTCGTCGTTGTCACACATTACTGTCCAATCCTGGGCATGGGTCTCCTCTCTCAGAGAAATAGGAGTGAAACTCAGTCAAACACGCTAGTCAAATCTCATTTCAAACCATATAACTTTTTTTTTATAATATAAGAGTAGCAGACGAGCATACAGTCCACCTGATGGTAAGTGGCTACTGCCGCCCATGGACATCTGTAATCAACCCCAGATAGGATTAGATATTCCTACGTTAGGTCGGCCACAGATGCGCCGCTACCCCTGAGGACTAAGTTGGAACACCTCGGTCAGTCTGTCTCCCTTACCGCACCATTGTTTATCATCATCTCATGCGTCTTACAACCGAAGATTTTTAGAGCTAGAATTAATTCTCATTCCGTGAAACATGGACATGTTACGACATTCGGACGTTTAATTGCGCTGACGCTGGGCGGGCGGAGAGTGAGATAGATAGCAAACTTGGGCCAGTAAGACACATTTAATCTTGTCTTACGTCTGAACGGTATTGATTAACTCATTTCCAGAACTTTTAGTCTTACTATCCTACTCGTCGACCGGTTTTAGGATCATCTTATATATAAAATTCTCGTGTCACGGTGTTAGTTACCGTACTCCTCCGAAACGGCTTTACCGATTTTTACCAAATTTTACATGCATATTCAGTAGGTCTGAGAATCAGCTACTATGTATTTTTCATACCCCTAAGTTATAAGGGTTGTTCACCCTTAACATTTTTTATTTATATGGCAGCACAACGTTTGCCAGGTCAGCTAAGCATATATAAAAGTATATCCCTACGTTATAATTTAATCATAGAATGGTAGTAAAACGTTTGCAATTTCTTCAGTTTCACAAACTTACATTAAATACTATGCTTAATTATCGCCTAATAAATTTCTAATTACTACGTGCTTATTTCAGTGCAAGGCGTTTATGTAAATGCAACTGTTTTCAGACACTTCCATAAATATTCAATACTTAAAGCTTTCTTTGCAACATGTAAAAAATTATCACAAATCCGATATTATTGATCTTGAAAACTAAATTTGAGAACCGCATAACTATGCCTTGTTACTTCCAATTCAGAAGATATTACAAACACTGCTACTATTAAGTAGAAATAGTTATGACTGAGATGCCGCCGCAATTAAACAACAAACAGTTCTTATTCCTTCCTTCCTTCATATTATATTACATGGGACCAAAAAGACAATTTTATAGCGTCTCGTGTCCGGTCGGTAATATATTTCTTAAAATATTTCATTTGAATTTCTTTGTTCTCAGAAATCTAATAAAGAAAAAAAAAGAATAGTGTTTCTAATTTAAAATTTGTTCTCTACAAAAAATTCTCGGAGGAAAATCCTTACTCGCCCTGTTAAAGAATCAATCATCGTTCCTCTAATTTGTTCTATGAAAACATATTTCATGTCTGCACTTGTAACATCAACAATCACAAAAGCATTATTCCATACATACAATACATACATACATACAGCAGAACGATTATGCAAGGCCGTTGTCTCATTAACGATTTCCGCCGTTCGTCTATCATCTCCCTGTGACACCATTTACGGAGTCTTTGACCTTCAAACGTTTTGCTTATGTAAAGATCAGCAACCCGACTTAATCTACGACAGGTGTTTGTACCAAGGGGGCGAATTCTATCGTCAATCTTATTAAGGTTCGTAAGGCCTATATTTCATTAGAACCCTTTGTGGTTAGTCTACGGGGGCGCCACACCTATACCTACTATGTTCTGGTTTGAAGGGTGTGGTAAGGGAGATAACCTACTCCGAGGCGTTCCACCTTAGCCCTCAGGGGAAGCGGCGCAACCGTGGCCGACCTTAGGTAGGAATATCTAGTCCTATCTGGGGTTGATTACAATGTCCTAAAAAAAACAATGTCCTAAAAAAAAAGAGAATAATTATTATTAAAAAAAAAGACAAACCCGCTAAGTTTCTTACCGATTCTTCTCAGTAGAAGTCGCGGTCCGATCCGATAGTAGTTTAAACTAGTTTAAGAAAAATATTGTACCTGACAATTTGTAAGTGCCGTCGTTGGCCTATACAAAAATAAATATATTTCATTTCATTTCATTGTCCATGGGCGGCAGTGGCCACTTACCATCAGGTGGACTGTATACTCGTCTTCTACTCCTATATTATAAAGAAAAATGTCCGTAAAGCCCAAATTTCCATCGTAATTTACCTCCATGTCAAATTATCTCGGTACGAAATTATCCATTTGACCCTAAAACGTTTTTCGCGTGTAAACTGGCCGGTTCTAGCCTTGCGCTCTTTAGCATTATTAATGGCTCTAGCATATTCGATTTCACGTAGGACTTGTAACTGATATTGTATCCTGTCATATTGTGATCGATGTCTTTGTGTTCAATCTTACCAATAGGTCTCTGACCTTAAAACGTTTTTCTGATACAATATGTACAAGCTTTCAATACTAAATCATGTCATCGAAAGCTACAAGGAGCTCGATAACTGGTATGAACATTTGCCACAAGAATAATTGCAACTCAAAACAATTGACAAAAAAACAACAGGTTATTCAAGAAGACCACATCTCATTCGATTGTAATGGCGTTTAAACAGAAAATTACAAAATCCATCGATACCGGAAACATTTATTACAATTAAATATTATAAAACAAATACTGATGTGAATCAGTGCATATCCCGTGCCGATAGCTCGTTTGGCAACTCCCCCTTCCGCAAGCGACGCTGAGACAAATCGGCAATTTGTCACAGCCGAATTCACCAAACGACTGACTGGAGTTGAAACATTGGAGATTGAATATGCCTCTTTTTATTGGGTGTAACTTTAATCCTGCAGCTGGATTCGAGTGTTTTACCATAACCGGGAAATGTTTAGAGTTGTGGATTGTCAGTAATAGTCAGTAAAATCTTTAAGTCACTCCGTGCAACTCACAGGTGAAAATATTTATAATGTAGCCCATTTTCCTTTGCTATAAAATTAGATGCAAGGAAGCCAGTTTCTCTGATACACTTGCTGTGTTTTGTCAGTATCTTATCACTCATCCATACACCCATTAATCGACAGAAGTCTTCTGTCCACAGATAGATCATGTAGCAAAGAAATATACGAGTAGTTGTAGTGGCCATCCTTGACTGTGGACGTCGATTGTGACAATAAATAAATCACTTAGCAGGATACTTCTCTCTCTATCCTTTACAAAATCTATCAGGAGGTACTCGTACGACATCTACAAAACATAATGTGTTGCAAATGTAGAGCTCACCACAAGTAAGAAGCAAAAACACATCAGAAACATCACTTGTGACTCGTCCACACACGACTAGTTTTTGCTCAATCTATGATATCGTATTCAAATTACAAGCGTCAATAAGTTATTAACGCGTTGTTTTATATCATCGGGAGGGACAGTCATTATTACATGGTATACGTAATCTTACGTAAGATCGATATCTCATTTCCTCAATTTTGCAAAGAGATCAAAATAACAAAGATTAATTTCCTCTTTTAATCTTGATTTATCTTTCGAAATAACCTTACAATTTGTACCTTTGATATCCTAATACCTATATGAATTGTTACTACCATAATAGAGTTTTACTAAGGAATTAAAACGTATATGGGTGGGTACTTATTAAATATCTGTTTTTCATTAACATCGTTTCAAAGGATTTACAAAAAGCTTGATATTTAATGTTTATTTTTGTAAATGGAAATTAAGCGCATCAATCAAGAAGGGATTTAGTAAAAAATTATTATTTGATACAACACCCTAATTAATCATCCCTCTCTCGACCGGCTTCCAACTGGAAAAACATGAAGTGGTTTTGACGTTTACTTAGAACTAAAATAATTAGGATTCATCTATATCCCTATACCCTTCGATTTACATCAGTAATGTCTAAATTATGTAGCGTAATGGTAGCTACCATTACGCTACATAATTGGAAGTAAATAGATACCTATCTTATTACTTCCAATTATGTTTTGGTGTTTTCACAAGTTTCAGCTATTTTTAACTCTAAACAAAATCTCAAAATAATCACCGATTTCAACTACAAATGCTGGTCTTCAAACAGATTTTTTTAATCATACCTTAGAATTCTCTCAATCAACACACCTTTTAAACAACATTGAACTAAATTACAATAGGTTTATTTGTTAAAGCTACAATGTAAGAGATACGTAGATTAAACTAACAACACTGGGTTATAAATTATTTAAAATTGCACACGATGACACCGCGCGGACATCGCGAGCACGCCCAGTCTCCACCTATCGTATTCAGTGTATCTTTTTCATTCTTGATACTTGCATGCTTTTTGTCTAAGTATTTATTTAATTAAACTGCGTATCACCCTTTTTGGTAATGATAAAGTAGAAAAGCAGCAAAAGCAGTGATAGCCTAGTGGTTAAGAAACGCGGCCTCTCGATCGAGGGGTCCGAGGTTCAAATCCCAGGCACGCACCTCTGATTTTCAAATTTATGTGCGTATTAGAAATTAATTATCACTTGCTTAAACGGTGAAGGAAAACATCATGAGGAAACCTGCATACCTGAGAGATTTATAAAAAATCTTAAAGGTATGTGAAGTCTACCAATACGCACTTGGCCAGCGCGGTGGACTATGGCCTAATCCTTCTCATTCTGAGAGGAGACCCGTGCCCAGCAGTGGGACAGTAATGGGTTGATGATGATGATGATGAAAGTAGAAAAAAGAGAAACCCACATCGTACATAATAACGTAAATAAAGACATTAGAAAAGAAAAAATATAAAACGTAGAAACGAGGACGGGAGCATAAAACCTAAGGTTTTAGGAAAAGAAAGTTCATAAAGCAAATTCGATAAACTCATTTAATATTCTCGTAAAAGCGTTAATTTTATACGAAACGAGTTTTTACTCCATCGTCCTAATTCCGAGTTTTGTGAAAAAGTTTAACGAATCGTGGGGTCGTTACTCTCGCCCATCCAAGACAATTGTGTAAGAGCACATAAAATTGTGCGTAACTCTCCATTTTCAAGGTTCAAAGTTGTCTGCCCTGTAATTTATAACATACCGCAGTACAGCCTGCTCTAATTTATCTCGGTTGTACAAAAGCTTCGTAATTTCTAAACGTTTTTAATTACGTAAGCGTCGTTAACGAGAAAAAACTTTAGTTTCGCACTTTACTTTCTAGATAATTTAGAATCTAGCGAGCTAGTGACTAAGAAACATTTGTCAAGGGTGATAAATTTCTAAGGACTCGTCGCCTCCCATTTAAGTGCAGCAACGGAAGATAAGCTCAAACTGTACGATCACTAGAACTATTTCTGCGCGCCACATTCATCTATTGTAAGGAGAGTTCTATCAAGACTTGTAGTCTATTCAATCTTTCTTTGTCTTCGGCTGTCACGCGGACAAAGCGATAGACAACGGAATGGCGTGGAAATCGGACTAATGCTAATACATATCTATATTTAAAACAAAGGACTAGTAAGTAGTTTATGGTACAATGACCTTGTCTTTCCGCGTAGTACTTTAGCACTGTACTATTTCCCAAATAGAAGTCGTTAGTCACGTGTGGTCACCGAACAAAATACGGGATTAATATCTGGCTTGGATATTGATTTTTTGTCGTAAAGAAAGTAGCTCTTTCGAAGCTACTCTTTATTAGGAACAATTTATATTATACGAGCTTTTGCCCGCGGCTTCGCTTGCGTTACGAAGTAATATTTTCATCCCCTATTTTATCCCCTTGGGGGTAAAATTGATCAAAATCCTTTCTGAGTGGATGCCTACGTCATAAAATCTACCTGCATGCCAAATTTCAGCCCGATCCATCAGTCCAGTCACCTTTGAGTTATATATATTTAGATTATTATACAGTTACTTTTCGCCAAAGGGTCGCATTACCATGTAATCAGTCAATCATCGGTCTACTAATCCTTTAGGACAAAATTACAAGTAGCTTAACTTGCTTGAACTATTAAGTTATGGTTTCATATTCATTTACTTTCACAAGGAACAAGGTATCATCCATATCTACAAAATCGTAGAAATAACTCTTTTCAAGCTCATAAAATCATTACTGTCCGTACAGAGCTGAAAATCAATTGCATAAACGGAGCGCATTAACCTTCACAAACATCTTGTGGAGCATCACGTTTTATATTTGAATAGACCATAACATAACAATACTGTAGCGTCAATAAATTATGCTGGTCATTCGTTGTCGTTGAATCTTCGGATCAACTAATTTGAGAGGTCCGTTTATTGCTTGTCTCATTTAGGCAGAGACAGATAATTAATCGAGTTACGTTTATTTGCTTCAACAATCGGAGAAACATACCAATATAACAATCGCATAAGGTTTCTACGAGAGTTACTACTTTCCATTAGATCGCATATGAGCAACCGCGGCTTAGGCTGGATGTTTTCGGGGGCGGCAATATTTTGTAAGCATATAGAAGACTGTTTTTGTCATCTACTTACTGGGTGGCAAATTCTTTAACGTCCTTTTTTGCCCACAAATTTAACAAAGATTGCCCGCTTCTGCATTAGATGATCAGTCAAGTTATTTATTTATTTGATGTACAAGTATTTTTAGGATGAGGAAAAGTCCTCTTAAAGACGAGTGGTATCATGGTGAATTATAAAACGCGAGAAGCATACTCCAGTGATTACTTTAACTTATTTCATGGGAATACACAGAATAAAGTTGCTACCTTTAAATCTTTCGATTTTACGTCCTGCACTAGACCCCAGTCAATCGACATATCTCTCGTCGCCATATAAATTGTTCCGCCTTATTGTCCACATCCTAACAAGGATGTTGTTGTATGCTTATCAGCGGTTGTCGGCGGAGATTGTCGCCTGAAACGCCCAGATCATCGCTCTCTGCGGTCACCTTGATATGGTCACTGCACGAGAACGAAGTCGTGAATTTATATACGCCATATAGAGCACGAATTTTGTAATTTCCCCTTTAACATACACCCATACAAGACTAATTTCATGTATTATAAATATTAATATTTTGTTAGAGAACTTATCATATCAAAGCTAGACAAGCTCTAAGTTTTGGTAAATACATTAATAAATATTCAAAAAAATATTTTCATTTGTTAAAATGGAACTGAGATAATTTATAGGCAAATAATAGTATCATCTTTCCCACTAAGACATAAAAAAATCATTTCGGAATCAAATAGAGATTCATAGTGATTTAAGATGTTGCACAAACACAATTCAATATTTACAAAGGCAACATCATATTTGTGATCCCCGCAAAATAAACCTATTTTTACCAAGGTGCTTCCTATATTATCAGTATATTTGATTTCCTGTTTTATCAGCATCATGGCAACTATATTATTTATACATTCATTTGGAGAAAAACTGGTGGGTCAGTGCATACATAAACACATTGTAATATTAATGTTTGTCATGGTCAAGCCCAAATTTGTTGGTTTAAGAATGAGGGTCTCACATATGTATGACACATCACTCACATTATACTTGCAGTGGACAATTTAACATTATTTGTCTATGTAGCAAAAGTTTTAATAATATTGTTAAAAGGTGTTAGAAAAAAGTATGTTAAAGACAGTCCTATAAGAATGTTTCTAAAATATTTGTTAAGTTGAGGATTTAAAAAGATATATAAAAACAATAGGCATTTGATGTCACAATAGCAACAGTATGTATAATTTATTACTGATATAAATATACATTTTTGGAAGTGTTTATATGTTTTATGTGTAGTTTTACTTTATTATTACATTAAAAGCAAGGGGATTTTTATGATTTTAGCTATATATATTTTAACTGTATAAAATACAATAAAAAATGTTTTTAGAAGAAATTATAATGATGTAATATTTACTTAACAATTATGTATGGTCATTATTAATGCATTTAGCATGGTGCATTTTCTCAAAACAAATCCTCTTTCAAATGCAAAGTAAAAATATGAAAATATTTGTTAAATAATAAGGTCATTTATTTTGTTTAAATACTTTTAGCTGTGGAATGATATTGTAACCAATTAAAAA
The DNA here is from genome assembly GCF_041222505.1 of Epargyreus clarus. Classification (NCBI taxonomy): domain Eukaryota; kingdom Metazoa; phylum Arthropoda; class Insecta; order Lepidoptera; family Hesperiidae; genus Epargyreus; species Epargyreus clarus. The sequence goes on from NW_027332212.1 coordinate 15,163,922, forward strand.
AATATTATTCAAGGCTAGTAATCAATGAGATTGTCTCTTATTTCCTTTTAAGTTCACAAATGCACTGAAAAGTCTGGTTATCTGTTGAACTAAACTTCAGCTTATGTAAACTCCTAGAGCTTTTCAATGAAAAAGTTTACATAACTCTCTATTTTTCAGAATAAGTAAATAGAAAAAAATATATTTTATTTGTTATTCATACCTCCTGTTTTGAATTTAAAATGTTTAAATACCTCAGTTTATAATCCAGCCATTATCAATCTTCAAAATCCTTATCAAACAAATATTTTAATTTATACTGATAGCCAATACATGATAAAATGTTTTTGTCTTTCATCAAACATCTTGTACTGAACTTTAAAACTCATATCAAAATCCTTGAACAAGCCAAACACTGATAAACATACAAATTCTATTCCAAACTCCTTTTACAAGATGTTACAATATTGCCTATAAAATATAATTAAATATCTTTAAGTAATTGTGTTTGTGCAATATATATTTGATCATTTTAAATAGCCCAAAAGTACTTTAATTTACAGAATGTATTAAAAGAAAGAAAGAAAGAAACATTTATTTCGTAGTGGCACTACAATACAATAATAAAATAGAAAATATTAGATAGATGAGCAAATAAAAAAATACAAAAAATAACAATTGTAATAAAATAAAAGTGATATCACATTATATACGGCTATTAGAATCCCTTACCATATGCAGACTGCACTGAATGAGAGTATTGACCTAATAAATTTTTAATCACCTTCGAAAGTTTGTTGGGTAGTGAATGCATACTAGTAATTTTAAACCCTGTATTTATCACGGCTTTCAACAATAAAGGAACTTTTTAAACTATACGTGTCATTCAAAAAACAAAACATTGTACTCCAAACATGACACATATGTGATAAAAAGTTTACAAATAAAGGAATGTACTTACGGCCATCACCATTTCGAACGGGTACTTGTGGACCCTGACTGGGGATACGTATTCTTGGACCATGGTTACTACGGTTAGCTCTACTCTCACTCAGTCCGACACAAGAAAGGATACAGAATCCTGCACAAATCAAACTATTCACACTACAGACATTATGTTCACAGGAGAGTTGTGTAATTACTGTGTCCGTATATTCGTTAATAGTTCATTTACACAGACTCTTCACCCACGATAACACATGACAACAAAATAAACGAACGTCAAATAATAGTCAAATTCCGCGACAAACGACAAGTGAACACAACCACGAAATGAACTGAATTGTTTGCACTGAAGTAGGCAACGAATTGCGAATCCTATCTGTATTTTTTTAATTTCTTTCATGATTTGATCATCTTAGATTCCTATCTTTTGGCAAACCAAACTAAATCAAAATGTCAAGCAAGTGCAAAAAATTGCTAGCTCTAAAAATTTGGAAATGAAGTCTTAATTTTATTTTTATATCTGATTCAAATACAAATTTATAAAAACAAAGATAAAAGCTAATAGCTATTTATCATTGTAAATTGTGTATCATTTTCCATCGTGTAAAAAACTTAAATTGACATTATATTAATGTTCTTATTACTATTGCTATCTATACTATATTATATGTATTACTATTGCTTATCTTTAATGTATTTGTATAAGTCATAAATACTAATCAATTATTTTTACTAAAATATTTCTCTCAAAAGAATGCTAATTTATGAAAATCGATATCGAATAGTAAAATGCTGTACGAATATATTATCTATGGCAGAATTTGAAATGTGTTAAATTTGTAGATTTTATTAGAAATCGCCACTTGAATTGGCGATAATAAATTCTAATAAAAAAAAATTAACTGTTGATAAAATAATAAATAATTAATATTACTGACTCAGAAATTTATAAAAAAAAACAAAAGGAATCACTTCCGCAGGTCATTTTCTTCGTAACCACGTTGCTTGCAGCCAACTTCAAGACAGTGAGTAAGCGGGCCTTCACGAAGCGAAGCGCGAATGTCGTTCGCAATCATTTGAAGATTATTTCTTGATTGTGTCGGAGAAACGCAAAGCAAAATTCTGCAAAAATTGTGCGCGTTCGTGCCCGATGTCTAGTGCTGAAGTCGCCGATAATTCCGTTGACCCCCCGGCGAAAAAGCGGAAGCTAAACACAGGAGAGCCCCGTTGCAAATCTTCAGCAATGGCGAACAATGGAGCGCGCGTGGAAGATGAAATCGACGAAAGTTTGTACTCCCGGCAGCTCTATGTCTTGGGGCACGATGCCATGCGACGGATGGCGAGCTCTGATGTGCTCATTTCGGGCTTGGGGGGCCTAGGAGTCGAGATTGCAAAAAATGTGATCCTCGGCGGAGTCAAATCTGTCACCCTGCATGACGAGCGAACGTGCACGGTGGCCGATTTATCGTCTCAGTTTTACCTGTCGGAGGCTGCGGTCGGACAAAATAGGGCGCTAGCGTCTTGCGAGCAGCTTTCTGAGCTCAATCATTACGTGCCGACTACGGCTCACACTGGTCCGCTGACGGAGGAATTTCTGCAGAAATTCCGTGTTGTGGTGCTGACTGGTGCATCGTGGAGCGAACAGGAGCGCATAGCGGCGATCGCGCACGCTAATAACATAGCGCTGATCATTGCAGACACCAGGGGTTTGTTTTCTCAGGTGTTCTGCGACTTCGGATCTGAGTTCACAGTGGTGGACGTGACTGGAGAGAACCCCGTGTCTGCGATGGTGGCCGACGTCACCCACGAGTACGAAGCGGTGGTCACATGTCTGGACGACACTCGCCATGGCCTTGAGGATGGGGATTATGTTACATTCAGCGAGGTTTGTATAAAGTTACATCTGACTTACCACAAATCAATAATATTAATTGTGATTCTTTAGTTTCTTATACATATTTACTTGACATAAGTATTCTTGGAATATTTGCATTAGTTGGTGACAAAAAGCTAACATAATTACATATTGCAAGATATATTACAATTTAACAATAGTAATAGTTATAAATTGCCAATACATTTAAAACAAATGTTGCTTCAAATTAGACGATAACCGAGTCTAGAACATACTATTGAATCAGTACTTCATGAGTAGTCATTACTTCAGTGACTCAAGAGTGCGATGACTTTACGATGATCAATGAACCCTTTTTTATCTCTTAATCAATCTCAACTTTATTATTTATAAGAACACTTGATTAATACAAGTATGGGCAAGCAGATTTTTTATCCAATTGAAGTTGCAAAGGAGTCTGTCTGTTTGTAAGCAGTAATGATGCCAATGGAACCCAGTAATCTGCTCGGAATAAGTTTTACTTACTACTTTTAAAAAGTGCAAATTTGTGCATGTATGGAGTTTTTTCATTACTTCTTCTCCATAGCGAAACACCTTGTCAAGTGGTCGTAGTTTGTTGACTTTCAAAAAGAGTTCTATATGAAACAATAAATGAGATTTGAATTTGAATTATTTTGTTTAGGTCTGCTTACAAATCGTAAGTCTTATTTACAAATTGTAAATATAATTTTGCTCATACTGTAACTGGATCGGAACTGCCTGACATTCCCTCTAAGTGTTTGTACCATAGAACCTGAACAGCTGTAGTCTTCAATATCGTTATTTGCCAGAAATGACAGATTGGTAATTTTCTCTATCAAACCACAAACATTGTTAGAGCATTATATTGTTATCTGTGGAAATTGCCTATCACTAGGTTATGTGTAGGTAGTTTTAGATTAGGTTACCTCGAAGAGTTTAGAACCTTAAATGAGTTATGAATATCAGCAGTGGCTCATTGGCCTTTTAAAGCATAAAAACTATTTTGATGTACATTTTTATGCAATAGAAGGTTTATGAATGCAAAAAAAAATGATAAATTAAGGTATGATGGCATAGAGTTAGGTATTTATATATTAATCACTTAAATTGTATCAACTTTATGTGTGAAATAAAATTATAGTCTGACTCATGCTATATTAGTCCTTTACTTAACATGATAAACTCTTCTAGTCATTAGAATATATTGTAATTAGTAAACCTCAATTGATTTCAGTTTCTATCAGGAATTTGCTTGCCTATCAATTTTCATATTTTTGTGAGACATTGTCATATTTTTTAAGATTTGAGCTACGTTTTGGCTATGAGAATTCTTCATGAATTAAACTTTACAATTTGAGCATTCCTTTTTACAAGGATCCTATATTCATGGAGTCCAAAATAACCAATGGGTGGATAAAAATGGCAGTTCCTAAATGTATCTTTTGTTTGTCTATTAAAAACATTTGAATTTCTTATGAAACATTTCAATAAACAATGAAGATAACATTTAGTTATGTCAGTGGTTATAATCTTGTTTGCTCATAACATGGCCTCATGTTGTAGGTGTATGTTATTGTAAGCCTAACAAAAAGTTAAAAGATGTCAGTGACAAAAATAATTTGGATAGCAATTAAAGTAGTGTTATGATTAGTATTTTTTTTTTCCGAGAAGATTTGTTTCTTTGCTGTTCTTCTCCACAATGAAACACAATGCGAATATGTGGTAGTTTGTTGAGCTTCAAAAAGAGTTGTGTAAAGATCTCAAAAATAGATTCATTTCAATATTTACTATTTACAAATTCACTTCATTTTTTGTATATATGTTTTCGACATGTTAATGATCTATACCAGCGGTCGGCAACCTTTTGGCAACACGGGTCTACCTCACCTACATGAGGTAAAAATTTGAATGTAGTCTCTTAAGTTAGTTGGCGAAACAAAAAATAGATCTTCGAAATAAATTATTTCTGAAATATGACGTCGAAAAAAAAGAAGTCAAGAATAAATCGTCTCTATAATATAAATTAATGCGGACTAAAAATTAGATTCTAGGAAGGTCCACAGGCTACCCAGACAAGTTCTAGGAAGACCCGCCGGCCGCGACAACCACTGATCTATACAAATAAATAAAATTTGTCTTTTTGTTGGTTCAAAAATCTTGTAACAGTTCAACTAATTTGAGTAGGAACTTTAATCCAAAATTAAAATTGACTTTAATACATGTCACAAAAATAAAATATTTCGGAAGTTGAGAATCCTGTAGTTTAACAATTTTTCAAAGGGTATGTGGGCGAAGGCGTGTGAAAGGAAACTTGTCATACACGTTTCTATCCCCATCATATACCCGCCAACTATTAAGGATTCACAGAGTTCAATTAATTGTATTGCCAAAATTTCAAGTTGCTGGTGAGGCAAGACATATTTATAGAATTTAATGATGAATTTTATTCATTGGAACCTAACAATCTCTACTTTTTCGCATTCATTTGTAAACCATTTTTTTTATTGGTACTGACAAGTTCTATCAATGAATGGAACATGCAAAGTTAAGTTGGGCTTTCCTTGTACCTGAATTTGACCATAGGGCAGTGGCGGACTAAGCTCGGCGGGGCCTGGGTTATTTAATTTTACAACTTTTGCAAATGTCTTACAGACATTTTCGCCGACGAACATGTATTTCCACGATGATTTCATTCCGGCGATCTTTTTTCTTGCTGTTCTTGGAGTTTGTGTGTTTTGAGGTCTCCCCAGGACCGGGGTGGACAGCCTCCTCCCCCTCTTAGGCGAGAGAGCAAATTATATGAAATGTAGCTACAAAAGGAAAAAGTTATAGTAAAAGTCTACTACCCTTATAATAGTATTTAACAACTGTAAGCACTATATCATATTAGCATATGATTTAACTGCTATTGTTGTAGATAACATTTGATTCTCATATTAAAAGTCAATGTACTCAAATGATTAGATATATCTGTCTTTGTTAATTTGATTTTTTATCAGCAAAGTTCAAAAGATAGGACATAACCTTGAAGTAATATTTTTTATGAGTAACAGAGACTGTCTGGCCGTTATCATGTAGAAGAATATAATTTCCCTACTACAATTATTCCATGAATATTTTGCTTTTTTTTCTAAGGATTTGTTATTGAATAAGACAAATAAATCTGAATCAAAAACTTAGTGAAAATAACACCAAATTAATATATGTACAAAAATGAATAAGTCAGATATATAACGAATAAATACAGGTGATAATGTTTTTTTTTTTAATGGCAGACTCTTGGGTAGAAGGTTAATTATATCTGTAAAGGGTGTATAATTACAATAGTGGTGGTACAATTCACAGGGTTGAATTCAAAACGTGCAGGTTGTAATCATTAGAAATTATTACTTTTGTTATGGCCCTGACAGGCGGAGCTAATGGCCGTGTGGCTATAAATATTAGATGTGGATAGCATACGACTGCAAATCAATACTGGCTTAATTTAGACCGTCAAAGTCTGTGGTTATGGACAGTAGAATAGACGGTAGTCGTTTTATTTTAAGGGATGAGGAAATATTTTTAAATTCAATTTGTAGGTTTGTGATTATACTTTTTTTAAGGTAAATTAATATAACAAAGACTTTCTACATTATACTCTAAAGTTAGACTTACAACAACTTATTCTAAGAACTATATTTTAAGATGAAAGACAGATATTTAAAATAATGAATTTATACTTCCATTCTGGATCTACATGTGTTTATGGCATTCACAACACTGGAAAAATCTTAGTGTCAGAGCCAATTTGAATACATAAAAGATAATCCTTGTTAGAATATTATATATGGATATAAACGTTGTTGTATTCCTCCAGGTTCAAGGTATGACAGAACTCAACGGTTGCGAACCACGCAAAATTAAGGTGTTAGGCCCCTACACATTCAGTATTGGCGACACAACTAACTTCTCGAAATACGAGCGAGGCGGCATCGTGACCCAGGTGAAGATGCCCAAGAAACTGCACTTCAAACCAATGAAGGAGTCTATTAAGAATCCGGAGTTCGTGATCACAGACTTCGGGAAGTTCGACTACCCCCAGCAGTTGCATGTGGCGTTCGCCGCTCTTCACAAGTTTGAGGCAGGCGAGGGTCGTCTCCCCAAGCCCTGGTCTGATGCCGACGCCGCCAAGTTCATGGATTACGTTAAGGAACTGATGAAAGACCAGGAGTTGTTCAAAAATGGCGAAATGGAAATTAACAATGAGCTTATTGATATCTTCTGCAAGGTGAGTTTCTTAAAGATCTAGCACACTGGCATTGTGATATTTTTGTTTTATTGGACTTAATTACCAATTTAAGCTTGCTGTTATACTTATTAGAAAACCTGCACTTAATCAAATTTCATAAGCATCTGCAAACGCATAGCGAAATGATGTTAACTGACACATTACATTCTTTAATCTATTTCATAATTTCATTTTTGTTTTTTCAGTCCAATTTTAAATCTTATGTGTTTATTGGTTGGTAACGAAATCTTATTTCGTAACGATGCACTTCCTTAAAACTGATTTAATCATCCAGGTGTCTTCCGGCGACCTGAACCCAATGAACGCGGCCATCGGCGGCGTGGTCGCCCAGGAGGTGATGAAGGCGTGCTCCGGCAAGTTCCACCCGATCATGCAGTGGATGTACCTGGACGCCATCGAGTGCCTGCCTAAGGACAAGACTGCTCTCACTGAGGAGAATTGCAAGCCGACCGGCTCGAGATATGACGGCCAAGTAGCAGTTTTCGGAAAGGACTTCCAAAAGCGCATTGGGGCACAGACGTATTTCATTGTTGGTAAGTTTGTTGTGAAGTAAACGACCTTGTTAACTCCTTGATGGTAAGATAATTGTTGCATATTGACATTTGTAATAATCCAATAATGAAAAAGTTGGAGTCAATCCTGAGGCTGCCTATAGATGCCACACGTGAATAAGGAAGGACTTGAAAGATAGTGAGCTTATATACGGAGGACAGATTGTGGCTTCCCCTGTCGACGATGGCCGTGGTCGTGGGCTGTCGCTAGTTTATTAACTTCCTAACTTGCAAATTGCCGAATTACAGCACATATTTTGAACCAGACTACAGCAACCGTTAGCACGTCTGTAATAAGACAAAACAATCACAATTGCCCTTGATAAAAAAAGGTCTGTAACCAATGTTTTCAAGGTTGAACTTAATGCATATCTTTTACCAACAAGAGCAACCAGTATTATTTGATGTAATTGTGGAGTAAAAGTCGATAATCTTAAATTTGCATACTTGTAATCAACGTACCTGAACAAATGACGTAAACGTCGTGAACCATAAGCGAACAAGAAGTTTTATTTCTCGTACGTAACTACGATACGCCTCTTAATGGGATCATGACGCATTTACTAGCTGCAGAAACTTCTTTGTTGATTCGCCATTGTTTTGTGTTTTCTAAGCAATTACTGGCTATTTGATATGGGTAGAAATTGGAAAACTGGAAAAAGAGGGTGGTAGTTCTTCATTAACATTTATGTGCCTTAACATTATGCAGGTTGCAATTGTCATTTTACAAGAATCTGTGAAAGTATACTAATCACTATTTAACCCCGTATTTATCGTTACGGTGTTGCTCCAATTGTCAAGAGCCTTATGCCTGAAAAACTTGTATACATTAGAGATGTACCGAGTCAGGTCGACTCCAGTCAGTACTCGAGTACTTACATAAACTCGCATACTCGAATACCAATAGTGATACGATACTGACGATACTGGTACGCTACAAGTTCTACTCGTACGAGTAAAAACTTGTTTAATTTTGTGTAGTGAGTGGCGTTTTTTTTTTTTTTTGCTCTTCCGTGCTATTGGACTGTATGTTGCAAAGTACTCGAGTACTTTGTGAATACTTTGGACTCGAGTACTGACTCGATTCTTTTTTATATGAGTACTAAAGTACTCGAATACCAAAAATGGCCGACTCGGCACATCATTAGTATACATTTATCTATATTGTAGCATATAAATGATATAACTCTGATACCACATTTAAGTATAGCACATAAGATGATTCGAAACCTATAAACTTCTTCATATCGTTTCCTATCTTATTATTTTAACTACTAGGGAAATGTTGGATCAAAGGACAATGCCCATGAAAGTATGGACCGCCGTCCAGAGTTGCATCAAATTGAAACTTGTTGTGGACGATGTATAATTAACCAAATACTACCACCAATAATTATTTTTAGATCAGTACCCGGGTTCCGAAGTTATTTACCGAAATGTTACATAATCTCAAAGTCGAAAATATCCGACGATAGATTGATGGTCGGTTTTAACTGATAGTAGGTATCTATAATGTAGTTCGACTAACAAATTCCATTTACTTTTAAAGGTAGAAGGTAAAAAAACCTAAAATAATGAATTCCGAGTATAAAATACCGCCATTTTAATTTTTAAAAACAACAATCAACATTTCGTCTTATTTTTTTATTAAACCCCCTTGCTCAAAGAAACTATTCTGATCGACAAACTATGTAAAAAAATCAAAAAATAATTTTAATATTACTTTCATTTTGATGCATGAGAAAAATCATTAATCAAAACACTGATAGATCTTATTGAATTCCGAGTATAAAATTCCGCCATTTTAATTTTTTAAGAACAACAATCAACATTTCGTCTTATTTTATCTTAAATGGAATCCCCTGTTCAAAGAAACTATTCTGATCGACAAATTATGTAAAAAAATCAAAAAATATTTTTTATATTACTTTCATTTTGACGCATGAGAAAAATCAGTACCAAGAATGGGCATTCTCCTTTAAAATTATTTTCCTCATATAAAACACACGATACAACTTCTAAAATATTAACAAACAACACAACAACAACAACATGTAATTTGTTATTTTAAGATATTTCGTTGAAATTTCTCTTACTGCCCAAATAAAGAGAAAAGTCGTCATTTTCTTTATTCATTTGTAATTAATAAAGGTATCAATGCTTGTAAACGATTCACCTGTACAACTCACCTTGAGCAAGTATCTATGCCCACTTAGTTTCCGAGTGCGCCGCGGTTACTGGACAAAGCACTTGATAAGGAAAAACGTGAAGCATTCTTTATTTTTTCCTCAATGTTTATAAAGTTTTAATAAATTGTCTAGTAATTAATGTTATTGAGGTTTAAATGACAAGTTGTAAGAGGTACAGAATTGTATACATCCAACATATTATGTCCTATACATCTAATACGTCATGTTTTACTAAGTACCGCTGTCTTCATAGGTATCGAAGCAGTGTGCATGTATCTTTATTTTCAATATACTACTGTTATACATAAACACACCATAGCGCAATGAAATGAAATGAAATGAAATATATTTATTTTGTATAGGCCAACGACGGCACTTACAAATTGTCAGGTACAATATTTTTCTTAAACTACTACCGGATCGGAACGCGACCTCTACTGAGAAGATCCGGTAAGAAACTCAGCGGGTTTGTCGTTTTTTTTAATAATAATTATTCTCTTTTTTTAATGCCATCATTTTCACATATAATTAATAAAGCATTAGCTCCAGTATCTTGCTTTACATTTATCTAAAAAAGAAGCTTTACATTTATCTATGTTCAGCAAGATACGCTACACTTTGACATTGTCTTAATTAATTAATAATTTTGTTATTGATCAGTCCCCAAGCTATTTTATCATCAATATAATCAGAAATTTTATAATAGGCTTTACGACTAAGTTTGATTTTGATTATGGCTTTAAATATATTAATTGACAAATTTCTGATTTCGGAGGGAAGTTTATTATAAAAACGTATACATTGACCCATAAAAGAATTACTTATTTTGTGGAGAAGAGTAACTAGCTAGATCCAGGGATCAGGAATCTTTTTAGCAATGAGGGCCACATACGGCCTGAAGACTTTGGGTTGCCGACTTCTGGGTAAATTTAAGGATGTTGAACCAGCCCGTATTCAATCTGACTTATTTTTTCATCTCATCCCTTTTTATAATATCAGAGTAGCCGACGAGCCATGCAGTTCACTTGATCGTAAATGGCTACTGCCGCTCATAGACAACTGTAATCAATCCCCGAAAACATTAGATTCCTACCTGAGGTCGTCCACAAATGCGCCTCATCCCATGGACAGGTTTAGAATACCTTTCAAACTAAAACATTGAACATTGCTATTATTAGGCAGAAATAGGTGTGGCGATGGTTCCGCTAACTACCTTTCCTTACATATTGTTTTCAAGTCATTGTGTGGAAGAAACGTCACTTACTTTTCCCAACTTTGACTCCAGGCGCTGGCGCCATCGGCTGCGAGCTGCTGAAGAACTTCGCGATGATCGGCGTGGGCGCGGACGGCGGTCGCGTCACCGTCACCGACATGGACCTCATCGAGAAGTCCAACCTCAACCGCCAGTTCCTCTTCCGCCCCTATGACGTGCAGAAGCCCAAGTCTAGCACCGCTGCTAAGGTGCGTAGCGTTGTCTTTATGGCGAGGAGAATCTGGTTCAGAATGGCGACCATTCTGGTCTGTTACACAAGAACTAGCAGGTTTGGTTCCCATTCAAGCAAATATTGGAAACATGAATTCCAGTTACTACTCTTATTTGAATGTTATCTTTGTGTGTGTTGTGTGCATTAATTGGAACTCTGTGAGATAGCATCCTGTAAGTTAAGGCTGTATATAAGGAAATTTATTTCTATTTAGTCAATTGATTAATCCAAAATTTGGTTACCAAAAAAATATTTGATATTCCCGACAATGATTATTTCTTTTATGTAGGTTTTGATACAAAATAATTATTATTATGTAATGGGTACTAACGATATGCGTTTTTTATATTGCCGATGTTTCGCATTTCGACCCAGTTGCATGGATCGTGGTCACGGCAATATAAAAAACGCATATCGTGAGTACCCGTTACATAATAATATGTCTCAATTCCGCGATAATTTTAGTCTAAAATAATATATTACAAAATAACTATCGGGTACTTATAAAAAAAGTTAATATTGCCAGTAAGTTTTATTATGATACACATTATGCTTTTTGATATGTGAATAGAAATGACAATTACTTTTAACTACTATTTTCAGGCCATCAAACGCATGAACCCAGCGATGAACGTGCTGGCGCAGGAGAACCGCGTGTGCCCGGAGACGGAGGCGGTGTACGACGACGCGTTCTTCGAGCAGCTGGACGGCGTGGCCAACGCGCTGGACAACGTGGACGCGCGCATCTACATGGACCGCCGCTGTGTGTACTACAGGAAGCCGCTGCTAGAGAGCGGCACGCTTGGGACCAAGGGGAACACGCAGGTGAGTTAGGGACTATGTTTGGTTGGTCTGTTGGACAGATAATTGGTAACTAGACATTGTTGTTGTTGTTAATCTACTATTTTATACAGGTGTTGAATCTTGGGAAGAAAGGAATTACACTGGTTTTTGTGTATGTGGGTAATATGAGGATGTAGGTTAGAATTTTTGATGATACCATTACTTTTGTACTAAAGCTAAATAATATTAACTACTAACACTTGTATTATTATTCTTCGTGGAAATAAATTTAATTAGCAAATCAATACAATCCACATTTATCTGCATTAACTTAAGATTTGCTCAATCAAGGAGATATCAGGGTTTAGTAATTTTAATGTTTTATTAATTAATAAAACTGATCAGATCTCATTTATTAAATTGTTGATGTGTTTCAATTTTCACAGCCAAATTAATGTACGTACTATGTACCTAAACGTAATATGATTACTAATACTTTACTGTTTGAAATAGTCTGTCATTGTAATTTGTATGTTTAAATCGACAACGATATTCCCCAGGTGGTAGTACCGTTCCTGACGGAATCCTACAGCTCGTCCCAGGACCCTCCAGAGAAGAGCATCCCGATCTGCACGCTGAAGAACTTCCCGAACGCCATCGAGCACACGCTGCAGTGGGCGCGCGACGAGTTCGAGGGCCTGTTCCGGCAGGCGGCCGAGCACGCGGCGCAGTACCTCCGCGACCCGCACTTCCTCGAGCGCACCATGAAGCTGCCCGGCAGCCAGCCGCTCGACGCGTTGGAGAGCGTTCGGGTAAGTTGTTGGAATGTTTCTACAGGGAATGGGTAAACATTTTGAAATGATATCCCTAGATTTTTCGCACTGACATCTAAAATTGATACCATAACGTTGGCTAGTGCGTTGGTATATTGCAAACATTGCAGAAAGCGCTACCTACAATGGATATAAAGACGATTGCACGGAGACTCTGACTCTGGCGTGTAATCTACATTAATTATTATTGTTGGACGTGAGCCTCTAACTGGAAATTGCATAAGAGGCTTTTTGGGTATTTTTGTATATTATACGAATCAGAGCTGCTGTGTAGTAACCGCTAGTTCTTAAAATGATGGCATAATTACAACTACATAGACCTTTACATTTTTAAATCATACATACAATTATTCCGGTCCGAAGGACCAATATTTTAACTAAAATCATCATAACTTCACCCGACTGTAATTGTGAACATAAATTTACATCATTACGATTTGAACCCGCAGAACGCGATCAACGACCGTCCGCTGAGCTTCGAGGACTGCGTGACATGGGCGCGGCTTCGCTGGGAGGCGCAGTACGCGAACCAGATCAAGCAGCTGCTGTACAACTTCCCGCCGGACCAGCAGACCACCAGCGGCGCGCCGTTCTGGTCGGGCCCCAAGCGCTGCCCGGCGCCGCTGCAATTCGACGCGGACGACGAGCTCCACCTCGACTATGTGGTGGCCGCCGCCAACCTCCGTGCGCACGTATACGGCCTGCCGACTAATGTTGATCGTGAGAAGATCGCGCAAATCGCGGCTGCTGTGCAGGTTACATTCTTTCTATGCATTCAAGTTGCTAATCTATGTTTTGCCTCTTTGAACGGTGGTTGGTCCATTATAAATTAAATGCATAACTTTATTTACAGATATCTAGCAGGAACATTGTTTTTTTTCAATACAAAATGTATAATATGTTCTTATAATCATCGAAAATTAACCGCCGACACACATGTCGTATAGAAATAATCTATACGTAGTTGGGAGAACCTCCAAACCTATCCTGGGCTGATTATAGGTGCATTATACCCTAGAAGATCTTGTCCAAGATCAATGAGTAAGAAACTTATATGTATACATTAATGTTTTCCAGGTGCCCGAATTCAGTCCCAGATCTGGAATCAAGATCGCCGTGACCGACGCCCAGCTGCAACAGAACAACGACGAAATGGACCAAGACAGGGTAAAGAATATCATCACCGAGCTGCCCCCGCCCAGCAAGCTCGGCAACTTGAAGATTACTCCTCTAGAATTCGAGAAAGATGATGATACCAATTTCCACATGGACTTCATAGTTGCTGCGTCCAACCTTCGCGCGGCTAACTACAAAATTCCACCGGCCGACAGACATCGCTCCAAGCTGATCGCCGGCAAGATCATCCCCGCCATCGCCACCACCACCTCCGTGGTCGCCGGCCTCGTCTGCCTCGAGCTCTACAAGCTGGTTCAGGGCTTCAACACCCTGGAAGTGTTCAAGAACGGTTTCGTTAACTTAGCTTTACCCTTCTTCGGTTTCTCCGAGCCGATCGCCGCACCGACCAACACGTATTACGATAAGAATTGGACGCTCTGGGATAGGTTCGAAGTCAAGGGCGAGGTCACCTTACAAGAGTTCCTAGATTACTTCAAAAACGAGCACAAGCTTGAGATAACTATGCTGTCTCAGGGGGTGTGCATGTTGTACTCGTTCTTCATGCCGAAAGCCAAGTGCCAGGAGCGCCTCAACCTGCCGATGTCGGAGGTGGTGACCAAGGTGTCCAAGAAGAAGCTGGAGCCGCACGTGAAGGCGCTGGTGTTCGAGCTGTGCTGCAACGACGAGGACGGCAACGACGTCGAGGTGCCCTACGTCAAGTACACCTTGCCTTAACGATGCGGGCCGTAGAAAAATAACAAAAAAATAACATCGTCGGAAACATCACGAGCCAAAATTCTTAATTTAGGCCGACGGCGACGCGTCGGCGCATTTTCGTGGCATTTAAAAGCATAATAGCGATGTTTCAACACGAATTTCACTTACAGAGGGTATTTTTTAAAAGATGTCGATGTGGATAGATATAGGTGTTTTATAAAGCTCGTGAGTGCCTCGGAGTCTCTGGGTTGGTGCGTCGGACGAGATTGTACAGTGATGATAGTGTTAACTGTGTGAAGATTTTTTTATTTTGTGCTTTAAGACACGCTTTTATTGTCTACTGATATCTTTCATATATTTATGGTAGTGTAATGATTATAACGATTATTGTTTGCTCACACGCTGTCACGGACGCGCGGTCGTTACGTGATGATACTAAATTGATTTTACACCAAAAGTTATCGGATATTTTAATGTTGAAATCAGATGGGTCTGTATGTACGAGGAAGAAAAATAAATAAAATTCGAGCACGTCTTAGTTTCATTGAAACGCCCTTTTCATTTTAAATAAAATTTATTGCATAAAAACTGTTCAGACAAAATATATAGTCTTAACTTTAGGTCAAGGGGTTACATTTTGGTGTTTACAGCACTGTACTCTATTTTTCAAAAGGGTTTATTTAAAATTACATTAGATATAGGTAAGCGTTGTGAGAAAATACATTCTACATTAAAGATACAAGTAGAAATAAGAAATTTACAGACAATATTCAGTCATAAAATGGGTTCAATTACAAAATAACATCCATTGTTTCTCGCCTTAGCATGTAAATTGCTTCAGAACCGTTCAAATGAATTATATCTTGATTAAATGGGAATCAAATTAAATTCGGCGGGAAAGACAGTGGCACATTTTTTTTTATAAATAGGTCTAACCAATAAATACCTTAATGCCAATGATCAGATTTTCATCGAGATGACTAGAGAACGTATATTCCACGTAATATTTAACTTCGTATGACATGAATTATGTATCGTTTATTATAAGGTGAAAATTTATGATTAGTGTTACTAGACATTTTACTTATTACGCTAATTCGTATTCATGAAACTAAATAACTGAATACTAAAAGCCACGTATAAAAGATTACATTTTGATAATATTTCCCATATTTTCATAGAAATAGCGCTTAGAATGTTACATGTTGACAAGTGGTTAAATAATATATTATGGTTGGTTACAATACAGATTTGATAACTTATGAGCATTTGCCAAGCACCACAACGGAAGCTTTGCATTGCAGAGTACAACCTTAATTTATCACTTAAATGCTAAAATGCTTTTGTTATTATATTTTGAACCATGTTCTGCAAACATTAGACACTTATATAGGCTAAACACTAACACTTGAATATTTAAAATTCTAAAATATGTTATTTTAATGCGTAGGAAATGCAACAGTATAAAGTTATCGTGATTACAACCTTGTCCGTTTAACGCCCGGAGTACGACCGAGCGTCGCTAATGTACCATATAAAAATAAAAAACATTTATACATAATTTATTAAAGCATTGAAAATCATATAAAGCGTATCCAAGTCTACGGAATGTCATGTCATGTTCCGAGGTTCCAGAGTTATTTTCCGATCCGATTCGACCAAATCCGATTAAAATTTCGTCGCTACCGAATAAAATGTAACCGAAGGCACATTTATATTGCTTCATTCGCATACAATTTCCTACAAAACTATCATGACACTCTTAAATCAGTATAAAGTAAGGTATTGTTCCACTTGTCTCGATTACTATTTTAGATGGATAGTACGTCAATAATTTAAATTAACACAAATATTTAAAAAAATACAAATTATTCACTTGGTAATTCTCTTCCTCTAATAGTTTTAAGTCACTATAATAAATAATTAAAAGTAGTTATTTTGGGGAAGTGTTATAATAAATATTGTAGTTTATATCGAGACAAGTAGAACCAAAGGTTGTGTTGAGTATTAGTGCATGTAGTCCGAGGGGGACTGGGGGGCAGCGGGTCAGCGCCACGGGCGGCGCCGCGGGCTCGGCATGTAGCGCGCGCGCACGCCGCACTTCTCGCCGCTAAAGGTCTCTGCACACGGAATTACGTTATTTAGTAACAAAATTAATAGTTGGGCGGCCATACTCACTTAGAAATTAGACATGATAATATGTTTATAACGCCTACACATGCCAAGCTACTTAACAATGAGATCTGGAGTGTAACATACAAATATAAGGAAATGTATGCTGGTTTCATGTAGTAATAATTTCAGTAGAGGTGAACTTAGCGTATGTATAATAATTCATTCATTCATTTTATCATTTAGTTCAATTCAATTTTAAATGTTTAATAAGTAACAATCATATAATAAATTAAGATTAATAGTATTTTTTGCACTAATTGCAATAATCAAGTGCATACAATTTGATATATTATATTAGTTTAAAACATACAGTAACGACACAGGCAACAAGGATGCAGATTAAAGTACAATAATAATTCAAAATAGCTCTGCAAATAAATATATTTATGAAATAAAAAGATGAGGAAAAAGTCTATAGAAGGACCAAGAAATATTAATCGTGCAAAATAGGACTAAAAGGAAGAGAACATAAAAAGGAGTATTGCTCAAGTGCTACCAGAATAATAGGAATATTGAACTAATAAACAATTATCTTTTTGCTGTTCCTCATTTAAAAAATAATGACCATCGAGAAATTATTGGCAGTCGATGAAAACTAAAACGAAAAAAGCGAGAGCCATTCCGCAGTGTGTAATGCTGCTAACATTGCAAGCTGGCAACATTCGATAGCGGGCGGTTACCATAGTTGGACTGAGTCATCAGCGACGCGGGCGAGCGCTTGGCGCGCGTCGGGAACGCGCCGCTGTGGCTTTGCGACATTATGTCCCTGTGTGTGATATATCATCAACATGATACATAATAGAATACACCACTAAATAATATAAAAATATATGAACAGTGTTATATAAACTACATTATATTTTTATTATTATCGAAGTGTAATATTATATGTTGTTATTGGAAATGCTAAACATGATGATAAAGTATAATAAAATTATATCTGTGCATAAAGTATAAGGGTGTCTCGCTTCTGTACCAAACTGTATTATCTTATTCTGTATTACATATCATACTACATCATATTCGTTATTAATTTGTTTTAACTTATTGTATATTCGTTTATATATTTTTTAAAAATATGACAATCATAGACAAACTTACCAAATAAATTGCTAATAGGTAGCACGGGCCAATAAAATTGCCGCAAAATATCCCACAACAAGTGCCGCAACTTTTTGAATCGCCCATTAAGATGGTTCTATTTTATTTTAAAATATCATTATAATTTCGAACTTGAAAAAATCTATTCCAAAATTTAGTTAATTCGGTTATTTAGTCAATTGTTAATTATTATGTGTGAAATACTAGGGTGTCATAAGTGTAACATGGTGGTGTCAGCACTCACGTGGGCTTGTACTGTCGCGGCGGCGGCGGCGGGCGCGCGGCGAGCGAGCGTCGCCGGCCGCGGTCCGCCGCGATCATGCCGCAGCGCTCCGCCGGCGAGCTCGCTACGAACGTGTCGTGCAGCGCGTAACACGCCGCTGTTATCTGGACAACACCAATTTATACATATTAGTACAATAGCTATGACTTTTAGATTTATTGATTTGCTTTCATAATGGAGAAGATTGTAGGGAAACCTACGCTCTTGATGGTCGTCCGTGATCATCTCAAACGTAATAAGTATACACTCATGATGAATGACTCAGAAATATGTTGTTGAATGTAATAAAAATAGTGCATTTGATGCAAAATGGTCATTACAGGTTATCTATTTTATTCACATCTGGGGACTAAAGTGAAGACCTCAAATATTTTGCGTTTGTTTGTAAGAATGCAGCAGTATCAGAGTCAATATAAACTTAAGTTGCTACAGATTTTTTTATTGCAATGGTGTCATTTCAGCATAATCCTAATAACCGTTCCAAGGAAACAGGAATGCAGAGCTCTATTTTCTTTAAATTCTGTGTTTGAATTAGTTCAATTACACTTTAGAGCGTTTTTTTTCTAAAATATAATTTGCCATACTACTCTGCAATACATAAAAACTCACAAACAACAACTTACAAGTCATAATTATAATACAAACAATTCAGTTTGTTCGATCGACTTGCGCAATGCAAATTGTGAATCACTATGCAAGAAGTAATTACGCCTACCATAATAGGACCTTCATTACCCTTAATGTCTCATTCTTCGCCTATATACGCTAATGGAATCACTAAATCATTGTACATATTTGAATAACATTCAGTAGATTACGTATGCCTAAGATTAAATAAAAATAAGCAGTAAAGTGCCACCACCACCTCAAGCAGAAAAGCTAATGGGCAAATTGCTGCCAATTCGTAAATCGTAACTGACTGACATCATCATTCTTATAATAGAGTTGATGTTTTATACTAAAATGTATACCGTTCCATTCATTGTGTGCCGTGCTATCTGTGGATTTTTATGCAATTTTCTATTCATGGAAACTAACTGAAACTCAAATTCCCCCAAACTTTCTTAATCTTCCCTTTGAATTATGCACTTCGTTTTCGTATACAAATCCTGACGGATAATTTCGTCACGAAAACATAATCGGGTGTGATCTGCAGTGTAACACCTATTTCTAATATTTCTTTTGCAAATCATACGTGGAAGATGAAGGTTTCCCCAATGCACTGAAGGGTCTAAAAAAATATTATTATATGTAATCCTAATCATAATACGGATTTTAAAGATCTAAGTATATTGACTTAATAATGATAATGAATTGACTTGTATATAAATTAAAATTAACTTGAATTAAAAAACCTTTTTATTACTTGTTTCGGCTGCTCAGAGCAACAAAAAGATGAGCGATTCAACTCAACGACATACATCAGTGAATGAAACTACGAAATTACCAATATCTATTTGGTTTCCCTCTATAAATCTTTCTTTTACACTTGAATAATGTTTCAAGATGTATAAATCTTGATTTTTGACCGACATCGCTTTGTTTACACCCGTGCATCACCTGCTGTATCAAACGCCGGTGCAGATCCACGTCAGCTCCCCGGATCCCCTCCCTATCCTGGTGCAGTTGGAGAGCGCACAGCAGCGCGTCCTTGATGGTCTGCACCGTCGACTGAACGCGCTCCGTCTTCATCAGCCGACGGACCAGGTACCCCTTGGCGTACGCTACGATTGTCGTCGCCGCGGCGCACTACAAGTGGGTGCTTACATAAAATTGTGAGTCACAAACCAATTTGTGAAGACATTGCCGAAAATAGGAATGAAAGCGTTGAGGATCAGACAAATTATAACAAGGAAACGAGGTGTCGGAAGGATAAGCAGAAACAGGAGTGGATGAAAACAGGATAAAGAAAGGCAGAAGAATAACAAGGATCAATGCATGGAACAGAAAAAACAAGTGGAAGTGCTAAGTAGGCGTGGCGCGGGTTCCACTACTAGGCGGTGTTACTCTCACTTGCCTTCAAACGAGTCTACTCATGTTTGAGCATCGGTCCGAGACAGATGTTTGTCAAATTCAATAAAATAAATTATTAAGACATATTCTGCTATTTTGGAATGTAAAAATGATAGCAGAAAGAAGACAATTAAAAATGGAGGTGTTTCTTACCATCACTGAGTACAATTTTATTTTATTTTTCCTAAAATCTTAAAAATATCAAATTTATAAATAATTTCCATACAGTCATGCTAAAATCAACCTTACTGCTTTCAAATAAAGTTCATTTTTTAATTGATTCCACCATACCAAAACGTCTAGAAAAATCCACGCTACTCAATAAGTGATGGGGGCAAGTATAATTTTTCTTATCGATATTTTATAATATACATTATTATAGGGGTAAAATATTTTATTTAAAAAATAAAATTATATAAATCTAAAATTAGGGTTTTGCGGCGAAAAGTATCGTAATATGGGTGGGCGTAAGTATCGTAATATGAGTGGGCTACGTAACAGCTACTGAGGTGTACTCACATATCATATCTCTCATGATATATCTAATTATTTTTCCATAGCTTGGATTTATGAGTGCTACTAGTAAGGAGAAATAGACAAAAGCTATATAATTGTTAAGGATGCGGTCAATTACTAAATGTTTAACATTTATATATTTACTTTATCTCATTTACAAAATATATCTATGTACAAAAATACGTAAATTACGTAGTACGTAGTATTTAGAGTCTTGAACATTTTAACCTAACTATTTTTTTATAATATATTTTTAAAACAAATTTAAAATATGCGGCAGCCTAAATAGCTAAAAACTTTATCTTTTTTTTTTTTTTTTTTTTTTTATATAATATAGGAGTAGCAGACGAGCATGCAGTCCACCTGATGGTAAGTGGCTACTGCCGCCCATGGACATCTGTAATCTACCCCAGATAGGATTAGATATTCCTATTTAAGGTCGGCCACAGATGCGCCGCTACCCCTGAGGACTAAGCTGGAACGCCTCGGAAAAGTCTGTCTCCCTTACCACACCCTTCAAACCGGAACACAGCAGCGCCTAACACTGCTGTTATTAGGTAGAAATAGGTGTGGCGGTGGTGCCGCCGGAGTCGAACCACAAAGGGTTCTACCACCTTTAAAATCTGTTACCCTATATTAGTATTATCTGTTACCCTATATATGTAACAAAATCTTAAGCTGCCCTTTTAAACAGCATTATGAAATTACTGTGTCATAAAAAATTACAAATAATCGACTGCTTTCGGGAACATTTTCGTTTCGTGCATTCATTTTTAGGACTCCTACTTACATAACCTACGTTCATGACATGTAACCTACCTATGTAGGTAATACTTATGGTTTTTTTTTTGTTTTACTTCTTAATAATTAATCCTTGTTTAATTTTAATTCTATTCCACATTTATAGCTCACAGTAGATCGATGAGTATCGATAATTTTATCGATAATTTTATACTTTTGCTCTATTCCAGTAGGAGAAATATTACGCAAGTTTGGTCCGTAAGTTTAATGTGCTTAGGGCTATAATTGCATCAAGCCCAATCACTGCCATCTATGGTCAAGTAGCGGAACTACATTTTCAAATACTAAATGACGTAAATGCTTTTAAATGTTGTAGCAAAATAAACCTTAATATTATATGCGCCTAAGTTGTTTTTACATATTCATTCTGTATATTTTAGAATTGTTTCTAGTTAACTATAAACGACCAATAAAATGATATTTACTTTAGTAGTGTTATATGTAACAAGAAAAACGCAAGTGTGAGTTTGGGGACAACGGTTCCGATACATTCGCTCGTACTTACCACTTCTACTTGCTTTTCTTTTCTATGGATCAATGTATATGACAAAACAAGAGAAAACCAAACACGACAAGAAAAGAAAACAAGACATGCAATTCCTTTATGATTGGCTATGGAACATAAGACGTAACATATAAAAATTGAGTTTCATTAACTTTGCCCAATGTGTAAAAAAGAGTAAATAATAGATAAATAAAAATTTGGCCACAATTTGACAATGTAAAGGAACGGAAAATACTCAAAGTAAAAATAAATACTTACTTCTTGTGCAGTGGGTGGCCTGAAAATGTTTTGTCTATTTTGGCGAATACACGTGCTGTTTAAAGAATGCGGTTTGGTGCCTCTGCTACTTCTGACTGATCTTTCATTAGGTTCACTGCACGGCGTTCTCACCGAAACAGAGTTTTGGCAAACCATTACCACATCTTTCGAGCACAAGTTATTCATAACTATGTTGTTATGAGGACAAGGCTGGCAATCATCGCTGTGGTCGGAAGGAAAAGTTACATTAAGATCCGCCATAGTATCGTTCGTTCGATCGGTGAGTATCGGATCGTAATCGCGATCCGATGACAAGCTCGTCTCGTAGGTTAGCTTTCTTGACGTTGAGGTGTTTCTTGCAGTCGGCGAATGAGTCCGCGTCCTGCTACCCTCAGAATGCGATTTAGGAGATGGGGCCTTTTCTTTTGGCTGTACAGAATTTCTTTTCGGTTGTGGTTTCTTGATACTGCCAGTTATATCTCGACTTTTCTTTAGCACATTATCACATTGATTAATGTAATTATGAGTATCAGTTAAAGTAGATAGTACTGGGCTCTCGTAAGAACTCTGGTCAGGTGTTTTTTGGTTAATCAATTGGCTAAGGCTTACTGGTCCTCGATCTGCAGGTTCCTTGATATTATCTATCCAGGCTTCTTTGATTTCGTTAGGAGATTTGGGGCATATTGTTTTAAGTTGAGTGAATAGCAAATTATTTTGCTCTTCAAAAACTTGCTGTAAAAGCATTTGCTCACGTTTCTGTTTATCGACCAAGTTAGCCATTTGGACGAGCTGTTGTTTTTGAATCTTTTCGTATAGTTCACGAACGCGCGTCGCAGGATCATCAGATTCAGAAATTAATTGGGGTTTTTTTACAGCCTCAACCTTCTGATTAGTCGGTTTTGTAGAAGCGGGCGTTTTGTTCGCATTGTGATTTGTAGTCGTATTTCGAACTGGACTTAGAGCCTTTTTTGGTTTTTGAATTGGTTCAGTTTTATTAATTACCTTAGGAGATGGGATGATTCGCTTAGGTCGCTCCTGGGTCACCGATTTCGCCCTCGGTGGTGTTGACTGAATAGTTTTTTTGGCTGCCGATTTAACTGTTTGTTCTTTAGTTACTCCATTAGGTTTAGTATGGTTAGATATATTTTTTTGCTTTAGTTCTAACGCCATATTTGACCATTTAGCTTTAGCAGATTCTAAATCCCAACTTCTACGTTTTTTATTTGATGAACTAAGATTCGAAAGCGATTCACTCATAGAAATAGACGTCATCTCAACGCCAGTGTTAAGGGATTGAACTTCTAGATGAGCTATAAGCATAGGACTAGGTTTTAGCACAGTATACGACCTTTGACGAATTAGTGGTTTAGTTTTCGATTCTTTTATGCTTTCTGTGTAGATGTCAATGAGTGATCCTGTAAAACTTTTGGCGCTTAGAGATGACGGTCCATCATGAGGCAAACTTAAATTAGGGGTGGGATCAGTCAAATTATCCCTATTAAGACTGAAGCTAAAATTGAGTTTATCCTTTAATGAATCTTTTATTTCCCCTTTGGCATTCAGGTCAATTGAATTTGGTCTTTGTAAAGTTGATTTTGGTACATATTCACAATCCCGTTCTGGTAATTCAACTGGAGGAGTAGAGTTTTCAGGGCTTTTAAAATTGTCTTTAAAGCTTTTGCCAGTTTCATTGATACTTAAACTCAAATCGATGACGAATTTAGAGGTATTTTTTGATGAGCTATCACTGTCAACAGTAAAATTGGATATTTTGGTGATTTCAGTGCAGTCGGGGGACAGCTTGGGGGAATCTAAATGGTTGTTGTCAGTTGTAACTTCTGTAACTTTTGCAATGTTGATGTTAAAGTTGGCTTGAATGTCTTCAGCAGCGAGTTCGTAACTATGTTCCGACTCGGGAAGTTCTGGGGCATCAGTCTTATCTTCACTGGATTCAGTATCACTTTCAATGACAAAGGGCCTCAGTTGGGAGATGCGCTTTTCAACCTCTTTAGCTAAAAGCTTGTAGTACTGCATCTCCTTGCGGCATTCTTTGGATAACTGTAATCAGAATTGAAGATTTGAAAATCTTACAAACAAGTAAACAGGGATATAGTGCAATTTGTCAAGAGACTATGTCACAATTGAAAAACGTCACATGACATGAAAAACCAATTACTTTAAGTCTGTAACAAATGGAACTAAATCCTTTTACCTTTTTTATTCTAACGTTTTATTCAAAGCAGATTTTGGTAAACCCTATTCGAATGTCAATTAACTTTCACCACATCACAATGTTTTATCAGGAAAATTGACACGTGAAACTAAATACCAAACTTAAAATCACAACTATTAAAAAAATCTATTTATATAAATGACAAATGATCATGCAGTCCACCTGACCGTATGGGGGACTAGTAACCCATGCACACATATAATCAACTCCATTTAAGATTAGTACTACCTGAAATCAGTCACAGATGTGTTGCATCTTTGGTGGACATGTGTGTGTGTATTATGCCAAGAATATATTAATGGGAAGAAATAATATGACTAGTTCGCAGCAGTGAGAGTGAGCGACTGTATTTTTCATTAAGGTACAATATTATAATTGGTATGTGCATATGGCGCACTATCCTTGAGAACCACATAAAAACATCTCATGATAAAAATAAAAATAATATCAGGTACTACAAATAAGACAAACATATATTAATTGAGAATATAAAAAGGCTTCAATGAAAAAAATGGAAATACTCTGATGTACTGTGTTGCAAAGAAGTACCTACTAATAATTAAGTAATATATAAAATATTGCACTTAAATCCAAATTATGCCCTGCTAAAATGATATAATATATTATATCTTTGCTACTTTCTGTAGGCCTACCTTAATAGTGGGAAGAGACCCATGCCCAGCATTAGGACACAAGAAGCTATGCTACTGGTCACTCATTAGTCTTATAAGAATCTAATTTATAATTATTATTATTATTAAAAAATCAACAGCGAAATTACAGATCTAATGCATGCCTTGAATCGGCTAATAAGGAACTTACGACAGGCGGTAGGAGCGGTACACCATTTATCTTCATGCAGGACAGGTACTGGCTCGACTGTCTCACTGATTTCACGTCCCACGGGTCGTTCATATCTACGGGACCGCCTGCAGCATTCACGAATGCCGACAAACTTCACGCACTGCACGTATCAAACCCGCTAACTCATTTTATTAATATACTTTCGAGGAAATTAAAAGTACCGTGACTAGAACAAAAATGAAACACCAGATTTTGAACCCTATTACTTTATTGAAACAATTAATTTCAACCGCAAGAGCCTATAAGTGATGTTGTCACGGAACGATTACGTCAGTTATTCAAACAGCTAGTTACTATGGATATAAGGGTCAGGACCAAATTTTTGACGTAATTGCACAACGGAAATCACAACGGAATGTGTCACACTGGAAAATAAATGTAGCACAATAGAATTATAAGGGTGTGTGCAAATAGTCATAAGATTTTAAGAAAAGTGGAATATAAAAAAAAAACATCATCTTTCAAGAAAAATTTAATAAATCGAAAACTAAAACACTGCTTGTTTTTTCTTACACTTACAACAATAATTTTAAACATTCAAAATTCTTATACAATTAAATAGTCATTGGTCCATTTACTGCTTTTATTAACAACTTTACTTACTTAATTGTATCCTATAAAATACTTTGTATTTATTATTTGTTATTCTTATGTTACCTACTAATGGCACAAAAACTAAAATTTAAAACATAACATTACAATAAAATCTTTAATGAAAACTAATGAGTCATTGGTTTATATATTACTGCTCAATTAAAAAAATCACTCATTAGCATCTCTCCATTGTTTTCTCACATCTTGTTTTTCATTTTCGCTCATATCGCCTATTTTTCGTTTTTTAGCTTTCGTTCTTTCCAAGTTTTTCTTCTTCATTTCTTCAAATTTTTGGGGATTTCCCTTTTTAGTTTCTCCCGGTACTTTCAACATCGCTCAGCGGATGATAAAGGCATCTGAAAAGAAAAAGGTACTCGGTCTTGACAAATAACATTAACTGCTAATTTGACTTGCTTAACTTCACACGAAGAATCGAGAAAAAACATAAACCTATCAGAATTATTTAAAAGAATTTTCACTGTTGCAATGAACATACTTTTAAGGCTAAAAACTCATCAAAAGGCAGCGGCCAGACGGCCAGCGGAGGCGTTAAATCATATTCCCAAGAAATTAAAGAGTCTAATACTTTAATGCATTATAAAACTGAGTTTTGAGCCTAAGCGAGCTTGCTGATGACGCGATGTGATGCAATTTGACCGACGCGACGCAAGGACAATTTTCATTTTTAGTAAGTAGAAATTGCAAATCGCACGAATCGCCTCATGAGCAAGCTCGCTAAGAATAAATAAAAACTAAGAAAAGCTAAGACTAAGCAAAACCTTTTATAGAAAAACTTTTTTTCTTAAATTACGAGTCCCAAAAAGTAGGTACCCTATCTATTTTAAATTTATTAATAAACATGCTTGAGATGAAAAAAATACTGAGATTTACAAACATCGGAACAGGAAAGAAATATAACGTGACAACAAATGTGGCAAAAAATAACTATTAATAAAATACCAAATTATGAGAATTTTAATAAGACCCAGTAGCATCTCAAAACATACCAACTAATACAATAGGTACCCTCCTTTAGGCCTCTGGCGTAGTAATTTAAAATAATGTAGTAAGTTAATATATTTAAACATTTTCGAATAAAATACTAAATTCGTTAATGACATAAGAATTATTGTAAACATAACTTTAGAAATTTCCCTTGTGACACGTCGCACAATTTCGTGTCACAAATCGCACAATGGAATGAAAATTGTTCACGACATAACCTAATACTTGCAATAATTAACAAACTGAACCATTAATTGAACACTTCTGCTTCCTATTTAACAATAAAGATAACAGGAATGAATAAATATAATTCAATTTCTAGAAAATCATAAAAAATATTAAAGTTTTACTCACCTAAAGTCCGGAAATCTTAACGACACGCGCTGACGACACAAACAAAATATCAACTGACATTTAAAAAACATGGCGGTTTATCCAAAATGTTATTGCCAATACTTGAAGCCAATGTTGCCATACTTAAATAATCAACTAAATCCTAAATCTGGTTTTTGGATTGGACATAATAGCGTCGCACAACAGGTGTGTTACAATGGAAAGAATTTTGGGACGTATGTAAAATTAATTGTAAAAACTATATTATCAATGGTTATTGTGCTATTGTTAATGAAAACGATTACTGGTGTTTATAAGGATTTAATAATATCAAGGTATGAATGCTAGCTTACGTCAAACAAAAACTTCGGCCAAAATATTCTTAGGTAGTCAAGCAAGGACATGCGTATTTTGTATGGCGCAAAAATATAAAGAGTTCGATATTATATTATTTTTAAAGAAATTAAGCTTCAAATTAAGTTATTTGATGAATGAGACTGTTAACAGTAACATAAGATATTATTATAAAATATGCCAAATTATTTTTAGGCGTGTAAAGTACGCAAGTTTTTGTCACTTATGAGTCGGACACTTCAGTTTTTCTGAATCCGTCAAAAATTTGGTCCTGACCCATAAACAAATTTGTTTTAACGCAATTTTAAATATACTTTACATTTATATGTCCAATAATCACACTCATATCAAATACGATAAAATTTCCAGTTAGATAATACGGCTACGATTTTTGAAACGATGACTAAACTAAACGGAATCAATTTATTTGAATTGCGAAAAGTTAATGTTTTCTTTCGGCAGATTTTGGGTGGTTTTTATGTTGTACTATGCATAGCGTAATCTTATTAAGCAATACACATGGCATAAACAGGAATTAATGCCCAATAGCCCAGAGCCTTGAAACCATAGAAACCAATTACAAACTTGAAGAGGTAGAAGAAAACGACATAAATTGCATATGAGAACAAACCAATTACTATTTGTCAAACTTAGTGTGTTGCCATGACTACAGAATCGGATAACTTGACTTAATATTGCTTGACTTATCAGCAGCTATTAAAAAGACGACTATAAATAAGCGCCAAGGTCACATACGACTATATTTTAATTTAAAGATAATAATGAAATGGTAATGACAAAAATGTATGAACAAAGAGATTGTAATCACTACGTTTTATGTATGAACTCAAAATAGTCCAATGAGTTACTGTCAAAATTGGATTGATAGCGGACAGCTCACAGCGGTGTGAAAGTGTCAAACCTGTGGTCAAACTGACAAGCCTCATTCCTCGTCCGTCATGGCAAATTCGGCTTATTGAATTTTCTGAACTTGTAGTTTAAATGGAAAGTAGTGGTATAATATATCATATAAATAGTCTTTGTTGTTAATTGCTATCTCTACAAAAATCATTAATAAATAACGAAGAAAATGGATACTCTTCTTTTAAAAAACATGTGTCCCGCGGGGCGGCAATCCATCGTGTGTTTTTCCTTATCGTTCCTGATATTTACGACGTCGTTCTTCTCTGGGAGCTTTCTTGGCTATTCCGGGGAGTTGTGGATGCTTACGTACTGGGGTCCAGCTTTCTATTTCTGCCTGTTGAATATCATATTGAGGTATTGCTACGAGGGATTTACATACGATGTAAGTTATCCAATTAGTCGGATGTAATTTTAATTTTCTTTGACTTGTGACCTTCGGAGTATAGATGCAGTCATTAGTGTTTAAAAAAAAATAACGATAGAGTAGGCGTTTGTGAGACTTCAATGAAATGACTGTATACAAAATAAATTTATGAAATATTGGCCTAGTACACTGTGAGGTCGAAATTACACATTATATTTTGGGTTACAGATAGTTCAATTTTTTTTTGCATATTTGACATAAATGAGTGTTGATGTAAATTATGAACTTAAAATTGTGTATGTCACATGAATGTTAATAGTTTTAATGTATACACTGTTTTTATAGCCACTAGCTTACATCAGTCTGCCTACTTCTCCCAAACATGTAAGTTATGATATATCAATTGAGCTAAAGATACATTTATGTTGGTATATCTATCCAAACTTGAAACAAATATCTACTTGAAACATCCAAAGGGTATAAAAATATATATATTTTAGAAAACTAAATAAATGCACTTTAGCAATATGATTCCATATATATTTTTAAAGGCTTGGCTAGTGGGTCACCATA
Source organism: Epargyreus clarus (assembly GCF_041222505.1). Taxonomy (NCBI): domain Eukaryota; kingdom Metazoa; phylum Arthropoda; class Insecta; order Lepidoptera; family Hesperiidae; genus Epargyreus; species Epargyreus clarus. Next base: position 15,193,579 of record NW_027332212.1, read on the forward strand.
AAGTAGTATCTATTGAACTATACTTGCATGTATTTGATTTTCCACATTACAATATTTCAGGTATCCATAAGATCGGCCTTCTTAGGCGCAACCTTTGCAACAGGCCTACATTTGAGCACATTTGACAATGGCTGGAGAGTGTTTGGACTGTACACCATGGTGCTCTCCTTCTTCCACTTCTCGGAGTTCCTGGCAGTTGCTCTGACGAACCCGAGGACCTTGACAATTGACTCCTTCATCCTGAACCATAGTGTCCAGTATGGTGTGGCTGCAGTCACCAGTTGGGTAGAGTGGGCGGTGGAATACTTTTTCTTTCCCAGTAAGTTCTTTATCATGAATCTTTATAATCATTACCTAAGAAGAATTGAAGTTATACCTGAGGTTGCCCACTGACTGACTTTTGCCCCAGTTGCTGTCCCTGAAAAATGAGTTGGAATGCTTCAAATGAGAAATCATTTGACAAGTTTGTGGGGAAGAACAGGGGATCTTTATAGTCAAATGTCAAAAAGCCCTATTCAATTATTTTTACATACTATAAAGTGTCAATTTTAACAGCAAGAAAGGCTTAGAAATAGACCCTGTTAGTATTTTTACCGACTGCCAATAAAGGGGGTTATGCCATAAAATTTCATATAAAGGTTGTATTGTAAGTTGAAAAAGACAATTTTAATAGCTTAACTTGATTCATCTTTCTTTTCAGATATGAAAACAATGTATTGGTTATCAGCCATAGGTGTTATTATTTGCATTCATGGAGAAATACTACGAAAATCAGCAATGTATACTGCTAAAACTAATTTCAATCATACTGTAAGTTTTTATGTTAAGAAATAGGTTCAGAGTAGATTTGTTATGTACTTAATTTAATATTTTAAAAATTACAACAGAAGTATAAATTTGATAAATTTTAGTTCTTACTCTAGTCCTAACCAGTTTTAATATTTTCAGGTGCAGTTTGTGAAGCGGGCTGACCATAAGCTGGTTACACACGGTGTATATTCCATATGTCGGCACCCCAGCTACGTAGGCTGGTTCTACTGGTCTATTGGAACACAAGTAAGTGATAAAATTATTTTTGTTGTTGAATAAAAATGCAGTTTACATCTTTTTGTGATTTGTCCATTTGACACCTTTTATTCTAGTTAAACGGAGTTTGTGTTTTGAAATCAAGACACAACTCTGTTTCACTGACAAGTTTTACGTTATCGTATATATTCGTATGTGTTTTCGGCGCCTCTTATTATGACGCCCTGTACGGTCGCACCGTTCGTATCGCCCTAGGACCGCCCCTGGTCTTACTCACACACATCATAGAGTGTGTTATTCCAAATTTGGTTATAAAAATACGCACAGGTGACTAAATGCCGATGGTCAGTTCATCTGTCTTAACAGTAGGTTTGAGAAATAAAAAATATTTTAGAATCTGTTTTGTTTCACAGGTTACATTATTAAATCCAGTGTGTGTGATCATCTACACGCTGGCGTCGTGGACGTTCTTCCGGGAGCGCGTGTACGCCGAGGAGCTCACGCTGCTCTCGTTCTTCGGCCACCAGTATGCCGAGTACCAGAAGGCAGTCGGCACTGGCCTGCCCTTCATCAAGGGCTATGTACCGGAGAACACTGAACAGGAATTGAAGGATGAACATTGGAGTTATTGAAGAATATTTGTTCTTATTTTATTTAGTGCAAAGTAAAGCAGTTTAAACAATATTGAAGTGATTGTGACTCAGTGACAGTGAAACTTTAATAGATACTAGACAGGCGGTGTTAATGAAAACAACTTGAAGACTAAATACTATAAATTATACCTCATATCAGTTTTAAGGATGACATATTTTTTATTGTTCTCTTTTACATTAACACTCACTGTGAATAACATTTATCCTCATTTGTATTTGTATAAAATGTTTTTTATTGTTCTAGAATCAACATTTAATTATTGTAATGACTGACATATAAATGTATTTATGTAATTAATATATTTAAGCATATATCCTTCTAAGGATTTTAAGACATAAAAGTTGCGCAGAATTAACCTTGCAAATATAACATTTTTTGATAAAGAAATAATGTGCCAAAAATGATTTACGATTCTTAAGTCGCTCTGTGTAAATTATTTTCTGCTTGCTTGTTTTTATTTTCTCGTATTTCCAAAAGCATCATCTGGGTACCTGTTATATGACCAGCTTATGTACTGCCATTTTATTACTAACTCATATTATTGGTTGAACCATTTAAACTTTATGTGACACAAAACATGCGCATGTCGCATAACCGAGTAATCGCCCAGAAACCTTAGCCATTGATGATTGATGATATTATTACCTGACAATGAAAGGTAATGTTTATTGCGCATTTTCGTTTTTATTATAATTATCTAACTACAAAAGTTAAAATGTCACATTTAATGTAAACTTAATATTATTTACATTTAGAACAAACAATCTAGATAATTTTATATTAGACATTAAGATAATTTATAAGTACTTACATTTTGTACAGTCATTTACATAATAACTAATGCATTTTTATTTATCTCGTTACATTTATATTAACTATTTTTCTACATTAATAATGTTAAATCTTAATACCAATTGATATTAAACTTTTAAATGCAAATATTGAATAATACATATTAATTATACTTATTACACAGCATAATAACCGCAGTGGCTAGCTACTGAAGTGTGGTAGGGATGGCATTTGCGCATTTCATAGGAGTGGCAACATGTGTGGGTGGGTGACCTTCGATAAAACTAGTTCTACCTGGGGTTGCTTGTGGGCGTCATTGAATACTTATTGTAAAGAATTGTTCTTCTTTGGGGTGAAATATAATCCATGTATCATATTATCTACGTTATGATTATGTAGTGGTACGAGAAGAGAAACTATTACAAAACAAAATAAAAATACAAAATTAATTATACGACTTCACGTCATGGGCCGTGTTGTGTTAGATCATGGAACATTTGTATTGTATTATGTACTTACATATATATTTTTTCTGCAATACTTGCAATCACTAACCAACTTCATGGTGTCGATTATATTTGTATGTTTTCAAAAATGAAAGCTCATAATTTTTCGCAAACGCCCCAAAAGAAGAACTTCGTAATCATTCTGCAGAATGTTAAAGTTTTAGCAGTCAGAGAAGAAAAAGGTCAGTCTTTATTTTTTATGACAAGTGTTCCTTAATAATAAAATCTACGTAACTCATGAATCATTTGTGAGAAAATCTGACATATTGTATATAGTGCATTGTAAATAAATGTATGCTTCGGATGTGGTTGTGAATGTCTATAAAATATTTATATCTAATAAATATTTATATTTAATAAATATTTTATTATTTAACTCATTAAAATGTTGCACTGCTTAAATGTAATTTTAAACTTAACTTTAATGTCATTAAGTAGATAAAATATTAATATTATTGCGAAAGATGTACAGTTTATATGAGTAATAAAAGAATTACTATGTATTTTTGTTGTATTCATTTATATTCATTAAACACAGACATAACAAGTAATTAATTTAAAAAACCAAAAACCCGACTGCACCAAAAAGGCTGAAGTAGAATTTCCAAAAGCAGTGAAATACGTATTTCATTATTTTTATCCAGAAAGCCAATACAAAGATTCATAGTAGGTGACTGCTTCAATCATATAATGTATGTGTAATATCCTCTCAATTTCCTTTGTTTTGACACCCTACTCGATAGGTTTGGTTAATTTTTTTTGAAACGTGTTACTATTTCGCGAGAAAAATTCACCATTTAAGGTCTATAAAATATATAACTTCAGTAGTATAAAGTTTCGGTCATTATTTTACCTCGTTAGAGGTAGAACTTCATTATTTTTATCCAACAAGTTTGATACAAAATTTCATAGTGTTTGCTTCAAAATTGACGGTTGTTCAGATGAACTTTTAACCCTTATTTAACCCTCTACAGGGTTGATTTTTCGGAGGAGGAAAAATAAGTGCGTCCTTGTTCCTATCCAGAACGCCAAATACAAAATTTTATAGCAGTTGCTTCAAAATTAAAGGATTTCAAAAAAACTGTTTTTCCCTATTTTACCCTATTAAGGGTAGAATTTCCAAAAGACCTTTCTTAGTACTTATTCATGACTTATTCACGCTATATAGAGAACCTATGTGCAAAATTTCAGAACTGTAAGGTCCTTGGTTTAGGATGGGTTTAGGCTGTACGTTGATTTCTGAAAAATGAAAAAGTCATTTAGTTAGTCAGTCAGTCAGTCACCTTGCTGTTTTATATATATACAAATATGTTTTTATAATCTCCGTTTAATTTCCTTTCATTTGATATCCTACACGATAGGTTCGGTTAACTTTTTTTTTAAATGTGTTACTATTTCGCGCCAAAAATCCGCCATTTTGTTTTTTTTTTACTAACACCTATCTAAGGACACTCGGGTCATTGAGACAAATATAATGACACCTTAACTGTTGAAATTCATCCAGCCGTTTGTTAGATCGGATCAAATAAAGACAGACAAACATACAAGATACGCGCGAAAAACATAACCCTTCCTTGGCAGTCGGGTAATTATACATTTACCCTTCTAAATAAATTTAAAATCAGAATTGTCGCATAATTAAAAAAAAAATGTGCAACCTTAATTTTAATCCTTATAATAATAATAATAATATGAATTTATTACATTACTTTTAGAAAATGAAACAGAGATAATTGCAGATCTTATTCCACTAAATGAGGACAGTTTTCAAGATATGTACGATAAACTGTTATCAGCATTAACACAATACTCAGGTATGGATCCAACAGCTAGACCAAAGCTGCCTAGAATAAAATACACAAAACATCTTGATGAACTAGTTCATCTGTTTAATCAAAATATCCTACACCGATTCATAACAAAAGAAACACAACTCAACGACATTCATACTCTCATTTACTGCACAGCTTTAGTAATAGCGGAAGAACTTAATTACAAAATCATACCCAACACAACACATATAAAATCAAAAGACTACACCAAACCATCGTGGCAAGTCCGACTTGAAAGAGATATAGAAAAGTTAAGAGCAGATATTGGTAGACTCACTCAATACATAAACAATAATAGATCTGATAGATTAGTTAAAAAAGTACAAAATATATTTCATAGGATTGCTATACACACTAAACACGAAAGTAATAATAAAAACCCTGAAGAATTTCTGGACACATTAAAACAAAAATTGGCACTAAAAACACACAGACTTAAAAGATACAAAAAAACACAACAACGTAAAAAAGATAATACACAATTCGCTAGAAATGAAAAACTGTTTTATAGAAACCTTTATAAATCAAAAATAGGAGTTACGAGTGTTACGACCAAGGGTGATAATCACACAGAAATACCCACAAAAGAAGAACTTGAAACCTACTGGTCTAATATATGGGAGGAAAACATTACGCATAACGATAAAGCAGATTGGATAGCAGAAGAACAAGGCAAATGGAAGGTAATAGATGAAATGCAGTTTCAAGAGATAACAGAGGGTGACATAAGTAACATAACAGCGCGACTACATAATTGGAAATCCCCCGGGATCGACAGAATTCAGAATTATTGGTATAAAAAATTAACAATATTACATAAACCTTTAGCAAAAGCTATAACAGAAATCATTTTAGGCAAACAAAATATACCCAACTTCATCACAATAGGAATTACATACATGCTACCTAAAACTAACAACTCTACACAACCAGCACAATACAGACCAATTACATGCCTGCCCACCATATACAAGATCCTTACATCTGCTATTACAACGAAAATCAATACACATATCGAAAACAACAATATCTTGGCCGAAGAACAAAAAGGTTGCCGACGAGCCCATATGGGGTGTAAAGAACAACTGGTCATAGATTCTATTATTCATAAACATGCCTCATCAAAACAGAAATTTACATTGCACCTACATTGACTACAAAAAAGCTTTTGATAGTATCCCCCACTCCTGGCTAATTAAAATCTTGCAAATATACAAAATAAGTCCTATTATAATTGAATTTTTAAGCAATATCATGACACAGTGGAAAACCACTCTACATTTGAATCAAGGAAATAAATCTGTATCAACTAGACAAATAAGTATTAAAAAAGGTATTTACCAAGGAGACTCACTGAGTCCCTTGTGGTTCTGCCTCGCATTAAACCCACTATCTAATCTTTTAAATAAATGTCAAACCGGCTACCGTCTTAAAAATAGTACTGAAGAAACAATAATATCACACTTGATTTACATGGACGATATTAAATTATACGCCAAATCCCATAAAGACATGCAAAAACTTTTAAACAAGACTACACAATTCAGTTCAGACATTAACATGCAGTTCGGCTTAGATAAGTGCAAAACTCTTCACATCATTAAAGGCAAAATTCAATCAGGTGACTACAGTTTACACAACAACGATGTAATATCTGCTATGGAACCCACAGATGTCTACAAATACCTAGGATACAATCAATTAAAAGGATTACTTCACACAGAAATAAAACAGACACTTACAATAGAATTTAAAAGACGAATAGACGCTATCTGCAAAACTCATCTATCAGGAAAACATCTTACAAAAGCAATAAACACTTACGCTATTCCAATTCTGACCTACTCGTTTGGTATAATAAAATGGACAAAAACTGACATAGAACAATTGGAAAGAATTACACGAACGACACTAACTAAACACAATTATTTACACCCTAAATCTGCAGTGGAAAGGTTGAATGTTAGGAGGCAGGATGGAGGTAGAGGCGTTATAGACATTAATTATCTCTGGCAGAAACAAATAAGTAACCTAAGACATTTCTTTTTTATGAAGTCGACCACAAGTAACATACATTCAGCAATCACACAAAATGACGAAAACCTCACACCGCTCAATCTAGCAGATCACACAAAACATACAGTTAACAACATAAATCCACAAATACAGAAAATAGAACATTGGAAAAATAAAGTTGTACACGGAAGACATCCACACGATCTAGAACACACACACGTAGACAAAATAGCATCAAACAAATGGCTTAAAGTTGGTAATTTATTCCCCGAAACAGAAGGCTTTATGTTAGCAATCCAAGACCAAGTTATAAACACAAAAAACTATAGAAAACACATAATAAAAGACCCCAACGTCAAAAGTGACAAATGCCGTAGATGCCACACTCAACCTGAAACAATACAACATATTACAGGGGCATGCACCAATCTCACACAAACAGACTACACGCACAGACACAACCAAGTCACTAACATTATTCACCAAAATCTTGCCGTAAAACATAACCTCATACATAACACTAACACACCTTATTACAAATATACTCCACAGACTGTCATAGAAAACACTTCGCATAAACTTTATTACGATCGTGCCATACTTACCGATAGAACTACACACTATAACAGACCGGACATAATTTTACAAGACAAATTAAACAAAATTACTTACCTGATAGATATTGCAGTCCCTAACACACACAACATTCAAAAGACAATAGCTGAAAAAATAAATAAATATGCTGACTTGAAAGAAGAAGTGACTAGAATCTGGAAGCAAAATAAAGTTTATGTAGTCCCGATTGTCCTCTCAACTACCGGGGTGATACCTTACCATCTCCATCAAAGCTTAAAACTTATCGGTTTAACAAACTCCATATATATAACCTTACAAAAAGCAGCCATATTAAATACTTGTCGAATTGTAAGAAAGTTCATGCAAATGGATGAAAACGAAGTAGAGCCACATAATCGTATCCAAACTATAGCTCCCCCATAAATACTGCAGCATTTACTTGGTTTTGCCCGTAAATGTTGCAAATAGTACCAGCTTAAGCTGAGAATAAGCAAAAAATTGCAAAAATAATAATGATTTATTGCCACACAAGATACAAAAAAGAAATGATTACAAACTTAAATCTAATTCACACAATAATATTTTGTTGTGAGCAAAGGAAGAGTCTCAGCTTGTGCTAGCACGGGTTACCTCGTGCAGCGCTGTTTTTCAGACTCTCCCTCTCCCTGAGATGTTATTTGGGAGGGAAGAGTTCATTCCCCGATCGCCGCTTCGCTAATTTGCTCTATAATGCTTATGCACATTATGCAACAAATAATGTTTAACATTTATGTGTGTTTGTGTGTGTGTGTGTGTGTGTTTGTGTGTGTGTGTTTTTGTGTGTGTGTGTTTGTGTGTGTGTGTGTGTGTTAATATGTATATGCATGTATTTGTGGTATGGTATTCGTGCCTCGGAATGGTCACATGGAGCTGTAATGAAATACTGGGATAAAAAACAATATGCCTATAATATATAAATAATAAAAAACGTGTTTGTTATGTACTCGTGAAAAACTCTTTCAGGGCTAAGCACTTCCAGTAAGCGTGTTTCAGGGTTTCTGCAGCAAGTTGCTTTTTTAACAAGGCCAATTTATATTTTGTTTTGAAGGTGTCTGGGCTCATTTTATTTCTAAGAGGTGGAGGCAGATCGTTCCAAATGCTTGCTGCAGCAAACTTGAAACACGCTCGATATCTCTTTGATTTCTGTGCAGGCTTCACTAAAAGGGTTTGCGAGTTGGAACGTACACTTCGATTCGAAATATCCTTAATCCAAACAAGCTTTTCAAAAAGATATTCCGGTTTCTTATTCCATAGTATTCTCTGCACGGTACAAGCAAACTGAAGCTCTCTCCTAGCACACATATTTAAAATACCCCTATCATTTAGGTAGGGAGTAATGTGGCGCCTTCTGGGGACATTGAAGCAAAAACGAATGCATGCATTTTGGACTCTTTGTAAGGCTCTTTCAATGTTGGCATTCAGTCTAGGCCCATATATAGAGCTGCAGTAGTTAAATTGCGAGAGCACTAAGGTGTCACACAGCAATATTCTAAGTTCTTCTTTGATGTAAGGCCTGATTTCATAAAGGGTTTTGAGTTTGTAATAAGCTGTTCTAATTTTATTGTTTACGTGCTCTGCATACTTTTGCTCGCCGTCCAGAGTCAGACCTAGGTTTCGAGCAGACGATACTCGTTGCAAATCGACATTATTTATTTTGATGGTGCCTGCGTAATCAGTAACATTTTTAATTTGCGACTTTGTGCCCACTACAATATATTGTGACTTTGATGGATTAAGTACGAGGGAATTGTTTTGCGACCACTCAAAGATGCTATGAAGATCTTCATTGATTTTTTCAAAAGCTTCTTTTATGTTTTGATTTTTGAAGGAGTAATACAGTTGGGTGTCATCTGCATATAGATGGTACCTGCAGTATTTAATATGATTGGGCAAGTCTGCAGTAAAGATTGCAAAAAGAATCGGGCTTAGCAATGACCCTTGCGGAACACCTCGCTGAGTCGGTGCTAGAGCGGAGTTTACTTTAGTACCATCTTTGTTATCTATAGACACCATTTGTAGTCGGTTAGTCAGAAAAGCACGGAACCAATTACATGTTTTATCTGAAAAGCCGTGAAATTTTAACTTAGACAAAAGTAGTTCCGGTTGTAGATAGTCGAAGGCACGTGAGTAGTCGAGTAGGACCAATATACTACTAAGTCCCATGTTGGACGCCTCAGTTAAGTCGTCTGTGACGTTAAGGAGTGCAGTTTCTGTACCATGATCTTTACGGAATCCTGACTGGTATTTGGGAATTATTTTTCCTTTCTCGACATAGTTTATTACTTGGTCCAGTACCACTTTCTCAACTATTTTCGATAGTACGGGTAATATCGAGATAGGGCGCAGATCTTTTAATTCTGTGACTGGGTCTTTTTTAGGTATGGGCCTGATCACTGCTTTTTTCCAGCTCATTGGGTACGTGCCTGTTTCAATAGACTTATTTACCATATTTGTAATTATAGAGAGAGTCGAATCGAGAGTAAGCTTAATCATATCTATACTAATGTTGTCATGTCCAGTTGCCTTGGTCTTAATATTATTAATAATTTTTCTAACCTCTGACTCCGTCGTAATCTTTAATTCAAAAGGGTCACATTGTGAATTAGTTATGAAAATTAGCCGTAGAGAAGTAGCAATAGAATGTTTAAAACGTAAGGAACATTTTAATTATTTCATAACTGGTGGTACACCTGTCTTTTTCCTAGTTCGTTAAAGAATAAATGATCATGGGCTGCAGTGATTATAGCCTTTTTTTTAAATACTTGAGTGGCGTCTAATGGTAAGTGGCTACTGCCGCCCATTGGTATCTGTCAACTGTAGATGAGATTAGATTCCTACTCCTAACAAAGATGCGATATGAAGGCGGTAGAACCCTTTGTGGATCGACTCCGGTGGCACCACCGCCATATCTATTTCTGCCTCATAACAGCATGTTGAACGCAGCTGTGTTCTGGTTTAAAGGGTGTCGTAAGGGAGACATACTTATCCGAGGCGTTCCAGCTTATTCTTCAAGGGTAGCGTCGCATCTGTGGCCGACCTCAGGTAGGAATATCTAATACTATCTGGGCTTGATTACAAATGCGCATGGGTGGCGGCAGTAGCCACTTACCTTCAGGAGGACTGCATGTCTACTCCTATATTATAAAAACAGGACGCGTTGCTACCTTTATGGACAAAGTTTAAACGCCTCGGATAAGTATGTCTCCTTTACTACACTCTTCAAAGTAGAATTCAGCAGCGCTTAACAACTTAGCGCTTAGCAACTTGTTATTAGGCAAAAGTAAGTGTCCGTGTACGTGGGTGGTGTCTTACGAGTCTAACCACAAGGGTCACCAAACCACAAAAGTCACCTTCAAATTCGATAGATTTGGGGGATTGTATGGTAAAAAATCGTAGTTTCAAATATGTTTCCTTTTTTATAAATACATGGGCAATGAAAAGTCCTGTTACTTTTAACAAAAATATTTCTAACGAGATTCTACGCATATCTCTCTAAGGAAGTATATCAAAAATATGCGTAGTTTCAGCACAAAATTCTGAAAACCTGAATCACGGCATCAATGTTTTTTAGATTCAGGGTATAAATAGGAAATGGGCGGGTTATCGAGTGGGAGGTCCGAGTCTACGCAGGAAAGCAGTTGGAACGGAGCTGCGCCGAATCCGTTACAAAGGCACGCATGTCCGCGCAGTTTGCCTGTCACGAAGCCTTAATGGAGTAAAAATTGTTGCGAGAGGAGAGGTGTTCACCCTGTGCTTTCAACCCCACTGTTGTAGCCGCTTTGACTTCCTTTTACTTCAACAAACAAAAAATGTGTCACTTATTTCACTTAAAAGTGACTTACAAATTAATGTAGAGACATGTTCGTGTAAAATGCCTAAAGTTTGACTTTACTTACAATGGTCATAACCTTTTTTGTGAGGTGTTAGTAAGTAAAGAAATATACATTAATTTTGTATAATTTTAAAATCACGATATATTGTTTAAATTTGTAGTATATTAAGTAGAGCTATTTTTTATTTCTATTGGATACTAGATGACGCTAGCCATCGATAATATTTACATAAGCGTACTGTGTGTGTACTTTTAAATTTCAAAATGTAATACTTGAATTTGACCAAAAAATGTTTTACCAGTAAATTTATTATAAATAAAAAATATATCCAACTCCTTCTTCATGGTTCTTTTGTTAAAGCAGAAATTGAATTATATTTTATTTTATTTCTTTTATCTTTAAAGAGAGTTCTAAATCGCGATCTTTTATTGGAAATGTAACAGAACTAGTAAGTATACCTACCTAGATTATGGGGAGTGGATGAAACATATTTAATCTGTTTTTCTGTATTCGAACGGAATGTAAGTTAATGAGGTAGCTTAAATATTTTTTGGTAAAGGGAAGTCTCTCGCCGACGATGTGGCGAACTTCCATTACTCATCAAGAGATGGCACCACAACATAAGGAAACTTCAGCAAATTATTATATTCATTAACAGTAGTCCTGATTTTGGCGGGTGTAGACCGCAACATCTCTAGCGGACCGAGAAGAGGAATGGGTAATAATATTTTGAGGTGCAGAAGTTAGAATTAATCTAGCCTAACATATATTGAACTACCTTCTTACGCCTGTTAAATCGTAGAAGATGTAGTTTCATATTATCATTAAATTTACGAAACTATCTATAAATGTTCTTAACATTTTATTTACGTAGATCACGATTTATAGTAGGTGCTCGTAAAATAATAGCTTTATTTTCAATTCACGGCGCAGTGATTGTTTAAATTGTTTTTAATAATGGACAATAGCATGACATACGCACCTACGATTAAACAAACAAATTGAAATTCCTGTGTTATCTTTTAATTTACAGGTTAACTCTGGCGAACCAGTAATTGTAATTCGTGATAAGAAAGTTCACCTTCCAGAGGCGGCACAGAGTATACACAATACTTCGTAATGGTCTAGTCTGTCGCCAAAAAATTTGGGTTGATTCTAGTGTTATTAAAACTTGATATATTTTTTCAGTAATAACAATACCGATTGAGAATAGAGAAAAATGTACTTTGTATTTATAGTCACGTTATTCTATTGTACGACAATGTATAGGTACGGCAAATAAATATTATTGACTATCTATTTGTTTTCATCCTAGGATTTGCCTAGTTGTTTAAATTACTTAAACGCAAATCTAAACATATATAGCGATCTACTTTTTAACCAACTGTGGAAGGTAAAGTTTATCGAGCGTATATGTTCGTTAAAATTGTAGACTATAGGTATACTTAAGCAGTCGGATTTTATGTTTTTATATTAATTAACAAATGTGAGTCTTCGTACCTAATACATTTTTTCGGATCGATCCCAGGTAGTAGTAGTAGGCTTTTACGACTGAACAAATAAATTGGAAGTGACAGTTACTTAGTTTTATTTTCAGGCTAATAAATATTATAAATTTAATATTCCTGACACTGATTTGTTACTGGCATATGCCTTAATGAATTACGCTTAATGTTTTCCGATGACAGATTACCTAACGACTTTCACCTGAGCCAATCATTCAGTAAATTGTAGAGTAACTATAAAGTTAATTACGTACATACTCATGGCAGTTTTTAGGTAATGAATTGACTATTGACGCATTTCGCTTTACATTACCGGATCTAACGATCTTGAGTGATTTCGCTTAGTTTTCTACGGTTTTGAAATGACAAGGTTGTCGATATGAATTGCTTTGTTTCATTTAGTTATATCTAATTGCATATCTAACATGTAGCGCGCTCTTACGCACAACTTCACAGTGACACTTGAACTACTCACCTATATCTTTAAACAGTCAATTAGATGCAAGTGTTCCGAACTGATTGAGACCTATTAAAATATTTATTGCTGCTTATAACCATGCACGGGTTCAGAAGATAATTCCTTAAATAAGGAAAATGCACTATTGATGTATTGTACATGCATTGGCTCTCTACCCAAAGGTCTACGCGGAAGCCGGCGCGGCACCCGCAGGTCGACTCCAGTTCCTTATTAACATTCTAACGATTTCCTCATGAATTTTGAAGCGGCTATCGCAGCGGCCTGCGGGCAAGCAGCGGCCGAGTGAAATTCACACACCGTCAGAGCTGACGTCACGAGCGAAGAAAGTGGCATCCATAGCGTCGCAGCCGAGCAGTTCGCGACAGAGCACCGGCCCGCGCGCGCGTCATGGACGACGCGTGATCGTAGACATGTCGTTCCGAAGACTTTTGAGTGCGGTGCGCTCCGCGCGCGAGGCCCTCACCCGTGGCGCTCCCTTAGCGGATGGACTCCTTAAATCCCTTTTATCAGTCTTTGTGATATGTTGCATAGCAGTCTCGTCGCCGCAGACCGCGTCGGCGAAGCCTTTCGTGTTCAGTTTTCCCGCCAGCTGGTCTCTCGCGGGATTCGTGGGCAATGTGGGAGCGAGGTCCGAAGATGCGGAGCGCCGGGAGCCTGCGGCCGGCGTGAAGCCATACACGGGGCGAAGGGTCGGCAATGATACCCTCCGGATGATCTACTACCACGACCAGACGGTCGCGGTGGTGGAGCTGGGCCCAGGGAAGCTACTACTCAACTGCGAACTCATCGAGACATAGTGAGTAAATAATTTTAAATTTTACGTTCCTTCTAGAGTAAGCCGGAGATTAATAACTCATTATTAAATGATTGATTGATTATTTACAATCACAGTTAATCGTCGTAACGTGTAGGTTATTTAGTGATAAAACTTACAATAATTCCGGTTGTAAATGCCACGTTAAGTCAGCTAATAAAAATTATTATTACATTCAGTAAAGCTGAACAGTTCAGTCAAAGTATCACTTATGCTACAGTGCTGAATTTTCCGCAAAGTTTACAAACTTTCCGTTCCGTCAAGTGCAGTCGTTGCCGAGTTCCCGAATATTTACCATTAGCAAATGTCGCTTGTTTACAATTGCGATTGAAACGATGATGACTGTCTTTGCGATTATTGTAACCATAACTTTTGCAGACTTGTTTACGGTTCAAGTTTCCATTGATAGGTTTGCCTAAAACTTGATCAGATGGAGGTCAATGTCTTCTTCTTCCTGTTATAATTTGTATCTCGTAGTCCATTTGCAGAAACAGACTTTCGTACAATTTGATTACGATAATTATGATAGATAGAAGACCTAATTACTGTGAGTATATTTTTGATAAAGCTCTGCTTTATAGAGCTTTGAATACATTTTCTTTTCGTAGGACTACGATAATAAATTTTTTTTATTATATTGTAGGTCGCAAAGTGCACCTCTTCTGTTGCTTTGTCAGAGTACTAAGTACGTAAGCCTCGTAAAAGTTTTCCCTTACCCTCCACTTGATATAAAAACACATCACCGCAAAATATGTTGTTCACATACAAAATTTACGAGTATGTACTTATGTCATATTTATGGTGTTAATTAAAAACTAGCTATTTTCCGCGACTTAGTATGCGCGTTTTGATTTTTTTCTAATAAGATGCCTTCCACCTGGGTGTTTCGTCGTACCAATTTTTTTCGTTCTATTTTTTATATTTTTCTTCTTCACTCAGGAAGGAACCTAATTTTATCTGGAGATATCGGCAGTAACCACTTACCACCAGGTGGACTTCATGCTCCTCTGTTATTGCTATATAATAATAATAAAAAAAAAACAAAATAGGGTCGAGATTTCTCCCTTTGAGTACGAAACCGTAACAGTGCAATACATGTAGCAGTTTTCACGGTTTTCAATCTGAGGCTTACTTTATCTGATCTTGGCAGCTGTATCTAACGATAGATTTTCCACTCTTAACTTGCGCCAAGAAGTGAAACACGTTAATCAATCTTTGGTTTCTACAAAATTCACTGTACTTAAGTAAGTATTTTGATGATTATTTAAGCACTTACATAATTATTGTGTTACCAGGACAGTTGGATAAAAGGTAGACACTCACCCAAGTCCCAAATTAATGTTCTTAATCTTATTTACCTTCTTATATAATAACTGCTTATACATAATGCATGTCATTATATGATTCATACGATGAAAATTTACATTTCTGAAATTGTATGAACCGAAATCGATGCAAATAACATTTAAAAAATCTTTAAGGTTGTACAACGGTTTTTTTTTCGACTAGAGTACTATCACCATACCTTTTTCTAGCATGAAGCAGTGGTTGTGTCTCGGTGGATGGATAATACCGGTTGACTTAGTCCTTCAAAGTGACAGTACGTCTTTGATAGGCTTCAGGTGGTTCTATGTAGAGTTTGTTACCATCAACAGCTTAGCTTGATAAAAGAGAAACATAAAAAATTACACAAAACACTACTTCAAAGTCCGTCGTATTACGTCCTTCAACGGCACTCGTATCTGAATGCGCATGTGAAAGGTAAATCTATTGTGCACTAAACTATTTATATTCTTGGATTAAAGTTTAAAAAAATAGCGAATTATTTATAAAAACAGGATCATTCCCTTATCTTTAGTTACTATATTTAGCTTACAATCGTTTTAAATATTATTTACGGGTTTTCCTATATAGGTCCTTATAATCTGTATACTACTAAAAAGAGGGTATTAATAAATTCTTATCTAGTGGTCGAAATTCAATCATAATCACTAAAGAAAATTTTAGGACATTTTTATTGATAGCACTAAAGCTCATTAGCAGCTACAGAAAAACAATATCGATTGACAAGCAAAACAGAAATACGGAACCCTAAAAAGTACTGAAATATACAGTTCAACCAGTAGTCAAATTCGACTGGTATTTTCCCATATTTTTATTGACCGTCACGCAGCTTCTCTACTAGTTACTAAACAGAAAAAATAAAGAAAATCATTTGACAAACAAATGGGAAACTGTTTTACCTTAGCCTATGTATATAATGATTATATTCTGTTTGATAAGTCTTTGTACCAAATTTAATTATACCTCTGGGCACGGAAATAAATTTGTAAAAGCACGCATTGCGGAGAGGCATCCGGAGCGTACTGCAGAATGCAGTGTATGTACACAGCTTTTTCGATTAGATACTTACTTACTGCTCCTTTGTAAGTTTCAGATTGCAGATGTACACTTACATCCAATTCAAATTTTAAAAATCAACGATGATCACGCCGCAATATATATCTATAATATTTTTTTTATACCTTATAAAGGAGTAGGAGATGAGCATGCAATCTACCTGATGGTAAGTGGCTACTGGCGCTTATGGATACTTATAATCAACCCTAAATAAGATGAGATTCCTACGTGCGATCGGCCACAAAAGCAACGCTACCTCTAAGGATTAAGCTCAAATGCCTCGGAAAAGTATTTTTTTTTTTTTATAATATAAGGGTAGCAGACGAGCATGCAGTCCACCTGATGGTAAGTGGCTACTGCCGCCCATGGACATCTGTAATCAACCCCAGATAGGATTAGATATTCCTACCTGAGGTCGGCCACAGATGCGCCGCTACCCCTGAGGACTAAGCTGGAACGCCTCGGAAAAGTATGTCTCCCTTACCACACCTTTCAAACCGGCACACAGCAGCGCCTAACACTGCTGTTATTAGGTAGAAATAGGTGTGGCGGTGGTGCCGCCGGAGTCGAACCATAAAAGGTTCTACCACCTTCAAATGTCGTATGTCTCCGTTACGGTAACGGCGTTACCACACCCTTCATACCAAAACAGCCGCGCTCATATCTGCTATTATTAAAGGCTAACAAAGATAAAAAAGTTTTCAAATTTACTTCACAATTATTTTTAGAACGATAATCACATTAAAATTAAAGGTACATTGTAAGGGTTTTCTTTTTACATAACTAGGAACCTACTAGAATAAAAATGCGTCGCAAAATGCATTTTATTATAAAACTATGAAAACAAAACTATAAAACTATATTCGTTTTATGTTTTTTCGTGTTTAATGATTATGTTACTTTTTTAATTAATAATGAACACGTTTGCAAATAGATAACTAACTATGGATTTTCATTAACGTATTTAGATTTTATGAATATTTACATTGTAATCTAGAGTAAAGTTTTAACTAAGTACCATAAGATATACTTACCTCGTTTGAAATCCTTAACGAAAGTTCGACTCCTGCGGCACCACTGCTACACTTACTTCTGCCTAATAACAGCAGTGTTAAACGCTCTTGTATTGTAGTTTGAAGGGTGTGGTAACTGGTAAGGGACATATACTTTTTCGAAGCATTCCAGTTTAGACCTCAAGGGTAGCGCCGCATCTGTGGATGACTTCGGGTAGAATTCTGATCTTATCTGGGGTTGATTACCATTGTCCATGGACGGCAGAAGGCACTTATCATCAGGTAGAATGCATACTCGTACTCTAATAAAAAAAATATGTATACAAAAAAAACTGTCCATAAATTTCCGAGAGCAGGCACGCAGGCAGGATAATTCGCGCGCAGCGATGCCACCGCTATACCTGTTTTTGCCTTATTCTCCTTCCAAGGTGCCACAGACACACAAGACGTTATAATTTTGTACTTAGAAATATGATCTACCGTTGACCTTAAGGATCGTAGGGCTTTATTACTTGGGTTTGCTTCCATACATTGTCCGCGGGTGGTAATGCCCAGTCAGTGTCAAGTGGACTACAAGCTCGTTAATTATTATAAATTTTAATTTCATATCGATAAAAGCTTTTGCCAGCAAATAAGTGTTCTAACTATATAACTTAATGCAACGCAAGCTAACGCAAACTTAGAACTTCTTCCTATTTAATAATC
Organism: Epargyreus clarus; assembly: GCF_041222505.1. NCBI lineage: Eukaryota > Metazoa > Arthropoda > Insecta > Lepidoptera > Hesperiidae > Epargyreus > Epargyreus clarus. Next base: position 15,211,768 of record NW_027332212.1, read on the forward strand.
GTTATATCAATCGTTATATCAATCAATCGTTGTATCAATTTGTCTAGAAGCTGCGGCGACTTCTTAACATGAAGCTGACAGTCACTTGTTAGTTGCTACTCATATAGCATAACAAAAAATTGGAATCTTTAAGACGACTTTCGTCAGGCGCCTGTCAAAATGCACGCTTGTCTTCGGTCAGTTTTCCCTCGCGCGTTTCATTTCGCCATTGGAAAGTTAATGAGTGGTCAGATACATGGACTGTATAACTTGTTTCCATAGAGTTTGCTAAAAAGATATATCCACGATTTTTTTTAATAACACCCTATTTTTTTTATTTCAAATTATTTTGGCATTTCCACAATATTCCAATCGGAACAAAACAAAAAACTTAATACTGTCGTCTTCTTGTAAGGCAGAAACAGATGGTCAGTTTTATCACCTTTTACTTGACATAAGTGTAAACGAATTCATAACAGATTTATTATCATAGATTGTTTAATATTAATGCGATATAGGGCCCCTGATGTACTTGACCTTAATTCACGCACGACGCCTGGCCTGTAACAGACTATCCCATTAGCAACCCAAGGCCTATCGAGATAACAGTGAAAATTGCATTCACGCTCTAATAAGTGCAGTCTAGCACCTATGTTTAGTTCAATGTGTAATAAATAACTTTAAAGCTAACATTTATTTAAACTTAGTAAAATCCAAAAGGTAGATAAGTAAATGGCTCTATTGTGGTGGCATGGGGGTGCTACCTATCGTCACACCACTAGTGGGTAGGAAGGTTAGGTTAGGTTAACACGTTCCCTGCGGCACAGATTTTTCTGTACTTTCCATTACTGCGTTACGAGTTGTTTTAAACCTCGTCCTATATCCGACATTGTGGCGGCACGAGGCGTGTTAAATCCCACCGCCCGAAGGAGACTAAAATCCTTTTTTTGGCGCCAAATAAGACAAAATCGACGGCTTTTGTCTTGATTATTATTAACAATGAGTTGATTAACCTAAAACTGCCGCCGCCCTTGGTTAAATTCGTTACTTTAGATTCTATGGGTAAAATAAAATATGGGTCTAATGCACCTCGGACCGCACTGAAAAATGGCAGGTTTCCATATAATTTAGTGATGGGAAAATAAATATCGATTTTATTTTATTGTTTTTATTTATCAACGTTATGGACAGAATGAATACAAAAAGGGGAAAAGTTATGGATGTTTTTCATTGAAACATTTCAGACAATAAGGTTTTTTGCAAACAGTGCATTCCGTGAGATTTTTTTTTTGGTTTTTCTGTCTGCCTCACGACATGTCAAGAATGTGCGGAGTTTTTCGTAGCATCCGACACATCTCTTCTTCTTTGGACCCTTATCGGATGATGTGCTTTCTTTGCAGTGGATTCTGAAAAGTAGGAGCGAGTAGATTAGGGTAAAGAGTAATCGGAATACTCGGTAACGATTTTGCCTACGTTTCCTATATCAATAATGTAGCTGCTTAACTTTTGTTTGAACCATAACAGGAAACGTAATTATCTATAATGTAATTTCTTACTATACGTATATACGCCTAGCCTGCCAAGTCTCACTACTGGACTTTCACCTAGACAGAGTATATTTGTGACTTACCTGTTTTTGAAATATCTTCCTGTATTCTGATTCTGGCTCAGATTTTTCAACCGGTTTTTCTTCATCTTCCTCCATGATCAACTTTTTTCGGCAACGTTTCGACATGATAATTTTCAACATAAAGACAGCGGTCCTACTTCGTCGCTACGCAGCCTCGACTGCGTTGCACAACACTAACCACGTGAAGCTAGCGTGGGGTGCGGTACGAGGTGCGTGGGGAAACGAGGCGTTAGGAACCTCGTTCCGCACTGTGTTAGCATTATTATTTGTTCAGTGCGGTACGAGGTCTAACAAACCCGACATTAGGTTGGTGTACCATAGAACTAGGAATCAGTAGCACATCACAAACATATAGTTATCACTCTCCTACACTGAACCAGACGGAAGTTATGCCTCTCGCACCACAGAGAAGTTAAAGTTTTTTCTTACCGCTATAACGACCAGACATGGACGAGGTGTTTTAAGCCGCGTTCCGCAGCTAACGTGTTAAGTTAGGCGACTAAAAAGGGGGCTTCCGGGGTTGCCGGCGGCAAGAGTGGGAGCTCGAACCGTCCGGAGAGCAACCCCGGGAAGAACGGCGGTATGTGTGGTCGCATGCCGTCGTAAACACCAGGTGTGCGGGAGGAGCGTAAAGTGCTCCACCCAGGGCAGAGCCCGACAGGGGCATCGCGCTCGGAGGACTCCGGTTGTGTTCCATTGGAGATCCCGGAGTTTTCCACCAAGCGCTGAGGACGGCCACCGGGGGGGTTTTAGTGCGGTAAAAATCCCACATAACCCGGCGTCGCTCCCACGTCGTCGGGTACCGTTTGAAGGTTTCCCCCTTCAGGAAAAAACAAAAGGTTAGGTTAGGTTACATATTATAATTTATAATATGTAGTGCTTCCTCACCTTACTTCTTCGAAACCTCTATATAAGTTGTATGTATTCCATACTGTATGATGAATAACTTATTTATAAGTATGAAAGAAAATAACATTAAAGTCACGGCACTTCTAATAATTAAATTGAAACGTCAGTTATAACGGATGTACGGTAGACGCAAAAAATAGGCACGGAGGTCGGAGTACCTGATTGCATACACCTTCCTTACCGCCGCTTCCGAATCTATTTAAACGGCGGACGAGCTTGAAAGTGTGTTAGTAAAGGAAATAAAGATTGGCGATAAATTTGTAAAGTATATATTTATACCATGTCATGCACAATAATATACGCGCAAAATTATGTTAGTGTGGTTTCTGCCTTCCAAAATTGACTATCGAGAACTCAAACTCACTAACATAAGTCTCAGTCATTAATCCCAAATATCACATAATATTTTTTCTAATCACAAAAACGTTGAAAAGAAATTCTCGTAGCGAATGTGCAGTAGGTACATTTGTAACGGTTTGGCAATGATGCGGACGTGGCTTTAGAAGTTCCTGAAACAATATAAACTTGTCCCTATACCTACGTATAATTTCACGTAAAAATCTATTAAATTTGGTGCACGTTAAAAAATAAAAGTGAGAGTTTAGTTTATTCCACTGCCCACTGGACGGTGTGACGAAAGTGTTGATTGTTTAGTAATCCCCACACGGGCGGAGGCCTACAGACCACAAGGACGCGCCTGAATAATGTAGACCGTAATGACCGGTGGCCACCGACCATGCATTCGTAATGAGACGCCGCGCTAGCAACAACTGGTAGATTAGAGGCGGTTAGTAATATTGTTGTTAGGAAAACTAAGGCTGTAGATTGTATGTATGAGCAATATAATAAAGAGCGATAGTCTATTTTAGGCATGAGGTGATGTTGATTCCAACTGTTTAAAAAAATAAGTAAAAAATTGAATACAATACTAAATGATATATTTTAGTTGAAATTATGTTATCAATGCAGCTTTGACCTCCATTTCAAAATTCTTTCGCAGAAACTCCATATTTTTAGGATAAATGGGTCGTGTATCGTATTTCTTTTGTAGAGTCGTCTACATTTTCATGGCACCAATGAAATTGGTTAAAGATAACACTCAACACTGAAGCAGTGATAGCCTAGTGGTTAATAAACTCGGCCTCTCGATCGAGGGGTCCGAGGTTCAAATCCCACGCACCTCTGATTTTTCAAAGTTATGTGCGTATTAGAAATTAATTATCACTTGCTAAACGGTGAAGGAAAACATCGTGAGGAAACCTGCATACCAGAGAGATTTATTAAAAAAAAAAAATCTCAAAGGTATGTGAAGTCTACCAATACGCACTTGGCCAGCGCGGTGGACTATGGCCTAATCCTTCTCATTATGAGAGGAGACCCGTGCCCAGCAGTGGGACAGTAATGGGTTGATGATGATGATGATGATGAACACTCAACAAGTTTTTAAGCATAAAAATAAAACCCATATAACTACTTAGGCACAGTATAAGGATCTATATATCTGTACCGTGACTTAGGCCTGTGTAGGTACTTACTTATATTTATTACCGGCCTTGCAGAAAGGGCTTTTGTATTGATGACTCACTTTGTTGCACATAAGTATTTTTATTCATTAGTTACGAGCTGTAACATCGTAAACATTTGAACATACTTAATATTAAGGCTGACATTTCAGGCATTTTAATTTATTTGTGTTGGTAATACAGAAATATGTGAGAAATAAGATGATATTATTATCAACCGTATCGAATCAGTTGTTTATAAGAAAGAAACGAATATTTATAAGTAATCGAGTGAACTAATCGATTACCACAATAATAAAATTAGGCTCTCATTTTAACTTTATAATTTCTTATTCATATATCTCGAATTGGTATAATTTGGTATTTTGTTTGAATACATCTCATAACATTTATTTAATAAAAACGTCATTCGTAGAATATACTTAGGTAATTAAACCTATTTTATTATATAAGGTAGTAGTCAGACATGTGTTACCTATAAATAAACATAACCCTACGCTATTATTGGATAGGTAAAGGTTACTATTAATTATAGAGGGTCACTTATAACAATAGCTTGATGGAAAATAATTGTCATGTACTTTAATTGAGGAGGAAAACATCGTGGGGAAGGTGCATACATTTTTCAAAAGTGTGTATTCTACCCAACTGCATATGGCCAGTATGATGGATTGCTCTAAACCTCATTTTAACATCATTGCAACAACTGCGACAATGGGCACTATACATAGAGAATACTTCCATAGATTATTATGCATATGCCCATGGTCTATAAATATTTAATTTTAACAAAATCGATATTTTGACGAGGACAGAATGGTAGTTCACATGGTCAATGTTAGTCTATTATTCAGTAAACTGTGGAGGCTAGTCAAGTCATACTTTCAGGGCCACGAATAGAAAGGAATTCTAGGTACAGCGAATCGTTTACTACCGCTTATGGAATAGACACGGCATATTACTACGGCTATGTTTTTATGGCTCAATTTTTAAACATTTCGTTACAAAGAAACTTCAAGAATGGACTTCGAGGTATTTATCAGAATGATTATCTTTTACGATTGACACGAAAATTTCAATCCGAAACTTCGGATTTGTATTTCGTGTTAGTCACTAAACGTCTATTATATAATAAGCGCACATACACACCGCCACTCTATAAAATAAAAGCATCACATAAAATGCAATTTTGCGACTTATTTGAGGGCCTTTAAAATCTTTACATTACCTGACTAACGTAAATCGCCTGATTATACGAAAATCCCAAAACGTAGTTGTTGCTGACGACACGAAATTATATTTTAGGTAAGAGATTAAATGCTTTACTTTCAAAGTTTCTGACATTTACAACAGTATATCAAGAGTCCTCAGATGGAAGCGAAAACTTACACTTAAAGTGGCAGCAATTTGGTCATTAATAAAATAGCTGTGACTATTTTTAGTCAGCAGTTAGTCGCTGTAGAAGTATAGAAGTTAGCGAGGCCAAACAAATTGTCTGTAAGAACGCTAAATTGTTCTCTAACAGCTATACATTTTTTTCTTACGGTATTCCACTTTTTAGTTTAAAATAGCTTTGTTTTTAACAGGCCCGTGGATATTCGTAACTATTTCCCACTATTTGTTACCAGACTTTTCATCGGAATAAAATACTTACTGACTATTTGATGGACATGTAAACCCTTAACATTTTTACCTATAATTATCTTACTATTCAATTTTATCTAAAGCCTTATTTTTACTGACAATCAGCAGCAGATGTGTACCTAACTGCTATTTAAATCTTTTTCATGCAAAATAATAACCGAGTGTACTATGAAGTTGCTTAGGTTAGGTTAGTGGTTTGTGACTAATACGTCGTCAAACTTTTGAAAGTCTTAAATCATGAATATTACAACCAACTTTGTAAAACAACTTATGATTAAGTTTTTGAACATTTGTAACGACGAACTTTTGTAACGAAAGTAACTTATTTCAATAAATACTTAAATCAACATTCGTGTCTAACGCCTTTCATATGAAAGCTCAAGTAGGTACGTAACAAATTTTACTTTTGCTACGAAAATATCGTCATCGTTGTTTGCTTTACTAGCACCAATTAGTATTGATATCCCTGAATAATGTATGAATGGGTATAGAGGTAGTAAAAATATAACAGTGCCCAAACAATAGCATTGTTATGAATAACAATAACAAATAAACAAGCAGTTAAACACGCCGTCACGGGCTCACGACGCAATGTCAAGCGCAGAGCAATTGTCTCGTCACGCGATCTTCGTCGTAATCATTATAATTTGATAATGAAACAATTGGATGAGTTCGTTACATGATACGATTATCTGTGAGATCATCGTGATATAAAGGTATGCTCGTTTTCAGTCACAAGAAAACGGCTACACAAACGATATTCGGTTTTCACATCGATATGAAAACAGTTTTCTGATATCAGAATTATCAGATAAGTAGCTTAATACCAATGTGGAGTTGGTAGGCACAGTAACAGTTTGTGAATTATAATTCACAAACTGTATATATACAAATATATACGAAATTTTAACTCACATTCAATTTCTGTCACTTCGCGTCTTTCTCATATTACTGAGTGTTAAGTAAAAATTCTTTTGTTTATTCGTTAATCTTGTTACAGCGTTCACCCAAACGCTAGATACTCGTATATCTATCTAGCGTTTGGGTAAACGCGCATATATCGTATCGATATGGTATATATGAATGAAAACGGTTTCAGTTCCGATGTGGTATGTCGGGCCACGTCTACCGTGATGCCATTAATCATTCTTGTAGCGATCGTGATCACTCGCTCCAAACTCGGTTTCACTTTTGAAAACTTTCCTTTGAACTTGAACTGTATGACTTGTACATGATCATTCACTTGATTTCACATCAACTTCAAATTTTGATTTTGCAGTAGTTTATATAACTCGCACAAACAGTAAACCTTCTATAAGACTGATATTTTGAAAACAATTTGTGTGTCCATGAAACAGGAAAAAATCTATTGTTCCCGTATGTGTGTGTTGAGCATTATTGATTCTTTATTACCTTTGTATAATATAGGACCATCGTCCACCTGATGGTGTACTGGACATCTGTACACCTGAGTTCGGCCATTACCCCTGAGGACTAAGGTAGAAAGTATCTAAAAAGCATGTCTTCCTTGTCACACCCTTCAAACCAGAACACAGCAGCGCTTAATACTGCTGTAATTACGCAGAAATAGGTGTGACGGTGATGCCGCCGGAGTCGAACCACAGATGGTTCTACCACTTCATGTATTCAAAATCTGCAGATCAGCTCAAGTATAACGCATGAGTGACCAGCGGATAGGTGACCGCTTCGTGTCCGGGTTGTTATGGGCGAACAATCGCGGCGGCCAGCCGCACCCGGCCCGCTATTGTGCGTATTGTATAAGTATTACTGACTGGATCTTCCGATCCTTCGATGAGCAACATTCTTGATTTTGTGGTATTTTTATGTATAAATCATGCAAACTGGTTTGCGGCACACCTGACTTTTAATGAGCATGCGTAACTTATTCAAAATCGAAGAGTCCTAGTTGCTTGAATCAAAAAATATCGCTTCATATGAGGACTAAGATCAAATTTTATCATACTTAAGACTGCCTTGATAGAACCAGTGATAGCCTAGTGGTTTAAAAGGAGGCCATTAAATCGGAGGTCCAAGGTTCGAATTCTAGGCGCCCATCTCTGATTTTTCAAAGTTATGAGCGTTTTAGAAATTCATTATAACTTTTTTTAGCAGTAAAGGAAAACTAGGTAAAGAGACGTATATGCCTGAAAGTTATTTAAACAAGTTTCACAAAGATGTATAAAGTCTACCAATTCGCACTTGGCCAGCGCGATGGAATATGACCTAAGATCCTTACTCCCTTTCAAAGGAGACTGTTACCCGGCATCGGTCTCCGTTCAGAGGAAAAATAAATCCCAGATAAACTTTAAAATACATTTTACGATAAGAAACGACACCTATTAACTCTACGCCTAATATTCTTTGTAGATACTTAAGTTGACAAATTTCGAACACAGACACGTGTCGAGAAACATGATTTATATAAGTAGTAAAAATGTCGAGCGTCACGACACAAAGTGAACTAAAGCAAAGCGGATTGGGAAGGCCGTGTGTTGTATCGATGCATGTGCACTTAGCGTTTGTTCGGCTTCCTAGGCGGGCGACGGTCACGTTGTTAGTGCCACCATCATACAGCTTGGGTTGGGACATGCTCTACTAAATATGGGACTGAACTTAAGAAGTTAGAAGAATTGAAAAAGTTTCTCATTTTGTATAACTACTGCCAGACATAGGAATATTCTTGTATCAAAAACATAAATATTAGTTTGATATTTGAAAAAAACTTAATGAGATATTTGAATATACAGGGTGAATTTTTCAAACGGGCCTTCAGGGCCAAATCCGAAACTATTGGGATTAGCGAAAAATGCTGAAAGGAGTTACGAGGCCGATTTTGATAAAAACTAAAACTGCATCGTTAGTTTTTTAAAATATCTTTTTCCTTAGCCGGGAATCGAACGAGTTCATTTTCAAAAAAAATTACACCCTCTATATTATTCCACCATCTGATAGTGTCGCTTATACGAATCAAATTCTGGGAAGTAATGTTATGTAACAAATTAAAGGAAAAGGAAAATTTTGAAGAAAATACATATTTTTCCATACATTGCCATACTAATCCTTAAAGATTATACATAACAAATGATTTATGTATAATTCTTTAGAATCATACATAAGTCATACCATTGAAGAATTTGTCGGTTAATCAACTAATTATTCGATGTTATAACCGTGACATACGGCTTAGTATGAGAAAGTAATAGTTTGGCAAATAAATTACCGCCGTTTTTAAGATTTATTTTTTAATAAAAATAGATAAGTGATTAAATAATATTTTTTTATTGTTTAAACAGTTAATATGATTTTCTATATCTCTTTGTTCAGTTATCACTCAGGTTTGACTCGAAAAAGACTTTCTCGCAAATTGTCAATTTTACATCTGTATTAAACGAAACTCCGCCCATAGCAAGTTAAATCTATTATAATAGTCCTAAAAGTAACCTTAACTAAGTCGGACATAAAAATATGAGTTCTTGAAGAACAAAACCACCATTTCGAATGATTTGAAGCATTGAGCCAAAAAAATTGTTAATACGCGAAATGTTTAAATTGATGAATGGCGGGAACTTAACTGCCAAATTAATATGAAAAAATATGTATTTTCTTAAAATTGAGGGTTGTCCTTTAGTTTGTCATTTATCATTACTTCCCAGATTTTGATCCTTATGAGAAACACTATCAGATAGTGGAATAATATAGAGGGTGTATTTTTTTTCAAAATGAACTCGTTCGATTCCCGGCTAGGGAAAAAAATATTTTAAAAAAGTAATGATGCAGTTTGAGTTTTTATCAAAATCGGCCTCGTAACTCCTTTCAGCATTTTTCGCTAATCCTTATAGTTTCGGATTTGGCCCTGAAGGCCCGTTTGAAAAATTCACCCTGTATACTGTGAAATAAATATTTCTATAGCGACAGTGTCTTAACTTTGTAATTATAATTAACATGACCATAACTTTTTATTAAGTGTCTTTTTTATTTTTAATTTAAACTTGAAGCAAACAAGCTCTTTAGTTGCAGTGTGTGAAAATGATTAAATAGTGTAATTAACAAATATATTGTAAGCACCCAACTTAGTTTCAAAGCGTTGTATGTGTTCCGAATACGCTAAAATACATAACTGTACATTAAATGATAGTCAAGTTATTCAATTTTGTATGATTATTTCATAAAAAAACGTGATGTCGGGACGTCCCAGAATAGGTACTGCATCATATGGTCTATCTTGTCGCATGTCAAGGGCGCGTGGTCAAAGGGCACCGTGTCGGCCCAGCTTCGGAATCTGGGGCGATAGAAGTTTATTTTAGACAAGCCATGAATAATAAAATGCAACTTTAGTCACACACGCTGAACTAAACTTATAGTTTTAGTGTGATATAATACTTATAATGTTTTATATATAAAATTCTCGTGTCACAACTCACAATGTTAGTTATCGTACTCCTGCGAAACGGCTGTAGCGATTTACACCAAATTTTATTTGCATATTCAGTAGGTCTGTGAATCGGCTACTATCGATTTTTCATACCCTAAGTGATAAGGATTGTTAACTTTTAACATTTAACTTAACATAGCAACACAACACAACATTTTCCGGGTCAGCTAGTGTTTTATAAAAAAGTACGTATTGTAACTTATATAAAATTTCAAGTCATATAAAAATAGATAGAGCCTTACATATAGCGTACCGGGACATTGGGAAGTGAGTCTAGGTGGTGGCAAAATCATGTTTTTCATATTATATGTAATGCAATATTATGTAAAATGTAATTTTATAGGAATAGCTTTGAACCTAAATTAGCGTCCCCATAATTTCTTTTCGCCGACTATAGGATGCGGCAAATGTCACTTTTGCATTGGAAGGAAATTATTAACATAATTGTAGTTATCTTTAGGAATGAAATAGTCATAATCATGGTTAATTAGATTTACTTAATTAAATACACAGTTAGTCCTGGAGTGACCACTTGCTAAAAGATAAACGTCTCGGTTATATAGGTACATCAATTTTTGTTTAAAACATTCTTGAACAAAAGATGAACAAATTGTTTAATTTAATTAATTAAATTAAAAACATATGAAATACCATAAATTAAGAATGTAATGAATATTCATAACATTGTAATGGCAACGAACTACTATTTCATATTACGCGCAACGTAACATTACATGATCTTATAATGTTTATGTAAATCGAGTCCTTACGCATCAGACGCAAGATTACCTCAATGCTCATCATTTATGTGTTCTTGCTTTGAGCATAATTGACGTGCTTCTTACATATGATGAGAAGTTTAATGAAGTTGTATTACTTAGAAAAGACTACAGGCATTTACTAAAAGGTAATACTTACGTATCACTTTCACTGATACTTTCACAGATAATCTTCTAGATAAACAATCTTAATTAAGTCTAAATTACCAAGTTCCGTAAATTCATGTTAAGTGTTCGTAAAGTACACATAGGTAGTTAAAAATTCTCAAAATTGGGCATTAAAAGTTAATAAGGTATTCACAACAAAAGGACCCTATAATAAATAAATAATTTATCCATTCACAAAATAAGTATACTTATACTTACGAGCTGACTTGTTTTGTAAATGTCAAAAAAATCTGACCAGATTAATCATAAGGTCAATGTACCGTTGAATAATTCCAAGCACTAAATTGTTATATTCCAAGAGCGTCACGTTCTAGAATATGTCGAACGGTCAGGAGCGAGCTGACTCATAGGCCATTAGATTAGATCATTGATCAATTGCCGCACCATTAAACTGAAATTATCCTGTAATCAAATTGTCACTTGTGAAGTACCTTATTCTCATGGCCATCAAATTTGCAATAACTTTGAAATATAGGGGATGAATACTTATCTATGGGGATGAACTAACAAAAAATATTTTGTAGAAACTACAGCACTTTAATATACCACTTATAATAGTTTAATACGATATTGATGTTGCAGGACCAATAGTTTCACACCAACACCACTTCGTCGTGGTCAATATGATCGCTAATTTACAATGAAACCTGTTATTATGTTATGTAAGTTATCATTATTATATGGCTACAATTTACTTATAGATTATTCTGTGTGTAGTCTCCATAGAAAGGGACCCTCCTTTCCTATAGTCACTTTCTGACAGTGACTGATAGTGTTTGTGACACATTAAACAATTTATGCCAATTAAAAATGTGAAATTACCGTGTTAATTGGTTAATTCTTGATTGGTATCCTTAACTTATAGTAAGGAAATATTGAATAAATCTCTATTTGTAGAGCATCCCATTCTAGAAGTGTCAGGTCCGGGGAAGGCGCGAGGGGGCGCTCGTCACTGATTGGATCATTGAACAAATTGCCGCATCGCAATCTGCGCGCGCGCATTATGCAACAAGCTCCAAGCTATTGACTCACGTTACGCGGTCTTATGTTTGTTTAAACCGGATTTTTCGGTATATTTTGGCGAAAGTAGCGTTTTAAGCTGCCACCGATTTAGCCTCAATTTGAGATAAACAATTTAATTAATACGGAGATTGCAGAAATCTGTTCAAAGCATTATGCATTGCAAAGCGGATGCGTGTATAATATATTTAAGCACGGGAGTTAAAAATTAGGTACACGTATTCTTAGTCGTAAATAAAAACAAACTTTCTATACCTGTTTATTTTCGTAACGATTAGCAATATTTACTTACGTGTTATTAAGTAATAATTTACCAAAAAAAGCAGTGATACCCCAGTGGTTAAGAAACTCGGCCTCTCGATCCAATGGTCCGAGGTTCAAATCCCAGGCATGCACTTCTGATTTTTCAAAGTTATGTGCGTATTAGAAATTAAGTATCACTTGCTAAACGGTGAAGGAAAACATCGTGAGGAAACCTCCATACCTAAGAGATTTATAAAAAGAATCTCAAAGGTCAAATCAAATCAAATCTCAAAGTCTACCAATACCAAGTGCGTATTAGTGCTAGCGCGGTGGACTATGGCCTAATCCTTCTCACTCTGAGAGGACACCCGTGCCCAGCAGTGGGACAGTAATGGGTTGTTGATGATGATGATGATGACTTACGTGTTTGTTTATAAGTTGGAATAAAAATAAATAATTTTCTGAACGTATGAACTTTAACTTATTTTTAGCAATACAACTTTTAGCACACTATAATGTTTAAAACTTACCCTTAGCGCACAGTAAGACATATTGATAAATAATAAAAAATATCAACATCCAAAACATACTAATGGCCATATTTAAAAAACGAGGTAATATAAAATGTTATCCCCTTGAACCCATATTGCATAACTCGATCACAAAATTGCTCTTGCGAATGTGCCCATTACGATGTTCGCCGGGTGCACGTGAACGTCAACCGGACAGTGCTGATGGACACACAATATCTTCATAAACGTGACTTTGATGTATGAATGGAAAAATGTAGCAAACGTTTATTAGAATGGAATCAGCATAAGAGTATGCAGTCCACCTGCATGTGGCTACTTGAAGACAGTTTTTAGGGTTCCGTACCCAAAGAGTAAAAACGGAACCCTATTACTAAGACTTCGCTGTCTGTCCGTCTGTCACAGGGCTCTATCTCTGGAAGTGTATATAGATATACACTTGATTTTTTTAGAGAGGATGGATACTGGTGGCCGCTATAACAACAAATACTAAAAATAAAAAGAAGTTGAAAATGGGGGTCGCCCTTCAATGAGCCGCTATTACTCGACGTTTTTCGCTTTATCTATTGAACCGTAATAGGTAGACAGTTCAAATTTTCACAATGTATTTAGTTGTACCTAAAATAATGCACCCATTTGGTGTTTCCTTTTGGTCTGCGATAACTTTAAAAGATTTCAAAGGCATTTGTAAACGCTTACATTGTATTTTGATCGGGATTGATTGAAAGGGTGCCGAAATTTGCTGCTACATGTATTTAATTTATATTTAGTTCAGTAGCTGCTATAATAAAAATCATGTAAAATTCAACTCATGAATGTAGGTTTTCAGATTTTTAAGTACTTAATGTAAGTTATTTAAAAAGTTTGCATAAATATAGCGATATTTGAGTAATTCTACACCAATGCTTATAAACCTTAGCAAGACATAGAATAAAGATAACGATGATTTTTTCCTGAAATAGCATTTAAAATGTCCAATCTAAATTATAAATACAGCAAAAACTCTGTAATATAAAGTATTGCAATTTCTTATGCTATTTATCCAGCGTATAAAACTGCCTCTCTAAAACATATGCGTGTATTAAATGTGCAAAGACTTGCTTTAACGAAGAAGAAACCAACTCTCGTACTATCGACAGGATTTTTAGATTTATCTTAAATTTCTTCATTTCCAGAGGAAGTCTCCTCTCTATCTATGTGTGCTATCAGTCAGCTAGTGGACAATAATCTGTTGATTATAAGTACCTAATTCAAGACCATGAATTTATAATTATTAAAAATAAAACAATCCGAAAGTTTCTAAGACTTGTAAGTTAAGGTTATGGTTAATTATGTAAACGATTTACATAGCTGCAGTTAAGAAAATGTTTTTCTGTCGTTTGACCGCAAACTTTGACCGGTGCTGTTGTGAAAGGCACAACACGACAACAACGGGCACAAGGATGCTGGGTCAACGAGCCTGCACTTGCTAAATCTAAACATCGTACGCTGCTTGGTTACATAATTAGTTTTAGACATGATAGCAATAATACTTTACATTTTGACACCCATTGCCATGTAGGTAGAATACGTGAGTGATCAGTTTTTTTTGTAATGCATACAATAAATGATTGGACACTTTCTAGGTTTTTTGCATTCTCAGTGTTTTGTTAATTGATCGTTACAATATTTCTTTATCATATTCAGAACCCTATGCATGTTTTGTTTCTAACTTAGTCAATAAAATTTGCTATGATCCGTCATGGCTTAACCATAAGTTAACTTAATTATAATTTTATCAGATAAGTGACAGAAAAAGTCACTTTTCTTATCAATCTTACGATGAAAATCTAATCTGCTTAGTTGTAGCTACATAAAGGTTGGATGTGAACAAATTGCACGTAATTAAGTAGAAACTAACAAAGTATACTTTCTAAAGGCCGTGTCGTATTTCCTCGCGTCTCGCCACGCGCCGGCGCATCGCCACTCCCTACTTTAGGAACTAAACTATACCACCTGCCTTACTTTTCCCGGAATTGAGAAAACTTCCAAATGTTTTATAAGTAGATTTCCATACATATTTAATGAAAAAAGGGCGGTTTGGACGTTTGCACGTGGGTGTGGCCAGTAGGATCACCCAGCCCTCAAACTTTATTATTTTGTCTGAAGTATTAAATACGTATAACCGCTTCCTTTATAACATTTTACTTCACTTACATAAGAGAACAACGTAACACCTTGAAAAATTGTCTTTGTGCCAACACTTTGAAACTCCGACAATCTTATCTGGAACAACTGATAGATTTGCAAGAGTTTCGCAGTTTCCAAGAGATTAATTGATTAACTTAAAACTTCTGCGGGCGTAAAACTTTTCGTTCACGTACATTGAATCATCATTATTCAATTTGATAAATTACTGGATACTTAAATTTTATTTGTTATTTTTTTATGAAATAAAATAAAATAAACCCTTTTCGTTTTGGAAGGTTTCCCTTCTCTACTCATATGAATCAATTACATTAATAATCGTGTGTGTGTGTGTCAGCAATGGCGTGAGCAATAATAATTCAGTTTAAAAGGTGTTAAGTAATTACCTATATAAAATTCTTCTATTATGTGAGCAGTTAAAGCTAGTAAAGTAGAACGCTTTGTGGTTCAACCCAGATGATGCCACATACCTACCTATTTCTCATGTATGTAGTAAAAAGGCATACATTTTTGAAGGCTTCCAAGTATGTCCTCACGTAAACAATTTAAAAGAGCCACAAATCTAAGATATTATCTTCTAAGTTCGGATTTGAGGTTCTGGTTTGGATTGATTGGAGGGTTCTGATTTATTTGATTACTTAGTAATGTTCGTAGGTGGCAATAACCCTTTCACCATCAGATGAACTTCATGCTCGTTTTCTACTTGTGCATAATTTCCCTTACAATGTAAACGTGATCCACTTTTTAAAACAGCAGTTCGTTGTCAATTGGTCTGCTAAGTGGCTAAACACAAATTACCACCGTGTGTGAGACGCGGCAATACTAGTAACCTACTGAACTACATATCACACCGGTGTTTGTATATTAATATCGATTAAAAGCAATTAATATAAGTGCTATATTTTTAGAAACCGATCGCACTATTATTCCGATCTTAGAAATGTCTAGTATATACCAAAGATTCATTGTTTCGAATCGATTTGTTTTCATCAATTAATTATACAGCAGTTTCTTTTTTCAAATTTCAAAATTTACAAAAAAAATCATAAATACCAGAAAATTCAAGATGACTACCCACCACTTCGCGGATCCAATCCAAATATCATATGAATGCTTCATTCAGGTTTCCATAATTACAAAAAATATAACTCAATTGGTGAAATCGTTGAGGAGGAGGAGAAGAAACACATCCACACCTGGTTCTGACATAATGTATAAATGTATCTAAATTGACCTATTTAATATTTAAAAAGGAGAAAATCCGCTAAGATTCTTATAGCATGATGAAAAAAATATATAATTCAGATTCACCAATATCCGATCAGCTACTAGCAAGCGTGTGTCTTGTCAAAACTTTCAACTGTTTTTCCTCGGTCCGGAAGTAGCACTTCCTTGTGTGGCCGCTGAGGCATGGCGACTGGCGACTCGGCAACTCGCTCATACCTCATACTCCAAACTGGTTTTAAACTGCTCATTCAACATGTTATTTCCATTATAGGTCACATATGCCAATATTTATGCATAAAATAAATTGGCAACATATGCGCACGAAACATCTTATGAAATGCCGATGTTTTCATATGTAATTACTTACTAGAAAACTGAATTACACGTTGGTAATTAGTGCTCTTGATAGCCTTGAATATTGTTATGAGTAGAACACGATGAAACTAACTTTCTATTTATCAAATGAAGTGGTAGAATCTAAAAACTTTGTTAATTAAACTTCTACGTATAAAACTGCAAGCAGGTACAATATCTCACCTTTATAAATAAACCGAGGTTATCTACAAAGATTAAGGAGGTTAATAATGTTCAATTGCTTATACACGATTTGATATACTTCATTAAATTACAATGTACTGTATGGAATTTTAATTAATCTAGTGTAATTAGTGCAAAACCAAATAAGAGTATGTTTTTACTTAATTCTTAGTGTCGTTAATTAGGTATTAGCATAATTCTCGTTTGAATTTACTGCGTAATTAATAATAAACACTCTGTTCAATATAAAATAATTAATTGCTTGAATTTGAGTCTTAGCTAAAGTCAGCCACAAAAGCATTGCAACCCTTGAGGACTAGATGACTAAATTAGCAAACCCCATAATATACTGTGTATCTGACCTATATTCGTCTTATTTTGTAGTACTTATTCTTTTGGGATCTTGTAAACAGACAGGTGTAGGAATACCCAGTCAGGATCATTTTTTTAAATATATCTCCTCCAGCTACTTCTAATAAGTTGCATACAAGCGCTCGTGCCTAGAGAACCCGTTCCACCGCAGGGAGAGGAGAAAGTGATGCGCCGGAGGTCAACGCCCATTACCTAACGCTTTACTGACCTTCTGATGCCAGCTTTATGGGTCATGGAGCCCTGTAGACAGTTAAGCGTTGGATAAACTAGTGGTATGCTGTTTGTTATGCATGCAGTTTTGTCTTATACTGCGATATATTTTGTCATTATGCGGACGCTTTCTACACTCATTCTCCCAAATTAGAATTCTTTGTGTTATGTGGATAATTGATATCAATTAATACAAAATTGATTTAAAATTCAGATATCTGGGTTTGAACTCGAAACGCTCTGCGCAGTGTCTACTTCCGTGTTGCTTCTTTAAATGAATTTATTGATCGTCAAAAAGAAAAGTTTAATTACACTACGTCGCGGGAAGAATCTCTTACTTATCAATCTAAGTACTAGTTGTAATGAAATAATTCATGCGAACTTTTCAGATGGATTTAGTACTACATCTATACAGTACAACACTTTGTCCGGATGGTCAGATAGAGAACTGAAGATCACATGTTACGTAACGCTGCGACCTTGTCAGCTGTTATGTAGGTCACTGGGCCCAGGACGATAATAGGGCAATCAGTTCTGGTGTGTCATATCGTAATCGCTATCATTTGATCGATATGATACGTCACTAATGATTATATGGCTGTACATAGCACAATGAATGTACGAGTACTAAAGTACACTGAATGCACTTACACTAAGTAGCAGTGATTCAATACATTTAACTGAAATATTTAACTGAAACATTTAATTGTGTGCTCTATTACAATTAATTTGATCGTGTTATCTTTTTTTGTTTATTATTATATAAGAGTAGCAGACGAGCATGCAGTCCACGTGATGGTAAGTGGCTACTGCCGCCCATGGACATCTGTAATCAATCCCAGATATGATTAAATATTCCTACCTGAGGTCGGCCACAGATGCGCCGCTACCCTTGAGGACTAAGCTGGAACGCCTCGGAAAAGTCTGTCTCTCTTACCACACCCTTCAAACCGGAACACAGCAGCGCCGAACACTGCTGTTATTAGGCAGAAATAGGTGTGGCGGTGGTGCCGCCGGAGTCGAACCACAAAGGGTTCTACCACCTTCATGTACCACCTTCGTGTACGCAATTGCTATCGCATGAAGGCCATAGCAGCAAGCAAGGTGGTAGACACAGCATATTACACCACTGTGAAAAGTGCATGTGCTGTAGTTACAGGTTTTCAATAAATAGGCAATATATGCAAGTAGCGAACGAGCAGTCCACATTTTTTTAAAATAGGATTAGCAGAGAAGCAGGCAGTCCACCTGATGGTAAGTGATTACTGCCGCCCATGGGCATCTGTAATCAACTTCGGCCACAGATGCGCCGCCACCTCCGATGACTAAGCTGGAACGCCTCAGAATATAGCTATGTCTCCTTTACCAGTATTACCACACCCTTCAAACCAGACAGCAGCAGCCCTAAAACTTATATTAAAAGGCAGACACGTAATACAAGAAACGTAGAAAACAAACCTCTTATCATTTTGTCTGCCATAAGGATGAATACTAGGAAGTGGCAGCTATAAGCCAGCAGCAACACTCGACACACTTATTGATCTATTGTTGCCGTGTGTATACACTTAGCTCAACTGCTCGGAATGTTACAACTATGTACTTCCAACGCCGTACGTTACTCAAAGTCATACGTTATTGATGCTTGATATGCACAACGTTCTCTTATAATACCACAGGACCTTCAATGTGTAATAATCGATTAATTAAGTATTCTCATTGTTAAATAATATTCATTCCATCGGGACAACCGGGAGACTTACCCTATTGAGAATTACGCGGACAAGTAAAGCTCTTTGAAGGTCCCAAAATCACATCGTTGTCCACTTAAACCTACAAAATAAAATGATCAGCTGATAAATTAATTACTTAAAAAATAAAACTACTCATTTAATATGCAATTTCAAACAAAAACGGTCAATTGTTGTTCTTAAAAAATACAATTATTTTATTGCATTTTTTATTTCATGCATTTAAATACACCTTTATGTACATTTCTCTCTTACATAGCTTTAAAAGTTATAAGATAGATTGTGTGTCTTCCCGATAAATAATTTGTTATGAATCAAATTCAGAAGAAGGATCACATTACTGTAAGTACTAACTAACTTACCTTATCTTTCCAGTGATGAGGACGACACAAGCCGGCTGGTCCGGCAACTGAGCCGCATCAACCGGCCGCTGGGCGTCACCTTCCCCCAGATGATCAAGCTCATGGGCCAGTGCCAGCAGGTAACATCACGCCTCCGTGACCAGGTACTAACCAACTGCACTACTTTTTATACATCCGGCTCGAAGGCTCATAACTGGTCCTTCGAACCGGATAAATCAAGCACTTTTATGTTTGTGTTAATATGGTGTGTTAAAGATTTAGGTTAATATTAAAAGACTAAGTGGAAATATTAAGTTTGAAAAGCTATGTTTAATGCACATAGCCTTTCAAACTACACAAAGATTAACTTAAGTATCTAACTTATAGGGCTTCTGCAATGAAAATAAATAGGCATTGTAGAAATGTCCATTTCATATTGTTTTATATATAGGTACATGTACGTGCTTTGTGTTCTGCAGTGTGCCCCTACCGTTCAAAGTGATTTGTACTTGTTTGAAAAAAATACTTAGAGTTTCCAAGTTAGTTCCTCAGACATCCAAACACAGCATTGTGTGAATTTGATAGCATCAGGTGTTACTTATTTTATGATGTTGTGTACAGCCTAGGAGCTCCATTGGTACTTTGAAATCGTGTTTTTTCTAGCTCTATTTAGGTACAAATCATTTTCTGTTAGCAGGCCCTTAAAGTAATTATAAAAACAATTGTTTGCGTAGGATTGTAACACAGGTCAAAATCATGAATACGGTGCACTTGAACAGCTTGCATACGATCTTAGTGTTTGTATTGACAGATAGCCTTCGCAACTTATAGGCATATTATTCCACTGCTAGGCATTCTTTGAATGAAGAGAGGAAGGTCGAAATTATGGGTTACATCTGCTTTGATGCTACTTAATACGGCATATGGTATACTCGTATATTTAAATAGAACTAAAGTGGCTAGTGTCGCCGATGAATGTCTGTAGCATTACCACGAGTTGGCATAGAAACGCCACTATAGAAATGGTAAATAGAAAACTATTGTCATTTTGCTAGTGAATAACATAACTACTATCGTTACGGTATTTCTTGACAACGTCTGTCAAATTAATGACTCATGGGACCGAATTTGTATGGCAATAGATCATAATGACATTCGCTAGCGATTTGATTTCGATAGGTTTTTTACGTATTTTAGTTCTACGAGTCACTACGGATTTTAGTTCTACGAGTAACCACCAGAGGCGCTGTACAATTTTTCATACATTTATTTTACGCAGTCGCTAGCGAGTAATACTTTTGTAAACTCATGGTAGTCTTACTGCAATCAACCTCACATAAGATCAGATTCCCACCTGGGGTCGGCCACAGTCGTCGTCACCCATCAGGAATAATATACCACCTTTAATGGTAATATTATTTGTCTTTTGCGCTTAAAGTATAAGTTTCATTGCAGTAGTTTTCCATGCAAATTATTCCGAAGGAAGTGGCATACATAAGATCACATTTACATGATTGATACACGCGTTTGTCGACTGTGTGAATGAGTTCGTCTTTGATTTAGAATTGCCACATTGGAATCAGTGCCACAGAACAATAAATAAATCGACTTGCAATGGTTGTAGTTTAAAAACTTTAACGCAAAAATGTACTAACTTTCAGTATCAACAAAACAAAACTGTATAAACAAGAGATTCAAAACGGTCTTGTAGTTAAGAATATGACTGTGCGAACAGAGTACAGAATTATAAAATCAAATAAAAGCATAATTTAGGAATTTGTACTTATTTTGAAATCATAGGAAAACTAAAATGTTATTTACCTATGTGCCTATAACCTAGTCGATATTTGTTCATACAGACTACCTAGAGTAGTGTGGGACTATTTAGGTTTCCTCTTAGGTCTTTTGTGGCTGGCAGCCTTATTGTGAGCCTAGGTCGGCAATTGATAGCTTCCTCGACTTTATGACAAGTAAATTCGATGCCACAACGACTCGTGAATCATGGATACTGAGATTATCAGAGTCTGACTGGAAATATTTCCATAATACTGCCAAGACCATTAGGTATATTAAACGTTATCTTTGGTAGTATCGTTTGAATATTATGTAAGTAAAGGCTATAAAAACACTGCCTTACCCAATTTAATAAACATTGGATTCCGGACCTACATTGTATCGCACACGAGTAGCCAATATTGTCTATATCTTACTTAGTATGATAACTATCGTATGTTGATGACAGACCAATTTTCATATTTGTTAGGTAAGCTAAGCTCGTTATTACGCTAAATTCGATTTTATATAAATGCTTGCTTACGTACTACTAAGTAGTTAGTAGATAAGTAGTAAATTAATAAATACATGTAGGGTCGCTTTAATTATTTAAATCAATACCTGAAGTGTTAATTCAAGAAGCCTTATTATGTAATCCTTGAATTTCTTGGCAGTCCTAATTATGAAAAAGTAATATTTGAGTATATACCTACCGACCTAAATCGGTATCCTTACGTGCGTATTTGTTCAAAATTTTAAGAGTTCTACTCACTTTGTCTTAGTGGGGTAGTAAGAAGTCACTAACTTAGAAAGCAAAGTGTTGTTTTACAGTAATAGAGAAAGTCATTTAAATCTATTTGTCGTTGGCGGAACGACGTACTGTAATGTATAGATGAAGACGGTACCAACTTTTTCTACCACATACATAATTAAGTGGAATGTGTAGCTTACAAAATTATATTATAGCTAGTATGTAGTATTTACGAATAATGTTTATCTAAGTTAGACTCGTGTAAAAGTAAATTTTAATGTTTGAACCTTTTTATCACTTTTTAGATAAAAATAATTAAATACTCTCTTTTCTTACTTCACTTATTAACTTAAGTAAGTTCTTATTGTCGAATTTTACAGAAATATGGACATGAGAAAGGCATTAGAAATTAAATTCGCCGATACCTTTGGCATATTAAACGATTTTATCTTATTAACATAAAATTGTCCTCATGTTTACTCGTACAATAAAAAATAAATTCTTGTTAAAAATATTGTTTCAAACGCGCTGGCAACAGTGGTAACTTATTGAGTTGGGGGAATTTTAGAGTGAAATTATTTATTATAGGTACGTGAGGTGGTTGTGTAACCGGGAGCCTCTGTCTTATCTAGTTAAGACAAACTTGCTAACTTTCTTGGCACACTTTCAAAATGGAGTGTGCTTGGCTGTTCGGCCTTCCTCTCTATATTTTTATAATATTTAATAAATAAAAATTAAAGTTTAGGCTATATTATGTAAGAATGAAATACACACGTTTTATAACGTATTATATAATTAATTTTTTAACTACCTTGTTGTGTAAAACGAACAATCTAGATAGGTCTAACACCATGGTTTACGCTAATCAGGTTCGTGGCAGTGTAGTTATTATATACATAATTTTAAGTAAAAAATATTTTTTTAATATATTTCCAAGAAGGTACAAGTAGGTATATCTCTACCTTACCTTAAATAGGTTACTTCACACCCCGTACGAATATTTAATGTAGTTATTTAAAATATGCAAGAAAAATATCATTTAATCATATTACCAAATACCAACTACTAGTACCGTATACATATATAAGTATACGAGTAAATATACCGAACTACCCTCGTTATTTATTAAGGCACACTCATATGCCCTGATGATTTATTTATGACTGCTAATTGTAGCGGTTTCATTTGTAATTGTTTATACATGCGCATATAATAACATTAGTGCAACTCATTGCAGGTGGAGGGCGTGGAGCGCGAGGAGCGGCGGGAGGGCGGCTGGCGGGAGCGCGGCGCGGCGCAGGCGCGGCTGCGGGCGGGCGGCGCCCACGCCGGCCTGCTGGGCGGCAGCCCGCTCTCGCTGCTGCAGGGAATCATTCCCGGTTTGTATTACAGATGTCACATATAGTAATTTTGCCGAATACCGTCAGTTCAGCCACACACTGAGCCAAAATGTCGAAAGTTTCAAATGTATTGGATAGGTATATCAACGGACAAACAAATAATTGGGATGAATATCGAAGATTAAAAAAAATTGGTATAATTAATTATAGCGTGTTGGAGGTGATATTTTCGTAGGTGTTTCAATGACATTTTGAAATACATATAACCGTTTTCTATAAAATATAATGTGTTTACATTACAACAAGTACCTATACTTTAATACTATAACACTTGATGATTTCAAATTTAATCAAATTTTTTTCACAGGTACAAAATGGTGTGGTACTGGTGACATAGCAGCAGACTACCACGACCTCGGCGCCGACCGGTCGCTGGACCGCTGCTGCCGCACGCATGATCTCTGTCCGACGAAAGTTAGGGCCTTCACGCGAAGATACAATCTCACAAACAATTCTCTCTACAGCAAGTCGCATTGCAAATGCGACGACATGCTGTTTGACTGTCTCAAGGCCACAAATACCTCCGCTTCACACCTCATGGGTCATATTTATTTTAATTTGGTGCAGGTTCCATGCTTAGAAGATCAACCTTCAGGCAGGCAGTTTAGGGATGCTAAACCGGGCTTCTAGCGACATCTTGTGATGAGTAGCTGAATTATTCACATTTGTAACAGCGCCATCTAGTTAGATCGCACAGAAAAATAAATTGTATGCTGTAAATTAATTGCATTTAGGTTTATGATTTTATGACTTATGTAGCTATGTGACGGGATAAGTGTAAATAATTTTATAGTTACAAATATTTTAATAAATTAAAATTAGATGTAAAACCTGTGATATGTCTGTGCCTTGAGATGTCCTAATTTAAATATGTATTACTATATATTTAGACGATGGCGCTGAATAACAAATGATCATAAAAAGATTAGTCAAATGTAATTTACACTAAGATAATTATTTATTGATCTGATTTAAGTTTTTATTACGTACATTTAAATACAAATTAAATTTGTATTTTCTACATAATTTGACTCACGGACGTTTAAATCCGTAATTACAATACATTCTAACTCCAATAAAAATCGCAGATCGCAGTCCACATTGCCATCTGTGCAGTAATTCGTGTACTTGGTTGTTAAATAATTATACCAAATAAATCTATTTATTTTAATAAAAAGGTGATTTTGATAATTACTGACTTTTATTTTCCTATGATTGACCGAGGGTCAAGGTCTGAGCTTTTGTATGCTGGAATTAGTATGTGTTATCTCCACGACACAAAAAACGATAATAGGTTCATGGTAAAATACATGCTTAACATACTGCATTAATAATGAAATATGCAAATATCGAAAATTCAAATAATATTTTACAGTATATTCGATTAGTAAAAAAGAACATAAATTATATTTTAATTAAATGTAATAACTATTTACAATACGTTAGTAGTGGATTACCAAGTAAGCAAGTATAGTCCCCGCCAAACTGCTAGTCTGTTCTAAAGTTGTTACGAGCAGGTGTAATCGATTCATTTCTATATTCAGACCGGACTATCAGCTTTGCGCGGACTATAATGGAAGCACAAAAAAACTATGTGAAATAGTGTATGTTTCAAACATTAATTAAAGATAACAGATCACTTTATGCAAAGAGTATAGTAACCTGCTTCATGTCTTAAATACGGCACGGTGCGTGCAAAATAAATACAAAGGCCATAATCTATGTATAAGGCACTGATATATAAATAAATATTAATCACTGATATTTCAATAAGTAGGTATGGACCCAGTAAAATTAAATTTCTTTGCGGCAACCGTACGCTCGTGTGTGTGTATAGTCCACGTAAAACTACTAGTCCGCTCTGAATATAGAAATATGGCGTCGCCATAGCAAATTGTATGACTACACCTGCTCGCAACAACTTCAGAGCGGAATAGCGGTTAGGCGCGGACAATATATAGGTTTGCGATATAAACAGTTTTCGACCAAGTCAAATGATTGTAGATGTATGCAGTTTGTTGCAAGCAAGAGCAAGATGGGACTATATACCCACCGGTCTCTCATATGCCGCGTATGCGTTTATTTTGTTGCAAACGCTAAGTGTGCGATCGCGGCAATTGATATAATTTAGTACAAAAACCAAGTCAAACACTTGTCCACGCATTTGCGGATGTAGCATTAAAAATAATGTAGACAAAAACCTAGCATCCAATGTTCGTGACATATATCCACTACATTTAATCTGTGTGGTTTGTCAATATGATATAAATTATTTTGTTATCTGTGCTGTCAATTAGACGTCTGAAAACGTGAAAACGTCAACTAATCTTCGTTGTGCCTTCGAAATTTGTTCAATTGCTTGTTTTATTATGAGTCAACAGTAAAATTACCAAAATCATGATAAAAAGTGTGTAAATGCAGTTATAGTAACAGTGTGATCACATTAGATTGAGGTTGCGATGGAGGAGGCATCCACGATGTCAAACGAAGCGGCCGTCAGTAAAGGTGTGTTGTTGCGCTGGTGTTCGTTTTGATGTAACGCCTGCAGGAAGTTGAGAAGTGTTTCTGTTTCAAGTGGAGGGCGGGCGCGAGGGCGGCGGCTCGCCCGAGCGCGCGCGCCGCGACCTGGAGTCGGAGTTTAACGCGCAGAGAGCCAAAATGAAAGAGCTATTTTTACAGAAGGAAGGTTCGTAAATGTTCAGCGGACGTAGGCTCGGGCCGGCTGGTTTGTGTCGTGACCATCATGCGCTAGGAGGCTGCTCATTACTGCTAGTGGAATGTTTCACTAACTCAGTCTAGGAAATTGAGCAATGAGGAAATGTTTCTTGATGATTGAATGATGTCTTATTGGAATTTTAGTGTCAGTTGAATGTGTCCAATTTCTTAGTTGCTCAATTCTCTTATACTATTTTGGGAATGGAGTTCAAAAGAAGTAAATTAATCACTGATTCTGACTGACTGAATTCTAACTTGTTTCATGTTTAGTAATTTTGGTATGTGCATGCTTAAGATAACTGAAGAAATAGGTCTTTAACTGCTATAATGTAGTGGTTGTGGTGATGACATATAATATAATAACAATAATTAATTAACTATTTCAATAAATTAATAAAGGTAGCAGATATGTGCAGTTTTGATACAGTTAACGACGACCCGCATGGCGGAGCGGCCACCATACCGGTCTGACGCGCAAAGGGTCCCGGGTTCGATCCCCGGCCAGACAGATGTCTAAATGATGAATTTAGATTTCTGTTTCCGGGTCTGGGTGTGTGTGTGTTTGTCTATGTGTGTGTCCATGGCACCCACGACACAGGGAATCCTAGTGTGGGGCTGTGAGTGTAGAAAGCGTTTAACTACTATATGACACTGCTGGTGCCAAAACAGATGTTTTAAACAGCTTGTTTGTAGATATATTCTCATTGGTAGGGTTAACTACTTTTTCTTTATATAAATAATCAGTTTTGTATAGTGAAGATACTTTAAATTTGTCGCAATTTTACATTTTTTAAATATTTAGTCATATTCAACATTTAGTTTTATGTATAGTTGAGTTGGTGAGCAATTTTTTATCAATCTTGCACATATTTTTTCCATTGATAATAACAGTTGTACTGATTCAGCTAGAAATTGCATACAACTTGTAGGCTGTTTGGTTTTCATAGAAATAAGTTTGCCGCATTTACCAAAATAACAGATGTGTAAATGTGTTTTTGATTGCATGTTTTAGGACATACGGCAAATTTCTGTACATAGTGTATTTTACTTATCATTTATAGCATTTAAATGAATTTGCTATTGTTATATAATACTAATAATATTAACTGATTGATTTGAAGAGTTTTGTCCATACTTTATGTATAGAATTGGGTTGCAAATGGTTGGCTTCAACAAGAGGAATATGAATTATGGAGAAAAAAATCCTTTTACCACATTCCTTATTCCCCTTGTCATACTTGTGTGCTTGGATTTCTGGTGTGGGCTTATATCAAATAGGATTATAACCATATGCTGATCTAAAGCTACTTTTAATACTTTTTATGTAATAAAAGTAATGAAGTGCCAAGTAGCCACTGCCACTCATAAGCATCTGTAACCAACCCCGCATAGAATATGGGATGTAAAATTGATCACAGCTGCAATGCTTCCTCTGAGGAGACAAGATGGAATTCATCCAAAATGAATGTGTCATTGAATACCCATGAAGACTAAATGAATAACAACATCCCTAAACTGATTCTATAAGGCAGAAATAGGTATTTGATGAGACAAATATCAAACAATCTACCGTCTTCAAAAATGACTTTTATCATTAATCATGGTGGCAATATCAGTATGATCCAATAATAAAGCACTATGCAAGATACCTATTTTAACAGTTTTATTCAAGTAAGTTATTACTTCAACAGAGGACATGCGCCGCATGGTGCTAGAGCAAGAGCAGCTGCAGTCAGAGGTGGCGGGACTTCGCGCCGAGCTGCAGCAGCTGCAGACCCTCAGTGAGAACCAGAAGTCAGAGATACAGAGCTTGCAGCTATTAGTTAGTGGTATGTAATAGCATATGGTAACACCACACATTACTGTGACACAAACTTCAAAAGGTTGTATGCATCTATAGTCTATTTTTACAAAGAGCTGTACACTGACATTGCTTGTGTAAAGTGGATTATATATTACAAAACACAGCCAATGTTATATTATGTGGTTGTATAAAATATAATATGATTACAGGGAAGAAATGTTGATTGAAGTTATATATGAATATTACTCCTCACTCCCAATCAGTATTGCTTATAACAACATAGAATTAGCATTGTTATTAATTTAAAAAAAAGAATAAATATCTCATTATGACTGGCCCATTAATTAATTTAAAATATTGGCTTCATTATAATATTTATACCGTACCATAGATAGTACCAAATCTGTATTGAATGTTGATAACTGTTTCCATAATTAACACTGTTGATAAGCTGTATGCAAAACGAAATGTTTGCAGTAATGTGTATACCATTCCATGGGTTATTTGTATTTTTCACATATTATTCTTCATCATAATGTTACAATTATGTTTGTGGGGAACAAAAGGTGTGTACATAATTTGTTTATGCATAAGAATTGTATTGTTCAGTTTCTTTGTTATTGTACGCTCCAAGGTTAAATTTAATAGCTGAAGCCTTGTGTTACTTGCGAGATTCGCAAAGAGGCACAAATCCTAATGATGAGGTTGTTCGCCCTGTACCACCATGTCCGTGCGCATGGTTTTTTTATTTTAACACAGGACCCTAAAATATTTTTTTTATATAAAATTAATATTTTTTCAATGTCACTTTTAATTCCCATTTTAATAAAATCCTATACAGATAGAAAAGAAAACTTTTCAAATATTAAAGGCTATCTACATATATTTAAGACAGGGACTATGGGTTTTATAAGTATTGGGTATATAACTTACAGAAACGGTAGAGGCGTCGTCGTCGGGCTCCGAGGAGGTGCGGCGGCTGCTCGCCAAGAATCTGGAGCTGGAGCAGCAGCTCGCACAGCTCAAACAGCAGCAACAGGTACCGGTTGGTTTGGAACATTTATTATAGTTACGACAGTGATGTAGCATGCATTCTTGCAGCTCGGGGTGGAAGTTGATTTTGTCTCCCCTGTTAAAAATGATTGGTGAAAAAATTAACATTAGGAACAAAAAAGTCTCTGAAATGTGTACACGGAAACTAACCTCTAACTAGCCTCTGCGATATTTGTTACCCAAAAAAATAACATGTCATATGCAAAACATGTGAACATCACAAGACGATATATTATTATTTTTCTGTTGTGTAAGTTTAAAAAAAAAATGCAAATCCAACCAATTACATCCTACAAGATAACTGAATTTAGGTAGGAAATTCGCATCAAATTAAAAAAAAGTTTAGTTACCTATTTAGCACTTGCCATATTACAGGTGTTCGTTATCACTACATGCTTCTTGTAACTATCTTACGTGTTAAATAGTCACGTAAAAGTTAATCTACTAAAGTCCTTATCTACGTAGGCAGAAACACACTAGGCAAAGTAACTTTTTGGTTTTATTTTGAATGTTTGTATACATTTTAGACCATTCATTGAAAAATATTTGTAACAAAAATCTTTACCATAGGGATGTTTTTAAATTACACAAAAAGAAGGTATATATTTACTATAATTTACAGAGTCTTATAGTTTTTTTACATGCTAAATAATTTACATGGTTTTCAATAAGTAGTAGTAATAGTAAATTTATATACTGATAAATAAACAAAAAACCCACTGGTTTGACTAACTTAAAGGAGAATGCCCATTCTTGGTACTGATTTTTCTCATGCATCAAAATGAAAGTAATATTAAAATTATTTTTTGATTTTTTTACATAATTTGTCGATCAGAATAGTTTCTTTGAACAGGGGATTACATTTAAGATAAAATAAGACGAAATGTTGATTGTTGTTCTTAAAAATTAAAAAGGGGGTATTTTATACTCGGAATTCAATAAGATCTATTAGTGTTTTGACTAATGATTTTTCTCATGCGTCAAAATGAAAGTAATATTAAAATTATTTTTTGATTTTTTTATATAGTTTGTCGATCAGAATAGTTTCTTTGAACAGGGGATTCCATTTCAGATAAAATAAGACGAAATGTTGATTGTTGTTCTTAAAAATTAAAATGGCGGTATTTTATACTCGGAATTCATTATTTTAGGTTTTTAGGATTATTTTAGGTTTTTTTACCTATAACCTTTAAAATTAAATGGAATATGTTAATCGAACTACATTATAGGTACCTACTATCAGTTAAAACCGACCATCAATCTATCGTCGGATATTTTCGATTTTGAGATTATGTAACATTTCCGTAACTAACTTCAGAACCCTGGTGCTGATCTAAAAAATAATTATTGATCTAAAAAATAAATATTGGATCTAAAAAATAAACACTACCATGTTTGGTTAATTATACATCGTCCACAAAAAGTTTCAATTTGATACAACTCTAGACGGCGGTCCATACTTTCATGGACATTGTCCTTTGAATATTGTAAATAAAATAATATATAATCTTATATCAGTTCGAAATGTTATAACAATTTACTGTAATGAATATGTGGATTTACCCAAAACATGGCCATGGTGTTTTTATAAAGAGAGATGTGTCACATAATTTTCGTGTGGACAGCCTTAAGTTATCGCGGACAGGAACTAATTAACATAACACCGTGGCGTCGCGTGCATTTGTCACGGACACACTCCTTACTGTTAGGACGTACACGGTAGAACCAAGTACACACGTTACTCAATAATTGTAATTAAACTAAACTGATTTTATTTATACTGCCGTTATATTTACCATAATACGTATCTGGTTACTATTTTTATGCTTTTAATGTTATTGTAAGATCACAATCTTATCTGTTACAAAAAATGTAGTAAACGAGAATCTATTCTTTTTCCATGAAAGTACCTATTCAAATCGCCAATATTGTATAAAAAATACTTAACGTACGGTCGTAATAAATTAAAGGAATTTAAAACAAAAAATATAATCAGAAAAAATCATAAAAACACTCTTAAACATTGTCTAAGTAAGTGTAAGTTGTCTCGTGGTGGATGAGTGGTGGTAGCGTAGTGTGTATAATGCGTGGCGCGTGGCGGCTGCAGGAGCTGTCGCTGGCGCCGGCCGCGTTCGTGCGGCAGCTGGCGCGCAAGCTCGGCGCAGACTCGGAGGCCGAACAGCCCGCCAAGAAGGTTCACACACTTTTACTTATTTATTTAATTCATTTAGTTTGTATAGCACGCGCCAAACTTTTAGTCCGCTCTGAAGTTGTTGCGCACAGGTACCCGTGGGCAAGAGCGGGCATCTGAAGGTTCCGGGGGGAGGGGTCCCGCGCTGTCTTCGTCCCGCTAATATCTGCAATTTGATATAGCGACGTGACTTTCTATAAAATCGGAGCGGACTAGCAGTTCGGCGCGGACTATACACGAGTAGTTGGTGGTATTATTTTTTTTTTAATTTCTTTAATTTTTTATTATTCTTACTATCAATACTCACTTTATATGTCAGCACAGTAGCATGACCGATACGCTAATGTTACATATTGATAAAATATGGTCCATTATAAACTTTATGAATCTTAAAAAACTATGGATATTAACTTGAAAGTTTGCTATCTGCTGCCTACGTATTTTTATCTCACACTATAGATTAAAACATATTCAAATACTACTGCTATAAGGTAAGAAGAACATACATTATTTGTCTTACTTTACTTACTATGTACTGATATACAGAATACCGATGATGGCGAGCTCCTACGATCTATTATCCAGCCGTTGGAAATGGAAATATCAGCGTTAAAGAACAAATTACGAGAAACGGACGCACAGTTGCAGGAGGCGGTAAGACTATAATATTTTGTGATATACATTTGTTAATATTGCTATATGTATAAACGATTAATTTTAAAGTGTTTCTGATGTGATTCACAGAAAGCAAACGCATCGGGATCTAGTGGCGACAGCAAAACAGAAACAGGTAAACAGTTCATTTAACTATACAATTATTTTATATAATAATTTAATAACATGATAGTCATACAAGTACTCGGCAGTTTTATAGTGTGTACATACATGGGGTCAATGGGTGCAATTATAATTATTGATAAATTATCATTCATATGATATAATTAATTCACTAATAGCATTGTATAATTAAATTCTGTAATATCTTTAATGGCTTAGATTAGGTTTGATTGTAACTTAATAATCATCAAATCAAATGTATATTATATATCACTTTCTTAAATATTTCGATGTTATAGTGAAATATATTTTAAATTAATATTTTTTTAAATATCTTAAAGTTGTATCTTTTATTTATTTATTGTAATTTATGAAGGGATTTTTTCGCTGAATCATCCCATACAAACGCAATATAACATACTACTTTCTTCACAAATAATTAATAAATTAAATTATTAAAACTTCTATATGAGTAGAGGTGTATGTGAATATGATAATACGTGTGTGTTTGTGTGGTGTAGCCGCGGAGAGCGGTCGCGCGTGCGACATGTGCGCGAACTACGAGCGGCAGCTGGTGGGCGAGCAGGCGCGCGGCGACGCCGCCAGGGACAAGGCCGCCAGGCTCGACCTCGCGCTCAGAATGGTTCGTGGTTCACAGTTGTTAAGGGATACGTGTAGTTATTATGGCAATATTGTAAAATTGTAAATTATAATATGTTATTTAAAATGGGTCACAGATTTATATCTTTTTTATTGATTTTTTATATGTCTAATCGTTGAGGTTTTAGTTAAAATATTTTAACATACATATTCAGCAATTGAAGTTTAGTTCAGTTTTAATTGATGATGTTTTTCATTATAGTAATGCATACTATTTAGAATTGGTCACATATATTGATAAATTTAAATTAATTTGACAGGTTATTTTCTACACTTTAAACACTTATTATTTATCTTTAATAATAATAATTAAAAACATATATTTTTATTAAAGACCAAGGTGCTTACCATAATTACGTTTTACATTTTGTTCGTTTCGTTTCATATAATTAATTCGGTTTTCATAAAATGCAAATAAATTATATCACGCGTCTCAAGTAAATCATAACGTGTGACGTCATGCATCGCGACGACTAACGGTTACGTGACCCCAGGCGACGGAGCAGCTGGACGGCGTGCAGACGGTGCACGACGAGACGGTGCGCGCGTGGCAGGCGGAGCGCGGCGCGAGCGCGGCGCGCCTGGCCGAGCTGGCCGCGCAGCTGGCCGCCGCGCGCGACGACCTCAACGCCCGCGCCGCCGCCGCGCAGCAGGCCGAGCAGCGCGCGCTGCTCACCGTCACCACGCTCACCGTCGACAGGGAGACGCTGCAGAAGAAACTTGACAGGTAACGCTGCGGACGTCGAGAGTGATGCATTACACGTTACGAATACTCCCAGGCGCTTTGTAGTTCCTATTCGAAGGATATCTAATATTTCAATTTATTTGGCGAACTAAAAGCAAATTAAATATTATGGATGAATATTTATCAGTTCAACTCAAAAGTAACAAAGAAAGAACACCCTTCTTACCTTCTTCACCTTAAAAAATACTAAATTATCGTACCTTAATAACAGGGTTTGCATTCGTTACATCACGACTACTCCGACACGCATGTGCATTCACAACTTTACCTACCAGGGCTATTCGATTCATCAATTTATTTTAATTAATTTTCTACTCTATAAAATTTAAACCCTCAAGTTGTAAAAGTTGTCATATAACTTAAAAAAAACGTAATATTTTATATTTACAGTTTAGAACAAGACAATGCATATTTAATCGGTGAATATCTCAAGAAAGCGGCGGACATGCAGAATGAAATTATCAATTTACCGGATAATGTTGAAGTAAGGTTTTTAACTATTAAAATATTTTAAAATATCAATTCATTTTATATTTCAAACATACAAAGTGAACAAACAAATTTGTTCTCATATCTTAATTGAAATAAATATATAAAAACTCATTAATATAATGGAGCAGTCATTATGAAATTTAGGTAAGTAGATAAAACCGACTAGTAGGATTTTTAAAGAAGACACAATTGAAAATACATCCATGTACGTAACATGATGGTGTGTGGTGTGTCGTGCAGGAGCTGCAGGTGCAGGCGCTGCAGCTGCGCGAGGCGCTGATCGCGGCGCGGCTGGGCGGCGAGCGCGCGGCCGCGGCCGAGCGGGACGTGCGCGCCCAGCTGCAAGCGCACGCCGCGCTGCTGCTGCGCAAGGACGCCGCGCTGGCCGCCGCGCGCGCCGACCTCGCCCGGCAGAGGTACGTGCCCGGCATCTCCGCCGCAGCCGCACGCGCACGCCGCGCTGCTGCTGCGCAAGGACGCCGCGCTGGCCGCTGCGCGCGCGGTGGTTAACTCTGGAGACTCATTCTATTATAACGCAATTCCAAGAAATGCGTTAAAATTTACTCTACAATTGTTACGTATCCACGTGAACTTAAAAATTCAAGTTTATTTATTTCAAAGAAGTAATTACAATATTTCATTTCTTGTACTCATATTGAACCAATAAAATATAAATTTGAGTTTAAATACCTATGTGTTCCTGTGTATCTGTAAGTCTGTAAATCTGAATAGTGAACATTTTCATAAGTTGGTTTCGGTTTCTTAAAAAATAATGCTTTTATTATTAATTGCAGCGAAGACTTGGACAGGCTACAGACTGAACACGAGCAAATGAAGGAACTAGCTGACAAGTTGCGACACTCCAATGACATGATCGAGCAGCTACTCGAAGATAAGGTATGTCACATCCATATATGATATTCTATACCAAGAAAAAGATCAGCTTCATTAGAGTTATTGTATTGGTGGTAACGGTAAAAAATATAAAAACTATAATTAAGGTATATCATAACCAAATTGACATGCTAAATTTTGTGTTCATAATTACATATTTACATAACATAGGGTTTGTTTACGTCACTTGTACTTTGTTCTATTACGAGAAATAAGATTGTGATTTTTGAATAAGAACATTAAATTAAATTTCAATATCATTGTGTATGGTACAGAAACGGCTACAGACGGAGGTGGCGGAGGTGCGGTCGCGCGTGCTGGTGCTGCAGCAGGAGCTCGACAACAGCGAGAAGGTGCAGCAGGACTTCGTGCGCCTCTCGCAGTCGCTGCAGGTACTACTCAAAACACATTTGAAAGTGGTAGAAGGTGGTGGTTTTTTTATTATTTACCTATTTCTGCCTCATAACAGCAGTATTAAGTGCTGTTGTGTTCTAAGGGTGTGTAAGGGAAACATATTTTTTCAAGGCGTTCCAACTTAGTCCTGAGGAGTAGCGACGCATCTGTGGCCGTCCTCAGGTAGGAATATCTAATCCTACCTGGGGTTGATTACAGATATCCATGCGAGGCAGTAGCCACTTACCATCAGGTGGACTGCTCGTCTGCTACTCCTATATTGTAAAAAATATATATATAAGGGTGAATTTTTCAAATTTTCAAAATTTCATCCCTATAAGCAAAACTATCAGTAGTGGAATAATATAGAGGGTGCATTTTTCGCTAATCCTTATAGTTTCGGATTATGCTCTGAAGGCCTATTTGAAAAAGTCACCCTGTATAACGCTATGTTACTATCTAGTTTTATAACGTCATCATATACACTCCTATTCATTAAAAATATTTAATGTGTATCAATACACTCTTTTTATTAGACAGATAGCTCTTTCCGGCTAAGAAAGGGGTTTTAAGGAAGTCAACAAGAATTCATTCTTAATATAAGTATATTTCTATTTCATATGACCACATTATTTAAATCATTATGTATGTTCAGGTACAACTGCAGCGGATACGTGAAGCAGACACGGAGGTGCGGTGGCAGCACGACGAGGACGTCAACGAATGCCCCACGTGTCACGTGCCGCTGCAGAATAGCAAGAAAAAGGTATGACTTCAGTACAATTTATGATTGTCAACAGCATAATGCATGTATCTTTTGTATTAACGCTCTGTCGTGCTTAAATTACGCGTTCTGTGTGGTCGGACCTCCATAATCAGGGAGAGTTAGGGATACATACTTTTTTTGAGGCGTACCAGCTTAGTCCTCAGGGGTAGCGGCACATTTTTGAGCGACCACAGGTAGGAATATTTAATCTTACCTGGGGTCGATTACAGATGTCCATGGGTGGCAGGAGCCACTTACAATCAAGTGGACTGCATGCTCGTCTGCTACTCCCATATGAGGCTGTTAGAACCAGAGTAGTCTAACTACAAAAAACATGATTGTGTGTTGCAGGTGCACTGCCGGCACTGCGGGCGCATCTTCTGCGCGGCGTGCGTGTCGCACGGCGTGCCGAGCGGGCCGCGCGGCGCGCCCGCGCGCGTGTGCTCCGTGTGCCGCACGCTGCTGCAGCCGCACACCGCGCCCTACTTCAGCACCGCGCCGCCGCACTCGCCCGACTAAACCCCACCCCGACCCCGCACACCCCGCTCCCACGACACTCTCGCTATCATGCTATTGTACAAAAAGTTATAATACGTCCTGAAAGTCCTGTGCTACGATTGACCGGGGTCAGCCCTTTATCGAGGGATAAGAATATAAATAATATTATTGGGAAGCATAATCTAAAGTAATAAAGAAATTCGTAAGTCATAACAATTTTACAACAGGTTTTTGTAAAACGAACATGGATATCACGTGACTGACATCACGAGTGTGATGTCAGTCACGTGATATCCATGTTCGATTTTAACATCAAATAGCAAAAAGACCTCATACCTCGGTGAAAGGACGGCAAACTAATGAAAAATAAATGAAAACAAATGCCATCACGCGCCAACCAATATCAATTAAAAGATGCCGCCCTTTAAAGTCCAAATAAATGCGAGATTGAAGCCAATTTAAAGTGCTATTATTGTATGATGTAACTTAGCTACGATAGTATAAAGAACGCTTTGTTAATTTAAAATAAAAATATAAATTTTATTTCGCCAAAAACATACTTCCCAAATGTGTATTAAATAACGTGTAAAAAGTAATAAAATTCAGTGTTCATCATATGATCAGAAATGATGCCCATCAGTTTAATATATTGTAAATCTTGTAACATAACATTTAATCTATCACTACATCATCAGTTTTAGATCTTGCTATTAATCGCGCCTATTATTTTTTTCAGTTAAAACAGAAAATCTGCGTACCATACGTATTTGTATTTGATAGAATTTTAATTTTTCATATCACAAAGACCATATTTTAATGCCTATTGGGTGCTGTAACGATCAGAAAGTGATATGTTTATTAGATAAATCCATATTCAGATGCGAGTGTAATATAAGAGCAAGTAATTAGTGTTATTAGAGTTGTTATTTAATTTTATTGTAAATGGAGAAAGACGGATGCTGCTAGGATGAGCTCGTAACACCAATCCCTGTGATTATACAAAATCTTATGTCTTAACAAAAACTCATCCCTGCAGTGAGCGTCGTGGTGATTGTAAATATGTGAACAAAAATAGTTTTTGTTAATCTAGTATCTTATGTAGATAGTACGAATTTTAATAAGTCGGTAACTGGATGATGATGAGGTGTAATGATAGCATCGCAACACAAACACCAGTATTTCTTGTGATGGAAGAAGGGCCACGCAACCACTTGATGTTAAGTGTCGCCCTGTCGCCCGTAGTCGGTTACGACCTCAGACAGGACATGTAGATCTTAAGACTATCACAAATACATTGATGTGAAACGAAAAGGTGGAACAATATACCTGAACGACATCGCTGCTACTATAAGCTAGAAATAGATGTGACAGTGATGTTGTCGCCTGGAACCAGATCCGCAGTTGGACGGTATAGATTATTTATATATATTTACCAGCGTGCCACTCGAACTTTATGTACGATAAATCTATATTATATGGTCTCATGTTGTAATGAAAATTTGACCCATCATTTAAGTTTTTATGAGCTTCCAGTGTGTTGACGCTGTTTTGTTGGTATATTTTAATAGTTATTAATTTAAACTTAATTAATGTGTGCAATCTATTGATTTATAAAAATCAATTTATTATTATTTTATCCAGAATGGCAACAAGTTCTTCGTAATATATAACATGCAAAAAGTAAGAATAAATGCATTTATTTCAATTGTACAAATTAATGAATAGACATTTTCAACATCATAATAAACTGAAATCTAGTTGAATGCGTATACTTTGGTATTCAGATATTTTTATGTAAACGATAATAATACAAAACTAAGTGGTTATAGCCGCCTATGGATATTGTGTAATACGTATCGTCTACGTTGTTGATATTTTACGTATGTACCATTGCAGATATTAATTTACATATTTAGCCATATTGGTTTCTCTTCAAGTTTTGATATTTAAATATGGACCAAACAAAATTTAACCATTGAAATATATATGCCTATATATTAAGATTTGTCTCAATCGAGAATATTGGAATTGTTAACTGACCACATGTGGTCGAGTGATAATAATGATTTACTGATAACATTGGCGCTTACCTGTTATACATAGAATAGTTTATCCGTATTGTAATATAGATTATATTTTATTGTAAATAAAGAGGTCGATATAAAATATTTTGTTTACTTTTAATTTTTGTAATGAAAATAGTTACTGATTTAAGGAACAGTAAATAATCAAACTTGTTATATAAGAAAATATTTTTTTAAAACCGAATGTATATTTTCCAAGTATACTACTTGCTAAACGTACTTCTACAAAACCATTTATTACTATATATTAAATACATCATGGCTGAGTGATGATTGTTTCAGTCTGAACATATATTCGAGGAGAAAAATAAAAAAACGATATTAATCCATAGACATTGTTATAACTTAACACTTAGAAAACATTTTAAAATGTAAATAATGGGAATCTGAATATAATAATGAAGGCACCGTCTAGTCGTGGTAGCTCTCCAGGCTGAGCGTGATGACGTCGCTCACGAGGCAGTCGGCCGGCTGGAAATGGGAAAGTTACAAATATTACTGTACAAATTACAAGCTTTTGTGGGTGAGAGGCATTAATAACCTACAATTTAAAATAATTGGCCAAGTGCAAGGTGAACATGGAGGATTCCGTACCTCAAATCTTTTTTATTTTTAGTATTTACTATAGCGACACTTTTACACATACTCTGTAAAAATTTCAATAGTCTATTTAATACGATTCAGAAGATAGAGCCCTGTGACAGACGGACAGACAGTGGAGGCTTAGTAATAGGGTTCCGATTTTATCCTTTGGAATACAGAACCATAAAAAGTGAATACGCCCGCAATATGCTCACTGATTGTTAAATTAATTAGCATGGTAAAAATTGGATAAAAATACCTCTGAGCAGATGCCGATGAGCGCATCGGCGCATCCGTAGAACTCCTCCTTGAGCGAGATGACGATGGTCTGGAGACTGCCCTTCTTGGAGCGGATGTACGAGGCCACCTTGCCGATGTTGGTGTTGTCCAGCGCCGCGTCGATCTCGTCCAGCAAGAAGAACGGCGCCGGCTGGTAGCTACGAATTATGGTATTAAAATGTAAAACATCAACCCATCAATGATAGAGCTACCAACCAGCATTAAAAAAATCATGGAATACATAGTTTTATAACATAGCAGACAAGCATGCAGTCCACCTGATGGTAAACGGCTACTGCCGCCCATGTACATCTGTGATCAACCCCAGATAGGATTAGATATTCCTACGTGAGGTCGACCACAGATGCGCCGCTATACCTGAGGACTAAGCTGCAACACCCCGGATAGTATGCCCACTGCTGGTATAAGGTAGAAATAAGGGTGGCGGTGAAGCCGCCGAAATCGAATCACAAAGGGGTCTGTCTACCATTTTCAAAATATGTTTAAATAATATTTTACTACATACTAAGTGACCTTACTACATACCTGTGAATGGCGAATAGTAGAGCGAGCGCGGCCACGGTCTTCTCTCCACCGGAGAGGTTGGACATGGGCTGGAAGCGCTTGCCGGGCGCCACGCAGTTGTAGTTGATGCCGTCCAGGTACGGCTCCTCGGGGTTCTCAGGCCCGAGGAACGCCTGCGCCGACTGGTTCATGGCCAGTGCCTGCAAACACACGGAGAATAAAGTACAACAGAATGTTTTACTAACTGTGTTTAGATGAAAAGTAAAATATAGATAACAGTTCAGACTAACTGAAGACGCATTTGTTTATTCGTGTGAAGTTAGTATTCTCATGCCACTATTAATTAGTCTTGTAACATTCATTGATGGCTGCCATACAGCTTATACGCTAAGAAATGTATATAAATGACGAGATTGAAATAGTATCCTCAAGTTACAAGTGTAAAGTGTATCAATTACTTACCTTATAAATAGCGTCAATTTCGTTGGCCACGTGTTCGAAGCAGTCTATGAACTTGTCGTGACGCTCCTTTTTCACCTGCGGAACATATATTGAATTACTGAATCACGTTTTTTGCTTTACAAAACACATTAAAATTAATTTTATTACGACAATAAATATACCTTTTCAAAAGCTAATTTTGCTTTGTGTGCCCGCTTACGCGCCGCGACGAAGGCTTCGTTAGTTGCATTCACCTTCTCTCTTACTTCATTTAATTTTTGCATTGCCTGAAACATGAACATAATATGTAATATCACGCTATTTCCACGCTACATACGCTCACGGATCGCACACCACGAAAAACTTACGAGTTTCTCACGGGTTTATGTGGGTGGGTAGGACGCGCGTGGCGTGACATAAAAAGGATAGAAGAAGCTCCTAAGTTACTGTGTCAAAGATCATTCCATCTTAGAGTTGTAATTTTCTATTGCAACATGAAACATAAGCGGGAAGCGTACCCGCATGTTGGGCGCCTGTATCTTGTCGACGGTGTTCTGCAGCGAGTTGATGGCCTTCTGCAGCTTGTCTGCCTTGCGCTTGATCTCGTCCGCCTCCTCCAGCTCCTTCAGCGCCTCCGGCAGCCGCCGGTAGTCCACGCGGATCCTGCACACAACACGTATCTTATACACTCACCAAGTGTATGCCATAATGTAACGTGATGGGAACACGTGCGTTAAGGTGGCCTAAAAGAGTCTCTTGTTACTCAAGATAAATATGACGATGTTAACATTCTTAAGCCAAAGGTTACTACAACCACAATACACCGATAATTAATGAACACTTGTAGTCGCAGCTATCAAGTGCAAAATGAGTTACAGTTTGGTGAAACAAAACTTACCTGGACTCTCGCTGATACTGTTGCGTGGTGGACATCGAGGAGGGCTCTGATTCGCCCTCCGCTGTGTCGTCCAGGTTGCCCTCCAGCAGTGGAATTATAATGTCGTCAATCTATATACAAATTGATAATTAATATAATTATGGATACGTCATATGTATGGAAAATCGTTAATTGGTATTATTTGTAAAGTTAATACGGTATTCGGGTCACAAAATACTGAATCAGAGTACTGTTATAAGTAAAAGACATATTTTTCTCTTAATTTTTAGAATTTTTATCAATAGTGTATTAAGGTTACAGGGTGTAATAACCTTGCACTGGCGGAGGATGTTGTGTCGGTCGGAGCGGCGGCTCTCGATGCGCGCCTCGATGCTGGCGATCTGCTTCTGCACCGACTGGATGTCCTTCGTGATGTTCGCCACTTCCTTACGTGCCTGCAGGGAGTTTAGAAAACTTCATTATTCTCTACTTTCAATGATAAAAAGGGCACCAGAACATTCAAAGTAGATTTCTTAATTTTTTTTTAACATCAGTGACCTACCATTACTACACAAGGTGTTCCTTTATAGAAAAGAAGCGACAAAAGAAGCTCCATATTTAAAGAAAAAAACATTTCGTGTAAAATGACAAATCAACATATGGATGCTGTATTGAGTTTTAATATTTAAAATTATATTGTTTTTCGCATCAAATTAAATAATGAAGAAGTAAAAAAAGGTTGACTAAGTATAGTAATGCACGTTATAAATATAAAATGTATATGTATGTGTACATTGTAATTATTTTTTTATAATATAGGAGTAGCAGACGAGCATGCTGATGGTAAGTGGCTACTGCCGCCCATGGACATCTATAATCAACCCCACATAGGAATATCTCCTACCTGAGGTCGGCTACGATGCGCCGCTAACCCTGAGGACTAAACTGGAATGAAAAGTATGTCTCCCTTACCACACCCTTCATACCAGAACGCAGCAGCGCGTAACACTGCTGTTATGAGACAGAAATAGATATGGCGGTGGTGTCGCCGGAGTCGAACCACAAAGGGTTCTACCGTCTTAAAAAAGTATAGAACGTTTTTTTCGTTTCTGATTCAAAATGTAAATATATCGATGTGTCGTGTTACTAACAGCGGTGACGGCGTCGTCCGCGGCGTCGAGGCGCGCTCGTGCGGCGGCGCGCTCGGCCTTCAGCGCGTCGGCGCGGCGCAGCTCGCGGTCGATGTCCTGCCGCTGCTTGGCCTCCGCCTGCCGCCCCGCCTCCAGCTCGTCCTCGCCGTCCTGCACCGTGCGCTCCCACCGCGTCACGTTCTCTGCAAGCACCGACACGCACGGTCACACACATCGTACCAAACCCACCATACCTCGAACCACCGTTTGTGTAACAATTCTTCTTGATACGAGTATAAAGAAATAGTATAGTCCGCGCGAAGTTTTTATGAGCAGGTGTAGTCATACAATTTGCTATGGCGACGCGATTCATTTCTATATTCAGAGCGGTCTAGCAGTTTTACGCGGACTATACCAGTATTAGCAAAAGGTTCTGCTTGAAAACGAACAAGGTGTAACTTCTTGCGAAATGCATTAAAAGCACTAAAACGAATGTAGGCCAATATCTTATTTCACTAAATTTAGTACTACTTATGTAACACCATTTAGCAACCTTAACTACTGCGTTATATAATACAGTACTCCTAAATATTAAAAAAATAAATAACAACACAATAAACGTACCCTACGTATACAATAATGTATTGAAAAGTCAAAACAAAAACTATCTACAAATCAAAACAAAGTTAGCTACTTACTCTGAGTGTCTCTTGATCTCTCAAACTCTAGGTTAGAAGCGATACGATCTATCTGCGCTTCGAACTCCATGCGCCGCTTGGCGCGCTCTTGCTGGGCGCGCAACTCACGCTCTTCGTATTGCCTGCAAAATGTTCAAAATATTGTAGTATTAGGACAACTACAAAAATATTGTAGGTCACGGAAAAAACAATATTTATGCTAATCTTAAATTTCTATGTAAATTATAATAGCCAAAAAAACTGTAGTCTATATCAAATCAAAGTAAATCTATATCAAATCTAATCAAGTAAGTTGCCAGCAGTACTAATGGCTACTGTATATATGCAAACTGACCGTATGTTGGCGACGCCGATGTCCCGGCAGAAGCCTCGGAACACGACGTCCTCCACGTTATTCATGTTCTCCTTGATCTCCTGGATCTTCAGGTCGCGCGCGTGGATCGTGCGCTCTATCTCCTCCACTTGAGGCTACAGATATAAAAAAGTTAACTATTAAACTATGACTGGGTATTGACGACTTAAAGATGGATATCGTAAAACATAGCACCACCAGAAGATTTTGACAATATTCGCACATCACATAATATTATCCTTTTTACGGTAATGTTTTGCAATCAATATTCGCATGTTTATAATGAAAATTATTTATAAAAAATCACTTGTTTTCAACTATACTTTAAGGGTAATTAAAATTGTTTATTCAAATTGTAAACTTACCCCAAACATATCAATCTTGCGCTCGAACTCCGCTATTTCTGCATCAAGGGCCTTGATTTGTTTCAACTGCAAAAGTATATATATTAGATAATTTCTTTCACAGATTTATAAACAAATAAATAAAAATCATAAATTAGGTATATGAGATGAGTACATACAGTGGTATCCCTGTCAGTGAGAGCGTATTTGAGTCGAGATTCGAGACCGCGGATCTGTGAGTCTACGGTTGTCAACTCGGATTCCTTTCGAGATTTCTTCATCGATTCCCGAAGTTCTTCCGTTAGTTTTTCCTTCTTGGCCTTAAGCTGTGATAAGTGCTTTTCGTCCCACCGCTTGGCCTTCCGCGCCAAGTCTAGAGAACCGCCGGAGATGATGCCAGATTTCTGGTAGAACGTACCATCTAACGCCAAAGCCTAAACATAAAACGGTAAATACTTAGCTTAATAGGAATGCTTTGTTTATTGTTTGGAATACATATATGTTTACTACGATTCAATATTTTCCACATGATTGATATCCATTGCCATGGGAAAAATTGTTAATAAATGTTCTAAAATAGGTTGAGACAATAAAGACTTGTTAATTGTAAATATGAAAGCTCTCAACAAAACACAATATAATGTACATCATGAATGAAAGAGGTGGTAGTGGTACATTTTTATAATACAGAACTAAAAAACTAGCGAGCTCATCTGATGCTCAGTGGCTACTATGGTGGACAACGGTCATCGACCCCAGATAAAATCAGTCCTAGCTGAGATGGGCTCTCTTACATCGTATCTGCTGTTCTTGGTGCGGTCGAGGTCGTAGGCGACGCGCGAGGCGTCCTCGGGGGTCTCGCAGACCAGCGCGTTGTTGGTGACGAACAGCACCGCGCGGTGGATGGCCGCCGGCTCGAAACGCAGCACGTCGAACAACAGCTTCACG
This sequence comes from Epargyreus clarus, assembly GCF_041222505.1. Classification (NCBI taxonomy): domain Eukaryota; kingdom Metazoa; phylum Arthropoda; class Insecta; order Lepidoptera; family Hesperiidae; genus Epargyreus; species Epargyreus clarus. The sequence goes on from NW_027332212.1 coordinate 15,256,440, forward strand.
TTCTTCGGCTCCTTTATGTCACTAAAATAGATATTAGAAATTAATGACCACATGTTTCAATAGAAGAACACGGTGAGAAATTTTACATTTAAAATGCAAAAAAAAAAGTTCAAAGGTATACAAGTGTATATTTATGACAGATATGCAAAAACTACTTAACATCTCGTGGATATTGATATTTTGAACGCATTTAAGAACACATATGACTAAAAATTTACAAGATGTATACTGGCTATAAACACATTCAAGATACTAATATTGCGAATTGCTGATTTTTTTCGATGTTAATTAATATAATAGTTACTATGGAATGTTATCTTATAGATACGGACCGTAGCCTCTCCCGCAGCGGCTTAGCCTGTATGTAGTCGAGCGGCAGGAAGGTCTCGGGCTCCAGCATGCGCTCCTTCAGCACCTGGATGCAGCGGCGCGCGGTCTTCTCCGTGTCCACCACGATCGCCTCCATGTACTTGCCCAGCACCTTCGTGATGGCCACGTTGTAGCGCTTGTGCGTCGGTTGGCACATGTTTATCATGCGGTCGTACTGTAACAATAACATAAGATTAAGAGATAATAACTAAGTATCTTTTTTTCTAATTTTGTTTCGGTGCTAGGATTCATTTTATGATCGAGATTATTTTATATATCCTCTACAGAAAGCAACGCAAGGCCGGGTTTATTTTTTTTGCCGAAATTTCAAAGTGGTTAGTTAATACTTTGGTGTAACCAAACTGCTAGTCCGCTCTGAAGTTGTTGCGCGCAGGTGTAGTCAGAAAGCCAATTAGGTCGAACACAATCACAAGCATATACTCCGTAACAACAGTAAGGGCACACTAACGCAGCTATGTCACGCTATCTTCATCACGCTGATGTCTACAATTAGCTGTTGCGACGCGACTCATTTCTATATTCAGAGCGGACTAGCAGTTTGGCGCGGACTATACCTTTTTTTTTTGTTTTCGAGAGGAAACCTTCAAAAGGTACCCGACGACGTGGGAGCGACGCCGAGTTATGTGGGATTTTTACCGCACTAAAACCCCCCCGGTGGCCGTCCTCAGCGCTTGGTGGAGAACTCCGGGATCTCCGATGGAACACAACCGGAGTCCGCCGAGCGCGATGCCCCGGTCGGGCTCTGCCCTGGGGGGAGCACTTTACGCTCCTCCCGCACACCTGGTGTTTACGACGGCATGCGACTACACATGCCGCCGTTCTTCCCGGGGTTGCTCTCCGGACGGTTCGAGCTCCCACTCTTCCCGCCGGCAACCCCGGAAGCCCCCTTTTAGTCGCCTCTTACGACAGGCAGGTGATATCGTAGCCCTATTCTAGTGTCAGAAAAATAGTATGGCTACAATAACGCGCATCGTCTGGAAGTATGAAATCTTCATCAACAAAATTGGTCCTTCGAGCCGGACGATCAGTCGGAGCAGGTACTGACCACGCCGGGGATGTCCCGCTTGAAGTTCTCGACGATCTCCTGCTTCTTGCGGCGGCGCGCCTCCTCGTGCTTGTCGACGCGCGCGTCGCCCAGCTGCGCCGCCACCTCCTCCAGCGCCGACTGCAGCGCCGCCGCCTTGCCGCGGCACGACCCCACGTCCGCCTGCACACACACGATATCTCTGAGTTATCTAATCTAGCATGAAACTATGACCGTATTAAACGACAGGTTTGCATGGGGTTATTGTCAAACGCGTATAGTTCGCGTATAACTGCTAGTCCGCTCTGAATATAGAAATGAATCGCGTCGCCATAGCAAATTGTATGACTACACCTGCTAGCGACAACTTCAGAGCGTACTAGCAGTTTGGCGCGGACTATACAATGATGCTTGATTTAATTAAGAAACCAAATTTATGTGATACACTCTAATATAGCAGTGTCTATGAACTTTAAGGTGTAATATATATTTTGGCATAATTCTTGGTCTTTAAAAACCCATATTTCCAATGATTGTTTAATCTTGTAAAAAAAATAAGAGATTTTCTAGAATGTTCCTAAGATCTATTGTATATTACTAGAAAAAATGAATATGTTCTATTTTGTACAAATATACCTGTAATTCGGCGCGTAGCCGCTTCTGTTCTTCTAGGGATTGCTCTGAACTCTTGATGTGCTCGTTTAATTTCTCTACCCGCTTCATAGCTTCATTTCGTTCGTGACCCTAATGAAGAACATAGAATAAAGATTTTATATAGAAAAATTGAAGACATTTTTTTAATTATTTTCTCAATAAACATCCTAATACAAAGAATATCCTAAAATTACAAAAGCACATAAAAAAAGGTAACGTCTACTAGTATGTTTACTTAAATTCCTATACCAAATATATAACTGTCATTACAATTTTATGATTACTTGTGTATTAAGATAAATTCCTATTACAGAGCCCACAGTCATTGAGCTAAGCTTGGTAACATTCCCACCTTCTGCCTGTGTTTGTTCTCGACCTCGCCCTTGCGCCGCATCTCGTTGTCGAGGCGGTCCTGGTCGGCCTTCTGCTCGCGGTTGACGGAGTCCAGCTCCTGCAGGTAGCGCGCCGCCTGCCGGGACGCCTCCATCTTTAGCTCCTCGTACTCACGAATCTGGAATGTGAAACAAACTGATGTTACTTATGGGTGCTATTATTTGAAAATGTTATAAAGACAAAATCAATCTATCTCCTACTAAAAAATATTATTGTTAATGTCAGGTTACAATTTGTCGTATTTTTTTTTTGGTATTCGTAATAAATTATACAAAATTATATTATATACAATGGATATTGTAAGGTATGTTATACTTACTTACTTATTTGCATTTTAATAAGTAGGCATTTGAATAAATATCACCTCACTCATCTTGACTGGGTATCTAACCTGAGCCTCCTCAAGATGTACGTCGGCGCGAGTGTGGCTGGTGCCGACGATGGTCTGCTCCCACGCAGCCTTCTGCTCCTCGATTACACGGAGCTCATCCTCTAGTTTCCTGGTAAAAATATATGGATCCTTTTAACACATTATTATTACTATTAAACAATGATGTAATTGAGTTTACTGCACAATTTTTATAGAAGACTTGTGTAGAGTTTCAAAGTAGAAAACGTTTTCATTAAATAACTGTGATCCATGTGGAAATGTCTTATATACTTGATGTCCGCCTGATGTGCCTCGTGAGCTTTCTTGGCTTGTTCTAAAGTCTTGACAGCACTCTCCAGTTTTTTCTGAGTGTGCGTCACACGCTCCTTTGCTTTGATGAATGTCGGCCGTTTCTTCGACACCTCAGCTTCCTATGGAATTAAGCACATTTCGGTCTTTAATCTTTTAGATTGTACTGTACTGTATTGTCCATAACTTATTGTTTTTTAAGAAAAATCTTGTGATTTTGTTTCATGACATAGGTTTGATTAATATCACGATATTTTGATAATTCGTGAGTGATTTAAAAAATATGAAAAGAAAAAATTTAAGAACTTGTCTAAATTTCAATAATGTGCCCAATTTTGAAGGCCTTACCACTTCTCTGATCTCCTGTTCAATTTTGGCTACTTCACGCTGGGCGGTGCCTGCCTCTTTTTTCTTTTCTTTCAAGGCATCTTCTGCTTTCTGCCGCTTGTTCTCCACCTTGGTGAGCTCTTGCTGCTTGTGTTGCAGCTCTTCCTCATTTGTCTGGATGTCTTTCTCGTTGTGGTACAAGTGGAATAACTGGAGCTCCACTTTTTGTTGTTGCTGACAAACAAAATAATATTTTTATAGCAATAATGGCTATTTATTAAAATTATAGAGTGGCAAAATGTAATTTAGAGATCTCTTTTAAGTAACTTCCTTATTCTACAATTAAACATTTGTTACAGAGATTTTTTATAGCTTGTTTCGGGTAATTCACTATTCACAATCGTATCTTACCAATTCCTCCTTCAATCTGGTATACTTCTCAGCTTCTTCCTTCTCAAACTTGGCCTCCTTACGCTCCGCAGCTACACCTTTCTTTTTCTGATACGAGAACTGGGCTTCCTCGTCGGCGCGGTTCACCTCCGCGCGACATGCTTCATATGCTTCCTTAAGGACACCAGACCTGAGAAAACATACAGTAATATTTAAAAAAATTAAATGTGTCACCCTATTAAAAGAATAAAATTTATTTTTAAATAATTATTTCCTTTCCCATATTGGTTTTTGATGTGAAACATCTATAGCCGCACGTAAAAAAGATTTCTGGCGTGGCGACGCTTACCTTTAACTACATAGACAAATGTTCTATAAGGGACAGAGCTATTAGAACAATGTGATAAAAAAAGACAACTATAACGTAAATATTGACAATGGAATATGTGACCAATGATTACTTCAGTCAAAACGGGACATCGATTTTTTTATGTCAAATACTTTTTACTTGAAAAAATATAGTTAAAAATAATAAAAAACACGATTTTATGATAAAATTAACTAAAAAGTAGAAAATAATTTTCAATCTAGGAATCATTTAAGGAAAAGTAAATAGTATAATTGTGCAAAAAATGTGGGGCGCTTTATGAAAACTGATAAATGGAGCACCCCATGTTTTTTTCATAATTATAATATTTACTGTTACTTAATTGACAATGGCAACGGTTCATTTCGGAGACAACGGCACGAAGCATCGAAAAAAGGGACTGTCCCGTTAAAAACGGGACTTATGGTGGTTTTCCCATTGATACGCATGCTTGTCAAAGACAATGAAATAATGGAACAGAAGGTAAAAAATGTCCAAAACTGTCGATAATAGTTTTAGTACATCGTTTACGTAGAAATGTTATAGTACAGTTTAACTAAATAAATTATTATTATATAAATATATAATTTGAAAGAATGTATCTATACAGATGTATCGACTGGTTTAAAATATACGATTTAAAAATTGATTATATTTATTATCATAGATTAGTAAAGATTACTCACTCCTAACAAGAAAATGTACGCAGTTTTGAGAATTGAAATAGTTGCGTAAAAAAGTTTTGCCACGTCTCCGTGCTAAAATGTCCCTAAAATATTTGAAATAATTATTTATTTATTATGTAAATTACGCAGTATTAGTTATTTATTTGTAAATTTTCTCTAAAAATGTTTTTATTTGTCAAGAATTAAAAAAAATAACTTACTAATAAACCGTTTGTGGCTTCATTCAATTTCAAGGCGGCGAAGTATCTTTACTAATTTATGTTTATTATTTTCAGTTTTATTTTACACACGACCATTAATTGCAAAGTTGTGTACATTTTATAAATGTTATGTACTAGCTGACCCAGCAAACATTGTGTTGCCATATAAATAAAAAAAATGTTATGGGTGAACAACCCTTATCACTTAAGAGATATGAAAAATAGATAGTAGCCAATTCTCAGACTTACTGAATATGCATATAAATTTTGATGAAAATCAGTAAAGCCGTTTCGCAGGAGTAAAGTAACTAACATCGTGACATGCGAATTTTATATATAAGATTCGAATCTTACCGTGGTCTTTTTGAGGATTAATTTCTGGCTATACAAAGATTGTATATCGTATATGGGAAATTCTGTATCCTAGAGATTAGGATACAGAATTTCCCATATATCGCTTTTATTTTATTAAAATAAACTATAAAAAGTTATATTTTGACTAAAAACACACTAATATAAAAATTAAGCAGTGGGATCTTAAACTATAACATACGACATATGAACATCGTGAGCTTCAATAAAATGTCACTTCTGTTCTGTTGATCTATGACCATGCATTTTGCGTCTTTATCACTTTCATTGACACAAACATACTTTGTCTCTTTCTGGTTACTCACGTAATCATGGCGGATCGAACACGAAAAATAAACAAAATTTAATAATTTCTCTTTATTTACGTGTGATAGGTGATTCCATGAAGCTTGTTTCTTTTTCGAGCATAATTTTTGCATTTACGCATTGCACAAGAAGGCATTTTGAGGCTTAAAATTCAAAATAATGACGTTTAACGTGTTCAGTGACATTAGTGTGTATTACTACGCCGCGCGAGAGCGACTGGAGTCGTTTTAACTCGTTTTACACCACTTGACGTATTTTGTATGTTTCAAGTTTTGCCCGCTTGCGGCGTAACTTCAGGTTATAGATCAATGCTTGAAAACAAATTATTTTTCTAATAATAAAATGTCTGACCGTGATAATTTAGAGAGTGAAAGTGATCAGCCTCCTGCATGGAAAGCAAAATCACACTATGACACACCATCAATTCATCAGTTAGTTAATTATTGATGTGAAACATCTATAGCCGCACGTAAAACCGATTTCTGGCGTGGCGACGCATGCCGTGGCGCCGCCACGCTATACGATGGTATATATATACAGTCTATATGCAGTAGTGTGTACGATGTGGCGACGCGTCGCCATGCGACGCCATTTATTGCCATTTTATTTTATCATTATGACATATTTAGTTCCTATCACAATATGTTCTTTTCTGCATATTACTTTTAAAAAATAATGTCGATGTTTCACATCTGCCAGGCGTCCCGTGACGGCTCACATTTTTTTTGGCAGTAATATTGTAATTCAATATTTTTACTGATACATTATAAAGTTACTGTTTTCTACTCAGAGTCCATTCTAAAAGAATTGTAAAATTTACGTATGAAATATAAATGCATCTAAATAAATATAAAGTAATGACTTTCATAAATATGGTACCATTAGTAAACATATAATGAAAGTTATGATAGAAACCAGTAATTTTAAGTAATACCACATACCCACTAATTTCTTCAAACAGTGCTGTCCTTTCTTTGGGGTTTTTCATTGCAATACTCTCCACTGCACCTTGGAATACCAAGAAATTCTTGGCCTTCACATTGATCCCTAGCTTCTCCAGCTCCGCCAAATAGGTGCTCACTGATACTGACTGCAAATACATAATTTTGAATTATCTACTATTATGGTAAAACATCCAATACAATGAAACATTGTGTATCAAAGTTTAGTCAAAACAATTGTTTCTTGTTTGTAAATATGATAAAATAAAGATCAATAAGTTATACCTGTCCATCAATTTTATGTTCTGAAGACTGTCCGATGACTGACCTCTGAAACTGCTTTTCAGTCATGTCTTCTAATATAAATGTGGCTGTGACAGAAGCACTGAAAATAAGTTATTACAATTTTAATCACATATAGGTATAATATGTGATTCAAGTTTTTCAACATAATAGTTTTGCAAAATATTATCAAATTATCTCAAAAAAGTGCCTGCATATTAACAAAAAAATAATAAGAAATTTCCAAACAAAATTCCATTTTCAATGATATATCTGTACTCATAGAGGGATAGGAGAATGTGTTACTCTGCATTAAAATCTTTACCTTCTAGAAACAGGTTTGTTGATGGAGGCTCCGTGGATCAGGTCACTGAGCCGCTTCACACGCAGCAGGGATGTCTTCTCACCCATCACGAAACTTACGGCGTCCATGAAGTTGGACTTGCCTGCGACGAAAACTTGACTGTACTTCAATCATATTTATGAGGTTTCTGTGTCAGGAAAACTGTACCTACTTCAAAGAACCTTAACTATATCTGACTTGTACCAGATAATTTGTTATTATACGGAACTTACAGTAATAATGTTTCAGTGTCTTTTCGGAGTTCCATTTTTGTGCAAGTGCATGTTGCTATCAAGAGCAAATAAGAATGTATGAATGTATCTGCTGTAAAGCGGCAACTTGCTGCTCCTACTGTTCACATTGTGAACATCGAAACGAATAGTGTTAGCTATGTTTAAGATTATCTAATGGACTGAGTTTATTGCAAAACTAAAAAAAATCTTTGTACATGTTGTAGTCTACTTACCTGAGCCATTGGGTCCCACTACAGCAGTGAACGACTTCAGAGGTCCTATCCGATGCTGCCCCCGGTAGGACTTGAAGTTTTCCATGTCTATATATTTTAAGAACGCAGGCATTTTGACCATTTATTCACAGATTTTGGGCTTTGGCTACAAGAAACTCATTTCGCCTTAGCGCCAAACATTGTCCACCAACAAAACTTTTCAATAAGCAAGCAACAGATTATACAAAGGGACAGGTAATTTAAATATCACAGTCACCCAACATGAATACCTTGACATAAATTTAAGACATGTAAAATAATAATAAAATGCGAAATCATCTTTTAATATCAGTATGCTATTTAAATGGTACAAATTTAACTAAATTAAATTAAGCTGTCTCATGAAATTTTCCTGTTATTACAGGTAACACCACACAATAATTAAAAATTTAAAAAGAGTAATTTTTATTGAAATGTCAATTTGACACAGCTGATTTTATTATAAATTGTGAAAATTGTCATTAGGCGTGAGCAAAGAGTAAAATAATATATGAGAAGGCGTGAGTCTGTTTGTATAAATATAATTCGTACATAAGTGTGCTTTATTTATTACTGTGTGCGGGTATGGCTCGCTTCGTGTAAGCAACCTGGCCAGTATGAACGGTGACCAAAGTCCCGGCAGTCCCCTGGACCTTCCTGATGGTGAACAAGCTGTGCTAATGGATCCCATTGACCATGAACGTGCGCGATACCCATATTGCATCGTGTGGACACCGATCCCAGTTCTCACGTAAGTTGAGTTCAACAGAACATGGTCTCGAGCGACAGACCTACGCATATTATGTGAGCTGAGAAAATAAATTTGCTTTATTTTTACAAATTACCCTTCAAGCAACAAAAACAAGGCAAACGTGACAGGAAATATTTTACTAATGATATTTATTTCAAATATTCAAATAATAAGCTTCACATTCTATCATAAATTAACTTTTTTTTTTATCTAGTACTTTATGTAAGCTGATAAAAAGGTTTTTCTAAACACTTTTTTGATTTTAGATGGATATTTCCTTTCCTTGGCCATATGGGCATCTGCACTTCAAGTGGAGTAATCAGAGACTTTGCTGGTCCATACTTCGTGTCAGAGGATCTAATGGCATTTGGCAATCCTACTAAGTACTGGCAACTGTCACCACAGAAGGCTACAAATGGGCAAGCTGGCTGGGACGCTGCTGTAGCAGAAGCTTCAGAATGTTATAAGAAACGAATGGTATGTTATATCATTTTCTAGTATCAAAATCTAGCATGCAGACCTGCAAAACCCTCTGTGGAGGTAGTTAGAATGCCCGACTTAAGTATTGCCACATATTTCAATCAGATCACAGTAACTCTTGATAATGCTGTGTAATAGGTCCGATGGTGGTGCTTCTAAAGTTAATCCAGTATAATTCCTGAATTTTAAGTTAGTTAGTTATTTTTTCCTTAATTTTTCCTGTATTTAATCAAATTTTATAGACCTTACTATTTTTTACATTTATTAACGATTGATTTATAAGGGAATTTATAAAAATATACGGCACTGTTTTGCTGCTGAGTATATAATATCTCTCTTATGTAAGGGCTACATAATGGAAAATCGAAACTACATATTATTAGCATCAGGTGTTGACAAAGTTATTTACTGTAAAAACTTCACACAAATATAAATGTGTGAAGTACTCAAATAATATTTTTAATAGTCTGTTAATTAATTAATTAAATTATATAGCATCTTATTTGTTTCCTTTCAGCATATCATTTTCTACGACAATTGTCACTCCCATGTGGCAAAGGCTCTCAACATCATGAGCTACAATGGCTGCAAAAATTGGAACATGGTCAAATTGGCATTGTACATGATACCCTATTCTAAATATGTTGGGTACGTTCACCATTATTTGTTTAGTTGTATAGTACTTCATTGTATGTATTTATCGATAATTAAATTCAGTTTCTTATTAAACATCAATAAAAATTCAAAATAATTTCACAACAATATGTTACTTAATATATGTGTAAATGAGCTAGCTAGATGGAGTAGTTTTTAATAAATTCTTTTATTATTGATTTTATAAATATAGTTTTATATCATAATAATTTTGTTTTTCTTTCAGATTTGGTGCCTTCCTGAAGACATGGCTGCCATTTATAATCATTGTTGCATTTTTGTGTGGCTTAGCTAAAATGATCTAAAACTGGACATTTTTGGAAACAATTGTGTATGAACTGACTGAATGAGATACTTGTCTGCTTCGTGTGACACTTTTGATGTTGAAACCATCTTCTGCAATGTTTCTCAGGGTGTGAGTGCTCTTTAGCTCTCTTTACGACTGAAAGATGGGAAGCATAAATGAATATTCCTTGCTATAAGATATGGATAATTAAGATTAAATTATACTTAAAAATAAGTTTTGGATAGTCTATTTCAACTTTTTCAGTTTTTTTACATATTTTAGTCTTATCCTCTACCTGGAACAAACCTGATATTTGTTCATGTATGATTCCTGCCATAATTAAAAGGATGCAGAATTATTTGTTTATTTACTGAATACAATATAATTATTGGTTCATATGTTCAACAAATATCACAAAAATTGATGTATAATTTTCAAAGTGCAATTTTTTGAAATGACAAAGTTACTTGCAATAGAAACTAAAGAATCAAAAGATTATTCATCTATCATAATTATCATGAAATGAATGGAAAACTCATGGTTTTGTATATAAAAGATTTTATTTTTCTATACACCTAGACAAATCCTTGTCCTTTAAAATAATTAATAGTTGCATAATGGATGGAACTCACTAGTGTTTAGCTTCTTCTATTTGATAGATGTTTTCATAAATTCTAAGAAACATGCTAAGGGTCTATAAATATTTCCATTAAGAGAGTAAATTCAATAGATGTTTAGAATTTTTAAAATTGTCAAAAAACATTCCAGTGAATTTCACTATTGCCTCATAGAACCTCCTATAATGAGATAATTTTCATTGTAGGGTATTTAATAACCATTTTAGCCACCAACACAATAATGTGTATATATTTGTTACTTAGTTTTTATTTTAGTTTGTTATCAATGAGTGTTCAGTGTAATAAATAAAAGAAAAATATATGTTTTTTATTGTTTATCATAGTATTGCTTTAATTATGAATATAGCATATATTTACAAGTTATATAATATATAAATATGTTTTTTTTCTTTTCTTACAATATTTGATGCTCACAGATTTAGCAGCTTAGAATTGCTGCTAGTTGCAAAAACTAATAAAAGTATCAAGACTCCAAGGTGTGTAAATTGTTATTTACAAACACTGGTGATAAATAACATTTTATGCATATTAAAGTGAATAAAAAACATCCTTCATAATTTCCCAAATTGGCAATTGTAGCCACAATATTGCCATATAATTGAAAAACCTAAGAATACAATTGAATAATAATCTTCTTGAACTTGTTAGATGTCTTTAACAATACTCTTTTATAAAGAATTTTGTGTCATCTAGAATTTAGTGTGATTTGCCTCAGGACTTTCTTTAATTTAGATATACAAATTTTAAACTTCTGATTATATATTGAAATTCATAAAATAATTACACTAGAAAATATATTATTGATGTGATCATGTTGTTTATTTTTTATTTTTCCCTTTTTTATTTATCTACTAAGAACATTTTATATAGAGCCACACAATTATTATACCACTGATATAACTCACATATGGCAAAGTAATATTTTAAGTGCTGCCATATATATTATAGATTTCAATATTCTTACAACTTACATAATATCATATGATTAATAATATGATGTTAATTATTATATAAAATGACAGAAAAATATGATATACAGCATATAACAGACTGAAAATAAGAAAAGGAAGTTATGCTATATTGATGAATATGAACATCTCCCATATTGTAATATGTTAACAGTTATACATACATTAGATCTATGGGACCATCTTGTTATATTACATAAGTCAACAATATCACTGCATGACTGTACACGTTAAAATTGCATTACAGAACTGCCTGATTAATTTAATGATAATTATTTAATAATCTTCATTATACCTATTGTTATGTTTAACTCAAGAACCTTCACACCATAGACATGTGATATTTTGGAAGAATTAATTTTATTCCATCATTTTAATAATGTCACATTACTTATTCCTTTTGAAAAAGTTCCAAGGCGGTCTCTTTAGTGCAGCAAACTTACTTTAACTTAACTTTAATCATTCAGAGAGTAGCGAGTTCAATTTTCAGCTAGCTAGATATATAAGTTATACAATGCGAAGCACATGAAACTTTTAATATAAGATGTTATTGTAGTTGATCAATATAAAAATGCCTCAATGTACTGCGAAATATTCTCACAATCTTGATTAACATGGTCCTACTAACAAATTATTAAGGAAACTATATTACTTAATCTACTAACATCCTGTTTGCCTGGACAAAACGAATAATCACTCAATTTAAGTTATTATACTACAGTTGTTTACATTTCACTGACAACACTCTTTTCAACAGAGAAGTCGTACTCATAGCTACTCAAATTGATTTTGTTGGAGAGAAACGCTAGCAAGTCCCCAATCTCCGTCGCGTAGGCGTCCTTGTTGTTGGACATTTGCAGCTCGCGAGACATCGTGAATGGCACTCCTTGCAGGTAGTGGAACGTCTGGTCGACGATATTCAACTTAGGAACTGGAGCGAGAGGTGCTGGTCGCATCGGGATCTGTACACCACTCACATTGGGATACAGTCCTCCGGTGTTGTTCGAACGATCCACAATTACAAACCCGTCGTCCGGTCTCGGTCCTGGTATTGGCGGTGACTCATCTTCCACCGGAGACGATTTTCGCTTTCCAAATAATGATGAAAACATTGTAATGATTTCCAAGTAATAGTATAGATTGAATTGAATTAATCACATAAAGACACAAAGTGATTTATGTAGTAACTTGCGTACTCAATAATAACGTTATTGACGTTAAATAAAGTAAATTTAATAAACAAAAACCAAGTTCAACAGTCAACTTCACATTTAACAATGACAAATGACACTGACATTGATAGCTGACAAAGGGTGTTTCGTTTTTATACTTATGCCACAGATAGTCATAATCAACCTGATCGATAACTATGTCCTGGCGTTTCTATTCCATTTTGAATTAAATAATAAATAAATAAGAAAACTTTACTTTAATTTCTATTTGTTCTCATCTACACACATTTTAATATTTTAATTTTTTTTTGCAACGACTTCATTATAATATAAATGTAAACGAGAACACAATGTTATTTTTGTTTTTATTGCGTGGAAAAAAATTGCATCTCTGTTATCATTGGTGTTTATGAAAGATATTTCTAATTTGAATCTTGTTAGCCAATCAAAATACAGAGAAATAGGTCATTTGCAACGTATGATAAATTCACAGTCCTCACAGGGCATAATTTTCCGACGTATAGTATAATAGACGTCAAAAATCTGGTCAAAACATTAATTTCGTGTTGTTTTTCCAAGAAATTTTCTCGTAAATTACTGTAATCGGTTGTGTACTGTGTGGTTTTTTTTATTATATTTAACATGACGATGTCATTTGTGTTGAATTATATGGTTTAATACTGTGCAGTTAGTGGAAAACTTACTACCAAGTTCCTGGAAGTCCAGCTGGCTAGAAACGGGTTAATAGTCTTTTTATATGTTTACTTTTGGAAAGGCTCTATGGAATCATATTTACAAATGCATCATTTAATGTCGTTATTTTATGTGGAGCGTTTATTTACAAGAAATAACACTGTCCCACTAATTGAATATTTCTTTTAATAGATGCATTTTCATCAAAACAAAAACATGACCTTTACCCTGCTTTACAAGCTTTATTACTATATACGCTTTTTGTCCACGAATCAAAGTGAACTCAGATTGTTCTCTGTCATGTGATTAACTATTTGAATTTGGTATAGAGTGAGCCTCTCAATATAAATATACTAATATTTAGATGCTCAAAATGTAACTATACTTGTATTGAACTCTACAATTACTATAAACAAATCTGTAAGGTAACAGGTGTTACATATTTATGGTTTTAATCACTTTTAAATTATGTTTTCGAATAAAAAGAATATGTATTTAAAATACTTTTCATAATGTTATATTATTACAAGTATTATTACTTGGGCAATATTTAATCATTCCATTCGATTAATAATATTTATAATTATTTTGTAATTTGGTAAATGGATTATTATTATGTATTATTTTGTATTTATAAAAACATGTTACCCTTTCTTGATTGTTGCTAAGAAAATATCTGTTTATTGTTAATTATTTACATTTATATATGGTTAGGTAAATATCTTCATCACCGTATTTGCTTCCTATTAGAATATAATGGAGACGGCCAAAATTCATTTGCAGGCTCTAATCAATACAGCAAATAATAATTAAGTAAGGTAATCCATAAAAAAATCTGTAATGTTGTTACAGAAAAGTGGCTGTAACTTGAATATGGCGGACGACCCTACCCAGTCATCTTCACATCCAGGTTAGTACATTATACACTAAATTACTTTTTACACAACTGAATCAGATTGATAAAAAAAAATCATTTGGACATTGTAAGCTTAAATACAATATTAAAAGAACTTGGTCTCTTTTTTAAAGATTTGTGGATAAATAGATCCAGTTGTGTTGTGCACAATTTATGCTATAATCTAGTACGATCGTTGTGCATTCTGATCATAAAATAGCTGACCAGTGACCACCATAAAGGAAACATAAACAACTGTTGCTAAGAGTTTGAGCATCAGGGGTGATACTACAATTTTTAAATGTGTTAGAACCCTCTATGGTTCAACAGTGGAAGCACCATCAACACACCTATTCTCTGATTATTATCTGATTTTTCAAAGTTATGTGTTTATTAGAAATTAATTATCACTTGCTAAATGGTGAAGGAAAACATTGTGAGAAAACCTGAGAGATTTATAAAAAAAAAAATATTCTCAAATGTATGTCAAGTCTACCAACACGCACTTGGCCAGCGCGGTGGACTATGGCCTAATCCTTCTCATTATGAGAGGAGACCCGCGTCCAGCAGTGGGACAGTAATGGGTTGTTGATGAATAGCAGTGTTAAGCACTATTGTGTCCGGGTTTGAAAGGTAAGGGAGACATACTTTTCCGATGGATTCCGACTTACTCCTTAGGGGTAGGGGCACACCTGTGGCCAATCTCAGAAATCTGGTCTTGTCTGTAGTTGATGGCAGATGTCCATGGGAGGCAGTAGCTACTTTATATCAGGTGGTCTGCTACTTCTAATGTTGTCTGCATCATATTGATGTGCATTTATTAATGTGACCATACCTATATGCAAGGCATGTTTTAATATAATCTATACTCATATTATAAACTTAGTACCACTTCCATTATTTATCTGATTCAACTACTCTCATCTGTAGTCTGTACCTAATGAACAAAAACAATCCATAAAAAATTGGCGTCAAAACTTCTAAGCGCCACATAACGTTATTACTCATATCATCATATGAATCTAGTCAATTGATATACACTTGTACATTCTGTTTGATCACTAATAAATAGTCACGCGGATCCTAGTCACTTGAATTTTTTGTGATTATTTATATAGTATTAAATAAATGGTGACAGTGAATGTATTCACTATGAAATATATAGTGGTTAAAATACTATTACATTCATATTTTTTGTAACAATTCACAAGCGTCCGGGTTACTTCGCGAAAATTATTTTTGTGAACGAACGAACAAGTTGAAAAAGTCAGAGGTGCTTACTTGATTCGGGGGATTCGAACCTCGAGGCCCTCGATTGGGAGTTCGTATTTTTAACCCCTTGGCCTTTCGTTTCACTAACATAAGACTTTTAGGAAAGGTTTGTGGTTCGAATCCAAAAGCACCAACCCGACACTTTTTTTCTGTGGTCTTGTATGTTACATTTCAAGCAACGTAGAGATGGTCTTAAGTGGTTTTGTGTTCTCGTTGTGGGTAAGAGCCACTCCCTAAGGGGAAGAAAATTATACGAGGCATTTCAACTTCGTTTTCAGGGTTAGCAACTCATCTGCTGAGCCCGACCGCAGGTAATCTTATCGGGGATTGATTTTAGACGTCCACGCGGCAGTTGCCTTCCACCAGTAGGTGGACACTTCAATGATATTTATACGCTCGTAGTGGCCAGAAATTTACTTATCTAACATGGATCGACATGGGCGGTATCCCCCGCTAAGCAAAAGAGGTGGATTGTTTAGATTATAAGGATGTTATTATAATTGTATAAATTCTCGCCTAATACTATATTCTTACAAAATGTTATTAATATTCCGGAGGTCCCTTACGCCCTTGGCAACTGCCCGGGGAAGGATTTTGTCCGCGAGGACCGTATACACTACCCACTTTTCTTTGATGAACTCGAAACATTTAACTTCGAGCTGTTTTTTCATTGCTTTTTGTGGTCTCTGAGGTGTTTCTAGACAATAATCTAAGTTTGTTTTTGTTGAAGTTTGATAATTATATTTAATACACCTCCCTTTTAAAAAGAACCAGGTAGTGTCCGAGTAAGTAATTGCTGTGACTTAGGAATAACGTCGATAATACGATGTCTCAAATTTCGTTACACGAGTTTTAAACTCACTTATATTCAATTTTATTAAATAGTAAATGCATTATTTTAAATTTAAAAGCAACATTTTTACAGGGAGGGCGATTAATGACTACAATTAAGGCATGTTTAAATAAAAATTAAAGTTTTAATCACTTTAATCCAATCATGTTAATAATGTGAATAGGTTCAACAAAAATGTATTTAGGCGTGTAGTGATTTTCAATGTTAACTAGCGTGGTTAGATTCCTCCTTAGAAGGTATCTAATAACAATAGAGCGGCTTGAGTGGTCGGGGGCTCGTCTCCCACCGTCGAGATCGATGCGCACCAAGGCCACGGGCGGGCGGCTATCGATTCTGTATAAATAGCGGCAGCCCTACGCCCTGGTGCGCCCGCGCCCCGCGACCCCCGCACCCCTACCCCCCTGGCCCCACTGGACCCTCTGCCAGTTCGACGCCCGGTTAACCTTGATGACTCCACGTGTAGAAATGATTCCTGCCTTACGCCCCTACGCGAAACTAATAAAATAAATATTTATTACCATTACTCGTCAGATTACTCGCATATTTATTAAGGACATATTGGACGAGTGTCGAGCAGTTGACATAGTAACATACATACATAATTATAATATAGTGTTAATTTGCATTTTTTATGAAAAATTTGATGTTCGACCAAAAAGAAACCATGCTTCAAACTAATAAAAACAATAATATTGGGAAGTCTTTAAAGAAGCATCTGTGTATATCTAAATATATATAACTCAAAGGTGACTGACTGACATAGTGATCTATCAACGCACAATCCAAACCACTGGACGGATCGGGCTGAAATATGGCATGCAGGTAGATGTTATTACGTAGGCACCCGCTAAAAAAGTATTTTGATCAATTCTACCCCCAAGGGGATAAAATAGGGGATGAAAGTTTTTGTAAATCTTCTTAGTTAATAATATTACTTCGTAACGCGAGCGAAGCCGCGGGCAAAAGCTCGTATGAAAATATGTACACACAAGAATCTTATCATAAGGATTCATTTTATAAAAATGATGCTACACGATATAACGTAATATATCGTATCGTAATTCACATGACATCGTAGCATTTTCTTCCACAACACTTGCGGTACTTACCAGCCAATTTTAAAGTGTCGATTTTTATGCCTGCAAAAAAATATTCTCATTATTTTTCCCAAACGCTATTTTCTAGCGTTTGGGAAAAATAATGTAAGTATGACTTCAACAAAGGTTAACAGAATAACAATTATTCTCTTAAATGATGTCAGGACATTTAAATTATAAACATTCTACGAGAGAAACAAGCGAGGTTTTGGGGTTAGACCTTCCCGGGCGGCACAACAGGGGACGGCACAATCAGACTTATTCGTATTATGTATTTAAATAGGAAGAGCTTTGAAACTGTTTTCGCAACCGGCTGACACGTTACGGGCGACAAATCATCAAATAGGACGGCGTTTTACTTATGTTTGTAGTCTTGACTACTTTTTTCTCTGACTAGTTCTTAAACGACTTATTCTAGCAGAATACCTAATAACTCTTAGGGGGCGGCAAATTCAATTTCCTCCCCGGGCTCCGCGAACACACGCTGTGTATGGGGTATCTTGCGATAATAATATTGCACACAATCCACTGTACCACTGTATTTCATATCTCCTAAAGGTAACATACACATATAACTAATGTGTACTTTTTGTACACATTTGTGGGTGAGGGAATCATGGTTAAATTTTTTTCGCATGTTTTTTTAATAAAATAATGTAACATAATTTTACGTAATCTTAACATAAGAAGTAGATATCGACCGTGGAAAAGTATTGCTTGTTTGTTTTCTTAATAACTACATACATCTTAGCAAATTTTGTTACTGTGTCTTTTTAAAAACTTAGTTCTAAACATTGATCTATAAATATATTGCCGTAAACCTGTTCTCCTTTGCGTGGGCATGCTG
The DNA here is from genome assembly GCF_041222505.1 of Epargyreus clarus. Classification (NCBI taxonomy): domain Eukaryota; kingdom Metazoa; phylum Arthropoda; class Insecta; order Lepidoptera; family Hesperiidae; genus Epargyreus; species Epargyreus clarus. Next base: position 15,274,884 of record NW_027332212.1, read on the forward strand.
AACTTACGGCAAGATAATAGGGTAAATTGAATGTTAACTTAATTCTCATAATAGAAACATTTTTATTTTCCTTAATTTTGGCTTGTCTGTGATTTTTCCACAGTAGATATGACGCAAAAAAGCATAATTTAAAAAGTGTCGTTTTAATTTTAAAGCGTTTAATATTTCAATAATTTAGGAAAATGTTACCTTGCCACTTGCTACTTCTAAAGACTGTGGAAGATATTGAAATTAGCCGACAACCACACCCCTCCAACGAAACCAAAAACTGTTTAAGTTGGAAATAGGCGTGGCGGTGGTACCTCCCCGGCCAAACCATAATGGTTCTACCATGTCCTTTATTATTTTTTTCCACTGCCCAGCGGTTAGCGAATAAGTACCGAATATACGAATCTGCTTTATTCACTGTATTATTACATAGTAACAAAGCTTATAACGATGAACATTATGCAAACTAATCCATATAGGGCCGCCGCTGTTGACCATAAGTCCATCAGCAGAAACGGACAGAAGAAACAAATTACCGAAATGTCTCCGCTTGTTGTGACTGCGGTTGTTTGGATACGGAAGGTCAAGGGCGTCCATAGGAAGCGGGAGGGACGGGGGAGGGGGCGCTCCTCCGCTCGCCTGGTGTAGGGCATGGGCGTGGCTATGGCTAGAAATAGAGTCAGCAACGCAGTTTGTCAACACACGCCCACGCACTTCGGCCGCACTCCCGCGGGGTGGGCCGGGTGGCAGGCGCTACCCCATCGACCCGCTTCTAGGAAACGCTGCGGCGTATTTCTCCTGGCCGGCGGTTCCACGGCGCTGCAGGCTTTGTTACTGCCGATAGTTTTTGCTCGTGGTTTTGTTATATTGTTGTCGTTCGGAGCGGTTACGGGCGCTTGTTGCAATTGCAGCGGTCGTTTGTTTCAAATTATAGCTCTATAGTATTATAATGGGCTCTTTAGTATTACTCTGGGCGGTTCAGCGAAATTTAAAATACCGAGAACATTTAACATTCATACTTTGAATAGATAATGCGTATGAATATTCAATATGCTCTATCTTTCTTCAACCATTTCATTTCTCTTTCAACGTGCTTCATCGTAGCCAAGTTCACTAATCTTTACTCTTACACTAGTATTTAATCTTTAAAGACAATCAATATCCAACATATATTTTCATATGATTGCAGTGTCACAGCAAGCATTCGATTATTAAATATCTTAACACATCCAGTCACAAGTTGGATGATTATTGCGATTGCTACTTTGTGGCAAAAATATTTACGAGTTACTCCATAGTTTAACAAAAGCTCATAACTGTGTAACTCATTTTCTCACTATATAAACAATTATGTTCATATAATTAAGTTAAAACTCCCATAGTTAAGTAAATTAACGATAACTTTAACTGGCGGCCGCGTTGATAACTGGTTGTGTTCGTAAATCGCTTGAACCTTGACCTTCCGAGTGTGGTGCGAGCGGGTAGCTCAGCGGCTATTATTTAATTAACAGCTATATATAGTTTGAAAACAATATGACGACACTCGATAAGATCAAGCTTTAGTTTAGAAGATGTATATATTTGTCTCTACTGGTCTTTTTTTTTTTTTTTGTTGACGAGGGGGAAACCTTCAGGCAAGGTACCCGACGCCGTGGGAGCAACGACGGGTTATGTGGGACTATTACCGCACTAAAACCCCCCCGGTGACCATCCTCAGCGCTGCGTAGAGGACTCCGGGATCTCCAAAGGAACGCAATCGGAGTCCTCTTGGCGCGTGGCCCCGTCTGGCTCCGTCCAGGTGCTTATGAAGCTCGCCACTCCGTGTGGAGCGTACGACGGTATGAGGTCACACATACCATCGTTCTTCCCGGGGTCGCTAGCCAGGCGGTTAGAGCTCCCACTCTTGCCGTCCGCAACCCCGAAAGCCCCCTTTTAGTCGCCTCTTACGACAGGCAGAGGATACCGTAGCCCTATTCTGATCCTGGAACTACAGGGACAAGTATCTACTGGTCTAAGATGACCGTAATTTACTACGCGTTTGTTGGTAGTGTTACTATATTTTGTAGCATTAAGTAAATTAAGAAATACAATACAAGGCCCTGTACGTACTGGCATTGTACTTATGTAAGTTATATATTTTTATGATAGCTATATTTTTGTACATAGAAGTCCTCGAAGTATCATTTCGTTTAGATAGAGTTTCAGTTTTGGAACTGGTGTCTCTGTTACTAGCTTAATTATGGCAACATATTGCAAATACTCCAAAATCTACTCGTAGTTCTATGTAAGTATTTAAGGTATTGATAATTATTGTGTTCTTTGTCAGTTATAAATAAGATTACGTATGTATACTGAACCCGTGACCTTCCAAAGTGAAGCAACTCAGTAACGTCGTTAGTTTTTATGACTTGCACCAAACAACATTTCCGTGAACTATAGCATGAACTTATGAAAGCTTCTACGAGCTTCAATTAGGTTACACGTGGAAGTCGGTTTTCTGTTCGCCCCTTTCTAAGAAGTTTCCGGTGCAACTTGCAGCTATATGTAGTGCTATTGAATAACGCTCGCTGGCTTTCACAGCAACGCTATAATTTGTGAAATAAATTATTTATACATAGAAAAACTTGGTTCATTATTGCTGACTTAAAGCACATTATTATTGGCTATAATAGTGTTATTATACCTACAGACAGTGATCGTATCAGACACAGACTGTGGCAAACGAAATCATATGAGGTGTTTTGACAGGTACAGGCCATGTTGTGGTAGATCATATAATTACATTAACGCACCTTATATCGGAGAATACTATTTTGTGTGCCGTGGCACGCGGCTGACACTGTACTCGTATGTACCTATGTAGATGTAATTGAAGTTTAAAACATAAGCTACACACAACTATGATATTCCGCCCTCCGAAACGTATAGTCACATTTTCTGTGTGTAAGTCGGAAATACCACCACTCACTCTTTCTATGGATGTCGTATGTTTCAACTCTGGTTTCGTTACTCATCAAAAAGCAGACAATAACAGGCATGACCAGGCGTAGGGACGTCAAATCCAAATTTCGAATGGCTACGGTGTTAAGCCGTGCAACGTCACTTGCCCTTATATAGCATGGTAAAATACGAAAGCCGCTAATGATTAACGGTGGTTTTTGAAACACTGATTCATTGTGACCTGTAACTGAACTGATGTGACACGTGACTGGCCTTGTATGTGCCTGCAACTACCCTAACCAGTCATAACAACTGGGAATGACATATAAGCAGTATTAATAGCCTGGTGATTAAAGGTTGACCTCTCAATCCGGAGGTCCAAGGTTCAAACATTAAACGCCAGGCGCGCATTACGAATTTTGCAAACTTTGCAGAGGAGATTCGTGTCCAGTAATAGGACAGTAATGCGTTGACGACAGAAACGACAATAGTTAACCAAGTGGCTATTACAGGGACGCAAAGAAGTAGCAGATGGAATAAAGTAGATTGTAGGAAATTGAAAGATTTTCGGTATTATAAAATTACGGCCTCTTAAACAAGAGAGTATTGTCAAATTATACACCCCTCTGTGTATCCCCGCTATCTAATAAACAGGACTGTAGGACTGTAGGTATTCACCTAAATCACGTCACAGTTGATCCGAAAGGACATATCGCCAAATTCAACCATATCGGAAAAAAAAATCTTGGAATGATAGGTATCCAGAAAATGGAATTGGAGTTGTTGACGCTGTCCGCTCCGCCCCAGTTCACTCGTCATAATAGCTATCGTCGTTTTTACATTTTCTACGATTCTACGGTTATTTGTCTTTACTTTATTACGTTTGTTTTCTATAACATCACGGTGAGGCGTGGTAGGTATATGATGTTTGTAGTACTTGAAGTAAACACAAACTAATGGACATTAACTTTTATATAGGTAAATTTGTAATGAAGTTTCATTAATTTGCATTACTGTTATATATGTACTATTATAACAGTAATGCAAATTATATACATATGTTATGTTTATTATGTTCAGTTTTATAATGGTGAGTGTGTAGATTTTGAGATATCATTGTTAAAAGACGCTTAATACGAGGATGATAATAAGTTCACTAAAACTTAACTTAAACCGCATTTAGGTTAGATATTGTGTTCTTATGTAGAGTATAAAGATTTTTCTCTACGAAAGAAGATGTTAAAACTAACTCGTAAGTAGAGTCTAGTCTGTTAGTACTTTAAGGTACATATAGGCTCCCGGCTGACGGCTCCCTTTAGTATTATGCAGATCGGTCTAATAAATTTATAGCGATGGTGTAGGGCTCTCGATTGTGAACTACTTTGGTGAAGTGGAGCCGGTGGGCGAGGCGGGGGCGCGGCGGGTGGGGGCGGCATAACCACAATGCAGCGAATACCTGTCACGTTAAACACATTGCCAGTTATTGCTATAATTGATTGTATAGAGAAATCTGCAAGTCTAACAATAATACCTATACCTACGGCTCTACAGGAAAATTGACCAAGTTTCTTTATAGGTAAGCGTCTCGATTTTGTTTTCCTTTGGCCCAAAGAAGACCCAACAAGAACTGAAGTTCCTTTAAAAGGAATCCCCCATTGCTCAACAAAATGGGTAAACAAGACATTAAAGATATATATTACAGCAGTAACTCTTTTGCTTGCAAGAGAATTGCTTCACGATGATGAATGTCTTCTCTTACCGTTAACTAGGTAAACAACAACGTTTACGCCGCCAAATGGAGGATATATCTGTTTATGGCTTTGGAGTTGCCAATTCGTCGTAGAGGAAGAATTTTCTTTATTTTATGGCATCGCTGGTATAACCGGGTATTGAGGCTTTTAGTTAAAAGCTTATGAAATTTCATTCCTGGGCTGCGAAATGGCATTGCTAACAAGTTGAGTCCCTATATCGAAGAGTACTTGCAGGCGCATTAAGGCTCTTGCGAAACTAGCAAAACAGCATCGAGTGGTCCGCAAATAGACACGTTGCGAGCACGCCGCAACACTCCCATCGCTGGACGGTGCTATTTATGTAAGCCCATCGGACGCCGTAACGCTTTCAACCGGTTACTTATGCGCCTTAATTCTAAAAATAGCAACAACCCTCGTACTTACATAATTATTATTGGTCGGAGGCTGTGTTTCCTTCCCTCGCCGCCGCCCGCCGCTGCCGCCCGCCGCCGCCCGGGCCGGCAGTAGGAGACCGGCGGTCGCGGGTGACGCGTGCCCTCGCTGCCAGCCCTCGAGCATGCCCAGCGGCGGCACCAATGCGATACTCCGGGAGTGCACTACGTATTACTCCCGCGCTAAACATTACGATAACACTTGTTAAGCAGTCGGATTTTTAAATGTGCTATTTCTACATCTTTTGATTTCAAGTAGTTATATTAAAATATTTGTAAAGTTACTTAGCAGCTTGTCAGTAGATTGATGTTAAAATTAATGTGAATGTGATAGGACACAACAGTTAGCACGAGCGGCAGTGTTTTAGAAAGATGTCGGTCAAACCAACAACTGTGGCAGCAAAAGGTAATATTTACTACTAGCTCTCGTTTCCGACTATATATTCTGATATGTGCTACGTTTTTGTACTATTATAAATTATTTAAGATTCAAAAAGTATATAAAGGAAGATGTTTTTTTTTCAATAAGTAGTTTCCACTATGGACACGCTCATTAAAATTTTGTCAGTAGGGTTCAATTTTAATTATGGTCATCCAAAAACCGACTGATGTTGAATTTTCCGGATCACTTACAATTTACTAGTGCTATAGAGATATGAGCGTTTCACTGATATCATGTCAAAATCATCGTGTTTAACAGTGATTGTAGCCGATAACTAACTTCCAAAGATGGCCTAACTGCCTGTCTCCGCCAAAAGTCACCAATGACATCAACAGAAAGGGGGTAAGTAGGTAGTAACTCAAGGCTGTCATTAAACTACATATCACTGTATTTTAACGTAAAATTACTCTATTTACATCCCAAATCTGAAATGTTATGTTCTCCGGTGCATACAAATTGAAATGTAATTGTAAACAATGTAAAATGCATCCGCAAACATCCGCATCTTCATACAAGTAAAGTGTTATTATGTATTTAGTTATGTATTCATTATGCATATTCTAACTGGATCTATTTCTGAGAAACTATGTCATGCTTAGAGCACGCAGCTCTGTTGATAATATTTTAATGGGGAACTACTAAACAAATTTTTTGTATCATCATCAATCCATTATTGTCCCACTGCTGGGCACGGGTCTCCTCTCAGAATGAGATTAGGCCATAGTCCACCTCGCTGGCCAAGTGCGTATTGGTAGAATTCACATACCTTTGAGATTTTTTTTATATAAATCTCTCAGGTATGCAGGTTTTCTCACGATGTTTTCCTTCACCGTTTTAAGCAAGTGATAATTAATTCCTAATACGCACATTACATTGAAAAATCAGCGGTGCCTGGGATTTGAACCTCGGACCTCTAGATCGAGAGGCCGAGTTTCTTAACCACTAGGCTATCACTGCAAGTTTTGTATAGTAGAGCCAAAGAAGCAGGCAGGAAATCCCGGAGCCCTCTACGCAGTACCGAGGACGGTCACCGGTTTTAGTGCGGTAAAAATGTCACATAATCCGTCGTTACTCCCACGGCGTCGGGTACCTTGAAGGTTTCACCCTCGTCAAAAAAAGTCAGTTTACCTAATCAGGTAGGACTTTAATCTTATCTGAAGTTGATAGGTCGGCCACAAATGCGTTGTCACTCCTGAAAACTGAGATGATCGTTATATTATGCAAGTTAGCTTACCCACACCCTTCCTCGTAAACGCAAGAAATGCTGCATGCTAAAAGTGGGCGTAGTACCTAATGGTTGTGGTACCTAATGGTATCGTTCCGATTACTATATATTGAATACAATTACAATATACTGAAGCAGGTCTCTCCTCAGAATAAGAAGAGTTAGTCTACTATGAAGACCTGCGTGAAGAAGAAGTACGTTTTAGTTGGCATTTACGGTTTCCGTAACACGACAGATTTCATGTCACGAATTTGTACTGTGATTTTATTGTCCAATTTCATGTTTAGTTGCAATTACCAGTGGTGCCTATTGTAGCCTATTTTTAACTTTGTATTTCACAGTATATACCTATCTTTCCAAGGAAAATGGCAATCGGGCGCCCAAATGACGGACTAACAAAGAGACAGAATGGAAGTATACTTACGAACTCTTTTATTTCCTTTTGTATGTTGGTATACCCATTAACGATGTAATATGTTAAAATACCGAGGTAAAGGGGACATACTTATACGAGGCGCTCCATCTCGTCCTTAGGGATTAGGGATGCTTTGCTATGCATCTGTGGTCCTCAAGTAGGAATCAAACGATATCTGGGATTGATTTCAGATGTCCATGGGCAGCAGTAGCCACTTGCTTTCAGGTGCACTGTACGCTCCTTTGCTACTTAAATATTAAAAATAAAAAAATGAATTTCATTCCAAATTCTCCAACATCACCTACCTACAAACGCTTCGGTAGATTGATTTAGAGAAGAAACACCTACATACATATCTTTATAAATATAAAATTATTTACTATAGTTCTCAAACCATTGATTACAGTAAATTATCTAGATTATAATTATCCGTTTTGTATAGCTTTTGGAACAAACTTCCTTCGTGGTCAGAGGGGGCGTAATCGGCTGCGACACAGTTTTTACTATTGCAGTTGTTTATAATGTACAAATTGTGAAAATGTTTACTGTTTCATTACCTTTAATCCTTTAATTAACCTTTAATCTTTAAAATCTTTAGTAAAAACCCACATAATGAATCTTTGTATTTTAATAAGAGCTCTGTTTGACCACGCTACAAGCTTATTTTGTGCCAAGATGACAAAGCAAACGCAACAAACCCGGAAAAACTTCACTTGTCCTCTACAAGAATTAACAACACCGATGTGTGAGGTATGACGGTAAGTTTATTTGAGGCTCGTTTGACGCACGTATTCTCTAGCGGTGACAGACTGTCGACCTGGTGCCTCCAAGTCGGTATTTCCCAGTGGTTTAGTGACTCACACCAAGACTGATGTCACTTGTAATCAAAATAGAAAATCTGCCGCTGTTTCGAATTTCTCATGTTCTTCACCGTTTCCATTTCAACGTTTATCGATTTGACTTGCCGTTGATGAATGCTGTCGGACCGTCTTTCATCGATATTTACAAATAAATCAATTAACATTAAAATACTTAAGCTTATTTATGATTTTAGGGGTCAATGACCCGGTAAAAGTTCTGCATGTTTGATGGTCGTACCTAAAGGTCAAAATATTGACTACAATTTATAAGCCATAGTATTAATAGCAACCTTTCCTAAATTGTGTTTATTCAATCATTTAATCACAAACAGTAAAGACCAAAATTTGACATTGTCCGGTATGAAGAAAGTATTTTTTTTTATCTTTGGTACATAAAAATTGGATACGGAATGGACGTTAAATGATCTTGTTAGGCTCAGCGAGATTGTATCAGTTTCTTTGTCTTCATAGCATAGATATTGGTATACTCAAACTTTTTTCTACTATCCTCATCAATAAATATCAAGTTTTAGTTCGAATGACGGAGACCGTAGACCTATTTGGGCGTCTAGCGGCTAGGCGCCGGTATCTGACGGCCGTATTTATGTTCGGCCTCCAGTCAGCGCGTGAGTAACCTGGAGTCTCGCCATGGCGCCACTTCACCGTGTCATCGCCTGGAATTATCTGATGACCAACCTTATGATCCTCCTATCGATTTATATCATATTTTGTTTGGCTTCCACTTCCACTAGAAGTCGATTATACCATCAATATTTTAGATGTCCATCATAGATTAGTAAAGATTACTCACTCCTAACAAGAAAATGTACCCAGTTTTGAGATACTTGCGTAAAAAAGTTTTGTCACGTCTCCGTGCTAAAATGTCCCTAAAATATTTGAAGTAAATATTTATTTATTATGTAAATTACGCAGTATTAGTTATTTATTCGTTAATTTTCTCTAAAAATATTTTCATTTCTCAAGAATTCAAAAAAAGAACTTACTAATAAGCCGTTTGTTGCTTCATTCAATTTCAAGGCGGCGAAGTATCTTTATTAATCTATGATGTCCATGCTATTATTACTAACGTTTATGACTTAATTTTTGTCTATGACATTTCCTTGTGATGCTATTTTGACTCCTTTGCTTGTAACATTATCATGTGTCCTTATCAAACGTTTTTTGTTTATATTAAAAGTTATATCATAAAAGTTTTAGGTATTATAGAAACAAGCTGTAATTTCTGTGGTACATTGTGTTCTTGATCACTCTTAAATATCTACTACTTGTTTTTCTAACAAACGAATAGTGGGTATTTCTAGATTTTTATTGTTCTTTTCAATTTTATTGTGATTTTTATGGAAGATCCAGTAATTAAAAAGTTTTGATTGCATATTCGAGCTGAAACCTAACGGTTTTATCTCTTATAAAATGTGTGTGATGATTTGATTTTAAAAATAGATCTCAACTCGTTTTCTATTAAAATTTGTCTGTCCAAAGTAGGAAAACCTAACACGATAGGATCCAAATATCTATGCATTGGTAAAGTGTCCATTGCATGCAGTATTAATGCCATATTTGAGTCACTAGAAAATTTTACAAATGACACATTTAATTAGGTACATACTGTACCACCGTTTACATGTATAAATATGATATAATATTTTCACTGTGGATCTTACACTAAAATAAAATGTTATATCATAGTATTGAGTTGTGTTACATCCATAATATCATACTTTAATACCAACATTATTAACTCATAATTTATATTGCGATCCCACGCATTTTTTCTGTTTTAAACTTTGAGATTTCGGCTAGTGAGAGACGTAGCTGATTACAATACGGTGCGTAGGCGCCAGGAGTGAGTCGCGGGCGCCGATCATCCCCGACTCTGATCTAATCCTTTATTTATAACCTAATTATGTAATTGACACTCGCACATCTTCGCTTCTAAACAAACGTTTTAATGGCTTCGCAAAGAAAAACTTGATCTGTTTCCAACTCTCCATTTTCATTATTCGGTATATTTTATTATTTGTTTGAGATTCACTGCAATTGGTTATTTTGGCGTATATGAATATAAAAGCGATAGATAATTTTGCGTATTAACATGGAGAAAAGCACTGACTTAAAAATAGATAAATCGAATTCAGCACGATTTTGTTCAGAACCTGGACGAGCTAGCCCTAGCTTAGATGTCCAAAAAAAACCAAAGCTTGTTGGATGCGAAAGTTTCTATAACACTTCTATTGCATTGTCATCTGCTCAGCATCAGCAGCATTGTATATAGCTCAATTTGAGGCCAGTGTACGTTTGAAAAATGTATTACAAATTTAGTATCTAACTATCAAGTAGACAAAGAAGAAAGCGAGTTAATAAAAACATGTTAAAGAACAGGGTTCACTTGGGCGCACGAGAGCAAATTGGCAGAGTTACGGAATTATCTCCGGGCGTCAAAGTCGAGGCCGCGCAGATGTGTCGTAGAAATGACGTCTTTCCCAGCTTTTTCCATGAAATTATATACAAAATTCATTTTAAATGACACTATTTCGCAACGGTTTCCGACTACGCATGTTTTGTTCGAAGTCTGTTGGTTACATCACGCCCGGAGTACACGACGCGCGCCAGTTCTTTGTTTGTCGTTCGTGATTTGGTGGTGAGCATGAGCAATGAACGATAGTAATTAATGAAAAAGTCGTCAACATTGTATAGGATAGCGGAGATTTGATTTGTGATGTGTAGGGAATCATTTTAATAGATCTTGTTGAATGTTTCCTCCGTTCTTTGAAATCCACTGTTTTGTGACTACATCCTTATCTTCTGGGTATCCTACTTAACTTGTCTTCCAACATTTTTCCACGAGAGGAATAATACTTTATTGGAATGTTTGATTGATTAGTAAACTGTAATAATACTACCTATCATACTTGTTCGGAAAAATATTGTGTCATGGTAATTTTATGCAGAAATTAACATTCCTGGCATTGTAATTATATTTTATTTAATGTTTGTTAATACCATAAATATTGTTGTGTTTTCCGGATAAAAATATCAAAATACCTTAAATTCACTGACAAGTAATTAATTAAAGCCATCTCAATTATGTTTTTATTCACATAACAGGATGTTTATTTACAGTAAGGGAAAACAACATGCTTGGCGGTAGTAAAAGATGACTAAACTTATAAGTACATATATTGATGTTAGTAACTCGGTGACCTCGTCAGCATTAGAACACGTATCAAACAAGGTTAAGTAATATATTCTAAGAAAATAACGCCGCAAACAAAGGTGTCGACGTACCTGAAGCGCATAGAAGTATAATTCAACAGTAACCGCAACATTTAGGGATACTCGGTTTTATAATAGGTCATCACTTTGCTTTTATTCTCGTAACCATCAAAAATGACTTACAACAGACACCTTTATTTTTAAGTTTAACTTAAAATAATGATGAACAAGGTTAAATTACAAAAAAGTGTAATAAGACTACCTCACAAGATGGATGTGTGACTGAAATAAACATGTTGGTCTGTGGAGAATTAGAATTTTAATCTATCAAATTATTATTATAGGTAAATTTGAAGAGCTAAATTTTAAATAGATAAAATACATTAAAAGATGTCCCGCCGAAGTGTATCATAATTTCTAAGAATACAGTGTCATATATAAAGTGCAGTGCAGTGGTTCACTCATTGTAGTGAGACCTCTAAAACCTTTTTAACATAACATATTTTGTTTCAATAAGATTGATCGAGTGTCTTTCTAAAGAATTTGAAAAGAGAATGTTATATAGCTAGATGTATATAAAGTATGTGTTAATACTGTTAATCGTTTTCTCTTTGGAAACTAGAAGCGATGTAAAAAGTCTTTACTTACTCTTAAGCAACAGATCGTTGTAATTTTAGTCAATTGAACGTAATCATGTCGTTCTATATCAGAACATATAAAATAAACATTCCCCGAGAATTGTTTAATAATAATTCTCATATGTTGATATCATTCAGACGCAGTGACGTTACTGCCTTAATAACTTTGTTTTGTGATCCTTTGATCTCCTGAATAGCGCTCTGAAGCTTAACCTTCTAGAATGTGATAAAATTTGATTTAATAGTGTAATGAGGAATAACAAATAATATAAATATAATATCGATATGCTTTTGATTTATATGAAAGGAAGGAAAATGGATTGTTGAGCTCGTGACTGACGTTTCGGGTCTTTTTGACTAGTGAGCTGGTGACACATTATTAATGTATTGTTCAATTTATTTTTATAATACTACCTACGCAATAAAGGATTACTGATTAGCTGATTACTGATAAGTTCATATTCATACAAAAGCACGCTTGAGCAAGGACCGACCTAATTATAATTAATGGTGTATAACTTTTATGTTTTAAGTTGGATTTATCTTCCTTCGTAACATAGATAGAAAACTGGCGTCATCTTCTGGAAATCCCGATATGGAAGCCTGAGTATGAGTTTGTTAGTGGAAAGTTTATTTCATTGCTTTTTTGTAGTGGTATTTTTTCATGAAACCAAAAATAAATTTTGTGTGGTGTAAAATGTAATGAAATGAAATGAAATATATTTATTTTGTATAGGCCAACGACGGCACTTACAAATTGTCAGGTACAATAATTTTCTTAAACTACTACCGGATCGGAACGCGACCTCTACTGTAACTGCCTAAAACCTCGTTTTGATTTACAGTGGGGTCAAATATGACCTGGTTTTTCTCACCGGATATCAGAGCTTACAAAGATTATATTTGGTGAGATTGAACTTTTGTTATAAGAAAGTAAAAATAGTTGCATCGAAAAATGTAGAAAGAATGACTGATTATATCGATTTGACGTAGGTTTTGATTACACATCACTTGATTTGACGTAAGGTTCTGTTATCTTATCAATATTTATATCAATGAATATATCATCTGAGAAGAATTTTTTTATAACGAGGTCCGATTCTGTCACTTTGGTTGTAATTGAGATATCCTCAATTGACATAAAAATTATGTGAACACGTAGGATACGTAGTCAAATGCAGAAGTTTTATTATATGAAAATTAAATTCAATTAGATCATAATTAACTTGAATAATGCTTTTAGGGTGCTGGCATAATGTAAATAATCACATTAAATTTTGCATACAATAGCTGGATTGGTCGCTAGATTCTAAATTAGCTGGTATAATTAGCATTTACCTATTTACTAATTTGAAGTCGTATTCGGCGTTTCTGTTGTCCGGTTGTAAAATTTCATTTGATGCACTTAATGCAGGGACCCTATATATTTTTCCATTGAAACTAACTGTAATACTATTAGTCTGATGCAACTGGTATTTTTTAAAAACATATTTGTATTGATAAATATTTCCAACAGATATAAAATTTCCATGTAAGCCTCACAATGAAATGTCGCCCTGACTTGTCATAAAACAATGTAGATAAAGGATGGAAAAAAAATCCTGCAGTTGTTGTGTTATTGTGCAGCGGCTAATGCAAAAACCTCACTTTTTGCCATCACGCTATATCAATTACGTCTCGGGTAGTCAAAATATACTTCGATTGTTTTAAGTAATTTATTATTGTTTATTCGTATTATTGATAATGTAATTTTCCACCAACATTTCGCAGTTGTACAGTTTAACACACAAATAATAATATAATTAGAGTCTGTAACAGGGCTAATCTATTGAACAATAATATATACACATGAAAGTTTTACAGAATGTGTATTTATTATAGTTATTATAAAAATATATAATTAATGTGAGGATTCCACACAACTGATATTTTCCGGCGGTTTTCGTTTTATTCATTGACCCATAATAGGTAGGCACTTTACATTTTGACAATGCATGCACTTCTATAGTTGCAAACAAATGCTAAACAAAAGTTCAAAACTTTTGGTACAGGTACGCACTGGGTCATTTTTTTATTTTGACTTGAGTGTTGAATCAATTCTTGGAAAGAGCTGCATTTCGCTCTGTACACGCGATATTTTGTGCACTGCCAAGATTTTCGTCGTTTTAGCAAAAAATGACTTGCGTCATCGCGAGCAGCGCTCGTAGTCGCCGCAAGCGCTGAATGGCTGTCGAGTGAATGAAGCGAGGCGCTCCGGTCGTCGCGAGGCGCGCGCGCAGCCACTCAGCCCGCTCAGCCGTGAGCCGGCCAGCCAGTAAGTCAGTGTCCGCCTGCGGTCCGTGCGTGTCAGCCGCGTCTAGTGTCTAGTGCGTGACCCGCCGCTCGTCGGCAGTGCCAGTGCCTACATAAGATGCTTGCGTTAGTCGCAGTGGATACCGTTTGTGTTACAGTTTTACAAAGTGTTTAAAGTGGATTCCGGACTCTACTCGGCCGTGGAGCACGCGCAGCGGCTCGAGCGCTCCCAGGCCATGTATGTCATAAATATAGGTGAGTCCGCAATCCTTGCACATTCCTCACTCTTCACCAGCTCGGTAATGGAACCAGACAGAACCGGTACCCGTCCGATCGAACGAGCCCACCTCCACTCACAAACGGATAGCTCGTCGTTATAGCGTTTTAGACCTACATTTTTTTGTATAGCTTTCTCCTCAATGTTTTTCAAATGCCTCCACATACATCCCGGTGCAAATTCTTGAAATTGGTTCTGCGGTCGGTGACTCGTATAAACAACTCCAATGATACCATTTGAAATTGTGTCTTGTACATAGCGCACTCGATATGCCTATGTATGTTTTATTACAGTTCACGTACAACGTGTGGGCGTGTGTTAGTGTGTTTGCGCTATCGGTGTTGCTATTTTTGTATCTCGCTATATGTGTTAGCGTTCAGTTGTTTGAATAACACAAAGCTCGCTTGTGTGCGTGTTGTATCCACGTTCGGTTCCTTATCATTTTCTTGCTCTGTACTGGCGCAAATTATTTAATTTATATGTATCATTTAATTTCAGAAGACATACCGCATTAGTGTAGATTTTGTTACATTTGATCCAGGATCCAAAATAGATATATTTTGGACTCGTGACTCATTACTTGCCAAAGTTAAAAAAGTGCGTCATAATCTGAAATCAAGATTCCGATTAGGGCTGATAACGGGCCTTCGAAGGTGTTAGACTGCCTGGAATTCTCGAAGTTCCGTGAGATGATTATAACATGAACGTGAGCAGAGTATGCTCATTGTTTATTACTTAGCAAATCCAAGGCCAGCATGCTAATGTAAAAAGTCGAAATGTCAATTTGTCTGTTTTGTATTGGAAAGATTCCTTTTTTATCGTTTTTCGGTGATATAATCATCCAAACAGAGCATTTATTATCTCATCATTAAATAAGTATTATCCTAGATTTTAGAATAGCGTCGATTGTTTAATATCACATCACTGTTATAAGGACAAAGATCGCTGGTGGTAATTATTTATTATTATGTCTATATTATAAAATCTTGTACATTAAAAAAGGCTACTGATTTACGACAAAGTGAAAGCTTAACTAAAAATATAAGATTATAAATAAAGTTGGTAAATGCTTGAATTTGCATATCAATTTAAAATTATATTTAAATTTAATTTCACAGCTTCAATTTGATAAATATTTCATTTCGTAAATCATAACTCATAACTACAAGAAGGTAGCTGGATCATTTCAATAGTAGCGAGCATGCAGTCCATAACTCCATATAGAGCAAGGGTTCTGCCAGAAGCCGATCACAGATTCCTTACTAGTTGCTACTCTTGAAGACTAAGATGATCTCATATGTAACACAGCCGTTACCTTAAGAATAACATTTAAATATGTTAAACGTACAGACTCCTATTCGATTTCATGGCATTCATGCCCATAATAATATTATTTTCAAATAAACAGATCACAGTAAAAAAAAAACAAACAACTTTTTACATTAATTCTGTTTTCAACCAACATTACCGTAATCATTAATTCAATTAATTCAAACGTTTCACGTGATGTTTTTATAATACATACATGAATTCTCGTTTCTTGTTTACCGAGACCTTTGCTCTCCACGTACAATAACGATGGCAACAAAACATCTAAAATTAAACGGTTATGTAAAGCTCCTTATCGCCTCTGTGATAACGGGCAGCAAGGAAGTTGGTCTTAAAGTAGTTTTATTAATCAAGTTCTACTCGTGTGTGAGCTTATGAAATGTATGTTTACATTAAAGACGTGTTTAGTCTTTTACACATGTTACAAAATTAAGGACTGCATTGTGTAATACTTTTGCTCTGATTTTGCTACTTTCTCTTGCTTCTTTAATCATTATAATTATTTAGTATAATACTTTAGTACTTAATGAAATCCAGCGGCTACTAAAGCTTACCATGTATTGGTGCTACAGCTCTTGCTTAGATAGGAAACAATTTGTATTGAAGATGTTTTGTATGATTTTATTTCATGTGATTAAATGTTATTTCCAGCATTCTCTCTATACTTCTCCGAAATAAAAACATATTTGGAATTTTCTGCAACGGAACGTACATATACTTCAATTGCAGTAAGAATAAACTCTTATTTTTCTTTTTCTATGCAATTTTTATCATTAAATGATGTAGAATGCTTAATACAATCCTCCAAAATTGACAAACTAAAACACTTCCTGTTTTGTTCCGCAGTTATCAGGGAGTTTAGTTATCAGGGTTTGCGTGTAGAGCCTAACTTCGGCGCTTAAGTTTTGCACTTGTACTTAACTAATCTCACACTTGTCAGATGTTATCCGACTTTATCGCTACGAATCGTTTTACAATGCGATAAAATGTATAAATTTTATTGATAAAGATAACGTTTAAAATTCCCATTAAAGGAGCTGGAGCTTCATCGTTGATTACACATGTGTGCTCAGTACAATACGATAATCCGATTAAACATAAACAACTACGACAATATCGTAATCGACCGTTTCTGAATATCATTCTTCACAGACAGTACTTTAGGACACGAGTCAAAAATACATTATTCTATATGAACGTTGTGTTTTGATTATGTCACGTGCACTTTAGTCTTGAATGCAGAGTTGAACGCCATTTTACACGCCAGAGATACATGTGTGGAGTGTCCACACCCAGACAGAGACTTAAAATAATTTAGTAACTCCACTGCCTGGAGTTAAGACCCAACCGTTAACGTGAGCTAGATCGCCTCGTGGACATTACGCGGTTGCAATTATAGTTTGATCAAAATATTTTATCGTTACTGTGTCCTTAAGAAAATCGATAGGCATCACGTCCGATCGTTGAGTAGTCGGAGTTGTGAATTGCGGGGTCCCGGACGGATTGCGGGCGCTAGCGGAACCAGTCCCGGGCCGCTCGCGCTCCAGAGGCGCAGACGCAGCGGCGACCCGCGGCCGCCGACCCCGCCTGCCGGAACCCCGCGATGGATGGCGCTCGCCCAGACATTGACACACATACCTCACTCCTCAATCATCGCTCTCCCACCACACCTGACCCACTACTCGTTTTTTATGTTATACAAACAAGGAAATTGACAAACAGTTTTTGATTTGAAGTAGGTACCCACGGAACGGTGAACATTTCATCAACGAATTTATTGGTAACCAAGGTTTTCCATGTGCGTCACAGACCTATAAAAAGTATTATTCATAAGCGATTCATAGCTGCATTTTAATAACTGTATTATTTTAATATAATTTAACAGAAAGAAATAAAACGTTTTATAGCTAATGCTGTCATGGCGCACTTATGAATAAAAATGCAAGTCCAGTTTATTAAGTGCCGTTTCCAGATTTATCTATTAAATATT
Source organism: Epargyreus clarus (assembly GCF_041222505.1). Lineage (NCBI taxonomy): Eukaryota > Metazoa > Arthropoda > Insecta > Lepidoptera > Hesperiidae > Epargyreus > Epargyreus clarus. Next base: position 15,292,696 of record NW_027332212.1, read on the forward strand.
TTAATACGTGCACGAATTGAATACGTGTCACAAGAAAGGAGGAAATCATAAACACAATAAAACCATATTTGTTATTCTGGATACGATTGCTGTTACATTTTAAAGTCAATAAATCTTTTTAAAGATTTTAAATTACTGCATTTCAGCATAATAGTTATGCAACTCTATATTGGTATGCATAATAAGTTGATCTGTTTATTCCAAAGTTTTGTCATAAATAATGTTATGTTTTTGCAATATTTACATATTTAGTAATTGTATTCGCATTGCATACTGATAAGGTAAAATTGATAAATTTACCTAGATAGATATTGGAAACATATTGAAAATATTAATGTTATCAGAATAAAAATATTTATACTTGCTTGTCTTATCAACAAAGTAAAGTTGTGTGGTCGTTTGCCTTCTTAAACGTGTCTTAGAAAAATAAGAAAGGTAATCGTGCAACTGTAAATTAAGATATGCCATAATTTCAAATTTATCTTGTTTCTTATTCTCTCTCTGTCTCTCTTTCTCTTTTCAATCCTTTTTAGTCTTCTTCGGAACAGAAGCGTCTCTCAAGGCGAGCCGTTGAGACCCATTATCGACTCTTTGCTCCATTTGGTTGTTACAAATGGAATTTTATTGCAAATATAATCAGATATATAATTCTGAGTGCTCTCAGTAAAAACAAATGCATCGTCTCAGTGGTGCCGGTATGACAATTGAGACGGTATTTTTTCCGCGTTACGTCAGGGTAAATGACGCACGCGCAGTTTTGCGACTAAAATAACGCGCACGTCGGCTACAGTCTAGACAGCGACAAATCGTCGCATGATGTATTGGGGAACGAAGGACATGCTTTCAGACTGATTATTCACAGCTTCATCTAGAATTGGTTATTTCTCTCACTCCTGATAGACTCTTAAGTTGCGCATTCATTTTAATTGCCTTAAATATTAGTGTTACAACTAACCTCATTGGAGTGTTGAATATTTATGATTCAGCTATTATTTTATTGCAATTCATTCATATTGTCATAAGTGTGACGAATTGCGACTATTGCGCTGATTCTGACTAAGGCGGGTTAGCATTGACGTTAATTTATTAACAAACGGTAATAAAGTATTTGGGTCATCCGTTATTGATAAACGTGAATGAAAATATCAAATGCAAGGCAGTCTTAATAATAAGTACAAGAGCGATTTACCACCTTATCCTTATCATGTTCTTTAATTCCATTACAAGTTTGAAATGTAACATATTTGCAGTTTATTCATCTCTTGAACACTGACAATATCCCCGATAAAGAGTGTAGAATAATTTTAAAAGAGTTTGACGTCGAGTTTATATTTGTAATGTCTATAAACAAGCCTAGATTTCACCGACATCTTTATGTAGAAGAGGTGGTTAAATGTCGCTCCTTTGCGTATAAGAAATTCCTGATATCTATTTAATTTGTTCCTTAACCAAAACTTACTATGTGTGTCCAATTTGCCATTATTGATTGTATTCCCTTCAGGAACAGCGATTACGTACGCCATGACATTCTTCAGTGACAGTGATGTATTTGTTCATAGAAACTGATAGTATCTGAATTCCAATCCGCATAAAGGTTAAGGAGGCAAAAGTTGTCGGATAAGCATAGCATCGGAAATCATGTAAGATGTAATTTATGTGCTCTCTAACTCTGCTACATAAATCAAAACGTTAAGTAGGTACCTCTAGTAATGAATAATACATTTAAACACCATTCCTAAATTAAATGTATTACTTGAAGCACGTTGAATAATTTATCGAATATCCAATTTGTATATGTATATGTATTATAAATTAATTCGGTAATGGAAGTAAAATAAAATGAAACTATTTTAGTATTCATTAAACTTAATTTATATTTAAATTTATTATTAAAGGCAAATTACTTAATTGTAATATATTATACCTATGTACCTAGATATGATATTTCAAGAAAAGATAATTTACTATTGTCTTGTAAATTAATACGAAAAAGCACAACTCTATATGTTAATAAAGCATTGAATGTTAGACATAAACTGACTTAGGACAATCTTTTAAGGTTCTGTCTTAACTGTAGTAGAACGAACACATTGAAGCACAATTTTAAATTTATTAAGTAGGTATAGACGTGATACTTTATTTACAAATGATATTGATTCTTCAATGTAATGCATGTGCCCTGTGCCTACCTTTACCCTATAGTGCTATTTACCTATTACCTTTGGCTCTGTATGCAGTCTAGAATGACGCTATACATTAAATACGACATTGAACTCTGTGAATCTTCCTGTAAAAATAATGAAGAATTTATTTTTTGCAGCACGATTTAGTTTATCTTTCTCAATCGATTAAAGTCATTGTATAATCTTAATTTTCTTTAGGAAGTTTAGTTCTTCATGAAGCTGAAATTATGTCCCGTTGCTCTTTGTTTTGTTTTATTGTCTAGTTTTTGTACCATTGTCATCATTATTCATCTGCAATAGCTTAATGTGCAAAAAATAAATAAACTCCCGAAAACCGCGTTCAACTTGGTCCTCGTCATGCTCGTAATTTGCAATGAGTGAAAGAAATTATTACATTGAAAATAAATATTATTACGGAGAATTAAATGCGTAGAAACGAGTATCAGTTTGACATGATCAGATAAAGAATGCATTTTATTTTGCTCAAGGAAATAAATATTGGTCACGACTCCTGTACAAGTGGCTCGCGGTCGCGGTTCCGGTGCCTGAAAAAAATCAATGTCAAGATCTTGACATCTACGAAGACAGCGTTGCTGCCGCGGTACTTAGCTGCCTATCAATTTTTCTAGGTTACCTTGTGACTGTAATCGAGTCATTTTTGTGTATGTAATTGATTGATAGATATTGTTTTTCTACTCGAGTCGTATCAATACTACCTTAATTCTTGTAACAGTTATTTCTAGTTAGAAATAATATGGGAATTTGAAATATGGGCATGTTTAAATTACTTCAGCTGTCGAACAACACTCGTTCGCCAAGTTACTAATTATGTTATACTGTACAAAGAACGTAAACTGTCATTAATCATCTATCAATAATAAGTTTTACGCCTTGTGGTCCTTCGAGAACGAGAACGATGTTTTCTGATAGGTTTCCGTGTTTTATGCGGTTAAGTAAACAACACCAGTAAAAACTATGTCTTGTTGTTACAAATATTTGTCTTCCGTCATCAATTAATTGAGTTGTTCAACGAAACATACGAATATAGCGAATGTGCTTAAAATGACTTAATTAATACACAGGTCCGAATGGCCACTATGTTGGTCTAACTTGATTCCTCCATCAAACAAAATATGACTGATGAATTTAGACTTTATCGGTCGTAAAGATGTCGTAAGTTTATGAGTCTGTCGCTTTATATTTGTGGTGTTCACCGAGGCGTGAAATTACTTAAAGTTTCCGTATCGACGTGACTCGGAAAGGGAAGTCTGTTGCAGCCGCAGTTTTTCACTACTTATATTCCAATTTCCAACACTCTTGGACGTGCTCTCGACCAGAAAGTTGTAAATCTTTAGTTAATTACATTTTACTCTATGGATTTCCGAGAATAAAATTAATTATTTTTATGTTATTTTAATATTTGTCTGTGTTTAATTATGAAAATATTGAAATATCTACCTGTTTATGCATATAGTGCATACAAGGACGGTAATCTTGGCTCTTTAAAATATAATTAATGTAGATACTGGTATTCGGTATTTTGTACGTTTAATAAAAAGGGAATATATTTCGACGTCTACTTATTATTGCTTCCTATTTTGTTTAATAAGTTGTACTCTCTTGTCTATCTTATATTTATTAGTATTGCTTGAATGTAGATTACTCCTCAATCTCTCGCTTACCACGCTGTTTTTATTCAGATATCAAAGCAATGTACGATTAATGAAATAATACAGAGTTTTAGGTAGCAACACTTGAAATACGGATACAGTATCTGTTGTTCAAAAATTGATACTTTTGTTTCATCGTGTTTCATTCCTTTTTCCTGTTGGTGTGATGATTACTGTGACCTTTAGCGTCCGTGGGACGCGGAGAACGTGGGCACATGTATTTTCTTACTGTTACTGAAATAATATACCGATTACATGTCTCTCATTATTTCCCACCGGAGTTCTTAGATAAGTTCATTTAAAATGTCAAGTGTTTTCCTTTCAAAGGCCACGGCTACTTCCTTTTCTTCATATTGTTTTTCAATATCATGTAAGGTATCGTTAAATTCATGTTCTGTCAAAAAAAAAACAAATAAAAAGAATGTCCTTTATAGTTGCTAATGTAACTCTACTTATTTTTTTACTTATTGAAGTGTAACTTAACTAAATCATTTATTATGAGATGATATTTTTTTTCATTATGAGATAATAATTTAATAACACAACAGTTTTATTAAAAAAAATAGATATATATTTTATTTTGTTTTTGTAATTATTTTTAAATCATTGTTGTATTTCGTGAAGTAATAGAAAATTAACAATTATAATAAAAATAAATATGCATGCACGGCCAGCGAGGACGCGGCGTGAATAGTGTTAATTGTTTAGTTTCGTCTCTTTAATCATAGTTACTATGCGACTGCCTCAGAAGGAAGGTAATGCCTATAATTCATATGAATTAATTAAATTTTATAGTCTCTAAAATTCGTAAAATTTACGTATACTAAAGCCAGCGATTTTGAGAATCAAATTAAATTTACTGGCACTTCGAACAGTATTAAATAACAGAATCCGCTAGCTACTCGAAATAAATGAGCCATTTTTCACTAACCTTGTGTTTAAACAAGTGTATCAATGTACCATTATATTTTTATAACTGTCTGCGTTTTTTGTTTAGTCCACAAACATGTTAAAGCTTATTGTTATTACAAGCAGCCACGTAGAATCACAAAAAAGAAAATAATTTCGAATTTACTGCAATGTAAAACGAGATCACTATTGGCACCTTATATTAGGCTCGAACCTGATATCGGATCATATGACTACCATTTGTGAGCAATTATAACCTTTTTTTTTATATTTCTTTTTGAGGGGGAAACCTTCAAAGGGTACCCGACGACGTGGGCGACGTCGGGTTATGTGCGATTTTTACCGCACTAAAACCCCCCCGGTGGCCGTCCTTGGCGCTTGTTGGAGAACTCCGGGATCTCTAACGAAACAACCCTCGTCCTCCAAGCGCGATGCCCGGATCGGGCTCTGCCCTAGGGGAGCGTTCGCTCCTCCCACAACATCTGGTGATTACGACGGTATGCGACCACACATACCGCCGTCCTTCCCGGGGTAGCATACTGGACGGTTCGAGCTCCCACTCATGCCGCCCGCAACCCTGGAGCCCCCTTTTAGGCGCCTCTTACGACAGGGAGGGGATACCGTAGCCCTATTCTAGTCCCGGAACTACAGGGACAGAGCAGTTACTCGTATAACCTAGTGGTATGAATTTCTATTTCTTACGCCTGGGCCCTTTTTTATAATATGGAAGAAGCATACGAGCATGCAGTCCACCAATTTGGTCTGAAATCCAAATACCAGACACACCACACCTTTGTTTTGTCGAACTCATGCACATTTTACACATGTACATGTACGTTTTAGAAATTAATTGTCACTTGATTTAACAGTGAACAAAAACATCACGAGTAAAGTTATACGCTTCAAATGTGAAGGAAAACTCACCGTGAATTCTCACTCATGTTTTTTATTATTCCTCGAAGGTAATCTCTTAAGTACGTATTTAATCAGTGTGGTGAATTATTCCTTATCTTTATGTCATTCTAAAGAATAGTTCTGTGCACAGCAGTGGGACAGTAATGAGCTTATGATGATATTGCCACCAACACGATGTCAACGAGCAAATCCGTTTCAAGCAAGTAGAATAGGTAAAATAATGTTGTCATGTTTGATGCGGTTCTGAGTATTAAATAGTTTCTTCGAATAACATTCAATTCGTAGAATTCGCAAGTCATTAATGGTTACAATAATTCACGTTGGTTTGCTGCTTTTACAGTAAGTTCCTCAGTTATTTAGTGAAAAAGGTCATAAAACAATTATGTCTATATATCAACAATTATGGCTAATCATTTACAACTTTATACATTTTGTTCGAGTGGAGTGAAATTTAGTCACTGATGTTATGTAAATGTCAGTTATTCCCTCTACGATACGTACGATAAATAATGACTAATAAGTCTTCATGATTTGGCCATTTGGTATCTTCGACTAATCTTACTCTTATAAATAGAAATAATTCAAGTCGGAGGCCCATTGCTCAAAATATCTGAATTTGTCATGTACAATTAGGAACTTGTATGTATTAAGCGTTACATAAACAGCTAAGACGACGCAGGCGGTTTGCTGTTTACCTGTTAAAGGAGTTGTTTAGAAAAATACATTGTATACTAAATGTTAAGCATTCCAAGTGGGCGGGAATGGGCCGCTAATTGAATAACTTATCCCTCGGTGTTTGTGGTTATTAAAAGGTCAAGTCAAATTGAGATACTACAGTTGTCAGACTCTACAATGTTATGTAAAGTTCCGGGTTGCTATTTTAAAGTTTTATTACATAACAGTTCATTAGCAGTGCTACATATAAATTTGATGTACTATTCTTATTAATATATTTTTTTCATTGATAAAAAAATGTTTACTTCACAATAACCAAATATTTGTGTATTAATATAAGATAGCAATGTCGAATCGTATGTACGTATACACAAGCAAGCAGCAGAAACTCACATGCACAGTGAAATCTATACATCAAAACAAATAAAATATATGTACTTACCTATTGGTTCTAAAAATACACATTATATATACAAGTAGTAGGTATATCTCTGCCAATCCGAAGCCGGACTTGTGTCGGGGTAAAGCGTTATATAAAATGGAGTATTTGTATTAAATCGTGTCGCAGCACCTATTAAACTATAAATAGACGTTATCTGTCCGCCGAGCAATTAACCGTAACGGCGCGTACACACTGCGCGCCTGCACGCGGACCGCTCACATGCAAACTTTGTAATTTGTGCCGCGCGCCCGCGGACCATCGCCGTGTGGTTGGAACTTTCAACTGGAAGTGATAAATTCCATGTCGCGCACATTGACTGTTGATTGAATTGCTTTCCTTTGTGGCAGACGAGTCTACAGAATGGCTAGTGGGCGAATGACAGAAAATATCTATCGGCATTATTTCGTTGCTGGACGCGAGTCCTCTCTAAGAAAACACGGGGTTAATGGTATACCTATTCCATATAACTGCAGCTACCATTTGAAATATCTTTATCTTTATTTGTTGCTATGTGGTTACAATTTGATGTTGGTTACAGACATAAGAATCTCACATTTGCCACATGGTGGCGTACAAATTGAGTCAATTAGAATAAAAATTAGATAATAACTTACATTAAGATATACATTAGAAAACATTACACACATTAACATTAGATTATTAAATTATTATTTGGTAGATTTTTCACATTTAAATTATATTAACGGATGTCTAAGACATGTTTAGACATCCGTTAGTGCCTTAACGGATGTCTAAACATGTACATACACATATGTATAAGGTTTGCCATTGCGATGTACCTACTCTTTCATTATTTAAGCAAGTGATAAATAAATTCTAATACATATATTACTTCTCGAAGGCCTTGTAGACGGGCGTGAATTTTAATCGTGAGGGGCCAAATTGCCGTTGTAACACAATTTATCATTGAGTTAAATATACAATTTATAAACGTAAAATTTTAATTTCTGACGTTCTATCTTCTACTAGTAGCCAACGAGGATGGAGTTTACTTTATGATAAGTAGCTACTACCTCCTATGGACATCTGTCCTAAACTTGAGAAAAGTAAAACCTTTGAGGACCGAGTAACTGACTACGTGGATAACTATAGCCTCTTACCACACTTCTCAAACCGGAACGTAGGAGCGCTAAACTCTTATTAGGTGTAAAACGTATGACGGTGGTGCCTACGGTCGAAGGTCGAACCTTCTGTAATGTCAAGAAATGTCAAATATAATGCACATTAAAAAGGTTCGTTGACAAATGATCTGTGGAGTGGTGTGTGGTACCTTGTCGTATGTGCACACATCCTTACGTCGTGTTGGAGCGCATTTAGCGCTTCATCGCTCGTTAGTCTATATTTAGTGGTGTAAACAGGATTGGTAATTTGTTCTCTCATGTTTATTTTGGTATTAGCTTATCGCTTTCATTGTGTTGAGAATTCTGTTTTACTGTCACTAGTAGGTATAATAATATGTGTTGAGTGTAGAATTATAGATGTTACACATAACTCGCCTGAAAAAAAATACATAAAAATATTATTAAAAAAAAAATTACAATTAGTACTTAAAATAATGACGAATATTATTATTAGTATGATTCTCAAAATGTATATTTACACGCTAATAATATTGTACCGATACATAATATACTTAATGTTTTATACACGTTTATTTGCATTCCAACTAGGTATATTAGTATTTATAAATAATAAATATTAATTCAGAATTGTTGATGAAGATTAAGAAATTTAGTATAATCAATAGGGTAATAAAAGGAGATATTTAATTAAAATTATTTAAGTTACTTATTTTTTCATTCATCGTCATTATGTCAAAAACTCAAATCGTCTTAACAGTATTCAAACTGAATTATCTCGTGGGATTTTTCAACTCGGAATAATGCAACACTGTATTAATAGGTTAACGTCGAAGACAAAAGCTATTAAACACAAGTGTTCACTGGGCATTCAAACGTTGCGCAATTTAAAATATAACAAATTGTCATAATTAGTTATATTTAGCCCCGATGGCGACTAGACGCCATAAATCAAGGTAACGATTGCGTCGCTCTGGTTACCCAATTTTACCCCACGAGCGTGATCTTAATCACCCGACCGACGCCCAACGACCCACTAAATCAGTTTTACTTGCTTAGTTCCTTATTAAATAGCTTAATTATAAGAAAGGGCTCGTTTTTGTTCGCGTTCCTTTTAATTTCCTTTACCTTACAAGCAAGGTCTACTTTGTTGAATAAATTTTTTAACATTTTTTAACTATAAATTGTTAAAAAATGTTAACTATTAAACATGTCTAAAGATTAAAGTATGATATCTTGAAATGTATACACAGATTCAATAATTAAATTTTCTTACGATACAAATGCCGAAAGCACAATACTCTTCTTTTCGTCGCTTCGTGTGAAAATGGATACACATGAAGGGTCCGTATGTCTCATCTTCTCTAGTACCTACTCCAATTTAGCCGAGTAAAACAAGCGTGCACTTGATCCTCGGTAGTTAACCCGAGCTATTTGTCGACACCTGACTCAGTGGGCACCGTGGGCAGGTCGCGGCGCAATTATGTGTGGCAAAGGTCCGGGCACAGGAAACGCCAATGAGCCGCGGCGCGCTCCGGCCGGACCGCACCACCTGCCACCGCTCTCTCCTGGTAACAACTAGCAAATGATATGCGACCGCCTTAACCATAACCTATGACTCTACATATCTACTTTTTTCCTACTCTAGCGGCTTACAGCATCATAAGAATACTCAAAAAACCGTCGATGATTGGACAGCATTTTAAAATTTTGATTTAAGTGCTCGTGGGGCTCCCCACATTGATTCATTGATATTATATAGAGGAAATAGGCGATAAAGAGACCCATAGTAACTGATAATATTTATCGTGTAGAATTGTAGATAATATATGTAGGTATTGTGTAACTTTCAAGTTCAAGATCACGTTTTTGCGTAGGCATATTATTTATATCAATAACATTGTACAATTGGTAGTTGGATCATGAACGCGTTTCTAAAGCATTAAGTAAGTGCTGTGTTATTATTTTCGCTATGTGGCAGATTTCTTGTTAATTAAATCTGTAGATGAAAAGTTTGCTGACATTTAGGTTGCTAATTTAGAGTAATTTGTAGACTAAAGACATTAGGCTATTGCTCGGAGGGCCAACGACTGGTAGGGGCATAACTTTTAAACTTAATAAATCAGTATTAAGTTTAAAAGTTTCAATGATACTTATACCCCAAGAACAAGCATACATAGAGACAAGACCAACCATCATATTTTTACTTGATAAACAACATACAGTGTATTTTTATTTTTAATGATTTTATTGTTTGTTATGTAATATTGCCCTTTAGCTTATTCTTACTTTATGCTCAATCATGTTAGTGCAACGCTTATACAAGTAATAACAGAGTATCTAAATATAGGCATGTTTCCTCTAATTATATAAATTATTAACGGAACTTTCCGTGGCAAGGATTGTTTCATATTTATAAAATTATTGTTTATGCATATGCCACGGAAATTATAAATACTCGCACGTTAGCATAAATATGTATGTAAGTATGGATATTCGTATGAATTACATTCATATTATTTAATCGTTTCTTGTATACAAATGGAATGGCCACGAAATAATTACGTTTAGGTCAATGACAAGGCAATGTAATAGAAATTGAATTCTAACCATCACACAAACCGGTGCTGATTGATTGCCTGATTAATGAGAAATTGGCTTGTGTTATAGTCCCCCTAAAACTTCGGTATTAGAAACAAACAATAGCCTTTAACTTTAGCCTAAATGCATGAGTGTTTCAGGAATGGTGCTGTAATTGTAGATTATTGTTGTTATCGCGACAAATGAAAACAAATTAAAAAAATGAATATCTTTTACTACCGTCTACGCTACAACTCCCTATGCCGTAAACTAGTAAGTGCTTTCTTTAGACTGATAAAAAGAGAAGCATACTAATACGTACACTTAGAGAGAAAACTAAACTTGAATTTATCTAATGCACCGCCGTGGGCAGAGATATGTCATTTGAATGCTTGTATAACCGGAGTTTGAGCCCAAGACCCTCTTCTGTTTCCGACTAGTATAGAGAACGTTATCTCCATTTTGTACTTGTAAAAAAATATACAATTAGTTTGGGAAGCGTGCGAGGGAACGGGAATCGATCGCGCGACCTACCGCACGCCGCGCGGCTCGCCCACGCGCCCCCGAAGGTCTAGGCCTCGTGTTGCGTGTCAACACGAACCACAGGTGGGCCCTACTTAACCGAGCTATGGAGACAATTACTTAGAGTACTGGCTATGTTTTAATAAGATTGGGGTTTTGGTTGTACTTGAACTGGAAGGGTAGTTTGTTCTTGCAGTAAATCACGTAAAATGAGACGTTAATAATAAAATTTCTTTATGCATCATAAAACAGGGTAAAGTTAACCGCTTAAGACTTTCCCGAAGAAATTAATCAATATTTGCTTTCATGTTGAAGAAATACAAGCATATCTAATTCGAGGTACCTATTTGCTCAGGTATTCAGTAAAATGTTCTAAAAATATATTCCAAAGTCTACTAATCCACACTTGGGCAGCGTTTGCTTAAATCCTTCTCAGTTTGAAAGAAGAGGTACCTATGCTTAGCAGTGGAACATATATTTTTTTCTGTAAGAGCAACATTATTGCTATGTAATTAATAAGATTTTAATATTTTTTGAGAATAAAATTATACAGCAATAACGGCAATAAGTACAGGTTTATAAATGTCAAAGCTAACGGAAACTAAAGGACGGGCAGGTGGTTAAATCCGTAGCCGGAAATGACGCACGCGGCCGGAATGCAGCCCTTTCGCGAGAAGCAATTTGGCTCGCGCCGCCATCGCACTGCACATTGTTGATCTCAAACATTGCCTTTATTACCAATTTTGTTTGAACATTTCTAAAAATGTAAGGAGCAACGTCCTCTGTAGTGATTAATGTAATACAATTTTGTCGTAAGTCGATGTTACAATACATACATGTACCTATGTATAATGTAGCGCTATGCCATACGCACGCGTAGCATATAATAATATTGTTATTTTTTTTTATTATTTTATTTTAAGACATAATTGTTAAATTTGCTATACCATTATTGTGTATTCATTTGTGGAGGGAAAATAGAGAATTAAGACCTATTGTTATTTATTTTTCACAATAACATTTTGATTTGATTTGTCAAACTCCGTGCTTTTTCGGTTCTCGTAAAATCCTATAATTATTTATTCTTGAGGGAGAGTCCCGTCAAAGTAGATTCTGACGTTTTGTTTTATTGTTATCATTAGGTACATTTTGAGACGAATACTGTTTGATAGTATCTATGGTGAGATTGTTTGCAGCAAACAAATCGTAGTAAGTGGTCAAATTAAAAAGTGTTATTAATTTAAAAAAAATACTATTCCCGTAACAATGTATTAAATATACACATCCGCGGAGGAAGGATCATTATCCTTATATTAAATAACACTTAAAAGTTATGATTAAAAATAATATATTTATAATGAAGATTAATTAAAAATTAATTCTGCTTTAACATTGGCGCTTTTTATTTCTAAATAATCTTAATTATATAACTTGAAGATAAATGAATTTTTATTGTTAATAATATTTAATAATACGTAGGTCACAATTATCGTAAATTAAGTAATTTTGTATAGAAAAGTTTGCACAATGTCTAGATATTATTTTTAGTTTTGAAAAGGCTTTTTGTCGCTTGTCGTTAAGACAATTCGATGTTTCATTTTTCGATTTCGTACTTTCTTAGTTTCGTCTGTTTCAGATTTTTATCGTGAGGAGTTTTCGTTTTACTTTATTCAGACATAAAATAACGAAATCCAAAAGTGATTTCCGAACAGGTTTCATCTATTTGGACAAGTATTCGAGCATCGCATTAATTCACTCTATAAATATACAAATGGACGGTTTCTAATTGGACACAAATATCGGCGCGTCAGGTCGTCTATATATACGGGCACGTCCAGTTCCCTCGGCTATTATTGTTAGTCTATAAACGGTGGGCAGTAGTGGGCACCGCGCACCGGCCCGCATATTATTAGAGATGGCCAAACGACGTTATAGTTATAGTCTCCGCACCTGATTGGATCCCGGCCAGCGTCTACGACATGGACAGCTTTACCATATATTTCGTAAAATGCACCCCTCGGATTCATTGCGATTCTCCTTTAAGAAAATTTACATACAACAAAATGATATTTCCATTCCTCATTGATAGCAATAGATTATTTCGTAAGATTTTACGTTTACACATTACGTGTTGACGTATTGCCGTGTGCTAGAGAGTGTGATAACGAATGCCAGCAAAAGAATGTGAAACATTTCCTTTTAAGTCTGACATACACTTCGAAAGAGTTGAAAATACGTTAACATTCTCGACCCATTTACGGGTTACTACTCAATGCACTGCGCAGCGGGGAACTTTTGTAGCGTGGCTGTGTTAATTTGATATTGGTTATTGTATTTGTAGTTCAATTAAATTATCATTTACCGAGCGCTGTTGGCCGGTCGCCAGCGCGGCTCGTGGCGGCAGGAACGTTATGTTCGGTAGATCTCTACAAGAACCGACAGCACAACACTCGCGTCACTGGCACCTCTTAACCATTGCCAGAGTACACGTTAACACTGGTTCGATCAAACCATTTAACTGCTTACTGTATGACGTCTCAATACTATTTATACACGGATTTCATTAATGTTATGTTTGAGATAAAAATGTTTACATCAAATTTAAATATATCTCATTTACGACGGGATATAACGGGTTGTTTGTCGGTTGAAAGAAATTTGTAGTCTTTTTTATCGGTTGTTTCGTGTATTTTTTTTTTATATAATAAGTTGTAATGTAAAGTTGTAAACCCCTTTATTTGGGAATAAATAGTATAGGAAGTACTTTGTAATGGGTAATTAGAATAGACTTTTGTCTAATAAGATAATAAGATGCGTAAGAGACGCTCACGAGATTCTGGGCGACAACATTTCGATGCATAACACTCGCACCCAATTGGAGCGCCGCCAACCGCTTCTAGTCTAAAGGGTCAGGGTTCGACGAATGCCTAACTCTTACAAATTTCCACGCGCTATTAACCGTTCACGCATACATTGGTCAACTCTTCTATATGAACCAACTAAAAGTATAGACTTGAAATTTATTATTATTTTTTACCGTTAAACAGTGTTAATTTAATGCTATTACACATTTATTTAATGCTATTATACACTTGATATTGCGAATAACAAATAACATTAAGTAAGCTTCAGATTGAAATGCGACAAAACATGCGTTAATGTGAGAGTGTGCCAAGATAAAATGTGTAATTGCCTAAGAATTAAGATGTAATTCCGTTCAGCAGAAGTGTTTAACGCAATATTTTATATTAATGAAACGCGTAAAGCGCACTTTGTCTGATAAACACTTTGGAAGTGTTCCGCTATCACATAAAACAAACCAAAACGGGGTCATTGTTTAATCAATTAAAGTAAATATTTCAAGTCGGATGTATCTTTACTCTTGATAAGAAATGTTGTTTTGAATATTCATTGATGGAATTGTAATCGGAAAATTTTGTTGGTTGTGATTGTTTATTTGTGTTATCGATATTTCTCGTATGTTTCATTTTAAAGTTGGTGCCAATGAGATGCCCAGTAAATATGTGAAAGCTTTAAACATGTAAAAGTATTAAACCAATGTAGAGCAGGAGTAGTCGGGGAGAATGGAAAAGACGCTGTCTACAGTAACAAGACTAGGATTAGGGTTAGATAACTATAAGGCTGAGTAGGCGATTGCTAGAATTAGGATTCATTTAGGTACATCTGCAGACATAGAGCGTGACAGATTCGTATCGCGGCAGTCAAAAAATATTTTCCTACCCCGCAGACACGGACTGTGTTTGTGAAAATATTGTATAGATGAATAAGATTTTGTTTGCTACGAACATTGTCTTCAATGTGTGTGGATATAAATGGAGCTTCAAAAAATTATGATCCTCTGTCCAAGCTTTATCAGCAGCAGCATTCAGTTTTAGCGTTCCATGGATATGGTTGGCGGAAAAGACTGATTTCACGAGAAGTCATAGACATTATTCTTATTTTAACATGCATCGCAACAGCATGTTGGTACTTACTACTTACACGTACGTGCGCATGACGTGGTCGCAGTGGGCACCGGCGACCCACAGTCTGTCATATTACGGTCAAGGTGAATGCATCTGCGCTAATTGCACTGGGAATCATTACGAGGGGTCTGCTCTGCAAGCCGATTAACTAATCACTGTACCTGAATATCAAGTGTGCTTACGCTGCAATGATTTCGCAGACACTATTTTGGATGTTTTTCCTCTAGAATCAAATTAACCTTAATATAGATTTTAAAAACTTCCCGTTCTGAAAAACAAGAAAATAATCAATACATACGGTTCTCGGATCGAATAAGAATATTAATATGAGACCGCTTATGGAATAAAAAAAAATATTCCGAAAATATCGCGTGCGGCGGCATCAATAAATTACATAGTTTTTTATAGACTTTAGGTTGTTAATGGAAACTATATTTAAATGAAGCTGAATTAGTATAAGCAGGTTTTAAATGGCAAATTGGTAATATTTGCACGTATGCGCTATGCGTGTATGGGTGACCGATGACCGGTGACCGGAGCGGCGTGCGACTGATACATCGCGGTCAAGGCCGACCGATTTGTTGCGTTCTATGTGACATTCACTTTTCACTTACCGTTCCCAATATTAAATCTATCCCTGGTTTTGATTTAAGAGGAATTGGAAATTCTATATTTTGTTTTCTCTCATCCATGTTATTGAAACATGAATAAACATAGATAAAAATCTACTTATAGTAGGATACAGTTGTCTATTTCAATGGTTAACTATTAGGTTTAATATTAGGTTGCGCCGTTATTGAAGTAAAAATGTCTTAAATCACAAATTATATGAATTGCTTTTGTGATTTATGGACATTCGTGAAGTCATGATTAAAAATAAACTTGTTAGCACAACGCAATCTTTTGTCATCAGTAATTATTGTCAGTCCTGAAATATGTGTTTTTAAAATTGGATAATGTCCAATTTCACTTTGGGTAGCTTTTCATTTAAAATATACCAACTTAAGCCATTAGGTACCTATATTATGTACATACTGTGAAATGTTCAACGTTCAGTGATTACTTTTTCATGATGTAAACATGGCAACAACGTTGTCACTTGTCAAGTACAAATGGATGGTTCAATGGATGGTGGAGACATACAGGTGACATAACTCTATTGAACTTTAATTACCAACACTTGATTTTAACCAAATGACCAACCGATAATTTTAATATAGGGTAGGTAAAACTGTTGCAGCGCAAGAATTCGTAGATGTTTAGAAATATCTTTTGAAAAAACATGTTAACAGAAAGATACTCATCTATAACTTGTCATGGAGTTGAAGTAACGTCACACGATACATATTTTTTCATTTAAGTAAACATTGACATAGGGAAAAGCTTTCTGAAAAAGTAGAGTCTTAAAAGACTTAGAATTATTCTACTCAATATTACGCCGGAAGTACGACGTTCATTTTATTGACAAGTAAGCCAGTGTGTATAGGTATTATATTACAGATGTTCTCTAGTTTTATTCTGTGGTATTAAATTTTCTGAAGTTAGTAATCTAGTCACGATAACTTGTTATCGCGAATATTTCTTAATAAAATCAGTAAGTTCCTTGACCTGTGATCGTGGAATAGTAGTTATCATAGGAGCGAGTGTGTGGAGCGGTGTGCACGGTGCAGGTAATTCAATGCGCGGTGTCGCAAGGCGGCGCACGGCGGCAGCGGGTGCGCGCAGCAAGGTGATGCACCAGAATAGTGCGCTTGCACAACGTGCACCCCGCCTCGCCCGGCCAAGGTCACCAGCGGTTATTACTGGCTGCGGTGGGGTGCAGCCTCGGGGTCAGCTGCGCCTGGGGACAAGCTAATATTCAGATAATTGACTTATCATCATACAATGACATCATCATGTTAACCTTAAGAAAACCATATTTAAGGAACTATTACTTATAGACTAGAATACAAAGGATAGAAGAAGAGATACCGGAAATTATCAGTTTACATATACATCGCGATTGATTTGCAACTGCCATGTTTTAATAAAGCAATTGACATACATACACAGACTCGTAATCTGAGCAATACCGATCGAGTGCCAATCATAAGTAACTAAGTGATGGCAACGCGACAGCCCTCTACAGACGCCAAACCCGCAACTGGGAAGAGAACAGGGAAGCTGACGCTATTCTGTTAAGAGTTAGTTGAGTAATTATCTATAAATGGGCGTGCAGTAACAGTATTGCCGGCAAACTTAGTAGTGGCTGTCAAAGTTTGCGAGTGTCGATCGGTTGGCAATCATCGGCGGCTAATTGACGGCGCTGCGCCGCGCGGGCGCCAACTGGCCGCGCAACTGGGACGAGAATCGGGAAGCTCGGCGCTCCCACGGTATATTTAGAGAGATAACTCTTGCCATTCACTCTAAATGGATAATCACGCTTGGCATGCACGGGGAATGCTATTAATCGATGCAACTATACCTTGTATTATCTCCGGATTATTGTGAGTAAACAAGATTGATTTATTGTTGTTTGTTTCTTGTTCATTTATAACTCGTCACTTTATATCGGTACATGCTGAATTTACGAAATTATGTTACTTAAAGGAATGGGAAAAAAAATGTAACCTATAAGGATTTTTTTAATAAATAGGCCTTAGTATTTGGGTACGTCTATTCCAAAGACGTATTGAGATATCCCAAAAAAGTTGCTTACAAGAACAGTCAGCGATAAGGAACGACGTCCCGTTATCAGCGAATTGAGCCCCCATGGTGTCGGTTCCCAGGGCGGGTCGGATACGGCAATGTCACCGGCGGCAGCTGACCGATAGTGCAGCGGAAGGGCGTCGACCCCGCCGGAAACCTTATCGTGCCGCGTCGGCGTCGCACCGCCAGCGTCACTGCCTCACGCTCGCAGCTTCACGCCCACGACGGTGTAAGCCCACGCTGTAGCATCACAAGTGCCCGACTTGCTTTCTATCTATAATTTGCAATTGCGGTTATTATGAATTTACGACCCACAGTTATGAAAATTAATTAGTTACTGTATAAAATAACTATATTTGTGAAATTATAAATACATGTAGCATATATTTTGTACATTTCATATTAATATAGATTTACCATTACAATACATCATTTATAATACGTCAAGTTGCACTACCAAAGTGATAAAATTTTGTACAATTTAATCATTTATTGATCCAGTTTAAGGTATAAATGAACCTGTCACAAGTAAAGCAATTTTAAGTGAGTATAATTTCATTACATGCATAACTATTAAATTATATTATGTATACATGTTAATTGCGCAAGAAGGAGGTCAGCGGTAAATGTGCAAATTTTGAATAAGCAACCTTGTTCATGATTCAAGATACGTGGAAAGTTTTCCAGACATACTGGTGATACTATAGAAGTTAATCATTGAATTGCCTAACATGTTTCAGTGTCATTGTTTTTAAAAATATATTGTGCTATAACTTTTCTCAGCAAATAATGCCTATTTGCGTTCACACGTTTATTCAATGTTTTTAATAACCGATTTTTAACATTTTTTTTAGCAAAACAATAACATTTTATATATCTAAAGCAAATTTTCTCTGGCAGGGTATACCGTAGCCTTATTCTTGTCCCGGAACTACACGCATTTACTTACTACGAAAAGACGCACACGCATAGACTTCTCATTTTATAGACTAGCGGAATCCTTAATCTACTCGATTGACTTTACTAAAATGTAACATTATCGAGTTTGATCAATTTGATTGATAATTTTGTTCGATTTGTCGATTTGCTAAAGATATCGTAAGTACGAGTTGTAAGTAAGGGATAAAACCCCCAAGTGGGAGAGTATTGCAACACTGCAATATGTTTGGTCGATCGTTTCCACTTGTGTTCGGAGTGTTTCGTAACCGGGTTATTACTTTTGGCATTTGGACGTTCGGTTATATCTGGGTTACCAGTACTTACTGTACGCCCGAGGCATTCAACATATTATTGTATAAAACCCTTTGTATGATGTTGTACTTGAAACTCTTGTTGCATACAGATGTACCTGTATTAATCTTAAGAGTAAGATTGTGTGTGTGGATTCATCGTTTTTTGACCTCTTGACGTAGTAAACAGAATCTTATGAATATCTTCAAGGATAACAACTTAATCTTAAAGTAGGCGATTGTTTTATGGCTGTAGTATAGGCCACATCACGATTTAGGTATTATATAAAAATATGGACACAAAGATACATAGCCTGAACATTAGTGTAGACTAAAGATGTAGATTTAATATATAGGTATTTGGATCGATAGATATTTCTGTTGGAATATTTCCGTGACTATGATATACTCTTAAACCAGAGTTCAGTTCATATTCGTCGTCCCTAGTTCTGTCCGGCTCTGTCTGTCGAGATGGCCGGCGCTGGCGAGTGGCGGCAATTCGTCGCGGCAATGTTTCCACGGAGAGACGGTGCGGCGCGCGGCTCAAATAGCCCGGTTTACGCACGCGGAAATCCTATTCCGATCGGGTCAGAAATAGCGCCGCCGTGTCACCCATCGACAGGCGAATTTTACGCCGCCACGCTACATTAGCTGCATGAGTTGTCACTGTGCGCTCCATTTTACTTACGAGTACATGGACGTACCTACTAGAAACAATTGTAACATAGTAATTTAAATATCATTTACTTACTAATTGTAAACAAGAAAGCCAAAACTGACTAGATTAGGTAAGAAAAAAATCTTTCATCTCCCAGCCCCTAGAGGGGTGCGTGGTAGAGATTGGTTATGATTCCTCCAAAGGATATACACATCGTAGTACCTAGTGGTGTTCCACTTCTTGCTGCCAGCCTGTATGTAGATACAGTTAATCGGACGATTTCCGCTCACAATTCCAAATTTTACTCGGTTAATATTTAATTATTAACATAGCACTTGTGTATATGTATAGTAAGAAAATTGTATGTTAATTTTATATTAATTTGTTACAGGTATGTGACGTCATTGCTGGCCCAACGTATGTCGCAAACTCCTGCGAATCATCACTTAAGGTACTCGGCATTATATTTACTTCATCCTTTTACAAACTTCGGGTTCTGCGTTAAGCATGATATCAACAATACAAATACGAGGGGATACAACCATTTATAGTGCGTACGCGTACTGGAAGACGTATCATTGTATCGTCATAATATTTTGACACGTTGCGGAAATAATATTCGAACAAATCGGCAACTCTATATTTAAAACAAAACACTCCCTCACAAAGATAACACTGAGTCTGGAATCCGGAAACTTTAAACTACAGTTACGGAGTTTTGCCAGCAGTTACGCTCACAGTAGCCCAGTAAATTAGTGCGGTCTTGTGCTAGAGTCCCAATAAAATAACTTTAGATATACAGACTACTCATACCCTTTAGCGTCTTGAAACATTGTTATTTTTAATTAATGTTAATAGTAACCGGGCTGTTTGAATACATACGAGTATGTGTATGGTATGTTTGACCGTTATATGAGGACCGATAGGAATGAGATTCGATAATAAGTTCTTGAGAGAATACACGTTACTGTGATCACGGTAAACAATTAATTTAATCGTCTTAACTAGCCGCGTGCTAAGACGAATAGACAACGAAGCTATTCAATGAGCCGCCAAATATCAGCGCTGCTACAACCGGTTCTCTACACACGTCTTTTGGTATTGCGTCAGTGTAATGTAAAATTACACATCGTTTGCCCTGTAGCCCCATGAGCAAATAAAATTATAATTTGTCCAAAAATTTAAATATCATATTAAACTGTCTTTACAAAACCGCTACATTTCCGAACCAGAAGTATAATATCTTCCAAGATCGAGATAGAACCAACCATACATACAACATTTTATTGAAATAATTTAACATGACATTAATGTGTGCGAACATATATTATATATATTAAATATAGATTTGTGAATCATACAAAGTGAGAAAGGTACTTACTGTCGTAATACATTCCACAGGAGTAATCAACATTTGTGTCAAAATCTCATATACATTTTGTTCGATTAAACAATTCGGGGCAGATTTTAAAATAACTTGTCATGGGCTAAATTGCGTGCGGCGTCCAAGTAATCCATTACCGGTGCGGCGGCGGTGCCACTAAAAAACTAATTTGATTGTTTGTTTGGCACGCCCGCGCACTCCAGCGTCCGTGTATAGCGGCGTATTTATAGCACGCCTCATGTCCCGCACGTACATACGGAACAATTAATAGCGGACAAATTATTTTCATTGTAAAAGAGTTTTGCATAGGGGGTACGAGCGCGCTTCTAATATATAGCAAACCACAGTAAAATCGAGAGTTACCATTACATAGCCTCAGAGTCAGAATCCTAAGAACATACTTTAGTTTACTTCCAGTTAAGTAGTGGGTGTATCCTCGTGGCATTTCAAACAGCAGTGGGATATAAATTTATATTAAAGATTAAGGAGCTTTTAAGAAGTTTTTAATCGTCCTACGCTAATTTCTATTTTTTCTTTCTTAGGTAATAATATAGTACTATACAAACAATTCTCCGCAGATAGAACAAGGATCCATGAAAAGTAAAAATTTATCACGGTTAACAAAATTATTGATTGCTGTATGACAACCTTTATTATTAAACACGAAATCTAAGGTAATTATTGTTTATATTTTTATTACGGCGAGTCTCTTTAATTTATAATTACGTCGAACCTACAATTTTTACGTTACGTCTTGTGGTTTAAATTCGACTACAATAATTATAGAGAAGTTGTTTTTTTTATTTGTCGATAGCTAGTTATCAAAGAAAAACAAATCGATTGAACAATAGAAAATATATTTTTAAAATGATTTCAACTATTTTGTCTCAATCTACTTATATAGACGCATAAAAATACATACATTTAATGAGAGCATAAATAATTTATCACGACAGACAGAATATATCTTGTAGTCGTCAATCGACAATAAATAACTCTGTAACAGTTCGTTAAGAATTTTATTCTTTATAGTGTAGGTCTAAAATTAGAACTTTAATTAAGCGTAGTATCGGTGAAACATCTGTAGAGCTGTTCAATTTGCTCACTATCAAGTATCTTCTTTGTCGTGCAGCCGTACTAGCCGCGCCCAGGCCGCCGCCCACGCCCGCAATTACTACGAAAACTCCCACGATCTTCCGATATTGTTTATCTGCTACAAAAATGTAAACATTATTATATCGGCGAGCTTTAAAATGTTTTACGCTTTGCAACTATAAAAAAACAAATGTTCCAGCTTAAATCTAAATTGTTTGCATATTTTCCTTTACGTGGGTGTTTATGAATTCCCTGACCGAGAATTCGAGTCGAGGATTCTTCCTCGTCTATAGGTACAAGTTACGACTATGAAGCGTGAATTATTTATATAATTTATATATGTATATGTGAATTTATTTATATAAATTATCATACAATGCACATTATTAGAAGTGACTTAATACTAGTTACAGACAATGACTTTCAGTTTTTTTTGTCTTGATATAATATAAGTCCATGCAATAGGAGTTAAAAGTAATAATAAAGTCTACCTACCGCTTTTTCTTCAATGTATAAGCCAACAATAATGTGAGACTGTTTTGAATTCAATCATGCGCAACTAAACAAAAAGGGCACCAAAATAGCTCCTTGTATAACCAAGTCCAAGAATAACCCGCGAGTGGGAAAGTATCGAACGGGTTATATTTAGCGCTAGTGCGGCAGGCCGGCCTGTTTCAGCCTTTGTTGGGCAGAAATAGCGCCGGCCAACCCTTCGCTGATGGATGTCGGCTCGAGCGGAGGGGAACAGGTTGGGAATATCTTTTATAATAATATTAACGCTTGTATACGACTATTGGCTACGGACACTATTAGTAAATCAGATCTTGACTCCGCTGTATTTATATATTAGTTTTATTGTAAGGAAAATCAGACGGAATATTTCTCTAATGCGTCTATTTTTAAAATACTTACGTATTTTTAAATCAACGCTGACGATATAAGCTAAAATAAACTTTGAATAAAAAATGTATCTGCTTATTTTTGGCTGAGTCACCGAACCTAAACAAATCTGTCAATGCCAATCCCGGCATGTATTCTATCTAACGTCATTTGTCGTTTATAAGAAGAATTAAACATTAAAATACAAGAATCCACTTTGTATATATAAAAGAAGCTCTAACAAAAAAGTTCCCGAGACAAGTGTCAGTATTATGAAGATGGTCCAGAATTAGCCCACGGCTAAAAATACCACAGCATGGAATGCGCGCATCTGTTTATAGAGTACACGCGAAGCGGGAGAGGACCGAGAACCCCACACCCGCCGCGCCGACCACCGGGAACCGCGCAGGTTGCTGCAGGTTGATTGTCACCTTGCACCTTGCACTCGAGGGGTGCGCTGCGTAACAAGTTTTAGGTGGGCGAGTGGGTGTGCCAGGTTGAGGAACGTTTTACTTATTTCGACAATAAGCGCAAATTGCTCACCTTATGCTCAATTACAATATGTAGAGATTGTAGCCTATAATACTTCTATTCAATACTTAAGTACTACAGCCTCCACATTTACATGACATTTGAAGGCTCCTCGATGATATAAATGGCGGCGTGGGGGAACTGCATTTGTATAGAAACTCGACAGTTCTATAAATAGTTGAATGTATTAATCTTGCTGCTTGAGAATCTAGCGCATTCAATTATCTATTCAGCAACAGCCCGTAGGCGGCATTCGGACAATGTGATAACAGTGTTGCACAAATTCTTACCTAACATGAAATACTCGGATTAAAGTAAAGCTTTGCTAAGTTATTGGACTTATTGGAGACGCTTCCGGCTTTCTACCAATTTCATTAAGTCTACATTCTATGACATATACAGCGTGTTACACTATAGAAAGTGATATTTTTTGGAATTGTTATATTATTTTACTCTTTTATATTCCATTATTTGGTCTAATAAACTATAAATAACTAATACTTAATTAAATGTGACTTATCTACTTACCTTACTACTTATGTATTTTAACTAAACAGTAGAAATACATGATGAGACACAAATACTACTTGTGTTTTGTTCTAAAAATAGCATCATGTTGTAAACTTAACGAGTGAGCATTGCAATAGGCAATAAAACAAAAAATAATGTTTATCGAAGACAAAGAGCGTTTGCACGTGACTCAATGCTGCCGGAATCCTTGCAAGCGGTCTCGGTATAGTCTTTGTATGGTAAACTAATTATAGCCACACTATTTATAGCCGTGATTCACTCCTGCGCAGCGCTCCGAACTAGACTTGTCATGAATTATTGCATACATCTGATCTCTGCCCTATTTCTCCTCATGGAAAGGATTATAGCTTTGTTGCTGTATCGGAACACTATTCTATATGTATGAATTTGAAAGCAATTATTAACTTCGTAAACGATAAGAGCAGTATTGCAATTTGTACAATAGTAAGTGTCTTTAACCACGGCTTGATTCGACCTTGCGGGGACATTTTGTTGCCAATGGTGTGCGTCAAGCATGGCCATAATTTGTAAATGAAATTTCCTCATGTTTATTGTATTAGACGAATATCATAAATCATTTTGTTTGTACCGTTTTCAACAAATTGTTTTAAGAAATGGTCGGTTGATGAGAAATTAAGTAGGAGTATATGTATTGACTTGCTCTACACCTCGCGCTCAAGTCCACTGGACCGAGACAGACATTATCATGAAGCTTTTTAATTTAACTATATGATACTGATATCTGTGGCGACAACTTTTATGTCTCCTTGACAAATCGGATGGCAAATTGGAAAGACGTGACAACGAATGAATTACATGTCAGACGAGCGGGCGGCGGGGAATTTTGTGTGAGTATGACGCAAGCAGGTTTGTTAATTATATTGTATGCGTTGATCCGCCGCATATATTAAATAAAACATACACACATCTTGAATTTTATTATGACGATTCAATTGATCGTAATCCCAGTTGTCGTAGCTCCGACATGTCGGCTCGGATATATGTCAGCGACTTTACATACATACATCGGTATCGTATTGGCTAATATAAAAATGCTCTAAGACGAATCGAATCCTTCACGGAGGTTATAAATGGTAGCCGTCAAAACAAATAAAAGTAACCTGTGTGTTATTGTAATGTTGTGCGTGGTGTGTGCGAGCGCGTCACGGGTGTGTTGCGCGTGTACACATCAATTCGGCGGGCGGTCGCCGCGCGCACCGTTCGCGGAATCCGCGGCGCACGGACGTTGTCTGGACACGAATAGCCGCCGAAAACGTACATATACCCTCACTAGCCTCTGACCCGTATAGTATGCTGAACATTTCCGTGATGTCTTCATGGGAACTCTTTGCTGCTTCTTGTCCGCTTAAAGCCGACGTAGCAACGTTACGCAATATAGTTTACAAAAATGTAGACATCAATCAAATGTAGGCGAATATTCTAGTCGCTACTCTAATGAAATTATTAGTTAATTTAATACATTTTAAGTAACACCTTAGTGTAACATAACTACTTGTAATATTTGTATCGGGTGTTACAAACAATCATGATCTTACTCGTATGTTACTTTCACATACAATAATGCATTACAATAATGCTAGCAAGAAATACCTCACTATCAGACCGTCTGACACGTGACAACTTTACGAACAGCAATGCAATCAAACTTGCACAAATGCTTATTTTGACCACTATTCAATGTGACGTGTTCAAAGGAGTGTCATTACTTCTCGCTAATAGTCAGTCACGTCCATTTCATTTACTTTAGAAAGCAAATCTTCCAACGAAGCAGCGAAGGAGTGTTACTCGGAATGGAGATCTATTAAAGTTATTCCAAAAAGCGAAAGGTTGTAAGGCAATTCGAGCGATCTTTCCGGTGGCGGAGCTGCATTTAGCCGCGTGGAAATAGCAGCGGACGCGGCGCGCGCGCATCGTGAAATAAACAGTTTACTGACAGAAATAGACGATCGCTTCTGGATCTGGAGCGGGCGAGCAGTTGGCTTTTATGGCTTCTAATTTCGGTCTACTTACTGAATTAGTAATAGGAGGGAACCAATACGCAAAACTTGTGCTGAATTATATTTATGGCTCTGTGCTTGATACAAAATGTTCGATGGAGAGTAGTGTTTTTAGATTGTTTGGAAGTTGTATACTATTTGATAACTACTATATCGGTGTATGTATTTAGGAAATATCTTACGTATACATTAAATGTATAATGTATACGATACCTACTTAATTCGTTCGATGTATGGGCTCGAACACAAAACTGCGATGCGAATTCGCAACGCAGAAAAGTGCGACACGAGTTGCTGTGATGCGATATCGTGCGGCATAGCGTCTCCCAGGGTGACCATTCGTTCGACAACCGTCAACCGTACGGAACGTATTTTGGAAAATTAGGTCGTGACATGGATCGTAAAAAGAAGTGTGCACTTTGGTTATTGCTTAAGAGATACAGGAAAGAGTAACAAAAAAATTTTGGGTTCATCCATTTATCATATATAATTTATTTTATATTTACTTTCCCAAAGAACAGGGCGCTCCTCAATCAGTAATATAAAAAAGTCAACGACGTACTTTTTTACATACGTCTTCCCACTCAACAAATACAGGTCTGTACGTCTTTCCCACACGCTGTCTCAGAACGAACTAAAAATGGCGTCAACAAGTGTGACGAAACATCGCATGAACGAGCGATGCGAATTAATTCGCAAGTTCTTGCGATGCGTCGAGGGAGCTCGCAGATTTTTACGATGCGACCTATATAGGTACAATCTACACACTTGTAAAACTGCTTTTAATTTATATTTCAACAGTTTGTTAGTTTTTTTTAGATTTTTATTCAAATAAGATCAGACTTACCTGAGGTTGGCCAAAAATGTGTTGCCTCTGAGGTTTAAGAGAATGCCTCATATAAATTCAAGTATATGTTTTTCATACCACACGCTTCAAACTAAAACACTGTTTCTCTTAACGCTGCCGTTATTAAGTGATGTAGGTGAAGCTGTCGTGCCCCCGGAATCGATTCCACCTTTAATTTTCTGTCATAATATCTGTATTTTCAAAAATCCTTTCATTATATTTTAACCATTCATTTACACGTTATTAGTGCACATAATATCACAATATCACACACACACAGAATATCACAATATAAGTATATATAATACGTATTATACATACATGTCTGACGTGGCACCTTAAAAGTAACAATGATCTAATCTTATTTGTTATCCTAATATTTACTTATTAAATGTCCTTCGAGTTATGCAATTAACATGGGTATAGTATTAGTTAGCATTGAATTGAATTGGAACAACTAAATACACACAATACCTACCAATACCCTACCTATCTAATTTATATTCCGATAATGAATTCAAGTATTACACAATTTCGTTTAAAATTTGTTAAATTGTTAATTCTTGTGGAAAATATTTGAAACCAGTACAATACCTATAAGAGATATTTTTTCATGCATAGCTTTTTCTTTTTCTTTCCTTAGGACATATTATATTACACATTATAGGACATTATATTTTAAGAGAATAATTAGGCATTTCCTTTTTTTAAAACTAAGTTCTCAAAATGAGACAAACCGTTTATAAAGTGTGCGTAAACAGACATATACATTTTAAAAAAGAGCTGTTGTGTGATGTACAAATAAGCATATTAACATTTAAAAGCAGGAATATTTTTTGTATTTCTTATAATTATTATATGCCCGCTTGCGGCGGGTATGTAGAGCAATATTATTTTATGACTGTACATATACCTTACCTACATTCCATAACAAACGAATTTCATTTGATTTAATTTGATTTGAATTAAAAACACACTACGTTAAGCTTACAATGACGTCTACTTGATTGTTGAATGACGACACGTACAAAGAAATAATTCGACCTTGTTGACTTGGAGCACGTCTGCGATGAATGGTCACACCTAGCCGATGGGCCATGGACGTCATAGGTTAATAATGACCGCAGAGGTACGCGAATTTAACACTCCGCTAAAATACAAATGTTTCCGCGAGTCTAATGGACGGAGGTACGTTTTGTTCGCGTGCGTGTTCTATTTTTGGATGTTCATAATTTTGTTCTGTTCTGCGGCATCCTGTTCACTCCTCGCGGCGCGCAGGACGCGGGAGCGAGATGGCCGGCATTGGCGGGCACGTCCTTCAATTGCCGCTTTGCTTTCTATTTTTACGGTAGCGAGTGGCAGTGTGTGAGCGGCCGCGGGAATCGCTTTGTTTTACGATATAGTAGTGTATTGTATAGTTTGACAGTTTGACTGTTTTATGTAATTTATGACTTATTTATTTTAAAAGATAGTGTTTTTTATTGAATTTGATTACAACTGCAACAAGTTAACAAGACAAGTGCTAGCCCAGAATTATAGTTTGGTTACATTTTTTACGGATGTTACAGTCTTCCATTACATCTAATCACAGGTTAGAGGTTTGCCTACATAGTGTAAGATCAATAATGTCATTTTTGTCATTCTTAAATTGTCACTGATTACCTGTAACAGGTTATAAGTTCAAGAATTCGTTATTCGTATAACTTTAAAATAATATTTCAGTACGTAGAAAGTAAGGCATTGTGGAACACATAGGGTATATGGTACATTGCGGCCGGAGGGAGATGTGACAATGTCGTGCGGCGAGCCAACAACCGTTCTTTTTAGCGCATTCAAATATTTTAGACAAGTCAAGGCCCCGGGTCTAATTTAAACGTGCATATTAATATCACCACCATTGTATCTGGCGCACTCGCTGAATATCATTTCTTATATATTGTATTACATTTTAATTAAGAAATTCCTTGAAACCACCCAAGTGAAACACCCGTGGGTAATTTTCAAATATTGTACACAGGATCTCTATCAAAATTCAAGTTAAAAAGTGAGAAAAAAAACGGGTAAGGGTTACGGACTAAAACATTTTGATTTTTAATTGTTAATAAATTGCGGTACTTTAATATATTGCCGTACATTAGTTACTCTGGGAGACACGTTATGCTGTCGGTCCAATTTGTAATCATTGGATAGCAGTTGTCGTCACGGGGACAGCCCATCGTCACTCGAGCCCAGCGGTGGGACATAACAGGGATTATAAGTACACAAGTAACGACTCCTCCCATTATCCATATTTGGTACACCTATAAATATATTATAATTAAACTTGTTATGATGTATTTACCATGTAATCAACATACACGAGGAAGACTATTTATATCTGGGTTAAAATGATACAGCATTATTTTACTGTGGACAATAAATATAACAATCACAGCACGCTATTGTGTACTCGCATGGCGTGTTAGTTCGGACGTCATGGTGGTGAATAACAGGATACAAACAAGTTATTTACAACAAGTAATATAAATGTCAATGGGTTCTCTATCGGTTGGTTTAAGTATACCTTAAAAACAATCAGTGAATGACGTTCTCGCACAATCTTGCCACAAACGGACAATGAGTGGTTGCAAGGTTTATGACACTCATATGGTTAGTAAAGCTGTGAACTAATCTGCAATATCTTTTCGCCAACATTGTTACCTACATCTATCTAACTACTATAAGGTCACTACTGAACGTTCCTTAAAAAAGAGGCTTTAGGGTCCTTTCCACATATGCGACGTAGCTAAGCAGTGCGCAAGGTAGATGCTTAGCTCCAAATCTAAAGTAAACTACTTAGCTTCTAATCACATTTCATAACACATCTGACTTGAATCAGGCGTGATGTAAAAATGATATAGCTCAACCGATCGCAATACTTAGCTTCAATCCAAATCTCCGTATAAGAAAAACATAGATAGTTACGAGTATTAAGATAAGCTCAATAATGAAAACGCAAGCAATTCTAATGGAATATTTATTAAATGTCCATAGCTTACATATCACGTACCTTTCAGGAAAGGAACCCTTACCGTCACAACATTTAAATAAGCTCAATAATGGAAACGCAAGCAATTCTAATGGAATATTTAACAAATGTCCATAGCTAAGCTATCACGTACCTTTCTGGAAAGGCACCATTACCGTCACAACACTTAAGTGTACATATTTTTATCCTTAGTAAATTAACTAACCAGAAAGTTACGGTTGTTATCTGCTATTTACTGTAATAAGGTATTAATAATGTTATGTAATTAGGAAATTAGCACATTGCGTTCTAATATCATCTTTGTTAGCATCCAGCATGACAACAAAGTGTATAGCTCTGCGATAGTGTGGAGCCATGGAGCGTAGGTGGTTACGGCGTAGACACGCTACGTCGCGTTACGTTCCCGACGCGTAGGCGGGTTACGTACGTAGGCCGAGTACTACGGGCTCTACAAACTGATTTCCACTCACGTAATGCCACTGTCGTGAGTTATTACATCCGATAGCTGTTCGAATTCTATTTTTATTTCCATTTGACATTTAATTATTAATGTCAAAGTGGACAGAAATATATAAACGGATATGAGTAAGCAAAATACACACACAACTTACAACAAAATATAAACAATATTTAATGCCCTCAGAGGGCGTCGCAAAATACTAGAGTTGGCAGCATTAATTTACATTAGGTTACATTTCCACGATGGTTACATTTTTAGTGTTATACAAAAGGAATTAACGATAACCTATGTGTTCTTATTGAACAAAGACTCATTTTATAATTCCATCCGTGGAGATTCTGATTACAGAATATGTCCTTATAAACATTTCACTGCATTACATTTTATTCCAAGGGTAGGCACTTGGTGGATATAATCAAAACAAATGTTGAAGGACGACCTCTTCGTCCGGAGCCCGGGCCCTTCTAAATATAGACATCTAAAAATAACCAGCCCCGCCCCCGCGCCGCTCCCCTGTCAGACCCTGCCGTGCTGCTCAATGTAGGTCACATTAAAAAGGGGGAGGTTTGGGAGTGTACCCCTCTCTCTAGGCGCCACGACTAGACTAGACCAATACAAAATCCTCGTATTGCGTTTTAGTATTTTCTTAGAAGTAGGTTGTCTTTTCCAGTACTTTATTACTAAATAAGCTTTCAATATCAGCGGTAGAAAAAGTATTAGGGAACTCCCTGTGTGAAACTTATACGTTTAATTTTCCATAAGATATGATAAAGGTTGTAATTCAATGTAATTTATTGATAACATTCAGAAAATACTGTGTATTGAATGATTACTTCTTTGATCTATCTTTTTACTCCACTGCCAAGGAAGGGTTATTTAGTATTTTCCTTTTGAACACGCCCTATTATAATTAGATATAGTAGCATCGACACGAATAATCCAGGTCACAGGTGTAAGGTCGCGCGCTTCCATTAAGTTTGTTTTCACCGCTTCACCCCCCGACACTCGATAAAGTGCACCAACATAGATCTCACTCATGTATGATTTTGGAAAATAATGTAAAACTATATATTCCAAACGGCTTTTAACCTATTTATAGTTTTGTAAATATTCTAAACATAATCTGTCCAGTGACGTGACTTCGTTTTAAACGATTGGTTTTAGAAGATCTTAGGAATGTGTTGTAAATGTTTAAAATCTCATATTCAATGGTTTTATATTTAAAGAACAACACGAAATATTTCGGAGAAAACGGGTAAACATAAATAATAAACTTTATGCTCAGTGTGAGTTAATGGTGATAGTAAAGAAAATAGTAAATAAATTACATTTGAATAAAAAGAGCAATGTATGTTCGTTTCAGCAGAGATGGCCCACGAGCGCGCGGGCGGCGCGGAGGGCTCGCCGCAGCACACGCCCTCGCCGCCGCACGCGCCGCGCCTGCCCATCGCCGAGACCAGCTTCCACCACCAGATCATGCAGGTGAGATACCCACCACTTCGAACGTCTTCTTATCTATTCAATTGGTACTTACGACCGTCGTACTGTCAACGTCACATTCCCATTAAAGTATTAGACTATGAACTAATTAGGTATTTAATACTGAAAAAACTTAAATTACATAAAAAAATATCATAGCTGCATTGCTCTTTAATGCATTTTGATATTCATTTGTAAAAGTAACGATCGAATCGTATAAAGATCATTTTATTCTAAAAATAATTTGGTACGGAATTTTTTCAAGTTAGCAAAATATGATGTGTTATGAAAAAATGTGTAACACAACAAAATCAGCAGGCAAAAAAGAATAATAAATAAATAAAAGTAAATTTTAGTTAGTAATGAATGGAATTCGTTTTTCCTGTGTTGGGTACTTTCCAGGTAGCTGTCAGGTATGAGGAAACATTGTGAGAACGAGTTCTACGTAATAGTTAATTTATATAGAGTTAATACAATGCGCCTCGTCATGGATCGATGAACTCGTGTCCTCCACACAAACGGAACCACAAAGCCGGCATCTGAGCACATTCACAAACTCTTAGAGCAACCTCGGAATTTCTTTGACACTGGGATTACTTGTTGAACTTTTTAAAATGCTAAGAAATGTGCTATAAGTACTGATATGGTCGAAAATACCATTAAATATTTTATTGCATATGTATTTGTCACGAATTTTTCAAAGCGATACATTGTACAAATTGAAATGCATCGTATCTGTAAAACAATAAAAGATCTTGTTTCAAAAAACATCATTACACATGTTTTCATTAAATCGCACTGTTAACATTCGCGGTATTCTTGCTTATTAGTCTGTATATATGGACTATTTTGTTGTATATGAAACACTTATACAAATATACGTAGCAATCTATAAGGGGAAATTATTTTAAGTGTTGTACAAACTTAGTGAAATATATTTTAGTACACAATTTTGTTTAGTTATAAATAGTTATAATACATACTAAACAAGTCGATTAATAATTCAAATATACTTTGAACAAAATTTGTTGTCTTATACAATAAAATAACATTCAAATAATAGAATCAGTGTTGAAATATATGATGTTCAACAATGAATTCCCGTGACCTTTCCGGCGTTGCGACACGCGCGCCGCTGTCCATCTCGCTTGAAAGCGAGGAGATATTTTTAAAAATTCCCGCACGCGATATAAATAAACTGATACGAATACACACATAAAACGTGGAACGGTCGGTCCGTCTGCATACTATATTTACATGCGTCCGTGTAATACGTCGGCTAATTTTAGAGCGAGTGTTGATGCGGCCCCTGCAGTAAATATAACGCGCGATTGCGGATTCGAAAACATTTCGCCCATTAACGCCGCCGCGATAATATCAAATATCCGGATGCCAGCGCGAATAGCTCTATTGCATGTCGAACACACCTACTGATACTCAGTTTTAATTGAAGATCTAATATTCATATTTTTGGAACTTATTAGTCATATTGACGCAGCTCTTTCAATTAGTGTTCCAATAAGTGGGAGTACATTTATCTGCGGTGTTACTAAATATTTCATAGAATTATTGGTATACTCAAAACTCATAGTGTACATGCATACATTTCGGCATAACTAATTATAATTGTGAAATATATAAACGTATGTTGTGTTTATATCGGTTCTTCTATATATAAGGAGTTCAAATTTTGTAATAGTTCTTAATATTGGTCCGTTGCAGTCGGAAAACGGTACGGATTTATAAATTTGGAGCAGATCCAAGTACATCCATCGTGAGCATCTGACGTTTCCACCAATTTTCTGTGTGTATTTCTGTATTCCTCATTCAATTTCAAGTTACTGACCGCTTCGGACATTGTTCTCGTAAATAACGTACGACTAAGAGGCCTATAAGGATAAAACTTCGGCTTGCTGTTTATTATTCGACTTAGATTTGAAAAGGCTTCGTCATTAAATGTGATGCAATCTTACGTTATGTTCAAGACTCTGACGCTAATTTATTATTAAAAACTGTTTAGCATACATAATATGCGTACAAGACATACGCCTACTTTAAATACACTTGCGTACATCGAGAACGTTGTCGCAGCAACCGTTCAAAAAGTGTTAGCTATTGACTTTCGGTGGTTTGACGAGTATGATGGGCATTGATGGGCATTGATTGAGCCAGGACGATGTCAAAACAATACAAGAGCGCAGTAGGAGCGGGGCGGGCGGCGGCGCGGTGCGGGCGGCACGACAATATTTTTACGCCGCCCACACGCGTGTGCAAAACATCCGTCCGCGCGGCTATTCGCGGCGCGCGCGCATTCCGCACCCCGCCATTTCTTTACACCATGGATCCAAAATAATGTACGCGACGCCAAAAATATGCGGAGACGCCGCCTCCGCCCGGCGTGCTGCGTGTCTTTCGTGGATTACACGTTTTACACGTTATCAATATCACTAAGTTTTCATTCATTTTTTTCCCCGAGATATTGCAATCGTATTGTAAAATTTACTTAAATTACAACCAAATAACATTAAGCTGGATAGATGGTATAGTAAAAAAATAATATTTTGACAAATAGTCCGTATTTGTCAAAATATTATTTTACGTCGAGTGCTAAATATCACTCACGAGTATATAAATTTTGATCTTTAAATTATTAGATCGACGGTAATCTACTTTTTAAAATTATAGTTAAAAACAACTGTCACTTGTAAAGTTCTCCTTAAAAAGTAGCTTGCATGTAAACGAAAGTGAATTTCATTATCATAAAGCTTTGATGGTCTCCTTAATTTTAATCATCAATAGTAACGACCACTATTATCTGTTGTCTTCGGTAAATACCTAAATAATACATATTCCAAATGTTATAAAATTTATTTATCTAGTGAAGAATTATGTACCTTCTGAAAAATAACTACGAAAAAATATCCGAAAATATACCTAATAAAATAACCGCTATCTTAATTTCGAAAATACTAACCAATCCACACGTTGTTTCGAATGGGCAGCGGTCTACATGTATATCCTCTCTCGTTGTCAGAGTCAGAGCCCGAGAAAGAATCATATTGCGGAGAGAGCGAAACAAACTTTAGAAAATAGTTTCCTGTTGCAAGTGAGTTGTTTCATCAATACATACATATCGTGTACAGAATCCAGCGTCAACTATTAGAAATGGAACCGCCTTACTTAGTTTAAAAAATACATAAAAATTATTTTATTATAGTTAAAATTGCTTCAAAATTGTTTATAGTTTTGGTTTTGGCTTTATTATATATATTTTTTTAATTATCACAATTGTTATTCGCCATAATTAACGACTTAATTAATAGAACTTCCAATATATTATTTTCTATTTGAGACATTGGTCTACTGATACCCATTTCTCATTAGGATTAAAATAAATTGAGATTCAGGTTCTCATAAGATTTAAATACAACTAAGCACTCATCAGTAGATGAATCAAGTGCTGTTGTTGTGTTTGATTCCATTCAATCGATTTCATGAAAACTAGAGAATCAGAATTAGGTAAAGCTATTGGTTTGATTCTATTTTGAATAGAAGTCTTTCATTCGTTTTGTTTTAGTTTATGAGTAAAGCGTTTCCAGTTCTATTTAGTATGTGTACGCGTCAGATTCATCAGCTGCAGCATTCCTTGCTAATGACAACTCTGGAACATTGTTGCGATGCGGCAGGGCTCCGCGCCATCATCTCTACACTGGGTTAATTAAACTCTTTGACGGATGATGTCATGAGATGAGAATACCGTATGACGATACTACTAATGTACAACTTACGATTTCAAATCATATATGAAATCACATTTCTCTTCTTCCTGCTTCTGATTTTATAAAAAACTAATTATGAAATTATTTCCACTTGTTTTATTGTATTTCTTTATTCTTATTCATGGGTTATTCATTATTATTATTATTAATAAAAACAAATTAAGTATAATATTCACAACGGTGTTCCAGGCTGTAAAAAAATTATACTTATATCCAGAAATGCACAGCTCAATGAATCTGACTCGTTATTGCTAAAGATAATAAAAAAACAAATTGTTGTAATTTGAACTAATTGTTTGTTGTACGTGGTGAGGTAGGTCGTATAGATGTATGTTCACTGTGTGTAAACACTGTAGCCGTATCTAACACAATATAAATGTTCAATAATTTTGTTGTTGTAATAAATGTTATAATTATACAAAGTTGTCGTCAAGCATGCAATTTGAATATCATTGGTTCTAGTTCAGCAGCAGCATAATTTCGAAGAAAGCAGGATGTTGGACTAAACAAAAAGTACTTTTTTTTTAAAGCAATGTCGATGTTCTTATTCGTTTTCGATCTACAGGAAAAATGTCGAATTCCATAGGAAGGCCCTAAAACACGGCGAGACAACCGCCACACCTACTTTTGCCTTTCAGGGACAGTGTTTCTGTATTTAAACTAGAAAGTCGTGGTCTCGATTGAAATCTTGCGTTACAACTTACTCATAGTGTTGTCAAAACGCTCGTGGTCCATTTCGACAGGGTAGATTTTGGAAACAATAAGAAATACTGGGCAGTTTCTTAAATAAATTTCAAAAATTCATTTCACTGTTTAAATAAGACTTATTATAAAAATATTTTCATGAAACTTTACCGGATCATATTTTTCTAATTTAATTCATTTAGTTATCTGCTCGAGGCGCTCACAGGTTCACAAATTATAACATTTAAATTGTTTTTGTGTAAATTACGGATAATAGTTATAATCACTTTGTTTACGTCTTGTATTTAATGATGAGTTTATATTTTTTATGTATTAAATTAAAAACATTGGCAACCTTCACAGAAAATTGATCGACAAGGCCATTTGCATCAGCTCATTCATACAAGGCGTAATCAAATTACTGTTTGGCACTAATCGCACTTTTTGTACAACACTATTACAAGTTATATTCAAAGCGAACTCTACTGTTGCAGTTAAAGAAGCAACAGCAATTGCAACAGGAGATCCTGCTGCAGCACTTCCAGCAGCAGCGGCAGCAGCTCGCCGAGCAGCACGAGCAGCAGATCAGGCATCACTTGAAGGTACATACACTTTCAATTTATCACAATGTAAGTTGTTTACTTTGCTATTCAAAATAATTTTGTAGTTTTAAGCTAATTTTATAAATGGTTGATTGATGGATTGATTTCTCACACAAATATGAAAACAACTGGATCGATTCGAATAATGATATAAAGATGGTACTCGTTAATGACAGCTGTCCTGTCTTGTGGTATGATGGGTGCAGTTACGTCGTAGGCTAGATTATAAATAGACGTGAATGGCGACCCAGCGGCTTGTGGCGTAATTACATCATTCATATTACGCCGTGCCACTATGTTAACCTCACCTGACCCCAATTGCGGAACATGGGAAGGTCCGGTATACACTCGTCATCCTTGTCCACTTGTCCACTTCGAAACTGCTCTTGCCGTTGAGTTATGAGCCATTATAGAAGAAAAGACACTCTGAAGTTTTAGAGCATTCGTCATCGCAATATTAAAAATCTGTACTCAAAGATTATTTTCAAGTATTGTATCACTTGATCGTAGTTTGTGTATCAAACTGTGATTCACTTACCGCAGCATTCCGCACATTGGAGATATGCAAATCACGTGGAGAGTGTCCAAGGCGTTTGTCGTTTTGATGTGTTACGCCGCCGGCATTCGTGACGCACGCATAAAACTCGTTCTTTACTTGCGATTTCAATGCAAACACAACATGTTTTCTTTCATATCACATCTATTTATAGTGGTTCTCAGTAATGGACGCAGCGAGCGGTGTCAACGTCGGCTTTTTAGCGCATACGCCCTTTATTGAAACTAAATATAACTGGCTTATCGCGGAACGATGCCGCTGGCGGATTTGTTTCTCATTAGTGGCGCGATGTCGCCGATGAGCTCGCCTATCTGCCGCTGGAGCCACTCGACTCGAGCTGACGAACTCCTTGACCCTACTCTCGATAAAAAGCTGTGTACCATCATTTTCATAAATTGGACAATAATAAATTATGTTTTTTTATTGATTTATCAAGATCATGTTTTAAGAATAAAAATTAGGTATAATTACGTAATTGCCCATGAATTAAGTGTCGATTTCTGTGGTTAAAAACAACTATCTATTACGTGTGGTATAAGCTTCAATTCTAGCTACTATGATTGAAGCAATTATTATTGCCAGTCGTATATTTAAATGATCTTGCAGTTGAAAGCATGCAATTGCACCATCGTTTTATCGCCAGGGTGCCCTAGGTCCCTTAGCATAAGCATAGTGGTTCCAGCAGCAAGTACAACTGGGTGCACTGTGTTGTTCCAGCTGTGGGAGCAGCAGAAGGCGATGGAGGAGGCGGCGCTGCGCGAGGCGCGCGAGGCCCGCGAGGCGCGCGAGGCCCGCGAGCGGCACGAGCGCGACCGCGGCGAGCTCGCGCGCAAGAAGGACAAGCACGAGCACAGCGCCAACGCCTCCACGCAGGTCAAGCAGAAGCTGCAGGTCAGTATCATGGCTACCTTCTTTAATAATCTACCTAAGTAATACGTAGACTCTATTTCCAAGTAGCTGTTATTTTCTTAGACCTATTTACATGATAAAAAATCTTGAAAAGCACGGTATTGATATTCATCAGTATTTTACGTGAAATAAAAATAAAAGAATGAATGACTAAGCTCAAGACAAGGCGTGAACTCTTTTTAATAAATCTTTGTGTTAATAATTAGATGTAGATTATTATATTAAAATCCCATTATCAAGTTTCTTAATACCTACGTATGATCTAGAATCTAAGAAAGTATTTCATCTTTGTCCTATAACCTAAATTAACATAACTTTGTGAATTTTAGGAGTTCCTAAAGAAAAAGCAAGCTGCAGCGAATGCCAATGGAACAGTACCTGGTTCACCCTATAGAAATTGGTATGTACCAGCACGTTTATTTATTATTTATACAATTAAAAATATTTATTGTTTTATTAAATTAAATTTTTTAACGAAGTAATTTAATTAATAACAAAATACTGGCTGTAACCTTGTACCATGTTTATTTTGATGATGATGATGACATTATCCACACCTATTTCTACCTAATAACAGCAGTGTTAGATGCTGCTGTGTTCCGGTTTGAAGGGTGTGGTAAGGGAGACAGACTTTTCCGAGGCGTTCCAGCGTAGTCCTCAGGGGTAGCGGCGCATCTGTGGCCGACCTCAGGTAGGAATATCTAATCCTATCTGGGGTTGATTACAGATGTCCATGGGCGGCAGTAGCCATTTACCATCAGGTGGACTGCAGGCTCGTCTGCTACTCTAATATTATAAAAAAAAAAAAATATTCTCTATGTATAGACTAATGCAAGCAGAACCTTAAAGATAGAAGACATATTTTTTATGAGAACCGATCAAATCAACAAAATGAAACAAGTCATCAAATTAAAGATAAACACAATGATGGGCCAACACTGGTGGGGCAATAAATTAAAAATATTGCTCTTGTTTCTGCAGGGGCATTGTGAAGTCGTCGTCGGGCGAGTCGATCACGTCGACGTGCGCGACGGCGACGGCGCACCCCTACCGCATCGCGCCGCCGCCGCCGCCCGGCCTCGCCGCGCCGCAGCCCGCGCCGCAGGACTTCCCGCTGCGCAAGACCGGTGAGCAGCCCCACATTCCTCTCCCCTACCTTACACCCCCCGCGCACTGTTTAATGCAATATAAGGTAGTAACTACGCCAAACTTCTAGTTCGCTCTGAATAGAGGAACGTGTCGCGTCCCAACAGCATATTGTAGATATCAGCGGGAAGAAGACAGCGCTGGGTCCCCCCCGGCACCCGTCCGCTGCCCGCTCTCGCCCGCGGGTACATAGCTCTGTTAGTGTGCCCTTACGTTACTACGGAGTATATGCTTGTAGTTGTGTTCGACCGCATTGGGTCTATGACTACACCTGCGCGCAACAACTTCAGAACGGTATAGAAGTTTGGCGCGGCCTATAGCCTATTGTCTACATTTTGGAGCTGATTCTAATAAATATTGCATTTAAGAGAGAGCGGTGAGATTGATGTGTTAGCTAACTCTAGTATTGGAATATGTTGTAGTTTGGTGTGAATTTGTTGGTAACAATTAAATTTGAGTGCGTTTTGTATTTATTAACATTTAATTTTTATATTAACTACAAGTTAAAACTATAGTCTAATTTTAATTTTAAAGACAAAAATCTTGCATATATTATCTGAAGAATTAAGTTGAATATTCATTCAATTCAAACATTTATTTAAGCTATTGTATTGCGCATTAAAATAACTTTTCTTAAATAGAACGAGGAAAATAATATCGATATCACTTTAAATTACTAATTAATTATTAATAAATTCACATATATAAATAGTCGAGCTATTTATACTGTCAAATATATTTAATATTTTCCTCATGTGCATTAGCATATTGCTAAATAAATGAATTAAAATGTAGGATTTAAAAAGTAACATGTTGTTGTCGTGTCAGTGTGTGCGTATGAATGATGTTCGTGTGCGTGCGAGGGGCGTGTGTGTGTTTGTGTGCGCGTGTGTGTTAGCATTAACCGCATGGTGTTGTCTGACTAACGGAATGCGCAGCGTCGGAGCCGAACATGCTGAAGGTGCGGCTGAAGGCGCGCGTCATCGAGCGCCGCGCCTCGCCGCTCGCGCGCCGCCCGCTCAAGCCGCGCGCCAAGCACCGCAGTGAGTCGCCCGCTACACACTAAAACACTATAAATTACCCCCCACCCTACGATCTTCAACACCACCTGTCCCATGGACGCTAGCTTGCTAGGATCAGTTCCGGCAGAGAGTGCAGAAGCTACTAGAAGTAATTTGCTACTCTAATAATGAATGTAATGAATGTATTAATAATGTTTAATGTTTCCAAGTATACTCGATTTGGCTGACTGTAATTACTTTACGTTTTAAAATATGTATTGAAAAGCCACAACACATACAGTTGTTATTTCTGAAACAGTCATTCATACCTTAAGTATCAATGCAAATCAATCAAGATACTAAATACTGTATAGACACAAAATATCCGTTAAATAATTAGATTCTCTACTGTATATCATCCTTCATCATCGTTCTTACTCTCGGTGTTGTATTGTATGTAAGATACCTGTGTAACGTATTAGCGTGTTCCGTGCAGATTGCGAGGGCGGTTCCCCGCGCGGGTCGCCGCCGGGCGCGGCGTGCGCGGCGCCGCCCATCCGCGAGGAGGAGGAGGGCGGCGGGCGCGCGCCCGAGCTGCTGTTCTCGTCGCCCTCCATGCCCAACATCTCGCTCGGCCGCCCGCACGCCGCGCCGCGCCTCGCGCCGCCGCCCGCGCCGCCCGTGCCGCCCGCGCCGCCGGTAAATATACTCACCACTCGTTCACGCGCCCACCGGATCAACTGCATCAGACAGTCATACCTTATGCGCCCCGATTCATTTGATTCGTGTATGAAACGTATGATAATTGTCATTCATTAAAATATATTAATAATTTGATTAAATAATTCACGATAACTTTCGCCATTTGTCCACCGCAACTGTCACCGAGCCGATACCGGCAATTAATGA
The DNA here is from genome assembly GCF_041222505.1 of Epargyreus clarus. Lineage (NCBI taxonomy): Eukaryota > Metazoa > Arthropoda > Insecta > Lepidoptera > Hesperiidae > Epargyreus > Epargyreus clarus. The sequence goes on from NW_027332212.1 coordinate 15,334,091, forward strand.
TGGCGCCAAAGTGGCGTACATACATTTACTAACGCTGGAATTGGCTAGCATAAGTTGGAATTTGTTAACACCCTGCCGTTACACGCGTGACAGTTGGAACAAAATACACCATTGTTATCGGTCGCGGTGGACAAACTATAGCCGTCACGTCATATTAAAATCGGCCCGAAATAATCTCGTTCTCGGTATCGACTCGGTGACGGTGGTGGTGGACAAACGGCCTTTGTGTTATCTTCCACTTCATAGACTAACTACTTTGTTCAAAATAAATTTTCTACAAAGTAATAATTTTATTTATTATCGTCTTGCCAGACGTTTTGACTTATGTTGTGGGTAATCAGGTGACGGTGACGCTGCCGCCGGTGTCGGAGGCGGAGGCGTATTGCGGCGGCGCGCTGGCGCTTAACGCGGCGCGGCTGGCCAAGCGGCCGCTGGGCCGCACGCACTCCGCGCCGCTACCGCTCGGCGACCCCGCGCTGCAGGCGCTGCCGCTGCAGCCGCCCTCCGCGCACCACTACCTGCGCGACCAAATACGAAAAACTGTAAGTCGCTAAACTGTCCTTTATACAATATACTATAATATCTGCGCGAGCGAAGCCAAGCCGTGGCAATTAAAGGGTTTTGTTCATCTTTTCTTCCTGTCTCATCCGGTTTGCCTCAGGGCTCACATCTTGCTCCTCTCCTTTTTAATTTATTTATTAATGACATAATCAACATATTTAACCATTCCAATATTTTATTGTATGCAGACGACATGAAAATTTTTAAAACAATTAAGAATCTCTCTGACTGCATTAAGTTACAAAATGACCTGAATAAATTTATAATATATTGTAAAAATAACTATTTGGAGCTAAATGTTAAGAAGTGCAACATAATAACTTTTACCAGAAATCGAAATTATGTAAAATTTGAATATAACATCAACCATGTCTCTGTAACTCGTGTAACCGAAAACAAAGACTTAGGTATAATCTTGGACAGCAAGCTGACATTTAATGAACATTTAAATTATATCATATCCAAAGCCCACCGCATGCTTGGTTTTGTTTTAAGAATTAGTCGAGATTTTAAATTAAGTTCAACACTTTCGCACCTATTTGACTCATACGTCAGACCTCTGCTTGAGTATGGGTCTGTCGTATGGAACCCGCAGTACAAGGATCAGGTAAACAGATTAGACAGAGTTTTTAATTTATATTTAAAACATCTTAAGTTTAGATTTAACAATGTGCCAGTACTAACACCTCTTACACTAAGACGAATTGAGAGAGACCAAATGTTTTTATACAAAATATTAAATAATTATATTGAATCCCCTTTCATGCTAAGCACTATTGGTTTGAGATGCCCCCGAATTCATTCTCGTTGTAGAAGTTTGTTTCACGTACCGTTGTGTAAAAAGAAATATACAAGTAATAATTTTATATATCGTTCCTGTAACTTTTACAACAAACATGTACAAGAATTGGACATATTTAACTGTTCAATACTCGCATACAAGCGGGAGCTGAAACAGACCCTCGAAAAATGTATTATGTAATTGTGTAATAATTTACTTTTTAGTGATTATTTACTTGTATATGTATTTTGAATTATTTTACCTTTTTAGTGATTATTTACTTGTATATGTATTTTGAATTATTTTACCTTTTTAGTTATTATTTACTTGTATTGTATTTTATTATGTTAATTACCTTCTCCAAACTTTATGTATTACATATAAGTGGAAACTTTGCTGATTTTTGTTATGTCTATGTGAAAGTTACTGTGTGTATTGAATATTGTATGTTTCCCAAATAAAAATAAAAAAATAAAATAAAATACTTCCTCATTATAGCTTTTCCCATAATAGGTTTTGCTTAAATGTATTCAAAATATAATGTATTCAATATTTTGATGACCTCTTACATTTTTGAGAGTTTTTGTTTATTTATTTATTATAAAAACTGATTTATCACTGACAACTTTATTAAGTTATAAAGTACACCGTGCGTTTCGGATTGTAAATGACGAATAGTATAAAACCCTCGTACCCTTAAAGTTTCATTTGCTAATAAATAAAATGTATGTACGATATTAGGTGTTGACGCGCGCGCACGACGCGGCGGCAGCGCAGCTGCGCGAGGAGGAGGGCGAGGTGATCGACCTGACGGCGCGCCGGCCCGCCGCCGCGGCCGCGCTGCCGGCGCTGGCGCCGCCCGAGCCGGCGGACGCGCCCGCCGCCGCGGCGCCGCTCGCGCGCGCCTTCTCCTCGCCGCTGGTGGGCGCGCGCGCGCCCGCCACCGGGCTCGCGTACGACCCGCTCATGCTCAAACATGGGTAACGCACCTCATGTGTATATCCCTTTTTATTTATGCTCTTTTGGTTTGCATCTTTTGTTTTGCTCGTTTTCTCCCCTTTCGGTTTGATCACTTTTGACTCCTAATTTGTTCAAATTTAACTTTCTTTTAATTTTGTAATAAATCTCTATTACGGTATTTTAAAAATCTGTGCATGTCGTGGAGCTAATCGATTATGTGGTTTCGATTTCGAGTACTTCGTTAACGTATCTATTTATATACTTTTTTAACACCAATATTGCATGTCTAAGAGCATCTTAAGATCGAGAAGGTAAAATTGATTTTAAATATTCATCGAAATAAATATAAAATGAGTAAATCGCAAGGTCGGATCGCAACATAAGTTAAGAGGATGTTCGTTACGTTCGTCAGGTGCGCATGCGGCGCGCACGCGCCCACGCACCCGGAGCACGGCGGGCGGCTGCAGTCGGTGTGGGCGCGGCTGTGCGAGACGGGGCTGGCGGCGCGCACGGAGCGCACGCGGCCGCGCAAGGCGACGCTGGAGGAGCTGCAGGCGGTGCACACGGAGGCGCACGTGGCGGCGTTCGGCGGGCGCGCGCGCGACGTGCGCGACGTGCGCGCCGTGCGGCTCGTGCGGCTCGCGTGCGGCGGGCTCGGCGTGGACGCGGACACGGCCTGGAGCGACGCGCACACGCCGCCCGCCGCGCGCCTCGCCGCCGGCGCCGTGCTCGACCTCGCGCTGCGCACCGCGCGCGGAGACCTGCGCAACGGGTACGCATACACGATCACTCTGACAAGCTTAGTAAAAAAAATAGTGATATTATTTATACCAGATTAAACCATCGATACATTTTTATATAATTTAAACGAATTTTCAGTTTTGCGGTAGTGCGACCGCCCGGTCACCACGCTGAGCCAAACCAAGCGATGGGCTTCTGTTTCTTCAACTCCGTGGCTATCGCCGCGCGCATCCTTCACACTAGGCTCGGCCTCCAAAGAATACTCATTGTTGATTGGGTACGATTAAATTCACGTATTATAATGTTTTTAAATAAAGTATTTAAATAATGACTAAAATCAATAAATATGGATACAAAGTAATGTTTTTTGCGGTGTTTGTCCAGGACGTGCATCATGGTAACGGCACGCAGCAGATCTTCTACGAGGACCCGCACGTGCTGTACGTGTCGCTGCACCGGCACGACGACGGCAACTTCTTCCCCGGCACCGGCGCGGCGGGCGAGTGCGGCGCGGGCGCGGGGCTCGGCTACACCGTCAACGTGCCCTGGCCCGGCGACCCGCCGCTCGCCGACGCCGAGTACCTCGCCGCCTTCCGCTCCCTCGTCATGCCCATCGCCAAGGTACGTCACCATCCTCCCACTCATTCCGAGACTGCGGTATTAGAATATACAGTAAAACCCGTTTAAGACCATTTCATAGGGACCCAACCAAAAACGCGTCTTAAGCGAGAAAGCGTATTAAGCGGGATAAGGAAAATAAAACGTACTACACAAGTATTATGCATTACGTACTAATTTAATATACCTTAAATACATAGTGTAAGGATCTTTATGATTCCATGATCCATCGGTTGTAATTTGCTTGTCGCATACCTCCAAGTGCGACGGGTAAACAAGCTTGATATTTTTTGAGTTCTTGGGACAATTTTCAATGAATAGAATTATACGTCTACTTTTAATCTGGACGTGTTCATCCAAAGATTTTAACCAGTCGATGAAACGAATGCCGGTCAACCAAGCTCGAGATTATGCATAAGTTACAGGGAGCGATCTTACGTTTTTAAACCAACGTGGATTTTTAGACTTCCCAATAACTAGCAAACTTCATTTTTCTGACCCATCAGAACTGGCATAGGCCAGGACAGTCAGTCTCTCTTTATTTCCTTTACCACCATCGTGCGTTTGTTCGGCCAGTTACGAATAAGGCGTATTAAACGGGATGACGAAGCGTATTAAGCGTTAAGAAATGTATGAAAACATCTCTCAACATGCTGGGACTGGAGTATTATGCGAGAAATCGTATTAAACGTGATCGTCTTAAGCGGGTTCTACTGTATTTCCTTATAAAATTGTTACAAGTAATATTCATATAATATCATCCATCGCGTGTCCGTGCAGGAGTACGACCCGGAGATCGTGCTGGTGTCGTGCGGGTTCGACGCGGCGGCGGGGCACCCCGCGCCGCTGGGCGGGTACGGCGTGTCGGCGGCGTGCTTCGCGTACCTGACGCGCGAGCTGATGGGGCTGGCGGGCGGGCGCGTGGTGCTGGCGCTGGAGGGCGGCTACGACCTGCCGGCCGTGTGCGACTGCGCGCAGGAGTGCGTGCGCGCGCTGCTGGGCGAGCGCGTGGCGCCGCCGCCGCAGCGCGAGCTGGCGCGCGCGCCGCTGCCGCAGGCGCAGGACGCGCTGCGCGCCGCGCTGGCCGCGCAGGCGCCGCACTGGCCCGCCGTCAAGCGCTACTCGCCGCTCATCGCCATGTCCGCGCTGGAGGCCGCGCCCGCCGTGGCCGCCGCGCGCCTCGGCCGCCTGCAGACCGAGCGCGACGCGGCCGACACCGCCGCCGCCATGGCCACGCTCTCCATGCACCCGCCCGCGCTCGCCGACCTCCAGCCCGTCTGCCTCAGGTACGCATACTTACCTCCCCTTCTAGTATCATTATAACATTTTGTTTCATTTAAATGAGCAAAAACACTAATCATCAACGAAATAATTAATAATCAAAGTCAACTTTTACCATTTACGTAAAGTTAAAATCTAAAATTTGCACATTTTTCGTAGTAATAGCGGTATAATAATAATATGCGTTATGCGTTTTGGTTAAACCGGCTTCTCTCTGTACATGTCGGTAATGGCACATACCATCTGATGTATTAAATGTATGTTTGCTGCTTCAATATCCTACCACAAGTGTACTGATAGTGGTGTACTCCGCAGCAGGTCGGCGGAGAGCTCGCGCTCGGTGTCGGAGGAGCCCATGGAGCAGGACGAGGGCAAGTGACTCGCACATTCCGGCCGCGGCCGCGCGCCGCTCGACATATTGATTGCGGGGACGCGCCCGCCGCGTCCCGCCGAATACTTACTATTGTGACTCGCGATGTGTTATATGTATATTACATAAGTCAAATGTCTATTCGATGTAATTCATAATGAATTAGCGAAGGTAAAGCGAATTTTATGTGTAGGTGGTAAAATTAAGACAAATCTTAATTTGAAAGCTTTAAAAGTAGTGAGGAGTGGTAAGTGTACAAAAAATATTATTATTATATATTTGGATATGCTTTTGAGTATGACTACGAAGTATATGTAGATTTTATCGTCGTACCTTTGGAAGCTGCCTCGCAGCTCGCCGCAGCTCCGGGGTTGTCGCTCCCGGCAGACCACGGTTCTCCGATAGTAGATGTTTATGCGTAGTGGACGGGCAAAATCGCTTAAGTGTCGTATGTTATGTAGAATCATTGGGATTATTTAAATTTTCTAAATGTTGATGACGGGAGTCATTTAATTTTGTAAGTTGAATTTTGTTCCTCCGTCTGCTACTGCAGGACATCATTTTTGACTTATCTTTCTAGAAAATGACGCGGTCGTGGCAATTAAATGTTCTCGATGTTGTGTAGCCGCCGCGCCGCGCCGCATCGTCTACTATACCAAAGATTGTTACTTCTGAATCGAAATATTCTGTGTACTATATGTATTGAAATATAGTTTAAAAATGTTTGCGATACGCAATGCAATGTTGTTACGTAATATTCGTTCACCCAGTAAATGTTATTTTTATAATTGTAGATAAATAAATTAATATATTATTGCAGATATTGTATCTTTGATCGTCGAGGGGACGCTGTTGAACCCCATTATTTTTCGGGTTCTATGAGAACTCGGTCGAAAGTGACTAATTTTTACTAGATAAATTGCTCTTGAGATGTTGTAATACTGTATTAAATTTTTAATTAATTGATTCTATATCATGTTGTATTTGCTGAACTTGTTATGTAGAAACCGAAGACAGATGATATCGCGACCCGGAGTCGCGTTTTTGTTAAACGAGTCGTCGGTAGCTAATTAAAAATAAAAATCGGTGTGTAGTCCGGCGGATTCGCAGGGGAAATAGTCTTCGATTTATATTTATAGAGAAATTCCTATCGATGGCCATTTTTCATTTCCCCTGAAGTTACGAATTTTCATGTATAAATTAAGCACCGTTTATGGTGTTCACGAGGGCGAGTCCTGTATTTTATGGAATCAATTACGAATATACGAACATTGTAGTGTAACTATTTCATACGGTGTGGTACTCTCGCTCAAATACCGCAAGTTAATGTATCTCGGTGGATATAAATAGTAAATAATGTTGTCGGATACATGCAACGTGCGTTGTCATGCGTGCAATATTTTGTTGAGGGTCGGGGGCCCCTTGAAGGGGCGCCCGCAAGCGACGGAGAAAGCTGATATATTTTTGTATAGAGGGCTGTCTGATTGGTACCCCGAGGGATGCCATTCTTGTACGATAAATAAACAGATTTAAACGATGTTGTGTCTTTGAAAATTTTATTGTTAAATTGGATACAGATGAGATAATTATTTAATAAATGTATATATATTATATATATATTTGGAAATACCTCTGACTTTTCATTTCACCTTACTACAATATACCTATATACATGTACAATTCAGCAATTCTGACTTTAAAATTTTACTTACTTAAAATTACGTACAATTTACAAAATTCATGGTGCTACAACTACAGTCATTAGTTCTACCTGTATAAAAATAATAAGTTTGATCTGCATGTTTACAAAAAAGTATGGTAATATGTACAAATAATTATTATTTATTTAATAATTGACATTTTACGAGCGTTTATTATTTGCTTCCCTACAATATAAAATTACCTTACATAACAGTTGCCACTAGTCGAAAGGGAGCTTGCAGCCTGCCCTTAGTATCTATCAAGTATAATATTTACTTTGCACAAACAAATATGTGTCGTAAACAGCACTGTCTCTGTCTCGAGTCAATCAAATAAGTAAAATAAAATATTGTTTGCCCCGTATTATCTCGTGACAATTTATAATAATTATAGCCATGGTTTAATCAATTTATATTCTAAAATAAATGCTCTATTATAGCACCAGTTGCATAAAGTAAGCAAACACTAAGTTAAGACCTTAAAATTATATCTCTTATTTATAAATATTATACAGTAACGCAATCTTATACAATTCAATGTTAAGTGGTTTCATACGTTATATTAACATTACATTATATACCACTTTTAGGTACAATAAACAGTAACCTACTATTGGATTTATATTATATAAACATTATCTATTTATAGCCCCCACTTTGATTCTGTATCATGTATATGAAGGCACGTAGATAGATAATTATATACAACTATTTATGCTTAGACATCTACATTAGCTTTAATCCGGAACCCTACATTGTTGACCAGTATATTGTATGTACTGTGGAGATCACATTAAATTAACTCTTTTCATTTATAATTTAACAACGCTCTTCTGTCTTTTATTTCATACAAGTTCAGGTAATAAATGTATTTTGAGGCTAGTTATATGTAGGTGATACTCCTATTTTATAATTGTAATCGAATACATTTCTTAACCAACATAAAAGAAGACCATTATTATTTCTATTTATAAACTGTTATAGGGAAATGGGTCTTTTGCCTAAAGAGTTGTGTAAATGAATGAAGGTCATTAAAAGTAGCACACGAGCAGGAACTTGCGCTCGCGGCCGGCTGAGGCGGCGCGAGGGCGGCGGCGGCGGCGGCGGGGGCGGGCGGCGGCGGCGGGGGCGGGCGGCGCGAAGGGAGCGAGTGCGTGCGGCGCTAGAGCGGGCGCTCGTCGCGGTCGGGCGGGTCGAGCGAGCTGCAGCGGCAGCTACACGAGCTCACCGGGCACTCTGTGTGCTCGCTGACAATAGCGCGCTCTTGTTAGTTTAATGTTAATCAGATCAAGTTATATATTCAGTATTATCTTAGCAAGTCTCTTAAGTGGCTTAACATAATGTTAGCTTATACACAATTTATCAATTTAAATTACATAGACAAATACATGATTAGCCTTACTAAAGTAATTACATTATTTCGTTTTCAAGAAAGACAACGACGAACAAATGACAAAAAGGGAAATTGGTTGACAAATAAAAAAGAAAATGGTTTTAATCGTCTTAGCCTATTTATATAGCGTATCGATAGTTATTATAATATTGAGGTGCGATTACCTGAACCAGTGCAGCAGATGTGCGGCGTGTCCGCCGTGTCGGCAGGCGACGCACCAGCTGAACCAGGCGCCGAAGTTGGCCGCGCCCGCGCCGCCCGCCGCGCCGCCCGCCCCGCCCGCGCCGCCCAGGTGCAGCGAGCACACGCCGCAGCGCGGCAGCGGCTTGCGGCAGTTCGGGCACGAGGAGATTTGCTGCGGACAAAGATTATTATGTTATACAAGAACTTAGGGAGTGTGCTGTAGGAAATTAAACTACTATAACGACTCACTCACTTATGCCTTTTTTTAATTTCTTTATTGTCGATATTACGACGCCGTTGCTTGGTCAATTATGCATGCATGTTTAATTATGATTTACCTTAATTTGCACTTCTTATAAACTGAAATAATACGACGTCCTCTTAAATATCTTAACAGAAAAAGAGGTAATAAAATTTATTACTCATGATCGAGTGCCAAAGCTGAATTAATCAAATTAACTGATTGCATATCTGTTAATCATGTATCTACTGGAAAAGTAGCTTTTTCTTTTGAAGAATTTCGTGGGAGAGTAACGGGGCCGCCGTTCCCCAGCCGGTCGGGGTGCGGGCGTACCTTCATCTTGGCGGCGGGCGGCGGCGGGCGCGCGAGCGCGGGGCGGGCGCGCGCGTGCGCGGCGGCCACGGACTTGCCGCAGTAGCTGCAGGCCACGGCCACGCGGCGCGCCGCCTCGCCCGCCTCGCCCAGCGCCGCCACCACCCACGTGTCCAGCGCGCAGCGCGCCCACCACAGCCGCCAGCCGTCCAGCAGCGCGCGGTAGCTGTCCAGCCAGTGCGCGGCGCGCGCGTCCCGCAGCAGCTCCGGCGGGCAGCAGCGCGCCGCCACCAGCGCCGCCGACTGCACGTCACCCGACCGCTCCAGCCAGCGCTGCACCAGCGACAGGCCCTCGCCGCTGATGCCTGACCGGCGACATAACACGTCAACGCGACACATAAACATTGGTTACAATTTAGAAAGAACTCATAAAATCTTTTTTTTCCAAAATATATGTAACACTTGGGAAGCATATTACATATCATCTTCCACTACAGGTTATATCCGTATTATTAAGGATAATAATATTATTTGCGCTACATATTCACAAAGTATATAATACCGGTGAGGAGGATGGCGGAGAGGTCGCCCTGCTCGAGCAGCGTGTCGGCAGTGTGGCGGATGTACTCGTGCAGCTTGCTGTCCGACAGGAACATGCACGCGAACGCCACGCGGTCCTCCAGCCGCATCTCCGTTTCGTTCTGACAATATACAATATTTTAGATATTTTCAATATTTACTATTATTACTATTATCTATACATATAAATAAAATTAAAGTGTCTGTTTTTAATATTGAAATATCCGCGTTTTACTACATGCATATGAATATATGTACGGTACATACGCTAATGTTTGTCTGTTTGTTCTGGCTAATCTCTGAAATGGCTGAACCGATTTTGACGAGATTTTTATTGCAGGCAGGTAGCTGATGTAATAAGGATTAACTTAGGCTACTTATAGCGTTATTTCTTTTTAATCCGTGTGAAACTGCGGGGCACAGCTAGTATGGAATAAAGATTCGGTTGTGGTTGATAATAATTGATTACATATACATGAGGTATTTTTGAAAAATAACTTCAATAAAATACTAAGAGAATAAAAAGTTGGTTGAAAGTTACATTATTGTATGACGACTAAGAAATCACGGGTAAACGGTAATTTCATAATATAATTATGTAAGAGAGGTATGGTGTGGTTGTACTGACGAGCACGGCGGTGAAGTCGGGCGCGGGCGCGGCGGCGGCGGCCAGGAAGTGCAGCGTGGCGCGCAGGTAGGCGTCGGGCAGCGCCGGCGCCGCCGCCGCCAGCGCGTCGCGCCACAGCCGCTCGTCCGGCGACCCTGCGACCATGTCATAGTCATATTTAATTCGAACGTTTCTATTTATTATACAATGCTTAAAGATATTGTTATTTTCTTATTGTTTTATGTTTGATATATAATATAATTGCACATATTTATTTTTATTTATTTTACCACGCCAACAGCTTAACGAACAAGATTTTTAAACCATAACATTATACATATACAACTTTTTTATGTATGTAAGCTGGTTATAGCTATATGCACGATTTCCATATATTATTGCTCATTTAATGTTATTGCTTATTTTCACGATTAAAATAATAACGAACACAATGCAATATACAAACAAATATTTTGAGGTAATTAATAATCATAAATACAAGGACATTAATTTTACACGAATAAATTTGTTTGCTTTTTTTTCAACCTAAAGCTTGTATCATGAAAGATGTCAATGTCTGACTGATGCACACATAATAATAATGTAACCGCGTTGTGTTATGCGTGTTTACCTGGCGGCGCGAGCGGCGGCGCGAGCGCGAGCGCGGCGACGCGTAGGCGCGGGTCGCGCGCGCGCGCCAGCACGTCGAGCGCGTGGCGCGCGCGCAGGTGGAAGGCGGCCAGCGCGGCCGCGCGGCACGGCGTGCCCTCCGCCTCCGCGCGCTCCACGCCCGCGCCCGCGCTCTCCCAGCCCCAGCCCCAGCCGCACAGCTGCAGCGCGCGCGACCGCTCCGCGCTCCTGCACACACACACACACACACGATATAAAGAGACCGGAAAGTTGAATGAAGGCCCCCATTATAAAAAGTTTATTTGATTTTACAAAATTACAAATTACTTAAACTTATTCGCCCGAAAATACGTATGATTCCGAAGACCAGTATTGTTTAGTTCTGACGACGATTTTTTTAACAACTTTGTTTTTGGACCCCTTGAGGATCAGGAGGCCGGGGTGGACCACCCCTTCAGCCGCCCCCTCCCCCCCTTGATCCATTAGAGGTTGCGCGCACAAACCACCACAAGATGATGTAAATCTTCCATGAAGTGAGTCTCCATTCAAAATGATTATTTTAATTTAGAATGACAACAGCTACTATAATTAATAAACGTGTCTAGTGGTAGTAGTGGCTAGTGAGCACGCACCTGTAAACGGTGACCTTGCGGCTGGGCAGGTCGGGCATGAGCGAGGGCACGGCCTCCGAGCGGTAGCCGCCGTCGCCCACCGCACGCAGCACCGTGCGGACGCCCGGGTGCTTCCATGGACTGTTACGAATACAACCTGACACACACACAGATTATAATATATAAAGTACCAAATTTAAAAACTATTAAATTTTTTGGTCTTCGACCATAAATTTTAATACATATGTCACAACGTACCATCCTCAACAAGTGACTTGCTGAGCGCCAAGAAATGCCACAATCCACTTAGCGCTTCATCGTCAGCTAAATCAGCGTTCTGCCACAAATCTGGCTAAACATAACATAATTATTATACTTTTGGTGGTAGGTAGGTAAGAAGGGTAGTTAGTGAAATAAATACATTTTATTTCTAATTACTATATGAATGTTAATGAAAAATGTTAAAATTATTATTATTGATTCCATAAATCATATGTATATGTGCATGTGTGTATTTGTGTGTGTGTGTGTGTGTGTGTGTGTGTGTGTGTGTGTGTGTGCGTGTATGTGTGTGTGTGTATGTATGCGCGTGTACCTTGAGTCCGTAGTCGGTCTGCGCGCGCGTCCGCATGCGCTGCGAGATGTCTGGCGGGCCGGGCAGCGCGGCGGGCAGCGGGGCGCGCACGCCGCCGCCGCCCGCCCACACCAGCGCGCCCGCGCCCCACGCCAGCGTCACGCGCTCGCACACCGCCACCTCCGACACCGCACCTACACGCAACATCCCACGCCACTCTCAATTGAGATCTGTTGCATCTTTAAAGTTAAATCAAGAAATCTCACTAAGTTATTATTATCAAGGTTAGGTTCCCGATAATCAACCAATCACTTTATATTGTAGAAGAATATTTAGTAATTAATCTAAGAACTGACATCACTTGAATCCTTTGCAATAATGTTCAAATCAAAATGGTCCTTAAAGAAAAAAGTTGTGACCACAAATTTAAACCAACCAACCAACACATCGAGAATGAAATAACTTGGTTTAAGTGGTCAAAATGAAATAAAGACCTATCCCATAAAATTTATTTTTAACTATGTATATAACATAGAGCTAGGAGTACCCGAGAGGCAGACGGCGAGCAGGCTGGCCTCGCGCGCGGGGTGCCAGCAGAAGGCGGCGAGCGGCTGGCCGGCCGCCGCCACGTCGCGCTCCAGCACGCCGCCGCCCTCCGCCGCCTCCGCCTCCTCCAGCGCCGACACCTGCAACACCAGCTCTGTGCTCCTCACTCCGTACACCATGTATAGTCCGAGCCAAACTGCTAGTCCGCTCTGAAGTTGTTGCGAGTAGGTGTAGTCATATAAGTTGCCATGGCGACGCGATTCATTTCTATATTCAGAGTAAACTAGCAGTTTTACGCGGACTATATTTGGATTTGTCATTTTGGAAAACTTATTTCAGTACTGTAATAAGTTAGATATATTAATTTCACTTACAGCGCTGTCGAAGGACTGTGAAGTCTTGTACTCATGGGCTTGTTGGATGTCGTGTAGCCGCAGCGTGCTTGCGTCACGCTGCAGCGACAGCAGCAGATTGCGTCTGGCAATAATGATACATTATACAATCACGCGATCATACTGTTTGATTTAATATCTTTTTAAGAGACTATAATGAATGATTGAAAAGTGTACAATTTTCAATTTATCAATAATACAGCAATCAGTAATAATAATTAATTTATTAATAAATTATTTTGTTTATCACAGTATGCCAAATACCGTCGTAAGAAACATGGTCATTATACAAAATAATAAATGAATAGGAGCCCAGATTAAAAACAATACAAAAACGTGTCGATCGACTGCGACGATAACAGGGACGGCGCGTTACCTGGTGGGGCACCACTGTATCTTGCGCAGCGGGCGCGGCTGCGGCGCGGCGAGCAGCGGCGCGGCGGGGCGGCGCGCGTCCCACACGGCCAGCGCGCCGTCGCCGCGCGCCGCCAGCAGCCAGCCCGCCGCGCACACGCCCGCCCACGCGCGCGCGCCCAGCGCCCCCGCGCCGCACGCGCCCGCCGCGCGCGAGCTGCACTCTGCGAGCCACGCCCGTTTATTGCGTTATATTTATTAAGATACACATTGTTGCAATAAAATACTTCCATTTGTTTTAAAGGTTGAGTTTTAAATGGAATCTGAAAACCTTTAATGTTCCTATAAGGAAAAACATTAATTATGCAGCCTATGAATACGTCAGCAAATGAAAAAGAATTCAAACTCTACGCTGTCCCCTGAAGAAAAAACCTGACCATAGCGGTAGTGCTATGCTTGAGAAAATTAATATCTCATTTCAAATAAACTTTTTTAACATAAAACATTTTTACAATGATTCAACTAATTATAAATGTTAAAAATGGTTTCTATAACCACACTTGTAAATATATTATTGCAATTAAACAATACACAAGTGATAATGCAATTCCTATAAAATGATCTCACCAATAACACTATAGTAATTTAAAGACAAATCAGTTACCCCTGAGGTCATATATCTTGATGTGTTTGAGGTTCATAGCGGCGACGAGCGTGCGGGTGGCGAAGCTGCACCACGCCACGCTGTGCGCTGCCTCCGCCAGCGCCACCTCCTGCAGTGGCCGCTGCGGAGAACCCTCTAGAAACAAAATAAATACAAAATTAATCAATTAATTGGATACAATTTCTATTTCTATTCATAGTATGATTTTAAGGATATATTTTTATTACTTAAAATAAACTATTTAGAACTGAATGCTGACTACAAATTTTAATATTAGTTATTTTGTTGACTTCCATTTTAAGTCAAGTATGTAATATAGTATTAAAGAAATTTTGTTATAATTTGTAATATTACACAACACTTACAACATTTGTAATATTACATGTACATCATATTAATAATGTAAAAGAACAGTACATTTTAATAAAACTTACCACTAATATCATCACTAGACGCCTGCATGTCCCACAACTGTATGCAGTAGTCATTGCGGTGCTTGTCCATGCCGGTCAGCAGCAGGTTGGTCTCCGAGTGGTTCCATGCCACTGTGTTACAGGGCCGGGGGTATCTAGCCACTAATATTTTTACATAAAATATAAGTTGTTTAAACTAATTTTGTATACAAGAATACTAGTAATAAGGAGAATAAATGCTTGTCCTAATGAGCTAATTTTTAAATTTATATGATGTGGTAGACTGTGGGTTGTTATATGTATTTAGTAAAAGCTGGCATCTTATTTAAACTTACTTTAAATCATGAAAAAAATAGACATAATTGCTTCTTAATATCATATACATTTACTCTCTTTTTTGACAATCTCTTACCCAGCTCACGGCCCACCAAGCCCAGGGGATCATAAGTCTGTTTGAGACTGGCGAGGGTGACCTTGCCACTAGCATGACCCAGTGCCAACAGGGGATCTGGCTGGTCTGCTATGGCACAGATATCCACGCACCGCACACCACTGGCACTCTGAGATGCTACCACTGTGGCACCCCTGGTAGAGGAGATTTGGGTAACTGAAAATAATCAAATAGGATAAAAAAAATATATATTGAACATTTAAAAAAACAGTTAACTGAGGAGTAGTTGAAGAAATTAATTTTAAGAGTATGTTTTTCTTTTTTAAAATTCTTTTAGCGAGTGAAGCATTATTTTATAATCGAAACTGTAATTAATTATGTAGATTTCCCCATGTTATAACAATTATTATCAAAAGAGCATATTAACCCCACTGACATTAAGTATTAAGTAAACATTTATGAATTATTCTAACATAATGACTATTAGCCTTATCATAATGATATTAATATTGTTATAAACCTTGTTATTTGTCTTTTCTATTGCTTTTCTTTTATCATTAGACACTCCTTAGATGTGTTAATAGACATGTCATTTTTAAATAAAGTCTGGATATTTTTAGCGTCTGAATGTCGAAAAAACAATAATAAACAACATCCAATACATACATGTTATTTTTTTCTCGATATCTTTGAGGTGAGCCACTTCATATAAGGTTATATCTGGTCCCCATATTATAAACTTATCGTGGTGCACTGGTGACCATAACACATCTATTTTAGCTCCAGACATCACTTCCATCGGTGTTCGTCCAATACTTCACAAAAAAAAATATTTATAAGCAGTTTCAGACTGAAGAATTAAATAAAATCTCAAACCAAATTATTGTTTTCGTTTTCATTTGATAATGATAATATACAGTATGTGTTGCCAACCTATTAATATGATATGCCCTGATATACTATAGTAATTGATGATCATGTACTAAGGCAGATACAGTTCAAGGTGTAGAATAGTTCCTGTAATGTCATAAGTTAATTCAACATCTAATAAAGTTAACAAAGCGTAAATTATTGTCCAGAGTGAAAAAAAATCAGTTTATGAATAAAAATAATCCTCACTGGCTAGCTTTTAATGTTATTTTCTCGTTAGATGTTTCTGTGAAGAATAAAATACATAATGACTTATATGACTAATTATTGGTTATGTAACTTAATAAGCTAATTTTTATGAATACTTTTTAAAATATAGGCATTCATTGATAATTAAATAAATATTACCTAAATCCACTATAATTTTTTGCCGAATAGATGGGAAATTTAATGTTAGTAGTAAACACTAATTTTGACGTTAGCATTTTTGATCTTAGAATGCGTTCAGCTTAAGGTATTTTTAATTAATTTTCCATAAATAATATGTAAGCTTTTTTAAATTTACAATAACATAATAAATGCTTTAATATTTTTCATAAGATAAATAATATTACATTAATGATCATCCAAATTTCTATTAAGACAATATATTGTTCACCTTTATGTAATGGCACTACATAAATCAACGACTAAAATTCAATAATCGGCTTATTTATATTATGAAAAAATTAAAATTTCATAAGCCATAAATCCAAAAGAGTCATAAACGTCGCCAGGCTGGGAGGCCGCTAATCGCTACTTTTGTCCAAAACCAAACCAATCGTCATTTTGACAGATTCGCGACATCTACTATGAATGTGAATGACCAGACCAGTGAGTGACGAAATAAGTGAAATCAATTTGTGCCGAGGAATTTGAAAATCGTGAGAAACACCGCCGAAGACGAATTGCCGCACCGGTAAGTTCTGAAATGCAGCTGGCTTGGGGCGCGGCGCCTAATTGGTGTACCGTATTTAGACCAAGTGACGTGATTGTTTACTACAGTGGCAACGCCTCTCGTTTTCCCACAGTTTCTCGTCCATTGTCTTCCAGTTCTCACGTGCCAGTGCAATATCCACGAGCCTGCTTGTGCAGACGCGGGTTTCGTGTACGCAAGTACAGTTAGTCGAATCGGTTCTGTGTAAATCAGTTAGGGCGACGACTTTCCTGTGACTCACGGCTGTGATTGATTTTCCTTCGGTTTCCTTTTCTACTAGCGGCGAATGTTGGACTTTTGTGAGACACATTGCTCTTGACGATACTAGACTCGATTTCATTACGAGTTGTATTGGTTTGAGTATTTACCTATGAGAAGAATTGGTAGCCTGAGCTGCGGTGGTATGAGTGTGGCGGGCTGGTCGCGCGACTCCTGCGTCTGGGAGCCGATGTCGAAAGCCCAGTGATGTTCTCAGCACTAGCATACCAGCTCTCCACTAAATTCTTAGAAGAACAGAAGGTAATAGCAGTGCTGTCATAATGTAATTAATATTATTACCCTTGTAATTATGAATCATAAGAACAAGACAGAGGGACACTTATTGCTGTATTAAATACTTCATTTAAATTCAGAGTACTGCTTAGAAATTCATATGCATTAATATTGTAAAATATGGTTTATAATTTAATTCATTTCATTTGTATTCAACAGCTTTTTGTCATACTCTTGGGGTTAATAACACTTATAGATATAATGTTGAATGATTGAAAAAAAACACTAAAGTCGCCTAAGGTCGCTATGTAAAACTTACTCATCCACTTGCAAAACAATGTGCTAAAATTTGGTATAACAATATATTTAATTTTGAGCTGATTTTTCTTTAGATAAAATACAAATTTGAATATTTTCGTTGTATGTATAAAACACTAATAGTCTTGTACAATAATATTTTACTCTTACAATAATATCTTCAATTTGATTACGTATGTACAAAGAACACTGTTTTCTAAATATAAATTAAGTATAAAATATGAGATTTACCTTATTTTATATTTGATGTTGACACAGTATATATTACTTGAGACAAGTAGTACAGATGTAGAAAGGCACTACATCTAGAGCGCCTCAGCTCAGAGCTCCTCCATTATTCAGTTTGTTCACACGAGAGTGCATTGTCTCTTCAATTTCTATTTCTCACCAACTAGCCTGGAAAATCATTTCTCTTTTACTTGTTTCATCGCTAGAGTAAGGCGATGAAATACTATCCATTAAAGTAATTAAGAAACATTTAAGTATTTCAAGAAGAAAGGCATATTAGACAAATTATGTCTTTGACTATTTAGATTATTTGGACTTTAAAAATACTATTAAGACTGTAGTGATGATTTAATAAATGTTATATTTTGTTGCTTATTGTTAACATTGCCAAACTTGCACCATCACAACTTTCTTTACTCATAACAAACAAGAATAACAAGTCTTTTTGATTGCTTGTATGTTGAACTTGTAACAAATTAATTTGACAAGAATGTATTTAGTATGATAGTGGGTGCAGCCAATGTACGACACAGATGAAGTGTCTTCAGATCAATCAGTTTTTGCTGTAAATCATTTCGCGCCGAGCAACGCGCCGACACGCGATTTCATAATTAACAGTCTAAAATATTGATGTATTGATAATGAATCACTACTAGTTTTCTTAATAATACCATAGCACATAATAGTTATGTTAAAACCAATTTTATATAAAGTGTCTTCAGTTACTGTGTAACATATTCTTATAAAGTTCATTTATTTGTTCAGGCATTCTGTCAATATCTGTCTGAAATACATTCCTGTGTTCAGCTATTATTATTAGGGCACTATTTTATATTATATTTTTATATATTTTATATATTTATATATTTTTAGATTAAGTGGAAGATTTGAAATTGGATACAAGGGTAAATTTACTTCCAACTTTACTGCAAAAACCTTTGCTATCTTGTGTTATCAACATTGGTTTAAAATCCAATAACGTAGTTCATTGATGTCCTTTTGAATCTGATGAATTAACCACACAAGAAACATACTTATAACTTATTTTACATATCAATAAAATTAAATTCCATTCTATAATCAACAGCTTTATGGTCCATGATAACTTATTGGTATTTGTGACGAAAATACATTTTTTGTCTAAATAGTATCAAATAAATTGTTAATCCATAATCAATATAATTTAAATCGGTGTTGTAAATGTTATCAGGTATTAGTAAGCAATTGTCGGTAGATTTGAATATAATCCTATATGCATTTTGTAACTATGGAAGTTTTATAGTCATTGACCTTTAGCGAAAACAGTACTTTAAACGAAAAGTAAAGTTCGCGCCAAACTGCTGGTCCGCTCTTGTTGCGAGCAGGTGTAGCCATATAATTTGTTATGACGATGCGATTCATTTCTATATTCAGAGGGAACTAGCAGTTTTACGCGGACTCAGGGCCTGATTAACCCTTAGGCTAATTAAGCTGCAGCCTAGGGCGCGAGGACCGGGGGGGCGCGCCAAAATTGTGTCTTAGACACTTTTAATTTTATGCTAGTAAACAAAGCCAAAACTCATACATTACTTTTGAGGTCTATCGTAAGGGTGGGGGCGCGTCTTCATAATTAGGGCGGTCAGAACTCTTGATCCGTCGCTGCGTGGACTATACGTTTAGCGAAAAAAGTGATAACTTGCAATCGTGCACATTCAAGATTAATTAGGGCCTTTGATCGACAACTCATTACAGAAATACGCCCCGTTGAATCCTTGCCCCGAGGTCCGCACTTATAATTTATATATTATATAGCGAGTTGTAGCTAAGATTTTAATCCACAATTTTTCATTTCTAGCGGGACATCTCGATTACCGGTATCAAAAGAAATCTTAGCACTTTCTGACGCACTTAGTATGTACATGTATGCTTAGGGACTGGATAATTAGAAAGCTACTTCCGTTGCAACAGAAGCAGAACAAACTGACGAACAAACAGTCGCCTATCCAGATCGCGTGAAGATTTAAACAACGTTCAAATAAACATTGTTGCAGTTGCATAATGTATGTTACTGTTAGCGCGATGAGATGTTTCCTTACACCAAAAGATGTATTAAAATCGAATAACAGTTATATGCAGGTATAGGTTGATATCTTTTAGCCAAGGTTTTAAAAGGACAATGTTAATTGAGCGTGACGGCGCGGCTCGGGTTGCAGGCAGAAGGTTGGCTGAAGATCGCGCTACGCGTGATCTGATAGCTTTCACTGCACCTTGCTTCACTTACTAATATAATACGCATCGGAATCTACATCGAATACTGATGTATTTTGCCTGTATGTCTTAGATACAATTGCTTTAAAAGTTTTACTCAACACACATTTGTGTAAAAGAGTGGATTAGGAGATTTTTTTTAAATTACGTTTATGTAAAGTACCCGTATCCTATGTTAATAAAGAATTGATAAAACGCAGCCAAATTCCATACACAT
This sequence comes from Epargyreus clarus, assembly GCF_041222505.1. Lineage (NCBI taxonomy): Eukaryota > Metazoa > Arthropoda > Insecta > Lepidoptera > Hesperiidae > Epargyreus > Epargyreus clarus. The sequence continues at coordinate 15,354,341 of NW_027332212.1, forward strand.
TACGTAAGCAGTAAAAAAGTAACCAAATGCTGTAACCACTTGACATCAGATACTTGTTTTTATTTACAATTTCACTGCGAAAGTCACCGATTCGCTTTTGATAGGGACCGCAAATTGCAATTTTGAATAAAACTTTAATTAAGGTACCCATTCACTACGTTTTTACACTTGTGACCTCGATTTTTTAAATCTGAATCTTATTTTTGCTTATTTTGAAAGTGAAAATATAAATATGTTGATAACACGTTTCTCAGGGTATTACACGAAACCAAATTATTATTAAGTATTACTTAATAATTATTCATATTAATACTTTCATTATAGACATTTTTTTCACAAAATTGATATTGGTTTTATATTTTAAGTTTTTTTCCATGTTAAGGAAACAAGGGTTAAACACTTTTAAATTAATTATCTTTGTTTAAAGCTATAAAATTATTAATATTTCATATCAACGAGTATATACCAAAAAGGAGTATTGAATTCGTGAGTTTAGAATTTAAATTCTTAAGAACCATTCTATGGACATTATCACAAAAAATACACGCTGTTCTTAAAACAATACGTCTTGACTATTATCATCACGATATGATTCACGTTGAACCAAACAGTAGTTAAAAGTAAGAGTACGAGTATTCAACAATAGTTGGTAGTACAATTGAACTATTTTTTTCGTATTATTGAGTGTGATTCACAATCGATGAGTCAAAGGCGGCAGTGGAGGGTTGTGATAACGCTCCAGTTTGCTTATCGGAGTTGCTATTTGCGTAATTTTTGTTTAATTCTGTTACGGTTCTAAATTAAACTGGATTGCTTTTAAACGATTTACTCTTTTGTTAGGAAATAAATAAAGTTAAACTATTTGTATTGTACGGAGCGGTACAGAAAAATGATTAGCTGGCTGTATTACAGCTGAGTAATTTTATGTATTAAAATGGTACTTGTGATATTTAATCAAATAGATCGAAAATATGAAAATGTGACCATTAATTTGTAATCGAATTGTACATATCAATTATAAGTAAATAACTTATTATGAAGTTCTATCTGTGTAATATTTGAAAGCAGTTATTGTAATGTGACAATCTGCGCAGATTTGGAAAGCAAAGCTAATGTTTTATTAGCTGTTAGGTAACCGATTGAAAGTTGATCCTACAAGTGTTATATAAATTTGATGCACAAATTACTTGGCACGTCACAAAATCTTATTAATACATTATTTAAGTATTCTGGCGATTCATTATCCCTGATTGGAATAGATGCTAATAAACTCAACAACAATGAAATTTAATTAAACTAGTCACCTACACACGAGTATCAGGAGAAACGTAGGTGTCGGTTTATTAATAAACCATACTTTTGGCTTTCTGCCTATATTTAACTTTCCAATTATTTTTAAAATCAGTATTACTCGATGTGTTAAAGATCACGTATTCAAAATTAGTAAATAAAATATCTCTTGCGTGGATGCTGGCTGACTTAAATGTAAGGCGTCTTAGTCCTAGGGAGTAGCAGTGATCAGCTTCTCCACTGTAGACCTGCTTGTCTGTATCGCGGCAGTGGCCATTTACAATGAGATAGACGGCAAGCTCTTGTAAAAAGTTATTAGAAAACTTATGTGAAAATTCCTTACTTCTCAGTCCTCTGGCATGCACAGCTCGTGTGGGCACTACGTTGGGAGAGTAACCTACATAGTCGGCATTCGCGGCACGCTTCCCTTTCAAAGCAGGGTAGCGCTCGCCTCTGGATAATTAACGAGATTCGCGACGATGAGAAATTCTTAGCAAATGTCTTCTTCCTATGAATTCCTTGTTAAGTTTCAGAACTGCTACAAAAATAAAATATCCCTTTAATAATATTATTTTTGTAGGCAAAATTTCTAGCTTATGAATATGATAGTAGTTCTGTGTTGATCTGATGATGTATTCTGCTTTGATATGTTAAGCAAGACATGCCTTTTATGATCGTCAGTGGCTCTATTATTTGGAACTGATACTGTATGACCGTCATCAATTATTATTTATCACCGTTAGAATTGTCTGCCCGTTTATTTCCATTATTTAAGTCTTGTTGATTTTTGGTATTAAATATACTTAGATTAATATCGTATAGCATTTTTGTCACATTAAACTTATATCTACATTACTTTAAGTAATAATCAGTGCTGATCGTCGTGTATCGTACTAGAAGATTCACAGTCAGCATATTAATGTAAAATATGCATTTACTTTTGGACACTAGGTGGTTTCATATAACTTAAAAGGTAAGCAATAATAAGTGTCATGTTATTCAATCAGTCTTCAATCATTAATTATGTTGTTATCATAAACAGAAGGTTAGACGTCTTGGTAAATTTCTTTTATTACCAGATATATAAGCCGTTTATCAGGTTGTGTCAGTGTAATAACTTACTATGTTGCTATCCAGCACTGTTTTATTTCAGTTGTTTCGGATAAATAAATACACACGGTACGACGGCGCACCGTCATACTTGCGTAGCCGCGTCGTGGCAGTGTACGTTGTGCACATAGATGTTGTGCATCTGAAAAAAACCCCGACGTCGTGAAAATCGAGTATGCAACCTTTTTCCCACGTGCTAGTGCAATGACAATCATAAGAATTCTTTATTCCTGGAAGTCGCATCGTCGACCTTTTGTAAAAAAATCTTTGGTACGATTGTTATAGACTGTTGGATTCTTACGATATCCACTCAGCTGCAAAACCACATTTTTTTCTTTTATTAGAAAAAATAATAAGTTTATGTTATTGTTTGCTAAACTTGTTTAATTGGCGTATTTGTGGTCGTATTCGTGTACCATATCATGTAATTTGTATGGATGAACATATTTTAAACCTGATAGTGTATACGGAAAACATTGTTTCGAATGACAAATACTTCTGTTAAAACAATTAACTGCGCTCGAATAGTGTATTACATACAACCTTATTGCACGTTAGGCAGGGTGGCAACTCGCTTGGAACCTGATAATGTTATCTGCTTCAATCATTATGGTATTTGGTTCTTTGTTGTCGGCAATTAGCATGGAGACATGGTTGGTTTAAATGACCACAATGGGATATAATGTACTTATATATTCACCGCCAGTCACAGTAACCTGTTTGTCATGTTTTAATGTGGATCTATCTCACTTATCATTATACTAAATTGATTCTTCTGCTTGTATTTACCTCAAGAATATGAGCATATTAGGTTCTTGGCCAAGTTTTCGCCCTTCTACTGGATAAGAACTTTACTAAACTCTATGTTGGCACGTATAGAAACGATGAAAACTATCTTAAGCACTATTTACAATGCGCATCATTGTAAGCCCTACTCGTCTCATCAGTTATCGTTTAATGTGGTCATAAATAAAGCATTTTCCGCTACCATTCGTTTAGTGTTTGCAATGTTGACATCACTTGCATTTTCTGTGTCAGTCAAATAGAGCTCGTGTCAATGAGTGTACCTATTGTCTCGGCCGTTAGCCGCTGCCGGCGTCATCGTTCGCAGTAACGGTGCCGACAGTGGCGTACCACCGACATCGTTTACTGATCTGCCATCGAGTCATACACATTGTAGACGTCATACTACTGATACTTGTACGTTGGAACCCACTTGTGGTTTTCTTTTGAGTCTACAATTTTAGAACTGCATAAACAACATTGTAATATAAATACATAATATACTGTGCTGTTTTGATTTTGTTCGATAGTTCCTCACTAGATTTTCATTTTCAGATAGCTATTTCAAGTCGCCCTCGAAAGAATCGCAAGTGGCCACCTAATAAGATGACTACTTCATTATAAGTGCAGATATCGTTTCATCACTGCTACGGCTGGAACATCAATGGCTAATGATAGATCTTAACTAAATTTAGTGTTCCACAAAAACAACGGATTCTTCTTTTTGTATTTTTAAGTTAGCATATCCTCACTATAATGATGAGTCAAATTACATATCTTATTCCGATATTTTAAGATGCACTAAATGTACATTATACCAGTTACTTTCTTCATATGCAAGTAATTATGATGGCACTTGTAGATTGCGAACATAATCATACAGCATCATATACACCTTCCACGAACATTAAACGGGAACTGTGATTGAGTGATATAATTCATTGTGTTGACATCTGGCCAGTCGAGAACAGCTTGTGCCAGTAATTATGGAGGCAATCTTCCCGGAGCTCGGGAAGCCGTAGTGCACCGTTAGCACTCGACTTGTATATACATTGTTGGCTCCAAGACTATCTTTATATATTTAAAATCAACTTGAAATATAAATAGATACAGTTAGTTTTTTTACATAACTTCGCGTTTAATTCTACATGTAATATACCATAAAGTTTGTGTTAAAATAAATGTTAGTTATTAAATATGAAAGACAGTAGACTGTTTCGCCCACTAGCTTCCTTATAAGCGTCCGTGTACGACGAGTTGAGTGAACAGTCATGCCGTTTTGCGGACAGATTTAAGACGTGCCCGTTCAAGGTATCATGTCGTGATAACCTTATATGGTGAGATTGTCCCCTCTTTTTTATAACTTACATTATTGAACAATGCACCTGCCTGTGGATTTATACAAGGTTGCGTAAACTCTGTAATTGATAAGAATCTATTCAGTAAGTCTTGGTGGAATCAATAGGACGATAAACGGAACTTAAAGTTTGCGTTTCTCATCTTGTAACATAATGAATGTAACATAATAATGGTGTTGATGTTGTTGCTTGTGGTGTTGCAGTGCACCCGCCTGCTGCCGCGCCCCGAGATGTCGAAGAAGCCGGCGGCGCAGCCCACGCTGCACAAGGTGATCATGGTGGGCTCCGGCGGCGTGGGCAAGTCCGCGCTCACGCTGCAGTTCATGTACGACGAGTTCGTCGAGGACTACGAGCCCACCAAGGCGGATAGCTACAGGAAGAAGGTATTGATTATTGTTTTTGTAAGGCTGTAAATATCTATCTATACCTATCAAGTACTGGTATGTTAGCTAAAGAATCTTCATACTTAGGTACACTTTGTTCTTGCCCATATAAGGTGCGATCGACTTTTATGTTCCTAATTTAATTTCATACATGAAATTTAAAAACTTTAGTTAACTTAAATCAAAAGCTGAAAGGATAACGTTCCGATCCTTGATGCCATCGTAGCGGGTTTCTTGGCGGGGGTGATCGGCGAACATTTGTGTACAGTATATTTTAGTCTCAGGTTCTATAAATAGAACAAACGAGAGATTTTAACTCCTGAAATCGTGATTTAGACCACCTAAGATTTTGATAAAAATAAATATTTAAAAAAGAACGAAGTACGTGCTGTAAACTCAGTGAAACGAGATTCCACATCGATTTCGAAAGAATTTAAATATGTAACAGTTGTAAGAAACCAAGAAATCTTGAATAATAAACTGCAGCTATCGCTCGAAAAGCGATATCTCGCAACGCGATACATGATTATTGAACACTGACAATTGATTGACACATCAAATTATACCAGTGTCTGACGCTTAGACGTAGAAACTATATAGAAAAACTAAGTGTGTACGATGTATGTACCTACGCACATAATGCCTGTGTTAGTCTATTCGGTAGTCTTTATGAGTAATTTAAACATTGTTTTTTTTTTGTCATTTATTCAATAAGGAAGACTTACAAAATAACAAAGTTTAAAATCTGCCATACTATAGGCCAGTTTGTCGGCTAAACCAATGTGTCTTATAAAAACTGTTAAAATAGGGCGATATGGCGAGGTTTTCCGCAAATAGATACCCGCAATAGAGAGTGTAAACAGAATAATAGCGTGAACTTCTTACGATCAACACATTTTAACAACGTATACATTTAGGTCATTCGGTATGTCGAAGGTACCATTTTTTCGGAAAAAATCTTAAGGAGGAGCTCGCTATTAATAAAAGCTGAACACCCATCTTCTGGGATTCTACTGGCTACCGGATTATACTCGTATCTATAATCTCGCGTATAGTCTCAGTCTTAACAGTACCACTTTCCAATCAATAAAATCTCGTAGCATTTCTATCTCTATACTTGTACGTAATCTTACGCAATGTATATCGGTAATATCTGTTGAGATGGTCCAAATTATCGAGTGGAAACGCATCGGGTATCAGATAACTGCCGCAAGGAGACGCGGACGATGCAAGGTCGTTTTCTTTCGCTGCTATTATTTTGATCAAAAAAGTCTAGATCGGTTTACATTTCCAACCGATGTGGCTAGAGTTAATGGCTTAATTTAGAACACAGACTTTCAATGTATAAACAAAAACTATTGATATTAGCGTTAGCGGTTGAATACTTTCTGTAAGCTGATGTTATAAATAGTACTATTTAAATATAAATAAACGAATCAACTAAAATTATATAAAAAATAAGTATTTATATTATTAAGATCTCATGATTTTATTGCTAGTAGGCATTATCACATAATCAGTCCACAGTGAATCACAATAATAAGCTGGAGATCCGGATTGAAATATATAGTTTTTACGAGAAAATTAAATAAAGTACGGTTGTACGGTATAAAAATTTGCGGAGCGCTCGCAACTGATATTCGTTCAGCCTAAGTGTTCATCATAATGTTCAAAACATGTTTGAAAAAATGTATAATACCTTGTAATATGTAATTACTAAAACACACTAAAATGTACCTTAAGACACAATTCAATATCCTAAAAACTTGTCTAATGTATTTTTATTACACAAATTGTTGGCACTCAAAGTCTAGAATAACATATATTAAGTTAGCTTAAGATGTTGTAATGTAATACATGACTGTCTGTGTCCAAAATACAATAAAATAAAATAAAATAAATAAAAAAACCTCATAAGGCACCTTTGAAATGAATTGACTGTATTTATAAAAGTAGAGTAAGGCAGTAATAATAATAATTATAATGTTTGATTGCTCAGGTGGTGCTCGACGGCGAGGAGGTCCAGATCGACATCCTGGACACAGCCGGGCAGGAGGACTACGCCGCGATCCGCGACAACTACTTCCGCTCGGGCGAGGGCTTCCTCTGCGTCTTCTCCATCACCGAGCCGGAGAGCTTCGACGCCACGCAGGAGTTCCGGTATTACTATATTCCTATGTCATTAGTTTGAAGTCGCTATCTTTGATAGCGATTAGTTAAGTTGTTTCCTATGTATAGGGCTTACTTATTCTAGTGGCTATGATTAATGGGTATTACCGATGCTAGTAACTAGATTTGTTGGGGATTTTCTACACTTGTAGTTTTTTTTATTAAACTGAATTATTTCACATTCGTTTCATAATCACAATATTAATTTTTGTTTCACAGTAGGGACTTTTCTTGTGTACCGCGACTTAATACGATTTACATTTGTAGTTAGGTTTTTCAGGGTTTTCTTAGGCTTTTCTCCACGTTTTTGCAATACGTAAAAATCGGGTTTGGCTAAAATTGTCATTTCCATTTCATCCTTGTTATTTTCTGTTTTTTAAAATTGGGGCATAGAGTTACCTATATCATGAACCAAACATATTATTGTGAAGCTTCGAAGTCATGTTCATGTGTGTGTGCAGGGAGCAGATCCTGCGCGTGAAGAACGACGAGAACATCCCGTTCCTGCTGGTGGGCAACAAGTCGGACCTGGCGGACAAGCGGCGCGTGCCGCTGGACGCGTGCCGCGAGCGCGCCGCCGCCTGGCAGGTGCCCTACGTCGAGACCTCCGCCAAGACGCGCGACAACGTCGACAAGGTACCGCGCACTACTCTACACACGTACACACACACCCTACACCACTACACACCCTAATGCATGTTACTAATAAACAAGCTGTCCAAATATTTCGACGATCACTATATGAAAATTTTTAGTAGGCAAAATATTAGGAAAATTGATAATGGACGCTCATCTAACCGTTTCTAATATTACATCTATTAAGTAGATCTTATGTAACATTACGCCTACTAATATTGGATTGCTAATGGTATGTGGCGTTCTTATTCAAGTACACGGCGTACCGCAGCCTGTCTCCGCGTCCTGCGGCAACTTCACAAACTTACCTACAACTTACTTTTTACTTCTATCCTCTATGGACGCCCATATAACACCAAAAGAAACTTCCAACGCAAAATACGAATTTTGCTACCATATTCTTCATCCACCCCTGCTCTGTGAAGTCCATATAAACTGATCTTTTATATTAGGTTAATGAGAACACTGTTATATGACACCATTTTCTCAAACACGTTTCAATTTGATACTTACTAATTTGCTTATATACTTCACATTGAAATTTCTATTTCTGATTTTAAAAACTTCGTTTTTCTTAGCTCATATTGTGCTGAACTTTAAAAAAAAATTATACTTGTCGGGTCTGATCTTGGAATCGGCAGAACCAAATTTAGCGCAACAATAACGATAAAAATGGATTCATTATTAAGAAATAAATTACTACTCTTAAGGTCTATTTCTCAGATTTGGTGGTGCTTAAATTATACATTGTATTCATAAAGTAACGGGAACTTCTTGGTTCGGGAGATTTTGCTTAATTCTCAAACAAATATAATAACAACTTCATAGATATTATTATTTTCTAAGGGTTTAGGATATATAACAAACAAATAAAACAATATACATTTTTACATTACATTAGAGGATATTCATTTTTGTATATAACAGAATATAAAGTAGAATTTGACTTTAGCGTTTAGTGAGTAGCAACCCAGTTCATTCAATATCCCACTGAGCTTGCGGGCTTGTGCACAGTACTCCTTGGTAGTATGAGCTGGGTTGCCACCAACCGCCGAAGCCAGCAGCCAGGTAGCGCCATGCAGCTTGTTGGGAATCTGACAATTTATTAGCTTAATTATATTTTTTTTTAATAACAATGGCAACTGCCGAAATAAATAGTAACAAGCCAAATTCTTTGTGAGTTATAAAAATATGAGGGAAAAATGGTGCATGCAAGGCTGGTCACACAACTTGTATTTCTGTCAGTCTAATTTATACATTTTTGTGCGTAATGCTTATTATTTAAATAATGTTCAAATAACATATGGTAGAAAATCTCATGTTGTGTGCTCAGTTGCGCCCGGCTTAGTGTCGGACGGGGTGTGTGGCGGGGTGTCGGGGTGTCGGGCGGGTGTGGGGGTGTGTGTGTGTTCGTGGTGTGGCTGATCCGCCGTCTGGCCCGCAGGTGTTCTTTGACCTGATGCGCGAGATCCGCTCGCGCAAGTCGGACGAGAGCCGCGCGACCAACGGCGACGTGAAGGGCAAGAAGCGCAGGAGAATCAAGTGCGCCATACTGTAGGCAACCGCGCCCTACCCTCAGCAGCAAGGCTATGTAAATTGTACTATGATATTCGCCCACTTTGGTGCTGGTATTTTATTGAATACTGTTCCTAATGAAGTAGTGATTAGTGTTCATTATTCGGCGGAGCGATGTACGTCGTGATCGTAAAAGGAACTAGTTGAGCGGCGACGAGCGGTTCATTGCGAACAGAATTCTATAAATATATAATTGTTATTTTTTAATGATTGCGCTTGCACGTTATTTTGTACTTTGATATTATTGTTTGTAAACCGACCGGACTAGGCGATGCGAGGCTTCTCCACAAGTATAGTTGTGATCTGATGAAAAATGATTGAATAGATTCGTGGTTGATCCACGATCTCACGAGAGAGATTATGCTTGAACACTCAAAATAAAAATCTCATTCCTGTAGTAACGATCTCGTGGTTTCGCTTAGCAATTCTCTTTAAATGTCTGAGCACGTTGTTGTAAATGTTGCACGATGGGCGGAGCCGCGGTTGTTACGTACGCAACGAGGGCGTGGCGTAAGGTTATGTATTTATTATCTAGGTGTTAAGTGCTAAATGTGTTGTGTACTGCCTTGAGTTGTTACATGCAATGTTTATAGAAATACAATTAGCATGGTGTGTTGAATACAACAGACTTATTTACACATGCAAATGCTTTTAACTTTATAAAATCTATCAAGTTATAAAATAATTTAAAGTAAAACCTAAAGGCCTAGCTTGGCTGTGAAAATGCTTCAGTACAAAATATACACTTTCATCTATTTAGGCGACGCATTTTCATGATTTTTAAAATGTATTTCACGAAAAATGGCATATGAGGTATGAAGATATCTTTGACCGGAAAGCAGCCTCTAGAGGTAATTTGGAGGATGTAGAAGTGAGACTAGTTTAATTGTATGTATTTCTATAAACACTGCGCTTAGTATGTGAATGTCGCGCTGCTCACGTGGTGACTATGTTCTCTAGGGCCCTCGCAGTTGTTACTGGCATGTGAACGTATTGATACAGTAATCATTTCTAGAAAGTAGATACAAAAGTGTTCTACATAAACGTAAGCCTAAAATATACTCTTAAATAAGGATATGACAGTAATAAGTGTTGAGAGTTGCTAAGAATCGCTTCACAAGACTATTACTATGCTCTAAAAGTCTAGATATTAATGTTATTTGTATTATCTTACAATTTGTACTTGTCGGCCGTATTGATGATAGAAAAACATAATTGAAGACAAAATATTTAAGAATAACTAGAAGAAATATCCTCACAACCCTTCTACACTCAATATGGTCAAGAAGTACTTATTGCATTATATTATTAGTGCGTCGAAATTGTTGTCACAATGTTTGTCTATTTATTATATTCGATTATAAATTGGCTTGTTAACGCTTCTCGTACAAAAATATTCAAAAATAATTCAATACTTTGGTATTCTGTTGGAGATTTTACATTTTTTATTTTAATTCATAGATGTAATAAGTTTGAACGTTAATTTAAATTTTGCTGATAATCGAAATACATAAAATAATATTTTCTTTATTCTATTCTGTTAGTTTTATTCCGCTATTAGCTATACCGATCTGATGGATATTCTCAGTAATGTTAGAACAACGATTTCTCGAACCAAGTAGTCATAATAACTTCAGGATGTCTTCAATATATTCATGTGTAAGTGGTAGTTTTGCTAGTACGTCATATAGTATATAATAATAGGGATTAAAGTTATTCAATCGATGTCTATATATTTGTAATGTTGGTGTACGTACATCATTTCATTTGGTACCCATACAAGTTGTTAATTTCTATGAACTCGGGTTTAATCACGCTCCTTTTAAAATTCTTAAGATTTATATTCGATCCATTTATTCTTGATCCATAATCATTCATCTGTTTGAAGTCTGAACCAATTTAGGATATTTTTTGTATGTACGGTAGAACATATGTATTCATTATAAATATCAAAAGGTGTATAATTTGTCATAGTAACGTGTAATAGGGCGGGCATATGCATAAATTTCAAGTTATGTTATACATGCAACGGCGTAGAGTTATAAATAAATGGTCACTTTTCATTTATCCTTAAGTAAAACAAAATTTTACTTTAAAATAAAAAAAAAGAAAACAAATTGTCGCAAGTTTTGTATATGATCAAAGAACTATCTTGTATAAATGTACAAGGTTGCGATCAGTAAGTTTTTTCCCAAGCGAAATCTGTTTATACAATGTTACAAGGGAGACTTGCAATAATAAAAAGGACCGTTTATGTTACGATTGTACGCCGATGCAATTATTTTGAAGAATATGATAAGAAAATGTTTTAACGTGCATAATATTTTCCATTCTCTCTTTTTAGCAAGGATTTTAATTCCCTGTTTTAATATTAATTGTTTAAGGAGCTTGTAAACGGGATAAAAAAATTACATTTCACTGGAGATCTTGCTAAGAACTACAATCCTGTTCGGCAATATTGCCAGCTATAATTCTCAATTACGGTGTGGTTATATGAAATTATAACTAAAATAAGATCAGGTTGTATGGAGAATATGGTAAGCTTAATACTGCGCTAAAACTAACCCATTTATGAGTCCATTTAATAGTCATCGCAAGTGGGTTCACTTTACAAGTGACTGCCACTCTAAACTGTACTGTGGTACATTTTTTCTTTATTTCATAGTTCATCTTTCAGTTACAATGTTTATATGAATTAGATAAATACATTCGTCTAGATTTTTATATTTTCTGTGTCAAGTTTTGTATAAAATGGTAAGGATTTTATAAACAATAGTTGCCTTTAATATGTATATTATATATATTATTACTACGTTTGTGTAAGATTAGATTTATGTTCTTTTTTCTTTAATTACAGTTTTTTTTTTATTAAAGTTTAATTAAGGCGTACATACGCAGCCACACAAATAACAAACAAAATAAAACTGATCAATGCAATGGTTAATACTGAATTTTATTCAACTCTGCATATACGCAATAAACGATTGAGCCAGATTTTGTTATTGTGTAAAATTTTAAGCAAAAAAGGTTTTATAATAGTCGTAGTCGTTTGTACAATAATGTACGCCCAAAAGGTATCTGGCGGAAATGTATGTTTCGTGTTGTAACGTGGCTAGATATCCCGTAGGTTAGCGTTTAGTTTTGAAATATCGATCTGTATGTACGCAATGTATAATCAGGCACCACCACTTTATACTGAAAAAATAAGCAAGAAATATACGAATTTGCAAAATCAATGTTTGTCTCATTACTTGTTTGTCCTTGTTTCTCGAATTATTTTGAAATAAATTTAGGTTTACGCTAAATGTCTATAGGTAATTACACTATCGCTTAAATGGAAGTTACTTTCGGATTTTGGAGGATTTTAGTTTTTGAATAAAATTAAGAATTACTTCATAATTTAATTAATTCGAAACAGTATTAAAATAAAGGTTAACATATTTTGATTAATCTTTAGTCAAAAATAAAAATAATTATCAACAAGGTTTCACAGCCTCAAGATTAGCCCAGACCGATGTACTTTTAAACGGGTAACAGATTATTATTTATGGTACTAGAAATTACAGATTTAAAGATAACGGGCAAATGAGCTTAGAAAGCGAAGTGTGTAATGCGAGGGGGTGTGTGACGCGGGTGGTCCGCAGGCGTTCCTGTCGCTGATCCGCAGCATGTCGCAGCAGAAGGGCGGCCGCGCCAGCCCCGCGCCGCCCGCGCCGCGCCGCTGCTGCGCGCTGCTCTAGCCGCGCCCCGGGACCTGACGCCTGACGCTTGGACCATCGAAATTTAAAGCTGAAACCGAATTCACTCAAGTTTCATGTATTCCACTCTAGCAGCTTTACGCAAAATTGATCCTAAGTTTGCTTAAAATTTATTTTCACGGAAGCCAACCTCGCGTTACTTGTTTGAATGTAGGAATGTAGGACTTTACATTCCACGTACCTGTTGAAAGCGGGCCTCGCAAGGGATAATATTGACGATACAAAATCTGTATTAAAAGTTCACGCTGCCATCGTGGTCGACGAAACGCACGCACGTGCAGCATTCCAATTGAATTATGGTCGCATCGTGCTTGTGACAAACTAGTAATTTGTTACAAAAAAATAATAATGTGAAATACAAGGTGCATCTTTCTTAATAGCCGATTTTGTAGTTAGAAATAGTACTAATAAATTTTGACCAATATATTCTACACTGCCAGTTTCGATTTTTATACATAACAAATTTTGTATTCCTATGTATTCCTAGCTTTTTATTAATCGATATCGATAACTATATTCAAGCTCAATATTTGTTACATTTTTTACGATTTCGGATTGATTTAATAATTTTAAATATATATTTATTTATTACTCACGTTTAAAACTCAACAGTATTATTTGCGTATAAGGAAAGTGGTAAGTTTTGTTTATAATAATTTTACGTGAAGCCATTTTTCGTATTAATTACAATATGTAAATTACTGCTAAAAGACTTTATTATCAGGTCAAACATGTTTTGTATTGTTAAGTTTGTAGCTATAAGTTTATTCAGAACGGATCCAAACTATTAAATTAATTTAAGACCATATTTACTTAAGATTATGTATATTTCATCTTTACGTTAATGCATAAATCGAATAAAAGTTATTCAATAAAACAATGTACATATTATACAAAAATATCAGTTTTTTATTTTATTTTTCCAAAAACGGATGACAGACCCAACTATTGACATTTTACAACGATGTTAAATGTTTCTTAGTTTTTTTCACTTTTTTGGTAAAGTACCGTTAAAATGGGTAAAGTGTTAATAATTGGATCTGTCGCCCTTCATTTATACAAAGGATTCAGTCTATAAAACAGTTATAAAATATTTGCTTAAGTTTAAATAAATAAACAACCATTTTTATTTATGTATATATTACCGCCGCTGTAATTTTTAGTATATAGAGTTATTTTGATCATTTTTGCGTGATGCGTGAACAAAAATTTTACCAATTTATGATGCATTTCTATAAAATATAGATAATAATGAAAGATACCCATGCGTAAGCATGATATATTAGGAGTAGAATATACACAGTAAATTCATTCATTAAATTAAATATTACAATGAAATTATATATGGGGAACATTTTCTTACGGTTGCTGAGCACCATTTTCCGAGATGTAGATATAAATATTGAAAAATAAACTGACATTAACTAGAATGCACTTTTGTATTATTGAGAGAAGAATGAGAAGTGTACGAGTCATTTATCACTTTACTACTTATTGTGTCACGATATTTTGACTTCTCGGCAATTTTTTAAGACCACAGACAGTTCTTTTTGATTTGCCTATAAAACTATAATTATCCATTAACCATATTATTAATGTCGCAAGGCTCTTAAGTTGCACACTTGAAACAGAAAATTGTAAAACAGTTGTCCTTAGCAATGTAGTCAGTTTCCACGCAGGTATGTGTGCGCGGTCAGGCGAGCTGGCAGTGGTGGCCGCAGCCGGCCGGGCACAGCTGGTGCGCCTCCATCCAGCGCTTCATGTGGTGCAGGTGCCCGCCGTGCGAGCAGCCCTGGCACCACGCGTACAGACCGCGAACCACCTGCAAACATCACCTCGTTATTCTTCTACATTCATCGTGGCTGTAACTTTAGGTTAAGTGGCGAGGGCCGATGAAAATCCTACCATCTGCACCCATAGTTTGTTAAGTTTGGCGTTGCCGCAGGAACAGCTACAAAGGTAAAGTCCGCGCCAAACTTTGAATCCACTCTGAATACAGATGAGAGTCGCGTCGTAAACAGCAAATTGTAGATATAAGCGGGACGAAGATAGCGCGGGACCCCCCGGCATCCGTCCGCCGCCCGTTTTCGCGGGGTGCCTGGTGCGGTACCTGGTGGCAGACGGCGCAGAGGTCGGGCGCGTGGCGCGGGGCGCAGCGCTCGCAGGCGGCGCGCGGGCGGGGCGGGGGGGCGGTACCTGGTGGCAGACAGCGCAGAGGTCGGGCGCGTGGCGCGGGGCGCAGCGCTCGCAGGCGGCGCGCGGGCGGGGCGGGGGGGCGGTACCTGGTGGCAGACAGCGCAGAGGTCGGGCGCGTGGCGCGGGGCGCAGCGCTCGCAGGCGGCGCGCGGGCGGGGCGGGGGGGCGGTACCTGGTGGCAGACAGCGCAGAGGTCGGGCGCGTGGCGCGGGGCGCAGCGCTCGCAGGCGGCGCGCGGGCGGGTGCGGCGGCCGCAGCGCGCGCAGCACGCCGTCACGGAGCTCGACTGCTGCGACAGCGCCCACACGCTGCTCAGCCACGCGCACTGCACCACCTGCGCCACACGCCATACCACATACCATATAGCTTAGCATTCTTGAATTACTATAAAACGTCAATCAAAATACTGTGTGCTTATGTTCACAAGTAAACTAAATAGTTGATTCACGAGTAAGATATGTATATGGCGTACTTACCTCGGTAGCAACATTGTACAATTTGTGCCTCTGTAAAAGTTCGATATATCCCAGCAACCATTGCTCTTGAAGACTTTCGTCAATATATTGGAATAAGTCACTCCTGTAAAAGAAAACGTAAGTTAAAGACGCTCCATCTAATTATAAGAAGAGTTAATAGGTGTTTATATATCAAGCATTGGCAATAAACAAGGTGTGTGCGCGCGACCTGTGGTCCTGCAGCACGAGGCAGACGACGGCGGCGGTCTGCGTGTCGCCGAGGTCGGCGTGCTGGCGCAGCGCGCTGGCCAGCAGCGGCGCCAGCGCCATGCGGCCGCGCGCCGCCGCGCCCGCCGCGCCGCGCACCGCCAGCCCGCCCGCCGCCCCGCCGCCCGCGCCGCTCGTCAGCCCGCCCGCCTCGTGGCCCGACGACGTGTCGCCCTCCTCCGTCTTCACATGCAACAATTTGTATTTATTTTATTAATATACTTGCATAGCATTTTGTGATACACGCGATATACAAGAAGCAACATTGTACATATGAATATTTGATATACAATGCACAAATAAACACTATTTCTTGCTGGGAATATTTATACTTGAAATGTGTTCATTAATGATTAAAATGTGCTCATAACTTTTTATATTAAAATTGATTTATCATAAAATTATGTATTAATTTATACAAAAAATCCTCAATTTTTTAAAGATCCACACAAAAAAGGGGCAACATATTTAACTAATAGTGCAATAGTAGTGAATACGAGAACCTGTGAGCCGTTTGGGCGAGCGCGCACGTCGTCGGTGGCGGGCGCTGAGCCGGAGCTGGCGGAGCCGCTGGAGCCGCCGGGCGAGGCGCCGCCGCTGCCCGCGCCGCCGCCGCCGCCGCCGCTGCCGCTGCCCGCACCGCTCTCCGATGCTAAACAATTATTACCATATGAGAACCGCCTATACAGGGTAAATTTTTATTTGTACGTTGGTTTGACTAACTTAACTTAACTTGCATCCATACCCTTTATATTATAATCCGCGCCAAACTTTTAGTCCGCTCTGAAGTAGTTGCGCGCAAGTTTAGTTAGCATATACTCCATAACGTAAGGGCACATTAACGCAGCTATGTACCGTGGGCGAGAGCGGGCCGCGGAGGGTGCCGGGCTAGTCCCGAGCTGTCTTCGTCTCGCTATTATTTACTATTTGCTATTGCGACGCGACTCGTTTATATATTCAGACCGGACTCGAAGTTATACGACGTTAGACGCGGACTCTATATTCCTACAAAACGTAAAATAAAGGTTTATGACGTACCATTGGGGTCGTGCTCGTGCTCGTCGTGCGCGGGCGCGTGCGCGGGCGCGTGCGGCGCGGGCAGCGGGAAGGCCTCCTCGGGCAGCGTCCAGTCCGCCGCCTCCACGTCCACGTAGTGCGCCGACGCCGCAGACACCCAGCCCAGACTGTCTGTACACGATCATCATTTCTGTTACGAATATTCGCTACTAACTATCCACAAATTAGCATAACGTATAGTATCAGAGATGCTACGCATGAGTCAATCTTATTTACTTGTACACAGAGAACTTTAAACTATGCCCTAATGATTATAAATATATGTTGCGGCGTGTTCAGTTGACATAAGTGACATCTGTTGCAGTTCAGAAATATGTTATCTAAGATAACGGAACCAATAGATGTTTTTCATCTGTAGCATACATTTCAATTTCAATACGCCAATTCATTTTAAACAATTGGCATGATGACAAATTTTGAAAACCCCTTCTAAAAGGTACGTACATGTCTACTGATTCCAAAAATCGTATTATTTCTGCAATAAATTCAGTATTAACGAAAATAATAGCATATTTCATCCCATACAAAAGTTCAAGCAATTCAGTGATATACCGAAATGACGTCATTCGCGCCCCGATTAGCGTTTTAGACAAGGATAACCGACTACTATATTTTATACTTTCATTTTATTGAAAATATAATAATTCTTAAAGTTTTTTTTTAACTGGGTCATTTTGAGAATCCTTGCAATATATTATTTTTATATAAATCATTTATTCTTAGATTTTTAATACTGTCATCATGCCTATTACTTCGTCTAATAAAATCTAGTAATGTCAACCTTCATTTTAAACTAATTCCTCACTTTTATCTATTAAAAATTATAACGATATGTAATAAAATAAAGGTGTCTGAGACAACAAGCTAGAATGTAAACAGTAAATATAATAATGATGCGTACCGTCGTCCCGCTTGGCGAACTTAGCGGGCGGGATGTAGATGCTGTGCGTGGGCAGCCCCAGCACGCCGCTGTTCTTGTGCACGCGGCTCTCCGCCCACTCCTCCACCTCCTCCAGGGGCTCCTCCTCCACCGCGCTGACCAACAATATTAAAATAACTATGGTTTTCATACAAACGTAACTTAAAAATAAACAAAGTTAAAGAGATACTTGAAGTGAATTTAAAAATAGTAAGGATACTATAAGACTGTATTTATTGACTAAATGGATTAAATATGTGGTTCCGCATGTGATTCGTCATATGGTTGATGTATGGGTACTTGTTGTACACGTTCGTGTGTGGCCTTTATATTATTAGGACGCCATGACCACGTCGCCAGCAACCGGATCCAAACAAAATATATAAATGAGATATCTCACCTAGGAAAGATTAGCAACGTCGTCGCATGGTGCTCGTTAAGATAAGAATCTATATGTGTATATGTATGGTGCGTGTGGTTGTGTATATGTGCGCATGTGCATACGTATATGTGTGTATGTACTTGTATAGCGGCGCGGCGGGCAGCGGGTCCTGTCTGTCGGCGCGGTCGGGGCGGTCCGGGCGGTCGGCGCGCGGCGGCGGGGCGGGCGGCGGCGGGGCGCGCGCGGGCTGGGCGCCGCCCGCCGCCGCGCCGCCCACCGTGCTGTACGCCAGACGCACCACGTTCCACACGTGCGCCACCTGTCGACGACACACGGCCGAGTATTATACCCGTTCCTTCGAACCCGTATTACTTTTCCTTGAAAATAATGAAACAATTGACACTTCACAAAATTCTTAGTAGAAATGGGGGTAAAATACTTTATTCAAAATAGTCTGCTCTTAAAGAAGATATATTATATCTTAAAGATATTTTAGCTTGATTCTAGATTGTAAGTAATCAAAGTTTTGGAAAATGATAAAAATATGCAAGAGGATTACTCCAGTCATTCTTTCAGTACGGTCTCAAAAATATACCTAGATAGAATAGACAGTTTCCAGGAACAACAAAGATTACCCATTACATTGAAAATTAATTCGAAAGAAAGTGAAAGGTGCGAACAAGCTGGTAAAGTCCGCCGCAAACTTCTGGTCCGCTCTGAAGTTGTTGCGCGCAGGTTTAGTTAGCATAGACTCCGTAACGTAAGGGCACCGAGACGCAGCAGGCGAGAGCGCACAGCGGATGAATGCCGGAGAGGTCCCGCGCTGTCTTCGTCCTGCTGATATCTACAATTTATAATAGCAAATATAGAAACGAGTCGTTTCTATATTCGGAACTGACTAGCAGTTTGGTGCGGATTCTACTCACCATGTGTCGATCGTACTTGGCGGCGACCTTGGCGTTGTGCTCGGCGAGCAGGTGCGGCGGGTCCCCGCGCATGCGGTAGTGTCTGGCGCAGGCGACGGCGGGCGGCTCGCGCTGCAGCGGGTAGTGGCGCGCCAGCGTGGACGCCGCGCTGCACGAGAACGCGCCCTCCAGCGCCGCCTGCGCCGCCGCGCTCAGCGACCCCGCCGTCGGCTGCTTGCGACTGACCACAACGACATCACACTATACACTGCTCACACTGTGCCAGACATTCATATGGAACAATGTCACAGTGTACAGAGACTATTACAGTAGTTTCACAGAAAATTAATAATGATCTGCATGGTGAAGCGATTGCCATACCGATTTGCTGCAGCTAGACAGATGTCTAAATAATAAATTTAGATTTATATTCTAAGTCTGGGTGTTTATGTATCCATTTCAGTATGTGTTTTTTTTCATAATATAGGAGTAGCAGTCGAGCATGCAGTCCACCTGATGGTAAGTTAATAAAACCCATGGACATCTGTAATTAACCCTAGATAGGATTAGATATTCCTACCTGAGGTCGGCCACAGATGTGCCACTAAGGACTAAGTTGGAACGCCCCGGAAAGGTATGTCTTCCTTATCACACCCTTCTGCTTCATAACAGCTGTGCCCAACACTGCTGTTATGAAGCAGAAATAGGTGTCCCGCTGGAGTCGAACCACAAAGGGTCCTGCCACCTGCATTTTAGTATATGTTCACAGAGGGACACAGAAAATGTTAGTGTGAAACCATGAACATTAAAAGCATCAGATCGAATTTATTATCTTACAAATTAACAACATCCCTATAGCTTGATAACACTGATAAGTTTTCTGTTATTATTAGGTTAATAATAGAAATATTCATTGGAGAAACTGCATAGCTCATGGAAGTAATCCACACAAAAAAGAGAATCGGTCTGATTAGGGCAATTCGGTGCTTACCCGAGCCCGGGCACGTGTCTCTCTAGCGGCGCGTTGTGCGCGTGGTGTTGGGCGGGCGGCGGGTGTGCGGGGTGCGGCGGCTGGGCGGGCGGCGCGGCGGCCAGCAGCGCGGGCAGCGGGCAGTCGGGCACGGCGTGCGCCAGCTGCCCGCGCGCCGACACGCACACGCCCTGCGGGTTGGCCCACAGCACCGGGTGCGCCGCCTCGCTGAACCGGTGACGGTACAGCGAACAGTCCTGCACGCATACACACACGTTTATATACCAACTGACGGAGTTTAGGCCTCAAATATGACCGAATTGAAACTACTATTATTAAAATACTTTATAAAAATTGAATTTTATATGGAGAAAATGAAAAAAAAAATTATAACCAAAGTTTATAAGTCGGTCATAATTAACAAAAATCTTAATCAACCATTTATACATATGTTACATACCTTAATTACAAAATTTTATTAAATGTGACATATCGTTGCATTAGACAATATTATTTGATTTAATGTTTTTTATTTATTTTTTCATATCTTTACATAATAGTTCTGTCGTTCATTTGTTTTTTTTATTAAGTGTACACACATGGCGTTCTTTTTTTTGAAACACTATACTATAATATGAAAATCCATTTTCATGCGTAAAGACGATTATAAATATGTTTGCATGTGTAGTTTGTACGAATTATGTGTTTATGTGTAAACGTGTGTGTTCATGTGTATATATGCAACGTACCCGGCTGGTGGAGAGGAAGGCGTTGGGTGAGGCCTGCCAGGCGATGGCGGTGGTGACGTCGCGGTGCTCGGCGAAGGTGGCGAGCGGCACGTGCGGCCGCCGCACGTCCCACACGTGCACCGCGCAGTCCAGCACCAGCGCGCACGACGCCACCTGGTACCTGACACACAACACACGCGTCAGCATCACACTACTGTCACGTTTACTATTGCTATCGCATGCATTCGTATTCATTCCTTACGATATGCTTTAAAGTGAGTAAAACCAGTAATTTCTAAAGTCCATTCTAAAATATTTTTTTTCAGAAAGTATCCTTATGTGCCTAACAATACAAAAGATAAAGAAAGTAACATATTCGGTTTAAATCTCAATACGATCAAATACAAAAAGAGAGACTGTTGACACATAAACAATGAGTTGTTTTTATTACCTCTTCTGAGGTCTCCATTTGACGTGACCGACAGACGCAATCGTGTATATAGTGTACTCCAAATTGGGTTTTGCGTGGATGTCCCATACCTGCAAATTATTTCAATTCTATAAAACCATATTATAATGCAACTAAAACTGTTTACTTGGGATAATAAAATACAATAAATATCGATATGTTAACAGAATTGGAATCTAGTCGCAATTAATACGACAGGAAGCAACAGTAGTGTCTATAAGTAATTTACATGTTGCCTTTGCCTTATCGAGCACTTGAGTAGTAACATAAGGTTAAGCGTCAATTTATAATTGTGCCGCAGATGTATAATGATACTGCTTAAACCTAGGCACGTAGGTCCTTATATCTATTTACGATTTTTATGATACGCATCATATGCATCAAATTATGTATATGAATGCAACTCTAGGCGTGTTCTGACCGATATCAATAGTGGCGTGATAACCGTCGCCTATTATTATTTATTAGCACGAACAAATCAACAAATAGCTGCAGCCAGACGGAGTTATCTCTGCTAACCTACTTAGCCGCACGCGCGCCGTCTGCTGACCGAACGATACATTATGTTATACACACTCCTATTGATTAGTATTAAAATTATAGTTGTTGTTGTAATTTAATGTAATTAATTTCAAGTATTAATTCATCCATTATGCTGTTAGTAAATAATTCCTGTTCCAGAATGACTACACTGACTAATTTTAAATCTACTTTAGAACTATGACCTATGCAATGGTATACCATTGATGATATACCACATTCTATACCATTACTGTCTTGCTCTCTGTTGCGTGAACCTGTACCAAGATATAAAGCAAGCCAAGTAGAATATGGATTAATTCGTTATTAAAATAAAATCTTGGAAATTGATCCTGGTCACCACTTCTCCATGTAAGCTCCGTGTGAGCTGTGATAGTATAATCGGCGCCAACCTGCTAGTCTGCTCTGAAGTTGTTGCGAGCAGGTGTAGTCATACAATTTGCTATGGCGACGCGATTCATTTCTATATTCAGAGCGGACTAGCAGTTTTATGCGGAGTATACCTTGATAGTCTTATCCCTGGAGGCGGTGGCGAGCCAGGGCACGTCGGGGTGCCAGTCGCAGGCGAAGACGGGCCCCGAGTGCGCGGTGAACTGGTGCAGCGCGCGCTCGTGGCGCCGCGCGTCCCACACCTGTACCGTGCCGTTCTCCGACACGGCCGCGAACGCGTGCGCGTGCTCCGCGTGCGGACTGAACTGCACGTCGCGGATCGACTCTGTGTTGCTGTGTGCATAACACAAACAATGTGTATCACATAGATGACCAAAGAAAACTTCACTCATACACACGTTTCTGCTAGGTGCGATATATAAATTTATATATTTATATTTCACAAACAAATGCTGTAGATGGAAAATAGACACACTTTTTAGTTGTACCATATGGAATCCACATGTATATGATATTTGTGACCATTGTCTATTTGATAATAAAAATAATTTTGAACACTATTACATAAGCAGTTTTTGTTGATTTCATCCCAATATTATCCCAGTCGAATACCCACGTGTACTACTGGTAATATTGGGATTAATAACTTAATTTAACTGAATAAAAATCTTATTAGCCAAATTGGTTAAAGAGCATAGACCAAATTATATCTGTAACAATGAAATACAGAAGAATATTTACCTGATAAATGTTCTGGCAACCTCCTTCATCCTGAGATCAAAGCATTTCATCATACCATCCTGGGAGCCAGATATCAACAGAGCTGGATCTGTGAGGTGGAAGCTCACCTGAAATAATCAGTTTCCCTTATCTTATTGTCTCTCCACACAAAACAAGATATTTCTTTTTTTGACTTTTTGAAACCTTACTATTACCAACTAATTTATTAAAACCAAATGCCATACCTTATTGACAGTTCTCTTGTGGTCAGAGAACACATGCTCTTGCTTGGAGCGGCCAGAGCGGCCCAGGTTCCACACCACCACTGCTCCATTTGTTGCTGCTGTGGCTAATGTGTTCTCTACAATACCAAATTTAGAGGCAATGTATAAGGAGGTGTTATTACAAAATAAACCTTCAGAAGAACCTTAAGCACAAATTAATTTCTCACTATAGAAATTAAGCACTAAAACATACCTTCAATAGAGCTCCATGCCACATCAATGGAGGAGAAGTTAAGATTCAAATTTTTGCCAACCCTCAGGTTGCATACTTCTGAAAATTCGTTTTCGCCTATCGAAAATACTTTGAACACTGTGAACAATAAAATTTTACATAATTGTAATTGATGTTCAAAAGTAAGCTAGCTTACAGTATATTATTAATGTTTAAAGGTTCCATTTACATCCAGTTTTGAATTTACATGCCTATCGGAGATGATATTTTCAGAGATAATTATTCTTGTTACTGATAAGATGAATATTAATCTGGCTATGGAACCACCATTTAGGAACAATTCACAGTAACTAACCATTTCTGCCCGCTATAACCACTTGAGTACAGTCCTTGTTTAACGCCAAAGCATTGGCGGGCCCTTCTTGAGACACGCAAATCGTGTTTGATGGAATCATTGTAGTAACAATATATTTCAGAATATCTTCATAACCAAATCAAAAACATTCTTTTGTTAATATCATAATTGCAGAATAATCGCACTTTGTATAAGCTAACCACTGCATGTTAATAAGTGTATAGTCTTAATTATTTAGATAAGCGAGCCGTATGAGAACTGCGATTGATAAAATATTTGGATTTAATACGGATAACGGGATAAACAATGTTCACGTTCACAAGACATAAATATTTTTATTATTCTTTCGTTCGTCGATCGTCTGTCACTCTTTCTTTTAGGAAGTTAGTTGTCATTTTCAAATGTCAATATACTGTGTCAATGTCAGTAGTGATGACTAGCAGCTGTTTCGTCAAAATGTATGTTAACATTTAGTTTCGTCAAATGTTAAAAAATATATATTACTAAAAGTAAAACTTGATATGAATATGGACACTAAGTGTAGAGTTTATATTGATATTAAATAATAGATCCCATGGATGTTATATTTCTAAAGCAAAAGAGCAAAATATACAGATTACTTATAATATTAGTAACCTAAAATTTATTATCTACAGTTGGTGGCATATTTAAAGTGATTAAATGTCAAATTGACAATTGTTATTCGCCAAATATTACGAATATTATAATTTAATTTTTAATTTGGTTTCTTAAAACATAGTATTGATATGTTTACGAATAAGCCGATGGAGGTCATATAAAAATATTATATTTCAAATAGTATGTGAGACGTGTAACAGGTACTGTTAGAAAAAAGAATGGACGGTGGAGATCGTATTTTGGTGGCCGCTGGTCTGACCGCGGCCGTGGTAGTGGGGGCGTTTGTGCTGTGGGGGCCGGGCGGGGCGCCCAAGGTGCGCAAGCGGCGGGGGCAGATCGCCGGGCTGCAGAACCTGGGCCGCACGTGCTTCCTCAACACCCTGCTGCAGGCGCTGGCGGCGTGCCCCTCCTTCATAGAATGGCTCCGAAAGTATGCCAAATCCGATGGACACAACAGTATGATTACCACACTGTATACAGTCATTGAAGGTATGTTTACAAAGCTTGCTTTGGTTATTCATAATATAGGTCAAGTGATTTCTCTACTAATCTGTGTAAAATAAGATGTGTATTCAGTTCTACTGCTGACTCAGGTGAAATTCGTCATAAATCCTCAATATTTGAGTAAAAAGATGTTAGGGGATATTCCTACAATAATAAAACATTTACTTGTTCTTCTCCCCAAATTGTGTTGGTCAAATAATTACCACTACACTAAAACTATTCCATATTCCACAGTCTATAATACCTGAAGTATGGTTGGACATAAGTTAGCATACAAAACTAATAAATCCTAATTAATTAAATGATAAGCAATTCATATTTTGAATATGCGGTGAGAATTAGAAGTAAAATACTTGACAGCATATAGTGAAACAGATTGAATACAATAATTGTGGAAAAAATGTAATCAATTGTAATTGTATAATATTTTTATTAACAGTGGTAAATGGGACACATGAATCTGCTCGTGGAACCCCAGTCTGTCCTCTGGGGGTACTCCAAGCCCTGAGGGCAGCTGGTTGGGTTGTGCCGGCAGACCAGCAGGATGCACATGAGCTCCTCCATGTATTATTGTCTTGCATTGAAGAGGAGACCACTGCTATGTCTAAGAAGGTAAGATATAAAAGTTTATTTGTCACTAGTTTTTGCCCGCAGCTTCGCCCGCGTTTAAAAGAAAATAATATGACATACTAACTTACATAAAACTGATTTCGTACTCGAAATTCATACCTTAATTGGAACAACAGTGGCACCATCTGGCGAAAATTGGTCGTACCAACTCTGGAACCTTTGTGGGCTCATGGACAACAACTTTGCTAAAGATCATAAATGCTTATTTTAAGATTCAATCCTTACTAATATCGAAATAATCGATTTTTTTGGTCCAAAGATCGATTCTCCGATTAATAGATCTTAGATCGCCATCCCCATTTCCTGTGGGATTTGCAGGATAAAAACTATCATTTGTCCGTTCTTGGGTCTCAGACTATCTTTGTACAAATTTTCATTAATATCAGTTCAGTGTTTTGGCGTGAAGAAGAGACAACTAGACAGACAGACAGAATTACTTTCGGATTTATAATATTAGTAAGGATTTTTTCCCATAAAGAAACACCTTATGAAGTAGGTGGTGGTAGATATATTGACGTTCAAAAAGACTACTGTAAAGAATCTACTTTGAATAACATATTTTGAATTGATTTGAATTTTTTTCTACATCTAAAATTGGGTACAAGTTTTTCTGCACTGAGTAACTGGGTATACTTATCCATGTTGTTCCAATGAGGATTGATCTCTACCAATCTCCATTCCATCTCTCTTTGGAGGTGGGTATTCTAATCACTGCTACATTTTTGACTATATTTAATGGCTTAATTTTGTACATAGAAAGACAATCTACACAAAGCCATTCAAGGTGTAATATGTTTTAAATATAATGTAATCTGTTGTAGCCGGGTTGCCTGTCGGACGCGCTGGGTCTGGGCGGCGGGCGCGCGTGGTCGGCGCTGGCGTCGCCCGCGTCGCCGCCCGCCGCGCCGCTGGCGCTGCGCCCCGACACGGGCGACGCGCCGCGCCCGCCGCGCCCCGCCTCCGCCGCGCCGCCCGGCGAGCCAGACCTCGTCGACCCCGGTGACATTTTTTTTATAAATATGATTTAGGAGAAGCAGAAGACCATGCAGTCCAACTGATGGTAAGTGATTACTGCCGCCCATGGACATATGCAATCAAGCCTAGATAGGATCAACTACAGATGCACTACAGAAAAGTATGTCTCCCTTACCACACCCTTCAAACCAGAACACAGCAGCGATTGACACTGCTGTTAATAGGCAGAAATAATTATGTAACCCACTGAGTAATCTGAACTTTGTTTTGTTTAGAGTATTAATATCAGTTGTGGTTTCTGAGATCAAAATAAACATCACTTGAATGTAATACACATTTGTAGTAACAGTAGTAGACATAAATAGTGGTCAGCCAGGTGTATCTTATTTCTTATGCATTAGTGTACAAATATCTGGGTTATTTTGGGTATGTGCTATTGGTGTATGCTATTGTTGATGATAAGTAGATAGTAGTAGTAAGTAAAATAGCACAAGTAATGAAAGTAATGTGATGTATTTTGCCTTATCAATCAATGATCTCATAATTCTTTATAAATCTCAAAGTAGGATAACAAAACTTCATTTGAAACAAAAGTCAATAAGATAAAGATAGTTGGTAGCTGTTGCCTCTTGTTCATATATGTTATTTCTGTGAAAAACTGCGGTTGATTCACCCCATGTAGATAAGGTGCATGTGATATGTAATGTAGAT
Organism: Epargyreus clarus; assembly: GCF_041222505.1. NCBI lineage: Eukaryota > Metazoa > Arthropoda > Insecta > Lepidoptera > Hesperiidae > Epargyreus > Epargyreus clarus. The sequence continues at coordinate 15,381,691 of NW_027332212.1, forward strand.
ATAGTTGTGGTGACACCTCACCATATCTACCAAAAACTTCAGAACAAGCCACACGTCCATTTACATCATTTACATTGTTACTAGCTGACCTGGTAAACGTTGTCTTACCATATAAATAAAAAAATGTTAAGGGTGAACAACCCCTATCACTTAGGGGTATGAAAAATATGTAGTAGCTGATTCTCAGACCTACTGAATATGCATATAAAATTTGGTGAAAATCGGTAAAGCCGTTTCGGAGGACTACGGTAACGAGTATTGTGACATGAGAATTTTATATATAAACAATCGTATGTAAACAGGGCGAATCAAGCGTATTTTTCTCATGAGTAAATAGTAATATGTGTGTGTGTGTGTGTGTCCAGAGCCGGCGCCGGAGCCGGCGCGGCTGTCGCGGCTGCCGCGCGGCGTGTCGCGCTCGTTCTGCCACCTGGGCGCGGCGGGGCGGCGCTGGCCCGCCCCGGCGCCGCCGCGCGCGCCGCCCGCGCCGCCCTTCCGCGGCTCGCTCGCCTCGCGCACGCAGTGCACCGTCTGCTCCACTAAGGTACACGACGATAACATTTTTTATATCCATGTGAACAGCTTTAACATCTGCAGATAAATCACAACTAAAGACATTCTTATCATTACATTTATCTAATGAGGCCTGAACTGACTTGAACATTGATCAAATTAATTTTCACACAGTAATCCTAGTTTCAGACACCGTAGAGCACACTTATAACAGCACTTCAACATAGATTTCTTTACATATTTTTTTCATTGTTGCACTGATAATAAAGGTTTATGAGTATTTTTGTTCAACAGAGTCCAATACGGTATGACAAATTCGACAGTATTTCACTCTCCATGTCTAACTCTAGCACGGGTCTCAGTGGCACATATAGTTTATCTGGTAAGTAATGATTCATACTTTGAAATAAAAATATTTTATATTTCATTTAGATAACTTTGAAATATTTACAAATACAATCTTTCATGTTATTATCAATATAAGGCAATGAATATTCTCTTGTACCTTATAGGTCTACTGCGAGCGTTCACAGCGCCGGAGTTAGTAAAGGGCGTGCGCTGCACAAAGTGCAGCCCGGAACCACAGGCTGGAGCCGGAGCGCCCGAACAGGGCTACACTAAACACATTAGGACCGTTAGCTTTGGCAAGGTATGTGAATGTAACAAAAATATTTGAATGTAGTTCATTTAAATTTTAAGTTTAATTTTTAATCAAATTATAGTTTCTACTTTTTAGTTAAATAATTTTATTTTAATTAGTAGCTAATGCTATGCCTTGACAGACAGATTGCAGGATAACGGGAGATTAAAAACAAATACTTAGTAGTTGTGCTATCGATGATATCGATCGATGCTATCTAAGTACCATTTGCATACAATAACTGTTGGCGTACGTGTCGCAGCTGCCGACGTGCCTGTGCCTGCACGTGGGGCGCGTGGAGTGGGCGGGCGGCGCGCTGAGCAAGCGCGGCGAGTTCGTGTCCTTCCCCGAGACGCTCTCCGTCGCGCCCTACGCCGTCGCGCAACGCCCGCAGGTATGTCCTTGTATCATGATAAACGTACAAAGGATACCCTCCGGAGAAGCTGGTGTAATTTTATTTTTTTATCAACGATTTAATAGGAATTTTTTATGAGTTTTTAGCAGTTTTTACTTTTCTGACCTCTTATCTGCACAATACATTTCTTTATAAGAAGTCAACCCCTAACATTTATTCCCTTCAACTTTGTCGTGGTGCTTAGGGGACACCCTGAATATTTATAAGAATTGAAGGATATCTAACTTTTACTTTGATAAAGTAATATTTTTATTCAAATACAAGTTAGTCTTGGTTAAGATTATTATTTCTGAGAAAACTTCAGAATAATAAGTATAATCTAAAATATTTTTATATAAAAATGCAACACTGTAAAAAATTACGTTACTTTATCAACTTATTTTCGAGTTTCATGCACAATAATATATAAAAGGTGAATTTTAATATACTAAAGTCATTGACTTGGAAAGCTTAATACTTAACTTACAAATGTTGCTTTACTTGTGTAGCGACCTCTCGCTATTCGTCAAGAGATGGCGCTGCTGAGTTTTTTAATCATTTTGCATATATACAAACTCGGAACTGATACTGCGGGGGCACGGCCGCTCCCGGTGACTCCTGGTGACTCCAACGTGATCGACTTTGGCAAAGGGATATCTCCCGCCGGGCTAGGTGATCATGCCCGGGGAGCGGCCGTGCTCCAACTGTCTCAATTGTGAGCTTGTATATATGCAGGATATTTAGAAAACTTCGATAGCGTGATTCAGAATACTCGTGGCGCCATCTTTTGACGAGCAGCGGAAAGTCGCTACACTTGCATATTTGTTAAGCCAGCAGCACATCTCTCGAGAATGTCCATATGAAGTTATCCAACCTTGCAGCCGGACCTGGCGTCGCTGATCAGCGCGGGGCGGCTGCGCGCGGGGCTGTCGGCGCTGAACGCGGCGGCGGCGGACGAGCGCGCGCTGTACCGCCTCGCCGCCGTCGTCGTGCACGTCGGCGGGCCCAGGTCCGGACACTTCGCCACCTACCGCCGCGGGAACGGCTTCGAGAGCAAACGGTAATGACGCTACTTTACGTTTAACGAATATTTTAAGCAGAGGATAAGAATTAACGGATATAAACTATAATTTATTTATTTTTAATTTTTTCACTAGGCGAACACATCATCCCATACAAACAGACTATAAAACAATACATTCATCCCATAACATTGTACAATACGAGTATTTACTTTTAAAAGATTTTAAATTGCGCACATGCCGAGTTTCTTTCGCCACTTCCTCTTCATAACGAACCACTTTCTAAGGCGGTAGTAGTTTGTTGATGTTAAAAAAATTCTCTATGAATAAATAATATAAACTATATACATAACTATATATATAAATGCAATTTTTGATAAGAAGCGAAGCCTTCGTGATTCGACTAGAGATGCCTATCTCTACATTGTAACAGGTTTATGAAGTGTTATTGCTCACAGATTTAGGAACTGTCTCAATGCATCTGTCGCCGATCTCTAATATTATTAAAATTTACTGACATCAATCCTACATGAAAGTAGGTACAAATGTCCATGGCAGGCCACTGCCACATTCTATGAGGAAGTTTGTATACACGTTTTCTAATCCTAGATAATAGATCATATCTTTTAATATTTGTATTCTGCAGGTGGTGGTACACGTCGGACACGCTGGTGCACGAGGTGTCGCTGGCGGAGGTGCTGCGCTGCGCCGCCTACATGCTGTTCTACGAGCGCTGCGCCGAGCCCGCGCCGCCGCTCACCACGCACTTCTGAGCCGCTCACACCACACACAATGTGTCTCGAACCTTGTATTACTGAACATGTACCATTGGATACGTGTGTATTCATGGTTACGATATAGAAGATGAAAAAGGAGTCGATTGTAATAAAAATGCGCACATGTTGAACTTACAACGTTCAATTAACGACGAAGCTAATATGGAATCCAAAATAACTTCGATAACGCACAATACGCACGATATTGTAAGACCTATAGTCTTACAATATCGTGCGTATTGTACATTTTTCTGCATAATAGTATGAACTCAGTATATAACATTTGTATACTATGTCCGTTAAGAAATGGATTGCATTAGAGAAAGAAATTACCTATCTATTATATATAAAAGAGGCAAGCACGCATATACCACCACTACTTGACGTCAGCTACAGCCCAAGTACTACGTTGAAATGCTTCGTGTAAGTGTTACATTTACCAGATTTCAATTTAGAACACAGCAGTGCTTAAACTGCTTAACCATGTTATAAGCGGGGAATAAAACTCCTATAAGGAGGAATGAAATATGAAAAAATATTGTAATAATGTGGTGTAGATATGAAACGAAAATTGGCTGTAAGTATGTAGGTATGCAATTTTTTTTATTAATAATCAATATTAAACTTTGTCATTTTATCTAATATTTGTCCCAAATTTTTCACTTTTCAGATAAAGATCTAATAAGAAATTATAAATAATCTGACTGAAATGAAAGTTTCTACTTTATGGTAGGTATGTCTTGAAAATTTCAAACCTAGAAAGCTGTGGTTTACGAAATTAAAATGAACCTCATATATAAAAATACTATATATTGCGAATTTTAATTTCAGTGACATCACCCACCTAAAATAATATATTATTGAGTATGTACATCACAAAATACATGTTTAGTTGTTGGCACGTAAAGCCTCTCTCTGTCGGAGCACTACCGCCGACCCTTGAGCTCATGGCAATTGCATAATATTGATAGATAGAATAGTAAATTTAGCCAAAAATAGAATAAGTCGAGTTTTCAGGTCTTTCGGTAAAGTAACAATTGAATACAGTGCTTTATGGTTTTAAATCCGTATAAAATATAATAATTGCCCATTTTATACCATCGTCATGTGAAGTTTCACGATGGTGAAATGGCCTTCCTGCTTCCAGTTTCTTCGTTTTTAGGGCAAGTACGAAATTTTCTTAATGAATAACCGCAATGTTGGTGGCATAATGGTTCATCTGATACGCGCATTTTACGTTTATTAAATCTTTTTGCGATGAAATAATCCCTGAAGTTTAGAAACGTGTCAGAAACTTCAAAGATTAAAAAAAAAAAGCTAAAAGGTGCATTCATACCACTGTAATAAAAAATTGCTTCATAATATTAAACTTGTAAGACAAGTTATTTAAATTTTAATCATAAATTGTTTTAGACACACTTGAAATTTTTCAGTATTAGAAGATGTGCTCACTATAAAGCTAAGCGGGTTACGTTAAACATGCGTTTTAATTTATTAATTATAAACATTGTCTCAAAGTTAAATTTTAATAGTGTGGTGCAAGGTATCACGCATTAGGTACGCAAACAGGTTAAGTATAAATATATGTGGTAGGGTTTCAGAGGCAAAACCATTTCTATTTCGTATTCAATGAAACCCTGTGATAATGAAGCAATTAAGGATGTATGAAGAATTATGTAAGGCCTCTAAGCCTGTAATAATGGATTCATTAATTTTACGAAAAACGCTTCTGAAAAAAAATCATCGGTGCTAGATAGTTGTTGAAACTATCTGAATGAGATTTAATTCGTAGATTAAAATTATGTGTATTTTATACTTGTAAAAATCTATAAAATCATCCGACTCTTAATCTCCACTAGTTTTCGAAGTTGATGTACCAGTAACTTATATTTCTTAGTGCATTTATGGTAAAGCTACATATCTGTGCGCTCTCGTATTAGGTACATTTAAAATGTACTGTAGTAAGAAACATTAGCATTATAAATTATTTTTAATACCGTGTTGTAGCATTTTCCTCCAAGCGCGGTTTAGTCGTGATGTTATGTCCATTATTTCTATAATGCACAGGCAGTCATTTTATTACAATAAAACATATTATGCTGAGATGACTGCGCGTGGGCGTCGTAATTCATATGGAGAGCTTGGTCTCTAAATCATGATACAAATAAAATGAAATGAAATGTGTGCCATATTATTTGCCTTTAGACTTTCTTATTAACATTGCGACATAGACATTTGGTATGGTCAAATAGGTTGAGAAACAATGCTCAATAAGCAGTTATACTGTGGCCATATACATTCAAAGATTATACACCTTTAAATGTCTTCTGCTTAGCCTTGCTATGTCACACTAACATTTTTCTTTATATGAATGACTTTTTCTGAATTTAGAAAACTATATTTTTTAGAATTTCAACATGATTTGTAAAATTCTTCTCAATTATTTACTGTAGCTATGACTAGTATTTATTGTAGTAATTATTATATACTATAAAATTAGGCAATCGCCATTGTTTCAACACTTGTGTCGAATGAGGACAAACGTATATGATAAACGCCTAGATACCGCGCCGCCCATAATTGTATTAAAATGTTTAATTTTAACAATTATATATTTACGATTGTGGGGCTTCACTTAGTGTGGTGTGGAATACATGTTTTATGTACCATCTTTGATCATAAAATGTAATCAAAGAAAATTGGTAAAGTGACAAATATACGCAATGTGAAGTCTTACCATTACATTAAACCCCGTATTTTATGCATGGCGCTGATAAAATTGACACTAAGTGACTGTATGAGTTGAAGTCTATTATAAAGATTTTATGATGTACACTCTATCATTGTATAGATGTTTAATTTGCACAAAATGTAAGAATCAATAGGAGCATCCATTGATTCTAAGGTCTCAATGAATAATTATTAACAATTAGTCTTTAACAAACAGGTCTATTGTTATATACCATCATCATTGTAATCTAATTTCGTCCTTTTGTACTTATGTATGTTAGAGAACATAATTCTTCATTAAAATACTACCTCTGGGGGCACCCAAGGGTTTTACATAATGGTGATAAGATTTTTCTTCATAACTGTTATGACTAGGAGGAAGACTGAATAGAAAGGCACCAGTGACGAATATTCATTTTTATGAATTTAACTCATGAATCATTTAATTTACGGGTACGAAGAAGTGATTATTTTACAATATGAACTTTCTCAAAACATGATATTCTGATGTACCTGGGTATAAGCTTGTTTACATATAACTTTACAGTTTGAAGTGAAGCTTACATTTTTAAAACTTGAAGCATTTAACTATTGTGTACTATTAAAATATTCAATTTTTAGCAGCTATTTAATAATTTGTAATGTTAATTTTGTAAGCCTAAGTTTTGGGTGTCTTAGTGTGTTGATTTAAAGTAAATATTGCACAATTGAGCTTTATACAATTTCATAATGTTATATAAAATCCCCAAAGGGCTTTTAATCAATTTGAATATAAAATTTATGTTAAATGTGATAGGGATGCTTCTTATAGAAATATTTTATTGGTATAGTAGTGTAGTAACATAATCATTACAATTATCTTATAATAATCGTTACAAAACTGTAGAATCCAGTGCAGTGTGTCATATAACTGACTGTATGTAGAAGAGTAAATAAATTATGTAGATTCAAGTAGGGTCACAGTTCTTTAATTGTCTTCTTGATGTTATTTATATTTTGCTGAAATTAGCGTCAATTTGCTGTAGCACAAGTGTTTTTTGTGAATATTTTCTAAAGTACCTATATTAATTGTATGTCTCCTCTACACTCTGGCACCATTATTTTCATGTAATTTTGTTCCTATTGCTTTTATTGTTGTTGGTGATGACTGTACTTCCAGAGGAACACATGTGGCAATGTAGATAGGATGGATTGTTTGAGCTATTAATAAATGTTTATAATAAATTGTATTATTAAGTAAAATGGGATTTTTCTTTCTTCTTTTCTTTTATAATATTAAACATTATTATGATGAATTAAATGGATGTAACAGTGCGCGGCTGTGACATGTCTCTGTTTTTCAAGTGTAATAATCCAAAACCCTTAAATGGCGTTATTTTTAGTAGGATGAAAATTTCATAAATAAATGGTTGAGTTTATGTCAGCCTTACAATATTGTCATAGCAAATTTTATGATTGTAAATTCATAAACATACATATAAAAAGGATTTTTGCAGGCACTATGCCAAATGTTAACCAATAAGCGAAACAAAGTATTTTCACTTATAGAGTCATAGTTACAACCATAATTACAACTTAGTGATATTAAATATGCATTCGGATTCCCCTTTCTTCCCCACCTAATGTACACCTAAGGTAGTTAATATGAGTCATCACACTTTACTAAGAACTGCAGAGCTGTTCTGCTATCATTACACAACATTGCAGATTACATAATGATGGTAACCATGGACCATGTAGTATTATACTTTTCATAAAATGTTTAACAACCATGCAAACACAGGCCATCAAAGTATCGTATAGAAAACCTCATTTTGTCTGACATTATGGGATATACTTATCTGAGGCATTTCAACTTCATCAGTCCTCAGGGGTAGCAAAGCATTTGAACAAAAATGAAAAATAATCTTAGGATGATATTCAACACAACCGAAGTAGGCCCATGGAATTAATAAAACCTCACAAACTCAAGTAGCTCTACTGCTGTTAGTATTAATTCATTTGTTACTATGAATATATACACATTAGAATAGGTGAACAGATTTAGTTTAAACATAAATAAAATAAATATCTGACTTGTAACATTTATTTACTTATTTATATAAACATGTCCATTTTTTTTTAATAAAATTCCAGCACATGCTGGAGAGAACTTAAAATACAATATCACACAAAGGATGCAATATAGCCTATACATATAATATAGTAAGTTTATGACATGCTGTCGATGAGGGAGGCACGCATTGTGGAGGTGATCGCAGTCGGCTTAGCATCATTTAGTTTAAACACACTTTCTATTACTGATATCTCTGTCGATGTGGTATCCATGCCACAGAATGAAATCCAGTCGTTGACAACCATTCCAGCAGCCACAACTTCACTACCTCGATTCACGGTGCCAGCCACCAGGGGCACTTGGAGCAGAGATGACAGTTCATCTTGATCTTGTATTGTTGTTTTGGGGTGTACCAGCCCCCCGCGATTGCTTAACGCAGTGTAAGAGCCCACAAGGACGTTGCCGGCTACCGTTTGTCGGAACACCTCCACGTTCAGCGTGTCCGCCAGAATCTCCTCTGTATCGCGATCCAGGTCCGGATGTACGAGCGCGACATAATCGTTGCACGCTATGACGTTGCCCAGAGCACTCAGCCGCTCCTCGACGCGCCGCACCTTGACGTTGTCCGGTAAGCTGTTGCGAATGTGCTGCAACTCTGTGTCCGACGTCGACGACGGCACCAGCAGCCCGTTCTTATTGGCGACGCACATCCTCCCGATGATGCGGCATCCCGCAATAGTCACATGCACCACGGGGATGGTTTCTGCTAGCTCGGCCTCAAACACGCTATAGAAGTTCTCTGAACCGCCGATGGCCACAAGGCAGTATGCATTTGTAAGTTTACTGAACACTCCCACTTCATTATTATTTTCGAATTGTACACGGACCGCCATGGTATTTGCCTTTAATGCAGTGCTGTGTATTATTTACTACTGTATTACAATAGATTTCACAATGAAATAAAATCTTCACGTGGGGAAAGAATGCAAAACATCGGTTGACTCGACTGACGTTTATATTTATATTGTCATTTGTCAGTTTGATATTGATATTAGGTATGTCCGCTACATGTTCCGATGTATCGTATCGGGAGTAAAAATCGTTATATTCATATCGAGACATTACATATATAACCAAACGCTATAACAAAACAAATGACTCGGCAAATGGCCAAAAGTAAAGGAGAGATTAAAACCATACTTAATCAAATTCAATTAACTACTTTCCTGTTATTTTTTCAATATCTGCTGATGTGAGAATATGACGAACAAGATATTGAATGTGAAACAAAACGATTTTTTACAGTTTAAAGTAACTATTCTTACTTAACGCTGGTAGTAAACAAATCAATCTATATTAATATTAAGACTAAATATCGGCTACGTTACCGACCAAATATCGATAGTCGATACCTATCCGTTTCCAAATAATTGGTATCGATTGAATTTAAATGACATATAAAATGTCAACATTTCGCCATCATGTTGCGCAATATGATGCGTTCTGAAATATTTTTTTATTGTGATTTGTAATATTGATTAGCATAATAATAATGTATTCTTAATGCAGTGAATGCTTTATAATATTGCTTCTATGTAAGTAATAAGTATGTCAAGAACGACACAAATTATGTCAATTCAGTTCAAATTTTATTTTTACCCATACATAATATAAAAATTGTATTTGTTTAATTTCATCCCTAGCCAAACAAAAATCTTTCAAAATGCGGCTTGTTTATATGGAACATGCATAAATTTGCAAAATTAAATTGTTTAATAGATACAAATGAAGTGCCTACATTCCCAAGCGACACAGTACAAAACCTTAGGCGAGCCGTGCTCGCCCCGGTTTTATTTAAACCAAATATACAGGAAGCTTTACAGCGAGTCAATTTCAAGTTTCATAGAACCTGCAGTTTTTCTAGTTTAATACGGGTATAGAGTAATTGCATAATTTCAAAATGAATTTGCTACACATTTAGAGCTAAAATATATTTTTATAATATTTTTTTACAGGAATGCCATGTAGCTGAAGGGCAGACTTTCCTATTTTTCTGGGGTTGCCGGAGCTCGGACAGCAGGGTCACCATTAGCATGTCCGCATCTAGCTGTTCCTCGCTACACATGCCTGTTAGTGAACGGTCTATATTGTAATTACTTATAATTTACTTACATTTCAGTTCTAATTTAGTAGAAAATCTTCCATCTAGGGACTCATATAATTTAAATCGTAATTCATTACGTTTAAATATTGATTATCTACTATGTAGGTACTTGCAATTTATGTATTTTTTGATTAGATTAGCTAGGTAAGTGTAGATTATTTGAATAAACACATAAGCAAAGAAAATTTGTTAAAGTGTGTGTGTGAAGAGTTTCTAAAACATGAATTAAGTTGTTCTTGCAGCCGAATAACTCCAATAACCCTCGCGATCGAGAACTGCGCTCCATCGCCCAGCAGACGGAGATCAGCTGCCGGTATTCGCCCACCATTACTTCACCAGGTATACATTTATTTACTAAGTATAATTTATTCCAATAAACTTATCTTTGCCTTAATTGGAATGTGTGTCGTCAAGCAGGGGCAAGTTCAGAAATCCGCCCTGCGCAAGGGTGGTAGTTGAGTGCGACCACCCTTGGTCCCCATATTGCCTCTGCCGCCATAACCTTTTTTTTTTCTTTTCGAGGGGGAAACCTTCAAAAGGTACCCGACGACGTGGGAGCGACGTCGGGTTATGTGGGATTTTTACCGCACTAAAACCCCCTCGGTGGCCGTCCTCGGCGCTTGTTGGAGAACTCCGGGATCTCCAACGGAACACAACCGGAGTCCTCCAAGCGCGATGCCCGAATTGGGCTCTGCCCTAGGGGAGCATTCGCTCCTCCCACAACATCTGGTGATTACGACGGTATGCGACCACACATACCGCCGGCCTTCCCGGGGTAGCATACTGGACGGTCCGAGCTCCCACTCTTGCCGCCCGCAACCCCGGAAGCGCCCTTTTAGTCGCCTCTTACGACAGGCAGGGGATACCGTAGCCCTATTCTAGTCCCGGAACTACAGGGACACTGCCGCCGGGCCGACAGGGATAACCTAAGCATATAAACATACTCTGGAACACTGCACGGCAGACAAGTGTGTAGAGATACTCCCGATATTACCCCGACAATCATGCACTAGATTGCCCCAGCAGTAGGTGTGTGTATAACTCGTCTAACAGTCAATTGTAATGGCATACCTTTGATGTTCACGATGGAAGAGTAAAGTGCTAAACAATTTATTACGTATATGTTTTCGAGCCTAATAAAAGTTTTGTGGGTACTCGTATGGTTTAGTGAACGTAACGGAAGCCGAGGAGCAGCGCATACTGCGTGAGCGCATCGCGGACGGGCTGACGTTTTCGTCGCCTGCGTCGTCGCTGCTGCAGTCCACGGGCCGCTCGCGCTCCATCCTCGGTTCCGTCTGCGCCTTGCTGCTCAATAAACAGGTTGAGTACTAATGATATAATAGCTCAAGATACGTTACTAGAAGGCAAAACATACAAATATCATACTATAATCGTAGTTTTTCGCCTCAGTTAAATGTCTTGTTGTGCAATGCGTAAATGTGATTTTTAAATATCATTCTTTAGTACTCGCAAAGTTACATATTTATAGTTTTCTCGAACGTTACACTTTTTGCGAATAGTTTTTTTATAAGTATAGAAAGTTACACAAGTAGTAAGCAATATGTTCTTATTCGTTGGGGGCTACAATGACCATTAACATATTTGTGGTTGACCGCTGTGTTAATCGGTATATTGAATTAAATGGATTGCACGTTTGCTTGTTTTTGCTGTTATATTTTTTCTTTTTTCAATATTGTTGGTGTTGCAATATCGTAGGGATCTGCAGCCAAGGAGGTTTCGAGCGTGACGGGCAGCCTGCAGTCGGACAACATCTGCCGCATCTGCTTCGGCGGCGAGTCCGCGGAGCGGCTGGTGCGGCCGTGCTCGTGCCGCGGGACCATCGCCGCCGTGCACCGCGCCTGCCTCGAGCGCTGGCTGCTGCAGGCCGCCACCTCCTACTGCGAGCTCTGTCGGCACCACTACGTCGTAACCAGGAGTCATAAGTAGGTGGCATTCATATTGTACCTATACTGAATAGATTTTTAACGTTATACTTTTTTGGGGGGCACCGCCGCGCTCGTCGCCAACTTCTTCTCCTCGGATTTTTTTACGGAAGATTCTGGGGCCAGCGCAGTCCGATAATGGCGATTGGCGATCCCGTACAAACATCGAGATTTAGGATCTGGTGGCCGAGACTAACATCATAGGGGTAAATATACCGCTGGGCAGACAGGTCGAGGTAGATTTCCGTGAACTTAAAGCCAATAATAACTGGCTTGACACTGCACAAATCACGGTCAAGTGGCGAAATCTCCTGTTGGAGGTCAAGACTCACTTTGGATTCCTGCACTAGCGGAGTAAGTGAATAAGTACTTTTTGGGGCGTTTATAAAAAAATAAATATGAGCCTTGTTCTTTTATATTGTCATGGTCCCTGGCGTGAAGTAGAAGTGTAAGCAGCTTTGTGTGGTGTCGGACTGTTGTGGGATTTTGAAGGTGGTAGAATCTTTTGTGGTTAGACTCCGGCGGCATTACCGTCACATTTATTTCTGCCTAATAGATAACAGCAGTGTTAAGCGCTACTATGTTCTGGGTTTAAGGGTGTCGTAAGGGAGACATACTTTTCCCAGGGATTTCAGCTTAGTTTTTAGGTATGTCCTATTACATATTGCTACCTGAGGTCGGCCATAGATTACAGATATCGACATGTTTGTATAAGTAGACATATTTGCAGATGCAATTATTACAGATGTTCATGGGCAGCAGTAGCCACTTACCATCAGGTGGAGTGCATGTTTATCTGCTACTCCTATCTTAGCATGCGTCCCTAGGAGCCTAGTTTCCGAGGGGTATGAGGTGTGGTGTCGTGTGCGCAGGTGGTCATGGGCGCGGTCGGTGGTGGAGTGGGCGCGGTCGGGGCGCGGGCGCGCGCTGGCGGCGGACGCGTGGCGCGGCGCGGCGCTGGGCGCGGCGTCGGTGCTGGGCACGGCGCGCGCGCTGCACGCCTGCGACGCCGCGCTGCAGGCCGGCGCCAGGCGCGGGGGCGCTGCCGCGCTCGCCGCTAACCTCTTCTCCTCGCTGCTCATCGGCGTCATCGGTATTATCGATTCATTTCTATATTCAGAGCGGACTAGCGGTTTGGCGTGGACTATAACCGTTTATAGCATCCCTTGCATGTACTAGTGTTGGCTAGCAAATGGTTGGTGGAAGCTGAAATTATTGTGGCAACGGATTCTACTTTCTTCTTGACTTATTATTATCATGACATAATAATCGTCGTAATTGATAGTAATAACAGTTTTTTTTAAATTTATTGAATGGCAAGATCCTTCTCACCTTCAATCCACTCGATCATTTTTTTATAATAGGAGTAGTAAAAGTGAACTTGCACTTCATCTGATGGTGGCTACTGCCGCCCGTGGTCATCTGTAATCAACTCCAGACTACTCTTTTTCTTAACTAATAACTAATTTTATTTTTTATGTAAAAGTTAACAATAGTAAATCTCATATTGTGGTCAATGTAACAATTTCGCTATGTATCAAGGTGTACCTACCTCATAAGCGAAAATAATAGTTTTGTAACAACGTTGCTAAATATCAAACGTGCTAGACAATCACTATTATTATCATGACATAATAAGATCTTCAATAAAAGCAAGTGTAGGTATAAAGTGCTAGGTACTATTTTTTATGGTAAGAATTCATATGGTCCCTTGAGCCAGATGTAGGCCTATGTGTGCATAATTAGGTACATCGTTTTAATATATTATTTTATGTTCTTATGCTTTTATGTGTCGTTTATTAGGTGCCCTTAACGGTCTGCTGACGACGTGGATGCTGCTGAAGATCCAGGAGCACCAGCTGTCGTGGCGCGCGTGGCGGGACAGCACGCTGCACGTGCGCGTGGCGCTGGGCGAGGGCTCGCGCGCGCCCAGCCAGGCCTCCTCGCTGGCCACGCTGGCCACCGTCGTCGGCCCCGACGAGCGCCCGCGCAACGACCGCGCCACCAACGTCGCCGACCCTTTTATGGTGGCCCCGCCCTTCACCCCGCCCTACGCCCCGCCCTACGCGCTGCCCGACCCGTGACCGCGCTCGGCCTGCTCGGCTTCGTCTGCTACTTTGTCAGTCTCATCTACACGCTATAGTTCCTCGAGGGGCCACCCAGGGGGCGACGAGATCGAAATGACACAGATGTACGTGTTCCTGCTGTTCTCGACGGCAGTGTGCACTCTCCTGCTGCTGGTCACGGTCACCGTGCGGTACACGTGACGCCTTAGAATGGATTCGTAATTAGCAAGTGCTCTGTACGGTATATAAATGAATGGTTTCAAAATAATACACCGATTTATTGTTAATCATATTTATTTCAATTCTATCGATATAAATTATTCTCGTTACAATAATCAATTTAATAAAAATCAGTAGGCGATTATTTCAAGCCGCTAACATTAATGTCAAAGTGTAAACAGAAATAATAATAATAATAAAGAGTAGTAATGTTAAAGAAGATAATCGTAAATATAGTGCGGACTGTACACCGACGCGATGATACAACTTGCTTATGTAGATGAATAAGTGAAGGCGATCCTCGCGCGGCGGTGCTTCGTATTCAAAGTCAGTAGCGAAAATACACGTACGAACAACTATATACTATTTATGACCTATAAATAAATCGCTCGAGATAATATCTGTTAGTCAAAACTTACAAGCTAAGATAAAAAATCACATACATCTTGAGATTACAATAAATAGGAGGACTTCATACGAGACAGCGCTTGGAGAAACGGCTAGCTGGGCGGACACTGACGAATAAACATCTGACAAACATTAACACAAACAAACAAATCAATATCAACAACATACGCTCTTTGGACTCAACGTTTCGTCGAATAACATACAAATATTTTTGTGACTTGCACGTTCGACTGCGCCCCGACGGCCGTCGGCCGGCGCCGCGCCGCCGCACGGCACGACCGGCGCCGGGCGACGTCACTGCTGGTCCTTGAACCGGCGGTAGATGGACTGCACGTACGTGAACACGCACTTCCAGTCGGGCTTGCGCATCGCCACCATGTCGTCCACGTCCAGCAGGGGGTAGATGCCCGCCTTCTCACTGAAACGGTCAAAAGTTACTTTAACGAAGTGTTATACAAATACCGGTTATGGAACACTAATTCAAACACTATTTTTATTCGTCTGTGGCTCTTTCTGCCGTGTATGTAATCGAGTAACATGTACAATGCCGCCATTCTAGAGTTATATTATTTTTAGAATTTTTTAACAAGTTATATAATAATTTAAGATCCGTATGCCCAATTATCACGTCCGTCTATTTTTTTTTATCAAAATACAATTAATCGATTACTAAAAGCTGCTCGAGTCCGTTGGTAAGTTTATTCATTTGTCTCTCATCTGCGTCTAGGGTTGCACCTTCTTTTATTGTAATTAAAGTACTTTGGTTATTTTGGGTAAGAAAAAAAGTACATACTATCAAAATAAAGTACAATTTAATTTTCTTTGTTATTATATTTAAAAAATATTTTTATTGCTTTTTGCAGTTTGTATTAGACTAGTGTCTTTACTAAACAATTCTACAGCATCTTTACACTCTTTTTTTAAATTAAAATAAATGAGTAATTCATTTTTTATTAAATTCAGAGACGCTGTTTCTTTCGTCACAGAAAATACGCTTTCTGGGAAAGCTGACGTGGCGGGTATATATATATATAATTATGATATATATCGAATAGAAAAAAAGGGTAAATGAACGCATCTGCTAAAATGATATTTTTTCAACTTTAATCACTTGATGATTTGTTTAATAGTACATAAAAATACACGTATCAATGCATAGAAGTACAAGAAAACTTTAAAATCAAAACATTAAAACTTGATGGTTAGGTTGCTGTTTATGTACGTTGTATATAGATGTATACAATAGATGCTACTATATGCATTTATTATACAGCATGCATACCCTGTACTCAGCAGCAGTATACAAGTTGTGGCAGAACTTCGTAATACGCAGGCGCGCAACACACACGTACAAACATACGCACACACAACTCTCAGACTGGAGGTAGGGAACTATACAGTGAGACTACGAAGTATCGCGCAAAGAGGAAACCCCGAGAATGAGATACGAGGTGTAATGTATTCCATCTCATTCTTTTACACGTTCAATCCTACAGATATATATGTTTGTCTCTTTCTACGTTACGCCTCAACTTTTCGTGTTACACTTGATTTTACTCCTCATAAAATTTCCGTACCGGGCCTTATAACTCAAATCGTTTCTTAAGGAGTAAACTCCAAAAATTATCACCACTATAACTAAATATTTGCTGCCATTTTTGTGCAGTTGATAGTTTACAAAGTACACATCTTGTCTGATAAAGTTGCTTTAATAACGCAATTTCTCCATAAAGACCATAATTAATCATGCGAAATAAAGTATTTTCGTGTACTTTATTGTACTCATAAAGTATAGAGTACAATTGTTTAAAATAACGTACAATACTTTATAATAAAGTACGGGTGGCAACCCTATCTGCGTCAGATAACACATAGGAATACATTAGGAAATACATACACACAAATACATTTATTTTATCACAGATGCGCGACTACTCTTAAGGAACTCTCACCTTCTAAATAAACTTTCCACATTGTTCAGAAGAAAAGATTACTGTACAAAATACTCGTTTTTAAAGATTCAAACACTCACTCGGCAATTTTGAAGGCGAGCGTGAAGTTGTGGCGGCGCTTGTCGGGCGACAGCGCGGCGTAGTCGAACGCGTCCGGCAGGAAGTGGTGCAGCAGCGCGCAGAACGCCAGCCCGTCCGCCCAGCTCGTCGAGAAGTTCTCCAGCTTCACATTCTAACACACAAACATGCTGCTCACTACATGTGGCGAGGAATATTCGACACGGCAGTCTGGTTTATAAGCTACCTAATCCAAACTAAAATTGATGATTTGTCTACCATCTTCACTAAGACGAGCTTTTGGAGCGTCATCTATAACTATATGAAAACCCAGATAATTATTCTATACGACCTGTCTCGTTACCTTAACAAACCCTTTATAGATCGGTGGGTAAGTAGGTAGTTAATTTATGTCCACTTACTCGTAAAGTCACAAAAGCAGTTAATTGATCAGTAATAATTACAATTGATGTATTTCATTTCTCACTAATGTTATTATCTGGTCTTGTCTAGTACCATCTGTTAACCCTGCAAGTATCCTATTTACGTTTTTGGATTGACACCTTTAATTCAAAAACGTAAATAGTATTACTTGAAATTCACATTCTTTAATACTTCATTACTTACCTTCCAGCAAACTTACAAAAGTGACAAACATTGTGTTTTATTCACATCACCTACATTACTACTACCTACAGATTGTGATAACTCAGATAACTACTTTTATACAGAATTATGTACAACTAAGACGATACTGTGCGGGCGTGTCTATTCTGTGGGCCTTCATACACATCTACGAGTCAATCTATGCATTTTTTTAGAGTGAATGCTACGGTGATTGCATGATTTGATTTTTAATTTTCTGTGCGTCTGAGTGGCTTTGATTAGCATTTACAGCAAATTTACACCTTAAGTACTATAAATGGATCTGAAGTCCACCTGGCGTGAAATGGTTCCTGTGGACCTTGGGTTATCAACACCTGATAATTTATATAATTCTTGCGTAGTTGCACACATTAGCGTAACTGTATATTTTGCGTTGCCCAGGTGACCCTTCGCCTAGTTTGGTTTGGAGAACATCAACCAAGGATAATCAATCATCATTATTTTGCTGTTTTGGGCGTTAACCATTATTGTAGCATCTTCTTTGCCAGATAGAAGTATCATTGTACACTCAAATTGAAGCAGGTCCCCAGAAGATGTTACGCCAATACTTACAAATCTTGACGACAGTATTTTACCACAAGGTTAAAAATACATACTAACATTTCCTTTTTTCTCGAAATTATATACACACAAAAATCATGCACTGTACATGTCGACCCTCGAAATAATGTTATATTATTATTATGGTTACATTTATAAGTTCAGATTCCGTATTAATATTCCTTGTTGTTGTAACAAAACATGCCTCAGACTGTTTGACAAAAATGTTAGTTATTAATGTTATAGAAATTCACACATTTTGCTTTTTAGGGGACTTAATTTTAGAATCATATAATTATTCGATAAGTTTCATTTAGATTGAAATACTGATGGCGATGATGAATCGTCAGATAATTAAAAGTAAATTTGGAGAACCAAAGTAATACAATTTGGTCACGCGATGAGAATGAAGGACATATATAATTTATAATATCGTAGAGAAAATAATATATATACAGGGAAGTAGCGCAGCCATAAAAAAGCGTCAAGAGAAGCGTGGCGTGTGAGAGTGGCGGTGGTGGTGACGTGTCGTGCCGGCCGCGGCCGCAGCGGGCCCGCAGCGACGCCGCAGCGGCCCCGCGCGGCCGCGGCCCGCGGGAGGCCGATGCGCGCTTTTACCACACCGTTTTGACACCGTTACACTTGTCTTGCCAATCCAGATTGTTATGTATCGCGTACGTAAAAACATGCATCCGTCTATTGCAACCGCTTTCTACGACTATCCCAATACGTTTATCGTGCGACTCGCGTGAAACAAATTTCGCTACATTAAAAATATTTGGAATGCCGACGGTGCCGGGGGACGCAGTGGGATGTTCGAGCGGGGCGGGTGGTCCGTGTGTGAAGTGTACCTCGTAGTCCCGGGTCTTGTCGCGACACCACTGCAGCAAACGCTCTTTAATAGTGACGGCGCTGGCTTGCAGCGCGGGGTCGGTGAACTTGAAGTAAGGCTGCGACGGAGAGCCCGGGCTCTGCGGAGTCTTGGGCGAGCTACAACCGGAGCCTCAGGTTAGTCTCCACTCGCGAGGCGCGACACGGTTAGTCTCAACGCGGCGAGCGGTGGGTACGTCCGTTAGTGTGTGCATTGTCACATTCGTGTGCCTTTATTTCGACGCG
Organism: Epargyreus clarus; assembly: GCF_041222505.1. Taxonomy (NCBI): domain Eukaryota; kingdom Metazoa; phylum Arthropoda; class Insecta; order Lepidoptera; family Hesperiidae; genus Epargyreus; species Epargyreus clarus. The sequence goes on from NW_027332212.1 coordinate 15,400,953, forward strand.
GTGCGCTAGTTAAAGGCATTGGACGGGAACTCTGTTATTTACAGTTATATTAATATCACGTGCTGGTTCAAAAGTCAGTCAACTATGTTAAAGCGACTGTTTCAGCCGGCCGTTCCTCGAGGATGAACGATGGACGTTGTAATGTTTATGAAGGAGACTAAGGACTCACGGAGCGCTCTTGCGGCGTGGGCCGCGCCCGCTCCGTGGGTACTTAGAGTAAGCGATGCTTATGCTTCTCTATTTTATGATGAAGCGACTAATACATATACATGTTATAAAAATAAAATGGATATTACTGTTGTAATTTAGATATTTACTTGTTTGTACCTATTCCTTATCGGTATCCATAGCTGCCAAAATAAATAAATGTGTTGCATTAAAATTAAATATAAAGCAAAAGAATAACTAGTCTAATGCATGATAATAATGCTTCTAAACCTTTTATATTATATAATGCCATATTATAAGATTTCTAAGGAATCAGTTTATAAAATATTACTTGTTTTATATAACCATGCCTACAGAGTTTGGGCGCGTAAATAATAGTTTAGTGTATAGGAATAGGGTTCAAGATATACTGGTAGCCGCGGGAGACAGCTCACCTGGGGGTGTTAGTAGAGTTCTGTTTCTCGAGCTGGCGGAACTTGGCGAACGGCGACACGGGCTTCGGCGCCGGCCGAGTCATGCTCTCGATCACTGTGCACAAATGTATAATTCAATTTATAACAAAACAATTAATATATTCCTTATAAAATACTCACTTAAGGTGCGTTATTACCTTTTGAATTTTTAATGGTAGTGGTGCTACTGCTAACTGTTTTTTCGGATGAGTTCCTCCTCACGCTCGATGTAACGGTCGTCACTTCCTCTTCCTCTGCAAACGAAAGGAGAGATATAGCGATACGAGTCGAGTGCCCGCTACAAGAACGTTAACACTAATAGGGAACACTTCGAAAACAGCAAGACAACACGATGATACTTAGAAGCTATTAGTCAAAATAACACGGTTACGGGGCGCGGTGAGATGAAATCGGAGGTTACGACATAGGTATATACATCGACGGGGATGACGCCGGGGCGGGGGCATGCGGCGCGACACAAGCGGCAGGCAGCCCACACACACACGACTCACGCGCGTCTCGCTCGTCTCCCGCTTCTAACTAGTGGAATGTGCGCTACGAGAGCGCCGACACGAGGTCCTCGAATGCGTCGTCCGCGTTGCTCTCGTCCAGGAACTGCAGCTCCGCCACCGTCGGCATCGTGCGGCTGCGGCCCAGCGCGAACGACTGCGGCGGCTGCGGCCGCGCGCGCGCCCGCCCGCCCGGTGCCAGCGCCGGCGAGCGCGTCGGCGACGCCTGCCCGGAGAAGTATGCCTCCACCGTTCGCTGCTTCTCGGGTAGCTCCTCGCGCGCGATGCCGCCCTCGAACAGTTTCGGCACCGTCAGCAGGTGCATCGACTTGGTCCGCGCGACGACCTTCCGGGGCGACGCCGGCTTCGGGGCGAACTCGGCGAGGCGGTGCCACGAGCCGGAGCGGGCCAGCGGCGCCGCGGGGCTGGAGCCGCGGCTGGCGGGCGACTCGCTCGAGAACACGGACTCGCGGGAGGCGGCGAGCGCGGGGCTGCGCGGGCCGCCCGGGGACGTCGGACGGAGCGGTGAGGGGCCGTGCGGGGGGGTGTGGCCGTTCTGGACGGGGTGGGGGGCCGCGAGCCGTACCTGGGTCCTCGCGGCCTCCCGCTTCCTGCGTTCCGTCTGGGCGACGTGTTCGCGCTTGGGCGAGGAGACCTTGTCGAGCACGCCGCGCAGGCTGTCGGCGGCGCCGCGCGTGCGCACGCCCGCCGTGATGGTGGCGGCGCCGCGCACGGGCCCGCGCATCACGCGCGTCACCACGCTGCCGTGCTCCGTGGCCGCACCCTCGTCCGCGCCGGGGCCGTGCGGGGCGTCCCCGTTTTGATACGACACGGGCAGTTTCGATTTGGAGGGACTGGCGGGTGCGGTGTGCCTCGTCGGTGAGGTTGCGTACTCGTACGAGTTGTTCTCGTTGAGGACCACGTCCGGGAGGTAGTCCACCTTGTGAGCCTTCGCCTTCTCGATGTCGGGAGTCTGCTGAAGGGGTACGAACGTGGACGTGACGTTGGCGGGTGTGTAATCGACGATCGTGTACGTGGGTGGGGCGGGTGGCGCCAGCGGCTTGCGATCTGATATCTCGTGATATCCGTTCGTCATCGGTGCCCGACGGTTTTTCTCCCTAATTTGTTTTTCATAAAATTCGATTTGTAACCTTTGAGCGTCCACCTTAGGTGGGAACGGTTCGGGACTGCGTAGTGTCTTAGAATCGTCGATTTTCATCACAAGTTCCGGAGCGGCTAGATCCTTCTGGCTAGGTATCGCTTTGATAGGGTAGTTCTGAACTTGCGGGGGCGCGTGAGTCGGAGGCGTGGGTGGATGATAGTTATACATCCTTGGAAGTGGTGCCGCTTGAGGTTCGATGTTATCGTTTTCAAACTTGGATGCCGTCGTTCCGACAGATTTTTTCAATTTATCGTTATCCGATGCCCACGGCACGCTCGGTGCGGGAGGGCTCGGGACGAAAGATTTAGGTGCCACTGGGAATACCAGCGGATTTTCTGCCGTCGGAGAAATTGGGTTACTAGTAGAAGGAGGGCTCCAAATATTAATGGGGGCTGAAGTAGGAGACATAATCTTTTTGGGTGGTTTAAATGCCGACATCGGTGCGTGGGAGAATTGATTAACAGGGATTGGTTTTGCTACAAAAGGTTTGACTATAACCGGTTTTGTTGGCGACTGCGGTATGATCGGAGGAGGTGGAGGTTGACTCGAGATCGGTGGCATCATATTTGGTTGATGATTATTTGTAACCACCGGTGGTACGATATTAGACTGTTGGTGATTAATCGGTGGTGGCACTGCTGGTGGTGCAGGCAGATTGTTTACAACTGGAGGTACAGCTGGTTTCGGGAGCTGTCTCGCTGGCAATTGTGCTGGTGGTAAAACTTGAGATCGTAAAGATTCTCTACGTTGAGATATCCAAGGAGGCTTTACAACTTCCGGAGTATTATCAGCCATAAACTTTCTTGGACGGGCCGCTGCAGGATTGTCGTCGGACATTTGCCAAAAACGTTTCGCGGAAGATGCACTAGAAGATCTGCTATGTTCATCACGATCACGATTTTCAAACGCATTTTTAATATTACCAAATCTGTTGCTCCAATTGGCCTGCACGTTATTAGCCGGGCTTCGACTATTACTTTCATTCTTTTGCATGAAGGCTAAAAATTTTCTATCGTTTTCAGTTTGCGGCTTAAATTCAGGCACTATAGGGCCACCTCGTCGAGCTTCTTCATCTGTATCGCTGTCCACTCGGTATGTACCAAGAGAACGACCAAAATCTATTGTGTTCGCTCGTTTCATGCGCGCACGTTTATTAGCGCTAAATCTATTTAGTGGTTTAGATGCTTCTTCTGCTGGAGGCGGTGCCGCGAAATTGTAAGTCGGGGGCGGGGGTCGATACAGTGTCCGCTTGGCATCTTCGGCGGCTTGTTTATTCTGTATCGTGAGCGTGGGTCGGTTTATTGGCGCACGTTTTAGCGGTGCTTCCTTCTCTACTTTTGCGTCAAATTTATTGGCTATTGCAGCAATCCCACGTCTCGATTCAGAATGCCAGCGTTCTGTCGCGCTACGGGTAGGTTCCGGCGGCGGGGCGTCGGCGATCGAGTGTCTAAAGAACTCAGGCTTTTTCGGTGCCGGCGCCCGTCGCTCCACGACCCGTGCGTCCCTATTCACTTGTGGAGTCACCTCGTAGCTGACCGAATGGGCGACGGGTGGAGGCTTCTGCCGTGCCGCTATTGCGTCATGGAAGCTGACCTGCTCGTCGATGCTGTCTTTTCTCTCGGGCGTCGACGGCTCCTCCGCGCTAGGTACCGTCGACGTATTGGAAGCCGTACCGGACGACGGCGCCAGCGCCCGTAGCGACTCGACGGGCTCGGCGCCTAAAGCTAAGTGATCTCTATCTACCAGTCGCCGGGCCTCCTCGAGTTCCTCGTGGGTAACGCCGACGGTGTGGCGCGCCGCCCGGCTGCGGCGGCGCGGCTTTCTCTTGCAGCCGTCGAGGCGGTCGGCGGCGTCGAGCGCGTCCTCGAGGCGGTCGGCGAGCGTGAGCAGCGCGCGCGCCTGCGGGTGCGCGGTGGGCGGCGCCAGCGCCTGGCGCAGGCGCCCGAGCGAGCGACGCACGTCGGCCACTACGTCGTGCGAGGCGGCGCCCAGGCCGGCCAGCAGCCGCTCGCCGCCGCCGTGCAGCAGGCCCTGCAGCAGCGGGAGGAGGAGGGACTCACCGCGTTCGCCGGCCGCCGCGTCGTCCGCCTCGCCGCCCTCGCCGGCCGCCGCCAGTGCGTCCGTCACCGCGCTCGCGCACGCTAAAACGTTTTATTACATTCCCTTATAGTTACAATTGAAAAAGCATGTAAGTACATTTTATTACTAAATTCTAACTACTACTAGTTTCATTTGATTTACAGCGGTTAAATTTATATTTTTGTTAATTCATATTTTTAATACAGGTAAGTAGCTCACCTTCTTGTTCAGCCATTAGTGTGCGGATGCGTGCGCGCAGCCGACGACGTTGCTCGTAATCAGTACACTCGTCCAACTGAAATGCACATATTTTCAAAATCAGATTTATCAAAATATTTTAGTAATACCTACGAAAAGTAAAGCAAGTTATAAACTTAATATTCTCAATACCCCTTGATATCTAAACTAGATTAAGATTTCAGTCTAATAGGTACTAAAACTTACGCGCACGGCTTCAAGCATGATTTTTATTATCTTACGATTAGAATAATTTCAAAAGTGTGTTAACGTATTGCCTGCGCTTTCGCTTGTGCGTACATTGACCATTGAATAGTTCGACACACACTATTTATATATACCCTCTCCATGCAACTATGAATAGCAAACTACACGCAATATTAGGCTTTAAATGGCCGTAACACGGAAGATTTTTGCATATTATAGTAAGTATTCGTAAAAGTGCAGTTACCGCAAAAGTCGAATTTAATACTATTCGTGGTACAGAGAGAAGCCACATTTGCGTGGTTTCGGTGTATATTGCTAATCCCATTGTCCAGCCGCCCACCGGAAACGGTCAACACCGGAACTAATGGTCTCTATTTGGCTATTTTGCATTTATATGTGTAACGCTGAGCACGCAAACGTTATTCAGCACTTCATCTCACAAAATAATGAAGATTTACTAAACTTTCTACTATCGCAGTAATCAACGCTCGTCGTGTTTAAATCATTTAATTAGTGTTAATTTCTGTACGTCTTCCAGAGCTGAGGTCGTTGTCCTGTAGCTATGACTCTTACGTTGTAAGTAAGATTGATGATGATGATAAATAGGATAGCAGTTTATCATTTAAAATGTATCTTAAAGAATTTTCGTCGATTTTATTTACACTTACCATTGTATAGAAAATAAAAAATAAGTAACATTAATATAATTTTTCTATGTAAGTACATATTATGTATTAACGCCATTAGTATTTAAAGCCAAGTGTGCGAGTGTCACGTTTTATTCTCGGGTTGAGATAATCTCGAAGGACCGCTGGCCCTAAGCCCGCTTCTCACGCCATATCCCGCTTCCCACGTTGGTGCAAGATGTAAACTCTTGACATGTTATGTTTATTAATGAATAATAATTTTGTATGGGACCATTTTCATTTAAGGCGGCTTCAGTTAATCTAGGAATTGCGTTTGCGAAAAGACACAATGACGATACTACAATACTTCGATACAATGATAAGAAACATTAAGTTACAAGTGTTGTGAGAAGACCCGCGTGGCGGAGCGGTCACGATCATAGCGGTCTGACGCGCAAAGAGTTTCGGGTTCGATCCCCGGCCAGACAGATTTCTGAGTGATGAATTTAGATTAGATTTAGATATCTGTTCTTGGTCTGGGTGTTTGTGTATTCGTCTTTGTGTGTGTCCGCACCACCTACGATACAGGGACTCCTATTGTGAGGCTGTGAGTGTGGAAAGCGTTTTTTACGTAAATCGGTGTCTTATAGCCGCTTGAACCTCACCCGCGGGTAAGCTGGTGCGATTTGTCGCGCTGCAGGTTCTGTACATTAGGCACGTACGCGACTCTTACTATACTAGGCCTCATCGTGCCTCGTCGTTCGCATTTCACCCGCAGCATTTGTTTTTCTTTTTTTTACTTGGAAATATTAGTTCTCTTTGGAATCATGATTATTGTTATGAAATTATTACTTTCCTAAAGCTAAACATAGGTCTCTAACCTCTTAAAATAAATAATTAGAATACTTAAAATGATTTAGGCCTGTTGTCCAGCACGCTTATTAAATTTCTTTTATCTTTATGGGAAATCAGCAATCTAATAAATTAAATGGATTTCATTAAAATCAGGCTTCTGGGCAGAGTTTAAAAAGTTCACATTTTATAAATACAAACAAACAGATATATATTTTTTTGTACTAGTAACATTATTGCATAGAAGTAGTTCCCAAGCGACACACGGCCGGTACAGCCAGCGACCATCCGCTTTACATGCGGGGAAGGATGCCATACGACATACGAGTATAACGAGTTAGTTCAGTATGGAGCGGAGATATCACATCACAACATTTATCTTGTAGTGTTTTAGAAATCTTGTTACTTTTCTTCTTTGCAACTTTTTCGCATGCCTGTCAAATTTGGTAAGAAATGAAGTTGAACTGTCGTATTATTTAAAAAAAAAAATCTAAGGACACCTTTGGCGTGTGTATATAATACTAGTAAGAAGTATAAGAAGTAGGCGCATAGGTTTCCTTAAGGCATTTTGTTACCGTTAGCACCGTAACAAGCATATTTAATTTCTAATACGCACATAACTTTGAAAAATCGAAAGTAAATGCCTAGGATTCGAACCTCGATTGTGAGAATAAGGATTAACTGTCACTGCTTAATAATGTCTACAATTAATAAGTACGAGTATTTCTATTTCGAGATATCCGTTAGTTCTTAAAGGCTCCGCCGTCTCGTTTGCAATAAAATAAACTGGTACCTTACATAAAACATGCAGAAAAATATTGCTTGGTACATTAATTAAAATGAATGTATTGATCTTGGGTACTCATGTCACAAGTGGGCAGAGAGGCCGTGACTGGCGTGTTGTGTACATCCGCCGAAAGTGAGAGTGTTGTGGCCTCAGCTTTCTTTGACACTTGTGAAGCTTCCGTGACGGCCACCGCCGGGATTACGCGATATGATGAATCACGTTCAATGTTGTGAAATACTCGTATGTATGTACCTATGCATGTGCAATTAACGTCTTTAAACTTTCAATCGATACGGTTAGAATTGACATTAGGTACATATTGATAACGTTTAGTCATGGTGATAGTATACAGTTACTATTACCGTGGTTTAGTAAAAGACATCAATGGAGATAATTTTGTTTCATACACAAGTCTCTTGATAGAGATTTTTTTAACCGACTTATAAATTAGGTATTAGACTTACAAGTTAGGAGGTATTTTTTGCCGTTTGAATATATAAAGGTATGCATGTGATTTATTTTCTTGATTTTGGCTGTTCCTTTGAATTAACTGTAGCCAGCTAAAGATATTGAAGTGTGCAGTACCTTTTTATCCACAAACATTAAATGGTTACTGTTGTAACTGCACAGTTGTTATATCAGCAAAATTGGTCTGCTGTTATATTGTAATTTTCTTGTAACCCAGATACCAATATTACGGTATAGTTTTCTATGTCATGCAAAAGTTTCAATAATAAATAATGATAAATAGTGGTAATGATGCGCGACTCACGAGTTTCCGCAGCACTCGCTCGTCCCAGCACTGCTCGATGTCCAGCTCCTCAACGCGGTGGCTGCTGCTCACCTTACCACCGCTGCTCTGGACTGTCTCCTGCACGACAATCATAAAACATATGTTATTACAAATAATACATAGTTTCAAAGGCATTTTATATGGAGCTACACCTTCTGGCACCTATAATTTTGAGACTGAATAGTATTTTACGAAGAATTAAGTCTATTATACTTTACGGTCATGAGTTCCAGAAGGTATACTTAATACCTCGATATTATCATAACTTTCAGGTGGACATTTTCTAAGAAATCTATACAATTTTATTTAAAATGTGAAGCTCGCAAACTACTGCATCGCAGGAGCTAACGGTATTAATAGAACGCATTTTTGTAGAGTGGCAATACATAAATTTAGACGAATGCAGCCGCGAGCAAGACGAGTAGTTTAAGTGTTGGCGGACGCGCGCCCATCATTCATGGATTTTTTTAGCTCACACCTTGATGGTGGAAAGTTTTTGAAGTTAACTAAAATATCAAGCCTATAAAAATTGTTAAACTTATGGCTCAAGCAATTATTTAAACTACCAGCACAGCGCGATATCTGACACATAAAAATAACGTGAATACAATAATAGAATACTGAAACATACACCACTATTTTATAGTTTACACAAATGTGAGATATGCCTCTCCTTTGTACTCCTCTTAACAAATTTCTAGCTACGTCCATTTGTGAAATATTGCTAAATATCATAAATTTTCTAACGACTATAGGTTTCATTTTGTACGCGATAATATTGAATTTAATGTTCGCGTGTGGTTCTGCTTCTAATCTGTAGGTGCCTCCGTTAATGAATATAGATCACGCAGAAAATAAAAAGCTAGTGTGAACGTTCTAAACAGTGCGTAAGAATATAGACTTACGTAATAACATTAAAAGCAAAATTTATTACAGACCAGCCGCAGTCGTTACGAAAAATAGCATGTTGGTATTTTTCTTGCAAATAATACCGTACTATCACCATTCATTTGCGAAAATTAGGTGAAGTATACCCCGACATGTTTTCGTTGACAGATGTATAATATCTGCACGTTTATTATTAGAGATCGTAGTGGAAAAGACCTTGCAGCGGTGAATCGAGGCCGCCCTTCAGACGGACAGCAGTTTTATTTTTGACATAAGTATCGGTTGATGAGTGAATCGTATTTAACTACTTCATTTCATTTTTCGAAGTAACAAGAATCCGTTTTCTATTAATTAAAATGTGTTCTTTATTCTCTTTTAATAATCTCAATGAGGTGATTATGTTTTTAAGACTATAGTTCGGCTATTTTAAGTATGTGTTATATTTAATGTCTCGTGTGGAAATATTCACTTTCTGAGGCACGCCAAGGTATCTTATAGAGCCATTAATTTCTTTAAATGCCACAGAAATCGTCGAAGGAATAACATAAATGAAATAACATGCCGCGTTAGCTGAACACAGGCAATTAATGAAATAGCGCTGCCAACGTGAGAAGATACTCTACCACTTGCACACACATTGATGCATGACTCACAATGTCAAGCATCATTTAGCATATGCGTTGAGAGAAATGCATATAAAACAGAAAATTAAAAATCTTAGTGTTTGTCCTATCCTATTAGTATAATATATCTATGGTTTGTACATAGAAGTTGTGCAGTATAAGTAGTTGTCACGTGGCAGTACATGCCACTTTCGCGTTGACTCTAATATGTTTGTGGGTGTGGGATTAATATGGACTGAAGTGTCGCTGAACAGTTAATTTCGGATTTTTGACATTAGCCTGAAGTCTAGAAAGCCTTGAAATACTCAATAACGCTAGCAAACCTGAAGACGACCATAAGTTGGTACATAATCTTAATTGAGAGGACTATTTCACGAAAATACTTTTTGTTAAAAGTATCTATACTGCAAGACTAGAGATCTTTACGAGAGTAAATCTATTCGAAATCTCTTTCTAAATTTTATATGGTCTCGATCTGTAAGTAGATAAAATGTAACACCGAAACATAATTTCATATGTTTCTGCACTGCGAGCCTGTGGGCGGGCATCATCAAAACACTTTAAAAACGTTTGCACCACTGACCTTCAAACCGATAAAATACTACACTTGTAGTAAAATGCTAATACTTTCACGAATTAATTCAGACACTCGTAAATGTATTCTTGCTCTTGCGCCTATTTGATTCAGAATTTGAGGTGTGGTAAAAATGATCAGTATTTCATTGCTGCACAAAAAAGAGCAATACTAATACACTAAGTGAAATGTTATTGTTGTTAATATGACTATTTTGCATATTATCTCTGAAGTAACTCTTCCTTACGAGAATCAATAATAGTATGACAGTAACCGCACGCCTTAAAGTAATAAAACACAAAAAAATTTAGCAACACAATATACTTTAAAGCCTGGATATTTAACAGTTTGGTTATTTGAGTTCTCCAGCTTGAGTGCCGCTAAGGTCACTTGGCAAGCGTTTGTCAAGTGGGCAAACGTAAAATAAATAAACTTTTCTACTTTTACATTGAGCAAGAATGAATCCGACGGCGCGGCACGTCCGGAATGCCTCGCGCGCCCGTAGGAGCTGAAGCCCGTGGAATGAGAACCTAATTCGGTTTGGTATTCCGGTGTTTTTTGAGTTTTATTCACATTCCATTCCTAACTTATTTTATGAGCATTCCGTGGGCCAATGGCTACGAAAATGATTGGATGGGAAGCAGGATTTATTAAGATTCTAGCCATTTACGAACGAAAACAGCGTCTAGTACTCAATACCAACTATGTTAACAAGTAAGTTTGTATTATAACATGCTTCAAATTCGAATACATTCAAACATTGCTGCGAGACAGAAATAAGTCTGGCAGTTGAAGAGTGTACACTTTTAGATGCTGTTGCTATTTTGTATCGAAATATAGGTATGCATTTTGCAGATGTGTGAATATTTCATTAAATAGCTGCCATACAATTACTCGTACCATACAGTGTAATAGCACAATGAAATCTCTTATTATACATAGATTGCAAACGCTATTTAGGTAAAACGATCATCAGGTTTATGATATTTTTAAAAATGATTCAATCACGTTTGGCGGTAACAAGCGGGAGTGATTAATTGTCTTGGCACATGTCAAACCTTCAATCTGCCATAGATATAAGATTTATTGTATACATTTCTGAAGTTCAAAATTTATTTATATTGTTACAATAATAACAAAATGTGATCATAGTTGTGTATATTAGAAGCATTGCAAGGCAATTTAATAAAATAGTTTTAAAATGAAATAATATTTAAATCATTATTTGTGCCGCTTACCTACCTACTATCAGGAGATCGGTCAAGACTTTAATATGAATTAGTGCTGATACAGTATCATTATTATTACCTAATAGTGCAGATTTTTGGTCTGAACTTATTTAAAAAAAGAAGCAGATAATACCTAACAGTATTATTAACAGTTAAGTTTTTGTTTGTTTTCCACAAAAATCACAGCCGGTATTCCAAGTCAGTCAGTATTTATGTCGTGCCGCGGAAGCTGGCTATTCCACTTCTCGGAAATACGGTGAATCAGGGAAGCCAGTAGTTTTGTTGCAGCAAAGGGCACGTTTCCAAATCCGCACAAAGACAGAATGTCTCGGAGTCAAAACAAACAAAAGCCGCGCATCCGCTCGTAGAGCTATGTTTGGAAATATCATTGGAATTATTTGTAGCGTTGAAGAATCACAGGAATGTTGTGGAATTAAACAACAGTGTTCGTTGCGGGTTTGCGTACAGATTAATAAAAGATCCAATAAACACGAGATAACAAAAGATTTCTTATTTTGAATCACATCGAAATTTTCTTAGTTTAATGAATTGAATGTCATAGAGTTTCCCTACTCAAATTTACTTTCTAAATTATTATCGGAATGCCAAAATGTAATTATGCAATTTTAAATGAAAATGAACTCACAAAGATTAATTTTACTTTTAAAAATGATCCTCAATTGCATAAGCTGTAAGAGTTGGTAGGAAGTTTTGCAGTGCCACAATGATAAATCAAAAACTTTTACAGCAGTGTTTTAACTGTTAGACATATTTTTTAAAGTATATGGTGGAACACATTTACGAATACCGTGCGTTCCAACTTAACTATACGTGAAGTAACTCATCTATGATCAACATTATCTAGGATATTCGGATTTTGCAACATATATTCATCGGCAGTATATCTTAACATTAGATGAATTGCTCGTTTACTAGCTTCACACAAAAGAACGCCTCTCTGTATTTCGTAATTTATAATTTACGTGTTCGCAAGTTCTGCAGCTATTTCTGAGTTAATAGCCCCAAGTTTATGGCGTTGCAAGATGTTTCCTTGATATCTCTAAATTGGATCCAGATATTTCTAACGGATTATGACGAAATATTTCTGACATTAGAAATGAAATAATTTAAACAAAATTCCGCTAGCCAGGAAGCATGATCTCAGACAAATCTAATTTAATGTTTGCTAACGTAAACATGTTTAGTTAGTTTCTCTGGCGTTTGTTTATGAACAAAGCTGAAGACTGGGTTGATTACGCTGTAGTCTTATGTCATCACGGCACGTCTCTATTACTGTAGAGTCAAGTTCATTAACTTCGTTAACATTAATTGCTTACTCATATTCAGCATCTGTTACCAACGGCGCGATGTCTACGGGCTTACGGACTGTATATATACATATAACTTATGTATGTATTAAGATGGTACATCAATGGTTTTACTTATTACACGTAAAATTCATAATTTCAGGTACTTTTTTAAAATGTGTCCGTCTATTTACCCAATAAAAGACCAACGTTGGCTGATTGATGCATGTATAAACCAGTGAGATACGTTAAAATTTCGACAAGATTTTCTAGTAAATAAATAACTCTCTTATTTAAATTCTCAATGTTGTAATGTCTAACAACTAACGTTAGCACCATAAAAATCAACTTACAATTTTATGTGCCTACATATTATGGGTTCGTTTTTGAAACGCTTTCTTATGAAAATCTATGAGTTAAAGATCGCTACAAATAAAAAAGATAGGTATTTGAAAGTACTGTTAATGGAATGAGGAATTCACGAAATTTTCGGATATAATTAGATCGCAATACGCGAAAGTTTATATTGTATTACAGTCTTCTCCGTATCCATCAGTAGTAAACGCAGGAATGTAGAATGTAGACGTGTAACAAATTTAACATAGTTGCCGATACGCAGAACGTATTGTTTCGGTGGATCCCGGCCGTCACCTGCGATCGCGTGGGCGTTGGATTTCGGCGTGTGACGATCGATTTAACACGAATCGCATCGTAGTACTAGCAATCAATCGCCACCGACGCCACGTGAGGCCTCGTCATTCGTCAGCCACATGCCAATGACTTGCAGACAGCACGGTGTATTGTGCGCCGCAGCAGCCAATTTACGCAGTCTTGCGAAATAAGCAGTTTGAACTGGATTAGATAGATTAGACTAGAGTAACATATTTAATGTGAGAGCTACAAAAGAAATTTCACTTATTGAATTAACAAGACGATGTTAAAATTATTTAATAATGGCAGAAGATCCTTTCTAATTTCGATTAAGATTATTTGGAATGTAGGTAATTGAGACGTGAATTTGTAATAAACTTATTCTGTTTCAAGTTCGTTTTTTTATTAAAACTTGTAGAATATGTCTAGCAGTAGGGCATCTCGTGTGTTTTTCCTTTATGTGGATCTAATTGAAAATGCAAAACAATAACAAAATACTTCATTAGCGTGACACAGTGACAGCGTCAGTTAAGTGACCGGAAATAAAGCGTGTGAACTAATTTCGCTGGCGGTGTCGATTCCCTGTATTGTAGAAGATCAGTGGGCCAGATTTTTGGCAGGTCACCGGCGAGCGCGACCGGCGGACGGTAAAAATAAACGCGTGGTACAATACGCGCAGCTTTCCATATGTGTTGGCATCGTGGGCTGTTAGCCGGCGCTGCCCACCGGTGGTGTTGGTTATGGTGCTCTTATTAGTATAGAATGTTATTACGATGCGTGTTCACCACTATTATAGCTGTTCACGTGAAAATGAAATGTAAATTTAACTGTCATTATTATGGAGATTTATTTTAACAATGTAATAGAATTGCTTCTACTTAGTCTTGATATGAAAAATGCTCAAATAAAATAAGACCAAAATAGTTATAACTTATAACTCATAATTCTATAAAAATACAAAAAATGTAATCGAAAACCAATTTCCACTATAAACAAAATATATCTACGTATAAATTGGCGCGCGCAACGCGACGAACACAGTTAAAATTAGGGTTTGCTGAAAATTTGCCAAAATTTTCTATCTACACCTAAAATCATAGTAGTAGTAATATGAAAATACCGTTGTCGGGACACAAAAGATTTGAATCCATCGCACCGCACGTTAAACACTTTTGGCACTATCTTGCTCCATCTCACCGTGTAATGTTTACTGTACACACAGTAACGTGCTCTTAACTCCCCATAAATTGAAGTGTCGACAGAGATATCAAAGCAGTACATCTGTGTGGAAAGAGTCGTCTGTTTGTTCGTCGCGCCGGCGACATATGCACTTGGATCAGAGATATCTCCGCTTTCGAGTCGTTTAAGTGTAGTTTGATTCCGTGGCGTGTATTCAATTGCATGCGCTAATAATTTCAGCGACTTCTATTATAATTTATGCATAAAGACTAGAATTTAGTTTTATTTTAATTGCGTCATTTCTTTTAATAAGTTGAATATACTAGTCATGTCGTACCTACGCATTCGGGTATTGTCTCCGAGAGTTACAAGATAATCCGCGCTATCAGCGGCTGGCGGGCGGCCAGGCGCCTGGTGCCCTTTGCATTGTGTCCACCTGCCACCACCTTCGCCAGCTCTTCCGCTTCACCCAATTTACTGACTCGATTAGCTCGATGGACTATTATTCATACCTGACCGGAGCAGAATGCGTCCACTGACATCAGATTAAGTTTAGAATGCTATTGCCGGGTATCTTAATAGTTTATTAGGTGATCTAAAAGAACTAAGAGGTATCTCAAACTTAAAGCTTAATAATATGAACAGACGCAGCTTTTGGATATCATACTTTGCCAGCGTTATATGTAGATCATGACCAATGTCCATCGCAATTATTCAAAGCGTCCAAAGTATGGCCAGATGCGCTGGAGGCATATGGTTGTGAGCCATTTTGTCACCATATATGCATCATGAACGAATTAATTGCTTTTATGATCGTCTCATCGCGACCGCCCTTAACATGCGTATGTCATTCAACACATAGCGACGGACATATAAAGACCGGCTCAGCCAGTCTGCAACGCTCCTATTACAGCAGTGAATAATGCATGTTTCCGAGCAGGTGTACCGGAGCGACGCACGCGCACGCCGCACGCGCCGTTACCACAGCCAATAAAGCTTAAACAGTTGTTCACTTACATACAAAAACCTAACGACTTGCCTCCGCTGTTTTTTGCCCCGCATTCGCTCTACGATACAGTAATAACTCAGAAGAACTCTACAATCTGCATAATGTATCAATTATCGCCAGTTTTTTAATGCTACTTAATACTTTTATGGTTTGCAAACATATAATGATTGAGTATGATAGAGCTTGTCCAATATCCTGTCGGTTTTTAATGGGTTTTGTTTGTTTCGTTATGGGTAGGTTGTTACCTAAATCGTGCCAATGGTGATTTTTTGTATATAAAATGATGAAATTGATCTTACACCTAAAATATACGATATCGTGAAAACGAAAAAAAAAACGAAATACTGACTCTATAACATAATTATGTAGTGTAGTGATTGGAATAACACTTTGTAAGTAAACTGTCTCTATATAGTGCGCTACTGTAACATTGTGTAGTGAGTCGCACGTGCGGAGCGCAGCCACCGCTACGGCGGACGCATGCCAATGTGTCTTTCACTTACTCAGATGAAAAACCAGAGGCCGAGGAAATTGCACGAGTAATGGCTCTGGCCGCTCGGCCGCAAGCTGCCAGCCATTAGAATTATAACTAGACCATAAAATGTTATGAAAGAAATGTGTGGTATTTCTTATAACTGTAACACTGAGGTGTCTACCATAATAGAGATATATACAACGTATATTTCCCTAAATAATCCTCAGTTACATGTTTCAACAACTTCGTAAAATTATATTCAGGATTTCTTTAATTATTTAATTACCACAGATACTCGTAAGTTAAGGCCGCTGGCTTAAGATGTTTACTTGTCTACTTTCTACAGCTTTATTTACAAAACAACCTCAATAGGGCCTGTAATTGTCGATGGAGAGATAAAACGAATATTGGACACGGCAAAGCGGCTATTAAGGGAACAAAAACAAATATTGAATCTGGCGAAAGTGGGTAAACACCGGAAAATGTGGCCGGTACATGCGGTTATGACCACTTATAAATAGAAAATTGTGTGCTTCGTCTAATGTCTGTCATCGAGCTTACGAAAGAAAATATACATAATTATCTGAAATTTCTACGTAATGGAAGAAAAATGTTTATAAATAAACTAGTTTTGGTTTGGCCTACATTTTGAGCAAGAGATAGACTCAATTTTGTATGATGATACTGCTAGTGACCAATATACCAAAGATGACTTGTAAAGCATACTTTATTTAAGTGCTAGCTTTGCTAGACTTCAAAATTAAAGAAAAATATGCACGAAGTTTAAAGAAAATATTTTTTTAGATGTTATGGCGGTAAACTATTCTTCTCATTCTGAGCTTATGAGATTAAAGTAATGGGTTGATGACGATGTTCTAAGTTTCTGTCGCAATCGCTTTAAAGCAAAAGTACTGATCAAACTCCATTGAAAAAAGTGTTACTGAGTGATGTATTGTTAAACGATAACAATAAGTGTGGCAATTCTTCTTATTTCCTCATACGTAATGCGCCACGGCTGGCTGGCTCCGTGGCCCCGCTGGCCCCAATACACGTCTATCGGAAACAAATCCAGGGCATAGCGTTAGACATAATATACTCAATACTAAAATCTAACATGTCCTGGATATTTTGACGACCTAAGACAATTCTGACATTTCTGACCTACTTAACTTTAAGACTAGACACGAATGTACTCGTATAGTAAGACAACGTTGAAAAACAATAATAAGCACGATGTATCGAAGTTTATTTTACGCAATGTACATTTAAAAATACATTTTAAGTGCTTCGTGGAATAATTCATGGCGTTACTTTCCTGTTTTAGTGTTTTAGAGTGTTTTATATACTTTTCATTTCAAAATTTCTAGTTTTAGCTTGTTTGGTTTTTGTAAAATGCTTGTCTTGTGTTGCTGTCAATATTAGTCGATGCTTGTCTTGTAAATGTAATCTTAACATTTAATTTAAGTAATTTCTGGTAATTTCGCTTCAAAGATTTATCTAGAAAAATACTTCAAAAGACTAGTAAACAAAAAACCTGTTTTCAATAGTTTTCACCTACTTGCACTATATAAAAGTGCTATGTGATCGTAGCCCGGAAGTGGATACACGATAATGATATTAATTACATTCACAAGCGCGAACCCGCACGCCCGCTGCTCGATGCGGTGATCGCGCGACATAATTGCACCTGATTTCCTCCCATTTCGTTCAATTGGGAGTGATTTTGTAAATGTGTGTTACCGGAATACTTTTATTAATTTATAAGTGAACAAGTGTAATAATAATCTAATTAGATTTGGAATAGGTGCGACTATCTGGTAATTATAACACAGAAAGATATTACGTTAAATAACTTCTAGTATTTTTAGAAATTTTACTAATAAGTGTAGTTAGCACTGTAATGAAACACTCTACCGAAAATCAAAGTACAAACTACAAACAAGTACCTAAACAAAAGTACCTACAAACTTAGAGGCATTTTAGTGTCATATGCAATTAATGTCATGTCATATGTTACACCATGTTTTGAAAACAATGTTTTTCCATCGCGTGTTCTTTGTTTTGCACTACGCACTTGAATCGAAACGGAAAAAGAGCAACCTTGGCCTTTCGGGAGAGGAGCATCACCAAATGTGGCGTTGGAGGAAGCCGAACGTTTTGGGCGCGTAAGGTCGTTAGCTCCGCGTGCGCAGCTTGGCACCAGCCCAGCTCGCCACAACCACTTAGGGTTATGCTTTCTACGACGAACATTTTATTTCTCTAAACATTACTTTGCAACCTTCTATTACAGAGATAGCCAGAGAGGCCTTGACATTTAACTATGCTTAAAAATCATTATGTATGATTTTATTCAAGTAAAGTACTTTTGGTAGAGTTACGGTAAGTTAACTAAAGATAATAAAGCTAAATAAAATATCAATTTATGTAAGAAAGTTTTGAAGCACTTATTCCTACGCGATTTATCGATAAATAATTTCGTTATTATAAAGACTACTCATACTATAGTGTGCTGATACTTCGGGTACAATTACAGAACATTCAATAACGAAAAGGAAGTGATAATTGTAGTTCCTTATTATGAATTAGTGCTTTTAACATAAGTAGGAAAGAATTGTCTTAGCTTAATGTGGATAATCGATTCCAAAAACGACTTAATGAAAACAAACTATGGTAATCCATTGGGTATACCGCAGCTAAAAGCATAGCGTGGTCGGACGCGACAAGCGGTAGTCGGGTATTTCTGTCGACTGTCCCGTACAACAAAAATGATGATTTGCTGATTCCGAATGACGTCACTATCACGTCTAAATACGACCATTTTTTGTGAATCTTTCGTACGCATTCTTGAAGCAGGCGCTGAGAGCAACGCTTTATGCAGAAATAGACTTGCTTACCTGTTTCTGCGCTAATATTATACTGAACGCAGCTATTTCCATTTGAAGGGTAAAGAGCGCTTATTTATACATCCAGGAAGCAATAGGAATTAATGGTTGAATGTTAGCGCGGATTTGCAAAATTTTGAGCAATAATAATAGATCGCGGGATTAAATTTGAATGTAATTGCCGATTAATTAAAATGTCGCTACATGTTAAATGTTATTAAACTGGAATTTCATAGTTAATTATTGCAAAGAGGGAGTAAATATTTGAATTTCCCCACTGTTTGCTTTTCTAAGAGATAGAAGAGATAAGCAAGATGTAGAGCACCCATGTTAAGTAACAAGCTTTTAAAGAGATCAAGAGTTTAACAAAAATTTCAAAATGAATAGAGCCTTTGTAATCCAACATATATGGTCTTGTACTTATAGTGAAAACGTAAATGATTTGTTCGTTGGAATTCAGGTTTGAAGGGACTTTCTTTGAAGCGTATCTTAAACAACGGCTAGCCTCTCTCGGGCGACTCGCTAACACAATTAACTCATGCCACTTCCTCGTGGGCAAGTGTACGGCGGGCGCATCGGTGCAATTGACCCACTTCGGGTATATTTGGCACGGGTATGGGATCGAGTGGCGTATAATTAGACCAGAGTGAACGCCCTGCGCGGTTCGGGTTACGCTTGATTGACCTATGCGATAGCACAGCGGAGACGGTGGAGCGGGTTTGCCAACTACTACAACAGTTCATAACATATTTTTTGTTTGTAAGTTCATAAATGTTTATTATTTATGTATTAGAACTTGTGACACAACAGTTCTGTGTGTATAATAAAAATAGTGTTAAGTGCAGTTGTATTTTGGTTAGTACTCGTAGATTGTGAAATAACTACGAGACATTTCAACTCAGTTTTAAGGTTAGCAACAACCTGGCATAGCCTTAAGTTTGAATTTTAATGTTATTTGGATTCATTTCATATACAAGAAATGCAATGATATAGGAAAACATTTACCACTATATAGTCATACAATTACGTACTATAATATATGATAAGTTATAATATCCAAACGACTGTTACTCGTGTATCATAACCCATATTATTATAGAATTAATAGATGGTGTTGATGCAGTGGACTTAGTGAAGTGATAGTAACAATAGTAATTATTCAGTGTATTTTTATTATAAGTAAATTAAAGATATTAATGCTGAACGCGCCTCCTGCCACTCAGTTCTCGTGTCCAGTTTATTTGGCAAGTGAGACGCGATGATGTCACATTCGATCCGATCAAATAGTAAAATGTTCAATTACTTTGATCAATGTGCCAAGCAGCTAATAATTGCTATAACGTTCCTATTACAATATGGCCTAAAATTTTAATTATGAGAGACTCGTGTCGTGGTACAGTAATGGGTTGAATAATGCGACATGACTTATGACGCCTAGCAGTGCGACTTAAACTAACAGCTCTAACAGCTATTTTTTAAGTAAAGTATGTAAAGGTAAATAAACAATTGAAAAAAGATGTATATATATGGTCAGTACGGATTAAAAGCTTTGGGGTTAAAATATTAACAATTGCGCTGATTTGTCCTTGTTTATAAATGTTTATATACAGGATATTTAAGGGCAGGCGACATCCTGCAACATCTTATAATTTATCTCATTTTTTATAATATATTTCTAAAATGTTTATAATAAAATCGGCTAAAATAAAATCATTCATGAATATTTATTAGACACACTCTGAAATATTATACACTACTAAGAAACCTGACTCTACATAGCATATTCACTTAATGGATATTATGTTCGTGATCGACGTATAAATAATATAAACCAGTTAATAAAAATTACAAAAAATGTCCAGATAATATTACACACATTATAAAATAGAAGTATAAATTTATTTTAAGTAGTTGATCATAAAAGAAGTTGCAACCGATCATTCTTAATTTACCTAACACAGAAACCATAGGAAGCAAAGTGCTTGTTAACACCTAAGCTGCTGTCAGATACGAGTAGGTTGACAGATCATGACCATAGCAGAATGTAACTATTGGAATTCCTTTACAGAATGCAGCGAGGAAGACGTATATTACAAACCATACGATTTACGAAAGCCTTGATAATAGTGGTCACCTATTCTCTAGTGGCTTAAGGGGGGGCGGAAGGGGCGGTCCGCTCCCGGTCTCCGATCATGGGGGGCCACCAAACACAGTTGCTAAAAAAAGGTCGTCAGACCCAAACAATCTATAAAATGTGTATAAGTCAGCGAAAAATAACATTGGGGGCCTCCATTCAACATTCCGCCCCGGGCCTCCGAGGACCTTAGGCCGCCACTATACTTATTCAAGCAATGACATTATACCTGTACTCGAATTATACTCTTGTGCCTGATAAATATGAGTACTATTGTTCGTTGTTAAACAGCAGAGTTCCGGTTATCTCTTATTTAACTCTACCTTTAATAAAACCTATATCGAATTATTCTGCTATAACTTAAAAGTAATAACACAGTATAAGGATATATTATACTGTGGTAATAACGTAAGCAAATACTTGCATACCACCACGTACGAATGTCACTCCATTAATATTTTTATGTTATTAATTATTTATTAAACATATACAGGTACCTTGCAGTTATTGTTTTATTCTGGTTCAAAATACTTTAATTTATTTGTATAGTTTTACTCATAACTTGCATAATAGTATAAATTTCTATTAGAAATTAGAAATTCATTCATATAATGCAGTTGGTCCAGCGTACAGTTCGCGGCGCTTTTGTGTCATTGTGTCTGTCAGGTGGTGTCACACCTCAGTCGCGAGGTCGCCGCACGTAAACAATATGCACTGAATACCCGAGCGATATAAATACGGAGGATTGTGACAGGTTGACTCATCGCTTTCCAGACTTTGACCGCCGGGAACCGTGGAATTCGGTGACAATGTGACATTTCGCTGTCATTTCGGAGGATCTCTAGATAATGAACGTAATTAATGTGATATTTTTTGTATTATGATGTCTAGTGTCATTGGCATTTACGTTGCTGGAGTAAAACTCTATTTTGTTGTTTTTTCTAGCTCGGTGATAAAGCTTTTGTGCTCGATCTCTATTACAATGACATATTTTAATACCGAAACGCGTACGCGTAGGTTCTGACTTGTATAGGCGATCGAGCTGTCGAGCTCTGGTTTTGATAAGAGCCCTTGATTAAAAACTTACTAAGGGTACAGTATCTATCATAGAGTCTCACTGAGCAAAGATATTTGAAAATAGTTTAATTTTTAATTTATTAGTAGGAAAAAATAAAACGTGTTTATTATTATTTCCACATTTAATAAACTCTAATGGAAAAGAAAATTATATCGTTTAATTTAAATAACAAATAAATCAATAATGTAGAGCCAATCCTACGTAGCTTATGTAGTGTTTGAAATTTTATATCTGTCTTTATAAATTTATAGATAAGTACTTTTAATTTTAATTGCTTCACACAATACAACGACGTTAGAAACATCACTAACTAATGCATTTAATTTTAGAAAGAAGTTAATGAGTGATGCTAACGACTATCTATACGATAAAAATAAAAAAAACATGCACATGAAATATAAAATAAAAGAGTATTTCAAATCAAGAAATGTAGTTGATAGAAATTTAAAAAATAGTTAATAGCGGAGAAAAAAATTAAAAAATAATTATAGTAATACGAAAAATCATAATACAACGTGGAAAGATAAAATAAATGTATGTAATACACCAAAAGTACAGAAATACAGAAATATGCAACTTACATAAAGTTTCAAATCTTGCAACACGCAATCCTGAAAATTGAGCTTTTCACTGAAATTGTTGCGCGATTGTTATACTGAACAATTAAAAGAAAGCAAAATTTTGTTGGGATTTCACTGATTAGCTGTCAAATATTTACAAGGAGTACATTAAAAAATATACATATGTATGTATTTTAATTAAAATTTAATGTCATCGGTAGCCGCACCGTTCTGCGCGGGCCGTCGGCGCGGACTGCGCGTGCGGCGCGCTTTGACGTCACCGCACCAAATATAGTGTCGAAAGCTCCACGAGCGAATTTTCTTCTAACCCCACACAGTACTGCGCATTTAACGTCCAATATCGCGTGAATTTCTCAGTTATTTAGTTCATTTCGGGAGTGAAATGGTAACGCGGTGTTATTTTTGCCGGCGATTTTCGTTTTCCCGCGCGTGGCTTAAAACGGCAACGGTGCGGGCGCATCCACAGAGCACTTTTGTTTACTAGCCGCGCGTCCATCGTAGTGATCGGAATCGGTTCACATAAATAAATTACGATATATTCGTACATTTACGCGTTTTCGATATGTTAGACATGAGATAATAATTTTAACGGTACAATACTGTATAGTATTGCGAGTGGAAACTTCGATGTTCTATTATTATTTATTTTTGTAATACAAAGTACACCAGTAGCTTTTTACTTCGTAGACAAAAAGCTGTAATTTTCAAAAGACCCTCGACTCAATTAGCGATTATGATGATTTTGTAACAAAATTTTCAACGCTTCCTAATAGAAAATGTTTGTACATCTCATCCAATTTCTATTCCTAATGCTGATTTAATTCTAGCGTGTAAATAGAAGACGCAAGTTTGATGGATGGCGAACTTGGCATACGGTGTATTTACGGAAGACGCTCAAACTTCATATGGTCCGAAATAAATCTAATTTGTGCACGTGCTTAAGTGCTTCCACATACATGTAACATGTTGACAGGCTCCTTTATTTGTTTGTCCACTAGCGGTACTGTGGGTTTGTCTGCGATAAAGTATTTTTCGTCTCATTGTATGCATTCTCGCGATTAGAAAATAGATTTCTAGTTTAGGGATTTGCCTACAGAATACAGCTATTTTTCCCGGGAATGACATTACATATAGGTGAAAGGAGGTGTGCTAAACAGCTCTATTACGTTGTAGTGTAATTACAATAAATATATGGTGGAGTTCTATGTGTGTAAGATGGAAGAAAAATATAAAGTGCACATAAATAAGCTACCTCTGTCTTATATTTTTATTATTACATGGAATTCTTCTCTTTTCTCCATCTTGCAGTCTTGCACGCACTAGGGCGCTTTCCATAATTGCATATACATAGGTATAACCAGTAAAGCGAGTTGAATACTGATTTAAAAGTATGAAATCATGTCTAAAGAGACCAATGACCTAGAACCTGAAACATTTGATATCTTGCTAACGTTGCCAATGATTTTACACGCACCATTGGTTTTATCTGACGATCGGTTTCCAAGCAATACGTAGTTAAATTTTAAATAGATAAATCTGAGTTGTGATTCATTTCTGATATTAGCATCTGTCGGGTTCCGGGAGGCGTACCCTAGTCCTACGGGTGTCCCGTCTAGCGTAACGTGCACGGCAATATATCACGTGTGCGAAGGGCGTGGGGGCGAGAATGGCGTGAAGTCCCCGGCGGCGGCGGCGGTGGTGCCCGCCGTACGCCGGGAACCATGCCAACTTGTGCACCGCTATATAATTTTGGTCTGGACATTGACTTTCGCGCTTTCCGGTGCACGGCTGCGATGAAAAGCTGCGTTTTATTGTTTAGTTTGTTTATGCGGGTATGTTTTGTTGCGAAGTCATTGTATGACGGACATTTGTAGTATAATTAAAGATAATGAAATGCCCTGTGATTGTAGTTGTAGTTGTGTTGTAGTCACGGTTGTCTTAGACGTCTAAATGATCATTCTAAACTATAAGCTTTGCAGTAGTATATGCTGTTTTATAGAATTGACGATAAATAGATTTAGGATATTTTTGACTAATTATTAAGCAATCTTATAATTTGTAATCAGTTCTAGGACACTATTATAGGTAAGTAGTATTGTTTTAAAAATATTAATTTAGACTAATACAAAATTTAGTGTTTAGACTTTTAACTCTGTGTTCTGGTTGAGGTTTATTACAAACGCGTAAAAGTGTTAAATTCGAAAGGAATCAGCCGCTCTATTACCTAATTACACATTATATTATTTCTTAATAACAATAATAGGTGGGAGTCCCTAACTCTTAATATCACATAAACAGAACACACAGAGATATCCACCACAGTATACAATGCCATACACGCTACATATATTTCAATATATTATGCATTAATTTATTGGAGCAACGAGAAATGGAATGCGCTTCGGATATTCCTCAGTTGTGATAGAGATTTTTTTTATAATACAGGAGTAGCAGACGAGCATGCAGCCCACCGGGTGGTAAGTGGCTACTGCCGCCCATGGACATCTGTCATCAACACCCAGATAGGTTAAGATATTCCTACCTGAGCTCGGCCACAGATTTTTTTTATAATATAGGAGTAGCAGACGAGCATGCAGTCCACCTGATGGTACTTGGCTACTGCCGCCCATAGACATCTGTAGTCAACCCCACATAGGATTAGATATTCCCACCTGAGATCGGTTACAGATGCGCCGCTACCCCCGAGGACTAAGCTGGAACGCCTCGGAAAAGTATGTCTTCCTTGCCACACCCTTTAAACCACAACATAGCGCTTAATACTGCTATTATGAGGCAGAAATAGGTGTGGCGGTGGTGCCGTCGGAGTCGAACCACAGTGGGTTCTACCACCTTCAGTAGATCCGTACCTAGCAATGGGACAGCAAGTGTGACTGACCTGTTCGACGACGACCCTGCCGCCGGGGCGCTCGGTGACGTAGCCCTGCATGCCGGCCATGAGCACGGTGGCGCCGAGGAACTTGTTGAGCAGCGCGCGCGCCTCCGTGTCCGCGCTGCTGTCGCCCTCCTCGATCACTGCGGAACAGACCACTATTATAACCAACTTTACCAACTCTATCTACCATTTTAACGTCTATATGTATCATTCAATTAAATGTCTGAGACACCCCGTCTTGCGATAATGTACTTTTTAAGACTATAGTTAAAATAGGCAAATCATTTTATGGAAAAACCGGGACATCCACACAATAATAGATGAAATGCTGAGTTGAAGACTATCACACCAAAGTTTTAAATTATTTACTTACATCCACTTTTTAACCTTAAACGTAAATTTAACTTATTAATTAAGTTTTTTTTTATAAATTTCGATAACTATTTAATTTTAAGAAATATGTGATTATGGCATTTATTTGATATGTATGTAACGATTTTTAAAAGCATTTAATAAAATGTTAACAAGGAAAATGTCCCCATAACTCACCAATATCAGCGTTCTTCATTCTGGTGAGGATGTCCTGGACGCCCGTCACCTTCGTGGTGCTGTCGAGGAAGGAGCGCTCCTGGGTCCGCTTGGTCTGCATCGGACCCTGGCCCTGCACGTGCGAGTGTGTGCGGGTGGTGGTGGTGGTGGTCCGCACGCCGTCGCCCAGCTGCTCGCTCGTGGTGGTGGTCACCACGCTGTCCTCCACCGAGCCCAGGCTATGCTCGCTGTCTGTGCGAGTCAAACCTGGTTTGG
Source organism: Epargyreus clarus (assembly GCF_041222505.1). Lineage (NCBI taxonomy): Eukaryota > Metazoa > Arthropoda > Insecta > Lepidoptera > Hesperiidae > Epargyreus > Epargyreus clarus. The sequence continues at coordinate 15,427,132 of NW_027332212.1, forward strand.
AGATCGTAAAAGTTGAAAATATAATCCTATCGAATCCGTACATAATTAAATAAACTACTACAATTACTTTCTCTAGGAGTTTATAAATTAATCGTGTAATTTTTTGTTATATAAAACATATAGGTATGTTGCCTTATTCCAAAAACGAGTGAAACGAATTTGCTGGAATTTCCGCTAAATGAAATTATAAACGATTTTACAGTCAATGACAATGGCTAATAACCTAAAAATCTGTAGCGTCACAGATCAAAACAGGGATATAGTCGAAAACCACCGATTGTATCGGTTTATATGTCCAGTAGCTTGTAAGTACATATCACAGATTACTCATTTATGGTACATATATAAAAGTTACAGTATTAAAATGGTAACATAGTAGGAGGGAGAACAGACCAGCGTGCGCGGAGGAGTCGCTGGAGACGCTGTCCTTCATGGTGGCGGTGCGCAGGATCAGCCCCGCCTTCGGGTACGCGCTGCGTTCGCTCTTCGATGTTTCACCTGGACCGTTAATTATGATAAATATCTACATGTTATAAAACATCGAAAATTCCGTGTTATTAATTACATTTTTTTATTATTTTTATAGGTAGGTAGTACATTGCATCCAAAACTTATATAATTAAATATGAAACTTCACACTAATTATAGGTAGTTTAAAAACTTTAACATACCTTAGTAACACAAGATTAAAAATAAATAGTTATAATGGCTTAATAACTCACCACGAAACACAGTAACAGAGTTGAAAATTTAATAAATTATTGCAATGATTCTAATAAATTACCAAATCGCGCAATAATAAAATAAAAAAATCAAATTGAACTTAATGTATACGAAAGTGCATTACATAATGCTCAATTGACAGGATGTTGTTTGAAAGTTTGACTGATGTTACACAGTCAATCTTACGCGACTAACAATAAAGATCGCGTATGGAGTACTTGAAGAGTACTCCGGTAATGGGCCTGCCCACGCGATCGCCATAACAATGACTTCACGCGTGTGCCTCGCGGGCCGCCGGTCACGACACTGACTTTTACTTTCCACTAATTTTGATACACATCGATACTTCATCTTGGGTTACTGACACGTTACGTTTGATTACAATCAACTAAATGAAGCATTAGTTAAGAGCTCATAAAAATAACGGACATATTGAAGAAGTAGGGAGTATAAATTCCAAAGTGACGTTACGTCTTTTGTTTATTTGTAAAATAATAACACTTGTTGTGACTTCTGTACCTACACGTTCGTGTTTCAAACTATAAGGGTTGTTTTTTGGATGTAAACTCTTCACCTTTGCTACATACGTCTATAGACGGCAGACATCACTTAACTAAGACTGCCTGTTCGTCCACGCCATATTGTTGTTACGTATTACAAATTATGTTTACTTACTCGCATTTTTGATGAATTTCTCTGTGAGAGACTTGACGGAGCTCTGGCGCACGGTCTTGCGGTCCTCGCGCCGCTCCGTGCGCTCGCTGCGCTCAGACTTCTCCATCCTGTCCTTCCCGCGTCTGTCCTCCCTTCTCTCTGTGGTGGCCGTGCTCTTCTTTTCTATTCTATCCTTCTGCCGTTTTTCGTTTTGCGTGCTGACTGTCTCGGTGTCGGATCTTTCGAGGTGTTCCCTGTGGCTTTGCTTCTCCTCTTTCCTCTCGATATCGCTGACGTCGACGACCTCCACCCGTTCCTTCTGTAAGTGCCGCTGTTCTCTTCTGTCCAAACTCTCGGTGCCACTCTCAATCCTGCTTTCGATGATTCGACGGTCGCTGTGCGTGAATTGATCGAGTGCAGCTCGCTCGTCTTTCTGTAAGTTTTAACAATGATTAATATATATGGTTCACATAAATGACTTAATAATGTGTCTATAAAATGTTACCTGATATGAGCAGTAGAACAATACTCAAACAAACATGCATTAAGTATATGTATAACAGTAAGTAAAGTAGGAATCAGTAGATACTCGTAATAAAATCTGAAATACCTACGGATTATTTAATAAAACAGCAATTATTAAAAAATATTTCCAATTTACATAATTTCTAAATACAATATTTAGGAAAACGATTTGCAAAATAGGTATATTTCTACCGCCAATAACAACTGTGATGAACGTCACATTACGAAAAGAGGGTCAACAAAAGAGCAATGACGTATTTACGAAACCGTACAATATCAGTTACTTCCCAAATATAAATCTCCTTAATCTTAATATAATTGGTTAAGTGATAGGAATACACCATTTACTTTGAAATTGTAGCTAAAACATCTAAAATTGTTCAGAAACAAATTATTGCTATTTAAATAGTACAGGCACTTGTGCAATTATTCGTAATCGTAAAATTTAAGTGAATATTCCTCCACTTAGATACTTACGTTGTGGATTTCACTCAACGTCGTGCCTGTGTCGCCGCCGAACTTCTTGGTGGTGGTGATGGCAGCGAGGCCGTGGAGCCGCGAGGGCCGGTCTCCTTGGCCCTGCAGCAGTTTCTCCAAGTCCTCAGGCTCCGTGGAGTAGGCGGTGACGGACACGGTGCCTTCCGGCTCGCTGCCGTTGCGCGAGTGGAACTCTTGTCGAATCACTGTACCTTTCACTGTTTGGCGGAAAACGCAAAAAAATGTAAGCCAACCGTTTACATAAATAGCTTTTGTTAACTATTCGGCGAGTTGCTCAACTGACTGCACCCGCGTTTTATACGGATTACAGTACTTATTTATTTGGTGCTGCGTGTAAGATATGTAGGTATGTGTCAACACGCTACAACGAGACACGTCAGTCGTATATACACAAAATTTACAATGTTTGGCTGTTTGTTCAGTTGTTTAATATGATTAAAATTCTGATAGCTTATATGTTTAATTTTTTATTATATCATTTTCTTATTACTCATATAAATAACTGTACAAATTTATGTATTCGCGCAAATTACGCACAGTGATTAAATCGGGACATGAAATACGAATTTTACGGCACAATAGATTTGATGAGATACTAAGTACAATTTTAAAATTTCAATAATGTTTGGCGTGAGAAAAGTCATTAACATTTATGGTAACACAGTCAGCTGTGTACACATGTATTTCATGTAAACGTCCTGTGATTCATAAAGTAAACACTTACCTTGATAGTTCGTCGCTCCATTTCTGAGAGCCTTGATACCGAACAGCGGTCTCCCGTCAGCGTCCAGGGGCCCCGGGCCGTAGCTTGACGTGATCACATCGATTGGCTTAGAGATGATCTTAGAAGGGCTAGGAGCCCTATATTTAGGTTTATCCGAATCTATCTTTTTAGTGCTGAACGTTCGCGTCTCGGATGTAATCTTCTTCAGATTCCTGTTAGTCACCCACGATGGCTTTTCTTCTTGTTGCTGCTTTTGGGGTATTTTCTTCTCGATATCGTAAACGGTTTTTACGAGAACTTCCTTTTTACTTAAAGTATCTGATTTTTGGCGCTTGAATTCCGGTTGTGCCGTTCTTTCTGGACTTTGAGGTTTACGTTCAGGACTTTGAGGTTTGCGCTCGTGGGCCTGAGGCTTACGTTCGGGACTTTGATGCTTGCGTTCTGGACTTTGAGCCCTGCGTTCTGGGCTTTGAGCCTTGCGTTCCGGGCTTTGAGCCTTGCGTTCCGGGCTTTGAGGCTTGCGTTCTGGGCTATGAGGCTTGCGTTCTGGGCTATGAGGCTTGTGTTCTAAACTGTGAATGTTACGTTCTGGGCTCTTAGCGATTCGTTCTGGACTACGTCTCTTTTCTGGTGATGGTGAGCGTTTTCCATTTAGATGTACAATCTCGATGGTATCTTTTGAGAACGTCCGTTCAGACACACTCCTTGTCGTCGTCGTGGTTTGTCGTGACTCCACGGCACGGTGTTCTGTTACTCGCCTGTGCTTATCATCCGCAATCTTTTTAGTTTTTGAATCAGAGAATTTTAATTTATCTGATTCGTTCAGACCCACCTTTTTCATGTAAGCTGAAGCATACTCGTTGAAGCGGTTTCCCTTTGATTTAGAAGCTATTGTTTTAGTTGGTGAAAGAGGTCTAGTTTTCTTATCAGGACTATGGGGGCGAACTGGGCTTTTTGGGATTGATCTTAAAATTGGCTTTTCAGGGCTGTGTGGTCTTTGACGTTTATCAGTTATTGTTTTAGTTGGTTCTTTCCCGTGACCATTTAACATTGGCTTTGATGGCTCCTTGACTTCGCTTCGGTCAGGTGAAGGCTTAGAAAGATGATCTGTGACTATAATTTTTTGGGGAGTTGATTTAGGTTGCCTGTCTGGAGAGAAAGTTTTGTGGGGTGAAGGTTTGGCGTGTCTCTCGGGTGATTTTGTAGGCGCACGGTCCGGAGATCTGGCTTTGATTATCCTTGTAGTAGTCACCTTGGAGGTCCTTGAAAACGTAGATGAATCTTGTTCAGTTTCCATCTTTTTCTTCGCGACTCGTATTTGAGCTCTTATACGTCGTCTTTGCTCGTAGCCCACGACCTTTTCCAACTGAAAAGTAGACCATAGTCAGTATGAGTATAAATAAAGTTTAATTATAAAAGCTGAAACAATAATCATGCAAAGATATTTACTGACCATTTGTTCCAGAAGGTCCAGGTCGAAAATGTCTTCGATACAAGGCTGGTGGTGCTCCACGCTGCTACGTCGGCGTTCACTGCTCACAGTTGATCTCTCCACGCTAGTTCTTCTTAGTTCGACGCCAAATTTACCACTGCCGCGTCTGCTGCTAACTTCTGTGTCAGTTATTTCTGCTGTCTTTGATTCTTCTTTTATTTGGCTGGTTTTTGTTGGTCGTAAGTAACCCGGAATTTTGTCTTGTGGTTTATCTGGTTTTTCAGGATCAGGTCGCGCTTGCTTAGGAGAGGCGGCTCGTTCTGTAGCAGGATAACGAGACAAAACAGTTTTAGTGGTAGTTGTTGTTTCTGTTACTTGACCTAATGGTGATTTAGTCCTAGAAAGTTCAGGCGAATGCGCTCTGAAACGTGATGGACTACTGCGGATTTTTTCATCTTTATCACGTACTGTTTGCTGAATTAAATTGACTGTACTATGTGTAGAATGATCCTTTAAACCCGTAACTGGTAAAGATTCATCTTTATCACTATCAATATTTGATAACGGAACAGAACCATCTTCTGAAGAAGGATGTAAGGCAGTCGTAGAGTCGGTTTTGGGCGATTTTTTTATAACTCCTATATCCGTTAATTTTGTTGTCTTTGTTTTGTTTGTTACTTCTTTTGTTTTTTGAGTAGTGGAGGCGATGTTCTCAAATAACGCTTTAGCTTTTTTGACAGCTTCACTACTACGCATAGTAGTTATTTTTACTGGTGGATTTCGATCAGTAGGTTTAGTATTGGGACTTGCGTGATCCTTTGTTTTTGCTTGTGATGTTGTAGTTTCTCTGACAAAAGAGTCTTGGCGTTGTCGGTCATCGTGTTCAGCATATTTATTAGACTTTATACTAATATTATCGGTAATTTTCGTCACTGTATTTTCATCATCAGTGTCATCAACAATTTTTTTCATGATCTTGTCGTGTTCTTCTTTTATTCTTCTCTCCTTTTCTTCTACTTCATGTGTTTCATTCAAAAACTGCTCAGCTGTTTTGACAAACTTATTAACTTTATCAGAGACGCTCAACAAACAATCGTCGCTTCTTAAAGAATCATCAATGTCACTAAAATCAGGACGTTCGATTTTTTGCGCGGGTTTTGGCTTAGATACCTTTACATTTTCAGCTGTTTCTACAAACAAATGAGCTTTGTCATTAACACTTAACTTCGTATAATCATCTTGATAAATTGTATTTTTGTCATACTCATCTACAATATTTCGTGAAGGGCTTCTATTATCTTTCGTTCCACGGGGACCCTTTGCAAATTTGTTTACCTTTTCTGAAACCGATAACAAACATTCGTCTGATTTTATGTTCTCAGAATCAAAATCAGAGTGCACTTTCCTCTCTACCTCTTTAAATTGAGCGGAATCTTTAGTTACATTTCTTGAATCTGTTTTACCAGTGATTTTTTTATCAATGACATTGAGTAAATAGTTATCAGTATGATCCACATCAGTTCTCTTAACGAATAGTTCATCATCTTCACATATCTCAACAATATCATCCACGATAGACTCGGATTCATGAATTGTGTGGTAAGTACGTTTATTAAATTCGTCATCAGGTTCATTTACTTCATCTGGGAATCTAGGAGTGCCAATATCTTCCAAGAATCCAACAGGTGTGGGACAAATTCGGTCGGGTGAATTTTCTCTAGAAGATTTGGCTTGTTGGACATCAATAATAATGTCATCGTCCTCTATAGAAGTATTTAATGCTGTGGCAGATTTAGGTTTGCTTGTTGGGAACTTCGTGTGAGATTCTTTCGGTTGAGATTTTGACCCTTTTGTAGTCGTTGGAGTTTGTTTTACTGCTCTCGTAGACATGTCACTAACTTGTATTTCTGGCCTCGATTTTATCCGTTGCGATGTTATCTTCTTTGTTTTGAGTGTAATATCACTGGTTGTGCGAATCACTTTAGTATCTGAATCTTTTTTGGGGTTCATATTTTCTTTATTGATACCTTTCGGTGTTGCTTGTTTTGTATCAGGTTCGTTGGTTTTATAAACAGTATTCGAAACAGGCTTTGGAGTCATTTTTGTAGTGGCAATTTTTGAAAAGCTGTTCTGTTTTATAGCACTGATCGTCTTTTTGGAATCCATAGCAATTTTTTCTATGGTTTTATCGGTTCTTGTGGGCGATGTAGCGCTTGGTGACGGTTTACGTATATGCGATGGAATTGAATCTCTTGTCTTGTTACCAACTTTCGGTATTTGTGGGGATTGAGGTCTATCCACAGATGTAGCAAGTTTTTTTGGCGAAATGCTACGTGTTTTGGAAGGGGATTCCGGACTATCAGGCTTGGAATATGTATTTGTAGTTGTCTTTTTAATTGGAGAAACATTTCTGGACGGAGGTTTACTAGAAACTTTGGGCTCTTTTTGTTTTTCGGGTTTAGCTTTATCCGTATGAGTATCATGTTTACTTACAACATTCTTTTTGATAGTTTCCACAACACTCTCATTCACAGTTTTTTGAATATTGGCCGAATACTGTGGAATCTGAGACGTTCTATCCAGGTCCTGTAAGCTGGTGGGCGTTTTACTTGTTTTTACTGGACTCTTTTCCCGGCTGGGTGATCGGATATTACGGTCCGGTGACAATTTTCTTAAAGACTTTTGGACTTTGTCCAGTATTTCTTGCTCTCTTTCTGATTGAATAAATTCTGTACTGAAATCATTAGATTTAATAATATTGGTTTTCTTAACAGTCTCATAGTCTTCTGTAGATTTAATCAATTGTTCAGATTCTTTAGGAACCTTACGAGTCGGAGATACAGAAGAACGTGGGGTTATAAATTCATCTTCAATGACATCTGTAATAGTATCATCCTGAATAGACTCAGTAGTTTGTGTTAAATTACACTCTGTAGATGTTATCGCGATGTTTGTTTTAGAATGTGATGTAGTTTTAACCGGACTACTCTGCCTTTGTGATCTGGTAGGTGAAGGCTCTTTTGGAAATTGTTTTACGGTGTTGGTTCCAACGGTAGTAAGTGTTGAGGTATGTTCCGTCGGTTTTTCTTTAGGACTTTTCATTGGCTTAACGGGACTTTTTTGCGTCAAAAGTTTATCAGATAAGTCAACCTTTGCATCTTGTAATTTGAGTTTATCGAGTATTTGGTGGTCTTCAGGACGATTTTGCTTGGGATAGTCGTCGTCTTCAGTATTTTGGGATGGATTAGGCATAGAATATGGCCTCTTACTGGATGGTTGTTCTTTTGGTTTCCTTTCTGGGCTTTGACGAGAAGTTTGTTTACTGTCTTCTTTTATAATTGTTTGTGTCTTTGTTTCTTTTGCTTCAGTTTTATCAGTAATAACAATTGATGTGCCTTTGGTATTAATATCAATTTTAGTTTTGATATTTTGTTTAGTTGGAGATGCTCCCCTAGATGATGTTTCTGGTGTTCTGGGTTTATCATCTTTAGGTTGACGATCATGATATACATTAGACTCCGTAATATCTTTGCGTTCTTGTCTCAAAAAATCTGTTGCCGTTGATGTAAAATTGGTTTTTGATTCTTTCCGTGGCGTTTCCTCATACGGGCCTGGACTACGACAGGGTGACACACTAGGTGAGCTTGCATTAGAGTCCGTAGTCTTGAATAATGTCTTTTCATCAGTAGTTATTGTAGTTGTTTCTGTGGTTGTCTCATCAGACATGCCAAGAATTTTTCGACACCGTTCTTCGTAAGTTTCACGCCTTTCAAGAGGTGGTTTTGGTTTCGGTGATTTTGGCGATGCCTCTGTTTTATTTTCAGGTTGTTTTTCAAGAAAATCTTTTGATTCAACCATAGGTGATACAGAGAAACTAGATGGTGGTTTCTCCGTAGGTGAAACCTGATTGTTATCCACAGAAGGTTTTTTCAAAGAGCTTTTCCTCGGAAGACTTTCTTTAATTGGTCTCTTCTCCGGCGATGGAGATCTGCAAGGTATTTTTGATGGAGATTTGGATCGACTTGACGTTATGACTTCGTCGTTTTGATTAGTTTTTGTATCTTCTGTACTATTTTCACTATCCAATTCCTGTTCATCCAAATCAGTTACTGTTGGCTTCTCAAGACGAGGTGAACTAAAGTACACAAAACCACTAACTGATGTTGTTGGAGAGCTCTGACCTGTTGAAGGCTCTGTTTCCACACCTTTAGGCTTCCTTGTAGGACTCGTGGAAGGAGTCACAAGTTGTTTAGGACGTTGTTTAGTGGTAGTATTTTTATTATTTTCTTCAACTTTGCGCTCTACATTAAGAAAATCTGTTGTTTGTTGATTTTTAACATCTTTGGTCGAAGTAACGTCTTGAGTTGTAGGTTTCGAGGAAAACACTGTTGAAACTGTTGGTTTTTTTGGAGATTTAGGTTCACTAGTACGCGTAGAATCGGTAGTTTCTATATTTTCCTTGCTTAATCGCTGTGTTTTCTTATAAGTTCCGTATTTAGACGGTGAAGCCTCTCGACTTGGTGCATCTTTAGAAGTATCTGTGACAATAGTATCATGATATTTTTTGGTAACATTCTCAGTCAAAATATTTGTTTTAGATGTTTTGGTAGTTATAGAATCACTTTCATTAATTTCGTAAGTATCAGAACGTATGTTTTTTAAAGGAACTTTTTGAGGCGAAGGCGACCGTGAAGCATTTCTTAATATTGGATTAGATTTATTCGTCGTTTCAGGTTTAACAAAGTCAGTCGTATCTTTAGAAGGACTTTTTCTTGTTGTAGTTTCAACCTGTTTAATCGAATCCTTTCTACTCGGAGACGAATCTTTTGTAATCAATTTGTTATCATTAGGAGCATCCTTTCTTGGTTTGGAATAATCATTAGGCATTTTGGGAAGCAGATCTTCCTGGACGGGAGTCTTTTTGCCCGGGGAAGTTTCCCTAGAAGGAAATTTGTTTGGACTACTTGCCTTTATGGTACGGCTTATATTGGTTGGTGACTTATGCCGACCAGATTCAGGAACGTCATCAATTGGTGTTTTCTTAGCAGGAGAAGGTGTTCTCATTGGATATTTATCAGGACTTGGTGAATGATTCCTTAATGTTGTTTGAGACGATTCAGTACGGATGGACGAAGTTGTAACTTTTTCTGATGTATGTTTAGAAGACGTCAATTTAGTATCTTGACGTTTGTCTGGGCTTGGCGAGTCTCTTCTTAATGTTGACCGCGGGGAAGTAGAGCGTGAGTCATGACGATTGGTATTTGGTGAATTTGGAGACTCCTTCTTTGTCGGAGAAGATTCTCTTGAAGGAGTGCGTTTATCAGGGCTGGATCTAGTATTTTTATTCCCCTCGTGTGGTGCCGGCTTTTGGTACTGGGGCAGAGGAACATCTTTTGTTGGACTTTTCCTTGTCGGTGATACAGATTCTCGAACGTGATGTTTATCAGGACTTGGAGATTTATTCCGTAATAATGGACTTACTACAGAAAAAGGCACGTCAGGGTGATCTGGACCTCCTGTGTATTCTTGTTCATTAGCAACTGGTGAATCAGGACTTGGAGACTGTTTAACTAAAGATGGACATGTTTGAGGAGCGGGAGAATTTGAATTTGGTTCGATGTCAGAACTATCAATAAGGCGTTTCAAATTCTTAGTAGTGATAGAAGTCTCACGTGCATTTTTCGAAACCTGTTCACTGGTACGAGTATACATTTTCGTTTCCTCATCGATGAATTTATAGTGATCTTCTTTAACCTGCATTATAGGTTCAAGTGGAGTTTTATGTTTTATTGGTGATTTATCGTCCGGTTTATCTCCCCTAACGGGAGAAATTGGATCATCAGGTGATTTCGGTTTGCTAGCAGCAGTAGGTCTCATATATCCCGGGGTTTTGTCTTGAATATTATCTGAAGCATTTGGTGATGTTTTTCCTGGTGAGGGTTGGTCTTCAGGACGTGTTTTGTCTTTAGGTTTCGCAGATTTTGGGGGAGAAGAATCGCGTGGGTATTTTGGAACATTTTCAGAGGTGATGTTATCTGGATAATTATATACTGGCTTTCTGTCAGGACTCTTCCTAGATCTTGTAGGAGATACTGTTTGGTGAACCACCCCAGGGGATTTTTTCTCTGGACTTGAACGATCTGGGGAACGGCGGGTAATAAAATCGTTGGGATGAGATTTTTCTGTCTTAATATATCTGTCAGGGCTTGGACTAGATCGAGTAGGAGTTTTTCTATTCCCTTGGCTATCACGTGGTTTTACTGGAGTTTGGTTGGTATGCGGATGTTGTTCAGAAGTATCAAATCGCTGAGGTTTTCGGTCAGGACTTTTGCGAGTTCTATCAGTAGGACTTTGTAGTCTTTTCTCTGGACTGATACTTGGCCTCGCACGATACTCGTTATCGTGCTTTCTATCGGGACTGTAAGAAGGCCTCGTCGGAGACCTTGGATGAAGAGGTCGTCGTTCTGGGCTGGTATATGTGTTAGATTTGATTTCAGTCACGGAATGTGTTGAATGAGTGCTGGAATATCTGTCTGAAACGGTGCGAGTTGGAGAATATCTGTCAATTTTATTAGGACTTCCACCTCGACTATGCGGCTGCCTGTAAGTCTTATCGGGGCTAACACTACTTCTTAGAGAAGAATTGCTAGACTTGAACGTTTTGCTTCCCGGCGATGAAGCTCTAGTAGATGGTCTTGTCGGCGTATCAGACCGCAGGGTGCTTGCCCAAGCCTGGTGTGATGGACTCCAGTCGTTACTAATTTTCTTTTGTGAAAAATCGGCTTGGTATGTTGTTTGATACTGATCAGAGCTTACTTTTCTCTCAATTATTTCTTCACGCTTAGTCTCTCGCGTGACGTTGTGAACTCGTTCTTCATTGTCTTTAAAAATCTGGGTCTCCTTACGGTCACTACTACGGTGTACGTTTTGATTTTCATGCGATGAAATGACATCGCGATGGTTCACATCGTTAATATAATTGTCATATTTCTGATTATTACTTTTATATTGTGTTGTCTGAATATAGTCATCATTTTTATTCGTCACGTTTTCTACATTACGATTCTTTTTAAAATCGAAATCATCCACCGCTCTTTGGGTGTCCACGATGTTGTTTGTGTTAGTGTCAAACGTTTCTCGAGTGGTTTTTGACGATGATTCGTTGACGTGCGACTGCTTTTGTGTTGACGTGTATGACGAAGTTTTACTTTCGTTTTTAGTCTGTTGCGAATGTTGTTCGGAACGGCTACTTTGCACAACAGGTGCACGAAATTCACGCCGCGTGCTGGTTACTTTTGTGCCATCGGGTAAACGTCTAGTTTCTACCACCACTTTAGTGTTATCGTCGGGATATTCCACTTTTCTAGAGACCACTTCGCCATGTTCATAATCACTCCTCAAATTTTGTTCATAATCATTAGTTTGCGTAAACCGTTTCGTAGTCACTTCCTCGTTACGGTTCGTGTCGTGAGAAACTTGTCGAGATAGGTCATAATCCTTATTAGTTATATATGGCACTGATTCGTTGGTCGAGGAAATTTTTTGGAACTTTGAAGTAGAAGTCGACGAACTGGTTGTCGACGAAAACTGAGTTCCATCGTCCGACTTGCGCACCACCTGCTCGTGGGCGGCGGTGTTGGAGGTACTTTCATTTCGTTTCAGACTAGTGTTGCCATCGTCATACTCAGTGACCGCTTGCTTATGTTGATCGATGGCAGCGAATTGGCCCTTTCCACCCTCCACGTCATATCTACCCTCAATGTTAGCTTGAACGGACTTAATGTGGGTGTGACCGTCGTCGGTCGTCCTGTTTTCGGATTCGACGTTCCACCCGGCGTTCGATAGCTCCTTCAGATCTGTAAAGGATTGACACTCGTCAACTGGGGCTTATGATTGCTCGGGCTGTTGTTACTGGTTAATAGGCGTTAGTTCGGTTAGGTTTAAGTCGGTGTAGACGTGCAGTAAGCACCTTGGCCGCGGTACGAGAACTCCTTAGGCGGGGAGCCCGCGTCGCGCACTTCCTTACTCTTCATCGACTGGAAGCTCTGGTCCGCGAAGGACTTCACATGTCCCTGCGTTGATGTGAACTCACAACCTGTCGAAATTTGTATAACTACTCTAACAGTTTCTATTCAATACATTATTATAATTTTCGCTGAAATAAAAAGGAGAGTCAAATTAAAAAGCAGTGTGGGACTTCATGTGCAAACAAACATATTGATGGGACTTAATTATTATTACACAGGGCTAAGAAATTTTGAATATCAAAATTAAACTGCAATAAACAATTAAAAATACGATCGCTCCGTATTTTAGGATGGATTGAGCTGTTTAAGGAGGGCTGAGGATGAAGGATATGATCATCAAGACTTGAAAAAAATCTATCGTCATACGTATATTTATGTTTTTATTATTTTGTTTGATTGTGTTACGTATAATGTATGAAAAAATCTAATTAACGATAAATACGTTCAGAATGCACATTATTCTCTAACTAGCACAATTATTAAGTCTATTATTAAGTCTATTAAGTTTATTATTTTAAACCTAATGACTTTATAGACGTCTATATGATAACTATTTAATTGCTATCATCTATAATAATTAATGATCACACACGACATTGTAGTCACTCGTTTATTTTAAACTTTGTGTATAGATCCGCGCAACATTTTCTCTGGGGAATGATCAGGATCACATGGGTAGCGAGGTAGTGGGTAAGGGTAGTGGGTAGTGGGTAGCGTGGTGCGTACCTTTCCCCTCAGCGCCGGGCTCCGGCGAGTACAGGTTGCGCAGGCGCTCCTCCCGCAGTCGATACATGTGTGCGCGGATCTCTTTCTTGCGGGAAAAGTCCTCCGTTTGTTGCCACTGGAAATATCAGGTTCATTGTTTTAATATCTAAAGTCATTTACATCTACGTCTAAGTCTAAACCTTAATTTGACCTTTATCCAAAAATATATTTAATAAAAATATTTCGCAATGGGAATATAAAAAATACATAGAGCCAAAAATATAGCGAATAAGAAAGGACACTTTTTTACACTCGGTAATGGTAAAACTCACACAATTGTAAAAAAATGTAAAAAATGCGTTATAATTAATTATTAATATAATTCCTTCCTCTCAATAACACAAAGCGATAAAGTAATTAATTACATATATATTAAAAGTATTGTTGTCTTACCATACGACGCAACACGTCTTCGTCGCGTATCAGGGATACGTCTCCTTCAGACATACTGGAATCATATACAAACAAACATGTTATTATTTACATCGTACATAATTATGTTGACTAGTTAAACTAGATAACGGGTAAATTTGGACCAAGTAATATTTATTTTACTTATATGTTACTGTTAAATCTCAAACTGTGGTAAATAAGATTTACCAACATGAGGAGGTAAATAGGTATACGAATTTATTTAAAAAGGGGCAATTTCTGGCTTTTACCGATAGTTTTGTTAATGTTAGGATTTATCAATGGTGGTTGGTAAATATTGAATTAGGGAATAAACAACGAATATTTTTAGGGCACTAAAATACGAACAACAGACAGCGATGAATTACCTAATTATATTTATCAAAATGCTCATCGAAATACAACAATAATTTCGATCATCAAACACGATTGTCGAAACTACAGTCTTATTTACTACTTTCAATATCTTTAAAGACGTGTTTATTTATGGACGTATACTTTCATATATAGATACTATAAAATGTCTGGTAATCAAATTGACATTGATATCAGAAAAATTGTGGTCAGTTTGTAAAATGCGTGTGTCATTACCGTCGCCACGGGCTAAATTAATATGTATTGGCGACGACAAGTCATCCAGTTGATGTAATTGCAACTCGCCACAATTATACATCAAGGACCACCAATAACCATTATTCGACCACAGGCTAACTGAACAAATTTTATTTTATACGATGGAATAACACCCACTTCAATGTAAGTTTTAGACAATGTAAGTTTTAGTTTGGTCTGCTCCTATTCTATCATTATTCTATGATTTATCAATACTTGATATAATAATGATTGATATATATAATAAGATTGAAGTGGTAAGTTTGCATAAGTGGTCAATGCCGTCCATGGATATATTTAACCAACTCTATGTTGAATATGAGGTCTATCTGAAGCTGATAAGTAACTTCACTCCTGAGGATTAAGACGATCGCCACAAATGCAACCTCATATGCGAGATGACGTAAACGAAACTCAAAGTTATTTTAAAAGCTTATTGAATCAATACTCGAAATGTAGTTGAATAACTTGCAAAAAACCTAGAATCTTGACCTAAAATCGTTGCAATATTTACTTGTAGCTCAGGGTTGAATTGAGTATTTTTTGCTGCTTTAAAGCCCATTATGCACATATGATCTGTGGAGCAAAGCTTAAATTGGGCAGCCATATGGCGCTAAGGTCGCATCCATATCAGGCCGGCCTCGCCACCCCGCCGCCCTTGCCCTGCATAGTCAGTACGCGCCCTTATATGGCTCTCTCGACAACTGCACTACAATCGGTCCACTTAATGAACACATCAATGTGAGATCGATGGTAATTGAATGTTTTTAAAGAATCTCAAGCTTTGGCTCGTACCACTTAAATACTTTTGGCTTGATTTTACCATTTATCAGATGGGTCCTGTGCTTATGAATAAACATAATATGACTTTTTATGACATGTTATTTTTATGGACAAATTACGCAGTAAATATTAACATATTATAGCTGATATTAATTAAGGTTTATGTTAAATCATGTACATAATAAATATCTCTAAGTTCCTAGGTTCATAGTAACATTAGTAACAGTTGGCTTTGTGACTCGGATGGAACTATTAGAGTTGCCTAAAATATATTAAAGCTGATCGCAGTGG
The DNA here is from genome assembly GCF_041222505.1 of Epargyreus clarus. Lineage (NCBI taxonomy): Eukaryota > Metazoa > Arthropoda > Insecta > Lepidoptera > Hesperiidae > Epargyreus > Epargyreus clarus. The sequence continues at coordinate 15,442,577 of NW_027332212.1, forward strand.
CTTCCTGGACATAAACCAGGACCCTGTCATCAAATAGTGGTAATAAAGGTGGTCCCGGTCAGTCCCTTAATAACCAAATAGGATAACGTGCCACTTAGTGACGTCAGCTAATGTGCTGATAGGCGGAGCTCTTCTACAATACTACTAATGGTTTCTACAGATGTGCATCACTACACACCTTTAAACTTGATAACACCTGTTTACTAATACAACTGAAGTCTCCACTAATTGCCTCCACACCTCATTTACGTACTTTGAGTAAGAGCGTTTGTTTCGTACATTCGATATACCCATTTTAGGGTTCCGTAGGCAAATGGCAGAAATCAGTAGTCTTATAATTTATCCATTGCGATTGTCTATCCATTTTTTTTGTTTTTAGAACTAATTTAAAAATTAGATGTTGAGTAGTATAACATGGTGGCATAGATTAGTAAAGATTACTCACTCCTAACTAGAAAATGTACCCAGTTTTGAGAATTGAAATACTTGCGTAAAAAAGTTTTGCCACGTCTCCGTGCTAAAATATCCCTAAATTATTTGAAATAATCATTTATTTATTATGTAAATTCATGTAAATTATATTAGTTATTTATTCGTAAATTTTCTCTAAAAATGTTTTTATTTGTCAAGAATTCAAAAAAAGAACTTACGATAATAAGCCATTTGTGGCTTCATTCAATTTCAAGGCGGCGAAGTATCTTTACTAATCTATGCATGGTGGTATCACTATTATGAACAACATAATGGTGATACCATGTTATACTACTTCTGTTTAAATAAAACATCAAATAAAAATTTCAAGTGTTTACTTATTACGGTTCAGGAGATGGAGCCTTGTGACAGACGGCCAGATGGGCTGATAGCGGAGGCGTAGTAATAGGAGTCCGTGTTCCCATTTGCGTACGGAACCCTAAAAATCATTGGCATATATACGTATATGCCAATGCCAACACTCTATAGTAGTATGTAGGTAGTCCTTAAATGTTACAGATCATCTTTGTACTCGTACATCAAGCTAATGTGTGTACATCGCGATTACTCTCTGTTTCCTAAAGACCCAGCATGACTCATTGTTAGCCAACAGACCACCGGCGCTCAGGTTGCTAGGATTACGTGGAGATTTCTAAACCGAAAATCTTTTAGGTGTTGCTGACCTACATTTTAAGGTTAGCGTACTCATCACTGAATACATGTAATGATGTAGGTATATAAAACGGAGTTTAGTAATGTTGTTGCAAATTAATAAACAATAGGCCCTAATTTGATTCGTTTATTACAAGTCATTACGACGTTGAAGTTTTGGGCTTTGGCTCTACCTGATCTACCTATGTATAAAAAACCTAAATAATTGATGTGAACCAAGACAGAAACCGTTGTACTTAAACTGACGAATACACAACAAATAACTGGAAGCTGTTAATTTGCGAAAAGTTCATGCGGTAAATTCATGACGAATTTACAAAGTAACACAAATTGTTTGTATATTTACTTTATTCTACAACGTAAACATTAAAAAGGCAAGGGAACGTTTTCCTGCTATTTAAAGTGTTATTTTTATGAAAATCAGTGTTATCAGTATTAAAAAATATTAAAATATTGAAGAGCGATTGTTACCAGTAGGTACACGTATGAGAGTTCTTTCATAAATACACTCTACTGTTACCACCGGCTTTACCAATTTAAATTTTATTTTAAACAACAACATATTTTTGAAAATTTCGAAATGTGATTTTTTAAGATAAACGCATTTAGTAAGAAGAAGATACAAAGAGAAAATATAACAATAACGGGGTCATTTTTAATCATAGACAGACACTTTAATTATATTCAATTTGAAGATGTAGATTACGCAACGATAAGGAATTCCAAATAAAAGGAGAACAAAGAATTCGTTATACGAACCCGTGGATAAATTCAACAGAAAATGATTCATAGGATAAAAATTCTCCTGTTATATTTCGTGCTAAAAAGAAAGATAAGAGTCGCGTCGAATTATTATTTAACTGATTACCTGTTCTTTTAACATTTTTTGTGTAAATAAGGAATACAAATAATAATATATTACTTAATATTAGTGATATGAATGATATTATACATGGGTAACATTTTTATTCGTGTCGTCTGTATTAGAGCATGTAAACATGATTTAAAGAACATTTATAAATAAAATCAACGAATATGTGTCGTAATACGAAGATAAATAAAGCTTTATGAAATATTATTTCCAAGGATAAATATAGATTAACAAAATTATGCAGATATGTATGGAAAATCGACGAACAAAAACTAATCGATTCAATAATTTTAGGTGATTAATCTGGTTTAAATTTTGTAATGTTATTAAGTCATAGGTTTTCCCATTAACCTGCTTAAATCGACTTAATATTATGTCAATTTGGAGCCCATTAATGAATACAATTAGCAATCAAAGATCTGTACCCTTAGTATGAGTTTTTACAAAACAGACTGTTTTGGTTTTTGTTTACGTACTTGCCCATACAATTCCAATCAGCGCTCCTAGCGGATTATATCAGAACTGATTGGAAATATATGGGAAATACGTAACCAAAAACAAAACAGTCATTTTTGTAAAAACGTAAAAACTTGTACTAAGGGTACTGATATGAGGTTGAATACCAAACAAACGATAACCACAAAACGTAAAAAGTCATGCGATCGTGTACATCACGATCGCATTTATTTTTATTGAAACGAAAGCTGCGTTTTGCGTCCGTCGTCTGCGCACGCGAGCCGCCCACTTTCGCAGCCCTTGAACTCGCAACTTTGTGATGACTGTGCTCATAGATTAGACATGGTTTCATGCCTACTATCTGACTACATATGTTAATAATCAACCTATTCAATGTTTATCAACCAATGATCGAAATTTGACAATGTCTAGTATGAAATTGTTAAATGTCGGTCTTTGGTAGTCAAAACATTTAATACATTTTTTTATTAACAACAAACAACAGATAAACAGACTATAAATAAACTCATATTTATATAGACAAATTAAAAACATGAGAATGGTACTTATATACGTAGAAGATATAATAAATGTTGAGCATTAAGTTTCTTTACATATCTTAATGGAAAGTAAAAAAAAAATTGATGTTTACCGACGTTGATAAAATAATTATATATTTTATTGTTACTGTAATTGGTTACACTTCAATTATTGGAAATATACATAAAAAAGAAATCGCTTTCCAAATTTGGACTGATCAATAAAGTTAAGCTATTCCACGTAACTGTCAACGTTATGATATCAAAAGCTGATTTCACGAAACGGTAGTTCCAGCGCAGCTGCAGATTGTATCAGGACAATAAGTCATTTAGCGGCGATGCCGTTTCTGATGGAATTTTACAACTTTCAATTACATTATCAAGACATTATTAGTACTTATTTAGGTTTTTAGAGCATGTTTCTCAAGTATGATAGCGCCTCATTAACATTTTTAATTTTACAATACTGATGTTATTTTAGTTATTGTATCATTTACATGTGTAAAATTTTGATTACACTGATTTTAGCTGACTGCGGTGTTTATTGTTTTTTCTTACGTATGTTCGTACGTATATGTATGTTATGTATACGTATGTGTATGTCTCATTCTTTGGCACACTCTCTACTCTCTAGCCCAAACGGCTTGATGGATTTTAACAGTTGAGGAGTCTTTGGAGTCGTCTAAATTGTAGGAGCGAAATAGGCACATTACTTATGTTTACAGTTAATTATTACTTAGATTTACTATATTTTATAATAATTAATGTATCTAGTGGAGCCGTGAGAAATATGAAACAACTTGAATTGTGAGATAGGATCAGAGTGTCCAGTCTATTATTATCTGTTTAATCTATGTGAACGAGACTTGTGGTCACGGCGTTATGTAATAATTATGCACCGATATGATTGTCATTGTTTCATCATTGAGCTGTGACTGTAGGGTAACCACGTTTCATTTACCAAAATGTAGGTCAAACTCTGTTTCGGAAGGACCTACGTTTCTAATACGAATAAAACTCAATAAATACACTCCTTATTGAAAGTTTTAAACGGGGAGTCTATAAATATTAAAAAAAAATGGAAACGGTTTTTAACGTTTTAAATGAAATTTACTTAATGCTTGGTTATCACTGCCGTCTATGGTCATCAGTATCAAGTCCAAAAAGAACTAGAGCCCTATCTAAAATATGTTGCTTGCTTGTTACGCCAGTAAATTGTATTGTTTTCAAAAAAGTTAGTACTACGTCAATAGTAAACTCTGTAGATAATTAAACATTTCTCTCATATTTGGAACTTAAAAATATCAGTACAAAATTTTAAGCATTGCTAGAATTTTTAAGCTATTCCTCGAAATACGGTACGCTTTGTCTCCTTAGTTCTAAGGCTAGTTGCACACGCGGCGGCCGACACGCGCCATCGCGCCTCGCTGGACACGGAAGGTTACCGAGATCCAATATGACTAATCAATGATACTATAATTAATTACATACAATCTATTTTTATTACTGTCGATTGACCCGTAATAATCGTAAATCATTTTTATTTGGTTTTAACGCTTAGGTTTTATTTTTAACAGAGTATCTACTTAAGATCTGGGCAGATCAAAACTCAAATTTAAAAAAGCTTAGACTGTTAATAAATAAATAAATTATTAACCCTCTTGCTCATAATACTATTGTTAAAAGTTTAAGAACTTTGTGATCTTGAATCTTTAAGATTGTTAGGTTCAGTTGTTGGTTAACAGAAATTTAAAAGTTAACAGAAAATTAAAATCGGTCGATCTATATCAACTATTAAAAAGCCCAAGAAATGTCATCCAAACCTGAGTAGAACAGTTTAAAAAGCCAATCATTAGGTATTTATCCAAGTAAGTCGCGTAACCCGCTTTTCCACAACCGCATTAGACACTTAGCGCCTTACACATCAATCATCGAGGACACGGCATAAAAGGGAAAATCAGGGTGAATTCCACCTGCTTTCACTGCTCGGATGGCGGAGATGCCATCGCTATTCCACGCGTGTCCACGTTGATATTCAGGCTGCGTGCGATTCATTCAGCTGACGGAAAGTGAGTGGTGACGGATACGGGAACATCATTTGCGAATCAGGTGACGTTGTGACCGCACTACGACTAGTGAGATGGGCACTTCATTGATTCTCTAATCTTTTTGCTTATATGCGAACAAAGTTCTCAGAGGTGTGCAAAGTCTACCAATTACACTCTGCCAGCACAGTGGTATAGCCAAAGTTACGTGTCTGTGCATATACCTCTATCTGAGACGAGAATAAGGAGACCCGTGCCCAGCAGTGAGAAAAATTGTAATAGATTTAGGACGACGGCGATATGCGAAATGCGAATGAATATTAAAATTAATTTCAAAAAGCTTTCTTAAAATCTTGTCCAGTAGACAGGATTCTCCGAATTCCTTCTATAGTCCGTTTTATCGTATTATGTTTGATGTTAAAATTTTGTACCATAAGTGGACTTGGCCAGTAAAAATGTTTTTTCCTGTACGATCCGGATTTATGTAGGCAGCGGGGCAACTGCGGACATTGATAGGCGAGCTGGCTTACGTAACAATGTAGCAAAACAGTTTAGTCAGATTAGTTTCATGAGATAAATCACTGAATCCTAAGTCGCACTTGTGGATTACGTCAACATCAGATTACCAGATTATGTGACACAATCCCACGAGGACACTAAATAAATAAATAAGGCTGCTCCTGACACACCAGTTAAATCCTAGAATACCGGTTTTGCATTTTAAAACAACAACAATGTAAATTACAATAACAGGTTTAGCAACATTTTAAAAGTTCACTCAAGTTGAAAACCCAACAAAATTAAAAGTCTAATCAAGTCAGCTCAAACAATAAGATAACAAAAACTAAATGAATGAAGCGGTGATCATTTGTATTGATCTATCTTGCAGAGCGTTCCGATCGAAGAAAGTATTATAGAATTAAAGAATTATGTTGTGACGGCTGAGTCATTAGTCATTCGAAACTCTTCAAGTAAAAACTTAGGCGAGTCTATGGAGCTGAGTCACCGCCCACCAGCTCACTGCCGTCTGATCGATTGTTCGCTAATTCGCAGCGACGCTGATAAATTGGCACTCTTATGTTTTGGTTATCGCTAAACTGGCAGCACAAGGCATCAACGGCGCGCAACTCAACGAGCATATTTATACATTTTTACAATAACCCATTTAGCGAATCTAAATATCGTGTCCAATCGTCTAGCGCAGTTCCAGGCTATTTTTTTTGGCGATGTTATATTCCTTTTATACAAGTTATTCGATGTTATTTGTTCATTATATAAAACGCTTGGCTAGAAATTTAATTTATAAGCTGGTAAAGCTGATTGTTATTTATGGTCAAGATGTCCAAATTAATATTTATTATGTTAATTTAATATAGTCCACGAAAGAGTTATGATATTGCTGCGCCAATAAAAATGATCATAGATCAATAATTAACATAACAAAATGATGCGATTCTGAGGCTGAGTAAATGACAAACTATAATAGCAACACATTTTGAGTGGCAGATATTTCTATACTCACCGTGGGCCAATTATGAACAGATCATCGATTTGTTCTTGTTCTAGCAATTATAAACTTAGACCAGAATATCAAGTGGATTACGTGGGATTTAAAATAAAAATCAATAGTCACTCTTCCGAGAATAACAAACACACATTTAAATACATTATGCTTAAGAGCAATTATCTAGAGGACTTCCGGTAGATCACGACATTGCGTCATTGAGGAGTATGGAAACCTTTAAATGTCATGTCATGTCATTTGCTGAGCTTTTAATTGGAATATATTGTGTAATAGAGATATTTACTTTAAAACTGCAACAGGAAACTAAAAAGACAGGTGCCGAGGAAACGTTTATTTTTGTTTAGGTCACCTTGTCCCTTTGTCAGGCAGACTGTTATCCATATTTGCAATTTGAATTTTGCTTATGTAATGCATAATCCCAAAATGCGCATCACCTGACGTCATTTTGGGATTATGAAATTACCTTAAAATTAATGTAGATTAATTAATTAAATTAATCGGGGTTATGAAATTAATCATCAATATAAATTACCAACGAATAAAGTTACTTTTCAAAACGTCTTTAACGATGCATAGCTCACATGACCAGCTAGACCAGAAACGTTGAATTTCCCCGAAACTATAATGACAACCTGTCAAAGTGCAGACCAGTGGCCGACGAATATGACACATGATTACAAAACCGAGGCGCGTCCACCACTTGCGGCTCGTTATTGTGCTACCGTGACTGTTACACTTGAAATACTAATGAGCTCGTGTTTATGATGAATAGTCACTCAGAAATATGTCAAAAATGTTGCTTCTTTTTAATAATGTTCACTAAAAAAGTTGTTAACATAGTAATTACGCGTCAAATTAAAAATAATTGGTTTAGCTTAACAACTTCATATCACAGTATCTTTAATAGAAATACATAATCATAGTTCTCGCTTTAGAGACGCGATTGAATCAAACGATAAATACTCTCAGATATCGTTTTCGCGACATTTATTCTCATGAAAGCAACCCTCCACTGCGGCAACGATTTATTCATCCTATTCGCAGCTTTCTAATGCTCCATAACAGGCTATTATTGATAAAATAACCTTCCATCTCGGATACAATATTTCCCGTCTATTTATAGCCATGGAAGCGGTAATGCGAATATTTTAAGTGCATAATATCGGTTCCTCGGGCGCGGAGCTCGCCGCTCCTCTGCGGTGCCCGTGCGAAGCTGCCACTAAACTGGTTTGCGGACGACCCAGCCAGGTTTTGTCTTATATCTTAATACGACCAACGTTGGTCGAATGCGCCAGGAGTTGGGCCAACAACCCCAAGTTCAAGCCCAATAAACGTATTAAGTGGTTAAAGGAGATATTTATATTTAAGAAGACCAAAAGGAATTGCCATTTCAAGTTGTCGATGGACATGACTTTCTAACAGGTACATGATATCATTAAAACACGTTACTTAGTGTCACGGAAATGGTATTTGATGTATCTACCAAATATCTAATACCATAAAGCAATGAAGATTAAGTACAACATTAATTTCTCTTACCGGAGCTATTAAATTAATGACAAAAAATAAATTGGAATTCGTTTTAATCGTTGCAGACAAGGATCTGCCTCAATACGAGCTAATATAAGCACCGTTTCAAAATTTTAATGCGTGCAAAATTAAGCGTATAAAATTAGTTTTCTTGGGACAACAACAACATCGCATCTGTTATTGAGTTTAGGCAAGACTGCTGTTTTATTTGGACATGTATCATGCCCATGTCCCGTTGCTGGTTAGGGTTCTTCTGTCAGAGTGAGGGTGACTTAGGACAGTTAGAAGATATTCCACCACGCACACAAGTGCGGATTATTACATTAACACACTTTTGAGAACGTTTCAAAAACAGTCAGGCTTGTGAAAGAAAATTTGTTTTTTAATACGCACATAACTCCAAAATTCTGTGTCTGAGAGAAACTTTGGATTCCGAGATTCGGACTTACTTATCTATCTATCTGTTTATCTATTATATAAATAAAACAGGCATGCAAACGACACGTTACATAACAATATTTGGACAAAACAAAAATAGTCCTTTATGTTTTGTTAATCCTCGATCAAGTTGAACCGGTAGTGAAGACTGAGGACGCGCCGCGACCAACGTTTGCATAATCTGTCTGGCTATCGTTATGGCTACAGTGTAGCTACAGCCTTTATGGGCGATAGCGACTCTCTGACCCACCTTATCTTTGTACACGATCGAAATATCTTTATTTGAGATCGGCCGGCTGCTGCAGATTTCATATTAGACTTCTAGTTGAAAATGAACTTAAAAATTATTAGGATATCAAACGTGAATTGTTAAATTAAGTAATTAGTTAAATGACTAACTAATAACAACAGGAATAAGGCAGAAGACATTTGGTTGGTTTTGCAAATTTTTATATTACAAAATTACTTAATAAAAGTTCAGTTGTGATCCACTTATTCGTTTAATGGGCATAAATAAGTACGGTTTAGGACATTATTTCTCATACGAATACAAATTACAAATTATGTAGGTACGGTACAGACTGTATTATAAAAATCACAGCTCAATATATCACGACATAAATCAACTATTTTATTAAGTAAGTAATATTCGTTCCCCTAGCTACACATAAAATGTAATATTGGTCATATATTGACGAGTATTTTTGTATTTTAGGATTTTTACAACCCACCTATACAAATATTGGAACTGGCGCTGTGCAATTTCCACAGCCAATACAAAAAGCAAATAAACCGAGAGCTCTCGAGCCGCCATATTTGGCGAGGATGTCTTTGAAGCCACATAAGTCAATTTTTTTGTTTGCCCAAACACGCAAGTCGTTAAACAACTTTGGTTTTCAAAGTTTTTGACAATGTTTATCTGTTTGATTTATAATTATTGTTTTTGCTAAGAGACAGGAAAGCTGTGTTCTTATCTCGCTTGAATGTATTCTGTCATTAATCTTGTTTAGGAAGTGTAATATATTGTAAGATAAAGAAGTAGCAAAAAGTGTAATATTGTTCATTGAATATCAATGGTTGTCTAGCCTCAAGTAATTTATGACCATCAAATTTATAACAGTGATAATGGCTCTGCAATATGGCTTTTATTCAAGATTGGTCACATAAACATTATTATTCTTATCATACAGATCCTTTAGGAGTCCTGTTGGCTTTAAAATGACACAGTTGTCGCAATCAAACATTTTAGGCCTTCAATATATTAGCGATAGCCCGAGCCGATGACTGTCGCTGATTTCGTTAGCAACAGCTAGCGACAGTCGGCGTTGGTCAGCCCGGGCAATCGCTCGTGTATTACCTTACTGTCGCTCGTATGTCACCTGCCTTAGCGTGTAAGCACAGTACTTAACGTGGGCTGAGCAGTGTTTAACCAGCAAACCCATTACAAAAGTGTGAAACATGACACGTTAGTAATATTACAAGTAAACTCGGATTGTCTGCTGTGACAGACGTAGCCCGGTGTTCTGACGCTACCGAATCTATGCCCATGTTAACATGCTATGCTAATAAGAACACCGGTACTTTTTTTTTTGGTTCGCAAAATACACGTTACTTTTGGATTAACTACTGTGTGATATTAGTTTAAAATATGTAGAATAAATGTATTATATTCAAATGTATGAATAATATAAAACACATACTAAGTTGCCGTGGTTGTTTGATAGGCAACCAAGCAAAACCTCTTTATGAATAAAAAAACTAATTAATTAAAATTAAAAAGTAATTAGTAGAAATTTCGTAGGTATGTCCACGGAACAGTTTCTGTTCCATGGGTATGTCTACTTATATCACAGAACTTTACAAAACAAATACAGGTATGGGGCTAATATAGATACTTGATAATTTAAAAATCTTTATATTAATGTCTTTTGTCTTCGACGAACGCGAAACCAATACATGGATATTACATATTTACAATGCCACCCCGCAGTTCTCAAAACAATGAACGTGAAGAAAGGAAAATAATTACATGAATCCAAAACTAGACGTGTTTATGACGTTAAGTGGTCATCAATCATTGTAACCCAAGGTTACTTGTGTTTTGGAAATGCACGAGCATTATTATGTAGCGAACTTAAACGCATATGTGTGTAAAATAAAACTTCTCTAAATTGTGTGAAGTCTCCCAATTTGTACATGGCCAGCGAGGTCCTCAAGGCCTAAACATCTCTGGAAAGGAGACACATGCCCAGCAGTGGGACAGTAGTGGATTGACGATGACAACGACAAATATAATTAGAGCTTGTATTTTAGTTCCAATTAAATTTAAAACTCTTAATAACGTATATAAAAGTATAAACAAGAATTTAATTAATTATATGACAATGTAAATGAGAACCATGGCGTTACATTTGTAATAAGATTGAAGATAAGCACACAATCTCGGATGTACGTAGAGTACAAAGTAGTTGTAGCCTTATTATAAGTAAATGAAAAATCAGACAAGCTTGCAACGATTCCGTTGTTAAGCACCATTATGGACACTGTAACTTGTAACCGAACTGAAAATTGGGAAGAGCTCTACTAGAGGTCGATTCCTCCATAGGACTAATGCTAATACCTTATGTTTACAGTTTGCAGGAGCAGAAAGATGTGTACACAGTAAGTGCCGCTAAAATTGAACCCCGGAGAGCTCTACGGTAGTAGAGACGGTTATGGTAGCATAGTAAGATTAGTAAGTAAATACTCTGCATATTAATTTGTAAACTTTTATAAAACAAAAAGTCAAAATCAAATATAATCTTACAGAAATCTTAATCATCATCATTAACAACCCATTACCGTCCCACTGCTGGGCACGGGTCTCCTCTAAAAAAAAATCGGGGTGGAAAAATCAGGGGTTTGTCTGGGATTTTAACCTCGCAGCCCTCATTCGAGAGGCAGAGTTTCTTAACCATTAGGCTAAAACTGCTTTTATCTGGTGTGATAGTTTAGTGTAGAGTATCTACACATTAATTTGTAAGCTTCTATAAAACAAAAAGTCAAAGTCAAATATAATGTTACAGGAATCTTAATAATTACATTATTTAGAAAATATAGAAGCTAAGCAACAGGAGCCTTTGATTGTTCCCTACCCCGCCCTGAATTACAAAGAAAACAATCGTACATTAATTTTAGATATAATAAAAATCTTTCAAATATCTGCCTGTGGGAAAGCCTTTGCATGGCATATCGGGCTATTTACTTTATTCAATAAAAATATCATTATATAAAACGACGTGAAATTAAACACTTGTTATTTTCTATAGTGATGTTTAACATATACATGCATATATCCGTCGCTCTCTAGGTTCCCACCGGTTTCTCCGTGGCCAGATATTTCCAAATCTCCATGTTTATTCAACACGGGTTATTGGTGATTAGAATAACTAATACAATTGAATTTTATAGTGGAGAGATAATTATGCGTACACCTGTTGAATGGTCGATTTTTTGAAGTTTTAACTTTTTAGCTGATCGTTATAAATAATCTATGGTCTATCAATTTATTAATAAAATTCAGCTTTCACATGTAAACATGTCGGTTAAAATGAAAAAGAAGTAGATGGATTGAATTTAAACACGGAATTCTAATTTTGTTACAATGTTTTTTTTTTATCAAAATGTCAGACGGTCTCGCTAACTTTTGTATAAGGATGAAGAAGCAACGAGCTTGCAGTTGACCTGATAGTAAGTGGTCACTGCCACCTTTCACCTTCACTCCACATAGAACAGGAGTTCTACTTGAAGTCGATCTCGGATGCGTTGTCAGTCTAGAGAATGAAGACGGTCTCATAACTAAGCTCTAACGTCTATTTGAAAAACATGAAATAAGATAAACATTACTGCAATTGAAATATTAAGATAGATCTAGCTCCTTATGAAGAGTTATATTGAAATAGAAGTGGTGTGGTACGAACGTTAAAATCACATAATAATTGTGGTAGATGCAGTTCTGCAGTGCGTCGCAATAAGCAAGCAGTCATAACAGGTATTGTCACGAGTGCTGCGCCTGTACAGTGAACGAAAACATATGATACACGCGCAGACCTTCACGCCTCGCGCCCAGCTGAGCTACCGGCGGCTACCAGCCCAGGACGACGTACTCATTCCATTTATGCTTGTACTGAAATTGACCTATTTATCTGTGATTTTATTATATAACTGCCATTTCCTAGGCGCCATTTATTTATTTGTACGATATACTGTCCAGCGAACCAATCTTGAACTGCTCATCTGATTCTGCGCTGTTTCTGATTTTTTCACATTACCGAACTGATATATCCGTAACGGATATTGGTAAAATATGCATGAGAACACTATAACTCTCCCATTTCTAATGCAAAAAATGTGCCTTTCCGAATTCTGATTCCAAATACAATAATTATATTATGAAACAATAACTTAAGCGTTACACGGTCATGAACAGATATTAGTAAGTTAATAGTAAAATGACATTAATTAATACAAAATATACTTTCTACTAACAGACAACAATTATTATTATAATATTTGATCAAGAAACGAAACTACGTCGTACATCTAAAACGAAGACGCAAATCGCGATTGTATCCGATCGTATGTGAAGATCAACATCTCTGAGATAACTGAATGTCAACAGCATTGTCGCCATTGTGCCCCACTGTACACAAACACTTGTTGAACACTCGATGATGTAGACTTATAGAGCAATCGAGACCAGATAGCTCTAATATCTATAACTATAAGAATTTGATAACCAAATTCAGAACACTCTTCTCTCTTCTATAATACTTGCAAATTGCCGCGAGGACTCCATAATTGGGTCTAAAGAAAATTAGACATAAACATTTCCTTTTACGCAAATCTGTTCAGCTGTTTTTGCGTCATTAAATAACAAAAAAAAACTTGTACATAAATAACAATAATAAGATTCTATTAACATACAGTTTTAAAAGTTTTTAATATAGTCTTCTTGTAGAAGACTTTATTAAAAAAAAATATTATTAGCTATTCGACACTAAAATGTGTTACTAACTTATTAAATTAAAATAATTATATAATATTTAAATGCTTTCTGAATATAACATATCAATGTATTAATCTTGCGTATCTAATAAATATACTTCTTTGTTTGATACGGTGGAGTTGAACGAACGAATATGAATTATATTTTGGCCATGCTCACCCACACTCATTATGGATGCAAAGAATCAATTTAATAACTTTAAATGAATACTTTTTTACTGTCGGAAATGACTTTAGATAATGTTTTATTTTTCAAGTCTTAGCGAAAAGGTAGCGAGTGATTTAGTTTTTGTAACGTTTTGTAACCTTTGACAGAAACTAAAATATTAATAAGAGTCCGCACGTTTTTAGTAGGAAACGAACATGCAGTCCATCTGATGTCATCTAAGTAGTCACTACCCTCGCCCAGGGACTGAAACGCAGGAAATAATACGATAGAAAAAAGTGTGGATACATTCCTGGTCAAACGGTACTTTATAGATACCAAATAACAATGCTAAATATAAATGTCATTGTTACCATTCTATAAATATAAATATTAAGTTATCAGATAATTATAAGCGGAAAATATGCACTTAGTATGATTTGGCAATACTTATTTGTCAGCAACCGCAAGTTGTGCCTGTAATTTCTCGCAAATACATTACTCACGAAGCATCCATAAATACGTCGTCTCGAAATTATTTATTTTCGCAAATGACATCACGTTGAACCAATAACTTCGGATCGGAAGGCTGCCGTAGGAGGAGGTTACGTCAGCTGTTATTGTTGAGGCGAGACACCCTGACATGCAGACCCACGTTATTTTCTCGCGAAACAATTGCAAATTCAATTTTTATAATGCACAACGATCGCCATTTCTTTGCTTATTTAATGTTTAAATGATTTGTTAATTTATTTGATTTATACATAATGTAATAGTGTAATCGTAATAATAAATCAAAACAAAGAAGATATAATAATAGAGAAAATTATTTTAGTTTTAATGAATCTTGCATTTTTGCAATATCAAACTAATGTCTATCTTGTATCATATCGAAAAATATTTATTGACGTTTCAAATACCCACAATGTTAATTCACGATAAAGACATTAGTCGCCGTGATATAAAGCGCATTGAACCAATTAAACTTTGACGCGCACACGAAATATCACACATAGATCAGACAAGCAGAGAGCACAGTTAGCATGCACCAGCACAGCACAATACTCACAGGCGGCGCCGGGGCCCACTGCCGCAGGAGTGAGGACCCGGCCCGTGGCCCGTGGGCGGCGCGGGGGCTGCTAGATGAAACAATCAGCCGCCCACGCGATCCTCGCCACCTCACATGTACTCCTCAATTTTATTTACTTTTTATTATCCTTCCAAAAGTGGATAGATTGGGAAATTGGTGGAAATTGTCTATCAACTAAGATTAGCGGACTATGTCATATCTGGTGGAGCTAACTGTTGCTATCCTGATGACAAATTTATATGAGACATAAGAACATTCAAAAAGCGAGGACTAGTAAGGCACAAAAAGTGCGCAAATAAACACCCATTAGTTATTTGTCAACTACTAATCTCTCATTGATTTGCTGACTTAAAAGACAACGGACGAGATGAAGACACAACGACAATTAATCAACAAACAAAGCAATCAAACAAAACTATACAAACAATAGTGTCATTGAAGGAGGAATGAGCAAGTCTCAGTTTAGCAAATCAATATATTTAAAGTAATTTAATTTACTGATCAGGAAAGAAGCCATTCAGATTATTATACAACACATTCCTATGAAGCTGTTCCAGGGTCATATTTGACAATTACAATTTAAAACAGCTGTCTGTTGGTCTGGCTACTGATCACCGTGTCCGATGGAGGTGGTGATAAATCACGCTAGCCCATTCCGTGCTGGCCGACTTTACGCCGGTGGCCGGAACCAGAACAGCTGCTGATCATGTGACGAACATAGAACTAATTAAATGTTCGGGTATATTACTGAAAATTCTGAAGTTCAATTAAATTTACTACTCATAATACCACTCATAATATTTGTAGACGGAAAATATATTTAACACTTATATGGAAAAGTTAGGTCATTTTTTAGATGTCATACAGATTCTTTATAACAAAACTACTTTACCTTATGTTACAAAGCCACAAAAGAAAAAAACACGCATAAAATACATCACTGAATTTGAACCTGAAGTTTATTACTTGTTATTATTAGTGGTGACAGCCCTAGAGTTGTGAGTTGTGAGCGGTTTGTTTATCTGCATGGAAGTTTAAGGACACTAACAAGTTAATAATTTTATTGCAATATTGAGCTATAAAACTCGCATTAGCAAGTAAATCTATGTTCTAAGACCTTGGCAGTAGCGTCACCACCGGATTTGTAAACTGCGCGATAGTGCATCTAAAGGTGCGTACACATACTGCGAGCTTGCGATTTCTTATAATACAACCAGGAAAATATAAACATATTTTATTTAAAAAGGTGAAATATGTAATAAACGTACAATTGATTGAGGAAAAAGTCGCACAAATCCTATAGGTATATTTATTTTTGCCTAATAACAGCAGTGTTAAGCGCTGCTGTATTCTGGTTTGAAAGGTATGGTAAGGATGACATACTTTTCCGAGGCGATCTAGCTAATTCCTTAGAGGTATCGGTATCTGTGGCCAACGTCAGGTAGGAATATGTACCTATGTTGTACATGACAGGGATAAAGATCCCGGAGTAATCTACGTAGCGTTAAAGGCGGTCACCAGGGAGGTCTTAATGGGTAGAACATACCTTGGTAGCCTTCCATAATCAAAGAAACAATAAAGTAAAGTTTTTACTTGTTTCTAGTAAAGCTTTTTCTACTCGGTTAGTTCGTGGCTTGTACTCTACTTTACTGTTTTAGCGAGTGCGTGGGCGTGGGCAGTTGTCGCCATTACGGTGTCATTGGGTTATGATGACAGATAGCGATTGTTACTGATGCTGCTTGCATCGCGATCACTGATTAGATAGATGTAATGAACGGGATACGTTGTTTTATGGCGCAGTTCGCAGTTTAGATATCCTTGCTTGTATATTATTGCTATTATTGATATGAGGATATCAAGGTGTTCCAACTAAGTTTGTTCCTGAACATGGACTTTTAGGTTATGGTCCGTCCATTAAGGTTCTCTTAAATACTAAAAAAATAATACAATGCGCGCGGCGTTAATCTGTCTTGGACTCAATTTGAAATGTCAATTTGGCTGGCTTTACCTGAATAAGATACACACAAACGTGTCAAACTTGATTTTGAAATAAATAAAAGAACTAACTACTTTTTTGGTAATACATGATAGAAAACATAATACTTAAGTGCCTGTATAGTAAAGAAAAGTAGCAATTATTTAAAAATAATAAAAAACTGAGCGACAAAAATAATTTCAGTCAAAAAAGTCTGATCGAACTCAAAAATAGATCGAAAACACTGTACCGTACCTACCGTAGAACCTACCTATCACATTCATACACATATCCATAATTATGTATTGGCATACATTCAGGCATACGTAATTGGGCATTGCCACTCCCGTTATCTGCCTATTAATATAATATGGACACGATTAGTTCCCCGAAGGTACGTGCTAGCCCGCTGTTTGCTGCTCCAAATAACATTCTTGGGAGCCACTAATCTATCAGGAAATTCGTAATGTTGTTTTGACTGTACTTAAGTACGGTTTGATATGACATAAAGGTTTTCAATTAGTCATTATGATCTAATGAATAAAACTTATTGAGTGTAATACATTAGTGTGTTAAGTGTAAATATGTAATGTTATTTTAAAGAGGTAATTTCAATGTATTTAACATTGAAATTACATTGTAACACTGTGTCTTAAAGAAGTGTTATGTAATAGAACTTCATGGTTGACAATATGTAAAATTGACACTTTTTTAATATTTTTTCGTCTTATGATTAATTACAAATTAGAAAATAGCTGAATTGATTTTGATGAAACTCTCATACAATTATAGAAAAGTTTGTATGTAATAAAATAGGCCACATACACCAAATGTAGTGGGCATTTGCGTTAATATTTAAAAATATTGTTACTGAATTCAACACGCGAGGTTCCGCAGGTTTACGGGGGTGCACGTAATTTACCAAAACGTGACTTTATGCTCACTATGAAATCACTGTGACTAATGAATATTTATAAGAATGAAATCAAATTGATCCTAACATTGACTGATCGTGAATGTACGTACAATCAGGTGAGAAATATTAATAAAAATGTTTATGTAATAGTTGTTGTTATAAGTGACTAAGGGAGGTAACACGAGCGACAGTCCGCCCCGAACGTCGTCGACTGTCGCCGCCTGTCGTTGGTGACGAGTGACGACAATACCTCAGGCGATTGATAGCGGTTGATATCGCTGTCATTGGTGACTGCTCCCGACTGTCGGCGGGAATCAATTCGAAATGAAGAGTTTGTACCTACTCATAGTTAACTATCATTTCATTTCATCACATTTCATTGTTGAAAGTTGAAACTCTCATCGTGTAGGATGTCGTATGATCGATATTAACGCTTATTCTTTTTATTCGCCACTAAAGCTACCAAAACTTATACCGGCAATCTATGTCACCACACCTAAAGACAAATACAAAAATTCCCAATTCCAAAATATACAAATTCATATACAAATATTATGAGAAGGTTCCATGAGATCGCCTGGAGATACTCCGCAAGTATGAGTATTAACAGATTTAATTGGATATGTGATATATCGATTGCCAAATCCTTCGGCTGACCACAGACAAGCCACATTCCCACCAGTCTCCTTTTGACACGACGGTACTGCGATACCTTCCAATAACCGATCTCTGATAACATGAAACTGTAAATGAGCTGCTTGTGTTTTAAACTATTTTTAACGTGATCAAAATACTTATACTTTAAACACACTTATTTATAAGCTACGACATGGGCTTACAAAGGTACTTATACAAAATTCCTTGATATTTTCAATTTTCATAAATTGTTTGCATTGCCTAGTAATTAATAGAATATAAAAACTCGACTACTTAAAAATAATTAACTAAATAAAATTAGAAGTTCTATGTCCCTCTCACAAATTAGACGAATCAAACCATACCTCATATGTAAAAATTCGTTATGCCATTTCGGCTGTATTGCATGCCAGAATATGTGACATACTAGTACCTAAAAACGCAAAACATACCTTCGTAAAAAATTAGGTAAAAATAGCTGATTAATTTTCCTTATTGATACCCTGATGTGACTATATACTATACTGACATTTCAATACCGAATATCTTCCATTGTGTAAACTGACATTTAAAATCTGAGAAATACCGAAACATTAAGATTGTTTTTCCTCATACTCTAATATTTGTACCTAAGTTTGCACTATCAATAGTGTATTACAACTATAATCAATTTGTGGTCACTTCGCGCAGCCAGAAGATCACAGTTTCCAACTTGTTAGGCTAATTAAGCAATATGTTGTCGCCCATGCCGCTTTCTAACTCTCACTATTATACAGAAAATCATAGAATTGTTTAAATAATAGGAGAGATAAAGCAACTTCGAAGATGTACTAATAAGAATCTATGATCCTTTCTTAGTGCTTGGCTGTGTGTGTTACCAATGTACCTACTCGTATGTATATAAGGAACGTGTGTAGAAAATTACATGGGTATTATTATTAATAATTGAATCTATTGTATTTTTATTGTCGTATTTTAATTTATGTTTAGTGTATTTAACATTACATCATTGCATGCCGATATTGGCCAAATGTGCAGAACATTGTCAAAATATAACATCTAGTGTACCATATTTGATGCAATAAATAAATAAATAAAATAAGATCGATATTTGATTTTTGGTAATCAAAATGTCGATTTTTGGTAATCAACATTTGGTTAGGTGGTATATTCATAACGATTTAGGATTTAACTGACAAAAATGTATGTTTATAGATAAATTCATAATTTAAAAGATAATTGTAACTTAGGATATAAAGATAATTTATATGGGGATTTGCGAGCAAAAAAAGCTATTACGTAAAAAATACCTAAGTGAAATTGGCAGTAAAATGCGAACCAATGGAGGCTTAGCGGACCCTGACCGCAGGGTCCGCGGTGTTCAGGCTAATTAACCACTGTGTTGTGTGGTCACAGTCACGGCCCTCCGCCACGCCGGCCCACTACTATGTTGTGGGAAACACTCATCAAGGGGCTCCGGTAAATAGCATTTAGAATTATTGTCATAAGAGAATTGTTGGTGATATGTTTATTACAACAAAAGACAAAAGGGAAGATATATAGTCCAACTTTTAAACCTGAAAGTCCTAGAGAAGTAACAAGTATATAGTAACGAGAGTCTTAAAGGTAACAAGTATATAGCCACTCCTGCCTGAAGCTTATAATAATAAGGTTACTTAATAAAGGACGTAAATAAGCAATACCCAAAAATGAATAGAAATGAGTATTTAATTTTTGCAATGTATTTGACATACTTTATATGAATTAATGTCATCGCCCTTAATGATCCAGAGTCGTTAAAAAATTAAGATTCATTTTGTTAACCGTCTGCCTTTGCGTACTGTGACCAATTTTAAGTTCTAGACAATCAATTGATACCTCAACGTTTTGTTTCGTATTCAAATTTTCAAGAAAAACGTCCCACTAAGGCAAAGAAGAAACAAAAAATAGTTTATTTCTAAGTCAATGTGTAATAGCAAAGGTTTACTTGGCACTTAGTCATGGCATCTCTATCATAAGCGCCCACTTAACACAGTGACAGACGGTGCGGCAGTGGCAATGTGTGCTGTAAGGCCGCACACTTCACACACACCCACTGTGATTACGCATCAGTGTTAGTCTATTTCGTGCTATTCCTATAAGGTCATTCGAAATGATATGCCTATATTCTTTGAGTTTTAAAAGTAGCATTCAAGTATACAGTCCCAGGTGAACATGGCATGTCGCGACTGCCGTCCATGGATATCGAGTCCTACCTGAAGTCAACCATGAGCTGATTAAGTTGGAACGTCTGGAATAAGCCTGAGCTCTTAACCCTCTTAACTTAACCCATTTAAAATTATAAAATAAAGAGGTCTTATATTATGAATGATGAGCCCATATTTTAGATTAAACGTGAAATATTACCAAGTATGTCATCAATCGTGACTAGTTCTTACCGCAGAAACGTAATGCGAATCATTCGGTTAGCCTTTGCATTCACAAGACAAGTATCGTCACTGTTTAGAACCTATTTGTTTGTTTCGGCGTAAACCTTGAATTAGAGTTATTATTCATAACAGCATATTGATAAGGTACGGTGGTACTAACATGTGTCATTATTGTAAAAACTAAATATTTTTGAGGCAATTTTCAATAGATAACGCACGCACGTAGCCGACTGCACGTATTTCAAAACTCAAAATGCGGAAGTGGTTGAGATAATTTTAATATCTAAAAAATTATATTGAAATATATAGTTTTTGATGAAGTAAAGTTCTTTATACATACATATAAACCAGCCAACCAAACGGTTTTCGAAGGCGTACGACGAAGTATTATATTTCCATTTGGCGTTGATCGCAGATATCCACTGCAACACATCCACTGCAAGCTCATCATGTATCATCATCATAAAAGTACTCAAAAGGACTAGCGAAAATATAAGGAAAGAATTCGATACGATTCGATTATAAGTAAAGAATTCGATACATACTGTATTGCATCATTCTGCAATGAATAATTTTGAATTGGATAGCTTGTCTAGGATAGAGCATGGTAAACAATAATACCACAATACTGAACAACTGTTATTGTTTTGATTAGAGCTTGTTCTATATCACGTATATTATGTATTATCAATTATCAACAAGTGGTTAATATGACCACTTAGTGATTCTTGAGCACATCGCAATGATCTGAATAAAGTAATGCGCGCAGACCGTCGTCGCATACGTAATTTTAAATCATAAAAGGTAATAGTTGTCTAGTACAATATTCATTTTCTTGGTAAGCATTTTTTCTTATACTCAACATCTGAGCGATGACTGTCAATTGTTCATGTTAAAAAACTTTAGGACGCGTAAATTTAACTGTCAGCCTTATGGCCATACCACCTGTGTGCCCCCCCCCCTCTCCGCATACATCTAACTCCAGAAACACACCCTGAATAGGATCTATTTTATTTTAGTAACATAAGTAAATATGGTGTCATAGCGCAAAAAGAAATTAAAGAAAAACTGATGCTCATTTACTTTTTAAAGATGCGTTTAACAGTAATACATTGGTGTTGTTTAGGGAAGAACGCGGTAACAAAGGTATAGATTGTTAAATGTTTATTTATCAAGAAGAATCTATATTTATTATTAAACATTTACCGTAACCAATAAGAGTTAAACATACACGATAAAGCCGAGGCCGAGGTATCTCCAGATACAGCTAATTAATTGGAGACACGTAAACACGTACCGGCGACAAGACGCGGAATTATCGACACCGCATTTCCCCTCGTTTTATTGTGTTGTCAGGTGGAAATGTAGGCCGTGCCAAGGCTTACATGCTGGATGGTTCATATAGATGTGAATTTATATGACAATTTATTAAATAAATTCACTTATGAAGCGATCCATCGATACACCCACCAAGTTGTTAAGAATAGTGTTGGAGGTGCAACTTAAAAAATATTCTCTAACAGTGGAGTTAAAATTACCTTTCAAAAAACTTTAACAAATAATGTATTTAAATTAAATGTTGGTTAAGTAAATATGCAGATCTGAGTTCGGCGTTTTAGCACATATGCATAAGTCCTCTTGTAGATAGACGATTTAGTTAGAGTAACTCATCATTTATAGTACGACCAAAATTAACATAATAAGAGATTTTTAGATTGTGTCATGAAGTCGTCATCGTAATTGACATTATGGCACAATTGTCGTTATAGGTAAGATACTTTTTCTACCGACTAAATAATCAGTTTATAATTATCGACTGTAATAATATATAACTTTTCTTTTATCGCTAAATCACACAATTATTTACATAGTAAAGAGATCAACGAGAGATAGAACAAACCCTATGTAAGTATTTAGTGCTTTCATTAAAAATCTATAGAAGCTTTTTTAACTTATTCATCGGTTATTTAGAAAACGGATTTTAATTTCAGGATTTCAGTAGGCATAGGCTAATTAAGAAGTTTTGTGCTTTTATGATTTAAGATGGCATACACATTTGTAGCTATTTCCCAAGGAATTATTATAACACCTATTTCTGCCTTAAAACAGCAAAGGAAAGGCATTCGAACTTAGTCCTTAAACAAAGTATCTGTGACCGATCTTAGGTAAGACTCCAATTTTATAAGGGTTTGATGTTACCATGTGCAGTGGCGATTTTTATTTCATAAAAAAAATAGGAAAGAGCAATCGTATAAGAACAATTCGGGGGATTATGGCTACAAGTCCTTTTTTGCTACTAATGATAATTTTCGATATGTGAAAGGACACTTCACCAATGAAGCAGATATTTTTTAAGGTTGTGTTATTGAAATCAATTGTACGGCAGCATGGTTCGATCGATCCATTTCACATGTAGAAGTGAATACAGGTCCACCTGCTACTACATATGAAAAGAATCTTATTTAAGCAAGTCACCCATATCATGGATTCCAAGAGGTGCAAGGGAGATGAGAAAAACATTTGTGTGCATTTCTGGGAGCGCAGTCATAGATTACAGGCACTGACGTCCGCTAGTGGAATGCGCCCGGCTTTGTTCTCATTGTATGAAAACAACGGCGGGCGGCGGCTCGGGTGACACAAGTGTTTGCACACCTGCCCCTCGACTTCTTTCCACTTGGAATGTCGTACGTAATTTGGTGGTCTCATCTGATATTTGACAGCGATTAAGCGTGACGCTATCGTGTTGATTAATAATGTATTCGAGTATTGTTATATCGATATTTCTAAGCTGATTTTTAGCAACCGCACGGTAATTGTACATTGAAGAATTATAAGTCTACGCTTTGCATACCTTTGCTTCGGACGAGTTGCGTAGGTAACATATGAAACTCTTTTCTGTATCATCGATAAACTGAAGTCCATTACTTATAACAGATTTACCCATTTTTTGCCTAAACTTAGTAAACATTGCATAAACGGGCTAATTTGCACAGGATTTGACCTTGATTACAACAGATGCAGACCTTTTACTCAAGATTCAACTCTAAACCTCAGATCTACAATCAAGACTCAGATTTACAATAAACTTTATACATGCCGGTTGACAATCTCAATGAAGATACTAAAGTGTAATTAAGAAATCAAGCTCTTGACAAGGTGGCGTCATCGGTAAGGGCTGAACGTCCGGGCAATTAGTACATTGCTACAACAAACATTACTTTGTAAATTGCACAAACACCATAATGTTATACAAACAACATTAATTGCTTCTTTTAATGAACCAAGTATATCATCCAACAGTTATCTTATTTAATTATGCAAAGGAATGAACATAATTTTAAATTTTAATATTAGGCATTTTGAAACGGTTAAATTTGTAGTTTTGTAGATATAGTGCATAGTTTGACTAATTAAAGTAATTAATGAGATACGATGCGACTTGTGTTCTAAACTTTTTAGTTGTATTCTCCTCAAATTAAATATGTAAGTCGGTAAGTATAATATAGACTCAGGGCATAGTTAAAGATATTTTATAAAATGCAGAGTAACTGTACTTTATTACTATACATAAATTAAATTTACCTATGAAGTATGTTTCATCCGTATTCTCTTAATAATATGAGGCCTTATCAAAGTTCTCAATTAGATGATAAAAAAATGGATAATACCTATAATAATATATAATTAAGAAAAATCTTTAAAAAAAACCTGCTTAGATATCTAGTGTGAGTATATGCCTGTAGGTATTTTACCTACTGTGCACAGATGAAAAGGAGCGTTGTTATTGTTTTGGTTTGTTTTACAACTACCGGCATTTTAATATCGATCAGCTCTAAAATAAAACTGTCAACTGATATACCATTTAGATCATTATTTATATGTTTTAATTCTTATCGGATTAACTGCAACTTATACCGCAAATTCTTCAAATAAATTCAAAATTGAGTGATCAATTTTATAATTTTAGGAAGAGGTAAGCTCGACGCGGTCGTTAGGTGAAGAGCGCAGTCCAATAACCCAACATTCCATATCGAGATTGGACGGAATCGCAAATTATAATTTTAATCACAATAAAGTCGGTTGACTCACCTGGGCCGCGGTCCGCCTCTGCTCGCTCTAAGCGCCCGTTAACATTTAAATCTGCTCAAATTTGCTCCTCCGGTGCACAGTCCGTACTTTTCACCTCTTATGTTAATTTAAACTAGAAGTAAACAGTTAAATAAGCTCACGTATGTTATAGCGAAGCGTTGTTAGTGATTATTTTTGATTTTGAATTGAGTGTTATTCGCGGAATGTGTTCGCGAAGTCGTTTCGTTCGTGTCGGCCGCTCGTGCACTTTTGGGGTCACTCGGGGTCGGTCAGTTTTTTTGCGTGTGCGTGGGAGCGGAGCCGGTGGCGTGGAGCGTACGGCGCGAGTGGCGTCCGAGCGATCACTGGCGCAGCGGCGCGGCGCTCGAGCCTCGGCGGCGAGGGCGCGGGATGCGCGCGCGCCGCTGCCTCCGTCCCGCGGCCGCCAGCCCCCAGCGTGCCCCAGCCCTCTCCCGCAGGCTTTCGTGCCCCGAGATAAACCTTATCGCCGCGTTCCGAGAAAGCAACGCGACGCTCCGCCACACCGCCACCCGATACCGATACGCCACACGACCTACCTATCTAATTAGCCTAACTGTGTTATTTATATGACACGATTTATTTTTCTTTTGATAACTTGGAGGAATTTCGTTTATGGATACCGACCTTCGCCGTGAGAGTTCCGCTCCATCTCCTTTATCTAAAAATAGTCGCTAACTCTTACAACATTTTAACAATTAAGTGCTAAATGTGAAGGGATATTCTTCGGATCGACTGCAGTCGTGTAAAATCATAAACAGTGAGATCCATTTAGATTGGGAATGGTCTGTAAACGTGTTGCTGGTATTAACGTATAATAGCGATAGAAACGCAATTGAAATGTTGTTCTATAGAATCTGGAGAAATCACGGCAGTGGACAATGATAACAATCCAGATGAGATCTCTCGTTGTGATCGAGAAGTTTACTGTGAGTTGCGTCACCGCTCGGAGAAAGAGGATATAAATCAAGAGTATGAATGCGAACTTTAAACACCAAAAAACAAAGGGTTCAGATAACGAATCTTAATGGGCGATTCTGAGAGATTGCCCAAGAACGACGATATATCTCTTTAAAGTAGAACTTGCCATTTAAACAGTAATGTCTGGACTCTCCGTTACCTCGTGAGGAGTTCAATGAAATTAAATAATATGCCTTTTGGCCTTTAATACATTAAGTAAACATGCTTTGAATTTTGCTTTGCAAAGTAAGTATTAAAGAGAACATGGAAACTAACGTAAATGTCTGGTGACTTGGACCATATTTAGATCTAAGGCAGAACTATCTATATCCAAAACGAGGTTATAAAAACTTGCTGATATTCTATTATAGATTATGAATACGAACAATTCCTGGGAAGTTTATCTCCCTATCAAAATTGTAACCTACTAAACGAGAATGGCTAGTCAGCAATGTTTTGACGGTTGTCATGGCGCCAAGCGATCTCCTATTTCACGATATGAATAATTTATTTAAAACAGATGTAGGCAGACAGCAGGTACCAGTATTATTTATAGTAGACATTTGTAGCACGTACTATTCAAGGTACTGTTATTAAATAAGTTACGTAAGGACCTTGTTAATTCGCTGAAAGTGACTATATAATATAAACAAATCAAAATAAAACACATATGGAAGTTACTTACTATTTCTAATTAATTTACTTTTATGCAAATTCATGTAACTGACAAGTGATCTTAAATGTCTGCTTTTTCTCAATGAAATATTAGCCCATTGGCATGGCTTGATAATGATTTTCTCCTATAGTATTTTGATGGACGAGTGTCGTTTTAATCTGAGTAGGAATTAAATTAAGCATCCAAGTACCAAACATGTTCCACAATCACATCAAACGTACATTTGTTTGTACTGTAGTTAATTCCTAATATGTACAAACATTAACAAAATAATACTTGATCACCTCACTGACATCATTTCTATGTATGGATCTAAAAGAACCTTTCGTTAACCAGAAAACATATATAAAAGCATTTGTAATTCACATCGAGTCATACAGCTTGTCATAGCGCCAACAGAGAAGTGATTATAATTATCATACAGAGCAGATGACACCGGACCTCGGGGCCCCAAGGTTTATGCACAACGAGCTTATTGTTGCCTGCCAGCTGGATGTCTACAATGTTAGAAATTATTGATAAAGTAATCGATATACAGTAAACAATGTATGATTTAATTAAACATTAGTAATATACATATAAGATATTTTAGAATGAGTATTCGGCAACTCCAACATTACAAATTGGCTGAATTGGTTCTTCGAAATCTATTTCTGGCACCATTGTGTTCCTATGTGTGAGTGTGGGTTTGATTAGATCAATAAATGAACAGCAAAGGGCATTTTTACAACAGTTTTTTAGAAATATGTAATCAGTGCCTTTATTTGCAACCCCGGAAGCCACTTTTAGTCGCCTCTATTCTGGTCCCTGAACTATACGGACAATGTAATAAATGCCTTGTGATTTACTTAACCTAATCGTATTAACAATATCATAAGATAAAAAGCATATTAGATAAAATATCAAAAAATAAAACTGTCTACTACTGATCATTATGGTTAAATCTTGCCAGAGTCTGCTATGAATGTTTAAGTATAATATGATTTGTTTTGTAGCGAGATAAACAAAGTGGCCTTCGAGCCATTACTTCACAGCTATGGAATATCATCTATAAGTAAGTATAATGCTCGAGTATTGTATGAATTAGTAGAAAACAACACCGAAGTAATGAAGGTAATTATCGTGGGTGTAAGGAAAACTTTGCAAAAACATTACAATATATTAAGAAACATTGACGGTCGATCCCCACTGAGGTGTTGGTGCAATTTCCAGTCCATTTTCAGTTTCATGGTGTGTCTCATCTGTATTTTTGCTCATAATTTCATTTAAAGTCACCTAGCATAGCAATGTGTACGATCTTATCTTATTTTTTTCTGTATTTGTTGTTGTTACATAGTCTGAATGTTTTGAGTTTATAACGCCTCATTCGATCAGACTATCGGTGTCGTTTGTTTCTCTTGTGGAATATTTTTGACTTAGGCAAGTGGATGAGAATGGAGTACTTAATCTTACATGGGAACTGGCGAACTTAAGGCGTCCCGCTTAGACATGGTTACAAACCTATTCTAAGGTCATTCATATAGTCATCTTCCTAGTGGCACTCTCCACACTCTATTGTCAAATTTTCACGAAAGGTTTTGTAATATAGAGGTAGGAAAAGAACTGGCAGTCCACTTGATGATAAGTGTCTACAGTCGCTCGTGGACACCTATAATGAACCCCAGATAAAATTATTCTCACCTGAGATACGTCACATATGCATTAGATTAAAATATATTGTATAGAGTGAATCGAGATCAGGATGGTATGAGCAGACCTGAACCCCGCCATACGTCTACGCCGAGGCCGGTGAATCACATGCTCGATGCATTATGCGATGTGGCTCATTTCATTTGAATACCCGCTTGCATTCAATATCATTGTAACTTATTGCGCTGTGTTCAATTGTTTTATGACGATGTCCGATGCCTGAATTATACGATGACAGCAATCAGTGGTTCTTAATTAGTTGTATTATCTCCTGCCGAATTTAGTCATGTTGCGTTGAAACTGTCTGATTGGTATTTTTCCTGTTACAGTATTGTTGATTATCATTTTGAGAGGTAATATTTTTTACAATATCTTCTATATGATAGCAAACGAGCATGCAGTCCATCTGCAACTGTGTGATAGGTAATCAATCCCAGTTACTTTTGGAGGTCTATCTAAATTCGGCCACGAAGGCGAAGTGTTACCCTTAAGGACTAAGTTGGAACACCTCGTTTTAGTACCTACCTATCTCTCCTTTACCACATCTTCAAATCATTACGCCTATTCCTATACGCATAAACTTAGCGTTTAACACAACTGTTGCAAGTCAGAAATGGGTAAAAATTTCAAAAACTCGATACTTGACGTATTTCTTCCTCATTACTCACCGTCAAAATATCCCAAGTATCCATACCGTTCAATTTGCCTTTAAAATCAAATTACCGTCCTGAATGTAGCAGGGACTGCGATACTCGTAAGGATAAGGCCACGTGAAAATAAATGTGCAGCGAGAGGCAGCGGCCGACAGGCTCTGCCGGTTACGTCATCGGCGGGGACGCGCTGTTGCCATGCCTCATTGTTAGCTGCTAACGAAAAACAAAGAATTTTATTATAATAATAGGCGTATATAAGGTGAGGTTCAGAGGATTAGGACCCTATTTTTTTTTTAATTCTTCCCAGAAATAAAAATTCTTCAAATAGGAGAACTTTTTTGTTTTTCGCTAAATTTTAGATACTAAGTATGTACCTATATTATTCCGTCAACCTCGATCACGCTACGGGTTTTGAAACCCCTTTAGTAAAGCTATAGCTAGGCGTACTTAACTAAGCTCTTAAGCGCTCCAATCTCCTTGCTTACAAAAAAATGAAATTTAAAGTACGATCTTAACATACAAGCTAACATGAGTCATGTAACTTATGTAACATAAGTAACTGATTATTGTTTCGTTATTCGGAAATCGATAAATCTGTAACATAAATTACCTAATTATTTCACCATTCGCTCATAAGATTGCGGTGAAACAAAGACCTTATGACCAGTTCTGAATTTGTGATTCAAGGCTTAATTATAAGCTCACAGATTGACAGCTAAAATATTTTTTTATATTTTTGGGAATTGCTTTTGCGTGAATAAGGTTGTACTTAAAAATGTAAGAGTCGCTTAAATTGTATGGTAAGGTAGGAACGGAGAATGTGCCGTTTCTACAAGGAGTAAAACTTCAAGGAAGATCCAGCCAGATGGTCTGAGTAGATCAAGGACTTAACCAAGATGTCTGTCTCCGAATGCCTAAGATAAGCAGAACACCGAGCACTTTGGCGAAATTGCAGCACACCCGCACAGCAGACCACCAGAGCAGGCACGACCTTCAGAAATGAAGAAGCGACTCAGAAGAAGAAAACTTCTAACTTTTCAGTCCTTTTCAAATACTAGTTACTATTCAATATTAATACGTATTCAAGACATGCACGTTTAATTATAATCATCTAAATAGGACAATGAACTTTAAAGAAGATACATAAAAGCAATTACTTTCTTTAAACAAGGTTTTTCTTTTCTGATAACAAACCAGTTGGCTATTACTATGCTGATTATTTGGGAACGAGTAAATAATTGCAACGTAAAACGTGTAGTGTATAGTATTTAGATTACTACGTTTATCTTACTATGTTTACTACAAGTGGTACTCCAATTACTAAATTGTATGTATTCCTTAAAATAATACATGAACTCCAATTATTTACTTTTTAAAATATTAGATTTATTTAGGCGTCTGCTCGGTTTAGACTTAGATCTCTGCGTGACAGATCTATAATATACTGTTGTATTTTGTTGTTGTGTTACGTCAATCAGAATGTTGTCTCTGTTGTAGGAATTATTTTCAGCGACGAAAAACATGACTAAGAGAAAATGGAAGCATGAGTGTCAACCTGAAAGATACAGAAAGCAACTTTGCTATTCCACTAGCCTAAGCGATTTGTCACGCTTTCCGAAGCACATGCCACTTACATCAGAAATGCATCACTATATTACAATAACTACATTGTTCGTAGTGACTAATAAATAGGTAACGAAGAAACATTTTGAAGACCTATT
Source organism: Epargyreus clarus (assembly GCF_041222505.1). Classification (NCBI taxonomy): domain Eukaryota; kingdom Metazoa; phylum Arthropoda; class Insecta; order Lepidoptera; family Hesperiidae; genus Epargyreus; species Epargyreus clarus. The sequence goes on from NW_027332212.1 coordinate 15,473,167, forward strand.
AGCTACAAGGATAACAGGAAAATGTTGAAGGAATGATAAAATAACTTAAAGAACTCTTAGCAAACATTTCGAGGTAATTTATGGAAGTTGTTCGATGCAAGAATGGCGTCACACATTTGCATTGTGATTAGCACGAAGCACCTCGTTATAAGTAATCGGGGCTAACCTGCTGAGAATAATATATATAAGGCTTCGATCACTAATAAGAACAAGGATACGGTTTCTATATTTTTTACAAAGTTCAATAAATAAAAAAATCAGTACTGGTTTAGGTGCAGTGATAAAGGAGTATGGACTTTAAAGTACATACTCCTTTATCACTGCAGCTAAACCAGTACCCTTACCATGAGTTTTTACGTTTGACAAATATGACTGCTTTGGTATTTATTTACGTATTTGCCCATACAATTTCCAATCAGCGCCCCTAGCGGATTATATCAGAACTATAGTGCCAGTAACGTAACATTAAATGTCTAAATTGATAAAATGGAGCTTTATGTTTTGTCTCTCTTTTTTGCGAACATGTGACGTAGACAAAAAGTTCGCAATGACTTGTGCACTTACTTATTGTTACGTTTATTCAGTCTACTGAAGCAAACGCAAGAGAATAATGGATTGAGTAAACGTAACGTAAAATTGTGGGATGTTTTGAAAACTCATGGTAAGGGTACAGGGTCCATGGTTCGAAACTGTGGCACCGTGACTGTAGCGGCGGCCGTAAAAATCGCGAGGAAAATAGGCATGCCAGAAACATAAAATAAAGTTTTCAAAGGTGTGTGCAATGTACTAATCTACATTTCAATCAGTAATTCGCTGCCTAATTCTTATTCTTATGAGAAGATACTTGAGCCAAGCAGTGGAACAGCAATATGTCGATGAAGATGAATATAGGCTAAGTACTTAGTATGAAATAGCCGATTACTGAATTTGAATAAGAAATTTTCACAAGTACCTCAGTAGTAACATTTGTTTTGAAATGCACAGCGATACCTACAAATTTGTTTTGGAACTACTTAACACAATACTTACTACTTATTTAATGTTTTGAGGAAATACGACGTTGTTTTATTAGAGCAGTGTTGCAATATTCTGGCGTCCGATACCGCTCAACGATTTATATTATGAGTTAATTGTTTAACAAACAATTGGGTAAATTGACATTATTCGTAAATTACAGCTTTGAATTCAACCTTTTGTTTTCTTTGTTTATTCTTTTGTTCTAATAATAGTTGTCGGTACACTAAATACATTTACAAATGCTGACAGATCAACACAAATCACCCGCCCACGCCTACTATTTAAGGAACCTTAATTTCAATATTATACTCGTAGTTACACGCTTACTTGAAATGTGACAATGCACATGTTCAATCAGGGATGTATATACCACCATCAGATCTATTTTCTGAAATGTGTGGATGAACGCTCCAGGATGCAAAATTGTACCCATATGAGATCATCTCAGGAAGGACCCCTTTACCAATAATATGGAGTTGGTTACACATGTTCAATGTTCCTGAGTGGCAATGATCACATAAGTACCATCAAATGGACATGCATGTTTGCTACCTCAAACTTATTTATTTAAAAACAGATATACGGTCGAATTGAGAAACCTCCTCCTTTTTTGAAGTCGGTTAAAAATGAGAAGAATATTAACAAAATACCGAGAAGTTTGAATTTTGTGAGTGAAAGGGATTGAATATAATCCAGTGAATATTGTACTCGTGTTCCGTTCATAAATCTTGAATCATCGTGAGCGTCTTCACCGTGTTTGTTTGAAGTATAGCAGGTGATTATTGAACAGTTAAACACGGCAACACTAAAATGCACTTAGCACGGGGCGGCTGAGGGCGCAGGTCGTGGCCAGGGTTGCCAGGTGCATGCAGAAAAAGGGGATAAATCTTTCTGGGATGGATGTATGAGATAATTATATCTTATTTCGTTGTGTTAACCATGAATATAATTTTCAACAAAAACAAAAAACGTAAAGAACACATGCAATGAAATATAATCAGTATAAATAATTTTTGATTGTATCGACACTAACATAACTTATGTTTTTAGTAGTAATTCAGTATTTCAAAGTGAAAAACACTCTTACTTTATTTCTATGGATGATAAACTCAAAAGGATATGTAATCAAAAATATGAAATTATTCACAAATCTGTAAGTATAATACATCGAGAGTAGAGCACTACCCCAAAAGTTCCGCATTGCATGAGGCGCGTAAATCCACTTACAAAAACAAATTTTGGATGCAGGTATTTTAAAATTGTACTACCTTATATTTTTTAATATTATGTGATTATCGTACTTTGGATTTCTTGATGATAATACCGTGGGAATTATCCTTGTCAAAGCATTACTCCTGGCCCACCTGGTGCCGGTCCGCCAAACGCTATCTAAATCGCGTTTAGATTTATTTCTCTTCCATTTCGACTTTCTTTCTTCCATGTAATACACGATTTACGTGCAATGCAAATGCAACCTCTCTCCGGCCAATATTGCTTCATCTATCTTATTTGTTTATAATGTAACTATCACCATATTATCAATAATCTGAGGTCTTGATTCGCAAGTCACTGAAGAGCGCGAACATAATCCTTAAGCAATAAATATATTTTTATAAAGTATAAAACTAAAATCGATTATGTATTGATTTAAAGTAAGTTTGACTGCTTCATGGGGAGAAAATTAAGTGGAATATCTTGTCGAAATCTGATTTCTAAATGGTATGACCTGGAATTCTGGAAAGAGGGAATAAGTTTTTTCTAAGCACGGGTGTTCCCTGTTAGGCCGCGTCGTCACTTTTCATCAAGTGAAATCCTGATCAAATTTAAAGCTACATCTTCTAAAATATTAGTCAATCTAGGTGCTCTGCTACAGAAATTGTGAGCATATACAGTAACAAATATAAAAAAATCTTAAATGTTGAGTTTGAAATCACTTTTTAACTCCAAGGAGTAATGTTAAAACCGAATCAACAGCGTAGGCTTTCCACTGCATTATTTTATATGAAGAAAACTATAAATCCTTAGATCGAGAGCGATGTTTCAAGTTTTATAGATCTCTGCGGAGATGCGTCGGCGGCTGCGCTATAAAAATACGGAAAATATACGGCCTTGTAACTTGTTTATCCTTTTGCACTATTCTGGTAATAAATCAAGTATTCAAGTTAAATATTGATGAGTAAAGAAGTTTCATGTATTATCCTTATGCAGCTGTTATTACCGGCAAGCTTATTTCTTTTTTATGGCAGTAGTTATTTTGCTGTGGTCAGTCGTGGATTTAAACAGCATGGTAAGGATGTCTTGGTTCTAATTTAAACATATTTTTTCCACATGTTCTACATAAATAAACTTATTTATTGATAATACAATGCAGGACTCCTATTGTTAGTTGCCGTTGTTGACATTAAATATTAATATTAACAATTAATAATGAAATGAAATCGAATATATTTATTTTGTTTAGGCCTATGGAAGCACATTCTAATTGTCAATTACAATATTTTTTCTTATGCTACTACCGGATCGGAACGCGACCTCAACTGATTATACCCATATTGAGTGTTTAAATATTTTTTTTCGTCTACGTAAGGTAATTCTATGTTAATAATAAAACGCTTACAAATAATAATTATTATGGAAAAGGTTTATCAATGGGAGCAGCGGAGAGCCGGCGTCGGGCTGCGTGGGCGCAGGTGACGTCAGCGGCGGCGCGCGCCCTTATATGGCGTCTTCTCACGCGCACCCACTAACACGTAATTATCACAGGTTTTTCAACTAAATTACTGCTTATTATATTTCTTGTAAGGTTTTGTTGTCAATTCATTCCTGTCTTATGGCTGGGCAACGGATGTCCTCTCAAAGTGAAAGGACTTTAAGCCATAGTCCACGCTGTCCAAGTGCGGATTGATGGACTTAAAAATCCTCTAATGTGGGATTTTTAAATAGAGCATGTAAATCACGATGTTTTCGCACGTCGTTTATGTAAATTATACTTAATAAGTTCATAATTAATATTCACATAATTTAGAAATATAAAAGACTTACGATTCTAACCTCAGATTCAGAGGCAGAATTTCAAACCATTGTTTACGTAAAGTTTAAGGTGGTAGAATTTTCGACTGTAGAGGCACCACCAACACACCTATTTCTGCATTTTATACGCAGTGCTGATCTGTTGAGACAAGTAAAGAATAGATGAAAGCATGCGAAGTGTGCTAAGCAACGTTACAGCGGCTGACTACAGGTAGGTCTTCATTCCTTTATGAATATGACCTATAAAAAGCCCAGCAAATTACATTTCATTGCTTTTCCTTCTACATTAAGTTTAAAGTTTTAAGTGCGTGAGGTGTGCGTCTCTATGTGTGCGTGTCGTCGCAAATCGTGCGCACGCGCCGCCCCGCGTGCGTGGCGCACGCACTGTGACCCGCTGCCACTGACCGCCTGGAACATATAAAAGCTTAACATTCGTGCTTGCAACTTACATTAAAGCACAGTTCAAAAACCAATAATAGAAACGTTGACACGATTAAACTTTTGAAACTCTATATGGTACTTTTATATTATAGACAACGTACGTGTCACACACGGTTCGAAGCAACAAAATTATACGTTTCTATACAATGTGTATGAACATATATATATCTTCAATAACACTAGATAGTGGCGAAATGTTTAGAAATATATGGTTTTGTCCGACACTAAGTACACTGTCAATGTATAGATATAAATAGGGTCTTATGGTGCTTACCTGTAACTAGGTCATACAATCATATTTACGAGAGATAATCAGTAAGAAGACATTCATACGACTGAGGTTGACAATCACACAATTTAGGAAAACGCGACAGAATTTACATATTAAAAACTCATCGGCTGAAATGCTGTTTTGATACTTAAGGATTATGTGAATCTTTAAGCGATCTTTTTTCCGTTAGCCTTTCAGAAACTTAAATCTAGACGACCCTTATTCACGAATAGCCTATTGGCGGCAAATTTGTGATTTCAAATCATACTCATACATATGTGCGTGCTGCTTGAATAGTGAACCACAATAAGTTGCTTATTGTGCGTAGAAGCCTTACATACTCGTGCATTAGAATAGCCTATTCACTTCTTTCTGTTATTAACTTTAACTTGTATCCTAAATGTTATGTACATGCTAGCTGGACATTTAAGAATGACACGGAATTTATCGGGATTTATACAGGTTGTCGCAAGAGATCGCATAAAGATATGTTTGTTTTATCCGCTATCTGTATGAACCGATGTTAATGGAAAGTCTACCTGCAACTCCTGCGCTACAAGCAAATACCGAGTTAGATAAACATTATGCAAGATATAAGCTTAAACGAGACTCCATTCCATACGAGACGCCAGATTCCAGATACCAGATTAGGCTCATGAGACGGAAGTTGTCAAATTTTTAAATAAAAAAGACTAGGTATTACATATTTACGTAACTTTTAAGTTCTTTAAGCGTAAACCAGAATAAACTTATATTTTATGTAATGTGGTTTCTCTAGGAATTGTAGAGTTACGCAGTTTAAGAAGATAAAAATACGTAAATATATTTTATTGCAAATAAATTAAGTACCTAGTATGTAACCATTGTCCTTGTAGTCTCAGGATCAGAATAGAGGTAAGAGGGCCGCCTTAAGTGAGAAATAAAAGGGGCTTAAGGATTTCTTGCGGACTCCTATTGTATCCATTGCAGATCCCGCACCTACGTAGCGCCGAGGAAGTTTACAAAACTCCCTATTGTGACTACTTATTAAGAAAAATATCGTTCATTTTAAAATATTCCAGCCTCTATTTATCGTTTTGTTAGTATTCAAAGGAAGTATGTTTATATAATTCATTTACCTATAAATTTTCTCAAACACTGTCAATGTCTAGGTATGATTCAGGATAAGTCGTGGGCGTGACCTTGCGAGATGTGATCAATCGAGTCAACCTGACGCTGATTAAAATAAACATTAGCTTATTATTAATCTTATATTATTAATCTTCATTCGTAAGGGCTTTGCAATTAGCTAATTGTATAAGACAAATAATTTTATCCATCAATAACTTAACAATGGTTAACCATCTGCATTGTTCGACTATTATGTAGCTGTTTATTTCATCTTTAACGGCAAAAGGAGCGTGATAGCGTAGGTTTGAAATTCGACCTCTCAGTCTAGAAGTTCGAGGTTTAAATCCCAAGGATCCTCTGATTCTTCGAAGGTATTTGAGTTTTAGAAATTAAATGTTCACTTTAACGGTGAAAGAAAAAATCATAAGGAAACTTACAGGCCTGCAAGCTCGTTAAATAAAGTTTTAAAAGTCGTGTGAAGTTTGGGAATCCGCACTGGGCCAACTATGACCTACACCGGTACCAAAGGACAGCCTTCGGACTGGGAAGACTGGGTTTACTAATTACCATGCGGGGATATGCGTAGCAGGTTATAATTTTATATACAACATTAAAGTAATAAATGAACATTGTCACATATTAATTCTGTAATCTGGTATGTAAAGTGCTCTGTTATAAGTCATTACCTCTCTAATTCAATTGGATTTATAGAAGATATCTACGACAATAATAAACAGCCACTTGTAGATATATGTAGGTTTGCATCTAAAGAAAATTGTACCATATGTTGCAGTTTACACACAAGTTTTACGAGATGAGGTAATGATTATTATTATGCCTTTTGATTTTTGATAAGGCCTCCGAAATAATGTCGAGTACATAAAGTACTTGGCGACCTTGCTGACCTACATTTTGGATAAATTATGCGTCTGCACGTCAAGGGTAGCAGCTCGATCCCGAAATGGACATATGCACGTACAATCATTTTTTCTTAGTCATTGTTAAGGTGTGCATAATATTTGTCGGCCGGATAGGTATCGCGGTTTAAAAATTACTTTTAATGTGGCTCCATTCAGTTTATTTTCGAATGGGGCTCATGATACTACATTGTACAATATGATGTACGGTTCATGTCTGTATTGCAAGTAACGAATCTCAACAATGCCGTCGCAATCACCTTTAAAAGTCAAGTTAGGAGCCATTGATATTCCGTGATGGTTGTCAAAATACTTGCAGGTAACAATGATTCCAAAATCGGTGTGTTTTGTGTATTATATTGGGTTAAATGGAAGTTTGGGAGAGAAATTTCACGTGTGCGGTCTTAAAGGGTGCTTATTTGACGACTCGTAACGTGACCTTTTGCTTGTCAAGGTATTTTCTTTTAACGAATTTGCTTGAAGCATAATATTTCACGCAGTTTTATACTGGCCCGGTAAATCGCTGTATCATTCGCCAGATGGAACGTTGTTGAATCCTTTTCCTAGGTTTGACGATTACTATTTCCGGGATATGGCGGGGTTTATAGCCGGGATCAATTCCGGTGTGGAATGTTAATATTTAAATAGGTACACATTGGAAGTGAACGGCTTACTGTCAAATGTTCGACACGATGGTCTGTTATATTATATGCTCATGTTCTGTTTGAGTTAAAATGCCCTTGGGCGCCAATGGCCTTCATTATCAGCATCCTTAGTTAAACCTAACCATTTAATACCGTTTAAGATTGCCCTGCAATGCAAGCACTGCGTTCTCGGAGATCAAGAGGTATCTAACAATAAGGACAGTGGTGTCGCAAGTGCGGCGGCGTGGCGCAAGCGGCGGCGTAACCCGAGCCGCCGACCGCCGCCTGCCCCGGAAATCGGAATCGACCCCGCTACCCTACCTGCACTACTTGCGGCGTGCTGTATGGGTATTGCAACACTATCTAATATTGTACACAAGGAAATAGGTAAGTACTAATTATAATACAATTTATTTATTTGTCGCTTGTTAATGGTTTAGGTAAGGTGAGCTTAGGTGTTCGTAAAATGTGTGTTTCATGTATTTGGTAATATTAAATTTCATTTTATCAAATAATTTAAAGAAAACACGTTTTTATAATTACTTATGTACAAAACTTTTTTCTATTACCTTTTATCATTTAATTATTTATTAACTTTTATCTATTTACTTAATATTGTACTATTTAGAACTAAAGGACGAGTCAGAAAGCATAGTAAGTATTTCTTTTAAATAAAATTTTAGCCTGACTAACCTTTAGTCGTATTTAACTTAAAGAAAGTTGCGGTCAGCGACTGCTGCCGAACAAACATCGAACCTAGCTAACTTGGATTTGAATCGAAGTCATTAGCGTCAATGTCTTCGATATTGTTTACGGCTCGCCTTAAAAGCTTTACGAGGACAATAAATCACTTTCTTCGCTAATAGATCGCAGGGAAAGTGAGCGGAGTGACAAAAATGTTCGAAACGTCGCGGGGAGCACGACCGCCTGACAAATGGACCCCGGGCGCAGCGGAGGATGGATCAAAGCGGTATTGTTCTAAACCGGCACTAATGACTATCATATTAGAAAATGATGTAGAGCTTGATAGCCGTTAGGGTGGTAACATACGAGCGATAGGTATTACACGAATGGCCATCGTCTGCAGCTACCGACGACAGCCAGCGATTTGCCACAGCCGCAGGTCGTCTGCGACCGATGACAAAGCACCATCGATAAACGGCGATCGTGTTTTGTCTACGATTGCTGACGATAGCTGGCAATACCCAATGACCATCGTCAGGTCGCAGACTGTCACGAACGGTCACCGGCAACTGTCGGAGACGATAATTAGCGCGGCCTGTCGCTCGTGTATTAATTACATGTCGCTCACGTTACCTCCCTGAGATTAGAGCTGTCGATGGTGTTATTATATAACACGCAACTTAACCCATCATGGCAAATTGGCAACGCCTGTGATTGACAGGAAGGCTGCTTAATTCAGTTAGATATTAAGTATATTTGCTATTGATTAATTTATTTTACTGGCGGTTGCTTTTGATATTTTGATAACTGGTGCCTGAAAACTATTCATTTAATTATTTTTGTATTCCATGTATTATGGGATGTCTAATTTCATTGGTGTCATACTATTAATAGTAACGTTAACGAAAACCACAGCATCATATGTTCAATTGTGCGTGTTAATAACAAAATTAAATTCACATATTATTTTTACACAGATTGGTATTACTTATAAGGTGTCGTGGAAAGGTCACGAAGCTAAAAATAACTTATTTATGGAGTAATTGAATCACGTTCCCATTGTTTACGCATTACTCATTTATTATAACGTTTATTGAATTTAGTGATTGGCCACAATATGTGTAATAGTATTTATTTAAATATTTACGTGGGATATATTAACACTCTATATGTAATAGAATACGAAACATATGCAAAAAAATATTTTATTATCCACGGTTACGAGTACCTAGTTTAATTTTACCAAATATATTTCAGTAGGCATATCTATAATCTTACTGTCCCATTAGATACATGCCCAAAACTTAACTTTATAATCACATGTAGCTACATATACGTTAACATATAGGTACCTACATACTAACAGGTTCAACTTAATTCAAATTTGAAAACTCATGATAAAGTCGAAACATTAAATTCTCCTAAATGATAAATTAGCTTGAACTACAATAGTAGAACTTTGGCATTTAAATCACTCAGCACTTATTGAAGATAATAGTAATAAAACTGCTCCTTTGTGACCTCATTTTCAAAGTAAAACAAGTCCTGTGCAATGACACAATTATTTTTTAATCGTTCAAAATGGGCCAGGGCCGGTGACATCACGAGTTGGTTTCTAGAATCGCTTGTTTTCCAGCGCTACTCAGAATTGGTCCATATTAGGTCCGGACCGATATGGCCGACGACTTGTGCACATTAAGACATTCACTGAACTACAAACGACTTGATTAATATTTACTTGAGATACGATTTCTAATATAAAATCATTATACGCTTAACATGCAATTGGATACTCTAGATAGAGCATGCTCTATCAAGATTTTGTGTAAATGTAGAGTTGGAAGAGTTATTAGTCGTCGAAGCTACATGTATATTTTTATGAAGTAGAAACAGGAATGGGGATAGACCTCGTATTGCTGCACATTGGTAGTTTGAGTAGTACCTAATTAGTATTTGTAATTTATATAACTTTGAGGTTCTTTGTGAGTTGTGTTGTGTAAGTTTCCATTCGATGTGTATCTTCGCTGTCATTGCAAATTATCATTAATTTCTAATACTTACATTTCATACACATACATGTTGTATGTATAACATACAAAAATCAGACAACATGCAACACATACATACAAAATATCAGAGTTGCGTATCTGGGACTCGAACTTCAGACTCCCGATTGAGACGCCAAGTGTCATTCATTAGGCTGTCACCGCAGTAATTAAAACGTACTCAAATAATTTCTGATAAAGATAATTTAGCAATAATCTGTAGACAAAGTTATGTATGTAGAGGGACAGTCTAAGATAACAATCTACTCTACAAAAACTAATCAAATCTACAAAAGCTTATCTTTAATAACGCAATGGAATGTCACAAAAATGGTAAGCAAGGAAGCAATTTATTGAAATACATTGTTCATATAAAAGTAAAACCACGTCGGTAGACATATTAGGGTATGCGTGGGTCTAGATGATCTCCGAGATGTACAGACCGCTTAGCGACACTTTAACAACTTTTATCTTAAACGTGGGATGCAGTTGATAATCTGATTTATTACATATTTTGGCCAAATATGTGTTCGGATCATTTATTACAGAACTCCTTGAGAATATCTTTTAGCAATTGCTACTTCAGCGGCATTCCTACAGACCTTAACCCATTTTATATTTATGTTTTCTTTTATTGTTACTCGGCAATATAACATTTCATTAATAACCTCCTTTCTTCTTTTGTTGTTAAAGAATAATAAAAGCCCATAAGATTGTAAACCTTGGAGAGAGAACGAGTTTCAAACATTAGCTATGGTTGAACTAGTAAACTATAACTGTTACTAGTAGTAATTAAGTTAAATTAAGTTGCTTAGAAATCCTGATCCAAACATTAATTGAAGTAGGTTAGGTTACCGCCCCCCTAGTGATGTCCCACCGCTGAACACTACCACGTTGGGATGGCGAAGTAAATTGTGTGTTTATGTAACTTTACTGTAAATTTAAATATGTATTTGAATATTAACTTTTTATCATAGTGTCTTTATCGAATATAAAGTATATCGTTGAAAAGTATAAAATAATTTAAACTTATATGTAATGACACAATTTTTTTTCAGTAATCAGTAAATGAAGTGGTTGTTAGGTCTGAGCGCGTCCTCCGCGCGCCGAGCGCCGCGTCGTGCCTTGTTGGGCACTCGCCGCCCTTGCCCCACTCGCGCAGTAAAGGGCTGCCACTCTATAAACTATATAAATCTTCCTTTTTTAGGGTTTCACACGAACATATGCACCTTATAGACGTTGATTATTGGAGGGTCAGGTTAAGCAGTCTCGTTTTAAAAATAATAGAACTGTCTTTAATTCGATTGTGTAGACACCATCTCTCTGCGAATGCATTTCAAACATTATAATTACATACATTAAAATTACAAGCGTGACAACCCTTTTGTCATTAAGAACTGTGAATAAGATGATTCCTTATAAAAGCAATGGTAAAGGTCTGCAGCGATGTTCAGCGACGGTAGGGCGTCGGTGTCTCCGGAGATTTATACGTTGATGCTAATCACCGCTTGGAGCATTTGTTTACTAAAGATGATTATCATGAACATGAGTAACTTCACGAAACTATCTTACAAAATTAATCCACATGTTCAAACAGAAAAACCAGAACGTAAAACAGGTTCTGTATTTTGGTATTATGCAAAAATACATAATTCGTGGTCTTAGAAAATAATGTTATTTTGGAAGAGGTAAACAGACAATCCAAATTTATTTTCATGTGTAAGGAAATACTAACATTGCGTTACAGTAGAAGAAATATACAAGAGAAAAAGCTTGTAAAACATAAAGAATGCTACATTCAAGCTACGAAGGGCGTAGCGAAGCCAGTACCTATAGCTACGAACGGTGCCATCAACTGCTTTTGTGTATTTATAAATAACAATGTTTTATGTATATTATTAGTACAGTGACAGTTGAGTAGTTATTCTTCTGACGTGGGTGAAGTCAAAATATTCTTATTTGGATGGTATCCAACTTAAACAAAACCAGTATCATAAAATACCTGCAACCGCTATCATCAGCGACTAGTTATAGTTAGGTGATAGTTAATAGGGCATTGTGCCCTATTTCTAAACCAACTTAATACAGTTCATAGAACACTTTGTAGTTCTACTGCCGCGGCACCACCGCCACACTTATTTCTGCCTCATAACAGCAGTGTTAAGCGCTGCTGTATTCTAGTTTGAAGTGGTAAGAGACATAGACCTCTGGGGTAGCGGCGCATCTGTGGCCGATCCCAGCTAGCCACTTACCATCAGGTGGACTGCATGCTGTCTACTACTCCTATACTATATAAAAAGACACTACGTCTCAATAAATAATACTCCTTGGGAGGTGACACTTCAAGTTCAACCTTTTTTTGTTTAAGAAGTAAAAAGAACTTGCCAGTAGCAGTAGTCGTAGTGTTAAGTTTATCCTGCGGGGTCTAGATTGGCAAACAATGAGTCAGTCCGGCGAGCAAGTGTCCCCGACAATGCGTTGACGTCACGGCGTCACGCTCGCCGACGCGACGCCCGCCGGCCTTCGCGCGCACTCACCATGCAACTCCTAGTTTTACGAGATGCACGTAAACTACCTTCTTCGTCTTAAAACGATCCCAATCCTGAAATACTTCTTGACTTCGTATGTGGAAGTAGGCTTTAAAGTTATTAATATGTCCTCTATTATATCTGGATCATTTAGGATGAAAAAAAATCTTTAGTTATAACTAAGTGCGTATTTAACAAATAGTTAAGTGCAACATACAATTCCTAGCAAGAGTTAAGTATACGTTACAGTAACACTAAAGTTAGTCTTGACTTATCTAAAGTATATTCTGCCAGTACTAACCTTGATCCTAATAGGATAAGAATATTAACTCGTCGCGCCAAGTTGTCATGTCAACTGTGAGGACCGCTTCCATTTTCGGCTGATATTAAATAAAAATTTAAGCAAAAAATCAGCAACTTAGACGATCCTAATCCTTTACAATGTTGGTAACATACAGGATAATCGAATCATTATCGAATGTCGCAGAGTACAAGCATAGATAAGTGAACAAATCGCAGTTTCCAATTATGGCGAACCGGGTGTCGTGACATGTCCAAAGCTCGAATGACACAGATAGGCCACTAGCCATACTGGGCGCGGACAGATGGTCGCCGCGCTCAGCATTACGACAGCGACAACTGGCAGAAAAAGCGACACATCGGGGAGAAAGGTTCTAATCAAATGATCGATTTAGCACCTGCTTTAGAGGGTTGGCCTAAAACATATTTATTTTAAAGAAAATATTTTTATTTGAAACATTATATCACGATTTAATTTCTTGAGATACGATACACCTGCATATGACTAAAAGATGATCAAATGACGTCACTTAAATCACAATTATTGGTTCAAAACGTATCTCTCAACAAATTCCTCGCAAATTTCTAATTGTCTCTCCTTATAAATCACGCACTCTTTGGCGTGGGCTATTACTGGGTCAGTTCTATCTTCGTCACAATATTTAATGAAAGTCTCCGGATCATCGAAAGTTTTTTGTGCAATAGCTGGCTCCATAAGTACGTATGGAAATATCGTTATGGCCTCCATCATGCCAAACATCCTGGCCTTATCACACCAGCTGAGAAAAACAACGTAATCATAGCCTAATAGCTTCAGCCTTTCCTTGGTTTCGTCATCCACATTCTGTAAGAATGTTACGTAGTAATGACGAAGGATCGTGGTTTCGAACTCATCGCGAAAGCTTCTAGAAGTGTTTAAGTACAGAAATATCATAACATCAAAAGCCGGCGGGCCGTAACGAATGCACTGAAAGTCTATGAGCAGAGAATTCGTTGGTGTGTCTCCTTCATATTTAAACATGATATTATTTATCCACAAGTCTTTGTGATTGACGACATTAAAGCTATCGCATTCTATAAGAGAATCACAAGCTTTTATGTATAAATGTAGAAGCATTTCACCTATATTACTTGGGTATTTTTCCCACTTGTCAGAGAATGTGCGCAGAAAATTCGTTGTGAGCTTGGCAGCAGCGCGCATCCACGCTGTATCTTTGAAATTCGCTTCCTTTATAATATCTGCATACTTCTGATTAAATGATACCTGTCCATTACTATTTCTCTTTGTTTCGTAGTTAGCGAATGCGGCGTGAAATCGCGCAATGGACGCTGTAGTTAGTAGAGTGTGTTTGAGGTCTAGGCAGTCTAGAGGCGGGCACTGACGGTATCCTTGGTACAAGAGGTCTGGCATCACGACGATTTTATCAGTGTATATGTAGGCTCTTGCGCACCATGGATCTGTTGAAATAAATGTAGCATTATTAGATTTTAAAATAAAAGTAGGTACAATTTGCTGACGACCCGCGTGGCAGAGCGGTCACCATGCTGGTCTGACGCGCAGAGGGTACCGGGTTCGATCCCCGGCCAGACAGATTTCTAAAGATGAATTTAGATTTCTGTTTCTGGGTCTGGGTGTTTGTGTATTTGTCTCTGTGTGTGTCCATAGCACCCACAATACAGGAAATCCTAGTGTGGGGCTGTGAGTGTAGAAAGCGTCTTATTAATCGGATGCTACTCACGGTCAAATAAAGCGCTTCTTTTTCGTTACTTATTTTTTATTACTTTGGACCGCTCGTCTGTCAAGTACGATTTCTAATAAACAAAACTGTTACAATTAATAGTCACATAGAACAATCATTATTTATCCCTGATACAATTTATGTACCTATGTTATAAAATTAAACTACGTTATAGACAGGTAGTTGTACACATTTAACTCACCACCTGCTAGCGGCATTTTCTCAAACAACCCGAACATGAGCATCTCCCTCCTATAAAAGTTATTCTCATCGATAAAACTTGCTTTCGGCTGATTGGATAGAGGCAGGCTCTTCACGAAAATGTTAACTTCCTCTTCACAATCCTTCACTTTAACTTGTAACGTTATACGGTAGTGGTCTCCTTGAAATCCAGTCAAGCCGAGGCTGGCCGGTTTCACCTCAGCTCCCGTCAGTTGCCAGCTCTCCCCCACTGCTTGATTAAGTATGTGGCAGATTTGTTTCCGTGTCAAGATGTCTCCCAAATTTCTCGTGTGGCACTCCAACTTGCTATATGGAAACTGCCATAGATTTCTATACGCATCATGGAATTTATATTAAAACTTATGTACAATTATATACAATTTAGTTTTTTTTTTTAATAAGATCCCTTTGTTCAATGATGATGTTTTAATTAGTCCTTTGGAAATGCAATTTCCCGCTCTATGTCATTGTAGTAACGCGTATCTTGCAGAGATAAAAGATACATAGTAAATAGATATTATGTGATCGGTGATAATGTCAAGGTACTAAGACTACTAAGCTTCTTTTACATTGTCAATATTAGTTTAAAGATTATGTCGGAAACTAGTGTTCACCCGCGGCTCCGAACATATGATTTCTACATAGATAGATACATACCTACCTATATCCCTATGTCGCCCAGAGAGAAACTAAGTTTTAAATTACTAAAAATATATATAAAATACAAGTCATTATACAGGATGGCGCAAAATTAATCATCCTATTTTGTTTTTGAATAACTTTTACACTGAATAAAAAAAATGATTTTGAGTAATATAATACTTTACCAGGACCTATAACTTTTTTATGCTAATTAGAAAATATGTCTGTCAAGTGTCTTCCATCAGCGTTCTATCAGCTCAAGGTGAAGGTGGTAGAACCCTTTGTGGTTCGACTCCGGCGGTACCACCGCCACACCTATTTCTACCTAATAACAGCAGTGTTAGGCGCTGCTGTGTTTCGGTTTGAAGGGTGTGGTAAGGGAGACAGACTTTTCCGAGGCGTTCCAGCTTAGTCCTCAGGGGTAGCGACGCATCTGTGGCCGACCTCAGGTAGGAATATCTAATCCTATCTGGGGTTGATTACAGATGTCCATGGGCGGCAGTAGCCACTTACCATCAGGTTGACTGCATGTTCGTCTGCTACTCCTATATTATATAAAAAAAAGACAAAACTATTTAAATACCATATGCATATATTAAAAAGCGTGGGATATTAATGTGAGAATTTCATTTTAATTTTGTTTGAAAGATAATATTTACAGAGCACATAAATTAAAGAATATGCCGCATAGTAAAACATTCTATTGATAATCACCATAATTCCACGATATTTTTTCTTTAACATTAAAAAAATCCCAATCACAGGTATATTATGCGTGTTAAGTTGGAGGTAACATCGTCAAGCCGTGATCGAAGGTTCTTAAATTGAGGTGAGAAATTCTGGTGCATACACGAGTATTTGACTGTGTAGGTAAACTGTAAACGGGTAGGTATATAGTTAATCTGCTTAAGAAAGTCATTCTAACCTATAAACATCATCCAACTCCAAATTAAATAACAAAGTAACGTAAGTAAAGTAACTCTGAGATCAATTTTAAAAGTGCTGCTACACAATAAATACTAAATAAGTAGGTATCTCTTAACAAAATCTCTGCGCTACTTGTTATCTTCGGCCACCCAATTCAAGTTTCACTACATGGCTCAGGATTCTTCCCATAATAGTGAGACCGTACTCAACCAAGCTACTTATGAAATGGTAGAGCCTGTGTGGTTCAACGGCAGTCGCAGCAGCGCTACAGCTGTTTCTAGCAGTTTCTTGCTTGTTGCTTGCGTGTTCTGCGTTTCGGTGGAAGGGAGTCAGCGAGCATCTTAGTTCTCAAGAGTGGAAACGCACCTGTGATCGGCTTCAGGTAGAATCTCTCTAGATAGAGACTGGTCCATGACTGCACAGGTGTCCATGAATGGCAGTGACGACTTATCATCAGGTGAGCTGCAAGCTACTTGCTATTTCAATCTTATAAATAAAGATAGCTGCATCAATCCAAACTAGAAATATTTTAACTATGTGTTAATAAGGAGTTTCAAAACTATCTTGTAGCTAATTTGTAGCACATCTCTTATAACTCCAATGAGCTCAATTGTACGTAGCATACAGACAAACTATTGGACAAAGTATTACTTATTTTTCAAATAGCATCATCTTAACAGGTTTAATAGAAAAAAAAGAACTCAATGATAATCAATTTTATTGGATCAGGATATTTATAAAATAATACAAATTTCCAAAACCAGTAAATACAAAATAGGTAGATATTACATAACAATAAATAAGCCGAAGAGGTAAAGGCTCAAAGTAAAAACTATTAAAGCGAAATATCACAGCTGTTTCAAAACGTATCGCTCAACGAATTCCTCGCACACCTCCAGTTGCCTGTTCTTGTAGGTGGCGCTCTCCCTGGCGTGCGCCACCACCGGCTCCGTCCTGTCCTCATTGCAATGCTTCATGTAAGTCTCCGGGTCATCAAAACATTTCTGGGCAGCAGCCGGCTCCATGAGCACGTATGGAAATATTGTGATAGTGTCCACTAAACCGAACATCCTGGCCTTATCACACCAGCTAAGAAAACTACTGTAATCGTAGTCTAACGCTTTTAATCTCTGCTTCGTATTGTCATCCACATTCTCCGAGAAGATCACGTAGTAGTGGCGGAATATCATTTTCTCATACTTTTCGCGGAAGCTCCTAGAGGTGTTCAAGTATAAAAATATCATAAGATCGAACGCTGGCGGTCCGTAGCGGATACACTGGAAGTCTATGAGCAGGGCGTTCGTTGGAGTATCTTCTTCGTATTTAAACATGAGGTTATTAACCCACAAGTCTTTGTGGTTAACAACATTTAAGCTGTCGCTCTTAGTAAGAGAAGCACATGCTTCTATGTAAAGTTTGAAGAGGGCTTGTTCCAAATTCGACGGGAATTGGTTCCACTTGTTAGAAAAGGCTTTGAGAAAATTCGACGTGAGCTTAGCGGCGGCGTGCAACCACAGCGAGTCTTTAAAGGTCGGTTCTTTCAAGATCTCTGCGTATTCCTCGTTGAATGGTTGTTCTCCGCGGAGGCTTCTCTTCGTTTCATAGTTAGCGAATGCGGCGTGGAAGCGAGCGAGGGATGCCGTAGCCAGCAGGGTGTGTTTGAGGTCTAAATAGTCGAGTTGCGGGCGCTGACGGTACCCCTCGTACAGGAGGTCCGGCATCACGACGATGTTGTCGCTGTATAGGTAGGCCCTTGCGCACCAAGGATCTGAAACTATTGGTATAAATATTTAGATAATGTTGAAAAACTGTAAAATGTAAACCACTGTAAAATAAAAATATAGGCATCGTTCTATTATTATTATGAATGATATAGATTAGTTTTTTGATAAAGGTAACTATTTTAAAGTACATTTTAAATCACTTAATGATAATCTGAAGAGACTGAATTGTTGCAAAAATTTTCATAATGACTGATGCTTCACCCAAGGTTTCTGTCTTTCGACAGCACACCTTAATTTTAACTACTCTTTGGTAATATCAACGTTAATTTTGGTTTAGAAAAAATAACCATTATAACTTATTTTCATTAATTATGCACTCACCGTCTTGGCCCAATATTTTCTCAAACAGCCCGAACATGACTTTTTCTCTCCTGTAATAGTTATTCTCGTTGATAAAATCAGCTTTTGGCTGGTTCGTCAAAGGCAGGCTCTTCACAAAAATGTTAACTTTCCGAATACACTCCTTCACTTTGACGTGGAACGTAACTCGGAAGTGATCTCCGAGGAATCCTGAGAGACCAACTGCTGCTGGCTGTATGTGCGATCCCATGAGTTGCCAGCCATCCGCCACAGCCTGGTTGAGGATGTGGTGCACTTGCTTCAACGTCAACACGTCTTCCAAGGCCGTGGCAGCGTGGCAATCCATCTTGCAGGTTTGGGATACAGTCGCCGTATGTCGCGGAGTTTATATCTTGCCCGTATATTTACAATTAAGTTCTTATTTGTAAAGCTTCCCTTTGTTTCATGATGATATCGAATTTTAGAACTGCTTACATCACACGATTCTGCTCTTTACTGTGTGTAAATAACGCGCAAGTTGGTGTGAAAGACAATGGAAATTAATAGCAAATCTTATATCTGAGACAGGTTGATAACGTCAAAATTGGCTATTTTTGCATCACTCAATATTGGCGAAGGGATTAAATAATAAATTGTTACGTGGTAATAAATATTTGTTATTGTTACACTCGTCAAGGTTGGATTACGTGTTGGTGCGATAGAATTGGTGTTTCTTTGTTATCCTGGGAATACCTACTACATCACATGTGATCTGGGGAGCCCGGATACGAGTGTTATATTTTAAAGTTTAAAATATCGATTATTTAACGATAAGCAACAGAACAATCCCATGGGCTTTACATGGACATGGCCATAATGGTGGTGCACGAACATTCTTATATCGACGTTAAAGAATGGGACAGTTAAATTTTTTTAATCGATAACATTCGATATTTACAAAACAGCTGTATTGCAAATACGAAAACAATACTATTTCATCCTCAGTAATTGTTCAATTCTTCAGATGTCTCATTAGGATTGTCCTATGTCATGTTAAAAATACTCCAAAATATAATTTTAATTCAATGTTAACATGTTTGCCCGGCCGGGAATACATCCCATTTGAACTGCCTACTACGTAAGTCGTTAAAGTTAAAAACATTTGAAGATTATGTATACCTATGACATTGTAGTGAAACACCATAAATCAGTTCATAAACTTTATTTAAATTCTTAAAAATACCAATTTAATAAAATGCATCGTTGAACGACTAATCCACATAACTTTTATACATTTTACTATAAGATAAAAATATCGAATGTATTTTAACAAATATCTCAGATTCCAAACCACATAAAAAGAACTGAGCCTCCAATAACCCCAAGTACTTGTCTCACGGTGAACTGGCAGCAGAAAGAGTTAATAAGCAAGCAATAACAATTTAGTTTCCATTCAACTATCAAAAGGTTTCAAAAAAGGAGAAAACACGATAAAGATCTGTTTTACATAATTTATAGATACGACGTACGTCAATTGATTATGCGGGCAATTTGATGATATTAAAACTTATATATTATATTCGCCTCGTTAACCTACTGTTAAACTTAACCTGTTGTTAAGTGATTACTGTCGCTTATGGACTTCTGCATTTAACTATAACTATAACTATAAAACCAGTGATTACCATAGCTTTGTAAACAAGAAATTGCTTTGCACACGTCCCCCGTAAGACAAGTATTCAAATAGCCTATTGATAAAAATATTAAATGCAATATCTTATCAAGACACTGATTTCCACTTTTAATATACTTATATCCTATTAATGAACAGTACGAGTTCTTATTTTCATAAAATATAAAGCGTATGTATGGAAGATTCGTTGATACGGAAGACATTTTATCATTTATAAATCATGTTACCTAAAACTAATTACATAGTATTAATATATTGTCTCTTTTATTTAAATCAATAAGGCACCTACTGGCAAGACTAAATGCTAAACAATATAAATAGTTAAAAAGAATCTTTGAAACAACGTGTTACTTAAAATATAATGTACACTAATGTATTGTAAATAAAATACAAATTAATATTATAGCTGCATATGTATTAAAGTATTCGTCTTAACATAGTTGGCACTTTTGTAAGGATATACAAGAAATAGCTACACTTCGTTTAACAGTTATATAATTAGTAATTACTAATACGTTTTAAATTAAATATACCCACGTAGTGTTTAGGAGCTTCGATGTTATATTTGTACACCAAATTACATATTCATTTTTACGATAAAAATATACGAAAATATTATTATTGCACATTTCATTAAAAGTTTATGTAGTCATATTCTTTTCGTAGGAGTTTGTGACACATGAGACAATATTTACGGCATGTTTCCTGTCATGCAGGTCAAATTCAAATTCAATTAATTTGCTTTAACCTGTTTGCGTCCCGCGTACGTGTGGCGCAAAACGATACAAATTAATATTAAAAATTATAAAACGATACAGTGTGACACGCGTGCGGCCGTAAGCACGCGTGGTAGGGTGATAGCCCCTATTCAATATTACTACGATGTTTATAGCTAATACATTCACAGTAGTTTTGTCAACTTTGCAATAATAAAATGTCGTTTCCCATAACATTCAACAAGATAGAAGATACAACAATAACAAAGTGTCATTAATATTGACAAAGGAAGACAAGGATTATTGGCACACTTCTTTAAAATCTTACATAATAATGTATAGTGCTTGGCAAAGTACAATGCTACTAAACCCATCGTGGGGCTAATTGCGGCTATATTATAATAACACGTCATATATTGGTCCCGGTGATTACACATGTACCTAATATTCTTACAGGGAATGTATACAATAGGAATATATTTGTATGTTTAACGTAAAATACTATTTTTCTTCATATGGGAAAAGTAATGGAAGGGCGCAGCAAAAATGAGAAATTGACGATGTTAGTTTTAGTTATGGTGACATTCGGGAGAATTGACAGTTTCCTTCAGGGTAGGTAGTCAAATAATAGTAGACATCAACACATGAGGTAAGCTGTAGACAGTTATTTACGGGTCGAAAATGGCCTGAACTGAAAAAGCTCGGTACGGCCGTCTCGCTTTTATGCTCGACTTGGTGGGAACTATCGTGCCCCCAGATAGCGAGTACATACATGGCCGAGATAACTATAAAAAAAATATTTTGTTATCAACTCTTAAAGTTACATGTGATTTCGAGTGTTTTGTATTTTTTATTTTTTTATAAATATATTCGAATTTGTTTTAAATATCTTATAAGGGATATTACCTACTGACTGACCTTATAATCCATAATTTATTCATGTTTCTCAACAAACTTTATGATTTGCGTAGATGCTGATATTTTTTTTTCTTTCCAATAATCGACGGGTGACGCGTCACCCGCCTGCGCGGTAGTTAACCTGCGTGGAGGATGACGTCAAGGTGCGGGCACGAGCATGGGTGATAACATCTTTGTTCATGCGCTAGCACGGTCTGGGTGCGGCACTGGTCTCGGCACCCGTTACTCCGGGCTGCGCGGTCTCGGCGCGGTTGCGAGCCGTGGGAGTGTCGTCACCTGTTACGAGGGTGCGTGGTCAGGGCGTGGTCGCGAGCAGTGGAAGTGACGTCACCGGTTGTTTCCGGGGAGCGTGGCCTACGCGTGGGTGCGAGTAGGAGGGTGACATCACCCGTTACCCCGACGTGCGCGGTCAGGGCGCGGGCGCGAGCAGCGGAGTGACGTCACCTGTTACCCCCGGCGTTCGCGGTTGTAAGCAGTGGGGGTGACGTCACCCGTGGTCCCCGGGGCGCGCGGTCAGGGTGTGGGCGCGAGCAGCGGCGCCAGATGTCGCAAGGCGCGGGCGAGCGCGCCGGCGCGGTAGTGCGCGGGCGCGGCGGGCGGCGGCGGCACGCGCCACGCCACCACGTGCTCGCGGCCGGTGGTCAGCGACGCGCTCACCGTGAACAGCAGCCGCCGCTCCCACGCCACGCGCAGCGCCGCCAACACCTGACACACGACGATACAACACTATACTTACCTGTCCTGAACACATCGAATGCTTACTGAATTCATATAATTATTGGACCATTTGAAAGTTTTAATGTGTTTTTTTTTTCAATCATATAATTGACCATATATTAACATTTTTGAGCAAACGTAAAAAAATATGTGCAAATAATGCTAAAATATAGTAACTAGCAATTTAGTTTTATGTATGTTGTTGAGTAATGTGAGCACTTCTCACATATGTAACAATGCGTAATTATTATTATTTCGTTATTAATTGATGAACATAACATTTACAAGAATTACAAAAATGCCATGAAATTGTGAACCTCCTCCCTATTGTCATGTAGGTTCAAGAAGGAATAAATTGGAAACATGATTAATTTCTACAGACTAGTTTTAGTTTAATCAAACAATAAACCGAGTGCCAAAATACTGAATTACATAAATATCATATATGTAATTATATGCTCTATCGTTGAATCCCTTAAATCTGCTCATCAACGTCGCGTACGTAACAATTCTATAATCGCAAGCAACTGAATACATAATACAGATTTTAAGCATACGAAGTTCCTATTACATCTGATATTTACTTGTCGGTAAAGGAGAGCTGTATTGAACTTGTGTGCACTGACCTGCCTGCCGAGCGGCGCGTCGGGCAGCAGCGAGTGTCGCGGGAAGCCCACCGCGTAGTACGGCGCGCCCGGCGCCGGGTGCAGCGCGCCCTGACGCCCCGACTGGAAGCTGACCACACATTTTTTTATTTATTTTTTTATAATAATATAGGAATAAATGACGAGCATGCAGTCCACCTGATGATATCCCACCCATAGACATCCGTAATCAACCCCATCATAAAATTAGATATTCACTATTCTTCAGGATTAAGATGGAACGCCTCAGAAAAGTATGTCTCCCTTATCACACCCTTCAAACCAGAACATAGCAGCGTATAACACTGCTGTTATTAGACGGAAATAGGTGTGGCGGTGACGGTGCCGGAGTCGAATCACAAAGGATTCTACCACCTTCTGTATACGCAAGTCAAGAAAACTTCTATAGCGTGATTCAGAATAGCAGTAGCGCCATCTCTTGCCGAGTCGCAGAAAGTCGTTCCAGTTGTAAACATACTTGTATGTGACGAGGATGGAGCCGACGTCGGGGTATCCGGGCAGCGAGGCGGGCTGGCGGCACCACGCCATGGAGCCGGGCGGCTGCGACCCCACCAGCGCGGGCGCCGCCGACGCGCCGTGCCCCGACACGTGCCCGCACATCGCGCACTCCGTGTACGGCTCCTCCTGCACGACAGGCGTAATGATATTAACGAATTCTTGTTTTATTTTCAAGAGCTTAAACAGAACGCAGCGCTTATCTTTTAACTGACTGCCACACTGACACAGTATTTCATTACACACATAAGGTAACAATACAGAAATATTAAAATAACAAAATTTTTAACTAATTAAGTTATCCGTCTTCGTTGGCAGTATTTGTGAATGTTGAAAATCTTTGATACTATTTAATAAACATTCACTATTACAACTTTATCTGATATAGAGAAATTTTGCTGTTATTAAGGTTCTTATTGATTGTAATTTTAAGGCGTTGTGTGAAGGAGATTACATTTGCCGACTTTGAAAAGAACACTGATTGTATATAAAATATAGTATAAGTTATCTATGATTGAAACTATAAGAATTATAGACGGGAATGACATACCGCAGGTCGCTGCCAACGCCACGCCGCCGACTCCTCATCTGGAAACAAATACCACATGTGTATATAACGTAAAATTTATTTACCTTAGCCAAATCTGACTGATATGCATCCCCCTACCATTTTCACAATCTGTTTTAATTATATCCTTAAAACTGAAAAAATAATTTCTATGACTTTTTTTCCCAATATTATTCCTATTTTATTTATTAGGATTGATTATTGATTTATTTTTATTATACTATAACAAAAAAAATTACCGTCCGATCTATTGTCCACGACAGGCAGAGGTTCCAAATGCGATGGCTGCGAGGGTTCGAACACGTCATCACTGCCCGTGCTGCAGTTCAACAGCTCGCCGATCGACCCTTGCTGCTAATAACAATTATTTAACTAAGTGACATATTGCTAGTAGTATAGTTCGATTGTAGTATGATAGGCTTATAATTCTGAGTAGAAATCTGTGTCTAACACTAGGTTGATGATGGCATTCAAATTATTAAGCCATCGCTGTCTCATTGCCGGACACCAATTTCTTCTTGCAATGCTAACGGATCAGGCTGTTGTCTACAAATGCTGTAAGAAGGTGCGGATTGGAACTCTCACTAAAAAGCCAAGCAGATTCAAGTCTATGAACACTACACTATAAGAGCCTATATCACTTAAAAGCACATTGCAAGAGAGCAGTATACCTAAGTAATGTGGTATAAAAATGTAAATGTAAACATGATGATTCGCAATGGAACTCCACAATATGTATCGACGATAAGTGCAGTACGATGCAGGGCTTAGCGTACCTGCAGGCTGTCCTTGCTCTCGTGGCTGAGGTAGGTGGAGACGGTGTCGACGCTGTGCCGGCGGCCCGCGCGCGCCTCCGCCCGCCGCTCCTCGTCCGCCGCCGCCGCAGCCGCCGCCGCCGCCGCTGCAGCTCGACTGCCTGAGGGAAACATATAAACATCGTAAAAAATATTTTTCTAAGTACATTACTTAGAACATAAACATGTTCTTTAATTTTTGTGTAATACGTATTTATGTTTTCATCGCAATTATCAATGGTATGTTTTGTTTGTAACCGGTACGCATATCATAACTTTCCCTGGATCATAACACAGCATATACCTAGTCTCATGGATGAACATGCTAATATTGGGGTAATCGATTTTCTTGCAGCAAAGTCACAAGAACAGAACAGACCTAATGTAAGTGAATCACATAATTTGGATTAAGTAGGTAAGTATTATTACTGCCATGGGACCTACATGGTCGATGGCTGGGCGAATGAAACTTCAACTCTTAGAACCCACAATCCTGGAACCTATTTGGTCACCTCTCAGGTCAAAAGAGCCAAAAAATACCATGCCTAGTCTTGTCTCGACTACAGATATAATATGTGATAGATCTAATTAAAACATTTTTTATATAGTAAATCGAATCCACTCACTGAAAATATTAAGGTTATGTAGTATCTGCCTCGCCAAGCCCGGCTTGCGGTCTCTGGGCGAGGCGCTGCGGGCCCCGCCCCGATGCGTCTCTCGCACCGGCTGCGGACACTGCACCGACTGCACTGATTGCACGGACTGCACCGAGTGCACGGATTGCACCGAGTGCACGCTCGAGCCGGTGTGCTGGTGTGGGATACGCGGCCTTCGACCTGGAAATAATTATAATATATTATATGTAGATCATAAACAATTTCTTTAAAACTGCAAAATAATTTAGAATATGTCTGGAAAGGTTTTTTAGGGGAATATTTCAAGGATATGGACAGAGAACGCATATAATATGTACATTTCAGATGCAATATGCGAAAATTTGTGCTTAATTAGGTTTTTTAAGAAATTTCATTTTCATTACATGTAAGGTGCTGCAAATGTACCTAATATTTTATTAATAAAATGTTGATACTCACAAGTTATGTCACGACATGCTTGAGAAGATTATCCTCTAGTAGCATGCACAGAATAACCAATAGTATTGTAGTATATTGTATAATACTATATCAAGTAATAAGTCATTATAGTAAAACTTTATGATAAATTTAAGTCACTTTATGGTAAGTAATTTGGCTGCTTTGGTGAGCGCATATACATAAAACATAATATGATGAAATACCTTCAATGGGCATCCGTTCAGGCGGCGGCGGGGGCGGCGGCTCCGGCGGCGCGGAGCGCGTGAGCGGGTAGGGCGGCTGCGAGCCGCGCCGCAGCAGCCGCAGCGCCGCGCCGCCGCCCGCCGCGCGCGCCGTCATGCGCGACAGCGACGCCACCCAGCCCTCGAACTGCACGCACTCCGCGCCCTTCGACCACGCCTCCTCCAGCCGACACTGGATCTATTTAAAATACATTTTTTTTAATGGATGGAGAGTGGGATTAAAGATGAGGCGAGGTAATGGTACGGGTCGAGCTCGGAGACGGTCATGCTCTGCTAGCATTAGTTCAAAGCTTGTATCTGCAGAAATGCAGAATGTTAACAAAACTTCGATAGTGCGATTCAGAATACATGCGGCGCCATCTGTTGACGAATTGCGACAGGTCACCTCACAAGTGCTTTGAAAATGCAATATATGCCTGCTGAATTTGAATAGAACGTATTAAGTAAAGATGAATAATAATTAACACTTTTTTCGAAGTTTTGGTAAAATCAGCTATTTTAGAAGAAAAAACATTGTTTAATTGATTCATTCGAACAATCTCTTAATTGATGATAGATTTTGTTAAAGAAATTGTTATGACTGTTGAGTGTAGCTATGACAAGCATAATGTAACTCGGTGTAGATAGCTCCTAATCTAATGGCACGAAAGGTATAAAAGTTGATATTGTGACTACCTCCATTGGCAGCGGTTCATATCGCAGCGCGGCTGCCCGCGCGTCCGCCAGACGGGCCCACTCCCAGCGCGCGCCGCGCCCGCCCGCCGACTGCACGCTGTAGCACGCGCGACGCACCGCGCACTCCGCCACACCTACACATTACATAATAGTTATTGTGACTGTAATGAATTAATGATATATAATATGATGCATTGTTTCACTGTTCCCATCATTATGGTTTTCTTCATATATGTCTAACCGTTGAATTGCAATGACGACTATGCAACATATATTTATGCCACATCAAGTTTTTGTTTAAAAGATTTAAGATTTTAAATGTACACAAATTACATAATAAATTCTTATTTAATTCCTATTACTATTCACATATCTGTCATATGGGCAAGGCATTTGATCTGTGAGTTGGGGGCTTGTAATGATGAATATTCAACAATAGGTAAAATTTATACGTAATTCCAATAAGAATCATACCAGGTGTATCCGAACACTGCGTAAGCGTCCTCAGATTGACATAGTGCCCCTTGAGCGCGGGGTCCGCGTCGGCGAGCACGACGCGCGTGAGCTGCTTGGCGTGCGCGCGCTCCAGCGTGCGCGCCACGCCCGGCGAGTGCGGCAGCCACTGCCCCTCCTGCTGCCACTCCCACACCACTACGCAGTGCACTGACGACATCGCCGATATCACATCTCCTGGAACAACAATGCTAGGATGAGCTTATTGCAAAGATAGACTCAACAATATAAGCACAAATTAACTATTTTTTCTCTTTGTAAGATTGGGAATAATATCTCCCAAATTTAAATTATAAACTTTACACATATTAGATTTTTTTCTGTAAAGTAATTTAAGTTCAAGAATAGATTAACTCAGATAATTATACTTACATAAAATAGCTTCAAAAATTTTATATAATTAAAATTTTCATTCAATATTCTGAACTATGGAACTAAATATAACTTATCTTATTTGAATATCACAAATATTGATATTACACGTGATAGCCAATATTGATCTTAAATGTTTATTTTCTCCAGTTTACTTATAGATAGTAAAGTATCAATATGGGAAATGAGGTGTTTGAATTATTGTGCCACAAATCATTGAGTTTGCTCATAGATAACAAGGAAGCATGTCATTGTATGCTGTGTATGATTATCAGAAAATGTGGTGGAACATTCCAGAATATTAATTACTTCAGATGAAAGAACTAACATAGACCAAGCAGACTAGGCACATGTCATTTTGCATTTCAGCAAAAAGATGTGGACTCCAACTGACTAACACATGATTGTTACATCAATTTTAGTCCTTAGGAGTGACAATTCATCTATACTCCACTCTAAGTAGAATCTACATGGAGCTGGCTACAGATGTCCAAAGACAGTAGTACTTACCATCTGCTCATTTATTACTTCAACCTTCGAAACATACATTAATCGTAATATTAAGCCATAAAACTTATGTATTTCAAGTTGAATACATTACTGTTGATGGCACAGTTCACACAGATCTTGTGTAACTGGAATGTAACAAAAGATAGATCCCAAACAAAGTTATACATTCAAACTGCTAGATCATCAGTATATTTTCATGTAACTTTCACTCTGATGATGCTTTGTTTTAGGGCAAGAAAGCAAAATGTTTAAATATAAAGACTTTAAAAATAAAATGTAGCAAAATTATACATCTTAGCATCTGATGATTATGCTATTTTGCATTGTAATGATAAATTGTGCAACAAGTGCTTTGGGATCATCTAGTCTTTCTATGTACAAATAAATGTATGTTTACCCAATGTCATGCCTATATAAGGGTAGACTTATGGAAAAGCATTTTACACAGATTATATGCATTTAAGAGTCAACTGAAGTTACAGCTCAAAACAGTAATTGAGATCTAATTTCAAACACAATTGTATAAAAACTGTAAGACAATAATTTTATGTAACTATAGGTATCCTACTTGAAGCCTTATAAGATTTATAGAAAACTTTGAAACAATTATTACAGGAAAGTGTGGATATGCTGTATACAAGGGAAGATGAATAATTAACGAAGAATAATTTTAACATAGTGCACCATGATTTGGTGCAAACCAGTATGACATGGTATTTTAATGGAAATTCATTTGGCTATATTTTCAACTTCACATATTTTCATCTCATAACATCATCAGCTTAACTTGACATCATCAGTTTAACATAAATCATATTAGAATGCAATAATGTCTACAAATGTAACTTTAAAATTCTAAACCATTCGATGTTAATTGCAAAAACATTTGCTTTTAGTGTACTTCTGTACAAGATTTAGGTTTGACTTGTCTAGTTACTAAATAACGAAAGTGTAATATATTCAATACATCTCACCTTTTTAAAATAAGATATTAATTTTCGCTGAGATCGTGCAATCACAGTTGATACCATCAATTAAGAATCACATTCCACTTCCGACGAAACAATTTATTGAATTAATAAACAGCACGGCGAGAACGGTCACTCGCATTTTATTAGCAGACTATAAACAAAGTTTTGAGCGAGTACATTTTATATGTTCGTATAAAATACATCATGTCTTACGAAATCATTTGAGCAAAACTAAAATAATTAATTTTCAATTCAAATAATAAGACAGCTTTTACTTTACAACAAATACAAAGCTTTTAGTTTTCATGTCAATAGCCAATGCCCAATAGCCATAGCGCCCATAGCCCATAGCTGATCATGTTTTAAAAAAAATAACACATCATTATTATCTATGATCTGTGCCACAGATTGCCAATAGGAGTGCGATATTAAGCTAAACAATCAACATTATGAAATTGGCTACTTGACACTTTTTGGGAAACTGTTTTAATGAATTCATATACGTATTATATATGCCTTTCATTGATCATTTTTTCGAAAAAAGGGCTATTTATTAATAAAAAACATATTTTTATTACGGTAAACGGAACGTTACGCCAAAACAGGCGGTCAACTGTCATTTCGTAGCGTGACGTCAACACATTGAAAATATAGAAATAAACTTCACACACATACGCTACACATACTTCAGGGGAAATCTTGGGAATTATTTAACTTTTATTAGTACAATTGCAAGAATGTCAAATTACAAGGCGTGTGCAGTGACGATGTGTACAAGTACGATCGCTAAATATCCTAACAAATTTGCTTATACAAGTTCCTAAACCCAAATCTCATAAACGTTAAAGAACTTGCAGATTCTTATATGTTTAAATCCTCTGTTTGCAAGCAATGACATTTTATACTATCTATGTAAGAGAAGTATTATTGAAAAAAAGGAATAAATTTAGTAACTCTCGAGTGATTCGTCAATTCCAAATCATTGGAACGGGACGAAATCAAAACAAAACAGCAAGTGGAAGTATTCATATATTTAATATATTATATAGATGTCTATGATAAGAATAGAATTATAAGACGTCTATGAGAATTCTATTTTAAGGGCCCATTCTGTAATTAATAGGACACAATTAAAACATTTCATGACTGTGTTATTATTGATGGTGCATGTGCACTGATTAAGTTACATGACTGTATAATTAAAAATACATGATTTGCTTATATTAGTATTTTATTAACCGATTTCTTTGTTTATTTGGTTTATATGGTTCTATTAGTGAGTACACACAGTAGAACTTTTGTATATATATATATACTAGATGACCCGGTGAACTTCGTACCACCTAATTATGAGTGACTATCTGTACCTCGTGGTTTCACTCGTGTAATTTATGTATTATATCCATAAACTACTGGTAAATATTAGGAAATGGCCACAGGAGAACAGGAAAATAAAAAATACAATTAAATAAAATTCACTCTACCTCTCTGCACTCTGTTATTTTTTTACCGACTTCAAAAAGGAGGTGGTTATCAATTCGGCCGGTATCTTTTTTTTATGTATGTACACGAATTACTCCGCCGTTAGTGAACCGATTTTAATAATTATTTTTTTATTGTGTTATTTTTTATTGTAGGTTCTAATGAAATTACAAAGTCAGTGCATCATTGACTATTTAAGGGTCTGATAATGTGGCTCGGAGACAAAATATGTAACTCCTCAACCGATGGGGATATTTGAGTTGTGTTTGAAGATATTTGGTGAAAGTTCTAACGAAATTGCAAAGTCAGTTCATCATTGACTATTTAAGGGTCTGATAATGTGGCTCGGAGACAAAATATGTAACTCCTCAACCGATGGGAATAATTGAGTCGTGTTTGAAGATATTTGGTGTAGGAGGTTCTAATGAAATTGCAAATCATTGACTATTTAGTTAGGTTAGGTTGGAACACATAAGACAATATAAAACTAAGCGGGCAGGGCGCGGCAGCGCCCTGCGTGCGGGCGGTTCCAATCAATGTAAATTCAGACCGTACCTTAATTCATGATCACGTTTATACAATTTTATATTGTATTAATATAAATGTTATTATGTCATCACTAAAAAGGGTAAAAAAAATTTTAACAAAAAATACAACCGACTTCTATGTCACTACATAGTAAAAAATAATTCAAATAAATGTTGGTTTAGTACATATTTCTGAAGTCGGCGCTCAATATATTTCGTTCGAATTATTTTTTACTTTGTAGTGACATAGAAGTCGGTTGTATTTTTTGTTATTTTTTTTACAAACACGCGAAAAGAAGTACCTATAACTTCAATAACGGTTTTTTTTTAAAGAAAGTTTATTTACTTATAGTACTCTAATCGGGTTGTTGAATAGCTAAAAATGCTGAAACAGGTGTGTAAATAGAAAGGCGATTTATAACAGTCTTAAGGGTTGATCTAAAAAAACAAACAGTGACTCAGATGCTTCATTATGTCTTATGATAATTTTCTTAGTGCTCCAAATTAACGGATATTAAATTAAAGTTCCATACCCGATTAAATGTCCCTAAAGGTTGATTTTCCAAAAACGGTGAAAAATGTGTTCTATTATTTTGAATCAAAAAGCTAAATTCCAATTTTCATAGACTTTGCTTCAAAATCTGCCGATTTCTAAACGAAGTCTCTTCTAAAGCCAAATGCAAATTTTTACAGTTTTTGCTTCCAAATTAACGGATTTTAATATAAAATTCCAACCCCTACTTAACCAACTTAAGGGTTGATTTTGCAAATATCGTAAAATAGATATTTAATTACTTTCTATCTAATTATATAAATCCTATCAAATACCAATTTTCATATAGATTTGCATCAAAACTGGGGGACTTTAATACAAACTTTCAACTCTTATTTATTCACGGAAACGCGGTCGAACAGGATAAAAAGTATCCTATGTCCGTCTCCTGGTTCTAAGCTACCTCTCCACCAATTTTCAATCAAATTGGTTCAGCCGTTGTTGAGTTATAAAATGCTTCACGAAAACGCGGTCGAACGGGATAAAAAGTATCCTATGTCCTTTTCCTGCTTCTAAGCTACCTCTCGATTAATTTTCAGTCAAATTGGTTCAGCCGTTCTTGAGTTATAAAATGACTTCACGGAAACGCGGTCGAACGGGATAAAAAGTATCCTATGTCCGTTTCCTGGTTCTAATCTACCTCTTTACTAATTTTCAGCTAAATCGGTTCAACCGTTCTTGAGTTATAAAATGACTTCAAGGAAACGCGGTCGAACGGGATAAAAAGTATCCTATGTCCTTTTCCTGCTTCTAAGCTACCTCTCGATTAATTTTCAGTCAAATTGGTTCAGCCGTTCCTGAGTTATAAAATGACTTCACGGAAACGCGGTCGAACGGGATAAAAAGTATCCTATGTCCGTTTCCTGGTTCTAATCTACCTCTTTACCAATTTTCAGCCAAATCGGTTCAGCCGTTCTTGAGTTATAAGTGGAGTAACTAACTCGACTTTCTTTTATATATATAGATATATATATATATTTTGCATATATATTTATCATATGTTACAGTTACAATAATTACTACAGATCACCTAAGCTAAATTTTTGTGCTGCTTGCGTGTCTGCTTTTCTTCATTACTAAAATTATTTTCCGTACAAATGGATATATATTTTTATGACTGTCATTTTCAGAATTAAATTGCAATGCAATAATAGGAACTGTATGGTCACTTTTCTTCCTTCATCTTGTTGGGTAGGTTACGCAAGTAAAGAAGTACTATTTCCCGTGTACTTTACTTTATGTATTTCAGACTGGTGCCTACTTTCGAAACTTTTGACTCCTCACTTATTCTAGGCAGGACAGTCATCACATTTTCATTTTCATTGATGTACCTTGTGTTCAGGACAACTTTTACTTTTCATGAAACACAAACTTGCCTTCCTCTTAAACTGCACATACTCTATAACGTCGTCACTATACGATTGTCGGGAAGATCTGTAAATATAAATATAACCAATTAATAACCTTAAAACAGTTCACATAAGAATATAAGTATATTTAAAAAAATCTTAATAATCACTTGAAGACTTCAGACAGAAGAAAGGTTTTTTCTGTCTGAAGTCAGTTAAGAAATGTTTTAATTGTCCGATATGATTAAATGTAAATATAAAGAATGTTTTACTTACGTTGTTTATTTGATATTTCCATAGGTTATCTCACGGAAGTTTTTGTATCCATTTTGATTTATTGCACTGCATATATGGAGATTTTTTAAGCAGGTTCACGCTATCAGCTTTAATATAGTATGGCTTCATTTCGGTTCACAACATAAATTCAACCAACTCTAACAGCAAACGATTTAATTATTATTTGTCTTGTTTGGTTTCGATGTAGTGACGTCACATGACATTTGAGGCAGCACTGTCGCCGTTTTGGGATTTAAAATCCACAGATAAAAAATCGAAAATTTCTTTTTAAAAATTAAAATACTTAGAACGTATTAAAAAATAAACGAAATACTGCATAATTTATGTTTACTTATAAGCTATCATATCCAACATATTTCATATTTTATTGTTATAACTGTCAAGTACCCAAATGTCAATCTTAAATTGAAAACATATTATTTTTTTTCAATGAACATAATTACAATTTAGACCGTGGATCCAAAAGAGTTTTAGAACTACGATTGTGTTATTAATCACAAGACTTTATTGTAAAAATTAAGCATTTGAGGCTTTCACTCGTATCGTATTAGTATAACAACGATACTCAGCTATAAAGACGTTCTCATATAATATGAATTTAATACTTTTTTATTGTATCGAATGTATCATTTCTCTCGAAGTTTAGAATTTTTAAGTTTTATTTCTACTTCAGTTTGAATATAGCAGCACAAATAAATCTATAAACCATGTAACAAATTAAAAAAATGTATATCTTTTATAAGATATGATTATAAACTTAAAAAAATGTATGTAAGTTTATATGATATTATTATATATATGATAAACAAAATGTCTTTAAGTAGTCTGTGAAACCAGTAATCAATTCATTCAATTCTAAGCTTGACATAATGACGTGACGACACAAGCCGCGCCGCCATTATTCTTGAGCTTGAGTCATCTTTCATTTTACGTATGTTTGTAATTGAAATAAAACGAAAGGGGAAGAAAATAATCAATCGTTGGCAAAATAAATATTTTGCGATTTAATTAAAATCATATTAATTGTCTAATAAACTAAAACTTATCTCCTCAAATACCATCATGTCGTACAACAATTCTTGTAAGTTGTGAAGTTTGTTATACATAATCCGAATTAAAATTAACAATAGGGTGCGCTGTAACATAACATTTTAAAGTTGATTCCTTTATTCCGATAAATAAATAATGATTAAAGTTACTTATGGAAATATCAGTATACTACAGTCGCGAAGTTTATAGTGCTGAATGTTTTTACAGATAATACGCGTAGTTCGGGGCGATACAACACGCCGGGGCGCTTCGTGTCCGGCGGCGAGGTAAATATGCCTACGTATTTATAAGATTGTTATTTGGAAGATGAAGTATATAAATAACCTACATATGAGATTAACTGGCCGTTTGTTACTCTAGCATCGTGCCGAGCGCCAAGTCCCGTGGCACTGGATGTATGAAGTCACCAGTTACTCTTTGACAGTGCTTGAACTGTGACCATCTAAAGGCGAGCATCGTATATGATTAAACAATGTTTTGTCAGTTGCGATGTGGAGTCACCTGAGCATGCTCATTGACTGTGTTAGTTTTAATGTTCAATGTGTCGCTGCTCACGGTGAATGTTGCCAGTGGATGCCAGTACTGGCCTCTCACAGGGTAGCTGTTGGGCCGAGGATGCATTATGATCATGGAAATCTATTCCATGTGCATATGAAGTTCTCTAGACTTAAGTAGACAGTAAGCTGCCCCAAATTCCTAACATGATCAGCCCTCTGGAATTGTAACAGACACTTACATAAGCAATATATTGTTTACTGGTATTAATGAGCTTCGAAATTGAAACATTCCATTGGTACAATTTCACTGGGTGGAACATGGTAGGAATGTGGTGGGAAGTGGTAAGTGCGTATTTACCCCTGTGTGGTTGTTGAGTGATTGGTGACGTGAGTTTTGAGCTAGAATGTCTAAAGATATGAGCTGGCTTGAGTCTTGCTGTTGTATCCATATTATGCCTATCATTAGTGACCCATTAACCTAACATCATGTAAAGCACAAATCTCTTATGATTTTAACTTTTATGACAAAAAAAATATAACTATGGTGTAAAAAAATTGTGTTCTTATTTTTATATCGTCTTATACTCATTGTAGAACCCTAGACTTTGTCCATATCTGTATGAAAAAGTATGTTAGAATGAAACAGATTTATACTAGGCATAGATGTGGTGTGTGGGTATGAGAGATGTGTATTGTATGTATAAGGGGTGATACTCACTACCAATTCGGCTAACTGCTGCTAGCTGGCGCCGGGCGGACCTGTTGGCTCGGGACCTCATCAGAGCAGGAACTACAATGGAAACAACTATGTAAGTACTGCTAATTCAGCTATAGCTTACTGTAAGTTGAATGTTTTGAAACATGATTGAGCATGCGTTACACATAATATTGGATTTAAACAGTATTGGAAATCTTAAAAAGGAAAAGGTACATAATATTATAGTGATGTGCATTATCTTAAAAAGGTTAAATGTGTTAAGTTGTAAGTTACCAATCACCAATAGGTTAAGTTTGCTCTTTGTTTTTGTTAAGTTGATTTTTAACTGTTATTTTACACAAGTAGATTGTTAGTTCTATGTAGTTTTATCATAAGTTTGATGCTCAATATTGTTTTGGTAGTGGCCATGCTACTGATATATAAATTGTGTTTGGTTTCAACAAATTTTAAAAGTAGTAGTGTTAATTTGAGTTTTTTTCATACAATATATTTTGATATCACATCAGAGGATTAATGCAGTGTGTTGAAGACAGTATTTTAATTGAAATGTTGTAGATGAAGAATATGTAACTTATTTCGTAATAAAAGCGTCATATTCCATTAAAACTGATGTAGTTACATATAATACGAAACTACATTAATGTTTCTGATATTCCCTCATATCCTAAACAGCAACAAAATTCATTTAATTCATAACAGCACCCAAGACCATATCAGCAATACAATCGGCA
The DNA here is from genome assembly GCF_041222505.1 of Epargyreus clarus. Taxonomy (NCBI): domain Eukaryota; kingdom Metazoa; phylum Arthropoda; class Insecta; order Lepidoptera; family Hesperiidae; genus Epargyreus; species Epargyreus clarus. The sequence continues at coordinate 15,509,894 of NW_027332212.1, forward strand.
GAATCAGCAACAACAGCAGCAACAGTCGCCCCAACAGCCCCCACCACAACAGCCCCAACAACAGCTGGCGCAACAACAGACGCCCCCGCAGCGGCCGCCGGCCCTCTCCGTGCCCATCGCGCCCTCCGCCATGCTCCAACCGACAGAACAGCAGAATTTATTGTTGCAGGTATTCCACATTACATGAATGAACCCTTGTATCAGAATGGAGTCGTATATCTGAAAATTGCTACACAATTAAAGTGACCACTAAGTAAATTTGGATTTCCATTCTTATTTTCGATATTTAATGGTTATACAAAATTAAGTTGAACATATGCTACCACAGATGTATTGTGATATCCAAAGTTCAAACTAAAGATTGTAATTAAATAGATGCTACATTTCGAAATACACCACAAATATTGCTACACACACTTTACTTAATTTTTGATACTGATGTTGATACTTTAATTACATCAAAGTTATTTAATTTCAGAACTGGGATGTTGAGATGGGTGGAGAGAATCCAGATTCAAAGGAATCAGAGGTTAAACCACACTGGATGAAGAGTAGACTTAGTGGGGGTAAGTGTATTTCATTTCTTTTTTTATTGGAGTTAGGCAATTTCTGCTAATTGCAGCAGCCTGGAAAGTCACAGTGATCTGATGATTTGATTTGAAACTTGTATATGTATCTGCAAGATGTTAGAAAAACTCCAATAGTGTGATTCAGAATACTTGTAGTGCCATTTATTATCTCATTAGTTTTTAGTCTATTATCTCATTAGAATATGTTAAAGAAGATATTACAGCTAATGTAACAAGTAAAAATTGTGTATAAATAGTATAATATTTGGCGCTTTATCATCCGTTCATAGTTCTAGAACTACTGAAAAGCTACTGCATTTCTAGTTAATTTCACTTATTAATGAATTTATTCTTACACCACTTAATGAGGATGTTTGTGTAACAGTGAAGAAGATCACGAACAAGGAGCGGCGGCGGCGGCAGAACGAGAATCTGCGGCGGCTGCTGGCGCCCAAGAACGCGCTCATGGTGCTCAACGAGATGATGCCGTCAGAGAGGGACGCCGCTGTGAGTATGAACACCATAACACACCATTAAACTGTACTGTGCATAAAATTCCAAGCCTTCAGTGTATTACGTTAATGTATACCCAATTTTAATGACTTCGATTTACAATGCTTTGTCTGACCTTTTTTTTTCCATTATATCTTCTGTAACTGAACAATACTGAATACTGTAATTTTTTTTCAATAATAATATTCATTTTAAAATGTTAATGTTTTTCCTTCTCATTGATTACTTGACGCTGTTACGAATTTAATGGTTTATTTATACTTTTTCTTATATTAGTTGCTATTATATATTTTATTTTGGTACAGCAATTCAAAGTGGAACCATCAGCAAGTCCATTCGTCTCAGACGCAAACTCACACATTTTCTGCGCTGAGCTCACCATCGATGGCACTAATTACAAAGGATATGGTAAGTTCAGAATCATATTGTCCCATAATCCATTTTATGTCTCCTTTCATTTTTTCTCACTGATTATCCTAGAATGGCGACCACGTGTAGGCCAACGGAGTTCAGGCCGCCCCCCGACGAGGTGGACCGATGACCTGAAGAAGACGGTGGGAAACTGCTGGATTTAAAGGGCACGGGATCGGGTGGAGTGGTGCCCATTAGGGGAGGCCTATGTCCAGCAGTGGATCTCAAAAGGCCGATGGATGGATGGACTCCAATGCACATTGCTGCATATCATTCAGACATTATCTAGTTTGAGTGCTATACATTGTGCAGTGCAGACTAGTACAATACTATGATTGTAGTCTAGTCAGTATTGCAGTGAATGAAATGAATGAATGAATGAAACCACTTTTCTTTTGGCAGGTGACAACAAAATAGCAGCGCGAAACGATGCCGCGGAACAGGCCATAAGGGATCTTATCATAAAGCGCATGGCGAAAGCCAACAGTATGGAAGGTAAACGAAAACATTGTCTGTTATCCTTTAAGCACAGTTATTGTTGTGTTAAATTGTAGTAATTTCACCATTTTATTTTTGCCATACATTTAACTGTATTTATAATAGTGGATTTAGTTAAATAATATTACTCCGTAAGTTATGTGCATATTAGAAATTAATTATCATTTGCTAAACGGTGAAGGAAAACATTGTGAGGACACCTGCATACCTGAGAGATTTATAAAAAAAAATTCAAAGGTATGGGAGACTGGGGACACTTGATCCCCCTTTTGTTTTTTGATCCGATTTAATGTTTAATATTATTTAATCCGATTTTAGATATATTGGTACTGAAATACGTGGAATTTCATCGGCTATACTAAGTATAAAAGCTAATGATATCGGTATATAAATTTTGTAACCAGCCCACGAAAACTTTGTATAGGGAATGATATCATGTGTCCCATATATATGTCTGACTTGATCCCCCCCCCTCTGGAACACTTGATCCTGAAAATATCTTAAAATTGATTTATCCTTGATTTATTTGTTTAGTAGGTAAAGTTGAAAAAACAACATATTCCACTGTTTTGATAAATCACATATACAAGTACCTATATTTTCAGCTAACATTACTTAATGTTCCTATTATCACAGAACCTTATGGTTGATATTTTTATTTCTTGCACCTTCTATTGTTTTATATATTCTAGGCATATTGAATCCTGAAATTATTAAAAAATAAACATTAGTGGACGCTTGATCCGGAAGGATCATATCTCCCATAAGAAAGTGTACCATGTGTACCCTAGCTATACTGTGGTTATAAAGATATTGTAAAAAAATCTACTACTATTAACACTATTCTATGAAACAGATGTTTAAAAGCATAGATAATGGATAGTTTAAAAGTGATCCTTACTCAAAATAAGTTTACTAACCAATTGTTTAATCAAAATGAAAACTTACGAAAAATATTTTCCTGAGACACAATACACACAATCATTCGCCATCTGCTTAAATATCAAATTCGACAGGAGTACCAACTTTAGAAAGGTATAACGTGTCACAACCAACTAATGTTGTCCAACTAAGATCATATAGTGTTCACAGAAGCTCTGTAAATCCAGTGTACCATGTCTCCCGTAAGGATCAAGTGTCCCCAGTCTCCCCTATGTGAAGTCTACCAATATGCACTTGGCCAGCGCGGTGGACTATGACCTAAATCCTCTATTCTATGACCCTCATTATGAGAGGAGACTCGTGTCCAGCTGTAATGGGTTGATGATGATGAATTGGTAGCCAATGTAAGTTTATTTAATATGTGTAGAAGCATATGTAAGTTTATAATTAAAGGTATTAGTGGACCATATTCTCATTTATTTAATTTTATTTGATGTGTAGTGGCCCAAGGCAACGACGAGAAAACTGGTGAGGAGGATGAGGACGCACCCCTGCCGATGATCCAGCTGGCGTCGTTCGCGCTGCACAAGCTGTTCGCAGAGTGGGAGTGCGACGGACACAAGGTGCCGCAACTCAAGCCGAACTTCAGCGTCGCGGTTGGTATATTTGAACATAGTGTCCTGAAAATTAATGAGCTATAAATAATATGTTCGTTATTTTACTTTACTAGCTTACGGATGAGAAACAGATATGTTTTTATAAGGTAAGAAATTTTGTTTATTAACAATGGTAAAGTGATGTGGCCTTGTATCATCTGAGGCAAGCAGTCTATTTGCGATAAAATGCCGCTTGAGGGCACAAGTAGACTGCCATTAAAAACGCTTTATAAATTATGTTGTATGAATAAATTTTTATTTGCTAAACTTTGCTTATGCCTTCATATTACAGTATGGAGCGGATAGTTCGTTTTGCCTCCTGAGACTCTGGGATTTTCTGGATGTAACAGTAGTGTTTATCAATTACTATGTTGTTAATCAATGCGTTATATTGCGTCGTATGCGTTCGAAGGTGGTTCGACTCCGGCGGCACCACCGCTACACCTATTTCTGCCATATAATAGCAGTGTTAAGTTCTGCTGTGTTCTGGTTTGAAGGGTGTGGTAAGGGAGACATACTTTTTCTCGAGGCGTTCCAGCTTAGACCTCAGGGGTAGCGACGCATCTGTGGCCGACCTCAGACCTATCTGGGGTTGATTACGAATGTCCATGGGCGGCAGGAGCCACTTACCATCATGTGGACTGCATGCTCGTCTGCTACTAAAAAAATATGTATACGAGTACAATCTGGCAGGCGAACGACGCGTCGAGCGAGGCGAGCGGGCCGACGAGCGGCGGCGGCGGCGCGGCGGGCGGCGGTGCGGCGCGCGCCAAGCCGCCGCGCGCGCTGCCGGCCGGCGCGGGCGCCATGCACCCCTGCATGCTGCTCACGTACATGCGGCCGCACCTCGAGTACCGCGAGCTGGCCGTGGAGGGCGACCGCCCGCAGAACATGCTCTTCACCATGGGCATCGAGGTCGACGGCGTCAAGTACGTCGGCAAGGGTGAGCGTTGTTGGCCTCACTTGAAACCTCTACGTCGACGTAGATTAGTAAAGATGCTTCGCCGCCTTTAAAATAGAATGAAGTCGCAGAAGGCTGATTTGTCAGTTATTTTTTTTAATTCTTGACAAATAAAAAACATTTTTAGAGAAAATTTACGAAGAAATAACTAAAACTGCGTAATTTACATAATAAATAAATAAGTATTTCAAATATTTTAGGGACATTTTAGCACGGAGATGCGGAATAACTTTTTTACTCAACTATTTCAATTCTCAAAACTGATAGCATTTTCTTGTTAGGTGTGAGTAATCTTTACTAATCTATGTACGTCGAATAATATTAGTTCGAATTGTAACAAATGAGCGTATCTTATGTTTTCACCTTCAATCACGTAGTCATTTAATTTGCACTTAAAAAATTGGCATCTTGCAGATTAACAGACGAGTATGACGAGTATGACATAACAGATTTATGGTAAATATCCAATACACTCGAAGAAGTTGATAGTTGGTGAATGTAAATGTTGCAAAAGTTTACAAGTATATAAACCTAGTGTTACCCCGGCTACACACTCACGCAGAGGACCCCCGAGAACACTCGAGAAGCGTGAATTTGATAACTTTCTTACCTTTTTGTTCTCGCGCTCGCCTGTTCTCCAATAGGTGTCGGTATTTTTGCTGTCGGTATTTTGTGTTCGTTTCGAAGGGTTTCTCGGGCAAGAAAAGAGACCGGTATCACATTTTCCTTCGGTCTCAGTGTGACCATAACATTGTATGTCGTTGTGTAGGTAAAGCCGCTGAACTGACGTTCCATTCTGGATGACGGTCGAGAATGCGAATGAGAAGGTCGCATGAGTGTAGATGCCTTCTCGGTTCTTGCGCCATTTCTCGGCGAGACTTCTCGCGTGAGTCTGGAGCCGGCTTAATATTTATCTTTAAATGATAGTTGTAGTACAAGTAACGGATGTTTGTCCCTCAGCGACGAACAAGCGCGAGGCGCGCAAGAAGGCGGCGCGCGCGGCGTGCGAGGCGCTGTTCGGCGTCGCCTTCTCCGACTGCAGCGCGCCGCTCGCCCCCACCGCGCCCGCCGCCCCCTCCGCCGCCGCCGCGCCCGCCGCCAGCGCCGCAGACGTCAAGCCGGAGATGGACACGTAGATGCCTCATGGCAATGTTTCTAAGCCCGCTCCACATTCTCGCGAGAATCTCGCAAGAACGCGAGAAAAGCACGGGAAACGAGAATGTGGAGCCGATACGAAACGGGTTTTCTCGCGTTCCCGCGAGAATGTGGAGCGGGCCTTATCGATGACATCAATGAAACAACGTAATCCGGCTGACTTCTACACCCTAGCGGTTAACCGCGGGGGCACTTTTTCAGTTGAATATGTAACTCCTTGTACGCACTTAATGGGCAAAAAATGAAAAGGAGATTCTAACACGATTGGCTCCCGTGGGGATGCAGTGCATAGGACATAGGAGGGAATATATTGATGTCCGCGACTAAAAAATCTCGCAATTTGACTCGGAATTTTGAAGCTCTACAAAAAAGAACTCAATACATTTGACATATTTAAGGAGCTCTTCAGAAATCTGGGACTTACAAATGTACATCTCACTCAATAATTATAATTATGATCTGCAGTTTTTCAATAAAAAATATTATGAAATATAACATATTACAATAATATTTACTAAAATTTTAAATTTCACTATTATATGCACTAATCATGATATATATACAAGTTTTTGCATCGTCACTCTTAAATAACTGTCCTAAAAAGTTTAAAAATAACTTAGATATATATTTGTTGTAGAATGAAAACTATTATGGAAGATTAATGTATACTATATTATAAGAATTAATGAAAAAAAAAGTTTAATGTTGCTATTTTACTGTTTGTCTGAAAACTAATTTCAAGGAATGCACGTGGTTAATGTAATAGTTTCGACAATTCACTTTATATTAACTTAAGCTCAAGATCTTCAATCCGATTTGGGTGATGGGTGTGTCAGGTTATATAGTTGTGACTATTTATGGCATTATATGATTATGATCTCGCCCAGGTGCCTTCATTTCACTATAGATGTTGTTCAGAGCAATCGTTTATTAGGCTAATTGGAGTAGTAATTTTATTATTATTACTGGGATTATATTTACATTACTTGGTCACGTATTTAATGACCATTTATATTAATAGGGTATCATTGTTCAAATTATAACGTAGGCAATATTTTCTTTATTTAGAAAAATACCTGCTAGACCGTATGATAGGTCAACTTACACAGGCAGAGAGCGGGGATATGCGAGTATCATGTCTTATTTTGTCGTATATGATAAATATTTTTTTATTATTTCACAAAAACGTGTGTGTATGTCGTCATGTATGATTAGCAATATTTACTAGGTTTAAGCGAATTAAATGTTTCCATAATATTTAATGTACTATAGGTATAGAAAATATATTGAACTGGTAAAAATAAGCGCATTTTATTTGAACTCAAGCTTCTAGGATTAAAAAAAATACAATATTGAGCATAACTACATTTATTAATACATCGAGTATTCAAATTTAAATCAAGTCATTGTCGCGAATTCCGAAATTTTATTGTACGCTTGTGTACATCAACATAATTTAAGTACATTATTATAAGGTACAATTTTACGTAAACAGTACCTAAATAAACATGTGAACAATAGTTGCCATTGCCGCCTATGGACCTCTAATCAACCGCGATTTCTTTTTATCACATCACAAAGAATGGAATACTTCATGTTAATACTGCCTCAACAGAATACTACATTATAACAGAAACGTTGTTGAAATAGGAAAAACAACTCATTTTTTCACTTAATCCGTTACAGACATAAAAGTGTAATTACCGAACACTGTTACAATTTTAGTATATCACTAGATATCTACTCAGTCTTAACATATACTAATATGTATGTCTATAATTCGAACACAAACAATGGCAATATATTTATCCGCGCCTGTACCGCAGATTGTAGATAAAATGTTTTGTGAAACGAGCTTGTTTTCTAACCGTATTGGCGACTCTTCTATTATCTGATCGCTTGTCTGTCTGGCATTTTAGATCATTTCGTAAAAAATACGATAATAGGATTAGAAGAAGATTAAGTCAATGCTTGTGAGCACCTATGCTTCTTTATTAGGTATAAATATTTCTTAATTTATAAAAATAAATATTGAATAGTGATAATGAGATAATATTCCTAGACACATAATTACAATTAAATTATTAAATACTTGCGTACTGATGTCATCATTAAAACTGCTATTTAACATTACTATTATACATAACAAACAATGAATGTTAACTTATAACGGGAATGGTTATACTTATAACGCAACAAAAATAATAAAAAATAACTATTAAACAACATGTAAAAATAAACTTAACCATAAATACGTCAAAAAGAGTATCAAATCTAGGTAGTCTAAAATACTTAAGAATTGGCACGCCGTTGTTATTGATGGCCCAGTGTGGCTTCTAACACTTTTGGTTTGTACGCTATTCTGTTTGTAGATGAACTTCACAAGTATTGACGCCATAAAACATAAGTTTCCAAGTATTATGTACTTATATTAAAATTGATTATAAAACGTTAAGGAGGGTATCATTTCATTAGACCACAACGTTACTAAGTATTGTTTATGATACTATGTTTCTAATAAGATCGAATTAAATCACTCTAATTGTCTTCAATGGACGTCGTTACTATAACCCCTCTATACGGTTATCAATGCTAATTACAACAGCTTGTAGGTCCACATTGACAGCGGACTTTGTAGTAACGCGAGATGTGGAGGCTCCTTGCCACCTACTAGTAATAAATGCAAGTGCGTTTCGCCATTTCTTTGTATTGGTCTGGTGCGTCTCTCGCTCAAATCTTGCAATTCAATGTCACCAGGTCCCACACCCGAGTCTGGTGTCAAAGCTACTCCTAGATTCCTAACGTCGGGCCCCAAGTAATGGGGGTTACTGAATCCCATCGATGACATTCCCGATAATCGATTAACCCTTTCGGCGCTCGCATAATCGGACGTCGACATTTCCCCCTCGTCTTCCGTGGTTTCGGTAACTTCATTCATCGTCTCCTTCGTGAACCTGACCGATGCGGACTTGGGTATCGCAACGACCTTAGTCTTCTTGTGGTCCGCATGACCGTTCGTGTCTAGCTTGAAATTCACCATTTCCCGCTTCATTTCCTCCTCCTCCTCGGAGTCCAGGTAGACCAACTTGGTCGCCTCGATGGGCGAGAGCACCGGCGTCGGGAGCACCATGTCGGCAAAATCTGGGACCGAAATCGGTTCTCGCGACATGTCGGAGCGAATCCGCTCCGTGGAGTCGCCGTCGCGGGGGCCCTCGTCGCCGTCGGCGGGCTGCCGCTCGTCGATGACGTAGGCCGACCGCGACTTGGAGATGGAGGCGGGCTCCGGGCGGATGAGGCTCTCGGTGGAGTCCTGGTCGCCGGCGAGCACGCTGTAGGAGCAGCGCGCGGCGCGGCGGATGTGGAAGGAGGACAGCTTGGAGATCTCGCGCAGGAAGCCGGCGGGCGGCTCGCGTGTCCCCGCGGCCGGCGCCGAGCCCCCGCGCCGCGCGCCCGCCGCGCCCCGCGCGCCCCCCGCCCCCGCCGCCGCACCCGCCGCGCCTCGCGCCACCAGCAGCGCGCGGCTGTCGATGCGGGGAGACGGCCAGTTTACGCTTTGCATAATCCTCTCCCAGGTCTCTGTTGCTGTCATGAGAGAGCAATCGTTTATTATACAAAGTTAGTTATTCTCAAAGTTAATTTGGAAGAAAGAAAGTTTTTAGTTTATTTACCAAAATGGAATCTCCACAGCTCATTGGTAGGATGACCGGCAGCTTCGCCGCCAAAAATGTAGAGATGAGCTCCCGCGCGGAGCCCTGCGTGCCCGCTGCGGGCACTCGGCGCGGGCTTCGCGGTCCGTACTTGTGTCCACACACGTGACACTGCAAATAATCAAATATGAGTGTCCGTTACCATTATGTATCGTTATATATAGGACACTCATTGCGGACTCTATTTTTTTTATAGCGCCGTGAACGGTTCCTACAACTTCATCAATGCCCAGCGGTCGTAGATTAATAGTTCACATCGTAACTTTCGATCACTAGTTCTTATTAGTGATCGAAGTTCGTAACGACAGAGTGTATAGGTTGACTTACTGGTGTCGTAGTGCCAAAGGTCGCTGCAGGCGCGCAGGTCGCACTGTCCGCCGTGCACGTACAGGCGGTTGTCGTGCAGCGCCGCGGCGTGCCGGTGCCGCGCCGGGCCCGCGCTCGCCGTGCGCACCTGGTGCCACGACTCCGACTCTGAATGTTTAATCAATATACAGTCAATTGTTATTGCTATAAGCTGTTGTGTTTGAGGTTAAAGGAAGAAGAAGGTAGAAGAGAAACACTTGGCATCCAAACATAATTTTACTACAGTTTCCTTAGGATATAATTGAAATAAAAATCTGTAACGCTATACAATAAGGAATTAACTGTAGAAGCATAAATCTGGACCAACTGGCTCTAGCTATGTATGTATAAATCAGTTTTAAAGTTTTATGAAGTAGGTAGATAAAAATTATATTCGTATTACAGATCACAAAGTAAATTTGGCTTACAAACTAGTACCTAACGCAGTTGTGTTCCAAATATTCTCAAAGTGTAGAAGGCGGTTGTTCTATCTGTGCATATTTATTCACAATTAATTCATAAACTTTTCAAATATATAATGCTAGGATGTAGTTACCGTAATGGAACGCCCATAGCTCATGCGTGGAGCCCCTCAGGTCCTTGTACCCGCCATAGATGAGCAGGCAGTCCTTGAGCGCGTGCGCGGAGTGTCCGCGGCGGCCGCGCGGGCTGGCGCCGCCGCCGCGCGCCTCGCGCCCGCGCCGCCGCAGCGACGAGTACTGCGACTGGCCGCTGGAGCCCGGCAACTTGCGCCAGATTTGAAGCTGTGGACGTTGGACAAATTATAAAGTGGGTAATCTGAAATATTATGTTTAATGAAATTGTTCATGAAATACCTTTCAAAGGCTCGTGTTCAAACCTACCTACAAATTACTCAAAACCTACAAATTACTTATATAAAAAATCAAGTTATTTTCTTGTGATTTGAAACCTAAAACTAAAGTGCACCAGATGGTCAATAGGAGGTAACTGTTAAAGATTTTTACAAAAACAATAACTGTTTACTGTAATTATATATATATCGAGTAGTCTTATGTTGTCATATTCCCACATTGGACCATATTTTACCTCTAGCTCTATTTTTGTCGCTACGGAGTTGTATAATAATAGATTAGGTACTTGTGATTAGGGACTAAGGTTTTAAATTCTACGGATAGGCGGCAGCGTATCCCTGTGAAACTGTTCCAGTAATGCAGTCATCAATATGTATGAAAGGAAATTGTTACTCTACCGTTTAAGATACACATGTAGCTGCAATGACGGTAATGTTCTCCTTTTTTCACCCTAGCATGTTGACCTCATGTCCAAATGTTAGCTTATTCGCTTGTGGAGTTATAAGGATAGCTACTGACCTCCGTATCATATATCCAGAGCGGGGTTTCATTGGAGAGCGCGCCAGCCTCTCCGCCAAACACATAGAGCCTGGTCTCGTGCGCAGTGGCAGTATGCTCCTGCAGGGAAGGCGGCGGCTCGCCCCGAGCCTCCAGTTTCTCCCACCGACCAGTCGCTGTGATATCACCGAGAACTTTGTTATACATTAGCATTAAGATAAACGAAAAGTATACAGAGTTTTGTCGGGTCTTCTCAGTTGAGGTTCAGTTCAGTTCAGTAAATAAAAAATTTTGTTGTTCATAACCTGTAAGGGTTCTCGAAAATCTATCCATAATAAATGTATTAGTACCTTAACTATCCCTTAACCAAGTGGACACAATGTAACTATGACATAGTTAAGATACAGCTCGTACAACTACAACTTGTATTCTCGTATGTCACGATAGTCAAATCAAATCAAATCAAATCATTTATTTGCAAGAACATAGTATTTTAGTCGGAGAATGTTACGAGTATAGTCACGTAATGAGTCCATCTTTAAAGCATTGTTAAAGTAGCACACGGACAGTATAAAGTCCTAGACATTTATTTCAAGAAAAGTTCACAAGTGAAGTTTTTTGCTGAGTAGTCGCTAGAAATCCTAATAGGTCCTCTTGAGGCAATCGTAACCGCCTCTCGACCTAATTAACCCTCTCGACGCGGGCGGCATATAAAACTGCTGCCTCGGTCACTCCTGAGTGCTAGATCTGCTTACAGATATGCAACTAACTCTACTGGAGTTTTGCTTTTGTTGCTGTCCACAATATCTAGGCAAATAACTGTCCCTACTAAACTATCTATCTTATAGTATTAGTATCTATATATTTCGTTTTTATGATTTTTATTAGGTAGGTATTACAAATTATGTATGTTGCAAACTTCGATCACTTAATAGGGATCGAAGGTTACAAATAAATAAGTGAAGTTGCATCTCTTTTCTCTATACAATAAAAATATATTTTAAGTACAAAAAAAAAAAAATACTGTAATAAGTAGGTGTTTAAAAAAATAATGATTGTTCGAATACATGCAGTAGATGATAGTAATAAGGGCCAATCTATCAATACTTGTGTCTAGCGTCATTAGCTCTTACTACGTCGTTTGTTCAATACGATAATGTGGTCACTACAGTGATTGTGATTGAGAAATGACACATTGTTTTTATGTAGGTATGCGTTATGTGTAGGAAGTTTCCCTCCAGAAATGCTTACCCAAGCAGTATCTCCAGAAGTCCCGGAGCGGCACGGAGCCGCCCGCACCGCGGCCGCCCAGCACGTACACACAGCCGCCCAGCAGCGTGGCGGAGTGCTTGCCGCGCGCGCACGGCGCCGCACGCGCGCCGCCGCCGCTCTCCACGCTCGACCACATCTCATCTGGTAACAAATAATATTATTGCCGTCTTATATACTTACAAATACATAAAATTGAAGTGCTTATTTGTAATGTCAAAATAACTGCTAAATTTGAAGGTGGTAGAAACCTTTGTGGTTCGACACCGGCGGCACCATCGCCACACCTATTTCTGCCTCATAACAGCAGTGTTAAACGCTGCTTTGGTCATGTTTGAAGGGAGTTGTAAGGGAGACATACTTTTCCGAGGCGTTCTAGCTTAGTCCTCAGGGTAGCGGCGCATCTGTGGCCGACATCAGGCAGAAATATCTAATCCTATCTGGAGTTGATTACAGGTGTCTGATTACATGCTAGGACTGCATGCTAGTCCACCACTCCTATATAATAAAGAAGAAACAAATAATAAAATAATTATTAAAATTTTGGTCTTTTGATCTGTCTGTTTGTTCCAGCTAATCTCCGAAACGTAGATATCATTTATTATCAAAACAAACATATTGCACACGTTACATGTCGGATGATAGGTCCATTGTCTATCGTTTGTATGTAGATTGTATTGTACTTGCTAAATTCTAGCGTCAATTCATTACTGCACGCCAGGGTCAGGCGTGTCAATTGTTATTTGGATGTCGATCTGTCCATGGTTGGGTGCGTTATGTAGTAACTCGACACAAAGCTGTATTATAGATCGCATACGGCCCACGTGCCAGTATTAACGAGATAATTGTATCTGCGCATGCTGCTTCCTATCATCTACAGGATTTAGTTGACCTTAATTATTGATCGGAATAGCTGAGCAGGCACCGGTCTGAAACGTTGTGGATTCCGGGTCAGCGAGGCATTTAAATGAGTGCCTAATTTCGATATTTGGTCTGGGTTTGGGTGTCAGTCTTTTCATCCATGGGTATGGCCGTGGGCGTGGGGGGTATTTGTGTGGGCACTGACCACTGAGGGAATCCTAATATGACATAAGTACGATTGAAGAAAACACTTTAATATTCTCATATATTTTATTTACCATGAATAATGAATATCACTAGGCGTACCTACTCAGGCAATTAAAGTGCTGTTTCAGTTTGATTAAGTTGCAAGGACAAAAAATTGCTTTGTTTTAATTCTTCAGAAAAACGAGCAGAGTATAAAACTATAGACATTACATACATGGCATCACGTAACATGTTCTAATGAGGTTCGTACGCCACATGCCTCACAATCGGCTCTTTTCTACAATTACATCGCTCGCTACTTCAAAGACATTTTCCATCAAAGAATGCATTACGTCCTTACTTCCCCTCGAGAAAATGTACTCTGAAGTCGTCCATATGCACGGTAAATATAATACCCTAAGGCCTCGTTGTTGGACCCCCTTGTTCATAACTATTGCTCATTGAGAATATTCGTCCCCTTTTATTGAAGAAGGGTCTCTTCCGGAACGACGCCGTTTAAATATTTGTTAATCAAAATGGGTTTCATATTTCTGAATTTCAGTCTGAAAAATGTTTGGAAAATGATTTTTTTAAAATGTTGATTTATTTTAAAAGTCTCATTTCGGACGATAAATGTTCCTTATTGATTTGTAAATGATGTGATTAGCATTATGGTACTGTTTACTTATAGCAATTTTTTTAACACATACTTACGTAATATCTACGTTTCAGTTTGAAATATAGTATCTAATATAAATGTCGTCTATTGGTGCAACGAAAGTAATGACGGAACTTTTATAACGAGAAAGCATTTGTGAACAAACTTTTCCACTAAAGGTTTTGCAAGTTTCAAAGAAAACTAAACAAAATAATATGAGATAAGAAGATTGTAACCGTTCATGGCTTTTAATTTGAACTTGAGCTTCTGGGCTCAGTTACGTTTATAGACATAGAGCGTTACAAACGCATGCCGTAACAGACAAATATAGGTACAATGTGCATTGCCGTGTTAACATCTACCCAAATTATTATACCTCAAAATATTGTATGGAATATAATATGATTCTTTCTGTACCGGCCCGTGTGTGTCCCGTTCAATGTCTGTTCAATGAACGGGTCCTTAAATTGCATGTTATGTAGAGGAGAAAAATATTATAAAATGTAAAAATAGATACGTATTCATGGTATAATGTTATACGTATTGTAGGTACAAATAACAGAAACACAAACAATCGCAATATTTTTCAAAAAGAATAATCAGTAAGTAAAACACGAAACAAACTATAGTTCCGGAAACAATAACTTCAATCGATGAGTTCCATAACTAAACGAACTTTACGAGCAAACAACACACTAAAGCAATCTCAGCATGAACGAATCGTGACCTAAATCTCCATAGCTTCCATAACTGTTGCCGTTTATTAGGATTCGTGGAGGGAGGCTTGCCTGTAGCGAGACCGCTGGAGTGCTGCCAACTACAGATAAGTCCACAATGACGGGTGATTGATGGTAACCCGGGAGGCATTGAAAGCGAGTTTCAAGGTGAGGGAATCTGTTTTTAGACGGTCATATCCTACGGGTGGTAACAGATTATAAAAAAAAAGCTTCTAAATTTTTCGATGATGGATTGTTATTGGGAAATGTAGTCATCAGTCAGCAAATTTTACACTCGATTTGGTAACGATTTATTATTTTGTTGCCAACTGTGCTTGATATCTTAAATAACACTCAGAAGATGAATTATGTATATTAGGAAAGAAAGAATAAAAAAAAATTCTCATACTTACCTCGAGTTTAAAAAAGTAAATGTAGTAAAAATTTTAAGGTTAACTAAATTACATTTTAGGTAAAATGAAAAGTAATTTCTGTATCCTTTTTTAATCTGTGCTTTTTAATGACTCTTCAGGTAGGCTGGTTGTATAATGTATTGACAGAATCACCCTCTGTTTACAGTCAACCCGTTCGCTTCCGAACGTTTACTAAAATAAAAACAAAGAGGCGTTCGGGGTGTTTTGATACAGGGGTTAAAAGGGGAATAGGGTACCTGTGGCTTTGTGCCACCTCAATTAGGACTGCTGCGTCAGTGCTTTTTAAAATTCATGAACACGTAGGATCGCTGGTACACGGTGATCAAAATTGTTTATTTTTATATATTTTTTATAATAACGCAGTCAACTTGATACTAAGAGTCACTGTCGCATCAGGAACAGACTCTACATGCCCGTAGTCGGCTACAGATGCGTTGCTGCGCTTGAGGATTAAGTCGTATTCGGCATTTATTTCTTACCACACCCTGTAAACCAGAACACAGCAGGAACATAAAATTTATGTTTAGCACGCTTAATGTAGAATAAGGTGCGAGCGTGCTGTCACCTGATACGAATCACGAAGGTATCTATCAACTTTAAGTACTTTCCTTATACTCTACCTACACTTTTATTCTAAAGCCTAAGTCGTAAATTCGTCATAGCCACATAACAGCTGTGAGATAAACACAAGGCACGCAATGTTGGCAGGCAACTGAACAGCTTTCAGCAGGAGAATGACGACGCCCTTTGTCATGCGGATCAAGACACGGAAGAAATGAACGACGTCCTATTGAGGCACCGGAATACTCCCTAAAAGTGTTTTTTGCAGTCTAGCGACGATTGCTCCGAGCATTACGGGGCATGTGCGTTTTAATCAGGGATGTGTGGAGCTCCGTAACCGTAACCGAAACCATCGGATCACATCAAGATACATTTTGCACACCCAATCTGATATGTTAATACATAATTTACTCGTACTCGCTATTAATTTAATATCGTAGTATATAATATAGTAATAAAATACTATATTATATAAAATATATAATATTAAAGATATAATATATTCTACCAAATAAATGATTTGATTTGATATAAGCGAATTCGATATGAATGCTTAGAATAATTTCTGATAAGGGCGGAGTTTTAATGAGATATAAATAAAATTACGTAAGTACCTATCTCTAATTTAATAATATAATAGCTGTAACTGAAAGATAACCGGGAGATATATTGATATACAAAAAGAATTACTTTAAGTCTCTACTTTTAATAAAATATTTTTGATTTCATTTGAAACTATTGTATAATCCGAAATAATTCCATATTTATAGCCGTATCTGAAAGCGTATATAATATATTTTTTTATCCGTATCCACATCTAGATCCGAAACTTCATATGCATAACATCCCTAGTTTTAATACAGGCTGGGAGTAACGCACTCTCAATTATGAACCGTTCTTTGTATGTTTCTGAATTGCGGAAACTATGGCGGAAATTATGAATGCATTGTTTTATTTTTGTTCTGTTTAATATGGGCATGTAATATTAAATGATACTTGCACATATTACTACTGTAATGATAAGTAAGTAATGTAATAGTATTATAAGTATAGTATATACGCAAAGGTCTATAAGTAATACAGTACTAGTAGTAAATATAGTAGTATTTTACATTAAGTATCGTTAAATATTACAGACAGACAGATAGATAGACAGGATAGGATTAACAGCCACACATGTTGTTTATGATAAGTGGTTATCAGCAATAGAAATAACTGACGCATCAACTTCATTTATTTTCTTGAGAGTAGGTACGTAGATTAGGTCGATATAATGAAATACAGACATTCAGATTTTATATATGTTGACAGCTAGATCCTCGCCTAACCCTCGAGGACGAAGCCAGTCAATAACAGTTTCGGGAACTTTTACAGAAGTCGTGTAACAAGGAAGTCTGTTGACAACGTCGCGATACCCGAAAATAAGAACGTTTGTTTTGGTACCGAAAAATTTTATATTATTATACGAGAGTAGATTTCATTCTGTCACACAATATACACGCGCTATTTTATGTGTTTGTGTGTATGTGCATATCATCGCACTATTCACTTTTCGAATTATTGATCATTCATCTATATACTTTATTATTTATGTTAAGTACTACATGTTTTTGTTATTATGTGACAATTGATTTTAACAGGAAAGGTAAGATTATTTTGAGTGACAATTAATTAATTCTTTGCTCATATTTAATCACAAACGTTATTTTGCGCAGGGAATACAATAACATTACGTGGACTGCGTGATTCTATTCAATACCATTTCTATAAAGTGTATAATGTACCTGTATGATACTGGAGGGTGGGGGGTAGATCCTACGTTAACGCGGTTAAGTGCGGCTCGCCTCGTCAGCTTCATTAGGGGTTGCTGCGTCGCCGTTGTCATTACAAATGCTAATACCACAGGAGATCTATATTGTACAAAGCTATATCGCTTTGGCTGTCTGCTGTGTTCAGATATTTTACAATTAAGAATGTAGGAAGTAATGTAGAGTTTATTTCAAATACAGTTTGTTACAAGCGTAAAAAATAATTTTGTGAGTACTGAAACTTCATTGAATCTTCTTTACTATCAAGAATACAAATATAGAGTCCCCAAGAGTTACTTAATACTTACGCTATGGATGGTATATGTAATGCCGCCTTGCAGAGGTCGTTGTGTCTAGCGAGGGAACATAACTTGGTTAATATTGCACGCAAGACTCAGACGGCCACGGGCGAATATTTTTGCGAATGAAACGGAACGTTCTACTGAGTACCTACTATGTACCCATAGTTGGTATTTTAAATAAGAATTAAATGAACATACCATAAGTAAATTTAATTTAATTTAAAATATGCATATGAAAATATAATACAAACATTTAACCCCTATTTTTAGGGTGGAATTTCTAAAATTACATTCGTAGAGCACACCTACGCTACAAAAAAACCTACGTGAAATTTTTCAGGATTATCAATCATAGATTCGTTCTGTAAATGAAAATGGCCGCCATATACATACTTCGGCCGGCATCCATTCCCTTCCATTAAAACGCAAGAACTACTTCACGCTACAAATAGGTGGTGCCTAACAAGTTAATATTATCACATTTCAAAACGGCACTTAACCAGTATATGCATTCTTAGCCCGACCAACTTAAACTTAGAAACCAGCTATTTCCGCATTTGAAACAATTAGGTCCTCCATCCATAGTAATGAACAACTGACATTGTTCTCTGTTGACTCTCTAAAACCGCTGTAAAGCCTGAATAACGTTGTGAGGTTAAAATTCATCGCGATAACGTTGGGAACAAAGGACCAGTCGGCGTCGAGTAGGTCAGACGCCACTGCGAGCGCTCGGGAAATTATATTGTAGGAACTTGCGTTACAGAGCCTTTAATAATGAATTATGTAGTTTTGTACCCGTAAATCTCTAAAGTTGTATGTAATTGTAATGTATACATAAATAAGCATTTCTAAAGACGTGGACGTTGAAGGTAGAACTTTGTGGTACGACTCCGGCGGCACCACCGCCATACTTATTTCTGCCTATTAACAGTAGTGTCAAGCGCTGCTGTTCTGGTTTCAATGGTGTGGTAAGGGAGACATACTTTTCCGAAGCGTTCCAGCTTAGTCCTCAGGGGTCGCGGCGCATCTGTGGCCGACCTCGGTTACGAATATCTAATCCTATCTGGGGTTTATATTATAAAAAAATATATAGTAGGTAGGTAGTATTTGCTTAAAGGTAAACTTTGGTTGTAAGATGTATAAGTAGAGTTATTTCCCGTGCATAAAATGATGTAACGTCTAAGAAAGAGGTTTTGCTAAGGCTTCGTTTTAATCCTCTTTTATATCTTAAATAGATACTTAAGTATTTTAATAATATGCTGCGTGTACGTGAAGCCATGTGAAGTGTACCATTCAACATAATCATTTTGAATCTCTGAAGATGATAGAACCCCTCTGTTTGACTTCGAGTCACCGTGATATTTATTTCTGCCTTGTATAATATGTAATTACAGTGTTAAGCATGACTTATATTTATCGCACCTGTGGTTAACCTCATGCTGGACTCCATTTATATCTGTCGGTGGTAAATGCCACTTTACCACCAGATGGACTGCATCCCCTTGTTCTATATTGTAAGTGATATTGAATTTCACAACTAATTAACCGGATTTGCAGAAAGTGAATTTATAACACAGTTGTAGCAAAACAAAACGAATCTTTTAAAATCATCATCAACCCATTACTGTCCCACTGCTGGGCACGGGTCTCCTCTCAGAATGAGAAGGATTAGGCCATAGTCCACCGCGCTGGCCAAGTGCGTATTGGTAGACTTCACATACCTTTAAGATTTTTTATAAATCTCTCAGGTATGCAGGTTTCCTCACGATGTTTTCCTTCACCGTTTAAGCAAGTGATAATTAATTTCTAATACGCACATAAATTTGAAAATCAGAGGTGCGTGCCTGGGATTTGAACCTCGGACCCCTCGATCGAGAGGCCGCGTTTCTTAACCACTAGGCTATCACTGCTGCCACCACTAGGCTATCTTTTAAAATAAAAACAAGAAACAAAATATTTATAAGGTTTTATGAAAATGTTACGTATACTAAACGAGTCTTTAATTAACCTTATATAACCCGAAACAACAGCGTGCATTGTCTAGGATAGTACGAACAAGGTCGTCTTAGCTACTGACGTAAGTACCATCCTCGTCCCTGTCAGATGTAAGTTAAGTATTGTTTCAGTTCAAGTGAGAGTGGGAACGTTGTAATTACTGACACAGAATACATTGCTTCGTGTCCTCGGGGCAACACACGTGCCTCGCTTTTGAACGGGCGGAGTGCGGTAAGCTATACCTACCTGCTACCTAGCCTCATACCCACGTTGCACTGTAAATGTAATGTTACATAAACTTGTATATTTTGTGTGCTTAAATTTATGTGCTAGGTATATCGATGGTGCATGTAGATATTTGTAACTATAATTAACGTGCTCGTGTTACCTATAGTATCGATCTGAAGTGTAATTGTAACTGTACGGAAATACCTCAGTTTAACACAGATGATAATATTGTTTTTAAGGTTATTGAGTGAGATGAGATTCTTGTAAGTTTTTATTCTATTTCCTAAGTTTTTACAACTCTTAGCGGTTTGACTGCAGGGAACTATAATCTTATGTTGCTGAAATATCAACACCTAGAGTTAAATCTGATAGATCTCTTTGTGATTCGAATGCAGCAGCACTACCGCCATACTTACTCGTATAGCAGCAGAATGCCGTGCTGTGATACAGTACATGCTTACATTTTTTTATAAAAGGTGGTCTAATAAATCCTGACCTTACTAAGTCTCATATTAGAACTCCACCAAAACTCTTGTCCAATTTCCCTTTACAAGAAACACGTTTGTAAGATTCGCACCTTTCCGGTAGTCGTAACCGCTGAGAGCATTATATTTACCCTCAAAACAGTGTTTACTTTTTGGGTATAAAATTCAAATGCAGCACACGGTGGGGATCGCAGCCGGGAGCAGACGCGGGGGAGCAAATTGGATTTAGCGACGATTGTGCCCCTCTGCTGACTGCTCCATTGTAAATCATAGCCTTCAGTACAGGTTGCAAGTGTTGAGAAAATTCATTGATCAATGGTCAGTAAAAGCTAATAAGCTTTTATGTGTTTTTGAGTGAAATTAAACATATAAATGATATCATTTCTTGCAATAATCTGGGGTCTGCGAAGTCGGTAATACGTGTTAAGAATTTGCAAGAATTGAAACAATAGATAGTATAACTATGCGTTGTAAATAACTATGTACTTCATAATTCACTTGAATCTGACTAACATGATTGCATCTGATTTCATAATAGCTCTTAAGCGTAAATAAAACAGCTGTTATACATTCAATTGAGCATTTAAATTAAAAAATTAAATTTATCATCACACTAAATATTGTTTGTTTCACTCATCATAATAACGCGTAAGCAAACTATTGATTGTACAAGCATTCCCATCTACAAACTGCGTCCGCAGCCATCCAAACATTTTGAGTTATTTTCCTTTTTCAAAAAAGAAAACCGTAAAGCGACGCACGCGAAAATCACCCATCACTACACGTTATCAAAGTTCAGTTACCGATTCCGCGTTAATTGAGGTTCCCCTAGTGACTGATTACCGGATATTTAATTTAAAACTGTGTGTGATGCGTTTAAGGTCCATACTTGTGTGTCCGCGGCTGCCCAGCCCTCGTATCGAGGGTGAACGACCCTCCGGGTACCTTCCCATCAGACCTATGTTATGCAACAGTCTATCGGTCTGTCTGTCACGTCGACAAGCCAGGGTACTTACAGTAATTTGGCACCTACCAAGTTCCTTTTATTTATTGGTTGGAGAACTCTTAGTTAAAGTGTTGACAAGGGTATAGTAATTAAAGAACTATCTAAACTCGTTTAGCAACCCTACATTTTATTTTTTAATTAACGACGTGTAAAATGTACAATTTTACACTCAAGTGCCTAGCACACGGCTACGGCGTAGCACACGGCTACAATGGCTACAAGCTCAGACCGTAGCCAAGACAAAAGCTACAAGCCGAGGACGAAAACGAGTTACGCAGAAAAGTCCATTTACATTTCTGAGAAAATATTTTTGCATAAATGTACAGTTTTTAATATTGAGTACGAAATTACATGTCATGCTGAAAATAGCTGTGTATCTACAAGACGGAACTATTGTGGCTAAACGCTAAATTAGAACAGAAACAATTTTATTGAAAATATGGATAATAGTGACTTTTCGTATTCATATAATCATCATAATTATTTGTGCGTATATGGTTTCTTTCTTTATTACAGACTTGTTTCAGCTGCAATTGAGTAGCAAAAACATGAATTGCAGAGACGTGGGCGGTGGGAGGCACAACGTTATGAAACAGTCGATGAGATACGATGTTTCATTCAGGAGACCGAATGCTATGCTATATTAAGTTAAGATTAGAAAGACTTTTATAAAAGTAAGAATTTTATTATGTCTTCCTTTATGCTATAATGTTTTAATTTTACTTATTGCCCTGGACCACTGGAGGAAATCTGTTGTTCATTGCACATGATTTAATAAAATTAATTACTTTTAATTTTATATGCATAAACACTAAAAATAATTTTAATTCTAATAATTCTATGAGTTAAATGTTTCGCTGACTTTCAGTAGCTCAATATTAGAGTTTTATTTTTTCAGCTATAACGATTTCTACACTCAAAGACTTACACTAGGATTTTTCCTGTAACGTAGAATGGACACATAAAAAACGAATATAAAAACAAGAACAGAATATAACCCATCATTTAGATACCTTTCTGCCAGTGGATCGAAGGCGGTCCTTGCAATATTCCAAAGCTACTTCCATTTTCTATTAAAGAACATTTCTGAATACTTCTTATTAGCAGAGCTTTAAGCCGTCGGTGGATGTCGGGCGCACATTTATCACGTCTCCGGGGAGGCGATTGGACATTATCGTGTCGTTCCTTCATTCACGAGGCGGTAGGGCGACAGATAGCGCGGATTATGCTCGTTAAACCCATCTACGTAATATACTACGTGCTACGTACCTACTCTTTTAAATCCTTTTTTGCCACGGAGTGGCTAGTATACTAAGGAATTATGACATCAAATTAATCGTTCTTATGGAAAAATAATTTGATTGCAAGGTGTAAAGGTTAAAGGGGTAGAAATCTTTGTGGTTTGACTTAGGAGGCACTATCTTCACATCTATTAAAATTTCTGCCTTATTATAGCAGTGTGTTTAATGAGTGAGGTAAGCGGAGACTTAGCTCAGCGGTAGCATCACATCTGTGACCGACCATAGGTAGGACTCACATCTTATCTGGATTGATTACAGGTATTCATGGATGGCAGTGGCCACTTGCCATACATGGTGCACGTATGGCAAGGTGGCCGGCATGCTCAAGAAAACTATATGGGAGAGACTCTAATTCTATTTTGACTGGTTGGCATAATAAGTCAATAATTGTATAATTACAATTGCAGTTACTGTTCGTCAGTGAATACTACCCATTATATAAAAGGCAAGTTGCTCAGCAAACGCAAATTAACTATTCAAGAGTCAAAACAAACGGAGACTAAATTGTAAAAGATGTGGGACATTTACAGCAGTCGCACTAATTAAGCATTTGTACACACGAGGTCTTCCCGGCTTTGAGGTATTTTATTTGTGCTCGTTCCTTGCTAGTGAAATGCTAATTATGTAACATTGAATATATAATGTATAATATTATGTAGTTATGAGGAGAACTGGTTCAAAGGTTGTCCGTATGTAGATTGCTACGATTCAATAGTTATAGCGTAAGTACAGTTAGAGTAATTTTAATAGATGATTTTTTAAATCATCATCATTATCATCATCATCCCATTACTGCTAGGCACGGGTCTCCTCCCAAAATGAGAAGGATTAGGCCGTAGTACACCGTCCTAGCCAAGTGCGTATACAATAGACTTCACATACCTTTTGAAAACTGTTTTTTTTAAATTTCTCAGGTATGCAGATTTCCTCACGATGTTTATCTATCTTCGCCGTATAAGCAAGTGATAATTTATATCTTAATAATTAACCCTAATAATTGTAACAAAACGAGACATACAGATTCATTCATTATTGTTTTGTTATTTGATAGCCTTTGTTTTATTGACCCATTTAACTGGGCTACCAAACAAAATATTTAAAGTCAAAGCTATTAAAGGTCGTCACGAAATTCCTCGCAGGTATATAAAGTTTGTTCAAGCTCGAGAAATGATCACGCAAATATTATGCCGTGTTAAGGGAGACTCACAAAACCCTTCGGCGAGGCAGTCACGCGTGTTTATGTTAAATAAATCCGACCATATCGGCCCTGCTTCGCTCAGCTTTTCATATCTTATACAAAATTTTGCCTGGAAATATGTTTATATAAAAGTGATAACACTGACAGGGTTTTAACATTTAAAAATAGGTATAAACTACGAATTAAAAGAGTCGAAAATAAATAGTTTTTGGACGATTTAGACATTTTATATACACATTTCATGTTCATGTAATAAAATTCTGTTTGATTTACAGAGGGTAGTAAATGCATGTATATGGTATATCGAGGAATTAAACGATATAAGTTGCTAACGATAACGTCGAGAAAGATTCAATCAACGTAATCTTATTAGTTGGCCCCACGTCGGGCGCCAATCTTCCTAAATCCGCAATATATCACTCTTTGTTCTATTAATTACTACTTTGTGGTAAGGACCCCACATTTCATTGGGTTGACAGATACTCGTACCTAAATAAAATTTTGAGAGGAGTCTATAAGAGGGAGGAGTACATGTAGGAGCAGGAAGAGGAGTATATTTCGTTATTCCTAATACATATGGATATAGCTGCTGTTTTCATTATTGTTTGTCGCTTTTTTTCTTTTTAACGCCTGATGCAAATTCTCACATCCACCCAGGTTTGACTGATAGAGAATGCCATTAGGCATTATGTTCGCCCCTTTGTACATTTCTTATTAGAGATAATGCAATAATTTTTAAATAAATAAAATAAATAAATCAATAAAAATATTTGAAATATACCGACGTAAAATAGATTTTTTTCCTTAATATTCAAATAAACTTATCTTAATAACTTAGCATTTTAACACAAAGGTAAGAATGTACAATTTACGATGGTTGGCACGCGATCAACAAGCCCCCACGTTGGGCGCCAATTTTATAACATTGCATATATTACAAAATACGTAATCTACATTTTAATTTACTTTAGGTTATTTTGTCCAAATGAAAATAAAATAAATTTTCATTTCTATATTTATCTAAAGATTGTTAATATATGCGATCGATCATCATAAGGACAATTTTCATTAAATACGAATGGATTTCTAAATAAGATCTTAGACTAAAGTAATACATGTAAAATACAGCAAAATAACAACACAGATTATTGTTTACCAACAAATTACGCAGCATTCGACTATGTTTTTCATCTCTATCAGACAAATAAACAAGTGAGACTCTTGGGAGCCCTTCGTCCATCAATCGTTCAATTATCTGTGATTGGCGAGCAAATCTCGGCACGCGCCGCGGCTGCAGCACCATTATCGATACAAGTGGCATTACCATCAAATAGAAAGAAACAACATCGGCTTACCGGCCCCTCAGCATCCCGTTCACATTTACTAATCACCACAATTTAGTTTCACTATGAACTGAATGTATGGAATAAAATAATGTTTGTCTTATAAGGAATGGTATATATGAAGTATTAATTGAATTGGATTTAGAGCGAGTGGGTTATTATTTGTATTGGGTGCAATGAACTGGGCGCGGTTATCGCTCGGCGCGGCGATCGCGTCGGCGGATCGCGAGGCACTGGGCGACGGGCGACGAGCGCCGGCGAGCAGCTCTGGGCGGGCTCCCTTCGAGTTTTGGGCGCTACGCTAGAACTCGGGCCTGGATAATCATGCGTTCCGAAACGACAAGATATCTGAGGAACTTGTACAGTTTTACGCTTTACCTCCAGCTCTATACGGAACTTTACTAAAGCAAACCAGTGATAATTTCGAAGTAAATATACATTATAGTTTCGATATATTGAAGTGGGAAGCAATAAAAAAACACAAAGATGACCTATTTAATTTATTATATATTAAAACAATATCGAAACAGAATTAATTATATAACTAGAATCTTTTCTCTATTAATTGCCATATAATATCGAAATGACTTAGTGTTTCCCATAAAACGGTGTCACAAATCCTTTATGAGTGTAGATCTAGCTCGGTATCATAAATTAGAAGATTATCAATACCGACAAAGGCTAACGTTCTCGAAAGAGGTCGGAGGATTGCCGAATTGCGCCAACTTACATAATGTTACTATTAGGGTCACTGAGATTACCCGGTCAGTGATAGTCAGGGATAAGACAATAATTTTTACAACATTAACATAATTCATTATTTTACAACTGTTCGAACATTGAAATTGGAATGTAATAAAATATCGTTTTTATTAGATCTTTTTTTTTTACTTGACAAATACCTGCGTGGCTGTGATTTTCATTGTTAAAATATTAATAATAACTACTCGTGTAATTTTTGTCAATGAAAAATACGAAATTATATATGCGTGTACATTTTAATATGACTGATGATAGCAATATCAGAACGCACCCCAATCGATACGGCGGGAAAGCACAAAAAGCGCGGGAAGCTTTCCGGAACAGCGCCATCTTGAGTACGGAACGAGAAGTACGATCATTCTGGTTTTGTCTCTAGCGATGCTAGTTTGCGTTGTTATGACAACTGAATGGAAATAAGTGAAGGTAATTTTATTTTAGACTGCTTCGTAATTATTATTTTAAAAATAATTTGATTGTTTAAACTCAGGTACATGTCTCTATATCTCCATCTATCCCTCTATACGATTCACTGGTGTGCTTCTAACTCAATTTTGAAGGAACGATAGACCTACTTATACATAATGGAAGTATCTTCTTCAGTCATAGATTAGTACTAGTCATATAGTAGATAGTCATAGAGTAGTATTAGTCATAGGTTAGTCGAAGATACTTCGCCGCCTTGAAATTGAATGAAGCCACAAACGGCTTATTAGTAAGTTCTTTTTTTTTAATTCTTGACAAATAACTGATACTGCGTAATTTACATAATAAATAAATAATTATTTCCAATATTTTAGGGACATTTTAGCACCGAGACGTGGCAAAACTTTTTTACGCAACTATTTCAATTCTCAAAACGGGGTACATTTTCTTGTTAGGAGTGAGTAATCTTTACCTACTAGTCTATGTCTTCAGTGATCAGTATTTATTGCATAATACAGGTGTTTACAAGATTTTTGGACTGTTTTACATTTCTCTGTAGTGGGCGAGCAATTTCTTAATTAAACGAAGACTATCTATTCTTCAGTGTCAATAAGAGCATTTTATCTGGTTAAATTTAAGATATAAGTAGCGAACGAGCACATAATCAAGCTGATAGTGGTTACCGGCATACATACACATTAGTAATTAGCTCCATATAGAACATGATTCTATACGTACCAGTAGTAGATACCCATTTACTTAAAAATAAATGATTATCTTGGTTATGTACTTTGCAAAAATGCTAAAGTCCGTTAGTTAGTTACACGAGGTCAACACATGGTTACCGTTCATAAATCCGATGAGGAAAACTTAAATAATAAGCATGTATTATTGTTGTTTAGTAATCCCAACGTGGAACAACCCGTGCGTATGAACATTTCCTGACACATTATTCATAAGTAGGTCTTCATCA
The DNA here is from genome assembly GCF_041222505.1 of Epargyreus clarus. NCBI lineage: Eukaryota > Metazoa > Arthropoda > Insecta > Lepidoptera > Hesperiidae > Epargyreus > Epargyreus clarus. The sequence continues at coordinate 15,537,431 of NW_027332212.1, forward strand.
TTACTTAAATTAATTACTATGTCGTTGTATACCTACATGCAGTAATCGTAACAGCAGCTTATAAACTAAGTAAAATCTCAAGATTCTAAGAATGCAGTTCTACGTTTTGTTGAAAAGTTAAAACCTGACTTAAATTAAGTTACATATGAGGCGACCATCTTCCTTAGAAGCAGCAACGCATCTGCTATCAACTTCAGGTAGAACGGCAGTAATTAGCTCCACGTTTCTACGTATTAGAGTTGCGCAAAATGTATCACTAAAGTGAAAAGAGTGATATATATCTTTTGAACTCAGTGATATATATCACTCTTTTAGCTCAATAGCTCACTTTAGCTCAGTAGCTCTGTAAAGATACGCAACATTTTATATCAGTATATCAGAGAATCAGATCAAAATGTTTTGACAACATTTTTGATTCCTATAATTAATACAAAACTGGCAAGAAATTATATATGAATTATCACAGCCAACGCTATTTGTATATCCCGGTTTCCATGTTCTCAGCAATAAAATATTTTAATTTAGTGTTTAATACGTAACCGTAACTGTTATATATCTCAATCAACGCATTTGACTCGAATCAGGGTCACTACTCACTCTCAGTCAGTCGCTCATTTGACTCATCGCTCACTCGCGAGCTAGTATAACACTGTTGAGTTGAAGAAGATCTTATATCCGGAATCGTTTGAATCTATGAACTAAACCATGTGATGCGGATATAAAGATATAATTCAAATCCGTCGGAGTTGATGAGTGATTAGCTCTTTGGTGAAGATATATATCTTTTATATCACTCACTCGCGAGCTACACAATTCTACTACGTAGAAAGAGAAAAAGATAGACGCCCTAGAAATGTGGTGTTGGCGAAGAATGCTTGGAGTTTCATGGACCGAGTTTCGCACAAATGTCTCCATCCTCCAAGAACTCGGGATCAAACAGCGTCTATCTACACTAGTACAAACTCGTATACTCAAATTCTTTGGGCATATTACAAGACGAAATAATGACTCCATTGAACGGCTTGTCGTGCAGGGCGGAGTGGAAGGAACCAGATCTCGCGGACGATCACCCACGCGATGGACAGATCAAGTGAAATCAGCTGTAGGTGGCCCTGTACACGAGTGCTCTAGAATGGCCACCAGTAGAGTGAAATGGCGAAATGTCGTGAGGCGAGTGACATCAGCCCCCACACACAACACATGATGACCACGACCGCTCTGACAAGAGCGAAACGACTGAGAAGAAGAAATGGGTATCTAAGATTTAATATCTAAGTAATAAGTAACTATATTTAAATAATGTGATATTTGCAATTATTAATAATATTAAATCAAACATTTAATTATTGGGTCATTTAAATAATATATTTTGTATTATGTTATAATGGTAATTGTGTAAATTTTAAAATTTATTACGAGTTATTTATTTCTTCTAGTAAGTATTTTTTAATTCGCTGGTATATTTTAATAATAAACCAGGGACATAACCCTAACAATATAATTACAGGTTCACAGATTAAGAATTCATGTCAAATTCTTAGCCAACAAGATAAGTGAATCCTTAGTGAATATTTATGGTATTCGCGTAAGGGTCGGTTTAGATTTATGGTTCCGGCGTTGTTAGTACCTGTCGCGTGAGCACTTGCTCTCGACAGGGATGAAAAATTTATGGAGGACAGGGGTGCCGCTGACATCAGGTGCGAGAAACCATTCCAAGTACGATACTTTCAGAGATTGCTTTTTCTAGCGTCTTTTTTAAATTCTACGCAAATATTGTTTTCATTGTCAACATCTAAATTTAAAATTATGTTTAATTGTGGTAAATATGGTGAATTTTATGCTCACCAGGTTAGGCGAGGCAAAATGATTAGAGGACGGTTACCAGGAGGTTTTTGTGCGGTAAGAATCCCACATAAGCCCGTGTCGCTCCCATGGCACCGGGTACCTTTTGACGCTTTCCACCTCGTTAACAAAAAAAGTAGTGCCGTGACACAACAGTGTTGTTGTTCACAACTGACGTTAAGTCCTTTACTAAATATTATAAAAATCGTAAAACGAAATGGTAACAAAGTAATTCGTAGTAAATCCTTACCTGCAGAAACACGATGTCGATTTGTACTATAAACTTGGACAATTTTATATGTTACTTCCTGTATTCGTCTGTGCGTCTTTGTATTTTACGACTATCATATACGGGTTTCATAGCTATAAATCTTATATAAAACCTATACGTTCTATACTTATACGTCAGGTGTATCGAAAGGTTCTTTTTGGTAGGTAAATTGTGAGGTGACACGCGAAATACGAAATAGGCGCTGACCTATATTTAGGTACTCTGGCTGAGCGAACACGAGTAGATGGTACACCAGTAGACCACAGACCTAAATAGAGGATTTTTAAACAGATATTTTCATGTCATAAAAATACTTTGTTTCAAAAAGTGAACATGCAATGTAGGTCTACACATGTTTAAAAGGTGGTAGAGCTAGTATGGTTTGACTCCTCAGTCACTGGTACCACGGCTATATCTATTACTTACGTATAGCAGTTCTAACTTTTGATTGAAGGATGTGGAATAATGTGGATGCCTGCTGACTTACACCTGACGTGACCATATTACGCTCTTTAGTAAGCAGAAATTGTTAAATGTCGATATTTGGTCAGAATATGCATAGATTAATTTATTAATAACGGGCGTTACTCCTCAGAAGTAGCTACGAATCTGTTATCGGCTTCAGATTGACCTTGAGACTATTGGAGGCAGTAAACACTTTCCATTAGGTAGCTAATTTGCTACTCCAATTTTTTGAAAAAATCACTCACTAAATTATGTTAATGAAATCAATTATAGGTACATGCACCAGTTAATAGATGTTCAGTATAGACTATTCTTACAAATAAGTTTCTTGCAGTACCTATAGATAACCATATCCCGTAAACCATAGGCATAACTACATGTGCGTAATTGTGATCGCAATCGCAATAGATGAACGTAATGGTAGGGGTGCTACTTCCTATCTCTTAGAATAATCCCTTAGTCACCCCTGCGACATCCACAGAAAGTGAGGGTGTGGTGATGTTTGGGATCGACACTACACGAATTATTATGACTACGTTTTTTTTTGCCTTTTACAAAAATATATACCCGAAATTTATGATAAGTTATGAAATGAATGGTCTCACTTGTATTTTCAATTAATCTACCTATTTTACCGTCCAAAACTCATAAGTATAACTCTTTTGTAGTTAGATACCTATTAAATTTTCAAATGGCTCACGTTACATAAAACATTACAATGAAAAATGATGAATCGTGTGTGGCCGAGAGGCGACACAAATGTGGGCCAAAGGGAGTAGGGAGTAGGAAAAGGAGTGGCCGAGATTGTGAACAGGTAAACGAACCCACGAAGTAACACATACAATACAACATAACACGCTAGGGTCGGTGGTATTATATTTAACTAGCTGTGCCCTACGGTTTTAGCCGCTTTTTAAGTGTAAACGCTCGGGATATTTCATGGGTTTTTTTTGCGCGGAACCTTAATACTTTTTCTGAATTAAAAGTAGCCTAAGTTACTCCTAATAAAGTAAACTAACTGTGAAAAATTGGTTCACTCGTGTGGAAGATTAGTTATTATAAATTTGTTACATTTGTTCCGGACAAACAGACAGATCGACAGACAAAAAAATTAATGTTTTCCATCTTCAATGTTTTGTTTTAAGTACCGTATATTGTTTAATACATACTTTCAAAATGCATTTAAGTAAAAGTTATTTTGACTTTATAAACAGACACTTCAATTTTATTTATTTGTTTAGATCATTCAGGGAACGAAGGGCATACTTAGCGAATTGACCTTATTGAATTATTGTTAATACTTTTAAAACACATTACTGATAATTGCAGTATTTTCCATTGAACATCCGTTAATACGTCATTTAAAAAAGTGCTACCCACAAAAACATATAATTTTGATATTGGCTATTAAAGTCAGAAGTATCTAATTACTTCATTCGCGAATGACTTTATTATACAGTAGGTATATTAGTGGTAATTATGGCTTTAAAGACCTATTACACTTTAATCCATAAAACGTAGCACTGTGCTACAACCGTAGCATTTGTTATTTCAAATAAATACTCTAGAATTTCTCTATAATCATAATCATAGAAAAGTAAAATGTTACATTGTATAAAGAACGCAGTGAATTCTCGAACATACTGGAAATAATAAAATGTTCTATCTAATAGTTCTATCATTTGGCTCTCCTGAACTATACCTCCAAACTACATTATCATGAAATCGAGTATACAAAATTAGTGAGACTAACTATCTAGGAACTTATAACGTACACATGAAAAAATTAATATAAGTAAAGTCTAAGGGAAAAGCTAGTACATTGTAGTCGCTAAACTGAACACAATAGCTTTGCATTCGTATGTCATCAGATTCGTTTGATCTAGCGCAATCAAGCGTGAGGATTGAATGCACTTGATTAAAATTACTAGGTTCTACCCATGGACACGCTTGCTTTGAAACTTATTATTAAATTCATAAAATAAAAATCAATCTGGTATATTATACAACTAGTATTGAGCCAAAATAGGTAAATGGTATTTTAAATGTAAAACCCGGAACAAAACATTATATTGTTAATCATCAATCATGATCGATTGCAACATCAAAAACAATGAGAGATTTTCTGTGACTATCATTACACTTTTGTATGTTTAATTACTTAAATCAAATATTTTAGTACTAAAGTGTCTAAGAGTTATGAACAGACAACAGCATTATTGGTCTATAAGTATATTTTTTATAAATGAGCCCATGATGATTCACGTATGGATTGTGATAGAGCTTATTTCATTCGTTCTTTCAAGCTTCACTAACGGTTATTGTTTCTCATCAGTTTTACTTGTATCTGAGTGAGTTTATTTTATTAATACGTGAACAATAGATGCAATAGGTGGCCTTCGTAATATATTTACGTAATTTGTAGTCTGTAATTATTTATAAAATAGAATTCTGCAACGGTAAAGAGGCGAGCAGTGAGGTCGATGTAAGTATAGATATAAAAATAATGCATGACGATAGATATGACGATAGAAGATTTATTGAAAAGTACTTATTTGTACTCAATTACGCACACAGGAAATAACAAAAGGAATTAATTATTTAGCCAAGATATCTGGGGATATAAATTGCGGGCTTATAATATCCATACGCAGTACCTATAGCTATCATATGGAGTGATGTATGGAATCGCCAATATTTATAGCTTGTTTAGCATGGTACCCTAGTTCTTCGGGTGATAAATTGCGAACATAGAAAACATAAATTTTGGAGAAACATCACCATCTATGATAGTGCGAGTATCATGTATGTAAAGAAGGTGTATTACATATAGCCACACATGGCAAGTTTATTTTTTCAGAATTCTTTTTTTGTTAACAGATTGATGAATAGATAAATGAGTTTTCATTTCTTTTTGATATATTAACCAATCTAATAATCCCAAATGATAGAAGGTACTAGGTAGGTATAGTTTAATTTTTAATCTTGTCAACTATTGTCTACCAATCATAAAATAAATAAGACCATATTGAGGAAGCACTGTGCTTAGAAAGAACCATGCGGCATGGAATCGGTAGAAATGCAAATCTCGTCATACACGGAAATTAGTATCTAACTTCTACGAAATTGATCAGTTATGAGGACAGCAAAAAGCTTCATTTGGTGAAAACCTTAATTTCTTCACTACATAAACCACCAAATAAACCCTATTTAAAAATTTCATGTCTTGCATTTGCACTTTCACTGCGTGGAAGCTAAAAACATCTAATGGATAAAAAACCCAGAAAAACACTCTCTCTCCTTTAACAGATTTGTTTCGTATAATGATTTTTTAACGTATGGCGAAGTGAGTTTATTTAAATTACAATATCAAACTTAAAGGACTTTTTAGGTATTAATATTAATAAAGAGTGCAATTTAAAAGTTGCCAATTTTAACATGTCTCTTACTTATATACTTTAAACGATGAGCAACATTTAAGATTTTGGATCTTTGCGTATAATGACCTCATTTGTTATCATAACAGTAAAATTCAAATGTTTGCGTTTTTATAGTTATCTTATCTTATCTTACCTTCCTCTTTATTATCTGTTCTTTGTTCGTCCATGTCCAAGTTGTGTTCTTGTCAATAATGTGCCAAATCTGGCAGTCACTGTCATCGCCGTCATGTAAATGTCAGTAAAAAAGAAATCGCGACAAGAAATTGAAAAAAAGTCGTGTCATTTTATTGTTTGTAATAAATTTTGCACTTGAATATTAAATCATTCCGTCCACAGCACAGTGTATATTTGTACTCCGTATGAGAGGATTCGTTCGCGCGACACAACGGAGCGATGAGGTAAGGTCACAGCGATTCGCCAAGTTGTTGGGCGTGGGACGGACGCTCCGGTACTAGTGGCAATATAGTAGCAACACGCACCAAACAATGATGTTCCCTGTGATGTTGTAGATAATTACCGTTCATGAGCGTCGTGCGCTCGGAGTTGTGGTGTAAGAAGCGGCGCGACCATGACTCGTCCGGGACCACCGAGTGAGAATTTGCCCACCGTAAGTAATTGATTTTATCAATCAAGATTTATTTAACTACTTTTAAATGCTTTTGTTAAGTTCTTGAACTAAGTGTCTCTAAAGTTAACATTTAATATACTGCTAGGTTGTGATGCTAAATTAAAAATAGTGAACTTCATTCCTATATCTGATTATCTTCATGAATTGCATGAAGAAAATATATAATTATTGATAAATTAAAGTGATAATATAAATTTAAAGTGAGATTGAAGTGGTTGGTGTCATTTAGATTGAATTAAAATAGTTAGGAGTAAGAGCAAAATACTAATCATAAATCATTTTATATTATTCATAATATTTAGTACAACTTGCAGATTGTACAGAAATCTGGAGTAGGGTTTTAGCAATTACTGCTATCAGTCACTTACTTGCTGCATGGCTTCAAATACTGTTTCAGTTTGAGATACCAAATTAAATGTCCATTGATAATACCTCCAGTAAAGTTCAATAGGTTAATTATTATCAAAGATTGTTCATAAGTAAGTCAAATGCATTATTGTGTTGTGTGTCATATTATTTTTGCTTTCATTATGTGGCAGGGACTGAAGTGGCTCATGGCTTGTTTTCAGAACTGAAGTTTGTTTGCCCACTAAGCAGCTATGTCAATGTTCAGAGACTGTGACAGTGTATGTGGTTTCAAGTTGTTCCCCTTGTACTGTCTAATCCATAAACTTAATATGCCACTTGACAGCCAAATATTTTCAGATCATAGGTGGCAGAGACTTATCATCAGTAACACTGCATGCAAATTTGCTAGTTAACTTGGAGGTTAAATTTTCCCTGATCCTCCTTACCCTCACATTAAACCATCCTTGTTAGTTGATAATAGACAATACAACATTTAATGTGTCTGTTTTTTGCTTCAATGGAATGTAACATCATTATATATTCTGTGCCTTGTTTTGTCTATATTGTATAAACCTAAAAACATGTATTGAATTTTAAACAAACTCTAATGTGTCCACATTATCTTGGTAACTTTGTGCAAAAATATCTATTTTCTAGAATTACTTTGATTCCATGATAATTTAAAAAATTAAATGGATATCTAATTTTTTAAATTATCATTTTTATTTTTAACCATTTTACTAAGCTGATTGTAATGAAATCAAAATAATCAAATTATCATTTTTACAAATATGTCACAAATCTTGTAATTAAGGTGTTAAACCTAATAATAATACAGATTTTTATGAAGCCTTTATACCTGAGTTTTTCATGTTGCCCTAATCGAAATAACCAAAAGATGTGCTGTTACGACCCAGTAACAAGAATTAGTTCCAATTGATCCGGCAATGTAGGTCACAGTATCTGTGCTCCACATGCACCTGTTTGGTAATTTGCCACTTACTGTAATAGACCTGTGGACCCCTACCTTGTTTATTGCGAAGTAATTTAGGTTGCCATAATGACACACTTTATTTAATTTTGACCTTAATACTTTTAGTATAACATTCCTTTTGATTTAATTTGAATTATAAAAAATAATTTTATTTAGCTCATGTATGAATAATTTATAGGAAAAAGCAATATACAATATTGTGTAAAAAGTTTATAAATTAATAGTGTGCCCATCAATTACAATCATTTTACATTTATGACCTGTAATACAATAAAGTAATATTGTGTTGTTCATGTTCACTCTTCATCATCATCAACCCATTATTGTGCTGGACATGGGTCATCTCTCAGAATGAGAAGGATTAGGTCATAGTTTATCGCACCAACCAAATGCATATTGGTAGACTTAACATAATCATATCTTTGAGTTTTTTGTAATAATTCTATCAGATTTGCAGGTATCCTCACAATGTTTTCCGTTTAAGTAAGTGATAATTAATTTCAGTTTTCTCTTACTGTGACCTTAAACCTATCTAATCCTTAGTTCACTCCTACATTTATGTTCATTGTATGGTTTATTTTTGTTACAATAAAATTTAATTGTAATATTGCAGGTGAAGTTGGTTGTGGTGGGTGACGGTGGCGTGGGCAAGAGCGCCATCACCATCCAGTTCTTCCAGAAGCTGTTTGTCACGGACTATGACCCCACCATCGAGGACTCCTACATCCAGCATATTGAGGTTGATGGCCAGTGGTGCATACTTGATGGTGAGTTACTATTAATTGCTGTTCATGGAATGTAGGAATAGGAACTGTAATACTACCTTGTTTATAGTTGTAATGATAGCATAATTTAATGTTTTTAGTAATTTTATCTTAGTTTGATATATTTCATGCTAAACAGAGCATGTTAAGGCCTGACATAAGCCTTGTTGATATTGTTGAGAAGCAATAGACAAATAATTTTTCCAAGGTGTCCTAGCTTAGAGCTCAGGGATAGCAACACCAGTGTTGGATGGCACGTATCACATCTATGTGCGGCAGTAGGCACTTACCATAAGACTGCATGCTATTCTGTTGCTCTTATATTATAAAGTAGATGATTTATGGTGGTAATAAAATATGTATTTGTGTACATTTCAGTGCTGGACACAGCCGGGCAGGAGGAGTTCAGCGCGATGCGCGAGCAGTACATGCGCAAGGGGGATGGCTTCCTGCTGGTGTACTCGGTGACCGACAAGCAGAGCTACGAGAACATCCGCCACTTCCACACCCAGATTCTGCGCGTCAAGGATCGGTCAGTTGCCATCACATATGCCACATTGAATATATTCATCCATACAATAATTGTTAATTTGCTTAGGTTAGGTTGTTAGGTTAATGAGTTTGATAATGCAATAGAATCATCATGGTTTGACTGCTGTTGTACTTCGGTTATAGAGGTTGTAGAGTTTTAGGTCGCTGGTTAATCCGAAATATAATTTGGAACCCTTGTGCGCTAGAAACAATAATGTAGGTGAATAAATGTATAAATACCGTAGAGTGGTGCGGTGCTCCCTTCGGCGACCGATCGACCGTAATGCACACACACTCGCGACTCCCAAATAGGTCCCCAGGACCCCGTAATAAATATAAATTATATTATACGTCCCGTGACGAAATCCGAATACCGACTGTCCGTATAATGTGTGATATGACAGAAACGTCAACCTTTTAAATTTTGAATTTACTCCTTTTATTTATAATCAGTATTTCGACCAGTTCTAAATACTGAACAGAGGTATTAAGCAGCAACACTTCAATGCAAGTAGCATTGAAGTGTTGCTGCTTAATGATTGTTGTAGAATAATTACAATATATTACATCTTCAACTTTATTTAAAGTTAGTTATGTATTATGTATGTAGTTGCTTATTAATTCCTTAGAATAAAGTAGGTATTGTAAGAACAAAATAATTCCTTAGAGAATTTATTCATGGCTATATTGCTGTAGTATTTTTTTAATGTGGTTTATGGAATTAAATTCATAGGGCGATAGGTTAGTGGCATTTTTATTTTTCGCGATCCATATAACTTCGGTTCATGGTTGCCTGTCAGCTCCTCAAAATGCCATGACTCTTCATATAACTTTCCATGGTAACAGTAATTGCCATTTGAAAAATTGATTGCAAATGTACATGTAGGTACACTACTACATTTACTAAGTACACTATTTGTTATTACATATATAGTAGATTGTGGGAAGCATTGTGGTGAATTAAGCAGCAGCATAGCGAAGTAAGTGTATGGTGTCGTGTGTGTTGCACCGACACATACCCGATGCCGGTGGAGGTTAATTCAATATCAGCATAGTGAAGTAAGGTTGTGTGTGTTGCGTTGCAGCGACACGTACCCGATGCTGGTGGCGGCCAACAAGGTGGACCTGGTGCACGCGCGCGCGGTGGGCGAGGACGCGGGCCGCGAGCTGGCGCGCGCGCTGCAGGCGCCCTACATCGAGACCAGCGCCAAGGAGCCGCCGCTCAACGTGGACGCCGCCTTCCACGAGGTCACACTACACATTTTACAAATAATAATAATAATAAACGCTTTCTACACTCCCAGCCTCACACTAGGATTCCCTGTATCGTGGGTGCTATGGACACTCACAGAGACAAATACACAAACACCCACACCCAGAAACAGAAATCTAAATTCATCATTTAGAAATCTGTCTGGCCGGGGATCGAACCCGGAACGACCGCTTCGCCACGCGGGTTGTTATCAAATCAAATCATTTTTTAAAATTTTAAATAGGTTCTTTGCAGAGCACTTTTTGAATGCCAATACAACTACCACCACTTCACAAGGTGTTTCGTTATGAAGAAGAAGCGGCGAAAGAAACTCCATAACACACATCTTTTTTAAAAAATAAATGTTTCATACAGACAATAATATTATCTTAACTTTTAGCCATAGCCATTGATTACGATACAATAATTTTATTTAGCCTTAAGCTTATCAAGATAAAAAATATACTTTTTTCAACATAAAAGGTACCCTATGTCCTGAACCCCTGAATATGTGTACAAAATTTCATAATAATCAGTTATGTAGTTAAGGCGTGAAAGTGTAGATAACAAACAAACGAACAAATTTACATTCACATTTATAACATTAGTCAGCATAGGCAATCTATCATAAAAATTATGTGTGTTCAGCAGAATTTCATATTGCATAATGTATACAAAATGTAAGGATGAGTGCTATACAGAATTACAAAGTTTGCAATGAATTGTTAGAAAAGCCGTGTAGAGTTTTAGATTGATTATAATCTCTCTGAACCTTGCTATTGATTCTCTCTCAACATGCAACTTATATTAAATTATGATATTTGTTTCCTCACAACAGTTGGTCCGCATCATCCGCAACCACCCGCAGCAGGAGGAGAAGCAGCGCCGCCGCAGGAAGCTCTTCAGCAAGTGCGTGTTGCTGTAAACTCTCACCACCCTCCGCCACGGACACGAGGCATTCTAAAGCCCGCTCCACATTCTCGCGAGAATCTCGCGAGATCGCGAGAAAAGCAAGAGATACGAGAATGTGGAGCCGATACGAATCGGCAGGCTTAAGTCCTCGGGAGTAGCAGCTCAGTTATGACCAACTTTAATTCGGTATGGAATCTGCTATGAAGTTCAGCACAGCATAGACAAAGTAATTACACTTTTATATTGTGTTACGTAATGTTTCATTTCGATAATGCTGTCGCTATATTCGAGAAAAGTATATGGCTTACATGAACACATGAATCACATTTGTGGCCGCGTTCTAAGTATAATACCAGATGGTAGACGATTAGACTTATATATTTTTGAGCACTAAATGATAAATAAGTTTAGTTACTTTGTCTATAGTATGCATTATCTGTGGAATTGTAATGTCAAGAAAATGTATTGTTAAAATGGAAAGGCTATTCATCAAATCACCAAACATTTGTTTTTAGATGTGCCAAATTGTTGGTTATAAATTTTTGACCATTTCAACGAATGGAAACCCCATGACAAATATTTGTGATGATAAATAATATTAAATATGTGATCAAATGTTTGTCAAACATTTGTAAGCTTCTGGTCTAGGATCTCAGTGCTATATAATTATAAATTAAATGAGAGTATATATTTTGAATGGCGAAACTTCATTTATATTTTATACTCATATGTTTTTTTTTAATTTTCTAGTATTTAATAATAATAAGTATTTATGTTATAATACAACGGTAATTGATGAAAACAATGGACTAGAGTTATTAAAATTCAATCTATCCATTTTTTACTTACCAAAGATTGAAAATTGACAATGTTTCATTAAGAAATTGTGAAATCTTTTACTTTGAAGACAAAACCTTGGATAGATTATATGTATGTAATAAATATATATATGTATTAAATACTAATATTTGTATACTTTTTGTTCGATATTTTTTTTTCACAGGACGATAAATCGATCCTTTATTACGCACTTAGTTTTTAGACCACTGGCGACCAAAAGCCGTTGTATCCCCTTAAGTATATTGATGTAACGTTTAGGATAAGATGCACAATATATGTGGTGTTGATATGTATGTTAGCGATGGCCGCATTAGCTGGCGTTGACGTGTTTGACAGTACGCGATAAGTATCGCGATAACTCGCGTTCCATGTCGATAAATTTGTTCGAAACAAGTGATAAATAATTATTTTATTTTAAGTTACGATAGGCTAGTTGATTCATATCCAAATAATACACTACGATGTTTATTTCTTAAAGTACTCGCATTAAATCACCTTAATATATCGATATTAAGTCGTAAAGGTTTTTAAATACACTTTCAATTTTTATTTTATTACTATTACTCAAAAACAGTAATGACCGGGTTGCGATTTGCGATTGTTCCAAATTTTTAATGTACTATGTTGAACCGTTGTTTATGTATTGTGTGCCGTCGTGACGCACATAATCAATAGACTATCACGGCCTACAAAATTTTCATTGGTTCAAGAAAAACAAAATTTAAAATCACATCTGTACCCGTCTGAAGCCAAAAAAAATACAATGTATTATGTCATTAAAATTAGCGAAAAAATATGTAAAGGACGCAAGGACCTATCCGAAGTATCAAAAAGCCTATTGATACTAGCAAAATATCTCTTATCGCCGTGTGTAAAACCATTGCCCCCGCTGATGCGGCCTCGACAAGAGTAGCTTAGAACTAAGTGTTTATGTCATATTGAGACGGACCGTACATGCATTTACAATATATGTGTTGGCTGGAAGATTGTACGTTCAATTTATTGAACAGTATGTTAGCTTTTAATTGTATTTTGTCGAATATACGAATGTAAAGCATTTATTTTAGATATTATTCACATAAAATGTAATCTATTTTATTTAAGCGAGACTATTTTATCGATAGCTGTAAATGTATGGGAACCTATTGAAACTGTATTTTTGTGGTCGAATCACTTTACATTGTAAAATAGGTATAAAGTACAGTTACATCTGATGAATGGGGGATTTCGCATATTGCGTGAGGCAGTCGGAAGCCAACTTTTATAGAAAGCTCTCGAACAGTTCTAAGGGTGCGTACAAATTTGGGGAATGCACCACGCACGCGAATATTTACTGCGCCTACTTGGCACGCCTGTTTAACAACTCATATACGGTTTTTAGAATGCGCACATTAATCGGGAGCGTGCAATGCAATACCTACAAAATGGGCAGGGGGTGACGTTGCTATTGACGATGTCTTGACGATTTAGTTCGGTCCATTCCATAACAATAAAATGTATTCAGTCTGAAGAGCCTTAAGGAGGCACGGGCGCGCTCGGTCAGAAAGCTGTCGTACACGTGTGCGTTATGTAGCGCGTTCTGTTCACGCGTTACACCGAGTTTGTCCGCACCTTTTTTTGTTTAACATAATCTTTTTACACAAACATTACAGTTTAACATAAACAATTTTTGAACCCCTTCGCCTTGGCGAGATCTCGCTCGACCCCTCCACCCTCTTATTGCCTGGCGTAATCAATGGATGCTCCCTTTCGAATATCGTAGATTGTATCTGATTAATCAGCTATTATATAAAACGACTCAAACGGTTATATCCTATTTTGATCTTCCTTATAATCGATACGATCATTAAGCATGTGTTATAATATGAATGTATTACGAACATCATTTTATTATTCTATTTAATTGTATAACAAGACTTAATAGACTCCTCGTGCTTTGTCCATCCAACCACAATATTTGTAATCAGCGTTGATAAAGAACTTCAAATTTCTCTTAAATTTTACTTGCAATAAAAATATCAGTTTTGTTGTAAAATATCATGTATATGTTCAAAATTGCGTCCTAATTTGAATAAAACAAATCTTTGTCAGGCCTGCTACAAATTTATTTGCTATATAATAACTATGACATACCCGTACCTACTCGGTGGCTTAGTACGGAGTCTTGAGTCCCTATTGACATGCACACAAAATAATTTATTATTAAGTTTAAGGCGTAATATAAAACAGAGATATCCTGTGTGTCTCGTAGTTTCCTTCTCGGCTCACGTCGCTGATGACAAGCAAGGCTGATGCGTAACAAACTAGTATTATTGGAACCAAAGGTAATCTTAGCATATTTGATAATTCGGTGTATTCCAGCTGTTACAGAACTAGGAAAACATAACTATTAGCACTAGTAGTAGTCGCAACAGACTGTTTTAAATTTGCTCCTGTAATGATATTGTCTATTGTGTAAACTATTATTTATTATTATACATGTAACATATACAGAAAATTCGTACTGCAAAATAGATGTGTTGTTTTACATCATATACAAATTATGTTATTATTTGATTCTAGTTCTGTGGCACAAAATTATGGCTGAATTTAAAAATTGTTTAGTAATAATTATTAATTGAGTGTTCGTATAAGGGGTGTAAAGAAAAATCTTTATGAGTACAGCAATGAAATTCCATAATAATTTATATGCATTTTTGGTACTCGTTATTTACTTTCGTTGAATTATAATAATGTTTAGCATGTGCATAGCTTTAAATGTTATCAGATAGTTGTTAGAATTCCTTTATAATTTTATCGATTATCAAATACTCCGTCTTCCACTGCACCGAAGCACAAGTGTTTTTTTACACGCTGTTAAATCATTTATGAAAATAAGAAGCTTTATTGTTATTTATTATTAAATATAATTTTATTTCCTTTCATTTCTTGTTTTTATTTATGCCTTTTGTTCCTTTTTTCTTCACATTTTATTAAAATGATATATATTTTCGCATTTTATTTTGCATCTATACGTGAAATATTTACCTAGTGATATAATCGTGGAGATAAATAAAATATTGTAAGTATTTATAAAGCATCAGGCTGAATAATATTAAGGGATTACGCGACATCAGTTGGTCAAAGTATCTTGCGTTCGTCACAGGAATGGAAATAAGTATACTTGGGTATTTAATAATATTTAAACTTAACAAAAGGAATTGAACCCGTAGTTATTAAGCATCGCCATAGTTAAGAGTAGAGATATATGTACTCGCTTGTTTCTGTAATAAATGACTAAATTTAAATGTGAAATGGTGTTATATTATGCAAAGGTGTCGTAGCATTGTTGAATATACGTTTGTGAGAAAAGGTATTTTTATTGCACACCAAGTCCAACGTCAATTAATTAGGTATATAATTTTAAAGATTTATTCGTAGTCTCAAAGAATTATTTGGATAGTAAATTATAATGACAAGAGCGGATGTAAAATATACTACAGATTCCTACACGTGAACGCCTCCACCTCCTTAGGTGTTTTAATTTATTCCTTAGATCGACCTTAGTTTGGGCCGAACTCTACGCTCGATTCGGACTTGAGCGTGAGCGTCAAAACCATGTCAAAACATACAGACGTCGGGCCATATCGGGCATACAAATGCAATCGTGAAATGGATTTATTTCTATTTTGTTTTAAATAAAACATGATACATAACTTGATTTTAACCCTTAACTATCTTTTGTAATATAAGAAAAAAATTAAAACCCCAATAATTAACTGTTCCTATCTGCGGGTTTGTATGTAATCACAATCAACAAAAAAAAACTTAGCAATTTTTGTGGAATATACTCTTATAATATTTATTAAAAATTCGCGATATTCTAGCGCTAGTGCCCACGAGTCGGATGTTCGAGCAACCGAAGTCTCTTACGCTGAAAAGCGTCTACTCAACGCTAAACGCTCCAGATTCCGCGTGTATTTTTGCAAAAATAGCTGGAATGTTTTTTATTACTAACGATAAGGCACTAAAGCACGGGTTTCCCGATAGAAACTTCTCACCGCCATCTATGGACATCTGACACCATACTAGAGGCGTCACCAATACATTGGTGATTCGTGTTCTATTTTCAAAAGTATTCTAGAAGACTATTTAAAATATACACTATAATAGGCACGTTAAATCATAACACACCAATTTTACATCGTTTTAAACCAAAATCATAGATTAGTAAAGATTACTCACTCCTAACAAGAAAATGTACCCAGTTTTGAAAATTGAAATAGTTGCGTAAAAAGTTTTGCCACGTCTCCGTGCTAAAATGTCCCTAAAATATTTGAAATTATTATTATAAATTATTTAATTATCATGTAAATTACGCAGTATTAGTTATTTATTCGTAAATTTTCTCTAAAAATGATTTTATTTGTCAAGAATTCAAAAAAAGAACTTATTATAATAAGCCATTTACGGCTTCATTCAATTTCAAGGCGGCGAAGTATCTTTACTAATCTATGACCAAAATAAGTAAGGTGTTTGTGGAATATATGTGCAGTGATGGTGATACATAAGTGTGGTGATGATGGTGATAAGTTACAGATATCCTTTTATCGTTGGAGGTGTTCATCCTCATAAGACTTCCATGGTAAGTGAATCTTAATTTAAATTTGGGATATGTAGGTTCTTATATTTAACCACTATACTTACTGTACTAATTAATGGTAATCTCATGCAACAACGGGAGATATTCTCTAATGAAGTTGTACACATGCGGCATCAGGTTCTTATCGCAAATGAGCTCAGGCTTTAAGCTTCGTTATAATGCTACGAGTACTGGTACTCGTTAGGGACACGTAGCGCGAAGCCTCGCTGTTGGAATGGAAACTGCAACTATACTAATGAACTTTGTGTAAACAAGTTTATAAAACCTATTTTTGCGGTTGAAAATATGATCTTACTGTGTGCGGGTCATTAAGTTAATGTAAGGAAACTTATATTTACGGAGATAGTAAATTATTCAATCTTACCGCCTGCTTCCCTTTATTTTCATTATGAAAAATATATAAGTTAAATTATATAAAAGATTTTGTCATTACTTACTGATATTTTTTCAAACTACAAAATCTTTTACATTATTAATCCCTCCTGCCAAAATCAGTTCAAACATACCCTTGGATACTGATGGTGTGCTCTTATATGCATAGATATGAATTAAGAATGTAACTTAGATATTGTACAAAAACGTCCTCGTATATATAGAGATATACCTAGTATAATATCGTTGATATAATTACGTTCATTTTTCTTGTTTTTCTAACCAAAAAATCCCGGTGTAAAAACGCGCTATTTAATTTTGATTACAAAAGATTCAAACAACAGGTAGGTAAATTAGCCCGAAAACAATACAACGGGTATTTAAGCAGAAAATAAATGCGTACCGGTTTCCTTTCAAGTTAATTCCCGGCGTAATTTGTTATCCTTTGCCCCTCCCGTTATCTCCAGGTGGTTTTGCCAGATTTGACCTTTGTTTTGTAGATTTAGAATAATAACTTTATTAATATAGAGCGCTTCTATGCAAACACCGTGGTAGTTTGAACGAATCGGCTTTGAAGGTGGTAGAACCCTTTGTGGTTTGACTCGACGGTACCACTATTTCTGCCTCATAATAGCATCGTTACGCGCTGTTGTGTTCGGGTTTGTAGGGTGTGGTAAGAGAGACATACTTAACCGAGATGTTTCAGCTTACTCCTCTGGGGTAGCGGCGCATCTGTGGCCGACCTCAGGTAGGAATATCTAATCCTATCTGGACTTGATTACAGATGTCCATGGGCGGCATGCCACTAACCATCGGGAGGATTGCATGCTCGTCTGCTACTCCTATATTATAAAAAACAGCCTACAGCTGGTTACTATTAAAATAATGAAAATAGCTCACTCCACTTGAATTTGATTTATGATTGTTCGGGGTTTATACGGCGGATAATTTTAATGATTTAGTAATCGAGTAGATGGTCATAATTTTCGTAGCATTCGTCTACGTTGTAATTACTCATTTTCGTAATGATCCTGAGTAATATTTTTTGGTTCTAAAAAATCAAAACCCACTGGCTCGTATTCGAATTTAGTCCTCGTTAAGCCACAACGTTGTCACAGTATAAGGATCTACATTCTACACGTTGGGGTTTTCGCAGTCAAGATTCCAGTAAGATTTCCTTGTGATTTGGATGCCATACTGTGTTACAACCTTTAATAACAAGCTTCATCAAATCCATTCATTCGACACCTTTGTTTGCGACCATTTAAACGCTCTACGTAACACGCAGAGACTCAATTATTCCTATTTCACCCTTTTTGGGGCGCCAGTGTTATTCTAGTGTTGTACATTTCTCTCCTAATTATCCGTTATGACCTTAAAATTTTAGGATGGGTAGACTTTAAATTATGTTTTATACTATCATTATTTTGTGTGTATTTGTTTTTGTTAGAATTTCTGGTTTTATCATTCGAGAATTTTTGAAACATTTCATACGATTATATCAGGTTACGAGCTTTTGCCCGCGGCTTCACTCGCGTTACGAAGTAATATTTTCATCCCCTATTTTATCCCCTTGGGGGTAGAATTAATCAAAATCCTTTCTTAGCAGATGCCTACATCTACCTGCATGCCAAATTTCAGCCCGATCCATCCAGTGGTTTGGGCTGTGCGTTGATAGATCACTATGTCAGTCAGTCACCTTTGAGTTATATATATTTAGATTAGACCTACATCTATGTTATATCTATATAATCTCCTTTATCCTTCGGGTTGGTTCTTCACTGATCTCAGACCTTTCCAGTAACACAAACATTGTATATTACTGGAAAGCTACTGGGTGTACGAAACTGCATCATAAAATGTCGGAGATAACGCGCTGGTGTGTCAGCATCCCTTCTTAATTAGGAATCCCGGTAAGAAACCGGAACGTAACGTGACTAGTATGCACAGAGCCTTATCATGTGTTTATTTAGAGGTCCATGGACCCAATGGTAATAAATAACCTAAGGAACAATGCCATTGTTTCTAAGTCGGGTTTGTTTAATAAATTACCTTGAATGTGTTAATTTATTAAGTAAGACTTAAACAACAGGAAAATACTTAAAGAAGAGGAAAAATGCAAAATGTTTTGAGTTTTGAGTTACTTATTTAATACGAACCTAAGCTTTTTGTATTAAATACGAAACAAACGAAACTTTATGATCAGTATTTACTACATAAATTTCACATTTATAAAATTATGCACATTGACAAGATAGACATAATTACGTACATCACAATTATCTATCTGACCCATTATGCATCAGGCTTCCAGAGTAGCCTGCGTATAAATGTAATAGAACCCTTCGTGGTTCTATTCAGGTTACACCACATCCACCCTTATGCAAGCAATGTAGAAGCATCGAAGAATTTGGCATTTATATAAGGAGTAGCTTTATTACTATATTAGACATCAGTACCCTTACCATGAGTGTTCAAAACATCCCACAATTTTACGTTACGTTTACTCAATCCATTATTCTGTTCCGTTTGCTTAGTAGACTGCGTAAACGTAACAATAAGTAAGCGCTCAAGTTTTTTGTCTACCTCACATGTTCGCAAAAAAGAGAATCAAAACATGAAACGCCATTTTGTCAATTTAAACATTTAATGTTACGTTACTGGCACTATAGTTCTGATGCAATCCGCTAGGGGCGCTGATTGGAAATTGTATGGGCAAATACGTAAACAAATACCCAAACAGTCATATTTGTCAAAACGTAAAAACTCATGGTAAGGGTACAGATAAGACTTTAGTCCTATCTGAGATTGATTATTACATGTCCATGCGTGGCATTTACCAATTACAAGTCGACCTGTGACTACCTTTGCGACCTACTTCTATAATGTATAAAAATAATATCTCTTAACTCTAAAGTTATTCTCACAATCTTTTCATTCGCTGTCAAAGCAAGTTACTAATTTTAATGTCGCTATTTGTAAACATAAATTTATTTGAACACAAAACATATTTTGCAGGAATCATCTGGGTCCAGTCCAGCTGAGAATATTAAATTATCCGCGCTTATACTGTTTACTTGGAACTTTTGCCGACTGGAGAAGCGCAGTTGGCTTCTTTAATGCAATATTCATAACAAACTTTCCTTATTTAATGATTAATGTTATACTTTTACACTATCAAGATGTGCCCATTATTTTGATAAACTTTTAAATTGGAGTTAAATATTTAAAGTTCATGTTTATCGACCCGCGTTTTGTAGACCTTGTAAGTTATTAATGTATAAGATCATTGATAAGATGAGTTACTTATTATGCATTCGCTTTTTTTTTTCTTAAGTAGAGACCCCTAATAATTTCGACAGGCCCGTATTTAGCAGAATGCCTTAGGGTCACCACAAAATCTTTAGGGACCTTTTCTGCTCTTCGTTGCGCCAGGGCCTCCAGAGGTCAAAAGTATACGATTATTCTGTAAAAGCACGTAGAAAGGTGAATCATGTTTTCATTCTGTGAAAATAAGCTTAAAAAATGATGTGTATAAGTTTGACTCTACATATTTATTATTACTGTTCAAAGATTTAATGTCTGTTTCATAATTTGTAAGCCAAGAACAATGAAAAAGCCTAGACTGATGAAGACAGAACGCGAGGACGTTGTGAACATGGGAACGACGCAAGTGCTCTGTAAGCTCTGAAATTAAGTTCCATTTAAGTTATGAACTACAGCGTCTTTTGTGAACACAGCAATTTGTAACGTTTAAGTATGAAGGTTGTTAGTTACCTAAATTTGAAGCGTTGAATTATGAAAATATGAAATGAAATTATGAAAATATAAGGCTTGTAATTAAATAGTACGTAATGTATATATTTTCGGGAATTCAAAAGTTTTTGAAAGCTGCTTGTTCTACATTAAAAAGTGTATGTTTTAAAAATCGGAATATAATGTAAGTCTTTCTTTTATTTTTTTAAGCTAATAAGTCCTGAACGGCATACCCGTATAAGTAGACCATAATCTTAGGCGTAATGTATGTGTCATCATACATTTTATTAATTCTAAGAAAAAGGTCCGCTCCTGCCTAATGACCTACATTATCGCTGATTCATTTTGCTTTTCTTGGTATGCAGCTTTTTGTGAAAAACCCCGTCAACAATTACTAGAAAATTATATTTAAAATTAATGTTGATTTTCCCATTAATTTGCACGCAGCTTTAAACATGTACTTATTCTTCAGAAATATCTTGATATATTTTAATAGATATTCATATACATAGTCTGGTTCGAAAAATTAGACATTTATGTAAATTTACTCGTATGTAAATTTATTAGCTCATAATTAATCAAATACTAGACTGTAATTAACACGTTACCAAAAGTGCGATTTCATAATAATTTGCAATATCTAAATGTGAAATCTACTTAATTTCTTTGAATACCTCTAGATACACTTATGGAAACTGCTGGGACAATTTAATCTTGTCCATACTTTTCTGTAGTTACACAGAGAAAAAAATAAAGGTTTTTTTCAAGAATTTTCTAGCATACAGTTCAAGTATGATTCTAAAATTCGAGCCTCGCAGTAAGGTCCTCGGTAGTATAGTGGTGAGTATGCTCGCCTGTCACGCGGGAGACCGGGGTTCGATTCCCCGCCGGGGAGTCTTCATAGATTTTTTTATATTTGTCTTCAGTATTTAAATATTTTGATATTAATTATCTTTCACATTTTTAATTATTTTTAGAGTCACTTATACAAATAAAAATTTTGTATAAGATTTTTTTAAGTTTTCGTTTTACATAAATAATATCAGGCAATCATAAGTGTTACTAAGTCTAAATATGTGTAAAAGTTATTAAAAATATAATTATCCATTAATTTATCTCAAATGCCTGAGTTTCATCAAATACTCTTAATTATATTTCGTAACAAGAGCATAATTTTGTACCCAAGTTTACTTTAGGATAATAAAAAGTAATATTTGCAATGACGATCTATATATTTTTCAATCGATCACAATATCCCCTATTAACTAGTACAAAAATATCAATCTTTCAGAGCACGTAGACTCATTACATTTTCGTACTTAGCGAAGCTTAGGAAGGGTGACACCTTGGTCACCCTTCCATTGTCTGAACATACTGAAACCTACTTCTCCATTAAGAAAGTAGTAAATAGTAATTATTTTCGTTCGTCTTGGCCAGATGGGCCTAACGCAATTACGGTACGTGACGGAGGTAAGGCCTGTGTTTGATAGATGTTAGGTAGGACATAATACCTATGAAACGGTTTTGGCCACAATTATCTAATGAAATGGAATATAAGGTAAGTTGGGATAATATTGGAGTTAGGACAAAAACCGTGTTAATAAAGCTGGCTAAGATATGTAGATAATACCCAGTATAGACATAGACAAAATGTATCAGACTTTTTTCTATAACATATTATTGCAGGCACGAATCGTGACGATCATATTTAAAAAAATGCAACAAGAGCATGTTATTCAAGATAATAAATATGACGTATTTTTTGTGCATTTTTAGATACTTCAAGAATTTCAGATACCTACACGTTAGTTGGCTGTTACGTGGCAAAGTAGATATCAACACAACTTACACAAGACATTTCAACTCAGCTTTTAACGATAGATAAGTTTTGGTACTTTCATTCTCACTTGATGTCGATCGTACGTTAGAATAAATTGGATTGATCAATTAAAATCCGTTTGGATGTCTTACTACCGTCTACACCGTATTTTTTCCCGGCGTACCTGAGTTAGTGTCTAAATTAACGATTACGCAGTAACTTGCTTGAGAAAGGCTCCAGGGAAAAAACAATTTTATGTTAACATGGACCAAATTTTCTGTAGTTTTCTTTTTTTATTCGAGCTATTTTGTAGTTATTGTTTGACTCACTAGTCTATGGTTACTTTAATTGTATATAACTTATTGTATCATCACGGAACAAACCCCTTTTATTATACCTTTATATACCAAGTTATTGTTAACCTTTTTATCTTTAGAATCTTCGTTTAAGTTTATTTTCTTTGTCCTATGGCTATGTACAAGTGAATTCAGACAAATTTAGTTAAAGGTAGTTTGTTGTATAGATGTTAACTGGCGATCACCATTTGTAATAATGATAAGTTGTAAAACGGCATGCTGCCGACTTAATGAGAAATGGTCACATTACATAGGTAGTTGGCGCTCTATTATGATTCATAGAGATGAAATATAACACATAAAAAAATTGATAAACATATTTTTATTTTACTATATTTAACGTGTGTGTTTATGTCAATATTCGGTATTAAATTAAAAATGTTAAAGTATACCAACAACGTAGGCAGATACTTTTGCAAGTCACTCTACGGAAGAGAGTAGAAGTATTCCCGGGCGTATATAAAGCTTTAGTGTTTTGATGTTATACACCGGGATAGCCATTGTCCCGGGCGGGTAAAAGCGGGAAGTGCACAGCGGAATGCCGGATGTCCAAAATTACAATACTTTTAGCTTGCTTTAGATGTTTTTTTAACTTTACAAATAGTAAGATAAAATAGGTGTTTATTTTTATCCGTTGTGTGCAAGTAACTCTACATTAATAAAACTAAATAAGTATATTAGTTATACAAAACATAATAAAAAATAAATTTAAAAAAATCTGCCGAAACCCGGGATCGAACCAGGGACCTTTAGATCTTCAGTCTAACGCTCTCCCAACTGAGCTATTTCGGCGGTGATAGAAGCTATGATAAACAATATTAGGAAGAGTGCAATAAGAAGTTGGAATGATTTCAATGAAATAAAGCATTCATAGTTATTTAAAGGAATAGTTAGTCAATACAAGTTGGTTTTGCTCTTTCTCTTAGATTTGCTCAGCCTGATACCAGACATTACAGAGTTTTAAAAGGACGCATAAAATAATTTGAAATTATTCATGAGAATAAAATACAACAAGAAATCCCTTATTTCTAAACATACCATGTTTTTTCTTTGAAGCACAATTTTTAAGGTTTTCAGATGACATTCAAATTGAAATACCTATTTCTGAAAGTCACGTCTATTGTTTCATTTCAGCATATTGATTGAAGCCAGTGGCTGGGTAATAACGAATTCATTAGATAATTGAGTATTGGTTAATTACAAAACTTAAACTGACTTGACTTAATTGACATTGTTTACGAGGGAGGTGTTTTGTACTTGTTTTGTTATGCCTATTTACTTTTATATAAATAATTTTTAATCGTACAGTTTTTAAATCATAATAAGTATTGTTTGGACGGCACAAAATATTTAAATTACTTGTATGCAATTAAAGTTGTTATATTTTCAGGTATTCTTTGTTTATAAAAAGATATTACAAATTACAATTAATTATACTTTTTCTTAAATTATAGAAGTAACAAACAAGTCCACGTGCATGCAGAGGATACAGTGCATCTGACGGAAAGCGGCAACTGCAGCGCATGGACAGCAATTAATTCATAAATAATTAATGGGATTGGTAATCAACTGCAAGGGTTAGAGAAGGTACCTACTACCCGAAGTCGGTCCCAGATGCATTACTATCTTTGAGAACTAAATTGGAATGCCCAGTATAAGTTCACTTCCTTATTTTGAGCTCTACTGTGTTTATAGTAGCACTTTTATTTTTTTTCAAATTTAAAATTAATATGTGTTCATCCTTTTATTGTAATTTGTTTAATTAATTTAAGTTACATTTTTTATCATTCGGAGGCTTGACTCAACGTAAAATTTTTGCGTCATACAAAAAATGGCAGTACGTCCTTCTCCAGGACCAATGTTATTTTAAATGACTTTGTTAAACTGTACAAATTGATCCTAGATGGATGCATTAAAGTCAATGAGGATGATAATGCCCCGTACTGGGCGCTGTAGGCAGGTGGTGTACAGGCAGATACAGGGCCCAGAGCAAATTGGGGCCGTTGAGCGGTTTAAGAGGTTATGGTTCATTTGCCTTTTACTAAATACGATTGCGATGCCTCTTTGGGTTCCCTGATAGAAATAGAAGGACTTGTTATTTCGCCGTCTTATTTTAGAGACACATTTTTATCTACTTTCAGGCGCGTGTATTTTGGCTTTCGTCATCACGTCCTGTACACGATGGTTCAATTGTGTAATATTTATAGCGTTTTTAAGCTATTGCGCGAGCGTTACATTATGGAAATAAAACTTCTTTGATGTAATTAAGTTGTGAAAGAAATACTTAAGTATCGTATTACATTTTGATTGTTAATTATAGTCATATTTTATTTCTCCATTAAGTAATTAACAATTATTTTAAAATGCATTAAGTGCCAAAAAACTTAAACAACACTTCTACACAAAAACTCTGGTAGATTTTTTTATATTTATACCTAACGATAAGGCAGACGGGCTAGGCTACCTGAATATATCGTGAAAGTGAATAATAATGACGATATATCTTTAAATAACAATACTGATTATAATTTATCCCGTGTAGCCATCGCTGCTATTACATACGAGTAAGTGCTTGCTTTTCAGCTGCTGTATAGTACTACTGTATGTATATTACATAGCAATGTATGTAATATTACATAGCAATACTTAGTAGAACTACTTTTTTCAAGTTCTTAGTCTACTTATTGTTGAGGATAACTCATAATACTGTTGCTTATATAGGAGACAACCATTTAAATGTATATTACATTCATACACTTGTATTGTTATTACCTGCTTGCTTTACTAGCTCGTTGTAATATGTACCAAGTTTGGACAACAAAACATACGAGTATAAAAGGTTCCTTTACTCTCATGTTCGTCTTGTTATGGTTTATTTGAAAGATAAGTGTCGAGACATGAAGATGCACTTGGAAGGTGAGCTCTATAAAAATCATAATATATTATTTATAATACAAAAAATGCAAACAGCAATATTTCTGTTATTTTTTTACGTTCAACATATGGTTTAATGTTATTACTAATTAAATGACCTATGTTATTACTCTACGGGTTAACTCTACATGTTATAAAATTATTGATCTTACATATAGTAACAACTTTATCCTACTTTAATTGTTTTTTTATTTTCAGGAGTCTTTTTATAAATTACAACTTAATTTTAATTTTGAAATTATGAAGATTTTAACATAAAAAAATACCTACATTACCTATTTAAAATACAATCACTGTACGCAGTTTTTTTAGCAAATATTTATTAATCCTACATACTTATTCAATGAAATAAATTATAATAATAAGTAAATTAGAATAATGATTGCAGTGTTAATAACAACCGAATTGATTATTAATACAACATTAATTAAATTAGTTATCGTCATGGAGCAATTCGAAAAAATAAAAATAAAACGTAGTATTACAACCTAGAACCTAGATTTTTACATAATATATACAAGCATAAATCACATAATTATGTTCTTACAAATTTACCAATTTGGTTAAATGATTTAGTTACGAAGTACAATGTCAACTTGAAATTAAACTCTGTAAGCCACCCGCAGACCCCAATTAATGTAGCCCGCGACATTGTCTGCGACAAGTTATTCACAATGGGGAAACTTCGTCAAAAACCTCTTTACGTCCAAAATATTTTTCTTTCGACAGCCTTTGTCAAAGTTTGGGGCTCATCACGAGACGCTGAAATATTATTACATTCAGGAAAGCTTTTTACATTGTTCGCGAGATCTCTTCAATTTGACGCTAAGCGGGACTCGCGCTGAGAGTTGTCGCAAAGATAAAAGGTCGTAGGTTGAGCGAGCCGCACAATTTGTGACCATCTTAACATGGAAATGGGAAAATTGTTTTCAGAATATAGCTAAGTGTAGTAATGTCCTGTAAATTCAATGGTAATTTAAACAAAAACAATCATCCACAGATTTTTTTAAATGTTAGTCTTTTAGATTTCAAGGATGGGAGGAAGGAAGCGATTGCTTTATTGCAGTGATATATGATTACTGATCACTTGAGTCTTTTAAAAATAATAAATGTTGAGAAACAATTACAATAACTAAATATTCTTAAAGTAAGTACAGCTATTAAATAAAAAATAACTATGTTGTTTCACATTCATTCACACTTCTTAACTTGCAAAATATATGCCTCGTTCCTCGCTTACAGTGGAGCAATCAGATGGCACTCGACATTTCCCTCTCAGTTAATAAATAACGGGGTTGGATAGGCTTTGCGAAAAATATCGCTAAATGCTCCTCCGGGATCGAAATAACTTTTATGTTAATATTCCTGCTTCTGTAATAAATTCGTATGAAAATGTCACGACTCACGAGATTTGTCCCGCGTTGGGAGATACAAATTGTAATGTTTAATAAACATCGCCTGAGAAAAGTGCGTGCCTTTTTATATTTTAGCCAAAAATGTAAGAGTATTAACCGCAATAATGAAACAGTATTAATAAAAACAAAAATAGTGTTAATTAAAACGTGTTTACAGAAGAAAATTTAATATAAACGTGTGATAAAGATAAAGTTTTTAGAAGCATTGAAGCCATGGAATTATAAAGTATATTCCAAGTATGTAAAATATATTCTTCATGTATGTAAATGTATTTTGGCAGTGTTGTCAGTGGCCCTGGTAGTGTGTGGCGGTGTCGACCTGGCTTCGTCACTGTCCTACATTCACGACACAGACTTACCACGAAATGCAATTAAAGGTGAGAGTAACTAGTTTTTTTTCTTTTGTTTGGCAAAAAAAAGTATAGAAGTGCGAACATTTTTATATTAAGGCATAATTAGAAAAGTAGTGATACCTTCGCAGTATGCATGTTTTTCAAACGTTCTTTAGAAAATACGTTCAGAAACCTCTCAGTTCGAGAGTAGACGGGTGGGTAGTAGCTAATGGATTAGCGACAATGTTCCTTAGAATGAAGTGACTATTAAAACTGATATAATTTAATATTCTAGATGGAGAACTATTCGACTACATAGTGGTGGGTGCAGGAGCTGCAGGCAGCGCAGAGGCCGCTCGCCTGGCACTCGCCGGACACCTTGTCTTATTGGTAGAAGCTGGTGGTAGACCAGGATTGTTATCAAAGGTAATATCTATGTATATTATTATTTATAACCTTTTTAGTCGTGTTGAGAAATGTATAACAGATTTTAATGCAAGTTCATTTAATTTTCCAGATACCTGATGCAGCGATGACTCTTCTGGGCTCCGATATCGACTGGTTCTACGACACGATACCGAACAATAAGTCCTGCTTGTCCGCCCGGGATGGGCGCTGCCGGTTCAGCCGCGGTCGTTGTCTGGGAGGCTCCACCAGCATCAACTACATGATGTACGTGCGGGGTAATCCTATCGATTATGACTACGACATTCCAGGATGGTCCTGGCGAGATTTTAAACCTTATTTCCTTCGCTACGAGGGTTTGCAAAGCTTGCGCCATCTTCCTGTTTCTTCGTATCCTTACCACAATACGACTGGAGCTGTCGATATAAGTTTCTTTGGAGAATCCGATAACCCGTGGCGTCAGAGAATATTGCAAGGTTTAAATACTTTAAAGTTTCCCTACAATCCCGACGTTAATTCAAAGTCGCAAATCGGAGTCACGCGGAGTCTCGGATTTGTTTATAGAGGTGAACGGGTCTCCACAGCTACTGCATACCTAGATAAAAACGACGTTAAGAAGAAACTTCAAATAGCATTGAACATGAGGTGCACAGGAGTCATCATCGATGAAGATAATGTAGCACGTGGAGTTACAGTTGTACGAGGGAAACATAATAATAACACCATTAAATTCTACGCAAAAAATGAAGTTATACTGAGCGCTGGCACTGTGGGCTCAGCTCAATTGTTAATGTTATCTGGAATAGGACCTGAAGACCATCTTCAACAGTTACATATTCCTATACGTTCTGATCTGCCCGTTGGGGAAGACATGAGCGACCACATTCTACCCGTTATGATAATCCAAGTAGATCGGGTGTCCCATCCTGCTGAAAAACTATCTCTGCTGGGAGAATTAGGTGTAGAAGCTTTTCAGTGGTTAATAAATCGTAATGGGCCACTTGCTTCCATAGGTGTGTCTGATATAGTTGCTTTTGCTAACATAAACTGCTATGATTTTATGACTTGTCAGTTAGAAAATGGAGCTGAATGTGAAATTCCCACTCTTCAGATTATTTTTTCGTACGTTGATAGGTACAAAATACGTTTCGCTCCACAAATCATTAGGCGATTTTACAATAAAGAAGTTGCTGATCAGATTTTTGCTGCTAACGAAAATAGTGCTTTCCTGTTGGTTTTACCAATTTTATTGCAGCCAAAATCGAGAGGATGGATACGTTTGAGCAGTGCAGACCCGCTGGCTTCTCCAGAAATCATGCCCAATTACCTTGATTGTAAAGAAGACGTAGAAGAAATGATTAAATCGATGAAGATAATAGAGCAATTAGTGCAGACACCGGCGTTCGTATCGCACAATGCTTCCTTCTTGCCACTGAAATTTCAAGGGTGTCCTGAGTTCGGGGAAATTGGTTATTGGGAGTGCTACCTCCGTCACATGACAAACTCTGTGTTTCATGCTGTTGGGACAGCGGCGCTGGGCAAGGTTGTGGATGAGAGGCTCCGTGTGCGAGGAGTGAAGGCCTTGCGCGTGGGAGACGCTTCAGTGCTGCCCAGGGTCCCGCGCGGGAACACCGCCGCTGCAACCATCGCGGTGGGCGAGAGACTAGCTGATTTTATACTAGAAGATAATATTAGTGTATGATTTCATTTATTTAAGACTCACTTTTGTTTACTAATTATTACTATATTTTATCTATTATTTATTGCAAGTCAATATAAAAAATAATTTTATATGGTTTTCGGTATTCACTATTATAAACAGAGGCTTAGAAATTAAGGTTTATTTAATATGTCTTCTATAGAGCGGATAAGATACGCGCAGATGAGGCCCATGTTCTATTTTATAGTAATTGTCATAGTTTAATGAACATTTATTAGATTAATTCATAAGTTCAGTAATTAGGACAAATAACCTTCTGCATACATTTCTATCGAGTATCAAATAAAATACACGAAATGTGTTCTTATACTTTATTAAAGACTGAACTAAATAATCATTTATTTATGTTACGTTATGATTCATAAAAATAATGTTGGTAAAATCAACAAACAGATATTTTCTCTGTTAACATTAATTTATGTTACATTTTATAATGGTAATTTTTGTATGTTTTACTTTGAAAGTACATTTAGTATACTTAATAATATTTATTTTGCGGTTTTTTTGTAGCAGAGTATAGTGCTTAAATGAAAACTAAGCGAGAGAAACTGACGTATTATAATTTTGGGTAATTTATAAAATTATAGACGCATGCGCCTGGTGGGGAATCTCGTACTAATGGTGAAATTAAATTCTTAGTTTATAAATATAGTATGTTTTTGGAATATATTTCGCTCAGGATTGTAGATAAATTATGGAAAAACGTGGGAGGAAATTTTCGTCGTGCGTGATGTGTGAGAGCGTCGACGTGATGGAATGGTGACTATCCTCCTGGAACCAGAGGCATGGAAAATATTATCACTTCGTCATTCATTCAGAAACAAATATAGTGATGTTTATTTTAATATATATAACATGAATTATGCTACCAAAATGCGAAGGAACGTACCGTTTCATTTCATAACTCATTAATTTTATACACGTTTTCAGATTCCTTTGATTACTAGTGGCAAGTGTCCTCCATAATTGTATTTGATGTATAAAGTAAAGTATGTGATCTCGAATAAATAAATCTATCCTTGCCAAAAGGTACTCCCATAATCAAGATTACCTCGTCCAAAAACCAACATAGCACAATAACCAATAGATACAGACAGACGTGTATATTTTGATAGGCAAATAAGCAAACTGTACTTTGAAGTAAATACGTACGAGCTTTTATTTATTTATTTGCAAAGATTAGCATAATTTGGCAAAGTTCTTGAATACTTAAAACAATTCCAATAAAGTTTCAATCGGTGCCAAGTTGCCGGAGATACGAGAGGCGTGGAGTATTGTCGTTGTTGTGAATGGCACAGCGCCCGCTTACAATGCTCGCTGCGTGGCAAAGTTAGCGGCAAATCTTGTTACGGGCTAACTCGGCCGGGAGCTAGGTTTGCCAACTGCCACTAAATACTAAATTATAAAAATAGTAAATTACTGAAAAAATAGGAAATGTTTTTTCTAAGTTTGGCAAGATCTCCCGCCGAGCTAGGTGATCACGTCCGGAGAGCGTCAGAGAGTTCGAAACTTGTATAAATGCAAGATGTTAAGAAAACATCGAAAATGTGATTCAGAATACGCGTAGCGCCATCTTTTGACGAGAAGGGGGAAGTCACCACAAAGGTATTATCCAATTATGAGAAATGTTTTGAAGGCTATCGTATTGTGACTATCTCTAGTATGGACGTAAAAATGAACTTCATAGCCTGTCGTTAGAAGGTATTTAAAAATAAAGACTGAGGTTTACCACTTTATAACATTTGAATCGTAAGTTATCATTAAAACAAAAGCAATGGTATATTTTTTAAAAAGCTAGATAGTGACAACCCTATAACACACATCCACACAACCGCAGCACGCAAACAAGATAAACAGATATGGACACGAGTCCCGAGCAACTTCTCCAGCGCCCAGACACCCCTCGATACCAATTTCCATACTAAACTGCGTTATTCACTTCGCTACGAGGAGCTACGTGCAGGTTTTTATGAATTTTAAATTTAATCATGTTATCTGATTCAGGTTCGAAGGTGGTTGGGTTACGCTGTTAAGATAACGAACTGGAAAAGTTTTCAAAGAGAATGTTCTTTTAGTGACTTACAATGTTTGTTACTAATTAATCAAAGCCATTTTTGTACTTTACAAAAAATTAAGTATGTAAAACAAAGTAATACATGAAAGAAACTATAAATATAGATTTAAACAATATGTACAGGTAATAAACAAGTAACTTAAACTAAACAACATCTCAAAGCAAAGCCAAAGTGAAACAAGACAAATTACAATTGAAATGTCGTATTTAATGTTAAAATAATGTTTTCATTCAAAAGTAAAGGCAAAATTTAGTTGATTAGTCGCTTTTTAGAACTTAGTCGTATAAGTCTAAACATAAGGTAGGTATTATGTTCAGTAGAGTCACTTCAGTCGACCTGCAAAATATCTCCTTTAGTAAAAATGGCCTGTTTGTACCGATAATAAATTCCTGTTTAAATTTCAAACTGTTTTTGGAAAGGTTTCGTAAATAACAAACGTACATTATTATTCTACTTATTTATGGAAATAAATTATTTATCATTACGGCAACTTTACTTAAAAAAACATTATTCCTAAGTTTAACAATTCATTGTCGTACCGACTCTACCGTTTGTTCCAGGAATCATGAAGCCATTTTATACAACTACGCAATCATTGAAGTAAATTGGATACAATTTCGGCTACAATAATAATATAATTCTTCTTCTAAGAATCTGGAGTATTGTTGTAAATAAATACATGTCGCGAAGTGTCGTGAAGTTGCGGCGCTAGATTATTCTGATGGAAGTAGGTTATCCCAAATTGATTTGAATGTTCTAATAAAATATCTCTATATGTAATTGTACATACAAGTTTTTACAAAATCATTAACACTGCTCCAGAAAGAGCCTATACCACGAAATTAAATATCGATCTATAAAATTTACGAGTACTTACATATTACGTTAGAACTCTATCAAATTCTCCAACATTATAATATCGTTCACCCCGTACATATTCTTCTTTCTAAATTAGTTAAATAATATAGCTCAATTGTACATACTCTAAAAGTCCAGACTCGAATTCCAGACTCCTCTAATTTCCCAAAATTAGGTAAGTATGTATGTATTTGTATTGATTAACAATAATTTTATTTAAGACAAATAAAAATTAAAAGTCTATCAAAATATTTTCAAAACGGTATTTACAAAAGTCCTAGCCTTAGTTGAATGTACCATTTTACATTTATTGAGAGACTCATCTTTCTGTGGGTAAATAAGAGTCAATGGAAATATGAAGTGACTTACAGGAAGCACCAAACCACAATATATTCCTGTACAACAGTATAAAGCACTAAGAACTTCATAATAGTGCTATTAGATGAAAACGAGCTCGTCCAAGCGGCTCGCTGTAATTAGAGTCGTTCAGAGCTCGAACACAACCGTATTAGCTGCGACGTAACGAGGCTGCACGCTGCCCGTTTTATACAAAACTACCCTGCTGGTAATAACTTCGTTAGCTTTGAATAAGAACAAAGTTTTAAACGTTCGAGATGCTGTAATTTGCACTTCATTATTTCAAGACCCTAGCTTAACAAAGAAGTGTCCGTTTAAGATTTCAAATTGTCATTTTCAATAGTTTTCGCATTCTTATTGGTATGATAATAAACAATTTTTGAGCGTGAAAAATGGCAGAATGAAGGTTACTAAATTGGTAGTTACCCATCATTTCTGTATAGTCATATACACTTTTATCAGTTATTATAATATTTTAGGAATATTTTAGGTAGGTACATGTTTATAACTATTCTCGAAAGTTGCTTCATGAAATTGCAGATTAACCTTAAGTTCTGATTAGTGTTAATAAATGTAAAGTAACTTCGCTACTACCCTTGTTAAATGTTAAAAATTATAGAACTAGAGTATTTGCGCAGTAGGTACAATTTATCGCATGAATAATGGAACAAAATTACAGTTTAATCACCGACTCTGTTTGATAATAGTTTAAAACTTTGAACTCAAACTATCGTTATGTGATATCGCATAGACATACGTTTAATCGGCCTCGAAATAACTGTTTCCTAAACCTTTTATGTAAATTAGGAGCTCTAGTAAGTTTGTTCGGCGAAATTTAGTGTGGCCTGCAAGGATTGGCGATTTACACGCACTAAAATACGTTATAAAGGGAAATCCTTCGGGATGGCGGAATATCACGTTAGCTATGAACGTCGTAAAAACCCGGGCGACCTCTAGCGGGTCGAGCGCAACAAGTTTTTAGGGTTTGTTAGACAAATAGGTTTGAAACGCTACGTTTGTGAATTAAGTGCGAAAAATTGGACAAGATGAGAGTTTGGCTTAGTAATGAGGATCACTACTATTACTAAGATTTGACTTATAAAATTGTAAATAATATATAAATTACAAATTAGACAGAATTTTGAATTGGTCATTAATATAGCAGATTAAATAGCGTCTCGTTGTCGAAGATGAAATAGTTTTATAAAAACTTTTATGAAAATTTTATTGGCAACGAGTATGACACGTCTTAAGATTATATGTGACGTAAATTTACGCCGCCGAGGAGGTCGATCGTTGATAAAAAATGATGTATTTTCCACGTGAACGAATGAAATCTCCAATAGCATTTTTTT
The DNA here is from genome assembly GCF_041222505.1 of Epargyreus clarus. NCBI lineage: Eukaryota > Metazoa > Arthropoda > Insecta > Lepidoptera > Hesperiidae > Epargyreus > Epargyreus clarus. The sequence goes on from NW_027332212.1 coordinate 15,572,114, forward strand.
GGCACCTTCGGCGAAAAGATGTTAGGTTTTATTCTTTTTACCTACGTAAGGACTTACTTATGTGGCGTCCACTCCAATATGCTACATATTTTGCTACACTTAAGAATATTATTTATTAACTTACCTTAAAAATAATCATAACACACACAGATAATATAAATATATACCTATATACATACACTTACATTACATACATATAAATATATACACAGACATACATACACAAACAAGCATAATTACCCATATAAATATTAATATAAAAATATAATGTAAAATAATAACTAAAATCATATATATAAAAATAGCAATGTTAAAATGTTCTGAGTAAAAAAATAAAAATGTTAAAAATATTTTGTTTGTAAAAATAGGACAATCAATTCCAATTTTATATAGTTGCTTACGGTATGGCCGACCGGTGCCGAGCGCAGGCGATCCCTCCCGATCGGCCGCCTGCGCGCGCGCCGCGCGGCGCGCGCGGAGCGAGCAGTCGGTCCCGCATCAATCTAAGGCTATACCGCGCCACTTATTTTTTTCGCGCCGCTTTAAAAACTACTTGTGTATCGCTTAATTTTCGGACTCTGTGCTTGTGTATGTGTATGCTGAACTATATCTCTTTTCTGCCTCTTTCTCGCTCTGCTTTCTTCTGTATTTTGTATGGTGTATTGTGGCTAAATAAAAAGTGTGTTCGTGGATTTGGACTTGGATTATTTACATATTACCACTTAATTCATAATCTCACCACCACCAATCAACCACCTCCTACACTTATTATTTTCAAAAGAGCAAAACAAATGTTATATCATATAAAGAGAATGAAAAGCAAGCGGGTAAATATAAAATCCCACCTGTCTCTACTTTTTATTTGAATGCGGATTGCGAAGGGAAATATTTTTTTGACCAATGTGTTTCATTTTTTGGCACACGCTGCAGCCCAAATCTATTTAGATGTATGAGGTCATTTCGGATCCATATCCGATAACGAATTGCACAGTTGTGATCGATTACAGATATATTTCTATCCCTAGGGACCTAGTTAAAACGCTTCGTATATTTGCTTTAACAATTCATATGCCCTACAAATCACTAGTGTTATATCGTTGTTATTAGCAAGCTTTGGAATATTGCTGACAGCAAGCTCTACGTTATTTACATATTTAGCTGGAGCGTGTGATAAACAATATTTTTAAAGCATAAAGGGTATACTACCCTTAAAATACAGACGGAGAAGTTCTTTCAAAAATAACAAGTGGATAAAACTGTTTAAATGCAGTATTTAATGTATGTGCATATGGAATTATTATATGCAAATACTTTAAAACATTTATTATTAAGAATAATCGTACTTATGCAAGTTTCACAAACTTAATAAAAACTAATTTAAAACTACTGAAAAAACTTTCCAACTTGATTAGAAAACGCCACTTATCTTCCATGTTGGTGTACTCCTGCGAAATAATGAACTATTCTATTGCAAAATATATTAAATATTTTTTTAAACTAATCTGATATTTAACAGATGGTATCGCTGACGGCTCCGTGGTTGTGGTATTGGGATCTGATGGTAAGTGACCACTGATGTCCTTGGACATATGTAATCGATGTCAGACAAGGTAAGAGTTGTGTCTGAGGTCGGCCACAGATGTGTTGTTACCCCGAAGGACTAAGCTGGCACGTCTCATGGAAATGACTCTACCTTACTCTTTGTTATAAGTTAGAAATAGGTGTGGCGATGGCGCCTCTGGAATTGAATCTTGTTTTGAACTACTGTAAGGTCACATTTATTACTATAGCTACCTTACTGCGTTAGTTCAACGTTATAAAAAAAAATAAAAAAAATAGTTTAAAACCTTTCATTTGAAAAATAATACTGGCCTCATATTTAATTGGCTGTAACGCTGTATTCGTGATTAAAAAAAACAAAAGTGTATTATGGTGTGAAGCGGGAGATGTCAAGGACGATGTTTGTGGAGGTCTTGGAATTAATTAAAAATAACTAGCTGGGGATTCAAGTCTCTCATTGGAAATGCCCCAACACTACTATATATAATTTCTTTATTTCTCGCTCTACTATTTATACTAGTCTCATTAGTAATATAGTAGATTATCAGAATATATAGAATTCTTTTGAAATAATGTAGCAACCAGATAATCTATATGTATAAAAGCGAAAAGATACTCACGTTCAAAACGTATTAATCAAGGACTAAACTACTGAAGCTACAATCATGAAATTTGAAATATAACATCATTTTATAATGCAGATGCGCACTAAGAACGGATTTTTTGATATTCCACCGTAAAAGGGGTTAAATGGGGGTTGAAAGTTAATATGGAAGTCCGTTATATTTAAAACAAACTGGATGAAAATTGGTATTTAGCTTTCTGATTAAAAGTAATAAAAATCTAATCTAAGGGTTTTTCCAAAATCAACCCTAAAGGTGGTTAAATAGGGGTTGACAGCTTATTTTAAATTTTGCCATTTTGAAAGCCAGCACTATGAAAGTTAGCCATTGCTTTACTGGTTAGGTTAGTGGGGTATGGTTGTGGTTATGCGTGGATTCGTAATAAAATTTTGGGCTAGAACAGGGCTACAGTATCCCCTGCCTGTCGTACGAGACTTCTGGAGTTGCGGGCGGCAAGAATGGGAGCCCTAACCGCCCAGCCAGAGAACCTGGAAAGAACCACTGTATATAAGGCCCCATATAACATGGACGGTTCCTATGGAATAGCGTAAATAATAATTATTGTATCCTACATGAATCTTATATTTTAAAGAAAGGTTCATTACTGACCACTAATTAGAGTTTTTGTGTATGTTTCTGAAGAAAACTTGACCAATTTAGGTACACAGTGACGAAAGAAAAGCTTTTATTAATTAAATATTAATGCTACTTTATCGTTAAAATTGTTAAAGGTACAAATTTACGATTACAGTTATTTGTATATAATATCATATTTTTTACGCGGGCGAAGCCGCGGGTTCTGCTAGTATATGAATAGAAATAAGATTTCATTTCGAAGGAGCATTCTAAGCACTTTAAACTGAATGAATTTCGCTTATCTTTGTAGAAATGAATGGGATTTAAAATGTAAATTGATATCATTTCATTTAAATGTATCTCTCGTGCGAAGATACGGAGAAAATATTCATCTTAAAGAAGTTTTATTGGTAGTTACTTACAAAAAGGTAAATAGGGTTCCTTACAATCTATACAAGAAAACTTTTTCAAAACTGTCACGTTTTTGTGCTATCGGACTTATATCTTATGGGTTTAAATAAATTTTTTAAAAGAAAAATATTTGGAGTAAAATGAATTTAGTTTTTATGACGTCCGTACATGGACGTCTTGGCATAAGTTGTGAGAGTCTGAGAATCTCGGAGAACTTACACAGCTGAGAGTCCTTAAAGTCTACTAATCCCATACGGCCAGCTTGGTGGATTATAGTCTACTATTCTCAGGAAACCAGAACTGTGCCCACAAGAGGTGTACCTCTTGTGGGCACAGCTGTTACTGTAGTAACAGCTTACCAATGACAATATGGATATGATTTCACATAATACGAGTACAAAAACGGTAACAAAATGATATTGATATAATTTTCCCGTTATTTTGACTTCGACAGTCACCAGATTCCACAAGTCGAAGCCAGAAGTATAAGCCTATATTATTAAAACCGAGGAAGAAATGATAAGGAAAATAAATTTTAATGGAATAAGTTTTTTAATTTACGACACAGATGAGAATGAACTGGGTTTAAGATTTAATTACGATATGGTAGACGCGGCCGCCGGTTCAAATCCGCATTTCTGCATTACTCGATCTAATTCAATTTAGTTTAATCTTATAAAATTGAAATGAATTTGTGATAAATGTTGACTATTATTTTTAACACCCGACGCAAAAAGAGCTCTGTGGTATAGTAGCACTTGCGTGAATGAACCGATCTCGATTTTTTTTTTCCTTGAAAGGTGTTAAGTCATCATCAAGTGATGAAATCTTGATCGAAAGTGATCCAAAAATCGATCGATCGAAAAATCGAAGAACTATGATTCAAGAAAAGTTTTCGTTTGCAGCCTGAGTTATTTTTAGTTTTCTTGAAGCTTGTAGTTAAATCTTGCATGCTAGAACTTTATCATGTAAACATCTGAATTTATCGAAAATTTCTACCTCTGTGTAATGAGTAGGTTCTTATATTTTTGTATTGCTTTGTTAAAGGAATATTTTTGATTTAAATATTCTTGTCTACTTTTACGCCCGAATTAGATGAAAAAAATACCAAAGGGGAAAACATCTTTAAATACCTTCATTTACTATATCATATTCCCAAGACTCCGGTGTCGATTAACTGCACAGGTTTTCCTCCAATTTTCCTGCTTAAAACCTCCGACCCGGTTATTGGCCCGGAGTGCCCCGAAGAGGAAATACGACATGGATTGGACCAGGATCCCGGAAGAGATTTCGAATTCCCTGAAACATTTTATTTTTTAAGACGTTTCTTGTATTACGGATTTATCCAAAACAATCTTGAATACAAGGTTGACGTAAAATAGACTACATTTTTAAGCAGTTTATTTGAAAACTACTTAGATTACAATCCAAAAGTATCATATATTCACTAAGACATCAGAACTGTACAATGTACATACAGTACATATAAGCGATTATTATAAAAATGTAAATCTGACAGTAAAAAATATATACGCCGGACTGCCTATGGTTACTACCATAATTTAGACGAATCCAACGATATCCCATATATATTAAAATCTGTCAAGTCGTTTGTTCTGTGGGGGTGCCAAAGAATGAGACATACATATATCCCCTCCGGCCTCCGTAGCCGGGAAAAATATGTGAAAACGCGCTCCATTTTCAACTAAGCTGAAGGGGATAAAATTCCTATAGAATATTTATCACGACCTTCCCCATAACCGTTACATGGCATTACATGAATGGAAATGATCACTCAACACCAGGTGGGTTGCAGGCTTGATTGTTGTTACCATTACATAAAATGTAGGGTAAGTACACTTAAAAGCACTTAAAACTGAGCGTCCATTTGGCAAAAGTTATTTAATATTTTTTGAAAAAAAAAGCTAAAATTGTTGTCAGTTTTGATAAATGTTAAAGGCGTGTTATTAAATTCTTTAGAAGGGTTATTTTTGGAACGAAGCGAGTGCTCCGTTGAGCCTCAATTATGCTTTAAGAGCTTAAAATATTCAGCGCAATGTTGCCTTTGATGCTGACATTTATAAGTCATATTTGTCGGTGGTTCAAAAACAGGTGTTTGTATGACGATCCAATGGCACAGTGGTATTTTATTGCGTAAGGTTTTTGATCCTTTTCCCGGTTTAAGTTAAAATGTTTGGATTAGCTTAACTGCTTTGTTACATAACTTCAGAGTATGTTCCTAACTAAATAACTTGATACAGAATCCAATATTCTGTGTAATATCATGAGAGATAAACTCAATCAAATAAAGGAATTTAAAAAACTAATAAATTGTAAGCAAACTGTATAATAATGTGTCAAATAATTAATCTATGTAATAACTCTACTCAGACGTGTGATAGAGGCCTAGGTATAATTGAAAATGATTGTATGAGTGTAGTGCTTCATAATTGTTTCATTTATTATGTAACATTTATGTTTAACAAGTATGCAGTTGTAATAGTATAGTATATATACGGCAATACTAAATTCTTTAAATTCCTTCAGAAATCATAGAAGAAAAAACTTGTTCCCTGTTCCATGATTGTACTACATCAATATGTATTTATCTACGGTATGTATTATATATGTATATATAACATGTATTTCTTATATTTTACCCTAGCTATAAGGCAGGCAGGCTACCTGATGGAAAGAAGGCACTGTCGTCTATGGTCATTTGCAATACCAGGGGTCGTAAATGCGCCCCCAGTCTTGAAGAATAGCTCCTTTTACATTTTATTGAAGAGCCCCATGTTATTTTAACGTTAGATATTTCAACTTTTCGTCTTCAAACATGTCACGATGTCGTGAACATTGTTAGGTGTTGCGTTATTGAGTTGGTGACTCTCCAAGACTGTGAATGTAATTAAACATTAACTCAGTCGCCCAAGTTACGTGAAACACAGTTTACATGTTTGTCTAAAGCCGTAATTTGCGCAGCCTGTGTGTCTTGGAAGGACTTGCCTCCATTTGCGGGCATTGTGCGAAAAACAAACTGTTTAATCTCGCTACTTAACTGCAAACTTGCAAGCTAAGTTTTACTTGGTTAATTCACTGCTTTTGTACATAGAAGTTTGCAAGCCCCTAGGGCGTGATAATGTTCGTTTTAAAAGTTAAAGATTGACGAAGTGCTTATTAACGTTGGTTGCAGTCACAGACCTATATTTAGATATAGGTCTGTGGTCGCAGTTATTAACTAGCAATGGTATGAAAATTTTATAATGATTTGGAATTGGAAGTTTCAGGCTATTATTATTGGATAGTTTATGTAGTTTACTTCGCGGTTCAATTTCAGATATCGCCACACCTTTTTCTGCATTTGATAAAGGGTTTGTAGCACTGCTGTGTACTAGTTCAACGAGTAAAGGTAAGGAAGAGTGACTTAAGCAAGGCATTTCCACTTAGGCCGCAGGGGTAGCAAAGCATTTGTGGCAAACGAATTGAGAGACCGACTTATCGTAAAAAGAGTAGAGTTTGGCATGCGATGTAACTAATATTAAGCAACATTATATAAGGTATATTTTAATTAATATATTATTATGTTTAGAACCTGTAGGATTGTCGCACACCAGAAGAATATAGTACTTTATATTTTTTTCGCAATATAGAAGTTTCTGCCGTCAATGTAAATTTGTAATCACGCTTAGGTAGGGCTTATCCTAGCAGACATGATACAAATATATTTTATATACGCTTCTAACTTTAATATTAAGGTACAAGAAGTCCTCTCTCATCGCCAACCGTATATATACTCGTACTATATTATTTGTCCGATATATTAAGTGATCAGAAGTGAGACTCCGAAAAATCACAACTTATATAGCAACTTGAAACACTGGTAAAGTTTCCCTCTCGTAAGATTTCCGCGGACTCCACCTACGCTCTTTCATAACTTTTTGTGTGCCAAGTAACTTTGTAGACCCAGGTCGGCTACAAAAACTTTTACGTAAGTTATAGACGTAACGCACTAGCCTAAATCTATTTTCTTAGAAGTACACAGATCACCTTTTTTATAATGGTAAGTGGCCTCTTTCGCCCATGGACATCTGTAATTTGACCTTAGAAAGTAAGATTAAAGATTTAGCTGAGTTTTACACATATTATTTGCTACTCCAGAGTTGCTACATTCTACAAAAACATAGCAGCGCTTCATATTGCTGCTATAAGGTAGATAAGTATGGTTTTTGTCCATTCGGAGTCGAACTACGACGGCTTCTACCATGATCAGGTAAAGTTGTAAATTTTGATTGTAACCATAACTCTACTCCTATACTAATTTAATATTTTGAAAGACGGAATCAGTATGGGTAGACCGAGGGCTGTCACCACACCTACAAATTTCTAGCGTCAAGCAGTTCTGCGTATGGACTGACTTGCATATGAGGCAACATTCTTAATCTTTGAGAGTGGCAGCGAATCTATGATTGGCTTCGGATTGGAACCCCCTGTATGTATGGAGCCGGTTATAGATGCATCCCAGTGGACTGCAAGCTTGTTTGCTACTTCAATTTAATTAAAAACCTACTTCATAATGCAAGTTAGTTACAATATCAAGCAGCCAAGTTGACGGTGTTTCCCGTTGGGAGCGGAGTTGAAATGAAACTGTTATTGGTATGTTATTAGTTTTTAAGTCAACACGCGGTCGCCGCCCTCGCTGGCATGAGCGAGGGATTACTTTCAATTTGAAGAAAATATTTATTTAAAAACATGTTCTGAAATCAGTTGTTCATTTTCCGTCGAATGTTACAGCAAATAGCTGTGCAATTGATTGTTATAATGTTACATTTGTAAGAACAATCTGTAATCAATTTTAAATGTAGTTAAGTTGAAGGCGCATCTGTGGCCGTCCTCAGGTAGGAATACCTAATCTCATCTGACGTTGATTACAGATGTCCTTGGGTGGCAGTAGCCACTTACCATCAGGTGGATTACATGAAAATTGATGTTTTGTCTTTACAAAAATCAGTTAAAGTTAATTGTGTCAAAAGGTATTTAATTTAGTTTACACCAAAAAACAATTCTACGAAGTGTTTTAATTGCAAACATAAATTGTAGAGGGTAAACTGCAATCCTCCAGCAAAAGATAGATAGGAGGTATTCGTTTTAATCAGCAGTTTCGTGGTGAGAGCTATCCCACGGGACTCTGAAATTAACATACCTACGTAATGTACTACACGTTTAACCATTAAGTAATTTATACGTTATGTAAATAAAAAGCGGTGACTTAAAAGACAAGAATTGTTTCATTTGATATTTTTAATAATATCATAATAAAGTAAAATTGATGTTGAAGACGACCGTAGTGACGTCTTAGCGCATTTCACGAGATGGCGCCACTATGACACATTTGGAGTTTGTGGGTGTTACGGACGCATACAAATGTAAGTACAAAATGTCTAAATCAAGAAAATACATTTGTGTTCATAGTTAAAACGTTTGTCTGGCCTGGGATCGTATCGAACACTCCCTGTGATTGACCAGTATAGTGGCCGATCTCCAACAATAAACAAGAGTTTAAAACAGGTTTAAAGGTGGTAGAGCCCTTTGTGCTTCGAGTCCGGCGGCACCACCGCCACACCTATTTCTGGCTAATAACAGCAGTGTTTGGCGCTGCTGTGTTCCGTTTTGAACAGTGTGGTAAGGGAGACAGACTTTTTTGAGGAGTTCAGGAGGTAGCGGCGCATCTGAGGCCGACCTGAGGTGGGAATATCTAATCCTATCTGGGGTTGATTACAGATGTCCATGGGCGGCAGTAGCCACTTACCATCAGGTGGATGGCATGCTCGTCTGCTACTCCTATATTATAAAAAAAGGTCTCCATATGCGGGTGGCTCAATTTCAAGTTCCAATATTAGATCAATGGAAAAGTTTTCGAACCCGTCCGATGTAGATAATATAAAGTCTTTAAACGATTACTTAGAAAGTCTGACATACCTAATAATGGTCCATTTACAAAAGTAAATTAAATAAAGTTGAATATAACTGAAGGTTAAATCAGATGATAAAGTTATTTAAAAGGCTTTCGTACGGGATATCAAATGACCGTCTCGTTTATCAAACCTTTTATCCTTTTATAAACAATACAATTTATTTCAATTAAAACCTAATCAGAGTAGCATATTTGTATTCGAAAATATTGTCGTACTACAAACAATTTGGCAAAATTAATATCAAAGCGGGGTTATTTAATAAATTGATATAATTTATCAACGTCGTGGCATTTGTAATTACGTAAATAAACTAACAATAATGTTGTTCAACCTACTATTAATTTTCGTGCAGACGAGACGCTCAGTTACGTTAAACAAACGACGAATAACTTTGGTAGGTCATCTGTGACTATTTATTATAATAGTGTATATACAATTATAACAACTTTGTTAGTTATAAATAACGGGATGTCAACTTTTTTATAAATAATTTAAGTGCTACGTTTGTTTTTAACTTTTTATTGAAACCTTATAGGTATATAATTAAGCTTTTTTAAAATCCTTCTAAGGAAAACCTTTAAAGGTGGTAGAACCTTTTGTGGTTCGACTCCGGCGGCACCACCGCCACACCTATTTCTGCCTAATAACATCAGTGTTAAGCGCTGTTGTGTTCCGTTTTGAAGGGTGTGGTAAGGGAGACATACTTTTCCGAGGCATTCCAGCTTAGTCCTCAGGAGTAGCAGCGCATCTGTGGCCGACCTCAGGTAGGTATATCTAATCCTATCTGGGGTTGATCAGATGTCTATGGGCGGCAGTAGCCACTTACTATCAGGTGGACTGCATGCTCGTCTGCTACTTCTATATTATAAAAAAAAAACCTTTTTAAATTAATCCACTATGAAATATAGTAAAACCTGACAAGGTACCTACCTGTCACACCGGTCACATTTATTACTAGCGTGAAGCAGTTCTTACGTCTGTGTGGAAGGGCAGCCTAGCTGACTTATATGTGAAGCAACTATCTTATTACTCAGGAGTGGCAACTCCCACCTTTGATCGGCTTCAGGTAGGAACCCTGTTCTAATGAAGTTGTTTACGTATGTAACATTCATGGTCGGCCGTGACCACTTACCATCAAGTAGATGTCATGCCCGTTTATTTGAGTATTATAAAAAAATGTAAGTAACAGTTTATTAATTAACAATCTAAGAATTTCACATTCAGTTGCCTTACACCCCTTTGACGTATTTACGTATCGACTACTCATAGCCGATAGCAGAATAAGTAATAAATAGAGGTATTATAGTTCCAAGATTGTATTGAAACAATTAAACTGTTTCTGAACGATAAAAATGCAAAGTCGATAGCGTAATCAAAAAGTAATTATCTCTGGCAGCGTGACGAATTAAGACGCCCAATTAAGTGAAACCAATTGAAATGCGAAAGAAACGGCACCATGGATTAATTGTTTTCGAATGGTTCTGAGGACGAGGGGTGCGGGGTGAGGGGTGAGGGGTGAGGGGTGAAGGGAGGGCGTCCCGGCGACACTTGATCCCGATCAGGCTCCTAATGGAATATTGATAGCGGCGCATATGTTTCGGCGAGAACCTTTTATTACGAATCACGTACACGTAAACATATTGTTCTCAATTATAAATAGTGTCAGAAATACACATAAATGTAGCCTACTAAAGGATCTTTTGTGTTTTTAATGTGTTTTGTATTTCGTTGAAAGATATTTTTCGTTTCCCAAGAAATGTCAAATGTATTATTGTATTCTATCATCTCATATGGATGTATTATCATCAAAAATACGTTTTAAGTATAATAATTAAAGTAACATGAGCTGGTGCGTATTTAGGCCAAAGATTAAATTTGGCCATACAACGCCGCCAGCATTCTTGGGATCCTACTTGGGATACTACAGTGATTTAATCTCATTGTTTTATTTTATTTTTGTTTAGGTTCTATTTTCCATATATATTGTATATATATACAGAGTGAATTTTTCATTTGGCTTTCGGGGCCAATCTATAAGGATTAGCGCAAAATGCCAAAGGGAGTTACGAGGCTGATTTTGATAAAAAATAAAACTGCATCAAAACCAGCTTTAACATTTTCAATAATTTTAACAATTACATTAATAAAAGTTTTAACTTTATCACTCTAGTAACGTCTAAGTAGTAAATGAAGTCTTGTTTGGATTTCGTCGGGAGCACTCGAGCATGAATATGATGTCAAGCGGGAAATATCACATCCTATTTCACATATGTACAGACTCGTTCAAGGAATAAATTGTCTCGCTACTCATGAACATGTACTAGAAGATAATAACTCTTGCTGTTTGCTGAGTTACTTCCGAAATGAATTAGGTTATAGGGTATTATTTATTCTACGGGATAGGGGTATTTGAAATTACTTAATCATTTTTATAATACTTTATTATTATATTGTGTTTAACCAGAGATGTAGCGTAGCGGTTAGAGTATGACTTGGTAAGCGGCAAAATTATATATTTCATGTTATATAATGTGTATTTTATATGCGAAGTGCTTTGAAAACATCCCTGGGATATACTCACTTCAGAGACTTTTTTGGCCATCAAAACCTATTTTTATCGCCTACTATTTTTATCTGGTGTTTTAAATTCAACGTTCGCCTAGACGATGTAAGTTCAATTACGCCAGTATTTTCAACCTGAATTATGTGGGGAGGAACCCCGACCCGATATGTTTAGCGACATGACCTTGCGAAGGATACTCTGACAAATCACGCTACTTGCTAAGCATCCGAGTATCCGGGTAGTGTCTCTATTGCCAAGAAACCTAAATTTCTCGTTTCTGTATGGGAATCAAAAAGATACATAAGTACACATGTTATATAATGTATGTAAGAAGTTATACTACTTTGGTAGACTTTTATGTAAAACTTGCAATATGTACTAATCAACGTAACGGTCTCACGGTGTCCGTTTCCTTTGTTGATTTAAAAAAAAAACTCTCGTCATCTCTTTCAAAACGCGCCAAAAGAAATCCAACTTAAGATAACTTTGTTCAAATATTTTTTATTGCGATAAAAGTTTGATATTCAAAAATCTGCGGTTCCTAGTATTATTTTAAAATATCTTTTATAACAAAAGGTATCGTGTAACGAACTATCTTTTACGGTCCTGAAACTTATCTTTTATAAGTTTTCCGCACGTGGAAACCGCGGGTCTAGTTTAACGAGTTAAGTTAGAGAATCTTTAATGGGTTTAGTTAGAATTCCATGTATAACAGAGGAGCTGTGCAGCGGAATAAAACGAAGCAGAGATATGTGGTTACTATAGTCCGTGGCACTATAGCCTTTTTTCGCATATAGGTAGGTGGTATAACGTTGGTATATGTAAAGAGGACTGCCGTGGTTGCTGGCGGAAAGAGCGGCTTGAACCACCTGGATTGGTAAATATATGATGGTAGATATGTGAGGCCGCATATCGTTATAATTACCTGAAGTCATGAAACCATAAGGACAAATTGAAAAAACATAGACGCGAGTTACCAACCAATATACACCACTCAATATCATCGGAGCGGAGCGGCGTAGTGGAAGCTACGCCTTGGCATTAAAAAAGTGGCAGGAATAAATTTTAGTGTGATAGAAACCATTCACACTCTTTCCATCCTAAAAGTTCACTCAGATTCCGGGGCGATTATCTGGCATTTTTCGTTTGGTGACTTTTATTTCGTTCCTCCGAACAACGGTTACAAAGCCGACATTGCAGCTGTAATAGTATCCAATCCTCATGTTATTGGCAACGTGCTGTAACTCTTCGAGAATATTGTCCGGGACGCATTGTGTTCTGCCTGAGTCCGTAATGTGCTTTATTGAGCATTGTAATTGGAAATGGTTCAGTAGAAATGTTAGCTTTGTTATGACTGCTATTCAAGTTATTTAAAACACTGTTTATAAAGATATTGGAGTTTCCTATAGAAAATTTCTACAGTTCATCGAATTTATTATTATTATTATTATTCATTCATCGAGTTTAATAAGAGGGTAATATTTAAGTCGACATAGTGTTCAGCGTGGGTCAAGCCTTCTATGACATTGAGTAGATATTGACCAGCACTCTATGATATTGAGTGTACCATTCCCATGTGGGTAGCGAAGGCTACATAAAAACAAAAAATCCGCTCGCTTAAAAATATAGTTATCACTCGCAAAATTTAGAAAAAATAGAATTAAGGTACGTTAAGCCTTTTGAGCTGTACAGCGTGCTAGATGATGAAACGTAATATGTGATATGCTCGAAAAGCATGACTATCCCCAGACGTTTAAAAAATATGTATCAGCCAAACTTTCTACAAAGCTAGTCTATTGTTATAACAAAATACTAATATCTTAGACACTCTAAATCACAGATAAGCCTCGTGTAAGCCGTGTGTAATGGACAAAAACCGCAGTCCCGTACAGAGTAATGTTTTATTTCCAGCAATATCCGTCGCCCGGTCGACGAGGGTCGCGACGTGAACACACAAATTGAATCTAATCCAATTGCCCTGCATTAAACATTTTGTGTAAATGGAAACTAGATGGAATATCTTGCCTTTCTTGCACGTGGAGGACTACCATCTTACTCTTTTTACGTGCATTCTGAAGGTGGTAGAACTCTTTGTGGTTCGACTCCGGCGGCTCCACCGCCACATCTATTTCTGCCTAATAACAGCAGTGTTAGGCGCTGCTGTGTTCCGTTTTGAAGGGTGTGGTAAGGGAGACATACTTTTCCGAGGCGTTCCAGCTTAGTCCTCAGGGGTAGCGGCGCATTTGTGGCCGACCTCATATAGGAATATTACAGATGTCCATGGGCGGCAGTAGCCACTTACCATCAGGTGGACTGCATGCCCGTCTGCTTATCCTATGTTATTTAAAAAAAATCCTAATACTGATATATATTTCTTGTTTTGGAAAAAGATCGAGATTTGACATCTAATATGAGTAATTGTAAAATGTTAATTATTGGTAAAAAAATCAGAGATAGCCTAGTGGTTAAGAAACTTGATTAAACGGTGAAGGAAATTATCGTGAGGAGGCCTGCACACCTGAGAAGAGACTCTCTGAGAAGAGCCCAGCACAATAATGGGTTGATAAGGACGGTGAAGATGATCCTTAGTAGGCAAAACACTGAATAGATTGATTGTTAATATCAGGCGATGACGAAATTGGCTGAATGAACTTCGATTGATGCTTCTTTAGTTTCTTAATCTGTTATAGTCAGATTTCAGTAGGTTATTGCTTTTAACAACTTTTTTATGCACACTTAAAAAAAAATCTAATTTATTATACTATTGGAAAGTGGACTTACATGATCTATATTTGATCATTCGTGATTTTAGTAATTGATAAAGGTTTGACCTCCAAAGTAATATGAGTTCATTAATTAACAGTAATTACTTATATGAAAATATGACCGGCACATATCGAGAATTTTCTTTGATCTCTGTCGTGTTTGAAAAGTCTAGTAGCACTCAATACGTATTATTTCCATAGGTTTGTCTAAACCACATAATTTCCTAATGCTCTGGTCATTTTCTTCCTACATGAATAATTCAAACTGAATATAACCTCAAATTATACAGTACTTTTGTCTAAATACATAACATTAATTATACACAAGTTTCGTCATTTGCTTCATAGCAGTAATTATCGCGGCGAAGGCCGAACTTTTCCCAATTTATTTGTTTTTTCCATAATGACGTCGCCAAGCCTCGCAGTATAAATTACTTTGATCAATCAGCAGGCCTCCCTGAAACATTTAATGGAGTTGAAAATAATCAAAGAAGTTCTGTTTATTTTTAAGAGTGAATCCAACTAGAGATTTTCGATAAGCAAATTGCTTTCAATGATAGGGTCTGTCGTTGATTTATTTGTACTAAAACCGATTACATTATTTGCTAACAGACAAAAATAAGTTTACGAAGCTGCGTCGACTATTTCTTTGAGTGACCGGTTTAACACAATAATAATCGGATAATCGATCGAATATACTCATAGTTTGTAAAAAGTTAAAAACGCTGTTCGAAAGTAAAGTTGTTACGATATTTTTATAGTTGGCAGAACTTTTTGTTTAAGTGGAGCCGCTAAACATAATCCTATATATAGCAGTGGTTTGTCTTGATATTTGGCATGCCAGTTTAGTGTTTAGGATATCAACGCATCTGTGATTTGTCTCTTATTGTATCTAGGTTCAATTATAGACATTCACGGACAGCACTGACCAATGACATTAATTAATAAGTATCTCATCTTCATATATTCATCTTATCTTCAAGTATCTACGAAGAAGAAGTTATCTACGAAGTATTAGCCTTTCTTTTCTGTATTCGTAACATGTCTGGTTAGTTATGTTTGATATTAAATAAATAGGCTTTTCTATATGACACATGGCAGGTTACGTAATTATATTCATATTACGTATTTTGTATGTTGACGGAACAGTTTCAGAGGACCCATTAAGGGTGATTATTGGATATATTACGGGGCTTTGAGTGAAAGCTCTTCCAATATTAAAGTACAGTTTATGTAGATTAACATATAATTGGATATGCTTGGATCAATTACATATTATTATATTGAAGTATGTATTAGACTTCGTGCTTTAGAAGGGCCACGCTAGATGTAGGATTCATGATTACCGAGTCTATTAAATTTTATTCTAGTTTACCTTTCTCAATAAATCATAACAAATAACGGTGGAGTTGAATGATCGATTCTTTTTCGACCCAGTACATCGATTGATAATAACTGATAAATTGGTATGATGTGGGTAGCCTAAAAGTTATGCTATGAATATTGCTTATGATTATACTTATATCTTATGGAAATAAAACTTAAATAAATTTTCCACGTATTTTTTAAGTCAAAAGAATCATTTGCAAAACGCTACTTTCCATAAATGCTACATTTATTAGGTAAAGTGCCGTACATACTTACCCTATACGTTCGTAGCGCTCGTAGCGGTTGTAGCAGCGCCGTAGCGGGCCCTACGCAGGTATCGTGATCTGGCGCGCGTGAGGGTTCTACGGGTGATTGATGCCGAGCTCTGTGCGAAGGATCTATTTGTTGGCGGAAGCGCTCTTCTCAGCGAGTTGTAATATCCGTTTGTAAGGGATAAAGTATTTGAAGGTGGGATTTATTAGCAAATATTTTAGTTCGGTTTGTAATAAAGGAGATGTTTCATTTTCGGCCATCTCATGTACACTATATCTAAAAAACACGTATAATTTGTATAATTTAAGAAAAATACACATATATTTTGATAACCTAAAGTATTCCTGTTTAAAAATATTTAAAATAAGCATTCCTCATTGAAATATTAAATATGGCGGAATACTGTCAATGTCAAGTTTTCGAAATTGTCGATGTCGGTCAGGGAACCTATGTGTACCCCACACATAGGTTACTATACTCTTTGGATGTCGGTAATTCTGTATTTCGCTGTTTTTGTCGTAAAGTTATTGTTACCTTAGTACTTTACAACCTGGCTTTTGTTTTGGGTATCCCGTCATTATTTCTGAATTTAATGAATTATTTATAATAATTATAACAAAACCACCTTTTAAAGATGTAAGTGACATGTCAAATTAAAAAAGAAGAACTTGTCAATTTGATATGTGTAAAAGTGGATATATACATATTATATAATAGTGGACTCCAATATAAACGTTGAATAAATATGTACTGATGAGAAGATTCCATATCAATCCTGAATATGTTTCTGCTCTGTGCTGCTTACGATTTTGGACTGATTCTACCTTACTTGTTTACCCAGCTTATGTTTTATGGACTCTTGTGATTTTCGTGCGATCGCTGTGGATTGTGTTGTCAAGGATTCAATATCATCAGGTAAAATAGACATCAGTTGTTGTATTAATCGTGAAATAATCGTTAATAATGTTAAACTAGAGAAGCTAATCTTTTTACATTTCTCTTTTTTTAAGGACAGACTTGGACTCAAGGACATTCTTGGGATGACAAAATAATCAGTTATTATTGCAACTGCATCGCTGGGCAACGAACCGTACTCATAGATAGCTGCGCTCACATTATGACCATTTTTTGAAGTTTGGGCTGAGCTCGTCACAGGATATTACAGAACCTGCTACATGATTGGATGAAAATATTGATAAGGGAAGACATTGAAAAGAATAAATAATGTATTTAAGTGAAGAATAAATAAAATATTATCTAAATGTGTACTTAAAGTTGTTTTATTTACACACTTAAATGTTTTAACTAAAATAAATTGATATAGAAGTACATATTTTGGTACGTTTGTTTTAAGTCAAGATTTATGAAAGTAAATATAATTAATGTTTATCAAATATAGGCATTGTTTCTCAATAAATACAATACAATATTTATATATCTACGCCCATTCGCGTAAAAAATACATTAGAAAGTATATAATGTATATAGTAAGTTAAAATAAATTGACAGATGACATTATTACGGTAATCACTACCGCCATGATGTTTTTCCACTGTTGTGTTGCAAGTTTAAGTGTAAATTATTGTTTTTAAACAATTAAACGAGCATGATTTGAAGAAAATGAACCCCTACGAATTGTTCTTTGCATGTTTTCTTAGTTTTTAGTATAGTGTACAAAAGGTGGCCGGGAGCCCATACATTTTGAAACATCTCCTTTCTCGTATTTATTATTTAAAAAAATAGTAATAGCCTATTACTTAAATCTCGGCCTCTCAATCAGGGCATCTGAGTTTCGAATTCAAGGCACGTTCTTCGGACTTTTCTTACTTACGTCTCCATTAGAAATTTATTATCACTTGCTTTAAATGCGAAAGAAAACACCGGGAAGAAACACTCCTCAATTCATATTAAAATATTCTCAAGGGCGTGGCAAGTTTAGCCATTCACACTTGACCAGCGCGATGGACTATGGCCAATTGCTCAAATTGCCCAGAAGTTACATGAATGGGCTGACAACAATGAAAATTCATATTTTAAATGCGGGAGCAGTAGTAGGTATATACTCGTAAGTTCATAGTCTGATAGGTGATAAAATACTCCGTAAATCGATGGCGTCGACCTCATTGCAAAACTTATTTCTTCATTCATATAATTTAGCTTAGTGGTGAAATATACGAGTACAATATAACATATTTGCATAGAAACACAACCTCGGTGATAGCTATAACTTAGCCTAAGGGTCTGATCTTGTAGTATTCATTATTTTGGTACAAGGACAAGATAGGATAAAATATCTCCGCACAAAAAAACCCATATTACATTATTTTCGTGGCCTTGTAATATAAAGTTTGTGAATATATAAATAAAAATTGGACTCATCTGACTGGACAAAAACTTTCAAATTGCGTGTGGAGCCGGGCGAAGTGGAAGGGTAGGGCAAGTGCCCTCTAGGGAAAAGGGTTGATGGGACTCAAGTCCGACTGGCGAGGATCGTGTCAAATGATATATTATTATTGTACTAATATTTTTTTCTGTTGTCACTATGAGTATAGTGGTAAATAATAGGGATAATGTGTGCGTGTGTGAGTCTAGATAATGGTATTAAATTTCTGTCTATAAACGTATAACATATTAGGAAACTTACTTCGTAGTAATATTTAACTTATTTTATAACACTTTATATTTAATTTGATATCCACAATATTTACCAACTAGAAGTAACCAAATTTTTTAAAAGATGTGAAATATAAAACGAAAGTTGTTATCTTTGGTTTATTTTGGACTCAATTTATTATTTACATTTATGAAGCTTATTTAACCCCCACGCGCCATATATCGCCATATATCCATGCTGACCATAAATAAGGTTATAAATAATTCTATCCTGAATACTCTAAAAAGGTTACGGTCGCGACAACACATGCCCAAATAAACTAAATACATTAAAAAGGCTCAGAAAAAAAACAGATTTCACTTCACAAAGTTCTTAATGTATATTAATAACTGAAGTCCAGGCATTGAATTAGCTCCCATCTATATTTATCGATAGCCCGTCTTACTTTACTTCTAATATCGGTTGACATATTTGAAGACAATAATAAGCGCATACATGTATCTCATGCGGACAATAATGCGAATCTATTTTCCGATCACATCGAGGTGGTGACGCGCGATGGTCATAAATGGCAGTCCTCGTTCGCCGCTGCAGTATAAAGCGAGCTGCGCGCAAGTCGCGAGCATTGGTGCCGGGACGCTGCAGCCGTGCTTCCTGCTTTAGTGGCTATTGTTTTCCAAATCAGTGCTGCATAAACAACCAACATTAAACGAAATCCATAAAAGTTTGCAAGACTTCACGCTTCTGTAAAGTTCTAGAAAAGTAAATAAACCAATCATGTGTGACGATGATGCGGGCGCGCTGGTCGTGGACAACGGCTCCGGCATGTGCAAAGCTGGCTTCGCGGGCGACGACGCTCCTCGGGCAGTGTTTCCTTCGATAGTTGGTAGACCGAGACATCAAGGAGTCATGGTTGGCATGGGCCAAAAAGACTCCTACGTGGGTGATGAAGCTCAAAGCAAAAGAGGTATTCTTACTCTGAAGTATCCCATCGAACACGGAATTATAACCAACTGGGATGACATGGAGAAGATCTGGCATCATACTTTCTACAACGAGCTGCGTGTTGCGCCGGAGGAACATCCCATTTTGTTAACCGAGGCGCCATTAAATCCAAAAGCTAACAGAGAAAAAATGACACAGATCATGTTCGAGACCTTCAATTGTCCAGCAATGTACGTCGCTATCCAGGCAGTGCTGTCGCTGTATGCATCAGGGCGTACGACCGGCATCGTTCTGGACTCCGGAGATGGCGTCTCGCATACTGTACCCATTTACGAAGGGTACGCTCTTCCTCACGCTATTCTTCGCCTTGACTTGGCCGGTCGAGACTTAACAGACTACCTTATGAAAATACTCACAGAGAGAGGCTATTCATTCACGACTACGGCAGAAAGGGAAATCGTACGCGATATAAAGGAGAAGCTTTGCTACGTGGCTTTAGACTTCGAGCAGGAAATGCAAACGGCGGCTTCTTCTACATCGCTGGAGAAATCCTATGAGCTCCCAGACGGCCAGGTGATTACGATCGGTAACGAAAGATTTCGGTGTCCCGAAGCTTTATTCCAGCCGTCTTTTCTCGGCATGGAGTCGTGTGGTATTCACGAAACGGTGTACAATTCGATAATGAAGTGCGACGTGGACATTCGGAAAGATTTGTACGCGAACACCGTGCTGTCTGGCGGCACCACCATGTACCCGGGTATTGCAGATAGGATGCAAAAAGAAATTACGGCGCTCGCTCCTTCGACTATTAAAATCAAAATCATTGCACCACCCGAAAGGAAGTACTCCGTGTGGATCGGTGGATCGATTTTGGCATCGTTGTCTACTTTCCAACAAATGTGGATCTCTAAACAGGAGTACGATGAATCTGGTCCCGCGATTGTTCATCGCAAGTGTTTCTAAACCTTAATGCATCGCATTCATATTCACATAAATCATCACCTTTCAATACTTATGTTATTCATTTTCAGTTTGTTTAATTATTTCTGTGAATTGATATTTATGTATGTATTTCAACATATACTAACTTTACACATATTCATTTACATCTAACAATGTTGCTCATTAATTCATGAAAATTAGTGTAAGTTTAGTTAATAGTGACTTAATTAGTAAATGATTTTCTGCATAGTATTTACTTTTATTAATCTTTATTTTTTCCTAATTCTTTATTTATTAATCCATTGCTGAACACAAACTTATTAAAATGTTACGATTGGATTTAAGCGCCAGGAAGCTTAAAAATAGTCATTGAAGAATAGACTAGGAGCTTGGTAATTGACATGTGCACCTGCACTGCGGCGTCTAGACAATACACGATCCATCAACTTCGACGAATTCAAGCGCGTGCGCACATTTATAGGCCGAGCGCCAGTCGCGGCGGAGCGTGAATGACGTATCTAGGTGGTTGTCAATTCATCTTCTCTTGGAATAATTTATTAACGCTGTGAGGATTTGAAGATTAATTGTTACAACCGATCTAATACAACGAGACATTATCTCCTGGCAGCCGGGTTTTGTTCTATCTTAAGACCTGACAAGTATTTCATGTTTTAGTATGTTACGTTAAAACTTAACATGTGAATTTTATTGTATGGAAGTCCATCAGTATTGAAGCTATAAAAGTAAAATTTGAGATATAGGGTCTTGGTTGGGACTAAATTTTGGGGACGAACTCAAAGGAAGTCAAATAGAAGTAAAACGTCTGTATAATATTTTGATATAATGTACGCGTATATAGCCGCGGTCGAAAGCTAGTACTTTATACAATTGAATTGGTTTTTTAAAAGAAAATATGGAATGAAACAACGACATTTTGTGTAACACTTTTATATTTGCAACTTACAAAATTATTTACATTTATGTACATTTGCATGATGTCAAACACCGATAACGTATTTATTACATACACATGAAATCGAGATAAGCTCGACAATATAATTATCTTAAGTGCTACGAAGCGCCACGGGTAGATGTTAATATAAAATATAACACACGATGTTGTGGCACCATTTCTTTTTTTTAGAACTTGGCTGACACACTACCGCGTGTCTAGATAAAGTAGAAATAGCTAACCATTGTTTTATATACAATGATTTAATATTTTATAAGGAAATAGTTTCATTTACAATAAACTAAAAGTAGATAGGATTTTAGGCCTTTTTATAAACTATAAAATACAATATATTAAAAAATAGTGTATAAAAAAACAATTCATTTTACAAGTATAACTGGCCTCGTTTCGTAGCTCTAATTTTCTTTATTTTACTTAATTTAGATATACATAGACAATTATGAGTGTAGAGATAAAGATAGGTACATAAATAAAATTTGCAATAAAAGTTCACGTAATATTATGTGATTGGATACAAAGGTAGCTTTTATTTACATTGCATTCTCATATATGACACAGTTGATAATATCATTTATATATTACTTGAATAATAGTTCATAGGATAAAGTGATTCTCATAAAATATGAATTACGAATTTCACTATCATAGTTTGATAACTTATGTTCAAATCATCATCACACATGCGTGATGGTATTATTAAATAATTATTTTATCACCACATAGACTAGAGTTTTCGGATTTGTATAATCGAGGTAAAACATATTGTACGCTCGTAAATGTGATCATGTCACTTCTGTGTTTCATGGAATATATTGTAGGGTTAAGGTTCGACTTTAAACCACTTGTAATAGGAGGATAATGTAATCACACTCAACCAGATTTCTTCTTTCGGTATCAATGTTCTAAATAAGATAAAACATGTTATTTGGTGTGGTTGGTGGTGGTTGGCGGGTCGTGGGGCGGCGCGGGGTGCGGGGCGGCGGGGCGGCGGGCTACAGCAGGCGCGTGCTGGCGGGCGCGTCCTCGTCGCTGTCGCACTCGAAGCGGATGCGGCGCGCGTCGCGGCGGTCGGCGCCGTTGCGCTCGCCGCCCGCCGCGCCGCTCTCCGCGCCGCCCGCCGCCAGTCACACCTTGTCCTCGCCCGCGCCCGCCGCCGCTGAACGGACGAACTGAAATACGAAAGTATTTCTTAAAACATTCAGTCTTTTTCACGATGTTATCTTATAACTATAAATATTATAGATTACTTAATTGTACCTAAAAATATTCACTAAGATTATACAAGTGAACAACAATGATACCAACTTGTACCGATCATGTACTTGATATATCTATATTTATTACTCACAGAAACAGTAGTATTAGTAGTGGAGTTGGCACGCGGGCGGAAGGTGAGCACGCGCCACCTGCGGCGCAGCTGCGCGAGGACTTCGCCGTTGCAGAAGCAGTACAGTACGGCGACGCAGAGGCCTTGCAGGGACGTAGTAAGCGCTGACACGTACTCGTACACCAGCCACCAGCTCGCGGTTCGCGGCGGCCGGAATGGCGTTAGGATGTACTGCAGGCCGAGCAGCGGGGCAAGGAGACAGGTGGCGCGCAGAGCGTGCAGCGCCGTCGCGGAGGGCCGCGCCACTCCCGCGCCTCCGCCCGCTCTCAGCTTCGTGCACAGCACTCGCACGATGTTACATAGGAACGTTAGATTCAGTATGACAGCGACGCACACGATGACCGCCAGCTCAGGCCGCGGCGGGCCGTCGTCCGCCCAACACAAGGTTTCCTCGGCCGCAGCGCGCCTCGCGGCATTTATGATCGCCGGCGCGACCGGTAGCATCCATCCCGCCACAAGTAACGCCCGAACTAATCTTCTTTCCGATACGAACGCGCTCACTAGCACTGTGTGTAGGTACAGGCCTTCGCAGAGCATCCACGTGTAGTTGGTGAGCAGCGCGTACTGCAGCGTGGCGTTGAGCGCGCGGCACCACGGCGGCGAGGCGGCCAGCGTGTCGGCGGAGCGCACCACCAGCCCGTACCACGCCAGCCACAGAGCATTGTTCAATGCGAATGACGCGAATAAATTTATGTGCACCGTAATTCTTGCACACCGGAGACTCCTGTAAATAATAATAATGTGAGTCACTTGGAAAGGCGATTTTAAAATAGTCGTCAGGAGTACAGAAGACTTTTTCAAGATCATTCAGATTTAAAATATAAAGGTCGCAATAACAATAAACGATGGTGAATGACAGTCGATGGTTTACTTACAGGCAAGTTCATTAATACTGAAAAGTAGTACTTACTTGAAATAGGTCAATATCCCGAGCGATAGGATGAGCGCGACGAGGGAGATCGTGTAGCCCGCCTCGTAAACCGCGATGATATCGCTGACGTAGTCCTGAATACCAAATTATATTATAATTAGCTTACACCCACAAAAATTATAATAACATCACGTTACTGAAACCGCCCTAAATTTTTAAGGCACTTTAATGAACTGTACTTTTTGTTTTTATGCTTATCTTGTTGGCTTGATGTTAAAAATGGGTATTAAATGAAAATGAGGATGAACTGAAGTCGATAGGACTCTTCATATTTTGATTGGTCCGTTACATCCGGCATAACTTGTTTGCTATTTACTATTAAATCGAAAATGAGCATGCATTCCACGAATTCACTGAATGTTAAGTGGCCACTGCCGGCTATAGACTTCCGTTATTAACCCTAAATAGGATTAGAGACCTATCTAAAGTCAGTCATGGATGCGTAGCAAGGAGCACGTAGCACGATAGTGATGAGTAATATAAGCTTATCTCAATTACCAGACATATCAAATCAAAACACAGCAGCACACAGTATGTGAAGTCTACCAATTTGCACTTGGCGCGCTAGACTATGGCTTAATCCTTCTCATTCTCAGAGGAGACCCGTATCCAACAGTGGGACAGTAATGCGTTGATGGTGGTGGCGGTGGGCAAACTAATATTTTGTTTTCATTTTGTAAAACGCATGGGTGAATAACATAAGATGGCTCACATCCTCGGGTGCGATGCAGGTGGTGTAGTTGGACCAGGGCTGGCCGGTTTCCGGGTGCTGCCACCACGTGCCATTCGCCGTGCACTCCTTATGTGCGAATACTGCAGAAATTACCTTTAGTTAGTAAATTATATATTAAGCTGTACTTAAAAGCATCTGGCAGCTACACCGTATAATTATGATCACACAACGTGTTACACAAAAAATATTTTTTATACTAAAATATTTTAGGTGTTGGTAGGACACAGGACAGTCTCATCATTTTCAATACAAAAAAAAAACATCTATCTGTCAAAATCACAGCACAGTTATGGTGCGGTGTAGTGGTCAGACTACAGAAACAATAATAAGTTATAGTTGTGTATTAAAAGTCTTATTTATAGTGTATAATTTTAAGGTTGGTAAATATTTTTCATTATGTATGGTTCCTTTGAAGCGTTTTAAAAGGGAGCGTTTAAAGTTTAAATAATAGTACCTCGATATTTCGTTCGTCATGCCCTTAGTAGATTTCAAATTTTTGTTAACTTGTAGGTGGGTAGATGTTAAAATTGCATGAGATGATTGTAATGTCACTACTTGCGACCAGTCGCCATCTTGCGCTCGGTGAGAACATACCGGCGTGCTGTATGTGTTCTCCTGTGGGCTTCTGTTTTCCACGTGCATTAGTGCTACCGCGTGTGACTTGTGAAGTGCATAGGGACCTCTCCTCAAGAAGACCAGGCCATACCTACCTCGCTGCGCTCTGTACCAGCGCCGTGCACATCACCCCTAACATGACTAAGGTGTGCAGATCGACTTTGAAGGCAAGGTTAGTGATTTTATTATACTAACAACAACCGTTATCTGTGTGTGCGCTATTACAATTAAAGTCTCGCGATTTAACTTTTAACCAACTTTCCAAAGAGGTTATGTATGTCGTTCATGTTGAATTATGTTACGGCTTTTTAATGTTAAAAATATTGTAAACGTTAGTCTTAAGCTGTAAAAATGTTGTTAAAGATTAAAGGTAAAGGTTAAATGTAGGTACTGACGTTCAGTGCTGAAGCCGGGAACGAACTCGGGACAGCGCGCGTAGGCCGTGGAGTTGGCGGGCGTGTGCGGCCAGCATTGCCATGTGTCGTATGTGCCCTCGCAATATAAACCTGTTGGCGGAAATACACATTATATTACTTTACCTACTATTGATGTAGCATTAGATAGAAGCGTACTCATGCAGTTAGCTTTTCCATAATTTAACTTGAGGAAGCAGCGTAGCTACCCACCATGAATATTTCTGATCTATACCAGCACTATGCCACATGAGTTGCAGTGCAATTTAACTTCGAGGCATCTAAGGAACTGTAGGCACTTACTTAAATCATATACTTTTGTGCTTTAAATGTTCTTTGTTCTAACTAAACATATTTACCGCCAAAGATCTTGGTATTTGTAATGTCTATATTGAAAACGTCCCTTATATAATCTTTCATTGTCGTTCAAACCAAACGTGAATGCATTTCAGCTAAATCATTTGAAAACTTGTTTAAAATTCAACTACATCATTTGTTTACATATATACGAACTAACAAGGCAAGTGGAAGCTTGTAAATAGTACTTGTACTAGTAGGTCGGGACCGAGGACGTGTGCTACTAGCGCACCCGTGGTCCCGACAGAAGTCGGCCAGAGGAACGCCGTGGGGTTTTAGCCGGTAGGAATCCGGCATATCCTCTCCGCTGCCCCCGCAGCTGAGAGAAACCCATGAAGGGTTTCCCCACGAAAAAAAAGGTTGGGGTAGTACTGGCCTGTGTCTGGCGGTGCGGTGCTGTTGTTGGCGGCGTCGCAGGCGGCCTGGTCGCGCGCGATGCGCTCCGCGTCGTTCATGGCGGCGTCTCACCACAACCTCATATCATCATGAACTCCACCTTGTAACAAATTTATGAGAGTTGAAAGATTTGTCAGTGGCTGTTGTAAGGGATGCCCATGATATTGGAGGAAAGATAATTATAATAACTTAGGATGGAAACTAGCTGGTAATAGGTACATACCTAAGATTAATATTAATTAATTTCGTAAAGTTTATAGCGATTTTATAAGTGTCTATAAAGAAACTTCTTGATAAGATATGATAGGCATATCTATAAATATCGGAATATAAGAAATTAGACACCTAATAAAAGATACATTAAATCATAAGTCTCGTTAAAATAAAATATATTTCGTTATTTTCTTCAGTATTTCTCGAATCTCGTAGGCGTGGTATAATCAAATGAATTTCATTCATCTAACAATGATCACATTGATCTTAAAGGTATATTAATGAAGTAAGTATGTACATATATAACTTTGTTATATTAAAACTAATATTTTATGGATAAAAAAAATCTATACAGTCTATAGAATTTTAAAGCTATCCTAGCAACTAGGTTCGTTTGTATCGATTTTAATAACATTAGTTTGACATAGTGACATTAGTGTGGGCTACACACGTGGGTAGCGGCGGAGGCAATATTTACGTAATTACGTGGATCATTACCGTAATTGACGGGCGTGTTTGGTTAGCATTACCCGCGATGTCCGCTGACATTATATATAGGTAAATGTATGTTAGAATGTTTATTTTTTTATAGTTTTTTTAAATATACTAGAATATCTAACGTCTCGAGTCCCGCCCACGCGTAGCGTTGTATGTTTTTGTATTCCCAGGATCGCTAAATATTTTTTGGG
This sequence comes from Epargyreus clarus, assembly GCF_041222505.1. Classification (NCBI taxonomy): domain Eukaryota; kingdom Metazoa; phylum Arthropoda; class Insecta; order Lepidoptera; family Hesperiidae; genus Epargyreus; species Epargyreus clarus. The sequence goes on from NW_027332212.1 coordinate 15,599,433, forward strand.
TAAAAGTAATTTTATATTTCATTCTAAAAGGTTTTCTCTTTCTTGAATAAAAGTATTTACTTAGTTATACTTAGTATGTAAAATTAGCTTTTAGTATTAGTGTCTGAAATAGACAGACAGATCTAAGTGTAAGACTACTTTTCAAAATAATAGTATTATGTTAATTAGGCCCAGTTATGTGCTACAATAAAACGAAGAGTTTTATTATATAAGACAAATAAAATGTCAAGTTCTTGATTGATAAGCAGGAAATATTTCTCTTACGTATTTGTTGGAATAAAAGAGCGTCCTTATGTTGTTTTGTGTTTGCACACGCTTGATAGATGTACCGGGAAGAGAGTAAACAGGGAAATTCGTTGAGTAAGCAAAAATGAGATTCGATGCGACATCAAAAGAGCCATTTTTGTATCGTGGGGTCACGGCGGGACCCACCTGTTGCGTGGGAGGTACTACGGCAACTTCACTTTGATTTACAAAACACAATACAGGTTTCTATAACAACTTGTTTTGTAAGTTGTGGATAGATTGAACATGTTTAGAGTTTATTCTGACAGAATACACGTTAAGCAACGTGAATCTACGTTTTTTTCCACGTGGCTATTTTTCTCATTCCATAAGGTTACCTTTGACACTTAGTCAAAGCTTTTTTTTATTTCTGCATATCTATTCGTTTATAGTGGTTATACTTATACTTATTTCCGAAATGGTTCTTACAGTAACAAATAATTTTAGTTATCCTTGCAAGAATGCTTTAATCTTGGCATAATATCTCATCAATAGCTTTATTTTGCGCATTTAAAAAGTCAAGCTTAAAAGTCGAGCAATGTAAATAAAATTATACAGGCGTCTTTAAAAATAACTTTAAAGAGCACCTTTCTCATTTCCATGAGCGACGGTCACTTAACATCAGGTGGCTTGTTTGTCTCGCTGCGTTTAAAGAAAACCTTTTTAGCTAATTTTGAAGTCAGAAGTCTCGTAAATTGTTTCCAACTAAAGTAACTGCTCTTTTCCAAAGAACAAAAATACTAGAATCTTATGTAACACTAATTGTTACATAAGTCCTTAAAGTAGTGTTGTTGTTACTGCAATCCGGAATTGCAATCCTGGTTCGTGACTACTTCCCTTCATCAGATTAAAGGTTGGGAACCAAAATGCTTCAAATTTTAAAGGTAAGTTACTACTTGCAACACTTATCATGAATTGAAACAACAATCATTGATTAATGATACGTTTCTTAAAGGGCGCGTCTAACGAAAAACAAAAAAAAAATCATAGTTTTTCCGTGATATAATTCCAACCAATTACAGGAGATATCATTAATATTTTTGGGAGACTGAGAAAACAATTGAGATGATAAGACAATGAGTGTTTTTAGAGCGCAAGACAAGATTGTCCCAAAGTTTGGATAGGCGGCGGACCGCGCCATCATAAGATAAATACACAAACAGATTATAGAAGACAACTCGAGATTGTTTTGGAAGATCAGTAGACTTAGCGAAGGTGTTTATGTTGAGGATTAGGATTAAATTGTGCGAATTAAGTAAGTAGATGTCGTCATGTTCAATCAATTAATTAAAATTGTTTGCTTTCTTGCAACTAGACAATTACAAAAAACGGGCTGCTTAAAAATAAAGCCTATGGATATTGATGCACACTAACAAGCGTATAAAATTAATAATTCATTAAAAACAAAAAAAAAACTTTTTTTTAAAGTATATCCTATGCCACTTTCACAATTTAAACGAATCCAACGACACTTCATAATTATGTTAGAATACGGTATATTACTTTTAACTGTCGGGCATGTCAAAGAATAAGACATACATACGCTCGAATATTACTTTCCGCAGTCTGTTATAAATCCACTCTATCAATCCATTTAATTGATAAATATATTTTTTGCCTTATTTATTTATTTATTTATTTATTTACATGCCAACAGCAACACACACAATACATTATATAGTACTTAAAAGTACACTATAGTAGTATTAATAATATAAGGTTCGTATGAGTGCCAATTATAGGAATATATTATAATATAATATAATATTATAATATTATATATATTATAATATAATATAATATGCCCCTCAAAGGCTAACTCCACGTCCGGCATGACCAACGGAGCTCTAGTGACCTTCGTAAATATGGAGAGACAATTTAGAAATCGTACACTTGGGCCGCTGCCCGGGGGCGATCGCCGGGGCACGTCTGGAGCTGACGCTGGGCGTGACAGCATGCAAACCGTCAGCGACTCTTTGCTGAACAGGCGGGCAAGAGTCGGGGGACCCGAAAATACTACAGCCGATCAACGGGGTGGGGAGGGAACAGATGATGCTTTGCAGAGTAGGGCTGCGCCCATAGACTCTGTCGGCTCATCTGTAACGACCACGAATAATGCAGTAAGTGATGACAGAAGAAGAAAGTGGTCAACTGAAGAACAACAAGAACTCATGTTCTGCTATTTTAAAGCTAGGTTAGATGGAGCGGGATACATAGACAGACTTTATAAACTATTTACAGAAAGAAACCCTAATAACCCTAAAATACACAAATTTAATGGTAACACCTTATCGAATCAAGCTCGTATGATCATAAAAAAGAATGTGTTATCACAAGAACTACTGGACCGTATACAAAAACATGCAGAAGGCACAATAGACACGAGAGAAAGTTCTGAGCAAAACGTAGTTGAAGAAGAAGAACAAGGCACAGCACACTCTCACATTACCGTAACACAACACACTGATTATATAGAATATGCAACAGAACAAATACAGACATTAGATCAACTTGTGCAAAATATAGATGTAAATGAAGATCAGGACCCACTAATTCTAAATTTTCTACAAACATTAAGTGAAACTAAAGAAACTGTAATTGAAGAACGGCAACTCCTACCTAAAGCTAAAATAAATAAGCGTTTCTTAGAAAATCTATGTAAAATAAATAAATTCCTACCTAATATACTAGCATGCAATAACTCACTACGAGAAATAAACAACATTATTTACGCAGCTGCAAAAACTTTAATAATAAATAATAATCAATCACCATATACGCCTAAAAACGTTTTTAAAACTAAATCTGATCCACCATGGAAAAGAAGGATACAAACTAAAATAGAAAAGTTTAGAAAGGAATTAGGACAGCTGATAGAAATATGTAGAGGAATAAATACACGTAGAATGGTAAAAATTAAAGATAAATTATACACACAATACAATATCCAAAATGAAAATGACCATAAAAATATAGAAGAGTTACTAAAACAAAAGATTAAAGCTATGGCTGGGCGGATAAAGAGATATGAAGATATAAATAGTAGAAAGGAACAAAATAGCTTATTTAGTGAAAACGAACATAAATTATACAGAAGTTTAGGAGGCAATAGTTTTAAAGATATTAAATTACCTGAAAAAGAAGTAGTTGAAGGATTTTGGTCGTCTATATTGTCGAATCCTATTCAATATAATAGTAAGGCTAAATGGATTAATGAAGTGGAAGTGGCATCAAGTGGATTTAATACTATAGACATAGAAGAAATAACAGAAGAACATATAAAAATAGCAATAAGAAAACTACTGAACTGGAAAGCGCCGGGAATAGACAAAGTACAAAATTATTATTTAAAATATCTTACCAGTGTACACAGTTATCTAGGTTTAATTTTCACTAAAATAGTTACACACAAGGAAATCTTGGAGGAGTGGTTCACTACTGGGCAGGTTATTTTAATACCAAAAAATGAACAAACTGAAGATCCGAAAAACTGGAGACCAATTGCGTGCTTGCCCACAATGTACAAATTATTAAGCTCCGTTTTGGCCAATGTTTTGTACGACCACTGTCACCAAAACAATATTATAGCAATAGAACAGCGAGGGTGCCGGAGAGGAGCTAGAGGGTGCAAGGATCACCTCATGGTAAACAAGGCCATATTAGAGGATGCACATCAGTGCCAAAAGAATTTGAGTATGGCTTGGATAGACTACCAAAAAGCGTTTGATAGCGTGCCGCATGAATGGCTTACTAAGGTGCTTGATGTCTACAAATGCCCACCAATCATCAAAAGATTTCTTGAACTTGTTATGCCGACTTGGAGAGTGATCATGACAGCTCGTGGTACGCAAAATTCATTAACTACTGGACCGATTTGGATAAAACGCGGAATATTTCAGGGCGATTCACTTTCACCATTATTATTTTGCCTGGCAATCAATCCCCTTTCTTTTATATTAGGCAAATATGAAATGAAAGGCAATAAACTCAAGGATAGCCTTTGGATAAATCATTTATTATACATGGATGACCTTAAATTATATGCAAATAATAAACATAATTTAAAAGTATTATTAGATAGTGTAGAGATATTTACAAGTGACATAGGAATGAGGTTTGGTTTAGACAAATGCAATACAATAGATATTATTTCAGGACATAGAAATAAAGTGACAGGAGAGGGTCATATACTATTGGACGGGGATATAATTAAACAACTTGCAATAGAAGATAGATATAAATATTTAGGAATACATGAATCAGGAAAAATTGAACATAGCGTAATTAGGGATCAAATTAGGAAAGAATACTTTAAAAGATTGAAAAAACTACTTAATTCTCATCTAAATTCGCGAAATTTAATAAAAGGTATAAATACTTACGCCATTCCGGTTTTATTATATTCATTCGGTGTTATAAATTACAAAAATAGTGACTTAAAGAAAATAGATACGAAAACAAGAAAACTACTAGCAATAAAAAAAGCACACCAACAAAAAGCAGAAGTAGAAAGATTGTACTTACCGGTAACTCAGGCTGGAAGAGGTTTATTAAACGTAGAAAACATGTACAAAACACAGATATTGAAATATAAACAATACCTAAAAGCTGAAAGTGATGATTTGATAAAAGCAATAGTGGAGCATGATAAACATAGGGATAAATATTCAATAATTAATGAAGCAAAGGAGATAGAATTGCAACTAAATTTAGCACGAGGAAATATACATACAGACAAAGACATTAGGGAAGCAATAGTTAAAAGAAGCAAAGACATTTGGAGAAATAAACAACTACATGGACAATTCATTAAAAAAGTATTAGACCAGTCAAATATAGATACAGAGCTCTCATTTAAATGGATTAAAAAGCAGCAAATATCTTCAGCAATAGAGTCTTCAGTATTCGCCATACAAGATCAATCAATTATGACCCGACAATATAGACGAGATATTCTAAAAGAACCAATAGACGGTAAGTGTCGCCTGTGCGCCTGTAGGGACGAAACTACACAACACATCATATCAGGCTGTGAAAAACTGGCGGGGAATTATTACGTCAAGAGGCATAACAATCTCGTTCAGTATGTGTATTGGTGTTTAGCCAAGAAGCATGAAATAGAAGTATCTAGTCTATGGTGGAAAGAAACTCTCACACAGCCACAGGTGAAGGAGAATGAGACCGCCAAAATTCTTTGGGAAATGCCAGTACAAACCGATACCACCATTTCACACAATAGGCCGGATATAATATACATAGACAAAACTAATAACCACACATATTTAATAGACGTCACAGTACCATCTGATTACAATATAGGACCAAAAGAGATCGAAAAATTGAGCAAATACCACCTTCTCAAAAATGAAGTAAGTCGGCTGTGGAAAACGCAAACGACTGTCATTCCAATAGTTATTGGTGCTACTGGCGTAGTAGCTAAAAGTGTTAAAAGATATATAGAAAAGTTAGATACATTCATTGACATCACCATATTACAAAAACAGGCAGCAATACATACATCAATCATACTTAGCAAAGTACTCGGAGACACTGTAATTGTAAACAACACACAAAATAATGATACATAAATACCACTAACACACACAGCACACACATCGAGTATGTACGTACATAAATAAGGGTTTCTTTTAGTTACTTTATATAGGTTATATATATCTTAAATAACTACTATTACATATTATATATTTATATAACTATTCATAGTCTTTGTTTATATTTATACTATACATATATATTTCATTTATTGGATAATGGGGACATGAATACCTTTTTTCCTGTAGGCAACAGGACGGGGTATTCATAAATACCGACAAAACAGTCGAGAAGGTGCAAATCACCACATATAATATAATATAATATTGCCTTATTGTACACTTAATGACGTGGACACTTAATGACAGAAATAATAACAAAAAGTAATGTCGTTATTTGAATATGCGGTGAAACGTACATACGACAGCTAATGCAATCCATTAATTATCAAATTATGCTTCGATCCGATAACACGCGGTGTAACAAATGCCATCCGTAATGACGAATGATTAGCGCCGTGTTCTGGCATTAATCACACACTCATTGGACGCTTCTTCGTTGAGGCGACACGACGGCACGGCGGCGACGCCATAGATGTTGTATCTGAATAAAAGGGAGAGCAAAGTTCTTGAAGATAACAAAGTACAAGTTCGTAATGGCATTTTTTAAATATCATTCTCCGAAAAGTACTAGAAATCGCTAGATCAATTTATTCCTCAATATTGATAAAAGTTTTACCTTTCTTATATTTTTGGCCTGAAAATATTTTTTTGATTATATCTTCCTATTGAGGTCTCAGTAGATAGAAAGAACTGGCACGTTTGTCTTCATACAAAGCGCTATTTATTTAATTTACTTTCTGTAGCACGAACAAAAATAATTGAAGTTCCGTCCGTTTCGATGCCGTGCCGTGTCGTGTCGTGCCAATGAAGAAGCGGCCATTCCGCACGACCGCCGCAGCGCCGTTGGCTTCGCGCCAACACGATAACCTTTTTGGGGATTAACTCCTCTTTCCGACGGAACATTTGCGAGCATATTCCACGTTTTATCACTTTTGTTACTGAAACAAGCTTACTAAGCTGTAGATTGGATTTGACCCTCATATATTACAGCTCATCAGATCACGCACGAGTGATATATCAGTGAGTATGTGCAATTGTGCACGCATGTGCGTGAGTTTGGTGTATACAGTGTAATCACTAAGCAAATTTGGCGTTAAGGCCGCGTGACAATGGCGTTTAGCAAAAGAATGGCAAATTCAAAAAAAGCCTATTCTTTTACCAACTTAGGAGCGTAGGTATGTTCGGCAGTATGTATTTTTTTCTGTGTTTAATTGTATAATATGTATAGGTTAATATTAATATTATTCTTTCAAGACACATATAAAGTGAGTCCTGCTGTATCTATGCAATTCAATGAATATCTTTATTATTAAAGTTGGCACTGAAGAAGTAATCGACACTTCCGTTTAAATAAAACAGTACTTTGTTCCGAAATAATTGTACAAACAAAACATCTTTAATCTCACTTACTTACAATTTGTTTTGATGAGAAAACTTCCACCTTCGACGATAAATAACAGCTCTGTTCGTGAAGCTTTTGTTGACAACGGACTCGCGCGCTGGAAGTAATACGAGTAGGTCGGACTTCTACGACCAGGGCCGGATTTGGAGGTTTAGGCCCGGGGGTAATGAAGTAACCGAAGCCTGTGATAATTTTCTAAATAACGAAACATTCATTCATCCTTCAAATCCTTCAAAAAATATCGTAGTAAAATACTTAATTAAGTGCAGGTACTGTAAGTAAATGTGCGAAATAGGTGGTTTGAAAAAAAAAATCAAACACATCGTAACTTGGATATATTTTATCTCTATAGTGGGGGCCCTCTCTTGTAGAGGTCCCGTGACTCTGTCTGCTCTCCCTAAAATCCGGCCCTGTCTACAACCATTGATGATCAACGTGGCGATACTTCATTAATTATTGTTCTTAGCGTAAACATGCTGTTTACTGCACATCGATAAATTGTTTATTGTAGTTGGGAATATACTCGTATATGTCTGCGTGTTTTTGTGATAAAATCGGTATGACTTCCACCTAAGCACATAAGTTACTGAAGTTATTGTCCGTCATAAATATTTCTAACTACACACCTATTTCTGCGTATTAACATTAGTGCGCTGCTGTGTTCTGGTTTGTAGGGTGTGGTAAGGAAGACATTCTTTTCCGAGGCGTTCCAGCTTAGTCCTCAGGGGTAGCGGCGTGTCTGTGGCCGACTTCAGGTAGGAATATCTAATTCTATCTGGGGTTGATTACAGATGTCCATGAACGGTAGTAGCCGTTAGGCAGTAGTACGGTTTAAAAGATTAATCAAGAAACTTCAAAACTACCGGATTTTATATGGAGAACCCACTTTATTTTTTTATTATTCAGTATTAGTAGTTATAAGACGAGGAAGACTAGTAATGTGGAGTCTTAGTAATAGCCAGACTCCGTTTTTATTATTTGGGCACGGAACCCTAAAAACTGATTTAAAAATCCGTTTGTCACCACGTTGAATCATTGTCGATGGATCGTATCACACAAAGCTTCAACGATTTAGAATATTTCACATCTAATTCACATATTTGGTCAGCAAATAACAAACTGTACATTATTTTAATCCAGGGAGTTTGACCCCTGTTATGTTATATAAACCCTGTCACAGTTTCAAACACTTTAATTTTCTAAACAATACCATGTGTTCCACTTAGAAACACAGCTTTTATGAGTTATTGTTTGCTGCTATTTCATAAATATCAAAAGCTAGCGTATAAATCAGCATTTAATTTTTGTATAGGGAAGAATACATTACTAATACTCTGTACTTAGGTATACATAAATATAATAATACAAATACTTTATACTTCAGGTATACCTAAGTATAAAGATATAATGACAACGTCGAAAACACATACACACATACAACGCTCACACAATAACATATGCAACACACATGCACGCACACATAGGCATGCCGGAAACAAATAATAATTAACAATTATTTTTAAGTTTCTCATTCTAAATGATTAAAAAGTCTTTGAGAAATAATGATTCTTAAATCTAAACCTAAAGCATTAGTCTCCTGTGTGTATCATGATCTATAAATTTTAAGGCATTTATTTAAATTCAAAGGGGGTGATGTACTCGTGAGATAAGTGGACAGTGTCTTAATATTACAGTATCTTAATATTCTCACACTTATGTGTGTGCCAGGTAATTTTTTTTATATCACGGCGTGCGTAAATGGACGTTTTACGCACGCTTCGCGTGCGCAAAACCCCCCTTTCCGACCCCGTAATATAAAATTTTATACAACACGCGGACGAAAAATGTTTTTCTGACTCGTGTGATTGCAGTCCTCGCCTGCGGCTCGGCCTGCAAACTCACACTTGTCAGAAAAAAATTTTTCGTCCTCGTATTGTAATGTACTATTATAATATAGGAGTAGCAGACGCGCATGCAGTCCACCTGATGGTAAGTCGCTACTGCCGCCCATGGACATCTGTAATCAACCCCAGATGGTATTAGATATTCTTACCTGAGGTCGGCCACAGATGCGCCGCTACCCCTGAGGACTAAGCCGGAACGCCTCGGAAAAGTATGTTTCCCTTACCACACCCTTCAAAACGGAACACAGCAGCGCCTAACACTGTTGTTATTAGGCAGAATTAGGTGTGGCGGTGGTGCTGCCGGAGTCGAACCATAAAGGGTTCTACCACCTTCAAAATTAACCTAAATTATTATTAAATTAATTAAATATTTATTACCCTATTTATTAAATTGGGTAATTGATGCCATAACGTCGAGAGCTGCTCAAGTAGTCACGAATCTTTCGATATCGAGATTTTTGTTTGTAATAATAAAAGTGGAAAACTGACACGCCCAATCTGTCATGTTTATCTCCTTAATATAATGATTTTTATGGGCATTTAGATATAGGTATTAATCGTATTAAGTAGGCATAGTCGCTTAATATGGGAAAATAGATATAACGGTGGCACTTTTGCAAATGAAATTTATACAAAGGCTCGTTTTTTATTGAAGTCGAGTAGAAAGGGGTAGTAATGTTGTGTTTAAAACTACTAAGTTACTGAAACATTTAGTTGAACATCTCTGTATCTATTTGAACATTTTTTTATAAATTAGAAGTGGCAGACAAGCATGCAGTCCACCCGATGGTAAGTGGCTATTGCCGCCCATGGACATCTGTAATCAACCCCAGATAGGATTAGATATTCCTACCTGAGGTCGGCCACAGATGCGCCGCTATCCCTGAGGCCTAAGCTGGAACGCCTCGGAAAAGGATGTCTCCCCTACCACACCCTTCAAACAGAACACAGCTGCGCTTAATTCTGCTGTTATGGGGTAGAAATAGGTGTTGCGGTGGTGGTGGTGCCATTATATAGTATGTTATTTAATATTTATGTTCAAATAATGCTTTAATAACTTTTTCAATCAACGCAGGTTGAAACGATCGTGGTATTTAGGATAAAGCTGAAATGAGAGAATTAAAAATATAAGAGCACTTTAAGGTTAAGCCGATAAGCTCGACGCTGTTCTTTGAATTTTAATTAACGTTAAATTAACTCACCCCACGACCTTAGGGGTTGCTTCACGGTGCCGTACAATCTTTATTATTTAGCAAAGAATATCTGCGTACGCCACCGCGTGTACAGAGTAGGTAAGTGTCACTACACTTCTATCTCTTCAAAAAAGGTCCAAAAAGATGGCCCTTCAAATCCGGCGTTAATTGGTGACTCCTCTAGTGTTGACTACTTACCATCAGGTAGCATGTCTGCTTTATCATTAGGTTCAACTATAAAAAAGATCTATCCAGTGGTGGATCTAGGATATTCATTTGGAGGGGCTTAAACTAACTGTAGACTTTAACAAAAGTTTTGTCGATCTCCTTAGGTCGGCAAAACACAAGTTCGATTTATTAGAAGAAGTATAGGTAAGTATTCATGTAGTTTCAGAAATAAGTTAAAAGTCCGTGACCCGCCCGGTAAAATGTCATAGGTGGACTTAGCACGTGAATTTGAATTGGGAAGTGAGTAGCTTGGGCCTCTTACATCTTCTTTAGATGACTCCATTCTGTTTGACCAGTGGCGTTCCATTTTTTTATTACTGAAATAGTAAAAGAGCATGAAGTACATCTGATAAAAGTTGCGTCTGATGGACATGGACGTCGGGCAGAGATACGTTAGCATTCCTGAGGAATATGTTGGATGCTTGTGTTGAGTTATAACCTCACCTTTCAAATCCGAACATTCAGTATTTAACACTATTGTGGCGATAGTTATTAATCTACACTAATATTATAAAGAGGAAAACTTTGTTTGTTTGTTTGTTTGTTTGTAATGCATAGGCTCAAAAACTACACGACCGATTTTAAAAATTCTTTCACCATTCGAAAGCTACATTATCCACGAGTAACATAGGTTATATTTTATATGAAATATATTTGATAAATAGATCTTGAGGCGGTACAAAGTTTGCCGGGTCAGCTAGTTATTAATATTTACCCAAATTTAAGGCTTGCTTTTAAAGTAAAGGCCCTGCTTTAATATCCGTTGTAAAAGATGAATAAGTTAGCTTATCTGTTTGGTACATAATAAAAGTGAAGTGAAGCATCGCACCAAATGAAAAATCTTTCAATATTCAATAATTGCGAGAGAATCCTTATCTTTCGTTGAAGGAGGTCGGCGCCGGGCCCTGAGCCCTTCGGATTGAAATGCCTTCAGTTATCCTATTGTATGGTTGATCACACTGCCTTTCGTAGCTTATTGTTAGCCTGAAAACATTATACTGTGAGGATCATTGGCAGATTATTCTCTCAATTTTGTCTTCGACTACAATTTGATAAAAAGTACATTGTAGAATTATATATTTTAGAATACCGCGATAAATTATAATTCATCGAAAATTGCTAGAAATGCATTTAGATTATTTGCATAATTATTTCTGAACGTCAATTCTACCACCGCTTTGCAATCTATTTTGTTTATAAAGAAAATCTAAAACGTTAAATCTTTAAAATTACCATGTAATTTCTATGTTTTTTTGAGTATTCTCAGCTGCTCTCATCAATAAACCTCCCATTGCAAATATAGTGTAATCACTATGTCATCAACATCTACTCAGGTGTATCCGAATCTTTTTAACAAGCTGGTTTGCGGTCCGTGTTTAAAAGTTCTATAAACTTTGAGAGCCGCTACGAACGACCTCAAAGTGTGGGCATTAGGGACAGCTGTTGCGGAACTTAGTCCATATTCAACACTTCATTTCTCTGTCGGAAGTTACGCGACTGAAAGGAACATTAGGCGAACATTTAATATTTCTGACTTATTTATAATTGTCACAAATACTAACGAGTATTTTATTAAGTTTTAGAGATCTCGTAACATAGTTATAATTTAATAAGTACGTATAATATAAAATCTGTGTACGTAATTTGTGGCTATGTCGAAATTATGGTTTTGGTTAATAAAGTCAGGTACGCAAAACGATATGAATAATATTTGACGCTTTGGACATATATCTGTAATGTTTGTTAAGCATATAACTGTAACATAAATAAATAAATAATAAATAAATATTGTATAGTAAGATTTTTGTGATAAAATTTCAAAGATTATTGTAAAAATATCAACATATATATTTGTAAATTTACTTTTTAGCAACCCAGAAATATAAGGTCAGGCTTCAATGCCAAGGGTTAGAGATTCAAACCGTAAGCCCTAAGATTTCACACGTACCTACTCGTATTGTAATTGAAGCTGAAACCTTAAGCTGAGATTGTCTTATACGTGTCTTATAGTCTTGTAATTTGTGAAGATAAGGTATATTTGGAAATCCTTTTGACCCTAAGAAATTTAATTAGTTGTTTTTGTGGGTAAGACAGGGTTTATCGTGCGGAAAGTATAGAAATACGGTGGGCGAGGGTCAGCGCCGCACGGAGAAAACCTCTCGATTATAATTATAAAAGAAATATATTTTACGAATTTTGTTTTTAAGCTAAAGTCGTATATTTATTGTTATATTTTTGAAAAATACAAAGTTGATTTATCCATTGTAAGCCTATACCGTCAGTGTTCGACTTAATTTGATTTACCTCTATCTTTTTACCACGCTTTTATTAGCTTGACCTGTATGTATGTATCGGAATCTTTGAACTCGATTCTTACCCGCTTTGAACAGTCCGATTAATTTAAAATTTTGAAGAATAATTAAAAACCGATGACAATTCACGACTCTATTAATTTTATCCCATTCTCCTCATGAGGATCGTCAGGAATCAGGATTAATATTTTTCCATGTGCGATTTTAGCGTGGTTTTTAGTTTTTAAACTATAATTATTAACTATGTTATTATTATGACAGCTGGGGAAATATGAGTGCAATTTTGTGCTATTATTTTAAGCTGCAGCATTTTGTTAGTGCTTTAGAATAAATTGAGACTCGCGTTTGTGGATAGTCTGCGCTAAGGTAGAAATATCACCCCATTAGCACATGAAGGATTTTATTTTATGGCAGTTCCGTATAATCTTATGTAAATTTATTTTGGTCGTTAGTAACTTATTCTATTTTTTTATAACTTTTTACCTATATTTTCATGTGATAATTCTTTCATATTCTGCTTAGAAAGTAAATAGGATTAACTAGATATAGACAGTTAAGATTATAAGTACATTAAGATATCCCACTATTGCTACGTACATGCCTATGTGCAAACACTTACATACATATGAAGGTAATATTAAGCGTGTAAAAAAACGGAACATCAAGTTTTTTGGCGTACAAATAAGAATAATAATAATATTTTTAAAGTGTTCATAACAGACAGACACACTGAGTTTCATTGTTGGTATATACGAGTATGACACATTATTAGTTAACGCCACGCGCCGTATGGTGTTTATCGTACAATGATAGTTTAAATAATTGTCGAGGGTAATTAAATTATATAGGTACCGTCGCACTGCGAGGGTATAACCAATATAATTTAGTAATATAATTTGATTGAAATATTACCTAAACAGATTAAATATTTAACAATTGATATTAGAAGTATTTACAAATAAAAGTTTAAATAATATTGTTATGCAATATAAAATTTACAATATTGTTGTTTTAAACCGCAAATTTTGATGGTATGCGTTAAATTTTAACAAAATGGCCGCCCATTGTGCGTATATCTAACCGTGTCAGGCGACACGTGCATAAACAGTTACACGCGTCTTTTCAGAACATTATTTCGTGAGCTCGGTTGGAAAACATAATTTAGTGAGTAACAAAATAATGAAACGCAAACGTTTCCCAAAGGGGGCGTTACGTGTAACGAGTGTCGCGCCGCGGGCTACGGGGTCCACCTGATCACGTGAGCGCCTTGATGTCATTACCTAATGTTGTATGTACTATGTTGTTGTAGACTTAGTACTGTGTTGACCTAATACTAATTGATTTCGATTATATTGAAAGGCTAAGATTCAGGAAGGCCTGTAAAATAGCTTAGTGGTTTGAAACACTGAGTGTTTGGAGTCGAGCCATAGGCATTCACTTTTTTAACTGATGGGCGTATTAGAAATAAATGACTAAATCACTTGTTTCAAGTGATGGAAAACATCGCGACGGAACCGGTATAACTGAGAGTTGTATAAAAATAGGTTCGCAAAGGTGTGGGAAGTCGAGTAATTCGCACTTGGCTAGTTTGTATAATATTTATTTACAAATATGACAAAACGGGGACACCAATTTTAAATATTTGTGCCTACAGTGTTCATGGTAAAAAAAAAAAATAGTCTATCAAAACTTATTAAAGCTTTAATCAACTTCTATTATGTTGTAAAGAAAAATATTGAAATAAATATATTGATTATTTGAGTGATAATTAATGTGATAAATTGAAGCGAATGATCTTAATCCTAATGAATCTAAATGAAATGAAACTGAATTTGCTTAGTTCATTTAAGACCAAGTAAATTTAGTTTCAGAAATATTTCGTATGAATTTTATCATGAGTAAAATAATTTATCGCTATAAAATATTTGTTAACATGACTGATATGTTGAGTGAGGTGTACATAACAAAGCAACACAGGCTTGAATACGTAATGTGTAATGAATGAGAAACTTACTTTAATAGAAGTAACAAGTGCTCGGTTCTTCGAATCAGACCTGGAACAATGTAACAAATAAATTTATTGTAATGTTGACACAGAAATTTGTGTAAATAAGATGGTAGAACTCTTTGCGATTCAATGTTGAGCTGCTGTGTTCCGCTTTGAAGGTTATAGTATAGGTGACATACTTATTCAAGGTGTTCCAACTTAGTCCTCAGGGGATAGCAATGCATATGTGACCAACTTCAGGTAGAAATTTTATCTTATAAGGGGTTGATTACAAATGTTTATGGGTGGTAGTAGCCCCCTATCATCAGGTGTTGCTCATTTGCTACTTAATAACATAAAGAAACATTAATAATTAATTGACATTTTAAAAGCTAGAATGCTCAATATTACAATTTTTATCCGTCTGTCTCTACGGCATTCCCCTGGAGATTTCTAAAATCTAAAGGAATTTGCTTTCAGGAAGAGGAAAATACATTGGATTTCCGAGTAAGGAAGATTTACGGACGTAGATGGACAAGGCATTCTCTATTTTCCTATTTTTTAACTTCACTTCTTTATTCACGTTAAGAAATGTATATAATGTAAATGTAACCACAATTTCTAAATATGTTGTATTCATAATTCTAAAATTCACCCTTCATTAAGGAATATAAACTTTAAAGCGCTTATTAATTCCCTTTGTTCCCCGAAAGTAATTTAGCGGTACTCAGTATGTGACGCGTAATTAATATTCTGTTTGCCTAATTTAACATGTTCTTCAGCGCCTGCGAAATTCTCAGGCAAAGAAAAACAGGCGGATTAAAGCTTACGGCATGGTTGTACAGTCAGCTCCAGTAGTAGAGGAGCAGATCAAAATTTCAATAATACCTATATACTCAAACGTTCATAAGTAGTTAAACCGTGAAGCTTATTATAAAATTTCTGATTATATTGAAGATAAAACAGCTTGGGATTGATCAGTAACAAAATTATTAGTTAATACGAAAATGTTAAACTGCAGCATGTCCTGCTGAACAAACTTATTTTTTAGATAAATGTAAAACAAGGTAGAGGAGCTAGTGCTTTATTAATTATATGCAAGAAATGATGGCATTAAAAAGAGTAATAATTGTTATGGAAAAAAGACTAACCCGCTGAGTTTCTTACCGGATCTTCTCTATTGAGGTCGCGCACCGATCCGGTAGTAGTTAAAGAAAAAATATTGTAACTTACAATTTGTTAGTGCCACCGTAGACCTATACAAATTAATATAATTAATTTCATTTCAAACACCCCAAGCATCATAATAAATGAATTCTTGGGTGTATAGGTATTTTTGAAACCTTAATAAGTTCATCTACTTTTGGAGCTGACTGTACATCTGAGTACAAAGTTTGTGTTTGTTTCACAAATCTTAATAAATGCGAAACTAGGATAAAACTTTGATGAATGTGTAGAGCTTTCTGGTTTGAGTTTTAACTCTTGTATAGTAAATTCCAAAAAAACTAAGGGAATGTTTACTTAGGATCTTTTGTTAACGTAATAAGTCCTCATATTACTTTGTTTTGATTTATTTCACGAACGTTTTAAATATATTGATATCTTGTACTTTTAATTACAAATTTAAGAGATTAACTATCTTAAACTTGTCTTATTAGTTTTTGTTGAATTATGTTGATATTAAAATGTACATTGCTTTTAAAAGCATTTTGCATTTGCATTAGCATTTTGCTTAAGTAATTAATATTAAATGAAAGTTTAATTAAATAATGAAAGCAGATAATCGTAGAAATCTACTCGTAGGGGTCACGCTCACGGTCACGAAGGGGTTGCCCACGTACCCTTGCGTATGGCTTTATTACATCTAGTAGTTTCTTTATAACTCTATTGATTTTTTACAACATATTTTTGAAGGTGGTAGAACCCTTCGTGGTTAGATTCCAGCGGCGTCACCGCCACACCTATTCTGCCTCATAACAGCAGTGATAAACGCTGCTGTGTTTTGGTTTGAAGGTTGTGGTAAGGGATACTTTTTCGAGGCATTCCAGCTTAGTCCCCAGGGGTAGCAGCCCATCTGTGTTGACCTCTGGTAGGTATATCTATCTAATCGTATGTGGGGAACATTACAGATGCCCACGGGCGGCAGAAGCCATTTACCATCAGATGGACTGCATGCTCGTCTGCTACTCCAGTATTATAAAAATAAATCTGAATTATTAAAAATAATGACATAATAATTTCAGTGAAACTTGGCGTAATAGGGTTGGAGCAGTGAAATTGTGATTTCAGCATTTGTGGGTCGAATGTTCAAAGGGTAGAAGGTTCACCCCATAAGCCCTTTACTTCTCAGTCCTTTGTATATTTTTACCTAAAAGGTAGAAAGGTGGCAATGCGATAGTGGCGTTTTATGATAATTCGAACCTTCGAAGCGTCAAGTAACCGTGTTGAGGAAATTTATGCAACAAACCGTACATATTGATAGAATGCTTTGTGATAAATAATTTTCTTTTTAACTTTAATATAATAATAAATCATAATCATCAACATCACCAATCCATTGGTATCCCACTGTTGGGCACGTGTCTCCTCTCAGAATGAGAAGGATTAGGTCTTATTAATAATAAATAATAAATGTCATAGACCCACAGGTTTAGACTTCACTATGTATATATATATAATTTTAATTATCATGATTTCAAACTCATTCAACATTCAGACGTCTGTCTTACTGCAGATCAAACTTTGATTATAATCCTCTGCATAATAGATCAGTTTGGCGACCATTGTGTTAGGCGGTCATCAAAATGTATGAGCACTAAGCTTCTATGCGATTACGGCTTCCCCTAACTCAACACGAGATGGCGCCACATGTTTTTGAATCATGATATCGAAATTTTCGCACCATCTTGCATATTCACAAGCTCCGAATTCGGATTGTCGGAGCACGTTCGCTTTCCGGGCATGATCCCTAATCCTGAGGTTTTGCAGAACAATTATATAATCTTTATGAAAATGGTAGTTAACTAATTTCGACAGGAGTTTTGCGTTTCAAATGACCTGAAAAATTAGAACTTTCTGTGTTTCGACTCCGGCGGCAACACCGCCTTACTAATTTCTGCCTAATAACAACAATGTTAAGCGATGCTTTTGCTTTAAAGGATGTGGCAAGGGATACTTACTTTTCCGAAGTGTTCCAGCTTAGTAGCGGTGTATCGCCGCTTTTGTGGCCAATCTCAGGTAGAAATTTAATCTTATTGACTGATTAAAGATGTCCATGTGCGGCAGTAACCACTTACCATAAAGTGGACCGCATGCTCGTCTCTTTATTATAAAAAAACAATCGATGGCTAAACAGTGATACCACTTGTTCTCTCTTTAATAGCAATTCTCATTCATAGGAAATTCAACATAATTTGTATAGTTGGGTTTCTCATTAACTGTCTCCCGTCGTTATCATTCGACGATACTCCTGATAGCGTCCGAACCGGTGTCGTAAGGAGAAGCTGTGTTCTGAATACTAATAGTCAAGATGTTATGTGATGGTTATGTGGGAGGCACGCGCCCTCGAGCTAAAAACGGGCGATGTATTTTTTTATAATTTGTAGTAATGAGTTTAGTTACTTTAAGTTAAGCTGAAGTGCTATCAGTGGTACTTTATCAGACATCTAAGATAACTTTTTTGATATTTTGCTTAACTTCAAAATGAAGTTCACGTCCAACTTCAGAATCATTATGAATTAAAATATATTCAATGTCATTTATCATTTAGATTCTCGTTAAAGCTCTCAAATATTTGTTATGAGAAAAGTTAGACAATAATGAGTTGACGTTACTATGATTTTTAAGTATTTGATAAGACAGTCAGACAAGTGGGAAACGAACTCTCACGCGGAGGGTTCCGTACCATCTAGAAACATTTAACGGTATATATTAAAAAATAAAATAAATCATGGCTTAAAAACTAAAAACCACGCTAAAATCGCACAAGGAAGATCGTTAATCCTGATTTCCGGCGATCCTGATGAGGAGAATGGGATAAAATTATTAAAATCGTGTATTGTCATCGGTTCTTTATAATTGTAAAAATCGAGTTCAAAGATTCCGTTACATATATAGATAAATAGATACAACTCAAGCTAATAAAAGCGTGGTAATAGATATGTTTAGTTGAACATGGAACCGTAACACAACATAACATAATCCTTGCTATGTTTCACAAACATTGCAGGCAATTTCATGTTCTCAATATTAAGGAGATTTAGACAATTTCGACATCGAAACCGAACCGTTCAGAGTATGATAGCTCCCAAGGGAGTCGCGGAGACCTTACGACGTTACTGTTTGACGACTGGGCCGAGGACCCCGGGTTTAATTGGTACAACACAAACATTGTGACGGACGGGAGAACTTCGTAGAGTTACCTTAATAGGTAACGTAACATGGATATAACGAGCATGGAATAGTTTATAGATATAGGGTTTGTGGAAAGATAATTGGAAAGTCACAGTATATGTTAGAGGTTCAAATTATGACCTACGTGACGGAGCTGTCAGCACCCATCTACCGCGCGGAGATTTCAGAGTCCGATTCCCAGCCAGACAAATATCTAAATGTTGAATTTAGATTTCTGTTCTGGGTTTGGGTGTTTTTATATTCGTCTATGTATGTGTCCATGACATCGTTTACACACGGAATCCTCGTGTGGAGCTGTGACTTTAGAAAGTGTACTTCCAAATGAGCCATTTAAATTGCGTCTAGTAAAATAGTACATTAATTTTATACTTCTGTACTTTATTCAAAGAGTCAGTATATATAAACATTAATATTTTAAACCATACCTTTTGGCATAAATATTTGAAACATAAGTACGTAGAAGAAAACTATTTACCTTAGATACCTTGCCGACTAGCGCTGATGCTGTAGAACGTGATGTATTTTTTTGAACCGTTTCAGCATAGGTTGAAGGTTCGCTACGCTTCAGTTAGAACTAAATTGAAATCTAGTCCAAAGCACCTTTAGTGTCAGTGTTTTGAAAATATTACAAATTTAGTAGATGAAATTGAAGTATGGAGCTATTGTACGTGTATTTTAGGTACACACGGTTTGCAGGTATGATTTTTTCTATTTGGAGTCTGCTATATGCTAAGTTTTATGAACGATAGTGATTGCCAAATTTTGAGCTGTCCAAAAACCTGTTTGATACAGTTTTCAGAAGGCATGTAAATTATTAAGACGATTAGACAACTAATAGATATTTTAGTGACTTAAAATGTCTTGTAAGTGCGAATATGACGTCATCAATGTAAGTACTCTGGCTTTCAGATCAAATTTCCATATTACTCAGACTGTCAGTCTCAAAACGGCGCACTATTGACAGACGTAAGACATACTCCAGAGGCATTCCATAAGTGTTTTGTATTTTGTATCGAACGCTAAAATCACTTGGCAGCGGGAAAAGTTATCACTTTTGGAAACCAGAAAATTTAAATATATCCAACTTAGCTCTCGGCTTCCTCGGCTTATTTGATCAGTCGGTTGACAAGAACGTGACAAGATTTTATATAATTGAATATAAGGAAACTTTGGAGAAAGTTCATAAATCTTGTAATTGGAGTTGAGAACAACTGCTCCAAATTCAAAGGGTCACAAAGGGATCAAAGCCATACTTCAGTAATAAAGTAATGTAGTTGAAATACTGATTGATTTTAATCAGTCCAGCCTATAAACAAGGGTCAATAAATGGAGTTAGAATTCTATTGGTCGTAAAATTGGGCTAGACTTGGGTGATATCTGATAACGTCTCATCTATACCCATAAATACCTTTATCTATAAGTTTGTAGCAAACCAGCATGCAGTACCCTTGATGATGGGTCTTCACAACTGTGGACTTCGGTAACGTCTAGCAGCTAACAAATGCGTTGCCACGGCTGATTAAGATGGTCACCGCATGTATTAGTCAGCCGTCGTCGACAACCGTGTACTGAAACGTAAAACTACTATACGCTAGTAATAGGAGCGGCGATAGGCGTCGTAAAGTCGTACCTAGTCAAACTATAAGCACTTGTTCTACAACCATTCAATTACCGAATAAACTAGAGTAAGGCAGCGTTTAGATCTTAGACATAATAGATATCTAACGTACACCATTTAGATCTTTGTATGGCTGACTGGTATCGCTAGTTCGCATCAAAGACGGTGTTTCTACTGAAGTGAAAAATTTATGTCATTGCACGTTCTGCTCGAAGTACTACTTTGTTCAAACAGAATATATTAAATTTTGAGTGTTCGAACAGATTGTTCGGGATTGGGTATTTTTATGAACTACAGTTGACACGCGCCATCGTTATTGGATGAACCAAAATTGGATGAGTAGTTTCTGAGAAAGTCATGGATATACAAAGTTACATACATAACTGTCGAATACAGAACTTCTTTTTTTGAAGTCGGTTAATAAATGACGTTAAGTTAAGATAAATCTACTTCGCAACAATCTGCTACAAATATGTATATACTTTTTAACCATGCAGTATGTACCACTCTCCCTCCCAGAAAGGATGCGTGTAGATTTTTTTTTATTGCGAAGTAGTTTTAATCTTAATGTAATAGCATGGATTTCCGCAAAGTGACGCCTGATACAATTAACTATAATAAATGACGCTTTCGTCATACTTCTACAAAGGCTGAGTCCTGCGCCTTGCCTTAACACCTTGTTGTTGTCACATGATGGTAAAATTCACACGTTCATTTCATTAGTTGTTTTTAAAAATAGTTCATAATTAGAAAGGAATCACGATAAAGAATGGGTAATTTTTTATGTCTCACTGCTCCGCATGATCTCTTCTCACTATTAGGGAAGGTTGGATAAAGCTAGAGCACGTTATTCCGATGCTGATTGAAGAAGAAAAGAATATGTTGAAATATCCATTTAAGCCCATAATGGTAATTCATCAAATTTCCAACTGTAGCTGGCGTCGCTTTACTTTGTAGATAAGTTGCAATCTTACCGTCCCTAGGGTTGCGTGTTTCTGATATAACATTATTATGTTGCCAGATTACGTGTGAGATTTGATACCAATCCTGATCGAAATGGGCAGCTGCACGCAATCAAACTCGACGATAACTGCGGAAAAGAAATCGACTTCCTCGCCAACACAGTTAACGTATAAAACATAAGGCCGTTTCGGGAACATAAACTTATATGGATATTAGATTTTTGTGAAAGCGCGCTCAGGAGAACTCTATTTAGAAATCTTTTATATTTTCTTCTAGATAAATCTTTTGAAGTTTGGAAAGCATAAACATCTCGTTAAAACTGGAAAAAGATTGAAATGATCCTCAAATCCCTCTAATCCCAATCCTTCATTATCAAGCTACATCTCTTTTCGCAAAAAATTTGGATTTGCCAATTTTTCCAATTTTCTTATACCATACAATAACGTCACAAAATAAACCCTAAAGGGTTGCCTAATGGGATTTATTCCCGCGCGTGAAAGTATAACATTATAAAGATTTGATCAAAGACGCGTAATGGAGTCGCGACTCGTGTTTCTGAAATTATTTGCAAATTGATCCTTTGACAAATTACAACACTTATTAGGAGTAGCTATTTATGGAATTTCTTTTAATAATTTAATAATCGATGACATTTAAAAAGTTTTGAAACTAAAACCGAACTACTTGATATATAATGTTGTAAGAAGTAAAAAAAAGACATACTAAAATGTTCATACAAGATATAATATTTTTGATGTGAAACATCTATAGCCGCACGTAAAACCGATTTCTAGCGTGGCGACGCATGCCGTGGCTATACGATGGTATATATATACAGTCTATATGCAGTAGTGTGTACGGTGTGGCGCGTCGCCATGCGCAATCGAATTCAATAAATAGTCATCGTTATCTGGAAAAAAATCGTAATATTTTATTTTATCATTATGACATATTTAGTTCCTATCACAATATGTTCTTTTCTGCATATTACTTTTACAAAATAATGTCGATGTTTCACATCTGCCAGGCGTCCCGTGACGGCTCACATTTTTTTCTTGTCTGACGTTCTTACGTATAAAGTAATTATAATATCAAATAAATAATGAGACAATCTTTATCTTTATATATATATTTCTTATGTGCGTGTGTATGTCACTGAACTCCTCCTAAACGGCTGGACTGATTTTGATGAAATTTGTTGTGTGTGTTCAAGGGGACTTGAGAATGGTTTAGATTCACAATTTAGTCCGTGGGAAAAGTTTTTTTAATTAATTTTTAATTCGTAAGTACTTGTTGATTTTGGAATGTTTCACACTGAATTCGACAGACTTCGCTACCATCGCAGTTCTAAATATTCTATCTATTTCTCAAACCCGTAGGTGATATTTATATGGCAACACAACGTTTGCCGGATCAGCTAGTTTCTATAAAAATTATAATTAAATTTATTGTGTGATGGCCAGATGATAGCCATGGCCGTATGCCACCGTATCCTGCGGGTTGTTCACACAACAATACATAATCAGCCGTCATTATCAATTGGTCTATCTAACGTTTATCTACTAAAGATAGACATTTAACAATTTCTTCATATTACATTGTCAAATTTCACTGTTTGGGATTTCACTCAATTGGAAAGATTGATTTATTAATTACGAGCGTATAACAGTTATAACTCATAGTTGTTAGCGAACAAACAAAGGATATCTATAGTACGAACAATTTTAAAACAAAAACAGTTATCCGAAGTTTTCGACTTTTGTATACAAATAAAAAAAAAACTCAAGTCGAATGTCTGTTCCTATGTCTCTATACGCATGTTTTACATCGAATATA
This sequence comes from Epargyreus clarus, assembly GCF_041222505.1. Taxonomy (NCBI): domain Eukaryota; kingdom Metazoa; phylum Arthropoda; class Insecta; order Lepidoptera; family Hesperiidae; genus Epargyreus; species Epargyreus clarus. The sequence goes on from NW_027332212.1 coordinate 15,623,249, forward strand.
ATATTATGAATGTAATAGAAAATTGCAATGTACCGTAACGACCTCGTTAGAGGATGAAAACTTGGTAATAACATGCCCGCGCGGTATTGTGACTTTTTCTTTTATTAAAACTTGCTTTAATAGCTGTTCGGATTATGATGCTGTTTTTATACCATGTATATAGTTCTAGCTGGAAGGTTTTGTTCCATTTATATAAGGATATAGTGATGGCTAGAAAATTTATTGTTTAAGTATAGGACTGTGTAGAAATTTGAACAAATGCACTTTTTTTTATTAGCTTTGTAAGCATTAAAGTCTTCACATTTGTACGTAAATGATTTATCGCAATGAGATCAATTTTATAAAAATCTAAATCGAACCCAAAAAAGAAAATATATATCTAAATTTTTTTCTACGTTAAACGGTTAATTAAGCATTTTCGTTATTTATAAATGTAATACTTCAATGCAACTCCAGCTAAACAATATTTATAGCTCCTAAAATTTGAAGAAACATTGAATTGAAGAAACATTTGAAGAAGGACATGGAATCCAGCAATTGGAATTCACAAAGCTCGTATTTATCCACGTCGAGGAAATCGGCGCGAAACAAAGCAATGCTCAAAGGAAATCATGTTCAGAGCAAGCTTGGATTGCCTCGGAATGTTCTTGTTTCATTTTTACTATATAATGTACACATACACACAGTACTCAGTAAATACTTGTACAATTTAAATGGGAATATGATGGGAGGTAGAGTGAAACAAAATGAGGCATGTGTAGGTTGTACTATTGTTGTTTAAAAAAGTAGCAAATGAGCAGGCAGTTCATTTGATGACAAGTGGCCACTGTCGGCCATCGATTCCAGATAAGATTGGAGTCCTACCTAAGGTTGGTCACAGATGGAGTAAAGGATGGAGTTAAGGATTAGATGGAAGAGAGATAAGAAAGAAGTAAGAAGGATAAAGTGGGAAGGTTGCGTGTGTCTCTATTAAACACAGCCATCTTTAAACCAGAACACTGTAGCGCTTCAGTTGGTCGGTGGGAACTCCTAAGCAAACCTTGCAACGTTCTACCATCTTCAATAAATAATTTAGCGTTAAATTAATGAATGAAAAATCAAACATCAAATAATAATTCAAAGTTGCAAAAAACAGTAATTATAGGTACCATATCCCGTTAATTGCTATCTATTTCTAATTTGTAATTAAATAATTTCCAGTTTATTTTTATAAGAAATTTTCGTAAAGACCTACAATCTAATTCGTAAAAAATAGATCAAAATATAAACTTGACAGACAAACATTAAAGGCTACATAAATTAAAGCTTTCATGTCAATCAATATTTTTATGTGGCGAAAAGCAAAAAGTTTAATTAAAACACGAAATACAAAGGCTGTCTTGTTTCCAATATTTCTTCGCAATGACAAGGTGGTTCTACTTCTACCGAATCATCGCGATGACGAAGCTTGGTTTTTGTTATAAAGAATCTTTTCTTAATCCGAGCGTTGCGTGCTTCACTGCGAAGAGCTTTGGAGGTAAAGTTAGGAAAAACTCTCAAGCACTTTTTTTATAATATGGCAGTAGCAGACGAGCATGCAGTGCACCTGATAGTAAGTGGCTACTGCCGGCGATGGCCATCTATAATCGACCCCAAATAGGATTAGATTCCTACCTGAGGTCGGCCACAGCCCTGAAGACTAAGCTGGAACACTCGGAAAAATGTGTCTCCCTTACGACTGTTACGACAAACCAGAATACAGCAGATTTTAACACTATTGTTATAAAATAGAAATACGTGTGATGGTGGGGCCGCCGGAGTCGGAGCACAAAGAGGACTCTTTACCACCACTACCACCTTAAATTCAATGTATTTCAATGCCGGCAGCACCACCACCACAACATTACTGTCCCACTGCTGGGCACGGGTCTCCTCTCATAGTGAGAAGGATTAGGCCATAGTCCACCGCGCTGGCCAGGTGCGAATTGGTAGACTTCACATACCTTTGAAAACTTTTTTTTTTAAGATATTTCAGGTATGTATGTTTCCTCACGATGTTTACCTTCACCGTTTAAGCTAATGATAATTAATTTCTTATACGCACATAACTTTGAAAAATCAGAGGTACCTGGGATTTGAACCTCGGACCCCTCGATCGAGAGGCGAGTTTCTTAACCACTAGGCTATCACTGCTTTGCTGCTGCCGCCACACCTATATCTGCCTAACAATAGTAGTGTTAAACTCGACAGAGTTCTTGTTTAAAGGGTATGGTAAGGGAGACATATTTATCCGAGACGTTCTCATTTAGACCTCAGGACTAGCATCGTATCTTTAGCCGACTTCAGGTTAGACTAATATACTTTTTAACGTAAGTAACATAAATTGTAAACATTGGTTAACAGAAAAAAATATCTATAAATTGGTTAAATTAGATCTTAAACGAATTCGCGTAACATTGTAATCCTATATTTGTATAGGGTTCATTACCTATACTCCGAATTCTAGTCACATCGCTAGACTGTGTCTGTTCATGTACAGTAACTTGAGTCATGTAGTTAAAACTTTGGAATTCAGTTCGAAACGTCGTTAGCTAAGCGTCGCGTCGTCGACACGGGTACACGTGTCTCTCAAATGGTTTTCAGATGCTTATTACGTTATATACATATTTAGATGGTTTAGGTTTAGGTATCTTGTTGAAGTTATTGATTTATCAGAAGTTTTTTAAAGGAACAATTTTGAAACATCCAACAATGTATAAGAATTAAATTATAAGTCATCATTATATGCCATTACAATTATAACAATACAATACAAAAACTCTTTATTGTACACCAAATTTATAGTAACAAATACAAAATATTTATAATAATTAAAGGTACAACTGGCGGCCTTATCACTAAATAGCGATCTCTTCCAGGTAACCATTTACTTATTGCAAGAAAGAGAGAATTATATAAAAGAGATCCAGGGTAGGGGTGTACATGAGAGTCATATTTTAAATATATCAGCAGCTAGAGTACTTAAGAATAGAAGAAAAGGAGAAAAAGAGGCGAATACATAAAGTAGGAAATAATATAATAGTATAAAAATAACACGGTAACTAAGAAGCAGATTATAATGTAGATAAAATTCTTTTACTTGATTTTTAAAAGAATCCAGTGACTGCACACGTCGGATAACAACCGGTAAGGCATTCCATAGGCATTCCATATAACCTTCATTTTCTATGGCAACTGTTCTGACCGAGTGGTGGGCATGCGCATGGGTCCCGGGTTCGATACCCGGTCAGACAGATGATCTAAATGAATTTAGATTTCTGTTTTAGGTCTTGTTATCGTTATCGTTAACGATAAACCGACTTACAAAGCTGAAATAAAGACAAATTTTCCTTATCTGAATAGTATGCATAGAGTCGAACAAAATAAAAAAAAATCTGAGTTTCTATATTTTTATTTACAAACGAAGATCGAAGGATATTCATTTAAATAGAAATATTTGGAATCCCTTCAGCGAGTGCAGGTATTTGCTGAATATATTTCTTTGTAACGAGTATTTTGAATACTTTTTCGAAGCGAACCATAACGGCGTGGGTCTAAGTTATTCTATTCTATTGGCAAACATTTATAAAAATGTATCTTTTTGCCCATTCTAGCCGCCTTCTGGGATGAAATTTATATAAGGATGGATCCTAATAACCATGTGGCTTTTTGTGTACCTCTCTGACATATGGATTATGAGATATTGAACTAGTATTCTTTTTTTTATATTATAGGAGTAGCAGACGAGCATACAGCCCACCTGATGGTAAGTGGCTACTGCCGCCCATGGACATCTGTAATCAACCCCAGATAGGATTAGATATTCCCACCTGAGGTCGGCCACAGCTGCGCCGCTACCCCTGAGGACTAAGCTGGAACGCCTCGGAAAAGTCTGTCTCCCTTACCACACCCTTCAAACCGGAACACAGCAGCGCCTAACACTGCTGTTATTCGGTAGAAATAGGTGTGGCTGTGGTAGGTACCGCCGGAGTCGAACCACAAAGGGTTCTACAACTTTCAAATCCCTTAATTCAAGTTGGTAGAATTCTTTATTGGTGGTAGATTAAGTGGGTAATGTTTGTATTATTTCTTATCCTAAGTCACGGGCTAGAGCTAGCTAACTAAACCTGCGTGCAACAAATTGAGAGCGGACTAGCAGTTTGGCGCGAACTATAATACATAAACATATATTATTGTTTATCCTATACATGAAAATAAATCAGTTAATATTTAAATCTAAAATCATTAATTGATTTTAATCTAGCCTAAATATATAGTAATGCTAACATAAAAAGTATCGCGCTTATAGACAAATTGCTGACACCAGCATCTGATTGAATCTGGGAGGGAGACTTCCTTCGTCACTCAGCGCCAAATTACATCAAAGCGTGTGCTGAGTTATTGCATTAGTCGCTATCAAAATTCCCGGGCCAAAGTGCAAGAAATGTGCTTTACGAAGCCAGTATTTATTATACTAGGTAATTTAGCTAAGCGGGCCACTTTAAGCACTTTGTTATTGGATGAAATACTTTCAGAGCTCTCGTTGTTAGTACCTAATGTAATTATTACTTCATGTTAACTACTGCCCCACAGCTCAGACCGAGGATTATCTTAGAATAAGAAGTTCGAATTGATTCTATGTATATTATACTCCTGAACTCAATATTATAATATCTACGTATATTTTTTAAGGAAAAGTCATAGTTTATTTATATTGACTACTTATCTGAATCTAGTGATTTACCTTTATCATTCCTAATTTTATGAGTATTTAGCATAATTATTTAGTATTAAATAAAAAATTGTTGTACAGCTCGATTACCGTCGATTTTCGTAAATTTCCCTACAAACAGGGTAAATTGTCAATGTGGTTCATTCACACACGGCTCGGGCGCGCATTACACCCCATTCCGGGATTGTTGCGCCAAAATCCCGAACATACTGTTGGCTTTGCATAAATTAAACACCGTATTATATTTGCGGCTTCCCAACAGACAGTCAGTGCTATATGCTTCGTAATTTACTGCCGAAAACCGGATATTTGTTCATTTTAGTTGTATTAACTGTGTTCAGTTAACTATTTATTAAAATTAAGTAGCAATTAAGCGTAAATTTACTACAGTGCCGCCTATGAACATTTATAATCTACCTGAAATATGATTATAGTTTTGGCAAGATGTTTAGAAAACTTCGTTAGCGTGATTCAGCAGCGTCATTTCTTGACGAGTAGCGGGAAGGCGCTATATATTGTAGTTTTACCTTAATATAGCTTCTGATGCGTTGCTAACTTAGTAACCTTGTTAAGTTTAGTTTTATTCGCTGTTTCTTCTCCACAACGAAACACCTTTTGAACTAGGGGTGACCGACGTGGAAACGGATTTTGTGAGGGAACTACTTTGAATATAATGGTTTTATTTTTATTTTGGTGGCAGGGTAGAAGTACGTACGGGTTCTGTCAACTAAATTATGTCCATATCCTCGTTAACTACTTTATGTATTATTCTTGGAATACAAGTATAAATAATTGTATCTACTCTCAGATACCGTGATTACAGAACAATTACACGAATTAGTTGCGAAAGCAATAAAATGGCGGCTCTCTACCCTATTGTCCATTAACCTAGATCCAGCGCGTCCATCAATCTAGTCTTATCATCCAGATCTTTGTTTATCGAGCTGTTGCTACTACAGTAAACAATCTACTTGTTTGTATTAAGATTAAGATGTTATCTTTTATTGATTACCTCTTGGTACGATTTAACTAGAACTAGCATACGAACACATACTATTACATACAGTGGAATATCTATTCATTTTTAACACGCTTTTATTAGCTTCAGACGTATGTATGTTGGTATGTTGGTATGTTAGTATGTAACGGAATCTTTGAACATGATTTTAACCCCCTTCAAAACGTCGGATTAACTCGAAATTTGGCATACTTATTAAGGACCGATGACAATTCAATATTTTAAACATTAATAGTTTTGTACCATTGTCCTTATCAACATCCTCTGGATTAACGATTTTCGAGGCGAGATTTTTCAAACACCTTCAGCAAAGTTCATCGCAACTTTAGATTGCAAATAATTATTGCTATTTAGTTTCAATAGGCGTAACTTTTATATCGTGATTTTTAGTTTAGAAAATAATAATGTTATTTTCCTATAACTCAAATGTTCTGAAACATATCTATAATGCGCTCTTGTAGAATGATTTTTAGGATTCCGTACTCAAAGGTTAAAACGAAACCCTCTGCGGTCTGTTCGTCTGTCGTTGGGCTTTATCTCTTAAATCGTAATAGATAGACACTTGATTTTTTTACAAACGATGAATAATGGTGGTCGCTATAACGAGAAATACTAAAAAATAATAAATAATTATAGTTCAAAAAACTAAAAAACATACTTTTATGATAAAATCAACTAAAAAGTAGAAAATAATTTTCAATCTAAGTATCAATTAAGGAACAGTAAATAGTATAATTGTGGAAAAAGTGTGGGGTGCTCCATTTATCAGGTTCGAAAAGCACCCCACACTTTTTCCACAATTATACTATTTCCTGTTCCTTAATTGATTCTTAGATTGAAAATTATTTTCTACTTTTTAGTTGATATTATCATAAAAGCGTGTTTTTTAGTTTTTTGAACTATAATTATTAAAATGATGTAGCGAAGGAGCATACAATCCATCTGTAATATAACATAACTATAAACTGCTGCTCATGGAACTGTATGGTCAATCCAACATAGGATCAGTCTGACCACAGGTGTATTGCTACCCCTGAGAAGTAAGTTGAAACGCCTCTTGTAACACCTTGTCTGTCGCTTACTACACGTTTCAGAATTATGAATTACTCTTTGGACTGGTATAATTACGCAGAAATAGTTGGGGCGGCCTCTAGTCTCGAACTACAAAAGGATCTACAATTTTTATTATCGCAGGCTCAATGTCTTCTCGCGCATTCCACAATTGTTTCATAATTTCATCCTTACGTTGTCCGCGTTCCATAAAAGCCGTGGAAGTAATACATCATGACCAACGCAATATTTAGAGCTGGCACGTCATTTATCGGCCGCTCGCTCGTTTGATTTACGTCCGTCATCCTTCAAGCTGAGCTCTGGCGACCAGCCAACAGGTGGCTCTCGTGTCGCACACATGCGAATTGGTACACACATGTGAATAGGTATGTCACTTTCAAATAAAAAAACGCATTGTGCGTTATTTGCATATTTTGCATTTTTGACATAACATTTTTTTAAGATCTAGTTTTAACTATCTTCCATTTTAAGAAGAAAGGTCTTATTCGCTCTTCTTTTGTGCGGCGTTTAAGTTTTAGTATCAATTTATGACGTAACGCGTTATTGCCAAGGCATTTCGGGTGTCGTAGTGAATCAATTCCCTGCTCTAAACAGTGTCATGTAAACTTTTTCCCCGATGTACAAGTAACTGAAGATGACGTATTATTATAAAAGACATCGAAATATATCCCTTTGTGTTATTGCCATTTGGGATTATCAAAACAGAATAACAATAATATGATCTTCCCTTCTATACAAATATGATGAGAAACATCTTAAAAATTCAAGATAAATATATTTACTTATTCCATACTGATATTATGCGCACATTCTATCAATTTAGGTTTTTTCATCCTGTTAGAAAATATTTATTCGCGGGGAATGTAAACGTACGTCTTTGCAATGAGATCTGCTTTGTTTCTTCGGGTGGAATGTGAAAAATAGATATCTTAGGGTTTTTAAGTCCCATTGTAATTATAATACTTAGTTATCTATTTTTTGCGAGAGTCTATTATCATAAAAATCAGTTTAGTATCTGACATCCGCCTCGTGTTAAGAGGTTAAGAAAAGTAACATACAAATATCGTTTCGGTAATTAAATAATTATTGTACTATGTAAATCGGTACACGTTGAAGTGGGGATTTTCAAAAAAGGTGTAATGAAGCTCTCCTTCAAAGCCGGCGATGCATTGGCAACTCCCCTGATGTTGCAAATGTCTATAGGTGACGTTGACTACTTTCCATCAGTAGCACTACCATGAGTTTACAAAAGTATTACTCGCTAGCGACTGCGTAAAATAAATGTATGAAAAATTGTACAGCGCCTCTGGTGGTTACTCGTAGAACTAAAATCCGTAGTGGCGTAACTCGATACGTAAAATACCTATCGAAATCAAATCGCTAGCGAATGTCATTATGATCTATTGCCATACAAATTCGGTCCCATGAGTCATTAATTTGACAGACGTTGTCAAGAAATACCGTAACGATAGTAGTTATGTTATTCACTAGCAAAATGACAATAGTTTTCTATTTACAATTTCTATAGTGGCGTTTCTATGCCAACTCATGGTAATGCTACAGGTAGCACGTCTACTTTACCAGTGGGCTGAAGTATAAAAAAAGTAAATGTTTTCATTTATGATAAACAGACTTGCCAGGTTTTATTCAGATACTAGATTGTCAACTGATATGAAAAATCTGTCGTATAATAATCGAATTGTTACATCACTATACGAATAGTGATACTTTCCAGTACATAGTTACATGATTCTGAATTAGCACCCAAATACGTAACAGTTAACAGAGACCATCTGGCGAGGGCCATTAAATCGTACTACGTATCCTACGCACGGCTATTTGTAAACGGAGGTGATAATTGTGACGGCAGAGTTTACTGCGCTCCAACGGAATAGAATGTATATACGGATATCTGCATGAAATACATATTTAAAGGAAATTGCGCTCGTTTTTGAGTATTTTTGTTGATATAGAAATTCTTTTCATTTTGAGAGGAGACCTATGTTCAGTAAAGGACAGTTAAGGATCGACGTCGTTTAATTAATTTCATGAAATGTACTATATTACCAACGTTCAGTGGCACCTTTAGTCTAAATCGATTTTCTACATTTTCAATGTTGTAGTGGCCTATGTTTCAGGTTTCATGGGTACTATATGGGCACCCTTTTTGAATAATAAGAATATATGGTACTTCAAAATTCATTTAAAAATAAATGTTTTATGTATGTTTGTAGAGGAGTTTGTTTGTAGATTATTTAAATAATAAACAAAATATTTTAAACGGAATAATATAAAACGAATCTATGTTTTATATTATTTCCTTTAAAATATTTTGTCCGATCCTTGTTTGTTTATTAGTTAGTGCACATTAAACCATCAGAGTGAACACACGTCTCCTTTTATGTCACATCATCCGTACAAGTAAAATACAACCTTAGTGCACTGAACATATTTACTATTTGAGAATTTCCATGACAAATATACATCAAATTGAACTTTCTATGAAAAAGACTTATAATGTTTATGAGCAATATTGTATTTCTATATTTTACCAATATCTATTTCACAAAGACAATAATAGTATTATCCTATCTGGTAGCGAAGTCTACAATGCTATTACTATAAGTACTTTCGTAAACATAAACAAAGAACAAAACAAGGTTATTGGGATTGTCTATCGAATAATAGGAAGCATTTCGTTCAAATAACGAAACATTTTACCTGAAATTCGGCTCCATTTCGTTTGTTATTACTTAATACTGATATATGAATATGGAATCCTGTTGTAACCAATACATTTATTTCGTTAGCACAGTGACTAGGGGTAGCGATGTTGTCCCTGTAGTTCCGGGACCAGAATAGGGCTACGGCATCACCTGCCTATCGTAACAGGGGGCTAAAAGGGGGCTTCCGGGGTTGCGTGTGGTAAGAGTGGGAGCTCGAAGCTGCGTTTTTTTGGAGATCCCGGAGCCCTCTACGCAGCGTTGAGGACGGCCACCTTGGGTGCGGTAAGAATCCCACATAAATCTGTGTCGCTCCTACGGCACCGGGTACCTTTTGAACGTTTCCCTCTCGATAACAAAAAAAAAGGTACTTCGATTCGAATCGATCAAAAACAGTTATTTTTGCGAAGGTTTTCCATGCCTAAGGGACAAAGAAGTGTTATATTATATACTTATTATACTTGTCTTCGACAACCCATTACTGTCCCACTGCAGGGCACGGGTCTCCTCTCAAATTGAGAGGGGCTTATACTTAGGTCCACTGCGTTGTCCAAGTACGAATTACGTAATATACTTATCACAACCTGTATAATTAGCTTTATTAAATAGTTACTAACAAACGTTAGTTGGAGGACATTCAACAACATAAAATATTACGCTACTTTAACATGAGAAAACTAGTACTAGTTGAACACGTTCGGCGTTGTTCGCGACGCTCATTCCTCATGACGACGTTAACAGCCGCACGCCGATTAATCCTCATTCTTTGTGCATTCATTTCCTTCCTCGTTCATTCATTTCTCATTCTTTGTTGTAATTAACATCACTTTTCTCTTTTTTTTAATATATTGAGTATTTATTATGTGCAATTGTTTGTGGAATAGTATAGAGTAGTTTATTTAAATTCTATCAAGTTAAGACAAAAGTACTTCGCAACAATCTGCTACCAATTTCTGTGTTGATATATATTTTAAACCATTCAGTGTGCGACTTAGCCTTAGACTCAACATAACCTGATGTTGCTCTATTCTTGACCGAAACATGCATAAGCACATGATACTATTAAATACTGATACTATTAACTATCTCAATTTAATCGTAAAACGTAAGTGTTTCGTAATAGTCGCTTCATATATTGCTTCCTGATGTCACATGAACCACAGTTGGTTATAAATGGTATTAATTTCCGTTAATGCTGTGCCTGACACCTGTGGTTCAGCTTATTGCTTTGAGCCCAGTGACAAATAGAACATAAATGCGATAATCAGTAAATATGGTGAAAATTTAAGTAGTAATTTGTCTATTATCAAAACTTCGAAATAAAAACCGATTGAGGACAAGTAAAAACTTTCGAAACCTAACCTGAATAATAAAATATAATAAATATAAAATGGAAATGACACCTATTGACATATTTTTCTATGTTGACACCGGATGACATCTTGATTTTTGCAGTTTGCTTTGCCTTCTTAAGATTCGATCAGGTCACGTGTCTTGACGTGAGTTTTAACATTTTTTACTCATCACAAAAAGTGCACAACGTCGCTAAAGAAGTTTTCACTCCAATAAAAATATGATAAAAATATTTTCTTCAGGCATTTTTTCAATCGAACATATAAACATGACAGGACATTTCCATTGTCCGTGGTTGGCCGGTGGCCGTTGTCTGGTTTTCACAAAGCGAATTTTTTCCTTCTGTCTATTCAATGCCTACTACATAAGAGTGGAATGTCAGCTATATCCTAAAGCTTTTACAGACAAGACTGAAAAGTTATCTCATATGAAAGCATATTACTTCCTGCACCGCGTCTGAATATAAGGCTATATGTATTAATAAAATATTATTCATAAATATAATAATTGGTTCCCTAATCTATTTGAGTTGTTTATTAAAGACGGTTGTCTTGTCGCTTTAAGTAAGTTAAGCTTTAAGCTAATATCATTTTTAGGGCCTGCTTGGTATTCATTAGTTTATTTTTCACTTCTAAAAATTGGTAAGTTACCGCAAAGCCGCAAAGACCTTGGTATAGTATTTTACCGCATTCGTAAACCATTTGCGGATAAAGCTACACTTAAATATTATTTTAACGAAACAAAACGAAATTATTCCAATTGTCACTTTGTTAAAAGTAAATTGTCCCGCAATTGGCTAAGTAAGTGTCCCGTAATCCGGCGTAAGCTGTGTTAGCAGCGCTAATCTGGTCTGCGCAGCGCTCGCCGCCGGCTCAGCGCCTTTCTGAATCTGTTTGTATAGCCACTTCAATTTACAAAGAATGGCAGGTTTATTTAATTCTCGGCTTTTATTTACTTAGAATTTACTTAATTATCTCTGATGTTGCGAAAGTGTACGTGACATATCGCTCAAATATAAACCAAGTGACCCTAAAATTACTGATGGTTGCCTAAGTAGCTTAACACTAATGAATTATCATTAAAGCTATTAACATTTAGCTGTAATCAGATTATACTGCCCGCAATGGTAAACGTACGTATGTAATATTAATATCAAATAGTATTTAAATACCTGATTCTGTGCGGGACTCTGGGCGTTGAGAGTCTGATTATTAAGTTTATACTTATTTATCAGAAATCTTGGATCTTTTTGAGTTAGTTTAAGTTCTCGATCGTGACAAGTTACGTTGCGAAACTTCTGTTCTAATCGGCAAAATAGTATTGAAGTAATATAATTTGACAAATTGTTTTTTTTTTGCCTCATTATAGTGTAAATAAAGGTTTATCATTTTTAGGTTCTTAACACTGCTATTTTGATATTATTGTAAGTATACCTAGTCCTTTATTTAGACGAATTTTATCCGTAAGCAGAAATATTTATGCCATCAAAAACAATGCTTGTAAAAAGATCCAAGTCTCGCCATTCAGTTCTTCTACCGTAAAAAGTTTTGAGATCTATGTAAAACCAAGCCGGTAAATGTATGCAGTCCCTACTTAAGGGACCTTCTGTCTTAAGGTATTATCTCACTATCTAACCTAACAACATCTCATGGGACCATACCAATATTAAAAATCTTTTATGTTCTAAATAAATTAACGTGGCAATCGTACTGCAAGTCACATTGTGTTTTCATCTTATCATATCGCATCACACAGGTAACATTAGTACGATTGCCACGTCGATTTATTTAGAACATAAAAGATTTTTAATATTGGTATGGTCCCATGAGATGTTGTTAGGTTAGATAGTGAGATAATACCTTAAGACAGAAGGTCCCTTAAGTAGGGACTGCATACATTTACCGGCTTGGTTTTACATAGATCTCAAAACTTTTTACGGTAGAAGAACTGAATGGCGAGACTTGGATCTTTTTACAAGCATTGTTTTTGATGGCATCTCATTCCTTTTTGTAGATATTTCTACTCTTTTCCTTTCCGGTACCTTCTACTAGTTGAATCTCAACAACAGATTTTTTAAAGCCAATTAAATTTTTGTAGTTAGTCTTTGTAGTTATGTAAATAATCTTGCCATTCATCATCACTTTCATTCGAACATGACAATAAATTAAATCAAAAAAAGTTACTATTTTGACAACTGAAATTATTCCCATTGTCCTCAGGAAAAAACATCTCTACTGATTGTGATTTATTTATTTATTTATTTATAGTGATTTAACGTGTCTTCGTATTAAATAATCGACATCCCTTACTTTCTTCTGAATATCCGACAAAAATCATTGGTAATCTTTCACTGACTTCGTCGGACTCCGGTTTTTTATATAAACCACAGTATTTACTGCTCTTGCTCAAATTCGGTTCAATTTATAATATACTTCTGACTTCTGAAATGAAATTAAATGAAATGTTTATTTAATAATGATAACATTCGTTTTAAACTTCTCGCATTTACAATAATAGTTCTGTTAGCTGTTTCAACCACAACAATTTGTTTAGGGGTATATAGCATCGCCTTCTGATGTAGAATTCCATTTGTTGATAAGAAAATATTGAAAGCTCTATTACAAAATTTCGTTCATCCATCTGATCTCATACCTACATTTGTTCGACTTGCTAGTTCCCATTTCAACACTTTATATTTTTGAAATTTCGTAAATACTCACTCTTATATTTGAGAAAATAAACATGTGTCATTCGTGAATAATAGTCGATAAATAATAACATGTACCTTGAACCGTTGAGTGAAGTAGCTTCCATGGGACCACATGAATCTGTATGTACGATCTCCAGTATATCGTTCGTTCGCGTTCAGAGGTTTGGAAATGGTTTCTTACTAGTCGTCATATCCGTCGTAATGTTCACATCATCAAGCCCGGTCATAATATTCTTATATTCCGGATTAATATGGGCTAGTCTTCTATGCCAATATTTATTTGACATTGTCAAATATCATATCGGTGATTTGACAAATTGTTTAAATTTATATATACCATGTACGTTGTGGCCAGTTGCGATGATGTTATCCATAGAGTTACTAATAGTGCAACCGTTTTTCAAGAAATTAACAGTAAATCCTTTTTCAATAAGTTTACTCACCGCTAACAAATTCATACTAAAATTATTAGTCTGCATTTGTCTTTTGCATTCAACTGTAGTTATTTTTAGAATTATTATTTGCAGAGTATATTAATAATACATATTTTCAGCTAGACTATATTTTTATTCACTTCTATTTAAAACTTAACTCACCGTACAATATAATTTTATATATAGCTATTATAGATTACAAATAATTTATATTAAAAAGGTTTCTTATAATAGTTTCCACGTTTTTTCCGGGTAGGTATTACCACAAAATAAAAACTAACAGAAGTCAATCTTCATACAAAGTGGGCTGGAGTAACGCACACATAGACACCACTTACCGACTAGTTATCTCGGGGGGACTCGACTCGACTCGTCAGTTCATTTTTACACGCATTTGTAACTGTTTTGTGCAAGCAATGGAGCAAAAAAATACCCTAATTGTGCAATGGACGGTTGTTTAAATTCAACATTAAACTGTGGATTTTCGTTTTTTTTATAGCTATCAATTATCAAGCCACTAGGAGCTGATATTTTTGGTGATCATGGCAAGAATATGTTATAAAGTGGCTATCTAAGCTCGATTTATATAACAGTTTCCTATTTCGAATCACTTGAAATGAATATAACTAAATTTTTGTAATATTGCGTTGAAATGTTAGGTACCTAATATTACGTAAGTTGAAAACATGATTTTTTGTTCGTATATATATTGGTTTGTCTTTAATGCCATTTGGTAGGTTTAGGTCTAAAACGGATAGGGCAAAAGGAATTGTGTAATTAGGGTAATCCTTTTAGAAGTTATTAGGGATTTTCCATTGTGAACATTGTAAATTTTTATATGTAAGCTTATTTTCATAGACATTTATTTATGCGCAATAAGGCCGAAATTTGCCTAAACACTTGTTTCCTTGGAAACAAACTTATTATTATTTTATAATACGGTGACAGTTGCTTTACCTCACGACAGTTATTGTATTTTGTGTATGTTGCCGTTAGATTGTAGAATACGTTAGCATACACATTAACTAGGCAGTCTTAAGATTAGCTAGAAAATATGCAGATTAACTATGTAGTTAAAATTTGAAACATCTTTTCAGACTTGTTCTTAGGACTAAAACACATGCCTTTTTACGACACGACGACGTAGTGTGATACATAGCGACATCGTGCCGCAAAGCGATATTGTTTCGTGAAAATATACAAAGTTTGTCGTAAATTCATGACACGACGACGCATCATAGCATGCATGGGTCGACGTCAAGGGGTAAAAATTGATACAATCTTCGTTTTGTACTTTAGGTAATGGACAAGCTAATCTGCGTTTTAACTGATTTAGGCACATTAGCCGTAACATCTAGTTTTCTTCTTATGACATTTGTCAGAAATTCGGAATGTTTTTGATATTATATAACTTTTTAGGGTTCCATACCCAAAGAGTAAAAACGGAACCCTATTTCTAAGCTGTCCGTTTGTCTGTCTGACATAGAGCTCTATTTCTGGATCCTTAATAGATAGAAACTTAAATTTTTTTACGGCATATTTATAATGGTGGCCGCTTTAACAACAAGTAATAAAAGTAAAAAGAAAAACTTTCAAATAAAGGAGAGTTGCCATACAAAGACCTTCTTTTTCTTTATGAAGAGGAGGAAACCTTCAAAAGGTACTCAACGACGTGGGAGTGACGCCGGGTTATGTGGGACTTTAGCCGCACTAAAATCCTTCGGTGGCCGTCCTCAACGTTTGTCGGAGAACTCCGGGATCTCCGACTGAACGCAACCGAAGTCCTCTAAGCGCGATGCCTCGATCGAGCTCTGCGTTGGGAGAACAGTTTTCGCTCCTCCTAAACTATCCGGTGTTTTTTTTTTTTTTTATAATGTAAGAGTAGCAGACGAGCATGCAGTCCACCTGATGGTAAGTGGCTACTGCCGCCCATGGACATCTGTAATCAACCCCAGATAAGATAAAATATTCCTACCTGAGGTCGGCCACGGATGCGCCGCTACCCCTGAGGACTAAGCTGAAACGCCTCGGAAAAGTCTGTCTCCCTTACCACACCCTTCAACCGGAACACAGCAACTCCTAACACTGCTGTTATTAGGTAGAAATAGGTGTGGCGTTGGTGCCACCGGAGTCGAACCACAAAGGGTTCTATCACCTTCAAACACTTTGTTCACGACGGTATGCGACTACACATACCGCCGTCCTTCCCGCGGACACTTATTGGACGGTTCGAGCTCCCTCTTGCCACTCCCAACTCCGGAAGCCCCCTTTTAGTCGCTTTTTACGACAGGCACGGGATATCGAAGCCCTTTTTTAGTCCAGGAACTACAGGGACAAATATATAAGGACCTGCTATTTTTTGGCGTTTTTCATTTTATCTATTGAACCGTAATAGATGTTACAGTTGAAATGTTCACAATGCATTATATGGCTGCTATAATATCAATTAGTAAAAATAAAAATAAAATAAACAAATGTTTTTGTGGTACGGAACCCTCAGTGTACGAGTTCGATTCGCACTTCACCCATTATTTGAATTGAATTTAAATTGAAGTTGGAATTGAAAACGTCTTTTGTCTCGAGAATAAAAACAATTGACGTCGCCTATAATAGTAGGGGAGCCCAAGACGGGATTTCGAGAGTGACTCGAACGCGGCAGATTAAGATATGGGAGATACCTTACATCCTATAGAGTATCTTAAACTATCCATTTGGGGGGTTCAACCAGGGAAGTCCATCAGACTATTAATAAAAAAATGTATTATCTATAGTAGCTTAATTACATTCTGAAAACAATAAATTTATAATCTGATGATTTGAGGGCGGCGTTAGGGAGTAATAAGGTTGCAAAAAAATCTATACCTGGACATACTCGAGTGCGGTAATTTTTTTAATATAAAGGAAATAATGCTAGAAAATATGCACTATCTGATAGCGCCATTTATTAGCTTGGATCCCTGGAAAGTAATGGTGTATAACAAACTAAAGGAAAAGGCAAATTTTATGGAAAATACATTATTCTTCATACATTCTCATTCTATTTTTTTTTCAAATCGTCAGTATAGAAAACCCCTCCACTAAATCGTCAGATGAAGGGTTATGATAAGTAAAACATCAGTTGGAATTTCCTGTATAATAATCTTATCCTGTATAATAATCTTCGAAGAGTCACTGACAGTCTTTCGAATCGAATCGTCAGTTTTTCGAATGGGCGACTCATCTGAGGTAGCTTCATATCCCCTTTGAAAATCTAATGCGCTGGTTACTTTTTTTTCCATTTTTACCTCTCGTATGACTATCCCAAACCAGCAGATAAACATATTTCCGGCATCAGAGATATATACTCTATCACTAACCTGCCGCGCCTTGAGTATGTCTGACTCTGCTTTTAACATCTTTCGAATCATCTAGACACTATTCCCACGGTGAATCGAAAAATATCACACAACCTTTTCTTCACTCTAACGTGTAATCTACACAATCGTATAGGACCTATCGGCGCTCGAGTTTCTACCCATTTAACATCATCGGCTCCCCTACTACTCTTACATTTCGCGGACAGAAACACAGATTCATTAACGGCAAATGTAACTTTGTCATCCTATATAACTTATATAGGATACAAAGTTATTTAATGTAGTTGGTGTATCTAGATAACTGGACAGAAATTGCAAAATATTTTAGTTTTCCCATGAGTTATATACTAAACACTAATTGTATTCTCAATTTCAACCTTCTATGTCTGCTAGAAGTGCCTTAAAGTTTTGATGATCGGTCAGTCAGTCAGTGAGTGAGTGACAAAATTACGAACTTTGACTACTTGTAATTCTTAAACTACTGGTTCAA
The DNA here is from genome assembly GCF_041222505.1 of Epargyreus clarus. NCBI lineage: Eukaryota > Metazoa > Arthropoda > Insecta > Lepidoptera > Hesperiidae > Epargyreus > Epargyreus clarus. The sequence continues at coordinate 15,641,154 of NW_027332212.1, forward strand.
ATTTAATGAAATTTGAAATATACCGTGTCTACACAATGCTTGCTTGGCTCCTGAAAATTCAAGCTTCTAGCTTCATATGCAACGAAGTTACAGGGGGTCGAAAATGGGCCGAATTGCTTCGAGAAAAGTATGCTACGGCCGTGCCGCTTTTTTTGGCTTTGGCTCGACTTGGCGGAGGCACTGCCGTGCCTCCAGATATAGCCAGTTAGATAAATTACCATGATTCTATCACAAGTGACTGCAGATGTAATTCGTGGCGAATGTGTGCGTGGCGAGTCGTGGGCCGTGATTATGTTAATTCGCTCGGAGGCAGCTGTTTGCACGAGGGGCCACCGAGCTGTTGTTTGCAACAACAACCACACTATGCAAATAAAGGAATTTGTGGAAGCCACGAAACGTTAATACCTACGCAATTAATTAAGGTTTCTCGCACGTGTTTTTTTCCGTTTAGACGTCCAATATAATTAATGATGGCCAAATTAATTTAACGTGTTTGTTCCATTTTCATCAACATCAAATTGCAATTATCTCACTACTCATTTTACATTAAGAATGTGAAAGATGGTCTACTGCGTTGACCAAGTCCAGATTGGTATACTTCAATACCTTTCCGAATATTATGGAAAAACGTCAGGCGAGTAAATTGCCGGGATGTGTTCTGTCGCCTTTAAAAAATGATTATTACTTTCTAATAAATGTTGCTTGGAAAGTTTAGAATTTTTGTATGGATGCCGCGGTGGCGTAAGTTTATGGCGTTGTATGTTAAAACTAAATCAAATTTCATAAAAATGAAATTTGATCGCTCATGTTATTGTACGGAAGGAATTTTATGGAAATTAATCCTCAACTCTTAAATTTTCTTCTCATAGTTTTAGTGTAGAGTATAGTATAATAAATATTATTATCTTTTAATGTGATTAATTCCTATTTGGTTTAGATAAACGTTATTACCCCATAAAAATTACGAAGCTTCATACTGGTGACCTAATTACTGGAACATTCTTGAGAAAGTAATAAAACACTATGTGGCATTTCGTTTGTCATCTTCAATTAATGGTTACACGTCTTGTTCCCTTTCAGTAATCATTTTCCATTAACATTGTCTAGTGAACTTCAGACTTTATCATCAGTTCGTTACCGTGTATACCCCGAGGCGCCCTTCTGACAATAAGAAGTTTATTAGACCGTGAGGTATACACAATTTTAACAATGACATCACCTGTTAATAAGTAGTGCAAATTTATTTTAATTTCTCACAAAATGTAGGTATATTCTTATTTTCAAAGTTCACGGAAACTTAAAGTCCCACAAGTTTAATTTGTGCTTCATTGCGATAGTTTTTCTCTCATAACTACTAGTGTGGAAGGAGAAATTCATGTCAGTAAGCGATCAATGTTGTGCGTTGGACAAATATTTGATTCTGTGAACCAGAGGCACACGGATCAAACGTGTGCCTCTGGTTCAATGGTACGCATGGTTACCTGTAACTAACTTTATAGGACAGAGGTTTTTACTGGAGTCAATCATAGATACGTTACCGTTGAGGACAAAGATGATTGCCGTATATGTAAGGCAGCATCCCCTATGACTCACCCTTCCCCCGAAACACCAGAACTGCATCACAATTAGATATGGTGAAAATATCTTCCCCGACAAACCGTAATGGTAGTACCACCTTTTAAATTAAATGTATTCTGAAAATGTCATAAAAAGGGCGCATTAACTTCATGAACCGCAAGAACTTTTATCGTATTGTTGTTTTATGAGGACAAAGGCATAATTCGAAAAGCCATCGTTTAGCCGCTGGTCTCCAAAGAATTAATCTTTGTCATTTACATGCCGCGTCGTTTCCGCGACAAGGACAAATTGAGACGTATTCAAATATTCTGTCATTCCTTATTGGATAACATTTTTTGAGTTTAGCGTACAGGTTGAAGGTGGTAGAACCCTCTGTGGTTCGACTCCGGCGGCACCACCGCCACACATATTTCTGCCTAATAACAGCTGTGTCAAACACTGCTGTGTTCTGGTTTGAAGGCTGTGGTAAGGGAGACATACTTATCAGAGGCATTCCAGCTTAGCCGGCCTCATATACGTTTTTTCTTTAGCACATCCTTCTACCAAAGAGATGTACCACCTTCAAGCAAAGTATTGTATTTCATAATACATATTTTAAAAGAAAATATATTCTACAATACTCTGTTATTTGTGGTTCTTATTACTCGTGGATTTTCAGAATTTAATATAAAGTTTCTAGGATGAAGGGTTTTCTAAGGTATCCCATTTCATAAGTTCCTGTTCAGATATTGTCCGCAAAGAAAAGTTCTTGAATTTTATTGCATGCAACACTACAGAAGTGAATTGCATATTAAACATTATTATTTGCTATGGCAATTAACTAAATTTGTCAGCACCGCCATAATTATTGACTATAATAAGATTTATAAAAGAATAAAAAAAGGTGGTTGAAAAAGAAACATTGTATAATTTCACAGCTAAGGCTACATTATAAGTTAATAGGTTTTTATGTCAGTGCCACAAACACAGAAATTAAGTTTCTAACCTAAGTATAATAAATATTTTTTATAATTGTATGTTTCAGTCATATAGAGTAAATGAGGGCACGTAGCACTATGTGCTACGAGTGTCTACTTTGCCTATATTGCCATCGTCTACGAAGTGCTACGGCGCTACGCCATAAAAAGTGCATTATCGACTGCAGGTAGCTTATAGATAATTAGATCATTTAATAAAAGCATTATAATTATTATATCTAAATTTATTTGCATCTAGTATTATATGAAGTTCTTTTAAATGTTAAGGTAAAGCTGTTAATTAAAAAGATAATGAAAGGCTCTAAAAGCATTTAAATGTTCTACCGTCGAGTTTAGGTGGAATTTCAGTCCATGAAGATTTTGTTACACATTCGCCTCATTATTTATCTTCATTCCATAATTCATAAGCCAAAGCTGACAAGAAAACTTTGTTCAATAAGTGATAAAGTTTTTATCGATAGAGATGTAGAGATATCGAAAAACCGTTGATTGCGACGTCGTGGCGCCCATAACGTGCAGATTGGGGTGATTGACGAGTGGCCACCTGTTGGCCGGCCATTACGAGTGACGAGGGTCACTGCCCCGACGGCCTCGCGACTACAAAAACTGTCATAATTAGGCTCTATTGTATTATTAAGTACATGTTAATGGCCTATTCGGAAATAAATGTATAAAAGCGTAGAAGCCCATTTATTACACTTGTTTGGTGGGTTTTGTAAATGAATAATGAGTTAGTCACACTTTTTTCGATAAAGGTTGTTAAAATCTTGTTAACGATCACGTTATTACGAAAAACGTTTCATATGAGGTATTTCTTTTTATTATTTTTTTCAGATTACATCTTTCTATTAAGATGGTTAGTATCAGAATAAGTTACTAATTCTTTTTTATTGTTAGTTTTTTTAGTAGGATAGGCTGCTTGTTTCTTAACTTCATCCTTCCATCGTGCTAATGATCTTCCTTTATTTATTTACCTTGTAGGATTCTCTACAGTTGACCAAATCTTAAATTATCATGTATGTTACAGTTAATGTTATGTGAGCCAAGCCGAGGTCCAAATTCTAAACACCACACGCGCCACATGACCTTGCGGCGCACGGGTACTTAAGATAAATGAAAAAAGCCTTTTAAAGTATTATTATTCCGGCTGTCTTGTTCTCGCACCGTTGTCGGCTCTCGGCTATGTTTGATTAAAACACTCGTTGAGCAGTTAGCTCGAAGGCAATTAATTCCCAAAGTCATTTTCACCGCCGGCAAATAGAAAAAACGGTAAAGAGAATAAATGTTGTTGAGAGATTTTCTTTAAGTCCTCGTGTTTAAGTGTGTACTTGTTGGTAAGCTTTTTCTGTTATTCTAGCGCTAGAGAAATTAATATAAAAATATTTTATAATAAATGGAACGCGGATTAGTTTAAAACTGTTTAAATGTAACAAAAGTTGGGCATCGAAAGCTGCCGAATACGTAAGCCAGTTAGCGTTCCATCCACCGAAATAGAGAACTTTTTTCCGCCTAAATAGGTTTTCACCCTTTTTTATTAGTCGTACTTCTTAGTTCGAACTACCCTCGTTCTATCTTTCAAAACCTTATACTGTAATATTTAACTCTGAAATTGCGTGCATTCCCTGATTTTGGTGGACACAGCCAGGTACTTGAGATCTATGCTAAGATTTTCGTTACACAAGTTAGCCTTTCGTAGACTTTTATTATTTATTCATTTAGTTTCTTACTATTTAGTAAATCCACAGCTTTCTTCATTTATGGTATGCTTAATACTTAATATTACAGTAATAGCCAAAAATTGATGAACATTTTACGTTATAGATACTAAATATGTGTGCGTGCATGTGAGTGTGTTTGTATGTGTATGATAGTTAAATATGAATTATTTTATCAATTTTCTTTAGTAAGATATACACGTCGTTTATTGAGGTTATGCCAGTATTATTATAGTGAGACGCTCGTATAATCTCATAGATTAACCAGACCCATTTCTAATTTGGGTTAGACAGATGGTGATTTCGAAAATGAAATATTTTGACCCATTAGTATAACAGTCACGTTCAAGGCTCTATTCGTATTTCCAACTAGCAACAGGAAATTAACGATTTGAATGGCTAATGTTTCTATTTAATACCCAAATTAATAAAAATCTGGAGAAAACTTTGCAAGTAATGGTACAGTTAGTTGACAGCTGGGAACATTTAATTAATAAGACTTCTGTATTAAAGCCTTCAGAGAGAGGGAAGCTGCAAGATATAGGTCTCATTTAATGGGCATTTTATGTTACAAAGCGGACATTGCAAGAATTTCATACAAGATTTTAAAGGAGTTCTCAGTGGTTCAATTCATCCGGAACTAACGCCACTCCTGTTTCTGTCTAATAACAGCAGGGTTAAGCGCTGTTGTGTTGTGGCTTGGAGTGTGCGGTAAGGGAGACATACTCTTTTGAAGGGTTCTAGCTTAGACGTCAAGGGTAGTGCCGCGTCGGTGGTCCGCGAAAACTTTAGTTCCGCTTCACTCTGTCACATTCTCGCAATCTTAGATTCACAGTGAAGTGGATGGCACTTTTCCTCCCCATGTGGGGCCTATTGCTATTGGTATGAGTTTAATATATTTTGCCCCTGTCTACAGTTGATTTTACATTGCATGAATATTATTCACCTGTAAACAAAAGAAATATAGATGTGACAATAAAATGTCCCTGATAAAACGCAGATATAACGAAAGAACTATCCTTGGTGAAGCTTTCTAGGGAGCTGTCTCATTACGTGTTCATATCGGATAGAACGTGATCCAGACTTCCCGGGCGTGCTCTGCCGTTATATGACACTAAGAATATTGAAAGTATAGGGATCTCTGGAATGTAAAGCAATATCATATTCTGTCGCCTACTGGTACACGGAAAGTGTGATTGTACATTTTAACGCGACTTTACTTATTTCCGCTTTTATTTACATTACTCGTATATCATTAGAATTATACATTTTTTAGGATTTGAGTACGGCCAAAGAGTAAAAGAGGAACCCTATTATTTAGACTCCGCTGTCTGTTTGTCTATCACAGGGCTCTATCTTTTTAATTCAAATAGGTAGACAGGTCAAATTTTATAAAAAAAATAAACAAAATCATTGAATTTATTTCATACGGAACCCTCCAATTGCTAGTTCGATTCGCACTTGCTTTATTTTATTCTAAGACTAGTACGACAGGAATATACGAGTACGTATAATCCAACCTCAACTGTGCAAGTTTTATTTCACCTGTGTTTTCTAAACGTATCTACTGAAATGTTAGCGTGGTGTAAGCACCTTTTTCCAACACACGAAGTGACTTCATATTCCTAATGTATAGATCTTATTTGAATGTCAACCTTACCAAGGTGGTAGAATCCTTTGTGGTTCGACTCCACCCGTACCACCGGCACAAGTATTTCTGCCTAATAACAGCAGTGTTAGCGCTGCTGTGTTCTGGTTTGAATGGTGTGGTAAGGGAGACTGACTTTCCCGAGGTTTTCTAGCTTAGTAGTCAAGAGTAGCCGCGCATCTGTGGCCGACCTCAGGTAGGAATATCTAATCCTATCCGGGGTTGATTACAGATTCAGATTACAGATTCCATGGCCGCAGTAGCCACTTACCATATGGTGGTCTGTCTACTCATCTGCTACTCCTAAATAATATAAACCATACATTACAAATATTACATTAGTGCCTTCATGTACCATAACCGAAAGTTTGTTCTAGTTTTCCAAAAGCCAAGTGAATAGTTCGTAGAGTTAATTCTTCCAAAAGCCTTCAGATGTTCTTTGCCTTGTCTAATTTTCCGCATTTCTATTTCTGTCCTCATTTCGTTAAGTGGAGGCACACCTGCTCCTTTAGGCGTGGGGTACTAATTGCTAACTATTTTAGTTTCCTTAGTTAACATCTTATTTTGTCCTACAAATAGGTAAATGAATACTTCATAAATAATCCCATGCATAAATATAGATACTATGTATGTATTCTGATTGCATAGTGGTTGGAACTCGGCTTCGTAATCGGGACGTCCGAGGTTCAAAACCCAGAAATGCAATTCAAAAAATTAATTATTTATCACTTGTTATAGCGGTGAAGGAAACATCACTAGGAACATATACGCCTGGGAGCTTTTTTAGCAAACTAATACTTAAAGGCATATGAAGTCCACCAATTTGCACTTGACCAACTAGATGGACTATGGTGTGATCTCTCTCACTCAGCGGGCCAGTCATGATTTGATGACGACAACAACTTTTGGATGTTAATCACTATTGTTTATCTGGTTAAAATATATTAAATCGCTATTTAAATGACGTCACACCACATTACACGGTCCCCGGTAACGCTGTGTGACGTCACTCCTCATTACGGTGCATCGGGGTTGCTCTCACTGTTTGTTGTTTCACGGGTCATTGCGCTTATGATGTTTTTGAAAGGGGAATTTTATTAAAGCTGAAACGCTGATTCTGCAAAATACTGATAATGCTATGTTGCCTTCAGGATAATAAACAACCAACCATTTAAATGAATACCAATGTAATGATTTAAAGAGACAATTAGTTTAGGTAGAATCTGTGTTTTGGAGTGGTTACAAATATTCATGAGCGGTACTGACCACTTATCCTCAGGTGGACAGTATACCCGTTTGTTTGTTTTTACATTCAAAAAAAAATATTTTTAAAAATCTGCCTCACTGGATGGTGGATACTTATTTACGAGTTCTCGCGAAGAAAAAAAGTATTTGTAGTAAGTTACATGTTGCAATAAACATCCCATAAAGATATGCTGTTTTACAAAATATTAAATTCGGTACAATACCAAAGGCCAATCATGTTATTAATATATGGAAGGCGAAATGTTCCTTATATTCCATTAGCAGATGAAAAAAAAAATAAACCATATAAATAATTCTTTCCTTACTTCGTACTAATAATACTCGTATTAATGTAATAATCTGGTTATTTGTTCGCTACGCATTTATTACTTAACATTGCGATTAATGTCTCAATTTGGGAAAACATTTTTTATGGAAATAAATGCATTTGTACTATACTAAAGTACATATACTCCGAGAACGTAATAAACAACCGAGGATATCTTAATTATCTAGTAAAAATCAAAAGAAAGAAAGTGACGAAAGGAAATCCTATTTCTGCCTCATAACAGCAGTGTTAGGCGCTGCTGTGTTCTGGTTTGAGGGGTGTAGTATGGGAGACGTACTTTTCCGAGGCGTTCCAGCTTAGTTCTCAGGGGTAGCGGCGCATCTGTAGCCGACCTCAGGTTGGAATATCTAATCCTATCTGGGGTTGATTACAGATGTCCTTGGGCGACAGTAGCCCCTTCTGCTAGTTTTTCTGCTACTATATTATAAAAAGCTCCTAATTGTTATATAATGATACAATATAAATGCAATATAATATTTCTCCAACACAACAACTACACAGTTGAGTACTGTAATATTTCTGCAACACTAAACATCCACGAGTACTCAATACCGCGGGCAATTGACATTGTTTCATCATATTGCACGGAAAAAAGCGAACGAGTTGCATTTTCTAGTTTGTTGACTTTATGAGCTCGACGGAAAAACTGTGTTATGACTGGAATAAAATTGTAAGTAATGGCTAGCGACCGCTCCTTTATAATAATGAAGTGGAGAAGAGTCACTTTTCAGAGGACAGGGTACTTCCTTTACCGGTTAAGATAGAACATCTTACTTACTACGAGTACTTAACACTCAACCATGATACCGATGAACCGTGCTAGTTAATTATATTTGTCGTTGTCACTTTCCATAGAAGTAAACTAGCATGCATTCCACCTCATGTTAAATTACCACTACTGCCAGACATTAATAAAATAGAATAGAGCAAAAATTACAGTATAAAGGCAGCTGGCATTGCTACCTCTTCTGAGTTCAGATTAAGTAGTTTTTTTTATAGGTTTTCCTTATGATTAGGCAGACGTGCTACCTGATACGCCGCCTATGGACATTTACAGCACCAGAGGAGTTCGCCAATGCATCGCCGGCTTTGTATGAGAGCTCTTTTGGCACATTTTTTGAAGAGCCTCATGTCAAGTTATTTCATATAGGTAATTGAGAAAGTATAGTCCGCGTAAAACTGCTAGTCTGCTGAATATAGTAATGAATCGCGACGCCATAGCAAATTGTATGACTACACGTGCTCGCAACAACTTCAAAGTGGACTAGCAGTTTAGCGCGGACTATACTTTCTAAGTCAAAACCTTACAATATCATTGAAATAAAAAAGCAGTAGGTAAGTACTGTTGTCAAAAATATTCTACCACTTTAATGTTTATCCGTTCGTGTTCCATCTGTACCTATGAAATTAAATTCATCACGTAGGTACATTATCTTCATTTAACTAAACTAGTTATAAATACTGTAACAACACTCACCCGGCACCTCCAGCCGTCAATCTTGTCCTAAAACAACAAAGGTAGTAATTAATATGGGTTAATCTCAACACGACGCCGAGCTCGTCACATGTTAACTCTGAATAACCAATTACGAAGGTATTTCTGTCAGGATTATATTATGCATATTATAAATACTTTTAATATGCTGAGTACGAGCACATCATATTCTAAATACTTATAATATACTAAGTACATCACTACTCATAACATGCGTATTGCATATTGACGGTGGAGGAATAAAAGCAGTGTCAAGCACTGCTGTACTTACATACATACATACATTACATACAAACTTTTCTGTGGCATTCCAGCTTAGCCCTCAGAGACAGCGTCGCATCTTTGGTCGACCTCAGGTAAGAATCTTATCGTATCTGGATTTAATTACTGATGTTCATGGGCGGCAGTTGCCACTTTCAATCATTCGGATTGCATGCTCGTCTGCTACTATGTATATTGTAGAAAAAATGCCACGTACATTGGTTTAAATTGCGATATCTACATATAATATAATAAAGATTTCTACGTAACAATCACTAGAAACAGAAGAACAAAATAATGGGTATGTTTGTGGCGTAATAGGAAAATTAAAATGTCTTAATCTTTAAAAGGGAAATATAAACCCTTTACGCAGGTATTTCCGGTTTAATTTCCGATATCTTCTTTTTTATTTCAGAAACAGACATTTAAATTAAGGAATAAGGAAAGGTTATGAGGTTTATCATTGAACATTTCTACGGATATAAAGATATTTTATTTTTAATAATTTTATTTAAGGCCTTATAGCTTATAGTTTATGTTATTTATACATAACATAAGTTGATGCACTACTTAAGCTAGCTGATGTTATAAAAAGGAAATACTTTTGATTAATTTACTTGTAGAAAAATTACAAAAACATTTGATCTATTCTTATTGAAACGTTTCGACATTTAAGTAGAAGTCAAAAATATCTACGGGCATCACGAGACCTTGTTTAACTATTTACGGATTCAAAACAATAATAACTTTGCAATTGAGTCTATTTAAGACATTTTACTATAAATACAAAATAATACCTATCAATACTATTAGCGGTTACGTGTGTGACCCTATTATCGAGCTGCAAATTGAAATTCAATGTTAAATAAAGGCATGAATGGAGCTTTGAAAGGAGGCTCGTCGGAGCGTGAGTAGAGCTCGGAGACAAAGCTGCGGAGGGCGTTCAACCGGTAAGTGCAAACGTGGGCCCGGACTCTTTAAGGGGAACTGCAAACTAAGGGATACTGGATAGCGAATTTGGACCCCCGAAAGGTGTAAGAAAAGTTTCGCGCGTAATGAAAAATAAATCTTAATATACTTTTTATACAGGCACCTGAGTTCAACTTAGAAAAATAACATATTAAAAAATATAACAGTATATTTCGCTTTAACATAATGACGTAAGTTCTTTTTTACGGACTATATTTATGTAATTATTGTACAAAGAAAAAAGAAAAAGTTTTCCTTTACAACAATAACATCAGCCAATTATACCGAAAAGCTAAAACTCTCTTAAATACACCATTAAATCACAGTAAAGTTTAAAAGTCGTGTTCTTCAAAGAATGTCACAATTTCCATAAAGTTTAAAAGCATTTTGACGTCACTTAATCCTCGGGTCAGGGACGAATAGTTCGTGAACAATCGCGGAGACATCTTAGCGATGGGTTGGAAATCGAGGTCAAAGAAAACCGAACAGAAGTGATTTCCCCCCGATTATGCCGCTTAATGAGCTAGCCGGGCCCGCGGGCCGAGGACCGGGGCCGGGGGATCAACAAGTAGCTGCTTCTTCGTAACTTGTGTTAAACCTTGAGTACTGTCAATTTTAAGGCTAAACTTTGTATTAAAAGGAGGAAGCAGACGAGTTTGTTAATTTGTAAATCTTTGAAAAAACTAACGTGGTTAAGTGTTTTATGTTACTTGATGTTATTTTTATAAAAACGGCAAATCTACTCAAATTAAAAAAATGTGTCATTACGTACTCGGCAAGAAAATTAATCGTAGATTGGAATCAGATGATCCAATATTAGCGTGAGTGTTAAATAAGATAATTTTTAACCCGATAATATCTGTCATCAATAAAATACACTTTTCATAATTATTGTTTACTGGGTAAAAAATACGGCTGTGAAATGAATGTTTTTTTTTCTCCAAGCGATTCTATGTGAATAACACGATCTAACAAATTTAAAAAATACATATTTTCGATGCTACCAACAGAAATATATTCATTGCTCTGTTATCCTGTAAATCCCTTTCAAAACAATGAAATGAAAATACCTCTATTTTAACTGACGATCAATCGCAAACATTGAGCTATCTTATGGCGGTCGGATATCGCTGAAAGTTACCGTTATCCGATATGTCTGCTTCAAGCGATCCACTCAACATTTACCATCAAAATTTATGATTGAAGTTTGTCGAAGTCGTATAACGTTTGATATAAATGTCTCTGGAGCAATAATTCCTGAGATGGGAACTGGTAGATACCAATATCTGTGGGAACGGAACTATTGTTCTATTTTCTGTTACTACATTAAATTTCTAGTGTTATGCAGTCTTCACGTTTTATCGGAAGGATGTGGATGAGGCTACCTCTTAGTTCCCAGGAGTGGCAGTGCATGTAATCGGCTTCAACTAGAACTTCTGTTCTATGTGAAGTGGGTTATAAAAATCCATGAATGTACACTTAAACTTAACAGGTCACTGTTTTACATTTAAGATGTAGGTTTTGTATAAATTACCCCTAAAAACCGATTAGTTTTCAAAAACGCCCCGAAAGAAGTATCACTTCAAAATTTCATAAGATGTTCATGTTGTTTATTTTACCTTAACATAAATATCTTTACGAGTCTTGGCTACGAGACATTATTCGCAATGATGAAATCCGTAGACGAACCAAGCTTACCGACGTAGGTCTCAAAATTAGATGACAAACGGCCGGCCACATCGCTCGGAGGACCGATAACCGATGAGGAAGAAAGGTCCTCGAGTGGCGACCACGTGTAGACAAAAGAAGTTCAAGCCCCGACCAGGTGGACCGATGAACTCAAGAAGACTGCGGGAAACCGCTGGCTTCAAAGGGCACGGGACCGGGTGGAGTGGCGCCAATTAGGGGAGGCCTATGTCCAGCAGTGGACTTCAAAAGGCTGATGGATGGATGGATGGAAATATCTCTATCTTAACCTTTAACTAGTGACGTGACAAATTTATAACACTATAAGGGACATGACGTCTCACAGGCTACTACTTTCAAAGTTTAATTAAAAATAACAATGCATTTGGATGATTTAAAATTGGGTTGTTATTTAATAATTGGAATATAATAAAACAAATGTAAACGAATTCAATCAGTTTTTGTTATCATTAATAAAAATAAACTACAAATCACAATTACTGGTATCTTTCAGCCTTAACTGACATGAGATCCTTTTGTTGGCATTTTAATACACCTTCCATAAATAATATGAAAAATTTAACACTTTTTACTTAAAATCTAATCAATGAAAAAACAATAAAACATAAAAGCTACATCTGAAAACCAAAAATATAAATTCTGACATCTACTCAATTTGGCATAAATCATGACAATTTTTGCACAAGGGGCGAGAACATTGCAAACATACGGGATTATAACATCCGACACACGTGTACGCTGTCATTCTGGGTAGTTTAGCTGGACAAATACTGCATGCCCTTCGCTTGCCTTGGCCAGGTTCAGGAGTTTGGACATCTTCTTCAACCATATCCTCACCCAGAATTCGCTCTATCACTAGTCATAACTCCCTTGGTAATTGATTGCACACAACACGTCTTTGCATATGGGGTAAGACTAGCGACCGGGCTAATAACTTTATGAAATCTCCTCTGTCGCTAATCTTGGACTGATGCATATCATAAAGTATATAAGCATTCATGCCGCTCAAGTCAACAACACGGTAGAATACTACCATTGGCCATCTTCTCGATCTGGATCACCACACTGTGTCTATCCTCTTCTAAAATATTTACCTCTAGATGTTTATCTTGATCACTTTCACGAAGCAGTAAAAGTTCACGATCGGAAACCAAGAACTCGTCAATATCACCTTCATTGTCAGATTGGTCGGAAGCCAGCATAAGGGTATTGAATTCCTCCTCAAAAGATGGACTGTCTACTCGTAATATTTTTCTTTTTAACGAACTCGGGGGTTGGAGTTGACATTTCCTCGCGTTTTCTACCATTTTCCACTAAAACTGAAAAAGTAGTTCGAAAAAAATAGTGTATAACAACTAGGGACATGTAGCCTCACAGGCTACACCCAATTTTCAAATTAATATTACTTACGTGTTAAACAACCGATGACACAACTACATTCTTCCGCGGTGGTTTTAGCACTAAAACAAAAGCTACTGAGACGCAGAGATGCGTTGAGCGGGGGGAAGTAGTCAATTCCAGGAATTTGCAAAATGCGCGACGCCTGGGAGACTACACGTCACTAGTTAAAGGTTAATAACGTAATGCAAAAAGCTTTGTATGATTAACTGCATTAAAGAGTTTATAGGATTCCTTTCAACTCCGAAGTTAGCACATTCAGCAAAAAGAAAAACGATTGAAAAACATTCACTCCAATGTATCTGTTTGTGTCGGACAGTTTATTTATTAATGTGTGTTAATAATCTACTTGGTTTTATAGAGATGCAGTAAAATAATCGTAAACCTGATAGCGATAGTGATTGAGAAGTATATTCTCCGGCAAATAGTTATTTTAGAAGCGCCTCATAAACATTTATACATTGGGAATGAAAAGGCAATGATGATACTGAAATTATTACCATATATATTATCCTTTGTAAAAAATCTTAAGAAATAACATAACTTTTACGTCATCACACAAAATGTATGTGTTTTGCTTGACGGATTTTAACATTAAATGAAGTGTATTTAATAATTATAAATTGTGGGAGTAGCATAGGGTATATTTCTAACAATTTGGGTTTTTGTTTTTATATTATATCTCTGGTTAACCGTAAGTCTTTTATAAATATTAACGTGCATATTTGAAATTCGGTCCCTACACTATAAAATCTATTTTATTAATTTTTTTATTTACAAATTTGTGTACACAGAAACATAACAAAAAAATAGAGCATTAAAATGAAATGTAGTACAAAGAACTACTTATTCCAACCTGGAATTTCTTCTAGCAGGCCCTATGGTCAGAAAATTTATATGATAGGCAAAAATAGTGTGCACAAATAGAGGTAAGATAGATATTATAGACATATAAATATATACAAATAAATACACATAATATAAACAATAATATATATCCTTAATATATACATACACATATATACTTAATTACTTCACTACTTTCTTTATCCTGTTATTAGTACGTAGGACATTTTCTTTCAAACAGAGGTACCTATATCATAAACTTTTGTGGCGCTTCACATCAGCGTGTATATAAACGCACCTCCTCATTTAACCGCAAACTGCACAGTCAGGTTATGAATTGCTTTCATTTATAACTGGTTGGAAATAAATGGATTGTGGGATTCCATTCCAGTGGAGTTCATCTCAGCGCGCGACGGGACAAATAAATAGCTTTTTTTTCAAGGTTGCGTTTATTTCTCTCTATTTCAAGAAACAGATGGTTTAAGTCTTTGATTTAGTTGTGGGGTACTATGGTCATATCTTTTGTGGTAGAGTGTTTTGTTATAGAATTAGCAAGGAAGCATGTACTCCACTTGATGGCAAGTGGCTACTGCATCTCAAGGATATCGATTAGCAACTCTTCACGGAACAAATCTTCTACCGAAAGTTGGTTACAGTTACTTCGCAAATCCTGAAGAATAAGATGGTCGCCATATGTAACCAAGTAGTCCCCAACTGCAAATCAAATCTTTTAACAAAGGAATGTATTTAATTTACAAGCATTTGTAATGCAGAGAGATGATAGAACGCTAACACGTTAAGAGCACTTACCAAACGTGAATCATTGTTCTTAATCGCAATTGGGTTCTTCAACGGGAACGGGAACACCTGATTGTTTTGTGTAAACATGAACATCTTAACGTAATATGGAACGTTTGGACCGTAAACGAGAATTTGTTTTGACATTTGTGTTGTCCGCAATATCCGCATACCTCTGGCAATACGCATTCGCCACCTGGACGGTAACAGTTCCTGAGTGCAAAGGTACTTATAACAATATGCCGTGTGTCGTGATATGATATAACAAAGAGGACGTAGAAGAGTAGATAGAACTAGAGTTGTGCTTATTTACGTTTTTTTCGGTATCACCGCAATTTGGCCGCGACCGCAGTCCGTGCAACTGCGTTGAAAGATCGGCAATAAAGAAGATTGAAAAAGTTTACTATACAGAGGACCCGTTATTTTTTTAACGGAAGAGCAAACGACCATACAGACCATACAGACATACTTTTGATAGTATAGTGACTACTACAGCCCATGGACATAGATCTATAATCAATCCCAAATAATATGAAACTACTGCCTGAGGTCTGCTACATGTAATAATTCTTCTATTCATGTAATAAGTCGTTAGTATTCAGTTTTAGAAAATTAGACCAACGCAATATATTCCAAAATTTCAAATAACATGCTAATCCTACCGTTTATTAATTATTTCGGTTAATCGGCTATTGCGAAAAATTATTACACTGCTAACAACATCTGTTGGATGTTTAATTAAATTACAAGATTTATGTTTCCTAAATTTAAATTAGTTTCGAAGTAATAAATGTTAAAAGTTATTACAATTTGTTAAACACTATGAGAACAAAGGCAATAAAATTTTATTTAAATGTTATTACGAATATTAATTTAAATAAATAAACGCTTTCTACACTTATTACCCCACACTAGGATTCCCTGTATCGTGGGTGCCATAGATACACACAAAGACGAATACAGAAACACCCAGACCCGGAAACGATATTTTAATTCATCCTTTAGATATCTGTCTGGCCGGATATCGAACCCGGAACGCTTTGCGCCGGTATGGTGCCTGCTCCGCCACGCGGGTCGTCATTTTATTAGGAACTTTGAATAATATTAAATGAAATAAGCGAAAGTAATTTATTTTGTAATTATACTAACGTTGTTAGTACTTCGGATAGTGATGATCGCACTTGACCTCAGTCAATCACCAATGATACGCGGATGCGGGCTTTCAGCGCCAATGATGGATACTTCCCAGAGTGGAACAGTGTAAATACAACAAATAGTCTCTGTAAGTATTTATTGTATCTTTTGTTTATATACATGTTTTTAAAAAGTAAATAAGGAGCTCTATTACAATTTTTGTAATCCAAACATTCTAATCAATGTCCACCATATTTTGTTACATACTCGTAAAGGCAGTACTGAAGGCATAAGTGGAATTTAAATAATTGACACTTTAAACAATAATCTATTTTATGAACCTAGTTACGAATAAGGGACAGCCCTACACGTTAAGGCTGCATCGCGGCAGCCCTACACGGTGCTTACGCTGCATCGTGCCTTCACGGAATGGTCTAGGCTGACGAGGCGCGTCGCTCGTGCAGGTAGCCGTTCGCCATGGGAACAGTTCAACTCCATCGCGGAAAGTCATCATCATCATCATCATCAACCCATTACTGTCCCACTGCTGGGCACGGGTCTCCTCTCAGAATGAGAAGGATTAGGCCATAGTCTACCGCGCTGGCCAAGTGCGTATTGGTAGACTTCACATACCTTTAAGATTTTTATCTCTCAGGTATCCAGGTTTGCTCACGATGTTTTCCTTCACCGTTTAAGCAAGTGATAATTAATTTCTAATATGCACATAAATTTGAAAATCAGAGGTGCGTGCCTGGGATTTGAACCTCGGACCCCTCGATCGAGAGGCCGCGTTTCTTACCCACTAGGCTATCACTGCTTGCGGAAAGTGACTCTACCTATCTCATATATTTCTTATTAAAAATGTATAACTACAAGTCTGTGAAAATTTGAAATAAAATTATTAATTCGTAGACTTTTCGATTCTTTCCTCGACGTCCAGCTCCCATGAATATCTTCTAAACTAGATCAGCTTTTAAAAGCTATAGTGCAAGTGATGCAAGTGTAAATAACAGTGTAAATACAACAAATAGTCTCTGTAAGTATTTATTGTATCTTTGGTCGATACAATTGCCATAACTCGAATCGCCGAGACTAAAAATAGTTTGTTAGGGCCTTAAAGCGACCTAGCTTTGACTCTATATTATAAGGAATAAAACTCACTTATATCAAATCTTACTTGGCTTTTTCAAAGGAGAACTATTTTTAAAAATTGCGTTTGAGCTTGAGTCTGTAAAGAAGTCGTCTCCATCTCTTTTATGTTTTACGTACCTTGACCAAAGATTTATAGTCCGCTTAAATTATATAAGTGGATAACACACCATTTTCATTAAACTGAGTGATACTTAACATAACAAATGTGGCGGAAATAAACGTTTAAATCAAAACGATAAACACATAAAACGAACCGATAACACGATAGGCGATTTGCAGTGTACAAAACCATGAAATGTATCGTAAACTATATGAAATTATTGATATTATATTGTTAAACCGTCTGATAGACTTTAGTATAATAATATCGTGTATTATATCCTGTATTGTATCTCGTAATATGAACGTGGATTACATCGTTTCCAGACCATTGGCCTAAAAGTTTTATTTGATAGAATCGCGTTTACGCAAACGAAGCGTATATCGTAGGTGTGCTTTTAACGTTAAGAAGTTTATCAGCTGTTGAATCTCATGTCAGGATTTAAGCAACAAGTGAAATGAAATATTTTTATTTCATTGTTCCAACTTTTTTAGATGTTAATCATGAATTTATACATAAACATGTAGCGAATATAAATTTCGTTATAAACATATAATTTAAATTATGTAATAATGTATTTAATGGTTTGAATAATATTTATAACTTTTCATTTAATCAACTAATATAGTATTTAGCAAATTAATTTTATTATTATTTAGTTTGAAGTTGAAGAATACCCGTAGAAATTTTTTGCCGTTACCGAAAAAACCAAAAAATCTTATTTTTAGAATTATCAAATATAACGTATAAGGCAACATGGGAAATATAAAGATACTTATTGTATTGCACTTTACAATGGGTTCCAAGTAGGTCGCTTTACAATTATTGGTTTCTCGGTTGCAAGAGTTCAAATTAACACCGTATCATTATCGATGTCATCACACTTAATATCATCAAATTAAGTATTCGTACAAAGATTGTAAGCTGACATGATGCTGGTGTTTCACGAGACAATATCTATGCGTACGTGAATGTAAACCAATAATCTTGGGATAAACTCCTTGGCAACGCGCGTAAAAGCGCCATATTGCGCCAGTTACGACGCAGGTGAGATATCACAGCACATACTAACAGTTAAAGAGCCATTTTTACACTTTTATAGGCCCTACGTAACTGTATTCTGAGGAGATGAAATAGATTTTTTATTAGTTTTATATAGAGGTTAGGTGAAGGTGGTGAGATCCTTCGTTGTTCTGCGGAGGTACTACTACATTTATTTCGTCTCAAGAGGCTACACCGCCACATCTACTTCTGTATACTAATAGCAGTGTTAAGCTCTGTATTATTCCGGTTTTGAGACTGTTGTTAGCGAAACATACATATCCGATGCGTTTCAACTTGGTCTTTAGGTAGCTCCGTATCTGCGACCGACATAATATTGGACTCTAATTTTATCTGGGATTGATCATAGATGTTCACGGGCGGCAGTCGCCAGTTACCACCAGGTACGTGCTCTTTGCTACGTGCTTCTGTATTTTAAAAAGCAGCATTGTCTTTGCTTCGATAATGTTCCAAAAGTATGATGGCAAATTTACGGATATATGGAATTTTAATCCTTTCATGTAGGCAACGCATGTGTGATCCATTTCAGGAAAACTTTTTACGACCATGAACGCTTTAATGTTGAAGGCTCTATATCACACAGAAGGGATAGAGGGACAGGCCGGATTTATAGGCTTTCGGATTTTCGCGATTTGTCTACGCAATCCTGAAAACTGTTCTTTAGTAAAACTAAATTTACAGCGTACAAATATAATACAACCCTTTATGGTTTCACAGAACGTGTACATAACTAAATTTATGCAAAATTTGTAGAATATTTTAATAAGTTTCTGCGAAGGATTACTTCTGTGCGTACGGTTCGCCGCGGCTCGTCATAATTAGTTGGCGCGAAACCAAAATAGAATGTACCTTAATAATTCAGTCGGACGTAAGCCGAGCACCGGAATGTTTCAAACTATGTGAAAAAGTCTTAGATAAGTAAAATACATAGATAAATCACCCCTAACAAGAAAGTATAACCAGCTTTGAGAATTGTATTTGTTGCGTAAATAAAGTTTTGCCCCCTCTCCGTCCTAAAATATCCCTAAAATGTTTGAAATACTTATTTACATATATTAAAAATTACGTAGTATTAGTTTTTTTCCGTACATTTTCTCTAAAAATGTGTTTTAATTATCAAGAATTCAAAAACTGACAAATCACCGTTTTGTGTCTTCATCCAATTTCAAGGCGGTGAAGTATCTTTCTATTGTACTTATCAAAGGTAAAAGTAGGCACATTGTAAATTTGGTAAGGTTTAAGGGCCTTAATTTAAAAATATCGCTTTTGAAAATGACACATGTGACAGAAGACCGGTCCCTATGTTTGTGTTTAATACAGTCTGGTGACCTCTCACAGCCGTCTAACTCATCTGACAGTCTGTGGACATTTATAATATAATAGTTTTGAAATCAAACTCGTCTTGAAGGTCTTGAAGTCATGTAATAATATAGTCACATAAACGGTACAGAGTAACGATATAACAATTATACGTAAGTAAGTTCACACTAGTGATTAGAAGTATTATAACTACACAAGTATCTCCGTTATTCGACTGCTCTTGCTGAAGTCTCCAACCAGAATGTCGCTCTCTGTTAATTCGAGCGCCGCCAAGGTGTCGTCCCCACTTCACCTACCCGCATCTGTTTTTAAACTGTAGTATCAAATGAGTCACTTATTACTTTAATGTAACGTTATAAAAATGTGATATCGTTAATATCCAAGCTTCTTATTAACGACGATAACATTCGGCCGTCCTGCTCACACGTTCGTCCTCGATCGTGTATGGTCTGATGCAAGAGCTGCAAAAGAAAACCAGTTGTTTAATGCCTAAGTCCAGAAGAGTTACACATTTTCTTGTAATACCGACTCGCACGTAAGAGGCCCGAACTGTTTATCAAAAACATGGCTTTAACTATACGCATTTTCTTGCAATACCGACTCGCATGTAAAAGGCCCGAACTGTTGATCCGAACCAAGGCTTAAACTAGGTGATGTTCATATAGAATCACACTAGTTGTGTATTACCTAGGTTATAAATCTGCCCCAACAGTGTTCACCACGGATTTCTGTTGCAGGCATAGTTCATAAGGACTCTTTACATAAATGTCATATGCGCGACAGGTATTGAAGCGAATGCATTAGACCATTGTTAAATATTAAAAAACACGGTTATAACTAGGTGATGTTCATATAGGATCACTCTAGTCATGTATCACCGCAGTTTTTATACCTTGCTTACGATAACATTCGGCCAGTGCTCAACTCAAATTTACTCTAAAAATGCAATATTCACTTAATGTCTTCAAGGTACTCAATGCCTTGGGTCAACCCAACCATATGCATCACCAAGAGACACCCGCGAACATTACACTGCTAGAGGCATCTGCACTAATCCATCTTAACTCCAGATAAATAAAAATCAAACCACAAAGTTTCCTACACCTACAGTAATGACAACATCTAGCTGCCCACTTTACTTATGTCTGGATTCTAAGTCCAATAGTTAAATCTCCAACAACTATTGATTCGATAAAGTTACGCATCAGAATAACGACGTATCTTATTAGTCCATTTCGGAATGCTCAACAACCTGTTCAATAACTGTTATACTGATAGATAGATACTGATAGATCTATAGTTGGCCACTAAATGAATCTGTGCGACTCAAAATACTATTATAACATTATTTTATTACTACTTAGTACTTCTTTTAATTATTACAATGTTATTTTATACAAATAGTTGCCTTTCCAACGTACGTCTTATCAACTAATGAAGCAGTATCAAAATAATAATATATCGTGAATATATCGTGAATATTGAAATGAATGATATCAAAGTTAAAGACTAAATAATGGTAAACAAACCATGAAGTCACACAATAAGTACAACACGTAATAAGTTGTATGAACCCAATTTTTTACGTTATTTATCACAAATTCACATTATTTCTTTCAAAGTAGGGCCACATAACCCACTTTTGAAAGTCCGAAAGAAATTTCATTACATTAAATTGAATTTATATGTTATAATAATACATACTATTGCATGAATTTCAAAATTTAATTAATAAAGCGAAGGACCCATGCGTTCACGTCAGCGACATACTTGTCAATTGTGTAATAAGCTTAACTTTTTTTTTTTTTTTCACCAAAAGTTTTAAATCAAGATTCCCATAAGGAAGTTATAGTTTGGGCTATTTTACTGTAAAAGTTATGCATTATACTAAGGAAGATTTGCTAGAATACGCAAAACGTCGTTTTTAAAAAAAAATCAAATAATGTTATGGAAAGAATAAACACATTAAAATGGTCCGTTAATCTAAACGGAGTTTAAACAGACCTTGTCTTACATTGAGTTCCTCGGAAGCGGATTTTTTTTTTCGTAGGTAGTTATCAAACGGATAGTTTCCGATAGATTGAATACATACTCGTAAACTACCTACCAAGAAAAATGACTTCAGAAACCGGCCATTATTTAACTATACTTATTTGTGTCTACAACTGATAAAAGTTTTTTTTTAAACACGCTTTTATTTTTGCCACGCTTTTATTAACTTGACCTGTATGTATGTAACGGAATATTTGAATTCGATTTTTACCTACTTTGAACGGTCAGATTTATTTAAAAATTTTGAAATACTTTGACATGACATGATTTTAATAATCTTGTCCAATTCTAATTTTGTCTCATCACGATCGTCAGATTTAAAACTATAACTGTTTTACATAACATGTGGCTCCTTATCAATCACAACCTAAAATTTCTATGACCTGAAAAAGGTCTATTAAAGTTGATCATGATTTTATACCAGCCAGCCAAACAAACAGTTAGTCAAACTATCTTATGATACACCTTATTACCGAACAATTCATATTCATTATATATATTTCAAACGCCTCGGCTTCACCTGACTTTTATATAGTTTGTAATAAAAAATATGCCATCAAAAACAATGCTTGTAAAAAAATCCAAGTCTCGCCATTCAATTCTTCTACCGTAAAAAGTCTTGAGATCTATGTAATACCAAGCCGGTAATGTATGCAGTCCCTACTTAAGAGACCTTCTGTCTTAAGGTATTATCTCACTATCTAACCTAACAACATCTCATGGGACCATACCAATTTTAAAAATATTTTATGTTCTAAATAAATTAACGTGGCAATCGTACTGCAAGTCACATTGTGTTTTCATCTTATCATATCGCATCACACAAGTACGATTGCCACGTCAATTTATTTAGAACATAAAATATTTTTAAAATTGGTATGGTCCCATAAGATGTTGTTAGGTTAGATAGTGAGATAATACCTTAAGACAGAAGGTCTCTTAAGTAGGGACTGCATACATTACCGGCTTGGTATTACATAGATCTCAAGACTTTTTACGGTAGAAGAATTGAATGGCGAGACTTGGATTTTTTTACAAGCATTGTTTTTGATGGCATCTCATTCCTTTTTGTAGATATTTCTACTCTTTTCCTTTCCGGTACCTTCCACTAGTTGAATCTCAACAACAGATTTTTTAAAGGCAATTAAATTGTTTAGGTAGTCTTTGTAGTTATGTAAATAATCTTGCCATTCATCATCACTTTCATTCGAACATGACAATAAATTAAATCTAAAAAAGTTACTATTTTGACAACTGAAATTATGCCCGTTATCCTCAGGAAAAACATTCTAAAACATCTCTACTGATTGTGATTTATTTATTTATTTATTTATTGGGATTTAACGTGTCTTCGTATTAAATAATCGACATCCCTTACTTTCTTCTGAATATCCGACAAAAATCATTGGTAATCTTTCACTGACTTCGTCGGACTCCGGTTTTTGATATAAACCACAGTATTTACTGCTCTTGCTCAAATTAGTTTCAATTTATAATAGACTTCTGACTTCTGAAATGAAATGAAATATTTATTTAATAATGATAACATCAGTTTTAGACTTGTCGCATATACAATAATAGTTCTGTTAGCTGTTTCAACCACAACAATTTGTTTAGGGGTATACAGTATCGCCTTCTAATGTAGAATTCCATTTGTTGATAAGAAAATATTGAAAGCTCTATTACAAAATGTCGTCCCACCATCTGATCTCATACATTTGTTCGACTTGCTAGTTCCTTTTTCAACACTTTATATTTTTTAAATTTCTTAAAGACTCACTCTTATGTTTTAGAAAATAAACATTCATCGTGTCATTCGAGAATAATAGTCGATAAATAATAACATGTACCTTGAACCGTTGAGTGAACTAGCTTCCATGGGACTACATAAATCTGTATGTACGATCTCCAGTATATCGTTCGTTCGCGTTCAGAGGTTTGGAAATGGTTTCTTACTAGTCGTCATATCCGTCGGTAATGTTCACATTATCAAGACCAGTCATAATATTCTTTAAAATTCGCATATATTCCGGATTAATATGGGCTAGTCTTCTATGCCAATATTTATTTGACATTGTCAAATTACATATCGGTGATTTGACAAATTGTTTAAATTTATATATACCATTTACGTTGTGGCCAGTTGCGATGATAATATCCATAGAGTTACTAATAGTGCAACCGTTTTTCAAAATTAACAGTAAATCCTTTTTCAGTAAGTTTACTCACCGCTAACAAATTCATACTTAAAATTATTTATATTAAAAAGGTTTCTTATAATAATTTCCACGTATTTTCCGGGTAGGTACTAACACAAAATAAAAACTAACAGAAGTAAATCTTCATACAAAGTGGGCTGAAGTAACGCACACGTAGACACCACTTACCGACTCGTTATCTCGGGGGGACTCGAGCGCATACGTGCGCGACTGTCAGTTCATTTCTGACACGCGTTTGTAACTGTTTTGTACAAGCAATGGAGCAAAATAAAATACCCTAATTGTGCAATGGACGGTTGTTTAAATTCAACGTTAAACTGTGGATTTTCGTTTTTTTATAGCTATCAATTATCAAGCCACTAGGAGCTGATATTTTTGGTGATCATGGCAAGAATATGTTATAAAGTGGATATCTAAGCTCGATTTATATAACAGTTTCCTATTTCGAATCATTTGAAACGAACTTAACTAAATTTTTGTAATATTGCGTTGAAATGTTACGTACCTAATATTACGTAAGTTGAAAACATGATTTTTTGTTCGTATATATATTGGTTTGTCTTTAATGCCATTTGGTAGGTTTATGTCTAAAACGGATAGGGCAAAAGGAATTGTGTAATTAGGGTAATCCGTTTAGAAGTTATTAGGGATTTTCTATTGTGAACATTATAATTTTTTATGTGCTTACATATAAAAAATATTTTCATAGACATTTATTTATGCTCAATAAGGCCGAAAGGAGATGTTTCAAAATGTATGGGCTCCCGGCCACCTTTTGTAGACTATATTAAAAATTAAGAAAACTTGCAAAGAAGGGGGTTAATTTTCTTCAAATCATGTTCGTTTAATTGTTAAAAAACAATGATTTACACTTAAACTTGCAACACAACAGTGGAAAAACATCATGGCGGTAGTGATTACCGTAATAATGTCATCTGTCATTCTATTTTAACTTACTATATACATTATATACTTTTTAATATATTTTTTTACGCGAATGGGCGTAGATATATAAACATTGTATTGTGTGAATTGAGAAACAAGGCCTATATTTGATAAACATTAATTATATTTACTTTCATAAATCTTGACTTAAAACAAACATACCAAAATATGTACTTCTATACCAATTTATTTTAGTTAAAACATTTAAGTGTGTAAATAAAACAACTTTAAGTACACATTTGATCATATTTTACTTACTCTTCACTTAAATACATTATTTATTCATTTTAAATATCTTCCCTTATCAATATTTTCATCCTGTGACGAGCTCAGCCCAAACATCAAACAATGGGCATAATGTGAGCGCAACTACCTACGAGTACGGTTCGTTGCCCAGCGATGCAGTTGCAATAATAACTGATTATTTTGTCATCCCAAGAATGTCCATGTCTTGCTAATGTAATTATCTAAAAAAGAGAAATGTAAAAAGATTAGCTTCTGTAGTTTAAAATTATTTACGATTATTTCACGATTAATACAACAACTGATGTATATTTTACCTGATGATATTGAATCCTTGTCAACACAATCCACAGCGATCGCACGAAAATCACAAGAGTCCATAAAACATAAGCTGGGTAAACAAGTAAGGTAGAATCACAATAATCGTAAGCAGCACAGAGCAGAAACATATTCAGGATTAAAATGGAATCTTCTCATCAGTACCTACATATTTATTCAACGTTTACATTGGAGTCCACTATTATAATATGTATATATCCACTTTTACGCATATCAAATTGACAACTTCTTCTTTTTTAATTTGACATGTCACTTACATCTATAAAACCAGATACTATTTAAAAGGTGGTTTTGTTATTATTATTATAAATAATTAATTAAGTTCAGAAATAATGAGGGGATACCCAAAACAAAAGCCAGGTTGTAAAGTACTAAGGTAACAATAACTTTACGACAAAAACAGCGAAATACAGAATTACCGACATCCAAAGAGTATAGTAACCTATGTGTGGGGTACACATAGGTTCCCGACATCGACAGTTTTGAAAACTTGACATTGACAGTATTCCGCCATATTTAATATTTCAATGAGGATTGCTTATTTTAAATATTTTTAAACACGAATACTTTAGGTTATCAAAATATATGTGTATTTTTCTTCAATTATGCAAATTATTCGTGTTTTTTAGTTATAATGTACATAAGATGGCCGAAAATGAAACATCTCCTTTGCCTAAACACTTGTTTCCTTGGAAACAAACTTATTATTATTTTATAATGCGGTGACAGTTGCTAAACCTCACGACAGTTATTGTATATTGTGTATGTTACCGTTAGATTGTAGAATACGTTAGCATACACATTAACTAGACTTAAGATTAGCTAGAAAATATGCAGATTAACTATGTAGTTAAAATTCGAAACATCTTTTCAGACTTGTTCTTAGGGCTAAAACACATGCCTTTTTACGACACGACGACGTATCGTGACACATAGCGACATCGTGCCGCAAAGCGATATTGTTTCGTGAAAATATACAATGTTTGTCGTAAATTCATGACACGACGACGCATCATGGCATGCACGGGTCGACGTCAAGGGGTGAAAATTGATACAATCTCGTTTTGTACTTTAGGTAATGGACAAGCTAATCTGCGTTTTAACTGATTTAGGCACATTAGCCGTAACATCTAGTTTTTTTCTCATGACATTTGTCAGAAATTCGGAATGTTTTTGATATTATATAACTTTTTAGGGTTCCATACCTAAAGTTTAAAACGGAACCCTATTTCTAAGCTGTCCGTTCGTTTGTCTGACATAGAGCTCTATTTCTGGAACCTTAATACATAGAAATTTATTTTTTTTACGGAATATGTATAATGGTGGCCGCTTTAACAATATGTACTAAAAGTAAAAAGAAAAACTTTCAAATAAAGGAGAGTTGCCATACAAGGACCTTCTTTTTCTTTATTTATTTATTTATTTATTTATTTATTTATTTAAAAAGGCATACCAACTAAGTACATAAAAATTAATCTAATATTAATAAGACAATAAGAAAACGTTTAAAAATATGCACTTAAATTATAGGTCTGCACAACATTACAATTAAGTCAGACGCGCTAACGTCCTTACAAAAAAAAAAAAAAAACATATCTTACAGTAAAAGTTACATTACTTCTTTACAAATTCGGTATAATGCAAGCTATAAACTATATTAACATGTGACTAAGAGATAATGGATAATAATATACAAAAAAAAAGACAAAAATTACTTAATATTACATAATGCTATCGAGACATTTTTCTTGAATTTTCCTATCGTGTCAGAAAATAGGTCAATATCAACATTTTGAAACAAAGAGTTATAGCATTTCATGGCTCGATTCAGCGGAGAATTAGATAAGTACTTGGCTTTATAGTGACTCGTACATAAGGGCTTAAAATTGCTTATCCTTGCGTTAACTCTAGGAGCGGTGATATTTATTCGAGAAAGAAGGAACGGACAGTCAGTTCGCTCATTTAATAGTTTATAAAGAAATAGAACCCTAAGAAGATCACTACGCTTATGCAATTGGAGAAGGTTAAAATATCGCAGACGGTCATCATAGCTTTTAATCGAATTATGTATTCCAGTAATGAAGGATAGTTTACGGATAAATCTCTTCTGTATATTTTCAATACGTTGTATGTCGTTCTGGTAAAGAGGATACCAAACAGAGGAACAGTAATCAATATGACTACGAACTAACATACTATACAAAGTTTTGAGAGCTAATACAGACGTAAATTCTTTTGTATTACGATTAATAAAACCCAACATTTTTAGACTTACTTTAATCGTATTATTTATATGGTTTTTAAATCTCAACTCTGAGTCGATTAAGACGCCAAAATCTTTTACTTCTTCCACTCTTTTTAATCTTACTTTCGAAATGTTATAAAAACTGTTATATTTGCTTCGTTTACGTGAGAATTTAATATGTATACATTTGTCTATGTTTATATCCATACCATTTCTATTACACCATTCAGAGATACTATCAACGTCTTGCTGCATCAACTCCTGATCCGTGTTGTTCTGAACAGCTCTAAAAATTTTTAAATCGTCTGCATATAACTGAAATTCCGAATATTTTATGCAATACTTAATGTCATCTATAAACATATTGAATAGAATAGGGCCCAGAATTGAACCCTGGGGGACTCCTGATTGAGGAACACAATGTTCTGATCTAAAACCGTTTACAGCAACACACATCCTACGATTTCTCAAATACGAGCTGAACCATTGCAAAACTGAACCCCCTATATTAAATTGATTTTTTAGCTTATGGATAAGTATGTCATGATCGACTCTATCAAAAGCTTTACTAAGATCGCTATAGATTGCATCAACTTCACTGCCACTTCCTAAATGAGACAATAACTTTTCCACAAATGACAACAAATTAGTAGAGGTAGATCGTTTAGCAATAAAGCCGTGCTGATGTTCGCTTAAAATCTGTTTTATATGCCAGATAAGGTAGGGACTGATGACTTGCTCAAAAACCTTTGCTAAGACTGATAATTTTGAAATAGGTCTATAGTTTTCGACTAATCGTTTATCGCCAGATTTTGGTATTGGCACTATAATTGCCTCTTTCCAGATTTTCGGGTTCCAGACTTCTTTATAAGGAGGAAATCTTGAAAAGGTACTCGACGACGTGGGAGTGACGCCGGGTTATGTGGGACTTTAGCCGCACTAAAATCCTCCGGTGGCCGTCCTCAACGTTTGTTGGAGAACTCCGGGATCTCCGACTGAACGTAACAGAAGTCCTTTAAGCGCGATGCCTCGATCGAGCTCTGCCCTGGGAGAACAGTTTTCGCTCCTCCTAAACTATCCGGTGTTCACGACGGTATGCGACTACACATACCGCCGTCCTTCCCGGGGACACTTATTGGACGGTTCGAGCTCCCTGTTGCCACTCCCAACTTCGGAAGCCCCCTTGTAGTCGCTTCTTACGACAGGCACGGGATATCGTAACCCTTTTTTAGTCCAGGAACTACAGAGACAAACATATAAGGACCTGCTATTTTTTAGCGTTTTTCATTTGAAATGTTCACAATGCATTATATGGCTGCTATAACATCAATTAGTAAAAATAAAAATAAAATAAACAAATATTTTTGTGGTACGGAACCCTCAGTGTACGTACGAGTTCGATTCGCACTTCACCCATTATTTGAATTGAATTTAAATTGAAGTTGGAATTGAAAACGTCTTTTATCTCGAGAATAAAAACAATTGACGTCGCCTATAATAGTAGGGGAGCCCAAGACGGGATTTCGAGAGTGACTCGAACGCGGCAGATTAAGATATGGGAGATACCTTACATCCTATAGAGTATCTTAAACTATCCATTTGGGGGGTTCAACCAGGGAAGTCCATCAGACTATTAATAAAAAATCGTATTATCTATAGTAGCTTAATTACATGCTGAAAACAATAAATTTATAATCTGATGGTTTGAGGGCGGCGTTAGGGAGTAATAAGGTTGCAAAAAATCTATACCTGGACATACTCGAGTGCGGTATTTTTTTTAATACAAAGGAAATAATGCTAGAAAATATGCACTATCTGATAGCGCCATTTATTAGCATGGATCCCTGGAAAGTAATGGTGTACAACAAACTAAAGGAAAAGGCAAATTTTATGGAAAATACATTATTCTTTATATATTCTCATTCTGTTTTTTTTTTCAAATCGTCAATATAAAAAACCCCTCCACTAAATCGTCAGCTGCAACATAAAACATCAGCTGGAATTTCCTGTATAATAATCTTACGCCCTCGAGTGTGTCAAGATAACGTTTTTTTTTGCATTTTCGAAGAGTCACTGACAGTCTTTCGAATCGAATCGTCAGTCTTTCGAATGGGGGACTCATCTGGGGTAACTTCATATCCCCTTTGAAAATCTAATGTGCTGGTTACTTTTTTTCCATTTTTACCTCTCGTATGGCTGTCCCCCTATGCAAACCAGCAGATAAACATATTTCCGGCATCAGAGATATATACTCTATCACTAACCTTCCGCGCCTTGAGTATGTCTGACTCTGCTTTTTACATTTTTCGAATCATCTAGAAGCTATTTCCACGGTGAATCGAAAAATATCACACAACCTTCTCTTCACTCTAACGTGTAATCTACACAATCGTATACGTCCTATTGACGCTCGAGTTTCTACCCATTTAACATCATGGGCTCCCCTACTACTCGTACATTTCGCGGACAGAAACACAGATTCATTAACTGCAAATGTAACTTTGTAATCCTATATAACTTATATAGGATACAAAGTTATTTAATGTAGTTGGTGTATCTAGATAACTGGACAGAAATTGCAAAATATTTTAGTTTTTCCATGAGTTATATACTAAACACTAATTGTACCCTCAATTTCAACGTTCTATGTCTGCTGGAAGTGCCTTAAACTTTTGATGATCGGTCAGTCAGTCAGTGAGTGAGTGACAAAATTACGAACTTTAACTACTTGTAATTCTTAAACTACTGGTTCAAATTGCATGAAATTTGAAATGTACCGTGTCTATACAATGCTTGCTTGGCTCCTGAAAATTCAGGCTTCTAGCTTCATATGCAACGAAGTTACAGGGGGTCAAAAATGGGCCGAATTGCTTCGGGAAAAGTATGGTACGGCCGTGCCGCTTCTTTTGGCTCGACTTGGCGGAGGCACTGCCGTGCCTCCAGATATTAGTGCGTAATATCTGTATAGATTATATTAATATAATATGTATCATTTACAACCAACACTCTCTAGGAGACGCTCGATGTTTCTATAGAGAAAACCTAGACATGACGCAATTGTGAACCGTATGAAATTTATATGAAAAGTAAATTATTGTATAAGAAAATCCCATCAAAATGTACCTATGGTTTTATTTGATTACATTATTAAACAACATTATTATTCATTCGGCTATGATATACATATAATAAGAATGAAATCTTCACGTGTTTACATCGAATATATTTGAAAAAGAAAAATTTTTGTCTGTCGGTTTGTATGTTTGAAAATGCATTAAAACCAAAACTACGAAGTTGATGTCAAAAATATACATTTTTTTTTTAAAACATTACATGACCAGGTAATGGAGAATTTCAAATTACCAATGTACTCC
This sequence comes from Epargyreus clarus, assembly GCF_041222505.1. Classification (NCBI taxonomy): domain Eukaryota; kingdom Metazoa; phylum Arthropoda; class Insecta; order Lepidoptera; family Hesperiidae; genus Epargyreus; species Epargyreus clarus. Next base: position 15,672,325 of record NW_027332212.1, read on the forward strand.
GTGATCTTGACAGAGGGCATTGTATAATTCAAATTATATTTTGAATCCACATGAACAAAGTCGCAGGCAAGACTCGTTTTAAAAATGCAATTCAAATTATATTTTGAATCCACATGAACAAAGTCGCAGGCAAGACTCGTTTTAAAAATGCAATTCAAACTATATTCTGAATCCACATGAACAAAGTCGCAGGCAAGACTCATTTTAAATATGGTATACAAAAGACTATCTAAATTTATGTAGGATTCAGTGACCGTTTCTCACTTAATACGTATAAGAACTTAATTGCTGTAACTTGTAAATAGAACTAAGCTCAAGTTATAAAAGCATCAATTTATTATTATTATTATTATTTTACTTAAAATAATTTATTCTCAATCCCATACAAAGTGGATCCCGTTTATCATTTCGTAAGTGGCTCACATAATTGATAATATCGATAGTCTAAGCGCCTCAACGTTTAAGGTACAAACTTCATTTACCAGTATTTGTTTCGGCCCAATTTTCAAACCAAAAGGACGTGTAATGTGTCAAATTCAAATTCAATAAAGGTTTAAAATTACGAGATGTAAAGAAATATTAATACAAAACGAAACGTTGCATACTAAATTTAAAACAGACATTTAATATTCTGTATAAGTGAAATGGGAGGTTGTTTTTTTTATATATAATATTCCAAAGACCGCTGCGCATAAGTTTCTCAGTTTTCTCATAGATCATTAACTAATGTGCATTTATACTTTATGGGAGTCAAAACACAGTAGTACACAGTACTGCGTGAGTTCGCCTAGAATTGATGGAAAGCTAAATTTGGCAACGTACGTATGCTTCTTTCATAACAATTACGTATCAAGTATATATAATCAAAAGGAAAATTTCATTGATTTATAAAATGAAAGTGTGAACAATGTAGATGTGAATTTTCAATGTAGAAGTTTATTTTTAAATATAGTCAATTAATATCCAAAAAAAAAAAAAAAACAATAAACCTTAAACTCATTTACCATTTCCCTCCTGGGTACACTCAGCCACTCAATACCGTGGTCGTGATACTTTTTTGCAGTACAATTATGAATAATCAAAATTTTGCAACTTAATAAACGTGTCACTTATATCAAGTAGGTATACTGTACTCTGTAACTGCGTTTGTTGCTACCGCATAGTCTCCTCCATACAATAATAACAAACGCATATACGTAAACCCAGTTTGAAACATTAAAAGTTATCAAAAATAAATTCAAATCTAACCTGTATGCAATTTCTGGCGTACATTAGCCTATATTAACAACCATTAGGTTCCCACATCTATAAAGCCTGACATTTAAGATTAAAGATCCTTAAAATATTTTCATAAGTACGTGTATTTCTATATATTTCAAAGTAGGTGTAACTTTAGAATAATTAGGATTTACTTTTTACACCACAGACTTTAACCAAATGGACAGATTTACCACAAGAACTGCCTTGCAAAATTACTTTTAGACACTTCTTCACAGAAAATGCACTTATTTTGAAGTAAACACCTCAGTTTACAATGTTAACAAGTAATTTGCTAAGAGTAAAGTTTGTTCACAAAATTTAAGTATATCATTTTCAGAGGGTATTAACATTTCATTGAATTACTAGTCTCAATCTATCCATTTTCTTAATTCAAATGAGTTTGCCCTTACATCAACGACATTTATCTACCCCCATTTTTACTTATTTTACCAAGATAAATTCACATATGACAAAATAATGTTTTAACTCACGGTTTTTATTCCTGTGTCAAGTATGTTCGTACTTACGAATCGCCGTCCATGATTGTGAGCTGGTTCTTGTACACTTCTGATGAAATCAAACTCGTCTTGAAGGTCTTGAAGTCATGTAATAATATAGTCACATAAACGGTACAGAGTAACGATATAACAATTATACGTAAGTAAGTTCACACTAGTGATTAGAAGTATTATAACTACACAAGTATCTCCGTTATTCGACTGCTCTTGCTGAAGTCTCCAACCAGAATGTCGCTCTCTGTTAATTCGAGCGCCGCCAAGGTGTCGTCCCCACTTCACCTACCCGCATCTGTTTTTAAACTGTAGTATCAAATGAGTCACTTATTACTTTAATGTAACGTTATAAAAATGTGATATCGTTAATATCCAAGCTTCTTATTAACGACGATAACAGTTTGTGAATTATCTTTGCAAAAGATTACTTACATTAATCTACTAAGTTAACTTATTTTATTAAAAAGCGTAATTATCAAATTGTCTTGACGGTGCAGTAATGTTTAGTACCAAATTGCAAATCATGTAAACAGTTTATATTAGTGTTATCGATGGTAGTGAACCCTTTCAAGTTTAATTTCATAACTTTTGATAAATAAAGTCTAACATTAATGTTCAATTTAAAGAAATCTCTTAATAGAAAGATAATCATCAGAAAATATTGTTTGTTAAGACTTTTCTTTAGTGTGAATATCAACTTATATGCTTGATCATTTTTACCTCGGAGGACTCAGAGTATCGGGTATGTATATACTTTACAAAGGCAATCAATTTCAATTTCGTAGTGGGTACTTAGCTATATCTGACAAAACGAAAGATAAATAAACAAATAGATAATAATAATTTAAAGGTGGTAGAGCCCTTTGTGGTTCGACTCCGGCGGCACCACCGCCACACCTATTTCTACCTAATAACAGCAGTGTTAAGCGCTGCTGTGTTCCGGTTTGAAGGGTGTGGTAAGGGAGACAGACTTTTCCGAGGCGTTCCAGCTTAGTCCTCAGGGGTAGCGGCGCATCTGTGGCCGACCTCAGGTAGGAATATCTAATCCTACCTGGGGTTGATTACAGATGTCCATGGGCGGCAGTAGCCACTTACCATCAGGTGGACTGCATGCTCGTCTGCTACTCTTATATTATAAAAAAAAAAAAAAAAAAAAAAAAGATAATAAATAATAAGGGTTTATACGAGCAATAATTTAAATATTTCAGTGTCGCGTAAATTCCTTTTATGATAATGTACCGTCAAAAATTTATTACGTGGAATAAAATAGCGAATCCACGTGAGTTCACGCGACCCTCGTCTTAAGAAGATCGCGGTTCTTTACTACCGTGGAGGTGGTGCATATTTGGACTTAGAGTGTAATAAACCGTGTGCAGTTCGTAGATCCCTATGATCCCCAGTATATGAAGCACAATTGTAATAAAATACAAATAAGACGAGTTGATGAGACAGCTTCTTAAACACAGGTTTATGGATCCTTTTGTGGTTCGACTCCCTAGGCACCACCGCCACACTAATTCTGCCTTGAAAGGTGTGTTAAGGGAGACATGTATTCAAGGCGTTCCAACTTAGTCCATACGACGCATCTGTTGCTAATGCTATCCACAGGTAGGAATTTAATCTTGCTTGGGTTTGTTAACAGATTTCCATTGGCAATAGTAGTCATTACCATCAGGTAGACAACTTGTTCGTCTGCTTCTTCAATATAATTAAAAAGGCTAAATTTTTAGGGCCAGGAACTTGCAAGATATTCAACTAAAGAGTAAATAAACAAATGATATATTGGTATTCTTACGAATTCAGTAGGAGCACTTAAATAAGCCTGCCTTACCACGCCGTTCAAAACACATCAGCTCTACATAGCTGTTTTAGACATACAGGAAAGCGGTGGTGTCGTCGAAATCAAATCTCGACGATTTCTATTTTATATTAAAGAGGCTTCAATATAAATGAGGCGCCTATGATTAAATATTGATTGGCTATGAAGCTCACAATATGGGCTTGCCGAGGGTGCGGAACAAAGGGAGTTTATTTGAGAGGACATCTCGATTAGCCTCGACACCACGGGATTGCGCCAAATCTTGATAAACACTTCTCCTGCAGTCTTTTGATATAATGTGGGTTACCAAAAGGCTCACAGATTGATTCCAAAGATATACGTTCTACAAGTATATATTTTATAATATAGAAGTACTCGTAGCAAGCGAACATGCATTCTACCTGATGGTAAGTGGTTAATCTGGGATCATAATATAGGATTCGATGTTTGTCTGAGCTTGGTCACAGATGCGTTGCTACCCCATAAACTAAATCAAAACGTCCCAGATAAGTAAGTATGTCTTCCTTATTCCCTTAAATCAAAATGCAACAGCGCTTGACACTGCTGTTATTAGGCAGTAATAGGTGTGATAATGTACTCGAATAAGGGGTTTAAATTGATACCACCTTTAAATTGATTACACTATTAGAATACACCCTTTATGATTTTAATATTTCTGTTTTCAACACTACCTATTTCTAACAGCATCAAATGCTGTTATTTTTTGACATAATGTTTACACGAGCCATCCCAATTTAATCTTCAAGGGTAGCAATGTAATCCTCACTGCGATTGATTACATGTTTATATGCGGCAGATCGTTTATCAATTGAAGGAGGGATTGCTCGTCTGCTCCTTCAATTTCATTAAGTATATTATATATCTCAATGTGGAAACGCGATTAAAAAGATAGTCTGAGCGTTAATCCAGTTAATGTAACTTAGTGCACATCGCCCGCTTGATAACGACTTGAATTGCTACGCTTTACTGCACTCCCCTTCATAAAGGCAGTGGATTTCATTATTAAGAGGATATCTCTTGCGTTATTAACCGTATTTTTTATAGAAGTGAAAAGAATTGAAGACAATTGCCGCCCATGAACAGCTTAATAATTTAATATTAATTACAGTGACGTCAAATAAGATGAAGGTGGTAGAACCCTTTGTGGTTCGACTCCGGTGGCACCACCGACACACCTATTTCTGCCTAATAACAGCAGTATTAGGCGTTGCTGTGTTCCGTTTTGAAGGGTGTGGTAAGGGAGACATTCTTTTCCGAGGCGTTCCAGTTTAGTCCTCAGGGGTAGCGGCGCATCTGTGGCCGACCCCAGGTAGGAATATCTAATCCTATCTGGGGTTGATTACAGATGTCCATGGGCGGCAGTAGCCACTTACCATCATGTGGACTGCATGCTCGTCTGCTACTCCTATATTATATAAAAAAAAGATTTTAGTACTACGTAAGATCGTTTACGGGCGCATTATTACCCTGAAGACTAGGTTTGGCTGCCTCATATAGGTTTATCTCCGTTTCCATAGCTTTCTAATTAAAACACAGAAATAGGTATAACGACAGTTTATCAACATTAATGTAGTCTTGATTCAAGTTGTCTATATATAGACTTAGGTTATAATGACTTAATAGCATCTGTGCTAATTTCAAACTATTTCTGTAAAGTGTGTAGACACTACGCCAGAAATAATAATACGGCTCCAGTTAAATTTCCACTAACAATAATCTTCGAGAATACGTATTCAAAGTTGATTTTATGAAAAGGTTATATAGAACATCGTATAAATAAAAGCTGAAATCTTGTAATTTGTTCAGAAAGTTTTTGGGAACTCCGAACAAAGCGGAGCTACATAAACAATGCGGTCGCCGGCGGGTTCCCTGGGAAGTATACACGATTATATCCTGGAATTTATGCGACGCTACCCCTTTACCCATTGTTTTTGATAACACACAAACTAAGGAATATTTTCTGGAATTGGAACTCTGTTTCTGGTTTAACGGGTACTTTTGTTTGGGTCGCAAATAGGTATATTTTGATAGTTTACGAAGTTAACTGTTTTAACAATGAATAATGAAATTTTATGATATGAAAATATTATAATATTCAAACCTGTGGAATACGACCCTTGAAATTTAATTTATTATGCATCGTATCTATAGGAATAAACAGTAATGATGTGTCACTCGTAGTAATAGTTTGATAGCCATGCATGAAGCAATAGTGATTGCTACGATTTTGTGGTCAAACTTTGATAAATAAAATAGATAGATACCTCTCCGCCTTGAAATTGGATGAAGCTATAAAACGCCGATTGTCAGTTATTTTTTGAATTCATGTCAAATAAAAACATTTTAGTGAAAATGTCCGTATAAATAACGAATACTACGTAATTTACGTAATAAATAAATAAGTATTTCAAATATTTTACGGACATTTCAGCACGGAGACGAGGCAAAATTTTATTAACTTAAAAATTTCAGTTCTCAAAACTGGTTTCACTTCTTGTTATAAGTAATCTATCTATCTATTTTACTCATCGAAGCAGTCAAACTTGAATGCATCAAAATTCAGTTTTATTTGTTTTGTAATCTATGATGGTTATGGGAGTAACACAAGCCCGCCGAGAGCTTAAACAGCGATTGCGGCGGCGGCCGGCCGCGGCTGACGTTTCACTGCGGATTTATTGTCAACGGACACAAAGATTAATGTACTTAAATTATATACATTTACGTTGACAAATCGGCTGCCAGCAAAATGAAGCCAAAATAATTAATATTCCATTTATTTATACAAAGGGCACTTGAATTACTCGTATATTACTAGAAAAATGACTGTTCATAAATCCTTCAATAACATGTAATGAATGGGCTTAACCGGTGTTTTAGGTGAAGAGAGTTGTAAGAGTGTCAAATGAATTTCCTTTAAGTGCAGCGATATTGTTTTGTTCTATAATCCTATAATGTATCTATGAATGACATAGCATCTATACATAATTAATTTCGGGACACTACAAGAATACTAAATTATATTTCTAATTCCGAGATATATTAATCCTTACTACAGTTAGTACGAAATAAACATAACATATCTTTAAAAGCATAACATATTTTATTTGTTTGTGCAGTATAATTCAATATTAATTTGCATATTTGCGATTTTGGTTAAACAAACAACGCATACAAATCTGTTTTGTTTTTCTGATGGTGAAAACATGAAATAATTAAATAAAATTTTGTATCGCTTCCATCTAGTATTGGTAAATGTAGCGCAAAGCAAACATTGCAGTTTGAGCGGTAACGCGGCGGCCATTGTTCTGAGGACGCGAATAATTTAACAGAGTAGTGATGGGTTCCGAATAGTCTTCAATACGTAAGGCAATGGTATAATGGTCATATTATATGTTTTCATATTAAGTATATGTCGGGGGCAGGTCTAGGCGTTGAAAGCGGATGACGTAATACCAGATGCTGGCGGCACCTGCACCGGACGACATTCCTTATCACCTTATGACCCATCTACCTGATTACTTTACCTGCTCTTCCTATAAAAACTATAAAAACTTCCTATAAAAAATACATATACGTCATCTACGTAAATATTTTTAGACGCGCTTTTATTTGTTTTAATAAATACTTAAGAACTCAAAAGTTGAAAAAAAAAACAATTGAAAATTAAATATTTTATTAATCTTAACCTGTAAAATAATAATGAAGTTCCTCCTACTACATCAAAATTATCGGCTATGAAACTTGAAACTTCTTTTATTTTTTTTGTGGTCGCATCATAATCTCTAGTTTACAAATTAAACCATCTTACATTTAAGCAGAAAAAACAGATCGGATATCGGGAAGTGCGTGAAATTTAATTTGTAATGCTAACCTCAATATATACCAATAACAAGGCGAATCAATTGAAAGCCTGCAAATATTAATGGTAGGTAATCTTATTTTTGTAATAAAAAATCATAAAGTTATGAAACAAATGCAATACTTATTTTTATATATATCGCGGACGTATTAATTTTATGATCTCATTAATTTTATTGAGTACGTAATTATTTTCTAGGAAAGCTTAAGTAGTAAGTCATAAACATCACGTAGACGTTCTTGGTAAATTTATTTATATAAAATTACGTAACGGTAGTAATTTTTTACGACATCTTTAAAAATCTTTCATCTTCAATAAATCATACAATTTTCCATTTACTCAATCTTTAAGTTTTAAGAAAGCAGATTGGATAAGAACCCTTCATGGTTAGATTCCGGGTGCACCGGCGCCGCATCTATTTCTGCCTCATAACAGCAGCATTGCTGTGAATGTGTGATAAGAGACATATGACTATAAAAAGATTTTTATTTTAATCTTGAAGGGTAGGCAATCTCAGGCAGGACACTAATCTTATCTGGGGTTGAATCAAGATATCCAGCGGCAGTGACCACTAATCATAAGGTGGATTGTATGCTCTTATGCTACTTCTCCATTAAAGTCGTAAAAAAGATCTACAGTATATAAATCCGAATGAAGAAAAGGCTCATGAATTGTATGAAAAGGCTCATGTTCTCATTGTCAATGAGAAATACGGTAGCGCTAGTTATAGTGGCAATGTAAGGCTGAAACATTGGGAACGTAAAGTCAGTTGCTAATGAGGGTGCGAAGTTCAGACTGTTTACAGACCCAATTACTGCATTCCAGCTGAGACTGTTAGCTCGTGTAGCACGCTGGTAGGATTCATTAAAACATATTCTTGTAACTAATAAATTAAGTATTCGAAGCGAACGTTAAATGAACTTGTTTTTTGAATATTTAGTGTTATTTCGTTAAAGTTGCCTATTTACTGTTGTTGGTTGGTTTTATAGCTCTAGTTAGACTACTTATTATACTTACAAATTAGTAAGTTATTATTGAATTTATAAGTACAATAGGTAACACTAAATGCACACTAAAAATTAGTTCTTGCAGTACTACTAAGCATCTATGAAAAATCTTTAGTTTTGTTATAATGTACAGTGATTAAAAATCATAATTTAGTCAATTTTATTTTAAGATTCATTAATATAACGATTTTAAACGCAACTTAACATCTTGTTACAAAATACAAACAAAATAACTAACATTGAAACTAATTTTCTTTTCTCATTAACTTGCAACAAACCACTTGATTGCTTTTGTAAAGAAAAAGTGTCACGTGGAAGCTTAATGATGTACCTCGTACACGTGTCTCAATTCTTGGGTGCAAATAGCGTTAATCAGTTAATACTCGTAAAAACAAGGTATTGCAGCTTTTTATTTTCTATGAATAACTCTTAGATTTCGTTAATACGTAGAGTGTTTAAAAATTATAATATAGTCAATAAAACTCTCAGATTAATGAATTAACGAAAGGAAATAGAACGATTTTGAAGGTAACGTAACATTGCATTCTAGATGCATTACAACGTAACATTGCATTCTAGATGCATTACAAAATATGTACAAACATAATTATTACGAACGTTAGAAGTAATTTTCCTTCACGTGGAGCTTAACGCCTCTCGTACACGTGTCTCCGTTCTCGGATGCAAATGACGTTAATCAGTTAATCCAATCACTGGAGGAGCTGTGCTCATCCTGTACAAATGAATACACATATCGCAATCTACATGTACATATAGTAAATGCTTCGTACCTTCCTATTGAACTTCGTATATGTTATAATGAGTAAGACACCTTTAATACAAACTGTACCATAAATGGCGAATCCAGGAGTTCTTTTATTAAAGAGCTAAGAGGCTGGTGCCCCTCCTGGTTAATCTAAAATCATGTATACAGTCCATCAGTTACCTTTTAAGGTCGCAATAGTTTAAAAAAGAGAATAATCTCAGTATTTACTGCGACCTCGAGCTGGTCCTAAAAAGATTTTAAATCTCATGAAGTGCTGGGGAAGCCAGCCCCTATAAACCCTACATCATAAAAATACATGTTACATCATTGTACGTATACATCACAGCTATACACACTCACACATTGGTAGTTGTCGATCGCGGGTCGGCGAGAGCGCTCATAAAATACAGATAAAAACTTAATTGAAGTACTGTCCAAACACATTAAATTTGCCCTCAGTGCGTACCCGAAGGTATAAAAGGCTGTATTGGATAGGAAAAAGCATAAACAAGAAATTGACCGACTGACACGGATGTTGGCGCTTCTGTGATTTATATTCAATTAATCCTGGCGTTAATCCACGTCTAGACAAAGGCTTAAAGTCATCTTCAGTCTTCAGGATATAATAGTTTCTCGTAGATGGAGATTGTGGCTCTACTTAGCAGTAGGATGTGACATTAACTGCTAAGCTATCAATTTCTTTTCTATCTTTAAAGAAGTTATAACACTGTTGTAGTCACTGCCGCTCATAGACATCTATTTCAAGGACATGGTATCTTCTTGAAGTCGATCACAAATACGTTGCCATTTCTGAGAACTAAGATGATCCAACACGTCATAGAAACCTGGCGCTACCACTTTTCAAATAACCTTTTTTCTAACAAAAAAAATAGCGGTTTGATATTTCCACATTTGTAGGCTTTGAAGGCATTATCTTTAAGCTAGTACTTTAATTAAAGAAATAGGTCAGTAATTTTTCTTTTAAACTTTTTCAATAAGATAATGTAATAAATCTTAAAGTATAATAAACAAGATCAGATAAGTAAATAGTAAATCTTTCTAAACAAGATTATTTATTTAGAAAACTATCTTACGTACCCACTAACAAGATTTATAGAGCATCAAAAGAGTTCTGAGAGAGCCCGAAAAGGATCAAAGATGGAAATAAAATAAATTAGTGGATATATCGCTTTGGTAGAATTTGGGGGATTTCAGCGTTGGAATAGGAATGTCTTGTGGCCGGGGTTCAATCTCGGTTGAATATGAATACTGTTTGAATAGCGGCTTCGAGTACGAGCAGGTAATTATGGCGGTGTGTGAATTACTTCGCGCTATCATTCCCTTCTATTTACCATCAATTTATTTGAAGAAGCTCGGGAAATATTTCCACAAGTAAGAGATAATTAAAAGTAAAGTCATCGTAGCCATCTTAATACTCTTCGTGGAGAGTGATATAAGACGGGATTATACTTTTTCATCTAAGTACGAGTACAACTAAAATTTGCCCAAGTCACGGCCGTGCCTTTTGATCTCTTGTGCTTGCTTTCTTGCAAAAAGGATACACTTCTGGTGCGATATAAATTTATCAGATAATCGTTCAACGATACACGTGTCTAGTGCTCGTGTGTTTACGGACACCGTATGCCCATTATAATCCTAAATACATAATGTAGTTTGTAACTTGTACCTTTGTTTTTTTTTTGTCGAGGGGGAAACCTTCAAAAGGTACCCGACAACGTGGGAGCGACGCCGAGTTATGTGGGATTTTTACTGCACTAAAACCCCCCCGGTGGCCGTCCTCTGCGCTGCGTTGAGGGCTCCGGGATCTCCAAAGGAACGCAACCGGAGTCCTCTTAGCGCGTTGCCCCGTCGGGCTCCGCCCAGGTGAGCTTGACGCTCGCCACACCATCTGGTGTATACGACGGTATGCGACCACACATACCGTCGTCCTTCCCGGGGCCGCTGGCCGGGCGGTTCGAGCTCCCACTCTGGCCGCCCGCAACCCCGGAAGCCCCCTTTTAGTCGCCTCTTACGACAGGCAGGAGATACCGTAGCCCTATTCTAGTCCCGGAACTACAGGGACATTGTAACTTGTACCTATACTATATATTATTGTACAAGTTATTCAATATTAAAGTTACTGAGAAAATCAAAACGTGTTACACTCGTAACTTAACCACAAACTGCACATGACTAGCTCTATTCATGAAAGAAAGCGAAACTGAAATGACGTAATTTTCTTAATACTTACTACCACAACCAACTTGAATAAGCGAAATTCTGCTACATTGTTAATTACCGTGGAATAAACTCCTGCCCTCCACCGAGTTACATTATATATACAGTTGTAAATTATTATAATTGCAGGCTCAGTTATTACGAGGCTACAAAAACACCTCGCCTGGCATCTACTGCTCTATCGCACAATTAAGATAAACGCTGTCAAAATATAATGTATTTTGTTTATTAAAATTTAGCAATAACATGAATTTATGGTAACAATATCACTTTAGATATTTGTACGGTATCTCGTTTATAACCCTTTAGAGGGTAATGTTTTTGAGCGTATCTATGTATGTCTATGTCTCATTCTTTGGCATTACACCACAGCCCAAATGGCGAGATGGATTTTAATATATGACGAGTCGTCTAAATTATGGGAATAATATTATTATAGACTTCATTACTTCCCTGTTGAAATTATTAGTTTAAATAATGTTTTTTTTTTATTTTTATGACGATTGTAGGTAATGATTATAAAAACTATGTCTATGTGGCATTTTTTAAAACGTTTTATGTTATAACACACTGTTTTAGGGATTTTGTAAACAATTTCTCGACGTGGCCACTGAAGTATGAAAATGTTCATGAATATGCTACAACAGCCACCCATCCCCGGGGCGTCTGCGTCATAACTGATATATCTTTCTTGATAAGCCGAGCGGGTTTTATTCTAAAATTAATAAGTATAAATTCTATTTATTAGTGTTAGAACCCTTTGTGGTACGACTTTAAAAATACAACCACTACACATTTCTGTCTAATAACAACAGGTTTAAGCGCTGCTGTGTTCTATTGGAACTGTGTGCGACATACTTATTCTTAATTAAGAATGTCTTGCTTCTAACTTAGTTCTCAAGAGTAGTAACGCATCAGTGGCCACCTTTAAGTAAGACATTGATAACATCATTAGTGGCCTATTACCATCAGGTACATACATAATAATTTAACAATCATTTTTTACACTTTGTTTTATTATTTCTTATAACTATATACGATGTCTAGTTATAGAAGAGCGGAGCCGCCTAACCTAACACAGACATTCTGTTTACTAGGTGGTTCCAAATCACTTGTAAAAAAAATGTAAATGTAAACCTACCTATGTTTCAAGAAAAAAAATATCAGGTGGACTGCATGCTCCTTTCGAATTTTACCTAAAGAAAATCAAGTTATAGAGGTATTATCTTCGTTAATCCATTTCTGTCTCACCGCTTGGTACGGGTATTCTTTAAACGTAAATATAAGTTAACCGGAAAGCCGTTACAAAGGTACAAAGGATAATATGTTTCCTGTATATCGTATTATACGTTCTTATTATTTCCTTTCATGTTTAAAATGAATGTACCTATATTTACCTAACCCGTGTCATTTCTAAAAGTGGCGCGCTCAGGGACTCGAAACCCAAGCGGACTTAATTAACCTAAATGCTTTTCTTTTCAAAATAATGATAACCTCCACAACTCTATATGTACGACTTCAGCCCTTTACTATTTTGTCGTAAGAGTGAAATAGTAATCGAGCGCGCAGTCCACCGGGTCACGGCCGCCATATAAATGTGGAAAGAATAGTCTTCTAAGATTATTTTAATACTAATCAATAGTTAGGTACTAATCATGTTAACATAAAACTTAGATTGGAAGATAAATTGTTTTTTACGACTTTTTGGGCCACGGAATCGTTTTGTAAAACTTTTAGTTTCTAAATGAACCCGCATGTCTACAGAGAACTCACAATCAGTGAAAATTCCTACTATATGCAAACTTCTGTGCAATTGAAATCTAGTAAAGAATATCGAGTGAATCGAGTGAATGGACGACGAGGAAAATTTCCCATTTGCAACTACTTATTCCTATTATTTTCTACACTACTTAATATTTTAAAAATTGTATGTTTCTTTATAAAATGTAAGTAGCAAACAAGCATGCAGTCCACTTGATGGTAAGTGGCTACGCCGCCCATGGACATCTATAATCAATCCCAAATAAGATGTTAGCCGTAAGTGAGGTCGGTCACAGACTCATTGCTACCCCCTGAGGACTAAGTTGGGACACCTCGGGTATCACATCCTACAAAGAGGATCGTACAGAATACTACTAAACAAGGTGTGGCAGTGGTGCATCCGGAGTCAAATTATGAAGGATTCTACTCTTCTCTGATAAACAGAAATACTGCCTTTATTTATTTGGATATCGTAGAAAGCGCCTGATGGATTGAAGTCACGAAATGTCCAGCACACACGTGCAGGCTACCGCAAATCCGCGTTAAACGAGACTTCCTTAAGTCGTTTGTCGGAGTAAGGACCTATTTCTGTTTTATAGCAGTCGTCCAGTTGCAATATCCTGCTTTAACAGGCGTGCAACCGACGTACTTAAATGAAGAATTCCAAGGATCGTACTATGTGCACTCACTGCTTTAATTAATGAATACTAAGCGATTTTCTTCTTATTCTTTAGCTTTTATTATATAAGAAATTAATAAACCGCGCTACTGAAAAAGCCTTTCGAAATGCCGTTACAAATACAATACGTAGATACGTTTGAGGATGGTAGAATACTTTGTAGTTCTATACTGGAGGCACTACACCTATTTTTTTAGCTAATAACACGGTGTAGTAAAGAAGACGTACTGATACGCCGTATACCTCGGATAAGTAATGCATCTGTGGTCGTCCTGAGGTAGGACTTTTATCAGGAGTGAATTACAGATGTCTATGAGCGTCAGTTAGCGAACTTATATTCATGTAAACTGCAGGCTCATTTGTATAATACTTTAATATTATGAACAAAACAAAATTTCATTATTATACATCTATACAAAGACGTTTAAGATTTCCATACACTGATTTCTCAATATATCTAATTTATATTTGGATTAAAGTGAATCCATATCGCATTCCGGGCGCGCTGGGAATAATGCATTTAAAATGGCTCTTATGAAACTCGGTGGCGGTTACCACGCTGCACATAAATTGATATTCAGTGCCACATGAGTAGCTTTCATAAAGCAGGACGGGGTTACGTTTTATGCACTTTATATTGGTAATCCTAGGGATATATTTACTTACAATGGGTAAATTTTAATATTTGTTTTCAGAATGCGGAGTGAGATCGTTTTGATTATCAGTAGCCTTAGTATGAGTTTTTACGTCTTGACAAAAATTACTGTTTTTGTTTTTGTTTACGTATTTCCCATATCCTTCCAATAAGTTCTGATACAATCATAGGGGCGCTGATTGGAAATGTATAGGCAAATACGTAAACAAATACCAAAACAGTATTTTTTGTAAAAACGTAAATACTCATACTAAGGGTACAGAACAAAAAAACATTTTAGAATGACACATTGCAATATTGCTATGTAACAAAAAATATGTGGTGGTGTTACTTCCAAAAGAGAATTCTACATAAAGCGTCATGTTGATTGTTAAGGAGATAAAGTAAATAGCGCTAAAGAGCAGACATCGTCAACATTTTACATAAGCTTTTATCCCACTTTACGCTGATATCAATTGACTTAATAACTCACGGATGACACTACTTAGTTATTATTTCCAAGTATCTTTAAAGACCAGACACAGAAACATAAAAGACAATACAAGTCCACCTACGTAATTGTTATGATGCTATTTTCCATGAAAACAAGATATTTTACAACTGTTGGCTTATTTCATATTCAGAATAGAGAAATTCATAGGGTTTCATTTGCCTCACATATGGGCTTTACTTCATCCCGCCCACTCAAAAGGGCCGAATTACAAACGTAGGCGAAATCGCGACTACAAGTCGCGTTTATAGTTGAAAATATAAGTTTACGTGTAACATAATATGAATGTATGGTTATTATGGTGTATCAATACCGATGCGTAAGTGTTGAATCGTTGCTTGAAGCTATTGTCCTGGGGCTCCGGCCATTAGTCCATTAGCGACTAATGTGGCTCCGTGGCGGTGTCGTGTGTCGGTAAAAGCGACGCATACCATAAATATGTCTGCCGATACATTGACATTGTCCGTACTTAGTTTTTGTACGCAGCTCAAAACAAAATGGTTCATTATGTGACGGTGATAGCAAACGAGCTCTGTACCCTTACCATGAGTTTTCAAAACAACCCACAATTGTTCCGTTTGCTTAGTAGACTGAGTAAACGTAACAATAAGTAAGTGCTCAAGTCTTTTTACCTACCTCATATCGACGAAACATAAAGCGCCATTTTGTCAATTTTGACATTTAATGTTACGTTACTGACACTATAGTTCTGGTACAATCCGCTAGGGGCGCTAATTGGAAATTGTATGGGCAAATACGTAAATACATACCCAAACAGTCATATTTGTCAAAACGTAAAAACTCATGGTAAGGGTGCTTTTGAGTGGTGACAAATAAATCAGAACGCAAATTTCTGTCTAAAATTGGCGCAAATGAGTTGCAACTGTGTATTAGTCCTCCGTTACAATAGAGTACAGTGTAATGCACCGCGCATTACACTGTATAGTGGAAACAGGTATAATGATAATGTATAGCCAATTATTTTTTTACTATTTTTGTCTACCTGGTGGTAAGTCATACGGCCATAGGATCTCTCTAAGCAACATCATATAGAACGGGAATTCTACCGGAAGCTGTTCATAAATGAGTCATCACTTCCGAGATAACCACCTTATATGTAATTCAGCTGTGATTATTCCCTGATGAAGACGCAAGAACTGCGTTATTAAAATAGTTAACTAGGTATCTAAAGGAAGAAAGAAAGAAAATATTTATTTCGGTAAACATCACAATGTATATACGCGGTAAGTCTCTAAAATGTAAGAGTATCAAAAAATTATAATATCGACGACATTAAGCATAGATTTTATAACTAAACCCTTATCTTTAACGTTACTCAGTTGTAACTTAACTGTTGAGTGCATATCTTTTTGATGACCTCTATTAAGTCTGAATAGTAGGGTGAACTGTGAATGTAAATTATCGCGATAAATTCTCAAACGCGCAACGCAAAGGTGAAATAAAATTAAGGGAAGTAAAATTTTCACGATAACAACGGAGAAATGTTAGAGAGTCATATTACTACTAGCCAAAATCAGTATGCAGAAATAATAAACCTCGAAATCATAAAACAAGTAATTAGTAATGTGATTTATTAAGAAATCTGTTCGCTTTGCGCACAACCTCGTGTATTAGGTCTTTTAAATATTTACACAATCTTAAATTGATGGATTAAATAATGACTGATTGAATGAATGAAATCATTTGTAACAGCATGCGTTTTTTTAACAATATTGGTGTTCTGCGTATTCTACCATTAGGTACACTCTCTTTCTTTGAGTGACAATATTATTATAAACATCGGCATTAAAATCTCAGTCATACGCCCAACTTGATTCGGCCCGTAAAAATGTGTAACTCCCTTATAGTTGATACTCCCGAGATAGCTACAACGAGGGTGGAAGATCAACAGGTAGTTTGGCCCTTACACAATTTATACCTTGCAAAAATTATTTATTGAGCACGACGGGATTGTCAACATTGGCTTTGGAGATTAGTGTAATGATAAAAATCAGGGAGTATTGATTATAATAAAAAAAACTTTTTACAACAAAGCTGAAGTTATATCTCTTAGTGCGTTAGGAAAACATATACTTTAAAAGTATTCTGAAAGTTAGAATCCGTTAATAGATAAAAGTTTTCGGCAACACACGACTATATCAACATAACTAAGCGATAAGAATACAACCTATAAATGGCGATGCAGTCCATCTGAAACCATTAGATCACGATAGAAAGTTTAAACTACCCATGATGTTAAAGTAAGAACGTCTGATACTTCCTTCAAAGGAACGTTATAAAATTTCATTTAATGAAAATGTCTTTCCCTATTGAATAGTAGTATTTCAATGCTATTGTGTCAAAATGTATGCAGTATGATACAGTTGCAGCTTATTTATAGCCCTTCATATCGGCGCCTCCAATCTTGGCTATTTTCCTATATTTTAAGAAAGAAAGGAACCATCCGTTTATCACTTAAAGGAAAAGAGTCACGTAAAAGAGCTATTTTGAACCTTTTAACGGATAGAAAGAGCGATGGTTTCCTAACATCGTGGTATATTGAATGCGGTGCTGCGAGGCAATATTCAACCCGCTTAGCCTCTTCCACGTTGCTTATACTTGTTCAAGTAGGTATGGGTATAGGGTGAATTTTTCAAGGGTGTGAGGATGGCGTAAATAATGGAATAACGAATAAAAGGCATTTATAGTAGTTTGGAAATTTTCAATAGCACATTTGCATTTTTTTGTATTATATGTCCGTACTAATATACCAGATCCACTGACTAGGAACCGCATGTAATATAATGTAAACCATCTTGTAATCTTTACTGATAAGAAATAAATGGTTCAATTTGATTTGATTTCAAAATATAAAGCGTTTTATGTACATTGAGTTCATTTCATATTTCATTAATTTTGAAAAAACATTACGAAATTGTGGGAAGTAATTATGAATAACAAACTAACCACGTGCTTTGAAAAAGCCGACCAGAGTATAGATATTACGTACTCGTATGTACAAATAATCTTTAAGTTACAAAAATATAACAGAAGTTAATGATTTATCTTAGAAGCGAAGATGGATGTGGTGAGTGCTTTCAAAACTTATTCCAGCGCTTTTTCAACGCCTGTAAAGTTAAGAAACGTGACTTTCACATTGAAAACTTTATTGTTAAATAACACGTAGTTCTGACGGGAATAAGTTATTTGGAATATATTATCACAAATATAGGTAAATATATATATATTTTTATAATATAGGAGTAGCAGACGAGCATGCAGTCCACCTGATGGTAAGTGGCTACTGCCGCCCATAGACATCTGCAATCAACCCCAGATAGGATTAGATATTCCTACCTGAGGTCGGCCACAGATGCGCCGCTACCCCTGAGGACTAAACTGGAACGCCTCGGAAAAGTCAGTCTCCCTTACCACACCCTTCAAACCGGAACACAGCAGCGCCTAACACTGCTGTTATTAGGTAGAAATAGGTGTGGCGTGGCGGTCGTGCCGCCGGAGTCAAACCACAAAGGGTTCTACCACCTTCATTGTTTGTTCGTTTGAAATTTTGTATACCCTATATTAGGGTTCAGTAAAGGACATAGGGTACCCATCCCTAAGTTCTGACGTAAGTAACTTCTCGAGGAATAGATAAAACCTCTTAATGCGAGCGAAGCCGCGCATAAATGCTAGTGTGTTATACAGTAATAAATCCTAGCAAATAGATATAGTCGTAAATAGTATCCAAATATGCATAACGTGTCTATCTCTTGGCACATATGCCTGTACTTTTTATTGGCTGCCATCCAAACATCCTTTGTCTTCATTTTTGGTTTAATTTATTGTTATAAATGTACTCAATATCAAAATAGTAAGGATTATATAAACTAACAGTTTGTAAATATCAAAATATTTACAAACTGTTAGTTTATATAATCCTTACTATTTCTTACTTCCTTATCCTTACTTCCTTACTAATATTATAAATCCGAAAGTAACAATAATATTGCTAAGAATTAAGTTTGTAATGCAATAGAATAACGAAGTTAGTTATTTATTATTTTTTATGAGATTGAAATAACAAATGAGCATACAGTCCACCTGATGCTCAAACAACAGAGGAGCTTCATCTGAAGCAATGACAGATGTATAGTCCGCGTAAATCTGCTAGTCCGTTCTGAATATAGAAATGAATCTCGTCGCCATAGCATATTGTATGACTTCACCTGCTCGCAACAAATTCAGAGCGGACTAGCAGTTTGGCGATAACTATACCACTCTTGAGAACTAAGATTATAACCTCAAGAGAGCCAACATACAAAGAACCACAGTCGTTATCTTTTAGGAATCGACAGTAGATACTTGTCAGAACTAATCCCATATCCATTTTTAAGCCAATTTTTCCGCAGTTTTAAAGGATAAAACTCGATAACAGGATTAAAGCTCCACAATCCAGTTAGTTGGTCGCCGAACGCCTATGATTGGAGGAATAAAAACCTTCAGCCACTGACTGGGTTGATTATTATTTCTAAAGCGACGCCGAAGCCGACGATAATTCAGTTACTGTGTTTCAGGACTTGGTATTTAGGCTGTATTCATTTAAAGGGTAAAGGTTAAGCACAAAGGATTGTAACGTACGAGGCGTTGTAATGATTGATCAGGGGCATCCTATATTCTTTGCCAAACCGTGATTTGAATAGTTAAAATAGTTTTAATTTTAATAATTTATTTTATTCCTTAACAAACTTTAATCATAAATATACAAATACGAGTTTATTTGCATATAATAATTACGTTTATTTTAAATGTACAAACTAAATCCAAAACAAACGGGGATTTCAAATACAAGTTTCAAATAATGGCCAAAATATTCAAAGATTAAACAATGAGTCCAAATCACTACCACTTGGTAGGGTCCCAAGAATGCTGGCTGCATTACCACGATGTATGGCTAAGCTTAAAATTTGGCCAAGTTACGCACCAGCTCTTGGGTCTCCAGAAACATAAGTAGACTAAATAGCGACAAATATAGTAGTTACATAAAATATACGTTGTGGCTTTTTTCATGCCTATAATTGGCACTCACACTAACCTCGTGTTGTTAAGAGTACTGTACTATAAAATTTATTGTGTTTATTACTGTTGGCTTGTAAATAAATAAATATGAGAGATTTATTTAATATCCTGAAGTATTGTAAACATAACTTCTAACAAAACGTTTCAGTTCCCAGAGTTTGAAAGCGTGATTAAAACAGCAACAAAGAAGTTTTTATGACAATTTATGAGCGAAGGAACGGCGGGAGTCCCAAATTCCCGAAGGGAAATATTTATGTAGCTATATATAAGTAGCAATAGATAGGTGCTCATACGAACAAACAGAGTAAATGAACATTGTCACGATTTTCATACAACTTCTTTTCTTCCGCTTCTTACTAACACCGAATTGATTGATAGTTGACACACATTTCCGTTCAACATACTACTAATCGGTAATAAGTCGTGGGTGACTCTTTTCCCCTCATGTCAGACTTTTGCATGCGTTTCTATGCTCATTTTATTTAATTAGTTATTGGTAAGAAGTATTAGTAGTAGTGCAGAAGTAGATACACATATTATGAGTAAGAAATGCATTAAATAAATTATTATTTTTTTATACACTGCTACAATTTAGACGAGTCCAACGACACATCAAAAACGTTAAAATCCGTCAAATTGTTTGGTTTGCAGGGCAGGGCCCGATAGAAAGGCATCGTGTTAGGAGGACTCCGGTTGTGTTCCGTTGGAGATCCCGGAGTTCTCCACCAAACGCCAAGGATGGCCACCGGAGGGGTTTTAGAGCGGTAAAAATCCCACACAACCTGGCGTCACTCCTATGGCGTCGGGTACCTTTTGAAGGTTTCCCCCTCGTCAACAAGAAAAAAGGCTATACTTAAGTATGAGACATACATACATGTCCTCGAATAACATTACCCTCTATAATCGGTTTATAAAGAAATAATAAGAATTGCAGACAACTATTTATTTCTTTTTAATAGCGGGATTTTTTCGCTGGGCGAACACATCATCCCGTACAAACAAACTATTAAGCAATTCATCTCATAACATTGTATAAAACGATTGCAGATAACAAAGGCGGGAATTGGCAGAGTGGCAGTCCGCGCCAGCCGATATCCTCAAACGCCGCATTATATGAAATTGACTTCGCCCGACACATGCCAACCACAACAAAAGCCCATTTCTGACGCGAAACTTATATTGCTATTAGATTTTCTCGTAAAAGTTACGATGAATAAGGGATAACTCAATTTGAAAATCTGCCAATCGACCAATTTTTGCTGGATACCTACGTGATAACCTTTAGTGCTGACCTAGACGTAACTATATTTATCAGTCCGTAATAATAAAATTCTAACCCTAAATTTATATTTTGCCATCTTTTTTATAATAAAGGAGTATAAGAAATAGAGAGACAGTTAGTGCTCACATGTTACTGCTATAACTGGACAGATTTTAATTAAATTTTGCAGGCATTTCGTCCAAAAGTTCAAACAATGTTCGCGAAATTGGATTAAGCAGAAAATTATTAGCAGCAGCTGAAAGATATTACTAAATGATCTGTCGCTGACGACCGCCCGCAACTATCGCCTCTTATCGTTAGCGACTTTGACTATGAGCGATGTTCGCCGCACTGTCACCCATATATTAGGGTTCTTATATGACAAAATTCATATTATTGCATGAAGGTAAAACCCTTTGTGGTGCGACTTCAGCTGTACCACCGCCACACCTAATCCAGCAGCCTAATCCTAATAATAACAGCAGTGTAATCGCTTGTAATTCGCGTATTCTGGTTTGAAAAATATGGTAAGGGAGATAAACTTTTTCAAAGTATACCCGCTTAGTCCTTAGGGGTAGCGGCGCATCTGTGGCCGACCACAGATAAAACGCTAATATTATCTAGGGTTGTTTACTCATGTCCATTAGCGGCAGTACCACTTACCTTGCATGTGGACTGCATACTCATTTGCTTTTCCTATATTATAAAAAAGTAGAAAAGAATAACGTTAGAATGTTTTCCAATGTCACTTACTTAACACATAACCCGTTAATAACGATAACGATAACAGCGATTGTCTCTCGGCACTAGATTGCACGCAGCCCGACCTCCGCGTAACCTGTGTTTACAGCTTCATTTGCATAACAAATTCTATCTGATCACAAGTTACGAGCAGGTGCTCACAAGATTTATGGATGGAGATAATTTGATTTTATGTTGGTAGGATAACGATATCTTAATAAGGGATCCAATACATTTTAATAATATAGTATTTTCAACCATGGTACGTATGAAAACATGATAGTAAGTGGTCATGCCAACCATGGAACTGTAAACAACTCCAGGTGAGATTGTAGACCTAACTGATGTGTTCATAGCTGACCTAACTGATTAGTTGCCAATCCTAAGGACTAAAACGGAACGTCTTATATAATTGTATCTTCCATAGTACACGTTTCTAACTAAAATATCGCTACACTATTTTAAAGTACTATTACGTAAGTTCTATCTTCAAGAGTGGTGTGTAGATTAGAGACAGTATAAGCCTCTAAAAAAAGAAGTGACACGTGAAAAGTGCCAGACTATTATTAACCCTTCGAAGTTCAGGTAAAATCTATATTTATTTCCAAGGTACGTCCATAACCTTTATCATGTAAACTAGGTACCGTAGTTTCACAGATTGTACGGCAACGTTACCCCTAAAATATGTATGAGACAAACGTTCTAGCGCGGACTACGCTGGTAGATGTTCTACACTATTCCATTTGATATGCATTACGCCATTCTTTTTAAAATGTTCTTTGTACTGATGTAAAATATTCCTTTACTAGCATTTGCTTTTGATAGCTTTTCCAAGTATTTTACGTCTACGTATGGTACCAGTGATGGTAAATTACAATTATCTTAGTTTTACTCCTTTCGTCTAAGCCTCGTTAAATCTCTACTACAGCAATCGCCACCATGACAATTTGTACGCTACGCTACGTTTTGTACTCTCACAGCCCCACATTAGGATTCCCTATATCGTGGGTGCCATGGACACACACAAAGACGAATACACAAGCATCTCGACCCAGAACAGATATCTAAATTCACTATTCATATATCCGTCTCGCCGGGGATCGTACCTTCGCGGGGATCGCCCTTTGCACCTCAAGCCGGTATGGTGGCCGTTGCGCCATGCGGGTCGTCAATTCTTTTGTGCTTTAGTACAGTTTTGGTATCTGCCATGTAGAGGCATCCAAGTTGGATGTAATTTACTTCGTATAGAACAGGGGTTCTATCTGAAGCCGTGCGTAAGTGCGTTGCATCCCTGAGTACTGAGATAGTTGCATAAGAATGTCAGCTGGCACCCACAACTTGTCACACAAACGCAAGAACTGTTTTACGCTTGAAATAGGTATGGTGGCGTTACATCTTCGACAGATCCATACCTTTCAGACAATTATTTTGTTTTCATTTATTTACTTATAAAGAGATGTTGTTGTTCTTTGCTTGTCTAGACTGATAGATTCAATACAAGGAATCTGGTGCTAGTAGGCAAAAGCAAAAACTTTTTACGTGGGCATAAAACATTAAAGTTCAGATAAAACATTAGCTCTTTGTAACTTTGCCCATAAAACTACCCTTTTATCTAAGAGTTGAACGTTATTTTGCCATATATCAATTAATATGGTAATTGTACGACCATAAGATCTATTGTTATTTACTTCTGTTTTTATTGGTGTAAATGTATACTAAATTGTAAAATATGCTTGTAACTTAGTCTACAATATAATAATTATGTATTGTACAATATTAATGTAAAAAATACAATTATGTAATTTCTTACTCAATATTTCATAAATTTAGTGAATATTACACGGCAACATTAATCTGATCACATCCATTAATGGATCTATTTTATCTGAAAGTAAATAAATTTAGTTTAATTTAATGAAATGAATATAAACCGATCCACATTTTCGTCAACACTAAATCACTAGTATTACTAATCAATTAATAAAGTCTAAGACGTCCTTCAATTAGTATTTATTGAAAAATCCATCGCTGACGTGTTCTGAAACGAATCGCATGACCAGTTTTACGATTGAACAACACGTGTACAAGTTGTAAATACCTACGCACTGATGTAATACATCTGGACGGGCTAAAAATCTTATACGTGCCACGTATGACTTGTATCGATGACGTGTAACTGTGTTTGGTAGTTAAAACCAGCTTCAGAAGTTGCACTGTTTCTCGTTTCTCCTGAATGTATTTATGATTTTCTTAGAAACGACAAAACAGCTGTCACGTTTCTAAAATGTTAGTATTTCAAGGAATGGATTATACTCATACCAACACCTTAAACGTTAGTATAACCTATGTTATGGTACGAGTACCACATTTTACCACAAAATGAGAAATGTTTTATCGGGATATCAGCTTTGGTCTCATATTTTGTTACAAACATAGATGATTGAAACATTTGAACATGCTGAGAAAGCGCGATAATAAATAATTTAAAAGACCACTAGCAAATATAATTAAATGAAGTATTTAATTACATTTAGAATAGATTATAATTATTTGATTAAAATATACAGTACCAAACATTTTCATTTGATCAGGTATTAAATATTTCTAGTCTGGTCCCTATTATTTTTCCAACGAAAGTTGATACATCCATTAAGCCATATCATATCGCTCATTGTCTGTTATCCTCTATTGTTCTTGTTGTCCAGCGACTTTAACCCAGTTTCTGTGGAGTCAATCGGGAACATGTTCCACAACAACGTGCAAGTTGGGACTCGTCTGACGAGCGCCATTAATCTTTCAGCGCAGTCTCGGCGCAGTTGCCACTTGTACATTGATGAACACAAGGCTGTTATGTATTGTATGCACATGTGAAGGTAGAACTCTTGCTGGTTTGGGAATGGTATTGCCAGTGTTTCTACCTTAAAGCTGCAGAGTGAGTGCTGGAGTGTTCCAGTAGGATTATTGGATTTGATAGCATATAGCAGTGCCTAACTCTAGGACCTTAAAAGAGATAAATACAGCCATTTTTAAGTAACCACATACCCAAGGAATACAAATTACGTACCCGAGGGTTCTTATTACTAAGCCTCCGCTGTCTTTCCGTATGTCACAGAGCTCTAACCCTTGAACCTTAAGAGATAATTTATTTTACATATTTTTGATGTGAAACATCGATTCTGTGAAACGCCGATTTCTGGCGTGGCGACGCATGCCGTGGCGCTATCGCCATCGCCATCGCCATCGCCACGCTATACGATGGTATATATACAGTCTATATGCAGTAGTGTGTACGGTGTGGCGACGCGTCGCCACGCGCAATCGAATTCAATAAATAGTTATCGTTATCTGGAAAAAAATCGTAATATTTTATTTTATCATTATGACATATTTAGTTACTATCACAATATGTTCTTTTCTGCATATTACTTTTACAAAATAATGTCGATGTTTCACATCTGCCAGGCGTCCCGTGACGGCTCATATTTTTTTATTGTATACGTGTTTGACTCGCACTTGAACAACTTTTATTCTTAGATTTTTTCTATGAAATTTATTAAACATTATGTCAGCTACTTTATTTAAATTGAGCTAATGAATAAAGGTTATTTTATGAGCCCATGAAACTAATATCACCTTTCTATTTACTTCATTATAAATAAGAGAATTACGTCAAATGAATGGTCAGTGGTGTTGAAAACGTGTAGTGGTGGCCGGAAGCCGATGTTTACTGCTGTTGGCAAATCACATCAGTTCCTATAAATCTGGTTATAAACTTTATTAGATTTATTTGCTCATTTGAATTCTAAAATGATTTTGCGGTTTGGTTTGATTTTGATTACGAATATTAATTATGTAACTAAATAATTATAGTGCATATTACTAACTATATATGAACAGAACTATACATATTGATTATATGGATTTTAAGTATGTTATAATTATGTTATATTTCATAATTTCTAAAACTTTTTGTTTTGTAATAATGTTGTTATTTACATTGTATGTGTTCTAACTACTGTTTTCTTCACTTACTATAATTCCACAGGTGTAAAATTCTTACTTTACATTAGTCATAGTTAAGTATGTCTAAATTGATCCGGCCTCGATTACTACGCGCTTGAGTACGGGTTTCGTGGAGATAATTGCTCGGTGTTCAGGTTGTCACAAGAGTCCTTTAAATTAGATCTAATCCAACTCTAATCTAGTCCGGCCTCAGAGCTACAAAAGTGGTTTAACTGTTTCTGCTTCATAATAGAATTCTGCGTTTCTGTGTTCGGATTCAAAGAGTGTGAAAAGGCTTATGACACTAACAAAAGTTGTGCTTACATGTATGGCTGACATAGTGGCAGTTCTATAATCCTGTCGGGATAATTACAAATATGAGTGACAGTAACGCTGCACATTCAGATGTTAGCTAATGTGGAGCTGTGGACATAAGGAAAGACACACCCTTATCTGTTTATAAAATACTAGCAGTATCCGCGGCTTCGTCCGCTTTTTGTTCATTCATAATACAATATAGCCTATAGCACTGCTAAATAGTGAAGTTTACTGATTGTGAAAGAATTCTCATGATCTGTTCAGTGTTTCCGTAGGTTACCCCTTACAAACAAACAAACAATCAAAGTTACGAACTTTACCTCTTTATAATATTAATATAGATATTTTAAACAATAAGCACTTACCAGGCGAATTTAAATCTCGAAATTTCGTCTTCAGTAATCTTAGATCTGTAAAAAGAAATACCATAGATAGTTATGATGAAAAAGCAAAAAGTTCTAGATGTAAGAAAGAGACAGAAGTTGCATTTATCAGTATCAAAATAACAGAAAAATATCAAACAAATCTTATAGCCATTGTATCGATTGAAAATTTATATTGATAAAACTTTATTGATAAAACATTTGGAGTCACCAAATGTTTTATTTGAAAAAAATTCAATCGGAGTTCAATGGACTATTTTCTATCCCGAAAATATTAAGGGTTCGTGTGCAAATTGAAAAACCGTACCCGAGCTCCATCAACCGTTCACGCGGACGGAAAACTCGTTTTAGAATAACTGTATTTACATTCAATTAAAATGTATAGGATTGTTATATATTTCCTCATCATTCTCGTAAAAATTGGCGAAGTGCGAGTCGAATAGAACATAGAATTCCGCATCACAATATTTTTATATTTTTAGCAGTCGTTATCATAGCAAGCGTTAGAAGTACATTCTGAAAATTTAAAGTATCTTTATGGTTCAATAGATAAATCGAAAACGCCGCAAAATACCGGATTCTTACAAGTATCCTACTACCCATTATGTTGAACTTTTATCAATTTTTCCTATTTGTTGTTACATTTCCCATAAAAATAAACACGGTAATAATTGGCTTAACGCAACAACTATTAAGGCTCCAGAGAGTCCTGTGACAGGTTCACGGTCGGATTAAAAAACAGCGGAGTCTTAATAATATTGCCATGTTTTTGCCCTTTGCATACGGAACCCTAAAAATGAAATCTGTATGACAGGCGTGCATGGCGCGGCGCTGCGAGGCACGTGTCGGATCGATGTCTCGAATACAATTCCATTTCCATAATAGAAGCAGAAGCTGCGGAGAACGAGCGGGTTTGTGACAGAAATAAAATTAGATTGCCAACGTCGCTTGCACTACAGTCTTCTGGGAGCGCAGTCAAATGTTCGGTGCTTAAGGCCTAAGGCCGCCCCTAGACCTACAATAACATTTTACAATACTTTTTATTGTACAGTAAGATTGAAATGCGGTCTGAATCCAAACGAACAATTATATTGCACAATAATACAAAAGGCACAATGTTTTCGTGTTCAGTCGAAGAATAATATTGATCCCATGTGCACCGTGCGATTGAAAATTATTTCGCAATATTGACTCTACACGATGCAATGGAAAAATATGGTGCAAAATAATTAAACTCGCTCAAACTTTCGGTGAATCATTATGCAAATTTCAATATTACACCTTGATAGTCAATAATATTGCACAATATAATTGACCGTTTAGGCGGCCTCTAAGGGATGCTACTGGTTATTTTTGGGTTTTGTCGTCGTCGACCCATTACTGAGCACGGGTCGCCTCTCACAGTGAGAGGGTTTAAAGTCATATACTAAATCGCTGGAGTGTACCAATGCTGGTAGACACCACACACTCTTGAGGACATTTTTTTTATATCTTAGACAAGCACGTCAGAGTTCAGTGGGAAGCCTGGGCTCGGAGGCCCGGACCACTGGCATGGAGACCGTATTTACCATTAAATTATCACCATTCCTTATATTTGATTATTGCTACTAATATTATGTTTAAATTCGATAGTAGTATTCTAAGAGCATCGTATATTGCTCTCTGTGATGCCGTCACGCGCCGCGGCGGTGGAATCGCTGGAATCTCGATAAAAAGCCACACGATGAAACATTTACACGTCTAATATGTACCTACATCTCCGGTTGGTTTATTAAACAGAAAATATACCAGCCCTTTTTATACACGTTTCTTTTTTAAACTCGATAAAGTGATGAAGTTCGTGTGGGAAGTGTAAATTAGTTGTTGACTTTTAAAAAGTTTGTGCGTGTGTTTATGTTACGTCAGAAGTTAAATACTTCTGTGGCGCGTATAGAGAAAACATTTTTGTTAGTTCTTACGCAAGAAACAATATTTACTACGCATCCGTTTCTTACTACTACTTAGCATATTCAGTTTCAAATATAATATAAGTATTATCCATTTTCAATTTATTTCATCATTATTCATTACCATTTTAAAGATAACATACTGTTAAATTATGGGTTTTTTGTCATACAAGCATTCTTAATAAGTTTGTTATTTTTGCAAAAAGTTTGGTTTTATAACTTTGTTTTATAAAGATGAAGATAATTGACTCGCGCCTTATTTTCAGAATGTCGTCGCGGGACGTGAGTTACTATCCAAAAACATGCATTTAATGTACAAACTTTGTACCAACCCCATTGTGAAATCCAAAAATAAAATTGCATACTCTGACTTTCACAACCCCAAATAAACTTCAATTGACTAACATAGCGAGGTATCTTAATGAATCGCAAGACAACAATTGAACGGAGCTGCCGGCGACAGCAGGTTTCGTGGATTGTTTCCAGCACAAAGATAATTGTGAACGATGATTAAACGACTCTGACGCTGGGCGGGAGACGTCTTCGCCGCGAGATCATTTCAAATGTTATTATACTGCCATCATAATGATAAATTAATAGCAAAAACGACTGCCGTCTTCCTTTTGAATGAATAGCAATACTTTTGCTACAATTTTTTAATGTAGATACATCGTTATTGAAGCAATTTAATTCATTTAGTTCGTCATCAAACTGAATATAAAATAGCTAAATTGTTTATATTGTTAATCGATCTCAAAAGTAAAAAAAATCTTAATATAATAAATGATTGACGAGAGTTAATGTTACTGTTCTAAAAGCGCGTGCTTTGTACGAAAGTTTAAATGAATTCTGCATTTCTAAATGAAAACAATTGATTTCAAGCACCACATGCTTTGAACCCCGAATGAGATGTGCCTGTAGTCCCGGAACCAAAATAGGGCTTCGGTATCCCCTGTCGATCGTAAGGCGACTAAAAGGGGGCTTCCGTGGTTGCGGGCGGCAAGAGTGGGAGTTCGAACCGTCCTGCAAGCGACTCCGGGAAAAACGTCGGTATGTATGGTCGCATACCGTCGTAAACACCAGTTGATGTGGGAGGAGCGTAAATTGCTTCCCCCAGGGTAGAGTTTGACAGGGGTTTCGTTTTGGAATTCCGGTTGTGTCCGAGGACGGCCACCAACGGGTTTTAGCGCATTAAAAATCTCACATAACCCAGCATTGCTCCCACGGCGTCGGGTGCCTTTTGAGGGTTCCCCCTAGTAAACGAAAAAAAGCTATCACTTCTTATTGAAAAAAAATATATATATTAGCTGCATTCACCTCATCACCGGGGCATATAGAATTATGATAATGTTGCTCATTCATGCATCATAACACTGTTATTATCATGTCATGTTCAATTGTGTTTCCAATTATTAACGAGTGTTTGGGTCTGAACAGATACGTTATCTTAATGTGATGGGGCGGTTGCCTAATTTAAACAAACAATACAAATTAACATCAACATTCTGGGTTATAATTATGGGTGTAGCAAACAGGAATATATTTCATATTACGTTGGAAGTAATAATCATTCCTAATGAGTAATGTCCCTTATAACTATGTCGCAAATAAATCATTTGATATTTTATATAATAGACGGCAGAGCCGTAGAATATTCTAAAACTACATTTTTATATATTATAGGAGTAGCAGACGAGCATGCAGTCCACCTGATGGTAAGTGACTACTGCCGCCCATATGATCAATATGTCATGTCATTCCTACCTGAGGTCGGCCACAGAAGCATCTTATAACTAGCGGTGCATCTTAGTCCTCAGACAATAAGCTGGAAACCCTCGGAAAAGTATGTCTCCCTTACCACACCCTTCAATATACAAAGTAAGCAAATTGTTTACATACGTTTTAGAATTTTATTTTATTATTTTAACTTACGTCACTCGAAAAATAATAATAGAACAGCACTAAGCCGTCCCATTCATGATTGCAAAATGAAATGCTCATTAAATAGTTCGAGCGTTGAACGAACCCATAAACCTTCCAAACGCCTATTGGCGCGACACACATCCGACCCAGTTTTGGGCGGATAAACATACTTCAACTATAATCATCCGCCTAGTAATGAATCACCCTACGTATTCCTTATAATTTGTAAAAAGATTAGGCTATTAAATATAGTGTAACCCACGCCGCAGGCACCACCGCCACACGTCCTCAGGTCTAGCAATGCATCTGTGGCAAACTTCACGTAGGAATTTAGTCTTATCTGGGGGTTAATTACAGGTGTCTATTAGATGGTAGTGGCCACTTTTTAGTGGATAAATTGCGTACTCATTGGCTATTCAATTAAAAAATAGTCATTTCTGGCCAGTAATAGCGGTGTAAAAGCTATTGCGTTTGGCTTGAAAAGGAGATACACTAATATAAGGTGTTTAAACTTAGTCGTCAGTCGTCACCGATCTCAGGCGGACTCGCCTATCTAGTTACTGATGATTATTTATTTATTTATTTATTTAAAAAATGGCAAACCAACTAAATACATAAACAGCATTAAAAAGAGACTATACAAAGCTAGTTAATATATTATGTACTTAAATTATAGGTGTGCACAGCATTGCAAGAAACATAGTCAATCACAAAAAAAAAAATATTAATCTAAAATGGATACAAGATAAAAAGGAGCTTAGAATACATAAAAATAAATTAATGGTAATATTTAATAGCCTTGAGCAATATGAAGTTTTTGTTTAAATTTATATAATGATTCTGAAAAAATATCTATATCAACATTATGGAAAACATTATTATAATTTCTTAAGGCAAGGTTTAAAGGCGAATTGTATGCATATTTACATTTGTTGTAAAAGGTATAAAAAGGCTATTATAGATCGGTAGTGGCCTTTTACTTACACGGCCTTCATACAATTTGGCAACTTCTTTATCACATATAAAGAAATCTCTTCCTTACGCCTATGTAGATATGCAGAGTAAATCATCGAGTAAAATAAGATACAGTGAAAGCACCCACTTTCCTCCAACATGGTTTAGTGATGATTGATAACATGCCGCACCTGTCGCGGCGAGATTGCCGCATTTCCGAGGGGACGGTAATGACGCCGCCCACCGCCAGCTGATGGAGGATAATTGGCTAACTGACATCCATCTTATTTGAGAGGGAAAGCAGGAGCTTGTCAACCATTCATGTGGAAAATTTACCTATTCATAAGAAGGTATGATGTAAAATATAAACCGCCAAATGTCATTCCGGATTCAGTACCTTCATATATTCATAAAAGATAAGGAGTAGGCATTTACATATTTAGAATGTAGTAGAAGCCTTTGATGTTCAACTCCAGAGGCACCAACGCCACACCTATTTCTGCCTAATAACATCAGTGTTAAGCGCAGCAGTGTTCAGTTAGAAGGGTGTGGTAAGAGAGCGAGAGTTCAATATATTCGTTAGGGGCAGCAGCGTATATGTGGCCGACCACTGGTAGGAAATCTAATCTTATATTCTCAATTGAATACCTACACATATACCTACATGGGCGGTAGTGGCCAGTTACCATAAGATGGACTGCATTTCCTCTTGCTACTTCTTTTTTTTTTTAAACAATGACGCATCAATTCTAAAAATAAAGGTGATTTTAACTAAAGTGTTCTACAAGATATCGAGAAATAGTTAGCTCTCAAGCGATGTCCGCGAATTCCAACAACGAATCGCTTAAATACTTTAAAAGGATTGTCATTGAGCTGGAAAGGAATTTAATCTACCGGGAGTATTTGAAGGGCGTGAGATCGCTGATCACAGATCGTAGCATCCCGCCGCAATCCGCTGCGATTGGCATTTTAATATCAATCGACAAATACGTGTGGCTTCTGGTGAGGATTACATATCATACTCGTACGAATCTTGAATCAAACAGATTGATTAACCCAATAAGATATTACGTCACCTCAGCTGAATGTCTTAAAAATGAAAATGAAACCGAATATGTTCTTTATAACTCTACACAAAATATTATTAAGTCACCCGTCGGTTATATTATGAAGTGAAGTAAATCTTTATATTTTGAATGTCATTATTTGATCATCGATATATTTTACATCTAAGGATGTTGTAACAAGGTAATCCCAGTTTATGGATTATCACTAGTTTTTCAGCATCCAGCAATATACTTGAATTAATTTAAAAAATCAAAAACCCGACTGCACCAAAAAGGCTGAAATAGAATTTCCAAAAGCAGTGAAATAGGCATTTCATTATTTTTATCCAGAAAACCAAATACAAAGTTTCAAAGTAGGTGTATGCTTCAAAAACAAAAAATGTTTAAACAATATTATCCTATTTTATCCTCGTAGTGCTCATTTACGCTATGTAAAGAACCTATGTCTAAAATTCCAGCACGCTTAAGTTCAGCGGTTTCCCTTTGCGTTGATCTCTGGCACAGCATTCACTCATTTAGTCAGACAGTCATCCCGATGTGTATATACGAATGTATATGTACTAGCTGACCCGGCAAACGTTGTGTTGCCATATAAATAAAAAAATGTTAAGGGTGCACAACTCTTATCACTTAGGGGTAAAAAAAATAGATAGTGGCCGATTCTCAGATATACTGAATATGTATATAAAATTTTGTGAAAATCGGTGAAGCCGTTTCGGAGGAGTACGGTAACTAACACGAGAATTTTATATATAAGATAAATTGTGTAATGTATGTGTAATCTCCTCTTAAATTCCTTTATTTTGACACCCTACTCGATAGGTTTGGTTAACTTTTTTTAAAACGTGTTACTATTTCGCGAAAAAATCCACCATTTACGGTCTATAAATTATATAACTTCAGTAAATCAAAGTTTCGGTCATTATTTTACCTCGTTAGAGGTAGAATTTATAATTTATTTTTTATCCAACAAGCCTGATACAAAATTTCATAGTGTTTGCTTCAAAATTTAAGATTGTTCAAATGAACTTTTAACCCTTATTTTACCCTCTACGGGGTTGATTTTTCGGAGGGGGATAAATTAGTGCGTCCTTGTTCCTATTCAGAAAGCTAAATACAAAATTGTATAGTAATTGCTTCAAAATTAAAGGATTTCAAAAAAACTGTATTCCCCTATTTTACCCTCTTAAGGGTAAAATTTCCAAAAGGCCTTTCTTAGTACTTATTAACGCTATATAGAGAACCTATGTGCAAAATTACAGGACTGTAAGGTCCTTGGTTTAGGCTGTACGTTGATTTCTGAAAAATTAAAAAGTAATTTAGTTAGTCAGTCAGTCAGTCACCTTGCTGTTTTATATATATACGATTATGTTTTTATAATCTCCGTTTAATTTCCTTTCATTTGATACCCTACTCGATAGGTTCGGTTAACTTTTTTTTTTAAATGTGTTACTATTTCGCGCCAAAAATCCGCCATTTTGTTTTTCTTTTTCTAAAACCTATCTAAGGACACTCGGGTCATTGAGACAAATATAATGACACCTTAACTGTTGAAATTCGCCGTTTGTTAGATCGGATCAAATAAAGAAAGACAAACATACAAGATACGCGCGAAAAACATAACCCTTCCTTGGCAGTCGGGTAAAAAGACTGTCTTGTTTGAAAAAGCAGCGACAATTTTTACTTTAAGACTTTTTGATAGATTGATTCCAACCCACATTGAAATCGATTCATAAAAGAGTATAAAGTAGGTACATAATATTCTTACTTTTATAGTACAACATTTACATATAGTACAGCAGTCTAGCGTAGAAGTAGAGTACTTCTAAAGCCCTTGAATGGCTTCCTGCCGTATAGCCAGAAACCAAAGCTCCAGTAAGTTAATGGCGTTCGAATGTCCATGGGGGATTTGCCCACAAAGCATTTAATAGTGTTTGCTCGCAACAACCGACACGCCGGCGTGTTTGCTCGCCACACTCCGAGGTGATGACTGTAGCGTCCTATCATGCCACTGTACGCTGTGTTTGTACTGCTATCAATGTCATAAAGGCTAATTTCAATGTAGATTTTGGGCAATTCGTCATGATTTTTTTAAAGTACAACAATTAAATAACAAATATATAAATACACTTTAGAAAAATAAAGACTGATAAGTAATACAAATAAGTAATAAACAAACAGCTTTTTGTTTATTATTACTGATGTCATTTTTAGGGTTTCAATTAAAAAAACACCAGTAATAAACCTATTTTATATTGTTCGCACGTACTTCTGACCTTCTGTCATTTTAAGGGTATGTTTTCAGCCATATAAGGTATCCGGTTGCAATGTATCATTTTAACACCACTTACTAAAAATAAGTGGGTGGCAGTCAAGGAACCTTAATAAAACTAACCGAAAAGTTTAACACAAAAGTATATCTTATGATACTCATATTACTATTAAATTAACTAAAATCAATTCTAATAGGATTTTCTATAGTACATTGAAACTAAAACTTTGATTTTACACAAAACATAGGACACAGGGAGTAGAAGGTAGTGGTTACACAGTTCCCGAGGGGTGACCGATAATTGCCCAATTGAACCCGGGGCGCCGATCGCTCCCGGCCGCCTGTTCGTGCTTTGTTTCAACAAAACACCAAACTGACTTGCCAGTCCTCGACATCATATACTTAAATACTGATTTGTATTTGTGATACTGATATGCTATGTCTGCAGTGAGAGCCTAACGGTTTAAGGCCCGCCCTCTCAATCAGGGGAATCCGAGGTTCGATTTTAGGTGCCTATGATTTTTCAAAGTGCGTTCTTATTAGAAATTATCACTTGCTTGAAGCAAAACATGAGAAAACCTACACGCCTGATAAAAATAAATACGCCTATAAAAAAAATTACAAAAGGTATGTGGTATTGGTAAGTTTACCATTTCTGACTTGGCCAGAGCGGTAGAGTGGTAAAGGCCCCTCGGACTTTATTTTACATCATAAATCAAAATCCAAAATACATTTATTGCGGTCTACAAACTGGGTTATTTACCAGACGATGATTGGAGCCACCTTTGGAGCGTTTTAAATAAAATTACATGAAATAAAATTACTGAACGTATTTTTTAGAAAATAAACAAGTGGTTCAAAATGCAGTATAAAAAGGATATAAAAAGGATTCGTAATTTAGAAAACAGTAGGCATTGGTTTGTCCCCGGGGCGGGCGATGATAATTGACCGATAGAACCCGCGGCGCCGACCGCACGTCGCCCCCGCCCGCCCTGCCGTGTTCTGTTCAAACAAACCTGATAAAACAAAATGCGCCAAGTGCGAGTCGGACTTGTACACACGTAGTTCCGTACCAAAATTCATTATTTAACACTACATATTTTTATTATACGCATTTATAATATTTGTTATTTAAGCAGCTTTTATATAAGTACATGCATTGCGAAAATTTTCATTGCGATTCAGTGACTAAACCGAAACCCAACCGTGAAGCATTTATTTTTTATTTAATGTATTTTTGGTTAAAGCGGCCATAGTAATACACATTGTAAAAAAATAAAGAATAGTCTTTGAACCATAGTAGATAGACATTTAATTTTCTAGATATAATAAGCTCTATAGCTTATTATATCTAGAAAATATATTGATACAAATATAAAACGCAAAGCAAATGAAGGAAAATGGTTGTAATGATGAAGGCTCTATTATACATTAAAATAATTTATTTTATAAGGACAAGGACAATAAAATATAAAGCGTCATTAAAATGAAAGTCTCTCAATTTTGTAAAGGCAACAGGATAATGTCGAAAAAGAAAAATGAACGCTTATCAGCAGTCAATAAGCCGGCATTTATCAGCTGGAGGTTAATTACCGATAAATGAGCTCCCCTCGCCGCCCTTCAACTTAAGTATTGTTGGACGATAATTGCGGCCCTGCTTCCGCTCCGAGGTATTTTCTTAATTCTGAATATTTTTGGGAAGAACGAATATTTAGATAAAGAAATAAAGTATTTTTCTATACTTAAATAAATGATAAAGTTGAATAATTTTTTTTTCTTCATATTGGATGATTTAACAAAAGAACCATAAAATAGTGAAAGAAATGGTTTTTACAAAAATCCAGTTGACTTCCGTATCACAAGAATTAAAACATAATATAATTTTTCTGTTAAAGTACATAGATCTTAAGTCGACGCTTCAAAGCTATTAATTCTTAACATTCGCTGAATCACGACGTAAATTGTCCCAATATGGATGCCGACTTCTAAATTATGAACTTAGTTAACAACGAAATGATTATTCATTAAATACTATCCTCTCTCAGTGAGAAAGTTAGTGCAAAAATCTAGTTTTTATAAAGCAACAATATAAAGCTTTGCTGCTAACATCAATACTAATCGTGTAATCATCAAGTCTCAATTTATTTATTCAAAATCTACCTAAACTTTACTATCACCAATTTGATACGTTTCTGGTAGCAATAAACTGGAATATAAAATAGTATATTAGAAATGATACGAAGCATACCGAAGCATCTCACATCCGAATATCGCGGAGAGCTAATCCCACGAGGCGTTTTTGTAACGCGCGTGAGAAGTTTCACGAGTTGCTCGGGACCCGGGACTCGGGGCTCGGGTTTATATCAGACTTTCTGTTTACATTCCCAATGGTGTTTGATTCCGCCGATAACTTTAGACATATTATGTATGAATCTGAAATATCTTTATTATCCAGTTTTATTTTAACTCTTAATCTTCACTGTTGTTTTTAGACATCTTTACTTTTTACCCGACTGCGGAGGGAAATGTTTTTGAGCGTATATATGTATGTATGTTTAATTCTTAAGCACGCAATACAATATTTTGACCTATTTTAATGCACGAAGTGTCGTCGGTTTTAACTGAATTGTCTGAGTGACATATGATGCACTTCCTTTTCAGTTAATTATTTTTAAGCAGGCAGGTTTTATGTTTTTATAGCCTCTAGTCGACATGACTACTCCTCGATTTTATTTCCAGGTTTTCTTATCCACGCCCTATTTTAATCAATTGAGTTTTAGACCGAAATCCGCAACAATGAGGTAAGGGTTTAGGTGATTTACTTTGGGGTTTCTCCTACAAAATAAAGGGCTACATTTCCTGCTGAGAGCTTGTCCGGCCATATAAACACCGGTGTCAAGCGATGTTGTATTTTAGTTTGAATGGTGTGGTAAGGTAGACATACTGTTTCGAGGCGTTCCAGCTTAGTCCTCAGAGGTAGCGGTGTATCTGTGGACGACCTCACGTAGAAATATTTAATCCTATCTGGGGTTGATTGCAGATTTCCATGGGCGACAGAAGCCACTCACCATCAAGTGTAAAAAATAGTAACTCTTTTAAAAATAAATTTTACTTTTCAACATATTATACAAATCGAAGAAATACATTTTTTTAATTAAGATTTCAAAGGAACTATTAACTCCACCATGTATATTAGACATGCTACCGAATGCTATTGCGGTTAAACAATAACGCACCCCTGTCACAAGGGTTCCCTGGTCATTCTTACCGGGAATGTGCTTCGGAATGTTATGAAGGTGGTGAGACTCATAACGTGGATAAGGGTTTATAACATGATGGTTTTTAATTATAGTACTTCATACGTGTGTTTATGCGTACCTGTTTTATAATTTCGCTTAAGATTTTTTGTCATAATATTGAAGCATATAACTCAGTAAAGCCTCGCAGAATAAAGTTAGGACCAATATGGTTCGACTGTATAGGGACCACCACCATACCTACTCGTAGTTCTAGCATCAAGCAGCTCTTGCATTTTAGTTGAATGGTGTGAACGCCGACTGACATGTGAGGCGACCATCTTATCAACAGTGCCAATGCATCTGTGATCGACATCAATAGATGTCCTGTTATATAACAGTATATAGAGTTATGTACAGTACCCTTAGTAGGAGTTTTTACGGTTTGAAAAACATGACTATGTTTACCTATTTCCCATACTATTCCAATCAGTTCTGATACAATCCGCTAGGGGCGCTGATTGGAAATGTACGGGCAAATATGTACACAAATACCAAAACAGTCATTTGTAAAAACGTAAAAAATACTAAGTGTACAAATATCCATGAGATGTAGAAACCACTTATGGTAAGTGTTTACTAGTTAGGTACTTCTTTTATAAAAAAAAGATTTAACGTAGAAAAGTGTCTTTAAAATAGTAAATCTCGTAGTTGCGCCACTCCAAGACGGCAAAGTATTGTTGCAGTTGAAAGGTGCTATTTCTGTCAGCTGCCGGTCGCCGTAAACAAAAGATTTTGAGACGAAGTGGCGGCGGGTGTCGCGGGAATGGAAGCTCTCTTAATTTAAGATGTCCATTTCTCGTAGATTATCTGCTATCATGAGCTTATTCTTTTATAGAAGCAGCTCGGAAAATATAGTGTCAATTTATTTTATAGTACACAATGATAACAGGCTATGTTAACGGACTAATATCTAGAAAACTAGAGTTGTAGTGCAGTTTCAATCACAAAGTCAATGATGAACCGTGTTATGTATGATAAAAATAGTTATCGAAAACTGATGCAGAGCCCAATTTCTTAAATGTTGTAATAATCTTAGTTATGTCGTGCCGTAACAATGTTCATGATGTATGTGCCCAACACGTGGTACTCGTAGTAAATTTAACATTTAAATAGATGTTACATTAAATTCAGTAGTACGTAATAAGAAAATGAAATTACATAGCAAAGAATATTCTTTGTGATAGATTAGGAATATTGTAATATATAAAAAATATAATCATAGTGTATTTTTGTTATACTAGTTATTTACTATTTACTAAACCATAATTGTCAAACACGAGTATTTTGGCGACTCTAGTAAAAAAAATCTTCTAATTGCGCTCACTGTATTTACCTATACAGTAGTAAAATTTAGATAACCGTTCCATCCTATTCAGAGCATTCTAAACTGAGCCGCATTAACATACGATAGCGAATTGATCGCGAGCTAAGTTTACATTATAGAATCGGCGCACTGCGCTGCATATAATCATAGTCTTTGGTACATACACATAAATTAGGGGTACATTTTTCCGCTATTTATCTTAGATATAAAGAAAGGTGGTGTCTCTCTCCCTTACCACTCAAACAAGAACACAGCAGAGCCCTAATACTGCTCTTATAAGGCAGAAATGTGTGTGGCGGTGGCACCTCTGGAGTTGAGCCCGTTAGACTTCTATCACCTTCATAATCCTGTTAAATCTACTAGTCATGAATGAATTCAATATGATATTGAATATATTTGTTGAACATTTATTACTTTGTTATTCCTTTAAAGATACAGTGAACTTTGTATATGAAGATTGAAGCTATGTGGTACAATCTAAATTGATCTCTATATCCATAGTATAGTGCAATGTATTGTTATAGAGAGTGTGATCAAGCCGGCCCGTGTCGAGCAGCTGATAATAAAGTTAACCCCATCTACATACAAGACGCTTGTTCCATCACCGCACGCGGTAATTGGTTAAATTTGAATTTCAATCCGGTTTATTATTTCAACGTCCATACGTTATTGTCGTTTTACGTAACGTTAGCTTTGGAAATGAATTCTTGCTTACTTACATTAAATTTAGAAGGAAAACTTTTATTCATAAACTCACAAAGTTACGAGCGTAAATATCGTAAATATAATCTAAAACGATTCCAGTTCAAGCTTCGTCGCTAATCGTTAAATATGGCCAAGAGTTGCTAATGGAAATATTGTAACATACTACTTCTTGGTTTGACCTCCTTTTTGTTTCGGGGGGAAATCTTCAGAAGCGACGTTTTTAGAGGGAAGGTCGAGTTTTGTGAGAGTCTAACGCACTAAACGCCCCTCGGTGGTTACATTTTGTATGTAAAGAAGTCCAGGAATTTTAATACAACACACCGCTGCCCTTGTGTGGTTCCCCAAAGACTCTTTCTAGACCAAGTAGCCCCCACAAACATTTCACAAAGAACATGTATGATTGTTATTTAACGTAACCAATTTACTATTAAGTACTAATTATTACAATAACAATTCAATTCAAAAGGCAAATCTGTTACGCACATTATAAGTACCGACTTTAGTAAAAAGGACTGTTTAAAAATAATAACCATACAATTACACTTTAGTAACACGTAACACGACAATATACTGACGCCTTGGAATGCTCTGAGCCACAAGACGTCGGTAGGGTCACAACAAAAACTGTTATGAGTAATTATTTTAATTTAACATTTAACAAGAAGTGGGAAATTAGTTAGAAGGTGGTGGAAGCCTTTGTAGCCTAAAGGCAGCAATAGACATTTTTCTGCCTATTAACAGCATCGCTCAGCGCTGGATTACTTATCCCAAGCCTTCCAACTTCAGTTATCAGGGGTAAAAACACTAGCAATTCAACTGAGATTGGTCTTCGGTAGTCTTATACGTAACTGGGGTTGATTACTGATATAAAAAGCGTGCTCGTTATCTACCCCTATAATATAAAAAGAATCTCCGGTCGAATGTAATTCCTCTTTATAGTTTGTTTATTTAAAGTAACGTCAATTCCCAAGAACGAAAACTTGAGTTTTATTAATGCTTCATTTATATAAATTCACACTCAAAAATAAAGCGTAAAAACAGTTATAAGTAAGTAGTTTCAGTTAATTTCAAAGGTTAACCGCGATAGCCATGTTACTGTGCACGTTGGTAACATTTCGCTCAAAAAATAATAATGTACGATCATAAAAATCTTACATTTTTCGATCATAAAATCTCTGGTAGATTTCGAATTTGAACGGAGAGGTTTTCATCATGTAATTTTTATTGAAATATCAATACATTTTCACATAATGGATGACAACCATAAGAAGAGTGAGGGCCGCGGCTTTGTCACCGTCATGACGCGTGTATTCTCGCGGCGTCTTTGTGTTCATTGTCGCGCAATAAACCATTTGCTACGGCCTCGCACCGACTAACTAATTAGACTCCTAACATATGATGTCTATTGTTGATGTAACATCTGTTGAATGTGTGATATGTATGCCCATATTGCGCCCTACGGCACATTTCAAAGACTAAGTTGAGATAAAAATATATTTTTATTAGGAGTCTATTTCGCTAGTTCGTGGTAGATCACGTGGTTTCATGTCTTCTCATCTCGTCATATGATTACTCCGGAAAAGGACAGTTAGTTATAATCTAGCAAGTTAAAATCCCACACAAAACATGGTAAGTGAATAGTGAATATTCACATTTGACGAGTCAATGGAAATTAATACTCCATTCAAAGATTTTCTATTAAACCCCCATAAAACAAGCTTCTTCGCAATATATCAAAATAACTTGAAAGAATTAATATTCAAATCACACGATACCGAGATTCGTGTAAAGTTGCACATGAGCGATAAACTTTCTATTGGTGCTGGTACCTGCAGGAAAAGAGCACCAATTTGAAATGCTTAAAAAGTTTACCGCACGAAATAAATAAATTGCCAGAACTTCCGAACTCAACCAGTGCCTCGAATGTTTGCGTTACATATTTTGGTTCATTATTTTATTTGTAAAAATTTGAACGATTTTGGCCAAATTTTATGACATTGTTATTTACGTTTTACTCCAATAATACCGGAAACTTGCGAAAACTTTTCAACTTTATAGCACGTTTAGAATGAACTTATGAAATCTATTTTCTGTGACTAGATTGGATTCATGGGTATATGTAACCTCAGCATTTGCGGGAAAATTCTTCAAAAAATGTGTTTTTGTTAAATTCTTTTTTTTTGTATTCACTGACAAATTTCATATATTTTTGCCGCTTTCGCCACTGCTTTTGCAGGCGACTATTTGGATCCATGAAATATACTTTACGGCACTTTAGCTTAGATCAGCAATTATTTATTTTTTATCGGTTTAAAAAATATTATTACATTATAGTATTTCTTTTATATTTTTGCGTTTATATATTTCCGCAAAATATATTTTTCTTTCTTTCTTTTAAACTAATACACGAGTTCAGACTAATATCAAATATCTTATTCTACAAAGGTTTGTGAGCGCCACTAAGCTTCAACGCTTTACAAGCTGTTGTAATAATTCTCAAGATCTGCATCTTGTAGTTTCATTAGTAACAACAGAAGTTCTTCCGAGCACCTGGAGAGGGCGAAAATTGGTAAAGTTTGAAGTTCTTCAACAATGTTCTTCTGAGAAGGCTTCGAGAACTCCCTTAACATTCGTCGGACGGTCAATTGCTCTATCTATCTTGAAAGCTTATCTTATTATGCAACTCTTACTCAAAGCTCCAGTAGTTTTGATGGAATGAATAGTGATTACCCATCAATCACCCTCGGAAATTTTTCAGTTTTTAAACAGTCACTAAGAATTAAAATTGAGAAGAAGTATAAAACACTGCAAAAGTTAAGTCATTGCTTTATTGTAACAGCTTTTCTTTTTGGTTTTTATAGAAAACACAAAGAAACCGTAACGAATTCTACATTATAAGATTTTTTTACAAAATATAATATATCTAATACTAACACGCTGACTATTCTGGACTATGGCTTACTATAGCTTTCCATAGTTAACTATATGAAATGAAATTAAATGAAATATATTTATATATTTCATTTCATTTAATATTCATTTCATTTCAGCTTGGTATATTAAGCTGTAGAGGTATCTGTGGGCGTAAAATCCAGTACATGCAGTTTATAAATACGAGTGTAGGCAGTTAATCCACACCTTTCAGAGCAAAACCCTGCTCAGAAATAGCTGCACCTTAAGTGTTTCCACAGACGACTCCGCCTTTTGATTCTTTTGAAAAGTTTTAACACCTGAAAAACCGATTAGAAAAGTTTTCGTGTTTCTCGATATAAGGAAAGATTCACTCAACATTTATCGACCGCTTTGAATTTATGGGTCGAGTTTATGAGCGCTTTATTGCGATTAATCCGTCTTCATGCGGTGAGTATCTATTTGAATAACCAAAGTGATTACTTTTTTCGCCATTATTTTTGATACGTACTTCTGTAGTATTAATAATGATAGATACATATTTAGTACTATTATCTCTTGTTATATAGTAAACCCATAGTAGCCATGATGATACTTCTGAATGATAAGTTGGGACGCCTTATAATAAGGGTTTTACGATATTTCGTACGGAACCCTAAAAAAGTATGGCTCCCTTACCAAACCCTTCAAATTAAAACACAACAGAGTCAATCTCCTGTTTTGTACAGCCTGATCTTGAAAGCATCAAGTGGATTTCAAGACTTACATTTATATCGTAAAAATATTTATTAAATCTCCCGATTTCATACATTAATCAGATACAATGTAACAAATCCAAAATCAAAGATTTACTGTTTACCAAACATTGTCTTGTGAAGACTGTGAGTTTAGTTCGTTGAATGTGCTCAGTCAACTGAGCTCTCGCGCCGGAGTGATTCTACGTTAGGAACGTTGAAAAAATATCGATATTTTTATTCGACTTC
Organism: Epargyreus clarus; assembly: GCF_041222505.1. Classification (NCBI taxonomy): domain Eukaryota; kingdom Metazoa; phylum Arthropoda; class Insecta; order Lepidoptera; family Hesperiidae; genus Epargyreus; species Epargyreus clarus. The sequence continues at coordinate 15,716,556 of NW_027332212.1, forward strand.
GATATTCGATATGTCGATTTTGTTGGCCGATACAATTTGAACCGATATATCGATGCAAAATATCCAATATCGAAAATTTTATAAAAAACGATATATATTTTATTGCAGCAGTACGGCTGTACGACGATATTTTTCAAATTATGTATTTTTTCCTATTAAAAAGGAATATTTTGTAAATTCAAATAATGTATATTATATTGTATAAAAAACCTATTGCTATTGCTATGAGTGAGGTTGAACTTGTTTAGTTAAAATGACAAAACGTTTTGAAAAATTAACCTATTATTGATAAATCGATATATTTATTAGATAAATCGTCACCGATATTGATATTTTATATATTTCAATACATCGATATTTTTTTCACGTCTGACATCCCTAGTCCACGTAAACTGGAATACAGGTGTTTGAAATGAGCGCTCCGAAAATAGGACGAAAAACAGAAAGGAATTCCTGCATTGTTTCGGCTTGATGTTATACTCGGAGTAAATGGTAGCTATTCGATACGTGTAAGCCAGGTCCGAGCTGGAATACAAATGGAATGGAACAAGTTAAATTATAGATTAGGGATGCGAAAAACATATACACGTAAAAATGTATGAACAATATGTGTGTTTTTGTAGTTTAGTTTGGAAAACTTAGTTTCGAAATCTTTGCCAATTTTCATGAGACGGGTTTAAGATAGGCTAAAGAATAACAATAATGTTTTACAGAGGATCGAGTAGGAATCTCAATTTTTTTCTTAAATCTTGTATCTCCTGTGATACGTAAGATCATAGGCGAAGTAATACAGACTTGTTACGTGTGAAAATAGATGACCCAGAAATAACAAGGAGAATATTATTCTAAACAATATGATGTTCGCTCGGCTTTTGAGTTCCGGCAGTTAGGACACTTGGGGGACGAGTAGAATCTTTCATAATAGTCAACATTTTACAATCTTCATCATCATCTTTCAAAATCAATTTGTTTCATATCTAATCTTGTTGGACTATATTTTTAGTTAATCCAAATATAGTGTGTAATAGATTTTACTAAGTACCTACTCATATATACAATATTCGATACAATAACTTAAGCAATTTACAATTATATGCCAAATAAGTTACTATTTCGCAAACTTTCCCAAAGTTTGACAGAAAAATTCGTGATTCAAATAGACAGACGCCAGATTAACTCTGTTATCCAATTTTAGTATATAAATATTATTGTGTTAAAATTTAGCCACATTCAAAGAAACATGACCTTTCAATCTTCTGAACTCAAAAGAAACATTTTCAGTCTGCAAATCACTTAGTTTAGACAAGTTAACCTTTTTTGCCCAGCTTTGTATCAGCCATTTTTTATTTTTGATTTTTGAAGTAATGAGTCACTGAGAGTGTTAACCGCAAGGTTATTGATGGGCAAGGGCTGTATGACATGATAAGGTTAAAGCACCACCCGACCACCCCACAGGTAGGTCGTTTGGTCACCTACCAGTGCACAATGTATTAAAATTGTGTACGATTTGCGATACTTTACATTGTATCGAAAATGAATCAACTTTATTATGGTACAAAAGTAGCGAACGAGCATGCAGTCCACCTGACGGTCAGTGGCTACTATCACCCATGAACATCTATAATCAACCCCAGATGAGATTAGATTTTTACTTGAGGTTGGCCACAGATGCGTTGTCACCCCAAGGACTAAGTTGAAATGCTTCAGAGAAGTATGTCTCCCTTAACATATTGTTGGAGATGTGCTTAGTGATATTAAGCACCTATCTGCGTTAACTATTATTTTTTCTAATTTAAATATTACTAAATCACGACATTAAGACATAGATTAGTACAGATTACTCACTCCTAACACTCCTAACATAAAGTTTTGACAATTGAAATTGTCACTGGCGTCTATTTTTGTGTTTGAAAAATATTAAAAAATCGTAGTTTTTAGAGCATTTACGAATGAAACAATATTTTTCAGCACTTATTCTTCGATTTCGTGTTTTTGCACCACTCAACTGCACATGTCGGTATTGTTCCGCGTAAATTACACCATGACAGTGATTAATGTCAGCCATTTAATGGATTCCTTCAATTATTAGGCGATGAGATATCTATACTTACCTATGGATTAAGAGAAAACACTGAAAGAACCAACCATGAATGAGCTATAATAGAACTTACGCTTATGATTGTATTCTTTGAATAAGTGGCTCAGACCTTGATCCAAATCGTATGAATTGTACAGCGCCGTTGTGAACAGTGTCGGCAAATAAAGGATCCTGTCGTGACAATGATCGGAATAGATTTAGAATTCTATTATACGAAGACTGCATCGTTCAATGACCTGTGTGTAACAAAACTATATTGTTATGTATACTTGAGTGTGTGGTGTACTTAATTTCTAGTTATGAGTAACTTGGTTCATCTTTAAGAATTATTTTAGAATGTAATTAGGTTACTATATTCTTTACTAGCTGACCCGGTAAACGTTGTGTTGCCATATAAATAAAAAAATGTTAAGGGTGAACAACCCTTATCACTCAGGGGTATGATTTCTATGATTCTTTTGTATGGAATAGTTAATACTGTTAACTTTTTTAATTAGGGATCACCGAGAGTGTTATAAACGTAGGAGTAGACAAATATAATCAGAAAGCTTTGAACTGCTAAGCTTTCGGGAGTTACACGTGTTATTGTGAGTCAACCATAAAAGATAGACATATGCTGTCGTGGGATAAGTTTTATATAATTTTAAGGAGAACATTTCCGTCATACATGATTTCTGTGTAGCTTTAACCATTTACGTTGCACACGCGACGGAAGCTTAAAAAATGGAGTAACTTCTCCCGTTTTCCCAACATTTCCCTTCACTGCTCTGCTCCTACTGATTGTAGCGTGATTAAAAGTATACTATAACCAGCTCAAAAGAAAAATAATTGTACCAAGTTTCGTTAAAATCCGTCGAGTAGTTTTTGTTTCTATAGCGGTTATACATACATACATACATACAGACAGACAGACAGACAGACAAAAATTTTACTGATTGCATTTTTGGCATCAGTATCGATCCCTAATCACCCCCTGATAGTTATTTTGGAAATATATTTCATGTACAGAATTGACCTCTCTACAGATTTATTATAAGTATAGATAACAATATAGTTAATTTGATAAGTTAAGTTGTTCAATTTCAGCAGGACGTTTTCTATCCGAGTGCGGAAGGTTCTTGAACATATGTCTCATAACGGCTTAACGGATTTTAATACATGAGACGTTGCTGGAAACCTCTAAATTTGGAAATGACCGCTATATTTTCAAGCAGTCGTGTTTTTAGTTTTTATAATAATTCTCTAGTTATTCTATGCCATTATCCTAATTCTCATAAACATTAGTTATATAAAACCCCGGCAGACGCAGCGCTATATAAAACAAATAGATATAATTAGTTAATACGATTCGGTAACTTAAATCGTTATTGTTAAACTTTACAAATTAAGCGACTATATTTAGCACCTGATAGCAATAAGGTATTTCGCCATTACGTCAGCTACGTAAAGCCGATCTCGAAGTAAATCCGGCTCTTTGTCATGCAAATTACACCTGCAGAGTTTCATAGCAGTTCCACGGGTGTTGGGCGTACAGGGCTCACACCTAGTTGATTTCTCAGTCAGTATACGTTTATTTATTTCCCACTTTATACGCTGTTTCTTTGGTGTGCTCAAGGGTGAATATGATTATTTTTTTCTATGTGAAATAAAGTAGAATGTAAATCCATTGGAGTAAGTGACCACTGTCGCCCTCTGATTGACTGTTCATGGACATGTGTAAACATCCGCAGACAGAATTGAACCACCTCAGGGTAGCTAGCAATGCGTTGGCACCTTGGTTTCTAAGCTAAAACGTTTATTTATTACCACACCCTTCAAACTTGAACACAGCCCCTAACACTGTTGGTATACACCAAAAATGAGTATTTTAAAACCTATTTCATATTTTTTTCCTAATACTGTATTGTAATAAAATGTCAATGCACATGCAGGTAAATCAATAAACGTAAATCGAACCAAAGGGTTTAAACAAAAAAAAAATACATTCATGCATGCTAGTGCTGTTAGTGAACATAGAACCTTATTTTATTCATTTATTAGATATTTATTTAGAACCGAGGGACATGTGTGTACATATTTCATGACATGGAATACTAAATGGTATCCCTCCCACGAGATCACTTCTTTATTGCTTTTGAAAGATTAAATAGTGTCATAAGCCAAGTGACAGAATTCCTAACAGAATTTGTAATGGAGGTATCCGGAGACGGACATCTTGCCAACATAGCTCTCACCCTAGCAGACTAAAGGCATCTGCTTAATTCGGAGATCTGACATAGAGTTACTCTTAAATAGGATAGAAATATAGTTACTCTTCTTGTACTTAAATCACCTGAAGACTATCAATTATAATAGAATATATGGTTATAGTAAATCCTGTAAATTAGACGAATTTAAAGAAAACTCATGTGTTAAAATTCTTTAAGCTATTTTCAGGCCCTATGGCGTACCCAAGTATGAGACACATACATGTTCTTGGAAAAAATTAACCGCATTCGGATAAAAAATTCAGGAAAATGCAGAATTCAGAAAGGAATACAATAGGAATGCAATAAATACAATTTATATTTATTTATTTATAATACTATCCTAATAAAAAAGTTCAAAAAATAATTAAATGGTTCTGTATATAATTTCCTATATATTTTTAAAACAAGAAGAAGTAGAATTGTATTTCTACATCAGTTTACAATTAACAAACAAACATATACAAAAAAACTTGACTATGAGCTTGATAGCAAGAAATGTCAGTAAGCTCCAGCAACTCAGCGTTACGAGCAGCAGGGCTTTATTAAGCTTTGCGCAAGTTTTACGATCATGCATGTACTCGTATGTAAGCTTCTTGGAGCGCGTAAGATAATGTTAGTGTTTATCCTGTAACTGGGTAAACACATCGGTAAGTCTAAGTTTATATAGAGGAAATGATACTTTACTGTTTATCAGATGAAAATAGTAAAAAACCTTGCAAGCCACCTGGTATGCGGTCACTGCTTTGGACCACTGCAGCCAACTCCATATACAATAGGCATCTACCTGAAGGCAACCGCCTTAAGGTTAAGGCCGCTATTGTTAAGACCTTATATAGAAGTCAGTTGACATCCACATACTTCCACCGAAACGCAAAAGTAAGTAGGGATGTATCTGAATATTAATTAATCCTTTGAAAGATCTTTATATTTAATATGTTAGTACTCCAATATTTATTCCCACTAAAATACAATATATTCCACCATAACTTATTAAAGACTACATATTTCTGCCATTTGGTGTTGAAGCATTGGGGCCGTGGGGTTCCAATGCTAGATTATTTTTTAAGCATCTGTCTAAACGGTTGATAGAGTCAACGAATGACCAGAGAGCTGGCACATACCTCGGACAGCGAATTAGCCTCGCTATCCAACGAGGGAATGTTGCCAGCATTCTGGGAACTTATCCCAGGGACAGCAATTTAAATGTAGCTTTTTATATTTAATTTAAAATAAAGTTATATTATTTCATTATTTTTTTATATTACTTTAATTTATTTTAGTTAAAACATTGAAGTGTGTAAATGTCAAAAATAAAAATATATGTTTTCCACCATACTTATTGTTATTAAAATAGTGCGTCATATGTAATGTTATAAGTACCGAAATTTATCTGATACGGAACATAATATCCGGGAATTAAGTAAACATTTTAAGCGAAATCGTACCTCATAAAACGCCAATACGATGGACTGGTTGCAGTTTACGATAATACAGTTAACTGTATCGTAAAGCACAATAACAGACACCAGAACATACCGATATTGGATTATCAAATTATTCATCATCAACCCATTACTGTCCCACTGCTGGGCACGGGTCTCCTCTCAGAATGAGAAGGATTAGGCCATAGTCCACCGCGCTGGCCAAGTGCGTATTGGTAGACTTCACATACCTTTGAGATTTTTTTTATAAATCTATCAGGTATTCCTTACGATGTTTTCCTTCACCGTTTTAGCAAATGATAATTAATTTCTAATACGCACATAATTTCAAAAAATCACAGGTGGGATTTGAACCTCGGACCCCTCGATCGAGAGGTCGAGTTTCTTAACCACTAGGCTATCAATGCCATCATCGAATTATTAACACCCATATATTAAAAGCATTTAGTCCGTGGTATATTGGGAATCAGTATTTTAATTGAACTGATTCATTTCACATCGATAATTAATACGACGTGAAATGAATTCAATCACATTGATACAACTATACCCATTCCAATAAATTTTCTATTAATATCAAAGTGAGCTTATAAAATAAATATCGGGTTTATTTGATGTCTCTCAATTCCCCCTGAGGCAGGCGGCCGACAACACACATAATATTTTTTCACAAACCCATTGAATTCTAAATATATGTGTAAAGTTTGTTTTTTCAATGTTTTTAGTTCATTTGTGGGCGATTATGGGCGGAAGCTCTGTATTTACTGCCATGAGATGCTGAAAAATATCACGTGGTGTCGATGACTCATATCAAAGAAGTGGAGTGGGAGTATTTCGTTGAATTCTACTAAATTGATAAGTGGAGTGGAAGTCTTGATATAAATTTCTTTGATTATAAATATTCTATTTTGAAGCTCAAAATAAAACAAAACGGTTGAATAATTCGCTTGGAATTATACAGTATACAGAAGAACAAAGTGAAATAGCTATACCTAATATTTAAGTGCTCATCTGTCCGTCTCAACGCTGTCTAAGCTTTAATCTGTCAGTAAGTATGATAAAGCGATTGCGACCTCGTTTATCAATATCGCCTCTGACAGCGTTCGCTGCCTTAGATCAGTGACGTGTTTCACTGCCAGCGAGCAACGATAAGCGAGTTTACCATGAAATAGTTCAAGCTGCTACAGTGACCATTAGACATAATGCAGATGTTGGCACTTAACTACAAAGCCGTCCCTACTTAATGCCATGAATTTTCTCAAATATATGAGTTAAAGGCTTTCCTTTTATGGAAAAGGTATCCCGTAGTTTTAATGAAATGCTCTTCCTTTTTTAATAAAAATATTTTATAACATCCGTAGAGTATCAGCGCATAGTAAAACAAGTGGTTTATGTTTCTAAACCAATATAATTTATTGACACCTTAAAATTGAGTATTTTAAAGAAAATACAGAGTCTATTTTTCACAAAAATAAAACTGATATATCTAAAAGAGAAAAGGAAAACGGTGGTAGAAGTAGGACCATTATGGTTTGACCACCGCCACATCTATGTCTAACGTGAATCAATTTTTACGCTTAGTGGTAGAGAACCCCTGTTTTATATGGAGTTAGAGACTGGCAATGGGCAACAGTGACCACTAACCATCACGTGGACGATATACTCATTTGCTTCTTCAAGCTTCTTTAAAGGTGATAGAACCCTTTGTGGTTCGACTCCGTCACCACCGCCACACATATTTCTGCCTAATAACAGCAGTTTTAGGCGCTGCTGTGTTCCGTTTTGAAGGGTGTGGTAAGGGAGACATACTTTTCCGAGGCGTTCCAGCTTAGTCCTCAGCAGTAGCGGTGCATCTGTGGCCGACCTCGGGTAGGACTATCTAATCCTATCTTGGGTTGATTACAGATGTCCATGGGCGGCAGTAGCCACTTACCATCAAGTGGACTGCATGCTCGTCTGCTACTCCTACTACTGCTAAAAAAATCTTATAAAAGCTAAAGATAAAACTACGTGCTTCTTGTATTGTGAGGTTGTAACCCGTTAAATGTAGCGGAGAATATTGCGAATCTTTTGGCATGTTTGCTCAACTTGTTCGCTATTAAAGTGGTGTTCACACAATACTTTTCCGATAGGTACTTCGCTACAGGAAAGCTCTCGGGCCATTGTAAAATTTTCTTTGAATATCTTTTCAATTTGTATTCAATGGATATAACATCGAGTGTGGGTTCTGCATTTTGTACACATTCGTGTTATTTTCATTTAAAACAATGATTTGAATTACTTTTGAAAATTCTGTTCTCAATGATTGTTTTGTATTAATACGTCTTTTATATTGACGTTTGTTTATCTTCTTAGAAATTAATTTCTGGCTATTTAACATACACTTTGACATAATCCAGCACAGGCGTCCGTCCAAATAGACTTCTACTTAGAAACAATTTTTATTCCGTCTAATAGCGAAATCTTTCAATAATTTCCCAAGAAATCATCGAACCCCAACTGCGGGGTTTAAAATTTTAGCCCTCTTCAATGAAATGCGGGCGTATTGAATATTTTTTTTTAAATATAGGAGTAGCAGACGAGCATTCAGTCCACCTGATGGTAAGTGGCTTTTGTCGCCCATGGACATCTGTAATGAACACGATAGGATTAGATATTTCTACCTAAAGTCGGCCACAAATGCGTCGCTACCCCTGACTAAGTTGAACCCCAGACTAAGTTGGAACGCCTCGGAAAAGTATGTCTCCCTTACCAAACCAGAACACAGCAGCGCTTAACAATGCTGTTATGAGGCAGAATTAAGTGTGGCGGTGGTGCCGCCGAAGTCGTACCACAAAGGGTTCTACCACCTTTAAATTCAACGAATTGAGTGGCATTATTCCAAACTATTGTCGCACAGAGAATCATATTTCAAAACCAATTGTCAAATTCAAATTTCCAAACTGCCTGAAGCTCGCCACTTATCAAATCAGTGTCAGGCTGAAGCGCCCTCCGCTCGCTCGCTAATACCGTCAAAGCGAGCATGCCGTTATTGCGTTACAGATATCAAATACCACTTTTCATTCGCCGATTGAAAATTTCTTTGAATGGGAGAAAGACTGAATATGGAGGGAAAACTCCCAGTCAACGCCAATGAAATCCACGGTGAAAGGTTAATAAGTTCTTTGCAATCCAATACGAATGAATTACTCGACTTTTTACTATTAGAAAGGTTTCATAAGTAATATGCGGTATAATTTTTACCGCGAATCACAGAACAAAAAAATAATTTTACAGGTACATTCGAATACATAACTTGTATGAGTTTTAGGTCGCTGGTTTAATCCGAAATGAGATTTAGATCTTTGTGCGCTACTGACAATAGTGTAGGTGTAAACAATATAAATACCGATGAGGGGTGCGCTGCTCCCTTCGGCGACCGCTCGTTCTTGATGCACAAACACTCACTCAGGAATAGGTCCTCAGGACCCCCGTAATAAATATACAATGCAATATACCTCCCGTGACGAATTCCGAATGCCGACTGTATGTATAATTTTTCAGTGTTATGACCATAGATTAGTAAAGATTACTCACTCCTAACAAGAAAATGTACCCAGTTTTGAGAATTGAAGTAGTTGCGTAAAAAAGTTTTGCCACGTCTCCGTGCTGAAATGTCCCTAAAATATTTGAAATTATTATTATAAATTATTTATTTATTATGTAAATTACGCAGTATTCATTATTTATTCGTAAATTTTCTCTAAAAATGTTTTTATTTATCAAGAATTCAAAAAAAGAACTTACTATAATAAGCTGTTTGTGGCTTCATTCAATTTTAAGGCGGCCAAGTATCTTTACTAATCTATGGTTTGACAGAAACGTCAACATTTCAAATGTTGAATTATTTTTTATAATCAGTATTTCGACCAGTTCTAAATACTGAACATAACTATATCTGGAATCATTAAAGACATTACTTTCTATTTCAATTCTTCGCGTTTTTAATTTAAAAAATTAATAAATATTAGATATAAATCCATGTTCTTTTTTAATTTAATCAAGTAAAAATGAATGTAAATTTTCTATTGGTATTCATGATCTGGATTACATAAGTATTTCATAAGACCACAACGGGTATCAAAATAATTATGCTAAGTGAAAAGTGACGCATATATTGTGAAACATTTCCATTCCGTTAGAAACAAACCTTGCTCATTTAGAAATGCAAATATTCTGTTTCATTTATATGTAGGTATATTTTTTTTGTTTTGTTTGTTATAGTTTTTTATAATATAGGAATAGCAGACGAGCATTGAGTCCATCTGATGGTAAGTGACTACTGCCGTCCATGACCATATGTAATCAACCCCAGATAAGAGAAGAGTCCTACCCGAGGTTGGCCACAGATGCAATGAGCTATCCCTGAAGACTGAGTCGAAATGCCTCAAAAATGTATTATGTCTCCCTTACCATACCTTTCAAAAGTTCAAACCGGAACTCAGCCGCGCTTAACACTGCCTCCAAAGTCGAACAAAGGTTCTTCCTTTAAATCTGTTATATTTACTGTATATTTCGTATTTTAATCTGAAAAGCAGCAAATATTATTGAACCAGGAAACACTAGTTTATCTCTTTATTGCTCTTGTGCTGTCCGTTCCCTTTAATAACAAAAACCTGTACGACAACATCACTTGTAGCGATTGCTCTCAATTTGCTATTCATAAAATTACTCGGATGAATGCTTCTCAAAGAGAACGCATTTAGATGAAAACGGCGAGCTTTTGCCAATAAAAAACAATTCTCTTTTTAAGTGTTCGGTTTTAAAACACAAACTGGTATTTTCTGCTATGAATTCTTCGTAACTTTTAAGTTGATACAGGAGATAAAAATTTGGCGTAAAGTTTAACTTAAATGGTTTTCTGAATTTATCGAAGTAGAAACAATCATGATCTTCACTAACTTTTATTACGTCCCGATAACCATTTTACGCAGTGCGGTACTAGTACTACTAAATTTTGTCACAAAAAGTATGGAAAATTGCCAATATTTAAATAGATTACATTACATATTATAAAGAAAGCACTTTAATTGTTTGTCCCCATGCACACACATAGTATGATAAACCATAGGTCTATTCTAAACCCAATGCCGGGAACAAATGGTATTTCAGATTTTTGCATTTGGGTCGTATTGCCCTAGAAATTTTAGTTTAAGCCACGTAAGATTTATGCCATTTTGGGCACCAAAAAAAGAATGATAAAGTCATTTATCAGAGGCAAAAGCACAGCCAACCATTTCTCTGCTATATTTTCATCCTCGGAATTTATCAGACAACAAATTGCAGGATAATGTTTGTGTGCGGAATGTGGGGCTGCGGTAATGACGGCGGAGGTCTTTTATTCTTGTGAGTCGGCCTGGTCAGTTTTACCACAAATATTATAAGTATGTTTTGTTCTACATTTTTATAAATATAAAGTTAAGCTTGGTATATTCACTATCGTTTATTGTTGCATATACCAATATCACACGAAGACGGTTTTAGGTTAAATCGATATTTTGATATCTCTTTTGGGTTATTGTTTGCGTGTTTGTCCTTTTACCATAGAAAAATTTGTAGAGATGAATCTTGGAAATACTATTAAGTAGCATACTTGAAAATACTTTTTTACTGCAACTAATCGACAAATTTAACAGACTTACAAAGAATTTTATCCTCCTCCTCCTCTTGTATCCATAACAACACAAGTTAACTAATTATCAAATACGAAAGATCGAATCTAATAAATGTCTGCTACGACAGCATAAATAAACCACTATTAAATATATGTTCAGATGGAAATCGTCTGGAAATTTAAACTGGAATTGCCTTGAGTAATCCACATTTAGCGAAATGATTGTCTACAATATTACGTTTAAGTACCGTTCTATAAGCGGGTACTAATACGGCATTAAATTAAAGCAAGCATAACATTACGCCCGTGTCGAAATTCTCGAACAATTCGAGAGATTTCGCTCGTGTCGCTTCAAAGCGGTACCGGGGATCCTGTTTTGTGAATTTGTTTTCCCGAGGCCAGGGCGTATGCGGACATTTTTCCAACGCCAACCAGCCGACCGTTTAACCAACGACAGAAGTTTTTTCGCTATACAAATAATTATTTGGAACAATTTATGCATTAATAAAAAAGTCTGGCGTCAAAAAATATCGTTCGTGAATAATTTCGATGTTCGGGTCGGACCTAAAACGTATTGAAATAGAAAATGCTGAATAATATCCAGAAGAAAACTATTCCCAGTTCGTGTCTAAATATGTCTACCATTATATTGCTTAGCACACACTATTATCATAACAGGGGTCACAGGTCAACGAATGAGACTACAAGACAATAAAAAGGTATATAAAGATAGTCCCTAGGTATTAGATAGTCGCGGTTTATTGGGGAGCAAAGTTACACAGTCTTGTAGACGTTTGGTATTTTCGCCGAGGCACAGAATTTACTACATTTTAGTATTCCGGTGAGTCCATATTATTTCAGTGATTTATGTGAAAGAATGTTCTCAAGTGGTAGTGGTAAAGGGTCAATAAATTGACCTGATAGTGAAATTAAACTTAAACTCAGTATATTTCATTGGATTTTATTAATTTTCGCATTGTTTAAGAAGAAAATTGGGTAATTTGCTACCTCAATTTTGAATATTACACAAACAGCAAAAAATAATCAAGCACCATCTTAAGTGGTCTAATATTGCGTTTGCCGAATTTATTCACTTTGACCCTTGTCTCTCTGACAGTCTTAATTTAACAAGAACGAGGAATCTAAGCTCGGAGCTTAGTGCTTATTTGATTACTGTCTATTTGTAAAATGCTTGAAAAAGAAATTCCCAAAAAATGTTTAGTAGCAAGTTTTATTAGATTCTCGAGTAATACTAGTCAGCCGTGCTTCTCTGTGTAGTAAATTAAATTGTAATGACTTAAAACGACTCGAGCCCCGCGGGGACAGCGGCTCGGCCGGGGTCGGGCCACTCGCACGAAATTCATTTTATGTGCTACTTTTCAAACCTCTACTCTTACCATGAGTTTTTACGTTTTGACAAATATGACTGTTTTGGTATTTGTTTACGTATTTGCCCATACAATTTCCAATCAGCGCCCCTAGCGGATTGTATCAGAACTATAGTGTTAGTAACGTAACATTAAATGTCTAAATTGACAATATGGCGCTTTATGTTTTGTCTCTCTTTTTTGCGAACATGTGAGGGAGACAAAAAGACTTGAACACTTACTTATTGTTACGTTTACTCAGTCTACTAAGCAAACGGAACAGAATAATGGATTGAGTAAACGTAACGTAAAATTGTGGAATGTTTTCAAAACTCATGGTAAGGGTGCTGGTCACGAGAATGCCAAATTCATTGCTTCTAGTTTTTATGAAACGCACATTTTTAGTTAATCCGATCGTAAGACCCTGCAGCTTAACATAAGAACATAGATAGCAGAGAGATAGCAGTTATAAACTCAGCTGTCTCAGTATTCAGTTTCAGGCAGGCATTTATTTTCATAATTTAGGCAGTTTTTAGATGGACCTAATTATAAGTCTTGGACAGGTTTTTCTCCCACATTATTTCTATCTCTCCCGCGGTTGCTTATGGGTGTTAGTTTTAAGTAAAGTAAGTAAATAATACTACTGCGCATTTTTTTTGTTTTTTAGTCTTTAATTTTTCAACGAGTCCATCAGAGGAGAAAATTATAACCTTCAAAAAGTAATAAAGTATCGTTGTGGGATATAATTTAGGTAATTTATCATCGGCTATTTCGAGTAAAGTATAGGTAATTGGACACGTCGGATGGTACAAAACGTTTCTACTCCCGGTCAAAAAAAAATTTTTTTTCAGCTTTAATCATCTCCACTAATGTGTCATAGCAATTCTAAAAAACAAAATTAGGATACAGTACCGAATGTTATTTTAATATTTGTGGCTGTAAACGTTATCTACGGTCTGGTTGTCTGCAAGATAAATTGAGTAGTATGCGCAAAAACAACGGCTTATCTTATTTATGACATTTTAGTATCATTCTAATAAACAATCGAAAAAGAAATAAGTTGTTTTTTCTCAATTGATCAATTAGACCCGAGGCCACGTAGGCAAAGCGAAACAAATTATTTTTCAATTTTAGTTTTCCAAAATTTCAAATTGAACAAATTATATCTTGAGTTCGATTTTATAAAATGATGTACGTATTCTCGATCAAAACTTTCATTGGCCAGCTCGACGTGATGGACTTCACGAAGTACTTAGCGGGAAACTGGGCGGCAAATGGCTCGCAAAATTCAGTTTCAAAGTTATACAGATTGATTACACGTGTCATTTCGCAGAACACCCAGGTTATTATGAAGTGTGTTGAATACTTTCTCTTGAAAAAGATTGGTATACGAATATGTAAATAGGCTTATGGTTTACCCAATATTAAAAGGTTTCTGTTATTAATATACATTGAGGTGTAGTGGGATATAAATATGGCAGAAGTCCGTATCAACCAATAAACATCACTAACCCACTCTTTATAGGACTCAAGTTAATGTACTCAATTGGGTCGTTTGATAGTGGGGCCTGGAATAGTCTGGGTCTTAATATGAATTTTATAAATGAGACCGTAAACGTAAACGTAAGATAAACGTAAGTGAGACCATCAGTATCGTGTATACATCCTCAGCTGCTAGTGTATATCATAGACTTAGAATTTTTTCGCTTGACATCCTATATCAATGGTGTATATGACTGCGCGCTTGTGTGTGTCAAAATACGTAATTATATTGAACGTTTATTTGGCTCGACGAGCTTGTTTGCTTCTAGCAGCAAGCAAGTCACCGTTTATCCGTACGTCACTCAATAATATTTCTAACGTAGTGTACCAAAACTATAATGAATGAGTTTGGTAAACCGTTTCTCATATCACGCGATACTAACACGCAAAGGTCAGTCATGCTCGTCTCGGTGGCGCAATAAACATGTCGGCACCCACATCAACCACCCCTTCGATTACAACCCTAAATATTTCATGTTATACGGATGTTGATTTTTTGGTAATTCGTCAACGTTACAAGAAGCTTTTATTAATTACTTTAAAAAAACGTAATTATCTCACAAATGACCATGGGCGGCAGTGACCACTTTACCATCACTTCGAGTGCAAGCTCATTTGCTACTCTAATCTTATAAAACAAATTTAATACAATGAAATAAACTGATAATACCGGTCTATTATATAACAGATATCATAACACCATAACAATAAAGTAAGGTCTTGAATCGCTAGTATGAAAGTGCGGCTAATTAAAACTCGAGTCCCGCAGGTACAAACAGTGCGTCGACGACGGCTATGAGCTATGAGCTAGCGGTTATTAGCTCACCGGCTGCCTGCATATTGCTTTGCTGCAAGACAAATACGAAATAACTCGATTGCGTTCTGTATGCATAATCATATTGCATTAGTGGCCAAGAACCGTGATATTCTGAGCAGAGAACGAAGGAAATACGAAGTATTTTGTAGGAACTTGCTGAAGATAGATACATCACCGACTCAGCCCATGCGGACCTTTATGGTTCAATTTGCACGCACTTTTTGCCAGGAACTTGCAAGGTGCAGAGTGAAATTTCTCCTGAACTATTAACGTAGCGGTAGAAAAGCTTATAAAGGGCTTTTATTCAAAGCCATCGAAGCATTAGCGACACTTATTGTGGCAACTATCTGTCAGATAAACCACCTGACCTATGTCGAATAAAAAAAACAATTAAAGTAGGTACTTACTAACTAATTGTAGTAAGATCATAATAGAGCAGGTGATAAATTTAACTGAGATACTTCTCTAACTTTAACTGAGATATATATCTGTCAAATTGCAGCCAACTTTTTTAATTTTCGTTTTGTTTTTATTACGTGTTTATTGAACATTAAGTATTAAATTATAAGGCTACCCATTTACTACCTACTTACGAGATGACAAAATAATCTTAGGATTCATAATCGATGATCGCAGATACGATATTCCGTTCGCGCCGGAAATGTAAGTGCTGCATTTAGATGACTGCTTTGGCGTTCGTGTGTGTTTAGAATATTCCGTGGTTGGAACTTTTTCTTACGAAAAATATTTTTCATCCCCATGGTTACTCTAATATTGACGAGACGCTAATTTGACGACCCGCATGGCGGAGCGGTCATCATATCTGTCTGACGCGCAGAGGGTCCCGGATTCTATCCCCGGTTAGACAGATATCTAAATGATGAATTTAGGTTTCTGTTTCTAGGTCTGGGTGTTTGTGTATTTGTTTCTTGTATGTCCATAGGACCCATGGTACAGGGAATCCTAGTGTGGGACTATGAGTGTAGAAATATTACAGCAAAATTATTAAGAACTCATCTCGATACTTTAGAAAATCGAAGTAGACAATACATTGTTTTCAGTAATAAACTAAACATAGTCTGTATTGAGCAATAAATTAGGCAACGAGGCGCAATATTTAGACGCGGCGCGTCACACGTCGCTCATATTTCACGCGGGCTCGGCTGTTGCCGGCCCGTTGTTTACAAGATCGCGCTAAATGTTACATACGGGAACGGGATACACTCTTTTAGATACGTATCTATGCTCAGATTGCTGGAGAAACATCGTACTTATGAGTCGCAATTGATTGGTTGTGGATTAAAATTTATTTTGTAAAGACATTTGGATCAAAAGGATATAAAATTGGCGGTGTCCAAAATAGTGAGGAATACCCCACTCCTAAAAATTCATAAAAAAATCAAGGGTATGTAAAGTCTGCCAATCCGGGGCGGACTATGACCTAAGTCCCTCTGACTCTAAGAGAGACTCAAGAAGTAATGGAACATTAATGTGTTGACGATTAAATCTCAAGTAACAATTGTCTGTAAGGTATCTGTTCCATCTCACCGGCAGACTGGCAGTCTCGGTCGTACTCCCAAAACTCGTTAATGGTCCTCAAAAATTAATTTAATACAATTTATAAGAGCAGTAGAGCGGAGAGGCTTTTGTATCTGAAATTGGGCTCTGTTTTATTTATTATTAGTGATATTGGAACATTGATTCCATTAAGGAACACTACGTTCGGAGGCAATACGCCAATACGGGCCACGACGGGATTCGCCAAATAAACGTGGAACCAATGTAATTTGTTGCGATGTAACCTCCAGCTCTGCTCGGGTATTACATCGCCGCTAACAAGCTTTGGTTTTGCCATTTTCTTAAGTAATAGTACGAGAACACCAGACTACGCGCATCTATATAGAAGAAGTATATTGAGTATGTTAGAAATTGACATGTGGCTTTTCTAGTATAGAAAGTGGGATGATATTAATTGATTAGACATGTATAGAACTGGCTCTGAACTCATTGAAAGGAAATTTATGACCATACATAACGATGAATTGCTATGTACATGACATACAGAGTTTGATATAGTCTGATGTACCGTTAGTTTAGCACAAGCGACATTAACACAAAGTAAACACTTTTTGACTCTTTTGATAAAACGCTCATTTTGAGTGAATTTCAAACCTTTTATAAATGTTTCAAAGACACAAAGTTATTATTTTATATTGAATAATTATTTATCTATGGAAATTACTTGCCATCTAAAACACAATCCCATAATATAACAAAATTCATTTACAAAGAGGGCAGAAATGCGACACCCCGGCTCAATATTCCTTAAATATTTGTCAATTTTCGTAAGAAATTTGATAATATCAAAATAATTATGGAATCCAGCTAAATGGCGTTTCATTGTTCAAACGATAGCGCTTCGGAATTATTTGTTCGCGTTTCGAAAAGATGCTCAAACAATTGAGCGGAAAATTGCCGACTGTTATTGAAGTACCCTATTAGCCGGTAAGTAATGGCGTTCATATATTTTAGTCTACACTGTACATTGCTCAGTCTTGTTACTACAAATTTTAGTTACCGTAAAACTAATTGAAGTTAGAACTAATGGCAGCTCCACAAATATTTTTTGAGATATTCGAGTATGTAATTACTGTGAATATATTAGATTATGTAATTTTCAATTGCTTCTTATTAACCGTACCCAAAGTGTAAAAATGGAACCCTATTACTAAGCCTCCACTATCTGTCCGTTTGTCCATCTGTCACAGGGCTCTATCTTCTCGTTGTAATAGATAGACACTTGAAATTTACAGAGTATGTATAACGGTAGCCGCTATAGCAAACAATAACTAAAACTAAAATACTTGAAAATAAAGGGGGGGTCGCCGTATAAGAAACTGCTATTTTACCTGTACGGAACCACTTGGCCATTTATTTAAATGAAACAACTTTAAAATGTGTTCACTTGCAATCGAAATTAAATTACATTTTAATATCAATCGATTTGTATAACACAACCATTACAACCTATGCTAACAGCGAGTTCGAGTTCAAATTAATACGAAAATAACACTTTAATTTTAACACATCTATAAAAGTATTTAATTTAAGAGTAAAAATAACATGAAATAAAACGCGTCAGATTTAGAACCGTCCAGATTGCTGACCTTTAGACAAATGCTCAGTTCGTGCCACTGAACATCGGCCTGTGATCATTTCTGGAAACGAAAATTGAATTTGGATACAAATTATGTTTTCTTTAATATTGCTGTCAACACGAATGCTTATACATAATTTATAAATGTATTTTAACAATTTTTAAGAAGATATATTACGAAGATTCTTGAAGGTTCTTGAAGGTTATTTGTGGTTCAACTCCGGCGGCACCACCGCATAACATCAACGCTGCTGTGTTCTGGTTTGAAGGATGTGGTAAGGGCAACATACTTTTCCGAGGCGTTCCAGTTCAGTCCTCACGGAGCGGCGTATTTGTGGCCGACCTCAGGTAGGAATATCTAATCCTATCTGGAGTTGGTTACAGATGTTCATGGGCTGCAGTGGCCACTTACTATCAGATGGACTGCATGTTCGTCTGTTACTCCCGTGATAGCCATAGTTCATAGGAGTGGCAACGCATCTATAATCAGATTTAGATAGAAATCCTGTTCTATATGTAGGTAGTTACAGATACAGCCTATTGGTGGTACTGACCACTTATCATCAGGTGGATAGTATGAACGTGTGCTACTTCGATCTTTTAAAAAGGTATGTGCATTTTTACGATATAGGGGTAGCAGACGAGCATGCAGTCCACCCGATGGTAAATAGCTAATGGCGCCCATGGATATTTGTAATCAACTCCAGATAAAATTAAATATTCCTACCTGAGGTCGGCCAAAGATGCGCCGCTACCAATGAGGAATAAGCTGGAATGCTTCAAATAAGTATGATTCCCTTACCACACTCTTCAAACCAGAACACCACAAGAGTTCTACCATCTTCAGACTAAGAACTATTTTTAAATTAGTCTATTCTTGATACTATAGGTATAATAAGTCGATTGGTTATCGCAAAATAATTCATTGCACTGAATAAACACACCCGCCATTTAACTAATTGAAAGAAGTAGTTTGTGTTTCAAATACATTCATTTTCATTTGTATAATGCATCGCATTGACGTCAAACTCTGAATGTCATTGTTTAGAGATACTCGTACATAGGAACAGTGCTAGCACATTTGAGCTAATATAAAGCTATTCATTTCGACTTTTGGCAACACTTGAAAGAAGCTAGAATCATAATTTTCTTTTTGTACGATTGTTATATGAATTTATTTCCTGTTAATTCTGTTCAGTATTGTAAGTTTAAAATTCTCTCTGCTTTTAACACAACATCAATTTGAACATAATATCAACCCATTGCTGTTCCACCGATGATGTAGCTGTGCACGGATCTTCTCCCAGAGTGAGGGACGTTTAGGCTTTAATCCACCGCGCTGGCCAAGTACCAATTTGATTGATTATTTCCATGAGAACTTATTGTTAAAGAACTATTAGATGCAAGTTTTGTCACAGCGTTTTCCTTTGCCGTTTAAGTGAGTAAAAAATATTTTCTGTTTAAAACTTTAAAAAATCAGAACCGAAAAGATGCGAACCTCGGACAGGCAAAGTTTCCACCAATATACTGTCACTGTTATAACCACATAGTTTCAAAACGTTAAATCGCTTCTGTCTAACTTTAACTGTAATCTAAGTATGACCCAACATTGCATCACCTTGTTAGCAGTATGTGAAATTTGAGTATGCAAATTATAGAACCTCCCTGACGTTACGACGTTAAACCGTAAACACAGCCTACACCATCTTAATGGAGTCTTTAATAAATGAGGCTGTACACTCAAAATAATCTCGCTAATCCTTGTAATATGTAAATTTATCACTAAGAAGATGTCTTCAGCAACATTACATTGACGTCAGAAGTAGTCCGAACACTACCATTAAGATTTCAAGATCACTGCTTCCAAAGTTTTGACGATGGCAAAAAATAAAGGCCGGATCGTTGTGCTCACTGGTGTACGTAAACTTCACTTTCTGAAGAATGCTAATGACTTGATACTTATTCGCGAATAAGTATCCTGGTGTCAAGCACCCTCAGCTAAACAAAAAGTAGCTACTATCAGCATTGACGATTTAATAGTTTTTCGGAAACTAGATGCAGGCATCAAACGCAATATCCAACGAACGTTTGTACCCCGTCGGACCAACTTTGGAACGCTTTATGTAGCTACTGTTTGCGAAAAATGCGACGTAGCATGATTGCACTCGCTAAAACGCTCTTTTTCTGTTACTGCCATATATAACTTAAACAGGAAGCTAAATCGATCCAAATAAACGATTTCTACTGTTCACGACATACGGAGTTTTATACCAGTAAAAATTACATGGCAATGTCAAATAGCAGAGCTCGATCCGTAATTAGTGTCGACCACAAGTGACATCGCATCTTTCCACTGGCCCCGACTGCCGAACGCGGCACAGTTAAAAGCTTTATAATTGCATTTGCGAATCTGCGGCTACCACTCCATGAATACGAGCTATCAAATACTTGCAAAGATATTACTTTAACGTAAATATTAATACCTATATGTTTCCAATTTATTATCAAGCCATTTAAATGAAAATTTGCTTCTATTCCTTTGCAATCACAAAAAAATGTCTATTTAAAACAACTTAGTGTTTATAAATAACAGCGATCTCACACGATGAGTAATTTTAGTGTTCGATCAATGCACCCAGGATTGGCAAAATTAAATCTACACATTCAAGTGGACTCTTTCGATCCTTATTTAATAATTTTATAGGAATAAATTCCTTTACACAATATGCAATAGACAGTGATTCAATATTAAAGGCATCTGAAATATTAATAGATACTTAACAAGTCAGCCCGTTGTTTAAACAATTTTCAACGGTGGCTTGCAGACTTGTCTTCACTTCAAACTCTACAGCAGCCGCAGTAAAACTTATCACATTCAACAGGTACTCTCAGTTCGCCCTGAGCCATTCCCACACATATTAAACATTTCAAATATTAACTACTTAGTACTTACTTAGAATGTGTTTTACATATTATCATAAAATATTACAATGGGATTTTATTTCCATTTATTTGTATTTTGTAACTTCAGATAAATTTATTACTAGAAAGTAGAAATCAATGTGCTAGTTATAATGATATCACTATTTATTCAGATGGTATTGAGGATTTATTGTTTATGCACAAGAAATTAATATTTAACTTCAATAAATCTCCTAGTACAAGAGGTAAAATACGAGTGACAGCAAGCTGAAATAGCGTTGCACCAAGATCCAAATCGGACCAACGAACAAAACTGTCGACTGAAATTCGCGTATCTTTAAAATGTATTTGAGTGTGCTCCCCAATTGGGTCGCGCTCCACGCTAAATTGGATCTGCATTTCTGTATTTTCATTTCAATTAAAATTTAATTCGTTAACCGTTTATCGGGAGCCGCGGCGATTGGCGTGGAGTGTCATCGCCGTCCGAGTTTGTCGAACAGGTAATTGGATCGTCGCTAGCTGACACGAGGGCCCTTCACGCAGATCGAGTCTGTAGCGACCCGAATACCTCTGTTTTCAATACTTTCAAATCCACGTGTGGAATGGAGATAAGTAAAGAGTCCTCCAAATTAGAACCAAATGTGATTGTGCGAGATTTCATCGTGGCCCGTATTAAAGTCTAGTGTTCGTATTAACTATATATTTCGTGTATAGCACTTTTTGAAATTACATATGCTTCTCTGACTACTGTTTTCAAACAATACAGCCTATTTTTTAACAACCGGAGCTTCCTCCTGAGGTATTTCCGGAACGCTATGACATGGGGCTCTTCAAAAAAGGTGCAAATAGAGATGCATTGGCGACTCCTCAGGTGTTGCAAATGCCCACAGATGGCGTTGACTACTTTCCATCAGGTAGTACGTCTGCCTAATCGTTAGGTTAAACAATAAACAAAAATAAAAATAAAAAATACATACCACTCCGGGTATGTATTTTTATTTTTATTTTTAACAAACGTTTAACATGATGTACTTTATTATTTATAATTTGTATATTATTGTTCAACTTAAAATCATCATAAAGCCTTAAGGCTACGAAGCTCTACAATGGTCTACGATGCCTACAATGCAACGCCCGGAAGATTATCCTTATTTGGTAATCTTAATTTATTAGAGCATAAATAGTCGGTATGATTGTATGTGTGGTAAAGGCAAATAGGTATTTAAAAGCTTATAATTCTTTTTACTGTAATTAGTAAATTTTAGGGTTTTGGACTTTGTCATACAATTCTTTTAGTGTATACAGTGTCCCAGTTTTCTAAAATGTATTTAAAATATTTTAATTAATGTAATTCAAAGCACAAAATGTAAGTAACATACAAATGAGGTCAAACGAGAGAGCTCCTACTAATTATTGTCTTTTTTGTAAAGCTTTAGTCTTTTGTTGGGGCGGAGTGTATTTTTAACCGAGTTTTGTTTTAGAAACAAAAGAAAAAAGCATTTCATTACAGTTTACGTTTACCTTCATGTCGCTATCCTACAATTTTAACAATGTGCCCAGGAGTATCATTAATAAACATCTTTACATCGATAGTAACAACTACTCGTATTATTAAAAACAAAAAATAAAATAAAATCAGACCAAATCAAAAATATTTTATTCAAAATATTTATTTTGAATAAAATATTTTCAATAAATCTTTACAGACCTCTTTTTGAACGTCAATATACCGCCCTTAATGTTATCTACCCTAAATGTTTCGACACCTGAGGCACAACTGCCACACATATTACTGCCTCATAACGGCAGTGTTATGCGCGGCTTTGAAGGGCGTAAAGGAGACATACTTATCCGAGCCGTCTCAACTCAGTCCTCACATATCTATGGGTAACCTTAAGAAGGAATTGAATGTCAATTTTGATTGATTTGAGATGTCCAAGGACGACTGTAGCCGCTTTTTTATTCTGTAATCTTCAATTCTCTTCAATTTATTAGTACAAGAAAACATGAAGTTTATTATTTGTATTATATTGTCAAATATTTGAAGCTTATATACCTCATTATAAGGGGTATAATAAATGTAGTTTCTGACATGGCCGGAGGTACTAAACAATAAAGGTGTCAGCAATTCTCATCCTCTCACATGTTACATTTGGTGACAGGTGCTGCGGTACGGAAGTCCGCTGCTCATTCTATATCATAATACTGTTAATATTATTAAACACGTAGATATTAATTTCTTAACTGATATATTAAAATGAAATTTCATAACACTGCGACTTATTGGAGCGATTCTAACAAAATTCATTACAATATATTTATTTCATACTCTGTAAAGTATGATCTTAGATTAAATAACCCTATTTGTATAATTAATAAAGTTTCAATGCTAACTTCTATAAACAAATTATCTACAGTTGTTCAAAACATAAAGCGATGCGAGAGCTCAGGTTGGTGTGTATGCAATGACACAATAATTAAACATCGCAACAACACAACGACACACTACTTTTAAATCCTATTTTGTTTCATGTAGTTAATTTAAAAACACAAGTCTTGTTTCTATATCGTATGTGTCAATTGCAGAATGCATAGGTCCTTCAGGAATTTGTCCTTTTAATATGATATTTGTTTGTAAGATAAAACATATATTATTCTTTAAAACATTAAATTTTTCGAGGCGTGATGATACGGGTCTCTTCACTGAAACCTTAAAAAAATCTACGCGTCTCTAGCCGTGTGACCTGGCGGCTTCTCCAGTGCCGTGTAGTGATGTTTTAATATTTCATACGTTTTACTAGAAGGTCGTTTCGCTTTTACGACGATCTAGCTTCGAGCTTCTGAGTGCTCTCTACTTTTCTTATACTCGTAGGGAGCATTTTAAATGTGAATAGATGATCACTCTTCACCAGGTAGCTCCTTTCCCTTTAGATATTGTATGCAATAATACAGAAATGACATCATACAAATTTTGAAATTAATGTTATCCAGTAAAATCTATGAAAGTATAATCATATGGAGCTAACAACTAAAATCGCGTGCGCATAACATTTATTTCATTAAGTGTTACGAATGTCGAGTGAGGCAGTATCGAGAGAAACCACATATTATTAAAAATAGTTACTTATTTTGTTTTTACCATCCGTGTTACAAGAACCACCGATTCTATTTAAAACTTCAAGGATGGAGTAATGGATTTTTATACCGTTTTATTTCTGTAAACGTAAACACCTGCGATTAGAGTGCTTCAAATAGGATATTTGGAGTTTAATCAAAACTAATTTAGCAATCATCGAGCGCGCACGTGTGCACTGTGCGTGTCTCGCGCTCAGAGGCGACGGTAGTCGGTGCGCTAACTGTGCTGCCGCTAGCGATCCTAATTAACGTTATCCTAGGTACACATCATGTCTTATAAATTATTATTATGGTTATATGAAAGCGTACTTATGCATGTACTTAAGAAGTTATGCTTCTTTGGAGTTCTGAGTAAACAATATAATATGCGCGTAAAAAGTGAAACGATTACATTACTATTATAACACAGCGTATCGTATCTGATCGTATCGTATCATATAATACATTTAAAGAATAATAATTTCTGCATAACTTGCTTGTTAACAATATTAACTAACCAACTTTTAATTATGGTATTTATATTTATTTGTGCGTTTTGAAAAAAAAAAAAACACTATAATCATTAAATGTAAAATATAACTTCAGAATATCTACGTTAGGAACTGTTTAACTCAAGTATAGTTTTCGAAAAAGTCCTAATAGTTTCGATCTATTGAAGTTCGTAACTTCCGAAGCAAGCGAAGTTCACAAGCAATTACAACACAAAACAACAACTCCGAGAGAGTAAAACGAGGAAAAACAATTTTTAATTGGATCCTTTAGGAATCTTGTATCTAAACTTGTATACTAATAGATCTAGTTCTCTTTTTATATAATATTAAATCAGGTTTGTTATAAACTGCAATAATATTGAGAACTCATTTTAGAAATAACGGTTTACGAGGTCAATTCAAAAGTCAAGTAATCCTATTTTTGTCTATTAATATTGAACATCGTGAGCTGGGGTGCAGGATTTTGCCCCCCTGCGTCATACATTAAAGGTGTAGCCTAACAACCTTGAATTTACAAAGTGGGTCAATGTGTACAAAGTGGGGCAGCGGATTATATCAGTCTTAAATATTTATCTCCAGCAATATTAATGCGTAATTGTCCCATCGCTGAGCAAATGTTTCAAAATAAGGATCAAAGTCTCTCAGAATAAAATCACACTGGTTATTAGTGGTAATAATACTCTCCAAAGAAACTTCGTAGTGAAGCACCTTCCGAGGCGATATTTCTGACTGACATAATTTATATACAAATAGATGCTGTATGAATTTGATATCAATGCTAGTACACAATGTATATAATAGAAACATATGTGGAACCATGTGCCTTGCGCCGCGGTGTCTCGTGCCGCCGGCGACCGGACGTATATGTCGTATATGCAGATAAACTTAGTATAGGAACGGCCGCTGTTATAATTATTTATAGATAGCCTATATAAAGAAGATAAATTAAGCGTCCAGTATGTTATTTCAGTTGAAATAGGCATTTGTTACGCATCATAACTTTGTATGAAATTGGTCACGTCTATACGTGATGAAAAATATCAAATCAAGTCACTTCATTGTGGAACATAGGTAGGTTTAACATAGGTGTAGTATTGGGCAATTAATATAGTAATTGAATGTATGAGCCACCACGTATAATTCTATTTAATTGTTCCAGTCTCATAATTCTAATATACTTTTTGCCAATTAGTGACAGATTGGTTGTCTGCAGATGATTCTAAAATCGTTATGATATAATTATATTAAACGCAAAGATATCCAAATCCTTAAACAGGAAAAGAATGAATACTTCATTTTAAACTATTGGTAGAAGTGACCAAAGCATATGTGACGCGAAAGTTTATGGACAATATTGTCGGATTCCGGAGAAAATATTTTCTGGCTGGTGCAACTCTGTAACAAGATTTATCAACCGCCGACAAAGTTTGTGCAGAGTTCAGGAAGGTTGAACGAGTAGTTCAAGAGAGTTGAACCACGTACTGGTACAGGGTTTTCGTACAATTTAAGAGTAATTAAAGTTAACCTGTAAACCAATGTGAGGTGACTTTAAGGATTGAGGACTGTTGAGAATTGAGAATATTCGCGCAACAACGATCTTAAACGTGTTAATTATCCGGGACGTGGCAATTATACTTAGGGCTGCAATATGTTAGGTTATATAGAAATCAAATTGGATTATTTGATTATAAAAACTTGATCCTGTCCATTGAAAAAGTTATAAAGCCTCTTTCTGCCATATGAATACAGTGTAGTAATTTTAATATTTTAAAGATTGAAACGGCTGTGTGGGAACCATAAGGGAATAAACAGTATTTAAAGAAAAACCAAAAAATTACTCATCAATAAAAATATCAAAAAATAGAAGGTTTCTAATTTTTGCCAACAAAAGTTTTATATTACTAATTTAGAAATGTAGTCAGCCCTATTTGTCGGCGCCAGTGATTTGATCGTGAAACCACTAATACGAGCCGGCACTCGCCCGAATTAAAGATACTTATTCCAGAATAATTAATTAGGACACTTCTATAACAGAAAGTCAATTTGGAAATTGACTTGCCCGAGGCCATTGTGGTACTTAGCGGGGAATTTGATTGACGCCCAATGTGATTTAATCACAATTTCGTTGGACATTGCTGTGTAGGTATTTTTACCTACAAATTATATTACATGAATTAATTGACTTAATTTTGATTAAAAGGAAATAGTTATAATAATTTACAATTTAATTAAACAATTTCGTGAAAGCTATTTCGTGGCAGAAATTCTATGTCGACGTATCCACTAACAAGTATTTAGAATTACATGAGACAGTTTTATTCCTCTTAGAATTGAAAAAATGTAGTTTGTTTCATAACCGACATAACAGTCTATTAAGGAATAAGTCCGAACCTAAATCCAGTCAAAGTCTGTTTAGCCTTTTGTAATAAAGCCCGTAAGCGCGGAGGACAATTTATTTTTAAAACGGGTTTTATATTTTCGTAAAAAGCTCTGAAGTTATTTTCAAAGCAGCTATTTTCAAATGACACATATCCAGTGTCCACGTGTCTTTAAATGTTTAACTTTTTGTTTTTAAATATTTTTTCTCACGTTTACGTCATCCCTTTAAACCGGATTAGAAACAGAGATAGCTTAGTTTTTAGAAATGTTCTCATTCTAAGGGTCTAAGATTCGAATAACAAAATGTTCGCCTTAGAACAAAAGACTTTGATTTTTCGAAATTAACTACGCATTACAATTTAACTACCATCTTCCTTAACGATGAAAGAAAATATCACGAGGAAACTAACATACCTGAGAGTATTTTCTTAAATTTTTAAAGCTGTGTGAAGTCCACTTATTCATACTTGACCAGCGTGGTGGACATGGCTTTGCCCCCTCATTCTCAGAAAGAATCGTGGACAGCCATGAAATGGTAATGGCTTGACAACGAAACTGATGTAGTGTAAGTAGAGACTGGCTCACTGTGTAAGGTAGGCTCTTACAATAAAAAGCGTGTGTTGATGTCTTTATTGTAACTGTCACTGTTCCATGATACATTACACATAGATATGCACGCAACGCTACATACCACACTTATTTGCAAAACTATATTCACAACAGAGAGCTTTGTAAAAAAGGTATGAAGCTAGGCTAAGCTAGACTTGTACACCTATAGCTATACATAAACACAGATGCACAGGTAGATGCAATAGTAATTCTCTTTTAACACATTAGAATCGGTGTCGGTAATGGAAACAGTTATAGCTCCGGAGCACAAACGCTCGTTAAAGTTTATGGCGGCATGCTTTATTTTATTGAGGCGGGCGTTCCGCCGACGGCGCGCGGACAATACCCCGCACTGCTGTGTACTGTACACTACTGCACCGTGTACACCGTACAGTGTACAATACTGTTCGGTGTACTGCCAGTATTGCAGGATATCGATTACACGACTCGACAAAAAAATTTTCGTTGTTTGTCCTAAAGTTTATACTATTATTTTCCAGTTTGTTATGCACAAAAACGAAAAGAAAATACCTTTTTTCGGTATAAAGTTTGCTTTTGTGACATCATGAATTTTGAACAACGCTATCAAGGCCAATACAATGAAAACATGATGGGCGACTATATTTGGTGTTTATTGAGAGAAAGTAGCTATGAACATAAAATAAAAAGTAAAAGTGTGCACTTTTAAGTTATTTTCCACTTTTCTGTAAGCTAATTTGATAGTAAAACTTAATAAAAATAATAAACATGTTTATTTCAATAGTTTTATTTTCAATCAAAAATTAAAATCCGAGATTTTTAAAAATTTCGTTCAATCAGTCTTCTAAGCACAAAAGCAAAGTTTTTCATGCCATATATTTTTTTCCCGTCGTATTACGACCTAAACTACCGAAATTTAATGCTTTGCAATCAAAGTCAAATTTCATGTTGACCCGTGTTATCGATAGTGTTCACTCTAAATCACTCTTGTACTTGCAATAGTATGCGGAATATATAATATCCATACCATAAGTGAAGTGGGTCGCTTCGATACTGTCTCCCGACTGTCGATCTATCGTCTATCGAACTATCTAGCGTCTACTAGGGGTGTCCTACGAGAACTTCTCAAACACTCATGATAGTTAAATTGATAAATAAATCAACTGAATGCCAGTAAGGGTTTCACATACTTTCATAGTAATCAATGTCCAAATTAATACATGTTAATTCTCTATGTTATCTCTATTTCTTTTTTAATATAACGTAATAAGTAAAGTAAATAAAATAACAAGTTAAAATATTCTAGTGTGAAAAAATGAATAATGATCGTATGTTGTGTACAATTGTACATATTGCAAGATATAGAGATAGAGCTAGATTATTTCCGCAGACCGCAGGAAACAGGCTGGTGGCTACCTCAAGATCCGTGAAGATTTCCCAGCTGGATATGTCACGTATTTAGAAAGCAACACGAATTTACAATAAACATGTCCCGAATCATGACCCCGCATAATTACACAAAAAGGCCTTTAACCTTCACATTGCTTTGTATGCAAAAACAAGCAACTTTTGCTCCGCAGCGTTTAATATCCATAACATTTTATCACTTTTTAAAAGTATTATTTTTAGATCAAGTTGTTTCATGTTAAGGACTAATAATCCGTAAAACCTTATTTGTCAACCCATTACTACTGCCCACTGTTGGGCACGGGTCTCCTGAGTGAGTGGGCTTTAGGTCACAGTCCGCCATGCTGGCCAAGTGCGGGTTGACATCACCCACCATTGAGAACATTTTTTAGAAACTTTCAAGCATATAAAATTCCTCACGATATTTTCCTCCACGCTTATGCCAAATGACAGTTAATTTATAATACGCACAAAACTTTGAAAAATTTGAAATGAGTACCTGGGATTCAAACTTCTGTCCCTCAAAAAATTTACACGAATTGATAATTTACAAAAGCCAACGCCAAGTTGACTGTAAACGATTCATAAAATTGTAAATGAAAAGCTACCGAAGCTGTTGATACGATCAGGGACCACCTCCGTGGAGCGGACAGCCTCTCCAAACGCGGTTTGATTTAGAATTTAATTTCCCGCACGACTCCTAATCCCATTCTATTTATACGCAAATATCCGGACCCTCCATTTTTTGTTGAAGTGTTTTGCATCTGAAATCGAATTCACTGTTTAGAAATTTCATGTTATCATCGTTTTACATCGTACTAACTTTTGCGGGCGATTTTGTATGCGTAAATCATAACATAATATTATAAAACCTTTAAGCCCCTATCTTACTCCCCTTAAAGTTCATTCTCCAAGAATGGATAGATATGTATGTCGTCATCTTTAACCAAAAAGCCAAATAAACAAAAAATAATATTATGTATGGTATGGTAATTTATTCCATAATAAGCACACAAAACTTTACAGTAAAATAATTGTAATACTAAGTATCATTGGGCTTGCTTCAAAATTGGCGAATTTTCAAACGAACTTTCAACCCCTAGATAATCCCCTTATGGGACAAATATGAAATAGTTCTTCCCAGGCCGCTGACTATGTCATAAAATGGTATGGTGCCTATTGTACAAATTTTACGCTTCAAACTTCAGTAGATTAGGCTCTGCGATGATAATTCACTAAGTCAATCATGACAAGTCTTGTTATCAGTACGTATAGATTATATGTAACCGTTGTATCTTCTAGTTAATTTCCATAACAATACAAAAATCGTTTCACTTGACAAGACTTATCCATTGATGACATTTACGTAGCACAAAGATACAAAACGTGTTGGATACACGTGGTTGAGTGTGTACTGTGTGCCGTGTATTGGCGTGTATCGGTGATAAATCGGGAAATGTGTCAATTACGAGGGATGCGCCGGTAATGGCGCGTGCGAGCGACGTGTGACGTCATCAATAGGCATAAATTTGAGGTAATTTGCACTGACGTCACTTATAATGTATCGCCGTACAATGACATTTTCGCGTGAAAAGTCGGATAATTGAATCGCAAACTGATATTATAAAAGCTTTCCTTACGTAGACATGCAGTTAAAAGCTTTTGGTAAATAGGTATATAATCATTAATCGTGTCTGCTAGTACAACATTATCTTATATTTAGTTGTGACCTACTTGACTAAAATATCTACCGTGACCAATATCCCATAATGCGAGAACTCACTCAGGCAAGTTGCTTAGACTACAAAAATTATGAGTACCACGTTAAACGACGTAAAACAAACGATAAGTGTGTTTAACCGTAAATCTGGTACGCGGGCGTAAGGCCGGCGGAAGGCAGGCTAATCGAGGCCTTTAATTATTTTCGTGCGAAACTCATGCTCGGGGGGATTTTCGATCCCCCGGGACGATACCGCGCCGCTGTTTTTCTTTTTGTGCTCGCAGAAAAACCTTATCCCTTATCCCACCAAAAGGCTCATCAAAAATATTGAAGTTCGAAAGAGTTTTGGGTATTACCATAATTATCTGAAACGGTTAATTTGTTAACACATATAAACACATATTTATATTGAAACATGAATGTGTGTTTTATTTGTGCAAATTAAAAATTAAGTAATCTAACTATAACATAATATCACTAGGATATTACTGTAAATATACTATAATACGGCAATATTACTGGAATTCTCGTTGAAGTTAAATTATGAGTAAAAATTGTAACAATTCTATAATGCACATCTGAATGTTATGGACTTACTGGACTGCATGCTACATAAACTGGTTCATCCAGTGTTGTCGTTAAAGTTTTACGAATATCTGCGGACCCATTTGTATTTAACTTGTAGAACAGTAACCATAGTTGTATGGATTACACCAAATTATACAAATAAATAAGTAACACTTGCACTTTGGATCTGATGTAAAGTCATTATTATTCGCGGTCCATTAGTATTAACTAATATGTATTATTATTAGAACATATAACTTTAATATACATTCCTGGTACACCTAAAATACTTGATGTCGTAGGAGAATTTAATTAAAAATAAACTTAGTAACTCCACCCGAGTTACATTTCATCAAAAGTTGAAACTTGTTAACTACAGTGTAAGTAAAATGCATAATGTAGCAGTTTGGGTGGCTCGGGGGCCCGGGGTGCGGGGGTGCGGGGGTGCGGGGACCTCCCAGATAACAGCTACTAACTTGTAAATTAATGAGTTGAAAACTGCAAAGAGTAGTGAAACTTACTGAAACTAATCTTAATGTTACTGAAAATTAAAAAAGTTTATAAAGTTTTGCGAGGAATATCTAGTTCCTTACTAGGATAAGATTTTTATTATTTTTTAATAAATAATTAATACATACCACCATACATTTGAAGGTTAATGAAGACAAGAAAAAGACATACTGTAAAAACGGAATGGTATATTCATAAAAACAATTTGCATAGAAAATTTTGTATAATCGTGGAGCCCAAGCTATTTGTCTGAGAGCATTCTAGATGCCGAGACACATTGCGGAGATTATAGTCTTTATCAGATTTAAGTGGATGATTTAGGAGGAATTTTCCTGGCAATGAACTCATTAAAGTGCAAAGAATAGCTTATTACTGTATTATTTGCGTATTCATGAGCGGATCAGTCGCGCTTCAGAAACTGACGTCAGCAATACCCTATTTGTAAGAATAATGTGAAAAATACAATAGAATACCTATACTAAATAGTACAGCCATAAAATCTGTACACAAAAATTAAATTTAGTTTCTGTGATTTTAAATGTACTGCTATTTGCTGTAATAATCCTATTCTCACTATAAATTCTGTTAATGATTCTTTATATTCGATTTTAAATAGAATTACAATTAAACCTTAAAATATGTAGGATATCAGATTTACGGATCAAACTTACTCAATCCAGTGTTAAAACTTAACAACGGGAATAATTTAAATACATGCGTGTTGCGTATGTCTAAGTGTATAAATAAGAAACTTTTTCTTAAATTCCTACATTTATAATTTTGTATCGAGCTTTGAACCACTGTATCTATGTATTTAGTTACAAGACTTACAAGTAAATATGAAATTAACAAGAACATGTAACAAACTTAGTGGAAGAAATATCTTCTGTCGTACTTGACATAATCTTGAGAATTCCCGCGGGCGTCGAGTATGAAAGGATAATATGTGTCATGAAAACGTAATAATGTATTTACGACATTATCATCACGAGGTCCCACTGGAGGGGCCTTAGACCTCGCTGAAGTAGGAGCTGCCCAGCGGCGGCGGCGGTTCAAACAGTACCTAATGACGTAAAGATCATCTTACTTATCTGATACACAAAGGATTTAGAATTAGATCCCAGGCCTAGCCATTTAACGCCCATTACCAATAATCAAACTATTCTATGTTTTGCCTTCTAAAGTAATTTGACGATTTCTCCATACTAAACATTTCGACCTTTGATGAACAAAAATTCCGATCGGTCCGGCGTATATTATGCATTTCGATATACATCGTGGGTCAGCATACGTGTATCTTCATCATTGTGATACGATACAGACCATCCTAGTTCAGGATTATGTGAAAGGTTTTACCAACTAGCAACTCCAACCAAACCCAAATATATAAATGTATCGATCAAGAAAAGGATTTAATAAAAATGTTAGGGCTAGGAGAACCACACACGGCATTATGGTTGTCTAGGCAGTACAAGAGGAGCTAACTAGATCTGCATGAATGGACACAACGTGCTCTAGTGAATGGAAATGTGGTTTCCAGCTGCTTCTGGTACACAATAACAGACCCATTTTTTTATTATTATTAGGTACCTTAGTGTTCAGGTTCTCGGAGCTTTAAGAGGAGATGAGTTGTATGTGGCTGCTTACAACAATTTAAGGTGCAAATAACTAATAAGCAACACACTATGTACGATCATTTGATAGTTGGTAAAATTTTTACTTCTTCAGAATTCATAGAGCGCCCCCTGGCGGCCGTCTCAGAAACTGCGGAGATCGCCGCCAGCGACCGTGTTGACGCTTTTAACGTCTTTGCCTTCAAGCATACCTACTTTCAACTAAGTTTATGCCATTTTAGCCGTTCAAGTACCTTTAAAGATGGTATATTACTGTGGTGAAAAATATCTATTAATTGACTGACATTAAACTAACCACTTTATTCAAATTAATAAACATGTTCTATACGTACCTACTTACCTACTCTCAGGCTACAACTTTGTTTATCTGCGGGCTCATAAGACGCATATAAACGAAAGCACTTATATACACACATTTACGTCCTTAATGAAGCTATACAATAATACTACCTATGCCGTGCTGGTCGACTAATCGTAATACCCATAACATAATTGTAAAACAACGGTAGCAAAAGTATGAGAGACGAATCATACAAGAGACAAATGATACTTTGTTATCATATAAAATAGTATAAAAACCAAATTTATTATAATTCTCTCCTTTACGAAGGGAACCAACCACTATTGTTTTCATAGCCCAACATTAAATTCAACTTTAAATCTCAGCTTCCATTTGTAATCGGTACACAACTAATTGAACAGGAAATTCACGTAATTGTGAACCGCAGACGCCGAGAACAAACATTGCAAATGCGATTTAACCGACGGCCTCTAATTATTGGCTTCTGACCCAACCGCATGCGATTGCCGCTGATTACGTAATGTAATGAGACCTTCGGTCACATGCATACGATTTGCATTGGTGATCAGATCCTCATAGTGTAACGTTTACGTTAATCCTATTTCATTAATGTTAATCTGAAATCAGGAATAGCGTAGTGATAAACACGGCCTGTCGATCGAGGGGCCCGAGGTTCAAATCCCAGGTACGCACCTCTGATTTTTCAAAGTTATGTGCGTATTAGAAAGTAATTATCACTTGCAACGATGAAGGAAAACATCGTGAAGATACCTGCAAACCTAAGATATTTTATAAAAAAAATCTCAAAGGTATGTGAAGTCTACCAATAAGCACTTGGCCAGCGCGGTGGACTATTGCCTAATCCTTCTCATTCTGAGAGGAGACCCGCCAGTAGGACAATAATGGGTTGATGATGAATCTGAAATGCTACGTTCGTTTTAAAAAGTATTCCACTCTTTGTTACTGATTGTACACGTTACGACTTTTCTTCTTCAACCCAAGGCACTGTCGCTGTGGACCGATATTATAAAAAGTAGATTAAAAAGAAACAAAAAAGCCCGTTTGCTTAATTAAACAAAAAAGTCTCTGTAACTTCCACAATCGAAAAGAATCAACGTCACCTAATCTGTCAAAATGCGTTAAGTCATTACGCCTGTAAAACGTACTAAAACTGAGACACACATATCTACATACGGCAAAATACATTAGCCTTCGCAATCGCACAGTATTCAAGTAACACCTTAACAGTCGAATCACGGAGAGTGAAACTTCGTAAACTGAAATACGATTTAGTGTTTGATAATAAATTACCATTTTAGTCTTTTACTTCTCCTTGGTATTTATTATTCATATCTGTGCTTGCTAACCTCGGCTTGAAGTCCTTGTACTAATCTTAGATCCAGCTTCTGCATGACGCCCCGTATTAGATAACTCATTTACGTTTCACAGCTGCCTGTGACCCCGACCCCCTGCGCTCCGCTCCTCATGTGATATTAAATTAAGAGGCGGCACGGGTTCCCATATTTACACGAGCACTTAAGGTACAGCTCCTTGAAAGATGCCGAAATAATTATTTCGTTAGCTATGCCATTACAGCAATTTTCTTCTGCATTACGATTATGACAGGATACTTAAAGTCACCATTTTTTATGGCAAATTATATTTTGGAAGTCGGA
The DNA here is from genome assembly GCF_041222505.1 of Epargyreus clarus. Lineage (NCBI taxonomy): Eukaryota > Metazoa > Arthropoda > Insecta > Lepidoptera > Hesperiidae > Epargyreus > Epargyreus clarus. The sequence continues at coordinate 15,752,211 of NW_027332212.1, forward strand.
ACTCACATAATTCGCTCCTTAACAATCTGCGATTTTATGTAGATTGATAAAGCTAGGTATACTTTGCTTTAGTTAAGTTCAAAGAATTTTTTAGTAGTTAGGAGGTACTAAATTTCCGAGCTTAAAATTGCTGTGCTGTGTGTTTACTACTAAGAATGAACATACTTACTTTAATTACTTACAATAAAGTTAGGAGTGGAATATTGAAACTTATTGCATTATTTAAGTTTACACATAACTTCTAATTTAATAACATAAGTCTGTGCAAACAAATAACTTTACTTAAATCATTCTTCACCCTTCTCATCATTTCTCATTTTAAGTGAAGCTGGTACAATGCTGTCACTGCTGGAAAATTCAGTACTTAATTGACAATCATAATGAAAACAAATTGCACTTGTATCATTACTTTTATAAAGATAAAAATACACAAAACGTGTCCGCGTTATTGTGTCAATAACGCACAAGGGTCTCTTCTCAAAGTTCTGTTAGACTTTAACTGCATCGATTAGTACAAAATATAAATAGATGTGATTCCAATAATAGAAGTATCTGGCAAATGTGCGGAACATTACGTTAGGAGCCGGAAACCGCGCGCGGACTGCGCTCGACGAAACACATCAAATGCTTCCCACCAATCATGTTAATAAATAAACTGATTTACGAATCACATTGATACATCTGCTGGTCAAACATTCTTGCATTGATTCTAAATAAAGCAGATTTGTAACATATTTATATCGGTAGATTATTAGCGGTTTTAACTTATTAACTTTCCAGTTTTCGTTGGTACTTTAATGCCTTGAAATTAACACTATAGCACTATAGCATCTTACAAAAATAACAGTTTCTTCACATCATCGATTATAAGATGTCTATTCACTCGCCCAAAACAATTTCTAAAACGGTAACAATAAATCAATGACTTACGTATATACGTGTATTATTCATACGAAAACACGTTCTCAACACACATGCAAATGAACAACAAGAGGAACTCGTAAATGTCTGCTCTGAACAGAGAACCTCAGCTCACGACCAAACAGAGATGCTCAAAGGAAACCTCGCTCAATAAACAGCTGCTCACAAAGGAGTGCTTGTCTTTTCATAAACATAACAAGGTCTACCTACATTGTGGTATAATTTTTAATTTGCAATACTCTATTTTATTTTTTTATATTCTTAGGTCGTACAAAGAGCCGTACCTACTAAAGTCAAATAAAAAAAACTTTGTGTTCATTTAAATAACAATTTTCTCTTTAACACACAAACAGCAAACACTAAAATTAATAATTGTTATAACAATGACAATAAAAGTAATTAATTAACTCTACAATTTGCGGGGATCGATAGGTATTCCGTGACTTCTTATTAACGTTTATCACGTTTCCAAATAAAGAAGTTACTTGCCAGTCAAATAAAACAGGCTATTTGTCAAGATATTTTCGCTCGAACTGTTCCCGTAACACGAGATTGAATGAAACAAAGATGGATGGCGCCGCCCGCGTGTCGCCCGCGTGTCGCCCGCGTGTCGCCGCGTGACATCCGCGACCGCATGCGAATTGCAAACAATACATTGCATGCACATGCTTTACCAAAACATAAATCTACTCAATCTAATAATTGGCGAATTACGAGTCGACTGAGTCGACTTGCGCACTGAGGGTTTCGTACCACCAAATTGTAATTTTCTCAGATTTCTCGCGTATCATGTACCTTATTTGCCCAATAAAAACAATTTAAATAACATTGTGTTTATTGGACTAATAAGATACAGCTCTACACTACTAGGCTATCACTATACGATCTATTGCCCAATATCTATCAGAATTGTCGTCGTATATTATATAAATAGACACTAACTTTGTCACCAAGCCACGAAGGCCCGGTAACGAGCGGTGTGGGGCTAAACTGCCAATATGGCGTGACAGAGTGCCCGCGGCCCGCTACGATTGATCAACATCACACCAAACACCCTATCGCCCCTATTGTCCCGCTGTTTCGCGCTGAATGGCTCTGCATTCATGTTTTCAAATCTCTTTGAACTTTGTCATAATTGTTAAAGATAAATAAATTATATATTTTTAATCTGTTGTACCTACTTATATTGTACTCTTGTCATTCATTAAAATCTGTGTAATACGTGTGAAATTTGACATTCGATGTCGTAAATTGCCATAACATTATTTACCTACTGCTATTTTTAGTACATCGCAAGTAAGAAGCTCTACTTTAACTTTAATAATTTAATAATAATAATAATTCTACGAATTATTGCAATTATTCGTTCTGTAGCATTGTTTCCTCAATTAATAAACAGTAAACCGGTAGAGACACGACAATTCGACGAAACGTCAAAAATAAATTGTAACTCGAATTATAACTGGCGACTTATATCCGAAAATTGATGAGCCCTTTTCACCTCACGCTCCTGTAATTTGTCACCGGCGTGCTGATGGCTGCTGATCCCGCGCTAATGACACCACTTCACCCCAGATCCACCACCGCTCTGCGCCTAACGCCGGGCGGCGCAAGGCTATGGCTTTCATTTCCTATATTCCCATACTTCATTAAAACTTTTTGCGTTAAGCTCCATTTTTTCGTGAATAGGAGGAATTCTGTAAAAGTTCCCGTTTTAATTAAGGTTTTTATGACGACGTTAAACGAGATTTTTTATATAAATTACCTACTAGTACTGTATAGGTTGGTAGTAGGTGTAGTAGGTACCTACAGAGTTTTATAGAGGGAAAAATATGGAGGATAAATCTATATTTTTCCATTATACCTATCACGTTAAATGTGTATAATTCTATCAATTTGAAGACAATATTTTTCTTAAATATAACTTTCTTAAATATTACTCATGAAGTTATTTAGTCACTGAATCCCACGAACACTAGATCCTAGATTATGCTGATGCGTATTATTTCATGAATGTGTTTTGTCAGTCACCGACATCAACCTTAATACAGACATAATATTATTGTTACTTATTCTCGTATTTGTGACAGTAAAATAATTAACTCAATTCAACAATTGATTTAAAGGAAGCATCAGTTATTACGGGACTTATTTACAGAGTTACTGATATTATTTACACTGAACGAGTGAAACAATAAGCGAACGTCCGGCGAAGCCAATCGAGATTTAATCTTCAAATCAATTGTTCACGCGATCGATGTGGCACCTAGCGCCCGTTATTAATAATCAATCTATCTTATGTTTACCTTACCAAAGATCGTTATTTGATAATTTCGGCATATTAGAAGTTATTTTCGTTTCTGTCAACATTTCATTACTGCAAATTTCGTGTCAATTAAACCAAATATTCACCTAACAAAATATTTTTGTATAGCTTAGTACAGACGAGCATGCAGTCCACCTGACGGTAAGTAGCTACTGCCGCTCATGGACATTTGTAATCAATCCCAGATAGGATTAAATATTCCTACCTAAGGTCAGCCACGGACGCACCGCTACCCCTGAGGACTAAGCTGGAACGCCTCGGAAAAGTAGGTATGTCTGTTATGATGTCTGTTATGAGGCAGAAATAGGTGTGGCGGTCGTGCCGCCGGGGTCGAACCACAAAGGGTTCTACTACCTTCAAGATGTTAAAAAGTAGAAGCTTAAAACATCTTCACGCACGTCTAAGGGCTGAGTATGTCGGCAAACCGAGGTCATAAATGCAGGCAGTAAACGTACGGCCTAATTTACAATGAGCTCGTAAACTGCGAACGGTTTATAGACCTCGATATCGCGCACTCTACAGATTTAGGGCCGAGAGCACCACTCGCTTTAGCTGTGCACAATGTGCATACTTATGAAAGTAATTGATATTACATGACATTAATAAGTACGTAACTAAGGTAAATTATGTACTTATTTATTATCAGAATAAATGATAATGGAGTCACCTTATCCAACAATAACATACCTGCATGAATCCCTTTACTCTATGTAAGTTTTCGTCCGTAGTTTTAGAAATAGAAAACAAACTAAAACCTTAATGCTAGATTTTTCATTACGTCGGATTTTTTTTATTTATTTATTTCGTACAAACTTACATTTAACATTACAGGATTATCCTAATGCGTTAAAGTAGATCTTATATAATTACTTGTAATAAACACTAAAATTTAAAACATAAAAAAATAAGTAGGTGCTATAATTTATAATTTGCTTCTGTGAACTCATTCAGCGTGCAAGTGAATAAATCGATACTGTTAGCCATCGCCATAGATTAGTAAAGATTACTCACTCCTAACAAGAAAATGTACCCAGTTTTGAGAATTGAAATAGTTGCGTAAAAAAGTTTTGCCACGTCTCCGTGCTAAAATGTCCCTAAAATATTTGAAATAGTTATTTATTTATTATGTAAATTACGCAGTATTACTTATTTATTCGTAAATTTTCTCTAAAAATGTTTTTATTTGTCAAAAATTCAAAAACAGAACTTACTAATAAGCCTTTTTTGGCTTTATTCAATTTCAAGGCGGCGAAGTATCTTTACTAATCTATGGCCATCGCATTAAGTGTATGAAGCACATACATACAAATTTTGCTCTATTTAAAACTAGCTGTCAGTAATATTGAACACTGTAAGTAAGAACAATTTAATTGGGTAAATAACACCTTGCCTCTCAAATATATGAATAGTATGACTCACAAAAGACCTAAGATTACTCAAATTAGTAAAGGAGATGAAACGTTAGCCCTCCTCTATAAGAGCTTTCAACGTCGAATTCCATCAGGGCGATTCATGGTATTACTTAATGGGGTAACTTTCGAGAGTCAGGTTTACGTCAGAGCCTCCTACAACTTAAGTGGTCAATTTGTCGCTGAGCCCCTGAGCGCATTACAGCCATCACACAAATCAACTGAAACACCATACAGCGTCAGTTATTGAGAAAAAAGGCTCACATGTACGAGGCTTTGTATAGAAAACATACATATCTACCTAGTAGGTACCTGGTATGTAGTACCTATGATCGCTCATTGGAATTAAAATTCTGATACAGACCACGGCCCTCATAAATAAGTAATATATTTTAGTATTAATGCAAAGAATATAACACAAAAAGTGTGTGCTGTATCACTACTTAACTGTATATAATAATTTATCCTGATAACACATAAATATTTAAATGTTTTAAAACTTATATACATAAATAATATTCTATACAAAACTAAAAATATATTATCCTAAACTAATTTAACTGATTAAAGTGTCGATCTTACTTTTCAGAAGTAGTAACACATAATATTAAGTTCATTTAAGTTGTATAATTGCATGATACTCGTGTGTGTGACTTACATAACTACATTAGTTTTGGACTCGTATTACATGTACTCGTATTACTCGGATTACATGTACATATACATTCTTACATACACATATGTACATTTTTTATTAGTTTAATTTAATTTATTTAATTTTAACTATTATTTAATTTCAGTTTCATGTTATGTTCAACAATAAACCACTTCGGTCTTTACATAATATTGTACTGAATATCTCCCGAAATATTGTACAGTTACTTGTAGAGCACGAGCGACATCACAACATACTCGTATTACATAGATTCTTCACAATTGTTACGTTCAAGAGGTAAACGACATTAAATGTCACTTTTTAAATTTTGTATACAAATATTAAGGGAATATTTTGGATAAAAGCAATGATAAAAGTTGCTCACGAAAACATAATGACATTGTTTAAAAGCGGCTATTGTCAATATGGTCCCACGCGAATGGCAAAATAAATGTCAATAAACCCTTTTTAATTTTATATGACGTCTTTTTTAAATAATAATGGAATGGGTGATTGTTTGTGCCCTTTTAACCTTCTACATTTCGTTTTAAAAACGAAGGAATATTCTGGAAAGAAGACTCAAAGGAAGGCAACAAAGGAATTACTTGGTAATCTACTAATGAACTTTTGCTAAAATAGAGTTTTACTCGTACGTTTTCACACTATCGTTTCTTTGTATAGTGTTTTCATGGCAGATACACAGCAGATGGATATCTGACATTCAGATCGTTCCACGTGAGCTCAAACAATGATGTAAACTATTGTAAGCGATGCTCCGCCGACACGCGGAGGCGCGGACAGATCTGCTGGAAGTCGTCGAGAGCACACACACACACACACAACATAAACGTTACATGTAAACAATGATGGCGGCCTGTTGATCTGCGTTAAACGGATGTGTTTAGAAAAACTATTACACAATTAGTTCTATATTTATTTGGTACGGATGTAGCGAAGCAAACGATTCACGTGATATGTAATGTTGCTGACCCCTGAACCTACGTAATCATCATAATAATATACTACACGTACATACAGTGTTTTATATTACAAGCTTTTATTTAGTTTCACCTGTCCCGATGCTTAAACAAAGAAACCAGGTGTTATAATGCTTTTTTTATTTTCTCACCTCCATCAATATAACACGCTTTTATTTATAAAAAAATGTGTCTGATATAAAACGCAAATATTTAATACAAACTAGGTAGCCCGACAGAAATCGCTTGAAATAGTAGCGGTGGAAGATAAATTATAGCAGAGAAATGACAACGTTTTTAAAAGTGCTTTTATGGAGCGTTTCTTCAAAAATACTATAATTTATTTATAGCTGTGCCGAGGTCCACTGGAGACCAGCCTGGCAGCTCCGCGTGGTCGCCGCTGCTCGGCCGCTCACAATTTCCTCTGCCCGACAAATGCTACAGATTTATTAACTTTCTTTATATTGCAGACAGTGATCTATGGTGTGTCAGCCGAGTCTTTTATGTTTTCTAATTCTAAGTTGTCGTTTCGTTGTCGAAAATCACAGAAAATGTAGAAAAATCTTGCAGCATTCAACATGTCTCTAGGGGCTCTCCTCTGCGCAGATGTTCAATTCAATAGATTCTTCTGACATCTTACTTACTTATTTATGGAAAACTAGACAGTCTTTTCGTAAAATATTGTGTAAAAAAGTAGCTTTACTTTAAGAATATTTATTATAAATGTATTAAATAATTATGCCCCCTCCATTACGTTATGAAATTAATATTTAAAGGGGTTTCTGATCTTAACTAGGTAAAATTATGCAACCCGTTTGTTCGCCCTGAAGAGAGCGGTACCGGCCCCCGCGCCGCGCCCCCGGGCCGGCGCCGCCACGCTCCGGATATTGGGAACCGCCGTTGTCTCCTCGCAATCACTTCTTATGCACAATTACCCTTCTAAGTTTTCTGTCTTCTGCTACCATATTCCACTATTTCTATCCATTCTTATAGAAAATCAAATTTTTTCATTTCCAATCACATCATGTTTATCTTACTATCGATTGTGTAAGATTTTGAAGATTATTTAATACTCCATATCATAAACAAAAATAAGATACTTAAAAAAAGAGGTGAATTATGTTAAATAAGCGAAAAAGCAGGTTTAAAGTTATCCCCGTCGCTAATCCACATTTGCAACACCACGGCATCCCATGTATGAAATTTTATACACCTTTTTAGATATATTTTAGAAGATCATCATATTTTCTTGCAAATGTAATCAAAAAAATACAGATCGGAATAAGATATCTGTAATGTAGTAATAGACGCCGCGGGCGATCTTGTTTTACGGTCCACAGAGAATATCTCGTCAGAATACTGTAGTCCTCTGTGTTTTGGAAACGCAATATGTAGGCCCGAGTAAAGTCAGTAATGCACATGTTAGACTGAAGTAAGTAGGTACATAACCTGGGCAGTACTTCAGTCACAGCGAGTCATACAAGACAAAACTTGATACATTGAACAAATTACTAGGTCTACCATTTATCAGTGTAGCAAATCTCAATAAATAAAGATATCTTAGATATTTACTGCTTCACCCGAACAAGTCCTATATATTTATATAACCTCAATGGCATTAACATGTCCAGAGATAAATAAATTGTTGCGTACAGCCTCATTGGCGACACTCAGCATTGGAAGCACTCCAATTGTCATTTTTGATACTTAAAGAGCCTTAAGTAAGACCATACACCACACAGTAAAATACAAGTAAAATAAAATAAATCATTAGACAATCAACTATTAATGTAACATTTATATTTTGACGATATAATTAATGATAATTTACATGCAAACCCAGTGGTTGTGTCGATTTTTCTGTTACTGGAATACTGGAGTATGGCAATCGCATTATGGCATCTGACGAAATTGTACGTTCGAGTTGATATTATAGTGTAAACTTCAGATATTTGCGTATTGCATAGCGGCAAGTTGGTTCAATGCATGAGTGAATGTTCTCATAAGCGTAGCACCAAACTTGACGGTTTGTAGAGGCGGGTGGCGTGTGGAATTCTCATCTGTATCAAAGGTTGCAGCTCAATGGGATTCTGCACGTTTGAATACTTATTCACCATTTCTTTATTTTTTCTGAGTTCTTAATATACAGCCATTAAGTAGAAAAGATATGTAACGATGGCATAGTCACCAAATGTACTATTTGATAATAATATATGCAAAGGTTACCTTTGCATATGCCACTTCTCTTACTGAAGTACTTTTCTACTAGACCGAACAAATACAAGTAATTCATTATCCTTTTTAAAAAATCGAAATTTTTAAGTAAATTCTTCGATGGCGAAATAATATTTTTTTAACTATATGGCCGAGTAGGTTACAACTCCTCCTTTAAGATATTTCCTCCTTTAAGATATGTCCTTTTACAAGTTATTTATTGCAAATTACTGCATACACTCTGTCCTTCATGCGTTTGTTATAACCGTTAGTAAATTCTAATTCTTTGAGAAGGATAACACATATTTCAGATTTCGTAGCTAACGAATACGTACAAATGGTGTTTAATTAACAATTAATTGCTAGACAGGAACCACAGCTGTTATTGTGATGATAACAACCAGCGAAATATTAATATAATTAAATTTGTTTTTTAGGAATTTGATAATGTTCATGTGTTCGCTGATAAAATTATCTACTTTTCAGAAACAGACACATAGCTCGCTCGCAAAATAATGTAGAGCTCGTTTATTGAATTGACAAGCTGGATTATAAGTAACATGTTTATTTCTCATTGTTTTGCAAGATTATTATAGTGTCTATATGTTAAAATATGGTTTTGGATTGGAAGATATTGGGTACAAAATAATAATGAGTAACTTCGCCCGTTAAGGAAGCGGGTGGGGGGCTATATTTTGTCAAAAAGTGCTATCGTCCATTAAATAAAGCTTACTTACTGTCCGCACCTTTTTACGCTTAGGCGTAACATGTTTACCATAAAAGTACGTACAGCATAATTTATAAATAAGCAATGAACCGCTACCAAAATTCAAAATAGAAGATAAATGCTTTTTTGAAGTTGATTACACTAGCGTTGTAACCAGTAAAGAATAATGTAAGTGTATGTTATCTCGTACCACATCCTTCAGCGTTGTGCCAAAATACAGTAGTGCAAGAGGGCCTTTAAGGTACTATTCATGTTCCAGCAGATATGCTTCTTTTAATATCTACTATTTGCGTGTCGGTGATTGTATCGACTCTACAAGTTTAAACAACTTGCCGCGTTCACTCGCGATAGTGAAAGCGCGTGTCCCAGGTACTGCATTAATGGTCTAGCGTGTATATTTCGTTCAGTTGCTGCAGCTTCTGAAAAGCGGCTGTATCATCGCAAAAGTAACAACGGCAATAAAGCCTTTGCAACTGAAGTAGGAACATGCATATTATTATCATGTTTATAATTGAAACACTTTTAATTAATTTACAATATGATGGTATCCCACTTTAGAAACTTCAAGTATGTGTGAATATTAGGGTTGTACATTGTTGCACCTCGGGTTTGTCCGTTTTTTACATGTTCGGGACATACTGAAATGTCTTGACTAAGGCTCCAATTACCGCATGAGGTCAGTGCGGGTGGGTAGCTATACTATACTATACTATACTATACTATACTATACTATACTATACTATACTATACTATACTATACTATACTATACTATACTATACTATACCCTTTGAGGTCATCTTTATTAGTCATTGTGTCCATTACAGTATAGTACGTAATATTATTAAATATTTCCGGAACACAGCGACAATGCAAGTAATGTTCCTGATAAAGTTCAAAGGTGTCCTCTGAACATACTGAAACGTGACGGTTTAAATTTAAAAGTAAGAATCATTTTCTTTTTATTCATAAATAGCAAATAACCATTCAGTTTACCTGTTGGCCCAACTTGGACTAACTTGAAATGTCACGTAAGTTGTCGTATCACACCTGTTAATCCAGATCACTACCATGCGAAATAGAAATGAGGTATACATTAAATATTTTGAACGTCTGAAACATTCATTAGGATCATAAAACTCCAAATTTCAAACGCGAAAATAGAACTGAAACGGTCGCTTTCGAAATGGCGTCGTATCAACAAACTTCGGGAAAACTGTGAAACTGCACAAAGTTTGTTAGAAAATAATTTAAAAGAAAATTTACCTTTTTCGCCGCGATGTGATAGGTGATTATATCCGTGAAATGACGTAGCACTAGTTCCTTGCCGCACTCACTGAAACGAACTCGCGACCGCGCGCGCCTCGACGCGGCCTTTGCGCCCGGCGCTTGGAACTACACTGCTCGCGGTGCCCGAGGCTGCTACTGCCCCAGCCGGGCCACCGCCGGCCGCTGCAGCCACATCTCGGAGGAACACCTAATCGGCTCCGACACATATACACGTACACGTACGGCAACTACATAAATCTCGTACAATCAACTGAGAATGCTACGATTCGAGATGGATGTGATAACCGTGTCGCACGCCTCTGCATACATAATAGAATATTAGTTATACGCAGCTACGCCGCTGCTCTAGGTAAGTACTAATAAGTTAATTTTGTGCTGAAAACACGGAAAATTTGTATGGAAGCATACGTAATTACAATTTTAAAATATTTTTATTTGAATATTGCGGGCGATAATTGCGTATTGCGAATACACTTACTGAAAGTTTTAACTACAGATTAATTATCTGTAATATGCAACGATAACATTTTTATTGGGAATATTGTTAGAGTATAGGATAATATAAACGAACTTGCAGGATTAATCACGATCATAGATATTAGAGGTGAAATATACTAGGTAAAATGTGTACTGAGTCTTAGAAGTACGCGTCCGCCTAAAGACTTATTCCAAAAACTAGGTCCACGAGTATTTAGGCATCTCTAGTTTAATGACGTTTCCATAACTAGCGTATAGCTATACTCTTGTTATCATCGTTAATACGAAGCTTGAATATTAACGATATCGCATTTTTATATTAGTACTTTAAAATAATAAGTTACTCATTTGATTACTACAGTTCAAACATAGATGCAGTGGGGATGTCAAGTGGGGATGATATCATGGCGACGCTCGAGGTAACAGAGAGCGACATTCTGGTCGAAGACTTCAGCAAGAACAGTTTAATAACGGAAATAGTTATAATACCTCTAATCACTAATGTGTACCTACTTACGTGTAATTGTAATATCGTTACTCTGTACCGTATATGTGACAATATTTATACATGACTACCTTCAAGAAGGCTTCGATCACACTCTTAACATCGAAATCTAGTAATGGAGTATCATTACGATTTATGGATTTTTAACCTCTATTAAGCTAAGTTCGTGAACGTTTTCGTTTTAAAATATTTTAAATTAAATCGTATTCAAAATTTGAATCAATTAAAAGTCAGTTGTTTATATATCAAATTATTTACAAATTACTTAATATTTTACAATTTACTTGATCACAAAACTAAATATAACTAAATCCACAAATAAATTAAAAGTCATTTGTTTATTATAATGCTACAATTCCAGTTACGTATCGTAACGTACTGATTTAAAAAATAAATATTCCGAAATATATTCACTGTTTTGGTAAGTAGAAAGTACCAAATGAATACTTTTGACAAACGTAAACAAATTCTTTACCAAGTAATAGTGAATAATATAGTGATTCTAACATCAAGTGCCGCGAACTGATCTTCTCCAAGATCCGACGCATGTCACTGGAACCGACCGACCGAGCTTGTGAGTGTGCGAGTCACAAACCCGCAACTAGGCGAGACGCCTAAATACTCGAGACGTGTTTACGCGGTGAACACGTATAAGTCTTTACGCGTACAATCAAAAACCTATTCCAAAAACTTATTCCAGTATATACGTCTCACCTCTAACTTATTCCAAAAACGAGATCCACTCCACAAATACTCCATATTTTACAATTTACTTAAACACAAAACATCGGTCCACGATTAAATTAAAAGACAGTTGTTTATTATAATGCTACAAAAGTCACTTTAAAACTTCTAACGTAAGTTGGTTGGTTGGTTGGTTGGTTGGTTGGTTGGTTGGTTGGTTGGTTGGTTGGTTGGTTGGTTGGTTGGTTGGTTGGTTGGTTGGTTGGTTGGTTGGTTGGTTGGTTGGTTGGTTGGTTGGTTGGTTGGTTGGTTGGTTGGTTGGTTGGTTGGTTGGTTGGTTGGTTGGTTGGTTGGTTGGTTGGTTGGTTGGTTGGTTGGTTGGTTGGTTGGTTGGTTGGTTGGTTGGTTGGTTGGTTGGTTGGTTGGTTGGTTGGTTGGTTGGTTGGTTGGTTGGTTGGTTGGTTGGTTGGTTGGTTGGTTGGTTGGTTGGTTGGTTGGTTGGTTGGTTGGTTGGTTGGTTGGTTGGTTGGTTGGTTGGTTGGTTGGTTGGTTGGTTGGTTGGTTGGTTGGTTGGTTGGTTGGTTGGTTGGTTGGTTGGTTGGTTGGT